>NC_080698.1:13637293-18437293 GCF_030445035.2 Dasypus novemcinctus
ACTTCTGTTGTCATCAGGGGCATGGGAACCAAATAAATTTCATAGTTAGTTTTTCTATTTCCTTAAAGAAGGCTGTGTTGATTTTTATCGGGATTGCATCGAATGTGTAGATCAGTTTTGGTAGAATAGACATCTTAATAATATTTAGTCTTCCTATCCATGAACAGGGAATATTCTTCCATTTATTTAGATCTTCTTTGATTTCCTTGAACAGTCTTGTATAGTTCTCAGTGTATAAGTTTTTTACATCTTTAGTTAAATTTATTCCTAAATATTTGATTTTTTTCATTTACTATTGTAAATGGTATTTGTTTCTTGATTTCCACCTGATCTTGCTCATTATTGGTGTACAGAAATGCTACTGATTTTTGCGCATTGATCTTATAACCTGCAACTTTACTAAACTCATTTATGAGTTCTAGAAGCTCTGTTGTAGATCTCTCAGGGTTTTCTATGTATAGGATCATGTCATCTGCAAATAATGAAATTTTGACTTCTTCCTTTCCAATTTGAATGCCTTTTATATCTGGTTCTTGCCTCAGTGCTCGAGCAAGTACTTCTAAAACAATGTTAAATAGAAGGGAAGACAATAGGCATCCTTGTCTTGTTCCTGACTTTAGAGGGAAGGATTTCAGGATTTCTCCATTGTAAACAATGCTGGTTGTAGGTTTTTCATATATACTTTTTATCATGTTCAAAAAATTTCCTTATATTCCGATTTTTCAGAGTGTTTTTATCAAGAAAGGGTGCTGTATTTTGTCAATGCTTTTTCTGCATCTATAGATATAATCATGTGATTTTTTTCCTTCAATCTGTTTATATGGTAGTATTACATTGATTGATTTTCTTATGCTGAACCATCCTTGCATACCTGGAATGAATCCCACTTGGTTGTGGTGTATAATTCGTTTAGTGTGTTGTTGAATACGATTAACAAGTATTTTGTTAAGTATTTTTGCGTCTAGGTTCATTAGAGAAATTGGTCTGTAATTTTCCTTTCTTGTAGTGTCTTTGTTTGGCTTTGGTACTAGGGTAATGTTGGCATCATAGAAGGAGTTAGGCAATGTTCCTTCTGTTTCGATTTTTTGGAATAGTTTCAGCAGGATTGGTGTTAGTCCTTTCCGGAATGTTTTGTAGAATTCACCTGTGAAGTTGTCTGGCCCTGGGCTCTTCTTAGTTGGGAGGTTTTTAATGACTGATTCTATCTCTTTACTTGTGATTGGTTTGTTGAGATCATCAATTTCTTCTTTCGTCAATATGGGCTGTTTATGTGTTTCTAGGAATTTGTCCCTGTCCTCTGAATTGTCATTTTTGTTGGAATATAGTTTTTCAAAGTATCCTCTTATGATAGTCTTTATTTCTGTGGGGTCAGTGGTGATATCTCCTTTCTCATTTCTTATTTTGTGTATTTGCATCTTCTCTCTCTTTTTCTTTGTTAGTCTCGCTAAAGGTTTGTCAATTTTGTTGATCTTCTCAAAAAACCAGCTCTTGGTCTTGTTTATCTTTTCAAGTGCTTTCTTATTTTCTATTTCATTTAGTTCTGCTCTTATCTTTGTTATTTCCTTCCTTCTTTTTCCTGTTGGATTACTTTGTTGGTTTTTTTTCTAATTCCTCCAAATGTGCAGTTAGTTCTTCAATTTTTGCTCTTTCTTCTTTTTTGATGTATTTATTTATGGCTATAAATTTCCCTCTCAGTACTGCTTTTGCTGCATCCCATACATTTTGGTATGTTGTGTTATCATTGTCATTTGTTTTAAGGTAGTCGTTGATTTCTTTTGAGATTTCCTCTTTGATGCACTGTTTTTCTAAGAGTGTGCTGTTTAATTTCCAAATCATGTTGTGAAATCTGGGCCTCTGACCCTTGCAAATTTCCAGCTTCACTCCACTGTGGTCAGAGATATTATTTTGTATGATTTCGATCTTTCTGAATTCATTAAGCTTTTCTTTGTGGCCTAGCATATGGTCTATCTTGGTGAATGATCCATGTGTGCTTGAGAAAAATGTATATCCTGCTGTGTTTGGGTGTAATGATCTATATATGTCTATTAGATCCAACTCCTCTAAGATACTGTTCAAATGTTTTGTTTCTTTAGTGATTCTCTTTTGAGATGGTCTGTCCAGAGTTGATAGTGGTGTATTAAAATCCCCCCCTATAATTGTAGATGCATTTATTCTTTCACTTAGTTTTTCCAGGGTTTGCCTCATGAATTTAGAGGCGCCCTTGTTAGGAGCATAAATATTTATGATTGTTCGATCTTCTTGACAGATTGTCACTTTCACTAAAATGTAGTATCCTTCTTTGTCTCTCATAATTGTTTCGCATTTAAAGTCTATTTTTTCTGATATTAATATAGCTACTCCTGCCTTTTTTTGGTTATTGTTTGCTTGTATGATTGTTTTCCAACCATTCACTTTCAACCTGCATGAGTCTCTGGATCTAAGATGTGTCTCTTGTAGACAGCATATAGATGGGTCATATTTCCTTATCCAATGTCCCAGTCTGAATCTTTTGATAGGTGAGTTTAATCCGTTGACATTCAGTATTATTACTTTCAAGGAATTATTTGTGTTAGCCATATTTTGATTGGACTTGTGTTTGTCATATTCTGTTTGCTTTTTTTTTTTTCCTTTCTCTCTTTTTTTTTTTTTTTTGTTGCTCTTACACTCTCCTCCAACTCTGCCTGTTCTGTTTTTTCTTTTCTTTCTTCCTGCAGAACTCCCTTTAGAATTTCTTGAAGGGGAGGTTTCTTGTTGGCATACTCTTTCAGTTTCTGTTTATCTGTGAATATTTTGAACTCTCCATCATTTTTGAATGCTAGTTTAGCTGGAGAGTATTCTTGGTTGGAATTTTTTTTCCTTTAGTACCTTGACTATATCATACCACTACCTTCTTGCCTCCATGGTTTCAGATGAGAAATCAGCACTTAATCTTATGGAGCTTCCCTTGTATGTGATGGTTTTCTTTTCTCTTGCTGCTTTTAGAATTTTCTCTTTGTCTTGGGCATTGGATAATTTGACAAGTATATGTCTTGGGGTGGGCCTGTTGGGGTTTATGATGATTGGGGTGCACCGTGCTTCTTGGATATGTACTTCTGTCTCTTTCAGTAGATTTGTGAAGTTTTCAGTCATTATTTCCTGCAACACTCCTTGTGATCCCTTTCCCTTCTCTTCTCCTTCTGGAATGCCTATAATACGTATGTTTGAGCGTTTTGCATTATCATTCAGGTCCCTAAGTCCTAGCTGGATTTTTTCTATCTTTTTATCAACCAATTCTACTATCTGTTTGATTTCCGATGTACTGTCTTCCACATCACTAATTCTCTGCCCTGCCTCTTCTAGTCTGCTGATATTTGCTGCAAGTGTATTTTTGATTTCTTGAACTGTGGTGCTCATTCCCATCATATCTGTTATCTTTTTGCGTATGTCTGCAATTTCCCCTCCAAGTGTTGTCTTTATGTTGTTAACCTCTTCCTTTACTTCATTAAATTTGTCGGTGATAAATATTCTGAGATCTTTCATTACTTGTGCAAAGTTCTGCTCCCCTTCCTGATTTTTAGTTTGTTCATTGGATTCAGCCATGTTTTCCTGATTACTGGTTTGTTATGTAGATTTTTGTTGCTGTCTGGTCATCATTTTATCTTGACGGGTTTAATCAGTTCCTTAGCTTCTTTGTCTAGTCTTGGGGATTAATTAGCTGTTGTTTTTGCGTAAGTGTTATATCTTCTCTTTGTCACTTTGTTCTTCTTATTCTAATTTCTTATTGCTGGTTGAGTTCACTTTAAAGGAAAGTATTAGGGCCAGGGAAAGGCAATTGTGTAAGCTAGGAAAAAGTGTAAAGTAGTATTGGTGATAAATGTTAACAGAGCAACAAAATGAGATCTGGGTGGCTAGATATTAGATTCATGTAAGTTGTGTAGAGTTACAGCAGTAAGTAGAGTACCTATAATGAGGTAGTCAACTGAATATGGGAGGAATATGGTATGAATTTAAAAGCTAGTATTTTCGTGAGAGAGGGAAAGAGAAAAGAAAGGTAATAGTTTCAAGAGTGGATAACAGACAGAAAACAAAACAAAGGTATTAGAAATTAAGAGTTAGACACTTTGTGGATCAAAGAAAGGGAGGTGGATATAGGAGAGACAGTAGATGATGGAGGATATCAAGATGTAGGGGAAAGGGGATAGTGTAGGTGGCCAAAATCAATTCACACAGAAATGAGGCAGTGGAGGATGAGGAAACCCAGCAAATGTGAGGTGTTCCCTGCAGCACCTTCCCACCAAATCGATGTCCAGATACCTCCTGTCCTGCAAAAATCCCCAAACAGCCTGGTCCCAGAGAACCTCCAACGCTGCCCAGCTGTCAGTTGGGAGGTTTTTAATGACTGATTCTCTTTACTTGTGATTGGTTTATTGAGAGCATCAATTTCTTCTTTTGTCAATGTAGGCTGCTTATGTGTTTCTAGGAATTTGTCCATTTCCTCTCAATTGTCTTTCTTGTTGGAATACAGTTTTTCAAAGTATCCTCTTATGATAGTCTTTATTTCAGTGGGGTCAGTGGTGATATCACCCTTTTCATTTCTTATTTTGTGTTTTTGCATCTTCTTCCTTTTTTTCTTTGTTAGTCTAACTAAGGGTTTGTCAATTTTATTGATCTTCTCAAAGAATCAGCTCTTTGTTTTGTTTATTTTTTCGAGTGCTTTCCTGTTTTCTATTTCATTTAGTTCTGCTCTGATCTTTGTTCTTTCTTTCTTCTTTCTTTGGGGTTAGTTTGTTGTTTTCTTTACTAATTCCTCCAATTGTTCAGTTAGTTCTTCAATTTTAACTCTTCTTTTTTGATGTAGGAATTTATGGTTATGAATTTCCCTCTCAGTACGGCTTTTGCTGCATCCCATAAGTTTTGATATGTTGTGTTATCATTTTCATTGGTTTCAAAGTAGTTATTGATTTCTGTTGAGATTTCCTCCTTGACCCTCAGTTTTTCTAGGAGTGTGTTGTTTAACTTCCATATCTTGGTGCCAGATCTCGGCCTCTGGCCTTGTGGATTTCCAGCTTCACTCCACTGTTGTCAGAGAAATCATTTTGTATGATTTCAGTCTTTTTGAATTCATTGAGACTTTCTTTGTGGACTAGCATGTGGTCTATCTTGGAGAATGATCCATGTGCACTTGAGAAGAATGTATATCCTGCTGTATTTGGGTGTAGTGTTCTGTATATGTCTATTAGGTCTGGATCCTCTAATCTATTGTTCAAAGTCTTTGTTTCTTTATTGATTCTCTTTTGAGATGTTCTGTCCAATGGTGATAGTGGTGTGTTGAAGTCCCCCACTGTTGGGAAACGGACTTGGCCCAGTGGTTAGGGCGTCCGTCTACCACATGGGAGGTCCGCAGTTCTAACCCCGGGCCTCCTTGACCGGTGTGGAGCTGGCCCATGCGCAGTGCTGATATACACAAGGAGTGCCCTGCCACACAGGGGTGCCCCCCGCGTAGGGGAGCCCCACGCGCAAGGAGTGCACCCATAAGGAGAGCCGCCCAGTGTGAAAGAAAGTGCAGCCTGCCCAGACAATGGTGCCACGCACACTTCCCATGCCACTGATGACAACAGAAGCGGACAAAGAAACGAGACGCAGCAAAAAGACACAGAGAACAGACAACCGGGGGAGGGGAGGGGAATTAAATAAATAAATAAATCTTAAAAAAAAAAAAATTCCCCCACTGTAATTGTAGAGGCATCTATTCTTTCACTAGTTTCTCCAGTGTTTACCTCACGTATTTGGAGGCACCCTTGTTAGGGGCATAAATGTTTATGATTGTTCTTTCTTCTTGAAAGATTATCCCTTTCACTATTATGTAGTGTCCATCTTTGTGTCTCACAACAGTTTTACATTTAAAGGCTATTTTGTCTGATATTAAATAGCTATGCCTGCCCTTTTTTGGTTATTGTTTGCCTGTAAGATTGTTTTCCAGCCATTCACTTTCAATCTCCTTGAATCCCTGGGTCTAAGATGACTTTCTTGCAGACAACATATAGATGGGTCATATTTCCTTATCCAGTCTTCCAATCTGAGTCTCTTAACAGGTGAGTTTAATCATTGACATTTAGTGTTATTACTTTCAAGGAATTACTTATATTAGCCATATTTTCTTTGTATTTGTTTTTGTCTCATGTTGTTGTTGTTGTTGTTGTTTTTCCCCTTTCTCTTTTTATAGTTTTAGTTGTTCTTACACTCTCCTCCAACTCTGTCTCTCTTGTTTGTTTCTTTCTTCCTGCAGAACTCCCTTTAGTGTTTCTTGAAGGGCAGGTTTCTTGTTGGCATATTCTCTTAGTTTCTGTTTATCTGTGAATATTTTGAACTCTCCATCATTTTTGAATGCTAGCTTTGCTGGATAGAGTATTCTTGGTTGGAAATTCTTTTCTTTTAGGACCTTGACTATGTCATACCACTGCCTTCCTGCCTCCATGATTTCAGATGAGAGATCAGCACTTAATCTTATGGAGTCTCCCTTGTATGTGATGGTTCTCTTTTGCTGCTTTTAGTATTTTCTCTTTGTCTTGTGCATTGGATAATTTGACAAGTATATGTCTTGGGGTAGAACTGTTGGATTTATGCTGTTTGGGGTGTGTTGTGCATGTACATGCAACTCCCTCAATATGTTTGTGAAGTTTTCAGCCATTATTTCCTCCAACACCCCTTCTGTCCCCTTTCCCTTCTCTTCCCCTTCTGGATGCCTATAATGCATATGTTTGTGCATTTTGCATTGTCATTCAGGTCCCTAAGTCCCTGCTGGATTTTTTCTATTTTTTATTGATTAATTCTACTATCTGTTTGATTTCAGATGTACTGTCTCCCACATCACTAATTCTTTCCTCTGCCTCTTCAAATCTGCTGTTATTTGCTGAGAGTGTATTTTTTTAAAAAGATTTATTTATTTATTTATTTCTCTCCCCTTCCCCTACCCCCCACCCCGGTTGTCTGTTCTCTGTGTCTATTTGCTGCGTCTTTTTTTCCCACTTCTGTTGTGAGCAGCATGGGAATCTGTGTTTCATTTTGTTGCATCATCTTGTGGTGTCACTTCTCCGTGTGGGCGGCGCCATTCCTGGGCAGGTTGCACTTTCTTTCGTGCTGGGCAGCTCTCCTTACAGGGCGCACTCCTTGCGCGTGGGGCTCCCCTACACGGGGAACACCCCTGTGTGGCACAGCACTCCTTGCACGCATCAGCACTGTGCATGGAGTGGCTCCACACGGGTCAAGAAGGCCTGGGGTTTGAACCACAGACCTTTCATGTGGTAGACGGACGCCCTAACCACTGGGCCAAGTCCACCGCCAAGAGTGTATTTTTGATTCCTTGGATTGTGCTATTGATCCCCATCATCTGCATGATCTTTTTGTTCACGGTCACAATTTCTTCTGTATGCTCTCCAAGTGTTTTCTTAATATGCTTAATCTCTTCTTTCACTTCATTTAATTGGCCCATGATACATGTTTTGAAAGCTTAAATTACTTGTTCGATGTTTCACTTCTCTTCCTGGTTTTTAGTTTGTTCATTGGATTGGGCCATGTTTTCCTGATTATTGGTATGGTCTGTAGATTTTTGTTGCTGTCTGGTCATCATTTTATCTTGTTGGGTCTATTCTGTTGATTATCTTCTTCATCTAGTCTTGGGGTTTAATTAGTTGTTTTTGTGTGCATGTTAAGTCTTCTCTTTGTACTTTTTTCTTCTTATTCTATTTCCTTTTTGTTGGCTAAGTTCCCTTGAAGGAAAATATTAGGTCCAGAGAAAGCAAAAGGGGTAAGAAAAGAAAAATATAATAGTAGTATTGATAGTGAATGTTAGCAGAACCATGTGTGAGGTCTAGGAGAATGGATATAGAACTCATGTAAGCTGTGTATAGTTATAACCATAAAAAAGTGGAGTACCTATAATGAGATATGAAACTGAATATGGGGAGGAATATACTATGAATTAAAAGGTCTGTGTGGTCAGGAGAGAGGGAAAAAGAAAAGAGAAAAAAATAATATAAAGAGTGAATAAATGACAGAAAACAGATTAGAGGTACTAGAGATAAAAAGTCAGAAATATTGGGGCTAAACAGAGAGAGGTGGAATGTAAGAGAAAGAGTAAATGATGGAGGAGAGAATGATGTAAAGGAAAGGGGAATGCATTGGTAACCATATTCAGTACACACAGAAAAAGAGAAAATTTAGGATGAGGAAGCACAGCAAATAAGAAATGTTGCCTATAGCACTAATAGAAAAAAAAGAAAAAAAAAGGAAAAAGAGAGAAGGGGAAAAAAGCAGAGCAAGGAAAAGAGAAGGGAGAAAAAAGAACAGAAAAGAAAAAAAGGGGGGGGGCAGCGGTGGGGAGGATAAAGAAGAAGAAAAAACAAGAAAACAAACCAATAAAAAAAAAAAAGACCAGACAAGGCCTCAGGCAAAGAATCCTTTTTGCAATTGAATAAACTGCTTAGCAGTCTGACCTTCCCCCTTTCTCCCTTCCCCCTTCCCTCTCTTCCAAGACAGCAGGAAGGCTGCATGAGGGCTCCTGTAGGAAATTCAAATGGGTCCCTCGTGAACCAACTCACCTGAGAAAATAATGACTCTTAATTTCTCGAGAGAGCACCCACCCCTTGACAGGAACCCTAAATTGTATTGGAAGCCTGTAAAGCACGTCCTACTGTCCCTCTCCTTAGGTGTGCTACAAGGGGGCTGGTTAATTTTCTGACTCCACCTTCTCCCAGACCAAGTTTCCTAACCCAGAGCATTTAGGTAAATTGGGCTCTCACCAGATTCGTCTTTTCTCTCTTCCTAGGCTCTCCCCAAGTCAGCTAATATCTCCTCCAAACTCAGTAAAAGGTGAGGACCAGATTATTGAACCTGCACTCCTTGGCCCCTCTGCATCTCCCACCTAAACTCTCCCACCCCCAGAGTTAGTCTGTGACGGGATGGGTTGGGCAGTGCCGGACTGGGAGTGCTGGGCTCGGGAAACAGAGGCCCGGGAGAATGTGGACTCGAGGTATGTAGGTCTGTGAGACATTGGCCATGGGGGTTCAAGGGACACAGGCTTGGGGTTCATGTGTTTGGGGAACACAGGCCTTGGAAACTCAGCCCCATGACTGGCAGTTCTCAGTGAACGCCGCAGCTCTTAGCCAAGGGGAAGGGATTTACCTTCCCAAGGTTTCTGAGTTCAGTCTTAGAAACCCCAATTCTACCTTGAGCAAACATCAGTTCTGCTGCAGTCTTGCCAGATCGACGTCCAGACACCTCCCGCCCTGCAGGTCCCTGAAACAGCCAGCTCAGGTAGGACTCTGTCACCACACCTGTTGCATCATCTTGTTGCACATCTTTGGTGATTAATTGCTGATACCTGACTTTTACTAGCCTGAAATCTGATCATCCCCATAATGTTTAAGGTTTCTAATTCCATCACAGCCCTCCCTACAGTAATATCTGGACTACAGAGAAGAGAAACCACAGAGCTCTTCAGGGAAGATGGAGCTAGTCTTACAAATTTATTCCTCACAGTCCTGGTTAAAGGTGGGGTGGATGGGCAGGTCTCAAATGGTAAATCCATTCTAGCATCTCAATCTCTCTGAGCCTTTGAATTTCTTCTTCTACTATATACCAGGGCAAATCGGGCATCTCAGCCTTAGACATGCTAGGCCATCTTTTGGTCCATATTTCAATCAGCCACCCAAAATGTTAGAGTCCTTTCTACCCCCTCGAGCTACAGCGTTGAATCCAGAATTTCTGCTTAGTGGGTCCCTATCAATAAATTCAGCCTGATTCAACTTTATGTTCCTTCCACCAATCTCCCATTCCCTTAGTATCCATTCCTACACATATTCCCCTGATTTCTATTTAAGTTAGAAAACTCTTGCAGTTCTTTTAGAGTACAGTGTACTTCTTCATGGGTCACACTTTGTATTTTGCCTTTGGGGGCTTGTTGTGATTTTAGTCTAGTAGTAGGTCTCAATGAAAGGCAGACTCAAAGAGCACTCAAGGGAAGGGGATGTGGCTTGGGTAACTGAGCTCCCACCTCCCTTGTTCGGTTCCTGGTGCCTTCTGAAGAGGCATTGCCTGCATTGGCAGGCATGGTGAGCTGATGCAACAAGCGTCACAAGAAAACCATAACGAGAAACAACAAAAAACCACCCCCCACTTTACGTGGAGTCTCTTAGAGTATTGACAGTGGTGCCCTGACGTCTGAAGCAGGGACAAAACCCAAGGTTTTGTTTGTTTGGTTTTTAATTAGGAATTTTTAAATGTTCCTAGAATGATGTCAAAATAACAAAATTCAGAACAATGTACCTATTACCTGTCTGACATTTCTGAAAGAGAAGAGGGGTGGTGGGTGTGGGTAAGGAGAAAGATTAGAAATTCCTGGCAAACTACTGACCTCAGGGCATTCCTTTGCATTTTCATCTGGTAAAACAGGATTAATCTTTTCAGATGGGGTTGTGTGATGGTTAGGCTGAAGACTAGATTTCTCAAGGCAGGATGGAGGTTGGGCAGTGCCTGCTGGTGTTTGGCTAGTGACTGCCTCAGGGTTGGGAGGAGGTCCGCCTCCCTGGGGCAAGTTGGAGGTGGGGTGATGCAAGGTCAACAAAGTGTGGTCGCCACAGGGCAGGCCACGGCAGGTTTATCTGGCAAAGAAAGTCTCAGCAGAATTTAGGGTTCCAATGTACCTGCTGATATTATCGTTATCCCATATGTCTCCATCCCAATCCTCAGGGTCCCACTCCTTTCCAATCAATGTCTCCACTTCAATAGCAGACACCCTGTGAGGTTGAGAATTTGGTTTCCTTTGTAACTCTGCTGCTTCTCCACAATGACGGTCTGAGTCTGGTTCTCAGATATCTCAAGCCTGTGGCTGCAGGAAACAAGATTTTCTTTTAGAGCACACATAGAAACTTTCACATCATTCATGTGGCATATAAATTGCAAATTTGATGACTTTAGCTCATCCCTTTCTTTTGTAACTGTATCCAGAATATCTAGGAGGAGCCAGCCAACATCATTGTAGCTTTTGAGTTCACACAACTCTGTTAAGGTGTTGAAAACACTCTCACCCAGATCCTTACCTCTTATGAGTGTGGAAGTAGGAGAACCCAGTGATTGATATTTTGCGAATCTCCATTGCCAACTCATGCCATGGGCTGTTAGTGGCCTATTTATTACTGCAAAGGGAGTCATTAGTACCCTTGAGTCCAATTAGCGTAGAAAGCCAATTGCAAGACTCCCAGAACCACTTCAGAAATACCACGTATAAGACTCTGTTTCTCAAGAATCACTCTTTGTACCAAGTTGTATTAGTCAGGGTTCTCTAGGGAAACCAAATCAACAGGAGATATTTGTAAATAGTAAGATTTTATAAAATTTTCTCACATGACCGTGGGGACGCACAAGTCCAGATTCCGCAGGCAGGCTGTAAACCAGGGGCTCCGAAGAAAGTCTAATGAAGGTCCTTGATGAGTTCCTGGGAGACGCTGGCTGCTGCCCAAAGACAAGCTGGGAAATTCTTTCTGAATGCTGAACTCAATTCCCCTTTTAAGGCATTCAACCAGTTGGATAAAACTGTCACTCACTGTTGACACAATTTCCCTGGTTGATTGTAGATGTAATTAGCTATCTATGCGGTAAACTCACTGATGACTAAAATCCATAAATGTCCTTGGTATTACAGTTAGTCCAGTGCTTGCTTGACCAAACAACTGGGTACAATTACCTGGCTATTAGCCTAACCATCACAACTATGGAGCCACAATCTACTCCCCAACGAGAGTTGGTTTTCATTGTTTGTTTGGTTTTTAGGAGGTATTAGAGATTGAACCTGGGACTTCATACATGGGAAGCAGGTGCTCAACTGCTTAAGCTACACCTGCCCCCAAGCTGCTCTTTTTTAAGAAGCAATCGTCATCCTCTCATCCAAAAATACTGCTTTCCACATGAAGCTGCTGACTCATTCATCAACCTGACTTCAGGCTGTTTTACTGCTGAGCTTAGTGGCCTACAGGTAGAGTGGAGACAACCATTTTAATTCTGGATCTTGCATGTCATTGAAGATAAAAACTGACATGAGAAAATAACATGTTTCTAGTTTAAAAACAAACAAGAACTACTCGGGTCAATCAAAAATATTGAATGTATTCATTATCTCACAATATTCATTGTCTGCATCTTTGGACAAATGTTCATAAAATTATAGAATTTACTTTTTAAAGGAAAGAAGTATAATTTTGGGATAGAAATGTCAGACAGGTAATCTGTACATTGTTCTGAATTTTGTTATTTTGACATCATTCTCGGAACATGAAAAAATTCCTAATTAAAAACCAACCAACCAACCAACCAAAACCGTGGGTAGGGAGCCAGGAGGCTCTGTCCCTGCTTCAGATGTCAGGGCACCACTGTCAATACTTGGAGAGACTCCACGTAAAGTGGGGGGTGGTTTGCTGAGGAGGCCTCCTTAGAGCCTTGCCAGGGTCAGGTAGTGCCAGAGCCACAGAGCCATCTTTCCAGGGTGACAGGCATCAGGTAAGGAAACAGCAGTTCCCATGGACTGCGGCCACCTCCCTGGCTCCTTTCTAGGCCTGGGGACCATCTGGGTCCCTTTTCGACTGATGGACTGTTATCAACCACACCACAGCCAATGTCCCTTCCCCTTCTGGGGGTGACAGGAAGCCCGAGTCGCTTGTGTCAGGTTACCTGAATAACCTCTTCTCGGGTGTGGAGAGGGTTAACTGAGAATCCACAGAGGGTGTGGGGCACCCGACGTTTGGAATTACACTGCAAATTTATTCGAGCTCTTCTGAAACTAAGGTTTGAACTCAGTGACATGATGTGGCTGTCACAACTGTCTCCTCCCAAGCCATTCTCCCTGTTGGTTCTGAGAAACCTCACACTGGTTGTCTTTAACTTAGGCAAATTGGGAACCTGAAAAAGTCGTGCGTGAGGCTCCTATGGGGCTTGGATCTGGCCCCTCCTGCCCCACATGGGTTCCCCACGCGTGGGAGCACGGCAGCTGCCTTCTTGTCCCACTCCACTCAGCAAATTCGAAGAGGTTTGGAATCTTAAGTTTACCTAATCCCGTTAGAAACCTGTGAGGACCCTTCATGTTGCGGGTAACAGGGCACCTGATTCACCCTGACTAAATACCGAAGTGGAGGGTGGGCTTCAGGGCTGATCTGGTGCTGCTGCTGCCTCCGGCCTTCATCTGAAGGTGCTTCCTCCCCCAGTGACAAAATGGCTGCCTGATTTCAGCGTCTCATCTGGTAGGAGGGCCTGGGCTGGTTTCTGGTCTCTAAGATGAATACTGCTTCCCAGAAACCTCAACAATTTCTTACTCACACACTCATTGTTCTGAGACCAGATTTTTAGCAATGCCTATTATATGAACCAGGATCCATAAACTGTAGTGAAAACATCATTATAAACAACTAAGAGGCCCAAGCCCTACCCACTTTATTTTGAAAACTCTAAGGCTCTTGCTGAGGATCTCTTGACCTTAGTTTTTTATGAAATTCCAATAAACGCTTAGGTTACCTGGTTTCTTAGGTCAGGACAAGTTGAAGAGCAAATGAGAAGCAGAAGACCACTCTGGCTTTTACTAAACAGTGGTAACATGAGTGGCTGAAAAAAATCAGTAACATGTAGTCTAAGATAACTTCTAAAGGAGGCAAGAGCTAAGAAAGGAATTCTAGACCTGCTCTCCAGTCTGCTTGGTTCTAGGCACTCAATCCACCACTGGCCTCATGCTGCAACATTTGCACATCCTTCAATCACTTTGAGTTTCAACTTCCCCCTCATTAAAAATGGGTTATTGTGAAAATCAAGAAAATAATTGGAAAGCAATTTATAAACACTGAGCATGCAGCATTACTTGTGACTGGTGTGCAGTATGTGTGCATATAAAACAGTCATAAAGCAAGAGTTAGCATATGTTTTGTTCTACGAAGGCAGGCAGGTATAGCAAACATTGTAGAGAATTCCCTTTGGAAATATACTAAAATGTTAACCGCGATTATTAGGGAGGGAGAGGTATGATTAAACCTTTTTTTTTGTTTTCTTTAAACTTTTCTCTATTTTCTGTGATGAGTTTTACTTTTAACCTTGTGTGTTCTGATGAAGAAAGGTTTTCATGTTAAAAAAGTGACAGTTGAGCTGGAGGCACAGTCAGAGATGCTGCAGACCCAGGACCCAGAGCAGCTCGGAGGTGGTAAGTAATAGCTCTTCAAGTCTGCAATAAAGAATGGCCTCCAATTGAGACTCTGTTGCAAAAAATCAGAAAGAAGCAGAATGGAATGAGTAAAAAAGTTGAGGAAGCAGAGCCCGAAGAATTTGTGGAAAAATACTGGATTGACATGTTGTGAATGGGGAGGTGGAGTATTTCCTGAAGTGGAAGGGACTTACGGGTACTGACAATACTTGGAAGCCTGAAGAACATTTAGATTGCCCAGCATTAAATGAAGCATTTAATTCTCAAAAAGCTGGTGAAGAAAAAGATGGCACAAAAAGAAAATCTTTATCTGACAGTGAATCTGATGACAGCAAATCAAAGAAGAGATGCTGCTGACAAACCAAGACGCTTTGCTAGGTCTGTTCCTGAATGCCACAGACAGCAGAGGAGAATTAATGTTTCTTATGAAATGGAAAAATTCAGATGAGGCAGGCTTGGTGCTGGCAAGAGGCAAACATGAAGTTCTCAAACTGTAATTGTGTTTTTTTTTTTGGTTTGTTTTTATTTTTTATTCGCAATTGCATTTTTTGGGGACTAACTTGGCATTCTTGTCAAGAAGACGAAGCGCAATAACTGCTTGCACAGCTTTATACATATATATATAGGATTATATATATGTATAAATTAGGATTTTGGGGGCGGCTTTTTTGTTTTTGTTTTTTCATCAATATCACTGGTTACTTTGAACAAATAAAAGCTTTCTGTAGTTGCTTTTTCAAAGAAAAGAACATTTGACACCATGGTATATTATGTCTTCTGCATTAAAGAACAGCTTTTCTAAATGTGGGAAAAATTTCCTTGGTCATTACTGTGGCTAACCCATACATGGCTAAGAACCATTCTGACCATTCTGGGGATTTTGTTTATTTGTGTGTATGTTTATATAAATAGTTATGTAATTTAAATTTTATTATTATTATTTTTTATATTCACCAAAATCAAATCCAGTCAAAACACAAAATGACATTTCACCATGTGGAAGTCCATGGTGCTTCTAGATGCCATCATTCTGAGCAAACCATGAAATCACTTCAAGTTAAACTGAAAATTTTTCTGAAGTCATAAGCCTTCAAATAAAAAAGTTGATTCAGCAATTAATTGGACAATTTAAATATAATACCAATAATGTGAATTACATACTTTAAGGGAGCCACATCAAAATCCATGTCTGTATCTGTAGTCACATAAATGCAAAATATTTGCAAAACTCTGAGGAAAATCTACCACAACCATCTCCCCACCCAGCTGAGAAAACAAGATAAATACCGTTGTGTTTTCATTAGCCAAGCAAGGCTTAGTTCAATGGGTAAAGGTTCCTTCTAGAGAGCCACTTCTTTATGGAAAGTCGAATTCCCAAGGATGATTCATGGAAGCCTAACAAGATGGTTAAAGGTGTTGCGGTTTAGGACCTGTTGGCATAAATAGATAAACCAACTCTTGTAATCTAAACTATTAACCTGCATGTTTTTTCTTTATGCCCCCCCCCCAATGCATTCCTTACATGTAGGCTCAATCTTGATTTCAGTATTTGGGTTTTTGGTTCAACAAAAGCCAGAAAAAACACTAACCTAGTAGTAGTCAGACTGTTACCCAAATGTATATTGTTTATTTTATTGTAAATACTGGTGACCAGTGGTCACAAGTTTTATATAAAAAAAAAAAGTCGCAAAGAACCTGTGCTTTAAGGGCTAATTACGCCCGACCTATAATGTTCCAGCACCACAGGATCCATATTAAGCCTTGCTCAATTTGTCCGAAATTACCTCCTCTGGGTTTTCTAAGGATGTCTCATTCTTGGGTTTTAGAAGGCTGAGGTCAAATCATTCTTCATCAGAGTTTAGGCCTCTGAGAGAAGGCTGAAGTGTGAGCTCAATGTTGGGCAGGTGCCAGCCATGGGGTATTATACCTCTCTCCATCCCTCTTTCTTTCTCTCCTTCCCTCTTTATCATCCAAGACACCTGCCTAGCATATAAGAAGAGCTCACTAAACATAAATTGAATGGATCTAGGAAATGACCCAGACTGTAAAGTCCTCTATAAAAGTGTTTTGGCCATGATTAGCAGAATTGCACCCTCTACCAGGGAAGACCCAAGAGAGTAAATGAAGTTCCTTAGATGTCTACTCATATGCCTTAAAGCTTGGCTAACGGACAGAGAAGGACTCATTCATTTATAGGTATCAGTATTCAGATCTGAGAATAGGTGTGGCCTCTGAGCCTGCTGGCCAGAAACCCGCTGGCAATGGGTGCATGTGGGTGGGTTTTCTTTGTTGGTTTGGTTCCCTCACTCCATTCCATCTCATCAGTATGAGGTTCTGGCAAAGTGCAGTGACTCACTGAAAAGTTTTTATTACTACAAATTAAATAAAAACACAATTAAAATTTAGTAGGTGCTAAAACTTGGTTTTGAAATTTTATTAAAAAAATATATTTGCAAACATATAAAATTTAGGATGAAAAATGCTCATTTTAAAACATGTAATAACTTAATATTTGCAAACATACACAGATGGTATAAAATCCATACCATTAAAAATGTTAATGATGCAGTACTGCGCTCATGGAACAAAACATTCGCTGTAATTCCAGAGCTTCTTACCCCCCACATCTGAGGGAGTTGAAAAATCTGGTACATTTAAAGTCATGAGAGCCACATGGCCAAAGCAGTAATACAGAATTAAAAAACCATTCAGAACACATATTTTAAAAACACGTTTCTTCAGGAATCACACAGATAAAAGGAAAATACAATTTAGTAATTTTCCCACTTCAATGTGAACGATATTGCATCTCAGCATTTTTAATGAAGATGTTAAATACAAAACCGAGTGAAACATTGCACACATCTCTCCTGCTGAATTTACTGGAAACAAACCAACCCAAAACAAAAAACAAAACAAAACCACACCTCAAAACAAAACAACCCAAACAAACAAACAAAAACACCAGGCTCCTTGAGGCCCTGGCCCCTTCAGGGAAATGTTCTCAAGTATGGCTTTTAGAAAGCCCAGTGTAAGTTGCTTTACTTTCTTCAGATCTTGTCAATTTAGACACTTGAAAACACAGGGCATTACTGGTTCCAGAAGATACTCAATACAACTAAAGAAAACCAAAGGTCAGTAAGAAACACATGCTCAACAGCAAATGTGCAGCAAGAATGCAAGACATGTCCCTATGATTCCTTAGTTCTCTTCATTCACACAGACTGAACCCACACGTGCCTGTGCCACCTCTCATTCTTCTGTATTTCTATGTTTTGAATCACAGTATGATGACTGATTTTGTTTTTGAAGAAGTTAGGCACCTTCAATTTCACATTGCATTATTAGTAACACAATGGCAGTTTGCAGCCTCTACTACCAAAATGAGAAAAACTCAAACTACATTCTTTGGAGAGGAGAGTAATAAAGCTGCATGGTTTAAAAATATTTATCTAGTAGAGGATTTGACAGGGTTTATACTTTTTACAAGATAACACAGGCCAGAAAAAGAACAAATGCTTGACATGCAAAATCCATTCATACCTATTCTAAACTAACGCCTGTGCGTCCTCGGGCCGAGAAGAATCCAGGTCACCTTGGGTTCTTAAAACCCCACTCTGTGATGGCTACTCATAAGCTTTGAAGGTAAGCTGTGGCCATTCCACATGCGAACAGCATGAAATGCTTCTCCCAACATTGAGAGTCACTTAGGCCAACCTTCACACAGATCTCTCAAGAGATACACAATGACGAGGAGCTTCTTTCTGCCTTAAGGGAACAAGGCTGTTTGGGAGGTGTGTGAGTCCATTCAAAGACCTCACAGAAAAAACAGAGCGCACCCCCACCACTGTTGCCCAGAAACACCCCCACTCCAAGCTCTGGGCTGCTTGTCCTCAGAGCCTGCACCCAGACCACAGGGGTGGGCTAGGCACACAGACAGAGTGGCCTGAACGCAGGACCTCTGGGGTTTCTGTAAAACCCAGGAAGCATCTCAACTAAGATTTTAAATTAAGATTCCAGTAAAGACACTGCAGCAATGTAAACATGCAACCTAAGCTAGCATGAGGTTCTGGATAGTAAGCCTGATTGAGGAATAAGGCAACTGAACTATGACCGTCGGGCCAGGGCCATTCAACTGCAACCATCCAGGTTTGGCCTGGCTTCTCTGGGGACTCATTCTGGCCTGAAATTCCTGGTAATCATGACCGTGAACTTCTGGCTTGTGAATTTTAAGCAAATGCTTGGAATATATAAATTTGGGAGTTGAAACAGGTTTACCCTTTTCAAGTCTCCATGACTTGGGCACTTAACAGTTTAGTTTCACACTAGGGAAACCTTACCATAGATTCTCTTTACTACCTACTATATTCATTCCTTGGATTAAAAGGTGAAAATTAACAGATTTGATTACAGACCCTCTTTAAGATATTCTTTCTTAACTCTTTTCATAATATAATACATACTCAAAAGCATCATTTCATCTCAAATGTCTATTAAAACAAGAATCCCTAGATTCTTATGTTTGCCAAAGTTCACTGAGATGACAGACCATCTCTCTGTCAGCAAATCTCTGTATCTTACTATAACTTTCTCTTTCCCACATGATGCACAAACAATTCATTTTGGTTGTTGAATGTGCACACTATCTCTGAAAACTATTCCTAATTGAGTACGAGAACTTAAAAGCTTCCTTGAATTCTGCACAATTCACACATAAGTGGGTAGACAGCAATAAGAGACTATATTGAGAAGCAGAAAAGTTGTTCAGGAAGCACATTTAGATTAATAAAAGCCAATCAAAGTATTCTTTATGCTAAAAAACTAAGACCAAACTAAAACAAGTATGTAATTCACAAGTAATTTTCTAGAAAAATCTATGGACTTATGATTGAGTAACCATTAAAGCTTTAATGATCATTCTCAAGGAATAATCACATCTGTCAGCATTATTCACAGCTCATCCTTATGCTAGCTGGTTGAGCCGACTGGGTTTTTACCCCATCATTAAATAGTGCTCAGAAAAGTAAGCAGTGCATCTTAATTGGTTAAATACTATAAAATGACCTGTATCATAGAAACGAAGACACTTTCATTCAAAGGATATCATAAAATTACTATTGCTGAAATAAATCAAAATCTACATTAAAATATTACTAATCACCATTACATGCCATAAAAGAATAAATATAAATCATGGCAGATCAATAGCAGCATAACAAAGCATCTTTACATATTTTCACACTTTGGGCTGGAAAAGCACTCACAGCCTAGGAATACACTGGTAAAGTTCTGAATTTCACACATTTAAAAAAATCCAAATTCTACAACAAAGTAAGGGCAGTGTGACTAACAGCTCCCTTTTCTGCATAGTTTTAAAACTATTCTCAATATTCTCAAGGAGTCGAACCAGAATGGCTTTGTCAAATTGGTCCATTGGTCCTTCTGTCAAGGTGTTAAGGAAAACAATTGACAATGACTTTTAACTGGTGTTCAGACAGAAAAGGAACATAAGGCTTTGTTTCACATGGAAACTTAACACTTTCAAAACCACTGGAGAGTTTAACTTAAAATGATTTCTGATAAGACTCAGGCCTTACCAACCACAGCCTCTGTTCCAAAGGTATGATGTGCCTGGCTCCCACACTACCACAGCGCCTGAGAGGGCCTGAATCAAAGAGCAACAGGGTGCAGGGAGCCCACTGCAAGGCAGGCTGGGGACACTTAAAAACAAAACACAATTATGAAATTTCAGAACTTTTAGGGTCCATATGGGGCATTCATATGAAATACATTTCACTTGAACAAATCAGCCTTAATTTCTGAGCTTAAACTCTGATCTCTAAAACTTGAAGCTGCCTTTGCACAAGTCAGTCTAATGCCCCAGAAGACCTGTTACTTGGGGATGGCAGGTGTGTGTGGGGGGTAAAGGTTGAATCTGACTGCTGTAAGGCTGGTGACTACTCCTCCCTAAAAGTTCAAAAGTGAAAGCAAGCTGAAAATCGACTCCTTATTTCACATACTTGCTTACATCTGATGATGAAAACACCCACGTAACACAAATGGGTTTTTTTCCCTTCCTAAAAACAAAGATCTGCTGGTGATGCTTCACAGTGAAACCTCCATTATCACTGAGAACGTCACTTGGAAAACATTCTTACAAAATGAGTCTCTTTCTCATAGGCTCAATTTCAGGATTCTCAAAACTCAAAGTTTTGCTGAGAAGTTTCCATGAGGAGGCCTATTTGTTTCTGAGGTCGACACACTGCCTTCAGCTTTATTTAGTTCCCATCATAGGTTGAGGTTGCCTTTGTTCTTGGTCAGAACCTGCAAGTAGACTTCATGAAGCGTACTGAGGAAGCTGGAATCATTCTGGAAAAGATTGTTAAGAATATGGAATGTCACATTTACCTTTGTTGAGGACAGAATCATGCCCCCCAGGAAAGGCATATTCAGGTCTCAAGCCTGCACTTGTGGGTGTGAACCCATTTGTAAATAGGACCTTTGAAGATTATAGTAAAGGTGTGGCCAAACCGAATCAAGATGGGTGTTCATCCTATTACTGGAGGCCTTCTAGAGAAGGCCACGGGAAAAAGCCATGGGAGGAGCCAGAAGAGGAATGAGGACACTGCCACGTGACTGAAAAGCCAAGTAACAAGTAACGCAAGGACTGCCTACCAGCCAGAATGCTATCAACCCTGACAAGAAGCAAGCCTTGCAGCCTTTGAAAATGCAAACCTAAAAATTCCTATCATTTGCTACAGCAGGCTGGAAAACTAAGATAACCTAATTAGAATTTACTTTCTTGTTAGCAGCTTAGGAAAAAAAAAATGTATTAATGATTTGTACAAGTAATTATTACCTACCTAAATAATCCCACTACCCAGAGATAACCAACCATGACTAATATTTTAGAGTTTCATCCTTTCAGATATTTTTCCACCAGGGATATATTCTCAGGAAGAGAGAAACATTACTCAAAGCTAGACTTCTGAATTTACTCTATAACTGAATTTTCTAAGAACTCATAAAATTTGCCTTGTTTTATTAAAGAATGAAAAATCAAAACTAAATTCATGTCCTACATACCTTTATTAGATGTATTAATGTATCCTGGAGCTGAGACTTGCTGAGGATAATGGAAGGCTTTCTCTGATTTTCTGATGTTCCAACAGTTAGAGGAGAAGGGGAACTTGCTTTCCTCTCAAGGTCTGTGGACCTTGAAGATGTCTGCTGGAAAACACTTGGGGACAGCAGGACTGAAGATACTGTTGTGGTCGCTGCGGTAACCAGCGGGGCGCCTGCAACCTGCAGGGGAACAACGGTCAGCGAGCACCAAGTGCAGAAGCCAGCAAGCAGGCCCAGAGGGGATACCTGAGAGTAGGCTCAGGCAGTAAAGACTGGAATATGGTTCAATAAAAAATGCAAATGAAAAAAACCCAGTTACACGAAGTATTAGTTTCTTCTTCAGCATTCCATGTTTTATCATACCACTACAGATAACAAAAGCAAAATTTCTTAAGAAAATGAAACTAACATCCACCTCCTCTTATTTATAAATGTTTTAGGCTAATTATAGCTAACAACCAGAATACACTAAACCAGTAATAATTAGCATTTTCAGTGGTTTTCACATTTGACAGAATCAACAAAGGTCTCCATCTCTCTAGATTCCGTCTGTCACTCTCCTAATTTAACACAGCAAAGAGCTTCCCACAGTTTTAAGGGTGTATGTTGTGTTTTGGTGCAATGTAATACAAGGCCAATGCTCCCGAAGACCACCATGTAGTAGGACAAGCTGCAGAAAAAAGGAGTTAAAGACCTGTCAGAAACTAGCATTAGTTTAAATTCTAAGACTCAAGAAAAGGTGCAAAGGCTCAAAGGTAAGTGGGAATGTCACATTCACGGAACTGAAGAAAACAGTGTTTGTTTCAAGGATGGTAGGTGACAGAGGGTAGGGGCAACTTTTTAAAAAATGAGGCAGGGGAGGACAAGCAAGAGACAGAAGTGCGAGGCCATGTCTTGACACTTGGGCTTTGTCCTCCGAGCCCTCCGAGCAACGGAAGGCTACTGAGAAGGCTGCAGCAGGGCAACAGCTCTACCCTCTGTGAACAGGGACACTACAGTACTTAAACGGCAAAGCATCTTTTCTACTTATAGAAACCAGACTGACATACTCTCTTCTTGGCAGTCGCCCTTTTGCAAACTGAGGGAGTGCCCCTCCTGTGCCTGACCCTGCCCTTGAACACAGCCAGGAAGACATTCACACAGGGATGGCTTCAGGCCTGCAGAACCTACAGCAATAAGCGCGGTGAGCTGGGAGAGCTGGGCACAGCGCGGACATCTGAGTACGTGTAGGTTTGAAGGGTAAAACTTTTCACTAAAGTGACAATCTTTATCTTCACATCCAGCCAGAAGAACTTAAAAGCAGTATTCTTCAGAAAAAAGGGAGAGCTTACCGGGATGCCACTGGATAACACCTTAGGCTGAGCAAATACTTCAGGGTCTTGGCTTTGCTGCATAGACTGCAATATTCAAAAAGAAAAGGGTGAAGAGAAAAACAAAGTAGGTTTCAGGTGAGATTATTCTAGTTACTGATAAAAAATCTAGGTTAGCAATAAGAAAAGCTCAGATGTCAACTAGTTTCTGGATTTCTGGGGGAAGAAGCTCACAGGAACTTGTAACCACGCAACATGACGGCATGGTGAAAGCTTTGGGACAGCCTCCCCTCATCAGTTCTCCAGAGATAGGGGGTGTGAGCAAATCATTTAAGGGGTTTCTAAGATAAAAAGCTGAAACCCTTACCTCTTACAGAAGCTGGGGGCAGCCCAGGCACTTAAAAAAATTATTTTAGGAATATAACATACAACCTAAAATTCCCTTTAGCCCAAGGGTTCTTAACAAAGGGTCTGTGCGCTTGAATTTAAATTAAAAAAAAAACCAACATTATTCTTGTGGGGATGTCTTGGTGTGGGTGTGATATATTTATTAAATAATACACAGTACAGCATGGACTTAGTAAGGGATCTGTCATTTCCACTCGACTGGCAAAGGAGTCTGTGGAACAAAAAAGGTTAAGAGCCCCTGCTTTAGCCCCATCCAGATACATAATTCAGTGGTTTAAATTACATTCTCAGTGTTGTGCTACCATCACCATCTATTGCCAAAACTTCAAACTTCTCCTCATCCCCAAAGGAAATTCTCTACTTATAATTAAGCTTTAATTCACTATTCCCTTCCCCCTCCCCAGCCCCTGGTAGGTTGTATTTTAGTTTCAGACTCTGAATTTGCTTGTTAGGGATTATTTCCTATCAGTGAGATCATACAATATTTGTCCCTTTGTGTCTCACTTATTTCACTCAATGTGCCGTCAAGGTTCACCCACATAGTCCCTTGTATCAGAACTTTGTTACTTTTCACGGCTGAATAAATTCCACTGTGTGAATAGACCACATTTTGTTTATATATTTATCATTTGATGGACACTCGGGTTGTTTCCATCTTTTGGCAATGGTGAACGCTGCTGCTATAAACATAGATGTGCAAATATCTGAGTCTGTTTTCAGTCCTTTTGAGTATATACCTACAAGTAGGACTGCCTGGTCATAGCAGGTAATTGTATACTTAACTTTCTGAGGAATCACCAAACTGTCTCCCACTGTGGCTGCACTGTTTTACATTTCCACCAACAATGAGTGCTCTTGTGTCTCCAACACTTGTTATTTTTTACTTTAAAAGTAGCCATTCTAGTGGGTGTGAAGTGGTATCTCATTGTGTTTTTTTTTTTAGGTACTGGAGCCAGGAACTGAACCCAGGACCATGTATGTGGGAAGTCAATGCTCAACCACAATAGCAACCCTGACTTGATTTTTCCATTTGTTTTGCTTGTTTTTGTTTTTTGCTTTTAGGAGGCACTGGGAACCAAACCTGGGAATTTCCATGTGGGAAGCAGGTACTCAACTGCTTGAGCCACACTGGCTCCCCTCATTATGGTTTTGATTTGCATGTCCCTAATGAGCACCTTATCATGTGCCTTTTGGCCATTTGTATATCTTCTTTGGATAAATGATTATTCAAGTCCATTGTCCATTTTTAAAAACTGGGTTGCTTGTCTTTTTGTCGCAGAGTTGTAGAATTTCCTTATATATTCTGGATATTAAACCATTACTGGATATATGGTTTCCAAATATTTTTTCCCATTGTGTAGGTTACTGTTTCACTTTAGTTTTTTTTTTTTTTTTAAAGATTTTATTTATTTAATTCCCCTCCCCTCCCCCGGTTGTCTGTTTTCTGTGTCTTTTTGCTGTGTCTTGTTTCTTTGTCCGCTTCTGTTGTCGTCAGCGGCACGGGAAGTGTGGGTGGTGCCATTCCTCGGCAGGCTGCTCCCTCCTTCGCGCTGGGCGGCTCTCCTTATGGGTGCACTCCTTGCACGTGGGGCTCCCCTACGCGGGGGACACCCCTGTGTGGCACGGCACTCCTTGCGCGCATCAGCACTGCGCATGGGCCAGCTCCACGCGGATCAAGGAGGCCCGGGGCTTGAACCGCGGACCTCCCATGTGGTAGACGGACGCCCTAACCACTGGGCCAAAGTCCGTTTCCCCTAGTTTTTAATTTTGATGACATCTCATTTATCTATTTTCTCTTTTGTCGCTTGTGCTTTGGGTATAAAGTCTTAGAAACCATTGCCTATCTAACACAGGCTCCTGAAGATGCTTCCTTATGTTTTCTTTTATGAGTTTTATAGCTCTGGTTCTTCTTAGGTCTCTTTTTCTTTTTTTCTAAAGATTCATTTTTTATTTATTTCTCTCCCCTTCCCCCCTGTTGTCTGCTCGCTGTGTCCATTTGCTGTGTGTTGTTCTGTATCTGCTTGCATTCTTGTCAGCGTCACTGGGAATCTGTGTCTTTTTTTGTTGTGTCATCTTGTTGTGTCATCTTCCTGTGTCAGTGTGTGCGGCACTACACCTGGGCAGGCTGTGCTTTTTTTCACGCAGGCTGGCTCCTTGCAGGGTGCACTCCTTGTGCATGGGGCTCCCCTACGCAGGGGACACCTGAGTGGCATGGCACTCCTTGCACACCGCAGCACTGTGCGTGGGCCAGCTCACCACACAGGTCAGGAGGCCCTGGGTTTGAATGGACCTCCCATGTGGTAGGCGGACACTCTATCCATTGAGTCAAATCCACTTCCCTCTTCTTAGGTCTTTGATACACTCTGAGTTAATTTTTGTATGTGGTGTGAGATAAGGTCCCCCTTAATTCTTTTGCCTAATGGAGATCAAGTTTTTCTAGTACCATATGTTGAAGAGACTCTTCTTTCTTCTTTGATTTCTTTTAGCAATGTTCTATAATTTTCCATGTATAAATCCTCTACATCCTTAGATTTATTTCTAGGTATCTGAATCTTTTTGTTTCAATTGCAAATAGAATGTTTTCCCCATACTTTCCTCCTCAAATTGTTCATTACTAGAGTAACAAACACTACTGATTTTTGCATGTTGATCTTGCACCCTGCCATGCTGCAGAATTAGCTAGTAGCTTTGCTGTAGATTTTCCAGGACTTCCTACAGAATCATGTCATCTGCAAGTAATGAGAGTTTTACTTTCTCCTTTCCAATTTGGGTGCCTTTTCATTTTCTTACCTAATTGCTCTGGCTGTAACTCCCAGGACAATGATTAGCAACAGTGGAGCCCAGGCACATTACTGCTGCTGAGTTTTGTAGTGATGTGGTTCTGGCAGCTTGATACTTCTTAATAAGGTGATTTAATTTTGGACAGGAATGTAGAGTCACACTTGTACATGCTAAAGTTTGTCCCCCTAGGGAAAGAACTTCTTACTGCAGAGCAAATACACTAGAAGTCAACGAATCAATGAAGACTCAGGTCCTAGAAATTATCAAGTAAATGGAAATGCAACCGCATTTAAGCTTCCCCAGCCAGAAGCCAGGTTAGAGAGTAGAGTGTGGTCCCAGAATAGTGGCAGGATGTGCATTTCAGGGGCATGACACCTAGCTGCTGAAGTGAACATTTTCTTTCCTTCTTATACTGGCAGAAGTATATTCCTTTTTATACTACTGCTCAGCAAAGATGGTCAAAAAATGATAATATAATGATGTAACTAAGATATTTGTGTAACTTTCTGCACACAAAGTTCCAAAGGAATAGAACAAATATTCCATTAACTAAGAAATGATATACAATTATTACCTAGTAAAATGTTAAGATTGGGGATTATTACTACTATTAAAAGGCATGAGACTAAAAATCCCAAAATATTTTTAGAAGATTCTCCTCCCTTTTATTTCTGTGATGCCTAATGGTCTGATTTCCTCATCCATAAATTCATTAACCTTATGAATTATTGTGAAGGACAAACCTCTTCTTCACCCTCCACATGACCTACTGTTACGTTCCATTGATTATATGTCTTAACAAATCCACTGTTCACTCCTTCAAAGTGAGGGCCTTACCAGCTTTACCTGGATGACTGCCACATCGTCCTTCCTGATCTATCAACCTGCTCCTGTCTTTTCCTTTCCCAGCATGTCACCCTTTGCTCAAAGTCCTTCAAAGATGTCTCAGGGCTCTGAGAACAAAGCTCTGCACCCATGACACAATTTATAAAGGCTTGCTCATCTCCAAACACCTATTCCTTTATCTTTCTTTCCATAATAGATCCAATCACACTACAGTCTTTTAGGTTCCTCAAATGCCAGCTCCATCTTCGTTTGCACTCACTGTCTGCTCTGTGTGTCCATTCATTGTGCGCTCTCTGTGTCTGCTCATCTTTTCTTTAGGAGGTACCAGGAACCTAACCTGGGACCTCCCATGTGGGAGAGAGGCGTTCAATTGCTTGAGCCACCTCTGTTCCCAGCTTCATTTTGTTTCTCACTGTGTTTCCTCTTTGTGTCTCCTTGTTGTATCACCTCGCTGGGCCAGCCTATTGGGTTAGCTTGCTGCCTTGCTTGTCTTCTCTAGGAGGCACCAGGAACCAAACCCAGGACCTTCCATGTGATAAGCAGGTGCCCAAATGCTTGAGCCACCTCCACTTCCCAATTTCCTGGCCTTTGCACATACTGTTCTCCTGCCTCAAGTACTCTTCCCACTTCTAGGAAAGATAAGGCTAACATCTACTCCATCTTCAAATCTTGGGATTTTATTGGGAAACTTTATTTGACCTCACATCTCCAAATCTGGGATGGTCTTGTTACGCCTACTGTACCTGGAACAAAGTAGACACTCAATGAGAGTACTTAGGGAGTTGGAAATGAAACAAAGCTTGGATAATTTTGATCTATGGTCTCAAATCAAATGAGTACTCCTAGAACTGTCAGACAAAAATAAAACAAACAAAAGATCTTAAAATACCTTTATGGCTTCTTAGTCATTATCAGTTGAAACAGTTTGGGGAAATGGAATTGAATCCAAGTTACTTATCTGGTTGTTCACTTCAGGGTTTCTTACCTCGTCTTTCTAACCCGACACACTCAACAGTAGCTTCTTTAAAACCACCCTGAATAATGTCAGTTAAAACTGAGATCTTTGCAGTTTCACCCCACCTAATTAGTCACCCACCCTGTCCACCCCCACCCTTCTACCAGTACCTGAAGGGGAACGAGCACCATGTTGCTCAGAGAGGCTGAGGCCGCTGCTCTTGCTGCCGCTGTTTTAGTGGGAGGCTCTGTGAAGCTCTCAGGTGTGACCAGCTGGCCAGCTGCTGGAGGAAAGCTGGGAGCCACTGCACCTTTCCCAAGGGGCTGTGTCTGTATTTGGTCATGCTGTGGCGTCAACCTGAGTTTCTGGAGAAGATCAACGCTGGGGAGGGATGTACCAGCTGTGCTTGTCATGTTCAAGGGGGCCCTGAAGGGGCTGTGGTTGGCAATCAGACTAGCGTGGCTTAGCTCAGGGACCGGTTGATTCAGGAGTGGAGACCTCTGTCTAGGTGTGGTCTTCACTGCCTGCATCATAGTGTTGTTTCGAGGTAAGCTGGGGGGAATCTGTGTAGTAGGAGCTTCTGCTGGCAGAGTAGGACTAAGAACAGGGCTCAATGGGATCGTATAGCTTGGGGCATGCTTTTCGTGAAACTGTGTGATGGACGCAGGAGTGATTAGCACCGGGGTGGTGACTTCAGGTTGGACTGGGTGGTGGGCAGCAGATTGTATACCCAGGTTTTCTGAGCAAGGGGTGCCTCCTGACTGCTCAAAGGAAAAAGACAGGAATGGGCTGGGTTCTTTCTGGGAGGCTTCTCCAGGTAGCTTCTCTACTTCTTCTGAATCCAGGCCGATAACTACTGGCTGTTCCTTTGGCAAAGAGGTTCCAAATAATTCTTCCACCGTCAGATGTTTGTGTCCAGATGGAGCAGACTGAAAAACAAATCAAACCACCCAATGAAAGAACTCTCTTACAAGTCAGAATAACCAAACTTCAGTACCATTAACTTTAATAGTCTGCAGAAGCAAGGAAGCACGGCATCTGAAAATAAGGAAATAGAACCAACTGAAAATGTGCTAGGGGTTAAAGATCAAGATGCATCTTTAAATCTACATTTAAAGTAAATTCAAATTTATGGACTCCAGGAGATAATGTTAGAATTCACCTTTTTTCTTGGCAGATGGATATAAAGCAAAGAAAGAGGCAACTGCCTTATCACAAAGCTAATTGTGTCTAGTTGTCCCATGTTAGTAACATGTAGGAAAACGACATTCTAGAGGTCAGAGGGATCAGATGCTGACCAAATGTTCCTATCTTTATTTCTACTGTTCTTGATAAAAAACCAGGCACCTCACCTTGAGGACTGGGTCCCAAATACCAGATACTAAACCTACCATTATTTTTTTAATAGTAGGCCAATCCCCATCCCTACCTACAAATCACAGAATCTGTAAGATAAAACATTTAAACCTGAAAATGTAAAACTTACATTTTAGCAACTTGGCTTGATACCATTACAACTATTTAAAGGAAAAATATGTATGCTTTGCACTCGTGAGCCTTCCCCTATCTTTAAGCACTACTGCCATGTTCATTTAATCCTTACTGAGTACTCATAGTGTGCCAGATCCTGTTCTGACCTGCATCCAAGAGATAGAGTGGGAAGTAACAAAAAAAAGCTCTACCCAGGAAAAACAGGTATAATATGGGGTCACTTTCGGAACTTGGGAATCATCCTGAATGACACTGCAATGACAGATACAGGCCATTATATATCCTGCCATAACCTACAGAATTATGTGGGAGAGAGTATAAATGACAACGTAAACTATAATCCATGCTTAGTGACAATGCTCCAAAATGTGTGCATCAATTGCAATGAATGTACCACATTAATGAAAGATGTTGTTAATGTGGGAAAATGTGGGAGGTATGGGGAGCGAGGCATATGGGAATTACCTGTATTTTTTATGTAACATTTATGTAATACAAGTATCTTTAAAAATAAAAAAATATTAAAAAAAAAAGAAGAGAAAAGCAAAGAAAAAAAAGAAAAGAAACGAGCTCTACCCTTACAGAGCTAACATTCTACTGGGAGACAAACTAAGTACTTTGAAAACACAGGCAGTCCTGACTTACGCTTTTATTCCTCAAGTATGTGGGCTATTTAGGTGTTTAGATATGTTTCTATTGAAAAAAATAATTCACTGAAATACATGAATTTTAGGGCCTCAGACAGTATAAAGGCCCCAAGATATACTGTATCTGAAGAATAATGGTGATAGCACTGGAGTAGGATCACATTTCTATAGGAAAACATACCTATTTTTCCCCAGGCAAATATCTGTTCTTCTGTTGGACAAATAATTACTGAATTTTCTAGAGGCAAGGCATCGTGCTGTGATGGGAGGGAGTGAGGAAAAGAGGCAAGGACGGACAACTAAGGCTAAGGGCTTTCCTAAGGCAAAGCTGCAGGGCCCCATAGGAAAGGAGGAGGCACCCAGAGGACTGTAAGCCAAGGGGAGGGATAAGCTGAGTTGGTTGGAGTGCACAGCCACTCTGGGAGGTGCAAGTATCTCACCATGGCTGAGGCTGAGGAAGAGAAGTGATGGAAGGAAGAAAGAAGCACTGGTCAGACTGCAGAATGTTCAGAGACACATTAAGGGACCTGGACTTTATTCAGTGGGGGGGAGGGGTGGCGGGCGGGCAATGTGGCATATTCAGGCAATAACCCATTCAGCTTTATATTTTAGGATGTGCACTTTGGTGGCAATGTCAAGGACAGATTAGAGGAGCGAGACACAGGCTATTACAGGCATCCAGTAGAGAAACAATTAAGGGCCTGGCAGAGAAGAGGGTGAAAACTGAGGCATCAGAATGGAAAGGAGTTGGTGGCTGGGGGAAGGGAGCCAAGAGACACCCTCATTTCAGGCAAGTCCAGGAAGGTCCCTAGGCTGATGGTGGGAGGGGGAAGACAAGGTCAGTTTTGAATATTTCACAGGTTTGTCTGACATTTTGAATCTGCAGAAAGTGATCTGGAGGTACTGATTTGGAAGTCATTACAACACAAAGAGGGAAGCAGATGTCGCTCAAGTGATAAGGCCTCTCTCTACCTACCATATGGGAGGACCCAACTTTCATCCCTGGGGCCTCCTGTGAAAAAGAAGAGAAAGCATGCCTGTGCGGCAAGCCAGTGCCCGCATGGCGAGCCGAATGTCTGTGTGGTGACCAGTTCCCGCACAAGTGAGTCACACAGCAAGATGATGACGCAACAAAAGAGAGACAAAGGGGAGAGTCAAAGAGAAGTATAGCAGAGACCAGGAACTGAGGTGGCGCAGCTGACAGGGAACCTTTCTCCACATCAGAGGTCCCCAGAATTGAATCCTGGTGAATTCTAAAAGAGAAAGAAAAGAAGACAAAAAAAGAGAAACAGGTACAGAAAGATCACACAGCGAATGGACACAGACAGCAAAAAAAGCAGGGCGGGGGAGGGGAAGAAAAAGCCCACAAAGATAATAGGTCAAGGGAGCAAAGGTATTCTCTCAGAAGAGTATGGGGACAAAAGAAGGATGGCAGGGATGGAGCCTTAGTGCCCTCCCAAAGAGGTGGGGACTCAAACAGCACCAAGGGCAGCCAGGCGCTGTTTCTTTCTAGCCATGTAACTTGGGGAATATCAGTCAACCAGCTGAGTCTTAGCTGCTCTGTGAAGTAGGGAGTATCCCTGGGAGGCTTAAATGTATAGAAGCCAGCACATAAGTGTCTGCTCAGCGTTAACACGCATCATAATAACAGCAGACGGCAAGTTCCTCCAAGGCTGACTTTTCTCATTTAGTCGCTGATCCATGCCCTCCCTTCCTACCTAAGCCTGCTTGCCCAAACAATGGCACCACCACCTAGTAACACAGATTCAGTAACTATACAGTACAGGCTCAGTAATGCTCTCCCAAAGGTCTCCCAGAAAGGGAAAGTTTTGCATGCAGGAAACAGGGCACTCACCTGCAGAGCAGTGCACTTAAGTGGGAGCATTTGTGTGAGAGAAATGGAGGGAAGGGGATCCCTTTTATCAAGGGATTCATGTCAGACAACAGGGAAAGGAGGGTAGCAATAAGGACTGAGGATGCAGGAGGGACAGAAGGTTAGGGGAGTGCAGTTGAATGCTTGCTTTCCACACGGGGAGTCCCGGGTTTGGCTCCCAGTGCCTCCTGAAAGAGCAAAAACACGCAAAACAAACAAAAAACCCAACTCCGGGAAGCTGATGCTATCACAGACAGTGTAGGAGGCCCATACTAAGCACTTTACATTCATTACTCTATTAAACTGAGATAGTGTGCATTATTATTATTATTGCCATTACATAGACAATGCCCAAGCACACTGACCGAGCCAGACTCCAACCCAGTTCTTGTAATACAACCCATGTGCTTAACCATTATGCTACCATGCTGAGATGTCAGTTAAGCAGATTACATGGTGCTATTTACCTCTGGAAATCAGAGGTGCAGCTGAGGCTTAAATAACTAGAATGTGGCTATAGGTCAAAGTGAATCAGCTTTTGGAAATACCTACCTGGCTGAATTATAGTCACAAGAGCCTGGGAGAACAGAGCACACCTCTTCACACAAACCCCCCAATGTTTTTCAGAGAGGTAGCTGGATTTGAGAGGACATTTCTCACACTTCTTCATCTATGATAAGAAAAATGAGTGGCATTCTTCCACAGCTGGACTTGTTTTTTCATGGATTCACCTTCCATTAATCACAGAAAAAGTGAAATTTCATTTTTTTCTCATGTCTGCAAATGCTTAAAGTCTGGACTCAAGTTTTATTAAATTTCATAATGCCTTATTTAAATCAAGTGTAGGTCTGACATTTCCCTTGGGTGCACAAAAAAATTCTAATATACCATATCAGGTTTTACTTAGTTCTTTCCTCAACCAAAAGATCTTGCTGTCTAGAGAATTTCATATTTCTGTTTGTATTTATTAGGTCCATGTCAGATTTCCCACCCTGTTGGACTGGGCACATTAAGGCAGTTACTAGTCTAGACTACAGAAACCAAAATCCAACAAGCTGAACGATAGGAAACAGTGAAAGAGGAATTTTAATAAGTGAATTATGAAGTTGAAATGGGATTTTGTTGCACTGGACTAAAAATATAATTTTCAAAATACATGAGGAAAGAGAGGGAGTAAGATGGCGGAGCAAGAAGATCCAAGATTCTGTACTCCCACAACAACATTAAAAAAAAAAACAGCAGAAATTGGCAGAACAAACTTTCTCAGCATTTTGGAAAACAGTTAAAGGGTTGCAGTAACTGGGAGAGTGCCAAATTAAGGAAAACCCCCAGGCACCTTTAATGGCCCTTCCTCTACCCTGTCTCAGCTCAGTGCAGTGCCAGATGGGTGTGGTGCCAGCCTGTACTCCCAGGGCATGTTTCAGAGGGAGCACAGTAACTGTAAGGCAAAGAGTGGGGTGCATATATTTCTGACTCATCTGTCGGGTAGCATCCTGAAGGAATGATCCAGGACCCTTGCTGTTTTGCAGGTATCAGAACTTGCTCTGGACATAAAAGCAGCTGGCAGGGCTAGAAACACACCTTAAGAAAACAATCAAACTACAGCTGCCTAGGGCAAAGAATGACCAGTTCAGACATGTAACAGTACCCGGGGGGGGAAGAGAAGCTGTGAATTTTCAGGGGAAAACCAGGCCCATTCCAATCCCTATAAATGGGGGAAACTGAAAAGGCTAGGCTCACATATCCAGAACAAGCTGCATGCTCAGAAAAGACCTGCTTTAACCCCAGCTGTTCTTTAGGACAGTTAGAAGAGAGTGTAGGCACAGAACCAATATGCAAAGACTGAGAGAGGTATTTTCATTCTTTTCCCCATTAATACTAGTGGAAAGTAAGCTTGAAGAATAGAGACTTTAGTAGCAGTATACACCAAAAGATACGATATTTGCATAAATAGTTTGGGGGGCGGATCACTAATCAAAGACTACTATAGCATTCAATATAAGGAAAATAAAACCCTGTCAAGAGAAGGGAGAGAGTCTGATTTCCAGATTTAACATAGAAATATTTAAATGCCCACATTTAAACAACAACAAAAATAAAACAAAGTATACCCGGCAGGCATACAAGGCAACAGGAAAAGATGGTCCATTCAAAGAAACAAAATAAAGAAGCAGAAACCATCAATGAGGAAGACCACACAGTGGCCATACCAAAGACTTTAAAAAGAAAAAATCCCCACAAAAGGAAAAAACCCAAAATATCCCAAAACATTAGCGGGGTTATCAACAGCAGGATGGAATTGGCAGGTGAAAAAATCAGCAAATTTTAAGATAGGACAGTTTAAATTATCCAGTTTGAGAAGCAGTAAGACAAAAGAATGAAGGTGAAAAGGGGTTAAGTGACCTGTGGAGCATGTTAAGTGTACCAATATACACATTACGGCTCTACATTAATAGTATGAGACTTCAATAAACCACTTTCAATACTGGAAAGAACACCTAGACAAAAAATCAATAAGGAAACAGAGTACTTGAACAATACTATAAGCCAATTAGACCTACAGACATAACAGAATACGTTACACAATAACAGCAGAAAACACATTCTTCTCAAGTGTACACAAATCATTCTCTAGGCCAGACCAAAGGTTAGGTCTCAAAATGAATCTCAATAAATTCAAGATAGAAATCATAAAAAGTATCTTCTGGGGGGAGCAGATGTAGCTCAAGTGGTTGAGCGCCTGCTTCCCATGTTTGAGGTCCTGGGCTTGATCCTGAGTATCTCCTAAAAACAAACAAAAAAACCACAAACAAGCAAATGAAAAACCAACTTGGGTGAGCTGGCATAACTCAGTGGTTGAGTGCTGGCTTCCCACATATAGAGGACCCAGGTTCATTCCCTGTTCTCAGTACCTCAAAAAAATATCTGTAACCACTAAATAAAGAAGCTAGAAATCTGTAACAGAAGGAAAACTGAAAATATACAAATATATGGAAGTAAACAATACACTCTTAAGCAGTCACTAGATCAAAGAAATCACAAGGGAAATTAGAAAAATACCTGAAACAAAAGAGAATGAAAACACAACATAGAAAGACTCAGGATGCAGTAAAGGCAACGCTCAGAGGGAAATTTATAGCTGTGAATGCTTATACTAAAAAAAAAAAATTAGTGACCTAACTTCACATCTGGAGGAATGAAAGAGCAAACCCATAATGAGTAGAAGAAAAGAAATACAAAGGATTAGAGAAGAAATAAGTGAAATAAAGAATAGAAAAGCAACAGAAAGAATTAATGAAATCAGAAGTTGGTTATTTGAAAAGATCACTAATAGTCACAAATCTTTAGTTAGAGTAACAAGAAAAAGAAAAGGATACAAATAACAATATCAGAAATCAAACGGACATAACTATATAACCCACAGAAATAAAAGGGATTATAAGAGGACTGTGAACAATTGTATGCCAACAAATTAAGTAACTTAGATGAAATGGACAAATTTCTAGAAATACACAAACTACCTAAACTAACTCAAAAAGAAATAGAAAACCTGAATAGACCAATAAAAAGTAAAGTGATTGAATCAATAACCCAAAATCTCACAAAAAAGAAAAGTTAAGATGGCAGCACTGGTGAATTTATCAATACTCAAAGAAGAAATAATATTAATCCTGAGAAAAATAGCTAGAGGACAGGGTGAAACAGCCGAGAAAAAGATCTTCTAGGTTTCGGACACCAGACAAAGGCTGGACACCTTGCAGAGGAGAGAGGGACAAAGGAGGGAAACCGCAGCAACAGAACTGTGAGTTGAAACCAGCAACTGCTGCTGCCAGCACCATCTTCACACTAGGCCTGTGACTACAAAGAGGGCTCCAGGGATCTACTATCCCGGGAAAGGGGAGAGAGAAGGACACAGCCTAAGGCTGACACAGCTTTTGATTCACAAATTTGGTCTGCTATGTCTCAGGAGCCCTTCCAGGCCTGCTGGGCAGTGCCATTGTCTTGGAGCCAGCAAAGGGCTAAAGATATATAACCCTCCATCCAATCTCCTCCTCTACTAACAGGGACTGACTGTTGAGGACTCAGAGGGAAATGGAAATATTTACAATCAGGGAAAAGGGAGGAGACTGCCAGAGAAGCCTGGAGAACTGTCTCAGAGAAAGTTTGAATTCCAAGGCTCACAGCTTCCAGACAGGAAGCTTTAATCCACATTGATCTGGTCTGTGTTGCAACAAATACACTCAAACCAGGCACTGAACAGAGAGCTGTCAAATATCTCCACCTGCTGGCAGACCAAGGAAATGTATTCAAGAAAATAAAAAATAAGGCTTTTTCTGGCCTCTATAGCCTCCCACCCAAAGGCCCTAGGAAGTGACTCTACAACCAATTACTGGGTCCAGTGCCCAGTTTTGAGCAACCAGCAAGACAATTCTAATAATCCAGGTTGAGCCAAGAATCAAAGAGCAGTGGTAATACACAGCCTCCTGCCACTGAATCCCTACAAAAGAGAAAGAAATTGAGCACTTGCGTGAACTACATCCTAATCAGATGTCTAGATATCAGCAAAAAATTACGCGCCATACTGAGAAAATAGAAGACAAGGCCCAAGAAAAGGAATATATCAAATACCAGAAGAGACGCAGAATTTGAGAGAACTAATCAGAGAGATGCACAAAAATTTTAAAAATCTAATTAATGAGTTGAAAGACAATATGGTCAAACAGATAAATGACATCAAGACGACACTGGGTGAGTGCAAAGAAGAATTTGAAATCCTGGACAGAAAAGTAACAGAAAAGAACTCATGGGAATGAAAGACACAAGAGGTGAGATCAAAAACACATTTGAGGCATACAACAGCAGACTCATAATGATAGAAGAAAGAATAAGTGATACTGAAGACAGAACAGCTAAAATTGAAGAGAGGAAAGAATGGAAAAAATTGAGCAAGGGTTCAGAGAACTCAATGATAACACAAAGTGCAAATAGGTATCACAGGAGTTCTAGAAGGAGAAGAGAAGGTAAAAGAGGCAGAGAGAGTATTTGAGAAATTAAGCTGAAAATTTCCCAACTCTCATGAAAGAAATGAACTTACATGTCCAAGAAGTGACCTGGACATCAAAATAAATCCAAATAGACCTACTCCAAGACACATACTATTCAGAATGTCAAATGTCAAAGATTAAGAGAAAATTCTCAGAGCAGCAAGGGAGAAGCAAACCATCACATACAAATGATACCCAGTAAGACTTAGCATGGATTTATCTTCAGAAGCCAGGGAGGCAAGAAGACAATTAGGAAACTGAAAGAGAAAAACTGCCAGCCAAGAATTCTTTATCCAGCAAAATTATCCTTCAAATATGAAGGTGAGTATAAAATATTCACAAACAAACAAAACTAAGAGAGTTTGCAAAAAAGAATCCACCTTTGTAGGAAATATTAAAGGAAGCCTTAGAACCTGAAAGAAAAAGACAGGAGAAAGAGGCTGAAGGAGAGTAGAGAAGAAAGAATAGCAGAAAAGATAATCAAAAGAGTGAAAAGGCAGACAAAAATAAAATATGACATATGAAAACCAAAGAATAAAATGGAGGAAGTAAATAGTACATTTACAGTAATATAATTGAATGTGAATGTATTAAACTTCACAATTAAAAGATACAGGCTGACAGAATGGATAAAAATACATGAGCCATCCATATGTTGCTTACAAGAAACTCACCTTAGACCCAGGGATATAAATTGGCTGAAAGTGAAAGGTGGGAAAAAGATACTCCACGCGAATAGTAACCAGAAAAGCGCAGGGGTAGTTACAAAACAGACTTTAAATGTAAAAAAGTCAGAAGATACAGAAGGCCATAATATATTAATAAAAGGGCCAATCCACCATGAAGGTATAAGTCATAAATACCTATGCACCTAACCAGGGTGCCCCAAAATATATGAGACAAACTCTACAAAAACTAAAGGAGAAATAGACACCTCTACAATAATCTTTGAAGACTTTAACACCCCACTCACATCACTAGATAGAACAACTAGAGAGAAGATCAATAAGGAAAAAGAGAACTTGAACAATATAATAAACAAGTTAGACCTAACAGATACCTACAGAACATTGTATTCAGACTCAGACGGCTCTATTTTCTTCTCAAGTGCCCATGGATCTTTCTCCAGGATAGAACACATGTTAGGGCACAATGCAGCTCTCAATAAATATAAAAGATTTAAATTATACAAAGCACTTTCTCAGATCATAATGGCATGAAAACTGGAAATCAATAATAGATAGGAAAAAAGTAAATTCGCAAATGTGTGGAGGCTGAACAATACATTCCTAAATAATCAGTGGGTCAAAGAAGAAATTGCAAGTGAAATCAGTAAATATATTGGGACAAATGAAAACAAGAATACAACTGCAGCAGTTTAATAAGGTTATGAATTCCAAAAATAGATATTGGATTATGTTTGTAATCTAGTCTGTACCTGGGTGTGATTATGAATAGGGCTAGATCATTAGGGCTTTGGACAGAGTTGAGGGTTTTTGATGTTGGAGTTGGATGCTGAAGCCTTAAAGCTGGAACCCTGGGAAGTAAGTACACAGAGGAAAGAGAAGGAAGCCCCAGGAAGAGGGGAACCCTGAGCCCAGAGAGAAGCAAGACCCTGGAAGAGAGGAACCCAGGAAGCCTGAACCCTCACGGACGTTGGCAGCCATCTTGCTCCAATATGTGAAAATAGACCTTGGTGAGGGAAGTAACTTATGCTTTATGGCCTGGTATCTGTAAGCCCCTATCCCTAATACATACCCTTTATAAAAACCAACCCGTTTCTGGTATTTTGCATCAGCACCCCTTTGGCTGACTCTTATAACAACATTTCAAAACTTATGGAATACAGAGAAGGCAGTCTTGACAGGGAAGTTTATATGCATAAAATGCCTACATTAAAAAAGAAAGAGCTGAATGCAAAGATTTAACTGAACAACTAGTGAAACTAGAGAAACAGCAAACCAATCCCAAAGCAAGCAGAAAGAAAGAAATAATAAAGATTGAAGCAGAAATAAATGAAATTGAGAACAAAAAAAAACAATAGAGAAAATCAAAAGTTGGTTCTTTGAGAAGATCAATAAAATTGACAAACACCCAACCAGACTAATAAAGAAAAAAAGAGAGAAGATGCAAATAAACACAATCAGAAATGAAAGGAGGGAAGTTACAACTGACCCCACAGAAATAAAAAGAATCCTAAGAGGATATTATGAGAAACTGTATGCCAAAAAATTAGATATCCTAGATGAAATGGACAAATTCCTAGAAATGCACAATCAACTTACACTGATGCTACAAGAAATATAAGAACTTAATAAACCAATCACATTTAAGGAGATTGAATCCATCAACAAAAATCTTCCAGCAAAGAAAAGTCAAGGACCAGACAGCTTCACAGGTGAATTCTATCAAATATTTAGAAAAGAATTAATACCAATCCTGTTCAAACTCTTCCAAAAAACTGAAGAGGGAAAAACTACCCAACACATTTTAGCCAACATCACCCTAATACCAAAGCCAGATAAAGATACTGCAAGAAAAGAAAATTACAGACCAATCTCTCTAATGCACATAGAAGTAAAAATTCTCAACAAAATACTTGCAAATCAAATCCAACAGCATATAAAAAGACTTAAACATCATGACGAAGTGGGATTTATTCCTGGCATGCAAGGCTGGTTCAACATAAGAAAATTAATCAACATAATACACCACTTTAACAAACTGGAAGGAAAAAAGCACATGATACTCTCAATCGACACAGAAAATGCACTTGACAAAATCCAGCATCCTTTTTTGATAAAAACACTTCAAAAGATAGGAATAGAAGGAAAATTCCTCAATATGATAAAAGGCATATATGAAAAACCCTTAGCCAACATCATACTCAATGGGTATAGGTTGAAAGTTTTCCCTCTAAGATTGGGAACAAGACATGGATGTCCACTGCCACCACTGTTCCTCAATATTGTACTAGAAGTTATAGCTAGGGCAATTAGACATGGAAAAAAAAATTAATGGCATCCAAAAAGAAAAGAGGAAGTAAAACTCTCACTGTTTGCAGATGACATGATCCTGTACATAGAAAATCCTGAAGTATCCATGACAAAGCTACTTGAGCTAATATATGAGTTTAGCAAAGCAGTAGTACACAAGAGCAACACACAAAAATCAATAATGTTTTTGTACACAAGTACTGAACAATCTGAGGAGCAAATCAAAGGGAAAATTCCATTTTCAATAACAACAAAAAGACTCAAATACCTAGGAATTAATTTAACCAAAGAAATACAGGATCTATATGCAGAGAACCACAAAACAATGTTAAATTTTAAAAATCCTAAACAAATGGAAAGACGTTCCGTGTTCATGGATTAGAAGAATAAATATTGAGAAGATGCCAATCTTACCCAATCTGATTTAAGGATTCAATACAATACCAATCAAAATCCCAATAGCTTATTTCACCAAATTAGAAAAGGCAATTACCTAATTCATTTGGAAGGGAAAGTGCACCTGAATAGCCAAAAGCATGCTAAAAAAAGAAGAGTGAAGTGGGAGGAACTGCACTGCCTGACCCTGAAACATATTACAAAGCTATGGTGGTCAAAACAGCACGGTACTGGCATAAACACAGACACATCGATCAGTGGAACAGAACTGAGAACCTAGAAATAAACCATTGCCTATAGAGTCAACTGGTTTTTGACAAACCTACAAAATTAATGTTAACGGGACAAAAGAGTCTCTTCAACAAATGGTGCTGGGACAAGTGGATATCTACAAAGAAAAGAATGAAAGAGGACCCCTATCTCACTCTCTATACAAGAATCAACTCAAAATTGATCACAGACATAAATATAAAAGCCAGGATCGTAAAACCACCAGAAGAAAACGTAAGGAAACATCTTCAAGACCTTGTAATAGGTGGTGGTTTCTTGCACCTTATACCCAAAGCACGTGCAACAAAAGAAAAAATATATAAATGGGACCTCCTCAATATTAAACACTTTTGGACCTCACAGGATGGACTTTTTCAAAAGGGTGAAAAGGCAGCCCACGCAATGGGAGAAAATATTTGGAAATCACATATTCAAAAAGGGTTTAATGTCCAGAATATATAAACAGATGTTAAACTCAGTAATAAAAAGACAAATGACCCAACTAATGGGCAAAAGAACTGAATAGACATTTGTCCAAAGAAATACAAATGGCAAAAAAAAAAACCACATGAAAAAATGCTCAACATCACTAATGATTAGGGAAATGCAAATCAAAACTACAATGAGATATCATTTCACATCTATCAGAATAGCCACTATTAAAAAGACAGAGAACTGCAAGTGTTGGAGAGGATGTAGGGAGATAGGAACACTTATTCACTTTTGGTGGGAATGCAGAATGGTACAGCCACTGTGGAGGACTATTTGGCAGTTCCTAAAGTAGTTGAATACAGAGCTGACATGTGACCCTGCATTAACCACTACTGGGTATATACCCAGAAGAACTGAGAGCAGTGACACAAATAGATATCTGCACACCTATATTCGTAGTGGGTGTTATTCACAATTGCCAAAAGTGGGAAACAACTCAGGTGTCCATCAACTGATGAATGGATAAACAAACTGTGGTGTAGTCACATGATGAAATATTATGCAGTGGTAAGAAGAAATGAAGTCATAAAGCATATGACAACATGGATGAACCTGGAGGACATTATGTTGAGCAAAGCAAGCCAGATACAAAAGGACAAATACCATATGACTGCATTACTATGAACCAAATATATTGTATAACATATTGTATGGTTTTTAAAAATTATATGTATCCTTGAGAAATGTATGTTTTTATTCAACCGTATTTTTTCTTTTTAAATTGTTGTTTATATTAATTATTAAATGTATAAAATAAAGATGTTATTAGTGGGGAAATCAGTAAATTGTACATGAGATCTCCCTGAATTATTTCTTATACTTGCATATTAATCTACTACTATCTCAAAATAAAGTTTAAGAATCACGCGTTTTATTCGATCATGAAAAAGATCTGTTCATTTATCAGGCCATCAATTAGTTATAAAGAGGGTATACACATTTAAAATGGACCTGAGGCTATAGCAATGAACAAAGCAGTCAAAACTGTTCACATGGAGCTTACGTTCTGGTTGTGGGGAATATAAACAATGAATACATGAGAAAAAACAAACCATGGCAGAGTGTTATGAGTCTCAGGGAGAAAATAATGCATAGCAGGAAGACAGGAATATGGGACGGGGTGGGGGAGAGAGTTGTTATTTTAAATAGGGTGGTCAGAGAAGGTGGTCTCATCTATGTGGAGGACACACCTGGGAGGAAAGTATTCCAGGCTAAGGTAATGGCAAGTATAAGGTCTGTCCTGAGGCAACAGTATGTATGGCACATTTGAAGAAGAGTGTAAAAGCCAATGAGGGTGGTGCCAAGTGAGACAGTAGAGTAGGAGATGAGGCCAGAAGGATCAGATCAGGTATGGCCTCATGGGCTATTGCCATGGTCATGGCTTTTATTTGAGTGATATAGGACACCACTAGAGGATTTTAAACAGAGGAATGTCACAATCTGACTTACAATTTACCAGGATGATTCTGGTTATTGGGTTAAGAATAGGTAAGGTTAATTAATGGCATTGAATTGTACACATGGAAGAGATTAAAAAAAAAAAAGAAAAAAGAATGGGGATAGGGAATGCAGAGCTAATCGTTAACTGGTACAGAGTTTCTGTTAAGGGTGATGGAAAGTTGTGGTAATTGGTGGCACAATATTGTGAATGTGATAATACCGATGAATTGTAAAATTGAAAGCAGATAAGATGGGAAATTTTGTGTTGTTTTTATGTTACAGAATTTTAAAAAGCCCAAAACCCCAACAATCCAGAAATTGTAGAACTGTACAACACAAAGAGTGAATTTTGTCAATTATGAACTATATAGTTAATACTATAATTATAAACATATTGTTCCTTCAATTGTAACAATATTATACCACATTAACGTAAAATGTTAATAGGGAAAACCACGTGTGTGTGTGGGTAGAAGAGAGCTCTGCATGATTTTTCTGTAAACCTACAACTGATCGTTATTAAGGGAGTGGTAAGGGCAAATGTTGGGTGACTAGTTAGGAGACTACTGCAAAACTGAGATGAAGACAATTATGTGGAGCAAGAGAAATAGTTTGGGTAGATGTCATTATGTTGCTGCAGGTATGTACCTTGAAAGGTAAGTGACAAACCAAACTTGCACACTGTATTAAAATGCTTACAAAATACTAGTCTTCTGGAGAGCGGATGTGGCTCAAGCAGTTGAGTGCCTGCTTCCCACATGGGGAGTCCTGGGTTTGATCCCCAGTGTCTCCTAAAAACAAACGCAAACAAGAAGCAAAAAAATGAAAAACCAACTCAGGAGAGTCGATGTGGCTCAGTGATTGAGCACCGGCTTCCCACATACAACCTAGGTTCAATCCTTGGCCCAATACCTCAAACAAAACAAAACAAAACAAAACAAAACAAAACAAAACAAAACAAAACAAAACAAAACAAAACATTAGTCTTTGTTTTGTTATCTTGGACAAAGCTAGGGCTTTAGCTGTACAAACCTTATCTTGTGACCCAGAGGATGTCTCTTCTAGAGTCTCGGTACTTCCCAGATTGGAGAGCTGAGTACTTGGCTGTAACCCAGGGCTGGAGATATTTGAGTCACCCATCTGATTCTTAGAAAAAAAAAAAAAGAAAAAAGGAAAAGTATATCACATGAAAAATTATCAGAGATGTTGTTTTAAAAAAAAAAAACAAGCAAAAATTTCCTAAAAATGTTTGCATTGGATCCTCATGTGAATGAATAACTTATATAACTAAATTTCTAGAAAGCTGAGTACTTGATTCTAGATAAGTGTTAGCAAAATTGTTATTTTTCACCATTTTATTTTTTTGTCTTTATTTTTTTAATGTACATTATGAGGTCCCCATATACCCCACCACCACCCTTGCCCCACTCCTCCTGTTAACAACAACCTCCTCCATCATCATGGGACATTCACTGCACTTGGTGAATACATCTCTGAGCACTGCTGCACCACCACAGTCAATGGTCTACATTACAGTTTACACTCTCCCCAGTCCACCCAGTTTTAAGGAAAAGCTGATGACATTACTTATCATATTCTTTTCTGTTTTATTTTTCAAATTAACATATAGCAAAATTAACTGCTTTGTGGTGTTTATAGTTCTATTTGTGTCACAAAACAATTGTTATTATAAAACCATTTCATCACCTCAAAAACTCCCTCATGCTATCCTGTTGTAGTCATGCCTTCCCAGGTCCACTCCTGGCAGCCACAGTTGTTTTCCATCACCATAGTATTGTCTTTCTGAGAATGTCATATAAATGGAATCATATTGTATGTAATCTTTTGAGACTGGCTTCATTCACTCAGCATATTGCCTTTGAGATTCATCCAAGCTGTTGTATGGTATCAACAGCTCATTCTCTTTTATTGCTGAGTAGTATTCCACTGTATGAATTTATAACAGTTCATTTTAACTATTCGCCCACAGAACATTTGTATTATTTTCAGTTTTGGTGATTATTAATATAGCTGCCTAAACACTTGTGTACAGGTTTTTGTGTGGACAAAAGTTGCATTTCCTTAGGGTAAATGCCTATGAGTGGTACTGAGATCATGATGTATTTTTCTTCTATAAATTTTATAGTTTTACATTCTATATATAGATCCATAATACATTTTGGGTTGATATTTATATAAGCAGTGAAATTTAGGTTGAGGTTCATTTTTTTGCAGACAGATGTCTAATTGTTTTAACACCATTTGTTAAAATCATCAATTATTCTTAAAAATTAAACTACATTTTACTACAGATGACAAAACAGTTGTAAAGTATTTAAAAATTCCTGTCAACCCCTTCTCAACCAGAAACAGAGTGGGCATCACCATCCCCAAATCCTCAAGTTTGAGGAATGAACAAATATAAGGGGAGAATGCAACTATGGACTAAACTAGATTTATAAAATTGTGCAGTGCAAAGTGTAAACTATAATGTAAACTATAGACCATGGTTAGCAGCAATGCTTCAATATGTGTCCACTGATTTAACAAATGTACCACACAAATGAAAAATGTTGTTAGTGGGGGAAAGTATGCGAGGGGAAAGGGGTGAGGTATATGGGATTTCCCTATATTTTTTATGTAACATTTATGTGATATAAAGCTTCTTTTAAAAAAATTCCTGCCAACTTACATATGATATTAAAAGTAAAAATATTTTTGTTCTTAAAAAGAATCCTTATATGTCAATGTATATAGCAACAAATGGATAATACGTAGTAAACTGGTAAATACCTACAATAGAGTATTATTTAGTCATAAAACAGAATGAAGTTCTGATACATGCTACAACATGGATGAACCTTGAAGACATTATGCCGAGTGAAATAAGTCAGACCCAAAGAATATATGTGATACAACATACCACTTATTTAACTAGAATATGCAAATTCATAGAGAAGAAAGTATAGTACAGGTTTTTGGGGATGGGAGCGAAGGGAAATGGGGAGTTTCTGTTTAGCGTGATGGAAAAGTTTTGGTAATGGATGGTAGTGAGGAAAGTATGACATTGTGAATACGATTTTTTTTTTTTTTAAGATTTTTAATCTATTTCTCTACCCTTCCCCCCACCCCAGTTGTCTGTTTTCTGTGTCCATTTCCTGCATGTTGTTCTTTTGTCCACTTCTGTTGTTGTCAGAGGCACGGGAATCTGTGTCTCTTTTTGCTGCGTCATCTTGCTGCGTCAGCTCTCCGTGTGTGTGGCGCCACTCCTGGGCAGGCTGCACTTTCTTTTGCGCTGGGCTGCTCTCCTTACGGGGCGCACTCCTTGCGCGTGGGGCTCCCGTATGTGGGGGGCCCCCCTGCATGGCAGGGCACTCCTTGCGCGCATCAGCACTGAGCGTGGGCCAGCTCCACATGGGTTAAGAAGGCCCGGGGTTTGAACTGTGGACCTCCCATGTGGTAGGCAGACGCCCTATCCACTGGGCTAAGTCTGCTTCCCGTGAATATGATTAATTCCACTGAATTATATGACTGGACTGGTTGAGATGGGAAATTTTAAGGTGAATAATGTTTCCACAATTAAAGAAACTAAAGCAACAATGACAATTAAATATAATATATAACCCTGGACCTAATAATGGAGGAGAAAGGACATTACTGGGATAAATAAAAAAAAATTAGAATCTATCATTGTTAAATTATTTGAACTTGATAAACTGTACTTAAGGTGGTTGCGTAAGTGAATCCTTGTTCTTAGGAAACATACATGGAAGTATTTTTAAGTGTTCAAAGAGTATAATATATGTAACCTACTCTCAAATGTTTAAAAGATAAATATAAAGAATGATATAACAAATGTGGTACAATGTTAAAATTAAATAAATCTGGGTACCTGGAGAAGGGGCATATTGGAGTTCTCTGTAGTGGTTTTCTATTATTTTGCAACTGTCCTATAAGAGAAATTTAAAAAAAAAAAAGGAATTCCCCCAAAATGTTCACTACATGAAAACGGGATTAAGAGCTTTCAGCGCGGCGGTGGACTTGGCCCAGTGGTTAGGGCGTCTGTCTACCACATGGGAGGTCCGTGGTTCAAACCCCGGGCCTCCTTGACCTGTGTGGAGCTGGCCCATGTGCAATGCTGATGCGCGCAAGGAGTGCCCTGCCATGCAGGGGTGTCCCCGCGTAGGGGAGCCCCACGCGCAAGGAGTGCACCCTGTAAGGAGAGCTGCCCAGCGCAAAAGAAAGTGCAGCCTGCCCAGGAATGGTGCCGCGCACACGGAGAGCTGACACGACAAGATGACACAACAAAAAGAAACACAGATTCCCGTGCCACTCACAAGAATAGAAGCGGACAATGAAGATGCAGCAAATAGACACAGAGAACAGACAACCGGGGTGGGGAGGGAAGGGGAGAGAAATAAATAAATCTTAAAAAAAAAAAAAAAAAAAAAAAAAAAGCTTTCAGCAACTAAGTTATATCTGGACTATCTGACCCAGCACCTGGTCACCATTATTCATGTTAAACAGACACCAGCAACAGTTTAGAAAACTCAAGAGACAAGATTAAAAAAAAAAAAAAAAAAAGCTCCAAACTGCAGTCTAGAAAGAGACTGATTTTCTTGATATCACACTACAGTTAAGTGCTTAGCACAGAAATATGCACTTAATTGTTGAATCAATGGAAAATATGCCTTCTATTCAAATGACTTAATCCTTATATGATTTCAGAACACCATTTACTCAAGTGATGCCATTTGAGTAGAGGTGAAATAGTATGTGAATGCCTACGAAACATCATCATGTTCTAAATATACTGTCCTTTGTGCAACATCACTAATGCCAACCAATACCAAAACATTACAGGGGATGTTTAGAATTAAATTGTATTACAGAAAACAAACTAAAATCATTGTTTGTAACAATTTTTAAAACAGAAGGTATAATGTTCAGAAATACTCAAAAAACTAAGTTTCACATAAAAATCTAGATTTATCATTTTCAGAGAGAAGCTAGATGGATGACTTGGCTCATCTGTCAGTAACTGGCTGGAGCTGAGTGCAACCGACCTTTTTGCACAGGGAACAAGGTCTCAGTTTGATCCAGGTCCACCCTGGCTCGTTTCACTAGTGTGACCTACCTGGCTTTGTGGGGCATTTGAGTTTGCTCTACATAACTTAAACATAAGCTGTCAGACTTGTTTACTCTTCAGAAGTTCTCAAGAATTTCAAAATAGTTGTGCAGGGTCTTTCTTGCAAGTTTTTTTAAAAAATGTACATAGTGTTTTTAAGAATTGGGAGAAATAGACAATAACAGATAAACTTTCTAGATGGTAATTTTATAGTATTTAGTAAAAACCTTAAAATGTCAATATTCTTTAATCTGCCAATTCCATCTCAAATATTTATATTAAGAAAAAATTAGTGATGGAAATGAAGATTTAACTACAAGGATATATTGCCCTATTCTTGCTATTAGTGCCATAGTTCTTTTCTCAAACACCTTTCTTGGGGAGCAGATGTGGCTCAAGCAGTTGAACACTTGTTTCCCACATGAGAGGTCCTGGATTCATGCCCAGTGCCTTCTAAAAACAAAAACAAATAACAAGCAAGCAAATGGAAAAACCAAATAAGGGAGCTGATGTGGCTCTGTGGCCACACCAGCTTCCCTCATCGAGAGGTCCTGGATTCAATTCTTGGTCCTAGTACCTCAAAACAAAACAACAACAAAAACAATAAAAAACATACCAAAAACCAAAACGTAACAACATAACAACAAAACCCACCTTTCTTTCTCCTAAATGAAATCTCACAGTGAGACAGATAATGATAAGGTAGATAATGAAGGAATAGAAACACTTCAATTGAAGTGGGAGATGAGGCCCAACATCTGCCCCCTTGGCCAATCCCTCACACATGTCTGTAGAACCCTAGTGGCCATAATTTGAAAATCACTGGTACAGATAAATAAAAAAGACACTGTTCTGCAGGGCAAAACAGGTTACAAAAGAGCATTTAAATAAGACCAACATACCACACACACTTGGACATACTTATACATATTTTTAGAAGGATACATAATAAGTAGCAGAGATTTTTTCTAGGTGGTAGAACTGTTTTTCTTCTTTTTGTTCACTGTAATTATTAAATACAAAATTTTCTGTAATATGTATTGCTTACATACTAAGAAAAATAACATCCTATTTTTTTTAAGAAGAGAAAATCCTGGCTTTGTTTTCTACAATTAAACTGAAACCAACCAACCAAACACTCCTCCCTTCTCTCTCCCCCAAGTCTATAATTATCTTCTGTGGCTAGAAGCAACTAAGAACAAGCCAACTGTATAGGAATATAGTTTCAAATACCTTTCTTTACATTAAAAAAAGAGAAATTTGGCTAAAACAAACCTTAGCACCTATGAAGAAAATGCTTATTATAGAGATTTTACTTTCAAAGTTTCTAATTTCCATAAATATCCTAGTCTGGAATTTTAGTCATTGTATTATTTGCTCTGGACAGGGGAGATTTAGAATCTAGGATTAAATCCCATTACTGAGGCCCATCTTGCACCTGTGCCCCTGACCTCTGTCAAGCTCCCCAGTCTCTATCTAAAGATAAACAAAGGGGCCATCTGGAATCAAGCAGCAGTCAAGGAGAAGCCATTCAAACTCTAAGATATGAATTCATGGGTCACTGCTATCAACAGATCCATTTGGTTAGATGACAGGAAAATGAAGACCAAAAAACAAACAAAATTCTTTGTTTAAAGAAGTACCACCTAAAAAAAAAGTGCCACCTATTTACAGACTGTTTTCAAAAAACAGAACACATTATAAAGTAAATACCAAAGATTCAACTAAATCCCAAAAGGCTTCGGTTTAATCTAACAATGAGCAAAAGTTCATTTATTCCATATTGTGGAAGAATATTTTTTACAATAGAAATATGCTCTCTATGATGTTTCATAATTAGAAATCATGTCAGATTTTTAAATTGACCATAGAGTTCTTTCACAGCTTTGTATACAAAAACAAGGCTTAACTTCCTTCTTTCCTTTTGTGGCTACTTGCTTCTCAGTCTGAGAAGTAAGCCAAGCTACTTCCTGGAGAGTGTCTGCTCTAGGGTGCAGTAGCTACAGTTCCTGCTCTGTGAGGCACCTTTACTGAGTCATCACTTGGGTGGGGTGGATGACAGGGCTAGATCCTCCCTTGTTAGATTCTCATCCAGAATCATGTATTGCAATTAACTGCCATTAAGTTCCTTGCTTTTTTTTTAAAAAAGTTGTAGGGACATATACACATGTAAACTTTCCCATCTTTACCATACCCAAGCACACCATTCAGTAGGATTAATCACCTTCACAATACTGTAGTACCCTTATTACTTTCCATTAGTAAAACTTTCCCATCTCTCCAAACATTAGTCCTGCACCTATTCTGCATTATCTTTTGATTCTCTGAGTCTCATCCCTGGTAACCTATACTCTAATTTCTGTCTGCATGAGCTTGCATATGCTCCAATATTTCCTTTATAGTTATGATGAGACTTAAATGTAACATCTGAAATCTGTAACAATCTCATTTGCCCTGATACCAACTTAAACAGTATATACAAACTATGTTCCTAAACCCCTCTGTCCTGTCACCTTTACATAATTTTTGTCACAAATTATATATTTATACAATATGAGTCCCAAACCATTGATTTATCATTACATTTTATGCACAGACCCTGTAGGAAGTAAAAGGTGGAGCTGTAAACCAAGAATACAAAGATCCTAGCATCTATGTTTACCTATGTCGTTTACCCTCATCAGAAATTACTTCCACATGTGGCTTCGATCTCGTCTACTGTCCTATCCTCTCAACCTGCAGTCTCTATAGAATCTCTTGTAGGACCAGGCTAGAGGTCATGACTCCCTCAGATTTTGTTTATCTGGGAATATCTTAATCATTTTGGCAATACAGTTTTGCTATAGAATTTTTGGTTGGTAATTTTTGCTTTCAGCACTTTAAAGTATGTCATCCCACTGCCTTCTTGCCAAGGTTTTTGGTAAGAAATCAACACAATCTTACTGAGGCTTCTTTGTATATGACATGTTGCTTTTCTCCTGAGGAATTCTCTTTTACCTTTGGCATTTGGTAGTTTGATGATAATATGCCACAGTATGAGTCTATTGGGGTTTATTTTGGTTGGAGTTGGTTGAGTGTCTTGAATCTGTATATTCAGGTATGCCATGAAATTTGCGACGTTTTCAGCCATTCTTTCCTTTCCTTTTTTTGCCAGAAATAGGATTTTTAATTCTCTTGACCTAAAAACCAACTGGGAAAAACATACTGATGTCTTCATACTTCTCTCATTTTGAAAACAGCCATTCCTGTAAGCAATGAATCAGATCCTGCCTGATGCTGTGGTCCTTTTTGTCCCAGCTCTAACTGCTCAGCAACTTCCTGTAACCAACCTTTCAGATTTTTGCAGCTCTTATGTGAGGTACTTCACATCTTAACTCACAGGAAAAAACAATCAAAAGATCTCAAAGAAGTCGAGTTCTTCTTCAGGCAAATTAAGAGTTGGTCAGGATTTTTAACAGAGCCAAAGTCAAAACCACTATGAAATGATAACTATCTGACCCTTTCATAGAAGACTACTCCAGATGTCGTAAGAAGTTCTGCAAAGTATGGGGTCTTAATTCCTTCCTCATCATGTTTCTTAAACTGGATACCAGATGTTAGTAGCTCTGTAAGTCCTGGGTGTATACATGTTCTCCATCAAATTAAATTTAAAATTAAACTGTCACACTGAAGTTCTTGGAAGGTATTCTCTTTGCTCATTCTTAAATGTCAGTCCTAGCTGAATTACCTTTTTTTTTAAAAAAAAAAAAGATTTATTTATTTACTTCTCCCCCCTCCCTCCATTGTCTGCTCTCTCTGTCCATTCACTGCGTTTTCTTCTGTGTCTGCTTGTATTCTTATTGGGCAACTCCGGGAACTGATCCTGGGACCTTCTGGAGTGGGGAAGAGATGATGATTATCTTGTACCACCTCAGCTCCCTGGTCTGCTGCGTCTCTAATTGTCTCTCCTCTGTGTCTCTTTTTGTTGTGTCATCTTGCTGCATCAGCTCTCTGCATGGGCCAGCACTCTGTACAGGTCAGCTTGCCTTCACCAGGAGGCTCTGGGTATCGAACCCTGGACCTCCTATATGGTAAATGGGAGCCCAGTTGCTTGAGCCACATCCACTTCCCTGAATTATCTTTAATAAATTTACATTACTCTGCAAGAGTTGGTACTGATAGTCAGCATTGCTCCTGACTGCTTCAATAAGTCTTGCAACCACACTTGCAAACTTGGTGTCCATAGCAAAGTAATTTTATTTTTGGATAATTTTATTAAATTTCATTTCTTCATCCAGGTTGCACTGCAAACCCAAACTTCACAGAATCTTTGGCTATGATTTACAGTTGCTGTTGGCATAGTGAGGGCATAAAGGAGTCTAGATGCCAAGCATTAAATCTTACACTTGAGTGGAGATTTGTTTCATAAAATACATTATCCTTTGTGTGCTTGTGTCTCTGAGCTCATGTTCCTCCTCCTCCTTGCCAGAGAGCCAGTACCCTGCAGTGGTGGCAACGGGTGCCCCACAGACACCTCTTGCCCAGGAAGTGGGAAAGAGGTGCCAGAGCTTCACCATACCACACTGGTTCTTTGAATAGTCTCTCTGCCTCTTTCTCTTTTTCTTCTCCTCTGAGATTCCCACAATGTATATAATGGTATACTTGATGGTGTCCCACAGGCTCCTCAGCTGTGTCCCTTTGTTTCATTCTTCTCTGTTCCTCAGAAGGAATGATTTCAACTGTCTTATCTGCAAGTTCCCTGATTCTTTTGCCAGCGCCAATCTTCTGTTGAACTCCTCTACGGAATTTTAAATTTCTGTTACTACAGTCTTCAGCTGTGTTTGGTTCCTTTTCATAATTTTTGACTCTCTATTGATATTCTCGCTGTGTTCATCTACTGTTTTCCTAGTTTGCTTTAGTTCTTTGCCCACGTTTTTCTTTAGCTCTTTAAGCATACTTAGACCAGTTTTTAAAATTCTTTGTCTGGTTTGGAGTAATAAAAATGTTCTAATATTGACTGAAATGATGAACGTAAAACTTGGTGATTGTACCAAAGAACACTGATGACACTTTAGATAAATTATATGGCTTATGAACAACAACAAAATGATAGGGCAGGTTGAGGGAAAAATACACCAAATATAAGATATGGACTATATTTGGTAGTATTACTCTGTGATGCTCTTTCATAATTTATTACAAATGTTTCACAACAATGCAAGGTATTTGTGGTAGGGTGATGTATGGGAATCCTGTATTATATTATGCAAGTTTGTTTTGTAAGTTCACAACTTTTATATATACTTATGTTATGTCCATATATGAATAATACACTACAATAAACTTTTAAAAATGAAAAAAAAAAAAGGTCTTTTCTGGTATGTGTCCCAGGAATGGTCCTTTTCATTGATGGTTTCTAAAGTTTTAATCTTCTCCTTTGCCTGGGTCATTGCTTCCCATTTCTTTGTATGTTTTGTAATTTTTTTGTTGAAACTTGGCCATTTTGATATTTTAATATGTTATCACTGGAATTTAGACTGAGGCCTAAGTTCCTTAAGCTTGTATCCCGCTAGTGTTATGCTAGTGTTACCGGCAGCTTTCCTTGAATGCCAGGAGCTATCCAAACAAACAAACAAACAAACAAACAAACACACACACACACCTTTCCCAGCCTTTGCAAATTGACCTATGCAAGTTCTCCCCTTCAGGGCTTGTTCACACAGTGAGTTTGGAGAATAGCTCCAGGCCAAAGTATAGGGGCCTCCCTGATTCTTTTTGCACATGCCTATTATCTTGGGCCTGTGTATGTGGCCCTAAGAATTCCTCCCCCAACAAGGATACAAATGGCCCCTCATCCTTTCCTCAGTCCCAGGTACTGCACTGTATGTCCTCTAGCTAGCCTCAGGCAGCTGATTTGACTGCTCTCCCAGTGTTCTGTAGGACAGCTCTGGGAACTGCCTGATAACCTGCAGGGCAAGTTCTGGGACAGCGAGTCCCTCAAGCCATCACCAGACAGACTGGGTCAGACATAAATGCTCCCAGTTCCCAGTACGTGCAGGCCAACTCCATGCTGAATTGGTGAGGGGTAGTGGGAGGAACAGTCAGGGTGCTGTGAGGTTCTACTGCTGTTAAGCAGCCTTTTCTTGAATCGGCGCTTGCCCTGTTACTGCATCCTTTCCCTATTTTCTGGAGCTTTGAGAAAGATGTTTCTGCCAGTTCTTGGTGGTTGTTCAAAAAAGCTCTGGTGGGGGTAAGGAGTTGGAAGTGATGCCCTCACATCTTGTGGTGGCGTGTAACCATTTATTTTTTAAAGTTTCTTTTCCCTTCCCACAGCCCCCTGCTGTTTTTTGCTGTGTCCATTCGCGGTGTGATCTTCTGTGTCTGTTTCTTGTCTTCTCTTGTTTTCTCATCTAGGCTTCACCAGGATTTGATCCTTGGGACCTCCAATGTGGGAAAGAGGTACCCTGCCACTTGCACCTCCTCAGTTCCTGGTTTCTGTCACGTCTCGCCTTGACTCTCCTGTGTCTTTTGTTTTTGCTTTTTAAAGATTTATTTTTATTTATTTATCTCCCCTTCCCCTGGCCACCCCAGCTGCCTGTTTTCTGTGTTCATTCGCTGCGTGTTCTTTTGTCCGCTTCTGTTGTCAGCAGCACGGGAATCTGTGTTTCCTTTTGCTGTGTCATCTTGCTGCCCAGCTCTCTTTTCTGGGCAGGCTGCACTCTCCGTGCTGGGCAACTCTCCCTATGGGGCGCACTCCCTGCACGTGGGGCTCCCCTATGTGGGCCACACCCCTGCGTGGCAGGGCACTCCTTGTGCGCATCAACACTGTGCATTGGCCAGCTCCACATGGGTCACGGAGGCCCGGGGTTTGAACTGCAGACATGCCATGTGGTAGGCGGACGCCCTATCCATTGGGCCAAGTCGGCTTCTCCCGTGTCTCTCTTTTGTTGCATCATTTTGTGTGTTGTTCCCTGTGCAGGCCTAGCTCACTGCGCGGGCCTGGCACGCCTTTACCAAGAGGCCCCGGGAACTGAACCCGGGTCCTCCCGTATGATAGATGGAAGTCCAACCGCTTGAGCCACATCCACTTCCCACCATGTATTTTTATTTAGAGGAAACTACATTCCTGAGAGCATTTTTCAGAGCTGCTGCCTGAACTCCTGATTCTTGAGACATTAACAGGTAGAAAATGAAAAATGGTCCTGTGGGCAAATGAATCTAGAATGAGTACTACAGTTTTATTTTCTGTAGCTCTCAAAGTCTTGATCACTGGGAAGTCCCAAGAGGATGTGGAATGGAGAAGTCAAACTCACTTGAACATGGGACTTTTTTTTCAAGAACCAACTGTCAGCAACTTTGAAGCTAGGATCATAATAGGACTGTCTGGGTGACACCACCTTAGATATGCTTTCTAAACTTTGCTCCTGGAACTTTTGTTGAGGTGAGGATTAAATAAAAAAATGAAAGAAAAACAATTAGCCCAGTGTTCAGTAAAAAGTGAAGTGAGAATTTTAAGTCTGCTGAAACAAAGTGCAGCAGTGGAAACCTTCAGTCTTACTCCAATGAAGTGTGGGACTCTGACGCTCTGATGTCAAGTCAAAAGCTAGTTCCACAGCCACCAGGTTTTGAAAAGCACTGTCTGAGTGCTTGACACAAAGCTGATGGCTTGTATATAGCTGTTGAATAAACAAATGCTTTACAACTTTCATTTTATTCAGCTTTTGCGAGAAAATAGTATACATATATGCCATACATATTACGTTATACTACGTTTTTGAAAGTCGAAAGTGATACCTACGCAAATTCCTAAGCCCAATGACCATCTTCACAGACTACAGCAGTGAAGCAGAGGCATGGAATTTTCCCAGAACTACCTGCAGCAGTCTAACTTAGGTACTCCAAATTCACTTTCTTCCATAGTAATTGTATAGGAAGAGAAAAAGAGCAGCATCCTTTTTTCTTGCCAAAATCAAGTACTCTGAGATAAGCAGATTTATTTCTTTATCTTTTAGGCATAAAAATTTAGCGCATGTTTTCTGTTTGAACAAGTTACTTCTGCTGGTCCTGGAGGGACTCCCCAGACCATGTCCTACCTATACGCCTCCTCCTCCCCTTCCAGTCTTTACTGGTCAGCACTCAGAGAACCTCACCCTCTCGTATTCATCCTTGGCTCTGCTCAGCATCTCCAGGATGTCGATGGGCCTGTGGTCACTGCAGCCATTGGCCTGGCTGGGACTCTGCTTATCCCGAGCAGCCTGCTGGGATCGCCGTGTCTCCTCTTCTACCACACTAGAGGAGGAGAACCAAGTTTTAAGAACATCTGAGAATTCTTTTAGTATCCATCTTTCCAGGATACAGTAAGAGTTCCACAAGATGACACTTTCTTCACAATACAAAACACAGAGCCTTAGTTACTTCATCTCAGGAATATGTAACTTATCATTTCACCATCTCATTTACAATAGTGCCGTGCCAACCAATACCTTCAATTTTAGGAGTATAAAAATATACTATTCCTTCTAAGAGTTGGTGGAAGTAGGCATATTAAAAACTGAAGGTATCCTTTTTATCCTAGCAGAATACCAAGACCAGTCAAAGTAACTGGTGAAATAAATTTGAGAGTGGACTAGCAAGAAGAAAGAAAGAATAGTTTTTTAGAAATAGAGCTCTGGGTGAATCATCAAAATTTACCTACCAAAAGCATTAAAAGGCAACAAAAGGGCTCCCTATTCTCCCCCTTAAAAATAATTAAGTAGGTGATAGAGCTCAGGGGTGCTAATGGGAATGCTGCTTTGACTGGTGCTACTTAAGCTAATTCTTCATTTGAAAAAATATGAAACAAGAAAAGTCACAGGTAAAGAATGCCACTGATAAGGCTGGGGTCATAAAATCTGTGGGGTTTCATTTCTTAGGAATATCCCCTCCCCACTGCATACTAAGGTCCGAAGCAATTACAGCAAAATGTTAGAAACTGAAAGCTGGATGGTGAGCACGTGGCTATTTCTTACATTGTTTCTTCTATTTTCTTCAAGCTTGAAATCACTTGTAAAATAAAATGAATTTTAATAAGGCAAGTGAAACTTTAAAGAAAAAAAAAAAAAGGATTCATTCAGGTTTCAGTCCTAACTATACTGAATGGGCCTCCCCTACCCTGGGATATTACAGACATAGCCACAACTTTTAAATTGCATTAATGGAGAACTTTCTAGACAGTGATGATGATGATAGGCAATAAAACATTTCAGTAGTGAAAGGTTTTTTTGTGTGTGTGGAATAGAGGGCTAGGAAAAGAAAGGCTGCTCAGAGTCAGTTTGCTGCCCAGGAACTCCTGTGGAGGTGTTATTAGTGGGGAAGAGAGGAGAGGAGGAAGGGCAAGAGAGAGGGGTGTTTTATTTGAAGACACAGCCTTAAACAATGTTACACAGATTTCTTTACAACAGAACCATTCTGAGTTTTTAACATGCTGAAGTGTACCGTGATTCTCCAAGAAGGGTGGGCTTATAGATTTTCCCAACCTTTTTTTCCCCTTTATTTTCAAAGAAGCTTTAGATTATATAAATGTTACATCAAAAATATAAGGGATTCCCATATACCCCATCCCAGTTTTCCCAACTTTTATTTGATCAGGGAATCTTCTCTGAGGCAGGATTCCTTCAGGAACATGCTGCTTTAAAGTTCTTACTGCTTTTAATAGGATTGTTACTTCCAAAACCAAATGTAGACTCACAGACATTATAGTAGACTGAAAAAAGACTGGCATGTGATATGAGGGTTATATCAACTGGAATAAATGTAGTGTATTTTATATCCATATTGTTAATCAACTCTTGGAAAAGAAATACATTTTTGCCTGCCTGCCTGCCTGTCTCTTTCTTAGAAGGTACCGGGGATTGACCCTGGGACCTCGTACATGCTCAACTACTGAGCTACACCTGCTCTGCAGTGTTTTTTTTCTTGATGATGAATTATAAAACAATTTCATTTTCTTTTTTTATACTTTTCTGCATTTTCTACAATTAACATGCACTACTTCAATAATCAGAAAAGAACTAATACTATTTAAAATGCCTTATTTAATACTCAGTTATAGGCCACACCAGTTCATAAAGGACTCTTGTCACACAGCCTTTTCCATCCACCTCCTGCCATGCTGCCTGCCTCAGGCATGTATTTGTCTCCCCTGAACCTAGACTGGATGTGTGATTCTGGTTCCAAACAAGGACATTTTTAATCACCACTGTCCACTTGTGGAACAGGCCACTTTACAAAGCCCACCACTGCTGAAAGTAGAAGCTGTTGGGATGGTACGGAAAGTACTAAAGCTTGGACTCTAGGTCCCTTCTGATTCAAACTCTATGAACAGTGACCTCACCCTTCTCCCCTCCTCTCAAACTAAGAGGAAGTATGTCCCTAAGATGATAAGATTAGGAATAAAGCTCCCTTTCATGACTTCTTGAAATTTTACAGTCTGTGTGGGCAAACTACCAAAACATTTATTAAGAATAGTTTTTGGCAAGCTGGATTTTTTTCCTTAAGGAGGGTCAACATTTTCCAAGTTCAGTGGATTTTCAGCTTTGCCATTGCCAGTCACCCAAAAAGAATTTCCAAATTTAGAAATAGTACAGGTCTAGAAGCTCTAGAGGCTCACTACTCTCCTACATAGCTTCTCAGTTTTTATAAACATCTTCTGGAATAAATCAACTTTTAACTTGGAGAATATTTTTTTTTATTATTATTATAGTGCAGCTGTCAAAAAGTGATAGAATGGAATTTAACAAAATGGGCACTGACAGGCACATTTAGTTAGAGGCACAATATGTCCAAGAGTTTTACCTGTACTTTTGGTTAGCAGAGGTGATATTTTGAAATATATTAATACATGGCAAACAGAAGCTGTGCAGAGGAAGACTTACAGCAAAGAAAGACAAAGTAATCTTTTCATCTTGTGACCAGAAAATCATCACCATGTTAAACATATAAGGTATTTTCTCCAGCCATAAATAGGCCAGACACTTGGAAACTCAACTTTCAATTATTTCACAAGGGCATTCTCTTTCAATCTCTCCCCTGCTTCTAGTTAAACAAGCTAAAATTTTAAGTAAATGTCCCTCTTTGCGGCATTTTTAGTGAAAGAACCCTGAGTGCTTTTTTCCCTCCTTGCTTCTTGCTTCTACCTCTCCAACCCAATTTGAGTTCAATACAGTATTTTCAGATGGGCTGTCAGCCTCCCGCTTCATTTATTATGCAGTAAAGGTTCATTTTGGGTAGCACTTGCCTTGACAGAGAAAAAAGCTCAAAATCATTTCCTTTCATTATTTATTATGAGTTGAAAGAGCCAGATTCTCCACTCAGGGCCCAAATACTTGCAAATTTGCAGGAGGGAGAGTTTATTCATTAATATATTCCAAAGTTTAGATAAAATAAGAAAAATATTCTGGATTTCTGGATAATCAACAATCAATACATCCACATCTTCTGAGTAACCAGGAATAAGCTGGTAACTACAAAAAAAATCCTCACCCCAAAATCACAAAACCAGAATGTGGCTAAAATAAATGGCTTTGTTTAAAGGGGCTTTTATCTTTTTTAGAGAAAAGTGTCCTAAAAAGAAAGTGTGGTTTTAGAGAGCTAACCCACTTTGCAATATGAAGGCCTTCAGCAGTGTACACATGGCCTGCCCTGCACGCTCACAGCCAGAAAAGAGCAGATAGCATCCAGCCAGGGCACCATTTCTCGTCCTGGATTATAATTTGACTTTAGCCCTGTGCCGTTTCTTTTAAAATGCAAAAGAACTGAGGCTTGGGAGTTAATCATTCATTTACATTTTTACGGGAATTTGTTCAAAATAATCTCTTTGAAAAAATTAAAACCTTGCCTGAGAGAAAAGGGAATTTTGATCTGACAAGGGGGACAAGAGGTCCACATTTCTGAGGAGGATCAGGCAAAACTAAAAGGGAAGCAGAAAAGGATAAGAACACAATATTTCAGCATTTGCCCAGAGCTCTGAAGCAACTCGGGCTCTTCTAACAAACACGACTGGGTCCTGGGCTTCCAGAACCCAGACTGGCAGTATCAACAGTAACACAGCCAGAGAGATAAGCCACAGGAATAGCTGCTGCTGCAGGTTAGCTTGAGCAAGGACAGTAAGACACCCTTCAGATTGTTAATTCAATGGAAATTCCTTTTTCAAATGCCAAGATGTTGACATACAACCAACCAATGTCTGGGAACACACTCTATTACTAGACTGGGGGACTATTAAACTGAGTGTGTCAAAAACAAGTACACTTAAAAAAATTAACCATGGATGTGTACAGGAATTCTCTCTCAGGCTACCAGAGTGCCACTTGTTACAATGGAAATCTGGATGGAACCTAAATCAGAGACACTGTCTCTAGTGGTCAGGCTGTACACGGGCGTAGATGTCATCCTCTGGAGCTGGGCAGCTTGGTGGCCTTAACCCACATGTTCAACAGCAAGGTTCTGGCTAAATTATGATCTGTCCATAGGAATGGATACAACACAGTCATTACAAATACTAGTGCAGAGGGAAACCGCTGTTGACACGAAAAGCAGGATGTAAAGTATAATCTTATCTTTGTGAAAACAAAAACAATGACACACACCAACCTAATGTACACAGAGTAAAAGACTGGAAGGAAACAAACTGAAATGCTAACATGGGGGTGAGGGGTGGGGTGGGGAGAAGAGGATTACAGATGATTTTAGATTTCTTTAAAGCTTTCCTGTCTTCCAAATTTTTGACAAATAGGAAGTCGGGGTAAGGCATGAGTAAGGAGAGTCTGGTAACAAAGAGAAGTAGGGGAAAAGGTCATTTCTTCATCCCTCACATACCAGTGATTAAATCTATGGAGTAACAGAAATACTTACTCGGCCATGAGTTTGGCTATGCGGTGGCAGTCATTCTTGTCATAAAACCAGATACTGTATATTGACACTTGAAAAACAAAGGGAAAAAAAAAAAAGATGAGGGGAAATGAGGTTTCAACATTTGGATCTATGCAAATAATATATCATTACCATGGAATATCAATGAATTTACCAGTGGACCCTCAAACTGTTAACAGTCCCTCTACAGGAAAAACACACATACACACACACACAAAACCTCCACCCAAAACTGTTTAATAAAATTACAGGTAAAATATTCAGATGAAAAATACAAAAATAGGTTGGTTTTAGATGTTATTACCAGAACCTAACATGCTATTAAATCTAAAATATAACATTATTTTATGCATCAAGGAAGAAAAATATACTGCCAACTAAACTAAAGAGCAACACATAATTGAATGCTGTGCTCCAAATTGATATTAAAATGTGAAAAAAGTCTTAATTAATGAAAACCAGGTTATTTGGCTAATAAAATACCAAAACTTTTATTAGTCTTTATAATACTTTAAGTCTAGAAGTAAAATTATGTTGCAGCAAAAACAAAGGTTTAAAAATAAACACCTCCCGATCTTCCTACGCCTCACGGATGAAAAAGAAGTGCTGGGATTGAGCTCAGTTGATCATATTTCTTTTCCTATCATTTTTTTTTTTTTTTCTATATGATATATGCCATTTATTAAGGTTTCTTTTTTTTTTTCTTTTTTTTTTAAATTTTTTTATTTTTTTTTATTTTATTATTGACTTTGTAATAATATTACATTAAAAATATATATGTGAGGTCCCATTCATCCCCACCCCCCCTCCCTCTCCCCCCCCCAACAACACTCGTTCCCATCATCATGACATATCCATCGGATTTGGTAAGTACATCTTTGGGCACCTCTGCACCTCATAGACAATGGTCCACATCATGGTCCATACTCTCCTCCATTCCATCCAGTGGACCCTGTGAGGATTTACAATGTCCGGTGATTACCTCTGAGGCACCATCCAGGGCAGCTCCATGACCCAAAGACGCCTCCACCTCTCATCTCTTCCTGCCTTTCCCCACACCCATCGTCCACCATGTCCACTTTTCCCAATCCAATGCCACCTCTTCTTTGTGGACATTGGATTGGTAGTGTCCATTGCACCTCTATGTCAAGAGGAGGCTCAGATTCCACATGGATGCTGGATGCAATCCTCCCATTTTCGGTTGTAATCACTCTAGGCTCCATGGTGTGGTGATTGTCCTTCTTCAACTCCATCTTAGCTGAGTGTGATAAGTCCAATAAATCAGATTGTAGGTGCTGGAGTCTGTTGAGGCTCAGGACCTGGTTATCACATTGTCGGTCCAGAGATTCAAATCCCCTAAATCTATCTTAAACCCCAACGTTAACTGCACCTCTATCACATTAGCATGAAAGCCTTATGAAGGGAGATCCCATCTGAGTCCAGATTCATCACACATAAACACCGTTTCCAAAGAGGGGCCATCTGCCCTGTTAGTCAACCCCATCGGCCATGACCATAACTCTCATGGGTCTCTTTAGCCTTCATAGGAGCCAATATCTGGGGGTTGTATCTGCTTTATCTGTCTCTCTGACTCTGCTCAGTTGTGCATGAGGGCAATCCTTCTGCCAGCCTCCAGACTCTTTTTTAGAAACTCGTAGCCATATAAACTCATTTCTCCTTTCCATTTCCCCCTTACTTTAGGTCAAACAGCATTTTAAAGACATGTTATTTTATGTAGACATGGATATTCTGCTGAACCGCACTGAATCTTCCATATAAGGTCCTTTTCCAGTTGCATCATCAGTTGGTATTTGATAGTGGTCCCTCGTTGCCAGGGAGGCTCATCCCCGGGTGTCATGTCCCACGCTGGAGGGAAGGCATTGCATTTACATGCTGAGTTTGGCTTCGAGACTGGCCACATTTGAGTAACATGAAGGCTGACAGGAGGAAATTCCCAGGCACAATGTTGCTCTATGCCTTGTTCTTATTTTAGGTTTATCAGCTCACAAACAGTCATTAGCATCAGGGGCTCACTGTTGAATCATTTTTTATTCCTACTATAGTGACCAGCACAAAGAAAGCCCTCAGGAAGTATTTGTTGAGTGGATAAATGAACTTTATCATTAACAAAAATAATACATAAAAGCTAATGTAAATATGTTTTGGAAAAATAAGAGTAAAGATATTGAGTATACTAAGTCAAAACACAGGTGGGTACGGCTCACTGCTAACACGTGCACCTATCAGGACACTCACAGCTCAACTCTTACAATGGCTGATGTTTACAATGACTGGTATCATTATGGTTTTTTTAAATTAAACTTTTTGTTTTGAAATAATTACATACGATTTCAAGAAATAAAGAGATCCTGTGTGCCCCTTAACTAGGTTCACCCAATGGTAACATTTTAAAACTACGGTACAAATGATAAAGTCAAGATACGAAACAGTATCATCCAGAGCATTCTTGGTGCCCTTTTATAGCCATACCTATCTTCCTCCACCCCTCTGCCACACCCCCGACCCCTGGTAACTACTCATCTGTTGTCCATTTCTATAATGTTGTCATTTCAAGAATGTCGTATAAATGGAATTATATAGTATGTAACTTTTTAGGATTCGCTTTGTTCACTTAGCATAATTCCCTGGAGATTCATCCTAGTTATTGCGTTGTGTATCAGTAGTTCTTTCCTTTATTTTGCTTAGTAGTAGTCCATGGTGTGGATGATGTACCACTTTGTTTAACCATTCACCCACTGAAGAACATCTGGGTTATTTTCAGTTTTTAGCTTTCACCAATAAAATTGCTATGAATACTGGTGCACTGGTTTTTGCTTGAACATAAAACTGCTATGAACACTGGTGCACTGGTTTTTCCTTGAACATAACCCTTATTTCTTTGGGTTAAAGGTGCCCAAGAGTACAAATGCTATGTCATACGGTAGTTGCATATTTAGTTAATAAACTGCCAAACTGTTTTTCTAGAATGGCTATATCACTTTACATTCCCACCAACAATATATTGGTGGATCCAGTTTCTCTACATCTTCACCAGCATTTGTTGTTGTTGTCTCTATTTTTAATTTAGGCATTCTGACAGGTTATAATATTATTTCATTGTAGCCGTAATTCACTTTTTCCTAATGGCTAATGTTGAGCACCTTTTCATGTGCTTTGCCATCTGTAAATCCTTGTCAGTGAAATGTTTGTCTTTTGCTCCTTATAAGTAGTTTTTTACTGTTGAGTTTTAAGAGTTCTTCATATATTCAAGAAATTAGTGCTTTTGTCAGATACGTGGTTTAAAAATATTTTCTCCCAGTCTGTAACCTGTTTTTTCATCTTCTTAATAAGGTGTTCCCAAAGCAAAAATTTTAAATTTTGACAAGGTCCAATTTATCAATTTTTCCTTTTATGTAGTATACTTTTGGTGTTGAGTCTAAGAACTCTGCTTAGTCCTAGTTTCTAAAGATTTTTCTCTTATGTTTGTTTTCTAAAAGGTTTAAGGTTTTATATATAAGTCCATGATCCACTTTGAGTTAATTTTTATATAAACTATGAGGTTTAGGTTAAGGTTCAGGTTTTTTTTTTTTTGTCCAACTGTTTCAACATTATTTGTTTGAAAATGCTAACCTCCTCCCATTTTGAATTGCTTTTGCATCCCTGTCAAGTAACAGTTAGGCATATTTGTGTGGGTCTATTTCTGGTTCTCTATTCCGTCCTAATTCTTTTATGTCTACTACTCTGAAAATACGTACGCTCTTTCCTCTTCAGCTACTGATACGGAGGATAACATATTAATTCATTTTCAAATATTGAACCAGTTTTGCAAATCTGGAATAAATCTCACTTGGTCATGGTGCATAATTCTTTATAAATATTGTGGTGGTTTGAAGCTGTACATACCCCCAGAAAAACAGGTTCTTAAATCTAATCCATTCCCGTGCATGTAAATCCATGGTAAGTAGGATCTTTTGATAAAGCTACTTCAGGTAAGGTATGCCCCACCTCATTCATGATGGGACTTAATCCTATTACAGGACTCCTTTATAAATGGAATGAATACAGAGGGAGAAAGCCATGGAAGTAAGAAGCTGAAAGCAATGAAACATCAAGAAAAGAGAGGGACCAGCAGAGCAGATGCCACCATGTGCCTTGTCATGTGGCAGAGGAGCCAAGGATCTCTGGCAACCAGTCTTTACCTTGATTTGGACATTTTCACAGCCTCAAAACTGTAAGCTAATAAATTCCCATTGTTTAAGCCAACCTGTTTAATGGTATTTGTTTTGAGCAGTCTAGGAAATTAAGTCAGATTTGTTGTTAGATTTGATTTGCTATTATTTGGTTGAGGAGTTTTGCAGCTATGTCCATCAGAGATAATGGTTTGTAGGTTTTTTCTTTTTTATTTTTAATACTCCATTTTTTTTTTTAGTTGTCAATTTTTAAAAATTTTAAATTGTATTAATACTGCATTTTCGTTCCCTCAGCTGCTCAAGTAAATACCATGCCATGAGTTGGCTTAAGCAATAAGAATTTAATGGCTCATGGTTTTGAGGTTAGGAGAAGTCTAAATCAAGACATCACCAGTGATGCTTTTTTCCCAAAGGCTGGCATTCTGGGGCTGGATGCCAGTGATTTTTGGTCCTTAGTTCCTATGTCACACACACAGTGTATATGGTGGCCTCCTCCCTCTCTTCCATGTTCTGTTGACCTTTATCTTCTTCCTTCCTATGGCTTTCCCTCTCTGTCTGAATTTCATTCTGCTTATAAAGGACCCCAGTAATAGGATTAAGACCCATCCTGATTTGAGTGGGGCCACACCTTAAGTAACCTCATCAAAAGGTCCTAAGGTTGGGGAAGGAATACTAAGAGGTATATTTCTTTCTGGAGAAATGAAATTATTCCCAAAATTGAGATTAAATGTACAACATTGTAATTATACTGAGAGCTATTGATTATGTACTTTGGATAGATCGTATGGTGTGTGAGTATGTCTCAACAAAACTGCTTAATAAACAAATAAAGAAAACTATGCAAGAATAGCCAGAAATAGCTGTTATGTACAGACATAGAGAGATGAGGAATTTTATTTTATTGTTGAAATAATGAAAATGCTTTAATAATATTTGAAGTGATGAAGGCACAACTATGTGATTACACCAAACACCACTGATTGTCCACTTTGGATAAACTGTATGCTTTATTAATATGTATCAATAAAACGGAGGTCCTATGTACAATGGGTTCATACTCACAGGAATGGATTACTTTTAAGGAGATGTTTCTTTGGGGGCACACAGCTCTGAACACTACTACATACTGTCTTTGTCTTATTGTGGTATCAAGGTTATATTGGCTTCATAAAGATTGGGCCTGGAGTTTTCATTTTTAGAAGGTTTTAAATTATGAATTCAATTTCTTTACTGGTTCTAGAACTATCCAGGTTATCTCTTTAATCTTGGATGAGTTTTGGTAGTCTGTGATTTTCAAGGAATTGGTGCATTTCTTCCAAGTTGTCGAATTTACGTGTGTAAAGTTGCTCACAGGGTTCCCTTATTACCCTTTTAACAGGTGCATTAAAATGGATCTGTGGTGCTATCTCCAATTTCATTCCTACTATTGGTAATTTGTATCTGTTCTTAACTCCTGTCTCTCTTGCTAAAGGTTTATCAATTTTATTGACTGTTCCCCTTAAGAACTATCTTTTATTTCACTGATTTTCTCTATTTTCCTATGTTCAATTTCACTGATTTCAGCTCTTTATTATTTCCTTCCTTCTGCTTGCTTTAGGTTTATTCTGCTCTTCATTTTCTACTTTCCTGAGGTAGGAACTTAGTGGAACTCTCTACCACTGCTGCTTGTAGAGGAGGAAAGAAGTTACCTGTGGCTGGGAGGCCTGGTGTCTTTACATAGGGAAAGGGAGTCACTGGCCTGCAGGGACAAAGATTGGTTCCCAGATCAGGCTTGTAAAGATGTGATCCCCTTTGCTATTTGTGACTATCCCTTACCTTCCATAGCAGGGAGGGGAAGCACTATTGGAATAGCTACTTTTAGCAGGGCTTCCAATCCTGCCTGCTGGTCTAGGTTTTTGCTGGGCTTGCCTGGTATTACTGATACGGCTCCCATTTGATCCAGGGGAAGGAAAGAGCTTATCTGGGTGGCTTGAGTTGCAATGTTGGGGGCTGAGAAATACCAGTCCTGGGTTGCCTTCTTCTGTTGAGTTAGAGATTGTAATATGCACACTGCTGTGTATTTCCAGCAGTCCTGACTCCCTGATCAGATCATCTTTCTCTTCCCATCTTTCAGAGTTCTCCTTCGATTATCTCTTGCATTCCCCCCCAGGTTCTATAGTTATACTTAGCAGGGAGGAGCAGAGAGAAACATGTCCACACCATTTTGTTTGGACCATAAGTCTCATTATGCTTTTTTTAATGAACAGGAAACTGAGTCTCAGGAGGAAACTAACTTATTAATAAATCAAAATGAAAATTAGTCTCAGAGCTATAACTAGAACTCAGGTCTTCTCATGCCCAGCCCAGTAATACTACCATTACACAACCATTTCCTCATTAGTTGAAATAATATGAAATTTTTCATGGAAATAGAAAGTCAGTGAGTGCTTCAATTATGCTTAAAAGCTAAAGCAACACATAAAAGAAAGCCTATTAAAAAACCGAGCAAGTTAAAAATTACACACTAAAAAGATATGACAGAATATTGGAAATATTAAGTGCTAATGTAAAATTTTAAATAAATTAAAACTTTTTTATAACTAATATTTGAAATCTAAAAAGATACTAACAATACATATCACCAATTTAGAAAGCCACTATTAGTAAGAGCTACTTTGGGAAACAGATGTGGCTTAAGTGACTGAATTCCTGCCTACCACATGGAAGGTCTGTGGTTCAGTTCCCAGCACCAGCGCTGGCGTGACGGGCAGGGGCAGCAAGCCGACACAAGATGATGCAACAAGAAACACAGAAGAAAAAACAAAAATGAGAGACACAACAGAAGCAGGGAGCAAAGGTAGTTCAAACAATTAGACACCTCCCTCCCATATTGGAGGTCCCGAGTTCAGTTTCCCGTGCCTCCTCAAGAAACAAGGAAGATAACAGACACAGCAAATGCAAACAACAAGGGGGTGGGGAGAAATAAATAAATAAAGTAAATCTTAAAAAAAAAAAAAGAGCTGCTTTAATGACAAATTACCTGCGTCACCTGGAATTAAGGCTGTTAGGCCACAAAAGACTTTATGGCAAAACACAACTTTAAAAGTTCTCTTTCCAATGTAAATAAAAGTTTAACTAGATTATTCTGTTGTCATTATAAAGTTAGTTAAAGCATTATTGATCTTGAGAGTGAGTGGCTTTATTTTAATGAATTAAGATCATGAACAAGAGTTTTTCCCCCTTCTATCCTTTTCATTATGGGGCTTCTCCGGCAGGAAAAAGCTCAAATCACAACCCGCCCTAGCCTGACTGTAGAAGCCCATGTCTGGCCACACATTCTGTAGTCCACAAAAGGCCCAGGTGACTGCACTACGCTGAGGCACCCAGGTTGGTCAGTCTCTGAGCCTGCTGTGAGAATCTTCCCATATTCAGAGCCCATTTTCATAGTGCTTCCTCTGTAAACAGAATTTCAAAATGTTACCAGTGCTGCAAACAGAATCAAAGCCTAATGAAGAACAAGTACTTCAGTATATTTTACACAATATAAATTAAACTTAGCTTTGACATCTCAACGGAAGGAGCACCAGAAGCAGCCTTGTTACAGAGGAGATAATAAGCATTATCTACGGTAGGGTCTTATTTATGTTCATAGCAGCTAAGGCTTGCTCCAAAATAGAGTAAATCAGATCAGGGCTTTGAAAAGATTCCATATATGGCAATTACACATAACCACCGTTGTCTAAGTATGTCTCTTCCAGTCTTGGCTAAGGAACACCCAAAACACAAAAAAGTCCAAACATAAAAGGTTCTGGTTCTCCCCTAATAAATTACATATATTTGGGCATATCCATACAACTTATAGTGACAAGTAAAAGTTTATGATACATGAGGTTCAAGAGAGGAACATGCAAGTTTTTTTGGTGCTAAACAGAGGCAATTAATTATTTTGCTTATAGTGGATTCTTAACCAAATTTAGGATTTCCATACTAATAATCAAAATAAATCCATCATAGCTGTTAACTTATTATGACATACTTTAAGTCCCCTCATTTTTCCTCTGAACAAACACAGGCTAATTTAGAAATACGACACATGCCTTCTACTTTGCATTATCAAACAAACTGCCAAAAAAGAGCCAAACACCTCAAAGGCACGTTTGCAGAAGAAATAAAGATAAGGACGTCACAATGATAGCTTAATGGGTAAAGGGTAAGAGTCACACTAGATTCTGCCAAAAGCAGACCTGTAGAGGTTCAGACACGCATCCAAGAATCAGCTCCGTCTGCCAGCATATCAAATGCCTGGTGCAGGCAACTGGCAATAAGGTCCAGAGAGCTGCCATTGAGCCTGTCATTGTCACTCATGAAGAAAGACAGACAAGTTCGCCAGATAGCTAAAACCTCAGAGTACCTTGTCTTTAAATCAAAGCTAAGTGCTCTTTCTTTTAGAGAACTTACACTCTAAGGCCCAATACATTCTGCCGACTAATCACTGGTGGAAACATCCTGAAATAATTTTCCCTGATTAACTATACCATATGGGATTAAGGGATTTGGCGATACATTATCATTTTGCTATGGCAAGTAATGCTGGCACTGTGTTATAAATGGCTTCTCACAACATGAATGTGAACAAAGTGTTACTGGACAGCTACCATACCGAAGGACCACTAACAGTTGACTTAAGTCATACTGTAGAAGCAAATAACTGAAAAGATAGGGGTATGACAGGACATTTAATTGCCTTTAGGTTGTACTTTCGTAGAAAAATATCAAGATGCAGATAAGAATATTCAAAATTAAAATGTTTCCCTAGCTTTTGAAATAAAGGTCCTTTTCCTTTGAAAATATGAAAAATAAGGCCAATGACAAAGATTAAATGTATACGGATTATTTAATGTGGAGAAACTTTTGAAAGCTGAGAGGCTAGAGTTTTTCATTTCCCTAGGGAGCCCTATCTGAAGACCCAAAGCCTATTATAATTTGGTGTGACCTTTTATTCTGCTTCTCATCTTGAGTGGTATACAGCACAGATAAGATCAAGAAAATCTGAATTAATTAGGACACTTGGTAAAATCTGTTGAGACTTCTAGAGATGCTGTGAAAAGTCACCAAAACAGGGCTAGGAATCTCTCTTACACATGCTGCTTTTTGATAAATTATTTAGATCTGACCTACTTTCTAAAAATGAGGCTGGAGATTTTCTCAGTTTGGTTTCAAACAGAAAAAGGGGCTTGATAAAAGTAGTGATAGTGTTAAGAGTTATGACAGCTCTAAACATGATATTGACAAAGGTCTCCTACAACAGGAATCAAAAACAAGAAAATGGACTTTGAATATAGTCAACAACATTTGTTCTAGACATAAGGAAGACTGCTATGATTATAAGAGTAATTAAAAATGGAACAGGTTACATAAACATAAGTCTGCCCTGGCAAGTAAAAAAGCAAAATTTTAAGCTTGACAGCTCCCTATGAATATCAAAGGGTTGGAAAAGAGTGAGAGGAGAAAGGCTGTGGGTGGAGGTTAGGGAGGTCAGGGTGGAACAGGAACACACACACACAGAAAAAGGGGATGGAGTCAAACACTAACCTGAGATAACAACAGGAGACTGTGGTAGATGGCAAACACTTACGCAGGTGAGGAGAGGTTGTGTGTAAGGCTGGTAGGTGTGATGTGATTTACTTAGAAGCTTACCTGTTCAGACACTATCGAACACTAATAGGGCAGAAAGAGAGTCTAATTTCTAAAATAGAAAATGTGGTATGTGTTTACTGAACACTGATTGAAAGATGTAGGCCAGGTCATTTTAAAACGCTTTCTGCAAGTTCTTCAGTTTATAATTTTAAAATTTGGTACTATTCTCTAAATTGAATCACGTCTGAAAAATTTTTTCTAGCAAAACTGCTTCCATAACCCCACTTTTAGCTCAGTAATTTCAGTATAGGATTCAGAAAATGAAATAACATTGAACTTCTGACAGAACACAAAAGTAAACCCAACAATATAATGACTGATCATTCCTATTTATAAAAGTTTTATTCTTAAATGATGAGCTGCTCCAAACAAAATAATCACACTAGGGTTTTATCTCTGCTTTCAGGATTTATGTCCAGTACTTGCCACTCCCTTAGGTACAGCTTCCTAAGTGGGTGCTGCAAATGACTATGTGTGTGCCAAGATGCTCCCCAACCTCCACTGGTGTGCCATTGACTCCAGTGTCCCATGCAAATATCATTTTCTCTCTAATTTAGGGGAGAACAAAATGCTGGGAAGCATGGCCCTTGGCCTCCATGGAGTAAGTTCCTGTTTCCTGGTCTTTCAAAAATCTATAGTTAGAGTTCTGGGGAATAGTTAGTTGGGGATAGAACGGTGTAAGAACTATGTCCTCTCCTCTCCTTGTTAACCTCTTGAAAATTTTTCTGTCAGTTTACTAAGTGGTCATTCAAACCAGGGCAAAATCTAATGCCCAAAGGGGTATAAGTGACCTCAGGAAATGGTGGGATCAGTGGTAGGCATGCCTCACCCAAAATTCCGCTGACTGTTAACTGTTTGCAGGAATGCAGGTGTTGTGTGGCCAGGTGTTCCAAGTTATCACACAAAGAAAATCTAGAAATCCTGTTTTGCGTATGCATGTGCATGTAAAATATCCTAATTTTAAAATGCTGGTAACACTTATCCAATGCCTTCCTTTTACTAAAAAGAAAAAGATGAGCAAGCCTGGAAGCAATGACTTTGCAAGTACCCCAGATCTGCGTGAATTATCAAAATAAACTCTTGAGGTTTATTCTGCCTGCTCTAGAGTGGCTTCAGTTCTCTGAACTAGTGATTACTCTGTGTTTCAGTTTGTATTTCCACACTGAACTTCACTGTGTAAGCCCAAGGTGAAAACCTATATACACACGTATTAAGAACAAATTTCTTACAACAACAATACAAAAAAAATTTCTTCCACTTAGCTATAAGTAAAAACTGCGTTCCTTCGTGCATTCTCAAAAGAAAAAACACTGAAATATTAAATACCATAACAATTACCCAAAAGGGATGAATGGGGCATTTTAATTTTTACATTTAAGACTACACAGTGGTTAGATAAAAATTGATACATTAGGGAAAAAAGCGCCAGTAATCATTAGTGAAGTAAAATGAAAAGAATCCACTGGGAAATTCTGCAACGATCATGGCCTTACAATGCTGCCAAGAAGGTACTTGGTAGAGGCCCTAGTAGAAGACTAAGGCAGCAGCGCATAACAAGATAGAAAACAAACCATATTTTTTAAACATTCAACTTAAAATGTTACCAGGTCAGCCTTGGAGTTTAAGTCACTCTCTGTTTTCATGGTGTTTTTACCTCTTGAATCTACAAACGTGGCAACAGCAAGTCTCTTTCCTTATCTTGGCCCAGAAAAGCCACACTAATGCAGTTGCCACAGACCCTCTCTCCTTCACTGATTACAGAATCATACCAACCACATCAGAGCTGCAGCTGATGGCAGAAGACTGCTTCCCTTCAAATTAAGAAGCATTGTTTTGAGATCAAACATCACAAAGAATGAACTGTGGAACTTTCCTTCCTGTTTCAGTTTGGAGGTAGAACTCACATTTTTTGACGTGACAAATCACATAACTTATCTTGGAAGGAAATTTCCTGCACCGTGCTTTAAGCCTGAAGATCTACACCAAACACCAACAGCCACCTGTCATCTCTACTGTTCAGAGTCCTTGCCCTTGGAACCGAGAAAGGACAAGCAGAAGAACCAAAAAAAGCACACACTACAGTATTTCCTTTACTAAAACTTTCCACTTGGCAGCTGCATTTTCAACAACATGGAAATGAATTTCTCTACTTTTTCTAGTGATCTAATTTTAATTAAAAATGTTCTCCATCAAGAGACTGATGTCCGATATAAAGGAAAAGTCATAAGTGAAGCAGAAACAAAGGGGTACTTCCCGCAAGCTTTTAGAGGTAAGTTCTTAAAAATATTAAATAGCAATATTTTTATTTTCACCTGTACTTGTTATGGTAATTGTCTCTTTCTGCAGACTAAAAAACATACTGGACAAGTACAGTATTAACATTTTCTTCAGGAAATTTCAGGTTAGACTTTACCCATGTATAATCATTGTGAAAGTGTTTTACATAAACTTGTTACTGTTTAAAAATGTCAAGGTAAAAATAAAATTCAGGACATATTTGTTCTTTTGAAAAACAAAAGGGCTTCATTCATTTTTCTAAAAGCACTTTAGATTATGTGAAACATTTTAAAATATGAGAAGTGACATTCAGTGGGAGATCCATGCTTTGGTACAGGGTAGAGGAAACAAAGTGTGGTCCTTGTTAAAATGATTACCCTCTAGTAAAAAGATGCCCAGCCTAGCATGAAGCAACCAGAGTGCATAAAATAAAACCACCACTTTTCTTTTGGCTAAAACCAACACCATACAATAGACTAAGCATAAAACAAAGTTTCGTCTGAGAAGAGAAAAGCTACAAAGTATACTTTCTAATTCAGGGGTTCTTAACTAGGGGTCTGTGAGCTTGAATTTAAATTTAAAAAAAAAAAAACATCATTATTCTTGTGGGGACATGTTGGTTCAGGTGTGATATATTTATTCAATAAACACAATATAGTGTGGATTTAGTAAGGGGTCTGTGGAACAAAAAAGGTTCTAATTAATGGATCAGTTGTGCTGTTGAAAAAGACAAGGGAAAAAAAACACCACGAGGTTCTCTCTGGATGATCAGATTTTCACTATTAATAGACTAATCATTCAGATTTACAACTGAGAACTCTTAAATCATAGACCTTTGCCATCCATTAAAAGGGTTGTTTTTGAAAATAAACATGCACAGCTGTGGACTTAATGAAACTGCATATTTTACTAAGAATCTTGACCCTTACTAGGAAGGCAGAATTCTGAAGAGAAGCTCTAACACACTTTAATAACTTCTGCTTATTATTTTCTAAGGAAAAAAAACAGAACTGAAGGACTAAAAATAAAATTCTTAATAAGCAATCATTCTGGTTAAAAACAAAGTAGAAGGCAATGCTGAAATGGTTATGGCAAAAGAAAATCATTAAATACCAGAAATGATTTTGCAGGGCTTGATGGTACCATAAAGCTTTATCTTAATATTTCGAATTAAACAGTTTACACTGTAGACTGTCTAGCTATAAAAAAAATTTTTTTTTGCTTGCTTTTCACATATTAAGGTTTATATATTTTTAAAAATTTCTCAACCCAACCTTACAATATATGCTTGGAGCACTCCATAATTAAGTGACAGGTGAGCAGATATATGGATAAACAGATTCCAGGATACCACTTTCACTCCTAGAGGTCTCAGAGGGAAAATCAGAGGACTCAACATTTGTCTTGGGGAAAATTTTCTACCTTCTAACAGAAACATACTGAGTGAAGTATATAGCGGGTGCTCACCAAATGCTTGATGAAGAAATGGTGGATAATAGAAACAATCTCACCAGAGAAGAGAGGCCTGTAGAGATTAGTAAGTTTCCTGTGATAATAATATCAGAAAAATATAAATACTGCATCTAGTTTTTGAGGAGTTGGTCTCCATATGGAATATTAACTGTCCTAGCACCATTTACTGAATGTAACATTTCCCCTTAACATTCTCATTAGATGTGATGGGTGAGATTTAAAATTACCAACCCAATTATTTTATTCGAGTTTTTAAGTCCACTGAGATCTGCTTATTTATGAGTAAAATTCTTGGGAGTAGTGATAGCTCAGTGGTTGAATGTCTACTTCACATGGATGAGGTCCCAGGTTCAATCCCTGGAACTGCTTTAAAAAAAAAACCCACATAAACATACACACACACACACACACACGTAAATACGTCTTGTTAAAATGTATGTTCTACTCAGAAAATGTCCATATCATCTAGTTTTAATCTTATAGGCAAAAGGTTCCTAGTCCTTTGGTCTTTAAAAAATACAAGTTCTCTATCTGTAGTTGTGCATATATACATACATAGTTCCCAACATTGCCTATTGTGCTTCCTTGTACTCTTTTTGAATCAATCCAGTTATAGATAAAAGATTTTTGTTTTGTTGATCTTCTCTACAGTTCGATTGCATTAATTTCTACTTACCTTTATTTTCAACTTTACTCAGTTTTACTTTTCTTCCTCCCTAACTCCTTGGGCTGGTGATTAATTCATTATTTCCTTCTTCTTTTGTAATCTAAGCAATTAAGATTATAAACATCCCTCTAAATATAACTTCGGCAGAACCTTACAAGTTTTGATATATAAGATTTCTCATCATATTTTATTTTTATTGTAACTTGTTCTTTGACCCATAGGTTATTTAGAAGAATGTTTTCAAATTTCTAAACCTATGGATTGTTTTGATTATCTGTTACTGATTTCTAGCTTAACTGCTCTAAGGTCAAAGGACTATATAATATTGATATTTTGGTATTTGGTCAGATTTACTTTGTGGTCTACACATAATTTTTTAACAGCTGTAATATGCACTTGAAAAAAATGCAAATTCCCAAATAGGTGGAAAGCATTTTTTACATGTCTACTTAGATCAAGTTTGTTAACTGTACTGTTTAAATATTCTATAATCTTACTACATGTCTGCATTTTCTGTCAATTACTGAGGGGGCCTGTTATTAACATCTGGCAGTATAATTATGGATTTTCACATTTCAGTTTGTAATTCTGACATATACTTGGTGCACACCAGTTCAAACTACCTTGTAGGTAATTTATTCCTTTTATTTTACTGTGGTGACTTTTATCTACATGGTGCTTTTTTGCCTCAAAATGTTATCATGTATGAGCCTTTGAAAAATATTTGTCTGATGCATTATCATGTGCTTCTACTTTAGTTTTCAGTTTTTGGTTTTTGCTTTGCTGCTTATCCATGGAAATGTCCCCTGCTCCCTTTTTGCTGAGTTATGAATTTAGTATTTTACATAAGGAGTGGAGGTGGCTCAAGCCATTGGGCGCTTCCCTCCCACCCACATAGGAGGTCCTGGGTTAGCTTCCTGGTGCCTCCTAAAAAGACAACAAGCACACAACGGACACAGAGAGTAGACAGTGAACACAAACAACGAGGTGGGGGAGTAGAGATAAAAAAAAAAAACTTAAAAAAAAAAACATATATTTTATATAACTTTGTTTTTGGAAGTACTGGGGCAGGCTATTGAACCCAGGATCTCATATATGGGAAGCTAGCGCTCAACCAATGAGCCACACCAGCTCCCCTAAGTTGGTTTTCTTGTTTGTTTGCCTGTTGTTAGCTTTTGTATTTTTAAGAGGCCCCAGGAACCAAACCTGGGACCTCCCATGTGGGAAGTAGGCACTCACCTGCTCGAACCACACCTCCTCCCCTATATACTTTATTTTTTACTTTTTTCAAAGATTAATTTCTCTCCCCCGTCCCCCCAATTGTCTGCTCTCTTGTGTCCATTTGCTGTGTGTTCTTGTGTCTGCTTGCATTCTTGGTGGCGCTGGGAACCTGTGTTTCTTTTTGTCGCATCATCTTGTTGCGTCAGATCTCCGTGTGTGTGGTGCCACTCCTGGGCGGGCCATACTTTTTTTGCACGGGGCAGCTCTCCTTGCGGGGTGCACTCCTTGCATGTGGGACTCCCCTACATGGGGGACACCACTGCGTGGCATGGCATTCCCTGTGTACGGCAGCAATGCACGTGGGCCAGCTCACCACACCGGCCAGGAGGCCCTGAGTTCGAACCCTGGACCTCATATATGGTAGGTGGATGCTCTATCGGTCGAGCCACTTCTGCTTCCCTATAGCATTTTAAATATTTCAAGGGGGAAGATCTGTTGAAGGATATTTTCTCTGATGTGCCTACACCACAGAAGTCTTAGACATTTCAGAGTCTCCTAAAAATGGTTTTATAATCCAATTAATTAGTGAAATGCATTGTTTAACAAATGAAAACAAATCAGTAGATTGGTAGTAAAGCATATGCTTATACAGCAAAATAACTGTATTTAGACCAGTCACAGATAAGATAAAAAAACTACCACCAATGTTTCTTAGGGTAAGTGTCCATAAATTAAAACATCATCATATTAATACACCAAGTTTTAACTGGGAGAGTGCTATGTATTTCAATATTCTCATGTAAAGTAATACCATGTTCTACTGATTAGAATACCTCCTACAGAGTTTTAATACATTTGTCTCCTTAAAGCATAGTAACAGGATTTCTTATTTTTAACATACATATTTTTTCAATACCTCAGACAAAGGCCCTTACAATACTTGAAAACGGTATCTGTAAAGAGAAACAAAGAGCTTCTAGCTTGTCCACGGTGCCAGTCACAAGGGATAGGAGGAAGCCTACGACAGGCCTGGCTTACACGAGAAGCTGGATCATAAGAAAGTCCTTATGACTCTCTAAGAAACCTATTTGGCTTGAGTCCAAGACAGAGGCACAATCTATAATAATTTATATTTTTGATGGTCTGACAAAATACCTACACATATGAGGCCCTCTTAAGCTAAGCAGGTCAGATCAACGGTTTAAGTGATTTATCCAAGGTTAGAGGCGGTAAAATGGCAAAGCCCAGATGAGAATTCTTGTCTGCAAACTAAATTCCATGCCAAGGAAGTGTTACCATGACAAAGTCAGCCTCAGGTGTATCTTCAACATTCTTTGTATCCAGAAATCATTTCTAAATTTCAAAAAGGAATAACTAAATGGGAGGTACACCCAAAGCTTCCCAAGTGGTTGTTCCCTTTAGGTATGTTACGGCCAAAGATATGTTAGAGCACAAATCCATGCTCTACACTTCTGCTGCAGTTGCCACAGACCACATAAGGCTATTTATACTTAAATGGATTAAAATTATAATAAAAATTTAATCCCCTTGGTCACACTAGCCACATTTCCAGTACTCAATAGCTGTAAGTTAACTGGTGGCTATCATATCAGACAATGCTGATAGAGTACTTTTCCCATTATCACAGCATTCCACTGCACTGCATTACTCTAGAATGTGGATCGATGAATTAAATCATTTTATTGCCATGGAACATTGTAAAGAACATGGGCTTTAAAGCTCAACAGACCTAGATTTGAAATGTCTCTGCCATTTATTTCCTCTGTGACTTGGGAGCAAGTCTCTTAACTTCTCTAATCCTCCTGTTTCCTCATCTGTAAACCAGGAATCAGAAATAAGGTGCTGGGAACATCACTGTTGTTCAACAACTACAGTACCTGTAGCCTCCCCACCTCTCACTGCAACCCCACTGGGGTCTTGTGGTTGTCAAAAGGCAAAAGGCCCTTGAACAGAATAAAAATACTGCTTCTGAAAGATTAAAAACAGTCACCAAACCTAAGCCCTTGGTTAATGCAAGCATTTTCTAAGAGTTTATCTTTTGTGGGGGATGCGCATTTTGTATAGATAAAGAAAAAAATTAAAAAATTTAAAAAAAAAGGAAACTGGAAAAAGTTATACCTTTTTTTTTTATTACATTAATTCTAAGAATTGGTTTGCATGATAAAAGCTGGGCCCAAAGGTGTAACTTAGTTAAATGGGTCAGGGATCTTGGTGATATTTTCCACAAGAGAACGATAGAAGTTACAGAGCCAGGCATAATTACCTGTATGCACAGACACTAATGAACTTTTTATTTAAAGAACAAATCTCTAAACTACTTAGTAACTTGCTGAATAGATTATTTTCTACTTTTATGACTAGGTAGACAAAACATGCTCAATACTTGAGATTTTTTAACACTCAAAGAATCACTTTATGTTGTCCGAGTCACTTTTCCCTGATATAGCTTTTCCTTTAAATACTCCACTTCCTCAAGATTCCCTCCCAGTCTGTTTCTCTTTTTTAAAGATTTATTTATTTATTTATCTCTCCCCTTCCTCACCGCCCCACTTGTCTGTTCTCTGTGTGTATTTTGCTGTATCTTCTTCTTTGTCCGCCTCTGTTATTGTCAGTGACAGGGGAATCTGTTTCTTTTTGTTGCATCATCTTGTGTCAGCTCTCCGTGTGTGCGGCACCATTCCTGGGCAGGTTGTACTTTCCTTCGTGCTAGGCGGCTCTCCTTACGGGGTGCACTCTTTGCGTGTGGGGCTCCCCTACGCAGGGGACACCCCTGCATGGCAGGGCACTCCTTGCGCGTATCAGCACTGCGCATAGGCCAGCTCCACACGGGTCAAGGAGGCCCAGGGTTTGAACTGTGGACCTCCCACGTGGTAGACGACCCCCTCACCACTGTGCTAAGTCCGCTGCCCCAGTCTGTTTCTAACACATCCACACACCCACAGTGTTGTTCTTGACCTTTCCATGCCCTCCTCTAGTCTGAAACAAGCTGATGTGCTCTTGCATTTCCAATTTGCAACATTAGAAACTGGATGGGCTATAGGACATGATTCAGTGCCTCAATTAACCAAAGAATGAAAGGACACGGGTAAGAGAGTTTTCTGTTCAATTAAGGAGACTCGAGTTTCAACTTTTAGATATTTTTCTAAAACAAAATGCATTTGTTCACCTTTCTGCCAAAGATGATTCTAATTAACATTAATAAATAACCCTAATATTTAAGGTCTTATCCCATCATTACATCAAATTAATCTATGATATTACAATGGGATTATTTACAGAGCATTGAGATTTTTATGGTGATTCCAGGTTATACTCTAGATAGTTGCTAGATTTTCACAAAACAAAACCTAACATCAGCTGGTTTTCTTATAATTTGCCTTCATTTCTATCACACATGGATTACAGAAATATTTCTAATAACTTAAGCTCTGATTATTTAAAAGTTCTGGTTAAGCACAGTTCAATTAAATTTGTACTGTATCTTATTTTTAACTTTATGGGGACCTTCACTTGTGAAATAAATAGAGTATGGCTCACTTTAGGCTTACACTAAGTGGTAATTAAGTCTATGGGCCTTCATAATTTTCCCCACTGACTACAATCAAACTTTCCCTAGGAACAATATCTAGTTTAGTTTCCAGGCAATGAAGAGAAGAGCTAAGCCAATTTCACTTAAAAGAAAAAAAAAAAAAGGTCTGTTTCTTTGCAGAACTTCTCCTTTAATGGAATATTTAGCACAAAGAAGAGTCATCTCAAGTTATTCTAATTTCATAAAATAGAATAGCATTTAAAAAACCCCACCTGAATTTACAGGTACTAGAAAGCTTTATCTAATACGGACACAGAGTTAAAATCTCAGAGAGGTAATTACCTGGACAATTTTACTGAAAAAGAAATAGATCCTATTTCAATTAGTTATTTAAAAGTGAGGTAGGGAGAATTTGTAGGCTTCCAGCTTCAAAACGGACCTTGTTATTTCTTCTTTAGGAATTAAAAGAGTATAATTTTAGTAGCTTTTTATATTTTATACTGAACACAGTTCCTTCTTCCCCAGACCAGTTATCTCCTGGTCAAGTGAAATTCAAATGCAGTAACTTTTATTTTTTAATTAGAAGCAACATTTCTCCAGCAATATCTGTAGACATCAGCTCCAGTGTAATTACTTGCCACCATTACCAGTTTTAGTATCCCTATAACTGATATAAATATAAATTGATTGCCCTCTGTCCTTGCACACCCATACTGAAATACAGGAACCAAGTGTACTTTTTAGTACTATACTTTCTTGAAAGGGTGATTCCAACTTTTCTGACTGTACCCAATCACCATTAGAGTCTGTAAAATACTTGAAAGGACCCTGGACCAGGAAGGTTATAACCTTCTCTCCAACTGAGTAGGTGTCACTCACCTCTGAGTCTCAGTCAACCCAACTGCCTGCTTATACTCCACGGGTTATTATATCATTAACACTGAAGCACAATAGATCCAGACACAGCACTGGTACCCAGTAGACACTCAATTAAGTAAACAGATTGGAAAACATCTCTACTCAGTGCAAAGACTCCCTTGATGGAAAGTCAGTACCTATCTCCCAAACTAAGTTTTGCTGCTCAGGGGCATGGGCGAGCCAGCAATTCAGTATCACAACAAAAACAAGAATGAGATTTATTTTCATAAAACAAACAGGATTATGATGCTATGAAATGGAACATTATAGTTAACTAAAATAACATATAAAGCTTACAGTCTATATTCCCATTTTTTCATTTGGATATTTTCTCCTCCATTATCAGATCCAGTCTAGAATCATGTATAAAAGGTTTGATTTTTACTAAGAAACTCATTTCTAATTTTTAAAAAAGTACAATTATATTTTTATTGTAATTTGAAACGCAAAAATCATGTGTTGATAGAAACTAAAGTCACTCAATTTTAAATGTAAATATATTAACTGTACTAAAAGAGTCATACTCACAGCTTGCATTTCTATATAGAAGAAATGGTTCATGGAGCTGAAATTCCAAATCTTTATTCACTGGTTCAACTAGATTGTGCATATTCAGTCGATTCACAATGGTAAAACCATGGTAAGGTGACGCTGACCTTAGATTTAATAGAAAGGAAAAAAAAACAGAAGTAATCTGTAGTCACTGTTTATTTACTGTAGAAATACTATTTCTTTGATTTTAATTTCAAATAGAACACATTAGTATATATATGACAAATATATAAACAGAAAACCTAAGTCATGTCCCTCTTCTGCTCAGTCCTCCAGAGAAAAGTCCTCCCTGTGGCTATCAATGCCCTATCAGATCTGCCTCCCTCTGACCTCTTCTATGCCTCTTCCCTTGCACTCCCTGCTCCAGCCACACTGGGCTCCTTGCTGCTCTCCTACCCAATCCTTTCACACCTGAAGGTCTCTGCCTGAACTACTCCCCCAGAATCTATACAACTATCTCATCTCCTCCAAGTCTTTGCTCAGGGTCATCTTCCCAATAAGGCCTAACTGAGCTACCCCATTTACGGCTGCAACCCCAAGTTCAATACCTCGAAATCTTCTCTTTTTCCATACCACTTATTATTTTTATGTTTGTTGTCTTTCGTCTTTCTAGACAAAACACTAGCACATTTTTTACAGTTGTCATTCTCCAGCACCCCCACACCCAGAAGTTCCAAGCAGATGGAGATGTTCATCTTATTTTTTCACTGATGTACCCCAAGGACCTAGAACAGACATTAGTAGATGTTTAATAAATATGTGCTGAGTGAAAGGATCATTTGTTTTAAATGTGGTACAGGAATGGTGGTTAAAATAATGACTGCTCATAGTATTGTAATTATTTTTCTTGCACCAAACAGGTATTTACATAATCTTCCTGAATTAGATGGATGATGTCTTGAATCCTACAATAATAAATGTCTTTGGTCCCCACATCAGAGGGATTCAATACACAATCCTTTAGACATTCCTTACACATACCTAGCACTTCACAGTTTCCTCATTAGTTTTTCTGTGGAGTACATAGGGGAAATATTAGAATCTTATTTTACATATTAAGAAACAAGTTCAGAGTAATTAAGGCCTATGCCCAGAGTCACACAAATAATGTAACCAGGATTCAGCTTCAGGTTTTCTGACGATCCAGGTTGTCTTCTACACCAGAGGGTCTTAACCTTTTTTGTTGCATGGACCCCCTTTGCCAGCCAGGTAAAAACCACAGACCCCTTATTAAGTCCACACTATATTGTGTATTACTTAATAAATATATCACACCCACACCAACATGTCCCCACAAGAACATGTTTTTTTAAAAGGTTTATTCATTTACTTTATTATTATATATATATATTTATTTATCTTCGCCCTCCCCTAGATGGTTCTCTCATCTGTCTGCTCAGTGTTTGCTCGCCTTCGCCAGGAGGCACCAGGAACCAAACCCAGGACTTCCCACATGGGAGGGGAGTGCCCAGCAGCCTGAGACACATTTGCTCCCCACAGGCTATGGCATCTGCTGGCCTGTGGCATCTGCTCATTGTGGCAGGTGCAGCATTTAGCTTGTTGCCGCATCTAGCTTGATGGGGTGTCTGCTCATCTTCTTGAGGAGGCACTGGGACCCAAACCCAGGACATTCCATGTGGTAGGCGGGTGCCCAACTGGTTGAGCCACACCTGCTTCCCAAGAATAATGTGGGTTTTTTTGAAATTTTCAATTTAAGCTCATGGATCCCCTGAAATTTTTTCACAGCCCCTTTGGGGGGTAGGGGTCCATGGACCCCTGGTTAAGAACCCTTGTTCTATATACTAAGTGATTTCTGCAAAGTGATATTCTGAGACCCCAGTTCACCTTTATCCAAAGTACATTCTCACATTTCCCAGATAGAGCTTCTTTGGTCTTTTATTAGACTGAATACCAGGTAAGCCTCCATGAATTTTAGTAAGTCACATACTACACCAAATCTCATATTTTCTACAATCAGTGGATCTGCATTATAACAATAAAGTCAGTAAAATATTTTACAAAATCTACAGATATCTATTATAACAGGGGTTTAAACTAGTAATGAAAAGGAAGTGTGTGAAGTATAAAGACCTTTTTTTAAGAAAGGGAGAATGATTAAGAGGGAACAAAATGTCCAAGAAAGACCTTGGTATGTAAATATCAAAACACATTTATAGGAAGAAAAAGATGTGTTTAGATGAGATTTCAAAACTTTACACCAAAATTTAGCAACTGACAGATTCTTTTAAGTTAACATTATCAAAGAAAGGAAATTTTAAAAAGATAACTCACTTATTACATAAAAAAAAAAAAAAAAGGAAATGAACCAATTTCAGAAATAACACCTGCTGACTCCCTAAGGTTTAGAACCAAGGGAAAGAACCTTAGAGGGATACAAGAAAACAAGTAATACAAGATTATCATATCCTATTAGTCACTTTTTAGGCGACAAAATTTGCCTAACAACACAAAGTTGCAATTTACAAACCAATCACTTTTTAAGATAACAATTAATGCTCAGAGAACCTGAAAATAAAACATGCAGTTATGAATAATGCAGGCTTTCTAAAGAACTCCAAAACATACTAAAAATACAATTACTAAAGGCACTGTACACAATCCAGAACTTTTGGGGGTGGGGTGAAAAGAGGACAAATCCAGAATCTTAGAAGATGTGTCATTTAGTAATCTCAGAACAGAGGGGCTGACCTCTCAACTACATTGTTTTATAGAGCCAAGATATATATCATATTTTTCTTAACTATATACTATTTTTTTTTTTTAATGGGGCAGGGTGGGGAGGAAGAGAGGCATCTCTTTTAGGACTCATTCATTACTTGAAAATGCTTTCTAGCTTGAGATGGTTTTGCTAGGCTCCTAAATAAATTCCAGTTCTGTTTATTCTCAATCACAAGAAAGCTCAGAGAAGGGTGGTGATTGGGTTAGGATATCATAGCTAGAGCTGGGTGAAAAATTGAAGGAATAAGTATGAAGGTTTCAAAGATAACTGTATAAGAGAGAATGGAACCATTTCCTATGACAGTGTTCACTACCAGATTTTTTTTAAAAACATTATTTCAACTTCAAAAACAAAGTAACAGACAAAAGCCAGGTTTAGATAAAAAAAAAAACAGTAATATAATTTTTAAGAACCAAAAAAAAAAAAAAAAGCTTACCTTCTATATACAAATAAGGTTCCTTCTATATCAGTCTTCTCCTATTAACAGATAATGAGTCAATTAGTGGTAGCTCCTATATCCCTTACAATCCAAACCCAAATAGTCCCAATGGAGAAGATACGCTTCATGTTTCAGATCAATTCTTATTTTATTTATTTTAAAATTAATCACTTTTAAACAGGTAAAGTCTCCCTCTAAATTCACCAAGTACACTTACCAGTTTATATATCCTTTAATGTGATTGATGCATATACAAGCATATGCAATGTTTATCTAATAAATCTGTATCTGCAGCATTTACTTTTAGGTTTTTTCCCTCCAAGTTTTTAAAGGAGAAATGAAAGAATTCGTTTTTACTTTTTTTTTAGTGAAAATCTTTTAGCCAGATTTCTTAATCTTAAAGCCAAGGTCCCATGCACAGCAGTTTTTTCAATTTTAAAGTTTATCAAAGTTAACAGAAGAAAAGGGAAAGTTTTTAGTTTACAGGATACTTTGTTTCATTATTGGGGGATTCTGATGTATTTTCATGAATAACAAATTTTGTGGTTAATTAAGAATTACTATGAAACACTTATTTTTAGAACTTTGTTGAAGCAACATGAACACTGAAACCATAATGTAATTATAGTTCTTACAAATAACTTTTAAAATATTTTAGCTTCATTTGCTTGGATAAGAGTGTATTCAGGTTTTAAACAGTTACAATCTTTAAACAAGAAATAACCATATAAGCAGACAGTTCACAATCTCGGTTAAACCTAAATATTTTAAAGCAATCAACAAATAATTACAAAACTCTAAATGTTAGTCATATCAAATCGAATTTGTTGGGATAGAAAAAAAAATCATCTTGATTTTCTTGGAGTATTACCCTAGCTTAAATATCATCATGAAATTTTCCTTCTTAAGTATCCAGAGGTTTTAATATCTGGGCCCTTCAGGCAGTACATCTGAATTAAGCTGAATGAGACAAAGAAAAAGAAAACTCTTTTTGAAAAAAAAAGTCCCCAGAGGCTTCTTTTTGCCTTTAAAATGCTAAATTATTAGTATAAAAAAAGCATTTTTTTCCTACTGTCTCAGTAAAAAACGCTTGCTCATCTTATTCTATTGTGCAGAGTTACAATTCACTTGTAAACAAAGAAAAGATTTTGGTTATATTCTGTGTGCCGTGATTCAAATAAGCAATGGTGGCTTATTTTTCAATTCAGGTTGTTATAGCTTATATTTCATATTTAAAACAGGACTCCACAATTAAAATTCCAAAGTACTGAAAATCTCTGTGAAAAACTAGAAAATAAAAATTTGTTAGTAATAAGTCCCAGCCCTGTCTTCACCATTTTCCTGCAATGCATATTTGTGCCTGACCACAAATTTGTATGTAGACCAAGAAAAGAAAAATGATCCCTAACAATTCAAACTAAGGCAATGTCCAGAACAGCTATACTTAAAAAACAACAACAAAAAACTATACTTTTGTTCTTTTCAGCTTCCCAACCTTCTTCTCTTCCAGAAGGTGGAGGAAAGAAAATAAAACAAGATTTTGAAAACCCTCTTCTTTCCAATTAACAGCTTGTAAAAGCTAAATGATTTTCAAAAACTACTGATAAGTATAATCTATGCATATGTACTAAACTTTAAGGGGCATATTGCAATGATAATTGTTCAGAGTTTTAAGGGTATTATTTTTGGTTGAAAATGTAAATGTCAGCTATAGATTAATTCAATCCAGTAAACATCTACGGATTATTTTCTAAACATAACGGCTATAACTGAGTTAATTAAAAGGATCAATTTCAAGAAAATGGGGAAATTATTATTTAAACAACAAAGGAAGGTTCACACAGGGGCTAACAAGTCAGTGAACAGAATGAAAGCAACCTTTCGGACCCCCTCCCGTGCAAAGAAGGCAAAATGTACTTAATCGGCTAGGAGCGCTCAGAGCTGACAACAGCAGCACAACAGCTGGAAAAAGAACACATTCTCAGGGTCTCTTTTCCAACGGTCTCAAGGGAATCCTGATTAACATGGAAGCCCTTTTCCGAAGTGCCTTGAAATCTTTTCCAAAACTCTGGAAATACAGTGTAGTTGGATTAAAGCGGGACTCACTCCCCACCCTCCTCTTCCAAGAATTGAAACTAACTGGATTTCAAGCTTGAAATCCAAATGACCTTTGCGGACGGGGCTCTCACTTTTTCGGGCTGAGGCAAGGGAAGGGGTGTTTATTTTATAAACTATGTATACGTAACTTACTATTCCTCAAAGCCTCAAACAAGCTTCCAGGCACCTCTCTGACACCACGGCTCTCGTATCACCCCACGCGTTTGCAAAGACAGGTTGCCGACGTCTCGGGACTGGACCCCAAGGACCTCGACTCTTCTAACCTTTCCCTCCATCGGCTTTTTCCTGGATGCCTCCAGTCTACGTCTCTCGCCCCTCTTCCCCACAGCCCCGGACGCCCGGGATAGACTCCGGCGCTCGCCCCTAACTTCGGCAGACCCTCGGCCACGCCGCCCCAGCCTCCCTCATCGCCTCCCTTCCCCCACGGCGGCCCGCGCGGCCCCTTTAAGAGGCTGCGGCCGAGCAGGCGTCATCCGTGGCAGGACCGCACTCACCCACTGGTTGGCCTTGGGGCAAAAGGTGTACAGAGCGACCTGGCCCGTGAGGTCTGCGATGCTGGTGATGTAGGGGTCGTGCTGCTTCAGGGCCGCCAGGCTCATCTCCTGCCCAGCTCGACTCAGCGACTCCATCTTGAATCCCGGAGCCGAGCCCCTCCGGTGGGGGCGGAGCCGAGGACCGGAAGGTGCTATCGAAGCAAAGTTCCCCCAGGTGCGTGAGTACCTTCGACTTCCGCCTGTAATAGTGGCGGTGCGGTGCTCCAACCACTATGTTCCGCTGTGCGCGCACCCAGGGCTCCGGGTTCCGGCGGCTTCAGGTCCTCTTCGCCCAATGGTTTCGAGCAGTGGCCACTGTGGCGTGACTGAACTGGCGGGCTGGTCCGCAGGACTTGCTCTCCGTGCGCTAAAAACGGCCCTGCACCATAATCGGAACCGCCCGCGCGCGTTTTCAGGTCTCCTCTCCCTCAAGGCCGGAGACCGACCCTGGGCGCCCCTCTGGCTCGCGCGCAGGAAAGTCTCCTGGGCCACAGACCCGAAACAGCAGTGGGAATGAAAGATGCCACCGGCTGTTTAAAAAGTACAGAAAAGCAGGGAGCGGGGAGACCCCCGGAGTTACTCCAGATCTCACCAGATCATCACAGTTAACAATTTGGTGTTTTCTGAAGGAAATTTTAGAAAAAAAACAAACCAACTCACCTGAAACTTCACGGAAGATTCTGCCCACTATCACTCCCTATTTTCCTCATCTGGGTCCCACGTAAATATTTATATCTAGTCCTGGGAAAAGCACCATGAGGGCCTGAGTTTGCCATGCACCATTTAAAAGATTAAAAAGATCACCCATTCTTTCGGCAAACATCTGTTGAACCTTTTAAGGCGTTTTATAGAGCCAGGTATTGTTGCTAGCGAAAGAATACAACAAAGAGCAAAGAGTACAGGGAGCTCTGTTCGCCAGAGTTGTTTAAAAGCAACATTTTTTTTTCTTAATGAAAAGATACCCCAACGGAACTGAAGGAAAATGTTGGGGAAAAAAACAAAATTCGTCAAATAACATTATAAATATATATATTGCTGTTTATGATTTTAATCCCAGGATTAGAAGAGGTTTAATGTCTTAGATTCTGTGCAGAATCACGTAAGAAAGCCTGTACAAATGCGGACAAGGAGACATGCATCGTTTATTAATTCTTAGTTAAACAGTTATTTATTGAACTTCCAACTGTGAACTGGCTCCCTTTGAGACCTTGGAAATCTGTTAAAGACAACTTCCTAGCTGTGGGGAAAACTGGAAGAAGTAGGACAATGCAAGGAAGCAAGGATAGTGCTAGAGACATTCCTGAAACCCAGAGGATGGAGCCACTGACTCCATCTGGCCTGGAAAGCCTAGGAGGTTGTAGGAGGAAGTGATTTTTGAATTGGGACTCCAGGGTTCAGTAGGAATTCACCAGCAAAGGAAGGTAAGGACTCCCTTTTATTTAACAGCCGGGTGGTGAGGAAGGGAAAATGTGGTCACCCTCATTGACAGATGATTTCATTGAGGCCCCAGAGAAATGATTGGCTCAAAGTTACACACTAGGCAGAGTGCATCCAGAATTAGAATCCAAGGGCTCCTCCTTTCCAACCCAAAATCCTTTCTTCCACACCCAGGCTTTCTCTTTTCCTCCCAGAGACTAGAAGCAGCAGCCCCGTGCCCTTCTACCTACCTGCACTCTACTGTTTTTAAAAACCTGCAATGACTGTACCACAGTAATGAAAGAAGTTGTTGATGTGGGAGGAGTGGGGAGTGTGGGGAGTGGGGTATATGGGACACTTATATTTTTTATTGTAACATTTTATGTGATTTACATATGTTTCAAAAAAAGGTAATAAAAAGTACATTTGTTAAAAACATCTGTACCCACATTTTTTAAAAATTAGGTGTATTTTTTAAAAAAGGTAATGTATTCACCTGTTACGAAATTCAAAAGCTTTTTTCTCACACAGATCTCTTAAAATAAGACATTTCCCTTTTATTACTGTTTTTGGTTGTGCTAGACTAGTGAAGAACACCCAACTATTTTAGGGAGTTTTCATATTATGAATAGAAAATCACTTCACAAAGCATGTTCGCCTGCTCCCAAAACATGTCAATGTTGCCTCTTATGCCCTTTGCTATTGTAGCTCTTAAGATATAGTAAAGACATGGGAGCAGATGTGGCTCAAGCGGTTGAGCGACTGCTTCCCACACAGGAGGTCCTGGGTTGGATTCCTTATGCCTCCTAAAAAAAAACAACAGCAAAGAAATGGAAAAATCAACTCAGGGAAGCTGATGTGGCTCAGTGGTTGAGCACTGGCTTCCCACTTATGAGGTCATGGGTTCAACTCCAACACTGGTACCTCAAAAAAAAATGTATATACATATGACAAAGTAAATATTTTGGAATTGAAAACCATCTTCATTTACCTTGAGGCATAGTTTAACCTTTATTTGTGAATCAAACCTTAAGATCTTTCTTGTGTCTTTTATTTTTTTTAAGATTTATTTATTTATTTCTCTCCCTTTCCCCCCCACCCCTGCCTCAGTTGTCTGTTCTCTGTGTCTATTTGCTGCGTCGTCTTCTTCGTCTGCTTCTGTTGTCAGCGGCACGGGAATCTGTGTTTCTTTTTCTTGCGTCATCTTGTTGTGTCAGCTCTCCGTGTGGACGGCATTCCTGGGCAGATTGCACTTGCTTTAGCGCTGGGTGGCTCTCCTTATGGGGTGCACTCCTTACGCATGGGGTTCCCCAACGTGGAGGGACACTCCTTGCACGCATCAGCACTACGCATGGGCCAGCTCCACGCGGGTCAAGGAGGCCTGGGGTTTGAACGGCAGACCTCCCATGTGGTAGACGGACTCCCTAACCACTGGGCCAAGTCTGCTTCCCTCTTGTGTTTCACAGACAATAAGCTCTGAGAGGGCAGAGATTGTAGTCTACTAGGTCTCCAGTACCTAGCACAGCTCCTGGCATACAGTAGAACCTCAGTAAATTCTTAGAATAAATGTCTTAAAACCCTACTCCTTTAAGGCCATGGAAGAGACTCATAGAAGGGGAGGGAACTGGATGGCTGGGATCAGATTGGGATCAGATGTGGGAGGGAGCTTTATTCTACTCTAAATAACCTTTGGTCACTTTTAAGTTGTATATAGTATGTATGTATGTCAGTTTTTAAAAAATTAAAAATAATTTTTAAAAAGGACAACTTAAAAACTCAGTCAGTCCACTCCTCTCCCACCTATTCTGAGAGGCTCTGTGTTAAGAAATAAAATTTGCTATTTGAAACTATGGAGTCTGGTGAAAATGACACTGGAATTCAAGTCAGGTGATCAGTTTTGTTCTAAATCTACCATCTGTGTAACTTTTGTCAATTAGTCACAGACTTCCCATTTTTCCTCGGTAAAGTCTAAAGTCTTGGCCTACAAGACATTGCTGGGTCTGGTCTCCTGCTGTCTTTCCTATTTTCACTGAATTGCTCTCAATAATTCTATCCCAGCCCACTGTCCTTGCTGTTCCTTGTACATATGCCAAGCCATTCTTGTCTCAGGGCCTTTGCACTGGCTGTTCCCCTTTCTGGGATATTCTTTCCACTGAAAGCCCTCTGATATCCTCATGATTCCTTTCCTCACTTTCTTCACAGAACTTATCTGCAAGTTGTAATTATTTTAATTATTTATGTTTTGTCTGTCTCACCGGCTCAGTGAAGCTGGGGACCATGTCTGTCTTGTTTACCATCACATTTCCAGTGCCTAGCACAGAGGCTAGGCCAAATACATATTTATTGAATTAATCACATAAACCTGAAAGAAGTGGTGGTGGTTGCAACTCCATATCTAACAAAGCATTTGTTTGTCATAAATGCTAAACAAATAATGATGTTTGGTTTGTTTGTGTTAATATATTTTGATTCTTAGGCTCTATGCTTCCTGAAGGAAACACATTGTTTTTAATTTAATATAGCCCCAGATCCATCATTCAGCACCTTTTCAATCAATCTTGCATCTCTCCCCATATCTGGGTCCCCTCCCCCTACTCCTGTCATCTCTCCCTCTCTCTGCTTTTTAAGATTTATTCTAGAAAAAATTCCTGCATATTGCTGTTTTACCTTTTTTAAGCCCAGGAAACCAAACATAACAAATTTTCCTAAGATCATATAATGATTCATTTGCTAGGTTGGAATTAGCATCTGCCTTGGCTTCCAGGCAGATTATGTATTTTACTATTATTCTGCCTAATACAGCCTTAAATTACACTGGCTACTTAATGAAACTTGTTATCCTTATGCTGCTGTTTCATCATCAATATTTATTTTACATGATTGATATCCAAAAAGTTTTGGACTTCATGTAAAAGTTATTACCTGGTCCTTACCAGATACGTAGGATGGTAATTCTTACCGTCACTTTCTCCAGAAAGGTTTCAAATCTCTGTGTTTTAAAATGTTGCTTTATAAAATTATTTTTAAAGATGCTAGATATTTTCTAGAATTACATTTTCTGATAGATGAACTAGTTTAGTTGGTTAGCTCTAAAGCAGATATACTAATGCTTACAACCAGGAAGAAAGAAATGGCTGTTTCATTTGGCAAAATGTAGTTTTGAATAAAAGACCATTTAGTTCATTTTTTTATTGCCAGGCAAGATTGCGTTTAGCATCACATACTTGATAATGTTCTTAGGTAGAGCTGTTACATAACCAGTGTAATCTTCTAAGTAACAATAGCAATATATTCAACTGATACAGTGGTTATCCATGGAACTCAAAATGTTTCATAGGTATAAGTAATCACAATATCTCAAGATTGGTATTGGATATACATACTTGTTACCCAGAGATGATTTGTAAATGAAGGAGCCCAGAGACCTAAGAGATTAGTTGACTTGCCTGTGGCAGAGATGTTTGCTGTTCTCTGACATTCCTTTTATCCTTTATCTTGCCTTATACACACAGCTAGGCTTCATTTCCCAAGCTTTGTTGTGGTTAGGTATGGCACTGTGACCCAGTTCTGGCCACTGGAATGTTAGTGGAAGTGTTGTGTACTATCTTTAAGCTGAGGCTTTAAGGAGCAGATTGCCTCTCCACTCTTTCTTTTCCCCTTACTGCTGGCTGGGGCAGGCAAGGGCAAAGTTGTACGGAATGGCAGAGGCACAGGATGGAAAGAGCTTGGACCCTTGAATGATCACGTGGAAGAAAGCCACCTGCTGACTGAGTGTGCTTCTCAGTCTAGTATGTGAATGAGAAGTAGATTCTGTTGAATTTGAGAGATTGTGTAATTTACGATGTCTTTGTTATCACATCCTACCTATCCCAACTAATTACATTGTTCCAGATCATTTTGAAAGTTAGCAATAAAACTTGAGTCTCCTGAAATAGGATTAAAATTAAACATATGATTTACCAGAACACACTGCTTAGTGCTTTGACAAGAAGTCACGATTTTAAAAAGAACTCTAGCCAGATCTCTGCATTTATAACCACTTAAAGGCACAAATTCGCAGAGTCACAAAGTCGCTAAAGATCAGAGATGTTTGTGCTTATACCATTAGGCAATTGATTTAGCAATTGCATCATGAAATATACCTAAGTCAAAATGGGAGGCTGTCATTTAAAATGCAGTTCTCCATGGATGTTTTCACAGATACTCCCAGAGTTCCTTTAATTCTACCTTTCTTTTTCCCTTGGGCTTACATAAATACAAGAGTTCTTAACCCAATTCAATAAGAAGAGTTTGATTAAAGGCTTGTCTACTGTGTCAACTCTGAAACCTGAAACCTTCATTGTTGATTTTCCAGATGAATATGAAAGTGTAAGAAGTACTGATAACAGAATCTATAGACTTTTTCTGTATCTTCTCAGTTTCAGTTCTTGGTTGCTTCTAGTCTTATATTACCATTATTCATTTACTATTTAATTAGTAAAATTAGCATGCAATCATTCTTACATATGCATTTAATTCATTTGATTAGTTTTAGTTCCCTCAGATATGAAATTTGATTGTTCAGTAGCTGGATATATTGATAAGGTGTTGAAGCCTATGGGTTGAATTTGCATGAAAAGGCGGTAAGAATGAATTATTATGTACCCTCCCACTTTGTGGTAAAACCACTATATTACATTCTTAAAGGATTCAATTGCTTTGTTTGTCTGTTTGCGCATTGTCTTAATTTTGTTCTCCAACATGTGGTCTACTTAAAGTAAAACCAACTAGGATTCATTGGGTATCTTTCTTGTTTAAAACTACTTATGTGATCTGTGGAATAACTTGAATTCATTTATCCTGAGGGCCCAAGTATTAGAAAAGTCTCTTTTTCCACTCAATTGCACTTATAACATAGAAATTGATGTTAAATAGAATACATTAAAAATCCCTTTGAATTACTGAAACTAAATGAATGGAGATTGTCACAAAAATATAAAACCATTCTGTCATTTCTATGTTGCCTGCAGCCTTGAATTTAAGGAATGTTACCTGGTCTCAGCCTTGAAGGAGATCTCAATATTCATTATCTAAAGAAAAATTATGTTTTGCCATTCAATAAGCATTAACCCAAAATATAATAGAATAACCAATTTCTCTTGCAGAATAAAATTGTTGCCACTACTGTGATAGAAGTTAACTAGGTCAAGAGCAGTCCTCTTTACATTGCTTAAGAACACTAGAAGGATTAAAAATTTATGGAATACCTCCTAGAAACAATGATCTGGTACAGAAATGTAATAAAACACCTGCTCTTCTGCATCTTCCTAAGCTGCTCCATGGCATTTCATTTTGTGATTGTATTAGCGTGAAACTTTCTGAAGCCCTACAAACTGTCTTTTGGCAAAGATGAAGCTTTACAAATCAAATCCAGAGGCAGATGGTATAGAAAGGTAATGTGAAAATGTGAACCAAATGGAATCTCATTTGTGTAGTTTGTATATTCATAGTTTTATTTTATGTAGATTATAGATAAGTACAAGCAAAAAAAAGCAAAATAGAAGATACAACATTAAAACATCATACAATATAAATGTTTTTCTGGGTAGAATTATATGAAAAATACTTTGTTTTATATGAAATCTTCAAGCTGTAAAAGCTGCTAAACTATGTCTTAAAAGGAGCTATATCTAGTTTTAAAAAGCTATTTGTTAAAGTTTCTTTAACCTTTCAGACATTTCTAAGTCTTTTTTTTTTTTGGTAGGAGTATTTTAAAAGATGTGTATTTATGTATAATAGTTAGGAAAATAATGTAAATGATCTGGTGATAGCTGTACATTAGTTTTAAGGGATGGTGGGGGAAATTAGGGATTTTTATTTTAAAATGTTTAAAAATCATGTGTTTCCTAAGTATTGATGACCTAAATGGATGCTTTCATATAGAATGGTTTTTGTTTTTCTATTTAGTGACTCATTTGCTACTTTTGTTTCCATTGATTGCTTTTCATTCTTCAATAATGAAACACATAAGATCATATACAGTTTCAAACTTTCCGTTTTGTTTGTTTTTGAGCTAAATTGCCTTGTGGTTCAGTAAAGGTAATGGAAATATGATTACTCAGGGCAGCATTACAGAATAGGCATTTTCTGCTTTCTACAGATTCTTGCATTTAAAATGATCTACCAACACCAAGACTTTAAAGGAAAAATTGCCCACCTGCATTTTATGTTAATAGAATCTATGTGAATAAAATTCTTAACCTCTTTAGTCAGTGACTCCCTGGGAACTGAGCTATAGCATCTACAGAAAGCAGATAAGAGATCTGTTGAAAGGCCTATCACACCAAGGAAACAGAGCTTTTTAGCTTGTATTTGCTAGAAATGTACCAGTTGAATGAAACTGACAGGCAATATTAATGTCGTATTTTGCTGTTTTCCTAGAATAAACAAGGAATCTTTTCTTCCCTCGACGAAAATAGGTTGACTGATTTTTAAAGTTTAGAATAGCATAATCTTTCCTGATATTTGATAGAAAGATCTTTAAAAACAAAACAAAACAATAAATATTTATAATATCACATGGTTTTTGTGGGTCAAGAATTCAGGGGTGGCCTAGCTGGTGGGTAGTTCTGGCCCAGGGCCTTTTAAGAAGTTGTGATCAAAATGTCAGCTGGATTCCCCCCAGCGTGGGACACGACACCCGGGGATGAGCCTCCCTGGCACCGAGGGATCACTACCACATACCAGCTGAAGAAGCAACTAGAAAATGACCTTGAATTAAAGATTCAATGCGGAACAGCAGAATATACCTGTCTACATATAATAACATGACTTCGGGAAGCGGTTTGACCTAATGTAAGGGGGAAATGGAAAGGAGAAATGAGATTATAAGGTTGTGAGTCTCTAAAAAAGAGTCTGGAGGTTGTCGGAAGGAATACCCCTATGTACAACTGAACAGAGTCTAAGAGACAGATAAGGTAGATACAACCCCAGGTATTGGTTCTTTTGAGGGATAAAGAGACCCACGGGTTCTATGGTCATGGCAGAAGGGGTTCACTGCCATGACAGATGGCCCTTCTTTGGAGCTGGTGTTTCTGCGTGATGGAATTGGACTCAGAGGGGATCTCTTTTCACAAGACTTGCATACTACTTTATTGGAATTGTAGTTGGTGCTGGGTTTAAGATATATGTAGGGGATTTGAATCTCTGGACTGATAATATGACACCCAGGCCCAGAGCCTCAACAGACTTCAGCTCCTACACTTTGATTTATTGGACTTACTCCACTCAGCTAACATGGAGTTGAAGAAGGTCAACCACCACAACATGGAGCCCAGAGTGTCTACAACTAGAAGCGGAAGGAGTGCATCCAGTACCCATGTGGAATCTAAGCCCTCACTTGACATAGATGTGCAATGGACACAACCAATCCAATGTCCACAGAGAAAATGTGGAATGGGTGTGGGAACGGTAGCCATGGTGGCTGCTGGGTGTGGGGAACGGGAGGAAGAGATGAGATGTGGAGGCATTTTCGGGACGTGGAGTTGTCCTGGATAGTGCTTCACGGACAATTACGGGACATTATAGATCCCCCCAGGGCCCACTGGATGGAACGTGAGAGAGTCTGGGCTATGATGTGGACCATTGACTATGGGGTGCAGTGATGCTCAGAGATGAACTTACCAGGTGCAATGGATGTGTCATGATGATGGGAGAGAGTGTTGCTGTGGGGGGAGTGGGGGGTGGGGGCGGTGGGGTTGAATGGGACCTCATTTTTTTTTAATGTAATTAAAAAAAAATAATAATAAATAAATAATTTTAAAAAAATGTCAGCTGGGGCTGCAGTTGTCTGAAGGCTTGAGTGGGGCTGGAGGATCTACTTCCAAGATGACTCAATCACGTAGCTATTGTCGAGAGGCCTCAGTAGAAAGATCTTTTTAAAAGGTTGGTATTGGGAAGCCGATGTGGCTCAATTGATAGGGCATCCGCCTACCATATAGGAGGTCCAGGGTTCAACCCCAGGGCCTGCTGGCCACATGCAGTGCTGCTGCACACAAGGAGTGCCATGCCACGCAGGAGTGTTCCCCGCATAGGGGAGCCCCACATGCAAGGAGCGCGCCCCTCAAGGAGAGCCACCCCACGCGAAAAGTGCAGCCTGCCCAGGAGCGGTGCTGCATACACGGAGAGCTGATGCAGCAAGATGATGCAACAAAAATAAAAAGAGACAGGTTCCCAGTGCCATCGAGAATGCAAGCAGACACAGAAGAACACACAGCGAATGGATACAAGAGAGCAGACAATGGGAAGGGGAGAGGAATAAATAAAATAAATCTTTAAAAAAATAAAAATAAAAAAATAAATAAAGGGTGGTATCTTTGACCATAAAAAAGGATCAGTGTTTGGTTTTTGTTATTTTAAACTAGAGACTGATTAGTTTCAGAGGCTGTCTTAGCTTGCCACAGGACTACTGATGCAAAGTACCAAAAATGGATTGACTTTATAATGGGAGTTTTATTTGGGGTAAAAACTTATAGTTCTGAGGCCATGAAATATCCAAATCAAAGCACTATCAGAGATGCTTTCTCAACAAAGTCAGCTATTGGTGATCCTGGTGTCTTGCCACATGGCAAAGATGGTGGCCAATCTCTGCCAAGGTACTTGCCTTCCCCTCCAGAATCTGCTGTCTCCTGGACAGGAGACAACTAGGCATAGGGCTTATCTCCTTCCAGGACTCCTCTCTTAGTTTCAGATGCTCCCCTTTCTTACCGAGTTCAGCTGTGGGCAATCAGGCATGTGGCTCTTCTCTTCAGCCTTTTTTTTTTTTTTAAGATTTATTTTATTTTTTAAATTTCTCTCCCCTTCCCCCCACCCCAGTTATCTGTTCTCTGTGTCCATTTGCTGCGTGTTCTTCTTTGCCCGCTTCTGTTATTGTCAGCGGCATGGGAATCTGTGTTTCTTTTTTTGTTGCATCATCTTGCTGTGTCAGCTCTCCGTGTGTGCGGCACCATTCCTGGGCAGGCTGCACTTTTTTTCACACTGGGCAGCTCTCCTTATGGGGAGCACTCCTTGCGTGTGGGGCTCCCCTACATGGGGGCCACCCCTGCATGGCACGGCACTCCTTGCATGCATCAGCACTGCGCATGGGCCAGCTCCACATGGGTCAAGGAGGCCCGGGGTTTGAACCGTGGACCTCCCATGTGGTAGATGGACACCCTATCCATTGGTCCAAGTCCACTTCCCCATCTTCTCTTCAGCCTTGAGTGGCTCTGTGGGCCTAGCCTCTTGGGGACTTCGTGCTTAAGCAATCCTTGAGTCCTTTCTCACGTGGCAGGATAAAAAATGGCAGAGCTCCCTTTTCCTGTATCTCTTCCTGTGTTACGTTTATATAAGGCCCAGCAAAGGGCGGAAACCCAACCTGTGTCATGCCTCACTGACATAGTCCAATCAATAGGGCCCCACACCCACAGGAATGGATTAGTTAAAAAAGTAATCTCGGGAAACGGACTTTGGCCCAGTGGTTAGGGCATCCGTCTACCATATGGGAGGTCCGCGGTTCAAACCCCGGGCCTCCTTGACCCGTGTGGAGCTGGCCATGCGCAGTGCTGATGCGCGCAAGGAGTGCTGTGCCACGCAAGGGTGTCCCCCGCGTGGGGGAGCCCCACGCGCAAGGAGTGCGCCTGTGAGGAAAGCCGCCCAGCGTGAAAAGAAAGTGCAGCCTGCCCAGGAATGGCACCGCTCACACTTCCCGTGCCGCTGACGGCAACAGAAGCGGACAAAGAAACAAGACGCAGCAAATAGACACCAAGAACAGACAACCAGGGGAGGAGGGAAATTAAATAAATAAATAAATAAATCTTTAAAAAAAAAAAAGTAATCTCTTTTTGGGATTCACTAAATCTAAACTGTCACAGAGGCAAAGCCAATGAGTTTATGTCATTCTTTTTAGTCTATTGGAGGGCACATGTATTAACAGTTGTGAAACAAAAGAGAATTGACCTTTTATGAAGATACGGGGTAGGGTATATCTGTTAGATCCAAGTATTCCATAGGACTGAGCAGGACAAACTGCCCACTGCACAGTTTCATGGTTATGGCCATGCTGGCAGCCTCATCATCACAATCTGCTTTGGGGTTCACCTGTCCCACAAGGCACAGATGAGGAGAAAACAGTATTTTAAAAGATGAGGGAAAAACACAGACCTGTTCCCCCCACCCCCATCTTCTGTCCAGTTTTTTAATCCAGTTTTATTGAAAACCCTTACCATCAAATGTATGTGTATTAGTCAGCCAAAGGGGTGCTGATGCAAAACACCAGAAATCTGCTGGATGTTATATAGGGTATTTATTTTGGGTAGGAGCTTACAATTACCTGGCCATAAAGCCAGGTAAGTTACTTCCCTTACCAAAGTCTATTTCCACATGTTGGGGCAAGATGGCTGCTGACGTCTGTGAGGGTTCAGGCTTCCTGGGTTCCTCTGGGCTCAGCTCCCATTTCCTCCACAAGGTCGGCTGTAGACTATGAGGCTCTCTAGGCTTTGCCTCTCTCCACAAGGTCAGCTGTAGACTATCAGGCACTCTAGGCTTTGCCTCTCTCCACAAGGTCAGCTGTAGACTATCAGGCAAAAGGCTCTGTCTCTTTCCCTGGGGCTCCAGCTTAAGACTTCATCATCAAACTCCAACATCAAAACTCCAACATCAGAAACCCTCCCCTCTGTCCTTTGCCATGCCTTTTATCTGTAAATCCCCACCCCTCAATGCCTTAATGATGTGGTCCAATTAAAGCCCTAATCATAACTCAACCAGGCCCAGGTACAGATCGATAACAAACATAATCCAATATCTATTTCTGGAATTCATAACCATATCAAACTGCTACAGTATGTATACTAAAATACTGTATATTTCACTTTAAACCAAAACGAAAGCAGCAAACCTTTGAGGACTCAGTAGCATTTCTTCCAGTAAGTATTTAGGCAGTTTAATTTTGTATAGAATTAATTGACCAAGCAATTTTGGCTCTGCAGTTCCAGGGCTTGATACATGGATAAGAAAACTGATAAGCTGCATCAAAACTCTGGCATGCATGGTACTATATGACACAGTGAACCTTGTGGGGGATGATGGGGTATAGTTAGCAGTACAAATATAGAACATTCTTTCATAAACAATGTACAATACTAATACATGATGTTAATAATAGGGTAGTTTATGGGAAAAATACATCTAATGTAAGCTTAGGACTATAGTTAGTAATATTTTGATGTTATTTTATTAATTGTAACAAGTGTTCCACAATGCAAGGTGGTGGTGGTAGGGTGGTATATGGAAATTCTGTTGTTATGCGTGATTGTTCTGTAAACTCACAATTTCTCTCAATTAAAAAAAACACACAAATAACTCTGCTATGATGACCAAAGCACTGTACTTCTGGTACTTTGATCTTTAATATGCTGCCTTACACAGAACATTCATATGTATTACCTCCTTATTCTTAACCCAGTGATATGGACAGGGCAAGGATATTCTATCCTTTTCTTATTTAGGTGAAAATGGGCACCTGTGTAAATGAAGTGATAGGAACTGCCTCCATAGAGCAGGAGAAAGCAACTATCACCACAGTGCTCATGCCACAAAACCCTTTGCCTTTTTATCCTGTGAACTCTTTTGGGATGTCCGCCCGTATAAACAAACGCTCATGTATTAATGGTGGTCTAGAGGACCATTGGCAGGTAATATACATTTTACCTGAGCTACCCCACTAGAAGCTTTCAAACTTTCCTGGTGGGTGTTTTAGGAAAGTATGAAAGATGTTTTTTGTTTCGTTTTGTTTTTTTTGCTAGTAAGGTAATAAAACTGGATTGTGAAGAGAGAAAAGAGAAACACAAAAATTCTAGCGTCCATAAAATGTTATTAGTTGACATAAAATTTTGAGAAGTTATTTTTGGAAGATGTTTGTCATTAACCAAGCTTTTAATCTTGTGGCTGGAGCGCGCCTGTTTGGCTTCCTTGTCCCTGCTGCTTCACTGATGAACAGTTCGGTGCATTCACCACCATAGGAGTGGTCTCTGGAAGACCTATTCCTGCCTGCCTCTCATCTGCAGGAGGGATGCGATGAAGCCTTGATGCTTCTTATAATAAATAGTGTCAACACTGTGTATTTGAGAGGCTGATGATCTAATCTGTGGACTGTTCAGGATCTTTCTTTTTTTTTCTTACCATTTTTCTGTCAATTAGAATTTCTATTAGGTTATTAGGAGTTGAGAAGGGAAGTTAAAAGAGGAGAAACTAGCAATATAAATGGTACTAGGGCTAAGTGTTCAGATGAAGAACACTCAGAGAAACCATGATGGAGGAGGCAGAACTGGAATTGTGTGTTGGTGAATGGATAGAGGTATGATAGGCAGGGAAAAGGGGAGAAGATCCCAAGTCCCATTCTTTTTAAAGATTTATTTATTTATCTCCTCCTCCCTCCACCCCCCCCCCCCGTTGTCTGTTCTCTGTGTCTATTTGCTGCGTGTTCTTTGTCTGCTTCTGTTGTTGTCAGCTGCACGGGAATCTGTGTTTCTTGTGTCATCTTGCTGCATCAGCTCTCTGTGTGTGCGGCGCCCTTCTTGGGCAGGCTGTAATTTCTTTCGCGCTGGGCGGCTCTCCTTATGGCACACACTCCTTGCGTGTGGGGCTCCCCTACGCTGGTGACACCCCAGCGTGGCACGGCACTCCTTGTGCGCATCAGCACTGCACATGGGCCAGCTCCACACCGGTCAAGGAGGCCCGGGGTTTGAACTGCGGACCTCCCATGTGGTAGATGGACACCCTAACCACTGGGCCAAGTTCGCTTCCCAAGTCCCATTCTTTTATATGTATTTTTGTTTCAGGAAAAAGCAGATAGATCCTTTTTGGGGTTACAATCTTGAGTAGTATTTCTTGAAACAAAGAATGTTCTTTCTTTCCTATTAGCACTGATATGCTGAAGCAGTATCTCGTGGATAGCTTTAAGATACTCAATATCTGAACATTCTAAATTGGAAAGCAAACATGAACTACAGTTTGGGGTCCATCATTTGATAGTTGATCTACCTTGGGAGAAGTCATTGAACTTTTCTGGATATGTTCCTTCATGTAAAAAAAAAAGGGTTATTAAGATTGTCTGTCAGTTCAATTTTACCTCCCAGGCTTATAGAGAGAGAATGGTGAGAAAATGTGGGCAAATTAACATAGTACCTTACCCATAGAAAGGGCTCAATCAATAATGAGGTTTCTTCCATCCTCTTAGGCCATATACAGCAGATTATGTTTTATGAGCAACAAGCATAGCTCCTGGTAGCAAACAGAGTACCTTTGCTGAAATGCTTTTCTCTGGAATTTGAGTCAGCCTTCTTGGAAACTCAAGCCTGGTCCCTCTGTTGGTCCAAAGACCCTCATCCCTGTCTGGAAAATGGATGGTGGCACTGTGATTCACATTTCCTGGTATGTTGCCATCCACTACTTCAAAAAGCCCTTGAGTACATACCAGCTGTCAAGAGAATGAAAGGAAAGCTGAGTTTAGGACTGAAAAATGCTGAGGCCAGGCATATATGTTAAAAAGTGAGGACATTTTTTAGCCAAGGACAAGCATATTGGTAGGTAATCAGAAGTTTTCCAGCAAGCTAGTCCAGCTTGGAGCTACAGTAATTTTTCTCACATATATTTTCTGGGGTGGCTTTCTAAAAGCATATAGTATAGTGCAATCAGATGGGGCAAATGCATTGGTTAAACCTGCCCACTACTAGCAAGTAGAGATATTCTGTTTAATAAGGGAAGATATTTTATTGGGAAACAGCCACCATGAGGGGGGAGAATCTGGTTTTGGGGTTTGGTATAAGCCTAGGAACTGGGTATTATCAGAGGCCACCCAGCAAGCTAAAATAACACCCTATTAAAAGCTAAATGTAATTTCAGGGTAATTCAGGTACACAGCTATGAGCCCTGTGTCCTAATGCTCCAAGGTTTCTATTGAGTTAATAATAATAAGAACAATTACAATTGAGAAAATACTGCCAGTCAGAGAAATAGATCCAAGGCAGAACAAACAACAACAATAAAACGTAACATTGCCTGTTTTAAAGTCTGCTCCTTATACTGAAAGTGGGGACCTTTTGTAGCTCCAAGGATTTGCTTCAGCTGGGTTTATGGCACAGCAAAGTCGCCGTCTCTCAAGTTTGTTCCCTATTTCTTGCTCTAATGCTTGGTGACTCGGTGGAGAGGGGATTTGTGTGTTTCTTCTTTAGTAAATGAGGGTAGGATTGGTGTTGGGAATGGGGAAGGGAGGGTCTTAGAGTGAGGCAATAATGTCATTGCTACTACCCTGTTTCTCTGTTTTTACCTCAGTTATTAACCAGATCTGCCGTTAAATGGGAAGAGGGGGAGTAGTTTTCTAAGATAAACTTTTTTTTTTTTTTAATTTTTTTATTTTTTATTGACTTTGTAATAATATTACATTAAAAATATATATGTGAGGTCCCATTCAACCCCACCCCCCCACCCCCCCTCTCTCCCCCCCAACAACACTCGTTCCCATCATCATGACACATCCATTGGATTTGGTAAGTACATCTAAGATAAACTTTTAATGTGACAACTGACTAAACTCTTGTTCAGAGTGGCCTTTGGAAAGCAGATGAGTCCCTGGCAGATAAGGGAAATTAAAGGAAGTGTTTTTCTGTGAAGAAAAACTTGATATAGTATGTTGTTACTTAATTATGGTGTTATATGGGGACTCCATTTCAGTGGGGGCCTATGCCTTTCTAAGAAGCTGATGTCTTGAGACACCTGAGGAAAAGATATCCTAATTAGAGTAGAGGCTTTAAAAGGTGGTAGAAGAAAGAATTTTCTTTAGGGAGTATTTTTGTCCCCTCAAAAGTCAAAGGGAAAACTTTGCCTCTGAGGTTCATTAAATTTCGGAAGGTAATGATTAATTGATTTTCTGATGAAACTGTATCCTTTCAACCCCTCCCCACCATGTCCAAAGACTGCCTCTTTACTTTGTTCAGTTTTGTTTTCAGTGTTAAGTAAATTCTGAGCATCAAGTTATCACTGTATAAGCTAGGTCAGTTCTTATTTTAAATAAATATTGCTATAGATTAACCTTGTTTCCAGTGGAAGATTTAATTCTGTTCTTTAAAAAAAATCTTAAGCTATTTTATGGTTTCATTTTGTGATTTCTGTCATAGTTGAACTTTCATACGCGATATTTCCTAAATAATCAGTCAGGATGAGAAGATTTGGCATATATGTTAAGAGTTAGAAATGGATTAAAAGCATGTAATGGCAAGCGGTTTGGCCCAATGGATAGGGCGTCCGCCTACTACATGGGAGGTCCAAGGTTCAAACCCAGAGCCTCCTGACCTGTGTGATGAGCAGACCCATGCTCAGTGCTGACGCGGGCAAGGAGTGCTGTGCCACACTGGGGTGTCCCCCGTGTAGGGGAGACACAGGCGCAAGGAGTGTGCCACGTAAGGAGAGCTGCCCAGTGTGAAAAAAGTGCAGCCTGCCCGAGAATGGTGCCGCACACATGGAGAGCTGATGCAGCAAGATGATGCAACAAAAAGGGACACAGATTCCGGGTGTTGCTGTCTAGAATACAAGTGGACACAGAAGAACACACAGTGAATGGACACAGAGAGCAGACAACTGGGGGGCGGGGAAGGGGAGAGAAATAAATAAAAAATAAATTTAAAAAAAGTACACTTAAAAGAATGTTATGATACTACTTAAAATGTAGACCTACCTGGGTGTTGCAAAATCAGGAGATGAAATCATTACAGTACCTTTTTTTTAAGGAGGTCCCAGGGATTGAAACCAGGACCTCATACATGGGACACAGGTGCTCAAACCACTAAGCTACAGTCATACCCTGTTAGTATCTTTAAACATGGGGCCTGTGGATAGATAGCCTTTAGAATTTCTTGTATGCCCTAGTATTAAAAGCAAGATTTTGTGTGTGCTTTTTTCTCACAAGAGGAGTATTAGCTTTCATCAGATTCTCAAAAGGGCCCATGTCCCCCCACCAAAGTTAAGTACCACAAATCTTTAAAGATGTTTAGTATATTGTACTAAATAAAAAAAGTTTCTCTGAGCATCTGTATCTTCTATTTACACACTGAAGGCTTAGAGTGTTAGATGTTGTAAGATACACAACTTAACATTCTATTTAGAATTTTAAACACTGATGCAATGATTCTAAAAAAAAAATTAAAAGAAAAGAGACATCTTAGGGTTTGGAATGATCTTAATTCAAATGAAAAATTTCCTGAGAGCTGGTGGAGTGTTCAGTTTGGGTGGAAGCATCTGTAATTCCACTAGGAGGCGCTGCGGTACAGGGAGTGAAAGGAACCCGGCATCTACTATTGTCGCAGCTTCCAACTCCTGAGACTTCGGTCCTATCATTCATCTCACTCTGGGCCAATTTTGTTATCTGTAAAATAGAGATATTCCTTTTCCAATGTGTTTGAATGATACTAAAATATGTTAGACAGCAAAGTTGCTTTTTTAAAAAAAAGATTTATTTTTTATTTATTTCTCTCCTCTTCCCCTGGTTGTCTGCTCTCTGTGTCCATTCGGTATGTGTTCTGTGTCCACTTGCATTATCCTGCGGCACTGGGAAACTGCATCTCTTTTTTGTTGCATCATCTTGCTGTATCAGTTCTCTGTGTGTGCAGTACCACTCCTGGGCGGGCTGCGCTTTTTTCATGCAGGGCGGCTCTCCTTGTGAGGCGCACACCCCCATGTAGGGGTGCCCCTACATGGCAGGGCACTCCTTGTGCACAGCAGCACTGCACATGGGCCAGCTCACCACACAGATCAGGAGGCCCTGGGGAATCGAACCCTGGACTCTCCATATGGTAGGCGGACACTGTATCAGTTGAGCTACTTCCGCTTCCCAGCAAAGTTGTTTTTAAAAAGTGCAATTTAGTCACTAAAATAAATATGCTGATAAAGATTGTCAAATATTAAGAGCAAGGGACAAAATAATACAGTGTGATGGTTTTGTATATGAATGTTTATTCAAATAATAAATGCTGGTATATGCATTTTATTTACTAGAAAGATTAAACTGTGGTCATCTTTAGGGAATAAAACTAGAAGTAAGAAGTGAGGCATCCATTTTTTATTATATTATTTCTGTTAAAAATATTAACAGGGCATATCTGGGAGTAGGATTATGGTTTTTGTTTTTCCTTTATTATTTACTCTTAAAAAACTAAAAATATTTTTTTAGAATGAAAATGAAAGACCTTTTGGAAAAGGGTGCTGTGTAGGTGTTAGTGGGAATTATTATTAATGAAGAGTAATCATGGTCGATTTAAGAGCTGATCATAGAAAGAAGAGTGTTTTCAGAAAGATGCTTCACCAAGGGTAAGGAAGTAACCCTGATTCACTTCTTTAGTTCCCTTAAATTAAAACAAACTCAGGAATGGTGTTGCTCTTTAAGAAAGCTATCCCTGGTGTTATGTTACTGTGAGCCCATCTTGCTGCATTTATTTGCAGGTAATTGCATAATGCCTGCCCTAGAATGCTGCACGGGCAATTGTCCCTTCTCCAAATTTACTCCCTCCCCCACTTCTACTGGATCATTCTTATCAAAATACAAACCCATGTGACTTTCTTCCATTTTAAGAAAATTCTCCTGTGACCCCACATCCCATTTCTCTTCTTCCCTTCACTGGCTCCACAAAAGAGTAGCTTGTAGTACCTGTCTCCAAGTACTCTCCCCCATTCTGTCTTTCTACATTATTGGTGTTGATGATGATGATTATGGTGAGTTTTAAACTAATAGAGAAGTAAAGAGAATAGTGTAATAACCCTGCAGATACTCCTTACCTAGCTTTAACAATTATCAATCATGGTCAATTTTGTTTTATCTACATCTCTCACTTCTCCTTTCCCATATTTTGAAGTAAATCCCATGCATATCATTTTATCCATAAATATTCCAGTGTGTATTATTAAACAATGAGGGCAACCTCAAAGACACCATGTTGAGTGATATGCCAGACACAAAAGGGCAAATATTTATGACCTCACTGATACGAAATAATTAGAATAAGCAAACTCACAGAGTCAGAATCTAGAATGTAGGTTACCAGGGGACAGGGTGGGAGTAGGGAATGGGTAGTTAATACTTAAATTTTATAGAATTTCTATTTGGGTTGATGGTAAAGTTTGTTTATTTTTTTATTTTTTATGTTAATTTATTTTTCTTCCCTTCCCCCACTGCCCTGCCCCCGTTGTCTGTTCTCTGTGTCCATTCACTGTGTGTTCTTCTGTGTTCACTTCTATTTTTGTCAGCGGCACCAGGAATCTGTGTCTCTTTTTGTTGCGTCATCTTGCTGCATCAGCTTTCTGTGTGTGTGGCGCCACTCCTGGGCAGACTGAACTTTCTTTCACACTGGGCGGCTCTCATTATGGGGTGCATTCCTTGCGCATGGGGCTCCCCTACACGGGGGACACCCCTGTATGGCACGACACTCCTTGCACGCATCAGCACTGTGCGTGGGCCAGCTCCACATGGGTCAAGGAGGCCCTGGGTTTGAACCCTGGACCTCCCATGTGGTAGGCAGACGCTCTAACCATTGAGCCAAGTCAGCTTCCCAATGGGAAATTTTTGGTAATAGATAGTGGTAAATGTAATTAACCAGCACTGCTGAATTATATATTTGAATATGGTTAAAGGGGAAATTTTAAGTTATATATGTGTTATTAGAATAAAATTTTAAAAAACAACAGCATAGGACCATACAATACAGTGAACTTATTGTAAGTGATGGACTATAGTTAATAGTACAATTATAAAACTGTTCTTTCATTAATTGTAACAAATGTACCACACTAATGCAAGGTGTTAGTAATAGGGTAATATATGGGAACTATTTTACGGATAATTTTTCTGTAAACTTCTACTTCTCTAATAAAAAAAGATAAAGGATCTTTTACCATAACCACAATATCATTATCACACCTTAAAATGAATAATTCCTTAATGTCATTAAATATCTATTCAAAGTTGAAATTTCCAATTTCATTTTTTACAGTGTCTTACAGTTCAAATAAGGTCATTCATTGCAACTGTTAATTTCTCTCTCCCTCTCTTTTTTTTTCCTCCTTATAATTTGTTTGTTGAAGAAACCATGACACTTGTCTTCTAGAGTTTTTCAGTCTGAATTTTGCTGATGGCAGTGCTGTAGTATAGTTTTTCTGTCCTCTATATTTCCTAAAATTGGTAGCTAAATCTAGAGGCTTGATCATATACAGGTTTAATTTGGGGTAGGAGATCAGGACAGAAAGACTTCATAGATGGTAGTATATTTTTCCATCGAAAGGCTAGTAAATTTGTTTCTCTTTTTAAGATGTTAGTAGCTGTTGAAGATCAACGCCTAATTCATTAATTCATTAGAGGTTGCAAAATGGTGATATTTTAATTTCATCATTCCCTTTTCATTTATTAGCTGGCATACCTTCTAAAATAAATTTACACTCATCTACTATTTGTTTATCCAGTGGTAGAGTTTGTATAGGAAATGAAGGATAAATTCTTGATTGTTTTCTTTATTTACTAGTTTCAAAATAAAGAGTTGTTCCTTAGCATGCCCCAATTTGATTTTGAGTTCTTTTCTGTGATTTTTTCAAATATAATTATGATTTCATGTATTTAAACGTATTGTGTATCAATCCATTACAGTATTATCCTTATTGATGCTCATATTTTCCCATTCCCACACCAATTACCCCTACCACTCTTGTCAAGATGATCAGTGACTTCTACATGCTAAATCCAGTAGTCAATTCTGAGCCCTTATCTTTTTTTTTAAAGATTTTATTTATTTATTCTCCTCTTGCCCCCTTCCATTGTTTGCATTCACTGTCTGCTCTCTGTGTCTGCTTGTCTTCTTTTTAAGAGGCACTGGGAACTGAACCTGGGACCTCCCATGTGGGAGGGAGGTGCCCAATTACTTGAGCTAACTCCAGTCCCTGCTTGTTGTGTCTTTCATTGTGTTTCCTTGTTGTGTTTCTTCATTGTGTCATCTTGTTGCATCATCTTGCCATGCCAGCCTATCGAGTCAACCCACTGTCTTGCTTGTCTTATTTAGGAGGCACTGGGAGCTGAACTTGGGACCTCCCATTAGGTAGGTGGGCGCCCAACTGCTTTTTTTTTTTTAAAAATTATTTATTTATTTTTAATTACATTATGAAAAATATGAGATCCCATTCAACCCCACCGCCCCCGCCCCCCACTCCCCCCACAGCAACACTCTCTCCCATCATCATGACACATCCATTGCACCTGGTAAGTTCATCTCTGAGCATCACTGCACCCCATAGTCAATGGTCCACATCATAGCCCAGACTCTCTCACGTTCCATCCAGTGGGCCCTGGGGGGATCTATAATGTCCCGTAATTGTCCGTGAAGCACTATCCAGGACAACTCCACGTCCCGAAAACGCCTCCACATCTCATCTCTTCCTCCCGTTCCCCACACCCAGCAGCCACCATGGCTACCGTTCCCACACCCATTCCACATTTTCTCTGTGGACATTGGATTGGTTGTGTCCATTGCACATCTATGTCAAGTGAGGGCTTAGATTCCACATGGGTACTGGATGCACTCCTCCCGCTTCCAGTTGTAGACACTCTAGGCTCCATGTTGTGGTGGTTGACCTTCTTCAACTCCATGTTAGCTGAGTGGAGTAAGTCCAATAAATCAAAGTGTAGGAGCTGAAGTCTGTTGAGGCTCTGGGCCTGGGTGTCATATTATCAGTCCAGAGATTCAAATCCCCTACATATATCTTAAACCCAGCACCAACTACAATTCCAATAAAGTAGCATGCAAGTCTTGTGAAAAGAGATCCCCTCTGAGTCCATTTCCATCACGCAGAAACACCAGCTCCAAAGAAGGGCCATCTGTCATGGCAGTGAACCCCTTCTGCCATGACCATAGAACCCGTGGGTCTCTTTATCCCTCAAAAGAACCAATACCTGGGGTTCTATCTACCTTATCTGTCTCTTAGACTCTGTTCAGTTGTACATAGGGGTATTCCTTCCGACAACCTCCAGACTCTTTTTTAGAGACTCACAGCCTTATAATCTCATTTCTCCTTTCCATTTCCCCCTTACATTAGGTCAAACCGCTTCCCGAAGTCATGTTATTATATGTAGACAGGTATATTCTGCTGTTCCGCATTGAATCTTTAATTCAAGGTCATTTTCTAGTTGCTTCTTCAGCTGGTATGTGGTAGTGATCCCTCGGTGCCAGGGAGGCTCATCCCCGGGTGTCGTGTCCCACGCTGGGGGGAATGCATCACATCTACACGCTGAGTTTGGCTGTGAGAGTGGCCACATTTGAGTAACATGAAGGCTGTCAGGAGGAAACTCCCAGGCACAATGCTACTCTAGGCCTTGTTCTTATTGCAGGTGCATAGGCTCAAAAGTGTAGCCATTAGTATCAAGAGCCCACTGTTGGGCCCTCCTTCCTTCCTGGTTCTTGCCGTTGCACCTGGAGGATTGCCGCTGCTCTCCCAGGGCCCACAACAGTGACCCCCCGGCCAGGAGCCCAGTACCCCCCCAGCTGTTGTTTTCAATTGTTTCCACTATGAGTATATATAGACATTACCATATACCCTGGGCATATGCCCTGTATAACTCCCTGTCAACCATATATATCCTGTCAATAACATCCCATATCAGTATTCCTCCGCTGCCATTGTTGAACCACTCTGTGATCCAAAACTTCCCGTAAAGTGAATCCCAACATAATGCCAGCTTCAGAAGAGTCTTAGATCACCAAAATTCATATATACAATATACAGTATTTCCCCAGATCCACCATAAAACCTTTTCCCTTCCACAGCAATAATCTTTTAACTTATTCATATCATATTTCCTGAAACTGATGTACAGATTCCGAAACTATAGTTTTCAAACAAGGTAACATTTGTGCTTACTATGTGGTCCATACTTTAGGTTGTACAGTTTTCTAAATTTTTTAGTTATCCTATGTTTTGTCTTATGGTTTTCATTATTAGTCTGTCGTCCCCTATATGTTTTTGGTGTAATATTAGCTGTTTTATATTCATCCTCGTGTACTTACATAACTCCTCTTTGCCCCCTTATTTACCTTTGTTCCATCCATTGCACGTCCATTTTCCCCTCCCCTTAGGGCCCACAACGCCTGCCAATCTAATGCCCTGGGAGCCGTCCTTTCTCACGAGAGATACAGTTCTCTCTATTCGACGGCATTAGTCTTCCCCAGGATATGGGTCCACCCCACCCAATGGTAGAACCCACCTTGGCAAAATGAGCCTTCAGCTATTCCCTCCGGAGTCCGTCCCGCATCAGACCATACCCCCTGAGCGTCCTAACCAGGTAACCCTCCTACTTATACTTTGATACGTTTTACTCAACATTTAGTTCTCAATGAACTTCTGGCACTCTCCCATGTTTGTATGTTTCCCCTCCCTCCCACCTATTTCTTGGACCATATTACCCCTCTTCCCATCCCCAGCCCCCCTCAAACCCAGAACACCCCACCCGAAGGTAACCCCTTGCCCCCATTTTGTCCCTTCTTTGTGCTCATACTTACCCCCAGCTCATCACAGATTCCACCCCTACAGACATTACCTCACAGCCTTCCTCCACCCCCCGATTTCCAGTAAGCCACTTTTCCAGACTCTAGCTCTCTGAGGCAGTTAACTTATTTCATATCATTGAGGTCATATAGTATTTGTCCTTCAATGCCTGGGTTGCTTCACTCAACATAAGATTCTCAAGGTTCATCCATGTTATCACGTGCGATTGTAGTGTATTGGTTCTTACAGCTGAGTAGTATTCCATTGTGTGTATATACCACATTTTATTGATCCACTCATCTGTTGATGGACATTTGGATTGATTCCAACTTTTGGCGATAGTGAACAATGCTGCTATGAACATTGGTGTACATATATCGGTTTGTGTCCTTGTTTTCAGATCTGATGGGTATATACCCAGCAGTGGTATTGCTGGGTCATATGGCAATCTATGGATAATTTTTTGAGAAACCGCCAAACTGTCTTCCAGAATGGTTGGATCCTTCTGCATTCCCACTAGCAATGGATGAGTGTTCCCCTTTCTTCACATCCTCTCCAGCATTTGTATTCTACTGTTTTTTTCATGGCTGCCAATCTTATGGGAGTAAGATGGTATCTCATTGTAGTTTTGATTTGCATTTCCCTGATAGCTAGAGATTTGGAGCATTTTTTCATGTGCTTTTTAGCCATTTGTATTTCTTCTTTGGAGAAGTGTCTGTTTAAGTCTTTTTCCCATTTTTTAAATGGGTTGTTTATCTTTTTGTTTTCAAGATATATGAGTTCTTTATATATGCAAGTTATAAGTCTCTTATCAGATATATGGTTGCCAAATATTTTCTCCCATTGTGTGGGTTCCCTTTTTACTTTCTTGACAAACTCCTTTGAGGTGCAGAAGGCTTTAATTTTGAGGTAGTCCCATTTATCTATTAGTTCTTTTGCTGCTCCTGCTTTTGGTGTGATATTCATGAAGCCATTTCCTATTACAAGGTCCTGTAGATGTTTCCCTACACTGTTTTCCAAGGTCTTTATGGTCTTGGCTCTTATATTTAGGTCTTTGATCCATCTTGAGTTGATCTTGTATAAGGTGTGAGATGGTAATCCTCTTTCATTCTTCTACATATGGCTATCCAGTTCTCCAGGCACCATTTGTTGAATAGGCCATTCTGTCCCAGTTGAGAGGGTTTGGTGGCTTTATCGAATATTATATGGCTATATACATGAGGTTCTATATCTGAACTTTCAATTCAATTCCATTGGTCTGTGTGTCTCTCCTTATGCCAGTACCATGCTGTTTTCACTACTGTAGCTTTGTAGTATGTTTTGAAGTCAGGAAGTGTGATTCCTCCTATTTCGTTTTTCTTTTTCAATATGTCTTTGGCTATTCGGGGCCTCTTTCTATTCCAAATAAATTTCATAGTTAGTTTTTCTAGTTCCTTAAAGAAGGCTGTGTTGATTTTTATTGGGATTGCATTGAATGTGTAGATCAGTTTTGGTAGGATAGACATCTTAATAATATTCAGTCTTCCTATCCATGAACAGGGAATATTCTTCCATTTATTTAGGTCTTCTTTGATTTCCTTGAACAATCTTGTATAGTTCTCGATGTATAAGTTTTTTACCTCTTTAGTTAAATTTATTCCTAAGTATTTGATTTTTTTATTTACTATTGTGAATGGTATTTGTTTCTTGATTTCCTCCTGATCTTGCTCATTATTGGTGTACAGAAATGCTACTGATTTTTGCGCATTGATCTTATAACCTGCGACTTTGCTAAACTCATTTATGAGTTCTAGGAGCTTTGTTGTAGATCTCTCAGGGTTTTCTATATATAGGATCATGTCATCTGCAAATAATGAAATTTTGACTTCTTCCCTTCCAATTTGAATGCCTTTTATATCTGGTTCTTGTCTCAGTGCTCGAGCCAGTACTTCCAAGACAATGTTAAATAGGAGCGGAGACAATGGGCATCCTTGTCTTGTTCCTGAGTTTAGAGGGAAGGATTTCAGGATTTTGCCATTGTAAACAATGTTGGCTTTTGGTTTTTCATATATACTCTTTTTTTTTTTTTTTTTTAAGATTTATTTTTATTTACTTAATTCCCCTCCCCTCCCCCGGTTGTCTGTTTTCTGTGTCTTTTTGCTGCGTCTTGTTTCTTTGTCCGCTTCTGTTGTCGTCAGCGGCACGGGAAGTGTGGGCGGCACCATTCCTCGGCAGGCTGCTCCCTCCTTCGCGCTGGGCGGCTCTCCTTATGGGTGCACTCCTTGCGCGTGGGGCTCCGCTACGCGGGGGACACCCCTGTGTAGCAGGGCACTCCTTGCGCGCATCAGCACTGTGCATGGGCCAGCTCCACACGGGTCAAGGAGGCCCAGGGCTTGAACCGCGGACCTCCCATGTGGTAGACGGACGCCCTAACCACTGGGCCAAAGTCCGTTTCCCTATATACTCTTAATCATGTTCAAAAAGTTTCCTTGTATTCCGATCTTTTGGAGTGTTTTTATCAGGAAGGGGTGCTGTATTTTGTCAAATGCCTTTTCTGCATCTATAGATATAATCATGTGGTTTTTTTCTCTCAGTCTGTTTATATGGTTTATTACATTGATTGATTTTCTTATGTTGAACCATCCTTGCATACCTGGAATAAATCCCACTTGGTCATGGTGTATAATTTGTTTAATGTGTTGTTGAATACGATTAGCAAGTATTTTGTTAAGTATTTTTGCGTCTAGGTTCATTAGAGAAATTGGTCTGTAATTTTCCTTTCTTGTGGTGTCTTTGTTTGGCTTTGGTACTAGGGTAATGTTGGCATCATAGAAGGAATTAGGCAGTGTTCCTTCTGTTTCGATTTTTTGGAATAGTTTCAACAGGATTGGTGTTAGTTCTTTCCGGAATGTTTTGTAGAATTCCCCTGTGAAGCCGTCTGGCCCTGGGCTCTTCTTAGTTGGGAGATTTTTAATGACTGATTCTATCTCTTTGCTTGTGATTGGTTTGTTAAGATCATCAATTTCTTCTTTAGTCAGTATGGGCTGCTTATGAGTTTCTAGGAATTTGTCCATTTCCTCTAAATTGTCATTTTTGTTGGAATATAGTTTTTCAAAGTATCCTCTTATGATAGTCTTTATTTCTGTGGGGTCAGTGGTGATATCACCTTTCTCATTTCTTATTTTGTGTATTTGCATCTTTTCTCTTTTTTTCTTTGTTAGTCTCGCTAAAGGTTTGTTAATTTTGTTGATCTTCTCAAAAAACCAGCTCTTCGTCTTGTTTATTTTTTCAAGTGCTTTCTTATTTTCTATTTCATTTAGTTCTGCTCTTATCTTTGTTATTTCCTTCCTTCTTCTTCCTGTTGGGTTACTTTGTTGTTGTTTTTCTAATTCTGTCAAAAGTGCAGTTAGTTCTCCAATTTTTGCTCTTTCTTCTTTTTTGATATATGAATTTATGGCTATAAATTTCCCTCTCAGTACCGCTTTTGCTGCATCCCATAAATTTTGGTATGTTGTGTTATCATTATCATTTGTTTCAAGGTAGTCATTGATTTCTTTTGAGATTTCCTCTTTGACCCACTGTTTTTCTAAGAGTGTGCTGTTTAATTTCCAAATTGTTGTGTGGAGTCTGGGTCTCTGTCCCTTGCAAATTTCCAGCTTCACTCCACTATGGTCAGAGATATTGTTTTGTATGATTTCGATCTTTTTGAATTCATTAAGCCTTTCTTTGTGGCCTAGCATATGGTCAATCTTGGAGAATGTTCCATGTGCGCTTGAGAAAAATGTATATCCTGCTGTGTTTGGGTGTAATGATCTATATATGTCTATTAGATCCAGCTCTTCTAATATACTGTTCAAATGTTTTGTTTCTTCAGTGATTCTCTTTTGAGATGTTCTGTCCAGAGTTGATAGTGGTGTATTAAAATCCCCCACTATAATTGTAGATGCATCTATTCTTTCACTTAGTTTTTCCAGCATTTGCCTCACATATTTAGAGGCGCCCTTGTTAGGAGCATAAATATTTATGATTGTTCGATCTTCTTGACAGATTTTCCCTTTCACTAAAATATAGTATCCTTCTTTGTCTCTCACAATTGTTTCACATTTAAAGTCTATTTTGTCTGATATTAATATAGCTACTCCTGCCTTTTTTTGGTTGTTGTTTGCTTGTATGATTGTTTTCCAGCCATTCACTTTCAACCTCCATGAGTCTCTGGGTCTAAGATGTGTCTCTTGTAGGCAGCATATAGATGGGTCGTATTTCCTTATCCAGTGTCCCAGTCTGAATCTTTTGATAGGTGAGTTTAATCCGTTGACATTCAGTGTTATTACGTTTAGAGAGTTATTTATGGTAGCCATATTTTGGTTGGATTTGTGTTTGTTATATTTTGTTTGTATTATTTTATTTTCCCCTTCTATTTTTGTCTTTCTTGTTGCTTTTACACTCTCCTCCATCTCTGACTGTCCTGTTTTTTCCTTTCTTCCTGCAGAACTCCCTTAAGAATTTCTTGAAGGGGAGGTTTCTTGTTGATATACTCTTTCAGTTTCTGTTTATTTGTGAATATTTTGAACTCTCCATCATTTTTGAATGCTAGTTTAGCTGGATAGAGTATTCTTGGTTGGAAATTTTTTTCATTTAGTACCTTGACTATATCATACCACTGCCTTCTTGCCTCCATCGTTTCAGATGAGAAATCAGCACTTAATCTTATGGAGTTTCCCTTGTATGTGATGGTTTTCTTTTCTCTTGCTGCTTTTAGAATTTTTTCTTTGTCTTGAGCATTGGATAATTTGACAAGTATATGTCTTGGGGTGGGCCTGTTGGGGTTTATGACCAGTGGAGTGCGCTGTGCTTCTTGGATATGTACATCTGTCTCTTTCAGTAGATTTGGGAAGTTTTCATTCATTATTTCCTGCAACACTCCTTCTGACCCCTTTCCCTTCTCTTCTCCTTCTGGAATGCCTATAATACGTATGTTTGAGCGTTTTGCATTATCATTCAGGTCCCTAAGTCCTATCTGGATTTTTTCTACCTTTTTATTGACCACTTCTACTATCTGTTTGATTTCCAATGCACTGTCTTCCACATCACTAATTCTCTGCTCTGCCTCTTCTAGTCTGCTGATATTTGCTGCAAGTGTATTTTTGATTTCTTGAATTGTGGTGTTCATTTCCATCATATCTGTTATTTTTTTGCGCATGTCTGCAATTTCCCCTCCAAGTGTTGTCTTCATGCTGTTAACCTCTTTCATTACTTCATCAAATTTGTCGGTGATAAATGTTCTGAGATCTTTCATTGCTTGTGCGAAGTCCTGCCCCCCTTCCTGATTGGATTCAGCCATGTTTTCCTGATTACTGGTTTGGTTTGTAGATTTTTGTTGCTGTCTTGTCAACATTTTTTCTTGACGGGTTTAATCAGTTCCTTAGCTTCTTTGTCTAGTCTTGGAGATTAATTAGCTGTTGTTTTTGCGTAAGTGTTATATCTTCTCTTTGTCACTTTGTTCTTCTTATTCCAATTTCTTATTGCTAGTTAAGCTCACTTTAAAGGAAAGTATTAGTGCTGGGGAAAGGCAATTGTGTAAGGGAGGAAAAAGTGTGAAGTAGTATTGGTGATATATGTTAACAAAGCAACAATATGAGTTCTGGGAGGATGGAGGTTAGATCATGTAAATTGTGTAGAGTTATAGTAGTAGGAAAGTACCTATAATGAGGTAGATGACTGAATATGGGAGGAATGTGGTACGTACTAAGAGGCTATTGTTTTCGTGAGAGAGGGAAAGAGAAAAGAAAGGTAATAGTTTCAGGGACGAATACCAGATGGAAAACTAAACAAAGGTATTAGAAATTAAGAGTTAGACACTTTGTGGATCAAAGAAAGGGAGATGGTATATAGGAGAGATAGCAGATGGTGGAGGATATCAAGTTGTAGGGGAAAGGGGATAGTGTAGATAGGCTAAATCTATTCACAGAGAAATGAGGCAGTGGAGGGTGAGGAAACCCAGCAAATGTGAGGTATTTCCTGTAGGACCTATTGCATTGTTAAGATAAAATATGGGAAACGGACTTTGGCCCAGTGGTTAGGGCGTCCGTCTACCATATGGGAGGTCCGTGGTTCAAACCCCAGGTCTCCTTGACTCGTGTGGAGCTGGCCATGCGCAGTGCTGATGCACGCAAGGAGTGCCCTGCCACGCAGGGGTGTCCCCCGTGTGGGGGAGCCCCACGCGCAAGGAGTGCGCCCGTGAGGAAAGCCGCCCAGCGTGAAAAGAGGGAGTAGCCTGCCCAGGAATGGCACCGCCCACACTTCCCGTGCTGCTGACGACAACAGAAGCGGACAAAGAAACAAGACGCAGCAAATAGACACCAAGAACAAACAACCAGGGGAGGGGGGAGAGTTAAATAAATAAATAAATCTTAAAAAAAAAAAAAAAAAGATAAAATAGTATAAGAAGAATATTGGGGACAGGAAAGAGAGGATTAAAAAAAAACAACAAAAACAACAAAAATAAAATTAAAAATTAAAAAAAACAAACAAAAAACAAAGAACAGAAACCCCGCCGCCAGGCTCGGCTGGGCTCGGCTGGGCCCGGCTGAGTTCGGCTTCCCCGCCCACCCGCCGCGGCGCAGCGCGACTGGGCTCTCCCGCTCGCCGCCCTCCGCGGCGCGGCTGGGCTCGACCAAGCTCGGCTGGGCTCGGCCCCCTCGCCCTCCGGGGCTCAGCTGGGCTCGGCTGGGCTCGGCGGGCTGGGCTCGGCTTCCCCGCCCGCCGCCCGCTGCCCGCCGCAGCGCGGCTAGGCTCGGCTGGGCTCGACTCTCTCGCCAGCCGCCCGCCGCCCGCCGCGGCACAGCGCGGCTCGGCTCTCCCGCCCGCCGCCCGCCGCGGCGCGGCTAGGCTCGGCTGGGCTCGGCTCCCTTGCCCGCCGCCCGCCGCGGCACAGCGCGGCTCGGCTCTCCCGCCCGCTGCCCGCCGCCCACCGCAGCTCGGCTGGGCTCGGCTCCCTCGCCCACCGCCTGCCGCAGCACAGCGCGGCTCGGCTCTCCCGCTCGCCGCCCGCCGCGGCGCGGCTGGGCTCGGCTCTCCCGCCTGCCGCCCGCCGCGGCGCAGCGCGGCTTGGCTCTCCCGCCCGCCGCCCACCGCGGCGTGGCTCGGATCCCCCGCCCCCGCTGCCCACCGCGGCCCAGCTAGGCTACCCTGGCCGCCGCCCGCCGGGGCTCGGCTCGGTGCTAGCTGCCTCGGCTCTGCCTACCCAAGGAGGGAATCCTCCTCACAGACGGATCCTCTCTGTTACCTTCCCTCCAAATCGATGTCCAAACACCTTGGGACCAGGAAAAATCCCGAAACAGCCGGGTCCCAAAGAGTCTCCGACGCCTCCCAGCCGATTCCCTCCAGGAGCTAGTAACCGGGAAGTTCACTCAGCCGCCATCTTGCCTCCTGGTCCCAACTGCTTGAGTCACATCTGCTTCCCAGTCCTTATCTTTCTTCAAAAAAATTTTTATTGCAATATAATGCATTTAACATAATATTCACCCTTTTAAAGTATCCAATTCAGTGTTGTTTTTAAAAAAGTATATTCCCAAAGTTGTGCAATTGTCACCACTCTCCAATTCCACAACATTTTCTTTACTCCACAAAGAAACCTCATACCCATTAGCAGTAACTCCCTATTCCCTCCTTCCCCCTTCTCCTGGCAAATATCTGCTTCTATGACTTTGTCTATTTTGGACATATATAAATGGAATCATACAACATTTAGCTTTTGTGTTTAGCTTGTTTCACTTACTGTAAGTCTCATCCATGTAATAGCATGAATCATGGGTCTTACCTTCAGTATCAGGAGCACTTACCTTGGTTAATTTCTCTTCTTTCTTCATTTGACTTCTGGGGCACCCTCTCTCTTAAATTTCTCCTGCCTCACTGGCTGCATCTCTCAGTTTTCCTTAATTCTTCCTCCTTATCTTCCCATCCTCTTAATGTTGGTGAGACCCAGGGCTTAGACATCAGACCTATTTTCTTCTTTATGCTGATTCCCTAGAGACTATCATCCAGTCTTGTGTGTTTAAATCCTATGTGTATGCCATAACCTCCTACATTTGCATCCCTAGCCAGGATCTTTCTTCTGACTTCCAGAGTTATATATTCGTCTCCTCTTGGATATGTGATATGCATTGTAATATCAATATGTCCAAAATTAAACTGAATTACTGGACCTTCTTGCCTTCCAACTTGCTTCTCCAACAGCTTCCCCTCTGTTAGGAAATGGCAACTCCATCATTCCAGTTGCTCAGGCCTAAACAACCAAAAGTCAGAAAACAAAAACAAATTTGCAGTCATGCCTGACTGCTTTCTTTTTTTCACCCTCCATATTGCCTCTACCAGCAAATCTTGTTGACTCTTCATTCAAAATATACTCATAATTCAGCTCCTTCTCATTACCTCATGGCTGTCACATTTGTGTAAGTCCCCATCATCTTTTGTTTGGAAAATTGTAATAAACTCCTGATTGATGTCCCTCCTACAACCTCTCTCTGTATATTCTTAGTTAATTGAGAGATCCTTCTGTTCGAAATTTCAGTGGCTTCCCATCATGTTCAGCATAAAATCCAAAGTTCTTATTGTGTCCCACAAGCTCTAAATATTATGCCCTCCTCTCACCCCATCATATCTACCTCCTGCTACTCTCTATCTTGAGTTGTTTGATTCAGCCACACTAGCTTCCTTGTTATTTCTCAAAGACAAAACATGTTCCACCTCAAGGTCTCTGCACTTACTGTTCTGTCTGCTCAGAATGCTCTTCCTTTAGATATCTCAGTTCCTCACTTCTTCAGTTTTCTGTTTGTATCTTACATAATCAATGAATCACACTCTGACCATCCTATTCAAAATAGCGTCTTGAGCCCCACCCACTTAGTACATTTCCTGTCACTTACCCTCTTTCCTTTTTCCAAAGCACTTTGCTGACATATAAAAAATACCTAATATGTGCATATACCTATGCGTACATGTACTTACTTGTCTATTGCCTGTCTTCTCCACTAGAATGTAAACTTTCTGAATTTTGTTCCTTCTGTATTCCCTGTGCCTAGAACAGTACCTATCGCATTGTAGACTCTCAATATTGACTGAATGAGTGAATGTATTATTTAATTACTATTCTCTGTGCCAGAGACAAATGGCAAGAGCAGAAACCTTAAAACATTATTTTGTTTGCCTTCTGCTTGACGTAAGCTGGCCAACTCGACACTCTATTAAAGGTAGGGGCCTTCTGCTTTCTTCTGCTCCCCCCACCCCAAACCCTTCTGAGCGATAGGCTCACAGTGATCCCTATTAGACATATAGTCATCACTTCTTCCCCTCTGATCTCCTACATTGTCCTTGGGGAGTCAACATTTATGCCTATCTGTAGCCTGGCACAGAGCCTCCCTTCCCTCCAGATGTATATATGCTTGGCTTTGGGTAGAGATGCTAAACAAGGAAAGGAAAATTATTTTGGGGGCTAAGGATTACCTTACAAAGCCAAGTCTGAGAGAAGTGCTTCACAATGGTTAGCACACACAAATAGTTGAAAACTGACTTGAACAAACCTGTGTGCTCCCAGTAGAAATGAAGAGATTCTAAATGTAGTTTCAAATAATCATAGATTTAAAAACTGGAAGCCACCAACTCCCCACCCCCCACCCCATCTTTCTTTCTCTCTCTTTTAAACAATAGGACACCAAGAGTCAGAGAAATAAGGGAAATCTCCAGGGTCACAAGGTTAGTGGCAGTCAGAGCCGAAATGTAGGATTCCTAATTGTTACTCTTTGGAATACATTGTGCTGCCTCCCCAGTAAACAAGGGAATAGTTAGGAAAGTGTTCAGTTAATATCTTGGAAAAGTTAACACAAAAAGCTTAGTGGACAAGTTGTCGGAGTATTACCCAAGAAATTGAAAAATGAACATTTCTTATTCTTTAACCAGTCTACAGTTTCTAGTTCATCTCTTCAACCCAGTAGATTTCTCCCAAGGCACAACCCATGAGTTGCTTGTATAGAGCTTATGCTTTTTATGGGCAAGAGGGAACAGAGAAGGCCCAAGGAATGTATTATTTTAAAAACTACTACAAACACAATTCTAATGTACATTAAATATAAAAAATAATAATAATTGAAATTTGTTGAGTACACTGTGTGACAGATGCTATTTCTTTTCACATGTTACACATCTAATCCTTATAATCTTTGAGGTAGGCAATAATGTCATTTCCATATTACAGAGGAAAAATTGAAGCTTAGAAAAACTAGGTGATTGGAATTGGTTTTATTTCAGGCTTAAATACGTATTTTCAATATTAGGAAGATGGACAGTCCTGCAATTGACATGCCCTTTGATTCTCTATGGCTTTGAGGGCGAGGGACTCTATCAGACTATACAAAGTTTTCTGGTATTTTTTCACATTGATGATTTCTAGTGGAGAATGAATGCATATATACAATTTGGAATGCTCATCTTCAGTCAGGACAGATACAAAATCTCCAATGGATCTCCTGGGACTTGGAGACTAGAAATTGAATATAGAATTGACTCCAGTAACTGCTTTTGTTTTTGGCCTCCAATTTTATTTTATTATTTTATTTCATTTTTAAACTTTTTATTTTGAAAGAATTTCCAACTTATAAGACAGTTGCAGAAATAATACAAACCCTATAATGAGAACTGCAATGTACCTCCACCCCTGATACCCAGATCTACCAAAAAAATTTTAAGGGTAGGTAAGGGAGTAAAGAGTTTATTATAAATGAGGAAAAAAAAGTATACACTCAACGCGTGGGTATGGGCCATGCTACAGGGTGAGATGTGCACTTGGGCACTCGGGGTAGGTTTTTTTAAAGGCCTTTCCTCCTTCCCCTTCACCATATTAAGGAAGGATCTCAGCTATTTGCTGTTCTTATTGGTTGCTTTTCTACCTTCACCTGTTAGCTTTCAGGAAACCAAAAGTTTCTGTTTGGAGTTATCCAGGGCTTCTTTTGAACCTGGAAATTTCAAATGGTGCCTCGTGTCCAGGGTCTTGGCAGGCTTTTCAGCTGTACAGGTTATAGCTTTGTTCTCAAGCAGCGGCCTTCCCTAAGGGGGTTTCCAGGTGGGGTCTCAAGGCTATGTTCTGACCAGGGGTGTCCCAGCTATTACGGCTTTATTTGGACCAGCTGCCTTCCCTGTTTCCTATACTAAACTGCTTCAACACCCCCCTCAGAGAGTTTACACCCTTATTCTTAAGGGGGGAGCTGAAGGGTGATGGTCATTCTTCTGTAGCTGCTGCCTGCTGGTCAGGGGCAGTAATCCCTGCCTGACAGAGGGTATGAAACTCTCTGGCTATTCTTTTGAGGTTGAAGGAAGGCTGGTCCAGCACCATGGTTGGAACTGGATAAAATCACCACATGTAGATCAACCAATTTTAACATTTTGCTACTTTTGCCATATCATTCTATCATCTACCTATCTACCTACTTATCTTCTGAACATTTGAGAGCAGGTTGCACACATCATACTCCTTGAACACATAATATATGCACATTCCTAAAGACAAGGGTATACACTTATATAATCAACATTAAGTTCAGTTTTCAAGTTCAAGAAATTTAACATTGATATAAAACTTATTTTCTATATCCAATTTTTTCTTATGTCCCAGTAATATCCTTTTGAGCCTTTTCTGCTCCATTCTTAGATTCTATCCAGTATCCTGTATTGCACTTAATTGTCATTAACTCTGTAGACTTTCTTTTTAAAATTGTGCAAATATGTATATATACACACACATTATAAATCTTCCCCTCCGGGAAACGGACTTGGCCCAGTGGTTAGGGCGTCCGTCTACCACATGGGAGGTCCGCGGTTCAAACCCTGGACCTCCTTGACCCGTGTGGAGCTGGCCCATGTGCAGTGCTGATGCTCGCAAGGAGTGCCGTGCCGCGCAGGGGTGTCCCCCGCGTAGGGAAGCCCCATGTGCAAGGAGTGTACCCGTAAGGAGAGCCGCACAGCGCGAAAGAAAAGTGCAGCCTGCCCAGGAATGGCGCCGCCCGCACTTCCCGTGCCGCTGACGACAACAGAAGGGGACAAAGAAACAAGACGCAGCAAATAGACACAGAGAACAGACAACCGGGGGAGGGAGGGAATTAAATAAATAAATAAATCTTAAAAAAAAAAAAAACTTCCCCTCCAAACTCCTCCCAAGCATACCATAAAATGGGATTAATCTCGTTCCCCTACAGTTATTTTCCATTAATTCCCAATTGTTCCTGCCCTCCTTGGGCAAACTGTACTCTATTTTTTGTTTCTATGAATTTTCATATAATCTGACATTTTCTTTGTGGTTATTAATATGGGGTCTAAATTTAGTATCTTATATCTATAACAATCTCATTTGTTTTAATACCAATTCAAAAGCTTCAATAGCATAAATTATGGTCCCATATCCCTCCATCCTTCCATCTTTTTGCAGTTCTTGTCACAAATTACAAATTATGCATTATGAGTCTAAAACCATTGATTTATCATTGTTTTTTTTTAAGATTATTTCTTTCCCATTTCCTCCCACCCCGTTGTCTGTTCTCTGTGTCCATTTGCTGTGTGTTCTTCTGGGTCCACTTACATTCTTGTCTTGTGGCACTGGGAAACTTTGTTGCTTTTGTTGTTGTTGTTGCATCATCTTGCTGCATCAGTTCTCCATGTGTGCAGCACCACTCCTGGGTGGGCTGTGCTTTTTTTGCCCTGGGTGGCTCTCCTTGCAGGGCACACTCCTTGTGCGTGGGGCACCCCTAAGTGGGGGACATCCCTGAGTGGCACGGCACACCTTGCACACCTTGCACTACACGTGGGACAATTTGCCACACAGGTCAGGAGGCCCTGTGTATTGAGCCCTGGACCCACCAAATGGTAGGCGGATATTCTATCAGTTGAGCCAAAACTGCTTTCCTATCGTTATGTTTTATGCATTTGTCTTTTAGATCAAATGCAAATGTATGAAGTAAAAAATGTAATTACAAATAAAAAAATACAATAGTTCTGGTATTTGTATATACCCATCATTATCTTCACTGGATATCTTTCTTTCTTTATGTGGCTTCAGTCAATTATCTAGTGTCCTTTCCTTTCAACCTGGAGAACTCCCTTTAGCATTTCTTATAGGACCAGTCTAGTGGTGATGAAGTCCTTCAGATGTGTTTATTGGGGAATGCCTTATTTTGCTAGATACAGAATTCTTGGTTGGCAATTTTTAAATTTTGCTTTCAGCACTTTAAATGTATCTTCCACTGCCATCTTGTCTCTATGAGAAATCGGCACTTAATCTTATTAAGTCTCCTTTATATGTGACATGTTGCTTCTCTCTTATGGCTTGCAGAATTCTCTTTTTTTCTTTTTTTTTTAAATATAAAATTTTATTCAAGTATATTATTGTATTAGTCAGCCAAAGGGGTGCTGATGCAAAATAGCAGAAATTGGTTGGTTTTTATAAAGGGTGTTTATTTGGGGTAGGATCTTATAGATACCAGGCCATAAGCATAAGTTACTTCCCTCACTAAAGTCTATTTTTATGTGTTGGAGCAAGATGGTTGCTGATGTCTGTGAGGGTTCAGGCTTCTTGGATTCCTCTCTTCCAGGGGCTTGCTTCTTCCTGGGCTCAGGGTTCCTCTTTTCCTGGGGCTTGCTTCTGTTTCCTCTGTTAACTTCCTTCCTAGGTCTGCAGCTTAAGGTTTCAGCATCAAACTCCAACATCAAAACTAACATAAAAAAACCCTCAACTCTGTCCTTTGCCATGCCTTTTATCTGTGAGTCCCCACCCACCAAAGGGTGGGGACTCAATGCCCTACTGGCAAAAGAGGTTTACATAATTACTTAATCAAGTAAACCTATGAATCCAATATAATCTAATATGCCCAGAGAAGAAGATCAGTTTACAAACATAATCCAATATTTCCTTTTGGAATTCATCAATAATATCAAACTGCTGCAATTATTCATATATAAACATACATATACAATAAGTGTATAGTAAAAGTTGTGTATTTACAAAACAAACGTATATCATTGTACAGGGCTCCCATACATTTCCCCACCACCACAACCTTGCATTATTGTGAAACATTTGTTACAAACTATAAAAGAGCATCATCAAAATACTGCTACTGGGAAGCAGATTTGGCTCAATGGATAGAGCATCTGCCTACTACATGGGAGGTCCAGAGTTCAAACCCAGGGCCTCCTGACCCGTGTGATGAGCTGGCTCATGTGCAGTGCTGATGCACGCAAGGAGTGCTGTGCCAAGCAGGGGTGTTCCCCTTGTAGGGGGCCCCACATGTAAGGCATGTACCACGTAAGGAGAGCCGCCCAGTGTGAAAAAAGTGCAACCTGCCCAGGAGTGGCACTGCACACACAGAAAGCTGACGCAGCAAGGTGATGCAAGAAAAAGAGACACAGATTCCCCGTGCCGCTGACAAGAACGCAAGCATACACAGAAGAACACACAGCAAATGGACAGAGAGAACAGACAACTGGCCGGGGGCCGGGGTGCGGGAGGGCGGGGAAGGGGAGAGAAATAAATAAAAAAAAATACTACTATGAACTATAGCCCATATCTTACATTTGATATATTTTTTCCTCCAACCCACCTGTTTTAGTTTGCCGAAGGGCTGCCAATGCAAAATACCGGGAATGGGTTAGCTTTCATAAAGGGAATTTATTTGGGATAAAAGCTTACAGTTCTGAGGCTGTAAAATATACAAAATTAAGGCATCATCAGAGGCACTTTCTCACCAATGTCAGATACCATATGTTGAAGCAAGATGACCACCACTGATCTCTGCAAAGGTTTGAGCTCAGGCTGAGGGCAACAAGGCATAGGGCTTGTCTCTTTCTGGGCCTCCTATATCAGTCTCAGCTGTTCTGCTCTCTTCCTGAGTTCAGCTGTAAGCTACCAGGCACGTAGCAGGGCTCTTCTCCTCTTGAACTTCTCCATGGGCCCAGCCTCTTGTGGGCTTTGTGCTTAAGCGATCCTTGAGTCCTCTTTCAGGGAGCCCAGTTCTTTGAGCCTCTTGGGGCTTCTATTCTTCCTGCATTTCTTTCTCTCACCGTGCAGGGTAAAAATATGGTGGTTTCCTTTTCCATGTCTGTTTCTCAAGATTTTTATCAGATTCAGCAAGGGGGTAAAGACTCAACCTGAGTCATGCCTCACTGACGTAGTCCAATCAAAATCCTTGAATGAATCTTATCAAATAATCTAATCAAAGGACCATCAACCAAATTTAATGCAATGAAAGTGCATCACATCCACAGGAATAAACTAGTTAAAAACAATCTTTCTCTTTTTGGGGTTCATAAAATAATTTCAAACTGCCATACTACCTGATTATTAACACCTTGTATTGGTATTATATATTTGTTACAGTTCATGAGAGAATGTTCTTATATTTGTACAGTTAACCACAGTCCATCTTCCACCACTGGATTCCCTGTGTTATACATTCCTGTCTTTTGCACAATCCATTCAACATGTACCATCGGTGGCTTTCATTGTCATTACAGAGTTGTACTGTCATCACCTCAGTCAATTTTAGAACATTTTCATTCCTCCAAAAGGAAAAAATCCCATGCCCCTTTATACACCCCTATTATTGTCCCTTAGAATTGGTACATCTTCTTTGCCATTGCTGCAAAAATATTACAATGTTAATGGTACCTATCATCCATAAGTTACATTAGTTGTAATTTCCCCCTGTATCACTATTATTCTTAACATATTGTTAAAGAAGAAAATTCTTATTTTTATACCATTAACCACAATCTTCATCCACCACTGAAATAATTTTATACATTCTTTAGATTATTCTCTATCTTTCTTTCAGTTTACATTTACATTCACAGACACCTCCTTTCAGCCACAATCACATTTGTAAATCAGCAGTGTTAGTTATACTCATTATAATGTGTTACTATCAACTCTATTCATTTCCACACTTTTACAATAAATCTTATGAAAAATACTATATACATTAGCATCAGCTCCCATTTTCAATCCACCTTCTGTCTCCTAGTCACCTATACTCTAGTAGTATAGAGTTGACTCATATTTAGTTCATATTAGTGAGACTATATAATATTTTCATTTTGTTTCTGGCTTAGTTCACCTAACATAACATCCTCAAGGTTCATCCATGTTGTCATATGCATCCTGATTTCATTTCTTCTTACAGCTGAATAGTATTCCATTGTATGTATCACAATGTATCATTTATCAGTTGATGGACACTTGGGCTTGTTCCATATTTTAGCAACTGTGAACAGTGCTGCTATGAACATTGGTGTGCAAATGTCAGTTTGTGTTCTTGTTTTCAGTTCTTTTAAATATGTTCCTAGTAAGGGGATTGCTGGATCATATGGCAGTTTTATAGTCAGCTTTTTGAAATACTGCCATGCTGTCTTCCACAGAAACTGCACCATTCTTCATTCCCACCAACAGTGAAGGAGTGTTCCTATTTTTCCACATCCTCACCAGCATTTGTAGTTTTTTTTTTTTTAAATCCAATCTTTTTTTTTTTTTTAAAGATTTATATATTTATTTAATTTCCCCCCCTCCCCTGGTTGTCTGTTCTTGGTGTCTATTTGTTGCGTCTTGTTTCTTTGTCTGCTTTTTGTTTCTTTGTCCGCTTCTGTTGTCGTCAGCGGCACAGGAAGTGTGGGCGGCGCCATTCCTGGGCAGGCTGCACTTTCTTTTCACGCTGGGCGGCTTTCCTCACGGGCGCACTCCTTGCGTGTGGGGGCTCCCTCACGCGGGGGACACCCTTGCGTGGCAAGGCACTCCTTGCGCGCATCAGCACTGCACATGGCCAGCTCCACACGGGTCAAGGAGGCCCGGGGTTTGAACCGCAGACCTCCCATATGGTAGACGGACGCCCTAACCGCTGGGCCAAAGTCCGTTTCCCTGTAGTTTTCTGTTTTTTAAATTATGGTCATTCTATAAGGTGTGCAATGGTATCTTGTTGTAGTTTTGAGCTGCATTACCCTAATAGCTATTGATGTTGAACATCTTTTCATGTGCTTTTTGGCCATTGGTATTTTTGTTTTAGAAAAATGTTTATTCAAGCCTTTTGCACATTTTTAAATTGGGTTGCTTGTCTTTTTATCGTTGAATTATATGATCTCTTTATGTAACATGGATATCAAACCCTGATCAGATATGCTGTTTCCAAATATTTTCTTCCATTGAATAGGCTGCCTTTTAACTTTCTTGACAAAGTTTTTTGAAAATCAAGTGTTTAATTTTCACAAGGTCCCATTTATCTATTTTTTCTTTTATTGCTTGTACTTTGGGTGTAAGGTTTGAGAAACTACCACCTACCACAAGATCTAGAAAATATTTCCCTGAATTTTCTTCTAGGAGTTTTATGGCTGTAGCTTTTATATTTAGGTCCTTGATACATTGTGAGTTAATTTTTGTTTAGGGTGTGAGATAGGTGTCCTCTATCTTTCATTTGGATGTGGAGATCCAGTTCTCCAGCACATTTGTTGAAGAGACTGTCCTGGCCTAGCTGGGTGGGCTTGAGAGCCTTGTCAAAAATCACTTGACTATAGATACATGAGTCTGTTTTTGAGTCCTCAATTTGGTCCAATGGGTCAATATGTCTATCTTTATGTAAGTGCCATGATGTTTTTACCACTGTAGCTAAGCAATATACTTTAAAGTTAAGAAGTGAGAGTCCTTCAACTTTGTTTTTCTTTTTTAGAGACATTTTTGGCTATTTTGGGCCTATATTAGTCAGCCAAAGGGGTGCTGATGCAAAGTACCAGATATCTGTTGGCTTTTATAAAGGGTATTTATTTGGGGTAAAAGCTTACAGTTACAAGGCCCTAAAGAGTCCAGCTCAAGATTACTTCCTTACCAAATTCTGTTGCCACATTTGAAGCAAGATGGTGAGTGATGTCTGCGAGGGTTCATCCTTCCTCTTCTGTCTTAAGGCTCCGTGGTTCCAACTCCTCCCCATCTCAGCTGAAGTCTGGAGGGCTTGTTTCTTTTTGGGCTCAGCTGCTATGGTCCAGTCACTGGGTCAGCTGTAAACTATCAGGCAGATAGCTTATCTCTCTTCCCGGGGCCTCTGCCATTTTGATAGAGCTGTCTCTCTTCCTCTGTGTATCTTCTCTGTGTATCTACTTCTGTGTGAGAGAGTCTGCTTTATCAGCTCACCAAGGGGGCGGGGACTCAACCCTGCACACGCTAATGACATGGTTGAATCAAAGCCCTAATCCTGACTTAATCAAGTAAACATAAAACTTTAAATCTATCAAATGATATCATGCCCAGAGAATTAGACCAGTTTACAAACATAATAAATATCTCTTTTTGGAATTCATAAATAATATCAAACTGCCACAAGGCCATTTACCCTTCCAAGGAAATTTGACAGTTGGCTTTTCCATTTCTGCAAAAAAGGCTGTTGAGATTTTTATTTGGATTGTATTGAATCTGTAAATCAGTTTGGGTAGAATTGACATCTTAATGATATTTAGTAATCTAGTCCATGAACACTGAATGTCCTTCCATTTCTTTAGCTCTCTTCCATTTAGGTTTTCTTTTTTTTCCCAGCAGTGTTTTGTAGTTTTTCAAAATATAGGTCTTATATGTTTTTGGTTAAATATATTCCTAAATATTTGATTCTTTTAGTCACTATTATAAATGGAATTTTTTCCAGCTTCCTCCCCAGATTGCTCATCCATAGTGTATAGAAATGCTATTGAATTTTACATATTAATCTTGTATCCCAGCACTTTGCTGATCTTGTCTATGAGTTCTAGTAGCTTTGCTGTGAATTGGTTGGGGTTTTCTAGATATAGGATCATATCATCAGTGAATAATGATAGTTTTACTTCTTCCTTTCCTGTTTGTGTGCATTTTATTTCTTTTTTTGATAGCTCTAGCTAGAACTTGTAGCACAATATTGAATAATGGTGGTGACAGTGGACATCCTTTCTTGTTCCCTATCTCAGTAGGAAAGCATTCAGTCTTTCACCATTGAGTACAATGCTAGTGTGGGTTTTTTATGTATGCACTTTACCATGTTGAGAAAACTTCCTTCTATTACTATCTTTTAGAGTGTTATTTTTTTTTTATCAAACAAGGATGCTGTATTTTGTCAAATGTCTTTTCTGCGTCAATTGAGAGGATCGTATGATTTTTCTTCTTCAGTTTATAAAGGTGGTTTATTACTAATTGATTTTCTTGTGTCGAACCACCCTTGCATACCTGGGATAAAACCCACTTAATTGTGGTGTAATTCTTTAATGTGATTTTGGATTCAGTTTGCAAGTATTTTTTTGAGGATTTTTGCATCTATATTCATTAAAGAAATTTGTCTATTTTATTTTATCATTGTATCTTATTTGATTTTGGTATTAGGGTGATGTTGGATTCATAGAATGAGTTTGGTAGTGTTCCTTCCCATTCAGTTATTTGGAAGAGCTTGGGCACGACTGGTATTAGATCGTCTTTGAACTATTGAAAGAATTCACCCGTGAAGCCACCTGTTCCTGGGTTTTTCAACTTTGGGAGGATTTGGATGATTGTTTCAATCTCTTTACTTGCAATTGGTTGTTGATGTCTTCTATTCTTGGGTCAGTGTAGATTGTTTATGAATTTCTAGGAATTTGTCCATTTCTTCTACATTGTCTAGTTTGTTGGAGTAGTTGTTCACAGTATTCTCTTATGATCTCTCTTATTTATGTGGGGTCAGTGTAATGTCCCCCCTCTCATTTCTGATTTTATCTATTTGCATCTTCTCTCTTTTTTTCTTTGTCAGTCTAGCTAACTAGTCAGTCTTTCTTTGCCAGTTTAATGCATAAGTCTTTCTTTGTCAGTCTAGCTAACTTTTTCAATTTTTTGGTCTACTCAAAGAACCAACTTTCGGTTTTGTTGATTCTCTCTATTGTTTTTTTGTTCTCAATTTCATTTATTTCTGCTTTGATATTTATTACTTCTTTCCTTTGGCTTCTTTTGGGATTAGCTTGGTTTTTTTTTTTTTTTTTTCAAGTTCCTTCAAGTGTGTGGTTAGGTCTTGGATTTTAGCTCTTCTTTCTTTTTAAATTTAAGTATTGAGGGCTATATCTTTCTCTCTCAGCCACTTCCTTTGCTGTATCCCATAGATTGTGATATGTTGTGTTCTCATTTTCATTAGTCTCAGATATTTACTGATGTCTCTTGCAATTTCTTCTTTGACCTAGTGATTATTTAAGGGTGTATTGCTTAATCTCCAAATATTTGTGAATTACCCCTTTTCCACACATTATTGATTTCCTGCTTCATTCTATTATGATTGGAGAAAGTGTTTTGTATAATTTATAATTTTTTACATTTATTTAGACTTCTCTTGTGACCCAACTTATAGACTATCCTGGAGAAGGATCTATGAACACTTGAAAAGAATGTATATCCTGTTTTTTTTCTTTAAAGATTTATTTTTTATTTATTTCTCTCCCCCCTCCCTGTCTGCTCGCTGTGTCCATTCTCTGTGTGTTCTTCTGTGTTAGCTTGCATTCTTGTCAGCGGCACTGAGAATCTGCCTCTTTTTGTTGTGTCATATTGCTGCATCAGCTCTCTATGTGTGTGGCACAACCCCTGGGCAGGTTGCACTTTTTTCGCATGGGGCAGCTCTCCTTGCGGGGTGCATTCCTTGCACATGGGTCCCCTATGCAGGGGACACCCCTGTGTGGCACGGCACTTCTTGCGCACATCAGCACTGCGCATGGGCCAGCTCATCACACAGGTCAGGAGGCCCTGGGTTTGAACCCTGGACCTTCCATGTGGTAGGTGGATGCTCTATCAGTTGAGCCAAATCCACATACCTATCCTGCTGTTTTGAAGTGTAAAGCTCTTTAAATGTCTGTTAGGTATAGTTCACTTATATTATTCAAGCTCTCTGTTTTCTTATTTTTTGTCCGTCTAGATATTCTGTCTAATGGTGAGAGTGGTGTATTGAAGTCTCCAACTTTTACTGTAGAGACATCTATTTCTCCCTTCAGCTTTGCTAGTGTAGCCTCATATATCTTGGGGCACCCAGTTTAATGCATAAACATCTATTATAGTTATTTTTTCTTGGTGAATTGCCTCTTTTATTTGTAAATAATGACCTTCTTCATCTCTTGTAACAGCTTTGCATTTAAAATCTATTTTGTCTGATATTAGTATTGCTACTCCACATCTTTTTTGATTACTATTTGCATGGAATATCTTTTCTAATCTTTCACTTTCATCCTGGTTTTGTTCTTACATCTGAGATGAGTCTCTTGTAGACAGCATATAGATGGCTCATATTTTAAAATCCATTCTGTCAGTGTATGCCTTTTGATTGGGGAATTCATTCCACTAATTTCAATATTATTACCATAAAGGCATTACTTACATTGTCCATTTTATCCTTTGGCTTTCTGTTGTCCTATCTATCTTACATTTGTCCATCTTTTTACCCTTTAAGTTACCCTTACTAATAAACTTCATTTCTACACCCTTCTCCAAGTCTTTGACCCTTGTTTTTTCCTGTCAGGCTATAATACTCCCTTTAGTATCTCTTGTAAATCTGTTTTTTTTTTTTTTTTTGTAACATACTCTGTTTTTGTTTATCTGTGAAGACTCTAAGCTCACCTTCATTTTTCTTTCTTCTTATTAATCATATTTGGCTTTTTTATTGGTTTCATTTTAAATTAATTAATTAATTAAAAATTAATTTATTGAAATATATCACCCACACACATACATACACAATAAGTGTATAATAATAGTTGTGAACTTACAAAACAAACATATATAACATCATACAGGACTCTCATAACTCACTCTACCGCCAACACCTTACATTGTTGTTAAACCCTTTTAACTAATGATTAAAGAGAATTGTCAAAATATTACTACTAACCAAAGTATTTGCCCCTAACAAACCCTATTATTATTATCTTTATTCATTTATATATGAACATACATAAACAATTAAGTGTATACTAAAAGTTGTGAACTTACAAAGCAAACATGCATAACATCATACAGGGGTCCCACACATCAACCCTCCACCAACATCTTGCATTGTCGTGAGATGTTTGTTACAAATTATGAAAGAATATTGTCAAAATCTTACTACTAATTATAGTCCTTATCTTACATTTGGTGTGTTTTCCCCCCAACACACCTTATTAATATATATGTATATTTATTTATTTATTTATTTCCCCTTCACCCCCACCCCGGGTGTCTGTTCTCTGTGTCTATTTGCTGCTTCTTCTTTGTCCGCTTCTGTTGTTATCAGCGGTGCGGGAATCTGTTTCTTTTTGTTGCGTCATGTTGCAGTGTCAGCTCTCCGTGTGTGTGGCACCATTCTCGGGCAGGCTGCACTTTCTTTCGCACTGGGCAGCTCTCCTTATGGAGCGCACTCCTTGCGCATGGGGCTCCTCTACGCGGCGGACACCCCTTCATGGCACGGCACTCCTTGTGTGCATCAGCACTGCGCATGGGCCAGCTCCACATGGGTCAAGGAGGCCCGGGGTTTGAACCTTGGACCTCCCATGTGGTAGACAGACACCCTAACCACTGGGCCAAGTCCGCTGCTCCTTATTAATATTTTTAAAATATATTTTTTTATGACAGAAGTTGTAAACTTATAAAACAATCATGCACTTAAGCAGAATTCCCAAGCAACACCTCCTCTATCAACACACCACACTGTGGTGGAATATTTGTTACAGATAAGATAATATCACTTGAGTGTTACCATGTCCATAGTATACATTTGGTTCACATTTTCCATACTGCCCCATTATCAACACTGTACATCTTTGGCATAGATGCAAGAATATTATATTATTACTACTAACCATGGTCCATAGGTCATTCCAGTTGTATTTTTCCCATGTGTTCCCAACACTCTGCAGTAGTGATATACATTTGCTCTAGCTCACAAAGGATACTCTTGTATCAACCACAGTTCTCATCCACCTCTTGGTTAACTGTGCTATTCAGTTCCTAGATTATTCCCTAGCATTCTGTCAATTGGCATTTACATACCTAGACTACCATTTTCAACCACATTCCTATTTATAAACCAGCTATTACTATTTTTACCGTCCTTTCTACTTTTACAGTAAAGCTAATTAAAACTTCTGCATACATTAAACATCAGTAGTCCATCTCAGTCCTTTTCTTATCTCCATTAAGAATCCACTACCTACCACCGGGTCTTGAAGATATTTTCCTACAATTTCTTCTAGAAGTTTTATGGTTCTTGCTTTTATTTTTAGGTTTTTGATCCATTTTGAGTTAATTTTTGGATAAGGTATGAGACAGAGGTCCTCTTTCCTTCTTTTGGCTATAGATATCCAGTTCTTTCAGCACCATTTTGCTGAATGGACTGTTTTGCCTGAGCTGTGTGAGCTTGACAGGCTAGTTAAAAATCACTTGACCATACATATGAGGATCTGTTTCTGAGCCATCACTTTGGTTCCATTGGTCTATGTATCTGTCTTTATGCCAGTACCATACTGTTTTTACCACTATAGCTTAGTAGTATGATTTAAAGTCTGGAGATGAGGGTTCCCTTTTCCTTTTATAATGTTTTTGGCTATTCAGGACCCCTTTCCCTTCCAAATAAATTTGCTGTGTTTCCAATTTTTTTTTTAATGCTGGTGGAATTTTTATCAGGAGTGCATTGAATCTGTTTATTAATTTGAGTAGAATTGACATCTTAATGATATTTAGTCTTCCAATCCATGAGCATGGAATGTTCTTCCAATTATTTAGGACTTTTAAAATTTATTTTAACATAGGGTTGCAGTTTTCTGAATAAAAGTGCCTTACATCATTGGTTAAGTTTATTCCTGACTACTTGAGTTTTATCTGTCATATTTTATTTTCATCACTCTTTTGATGCTTTTAGTTACTTTTATTGATATAATCTTTATTTCTAGACTCTCTTCCAGGTCTCTCTCTCCTGTCTTTTCTTTTCAGGCTCTAGCACACCCTTTAGAATTTCCTGAAAATCTGGTCTCTTGCTTAGAAATTTTCTGTTTCTTTTTACCTGTGAATATTCTAATCTTGCCCTCAATTTTGAAAGACAGTCTTGCTGGATATAAAATTCTTGGCTGGGCATTTTTCTCTTGTAGTATCTTAAATATATCAGACCACTGTCTTCTTGTCTCCATGGTTTCTGGTGAGAAATCAACACTTAATCTTATTTGGTATCCCTTATATGTTATGCATTGCTTTTCTCTTGCTGTTCTCAGAATTCTCTCTTTGTCTTTGGCATTTGACATTGTGATGAGTATGTGTCTCAGAGTTGGTCTATTTGGATTTTTTCAGATGTGAGTACATTGTGCTTCTTGGACATGGATATCTATATCCTTCAATAGGGTTGGGAAATTTTTTAACACTATTTCTTTAAATGTTCCTTCTGCCCCTTTTCCCTTTTCTTCTCCTTCTGGGACACCCATGACATGTATCTCTGGCTGTCGTTTAGTTCCCTGAGACCTTGTTCAGTTTTTTCCATTCTTTTCTTCATCTGTTCTTTCGTATGTTCACTTTCAGAGGCCATTTTTTCAAGCTCACCAATCCTTCCTTCTGCCTCCTCAAATCTGCTCTTATATGATTCCAATGTTTTTTAAATTTCATTTATTTTGCCTTTCAATCCATAAGATCTGCTATTTTTCAATGCATGCTTTCAAATTCTTCTTTGTACTCATCCAGTGTCTTCTTAATATCCTTAATCTCTTTAGCCATTTCATTGAATTTATTAAAGAGATTTGTTTGAACATCTATGATTAGTTGTCTCAACTCCCTTATGTCATCTGGAGGCTTATCTTATTCCTTTAACTGGGTCATACCTTCCTGTTTCTTGGTGTGGATTGTAATTTTTTGTTGGTGTCTTGGAATCTGGATTACTAGAGTATTTATTCTGGGTTCAGTTTTTCTCTTTAGTTTAGAGATTCCTGTCCTTTCTCCCTTTCTGGTTGTGTAGTAGGAGCCAAGGATGTAATTGGTGCTATAAACCTTGGAGGCTCAAGCTGCCCTCATAGTCCCAGGGACAGATGAAGCTTCTCCTAACTTTCTCCTTTCCCAGAGGTAGGGACAGAGTCACAGTTGTGTGGAATAATCCAAGTCATGCAGGCCTAGACTGTAGTTGCCCAAAGAGACTGTTGAAGCTTCATGCCCCTTTCTCACCTGCCTGGGGCATGGATGAAGCTGCAGGTGTGGGCAGCAATCTATGCAGTGCAGGTCCAAGATGACTGTAGTGGCCCCAGTGGACATTAATTATTCAGTTTGTGCCAGCCAAAGGTACCCTCAGTTACCTGGATAGACTGGTGCTGAGCTAGCCAGCCTTCTCCTTGCCAGCAGTGGGACTGAAGCCTAGGCTAGGGCTGCAGGCTGATCCAGGTAAAAGAAACTGGTTCCTACTGTCACTGTGATATTTTGTCAGGCTGGCTTCCCCTCAGGCTGGGGGTGGAGTAAAATGGTGGCCACTGGCCCTTTTCTGACTTGGACAAATTCACACTCCAGCTGTTCCTAGGGTTATTCCTTAGCTGTCTGAGTCTACCATATCAGTAGCTAAAATCATCAGCCAACCGTCTCCTCCTATTTTTGGGAAATGGAACTTCCGATTCCAGTCACGGTTCAGCCCCTGGGGCGGCTTGCCCCACCAGAGTAGGACAATTACTGGCCTCTGCAGCTCGGCTGGCAATTTCCTGGAGAGGCTGGTGCAGGTCCCTGCAGCTTCCTCCTTGTTGGAGGTGGCACTGGGTCTTAGGCTAGACCTGCAATCTGACCTGGATGGAAAGAAGGCAGTCCCCACCAGCACTGGGATTTCAGTCTGCCTCACTTCCCCTTGTGCCAGGTGTGGAGTTAAGATGCTGGCTCCTAGCCTCTTTCTGACTTGGACAGGCTCAAATTTTAGCTGTTCTCAGGATTATACTTTAGCCCGTTAAATTTTATTCATCAGTAGCTGAAGTTGGTGCCCAACCGTCTCTTCCTTCCCTGTTTTTGGGAAGTGGGGTTTCAATTCCAGCCATGGAACAGCTCCCGAGGTGGCTTGTGCATTCAGTGGAGGATGGGCACCAGCCTCTGGGGTGTGGAGTGCTCTACTTAGAGTCTTCTCGGCAGATGGACAGACTCCTTCTTCCATTCCCTCAAGGATGTTGCAGAATGCCCTTCTGGCCTCCTGCAGCCCCCAAACAGGTGCTTCAGCCAGCTCCAGAGAGCTCTGGGTATTTACTAGCTGCCCTGTAGCAGGAGCTGACTCTAGGAGTTCCTTACTCTGCTGCCATCTTGCTGTAATCCTCACCTTCATTTTTGAAGGACAGTTTTGCCAGATGCAGAATTCTTGGCTGGCAGTTTTTCTCTTTCAGTACCTTAAATACATCGTACCACTTCTGATCTCCTTGGTTTTGATGAGAGATCAGTATTTAGTCTAATTGAGGTTCTCTTGTATGTAATGCATTGCTTTTCTCTTGCTACTTTCAGAATCCTCTTTATCTCTAGTATTTCTCATTCTAAATGGTAGGTATCTTGGAGTAGGTCTATTCAGATTTATTCTGTTTGGGATGCATTGTCCTTCTTGGATATTGATATTTATGTCTTTCATAAGGGTTGGGAAGTTTTCATTCATTTCCTCAAATATTCTTTTTGTCCCTTTTCCATCCTTTTCTTCTGGGACACTGATCATGCATATATTTGTGCATTTTGCATCGTCATTCAATTCCCTGGAACCCTGTTCCAATTTTTACATTCTTTTGTTTTTCTATTCCCCTGTTTTTATTTTATTTTTGTAAAATGTTTATTAAGAAACAAGAAAAGAGGTAAGTACACAATCTGAGATGTGGATTGTGGGTGTGCTACAGGATGTGTCGTGCCTTTCCTGTCTTTTTAAGGTCAGATGTTCTGTCCTCAATTTCATTAATTCTGTCCTCCATCATTTCAAATCTGCTATTATATGAATCTAATGTATCTTTAATCTCATTCACTTTGTCTTTCATTCCCAGAAGCTCTGTTACTTTTCTTTGCAGGCTTTCAAAAAATTTTTTTTGTTGTTGTTGTTCATGCAGTGTTGTTGTCATCTTCTTTTTTTAAAAGCAAATCATACTACCAAGTACCATCTGATGATGTAACTAGAAAATTACCTTGAATAAAAGGGTCAGCTCAGACCAGCAGAATATCTCAGCCTACATATAATATCAGGAGTTAAAAATGCTTTTTGACCTGAATAAAAGGGGGAAATGGAAAGGACAAATGAGTTTATATGGCTATGAGTCTCCAAAAAAGAGCCAGGAGGTTATCAGAGGGGTCGCCTTTATGCACACCTCAGCAAAGTCCCAAAGACAGATAAAAGTAGATGCAACCCCAGGTATTGGTTCTTCTGAGGGCTGCAGAGACCCACAGGTTCTATGGTCATGGCAGATGGAGTCCAGTGCCATGTCAGCTGGCCCTACTTTGGAGTTTGTGTTTCTGTGTGATGGAGCTGGACTCAGATGTGATCTTTGTTCACAAGCCTCTCCTGGTACTTTTACTGGACCTGTTGTTGGCACTGGGGTTTAGTGTATACCCAGGGGACCTGAATCTTTGGACTGTCCATGTGATAGCCAGACCCTGAGCCTCAATAGACTAGCAACTCCTACACTCTGGTTTATTGGACTTACCCCACTCAGCTAACATGGAGGTGAAGAAGGTCAACCACCATACCAGAGAGCCAAGAGTGCCTACAACTGAAGGCAGGAGAATTGTATCCATCATCCATGTTGAATCTAAGCTCCCTCTTGATATAGATGTGGAGTGGACACAACCATTCCAGGGTCCACAGGATAGAGGAATATAGTATGGATTAGAGTGTACTTACTGATATTCTATTCATGAACTATTGTGATTAGTAATAGAAGAAAATGTAGCATTGATTTGGAGAAAGTGGCCATGCTAGCTGCTGAGGGTAGGGAGTGGGAAGTAAAGATGTGATGTGGGGGCATTTTCAGGACTTGGAGCTGTCCTGGGTGGTACTGTAGGGACAGTTACCAGACACTGTATATCCTTCCATGGCCCACTGGGTGGTCTAAGGGAGAGTGTAAACTATAATGTGGACCATTGACTATGTGATGCAGCAGTGCTCAGAGATGTATTCACCAAGTGCAATGAATGTCCCATGATGATGGAGGAGGTTGTTGTTATGGGAGGAGTGGGGTGAAGGGAGAGGGGAGTATATGGGGACCTCATATTTTTTAATGTAACATTAAAAAAATAAAGACAAAAAAAATTGTTAAGATAAAAAAATCACTTTGAAATTAAAAAAAAATAAAGCAAATCAATTTTATTGATACATATTAATAAAGCATACAATCCATCCAAAGTGTACAATCAATAATATTTGGTATCATAACAAAGTCATCAAGTCAGTCATTATTAGAGCATTTTCAATATTCCAATAATAATAACGATAAACAACTAACAAAAAACTCATCAACTCTCAATCTATCTACGCTTTTCCTGCCATATATAGCTGCTATTCTGTTTCTATTTTATTTACTTATATTTTGTATAGATGGTGTCAAGCAATACGTCGTTCTTTGTGTCTAGTTTCATTCCTTTAGTATATTTCTTTTTTTTTAACCCATACTGAAATATTGTTAATATATTACATATTACTATTCACTACTCTCCATAGTTTGCTTTGGTTTTATTTTTGCCTTATATTGACATCTTGTAACATTAACATATATTTGTTCAGTTTCAAAGAAAAACTGTCATATATGCAATAATACCCATATTCCTATTTTACACAAGGTTTTACTGTGCTGTACTGTCCTGAATGCTGTAAATTTTTTAGGTTTCCTTCTAGTAATATACAGGACCTTGTATTTCCCTTTCAACCACTGTCACACCCAAATAATAGCACTACTAGTTACAAGCACTATGATGTGCTTTCAATTTTTCTAGTCATTTCCAAAGATTAGCAAACAACCTTTTTCCAATTCTGCACAGATTAACCCAGCTTTCCATTCTCTAACCTCATTCTATTTTCTGGTGACCTATATTCTAATCCTTAACTCTATGAGTTTATACAATATATTTAGTTCATAATAGCATAGTCATATAATATTTGTCCTTTTGTGCCTGGCTTGCTTTGCTCAACATAATGTCCTCCAGGTTCATCCATATTGTCCTATGCATCAAGATTTCATTCTTCTTCAAGCTGCATGATATTCAGTTGTGTGTTATACACCACGATTTGTTCATCCCTTTGTTAGTTGATGGACACCTGCGTTGTTTCCATCCTTTGGCAATCATTAATAATACCGCTATGAACATTGGTGTGTAGATGCCTGTTCGTATCACTGCTCTCAGTTCTTCTGGCTATATACTTAGTAGTGGTATTGATGGGTCACATGGCAAATCTATATTTAACTTCGTTAGGAACTGCCAAATGGACTTCACAGTGGCCTTACCATTCTGCATTCCCTCCAACAATGAATAAGCATTCCTATCTCTCCAGATCCTCTCCAATACTTGTAGTTTTCTGTTTTGTTTTTTTTCTCCCTGCCCCCTTCTGTCTTTTTAATTGTGGCCATTCTAATAGGCATGAAAGGATATCTCACTGTAGCTTTGATTTACATTTCCCTAATCACTAGTGATGTTGAACCCTTTTCTCATGTGTTTTTTTTTTCACCATTTGTATTTCTTCTTTGGAAAAATGGCTATTCAGATCTTTTGTCCATTTTTAAATGAATTATTTGTGTTTTTATTGTTGAGTTATAGTATCTCTTTATCTTTCAAGGCTCTTAAACCCTTATCAGATATGTGATTTCCAAATATTTTTTCCCATTGAGTTGGCAACAAATTCACCCTTTTGATGAAGTCCTTTGAGTTGCAAAAGTGTTTAATTTTGAGGAGTCCCATTTATCTATTTTTTAAAAATTTTATTGTTGTTGCTCATGCTTTGCATATAAGATCTAGGAAACCACTTCCTACCACAAGGTCTTTAAGATGTTTCCCTGCATTTTCTTCTGGTAGTTTCCAGGGTCTTCTGAATATCCTTTATCTCTTTAGTCATGTTTTCCTTCAACTTCTTGAATTGATTTAGGAGATTTGGGTGATTATCATTGACGAGTTGTCTTAAATCCTGTGTCTCATCAGGCTTTTTGGTTTGTTCCTTTAACTGGGTCATCTCTTCCTATTTCTTGGTATGGCTTGTAATTTTTTGCTCATGTCTAGGCATCTGAATATGTTGGTGGATTTACTCTGACAGTTAATTTCTCTTACTTAGTGTTTTTCTTTCACAACTCTTCTTTGATTTTTCATTCAAGTTATTCTAAGTCTTTAAAATTGCCTAGCTTAAGTTATTAAAATAGAACCAGGCACCGAGGGATTACTTCCAAGCACCAACTAGCAATGCAACTGGAAAAAGACCTTGACCAAAAGGGGGAAAAGGTAAAGACAAATGGGTTTATATGGCTGGGAGAAATCAAAGGGAGTCAGGAGGTCATCCCAGAGGTTACGCTTATGCATGTCTCAGCAGGATCTCATTGAATGCCAAAGTAGATACTACTCCAAATAGTGGGGCTCCTGAGGGCTCTGGAGACATCCATACCCTATAGTCAGGGCAAATAGCCTAGGAGTTAGAGTTAGAAGCTTTGCTAGTGGGCCTTATTTTGGAATATATGCTGCCCAGTGTAACAGAGTTGGACTCAGGTGTGGATTCCCTACACATGGCTCTTCTGTCCTTCTGTTTGAACCTATAATTAGTACTAGAGTTGGTCAGTGTATGTCCAACAGACTTAAATCTTTGGGTTGTCCATGTACCAGCTGGGCCCTGAATCTCAACAAAGTTGTAACATGTACTCTCCAGTTCATTGTTCTCACCCCGGACAACTAACAAGGAGGTGATAATGGACAAACACCATACCAAAGAACAGAGAATGTCCATAACTGCAAACAAGATAATCCTATCCATCAGCTTTATGGGATCAAAGTCCCCTCTAAATTAAATATCGAGTGCCCTCACCATGCCAGAATCCTCAGGATTGTGGAATGAACTATGGACTAAAGTAGACTTACTGGTATTCTACTATAGACTCACTGTGATTCTAGCAATGGAAAAACTATATCATTGATGTGGTGGCAGTGGCCACTGAATATTCTGAAAGCGGCAAGAGGGAAAAACACATGTAATATGGGGCCATTTTCTGGACTTGGGAATTGTCCTGAATGACATTGCAATGACAGATATGGGCCTTTATATATCTTGTCACAACTTACAAAATTGTTTGGGAGAGAGTGTAAACTACAGTGTAAACTGTAATCCATGCTTAGTGACAGTGTTCCAAAATGTGTTCATCAATTGCAATGAATGTACCACACTAATGAGGGATGTTGTTAATGTGGGGAAGTGTGGGAGATGTGGGGAGCAGGGCATTTGTGAGTCCCCTATATTTTTTATGTAACATTTATGTAATCTAAGTATCTTTAAAAAATAAAATTTTTTTTAAAAAGGAAGAATATAATAAAAAAAATAAAAGAATAAAAAGTCAGATCTAAGTGTATAAAAATAAAAACCTGGGGAAGCAGATGTGGCTCAAGTGATTGGGCTCCCATCAACAATATGGGAGGTCCAGAGTTCAAATCCCTGGGCCTCATGGTGAAGGCAAGCTGCCGTGAATGGCATGCTGGCCTGAGTGGAGAGCTGGCCCCCCAGGAATGCTTGTCTGTGTTGCAAGCTGGTCCAAATGGAGTGCTGGTCCATGTAGGAGTGCTGGCCCACACAGCAAGCTGGCACAGCAAGATGACACAACAAAAAGAGACACAGAGGAGAGAAAAGACAATAAGAGATGTAGCAGACCAGGGAGCTGAGGTGGTGCAAGAGATTGAGCACTTCTCTCCCACTCTGGAAGGTCCCAGGATCAGTTCCCAATGCTGCCCAAAGAGAAGACAAGCAGAAACAGAAGAACACACAGCAAATAGACAAAGAGAGCAGACAACAATGATATATAAATAAATAAGTAAATAACAAATAAATAAGTAAGTAAATAAGTCTTTAAAGAAAGAAAAAACAAAACCTGAACAATTTGCAGTGGGGAAAGTTAATGGCTATAAACTAGTATATATTTACCCCACCAGTAAAGGAATAATAGTCAAGTAAAGGTTTTAGTACATCCTTTTCAACCAATTAAAAGTATATTTCATGTGGATAACCAATGTGAAAAAAAAATAGAACCATGGGCTTCATGGAGTGTAGACCTGCTCTGAGGGGTCTGGGACCACAGACTTTTAACCGCAGTTTTACTCCTTGCAGTTTCCTAGCTGGCCAGCAGATTATGCTCATTGATGAATCTTTCCATGGAGGTGTCTCTTTCAACCTCCACTCTCTCTGATTCTGGTCTGACCAGAGCTGAGATTCAATGCATTCTCTGCTGGTCAAATTCCCTGAAGAGAAACCACTCTCCACCCTCTCTGCACCTTTCTTTTTCCCAGGGAGGAAGATGTCTGTTCCCTTTTCAGTTGGCTGCAGTAAGCCTCATGTTTTATCCAGGCTGTTTTCCTTGAGGGTGGAGGATGGGTGCCATTCTCAGCTGTGGGGGTTATTAACTCACATTTTTTTGTTTTGGCTTCTTTGCCTCCATGTCCCTTGTCCTTCTGGAGGATGCACAACACTCTCCTTGCAGATCCCTCAGGTGGCCCCCTCAGACAGCTTTTTGCCTTTCCTCTATTGTTTTTGTGAGAGAGTTGAGCCCTGCCTTCCTAATTCGCTATCATCTTCCCAGAAGTCTCCCAGAAGTCTCTCTTTATCTTTGACATTTGACAGTTTGATTATAACATGATATGATGTGGGCTATTTGGTTTTATCCTCTTGGAGTTTGTTGACTGTTTTGGATATGTATATTCTTGTCTTTTGTTAAATTTGAGAAGTTTTCAGCTATTATCTTTGAATATTGTCTCTGTCACCTCTTCTCTTTCTTTTCCTTCTGGGACACCCACAATGCATATATTGGTATGCTTGATGTGTCCCACAGATTCCTCAGGCTCTGTTCACTTTTCTTCATTCTTTCTTCTTTTTCCTCCTCAGACTGGATGGTTTCAATTGTCTTATCTTCCTGTTCACTGACTCTTTCTTCCACCAGCTTTAATCTGCTTTTGAGTCCCTGTAGGGAATTTAAAATTTCAGTTACTGTGATCTTCTGCTCTGTTTGGTTCCTTTTCATAATTTCTATCTCTCTATTGATAATCTCTTTCTGTTCATTGATGGTTTTTCTGATTTACTCTTGTTCTTTTTCCATGTTTTCCTTTAGCTCTTTGAACATATTTAGGGCCATTTTTAAAAAGTCTTTGCCTGGAATGTTCCAGTTCTGATACTTTTCATTGATAGTTTCTAAAGCTTTAATCTTTTCCTTTGTCTGGGCTAATGATTCCTTTTTCTTTGCATGCTTTGTAATCTCTTGTTGAAACCTGGATATTTTGATGTTTTAATATGTTATTGCTGGAATTTAGACACTGAGGCATCTATTCATTAAGATTGTATCAAGCTAGAGCTTTCCTTGAATGCCAGGGACCAATGAAACAAGAAGAAGAAGAAAAAGAAGACACTTTTCCCAGTCTTTGCCGATTGACTTGTGTGAGTGCCCTCTTTTTTTTTTTTTTAAGATTTATTTATTTATTTCTCTCCCCTCCCCCCCCACCCTGGTTGTCTATTCTCTGTGTCTATATGCTATGTCTTCTTTGTCCGCTTCTGTTGTTGTCAGCGGCATGGGAATCTGTGTTTCTTTTTGTTGTGTCATCTTGCTGCATCATCTCTCCGTGTGTGCGGTGCCATTTCTGGGCAGGCTGCACTTTCTTTCACGCTGGGTGGCTCTCCTTACGGGGTGCACTCCTTGTGCGTGGGGCTACCCTACATGGGGGACACCCCTGCATGGCACGGCACTCCTTGCATGCATCAGCACTGTGCATGGGCCAGCTCCACATGGATCAGGGAGGCCCAGGGTTTGAACCACGGACCTCCCATGTGGTAGACGGACACCCTAACCACTGGGCCAAGTCCACTGCCTGTGAGTGCCCTTTTTCATGGCTTATCCATACAGTGACTTTGGAGAATAGCTCCAGGCGAAAGTGTAGGGTTTCCCTGATCTTTTTTGGGCATGCCTCTTGTCTTGGCTATGCCCATGTGGTCTGAGGAATTCCCTGTTTACATGGATATGAAGTGTTTCCTTAGAAAATACTTTCCTCACAGTTGCGAGCTCTGCACTGTGTGTCCTACAGTCAGCAACCCCTTGCCCCAGATAGCTGCTTGACTGCTCTCCCACAGCGTGCTTTAGTAGAGCTCACCTTCTATACACAGGGTAAGTTCTGGGGCACCAAGAAAAAGATTGGTGCAGATATAAATGTTCCCAGTATGTATATAAAGTTTACTTTGCTCCCTTGGGAACCAGGACCAAGGATCCATACTTGGAGCATGAGCCAACTTTGCACTGAGTAGGTGAAGCATGAGGAGGGTGCTTGAAGCTCCTATTTCTTTTTTATTTTTAAGGATTATATTTATTATTTTATTTAGTTTATTGCTATGTTAGAAATAAAAATTAACTGTGACAAATTACAAAAACATGCAACTTCATGATTATTATGGAACAATGGAGACACCCCTTGGAGAAGGCTAAAAGTAGATTATCCTGTAGGGAGTGCAAGGAGGACATACACAAAAGTGAGAATTTGCTTCTGTGAGATCCCCATTTTATGATATTTGGACACGTTCTTTCTCTTGCTGGGTAGTTTCCTTTGAGGAGAGAGTATTTTTTTTTTCTTCAGTATTAGTTTTCTTCAGTTTTGACCTGTCAAGCTTCTCTGCTTTGGAGAAGTCTGGCTTATCACTCATCTTGCCCCAAGGCTTGAAGACACATTAACAGACAACTGTCAGGCATGGACAGTTCCTCTGGGTGAGGGTCTTCTATTGCTTTTTTTTCCCCTTAAGATTTTTATTTATTTATTTATTTCTCTTCCCTTCCCCCCCGCCCCGCCCAGTTGTCTGTTCTCTATGTCCATTTGCTGTGTGTACCGAGAATGTTCGTCTCTTTTTGTTGCGTCATCTTGCTGCATCAGCTCTCTGTGTGTGTGGCACCACTCCTAGGCAGGCTGCACTTTTTCCCCACTGGGTGGCTCTCCTTATGGGGTGCTTTCCTTGTATGTGGGGCACCCCTACATGGGGGACACCCCTGCGTGGCACAGCACTCCTTGCATATGTCAGCACTACATGTGGGCCAGCTTACCACATGGGCCAGGAGGCCCTGGGTTTGAACTCTGGACCTCCTATATGGTAGGCAGATGCTCTATCAGTTTAGCCACGTCTGCTTCCCGGATTTCTTAAATATTATGTGATAACACAAACAATAAAAGAAAAAATAGATAAATTCAACTTCATCAAAATTTAAAAAGAGTATCAAGAGACACTATCAAGAAAGTGAAAGGACAACCAATAGGATGGAAAAAATATTTGCAATTTATATATCTGATAGCAGACTAGTATCCAAAGTATATAAAGAACTATTACAACTTAGAAATAAAAAGACAATCTAATTTAAAAATGGACAAAGTATCTGAATAGACATTTTCCCAAAGAAGATATACATATGGCTAAAAACACATGAAAAGATGCTTAGCATCATTAATCATTAGAGAAATGTAAATCAAAACCACAATGAGCTACTACTTCTCACCAACCAGAATGACTATAATAATAATAGTTAAAAAAGAGAAAATAACAGATGTTGGTGAGGATGTGGAGAAATTGGAATCTTCATATATTACTGGTGGGAATATAAAAAGATGCAGCCACTTTGGAAAACAGGTTGGCAGTTCCTTACCAAGTTAAATATTTGACCCACAATTCCACTCTTAGATATATACCCAAGAGAACCGAAAAATATGTTCACACAAGAACTTTGAATGCTGAAAGTAGCAGTATTCATAAACTCAAAAAGTAGAAACAACCCAAATATCCATCAACTGATGAATGGATAAACAAAATATGGTATGTATATTCATACAATGGATTGTTATTCAGCAATAAAGAGGAATCAAGTATTGATGCTTGCCACAACATGTTTGGACCCTAAAAACATGCCAAGCAAAAGAAACAAATGACAAAAGGCTATGTATTGCATGATTCCATTTATATGAAATGTGTAGAATTGACAAATCTTTGGAGACTGAAAGTGGATTAGTGGTTGCCAAGGAATGGGTGGAGGGAGGAATGGGGAATGACTGATAACAGGTAGGGGTTTCTTTTTGGGGTGATAGAAATGTTCAGGAATTAGATAGTGGTGATGGTTGCACAACTATGTGAATATACTAAAAACTATTGAATTGCATGCTTAAATGGTTAAAAAAGCGAATTTTATCTCAATTAAAAAATGACGTTCAACAATCTTTAATTTATATATATTTAAGTGATATATATATAATTGAATAATTTTGTTTAAATTAAGTTTTATGCTTTTTATTGCCAGCAAGCTTAGCTTTTTAAAAATATTTTGTCAGAGTTTGATTTTGAAGCATCTCCAGGTGGGGATTAGGCAACATGCTTTCTGTGTTGCATCAGGACCCATGCTGTGGTTACTAGGGCTCAACTGCCCAGCTAACTATTGTCCCATCTTCAGAAGGCAGGAAGAAAACCTGTCTGTCGCTGTCTACCAAATGACAAAACATTGGATGAATTTAATTAGAAAATTCAGCTGGGAAAACTCAGAAATTTGTGGTTACCCTTGGTAATGGGCGAGGATGGTAATGACTTGAAGGAACCATGAGGGAAGCTTCTGCAGGGCTAGAGATTTCCTGTTTTTTTATCTGGATGCTGATTACATGGGTGTGTTCAATTTGTGAAAATTCACTCTTCTACGTGTGTGTTCTACTTCTGTAATAAGAAAAAATTCACTTCAACCTCCAGGCATGTGTCCATGTTATCAACAACCTGGGGTGATTATACAGGGACCAGAATTCACTGAATTGATCTGTAGCCTTAGAGAGGATGCACAGTGTCAGCCAAAGGTGCTAATGCAGAGTACCAGAATTCTGCTGGCTTTTAAAAAGGGTATTTATTTGAGGTAAAAGCTTACAGTTCCAAGATCCTAAAGACTTCAACTCAAGGTTAGTTTCTCACTAAAGTCTTTTGCAAGGTGTAGAAGCCAGATGGTGGGCGACATCTGCAGGTGTTCAGCCTTCCTCTTTCCTCTTAAAGCTCTGTGGGCCCAGCTTCTTCCAATTTCAGCTGTAGGCTGGAGGGCTAGTTTCTTTCTGGGCTCAGCTTCTCTGTTCTCTTCACAAAGTCAGCTGTAAATTATCAGGTGAATGGCTCATCTCTCTTCCCAGGGCTGCAGGATCAAAGCTGACAAGTTCTTTCCCCTTCCGTATCTGTGAACTTTCTCTATTCCTCTGTGTTCTCCTGCATATCTACTGCTCTCTTTTTTCTCACATATCTTCTTCTGTGTCTCCTTGATTGAGTGCCATTTATATAGCCCCTAAAGGGGGTGGGGACTCAAACTGAGTCACCCTAATGATGTAGCTGAATCAAAGCCCTAATCGTAACATAATTTAATCAAAGGCATCTCAGCTGAATCTAATATAATCTAAGAGAAACAGACCAGTTTACAAACATAATCAATATCTCTTTTTGGAATTCATAAATAATATCAAACTGCCACACACAGCCATGGACATTCTGAAATGTTCTGTTTCCATAGACAAAACTGTGATGGTTCTCTCAGAGTTTTGCACTGGGGCCTTTCCTCTGAGGCAGTGAGTGCATCCTGGTCATCTCCCAATAATTGTTTATATTTCAATAGTAAGGTCATGACTGACCTGTGGCTCCCATGAATTGGGTCTGCTGAAATGTGAACCCCCTGAAAGAGGTGATACTCTGAGTCCAGGAGAGTAGTTCAGGGTGGGTGTACCCCACTCCCTGCTCTGTCATCAGGGGCAGACACCCAGGAGCTACCATTGTGATTGCTCTTTCCACCTGATACTAGAATTATCATTGTGGACACCCAATACAAATTGATCCAACTGGCATTATAGTGAGCTCAGACCCACAGTCCTACATCTAAAATCATTTGTGCCAAGTATATTTTGGAATCCAAACATTTTTTAGATTTTAGAAAGGTAATGTGTTGATTGTATTGTACATTATTTAGTACTGCTAACAGGGTCTGGAGCAGCTCTCTATCAGTCTCTGTAAGCAGACAATGACGAATCTTTACATTAAATAGGATATAAACTACAAAGAGCCTCCTGCCAGTTCAGGTCAGGGTGTGCTGCCACATGAGTTTGTGTCAAACTTAAAAAAGTTGTTTGTGTTTTTATTTTTTGCTTTTCAGAGCTTTTGGATGTTGGAGCTGCTAAGGAGAGAACATGGTCTGTATCAATCAATTTTACCTCTAAACAAGTCTCAGTTCTTTCTTGGCACAGGTTTTCATGGGAAGAGATGCTGAATAGGAAGGGTGGAGGGGAAAGGTATAAAATGTGAGGAATTTCACTATTTACCTAGGCTAAGGTGTGCTTCTGGGTCAGTAAATTTATAAGTAGAAGAGTAGCAAGAACATAACCTTGATCAGGTGTAATAGAGATGCCTTGTATAGTGCAATTCTTTTGGGATTCTACTCTTCTCTGTGGCACCTGCTAAGCTGTCAATGCTTGTTAACATTTCATTGATTTCTGCAGCATATTAGGACCTTCTCAGAGCACTCAGCCATAGCCAGGTTTATAATGTAAAATTTCTGGAGACTAATATTTATCTAAATTAAGTTAATTATAGGGATGATAAAACTCACTTAGACATGTGTTTTGAAAAGATTAGAGGTGAATTCCTTAAACAACAAGCAGGGAAGCCTTCTCAAAAAATTGATATGCCATAATTCCCATTGATCATTCAATGGGACATGAGTTCACTCTAAATGCCTTTGTTCAGAACCATTTATTGGGGGCTGGAGGGGAATAAACAGACAAGTCTTAGATCACATCGGAAAGGTGTCCCCCACATCTTCAAACACATTAGTCTTGATATAAGCTGTTTAAAAAGAACAGTAAACAAAAGTGACAGTGAGTGACTGTATATGTGTATCTGTGAACAGCAGGTAGTGCCAAAGAGTGGGGGTGGTTTGCAAGTTGATTCTAGTGTAGGTGGTGATTACATGTTACTGAGTTGTAATATCATTTTGGGGGGTTTATGTTACTACCTCAGAAATCTCTTCCTGTCTCCCTCTTACCACTGCAATCATCTTCTGCCTATATATAAATATCATTATTATGTTTCATCTTGATTAATTCAGTAGATGTTTATTGAGTACTTTTTGTGGTGCTGTAGACATGCAGGTGTTAAAGAAATAAAGCTGTTAAGACATGGTCCTTACCCTTTGGAGCTTACATTCTGGTGAGGTAGACAAATAAATTCAATAATTGGGTATGTAAAATGGGATAAGTTAAGTCCTTTGTCATAGGAGCATTCAGAGAGTGTTACCAAGGCACACATGAGGGATACTTAAATCAACCTGTGTTCAAAGTGGGGCTCAGGGAAAGCTTTTTATAGAAAGTGATGCTTTTGAATTGACTTTTTTTCTTGTTGCTTAACATTTTAGAACATTTAAATTAGAAGCATATAGTTCAATAAATTTTGATGTATACGCTCATGTAAACACCACCCCATCAAGATATAAATAATTTTCATCACAACAGAAATTCCTTTGGGCTTCTTTCCAGTCAGTACCACAACCCCTACCACCTCAGAGGCAACCAGATGAACTGCCTTTGGACTAGGCATTTACAGTAGGAAGAAGGGGAAGAAAGCAATTCCGTAGAGGGAATAGTGTGTGCAGGGCATAGACATGAGAAACTGTGACATATGTAAAGGACTTACAGCATTCTGGTCTCATGTATCATGGGGCTAAAGGTGTGCTGTCTCTTTTGGGTGGACATTTGGCAGAGCTAAGATTAGCAAGATGTGCAGGAACCAGGTCACCAAGGACCCTGCATGGCAAGTCAAGCAACCTGGCTTTCATCCTAGAAGAAATTGGGGGTCATGGAAGGGTTTCAAGCAGGGTAGTGGTACTCTAAAAACTTCATTTTTAAAAAGTTCATTCTGGCAGTGGTTGGGGATTGGAAGGGGGCATAAAGTGGAGGCAGTGAGAACAGGTTAGGAGCCAATTACAGTAACCCAGAAGTGCTGGAGGTCTGAGTCAAAACATTGGGTTGTGGAAATGGAGAAAAGGAAGTGGATGGGAAAAGAGTTAAGGAAATAGATTCCATAGTACTTGGTAATTTGGCGGAGGTTGAAGAAAAGGGGAAAAATTACACACAAAGGCACCTACAAAGCAGGCAGTCTGCATATGGTGTCTTCTTCAGTAACACCAGATTTTGTACTCCACATATTTCAAGATTTTACTTATTCAAAATTACCAGCTGGTTAGTGGAGAATAATAGAACTCGGATCCCTGACTCCCAGCACAGATGGGGGGAATTTTAAGAAATATTATAAGAGCAGTTATATGTTTACAGAAAAATCATGTAGAAAGTACAGAGCACCTATATACCTCCCCTCACACAGTTTACCTATTATTAATATTTTGTATTAGTGTGGTACTTTTTTTTTAAAGATTTATTTTTGTTTATTTCTCCCCCACCCCCCCGAGTTATCTGCTCTCTGCATCCATTCGCTGTGTGTTGTGTCTGCTTGTATTCTTGTCATCGGCACTGGGAATCCATGTCTCTCTTTGTTGTGTCAGCTCTCTGTGTGTGCATTGCCTCTCCTGGGCAGGCTGGACTTCTTTAACGTGGGACAGCTCTCCTTACGGGGCGCACTCCTTGTGCATGGGGCTCTCCTACGCAGGAGACACTCCTGCGTGGCACGGCACTCCTTGAGTGCATCAGCACTGTGCGTGGGCCAGCTCACCACAAGGGTCAGGAGGCCCTGGGTTTGAACCATGGACCTCTCATGTGGTAGGCAGACACTCTATCCATTGAGCCAAGTCTGCTTCCCTAGTGTGGTACTTTTGTTACAATGATGAAACAATATTATTCAAATTATGCCATTAACTTTAGCCCACTGGTTATATTAGGGTTAACGCTTTGCATTGTTATATGCAAATGCATATGTAATAATTTATATAAAACATAAAATCTTCCTTTTTATTCCATTTCTCATATACAATTCAGTGGTAATTACATCCTCAAAATTGTGCCTCCATTACCATAATCCATTGCCAAAACTTTTCCGTCACTCCAAACGGAAACTCTGTACCAATGAAACATTAATTCCCATTCCCTTCCCTCACCTGGACCCTGGTAAACTTTATTTTAGTTTATGACTTTATGAATTTGCATATTCTGCTTATTTCAAATAAATGAAATTATACAGTATTTGTCCTGTTGTGTCTGGCTTATTTTACTCAGCATGTCTTCAAAGTTCGTCCATTTTGTCACATGCATCAACACTTCATTCCTTTTTACATCCAGGTAATATTCCATTGTATGTATATAGGGGCCAGCTTTCATTTTTCTTTTCTTTTTCCTTTTTGAGGTACTAGGGATTGAACCCGGAACCTTGTACATGTGAAGCACAGGCTCAACCACTGAGTTATACTTGCCGCCCAGCTTTCATTATTTTGCTTGTGGATATCCAAATCTCCTATTACCATTTGTTGAAGAGGCTATTCTTTCCCCGCTGAGTGGACTTTGTACCCTTGTCAAAAATCAATTGGCTAAAGATGTGAGGTGTTATTTCTGAATGCGCAGTTCCATTTCATTGGTTTAAATGTCTGTCCTTGTGCCAGTAATATGCTGGTGTGATTTTGGTAGCTTTGTAATAAGTTTTATAATCAGGAAGCATGAGTCTCCAGCTTTGTTCATTTTCAAGATGGTTTTGGCTATGTGGGGCCACTTACCTTGAACATAAATTTGATCTTTGCTTGTTCATGTCTGTGAAAAAGTCTGTTGGAATTTTTACTGGAATTGTGTTGAATTTTGTATATTGCTTTGGGTAGAATTGACATCATAACAATATTTAGTCTTCCAATTCAGGAACATGGCATGTCCTTCCAATTATTTATGACTTCTTTAATTTCTTTTAGCAATATTTTGTAGTTTTTCATGCACAAATCCTTTATATCCTTGGTTAAATTTATTCCTAGATACTTGATTCTTTTAGTTGATATTGTAAATGGGCTTTTTTTTCTTGATTTCTTCTTGGATTGTTTATTTTTATTTATTTATTTATTTATTATTTTAAAGATTTATGTATTTATTTAATTTCCCCCCCTCCCCTGGTTGTCTGTTCTTGGTGTCTATTTGCTGCGTCTTGTTTCTTTGTTCGCTTCTGTTGTCGTCAGCGGCACGGGAAGTGTGGGCGGCGCCATTCCTGGGCAGGCTGCTCTTTCTTTTCACGCTGGGTGGCTTTCCTCACGGGCACACTCCTTGCGCGTGGGGCTCCCCCACGCGGGGGACACCCTTGCGTGGCACGGCACTCCTTGCGCGCATCAGCACTGCGCATGGCCAGCTCCACACGGGTCAAGGAGGCTCGGGGTTTGAACCGCGGACCTCCCATATGGTAGACGGACGCCCTAACCACTGGGCCAAAGTCCGTTTCCCTTGGATTGTTTATTAATAGTGTTTAAGCACCATTATTTTTTGTGGGTTGAGCTTGTGCCCCACCACTTTGGTGTTTTACTTTATTAGCTCTAGTAGCTTTTTGCGTCTTTTACAGAATTCTCCCTGTATAGGATCATGAAGGCGGCGGATTTGGCCCAGTGGTTAGGGCGTCCATCTACCACATGGGAAGTCTGCTGTTCAAACTCCAGGCCTCCTTGACCTGTGTGGAGCTGGCCATGCACAGTGCAGATGTGCGCAAGGAGTGCCCTGCCATGCAGGGGTGTCCCCCACATAGGGAAGCCCTACGCGCAAGGAGTGCGCCCCGTAAGGAGAGCCGCCCAGCATGAAACAAAGTGCAGCCTGCTCAGGAATGGTGCCTCCCACACGGAGAGATGACGCAGCAAAAAGAAACACAGATTCCCGTGCCGCTGTCAAAGAAGACACAGCAAATAGATACAGAGAACAGACAACCAGGGCGGGGAAGGGGAGAGAAATAAATAAATCTTTAAAAAAACGTTTTTTAAAAAAAGGATCATGACATCTGCCAATATGGAGAATTTTACTTTTTCTTTTCCTATTTGCTCTCTCTCTCTCTTCTTTCTTTCATTTTTGCTTAATTGCTTTGGCTAAAACTTCCAGTACAATTTTAAGTAACAGTAGTGACACTGGGCTTGTCTTGTTCCTGAACTTAGGGGGAAAGTGTTAGTTAAGTCTTTACCACTGAGTAAAAGGTTAGCTGTTGGTTTTTCATATATGCCCTTTGTCATCTTGACGATGTTTCCTTCTATTCTTCATTTTCTGAGTTTTTATCAGGAAGTGCTGCTGAATTTTGTCAAATGTCTTTTTTATGTCAATTGAGATGATCATTTTTTTTTCTCTTCATTCTGTGGGTGTGATATATTACATCAATTGATTTTCTTATATTGAATCACACTTGCATATCAGAAATAAATCTTACTTGATCATGATGTACAATATTTTAATGTGCTGTTGCATTTGGTTTGCTAGTATTTTCTTTTTTTTTTAATTAAAAAAAAATGTCTTCCCTCCCAAACTGCCCCCTCCCCCCCCACCGATTGTCTGCTGTGTCTATTCTCGGTGTGTTCTTCTCTCTCTGCTTGTATTCTCATTAGGCAGTTCTGGGAACTGATCCTGGGACTTTCCAGAGTGGGAGAGAGGTGCTCATTCTCTTGTGCCATCTCAGCTCCCTGGTCTGCTGTGTCTCTTATTGTCTGTCCTCTGTGTCTCTTTTTGTTGTGTCATCTTGCTGCACCAGCTCTCCATGTGGGCCAGCACTTCTGAGTGGGGCCGCAGTCCACATGGGCCAGGACTGTGCATGGGCCAGCTCTCCATTCATGCCAGCTCATCACATGGGCCAGCCTCCCTTCACCAGGAGGCCCCGGATATTGAACCCTTGACCTCCTATATGGTAGACAGGAGCCCAATTGCTTGAGCTACATCCTCTTCCCTGCTACTATTTTCCTGGTGATTTTTGCATTTGTATTCATGAGGGATGTCTGTAATTTTCTTGTGATATTTTTATCTGGTTTTTGTATTAGGGTAATGTTGGCTTTGTAGAATGAGTTGGGAAGTGTTCCCTCATCTTCAATATTTGAAAGTTTGAGCAATCTTGGTGTGAATTTTTGGAAAGTTGGTAAAATTCACCAATGGAGCCATCATCTGGTTCTGGGATTTTCTCTGTTGGGAGATTTGGGAATTACTGATTCAATTTCTTTATTTGTTATTGGTGTGCTGAGATCTTTAATTTCTTCCTGAGTCAGTGTAGGTAGTTTGTGTGCTTCTAGTAATTTGTCCACTTCATATAGGTTATCTAATATGTTTACATATCATTGTTCGTCGGAGCCTCTTATAATCCTTTTTATTTCTGTATGGTTGGTAGTAGTGTCTCCCCTTTCATTACTGGTTTTAGTTATTTGTATTTTCTCTCTTTTTTTCTTTGTCAGCTTAACTAAAATTTCATTGATTTTATCGATCTTTTCAAAGAACTAACTCTTGGTTCCATTGATTCTCTCTATTGTTTCTTATTCTCTGTTTCATTTATCTCTGTTCTAATCTTTGTTATTTCCTTCCTTCTGCTCACTTTGGGTTTAGTTTGTTCTTTTTCTAGTTCTTTCATGAGGTTAGGTCTGTTACTTGAGCTCTTTTTTCTTTTTTAATGTAAGCATTTAGAGCTATAAATTTCCCTCTGAGTACTACCTTCACTGTGTTCCATAAGATTCTTTTATATGTCAAGGAATATTAGATAAAAGTTTATTTTTTAATATGGTTTAGAGTCATAAGATGAAACTAAAGAATTTCTTAAAATTTATTACTTGATCAAAATCAACATAAAAGTATAACAGATTATATTTATAACTCAGACTGACAGACCACTTTATAATACAACTCTCTGATTTATGCTATCATAATTTTCCTATGGAATACTGACAAAAATATGAAGTAATATGTGTGACAAGTGGTCAAAAGCAAATTTTTTTATGAATAAGGTGAGTAAAAATGTACATACATTAGTCAAAAAAAGTTAGGATTATTTTCTCTGGAAAGTTAGCTTGTAAATGCATAGAGGAAACTCAAATCCACATACTGTAAAAACTGTCCTCTTTAAAATTTTTATTCTAGGTAGATACTTCTTCCATTTATGGTATACAAGTTGGATCATTTTCCCATTCATTTTATACTTTCTGAAGTAAGTCTTTTAGACTGTAGACTTCTTCACTCAAATCTTCAACACTACTAACCATTTTGTCACAAATGGAAGTAAAATTCTTCGGAGAAGCCAGTTCCAGCACTATCTTGTGAGAATTTATAGGTAAATTGGTAATGATATTCTGACCTGCTCTTATTAAATGACCATGCTGTTTAATTTCAGAAGAAAACGGAGGAATTCATCACCACTGATTTCCAACTTTGCCACTTCAGATAGCTCTCCAAATTTTATTTCTTCCACTTCTAATTCGTTAAGAGCAGCCAGAATTTCCTCCTGATCGCTACTGGTCCATTTTTTGCAAACTCATCTTTTCTCATGGTCAAATGGTGTCTTAAAGGTATAGCCCCTTCCTTTAACAAATCTGTCATATGTTCAAGTTCAAGACCATGTAAAAATATTTCCAGATCTCCAAATGCTGTATATGAACTACATATGTGATCTTTTTCTTTATCAGAATTTGTTGTCAAGAGTTTACAAATAGTTTCTTCTTTAGTTAAGTGTTGATGCTTTCCTTCCAATGGATTTAAACTTAAAGAAAGAAAGTTGAAGATCTCTAGATATTTCTTTTTGTAGTTTCACTTGGTGTCTTTCCAAATTGGTTAGTAGCACTTTATTAGCCCCAAGTAACTTAAAAATTAAATTTTTATCACCCTGATGTGCTGCCTATGTTAAAGCAGTATAACCATTCTCATCCTGGGTATTAACCTCTGCTCCCTGAACAATAAGGACAGCAACAACCTGAGGGTGCCTATCTCATGCAGCATAGATGATCAGAGTCGTAAGTTTCCTACAAGTGACATTTGAAACAGCATTTCTTGAAAGTAGTAGTTCTATGCACTTCAAGATCTATTCCTCTGAGCTATGAGCTGAACATGCAGTTATCAAAATGGGTTGTTTATCCTTATCAAAGCTTGCATTAGCACCTCTGGTTCAGCTCCACATTGGCAATGCTAGCAGCGTACATAAGGGGAGTCCATTCATACTGAAAAGTGGAATCTATACTAATGCCTGAGATGCCTGGTCTAAATACCCAATCTCCCAGCTGTCATCCTTGCTGTCACTACTCTTGCTACCACCAAGCCTCACAGCACCACTGCTGCCATGCCCACCAGGCCACTCTCTACCCAAATCATGTTGTTGTTCCATAAGTTTTGATACAGTGTTTTTGTTCTGTTTTCATTGATCTCAGTATGTATTTTGAGTTCTCTTGTGATTTTTTCTTTGACCTGTTGTTTGTTTGAGAGTCTTGTTTAAATGGATTTTCTAATTCTCCCTCTGTTGTTGATTTCTAACTTCATTCCATTGTGGTCAGAATAGATGATTTGTATAATTTCAGTCTTTTAAAATTTGTTGAGACTTGGTTTGCAACCAATGTGTGGTCTATCCCATAGAATGATCTATGTGTGCTAGAGATGAATGTATGTTCTTCTGTTTTGGGATGCAGTGTTCTGTTTATGACTGTTAGGCTTAGTTCTTTTATAATATTGTTCAAATTCTCCATTTCCTTATTCATCTTCTGTCTACACATTTTATCCATTGATGAAAGTGGTATAGCGAAGTCTCCAACTTTTATTAGAGGTGTCTATTTCTCCCTTCAATTTTTCCAATGTTTTCCTCATGTATTTTGGGGCATGGTAGTTAGGTACATAAATGTTCATGATTGTTATTTCTTCTTGTTGTATTGACCCTTTTATTGATATATATAGTATCCTTCTTTGTCTCTTGTAAGAGGTTTTGACTTATAGTCTATTAGTCCAATGTTGGTATTGTTACCCCAACACTCTTGGTTACTATTTGCATGGAATACTTTTTTTCCATTCTTTCACTTTCAGCCTGTTGGGTCTTTCGGTCTAAGGTGAGTGCTTTGTAAACAAATTATAGTTGGATCATGCTTTTTTTTAAAACATCAATTTTATTGATACATATTAATAAAGCATAAATCCATCCAAAGTGTATAATCAGTGGTATTCGGTGCAATCACATATTTGTGCATTCATCATTTAAGTCATTCTTAGAGTAATAATAATAATAATAAACAACAAACAACCAAAACTCATCACTTCTCAATCTCTCTATGCTTCCCAATCTCTCTATGCTTCCCCTGCCGTGCATAGCTGCTATTCTTTTTCCTTCTCTATAATATATTTGTATTTATATTTTGTAAAAAGTCATATATGCAGTATCACCCATATTCGTGTTTACATGAGGTTTTGCTATGTTATACTGTCCCATATTACAGTTTTTAGCTTTTCTTCTAGTAATATACATGACCTTAGACTTTCCCTTTCAACCACTGTCATACCCATACAATAGTAACTGCTAGTTACAAACACCATGATATGTTTTAACCATTTCTATTCATTTCCAGGATCATTCTTTTTTTAATCCATTCTGCCAATATGTGTCTTTTGATTGGGGAGTTTAATCCATTTACATTCAGTGTAAGTAAGGTAGGACTTACTTCAGCCATTTTGTCTTTTGTTCCTTATAAATCTTATATCCTCTCTCCTTAAGCATGTATAAGAAATGTCATAATCATCCTATTATGTGTGACTCTTTCCCGTCTAGGAGATTTCTTTTACTCTGTTCCTCTTCTGGGAGTTCTGGACTTTGTCTTTGTTTTTATACAAATTTTCCTCCCCAGTGGCTATGGATTTGCTAAATTCTTCTCCTATGCTCTTGGCTGCCTTTTTACTCCAGCTTCAGCCTTGGATCCTATCTGCCTTATTTTTTTTTTTTTAAGATTTATTTATTTATTTAATTCCTCCCCTCCCCCGGTTGTCCGTTCTCTCTGTTTGCTGAGTCTCGTTTCTTTGTCCGCTTCTGTTGTCGTCAGCGGCATGGGAAGTGTGGGCGGCGCCATTCCTGGGCAGGCTGCACTTTCTTTCACGCTGGGCAGCTCTCCTTACGGGTGCACTCCTTGCTCGTGGGGCTCCCCTACGCGGGGACCGCGGCACTCCTTGCGCGCATCAGCATTGCGTGTGGGCCAGCTCCACACGGGTCAAGGAGGCCCGGGGTTTGAACCGCAGACCTACCATGTGGTAGACGGACGCCCTAACCACTGGGCCAAGTCCGTTTCCCCTATCTGCCTTATAATGGTTCAGCTTTCCCATTTCATGCAGCTTTTCTGCCTCTGGTAACTTCTGCCATAGGGAATCCCAACCCATAGAACCAAATGAAGTCAGTTTAAAAAATACCTGATTTTTTTGGTTTGTTTGTTTATTTTTGTTTGTTAGATGCACCAGCAATTAGGGACTGAGCTGGGAGAGTGCACAACTTTACAATAGTTCTACCATGGGTCATTCTGATTACCAGGGCATGGCTTTGTATGCTCACACACGCTGACTACTAGGGCCCCACCTTGCAACTATGCGGCCTTGGGTCTCTGTACTTGAATGTGTGTGGGACTCTAATTTGCTGCCATGGGTAGTATGTCAGCAGCCATGGCAGTAAGTACCCAGGCAGAGCTCTGCTGCTGTGTGTCTCTTTTTTTTTTTTTCAAAGTAATGCTCCCATACTTTTTTTTTTCAAAAAAGATTTATTTATTTATTTATTTTTCTCCCCTTCCCACCCCCCCCCCCCACTCCAATTGTCTGTTCCCTGTGTCTATTTGCTGCGTCTTCTTTGTCCACTTCTGTTGTTGTCAGCGGCACGGGAATCTGTGTTTCTTTTGGTTGCGTCATCTTGTTATGTCAGCTCTCCATGTGTGCGGCACCATTCCTGGGCAGGCTGCACTTTCTTTCGTGCTGGGCGGCTGTCCTTACAGGAGGTACTTCTTGCGCGTGGGGCTCCCCTACGTGGGGGACACCCCTGCATGGCACAGCACTCCTTGCGTGCATCAGCACTGCACATGGGCCAGCTCCACACGGGTCAAGGAGGCCCGGGGTTTGAACTGCGGACCTCCCATGTGGTAGACGGACACCGTAACCACTGGGCCAAGTCAGCTGCCTGCTGTGTGTCTCTTAAACTGTGCCATGACCGATTGTGAAGTTGGGATCTGGACTGGCAGGTCTGCACTAATCTAATACCTATTTGTTGTTGTTGTTATTGTTGTTTTTATTGTTATTGTTGTTTCCTCCTTCAATTCAGAATTGTGGAGTCTTTCTCCAGTCTGTATTTTTCTCCAGAGTTTCAAGTGAATTGAATCTGTCCCTTTATTTAACTGTGTTTAAGGGAAAACGTTCCCAGGGATGTTTTACCCTGCCATCTTGATGGTGTCACTCTCTGGGAGAATATCTAATTAAATAACATTGCTTGACATCACACAATTGATTAAATGTTTTAATGATGGCAGTGTTTTATGCTCTGTGTTGGTATTTGATGGCATCTGTATTTGAAATCCCCTTTCATATTAATTCAGTATGTCATTGATCTCTCTCTTTGACTCACACAGAGAAGCCGGAGATGATTCATTTCTGTAGGGATTACCTCAAAAGCAGAAGCTGAACTGACACTGAAGAAGAAATTAAATAAGATTTATTAGGACTTTTTGAAAATTTGTTATTTGATGCACTTTCTTCTGACTAAATTAGTAGTTTGTTTTAGAAGTATAGAAGAGGAAAGCAGTTAAATGAAAGAAAATCCAATGTCTGGAGTAAGCATGTCCTCTTTGTGGGAGTCATGGTTATTGTTGACTGGTTGTTTTTGTAAACCACTTTTCCTTCTCTTCTCCAAAGGGAACACTAGAATCTAAAACTGAGTGTGGATGAGTAACTACTGTGTGGGCCTCAGTATTTTTATGTAAAAATTAAAGGGAGTATAGACAATGAAAACACCCCAGAAAGCCATTCTGTAAAAACAGTTAAATACAGTTTAAGAGAAATAAAAAGACATTAAGAAAACGATAAAAGACACAAAGAACACTATTCATCAGAATTAGAAAAACTTTTAAATGAGGTGGCAGAATTCAAGAAAAAAATAGATATTGATGAAAAAATTCATTTTAGAAATGAAGACCAAATTAAAAGTAGTAGGATAAATAGATATAACAAATGATACCTTAAAGGATATATAGACAGTAAAAAGGAAAATATTTTAAAACTAAAAAAGAAATGAAACAGAAATACAAAGGATTTGAGAGAAGTGAGAAATATAAAAAATTAGAAAGATCTGAACTATGGATAGAAGGAGTCCCTGGAGAGGAAGAAGACCAAAGAACAAGTATTAAAAACTAAGTTCAAAGGGAGTGGATGTGGCTTACGTGATTGAGTGCCTGCTTCCCACATGGGAGGTCCTGGGTTTGGTCCCTGGTGCCTCTTAAAGAAAACAATAAAACAAAACAACAAGCAAACAAATGCAAAAACCAACTCAGGGAAGCATCAGTGTGGCTTGGTAGTTGAGCACTGGCTTCCCACATGAGAGGTCCCGGCTCCAATCCCTGTTGTGGTACCTAAAAACAAAACAAAACAAAAAACTAAATTCAAGGAAACTTTTATGAACTATTTCCTGGAATATTTTAAATGACAGATTATGGGAACACAACATATACCTAACTATACTGATCCATAACTACCAACCCTAGCACATATTCAGAAGAACTGCTGGATTTTAAAGAAAAAAATAAAAAAATCCTTTGAGCATTTGGGCACAAATAGCATGTGACTTATAATGGAGAAAAATTAGGTTATTGTCAGGCAGTCTGACAGAAAAGCATTATGCCAGAAGATGGAGTAACATATTTAAGCTACTCAAGGAAAGAAAATGTGAATAAAGGATTTTATGTCCAATAAGTTTCACAGAAACTGTGATCAACATGCAAGAACTCAGGGAATATTGTTCTCATGGATCCTTCTTAAGATATCTCCTGGAGATCAAGCTTCACAAAGATTCACCAAAAAGATAAGAGAGACATTGACCCAAGTAGTGGGGGTAAGCATAAAATATATGTTGATTATAGAACAAAGACTAAAGAGTTAAAAAAAAATGAGATTATAAAATGTAAAGGTTTTATCATCTGTCAACATAGATCTATTAAAAAGTGGAAAGAATGAGGTTAACCTAAGAAAAACTACTTCAAGAAAATAAATTAAGTGGAATTGATATAGTATGTTCTTTTTCTTAACATTACCTTTGTGAGATTAATCCATACTGTTGTGTATAGTTGCATGCAGACTGTGTCTAGTTTTCCATTGTGTGACTGTACTACAGTTGACTCGTTAAACTTTTGATGGACTCTGATTCTTATTGTTTGCTGATTATTAAGCTTTCTCTGTAGATGATCATTTTGACTGTATACTCTGCTGGTTTGATTTCCTCCCTACCAGTCCTTTTACCTCTTATTTCCTTTTTTTTTATGGTGTTGTTGAGGACTTTCAGTATTTTGTTAAACAGTAGTGGTGATATAGTCATGTTTCCTTTTTTTAATATTGTTGTCGAAGACTTTTAGTATTTTTAAACAGTAGTGGTAATATAGTCATCTTTGTCTAAAGTTCTATGTCTTTTTTTCCCACTTTTTAGAGAAGTTGAGGTTTTCCAGAACAGTCATGCATAAAATATAAGATTCCCATATACCATCCCACCACTAACAACTTGCATTGATGTGGAAGATTTATTACAATCAATGATAGCACCTTTTTATAATTGTACTATTAATTAAAGCCCATAGTTTAATTTGGTCACTGTTTGCATAGTGTCGTTCCATGAATTTTTATTTTTATTTATTTATCTTTAGGAGGTACCGGGGATTGAACCCAGGACCTCATACAGGGGAAGCAGGCATTTAACCACTTGAGCTACATCCCCCTGCCCTGTTCCATGAATTAAAAAAAATTTTTTTTCTTCTGTTACCATCTATAGGTGGTATCTAACATTTCACCTTTTAATCATATTCAGATATATATATCAGTGCTGTTGATTGTATTCACTATGTTGTGCTACCATCACCACTATCCATTACCAAAGCATTTCCATCATTCCAAAAAGGAACCCTGTACATTTTAAGCCTTAAAGTCCCATTCCCTATCCCCAACCCATCTGTTTGTAACCTGTATTCTAGATTCTGACCCTGAATTTGCTTATTTTAATTGTTTCAAATCAGTGAGATCATACAATTTTCATCCTTTTGTGTCTGGCTTATTTCACTCAATACGATGTCTTCAAGGTTCATCCGTGTTGTTGCAAGTATCAGGACTTCATTCCTTTTTATAGCTAAATGATATTCAATTGTATTGTATCTACAACATTTTATTTATGCATTCATCAGTTGACACTTGGGTTGCTTCCATCATCTGACAATTGTGAATAATGGTGCTATGAACATTGGTGTGCAAATATCTCTTTGAGCCCCTATTTTCAAATCTTTTGGGTATATACCTAGTAGTGGGATTGCTGGATCATGTTGTAGTTCTATACTTAGCTTTCTGAGGAACTGCCAAACTGTCTTCCATGGAGACTACACCATTTCACATTCCCATCAGCAATGAATGAGTGTTTCTATTTCTCCACATCCTCTCCAATACTTGTTATTTTCCATTTTTTTTAATAGCAGCCTTTCTAGTGGGTATGAAGTGGTATCTCATTGTGGTTTTCATTTGCATTTCCCTGATAGCTAATGACAATGAGCATTTTTTCATGTACTTTCTGGCCATTTGTTTATCTTCTTTGGAGAGAGGTCTGGTCAAGTCTTTTGCCCATTTGTTAATTGCTTTTTTGTTTTTTGCTTTTTTAGTCTTTTTGTTATTAAGTTGAAGGATTTCTTTACATCTACTAGATATTAATCCTTTATCACATATGTGGTTTCCAAATACCTCCTCCCATTGTGTAGGTTGTCTTTTTACTTTCATGATAAAGTCATTTGAGAAACAACATTTTTTTAATTTTTATGAGATCCCATTTATCTATTTTTTTTCTTTTGTTGCTTGTGCTTTGGGTGTAAAATCTAAGAAATCATTGCCTAGGTCCTAAAGATGCTTCCCTATGTTTTCTTCTAGGAGTCTGATAGTTTTAGTTCTTAAAATGTCTTGATCTATTTTGAATTTTTTTTTATATGGTGTGAGGCAGGGGTCCTCCATTTTTTTTCTTTTTCTGCAAATGGTGATCTAGTTTCCCAGCACTTTTTGTTGAAGAGATTATTCTTTCTCAATTGGGTATTCTTTGCCACCTTGTCAAAAATCAGTTGGTTGTAAATGTGAGGGTTGATTTCTGAGCTCTCAGTTCTATCCGATTTGTCTATATGTCTGTCTTTGTGCCAGTATCATGCTGTTCAGATTACCATGGCTTTGTAATAAGTTTCAAGATTGGGAACTGTGAGTCCTCCAACTTCATTCTGTTTTTTTCAAGATGGCTTTAGCTTTTGGGGGCCTCTTACCCTTCTATATAAATTTGGTGATTGTCTTTTCCATTTCTGCAAAGAAGGTTGCTGGAATTTTGATTGGGATTGCATTGAATCTATAAATTGCTTTGGGTAGTATTGGTATCTTAACAATATTTAGTCTTCCGATCCATGAACATGGAATGTCCTCCCATTTATTTAGGTATTTAATTTCTTTTTTTTTTTTCTTTTTCCCTCCCCCCTGCCCTTCCCTTTCCCTCTCCTCCCCCTCCCCCCTGCCCTACTGTTTTTGCTGTCTGTGTCCATTCACTGCGTCATCTTCTGTATCTATTTCTTTTTTTTTGTCTTCTCATTTTTCTCCTCTAGGATTCACTGGGATTCGATCCTGGGGACCTCTAATGTGGAGAGAGGATCCCTGTCACTTGTGGCACCTCAGTTCCTGGATCCTGTTGCACCTTGTCTTGACTCTCCTCTTCATCTCTCTTTGTTGTGTCATCATCTTGCTGCCTGATTCACTTGCAAGGGCATTGGCTTGCCACACAGGCACTCATGCAGGCACTTGTGTGGGCACTTGGCTCACTGTGTAGGCATGCTTTTTTTTTTTTTCCAACCAGGAGGCCCCAGGGATTGAACCCAAGTTCTCCCTTATGGTAGGCAGAAGCCCAATCACTTGAGCCACATCCACTTCCCATCTTAATTTCTTCTAACTTTTTTTTTTTATTTTTATTTTTTTAATTTTATTGACTTTGTAATAATATTACATTAAAAATATATATGTGAGGTCCCATTCAACCCCACCCCCCCACCCCACCTCTCCCCCCCCCAGCAACACTCCCTCCCATCATCATGACACATCCATTGGATTTGGTAAGTACATCTTTGGGCACTTCTGCACCTCATAGTCAATGGTCCACATCATGGCCCATACTCTCCCCCATTCCATCCAGTGGGCCCTGTGAGGATATACAATGTCCGGTGATTGCCTCTGAAGCACCATCCAGGGCAGCTCCATGTCCCAAAGACACCTCCACCTCTCATCTCTTCCTGCCTTTCCCCATACCCATCAGCCACCATGTCCACTTTTCCCAATCCAATGCCACCTCTTCTATGTGGACATTGGATTGGTTGTGTCCATTGCACCTCTATGTCAAGAGGAGGCTCAGATTCCACATGGATGCTGGATGCAATCCTCCCACTTTCAGTTGTAATCACTCTAGGCTCCATGGTGTGGTGGTTGTCCTTCTTCAACTCCATCTTAACTGAGTGTGGTAAGTCCAATAAAACAGATTGTAGGTGCTGGAGTCTGTTGAGGCTCAGGACCTGGCTATCACATTGTCAGTCCAGAGATTCAAATCCCCTAAATATATCTTAAACCCCAACATTAACTGCACCTCCAGCACATTAGCATGAAAGTCTTATGAAGGGAGATCCCATCTGAGTCCAGATTCATCACACATAAACACCATTTCCAAAGAGGGGCCATCTGCCCTGGTAGTTAACCCCATCGGCCATGACCATAACTCCCATGGGTCTCTTTAGCCCTCAAAGGAACCAATATCTGGGGGTTGTATCTGCTTTATCTGTCTCTCTGACTCTGCTCAGTTGTGCATAAGGGCAATCCTTCTGCCAGCCTCCAGACTCTTTTTTAGAAACTCATAGCCATATAAACTCATTTCTCCTTTCCATTTCCCCCTTACTTTAGGTCAAACAGCAATTTAAAGTCATGTTATTTTATGTAGACAGGGATATTCTGCTGATCCGCATTGAACCTTCCGTATAAGGTCATTTTCCAGTTGCATCATCAGTTGGTAGTTGATAGTGGTCCCTCGTTGCCAGGGAGGCTCATCCCTGGGTGTCATGTCCCACGCTGGGGGGAAGGCATTGCATTTACATGCTGAGTTTGGCTTCGAGACTGGCCACATTTGAGTAACATGAAGGCTGACAGGAGGAAATTCCCAGGCACAATGTTGCTCTAGGCCTTGTTCTTATTTTAGGCTTATCAGCTCACAAAGCATAGTCATTAGCATCAGGGGCTCACTGTTGAACCCTCACTCCCTCCCGGTCCCCGCTGCTGTACCTGGGAGACTGTCGCTGCTCCCCTAGGGACCACGACAGAGCACCACTGGCCAGGAACCCAGTACCCCCCCTGCTGTGGTTTTTAATTGTTACCACTATGAGTATATCCAAACATTACCATGCACCCTGGACATATGTTCTGTACAGCTCCCTGTCAGCCATATATCACCTGTCAATGGCATCCCATACCAGTATCCCTCCATTGCCATTGTTGAAACACTCTGTGATCCAGAACTCCCCGAAATTTGAAGCCCAATATAATGTCAGGGTCCCTTACTAGGGAATGGCATATAGCGATGGGTTTAAAGGTTAGATAAAGAACACGTGTTTACTTGGAAAAAATTCTACATCCTATCTTTTTCTTTTCTTTTTTTTTTTCCCCCTAATTATTCAGCTTCTCTTCACAGGAGCCCTAGACCACAGCAATGCATATATATAATGTACAGCACTCCCATACATCCACCACAAAACCTTTTCCCTTCCACAGTGCTACTCTTACACCCTATTCACATCATATTTACTTAACGTGATGTATAGAGTCTGAGACACTAGCTTTCTAACAAGGTGACATCTGTGCTTACATTATGGTGCATACTTTAGGATACACAGTTTTTTACATTCTTAGTTATCCTATGTTTTACATTATGGTTTACATTATCAGTCTGTTATCTCCTATATGTTATGGTGTAATATTACATGTTTTATATCCATCCTTGTGTACTCTCAAGAAACTCCTCTCTTACCCCCCATTTACCTTGGTTCCACACATTTAACGTCCATTTTCCCTTCCACCTTGGTGCCCACAGTGACAGCCAACCTCCGTTTCCTGAGGAGCCACTTCCAGATATAGATGGAATAGTGTTCAGGGCCTAACTTGCTCAACTGCCCCAATGCCCTGGGAGCCACCCTTTCTCTCGAGGGATACAGTTCCCTCTATTTGATGGCATTAGTCCTCCCCAGGATGTGGGTCCACCCCCACTCTCACTACTTGGGTTTCTACCCCATGGTGTCACCCACTCTGGCAGAATGAGCATTTAGACATTCCCCAGGAGCCCGTCCTGCATCAGACCCTCCCCTCCGAGCATTCTAAACAGGTATCTAACAATGTTTTATAGATAGTTTTCTGTGTACAAGTCCTTTACATCCTTGGTAGATTTTTTCCTAGATATTTGACTCTTTTAGTTGATATTGTGGATGGAATTTTTTTTTTCTTTTTTATTCTGTTTGTTTATTGCTTGTGCATAGGAACACTACTGATTTTTGGGTGTTGATCTTATATCCCACCATTTTGCTGAATTCTTTAATTAGCTCTAGGAGCTTTGTTGTGGATTTTCCCAGGTTTTCTGTATATAGCATCATATCATATGAAAATAGAGATTACTTTTTACATTCTAATATGAATACTCTTTCTTTCTTTTACTGGTACTATCACTTTTAATGACTTTTACAAATTTTAATTTTAATATGCTTGACTCATATTCTTGACTAAACACATTTTAGAGAATCTTTAAAATTTTGGCTTCCAGTAAGGGGAAAAAACAATTAGAGTGGGAGTAATTTTTTTTTAACTCACAGAGAAATGCCTGTAATTTTTCTTACACACTGAATTTGTGGTGTCTTTTAATTAACTAGTCTCTTAAGGGTATACAAATCATGGAAATATTGGGGCAGTATGTGATATCTCCTTTTTACTATTCAAAATGATACAAATAACTGCACTACATTTTGGATTACATCTTCCTGACTCCCTCTTGTTCATTTTGTTGAGGATTACTCTCTGCAAAACATTAAAAGAGGAGCTAGAGAGAGAAAAGATATAGAAGTAGGGCTGCAGACAAAATAGGAGATGCTTAGATAAACAAAAAACTTTTAATGTGATTATGCCCCAGATAGATATTGCATATACTAAAAAATTATGTGCTATCTTTAAAAAAAGATTTATTTTGTTTATCCCCCCACCCTGTTCTCCCCATTGTTTGCTCTCTGTGTCCATTCACTGTGTATTTTTCTGTGTCTGCTTGTATTTTCATTAGGCGGCTCTGGGAACTGATCTTGGGACCTTCTGGAGTGGGAGAGAGGCGATTACTCTCTTGAGTCACCTCAACTCCCTGTTCTGCTACGTCTTCTTATTTTCTCTCCTCTGTGTCTCTTGTTGTGTCATCTTGCTGAGCCAGCTCTCCATGTCAGCCTGTACTCCTGTGTGGGGGGTGGCTTTCCTGCACTGGGTGGCATTCCCATGCAGGTTGGCACCCCTGCACAGGGCGACATTCCCATGTGGGCTGGCACTCCATGTGGGGCAACTTGCTGCATGGGCCAGCTTGCTCTCACCAGGAGGCCCTGAGCATTGAACCCTGGACCTCCTATATGGTAGATGGGAACCCAATTGGTTGAGCCACATTCATTTCCCTGTGCTATTTATATTAAATTCAAATTTACCTTGGTATGCTATATTTTTATTTGCTAAATCCAGTAACCCTTTGTACAAGATCCTTATCTTCAGTAAACTTACTACTTAACAGGAAAATTAATCAATAATAATAATGTAAGGCAGCTGTAATAAGTGCAGTAATACAATCAAAGGAGGAAAAGATATCCACCAACTACCACAGAAGAGTACTTGGGAGAGACAGCAATTAATGCAGTATGAATAAATTTTGCAAGATGAATAAATTTTGATTGGTGTGTAAGTGGGTTAGTGTGATAATTTCGAAGTGCAAGTATCCTGGGTTAAATCTCAGGTTCATCACTCATTAGCTGTGTAACCTTGGACAAATCATTCAATCTTTCTTTATTGTAAAGTCAGGATAATAACACCAACATTACTAGGTTGTTTGAAGATCAAAGATAACATATGCACAAAGCACCTGGAACATAGGAGGCACTCTTTAAACTTAAATTACTTAATAATACTATCACAACTTCAAGTGTCACTTGACAAAATGTCACTTGGCAAAATACTTGTCACAGACAAATATTCAAATATTAATATTATGCAGTAATAGTTATACTGAATATGTAATTTTATTTCCATGATCTATTTACACTGTACAAATACTGTTGAAGTGCACCCTACAAGTTCACAATAAATTACGGTGTATTTCCTTTAAAAATATATTCCTTTATAAAAGTTTCATAGAACATTGGCAGGTCAATGTTGACAAAACTCTCAAAGCATGTCACCAATTCTTTGATATCAGGAATGCTTCCAAATGTTATCAATTTCACAATCACAAGTCACCATTTCAGTTTTAAATACGTACAAGTTTTAAATAAAAAAACAAATTCTCAGGGGAAAGTCCTTGTGGAAATACTCATTTCTGCTCTGATCTTTACTATTTCTCTCTGGCTTGGTTTGGAATTAGTTTGCTGTGCTTTTTCTAGTTCCTCCAGGTGTGCAGTTAGATCTTCAATTTTAGAACTTTCTTCTTTTTTAATGTAAGCATTAAGGATTATAAATTTCCCTCTCAGTACTGCCTTTGCAGTATCCCATAAGTTTTGATATGTTGTGTTCTCATTTTCATTCGTTTCAAGATATTTGCTGAATTCTCTTATGATTTCTTCTTTGACTCGCTGATTATTTGTTGTTTAATCTCCATATATTTAAGAATTTTCCCTTTTTCCATCCATTATTGATTTCCAGCCTCATTCCAGTATGATCAGAAAAAGTGTTTTGTATAATTCCTTTTTTAAAAAAGATTTATTTATTTATTTTTCCTCCTTCCCCCGGCCATTGTCTGTTCTCTGTGTCCATTTGCTGTGTATTCTTCTGTGTCTGCTTGTCTTCTTTTTAAGCAGCACTGGGAACCGATCCTGGGACCTTCTGGAGTGGGAGAGAGGTACCAATCTCTTGCACCAGATCAGCTCCCTGGTCTGCTGCATCTCTTATTGTCTCTCTTCTGTGTCTTTTTTTGTTGTGTCATCTTGCTGTGCCAGCTCTCTGCTCAAGCCAGCTTGTTGCGCAGGCCAGTGCTCCTGCGTGGTTCATCACTCCACTCAGGTTAACTCACCACATGGACCAGCTTGCCTTCACCTGGAGGCCCTGGGAATCAAACCCTGGACCTCCTATATGGTAGACAGGAGCCCAATCGCTTAAGCCACATCCACTTCTCTATAATTTTAAATTTATTGACACTTGTCTTATACACAACATATGGGCTATCTTGGAGAAGGATCCATGAGCACTTGAAAAGAATGTATATACTGCTGCTGTGGGGTATAATGCATAATGTCTGTCATGTGAGTAGTCTACAGTTTGTTTATCCATTCTTCTGTTGATGGACACCTGGGTTGTTTTTCCAACTTTCGGCAAACATGAATAATGTTGCTCTGAACATCAGTGTGCAGATGTCTGTTTGTGTCACTGCTCTCAGTTCTTTTGGGTATATACTCAGTAGTGGTATTGCAGGGTCACATGGAAAGTCTATATTCAACTTGCCAAACAGTCCTCCACAGTGGCTGTACCATTCTGCATTCCCACCAACACTGAAGAAGTATTCCTATATATCCACATCCTTTCCAACACGTGTCGTTCTCTGTCTTTTTAATAGTGGACATTCTGATAGGTGTGAAATGATATCTCATTCTAGTTTTGATTTGCATTCCCCTAATCATTAGTGATGTTGAGCATTTCTTCATGTGTTTTTTTGCTATTTGTATTTCTTCTTTGTACAAATGTCTATTCAGTACTTTTGCCCATTTTTAAATTGGGTCATTTGTCTTTTTATTGTTGAGTTGTAACATCTTGTAATAAAGTCTATATATTAAACCCTTATCTGACATATGACTTCCAAATATTTTCTTCCATTGAGTGGGCTGCCTTTCCACCCTTTTGACAAAGTCCTGGGAGGTACAAAAGTGTTTAATTTTAAGGAGGTCCTATTTATCTTTTTTTTCTTTTTTTGCATGTGCTTTGGGTCTAAGTTTCAAGAAACCACCACCTTCTGGCAAGGTCTTGAAGATGTTTCCATACATTTATTTTTGGTAGTTTCATGGTCCTGGCTTTTATATTTAAGTTTTTGACCCATTTTGAGTTGATTCTGGTATAGGAAGTGAGATAAGGATTCTCTTTCATTCTTTTGGTTGTAGATATCCAGTTGTCCCAGCACCATTTGTTGAAGAGACGTTTTGTCCCGTTAACATTAACTTGGTAGGTTTGTCAAAAACCAGTTGACTGTATAGGTGACTTTTTTTTTCTGGGTTCTCAGTTCTCTTCCACTGATCGATGTGTCTATGTTTATGCCAGTACCATGCTGTTTTGACCACTGTAGCTTTGCAATATGTTTCAGAGTCAGGCATTGAAATTCTTCCCACATTGCTCTTCTTTTTTAAGAATGCTTTTGGCTATTTAGGTGCACTTTCCTTTCCACATGAATTTGATAATTGCCTTTTCTAATTCTGTGAAGTAAGCTGTTGGGATTTTGATTTGTATTGCATTGGTATCGTTTGGGTAAAATAGACATCTTCATGATATTTATTCTTTTAATCCATGAACATGGAATGTCTTTCCATTTGTTTAGGTCTTTCAAAATTTCTTTTAGCATTGTTTTGTAGTTCTCTGCATATAGGTCCTGTACTACTTTGTTTAAATTAATTCCTTGGTATTTGAGTCTCTTTAAAAAAAATTATTGAAGTATATCATTCATACATAAACATACATAAGCAATAAGTATATAGTGATAGTTGTGAACTTACAAAACAAACATATATAACATCATACAAGACTCTCGTACCTCACCCTACCACCAATACCTTGCATTGTTGTTAAACATTTTAAATTAATGATTAAATAGCATTGTCAAAATATTTCTATTAACCAAACTGCTTTCCCCCAACCCACCCTATTATTATTATTATTCTTATATCATTTATATATGAACATACATAAACAGTAAATGTATAGTAAAAGTTGTGAACTTACAAAGCAAACATGCATAACATCATACAGGGGTCCTATTCATCAATGCTCCACCAACATCTTGCATTGTCATGAGATGTTTGTTACAAAGTATGAAAGAATATTGTCAAAATCTTACTACTAATTATAGTCCTTATCTCATATTTGGTGTATTTTCCCCCAACCCACCCTATTATTATTTTTTAAATATGTATTTTTTTATGACAGAATTTGTAAACACATAAAACAATCATGCACACGTGCAGAATTCTCAAACAACACCCCTCTGTTAACATACCACACTGCGGTGGAATATTTGTTACAAATAATATAATATCATCTGATTGTTACCATGTCCATAGTGTACATTTGGCACACATTTTTCATACTGCCCCATTATCAACACAGTACATCTTTGGCATGGATGCAAGAATATTATATTATTACTACTAACCACAGTCCATAGGTCACTCCAATTGTATCTTTCCCATGCTTCTCCACGTTCCCACCACCCTGCAATAGTGATGTAAATTTGCTCTAGCTAACAAAGGTCACTCTTGCATCTGTACCATCAACCACAATTCTCATCCACCTCTTGGTTTACTGTGCTATTCAGTTCCTAGATTATTCTCTAGCATTCTATCAATTGGCATTTTCATACCTAGACTACCATTTCCAGCCACATCCCCATTTATAAACTAGCTGTTACTATGTGTTACCATCCACTCTGTACATTTCCACACTTTTACAGTAAAGCTAATTAAAACTTCTACAACATTAAACATCAGTAGTCTATCTCAGTTCTCCTCTTATCTCCTTTAAGAATCCACCACCTACTACCAGATCTTGAAGCTATCTTCCTCCAATTTCTTCTAGAAGCTTTATTGTCCTTGCTTTATTTTTATTTTTATTTTTTTATCCATTTTGAGTTGATTTTTGGACAAGGTATGAGACAGGGGTCCTCTTTCCTTCTTTTGGCAATGGATATCCAGATCTTTCAGCACCGTTTGTTGAATGAACTGTTCTGCCCAAGCTGTGTGAGTTTGACAGGCTAGTCAAAAATAACTTGATCATATATATGAAGGTCTGTTTCTGAACCATCAGTTTGGTTCCATTGGTCTATGTGTCTGTGTTTATGCCAGTACCATGTTGTTTTTACCACTATAGCTAGGCAATATGATTTCAAGTCTGGAGATGAGGGCTCCCTTTTCCTTTTTATGATGTTTCTGGCTATTCAGGACCCTTTACCCTTCCAAATAAATTTGATATTCATGTTTTCAATTTTTAAAAAATGGTGGTGGAATTTTTATCAGGATTGCATTGAATCTGCATATCAATTTGAGTAGAATTGACATCTTAATGACATTTAGTCTTCTAATCTGTGAGCATGGAATGTTCTTTCAGTTATTTAGGCTTTTTAAAATTTCTTTTAACATTGAGTTGCAGTTTTCTGAATACAAGTGCTTTACATTGTTGGTTAAGTTTATTCCTGGGAAACAGACTTGGCCAGTGGTTAGGGTGTCCGTTTACCACATGGGAGGTCCGCGGTTCAAACCCCGGACCTCCTTGACCTGTGTGGAGCTGGCCCATGTGCAGTGCTGATGCGCGCAAGGAGTGCTGTGCCACGCAGGGGTGTTCCCTGCGTAGGGGTGTCCCCCACGTAGGGGAGCCCCACGTGCAAGGAGTGCACCCGTAAGGAGAGCCGCCCAGCAGGAAACAAAGTGCAGACTGCCCAGGAATGGTGCCGCCCACACTTCCCCTGCCGCTGATGACAACAGAAGCGGACAAAAGAAACAAGACACAGCAAACGGACACAGAGAACAGACAACCGGGGGAGGGGGGGAATTAAATAAATAAATAAATCTTTAAAAAAAGAACATAAAAGATTTCATTTGTGTTGGTTGCTTTTACAAAAAAAAAAGTTTATTCCTGACTATTTGAGTTTTATCTGTCATATTTTATTTTCACCACTCTTGTGACACTTTTAGTTACTTTTGTTGATATAATCTTCATTTCTAGACTCTCTTCCAGGCCCCTCTCTCCTGTCTTTTCTTTTTTAGGCTCTAGCACATCCTTTAGAATTTCCTGAAAATCTAGTCTCTTGCTTAGAAATTCTCTCAGTTTCTGTTTATCTGTGAATATTCTAATCTTGCCCTCATTTTTGAAAGACAGTCTTGCCAGATATAAGATTCTTGACTGGACATTTTTCTCTTGTAGTATCTTAAATATATCATATCACTGTCTTCTTGCCTCCATGGTTTCTGGTGAGAAATCAGCACTTAATCTTATTGGGTATCCCTTCTATGTTATGCACTGCTCTTCTCTTGCTGTTCTCAGAATTCTCTCTTTATCATTGGCTTTTGACATTGTGATGAGTATGTGTCTCAGAGTTGGTTTATTTAGATTTTTTCAGATGGGAGTATGTGTTAGTCAGCCAAAGGGGTGCTGATGCAAAATACCAGAAATCTGCTTGGCATTATAAAGGGTATTTATTTGGGGTAGGAGCTTACAGTTACCAAGCCATAAAGCATAAGTTACTTCCCTCACCAAAATCTATTTCCACATATTGGAGCAAAATGGCTGCAGACATCTATGAGGGTTCAGGCTTTCTGGGTTCCCCTGGGCTCAGTGCCTCTGTTTCCTCCACAAGGTCAGCTGTAGACTATGAGGCTCTCTAGGCTTTGCCTCTCTCCACAAGGTCAGATGTAGACTATCAGTTCTGTCTCTTTCCCTGGGGCTCCAGCTTAAGACTTCAGCATCAAACTCCAACATCAAAACTCCAACATCAGGGGGTGGGGGTATATGGGGACCTCATATTTTTTGAATGTAATATTAAAAAATAAAGACAAAAAAACCCAAAAAAAACCAACCCTCCAACATCAGAAACCCTCAACTCTGTTCTCTGCCATGCCTTTTATCTGTGAATCCCCACCCCACCCTAATCATAACTCAATCATGCCCAGGAACGGATCAGATTACAAACATAATCCAGTATCTATTTTTGGAATTCATAACCATATCAAACTGCTACAGAGTGTGTTGTGCTTCTTGGACATGGATACCTATGTCCTTCAATAGAGTTGGGAAATTTTCTACCATTATTTCTTCATATATTCCTTCTGCTGCTTTTCCCTTCTCTTCTCCTTCTGGGACATGCATGACACATATGTTTGCATGCCTTTTGCTGTCATTTAGTTCCGTGAGACCTTGTTCAATTTTTTCCATTCTTTTTTTCATCAATTCTTTTGTGTGTTCACTTTCAGAGGCCATTTCTTCAAGCTCATCAATCCTTTCTTCTGTCTCCTCAAATCTATTATATGATTCCATGGTTTTTAAAATTCATTTATTGTGCCTTTCATTCCCATAAGATCTGCTATTTTTCTACATATGCTTTCAAATTCTTCTTTGTACACATCCTGTGTCTTTTTTTAAATTATTATTATTTTAAATTTTATTTCTCTCCCCTTCCCTGCTCCCCTCCCCCCAGTTGTCTGCTCTCTGTGTCCATTTGCTGTGTGTTCTTCTGTGTCCGCTTGGATTCTTGTCAGTGGCACCAGGAATCTGTGTCTCTTTTTGTTGCGTCATCTTGCTGTGTCAGCTCTCCGTGTGTGTGTGCCACTCTCCTGGGTAGTCTGCACTTTTTTCACGCTGGGCGGCTCTCCTTATGGGGTGTACTCCTTGTGCATGGGGCTCCCCTATGCAGGGGACACCCCCGTGTGGCATGGCACCACTTGCACACCTCAGCATTGTGCGTGGTTCAGCTCATCACACGGGTCAGGAGGCCCTGGGTTTGAACTCTGGACCTCCCATGTGGTAGGCAGACACTCTATCCCTTGAGCCAAATCTACTTCCCCCAGTGTCTTCTTAATATCCTTAATCTCTTTAGCTATCTCACTGAATTTATTAAGATTTGTTTGAACATCTATGATCAGTTGTCTCAACTCCTTTATGTCATCTGGAGGCTTACCTTATTCCTTTAACTGGGCCACATCTTCCTGTTTCTTGGTGTGAATTGTAATTTTTTGTTGGTGTCTTGGCATCTCGATTACTATACAGAGTATTTATTCTGGTTGCAGTTTTTTTCTTTAGTTTAGAGCTTCCTGCCATTTTTCCCTTGCTGGTGGTTGTACAGTAGGAACTAAAGATAAAGTTGGTGCTTTAAGCTGTGGAAGGTCAAGCTGTCCTCATTACCCCAGGGACTGATAAAGCTTCTCCCAACTTTCTCCTTTGCCAGGGGTAGAGACAGAGTCACAGCTGTGTGGAATAATCCAAGTCAGGCAGGCCTAGACTCTAGTTACCCACAGAGACTGATGAAGCTCCATGCTCCTTTCTCCCCTGACTGGCATGGGGATGGAGCTGCAGGTGTGGGCAGCAATCTACGTAGTGCGATTCCAAGATGACTGCTGTTGCTTCATTTGACTTCCAATGAAGCAGTCTATGCCAGCCAAATGTACCTGCCTTTACCTGGATAGGCTGGCACAGTACTCCCAGCTTCCTCTCTGCCGGAGGTGGGCCTGCTTGCTAGATTAGAGTTGCAATCTGATCTGGATGAAAAAAAGCCAGTCCCTACCAGCACTATGATTTTCAGTCCAACCTGCGTCCCCTTTTCCAGGCACGGAGTTAAGATGGCAGCTGCCAGTCTCTTTCTGACTTGTACAGTTTCAAACTTTAGCTCTTAGGATTATACTTTAGCCTGCCAAATTTACTTATGAGTAGTTGAAGTGGTGCCAAACATCTCTCTCTCTCTCTTTTTAAAATTTCTTTCCCCTTCTCCCCCTGTTGTCTGCTTTCTGTGTCCATTCACTGTGTGTTCTTCTGTGTCCACTTGTATTCTTGTCAGCAGCACCAGGAATCTGTGTGTCATTTTGTTGCGTCATCTTGCTGTGTCAGCTCTCCATGTGTGCAGCTGCACTTTTTTCATGCTGGGCAGCTCTCCTTATGGGGCGCACTCCTTGCACGTGGGGCTCCCTCATGCAGGGGACACCCCTGCATGGCATGGCACTCCTTGTGTGCATCAGCACTGTGTGTGGGCCAGCTCATCACATAGGTCAGGAGGCCCTGTGTTTGAACCTTGGAACTCCCATGTGGTAAGCAGACACCCTATCCATTGGGCCAAATCCGCTTCCCCAACTGTCTCTTTCTCCCCCTTTTATGGGAGGTGCTTTCAATTCCAGCTGTGGAACAGCTCCTGAGGTGGCCTTTTCCTCCAGTGGAGGATGGACACCAGTCTCTGTAGTGTGGAGTGTTCTACTTACGAATCTTCTCTGTAGATGGGCAGTCTCCTCCTTCCATTCATTCAAGGATGTTGCAGGATGTTCCACTGGTCTCCTGGAGCCCCATACAGGTGGTGAGGGAAGTAACTTATGCTTTATGGCTTGGTAACTTCAGCTAGCTCCAGATAGCTCTGGGTGTTTACTAATTGCCCTGTAGCAGAAACTGACTGTAGGAACTCCTTATTCCACCGCCATCTTGCTAGTTGTCAATTTGAGTCTTTTTGAAGATGGAATTTTCCCTTGATTTCCTCAGATTATTTTCTGCTAGTATACGAAAACATTACTGATTTTTGCCTGCTGATCTTGTATCCTGCCACTTTGCTGAACTCATTTATTAGCTCAAGTGTCTTTGTTGCAGCTACTTCAGAATTTTCTAAGTACAGGATCATGTCATTTGCAAACAGTGAGAGTTTTACTTCCCCTTTTCCTATTTGGATGCCTTTAATTTTTTTTTCTTGTCTAATTGCCCTAGGTAGACCTTCTAGTACAATATTGAATAACAATGGTGACAGTGGGCATCCTTGTCTTGTTCTCGATTTTAGATGGTAAGCTTTCAACCTTTCCCCATTAGTATGATGTTGGCTATGGGTTTTTCATATATGACTTTTATCATATTGAGGAATTTTCCTTCTATTCCTGTCTTTTGAAGTGTTTTTATCTAAAAAGGATGCTGGATTTTGTCAAATGCCTTTTCTGCATCGATTGAGATCATGTTTTTTTCCCTTCAATTTGTTAATGTGGTGTATTACATTGATTGATTTTCTTATGTTGAACCAACCTTGCATACCAGGAATAAATCTCACTTGGTCATGATGTGTAAGTCTTTTGATATGCTGTTGGGTTCAATTTGCAAGTATTTTGTTGAGAATTTTTGCATCTATGTTCATTAGAGAGATTGGTCTGTAATTTTCTTTTCTTTTAGAATCTTCATCTGGCTTTGGTATTAGGATACTGTTGGCTTCATAGAATGTGTTAGGTAGTTTGCCCTCCTCTTCAATTTTTTGGAAGCGTTTAAACAGGATTAGTGTTAATTCTTTTCAAAATGCTTGGTAGAGTTCACTGGTGAAGCCATCTGGTCCTGGACTTTTCTTTGCTCAAAGATTATTTTTTTTTTAAGATTAAAAAAAAAAATTCTTTCCCCTCCCCCCCCCCAGTTGTCTGCTCTGTGTCTATTCACTGTGTGTTCTTCTGTGACCGCTTCTATCCTTATCAGCAGCACAGGGAATCTGTGTTTCTTTTTTGTTGCGTCATCTTGTTGTGTCAGCTCTCCATGTGTGCGGCGCCATTCTTGAGCAGGCTGCACTTTCTTTCACGCTGGGCGGCTCTCCTTATGGGGCACACTCCTTGTGTGTGGGGCTCCCCTAGGTGGGGGACACCCCTGTGTGGCACGGCACTCCTTGTGCATGTCAGCACTGCGCATGGGCCATTCCACATGGGTCAAGGAGGCCCGGGGTTTGAACCTCTAAACTCCCGTGGGGTAGGTGGACGCCTATCCTTTGGGCCAAGTCTGCTTTCCTACTCAAAGATTTTTGATGACAGATTCAATCTCCTTAAATATGATTGGTTTGTTAAGTTCTTGTATTTCTTGTAGCATCAGTGTAGGTTGGTTGTACTTTTCTAGGAGTTTTTCCATTTCATCTAGGTTGCCTAGTTTGTTGGCATACAGTTTCTCATAATACCCTCTTATGAGTCTTTTTATTTCTGTGGGGTCAGTTATAACTTCCCCCCTTTCATTTCTGATTGTATTTATTTGCGTCTTCTCTCTGTTTTTCTTTGTTAGTCTGGCTAGGGGTTTGTCAATTTTATTGATCTTCTCAAAGAACCAGCTTTTGGGTTTGTTGATTTTCTCTATTTTTTCCCCCTTAATTTCATTAATCTCTGTTCTAATCTGCTTTCCTTCTGCTTGCTTTGGGATTGGTTTGCTATTCTTTTTCTAGTTTCTCCAATTGTTCAGTTAAATTTTTGAGTTTAGCTCTTTCTTCTTTTTTAATATAGGTAGTCATTCAGGGCTATGAATTTCCCTCTCAAGGGAAGCAATTGTGGCTCAAGGGATCAGGCCTCTCCCTACCATATGGGAGGACCTGGGTTCAATCTGTAGGGCCTCCTGGTGAAAAAGAAGAAGAGAAATTGTGCCTGTGTGGCAAGCCAGTGACCGCATGGTGAGCTGAGTGCATGCGTGGTGAGCCAGGTACCCATGCTGTGAACCAAGTACCTGTGCGGTGAGCTGAGTGCCCATGTGGTGAGCCAAGTGCCCATGCAACTTCCCATTTGGTGAGCCAAGTTCCCATGTGGTGAGCTGAGTGCCCGCACTGTGATCGAGTTCTCATGTGGTGAGCTGAGTGCCCACATTAGTGCCTGCATGGTGAGCCAGTGCCCACACAGTGAGTCAGTGCCCATGTGGTTAGCCAAGTGCCCATGTGAGTGCCAGCATGGTGAGCCAAGTGCCCACATGGTGAGCCAAGTGCCCACATGAATGTCCGTGTGGTGAGCCAGTGCCCTCAAGCAGGCCAGTGCCCATGTGGCAAGCTGAGTGCCCGCACAGCAAGTTGGTGCCCACATGGTGAACCAGTGCCCGCACAAGTGAGTCACGCAGCAAGATGATGGCACAACAAAAGAGAGACAAGGGGAAGAGTCAAGGTGAAGCGCAGCAGGGACCAGGAACTGAGGTGGTGCAATTGACAGGGAACCTCTCTCCACATCAGAGGTCCCCAGGATCGAATCCCAGGAAATCCTAGAGGAGAAAGATAAGAAGAGAAGATAAAAAGAGAAATAGATACAGAAGATCACACAGCAAATGGACAAGACAGCACAACAGTGGGGAGGGGGAGGGGAAGAAAAAAAATCCCTCTCAAGACTGCATTTGCTGTATCCCATACATTTTGATAAGTTGTGTTCTCATTTTCACTTGTCTCTATATATTTACTGATTTCACTTGCAATTTCTTCTTTGACCCACTGATTATTTAGGAGTGTGTTCAGCCTCCACCCATTTGCAAATTTATCTTTCCCCTGTCTGTTATTGATTTCCAGTTTCATTCCATTATGATCTGAGAAGGTCTTTTGTATAATTTCATTCTTTTTATATTTATTGAGAGCTGTATTGTGCCCTAACATGATCTATTCAGGAGAAAGATCCATGGACACTTGAGAAGAATGTATAACCTGCTGAGTTTGGATACCATGTTCTGTATATGTCTGTTAAGTCTAACTTGTTTATCATATTGATCAAGTTCTCTGTTTTCCTTGTTAATCTTCTGTCTAATTGTTCCATCTAATGATGTGTGTGGGGTGCTGAAGTTTCCAATGATTATTGTAGACATGTCTGCTTCTTACTTCAATTTTCCCAGAGTTTGTTTCATGTATTTTGGACACCTTGGTTAGGTGCATTGGATTGTCCCTTTTATTAATAAATAATGGCTTTCTGTATCTCATAACTTTTTTACATTTAAAGTCTGTTTTATCTGATATTAGTATAGCTACCCCTGCTCTTTTTTGGTTACTATTTGCATGGAGTATCTTTTTGCCACCTTTCACTTTCAAGCGGTTTGTTTCTTTGATCTAAGGTGAGTTTCTTATAAGCAGCATATGGATGGCTCATGTATTTTAATCCGTTCTGTCAGTCTTTATCTTTTGATTGGGGAGTTTAATCCATTTACATTCAATAGTGTTACTGTAAATGCACTATTTACTTCCTCCATTTTATTCTTTGGTTTTCATGTGTCATATCTTGTTTTTGTCTGTCTTTTTACTCTTTTGGTTATCCTTTTGCTATTCTTTGTTTTATACTGTCCTCCAAGCCTGTCTCTCCTGTCTTTTTCTTTCAGGTTCTAAGGCTTCCTTTAATATTTCCTGCAGAGGTGGATTCTTTTTTTGCAAACTCTCTTAGTTTCTGTTTGTTTGTGAATATTTTATGCTCATCTTCATATTTTAAGGACAGTTTTGCTGGATAAAGTATTCTCGGCTGGCAGTTTTTCTCTTTCAGTATTCCAATTGTGGTATACCACTGTCTTCTCATCTCCATGGTTTCTGAAGAGAAATCTGTGGTAAGTCTTACAGGACATCCCTTGTATGTGATGATTTGCTTCTCCTTTGCTGCTCTGAGATTTTCTCTTTATCTTTGACATCTGACATTCTGAGTAGTATGTGTCTTGGATAGTTCTATTTGGATTTATTCTGATTGGGGTATGATGTGCTTCTTGGACATGTAAGTTCATTTCTTTTGTGAGTTGGGAAATTTTTAGTATTATTTCCTCAAATACTCTTTTGTCCCTTTTCCCTTCTCTTCTTCTTCTGGAATTCTCATGTTGTGTATGTTGTTGCATTTTTTTTTTTTAAGATTTATTTTTTATTTATTTTTCTCCCCTTCCCCGCCCCACCCCATGTTGTCCTCTCTCTGTGCAGAAAGACGCAATGAAAGGCACACACAGTGTGTTCTTCTATCCACTTGTATTCTTGTTAGTGGCACCTGGAATCTGTGTCTCATTTTGTTGCATCATCTTGCTATGTCAGCTCTCCATGTGTGCGGTGCCATTCTTGGGCAGGCCACACTTTTTTTGTGCTAGGCGGCTCTCCTTATGGGGCACACTCCTTGCACATGGGGCTCCCCTATGCGGTGGACACCCCTGCATGGCATGGCACTCCTTGTGCACATCAGCACTGCACGTGGGCCAGCTCATCACATGGGTCAGGAGGCCCTGGTTTGAACCTTGGACCTCCCATGTAGTATGCAGACGCCCAATCCATTGGATCAAATCTCCTTCCCTGTTGTTGCATTTTGTGTTGTCATTCAATGCTCTGAGCCCCTGCTCAATTTTTCCCATTATTTTCTCTCTCTTCAATTTTATCTGTTCTGTCTTTGGAATCACTTATTCTTTCTTCTATCATTTTGATTCTGCTTTTGAATGCTTCAGATGTGTTTTTGGTCTCACCATTGTGTCTTTCATTCCCATGAGTTCTGTTACTTTTCTGTTCAGGATTTCAAATCGTTCTTTGCTCTTGCTCAATATCTTCTTCTTCTTTTTTGGGGGGGGGGTGTTTACAATTTTTAAAATTAGAACAATTGTAGATTTACAGAAAAATCTTGACAAAGAACAGAGTTCACAGATACCACCCTAAATGCATATAAACAGCTTCACCAGTTACTAATATTAATAATTTGCACTAGTGTGGTACATTTTTAACAATTAATAAATTGATATTATGACAATTATAGAATAAAATATAATTTATAGTCTATAAATTATATTCAGATTAACTGTTTGTGTTGAACAATCCAATTTTCTTTAAATTTTGTTTATATATATATACACACACACACAAATGTAAATATATGTAACCAAAATTAAGTTAATCATTTAAGTGTTTAATATCTTCTTGATGTCATTTATCTCTAACCATACTGTCTTTCAACTCATTAATTTGATTTTGCAAATTGTGTGCATTTCACTAATTAGTTCTCCCAAATTCTGCATCTCTTCTGGGGCTTTGATATATTCCTTTCCTTGGGCCATATCTTCTATTTTCTTAGGATGGCTCGTGATTTTTTCCTGATACCTAGGCATCTAATCAGGATGTAGTTTACTCAGATGCTCAATTTCTTTCTCTTTCGTAGGAATTTAGTGGTAGAAGCCTGTGTGTTACTACTGCTCTTTGATTCTTGGCTTGACCTGGATTGTTAGGATTGTCCTGCTGGTTGCTGGGAACTGGGCACTGGATTCAGCAATTGGCTGTAGGTTCACTTCTTAGGGCCTTGGAGAGGGAGGCTGTAGAAGCCAGAAAAATCCTCTCTTACTTATTTTTAATTTTCTCACATGCGCTTCATTGTTCTGTCAGCAGATGGCGCTCTTTGGCAGTTCTCTGTTCAATGCCTGGTCGGAGTGTGTTTGTTGAAACACAGACAGGATAAATGTGATGGACTTTCCTGTCTAGAGCCTATGAGCCTTGTAATTCAAACTTTCTCTGAAACAGTTCTCCAGCCTTCTCTTGCAGTCCCCTTCCTTATCCCAGGTTGAAAATATTTCCACTTCTCTCTGAGTCCTCAACAATCCCTTGTTAGAAGAGGAGGAGATTGGGAGGGTAGTATATCTTTATCCCCTTGCCAGTTCCAAGGCAAACAATGGCACAACCACACCCTGGAAGGGCTCCTGGGACATAGCAGACCAAATTTGTGGGTTAGAAACAGGGTCAGCCTTAGGCTGTGTCCTTCTTGCTCCCCTTTCCTGGGGTGGTAGATCCCTGGAGCCCCCTTTGTCAGTAGTTCCAGGCCCAGACCTCCCAAGAGTTCTAAAGTGTCTTTAGTGTGTGGGGCGGATGGTGCTGGCAGCACCAGCTGCTGGTTTCAACTGATAGTTCTGTGATCACAATTCCCTTCCTTTGTCCCTCTCTCCTCTGTGCTGTGTTCAACCTTTGCCCAGTGTCCTAAACCCTAGAAGATCTGTTTTCTAGGCTTTTTCAGCCTGTCCTCTAGCTATTTTTCTGGAGGAGAGTCCCATGTCTTTCTAGTCTGCCATCTTTCCAGAAGTCATCCCCACTGCCATATCACCATGGTTTCTGATGAGAAATTGGCACACAGTCTTACTGGGTTTCCCGTGTTTGTAATTGCTTTTCTGTTGCAGCTTTCAGAACTCTCTTCTCTTCTTTTGCATCAGATAGTGTAGTCAGTATATGATGTAGTATATTTTTCTTTTTCTTTTTTTAAAGAAATACATTTTATTAATACATATTAGTAAAGCTTAAAATCCATCCAAAGTATACTGTCAGTGGTGTTTGTCATGATTGCATAGTTGTGCATTCATCACTTCAATCATTATCAGAGCATTTTCATTATTCTAATAATACTAATAAAACAGACAAAAAACACACCACTTCTTAATTTCTCTATGCTCCCCTGCTGTACCAAGCTGCTATTATTGGCTATTCTTACATATTTATTTATTTAAAAGCAGTGGTATATTTTTCTTTATATATCCTGTTTGGTATTCTCTGAGTTTCCTGGATGTGCATATTCATGTCTTTTGCTATGTTTGGGATGTTGTCTGTCATTATTTCTTTGACTATTCTTTCCATCCCGTTCTCTCTTTCTTCTTGTCCTGAGACTTCCATAATGCATCTATTGGTGCACTTGATGTTGCCTCATAGCTGTCTTAGGTTATTTTTGCTTTTAATATTTCTTTTTTTCTTTCTGTTCCTCAGCCTGACTCATTTCAAGTGTCTTGTCTTCAAGTTCACTTATTCTTTCTTCTGCTGTCTCCATTCTGGTCTTGAAATCCTCCTGGGAATTTTTCACTTTAGTTAGTGTGGTCTTAAACTCCAGTAGTTCTGTTTGGTTCCTTTTTAAAATTTCTATCTCTTTGCATAGACTCTCATATTGTTAATTCATTATTTTCCTGATATCCTTTTGCTCTTTCTTTGTCCTTTCCTTCATCTCCTTAATCATTTTTAAGATCATTTTTGGTATGTCCACATTTTTGTCTTCTTCATTGATGTTTTCTGTATTTTTATCTTCTTCCTTTGGATGGGCCATTATTTCCTGTTTCTCTGTTTGTCTTATACTTTTTGTTGCCCACTGTATATTTTAATATTTTAAAATATTAACTCTGGAGTTTTCTCCCCAGGATATTTGTTTCCTGGTTTTGTATCAGGAAGGTCTACCCAAAGGGAATGCACTGTGCATGTTTTCCCTGTATTATCATGCCTCTGTCTTGTTCTGGGCTTTTGCTTGGTAGTTGTTTTAGAGTCCCCTGTAGGGATTACTACCAAGTACCAGCTGATGATGTAACTAGAAAACAACCTTGAATAAAAGGGTCAACTTGGGCCAGCAGAATATCTCAGTCTATATATAATACCAGGAGTTAAAAATGCTTTTTGACCTGAATAAAAGGGGAAAATGGAAAGGACAAATGAGTTTATATGGCTATGAGTCTCCAAAAAGAGCCAGGAGGTTATCAGAGAGGTCGCCCTTATGCACACCTCAGCAGAGTCCCAGAGACAGAGAAAGTAGATACAACCTCAGGTACTGGTTCTTCTGAGGGCTACAGAGACACACAGGTTCTATGGTCATGGCAGATAAAGTTCAGTGCCATGTCAGTTGGCCCTACTTTGGAGTTTGTGTTTCTGTTTGATGGAGCTGGACTCAGATGTGATCTTTGTCCACAAGCCTCTCCTGTTACTTTTACCGGATCTGTAGTTGGTGCTGGGGTTTAGTGTAACCCAGGGGACCTGAATCTCTGGACTGACCATGTGATAGCCAGGCCCTGAGCCTCAACAGACTAGCAACTCCTACACTCTGGTTTATTGGACTTACCCCACTCAGCTAACGTGAAGGTGAAGAAGGTCAACCACCACACCAAGAAGCCAACAGTGCCTACAACTGAAAGCAGGAGAATTGCATCCAGCATCCATGTGGAATCTAAGCCCCCTCTTGATATAGATGTGGAGTGGACACAACCATTCCAAGGCCCACAGGATGGAGGAATAGAGTATGGATTAGAGTGGACTAACTGATATTCTATTCATGAACTATTGTGATTAGTAATGAAAGAAAATGTGGCATTGGTGTGGAGAAAGTGGTCATGGTGGCTCCTGGGGGTAGGGAGTGGGAGGAAGAGATGTGATGTGGGGGCATTTTCGGGGATTGGGGTTGTCCTGGGTTGTGCTGCAGGGTCAGTTACCGGACATTGTATGTCCTCCCATGGCCCACTGGATGGACTGTGGGAGAGTGTGGGCTATGGTGTGGACCATTGACCATGAGGTGCAGCGGTGCTCAGAGATATATTCGCCAAGTGCAGTGAATGTCTCATGATGATGGAGGAGGTTGTTGTTATAGGAGGAGGAGTGGGGTGAGGGGAGTGGGGGGTATATGAGGACCTCATATTTTTGAATGTAACATTAAAAAAATAAAGACAAAAAAATAGAGTCCCCTGTATACAGGAGTTGGTTGTCCCCTCTGTTTCCTCTGTAGTTTTTTACACTCCTTTCATTTTTTCACACTACTTTTGCCTAGAGCGCACATTCTGGGCATAGGGTCACCCCAGGGAGGACTTTCCCAATTCAGTCTTTCCCAGCCCAAACAGGGGTAGGAACCCACACGGTGGGGCACAGATTGGCTCCAAAGTGCCCTGTGGAGGGGTTCAGGAAGGATGCCAAAAATTTCTCTGATATCTCCTCAAAGCTGAGCTCTCCTGCCTTGCCCAGCAAATGCAGCCCTTCAGCTAACTTTTCTCCATGATCCTGAGGAAGCCCTGTGTCTTTAAATTTCCACTTCCTCCACAACTGCCAAGGAGGTTTGAAACAATCCTGCTGTTGCCTTTGTCTGGGGGCAGGATGAAACAATATCTGCCCTCAGAGTTGGTGCCAGCAATCTGAATCCACTGATCAAAAGCCATGATCAGTTATCAGCCATGCACTCCCTTGTTCTTGGGGAAGAGGATTTTTATGTCTGTGTCAGGCACCACTAACCTGTTACTGGAGCCCATGGGAACCTGCTGCAAGAGTGGAGGATGAGCACCAGTAGCTGCCAGGAAGAGAGTAACTTACTGTTATTTACTGTGGTTTATCAGCCTCTTCCCCTTGCTTTTCCTTGGATGTTGTACAATGTTCTTCTGGTCTCTGTAGCTTCAAAATAGTTGTTTCAGACAGCTCCTTCCTGTTTAATAATTATTTTGGTGAAAGGGCTGTGTCCCAGAGCTCCATATTCTGCCATCTTTCCTGGAAGTCAAAAACCTAAAACTCTTTTTCTTAACCTGGGTAGCATTGCAAGAGTGTTCACTGAGTGTTCTATCATTAACAGCTTACTATACTTGCTTCATCACATATCAAGTCATCTATCCATCCTCTATCCATCCATTAATGCATTATTTTTGTATTCATTTCAAAGCAAATTAAAAACATTTATTTTCTTTCACTTTGGGTACTTCATTACTTTAATGCCACTAACTAGAGTTCAATACTTATTTATTTATTTTTTCTAATGTAAAATTTACATAAAATGAAAGGCACAAATTTGAAATGTGCATTCACTGAGTTTTGATAAGTGCATATACCCACATAATCCAATCTTCTGTAAGATACACATTACCATCACCCTTAAAAATGCCCTTGTTTCTTCCAAGTCTCTAAAATCCAAATGTGCCTTTCCTCAAATGATCAAATTCAGGGAAGAAATTGGTTCCCTTTGGAATAGAATGAAAAAATTGTATAGCATGTTTTATTTCCTTTCCTGCTCCCCTACTATTTTCAATTTTTGTAGATATACTTCAGGAATATGAATTTTGATTATTATATATTAGTACCACTTTGGATTATTATATATTATTACCAAGAGGCAGTATAAGAAGGTGGTTAAGATTCTAGAGCCAGACTTCCTGGATTGGATCCCAGGTCTTTCTTTTATCAGTTGTGTGATCTTGATTACTTAAATTCTCTGTGCTTCACTTTCTTCCTGTGATAGAGATAATAATTATATCTTCACCAAAGGTGAGGATTAAGTGAGGTAATATATGCAAAACACTTAGAATAATGCCTGGTACATAGTAAGCAATATGTAAGTGCTTGCTGTATTATTATTAAATTGTCATTTTATATTGCATATTATTTCTTTGAAGAACCACTTCATCAATTGCTTTCAGGTTTAAATTAATATTAACTAAAATTATACTGTATTAGTTAGCCAAAGGGGTGCTGATGCAAAATACCAAAAATCTGTTGACTTTTATAAAGGGTATTTATTTGGGGGAAGCTTATAGTCACAAGGCCCTAAAGAATATGTTACTTCCCTCACCGAAGTCTCTTACCACATGTTGGAGCAAGATGGCTGCCTGTCTCTGCAAGGGTTCAGCCTTCCTCATTCTAAGGCTCAGTGGTCCTGGCTTCTTCCCATCTCAGCTGTAGGCAAGCATAAGGCTCATCTCTCTCCCCAGGGCTCATTTCTTTCCAGACTTTCTCAGGTGTTCAGGACTCTGGTCACTTCTGCCGCAAATGACTTAGCTGTGTGCCCCTGGGGCTCCAGCATCCAAAACTAAACTCCGTGTTCTCCTTCTCTGTGTATTTACTTTCCTGTCTTTGATTGAGCATCCATTTATATAGCCCACAAATGGGGTGGGGATGGGGACTCAAACTGAGTCACCCTAATGATGTGGTCAAATAAAAGCCCTAATCTTGATTTAATAAAGTAAAAATGAAACCTCTGAATCTAATACAATCTAATACTCCCAGAGGAACAGACCAGTTTACAAATGCAATCCAATATCTATTTTTGGAATTCATAAACAATACCAAACTGCCACATATATTAATTATTTAGACAACTGGATTTGAGGGTTTAAGCTGGAAGCGTTCAATGATTTAACTATGGGTTTTACATGTATTCTAGAGCCATTTGTTTTGATAACCTTCAGAGATCATCCACTCAGTACAGATCCCATGTGGACTTGAGGAAGCCATGTACCTTTTTCTGTCCTTCATTTTCTTTTCTATGATATAGGAAAAATACCACAGACTCATAAGGGAGACTTAGCAGAATAATCACAGGAATGGCTGGATTATAAATTATATTATTCATGTGAAAATCTGTGGAGATCTCAGGGAAATCAATCTACAAATGTCTATGATTGTTAAAATTTATCATTTTTCAAATGAGTCAGTCCTTTTTATCACCCGTCATATTAACTTTAAGGGATGGGGTCAGCTTTACAAGAAGATTCATTACTGGTGTCTCCTGTTTTGCTTCTTCATTGGGTCATCCTCTCCAAGGACACCCCCATCTCCACCACAATCTTCCAGCCATGTCCTATATAACATGGTCAACAGCCATCACATGGTTTCAGCCTATCTAGGGCCTGGATCTACCTGTTCTCTGTGAGAGAGCAGGAAGATTTCAAGCATTCCTTTGAATTCACTGGTTTTGCAGCTATGGAATTTAGTGCAGTCATTTCGAATTATTTGATTTTTACCTTCTATATTGTGACAGTTTGAATTTTGTGAATCTCAGAAAAAGGTTTTGTTCTTAAACAAATCCATTCCTGTGGGTGTAGGGTCCTTTGATTATATCAAATTCAGCTAGGGACTTTGATTAGATTATTTGATGATTCCCTTAGTGTTTTGATTGTACTAGGCAGTGAGGCAGTGAGCCAGCTTGGGTCTCCATCCTCTTGCTGGGTCTGATATAAATGGAGACACACAGAGAGAAATACACACAGGAAAAGGGAGCTTTGCTATTTTTGACCCTGCCATATGAGAGAGGACCTGAGGATCACTAGCAGCCAAAGCTTAAGTATAATGCCCCCGGGAGAGCATTACGGAGCAGTTTAAGGCTGAAGAGACAAGCCCTGTGCCTGGTTGCCTATAGCTGAGCTCTGGGAGATGGTAGATTTTGGAGGAGAAGGCAGAGATCTCATTAGAGATTGGCAGCCATCTTACTTCACCATTTAGCAGGATCCCAGACTCGCTATTAACTGATTTTGGTGAGAAAGCATCTCTGTTGATGCCTTGATTTAGTCATTTTGTGGCCTTGAAGCTATAAGCTTTTACCCTAAATAAAATTCCTGTTATAAAAGCCACCCCATTTCTGGTACATTGCATTGGCAACCCTGTGGCAAACTTAGACATATATTTATTCCTATGTGATCAAACCCCAGAGATTTACTGACAGACTATGCAGCAGATAATTTATTCTATCAAGATGGATTTTCTTTTGGATAATATGTTAAAACAACTTGTTTTCTGTGTTTTGAACCTCTTTAATTTCTTCTTTTTCTCAGATAAGAGAACCTTCCCTTAAAGTTGAAAAATATATCAGAGCTCTCAGTATCTATTATATTATAAATTAATAGATTGAATTTTAATGTGTATTTTACCTTTTATGTGTACTCTGCATATATGATAAAGACCATGTTGAAATTTTTGAAGATTCGGTAGAATTTTATATAACCTGTTATATTCTGTTTTTATTTATTTATTTATTTATTTATTAAAGATTTCTTTATTTATTTATTTCCCCTCCCCCCGCACCCCGGTTGTCTGTTCTCTGTGTCCATTTGCTGCTGTTTTCTTCTTTGTCTGCTTCTGTTGTTGTCAGTGGCACAGGAATCTGTGTTTCTTTTTGTTGCGTCACCTTGTTGTGTCAGCTCTCCGTGTGTGTGGCACCATTCCTGGGCAGGCTGCACTTTCTTTCGCGCTGGGTGGCTCTCCTTATGGGGTGCACTCCTTGCGCGTGGGGCTCCCCTACGCGCATCAGCACTGCACATGGGCCAACTCCACACAGGTCAAGGAGGCCCGGGGTTTGAACCTTGGATGTCCCATGTGGTAGACGGATGCCCTAACCACTGGGCCAAGTCCACCGCCATATTCTGTTTTTAAATGTCCAATATGTGAAAATCTGAATTCATAGTAATTCCAGAGAGTTGGAAGGAAACCTTCCTTAAAGAAGTAGTCAGTGATGCCTCATTATCTTCCAATGGCATTAGCTCACAGACCATAAATGCAATTTTTTTTTTTCCCAGCTAAGAATAACTTCTCCTTAAAGATGTACAGAAAACTGACCTCACCCCTCTATTCCATCTGGTATGTGAATTTCTGGGTGTTTATGTTCTTATGGTCATATCTAGATATAAAACAGTGTTCTTCTGAACTCTAGATATCACTCAGGTCTTACCTCTTTTAAAATGCTCTTCTCTATCTGCTTGATGCTTGCCTAGACATTGAACACAACTCCTTTTTGTTGCTTTCTCACAAAATGTCATACACAAATATAACAAATTTAGAACTGACAAAAATTTTTTGCTTATCAGAGGCCCTTATTTTTTTTTTTAAGATTTATTTTGTTTATTCCCCATCATAATTTGTGCTTCTCTGTGTCCATTCACTGTGTCTTCTCTTTAGAATGCACTGGGAACTGAACCTGGGACCTCTCATGTGGGAGAGAGGTGCTCAATTGCTTGAACCACCTCAGCTCCCTGCTTTGTCGTGTCTCTCATTGTCTTTCTTCTTTGTATCTCCTTGTTGCATCAGCTCACCATACCTGCCCATCATGCCAGCTTGCTGTCTTGCTCATCTTCTCCAGGAGGCACCAAAAACCAAACCTGGGACTTCCCATATGGTAGGTGGGAGGTCAGTCACCTGAGTCACATCTGCTTCCCAGAGACCCTTATTTTTTTTACCAACATTTCTCTATGGGTATCACCCTGCCTCCTATCACATTGTTCTGCCCCTACTTTTCTCTGCCACTTTCATGTTTTTTTACTTCTCTACCCTACCTCATCCCTAATTTTCTCTTTGTTTTTTGGGCAGAAGAGTTTGTCAATCTCTTGGTTTCCCATCTACTTCTAAGTCATGACTGAGGCTTTACTTTGGGGCACCTAAGTCAATGTATATTGCTACGTAAAAGTCCGCAGTTCTGGAGAGAATTGTGGCACTTCCATAGGGTTTGAAGTGATTATTGTCAGAGTATATTTTTTAACTTTTTATTTTCAAACTTAAAGGAGAGTTGCAGAAATAATACAAACTCCAGGCACAAAACTCCAACAAGCCCCCATCACTCAGATGCCCAGATCCACCAATTTTAGCATTTTGCCATAATTTCTGTATCATCCTCTATCTATCTATCTATCTATCTATCTATCTATCTATCTATCTATCTATCTACCTACCTACCTACCTATCTATCTTTCTATCATCTATCCATAATTTATCTATAGATCATAGCTATCTAATGTTTCTTCATCATCCTCATCATTCTTATCTCATTCTATCATCTATCTATTAGTCTTTTTTTCTGAACATTTGAGTGTAGGTTGTATACATCATGCTTCTTAGTACTGCCATGTACATATCCTAAGATCAAGGATATCTACTACTTATGTTGCCACCTTAAGTGCAATTATCAAGGTCAAGTAATTTAATATTGATATAAAGCTTATATCTATATCCCAATTTTTTTTTCATATATCCTTTTGAGATTTTTCTCCTTCCTTATTAGATCCTGTCTGGGATCACATATTGCATTTAATTGTCATTGTTTAGTAGCTTTTTAAAAAAAAGAAGAAAGCTTATGTACAACATAAACTTACCCATTTCTGTTACTTTCGAGTATACCATTCAGTGGGATTAATCACATTCACAAAGTTGTACTATCCTCACTACCTTCCATTACTAAAACTTCTCCATCTTCCCAAATAGAAACACTGTACCCATTATTCATTAAACCCTCCTTCCCTCTGTCTCATACCCTTGACAAATCTGTACTCTACTTTCTGTCTGTATAAACTTGTATTCTCTGATATATCCTTTGTGGTTACCATGTAGCTTAAATTTAATATCCTAAATCTTTAAGAATATAACTATTGTTTGCTTTGATACCAACCTAACTTCAATAGTATATACAAACCATGTTCCCATACCCTGCTGTCCCCCCACCTTTATGTAGTTCTTGTCACAAATTACCTATTTATACATGGTGAGTTTCAAGCCACTGATTTATCATTACATTTTATACATTTTTCCTTTTAAATACTGTAGGAAGTAAAAAGTGGAGTTACAAACCCCAAAATACAGTTGTATTGGCATTTATATTTACCCATGTTTTACCTTTACCAGGCTTCAATCTATTGTCCTTTCTTTTCAACTGCAGAACTCCCTTTGGCCTCTCTTCTAGGGCAGGTCTAATGGTGATGAACTTTCTCAGTTTTTATGTATATGGGAGCTTCTTGATTTCTCCATTTTTTTTTCCTCAATTTTTTTGAAAGACAGTTTTGTCAGATAAAAAAATTCTTGTTTTGCAATTTTTTCTTTCAGCACTTCAAATATATCATCCCACTTCCTTGCCTCCATGGTTTCCAATGAGGAATCAGCACTTAATCTTATTTAGTGTCCCTTGCATATGACTCATTGCTTTTCTCCTGCAGCAGTCAGAATTCTCTACCTTTGGCATTTGACAGTTTGATTATAACGTGTCTTGGTATGGATCTACTTGGGTTTGTCTTGTTTGGAGTTCATTTGATCACCTGGGATGTATATATTCATGTCTTCCATTAAATTTGGGATGTTTTCTGCCATTATTTCTTTGAATAGTCTTTCTGCCCTGTATTAGTTAGCCAAAGGGGTGCTGATGAAAAATACCAGAAATCTGTTGGCTTTTAGAAAGGGTATTTATTTGGGGTAGAAGCTTACAGTTACCAGGTCGTAAAGAATAAGTTACTTCCCTCACATGTTGGAACAAGATGGCTGCTGACATTTGCCAAGGGTTCAGGCTTCCTGGGTTCCTGTCTTCCTGGGACTTGTTTCTCTTTGGGCTCAGCTGCCCTGCTCTCTCTACAAGATCAGCTGTAGACTCTCAGGCAAACAACTCATTTCTCTTCCTGGAGCCTCTGCTGTGTCCAGTTGAAACTTCTCTCTTTCCTCACATATCTGCTTCTCTACATGTTTACTTCCCGGGGTCCAGGATCAAAACTCCCACTTCCCTTCTTTGTTGTATGGGATTCAAAGACCTACTGACATGGCTCAATCAAAGCCTTAATCATTATTTAATCACATGAATGCGAAACCTCTGAATCCAATATAATCTAATATGCCTGGAGTGACAGAGACATTTACAAACATAATCCAATATCTATTTTTGGAATTCATAAACAATATCAAACTGCTACATACCCCTTTCTTTCTTTCTCCTTTTTCTGGGCCTCCTCCATTGCATATATTGGTACATTTGATAGTGTCCCACAGGTTCCTCAGGTTCTGTTTACTTCTCTTTATTCTTTTTTCTTTCTGTTCCTCTGACTGGATGATTTAAACTGTCTTATCTTCAAGTTCACTGATTCTTTCCAGGTGTAGTCAATTATTGAACTACTCTAGGGAATTTTTTCATCTGTTACTGTAGTCATCAACTTTGTTTGGTTTCTTTTCATAATTTCCATCTCTCTATTGATATTTCCTTTTGTTCATCTATCATTTTCCTGGTTTCCACTAGTTCTTTGCCCACATTTTCATTTAGTTCTTTGACCATATTTAGTGCCACTTTAAAAAAAATTCTTTGACTGGTATATCCCAGTTGTGGTTTCTGATGCTTTGATCTTTCTTGGGCCCATTGCTTCCTGTTTCTTTGTATTTTTTGTAACATTTTGTTGAAACCTGGACATTTTGATATTTTAAGTGTGTTATTGTTAGAACTTAGACTCTGAGGCATCTGTTCCTTAAGTTTTTATCCAGCTAGTGTTATGACAAAGCTTTCCTTGAATGCAAGGAGCTAACAACAACAACAAAGAAGGCAAAAAGAAATTACCTTTCCCAGGTTTTGCAGATTGTCTTGTACCAGCGCTTTCCATCAGAACTTTTCCATATAATTAGTTTAGAAAATAGCTTGAAGCCAAAGCATAAGGGCCTCCTTGTCTGTTCTGCACTTGCATCTTGTCTTGGGTATGCATAGACATTCCTTAGATAGCCCTAGGAATTCCCCCATTTATACAAATACAAATGTTGCCTCTTTCCTAGGAAACAGTGTTTCCTCAGAGTTCTAGGCACGGTACACGGTACTTTATGCTCACAGTCAGAAATTCCTTTCCTTAGGCAGCCACGCTGTTCTGTAGGAGAACTCTGGGAGCTAACTTCTACATGCAGGGCAAGTTCTGGCAAGTTTTGGCAATGCGAGCCTACCAGTGTCTTGGTTCAGTTTCTCAGACTACCACCAGAGTGATTGTGCCAGAAATTCTTGCTCCCAGTATGTGCATGAAGGTTACTTTGCTCCTGCTGGAACCAGGACTAGAACTAGTGACCTGCGCTAAGAGTGTGGGCCAGCTCCACACTGAGCCATGAGATGATGTGAAAAGGGCCAGCAAAGGCACGAGGAAATCCCACTGTTTTTAAGTTGTCTTTTTCTTGATTTCTGACCATGTTACTTCAATCAATTAGCTGTTTTCTGGAGCTTTGAGAAAGATGTTTCTGCCAGCATTGCTGGTTGTTCAAAGCGTCTATGGGGTCACAGAGTCCTGGAGCTTGTCATACCACCATTTTGATTGGGGTAGGGCCAGGTTATTTTAAAATTCTGTTTATTTTTTCCCTTCAGAACTTAATACAGTACCCTGAAGGTAAGTAAGATCATGTTGAAATTTTGTCATCAATTGACCTTTTCTTAGTTGAGTCTCTATTCTCAGTTTTACAGTAAAGTATCACTTAAGGCCTTGGTTCTGCCCTATGGCAATCAGCATTGGCAATCTGAATACACTAGATATCAGTTTTGTCAATCTTAAAACACTAGATTGACTTCATGAACTTATTGCTTCTTATGATACACAGTGGGTCTGCGTTGATATTTCTGCATATAACCTAATTACTTCTTTTTTCTGATACTTTTATTTTGAAATAATTTCAAAGTTAAAGGACAGTTGCAAAAATAGTACAAAATCCACACAGAGAACTATAATATACCCACCCCCAGATATCCAGATCCACCAAATTTTAACATTTTGCCACTTTTGCCATGTCATTATATATGCCTTTCTTTATATCTACCTATTTTCTAAACATATGAGCATAGATTGTATACATTATTCTCTTTGAACACTTAATACTTCCATGTATATTGCAAGAATATTCACTTATGTAACCTCCTTAAGTACAGTTATCAAGTTCAAGAAATTTAACATTGATTTAATGCTTACAGTCTTTTTTCTAATTTTTTTCATATGTCCCAATAATGTCCTTTTCTCCTCAATTATCTAGTCCAGGGTCATGTATTGCATATAATTCTCACTGTCTCTTTACTCTCTTTCTCTTTTTTCATTAAATTATGGAAACATATAGAACATGAACTTACAATTTCAATCATTTCCAAGCATACAAGCCAGTTGGATTGATCACATTTACAATGTTCTACACCCCTCACCACCACCCACTATCTGAACTTTCCTGTTACCCCAAATAGAAACCATGTACCCATTATCCATGAACTCTCCATTATTCCTTGCCCCTTCCCCTGGTAACTTGTAGTCTATTTCCTGTTGCTATTAATTTGCATATTCTAGAATAAATGTTTCATATAAGTGAAATAAGACAATAACTGTCTGTTTGTACTGGATGTATTTTACTCAATATGAGGTCTTCAGGGTTCATCCATGTTGTAGCATGTATTAGAACGTAGTTCATTTTCATGGCTGAATAATGTCCATTTTATGTATATGCTACATTTTGTTTGTCCATTCATCTGTTATTGGACATGTGGGATGCTGTCACCTTTGACTATTGTGAATAATGCTGCTTTGAACACTGTTGTACAAATATATGTCCAAGCCCCTGCCTTCAGTTCTTTTGCACATAACCTAGAAGTGGATTTCCAGGTTTAACTTTCTGAGGAATTGCCAAATTGTTTTCACAGTGGCTGCACCTTTTAAATCACCGCCAAAAATGCACTAAGTTTCCTATTTCTCACCAACACTTGTTATTTTCCATTTTTAAAAATAATAGCCATTTTAATGGTTGTGAGGTGGTAAATCATTGTTGTTTTGGCTTGTATTTCCCTGATGATTAATGATGTTGAACATCTGTTCATGTGCTTATTGGTAATTTGTATATCTTCTTTGGAGAAATGTCTATTCAAGCCCTTGGCGTATTTTAAAAATTGGGTTGTTTTTCTGTTTTGTTGTTGAATTGTAGGAGTTCTTCATATATTCTGTATATTAAACCCTTATCAGATAGATGCTTTTCAAATGTTTACTCCCTTCTGTTGGCTGTCTTTTCACTTTTTTGATAATGTCCTTTGGTTCATGAACTTTTAATTTCGATGAAATCCAATTTATCTATTTTCTCTTTTGTTGCTTGGGCTTTTGGTGTAAAGTCTAAGAATCCATTGCCTAATAAAAAGTCATGAAGATATTACTATATAATTTCTTCTAAGAGTTCTATAGTTTTAGCTCTTAAAGTTTGGTCACTGGTCCATTTTTAGTTATTGTTTGTATATGGTATTAGGTAGGGGTTCAGTTTCATTCTTTTGCATGTGGATATCTGCTTTCCCCAGTCCTATTGGTTGAAGAGAATATTTTTCCTCCACTGAGTACACTTTATAACTTATCAAAAGTTAGTTGGGGAAGTGGCTGTGGCTCAATCGATTGTGCTCCCATCTACCATATGGGAGGCCCTGGGTTTGTGTCTCCTTGTGAAGGCAAGCTGGCCCACGCCTGCAGAGAGCTGACGGCCTGCACCTGTGGAGAGCTGATGGCCCACACCCGCAGAGAGCTGGTGGCCTGCGCCCGTGCCTGTGGAGAGCTGACAGTCTGTGCCTATGGAGAGCTGGCACAGCAAGATGATGCAACAAAGGGAGACAAGCAGACACAGAAGAATGTGCAGTGAATGGACACAGAGCAGACAGCAAGCAAGCCGCAAGGGTGTGGAAATAAATAAATAAATAAATATTTAAAAAGTTAATTGGCTGTAGACTTGTGGGTTTATTTCTTTTTTTTTTAATTTGTTTTTATTTGTTTCTCTCCCCTTCCCCCCTTCCACCCCAGTTGTCTGTTCTCTATGTCCATTTGCTGTGTGTTCTTCTTTTGTCCGCTTCTGTTGTCAGTGGCACGGGAATCTGTGTTTCTTTTTGTTGCATCGTCTTGCTGCGTCAGCTCTCCATGTGTGTGGTGCCATTCTTGGGCAGGCTGAACTTTCTTTCGTGCTGGGCGGCTCTCCTTACGGGGCGCACTCCTTGCGCGTGGGGCTCCCCTATGTGGGGGCACCCCTGCGTGGCATGGCACTCCTTTCGGGCATCAGCACTGCGCGTGGACCAGCTCCACACAGGTCAAGGAGGCTCGGGGTTTGAACCACGGACCTCCCATGTGGTAAACAGACACCCTATCCACTGGGCCAAGTCTGCTTTCCGTTGTGGGTTTATTTCTGAACTATCAATTCCTTTGGTCTATATGTCTTTCATTGTGCCAGGATCACATTGTCTCAATAACTGTAGCTTTGGAATAAGTTTTGAAATCAGGAAGTGTGAGTCTTCCAACTTCATTCTTTTTTAAGATGGTATTGGCTATTCAGGGTCCCTTGGCCTGCCATATGTATTTGATGATTACCTTTTCCATTTCTGTGAAGAAGGCTGTTGGAAATTTGGCTAGTATTATGTTAAATCTGTAACTTGCTTTGGGTAGTATTGATAACAATATTAAGTCTTATGATCCATGAGCACAGAATATTTTTCCATTTACTTGGGTCTTCTTTAATTTCTTTCATTAACAACTTGTAGTTTTCTGCATATAAATTCTTTACATGCTTGGTTAAATTTATTCCTAGATATTTGAGTTTTTTAGTTGCTTTTGGAAATGGAATTGTTTTATTTTATTTTCATTCTTTTTTTGTTTGTTATTGTTGTATAGAAGCAGTACTTATTTTTGTGTATTGATCTTGTATCCTGCTACTTTGCTGAATTCACTTATAAGCTCTGGTAGGTTTCTTATACATTCTTTGGAATTTTCTATATATCAGATCATGTCATCTGGATATAGGGATACTTTTACTTTTTTTCCAATTCAGATGCCTTTTATTTCTTTTTCTTGCCTAATTTCTCTGGCTAGAACATCCACTACAATGTTGAAAGGCAGTGGTAAAATTGGGCATCCTTGTCTTGTTCCTAATCTTAGGAGGAAAATGTTCAGTCTCTCATCATTGAGTATGATGAGCCATGGGTTTTTCATACATGTTCTTTATTTTGTTCAGAAAGTTCCCTCTTATTCCTAGTTATCTGAGTGTTGTTATCAAGAAGCATTGCTGTATTTTGTCGAATACATTTTCTGCACCAATTGAGAAAATCATGTGGGTTTTTTCTTTGTTCTATTAATGTGGTATTTTACATCAGTTGATTTCCTTAATTTGAATCATCCTTGCATTCCTGGATAAATCCCACTTGATCATGACGTATAGTTCTTTTTTTTTTTTTAAAGGTTTATTTTTTATTTATTTCTCTCCCCTTTCCCGCCCCTCCCCCCCAGTTGTCTGCTCTCTTTTTCATTCGCTGTCCTCTTGTATTCTTGTCAGTGGCACCCGGAATCCATGTCTCTTTTTTGTTGCATCATCTTGCTGCGTCAGCTCTCCATGTGTGTGACACCATTCCTGGGCAGGCTGCACTTTTTTCATGCTGGGAGGCTCTCCTTATGGGGCGTACTCCTTGCATGTGGGGCTCCCCTCCACAGGGGACACCCCTGTGTGGCATGGCATTCCTTGTGCCTGGCAGTGCTGTACATTTGCCAGCTCACCACATGGGCCAGGAGGCCCTGGGTTTGAATGCTGGACCTCCCATATGGTAGGCTGATGCTCTATCAGTTGAGCCACATCAGCTTCCCTGTCCCAATATTTTTTGACACAGGAACAAAAGCAATTCATTCAAGGAAGGATAGCCTTTTTAATAAGTAGTTCTGGAGTAATTTGAAATCCATAGGCATAAAAATAAACCTTGATATAAACCTTATACCTTTTTCAAAAATTAACTCACAGTGGATTATAGAATTAAATATAAAACATAAAAATAAACATCTAGGAAACATGTGAAAATTTTTGGGACTTAGGATTGGGCAAAGAGTTCTTAGATTTAACATAAAGGCATGGTATTTACAGGAAAAAATGATAAACTGAACCTCATAAATGAAAAAACTAATTCTCTGCAAGGGACCCTGTTAAAAGGATTAAAAGACAAGTTACAGATTAGGAGAAATTATTTTCAAACGACTTATCCAACAAAGGACTAGTATCTTGACTCTCAAAATTAAACATTAAAAAAATAATTAAAAATGGGGGAAGTGGATTTGGCTCAACTGATAGAGCATCTGCCTACCACATGGGAGGTCCAGGGTTCAAACCCAGGGCCTCCTGACCTGTGTGGTGAGCTGGCCCACACGCAGTGCTAATACATGCAAGGAGTGCTGTGCCACACAGGGGCGTTTCCTGCATAGGGGAGCCCCACGTGCAAGGAGTACGCCCATAAGGAGAGCCGCCCCATGTGAAAAAAGCGCAGCATGCCCAGAAGTGGTGCTGCACACCACTGAGAGCTGACGTCAGCAAGATGATGCAACGAAAAAGAGACGCAGTTTCCTGGTGCTGCTGACAAGAATCCAGGTGGACACAGAAGAACACCCACAGCGAATGGACACAGAAAGCAGACAACGGGGGGAAGGGGAGAGAAGTAAATAAAAATAAATAAATAAATATTTTTAAAAATAAAATAAAATAAAAATGGGCAAAAGATACAAGCAAACATTTCACTGAATAGGCTATCCAGATGGCAAATAAGCCCATGAAGAGATGTTCAACATCATTAGATATTAGAGAAATGCAAATTAAAACCATAATGAAATGGGGAGTGGCTGCTAATGGGTAAAGGGTTTCTTTTGAGTGTGATGAAAATGTTTGCCATTACATAGTGGTGGTGATTGCACAACTTTATGAATATATAATAAAAACTATTGAATTGTACTCTATAACATTATTAAACTTAAATTTTTAAAAAAGTGATATAATTACACAACTATTAGAGTGGCCAAAACAAAAAAATAGCAATAATACCAAATGTTATATCACTACATGGATGTGGAGAAATTGGATTATTCGTACATTGCTGGGGGAAATATAAAATGGCACAGCCTATTCTGGAAAAGTTTGGCAATTCTTTTTGAAACTAAAAATAAACATATGACCCAGCAATTCCACTCGTGGACATAGGAGAAATGAAAATTTACTTTCATTTCACTTTTACATGATTGTTCATAACAGCTTTATTTCTAATAGTGTAAAACTGGAAACCACCCAATGTCTTCCAATGGGCAAATAAACACACTGGGTACATCTACACCATGGAAAACTACTCAGGAATAAAACAGAACAAACTATTGATACACACAACAACTTGGATGAAACTCAAGGAAATTATGCTGAGCGGGAAAAAAGCCAGTTGCAAAAGGGTACATATTTCATGATTCCATTTATATAACATTTGTGATATACTCTAATTATAGAAATGGAGAACAGATTAGTGGTTGCCATTAGATAGGGATGGGTGGGTGGTGGTGGATGTTAATATAAGCATGAGAGAGTCTTGTGGTGATGGAATAGTTAAGTCTCTTGATTGCGTTGTTGGTGGTTACAATGGCATAGAGCTAAACACATAAACACATACTTTTAAAAGTTTTAAAAAATGGGTTTGGACAATGTGTCCAGATGTTTTTCTTTATCTTCTTGCTTTAGGTTAATGGCTAGGAGGTTTTTAATCCTTTGATGTACTTAGTGTAATTATGGCTCTCAAAAAGTAAACCATTACTTGAGAAAAATTGAAATGTGAGCATTAGCACAACCCATTAATTTATTGCTTACTGATGGCTTTAAATGATTATACATTAGCTATGATATAATGATCCCTCTTTAGTACTTTATATATTATAGTTTAAATTTGTATTTGTGTGTGTGTATACACTTGTGTGTATATTATTTTCTGTATATATGCTTATATATATATTAGACTTTTCCATGAGCCCTGTGAAAAGGGTAGGGCAAATGTTTTTAATCCCTTTTACGAGGAATGGAATTGAAAGTTACTTACTCAAGGTAATTTGGTTAAAAAGTGACAGAGCCATGGTACCAACCCAAATCTTTGGATTTTTAGTCCAAGTTTTTTGTTGTTGTTGTTTGTTTTACCACATTACCACGATGTCATGATATGATTTCAGTTTACGAATTGTAATTGAAATATGCAGCTCCTGATGTCCCTTGGCAAGGACTGGCAAGAGGAAAGAAACAGATGACCTAGTGATATCCTCTGTTGGCCTCTAGTAGTGGATCTCTACTCCAGGCAGCCCCCCTCGAGTGGCCTGTGCTTAATGGTACCTTAAACAATTAATAAAAGGACATGGAAAGAATTACTACTTTCTGAACTGTTAGATTTGAAGATCTTTAAGTAGAACTTCACTTCTCAACCATGAAATCTGCTGAATTTTGTGTAAATATGTGAATGTGGAAAGTTTTGGATCACTTATTTTCCTTCCTATGTTTTTCAAAGACAAACTTGATTATCAGTTGTGGAGTGACAAATTAGATGTGCTGATCTAAAGTACAGAGAAAGAGCTCAGTGTTTTCAGTCATCTCTTTTGGAAACTTTCATGTTGACATTATCAGACTCTAATCTCTTCGTGCTCATTCATTCAAGTCGATGTCCTTGAGCCGTCTGCTATCTCAGTGAAGTGAGATGCTCAGGCTTCACTTTTCCATGGGGTCAATATGTCACACCCTAAGTGTCTGGGAACACCAGAGGAGTAGTGATCTAACACACACAGTGTGCTCCTTCCCCAAGACCCAGGTCCCAGGGTCCCTCAGGATGCGCAGAGAAGGCTGTTTTTATGGGCTTTTGGCTGGATTCTCTCTTAGTTTGGCTGTTGAAGGATTTATTTATTTTAGCCTAATTTAAAAAAGAAAAGCAAACATCAGTATAACTTGTGAGGCATTAAATATACTATTTTCAAGAACAAGTTTCTTTATATAACATTTGCTGCAAATTTAACATATATTTATGTTGAACTATTAACATACCTGTTAAATTCATAGACATTTCTTATGATTTTAATATATCTAGGTTTGTTGAAATTCCACAATTTGTATCAAAGGAAGAACCCAATACTGAGCATTACTATCTGGGAGTTCATTCATTCATTCATGTATTATGTGCAAGGTACTCTGCTATGCCTTCAATCTACAACTAAAATTACTCCCCCTTATCATTTTTACTGCCATCAGTATGCCTGAAGCAGGGCACTAACTCAAGAGGCTTGCAGAATGTCTCACACTGCACAAAAGCCACTGCTCTCTAGCCAAGCCAAGTGTTGCTTTGATGACTTCTCAGGAATTTAGAGGACAAAGTTATAAGGTATGTTTAGTGGTGTTTAGTGGGTATGTTGTTTTTTCTTTCAATCATATCAGTAAAAAATGTTTAAAAAATTTTCCACATCACCAAGTATTTTCTCCGAAACATCCATTGAAAGCAGATATATCTTCTCCCATTTTTCTTCTCTCATTGTGTGGAACTTGATATATAAATGAATTGGCCTGCTCAAGGTCATTTAGCTAGTCATCGACTGGGTTGGGGATCCCAGGTGCCAGGACATGAAGGAATCTCATCCACTCTTCAAGTTCCTGGTAGTGTCCTTCCCTTTTATGAAGCCATCCTTTACCATCCCAGCCATTCCTGATCTTTCCCTCCACTTTTCTAGAGAACCTACTCTCCAGACTCTCATGTCACATAGTATTTATTGTTCTGTGTCTTCTTTCCCCAACTAGATTCCAGGCTCCTGAGTCTTTCTTTCCAGCAGGATATAGTACACATGACCTTCTATGGAAATACTTTTGTATATTTGGTTTCTCCCCTTCCCCTTCCAAAATTTATCTGTTCTTTTCTATGTCCCATAGTCAAAGGGAGAGTGATATTCTCAAAACATTTTGTTTGTTATTACAAGTATGATTGGGGCCACCCGGATGGCTGTTCTGGTAACAAATGTCTTGGAACAAAGCCTCTAATTTGAAGAAGAAATTCTCTTGTTGGAAATTCAAGGCAGCTTTCTAGGGGCCTTGAAACACCTAAGAAAAGACTGAAAGAATTAATTTCTAGTAGAAACAATATTTTCTTTTATTTTAAAATAATTGTTATAAAATATTTATTACATACAAAAGGATATGTATTATATATATGTAAGTTATGAGGCATAATAGTAAAATAAATATCAACAAAGCCAATACCCAACTTAATAATAAAACATAACCAATACTGTTGAAGCTACCTTTTAATTTCTCCTTAATTTTATCCCTGTATTTCCCATCCTCCCACCCCAGTGAACCATTATCTTGAATTCTATATTTATTATTTCCTTACATTTCTTTATAGTTTTCATACATAGGTATATATCTCTAACCAATGTATTGTTTAGTTTTGCATTTTTGAACTTTAGATGAATATATCATACAGTAATTTTGTTGGTATCTTTCCACTTAGCATTTTATTTTAGATTCAAATGCTGTTGTGTGTAGCTGTAATTCATTAATTCTCACTGCTTTGTAGTATTCCCATTTTGAAGTATACCACAGTGTTTGAAATCATTCTCCTCCTAATGAACACTGATTATTTCCAGCTCGTTGCTATTACTAACAAAGCTGCTAGAACATTCTTGTCCATGTCTCCTGGTTCAGATGTGCAAGAGTTTCTCCAAGGTGTTTTCCAGTTCTTGATTTAATTTACTCTCAGATCCACATCTCTTCCTGATGCTGCTTGGCTTTGTATTGTAGGGGGGCTGACTCCTGCAGGCTGTGTTTTCTGACTTTTGCATCAGTTGAGTTTAGCCAATTTGAGGCACTGGGGCAAGATTGGAGGGCACAAGGAGGAGAGAAATGAGGCATTTCTATGTCTTGAGAAGTCTTTCTGGGAGTGGCAGGGTTTCCTCCCAGCTCTATGTTCAGATAGGCCCATTGTGGTTCCAGCTTCTGCTAGGTGACTATTGTCCCTACGTTTCAGTAACATTGCTTCTTTCCTTTGTCCCTCAAGCCAAAACATCATCAAACTTTTCTTATAAAGGGTCAGATAGTAAATATTCCAATAAAACTTTATTTCCAAAACTGGCATTGGACTCAATTTGCCCTACAGGTCACATAGTTTGCCAACTCTTTCTTAGCCTAAGGGTACTAGTAGCTGTCTGTTATTGCTAATCTTTTGGCTACCTCACAAAACTGTTTGGTTTCTCAGATGTTCCATCACTTGTAGAAACAATTACCTATATTAATTCCCCTATGTTACAAATACTTAGATGTTTTTGCTTTCCTGGTTGGATTCTGGTTGTTACAGGTTGCTAGGTTGTAAGGTTAAGGTGTGCATATTTTCAGCCTTGGAAGATAATGCCAAATTATTTTCTAAAGTTGATTGTACCTTCCAATCCTTCCAGTTATATAAGAGTTCTCCTTGATTCACTTCCTTGCTAATATGTGGTGTTGCCAGATCCCTTAATTTTTGTTAATCTTGTATGTTTAAAATGGCATGTTATCATGGTATTAAATTTCATTAGCCTACTTACTATGTTTATTTGCCATTAATTTTGTATGTGTGTGTGTGAAATGCCTGTTCCTAGGGATAGTAGTAAAATATTTTAAAAATGTTAAATCAGTATGGCAGGTCTTTCATACTTCCTAATTTCACACTTGGGCCTAATGGCTGAATACAACCCTGGTTTGTTAAAGACTTGTTCATTTGGTTGTTATACTTCTTTCTATTATTGATTTTTGTGTTGCTCCAGGGCTAATGATATACATCCTTAGCTTATTGAAGTTCATTTATAGTCAATATTGCACCACTTCAGACTATAAGTATTTATACCCGATTCTTCCTACTTTCCAAATTTGATAATCTTTTGTAATAGATTGAATTATGCACCCAGTTCAGACACATTTAATCCATGTCCCTGTGCTTGTGAATTCATTATAAATAGGGTTTAAAAAAAAAAGATTTATTTATTTATTCCCCCCCCCCTTCCCCTCCTCCTACCCTGCTGTTATTGCTGTGTTGCCTCTCTTCTCATTTTCTCTCCTCTAAGATTCACCAGGCCTTGATCCTGGTGACCTCTGATGTGGAGAAAGATTTCCTGTCAGTTGCCCCACGTCAGTTCCTAGTTTCTGCTGTGCTTCACTTTGACTCTTCCCTTTTTTCTCTTTTGATGCATCATCATCTTGCTGCGTGACTCACTTGCATGGGCACTGACTTGCCACGTGGGCACTCGTGCAGGCACTGGCTTGCCACATGGGCATTTGTGTGGGCACTGGCTCACCATGCGGGCACTTGAGTGGGCACTGACTTGCCATGTGGGTGCGCTTTCTCTTCTTTTTCACCAGGGATGGAACCCAGGTCCTCCCATATGGTAGGCAGAAGCTCTATCACATGGGCCACATCTGCTTCCCAAAATAGGGATTTTTGAAGATAATATTTTTAGTTAAAGTGTGGTGGATTAAAGCAGGGTCTTTTTTTTTTTTTTTTTTTTAAAGATTTATTTATTTATTTAATTCCCCCCCTCCCCTGGTTGTCTGTTCTTGGTGTCTATTTGCTGCGTCTTGTTTCTTTGTCTGCTTCTGTTGTTGTCAGCGGCCCGGGAAGTGTGGGCGGCGCCATTCCTGGGCAGGCTGCACTTTCTTTTCACGCTGGGCGGCTTTTCCTCACAGGCGCACTCCTTGCGCGTGGGGCTCCCCCACACGGGGGACAGCCCTGTGTGGCAGGGCACTCCTTGCGCGCATCAGCACTGCGCATGGCCAGCTCCACACGGGTCAAGGAGGCCCGGGGTTTGGCCCGGGGTTTGAACCGCAGACCTCCCATATGGTAGACGGACGCCCGAACCACTGGGCCAAAGTCCGTTTCCCAAGCAGGGTCTATCTTAATCCAGACTACTGGAGGCCTTCTGAAGAGAAAGTCACAGGGAGCCAGAAGTCAGATATCAGCAGAAACCAAAGAACAAGAGGAAAGGAGAGGACATCACCATGTGATAGGCAGCAGAAATAAAGCTAAGGAACCCCAGAGATTGCTGGTGAGACAGCACTAGAATGCTAATGACCCTGGGAGGATGCAAGACTTTTTTTTTAAGACTCTGAAACCATGGTACAATAAATGGTTGTTTAAGCCAACTCATTGGGTGGTATTTGTCATGGCAGCCTGGCAAACAACAGTGTAATTCCATTTATCTGCCCCCCTTCTTTGCACTATTATCATACACTTTTATTTCTACATACATTATATAAACACTACCTTACAATGTTATTTTTTTCTTTTAAAAATTAGTTATATTTGAATAAATATCAATAAGAAATAGATAGCTTTTTATATTTACTTTCTTACCATTTCTGGTGCTCTTCATTTTTTCTTATAGTTTCAGGTTTGCATCTGAAATCATTTTCCTTCAGTCTGAAAAATATCCTTTAGAATTTCTTATAATGCAAGTCTGCTGGCACCAAATTTTCTGTTTTTGTTTATTTGAAAATGTCTTTACCATTTTTTGAAGGATAATTTTAATGTATATAGAATTATGGGTTGATAGATTTTTTTTCCTCTTAGTACTTTAAATATGTCATTCCAGTGTCCACTGTCGATGATGAGAAGTCAGCTATTATTATTTGTATCATTGGTTCCCTGTATGTAATGTATTATCCACCCTGCCCCCCACTGGCTACTTTAAAGGTTTTATCTCCAGTTTTAGATGAAGACATACCAATGATGGGCCTAGGTGTGGATTTTAAAAATATTTATTCTATTTGTATTTATCTGTAAGTCAATTTTTAAATTTAAATTTAGAAAATTTTTGGGCCATTCTTTACTTAGATTTTTTTTCTGTTCCACTTTAGCCTCTTCCTGGGGCTCCCTTTACACATATGTGAGGACATTTGACCTTATTCTATAAATTCCTGAGGCTCGGTTTATATTTTTTGAGGTTTTTCCCCTCTCTATATTTATGACTGGATCATTTTTATTGGTCTGTCTTCAAGTTTGCTGACCCTTTCTTCTTATATCAAATCCATCTAGGAAATTTTTTTTTTTTTTTTTTAAAAGATTTATTTATTTATTTAATTTCCCCCCCTCCCCTGGTTGTCTGTTCTTGGTGTCTATTTGCTGCGTCTTGTTTCTTTGTCCGCTTCTGTTGTCGTCAGCGGCATGGGAAGTGTGGGCGGCGCCATTCCTGGGCAGGCTGCTCTTTCTTTTCACGCTGGGCGGCTTTCCTCACCGGCGCACTCCTTGCGCGTGGGGGCCCCACGCGGGGGACACCCTTGCAGTGGCACGGCACTCCTTGCGCGCATCAGCACTGCGCATGGCCAGCTCCACACGGGTCAAGGAGGCCCGGGGTTTGAACCGCGGACCTCCCATGTGGTAGACGGACGCCCTAACCACTGGGCCAAAGTCCGTTTCCCCATCTAGGAAATTTTTCATTTCTGTTATTGTTTTTATTTAATTCTATAATTTCCTTTCAGATCTTTTAAAAAATTTCCATTTCCCTGCTAAGAATCCCTGTCTCTTTACTCAAGACTATATACTCCCTTAAGTCTTTGAGTATATCTATTGTAGTTCTTCAAAAAGTGTTTGCTAAATCCAACACCTGGACCATACCAGGGTCATATTTTACTCTATTTTTGCATGTCTAATAATTTTGAATTGCATACTGACACTGTTGCTGATACGTTGTAGAGACTGTATTTTGTATCTTTATCTGAAGAGTGATGATTTTTGTTTTAGCAGACAGTTTAATTATTGGCTGTTCACCTTGAATTTGTGTAGGAATAGTTTTATACTTTGGTAGGGTAGATCTTAAGAAAGCACATATCTGTATCAAACCCACCCCAAACCTCTCTGACTTGGCAGTACTCAAACTCCAAAACTGTCTTATGAAGATCTTGTATGGCTTCTGAGTTTTCTTTTTCTTATTATTCTTTATATATTCTGGACATAAGTCCTTTGTTAATTTTATATGTTACAAATACATTCTCTTAGTTTATGGCTTGCCTTTTCATTTTCTTTATGATTTCTTGAGAATAGAAGCTGTTAATTTTAATGTAGTCAAATTTTTAAGTATTTTAGCTTTCCAGCCTGCTCAAGTAAATAGGGAATTTGTTGGTTTAAACAAGGGGAATTTATTTGCTTATGGTTTTGAGGCTAAAAGAAAATATAAATCAAGGTGTCATCAAGGCAATGTTTTCTTCATGAAGCCAAGTATTCTAGGGCTGGCTGCTGGCAATACTTGGTTCCTCTGTCACATGGTGTATTAGTCAGGGTTCTCTAGGGAACAGAATCAACAGAAGATATCTGTAAATAGTATGAGATTTTATAAGATACTCTTATATGACCATGGGGATGCACAAGTCCAGGTTCCACAGGCAGGATGCAAACCAGGGGCCCTGATGAAAATCCAATGAAGGCCCTTTATGAGTTTCTGGGAGACATTGGCTGTCCAAAGATGAGCTGGATAATTGTCTCTGAATGCCGAAATCACTTCCCCTTTTAAGGCATTCAACTGATTGAATAAAACATCACACATTGCTGACAACAATCTCCCTGGTTGATCATAGATGTAATCAGCCATCTATGCAGGAAACTCACTGATGACTGAATCCCATAAATGTCCTTGTATTACAGTTAGCCAGTGCTTGCTTGACCAAACAACTGGGCACAATTACCTGGCCAAGTTGACACATTAGCCTAACCATCACAGTCCCCTGCCTTGTCAAGTTGGCAACCATACACATTATCTTAAACCATACTTAGTTTCTAAGTAAAAACAATAACAGACACACCTCTCTCTATATATTTCCACCTAACAATGTTCAACTCTCCGCATACAACTGGAAACACATTAATTCCCTACAGAATAGGGTACAAGTCCTTGGGTAATATTTACTCTTAAACTTGACATCCTTAAATATTATGACATGAAACTAATACAGCTTTTCATATGATAAAGGAAAAGTTTAGGGAAGAAAACAAAGATATTCATTTTATGTGCAGTCATACCCATAACAAAATAAGAAAGATTCATGATTATTACAGCCTTCATTTCTGTAACTGGTCATGTGGCTGAAGTTCATATTTACCTTCTTCTACTACCTATTCCATGTTCCTGTTACCCTCAGCAAGCACTTCAGCTTTGCCTGATGGGGTGACCCAAATTTTCATTCCTAAAGATTCTGGGCCATTGTTAGTCCTTCTTGGACTGGGTTGTTGCAATTTTCCATTGACTTTAATCACAGGGCATGGCAGTACTAAGAGATGCCCTAGAGGATCTCCTGTATTCCAGGCAAACTCTTCTTTATCCCCATTATGTAGATATAGTCCTATTTCCCCTTGATAGTCAGGATCAATCACTCCAGCCAGTACAGTAATTCCCTTCTTTGCCTGTTGATTCAGAGGTAAGAGGAGCCCAAAGTGACCAGGTAGTAGTCTTAACTTCCAGTTCGATGGAATCATTGTTGTGTTCCCTGGTGGCAGCACTCTTCCTTTTGGAACTAAGACCAGTTGATGAGCAGAGTTTAAGGTTGCAGGGGCTGGAAGCAAAACTTTTCCTAGTGGATCACTAGGGGTGATAGTGATTGGTGCCATATCCACTGCTTGATTCCTGGACCCATGAATACTGGTTATGGGAGAAAGAGCACCATAAAGTGGTCTCTAATTTAGAGCATACACAACCTCCTGGAGAACATTGCCCCAGCCTGGAAGGTATTGCCACCTAGTTGGTGCTGTAATTGAGTCTTCAAAAGGCCATTCCACCGTTCTATCAATCCAACTGCTTTAGAATGATGGGGAACATGGTAAGACCAGTGAATGCCATGGGCATGTGCCTATTTCCACACATCATTTGCTGTGAAATGTGTTCCTTGATCTGAAGCAACGCTGTGTGGAATGCCATGGCAGTAGATAAGACATTTGGTAAGTCCATAGATAATAGTTTTGGAAAAAGCATTGCATGCAGGAAATGCAAACCCATATTCGGATTATGTGTCTATTCCAGTTAAAATCAGTCACTGCCCCTTCCATGATAGAAGTGGTCCAATGTAATCAACCTACCACTAAGTGACATACTGATCACTTCAGGCAATGGTGCGACATTGGGGGCTGAATGTGGGTCTCTGCTGCTGGCAGATTGTGTGCCCAGCAATGGCTGTAGCCAAGTCAGCCTTGGTGAGGGGAAATCCATATTGCTAAGCCCATGCATAACCTCCATCCTTACCTCCATGGCCACTTTGTTCATGAGCCGATTGGTCAGTGACAGGAGTGGCTGGGGAAAGAGGCTGGCCAGTGCAGGCTTTCCTTTGGCTGGTTCCCACCTCAGGGCTGGAAGGAGGTCTGAACTCCCTGGGGCAGGCTGGAGGAGGCTAGGTGATATAAGGTTGACAAAGTGTGGTCTCCACAGGGCAGGCCATTGCAGGTTTGTCTGGTAAAGCCTCAGCAGAATTTAGGGTTCCAATATCCCCACCAATATTAACATCATCCCATATGTCTCCATCCCAATCCTCTGGGTTCCACTCCTTTCCAATCAATGGATACCCTGCAGGGTTGAGATTTTAGTTTCTTTTGTAACTCTGCTACTTGTGCATGAGAATCTGAGTCTGGTTCTCAGATATCTCAAGCCTGTGGCTGCAAGAAACAAGATTTTCTTTCAGACCTCACATAGAAACTTTCACATCATTCATGTGGCATGTAAATTGCAAATTTGAAGCCTATAGCTCTTCTCTTTCTTTTTCTTTAAAAGAGTTATTTATCCCCGCTTGTGGCTTGTTCCTTCTTTTGCTGTCTCTTTTCTGTGTCCATTTGCTGCATTTTTTTTCTGTATCTGCTTGTCTCCCTTTGTTGAGTCATCTTGTTGTGCCAGCTTTCTGTGGCACATGAGCCATTAGCTCTCCGCGGCGTGCAGGCCAGTTTGCCTTCACAAGGAGGCCCTGGGATGTGAACCCAGGGTCTCCCACATGGTAGACTAGAGCCCAACTGATTGAGCCACAGCTGCTTCCCTCTTCTCTTTCTTTTGTAACTGTATCCAGAGTCTCTAGGAGGAACCGGCCAACATCATTACACCTTTTGACTCTATAAAACTCTGTTAAAGTGTTGAAAACACTCTTACCCAGAACCTTGCCTCTTATAAGTGTGGAAGTAGGAAAATTCAGTGATGATACTTTACATATCTTCCTTGCCAACTCATGCCATGGACTGTTAGTGGCCTCTTCATTATTGGAAAGGGAGTCATTAGTACCCTTGACTCCAACTAGAGTAGAGAACCAATTGCAAAACTCCCAGAGCCACCTCAGACATCCCATGGTTAAGATCCTGTTCCTGGGAAACGGACTTGGCCCAGTGGTAGGGCGTCCGTCTACCACATGGGAGGTCCGCGGTTCAAACCCCGGGCCTCCTTGACCCGTGTGGAGCTGGCCCATGCGCAGTGCTGATGCGTGGGAGTGCCGCGCCATGCAGGGGTGTCCCCCGCGTAGGGGAACCCCATGCGCAAGGAGTGCACTCCGTAAGGAGAGCCGCCCAGCGCGAAAGAAAGTGCAGCCTGCCCAGGAATGGCGCCGCCCACACTTCCCGTGCTGCTGACCACAACAGAAGTGGACAAAGAAACCAGACACAGCAAATAGACACAGAGAACAGACAACCGGGGGAGGGGGGAATTAAATAAATAAATAAATCTTAAAAAAAAAAAAAAAAAGATCCTGTTCCTCAGAAACCACTGCTTGTACCAAGCTATATTAGTCAGGGTTCTCTAGGGAACAGAATCAACAGGAGAGATCTGTAAATAGTATGAGATTTTATAAGATTTTCTCCTGTGACTGTGATGATGCACAAGTCCAGGTTCCACAGGCAGGCTGCAAACCAGGGGCTCCATGAAGTCCAATGAAGGTCCTTGATGAGTTTCCAGGAGACATTGGCTGTCCAAAAATGAGCTGGGTAATTGTCTCTGCATGCAGAAATTACTTCCCCTTTTCAGGCATTCAGCTGATTGGATAAAACATCACACATTGCTGAGAGCAATCTCCCTGGTTGATCGTAGATGTAATCAGTCATCTGTGCAGTAAACTCACTGATGACTAGGTTCATAAATGTCCTTGTATTACAGTTAGCCCAGGGCTTGCTTGACCAAACAACTGGACATAATTATTTTGGCTGAACTGATACATTAGCCTAACAATCACACATGGCAAGGCATATGGCAGCAACTCCTGGTCTCTCCTTTCTCTTTCATTTGTTTCAGCTTCTGGCTACCTGTTGCTTTTTCTGTCCCATGTCTGAATTCATTCTGCTTATAAAGAACTCCAGTAATAGGATTAAGAACCATCCTAACTGGGCTCGGCTACACACACCTCCATTGAAGTAAACCTCATCTGTCTTAGTTTGTCACAGGGCTGCCAATGCAAAGTACCAGGAATGGATCAGTTTTTATAATGGGAAATTTATTTGGTTAAAAGCTTACAGTTCTAAGGCTGTGAAATATCTGCATCACAGCACCATCAAAGATGTTTTCTCAGGGTCCTGCCACATGGTGAAGCAAGATGGCTGCAGATCTCTGCGTAGGTCTCTGCCATCCCTTCTGCAATCTACTCTCTCCCAGAGCTCAACTGTGGGCAACCAGGCATAGGACTTGCCTCTTACAGGGCCTCCTCTCTGTCTCAGCTGCTCTGTTTCTTCTTCCTGAGTTCAGCTGTTAGCTATGGGGCATAGGCAGGGCTCATCTCCTCAGCCTTACCTGTTCCTTTGGCCCAGCCCCTCATGGGCTGATTTCTGTGCCTCTGTGCTCTGCTGGTTCCAGACTCCAGGAACTCTTTCAGCCTCTAGGGGCTTCTCTGTTTCCCTGCAGTCCTCTCTTTCACATGGCAGGATCAATATGGCAGAGCTCCCTTTTCCTGCATGTCTCTGTATCTCCTTTTCTTTATCAGTCCCAGCAAGAGGGTGGAGACTCAACCTGGGTCATGCCTCACTGATGTAGTCTAGTCAAAAGAGTCTCACATCCACAGGAATGGATTAGTTCAAAAAATATAATTGTTCAATCTTTTTGGGATTCATAAAAGAATGTCAAACTGGCACATCATCAAAAGGTACTGCTTATAATGGGTTCACACCCACAGGAAAGGATTAACTTCAAGAAAATATTTTCTGAAGTCCATGGAGTTTCAAACCACCACACTATCTTCTTTAGGAAATCTATCCCTACTCCAAGATCATAGAGATAGTATCTTCTAAAAATTTAAGTTTGCCTTTCCAACTTGTCTTCATCCAGTGGAGCTGATTTTCATATGTGGTATGAGGTAGGACTGCAATGTGATTTTTTTCCTTATGGATAACCAGTTATTTCACACCATTTATTGGATAATCCATCTCTCCTTCATGTAATATATTGACAGATATTGCATTTCTGTATATTCATATAACTGCTTCAGGCTGGGTTTTTTTGGTTTCTTTTATCCCCCCCCCTTGCGACTTTTTGCATGCTGTCTGCTCTCTGTGTCCATTTCGCTGTAGGTTCTTTTATGTCTGTATTTATTTATTTTCCCCTACCCCTTTCCGGCTTGCTTGCTGTCTGCTCTCTGTGTTCATTCACTGCTGGCTCTTTTGTGTTCTTACTTGTCTCCCTTCTTTTGTTGCGTCACCTTTTTTTGCTGAGTCAGTTCTCTGTGGTGTTGGTGGGCCGAGGGTGGGCCTACGGTGCTCTGCAGCATGTGGGCGAGCTTGCCTTCACAAGGAGGCCCTGGGATGTGAACCTAAGGCCTTCCATGTGGTAGATGGGAGCTCATCTGATTGAGCCACAGCCGCTTCCCTCAGGCTGTTTTTGTTTGGTTCCATTGGTTACTTTTTCTACTCATGTGCCAATGAACATTACCTAATTACTATAACTTTCTAAGTCTTAATATCTGGTGCAAAAATCTTCTCAACTTATTATTTTCCTTCAGGAGTTTCTTGGCTATTCTGTCTCTCTCCCTCTCTCCTCTCTCTCTGTATATATGTGTGTGTGTTTGTGTGTGTGTATGTGTGTATATAGTATTTTAGAATCAGCTTGCCTATTTATTTGGAATCTATCATATTTTCAGCTGAACAAGAGAAATTTAAGAATATGTGATAAGGTCTTTATTTATAATGATTTTACATTCAAATTGCAGAGAAGAATGGTAAATAGCACAAGATGGTATATAAGTGCAGACTTGTGTGAAATAATGAGACATACAGGAGAAACCCAGAGAAAATTCAAATAAATAGGGCAGGATATTGGAGAGATCTTAAAGGAGGTGGTAGGCCTTAAAAGTCAAGATGCTGAGGAGATGGAGAGGTGGAGAAGTATGCTCAGAGGTGATAGAAATAAAACTTACCTGAGTATTCATGCATCACAGGTTTATAAAGTGCTTTTACACATATTATCTCATTTGGTCCTTACAGAATACAATTGGGTAGGACAGATAATATTCTTATTTTAGGGGACATATAGGTAAAGTAATTTGTTTCAGAATTCAGTTTGTGAATTCTGGACTGGTTCTTCAAGTCAGATCTTCTGCTTGTAGTCCAGAATTCTTATCTCTCCATATATGGGATGGTTTATAAAGAGAGCCAGGAGGCCTGCAACTGAGGTCTGTGTTATGCATGTTCCTTCTACCTTACCCAGAGGGTGTCAGAATCAAAATTAGCTACTTGATCTGAGGCGCTGGGTAATGCTTTCTGTATCCAGGTTCACTCAGCTAGGGGGCCTGAAGAAGCAATCAGGAGGAATAAATAAAATAAGAATGGCAGATAAGAATCACATGGCATCAAAAGATCATGCTGTACCTCTTAGGAAATTAAATTTAATATAGAATCTGTTATATTAATACTGTGGCTCTGTTTTAACAGGCTTTTTGTTTTGCCTTAAGAATAATTTTATAAAGTAATTATATATTTTTATCAGGCAAAATTGGGGATTACTATAATTTGTCTAGTTTACTTTTGGCACACTGTTGCTTTGAGTGCAGAATTAGTCTTCCACTACAAAACAGCTGAAGCTGGTAAAGTTTACACTAATTTCCCCAAATTTCTCTTTTCTTCAGCTATCCCCAACTCAATTTTTGAGTCCTATCTGGTACTAGTTTCCTTTTTGTAACTCTCCTTTACTTTCAAGTAACACCATTTTTCAAGATTGAATGCAAACTCTTTCATGCTAAGGTAAACTAATTTTTGATAACTTACTTCGACATCTTTCAGAAGAATTTTTATTTAATTGGAACAGACTTTTAAGCTGAAGACATACAGGTGTATAGTGGTGGAGTTTCAGGTAGTCACCACTGTTGTGTGGGGGTAGGTGGCACAAAGAGAAAATATTGTTTTAGGCTCATCAATCGCCTTATATATGAAATCACACCAAATCAGCAAGCATTTACTGAGTGCCTACAATATGTCTCATGGGAGTCATGGTTCAATCTAAAAAACAATTGGGTCTATTGGAGTCATTGTAAATTGGGAATTCTTAATTTGGTGTCTTTAGATATTCCATGAACTACCTGAAATTCATGCAATATTTGATGCATATGTGTATATATGTGCATAGGTACACACACACACACACACACATATACAGTTTGCAGGGGAAGGGGTCCAGGGCATTCATCAGAATCTCAAAGGGGCCTATAGCTCTTCCCACCACAAAAATTTTAAAACTGCTGGCAAATGGTGTCTGGTTCTGTCTGCAAGTAGACAGGACTGTGGTAGGTGTGGGCTCACATTTATTTCTCTGTTAGTGATGGCACCATCAGGGTTTGGAATGACAACTAAGGACTCCCTCCTGCTTTGTTACTGTTGTCGGTTAGTTAGTTTCACTGGGAAGAAGATTCTGACTTAGATTAGTATTCAGGAGGTTTATTAGAGAGTGCTCTTGGGATCAACACTTGTGAATGGGAAGGGAAGAAAGCATGACTGGGCATTGGGAGGTGTTGAGCTTTGATGCAATCTCAGAGGATGACTCAGTTGACTATACAGGGAGTTCTGAGGTTATTGCCCTGAGAAAGAGTGAGGGGGCTGGGCTTTTACATCTCCCACTGATCATCACTGAATGAGGTAGCTCTCCAGCCATGGCAGTCCAGGGTATGGTGGGTGGTGTCGGGATTGACTGCTGAGGGTTTTCTGAGGACAGCACTCACTGCAGTGTAATTTTTCCCTTCTGAACGGGGATGTGGGCCCCTTTGGGGAAGGAAATATGGAGAAACCTGTTTGTGTACACTTGCCATAGTGTTACAGGATCCTTCCACTTTGGGTTTCTGGATTCTCCTTCAGGCAGTGATTTCTGTGCTTAAAAACTGGCTCAGGATCAGAAACTTGGAAAGGGATCTTGATGTTTTATTGAGGTAATGGCTGGCAACCTCCTGATTATCTAGCTTTGATTTCTTTTGATTTTACATTTTGAGTAATACTCTTGTTGGCTTTCTATTTATTTTGTCCCTATAGATGCTGTATTCTCTCTCCTGTTCTTTAAATAAAATTTTAATTTTGAATTTATTTCAAAATTACAGAACAGGTGCAAAAATAATACAAAACCCATAGAGAGAACTCCAACATATCCAGATCCACCCAGATCCACCAACTTTAAACATTTTTTTTGAAGTGTATCATTCATACACGAACATACATAAGCAATAAGTGTAGAGTAAAAGTTTTGAACATACAAAACAAACATGCATATCCTTATATAGAGTTCCCATGTATCACCCCACCATGAACTCCTTGCATTGTTGTGAAACATTTATTCCAACTATGAAAAAGGTCCACCAACTTTTAACATTTTGCCACATTTGCTCTATCATTTTATCATCAATCTGTCTACCTGTGTCTGTCTATATAATTTCTTTCTCTCTCTCTCTCCCTTCCTTCCTTCCTTCCTTCCTTCCTTCCTTCCTTCCTTCCTTCCTTCCTTCCTTCCTTCCTTCCTTCCTCCCTCCCTCCCTCCCTCCCTTCCTTCCTTCCTTCCTTCCTTCCTTCCTTCATCCCTCCCTCCCTCCCTTTCTTTCTTTCTTTTCTCTTTCATCTATCTATCTCTCTATCTGTCATCTATCTATCTTTTATCTGTTTTCTAAACATTTGAGGGTAGGATGTATATATCATGGTCCTCTAACATTTAATACTTCTGCTTACTTTCCCTAAGAACAAGGATATTCATTCTTTTTTTGGTAAGATTTATTTTTTATTTATTTCTCTCCCCTTCCCCCTCCCCTCGTTGTCTGCTCTCTGTGTCTATTCGCTGTGTGTTCTTCTGTGTCCACTTGCATTCTTGTGAGCGGTACCAGGAGTCTGTGTCTCTTTTTTGTTGCATCATTTTGCTGCATCAGCTCTCCATGTGTGTGGCGCCACTCCTGAGCAGGCTGTGCATTTTCTGCGTGGGGCGGCTCTCCTTACAGGTGTACTCCTTGCACGTGGGGCTCCCATACACAGGGGACACCCCTGCATGGTATGACACTCCTTGCATGCATCAGCACTGTGTGTGGGCCAGCTCACCACATAGGTCAGGAGGCCCTGGGTTTGAACCCTGGACCTCCCATGTGGTAGGCAGACGCTCTATCAGTTGAGCCAATTCTGTTTCTGGGATATTCATTTCTGTAACCACCTTAAGTACAGTTATCAAGTTCAAGAAATTTGACATTGATATAAAGCTTAAAATCTATATTTCAAATTTTTCGTATGTTCCAAGTAAGTCCTTTTAGGCATTTTATCTCCCATTATTAGATTCAGTCTAGGATTGTGTGTTGCATTTAATTTTGTCTATTTTCTTTCTCTTTCTTTTTTAATTGTGGAAACATATACAACATGAACTTTCCCAACTCAACTCCTCCCAAGCCTACTATTCAATGGGATTAATCACATTAACAATGTTGTGCTACCCTTATTACATCCATTACCAGAACTTTCTCATTACCCCAAACAGAAATCCTGGACCTATTATGCATTAACTTTGCATTCTCCCTCCCTTCTGCCCCTGGTAACCTGTAGTCTACTTTCTGCCCCTATGAATTTGCATATTCTAGCTATTTCATCTAAATGGAATATGCAATATCTGTCCCTTTGTTTCTGGCTTATTTCACTCAACACAATGAAACCATATAGTAGCCTGTACTAGAATTCATTCCTTTTTTTCATTAAGATTTATTTTTTAAAAAAATTTATTTATTACCTGCCTCCTCATTGTTTGAGGCTACTGTCTGTTCTCTTTGTCCATTAGCTGTGTGCTTTCCATATCTGCTCATCTTTTCTTCGTGAGGCACCGGGAACTGAACCCAGGATCTCCCATGTGGGAGAGAGGCTCCCAACAACTTGAACCACATCTGCTTCCCTCACTTTCTTGATAATGTCCTTTGATTCATAAGTTCTTAATTGTGATTAAGTCCCACTCATCAGTTTTTGCTTTTGTGGCTTATCCTTTTGGTATAAAGTCTAAAAAACCATTGCCCAACACATGGTACTGAAGATGCTTCCCTATGTTTTCTTTTAGAAATTTTATAGTTCGGGGTCTAATATTTAAGACGTTGATTCATTTTGAGTTAATTTTTGTATTTAGTGTGAAGTAGGAGACCAATTTCATTCTTTTGCATATGGATATCCACTTTTCTAAGGATTATTTGCTACTCTTTCTCCATCAAGTGGGTTTGCACCCTTGTATAAAATTAATTGGCCATAGATGTGTGTGCTTTCAGTTCTATTCTATTGGTCAATATGTTTTTCATTATGCCAGTATCAAATTGTTTTGATTACTATAGCATTGCAATAAGTTTTGCAATTGGGAAGTGTGAGTCCTCCAACTTTATTCTTCATTTTCAAGATGTTTTTGATTATTCAGGGTTTCTTGCCCTTCCATATGACTTTTTAAAATAAACTTTTTATTTCACACTTACGGGACAGTTGGCAATATATTATAAAACCAATACAGGGAAGCGAACTTGGCCCAGTGGTTAGGGCGTCCGCCTACCACATGGGAGGTCCACGGTTTAAACCCCAGTCCTCCTTGACCTGTGTGGAGCTGGCCCATGCGCAGTGCTGATGAGCACAAGGAGTGCCCTGCCATGCAGGGTGTCCTCCATGTAAGGGAGCCCCACACGCAAGGAGTGAGCCCGTAAGGAGAGACACCCAGTGTGAAAGAAAGTGCAGCCTGCCCAAGAAGGGCACCATGCGCACTGAGAGCTGACACAACAAGATGAGCAACAAAAAGAAACACAGATTCCCGTGCCGCCGACAACAACAGAAGCAGACAAAGAAGAAGACACAGCAAATAGACACAGAGAACAGACAACCAGGGTGGGGGGTGGGGGGAAAGGGAGAGAAATAAATAAATAAATACATCTTAAAAAAAAAACCAATACAGAGAATTCCAATATTTCCCTACCCGATACCTAGACCCATCAGCTTTTAATATTTTACCACATTTGCCCTCTCTCCCTTACCTCCTTCCTTCCTAGACCCATCAGCTTTTAATATTTTACCACATTTGCCCTCTCTCCCTTACCTCCTTCCTTCCCTCCCTCCGTCTCTCCTTTCTTCCTCCCTCCTCTCTCCTTCCCTCCCTCCCTGCATCATCCATCTATCACCTATCTATTTCTAATTTATATATCTATTTATTCATCTGTATTCTAAACTATATTTTCATTTATTTAGGTTGTCTTTACTTTCTTTCAGTAACAATTGTAGTTTTCTGTGGACAAGTGATTTACATATTGGGTTAAACTATTGATATTTTATTCCTTAGTTAAATGAAATTGTTTTCTTGATTTCATTTTTGAATTGCTCTTGCTAATATATAGAAACACCACTGATTTTTTTATATTGTTCTTATATCCCACCACTGTGCTGAACTCATTTATTAACTCTAGTGTCTTTCTTGTAGATTCTTCTGGATTTTCTATATAGATGATCATGTCATATAAGAATGGGAATAGTTTTAATGCTGTGTTCTCTTAATCATCTCCATAACTTAGGCCCCCCTGACTGCCCTGCCAAACTTTCCACTCATTGTAGTAATTTATGTCCATTCTAACAGTTAACAGTTAAGCATTGCCACTTAACCTTTTTCAGTTGGGGTTGGTGGGCAGGGGGCAGGAAAGAGTCCTATCACCCTCATCCTCCTTGCTATTAGTGAGCCCAGATCTGTAATGGCATTTCCTACTGTTAGCTGTGACTGCAGAGGTCAGCCACCATTGAACTACTCAGTGATACTGGTGCATTTTGTTGCTTTAGTAAATGGTGTGTCTTCTGGGCCTTCCCATGGCAAACAGTCCTTAGGTGTTTTTTTTTTTTTTTTTTGGCCTTCTATGATTTATCCGCTCTAGTACCTTCACCTTCCCCAGCCTTTTAACCCTTTCTTCCACCATCTCCTATTTGGAAATTCTGTTATTTCTACTTCACTTAATGTGATCTATCACCTTTTCTATACTTTTAGGAGACATTCTAGTAATGTGCTCAGTTTTCATTTTCTTTTTCCACAGTGTCAATTGCATTTAGAAATAGCTACCCAATGTCATTGTCCTTATTGTTACTATTTCACCCAGATTTCTCAAATGCATGATACATCACACTAGCTAATGCCTTTCTTTCCACCACTATACCAACCCAGTTCACCAAAGATAAGTTTTTAAAACTACAGTGCTAATTTGTGCCACTTACCACCAGTGATGGAATCCTCATTGCCATTTGGGTGTTGGATGATCCAGTTCCACAATCCCAACTCAGTGTCTGCTCTCTCAAACTACTCTGGGTACCAACTGAAGATAGTCCTGCAGGAGATTTATTAGGAAATGCTTTTAGGATCAAAACTTGTGGAAGAGAAGGGAAGAAATCTCAACGGAGGCCTCAGTTCAGAAGTTAGAATGTGATGACCCTTCAGACTTGTCCCAAATTGGGGCTGGAGGGCTGAACTTTTAAACCCCATGTCAATGAGTCACTGATGCAGGCTGCCCCTGTAAGAAGCCATGACCTTGACAAGGTGGTGGCACTTGGCAAGGTGATTCCTGTAGGGGGCTGACAGCTGAGCAGCACTCCTGGTAGCTGGGAGTGACTCTTTCGTTCTTGAAAGGAGATCAGAGTGGAACATCACATCCGATAGTTACTAGTTATGATTTTTAAAATCTTGAATGTGACATCTCCTGACCTCATCTACCTTTGTTGATAAAATAGATGTGATTGTTTTAATAGTAAAGAATAAATATTAAAGTTAAAGACTTAAATGCTCTTTAAGGCAAGCTGGTAGGAAAGTGAGAAAAACAGAATCTGACCCTGTGGTCTTGAGCAAATCCCTTTGCCTTTGAACCCATTTTCTTCTCTGTAAAATGGAATGACAATCCCTGCCCTGATTGCCTTCTGTTATTCTGAGGATCTCATTAGCCATTAGACAATGTATTTAAAAGTGATCTCTGATTTTAAAGCTTTTGCCAACCTAACCTTGTTTCCTATGCTGTCACAAATGATATTTGATGAAAGGAGCCCCTTTTCCAAAAGTTTCCTTACACTTAAATTTTTCATTTCACTAGAAGTCTTTTTAGAGTGTTAAGTCCTTGAGAAAGGCAGTATATTAATTTATCACTCATTCACACCTTAGGATATATGGGAGAAACTCCAGAGGTGAAGAGAGGGGACCCAGGAAGGAGACATATGAGAGTATTATACATATACTGACTAGTCCTGGCTCTACCACTGACACTTGTATCAGGGGCTAGCTTGGTTCAGCAGATTTTTTCTCATCGACTTGCTCTGATGGGAAGCTTGCTTATATTAAATATTGGAGTTCTCCTACAGCAACAAAGGTGCTTGCCTATTTTTCTACTTAGATCTCACATTATCTATGCTTAGTTCAAATCTATGAAATTCTACAGAAACCCAGAGTCCTTTGGTCTTCAAATCCTAGCATTCCTAGCAGTACGTGTAAGGAACAGTACAGATAGTGGCACTGCTCACTGTATATTCAGTAGATAAAGAGAAATAGTAAAAAACAATTTTGAAATTTACCTCATTCATCATCTCTAGTATTTTAAATTATAGCCAGTGCACTCTACTCAATCACTCCTCAACTCCTGGAAGGAGGTAATAATAATGCCACCTGTTTTGAGCAGAGTAGGAAATAATAAAAGTCCTCTGCATTCACAAATGCTTTGTTCACAAAGTTATTCTCTGCTCACAGAATCCCAATAAAGTGTAGCTTGTGTTAGTTTGAGTCCACTCAGAAGGAGAGTCTTCAAGTCAGTTTCCCATTGGAGGAGTCCTGCATCTTGCTTGAATGGGCCTGCCTTGATGTCCCCCTGTGCTTTATCATTGATTAATCAGTCATTTACATGCCTTATAGCAGGAGATCTGAGCTGTGCATTTTCCTGGCCACTAGTGTCCACCCTTTGCTCTGCATACATCTTCTCTGCACAGGTTCAGAGAGCAGCTCCTCCAAAGTTCCCATTAGCCTCTCTTTCTCAGAGGAAACTTAGGAGAGGGAGGTTAGTAGTAGATAAGCCAGTGCTCATTGTTATGGTTAGACTCAGGGCCACAACTGATATTCATCCTCTCCCTCCTCCACTGTACATTCTAAATTTCTTCTCATCCTCAGCCATAACATTGGCAAGTCTTGGTAGTATACTGGTAGCATGACTCAAACCTTCAGCCCGAGGGATCTGTATTAGTCAGCCAAAGGAGTGCTGATGCAAAATACCAGAAATTGGTTGGTTTTTATAAAGGGTATTTATTTGGGGTAGAAGCTTACAGTTACCAGGCCAACTCAAGGCACCATAAAGAGGTACTTTCTCACCCAGAGTCTGTTGCCATGTGTTGACACAAGATGATGGACAATGTCTGTGACGGTTCAATCTTCCTTCTCCTCCCAAGGCTCCGTCGTCCCAGCTTCTTCCAATCTCAGTCACCGGCTCGGACAAGTCTTGTTTCTCTTTTGGAGCTCACTTCTCTCCACACTCAGCTGCTGTGCTTCCTCCACAACTGTAAACTATCAGGCACATGGCTCTTCTCTCTTCCCAGGTTTCTGCCATGTCTAATGGAGCCTTCTCTCTTTCCTCACGTATTTGCTTCTCCGTGTACCTACTTCCTGGGCTCCAGGATCAAAACTTTAACTTTCTCCTCTGCCATGTCATTTTCTCTGTCAGTCAATGCTCCCTTGGTGGGTGGGGACTCAACATCCTACTGACATGGCCCAATCAAAGCTTTAATCATTATTTAATCGAGTAAAAGTGAAACCTCTGAATCCAATACAATCTAATATGCCCAGAGGAACAGACCAGTTCACAAACAGAAGCCAATATCTAATTTTGGAATTCATAAACAATGTCAAACTGCTACAGGGTCTGAGCCCTTAGCAGTCATACCCTTCTCGGGCTGTTGTTGCTGCACATATCAGTTTACAGTTATAATGAGTCAAGGAGTACCAGAAGGCATTACTCCAGACTTCCTTCTTGGTTCCTGAGTAAATGGCCAGGCCATTGGCTGTGCCTGAAATCTTTATATATTTTTACCTCAGGCCACTTCGTATTCTACCCAAAGTAGACCACCAAATGCACTGCTCAGAACTCTCCCAGTAGGTAGATTTTCCCTCTCCAGTGTCCTTTAAGACCAAGTCCATTTTTATCTTGTACCCACATACATAACTGACCCATTTGTAAATAAGCTTAGGCCTTTTCTTGCTCTTTCAGCTGGTTGTATAGGACTCCCATTATGGCTAGGTACAAGCTGGGAGAGTGGTACTGATGCAACTGTGATGGGTAACCTGGGGATCTAGGATACCTGCTAATGTAGCTTACTTTTGCTCTCTGTTCCTACTTAGACTTAATTGCAGATGTACCATTTCCATCTTATGATGGACTGCTGCTAGGTCTGTCCCACTTTATAACTTTGTAGGTCCAAAAGAATCCAGCAGTTAATGGGCAGATGTATGGTAACTTGGTTACCCCATAGTGCAGCATTCCATCTCCCAACAGGGTTTAGTACCATACCAATAACTGGTTTTCACAAGGCATAACATTCACTGCTGCAGATAGCATGACCTTGCTCCAGAATACCAGAGGTCTGTGTTGTGATTCTCCAACTAGGGCTTACCATAAGCTCCACAGTGTATCTTTTTTCCCCACCATTAAACCCTTTATACAATAGAGTCTGCTGGTTTGGATGGCCCAAGTGGCAGGATTGTTTTCACTGCAGTCTGCTGTACTTGCTGCATAGCCCTTTACTGCTTTAGGCTCCATGCAAAGCCAGAGCAGTTGGTCTCAGGGCCATATGGTCCATGTCACCTGGTATATGGCCTGGAACAGTATTCCTGGGAATGCAACGTGTTGCCTCCAGAACCCAAAGAGGCCTACCAGGCACTGTATTTTTTTTTTTTCTTTGTGGTAGGGAATGCAAAATGCAGCAATTTGTCTTTTACTTTGGAAGGGATATTTTGGCATGCCCCTCCTGACCACTGGATCCCCCCAAATTTCTGTAAAATGGCAGGTCCCTCTAGCTTCATAAGGTCTCTCTCATTCCCTGTAACACATGTGTTTTACCAAAGCCTCCAGCATACTGGCCACCTTTTTCTTGTCTTTCCAACTGGTATGGGATCTTTGATATGTGGGTTGGTATGATGTCTTGTGGGATGTCCAGGTGGTCCAAGTCTCTTCAGATTATATCATGACAGAAGGTAGGAGAGGTACCTTAGCTCTGAGGCAGAATTGTAAATGAATATTTTCATTGGTCCCATGTGGACACAAACTACTTCTGATGTTCTTTTCTAATCAGAATGGAAGAAAGTTTTTCAAATCTTTGCCCATATATCATGTACTTAAAGCCTTATTAATCTGCTCTAGCAATAATACTACATCCAGAACAGCAGCTACAATCAGGGCTGCCACTTACTTGAACTTGTGGTAGTCACCAGTTATTCTCTATGATCTGTTCATTTTCTGCATGGACTGGACTGATGAACTGAATTGAAATTTGATTGGTCTTGCATCCTTTGGGTCTTTAATTGTGGCACTAATCTCCATTCCACCCTTCCTAACCCCTGAAGTGATGTTGTTTTTAATTTTCTCTCTCTGCTTGTGCAGGCTCAGTTTCCAAGTATACATTCAGGTGCTAGGAATATGACCACTGGGTGGGTTCATGGACCCAGTGGGCACAAGGTGAGCTGAACTTTAATCAGGACTCTATGTATTATATGGCTCCCCATAAGGTAATAACAGGGAGGCCATGATGATGCTTTGGGTCTCTATGTATCAATCAGACTCTGTGTCCAATAGTTTTAAAAAAGTCTGGAAATGTCCCTATCCCCACTATATAGTCACCTGAGTAAATGGCCCTAGATCATTTGTGGAAGGATTGGGGCAATCATAGTGTATACTTGCTGCACTGTCGTGAGTCCCAGGAACCTGGCCACCTCTTTTAGTCAATGTTCCAGATCTAAAAATTGCCTTGGGTCTAGGAAACCAAGCAAGGGAAAGTGACTTTTTATTGGGGTTACTATCCTTAGCCTTCCATGACTCCATTTTTGCTTTTATTTGTTGTTTGTAAATGTTAAGTAGCACCTTTGTTGGCTGCCCACTTATTTTGCCCCTAGGGACTCTACACTCTATTAATCATCTCCACAATCACCTATATATCAAGCCCCATTTACTGTTCCCTGGCTTCTATTACTTTGGGACCCATCACCCTCATGGATAGTAAGAAGCCCAACTCTGTGATTGCCTTTCCTACCATCAGCTGTGACTTGCAAAGGAGAGCTTCCACTAAACTTATTAGAGATGCTAGATTCATGGGGAGTCTTCAAGCCAAAGTTGCCTATTGGAGAAGTCCATGGCTTGCTGGAATGAGCCTACCTTAGTACCTCTGCCATACTCAGTCATTGGTTAGGTGCAGTCAGAGGAAATGTGGTGTGAATGCGGTGGCAAATGCAGAGGGGTAGCAGCTGGGGCCACCAACCAATTATGCTCCCTGAAGCAGAAGACCTGAGCAGTTGATTTTTATAGCTGCCCCACAGCTTCTCTCAGGGAAGAGTCCAGGAGTGGAGAGGATCTCTAGCTCATAACATGGTAACAGGAAGGAACAATTGTACCAAAGACATGAGACATCATTTCTTCCCTTCCCTCCAAAAATATTTCTGGAAACTTCACTTTAAAAGGCTGATTCTTCTATGTGCCCAGCATTTTTAAAAATTGAGATATAATCCACATACCATACAATTCACCCTTTTAAAATGTAGAATTCAGTGTTTTTTAGGATATTTACAAAGTTGTGCAACCATACTCACTATCTAATTTCAGAACATTTTCTTTACCCCATAAAGAAACCCCATACCCATTAGCAGTGACTCTCCATTTCTCCCTCATTCCACTGTCTGGAAACCACTAATCTACTTTCTGTCACTATGGAGTTATTTGTTCTGGGACATTTCATATAAATTGAATAATATAATGTGTGACCTTTGTGTCTGGCTTCTTTCACTTAGCATGTTTTCAAGGTCCATCCATGTTGTAGCATGAATCAGTACTTCATTCCTCTTTCTGACTGAATAATTTTCCATCGTATGGTTATCCCACATTTTATTTATCCATTCATCAGTTGATGGACATATGGTTTGTTTCCATTGTTTGGCTATTATGAATAATGTTGCTGTGAACATCTATGTGCATATTTTTTATGTGAATATGTGTTTTCAGTTCTCTTGGGTATATACTTAGGATTGGAATTGCTGGGTCATATTAAGCTTTTGAGGAAATGCCAAACTGTTTTCCAAAGTGTGTGCCTGACATTTTTGTAGGCATTTGAAGATAATCCCTCATTTCAAAGTTAATTTACAGTAGAGGAAGGTGAGAGTAACATATGTACATTAAAAGTATAATTTTGAGATAACTTCTAATTGAGGGTCAGACTGTGTAGCTCTAGCTAAAAGTGGGCCTACAGTTTTAGACAATTACAGCTGGGAGAGAAGAGGAGGGAATGATGAATATGCTTTAAAGTACTTAGAGGGAAGCAGATGTGGCTCAAGCAATTGAGCTCTTGCCTACCACATGGGAGGTCCTGGGTTTAGTTCCTGGTGCCTCCTGGAGAAGACGAGCAAGACAGTGAGCTGATACAACAAGATGATGCAACAAAGAGACACAAAGAGGAAATAAAAGGAGAGACACAACAAACCAGGGAACTAAGGTGGCTTAAGCAATTGAGCGCCTCTCTCCCACATGAGAGGTCCCAAGTTTGGTTCCTGGTACCTCCTAAAGAGTAGACAAGAGACACAGAGCAGACAGTGAGTGCAAACAACAGGATGGGGATGGGAAATAAATAAAATAAATCTAAAATAAATAAATAAATAAAGTATTTAGGAATGTGCCCCTGGAAACCTCCACTCCCGTAATCCTCTTCAATAAGACAAGGATGGTACCACTTGAAAAAAGAAAGTGGCAACTGCTTGAGACTCTGGAAAGCCTGCCTGTGACAGGGATGACTTCCTGGCCTTTGTTTTATACCATCTTTCTAGATAAGAATCTGATAAGATGGACTAACCATCTATAGAGCTATGTTTTAGATGTTTTCTCCAAAAGTGAACATAAACTTGAGTGGAGCTACTTTCATTTTTCTGTCCTGATTTCCCTTCTGACATATGGTACATGTTTGCTGACTAACTTGTTGGAGTTATAGTTAAAGTCTGTGACCAGGAACAAAGGAAAAGCAACTAGTCCATGTAAGAAATGAACAAACCATACACTCGGAATCATGAAGAGAAATATTTTGAAGGTATTTTCTATCTCTTGCCAAAACAATGTTGTAACTTTTGTATTCTGCCACCCTGCTTCTTTCAGTGGCCTTCCTAATGGATGGAGTCAAATAATTTCCATTTTCTATTCACTTATCTTTTAGATACCATATAAATGATAAGATGGAAATTATTCCCACTGAGATATTCTGAGATACTTCTTAAGTAAAACTGGCATCAACTTCAGTCCATTTCACTTTGATGTTTTCGGGTGATTTCCCACTTTCTGAATTCCATAATTCTTCTTTCTCAGCATGCAGCCTCATTGCCCTCCTTGAAGAAATCAGCAATTACTGGCAACCATGGAATACTGTGCTCACCACACACTCTCACCTGAAATCGCTCACCCAGTTTGTCATTCATAAAGAGTTTCATTCTGAACTTTACACACCCTCCTTTCTGAGCTTTCTCACCTTCTTGCAAGTTTGAAATTCATTCTGAATCTTAAGTAAGAACATGTGGGGAATGGGGGAAAATGAAGCTTTTTTCTGTTTGTGTACTAAGGAGCCTGTTCTTTTTCCCTTTTTGAAGGAGGGGAAACTTAATAATGGACTGTTTCTCTACTTATTAAAATTCTCATAGTATTTAAACATCTAAAATTGCATGGTGAATCTTTATTTCCTCCATGACTAAACATTGCATTTTTCAGCACTTAACTAGTCTTGCTCTGACTAATTTCAGATCAGACCCTGCCTCCTAATGAGGCAACAAGGTAGTTGTTAATGTATCTTTTCCTGCTCACTAAACAGTAGAAGACGTGAAAGAAGGCAGAAAAAATAGATAGAAGGGAAGCGGATTTGGCTCAATGGATAGGGCATCCACCTATGACATGGGAGGTCCAAGGTTGAAACCCAGGGCCTCCTGACCTGTGTGATGAGCTGGCCCACGTGCAGTGCTGATGTGCACAAGGAGCACCGTGCCACTCAGGGGTGTCCCCCGCATAGGGGAGCCCTACGCACAAGGAGTGCGCCCCCTAAGGAGAACCACCCAGCACGAAAAAAAAGTGCAGCCTGCCCAGGAATGGCGCTGCACACACGGAGAGCTGACACAGCTAGATGATACAACAAAAAAAGAGACACAGATCGTGGGTACCGCTGATGGGACTATAAGCGGACACAGAAGAACACACAGTGAATGGATACAGAGAGCAGACAACTGGGGGAGGGGGCGAGGGCAGGGAAGGGGAGAGAAATAAATAAAAAATAAATCTTAAAAAAAAATAGATAGGAGATAAAAGTGTGCAACTTCCCTTTTAGGGCAATTGGGGTCTGTCTGTGAGTAATAAAGGATTGACTGGACTTCTTTTAGCCAGCAAGTGCTAATTAAACAACTACCGTATGACCAGTCCTGTGTAAACTATTGTTGAGGACCCAAGAGAAGGAGAGTTGCTGCAATCTAATCTGGGAGGCAAGATTTTAATCTTGTTATTTCTGGACTTCTAGTACATCATGTCTGAACACTTTTCTTTTCTTGGAGGATCTTTCATAATCTATAATTCACCTGTCCTTACAATTGTACTTCCCATTTTATTCCCTAAATGGAACTCTCCTTAAAACTGTCTGGTTTTGGGAATCGGACTTGGTCCAATGGATAGGGCATCTGCCTACCACATGGGAGGTCCGCGGTTCAAATCCCGGGCCTCATTGACCCGTGTGGAGCTGGCCCATGTTCAGTGCTGATGTGCACAAGGAGTGCTCTGCCACGCAGGGGTGTCCTTTTCGTAGGGGAACCCCACGTGCAAGGAGTGCGCCCTGTAAGAAGAGCCTCCCAGCGCGAAAGAAAGTGCAGCCTGCCCAAGAATGGTGCCACACACATGGAGAGCTGACACAACAATATGACACAACAAAAAGAAACAGATTCCTGGTGCCACTGATAAGGATAGAAATGGTCACAGAAGAACACACAGTGAATGGACACAGAGAGCAGACAACTGGGGATGGGGAGGGGAAAGAAATAAGTAAAAAATAAATCTTTAAAAAACAGACAAACAAAAAAAAATGTCTGGTTTTCTCTTGAGCCATTTTCATTGGCATTTGCTCATTGCTTTTCAATTCTCCTCATTCCAAATCTCAAGGTATCCATCTTTCAGGTCTGATAAGGTTTCACTTCTTTCAGAAGCTTCTCTAATCACTCTAACATTTACTGATCATTTTACTGTACTTTCTCAACTTTACAGCACGTCATTGTTTAATTATATTGTTTAAAGTACCCCATGAACTTTTCTTCAGAGTTGAGAAAATATTTTATATTGTATGTCTCTCTCAGAACACTTAGTATCTATCCATCCTTTCATCCATCCATCCATCCATCCAATCAACAATATTTTAAGTGCTTATTTTGTACTAGGCACAATTCAAGGCATTGCAGATACAGTAAGACAGACAAAGTTCCTGCCCACATGGATGTGATACTGTAGTGGGGAAAGTCAAAAATAAACAGACCAAATACCAGGTAGTGGCAAGTGAGGAGCACAGTCCTGAATACATTGAAACTCTAGAAGATCTTCTGCAGATTATTTCTACATTTTAGAGTGGATCTATGGTATCATCTTGGACACTTAACTTTGCAATTCTTCAGTTTCTTCATCTCTAAGATATCTATTACATTATTTCCCCCCATACTCTCAGTCTAGTCATTGGGAAAATGAATCACATCATGCCTATAGGCAGCACTGATTCTTAAAGAAACCATCATGCTCATGTACCATAATGTGCAAGTGTAGCAGTTTCATATTATTTATGAATTCCAAAAAACGATACTGATTAGGTTTGCAAAGTGGTCTGTTCCTCTGGGTGTAATACCCTTGAATGTATTAAATTCAAAGGCTTTTACATTTACTTGATTAAATGAAGATTAGGGCTTTGATTTGACCATGTCGTTAGGGCATGCAGAGCTGAGTCCCCACCCCCTTGGTGGGCTATATAAATGGACACTCAATCAAGGAGAACACAGAAGTAAGTACACAGAAGATACATGGGAATAGAGACAGCTCCATAGACACAGCAGAAGCCCCGAGAAGAGAGATGAGCCTGATAGTTTACAGCTGACCTTGTGAAGAGACCAGAGCAGCTGAGCCCGGAAAGAAACAAGCACCTGGAAGAAAGTTGAGCCCTATGCCAACCTACAGCTGAGATTGGAAGAAGCTAGACCCATGGAGCCTTAAGAGGGAAGAGGTAGTCTGAACCCTCACAGATGTTGCCCGTCATTTTGCTTCAACATGTGGAAACAGAGTTTGGTAAGGAAGTATTCCTTATCATACCTTGAGTTGGACTCTTTAGGGCCTTGTAATTGTAAGCTTTTACCCCAAATAAATACCCTTTATAAAAGTTGGCAGATGTCTTGTACTTTGCATCAGCACCCCTTTGTCTGACTAATACAGTAAGTATATAATAACATTGGAAAAAATGTCATTATCCCCTTCCAATCCACAGTGACCATGCTTAGTTTTTTGCTACTTAGTTATTGGCATAATTCATTGGTGTATCAACTATTCAGAGCCACGCCTCTCATAATTTTTCCCAGTTATGATTTGTATTGGAGTAAAAGGGACTTTATAATCACCTGATCCACTCCCTTACATTCCATTGGGAAAACTTAAACCCAAAATATATGCGTCGTGCCCCCAAACCATGTAGTGGCTTATTGGTAGAATCAGGACTAGAACCGCTTTTTTCTTTTTGCTCCTCGCCCTGCTTGACTTAATCATCTGGTCTGGAATGGCTCCTCTTTGATCCTTACAGGCTTCTAAGGCCAGTGGTATAAGCCTGTTCTCTTCCCTGATGTGAGACCATTTCTTCTCCCAAAAGACAGTAAGCTCAGAAAGTCTACCTTGTTCAAGGCTGTATCCCTTCTGTGGACTATACCAGCTGGCACATGGAGACACCCAGAAAATGTTTGTTGAATGAAGAAATTATTGAATAATTTCAGTGCTTTTACTTTAGCAAGGAATACATTTCTAAAATCATGTGTTAAATGATTTTCAGTAAATAGAATATGACTTCTTGATTTACATTCAGAGAAGAAAGACGCCTACCTTCATTTCTGATTTGCTTTCCATTGGCAGTAGTCCCTTACATTTTAAGCTTTAAGATGCTATTTTTGATTCCAGCTCAGGCACTTTGTACAACAATTCACAGTATATAAAACAACACTGTAGTATACTAAAGGAACTATTATTTAAAGTTGCTGTGCTTAACTTTTTGTATGTTGAAGAATAATTTATTCTGTTTCTTTCCTCTGCCTACAATATATCTATTTACCACTTCTCAATTTTTACATGCTTTGCATGTGTATGTGTGTGTGTGCGTGTATTGTTATTGTTGGCACGTTGAGAACCATAGCCAAGATTGGAGTGGCTTAAGAGTGAGGAGGAGGGAAGAGGTATGAGTCACATCATAGAAGAACAATGTCAATGTAAACAGCTGAGTGAGAGAGAAGACTAGGAAGGTAGATTGAGTCATATTGTTCAGAGTCTTGAGTCCCAGACTGAGGAAACTGTATTAGTTTGGTAAGTCTTTGAAGGGATTTAGTACAACTTTCACTGTCCTTCTTCATCTGCCTATCCACTGGTCTTTCTAGCCTCATTTATGATCACATCTCCACTTGCAGGTACATGCCAACTGAAATGAACTACCTGCAGTGATGAGCTACTTGCATTTTACCAAATACTGCCTTTTCTATTGCCTCTAGGTCCTCACAGAGACAGTGATTAAGTTATCCTGAAGAAGGGACTGTGACATGTTCATCATTGTATTCCCATTGCCTAGCATATTGCCTGGTAATATGGCATAGATATTTGATGCATGAATGAAAAAATGAATGAGTAAATAAATGCATGGATGGAATGATATAATTGGTCCTGTGCTTTAGGAATTTAACAGACAGTGTGAATGGGGAAAGGAGAGAGAGAGTGAGAAAGCTGTTAGGCTGTTGCTATAGCAATCTGGGTGAAAAACGATGTAATCTAAACTAAGTATTAGAAAGAACATAAAAAAGAGGATGTAAGAAAATTGCAGAAAAAAATCTAGTAACAATAAATTTACAGAGTGAGGGACAAGGAATAGTCTAAGGTTTCAATCTTATAAGAATGATGGTACCTTGAATGGAAATGGGGAAGGCAGAAGGCAGAGCTGGTTTGGGTAATAGTGGTGGGGAAACACAAGAGTCATGCATGTTTAGTATTATCTACTGAAGATAATCTTATGGTTAGTTTTCTGATTCATAAGAATGTATCAGTATTGAGTTACTCATGCTTGAATGGCAGATCTGGCTTCTTCTTCAGCCTCGTGGTCAATCCCTAGATTATTTGAAAGGCCCTACTTTCGTTTTTCAGGGTAGATTTCTGGACTACTTGGAAAATCAGCTAATTTTTTTTTTTGCACTTCAATCCAAGCAAGAGTCTGTATGTCTAGGAAATCGGTATTATGAGCCTGAATCAAAGTAGTTGGAATTGACCCCATTTACATGAGTCTTCTCAAATGTCATGGCCATGCAACTATTCCAAGAAAATCTGTAAGACTAGTGATAATGCATTCTTTCTCCCATTCTGGGTCGATATGTGCTGAGACTTTGCATAGGTGGAATGCATTGGTCATGGCAAAGCTACTGCTAGGTCAAATGGCCATCAAAATGTCTTCTCTTGTAGGATTACTTTGAAGATTAACATTTAGCAAAAGAGTAAAGCTGGGCAAGTTTGTCTTTGGCATATTTTTGTTACTGCTTCTCTCCATCTCCCTTCTTATTAGACCTTCCCCGCTTTGACATACTTTCCAGTGTCTGATCCAGACAGGAAGCTTCTCTCAATTTCTGGGTTTCTATTCACTTGAAAGAATAAGATAATACCATTCGACTTTAGATATTAATGTTGGATCATAACTTACTTTATTTACCTTTTCTGTGATATTTTTATTTTAATAGGGTCAGTTTCTTAATATCTTTGAGAATGCTGGAAAGTTGCTTGGTCCTGTAGTATGGGCCCTAAGAGACAGTGATAAGGGCCCTGGGTTCTGGTCCTAGGGCTGTTATTGATGGACTTTGTAACCTGGATAAACTGAAGTGGGCATAGCCTCAGTTTCTTTATTTACAAAATGGAGCAGTTCAACTTATTTAGTGCTTTGAACCCATCTGACTCAGTGTTCCCCTTTTATTTTAAACTCCCCTTTTACTATCCTGATATGACATTTAGAGATAACGTAAGTTACTTACATAATTTAAAAATCAACATAATACCTTAAGTTTAATATAAAAAGGAAACAAAAGGAAGTATTTTATATAAAATAATTTATATTTCAATAGGTTAATACTCAGACCTACCTACACTAGGAGATACAGTTAGTCAGATGTTTGCAGCTATATGTAGAATCACTATACAAATGAAAGCTACAGGGGAACAGATGTAGCTCAGTGGTTGAGCACCTGCTTCCCATGTATGAGGTCCTGGGTTCAATCCCCAGTACCTCCTAAAAAAAAAAAGACAGCTACAAATGTTAAAATTATGAGTGTGGTATGGCCACTCATTTATCATTTTTCATTGGCCATCATATATAACTAGTAGCATTGCTGTCAGTGACGTGATTTTCTTAAATTGTGAGTAGTTCTTGGTAAAGTATCAAACAAAATAAAGTGGTTGCTTTTCTACAAAAACATCAGTATATATTAAAGCCATGAAAAAGACATACCGTGTGCTTGTATGTAAAAAAGAGTTTTGTTCTAAGCTCAGATAATTAAAAAGATGCTTTTTACCTGTGTGATGGTGGCAGGGTGTTGGAAAGTCAAAGGGGAAGTATGAGTGGAACTGTTCTCCATATTCCAGAATGTTGAGTATCCTTCACTACCAACCACTAAATACTGTTAATAGGGAAGCGGACTTGGCCCAGTGGTTAGGGCGTCCGTCTACCACATGGGAGGTCCACGGTTCAAACCCTGGGCCTCCTTGACCCGTGTGGCGCTGGCCCATGCGCAGTGCTGATGCGCACAAGGAATGCCGTGCCACCCAGGGATGTGCCCCGTGTAGGGGAGCCCCACGCGCAAGGAGTGCACCCCCTAAGGAGAGCCGCCCAGTACAAAAGAAAGTGCAGCCTGCCCAAGAATGGTGCCGCCCACACGGAGAGCTAACACAACAAGATGACACGACAAAATGAAACGCAGATTCCCATGCTGCTGACAACAACAGAAGCAGATAAAGAAGACGCAGCAAATAGACACAGAGAACAGACCCCCGTGGCGGGGTGAGGGGGGGAGAAGGGAAGAGAAATAAATAAATAAATCTTTAAAAAAATATATAAATAAATAAATACTGTTAATAATAGGTTCTCCAATTATTGGGATAACAACAAAAATATCTTTCTGGGGAAGGGGGGTGGTACTACCTCCTTTGAGAATTACTGAACTAGATGATATTCTAAATCTGCATAGGCTCTACCAAGAACAGATCTGGTTCTCATGGGGCCTGAAATCTATTCAATATGGAGGCCTCCCCTTTGAAAAAGATCAAAATTACAAATAAAAAATTAGGTATGAAGACATTTATTTATAATGAGAAAAATTGCAACTGAATATACATATTTAAAAAGCTAATAAATAGCATAAACATCACAGACACATAGTATTTTTAAATTAACTGCCTAAAATTAATTTTATTAATTAATTAACACACCTTTTTAATACTTTTCCTTTACATTTTTGGCTCCACACTTTGTCTCTTCAAATGACAGTGAGGGAACAGATATGGTCAAGTGGTTAAGTGCCTGCTTCCTATGTATGGGGTCCTGGGTTTGATCCCCAGAACCTCCTAAAAACAAAACAAACAAACAAATGGGAAAAAAAAGGCAACTCTCATTGGGGAACAGATGTAGCTCAGTGGTTGAATGCCTCCTTCCCATGTACAAGGTCCTGGGTTCAATGGCCGGTACTACCTAAAAAAACCCAAAACAATGAATATCATTTTCTATAGAGACAAGGGAAAGATAATTCAGTCTTTTTTTTAGTATGGTTGTCCAAAATTTGTTTTAGTGTTAATTTAGAGAAAGTTTCTTTCAGCTTCATAACTTGTTATTGGTTATCACATAAATTTTTAGAATTATTACCATTTGGGAAAAAGTCTAGCTTCTTTTACATATAAACTCTAAGGCTTCTTTCATAGATAAGTTGTCAGATTTTTAAATATTGTACGGTGACCAATTGTAAATACTCTTTGAATTGACAATCCTTACTAACCCATTTGTCACTCATGTTCTTATTTTAGTAGCTTAAAATAAACTTTATATTATATCCATCAAGGTCAGTATTGCATGTCAAATCAGCAAGAAATTTAAAGACAAGAATTCTGATAATTTCTATTTTATGTGATACCCATCAGTCAAAGAGAAAAAATGGTATGTTTTTAGTTGTGTCTGCCTTAAAATCAAATATACTTTTTGGGAGAGAGCTTCTTTTTTTGACTTGGCTCAGTGAAAACTTTATCCTTCATTCAGTTTTACATGTCTGATGATTGGAGGAATTTTCCATAGACTAGCTTCTAGGTATATACATTTCAAACCTTGTTTTTCCTCCACTGCCCACATACTTCCAGTGCTGGGTGTCAAAGCATGTGTTCTTATCATCCCACAATCTTCATGTCATGATAGAGTCCAGGTGAGTCAGCATAGTGGGTAGTAGGAATATTCCTGGTAGCCATTCCTACACTGGAAATAAAAGCAAAAATTTAACTGCACAGACTATGAACCAAATAAACATTGCCCATTAAAACAAAACTGAATGTATCCATGATTCAACTTCCCCTTATCCAGATTCCCCAAATGACCTCTACTCTGATGGTATTCAACTCCAGAAGAAGTGTAAGGGAAAGAATGTCAGGGTAGAAAGAGACAAAATTCGTGTGTTTGAAATATTTTACTTCTGCAAAGACCTAGAGAGAGAGAGAGACAGAGAGAGAGACAGAGAAAGAGTGAGAGACAGAGAGTGAGAGAGTCCTGGGCAAGCTTAAATTTCATTAGCTTTGTGCTAAATCTGAGTCTATCAAATATTCTAAAATTCTGTGAATGATCCTTAGTGTTGAGGATGAGGAGAATTGAGGTAGGAGACTTTCCAAGGCTTCACACATTATATTACACCTAGTGCTTATTCTATGTATATAAGACCGGATTTCCTTCTCTAATTATATAGCCTATTGCATTTTTCCCTGTGATGTTGCTAAATTCTGAGTGATAACATTACATTTTTAGGAGTAATTTTATTACTGGAAAAATAATATATGGACATATTTTTAAAATTCAAGTAAGGCTAGAAACAAAAAACAAAGGTGCCCTGCCTTCTCCCAATCCAAGAGACACCCACTTTCAACAGCTTTAGCCATTACTTCAGGTTTTTCTTTATATTTTAAAAATAATAATATTGTATACGACCATCTTGAGTCAGTTTTAGACATTTTTTATTGACTTTCAACTATAATATATGCAAAATTTAGCTTTCAGTTCTGTTTTTTCTTTCCTGGAGGCATTCCTTCTGGAGCCTTCCATCATTCTCTTCCAATCTGAACCTATCATTCTCTAGGACTGCTGTACAGCTGTTTTCATAGGCCTTCTTTTGCCATCATCCTGAGCAGACACTTCACCTCACCCCTATGTTCAATCTTTTGATTCTTGGCTCTTGTATCTTCCTTTTTTCTTGGTTTATGTCTGTATTTTGTTGAACTACATTCACCAGTAAACTGTCTGAAAAAGGGGGTATGGGAGATAAATCTTTAGAAATTTTACATACATATTTTTTAAGTTTATTATTTATTTATTTATTTATTTTAAAGATTTAGTTTTTATTTATATCCTTCTCCTCCCCCCCCCCCCCCCAGTTGTCTGCTCTCTGTGTCCATTCATTGTGTGTTTTTCTGTGACTGCTTCTATCCTTATCAGTGGCACTGGGAATCTGTTTCTTTTTGTTGTGTTATCTTGTGGTGTCAACTCTCCATGTGTGCAGCGCCATTCCTGGGCAGGCTGCACTTTCTTTCGCACTGGGCGGCTCTCCTTACGGGGCGCACTCGCATGTGGGGTTCCCCTATGCAAGGGACACCCCTGTGTGGCAGAGCACTCCTTGTGCACATCAGTACTGCACATGGGCCAGCTCCACATGGGTCAAAGAGGCCCGGGGTTTGAACTGCAGACCTCCCATGTGGTAGGCGGACGCCCCTTCCACTGGGCCAAGTCCGCTTCCCTAGTTTATTTATTTATCCATCCCCCAAGATGGCTCCCTTGTCTGTCTGCTTGTTTTCTGCTTGCTTCTTTAGGAGGCACCAGAAACTGAACCCAGGACCTCCCTTGTGGGAGGTGAGTGCCCAACTGTTTGAGCCACTTCCACTCCCAGCTGGTTGCATTATCTGCTGGTTGTGTCTCTGGTTATGGTGTCTGCTTGTTGCAGCATTTGTAGCATCTGCTAGCTGCGGTGTCTGCTTATCTTCTTTAGGAGGCACTGGGAACCAAATCTGGGACCTCCCATGTGGGAGGTGGGTGCCTAATTGCTTGAGCCATATCTGTTCCTATATATTTTTTTAAACTTACATATTTTTCACTCTTGTTTGTCTGGTTATAGACTTCTTGGTCAAAAATAATTTTCCGTCACATCAGAATTTTGAAGCCATTATTCCAGTGTTTTAGCAGCTTCAAAGTCATTGAGAAGTCTGATACCATTTTACTTCCAGTTCTTTGCAGATTACCTGTTTCCCCTCTCTGGATGTTTTTAGAATCTTTTACTTCTTTTTTAAAAAAATTATAATAATTTGCTGGGCATGTGTTATTTTTTAGGTATTGGGTTGGATACTTGGTGGGCAGGCACTTTCAGGATGGAGAAGGATCATGTCCTTTAGTTCTGGAAATTTTTCCTTTGTTATGTCTTTTTTTTTTTTTAAGATTTATTTTTATTTATTTCTCCCCCCCTCCCAGTTGTCTGTTCTCTGTGTCTATTTGCTGCGTTTTCTTTGTTCACTTCTGTTGTTGTCAGCGGGACCGGGAATCTGTGTCTCTTTTGTTGCGTCATCTTGTTGTGTCAGCTCTCTGTGTGTGTGGTGCCATTCTTGGGCAGGCTGCACTTTCTTTTGCACTGGGCGGCTCTCCTTAGGGGGTGCACTCCTTGCGCGTGGGGCTCCCCTGCGTGGGGACACCCCTGCATGGCACGGTACTCCTTGTGCACATCAGCACTGCGAATGGGCCAGCTCCACACAGGTCAAGGAGGCCCCGGGTTTGAACCACGGAACCTCTCATGTAGTTGATGGACGCCCTAACCGCTGGGCCAAGTCCGATTCCCTGTGTTATGTCTTTGATAATTCCTTCCTCACTGTTTTCTCTGTTCCCTCTTTCTGGAACTATTATTTAAAAGTTGGACTTCTTGGATTATTTCTAATTTCTTTATTATTGTTCATTTCTTATTCTTTTTGGCTCTACTTTCTATAGACTTACCTAGATTTAAAAATTTCGTTTATTTTTAATTTTGAAGTCTTTTTTGTTCTTGGATTTTTACTAAAACATTTTAAAATATAGTATCCTGTTATTATTCAAGAATGAAATACCTTTTCTTATTTCTTTGGGATTTTTAATGAGTTTTCTTCTGCTCCTTATCTGTTTTTTTCTGTTTCATTTATTTTCTCTTAACATACTAGAAGTATTTATCAAATGTCTGATGGTCCTAAGATCTATTCATATTTAAGGATGAACAGAGCTGTTTGTGTATTTCAAAATATATCTAGAATCCAGCCACTTCTCACCATCTTCGCCTGTACCATCTTGGTACAAATCACCATCAGCTCTTTTTTTCTAAGGATTTATTATTTATTTATTTATTTCCCCTCTCCCCCACTCCTGTTGTCTGCTTTCTTTGTCCATTTGCTGTGTGTTCTTCTGTGTCCACTTGCATTCTTGTCAGCAGCACCAGGAATCTGTGTCGCTTTTTTGTTGTGTCATCTTGCTGCATCAGCTCTCCGTGTGTGTTGCACCACTCCTGGGCAAGCTGCACTTTTTTCCCACTGGGTGGCTCTCCTTATGGGGTGCACTCCTTGTGTTTGGGGTTCCCCTATGTGGGGGACACCCTTGCGTGGCATGACACTCCTTGTGCTCATCAGCACTGTGCGTGGGCCAGCTCACCACATGGGTCAGGAGGCCCTGGGTTTGAGCCCTGGGCCTCCCATGTGGTAGGCAGACGCTCTATCAGTTGAGCCAAATCTGGTTCCCTGGTTCTGGACTTTTCTTTGCTGGGAGATTTTTGATGATGGATTCAATCTCTCTAAATGTTATTGGTTTGCTAAGTTCTTTTATTTCTTGTGGCATCAGTGTAGGTTGTTTGTACATTTCTAGGAATTTGTCCATTTTTTCTAGGTTGTCTACTTTGTTGGCATACAGCTTCTCATAATATCCTCTTATGATTCTTTTTATTTCTGTGGGGTCAGTTGTACTTCTCCCCTTTCATTTCTGATTGTATTTTTTGCATCTTCTCTCTTTTTCTCTTTGTTGGTCTAGCTACGGGTTTGTCAATTTTATTGATTTCAAAGAACCAGCTTTTGATTTTGTTGATTTTCTCTATTGTTTTTTGTTCTCAGTTTCATTTATTTCTGCTGTAATCTTTATTATTTCTTTCCTTCTGCTTGCTTTGGAATTGGTTTGTTACTTTTTCTAATTTCTTTAGTTGTTCAGTTAAATCTTTGAGTTTAGCTCTTTCTTCTTTTATAATATAGGCATTTAAGTCTATAAATATCCCTCTCAAGACTGCTTTCACTGTATCCCGTAAGTTTTGATACATTGTGTTCTTGTTTTCATTTGTCTCAATATATTTACTGATTTCACTTGCAATTTCTTCTTTTACCCACTGATTATTTAGGAGTGTGTTGTTCAGCCTCCACATATTTCCAAATTTACCTTTTTCCTGTCCATTATTGATTTCCAGTTTCATTCCATTATGATCAGAGAAGGTGCTTTGTATAATTTCCATCTTTTTATATTTATTGAGAGCTACATTGTATCTTAAGATGTAGTCAACCCTGGAGAAAGATCCACGGGCATTTGAGAAGAATGTATAACCTGCTGAGTTTGGATGCAGTGTTCTGTATATGTCTGTTAAGTCTAACTCGTTTAACATATTGTTCAAGTTCTGTTTCCTTGTTGATCTTCTGTCTAGTTGTTTTATCTAATGATGTGAGTGGGGTGTTGAAGTCTCCAACAATTATTGTAGAGATGTCTTTTTCTCCCTTCAGTTTTCCCAGAGTTTGTCTCATGTATTTGGGGGCACCCTGGTTAGGCACATAGATATTTGTGATTGTTATATCTTCCTGGTGGATTGTCCGTTTTATTAATATATAATGGCCTTTTGTAACTCTTATCATTTTTTGCATTTAAAGTCTGTTTTGTCTGTATAGCTACCTCTCCTCTTTTTTTGGTTTCTATTTGCATAGAGTATCTTTTTCCAGCCTTTTGCTTGCAGCCATTTTGTATCCCTGGGTCTAAGATGAGTTTCTTATAAGCAGCATATGGATGGCTCATGTTTTTTTGCCAGTATCTTTTGATTGGGGAGTTTAATCCATTCACATTCAATGATATTACTGTAAATGCACTATTTATTTCCACCATCTTATACTTTGGTTTTCATATGTTATATCATACTTTTATCTGTCTTTTTACTCTTTTGGTTATCCTTTCTGCTATTCTTTCTTCTATACTCTCCTCCAAACCTGTCTCTCCTGTCTTTTTCTTTCAGGTTCTAAGTTTTCCTTTAATATATCCTGCACAGGTGTATTCTTTTTTACAAACTCTCTTAGTTTCCGTTTGTTTGTGAGTATTTTATACTCACCTTCATATTTCAAGGATAATTTTGCTGGGTAAAGAGTTCTCAGCTGGCAGTTTTTCTCTTTTCAGTATCCTAATTGTATCATTCCACTGCCTTCTCATCTCCGTGGTTTCTGAAGAAAAATCCATGCTAAATCTTACCGGGCATCCCTTGTATATGATGGGTTGCTTCTCCCTTGCTGCTCTGAGAATTTTTTCTTTATCTTTGAAATTTGACACCCAGAGTAGAATGTGTTTTGGAGTACATCTATTTGGATTTATTCTGAGTGGGATACGTTATGCTTCTTAGACATGTAAGTTAATTTCTTTCGTGTGAGTTGGGAAATGTTCAGCTATTATTTCCTCAAATACTCTTTTTGCCTCTTTTCCCTTCTCTTCTCCTTCTGGAACTCCCATGACATGTATGTTGTTGCATTTCGTATTGTCATTCAATTCTCTGAGTCCCTGCTCAATGTATTCCATTCTTTACTCTCTCTTCAATTTCAGAGAGAAATTGTTCTGTCTTCTGTATCACTTGTTCTTTTTTTTTAAAGATTTATTTTTTATTTATTTTTCTCCCCTTCCCTGCCTTCCCCCCCCCCCCCCCGCCCAAGTTGTCTGCTCTCTTGTCCATTCACTGTGTATTCTTCTGTGTCTGCTTGTGTCAGCAGCACCTGGAATCTGTGTCTCGTTTTTTTTGCGTCATCTTGCTGCATCAGCTCTCCGTGTGTGTGGGGCTATTCCTGAGCAGGCTGCACTTTTTTCGCACTGGGCAGCTCTCCTTACAGGGCACACTCCTTGCGCATGGGGCTCCCTTACACGGGGGACACCCCTGCGTGGCACGGCACTCCTTGTGTGCATCTGCACTGTGTGTGGGCCAGCTCATCACATGGGTCAGGAGGCCCTGGGTTTGAACCTTGGACCTCCCATGTGGTAGGCAGACACCCTATCTGTTGGGCCAAATCCACCTCCCATATATCACTTGCTCTTTTTTTTTTTTTCATCTGTGACTGCTTCTATCCTTATCAGCAGCACTGGGAATCTGTGTTTCTTTTTGTTGCGTCATCTTGTTGTGTCAGCTCTCTGTATGTGTGGCACCATTCTTGGGCAGGCTGCACTTTTCTTTCATGCTGGATGGCTCTCCTTACGGGGCACATTCCTTGTGCATGGGGCTCCCCTACACGGGGGATACCCCTGCGTGGCAGAGTACTCCTTGCATGTATCAGCACTGTGCATGGGCCAGCTCCACACGGGTCAGGGAGGCCCAGGGTTTGAACCACAGACCGCCCATGTGGTAGGCAGATGCCCTATCCCTTGGGCCAAGTCTGCTTCCCTTGTTCTTTTTTCTGTCATTTCAAGTCTGCTCTTGTATGCCTCAAATGTGTTTTTTTTTTTCTTTTTTCTTTCTTTTTTTAATTGATTTTGTAAAAATATTACATTAAAAAAAATATGAGGTCCCATTCAACCCCACCACCCCTGCCGCACCCCTCCCCCCCCAGCAACACTCACTCCCATCATCATGACACATCCATTGCATTTGGTAAGTACATCTCTGGGTATCTCTGCACCTCATGGTCGTTAGTCCACATCATGGCCCACACTCTCCCCCATTCCATCCAGTGGGCCCTGGGAGGATTTACAATGTCCGGTGATTGCCCCTGAAGCACCATCCAGGGCAACTCCAAGTCCCAAAGGCGCCTCCACATCTCATCTCTTCCTGCCATTCCCCATACCCATCAGCCACCATGTCCACTTTTCCCACTCCAATGCCACCTTTTCTCTGTGGACCTTGGATTGGTTGTGTCCGTTGCACCTCTATGTCAAGAGGAGGCTCAGATTCCACATGGTTACTGGATGCAATCCTCCTGCTTTCAGTTGTAGGCACTCTAGGCTCCATGATGTGGTGGTTGTCCTTCTTCAAGTCCATCTTAGCTGAGTGAGGTGAGCCCAATAAATCAGATTGTAGGAGCTGGAGTCTGTTGAAGCTCAGGGCCTGGCTATCATATTGTCAGTAAAAAGATTCAATCCCCTAAATATATCTTAAACCCCAATACCAACTACAATTCCAGTAAAGTAGCATGATAGTCTTATGAAAAGAGATCCCCTCTGGGTCCAGTTTCATCACGCAGAAACACCAGCTCCAAAGAAGGGCCATCTGACATGGCAGTGAACCCTATCTGCCATGACCATAGAACCCGTGGGTCCCTTTAGCCCTCAAAGGAACCAATACCTGGGGATTGTATCTACTTTATCTGTCTCTTAGACTCTGCTCAGTTGTGCATAAGGGCAATCCTTCTGACAGCCTCCAGACTCTTTTTTTTTAGAGACTCATAGCCATATAAACTCATTTCTCCTTTCTATTTCCCCCTTACATTAGGTCAAACAGCATTTTAAAGTCATATTATTCTATGTAGACAGGGATATTCTACTGATCCGCATCGAACCTTCAATTCAAGGTCATTTTCCAGTTGCTTTATCAGTTGTTAGTTGATAGTGATCCCTTGGTGCCAGGGAGGCTCATCCCCGGGTGTCATGTCCCATGCTGGGGGGAAGGCATTGCATTTAGATGCTGAGTTAGGCTTTGAGACTGGCCACATTTGAGTAACATGAAGGCTGTCAGGAGGAAATTCCCAGGCACAGTGCTGCTCTAGGCCTTGTTCTTATTTCAGGCATATAGGCTCACAAGCATAGTCATTAGTATCAGGGGCTCACTGTTGGGCCCTCATTCCTTCTCGGTCCTTGCCGCTGCACTTGGGGGACTGCCGCTGCTCCCCTAGGGACCACGGCACAGCACCCCCGGCCAGGGACCCAGTACCCCCCCAGCTGTAGTTTTTAATTGTTGCCACTATGAGTATATCCAAACATTACCATGCACCCTGGACATATGCCCTGTATAGCTCCATGTCAGCCATATATCCCCTGGCAATAGTATCCTATACCAGTATTCCTCCGCTGCCATTGTTGGACCACTCTGGGATCCAGAACTTCCTGAATATTGAAGCCCCAATATAATGTCAGGATCTCTTACTAGCAAAATGGGATATAGTGATGGGTTTAAAGGTTAGATATAGAATACATGTTGACTTGGAAAAATTCTACATCCTATCTTTTTCTTTTCCTTTTTTTCCCCCTAATTATTGAACTTCTCTTCACAAGAGCCCTAGACCACAGCAATTCATGTATACAATATACAGCACTCCCACACATCCACCACAAAACCTTTTCCCTTCCACAGCGATACTCTTACAACTTATTCACAACATATTTACTTAAAGTGATGTACAGAGTCTGAGACAATAGCTTTCAAACCAGGTGACATCTGTGCTTACATTGTGGTGCATACTTTAGGATACGCAGTTTTCTAACATTTTTAGTTATCCTATGTTTTACATTATGGTTTACATTATCATTCTGTCGTCCCCTATATGTTTATGATGTAATATTACATATTTTATATCCATCCTTGTGTACTCTCACGAAACTCCTCTCATACCCCACATTTACCTTGGTTCCACACATTTAACATCCATTTTCCCATCCCCTTGGTGCCCACAGTGACAGCCAACCTCCGTTTCCCGAGGAGCCACATCCAGAGATACTTGCAACAGTGTTCAGGTCCTAACTTTCTCAGCTGCCCCAATGCCCTGGGAGCCACCCTTTCTCTCGAGAGATACAGTTCCCTCTGTTTGATGGCATTAGTCCTCCCCAGGATGTGGGTCCACCCCCACTCTCACTACTTGGGTCTCTACCCAATGGTATCACCCACTCTGGCAAAACGAGCATTCAGACATTCCCCAGGAGCCCGTCCCGCATCAGACCATCCCTTCCGAGCATCCTAAACAGGTAACCCTCTTAATTATATTTTGATATGATTCTCTCAGCATTTTACTCTCAACCAACACCTGACACTCTCCTGTGTTCGTAGGCTACCCCTCCCTTCCCCCACTTTTTGGGCAATATTACCCATCCGCCCATCCCCAGCCCCCCTCAAACCTGCAAAGCCCCACCCAAAGGCAACCCCTTGCCCCCATTTTATCTCTTCTTTGTGTTCATACTTACCGCCAGCTCATCAAAAATTCCACCCCTGCAGACGTCGGCTCACATCCTTCCTCCACCCCCCGATTTCCTGTAAGCCTATCGTTCAGTCTCTAGCTCTCTGAGGCAGCTTGTTTATTTCATATCATTGAGGTCATGTAGTATTTGTCCTTCAATGCCTGGGTTGCTTCACTCAACAAAAGGTTCTCAAGATTCATCCATGTTATCACGTGTGTTTGTAGTGTATTTGTTCTTACAGCTGCGTAGTATTCCATTGTGTGTATATACCACATTTTATTGATCCACTCATCTGTTGATGGGCATTTGGGTTGATTCCAACTTTTGGCGATAGTGAACAATGCTGCTATGAACATTGGTGTACATATATCGATTTGTGTCCTTGTTTTCAGTTCTGCTGGGTATATACCCAGCAGTGGTATTGCTGGATCATATGGCAAATCTATGGTTAGCTTTTTGAGAAACTGCCAAACTGTCCTCCAGAATGGTTGGATCCTTCTGCATTCCCACCAGCAGTGGATGAGTGTTTCCCTTTCTTCACATCCTCTCCAGCATTTGTATTCTAAATATGTTTTTGATCTCACCTATTGTCTTACATTTCCATGAACCCTGTTACCTTTCTGTTCAGGATTTCAAATTCTTCTTTGTGGTCACTCAATGTCTTCTTGATGTCATTTATCTCTTTGGCCATATTATCTTTCATCTCATTAATTTGATTTTGGAAATTTGTGTGCATTTCACTGATTAGTTCTCTCAAATCCTGCATCTCTTCTGGGACATTGATATATTCCTTTTCTTGGGTCATGACTTCTATTTTCTTAGTATGACTTGTAATTTTTTGTTGATTTCTAGGCATCTGATTAGGATATAGTTTACTCAGATGCTCAATTTCTTTCTCTTTTGTAAGCATTTAATGGCAGGACACTGTGTTGCCACTGTTCTTTGATTCTTGGCTTGACCTGGATTGTTAGGATTGTCCTTGATAGTTGCTCAAAACTGGGCACTGGACCAAGTAATTGGTTGTAGACTCACTTCCTAGGACCTAGGGATGGGAAGCTATAGAGGCTGGAAAAAGTCTCTCCTTTGTAAAAAAAAATTCTTTTTGCATGCACTTCCTTGGTTTGCCATGAGATTGGGCTCTTTGGCAGCTCTTAGTTCAATGCCTGGTCGGAGTGTATTTGTTGTATTTATTTGGGTTAGGAGCTTACAGATACCAGGCCATAAAGCATAATTTACTTCCCTCACCAAAGTCTATTTTCCTGTATTGGAGCACAATGGCTGTCAACATCTGCGAGGGTTTAGGCTTCCTGGGTTCCTCCCTTCTCAGGGCCTGCTTCTTTCCAGGTTTAGGGTTCCTCTCCTCCTGGGGCTCCAGCTTAAGGCTTCAGCATCAAACTCCAACATCAAAACTCCAACGTTCAAAAACCCTCAACTCTGTCCTTCACAAACGCCCTAATGACTTGGCCCAATCAAAGCCCTAATCATGCCAAGGTACAGAACCAGATTACAAACATAATCCAATATCTATTTTTTGGAATTCATAACCATATCAAACAGCGATAGGGGCAATAAATAAAATAAATCTTCAAAAAAAAAGAAATTTAACATTGATATAAAGCTCACTTTCTATATTCAAATTTTTTCTTATGTCCCAATAATGTCCTTTTGAGCCTTTTCTCCTCCATTCTTAGATCCCATCCAATACCATACATTGCATTTAATTTTCATCATCTTCTTAGTTTCTTTTTAAATTGTAGAAACATATATACAACATAAATCTTACTATTCCAACCCCTCCAAGCATACCATTCAGTGGGATTAATCACATTCACAATGTTGCAGTTCCCTTACTACAATCCATTACTATAACTTTCCCTTTACCTCAAACAAATTCTACACTCATTTTCCATTAAGTTCCCATTGCCTCTGTCCCCAACCCTTGATAACCTGTACCCTACTTCTGTCTCTATGAGTTTTCATGTACTCTCATATTTTCTTTGTAGTTACCATGGGGCTGAAATTTAACATCCTAAACCTATAACAATCTCATTTACTTTAATACCAACTTAACAGCTTCAATGGCATAGATAAACTACGTTCCTATAGCCATTTGTTCTGCTACATTTATGTAGTTCTTGTCACAAATTACATATTTATACATTATGAGTCCAAAACCATTGATTTATAATTACATGTTTTGCATTTGCCTATTAGATCTTGTAGAAAATAAAAAGTGGAGTTACAAATAAAAAAGATAATAGTACTGGTATTTATATTACCCATGCCATTATCTTTATGGAACATCTTTATTTCTTCATGTAACTCCAGCCAATTGTCTAGTGTCCTTTCCTTTCAACCTGGAGACTTTCTTTTAACATTTCTTGTAGGGCTGGTCTAGAGGTGATAAAGTTCCTCAGCTTTGTTTAGCTGGGAATATCTTATTCTCTTCCTCATTTCTGAAAGACATTTTTGCTGGATATAGAACTCTTGGTTGGCAGTTTTGCTTTCAGCCCTTAAAATAGGATTTCCCACTGCATTCTAGACTCAGTGGTTTCTGGTGACAAATTGGCACTTATTTTATTGAGGTTCCCTTGTTTCTCTTTCACAGCATTCCAAAATCTCTCTGGCATTTTACAGTTTGATTATAACATGGTGCATTGTGGGTCTTCTTGGGTTTATCCTGTTTGGAGTTTGTTGAGCATCTTGGATGTGTATATTCATGTCTTCTGTTAAATTTCATAAATTTTCAGCCATTATTTCTTTGAATGTTGTCTCTGGCTCTTTCCCTCTTCTTTTTCTGGGACTCCCACAATGCGTATATTGGTACATTTCATGTGTCCCTCAGGCTCCTCAGATGCTCTTCACTTTTTTTCATTCTTTCCTCCTTCTGCTCTCCAGACTGAATGATTTAAATTGTTTATCTTAAAGTTCACTGATTCTTTCTTCTGCCAGTTTCAGTTTGCTTTTGAACCCCTCAAGGGAATTTTTTTATTTCTGTTACTTTGATATTCGGCTCTATTTGGTTTCTTTTCATAATTTCCATCTCTATATTGATATTTTCTTTGTGTTCATCTGTTTTCCTGATTTCTTTCAGTTCTTTGTCCACTTTTTTCCTTTAACTCTTTGAGCATACTTAGGGCCATTTAAAAAATTCTTTGGAATATCCCAGGTCTTTTCCTCCTTATTCATAGTTTCTAATGCTTTAATCTTCTCCTTTGCCTGGGCCATTGCTTCTTGTCTCTTTGCATGTTTTGTAATCTTTTGTTGAAACCTGGACATTTTGATATTTTAGTATTTTATTGCTTCAGTTTAGACTCTGAGGCTTGTGTTCCTTAAATCTTGTCCAGTTAGTATTAAGACAGAGCTGTCCTTAAATGCCAGGAGCTGAGAGGGAGAGGGAAAGTGAGAGGGAAAGGGAGAGGGAGAGGGAGAGGGAGAGGCAGAGGCAGAGGGAGAGGCAGAGGGAGAGGGAGAAAGAAAGGAAAGAAGGAAAGAAAGGAAAGAAAGAAAAGAGAAAGGAAGGCAGGAAGGCGGGAAGGCGGGAAGGCAGGAAGGCAGGAAGGCAGGAAGGCAGGCAGGAAGGAAGGCAGGCAGGCAGGCAGGAAGGCAGGAAGGCAGGCAGGAAGGCAGGCAGGCAGGCAGGCAGGCAGGCAGGAAGGCAGGAAGGCAGGAAAGTAGGCAGGAAGGCAGGAAGTTAGGCAGGAAGGCAGGCAGGAAGGAAGACAGGCAGGAAGGCAGGCAGGAAGGAAGACAGGCAGGCAGGCAGGCAGGAAGGAAGACAGGCAGGAAGGCAGGCAGGAAGGCAGGCAGGAAGGCAGGCAGGCAGGAAGGCAGGCAGGAAGGCAGGAAGGCAGGAAGGCAGGCAGGCAGGAAGGCAGGCAGGCAGGAAGGCAGGAAGGAAGGCAGGAAGGAAGGCAGGAAGGAAGGCAGGAAGGAAGGAAGGAAGGCAGGAAGGCAGGAAGGCAGGAAGGCAGGCAGGAAGGCAGGAAGGCAGGAAGGCAGGCAGGAAGGCAGGCAGGAAGGCAGGCAGGCAGGAAGGAAGGAAGGCAGGAAGGAAGGAAGGAAGGCAGGAAGGCAGGAAGGAAGGCAGGAAGGAAGGCAGGAAGGAAGGCAGGCAGGAAGGAAGGCAGGAAGGAAGGCAGGCAGGAAGGAAGGCAGGAAGGCAGGAAGGCAGGAAGGCAGGAAGGCAGGAAGGCAGGAAGGCAGGAAGGCAGGAAGGAAGGAAGGAAGGAAGGAAGGAAGGAAGGAAGGAAGGAAGGAAGGAAGGAAGGACAAACATCTTTCCCAGTCTTGCAGACACCCTTGTCTTCAGGGCTTATTTGTTCAAAGAGTTTGGAGAATAGCTCCAGGTCAAAGCATAGAGGACTTGCTGATCTTTTCTATATGACTCTAGGAATTTTCTGAATATCTCCTTTTCCCTAAGAAACAGTTTCCTCACAGTCCCAGGTACTGCAGTGTTTGTTCTAAAACCAGCAATCCCTTACCCCAGGCAGCATTACTTGACTGCTTTCCCACAGCCTTCTATAGGAGAGCTCTGTGTGCCACTTTCTCACTGGGCAAGTTCTGGGACAGCAAGTCCCTAGGCCACCAGCAGACAGATTGGGCCAGACATACATGCTCCCAGCATGTGCACAACGGCTACTTTTGCTCTCTCTGGAACCGGGACCAGGGATCGGCATTGGGAACGTGGCCAATTCCATTTCAAGCTGATGATGGGGCAGGGGAGGGGCTATTCACGGTTCCAGGAGATCCTGCCACTTTTATGTGGCCTTTTTCTTGATTCAGCTCTTGCCCTGTTACTGCATTCTTTTAACTGTTTTCTTGATCTTTGAGAAAGATGTTTCTTCCAGTTCTTGCTGATTATTCAAAACTTCTGTGGGGGGACAGAGCCCTGAAGTGTATCACTCTGTTATCTTCCATCCCATCATCTTTTCTATAATCTTTTGGTAAAAGGAAGTCACAGTCCCACCCACAATTGGGGAAGGAATTACACAAAGGAATGAGCACCAGGAGGTGGATGGTCATGACGCTCTATCTTAAAATTCTATCTGCCACAAAAGATCTAAGCGTTCTGCATGGTTTGGCTCCCCTATTACCTCTCTGGTCTCATCTCCTACAATTGCCATCCCCATCTTCTGCCACAGCCACAGGAGTCTCCTTGCTGTTATTCTAACATGCTAGCGAGGCTCGAGCTTTAAGGCTTTTGCACTTTTTGTTGCCTCTGTCTGAAACTCTCTTCTCCTAACAGCCACTTGGCTCACTCTTTCATCTCCTTCAAGTCTGTGTTCTGGTGTTACCTTGTAAGAACACTTCCCTGAGCACTTTATCTTGATTACTGGTACTTCCTATACCTCTTTCCTGCTTTCCATTTCCCTATATATTATGTAATTTACTTACTTGTTTTGTTTATTGTTTGTTATCCTCTACTAGATTTGAAACTTGATGAAGGTAGGTTTTTTTTTTCTGTTTTGTTTACTGCTACATTGCTTGTACTTAAAATGAAGTAGTCATTTCATAAATATTTATTGAACAAATGAATATCTAAGTACAAGTCTGTTGCCTAGTGGGCATAACAATAGGGCAATTGAGTGGCAGGCTGTTTTTTGCTGGAGACACCCAAATATCAGGTCTTTGCAGAGATGTCATTTAGTATCTCTAGGAAAGGATCTTTGGATCTCTTGCCCAAGAGGTGCAAGAAGCCTAGCTGCTATTACTTTGTAGCTATGCAGAGGGACCCTAGGGGCTGAGGTTTACATTTTCAGTATGCAGGTTTTCACTTTGTCTTCTAGATTTTAGTTCTATTATTCACCAACAACCCCCAAATCCTTTCTACCCCTGCCTATTGACCTCTAGATTTGAGCTTCTCTGCTTTAGTCTCTCCAGAGACTTTACCTTCTGTGTCCTGTGGGAAGGGGAATCATTTAATTTGCCAGGTGGGAGTTGAGATTTGGTGGGTTACCTGCTGCCTCTGATTCACCTCTGCCTTCTATCTGGTACTTATACTGTATTTTGAGAGTTTTTCTGGCGTTCTTGAGAATGAATTAGTTTCTCTTTCACTGGCATCTTCTTTGGTATGCCCTCAGGCTTGACCTTTTTCTGTTCTGTTAATTCATTTATGCTTCCTCTGTCAACGTTATGACTTTATATGGAGTTTCTGTTTCTATTTTTCTTCTTGTTTTGGAGAGGGTTTTGAGAAGAGAAGACCAACTTGATACTGAAAATAAAATTAAAAAACATTTTCATCCAGATAGGCTTAAAGTTTATAAATATTGATGGCAAATGGAAAATATTATTAGAGCATAATTCTGTGTTGAAAGTGAACATTAGGAAAAGGATTCAAGGCAACACAAAATGTTAAATGAGATTACAGAGAGAGGTGAGAAAAATCTTCTACAGTCAACACTTCAGATAATTACAATCTTTTGATAATATAATTGCCATTCCATGACTCTATCTTAAGAGAAAAATCAGAAACTTGGGAAAAAATAAAAGTGCAGTTTTGTTCGTCACAAATACTATGCATAAGATCAAAATTGGAGAAACCATAGAAAAATAAAACATGGTACCTTCATTGGAATATTATGCAGACATTAAGAGAGATCTTTTTAGGACATGAGAAAGTGCTCATAATATATTAAGACTAGCACATATTACCTTTCCTGTAAGAAAGCTTTTTAAAGACACTGCTAAATTAGAAATCATTTAATTTATTTTAAACTATTTTAAAAGGTTCTTAAGGTACACAAGATGAGTGTTATATGGATTAGAAAGTACCAAATTATGGTTTATAAATTAGTTCAAAAGAAAAAATCTGTTTCATTTCTTGGATACCTATTACTCCTATAAGAGATATGGAAGGGAATAAAGAAGTTACTCTTTTTCAAGGAAGCTAATTACCTTTCCTTCACATTATTTGGTAAACTTATAAGCACCTACTTTCCAGCTTTCCAAAATAATCTTTGTATGTCCATCAAAAGAATGGCCTTTTCCAATAGTCTGCCAAACTTTTAATAAAAGAACTATGCTTGACCAAGTATGGAAAAATGTATAAATGTTCACTTCACATAAAACCAGTGTGTTCATTTCATAAGAAAAGCCTCCAGTTTGTTGGACTTTCAGGGTATGCAGAGCACATGTACTATACTGTTAGTTATTAATACTTTGACTGCAGGCATCCACCAGATTTCCAGTCTTGATAACTCTGTAAGTTTCTAGGAGGATACCTCTAGCCCCTGTGGGAAGCAGGAGTTAGAATGACAAACAAAAGTTGAATTAGGGCATGTCTTATGTCCTTATGTGTTTGTTTTCTCCTATTCTCTTTGTACTTTCTCCCAGCTCCGCCCTTACCTCCATTATTAATGAGGATAAGTAGTATCTATTTGTATTCTCTGTTTTAGCTCCAGAGAATCTTCAAACACAGAGAAACTGACACAGGTTACGTAATTATGTATTTTCCCTCTTCATCTCCCATATTCATTTAAAGCGCATCTTATTATGCAAGGTGTTATGTGAGACACATGATCCTAAGGCATTTATGATTGAGTGAATAATTAGACTGAGTATGGTATAGGTAGACAGGGAGAGAGATCATTGTAGGCAGGTGTCATAAATAGCTTCTGCTCCTTTTTAGAATAGGGGGATTTTCCTCTTTTGTTAGCTTGTATTTTATTAATATAGCTATGCTTTTGTACATATTTAATGAAGCTGTGTGTATTGGACCCAGACTTAGCAAAAAGGACTTTTCTGCCTAAACAAGTTGTAAGTTGACTACTGAAAACTTAAAGAAGTGAACTTTCCTTGGGTTTCTAAAAGAATGGAAGGATTTGTTTGGTAGCAATGTTAGACACAGGTACTTGGACTAAAAATAAAGAAGCAAGACAAATTAATAAAAATAGGCTGAGATTCTCTGATTTTATATAAGTTTCAAACACTTGAGGTTTCTTTGTTGAGAAAATTTTCATGGCCATCGTCAAATATCCAAATCAGTTGCTTTGGAGCTTTCATATTCCAGACCTTTTATTTCTCTAACTTGCCTTGTTAAGATCTAGTGTCTTTTCAATATTCTTGGAGCAATGTGGCAGAGGATACGGTGCTTACAGTTTACATGTAGGGGGAGGTTTAATTATTAAATTTTGTTCACTAGTCTCTAAATATAAAATAAATCATCCTAGAACCCCAGTGCAATACTCTTTGTTGTAGAGATGAATTCAGCATTAACTTAGTCCGTCATGGACCATCACAAGGGGATTTAGTTATTGAAAGGCACTTAGCACAACACTAAGCACACAGTAGGAGTTTACTATGTAGTGATCCCTAAACTGATGAATCTTTTGGGAGCGATGCTGTAATATTTCTAAAGAATTCCCATATATCATGTAAAGTTTTTAGAGCAACTTATTTTTGTAGCTATATAGGACCAAAAAGTTATAGCTAAAAATGAAAAGGACCTATCTACCCTCTGAGGGGAAAGAAAGGAAATTAAGCGGACATGGCTCAACTGATGGAGCATCCATCTACCATATGGAGAGTCCAGGGTTCGATCCCCAGGGCCTCCTGACCCATGTGGTAAGCTGGCCCACGTGCAGTGCTACCGCCCGCAAGGAGTGCTGTGTCACACAGGGGCGCCCCCACGTAGGGGTGCCCCATGTGCAAGGAGTGCGCCCCACAAGGAGAGCTGTCCCATGTGAAAAAAGCGCAGCCTGCCCAGGTGTGGAGCCACACACATGGAGAGCTGATGTAGCAAGATGACACAACAAAAAAAGAGACGCAGTTTCCCAGTGCCGTTGGATAATGCAAGTGGATGCAGAAAAATACACAGCGAATGGACACAGAGAGCAAACAACAGGGGGGAAGGGGAGAGAAATAAATAAAAATAAATTAAAAAAAAAGAAAAAAGGATGTCAGAGCCCAGTTAATACCTTGAAGTATTTCTGTCATTGTGAATGCTTATTATGTCCCCTCAGCATTCACATCTTACAGCCTCTGCATATAATTTATCACTCCACTTATACATATAACAGCTACATCCAAGTTTTGGTAACTGCGTTGGGTCAGGTGCCCTACTAGGTGCTTGGTGATCAAAGCAAACATAGTTATTCTGAGCTCCTGGATATTACAAAGTAGTGAGAGAGACATAATAAACAAGTAACAAGAATAAACAGTTCATTGAGAATTCTCAATTCATTTGGATATAAACTTGAAACAGCTTTATTTTTCCCAATGACCACTTTCAACTTTGCTCTTTCAATTTTCCATCTCTTAGAGTTTGTTTGGCAGGTCCAATAACTTTCCAGTCAATTTGAGTGGTTAAAATGTTGTTCAGGCAAGCTTAAAATTCAACCTGACTTCTGATTCTAAGTGAACCTCCCCCATTAATGCTAGCTCGAAGGATTCAGAGTGAGGTATGGTCTGCTTTTCACTCCTTCAACTCCTTCTTCTTTTGGGTCTAGCTGGAGACGAAGATTATCTTAACTGAACTGGCCAGACATTGGCCTTGTTCTTTTCCAGTTTGGTTCTGTTGATGATGGTACCTATGGTGATGTAATGGTCTCTACATACTACATTGTGCCTCTGGTTTTCTGAGGGGGCTCTCCCTCATACTGAGGAGGACTTCAGTAAAGGGGCCGATGTATTTCTCTGTGATCCTACTTGTGATCCATGCTTACAATACCCTCTCCAACTGGGATATCACTTAGATATATTCTTACTTCCTTTCTCATTATCTTGGAGCCATGGGAATTGCTCAAGTCCTCTTCCATGCCTTCAAAAGACCATTGAGAACTGGAATGAGCAGAGGATTGCACCTGTTTTCTTTTCAGAATCAATACCTTGGCCCCTTCAAATCTTGCTGTCTCCGGCTACTATAGTGGGCCTTCTGTATTCAGCAATCTCTGGGCCAGAAACAGATGTTTTCCAATAGTGTGTTCACATACCTCACAAAAATCCAGGGGACACATGTTAAGCTCTTTTAAGAACTCTCCAAGTGAAGGTCTTAGAGTAATACTAAGTTGATCCTATAGCTTAGCAAGCATCTAGCTACAGAGTGAGGCGCCACAGTCTCAGGAAGTGAATCTGATTCTCCCCAGTTTGGCTTCAGAGGGATACGTTCTTCCTTTCCTTGTTGGGAGTATAGGAAGTAATCTTTAAACACTTCTCACAAAGCTGAATGATTTGGCTATTGTTCTTCCCCCAATTTTTCTCATATATATATGATTTATTAAATATTGGGGAAAGGTCTTTGTTGTTGGCAGCTCCCTAGTGTCTCTCTTTAGAATATTGGGTATTTAGCAATTGTCTTCAATTTTGGTCCTTAGCTACAATTCTGGGACAGTAGAAAAAAATCTCACTCAACATACAGTTCTACAAACAAATAAATAATTAGATATAAACTAGAAAAACTGGATAAAATTCTTTACAACTCTGTTGAAAGCTTGGGGAAACTACCAAGAGAATAACGTGGGAAAGAACAGACTCAGGGAGATGAGCCCAACATTTGGAGTGTTTCCTCTGGGAGTGTTTGTTGATTATAAAGGGGGTAGCTGAAGGGCTGAATGGTGGTTTTAATAGCCATCTAGGACTAGGGGGATAGGAAAAGGAGTGCAGAACCTTCCAAGGGTAGAAGCACTGGTAAAACTCCTTTGTTTTGTGTAGGGACCCTGAAGGGTACACCCAAGGAAGAAATATGATCTGCAAGTGAACAGGTCTACAGCTCAGTTTCTACTTTTTCAATCCTCAAAGCTGATTTCAGGTGATCCTGGATTATTTACGTCCCGGCCCTGATAGAATCAAATATTATCTTTGGAGGAAAATGACATCATATTCTAGGCCTCAAATTCTTTCTATGGTAAATTTTGCAAATAGAATATCCAGAACATACTAAAAAAACAACCAGGAAAATAAAGAGACAAGACAACATTGTTAGTGGAACGCTCTGGGTTCTGGGCTTTTTGGAACTTGGCTTTGTTGTGTAAAAGAATTTAAGGACATGCCGTAGGGTAGACAAGGGAGTATAGAGTTTATTAAGAAACAAGAAAAGAGATAAATACACATTCTGAGACATGGATTGTGGCCGTGCTACAGGATGAGTCACGTGCATGTGGTTGCCCCAATATAGGCCTTTTAAGACCTTTCTTCCTCCCCTTTCCTAATGTTGGGGAGGGGTCCCAGCTGTTCGCTCTTCTGATTGGTTGCCCCACCTGTTAGCTCTCAGGGGACCAATGAGGAGGCCTTTTGTTTGGATGTATCTGGGACTTCCCCTTGACTCCAGAGAGAGTTTCAAATGGGACCTCATGGCTACTGTGCTCCTGTGCTTGCAAACAAACTCTCTTTGAAACCCCAGTATCTCAGGAATTGGTCTTTAAAATGCATGTGGAGGAAGCAAATTGCTTTTGCTTGGTGTCAATCACACTTTCTTCAGTGAGGTCTAAATCCCTTCCTAGTTCTTCTTTGGATATCTCCTCCAGCTCTAAGGTACCATATAGAGTTTCCTTATATCTTATAGTTAATCTTTTATCACAGTTAATAATTCTTTTTATCATTAAACTTACTCTGTACAATCTATAGTGTATTTTCTATTGTCTGATTAGAGTCAGATTGCTGCATGAAGATACTGTAGAATGGAAAGAGAGATAGCTAGGAATATTTATTCCCTCCACTTTCTTCCTACAAGGCTGTAGTTCTGGCGTTGCCTGAAATCCTCCACCTGTCATTGCGGATCATGTTAGGAAGACTTTTTCCTGAGGCTGTGGCTTTCATTAGAACTCACTAAGTTCCATAACACTATTTCTTTCCCTTGACCCTTCAAGCCTGAAAGTGATAATGGATTCCCACTGTTGCTAGTCCCTTGGTGTTTCTCTATTCCTCGTTAGTTTTTTAAAGCCTCCCCACAACTCCATAAATAACCCTTTAATTAAATTCTCTTGAATCACTCTTTGAATATACTCTTGAATGATCCCAGATGGAGGGTCAGAAATAGAAAAGGAAATGAAAATAATTGAAAATGGCAAATATGTGGGAAAATCTAAATGAATACTGACTGGTTAAAACAATAGTAATAATGTTTTGTTGGGTTTAAATATACATATATAATGAAAATACATGACAATTAAATATAAGTTGAAAGAATATTTCTAAAGGTCCTTGTATTGTCCAGAAGACAATACAAATATCAATTAGTAATGGATTTTCATAATCAGGATACAGGGAAGCGGATGTGGCTCAAGTGATAAGGCCTCTGCCTACCATGTGGGAGGACTCGGGTTCAATCTCTAGGACCTCTTGGTGAAAGAGAAAAAGAGAAAGCATGCCTGAGCAGCAAGCCAGTGCCCACATGGCAAGCTGAGTGCTTGCGTGGTGAGCTAAGTGCCCATGCAGTGAGCCGAGTGCCCGTACAGCAATCTGAGTGCCCACGTGGGTGCCTGTACAGCGAGCTGAGTGCTTGCATGGTGAGCCAAGTGCCCGTGCAAGTGAGGCATGCAGCAAGATGATGATGCAACAAAAGAAAGACAAAGGGGATAGTCAAGGTGAAGCACAGCAGAGACCAGGAACTGAGGTGGTACAACTGACAGGGAACCTCTCTCCATATCAGAGGTCCCCAGGATCGAATCCCGGTGAATCCTAGAGGAGAAAGACAAGAAGAGAAGACAAAAAAGAGAGATAGATACAGAAGATCACACAGCAAATGGACACAGACAGCAAAAACAGCAGGGTGGAGGAGAGGGAAGGGGAAGAAAAAGAAAAGATTGCTAAAAGCAAAAAGTAAATCAGGATGCATGTAATATTAAGGCAACCACTAAAAGAATAGTAAAAATGTGTTTAACATTCAAACCAATGCAGGGAATCTAAAAGAAGGCAAGAAAGGAAAGAAAAAGGAATACAGATAGGAAGGACAAGTAAGTAAAATGAAGGTTTTAAAGCCAAATAAATAAATAATTAAATTGAATGTAAATAAATACATCAGTTAAAATGCAAAGGTTGTAGGACTGAATTATAATTTAAAAAGCAAACTATGTGCTGTTTACAGGACACACATCTAAAATATAAACACAGAAGAGTTGAAAGTAAAAGACTGGAAAAAGTTATGCAATGCAAGCAAACAAAAACAAAGCTGATATATTAATAACAACAAAATGGACTTTAAAGAAAGAAAACATTACTAGAGAAAATGAAATTCTTTTCTGAAAGAAAAATTCTCAATTGAAGATGTGACAGTTCTAAACATGTATGCTCTAATAATATAGCTTCAAAATATGTAAAGCAAAAATTGGCAGACCTACAAGGAGAAATAGACAATCCATGAATACTAACTGGTGAACTTGATCTAATGAATATATATATAGATCACCAGATACAACATCTGCAGAATAAGCATTCTTTTCAAGTATACCTAAAACACTTAAAAAAAAATTTTTAAAGATTTATTTATTTCTCTCCCCTTCCCCTCCCCCCCAGCCCCCCCATTTTCTGCTCTCTGTGTTGATTCACTATTTGTTCTTCTGTGTCCACTTGCACCCTCAGTGGCACCAGGAAACTGCATCTCTTTTTTTTTTTTTTTTTTTTTGGTTACGTCATCTTGCTGCATCTGCACTCCATGTGTGCAGTGCTACTCCTGGGAGGGCTGCACTTTTCTTTTTCACATGGGGTGGCTCTCCTTACAGGGTGCACTTCTTGCACGCGGCAGCTCTGCACGTGGGCCTGCTCATCACATGGGTCAGGAGGCCCTGGCTATCGAACCCTGGACCCTCCCATATGGTAGGTGGATGCTCTATCTGCTGAGCCACATCACTTCCCGCTTATAAAAAATTGACTATATGCTGGGCCATAAAGCAAGTCTCAGTTTTCAAAGGATCAAAAACTTAGAGTATACTGTGATTATAATGCAATTAAGTTAGAAATCCATTTCCAAAATGTGACAAGAAATTCTCCACATGCTTGGAAATTAAGAAATATACTTCAGACTTACCTATGAGTCAAAGAATACATCTTACTTATTAGATGTCGGAGTGAGACAATTGGGACACAGAGACCAGCGATTGTAGGCAAAGATTTATTGAGAAATTCCAACAGGCAGGGAGGGGTCTGAAGATAGAAACTTCAGCCCGCCCCTGGCAGAGGCAGTCATGAATTTATACAGTACATCTCTAGGCAGGAACATGCTTAGTCAGTGGGAGTGGGCTGAGGGTGTATAGGGATGGCTAGGGGGTGGTGGGCTAGGGGTAGTGAATTCTAGGGATGCAGGAGGGGCTGGTGGGTATGTGGCTTCTTTGTCTATTCTTGTGAGGAAATGAACTGTATCTGGACAAGTAGGCTTTGAATGGGGGGCTGTTCTATGCCATGGGATGTGGCTCCTTCTGAGTAAACAGCTGGTCACACTTCCATAATGGGTCAGGTTAATAATAAATTTGTAACTTCTGCAATTTGTGGCTGTTATTTGGGTTGGGGGCTAGGCATGGGGCCTAGTCTTGTCAATACTGAAAATTAGGAAATAGGTTTAACTGAGTGATAATGAAAATATCAAACCTTGTGTGATGCAGCTAAAGCCATGAGGGAAATTATGACTTCAAATAACTATATTAGAAAATAAGGTAAGTGGAAAATCAGTGAGCTGGGATTTATCTCACTGAAGAGAAGGAGGAAGGTAATAAAGAGACAAAATAAACAAAACAGGAAACACATTTGCAATAGAAAGGACCAAGGAAGCTAACTCAAATTCTCTTAAAAGACTAGTACTAGGTGAGGCTGATCAAGAGAAAAAAGGGGGCGGATATGGCTCAAGCTATTTAGTGCTGGCTTCCCACATAAGAGGTTCTGGATTCAATCCCCAGCCCGGTACCTGGAAAAATAAAAATAAAAAGGCACAAGAATTAGAAAATGGACCCTCTACAGAGACTATTAAAAAAAAAAAGAATAGTTTGAACATATTCATCTTAAATTGGGTTCCCCAGGAGACAGACCCTGAGATGAGAGTAAGGGAAGCATAATTGGGTAGAAAGGAAAGTTGAATTGCAGTACAGTTGCAGCAGAGGCCTCAGTCTATCCTACATAAAATTCTGGAATTGGGATGACTCTTCAGAGTTGTTCCCAACTGGGACAAGAGAAGTGGGGCCTTTTTATCCAATCACTGACAAATCACTGGATTTGGGCTGTCCTTCAGGAAGGATGTATAGCCTTGAGGGAGGTGGTTTCCTTCAGCTGAGGAAAATTCCCAGAGAGGAATTCATCTGTGAGCTGCTACAGGCAACACTCTCAGTGACTGGGGAATGAAGCCTTGATCCTGCAGGGGAGTGACTGAGTTGTGTACCACAGCATCTATTACAGTCCATTCCTTGCATCATTTCAGTCCACTTGTTTTGTATAGTAAGTTTAAATCCACCTGGGAAGAAGTCCTCAAGGAGTCGGTTGGTCTTTCTTTTTCCTGGGAAAAACTTAAAAGAGGAAAGTTGGAGGGAAGAAATAATCCCCGCTCTGCAGCTAGTCTGAAGGCTGCAGCTGATACTGTCTCCTTCCTCTGTACACATTCTAAATTCTCCTCACAGTTGTCTAGCACATATGCTGGTTTAAGAGTTGTATTACATGGTAAAGTCCAAGTCCCTGGTCATCCTGGAAAATCCAAGGTCCAGGTCTGCTGTACTTGTTCATGTATCATCATATTGGGCAGGGAATACCAAGAGAATCAGCAGTGAAATCACTAGGGTGCTCTGTCCCTGTTTTGTAATAGTAGCCCTACCTCTTCCTGATGAGCAAGATCAGTATGGTAATGGCTTTTCTTGCCTGTAGAAGAAACTCAAAGTGACAGTATGGCAGTGCAGTTTAAAGTTTAAAGGGGTTCTTATTTGTAAACTGGTGGAAGTTTTGCTTCTGTGGGAAACAGAACCTCTAGATTCACAGAGACTGAAGTTGCAGAGGAAGAAACACAAGTTTCTCTAAGGGGTTACTGGTGGTGATAGTAAGTGTAGACACTCCTAATTCTATCCTTTGGTTTCCAGTCTCATACACTCAACCTCTTTGGGGACACAGCACAATATAATGACCACTGATTTTGGTATATTCAATGCATATATCCTGTGAGTATCATCTCCAAACTGGCACCTAAGCTGCACCTTTAACAGGCTGTTGTAGCACTGTGTTAATGTGGCAACTTCTGCAGAGATGAAGAATTTGATGGGATCAGCAGATCTCATGATCATGTGTCCCATCGCTTCACTTCTTTTGCTGCTAAATGAATGGGTCCCTTGACCTAATAAAGTATTATGCAGCATACTGTGTTGTAGGCCTTGTAGGCAGGAAATACAAATGTAAACTGTCAAATTCCAAGATGAATTGTTATGCCTTTCACGTAGAAGGGATCCAGTGTAATCAGCTTGCCACCAGGTGACTGGTTGGTCTCCTCAAAGAATGATACTGTATTGGGCACTTAGAGATTGTCTTTGTTGTTAACAGGTTAGATATTTGGCAGGATCAGGAGCAAGCTCAGTCTTGCTGAATGAGACCCAGTGCTATTAGGCCCATGTATAAGCTCAATCCCTGAACTGTGGATACTAGATTCATGAGCCATTGTCCCAGCACTGGGGTGGCCAATGACAGATACTGGCTGATGTCAAATGGCTGCATTTTGTCAACTTGTTTAATGCTTTTTCTATGGTGGATGTTATCTGGTAATGTTGATATTTGATACAATGATCTTTGTACTTTGTGCTCTTCCTCATGAATCTACCCATATGCCTCTTCCCCAAGCCTCTTTATTCTGTTTTTTTTTCAGTTATAGATTCACAAGAAGTTAATTTCTTTATTTTTAAAGAAGATTTAGATTATGTAAATATTATATATAATACATAGGGATTCCTATACACCCCACCCTCTTCCTTCCCACACTTCCCCCCCAATAACAACATCTTTCATTAGTGTACATTTGTTACAATTGATGAACAAATATTGAAGCATTGCTACTAAACATGGTTTATAATTTACATTATGGTTTACACTTTGCACCATACAATTTTGTACATTTTTTTTTTGAGTTTTAAAAAAATTTTTTTTAATTTTTATTTTTTAATTTTTATTTTTTTATTGACTTTGTAATAATATTACATTAAAAATATATATGTGAGGTCCCATTCAACCCCACCCCCCCACCCCCCCTCTCCCCCCCCAACAACACTCGTTCCCATCATCATGACACATCCATTGGATTTGGTAAGTACATCTTTGGGCACCTCTGCACCTCATAGACAATGGTCCACATCATGGCCCATACTCTCCTCCATTCCATCCAGTGGGCCCTGTGAGGATTTACAATGTCCGGTGATTATCTCTGAAGCACCATCCAGGGCAGCTCCATGTCCCAAAGACGCCTCCACCTCTCATCTCTTCCTGCCTTTCCCCATACCCATCGTCCACCATGTCCACTTTTCCCAATCCAATGCCACCTCTTCTATGTGGACATTGGATTGGTTGTGTCCATTGCACCTCTATGTCAAGAGGAGGCTCAGATTCCACATCAATTTTGTACATTTTGACAAAATGTATAATGGCCTTTATCCATCATTGCAATGTCATGCAGAACAATTCCAATTTTGCAAAAAGGCCCCATGTTACACCTATTTTCCCCTTTCCCTCCCCTCAGAAACTCTGGTCACAAATGTCTTTTTTCTTTATTTTTTTCTTATTTTCTTTTAAATAAATGTTACATTAAAAAAATATGAGGTCCCCATATACCCCCCACCCCACCCTCCCCACCCCTCCCACATCAGCAACCTCTTCCATCATCACAGCACATCCACTGCACCTGGTGAATACATTCTGAAGCACTGCTGCACCACATGGACAGTGGTCCACATTGTAATCCACACTCTCCCCCGGTCCACCCAGTGGGCCATGGCAGGACACACAACGTCCAGCATCCATCCCTGCTGCACCACCCAGCACAACTTTAAGTCCTGAAAATGCCCCCACACTCTCTTCTTCCATTTCCCTACCATCAGCAGCCACCATGGCCACCCTCTCCACATGACTACTACAATTTCTTCCCTAACTAATCGCAATAGTTCCCCAGCAGAACACTTGTAAGTCCATTCTAATCCATACTCTATTTCTCCATCCTGTGGACCCTGGGATGGTTATGTCCAGTCCCCCTTTTTATCAAGAGGGGGCTTAGATTCCACATGGATGATGGATGCAATTCTCCTGCTTGCAGCTGTAGGCACTCTTGGCTCCCTGGTGTGGTGGTTGACCCCTTCACCTCCCTGTTAGCTGGCCAGGGCAAGTCCAACAAATCAGAGGGTAGGAGCTGCAAGTCTCCTGAGGCCCAGGGCCTGGCTGTCATATGGACAGTCCAGAGATTCAGGACTGCTGAGTGTACACCAACCCAAACGCCAACCGCAGGTCTGGTAAAAGTAACAGAAGAGGCATGTGTAGAAAGGTCATATCTGAGTCCAACTCCATCACACTTAGGAACACAAACTCCACAGTAGGGCCAACTGACATGGCCCTGAACTCCAGAGCCATCTGCTATGACCATAGAACCTGTGGGTCTCTGCAGCCCTCAGGAGACCCAGCATTTGGGTTTCCATCTACCTTGGTTGTCTCTGGTACCCTGCTGAGGCGTGCATAAGCATCATCCCTCTGATGACCTCCTGACTCTTTTTTGGAGACTCATAGCCATATAAACTCACTTGTTCTTTCCATTTCCCCCTTTTATCCAAAGTCAAAAAGCAGTTTTTAACACCTGGTATTACATGTAGGCTGAGATAGTCTGCTGCTCTGAGTTGACCCCTTTATTCAAGGTCTTTTTCTAGTTACATCATCAGCTGGTGCTTGGTATTAATCCCTCGGTGCCAGGGAGGCTGATTCCTGGGAGTCATGCCCCACGCTGGTGGGAAGGCAATGCATTTACATGCTGAGTTTGGCTTAGAGAATGGCCACATTTGAGCAACATGGAGACTCTCAGGAGGTAGCTCTTAAAGTCTCTTTATTCTTGATCTTTCAAACTTTCTCCTTCCATGTCCCTGACCAACTAGTCAAACCATTTACTTGCCCATGATTCTATGTATATTCTTACTTCTGGCCACTTAGCTTTCTACATCAAGTGAATGACCAAGTGCAACACACATAGCTGCTACCTTTCAATGTCACCCCAAAGTGCAGCAGTAGTCCATTTTTGACTTGTACCTATGCATCAAGTCACTGTATCTGTTAACCATGCACTGCTTTTTCCTCCATTGTCAGCTGGTCACAAAGGACCTTCTAAGTGCCACAGAGGGGAATTGCTTTGCATGAATGATAGATAACATAGGGTCTGGGCTGCCTGATTCATGCAGCTTATTTGTGCTCTCTGTCCCTTCTAATGCCCAGTCCTGTATGTAATACTTCAGATTTATGATGTGTTATTGTTGGGTCCATTCTACCTTATGATTTGCTGGATCTAACAGAACCTAGTTCATGATGGGCAACTTGGGTCACATGGTTATTTGATATCTTATAGCCAGACACTCCATCTCTCTCACAATCTATACTATAAGATATTTTTCAAATGGTATATAGTTCTCTGCTGCAGATCTCATGGAATTACTCCAAAATACTTGGTATTTTTGTGGTGATTCTCCTGTAGGGGTTTACCGTAAACACCCCATGATATCTAAGATACATCTAGAATCATAGGTTCTGCCAGGTTGGATGGTCAGTTTACAGAGCTGAATATATCACTGCTTGGACTTGTTATAGAGCTCTTCTTTACTCTGGATCCTACATATAGCTTGAAGCGATATTCCCAGATGTGGAATATACTGCCTTCAGAACCCAAAGAGGTTCACCAGGTATTATGCGTCCTTCTGCAAGTGAAGATATTAAGTAGGTAATTAGACATAAGGTTGTTTTAGAGTCAGAAGAGGGGTTTGGACTATAGATATAAAATGTGGGAATTGCCACTTGCAGATAGATAATATTTAAAGCAATGAGTATATCATATTGGTTAGCATTATATTTGCTTGCTTATAATAGAGAACCCCAAAAAACAGTTGTTTAAGCAGAATAGAATCTTATTTATCTCTAATTTAGGAGTCTGGATATATGGTCCAGGGCTAATACGACAGTTTCTCAGTCATCGGAAATTCATCCTCTTTCCACAGTTAGCTGGGCTCATGACCATCCTTACCATGTAGTTCCACTTCATGGCTCAGGGAGGCCACTCCAGACCACCCAAACCCCTCCGTCTATCTTCGACATATCAGCATTTCCAGCCAGTGGAATGGAATAAAGAAAAGAAGGCCACACACACCTTCATTTAAAGGAATTTCACATACCACTTCCACTTGTTTCCTGTTGGCCACACCTAGCTATAGGAAGACTAGGAATGCAGTTTTTATTCCAGAGGGCCATGTGATCAACTAAAGAATGCAGGTTCTCTGTTGTAGAGGGAAGAAGGAATAGATATTGGAAGTCACCTAGTAATTTCAGCTACAGATAGATTGAGAACACCTAGAGAGTGTAATTGGGGAAGAAAAAAGATTTAGGACTGAGTCCTGGGACACATTCATATTTATATATCAGGTAAAAGAGAAGGAACCTATAAAGGAAATTTAAAAGGAACAGGTTAAGAGATAGATGGAAAAACAAGCAAGAATGATATCTTGAAGTCAAGAAAGAAGAGAATTATAAGAGAGAGGGGCTGATCATCTGAAATAAATGCTGCTAAAATGTTGAGCTAGATAAGGTGAGAAAAATATCTATAAGATTTAGCTATTTGTGAATCTTTCAGCAGGTCCTGTATTGGCATAAAATTCACATGAAGGGGGATAGTGAATGAGTGAGTAAATGCTGAGAAAGTGAGAATAGCATGAATGGCCAGTTTATATTGATGTTAGACTATGAAGGGAAGCAGAAAAATAGGATAGTTTTTGTAAGAGATGGGGATCAGTTTAGTTTTCATATAAAGGTAATATAAAGCAGGGAGTAAGAAAATATTAATTAATGTAACCTGGCAGCCTACTGCCTCAGTCTCCCTCTCCCGGGTTAAGCAGGAACAAAGGAAACTAGCTTAAGCCAGTCCTATAGCCAGTAAAAAGGATGTACAAGAAAGAGCTAAGTCAATACCCGTTCAGTACTAAATTCCATACCTTATTTGGCAAAAGGAGCAGGTAAAAGCCAAAACAGTTAGAATGTGATGAGGGAAGCTGTTAATAAAAAACTGGGGAACTTGCATGGGAAAGTTAAACTGTTGTGGAAGCAGAGAGATTTAATGATCGCTTATTGAAGGCCAGGACTCAGGAATATTCTTTTTTTTTTTTAAAGATTTATTTTTAAAAATTTATTCTCTCCCCCAACCCCCCCAGTTGTCTGCTCTCCGTGTCCATTCGCTGTGTGTTCTTCTGTGACCGCTTCTATCCTTATCAGCAGCACTGGGAATCTGTGTTTCTTTTTGTTGTGTCATCTTGCTGTGTATTCTTGAGAAGGAAAAATTTATTAATGATTGGCCAGACCTGGGACCTCCTGTCCAAAAACTTGAGCCCCGAATAGGATTTCTGGGTCCCTTTTATGTAGAGGATGTAGGTGCAGGGGAGTCAAATGGTGCTTTTATGAAAAAAAGGACTTTTCTTTATTAGTTTCTTAGATTTTTAAGTGTTTGTCTGAGTACCAAATAGGTTTTGAATTAACATATACCTCACATTCCAGGTAAACTTGAACTAACATATCGCCTACATTCCAGGTAAACTTGAATTAACATATCGCCCACCCTCCAGGTAAGCTTGAATTAACATATCACCCACATTCTGTCTGGATGTAACTTTGAACACATATTCAATTTACATCCTTTCTGAAAATTAAAGTCTATAGGGTCTATATTACTTAGTTGGCTTTTTAGAAACTAGGCACACTTGCATACAGAATTAGATAATTTTGAATTCATGCACAGACTATATTATATTCCCCCCTTTGAGGCCAAGCTTAAGTTTATTAAGCTTTGGCATCACTATTTCCAGAGTTATGAGGTGGGCCACTGTCTGTGTTTTTACTGCATTATTTATTAAAGTGTGTACTCTAGTGATTATTAAAATGATGAAGCAGGGAAGTATGATGAGAGCATGGAAGGAGTTTTTGCTGTTTGCTGTTTTGATTGATTATCCCACCTATCAATCCCCCAGTGAGGGCCCAAAGATAAAGTCCTTGGGGAAATATCTGGGGCTTTTCCTTGCTTAGATGTTTTTGTTCTGGATAGCAGAATCTTGGGGGTGGGGGTCTTCCAGCAGCCATCTTGGGGGTTACTGATATCCATGTGGACTTTCTGCCAGGTTCCAGATCTGTCTATTAATTCCCTATCTCACTAGCCTGCTTTAATCCCCCCTTAGAGAGTTTACACCTTTCATCTTAAAGGGGTACTAAAGGAGATGATCTTTCTTCTGTAGCTACTTCCTGCTGGTTATGGGCTATAGTCCCTACCTGACAAGGTGTAAAAACTCTGTTATTTTATTTTGATTGGAGGAAGACGGATCTGGTATCCTGTATGAAGCTGGATGAAGTTTTTATATGGCTAACAAGGTGTTGATTCTGGAAGAAATAAACTTAATTAGAATTTTGAGAACATATGGTTCCTCTAAGAGGACACTAGACCACAGAAGCAGAAAAGATCAGCACCTGCAAAGGTGGAGTTTTCCTTAAGTTGGTGGGGAACTTTATATTTATTTATTTATTTATTTATATTTTAAGTATTTTATGCTGTTGGTTAACTTCAGAGAGAAATTGCAATAGACAACAGGGTTAGGTATAAATTGTTAATATCAGTTTTTGTGGTAGAGGAGAGGAATGAGAAGAGGGATTTCTCTTTTCAGTTAAGCTAAAGGAGAGGAAAAAAGGCAAGCTTTTTAAAGGGAAGTCTGGTTTGCCTTTTTCCTAGCAATAGGCATTTGGGCTAAAGTAGACAGTTGATTTTGACATAGACACTACATGGCTTTGTCTTTTGAAGAGGTATCTCAAGCTGTCCAAGGACTGGCACTTGTGTATTTTGTCAGGTGCTTCTGGTGAACTGGCACTCTTGGGTAGTTGACTTTATTCAGGATTAGTACACCACGCTGGACATTCCTTTAGCCTTAATAACTGTGGGAGAGATCAGAACTACAGAGCAAAGGTTTTATATTTTGACTTTAGTTGAGCAACTCCTGATAAAAATTTTTTTTAACTGTTTTTACCAGGCTTTGTCTTTTGAAAACCTGTTTGGCTAAGCTGGTGTTAGGGCATTCCTCCCCAGATGAGTGCCTTAGTGAAGTTCATGAAGGACTTTTTACTGCACTGCTCCTGGCAGGTAGATCTGAGCATTTCCAACAAGCACCCATCAGTTTCCAGCATAAACCCTAAGCCCAGCTGCCCTGGTCTATTCACCCTGGGTACACTGTGGAACTTTAAATACTAGTACAGGTGCTAGAATAAGGAGTAGGAGGGAAAACTGGGTTGAGAGTTTGACACACCTTTATTTGCACCTCAGGGGTTTCTAGTAATTGAGCCTGGTATTAATTAACCGACTACCTATGAGCCACTGGTGGCCCTGGGATCAAGCACATTCTTTACCTGGTGTGGGGTGAAGACTGTGAGAGGTTGCCCCCAAGTTAATTTGGTGGCTTTTTCAATTAAAAAGCCATTGGCTTCACTGCTTTTAGGCAAGGTGGCCATTTTTGTCTTATAGACATGTTCATTAACTATTCAGAAAATGAAATTGATCAGGACTTTTAACACATGTTCAACGTGTTAAATGCATATGATTTGCTAGAAGTATTACCATAGTCATCAGACATACAACTAGAATAGGACATAGGTACAGGACTCAATACTAAGTAATGTACTACTTCATGCATAAGTCTTTTCCTGAGCTGCAATTAATAGCTTTAAGCTTCAGGTTTGCAATACCATACAGGTTATTTCTCCATGGGAGCAAGCTATAGTGCCAATTATGTTTAAGTCTACTTACAGTATTTTGGTATTCATTGCTCTACTTCATATGCTCTTCACAGAATCTGCAGCAACGTTGACCCTAGAGAGAAAGTAGGGAGTAGATTTTACCGGCCTGGTGCATAGTGTTCTCTGGCATTATGAAGCAGTGCCAGTCTGGAGACAATATCCATTGTACATTTGGCTGTACTGAGCCACTGTTGGCTGCTGCAGGAGTTTGAAACTGCAAAGTAGTTCCCATCCACTTCAGGAGCACGACCAGAGATGTAGTAGATACGTTTATTGTTTTAGGGATCAGTGACCAATTTAGCCAATAACTCACATAGAGAAGTACCCTGAAGTGTGCTGGACGCCTGGTTTGAATGCACAAGAGGCTTTGACAATACTGAAGTTTATTTCTTGATTTTTATATATATTTCAAACATTTTCAATACAATGTGTTATATGTTAAATGAACTTTTAGAACTTTGCTTTTTACTTTTACACTTTTACCATGAAGACATTAATTACACAGGTGTTTTATTTTAGCAGTAGAGGAAAAACCACTTCTTTTTATTTTTAAAATTAAAATTGAAGACTCCCAATGGAATCAAGGTAATTTTTCATTACCACACTTGAATATGCAAATTGAGGTGACTTCTAGACAGGTTTTATTGTTATGAAGTTACTCTTTGCCATTAATACTAATTTAGACTTTTAATTAATAATGGCTTTTTAGAACTAGCCATTTAAGTGCTTTAATTTGGAAGATCCTCTTATAAACCTTTTATACTTAAACACCATTAAATAGACTGGTTAATTTGCCTTAGATTACAATTAGCAACCGATGGATTTTTACCTTATGCATTTAGGAGAGGGCAGATTTACATTTCTTTTTAAAACTCAATTTCATTAAACATGAATCTCCAGTTTTTATCATTTTAAAGATCCAATACATATAATGTTAACCTATTAACATGTTATCCCATAAACCAAAGAGATAACACCCAAGCCAAATAAGTTGAAACTGTTATTGTTTAAGCAAAGAATGTTTTCTTTTTTTTCTCTTTCCTTTTCAGGGGCTTAAAACCTCTTGTCTTTGAAAAAAATTTTAAACCATGAATAATTTTAAAAGCATACTGATTTCTAGGCTCTGGAATATAATATAATTATTTAATTTGCTTTAGTTATAATTTAGTAAGGATTTTTTTCATAGCTTTTAAGGACTATTCCTTTACTCACTGAAATTTGGTGATAGGATTAGTAATTACCCTTATTTAAGGCTGTTAAAAGGTTTAAAATGGGGAACTACAGGAAAATCTGACTTTATTCCCCAGCTTAGAAGACAGATTTTTAATCTGCCAAACTCGGCCCCTCCCTCAGAGCTCTTGTAAAGAGAAGGCCTTGGGAAGCGGACTTAGCCCAATGAATAGGGCATCTGCCTACCACGTGGGGGTCCACGGTTCAAACCCCGGGCCTCCTTGACCCGTGTGGAGCTGACCCATGCGCAGCTGACCCATGCGCAGTGCTGATGCGCGCAAGGAGTGCCGTGCCACGTAGGGGAGCCCCACACGCAAGGAGTGTGCCCCGTAAGGATAGCCTCCCAGCGTGAAAGAAAGTGCAGCCTGCTAGAATGGCGCCGTACACATGGAGAGATGACACAACAAGATGACGTAACAGAAAGGAACACAGATTCCCAGTGCCGCTGATGAGTATAGAAGTGGTCACAGTAGAACGCGCAGCGAATGGACACAGAACGGACAACTGGGGGCGGGGAAGGGGAGAGAAATAAGTAAAAAAATAAATCTTAAAAAAAAAAAAGAGAGAAGGGCTTGGGGGCTGGGCAGGTTAAAGAGTTCAGAAAAAAAATTTTTTTAAGGAATTATTTGTTAATTTGATTTTACCATCCTGATGTATGAAGATATATGCTGAGCAAACAGGCAGACATGAATAGTTTGACACAGAAACGCAACTTAGTTCCTTGAAACTCTTCTTTTTTTACAAAACAAGTTTAACTGTAAAACAACACTTGAAAGATTTCCCTGCAGGCTTTCTTTTGCTGGCTTCTCCAGACTAGGGGTTCGCTATTTCCCCACTTTGAGGCTTTCTTAATTAATGGCTTATAACCAAAATGTTTCCAGTGTTATGATACATTTTTTCTTTGCTGTAGAACCATAAGCAGAGGCAAGGGGTGGGCCAGACTTCCAGTAACTGTAAGCAAAGGCAAACTCAGTTTATAATTACCATCACAATAATTGAAGTCTAGGGGTAGGTGAAATTAGTTATAAAATAACCATAATTAAAGGTAAGCTTAAGTTATGTTATAATTATCATTACTATAGTAAGCACTAGCTAGACTTGAAGTAGCAATAAACAAAGGTAAATTAGTTTAAGAGTAACCATTACAATAGCTGAAATCTAGGCTACATCTACTCTAGTGTAATAATTTCAGTTATAAATTTATATATATATATATATAAAGGTACTTATACAATGATTTCAACTCTTAGTTTCTAGAAAGTTTTTACTTAAAATTAATTTGGGCACCTTTATTTATTAACTATGCAATTAAAATAATTTTATTAGTAGCAACTCTGTGCAGTTCTTCCACCTTTCCAACAAATAAGTTTCACTCGTGAGTTATGCATTAAATCCACTAGTAAGACAGTATTGGCATTTAAAGATTCATTTTTAGGTTACCTTTCACCATTATCCAACTTGTGACAGGTGAACCGCAAATCTGATTTCCTAGGCACAAGCAAACTGACAAAAGCAAATTTTTAAAAAAATTTTGATCACTATTCACACCTTTTATAGGCACAGCTGAGTTTAAACTGAGAAGTTTGAGGTTTATTTCCTCATTTTTTTAAGGAGAGAGAGAGAGAGTGAGAGAGGCCAGTGGCAACAGGCTGTTTTTCCCTTTTTTTTTTTAAAGTGAGGTAGTGAGCAGGGCTTAAATCCATCAACGCCTCTCCCACTGTGACCAAACCTTCACTATCTTAGTGAAGGCAGAACCAAATGCTAACCCACAGTTAGCTAAAACCAAACATCAAGTTTTTTCCTTTTCTTTTCAGACCTGGAGAAGACGACTTCCCCCCGAACTTTTGAAGGTACTAGGGTCCTCTTTGGGAACTGATCAGGCCCCTCTTCTAATATTTAAAGTTGGACTTTCCTGACACTATGCCCCCCAGGGGGTCTTACCCATCTGGCACGCAGACGTTTTTTTTTGTTCTCAGGATTCCCTTTTAAACCCTTCATTGTGTCTGATTTTTTTTTTTTTTTTTTAACCCGGGAGGGCTCCGGCAGATCCCACAACCTCTTTCTGGACTACACAGAGTCCAGGGGCACCCTGGACTGGGGATTCACCCAGGCCCTCCCAGCTTCCTTGGAGGTTCCCAAAAGCGGCAGCAAAATGCTACTGTCTCTGGCTTTTGTTGCAATCCTGGATGAGCCCCCAGGAAATGTGGAAGCAGAGAGATTTAATGATCACATACTGAAGGCCAGAACTCAGGAATATTCTTAAGAAGGAAAAATTTATTAATGGCCAGCTGGGCCTGGGGACTCCTGTCCAAAAACTCAAGCTCCGAATAGGATTTCTGGGTCCCTTTTATACAGAGGATGTAGGTGTGGGGGAGTCAAATTGTGTTTTTATGAAAAAACGGACTTTTCTTTGTTAGTTTCTTAGAGTTTTAAGTGTTTGTCTGAGTACCAGATATGTTTTGTTTTGTTTTTAAAGATTTATTTTTATTTCTCTCCCCTTTCCTCCCTTCCCCCATTGTTTGCTCTCTTGTGTCCATTCTTGCTTACATTCTTGGTGGCACCGGGAATCTGTGTCTCTTTTTTGTTGCATCATCTTGCTGTGTCAGCTCTTCATGTGTGCAGCGCCACTCCTGGGTGGGCTGCACTTTCTTTTGCATGGGGCGGCTCTCCTTGAGGGACACACTCCTTGCACGTGGGGCTCCCCTATGCGGGGGACACTCCTGCATGGCATGGCACTCCTTGCGCACATTAGCACTGTGCATGGGCCAGCTCACCACACGGGCCAGGAGAGCCTGGGTTTGAACCTGGACCTCCTGTATGGTAGGTTGAGCCACATTCGCTTCCCCAGATATATTTTGAATTAACATATCCCCCACATTCCAGGTAAACTTGAATTAACATATCACCCACCCTCCAGGTAAGCTTAAAGTAACATATTGCCCACATTCCGTCTGGATGTAACTTTGAATACACATTCAGTCTACATCCTTTCTGAAAATTAAAGCCTATCGGGTCTGTATTACTTAATTTTAGAAACTAGGCTCACTCGGATACAGAATTAGATAATTTTGAATTCATGCACAGGCTATATTAAAACCTCTGATAGGCTGTAACCTCTGAAGTATCCAATCTATGGAGAAACAGATGAAGGGCTTGTGTGCTAAGTTTAGGGATATAAATAGTGTTATCTTCTTCTGTTTGGTGCACCAGCAATGTTTTCTGGTTATGCGCCCCTTCTTGCAAGATTGAGAATAAATTCTTTTCTTCTCCACAATTGGGTGAGCCTTATTTTCTTCCAAAAGGGAATTTCTTTGCTACAGTTGTGGATGGGGATGTGGTGTTAAGGGCTTTTTTTAAAAAAATTTTATTTCTCTCCCATTCCGCCTACCCCCAGTTGTCTGCTCTTTGTGTCCATTCACTGTGTGTTCTTCTGTGTCTGCTTGTATTCTTGTCAGTAGCACCAGGAATCTGTGTCTCTTTTTGTTGCATCATCTTGGTGTGTCAGCTCTCCATGTGTGTGGTACCACTCCTGGGCAGGCTGCACATTTTTTCATGCGGGGTGGCTCTCCTTATGGGGCGCACTGCTTGTGCTTGGGGCTCCCCTATGTGGGGGACACCCCTGGGTGGCATGGCACTCCTTGTGCGCATCAGCACTCTGCATGGGCCAGCTCACAACATGGTCAGAAAGCCCTGGGTTTGGACCCTGGACCTCCCATGTGGTAGGTAGATGCTGTATCAGTTGAGCCAAATCTGCTTCCCAGTGGTTTGTTGTTTTGTTTAGTTTTTTATATACTGTTGGGTATGATTTAGTAACAAGGGTGAGACCAATTAAGGAGAACGAGGGGTTACCAATGGAGGCTGGTAAGGCAAGATAAGGCAAGAAGGTAAGGGTTGAGTGTTGAAGTTGAGGGATGGGTCAAGTAGGAAAGATACTTCCTCCATTTTAAAAGAGAATAAGGAGAATAGGCGTTCAGATGTAGGTAGGTTGTGGAGTTAGTGGTGGAGAGATGAAGCAATTCTCATTAGATGGCTTTTGAGTTCTCAATAAAAAGTGAGGTAAGATCATCAGTTAATAGTGAGGAAGAGGCAGTAGATGGTCTGAAGGCAGGAGAAGGTATGGAATGTTCTTTTTAAGGAGTATAAAAGCAAGATTAATATAGAAATGTAATCAGATTTCCATAGTGTTGACAGCCCATTTGAGGACTGAGATCATGAATTTAAATAGAAACCATTTTGCATGTGGAGTTTCTTCAGCCAACTTCATTTATTCAGAGGCAGGCTTGGTAAATTAAGATGCCTGAATATATCCAAGCAGGGTTGAGATTTTGTAAGGGGTGTACTACAGCAGAGGGAAAGAGGGACAAGAGGGTTGAGGGGATTTGCAAGGAAGTAATTACAATATGGCACATAATGCAAGGAGGGAAGTGAAGCGAGAGAGAGGTTGATGGTTGTGAGAAAATGCATTGTAGTTCCAAACTGATGTTGAATAATTGCTATAGTTGGGTTAAGCAAGTAGACCAAAAGAATAGGAAGATGGAGTTGGAGTTTGTCATATTTGAATTTAGAAAAGCAGAAGTGACTTTGTGGGGTGTGTGTGTGTGTGTGTGTGAGTGAGAGAGAGAGAGAGAGAGAGGTAATAAAGTCCAAGGTGTCATCATGAGGGTAGTTAGGTTGCTACAATGGTGTGCAGGAAAGAGTCATTTGAAATCAGAAGATGGAGAAATCAATACATACTTGTTTTGCTTGGCATTTATTTCATTGCAATGTGTGTCTTACCATCTATATTCTAAGTTCTTATATTTGGCATTTGATATAGTACTGAGCCATAGTAGGGATTCAACATATACATGAAAGGAACAGCCTTAGGATCTCATGTTACACATGGAAAGAAGAATGTGAGATTCCGTACCAATGAGCTAGAGCTATTTAATTCAGGTATACAATGATGCCTTTTCCATTAGCAGATACTGTATTAGAGTTTATAAGAAGGTCAGAGGAGAAGAGATGGGAAATAGATTTTACTATTTTTGATGTTTATATTTGGCAGAGTGATGGGGGAATAAGGAGACATAACCAGAACACAGAATGATTACAGAGGCTTTGTTGTGGTATATTATTTCCAAACCTACTTATTTTCTTGTATATAATTGTCTGGTTCATTGTTTTTAATACCCAAGAGAGCCTGTGGTGTTTAGGCTAATGTGTCAACTTGGCCGGGTAATGGTGCCCAGTTGTTTGGTCAAGAAAGCACTGGGCTAATTGTAATACAAAGGCATTTCATGGCCTTTAATCATCAATGAGTTGATTGCATATATGGCTGATTATATCTACAGTCAACTGAAGAGATTGCCATAAGCAATGAGTGACATCTTGTTCAATCAGTTGATGACCTTAAAAGAAGTGATTTCATCATTCAGAGAAAATTCCCATCTTTACTTCAGACAGCCAGCATCTCCTGGGGAACCCATCGAGGACCTTCATTGGAATTCCTGGCTTGCAACTTGCCCTACAGTATTTGGACTTGTGTTTCCCCATGGTCACTTGAGACAATTTTATAAAATCTCATACTATCTATAGATAACTCCTGTAAATTCTATTTCCATAGGGAATCCTGACTAATACAGAGCCTATACAGATATTTCTTTGATTTGGTTTGATATGGCTTTGATTTTAGGGGTAGGCAGAAGCTTCTTTAACTGGAGTGTACATATCTGTTATGAGGGCAACAGATTTTCTTTAGTGTGGCTAATGTTGGAAATTCTTTTCACTAGTACAGTATTTTTCTTCCATTAAAGAAAAGGCTTGAAGTGCAAACTCCTGGGGAAAAATAATATAAAGTCTTAAATACATGCTGAGGGGCAAGTGACCAAGACTAGAGTCTTTTCTGAGAGGATGAATTATTGGCGGGGAGGGGAAGAAGACAGTGATGGAATGAGTATGGGAGAGAATTGCTCTAAGGAGATGGAAATGGGGAGCTGAGGTGTAAGAGCTAAGCTTTTTGCTTTGTGCTGGCTTTGTCACCTGTGAGCCTCTGGATTATAGGATTTAGCAGTGAACCTTGTTTGTAAGTTCTGGTCATGTTAGTGCTCTCTGAATGATTTTTGAGACAAATGGAAATATTTAGCTCCATATAGAACTGAGTTTACTTTCTCTCTCTCCTCTAGGAATCCACTTGGCCTGTCAAATCAACATTTCCTCAAATGCATGAGAATTCTGAGCCCATCTAGTATGTCTGTCTAGTTCAATTTTTCAGCTATTCCTTATGGCCCATGTATATAAAAATGAGTCCATTTATACATGGTCTAATCAATCTTCAAATTAAAATGGGACCTGTCCAAATGCTTAGAAAAGCTTATTTCTGGGTGTCCTGGTTTGCCTTTTGTGAATCTCAGAAAATTAATTTCCTTAAGCTATGCCCCTGAAAACACAGAATGATGGGGCCTTTTGATTAGATTCAGTTAAGGGACTTTTGATTAGATTGCTTGATTATATCTCTTCAGGGCTTTTTATTGGACTTGGTCAGTGAGGTGGGATCCATGCTGGGTCTCTGTCCTCTTGCTGGGACTTTTTTTTCTTTCTTGTCTTTATTTTTTTAATGTTACATTCAAATAATATGAGGTCCCCATATATCCCCCATCCCCCTCCCCCCTTTCCTCCCCCCATAACAACAATCTCCTCCATCATCATGAGACATTCATTGCACTTGGCGAATACATCTCTGAGCACCGCTGCACTTCATGGTCAATGGTCCACACCATAGCCCACACTCTCCCACAGTTCACCCAGTGGGCCATGGGAGGACATACAATGTCTGGTAACTGTCCCTGCAGCACCACTCAGGACTACTCCAACCCCCAAAAATGCCCCCACATCACATCTCTTCCTCCCACTCCCTACCCCCAGCAGCCACCATGGACAATTTCTCCACACCAATGCCACATTTTCTTTGATTACTAATCACAATAGTTCATGAATAGAATATTAGTAAATCCACTCTAATCCATACTCTATTCCTCCATCCTGTGGACCTTAGAATGGTTGTGTCCACTCCACATCTATATCGAGGGGGCTTAGATTCCACATGGATGCTGGATGCAATTCTCCTGCTTTCAGTTGTAGGCACTCTGGGCTCCTTGGTGTGGTGGTTGACCTTCTTCACCTCCATGTTAGCTGAGTAGGGTAAGTCCAATAAACCAGAGTGTAGGAGTTGCAAGTCTGTTGAGGCTCAGGGCCTGGCTATCACATGGTCAGTCCACAGATTCAGGTCCCCTGAGTATACACGAAACCCCAGCATCAACTACAGATCTGGTAAAAGTAACAGGAGAGGATTGTGGACAAAGATCACATCTGAGTCCAGCTCCATCACACAGAAACACGAACTCCAAAGTAGGGCCAACTGACATGGCACTGAACTCCATATGCCATGACCATAGAACCTGTGGGTCTCTGTAGCCCTCAGAAGAACTAATACTCGAGGTTGTATCTATTTTCTCTGTCTCTGGGACTCTGCTGAGGTATGCATAAGGGCAACCTCTCTGATAACCTCCCGGCTCTTTTTTGGAGACTCATAGCCATATAAACTCATTTGTCCTTTCCTTTTCCCCCTTTTATTCAGTTCAAAAAGCATTTTTAACTCCTGGTATTATATATAGATTGAGATATTCTGCTGGTCCGAGTTGACCCTTTTATTCAAGGTAATTTTCTAGTTACATCATCAGCTGGTACTTGGTAGTAATCCCTCAGCACCAGGGAGGCTAATCCCCGGGAGTCATGTCCCACACTGGGAGGAAGGCAACACATTTACATGCTGAGTTTGGCTTCGAGACTGGCCACATTTGAGCAACACGGAGGCTCTCAGGAGGTAACTCTTAGGCACCCTGCAGCTCTAGGCTTTGTTCTTTTTTCAGGTGAACAGGCTCACAAGCATAGTCATTAATATCAAGGGCTCATTGGTGGACCTTCCTTCTTTTTTGGTCTTCACTGTTGCACTTGGGGGATTGTTGCTGTTCCTTTAGGGATTGTGACAGAGCACCCCTGGCTAGGAACTCAGCACTCCCTCAGTTGTTGTTTTTAATTGTAACCACTATGAAAATATACAAACATTTTTATGTACCCTGGATATATGCCCTGGAGAACTCCCTGCCAACCATGTGTCCCCTGTCAATAACAACCCACACCAGTATTCCTCCCCTGCCATTGTTGAACCTCTCTGTGATCCAAAACTTCTTCAAAAATGAAGCCCAATATTTTGCCAGGTTCCATTAATAGTAAAATGGAATATAGTGATGAGTTTAAAGGTTAGATATAGAATACATATTAATTTAGAAAAATTAAGGTAAAAATAAATTGGAGTTTCAAAAAATTTAAAAATGCAAAAGCTTTGTTTTTGATGTTTTGCCTTCCATCACTGCAATAAGTGTTGCCCTGTATGCAAATTGGCAAGGCAGTTTCTTCTGTCTTTTCCTCATTGTCTACGTCCTTTCTTTTTCTTTTCTTTCCCCCTAATTATTAAGCTTTTCTTCACAAAAGTTTTAGATCACAGTAATTCATATATGCAATATACAGTACTCCCACATATCCAACATAAAACCCTTTTCCCTTCCACAGCAATAACCTTTTTACATATTCATACTATGTTTACTGAAAATGATATACAGATATTGAGACAATAGCTTTCAAACAAGGTAACATTTGGGTTTACTTTGTGGTTTATATTTTAGACTATACAATTGTCTAAATTTTTAGTTATCTTATGTTTTACATTATGATTTACATTTTAGCCTATCAGCCCCTATATATATTTGGTGTAATTTTACATGTCTTATATCCATCCTTATGTAATCTTGTGGAACACTTCTATTGCCTGCACAGTTACATTGATTCCATCTATTCAATACCTCTTTCCCCCTTCCCTTAGGGCCCACAGTGACAGTCAATCTTCATTGCTTGAAGGGCCATGTTCAGAGATACTTGCAACAGTGTTGAGGGCTTGACATGCTCAACTGGCCTAATGCATTGGGAGTCACCATTTCTCTTGAGAGATACAATTCCCTCTATTTGAGAACATCTGTCTTCCCCAGGATGTATACACCTTCACTCTCATTATATGGGTCTCTATCCAATGATATAATCCACTATGGCAAAATGAGCACTCACACACTCCCTAGGAGCCTGTTCTGTGTCAGATTATCCCCTTTAAGCATCTTAAACAGGTAACTTTCTTTATTATATTTTTGAAAAAGTTTTCTCAGTGTTATACTCTCAACCAAATACTTAACAATCTCCTATGTTCGTATGTTCCCCCACCCTCCCCCCAATTTCTTGGGCAATATTACCCATCCTCCCATCCCTATCCCCCCTCAAGCCTGCAAAGCCCCACCCAAAGATAACCCTATGCCCCATTTTATCCCTTCCTTGTACAAATACTTACCTCCAGCTTATCATAGATTTCACCCATGTAGGTGTCAGCTTACATCCTTCCTCTACTCCCCGATTTCCTTTTAGCCTATCATCCAGTCTCTAGCTCTATGAGGCAGGTTGGTTTACTTATTTCATATCATTGAGGTCATGTAGTTTCCCTCTTGCTGGGTCTTATAAACTGAGAACACACAAAGAGAAGATGAGGCATAGAGAAAGGGAGCTCTGCCATTTGACCCTGCCATGTGTGAGAGAGGACTCCAGGGTTTGCCTACAGCTACAGAAAGATGGAGAAGCTCTGAGAGGCTCAAGGAGACAAGGTCCAGGGAGAGATGCCTGCGACAGACCCACCAACTTGCCTCACCACATGGCAGGACCCCAGGAGCTGCTAGCTGCTGACCTTTGGTGAGAAAGCATCTCTGATGATGCTTTGATTTGGACATTTTTGCAGCCTCGGACCTGTAAGCTTTTATCCAAATAAATTTCCTTTATAAAAGCCAACCCATTTCTGGTGTATGGTACTGGCAGTCTTAACAAACTAAAACACTGGGTTTGAAAACAAAATCTTTTCAGAAAATTTTTTTAAAGCTCAAGACAACTGGGATTCTAAAGATCTGAGTTTTATGTCCAGTTCTATTACTAAATAACTATATCACCTTAGATGAGTTATTAATATTTTACTTTTCTCAGTTTCCTCATCAAATTGGATAAAAACTGTAGGAGTTAATGCATGTGGGGAAGCAGCTGTGGTTCAATCTGTTGGGCTCCTCTCTACCTGGGTTTGCATCCCAGGGCCTCCTTGTGAAGGCAGGCTCACCTGCACGCTGTGGAGAGCTGCCAGCCCGCAAGCACCGCAGAGAGCCGACTCAGCAAGGTGATGCAACAAAAAGGGAGACAAGCAAAAACACAGAAGAGCAAGCAGTGAATGGACACAGAAGCAGACAACAAGCAAGCCACAAGGGGGGTGGGGTGGGGATAAATAATAATCTGATGATATTATCTCATAATCTGTAACAAATGTTCCACCAGGGTGTGGAGTTGTATGGGAAATCTACACATCTGTATGATTGTTTTGCAAGTTCACAATATCTGTAACAAAAATACTTTAAAAAGAAAATAGTATGGGTTGGAGGAAAAATACACCAAATATAAGGTAAGGAATATAGTTGATAGTAATATTTTGACAACACTCTAGCATAGTTTGTAACAAATGTTTCACACCAATGTAAAGAGTTGGTGTAGGGTGATGTATGAGACCCCTGTGTGATGTTATGTATGTTTATTTGTAAGTTCTCAATCTTTACTATACACTTGTTTATGTGTGTTCATGTATGAATGATACACTTCAGTAAAAAATACAGAGTAAAAAAATAAATACAGACACACAGAAGAATGCACAGCGAATGGACACAGAGAGCAAATAGCAAGCAAGCTGCAAGGAGGGGGGGGTTAAAAAAAGAGTTAATGCATGTGAAAGTAGTAAACTCCAAAGAGCCATATGTCGGCTAGATGGTATTACTATTGTTGTGGTTTGAATTCTGGTGATATCCCATAGCTTACAACTGCTTTGGGAATTTGGTCAGGCTTTTTCTGCTTTTGTTTGTTTGGTTTTTGCACCTGTTTTTGGCAGTTAAGGACAATATTAGAATCATTGAGGCTCTTTCCTGGCCATACTATCCTCCTGAAAGCTAATTTCCAGGCTTAAAAGTTATAGCTGAATCAGGTCTCCTTGCCTTTTGTTTCCCAGAGTGATGGTGATATTTCTGGCTTTTTATTTCTGCTCTCCCTTGAGATCTGTTCAGAGAACTCATTTAATTCTCTATCTCCAGCTGGGAGTGTTCTTGAGTTTTGTTTTTCCTCCATTATCTGTGAGATTGTTTCCTCATTCCTAGATATTCTTTCCCTTATATTTTCAGAATTGAACATGCTACTTGACTTCCATTTTTTTTGCAGCTTTCTTTTCTTCTCTCTGTTAGTCTATTTTCTAACCATTTCTGCTTTCATCAACTCTCCTTGCCTTTAGTTAGATTCAATGAATATTGCACATTGTGGTTCTTACAAAGCATGGTATTAATATCCTAACTCCTCTAACTTTAGTCCAAATTCTCTGGATGAGGTAAAAATTTAGGGCTTATCTTTTTTCCCTTCTTTCTTTCTTCCTTTTTTTTTTAATGCTTCACTTGTTCTTTTATTCCTTTTTTAAAGCTCTTTTTAAAATTAACTTTTAAAAATTATTGTCTTTAAAAAAAAAATAGATCACACAAAACATTATGTTAAAAAAACATAAGAGGTTCCCATATACCCCACTCCCCCTCCACTGCACCCCTCCCTGACTCCTTCCACATCAACATCCCCTTTCGTCAATAAGGCACATTCATTACATTTGGTGACTACACCCTGGAGCACCGCCACACTGCATGGACCATAGTTTACATTGTACTTCACATTCTCCCCCAGTCTATCCAGTGGATTATGGCAGGATATACAATGTCCTGCGTCTGTCCCTGTAGTATCATTCAGGACAACTCCAAATCCCGAAAATGCCCCATATCACACCTCTTCCTCCCTCCTCTGCCCTCAGCAACTCTCATGGCCACCGTCTCCACATCAATGATACAATTACTTCCATTGCTAACTTTTTCCCTTTCTTTCCACTTCTTACTCTTCTGGTCTGGCACATGGATAGAATTGTACCAATTTGTTTTGCTTGGATTAAGTTTATCCATCAACCTTGGAGTCAGTGACAAGGTTGATACAACATTTTATGCCAATTTGCCCTTTACTTGCTGTGGGATATTAGGGTATTCACTAAGTCTCCTGATTCCTTATTTGTAAAATGGATTTAATAATTTCTTGTCTACTTCACAGAGTTATAAAGATGGAGTGAAATAAATTTTATGACCTCTAAAGGACCATATGAACAAAAGCCATCTTTGTTACTGTATCGGTCAGCCAAAGGGGTGCTGATACAAAGTACCAGAAATTTGTTGGCTTTTATAAAGGGTATTTATTTGGGGTAAAAGCTTACAGTTATAAGGCCCTAAAGAGTCCAAACTCAAGGCTGCTTTCTTACCAAAGTCAGTTGCCACATGTTGAAGAAAGATGATTGCTGATCTTGTGAGGGTTCAACCTTCTCTCCCTCAGCTACAGGCTGGCATAGGGCTTGTTTCTTTCTGTATACTGCAAGAAGATTGGCAGAGTGGGCAAAGAGACAGAGTGGAGTTGAGGTATCTGAGATTCTGACGAATGTGAGCAAGCTAATAAATAAGACACATGGTCACCAGTTTCTATCGTCAGTCCAAAGATAAGATCCCCTGTCCTCAGTGATGCCTTCTTCAGTTTTTCTAGTCTTTGGAGCTGTCAGCTTCTCAATTCCTGTAACATTGGCTATTCATACTATTTATCTGATTAAGTCAGAGTAATATATGCTATTTATTTTTTGAGTTTCTATATTCTTTTTCCCCTACCACTTTTTAAGTTTTTCAAGGGCTGGACCTATGTGTCTGTTCTCTCATAGCACACCATAGTAATTTATACTTTAGGCACTGGAAATGTATGGTGTTTATGCAAAACTGGGCCTGTTTTCTGTTTTGAAAGTTGGAGAGAAGAAAGTCTTCTGTATATGTTCTGGGTTTTATTTTTTTATTTTTATTTTTTATTTTTAACAAAGTAAAAAGTGAGCATACATTCAAAAGTTAAATAATCGTGAAAGACTTGTAAAAACAGTAGTACCTGACAACCATAGTTTGCTCTTCACAAGTAACTACTTAATTTTTTTTAAAAAAAAGATTTATTTATGCCTGCCCTCCTCACCTGTTGTTTTTGTGGTCACTGTATGCTTTCTGTGTCCATTCGCTGTGTGTTCTTCTGTATCTGCTTGTCTTCTCCTTAGGTGGCACCAGGAATTGATCCTGGGAACTTCCAAAGTGGGAGAGAGGTGATCAATCTTTTGTGCCACCGCTGCTCCCTGGTCTGCTGCTTCTCTTATTGTCTCTCCTCTGTGTCTCTTTTTGTTGTGTCATCTTGGTGTACCACCACTCCATGCGGGCCAGCACTCTGGCCAGCACACCACATGGGCCAGCTCACTGTGCAGGCCAGCTTTCCCTCGCCAGGAGGCCCCAAGAATCAAACCCTGGGCCTCCTATATTGTAGATGGGAGCCCAATTGCTTGAGCCACATCTGCTTCCCTTTCTTAATTCTTTACTTTGGGCGGCAGAATTGGCCCAGTGGTTAGGGTGTCCACCTACCACATGGGAGGTCCGCGGTTCAAACCCCGGGCCTCCTTGACCTGTGTGCAGCTGGCCCATGTGCAGTGCTGATGCGCGCAAGGAGTGCCCTGCCACGCAGGGGTGTCCCCTACGTAGGGGAGCCCCACACGCAAGGAGTACGCCCCCAAAAGGAGAGCCGCCCAGCGTGAAAGAAAGTGCAGCCTGCCCAGGAATGGTGCCACACACAATAAAAATAAATAAATAACAGAGCAAGTAGGAGGAATAAAAATAAAAAAAATAAAAATAGATTTAAAAAAATTCTTTTCCTTAACTATTTTTCTCCCTTGGATTGTTCTCCATATTTACAAATATTACATATATACTACTGTCTCCTGGTTCATCAATTTTATACATTATCTTTAAATATATCATTAAACTTTTCAAAATTCAGCTTTTGGATTTATTTTTCTCTATTGTTTGTTTTCTATTTTATTGATTTCTGCTCGTATATATATTCCTTCCTTCTACATATTTAGGGTATATTTTGCTCTTTCTTTTCAAGCATGTTAAAGTTGAAGTTTAGATCATTTATTTAAGCCTTTCTTATTTTCTAATATAAGCAATGAGCACTGAACATTTCCCTCTAGGCACTGCATTAACTGCATCCCATAAAATGTGATATGTGTTTTAAAAATATTTTTATTTCATTTAGTTCAAAATATTTTCTAATTTCCCTTATGATTTCTTCTTTGTCACATAGCTTGTTTGGAAGTGTGCTGTATAATTTCCAAATATGTGGGACTTTTGCAGATATCTTATTGTTATTGTTTTCTAATTTAATTATATTGTGGTCAGAAAAAACAAGTCTGCAAGATTTTCTTTTTAAATTCTTTTTAAACTTGTTATATGGCTCAATATATAATGTCTTTTTTTTTTCTCTAAGACTTATTTTTTATTTATTCTCTCCCTCCCCCCACCAGCCACACCAGTTTTCTGCTCTCTGTGGCCATGTGCTGTGTGTTCTTCTGTGTCTGCTTGCATTCTTATCAGCGGCACCGGGAATTTGTGTCTCTTTTTGTTGCATCATCTTGCTGCATCAGCTCTCCGTGTGTGTGGCCCCACTCCTGGGCAGGCTGCACTTTTTTTACACTGGGCGGCTCTTCTTACGGGACACAGTCCTTGAGCGTGGGGCTCCCCTACATGGGGGACACCCCTGTATGGCACGGCACTCCTTGCGTGTATCAGCACTGTGTGTGGGCCAGCTCACCACATGGGTCAGGAGGCCTTGGGTTTAAACCTCAGACCTCCCATATGGTAGGCAGATGCTCTATCCATGAAGCCAAATCCACTTCCCTATAATCTGTCTTAATGAACATTCAATATGCATTACAAAACAATGTGTATTTTGCAGCGGTTCTTGGTGTTCTATAAACATAAGTTAGTTTAAGGTGGTTGATAGTGTTATTCACTTCTTATATATCATTTTTTTAAGGATTTAAATATTCTTTTTTTCTCTTTTTTAAATGTTACATTAAAAAATATGAGAGGTTCCCATATACCCCCCCACTCCTCTCACATCAACAACCCCACCACCACCGTGGCACACTCATTGCCCTTGGCAAACAAACCCCAGAGCATCGCCGCACCACATGGATAACAGTCCACATTGCAGTTTACACTCTCCCGCAGTCCACCCAATGGATTATGGCAGGATATATAATGTCCAACATCATCTTGCAACATCAGTCAGGACAACTCCAAGTCCTGAAAATGCCCCCACATCACATCTCTTCTTCCCTCCCTGCCCCCAGCAACCACCGTGGCCACTTTCTCCATATCAATGCTAAAATTTCTTCCATTATTGGTCACAATAGTTCCATAGTAGAATATCAGTAAGTCCACTCTAATCCATATTTTATTCCTCCATCCTGTGGACACTGGGATGGTGATGTCCACTCCACCTCTATATCCAGGGGACTTAGATTCCACATGGATGATAGATGCAATTCTCCTGCTTGCTGTTGTAGGCACTCTTGATTCCCTGGTGTGGTGGTTGACCATCTTCACCTCCCTGTTAGCTGGCTTGGGTAAGTCCAATGAACCAGAGGGTAGGAGTTGCAAAACTGCTGAGGCTCAGGGCCCAGCTGGCACATGGATGTCCAGTGATTCAAGTCTCCTGAGTAGACACCAACCCTAGTACCAACCACAGGTTCAGTAAAAGTGACAGAAGAGGCATGTGTAGAAAGGTCGCCTCCGAGCCCAACTCCATCATACTCAGGAACACAAATTCCAAAGTAGGTCCAATTGACATGGCACTGAATTCCAAAGCCATTTGCCATGATCATAGAAACTGTGGGCCTCCATAGCCCTCAGGACAACCAGTACTTGGGGTTTGTATATCATTTCTGATTTTCAAAAATCTAGTTGTTCTGTTGATTACTGAGAGGTGTATTAAAATCTCCAACTATGATTATGGATTTGTTTATTTCTCTCTTAAACTCTTTTAGTTTTTGTTTCATGTATTTTGAGTTTCTGTTACTATATCCATACATATTTATAACTGTTATGCCTTCTGATGAATTGACCCATACATCAATATAAAGTATTCTTTATCTTTGGTAACAATTCTAATCTTGAAGCTTACTTTGACTGATATTAATCTGGTCACTCGAGCTTTCTTATTATTAGTGCTTGCATGAAATTTCTTTTTCAGTCCTTTTACTTTTAACCTGTATGTATCTTTGCATTTACAGTGTGTCTTATAGACCTTATATAGTTGTACCATGCTTTTAAAATCTAGACTGAAAAATCTATTACTTTTAATTGGAGTATTTAGTCATTCTATATTTAAAGTAAGTATTGATATTGTTAAATCTAAGTCTTTCATTTTCATTTGCTTCTACTCATTTGAGATGATTATTACATTTAGTATTCCATTTAATTCTTCTTAACTCTCTTTGCAAGTTTTTAGTGGTTGCTCTAGGGATTACAATATGCATTTTTAACTTATCCCAGTCAGTTTAGAATTAATATTGTACTACTTCACGTAAAATATGGGAAACTTGCAATGATATAGTTCCAATTATCTCCCTGTTCTTTTTGCTATTATTTTCATATATTTATGTCTATATACATTATAAACTTTACAATATAGGTTTAGAATATTAACTTTAATTAGTCATTTTTTAAATAAAGAGAAGAAAAGAATAAAATATAGTATTCTATATTTACCTACATATTTACTATTTCTGGTATTCTTCATTCCTCTTGATTCAATTTCCCATCTGGTATCTAAAGAACTTATCTTCAGCCTGAAAAAATGTATTTTGCATTTTATGTAGTGCAGTTTTGTTCAAACAAATTCTCCAAATTTTCAATTTTCTGATAACTTTATTTCACACATTCCCCCCTCCCCTGAGATGGCTCCCCCACCTGTCCACTCATTGTATCTGCTTGTCTTCTTTAGGAGGCACTGGGAACTGAACTTGGGAACTCCCATGGGGAGGCAGATGACTGACCACTTGAGCCACATCTGCTCCTTGCTTGTTGATTCAGCTTGTTGCATAAGCTCATTGTGTCTGCTCATCTTCTTTAGGAGGCACTGGGAACTGAACCCAGGACCTCACATGAGGGAGGTGGGTGCTCAGCTGCTTGAGCCACATCTATCCCCTTACATATCTATCTATCTATCTATCTATCTATCTATCTATCTATCTATCTATCATCTATCTATCTATCTATTTTTCCCTTACATTTATTTTTGAAGAATGTTTCCCAGGATATGGAAATCTAAGTTGAATATTGTTTTTCTTTTTCTTTTAGTACTTTAAAAACACCATTTTATTGTCTTCTGGCCTAAATTATTTCTGATGAGAAGTCATCTATCATATTATTGTTCTTTAGCCTGTATATAATATGACCTTTTTCTTTGGCTGTTCTTGAGATGTTATCTTTGGTTTTCAGTAGTTGACCATAATGTATCAAGGTGGTTTTTCTTTGTATTTATCCTGCTTGCAATTTTTCTGAGCTTGGTGGAAGTTTTCCATTAGATTTGGGAAAATTTCAAACATTGTTTCTTCAAATATTATTTTACCCCATTCCTTGTATTTTCTCTGTTTGGGACTTACATTAGACTCTTTAATGTTGAACCATAAGTCCCTGAGTTTCTATCCATTTTCCTTCAGACTATTTCTCTCTGTACTTTGGGTTGAGTAAGTTATTACTGATCAATCGTCACAGTTCAAGTTCATGGAGTCTTTCTTCTGCCATCTCCAATTTTTTTTCAGCCCTATACTTTTCATTTTTTATAGTTTTAATTTCTTTGCTGGAGGTCCCTATCTGTTCATTTATTATACCTCTGTTTTCCTTTAAGTCATTGAAAATATTTATAATAATTATTTAAAAAAAATTTTTTTTTAAATTTCTTTCCCTTTCCCCTTACCCCTAGGTGTTTGCTCTCTGTGTCCATTCGCTGTGTGTTCTTCTGTGTCCACTTGTCTTGTTTGTCAGTGGCACTGGGAATCTGCGTCTTTTTTTTTTGTTGCATCATCTTGCTGCGTCAGCTCTCTGTGTGTGCGGTGCCACTCCTGGGCAGGATGCACTTTTTTTGCATTGGGTGGCTCTCCCTACAGGGCATGCTCCTTGCGTGTGGGACTCCCCTATTTGGGGAACACCCCTCCCTGGCATAGCTCTCCTTATGGACATGGACCAGCTTCACCACATGGGTCAGGGGACCCTGGGTTTGAAGCCTGGATCTCCCGTGTGGTAGGCGGACACCCTATCAGTTGAGCCAAATCTGCTTCCCTATTTTAAAAGTCTTGTTTGCTAGTATGAATGCCTGAATCACCTTGGCTATGATTTCTGTTAATTCCTTTTTTCCCTTCGCTATGCATCACATTTCTGTTCTTGTATATCTAATAACTTTTATTTCCCTTTGAGATGAATGTGTTTATTCATTATTTAATGGAATGATTAGCATACTATATTATGGCATAAGATTTATAAGGCATTAGAAAAGAACTCTGCAAATGTGTTCCTTTTTTAAAAAGCAGTTTTATTCACACTCCACACAATCCATCTGAAGTGTATAATTAGTGGCTCTCATTATAATCACAGGATTGTACATTCATCACCACATTCAATTTTAGGACAATTTCAGTGCTCAAAAAACCCATACTCTTTATACCCCCCTATTATTAGCATTGGTGTGGTACCTTTGTTACAATTGATAAAAGAATATTAAAATATTATTAACTGTAGTCCATAGTAGTTTGCATTACATATATTTTTTCCACATATACTACTACCCCATATTAACACCTGGTAATAGTGACATACATTTGTTCTAGCTCATGGAACTTTCTTATGTTTGAACTATTAACCACATTCATCATCCATTACAGGGTTCACTGTACTATATAGTCCCATGTTTCATCCTCTAGCTTTCCTTCTAGTGACATACACAACCCAAAACTTGCCTTTTTAACTCTATTCACACACACATTCAGTCCTGTTAATTGCACCGACAATAATGTACTACCATCAACTCTATCAATTTCTAAACATTTATAATCAACCTTATTGAAAATACTTTACAAATTAAGAATCAACTCCCTATTCTCTACCCTCATTCTATCTCTTGGTAACCTATATTCTAGATATTAACTCCATGAGTTTGCTCATTATAATTAGTTCACATTAGTGAGATCATACAATATTTGTCCTTTTACTGTCTGGCTTATTTCATTCAACATAATATTCTTAAAGCTCATCCATGTTGTCACATGCCTTAGGACTTCATTTCTTCTTATAGCTGAATAATATTTCATTTTATGTATATACCACATTTTCTTTATCCATTCATCAGTTGATGGACATTTTGGTTGGCTTCATCTCTTGGTAATTGTGAATAATGATGCTATGAACATCAGTTGTGCAAATGTCTATTTGTGTCCCTACTTTCAATTTTTCTGAGTATCTACGTAATAGCGGAATGCTGCATCATACGGTAGTTTTTCACATAGCTTTCTGAGGAACTGCCAAACTGTTTTCCACAGCAGCTGTACCATTCTACCTTCCTACCAGTGGTGAATGAGTGTTCCTATTTCTTCACATCCTCTCTAACACTTGTAGTTTTATGTTCTTTTAATAGTGGCAATTCTAATAGGTGTGAAATGATATCTCGTAGTTTTGATTTGCATTTCCCCAAAAGCTAGTGATGTTGAGCATCTTTTCATGTGCTTTTTAGCCATTTGTATTTCTTCTTTGGATAAATTTCTAATCAAGTTTTTGGCCCATTTTTAAAAAAGATTTATTTAATTTATTTATTTCTCCCTCCCCCTCATTGTTTGTGCTCACTGTCTGTTCTCTGTGTGCTCTCTGTGTCTGCTTGTCTTCTTTTTAGGAGGCACTGGGAACTGAACCTGGGACCTCCCATTGGAAGGGAGTGCTCAATTGCTTGAGCCATCTCTGTTTCCTGTTTGTTGTATCTCATGTTCTGTTTCCTCATTGTGTCATCTTATTGCGTCATCTTGTGCCAGCCTGTCACACCAGCTTGATGTCTTGTCTGTCTTCTTTAGGAGACACCGGGAACTGAGCCTGGGACCTCCCATGCAGTAGGCGGGTGCCCAATTGCTCGAGCCACATCCTCTTCCCTCTTTGGCCCATTTTTAAATTGGGTTGTTTGATTTTTATTGTTGGGTTGTAGAATTTCTTTGTATATTCTGGATATTAAATCCTTATTGGAGGAAGCAGACTTGTCCCAATGGATAGGGCGCCCACCTACCACATGGGAGATCTGCGGTTCAAACTCCAGGCCTCCTTGACCCGTGTGGAGCTGGCCTGTGTGCAGCGCTGATGCACGCAAGGAGTGCCCTGCCACACAGGAGTGTCCCCCATGTAGGGGAGCCCCATGCTCAAGGAGTGTGCCCTGTAAGGAGAGCTGTCCAGCACGAAAGAAAGTGCAGCCAACCCAAGAATGGTGCCGCACACACAGAGAGCTGACACAACAAGATGATGCAACAAAAAGAAACACAGATTCCCAGTGCCGCTGATAAGGATAGAAGCAGTCACAGAAGAACACACAGCGAATGCATACAGAGAGCAGACAACTGGGGGCGGGGGTGGGGGGGGAGAAGGAGAGAGAAATAAATTTTAAAAAATAATAAAATAAATAAAAATACATCTTAAAAATAATAAATAAATCCTTATGGATATGTGGTTTCCAAATATTTTCTCCCATTGAGTCGGCTGCCTTTTTACCTTCTTGGCAAAGTACTTTAAAGCACAAAAGTATTCAATATTGTGGATATGTCAGAATTTTCTAGATATAAGATCATGCCATCTATAAATGTATTTTTCCCTTTGATTTGTTAATGTGGTGTATTATATTAGGTGATTTTCTTGTGTTGAACCACCCTTGCATACCTGGGATAAAACCCTTTTGATCATGGTTTATAGTTCTTTTACTATGCTGCTGGATTCAATTTGTAAGTATTTCATTGAAAATTTTGCATCTATATTCATAAGAGAGATTGGTCTGTAATTTCTTTCTCTTGTAGCATCTTCATCTGGCTCTGGTATTAGGGTGATGTTAGCTTCATAGAATGAGTTAGGTAATGTTCTCTCCTCTTGAATTTTTTGGAAGAGTTTGAGCAGTATTGGTATTAATTCTTGGAATGATTGGTACAATTCACCTTTGAAGTCATCTGGTACATGACTTTTCTTTATTGGGAGGTTTTTGATGCCTGATGCAATGTCTTTACTTGTGATTGGTTTGCTGAGGTCTTCTATTTCTTCTGGAGTTATATGATTCTCTTTCTTCTAGTTGCTCATATGGTTCTAGGAAATTACCTATTTCATCTAAGATGTCTAATTTGTATGCATACAGTTGTTCATAGTATCCTCTTATTATCTTTTTTTTTTTATTGCTGTGGTGTTAGTAGTAAGTAATGTCTCCCCTCTCATTTCTGAGTTTATTTTCGTCTTCTCTCTCTTTTTTTTGTCAGTCTAGCTAAGGGTTTTTAAAATTATTGATCTCAAAAGAACCACCTTTGGTTTTGTTGATTCTCTATTTTTTTCCTCTCGATTTCATTTATTTCTGCTCTAACCTTTGTTATTTTTTCCCTTTTGCTTGCTTTGGAATAAGTTTGCTGTCCTTTTCCTAGTTCCTCCAGGTGTGCAGTTAAGTCTTTTATTTTACTTCTTTCTTCCTTTTAATGTAGGCATTTAGAATTATAAATTTCCCTCTCAGCACTGCCTTCCCTTTATCCCATAGTTTTTTTTTTGTAGATTAAATTAAATTATTTCTCCTCTCCCTGATTGCTTGCACTTACTGTTTGCTCTTTGTGTCTGTTCATTGTGTGCACTCTATGTCTGCTTGTCTTCTTTTTTAGGAGGCACTGGGAACCAAACCTGGGACCTCCCACATGGGAGGGAAACACCCAGTTGCTTGAGCCACCTCTGCTCCTTGCCTGTTGTGTCTCTCATTGTATTTCCTTGTTGTTTTATCTCATTGCATCATCTTGTTATGTCAGCTTGCTGTCTTGCTCATCTTCTTTAGGAGGCACCAGGAACTGAACCCAGAACTCCCATGTGGTAGGTGGGCATCCAACTGCTTGAGCCACATCCACTTTCCATCCCATAATTTTGATATGTTGTTTTCTTATTTTCATTCATCTTGAGATATTTATTGATTCCTCTTGCAAATTCTTTGAACTACTAATCGTTTGTGTTGTTTAATCGCTGTATGTTTGTGAATTTTCCAGTTCTCCACCTGTTATTGATTTCCAGCTTCATTCCATTATGATCAGAGAAAGTGCTTTGTGTAATTTCAATCTTCGTAAATTTATTGAGGCCGGTTTTGTGATACAGCTTGTGGTCTATCCTGGAAAATGATCCAAGAGCACTTGAGAAGAGTGTCTATCCTGCTGTTTTGGGGTGCAATGGTCTGTATATGTCTGTTAGGCCTAGTTCAGTTATCATATTTTTCATGTTCTCTGTTTCCTACTGATTCTCTGTCTAGATATTCTGTCCATTGATTAGAATGGTGTACTGAAGTCCCCAAATATTATTGTAGAGACATCTATTTCCCTTCAATTTTGCTAATGTTTGCCTCATATATTTTAGGGAACCCTGGTGAGGTGCATAAATATTTATGATCATTATTTCTTCTTGGTGGATTGCTCCTTTTATTAATATATAATATCCTTCTCTGTCTCTTGTAATAGCTTTGCATTTAAAGTCTACTTTGTCCAATATTTGTATAGCTTCCCTGGCTCTTTTTTGGTTATTGTTGTGGGGAAATATCCTTTTCCAATCTTTTACTTTCAGCCTATTTATATCCTTGGGTCTTAGGTGAGTTTCTTGTAGACAGCATACAGAGGGCTCATATATATATATATGTCCATTCTGCCACTCTGTCTTTTGATTGGGGAATTTAATCCATTCACATTCAATGTTATTACTGTAAAGGCAGTACTTACTTCAACCATTTTGTCTTTTGGCTTTCATATGTCATCTCTTATTTTTCTCTCTCTTTTTACCCTTTCCATTACCCTTACTGATAATTGTCATTTCTACACTCTCCTCCAAGCTTGTAGATCTCTCTTTAGTATTTCTTGTAGTGCAGGCCACTTGTTAATGAATATCTCAGTTTCTATTTATCTGTATTTTAAACTGTCTCTCATTTTAAAAAACAGATTTATTATTTATTTCTCCCTTCCCGTCGTTGTTTGTGCTCGCTGTCTGCTCTCTGTTTGTCTTCTTTTTAGGAGGCACTGGGAACCAAGCCTGGGACCTCCCATGTGGTAGGCAGGAGCCCAACTGCTTGAGCCACATTTGCTTCCCTCTCCCTCATTTTTTGAAGGACAGTTTTGCCAGATAAAGAATTCATGGCTGGCAGTTTTTTCTTACAGTATCTTAAATTTATCATACCACTGCCTTCTTGCCTACATGGTTTCTGATGAGAAATCACACTTAGTCTTATTGAGCATCTCTTGTATTTGATTAATTGCTTTTCTCTTGCTTTCTGAAATTGCTCTTTATCTTTGGCATTTGACAGTCTGATTAGTATGTATCTCAGAGTAGGTCTATTCAGATTTATTCTGTTTAGAGTACATCATGCTGCTTGGACATAGATATTTATGTCTTTCCTAAGAGTTGGGAAATTTTTGGCCATTATTTTCTCAAATATTCTTTCTCACCTTTACCCTTCTCCTCTCCTTCTGGGACACCCATGATACATATGTTTGTACACTTGGTGCTGTCATTCAGTTTTCTGAGACCCTGCTCAATTATAAAATTTATAAAATAAATTATTAATATTAGGGCTTAGAGAAGTTTATCTTATGAAGAGAGATAAGTTAAAAAGGGAAGTCTTATTTTCATGGTGGCATAATTCATAATTGCCAAAAGATATGGAAGCAACCCAAGTGTCCATTAACCAATGAATGGATAAATAAACTAGTATACACATTCAATGGAATATTATTCAGCCATAAACAGGAATGAGATTCTGATACATGCAACAACATGGATGAAACTTGAGGATATTATGTTGAGTGATATAAGCCAGACACATACAGATAAATATTGTATGACCTCACTGATATGAAATAATTAGAATAAGCCGGGTCATAGAGTCAGAATCTAGAATTCTGAGACAGGGTGGAAGTAGGGAATGGGGACTTAATGCTTAAATTATACAGAGTTTCTATTTGGGTTTTGATCATTAAGTTTTGCTAATGGATGGTGGTGATGGTAGCACAACATTGTGAATGTAATTAACAGCATTGAATATATATTTGAATATCGTTAAATAGAAATTTTAAATTGTATATATTTTATAAGAATAAAAATTTTAAAAAAACATAGGACTATACAACATAAACAGTGAACTCTACAGTGAATGATGGATTATAGTTAATAGTGCAAGTATAAAAATATTCTTCCATGAATTGTAATAAATGTACCATGCTAATGTAAGATGTTAATAATAGGGAGGTATATGGGAACTGTATATTTTATGCATAATTTTTCTGTTAACCTACAACTTCTCGAAAGAAATAACAAAAAAGGGGGAAAATTCTCCTCAGAGAGAGTCCATTTTTTGGAGTGAAAACAGAAGAGGGCCCTGAATCTGCTGAAGGCTTTACTGCCACGGTCACCTTTCTGTTCCCTCAACTTTACAGCCCCACATGAGGAGACAATATTGACACTGGGCAGACCACTCCACCTCTGCGCTGCTAGGCCACCTCTGCCTCTCAGTCTTGTCAGAGGGCAGACAATCAGCTCCCTGCTGCTTCCTCATCTTTTGAATACAATTAAATATCTCTGGACACAGCATGACAATTGTCTGGGCTCCACATGGTGGAACTTTACCTGAAGTGGCATTAGGAAGCCATAACAGAAAAGAAAAGCTCCTTTATCCTGGAAAGATCTTGTCCACATGTCCTTAAAAGGTGAAGCCATTGTGAGGTCTGGACCCATTTTCAGACTGATCAGTTGCCCAGCACAGTTCCAATTTTTAACATCTCAGAGGGCACCAGATTTAAATCATGTGCACATGGGCTCATGGTGGTTTAAGAATAAGCAATGGCATAAAGTATGTATGAGAAACTAGTTGATATGGAATGCAGAATGAACCAGGGAGGCATGTTGGGAGTTTAGGTTTGGGCCAGATTGCAGGGGACCTTGTAGCAGGGGTTAAAAGTTGAACATTTTTTTTTCAGTTGGATCATCAGGAGTCTTTTACTGGGCACTGGGGTCTGACCTCTGCAGATTGCTGTCTTGGTAACATTTTGCCATTGAACATGTTTCCTTAGGTTTATCTGGGCCAGCTAGTCACAGTGCCTTAGAACATTTAATACAATAGTGGCTCCCCTTAAATATTTAGAAGGATGCTACCTCTAATGAAAAGCTTCTCATTATAAAATACATGCTATGTGGTTACTGGAAGGAAGGAAGAAAAGAGGGAGGGAGGGAAGAAAGAAACCTGGACTTTGGTTCTGAATCTGCTACTATGTAATTGGGTATGTGGGGTAGCTATTTCTCTTCTTAGGGCCTCAGCTTCCTTATCAGTAAAATAGGTAGTAGGAAGTAGGAGGGGACAGCTAGATCAAGTGATCTTTAAAGTTCCCCTTAACTTTAATTTTCTTGGGAAGAACTTCAGCTACTGGCATGTCTGCATTTTGTTTTTTTACCATTTCCCTTACATACACATAGGATTCTGTTGGACCGTGTTCTAAGGATGTTTTAAAGATAAAAGAACTTAAAAAACAAACAAACAAACAAACAATACTGATCTGATTTATCTTTTAGCAGGAGGACTTTCACCATTTGGGGAATTTTTCAGAAAGGGAAAATGACTTGCCAGCTGTTAAAATGTGCCCAGATTCCATATCTCTCTCGGTCCAGTTTTTTCCTACCTTCAACAGTAGAGCTTATTATATGATGGGAAGATCACCATATTTTCTATAGTTGTGGGAGATTAGAGGAAAAACAGATTAATAAACTCTGGAGTCCTTGAGGAAGACTAAATGGTGAAGGATGGCCTGGGCCGGATCCTGGCAGATTTAACCCTTAAAGAAGATTTAACTAGGCAGAGAGAAGGGAGTCAGGCATTCCGAAGTAGGGCCCATGCCAGTTAGGAGTCAGGAGCTGGCCTAATGAGACTAGGAAACATTGGGAAACGAGTAAGGGCCTTAAAACCAGGCAGAGGGGGAGATTATACTTGATGCTGCGGGACCTTGATACCCAAAGTGTGGTCTAGGAAATAGGAGCAATGACATTACCTGGGAGCTTGTTAGAAATACAGAATCTCAGACCCTTCTAAACCCTACTGAATCTGAATCTGCATTTTAATAAGATCTGAAGGTGATTCATGTATACCTTAAACTTTTTTTTTGAGCATTTATTTTTTTATTGTATTTTTTTTAAAGATACATGGATCACAAAAAATGTTACATTAAAAAATACAAAGGGGCGGCAGACTTGGCCCAGTGGTTAGGGCGCCCGTCTACCACATGGGAAGTCTGCGGTTCAAACTCCAGGCCTCCTTGACCTGTGTGGAGCTGGCCCATGCGCAGTGCTGATGCGCACAAGGAGTGCCGTGTCACGCAGGGGTGTCCCTGCATAGGGGAGCCCCACATGCAAGGAGTGTGCCCTGTAAGGAGAGTCGCCCAGCGCTAAACAAAGTGCAGCCTGCCCAGGAATGGTGCTGCCCACACGGAGAGCTGACACAAGATGACACAACAAAAAGAAACACAGATTCCTGTGCCGCTGACAACAACAGAAGTGGACAAAGAAGATGCAGCAAATAGACACAGAGAACAGACAACCCGGGTGGGGGGGGGGAAGGAGAGAGAAATAAATAAATAAATAAATCTTTAAAAAATACAAGAGGTTCCCACATACCCCACTCTCCACCCCCACTCCTCCCACATCAACAACCTCCTTCATCATTGCAGCACATCCATTGCATTTGGTGAATACATCTTGGAGCACTGCTGTACTGCATGGATTATAGTTTACACTGTAGTTTACAGTCTCCCCCAGTACATTCAGTGGGTTTGAGAAGTGATATGATTTAGAACAGTGAGTCTCAGTCGTGCTAATAACTAGGCTCCACCCTAGGCCCACTGAATTAGAATTTCTGGGGATGGAGCTCTGATATTAGAATTTTAAAAAGCTCTAACTTGTAGCTGAGGCTAAGAACTACTGTTTTTGTGACTGTAAAGCAAGAACGAAAATGTTGGATCAGGGAATAGCACCATGAAAGAAGTTTGATAAAGATGGGTCAGGAAACAGTATGAAGAGTGTAATCAGAAAACAAAATAGTAGTGACAAACTAAATGTACAGAATGAGGGACAAGACAATTTCATCATGTTGAGTCTTTTTTTTTTTTTCCATTCATAAAACTATTATTCCACTTACATCAACTTAATACACGTATTCTTTTTTTTTTTTTTTAAAGATTTATTTTTTATTTATTTAATTCCCCTCCTCTCCCCCGGTTGTCTGTTTTCTGTGTCTTTTTGCTGCGTCTTGTTTCTTTGTCCGCTTCTGTTGTCGTCAGCTGCACGGGAAGTGTGGGCGGCGCCATTCCTCGGCAGGCTGCTCCCTCCTTCATGCTGGGCGGCTCTCCTTATGGGTGCACTCCTTGCGCATGGGGCTCCCCTACGCGGGGGACACCCCTGTGTAGCACGGCACTCCTTGTGCGCATCAGCACTGCGCTTGGGCCAGCTGCACACGGGTCAAGGAGGCCCGGGGCTTGAACCGCGGACCTCCCATGTGGTAGACGGACGCCCTAACCACTGGGCCAAAGTCCGTTTCCCAATACACGTATTCTTAACAATTATGCTTGGATTGTTCATGAAAATTTCATAAGACATTAAACAAAGCTAGCCATCATCAAGTTATTTCCCTGTTAACTATTTTTACAGCACATGCATGTTAGGCAAGTATCAAAAAAAAAATCACAAAAGCAAAAAACCTAAAAAATGTTTAAATACATGGTTTTTTTTGTTTTACTGCTGTGCTTGATACACATGAAGTAATGGATATCAAGCAACTCATTTTTTACTGCATCGTTACTTGTACATTTGTTCTTAGGTTGCCTAAAACATTTAAATACAAATAAAATGAGTGTAGCAAAAATAATGAAAGCAACAGCAGGTAACTTTACAAATAATGGAATGTGAACCGTTTCTGCCCTTCTCCAGAGTAAATTGGGTTGCAACTTTGTCTAAAAGGAACACTTCTGCAGCTGTAGTCAAAGGTGTGCACACTGAGATTGTGTATTCCATAGATACACATGGTTCGACATGTAATATCCAAGGGATATCTATTTCTACCACAGCCCTGAAAGTGCTACAAACCTTAAAAGTACCCACAATAACTACATTGTGACTGGAACCAATTATCCCTTTTACCCCCCACCAGGACAAACCAATATGTAGGCAGTTTTCTTTGCTTAGACATGGAAGCAGTTTTAACACTGGCCTTTGTGAAGCCACAATGCACAATGTACCCAAAGTACTAAGCCAAACATTGATAACTTGTATAAAAATTCCACATCCCCATATTGGCCACCTCAAGATGAAAACAGATAATTCCCTAAATGTTAACTGGCTCTACTCCCCTAATATTAAACATAAAAACCACATGGGAAATACAGAAATTCCAATAGAAGTAACATAAACCTGTCATAAATCGTAAACAAAAAACTATTTGTGGGACAGCATGGATGACAAATGGTCTACTGTGTAAATTTTAGAATGCGGCAGACAAAGTTGGAAGGTCGGTTAATTTTCCCCTCCTTCTCCTGCTTCAGCTTCATCTCCTTGGGTATCTGATGTCCACAATGTCAAGTTGTCTCTCAGTAATTGCATTATTAGCGTGCTGTCTTTGTATGACTCTTCACTTAATGTATCAAGTTCAGCAATGGCTTCATCAAAAGCTGTCTTTGCAAGAGAGCGGGCTTTCTCCGGGGAGTTCAGAATCTCGTAATAGAACACAGAAAAGTTAAGGGCCAGACCCAATCTGATAGGATGCGTTGGTTGCATTTCCTTTCTGCTGATTTCAAATGCTTCTTGGTATGCTTGTTGTGACTGATCCACAATCCCTTTCTTGTCATCACCAGCAGCAACCTCAGCCAAGTAAAGATAGTAGTCTCCTTTCATTTTCAAATAGAAGACTTTGCTCTCTGCTTGTGAGGCACTGGGGATCAAGAACTTTTCCAAGAGAGACAGTACATCATTGCAGATATCTCTTAGCTTGGTCTCAATTTTCTCTCTGTATTCTCGAGCCATCTGCTGTTTTTTCTCAGCACCTTCCGTCTTTTGCTCAATACTTGAGACGACCCTCCAAGATGACCTACGAGCTCCTACAACATTTTTATAAGCAACGGAGAGAAGATTCCTCTCCTCATTGGATAATTCAGCTCCTTGCTCAGTTACAGACTTCATGCAGTCTGCCATGTCATCATATCGCTCAGCCTGCTCGGCCAGTTTGGCCTTCTGTACCAGCTCATTTTTATCCATGACTGGATGTTCTGTGTCTGGAGTAGGTGGCCACGGACAGACGGGGCTCAGCAGTCTCTGGGCGGCGGCGGCGGCGAGGCTGAGACTCTGTCGGTGGATCTCGCAGCTCACAGGCTACAGCCGCTCCGCAGACACGGGGTTTCCTCCGTCATGTTGAGTCTTGATGGCTGAGGAAATGGTTGTGCTGGAATTTTCTGTGGGGAGTTAGTTTATAGAGGAAGTTAGTTTGGTTTTAGACCATTCCCACTTGAATTTGATGGCAACATCTGGCAGGAGTTAGGAAATATGGCACTGGAGCTCAGGTTAAAGGGCAGGACAAGAAATATGAATTTGGAACCCATTATTACAGAGGTGAGAGATGGAGTTATATAAATGGTAGAAGATGGGCAGATAAAGACTCTTTGATGTGTTTAAGTTAGAATTGTAGATGGAAAGGATTTTAGAAAACATTAGGCCAAACTTCTATGCATGGATCAAATGTATTAACCTCAGTGATAGTGCAAAAATGTCTTTTCAGCTTGGCTTCAACAACCCTTTGCTTAGAGTTGGAGAGAGACCAAGCCCTGGCCTGCAGAGCTCTGTGGTGTTTGTTACCAGAAGGGCCTGGGTGAAGTTCCCCTGCAAACTCTGTGACTCCTCTATGCACTTTAGCAGTGATATTTTTGGAGTACAATTATGTTTAGCAGAATCTCTTTTTCATGGCTAACAATGTTGCCCATCTGTGAAGTCATTAAGCTCTTGTGCTTTAAAAGCAGGAAGCTGGTTAACAGTGGGAACAAACTGGGAACCTGCTTGAAAGGTGGGAACCTGGGATGCCTGCTCTGCGCAACTACACCATAGCCCTAGTAGTCTTCTCTATAAGAGTCTGTGGGGATTAAGCAGTGATGCTGCTTACCTGCCATGGTTCACCTTAACCTTAGGGTACAAACCAGATAGAAAATAGACACCAAGGTAAAAGAGCATATAGCAGAAAAACTACTGGATTTGGAGTTGGAAAGCCAGGCTTAACATCTAAGCTCTGGACTTCCATTTGACCAAGACGGCAATGTAAGATGCTCCAGGGTGTTGTTCTCCCACAGAATCTTTGAATAACTAGCAAAAACTGGCAGAAAGCACCATGGAGTGCCGGCCAGTTGCAAGCGCTATGGAGTGCCGCCTGGCCCACAAATGCCATGGAGAGCCGACTCAGCAAGGTGACCCAACAAAAAAGCAAGACATGTAAAAACACAGAAGAGCGCACAGCGAATGGACACAGAGAGCAGACAACAAGCAAGCCACAAGTGGGGGAGGGAAATAAATACCTAAAATACAGACACACACAAGAACGCACAGCAAATGGACACAGAGAGCAGACAGCAAGCAAGCCGCAAAAGGGGTGGGGAGGGGATAAAAAAAAAACCTTAAAAAAACTGGCAGAGCTATCTTCCTCAGAAGTTCCTGGGTGAGTACTCAATCAAAAAAACAACTTAAAAATGGTAGGAGAAAACAATAAGCACTGGTGAAGATGTGGAGAAATGTAAACACTCTTTCACTGTTGGTGGGAATGTAAAATGGTGCAACATCTATGGAATATAGTTTTGTGGTTCCTCAGGAAGCTAAATATTGAACTACCTTATAATCTGGCAATCCCTCTACAAGAAATATATCCAGAAGAATTGAAAACAGTGATACGAACAGACATTTGCACACTCATGTTCATAACAGCATTATACACAATTGCCAAAAGATGGAAACAACACAAGTGTCCAACAATCAATGAATGGATAAACAAAATGTGGTCTATATATGCATTTAACTTAACAACAGGAATTTACTGGCTCATGGTTTCAGAGGCTAAAACGCTTGCTTCCTCCAAGGGTCAGTATCTTCTGACTGGCAACCTTTGGGGTTCCTTGGCTTTTTTCATCACATGGCAGGGCACATGGTGGCATCTTCTCCTTTCTCTTCTGGCTTCCGTTGACTTCCAGCTTCTGGCTGCTCCCTGTGGCTTCTCTTTTTCTTTAAGTTTTGTTATTTTTATAAAGACCTCCAGTAATCTGATTAAAGCTCAACTTTATTCAGGTAGGTCACACCTTAACTAAAGTAACATCTTCAAGAGATCCTATTTACAGTGGGTGCACATCCATAGGACCAGGTGTTGGGATCTGGTGGATGATTCAATCCCCAACAGTAACCACAAATAAAATATCTAAAACAAGTGTCCATCAACCGATGAATGTATAAACAAAATATGGTATATTCATACAATGGAATACCATGCTGCTGTAAAAAGGAGTGAAATTGGGATATATATGATAACATGGATGAACCTTGAAGACATTATGCTGAGTGAAATAAGCCAGACATGAAAGACAAATATTATATAGTCTCACTAATCTGAACTTAATATGAAGAAGAAACACATGGAGTTAAAACCTAGGGTATAGAAATAAATAAAATAAATCTTAAAAAAAAATTGGGAAGCTGATGTGGCTCAACTGATAGAGTGTCCGCCTGCCATGTGGGAGGTCCAGGGTTCAAACCCAGGCCCCCCTGGCCCATTTGCTGAGCTGGCCCACACGCAGTGCTGCTGCATGCAAGGAGTGTCATGCCACGCAGGGGTGTCTCCTGCATAGGGGAGCCCCATGAGCAAGGAGTGCACCCCAGAGGGAGAGCCACCCCACGCAAAAAAACGCAGCCCACCCAGGAGTGGCACCTCACACATGGAGAGCTAATGCAGCAAGATGACACAATAAAAAAGAGACATAGATTCCTGGAGCCTCAAAGAATGCAGGTGGACGCAGAAGAATGCACAGTGAATGGACACGAGAGCAGACGACAGGGAGGGGTGTATGGGGGGCAGGGAAGGGGAGAGATAAATAAAATGAATCTTTAAAAAAAACAAAACAAATGTAGGGTATAGGTTATAGGAGATAGGATGAGAGTTGAGAAAGGGTACTGATACTTAATGTATATAGAATTTTAAATTAGCTTGACTGTAAAAATGTGGAAATGGATAGTTGATGGTAACACACTATAGTGAGTATAACTAATGCAGCTGGTTTATAAATGGGATTGTGGCTGAAAGGGGTAGTCTAGGGACGTAAATGGCAATTGAAAGAAGCTAGAGAATAATCCTGGAACATAGTGAACCTAGAGGTGGATGAGAATTGTAGTTATAGTATAAACACAAGAATGTTCTTCTGTGAACTAGAATATATGTACTTTTACAAGGTGGTAACACTATGCAGATGCATGGGAAAAATACAAGTAATGTAATTTATGGACTATAGTTAAGCAATATTGTAATATTCTTGCATCGATGTCAAAGAAGGTTAATAAAAGGGGAAATGGAAAAAATGCACTAAATGTATGATATAGACCATAGTTAGTGGTAATGGTCTAATGATATTCTTTCCTAATATTTGACAAATGTTCAACAACAATGTAATGTGTTGGTGGAGGGATGGTGTATGGAAATTCTATACATTGTGCATGATTGTTTTGTAAGTACACAACTTCTTTAATAATATATATATAAATATCTAAAAATACATATACAGAAAGGAGAAGGGACTCAAAATGGTATTCTACAAGAAGTTAAATAATATGAAAGTGGTATAAGACTTAATAGCAGAAGAAATCCTGCATTATCAGTAGTTACGTTAATGTAAAGGAATTAAAACCTAAGCTCTGCCACTACTGGCAGTGGCCTTGTACACGTTTCCTCCTTGGTAAAGTGAATTTTATTTTCCTTGTAGGGTTATGATGAGAAAACAAAATATTGTATGTGAGAGTGCTTTGCAAATATAAAAACAGTGTTTTTTTTAAAGGGTTGCTAGAATGCCAAATGTATAGATAGTAAAGATAGAAGAGGATTGAATGAGATTGGAAGAACCATTTCCATGTAGTTTTGGGGTTTTTCTCTCTTTCCTACTACACCAAAAATGAGGAATGTTCCCATTTGGTTCTGCCTCTGTTGTGGTCTACTCATTCTTTCTCTTTCAGACTGAGACTCTAGTCAATCCTAAAGGCTTTTTATGCCCCCATGATGCACACCTGCTTGCACTATGTGCTAGGGTGAGCTGGTTTGGGGGGAAATTGTGAAGGAAGTAATGTTGCCTTTAGTGAGCCTAGATACTCCCTTTGGGTTATTTTTCCTTAATCAGGGCTGGGCATCCCACTTCCTGAGAAAAAGGTGCCTGTGTTCTCTTCCTTCCTTCATCCTTATGGGAGAAGTAAAGAGGTGATATTTCCAGGGATATATGCATTTCAGGTAGAGGACCACAGCTTTAAGCTGTGATGATGGAATTTATGGCATCAATGAACTGATATTTCTGGTACTTGATATATATTGTACATAGGCTTCCTTGAGGTTATTGAACTGGCCTTGTAGGAGAATATTTCCCATCCCTCAAAGCTGTCATAAATCATATGATCCACATCATAAATGTTATGAGACTCTGTGAAATGGATCCAATTGCATTACATTGTAGGGTTTTTGTGAGAATCAAGAAGAGAATAGAAGAGAGTAAGCAAATTGTGTTCTTCACACAGTAATTACCATTAAAACACAACGACATTCACTTTTTTATATGGGCAAAATGTATTCAGAACCATACAAAGCAACAAACAGAAGAAATAAATATGAAAAGCACTGTACCTTATATTGCAGTGTCTTCACACTTTAGCATGAATCAGACTCACCCAGAGGATTTGTTAAAACACAGATTGCTGTGCTCTACCCCCAAAGTTTCTGACTGAATAGGTCTGGGATAAGTTGGGTAATTTGCATTTCTAACAAGTTCTCAGGTGCTGCTGCTGTTGTGGGAACTTCAATTTGAGAACACAGGTCTTGGGCTTTCTAATTTATTAGATGTTTTTCCGTACTGATCTCCTATGATCCTCATACAATTTGTGTGCTCATGAGGTAGGTACTTCACAGATGAAGAAGCAAGCTCAGAAAGACTATGACTGCTGAAATTCTCACAGCCAGTGAATAGCAGTGCTGGGATTCTGAGCCTCTCACTTTTTCAATTCTTTATCTAGTTCCAAGTCCTACCATTGCAGGGTAATAGGATGGTAGCTGAGAGTGACCAAAACTAGAACTATGATCTTCTGACTCTTCTGTAGAATTCTTTTTATTAAATTTCCTGCAGTTGTCACATGCCTTCAGCAGTTTATATTGAGTCATAGTAATTGAGACATTTGAGAGATTTATGAAGAAATATTTGGAGGAGGAAATGAAGGAACTGGAGGAAGGAAACTTCCAATAAGTTTATGACTGATGAAAGGAACCCAATTAGGCCGAAGGAGCTGGGAAAGGAAGCCAAGGAGAGGCCTGCTGAAGGAAAGGGGGAGCAAGCTGTGGGCAGAAATGTAAGAATCCTGAAAGACCCTTTATACCACTTAGGCATTTAGCTTTATAGGACATGATGTCCAATCTTCAGCCTTTTAAAAGCCATTTGATTACTCTGCCACATCACCAAAAGTCTACTCTGTTTGTGATGTAGTGTAACAATGAACAATTAATTGTGTTTGCAAAATCCCTTCTACACCCTGTCATTCTATGTTACTTGCCATTAAAGTAGTATCGGTCTTTGAAAAATTATAGAGCTCTTGATATGTTTCACTTTGGGCCCCACGTGTTCCTAGTATTTATAAAAATGGAACACTAACAAATATTTATCCAGTTTTATAGATGTGTTGACAATAACGACTACCATGTGCGTCTCCCTGCCATGGTGATTATTTTGCTCAATACATGATTGACTGAGATGTCTTCAGTATATTATAAACACACATTAAAAATAGCAACTTCAAAAAAGATAAAACTGACAAATAGAAAGTTCCATATTTTTGGATGCAATATAGTGCCAAACTAATTATTAAAACATGAAACAGATGATCTTTAGTACGTTTATCTAAGTTTGCATAATGAATTGTTTTCAAATAAGCTTCTTTGACTTCTACAATGTTCTTCATTTATAACAGTTTCTCAAATTGAAAACTTTTTAAAAGTTGCATTTTTTCTGTATATGTTCCTATAATCTAAGAAATATAAAGATTTTGTTAGTTTATAAAATTTTCAAACTCACAGTCCAATTTCCATTTTTTAGCATCCATTTATGACCATAAACATGAAGCTGAGAGAGGTTACTGCATTTTCATATTGCATTTTTGTCAAACAGAAAGAAAATGTTCCTAAATTAGCTAAGTACTCTACACTTTGTGAATCAAAGGGAATCCAAAGGGTATGTAGCAGAGAAGATCTGAGCTGCTTATTTCTAAAGTTTTATTAGCAAAATTGTGGAAATAAAGATCCTTAATATCTTTGGGGTTTCCTATTTCGTGGTCCTCAATAATATTGATTTAAAAGTTGAAAAGTATGTCAGTATCAAGGATTTGTGGCTTAGTTTTTTTTAAGTAGTAAGAAAAGCAAACAGGTCCACTCATAATAAGTGCCAGGTCAGTTTTTGTTTTGTGAATTGAATATTTAAACAACTGCTCTGAAGAAACAAAAAGGAAACTATAATGTTTGAACTGTAAAATTTCTGACATTTATTGACTTTCTGGATCTCCCTAACAACTTTTTGCCCCCAGAAATTTTCTTCTGTGATTAAAAAGGTGCAGATTAGTGGGTGTGTTTTTTTCCATTACAATGTATGACTGCAGCAGTTTTATTTTCCATGGCCAGCAAATGCTTCCCCATTCTCCCTCCTGCAGTTTTTGCTGAATACGCAATGCCTGTCCAGGGGCCTGACTGGTACATCTTCCCTGGGAAGGAGTCCTGTGGAAGGCAGGGCAGGGGAGGGAGCGGGCATTGTACAACCAGTGCCCCTTCCAGAGTAGGGAATTGACCTGGGAGCTAGCCCTGCCCGGGACCTCAGAGGGCAGCTTCAGGGGCAAGTCCAGGGCATAATATACCCTAGGATATGAAGGTGGGGGTACAAGGGGTTGAACGGGCCTGATGGCAGGGAGGAAGGCAAGGCCCGGGGTGTACCCAGGGGGCACAGCAAGGTTCCTGCTGGCCTGGGGGTAAGGGTGGGAATGGGGATTGGGCAGCTCTCTCTATAGGTCAGAGCAGTGGGCAGCAGCAAATGCTTTTAACATTGAGGTGGCTGTGCAATAGTGTTGACCAAACCCCTTGATGGTGTTCTGTGTGTGTCCACTTTCACGGCATGGGAGTGCACTCACATGCATTGTGTGTACACATCTACTTTACTATTATCTCTGTTGTTCTTCTCGGTCTTAGGAGGATGGGCGGTGGTGGTGGTTTTAAGTACTGGCTGTTGAATCTTATATATAAAGTGTGTACCAGAAATTAAAATTAAGCAAAATATAAAGACTATTAAAAAGCCCACTGTGTTCTATTGCTTTGGGACTATATTGAATGATGGGCTGCTGTTAAAAAGGAGAGCCACTACAGTTGTTGTATCCTAATGGGGATGGGGAGTTAGGTGAGTTAAGTTCTAAAGTCAGGGCATGAAGGCAAGAACTAAAACCAACCAAAGATTAATTTTTATCCACACCATTTCAATAGTCCTCTCCACCACACACATACAACCTGCTCTCAACTGGGTGTATATAGTTAATTTCAAATAAGTTTTATGATTCAGCTTGATAGTATGTGTCAGAGCCTCTACAATATTATTTTTAATGTTCACAATAAATCAGTAAGTTGGGTGATATTATCCCTATTTAAAGGTGAGGAAACTGAGGCCCCAAAGAGGGTACATGGCTTTCCCAAAGCAACATAGCTAGTATGTAGTTGCTGCCCCAGGACTGGAGCCCAGATCTTTCTGGCTTCACAGTCTAGGCTCTTCAATAAATCATATTAGAATGTTAAGAACCATTAGAGATCATGTTTTATAACCAGTTAACTTCACAGCTGGAGAAACTTAAGACTCATCCCCTTCATCGCGAATAGTGGGGTACTGACTAGTACTTACTAGACTCTGCCAGGATTTCCCCCTTGGAAGGCCATGAATAGGATGTGGTGCATCAGGGAATGATGGAAAAGATTTAAAAATTGGGTCAAGGGAAATGGGAATGAAATAGTTAAAGGAACTGGAATTACTTAGTCTGCTATGAAACATAAATTGCACTTTTCAAGTGAACACTTACTTGATGAAGGATAAAGACCAGCTGGACTCTACTTTCAATGAGGCCAAAGGAAAAAGAAAGGGTTTTTAATTGTGCAGGGTGGGGTGTAAGACAGAATCAAGAACTCCTCATGGTGGTGGGAAGGATGGTGGTTGGGGGAGGGAGCTAGTTAGTTCCAGGGTATTGGGGACCTGACTCCACTGCAGGCATTTACAAACTAGAATGCGAGCTGCTTTTTGCAGGGCTTTCTGTTTTTCCTCCTCTTGCTTAGAATAGCATTGCCCCTCTCAAGAACTACAGTTAAGCAACATCTTAATTGATCTGTCAGACTTTCCTGCACCCTACAAATCTTTCCATCCTCTGATACATCCTCCCCACTGGGGTCAGAGCTATTTTCTTGAAGCACAAATCTGATATCACTTATCTGCTCAAAAATGGACTCAAGCAGCTGTTTTCAATGTGTGGTCTGTGGACTCCCACAGGGGTAAGTTTGCCAGTTGTGGGAATTAAAAATACAGGATGCTCAATTAAATTTGAATTTCCAATAAACAACAAATAATTTTTAGTATAAGTATTCTCCACATATAATATTTGGGCAGCTTGTATTTTATCTGGCAACTGTACACAGGAGTGTCTGAGACCCTTTCAAGAGGTCCTTGAGGCCAAAGCTATTTTCATACTAACACTGACTTATTTGCCTTTCCCATTGTACTGACCTTTGCCCTGAGGGCACAAAATAAAAGGTGGTTATAACTGCTGGTGTCTAAGCATGAATTAAGATAGTGACACCAAATTGTACTAATGGTCATTGTGTTATTTTCTGCTATGCAGTTGCAGTAAAAAAGATTGCCAGTTTCACTTAAGAATGTCCCTGATGAAGCAGAAAAAAATATTAATTTTATTAGATCTTTTCCCTCGGGCAGATGTCTTTTTTTATTAGTCTGTATGACAAACTGGAAGGTATGCATAGAGTACTTCTGCTGCATACATTGATTGTCTCACTTGTGCAGTAGTTTGAGTTGTGAAGCTGAACTGTTTCCTTTTCGTGGAACACCGTTTTTTACAGACAGACAAACTCTGGTTATTCAAATTTAGGTATTTTGCAGATTTTTTTCTTGAAAATGAACAAAGTGAACCAGTTACTTCAAAGAAAAACTTGACAGAATTTCTGCCAATTATAAAATATGAGCTCTCAAGTGAAAATCTAGAATTTTAGAAAATTCTCTACCCCTGAAAGTTTGACAGTTTCTCAATACTTTAAGACTTTTTAAAAAATGAGATTGGTGGTGATATTAATTGATATTTTGATATTATATAATTAAATGCATCAGTATTTGGAAAGTCTTCCTAACTCGGTGAACCAGTATTTTCTAAATGACCAAAACATGATGTTATCAAATTATGCATGGGTAAAAGTTCCGTTTAAAATATAAGATAAACTGATATATTTCAGTGTAAGAGAATATGAAAAATTTCATTAATATTGTTTCAAATTCCACATTCAACTAAATTTTAAGAGTAGAGTTTTGGTGTCATAGCAATAAAGAATATTCACAATTACCTGAAAAGGGTATTAAAATACTCTTCCCTTTCCAACTACATATCTGTGTGAGGCTGGATGTTCTTCATATATTTCAACCCAAACACTGTTTAACTATGTGTAAATGTGAAAACAGACCTGTGAATCTAGCTGTCTTCGATTCAGCCAGACATTAAAGAGATTTGCAAAAATTTAGAAGTGTCACTCTTCTTACTAATTTATCTTGTCTTGGAAAATATAGCTAATTTTCATTGGAAAAAAAACTGTTAGCATGTAATAGGCTTATTGTTTTTAAATGAATTAATAATTTAAAAGGTGTTCTCAGGTTTTATTTTGGATATGGCCAATATAAATAGATATTATCTACACAAGCAAAAGTTCTCTGGAGTCTTCCATAATTTTGAAGAGTGTAAAGGGGTACTGAGAACAAAAAGTTTGAGAACCACTGACTTACAGGCTAACATCCAGACTTGTGAGCTGGACATTTGAGACTTTCCACAATCTGGCTCTAACTTGCCTTTTTATTTATTATCACTATTTCCACAGTACCCCCAGGTTCCAACCTAACCTCCACACATTTAACTGATTTCTGCACGTGTTCTGGGCTTTTCTGTCTCTGACTTTATGCATGCCACCTGGACCACGTGTCGCTGTTCCCCTCACCCACATGTTGTGGTTGGTAGTGGTTCAGGGCTATCCTGTTAGCACAAGCGCTTCTGGCTGGAAAGACTCATTCAGACCAACTCCCTCCTGTGTTTATGGGTACATTCTGCATGTAGCTTTCTGTACAATTACCTTTAGGACCTGTCTTCCTTAATTAGAATTCCTGGAGGGCAAAGGACCCAATTTCCCTTCTGTTTTATATTCTTACCATCTGAGAGCCAAGTGTACTGTCGTAAACTTTATGGGAATTTTGTAAATATTAGCTGACAATTTCTAGTCATATCTGTGAGCTTTTATGATCCTGCTCTGATTAATCGGAGTAGGTAGTGCCTGCTCTGACTGTAACTCTTGGAGGTTGGGGAGGAGGCTAAGGAGGTAGTCCTCGCCTGTGGACCTGCACTGTGGGTGGTGAGACAGGACCAGGACGCAAGGCTTAGAAACAAACAAGACTCAAGAAGGTACGTAATCAAAGGACAAACTAGGTGCTGTAGGCCCTCAGGGGAAGGGAGGTGTGTGTGGGGGGATGGGAAGTGAGACTAGTGCACGGCTGGAGTAATCAGAGGAGGCTTCTAGGAGGAAGCAGGGACTTGAATAAGGCCTTGTTAATAGGGAGGATTTAGTTATAGGTCAGCAAGGCAGGGATTTCAGGTCATCGAATAAACATGAGTCAAGGCAGAGAGTCAGAAAAGAGCACCATGTGTGCACAGCCTAATGCGGATACTGCTGACCACCGTGAAGGTGACTGTGTGAAATGGTAAGGCTGAAAGATAGAGGTGTTTAGACCAGATGTGGAAGGAAAGGGGAACCACTGACACTTTTTTTTGCTTCCCATGGCTTTCCCTCTATCTGTCTGAATTTCATTCTGCTATTTATAAAGGACTCCAGTAATAGGATCAGACCCGTCCTGATTGAGCTAGGCTACACCTTAACTGAAGTGTATCAAAAGGTCCTGCTTACAATGGGTATAGACTCATGGGAATGGATTAAGTTGAGGAACAAGTTTTTTTCTGGGGTACATAATTCCAAGCCACTCCAAGTGCTTACACTACTGTCTGGCACATAGGAAGTCTTTAAAAATATTAGCTATCATTATTCACTTATTCAGTAACTCACCTTAATAAAGAAATATGAATATTTAAACCTCCCAATGAGCCAGAGCATTTAGTCTGTGGAGCTGAATCAAGGCCCTCAACAAGCTTGCTGGAGACACTGCAAAAATGGGACTTATTCATAAGTTGGATGGAAGTCCTTAAAAAAGGGATGGAAAATCCTTAAAAACTCCAAGTCTATAAACTCATTAAAATCTAAAGTGTAAAACCCAGAGACCCGAGTCACAATTTTAATTGTGTCACTTTTCAGCTTAGAAACCTTCAAATGATTCCCAGTACTCTGGAAATCAGTCTCCTTAGGCGCATAAACCCTCTTCCACTGGGTCCCTGGTCTTTCCAGCCTCCCTCCTCCCCATAGTTCAGGCAGCTCAAGAACACTTCATTTTTACTTATGTTCAGACATGTCCAGCACTGTATTCTGATTGCCCTCATTCTTTCACTCTTGTTCCTTTACGCCAAAACTCATTTTTACCCATTTCTGCCCTATAAAATTAGTCACTTTTTAAGTGCAATTAAATTGACATCTTCTTGAAAACTTCTGATTCCAATTATAATTCGTCCTTTTGATGCTTGCATAGTACTATCTTCATAAATGTTATCGCTCTTATGTTCTGCATGGTATTAGGGATGTATACACCCTTTTCTTCTTCCATTGGATTGTATGTCCTTGAAGTGTAGCTGTGCCCTAGATTTCTCTTGACAACACTGAGCCCAGACCCTTGTTCTTTCTTAACATGCCTCATGAATGTTGGCTGAACTGAGCTGAATTGTGAGCAAAGATGAGCGTGCGTTTGCGATTTTATAGAAAAAGTCTCAAGAGGAAAGGCTTATTTAGACCTGGAGCTCTGAAAGTGACAAGTTTCTTGTGACTTTCATACATGCTTCTGGACACAGGGCACAGTTTTCTATCCCTTCAGCTTTTGACTTAGAACAGCCTTAGGTGAGGTGGCCCCAGGTCAGTGTTCTATCACTAGGCCATGGGGCTACTCCTCTGCCTCGCTTCTCCTCTCCAAATAATGAGAAAAAGGAAAAAAAATGGAAGCTTGCTTTTATTTTTTCATCTTTTCCAGACAGGACATCCCTCTCAGCAAATCTGTTTGGTCCCTAGTACCAGATGCCTCTCAACAATTGAGGATGCCCGATGTGTGTCTTCATGGGCCAAGTAGCACCTTCCCATAAACATTTTTTCAAATTCATGCTGAGAGTTTTTGCTTTATTTGCTTATTTATCTTTAAAGCCACTGTGCTCGAACGTTCCCAAACACAGCAGAAAGATGTAGATCGGAACAAAAGCAAATAATTCGAATCCTGTCAAGTAACGGAACAGAAGTCCTTCTGACAGTACAAAGCCAGAAGAGAACTATCATCATCCACTAGATACAATATTTTCCTCTCTAGACAGGGGCTGCTGTTTGCAAACCCCATCATCATCTCAAATATAAGAGACCGTGAAGGTATAAAACAAAATACTCCTCTCACCTTCTAGAGGGGAGTCAGCTGTTATAGGAACATTACCTATTTCTTTAAGCAAAAGAGCGGCTTGAAAGACCTTGGCTTCTACTTGCCACTACCAGCCTCCCAGGAAGCGCGGAGAAGGAGGGAGCCAGCGAGCTACCCCTCCCCGCCAATCGCCTTGAGTCCCAGGCTGCGCCAGACCCCTCTCGGGTAGGGCGGGGGTCGCCAGTGGGGAATGCGCCCAGGAAACCCGGTTGGTTACAAAGGTTACCCGGGGCAGTGAGTGCTCTCCAGAGAGCCGGGCTCCCCCCCACGCGCCCCTCAACCGCTTGGGAGAGGCAAGAGGGGGCGTCTGACCAGCTCTGGAGAGGTAGGGGAGTCAGGCAAAGCCCCCGCGAGGGGCGCGATTCGACACTGGAGCGACAACCGTCCTTTTGCACCTGTGCTCCCAGGGGGCGGGGCCTCTTTCCAGGTGTGCGGAGGCGGGGGCCCCCGCGGAGACCCGGCCGGCACCTAAGCATCCCCTCCACCCCGCCCCGAATCCAGGCCGGGGGAGGAGCGGTTAATCCGCACCCCGCCGCAGCGGGAGCCGCCGGCCCCGCCCGCCTCCTTCGGGGCCGTGGGGGATGGGAGGCGCGGCGCGGCGCGGCGCGGGTTAAGCGGGCGGTGCGCGGCCGCAGCGCGCCTCACCCCTTGGCCTGGCTGGTCGGCCGAGCCAGCCGGGCTGGCGGAGCCCCGAGCCCCACGCGGCGGCCACCCCGACCGCGCGGGCCGTGCGGGGAGGGCCCGGGCCCGGCCGCCGGCAGCTGGGGCGCGGCGCGGCCCGTGGGAGGCTCGGGCGGGGAGGGGGGGCGCGCAGCGTCGCCGGGGCGAAGCCGGCGTGCGGCGCGGCGCGGCGGGCGCGGGGAGCGAGCGCCTCCGTCCCCGGATGTGAGCTCGGGCTGCCCGAGGTCCTGAGCCGGCGGCGGGCGGCGGGCACCGGGCACCGCGGCGGGCGCCCCGATCGTTCCCAGCGGCCAGGCCGGCATTTGCGCGGCGTCCCTCGGCTAGAGGAGGGGACCAAGCCAATTCTCCTTTGCAGCAAAAAATCACATGTATATATTATTAAGATAATATATACGTCTGATTTTATTTTTTTAAAAAAAGTTTATTTTGCTCCATTTTTGAAAAAGAGGGAGCGTGGGTGGCTAGCGGCTTTTATAAATTGTCCTTATTTTCTGTTATTTGTCCCCGTCCTTCCCCACCCCCTGCTGAATTGAGAAATAAGGGCAGGGACCGCGGCTCCCAGCTGTTGGTAACCCCCTCCCCCGTTCCTCCCCCGCCCCAACGCCCAGTCCAGTGCCCTGCACACCTTAGGCGCTCAATAAATGTTCGTGGATGATGATGATGATGATGATGAAAAAAATGCAGCATCAACGGCAGCAACAAGCGGACCACGCGAACGGTGAGCAGCTAGAGCCTGGGCACCCGCTGCCAAATGTAATCCTTGTCGTGACCCTCCTCTTCCCACCTCCCCCTGTTTTTGATGCTCTGGGTGGGTTGAGAGGGCTGGAGGGATGGAGTGGATGCTTCTGTTATGGTGTCATCTACCTAGAAAGGGGAGATGCGTGTCAGCTGGAACTCCGTTCTCCCCTTCAGGCCCTGAGTGTCAGAGTTAATTCTGCATTTGTGGGGTGGGGGCGCCCGTGGAGTCTGTGGAGTCCTGTGCGGCTGGAGGGGCGGTGAGCCTCGGGGATTCTAGTTCACTGTCCTCGGGCTCAACTTTCCTCCAACGCACCGGAGCGATGGAACGGCGTGTGTGTGTGTGTGTGTGTGTGTGTGTGTGTGTGTGTGTGTGTGTGTGTGTGTGTGTGTGTGTGTGTGTGTGTGTGTGTGTGTGTGTGTGTGTGTGTGTGTGTGTGTGTGGTGGGGGTTAGTCTTCAACCGGAGCCCCCTTACCAGCCATTTCTCCCCTTTTTCTCTCCCTCCCCCTGGTTGGCAAGGAAGAAGTCTCTTTTGGCATCCGGAAAATTCTAGGATTGCCCGATTTCACCCTTCGCGCGGGTGGGTGAGGCACAGCCCTCCCTTTGCGTGGGGGGCGGGGGTCGGTCTCAGAATGGGGGGGGGGTAGGGAGACGGTGGAGAGTGTGTTCCTACTCCCAGCGCCGGCTGTGAACACGCTGGTAACCTAGCAATGCCCGCGGAGTGGCTGCCGCTGTGGGGCTTCTCTCCCTGCCTGGGCCCGGGGACCACGTGCAGTTTCCACACCAGCTCGGGCCGGGTCTGGGGAGGCTGGAGCAGTTCCTGGCTAACCCTCCCCCACTTTCTTGGAGGTTGCGGGCACGCGCACACACACCCCCCTCCCCTGCCAACTCACAGCCTTCCCGGGTGCGCGCTCCCCAAGGCAGGGCTTGGCACCAGCCATCCCTGGGCTCCACTATCTGTTGTCCCCCTGTTTTGCCCCCTTCCCAGGCTGCTGGGCAGGCACATCGGTGCTTGCTTTAACTCTCCCTTGTTCTTCATTTAATAATAATTGGTTTTTCAAACACCCATCCCTCTATCTCTCACCCTGCCAACCTCTCTTTGGCTTCTGCCTCAATAAGGCGGTTTTGGCTGAAGGCGGCAAGTGCTCGGGCTGTCAGGCCCCCTTGGGGCTCTGCGCCTGTGTGCTCCAGGATCCAGACTACACTGAGATGATTCCTGCTTAGACCTTGAGGGCCCCTGGCATAATCCAGTCTGTCTATGCAAGGTGCAGGGGTGCAGCCTGACTGCCTTGTCTATCTCTGGATGCTGACTTGGCTGCTTGCTGCAATTTAAAATGCAAAAAAGCCCTAAAGATGTTTTCTGTTTTCCGAAGCCTGTGGAGGAAATGAGTCCCAAGCACCATGAATTTTCATTTGCAGGAAGTGTCAGTGCATAATCTAGATATTTGTTATGAGGCTTTTGGTTTTGCCCACTGCCAGTAGAGGATTGGTGTTTTTTTTTTTTTTTTTTTTTTTTTTAATGCTGAAATAATTGCAGTTGTGGCTGTGGGAGATGTTTAACACCCTGAAAATGATTGATTATTGAATTTTGGCACTGTTTTTTTTTGTGTTTGATGGTGGTAGTTTCTTCAAGAAAAACTCGTACATATCTGTTAACTCATTAGACATACATGGGTTTGACAAATAAGAAAAGAAAGTAGAATATATGTGGGAATGACCTCGGTTTGTCAGAAGAAATGCACTAAAGACTCCTTATGAAGACGTGGCTTTAGAGAGGTACTAGCCTTGGATTTAATGCAGCGGTGATTCTGTGTGACTAACACTCAGGGAGGGCAGAGCACGTGGACTTTTCTTGCTGCTTTGGCTGACCATACTTTTGAAATGTGACACATGAGGTTGAAAATGGGGACATGGGAATGATGCCCCTTATTTTTGATGAGTGACAACCTTTGATTTTTTACAGACACTAGATTCTTGCTGCTGTTGTTTCAAATTTCTTTTTTTCTTTCTCCCTAGAGGCAAACTATGCAAGAGGCACCAGACTCCCTCTTTCTGGTGAAGGACCAACTTCACAACCGAATAGCTCCAAGCAAACTGTCCTGTCTTGGCAAGCTGCAATCGATGCTGCAAGACAGGCCAAGGCTGCCCAAACTATGAGCGCCTCCGCACCCCCACCTGTAGGATCTCTCTCCCAAAGAAAACGTCAGCAATACGCCAAGAGCAAAAAACAGGGTAACTCGTCCAACAGCCGACCTGCCCGTGCCCTTTTCTGTTTATCACTCAATAACCCCATTCGAAGAGCCTGCATTAGTATAGTGGAATGGAAGTATCCTTTTTCTGGGAAGTCTCTCATTTTCTCTTTTACCATCTGTACTTTAAAAGAATTTACTTTCTGAAATGGCACCTTAAAAACAGTAGTGGTCTGGAATGTGAGCAAGAGAAGAAGCTGTATGTAAAAGGTTTCATTGTATATATCTTCTTATCTCCTTGGAGTGCAGAGGGGTGGCTCTGTGGGTATATTTAGCCCACTGAAGGGTGTGTGTGTGTGTGTGTGTATAGAGTGGTGGTGGGAGTGACAGCCTGAAACCTTAAAATGGTAGATAATTAAAATATGAAATTAGCCTTTGATTACTTGACAATAGATTGTTAGTCTTTAAATCCATAGTTGCTTTTGAGCATTGAACCTATTGCAAATAAGGTATGCCAATTTTATTTTTTTAATAGACTGTATGAGTTTCTCTGGGAAGTGAATACATTTTTGACCTTTAGTAAAATCTCCTTATTCTGATATTTTGGAATTTGCTTTTACAACTCCAGCTAATGCTGAGGTTGCTTCTAGCTCTGACGTTTAGTAATTCTAATTGTTCAGGTAGCTACAAATATGAACACTTGCTTCATAGGAAAGGGAAGGGGTCCTTTTTTTTTCTGATCAACACTATGATTTCCTGGAATTTCCTTTTGAAAAGTTCCAAAAAAGCATTTGAAATGTGAGCATGAGAGAGTGTGTGAAGGGAGAATTTTGTGTGTGCTTCCCCTCCCTGAACCCTTATGAGTTATAGAACAGCCCTTTCTGTGGAGGAATTTGCAGTTGTTGCCTTTATAAAAAAAAATTCTTTGTCCTTGGATTGGAGTTATATTTCTGGGTGTCTCCTTCATATTTTTAAAACTGAACTCCAAATGCCCCAGGATGGATATGTCCCAGATCTTGGAAAACTTGTGCTTCTCCCTGTGTATCCCCTTCCCAAAACCTGGTGGCCAAGCTCTAGCCACTGCCCTCCTTCAGGAAAGGTTATTGAGGCCTTCTTTCTGAACAAACAGCTTTCCGATTAGTCAGATGATTCACTGGTCTGAGTAAAATAAAACATTTCCTTCCCAGAAATGTAATTGGGGTTGACAGGGCCCTTAGAACAGTCCCTAACCATGGGGCAGCAAGAATATAGAACTTCCCCCCAACCACCCCCAGAAGGGTGGAGGGGCCATACTACCTGGGAAGGATATAATTCGAGTACCTAGCTAGGCAGCTCTTTGCATGCCTTCTGTCTTCTGCGGCTATATTCTCTGCTCATGCACAGGAGTTAAAATGAGGTAACTATCTAGAAAAGTTTTGGAGAGAGAAGCCAAATGCTAGGGTAGGATTTGGGAGTTTTTCATGTGCTTTTTCGTTTTGAAACAGATGTCTCTTCACTAGAGTGAATTATGGTGTCTCTCACATAGCTGGGGTTGTGTGTGTCTATTTTCTTTTTATGTTCTCCAGTTTGAGGACAGAATCCTAGTGTCATTGCAGGAGGGAGCTAGGTAAATCAGGCATACCTCATTGGCATCCCTGGGGTCAGGCAGTGGTTTTACTTAGCCTGAAAGATCTCCTCCTCCTCAGGTTGGCTTGACATGACTCTGAGTAAACCAAGACCTCTCGGTGGGGTTATTAATTTTATGTGGAGTGGGGTGGGAGGCCTGATGCTGTTTCTCTTTGTGCACAGTAATTTGTATATAGTAATTTATGTGTACAGAGTGATTTTCTGGATCATGCTGCTGTCTTCCTTTCCCACATTGCCAGGCACGTATATATAGGAATTAGGGGATATGGCTGCCAATTCAAGGGGAAGCCTGCTTACAAATGGGATAGTTTGTAGAATAGATCCTTAAATGATGTATGATCTATTTATTTTTCTAAATGACATTTCTTTCTAATTTCTATTGAAATCCTTCTAAAGTCAGCTCTGTCAGGCACAATCAGCAAGGGGAGAATGAGAGCCTCGTTTGTTTTTGCAGGCAGGTAAGGCAGAGTGTCCTGCACTTTGGGCGAGTGAGGGGTGTTCTTATTTCAGAAAGAGTGGCTAGGACTAGATGCACATATTTATTGCTCTGTTCTGCTTGGCTTGTAAAATTCTTATGGCTGTGATACTGGTATCCACCAGTACCTGGAGATTGAAACTGGGCCAGTGTTAAGAAGAATTACACCTTCTACTTGGCCTTCCTGAACTGTGTTGGTATTTCTCATATTTGCTGGTTTATTGTTTAGGTTCTAGGAAATTAAAAAGGAAGGATGGTGGTGTGGGGGAGGGGAGAGAGAGTAAGTGTGTTTCTATAGAGAATAACATTGGTGCAATGGATTTTTAAATTTCAGTGGGGAATAGCCAAAAGGAAGAATGAAAAGGGCATTGTGAAGTTTCCTTAAGGTGGTCTGTTTTAAAGTTAGATCTCTGCATAAGAGACTATTGTGCTAGATGAGTTGAAAGAATAAAAATGAAAAAAAGCTAATTGGCTTAAAAATAAACCCACCAAACTTAGTTAGGGATGAATGTTCATGTCATTATATCAAAGAGAACTGAAGCACCTCAAGGGACTGAGGTTTTATGGAACCCAAAGCATCTCCAGAGAGGTAAGGGGTATTTGTTTCCTTTTGCATTTTTGGATTTTCTAGAAGGGTATCAAGATAACTGGAGAATAGACATTTCATGCCCTTGAATCCTTGGTCCCTCAAAGTATTTAGTCAGACTAGTGTGTGATAGCCTTACCTTTTGGGGATTGAGTGTATGGGAGACAAACTCTTGTAAAATCAAGTCCAAGAATTGCATATTAGGTTGGTTGCTTCTGAAACCTGGCATTTGGAAAGGCTCAGAACCATAAAGGATTATTGCCAGTTTTGACAATGTCTCTAAATAACAGCAACATGTTTAAGTATCTCTTGAAGGCTGATCTTCAAGTGATTCTTCCGGACAGACCCCCAAGATTTAGAATTGTTAAATCGTTCTTTGAAAGTGTCTGGTGCTGATTTCATGTGGCTTTTTATTTAATTTGTTTATAAATTGAACACAGTAACAGCACATTATAAACTGAGCTCTAGTCCAGCTCTGATCTGCAACAGTTATAGCCATTGATTTCTTCATAAAGAAAACAGAGGAAGGAGCTGCAGCTTGGCTTTCTTATTGTAAAGTCTGGGGTTTTGGAATATGCCACAAGAGAGTTACAGGTAGAATGGCGAAGGTCCTAGTGACTTGGCCTGCCTAGTCCAGACGAGATTCTGACTAACCCAGCCAAGTATGGTCCCCAAGAAAATAGCTCTAACACATTGAGGCAAGGATCCGTGGAAGATACTTGTCCCATGGTGACTTCTCTGTGTCTACAACAGCCAGGAATATAGCTTTTCAAGGCCCTTGTCTTTTTTTTTTTTCCAATAACAAATCAGTTTTATTGATACATATTAATAAAGCAGCATACAATTCATCCAAAGTGTACAATCAGTGGTGTTTGTTATAATCACATACTTGTGCATTCAGCACTTCAATCTTTATTAGAGCATTTTCATTATTTCAATAATAATAAATACTAGACAAACAGGAAATTTCCTTACCTTTCAATCTCTGTTGCTCCTACATAGTTGCTGTTTCTGGCTATTCTTGCACAATTATTTATTTGTTGATTAAGCAGTTTTATTGAGACCCTTGTCTTTTTAAAAACAAGATGCAGAAACCTGGTTCACACAGTGCCCTCTTTGGAAGAATGAGTGTAACATGCTCCTTACAACAGAAGAAAAGGACATGGAGAGGTCACTTGCTAGGAAGATCTATTGTGAGATGACCACTGACGATTACTTTTGTTGAAACTTGATAGTCACAACAGTCTAACAAAAGTGATTTTTGTATGTAACTTTTATTTGAAAAGCAACTCAAAAGTGATGTGATTGGGAGTGTGATAAGAATGATAGTTTATATTTGCTCAACATGTATATACCTTAACGAACTTCTTCAGACCATTTGACATATTTATATTATTGGCTATTTTTGCCAATTGTGTGGCCTTAGCTATTTACATCCCATTCCCTGAAGATGATTCTAATTCAACAAATCATAACTTGGTAAGTGTCCTTAGAGTTCCTGCTTGTCCTGATTTGTGGTTATTGTTTGCCTCTATAGTTAAACTAGGTGCTGACTTATTTTGGCCTGCAGTTTACAGTCATGCATGTGATGTTTCCTGGAGCTTTGCAGCAGTGCTTTTTTTTCTTTCTTTCTTGACCTGTAGTCTCAAATTTTTACTGAATAAAAGTATTTAAAGTCATGAATCTTGTGTAAAAAAGATAGAAACTTTTTATGGAAGAGATTTGTAGCAGATTTTAAAATACCCTTTTTCCCCCCACAGAGGATTTTGCTCTCTCCCATTCCTTTCCTGATATTAGTTTTTTGTTTTTTGTTTAATCCATTATTATTTTTGGAGTGAGGGGTGCGTTGGTCATTTTTCTGATTGGTGGAGAGTTATCATAGATTTTATATAGGAGTGATTGTTTTTTGAGAGGTAGGATACAACAAAACTAATAAATCTACATAGAGATATGGAGACTAATAAGGTATGGTATTAAAGCTCCTACTCCTATGAAATGTCCCAAGGTAAAATGACTCTGATTAAATAAATTTGTATACTTCCATATACTTTTTATCCTTTTAAAGATTTACAGAAGGTTTGCAGTTAAAAAACAAGTTTCATTTTGTTTAATTCAATTAGCCCTTAAAAGTAATTGGCCATAGACTGTTTTAAACATTTTTTTGGCAGAATACTTTTAACATCACGGAACCAGTATTATATAGAATATGGAACTTTGTGTGTGTGTGTGTGTAAAGGTTAAAATAGTTAAAAAAAAAAAAAGGCACTAAAGAGTACTGGATTGGACCTAGACACTTATCCCACTTGGCTGTCAACTAGTTGTGTTTTGGGGCATTCCCATAGCCTTTCTGAATTGCCAACCGTCTGTCAATTAAGGGATTGGACGAGAAGATCATTAGGATTGTTTTTACCTTGTACATCTTTCAGTCTGTTTTTTCTTTTTCTTTTTTTCATTATTCAGAAGCTATTTCAGGACTTTTCTGGTGCTGAAGCATCCTTCTTGCAAGGATCAGTACTTTTATAATTGGAGGGAACCAAGCTGGATAGTAGTAAACTCCCTTTATCCTTTAGCTAGTTCCTTTGTTGGGAGTTTTTCCCATTGATGCTGGATGGTCTTAACTTAATGAGGTTGTAAAGGCAAGAATAGTGTGGGCAGATTTCTGCTGGCTTCTTGTGGTTATGCCCTTGTGAATTAACCCATAATGGTTTATGTACAGAATTTCATGTTATATTTACAATTTTGTGGCATATTTCAGTTGTAACGTAAGTCTATTCACGTAAGGGTTTTTGTAGTTTGATTTCTAAAGAATTTTTTTAAAAGTTTACTTATCACTACTGAAAATACAATTGTAAGTGGAAGTTGGATATACCTATAAACACTTATTGTTAGTATATGATTATACTGTGTTAGAGATTATTTGCATAGCTTTGGGTATTTTTAAATAGCTTTTGATTTGGTTGTACACATGTGACATTGGATTATCTTTCTGAAGGGAAAGCAGAAGTAGTGAAAAGCCTCCCATCAATGGAGATAGATCATCATAGTCTAGGCCACAGATGGTGTCAGCCTTGTTACCAAATTTAACAACGTGTATGGTGACCCAGTTTGTTGCTTTTTGTAGCTCAAGAGAACATGATTAAACAAACTTAGACAATAAATACCTTTCAGAAAGGCAGATTAATTTAGTTCAATGGAATAATTAATGTAGCTGCATGTGTAAGCCAATTAATACTCTGATTTTTCCCTGGGAAATTCAGTGCACTAATATAAGTGCTGTCAGACCATTTTGATTTCTCAGCTAGAAAGTGAAGAAATAAAATATAGGAAATGGATAAATCTCTCTTTTTCCCTCTTGCACCACTTCTCCAGTGTATCGCTTCTTGACAATTCCTAAACACTGGACTTTTTTGGGAGATGTTATTAGTTTGGCAGGCCTTCTAAAAACCAGTGTATATTTCTTTGACCTCTTTTCTTAGTATGCTGAAACTCATAGCATTCAAGTCTGTGTCTTTTTTTCACTTGGATGGTCACATGGCCACATGAGTTTATACTCTCTGCTTGACTCTTTAAATATTTCCTTTCCCAGTGTGGGAAGGGAAGATCTTTGCAGACTTTCCCCTGATTCTTAACAAGGTCCCATGCCATGTCAGTCCTCTCACCAGGGAGCTGTTTTTTAAAATTTTTATTTTTATTTTTTATTTTTAAAAATACATCTGACCCAATTTGTACTAAAGTGATTGCTCTATTTTTGGGATCAGTTTAGAGGCAGCTGAACGAAGCTTATTTTTCATCTGTAGTAAATAGCTTTCAATTAATGTGAATGGTAAAACAAAGAACAAAGACTGATAGGGGTTGCAAAGCTCCTCACATCCCCGGAGATGGTGATTTTCTTTGCCTTGATAGCTCCATGGGAAATGCGAATGCCAAGTACTTAGAGTGCGATTCAGGGCCAGCTTTGTGGAAGATATTTCTGCCTGTTAAAGGTTGTTTGTACTGAAATGAATACTTTTGTTGGATAAGAAATGTGGCCAACCCCACTGGTCCAATATGTGCTTTGGGTTGTGTATAACTCAGCCAGCTTCAGGGATTTGGAGACTACCTTGAGGGCAGCACGTTTTCCCAGGGTTAGATTTCTTTTTTTAATGTAAACAATCTCAAGTTTCTATGCAGTTTTCATTTGTGGACTTGCAGCGACAGTAGAGGCTGAAGCCATGGAAACGGTGCAACTCAGTTCCCATAGTTCTGTCCCTCTTAGTTCAGTCAGTAGTAGTATTTCTTCAGCTCCCCTTATTTGAAAGCATATATCATTTATTTTATTTTCTTACAGCAAGGGGAAGAGCTCTTCTGTATTGGGTGTCAGAGTGGGAATGATAACAAGTAGTATATTTCACTGTGTTGAAAAACACAGGAAAAAATGCATTATTTTGTTTTCTCAAACTTTTTTCATAAGCAAATTGATGTGCCTAACAGTCATTGCAACCTGTTCCTGAAATTCTCCTTCCACAGGCTACTTCCTAGTTCTCTGTAGTACTGAACTGCCTCAAACTAGGATTGTCCAAAATAGGGATCCTCATCTGCTCTTACAAACATTCTCTTGATATTTGCCAATGACTGTGCCCTCCTGTTGCCTCTAAGCCAGCATGAAATGACTGGAGGGCCAGGCCCATGGCTCACACCTCTGTATCCTTTAATCTAGCAAAGTCCCTGGCTCAGCCCAGGTGCTCAGTAAATGCCTGCTAAACTGAGTGAAAAGGTTTTTTTACTTTCTTGACACTGTGGATCTTCTTTGACCCCTGTCCTGCTCTTTTTCTCATCTTGTTGAGGCCCATTTGTTTGTTTGTCCTTTTAGGTTTATTCACATTTTCCCTCTACCAGATCCTTCACTTGTTCCCTTTTCATTCTATTTATGCCTTCAGGGCTTCCCTTCCTTAGATCTATCTACATTTCATACCACTATCAGATGCTTTTTTTTTTTTAATTTATTTTCTCCCCCACCCCGTTCGTTGTCTGCTCTCTGTGTCTATTTGCTATGTTCTTCTGTGATTGTTTGTCTTCTCATTAGGCAGCTCTGGGAACCGATCCTCATACCCTCTGGAGTGGGAGAGAGACGATTACTCTCTTGTGCCACCTCAACTCCCTGTTCTGCCATGTCTTCTTATTTTCTCTTCTCTGTGTTTCTTGTTCTGTCATCTTGCTGCGCCAGCTTTCCGTGTTGGCCAGTACTCCTGCGAGGGGCAGCTTTCCCATGCAGGGCAGCACTCCTGCATGGGGTGGCATTCCAGCATGGGCCAGCACTCTGCGTGGACCAGCTTGCCCTCACGAGGAGACCCTGGGCATCAAACCCTGGACCTCCTATATTGTAGACGGGAGTCCAATTGGTTGAGTCACATCCATTTCCCAACTGTTTTTTTTTTATTTTTAGAAGGTACGGGGGACTGAACCTGGGACCTCGTACATGGGAAGCAGACACTCAACCACTGAGCTACACCTGCTCCCCTGTCAGATGTCAGATGACTTTTGCTAGAGAAGTGGTCTTGAGGCTTCAGTGGCCACTCACTGCCCACCGAGGAAAGACCAGACTCCATGCTCCATAGCCAGGTCTTCCCTGATCTGGCCCTACCCTTTTTTTTTTTTTTTTTTTTTTTAACCTTTTTGGTTTATCTTCCTCCTCTGCCCTTCACAACCCTACCCATTTGTACACCCGAAGTTCCCAAACATCTCTTCCCAACTTGTCTACCTCCTGTTTTTTAATTTTTTAAACTTTTCATTTTGAAATTCTTTCAAAGTTACAGGAAAGTTAGAAAATAATACATATCCCTTACAGAGAACTCCAACATACTCCTATCCCCCCAGATACCCAGATTTACCAGTTTTAACGTTTTGCCACATTTGCCTTTCTGAACCACATTGTTTCATTCTGTTTATCATCTATCCCTCCCACTATCCCACCCACCTATTTATCAGTCCATTTTCTGAATAGTTGAATGGCGGTTGTATACATCATGCTTTTGAACACTTAATTCTGCCATGTACATTTCCTAAGAACAAGGATAATCACCTATGTACCCATCTTAAGTGCAGTTATCAAGTTAAAAAAATTCAACATTGATACAAAGTTTACATCTATTCCCAGTTTTATATTGTGTCCCAGTAATGTCTTGTCGACCTTTTTCTCCTCCTCTATTAGATCCGTTGAGGATCATTTATTGCATTTAATTGTTGTCTCTTTAGTTTCTTTCTTTTCCTTTTTTAAATTGTGGATACTTACATACAACATAATTCTTCCCATACCAAGCCCTCCCAAGCATACCATGTAGTGGGATAAGTCAAATTCACAATATTGTGGTACCCTTACCACCTTCCATTACTAAAACTTTCCTTTCTCCTCAAACAGAAACCCTATACACAATTATGCATTAATTCCACATTCCCACTACCCTCCACCTCTGGCAACCTGTACTGTAATTTCTGTCTCTATAAGCTTGCATATTTTTTGATATTTTCTTTTAGTAACCATAGGGTTTAAATTTAATGTCCTAAATCTATATCAGTATTTTGCTTTGTTACTAACTCTACTTCAGTAGAAGACACAAAACTATGTTCCTCTAATTCTCCATCCCCCCACCTTTATATAAGTCTTGTCACAAATTATGTATGCATTCATTATGAGTCCTAAACCTTTGAATTATCATTATTGTTTATGCATTTGGCCTTTTAGATCCTGTAGAAAATAAAATGTGGAGTTATAAACCAAAAATACAGTACTGACATTTATATTTACCTATGTTGTTACACTTACCAGAGATCTTTTAAAAAATTCTCTACTTAATATTTTTTATTAGAGAAGTTGTAGGTTTACTGAAAACTCATGTGAAAATTACAGCTTTCCAAATACCCCCATTGTTGACACTTTGCTTTAGTGTGGTACCTTTCTTAGAATTGATGAAAGAATATTAAACTTGTTTTATTAACTATAGTTTATCATTTATAATAGGATTCACTGTGTTATAGTCCTAGGTTTTTTCTTTAAATTTTTATTCCAGTAGTATATATATTACCTAAACTTTCCACTTTTAAGCACATTCATGTGTATAGTTCAGGGCTGTTAACTACACTCAAAATAATGTGCTACTATCGCTACCACCCATTTCTAAAACTTTATAATCAACCTGAACAGAAATTCTGTACAAATTAAGCGTTAACTGCCCATTCTCTACCCTCAACCCAGCCTCTGATAACCAATATTCTAGATTCTAACTATGAATTTGCTTATTCAAATCATTTCATATCAGTAAGATCAAACAATATTTGCCCTTTTTTGTCTGGCTTATTTTACTCAGCATAAATGTCTTCAAGGTTCATCTATGTTGTTGCATGTATTAGGATTTCATTCCTTTTTACAGCTGAATAATAGTCCATTGGTTGTATATAACACATTTTGTTTATTCTTCAGTTGATGAACACTTGGGTTGCTTCCATCATTTAGCAAATGTGAATAATGCTGCTTGAACATCAGTTTGAAAATATCTGTTTGCATCCCTGCTTTCAGTATTTTTGTGTATATGCCAACTAGTGGGATAGCTGGTTCATATAGTAGTTCTATTCTTAGCTTTCTGAGGAACTGTCAAACTGTCTTCCACAGTGGCTACACCATTTTACATTGCCACCAGCAATGAATGAGTGTTCCTATTTCTCCACATCCTGTCCAACATTTGTTATTTTCCATTTTTTAAATAGCAGCCATCTTAATGGATAAAAAGTGTTATCTCATCGTGGTTTTGATTTGCATTTCCCGATGGCTAATGATATTCAGCATCTTTTCATGTGTTTTCTGGCTGTTCATATATCCTCTTTGGAGAGATGTCAGTCCAAGTCTTTTGCTCATTTTAAAAATTGGGTCATTTGTCTTTTTGTTGTTAAGTTGAAAGATTTCTCTATGTATTTTAGAAATTAATTCTTTATTGGATATGTAATTTCCAAATACTTTTTCCCATTGTATAGGTTTTCTTTTCGCTTTCACGATAGTCATTTGATGCACGAAAGTTTTTAATTTTTATGAGATCCCATGTATCTGTTTTTTCTTCTTCTGTTGTTTGTGCTTTGAGAGTAAAGTCTAAGAAACTGTTGCCTAACACAGATCCTGAAGAGGCTTCCAAACATTTTTTTCTAGGAACTTTATAGTCCTTTATCTTATGTTTAGGTCTTTGATCCATTTTGAGTTAATTTTTATATATGGCGTTAGATAGAGGTTCTCCTTCATTCTTTTCCATATGGATTTCCAGTTTTCTTAGCACCATTTGTTGAAGAGACTATTCCTTCTCAATTAAGTGGATTTCGCTTCCTTCTCAAAAGCCAATTGGCCATACTGTGAAGGAGTACTGATGCTTAATATATGTAAAGTTTTAATTAACTTGACTATAAAAGTGTGGAAATGGATAGAGTTAATGGTTACACATTATAGTGAGTAGCAACTGGTTTATCAATGGGATTGTGGCTGTAAAGCATAGTCTGGAATGTAAATGTCAGCTGAAAGAAAACTAGAGAATTAACTAGGGATTGAATAACACAGGGAACCCAGAGGTAGATAAGAATTTTGGTTAATAGTACAAATGCAAGAATGTCCTTCTATGAAATAGAATGGATGTATGTCACTATTGTAGGGTGGTGAGAAGGTGGAGAAGCAGGGAAAAATACAATTAATATAATGTATGGGCTATAGTTGACAGGATGACTGTAATATTCTTGCATCAATGCCAAAGATATACTGTGTTAATAGAGTCTGTAAAAATATGACAAATGTATACTATGGACCATAGTTAGTGGTAATAGTCTGATGATATTATCTCATAACCTGTAACAAATGTTCCACAACAGTGTGGTGTGTTGGTGAACGGATGTTGTATAGGAATTCCAGACATTTATGATTGTTTTGTAATTTCACAACCTCTGTAATAAAAATATATGTTAAAAACTCAATTGGCCATAGATTTGAGGGTCTGTTTTTGAACTCTCGATTCAATTCCAGTGGTCTGTGTGTCTGTCTTTGTGCCAGTACCATGCTGTTTTGACCACTGTAACTTTGTAAAAAGCTTTAAAGTTGGGAAGTATGAGTTCTCCAATTTCATTCTTCTTTTTCAAGATGTTTTTGGCTATTTAGGGCCCTTTACCCTTCCAGAAATTTTCATAATTAGCTTTTGCATATCTTCGAAGTGGGCTGTTGGAATTTTGATCGGGATTGCATTGAATCTGTAAATCAGTTTGGGTAGAATTGACATCTTTAAAAAAAAAAAAGATTTAATTAATTAATTATTTAATTTCTTCCCCACTCATTGTTTTGCACTTGCTGTCTGCTTTCTGTGTCCATTTGCAGTGTGTTCCTCTTTGTCAGCTTATCTTCGCTTTAGGTGGCACTGGGAATGAATCCTGGGACCTTCCGGAGTGGGAAAGAGGCACTGAATCAATTGCACCATGTCAGTTTCTTGGTCTGCTATGTTTCTTACTGTCTCTCCTCTGTGTTTCTTTTAGCTGCATCATCTTGCTGCACCAGCTCTCTGCATGGGCCAGCACTCCGTGTGGGCCAGCTTGCCACGTGGGCCAACTTGTCTTCACCAGGAGGCCCTGGGAATTGAACCCTGGACCTCCTTCATGGTAGACAGGAGCCCAATTGCTTGAGCCACATCTGCTTCCCAGAATTGACATCTTAATGTTATTCAGTGTTCACTCCATGAACATGGAATGTCTTTCCATTTATTTAGGTCTTCTTTGATATCTTTTAGCTATGTTTCGTAGTTTTCTGTGTACAGATCCTTTGCATCCTTGCTTAAAATTATTCCTAGATACTTGATTCTCTTAGTTATTATTGTATTTGGAATTTTTAAATCTATCTCCTCTTCAAAGTGTTCATTATTAATGTATATTGCATGTTGATCTTGTACCCTGCCCCTTTGTTGAATTTATTCATTACCTCTAGTAGCTTTGTTGTGATTTTTTTGGGCTTTCTATATTTAGGATCATGTCATCTGCGGATAGTGTAAGTTTTACTTCTTTCCAATTTGGATGACTTTTATTTCATTTTCATTCCTAACTGCTCTGGCTAGATTTTCTAGTACAATGTTAAATAACAGTGGTAACAGTGGGCATCCTTGTCTTGTTCCAGATTTTAGAGGGAAAACTTTCAATCTTTCACCTTTGAGTAGAATGTTAGCTGTGGGTTTTTCATATATGCCTTTTATGATGTTGAGGATGTGTCCTTCTGTTCTTATTTTTCAAGGTATTTTTTTTCCAGAAAGGATGGCTGGATTTTTTCAGAGGCCTTTTCTGCATCAATTGAGATGTTTGTTTGTTTTTTCCCCTTCAGTTTGTTAATCTGATATATTACATTAATTAATTTTCTTATATTGACCCATCCTTGCATACCTGGCTTTTGATTATGGTGTATACTTCTTTTAATATACTATTGGATTCAATCTGTAAGTATTTTGTTGAGGAATTTTGTGTTTATATTCATAGGAGTAATTGGTCTGTAATTTTCTAGTAGGATCTCTATCTTGCTTTGGTATTAGGGTGATGTTGGCCTCATAAAATGAGTTAGGTAGTGTTCCTTCCTGTTCACTTTTTTTTGGGAGGATTTTGAGCAGTATTTGTATTAGTTCTTCTTGGAATGATCTTTATTTGATCTATTGTCTATTTTCCTTTCACCCAAGAACTCTCTTTAGCATGTCTTATAAGGCTGGTCTAGTGATAAGGTGCTGGATCCCTCAGCTTTTGTTTATCTGGGAATGTCTTAATCTCGCTTTCATTTTTTTTTTTTTAAGATTTCTTTTATTTATTTTTCCCCATCTTCTCATTGTTTGCAATTGCTGTATTTGTTCATCTTCCTTGTTTCGTTAGGAGGCACCGGGAACCAAACCTGGGACCTCCTGTATGGGAGGGAGGCGCCTAATTGCTTGAGCCACCTCTGTTCCCTGCTTTGTTGTGTCTCTCATTGTGTTTTTTATCTTGTGTCTCTTGTTGCATCAGCTTGCTATGCCTGCCTGTCGCGTCAGCTCACCTTTTTTTGCTCACCTTCTTTAGGAGGCACCGGGAACTGAACCTGGGACCACCCATGTGGCAGGCAGGAACTCAGTTGCTTGAGCCACATCTCCCTCTCCTTCATTTTTGAGAAGGAGTATTTCCAGTTATAGAATTTTTGTTTGGCAGTTTTTTGCTTTCAGCACTTTAAATATGTCATCCCACTGCCTTCTTCCCTCCGTGGTTTCTAGTGAGAAATTGGCAAATTTTATTGAGGCTCCCTTGTATATGACACTTTGTTTCTCTCTTGCACCTTTCAGAATTCTCTATTTTTGGCATTTGACAGTTTGAATATGATAAGTTCCACTGGGGTCTATTTGAATTTATCCTGTTTGGAGTTTGTTGAGTATATTGGATGTGTATGTCTCGTCTTTTATTAAATTTGGGAAGCTTTCGGCTATTATTTCTCTGAATATTGTCTCTGCCCCTTTGTCTCTCTCTTCTGGGATTCCCGCAATGTGTATGTTGGTATGCTTGATGGTGTCCCACAGGTTCCTCAGGCTCTGCTTACATTTCTTCATTCTTTCCTCTCCCTGCTCCTCAGACTGGACTGGATGACTACAGTTGTCTTATCTTCACATTCACTGATTCTTTCATATGCCAGCTCCAATTTACTGTTGAACCCCTCTAGGGAATTTTGAGTGTGTAATACTGTGGTCCTCAGCTCTATTTTATTCCTTTTCATAATTTCCATTTCTATATTGATATTCTCTTTGAGTTCATCTGTCATTTTCCTGATTTCCTTTAGTTCTTTATCCATGTTTTCATTTAGGTCTTTGAATATATTTAGGACCATTTAAAAAAAATCTTAGGAATTTCCCATATCTGGTTGTCTTCTTTGATGGTTTCTAATACTTTAATCTTGTCTGTTGCCTGGGCCATTGCTTCCAGTTTCTTTGTATGTTTTGTAATATTTTGTTGAAACACGGACATACTGATATTTTAACGTGTTATTGCTGGAATTTAGACTCTGAAGCTTCTGTTCCTTAAGTTTGTTTCCAACTTGTGATATGGCTGAGCTTTCCTTGAATGCCAAGAGCTAACTTAAAAAGAGAGAGAGAAAGAAAACACCTTTACCAGTCTTTGCAGACTGATCTGTGTCAGAGTTCTCCTTCAGGGTTTATCTGTACAATGAGTTTAGAAAATAGTTTAAGGACAAGGCATAAGGGCCTCCCTGATCCTTTTTGTGCATGCGTCTTGTGTAGCCCTCTTCCCTATGAAATAGTTTTCTCGAGGTTCCAGTTTGTAGTAATTTATGTTGTCTTAAACCCAGCAATCCCTTGCCCCAAGAAGCATGTCTTGACTCCTCTCCCACGTATTTTGTAGGAGAGCTCTGTGATCTGCCTGCTACATGCAGGGCGAGTTCTCTGATGGTGAGCCCACAACAAGTGTCCTGGTTCAGTTGTTTAGGCTTCCCCCAGAGAGATTGGTCCAGACGTTCGTGCTCCCAGTATATGCACAAGAGTTACTCTGCTCCCTGCAAACTGAGACCAGAGGCCCAGTCTGGCTGTGTGCTGAGCCAATGAGGGAATAGGGTAGGGCCAGCCAGAGCTCCATGAGATCCTTCTGCTTTTAAATTGCCTTTTTCTTTATTTGATGTCTGCCCAGTTACTGCAAGCCTTTAACAGTTTTCTGGAGCTTTGAGAGAGATGTTTCTGCCAGTTGTTGCTGGTTGTTCAAAGCTTCTGTCCTGGGCAGAGCCCTGAATCTTCTCTCTGTCATCTTGTTCGGGGTGGGGCTCTGCTTCCTGGTTTTTCCTTTCACTACTTTTTCCATCTGAAATGTCTCTCTCTCCTTACCACCTTATCTACACATGTTGCTGTCCTTACAGCTCTTCAAGAATAGTTTCAAATTATGTCTCTTCCATGAAGATTTTTCTGACCCTGAATCAAAGAAACAACTTTATCTGAACCTCTCTTGTGTCCTTTTTGCAGTTTTTACCCTATATTTCAGTTATTTATATGCACATCTTACCTTTCCCTCAAGATAGCAAGCATCTTCAGAATGCAATTTTTAGTGAACCATTTTCAAATCCCTAACAGTACCTGTAATGATTGTACCTAGTGGATGTCCAGTAAATATGTGTTGTTGATTATTACCAATTGTATAGCTGTCTCAGGAGAAGCAGCCTCACCGTTCTTCCCTCTGGGCCATGTTCAGGATTTGCTTTGGTGGCAGGTCCTCTGTGGATCAATTGGAGGGCACATAGCTGGGGGTGGGTAGGTAGTTATAAACATTTGACCCTGAAAAGCTTAGGGTATTATTACTCTTCTAAATTTGGCTGAAGGACCCCCAGAGCTGGGTTTCAGAGTTGAGCAGTCTAGAACATTCTGTGCTCTGGTCCAGGACTCAGAAACACAGAGTTGGGGGGCACATTTCTGGGGAACAGTACTGGTCTCTTGTTAGTGGGACTGGATACCTTGTAACAGCCAGGACCGCCATGGGACAGTCTACTGGATTGCATTCCTGCCTCCATGGCTGAGATCCCAGTGTTACAGTGTTAACTGGGTTTAAGCAAGTTCATTGATTATGAATGGTTGTCATATAATTTAGCATCTCACATTTTTTTTCACATAGTAGGGTGAATTGTAATATCTGAAATGTAATTTCATAACCCTAAGGTTGGACTTCTGTTCCTCATCTACACCGTGTCTTTGCTCTGTTGTCTTTCCATTTGAATTGTGCATTTTTTATTTCTGCATGCCTAAACTCTGTGACTTCTTCTGGGACAGCTCAAATGTTGTCTCCGATCCTTGTCTCTGATAATTGTCTATTATTCACCTTCCACCCCCATGTGCCTAAGTGTAGGGCCTTAAGTACTGGCTTTCCTCCCTGGACCCACATAAGCTTGGTAAACTCTCCTCTTTACAGACTTTGGCTCCTTTCCACTTTTTTTTTTTTTTTTTGGTACTTTTACTGGGAAATGGCTTCTTGTGTGATGGGCTTTGGTGTCTGACAGCCTGGATTTGGATTTGGCTGACTAGATGAGTGATTTAGGATGAAACCAGAATATGAAATCCTTGAGGCGGAGACTGGAGTCTCATTTGTCTCTGTAGCTTTGTGAACCTAACCCTGCGCCTGGTGCATGGTAGGCACATCAGGATCTGTGTGGTGAATGAGTAAATAAATGATCAATCATACAAGGGCTCCATGGTATATCTCTGGGTCATTAGTAATTTTCAGTAGTTGGCTAATGATTAATGTTTGTCTGAGAGGCCGACTTTCATTGTCCAGTATTAGTGAGATTCCCAGGAAAGACCAGTTAGAGTTCACCTTTAATTTCAGGATTATACCTTTCTTTCTTGGCAAGTTTATCTCTTTACACCTGAAGCAGGAGAGAAGAAAGGCCTTCTTGTGCTTGTTGATATTTTTTGAATTCCTAAGCCATAAGCTGACTTCTGTGTTCATGTTGTACATTAGCCGTGTTGTAAATTATTGTATTTGGGTGGATATGTGAGTGTCACAGTTCATGTAAGGATTGGTAGAAGGAAAGCAGCAAAATGACCAGAGAAGATGGACTGTGCAGTAAAACTTTATCCCATGTTGGTTTCCTTAGTAATAATAAAATGTGTACCAGTTTAAGTGCTGTTCAAGTAATTGCAACTCTTCTGTTTCCTTACCTGATTTTGATAAAGAACATGTTACTTAGCTTGGTCTTTATGGAGCAGACATTACTTTTATTGAGTACTGATGGTTTTCCAGAAATCAAATCCAACTCTTAAAGAGTTCAGATTTGCTACTATTTGAGTTCCTTAAAAAGGATTCCAAAGCACTCTTCACTCCTTTAGTTTGTTGAAACAAACAAGTTTTATACATGTTTAATAGTTATACCTTACACAGTGAAATCTCCCTGCTTTTAGACCCTATAAGAGATCAGACTACCTTATGTAAGAATGAGGATATTTTTTAATAATAGAACTATTTGGTATATTAACCAGAACTCTTTGGACTACAAGGTGCAGAAACACAATGCAGATTGGTTTAGCTGAACATAAACTGTGTGTATGTCATGTGTGTGTGTTTGTGTGAGAGAGTATGTGTGTAATTTTTTAGCTCAGCTAACTGAAAAGTCCAGGGGGGATAGAAATTGCATCAGACACTAGTAGAAAGGAGGCTTAAAAGCTGTCGTCATGATTCTGTGACTCTCCCTCACCTCTCAGGTTTCTGATACCGGTCTCTCTAAACTCCAGTGGGTCATCCTCACACACTGCCTTAAGTATGCCTCTTCTTTAGCTATTTTAGGGGTGGGCATATGGGGAAATGCATTCCTTTCTTAACCTTAGCCTAAGGTCAGTATTTAAACATGATTTTGTGAGAAATAGAGACCCCTGTAACAGATTTGTGTGTAGATTCCTTTTTTAACCTTCCCTCTTGGTACTTGTTTAATGAGTGTCCTCTCCCTATTTAACTACTCACAAAATTTGAGAAGCACTTGATACTTGCCCAGCAGTAGAGACAGTTAAGTCTAATTAAATACTGGTGGTGGTGGGAAAAACTCCCAAACAAACCCAACATCTTCTCACAAAGGAAAGTTCCTAAAGAAATTACAGAGCGTCTAGAATTCCCTTGGTGAGTATAGAGTAAAGGAGTGTTAGAGGGAGGGATGCCCGACGAGTGGTTCTGGCCTCACCTCAGGGGTTTGGACTGGCAGGTGATCAAGGAGTGGATGTTAGCATTCTCACCCCTGCTTCCTACCATGCTCAGACTCCTGGGAGTCTCTGCTATCAGCTATAATAAGGTGTGGTCCCCCAAGTCCTGCCCTGTCCATGCAATCGAAATAAGGCAAGTGGCAAAGGGTACCCCTTGTTTTAAAAAAATGTGTTTTTTAATATTAATTTTTCTGTTTTCTTTTAACATTTCTGCCTTTTGATCAAGATCTTTCTCTGAAAGCATTGCTGAACAGCATTTGGTATTAATCCCTGAGTGCCAGGCAGGTTCATCCCTTGGAATCATGTCCCACATAGGGGTGGAGGTAGTGAATTTATTTGCAGAGTTGGCTTAGAAAGGGACCACATTTGAGCAATAAGGTTTTTGGGGGGTGACTCTTGGACATTAATTATAATTAGGCTTTGTTTCATTATTATAGAGATAAGTTTCATAGGTGCATGCTTCAGGGGCAAGGGTTTGAATCATTAGCATAACTTGGGATATAGTTTCGGCAATTATTATGGAGATGAGACAATGAATTAGAGACATTGTAGTGACTAAAAAATAAAAAGCAAAGTTTGAAATATGTTACAAATCTAGTTTCCCCAAGATCTAAGATTAGCCAATTAAATAAATGACTATAAATGTGGCCAATAACTGTGGCACTTCTGTTGAGTCTAAATTAACATACACCTAGGAATTTGATAGATTGCCTAGGTCAGCAGCTTTTCATATATCTGGGAAAAAGGATAGTGAATGACAAGGGGACCAGGAAGAGAGGGTAAGGGTGAGAACAAATTTAAAAGAGGTAAGATTCATTATGGAGAGACAGAGATGGACTAGGGTATAAAGAAGAGGTGAGGGAAGAATAAAAATATGATTGAGAGCTAATAGGATAGTAATGAAGATTACAGCAGGCATTATTGAGTTCATGTCAATCTGATGAAAATGAAATCTGGTATTGGTTCTTCATTCATATCAGATGCTGTCTACTTCTGGGTAACTTAAGCCTAAGATCAACAGTAATATTTATTATACAGGCCTGGTCCTAGATCTTGGTATAGCTGTCTATATCAGATGCTGTCTGCTTCTCATCCTTGCTAATTTTGAGCTTTAGGTCCCTGGTAGAAATGGATTTCTGGGCGGGGGGAGGGAGGAGGCTTTCTTTAAATGAGAAATATGAGTTAAAGAATCAGTACCTTCTAATTTATCTGTACAGGTGTTAGTTAAAGCTATGCAGTCATGGGAATTTTGTCAGAATTAGTAGGAAGTAAAGTAGCAGATTAAGGTTGTGACAAATATAAAGAAGACATTGAGAGGGGAAAGTTAGAGAATTCATGAGAAGTTAATCTGTTGGTAGAGAGGATTTCAACAGAATAAGGGACATAAATATTTCAAGGAGATGCCATAATTCTTCAGTTGACTCTAAAAGTTTTGTTGTTACAGCAATGGACTTCATGCAAGGGGAAGTCCCTTGGCTATAGCATCTAATGGCTGGCTGTAATATTCTAAGAGGTTTGTGTTAGTCTCTGTGCTTTTGTGTAAGGAAACCTAAGACATTCCTTATTGTTTGTGGACAAGGGGAAAAAAAAGGGTAATTTGCAATTAGGGTGTCCCAGATTAGGAGTGCAGAACCTTGGGTTTTTTGAGTGTTTGTTGGATTTGTTTTTTTCCCTAATCAATAATTTGGAGAAAAAACTTTAGGTATGACCTTATGACCTTATGAAGTTCATTAGCTAGCTAGCTTAAATTCTTCAGTTTTGTCAGTGGCTCTTCATTTTGAAAAATTATTTAAGGGATTATTTCCAATTAGCTTTGTTTATCCATATTTTGGCATGACCTTCACCAGCTGTTATATAAATTAATTGGTAAAGGTCTGAGTATCTAGACTCTAAATGGTAAGGTTGAATTCTTTTGGAAAACCTACTGGTTCTTCAGTAGGATTTGGGAAATCTTATCACTACAGAAGAGGAGTTAGGCTGAGCTAGGACATAAAGGAGGAAGACAGAAGGTGTTTAAAGAGGGTTAGAACAGTCAGAGTTAGGAGTTCCAGATAAATTTTCAAGCTTGATAATGTGCTTAGATAAAGTCTATGTTAGTTTTTGTTAATTTAGTATTTGTTTCTTGAAGAGAGGCAATTTTAGAATTAGTTATATATTTGGATGCTTTTCAGGTACTAATTAAAATAAGTATCATTCAGGTTGCTTAGTTTTAGAGCCTCTGTTTTCTAGTTGAGTGTGCAGTTTAGGCATATCATGATATGCCGGTTTAGGCATATCAAAAGAGCCCCATTGTGGCCATTATAATTCAAGATTTTCTCTAGTGTGCCAGGTCCAGCAGGATAAGATTTTACATGAGGTAGGACCATAATTTTTGTACATGAAACCAGCTGGTGTGCTAGATGACCATTCACCATTAGATTTCTTAGATGGCTTGGAACCCATTCTTTTAGTTAGTTCTGATTGTGAGCAGTCCTAAAGCCTAAGCCTGAGAGGAATTGTCTAAGTTTTGGGGAAGTGTGATGCTTTACAGTGTGCCTTTCATGGAATATTTGTTTTACCTGGTGGGCATTCTGTGCTCTAGTTGTACAACTAGTGATCAGGTATGACCAGGTATCCCTAGTTGCACAAAAATTGTCTTGAGGGTGGCAGGCAACCTTTGTCAGTCTAGCCCATCTGTGATCACCTTATATTTTCACAGGAGCCTTGTTCTTTGGAAGCTGAGGCTTCTCATCAAAAACTGGTGAGCACTCTAATAGCATTTAAATGCCTGTCCCATGCCCACCAAAATAATTATCTGATGGTTTTTCAACTTGATTGTTAGGGAGGCATCTCTCCACTTAAAAGAGCTCATTACCAAAGTGGGAATTTTTAAAGTCCCATTTGAGTGCTCACCAGACAAGGAAATTTTCCTTGTATAACAAAAAAGACAAACACAAAAGGGCTTCTTCCACAAGACCAAACCAAGACAGTACTGTTATTAGCCCAAACCAAAAGAACTGGACTTCTGCCACAAGCCCAAATCAAATGAATGAAGTTCGCAAACTGGACTGCTGGTCCCAACCCAAACCAAAAGCACCTAAGTTCAAATTGCCCTATCTGGAAGGACCCAAAGAAAGGCTAGAACCTCAACCCAAAAGAGGGAAGTTCAGAGCTGAGAGGACTCACTGACAGGAGCCCATGGCCGTTGGGGAGACAACAGAATTCTAGGGGCTCTGGCTGGTACCATGCTCCAATCCAATGACAACTCCGAGTTAGATTGGTGGGCGTTTCAAAGCCCACTTCTGATACCATGAAATACCAACCTAGAAATAATAAATTAGGGAGTGGAAGTGGATCAAGAAGTTGAGTGCCTGCTTCCCACATGGTAGGTCCTGGGTTTGGTCCCTAGTGCCTCCCAGGAACAAAAACAAACAACAAGCAAACAAACAAGGGAACCAACTTGGAGGAGCCAGTGTGGTTCAGTGGTTGAGTGCCAGCTTGCCACATTCAAGGTCTGCCAGGGTTCAAAAAAAGAAGAAAAAGAAATAATAAATTAAGCTACATGCAGTAAAGCCACTTATTTGGGGTCTTAGAATTGCAATTTGGGGAGCACGAATTTGTGTAGCCACCCAAATTGTGGCCCATCCTGGTATTTCCAGGCAAGAGATTTTAAAGGAAAAGAAGATTATACATGTTGATTGAAGTTGGTGGATATTTGGGGTACTTTAATTATCCTTCAGGATAGCTAGTTAATTGAGTTCTTTATCTTGTGGTTTGTTTTATGGTTTGGATATCTTTGGGGTTTTGAGGAATGTTGTTGCTTAAGGCTTTTCATACTTTGGCAGTTTTTGATATCTGACTGAGACATGCATAAGAGTAACCTCCAGATGGAGTCCTGCACTCCATTTAAATCTCTTAACCATAGTAACTATATTTTATTTTATTTCTTTTTAACACTGGTAACATATATACAACATAAAAATTCCTATTTTAACCAATTTCAAGTGTGCAATTCATTGGTGTTATTACATTCGCAATGTTGTGCTTCCCTTTTTAATGCACATGAGATTGGTATCCTCCTAACTGAGGTTCTTGTGGCAGGAAGGCTGTTTAGCTGGGCAGGCAAAGCCAGGAATGGGTGGTGGGAAAGAGGAAACAACTAGAAGACCTAAAGGTAGGGCTGGAGGAGGAACGGACTGAGGTGATCTAACCTTATAGGCAGTCACAAATCTGCATATGTGTGTGTGTGTCTTTCCATAGGTGTAGAACTTGGGGAAAAGTGTGTGCATGTGGGTATGTGGATGGGTGTTATCCACACACACTTTGGAGGATGAAACCTTCTTGCAATTTTAACTAAGCAGGGCCACAGACAATGCGCAGGCTGGGAAAATTGTCTTCTCCAGAACCTCAACACAGCTATTACTGCTAATTTTCTTTTACCTTCCATCCTGCTGGCTTAGTGGTAATTTTAGAAATCACAGGACATCTGTTGAAATTATTGAATTGAGTGAATGTATGGGTCAGGCTGGAGGGAATTGGGGGACTGACCTGAGGAAGTGAAGATGGGCAGCAGACTGCTTAGGGATAGTGAGGTGGGACCCAGGGCCGTGGAGGAACTCGGCCTGGGAATGAAGGCCAGAGGAAATTTCATGAGATGCACTTGGTTAGCTTTGCTTGAGGACTCAAAGCAGGCTGGTGATGGGCTTGCATTCTTTCTCTTTCTCAGCCTAAGTCGACATCTGAGAGGCCGAACCTGCTTCTTTTTCCTTTGTCCATGGAGAATTCTAGCACAATAGAGATTCATAGATACTTTTCTTAGAGCTGTAAGAACCCTTGCTTACAATCATTTACATATAAAATATCTACTGTGCAGAACACAACTGACCCCTGTGTCCCTGACTTCCAGCTAGTGTTGCTCCTGGCTTACCAGGCTGTTGCTGCCTTTTCATTAAGGAGAAACCCTAAGATGGGTTCAGAGACGAGCCTTCTTAGTTTTTCATATTTTGCATTCTTACATAAATCATCATTCAAAATCTACATAAGTAATACATGATTATATTCTAACAATTAATACAGGTGGCAGTCCCCCTGTATCTACCAACTTTTTTGAATTACAGTAATTAGTTTGGTGTGATCTTTCCAGAATATTTTTTCCACTGTGTATGTTCATGCATGTGTATATAATCTGTGCATTAAAAAAAAAAGTGTATGTATATAGGGAACGAGTATAGCTCAGTGGTTGAGCATGTGCTTCACATGTATGAGGTCCCAGGTTCAATCCCTAGTACTGCCTAAAAATATATATATATATGTATGTATGCATGTATGTATGTATGTAAATTCATTCAGGTTTTTAAAAATTCTATACAAGTGGGACCATAATACATGTATAATATAGCTTCCTTTTCCCACTTAATGTGTCCTCCAGATCTTTGCATATCAGTATGTAGAGAGCTAACAATTTCTTATTTGCTGTAAAATATTCCAATGTTCCATGGTTTATTTGATCTCTTTCTGGTGAGCACTGAAGTTAGTTCCTAAGGTTTTGCTCTTTCAAACAGTGCTATATGGAGTAATGTTCTAGTAGGTGCTTCTTTGTGCATATAAATAAACATTTCTCTGGGTTAGGTGCCTAGAAGTAAACTCTTTGTGGGTTGGAGAGTTACATGCATTTTCAATTTCCATATTACTGTCACGTTGTTCTCCACTAAGCCTGTACCAATTTATACTTCCACACCACATCTTCTTGAGATCAGCAATCATTTAACTCCGATGGGTAACCTCATTTGTTCTTTATCTTAGGTTATAGGAAAGGATCTCCTGGGGATAGGATATGGCCTCTCTTCTTGGGGCTGGTGGGCATGTGGAGCATCAGGCTAGAGTAGAAAGTCCACAAGCCCTGAGCAAGCCTTATGTTTTGTGATCTCTTTTGAACCAACTGACCCAGATAAAAAGCACCAAAGCTTATCATTCTTTCCCTTGCTTCAGGTGCCACACACATGGGTACTGTAGTCCTTTTAAGTGAAATATTCATTCTAGATAGCTAATAGGTAGAATAGGTAAATTTTTTCCCCATTAGCTGGGGAAGAAAAATATCCAATTTGGTATGTTTCTGCTGTCCCATATTCTTTGATTATTATTTTATTTTCACACACAGTAAAAACTTGCTATTATTACTGTATTTATATAGGGTTTATGCCTCTCTACTTCCAAAAGCTCTGAGGAGGCTTAGAAAATATAACTTGATGAAAAATGGGACAATTGGAAATTGGAACAAAATAGACCTGCCAGGGTGCTCAAGGTGAACTGACTGTGAATGGATTGCAACACCTGGGCATTGAATTGGCCTTTAGGTTTTCCAGCAGCTGCAGTAAAAGGGGACACATCCTAGTTTACAAGGATTTTATCTTTTTAATAAAGGGAAGCGGGGCACTTTCATTAGAGAAGCATTTTCTAGGAACCAAACCCGTGGAGAAGTCTACAGCATGGTTCCTTGTATAAGGCATGTTGTTGAAGCACAGTGAACCATGTCTTCAGCTGTGCTTTTGTGAAAGTCAGAGATACTGCGCAAGTAGATGGTGTCTCTGGAGTCATATTTTCTAGAGGTTTAGGGTACAATAGTCAACTGTAATATAATGAAAGCACTTCTCTAGTCTGTGAGAACTTTGCTTTTTGATTATATAAATTATTATAGGATTAAAGCTGAGAAGATTAAAAACGTATTTATTATACGTGTCATGTAATCATTCACAAAACACTTTTGAGCATTTATTATGAGTAAAATATAGCCCATTAATCAATTTCCTACTCTGTCCTAATTTGATTTAAATCACAATGCAAAGGATTAAAGACAGCCCCCTCCCCAAAATAAACCAGAAAACCATACCATTTTTTAAGAGATGTGGTTTTATTTTACTCTAATGCAAACTAAGGAAATGGACAATATTTAAAAAAATATATCCTTGAATGTTCTTCAGTAAATAGATAACAATGGGGTATAATGAAACTCTTTATTTAAATAAATTCTTCTAAATTGTAGAAAAACAACTTAAGTGGGCAAAATGCTGCCCTTTTATAACAGTAATTAGCCCCTTAGTTCCTTTTTTTATGATAATACAAAAGTGAACTTCTCTTTGGGCTTTCACAGATTCTTAATTATTGAAATAAAGATTAATGTTGGGCTCAATTCTGAATTTTTATCTTTTAGGAGTGTAAAAAAAAAATCTGAAACTCTAACTTGAAATGCAGAGAAGTGGAGATACCCAGCAAGAATTTTGTAAAGAGAGGCATTTAATAAACTTTTTGTAGAAAGCCAAGTGGGATGGGACTGATATGGTTGGGGTAGAGAAATCATTGGTGACAAAGTGAAAACTGTGTATTTTATGTTGGCCAAATGAATAAGATAATTGATATCATTAGAGCCAGCTGAGACCATAGTAGGTTAGATGGCCTGGTTTGATTTACCCTGAATGGGACTGAATGTGAATCTCAGGCCAGATGAGGTTGGGATTAGAAAGGACTTCAGAGACCTGCAGATGGATTTGTTCCTTTTTCAGACAGAGCAGTGACACAGCTTTCCCAGTGTCACATAATGGGAGAGGAGGCAAGCGGGGACTTGGGCCAGGGTGTCTTTCTCCCAGTTTGTTTGCTTTCCGCTGACTCCAGTTACAGCTCTGAATCTGGGTTGAAGCCACACCCTTCCCATCTGACCTAGGGGCAGTGTCTGAGAACACCACTGTTAGTGACATCTGGAAAATCAGTTGACAAAAGATTCTCTTTAAATCAAGCTGAACATTGTGCCAACTTTGAATTATCTCCATTTTTTTTTCTTTGTATAACTTCTAAAAGATAGTTTTGATCATTCCCTTGTTCCCATCTAACTGTAAATTATTGTTACTGTCCTCATTATATACCAGCATGCAGAAATCATTTTGCTGTCGACTGCCTCATTTTATGGAAATAATTAGGGCATTGGCCAGTTGATAGAGTAGGGCAAGAGAGACTCAACAGAGATGGTTAATAAATGTGGCAGGTCTTTCCTTAGTTATCTTGTTTTAGTGTGGCTAGTATGGTGTGTCTTTTTGACCATAATTAACCATGTCTAGAGACATAGAGATAACGGCCTTTGTTACTAGCTAATGTCTGACATTTAGTGGGTTTCATTGGCTTTCCATAAATAATCTCATTTAATCCTTGCCATAAACCCCAAGGAAGGTACTGTTAAAATCCTCGTTTACAGGTGAGGAAACAAGGCTGGGAGTGGTTAAATTGTGTGTGCAAGATCAAACTTCTAGGAATTGGCAGGGTCAGTATTCACAGCTGGGCTTTCTGATTCAAGAGCCTGCACTCAGTCACTAGTCATGAAGGGAAGTCAAGACTCACAGGCTAATCCTGTCTAAACACTGGGCAGAGGAAGGGCAGGCCAAGAGGCAGAGCCTGGAGAGCTGACATCAGAACCTCAGGGTGGGTCTGTCTGGGCAGGCTTCATGGTCATGATTTTAGTTAGATCTTGGAACCTAGGGTTGGGACTGGCATAGAAACTCTTTCCATATCACCTCATTCCCACCCCCCAGAAGCTTTTCCTGGTTCAGGAGTGGGAATGAGGGGTTGTGGTTGGAGAGAACCAGGGCAAAGGTTTGTAGCAGCCCTCTGCTGACCTTTTGAAGTATCTTCTGAATTCATCAAATTAAAATGGGAATGATTGGTAGGAGTTTAAATTTGGGCATTAAATATATTTTTATTACATTTGAATTCCTTGAAAAGTGTTTACTTGTGAATGGCAAGTCTGAGAGCTTTTCGTTTCAGTTTTGAGGTCTTTGCTGAACACTGGGAGCTGTCCACTAAGCAGTTAAGGTTATGGACTTTGGGGTCAAGCACACCTGGGGTCAGTCTCCAGCTTTGCTGTTCACTGGCTGTTTAACTGGGGCAAGTGACTTTTCTCTCTGAGTCTTTTCCTTTTCCTCTTCTGTAAAGGAGAAAATTAAGCACCTAAAAGAGGCCCTGGCTCCTGGCAAACATTCAGAATTTGGTTATCTCTGTTACTGTGATCCAGGGACTTAAGCTGTCCTTAAGCCTCACAATAGTCCTGCAAGGTGGGTCCTGCTATCCTCAGCTTTACAAATGAAGAAACTGAGGCTCCCAAAGACTAACTGACTTATTTGCTCCAGGGTGCCCTGAGGGAGTGGCAGAATAGGCTTTGGTTGAGGTTAGGCTCCCTCCAGCTGCACCAGCAAAATTTCCTGGATGGTTCACTGCGTTGGGGGTTTGCTTTCCCCATTGAAAGCCATTGAAAGAAAGATGTTCTCACCAAATGGACCCATTCCATGTGTCCATCTGAATAGCCTGAGAGGGCATATGTCATGTGACATCGGACAGATCTGGCGGAAGAGTGAACTGAAAGTTCTTTGGCAGGTCATAGGAGAACCAAGACCTGGACATTGCTCCATCTTTATTTAAACAATAAGAAAAGGTTATTTATTTCCCTCAGAACACTGAAGAAAGAAAGATGCCTAGTTTAATGGCCAGGATCTGACTCTACCACAGTGGAGAAAACTGAAGCTGCCTTCTATAGTCAGTTACCCTTGGCTCAGGGTGAAAATTTCCAAAGCTCATGAGGCTTGGAAGTGTCTACACATAGACCACTTTCTCAGCTAACCTGGAATCCACTTGACCTGCTTCCACTTGGCCCAGGTTGGGAAGACCTCTGATCATCTCTTGACTTAAATGGTTGCTGATAAGAGGAAAGAAAACAACAGCTGAGGAACAAGATAGATGTCAGGGAAACTTTCCTGATTGCTGTGCTCTTAGAAAGGAAGACTGGGCAATCTCTAGAATTGGAATAATGATGATAAGCACTACTGCTGCAGAGTATCGCTCACATTTTACAGATGAGATAGCTGAGGCCTGGGGCTTTTCAAGATCAAACAGCAAGGAAGAAGCTGTGCCTGGACATCATGGAATCCACCATGTACATCGTATGGGTGAGAGACTGAGGCTTATAGATGGATGTGATTTGTTAGAACTAGGGCTCGACAGAACCTGGGTTAATGTTTTCTTCTCTGCCAGGTGGTTCCTGACCTCACTTTCCTCACCTATAAGATGGAAGTGATTATTGTAACACCTGCCCCACATTGTTGAGAGGATTAACAATGATTTTGTACAGGCACCTTCTGTGAACTACAAGGGCTGTACCATTAACTTTCTTACACACCAAGCCTCAGCATGGGGCTTTAGGACCTGCCATGACTGACTTGCTCCTTTTCAGTTTGTGTCATCCTTAGGAGAGCAGAGATATTGGAGGAAGACAGGTCTGGGTTAGCATCCCAGGTTTGCTGCTGACTGGCTTTGTGACTGAGCAGATTATTTTACCTCCCTTGTTCTTAGTTTCCTCATCTGTAAAATAGGGCATGGCAGTCCTTTAGCATGGGGCTGTTGTGAGAGTTCAATAAAATAGCGTATGAGGGAGCCCTGGTTCACCAAAAGATGTAATAGGTTAAGAATAGGCCTAGGTGCTGGGGTTGGTGTATGCTCAGGAGACTTGAATCTCTGGACTGTCCATATGCCAGTTGGGCCCTGAGCGTCAGCAGAGTTGCAACACCTACTCTCTGGTTCATTGTACTTACCCAGGTCAGCTAACCGGGAGGTGAGGATGGTCAACCACCATACCAGGGAACTGAGAGAGTCTACAACTGCAAACAGGAGAATTGCATCCATTAGCTATGTGGGATCTAAGCCCCTCTTGATTAAGAGGTGGAGTGGACATCACCATCCCAAGGACCACAGGATGAAGGAATAAAATATGGATTAGAGTGGATTTACCGGTATTCTACTATAGAACTATAGTGACTCTAGCAATGGAAGAAATTATATCATCGATGTGGAGAAAGTGGCCACAGGAGTTGCTGAGGGCAGGGAGAGGGAAGAAGAGGTATGATATGCAGGCATTCTTGAGACTTGGAGTTGTTCTGAATGATATTGCAGGGACAGATGCAGGGTATTATATATCGTGCCATAACTCACTGGATGGGCTGGGGGAGAGTGTAAACTACAATGTAAACTATAATCCATGCAGTGTAGCAATGCTCCAAAATGTATTCATCAAATGCAATGAATGTGCCACACAGATGAAAGAGGTTGTTGATGTGGGAGGAGTGGGGGGAGGGGAGTGTGGTATATGGGAACCTCTTATGTTTTTTAATGTAACATTTTGTGTGACCTATGTATCTTTAAAAAAAAAGACAATAAAAATTTTCATTAAAAAAAAAAAAAAAAGAATAGGCCTAGGGAGAGGCTTCTACTTCTAGTGAATTCTGAGCATTGGGGAAGCTTACTTACCTGTCTTTTCTATTACCCCCCTTGGCATGCAGTAGAGCTTTTAAAAATCATAGTCATAGGTCATGCATGTTAAATCCGTCTGTTCTCCCATGAGTGTTGCTCTTCTTTGACCCCATGGTGTTTTATCCTTTTCCTTCTTTTGTGGCTCAGTCCATGGAGAGGGAAAAAGTTGTTCTTCAGCAATGGCTCCTTAGCGCTGAAAGCTCAGGGCTTGCTGGCAGCAGAAGGAGCTGCTCTGGAGCCTGGTGGGGATACTGAGTGAGTGGTGCTGCAGGGGAAAGACCGCCTGCTTGTCCTGTGAAGGTGCTCAAGTCAGCATCTTCAGCTGCAGGGAGCCCTGGGTTCATAGATTTCGGTGACTGAAAGTAAAAAAAATCAAGTCAGTTTGGAGGTTCTTGGGTTGGTATTTGTGGCCACATTGATTTTTCAGGTGGGAATTTGCTCCCCTCTTTGTTCTCAGGCCAGCTCCCTGATTTCAGACCCCTTGCTAGCCTTCTATGTGGGTGTTCTTGTCCAGTCTTCCTAACAAGGCATATGGTAATTACTGGTATCGGTACTCAAAGGGGTTAGCTAAACTGGCTTTTTGTGGAGGAAATAACCCATAAGGGGATAAACTGGGCCTGTGGTTTTAGTTCTGCACCCAGCAGTGTGCATGAGGAATGCCAGGGAAAGAATTGAACTTGGATTCAGGTGATCTGGGTTTGCGTTCCTATTCTGTAACTTTTGCCCATACATCATAAAATAGGGATGTTTTTACTTTACAGGATTTTCACAGAGTCAAAATTTAAATAGGATATTATGTGTGAACATGTTTTATAATCTAGAAAGCAACATACATATGTAAGATATTATCCTTATTATTATTGTCTGGTGGAAGTGACTTCCAAGGGGAAGACTTGGACCTTACCTTTCCCTCTAATCCCTTTAGAGAGTAATGCAAGACCTTGAGTCCCAGATCTGGTCTCCTCTCTCCAGAATGCCAGTGCCATATTCTGGGCCTGCACACAGAAGAAAAGCACTCCCACCACTGTAGCTGCAATGATCGCGCTCAGGGTGTTTGGGGAAAAGCTGGGAGAGTGGAAAGAAGGCTGGCATAGAAAGGACTGAAAAAGCCGACCAGACTTAGAACTTGAGATGACCCCAGCCCCCCAGGGCTCCAGAGAGGAGCTGCTTTATGTTTTTTCAAAGGCCGGCTGTTATTTGAGGTCTTGACTTCTTTGAGCTCCTTGAGATTTGTGGAATTCATTGTGCCTGTGAAGTGAAAACCACAAACAGTTTTGCCTAGTAATGGATAGGCTTGTAACCCAGGCCAGCTCTCTAGGCAAGAAGCTATGTTTCCTGGTTTTAAGAACATAGTTAATATCTTATTTTATTCTTTGGATGTGTCACCTTTTCACTCTCTTCCTAAATCTTTCGTTGTTTTGTCCCCAATAAAAACTGAAGCAATGGATTTGGTTCTGGCCAGAAGCTAGCTAGTCAGCCTAGGCTGGGGGTCCTGACTCCTGGCCTGGAGGCCTTGCTGTCCACCCTGGCTTTGTATGCAGTTTGCTAAATAAAGCTGGGGCAGGGAAATTGGCCGGCATGTTCTCTGTTGATGGGCTGGTCCCCTGGGGTGGAAGCAGCCCTTGTCATCTGAGCTATAGACTTGCTTGTGTTTGATCTTAGGCTGTTTTATTATTTCTAACAAGGGTCTGAACTATTTGTGGGCAGGGACTCAATCTTCCCTCTTTCCTAAATCCTCCACAGCTCCTAGCATGGAGTATTCAGTAAATGATTGACCATTTAATGAAGCATTGCTGTGTCTACATCAGGCACTGAGAGGTTGCTTTAATTGCTTTGGCTATTTTCTTAATGTGCATTGATGGTCTCTCTTTCCACCCTAGGATCAGCAGTCATGGACTTAGAGAGAGGACCCTTTGAGTGAGATTGTGATTGCTTAATGAAAAAACAACAGAATCTGTACAACCAAAGCAATAGCGTGCCCTTCAAAGTCATCATTCTAAGGGCTACACTCTTACCCCAGTGATGCTAGAATGCTTGTCTTCAGAGCTGCTTTCAGAGCCAATTTATGCTTTTCATTTTGCTTCACTTCTGACTAAAAATGGAGTAATTCAGGTTGGTCACTGACCTAAGTCTTTTCTTAAAGAAACTCTTGATTATTTTTAAGAAAATAAAATCTATCTTCAGAGCACCAGGTTTTCTTATCTTTGCGAATCTTGTGAGGAATGTATCACAGAGTCAGAAGAAGGTCTTAAATCAGAGCTTTGGAAATGTTCTGAGGAATGGCAGCATTAGCACAAGTACATGTGCAGCTTCCCTTGGAAGTGAGCAACACTTACTTGCACGATTTGGTGTGTTTAGTAAGCCGAACTGCCTTACGACCTGTAGTCGCACATTTCTAAGTCAGCGGTCTCATCTGGCCTGATTCTGCCCTTGTGCCAAGAATTCTTCCACCTGGACTTTTCTCTTTAGCCTTTGGCCTCTGGAAAATGAGGAAGTGGCATGTTGTACTCCTGGTCATAGCCTGGATTTTAAAGGCTTACCTCATACCCTGGGCAAAGGCCTTGGTCTTGGGGCTCTGCAGTGTGATGATAAATGCTTGACCCTTGCAGGGGGATTAGGAGTCCTTGGGAGCCGTTGCAATCGTACCATCCATGGCTGTCATTCTTGTGATTTACAGAAGTAAACAGAGTTACTTCATTTCCCAGTAGGGATCCTTGGGCTCGATTTAAGAGGAATATATGCTTCTTTTTTCCTTGCTTTTTTAAAAACATTTTTGATACCAGGAAAGTTAGACATTTTAATCTTAACCATAGCAGAGAGAGCTCCACCCTTGCTGTGTGTGAAGCTGTAACAACAAAGCCTGCTTTAAAAATAGCCCCTTTGTTTATAAGTGAAGCATCTTTGACTAAGTCAGTGTTCTGTAGCTAGGTTCAGATGATTGCCACTGTCACTAGCACCTGGTACTAGGACGTGAGGGCAATATGTAACAAAAGCAATTGATCTCTACTAAGTATATTGCATGTACATTCTTTTTTTTTTCCTGTAACAGTCTTACTAAGATAAAATTCATCAATTCATCAATAATTTTAATTATACCATTCAACAGTTTTACTGTATTCAAAGAGTTGTGCACCCATTACCGAAATCAATTTTTGAACATTGTCCTCATCCCGGTAAGAAACTCCATACCCGTAGCTGTCATTCCCCATTTCCCCCTAAGTTCTCCTACTGCCCTCAGCCCTAGGCAATCACTAATCTACTTTCTGTCTTTGGATTTGCCTATTTTGGGCATTTCATGTAAATGGAACTGAATAATATGTGGCCCTTTGTGTCTTTCACTTAGCATGTTTTCAGTGCTCATCCATGTTTTAGCATGTATCAGTACTTGATTCCTCTTCATGACTGAATAATAGTCTACTGCATGGATATATCACATTTCACTTACTCCTTCATCACTTGATGGACATTAGACTTGTTTCCACTTTTTGGCTATTATAAATAATTTTGCTATGAACATTCATATACAAGTTTTTTTCTTTTTCTTTTAAAGAGATACCAGGGATTGAACCTAGGACCTCATACGTGAGCTGGGAAGCAGGTGCACAACCACTGAGCTGTAGCCACTCACCATGTATAAGTTTTTGTGAGTGGTCTTAGGTTTTCTGTTGTTTCGTTGCTTTTCTTTTTTTTGGACTTAGGTTTTTGATTCTTTTGGGTATATACCTAGGAGTGGAATTGCTGAGCTACATGGTAACTTTATAATTAATATTTTAAGGAATTGCCAAACAGTTTTCCAATGTAGCTGTATATTTTACATTCCCACCAGCAATGCATGAGGGTTCCAGTTTCTCTATATCCTCTCTAGTGTACTCATTATTGTCAGTCTTTTTGATTATAGCCATTCTAGTGGGTGGGAAGTGGTATCTGTGATTTTGATTTCATTTTCCTAATGACTAATGATGTTGAGCATCTTTCATGTGCTTATTGTCCATTTGTATATCTTCTTTGGAGAAATGTCTATACAGATCCTGTGCCCATTTTTAAATTGGGTTATTTGTATTTTAATTATTGAGTTATAAGAGTTCTTTATATATTCTGCATACCAGTCCCTTATCAGGTAAATAATTTGCAGACATTTTCTTGCATTCAGTGGGTTTTCTTTCCATTTTCTTGATGGTATCATTAGAAGCACAAAAGTTTATCATTTTGATAAGTGGCATGTACATTCTTATTTTAGAATTTCATAGCTTTTGAGGTTGTCTCTTCCAACTCCTTTTCCTAGTAACAGGGAGCCCTGTGATTCAGAGAGGAGGGGCCTTGCTCAAGGTCACAGACTAAAAAAAATCAGGAGTGGAGTTCAAGTCTCCTTTCATCTTTGGGCGTTCTCATTTCTACCCCACTGCCTTTGAAGGTGGGCAGGGTGTGGGTATGTGCATAGGGAAAGAGAACTGGTTGTCTGTGAGCCAGCCTGATTCCCTTTGCAGCAGAGCATCTGCTCTGCTTATAGATGAGACTGACCTTAAAGCCGTTCCCCATAGTTCATTTGTATTAAAATGGTTGGAGAATGGTCCTTTCAGAAATTTGGTTGTTTCTTTTAGAGGATGCAGTATGCACAAGAATAGCCTAGACCATGTGCAGTGCTGATGCGCGCAGGGAGTGCCCTGCCACGCAGGGGTGTCCCCCGCGTAGGGGAGCCCCAAGCGCAGGGAGTGCGTCCTGTGGGGAGGGCCACCCAGCGCGAAGGAGGGTGCAGCCTGCCCAGGAATGGCGCCGACCACACTTCCTGTGCTGCTGACAACAATGGAAGCGGACAGAGAAACAAGGCGCAGCGAAGAGACACAGAGAACAGACAACCGGGGAAGGGGGGGGGGAGTTAAATAAATAAATAAATCTTTAAAAAAAAAAAAAAGAATAGCGCAGAGTGGCACTGTCCAAAATGCTAGTCACTAGTCACATGTAACTATTAGAATTTAAATTAATTAAAAATTTCATACACTTTAAATTCAATTCCTTAGTCACACAGGTACATTTCACATGCTCCGTAGCCCTAAATGGCTAATGGCTACCATATTAGATAGCATACTTAATGGAACTTCTATCAGTACAACAAGTTCTGTTGGACAGTGCTGACCTAGAGAGATTTGTGCCCCAACCCACTTGGCTTTCTGTTTACTCCCTTGACTCAGGTTGGTGCCCTGGACTCACAGCTTTGATCCATCCTCTGTATGTTCTTCATTCATCTGTCACTCAGACTTCCTATTTAGCTGTCTCTGGGCTTCTTGGGAAGCCCCCTACTCATAGATGGTCTGTGAGGCTCTGTTGGTAGAAGCACTTCTTTTGAGGAGTTTCTGGGCTTAGGTGCCTGTAAAGAGACCAGTGATGTGACTTGCAGAAATACAGCTGAAGGATGCGAGAGAGGAATGAGTTCTTTCTAGGAGGGGCTAGCTTATAAAAATGAATAAATAAATCAGTTGGTTTGCCCTTTGGACAGGGGGAAGAGGTTGAAGAACTCTTGAGTTTATTTCCTTTGGCTAAATTAGTTGGTGGCTTTTTCGGTGGCAGTGCCTTTTAGAGGTAACTGGTTCCAGGAATTGCAGGATTGCTAAGTGAAGGATGGCAGGAGGAACCCGGAGACTCTGGGTATCCTGAGACAGTGACATGGGAGATTCTGGCCCAGGTCTGCTTAGTGTCCTGCGTCACAGTTGACTCTCGTTCAGGTGTCTATAATCTTGGGGACCATCTATTTAGATATTGATCCCGTGGTGACCTGGGCTACAAAAAGAACCTCAAAAGAAGAACTTTATTTAAAAGGACTTTCTACCGTGTCTTAGTGATGGAAGACACTGTGGTTTTACCAAGCTAGAATGGTAGACCAGAGATAGACCTAGGGAGTGTCCCAGAGGGGAGATGTGACTCACCCAGGGTTGCTGTACATTCATTCTGACAAAACTGAGATTAGGCTTCAGGTCTTCTGGCATTAGTTACTTTACGCATAATCCAAAATCCCACATTGTGTATCTTCATTTACACGAGGGAAGCTCCTTAAAGCACATACACACACTAACAAAATGACCTCTTAGAGACATTACCCAGGGTTAGATATTAGTTTATTTTTAAACTAGGTCCTGCTTTCAGGCCCTTCTTTGCCACTCTTGTAATTAGAAAGTATTAAGAAACCTTAAAACCCTTTAGTTAAGTCAAGACCATCTAGGGTTCTCATTTCTTCCCTCCAGCTTATCTCCAGGATCTCTTTTTTGCCGGGAGGTATGTCCTTGACTTTAAAGACAGTGCTAGAAAACAAAGAGACTTAAGTTATTTTTAAGGTCAGCTTCCTCCTCCAGGCTGTGAGATCCTTGAGGGCAAGGATGGTGTTGTCTCTGTAGCCTGTTTAGGGACTGGCATCAAATGTTCATTTAGTTAATACCTGTGGAATTTCTCTTTTTCAGGAAAACTCCCCTTTTGTTGGTTTTCTGAGGTATGTGGTCCCTTCTCCCTATGGTCCTGAAACTTTGTCAATTCCAGTTTGGAAATTGTGACCAGAAGGAATGGAATACTTTTTTTTGTCTATTTAAGGAGGAGTCGCCTATCTTGTCTTTGAGAGTTAAAAAAGCTAGCAAACTTTTCAACCCTTGCATTTGGGCTGAGAATGTAAGGGTTACTCTTTTAATGAATTGGACAGTGGGTGGAAGTAGCCCAACAGTACATCCTGGGAAGAATTCCCAGAGCAGTAAGGGGGCAAGCACAGAATTGTGGAAGGCATTCCATGCCATAAACACAGACTATCTCGTTTAATAGTGGAAGTTTTCTGCTTTCTCCTCTATAGGTGGAAAACAGTTCTTTTCAAAGACAAGCTTAATGACTGCTGTGCCAGCACATGAAACTACAAGATAAATTTATGCACCAATTTAGCACTAGAAATGCACTTTACAAAGAATCTGCATGAAGATCTTAAAAACAGATTGAAAGAATGTTAGGCTCTGCTGATGTCCTTTTAATTTAGTTTTTAAGGACAGGACTCTAGGGAGGAGATCTTTGTGCAGGGATGTGACCCTAGTCGGAGAACCTGTCTACCAGGCCTTTGAAGCCTCTTTTTGAGTTTGATTTAATTAAGTCCTTGTTCAGCTTTTACCAGGGGCTAAGTTTCTCTGGTGGGGCAGAGTAAGTTTTCAGGCTGAATAACTTGGATCATTGCCTTTGTTTTCTTTTTCATATAGCCTGTGGATATTTGGCCTTTTCAGCCAAGGAAAATGGAAATGGTTTTAAACACTCACTTGAGCCATGAATTTCAAGTATTAATTTGCCACTTATTCTTTGTTTTTCATATCTTCTGAGAAGCAAAGAACTGACACTGGGGCAGACCTCTGTTTGGGTCCTTTGGTGCCTCCAGGGCCTGGAGTTGGGGTGGGGGAGTCTAAGGAGGGCAGAACTGTGCTTTCCCACAGAGCAACTCTCCCTTTTCTTCTTACCCTCCTCTTCTTCCCTCCCTTCTGTGGAAGATTTCATTTGGAGAAAAAAGTCTTTGAAACTTTTTGCCCCAAATTGTAGGTAGTAGAGGGGAGATTGGTCTGTGTCTCCTCACTTGAGCCAACAGGGACCCTGGCCGGACTGAACATTTAGTGCTTGGCTTTTGTTCCTTCCTCTCAGGAATGAGCTACAGGGTAGAGTCTATACTTAGTACTTGAGTCTCAACTTTTGCCTCTAAATTCACAGCTATTGCCTTGCCCTCCTGGGCAGCAGAAGTAAGAAATTTGGTTTCGTGAATGAGCATAAGCCCTGTAATAAGGGCTTTCTGTGTTTTTTTGACATCTTGAAACGTATACAGTGTTATCTCCATTTTATATTTTAAAAAAGGGTTAAATCAGCCTGTTTTCTTCCAAGACTGTTTTCTTAAGAAGATCCAAGTGTGAAGAGTCAGTAGTAGGCTATTTAAAACATGGTAGCTTGGCAGCCAGGGAAATAGCAGAAATGAGCTAGAACTAAGGGTTAAATAATCCATATAGGACTTTCCATGTTTTGTTGTTTTCTGCTTTGGTGTAGGTTTTGTTCTGCAGAGCCTGGAGGTGACCTATGTAATCCCTGTATATTTGGAGCTGTCTCAATGTGCCAAGAATCAGCCCAATTCACTGAATGCTGATTGAGTGAGAAGTCAAGTCTGTTACTACAAGGTGCTCTCAATTCAATGGGGGACAGATGACCCTTAGTGAACCTGTGCATCAGGATGCCTTTGGTTGCAAGTGATGGGCCCAAACCTAACACACACTGGATTAAAGTAAAAGAGGAATTTATTGGCTCATATAACTGACCAGTCTAGAGATAAATCTGGAGTCACTGCAGGGACTCAACTGATGTCATTATGATCTGGTTTCTCTCTCCCATTCTGGCTCTTCTTCCTGTGCATTGACTCCATTCTCAGACACATGCTCCCCTTGAAATTGCAGGATGGCTGCCAGCTGTTCTGGGCTACATCCTTCTCTCAACTTCTAGCAAAAGATTGTGTGAAACTCCTTGTCCCAGTGATACAGTATCATTTCATTTTATTGGCTCAGATTGGATCATTTGCATGTCCTGAACCAGTCACCTGAGCAGGGAAATGTGAAGCACAAATGGACTTAAAAGCCCAGATCATGTGCTTCACCCTGAACCCAGAGTGGAGCCACCTCTACCCTAAGTCCCTGGGCTGAGAGTCAAGGGAAACTGAGGTATTGATTGCTAGGGAAAGGTAACAGGAATGCTGGGCTGATCATTCTCAGGACAGGCTGAACCTAGGGCTGTATTCCCTGCTGACATATCCTTGAGTCAGAATTTATTCTATCATGAGTATATAGCATGTTATCATGTAGGTTTTTTGTTGGTTGGTTGGTTAACATGTGGTTCTAACTGCACGATGTGTTTAGACATCAAATCTTGTCTCCCTTGAGAACAAACATTGTGCTCTTGCCTGGGGCAGGGGGTGGGGGTTGAGTGTTCTTATTTCAGGTGAGCATTAGGACCTTGACTCCAGTATTAGATATTTTTATGGTGATTATTATTTGAGGTTCTCAAACTCATAAGGGTGAATAAGAACAGCTTGGTGCAGTGGCTCCCCCTGCAACTGGCTGCGATACTTCAACAAACATGTTTTTATCATTCTGTGGTTCTGTATAACATAGTGGGGAATGGTATAGGTGTTAGACTTTAAAGAAGATTGGGGTTTAATATCCTGACTTTATCCCTGAGTCTTAGGTTCCTTATCTGTAAAATAGTAACCAGCTCGGAGAGTTGTGAGAAACAAATGAGGTGATGTGAGTAAAGCACAGTATTACTATGTCCCAGTATAGTAAACAGCCCGTAGAGGTAGCTATCATTATTTTCTAATCTGTCAAATGAGTAGGGTGTACTGCCAGATAATCTTTGAAGTTTGCTTTAGCTTCAACAGTCTATAAATCTATGAAAATCTTTCCTCCGCTGCTCACCCCCATTCAGAGTTTGAGATGCATCTTCATTGAGAGTAGGATGTTAGAAAATTTTCAAACATCACAGCCCTGAGAGGGTACAACAATTTTTAATTTACAGAGTATCTTTGCGTTTATTCTCTCACATAAGCCATAGCTCAGCCTTCTAATGAAGCAAAGCAGGAATCACAATTCCCATTTTATAGATAAGGAAACTCAAGACTTTGAGAGATTAAAGATTTACCCAAGGTAGAGTGGCTGGAAAATGTAAGGAAAACTCTAGGGCCCTAATCTTCCCAGATATCCAGTACCTGTTGTAGCATTCTGCTACTCTAGAATGGATTTGCCTTTCTAGTATAAATTATTGAATTTTTCTCATATCTTCCAGAGTTTCAAGTGGATTTGACTAGAGAGCCATATTGTGTAGTTTTTCACAATAAGAAGCCTTGAATTCATTTAGTGGGAGAAAAATTGTCCTTTTGCTTCTTTCTTTGTTTATTGGCCTGATTTATCAGTATTGTATTGCAAACCTTTCCTTCCATTAAAGTAAATTAACTCAGTTTGTGTTGTAAGAAATAACATGTCAAGTTTACAACATCTCAAAGTTATATTTAGTAGCTTTCTAATTAGAACTGGAAAAGCTTGCCTAGCTGAAGTTGGACTCCTATGAAAAATAGTTAAACCCTAAATTCTTGGTCTGTTAACATTTAGCCCATCTCTTCCTCTGCTATCCTCGTTAAAGCATTATGCACTGGTTGTATTTATAGTACTGGATAATAATAATGATGGCATTCATTATGTTGAGAAAACCTGAATGTGCCTTGCAGCTAATATGAACTATTGTTAGGACATTATTAATAGTATTATATAGGACTTTTAGTTAGACCTCTGTTTCAAGACATTTGAAAATGTAGACCAGATTAGTCAAAACTTGGCAACAGTTAATGTCTGTGCATGTGCCTTCTCATGTGTCAGCGAATTGTCACAAGAACCAGCAAAAGCCAGGTCCTCTGGGGCACACTTAACAGTTGTTAGGCTGTTTTAGGATGGGTGAGTAACACCTGAGGGATGACACTAAAACCAGATTACTGGGCTCATGATATACCAGAAACTGACCTGTACTATGATTCCATAAACATGTACAAAGCCTTGACTCAGACACAAATTTCCCTGGAAAGATACCTACAGCAGGAGTACATACCAAGTACCTGAGACCAAAGCACAGATTAAAAAAAAAAAGTTTTTGAGGTAAGCCATACATATTGTGAGGTGCATAAAGTATATAAGTAGGAAGCATGTAGCTTAGTGATGAATCCATGTAACTACTACTGGATCAACATAGAGTGTACTTCTATGCCCTCAGAGGGTTCCTTCATGGTTTTGCCCATCCCACTACCCCAGACCCTCAGCTAGGGACTCATTATTTTGACTTCTATCAGCATCAATTAAGTTTTGCCTTTCCATGAGCTTCACATAAATGGAATCATACGGTATGTATATCTGGCTTCTTTCGTAACATAATGCCCAAATACAAGTTTTCTGCCATCAAGAGTGGCTTTTTGACCATGAGGTGCAGCGGTGCTCAGAGATGTATTCACCAAGTGCAATGAATGTCTCATGATGATGGAGGAGGTGGTTGTTATGGGGGGAGGAGTGAGGTGAGGGGAGTGGTGGGTATATGGGGACCTCATATTTTTTGAATGTAACAATAAAAAAATAAATACAAAAAAAAAAAAGTGGCTTGTGAGCTCAACCAGGAGTAAAAAGGTTTTGAGGGGAAGCGGACTTGGCCCAGTGGATAGGGCATCCATCTACTGCATGGGAAGTCTGCGGTTCAAACCCCGGGCTTCCTTGCCCCGTGTGGAGCTGGCCCATGTGCAGCGCTGATGCGCGCAAGGAGTGCCCTGCCACACGGGTGCCCCCTGCATGGCGGAGCCCCGCGCACAAGGAGTGCACCCCATAAGGAGAGCTGCCCAGCGCCAAAGAAAGTGCAGCCTGCCCAGGAATGGCACTGCACATACAGACAGCTGACGCAGCAAGACACAACAAAAGGAGACACAGATTCCTGTGCCACTGGCAACAACAGAAGTGGACGAAAAGAAAAACGCACAGCAAATGGACACAGAGAACAGACAACTAGGGCGAGGGGAGGGAGGGGAGAGGAAAAAAAAAGGTTTTGAGAAGCCTTGATTTCTACTTAGTTTATTCTGAGACAGCAGAGGTGCTCTAGAACTTTCCATGAACCCATGTAAAGGCCAAAGAAAGCAGACATCCCCTAAGAAAGGACTTCCCTGGACCTGGAAGCTGCTGGTGCTACATGTCCATTCTTTAACTGGTGTAGGATATTCTTTCCTAACCTCATGTCTTTAGCATAGGCACTGGATAGCCCTGGCTGCTTGACTTCACTGTCACTTGTCATAGATAATATTTGAACCAAGTGGTAGGGTCAGTGAATATTTTTGCATGTGATAGAGTCAGCAAATATTGTCACTGGTATTCTGAATCAACACTGTTCCTGATCTTGGAATAATTCCCTTGTATATAATATAATGGTTGTAAAAGACATTATACAACTCAAGTCTGTCAGCCAACCTTTCCTTTGTTTCTTATTACTTATTCCTTTTTTAAAATTCTCTCAATAAACACTGAGACAGTCTCTATTTTGTTGAACTGTGGTGCTTTAGCTTGGAGAAGCTAGAGGTTTAGGTATATATGGATGTATTTTTCAGTAATGTTACATAAATACTGTGTGTGTCAGCCAAAGGGGTGCTGATGCAAAATACCAGAAGTTGGTTGGTTTTTATAGAGGGTATTTATTTGGGGTAGAAACTTACAGTTACCAGGCCATAAAGCATAAGTTATTTCCCTCACCAAAGTCTGTTGCCATGTGTTAGAGCAAGATGACTCCTGACGTTTGTAACGGTTTAGGCTTCCTTTTCCTCTTAAGTATCCATGGTTCCAGCTTCTTCCAATATCAGCTGTAGGCTGGGATAAGTCTCCTCTCTCTCCCAGGGCTTGTTTCTCTCTGGGCTCAGTCACTCTGCTCTCTCCACAAGGCCAGCTATAAATTATCAGACAAATGGCTCATCTCTCTTCCTGGGGCCTCTGCTGGGTCTATTGGAGCCTTCTCTCTTTCCTCATGTATCTGCTTCTCTGTGTATTTACTTCTCAGGGCTCCAGCATTAAAACTCCAAACTCTGTTCTCTGCTATGTCTTTTCTCTGTGATGACTCAGCATCCTACTGATGTGGCCCAGTCAAAGCCCTCAAAATTTAATCATGCTCTGAGGAACAGACCAGTTTATAAACATAATCCATTATCTATTTTTGGGATTCATAAACAATATCAAACTGCTACAAATACCATCCATGCAGCCATTGTCTTTGTTCTTTTCCTTCCAAAGATCTTAGAACCTTCTGGAAACATTCTCATGTGCACAGCCAGATCATACTAGATCACACTAGTAACTAAAAGGGAAGACTTTCATTTGAATTATAGAATATTTGAAAAGAAATCTAGTTTTACTGTTTTAACTTTGAAATCAGTTTTTGACTTTTTCTTGATTTCTGTTCCTAAGAAAGGTTGCAAGGATATTCTCCTCGGTTTTCTTCCTTATCGTTTTACCTCTTACATTTTGGTCTGTGGTACATTTTGAATTATTTTTTTCCCCTCTGGTGTAAGGTAATAGTTAAGGTTCATTTTTCCCCCCCTAATGGATAACATTTTTTCTGGCAACATATGTTGAAAATACTTTCCTGTCCCCATAGACTTCCTTTGGTATCTTTGCTGAATATCAATCAACCATTTAAATTTCTTTTTCTAGACTCTTCTTTTCTGTTCCATTGATCTATTTGTTCATCTTTCTGCCATTTGTACACTGTTATGATTATTTAAGGTTTATTGTTGACAGTCTTAAAACTAGATAGCATTAGCTCACCAATTTTTGTCCCATCCCTGTCCCCCAAGGTTGAATTGGCTATTCTAGATCCTTGCTTTTCCATATAAATTCTAGAATAAGCTTGTCAATTTCCACAAAATCACCTGCTTGGAGTTTGACTGGGATGTTGTTGAATCCATAGATCAGTTTAGAGGAAAGGACATCTTAATTTTGTCTTCCCATCATCAAATATAGTGTATTTCTCCATTTACTTAGACCTTTCTAATTTCTCTTAGCATTGTTATAAATGTTGGGAGCCTATACATATTCTATTACATTTATCTCTAATATTTTCTCTTTTCTATGTTATTGTAAATGGAATTAAAACATTAATCTTCTAGTTGTCTATTGCTAGTATATGGAAATACGTTTGATTTTTAAATATTGGCTTTGTATCCTGTCACCTTGCCAAATTCACTTACTAGTTTCAGTAGTTGCTTTGAAGATTATTTAGGATTTTCTTTGAAGATGATCATTCTGCAAATATAGTTTTACTTCTTGTTTCCCAATTTAATTTATCCATCCATCCCTCCATCCAGCCATTTGCTAAACATTTGAGAATAGGTTGCTATACATCATATTCCTTGAACACTGAATACTTCCATGTATATTTCCTAATAACAAAGATATTCTCTTATGTGGCCACCTTAAGTAGAGTTATCAAGTTCAAGAAATTTAACACTGATATAAAGCATACAGTCTGTATTCTGTTTTTCCCGGGTCTCAGAAAATGTCCTTTTCAGCAAGTGGGTGTGGCTCAAGTGATGGAGCTTCTGCCTACCATATGGGAGGACCCAGGTTCTATCCCTGGGGCCTCCTGGTGAAAAAGAAGAGAAAGTGTGCCCACTTAGCAAGCCAGTGCCTGTATAAGCACTGTGTGACGAGCCAGTGCCCACACAAGTGCCCACATGTTGAGCCAGTGCCCCGCACAAGTGAGTCACCCAGCAAGATGATGACACCTCAAAAGAGAGAAAAGGGGAGAGTCAAGGTGAAGCGCAACAGAAACCAGGAACTGAGGTGGCGCAGTTGACAGGGAAGCTCCCTCCCCATCAGAGATCTCTAGGATGGAATCCTGGTGAATCCTAGAGGTGAGAAAATGAAAAGAGAAGACAAGACAGGCAGCAAAAACAGCAAGACAGGAGGAGGGGAAAGGGGGGAAAATAAATAAATAAATCTTAAAAAAAAAAAAAAAAAAAGAAATGACCTTTTGGGTATTTCCCTCTCTAGTATTACAACTAGTCCAGGCTCATGTATTGCATGTAATTGTCATTGGCTCTTTAGTGTTTCTCTTTCTCTCTCTTTCTAAATTCTGGCCTTTTATATAAAACATAAAATTTCCCTTCTAAACTACTACCAAGAATACAATTCAGTGAGATTAATGACATAACGCTATGCTCCCTTCACCAATTTTTATTATCAAAACCTTTCCGTCACTCCAAACAGAAACCCTGCATCTATTATGTGTTAACTCCCAATCCCTTCCTCCTCCCTCTTGTAACCCATGCTCAACTCTCTGTTCTCTAAGAATTTTGCATATTCTAGTAATTTCATAAGTGGAATTTCATTGAATTTTGAATTTCAAACCAAGTTTGCATTCCCAGGATAAACCCTTCTTGGCCCTGATATTTTATCCTTTTTATATTTTGCTGGATTTGATTTTCTAATATTTTGATATGAAATTTTGTATTTATATTCTTAAGGGATATTGAGTCTATAATTTTCTTTTTTGTAATGCTTCTGTCTGGTTTTAGTATTAGGGTTATGCTGACCTCATAAAATGAATAGTAGTCTACTACCAGTTACTCCATCATGATCAGTAACAGAATTCTAGTTTTCTTACTTTTAAGTGTATATAATGATGGCTGTTAGGTAAAAGAGGTGGAATTGTTTTAACAGTCAGTTAAGAATATCTTTTTATTAACATTCAAGATAAATATGGAATAGTATATTTGTGTCTGAAGTAATGCATCAAAGATACGGGAAGAGTTTAAGTGGATTGAACAATGTATATATGCTCCCTTATGCTAAAATTGCATTTATATTTTATTAGAAAATTTTCTTTTATCACTGAGGGAATGAATTACCCATCTGATTGTCATTTATTTATAATTTATGCAGTATTCAATTAATAAGATTTATTGTATGTTAATAATTGAGTCTTAGTTTTTTTCCCTCTCTTTCTCCCCTCTTGATTTTCTCCCAGATAGAAGTTTATATGCAGAGAAGTCAGCTAATGTTTTTACCTGTTGTGTTATTTTGCATAAAGGTGGCTACATGGATTGATATAAAATAAAAATATTGTTTTTCATTTGTTTTGGTGACATTCTAGGTAGCTGCTATTGCTATGGTCTCTCTTTTGGGGAGACTTCTGTTCAAAAACAAAGATTATAATTTCAGTCTAACTCAGAGCAGAGGTTCAGTGTAGAATGGAGTTAGAAGAAAACACACTATCAAATTTGATGAATTAAAAGTCTTGTGTTAAATAAGCAGTGGGAGAGGGAATTGGGGGTAACCATTCCTGGTTCCAACAGTCATAGTTCATGGGCAGAGGCATCGGGAAAGCATAGGGATAAAAGAGTATCATTATGGAAGTGTTTCGGGTGTGTGTTGTGATACTTTAGGAAACATGTCAACTTCTAAACCTCTGTCTTTTGCATGACATGTTTAGACACACATCCTATACAATGTGTTCAGCAGTACTTGTGGTGCTTGTTGTTGCCCTTGGATTTAAAGGAGAGTGATATCCCCACATCATTTAGAAGGATCTTCTTCCCTATTTTATTTTCAAAAAATCCAAGGATCATAAGTGAGATATGGACCAACCTTGGCACCTGTAAGCGGGGACATAGCGCTGCCAGGAACAACTGGTGACCTCTGATTGGCAGGTTTCACCTCCTTCCTTCTCTTGTCATTATTTCTATGGGTGGTGGGCTGAGTTCACAAGATGACCATGGGGTAGTATGTATGTTGGGACACCACAGGCTGACCTCTGTGCTGCCTTCTGTAGCAGTGTTATTTGGTCCTCTGGGTGATCATTATAAAAAGGGTCTTTAGCAAACAAGAATTTTTTTAAAAAAAAGGTCTTGGGATTGGTGACCATTTCCATATTTGCATATAATATGCCGCCAGCATAAAATCTCCCTCCTTTCTTGCCCTTCACCCATCCAGAAGCATTCTTGAGGGCTTGTTTCAAGTCTAGCCTCCTTCAGGAATTGTCTAACTATTTGGTCCCACTATTTCTTTCCTTTAGGAGCTGCTTTTTGCATGTTTATGGTTTAATATACCCTTAATTGAGAAGACAAGGTTTATACCAGCAGATATAGTTTATACCTTGTTTTTTTTTAAGTGACACAAAATGGAATATTTTTTTCTTGACTTTCCCAGGTAGATATAGCTATTTGGATACAGGAACAAAAATTGTTTCATGTGACACAATGGGAAATGAAGTATTTGCAACAACCGGAAAATTTAGGTTATAATGATTATCAGAGCAGAAAATTTAGGCCAAAAGAAATAGTTAAATTATTTGAGAACTTGAATTCTCTGGCGTGACCCCCTGGATTATTGCCTGATTTCCTCTACTTTCATTCTATATGATAAGATTTTCTACAGAGGTTCCCTTTTCCCCCCCACCATACCCATTTTCCCCAAACTTTAAAAATATTCATATTCAAATTTCAACATAGGGCAACTTGGCCCCATTATTTTTTTTTTTTATTGACTTTGTAATAATATTACATCAAAAATATATATGTGAGGTCCCATTCAACCCCGCTCCCCCACCCCCCTTCTCCCCCCCCCAACAACACTCGTTCCCATCATCATGACACATCCATTGGATTTGGTAAGTACATCTTTGGGCACCTCTGCACCTCATAGCCAATGGTCCACGTCATGGCCCATACTCTCCTCCATTCCATCCAGTGGGCCCTGTGAGGATTTACAATGTCCGGTGATTGCCTCTGAAGCACCATCCAGGGCAGCTCCATGTCCCAAAGACACCTCCACCTCTCATCTCTTCCTGCCTTTCCCCATACCCATCGTCCACCATGTCCACTTTTCTCAATCCAATACCACCTCTTCTATGTGGACATTGGATTGGTTGTGTCCATTGCACCTCTATGTCAAGAGGAGGCTCAAATTCCACATGGATGCTGGATGCAATCCTCCCATTTTCAGTTGTAATCACTCTAGGCTCCATGGTGTGGTGATTGTCCTTCTTCAACTCCATCTTAGCTGAGTGTGGTAAGTCCAATAAATCAGATTGTAGGTGCTGTAGTCTGTTGAGGTTCAGGACCTGGCTATCATATTGTCAGTCCAGAGATTCAAATCCCCTAAATATATCTTAAATCCCAACGTTAACTGCACCTCCAGCACATTAGCATGAAAGTCTTATGAAGGGAGATCCCATCTGAGTCCAGATTCATCACACATAAACACCATTTCCAAAGAGGGGCCATCTGCCCTGGTAGTTAACCCCATCGGCCATGGCCATAACTCTCATGGGTCTCTTTAGCCTTCAAAGGAACCAATATCTGGGGGTTGTATCTGCTTTATCTGTCTCTCTGACTCTGCTCAGTTGTGCATGAGGGCAATCCTTCTGCCAGCCTCCAGACTCTTTTTTAGAAACTCGTAGCCATATAAACTCATTTCTCCTTTCCATTTCCCCCTTACTTTAGGTCAAACAGCATTTTAAAGTCATGTTATTTTATGTAGACATGGATATTCTGCTGATCCGCATTTGGCCCCATTATATTTACCCTTTATCTTACTCATTCTTTTGGCCAGAAGGTCTGGCCTTGCAAGACTTGGTAATTTAACTTTCCTAGTTTACTCAATTTAATATATATATATTTTATTTTATTTTTTTTTAAGATTTATTTATTTCTCTCCCCTCCCCCCCTCCCCAGTTGTCTGTTCTCTGTGTCTATTTGCTGCATGTTCTTCTTTGCCCACTTCTGTTGTTGCCAGTGGCATGGGAATCTGTGGGTTTTTTTGTTACGTCATCTTGTGTCAGCTCTCTGTGTGTGCAGTGCCATTCCTGGGCAGGCTGCACTTTCTTTCGTGCTGGGCAGCTCTTCTTACGGGGCACATTCCTTGCACGTGGGGCTCCCCTACGTGGGGACACCCTGGTGTGGCACGGCACTCCTTGCACACATCAGCACTGTGCATGGGCCATCTCCACACGGGTCAAGGAGGCCCGGGGTTTGAACCGTGGACCTCCCATGTGGTAGATGGACGCCCTAACCACTGGGCCAAGTTTGCTTCCCTATATATATTTTTTAAAGATTTATTTTATTATTTCTCCCTGCTCCCCCGCCCCCCCCCATTCTTCCCGTTGTCTGCTCTCTGTCCACTCACTGTATGTTCTTCTGCATCTGCTTGTACTCTCATTAGGAGACTCTGGGAACCAATCCTGGGGCCTTCTGGAGTGGGAGAGAGGCGATTACTCTCTTGTGCCACCTCAATTCCCTGTTCTGTTACATCTTCTTATTTTTCCTCTGTGTGTCTTTTTGTGTCATCTTGCTGCACTAGCTCTCAGCATTGGATGGCACTAATGCGTGGGGTGACTTTCCTGCACTGGGTGCCATTCCCATGCAGGAGGGCACTCCTGCACGGGGCAGCATTCTAGCATGGGCTGGCACTCTGTGTCGGCCAGCTTGCCCTCACTAGGAGACCCTGGGCATTGAACCCTGGACCTCCTATATGGTAGACAGGAGCCCAATTGGTTGAGCCACATCCATTTTCCTCAACTTAATATTGAAAGATTCACAGCTAATGGATTCGGAATACTAGCAGCAATGTCAGGTTCTCCAAAATTTGGTCTTTTCTAAGAAATTTTCAGGACAGGTACATAAGGATTCAATAGAATAAATGAACTGACATGGAGAATAATTTCACAAACACTGTACATTCAATTTTGTAACACTGTTGCATGGAATAAAAATCATTCAAATATTTCATAAAATATCACCCCACATGGATGCCTGTAGACTAGACTAGCTCACCCATACATTGTTTTTTTTTTTTTGTTAGAGAAGTTGTGAGTTTACTAAGCAATCATGCATAAAATATAAGATTCCTGTACACCCCCCCCACCAACACTTTGCATTGGTGTGGAACATTTGTTACAATTGATGATAACACATTTCTATGATTGTGCTATTAATTAAAGTCCATAGTTTAACTTAGGGTTCTCTGTTTGTGTAGTGTAGTTCCATGGATTTTTTTTTTAAAGAGATTTATTATAGGAATGGCTCATGTGACCATGGGGATTGGCAAGTCTGATTTTTTTTTTTTAAAGATACTTAGATTACATAAATTTTACATAAAAAATGTAGGGGATTCTCATATTCCCCACTCCATCCCCCTCCCACACTTTCCCACCTTAACAACATCCTTCATTAGTGCGGTACATTCGTTACAATTGATGATCACATATGGAAGCATTGCTACTAACTGTGGACTACAGTTTACATTATAGTTTACACTTTGCCCCACACATTTTTATAAATTATGACAAGATATATAATGGCCTGTATCTGTTACTGCAACATCATTCAGAAATTCCAGTGTCTCAAAAATGCCACCATATTACACTTATTTTTTGTTTTTTAAAGATACTTAGGTTACATAAATGTTACATAAAAAATATAGGGGATTCCCATATGCCCTGCCTCCCACATGAGGAATTTTGTAAAAAAATTTTTATTCTGTTACCATATATACAATCTAGCATTGCCCCTTTATTGGTGATTTTTTATGATTATACTGATTTTTTTTTTTTTTTAAAGATTTTATTTATTTAATTTCCCCCCCTCCCCTGGTTGTCTGTTCTTGGTGTCTATTTGCTGCGTCCTGTTTCTCTGTCCGCCTCTGTTGTTGTCAGCGGCACGGGAAGTGTGGGCGGCGCCATTCCTCAGCAGGCTGCTCCCTCAGCAGGCTGCTCCCTCCTTCGCGCTGGGCGGCTCTCCTCACGGGCGCATCCTTGCACGTGGGGCTCCCCCACGCGGGGGACACCCCTGCGTGGCACGGCACTCCCTGCGCGCATCAGCACTGCGCATGGCCAGCTCCACACGGGTCAAGGAGGCCCGGGGTTTGAACCGCGGACCTCCCATATGGTAGACGGACGCCCCAACCACTGGGCCAAAGTCCGTTTCCCTGTACTGATTTTTTAAAACAAGTAGTTACCTTTGTTACAATAGAGGAAAGATTATTAAAATAGTTCTATCATCCATTATTTGTGTTTTTCCCATGTACCACTCTATTATTATCATCGTGTTTTACATTTGTTTTAATTCATGAAAGAACATTCTTATACTTGATCTATTAACTATAGTCCATTGTCTACAATACGGTTCACTGTGTTGTATAGTCCTATGATTCGTCTTTTTAATTTTTATTCTATTGATATATACATCCTAAAGTTTCCACTTTTAGCCACATTCACCTGTATAGTTCAGTGTTGTTGACTATACTCATAATAATGCATCACAGCCATTTCTCCCCCCTCCTCCCTTTTTTTCATTTTCCCTTTTTTGTTTCTATCTTTCAACTTTCTTCTTATTGAGACTCCTCCGGACAGTTTTCTTTGGAGTATTGGTATTGGAGCTAGACATTCCTGGGCACTGATCCCAGGTGGTATAATCCTGAGCAAATTAATCTTGCTCTTTATTCCTTTTTAAAAAAAGAATGATGAAACTTGCCTTCCAGGGTGTTTGTTGGAGTTTGAGAAAAATGTATGTTCAATGCCTGGCATGTGGTAGAAACTCCGATGGCAGCTAATAACAGGTCTCTAGTTCTAAACCGGGGGTCCCATAAGGCCTTACACATCATAGGCAGTCAGCACATGCTCTCCCACTGTATTATTTACATTACAAATAGGGATGACTTTAACCGTTTATAGCGGGGGAGATGTGAGTATCGATCGCTGGGTTCAGGTTTGTACACTTAAATTTACTGAATTTTTTGAAAGGTATTACTTCATGCTCCTTACCCAGTGCAAACATAGCATTTAAAGAATAGTAGTCCTGTTATGACGACAGCCATTAGAACAACACCTAAGAGTAGAGGCCCCAAGAAGTCAGTGGGTATTTTAGTCTGTGTTTTGCATGGGGATCGGAGAATAAATAATTGTGTGAGGAAATGTGGAGTGGACAGAAGATGCTTCCTGGAAGACATGGGACTTTAACCACAATAAGCCCCATTTGTGGAGTACTTCTCTCACCCAGTAGTCACAGTCACACCATAGGGCCACTACAATTTTTTTTTTTATTTCACTGGGGGAGTAAACTGAGTCTCCAAGAACCTGTACTGGGATGTGTGCAAAATTCAGAGACAAGTGTAAAGTGGATATTCAGGGTAGGGAAGACGAGATAGATAAAGGTTAGACATTTTAAGCACTCTTTTATAACACTAGGATTTGTTTTTAAAACAAACAAGTTTAAATTTTAAACTTTACTTTGAAATACTAAAAACTTGCAGGACAGTTGCGAAAATAATACAAACCCCATATAAACAACCCCAACATACATTTATCCCCTTCAAGACCCAGATTCACAAATTTTAATGTTTTGCTACATTTGCCATATCATTCTGTCTGTCCATTAGTCTGTCTTTCTATTTATCCATCCATTTTCTGAACACTTCACTGTACATTTCATATATATATCATGGCCTTGAACACTTAATACGGTCATGTATAATACATTTCATATGATCACATTTCTTGATTTTTAAAATAAGTGGCCCATTGGCTGTAGTTTGAGATTTTTGTTATTATAGTATTGTTAAATTGGCTTTTACGTGTTTGTTTCATGGTTGTTTTTTGTTGTTGTTTGTTTTGTTCTTTGTTTAAGGGCAAATTTTTACATATGCTCACAGAAGCCAGAACACTGTGATGTTTTTGATCATTTGTTTTTTCCCCAAAAGCCTTTAAATTTGTTGGAATATGTATTTTTCTTATATTTGATGAGGTGGAAACTTTTATAGCTGGGAGTTGTAGAGAGACTGTGAGTATCCTGAGCAGAATGCTGTAGACTTAGATTCTGGTCACTTCTCTGCTGTTATCTAGCCTTGTGACTTTTGTCTGATGTACCACATTGTGGAGGTGGAGGTGCTGATACTCAGTGTCAGTGTTGGGAATCTGATCCAGTGGCCTTTTCTCTGGGTCCCTTGACCAGACTTACTTAGAGTTAGGAGAAGGTTTTTGATCTGGTGGCATTGGAAACACCTGTGCAATTGCTTAACAAGAGTGGTTGAGATTTAGATTGAGAATTTTACATGCCAACCCTGGCTCTTTACTAGATCAAACTTCTTTCAATGTCTTAGCCAGCCTCCTTTTGAGATATCTCTCTATAAGATATGTTAATATATCTCTGTTTCCCATCATGTTTTCTTTTTTGTCTTGGCTCCAGAGATGCTTAGAGCTAAATTTATTGCTTAATTATAGTTGCTGGATTGGTGAAGGTTTTCAGTATATATATTTTTTACATTTTTGTGTGATTTTTTTCCATTTTTAGTTTTTATAATCTTACTGTTTCTGTGTCCTTTACTGCATATCACCTTAAATTATTTTGATAATTTCTGTGGGAGGAGGGCCATCAGACAAATGGAAAATAGACTTGGGTAACATTGATCAAAAAAGTTTGGGACAGATTTTGTATTTAAAGCTCGTTTCATGTTGTTCCCTATCAAATGGTCTGTGCAGCTCATTTTTCTGACTTATTTGAGGTAATAAACATAGGAAAAAGTTTTTCTTCATAAAAATTATTTATTTGTATTCTTGATTATGAAAGTACTGGTGGGTTAACCCTCAGTTCTGACCTTGTAGGCAGACCTGTGATTCCTTGAGGTTGTCAGACTGACACCCCTCACTCTCTTTGTGACAGTCCTGCTCCAGCTTCCCAGGGGACCCAAGCCTGCCTCCTTCAGGGCTACTCCTAGTGGTGGGAGGCTCTGAGCATTTGCAACTGCTGGCAAATATTCCTTGAATGTGGGAAGAAAGGATTTTGGACATAGTGGGTGTCACTGGCCCTTTTTTCAGCCTGGCTGTTAGAAGAAGCTTTTATTTATGTGACAAACAGTTATTTGGCACCCCCTCTATGGCATTGATATGGCTGCTCTATTTTTAGTCATTTAATGATGATGGCAGCATCATTAATAATTCCGAATATGATAGAATCGTCATATAGGCAACAAATTTCAGAGGAATAATTTTGAAAAGACTCATAGTAATAGCTGTATACAGCAGCTCTAGTAGAGGAATGAAGGCCCCTGTAGAAACCAAGAGACATCATTTAACCTGGGGGCAAAGTTGGAGAGCAGAATTCCCATTAGTCTGTGAAAGTCCTTACTTGGAATCTTCTTCACAGTAATTCCATATATTTGGGATACAAACAGAAGTGCCTGGGATGGCCTTTGTTATGACCCCCAGAGATACCTGAGCTATTTTCAGAGTTCTGTGTGTGTGTGTGGGGTAGTGTAGCATATGTAGGCTGGTCCCCCACCCCCATCCCCTTTTCCCATGGCTCAACTGATTGCTCTTTTCTTTCCAAATTGCTGGCTTAAGCTTTATTTTATCTAATTTTATCCCTTCCAACCTTGTACATCCAGAGCATCATTAGGGCCTGTGCTCATTCTGTCCCTTCCACTCCTCCTGGCTCCCTCTGCAGTCCCGAGGGGGAGGGAGGTTAGGGACATTTGCATATGCTCTGCATTTCGGCAGTGGGAGGGTGGCTGGGGTGGATGTTCTTCAACCCTGGAACTTCTCCTTTATGTGACCTTCCTTTTCCTTGACATATTTTGCCTCTTCCAGGACCTGGCCTCGTTCCCTCTCATCTCTCTCAGCCTACTCCATTTCTTTTGATCCATTCCTCTTCCCTCCCCCGTTCTGCCCCTTTATGCTTGCTTGCTTTTCTTACTTTCTGTGATGTTTACATGGTCCCCATTTCTTTTGACTTCACACATCTGTTCATCTAAATCATGAATGCCATTTGGCATAATTAAATATGTAATATGCTTATTTGAATATCAATATGTCACTTAATATGTATATTAGTAAGAGACTTGGCTTAAGCACTGGGACGAATCACTATTTGCAAACGTCCAGTTGGGCCAACTCCTTCTCAGCAAGTTGATGCATCTCATTGGTTCCCTCTCTGTCTCAGTGTCTCTGTTTCTGGGTTTCTGTCTCTGAGTCTCGTTCTGTGTCTCTTTGTGTTTGTGTCTCTTTGCCCTATTTGTGTGTTTCTGTATTTGTGTCTTTCTCTCTGACACAAGTCACTCAAAACAGGCTTTTTGTTCCCATAAATCCCTGTTTGTAGGCATGCACAGATAGCTGAGGAGTGAGAAAAAAGGTTCAGTCAAGTGACTGCACACAAAAACCAACAGAAAAATAGAGCTTCATACCCACATCTTTACTGTCCCTGCCACCTTCTCTAATAAGACTGCAGTGGAGCCTTGGTACCCTCCCCTGAGGACATGCTGATGCAAAGGTAGGAAGGCAAGAGCAATCCGAGCCTAGCTTTGCCTCAGAGTCCCAGGTGATTCTCCTGACCAAATGAAAGGTCGGGAAACCATCCCATCTGGGAGGCATCGGGAGTGGAGTGACAGGAAGCCAGGATCCAGTCTTCAAATAGGTTATGTGGGATTTGCTTGTCACTTCCACTTAAAGGTAAATAAATATATTACATTTATGTAATCGAAGTATCTTTTAAAAAATAAAAAAAGTGGAAAAAAATAAAGGTAAATAAAAATCCATTTTTGGCTTAAAATTCCAACTTCTGGTCTTTGGGTGAAGATTGACTGACAAGCATTCCCTCCCATGTAGTAAAGGCTCGCATGCAGGGCTATAAATTAGAACTCAGCATTGGACCTATCATCTGAATGTTTTCTGCTGAGTGGAATTAGAACATGTTGTTTCTTTTGAGGTTGCAAAAAGCCAACTAGTGGGAAGCAAACTAATTACTTGAAATCTTGTTTTATCAACCATAAAAGTTAGATGAAAGCTGGAGCAATTATATTAGAAAATCTTGATGTGTCTTAGACCACAAATTTTAATTCCTTTTCTGGGAGAGAAAAACTGCATTTTAGACTTAGATAATTTGGTCAAGTTTCAGGATATGAAATACAAAGAACCCTGGATTAAGTTTCTAGAGTCTTGAGTTTTATAGCACAATGACAGGCAAGCCATGCATCCTCCCCCAGCCCTCATCTGCTTGGCTCTCCAAGGGGAATAAAAAGTTCTGCCTCACAGGTCCTTGTCAAGATTAAATAGGAGAAATTTATGCCAAGCTTATACTAGGTGTTGAATAAAATATTAGTAACTGGTGAGGCTTTTGAAGGGCCTGCTGAAGCCCTGGGTGGTTAATGGTTTTTTTGCCTGTTGGTTTTGTTGTAGTGTGGCTGGACCTAAGTAACACATGCTGTTTGTGTTTCTTTGGACACTGGTACTTTTAGGGTCTTAATTATGTTGTTTTCATGGAAAATTTGAAAGTATTCATGGTTCTAAAAAGGGCTGACAGCTTTGAATTTCCTTTTTTCTTTCTCTGCAAACAATTTGAAGCTTTTTTTTTCTTTCTGGTTACCAGGGTCTGGGGGTTGAACCCAGGACCTCGTATGTGGGAAGCCTGTGCTCAACCACTGAGCCACATTGGCTTTCCTGAGTTGGGTTTTTTGTTGTTTGTTTTTATTTTTCAGGAGGTACTGGGAACCAAACCTGGGACCTCCCATGTGTGAGGCAGGTACTCAACTGTTTGAACCACATCTGCTCCCAAGTTTGAAGCTTAAATCTTGTAATTAATAACAGGAGAGGTTAAGAGTCAGAGATTTTTCTCTTACTCTGATCATTTTTAAGCTGAATTTGGCATGGGTTGAAGTAAATCCATGCCTTTTTGATCACTTTTTTCTTTTACTGAGAATAGATTCTATCTCTAATGACATAATTACAAACAGTACTGTTAACATATGGTATTGATTTTTCACAGAAGCATTGTTGAAATGCATGGGAACTCCCAGGTTAAAAGATGTAAAAAATAGGCAACAATCCATATAGTCCTCTAGAATCTAGAGAGGATCCAAATATATGAGAAACTGTTAGGGTAGAGGTCTACAACCTGTGACCTACAAGCCAAACCCAGCTTGCTGCCAGTTTTTGCATGGTTCATAAACTAAGCATGGTGTTTTACGTTTTTAAATGATTAAAAAATAATCCAAACTAATAATAGTTTGTGACGTGTGAAAATTATATAAAATTCACATTTCAGTGGCCATATGATTTGATTGGAATGTAGCCATACCAGTGTTTTTACTTATCGTCTGTGGCTGCTTTCATGGTATAATGGTAGAATTGAGTAGCTGCCTAGATTATGGCCTGGACCTTTACAGAAAAAGTTTGCCAATCCCTGGTCTAGATGGTGGGGAATTTTAGTTTTACTGTGTAGTCATTGGTTTCTTTTTGAAGTTCAGTTTTGAACTTTATTTTATTTTTATTAATAAAGAAAATGTATAAAGAAGGAAAATCAAATATTGCCCATTAATCCCACTTACTCAGACCACCCTTTTAACATTTTGGATAACAAAAATAATAAAATCACATGGTAAGATTTCTTTTCCACACAGTGTTGGAAAGTATAAAATAAAGTAAAAACCTGTCTCTTACATTTTTCCCATCTCAAGTCTTCTACCTAAGGGAAACACTGTTAATTAATATTTAACATTTGAAAACCATTTTTGAGGTTATACCAGGATATATGTGTATATCCTTTTTTTTTTTTAAAAAGCTTCTCATAATATGTTTAATTTACTAGTAAAATATTTTTAAGTTAATTTTTAAACCTTTTATTATGAAATATTTCAAATGCATGCAGCATAAGCCAGACAAGTATAATGAACCCATGTGTCCATCATTCGCTTCACCTCTCATCAACTCCTGGCTGATTTTGTTCCATTTATGTCCTCATCTACTTCCTTGCCATTTTATTTCAAAGCAAATCGCAGGTACATCATTTCACCTACAAATCGTTTAGTATGTATCTCTAAAAGAAAGACAATGACCTTTTGAAAAACAACCACAAACCTTAAAAAATAGTAGTAATTCCTTAATGCAAATTTGAGCATTGGGTATTGTTTACAGTTGTCTGTTTTTCCACTGTTGTCTTTTTCTTTTTTTTTCTAAGATTTATTTTTTTAAATTTCTCTCCCCTTCCCCACCCCCGCCACAGTTGTCTGTTCTCTGTGTCCATTCGTTGTGTGTCCTTCTTTGTCTGCTTCTATTCTTGTCAGTGGCACCAGGAATCTGTGTCTCTTTTTATTGCATCATCTTGGTTCATCAGCTCTCCGTGTGTGTGTGGCACCACTCGTGGACAGGCTAAACTTTCTTTTGCACTGGGGGGCTCTCCCTACGGGGCACACTCCTTGTGCATGGGGCTCCCCTACACGGGGGACATCCTGCGTGGCACAGGACTCCTTGCGCACATCAGCACTGCGCATGGGCCAGCTCCACACGGGTCAAGGAGGCCCTGGGGTTTGAACCATGGACCTCCCATGTGGTAGGCGGACGCTCTATCCATTGAGCCAAGTCCACTTCCCTGTTGTCTTTTTCTTCACAGTTGTCTTTTAATCAGCACTCCCCCCCCCCACTTGTGGCTTTTTGTATGCTGTCTGCTCTTTGTGTCCATTTGCTGTATGTTCTTCTGTGTCTATATTTATTTATTTTATTTCCCCTCCCTCCTTGCAGCTTGCTTGCTGTATGCTCTCTTTGTCCATTCATTGTATGCTCTTCTGTGTTTTTGCTTGTCTTCCTTTTTGTTGCATCACCTTGTTGAGTAGAGTTGGCTCTCCGTGGTACTTGTGGGCCAAGTGGGACTCAGCAGAGCTTGCGGGCCGGGCAGCTCTCCGCACCATGCGGGCAAGCCTACCTTCAAAAGGAGGCTGCAGGACGTGAACCCAGGGCCTCCCATATGGTAGATGGGAGCACCACTGATTGAGCCACAGCTGCTTACCCACAGTTGTCTTTTAAATACCATCATTTCTTTTTTTCTGTCTGGATCAGGATCCAGATAAGGTTCACACCTTGTCATTGGCTGTTACCATTTGTCTGTTTTTTACCTACAGGTTTCCTCTACATTCCTGTTTTTCTTCATACAATTTATTTTTTAAAGAAACAGTTATTTGTTATACAGAGGTTTCACATTCCTGTGGTATCATTTAACATGTTCCTCTGTCTTCTGACGTTGCTGTAAATAGGTAGTTGGAGGGAAGTGGACTTGGCCCAATGGATAGGGTGTCCGCCTACCACATGGGAGGTCTGCGGTTCAAATCCTGGGCCTCCTTGACCCGTGTGGAGCTGGCCCATGAGCAGTGCTGTTGCGTGCAAGGAGTACTGTGCCATGCAGGGGTGGCCCCACGTACAGGAGCCCCACGCACAGGGAGTGCGCCCCGTAAGGAGAGCCATCCGGCGTGAAATTGCAGCCTGCCTAAGAATGGCGCCACACACACGGAGAGCTGACACAACAAGATGATGCAACAAAAAAAGAAACACAGATTCCTGGTGCCCCTGATAAGGATAGAAGTGGTCACAGAAGAACACACAGCGAATGGAAACAGAGAGCAGACAGCTGGGGGGGGCGGATAAATAAATAAATAAATAAAATAAATAAATAAATAAATAGGTAGTTGGATCTGCAGACCTCATCACACTCAAGGTTTTTCCTCCTTTGCGCCCTCCTCCTCCTCCTTTTCCTTGCTAGACTTAATTCATAGTTGAAGGTGGGTTCTTCCAACGGGAGGGACTTAACGACCAGTTGTCTTTTTTTGTGACATTACCACTCGTTGTTAATGCCTAAATTCAGTCATTCATTTTGGCTTGTAAAATAGTGACACTCTGGTTCTATATCACTCCTTTTTATTGACTGAAATATTTGATTTTTCCCTCTCTTTTCTAGTTTTCAAAGTAATGTGTTGGCTTATTAGTATCCTTTAACAGTGACTGGTATGGGTTTTATTTTTTAAGTATTATGGATGTAAACATATTTAATATGTTTAAGTCCTTTGAAATTATTGATGTACAAATTGTCCCATTTTTGGCTAGTGTGAGCCTTTTCAAGTTGACTCCTGAGTCTTTTTGACACAACCCTAGTAGTCTTGGATCTGGTATGATAAAATGTTCTGGACTCATTTTGTACATATCTTGCCCCAGTTGTGGGAGCAGTCATTTCTCCAGGAGTTGTACTTCTTTTGTGTGTAAACTAGTATTTCAAGATTTCAATCTGGATTTAGAGGTACATACCCATAAATGAGCAAACAAACATTTTTATAATAAAACGACACATAAAGAAAATGTATAAAATACACTTACCTAACCACCGCTTGGGACAAGAAATAGACCATGGCAGAAGCTCAGAAGCCACCTAATGATTCCCTTTCTGATTACAGTTCTCTCCCCTTCGCTCTTAAAACAACCACTTTTTTGACTTTTGTGGTAATCATTTCCTTGTTTTTCATTTGTTTTATCATTTTTTTATATGCATTCCTAAGCAATATATTTTGGTTTTGTCTTTTTGAATTTTATATACAAATAGATCATAATGCTTGCATTCCTTTATATCTTGCTTCTTTTTTCAACATTGTAAGATTCAGCCATGCTTTTACATGTAACCACACTTCATTTTCTTTGAAAAATGATATTCAGTTGAATGCGCAGACCACAATTTATTCTATTAATGTACATTTGAGTTGTTTCTTATTTTGAGCTGTTAAAAAATGCTACTTGGACTATCCTTGTACCGTCAGTGGTACACATGTACATTTCTGAAGACTATAAACAGAGTAATATAATGGCTAGGTTTAAAATTATATGTATGTCTTCTTTCCAAAAAGTTGTACCAACTGATATGGTTACCTGTAGTGTTTTCATGTTCCTGTTGTTTTCACATTGTTCCCTACATCTGGAATTGCTAGACTTAAATTTTTGCCAGTCTGTTGATGGAAAGTGTTATCTCACTGTGATTTTTAGTTGGGTGTTTCCCAGATTGCCAGTGAAATTAAATACCTTTTTAATTGAATATTTGGATTTCTTCCTTTGTGAGTTTCTGTCCAATTCTTTGGCTGTTTTTTTCCATTGGGTTGTCTTTTACTTATTGATTTGTAGGTACTTTTATGTGTATCACTTATAGATTCTCATTGGTTGTGTGTCTTGTGAATATCTTCTCCCGTTCTGTGGCTTATCTTTTCACTTCCTTTATAGTGTTTTTTGATTAACCCAAGTTCTTGTGCTTTTTTTTTTTTTTTTTATTGACTTTGTAATAATATTACATTAAAAATATATATGTGAGGTCCCATTCAACCCTCCCCCCACCCCCCCTCTCCCCCCCCAACAACACTCGTTCCCATCATCATGACACATCCATTGGATTTGGTAAGTACATCTTTGGGCACCTCTGCACCTCATAGACAATGGTCCACATCATGGCCCATACTCTCCTCCATTCCATCCAGTGGGCCCTGTGAGGATCCATGATGTCCGGTGATCACCCCCGAGGCGCCATCCAGGGCAGCTCCACGTCCCAAATACGCCCCCAAGTACTCTTCCTCTACCCTGAGATAGGTTAGAAATTATAATATAGTAAAGATATAAGATGTTTTTATGTAATAAGATCTTTAAAAAGTTTTATAGCTTTGCTTTTCTATGCATATTCCCCTTTAAAAATTTACATAAAAGGAATGATACTGTTATATCGTTCTATACCTTACTTTTTCACATAAAGTGTTATTTTGGTGGTCTTTTCATACCATCCACATGCTGATCCACTTTACTCTTTGTAGTGGTGGCATAGTATTTCATTGGTGGAATTAAGTTTGCTTCTAGTTTTATTTCCTATTAAACTGCTGCTGCAAAAATCTCCTGTGCATTATCTTGGCATATTTGTGTGAGTTTATATGTAAAGCCAATTCTTAACAGTGGAATTTCTGGATCAAAGAGTTTGGCTGCTTTAAATATTGATAGATATTACCAAATTACTCTCAGTTAATACATGTAAAAATAGCAGTTCATATAGCCTCAATTAGAAAATCTAAATGGCCATAGTAGATCTATCTGGATGTGAAGTGGTTTTTAGAACTACTATGTACTAATTGATTAGTTTTAAAAAGCAATATGATTGTTTTAAAAAGATTGAAACCTATCATTCTCTGTGTTTCAAAGGAAGAAAGCAGATATACTCTTAGCCACATTCTAGTTTGGAGCAAATTTTATGGGAGAGTTCTGAGTTTGCATAGTGTTCATCATAAGGAACAGGGAGGCAAGCAGAGGCTTACTTGTGCTATAAAGTCAGCACAGAGAAGCCTTTTCTAATGACTGGATGTTCTTCGTGACAACTAACTTGAGAACTGTTGCATTCTGAGCAATCTTTCTCAAAGCAGGGACTCACCAGCCTTTTGGATCTTTGGTTTTATTCAAATTGAAATCCTTTTCCCCTCTTTGTTCCAGTAATTCTTGGAGTACGTCTTTTTGCACCACACCTTTCCTCAATACCTCACCTGGCTGTGTTCTAGGGAATAGTAGATGCTGTGGAGCATTTGGAGGATTGATGATATTTGCTCTTCCTCCTCAAGCAGCTTTCCATTCTCATGGAGGAGGTTATGGAATGTACTGAAGTAGTGGACTTTTACTATTATTTGGTTGTTGCTCTCTTTAGAACATAATTTAAATCAAAGCAGTTGAGCCCGGGCACAAAAGATGGCATGTTATATGATTCCATTCAGATGAAAGTCTAGAATAGGATAGGGTCATCTATAGAGACAGAAGTAGATTAGTGGTTGCTTAGACCTGGTGGTGGGAATGGAGGGATGGGGGTGGTTGCCAAAGGGTATGGGAGTTTCTTTTTGAGGTAATGGGAAATGTTCTAAAACTGATTTGAGGATAGTTGCACATATCTGTGAATATACTAAAAATCACTGAATTATATATTTTAAATGCATGAATTGTATGGTATGTTAATTGTATGGTATGTCAAGGCCCTCTTTTCAGGTAGATGCATGGTAGATACTCAGGAATCCATGCTTATTTTTTTAGTTCTTGCTATGGCCTATCTGCATGTGGTCTGAGATAAGCATGTGAATAATAGTTATTATCTAAGAATAACTCACATGTATTACTTGTTTACTTGGTGCTAGGCCTATAAGTTTTAAGGTTGTTGTAAAAGCAGGAAAAAAACCCTGTGACAGAATGTCATTATCTTGTTTAGTTCTTTGATTGAAGATGGAGGCACTTATTTCATTTTATAGATGAGGAAACCACAATGGGTAACTTTCCCAGATCACATGGCTAATAAGTGGTAGATTCAGGCCCAGGTATGTCCAGTGCCAGAGTCTGAACATTTTTTTGAGGTAAGATAAAGGACATGGAAATTTTAATATTTTTATTAATACAAATTAAAAGACAAGGAAAAGAGTAAAGAAGAAAATAAAAGTCACCCACAATTCTATCACACAGACATGCCCATCTTTGTTCCTATTTATTTCTAGTCTGTGTTTTTTATGCCTTCTGATTTATTTATTTATTTTCAAAGATTTATTTATTTAATTTCCCCCCCTCCCCTGGTTGTCTGTTCTTGGTGTCTATTTGCTGCGTCTTGTTTCTTTGTCCGCTTCTGTTGTCGTCAGCGGCACGGGAAGTGTGGGCGGTGCCATTCCTGGGCAGGCTGCACTTTCTTTTCACGCTGGGCGGCTTTCCTCACGGGCGCACTCCTTGCGCGTGGGGCTCCCCCACGCGGGGGACACCCTTGCGTGGCACGGCACTCTTTGCGCGCATAAGCGCTGCTCATGGGCCAGCTGCACACGGGTCAAGGAGGCCCGGGGTTTGAACCGCGGACCTCCCATATGGTAGACGGACGCCCTAACCACTGGGCCAAAGTCCGTTTCCCTCTGATTTATTTTTATATCCACTCAACCACTGTCAGTCAGTGCATCAGTGAAGGCCATTACTAATTCATTAAAGGACCTTGGGACTGAGGACATACAAGTCATAAATCGGTTCTTTCATGGGCTAGGGATTGGGGAAGGGAGCAGGGAGGACACAGACCTGACACGGTCACAACGGCTCAACTCAGGGAAGGACTTGTCCCATTGTGTTCCCATCTTTCTCTACTCTTCCAACTGTTAGACTTTCTCTCCTGTGAAACAGGTAAAGAAAAAAATCTGTAAAGGTGCCAATTCTGTAACATGTACAGTCACAAAAAGTATATAGTAGAGTATAGAAAAGTGTAGGACTAACAACTATTTGGGATTTTTTAGAGGAGTGAGGTGGGTGGTAAGGAGTAGGGGAAGACTGAAAGCAGAAAAGACTTCCTGGGACAGATGGGACTGGGACTGGCCCTGCAATATTGGAGAGAAACCTGCAAATATTGGAGAGAAATTTCCATGAACTTTGAAAAGGCCATGAAAACCTCCTGTCTTGGAGGATCTACATGAGGGAAAACTTGCATGGGACTTTACCCAGTGAGTCATCAGACATTTCCCTGACCATTGGTGGGGGTCATGTGCATGCTGTGCCTTTTTTCAGTGGGGGATTAGGGGTTCTTTGTGTATTAATAGCAAAAGGAGCTGTATATTATCAACCGATGTTCATTTTACATGTGTATGGCATATTTAAATGTAAAGGTTGGAATAGTAGATGGGAGTGGTTGAGGGTACCGAGGCACACTGGTTAAATTTAGGTTTAGGTTCCTAATGTTTTACAGACTTGAGTTCTAATATCAGCTGGGCTACTTTCTAGCTGTGTGACCTGGCAAATTGCTTAGTCTCTCATTTGTAGAATGTGGGATCACTAACAGTACCTATACCATAGGCTCTTAGGTTGTTGCTATGATTAAATGTGATAAGGTACATAAAGCATTTAGCAGAGTGAGTGACACAGAGTAAGTGTTCAATAAAGATTAGCTAATATTTTAAATTTTACAGAGAGACAGATATAGATATTAAGGCTTGAAAGCAATGTTTGGATTCTTCTCGTTTTGTTCACAAAGAAAACTATGCATTGAGACCTTAGGCCCGTCACTTACCTTTTTCGGTCACAGTTTCTTCCATAATGAGATGGTGGGGTGGTCTAAGTGATATCTCAGATTCTATCCATGACAGTCTGTCATTTTAAAGTGTCTTATTCAATTCAATGTTCTCAGAATATTTCCTTGTTTGATCCTCTCCCAGACATTTATTGGGCAATGGTTTTTCCTGTCATTTTCCCAGATGAGAAAGCAAGTTTGGAGACATTTAAGGACTTGCCCTTGTGAAGCCTCAGAGTTTGTGAGATAGTATGTTCTAGAAAATTAAAGCCAGTTTTCTTTAAAATGAATGTGTATAATATGGATGCACCTCGATTGGGTTTCTGCCCTTGCCATAAAACCAGATATCAAGGGGATTCTTAGAGAAGTTGGATGAGGATTTCACAAGAAACAGTTCCCATGGGAGCTTCAGGCCAGGGCTGTCATAGTAGAACAGTGATTTATGGGCTTCGGACAGCTTGAAAGGTCATGGTGTTCTTTATTTATAAATGAAAAAAGAAAGGAACTTGGGGTTCAGAGAAAAATGTTAAGGGCTTGTAAAGTCTGACCTTAGAATAATTCCAGGTTGTTAGAATGTAAAAATTCAATTTGTTTGATGCCAAATTTGGACATTTTCTTTTATTTTTAAAGCAGTTGGGATTCAGGGGACAAGATAAAACATTGTGGGGGTAAGAGATGGGGAGGAGGCAACAGTGAATGTCCAGATTGTTTCTATTGAGTGTGATGCAGTTCTTTTTCTGAGTGCCCTGTTTGGTTTATCACTTTCCAATTCATGTACCCTTCTAATACAGCAGTTACAGAAGCTGGGAAAGCAATCAGCAGCAGTGTGAATCAGTGCCTTCTGGAATGAATGATTGATGCAAACCAGGCTTCTGTTTGTAGAGGGTGAAGAATATGTAAGATATGTCATATCTCCTTTCATGGATGAGGGAAGGAGAGATCGAAGAATGACAGTGATCATAGGAGGCCACAAATGTTATTGGACCTCTTCAGCCAGGACCTCTAGCATTCGAGTTCCTTCTGAGCTTTGAGGTTGTAATTCAGATGTTACCACCACTTAACCGTGGAAGGTCGCAATCAGGCTGCTCAGTCATAGTGCTGGGAGGGAGAGTGTGCACTGGGAAATACTAGCTGCTAGACTTGAAGTTTGGCAGGTTCTAGCACCCAACAGAATGGTTTTAGGATCTTTACCTCGTGGGTCAGAATTTGAGGTGGGAGTTCCCCAGCCAAACTGTGTTTGCACCTTTATGTATAGGCACTGAATATATAGTTATTTAATGGTAGGGTTCAGATTCTGCTCTCTCCTTGGTTTTGCCATTTTAGAGTGGCTTTTGGCTTAGGTTTCTAATGACTGATTGTTCAGGACCACCATGATTTAGCCTTTGGAAGACTGTTAGAGCCAGAATTTGGCTAGCATGGTTAGAAGAAGCTGTCTCCAAAGTGATCCTGCTACCATATGATTGGACATTTTTTTCTGCATTTATTTGTCCCCTTTGTCTCCAACTCCAAGCCACCTATGGCTTTGCATATCAAAAGATTTTAGTTATAGGAATTAACTCACCATCTCAGGCCATCAGTATGATTATTACTAAGTATGCTGCATCATACAGAGACATAGCAAAGTAATAGAGAAAATGGTCTTGCTTCTTAATAGTAGGCAAATGATTTGACTTTTCTGAGTCCCAGTTTTTTTCACTGTCATGATAGGGATATTAATAGCAATTCACAACATGTTTATGAGGAAACAAATGCAAAAGTTATTCAGAATGAAGAAACCTTTACAAATATAAGATGACCTCACAAGTGAAGGGCTTTGTAAAGTGAGACCTACTGTAGAAAGTGATTTGTAGTAAACTGCATAATGACGTTATATATGTATTTGGTACTTAACATTTGCCCAAAAAGCTTTTATTTCATTGCCTCATTTTGATCCCATCAACAATCTCGTGTAAGGAGACAGGGATTGTGTCCTCCCCTCCCCATTTTACAAATGAGGAAAACTGAGGCTCACAGATGTTGAATGACTTCCCCAGGGTCATTTACTGAATAAATGCCAAAATCAGTACCTATAACTAGGCATCCTGAGTCTTAGTCCTGTGCTCTAATCACTAATGTGTGCTGAGTGCAAAGAATTAGGGCAGGTGTGTGCTCTTCAGTGGTTGGTTGAGCTGCTCTCCTCACTCTGCCTATATACCCTCCATTCATTCTCTTGCTAGTTATTTACTGAGGGCAGCTAGAAGCTGGGCTCGCTGCTGTGTGTTAGGAGTGTTGTTAACAAGACAAACATGGCTCTTGCTCTCTTGAAGCCCACAGTGTAGTGGAGGAGGAAGATTTTTGAAAAATCATGACATAGTTTGCCTTCTTTCATCTCTGCATCTTGTGGATGTGCAGAGGCCAGGTGGGGAGAGACTAAGTCCCCTTTTCTTGGTCTTTGTCTTTTCTCTTTCCTTTTGGGAAATCCTGATGCAACCTCAGGTGGGTCCTTCATTAGGGTTCTGCCTGCCTGTATTTGAGGCTTTGTGTACTCAGCAGTTAGAGACCATGGAGGTTCCTTTTCTGGGGGTGAAAGAATTTGAAGAAGAGAAGAGTCTGGGAGTTTTTCCAAGGGGGTGCATTTTTTTTAAAGAGGTGCCAGGGATTGAACCCAGTACCTTGTACAAGGGAAGCAGGCGCTCAACCACTTGAGCTACATTCACTCCCAAAAGGGGTGCATTTTTAACCAGCTCTTAAAGATGAAACGACGGGGCTGGGTGAGGAGGGGAGTATGGAGTGGGCCCCTCCAGGGTGACTGCCTCTCTTGGTGGCTGCCATGCCTGAAAGGTGGGACACTGACAGCTCTTTCAGTGAGACCTCTCATTGTTCTACTTGTGAAATTTTAATCCTGCTCTACTTTCTCTCAGTAGAATTGGAAGTGACAAGGCAAAGTCCTGTGTATGTCCCACTAACATCCTTTCCCTTCCAGACTTTTTCCACTAAAGTTGTATTTTTTTTTTATGGTTCTTTTTTTTTTTTTTTAATTGACTTTGTAATAATATTACATTAAAAATATATATGTGAGGTCCCATTCAACCCCACCCCCCACCCCCCTTCTCCCCCCCCCCTTCTCCCCCCCCAACAACACTCGTTCCCATCATCATGACACATCCATTTCATTTGGTAAGTACATCTTTGGGCACCTCTGCACCTCATAGATAAAGTTGTATTAAAACGCTTACTACTTTCTTGCTATTGCCAGACAGCCTTTCCTGCATGTGAGCAACAGGGTTAGTACCAGAAAAGATAAGCTTCAGGCTGAGGAGGATTGCTCCAGATTTCACAGATGGGTGGGTGGAAGGATGGTCTGGACTCATTAAATAATGAAACTTTCTTTTCCTTCCATCAGGGATTAGAGCTGACATGATTTGAAAATTTCTCTTTGCTTTGTTTTTCTTCTTCCTCCATTGGTTCTTTGATTCATTGTGCCTTATGCCTTTTCTTTGCCCTTCCTCTTTGCACCTTTCTCTACTGAAAGGTCATTTGCCAGAATGGTTACGCAGAATTATGTTAAATACAGTAGCTTAGTGAATGATTAGTTGCTGGTACACAAAATAACTGAAGAAGAAAACATACCATGATGATGTTCCTTCACAGATTGCATCCTTCCAGAGAGCTGTTTTATAGAGTGCTGAAGCTTGATTTGCTCCGTATAAGCAACACAGTTTTTCCTTATTTTGAAAAATCTATTTTGGAAGGAAATTTTATGAATGTATTGCATACTTCTTAAGCAGACTGCTCAGAACCTAACCTGATGTTTTCTCCATCATGCCAGGTCATCGTTAGGAACACCAGAGGTTATGCTGCGCTAGGGGAGCAAGGCCTTCAGGTTGCTTGCCCCTATAAAAATGGTTCCACAGTCTTGTACTTTGTAGGTTCTTATATCTGGGTCTATCCTATCTGTTTTTCCCCTTACACTGTTAGGTTTTACTTTTGCTCATTTCTTTCCCCTTCTAATTTGTGTATTCAGGAACAAGAGAGCAGTTTAATTAGAATTACAAGAAACACATTACCATATAGTGCGTTCTTATTGTAGGCACTGAAATAGTGTTTTACACAGATGTTCTTGTTGATTGCCCTATGAGATAAGTGCCATCATTATCCTTAGTTTACAGAAGGGGGAACTAAGTGGCAGACACTAGGGTGACCATATATCCTCCTCGTATGAAATATAGGAAATCAATTCAACAGCATTCAGTGGGCTTCTATTATGCTTGTTAAGCATCATTAAGTAAAAATAATTGGTGGTGGTGGGGTGTTGAGCAGTGACAGTAAAAAGTTTGAATAAGAATATTCTTGAATAACTAATCTGGTTATTTACAGAGCTTCATAAATCTGTGCTGTTTTGGAACACTTAAAAGCTTTAAGGATGATAGAAATGGGTCTGTACATTAGGTTAAAATGCAAATGCAGTCTTCTGACTGCTGCTTCAGGGTTCAGTTCTGTAGACCAGAAGACAGCTCATACAGTAATTGTTGTTTGTTTTTCGCATGTAGTGATGCCAAAATACTTTGTGTTCATTTATGGAGTCTATTGTCCTAAACTTCAGTATGCATTCATTTAAATCCATTTATATTGTTTTTGACCATGTGGCTTAGTGATTGAGTACCAGTTTCCCACATAAGAGGTTCTCGGTTCAATCCCTGGATCAGGTACCTTGAAAAAAAGAGAGAAAAAAAAGGGTCAACTGACAAAAATCTTTTTTTTTTTAAGTTGATTCATTTTTTCTTTTATTTCTCTCTCCTTCTGCCCCCTGCCCCCGTTGTCTGCTCTCGTGTCCATTTGCTGTGTGTTCTTCTGTGTCTGCTTGCATTCTCGGTGGCACCGGGAATCTGTGTCTCTTTTTGTTGTGTCATCTGGTTGCATCAGCTCTCCATGTGTGTGGCACCACTCCTGGGTGGGCTGTACTTTTTTTTTTTTTTTGCGCGGGGTGGCTCTCCTTGCAGGGCGCACTCCTTGCTTGTGGGGCTCCCCTATGTGGGGGCATCCCCGCATGGCATGGCACTCCTTGTGCACGGCAGCACTGTGCATGGGCCAGCTCACCACATGGGCCAGGAGGCCCTGGGTTTGAACCCTGGACCTCTCATATGGTAGGTGGATGCTCTATTAGTTGAGCCACATCCATGTCCCTAAAGTTGATTCTTAGAAGGATATACTTGCTCCTAAGAGTGGTGTTCATTCATTTTTTTTCTTTGTGTTTTCCATTGGCTTTTCAGACATTCTCTTTGTAGATGGCACAGAAGTGGTATTTAGAATATTTAAGATGAATTTATCATAGAGTCTAAATCAGTAGGTTTTCCATTAATGAAATTTTTCACTCTTGTACTCCCTGTTTCCCTTGGGTCTTTACTTTGGGTAAATTAGAGAGCATGGGGGGAAAGCCCTCTTCCCTTCAAATACTCAGAGGATTAATTCTTGTCCTGAGCAGTTTTATGTATCTATAGGAGAAGAAATGATAAAGAGATTTAATGTTGAAGAGATTTCAGTTGGAAACAAGGAAGGATAAAAACAAACTTGCTCAAACCCCATAGAGCTGCTGAGAAGGAAGAGGTGATATGTAGTTTTGACCTGTTGTGGATTACCCCTCATGAAAAAGAGCCTCCTCTCTCTCCATACTGGCTCCCATGGAAGGGCCTGCTCGAGGAGAGAGTGGGGAGAGCTGGGATGCCCTTCCAGGGGTGCTGGCAAGGGCAGCTGGGAGCAGTGGGATTGGCTGGCCTTCCAAGTCTCTTTCTGCACGTGGGGTCTGTAATCTCCAGCCACTGAGACTGGGCAGTGCAGAGAATTGGGCAGTGTTTTGCATGTTCCCTAATTACCAAAATGTTCAAGGGCAGGAGGTGATGGGGCTAAACCACCCTGGAACCATGGAGCACGTTTGAACAGCTTGGGCTTCTCCTTCACCGCAGATCCCGATTTCTCTTCCAGGACAAGGTTTTGTTCCCTTAGGGTCATGTGTGGCACCCCTGGTGGCTGTGTGTTCCCTCCACTCTACATTCCTTGACTTAAAAAGAACTCTAAGACTTTCTCCTTTAATTGGGTTGGGGAACACATGACCTGTTCATAGCCAGCTTCTTTTGTGAAAAGACGTTTCTTTCATGGATCATTTTGAAATTTTTTGAAACATGGACATACCTATGTTGTAATGTTTCATTTGTTCCTTGAGATTTGTTGTTCTTTAGTCTTCTTTGCAGTCATTCATTTTAGATTTAAATTAGCAATTGTATACTTAAGTTGGGAAGGGAAATTTGTCTGAAATTTATTTTGTCAGCTCCCTCTGAAATAAATAAAATTAAACTGATGATGTCATTCCTGTTTAAAATGTTTGAAAAGGTATCAAGGCAAAGTGATTAGGGCCTAATTGTTTGCCAGATTTTCTTTAAAGCTGCATTCTTTTTGGATTTTATGCCAAAAAACATCTTAAACTGATGAGCATATAGTTTTCTTTATTATTTTGGCTGGTTTTTAATCAGATGACTGTTTTCATAGTTGAAGAAATACATTTGCATTGGGCCTAAACCCCAGGGTGCCAGAATTCAGCCCAGAAAAAAAATTCTCTCCCTCAGTTTTGTGCTGATATACACTTAAATAGCAAAGATGCGAGTAATTTTCCTTGGCCAAGGTCTCATGGTGGCTTTCCAGAGGGTTGGTTTTATTTATTTTTGAATATCTTTTTTTTTTTTTTTAAGATTTATTTAATTTATTTCTCTCTCCTTCGCCCCTGTTGTCTATTCTCTATGTCCTTTCACTGTATGTTCTTCTGCGTCTGCTTGCATTGTCGGGCAGCACCAGGAAACCGCGTCTCTTTTTTGTTGCGTCATCTTTCTGCATCAGCTCTCAGTGTATGTGGTGCCACCCCTGGGCGGGCTGCACTTTTTTTGCGTGGGGTGGCTCTTCTTTCGGGGCGCACTACTTGTGTGTAGGACTCCCCTACCTGGGGACACCCCTGCCTGGCAGGGCACTCCTTGCGTTCATCAGCACTGTGCGTGGGCCAGCCCACCACACAGGTCAGGAGGCCCTGAGTTTGAACCCTGGACCCTCTATGTGTCAGGCAGATGCTCTATCAGTTGAGCCATGCCCACTTTCCTGATTGGTTTTAAAGTTGGGCAAGTTTAAGGTTGAATGCCCTGGTTGCCCTCCATCTCGAGAAGCCAGGATTCTCTAAAGCTCCCCCAAAGTGAAGCTTTCAGAGAAGGTTATCCAGGTTCCTAATCCTTTGCTATCCAGGCTAGGCTGGCAAGAGCGGAAGGGGAGTGGTACAGAAGCCTACATAGTTGCGTGGTACAACCCGACCTTCATTTTGTACCTGTTTCCTCAGGGCCACTGCCGTGGGTCACTGGCTCACACGTTTATGTTGCTCCTAATAGGTGCTTGTAAATGAACAATGATGTACCTACTGTTTGTGACCTGCTGTGGTAGATGCTGGGAGGAATACACAATGAATTTTTCTAAAACCATATTTGAGGCTTAACAGTTATAAACATCTGTAGTTCTTTGTGACGCTTCTGCTCAAGAACCTTCACTGGTCCTTTTCACCAAGGGGAAAAGTCTGTGTGTAGTCTCGACTCCTGCTATTGTTTGCTGCCCACCCCTCCTGCCTGTTTCACATGATCTGGTCTTACCTCCTGCCCTGAACTATGTTTTCATTGTTAAGCTACTGTGCTAGAGAGGCCTTTCACTTGGCTTCCATGGTGAGTGGGTGAATTCTCCCAGGCACTATTCACCCCTTACCTGGAAGTGTTTGTCTTCTCTGTGGGCCATGGTTTGATGCTGGGTGTTCTTTTCAGTCCTCTTCTGCAGCCTGAGGGTGCAAAGGTGGGCATGTGGCATCTTGCCTGGCAAGATACCTCTCACTGGGGATCCTGATTGCTGCTTGCTCTTCCGATGTCCCATTACTGACCTGTACTTGGCCTATTCTACCGTCTGGGAGTGGGTCCCACTCCTAAAGTTATCTCAGTACAGTGTCCTGGAAGATGGCAAACCCTAGAGTACCTCTTGCCTCTGCCAAGGTCCCTCAGTGTTGTGTGTAGAGATTCTACTCTCTAGGGTGTTATTCCACCTCTTGAAGACTGCAGGCTTAGTTCCTTAGTCTGCTATTCTCCTGTTTGGAGCTCTTGAGTGAGAAAACTCAGGATTTTGTTGATTGACCTTCTTTTCTCAGAATTGCCCCTGAGGGCTATACTGTCCTTGGCACTACATTCTTCTCTTTCTGTTCTTGACATATAAAAGGTAAGGTTGATTTCCATTTTTCTGTTTCTTGCTCCTAGTACTTGTTTTTTAATTTTAATTTTTTTCTTTCTGCATTTTTCTTAATTGTTTTATATTCATTTTGCTTGGTCTTGTATTGGAAAGATTACATTTCACAACTTTACTCTCCAGTCTGAACTTAAAACTGCCATATTATTTAAAAGGGTTTATTGTTCTTGGGAATTTTTTTCCTTCCTGAACTATAAAGTTCAATTCAGGAACTATGACTTATTCCTCTGTGGGTCCCCAGTCTACCTAACTCTAACCTGTGCACCTGCTAAATGTTTAACAAACACAGAAGAAAGGAATGAAGGAATGCTGAACTTAAATAAGAGAGCAATTATGTTCAAGTTATGTTAAAAACTCTGAGTCATGAGTGATTAAGATGGGAAAGTTTATGTCATATGTGTGTTTCCACAATTAGAAGACTAAAGAGAAAGTGATAATTAATTGCAAGATATGATCCTGGACTGATCTAATAATTGAAGTGAAAAGGCCCAAAAGGACATTATTGGGACATATGCAAAAATCGAAATGTAGACTGAAAGTTTATAGCAATGTTAAATGTCATCACCTTATAACTGTACTTTTAAGGTGGTTACTTAGGTGAATATTTTTGTTCTTTGGAAATGTACATGGAAGTATAAATGTTCAAGGAGCATGATGTACAACCTACTCTCAAATATTTAGTAAATGGATGGATGGATGGCTAGATAGAATGGTATAGCAAATGTGGCAAAATATTAAAAGTTGGTGGATCTAGGTATTTAAGTGTGTATGTGGGGGTATGTTGTAGTTCTCTGTATAAATTTTATATGATTTTTGCAATTGTCCTGTAAGTTTGAAAGTATTTAAAAATAAAAAGTGGAAATTTTTTAAAAGGTGAAAAAAAAACCACCCAAAACAAAACCAAAAAACCTCTCAGGCATTTAAAAAAATTACTTGCAGATACAAATCAAGTGCCTTCATACACATTAATGTAGGTCCAATAGGAACCACTCTAAGGCAATGATATTAGCTTAGGAAACAAAAGTTTATTTTAAAGTAATGCTCTTTTACTTATTTTAATACTTAGGAGTTAATACTTTACACTTTGTCTCTAGGCTTCAGACAGTGGACTGCAAAAATAATCAGAGCCTATACACTTGAAAAGGACATAACCCCTGGATGAGGGCACAGGGTAAACACATCCAAAGGACTGGGGTTGGAGGTCGAGTCAGGGAAAATCATCAGATGAGGTTAACTGTGGTTTAGGTGGAATGCTCCGGTCTGGTGGGGGCGAGTCCAGGGACCTGTGGGAAGAAGCAGGGTGGGGCAGGAGTCGAGAGAAGAATGGAGACAAGACAGGATTCTGATCAAGTCTCGTTTATTGGGGGTAAAACATGGGGATACATAGAGAGGGAAGGGAACGTGTACATAGGTGATAGGCTGGTCTTGTGGGTGGCAGACGTCCAAGGAGGGGATTGGCCGACAGTTCGCACCGGGTCTGCGGAGTTTCGCGCCTTGCGCATGCGTATTGCTGTGGTCACCTGAGTAGAGGCAGGAGGGGGAGAACAAAGAAGCAGGGAGGAGAAGAATAAGGAAATGACAGGGCAGATTTGTGAACTCCGCCATGTTGTGAGATCCGCCATGTTGGGGGAGGTTGTAAATAGGTCTCACAGCGGGTGGCTCCCTACAGTGGAAAACAGTGGAGGTGCCAGAGTAGTGATCAAAAGGTGCAACTCTGCAGCGTTACCACATAGCTATGACAAAGCAAATACAAGGACTGGAAAGGAAGAGATACTATAAAATTTATAATTATACTAAGTAAATACAGTTTATTCATATACATGTGTGAATACATCTTTATTCACAAAAGAGACCTCAAGGACTTGCCCAGATATCCATAGTAAGATGTTTGTGTGTGTTTGTGTGTGTGGTTTCTAAAATTTTTACAAGGAACACTTTATGATTAGAAAAAAGAAGAGTTTTGTGATAAGAACCATTTTTTCCCTGAAGCGATTGTAACAGTGTAATGCTAACCAGGGTCTTTTTTTAAAAAACTACACAAGTCACATGTACACAAGTCACACACATGCTCCAAAATTCTATAATATTTAGCCCTATGTAGTCAACTTATTTGATTCCTCAGCAGTCAGACTCTGCACTGGAAAAGAGAGTGAAAATTAGAACTGTTAAGTTTACGTTGAAAGTTTCCTGTACAGACTGATCATTCTTCACAGCAGGAGATCTCCATACTGGATATGTTACCTAGAAACTTGTGTTAAAGTGGAAAAGTATGGTAGAAAACACACTTGTATAAAACTAAGAAAGCATCTTCAACTGTGAGTGTACGTGAACTTTTGTTTAAATATTGGAATTTGTGAAAAGATTGTGGGAAGATGGTGGAGTATGGAGCTCCAGGACTCAGTCCTTCCTCCCAGACAATTAAACAGGCAGAAATTGTCTAAAACAACAATTTGGAAACTTTGGAGGCCAGAAGGAAGCTGTAAAGCATCCAGGGGAGAGTGGAAGGAAGAGGCTGATAAAGTATGATAAAGAACAGAAACTTACTCTTTTCATGCAGTTACTACTGTCACCCATCCCCTATTTTTGTGGAGGGTGCTGTGGAGTCCAGCCCTGGCTAGCATGCTGGTGACAGAAAGGGACATAAAAATATTTTTCCACAAGACCAGGTGTGAACATGGCTCATTCTTGATCACCGCTTTTGATTAGTGATTTCTGATCCCTGGGGGCCTGGCTCAGAGGGCAGCCATTATTTCAACCCTCCCTGGACAAAGGTAGCGGCAACCATTGTTTCAGCCTGTCCAGACAAGGGCGACAGCAGCTATATGTTCAACCTTCCCAAACAAGTGTGAAGGTTGTGGAGACTTAAGAGCTTCCTCATGGCTACAGGGGATGGTTAGTTTAAGGATGGCATTTGTTGAGCAGGGCAAAAAAGCTCAGCTTTGGGGAGCCATTGGAGAAGTTCTTGGTGCCTTTTCTGATCCCCTCCCCAAGGCACTTTGGAGGTAGTCTGCACCATCTCCCTGGGTCTCTGGCTCTGTTTCTTCTGGGAAAGCTCTCCAGTATGGTCCCTCCTCTCAAAATTTGCCCTCCAGGCAAAAGCAGTTTGAGACAATGAAAGGAGTGTGAAACTGTAGAGGCAGACAGTCTGGGATAAAGGCCTGCCAGCTTTATCAACCAAGAGAGGGAAGTCTGTCTCTTGGAAAACAGAGAGGACAACCAAATTCCTGTAAATAGGGAAACTCCAAAACAACTAATAAGCAAAAGTCCAGGACAAGACACAGACCCAGAAAGACAGGGAGAACCCTGCACACTGCATTCGACTCCTTTCAGGAGTGCTGTCTGTCTTATTCCCAGCTGGTTACAAAATCAAGAAACAGACATCTCAGGGAGAAAATCCCAGACTTAAAATTTTAAAATATTAAAATGTACAGTATGCAACAAAAGAATATAAAACAGAAACAGGAAGAGGATAAAAATACAGAAAACATCAATAAAGAAGACCAGATTTTGGACATAATGAACAAAGACATTAAAAATGCTGATGGAGATTAAGGAAAATACTTAGAAAGAAGTAGGATATTAGATATTAGAAAAACAATGGATATTAGAAAAACAATGAACAATCAATAAGAGAATCTTAGTAAAGAAATAGAAATGTTAAAAAGGAATCAAACAGAACTGCTAGAGTTGAAGATGACAGTAACTGAAATGAAAAATTCCCAGAAGGGTTTCAAGGGCAAATTAGAGCTGGCAGAAGAAAGAATCAGAGAACTTGAAAACAGGACAATTGAAATGAGTCACGCTGAAGAATAGAAAGAGAAAAGAATTATTAAAAGTGAAAATAGCCAAAAAATACCTCTGGAACACCATCAGTTGTACCAATATATACATTACAGGAGTCCCAAAAGGAGAAAAGAGAGAGAGGGCAGAAGGAATTTTCAAGGAAATGGCAGAGAACATCCGAAACTAGCTAAAGATGTGAATATGCATATCCAAGAAGCCCAGAGAACAACAAACAGGATAAACATGAAGGAAAAGATACTCTGTCATATATTGATCACACTCTCTAATGCAAAGGACAAGGAGAACATTCTGAAAGCTTCAAGAGAAAAGAAATGTGTTTCTTATAACACAACGGGTCCCTATTAGATTGAGTGCCAATTTCTCATTACAAATCATGGAGGCAAGAAGGCAGTGCAGTAAAATACTTAAAGTGCTGAAGGAACAACTGCCAGCCAAGAATTTTATATCTGGCAAGACTTTCTTTAAAAAATGAGAGAGAGATTAAGACATTCTCAGATAAACAAAAGCTGAGGGAGTTCATCACCACTAAATATGCCCTACAAGTAATACTAAAGGGTATTCTTCAGACTGAAGAAAGGACACTGGACAGTGGTTCAAAGCAGCATAATGAAATAAAAACCTGTGGTAAAGGTAACCATTTGGGTAGTTATGACTGCCAGTACTATTGTATTGTATTGTTTGGATTTTAACTCCACTTCTTCAATCCTACAGGTGCTAAAATGCAAACACATTAAAAGTAACGCTAAATCTAGGTTTTTGGACATACAGCATACAAAGATATAAGTGATAACAAGTACCCCAAAAAGGTGGGAGGATAGAGAGATACAGGGATAGTATGTGTGCATCCTAATGAAGTTAAGTTGATTTCAAATCAAATATAATTGTTATGTATTTGGCTTGTTAAATTTTAACCCCATGGTCACCACTTGGAAAACAGATGAAAAAGATACCCAAATAGAAATGAGAAGGTACTCAATATGGTACAACACAAAAAATCAAGTAAATATAAAAGAAGGCAATAATGGAAGTTTGGGACAAAAGCTAAATAGCAAAATGGCAGACTTAAGTCCTATATTATCAGCAGAGACTTTAAATATAAAGAGATTAAGCTTTTCAGTCAAAAGACAGAGATTGGCAGAATGGGTAAAAATGTATGCCACAACTATCTGCTATCTGTAAGAGACTCATTTTAAATTCAAAGACATAAGTAGATTTAAAGTTAAAGGACGGAAAAAATAAATATACTGTGCAAGAGAACTGGGGTAGGTATACTAATATCAGATAAAATAGACTTAAGTGAAAAACAGTTAAGAGGGGCAAAGGTAATCATTATATACTTACAAATGGGGCAATTCAACTGGAAGATGTAACAAATATAAATATGTATGCACCTAACAGCAGAGCCCCAAAATAAAGCAAATACTGCCAGATTTGAAAGGAGAAATTGACATTTCTGTGTTAATAGTAGGAAACTTTAATACACCACTTTCAATAGTGAAGAGGATATATAGTCAGAAGGTAAGTAAGGAAATATAAGACCTGCATGATACTCTAAACCAACTAGACCTAACCAAAATATATAGAACACTTCACCCAACAAAATCAGATGCACATTCTCTTTGAGTGCACATGAACCATTCTCCTGGATAGACCATATGTTAGATTACAAAACAAGACTCAATAAATTAAAAAATATTCCTATACATCGCCTCACCACCAACATCTTACATTATTTTGACACATTTGTTACAAATGATGAAAGAACATCATCATAGTATTACTGCTATATGCATGATTGTTTGGTTAAGTCACAAATTTTCAAATAAAAAAATAAAAAATATTGAAATCATACAATATATAGTCTCTGACCATAATGAAATGAAGTTGAAAATTAATAATGGAGAAAGGGAAAATTCACAAATATGTGGATATTAACCAACGTACTCTTAAACAACTGATGGTTAAAGAGGAAATCAGAAGTGAAATTAGGAAGTCTCTTGAGGCAAATGAAAATGAAAATACAATATATCAAAATTTATAGGATACAGTGAAGGCAGTACGGAGAGAGAAATTTATAGCTCTAAATGCTTACATTTAAAAGGATGAAAATAAGTGGAGTGACATCTTCAACATGATGATATAGGACATCCCCTGGAAAAGTCTTCCTTCAGAATCAGCTAATAAAAAGACAAATCCCACTTGCTTAGAACTCTAAAGAATGATGGAAACTGGAGAAAGACTACAGATGTGCAGCTTGGGAGTTGCATAGAGGCAACAGGACCTGTGTTCCTCCTGCCATAGATACAGACTATTAGGGCCCCTGAAAGCAGTGTGTTAGAATCCCATGCATATCCAGGCACAGGGACCCAAGTCCACAGGGAGAGACCCAGGCAGAACACAAGCTGCTGAGACATATTGCATACAGAAGGGCCCCTGGGGTGGGGGTGGGGGATAGAGAAAGACTGCACCAGAACTGTTGGCAAGAGCTGCATACACTCATTCCCGTTTCTGTTGGCCAGACCATAAAATTACAAAGTGAACTTTTCTGGATTGACCCACCTTTCTGGATTGAGCACATCTGACTCCCTGGGAAGAAACTGGAGGCTAAAAGAGAAGAAACTGGGGGCTAAAAAGCCTCACAGAAAAAAAGAAGGGAAGGGAGAATGAAACTGCTGTAAGACAGGACAAGCCCCAGAAAACTGAGAAGCATAAAGTAAAAGGGGGCACCAAATGAGGGAGAGAATTTAAACAAATCATAAGAGCTAGGGAGAAAATTCTGCACAAAAACAAACAAAAACATCAAGATTCCTAGAGAAGGAACAGAGGAAAGGAAGCTTTCTCCTGGAGGTGAAATAATTACACAAAATGTGCAATCTTAAAAATTGTACTGCATACCCAGGGAAAGAATCAAATGAAGTAGAGCTGAGAAAATCTGAACAGTTGAACACAGGATACTCTAAAGGTCCAGAATAAGTTAGACCAAGCATCAAAGAAGAACCTTAACACAAAACTAGTCAACAGTGAAACCTTACACAAGAAGGAGAAATGTATCTTCACAATTAACTTATCAAGATAATTAGATGTCCAGACATCAGAAAAAAAATTACGAGCTATACTAAGAAGTAGAAAGATATGACTTCGTCAAGGGAACAAATGAAAACTTCAGAGGTGACACTGACTTTGGAACAACTAATCAGAGGTGTTCAAACAAATCTCCTAACTAAATCAATTCAAGGAGATGAAGGAAAATATGGATATAGAGCTAAATGATTTTAAGACAACGTGTGAGCATTAAAAAAATTGAAAGTGTTAAAAGAAACGAAATTATGGGTATAACAGTCATAATAATGAAGATTAAACATACCCTAGAGGCATGCAACAGCAGATTTGAGCAGGCAGAAGAAAGAATCAGTGAACTAGAAGATAATACAATTGAGAATTATACAGTCAGAAGAACAGAGAAAAGGATAGAAAATACTGAGCATTATCTTGGATGTGAATGACTGTGTGAAGCGTACAAACATACCTGTCATGGGTGTCCCAAAAGGAAAAACGGGAAAAGGGGCAGAAAGACTATTTGAGGAAATTATGGCTAAAAATTTCCGAACTCTTATGAAGGACATAAACCTGTCCAAAGATCACAGTGTAACTCCAAACAGAATAAAACCTAATAGACCTACTCTAAGACATGTACTAATCAGAATGTCAGATGTCAAAGATAGAGAATTCTGAAAGCAGCAAGAGAGAATGATTTGTCACATACAGGGGATCCTCAATAAGACTAAGTGCCATTTTCTCATCAGAAAGCATGGAGGTGAGAAGGCAGTGGTGTGGTGTATTTGAGGTACTGAAAGAGAAAAATTGCCAGCCAAAAATTCTTTATCCAGCAAAACTGTCCTTCAGAAATGAGGAAAGTATTCACGGATAGAAACAGAGAGTTTGTCAACAAGAGACCTACCCTACAAGAATCATTAAAAGGAGTTCTGCAAGTTGAAAAGAAAAGACAGGAGAGAGTGGCTTGGAGTAGTGTGAAGAAATGAAGATCTTCAATAAGGGTAACTAAAAGTATAAATGCAAAAACCTCATAGTACTATACTTTCAAAATACAACTCTACTCTTTAATTCCTGTAAAAGTCATGATACAATTGAACAAGGAAGAGGCATATTTCCTGATAATGGACACATAAAGTACAAAAAAGTCATGTAGGACAAAAGCAACGTAAAGAGTGGAAGCAGAGGGATATGAGAGCAGAGAATGTTTTTGCTGTTGACGCTAAGTTGGTATCTATTTAAATTAGTAGGTTAAAGATGTAGGTTGTGTGATATAAACCCCAATGTAACCACAAAGCAAGTATATTAAAATATACAGAAACAGTAAGGAGAAAGGGACAAGTCAGGTACATCAAAAGATGAGTTATTCAGAAAATGAGGTTGCAATAAAGGAAAAGAGAAACAAAAAAAAAGATAGGCCAAATAAAAACCAAAGGACAAAATGGCATGTTCTGTTAGTGTGATGTATTTGCATTACTTAATTTTTTTAATGCTGAATCTCCTTTGCACTCCTGGGATAAATCCCAGTTGATCATGGTGTATAATTCTTTTTATGTGCTGTTGGATTCAGTTTGCTTGTATTTTTGAAGATTTTTGCATCTATTTTCATAAGAGATGTTAGCCTGTAATTGTCTTTACTTCTGGTATCTTTATTTGGCTCTGGTGAAAAGATAATACTGGTCTCGTAGAATGAATTAGGGAGTGTTCGCTTCAGTTTTTTGGGGAAGAGTTTGAGCAGGATTGGTGTTTTTCTTCTTGGAATGTTTGGTAATACTGTCCTCGGCTTCCCTGTGTTTACAATTTTTTAATATTTAATTAATTTTTTAAGTACCAGGGCCAGGGATTGAGCCTGGGCTCTCGTATGTGGGAAGCTGGTGCTCAACCACTGAGCCACATTGGTTCCCCTGAGGTTTTTTTTTTTGTTTGCTTGTTTGTTTTTTTGTTTTTAGGAGGCACTGGGAACTGAACTCAGGACTTCTCATGGGAAGAAGGTGCTCAACCACATGAGCCACATCCACTCTCCTACAACTTTTAAAATTACAATCCAATATGTTTGCTATTATTGGTTTGTTGAGATCTTCTCTTTCTTCTGGAGTTAGTGTAGGTAGTTTGTGTATCTCTAGGAATTTGTTTTTCCAACTTCTTAGTATACAGTTGTTTATAGTATCCTCTTTATTATTTTTATTTCAGCAGGGTGGTAGTAATGCCCCCCTTTTTATTTCTTATTTTAGTCATTTGTGTGCTCTCTCCTTTTCTTCTGTCTAGCTAATAGTTTATCAATTTTATTCAGTTTTGCAGTGAACCAACTTTGGTTTTGTTGATTCTCTCTGTTGTTTTCTTATTCTCTACTTTATCTGTCTCCACTTTAATATTTGTTATTTACTCCCTTCTGATCAGTTGGAGCTTAATTTGCCCCTCCTTTTCTAATTCTTCCAGTGTTGAGGTTAGACTTCTGATTTGAATTCTCTTTTCTGTTTTAATGTAAGCATTTTAGAACTCTAAATTCCCCTTTGATAACTGCCTTTGCCACATCCCATAGGTTTTGGTATGTTTATCATTATTTTCATTCACCTAATTTCCCTTGTGATTTCCTCTTTAGCACACTGGTTGTTTGAGAATAAGTTGTTTCATTTCCACATATTTATGAATTTTCTGTTTCTCCCCTCTGTTACTGATTTCTTGCTTCATTCTGTTGTGGTCAGAGAGGATGCATTGTATGACTTAAATGTTTTTTTTAAAATTTATTTATTTTTATTTTTTTATTTTTATTTTTTAAAGATTTATTTTTTTAATTTAATTGCCCCCCTCCCCGGTTGTCTGTTCTCGGTGTCTATTTGCTGTGTCTTGTTTCTTTGTCTGCTTCTCTTGTCGTCAGTGGCACGGGAAGTGTGGGCGGTGCCATTCCTGGGCAGGCTGCACTTTCTTTTCACGCTGGGCGGCTCTCCTCATGGGCGCACTCCTTGTGCGTGGGGCTCCCCTACGAGGGGGACACCCTTGTGTGGCACGGCACTCCTTGTGCGCATCAGCACTGCACATGGGCCAGCTCCACACGGGTCAAGGAGGCCCGGGGTTTGAACCGCGGACCTCCCATGTGGTAGACGGACGCCCTAACCACTGGGCCAAGTCCGTTTCCCTTTAATTTATTGAGACTTGTTTGGTGACCTAAGATATGGTCTATCCAGGAGAATTATCCATGTGCTCTTGAGAAGAATGTGCATTCTGTTTCTGTTAGGGGAAATGTTTTATAGATATCTGTTAGGTCTAGTTAGCATAAAGTATCCTTCAAGTTTTTTTCATCCTTACTGGTCTTCTATCTTAGATATTCTTCCATTTTTGGAAATGGTGTATTGAAGTCTCTTACTGTTAAATGTCAAACTGTTTATTTCTCCCTTTAAATCTCTCAGTATTTGCTTCATTTATTATGGGGCTCTGTTGATTGGTGCATATATATTTATAATTTTACATATTTTTAAAAATAAACTGACACTTTATTGTATATAATGACCATATTTGTCCCTTATAACTGTTTTTTTATTTAAAGTCTATTTTAGGTGGTATTAGAATAGCTACTCCATTAGTTTAGTTACCCCATTTTCATTCCTATTTGCATGGTATACATTTTTTCCATCCTTTCACTTACAACCGATTTGTGTCTCTGATTTTAAGGTGAATCTATTGTAAACAACATATAGTTGGATCATGTTTTTTTATCCTTTCTGCCAATCTCTGTCTTTTGACTGGAGAGTTTAATTCATTTACATTTAAAGGAACTACTGATAATGCAGGACTTTCTTCTGCCATTTTGCTGTTTAATTTTTATGAGTCTTATACTTTCTCGTCTATGAATTCTTCCTTTACTGCCTGCTTTCATATTCATTAATTTTTTTGTATTATGCCATTCTGAGTCCCTTCTCATTTCTATTGGAGTGTCTTTTCCTTGTGGTTACCATGGGTTAAAATTTATCATCCTAAATATATAACAATTATGATTGTTTTGAAAACTTGACTTGAATAGCATGTGCATATACTGTTCCTATACCCCTTCTTCCCCCCACTTTTTTGTATTATCCTTATATCTTTATACATTGTATTTCCAAGCCATAGATTTATTATTACTTTTTATGCATTTGCATTTGAGCATCCTTTGGAAGTAAAAAGTGAAGTTACACACCAACATATAGGACTGGCATTTATCCTTTACCCAAATGGTTGCCTACCTAAGAGGTCTTTATTGCTTTATGCTGCTTTGAACTACTATACAGTGTCCTTTTCTTTCAGTCTGAAGAACTCCTTTTAGCTTTGCTTGTAGGGAAGGTGTAGTATAATGAACTCCCTCAGCTTCTGTTTACCTGGGAATGCCTTAATCTCTCCCTCATTAGCTTGTGCTAAACAAACAGTGTACATGTCTTAATTTAAAAATGCTGTATTTTAAAAATGCTAATTATCATCTGAGCCTTCCAGGAGTCATACATACTCTTTTAGCTGCTGGAAAGTCTTGCTGTGATATTGATAGCTGCTCACTGATCAGGGTAATATGTGCTAAAGTTTGGGGTCACTGTACAAATTTCTTAAAATAAGTAAACAGCAAAGTTTGCCACATCAATTGACTCTTCCTTTCATGAAAATTTTCTCATAGTACATGATGCTGTTTGATAGCATTTTACCCACAGTAGAACTTCTTTTAAAATTGGAGTCAGTTCTCTCGAACCCTGCCACTGTTTTGTCAACTAAGTTTATGGAACATTCTAAGTCCTTTGTCATTATTTCAACCATGTTTACATCACTGTCACCAAGAATAGGTTCCATCCCAAGAAACCACTTTCTTTGCTGATTCCCAGAAGAAGCAACTCCTCATTGATTAAAGTTTTATCATGAGATTGCACCAACTCAGTTACATCTTCAGGTTCCACTTCTAATTCTAGTTCTCTCTCTATTTCCACCACATCTGCAGTTATTTCCTCCACTGCAGTCTTGAACTCCTCAAAGTCTTCCTTGAGTCTTGGATCATCTTCCAGTGTTGATATTTTGACCTCCTCCCATAAATCCCACTTAAAAAAAAATGGACTCAAAAGGTTTACAATTTACTTTGCCCAGATCCATCAGAAGAATCACTATCTATGGCAGCTATTCCCTTCCAAAATGTACTTCTTCCCCACCCCACCCCCAACCCAGCTGTTTTTGCTGTCTGTATCCATTCGCTGTGCGATCTTTTTTTTTTTTTGTCTTTTCTTCTCATCTTTCTTCTCTCAGATTCACTGGGATTCAATCCTGGGGACCTCTGATGTGGAGAGAGGTTCCCTGTCAATTGTGCTACCTCAGTTCCTGGTCTCTGCTGGCTTCATCTTGACTCTCCCCTTCGTCTCTCTTTTGTTGCATCATCATCTTGCTGCGTGACTCACTTCTGTGGGCACTGGGCTTGCTGCATGGCACTAGCTCACTGCACGGGCACTGGCTCATTGCACGCACACTTGTGGGCACTCGGCTTGCCATGCAGGCACTCACATGGGCACATGGTTCACCATGTAGGCACTCAGGCACTTGGCTTTCCACATGGGCACTCATGTAGGCACTTGACTCACTGTGCGGCACTTGACTCACAATGCAGGCATTCACTTGGGCACTCGGCTCTCCACATGGACACTCGGCTCACCATGTGGGCACTGGCTTACCACATGGGCATGCTTTCTCTTCTTTTTCACCAGGAGGCCCCAGGGATCAAACCCGGATCCTCCTATGTATAAGCAGAGGCCTTATCATGAGTCACATTGCTTCTCCAAAAAGTACTTCTTAAATAATAAGATTTGAAAGTCAAAATCACTCCTTGATCCATGGGCTGCAGAATAGCTGTTGTGTTAGCAGGCATGAGAACAACATTCATCTTGTTGTACATCTCCATCAGATCTCTTGGGTGACCAGGGGCAATGTCAATGAGCAATCACATTGAAAAAAAATTTTTTTTTCTGAGTAGTAGGTGTCAACACTGGTCTTAAAATATTTATTAAACCATGTTCTGAATCAGACGTTCTTAACCAGGGGATCTGTGAGCTTGAATTGGAAAAAAACAACTTATTATCTTTATTTTCTCTGACCTCTAACTGAAATCTAGCATTTCCTTCACTTATGAATGTATGCAATAAATAAATTGCAGTAGTATTCATTTCACCAGACTGGCAAAGGGGTCTGTGGAACAAGAAAGGATAACCCCTGTATCTAAACAGATGTGCTGTCATTCAGGCTTTTTGTTCCATTTATAGAGCACAGGCAGAATTCATTTAACATAATTGTTAAGAGACCTAGGATTTTCAGAATGGTAAATGAAAATCTGTGATTTAGTGTAGCCACCTTCATCAGTTATCTTAGCTGGATATCCTGCATAATTTCCTGCATCTTCTTCAACATATACTTCACCTTGCCTGTTTATGTTATAGGTATGGCTTCTTTCCTTAAATCACATGAACCAACCTCTTCTAGCTTCATACTTTTTTTCTGCACCTTCCTCATCTCTTGTAACCTTGATAGAATTGGAAGAGACAGACAGGGCCTTCCCCTGGATTAGGCTTTGACTTAAGGAGATGTTATGGCTGGTTTGATTTCCTATCCAGATCACTGAAACTTTCTCTCTATCAGCAGTAAGGCTTGTCTTAGTTTGTCAAAGGGGTTCCAATGCAAAGTCCCAGAAATCTGTTGGCTTTTATAAGAGGATTTATTTGGGGTAAAACCTTACAGTTCCAGGGCCATGAAAAGTCCAAACCAAGGCACCATCAGAAATGCCTTCTCAACAAAGTTAGCTACTATTGATCCTGGCGTGTTGCCATGTGGTGAAGCAAGAGAACCCAGTCTCTGCCCAAGTTTCTCCTTCCCCTCTGAGCTTCCTTTCTCAGGCTCAGCTGCTCTGTTCTCTTCTTGATTTCAGCTGCATGCTGGCCTAGGACTTGTCTCTTTCTGGGCCTCCTATATCACTCTGGCTGGTCTGCTCTTTTCCCAAACTCAGCTCTAAACTGTCAGACAAATGGCTTATCTCTTCCCAGGGCCTCAGCTATTTGACTGCCTTCTTTCTGTCACATGCAGAATAAAAATGACAGAGCTCTGTCACCCTGTATCTGAGTGTCCAGACCCAGCAAGAGGTCGGGAACCCAACCTGAGTCATGCCTTACTGACATAGCCCAATAAAAAGCCCTCAGCAGCCTTAACAGGTAATCTAGTTCAAGTTCCCTCACCTGAACTTAATGCAGTTAAAGGGTATCACACCCAGAGAAATAGATTAGTTTATAAAATAATCTTTCTCTTTTTGTGATTCATAAAATAATCTCAAACTGCCACAGGGCTGTTTCACTTTTTTGTCATTTGTGTATTCATTGGAGTGGCACTTTTTGTTTCCTTCAAGAATTTTTCTTTTGTATTCCCAACCTGGCTAATTATTTGGCAAAGAGATATAGCTTTCAGCCTTTCTTGTTTTTGACATGCTTTCTCTCTAAGTTTAATTATTTTTAGCTATTAATTTAAAGTGAGACATATGACACTTCCTTTCACTTGAACACCTACAAGCCATTGTAGAGTTATTAACTGGCCTGATTTCAATATTGTGTCTCAGGGAATAGGGAGGCCTGAGAGGAGAGAGACAAGTGAACGGCTGGTCTGTGAAGCAGTCAGAAAATACACATTTATCAGTTTAGTTTGCTGTCTTGTATGGGTGCTATTCATGGTGCTCCAAAACAATTACAATAATAACATCAAAGATCACAGATCACCAAACAGATATAATAATAATGAAAACATTTGAAAAATTGCAAGAATTACCAAAATGTGATACAGAGACACGAGGTGAGCTCATGCTATTGGAAAAATGGTGCTGATAGACATATTTGATGCAGGGTTGCCATAAACCTTAAATTTTTAAAAAATGCAAGATATGGGAAGTACAATAAAGCAAAGCACAATATGGCAAGGTATCCCTGTGTTACCATGCTTGATGTTGCCCCTCAGTTCTCTTAGGCTTTTTTGGTGTTATGTAATTTTTTCTTTCTGCTCCTTAGCCTGACTCATTTCATTTGTCTTGTCTTTGAGTTCACTGATTCTTTCTTCTTTCAGCCCAGTTTCCTGTTGAAACCTTTCTGAGTATTTTTCATTTCTGTTATTGTGGTCTTCGACTGCAGCTGTCTGTTTCCTTTTTTTTTTTTGTGATGACTTCTTTTTTCTTTATCAAAAAAGTTGTAGGTTTACAGAACAATCATGCGTAATATATGGGATTCCCATATGCCACCCTATTATTAACATTTTACATTTGCGTGGAACATTTTCTATCTCTTTATTGAGATTCTCATGTTGTTCTTTCATTGCTTTTAGTTCCTTATATTTTATTCATCTCCTTGAGCATATTGAAGATTATTTTTTAAGAAGTCTTTGTCCATTATGTCCACAGGCTGGTTTGTTTTGTTGCTGTTTTATGGATTTTTATCCTCTTCCTTTAGACAGACCATCATTTCCTATCTCTTTATCATGTATGTAATCTTTTGTTGTATTCTATATATTTTAATATTTTTATTATGTTAACTCTGGAATTTATACCCTGAGATGTCTGTTTCTTGAGTTTGTAGTTTGTATCTTGCTAGTGACATGACAGATTTTCTTGAAAGCCAGAAGCTAACAATACCAAACCAAAAAACCCTAAGCATCTTTGCAAATTTGGCTTTTTGTTGTTTGGTGTTCTCTGTCACTGATATGTCCTCCCTTCAGGAAGGTCAGTCCAAGGTGAATGCAAAGTGTAGAGTCTTCCCTATCTTTTCTAGGCCTGTATCTTTTACTCAGCTTGTGCCTCCTAGTGGTCTTAGAAGTTCCCCTGGGTATAGGAGTGTTTTTTTTGTTTTTTTGTTTTTCACTTTCAAATTAAAGAACACTCATGCTTACCATACATTGCTCCACTACCAACACTTACAGTGTTGTGGCACATTTGTTACAAATGATGAAAGAACGTCGTCCCAATATTACTGCTATCTATATAGCCCATAGCTTATATTTGGTATATTTTCCCCACAAACCATCTGATTATTAATACATATATTAGTATTTTATATTTGTTTTAGTTGATGAGGGAACATTCTTATATTTGTACTGTTAATCACAGTCAATCATTCACCATGGGGTTCACTGTGTTATATGTTTCCTTACCTTGTACAGTTCATCCAAAGTGTGCTTTTGGTATGCTCTCAATTTCATCACATAGTTGTGCTGTCATCTTCTCAGTGTATATCAGAACATTTTCATTACTCCAAAAGGAAGAATCCCTTACCCCATTATACCTCCCCATTATTGACCTTTACCATTGATACAGTACCTTCTTTTCCATTGCTGTAAAAATATTAACTATTACTGTTAACTGCTGTCTATACATTACATTAGTTATATTTTTCCCATATAACTCTATATATAGTTAACATCTTTTAATAGAGGAACATTCTTGTATTTGTACTAATAGTCACAATCATCATTACCACTGAAATCACTATTTTATACAGTCCCTAGATTACCCTTTAGCTTTTTTTCAATTGACATTAACCACCGAGACTACCCCTTTTGGCCACATTCATATTTATAAATTGGCACTGTTAGTAATACTCATTATAATGTGTTAACATCAACTCTATCCATTTTCATGCATTTACAATCCACCTTATTAAACATTCCATTCCATTCAGCAACAGTTCCCCCTTCTCAACCCACTTCTAACTCCTAGTAACCTCTGCTATATAGTTTTCACTCCATAAGTTTACTCATTGTATTTAGTTCATATTAGTGAAACCATACAAATTCATCTTTTTGTGCCTGGTTTATTTTGCTCAATGTAATGTCCTCAAGGCTCATCCATGATGTATGCATTCCAACTTCATTTCTTTTTATAGCTGAATACTAGTCCATCATATGTATTTATGACATTTTGTTTATCCATTAATCTGTTGCTGAACGCTTGGGTTGCTTCCATATTGTAGCAGTTGTGTATAATACCGCTATAAATATTGGCGTGCAAATGTCTGTTCGTGTCCTTGCTTTCAGCCTTTCTGAATATATTCCTAGTAGCAGGAATTGCCAGATCATATGACAATTATATATTTAGCTTCTTGAGCAACTTGCAAACTGTCTTCCACAGAGGCTGTAACATTTTACATTCCCATCAATAGTGGAGGAATGTTTCTCTGCACCCTCTCCAGCAGTTGTAGTTTTTTTGTTTTTTTAATAATGGCCATTCTGTAAGGTATGAAATGATATCGCATTGTAGTTTTGATCTGCATTTCCCTTGATAACTAGAGATATTGAGCATTTTTAGTGTGTTTTTTGACCATTTGTATTTATTCTTTGGAAAAATGTCTGTTCTTTTGCCCACTTTTTAACTGGGTTACGTGCTTTTTTTATTTTTATTTTTCCAGATGCTTAGATTACATAAATGTTGTATAAAAAATATGGGGGATTCCCATATGCCTTGCTCCCTATCTTTTGCACATTTTTCCACTTTAAGAACGTCCTTCATTAGTGCAGTACATTTTTTACAATTGATGAGTACATTTTGGAGCATTGCCATAAAGCGTGGATTATAGTTTACATTGTAGTTTACATTCTCTCCTGCACAATTTTGTAAGGTATGACAAGATATATATATATATATTGCCCTGTATCTGTCATTGCAGTGTCATTCAGGACAATTTCCAAGTCCCGAAAATGCCCCCATATTACACCTACTTTTCCTTCTCCCTCCCCTCAGAACCTTCAGTAGCCGCTGCCTGCACATCAGTGATAACATTTCTTCCATTGCTAGAATCACAATAAGCCATAGTAGAATAACCGTAAGTCTACTCTAGTCCATCATTCATTCCCCAATCCTGAAGATTCTGATATGGTGGTGCCCACTCTGCCTCTAATTGAAATGGGACTTAGATCCTATGGGATAGATGGATGGGACTATCTTGCTGGCAGTTGCAGATGCTCTCTGGTTGGAATGGTCCTTGTCCATCATCATCTCTTTGTTAGTTGTCCTGAGTGAGTACAATGAGCTGGAGAGTAGGTGTTGCAACTCTGTTGAGACTCAGGGCCCAACTGGCACATGGAAAACCCAAAGATTTGAGTTTCTTGGACATACATCTATCAATTCTAGTGCTAACTATAGGTTCAAATAGAAGGGGCAGAAGAGCAATGTGTAGGGAAACCACAACTGAGTCCAACTCTGTCCCACTGGGGAGCATAAATTTCAAAGAGGGCCCACTGGCAGAAGGTCAAACTTCTGGGCTTTCTGCCCTGTCTATACTGTCTGGATGTCTCCAGAGCCCTAAGGAACCACACTATTTGAGGCAATATTTACTTTGGCAGTCAATGAGATCCTGCTAAGATGTATATAAGCGTAACCTCTGTGATGACTCCCAACTCAATTTGAAGTCTCTTAGCCATTTAAACTCATTTGTCTTTACCCTTTCCCCCTTTTGGTCAAGGTCTTTTTCCAGTTGCATTGCTAGTTGGTGCTTGGTAGTAATTCCTTGGTGCCAGGGAGACTCATCCCCAGGAGTTGTGTCCCACACTGAGGGGAAGATAATTCATTTATATGCTGAGTTTGGCTTAGAGAAAGGCCACATTGGAGCAACAAGGAGGCTCTCAAGAGGTAACTCTTAGGTACCCTGTAACCCTAGGCTAAGTTTCAGTTTCAAAATTAAAGGGTCATGAGTACAGTCATCACTATCAAGGGCCCATCAATGGTCAGTGACCCTGTACTTGGAGGATTCTTTCTGTCCCATTAAAGAGTGTGGCAGAGCTCCACAGGAGGAAACTTGATATTCTTTTGGTTATTGTGTGAATCCCCACCCACTGTGACAATACCCCATGAACACTTGAACATATTCATATGCCTTATAGATATGCCCCAGGTGAACCTCCTCCCATGCATCCTCCATCTCTGAGACTCTGCACCAATGGTCCTCCCCTACCACAGTTGTAACCCTTCTGTGATCCAAAACTAATTAAAAAATGAAGCCAACAAAATAACCAAATACAATTAATAAGAAAATGAAATAATAATGATTGTTTAAAAATTACGAATAAAATACAAATTTTAAAAAAATATATGAAATAAAAAATAATGAATATAAAATTAAAAGATTTTTTTGACATTATGTCTTTCATCACTGTAAGATCTGTTGTCTTGTGTGTACAGTAACATTTTCTCCCATTTATTTCCCCAGTGTTTATTTTTTTTCATTTTGTCTTCAAAGAAGCTTTAGGTTACAGAAAAGTCACGTTTAGAATATAGGCCATTGCTATGTACCCACCATCCTCCCCCTTTCCCCCTTTCCCCTATTAGTGATGATACTTTATATGTGGATGGTACATTTGTTACAATTGATGTACAAATATTGAAACATTGCTTCTAACTATGTTCAATGATATACATTATGGTTTACATTTTGGACCATATACTTTTATAAATTTTGATGACATTTAACATGGTCTGTATCCATTATTGAAAGATCACGTAGAACAATTCCACCTCCCCCAAATGTCCCATCTATTCTATTCCTCCCTCCCCTCGCCCTCGGGCCCCATGGTAACCACCAAGATTAACTAATTGAAGGACTAGATTCATAGTTAACTTGCAGCAACATTGAGGGCTTTACATACTGGTCTGTCCTCCCCTATTAGGCACTGTCTATGCTCTTGAGAGACTCCTGCCCCTCTATTTGAGAACACAGCAGGACTCTCCAGGATGGGAATCCAATACCTTCCTGCTCATTATGTGGGTCTCCACCAACTGATACAGCACAGTATGACAAGATGAACTCTACACACTCCCTAGAAGCCTGCCCCAGGAGCACCCTGTCCTGCATGCCCCCCACACCCAACACCCTAAACTAGTAACCCTCCCCTGCTATATTTGCCAAAAGAACATTCCCAATGGAATGTGCAAACCACATACCTGCAAATCTCCAGAGTGCATCTACTCCTTCCCCCAACCCTTGTCCTAGTTCCATGGATAGTCCAACTCATTCTTTCCACCCTAACTCCCTCACAGACCAGCACCACCCAACCCAATAGCATCAATGCATGACTGTCATACCTATCCACTGCACAACTACACCCTTCCACCTTATCATAAATTTTGCCCTTTCTATCTCCTGTAAACCTATTTTCCAGACTCTAGCTCTGTGAGTCTGTTCAATTTTTAAAATTCATACCAGGGAGGTCATGTAATATTTGTCCTTCAGTGCCTGGCTTGCTTCACTGAACATGAGGTCTTCAAGATTCATCCATGTTATCCTGTGCATTAATATACTGCATTTTTTTACAACTGGGTAATATTCCATTGTGTATATATATACCACAATTTGTTTATCCATTCATCTGTTGATGGACACTTAGGTTGTTTCCATCTTTTGGCAATAGTGAATAATGCTGCTATGAACATTGGTGTGCATATATCTGTTCTTGTTCCTGCTTTCAGTTCTCTTGGGAATATATGCAGTAGTGGGATTGCTGGATCATATGGCAGTTCTATAGTTAGCTTTCTGAGGAACCACCAAACTGTTCTTCACAATGGCTGCACCATTCTCCATTCCCACCAGCAGTGGATAAGTGTTCCCATTCCTCTAACTTGTAACACTTGTAGTTCTCTTTTTATTTAATAGCTGCCACTCTAATGGGTATAAGATGATATCTCATTGTGGTTTTGGTTTGCATTTCCCTAATAGCAGTGATGTCGAGCATCTTTTCATGTGCTTTTTAGCCATTTGTATTTTGTCTTTGGATAAATTTCTATTCAAAACATTCACCCATTTTTAAAATGGGTTGTTTGTCTTTTTATTTTGGGGGCATAAAATTTCTTTATATATGCTGGATATTAAACCCCTATCAGATATATGGTTGCCAAATATTTTCTCCTGTTCATCTTGGCAAACTCTTTTGAAGTGCAAGAGTTTTTAATTTTGAGAGGTCCCATTTATTGATTTTTTCTTCCATTGCTTGTGCTTTGGGTGTAAAGTTCATGAAACCGTTTCCTAATACAAGATTGTATAGATGCTTCCCTACATTATCTTCCAAGATCTTTATGGGCTTGGCTCTTATATTTAGATATTTGATCTATCTTGAGTTAATTTTTATATAAGGTATGAGATGGTGTTCCTCTCTTATTCTTTTGGATATGGATATCCAGTTCTCCAAGCACCATTTGTTGAAGAGACCATTCTCTCCCAGTTGAGTGGGCTTGATGGCCTTGTCAAATAGCAGTTGACTTTATATGTGAGGATCTATATCAGAACTCTCAGTTCAGTTCTATTGGTCAGTATGTCTATCGTTGTGCCAGTACCATGCAGTTTTGACCACTGTAGCTCTGTGCAGTATGTTCAGGTAATATAGTGTGATTCCTCCAATTTCATTTTTTCCTTTTCAATATGTCTTTGGCTATTTGGGGCCCCTTTCTCTTCCAATAAATTTCTTAGTTAGCTTTTCCAATTCAGTAAAAATTGCTGTTGTAATTTTTATTGGAATTGCTTTAAATCTGTAAATCAGTTTGAATAGGATAGTCATCTTAATGATGTTTAGTCTTCCTATCCATGAACAGGGAATATTCTTCCATTTATTAGGTCTTCTTTGATCTCCTTTAACAGTATTGTGTAGTTTTCTGCATACAAGTTATTTACATCTTTAGTTAAATTTATTCCTAGGTCTTTGATTCTTTTAGCTCCTATTGTAAATGGGTCTTTTTTCTTGATTTTTCTCCTCAGTTTGCTGATTATGTTATACAGAAATGCTTCTCAGTTTTGCACATTGATCTTTTAACCTGCCACTTTACTGAACTCATTTATAAGCTTTAGAAACTTTGTTGTAGATTTCTCAGGGGTTTCTATGTATAGGATCATGTCATCTGCAAATAGTGAACTTTTTACTTCTTTCCAATCTAGGTGCCTTTTATATCTTTTTCTTGCCTAAGTGCTTAAGCAGGTACTTCTTACACAATGTTAAATAAGCATGGTGACAGTGGGCATCCTTGTCTTGTTCCAGATCTTAGAGGGAAAGCCGTTACGATTTCACCATTGAATGTATTAGCTGTGGGTTTTTCATATATCCCCTTTATTATGTTGAGGAAGTTTTCTTCTCTTCCTATCTTTTGAAGTGTTATTATCAGGAAAGAGTGCTGTATTTTGTTGAATGCTTTTTCTGCATCTATAGGGATGATCATGTGATTTTTTTCTTTTCATCTGTTTAAGTGGTGTATTACATTGATTTTCTTATGTTGAACCATCCTTGTGTACGAGGGATGAAACCCAGTTGGCCGTGGTGTATAATTCATTTGATGTGTTGTTGAATATGATTAGCAAGTATTTTGTTGCACATTTTAGCATCTAGGTTCATCAGAGAGATTGGTCTGTAGTTTTCCTTGTGGCATCTTTGTTTGGTTTTGGTATTGGGGCAATACTGGCATCATAAAATGAGTTAATGTTCCCTCCACTTCTGTTTTTTGAAAGAGTTTAAGCAGGATTGGTGTTAGTTCTTTCTGGAATGTTTGATAGAATTCACCTGTGAAGCCTTCTGGTCCTGGGCTCTTCTTAGTTGGGAGGTTTTTGGTGACAAATTCTATCTCGTTAGTTGTGATTGGTCTGTCAAGTTCATCAGTTTCTTCTTTTGTCTAGGTTGCTTGTGTGTTTCTAGGAATTTGTCCATTTCTTCTAAAATTATCCATCTTGTTGACATACAATTTTTCAAAGTATCCTTTTATGATACTCTGTTTCTGTAGGGTCAGTGGTGATTTCCTCTTCCTCATTTCTTATTTTATGTATTTACATCTTCTTTTTTTCTTTGTTAGTCTAGCTAAGGGCTTGTCAGTTTTATTAATCTTCTAAAAGAATCAGTTTTTGGTTTTGTTTATTTTTTCTAGTGTTTATTTTCAATTTTATTTAGCTCTGCTCTAATCCTTGTTATTTCCTTCTTTCTACTTGTTTTGGGACTAATTTGTTGTTCTTTTTCTAATTCCTCCAGGTGTGCAGTTAGGTCTTTGATTTTAGCTCTTTCTTCTTTTTTAATATAGGCATTTATGGCTATGAATTTCCCTCTCAATACAGCTTTTGCTGCATCCCATAGGTTTTGATAGGTTGTGATGTCATTTTCATTCATTCCAAGGTAGTTACTGATTTCTTTTACAATTTCCTCTTCTACCCACTGACTACCTAAGAATGTGTTTTAACTTCCATATCTTTGTGTCTAATCTGGTCCTCTGCCCATTACTGATTTCCACCTTTATTCCACTGTGGTCAGAGAAATTATTTTGTATAATTTCAGTCTTTCTGAATTCGTTGAGAATTGTTCTGTGGCCTAGCATGTGATCTATCCTGAAGAATGTTCCCTTGAAAAAAAATTTAGGACCAGAGAAAAGGAAAGAGATAAGAGAAAAAAAAATAATAAAAGTAGAAGAGGAACCATACAAGACCTAGGAAAATAAATGATTAACATGAGTAACAAGTACATCAGAGTAAGAAAAAAGAAATGGATGAGAAACAATGAAACGAGAACCAAAATAGAGAAAAATATATAGAATGAATTAAAAGGTCAGAATGATGGGAAGTGAGGAAAAGAAAAAAGAAAGGAAATAAAAGTAAAAAAAAGAAAGAAAACAGAAAAAAGAAAGAAATTAAAACAACAGAATTTGAAGACCAAACAAAAAGAGGTTGAGTGAAAGATGAACAGAAAACAGAAAATAGAAATATGAGGGAATTAAAAGAAATAGTGTAGGTAGAAAAAATTGGATAAAGCAAAAATGGAATCAAGGAAAGGCAAAACACAAAGCACAAAGAAGACAGCAGTAACTAATTAAAAAAAGAGAGAGGAAAACAAAAGAAGAAGAACAACAACAAAAAACAACAAGGAAAAACAGCCTTCCCCCTTGGGCCCCTAAGGACCTTATCAGGCTGCCTGTGTTTATCAATCAGTCACCCTTTAGCCTGCCCTCTGCAGGTGATGAACCCAGTTTTAGTTAGTAAAATGAGGGGAGGGGGAAAAAGGAACCTTAAAGAAAAAAAAAAAAAAAAGAGACCCAAGAAAAGCTAATACAAAAAGATTGTTTATATGTTCCCTGTCATAAGGCATCAGCTGGACACCTGATAACCTGGTGGATTACTTCTTTAAGAAGAGCTAGGAATTGAACCAGGAAGTTTGTATATGCAAGGCAGGAATTCCTCCACTGAGCTAAACTGTCTCCCTAAGTTGTTATCCTTCAGAAACTATCCTGCCCCCTCTCCCTTGAACCCTGCTGATTAGGCGCCTATCTGTCCCCACCACCTCTCTAATCTAATTGCACTCTTTACCCAGGTGTTTACACATGAGAGCCTGCCTGAAGAGATTCCATCCTCTCCTCTCCTTGGTTTGGGGTCCCTTCCAAGATTCAAAGGGGGCTTAGCTGGCCAAACTCACTGCAAAGACACCAGTCTCCACCCTCCCAGACCCTCTTCCTCCAGGGAATTCCTCCTCTTAATGTTCAGAGCCAAGAGCCAGATATTCCACCTATGCTATTTGCCCTGAGGGCAGGGTGTATGTGCCATTTCCAGCCACAGTGGTGTGGAACCCATGGTTTTCCTTTGACTACTTTATCTTTTCAGTCCCCTTCTAGATGACTCAGAGCAGCTTCGCGTTCTAGATATATCCAAAGCAGCTCCTTTAGATAGGTCTCTGCCTTCTCTTTGCCTTTTTAAAAATTTTTTATGAGGGCCAGACTCTGCCCATCTGCTTCCGTGCCATTCTCTCACTTGTCTTTTTATCATTAAGTTGTATGATCTCTTTATATAGCATGGAGATCAAAACCCTTATTGGAGGGAAGCAGACTTGGCCCAGTCTATAGGGCATCCGTCTACCACATGGGAGGTCGCTGTTCAAACCCTGGGCCTCCTTGACCTGTGTGGAGCTTGTCCATGTGCAGTGCTGATGCACGCAAGGAGTGCCGTGCCACGCAGGGGTGTCCCCGTGTAGGGGAGCCCCATGTGCAAGGAGTACGCCCCGTATGGAGAGCCACCCAGCGTGAAAGAAAGTGCAGCCCGCCCAAGAATGGCGCCGCACACACAGAGAGCTGACACAGCAAGATAGTGCAACAAAAAGAGACACAGATCCCCATGCCACTGACAACAACAGAAGCAAACAGAAGAACACGCAGCAAATGTACACAGAGAACAGACAACTGGGGCAGAGGGGGAGGGAAATAAATAAATATTTATTTATTTATTTTCAAAGATTTATTTATCCCCCCCGCCCCGCCCCCTGTTGTCTGTTCTCTCTGTCTATTTTCTGCATCGTTGTCTTTGTCTGCTTCTGTTGTTGTCAGCGGCATGGGAGTCTGTGTCTCTCTTTGTTGCATCATTTTGTTGTGTCAGCTCTCCATGTGTGTGGCACCATTCCTGGGCAGGCTGCACTTTCTTTCGCACTGGGCGGCTTTCCTCACGGGGCATGCTTCTTGCGCGTGGGGCTTTCCTACGTAGGGGACACTCCTTGTGCGCATCAGCACTGCGCATGGGCCAGCTCCACATGGGTCAAGGAGGCCCGGGGTTTGAACTGTGGACCTCCCATGTGGTAGATGGACGCCCTAACCACTGGGCCAAGTCCGCCACCAAATCTTAAATTAAAAAAAAAAAAAAAATTAGAAAACAACAACAACAACAAAAACCCTTATTGGATATGTGGTTTCTGAAAATTTCCTGCCATTGAGTAGGCTGCTTTTTCACTTTCTTAAGAAAATCATTTGAAGCACAAAAGTGTTTAATTTTGAGGTGGTCCCATTTATCTGTTTTTTCATTCACTGCTTATGCTTTTGGTATGTTTTAAGAAACCACCACCTACTACAGATCTTGAAGATGTTTCCCTACATTTTCTTCTAGGAATTTTATGGTTGTAGCTTTTATGTTTAGGTCCTTGATCCATTTTGAGTCAATTTTTATATAAGATTTGAGATAGGGGTCCTCTTTCCATCTTTTAGCTTTGGATAGACTGTTCTGACCTACTAGGTGTGCTTGACAGTGTAGTCAAAAATCACTTTACCATAGATGTGAGATTCTGTTTCAGAGTTCTTAATTTGATTCCATTGGTGAATTCTCTCCATCTTTATGCCAGTACCTTGCAGTTTTTACCATTGTAGTAGCTAAGTAATATGCTTTAAAGTCAGGAAGTGAAAGTCCTCCAACTTTGATCTTCTTTAAGACATTCTTGGCTATTTGGGGCCCTTTACCTTTCCAAATAAATTTGATAATGGGCTTTTTCATTTCTGCAAAAAAGGCTGTTAGAACTTTTATTGGGATTGTATTAAATCTTTTAATCAGTTTGGGTAGAATTAACATCTTGATATTTAGTCTTCCAATCCAGGATTATGCAGTGTTCTTCCATTAATTGAGGTCTACTTTGGTTTCTCTTAGCAATGTTTTGTAGTTTTCTGAATACACATCCTGTAAGTCCTTGGTTAAATTTATTCCTAAATATTTGATTATTTTTGTTGCTATTGTAAATGGAATTTTTTCCTGACTTCTTCCTCAGATTGTTCATTAGTAGTGTATAGAAACACTACTGATTTTTACATCTGAATCTTGTATCTTGTGAGTTTGCTGAACTCATTTGTTCGTAGCTTTGTTGTGGATTTTTGGGGGACTTTTTAGGTATAGGACCATATTGTCAGTGAATAGCGACAGTTTCACTTCTTTGTTTCCTATTTGAGAGCCTTTCATTTCTTTTTCTTGCCCAGTTGCTCTGGCAAAAACTTCTAGCACAATATTGAATAACACTGATGACAGAGGACATCCTTGTCTTGTTCTCGATCTCAGTAAGAAAGCATTCAGCCTTTCACCATTGAGTATGATGATAGCTTTGGGTTTTTTATATATGCACTTTACAGTATTGAGAAAGCTTCCTTCTATTCTTATCTTTTGGAGTCTTTTTATCAAAATAGGATGCTATACTTTGTTAAATGCATTTTCTGTGTTAATCAAGAGGATCATGTGATTTTTCTTCTTCAATTTATTAATGTGGTTTATTACAGTAATTGATTTTCTTTTTAAGGTTTATTTACTTATTTATTTCTCCCTCCTCCCTCCATTGTCTGCTCTCTGTGTCCATTCGCTGTGTGTTGTTCTATGTCTGCTTGTATTCTCACTAGGCAGCTCTGAGAACCAATCCTGGGACCTTCTGGAGTGGGAAAGAGGTGATCATTCTCTTGTGCCACCTCAGCTCCCTGGTTTGCCAAGTCTCTTACGTCTCTCCTCTATGTATCTTTTTGTTACATCATCTTGCTGCATCACCTCTCTGCATTGGCCAGCACTCCTGCATGGGGCAGCATTCCTGTGCGGGGTGGCATTCTGCACGGGCCAGCTCACCACACAGGCCAGATTGCCTTCACCAGGAGACCTTGGGCTTCAAACCCTGGACCTCCTGTATGGTAGACGGTAGCCCAATTGCTTGAGCCACATTGATTTTTTCATGTTGAACCACCTTCACATACCTGGGATAAAACCCACTTGATCATGGTGTATAATTGTTTTATACTTTCTGCCTTACCCTCCCTCTTCCTAGGGAGGAAGACCTCCATTCCCCTCTCAGTTGGCTGCACTGAGCCATGGGTTTTTCTGCAGCTGTTCACACTGGGTGGGGAATGGATTCTGTTCCCAGCCATGGGGTAAGTAACTCAGTTTTCGTTTCGACCTCTTCATCTCCTGTCTCTCTCCTTCCTGGTTGATACACAGCACTCTCCTGGTCTGCATATCCCCAAAGCAGCTCCCTGAGCAACTTTTTGCCCTTTCTCTCCACTGTTCTTTTAAAATAGTTGAGCCTTGCCATCCTACTCTGATGCCATCATCCTTGAAGTCCATCCCTGTTTATAGGAATTTGAATGCCCCCTCTATTTCCTAGGAAACATACCTTCTCCCTCTTCCAGCTGTTCCATTTCAGGATTTGAAGCAGGTAAGCCTTTGCTCCAGGTTGCCTACCTCAGTTGTGTTGTGCACTTCTTTCATTGTCTCAAGCTGCTTTTGTCCAGATGTCAGATTTTGGGAGTGGGGCCACTTTGTAGAGGAGTTTCCTGACTCAGTCTTTCTCAGCCAGAACAAGGCAAGAGACTAAGAAATGGAGTACCAGCCAGCTCCAAAATGCCCTGGAGGGGGGATTAAGAAAGGTTCAGGAAGAGTACTGCTCAAAACTGAACATTCTGGCCTTGCACTTGCCCTGCAAATGCAGCCCTTTACCTGTCCTCCACAGCTCTGAGGGTGCATATCTTCTTTAAGTTCCCTTCTTTGCCTTTGTCTGGGCTTGGGTGGAACAATGGTTTCCCTCAGAGCTGGACCCCCAGCAATCCAAAGTAGCTAATCAAAAGCACTGATCAGTGATGGCTCTGTACCCCTCTACCCCAGCTTTTGGGAAACTATGTGTTTTATTTTTTGTCACTCTTTGGCACCAGCAGGCTGAGCCAGGGATGGACACCAGTCCTGCTGCCCATGCGTATGGGGGATGGGTGACAGTAACTGCCACGTTGAGAGAGCAATTCACTGGTATTTACCTCAATTTACCAGCTTCTTTCTTCCTCTTTTCCCTGGATACTGCAGTAACCTAATGGATTCTGGAATTTCCAAATCATTGATTCAGGCAGTTCCTGCCTGTTTAATAGTTGTTTCAGTGGAGTGACCAATCCCTGGAGCTTCCTACTTCACCATCTTCCCACAATTCTCCACCACCATTTAGGATTTATGTTATTCCCCTGTAATAGACTTTTTAAAAAGAGATTTATTTTTTTATTTCTCCCCTCACCCCACCCCTGTTGTTTTGAACTCGTTGTCTGCTCTCTGTGTTCATTTGCTGTGTATTCTTTTGTGTCTGCTTGTTTTCTCTTTAGGCAGCACCAAGAACTGATCCTGGGACCTTCCGGAGTGGGAGAGAGGCACTCATTCGCTTGCATCACCTCAGCTCTCTGGCCTACTGTGTCTCTTATTGTCTCTCCTCTGTGTTTTTTTTTGTTGCATCATCTTGTGGCGCCAGCTTTCTGCATGGGTCAGTACTCTGTGCAGGCCAGCACTGCTGTGCAGGCCAGTATGCCTACGCAGGCCAGCATGTCATGTGGGTCAGCACTCTACATGGGCCAGCTCTCCGCTTGGGCCAGCTCACAGTGCAGGCCAGCTTGCCTTCACCAGGAGACCCCAGGAATTGAACCCTGGCCCCTTCTATATGGTTGATGGGAGCCCTATCTCTTGAGCCACATCTGCTTCTCTAATTCCCCTGCATTAGACTTTTGCGTTTGGTGTAAAGTAGGGGTCTAGTTTAATTTTCTTCCGTATGGATAATTGATTGTTCCAGGACAGATTATTTAAAAGTCTATTCTTTGTGTCCTCAGACTATTTATGGATTATCTTTTTCCTTTTGGTGGTGAATTTGTCCATCTTCTGCATTGGTACTACAATGGGTTAATTACTATGACTTTATTTATTTTATTTTTTTAAAAATATATATATATATATTTAGTTCATAGTAGCATAATCATACAGTATTTATCCTTTTGTGTCTGGCTTGCTTCACTCAACATAATGTCCTTCAGGTTCATCCATGTTGTCATATGCTTCATGACTTCCTTTCTTACAGCTGCATAATATTCCATCGTGTGAATACACCACAGTTTGTTTATTCATTTATGGGTTGTTGGACACCTGAGTTGTCATCTTTTGGCAATCGTGAATAATGTTGCTATAAACATTTGTGTGCAGATGTGCTTGTGTCACTGCTCTCAGTTCTTCTGGTTATAAACCCAGGATTGGTATTACCAGTTCACATGGCAAATCTATGTCCAACTTCCTTAAGAACTGCTAAATAGTCCTCCACAGTGGCTGTACATACCATTCTGCATTCCCATCAACAGTGATTAAGTGTTCCTGACTCTCCACATCCTCTCCAACACTTGTAGTTCTCTGTCTTTTTTAATAGTGGCCATTCTAATAGGTGTGAAAAGATATCTCATTGTAGCTTTGATTTGCATTTCTCTAATTATTAGTGATGCTGAACATTTTTTTCATGTTTTTTTTTTGACCTTTTATATTTCTACTTTTTTTTTTTTTTAAGATGTATATACCATTTTATCCTTTTTTTTTTTTATTTTTAAAAGTAGTTTTATTCACACACCATACAATCCACCCAAAATGTACAATCAATGGCTTTCAGTATAATCACAGTTGTGCTTTCATCACCACAATCAATTTTAGAACACTGTCATAGCTCCAAAAAGAAGAAATTCTCACCCCTAATTCTCTCCTATTATTTTTTTTTTATTTTTTTATTGACTTTGTAATAATATTACATTAAAAATATATATGTGAGGTCCCATTCAACCCCACCCCCCCCACCCCCCCTCTCCCCCCCCAACAACACTCGTTCCCATCATCATGACACATCCATTGGATTTGGTAAGTACATCTTTGGGCACCTCTGCACCTCATAGACAATGGTCCACATCATGGCCCATACTATGACTTTATAATAACTCTTTTTGTTTTAAAAAGAGATATATCTTTTTTTTAAAATTCCCCCCTCCCCCGTTGTCTGTTCTCTGTGTCCGTGCACTGTGTGTTCTTCTGTGTCTGTTGTATTCTCTTTAGATGGCTTCGGGAACCCATCCTGGGACCTTCTGGAGTAGGAGAGAAGCAATCATTCTCTTGTGTCACCTCAGCTCCCTAGTTCGTTGCATCTCATATTGTCTCTTCTCTGTGACTCTCTTTTTTGTTGTATCATCTTGCTGCTTCAGCTCTCCGTGGGCAGCACCACTCCTGGGTGGGCTGCACCCCTGTGTGGGGTGGCACTCCTTGCATGGGTGGCACTCCTGTGGGGCAGCACTCCTTGTGTGCGGCAGGACTTTGCATGGGCCAGCTTGCCACATGGGCCAGGAGGCCCTGGGTATCAAACCCTGTAACTCCTATGTGGTAGACAGAAGCTCTATCCTTTGAGCCATATCCATTTCCCAATGACTCTTGATATCTGTTAAGACAGGTCTTTCTATCCTATTTTCCTTAATCAAAAGTATCTTAGAAAGGTTCTTACTTTTTGAAAGCAAAATGACAAGAAAATTTTTGACTGTTGCAATATATCCACATATTGGACTTTTGGAAAATGGTTTGTCATTGCTACTGGGTTTGTTTGTTAGCTAAAATTTAAGGAGACACAATTTCATTTGAATGGCTAGAATTCACCTTTGTATCCCTGCATAAATCCCCTCAAGTGCTTACCTGTTGAAGCCTTCAAATCTTGTTAAATGTATGGGAAAGGGAAAGGGAAGGTTTTGTGGATTAATCTTCTCTTCTGTTTAAGGACATTGCTAATTCTGGAAAATATGCTGAGGAACTTCAAAATTGAAGTGTTTTCAACAAACAGAGGTATATGGTACCTTGTGTAGTATGATTCCATAGTTAGAAATACAAAATATTGTATCTTCTATGATTAAATTGCCTTATTCACCACGTAAGAAGTAATTGCACCCAATTTTATTTAAATGGCTGATAAACTGTTTGGTATTTAATGTTGTCTTGATTCTGTTGTAGGAATTTGAATTAGAACACACAGAGTCTCCTCTGGGAATATTTCTTCTCCCCAATTCTTGGAGGAATATTACTTAGAACTTGTATTATCCCTATTTAGGAACAAACTGTTCTCTCCTATGATGTTCCTTTTTGCAGTAAGTATTGTTTATTCTGCAAATAGCAGCCAGCTTTCAAATATCAGCAGTACTTAACATCATAGCCTTTCCCAACCTGGTCGGTCAAAGTGAAACATGATTAGGCTTTGTGTAAGTTTATAATTGATGTTTTTTTTTGACAGGAGGCCGAGAACTCTCAGACAATGGAGAGACATTGCTCTAAGTAAATGTGACAGTCTGAAGTCTTTCTAGCATTCAGACCATAGAAAGGTCTTAATTTGGCCCAAGGAATTATGAGATCTGCCAACACTGCTCCCCCTTCATCTTTTACTAATGTCCTCTTTTCATTCTACTCCACCCACAGTGGTTTCTTTGCTCTTCTTCACAATGCCAAGGACACTCATTTCAGACTTTGCCCTACTCTTCCCTCTGCCTGGAATGTACTCCCCCAGGTAGATGTTTGGTTCACTCCTAATCACTCAGGTCTCTGCTCAAATGTCATCTTCTCAGAGAGGTCATCCCTGACTGTCCTATAAAATAACAGCACCCACACTCCCGCTGCCCTCCACTTCCTTCTAACCCCTTTGCTGTGCATTATCACCAGTTGACACACTGTGTTCATTTCTGTCTCCCCCTCCTTCCCCACAGTACACAAACTAGAACAGGGTCTTTGATTTCTTCACTGCTTTGTCTTCAGTGCTTAGGACAGTACGTGGCACATGGGAGCTACTTGCTAACTGTTTGTTGAGTGAATGAAACTGCTTGCTGAAAGGAGGAGGGCAGAGGGAGCATCAGTGGATCAACCTCATGTTCCACCGTGAGCCAGATGGCTCTTGCCTGGGAGCTCCTGGGTCATCTTGCTTGCTTCTCTGCTAGAATACTTGCACTATTTAGGTAGCTCTTTTTGTGGATATTTTCCCCATTATACACTAAGCTCCTTGAGGCAAGGCCTGTCTTAAAATCCCCCTGCCCCTGTCATTCACCCTCTCTTTCTTCAGGATTTGAAGAGCCTTACGTACTCCTTTGCTCATGGTAGACTCTTTAGCTATTTGTTAACAAGGGATGCAGGTGGCAGTTGCCTTCCCCAAGGAGGAGAGCAGAAAATTGGGCAGCAAAATTTCTCATGCAAACTTCTGGCTGAAGTAGCACTTTCATTCTGAATTCCTGTGCATACTTTTCCTGAGTTTCATATTAGAAAATCCCATTGACTTTCATCTCAATGAGAGAAGGGGCAAGTCTTCGTTATACTCCACATCTCCAGTGCCTAGTGCTGAGCCTGGCTTATGGTATCCGCACTCACTAAATGTTTACTAATAATTCATTGTTGGAGCTAACTTTTGCTTATGTGAAATTTGTTATTATTAATGTCAAACATTATACTTTAAAATTACAGGAATTATTTACCCTAGCTATATAGGATCTATTGCAATCAAATGCTTTCTTATTGAGAAAGAGCCTTTGTTGCTCACCTGACCTGCTGTGATGATGGACAAAAGGGATTAGGGAGATGTGCTCCAATTGCCTCATTGGGGAATTCATAAACTTTCAGACTTCAAAGTCTCCTCTGAGTAAATTACTGCTTTATTTCACTTAAAAATGTGGCCTTAAAGTATCCAAACACCTTCCAAAATAGAGCTACTTTCCTTTTTCTTCCCCCAAAAGAGTTCAAGCCTCAAGTGGTTGATTACAGAAAAATGAGAACCTCTGCTCTAGGATTAATGTAAGAGATCAAAGGCAGACAGCTCACCACTGGTAGAATACTCGGTATTCATAAAAAAGTTAAGTAAACCCAACTGCCTACAGTTCAGGACAGCCTCACTAATAAAATATTTGTTTGCAACAAAATAACAGCTTAATAAGTTCCTCTCCAGGTAGTTGTAGGCATATCTTGTATTCATTCCCTGGGGTTGGGGCTGGATGGTGCTTAGCCACAGTCAAGGTTTATGCCAGTTTCGCAAGGCAGGATTGTATCAGGAATTTCTAAAGAATGAGGACTTCTGGTTTATGGTTTTCTTTATGCCTGAAAGTAGCAGGGCACAGTGGGCTCATCACTGGACTGAGTCAGAAAACCTAGCATGTGACCCTGAGTGGGTCATTTAACCTAATTTAGCCTCAGATTGGCTAGATTCCAGCTTTGATAAACTGCAAATTTTCATCTCTTCTGTACCTGCACTCATGCAGCTACAACGAGTGATGTTTTTTAAAATGATCATTGATCTCAGGCAGGCGCTTAATGACTTTGGCATTGGTACTATATTTTATCATGTTTTCTGTATCTCTATTGCCAATTCCTCTTCTCATACCCCTTGTTGAGCTCATTATAATCAGACTTTTGCTACCATCACTCCACCAAAATTATTTTCGTCAAGATCACGAATGATCTTCATGTTGCTATATCCTAGTGGTCAATTTTTAGCCCTCATTGTATGTGACCCATATATATTTGCCATGTATAATACCCTATGCTTGCCTCTGCTGGCTTCCAGGACACCACACTCTCCTGGCCCGTCCCCCTCCCCCCCACATACCTTATTGGAGTTTCCTGCTCTGACTCTTCCTGGGCCTCATCAGTTGGAATGCTCCAGGGTACAGCCATCGGACCTCCTCTTGTTCCATTGGTGTTTACTCTTGTGCTGATCTTACCCAGTCTGTGGATTTAAATACATCTAGAAACTAATATCTCATGCACCTCTAGCCCTGGCCTTCTTTCTGTGCTCCCGTCTCATATATCCACCTGTCCTTGGAGAGGCATGCCCTGTCTGCTTAACCTGCTCGTTTTCCTCCAAAGGCCTTAGCACCATTTGACAAGTTATAGATATTTTTGTTAGCTGGTGGTTGTCATCTTTGTGCTCTTTAATAGAACATAAGCTCCACAAGAGAGGACTTTTTGCTTACTACTGTATCCACAGCACCTAGAAGAGTGCCTGGCACATAGTGCAAGTTCTCAGTAAATATTTGTTAATATTGAATGAATGTGTTGAATATTGATATATAGAGATGACTATAATAATTCACAGTTCTCATTCCATCTCATGTCTTCCTAGTCCTACTGATGCTCTAGCAAAGATGGTTCTTATCTTGGAAATCTCCTAATAAATTCATTTGGTAAAATGATATGATTGTTTCTCTATAACCCTGGTTAATTGGTATCAGATCAGTTTAGTGTACAGTATTAAGTATATTTATGATTGATTTGTGAAAGCTGTTTGGGGTAATAGAAAGATATTCAACTTTGGAGCCAGATACCCCTGAGATAAATTCTTGATCTGCCACTAACTAGCTGTATAACCTTAGTCAAAACATAGCAGGGTCTTAGTTTTATAAGTCAAATTCAGAATTGTGGGGAGAATTGCCAAATATATGGAATGTATATAGCATAATTCCTGAAATGTAATAGACATTTGATAATGATGATTATTGGGATTCCTGGCCTTAGCTGTACAGATAATCTTTAGGATTGCATGTAATTGTAAAATTTCAGGAATAAAAGTTTTGTAGTTCTTCCTTTTAAATATCTTTGGTCAAGAATGTAATTGTCCAATACAACATTGTTTTTGTGATAAAACTTGGTTAGATTTACATTGTTTCAATTTACAGAGTCTTTTCCAGGATTTTATTCTTTGACAAAGTTCAGGAACTGCCTTTCAGTAAAATTTTCTTAACTAGATTGCTTTGGAGGAGAATGTACTAGAGAAATTGAATCTCATAATTAATGAGAAAGGAGTTCATTTTATGAGTGAGGTTCTTTCAAAAAATGCTTTTATATGTACACTGAACATAATTCCAAAGTTTATAGTGAGTTCTCAATAAATCCTTGTTTATTGCTTATCTTTGGACTGGAGATATGGAGCAACTATATTGATTGCCCTAAGTGATAGCTATGCTATAGGTATACTAATAAAAAAACTCACCCTAGGCTTAAAAATATCTTGAAGGGGCCTTTTGGCTTTGACTTCTAATGTCAGCAGCCACATTCATAATAATTATTGATTGATTGTATCTATTTAAACAAAAAAGGACTACAAATCACCCCAGCTCTAAAGAAGTTGAGCAAAGATGTTGATACAATACATGCAAACACACATGCACTCACATGTAACTGTTAAATGATAATTCAAGAACCAAATATTAAGTGCAAGCTGTAGTCCAATATATATCATAGGATAGTAAGTGCTAAGTGCCAAATGAACAGACAAACTTATGTACTGTGGTTTCAAAGGAAAGATTAGCAAAGACTGCAAATACTTGGACAGGGAAGCCTTCCTGGAAAAAGTGAGATTGGAGCTGGGCATTGAAGGATGATTCAGATTGTGCCTTATGATGCCATTTTACAGGGACATATGGATGACCTTCAGGGAAGTCTATATCCACCTCTTGGGGGAACAAGGGCAAGTCTGGTAATCTCATCACAGCTTCCCTGTGAACACAGCTCATTTTTCCTAAGTTGCACCCTTGTGTGCCACTTGTGATCTTGGGCTTTTGTTACTTTGTGGGTTTTGAAGTTCTTAAGCTGGTAGGGCAGAATCAAGGTTAGGATCAAGTTTCTTGTGGGGAATTGTTTTCACTTTTAGTGTTGTGTGTGTGTCTGACTGTCTTTGAAGATGGGCCCATGAGGGCAACCTGTAACTGTTAGTTTCTCACTGGTGCTATGATGTGATGTGATGGATAATAATGAGAGTGAATAAAGAGGATATTTAGGCTTTAGGGAGAGAGAAAAGTAGCATCATTCATAAATACTTTTCCCGCCTACTGAATACAAAGACATGTATTAGGTCCCGTGGCAAGGACAGGAACAGTGGGGTGGCTGGAGAGAGTTGTCATATATTGATTCTTTTGCCCAACTCCCTGGACTGTTTACTAGAAAACTATAGCAGTCTGTAGTTGGCTGTATTAGCTGGGAGCATGTCGCCAAGAGGTCTTAGGCAGGACTTTTACTTTAAGACATGAGATGCTTTCTGTTGGCAGAGAGGCTGAGATGGAGATGGAAGAGCCTGAAAAAGGACTGTGATTGTCCTGTTTACATGGTGACAGCTACCCTTCTTCAGAGGATATGCAGCTGCAGGTGTGGATTTAAATTAAATGTGAATCCTAACCAGGAAAGTAACCTTGTCTCTTTAGGACCTCCCCAATTTAAGTGTCTCTCTGTATAACACAAAGAGCTTCATTGCAAAGGCCTAATTGTGAAAAAGCATGGCCTGTGTGGCATTAGTTGTGACTGTCCTCAGTTGTTCCACTTTGATGGGGGTTCTCCAGACCACAGCTGGTCTCTTACAGATATCTGACTCAGGGCCTCAGGCTTGACAAATGCTCTCTAAAAGAATAAGTGGTGGAGAACTTTTGGAAGAGCCTTGCAGATCACCTACATGCATGCCCCTGGTTTATAGATGGGGAAATTACCATTAGGCTGTGGACTGGTTTGTTTGAAGTCATGAATCTCTTCTTGTTTGTCCCTTTTTATCCACTATTTGCTACTGACTCCTAAATTTGTATCTCTACCCCTGACCTAGCTGTCATCTTGACTTGTGTGTTTCAAAGATACCTCATACTCAGCACATCCAAAATGGAATCCAGATCTCCCTCCAAACCTGGCCATCCCTAGTCTCCTCCATGATCTAGAATCCCATCTGCGTAGGTACTAAAACAACAAACCTGGGAAATTTCATCATCCCTTCTTATCTCTGATGCTGCCATCCGAATCAGAAACCATTCCTGTCCTCTCTGCCTCTGGATTTATTTTGAACCTCTCCATGTTTCTCTTAATCTAAGCTACCTTCATCTTTTGTACCTTCAGTCTCTTCCACACAGTAGCCAGAATGGCCTTTTAGAAACATAAATCTGATCATGTTATCTGTTTAAACACTCTTTTCTAGATGGTTCTTACTCTAATAGAACTCAGGCTTCATGTTGGAGTCTAAAGGGAGCTGCATGATCTCTGCCTCTCCTCCTGTTACCTGTCTTCGTTCCCTTTTCCTGTAATGCCTCAGCCACATTAATTAATAACATTTTAATTACTTTAAAATAAACTTTATTGCTACAGAACCTTCAAACCTATTTCTTCTACCTGAAAACTCCTTTTTATCCATTACCTCCTATTTTAGTAGCCACCTCCTTAGGCCTTCACTGATTCCTTTGTCTAAAAAGTTCTCCCATCTGTTTCTCCTTCATTGTACCCACTTTATATTCTTGATAACATTATTTACAGTTGTCTTTAACTTGTTCATTTTCTATACTGGTTGCTGTCACAAGGTCCTCTGTCTGTCTTGCTCATCCATGTGAATCCCCCTTGTGACTCATCTATTTTTCGCACTCTCTTTCATTCCACTCTAGCCACACTTATCCCTTGCTTTCCCTCCTGTCCTAGGCCTTTTGCACTTGGTGGGCCTTCTGTCCAGAAAGTTTTTTACCCTGAAATCTACATGTCTGGTTTTTCTTTAGGTCTTCCCTCAAAGTTACCTTTTCAGTGAAGCTGCCTCTGGCCCCTCTCTCTAAAAATGAACTCACTCCTGACACTTCAGATGCTCTTCTCTGCTTTATTTTTCTCCTTTGTATCTAGCACTTTTTAATATATGACAAGTTTAACTTATTTATCTTATCTATTGTCTGTCTCCTGTCTCTCCCACTAGAATGAAAGCTCCATGAGGGAAGGTAGTTTCATAGCTTTATGCTCAGTATCTTTTTGTTTTATTTTGTTTTTATTTTTTTATGCCTTGTATCTTGAAGAGTTTAGATGTGCGTACTTTATAATTGTTTGTTGAATGGATAAATTGTTTCATGAACAGTGTATGCTCAGTGCCTGGCACATAGTGGGTACTTACTAAGTTTTTGTGAAATGAAAGAATGAAAGAATAAGCAAGTAACTGAATGAATGAAAGGCAGAATGACTCTTGGCAAAGCAAGTTTAAAATACAGGTCTCTTGACTTGAGAGCCCAGTGTTCTTTCCACTGCTATGGAAAAGATAGGGAGGAGGGGGTGAGTAAGAAGATGAGTCTGTGTACCTGGAGTACTCCCGCATATCTTTACCTTGTGATCAACATGTTTAAAAATTCAGTATACACATATTTTAGGTATGTGGTCTCTGCTCTAAATGGTGAGGGCCCTGCCCTGTCTTTCTTCTTCTCTATCATGCCCGCACATGCTAACACATGCCCCATGTACACACACACACACACCTTCTCCTCTGCTCCTGAGGATATGCTTTTGTAATGCTTAGTGCTCATGTGATGAGATGACGGGGAAGTGCCCCATTCTCTTTTGAACCATTCTTACTGGATCCACATCTTGGAAGTATCCTGTCTGTCTCCTTAACTCCTTGGGAGATTATTCCACTGATGGTAGGGCAGGGTTTACTTTTTAATTCTGAAGTAAACCATATCACATTGAAAACCATGTTAAATATGGGTCAGAACCACTGATTATGAAACTGTCTCCGATGGATGGGAAGGAGGGTTGTTTCAAGCCCTAAACAGTTTTCTTCTCACAGGCTTGTTGCGTTCTACGGGAATCCCTGCTTCTGTGTGTGGCATCATTTTAGGCCGTCCCTCAGGTAACTGTAGTTTGAATGGGGAAGAGCCCTTTTTTGGGTATGTGTTGTATATCTTCCTCCCTAAACACACACCCAGAAGTCAGGAATGTTCTTGTGTGTTCACTGTCACTCCGTGCATTCTTTTCTACAGATAGTCTCCCTCAGGTATTCATATGACAAACTCACACAGCCACGTTCATTCTGTCAGTCTGCTTTTGACTTTTTGGGGATTATAAGGAAAAAGCCCACAGAACTCAAAGCATGCTATGAGGTGACTTAAAAGTTACAAAGCCCATGGCTGAAGTCTCCTGCTCAAACCCATGTGGCAGGTTCCTGTTGTTCTCCATCATGTCTCCTGCTCTGGGTTCTTCAGGGATGTTGCAGTGTTGTCTTTTCTCCCTGATCCCATTGATACCTTGAGACAGAAGCATAGGGCAGGACCATCTAAGAGAATGGGGTCTCTGTTGACTTACCTAGGTTTTCTTTTGTCCCTGTGATGTGCCTAGCACTTTGACTGGGGTCTTCAGAGAGGAGCCAAGCATAGGCCCAGCCTCAGGGGAGCTTATAAGATAACACTGCAGGCAGAAGTAACTATTCCTGAATACTTCACAATATTATGAATGTGATACTTGTTTTGTGCTCAATAAATTGTGAAAATTTTAAGAGGAGAGAGAGAGGGAGAGAGACAGACAGACTTTCTGGGTCGGGTGATAGAGGAGAGGGAGAGTTCACAAAGGTACTCATTAAGTCTAAGGGCATGGAGGTGTGGCAGTGCATGGGTGGAGAGGTGGGCAGAGAGTCAGAGGCAGGGTGGCAACTGTGGCTCAGGGCAGCTTCCTGTTTTGTCTTGCCAGTGATAGACAGAAACTGGTTTAATTGGGGTTAGCTTCATTTCTGTTGTCTACCATATTCATTCGTTGTTTGCCTACTTTCTGCCTTCATTAGAGATATTAGTACCTGTCAGGAAACTTCTGAATTTCTGTAAGTGTGGTAGCTTTGCACACTACCAGGGTCAGTCACCATTTTTCAGATGATGATGATGTTCACTGCTACCTAAACTAACACAGAATTCACCCAGCCCAGTAGAACTATAAACACAGGCACAGTCCAGTGTCCCTTTAAGTATTATTATCTATGACTTTATGAAAAAAAAGATACATACCAGTTGGTTTAATCTATTTTGAGAGATTTTTATTTGTTAAGACCATTTAGAAAATCACCAATCAACTCTCGTTATCTTAAAGGGTGCTATATAGAACCTCATGATAAGATGCTTGGTGTTTGTTCATTGCTACGTTTCATACTACTTGTACTCCCACACATCTTTACCTTCTGATCAATAGAAGTACTTAAGAGAACCTTTAAACTGTCTTGTTGGAAAGGTAGGGAAATGTCCCTTAACTGGCAAAGTTTTTTTCTGTTCCTAAAATTAAGCTTGTAAGTGGTTAAACAAATAATGAAAATATTTGCTCTAACGCTGTCTGTCATGTCCTAGCTGGAAGAAAACTTTTGTGTCCCTTGGGAACCTTCCCCTTACCATTGACAAACTTGACAAAACATATAATTTTGATGGTCGTTAGCATTTTTGCTTTATTGGTTCCCCTGGATGTCTTGTTCCAGCAAGGCTCACAACCCGCATAGCAAGTGTGTTTCTGTCTCTCAACTGGGAAATGTTACCATCTGCTTCCATCACAGCAGCCCATGAAGGAAATGGAAGATGCCACTGACATTTGCTACATTACAAAAATAGCAAGAGGCACCTGAAGTTTAACTTGTAGGTCAGTTTGTTTTCTTAAAACACAATGGTGACCTATGAACATTTTCTGGTTGGTGCATTCTGTGCAAATTTAACTGATTTAAATAAAACTTGGTTTATGGATGAGACAGTTCTTAGTAAAATCTGCAGTGTGCAGAATTACTAAAAGCCATTGTGTTCAGGGAATTATTGCTTTCTGTGGTGTTTTCTAGAAAGAACATAACAATTTCCATCCTTTGTCAGATGAATGGTTTTTCCAGTCCAGTGTTCTGCCACTGAGAATGGAATTAAGGGAGTCACTGTGGGAGGACCTGATGACCATTTCTGCATCATTTTCAAAACTTAGGGGTCTATCTTTCTTTAATAAGCTATTATGGAAAAATTATTCATAATTATTTTTGTAGCAGTTTTTATTTTTGACCTTTCCCATCTGGGGAACTGGGCAGCCAGTCTGAGTAGCAGTCAGTCAGAATTTACCCATGTCATTCACAAAGGATCACAGTCCTTTTTCCATTTGATTTTCATACCTTATTCATTTGATCCATTAAGTAGAACTGATAAATGCTTCCATTGTTCACCTATGATTTATTCTACTTTATATCTGTTAGAGGTTCCCTCTCACTAGGATTGCAATAATTCACAAGCTTTGACTCAGCTCCCCTGATATGCACTGAGGAAAGACAAGCCTCCTTGCCCCAGAAGCCTATGTGTCTGAAAGCACAGCACTTCCCCAAAGGTTGCACAAAGAAACAACCTGGAAACGGGAGTAAAGGGAGATAGAGACTGTCACTCCCTGCAGATCAAAACAACACCTGTTCCTCCAGCATTCCAAGAAAACATAACAACTCCCTAACCCATTACCCTCTAGCCATACAAGGGAAAATTTTCACCTCTAGGGCTTCCTGTTGTCCCCTGCACCTCACTCAGACCCTGAACCCCCTCTCACTGACTCTCATTTCCCCACTTAGGAAAGTACTGTATAAATTAAAATCTCCTCCTTCCAGGAGTAGGCTGAAGCCTATTCTTCAGATCACCTCCATTGAGAGAGCTTCTCAATAAGTTTCCTGCCTGCAGCCATATCAGTCTCCATGTCCCAGTGAGTGCCGTTTTTCTCCAACAATATCTTTCTAAGAGTGTATTACTTTAAATCATGGCACCAGTATAGTTTATATTGACAGTTTTCTTCTTTTCTCCCCTACATCTTGCTCTAGGATCTCTCAGAACTGTGAACCTCTGGTTGGTAGCTCCCATCTTAGAAAAGAGAGATGTGGGTATAAGAGAGTCCTAGGGTTGATTCCTGACCCCACTGTTTACTACTGGCTGTGTGGTCTGGGTACTTTACCAAGTCTCACTAAAGCTTAGCTTCCTCATCTGAAAGGTGGAGGTCATAGTCCTCGGTTGAATTCTCTAAGATGCAAGTGACAGAAGCCCAATTTTGATTGATTTACAGGAAACAGGGGAGTTATTAGCTCATGTAGTGAGGGAATCAGGCATGCAGCTGGCTTCAGATGTCGCGCCATTCCAGAGCCTCAGATGTATTGGCGAGAGAGCTGTTTCTTTCTTTGTCTCAGCAGTGGTTGTCTTCGCTTGGCTTTCTTCTCAGATGTGGTTGCGGGCCCCAAATTCATATCCTCTGGGCTTGGCAAACCCAGCCAAAAGAGAAAGAAAAATCAGGGAAATCCATAGAGGTCTCTTAGTGCATGTCTTAGAGCATGTCTCTTCTTGTCGTATTCACTGTGGTCAGGGGAATAGAGTTTTCTGGATTTGTAGTGTACCGCATGAGGAAAAAATCACTCACAGAGGGTTCTTTCACTGGGAAAAGTGGTGTAGAGCATACACAGCAGTGGGAGACAATGGCGGCTACCCTCGTGGTGGCCAGGGCTGTGGGGCAATGCAGGCAAAGAACCTTGTGCAGTGCCTGGCATATAGAAGTCCTGGTAAATGGAATCCATCCTCTTTCATTCCTCATTTTACTACCTGAGGAATGAAGCTTCTTTATTATTGGTCCCAAAGCAATCTCTTTAAAATATTAAGGTACATTGTACCTTTAATACCTTTATTTATTTATTTATTTCTAAGATTTATTTTTATTTATTTCTCTCCCCTTCTCTCCTCCCCTTCCCAGTTGTCTGCTCTCTGTGTCCATTCGCAGTGTGTTCTTCTGTGACTGCTTCTATCCTTATCAGTGGCACCGGGAACCTGTGTTTCTTTTTAGTTGCGTCATCTTGTTGTGTCAGCTCTCTATGTGTGCGGTGCCATTCTTGGGCAGGTTGCACTTTCTTTTGTGCTGGGCGACCCTCCTTACGGGGCACTCTCCTTGCACATGGGGATCCCCTACACAGGGGACAATGCTGCGTGGCACGGCACTCCTTGAGCACATCAGCACTGTGCATGGGCCAGCTCCACACAGGTCAAGGAGGCCCAGGGTTTGAACCACGGACCTCCCATGTGGTAGGCGGACACCCTATCCATTGGGCCAAGTCCAGTTCCCTAATACCTTTATAAACTTTCAATTTTATTTACCTTCAACCTTGAAGTGTTTTGAAACATTTATTTTAAGGGACTTGGGGTATGGTATGAAGAAGTGTCATTTAATGTTTTTGTTATCCAGACAACAATTATTCATGGAGAACCTACCATACACAAGGCACCCTGTGAGTTCTGTGGGGAAGGTAGAGAAACAAGAAAAAGCCTCTTTCCTGGGATGTCTACAGCCCAGTTAGTTTGGATGGTAGGTCAAGTGCATAGATTTGGGGGTATAAGGTAGAATATGGGAAAGTGCTGTAAGGGAAATAGGAATTTGTAGGGAGCACAGAATAGAGCAGGATCCTATCTAGTTGGGAGAGCAGAGGAGGGTTTGTTTGAGGAGGTGGTATATGAGCTGAGTCTTGAAGGAGATATGTGGTTTTATACACATAGGCTGGTAGGGAGCAAGATGGAGAGGAGGGAGGGAGTAGGCAAGCAGAGGTGAGGGGAAGAGAGCAGATTGATTCATTCTTGGGACTCACTCTCTGCCACACTCTGCACTTGACACTGACATTCAAAGACAAATAATAGTAATGTCATAAAGGATCCTGGGTTCTCAGAAGTCTTTATGGAGTCATGTGAAGGAATAGAGGAAGGAATGGTCAACTCTAAGAATGCTTAGATGCCATTCTGAGGCATGTATAGATGGATGATGAATGATAAATCTGTGAAATGGTGAGTATTTTTACATTTCTGAAGCATGAGGCTCACACAGTAGGGATAAAATGGAACAGGGTGTTGGAGAACCTTGAATGCCAGGCTCAGAAGTTTGTCATGAAGAACTGGGGATGGGAGATTGAGCTTCAAGGGCATGACGCCTACATAGCTGTTACAGGGCCCTGTCTCAGAAGGGCCATGTGCTTGGTTTAATGCTCTGCTCTTGTCTTGAAATTTTTAATACTTTTGAAATGAGGGACCCTTCACTCTTGGCCCTGCAAATTGTATAGCTGGTCCTGGCAGGGGTTGACATCTGATCAGTCCTAGCTCTGCTTTAGACCATGTCCAGCTAGAGTGAAGAAGAAAGCAAGATAAGAGGTGGGATAGTAGTTAGAAAGCTTTTTGCATAGTTTTGAGGAAGAGATTATAGGGCCTAGAGCAGGGGTTCTTAACAAGGCATCCATGAGCTTGAATTGAAATCTAAGTAAACATTATTCTTTGGATGTGTTGGTGCGGGTGTGATATATTTATTAAATATAGTGTGGACTTGGTAAGGGGTCCATGGTTTTCACCTGACTGGCACAAGGGGTGCATGGAACAAAAAAGGTTAAGATAGAGGAAGACAGGTATACTGAGGCTGGAGAGGGAACGCATCTGATCCCCTGTGGCCGGGCTAGAGCAGCAGAGTGAGTGGAAAGGGCTGGGGGCAGGGAGGAGTCAGGGTCAGCCTTCAGCATTCCATCTAGGAGACTTCAGTGTGGTCCCTCTGAGCCAGGTGATTTCTAGTGAAGAATGCTGACTTGCCCAATTAAATTAGAAGACTGTCTTAATATTTTTACTCACAACAGTAAGCTGAAGCTGACATTGGCAGGCTCATTCAATGAATGCACAATAACCAGAAAAGACATTCTGAGGCATATTGGAATCAAACAGATGGACCAAGCAATCATATTAAAACAGTAAATCACAACTTGAACTTCAGTTAATATAATTCAATTTCTCTTTCCTCATTTAATTTTGAAGCATCTTCCTAAGTAGTTTTCTATTTTGGTTTCTTTTACTTGAAAGACCTTGTTATTATAGGGGCACTCCAGTTAAAGATGCCTTGTACATGACATGTGAACCAAAAAACCTTATCATTTAGGAAATGATATCCTTTCTAAGGTTTTGGAAGTGGTTATTTTGTCTCTTCCAAAGATTCATGAGGGAATTTATTTCCTCCTTTTCAGTTAACATAGAAATTAAATTAACAAGAACTATGTGTTTAATGATTTTCAAAAACACCCTTCAAGTAAATCAAGGTTTGCCTGAAATTTAACTTAGGGTCCCAACTAGCTGCTGACTGGTCATGTCTTAGCAAACAGGGCTTAAGTTAGTGAGTTGGGGACAGGGGGAGTGTGGTTTCAATTTACTGAATCTTTTCTCTTAATACTGTATTCTGGGTTCTGTCTTGTATAAACACAAGCAAAACACTTTTGCTGTAAGAATACAAGGTCAAGACAGTGCTGTGCAGGCCGCACATGCTGTGCTGGGTGTGGCTTTTAGAAATCTAGGAGGCAGCCCAGGGCCAGAAGGAACCAGGGTGAGACTTGGAAAGAGATTAGAGGTTTTGCTCCAGTCATGTGGACATATTGGTACCCCTTTTCACATGCTTTTCAAAAATGGGCCCCAGGAAGGTAGAAAACACCAGTGTGACTCTTCCTGCCCTCATGGTGTTGCCCTATAGCTGGTCATTGAAAATGACTTTCTCTGACTCATGCATCTTTTTCTATGAAAGGAATAGTTTGGTATCATCCAGGTATATGATCATCTAAAAATGAAGGTTTTATCTGTTTCCTTTATGAAGTGGTTATAGAGCAATACATGGTGTCACAAATGGAAGGCCATAAAGTTAGTGAGGTGAAAAATCAAGAGTCTTCCTTGCTTTGCTCTTTTGCCTTTACTGACTGAGATGTATTTGCTTTTATCTTGGCACTCCTGTTACACTGATGGTGAGTACTGCTCAGCTCAGTGATGAGCACTGGATGGCTAGGAGTATCTCTTACAATACCTAGCACAGCAAGTAAGGAAAGTGCTTGCTAGACTGTTAGGCAGATTCTTTGTGTTTCCCATGGTACCAAGTATCTTATCTTGTACACAATTAGACACTTGTTTATTGGGTGAATAAATGAATGTGCAGTATTTTCATCTTTTTTGTAAGCTTTTTTGAAAAAGGAGACATTCATCATCTATAGAGTATGAATTGTGACTTCTAGGTGTGGGGAGAACTTTGTGCTGAAGTATCCTCACACCCTCACTTAGCTGTTTTTGGTACCAATTACTGTGAGGGCAGGGACCATTTCTATTTTGCTCAGCATTTATTTCCCAGCTCCCAGCACAGTACCTGGCATATAGTAAGTACTTAATAAATATTTGTTAAGTGAATGAGTGTGTGAATTGGACACACCTGTCTTTTGTCTGTCTTTTATCTGTAAGGCATGTGTAATTTATCATTACAGTAGATGTTGAGTTGTAAAACAGTCAGATGTGAATGCCTCCACTCATGTTCCTTTGCTCCATAAGATTTTTGTATTTGTTTTGATATCTCCAGTGCTCAACATAGTGTTTGGCACATGTGGTCATTCAGTATTTATTCAGGAAATAAAGTGGAAGTAGGTAAGGAAAGTGCATTCAGTAGGAGTTAGAAGACCTGGATTCAAGTCCACGTTCACCTCCTTATCCAATCTGGAGACCTTGGGTAAGTAGACCTGTCTGGACCTGTTGTCAGAGCCTGCTGTATAAAATCGGCCTACTAATTGCTGCTCTGCTTATTCTTAGAGTTGTTAGGTGGCTCAAAAGAAAGAGTAGATGTGAGATGCTTGGGAAAAATTGGGTCTTGTACACATATGAGGGCTCATTCTTGTCTCCAAAGCATGATGGAATCCTCTGGTATATTGAATTTACAGTTAATATGTATGACCTCTTTCCCAGTGCACTCTGAGAACTGGTGGCTTTATTTTACATAAATAAATACATAAATAAATAGGATACATTTTTGGTGTAGAAAGTTTGCAAATCACAGAAAAGTGATTATAGTTAACCATAAGAGATAACCCAGAGGTAACCAGTGCTTTCATTCATTTACCAGCAAACATTTCATGTTTTAAGGCCCTCAGCCAGGCTATTCTACAGAAGCTTACTGTGAAGTATACATAAAACTCCTGCCTTTAAGGGCCTGAGAATAAAAAAAAAAGTGACATGGACTTAGAAAAATTCTAACTCAATTTGGAAAGTGGTTGGTCACCCAGGAGAGGGACAGTGAGAGACCTTACTCATGGTTATTGGGTTTGGGAGAGGGGCAGGTAGGACTTTTGAGGAGGACATTTGAAGTTCACTTATAAAGGATGATTAGGATTTAACATTTAGAGGTTGCAGAGAAAATCATTCCAGGCAGAGAAAAAGTGTAAGATGACAAGGAACATGGGTTAATGACTAGTTGGGGGCAATCAAGAAAAACTACAGAAATCCTGGGATCTGGGCAGGCCATGACTAGGGGAATACCTCAACTCCCAAGAACCTCCCCACCTTTCTCTTCTTGATCTAACACTCTTGGTGCAAATAACCTGGCAAGTTGGGTAATTAATTTTGCTTTGGATGGGAGCTTTTGACCAAGGGTCTTAGGGCTCCTTTGGAGCCCTCTAATGGGTTTCAGGTGATATAGAAACTCCATGAAATTGCGTGCAGCTCTGTATGTTAGTGCTCCTTTTCCCTTCAGTCTAGGAAGAAGAAGGTTGGTATGTGGATTAATTTTTAAACTATATTAAAGAAAAACTCTTTCAAAGCATGTATAGTTTATTGGGGAAAGTTTCATTCAACTTTAAAGCCTTCGTTATTCTCAGAGACAGTTCACTCCATAGACTTCTTAGATTGTGTGTCTCTGATGGGCAGGACTGTATCTCATTCTCTTCTGTCTCCCTTGTTCCCAGGACTTGGTCCTTGACACAAGTTAGTTTTCAGAGAATAAAAGAGGCTTGATGTGGACATAAACCCACATGTACATTGATTTGTGTTAGGGTGGGAATTTTCAGACTGATTGCCACCTCTGGGATCCTGAGCCAACCCTGTGTAGGAAGGACATTTCCATTGCCAGTCTCTGCATGTTCTCTACCCATCCCCTCCCTCCTCAGGACAGGCAACATCCTTCCAGCAGGCTGAGGACTGAGGCTGTTTGTCCAGCACCTGCCAAATGTAGTCTGAACTGTCTTTTTTTCAAAAGGACTCTGAAGCCCCATAGTCCCCAGAAATAGGGCAAGATCTAAATGTGCCTCTCCCCCTGTTAAAAGAGAGGCATGCTTGTGCATCTCGTCCAGCTCCCTCCTTGACCTGAGAAGAGTGCAATAGCAGCAGCTCTTAGGTAGTAGAAGGACTCCTGTGGCTGTGGAACCTAACTTGGGACTCTTCTCAGGGGCTTTCTGCTCTGGTGGGTTTGCATTCTCTTTATAATCAGGAGCTCTGCCAGGTGGGTATGAGGTGTCCATCTGAGGCCAGGGACATTGACAGCTTCCTTGGTATTTTGTTAAATAGGTAGGCAAGTTAATGGTTCACCATAAAGCTGTAAGATGCCGGATTGGCAAAGTCATTTGTTTTCCCATCCAACTGCTTTGTAACACAGTGGGCAAGATCAAGGGAGAAGAGCAAGCCCCTTCATAGTTTTTCAAAGTCATTTTTTCCATTTTAGAAAAACACAAGGAGAGTATTTGGTTTCCATGTTGTCAGAGGCATCAGACTGTCTTGGAAAGACAGCTGCTACTACATGCAGTATTTTAAGGTGATGGGTCAAGTCAGACATGTCCTCCTCCAGGTGTGATCTGGACACCCCTTATTATTCTCACATACTCTCTCCTCTAGCTAAGCCATTCTCATTCATTCCCTAGCTCATTGATGAGTGACTAGTATGTACTCTGATACAGTGAGAAGATAAACAGACCTCCCCTTGGGGAGATTTCTGACCAGGAGAGAGTAGACACAAACAACTATAATGCAGGAGAGAATAGACACAAGCAACTATATAACACAGAAGTGTTTAAGAAACTTTGAGCTGTGTGTTGGCAGGGCAGGATCGGGTAGGGAGAGGAGAGGTGATCAGATTGATTCTCCTGCTTCTTCCCTTCTGAGATGCCCCTATTTATTTTCCTTCTATTATTCAAAACCTGTGGAATCTTTAAGAATTAGAGCATACCACTTAAACATCTTACTGCATTCCTAACCCTTCTGGTTCTTTTGCCTGTCCACCTACCCATCCCTTCATCACCCTACAAATAAGGACCCTAAGATTGGAATGCAGAAAGAAAGAAGACTCACTCTCTGCTCAGGGTTCTCCAGGGAAACAGAACTGACAAATATATAAATATATGAGATTTATTATAGGCATTGGCTCATGTGACCATGGGAATTGGCAAGTCTGAATTCTGTAGGGCAGCTGCAAGTTGGGAACTCTGATGAATGTTTCAATTAATTCCCCAGGAGAATTGGCTGAAGTAGAGATAGAAATGTTTCTTTTTGACTGCTGAAGTCATCAGTTCTCCTTTAAGACCTTCAACTGATTGGATGAAACTTCTCTCATTGCTGAAGGCCACCTCCTTTATCGATTGTAGACATACTCCACCATAGATGCAATTAACTGATTAAAAACCATAATCAGACCAGTGTTTGCTTAACCAAACAATGGCTAGGACACCATAACCTAGCCAAGTTGTCACATAAACTTAACCATCACATTGCTTACCTTTTATTGTTGTTAGGAGTATATTGGGGATTTTCCCCCAAACCTAACTCTATGCTTCCCTAAGATCAAAGACTATTTTGTATTTTTTTAAACTTCTTGGAAAATTAAAAGCTTTGTTGGTCAGTGGATTGCTGGAACCATAGTCCTAGTTATTTGCTTAGTGAGAGGAATAAAAGAGAGTATGTCTGCAAAGAATACCTGCCTTTCTGCTTGCCATGTTACAAAGATGTCTGTATTAGAGGCTTTTATCTCTGGTTTGGAAATCTAAAATCCAGAATGGTGGTAGGAAGGATAGGATGTGGAAAAAATTATTGTTTTGATAGGCAAAAATCCTCAAAGTAAACCTGTGCTTGAGACTTTCCCCAAGAATGAAAAACTCAATTCATGACTTTTTTCTTTGCTGTCCCCTCCTCCTCCCCCCCCCCCCCCCCAAGAAAGGGATGTGTCAATTTTAAGCTACCTAATTCATTTCAATGTGGGTCAGAGCTGCCATCGTCACATGGCTTTGTCTGATCACACCTAGACTTCTGCTGAAATGGTTGCCTCATAAATTAAGTTTAATTAAGAGAAAAAGGAAAGTGAAATATGAGGCTGATGACTCTGGTGAGATATGACTCCTACCTGCCCAAAGGCCTTTGGGTCAGCATCCCTCCCTGCCTGTCGTCTGCAGATTTGTACTTAGACGTCTGGGATTCTAGAGTCAGGCCAGGGCATTCATCAACAATGTGTAGCAAAAATTTGTATTTGCTTCTTGCCAGGTGTGGCTGCCCCACTTAAGTCCTAATGCCATAAGAATTCTGATTGCCCTAAAAAAAAAAGAGTTAAAAAAAAAAATCAGACTCTGGGTCAAGGCCAGGTTTGAATCTTAAAGCAGGTCAACCTGTTTTCTTCACAGCATTATCAAAGCCTACTTTGTGCTTCTGCTTCCCTAACATGCTTTTATTGGGGTCACATGAATTGAACACCTGATTCAAGCAAGAGAGAGTGAAGACCTTGTCTGAGGGAGCTTTCTTTCCTACTGGGGCTGGGGCCTGAGCCTCAGCTTAATGCCTCCACAGAACCAATCTCCTGGCACTTGCTCTCTGCTTGTGAGAGCGCCTCCAAGAAGAGAATGACAGCCACCTACCCTATGCAGTAGGGCAAAGCCTTTTAAAAAGTGCTCTCTCACAGCTGCCCAGTGAGAGAGGCATACCAGGCATAGTTATCCTTTTCTACAGAGGAGGAAATTCATGCAGGCATGGCCTGAGGAGGCACAGATGAGAACGTTTAACTGGCATACCACAGGGATATATCAGAGCACCCACCCAAAGGCCCTGCCTCCGGGAGTTTCTTCTTCTTTCCAGATCCTTTGGTCCCTTCCTTGTTAGGTAGTTCCAGCTACGATTTAGAAACAAAGTAACCCCCAAACTGTGTGTTGGATATCCATATTGTTGTATAAAAGGCTAGAAAACTCACTCCTCTGGAAAACATTAGAAAGTGTACTCTCTGAGCATCCTGGTGACATAGCTAGACCCCTAGTGGATATAAGGAAAAAGATTTCAGTTCTTCGTAGACTGGAGAGACAACCCAGTGATAACTGCATTAGCCCAGAGGAATTCATGCAAAAGAAAGTAGATGAGGTGATTTTTCCATTGACTCCTCTTTGCCTCTATTCTGTAGTTTTTGCTTTAATTTTGTGCCCTTCCCCACCCCCCCCCCCCCCGCCAAAGACATAGCTCCTAATTCCAAGGAAATATATCCTGTTTATCAATAGCCTCCTTGTCTACCACCTCACTTTTTTAATTCTCTGAGGCAGCAATTCTTCACCCAGTTTTTGTGACGCTCTAGGTTGATTCCAATGATAAGAATGAATATCATAAAAAATACCAAGCAAAATTAATCCACTTTGATTTTCTAAAGTCACTGTAATCCACACAAAAAATATTTGAAAAAGCTGGATACTATTTCCTAGTATTATAAAACCAAAAGTTAGGATAATAATCCTTTACATTTTTGTCAAGATTTTAAAAAATCTGACTCCTTTTACTTCTGTTCTCTTATTTGTCACTCCAGCAATCCTGTGGATTAGATAAACTGATATTAAGTATTTCCATCTTACAGAAGAGAACACTAAGACCTAGAGAAGATGAGGTACTTGCCCACAGTCACTTGGCAGCTGGTGAATAATTGAGCTGATGCAAGATCATTCATCAGTCAGTCATCAGTCCATCAATGTTTTTGGACACTTACTGAGTGCCAGGTACTGTACTGGGGGCACAGTGTTGAACAAGACAGGTATTGTTGTTGGCTTAATGAAGCTTATAATCTAATAGAGAAGAAAGACATTAAGCAAATGCAAGGAGAAATTTAAGATCCTGAATGGTATATTACAAGGGACCTAATGTCGTCTGAGGAGTCAGGGTAGGTTTCTCTGAGATAATGGTTGGGAAAAGTACCGGGGTACTAAGTAGGCTTTGTTAGGTGTAAAGAGGCACAAAGATTATTCAAAGCGTGGTATGTTCAAGGAACTGGATGAAGCTTCATGTGGCTGGCCAAGAGTGAACAAGAGGGAGAAGAACACACAGTCCCATTGTGGACGACCTTGCAAGTCAGGGTAAGGGCTTCAGTATTGTCCTAAGGGCTGTGGGAAGCCACTGAAGGGTTTTGGCTAGAAGAGTGATATTGCCAGATTTATGTTTTAGAAATACTGCTTTGGCTGTTGGGTGGAGAATATATGGGGAATGGGCAAAGAATAAAATCAGGAGATCCATTGATGAAGGTGTTGGAATCAGGGCAGAAATGATAGTGATCTGCACTACAGTGGTGGCAGTGGAGAGAAGTGGATTGATTCAAGCATTATTGAAGAGTAGAATGAAAAGGAGTTTGAGATTGTTTGGTTGTGGTAGAGGAGGAGAAGGAGAAGTAAAGATAGACTGTCAGGATTTGAGCCTCTTAGGATTAGGAAACCTTGGGGAGTGGACCAGTTTCAGTAAAGAGGGCAGAACCATGGGCTCATTTTGGGACATGCTGAGTTTGAGATACCTATAAAATATCCAAATGGAGACATTGGGTAGGGGCTTGCACAAGTGGCTCAGAGAAGACAGCTAGTCCAAAGGTGCAAATTTTGTATTCATTTGCATATGTCAATTCAGTGAACTGAAATCGTGGGCATGAATTAGGCCAAACAAATTCTGTGTTATTTCACTCTTACCACACTTCTTGAGTGAGTGTGTACCACTCAAGCTTCACTCTTACCACACTTCTTGAGTGAGTGTGTACCACTCAAGCTTCACTCTTACCACACTTCTTGAGTGAGTGTGTACCACTCGAGCTGAGATTAGGAATCACTGCTTTAAGGTAGATAAAACCGTGTTTGGTGGTTGATTTAATATATGCTATTCGTTAGGTCCCAGGGAAAATTCTGCAATGCAAGAGGAAAATCTGGTAGGGGAATGGAGTCAGTAAATGAACTTAATATTCTGTCTGATTTAGTAACTAATAATTGATTGAAGGAGTGCTAGTACATGGACTCTGTAGTGATTTTTTAAATTGCTATCCTATATTCCACCAAGCTGTTCTACCAAGATTTACTTAATTAGATCCTTGTGGTACCTTTCACATTGGGAAATAATTCTGAAATACAATCATAGTGTTTTCAAATTTTGGATTAGTTCTTTAGGATAAATATACAGAAATAGACTGCCTTCTTTGGTTACAGGGTACAAACATTTTTATGACTCATTATTGTTATTGAGGCAACCAATTGGTTGTGTCAAAAAGAACTGTAGACTTGCTGAAGGAAGAGCTTTGTGGGTCTCTACCACTGAAACCCTCAAAGCCTTCTCTGGATTTCAAAGGAACCCCCTCTGTGAGGCAGATGAAGCAAGAACTCTGTCACTGACTCATTCATCAGTGTTTACTGAGCACCCTCTGTGCCTTCTTGCTTGCTTGCCACTGGGGACATAAACACGACTCAGACTTGAGCCCTGCATAAAGCCAGAGGATGGTAGCCTAAGAGATGGGCAGATATTACACAGGTAATTGCCACCAAGGCTGAGCTCTACTTTGAGTTATATATGAAGTAGTGGGGAGTTCAGAGAAGGGAGGCCCTCCCTCTGACTGGGAGAGAGTAGAGAAGTGCTTCACAGAGGTTCTGACAAATTGAATTTGTGGAGATAACTAGTAACTCTGTGCCCTCCTTTCGGTGTTATATTGTCTCTTTGGCAGTCAGAGAACTCTAGCTGAGCAGGGGTCACAGAAGTCAGCCAGGCTAAGGCCCATGTGAGGACATGCCCAATGCCACATGCTGCCAAGCTAGCTTTTTTTTTTTTTAAACATTTTAGATTTTGAGATATGAACTTTTAACCACATACTTTCTGATCTTAAAGTTACCAATCCTGAGGAATCATTCTAAAAATTGGAAACTTTCAAGTTTCCTATGATTTACTGATTTGAGCCATCAATAAGTATAACAGATTCTGATCACCTTTGTGAAAAAAAGTAAATATCTCATCAAGTAGAAAAATGAGAGTATTGATAACTATTTTGTGATGTTCACATTTTTTGAGGAGTGCCTTTCATTTCTTTGCCACTTTGTATATATTTCCATTTTGTGTAGCAGTGCTGCTGTAATTGCTAAAGCTTCCGAGTTGAGGCAGATGTGTGATTCTTTAATTCTTCAAATCAGTAGGGTTTTACTTCATGCAAAAATGAGTGTCTTTTTTCCAATTTAATTAAACCTTTAATAAATATTTTATCAAAGGAACTCCATGTCTTGTGTTTCATTATTAATGTTGTTTATGAGACCGTGTCCTTATTAGCATAATTCATGACCTAAGAGATCACTAAAGGAGGAACGACATTTTAGAGACAATGAATAGGAGTTGGTGAGAGGACATCTGCATCTCCTTCTAGATGAACACTTAAAGATGCTGCAGGAAAAAGTTGGGCTGCTAAAGCGTGTGCTTCACTTGGGGTGGGAATAGAACATATGCATTCTGAGAGTTGAGTTGTCCTGAATGTGTAGTTGTTCTTGAAACATTTTGGGTGGAATGCAGCTCTGAGAGAGCATAGGAAAGAGCAGGGCTATGGAGACAGAAAAGCTAAGTTAAAGTTGCTTTCTTCCTAGCTAGGTGTTTTTTGCCAAGCCTCCTTTCTCCCATTCAGGGTCATTTTGATTGCCCCACTGGCCAGACACTGCCCTGTGCTCCTGACTCTTCTACCACACTTCCTGTTCCTCTAATGAGTTAAACTCCTTTCTACCTCAATCCTGTTTACATTCTGAGCCCTCTTCCTGGATTGCTGTTCCCTCATTTCTTGATGTATCTACTCTCTGCTGCTGCTTTGGGTTTAAAGTCATCTGTCACTTCCTAGGGCAGCCTTCCCTGACTGCCTGGTTGAGATCAGGTACTGGTTGCTCTCTTAGCACCCTTCCTGTCCTGATTTTCCTATACTCATGGTTGTCACTTGTCATTTGTGTGTTTATCTGTTCAACATCTGATCCAGGTTTTATAGAGAGGACCTAATTTCAGACCTTCTGTTCATCTATACCCACGAAATGTCCCAGAAATCCTATTATTTGGCATCTAAATGCCATCTCCCAGACTGTCTTTCGTACTCAGAGGCAATCAAAAATCTTTTGTCAGCATGAATGTCCTGATTTTTATTCACAAAACATGGTCATCATCATTCTAATTGTAATTTCTTCTGTGTGGAGATGTGGTACAGAGTATTAGTGAAGGGTGTGGACTGGGGACTAAATTGCTCAAGTTAAATCCTGATCTTGTCACCTATAACGATGATCTTGGATCATGTGGCCTCAGTTTCCTCATTTATAAAATGATAATACTACCCACCTCCTGGTATTGCTGAAAGGATTGAATGAGTTGATGCAGGTGCGGGGCAGATGGAGGCATTCAAGGCACATGGTGAACACCCAGGAAATGCTGGCTGCTGTTGTTGTGAGCTGTTTTCTGCACCCTGTGGGGTACATAAGGCGCCACTGCCTTGTGCTTACCTTGTTTCTCTTGCATGTAGGCTTTTAGTCATCATTTATGTATTGAAATAACATTTTGAAAAGGCACCACTGAACTCCAACTTGTGAGCCTGTGATTCAAAGCCCTTTCTGTATCTAAAAGCTCCTTACTTCCCACATCCCTCAGATTGACCCCCCTTAGTGCTTCTACACTGTCATCTTTTCTCCCTCCCTATTGCCCAGACAGGTGAGTCTTCATGTGTTTATTTTTAAATTATTTTATTTATTTCTCTCCCCTTCCCGCCCACCCCCCAGTTGTCTGCTCTCTCTGTCCATTCGCTGTGTGTTCTTCTGTGACCGCTCCTATCCTCATCAGCAGCACTGGGAATCTGTGTTTCTTTTTGTTGCGTCATCTTGTTGTGTCAGCTCTCCATGTGTGTGGTGCCATTCTTGGGCAGGCTGCACTTTCTTTTCATGCTGGGCGGCTCTCCTTATGGGGTGCATTCCTTGCACATGGGGCTCCCCTTTGCAGGGGACACCCCTGCATGGCATAGTACTCCTTGTGTGCATTAGCACTGTGCATGGGCCAGTGCCACACGGGTCAAGGAGGCCCGGAGTTTGAACCACGAACCTCCCATGTGGTAGGCGGACGCCCTATCCATTGAGCCAAGTCTGCTTCCCTTCTTGTGTTTTTTTCTCTTCTTATCCTGTCTGTTTAAAATATGCTCTGTGAGTCCCATCATGTTGTCCACCATCTCCTTTAATACCACTTTCACAAATGTCCTTCAGAATGTCTTCGCTGACTGTATTGATCTGTGTCCACTCTGTGCTGGGTAGATTTGCCCTAGTTTGTTGCTTTGTAATTCTAAGATTATAAACTATTGAAGATAGGAGGGATGCTTCCTCTTCCCTGGGAACCACACAAAGCCTAGAAGAACTCAGTTCTAGACATTCAGGAAAATCTTGTTCATTGAAGGAGATAACCAGTTGACCCAGTTTTGGTGTTAATGGAGTTAATACCTGTATATCAGGTGTACCCTGTGACCCCAAGCTACTTAGCATGTTTTGTCACCAACTTCTGACAAAATTGGGTGGCAGATCCTCTTTTCCTTCTGCTCCTTTTTAGTGATGCCTGATTCTTCTTTTCACTAAGGTGTTATTGCTCCATTCCATTCAGTAGTTCAACAAGAGTTACCAAGCACTGATCTGAGCACCAAAGAGCAACAGCTAACCAAACAGGCAGGGCTCTTCTTCTTGTGGGAAGAGGCAAACAATAAACACAGACACATACACACATACACAACATAATTAAAGCCTACATTGTAGTTGGAGGACATGGACAGAGTGAGGGAATGAGAAGAGGAGAAAGGTGGTGCTAGCATACATTGGGTGGCCAGGGAAGATGAAGTGATATTTGAGCAAGGATCTGAATAAAGTGAGATCAAACCCTGTGGATAGCCAGGGAAAGAGTATTTGGGGATAGCATGTGCCAAGGCCCTGAGATGGGAGTGTGCTTGTTGTCTTGGGAAAATAGCAAGGATGTTTGATTGGAATGGGGGAAGGGAAGGGAGAGTAGGAGGAGCTGGGGCAGAGAATTATTGGGGGAGGGGGAGCAGATTGTATAGGGCCTTCTAGGCCACATTAAGGACTTGGATTTTTTTCTGAATTACATGGGGAGCTATTTGAGAGCTTTGAGTAGAGGAGGGACACAATCTGATTTATATAATGTCATTTCAACTCTCTCGTGAGCTGAAAGAAATTAAACTAGCAAATTCATTTGTAGGAGGAGGGAAGTTAACTTATATTTTAACAGAAGGGCATTTTCCTAAGTACCTTATGGGTAGGGTCCATTCTGTTAAAGGGAGCCTCCAGTTCATTCAGCGAATACTTTATTGATCTCTTCCTATGTGTGAGTTCTTCGGCTAGACTCTCGGACTAGCAGTTTTCTAAAGTAACTGTAACGTTTAGTTTAGAATTTATAAATTCACACCTTTTTCATCATCTGCAGGAGCTAATACAGGTGAAGATAAATGGAGGAACTGAACATGAGGGACTCAAAAGCAGTCATTTGAATGAAACTTTATAGTCGCAGCTTTGAAACTGTGCCCCCTACCTGTGGATAGAAAAGGGAAATATTTTTTTCTACTGTATTTTTACTAGAGAGGTTGTGAACTTACTGAACAATCATGTACATGTGAGAAATTTCCATACAACACTTCTCCACCAACACACGACATTGTTGTGGAACATTTGTTACGGATTATTATTAGATAATATGATCAGGGAAGCGGACTTGGCCCAGTGAATAGGATGTCCGCCTACCACATGGGAGGTCTGCCGTTCAAAGCCTGGCCCTCCTTGACCCATGTGGAGCTGGCCCATGCGCAGTGCTGATGCACGCAAGGAGTGCCCTGCCACGCAGGGGTGTCCCCTGTGTAGGGGAGCTCCACGCGCAAGGAGTCCGCCCTGTAAGGAGAGCCGCCCAGCGCGAAAGAAGGTGCAGCCTGCCCAAGAATGGCGTTACACACGCGGAGAGCTGACACAACAAGATGACGCAACAAAAAAGAAAAAAACACAGATTCCTGGTGCCGCTGATGAGGATAGAAGCAGTCACAGAAGAACACACAGAGAGCAGACAACTGGGGGTGGGGAGGGGAGAGAAATAAATAAAATAAATAAATAAAAATAAATTTAAAAAAAGATTATATCAGACTATTACCACTAACTATGGTTTATAACACACATTTGGTATGTTTTTTCCATTCTCCTATTATTAACACAGTACATCTTTGTCACTGATGCAAGAATATTACAGTAATGCTGTTCACTATAGTCCATAGGTTACATTAATTATATTTTTCCCATGCTTCTCCACATTCTTATTACCTTGCAATAGTGGTATACATTTGTTCTAGTTCACAGAAGGACATTCTTGTATTTGCACTATTGACCACAGTTTTCATCCACCTCTGGGTTTGCTATGTTAGGAAAATAGATTTTTTAAACATCTAATTGCAAAGAAGGAATAATGGCAGGGTGAGAAATACGAAACTTTGTATCTTCCAAGTTTCAGTAGGTGTTTCTTGCTTCTCAGTTTCTTCCCTGGGAATTGTTTCAGGCCAAAATAGTCAGCAAAAAGAATCGAGCACATACAAAATGAAGCAACCTCCCCAGATGCCTCCTGCTTTTCTCTTTCACAATAGATATAAAAGAGGTAAACACTTTGGAAGATGTACACCCAAGCCCAGTGTGCTCCCTTTACTGTACTTGAGCGTTTGATGGTGATGAGAATGTTGCTTGAATGTAACCCTCTATCTGCAGATATGGTCCCTTCTCTCTGTGGAGTGTAAAATTGTCAGGAAGAGCAAATGCAAGAAAGGAGGGGAGGGGCCAGGGTTATTCTTTACCCTTGAAATATGAGAAAGGTGGTGCTCAAAGGCTACCCAAACATTTGTAACTTTCCTTCTAAGCTCAATCTCTGCCCCTTTCCTGGACTGACAGGTGGACAGAAGAAAATGCTTTGCCTGCTGATGGGCTGAGAAATAATGGCCTCATATCTTCCCTCAGCAACTGGGTCACCAGCAGTTTCGGCTATAATCCCAGCTAGTTTTTCAAGAGCTTCAGTCAGAAACGATGATGTTAGAATCCATTCTTCAGGGAACTGGTGCTTTTTTCAGAGGTGTAAATAGAGAAGGGTGTGAATAAGGTGGAGCCTTAAAGGAAGGAAGGACAGAAATTAAGTTCAGTGGCAGAACTCACCAGGCCTGGCAAAATCTATCTGACTAGGAGTATGTGAGCGCGAGAGTGTGCGTGCATTTTAGTATGTGTAGAAGCTAAATGAATGGGAGAGTCCCTTCAGCAGGAGGGTCCTTACCCGTAAGTGGAAAGTCTGGTTCATATTACTGACAAAATTTGGAGAACAGCTTTAAGATGTGTGATTTATTACTTTAAAGCATTTTAGGTAACCACACTGGCCGAAAGGGTGGCTGCCTTAAGCCTTATTCGAGAATGGAGACAAAGTCACTCAAATGCTCGTGGTTACTGAGACCCAAATCAAGACGAAAAGTCAGATCCCAGATTCCTAAAGCCATGCTTCCCCATTAGTTAATCCAATCACTTTAACAAATGTTTACTGAGCACTTAACCATGTAGCAGGCACTGTTCTTGGTACTGGGGATACATGGTGAGCAGGCGCCATATGGGAACTTACATTTTACTGGGGAAAACTGTAAACAAGTAAATAAGGAAGGCAATTTTACAGAGCACCAACCCTTTGAAGGAAATAAAATGACGTGATATGATGGTATCTGATAGGGCAGTCAGAGAAGGCCACATGGGGCTCTGGAAACAATTCTCCAGCAGAAGGAAGATGCATGGGCTTTGAGGCAGAAAGCAATGTCTCTATAGAACAAAAGGATAGCCAGTCTGTACTACTCTTTGCATGCAGAAGAGAGTTGCAGCCTCATCGCACCCATCCCTTGAGACTTGGAGATTTTCTTGTCATTCCCTTCCCAATCACCCAAAATATGAAAATTAGATCATCTTCAGTTTCTCTATTGATCTAGAATTATGCATGACTGTTTGCTCCCTTGCAACTTTAATGCCCTGTTGTTTTTCCTATTGATTTTTTTCCCTTAGGTTTCAGTTTATATTTTTTCCAAGTTGTTCACTGGTTGTCTATTTTAGTGAAGTTAATTGCTTAACTAATGACAAAGTGTATTAGTTTAGTGCAGTTATTATAAACAACTGTTTAATAAGGAGTTTAAAGTTTGGTTTCAGATCATCTCCGAGTTAGTAGTTAGATATGTGACAGCCAGCTCCACCAGCTCTTCCTCAAATAGTGTACAGTTTCTCACTGGAGAGTGCAAAGGGCACAGTCATGAGAGGACACTGGAAATAGGTTTAGAGGCTTAGGAGGTGGCTACTAAGACTGTGCTGTATTTCCTGGATCAGAATTTGGATCCTGGGCTTAATCCTAGTTCCTCATTTGGAAGAAAAGGATGAACCAGAGTTTGAACCAAGGAGCAAAGAAGAGGATAGCCCTTTCTTCTACTCCCACTCCATCAAGAACCGTCACCCACAGCACAGGGTCATATCTGAAATCCTGGATCATGGTGGAGCCCCCTGAGGAGCAGAAGACCCTTCTGTTTGTCCAGAGTCTCTGGCTGGCCCTAGGAGCTATGTAGCACCCGTGATTGCTCTCCTTGGGTTAGCCCACTGACTCAGGCTAGACCCACTGGGGCCCTGGACCTTGCCTGTCTGCCTTCAGGCACGATTCTACTGTGACTCTGGTTTCTGTTGGCACCTACCTGCCCTGATTCAATTTGTTTAGAACGGAGTTGAAAATTTAGCAAGATAGATTCAGCGTAAGAATTCATGAGCCTTTTTTTTTTTTCCAAAGCGTTTTCATGGCCCCTGCCTTCAAGAAGTTTAGAGTCTAATTGTAGAGAGGACATGTGCCCATTTAACTGTGAAGGAATTTCTGTGATAATGTGCCCAGAGGATGGCTCATCCAGACTGGGTAGGCAGGAGGCAATGCTGAGATGTGTTTGCTAAACTGTATTAGTAAATAGTGGCACCTGTTGTCAACAACTCAAAATGTACATTTTCTTGAGCTCCTGGAGTTTCTTTTCAGGTGCAGAATTTTATCATTAAAGAAAGAAGGCCTTTTAACCACTTGTTTCTTTAAATACAAAACGAAGGTGGAGAATGAGGTCAAGGTCCATGGGCATTGAGAGCCTAGTAACTTGTGCACTATAGAAGCTCTCCTCTCTGGCAGACAGTATAGTAGGCCTTGCAACACTGAGAAAAGGGAGCTGGACTAGGGAAACTTGATTCCAACCCCAGCCATGTTGCAGGCTCGCTGTGTGACTTTCAGCTTTTTCCTTGGCCCTTTGGGCACCCCTGTTTTCTCACTCTGAAGTAATAGCGTCTGCCACATATAAGTGTGTGTGCATATGTACACTCGTGTGTGCCCATGAGTCTGAGGAAGGGGATCTCCAGTGTAGAGAAGAGATTCTGCTAGGAGGTAGGAGAACTGAGTAGCCTTCTCTTTGTCATTGTCCGACTGTGTCACTTTGGGGAAAACTCATCTGTAGTTCATTAAGAACCTTTTTCTGGGAAGTGGCTGTGGCTCAATGAGTTGGGCTCCCATCTAACATATGGGAGGCCCTGGGTTCATGCCCGAGAGCCTCCTTGTGAAGGCGGGCCTGCCCACAAGCCATGGAGAGCCGCCGGCCCACAAGCGCCACGGAGAGCCCACTCAGCAAGGAGATGAAACAAAAAGGGAGACAAGTGAAAACACAGAAGAGCGCGCAATGAATGGACACAGAGCAGGCAACAAGCAAGCTGCAAGGCGGGGAGGAAATAAATAAAAATAAATACAGATACACAGAAGAACACACAATGAATGGACACAGAACAGGCAGCAAGCAAGCTGCCGGGGGCGGGGAGGGATTTTAAAAAAGAACCTTCTTCTACTATTAGATTTGACTTCAAGACTGGTCCGGACAGAGTCAGACTCTTAAGGTGGAAAAGAGAACAATGTTTCTTAGCTTTTTCTGCCAATGCTCACATATTAAAAGAAGAAAAAGTATGTGCCAATCTTGGGCACTCAGATATAGAACCAGAATCTAGCTAGAGTGGGTCAAAATATAGTTAAATTGTGACAACTGAGAAACTTTATGCCATTAATATTCTTGAGGGTGCTAGCAGATTAGCCCATCAAGGAAGTAGATAAGTTTTGGGTGGTCACATTTTAACGTGTTATTTTTTTTATACCACAGGTGTGTTCCTGATAAAAGCTGTGTGTAAATTTAATTTTAAGTAGTTTACCAAGGAAACGAATCATTCACTTATTTATATATTAGGTTCTCCTGAGGCAAGTGAGCAGAGGAGGCTCTACCTGCATTATTATTTTCACAGTAGCTTAAAAATATTTTAAGGTAATGTATGTTCACTTCAGAGCATATAGAAAACATGAACAAAAATACAGTAAAATGTCTTGTATCAAAATGGGATCATTTAAAATGTGCTCTTTTGAAACCAAACTGTGTTTTGATCTTTTGGAACGTTATTTGATCTTCTGTACCTGCTCTTACTGACTACATAGTATTTCATTTTAATGGCTTTTCCATTTAATCCATGTTCCCTTGTTGGAAATTTAGATTAGTTTTTCTTTTTTCACTGTAAACCATGTCGCATTCAATATCTTTGTAGCGAAATCACCTTGCACATCCCTGGCTATTTACTTGGAATCAAATTGCTACAACAAAGAGTTTACAGAATTTTATGGTCTTGTTATGAGTTACAAAGTATTTGCTTTGTTGTTGATTTTAAAAAGGGATTAAAAACTTAGAAATTTTGATATTAAAATAATTGAATGGTCAAGAGCCCAGGTTTTCAAGTCATCTCCACCTGGGTTTGAATCCTAGCTCTTCTATAACCCGTTGTGAGACCATGAACAAGATGCTTCACATCTCAAACCTAAGTTTTCTTATTTATAAAATGGGTACATAATATCCTAAAAATTAAATGTGAGCATTAATTGAATTAAATAATGGAAGTAAAACATTGGACTGTTTACATACTTTCTATAGGGAAGTTCTTATTATTAACTTAGACCTGAATCTCTCCTTCTTCTCCAGAAAAGCATGGAATCTTAGTTTTTTCTCCACTGTACCCATGACTTCTCTAGCTGTCACCTCAGGCACAAGGAAAGCCTGCCCTCTATCTTAGTGCACTGAAACCAGGGTTGAGATGTCTCCTAATTCTGAAAGCCTGCCTGCAGACATTTATATGTTTAGACAAACTAATCAGGTTGAAATTTTTCATGCTTATTTACAGCTAGATGAAGCAATCCATTTTGTTGTTTTGGAATTACCCAGGCATGGAAGAAATTGGTTTCTCAGTCTTGAGAAATTCTGCAGATACTGATGTACAGACAGGCACCAGGGCCAGCTTGGTGAAACTGAACTAAGGGGCCTGGGTGTGCCCTGGGTCAGGGCCCCTGTCCCTGGCCACACTGGTGATTCCACCCAGTCCTGATGCAAGCCTCAGTTCTTCATTTGGCCAGCATGTATCATAAAGTTACTTCTTATATGTGAGGAACTGTGAGCTTTAAGGAACTTCCCTATCTCATTCGGAAAACAGCTTTTATTTCTTTTCTCTGTCAGCTTCCTCATTTATTGAGAGTGAAGAAACATTTGCAGACTCTCTCTTTTTCCTAAATGAGAGTCCCAGAAGCACTTAAATATTTGCTGTCTGTTGAAGTCTAGGATCTGGGCTGACACTAAGAACTGTAGGGCAGCTGGGCTTGAGTTGAGTTTTGAGGCTCCAATTTCCAGAGTGTGTTCCTTATTCTGTGCCCACTGCTAGGCTTTAGGGCTCTGCAGCCCACATTCTGTGCATTTCCATTTCTTTTGAGGGAGGACGTTTTTGTTTTCGGTCTCAAGGAGTGTGTGACCCCCAAAGAGTAGTAACAGCTGCCCTGGAGCTCCTTCTCTTTTACCTAAGTGTAGCCAGTTGCTTTTTGTGGTTTAGCCCAAGTCCCATTTCCTTCCCTCTGGAAATTTTCCCCAGTACTCGGCCTTTTGTTGCTCTTCACTTGCTTTTCTGACAGGTCTTGATTGGGTGCCTTTCTTAGGACACATAGCATGGGACTTTTCCTATCATATCGTATTATAATTGCTTGTTCATTTTTTGGGATCCCCTAGTAAACTGTAAGCTCTGTGAGGGTGGATACCATCTTTCTCCTGCTCACTGTTTAAAAGACAACCTAGAGGATGGGAGAAAATATCTGGAAACCATGTATCTGATAAGGATTTAATCCAGAGTATAAACAGAACTCTTATAACTCAACAACAACAGAAAAGACAAACAACCCAATTTAAAAATGGGGGGAAAAACCTGAATAGGCATCTCTCCAAAGTAGGTACACAAATGGCCAATACACACATGAAAAGATGCTTCATATCAGCCATGAGGGAAATGCAAATCAAAACCACGAGATACCATTTCATACCCACTTGGATGGCTACTATTAAAGAAAAGGAGTATATTAAGTGTTGAAGAGGATATGGAGGAATAGGAGCAGCTCATTCATAGTTGTTGGGAATGGAAAATGGTGCTGCTGCTATGGTAAACAGTTTGATAGTTCTTCAGAAAGGTAATTATAGAATTACCATATGACCCAGCAATCTCACTTCTATGTATATACCCAAAATTATTGAAAGCAGGGAATTGAACAGACACTGGCACACTGATGTTCATAGTTGTATTATTCGTGATTGTCAGAAGATGGAAACCATCCAAATGCCCATTGATCAATGAATGGTGGTACAAACAATGGAATATTATTCAACCATGAGAAAGAATGAAGTTCTAAAGCATGCTACAATATGAGTAAACCTTGTAGAACTTAATGATCAGTGAAATTCAGACACCAAAGGACAAATATTATATGATCTCACTTACATGAAAAGAATATGGAAATTCATAGAGTCAGAAACCAGAATACAGGTTACTATATTCTGTATAGTGTGGGCTATAGTGTGGGTAGGGAATGGGTATTAATGTTTAAATGACAGAGTTTCTGTTTGAGGTGATGGAAAAGTTTTGGTAACAGATGGTGGTAATGATAGCACAATGTTGCGAATGAAACTAACACCACTGAATTGAATTTTGTAATGTGGTTAAAAGGGGGTTTTAGGTTGTATATATTACCAGAATACAATTTTTTTAAACCCCAGAATTGTACAACACAAATAGTGAACCCTAATATAAACCTTTGGCCATAGTTAACAGTATAACTATTGCAATATTGTTTTATCAATTGTAACAAAGTGCCCACACTAATGCAAAGTGTTAATAATAAAGAAAACTCTGTGTGTGTGTGTGTGTGTGTTGTGTAGGGGGGGTTATATGGAAACCTGGTACTTCCAGCATATAACTTCTCTAAAAAAAAAAAGCCAGAAACTGGCACATAGTAAGAGTTCCAATAGTTAGCAATACAGCTAATGACACTATTTTTATTACACTTCTAGCAGGTGCCAAACCTTCTGCTGTGAGCTAGACATAAAAACTTTCATGTTAAAGTATTTTGATGCACAGTAGTTTTTACTTTTGATGAAGTTCCGTTTATCTGCTTTTTTCTTTTGTTGATTGTGCCTTTGGTGTAAAATATAAGAAGCTATTGCCTAGCACAAGGTCTTGAAGATATTTCCCTATGTTTTCTTCTATGAGTGTGAGGAGATGTACATGGGTCTATCAATATTCTGAATGAGTTTTCTATAAACCCATAACTTCTCTATAAAAAATTTAAATCAGTTGGCCATAGATGTGACAGCTTTTTTCTGAACTCTTAATACAATTCCATTGGTCTTTTTGTCTGTCCTTGTGCTAGCACCTCATTGTTTGATTACTGTAGCTTTGTAATAAGTTCTAAAAACAGAAAGTTTGAGTCCTCCAACTTTTTTTCTTCTTTTTCAATATGATGTTTATGCCTGGCTTTTCCATTTCTGCAAGGAAGGCTTTTGGAATTTTGATTCACAGTGCACTGAATCTGCAAATTGTTTTGGGTGTAATTAGCATCTGGACAGTATTAAGTCATCCAATTCACGAACATGGAATGTCATTCCATTTATTTAGGTCTTTGATTTCTTTCAGCAGTGTTCTGTAATTTCACATGTATAAATCCTTTCCATCCTTGTTAAATTTATTCCTAGGTATTTGATTCTTTTAGTTACTATTGTAAATGAATTTTTTTTTCTTGATTCCCTGTTCAGATTGTTACTAGTCTATAGAAATACTACTGAATTTTGGGTGTTGATCTTGTACACCATCACTTTGCCGAATTCATTTGTTAGTTCTAGGAGCTTTGCTTTAAAATTTTCAGGATTTTCTGTATGAAGGATTATATCCTATATCATTTCTATCTGCAAATAGGGAAATTTTTACTTCCTCCTTTCCAATATGAATGTCTTATTTATTTTTCTTGCATAATTACTCTAGCTAGATCTTCTACTACAGTGTTAAATAAAGTGTTGACTGTGGGCACCCTTGTCTTATTTCTGATCTTAGGTGGAAAGCTTTCAGTCTTTCACCATTAAGTATGATGCAAGCTGTAGGTTTTTCATATATGTCATTCATCATGTTTAAGAGGTTTCCTTGTACTCATAGTTTTCTGTGTGTTTTTATCAAGAAGGGGTTGCTGGATTTTGTCAAATGCTTTTTCTGCATCAATTGAGATGATCATGTGGTTTTGTCCCATTATTCTATTAATAAATTGTATTAATTCATTGATTTCCTTTGTTGAACCACCTTGCATACCTTGAATAATTCCCATTTGATTGTAGTGTATAATTTTCTTAATGTGTTGTTGGGTTGGGTTTGCTAGTATTTTGTTGAGGGTTTTTGCATCTATTTTCATAAAGCATATTGATGTCTAATATTCTTTTCTTGTGATTTCTTTATCTGGTTTTGGTGTTAGGGTGATATTGGCTTCATAGAATGAGTTAGGAAATGTTGCCTCTTCAATTTTAGGGGAAAGAATTTTAGTGGTATTGGTGTTAATTCTTCTTGGGATGTTTTGTACAGTTCACCAATGAAGCAATCTGGTTCTGGGCTTTCCTTTGCTGGGAGGTTTTTGACGTCTCATTCAACTTCTTTGCTTGTTATTGGTCTGTTGAGATCTTCAGTTTCTTCTTGAGTCAATTTGTTTGTTTCTAGGAATTTGTCCATGTCATATAGGTTGTCTAATTTTCTTGCATACAGTTATTCATAGTATCATCTTATAATCTTTTTATTTCTGTAGGATTGGTAGTAATGTCTCCTCCTTTCATTTCTGATTTTATTTATTTGTGTCCTCTTTTTTTCTAGCTAAAAGTTTTTTGATTGTATTGAAACTTTTAAAGAACCAGTTTTTTTGTTTTGTTTTGTTGGTTGTCTCCACTGGCTTTTATTCTCTATTTCATTTGTCTTTGCTCTAATCTTTATTATTTCCTTGCTTCTTGGAAGTGCTTATGTTTTATATGTAACATCTATCAACAACCATGAGAGAAGATTAGATAGGAAACTGAGGTACCAAGAGTAATGTGCCCTCAGGACATGCAGCTAATAAATGACAGAACAAGGATTTGAATCTTTGCTGTTTATGGTTCCATTTTTGTTGTTCTTGTTGCTTTAAATCACTAAAATATACCACCTTTCAGTTAATTGAATAAATTGAATAAATTTATTGCATTTGAATATTGAATAAATTGAGTGCATTTCTTTCTTGAAACTCTCCTTAAAATGGAAGGTTTGCCTTTTGTAACATTTTGTACCTGTTTACCCTATGGGATTTATCATTCATTCAACTAATAAGTGCAAATTTATTGTATATGGTTCCTATTCTTAAGGAATGTTTATATGATAGTAAGAGCAGAAGTAATAAAACAACTATAAATTATAATATGAAAATACCTCTCCTTCTGATACATAGCATCAAACCCCAAATTCTTGAAGAATTTTTGTCTGAACAATCAAAATTGGTAATCCTTATATAATACATACATGTATTCTTTATGCATCAGGTAGCCCCTAGCCATCCCCCTTAGGCTTTCACTTAGAGCCTGTTGATTTTTTCCTTTATCGGCAGTTCTATTATATCCATTATCTAACTCAACAGTGCTCTGTAAACATTTCCCCCATCCCCTTTCCCCTTCTCCTCATTTTCCTTTCCATCTCCTCTTCTCCCCATCCCCTCTTCTCTTTTCCTTTCTTTTACTTTCCTGTCTTTCTCCACCTTTCCTCTCTCCTTTTTTCCTTTCTTCCTTTGTTTTTCTTTGCTAAATCAGAAACCTTTTCATCACAGTATTTCAAACAGCTTCCCCCAGTTGATCAGAGTTGGCATGTAAAATGGAACCTGTTTGCTCTTTCTTGACTTGATGGTTTTTATAGTCCCTTTCATTTCTAAAACTCATCTGATTATATAACTGGTGCAATTTTGACAAATTATTTCTCTGTAGCTGACATGGAGTCCCTCTTGGACAGTGAGATGCAGTTGAGTGGTATGTTATGTCCCCTGCTGAGTATGTGGCACTGGTAGCCTCCCTAGAACCATGATGCCTGGGAGGGCTGGTAGAGAAGCACAGACTTAGATATAATAAAACTATGCTTTTCATTATGGGTTTGCACTGGAGTTTTCTGAGAGGTGTAAGCTGACAAAGGAATAGATGCATTTCTTCCTTGATGAATTTTTCAAAATACTTTGAGGGACTTGAGCCAATCACCTAAACTCTTTAAAGTGGGACTAATACTCATGTTTTCCCTGAGAGGCAGTAGAGCATACTGGTTGAAAGCAAGGATTCTCATGGCAAATTTCTGGGCTTTGAGTCCCAGCTCTGATACTAACTATAAGACCTTGGGAAAGTTTCCTAAAATCTCTGTGCATTAGGTTCCTCATCTATAAAATGGGAGATAATGTACCCCATGAGGTTCTTTTGCTGACTTTCTTCACACAAAGCATGTAGAACAGTTTCTGGAACATAGTATATATGGTAGATGATATTATATTTTTATATCATTTGGTTCTCTAAATCAAATGAGAATGCTTTTTAAGTTATAAAATACCATTCAGATACTCAAATACTCTTAATACCGAAAGGTGAAGAAATAGAATGTTCTATCCTAAATTGTAGCTGATAATCCCCATTCATGTAACAATGTTAAAATTGGCAATTTGGGAAGAGCCCACCAACATGACTGAGCTCCCCAGAGGAATGATGCCCAACTTAGTTGTACATTAAAACCCCTGGGGAACTTAAAAATACCTATCCCTTGGTTGCTTTCCATACTAACTAAATCAGAATTTTGCAGTCGACCTAGGAAACTTTTTTTTTTTTTTCAATAAAAAGATTTCTTGGCAATTCCAATGCAACTGGTCTGTGGACCAGTGTTTGGGAACCTCTGACTGGGTAGTCTCAGAGAGTTATTTGGTTATTTTTAATAAGTTGCAGGGAGATTTGGTGGAAGGTCTGATGGCAGATATCTACATTTAAATAAATTTCCATCAGCTAGTGTGGGAGAGACTACACCGGCAGGGTTTGTCTAAGAGAAATTCTAGACATCTGAAGATGCCTAAAGCCTAGGTATCAGAGATTTTGGATTTATTTCTTATTGAGATGAGTTTTTACTGGCTGGCTAGTTCCCCTTGCCGTGGGGCAAAAATGATGATGGAGTCTGTCAACTAGGTGAGGAGTAGGAAGTAAGACTAATTGAAAAGGGGTTCGGAAGTGGGTACTTTTTGGATCTTGGTTTGTGACTGGCGCAGTGGAGTCCAACATATGAATGTGCAGATAAAATGGTTCCGTGAGTGTAGAATTTTGCAGAAATGGAAGCTGCAGGTAGAAGAAACAATCTAGAAGAAGGCATTTGGATGACTGGCCAGCAGATGGAGAATAGAGCTCAGTATGGAGTCATTCTACTCCTTAGTCTGGGAGCAAGGAGAGGCCTGAGAACTATGTGCTAAATAAAAAGAGGACCTGGCATATTGTTGAAGAGGAGAAAGATTACAAATGGAGGACTTTTTGAAGAGTCACTGAACACCTCCTCACTCTCCTACCCCCTACTCCTTCCTGTGGCTAAAAAGTCATTTAAAAACTCTTAAGGTATCATAAAAGTGAGATGTGATGTCAGGATGGGTACGCAGTGGTAGCTCTTCCATTTACCAGCTAGTTTGGTTTTGTTGTCCTGACTATAAAATGGGGATAAATATGCCTGCTTTACAGAGCTGCCCTGAGTGTTTGAGATGATGGCTAAGAAAGTGCTTTGCTAATTGTAAAGTGCCATTCACAAATATGGACACATTGTTTGTGATGTGGACACAAATGCCCCTTGGTATTGGCAGGTGGATCTGCCCCTATGTGGAGGTATGGGTACTTGCTACTAGGGGCACAAAGCATTTAATCTAAAGATCTAGAAATATTTAGCAGCACCTCCATTTCATGGTTTGAAATGTAAGAGTATAGACCTTCCTAAAATCTGTTACAGGACAGAGCCCTGCGATAACTACTGAAGGTTATAGCCATTAACGGTATGTCTGTAATGGTTTCTCACTGTGGGCTAGAGCAGTTAGGCCACTGGTTTTCCCCAGGGCCCAGAGATCACGCTGTGACTTGAACCCTTTTTCTCCTATGCAAGAGAGCACACCATACTACAGTGAGCACGAGTGGCATCAGTGAAGAGGTGAACTTGAATCCACCTGGTTTAAAAACAAGCTCAGTAGACTATTCACAGATTTTGATACTATAGTGTTAGATAAAAATAGCATACGCTACACCACACAGCACTTCTCAAAGTGAGAACCACAGATCCAGAAGGCAGATCCTTCCAGACATCTGCAGTTACCATGTACTGTGACACTATCGTGGAGGGCTCCCCATGTACCAGGCACTATGTGAAGTTCTTGGGGAGACAGGTGGGGTATCATTTTCTGCCCCTACAAAGTCCTTGTCTTTTCAGGGACACAGTAAATGATCTTGTGCCCAAATGAACGGTAGGCTCCTCAGTTTTATAGGAGTTATTCAGAGAATGAAGGGACTCAGAAGAGTTTACGTGTCTGATTGATGAGCACACTGAAATATAGATAGCTGGTTATGAATAATATGAATAATTTCAATGCAGTGCATGTTTCCTTTGATAGTTTTTCTATAGGGATTGTGAACTCTGATGACTTCAGGAGCCAGACAAGTAGCAAAAATGCAGGAAGCAGTTAGGAATACTACAGCTAGATTGGTGGGCATTGTGACAAACCAAAGAGAGCGTAGTTGACCTTAAAACATGGTAATACAAAATTTTAAACAATAGCATGATATGCTACTTCTGTCTTCCAAAGAACTTTTGCTAATATGATTTCATGTTTTGTTCACAGAATCCTTTTGAGACAGGTCTTATTCTCCCCTTTCAAAGAGAAGAAAACCTAACTCAGGGAGGCATTAAAAATTAAATTAAGGTGGTCAGATCATGTGGTGTGGAGTTGCAATGCCAGTTTCCACACCTATGAGGCATTTCCCCTAGAGGCCATGGCTCTCAGGACTGTGCCATTTGGGAAGAAGGAATTGTTCTTTCCAAACATGTCTGCCTTCTCTCCCCAGAGCTGTCCCCATCATTCTCTGAGCCCAGCTCTGGGGAGATGGGCCTCTGGGCCTGTTTGTTTTTACTCTTCCAGCTCCTTAAATGGACCCCAAGGACAGGTAGGGAAACACCAACAAGGCTGGTGGTGCAGGAGTCAGAAAGCCAACAACTGTGTCCAGATCCTTTTGGACTTACTGGTAGATGCAACGTCTGAAATAAGCTTTGCTATCACAGTTAATTGGCTAATTTGGAATTTCTCAACTGTTCCTTTTATCTTTTAATAACGTTAGTCACTTTTCACTTAAAAAGTAAAAAGAGGGGTAGGAGTGGGGCATATGGGAATCCCTTACATTTTTTATGCAACATTTATATAATCTAAGTATCTTTAAAACAAAAAAAGAGGCAGAGACCCAGAGATCCAGAGATCCAGATGGGGTTACTTGAACCCAAAGAAAAGTAACTTCTGCACTGGGGCTTGCTTCCCCAGAAGGAGGGAGCTGGTGTCAGTTACGATTAATGTGAGCAGCCTCTCTCTCGGGCTCCAGAGATGTGACCTCTGGTTACAACAAATGTGACAGCATGAATTACTTTCAATTATGGTACACTACATTTAGCTACATTATTGCCCACACACCTTGGTGGGAGATGACTGCTTTGGTAGCCTTGACCGTGGGAGAAAAAACAGAGGGAGAATTTGGAAATGACAGATGCCTAGGATCTGGGTCACAGTATTACATTAGAGGTAATGTATGGTATGGTTTGGGGTCTGATTCCTTCAAGTGCTTGAGGAAGGCACAGTTACACAGTTTTTTGTTTTTTTTTAAATCACCTTTATTGAGGTATTTACATACAATAAAATGCATAACTCTAAGTGTACAGTTAGATGTTTTGTTATATGTACATACCTGTGTAATCACCAGGCCAGTCAAGGTACACAACGTTTCCATCATACTATAAGGTTCACTTGTATCCCTGTCTACTAATTCCCACCCCCAATTTCTGACCTAAGCAACTACTGATCTGCTTTTTACTATTATAGATTAGATTTGTGTTTCTCAGAGTTTCATGTAAATGAAATGCTACAGAATGCATTTTTTTACAATCTCAAAGGTTTGTCCCTTTTATTGCTGAGTGGTATATCAGTGTATGAATATCTCACAATTTTCTTATCCACTCAACTGCTGTTGGACATTTAGGTTGTTTCCAGTTTTGGGCTATTTAAAATAAAGCTTCTAAACATTTCAAATAAAGCTTCTAAAACATTTGGATACAAGGCTTTGTATGAAAATACATTTTTATTATTCTTGAGTAAAATAGCAAAGACTGGAGTTGCGGGATCATAGGGTGTGGTAGACAGATTTTGACCCTCATGGTCTTTGTTTCCCTGGTGATACACCTATGAATATGTTATATTATATGGCAAAAGAAACTTTGCAGTTGGAATGAAAGTTGCTAATCAGCTGACTTTAAAATAGATTACCCTTGATTAATAGTGCGTGGGCCCAGTGTAATCACATGTACTTATTTTAATAAGAAGAGGACAGAAGAGTAAGCCAGAGAGATGCAGTGAAGAAAGAGGCATAGAAAGTGAGAAAGATTTGAAGAATGGGAAGGAATCTACCCACCGTTGCTGGCTTTGAAGATGGAGAAAGGCGACCATGAGCCAGGCAATGCAGTCAGCCCCTAGAAGATGAAAATGACCCCTGGCTGACTTTCCTACAACTCTGTGCAACTGAATTCCACCAACAACCTGAATAAGCCTGAAAGCAGATTTTCCCCTAGCGCCTTCCAGATAAGTGCCCAGGCTGACTGACACCCTAATTTTGGCTTTATGAGACTCAGAGCAGAGAAACCAACCAAGCCTACTAGAATTTCGACTTACGGTACTGTGAGATAATTAATTTGTATTGTTTTAAGGCACTAAGTCTGTGGTAATCTGTTACTGCAGCAATAAAAAACCAATACATAAACAGAGTATATATTTAACTTTATAAGAAGCTGCTAAACTATATTCCAAATGGATTGTATAATTTTACATTGTCATCAATAATGTGTGTGAATTCCAGTGGCACCATATCCTCACTAACAGTCAATATCGTCAGACATTTTTTATTCTAGCCGTTCTAGTGCATGTATCAGTATGGCTTTAATTTCGATTTTGTCTGTATATCATCTGGTATGATCCACATGTTTGTGTCTTTTGTGCATTTTTATTGAGTTTGTCTTTTTCTGAATTTTAGGTTTTTAATATATTCTGGATGCAAGTTTTTATAAGACATATGTGTTGCAGATATTTCCTCACAACTCACGGCTTGCCTTTTCATGTCCTTAATGGTGTCTCTGGAAGTTCATTAAAAAAAAAAGTTCCAGTTCAAGCACCACTTGTTGAAAGGACTATTCTTTACCTATTGGCCTCTTTGTCAAATCCATTGATCATATATATATGGATTTATTTTTGGAATCTCTTCTGATCCATTGATCTACAAGTCTGTATTTCTGTCAGAACCACGTTATCTTGATTATTTTTATAGTATGTCTGGAAATCAGGTAATGTAAGTTCTCCAGCTTTGTTCTTCTTTTTCAAGATTGATTTGACTGTGCAAGTTCCTTTATATTTCTTTCTCTCTCTCTCTCTTCCTCTCTCTACATATCTTTCTGTGTGTGTCTCTCTCTCTATAAGTTTAGGGTTAGATCATTAATTTCTGCAAGAAACAAAACAAAACAAAACAAAAAACCATACACAAACAAAAAAAACCTTGCTGGGATTTTAACTGCTGTTACATTAAATCTATAGATCAATGTAGGGAGAACTGACATCTTAATAGTATTGAATTTTGTGACCAATGAACGTGTATACTTCTCATCATTTACTTAGGTCTGATTTAATGTTTCTCAATAATGTTTTCTACTTTTCAGTTTTAGAATATAGTTTGTCAAATGTATCTCTAAGTATTTTATGGCTTCTAATGCTATTGTAAATGATATTTGTTATTCAGATTTCCAATTTTTCATACTAGTATATAGAAGTAAAATTAATTCTTGTACCTTAATTTTGTATCCTGTGACCTTGTTAATCTCTAGTAGCTTTTTAGCATTTTCTATGTAGGCATAATGTCATATGTGAATGAAGATAGTTATGCTTCTTCCTTTCTAATCTTTAGGCCTTTAATTTCTTTTTCTTACCTTATTGCATTCTTTAGAACCTTCATTACAGTGTTGAATAGGAGTAGTGACAGTGGAGTTCTTGCATAATCACTGATCATAAGGGAAGGCATTTATTGTTTAACTGGTTTTTAAAAAAAGTTTTATTTATTTATTTCCCACCCCACCCCCCGTTGTCTGCTCTCTTTGTCCACCTGCCATGCACACCTCAGTGTCTGCCTGTCTTCTCACCAGGTGTCTCTGGGAATTGATCCTGGGACCTTCCAGAGTGGGATAGAGGTGAACATTTTCCTGTACCACCACAGCTCCCTTTTCTGCTATGTCTCCCATTGTCTCTCCTCTTTCTCTCCTGCTACGTTATCCTGCTGTGCCGGCTCTCCATGTTGGCTGGCATTCCTGAGCAGGGGTCACTCCAGTGTGGGGCATTGTTCCCACACGTGGTGGCATCCCGCATGGGCTGGCCCACACAGAGTGGCATCGAAGCCTGTACCTCCTATATGGTAAACAGGAGCCCAACTACTTGAGCCACATCTGCTTCCTTGTTTCGCTATTAAATATAATGTTAGCTGTAGGTTTTTATAGATGTTCTTTTTCAGGTTGAGGAAGTTTCCTTCTATTCCTATTAGCCAAGAATGTTTTTTGTTGTTGTTGTTGTTGTTGTTTGTTTTTCTCTCTTTTTTTCATCTTGAAAGGGCACTGAATTTTTTCAAATGCATTTTTGGCATTGGTTGAAATGATCATACAGGTTTTCCTTTTTAGTCCATCAATATAGTCAATAAATTTTCAAATATTAAAACAACCTTGACTTCCTTGGGGTAGACCTTACTTGATCATGTGGACTACCCTTTTTATATAGTGATGAATTTAATTTGCTAAGATTTTGTTAAGGGATTTTGTGTATTTACACATGAAGAAATTGATTTGTAGTTTTATTTCTTTAAATGTCTTTGTTTTGGTGGACTCATAAAATGAGTTGGGATGTATTCCCTTCTGTTTTCTGTAAGATTTTGTGTAGGATTGGTATTGTTTCTCCCTTAAATGTTTGACAGAATTCACCTGTGAAGCCATCTGTGTCTGGAGTTTTCTTTGTGGAAAGGTTTAAAGTGAAGATGGCATCAGATTGGCAGTCAAGCCTCAGCTCTCCCACAAAAACAATGGAGAAAGAGCCAAAAGCTTCCTTAGGTACCTGCTTTGGGGGTGAGCAGACCAGAACAGTGCTTTACAACTCCGAGGAGGGTGAGGGAGAGAGAGATGAAGAACCCGAAACAACACACTGTGAGTTACTAAATCTCCTGGCCCCTGGAAGGACCCCCCTCCCCCACCCCTGACATATTAAGCAGGGGTAAAGTCCCTGGTTCATTGCAGCTGACTGAGAGGGGAGCAGATGTCTTCTTCCCTGTCAGTTCTTACAAGGGAAAAGAGAGGGGGTTTGGGGGGACTTTTCTTCAGTGAATTCAGCCAGTGGAGTCTGCTTTGAATCTTGGCTCTGGTCAGACCAAAACAAAGGAAAACCAAGAGATATACCTCCATGGAAAGCTGTTCCAGTGCGCTGCCATCTGCTGGCTGGTCTGGAAAATGCATGGACAGAAACTGTAATTGGATCTCTCAGTTCTCTAACTTCTAGGAGAAAATCTCTGCCCCATTAGTGAGTCCCTGGCATGATTTTGATAACATATGCTGGGCAATTTTAATGACTTAGGATAAGTTGAATCAAATATCAAAGAAGAGCTGTGAAAAAATAATAACAGGCAAGAAAGAGAAATTGGCCATTAGAGCAAGTTCACCAACATATTCAGATGCCTAGACATCAGCAAGTCTTACTGGGAAACAGGAAGAGATGGCCTATCCAAAGGAACATACCAGTATCCTGAAAAGATATAAGGGTTAAGACAATTAATCAATGATAATCATGCAACTTTCCTAAATCAATTTAAAGAATTGAAATAAAATATGGCTAAAGAGATAAAGGATATTTCAAAGACATTGGGTGAGCATAAACAGCAATTTGAAAGTCTACAAAGAAAAGTGACAGACTTTATGGGAATGAAAGACATGATTGATAAGATTAAAAATACATTAGAGGCATGTAAGAGCAGATTTGAATTGCTCGAAGATAGAATTAGCTTGAAGACAGGATATTTGAACTGGAAAAGACAGGAAAACAGAAAGAAAACAGAATGGAAAAAAATGGACCAGGGTCTCAGAGAATTGAACAACAATGTGAAATGCAAAAACATATGCATTATTGGTGTCCCGAAAGGAGAAGAAAATGGAAAAGGGAAAGAAAGAATATTTAAAGAAATAATGTCTGAAAACTTCCCTACCCTGAGAAGGACATATATATCAATATTAAAGAAGGACAACACACCCCAAACAGAATAAATCCTAATAGACCTACCCCAAGATACCTACTATTCAGAATGACAAATTTCAGAGATAAGATTCTAAAAGCAGCAAGAGAAAAGCAAAGCATCACATAAAAGGGAACCTCAATAAAATTAACTGCTGCCCTTTCATCAGCAACCATGCAGGAGAGAAGAAAGTGGTATCTCTGCTGAAAGGTACTGAAAGAGAAAAACCGCCAGCCAAGAATTCTGTATCTAACTAAGCTGTCCTTCAAAAATGAAGGGGGGGGGGGGGGGAAATGAAGGGGAATTCACAGTCTTCACAGGCAAACAAAAGCTGATAGAATATGTTACCAAAAGACCAGAATTACAAGAGATACAAAGGAAGTGCAGCAGCCTGAAAGGACAAAAAAAGGGCAAGAGAATTGGAAAAGAGTTTAGAAATGAAATTTATAAGAAAGGATAAATTGAAGGATAAAAAGATAGACAATAGTGTGATATGACAACAGAAAGCCAAGTCAAAATGGATGAAACAAGTAATGCCTTTACAGTAATAACATTGAATGTTAATGGTTTGAACCCCCAATCAAAAGACATAGACTGATAGAATGCATAAAAAATTATGAGCCATCTATATGTTATCTATAAGAGAGTCCCTTCAGACATAAGGATAAAACCAGGTTAAAAGTGAAAGGTTGGAAATAGGTATTCCAAATAGTAACCAAAAAAGAACTGGAGTAGTGATACTATTGTAATATCGGACAAAATAGATATTTTAAATGTGAAACTGTTACAAGGGGTGAAGAAGGTATATTAGTTAAAGGGGCAATTCAGAAGGAAGAAATAACCATAGTAAATAATTATGCACTTAACTTCAGTGCCCCAAGATATATGAGGCACATACTCATAAAGCTAAAGGGAGAAATAGATGTTTCTACAGTAATACTTGGAGACTTTAATACACCACTCTCAGTATTGGATAGTACATCTGGACAAAGGATAAAAAAAGAAACAGCTTGAATAACATGATAAATGAACTAGAACTAGCAGACATTTGTAGAGTATTATACCCCAAAAACAGCAGGATATACATTCTTTTCAAGTTCCCATGGATCCTTCTCCAAGATGGACCATATGTTGGGTCACAAGAGAAACCTCTATAAATTTAAAAAGATTGAAATTATACAAAACACTTTCTCTGATCATGATGTAATAAAGCTGGAAGTCAATAATGGGTGAAAAAAGGGAAAGTTCATTAATATATGGAGATTAAATAACACAATCAATGGGTCAAAGAAGAAATTTGCAAGAGAATTCAGCAAATATCTTGAGGTGCATGCAAATGAGAACTCAACATATCAAAACCTATGGAACACCACAAAGACAGTGCTGAGAGGGAAATTTATTGCCTTCAGTGCTTGCATTAAAATAGAAGAGCTAAAATTGAAGACCTAACTGCACACCTGGAGGAACTAGAAAACAAACAGCAAACTAATTCCAAACCAAGCCAAAGGAAAGAAATAGTAAAGATCAGAGCAGAAATAAATGAAACTGAGAATACAAAACAGTAGAGAGAATCAACAAAACCAAAATTTAGGTCTTTGAGAAGATCAACAAAATTGACAAACCCTTAACTAGACTGACAAAGAAAAAAGAGAAGACACAAATAAATCAGAAATGAGAGGGGGTACATTACCACTGACCCGACTGAAATAAGAGAGATCATAAGAAGATACTGTGAACAACTGTATGCCAAAAAAACTAGAAAATTTAGATAAGATGGACAAATTCCTAGAAATATACAAGCAACCAACACTGACCCAAGAAGAAATAGAAGACCTCAACAAACCAATCACAAGAGAAAAGATTGAAACAGTCATCAAACACCTCCCAAAGATGAAAAGCCCAGGACCCAGATGGCTTCATAGGTGAATTCTACCAATCATTTAAAGATGAACTAATAACCATTTTGCTCAAGCTCTTCCAAAAAATTGAACAGGAAAGAATGCTACCAAACTCATTCCATGAACCAACATCACCCTACTACCAAAACCAGATATAGACACTGTGAAAAAAGAAAATTACAGACAAATTTCTCTAGTAAATATAGATGTAAAAATCTTCAACAAAATACTTGTGGACAGAATCCAAAAGCACATTAAAAGAATTATATACCCCAGTCAAGTCGGTTTTATCCCAGGTATGCAAAGGTGGTTTAGCAAAAGAAAGTCAATTAGTATAATAAACCACTTTGATAAATTGAAGATCAAAAATTACATGATCCTTTGAATTGATGCAAAAAAGGTATTTGACAAAATACAACACTCTTTTTTGATAAAAACACTCCAAAAGATAGGAAAAGAAGGAAGCTTTCTCAATATGGTAAAGTGCATATATGAAAAACCTACAGTAGCATCATACTCAACAGTGAAGGACTGAAAGCTTTCCTGCTGAGATCAGGATCAAGACAAGGATGCCTACCTTGTTGTAGGATGTTACCATTATTATTCAATATTGTGCTAAAAATTCTAGCTAGAGCAATTAGGCTAGACTAAGAAATAAAAGGCACCCAAATAGGAAAAGAAGTAAACTTTCATGTTTCACTGATAATATGATCCTGTATCTAGAAAATCCTGAAAAATCTACAAGAAAGCTACTAGAATTAATAAAGGTGTTAAGCAAAGTGGTGGGATACAAGGCTAATACACAAATCAATAGTGTTTCTATACACTACTGATGTGCATTCTGAGGAGGAAATCAGAAAAAAATCCATTTATAATAGTGACTAAAACAATCAAATATTTAGGAATAAACTTAACCAAGGACATAAAGGACCTGTATTCAGGAAACTACAGAACACTGCTAAAAGAAACTGAAGAAGACAAATAAATGAAAGGACATTCCATGTTCATGGATTAGAAGTCTAAATATTGTTAAGACATCAATTCTATTCAAACTAATTTACAGATTTAATGCAGTCCCAATAAAATTCACAACAACCTTTTTTGCAGAAATCAGAAAGCCAATACTCAAATTTATTTGGAAGCGTAAGGGCCTCTGAATAGGCAAAAATGTCTTAAAAAAGAACGAAGTTGGAGGACTTTGACTTCCAGACTTTAAAGCATAGTACTTAGCTATAGTGGTAAAAAGAGCATGGTATTAGTGTAAGGAGAGACAGATTGACCAATGGAAGGAATGGAATCAAGAACTCGAGAAATTGACCCTCACATCCACAGTCAAGTGATTTTTGACAAGGCTGTTAAGCCCACTCTGCTGGGCCAGAACAGTCTATTCAGTGGTGCTGGAGAATGGAATAGCCATATTCAAAAGAAAGAAAGAAGACCCCTATCTCACACCTTATACAAAAATTAACTTAAAATGGATCAAGGACCTAAATAGAAAAGCTACAACCATAAAATTCCTAGAAGAAAATGTAGGAGAACATCTTTAAGATCTTGTGGTTGGTGGTAGTTTCTTAAACTTTACACCCAAAGCACAAGCAATAAAAGAAAAAAATAGGTAAATGGGACATCCTCAAAATTCAACACTTTAGTACCTCAAAGGACTTTGCCAAAAGGGTGAAAAGGTAGCCAACTCAATGGGAGAAAATATTTGGCAACCACATACCTGATAAGGGTTTAATATCCATTTTCTATGAGGAGATCATACAACTAAACAATATGATTATGAATTCTAAAAATAGATATTGGATTATGTTTGTAATCTGGTCTGTACCTGGGCATGATTAAGTTACCATAAGGGTTTTGATTGGGCCATGTCATTAGGTATAGCAAAGGACAGAGTTGGAGGGGTTTTTGATCTTGGGTTTTTGATGTTGGAGTTTGATGCTGAAGCCTTAAACTGAAGCCCTGGGAAGTAAGCTCACAGAGGAAACAGAAGCAAGCTAAAGGAAGAGAGGAACTGTGAGCCCAGAAAGAAGCAAGCCCTGGGAAGAAAGAAACCCTGAGCCCAGAAAAAAAGCAAGACCCTGGAAGAGAGGAACCCAGGAAGCCTGAACCCTCGCAGACATTGGCAGCCATCTTGCTCCAGCTCGTGAAAATAGACTTTGGTGAGGGAAGTAACTTATGCTTATGAACCTGGTATCTGTAAGCTCCTACCCCAAATAAACACCCTTTGTAAAAACCAACCAATTTCTGCTATTTTGCATCAGCACCCCTTTGGCTGACTAATACACTATCCGATTAAAAAAATGGGCAAAGACTTGGAAAGACAACTCTCCAAAGAAGAAACACAAATGGTGAAGCAACACATGAAAAAATGTTCAACATCACTAGTGATTAGGGAAATGCACATCAAAACTACAATGAGATATCAGTTCATACCTACTAGACTGGCTGCTATTAAAAAGTTGGAAAACTGTAAATATTAAAGAGGATGTGGAGAGATAGGAACGTTTATTCACTGTTGATGGGAATGTAGAATGGTACAGCCACTGTGGAATGATATTTGGCAGTTCCTAAAGAAGTTGAATATAGACTTGCCTTGGGACCTGGCAATACCATTCCTAGGTATATACCCAGAAGTACTAAGAGCAATGACATGAATAGACATCTGCACACTGATGTTCAGCATTATTCACAGTAGCCAAAAGTTGGAAAGAAGCCAGGTGTACGTGTACTGATGGATGGATGAACAAGTTGTAGAGTATACACATGATGGAATATTATACAGTGATTAAAAAAAATGAAGTCATGAAACATGCCAACATGGATGAACCTGGAGGAAATTTTGTTGAATGAAGCTAGCCAGACACAAAAGGACAAATACCATATAATTGCCCTATTATGAGCTAAATATATTATGTGAAATATAAATATATTACATGAAATATGAATATGGGTAAAATTGCATTTTTAAGACCATTATTTTGGAGCTGAACAAATGTTGGTTATACTATAAAATATTAATATCAGACCAAAAAAACCCAACATTATACTAAGTGAAGGACACCAGACACAGAGTGCTACATATTGTATGATTCCATTTATATAAAATGAAAATATAAATTAATTTATAAAGATAAAATTAGATTAGTAGTTATGTAGGGCTGTGGAAGGAATGCAAAGGGGTGTGGAGTCTTTCTTTTTAGAGTTATTCTAAAAATTCTAAAATTTTTGAGATGATGAATATACAACATTGTGATTATACTAAAAACCATTGATTATACACTTTAATGGATCACATGGTATGTAGATATATCTCATTAAAACTACTTAATAAACAAAAAAAAATTGTGCAAGAATAGCCAGAAATAGCAGCTCTGTACAGCAGGGGAAACAGATTGAGAGGTGAGGAATTTTCTTGTTTGCTTTTTGTTTATTATTATCATTATTATTGAATTAACAAAAATGCTTTAATAATGATTGAAGTAATGGACACACAACTATGTGATTATACCAAATACCATTGATTGTGCACTTTGGATAAACTGTATGCTTCATTAATAATATGTATCAATAAAATTGATTTTCTTTAAAAAATTAAATATTTTACTGTCCAGAAAAAAAAAATTCAATGTATTAAATTATTAAATAGATTTGGAACTATCCAGATTTTGTATTCTTCCCAACTGTGCTTTGTAACTTGTATCTTTAAAGGAATTTGCCCATTTCATCTAAGTTTCAGTTATTGGTATAAAATTTTTCATAATGTTATTGTATTTTCAAAGTCTATAGGATCTGTAGTAATGTCCTTTCTTTCTGTTCTCATATTGATTTCTTTATTCTCTCTTTTTCTCTTGAGCAATCTGCCTGGAGATTTAGGAAGTTTTGATGTTTTTGATTTCTTTGATTTTCTCTATTTTCTCTATTTTCAATTTCAGTTATTTTCACTCTTGCCCTTAGTTTTTCCTTATTTCTACCTATGTTGGGTCTATTTTGGTCATTTTTTAGATTCTATGACATAAACTTGGATGATTGATTTTAGACCTTCCTTTTTCTCTAATATCAGAATTTAATCTATAAATTTTCCTCTAAGCACCGAGATGGGTATATTCCAAAATTTTTTGATATGTTGCATATCATTTTCATTCTTTTCAAGACCATTTATTTCTCTCCTTTGAGCCTAGGGTTGTTTAAAAATGTGCTCTTTTTTTCCTCAAGAAAAGAAAGCACTTTAATGCTAGGTCAGCCAGCATGGAGGAAGGACTCCCCACTCTAGCTCAAATCCTTCTCCAAAAATGTGCTTTCACATTTTCGAATGTCTGAGTTTTCCAGATATTTTTCTATTACTGATTTTTAATTTAATTTTGTCACAGAGAATATTCTTCGTATTCTTTCAGTCAAGACTTCTTTCTTTTTTTCCCTCTTTTTCTGCCTTGTTTTGGAATAATTGAGTATTCCTTAGCATTCCATTTTATCTCTGTTCTTGCTATATTGGCTATACCTATTTTATATCACTCTTTTCTATATATGGAAGTCTTTTTAGTTACCACATATTTGTCATCCCAGGGCTCTTCATTTCTTTTTGTAGATCCAAGTTTCCATTTGATTCCTTCCCTTCTCCATGTTCAGGAATGTACTTCTAGGCAGAAAGCCAGGGTCATCATAGGGCTCACCTGGTTTATTTCCCTTCTCTCAGGAATTACACTCTTCATTTTTTGTTGTCCAGTATCTGAAAATATTTGTTTCATATTTTCGTTCATTTTTTAAAATTGTTTAAGGCAAGAGGATAAGTTCAGTCCTTTTTATTTCATCATGACCGGAAGTAGAAGTCAGTCACCTCTTTTTTTTCAGCAGGGCATCAACAGTCTAAGAATTGCATTTAAAGCATTTAAAGGCAGATTATCAAATTTGAGTTTTTTTGTTTTTGTTTTTAAGTGAGATGTTAATAACCAAATCCTGCAACTAAGACAGCCTCTTGCTTCTGTGAAAATACCATAGAGAGTGCTAATGAATTGCTTTGTCTAATCCTAAACAAATGAACTTAAGCATGTAAATTAAATTGTTTACAACAGAGTACTTATCACTTGCAGGACAGAGCTATTGTGATTTCTCTATACTTTGTTTTGGGTTCTGACAGTTAAGTTTTGTTTTTTTTTAAGATTTATTTTTTATTTATTTTTCTCCCCTCCCCAGTTGTCTGCTCTCTGTGTCCATTCTCTGTGTGTTCTTCTGTGAGCGCTTCTATCCTTATAAGCGGCACCGGAAACCTGTGTTTCTTTTTGTTGTGTCATCTTGTTGTGTCAGCTCTCTGTGTGTGAGGCGTCATTCTTGGGCAGGCTGCACTTTCTTTTGCGCTGGGCGGCTCTCCTTACGGGGTGCACTCCTTGTGCGTGGGGCTACCCCACGTGGGGGAACCCCTGCATGGCAGGGCACTCCTTGCGTGCATTAGCACTGCGCATGGGCCAGCTCCACACGGGTCAAGGAGGCCCAGGGTTTTATTTCCCCTTTGGACCATAGGGAAAATAGCCCTGTTTAGGGCTTCCCTTTTTCAGACTGTCTCATTTTATTCCTCCTCTCTTTCCTCTTCCTTTCCTCACTCTCTCCCTCCCATAATGATAATTGCCCTTAGTGTCTAGCCAAGTGGACAGAGCCTAGGAGCTGAATAAAAAAGTAGTCATTTCAATTCTGGGGCCCCGTATGTCTCTCTGTGTGGCCTGGGACGAGATAATTAAGCCCTCAGTATCTGCTTCATTTTTCTTGTTTGTGTAATTGGCATAGTCATCCATGTTGTGTATAACTCTTTTTGTGGGTATAGTTTCAAATAAAACAGTATGTGAGAGCTAGTTGGAAACCTCAAGGTATGCTGTGAGTGTAAGGTGTTTTTGAGGTCACTGTGAATTTCTTCATCATTGAGACTTGAATAATCTCGGGTGGAATATCCCTGCAAAGTTATCATCCAGCCTCTCCTTGTACTAAGAACTCACTGCCTCTCACTTTTTGAAAGTTCTTCTTCACATCGTACTGATATAAGGCCTTCATCTGCTTCTTTTTTGTTATAGCTACGTTATTATCTCATACTGCTGTATCAGTTTTTTTCTCCAAGCAGGAGACAAGAAACCACACAACAGTTTCAACAGATGAAGTTTAATGTAAGGAATCCTTAACTATAATAGGGTTAGAGTAATAAGGGATTGGCTAATAAGAAATAGAGAGAACTCTAAATAGAAATAGCAAAAAAAACAAAAACAAAAACAAAAACAAAAACAAACAAACAAAAAAGAAATAGCAGATAATAAGGGACAGACACTGCCCCTGGGGCTGAAATACAGCTCTCAGGGAGGACACCATCTCAGGACCAAGCTCCAGCTCTTATTGGATAGGGCCCGGCCATGGTTTACTGAATGGCAAAAAAATCATGCTGATGTCACGCTGGATGTAGAGAAGTTCCTACAGTGCTATAATGGTGAGATGTGCTGGAAATCTGCCCCTGAAATTTGTTAGAAATTCACCTTCTAGGGTGCTGAGGAAAGAGGTTCATGGGGAGATGACGCACTAAATGTACTGCATTTTGAAACTGCCTGAGGTAGGGAATGGGGTGCTAGGTGAAGAATTGGTTGCTGGGTACTGGTGTCCACCACACACTGCAGGAGTCCACTGCTGGACACGCTGTGTGCACTGCGGGAGCTTGTCACATGAGCATACCAGAACCAAGAGGCAAAATCTTTTCTTCAGTTTCTTTTCAGCATCTTCTAGTGACAAAGCTTAGCTTCATTCCAGTTGACCCAGGAAAGATGCTTAAAAGGCCCAGATCCATTTTCATAGAAAAGGAAAAAAGGGCTGATTTGGGGCTGAGAGGCAAGTAATGTGTGTGGTGTTTTGGAGCAGTATACCCCCAAGAGAACATGTTCTTAAACTTAATCCATTCCTGTGGGAGTGAACTCATTGTAGGTAAGATTTTTGATAAGGTTACTTCAGTTAAAATATGGTCCAACTCAATCAGGATGGTTCTTTGTATTAGTTAGCCAAAAGGGTGCTGATGTAACACACCAGAAATCTGTTGGCTTTTATAAAGTATATTTATTTGGGGTAGAAGCTTATAGTTACCAGTCCATAAAACACAAGTTATTTCCCTCACCAAAGTCTGTTGCCACATGTTGGAGCAAGATGGCTGCCTATGCCTGCAAGGGTTCAGGCTTCCTGGGTTCTACTCTTCTTGGGGCTCGTTTTTCTGTGGGTTCAGCTGCTCTCTTCTCTCCACAAGGAGAAGTGTAGACTATCAGGCAAATGGCTGGTCTCTCTTCTGGGGCCTCTGCCATGTCGAATGGAACCTTCTCTCCTTCCTCACTTATCTGCTTCTCTGTGTGTTTGCTTCCTGAGCTCCAGGATCAAAATTCTCACTTCCCTTCTCTGCAGTGTGGTTTCTCTGTGAGTCCCCACCCACCAAGGGGGCAGGGACTCAGTGTCCTACTGATGTGGACCAATCAAAGCCTTAATCATTATTTAATCAAGTAAAAGTGAAACCTCTGAATCTGTTATAATCTAATATGCCCAGAGGAACAAACCAGTTTACAAACATAATCCAATGTCTATTTTTGGAATTCATAAACAATATCAAACTACTGCAGTCTTAATCTTATTATTGGAGTCCTTTATAAGAGGAATGAAATTCAGACAAACAGAAAGCCACAAAGGGGAGCAGCAGCTGAATATCAATTGAACCCAGAAAAGAAGGGACAGGAGAGGCTGCCATGTACATTGCTATGTGACAGAGAAGCCAAGGACCAAGGATTGCTGGCAGCCAGCCCCAGAATGCCAATCTTCTGGAAGAAAGCATTGCCTTCATGAGGCCTTGATTTGCACTTGGTTTGGTATTCTCCTAGCCTCAAAACTATGAGTCAGTAAATTCCCATTGGTTAAGCCCACTCACTGTATGGTGTATTTGCTTGAGCAGACAAAGAAACTAAAATGATCTGTAACTGGCACAGCTTGCTTCCACACCTTGCATTCTGTTTCCATGTATTCTGGCAGTCAGAGAGACCACATCATTTAATAGTTTCTGATTGAAAGCATATACTGCATCCTATAAAACAGTGCCCCATCTTTTCAGGGGTTTTATCCCACTTGATGCCACAACCGAGTCTTTAGGAAGTCACTCCTCATTTGTTAGAACATTTGCTTCAGGGTGACATATCTTAGTATTGAACTGCATTGGCAGTTAATAATATTGATATCAGGTTTTCTGCAGTTTCTTTTTTTTTTATTTTTATTTTTTTATTACAGCTTGTTTGTTGAACCTCACACTTCCTTATCTTATCTGCTTTCTGCCATGATTTGATGTGCAACCGTAGGTAAGTCTTTTCCTCTCTCTGGACCTATGACTCTCCATCTGAAGAGTGGGAGGTTTGGACTTGAACCTTTTAAGAACCTTCCACTTGTAATGTGTTCTTGTCCCAGTGACTTTGCAGGGTTGTTGCAAGATCAAATGGGACAGTGTAGCTAAAAGTGAATTGTCAACTCTGAGGGTTAGGAGTGGGGGCGGCAGTATGATGCATGCTATCATTAGCATTGTCAGTGTCTAGAGCTTGACTTCAGTCCTGTCAGGAGCTAAAGGAAGTCTACTGGCCCTCACACATCATGTCTCTGCTCCAGGACTTTCAGGATCAGTGCTCATTCCTGCGGGGGTTGATTAGGACCTTCTTATGGGGGTGGGGAAGGGGCAGCATTGTGGAAGGAAGGCCAGAAAAGGAATGTGGAGGAGTTTGACATTTCCAGCCTGTATCTTCTCTCTTTTCACTCCCCCTCCACAGAGGCACACATGCACAGACCTACACACACACAATCTCTCACTCTCTCTCGCTCCCGCTCTCGCTCTCGCTTTCGCTCTCGCTCTCGCTCTCTCCCCCCAAAACAGATGTATACTGCTCTGGAGTCAAGCAGACTTAATGAAGAGACAGCCATTCCAGTTCTTCCTCCTAACCCACTCTCTGGCCCATTGTATGGTGTTGGCAGTTGCAGCAGGCCCACAAGGAAATATACTGAGCTCTGTTTTTTTTTTGCTTTGCTTTGTTTTTTTGTTTTTTGAAATGAAGACCTAAAAATATTTCACTGTATAATTGTTATCCAATCAGCCATGCAAATAAACACTGTGCCAAAGCCTATAGGAAATGAGGCAGAAGGCCTAAATTTGGAATCATGCCAACTTTGCCATTCTTTTTTTTTTCTTCCCCCAGATGTGTCTCCTGGGATCTGGGTTTGAGGGTCAAAGGAACAGGATATGCTCAGTGGGATTCCAGCACTAAATACTGGTTTTATGTGTACCTGGTGGGTTAAAGGGAAAGAATAGGGCTTGGTTGTCACAGGTGGTCCTACGGAATATAGTTGGGACAATTTGAATTACTATGTCTTGAATCTCTATTTCAGCCTCCAGGCCCTTTTTCCTTATAATGACTATCTCCCCGAGCACACCTCCTAAATGTTCTTTCCTGGCTTTTCTGCTTAAACAAATCTTGCAAATCCCTCAAGGCCCAGCACTTAAATGATGTTATCAGGCGCAACCATGTGTGACTGTTGCCTCACAGAAACAACCACCTCCCCATACCTCTGGCAGTGCTTGTGTTTATAGAGTTTATGATGTGTTCTCTTCTCCATTTCCTCCTGTGCCTCTCCCTAAAGCCCTCTGATACTAAAGGGAATGTAGAGGTGGGTATAGGGTGGAGAAGGGGAATGGTCTTGCCAAGAGCACAGGCTTTGGAATAACAGATTTACCATTTCTCTGTGACCCTGTTTTTACCCTTTACATTCCAAGCCTCAGTTTCCTCATCTGTAAAACACAGAATATTATTTCCAGTTTCATAAAGTTTAGGGTTGTTGTGACATTAAATGACATAATACCTGTAAACATAATGACTGGTTCACACTAAATGCCCAATAAATGTTAGGTGTTAATGATAACAATCACCATCCCATTTTACAATTGAGGAGAAGGGAGAATAGGTGACTTAGTCCAGTTGTAGAGTCAGTTATTGGCTACCTTACAAGGATCATAGATTGTCAACTAATAGGATTATTCAGTGTTACTCTGAGCCTAACCCAGGGCTAGGTGACTCTGGTACTCAGTGAGGGTACAGCTGGGGAGAAAGGAGAGCACCTAATTGGGAGACATGTGAGGGGGCACCTGCCTGCAATAGGAATAGCACTTGGTTTGGGGACAGAACAGAAGCTGCTTCTTCTGAAGGTGCTTGTCTATCATCTTCACCCTTTTGTCCCCAGCTCCTCAAATAGGGCCAGGCACATTGTAGGGAGCTCGGTCTGTCTGTTGGAATGACCAGATGCCCTGAGCCCCAGCTGGCTGGACCTCTCACCTGGGTGACCCTGATCAACTCCTTGTGTCCTCTGAGTCCCAGGGGTCTCCTCAATACACGGAGGCATTGAACCTTCACGGCTGCTGCCAGCTCTTGAGGTCTGTGGTTCTCTGCCTGGTAGGCTCAAGCCCCCTGGCAGCTGCACACCACCAGTGTGCATCTTCACCTCGGGTGTGCTTTTGGAGAACCAGGTTCAGGGGTGAGAGCACGAAAGGCCTGACAGAACTCACTGGCAACAAGGTCGCCCACGTGCTGGCAGGACTGCAGGCAGCGTGTGGCTGAGCTGTCCTCAGGTGCCCTGGGGCTGGCTGGCTTTGCAAGAGCACTTCAGTTTGTGGACAGCCTTGATTTGTGCTGATGCTGAAAGACTTCCCTGGCAGCCAGATTTGCTGCTGCTGCTGTTGCTACTGCCTAGTCAGAGTCATAAGAGAGTTCTGACAACAGGCGCCACACTTCACTGCATCTCCACTGTGTGGAAACCTCTGCTATCAGGTTGGCCATGGGATAAAACTTCTTAACGTGACATTTAAGGCCCTTGAGATGCTCTGACTCCCACATACTTTCCTCCTATTATGTCTCACTACCAATCACCAAACCCATGTTGTAACTGCCTCGACTATTTCCTGGTCCCAAGGCCCACCCAGAACCCCCTTTCTCTGGTTTTTCACATAGGCCGTTCATTGCGTCTGTCCCTCCTCTGTGCATACCGTTGCTATTTTGGCTTTGACCCATCCCTGTTAACATGTTTTCTTTCATAAAAAAATCCCCTTCCACTTCTTCAGAATTCTTTCCTTTCTGGACTTAGTATCATTATTAGTGATATGGAGATTATCGTTCTTACATCATAGTGTTCTTTGAGATAATAGAAATGTGGCCCTTTGCAAATGGCAGTAAGCAGGCCCTCACCTACTTCCTATCACTGTCATCTCTCTTGTGTTGGTGTCAAGTCTTTTTTAGCAGCCAGCTTTATTTACTTCAGAGCAGATACTACCCAGAGCAGCCATGTCCACTCAGGAGGCAGAAAGTGAGCCCATAAAACTGGCACCCCACCCCTTTCTTCTAATCTCTGTATCCTCTCACACCTCCACCACCCCTCAACCTTGTACCGGGCTTTATGTAGACTAAACCTCAGTAAAAAGGTTGAATTAAAGTGTGAATTTCCTCATGCCTTATCTCTCAGAAAATTAGTATATAGTTTTTTAATTAGTTGTAGGAAATTCTCCATTACTGTGGGAAGATCATAGTTTCAGGTTATTTCTTTTAATCAATTAATTCAGCAGACCTTTGTGAAGCATTGGTGATGTACTTGGGACTATGAGTTGTTGGTAGTTAAAACAGCATCTTAAAGAGATGTTCATTTACCAAGTGCCTTCACTGATGCTGACTGATTTGACCCTCACAGAGGGCTGGAGTACAAGCCCTCATTTCTGGCTCTAAGTGGGGTATCCTTTTCCTGTCCTACTTTCTTGCTTGTTTTTTTCCCCTGGCATTTGTACCCTGGATTGGAGGATCAGTGGAGGATGCCTTCACAGGTTTAACTGGCTCACGGGTCCAGAGGAGAAGGCTGCTTTTTGATCTGTTTCTGTAGTAAGTGGGTAAAGTGCTGGGCAGGTACAGAAGGGGAAGACCTGTTCCTTTCTACCAGATGTTTATAAACTTACTGCTGTGCGTAGGACTCATACATCTTTATTGGACAAATATTTATTGGCTGTCCGCTTTATGCCTGGCACTGTGCTGAGAGTTGGCAATGTAGTGGTGACGTAGACAGAGAAAATGTCTAGGTGCAAGCACAAGACAGTTAAACAGGAAAAGATATAAAAAAGATAATTATAGATTATTGTAAGTCCTATGAAGAAAATGTAAGAAAAATTAAATAGCCATACAAGAAGAACACACAAAAAAATCTGAATACACTAAGATAAATGATTGACTCCCAGTGCTCAGGACAGGCCCCCACCCAGCCTCTCTCTCTTCACAAGTAGAGAAATCAAGGCTCTGAGAAGGTGGGAGCCCATCGGCACATCTAGCTAGAGGCCTTTCCACAGGCAGTATATGCAGAAGGCCCTGGAGAAGGGGGAGTGGCCTTTTTGAGAAAGGTGCTGAGATCTTTAATTTTTACAATTTGAACCTAGCTCTGGTCCCTGAAAGAAAACTCAAAGGAATGAAATTTGTACTTTTGTAGTGTGGTACTATTTTGTCCAACTGAGAACTCCCCAGGAACATTTGCCATCATAGATTTGTAAAAGAACTTGGTTTGGGGGCTGTATTTATTACATAAGCAGATATACATGGATTTGCACAATACAAATGACTCGTTTGGGATGGCTTTTGGAAGATTCCTCTGTTGTTTGAAAGGCAGTAGGTTAGGCCTGGGAGGAAAGAGGAGGAGGGAGGCAAGTGGGAAAGTACAGGCCGTGAGGCCTGAGGAGGGAGGCAAGTGGGAAAGTACAGGCCGTGAGGCCTGAGGAAGAAGCCAAGCCGAGAGTGTTGGAATGCTCCCAGCCCACCCACCCCTAGAGCACCAGGACCAAGAAGGGTATTTCCTACATTAGCAAGAAAATACATAGTTGCACATAAAACCTCAAACACTAGTTTGAAATTTCATTTCCTCTTCTGCACCATGCCCACTCCAAATAAGTAAAAGCTTGGAGTATATTCTTTATTACAAATTAAAACAAATCTAATTTTAAATATTGTGAGAGATACCTGCAAATTCACATAAAGGAGAACGGAGTAAATCAGATGTGAATCCATAGAAATCAGTATGGATGTGACTGTGGCTGCATCTCCCTCCCTCAGTTTATGTCTTTCTGGCCCTTATTTGAGGTCAAATCTAGGTGGCCCTTGGTTTGACTAACTGTCTCATTCTTTAAAAAAAAAATTTTTTTTTAAATTTATTTTTAATTTATTGCTCTCTCCTCCCCTCCCCCCAGTTGTTTGCTCTCTCTTTCCATTTGCTGTGTGTTCTTCTGTGATCGCTTCTATCCTTATCAGCAGCACCAGGAATCTGTTGTTGCATCATCTTGTGTCAACTCTCCATGTGGGCAGGCTGCACTTTCTTTCACACTGGGCTGCTCTCCTTATGGGGTACACTCCTTGCGCGTGGGGCTCCCCTATGCTGGGGACACCCCTGTGTGGCAGGGCACTCCTTATGCACATCAACACTGTTCATGGGCCAGCTCCACATGGGTCAAGGAGACCTGGGGTTTGAACCGTTGGACCTCCCATGTGTTAGGTGGACGCCCTATCCATTGGGCCAAGTCTGCTTCCCCTTTTCAAAATTTCTCTTTGAGAATTAAGCTGGAGAGAGCTTAATAGGGGTCATTTTAGTGTCTGGGGCCAGCCCTGTGTGTTTTTCCAGTTTTCCTTATGTCCAAAGCTGAGGATGTTGGGGCTGGGGAAGAGGGGAGATAGTGGTGATAAGGAAAGTCAAATGGGTGGTGCTCAAAAGTTACCTTGGGAGAGAAATGAGATGAAACAAATTAAGGGAATAAGTGTAAATAAGTTAAATGTATTTTGAAGAAAACAAAGGATTTAGGCATATGCAAAGGTTTTAAGGCAGGACACAGTGAGCAAAACTTATAAAAGAAAAAACTGATACAGTATACATCATCAAAATTAAAAACTTGTACTCATTAAATGGTGGTGTTAAGAAAATAAATAAGCAAGTCACCAATTGGGAGAAAATGCAAAACATATATCTGATGAAGAACTTTTATCCAGAATATATAAGCAAATTATGTCTTAATAATAAAAAGACATAAGGCATTTATATCTCAGTAATAAAAAGATAGGCAGTCCAGTTTTTAAAATGGGGCAAAGATTTGACAGTTATTTTTGTATGGAATAGAAAATGGCATACAGGTTTGTGAAAAGATACTAAACATCATTGTTATCAGACAAATGCAAGTTAAAACTATAATGACATACCACTATGCACACATCAGAATGAATAAAACTAAAAAGGCTGATAACTCCAAGTGTTGGTGAGGATGTAGAACAACCAGAACTCTTATACATTGTTGGCAGGATTGTACAATGGTACAGCCACTTTGGAAGAATCTTTAGCAGTTTCTGATATGACTTATGACCCACCAATTTTACTCATAGATATTTACCAAGAGGAATGAAAACATATGTTCACAAAAAGACGTACACACAAATGATAAATTCATAATAGGAAAAAAAGTAGAAACAACCTAATTGTCTAATAGGTGAATGGATTAAAAACAACTGGTATATTGTTACAATGGAATACTAAGTGCTAAGTGCTAAGGTATAAACCTCTGAGACATGGAACAACATTGCACTGAGTAAAAGGATCCTTTCATGAAAGGATACTGTATCAGTCCACTTACATGAAGTTTTGAGCAGGCAAACGTGATCTAGGATGGGAGAAGTCAAAACAGCAATAGCCTCTAGAAAATGCTGGATGGTGGCAGGCTAGAAAGAGGCTGAGGAGAACTTTTTGAGGTGATGGTAGCGTTCACTGTCTTGATGGGAGTTATGCATTTGCTCAAACTCATTGAACAGTACACTTAAGCATTTCACTATGTGTAAATAAAGAAAAAACCTGGTGAGCATATACTGAACTCTAGAAAATGGTAGGCATGCTGAAGTGTTTAAGGGTGAAGTATACTGAGGTGTGCAACGATTTGGAAATTCATAAAAAATTAAGATGGATTGATGGACGAATCCAGAGATGGCCAGCTATGTGATAAAGTGTGTAGAGCAAAATCTTAATTGTAGAATTTAGATAATGGAATATGGGTATTCACTGTAAAATTCTTCCAACTTTTCTGCATATTTCAATATGTTTATAGTAAATGTTGGAATAGATATGCTCAGGTGGAGGATGTGAGTTGTAATAGCATGAATAGAAGATAAATGCGATTTAATACTCTTTGTTGCATAGTGCTATTTTGCTCATCTTCTTCAAAATTCCGTGAGAACCCACCATGGGAGGCTGTGTAATATAGCTGATTTATTAGATTCAGAAAAACCTGTCCTGCCTTTCATACTAATTGGTATCACCTGGATTCCTTTTAGTTAATTTTCCCACAGCATCTGATTATTTCCCATCCTTTGAATGTGATCATTCTGAAAGTGTGTTTTCCTAAGTGCTGAGTGCTTAGAGTAGCATTGAAATTGTTGCTTTTGCTGTCATTCTGGAGACTGTGGAGCCAATAAGTAAAAGGTTATTGGGAAATAGTGATAGAGGGAGTGCATGGAGTTCACTGAATAATTTGATATGTATTTCACAATCAAAAAAAATTCTGGTTTTTTTCCCAAAGATTTTATAAAAAGATGAACTAGGTCATCTTTTTCCCTCTGATGAAAGTTACCCACCTTTAGCGCAGTGGTGGATATCCTGGATGTGCAAGAGCTAAAATGGTTGTTCATTTTAACTTTAAGGACCTTTGCCAAAATGTGAAATGCATCGTTCAACTTAGCAACGTCAGGGCAAGCCTTTGTGGGCAGAAGTTATAAACCACTGTAGATAAGCATAGAATGAACTGAGGACAGAGATTAGATCTACACTCATTCCATTTTTTGTTTTCTTGGAATGAAATCAGAAGCAACATTTTTTCTCATTTTTATTTGCAATGAACCTAATTTTTGAACTGATCCGTGTGATGATAAATACAGGAACGGAAAACTGTAAGAACGGAGACTCAGCTTATAGACTAGTTAAGTCTTGCATGATAATGAAAACAACAAAACTCAAACCTAAGCCTTTCTGGCTAATAAGTTGGCTCTTCCTTCCTACCAGTCCCATCCCCTTTTTCATGGGAACTTAGGGCTGCTAGCCTTTTCAAGCCAAGTAGTCGTAATTTTTTTGTGGGGAGAGGGGAGGGACTTTTCTCTCCCTCTCCCTGCCCAGGCTCAGCTGTAATCGCCCATCTGGAAGATGTGCTTTCTTGGTGTTTACCTCTCATTATGTGGCATTATATGTGAACCCGTCATAAGCAGGTAGTTTTGATGAGGCTTCTTCAATTAAGATGTGACCCACTTCAGTCAAGACTGGTCTTAATCCTATTACTGGAGTCCTTTATAAGAGAATGAAATTCAGACAGAGTAAGGGAAAGCCCCGGGAAGAGACCAGGAGATGCCACCATGTGACAGAGGAAAGAGGGATCACTGGCAGCCAGCCCCAGAATGCCGCAGTCTTGAGGGAGAAAGCATCGCCTGGATGATGCCTTGATTTGGACATTTTCCCTGCCTCAAAACCATGAATGAATAAATTCCCAATGTTTAACCCAACCGATTTCATGGTATTTGCTTAAGCAGCCTAGGAAACTAAAACAGGAAAGGAAGGAGAAAAAGAGAGTCAGTCAGTCTGCAAAGGAGTGTCATGGCAACTGATGTATTTCTTCCATTGTTCTCATCCCTGAGTAAAGAGGGCTCTAACTGCTTCTGAATCCCCGGCAGTAGACAGAGCTCAGTAAACTAGACTATGCTGAGTATAGAGCATCTAAGAGGCAACGATCTGGTCTCATTCTTCGCTGGGTCTTGAAGGCCCAGCATTAAAAACTGTCCTGGAACATTGTTAAATAAAGTAATCCTGAAAGGCAGTGAGGGTTGCTGGATCTGAACACTGAACCTGATACTGGTGAAATAGACCCCGACATCTGCCCTTCTTAAATTTGGAAGAGCCATCCAGGTATAAATGAGTTGATGGAGGTGACCCTACCATGTCTCCTGTACTTCTCTCTTGATATAGGTGTGATTGATTTCCAGCAGCACCTGCATGTCTCATGTCTTCAGCTCTTCTCTTGAAGGTGATTTTCTTGTTCTCCTTTTTACTCTTTAGCTGTGGGTGTTTGAGCAATAGCAGCACTGTTCACTCCTCCAAGAAGGATTGTAGTGCTGGGATTTGGGAGAGTACTGGGATTTGAACCTAAATCTACCTCTATATAATCTCACAAACACCCCCCGCCATGCCCATTTGTGCCATTTGTTCTAATATAGTCAACTTTAGGATGGGGGTTAGTCATGCATTTATTTGTTCATTAGCTGTGATAAAAGAAAGACTTTCCATGCATTTTAGGATCTCATAGCTTTCTTTCCATGCATTTTAGGATCTCATAGCTTTATTGAGTAATTTATAAATTGGGCAGCATCCCTTCCAGAAAGTAGAAGGGGGCTCCGCCAAAGGATGCAAAGGGGGGAGCTTATATAGAACGAATGTGGAAGCAAGTGAGGAAATGTTCTGATTGGCTGCCATTGGTTCCTTTTAACACAGGAGGTCTTACAAAGTGGGGAGCAGATATATATTGATTAGTATGCTTGTCCAATCTGTTAACTATCTCTGCTGGACCCAAACTAGTTTTATCACCAGATGTTGCTTATTAGCAACCCTGTAGGATGTGTTCCATTTTCTCAGAAAAAACCTACAGGTCAATTTTTTGTCTTCCAGAAAAAAACAGTCTCAGAAAGGGACCTTCTCCTGGCAACATCCAATGCAGGTGGCCATTTTATTTTATTTAACTGCTAAGTGTCTATGTTGTCTCAGGTGTAGATAAAATGAATTTGTTAAAACTGTAGATAATTCATCACTGCTCAGATTTCTCTTTTACCTTCAAATCCACTTATGAACTTGCAACAGATTAGGAAAACAAACCATGTTGTGGCACAACTGGTTCCCTGATGATGTGTTGTTATATGACTAGGTTAATTGGGTGTAATAGAGGTTCAGAAGATATGATGAAAGAGAAGCTGGAGATACATGGAGGTCATCTGGTCCAACTCCCTGCCTCCAGAGCAGAAGAGGAGCTAACTGAGAAAATTCACACATTGGAGAGTGGAAGACTTTTATCTTTAGTTCTGGATTTCTCTAGATAAGCTTAGAAGCAGGAACCTGATAAGTAGGCTACCCAGCCTTGGTGGATTCTGGAACAGAAGGGTGTGAATCTCACTGTATTCTTCTGGTTAAGAATGGGGCTAATCAGAGATGTTTCCAAGTCTGACACTCCGTGGCTTAGCATAGTGGGTTGGGTTGGTCAGTGCCGTCCTTGCATACTCCCTCATGGTCAAGGGATGAAGAGATGGTGGTGATGGCTAGAGACATGTCCTGGTTTCTCTGTTACGGAAATAGCTCAGAATTGTGACTGGGACCGGAGCCTTAGGGACCCAGCTTTACGGTATGAATTTTAATCGGGACATGCTAGATGGAAGGGAAAATTGAGATAGGTATGCTAGATGATGGAGGGAATTTGCATGAAAGATGGGAGAAAGAAAGGAGAAGATAAAGGCCCAGGGGGAAAATGAAGAGTTACAGAAGGAGCTCTAGGAAAAGCCCTCCAGGAGGAAAGGTCAGTAATCTTGGCCCAAGGCCCTGAGCCAATTTTATTTATTTTTTATTTTTTTAAGATTTATTTCTCTCCCCTGCCCTCATTGTCTGCTCTCTATGTCCATTCGCTGTGTTCTTCTGCATCTGCTTGCATTGTCAGGCAGCACCAGGAAACTGTCTCTTTTTTGTTGCGTCATCTTGCTGCGTCAGCTCTCCATGTGTGCGGCACCACTCCTGAGCGGGCTGTGCTTTTTTCACACGAGGCGGCTCTTCTTGTGGGACGTACTCCTTAGCCCCCTACACGGCGGCACCGCTATGTGGCACGGCACTCCTTGTGCATAGCAGCACTGTGTGTGGGCCAGCTTACCACAGGCTGAGCCAGTTTTTAAAAAATATTTTTTTAAATATCAAATATGGATAAAGCCACACTGAAGTACCGTTGTGCAGGGGAAAGGAGGAGACTGGTGACTTGCGGTTTCATTTTCAGTTTAGCCACCATCTTGGTTTATGATGTTGACTAAGTTCTTTCCTCTCTCTGAGCCTCGTTTACCCCTCTGTATTTTCTGGGTTTGTTAAGGAATCTCACCTTGCAACATAAAATGATTTTAGGTTTTTACCCACTGTTTCAGCTCTGCCATGTTGACTCTCCCTTTCCTCTTTCCACACATTTTGGGTGGATTCTGTATCTTTCCAGTTGTTTTCAGTTACTAAAACGTCGATATTATAATCTGATTTAAGATTCCCCTTGTGCCACTGAAGGAAGGGAGCATGGTCAGCTCTTCTCCTCCATGTCCTTCTCTTCCTTACCACCCCTCTGCACTGTGTCAGCTCTAACTTCTCCATTTTGAGAAAGAGGAGGAGGGATAGCAGTGAAAGGATATAAATACCTTTTTACCTAACTGGGTATGATTGGATTTTTTCCCCTTGCCATCTTGCTTCATTTTGCTTTCCTCTGCTCAGGGAAGTGGAATGGCAGGCAGTTGAGGCCTGTCACTGAAGCAAAGAGCCCCTGGGTTTGATGCACTAAGTTTTTGCAAGCATGGGCATCTTTGTCATTCTCTTGAGTCCCTGTTACTTGGATTTAGGAAGAAGGACCTCCCTCTATCATCTCTTCTTCTCCCCAACACTGCACCCTCCAGAAGACTGACAAGTTGACAACTCTTTCAGTCCTCTCCTCAGGCCTCAGGCCTCAGGCAGACTGTGGACATGGAGGTGGGGAGGAGATGGTTGATTGTAGAGGTCTGGGGTTGGGGAGGTATCTAGTCCCAGTTGTTGGTTCCTTAGAAAATGAAGTACTTAGTACTGCTTCTTTTCATCAGGGAGCCCTGTTCTGTAATACTTGGGTAATAGGAAACATCATGTCCAACTTGTTGTTATGTACAAAGTGAAGAATTCGATCCTAATCCACACTGCCTTGCCCTTTTCTAATACACACATATGCACAAGTGTCACATATGGCCCTTGTTTGAGGCTGTCTTTTCGTTGTTTTGGGTGCTGTTTTTCGATGATTTTATTTATCAAAATCTGAGGGTAACTTCTTGTAGAAGGATGGATTTAAGGATATTATAATCTCCCTTCCCCCAAACCTAAGAGTCACACTGTTCTGGTCTGCTGTACGCTTACATCAGTGCTGACAGATCAAATTATAGTACTCCCTAACCCAATTCTAAAGGATGAATGCCATGGCACTTAAAGTATTTTGCAGAAACTATTATTTTAACTCATTTTCACAGTGGCTAAAGGTTTTTTATAGTCTCGTGGGAACTTTGGTTAAATACAGAGTAAAACCTGAAAGCTTCTTTGGAAATAATGGGGGATCAGGTCCTTCAAGGTCTTTTTTCAAATATTCCCTAAGTAGCAGTTTCTTTTGTGCCAGCAATTCAGAATTGTAGTGTGTACCTCCAAACAAAGCTAAGCACCATATATGAGCGTGCATGTGTGTGTTTTGACAAGCCTTGGCTGTCACTGTAATTTTAGTTGCTGTTAAGTTTTCACAGGAAGCAGTAAGGAAGGACTATCAGAACCAGTTTTTAAAAATGTTTCTGTTTGCAAAGATTTTTGCTAGTATTCTATACATATCTTAGCTATTAAGTAAAAGTGTTACAACAATCATTTACAAGTAATGGGGCTAGATAATCACTAGCATTTTCCTTTTCTTTTTTTTGGTAGGCAAGTGAAAACATTTCATCTCATGGGCACTAAGAGGCCAGCAAACTTTTTTGTGAAAAGGGTAAGATAGTAAGTATTTAAGGCTTTATGGACCATGCAGTGGCTGGTGCAACAACTCTTCTTTGTTGTTACTATGCAAAAGCAGCTGTAGACAATACATAAACACATGAGTGTGGCTGTATCACAGTAAGACTTTCTTTAAAAAATCTGGCCAGTCAGGTCCTAATTGTCCAGTCCCTGGTCTAATGAGATGTACAGACTTTGATTTGTTACTGATAGTCTAATCTAGCCCAGGAAGGGGGCTCTGCTTCTCTGACTGCCTTCACACTAGCCCAGCACTTATCCAGCCCGTCATCAGTGTGGGTAGAAGGTTAGTCTCGTCTTCAGGGTGAGTATAAGAAAGCCATTGCATCTGTAGAAATTTACATAGGCTTCTGAGAGGGAACCTGATTGCCATTCTTCACTCTGCCTCTGACACAGCAGAGCCTTAGAAACTTTGTATTGAACATAGGATAAAATATAGAATGGGAAAAAAATGTCCTGACTGTTTAAATAAAGTTGTGGTTAAAGTCAGGAAGCGACCATCCGGCACTGGGGTGGTTTTCTAGGAAACTCTAACAAGTTGCGAACTTCCCCCAGTATCCTCTTTTCCCATGTATGATGCTGCACAGATCTTTCTTGCTCAAATACTTCTTTCTCTCACTTTCTCCCTATTCTCACACATCTCCTCTATTTTTCTCCACCCAGTATGTGATGCTGACACACACACATATGCATACACACACAAATATTTTTCTCCACTCTGGAACACTTAAGGAAACTGCGGTTGGTGATAGAGCATGCGACTTCGGAAAGTTTGCCAACATCAAGCTCCAAGTACATAGATAGTGCATTGAAAAGTTACCATTAAAAGCAATATGTTATTTATTTAAATACATATTGCACTGCTGACTGACCAATGCATTTGCTGTTCATTGCCCAGTTACTAGAGACAGACTCATGGCAAGCAAGGTCAAATGCTAGATCATGGATGGGAAATGAGGACAAAGAAAACCCTGGTTTGTCTTCCTGGGCTCCTGCTGTACTTGTCCTTATGTCTAACCTGATTGAGTGGTTATTCTAAAAAGTCAGTTATCGGACGAGTCATTCAAGGAGCTATAAACCCACTTTAAAGACTACTTTAACCTAGAATATATAACTGACATTGATTTGCCAATTTTTTGAAGTAAGTAGTGCCAGACTTCCTTTGAGTCTTTATGCATCTACTGATCAGAGTGTCCATTTTCTTTATTGTATAAACTATACCTATAATGTCTTTACACTTTTCAGTTGCATTTTATTTAAAAATAAAGAAGAACATAAGATGTGTGCAAAGAAAGGTGAGAGCAATTCTAAAACTTTGATTTTTTCCTTTATCTTTTTTTTTGCTTTTGTTTTGTTTTTTTCAGTGACAAGTTTTTACTTATTTTTAGGTTTTGATTTTTGCTAAAATTTAAAAACTTTTTAAATGAAAAATTCCAAAGACAAACAAAAATAGAAAAAAAGTATAATTAACTCCCATGTACTCATCACCTAACTTCAAGAATTATCAGTGATGTTTCATCGATACCACCATCCACTCCAACAACTATTTTGAAGCAATTTCCAGACATCACATCATTCAATACATATCTTAAAAGCAGACTCTTTTTTTTAACATAAACACAATACCACTATCAGACCTGGAAAAAATTAATGATGGTCCCTTAATAACAAATGTACACAGTTCAACTTTTCCTAATTGTCTTATAAATATTTTTTACAATGGCTTCAAGGCTTTATCTTATTGATAGCCTGTGGGAATATTTTCTTTGTATGCTGTTTTGTTTTTGTTTTTGTTGTTGTTTAGTGGTTTGCTGTCATCTGATTCAACAACAAAACCTTTAGCAACATAAGGATTCAGCCTAGTTTTTGTGGAAACAACAAGTCTTTTTATACTCATATTTCATTATTTGAAGTAGTATGCAGTTAATTTAGGTAGTTACAGTAAAAATGACTAATGTTAGTTATAGAGGGAAATAAACTTGGGAACAAATTTAACAAAGTTAATCCATTCTTTTAAACATACAAGTGACTCCATGTTGGGAACAAAAAAAAATTGTGTGTGCTTTCTAGGAAATAACCTAGGAACCATGAGATTTCAGTATGGCATGGCATTCCATTATGGCAGTATGACAATTCATCTGATGAGTTGTTTAAAAAGGAAGACAGTTTAGAGAGCTTCTATTTCAGAGAAGAGATTAAGACTTGAACTTCTACTTTAAATTCCCAATGTAGCAATAAGAACAACCATTTGTTTTATGTACACTGTGTGCTGGGCAGCACACATTGTCTTATTTATTCCTTTTAACAATGCTTTAAAGTGTATTCCTTTCAGTGATTGGGAAACCAAGGCACAGAAGGGTGAAGTGATTGCCCAAGTTTATACAGCTTAGCCAAGTGGGAATTTTGAATCCAGATTGTCTTGACTCCAGATACACTATGCTAGCCATTTTAGGGCAAATTTTGGCCAGGAAGTCATCTTCTAGGTTCCAGTTGTTCTCATCTCAGTTTACTGGCTGTCTGACTGTTTAAAAGTCAGTAGCAGGGAAGCGGATGTGGCTCAAGCAACTGAGCTCCTACGTACTGCATGGGTGGTCCTTGATTTGGTTCCCAGGGCCTCCTAAAGAAGATAGCAAGCCGGCACAATGGGTAGGTGTGGCAAGCTGACACAACAAGATGATGCAGCAAGAGACACAAGAAGAAAAAACATGATGAGAAACACAACAAAGTAGGGAGCAGAGGGTCCCAGTGCCTACTAAAGAATACAGCGAGCTGATGCAACAAGAAGACACAGCAAGAGACATAGGATGGAAAAATAGACACAACAAAGCAGGGAATGCAGGTAGGTCAAGTGAAAAGACACCTCATTCCCATATTGGAGGTTCTGGGTTCGGCTTCCGGTGCCTTCTAAAGAAATAAAGAAGACGAACAGATACAAGTGCAAACAACAAGGAGGTGGGGAGAATTAAATAATAAATAAAATAAATCTTAAAAAAAAAAAAAGTCAGTAGCAAGTGCAAACAACAAGGAGGTGGGGAGAATTAAATAATAAATAAAATAAATCTTAAAAAAAAAAAAGTCAGTAGCAGACCAGTGGTGTGTAGGCCCATGGAGGTATTACAGATCACTTTTTTTTTTTTTCAGAACCCACATCTTTGCTCTGTACTCGCTTATGTCTGGACTTTGAAAAACGCAAGGCTGGATGCTACAGTGAACTCTTTGTTCCGGATTTGGGTTTTTGAAGCCTGACATTTGAACAGAATCACAAGTTGTAGAAAGTAGTAATTTCTAGACATTCGAGGTCTGATTCACCAACATTACTGTAATTAAAGGAAAACCTGTATTTGTTTGCTCCATTTTATCCTAACTCACTAGGATGTTTTACAAATAATAAACCTAGATATTTAGGAAATAGCATCTATTTAGCTGCTTAAGCTTTCATAGGTTCTTCATGTTCAAATGTCTCATAGTTATCCTAATGATATGAGTATGCCTGAATAAAAAATTCGTAGGGGAGTGATTACAGAAAGTGAACTATATTGACATATAAAGGCAACTTTAAATAAAGCAGAGCAGAGGAATTAAGTAGCTTGATGATTCCCTGAGAAGGTACATTTATGAAGTGTAGAGCTCAAGTGTAATGATTTCAGTTGGTCACCAAGTGGTAATGAATTTTGAATTGAGGCAGTTGTGATTAAGCCTCTTGCCTTTTCTAACACTAATCATTATTAAAATGATGATTGATCCCAGTGATTATGGAACCATTAAAAGGGCATCTGCCTGTACCCGAATTAGCAGCATGAATGTAGTTTTGAGCATTCAGCTAGTCAAACAGGACTTTAATGGGCTGTAATTTCAAGGTACTTATTTATTTACAATCATCTGTGTGTTTTCTGAGCCTTCAATACTACTTTTTGAGTGCAAACTTGGGAAGGGTAGAGTGCACAAGAGGCACTCGAGAGATCTGCCCCTTTGGGCCTTAGCAATGTTCCAATATGGATTTGTAAGAGATTTCCTCCTCATACTCCCCTACCTCCCAGAACTTTTAGAGACTCTTTTGTGTAAATTCACAACACAACAATAAAGTGATAGCAACCACTATACTGAGCACAAGCCCTGTGCCAGGCATTTCCCACCATTTACATTAATCCTTAAGGCCACAAAATTGCTGATACTGTCCCCATTGAATGGTTGAGTAAGTTACTGCTTGGAGAATTTAAGTGCTTTTCCTAGGGTCACACAGCTGGGAAGGGGCAGAACCCGGATTTGAACATGTTCTTCATTATCCATGCTGCTGCCTGGATGGCAGCCAATCTTGTGCTTCCTTAAAAGACTGTTCTTTTGGTAGAACTCTTCAGTCTGCCAAAAGAAAGCCAAAGGAAGAATTAATCTCATTCGGTGAATGAAGACATGAAAACAGTCTTAAAAAGTACAGCCTCAGGCTCTGTAGAGCCTGTCAGGCTGCAGAGGGACTTTTACCCTTTGCTGACCACCTCTTCCATTAAGCAGCAGCTAGGTGACAGGAGCCACATCTCTCCCCTCCTTCCACTCCGAATTACAGATGTCCCTTACTCAGACAGCTGTCTAACCAGCGAAGAGGTGTTTCTGTGCTTGACTGCTAGGGAGCCCCATGCCTGCCAGAGGACACCTGTGACGCTGCACGTCTCTGGGCCCTCCTTGGCCCAGTCTTGGCTCCAGTCTTGGGTGGGGTCCATGGCCCAGTTACCTCTGTGCTGCCCTGCCCTGCTTGTCTCTGACCTGCTGCCCAGGCTTAGGGCATGGTAGTGGTGTGGTTTCACTTCCTGTCCCGGTTAGTTTTCTTTTTATTTATTTATTTTTTAATCCCCCCCTCCCAGTTGTCTGCTCTCTGTGTCGATTCGCTGTGTGTTCTTCTGTGACAGCTTCTATCCTTATCAGCGGCACTAGGAATCTGTGTTTCTTTTTGTTGTGTCATCTTGCTGCATCAGCTCTCCATGTGTGCGGCACCATTCTTGGGCAGGCTGCACTTTCTTTCTTGCTGGGCGGCTCTCCTTACGGGGCGCACTCCTTGCGCATGGATGGGGCTCCCTTACGCGGGGGACACCCCTGCGTGGCAGGGCACTCTGCGTGCATCAGCAGTGCACATGGGCCAGCTCCACACGTGTCAAGGAGGCCCGGGGTTTGAACCGCGGACCTCCCATGTGGTAGATGGACGCCCTATCCATTGGGCCAAGTCCGCTTCCCCCAGTTAGTTTTCTTTATGGACTTAAGTGGCTCAGGAAAGGTGGGCAGGCTGTTAGGTAGATAATGCTTGCTAGGCACATTCCCTCCTTTCTATGTTTTATCTCCCAGGATTTCCATGTTTCTTTTCCTGCTGCCAGGAGCTCAGTGTGCTGGTACTACCCTTTCCCTTTCCCTCTCTTGGTCTCAGTTTATCTTTCTAATGAAGGCAAGTGCCATTGGATCTCCGAAGTGCCTCTGGTGTGAGCACTCTGGATTGTGATTCAGAAGCTCCAGTTTGGTGCTCTTTCCTACCTGCCACTGCCTTCTGCCTCTGTGCCCCAAGGCAAATATTCTGTATTCCTCCTTCTCATATAAACTCCCATCTTGGTCCCACCCATTCTCTTCTCCCTCTCCAGGTGACCCTAGAGAAAGTTGACTGCCAACATAGCCCTTCCTGGACCTCACAGGATGGGCAAGGAATTAACTCACAGTTCAACCCTAACCTGTGTCTCTGTTTTCTTTTCTGGAGATTCAGTTCTTCTAGAAAACAACCACAGGAACTTTACCTCCATCTCTCTCACTTCCTGAATGGGCTCCTTGTAATTGTTGGGTGCTTGACTCTGCACATACTTAGGGGCTCTTTAAATGTCTTTTAACCTAAGACTTTGATTGGATGTGTGTGTAGGGAATAAAGAGAGTACGTATGAAAATTGATATGTACCACTGGGTATCTAATGGTGGATTCAGATGATTGGTATCCAGAACTATATTTTTCAACTTTTTTTCTTTACCCTGGCCAACAGTAATAAATACATTTTAATTCTCAAACGTATACATATATGTATTCTGAAATATGAGTTTGCTGAAAAAATACATATTTTTACAAAATGCTGTGCGTCAGGTTTCCAGGTTTCCTGGGAGTAGAATTGCTTGTGGAAAGCGAGTGCAAATCCTGAGTTTGAGGAATGATGGCAGAGCCCACCCTCCAGCTTCTGGGAGGTGCTAAGTAATGAATGAGGGTGAGGTTGCACTGGTAAGATCAGATCTATGAAAATGATATTGGGATCAAAGTGGAAATTACTAGATGCTCAGATCAATTCTGTCCAGTTGTTGACATACATATTGATTCCCACAGTTGGATGGTACTTGGTTTTTAAGCCTCCTAACATCTCTTGACTAATTTAACTTTACTTTCTAACACTAAAGCAATGGTGAGTTATAGGCATAGAGTTATTAATGTTCTGAGTAATTTATCACTTTATCTCAATTATAGTATCCACAATTTAAATATTTTAAATTTACTTAGAGAGTAATTACTCTGTACCTCTCTTCTTCAGCACATTCACTGAGTAAAAGGTGTCCATGAATTAAAGTTGTTCATCCCCCAAATAAATTTTATGCTGGAGTTTAACAGCTGGTGAGGTATGGCCTCATTTTCCTCTCTGACCTCAAGATATCCATTCACAATGAAGGGAGGAGGTAGCACAAGGCTTGGGGAGCTGGGTCATTTTTTTCACCACTTGACTAAGACTTTTTCTGTCTCTGATAGACCACAGACAGATTTGTGCTGGGCAGACCAGCAAAAGGAAGGTATAGGAGCATTTCCCTCAAAGTGGAGCCAGCCGTAACCTGGGGCACAGTCTCTCTTGGGGGACATGTCTGCATTTACCAGTGTTTAGACCTACAGGGTCAGCAGTGAGGTCAGAAAATTGTCTTTGTCTAACTTAGTAAATATTTAGCAGTTACTATGTGCCAGGCACTATGCTCAGCGGTGGCCAGGGTAGTTCAGAGAATTATTGAAATGGACACAATAGTAATAGCCAACATTACATGAGAATTTGCTATGCTTAGACCATTAGCCATTTGTTTTCCATGTGCTGCCTCATTTACACTTAACAAACGTGAGCAATTTCTGCTCTTATTCTTCTCATTTTACTCTGTACACGGTATGGTGAGGAAGGGTAAAGTCACTTGCCCGAGTCCACATAACCAGTTAGTGACTTTTGCCTTCACAGTACAAGGTGAAAGCGCTTGCTAGCACAGTGACTGCCTTGTGGTAGCAGCTCAGCAAACTTCCTTAAATTGGAGCAGCCTTGCCTGCTGGGTATAGTTACATTTACAGTTAGTGACTATGACTGGGTGACTCCACCTTCAAGGTGCATCCTCCGGTTGCTCAGTGTAAGTTGGTTAGATGACTCAGACCTTCAAGTGGCTGAGATCATCCTGTTCTAACTTAGGTGGAAAAATGTAGAATCCTAGGTGTGATTTGACAAGCATGGGATTAGAGTGGAGTTGTGCCTTTTCCCACCAGGTGGATGTATCAGTTCTCTTTAAAACGGAGTGCACTATTGCCGTTCTTAGTTTTACCTGTTGACTGTGGCCAGATATAGCTCAATGTCTGTGAATCTCATATACGAAATGTAAATAATAATCCTTTCTTTACCTAGCTTGGAGAATCAACTAAGATAAGAGAACCAAAAGTGTTTCAGCAAGCCCTTAGTGCTGTCTAGGTGTGCAAGTAGATTCACAGGGAAACAAAATGATATTTTGTTTATAATTCAGATGTTAGTTTAACCACATTCCGATTTGTGAAGGTTTTCTTTAGATCTTTTAGTGAGGAAAAAAATGATTCCTTTCTTGTCAAAGTGAAAATGTTTGGTTTTAAACTTACCCAGTTCCTGCCATTTTGAAATGATGGTTCATTTCTCACTTTTCAGCTAGGACGTAGACATGTTGGAACATTTGGCTAATGTCATGCAAACGAACCATTGCTAAGAAGAGACTTCTTTTCTGAGATGATGGGTGTTTGTCATTTGTCACGTGACAGGGGTCCTGTGGAGTCCCAGGAGGACAGCATGCTCCTTTGACCAACCCCACATAGAATGACTTCATCTGATTGCCCTCCAGTTTGACCTTAGCTGTCAGGATGGGATGTAAAGGCCTGATGTGGTCTAGAAAGAAAGCATAACTTTGTAACTCTCAGTAGGAGATAGTAAAGTGAAATTCTTGCCTTGATGTTATAACTGCTGCTAGGGCTTCCTGATGGCAAGACAAGGTCTCTGGCCCAGGTACTTAGAAATGCAGCCTTTTTTTTTTTATTTTTTTTTTAAGAATAAGCTACTTAGGAATTTATTTAACAAAGGAGGTAGAAAACTGGTAACTATTCTGTGGTACATGGATAATTACAAAATATTATTGAAAGAGATTAAAGAAGACCTAAATAAATAGAAATCCATCCCTTATTTATGGATTGGAAGACAATATTAAGGTGACAATATTTCCCATTTGATATACAGATTCAGTGCAATCCTTATTAAAATAGCAGTTTTTAAAATAAAAAAAAAATTTATTATCTTTTTTTTTTTTTTTAAAAAAAGATATATGGATCACACAAAATGTTACATTAGAAAATATAAGGGAAGTGGACTTGGCCCAATGGATAGGGCATCTGCCTACCACATGGAAGGTCTGCAGTTCAAATCCCGGGCCTCCTTGACCTGTGTGCCCATGTGCAGTGCTGATGCATGCAAGGAGTGCCCTGCCACGCAGGGGTATCCCCTGCATGGGAAACCCCACACCCAAAGAGTGTACCCCACAAGGAGAGCTGCCCAGAGCAAAAGAAAGTGCAGCCTGCCCAAGAATGGCACCACGCACACGGAGAGCTCACACAACAAGATGATGCAACAAAAAGAAACACAGATTCCTGGTGCTGCTGATAAGGACAGAAGCGGTCACAGAAGAGCACACAGTGAATGGACACAGAGAACAGACTACTGGGGGGGAGGGGGAGAGAAATAAATAAAAAATAAATCTTTAAAAAAATATATATGTAAGAGGTTCCCATATACCCCACTCCCCACACTTCCACTCCTCCCACATCAACAACTTCTTTCATTAGTGTGGTACATTCATTGCATTTCATGAGTACATTTTGGAGCATTGCTACACAGCATAGATTATAGTTTATGTTGTAGTTTACACTCTCTCCCAGTCCATTCAGTGGGTTATGGCAGGATATGTAGTGTCCTGCATCTGTCCCTGCAACATCATTGAGGACAACTCCAAGTCCCGAAAATGCCCCAATATCACACCTCTTTTTCGCTCTCCCTGCCTTTAGCAACTCCTGTGGCTGCTGTCTCCACATCAAGATATAATTTCTTCCATTGCTAGAGTCACAATAGTTCTTTGGTAGAATTCCAGTAAGTCCGCTCTAACCCATGTTTTATTCCTCCATCCTGAGGACCCTGGACTGGCGATGTCTACTCCACCTCTAAATTGAGAGGGGGCTTAGTTCCCACATGGCTGATGGATGGTATTCTCCTGCTTGCAGTTGTAGACACTCTTGGTTCCCTGGTGTGGTGGTTGATCATCCTCACCTCCCTGTTAGTTGACCTGGGTAAGTCCAATGAACCGGAGAGTAGGTGTTGCAACTCTGGTGAGGCTTAGAGCCCACCTGGCACATGGAGTGTCCAGAGATTCAAGTCACCAGAGCATACACCAACCTCAGCACCAACCACAGATTCAGTAAAAGTGACAGGAGAGGCATGTGTAGAGAAGTCACATCTGAGTCTAACTCCATCACACTCAGGAGCACAAATTCCAAAGTAGAGCCCATTGGCAAGGCACTGAACTCCAGAGCCATCTGCCATGACTATAGGACCTGGGTGTCTCCTTAGCCCTCAGGAGTACCACTACCTGGGGTTGTATCTATTTTGACTGTCTCTGGGATCCTGCTGAGATATTTGTAAGTGTGACCCCTCTGATGACCTCCCAACTCATTTTGAAGTCTCTTAGCCATGTAGCCTTGAGAACATGCTTTGTTTTTCCTTTTGTGTGGATAGTGGCATCTTGGTATTTTTGAGGCTAACTTCTCTGCTTGGTTACATGAGGGAATTCTGCAAAGGTAGATGAAATGGTCCTTGCCCTCAAGGCACAGACTATCTACAAATAATGCAAAATGACAAGTTCATCTTCCCAGCTAGACTAGGGGATCCTAAAAACAGATGGTACTTTGACGTTCTTTGTTCTATGTCATGTCCTTGTATGTAGTTGGTACACAAGCATTTGTTGATATAATTTACTTTCAAAATATGTGGAACAACTTTTAACTGTGGGATGAGAAACAGTTTCAGTTTGCATACCATCTCCAATCAATGGGTGATCTTACTGGAGTACCATGTGATATTACATTAGGGCACAGTGGAAAAGAGTGTTGACCAATGACTGGTGAGTGAGGCCTACTATAGGGATGGGTGGGGAACAGAGGCAGCTGGCATATGGTGATCATTGGTTTATCCTGTTAAGTGCATCACACTTTCAAAAGAGGAGGCAAAATAGTGATTAGAGAAAATGAAACTCCCTACTCTTCCCTTAAAGGGTGGAGTAGGATTTAGATAAACAGAAGAGCTTTCAGTTAGGAGAAGAGCAATCACAAAGACCAGAGGTTCCAGTGAGTATGTATATGTGGGACATTGTGGGAACTGATGGACTGGAATGGAGGAAGATGTGGAGGAGGAAGGGAAATCAGGTTGGGCCGGGTCTTGTACATGGTGGGACTGTAACAGACATTAGTTTGTTGTTGGTGGGTAGAGTATAGACAGATTGTAGAGGTCCTAGGGTATGCCACATGGAGAAATTTAGACATGATATAGTCCTATGCTTTTAGAGAAGCTTTCTCAAATGTTCAAGGCACAGTTTCTCCATTTCCCAACAGGAGATTCCCAGTACTCTGCTTTCCTTTGATTATTGTCTGCTGTGTCTTAAAATTTTTATATATGTATCTGCCATTTCCCTTAAGTATGTGAACAATGTGTTAGCCATTTTTTAATCCCTGGTGCTTAGGACTGGGCCTGGTACAGAGTAGATACCCAGTGAATGTTAATAAATTAAATTAAAATAGGATACTTAAACTGCCAAATAAGATGGGGTAGAGATGGGCAGTGCCTTAGAAGTGAAGATGGGTGAAGAAAGGGGTTACTGCCAACCATAGAATGTACCTATTTCCAAGGGAATTGTCAGTCCATGTCTTCAGCATGAACAAGATGGGAAGCAAGGCAAGTCCAAGGAATCAAGTGTACAGGAGTATATGGATTACAGGAAACCAATTGCAATTGAAGAAAGCAACCGAGAATAGATAGGATCAAAGGGGTAAACTTGGAAAACTGAGCCCAGATGAATTCCCAGAGTCAGGAGACTTGTAGGATTCATAGGTCTTGGGTATAAGCTATCATCTCTGAGCCTGAGGATCAAAGGGATTCATCAAAGGAGTTGAATCTCTTGAGAATTATGGAGTCCTGAAGATTGTCCCAGATGCTTCAACTGTTTTGAAAAGCAGAGTGATCCTCTAGGCCCAGTTTATTAGCTAAGACTCTTTTGGTTTCAGTTGTCCTAAAACCCTATCCAAACTGGTTTAATTTATTGGCTTTTGTACCTGAAAAACCCTATTTGGGGGGAGATTTTGGCTTTAGGCTCAGCTTGATCTCGTGACTCATTTGGTGACATCTGGACCACGTGATTGCCTCTTTCTGCCTTTGTTTGACTGTCTCTGTCTCATTTTCTCCCCTTAATTTTGGCTTGACTTCCCTTGGTTTTGGCCCTTACCCTACATGTCCCCCCCGTGGCAACTCCAGGCTTATAGCTTTTCAGACTAAGTACAGCCAATGACAGAACTTTCTGCCTTGTTGCTAAAATGAAAATCTCAGGATTAGCTTTCACTGATGCTGTTTGGCAGGGATTGAGCCATACGCCTATCCCTGAAATGGTAACCTAGGACACATGTCTATTCCTGTAGCCCCTGAATGGAGATAGGAAAGGAGCACTTGGAGGAAATCAGGGTGCTGTTAACCTGGGAGTTGTGCTGGGTGGCAAAACCATAGTTACCCACCCCGACCCTAGCTGACTGCTTTAACCTTAGCAGCAAAGCAGCAGCTGCCTTTGCTCTGCTGATGAGTGAGGAGGCTGTACCCAGAGACTGTTCTGTGACTGAAACCAGAGAGAATTCCAGGTCAGATGCTCAGCCCCCAGGCATGATGCTGCTCTTCTTCCTTCAGACTGGATGTCTGTGAAGCTGCTCTTCATAGATCCATCAGCCAAGATCAGCCCTGCTGGCTTCCTCCATTTATCATTTCTGGGCATGTTCTGGATGACATCCTGGGCAAAGGTCCTGCCCTGTTTGGGTGGCCACTGGGGTCACTGGACTAATGTGGAATCTCAGGGAAAACCTTCTTGGAGAAGTTCCAAGTCCTCCTGCTAGGGCTCTGCTTACAGAGAAGGTCAGTTCTGTGCTTCACAGAGTCTAGGAGAGCTGCCTTGCCTCTTTGTCTTCATTCGGGGTGTGCTTTCATGCTGCAGTGATGATGGTCCTTTGATTGTGAAATGTTTTAGAGTTTGCAAAGCTCTTTCCAACCTTTTACTTAACATGATTGTCACTGTAGCTTTGGTGGGCAGAGCAAAGATAAGATTATCTCTGTTTTATGGATGAAGAAGGTGAGAATCAGAAAGGGTAAATGACTTGATAAGATCACATAGCTATAGAGACTAGAATTGGACTTAGGGACACAAATGCCATCTAAAATTTGTTCGTTTAAAACAAATGAAGAAAAATGAAGGCAAACTTTTTTTTCTAGTCAGTTTCTTCATATAAATTTAAACTGTCTATTGGGGTCCTCTAAGTACATGCTTCATTAATATCTGCAGGGGATAAGAATTACCTCTGTTTTCTTCCAGGCAGCTCTGAGCCAGGCCTGCCTACTGGTCAACCTCCTGTGGTTCACCCACCAGGGTTTACTAGAGGTTCAGTTGGCTTATCAAAGCCATGTAATAGTATCCCCACGGTTCTCTGACGTGTGAAATGTGTAAGGCAGCGAGGGGGAGGGTCTCTCCACAAGCCTGGTCTGAATGTGGTGCTCTGCAGTAACCTCAGGTGGCCCAGCCACTCGAAGAAAGAGCAGCTGCCCTTGTTCATTGTTTCTCTTGGTTGGCTGTCTTCCTCGGGATCTCTGGGCCCCCACAGAACCTCACCAGTAAGCTTGTGTTTGGCATTTGCTCATCAGGTCATTGAGAATTGTAGTTTTACAGCTGGGAAAGATCATTTGGTTCAGTCTTCTCATCTTACAGATGAGAACTGAAGGCCAAGCCCTGAGGCATGGCACATGAGACCTTTCACAGTTCCCCTTTCGTCTGCCACTGCACCTCACCTTGCTTTTCTGGCCCATCCCTCACACCATGTGCTACACGCACTATGAACCTCTCATGACCTTTGTAAATCAGCCTCTGTGTGTGAGCCTCTCTTTGGTTGGAGGACACCTGACCCACCTTCTTGCGCAGAGATAGCTGGATTAAAGGTTAGGATGGCTACCCTGGGAGGCTTTTTCCTGACAGTTAATTATGGAGGCTTTCCTGGACCAGGGCAATATCGAAGAGACCCTTGTATTATGGAACTTCTTAGCAGGAAAGGACATTCGGTAATCTTTGGTAAAAACTTTCATTTGGTGCATTTATTTATTGATTTATAAATATTGACTATTTTTGTGACAGACCTTGGGAATACAATGATACATGAAATACAAATGGTATCTGACCTTAGAGAAATTATCATTTATTGAAAGAGACAAATATTAAAAATGTAAAATTTCCATTGTGAATAGGTCTGTGAAGATATAGAACAGGTTTTGACAGCTTGCCCTAATTTTGTTTGGGAGGTCAGCAGAGGTTTTGTTGAGAAACTATTATTTAAGTTAAGTCTTGAAGGCTAAGTAGAACTTTGCCTGCTGAAAAGTGAGGTGGAAGCAACAATTCTGGAAAGAGGGATAGGCCCAGGGCAATAGAGTGAATCAGTGGCTCAGCTGGGGCTAGCAGAAAACACGAAGTTCCGTGTGCTTTCCACTCAACCACGGTGGGTTTTTTTTCTCTCTCCTCTCCCCTCCCCTCCTCCCCCTCCCCCCCGCCAGTTGTCTGCTCTCTCTGTCCATTCGCTGCGTGTTCTTCTTTGACAGCTTCTATCCTTATCAGTGGCACCAGGAATCTGTGTTTCTTTTTGTTGTGTCATCTTGCTGTGTCACCTCTCTGTGTGTGCGGCACCATTCCTGGGCAGGTTGCACTTTCTTTTGTGCTGGGTGGCTCTCCTTAAGGGGCACACTCCTTGTGTGTGGGGCTCCCCTACGTGGGGGCACCCCTATGTGGCATGGCATTCCTTGCACGCGTCAGCACTGCGCATGGGCCAGCTCCACACAGGTCAAGGAGGCCCAGGGTTTGAACCACGGACCTCCCGTGTAGTAGGTGGATGCCCTATCCATTGGGCCAAGTCCACTTCCTGGTGGGTTTGTTTTTAGTTCCATATCAGAGAATCGTGTGCTTATCCATATGAAGAGGGGTGCTTATATCCATGGGGGCAGGCATGCTAGTTGGGCCCAGAGGTGGGAAAACATCTGAGGTGTGGAATGCCTCAGGTTGGCCGGTGACCTGGAGTAGAAGGCTGTCACAGAAGAAGAGTCTAAAAGTTGGAAGAGGAAGCTAGAGGAGGAGGGGAAGGATGAGGGCTTTAACAGGGGGCTACAGGTTGTGATTGAAAGGGCTAGCCAGGTAAGGTATTAAGATCAGCTGTTGTCTCAGCAGTTTGCCCATTTATTTCTTTCCAGGCTTATTCTAGAAAGGATTTAAAGGCAATTTAGATATATATGCTATCATTACAAAACCTCGGGTTTTTAATAGTCCCCTTTTATATATAGCTTTGTTGATTTTTTTCTTCCCTACTTTCTATTAGCATCTATTGAGTACCTTATGTATGCTGACATGGTGTTAGATGCTGGAGTTACAAAGACTAGTGAGAGATTATCTTTACCAAGAGGAAGCCTAGGATGCAGGGCTCTGGCAAGGCACAGAAGGGATGTGTAAGGAGGTGGGTGAGTCCAAGGGGCACAGCTACAGCCAGGGTATAAGCCAGGAAAGCCTTTCCGAGACTTGGGGCCGTGTGGGTGAATGAGTAAAAGCCAAGATGTGAGTCTTATCTGGCTGCATCAATCCTTGGTTGACTTTCTGACGGCAGGCTGGGAGCTGTGAGACTAGGGGTAAGGCTCTGCACAGAGGACCCAGACGCTCAGTGACAGATGCTGGCTAGATGGGCAGGCAGACAAGCGTCTATCCACAGCATTAGTAGAAGGATTGCTGAGGATAGGGAGGAGGGAACCAAGTAGAATTAAGGACCCTGGCTTCTCCCACCCCCTGATAGCTCATGGGGGTTTCTGTTTCTTGAGGTTGTATACAGAGTTAACTAGTTTAGAGACTGTTGTTTTTAGACTCTCTTGTTTGGTGAAATTTTAGTGTTTAAAGAAAATAAATCAGGTTTCAGAATTAGATTATGAGCTTTTATTTCTCTGGTGGCTTGCAGGCCATGTGGGATACTTTTACCCATACATAGATCTTTGGTTATGAGGAACTGATGGTTATTTAAAAGGAGGTTTGACTGGCCCTGCCAACCCAGGCTCTCCTGCCAGCAAGAAGAAATTCCTGCTGGTGGGTGGGGGCCAGCAGCACATGGCTCTGGCTTGGCAAATAGAGTGAGATTGGAAGGCAGGACTTGCTTACTTTTTAACATTTAGCTTGTGGTGAGGCTTTTAAGGTACAGCTCCTGTCCAGGCCTCTTAGAGAAAGGATTCCTCGTTTCATGTCTGGTTCTTGAAGGTTCCTGCTCGTCTTTCCTCCTGCCATCCCCTTCCATCCTTCCATTGCTTCTTCCTCTGCTCTTGTCCATCCTAGCCACAGACCTAGGTGTTTTTCCTGTGCCACATCTCACCTGGGTCTCTGGGCTGGGTGCACAAGTCCCACATTGCCCAGTTACCAACCTGACTTTCTTTTTGGCTTCATTTTCAAATTACTAACTCAACATTCCTTTCTCAAATGAACAACTCTTTTGTAAAGCAAATCATTACCTTCAAGTAAAACCCTGATTATGTTGTTTTGTAAGATTTATTTTTTAACACTACATTTGCTTCATGTGGAAGTATGCTTGTTCCATGAAAGTCCTTTTTTTTTCTTTTTTAAGGACATACTGGGAATTGAACCTGGGCGCTCAGCCACTGAGCTACATCTGCTCTCCTTGAACCTCCTTTTTGAAGGCAGCATTAGGGAATAGGTTGACACTGGCTTCTAGGTAAACTGTGGTATATTGTGCTATCCAGACTATGATTGTTCAGTTTGCATTGTGGTAGAATCTTATTAAAAAAATTATCTTAAAGCAAGGTTTATTTCTTATAAAGAGATAATTTGGAAAGAGAAACCAGATTTTTTAAAAGGAGAAGGAAGTGGGCAAGGAGGAGGGGGCTAATCAAAGAACCCTAAACAGTTCAGTTTTACTAATGGCCTTTGTTTTATTATGGCAAAATTGCATATAAATAAAACCAAAGAGGAAAAACAAACTGTGTTTGGTAGGTGTACTCTCTGTTCTCTGCCTTGTTTTTCTGCTTTGAAGTATAGTGCTGTCTTGACGTAGGGATGTAACCACTATGAATATTGATGGTAGAGAAAGCCTTTTTTTTTCTGTCTGGCCTAGTAAATAAAGCAGAAGGGATAAAATGGGAAGAGGAATTGTAAAGTCAGTGTGTTGTTTTTACCTTATCTTGTTCCCTTAGAACTCTGAGTCTCAAAAACATATTGATGATCCACATTTGGATGTTCAGGGTCTAATCTGAGCATACTGGATTAGTATTTTCAGGGATTTTTGCTTCTGGTTAAAGTAAAAGAATTACTTTTACTTTCCAAAGTTAATGTCACTGCCTCATGACTCTCTCATCCCTGTTTCTCAGAGTAGTGTGAATAGATGATTATTCATCCAACAGATAGTTATTGTGTGCCCACTCTGCGGGAGCTCTCCATTTGGGGGTATGACAGTGGTCAGGAAGACAGAGGCCTGCTTTTGTGAAATTTAGAGAGACTAGAGAAATTAAACAGAGGTGTTCTTATAGGTCTTTTGTGTGGCCTAAGAGGGCCATACCCATTGCTCTTTTTTTTTTTTAAAGATTTATTTATTTCCTTCCCCTACCCCCCGCCCCGCCCCACCCCGCCCAGGTTGTCTGTTCTCTGTGTCTACTTGCTGAGTTGTCTTCTTTGTCTGCTTCTATTGTTGTCAGCAGCTTGGGAATCTGTGTTTCTTTTTGTTGTGTCATCTTGTTGTGTCAGCTCTCAGTGTGGGTGGTGCCATTCTTAGGCAGGCTGTACTTTCTTTGGCGCTGGACAGCTCTCCTTATGGGGCGCACTCCTTGCGCGTGGGGCTCCCCTACGTGGGGGACATCCCTGCGTGGCAGGGCACTCCTTGCGTGCATCAGCACTGCCCGTGGGCCAGCTCCACACGGGTCGAGGAGGCCTGGGGTTTGAACCGCAGACCTCCCATGTGGTAGAAGGACACCCTAACCACTGGGCCAAGTCTGCTTCCCTACCCATTGCTCTTGAAGCACTTCATATGGCCTCTCTCCCCAGCCCGGAGGGCATGACTGTGAAGGTAGTGATGTGGTGGCCAAGGCGCATCATGGCAGCCAGGAGAGGTACTGGTGGCAGAGGATGAGCGAGGGTGAGACCATGATCTTTTTGGAAAGTCTGAAAGAGGCATGAGTTAAAGGTTGGGCCTGGGCTAGTCTTTTAAAATTGTAAACGTGTTGGCTTACACCAAAAAAAAATAATCTATTAGATGACTACGAGAATGTTCTCAGTATCTAAGGGAGCTCTGAAGGGTAAGTTTAGAAGTGACAGGAACCAAGATAGCTTCTGGGGTGTGGTAAACTGGCATTTTGAGCTTGACCAGTGGGAAGTATAGAATGGGGGTAGAATCTAGGATAGACAGAAATGGTTCCATGGCTTCCCTGGTGGTAAGGAGGAGAGATACAATGGCAAGATGGGGAGATTCAGCCTGGAATACTGGGAACTGAGGGGTGGGTAGCACTCTGGCAGCGGAGGACTAGAGCTCCAGCGTGGCTTAGGCAGAATTGACATTTAAACCTAGGGCATTAGAGCTACTGCAAGCAAACATCAGGTGACAGTTTTGCAGGGTGTTAGGTTGTGGAAACCATCCTAAAATGCATATTTTAAAAAGTGTTTGTCTTGTAAAACTTAAGTTTCCCTAAACCAAAAAAACCCCATGAATTTGCATTTATAAAAACATGTCTACAATAGCAGTCACGTATAACACAGCAAAATCTCTCCTATTTTTGTAATCATTGTGAAATGGAAGGGTATGGGTAGCCGTGGACTAACCCCTTTGGCATCTACAGAGGGCTGAGAACGCAGGATTGTTCTTTGTCAGTTACCTCCCTTGGGACTCTTAGGATGGCCTCTGTGTACACATTCGTACTGCCCACCCCCCCAAACCACCCCAGACAAGGACCGAGTGAGGGTGTTTTTTTAATTCCACCTCCTGGTAAAGTGCCTTTCATGCAGAAGAGGTGTTCACTAGCGCCTCCTGAGCCAAATATATTTGAACCCTTGTCCTCTGTATCTTAATAAGTGAATTCCCTACCTTGCATTTCCCTAAGGTGTTGGTAACTTTCCTCAGGTACTACAGAGTAGAATTAATATTAATGTTAATTAATATTAGTTGAGGACTTCATGGCCCATATCATATTGGTTTTTCATTTAGTTATTATTTAAGTAGTTTCTTGCCAGGGAATTCTTGTAAATTTAATTACATACCCAGAAAGTTCATATTTCTATTGAAACTGAAGCTGTAAAGGAGCCTTTATAAAGGAAGAAAGAGTCAAAATTTTTAGGCTGCCAATTGATGTGTTTCCCCCAGCTCATGGAGTTGCATGAGTTGGAACTGAGAAGGTTCTCAAGCTCATCCAGCCTAGTGGCGGCACCTTGGAGGTATATGGAAGACAGATGGGGATGACTGCTAGGAATCTTAGAGGAGGAGGATTCCAAGACTGAGCCCAGTTCCCTGGGAGAGTGCTGGCCTTGGAAAGGTGGCATGATAACAAGCAGGCAAAGTGTCTGCCATCCTGAATTCACCTCCCTTACTGTGCAGATAGGGAAGCTTATGTTTAGAGGAGGGGAGGGACTCCCCTAGGGTCACCTTGCTGCTCAGTAACAAAGCTGATTCTGATTTGCAAGTCAGATGTTAAACCCAAGAGGAAGAGAGGGTCAAAACAGATGCATCTCCATTCCTTCCAAAGGACATTCTGTTCAGAGCCACCATTGGAATCTGTGTTGCACCCTTTTGCTTTCCGGAGCCTGATTTGGCAGTTTCAGGAAGAAAACTTACCATGTTTTGCAAACGTGTGCAAATAACAAACCTGCCCGTTATATCCTAGGCAAGCTTGTTGCACGTGCATCAGGGCAGGTGGCAAAATGCAAGCCTTCACCTGGAATGAAGTGTTTCACGCTTAGTTGCTCTTGAGAAATTCAGTCTTAGAATTAAAATGTCTTCCTGGCCCAGGTGTAGTGTAATTGTTCATTTTTCATCATAAAACTGCTTGTAGAAAAATGCTTAGATCTCTGAGATGATTCTAATCCCTGTTTCTTTTCTTCTTCTTCTTCTTCCTTTTTTTGTTTCATTGTTTTCTCTCCACAGGAAAAAGTAGAATATGCCTTCCTGATTATTTTTACAGTCGAGACGTTTTTGAAGATTATAGCATACGGATTATTGCTACATCCTAATGCTTATGTTAGGAATGGATGGAATTTACTGGATTTTGTTATAGTAATAGTAGGGTAAGTCCCTTTTATTTTGGGGAAATGTTTATTTGGAAATGGGAGGCAGGGGAAAATAGATAACGCAGAATTTGAGGAGACATGGCTATTCTTTTATGCTTGTGATCACAGCAAGAACTTGTCAGGAGTTCTTTTAAAACTGCTGCTGCTGCTGTAATGCAGTGACTGGTTTGAAACTCTCTCAGTATTGTGGTATTGTTGCTCCCCCTTTCAGTAATGTGCTTGGATCTCCACAAATAGGCCACCTCTGCCGGTGACAAGAGTCAAATGAGCAGGGCTTTCAATACTTAGCACCCTGTTATGTGGGAGGAAGGTAGAAAGGGAGGGAGGAAGTGGGGAAGAAAGGAGGGAGAGATGGAGAGAGGAAGGGAGGGAGGGAGGGAGGAAGGAAGGAAGGAAGGAAGGGAGAGGGAGGGAAAGAGAGAGAAAGAAGTGTAGAAAGGAGGGAAGGAGGGAGGAAGGAAAAAGTAATAAAGCCTTCATAACAGTGAGGTACTGTGTTATTTAACATCCCTTGAGCAAGGCTATAATTTTTTTCTGCTGACTTGTGGGGAAACTCTAGCATACTACTATCCCATTTTAAATAGCAAGAACAGTGTCTAAATAATGTCAGCTATCTGGCATGAAATGAAATAAGCCAGAAAAATTTAGAGAAGCAGGCATTTTTCTGAAATTCTGTCAAAGGGAGGAAGCACCAATAGTTTTTAGTTAAAGGAGACTGTTAAAATCAAAAGTAGTGGCCTGTGTTATTCTGGTCCTTCCACACCTGGAAATCTTGCCAGCAAGAGAAAAAATGAATCAGTGTCAGAGGAATGCTGGGTATTTGGGTCAAATACTTACTTAGGAAGGTAATGCATATCCCTTCACTGAGTATTAGTTACCTCAGCTGTAAAGTGAGTTGCTCCTAAAATTATGTTTGTTCCTGTAGAGAGAGATTGTTAATTGGCCTATTTGCATCTCCCTGACTTTGTTCAACTGCTTTTTACAGTTGAGCAAGGTGATTTTTTTTTTAAATTATGAATCCTTTGGCTTTTCGTGGGAGACTAATAGTGCTAGATATTGGAAGAGTGGAATCAATTTGGGGGGCATGCCATTTCAACCTAGAAAATTAAAAACTGTCCAGTGGCCCAGATAGTGAATTAATTACAGTTAAAGCTAAGGGGGAAATTTTTAGCTTTTGAAGAACCCTTACGGCACATTGGCATCTAAGGCATTCCAACAGAGATAGTACAGTTGAAATGAACAGGTAGCAGATAATGTGCCAAATTCAGATGCCTTCCTGTATTTGGTGAGCTCTATCCAGAATGGCCAGCAGGACCCTTGCAGATCCCTTGGTTCTAGGATAATCTTTCTGTGCCTTACTTAACACTGGACTTTCTGGTCAGCTGGAGGGTAGAGGTAGAGGTGCTTAACTCCATTTCTTTTGTTCCCACCCTTCATCACCTCAGATTTCTGCGTGGAGGTTCTTTACAAACTACAGCACAGCACAAAGATGGGGAACCAAGCAGAACATAGTGGTTTCAATGAGTTGAAGAGATGGAGACAAGAGTTCAGGGAGGCTGAGGGGGCTGAAATTTGAGAGGCAGAGTATGGGAAGGCAATGAGCTATGCAGAAAAAGAACTCTGTAAATATGCTTTGGGGTCCTCTTGAGTTTTGGCTGAAGACTAAGCTACACTTACCTAGGGCAAGATTCCATAAGGGTGGCCAAAGAACACTGCTAGAAAACAAGCAAAAACTGGGGGCTGTAAGCTGAATAATAATCATAGACCACACAGGTAAAGGAACTATTCAACTTGTGATCCATCAGTATGGAAAGACCTCACTGAACACCTTGGGTTTTCAGTAGATACTCTAGAAGTGCCATACTGTAGTAATAAGACTAATCTAGTTCTAGAGCAGGGGTTGACAGACGATGGCCAATGAGCCAAGTACAGCCTGCCTCCTATTTTTGTAAATAAACGTTTTGGGCAGAGTTGAGAATTTAAGTCCACAAAACTTAAAACTATTTACTATGTGGCCTTTTATAGAGAAAGTTTGCCAGCTCCTATTCTAGAATAAAGACTACCTTATACCCTTGATAATAATGCCTGAAAGCAAGCCTGAAAATGATCAAACTTATTTGCAAGTAACTTAACTCCCTGAGAAAGCAAAACTCAACATTCTTTAAAGGAAGACAATAAAATCCAGACACTCAACAAAGTAATATCACATCCAGTCAAAACTTACTAGACATGTGAAGAAAGATGACCCATATCCAGGAGGAAATTCTGTCCATAGAAATAGACCCAGAAATGACAGAGATGATGGAATTAGTAGAGGAAAATTTTATAAGACTTTAAAACAGCTATTATAAATATGTTTATGGGTATAAAGGGAAACAATGTAATGAAGAGAGAAGAGATTATATGTAAAAAAAAGAATCAGGGAAGCAGACTTGGCCCAATGGATAGGACATCCGCCTACCACATGGGAGGGCCACGGTTCAAACCCCGGGCCTCCTTGACCCGTGTGGGGCTAGCCCACGCACAGTGCTGATGTGCACAAGGAGTACCCTGCCACGCAGGGATGTCCCTCACGTAGGGGAGCCCCACATGCAAGGAATGCACCCCATAAGGAGAGCTGCCCAGCAAGAAAGAAAGTGCAGCCTGCCCAGGAATGGCGCCGCACACACGGAGAGCTGACACAGCAAGATGACGCAACAAAAAGAAACACAGATTCCTGGTGCCGCTGATAAGAACAGAAGCGGTCACAGAAGAACACACAGTGAATGGACACAGAGAGCAGACAACGGGGGTTTGGGGGGGAAGGGGAGAGAAATAAATAAAATATAAATCTTTAAAAAAAAAAAGAATCAAATGGAATTTTATGAGCTGAATAATGTAATATCTAAAATGAAAAATTCATCAGATTGGCTTAACAGCAGATTAGACAATAGGAGGGAAAAAGCAGGGAACTTGAAGACACAACAATAGTAAGAAAAGTATGGGAAGCAGACTTGGCCCAATGGATAGGGCATCTGCCTACCACATGGGAGGTCCGCGGTTCAAACCCCAGGCCTCCTTGACCCGTGTGGAGCTGGCCCATGTGCAGTGCTGATGTGCGCAAAGAGTGCCCTGCCGTGCAGGGGTGTCCCCCACGTAGGGGAGCCCCATGCACACGGAGTGTGCCCCATAAGGAGAGCCACCGAGGGCAAAAGAAAGTGCAGCCTGCCCAAGAATGGTGCTGCACAAATGGAGAGCTGACGCAGCAAGATGACGCAACAACAAAAAAAAGAAAACACAGATTCCCGGTGCTGCTGATGAGGATAGAAGCGGTCGCAGAAGAACACACAGTGAATGGACACAGAGAGCAGACAACTAGGGCGGGGGGACGGGAGGGGAGGAAGGGGAGAGAAATTTTTTAAAAAATCTTTAAAAAAAAAAAGTAATGATTGAGAAAAAAAGAACAGCACCTCAGTGACCTGTGGAATGCTATCAAGTGGTCGAACATGTATTTTGAGTCCCAGAAGGAGAGGAGAAAAGAAAGATGGAAGAAATATTTGAAGATTTAATGGCCCTAAATTTTCTAAAAGTGATGAAAAATGTATACTTTCAAATCTCAGATGTATTAGTCAGGATTCTCTAGGGAAACAGAATCAACAAGAGGTATATGTCGATAGTATGTGATTTTTATAAGAGTCTCGCAGCCGTGAGGATGCACAAGTCCAGGTTCTGCAGGCAGGCTGCAACCAGAGGCTCCAGTGAAAGTCCAGCGAAGGCTCTTGACTAGGTCTGGGAGAAGTTGGCTAGCCAATGACCAGGTGGGAAATTCTCTCAGTGCTGGAATCACTCCCCTTTTAAGGCATTCAACTGTTTGGGTTAAGTGTCACTCATTGCTGATGGCAATCTCCCTGATTGACATAATTGTAATCAGCTATCTATGATTTACCACTGCAGTAAAGTCAATGGTGACTAAAGTCCATAAATGCCCTTGTATTACAGTTAACCCAGTGCTTGCTTGACCAAACAATTGGGCACAATTACCTGGCTGAGTTGACACAATAGTCTGACTATCACACAAGACATTCAACAAGACATTCAACAAGCCCAAGAAAAATAGACACAAAAAAAAGCATACCAAAGCACATCATAATCAAATTTCTAATAACCAAAGATAAAGAGAAAATCTTAAAAGCAGCCAGAGAAAAAATGATATCACAGATTTCTCAATAGCAAAAATGCAAGCCAGCAGACATTCAAGAGGCATCTTAAAGTACTGTAGGAAAAATGTCAACCTAGGATTCTTATTCAGTGAAAATATATTTTGAAATTGAACTCAAAATGAAAACTTTTCATTCAAACCAAATCTGCAAGAATCTCATCAGCAGTAGACCTGCCTTTCAAGAGATGTTAAAGGAAATTCTTCAGGCTGAAGGAAATGATACCAGATAGAAATGTGGATCTACTGTATATGGGTAAATACAGATTTTATCATTTTAAAATTATCTTTAAAGATACTTGATCATTCAGAGCAAAAATAATAGCAATATATCTTGGGGTTTATAGCTTCTGTGGCATTGGCGTGGAGAAAGTGGCCATGGTGGCTGCTGGGGGTAGGAAGTAGGAAGAAGAGATGTGATGTGGGGGCATTTTTGGGGGTTGGAGTTGTCCTGGGTGGTGCTCTGAGGACAGTTACCGGACATTGTATATCCTCCCATGGCCCACTGGGTGGACTGTGGGAGAGTGTGGGCTATGGTGTGGACCATTGACCATGAGGTGCAGCGGTGCTCAGAGATGTATTCACCAAATGCAATGAATGTCTCATGATGATGGAGGAGGTTGTTGTTACGGGGGGAGGAGTGGAGTGGGGGGGTATATGGGGACCTTATATTTTTTTAATGTAACATTAAAAAATCAAATAAAGACAAAAAAAATTTTTTTTTAAAGTAAAATATATGACAACAATAGCAAAAAGGACAGAAATACAGAAGTAGACATGTACTATTGAAAAATTCACATACAGTAGAGGGAGTGATACAGTATTATTGGAAAGTAGACTGCGATCAGTGAATATTGTAAACTCTGGAGCATGGGTTGCCAGACTTGGCCTATATACCAAATCTGGTTTACTGCCTAATTTTTTTTCACGTTGACAAAGAATTTTATTTGCTACCTGTTTATTTTAATTGTGGTAGCATATATACAACATAAAATTTCCCATCTTAACCACTCACAAGCATACAATTCAATAATATTAATTATAATCACAATGTGGTGCTACCATCACTGCCATTCATTACCAAAACTTTTCCATCACCCCAAAGAGAAACTCCCTACCTATTAAGAATTAACTCCCTGTTTACCTTCCATGCCATCCCTGGTAACCTGTAATTTACTTTTTGTCTCTATAAATTTGCATATTCTTGCTCTTTCATGTAATTGAAATCATATAATAGCTGTCCTTTCACTAACTTATTTCACTCAATTTGATGTCTCCAAGGTTCATGCATGTTATAGCATGTATCTGACCTTCATCCCTTTTAAAGCTCACAATATTCCATTGTATGTATATATCACATTTTATTTATCCATTCATCTGTTGATGGACACTTAGGTTGCTTCCACCTTTTGGCTATTGTGAATAATGCTGCTTTGAACATTGGTGTACAAATATCTATTTGAGTCCTTGCTTTCAATTCTTTTGGGTATATACCTAGAAGTGGGATTGCTGGGTCATATGATAAGTCTATATTTAACTATCTGAAGAACTACCAATCCATTTTCCACAGTGGCTGCCTCATCTTATATTCCCACTAACAGTGTATTAAGATTTCTATTTCTCTGCATCCTTGCCCAATACTTATTTTCTGTTTGTTTGTTTGCTTGTTTTTAATAGCCATCCTAGTGGGTGTGAAGTGATATTTCATTGTGGTTTTGATTTGCATTTCCCTAATGACTAATGATGTTGAGGATCTTTTCATGTGCTTATTGGCCATTTGTATATCTTCTCTGGAGAAATGTCTTTTCAAATTGTTTTCCCATTTTTAAACTGGGTTTTTCTTTTTGTTATTGAGTTGTAGGAATTCTTTATATATATATTCTGGATATTATAACCTTATCAGATATATGTTTTACAAATATCCTTTGATGCCCAAGTTTTTTATTTTGATGAGATTTAATTGTTTATTTCTTTTATTGCTCATGTTTTTGATGTAAAGTCCAAGATTCTATTACATAATATAAGGTCCTGAAAATATTATTGCCCTTTATATTCTTCTAAGTGTTATATATTTTAAACTCTTATATTTAGATTATTCATCCACTTTGAATTAACTTTTGTATTTATTTTTTTAGTTTTTCTTTTTTTTTAAGATTTATTTATTTTATTTATTTCTCTCCCCTTCCCCCCCACCCCGGTTGTCTGTTCTTTGTGTCTATTTGCTGCGTATTCTTCTTTGTCCGCGTCTGTTGTTGTCAGCAGCACGGGAATCTGTTTCTTTTGCGTCATCTGTTGCGTCATCTTGTTGTGTCAGCTCTCTGTGTGTGCGGTGCCATTCCTGGGCAGGCTGAACTTTTTTTCATGCTAGGTCACTCTCCTTATGGGGCGCACTCCTTGCACACGGGGCTCCCCTATGCGGGACACCCCTGCGTGGCAGGGCACTCCTTGCGTGCATCAGCACTGTGCGTGGGCCAGCTGCACACGGGTCAAGGAGGCCGCGGGTTTAAACCGCAGACCTCCCATGTGGTAGACAGACACCCTAACCACTGGGCCAAGTCTGCTTCCCCTAACTTTTGTATTTAGTATGAAGTAGAGGTCCACTTTCAGTTTTTCCATATGGATATCCAGCTTTCCAAGCAGCATGTGTTGAAGAGACTATTCTGTCTTCATTGAATGGACTTGGCATCCTTGTTGAAAATCAATTGGGTATAGATAATCTGGTTTTATTTCTGAACTCTCAGTTCTATTCCAGTGGTCTTATATACCTGTCCTTTGCCAGTACCACACTGTGTTGTTTGTTGTTGTTGCTTTTTTTTCTGTCTGGTTGCAACATCATCATTTTTTTTTTTTGGTGTGCCTTGTGGGACCCTGTGCCTTACTGTGCTGGTCTGCGATGCCTGTTTTCTTTTTCACCAGGGATCTAACTCAAGTCCTCCATATGGTAGACAGGAGGTCAGTTGCTTTATCTACAGCTGCTTCTCTACACTGTTTTGATTACTGTTCATTTGTAATAAATTTTGAAATTGGGAAATATGAGTCTTCCAACTTTTTTCTTCTTTTTAAAGATATTTTAAAAATATGGCTCCTTGGGGCCCATATCCCTTCCCTATAAATGAGATGATTGTATTTTCTATTCCTGCAAAGAAGGCTTTTCAGAATTTTGATTAGGATTGCATTGGATCTATAAGTCACTTTAGGCTACCAGATTTTTAAAATAAAGATTTATTGGAACACAGCCACACTCATGTCTGCAATTATTTATGCACTATAATGGCAGAACTGAGTAGTTTTAACAGAGACCTTGTCTCCTACACATTCTAAAATATTTAATATTCAGCACTTACAAGAACACTTCTCCTGACCCTTGCCCTAGAAGAGTCACTAGAAAAATAAAGAGGTATAGCGAATAAGCCTATAGTGGAGATTAAATGGGATCATAAGAAAAATCTCAATTCAAACAGGGAAGAGAAAAGGAACAATGGATAGGGTAAATAGAAAAAATGTGAGATAATAGTTCAAACCAAGCTAAACCTTGGTTAAAATCCAAATATTATCAGTTGTATAAAAAATGATCCAACTCTATAGTGTCTACAAGAAACCAACTTTAAATATAAAGATAAAAATACATTAAAAGTAATAGAGCAGAAGAAGATATACCATGCAAAAACTAACCCCCACCCCCCCCCAAAAAAAGCTACACCACTGGGGACAATGCTAGCTGTGGGTTTTTCATGTATGCACTCTTCCATGTTGAGAAAGTTTCCTTCTATTCCCATCATTTTTATCAAGAGTGTTTTTATCAAGAATATCAAGAAAAGTTGCTGTATTTTGTCAAATGCCTTTTCTATGTCAATGGAGAGGATCATGTGATTTTTCTTCTTCAGTTTATTAATGTGGTTTATTGCACTAATTGATTTTCTGGTGTTGAACCACCCCTACATATCTGGGCTAAAACTCACTAGATCATGGTATATATAAGTTGTCATCTTCTTTTTTTCCTTATCAAAGTGCCAGCATGCCCATGCTCTTTTTTTTTAAGATTTATTTATTTACTTTATTTTTCTTTATTTGTCCCTCCCCTTCCCGAGGTAGTTCTCTTGTCTGTCTGCTCATTGTTTGCTCATCTTCTCCAGGAGGCACTATACACCAAACCCAGGAACCTCCCACATGAGAGGTGAGTGCCCAACAGCCTGAGCCACATCTGCTCCTCGTGGGCTGCGGCATTTGCTTGTTGCAGTGGGGGCGGCATCTAGCTCATTGTAGTGGGGGTGGCATCTAGCTCATCTTCTTTTAGGAGGCATGGGGACCTGAACCCAGGACCTCCCATGTGATAGGCAGGCACCCAACTGGTTGAGCCACATTCACGTCCTGTATAAAACTTTTCATGTGTTTTTGGATTCCGTTTGCAAGTATTTTGTTGAAGATTTTTGCATCTTTATTCACTGGAGAAATTGGTCTGTAATTTTCTTTTTTCATAGTGTCTTTATCTGGTTTTGGTATTGGGTGACGTTGGTTCATGGAATGAGTTTGATAGCATTCCTTCCTGTTCAATTTTTTTGGAAGAGCTTGAGCAAGATTGCTATTAGATCATCTTTGCATGATTGGTAGCATTCATCTCTAAAGCCGTCTGCTCCTGGATCGTCCGTTTTGGGGAGGTTTTTGATGGCTATTTCAATCTCCTTACATGTGACTGGTCTATTGTCTTCTCTTTCTTCTACGGTCAGTGTAGATTGTTTGTGTGTTTCTAAGAATTTGTCTTTACCATCTATCTTGTCTAGTTTGTTGGTGGTCAGTTGTTCATATGATCTCTTATGATCTCTTATTTTTGTGTTGTCAGTGGTAATGATCCCCCTCATTTCTGATTTTGCTTATTTGTATCTTTTCTCTTTTTATTTGTCAGTATAGCAAAGGGTTTGTTGATTTTCTTGATTTTCTCTAAGAACCAACTTTTGTTTTGTTGATTCTTTTCTGTTGTTTTTTGTTCTCCATTTCATTTATTTCTGCTCAGATATTTATTATTTCTTTCCTTCAGCTTGGTTTGGGATTAGTTAGCTGTTCTTTTTCTAGTTCCTCCCGGTGTGCAGTTAGGTCTTTGATTTTAGCTCTTTCTTCCTTTTTAATGTAAGCATTGTGGACTATACATTTCCCTCTAAGCACTGCCTTTGCGGTATCCCATAGGTTTTGATATGTTATGTTCTCATTTTCAATCATTGCAATATATTTACTTATTTACCTTGCAATTTCTTCTTTCTTTCACTGATTATTTAAGAGTGTATTATTTCATCTCCATATATTTGTGTATTTTCCCATTTTGTGCCTGTTGTTGATTTCCAGCTTCAATCCATTATGATCAAAGAAAGTGCTTTGTTTAATTTAAATCTTTTAAAATATATTGAGACCTCTCTTGTGACCAAATATATGGTCTATCCTGGAGAAGGATCCATGAGCACTTGGAAAGAATGTATATCCTGGTGTTTTGGGGTATAATGCTCTATAAGTGTTTTTTAGGTCTAGTTCATTTATCATATTATTCAAGCTCTCTGTTTATCTAATGCTGAGTGTGGTGTATTTTAGTCTCCAACTTTTATTGTATAAATGCCTATTTTTCTCTTTAGTTTTGCCAGTGTGTGGTTCATGTATCTTGGGGCACCTATGTTATGTTCATAAATGTTTATTATAGTTATTTCTTCTTAGTGAATTGCCCTTTTTATTAATATATAATGATCTTCTTCATCTCTTATAACAGTTTTGCATTTAGAATCTACTTTTTCTGATATTGGTATTGCTACTCCAGATTTTATTTGGTTACTGGTTGTATGGAATATCTATTTCCAGCCTTTCAGTTTCAACCTTATTGTGTCCTTACATTTGAGGTGTGTCTCTTGTAGACAGCATATAGGTGGCTCAGTTTTGTTTTGTTTTTTTAATCCTTTCTATCAATCTGCATCTTTTGATTGGGAAGTTCAATCCATTAATGTTCAATGTTATTATTGTAAAGGCATTACTTCATCCATTTTTATCCTTTGTCTTTCCATTGACATATCTTACTCTTGTCTGTCTTTTTACCCTTTAAATTACTCTTACTAATAATCTTCATTTCTATACTCTTTTCAAAGTCTCTTGCTCTTGTTTTTCCTTTCAAGCTGTAGCACTCCCATCAGTATCTCTTGTAAATCTGGTCTTTGGGTAACATACACACTCAGCTTTTGTTTGTCTGTGAAGACTTTGAACTCACCCTCATTTTTAAATGACAGTTTTGCTGGATAAAGAATTCTTGACTGGCAGTTTTTCTCTTTCATTACCTTTAATATATCATAGCACTTTCTTCTCACCTCCATGGTTTCTTTTTTTTGTTTGTTTATTATTTTTATCCCGCCTCCCCGAGATGGCTCTCTCATCTGTCTGCTTGTCTTCTTTAGGAGGCACTGGGAACTGAACCTGGGACTTCCCATGCGGAAGGCTAGTGCCCAATTGCTTGAGCCAATTCCACACTGCTGGTTACATTGCCTGCTGGTTGCATCATCTACTCATTGCGGTGGTTTTGGCATCTGATGGTTTTGGTATCTGATTGTTATGGTGTCTGCTTATTGTGGTGCCTGCTTGTCTTCTTTAGGAGGTACCAGAAATTGAATTCAGGACCTCCCATTGGGAGGCAGGTGCCCAATTGCTTGAGCCACATCCACTCCCCTTCCATGGTTTCTTATGAGAGATCAGCATTTAGTCTTATTGAGATTCCCTTGTATGTGATACATTGCTTTTCTCTTGCTGCTTTCAGAATTCTCTCTCTATCTCTAGTATTCGTCATTCTGAATAGTAGGTGTCTCGGAGTAGCTCTTTTCGGATTTATTCTGTTAGGGATGTGTTGTCCTTCTTGGATATTCATATTTGTAAATTTCATAAGTGTTGGGATTTTTTGGTTATTATTTCCTCAGATATTCTTTCTGCCACTTTCCCAGGCTTTTTTCCTTCTGAGACACTGATCATGCATATGTTTGTGTGTTTCACATTGTCATTCAATTCTCTGGGACCCTGTTACACTTTTTCTATTATTTTCTCTTTCTATACTCCTGCCTTTTCTTTTCTTTTCTTATTCTTTCTCTTTTTTTATTTTTTCTGTATGGCACTCCTTGTGCATATCAGCACTGAACATGGGCCAGCTCCACATGGGTCAAGGAGGTCCGGGGTCTGAACCATGGACCTCCCATGTGGTAGACAGATGCCCCAACCACTGGGACAAGTCCGCTTCCCTCCTGTCTTTTTTTTTTTTTTCTTTTTTTTTAAGATTTATTTTTTTAATTTATTTAATTCCCCTCCCCTCCCCCGGTTGTCTGTTTTCTGTGTCTTTTTGCTGCATCTTGTTTCTTTGTCTGCTTCTGTTGTCGTCAGCGGCACGGGAAGTGTGGGCAGCGCCATTCCTGGGCAGGCTGCTCCCTCCTTCACGCTGGGCAGCTCTCCTTATGGGTGCACTCCTTGCGCGTGGGGCTCCCCTACGCGGGGGACACCCCTGCGTGGCAGGGCACTCCTTGCGCGCATCAGCACTGCATATGGGCCAGCTCCACACGGGTCAAGGAGGCCCGGGGCTTGAACCGCGGACCTCCCATGTGGTAGACGGACGCCCTAACCACTGGGCCAAAGTCCGTTTCCCCCCTCCTGTCTTTTCAAGTTCAGATACTTGGTCCTTCAAGTCACTAATTCCATCTTCTATTTATTAAAATTTTCTATAATATGCCTTTAATATATTTTTAATATCATCCATTATATCCTTCATTCCCATAAACTCTGCTACTTTTCTTTGCAGGGTTTCAAAGTTTCTTTATGCCCTTCCAGTGTCTTCTTAATATCCTTTATCTCTTTAGTCGTATTTTCCTTCCTGTCTTTGAATTGATTCAGGAGATTTTTGTGATCGTCGTTGATGGGTTGTTTTAAATCCTGTGCCTCATCACGTTTTTTTGTTCATTCCTTTGACTGATTTGTCTCATCCCATTTTTTAGTATGGCTTGTAAGTTTTTATTGCTGTCTAAGCATCTGAATATGTTGGTGAATTTACTGTGAAGGTCAATTTCTCTCTCTTGCCTAGTAGTTTTGTTTATGGGTCTTCTTTAAATTTTCATTCAGCTTATTCTAAGTTTTAAAATTACCTGGCTTACGTTATCAAAATAGGGCTAGGAATTCACTGATGGGGCACTGCTGCACTCCAACGGCTGGGACAAGAGACTCCTAAACGCAGCTTTTCCACTTGCTCATTCCTGGCCCACCATCATTTGGCACTCATTGGTGTATCTTCCACAGACGTGACTCTTTCAACCTCCACTTGCCCATGATTCTAGTATGGACAGAGCTGAGATTCAGTGCAGGCTCTGCTGATCAAATCCACTGAAGAGAAACTACTCTCTGCCCTCCGCCATACATTCCCTCTTCTCAGGGAGGTAGACATCTGCAGTGAGCCATAGGTTTTACCCAGGCTATTTGCTTGAGGGTGGGGGATGGGTGCCCTTCCTGGCCATGGGGTGAGTAACTCATGTTTTTGTTTAGGCTTCTTTGTCTCTGTTCCTCAACCCTCAGAAAGATATGCAGCACTGTCCTGGTCTTCATATCCACAAATCAGCTCCCTTGGACAGCTTTTTGCTTTCCTGTGTTGTTTTTGTGAGAGAATTGAGCCCTGCCTACCTACTCTGACACCATCTTCCCAGTTAAATCCTAAGTGCTTATTTGCTGAATAACAGAGCTTAAATGTAGGTGAAGCAAAAACAGAACTGAAAGGAGGGATAAAAGAAAAATCCACAATTATTTTTGTACATTTTAATATTTTTCTCTCTGATTGGTAGAAGATGCAGAGAGAAAATCCCTAAGGATATAGAGACTTGAACAATACCACTGACCAACCTGAATGAGTTCACACTTGTATTAGCCAAAGGGATGCTGATACAAAATATCAGAAATCTGTTGGCTTTTATGAAGGGTATTTATTTGGGGTAGAAGCTTACAATTACCAGGCTGTAAAGCTTAAGTTACGTCCCTCATCAAAGTCTTTTGCCTTGTGTTGATGCAGAATGGTGGACGATGTCTGTCAGGGTTCAACCTCCCTCTTTCTCTAAAGGCTCTGTGGTCCCAGCTTCTTCCAATATCAGCTGTAGGCTGGCATAAGTCTTGTTCCTCTCCTGGGGCTGTTTCTTTCTGGGCTCAGCTGCTCAGAACTCTGGTGTCTGCAGCTGAAAACTATCAGTGAACAACTCATCTCTTCTCAGGGCCTGTGCTATGTCTAATGGAGCCTTCTCTGTTTCCTCACATATCTGCTTCTCTGTGTTCTTCTCCTGTGTGTTTACTTCCTGGAGCTCTAGTTCAAAAAAACTCTTAACCTTCCTTCTCTGCGGCATGGTTTCTCTGTGAGTTCCTACCCACCAAGGGGGCGGGGACTCCATGTCCTACTGACATGGCCCAATCAAAGTCTCAATCATTATTTAATCAAGTAAAAGTGAAATCTCTGAATCCAATATAATGTAATATGCCCTGAGGGTCAGACCAGTTTACAAACATAATACAATATCTATTTTTGGAATTCATAAACAATATCAAACTGCTACAACCCTTTTAGCACCCTCCACTCAACAAGAGCAGAATACACATTCTTTTCATATACACATGTAACATTCACCAAGAGAGACAATTTTCTCAGCTATAAAACACATCACAATTAACATAAAAGGATTGAAATCATACAAAGTTATGCTTTCTGAATGAAATGTTTCTGCATAAATGGTTAGTATAAAAATCATATTTATCTTTATGTACTAGCCATGAACAACTAGAAAATGAAATTTTTAAAAAGTCACCTACCATTTACTATAACATCAGAAACATGAAATATTTTTGGATAAATTTAACAAAATATTGTACTTAAAATTACCAACTCTTGCTTAGAGGAAATAAAGAAGACCTAAATAAATAGAGTGATGTGCCATGTTAAGGATTGGAAGACTCAGTATTAGGATATCATTTCTCCCCCAAACTGATCTATAGCTTGAACATAATAACAATTTAAGTCCCAGCAGGAATTTTTTAGAAATTGACAGGCTTTTTCTAGAACTCGTATGTAAATAAGAAAAGCTCTAGAATAGCCAAAGAAATCCTTAAGACCAAAGCTGGAGGAATTATGCTACCTGAGTTTAAGGCTTTCTATAAAACTATAGAAGTCAAGATTATATAATATTGGCATAAGGAATAGACATATAGATCATTGAAACAGAATAGGAAGTACAGAAATACATCCACACTTATGTGATCATTTGATTTTAGACAAAGGTGCCTTGATAAATCAATGGATTGAGGAAAGTGTTTTCAATACATGATGCTGGAACTGCTGTTTATATGGGAAAAAAAATCTATTTTCACATAATACCATATACAAATATTACCTTACAATGGAGCATAAACCTAAATGTAAAACACTTAAATATTTTTAGGAAAAAAACACAGAAGACACTCTTTTTGACCTTGAGGTAGGTAAAGATTTCTTAGGACACAAAAGCAGTAGCCATAATAATTGAAAAAATTGGGCTTTATGAAAATTGAAAGCTTTTCTTGAAAAGATAGTGTGAAGAAGATGAAAAGAGAAGCCACAGACTGGGGTATTCTCAATCCATATATCTGACAAAAGGACTTGTATTCAGAATTCATAAAACGTAAAAAAACTCAAAAAGGCCAACAACCCAATAAATAAATGGGCAAAAGATTTGAACAGATCTTCACAAAAGAAAAAATATATATGAATTGTCAACAAGCACCTGAAAAGATGCTCATCATTAGTAATTAGAAAACTGCAAAAGGAAGCCACAATGACATAACACCAAACACCCACTAGTATTACTAAATGTAAAAAGACTGACAATACCAAATGTTAACCAGGATGTGGAACTAGAACGCTCCTACACTGCTTGTGGAAATGCAAAATGGCACAACCACGTTGGAAAACATTTTGCCAATTTCTTATAATGTTAAATGTACATTTCCTGAATGCCCTTATTACCTACCAGTTCTACTCTACCACAAAAAGACTTGTACATTAGTGTTCATAGCAGCTTTGTTCATAATAGAGAAAAACTGAAAACAATCCAAATATCCATCAAAGGTGAATGGATAAACTTGCTGTAGTATACTCAACAATAAAGAGGAATAAATGACTGATAACTAAAACAGTAGCAGCCAGCTTCTCTCCCTGACTCAGACTCCTTTGAAATGGGAGAGAGACAATATTCCCCTGTTTTCAAGGGCATTGATGAAGAATGGGAGATAAAAGACCATGAAGCGTATATTGCAAAACACTGACACTTGAAAGCAATCTTAAGCGACCACTTGCATGAATTATTTACCTAACCCTTGGGATGTTAATTCTTTTGGTTGCCACATTTCAGAAGTTTGAGATTGGTTTCTTTATTCCTTTTTCTTTGTGTTTGTGAAGCTATGAACTTGTTTTGAAGGGGAGATTTCTAACTTTAATCTTCCTACAGGGATTTACAATAATTAAAATACTATACTAATAAGAGAAATCAGTTAAAATTTGAAGTATTTCCCAGTCATAACTAGGGTGAGCCCACCTTATAAAGCTTGAAAAGGAAGAGAACTGATTTATTTTCCCCACTGGCTGGGTGCATTGCTAATTGCCATACTGTTATGAGAACAAATGGCTGGTGTGCAAGTACCCCAGGATGACATTACTATGCCTAATCAGGACTGCAATCAGACCACCCTGTATTTTGTGGAGTCAGTGTCCTGGTGATCCAGAGGCAGGCCAGCGAGGGCAGAGTTTCTGCTTTGGCTGCTAATTAAATTTTAGAAAGCGTCTCTTTGTTGCTGGGCCAATAGTTTCTGTAATCTGATTGGCCAGAGATGATTCTATTTGAAATGGGCAAATTTGTATTTATTCTGCAAAACAAGCAACAATTCCAAAGAATAAATATTTATTTGAAAGAGCAAAAGTAACTGTCAAATGAACAGATTGCGTGAAAATAGCTTTATCCAAGAAAGCTTCTGAGAGTAGGAAAAAACTTACCATGGCTGCCAGATAGAATATTATTCACATTTAAAAAAAGAAAATAATGATATTAATACCTTACTTTCGATGGTTGCTTTTAAGCTTTTCAAAGCTCCTTGACATCTGTGATTTATATTATTTTCCTAATATTCCTATGAGGTTGAAAATGTTGCCAAAATAACAGCAAGTCAGTCACTGTATTGGAAGTGATATAACACATTGATACAATTTGGGATTTTGAAGTCAATATTCATTCACTGGTCTATTCATCAGATATTTTTTGAGCACCTCCTTGTGTCAGGAACTATTCTAGGCACTGCGGAAAATTGCAGTGAACAAAACAGACTAAAATTACTGCCCTTATGGAGTCTACATTCTAGTGGGGGTAACAAACTTGGGCTCATTATCAGTTCATCACTTCTTGTGTGACTTAGGGCACGTTACTTGATCTCTTCAAGTTTGTTTACTCATCTGTAAATTGAATTAATAATAATTGCTGCTGTGTAACCTATTGTGAGGATTTATGAAATAATATATGTAAAGTAAAGTGCTTTAGCATCTGATGAGCTCTCAAGGCATGGTACCTGCTATGATTATTGTTGTTATTTCTGTTTGGGGCAAATCCGACTTGTCTCTGTTGAATCACTGGTGAATCCCCTCTTTGGTAAGATGTGACTTGTTCTAGGCTGCTCCATTGGTATGAAAACAGATGAGATAAATCCCTGTCCCAAATTGTTTTAGATGTAGAGTCATGTTCAGATTTCACAGCCCATTCCGGCTTTTGTCTTGCCTTCCTTTTATTTAAGCAGCAGCCACACGGAATTAGCCTTTGTTCAGAAATAACTACTGTGATCATCCTGTTTTGCTTCCCTGGGTGACAGACTCTAACATTTCTTCCTCTCTTCTTCTTTCAGATTGTTTAGTGTAATTTTGGAACAATTAACCAAAGAAACAGAAGGCGGTAACCACTCTAGTGGCAAGTCAGGGGGCTTTGATGTCAAAGCCCTCCGAGCCTTTCGAGTGTTACGACCACTTCGACTAGTATCGGGAGTGCCCAGTAAGCACTTTTTGTTTCCTAGGGTCGGGAGTTTGCTGATTTTTCCTTCTGGATGGGTATCAGAATTATATGCTACGAGCTGAGTTGCTGTATACCTGTCAGGGGCTCAGCAGATGACCATGTGGGCCTTCACAGTTTACAAAATATTTTCACCTGCATTGCTTTGGATCCCCATGCCATCCCAGGGGAAGGAGTCAGGTAGTAATCGTCCTTTTGATTTTATAAAAGAGAAATTCTTCTCTTACAGAAAGACTAGTAAGTTAAGTAGTGGCATGAGACCTTGAGTTCAAGTTTCCTGTTCCCAGTCTAGTTTCCCTTCTACAACATGCTGCCATCATCTCTTCTTCACTACCAGGCTGGCCCCTCTGAAAGTGGTAGGTTTTGTGGATGAGGGTGTTGGAGGGCTCAACTGACTGCCTTTTTTCAAAGTAGGGAGCAACAGGGGGCTGAACTTCTGAAAATTCTGCTTAGCTCTTTCACTACTAGGAATCGTGCCTCTCCAGCTCTCAAGGAGGAGGTGACTACCTCAGTTTTCTCATCCAGAGACAGGAGGATACCAGTCAGTGGCAGACCCTAGTTTGCTCCTTGGGTGCCACCTTTGTTGGAAGAGATACCCTGTCTATGCCCTCTATGCCCTAGCCGGGAGCCATGGGGCTCTTTCTTCTATAAAGAGCGTGAGGTTTTCTTCACTGGGCCCTACCCCCTCATAGACATCCCCATGTTCAGGACTTTAGCAGGTAGAAGTCCTAACACCTGTCCAAAGAATGGTAGTTCTGAGATGGTTGCCTATAGGAAGCTATAGGAAGGATACAGGATGGCAGGGTGTGCCCAGTGTTTCACAACTCTTAAGCCATCAGAAGAGTAGAGGTAATTTTTTTGCTTCTCCAGAAGTTCTTCATAAAATTTTATTAAACTTGTTAATGCTTAGAACGCACCAAAAATTCTCTAGAGAGGAAGAAAAAAACCCAAACTATTCCTAAATTTAACATTTTAAAATGTAGGAAGTGTTAAGTACACTTATTTTTCTAGATGCTTCATTTTTTTCATTGAAAAATATCAGCACAAGTCAAAACCAGAGAACTCTCTGGAAGCAATTGAGAAAAATAGAAATACCTTGAAAATGACTGGCTTTGTTAAGTGTAACATGATTAAATGAGAAGTTCAATGAGCAAATATGCTCTTTCAGATTTAGTTGTTATAGCTTAATCTAATTTCAGAGTAAACATGTCAACTTTTTTTCCCCCAAAGACCAAATGAGAGGGCAGCTTGCCTGTGGCATATGCTGTGAGCAGACATGTGCATGCAAGTCTCTGCCTGGTGAAAGCTCTCAGACCTCACATAGCATTGTTTTGGCTCCATTGCTTAAGGAAGTTTTTACAAATTGACTTAGCACATGCTCCCTTTTGAATGAATTTTAAAGTATTTCTTCCTATTGCCCCTCAAAAAATCACTGTTTGAAATTTGGCAGAGATCTGCTTCCCACAGGTCATCAGGGAGAAATGGGGATCTGAGTCTTGTGTAAGAACTTTTAAGCCCATATTGAAACTTCCATGTTGGAAAACTTTCAAGTTTCTCTTCAAACCCAAATGGACTTTTGGGGCAACAGGTTGGGATTTCTGGGCCATCCTGTTTCCAGAGCAGCTGTGACCTGGTGATTTCTTCTCAAGTACCTGAAATTGTTTAAAATGCTCAGAAATGTTTACACTTATCTAGGAATCGTCTGGTCTCTTCTAAAGAGAATCTGTACCATTCCTTGAGATATAGCTTTGTATTAATATGTGCATGTATATGTGTATATATATCCCTGCAGTGAAATATATTCAAAAGATAGTATTTCAGACATTTTTGGAGTTCTTAACCATCCACATTCAGTTAACTGGTAAATGTTTATCAGAATCTTAGATCTCAAAGTGGATGACCCTTGAAGATCATCTGGTCTATCAAACTGAAGCCTGTTAAGATGGTGTGACTTGGGCAAGTTCTCACAGCTAGTGGGTGGCCTAACAGGACCACACCCGTGGTTTCCTCATTCCTGCCCAATGTTCTTTCCATTACATCCTATTTCCTCCTAGACTAGAGGCCTCGTAAGATAGACATGGATTATGTACACAAGAGCCTACCATAATGAAAGTGTACATGTTCACATTAAAATACAACTAGAAAGTTTTATCTCATAAATGACTCATCTGAAATAGCATTACTCTAAACAAAAAAAATAAGTAAACATATAGCTCACTGCCATAGAATTTAGAAGAGCTAACTTTTGGATGATGATTTTTGATGGCCCATCCGTGTCTTAAAACAAAAAAACCTGTCTTAAGTAGATTAAAGCAGATATTCCCCCCTCCCATTTATTCCATATAGAAGGCAAAAACATTGAAGATCATTCTTTTTTAAAGAAAGCATTTGGGGAAGCGGACATGGCTGAACTGATAGTGTCCACCTGCCATATGGAGAGTCCAGGGTTCGATCCCCAGGGCCTCCTGACCCATGTAGTAAGCTGGCCCACGCACAGTGTTGCTGCGCTCAAGGAGAGCCCTACCACAGTGGCGCCCCCACGTAGGGGTGCCCCACGTGCAAGGAGTGTGCCCCGCAAGGAGAGCCGCCCTGTGTGGAAAAAGTGCAGCCCACCCAGGAGTGGCACCGCACACACGGAGAACTGACGCAGCAAGATGATGCAACAAAAAAGAGACACAGTATCACAGTGCCGCCGGATAATGCAAGCAGACACAGAATCACACACACAGCAAATGAACACAGAGAGTAGATAACGGGGGGGGGGGGGGGGCGGGGGGAGAGAAAGAAAGAAAGAAATCATTTGAACCTTTAAATACCCAAAGGTACCACCTAGGAGTTCAGTTAAAATGAAAGTCTTGGAATGACAGGGTATTTGTGAGTCTGAAATCCTCTTCTTCTTCTCTCTCCATCCTTTCCTTGCCTCTTCCCATGTTCTTATCACAGTGAACTTTTCTTTTTATTGCTGATAATTATTACTCATTTTGCTTTGTGTATTCTGATTTCTGGTTTATTTAACTCTTAAGTATCTCAGCTTCTTATGTTTTTTCTTTCTTTGAATATATGTTAGGGAAATGAGAAGATACTAGAAGAGGGACAGTATGAAGGAGAGAAAGACAATGGGGACAGGAAGTAAAAGAAAAAGGAAAACAGGGAAAAAGAGTGAACTTCCCATAGAGTGGAAAATGAGGTCACAGGGTAGTGGGAGAATGTGGGATTCCAAACACGGGACTCAAGACGCCGGCTTCTAGTACGGGTTCTGGTTTCCTACTGACTGCTCTCCCTCGGGCTCCTGTGTCCTTGCACCTAACCCTAGCCTGAGTGTTGCCCCAGCATCTCCCCTTCTGTTTTCTCTTTTTCCTCTTCCTTGGCAGCCTTACCCATATCATGGCTCTGAGTATTACTTTTCAGATAACTTTCAAGTTTTGATTTCCATCCCTCATCTCTCCAGGCCCACATTTTAGCAGCCACCTATTTCCTTCTTGATGTTATGCTAGTGTTCAAAATGCAACATGGCTGAAGTCACCCTTACCCCTGTCCCTCTTCTACCTCCCTTATTCCAGGGGAGTGTCCTTTTGATATGCTTATTTTTGTTCAGGCACTATGATTTGACTCATGACCCTGGCTGAAATAATTGGAACACTCCATAGCTATTCAACTCTCCTTCACTTGCTCTGTCCAAACTCAATTTCTGAGGTCTGATCTTACTCTGATCCTTACCCGGACCTACAGGGAGAGCCTCTGGAAGTACTCCGTCTGTCTCACCTACTGCTGCCCTCTTTTTCTTTCTAAAGTGGTTGCCTTTTGCTGATGGACCAAGGTCTGGTTCTGTAACATGAATTCAAAACCCCATACTCCCTGGACGCAGTCTGTCTTTCCTGCCTGGTATTCCTTTCCACTATATGGCCCAAACCAGCACTCTGCTTCCTCACTTCCATGCTTTGGTATGTTGTTCCCTCTGCCTGGAGTAGCCTCTCTCCCATGCTCATCTGTGGAAATCCATCCTTCTTAGCCTTCAGGACCTGCCTAGAGTGAAACTGCTTTAGAATCATTTTTTTTCTCCCCATCCAGAAGCAATGACTTTCCCTCTTTAGTTTTAACTGCTCAGTATTACCCAAATAGTGTATGATATGTACTGTTTTAGAGTAGAGTTACTTATATTTAATTCTTAAGTCTTCTTCTATAATATAATCTATTGGACAGAAGATGCTTTATGCAATGTATCTTTGGATTCTCCAAAGCTCTAAAACTTATGCTTTCCACATGGTAGATGTTCTAGAGATTTTGTTGAATAGATGAACAAAACATAAATGAATGACTAACTTTGATATTTGGCAATCCCCTATCTAGGCCTAAGTTTTTTCATCTGTCAGGTGAGGATATTGGATTAGATGATCTTTAAGATTCCTTTTTAGCTCATCTGACATCCAGGCTTAATGTTAATTAAAAGTTTTGAAATATATCTTTTGAGTTTTATGATTGTTTGTCATACATGGAGCAAGCACCATTAGGAGTTAGATGAACATATCATTTAAAGTGTCTTCCTGGATCATAAACTACTTTTTCTCTTTTCTAGGTTTACAGGTTGTCCTGAACTCCATTATAAAAGCCATGGTTCCCCTCCTTCACATAGCCCTTTTGGTATTATTTGTAATCATAATCTATGCTATTATAGGATTGGAACTTTTTATTGGAAAAATGCACAAAACATGTTTTTTTGCTGACTCAGGTGAGTAATGAAAATGGTAGCTAACCTAACATTAGAAAAATTTGGTTTTCCCAAAATCTTTGCGATTTTGGCAAAATCTGAAACAAACTGAGAGGCAAAGAAAGCTCCAAATATACCAGAAAGTCTGCTGAGACATTTATGAGTGTGAATTGTGTCCAGAATAAATGAGAATTTAATCTTCTTTTCTATCCTGATTTCCTCTATAATGTGTCCTGGCATGTGAGATGAGGGACCACCCAAAACTAGAACATGAGGCAAAGCCGTAGGCTTAAGAAAGGTTCTCTAAGAGAGGTTCAGAGGATAGAGCAGTGAATTCTGACTGGAGGAAACAAGGAAAATGCCACTGAAAAGGGGGCAGTTGTACTGGACTTTAAAGGACAAATAGGATTCTGAGGCAGCATTAATGGGCAGCAGAGTTCTAAGCTCTGGCAAGGGTACTTCACTATCTGCTGGCTTGGGTTTCCTGATGTCTCTGTCCTGAGTTGTGAAGCCTTCTTGTTCTGTTTGCAGATATAGTAGCTGAAGAGGACCCAGCACCGTGTGCGTTCTCAGGGAATGGACGCCAGTGTACCGCCAATGGCACAGAGTGTAGGAGTGGCTGGGTTGGCCCAAATGGCGGCATCACCAACTTTGATAACTTTGCCTTTGCCATGCTCACCGTGTTTCAGTGCATCACCATGGAGGGCTGGACAGATGTACTTTACTGGGTAAGTAAGCAGTTGGAGGAGAGAATATTCTGTCCTTGTGGAATATTCTGTCCTTGGATAAAAGTGTTTCATTAACTAGATCTGTTGGCAAGTGGACTGAAAAAGGGACCCTGGAAGTAAGTTCTTTGGGAAGGGAAGCAGACCTTTCTCCACAGACTAGGCCTCATTGTCCTGTTCACTTAGGAGCTTTTTAGTTGCAGTTCTAGAAAACTGCTGCATGATGTTGGCTTCTGGCCTTTTAGTCCTCTGCTTCCCAGTGCTACCTGGGGAATTGCTGTTGAGTGTGCCCAGTAGTCCCCTTGGAGGAAACCTAGAAAGCTAGGACTGTCCTAATTAAACTCTTAAGAGAAAAGTGGGTCATTTCCCATACCAGGAAGCTCCTGGATTTCCACTGGCTAAAATTGATCTTTTTTATATTAAGGCATGTTGCTCTATTAGATCTTAAAAAACAATGGTTGGTAAGATAAATTGGATGCTCTTCATGCCTGCCATACCTTAGTACAACCTTATACCCAAAATCAATTTTCCTCTATTATAATATTTCCCCTTTGCAGCTTTAGTATTACCATAAATCAGCCCAGCACAGGTCCTTAACATTCTCTTTTCTCTTGGAGGTATAGAATTCTGGTAGAGAGGGTAGAAATGGCACACCAGATTCCTGGAAAGCTCACAGAAGTTTGGAAATTGTTTTCCATGGTACAGCATTGCTAGGAGAATCAGCTAACATGTAGATTTTGAGCCCAAATCCAAGTCCAGATGGGATTAACCAGGATTCCATTAATGACTTGTTAGAAGACAATTAATAGAAAATTATTTCTTGAATGGGAAGCCTCTAGTTAAAAGGCCTACAAATTGAGAAGTACCTTCTGACAGTCTCTAGAGTGTAGATGTTTTATATAACTTCATATTGCTCCATAACTTGAGAACATAACATATATTGGTTATAAATAGGTTTTTGCTTCCCTTCACCAGTGAAAACTATGCTTGCAGGATTATACAGGTCCCTATATATTCAATGTTATGCAAAGAAGTTATGTGTTTATCTTTAGTCCCAAAGTGAGTCTAATTTGATGAGGTTTAAGAATCAACAACGTGGTATTTCTTGTTTCCCTCTTTTACCCTGCTTCTGATTGTCATGAGTGTGTGTGTGTGTGTCTGTGTGTCTGTGTGGGTATGCACATCATGTATTTATATTCATAAAACAACTCCTTTTTATGAAGAGGAAGAAGGAGATTATTTTGGATGAGCCAATCTAAATAGCCCAAACTCAGATCCTTCCCCCCAAACAGTACCAAAAACCATTTTTCTTTTTTAAAATAAAAATGCGTGAGTTCTCTCAGCTTTTGTTTTTTTTTCTTTTTCTGTTGTCATGGTGAATTGTCAACTGCTGATCCAACATGCCTTGACTAATGGACAATTTTATACTTTATGTTATATTTCTGCAGATTGATTCTCTAGTGACAATTTTCCTATTGTCAAGCAAGTGAAAACTCTGGGAATGTGTGATTAAAGGAGGGAAAACTTCATGCACCCAGAAACAAAACTTCCCACTTGCTTTCCTACAAACCTTTAAGTATTACCTAGGATGCTACAGTTATTATCTTTATTATTAATATGACAATCACAGTTACTAATTTGACAATATAATAATTACATCACATCTTTATTCTGATGGAGGAACTCAAAGTAATTTATAAACATAATCCTAGTATATATCTCTTTACATTATAAAAGATCTGGGATTTTGAAGATAGAGAACGTAGGATGTAGAGAGGCCACTTAACATCCCCAGGGGCCTATAGTGAGTGGCAAACTTTTTTTATAAAGGACCAGGTAATAAATCTTTTTGGCCTCGCAGGCCATATGACCTTTGGCACAACTACTTAGCTCTGCTTTTATGGCACAAAAGCAGCCATGGAAAATACATAAACAAATGGGTATTGCTTTATTCCAACTAAAACCTTGTTTATGGACACTGAAGTTTGGATTTTGTATAATTTTCAAATGCCATACAGACTATTGTTCTTCTTTTGATTTTTCCCAACCATTTAAAAGTGTAAAACCCATTCTTATCTCAAGGGCCATACAAAACTAGGCAGTGGGCCATAGTTTGGCAACCCCTGGTCTAGCCTAGAACCCAGCACTTTTGCATTCTTCCACTTGCCTGAGGTTTGTGAGCCCTTCCAGAACACTAGGGGGCAGCTAAGTAATGTCTTCTAGAGTGTTCACTGAAGCACATCAGAATTGTTTTTATTACTTGTCTTTTGCATTTATTAACACATCATAGAGGTAGGCAGGCACGGAGGTGACAGGTCTTCCTGATATTTTATGGACCATGGAAAGCTGGAAGCCACACAGCTGTGTTCAAACAGAACCTTCATACCCAGCAGAGTACCAGGCCCAAAGCAAGTACTCAGCAAATACTAGTGAGTGTTAGCATCTCCCAAGTGTACCAGTTCCATTGCCTCGTTAGTGTCAGTGGGCCATGCTTGAATATCTGTTCTTATCCATAACTGAGGCATAAAGGATATATCTTGGGAGATAAAGAAGGAAATTAAGTTGTGACTATTGATTGCAGGGAAAGTTCTCAGTCCTTTTGGAGTCTGTTTATGGTGGGCAAAGTCTTTGCTGGAGGTGTTTTGCATCTAGTTAAGTTTATATTCAGTCAGTGTTCTCAAACTCATTTATACCTTAATTCTTAAGTGTGCCTGGTAAATGGCTGTGAGAGTTTTGAGAAGGGAAGTGTAGGCAGTTCCAATATGCAAAAAGACACACTGAGACCATTTGGATGCATGGGGTGGGATTATTAATTTCTGATGGAAAAAATAGTGTAAAGCTCTTTTATAAAGTGAGTTCCATAAATGTAAGCTGTCATTTGACTTACACATATTTGATGTCTGCAGAGGAACTAAGGTATAGTGCAAAGAGAAAACAGTAAGGCTGGATAGAGCTGGTAGTGTGACCTTGGGTAGGTCACTGAACCTCTCTGGACATGAAATTTCTTGTCTACAAGGTGCGGGATTAGACTAGATGATACAAGTTATGTTTTTTTCTTTCAACTGAGAGGATAACTTTTCAAATGTAGGAAATTAATTAAAATATTGTTTTCAGGAGAGAGCTAACCATACAAATCATCATAGCCTCTTACCTTAGCACCATGCCCTTTCCTGAATGAGGGCACCTCACACCTATGGAGGTGCTGGGTGTCAAACCCAACAAGAAATGTCTTCATTTAAGGCACTGGGAAATTCTTCTCTAGTTAATCCGCTTAGGGCTTGCCTTTCTGTGTTCTCCACTTAGTCTTCACTCAGAGGACCTACAACAACCAGTGTACCAAGTGCCCAGTGGTGATTTCAACAACTAAAAATGAAATAAAATAAAGCATTACATGGCCTATAATTTAGCCACACATGTGTAGTTCAGCCTTTAAAATGAAGGATGCTAAATAGAATATTATTTCCTGGGCACCAGGTGTCACTACATGATGGCTTTGATATAATATAAAACAAGATAATTTAAATTGAAGTGCTTCAGTTCATGCTGATTTTGCCATCATTTATAAAGACCATACAGACAAAATCCCAAGCAGGCTTGATTTTCATGAGTAAACTTTGTGGAACACATTGCTACTTCTGACTTTTCCTTGTGTATGTGGTAAGGTTGAAGAAATATTAGACTCTGAAAAGAGGCTTGGGGTGAGAGGGTTTGGCTGGAAGAAAGACTGGCCCTTAAAGCCCATGGTTTGATTCCCTCCCCCACCTTCTGGCACAGACTCTTGGAGCTAGTCTTCTGTGACCTTGGGTTAGCCCTCACCCAGCTGTCGTCCTAGGCGATGCTTCTGATTTGAGCAAATGAGAATCTGCTGAACACCACCTACTCTAAAGGTATTAAAAGCCTTGGTTGTTTTTTTTTCCAATGAAATTTTTCCCTCCCAAGTGGAGCAGGCAACTGTTACTAGAGCCATTCTCTAGAACAAGGAGACTGAGGCCTGAACGCAGAGAGGTAAAGCAGATGGCTCTGCCAACTGGCTTTGCCAGAGTTATAGAGCAGTGAGCTTTTTCTCCCCTCACCGCGTGCATCCTTCCCTCACCCTGATGACACCTTCTCCCCGTCAGCATGCCGTCCTCTTCCAACAGAAAGCAAAACGGGCTCCGAGAGGTCACCAGCGCAGACCCTGAACCCAGGCTGGGCTGTGGCCACTACACCAGGCTGCCTATTTATTCTCTACGTGTGGGTTTTAAAATAAGTTTACGGTGTAGTTTTTTAAAAAGAATTACCCCCTGCCTTCTGCTCAAATTAGTTTATCCAATTCAATTAGGCCAACAATTGCAGCCATGGCCCTGGCTCATTCATTATTCTAATTGCCAATGTAAGATGTGCAGACCGATATGAGTTCTATTAAGCACATCAGTTTTCATGTGGCCAAACAGGTGTTTCATAAGGGATTAATGCCCTCTCCCTAGACTTCAGCAACAGATGTTAGGTAATTTTTTAACATTCTGCTTTGCTGTTTGGCTGCTGCATGAGGCAAACATAGTGAAATGCACAAGTCTCATTCTTTAAAGCTAAAACCTGGAACCAGATAACGTGCAGGAAAGCACATGCTTCCGGAGGAGCTTTGGAAAGTCCCAAGGGCTTGCACCAGCAAGGCAAGAGACATGAATCTGCCAGAATATAGGTAATTCTTATTAGCTGAAGATTCCGGGTGTTTCAGCAAAGTCAGGCTTGGGTTCATCCATTCTTTACCCCAATTGGTCCTTAACATCTCCCTCCTGGGAGGGATGTTTGCCCCATTTAACACTGACAGTTGTCCTGCTGGAAATTTCCATCCATCTGCGAACCGTAAAGCACCTGTCTGTTCCAACCTGCAAAGTGCTCTCTATCTAACTTCCCCTGGGCGTATCTGTAAGGGAGGCCAGGCCTAACTGTGCTTGCTTGAGCTGGTCCTAGAAGTAGGGGCACGGGGATCCTCTTGTCACCTCTAATCCCATAAACTCACAGCTTGACCCAGTTCCCTTGGGGTGGGTCAACTAAGTTAATGTTGGTGTGGGGGATAAGGGCTTCCTTCCTTATCCTGGGTCCTTCCTGTGGGCTAGAAAAATTCCCATTTCAAAGCCACTCCTGAATATGTGTCAGCTAATTGACTGCTAAAAAATTGTCCTTTTTTGTATAACTTTAGCTGTGCCTGCACTCATTGATCACAGATAATTCAGATTTAAGGTTGTGTAGGTTTCTTTGGAAAGGCTGACTTCCAGTTGAAAGTTACTATTTTAGGGTTTTTTTAAAGAAAAGAATTTATAGAGTCAAATGTTGCCACTTTGTCTCTATAATTAAGACTTTCCACCATCAGAAGTTTTAAAAGCAAAAAAGTACTAACAACTTGGGCAGGGTGGAAAATAGATTCTAGCTAAGCATTAGTTTTTGCCTCTACCAAGGTCTTTTCTGAAAATCACTTACCAAGGCAGTTTCCTGTGAGAGAAAGCAAAATCCCAGCTGACTTCCCTACCTGTGGCCAAACTCTTCTCTAATTTGACCTGAAAGCCTTGATGACTCTCCTGTGTGTATGTGTTCGTGTGCTTGTGTGTGTGTGTGTGTTAGGAATATGTAATGACTGTGCATTGGCTCCTGTTGTCTCTGATTTGAATCTAAGTCAATGTTTAATTAAATGTATAGAATGCTGTCTCTAATGTGACCCTCTCTCCTTATTAGATTCTCTTATTAACCCACTTCTATGAGACCATCTTATTTCTTACAGATGAATGATGCTATGGGATTTGAATTGCCCTGGGTGTATTTTGTCAGTCTCGTCATCTTTGGGTCATTTTTCGTACTAAATCTTGTACTTGGTGTATTGAGCGGGTAAGCTACACCTCTTTCATCTTGAAAGCAGAGTCCTGAGGACAGTTGCCAAGACCACACAGGCTTTGCTAGATGGGAGCTGCCGGGTGGGTGCCAAACACTTTGTGTCTTTTGAGCTGTTTTCATTTTTGCTGTGGCTTCCCAAATCAAGCTGTTTCCTGGAACTGTACCAGCCCTCATGATGGAAAGATTATTGACCAGAAATTAATCAACTTTGTTGCTTGGGATTTAAATAATTTCCTTCACTTGCCCTATTGTCCTAAAACGAGTTACATTTATAATTGCTTTATAGGTCCGGATCCAAATCTAATGCAGATTAATTGATATATAATAGTAACTAAATGAGCTGGTCCAGGCCTGGCTTTGGGTAGGCCAGATTTGTAGATTTCAGCAGCAGAATTTGTCCTTATTTTAAGAAATGAATGGAAGGCCTAAGGCCTAGTTCCTCTTCTAGGAGACTAACCTTCAACCAAAGCACTGAGTGGTCTTGCACCTGCAACTGGGGCTCTGCTCTTTAGTAAATGGTTAACTGATAACTGATCTCCTTACATTTTACAGGTAAATGATGCGATAGGATGGGAATGGCCATGGGTGTATTTTGTTAGTCTGATCATCCTTGGCTCATTTTTCGTCCTTAACCTGGTTCTTGGTGTCCTTAGTGGGTAAGCAGTTGGATTCGTGTTGCACATTCTCCTGCTGCCACATATGAGGCGGCTCTGTGTGTCTCCCAGCTACTCCCTGATAGCTTCTCTGCATGCGTTTGGACTCTGATGTCCCCTCAGTATGTTGCTTTTGGATTGAACTGTGATTCTTTCTGCCTGTACCTGTCTGTGAGATTCTGTGTTTCCGATGCTTGCCAAACACTGTTAAGTAGATGAAAATGCGTCCCTGAAGCCAGCCACCAGTCGATTAGTATGCAAACATGTAGAGGTGGGTTGCAGTTGATTAAAAGGATCCCCAACCTTGGCCTCTACCAGGAAGAGGCTACTGTCTTGTGAGGTTTAGTTTCCTTAACTCGGCCCTTTTAAGTTACCCATAACGTTTTGGAAATATTTCCAGTGGTGTTTCAGATTTTATTGTGGAGGAGAAATAAGCCTAGATTAGTACAATTTCAAAATCTTATGTTCTTCAGGTCAGGATCATTTATTAGCTTGGCTTTCTGCTGCTGTTACTGTGAGAATGTTCCCTGTAAATCGTTTTAATTTTAACTTGACTCTTCCAAATGTTGATCATCTTTTGAGCATTTGTTTCTATGGCCTTGTTGTAGTTCTCATCAGTCAGTCACCATTTTTGAAATTTCCTTTTGTTCACCACCTCATCACTGTGAAGAGGGCTCACAGCAGAGACTGGCTCCAGAAGATGATGCATCATGTTACAGGGCTGTGCCCTCCTGAAGTTGAGATGCCCTCCCAGAGCTCCTGTGGATAGCTCTGCATCCTCACCATCTCTTAGCCCAGAAAGGGCATTACCCCAGAGCAGGAAGCTTCAGAGTGTCTGGGCCCAGAAGCAGTTCCTACATACCACCCTTGCCTGGGCAGGGGGCCCAGTAGGTGCCCCTCTCCCCCAGAGGAGCCTTTGGCGCTGCATTGAGCCTGGGCATCCTCGAGAAATACTTGTTGACAGACTTGCTCGAAAGTGAGTTTATGTACTCCTCGCTCACTTTATCTTGTTCTTCCTGAGGCCGTATCTCAGGGAACTGATGTCTTCATGTGTGCTGAGTCAGAGCAGAGAACTTTATCACTTTTTCCTAAGCCCTGCCTTTTCCAGAGCTGAAAGCAGAGTGAATAACCCATCTCTGCTTCCTTTCTTTGCCTTCCCTTAAACCTGCCCTGCCTGTTTTCAGCAGGTAGCACATTTGAATTCCCGGGGGGATGGTTAGTTTTCTACCACGGTCACAAGCTGCCTCACCAAGCCCCTAACTTGACAAGACCTGGGAGTTGGAGGTATACCAGCACACCCCCTCCTCCACCAAAGCATCCTGCTACAGATAAATGACTCCCAAAGCCTCATGCTATTTTACTTAAAACGTCAAAGCATATTCCTCTTACTGGACTTCTGGGGCCTCAGGCTAGTGTTGAGGGTGGAACTTATCCCTGGAGAAATACTGCATTTGATTTTGCCACAGAAACTGCCCATACGAGGTTAACAGCAGTTCAGTTGTGCCTTCCTTGGTGCCCCATGTCTCCCACACCCAACCACACTGACTGAGGCCGTGGAAACCACCAATTTTAACAGTGCTAGTGACATGCTTATCTTTTAGTTTCCCCAAGCAGGAACAATCACCCCTGTACGATGAAGCAGCCATCAGAGCCATATCATATAAAGAAAGAAAAAAGACAAGGATGGAAGGAGAGGCTCCTCATTATAACAGGAGGGATTACATATGCCACCTCATGGGGGTACCCAACGCTGGAGAATTAAGAGAAAGCACACACCTTCGTGGAACCACCAGTTTACTAAAATATATAAGTAATTTTAAAATATTTTTGTATCAGAACAAAGCTAGATCCCTTACAAAGGAGAATGCAAATATCACATGAATTTTTAAAATAAAACGTGAGACTTGCCAGCATGCAATAATCAGTTCATGCTGGTGGTCTAGCTCCTAGGCCTGGACCCTGGCTCTTCTCCACTGGTAAGGCCACAAGTAGGACTTGAGGTGGGAAATGTGCTGGGGGACCACATCTGCAACGCACAGCCACTCAGCCATGTGCACTCAGTGTGCCAGCAATTTCTGAGTTCCTCCTGAGTGCTCAGCTCTTGGCCAGAGGCCAGGAGTGCCAGGATGTCTAGGGCACAGACAGAGGCCTTGTGCTCAAGCAGTCAGTGTCTAGTGGGGGAAACTTGTTTACGCAGTGCAGTATGGCACATGTTAGAGTAGATGTGTGGACCTGAGGAACCATGAAAGCCATGAGTCTATGAGCTGGATCTGGAAAGAGGAGGTGATGTCTGCCAGGAGAAACTGATTTGAGGGACTGGCATCCGGCCACCTCCCCTAATAAGTCCCTTCCCCAGTTCTCACCTGTTCTTCCTACCCCCAAAGCAACAACAACAAAATAGGTAATTTGTATTTATTTTCTCCTCAAAGCAAATTAAAGTTTTTTTTACTTTAATCTTAAGATTCTTCACAGTTGTTTTTAGGGAGCACCAGAGATGCTACAAAACCAGAAGGCCTTAAATATTAAAAGGAAGATGACTTATCTTACAAAGTCCATTAGGGATGAGCAGTTAACTGTAAATGTATTCCCAAAAGCACTGAATTAAAAGGCTCCCATTTTAGAAACTGAACTCAAGACCATGTTACTGCCTTCTAATGGAGAAACGTTAGATGATGCTGTGTGTCCTTAAATCTGTTAACCATTTTATTTTGTTTATGCTCTTTGGGTCCTTTCTTTTTCTTATGGCCATGCCATCCTATTGTATTCTTGATCTGACTTTAAACTGTATATTTGATTTGGTGTTTATATATTGTTCAAGTATTATGATGCTTTGGAAAAATCTTTGGCTTTATAACAGATCCCTTTTTCTCAAGGTGAGTATGAAATTTATAAACTGTACCGAGCATGAACATGATGGTAATGAAAGGCATTCTGTGGGAGGAGCTCAGAATGTCTATAAATAATGTTGCAATTTAACATTAAGTTATCATTGAGGAGATGGCCCCATTATGTCCAGGAATGCAGAAGAATGTCTCATTTAAGTGTACAATTCAGCAGATATGTCTCACCTTTTCAGCTGGCTTTTTAGAAGCTTGGTGATTTTTCTCTTTAAAAATGGTTCTTTTAATTCCTTGTCCTTTTGGAGGCTTTCATCAGTAAATAGGCTAAATAAGAGCACACATTTGTGTCTCAAGCTTTTGTTCCTTTAAAATCACTGCCAGAGTCCCAAGGGGAAAAGGTGACCCTGGGCAGTAGACTGGTGAAACCGGTACCTGCTGCTCTGCTTTCACGACCCACCTGCCACAGGCCACACCTGTGGCAATGGTGTCCAAGCACCTGAAGCAGAAAACTCTCTGGGCTCTGCAGGTGTGGTTCAGACCCCTGAGTAGAGAGTGGTAGATGGAAAAGTAATAATGCCAGTGTAACACATTAACTCTACGACTTCATGTCATCATCCTGAACTTCAGTTTCCTTGACCCCCAAACGGGATAATTCTGTCGTTCTGGCTCCCTCATGGGGTGGTTTGCTTCAATCAACTAATGAATGTGGTAGTTCTTTGAAAAATATATAAAGGATTTTACTTCTTTTAACATATCCTCATCTTAATACTCTTTACCTCCCGTGCTCTCCTCCCTGGTGAAGTGGGTATAGCCTAGAGGAGTCTTTGGAAATCTTAAAGTGTAGCATTTTCTGAATTATGTAGAAAGTGACCAAGAGAAACATGATTCATACACATATTGCTACCACACTCTGTGCCACCCAAGAGGTGACTGAGGAGGATGAGGAGGTTCTTTGTCAGCTATGAAGCATTATGCAGACCTAAATTGTTACTGAAGTGCTATTTGACAGTGTTTTTGTGTGTGTATACAAAGAAAGTAGAATGGCATTTCTGTAACAGAGTAGAGGCCTGTTTATCTTAATACATTTTGAAGGAACATGGATGAGGTGAAGCATTATAGAAAAGCAAGAGTCATTTTCCAACAAGTTCTCATCTTTCTGAATCTCATTGTTGGGAGCCTTCCTGCACCCCATTCTGGGTATATCGAACATCAAGTCTAGAGAAAGACTCAGGCACGGCTACTTTTATAAACTTTTAAAAAATATTATTAATGGGCAGGGGGGAGAGGTATCAATGGTGGTGGCAGAACTTATACCCCATAATACATCATGTCAGAAATTTATACAATAGATTCAGGTCTGAGGCATCATAATTTGCATCATGGTCCATCTAAATCCACACCATTACGAGCCATGGTAATCAGAGATGGTCTCTGATTTCTACTTCTTAAATGTTGGCTCAGTGGGTGGAACACACTAGGTAGATGGCTGTTATATTGCTTTTGCATATTTTCTTAGTTCAGACATAGCCTCTGGGAGTAGGCATTCTTAGAAATTATTCATGGCTGGGATTGGAGTTCTTTCTCATTCAGCACCTTACCACATCTGCTGAAAGGAAATGAACAGACCATCCTTTTATACATGCACCTCTTTCATATCGACAGCTTAGAAAACTAATCAAATTGCTTACAAAATTGAAAGGATATTGTTGATGTCATGAAATAACAGGCTATCAGTGAGATTTGTTACCACTATATTGTAGAATAAAATTATACTGACTTAGTGAGTTAATTTCATATCTTGGCCAACAGAATACTTGGCAAATGACTAAGAAGACATAAAAGCAAAGGGACAGTGGAGGGCTCATTGTAGACAGAATGATTTTTTTAAAATGATGTGCATAATTGGTGACGATCAAACTGCCAGACTGCCAGAGAAAGACGCCGTTAATGATCGCTTGTAACAAAACACTTCTGCTGCTTCTTATTTAGCTGATTTGACTATGTTAATATGTGAAAGATTTGTCCAAACCTTTTCTCAATCTTTGAGGTAGTTCTGTAAATGGGGTTGAATAGTGATGTTGGGGTGCTGGAGAGACCCAGGGTACTTTAGTAACCTCAACATGGTTTGGCTTTTGTAGAACAAAAAATTAAGCCCTGATTAGATTTAAATGGAAGAATGCAAATTTTCCTTTTTAAAATAGAGAACCAAATTAAACATTTATTTATACTGTTAAACCCTGAACTTTTGGTTGTGGAGTTAAAAGGCCATTGTAGGTAATTGGCAGCTGGATTCTGGTGCTGTAGGTACCATGGTACCTGAAGTAGGTACACAGGCTGGTAGCCACACCTGACATTAACAAGTGAGTAGTAACCTCTCTGTCGCTGGCTCCCAGCTACTGTTTCCATAGAAATGGCTGTTGGGATCAGTGGAAACGAGGTAAGTGAAAGTTTTCGCTGATCCTTGTTTCCATCAAGCTGATGTCTTTTTCCCTGGCAACAGCAGTGGACAGCAGCTAGGAACTAGCAACAGATTCATTAGAGCTCTCTCACTTGTCAGCTGTGGTTATCATCTGTTCCTGACCAAGTTCTTCTTCATAGAGCACAGTAAAGACCTCTGAGGACCAGGAGGCATCTCTGGCCACCTGTGCCCTCCTGGGTACCCATTTTGCCAATGGAGAGCTAATTATGTACTAGATGCTCTGTCAGCAGCCTTCCTCCACCTGCAGTCTGGTTTTTTGATGTGAAATTTAGGAGAAGGGCAGAACCTGTTGAGGGTATCAGGGCTACCCAGCAGGCCTTTGAGTCTGTTAATCCCAGATCCTGAGGGAGGAGAATTCATTACAATGCCCTCATGCACAGACCCAGATCTTTATACAGCTGCTGGTACTTAATGGTCAAAATAAACTGTAATTTTCCTCTGTCCTCTATTCAGTTAGTGGCATTAACAGTTGCCATCACTTCCACAATGAAAAGGGTGTTTATGAATTTAATAATTGAATTTCTTGTGAAAACATATTGCTGACTGCCTCTGTCAACCTTTTTTTGTTCTTTTTTTTTTGTTCTGTGCAACATTATTGTACAGGCTGGTGAAATTGCTTACAGAGATCAAATATTGGTATAGAAGGGAAGCTCATACGAAGACCAGTATGTCTGTAATACAGGGGATTCTTCTTTATTAAATTTCAATAGTCGTTCCTTTCCTTGATTTTCATTTTAATATTATAGTAAGTGTTTGCACCCAAGGCATAAGTATCCTCCACCTGTATGAGACAGCATTCACAGGCCCCACAAAGTACAGTCATTATTACCCCAGTATGTGAGCTGGGAGCACAGGAGAGGCACGGGTGAGTCGTTGGGCACAGATAATAGTTTCTTAAAAGACTTTTTCTGAATAAAAACAAAACAAAACTGATACCCAGAGTTGTATCTTTGAGAATAGAATAAGGATATGAGTTCACAGTTTTATGTGAATTTAGAAAAGCTATCTGGAAGAGGACTGAAAAATTGTGGATTCTCTGTCTTTGGAAAGTTTTCTGAATGAATTTATTCTGAACTCTATGGGGATAGGGCCACTATGCTTGTCCTGGAGGCAGTATTTAGAGCTAAGCCCTAAATATTTCTGTGTCACCTGGTTAGGTCTAATCTAATAGACTAATAAGCAAAAAATCTAGCTAGGTACTTTTTTCTCTTTCTTACACTTCTTAAGAAAGAACAATTTATTCATTTAATGAATATTTTTGAGTACCCACACAATAGTAGAAATATTGGCCAAGTGCCTTACTAGGCTCTGGCATTATAGTAGTGAGACAAAAGGGACAGAATTCCTGTGTTCATGAAGCTTATATCTAAATGGAGGAGGCAAAAAATTATGATTTAAAACTTTTATAAATGCTTTGAAGGGAAGGTACATAGTGCTGTGAGTATTTGATGGATGCACCTCATATCTAGGGAGTGACTGGAAGCATCCTGGAGGCAGTGAAGAATTACTGAATAGTCAGGTAGTAGTTCAGTTGAGGGAAAATCCTATGCAAAGATCCTGCAATAGGAGCAGAGAACATTGGAGGAACTGCACAAAGCCAGGGTGGCGGGAACCTAGGGATCTGGGAGAGGAAGGTCGAAAAAGAGACTGGAGAGATCACATATGACCTTTTAGACCATGTCAAAAATTTTAGTCATTAGCTGAAGAGTAGGGAAAGTCATTGATGAATTTTAAAGAGGAATTTATGTGATTTAAATTTGTGTTTTATAAAGATGATTCTGTGTTCTGATATCTGCAACTAAATTTAAAATGGTTCAAAACATAAGATGAATAGATAGATAAGAGGGAAGGACAGATTTGTGATAAAGAAAATATAGCAGATGTTAATTGTGGAATCTAGTGGTAGGCATATGTGTGTTCACTGTATAGTGTTTTTCTACTTTTATGTTTGGAATTTTTCTTAATAAAGTTTTGGAAAAATCTTATAAAAATCATTCTGGCAGTAGTATAAATGGACTAGATTGATACAAGACTGGATGTGGGGAGATCAATTTAAGACACTTCTAATGTGCTTCCAGCCACAATAAAATATGATATCAAATGGAATCTTTCACCAAAAAAGCTATAAAACTGGGCAAAATATGTGAAGTAACTGTTTTCTGAAAATAGAAATAGGCAGCACAGACCGGGAATCGTTAAGAGGAGGGAAACACATGAAGTAAGCCCCACAATTGTCTTACCTTTCTGCCTGGAGACACTTTCTAAATTTTGATATAGGAAGGCAGAGCCCAGCAGAACATGGTAGTTTGTCTGCTAAAGAGGCAAAGAGCAGAGCTCAGGGCTCCTGAGAAAGCTGGAATTTTCAGGAAAGAGGACTGGAGAGAAGTACCCAGAAATCTGCATAGGGATTCCTTAAATCTTTGGCCATATACTAAGCCATTTATGTGCAGGCAAGATTTATTGAGGCATGAGCTGCTGGAAATCTTGCAGTGCTGGGAGAATTAGGGGTCCTGATCAGCCAGAGTAGATTGAACTTTATGAGACCTCAGAGGAGCTAGGGCTACTCTAGCCCTAGAGTGAGTGCTACTTTAGACTAGTTCTAATCAAGCTTAAAAAATTAGCTTCAAAAGGATCAGGCCAAATGAGCAATAAATTAAATCCTGCCAGAACAAAATTCAGCACTCTGAATTTTGGGAAGACACCCAAATCCAGACTTTCTCTAGATGTTTCCCCAAGTAATAAAAAATTGCAAGACATGAGAAGTATCAGTAAAACATGATCCATAATTAATGGAGAAAAAGTCAATAGAAACTAAGAGATGTTACAATCAATAGTTATAGATTTATAAAGTTATTATAAATATATTCAAGGATTTACAATTATATAGGGGCAGGCTCTAAATCTTGACAGAAATAGAAGCTGTAAAAAAGAACAAAATAAAAAGCTTTGAAATAGCAAATACAGTATCTGAAGCAAAAATCAACAAATTGGATACTACAAGGGAAAAAAAATCAGCGAAGGCTTAGTGATCTCTAGGACAATAATAAGCAATGTGGTATACATGCTATTGGAATCCCAGAAGGAGAGGGAAAAGAGATTTGGGAAGAAAAAATATTTAAAGAAATAATGGAGGGAAGCAGACTTGGCCCAATGGATAGGGTGTCTGCCTACCACATGGGAGGTCCACGGTTCAAACCCCGGGCCTCCTTGACCCACGTGGAGCTGGCCCGTGCACAGTGCTGATGTGTGCAAGCAGTGCTGTGCCATGCAGGGGTGTCCCCCACTTAGGGACACGTGCAAGGAGTGTAAGGAGAGCCGCCCAGCGCAAAAGAAAGTGCAGCCTGCCCAAGAATTGAGCCGCACACACAGAGAGCTGACGCAGCAAGATGAAGCAACAAAAAAAAACACAGATTCCTGGTGCCACTGATAAGGACAGAAGCGGTCACAGAGGAACATGCAGCAAATGGACACAGAGAGCAGACAACTGCCAGGGGGCAGGGGAGAGAAATTTTTTTAAAAGTCTTAAAGAAATAATGGCAAAAAATTGGCAAGAAGCGCAACAAATCCTACGTAGCATGTAACACATACACAACAGTCACACATAAGCACATCAAATTCAAGCTACTGAAAACGATAGATACTTTAAAAGAAACCAGAAGGAAAAAGACATATTACATACTGGAATAAAATAATGAGAAATACTGCTGACTTCTTTTTAGAGATAGTACAAGCCAAGAGACAATGGAATGCCATCTTTTAAGTGCTGAAAACAAAATTGGACTTTTGTATACAGGGAAAAAATTAAGGCAAAATAAAGAAATTTTCAGAAAAACCAAATCAACCAAAAGAATTTGTCACCACTTAATCTGCATTACAATATATGTTACAGGAAGTTCTTCAGGCTAAAAGAAATAACAGATTGAAAGTTAGGTATACATTAAAAAAAAAAACACCAAAGAGGGTGATGTGGGTAATTATAAAAGAATTTTTCTCATTTCTAAATTTCTTTAAAAGGTAAAAGTGAAAATAATATTGGGGTATTATGATGACTGTAACATAGGTAGCAATAAAATATGTGGCAACAATAGCAAAAAGGGAGCTAAATGGAACTTTACTGTTATAAACCTTTTACATTATATGAGAATATAATATGAATTCATGGTAGACTAAAAAGTTATGTATGCATGTGATAATCTCTAGAGCAATGGTTAAAAAATAAAACCAAGTAGTATATCCGATAAGCCAAAAGAAGAGAGAAAATAGAATACTAAATAATACTTAATTACTTGAAAGAAGGCAGGAAGGAAGGAAAAAGGGAACAATGAATATACAGGATAAGTTTTTTAAAAACAGCAATATGGTAGACTTAAACCCAGCCATATCAATAATTGAAATAAATGAAAACATACACATTTTCATTTAAAGTCAAAAATTGTCAAAATGATTAAAAATGCATGACTGAATTATACACTGTAATGATAAAGACACAGATTAAAAGTAAAATGATGGAACTAATATGCTGTGCAAACACTTATCAGTATAAAGCTGTGTAACTAGATTAATATCACACAAAATGGATTTCAGTACAAGGAGTATTTCTAGAGACATCTTTCAGAGATAGAAACATAATCATAATCATAACATGTCAATTCATCAAGAAGACACACTGATCCTAAATGTGTACGTAATAACAGCTTTAAAATACATAAAGCAACAGCAGTTGAAATTAAATACAAAAATCAATAAATCCATAAACATAGATGAAAAATTTTGCAATCACCTCTCAATAGTTGATTGAAGAAGGATACACACACACAAAACAGCAAGAATAGATAATATTTAAACATTACCAATTTGACCTAACTGATATGTACAGTACACCTACACCCAGTAACTGCATGATACATATGGGCATGTGAATATTTACAAAGATGAGCCATATCTGGGTCATAAGTAAGTCTTCCTACATTTCAAAATATTGAAATCTTACAAGGTATGTTTTTTCTAATTGCAATAGATGTAATATAGAAATCAATAACAAATTGTCTAGAAAACCTCCCAAATATTTAGGAAATAATATATCCCTAAATAACATATTCAAAGAAATAATTACAAAAAAATTTAAAAATATATTAAACTGAATAATAATGAAAATACAACTCCATGATTTTTTTTCTTTATTAGAAATGTGGGTTTACAGAACAAGCATGCTTAAAAAACTGTATTTCCATACACCACCCCACCACCAACTACTTGCATTGGTGTGGAACATTTGTTAGAATTGATGATAGCGCATTTTTATAATTGTATTATTACGTAAGGTCCATGGTTTAACTTAGGGATCACTGTTTACGTAGTACAGTTCAATGGACTTTTTAAAAAACTTTTATTCTGTTACTGTGTATATAGTTCTAACCTTTCCCATTATAATCATATTCAGATGTATGTGTTTCATGATGTTAATTGCATTCACAACATTGTGCTACCATCACCATATCCATTACCAAAACATTTCCATCTCTCCAAATAGGAACGCTATACGTTTTTTCCCTCCCTCTCCCTCTACCCTGCTGTTTTTTGCTGTCTGTGTCCATTCGCTTTGTGATGATCTGTATCTCTTTCCCTTTTTTCTTCTTGTTTTTCTCCTCTAGGATTCACTGGGATTTGATCCTGGGGACCTCTGATGTGGAGAGAGGTTCCCTGTCATTTACGTCACCTCTTTTCCTGGTTTCTGTTGTGCCTCACCTTGACTTTCCCCTTCGTCTCTCTTTTGTTGCATCATCATCTTGCTGTGTGACTCACTTGCATGAGCACTTGGCTTGCTGTGCTGGCATTTGGCTCGCTGTGCGGGTACTTGGCTTGCCACATGGGCACTCATGTGGGCACAATTTTTTTTACCAGGAAGGCCCAGGGATCTAACCTGGGTCCTCCCATATGGTAGGCAGAGGCCCAATCACTTGAGCCACATCCACTTCCCAGAACCTTCCTATATTTTAAGCCTTAACTTCCCATTCCGTGTCCCCACTCCATCCCCTTGTAACTTACATTCTAGATTCTGACTCCGTTTCAAATCAGTGAGATCATACAGTTTTTGTCCTTTTGAGTCTGACTAATTTCACTCAGCATAGTCTGCAGTGTTCACCCATGTTGCATGTTATCAGGAATTCATTCCTTTTACTGGCTCAATAATAATCTATTTTATGTATATACCACATTTTATTTATTCATCAGTTGATGGGTTTGAGTTGCTTCCATCTTTTGGCAGTTGTGAATAATGCTGCTTTGAATATCAGTGTGCAAATCTGTGAGTCCCTGGCTTTCAGTTTTTTGGAGTAGACGCCTAGCAGTGGGATTCCCAGGTCATATGGTAGTTCTATGCTTTGTTTTCTGAGGAACCACCAAACTGTCTCCCTCAGCAGCTGCACAATTTTACATTGCCACCAGCAATGAATGAGTGTTCGTATTTCTCTGCATCCTCTCCAATGCTTATTTTCCGTTTTTTAATACCAGCCATTCTAATAAAATGGTTTTGATTTGCATTTTTCAGATAGCTAATGATGTTGAGCGTGTTTTCATGTGCTTTCTGGCCATTTGTATATTTTCTTTGGAGAGTCTTTTCAAATCTTTTGTCCATTTTTAAATTGGGTTGTTTGTTTTTTGTTGTAATGTTGAAGGATTTCTTCATATATTCTGGACATTAAACCCTTATTGGATATGTGGCTTCCAATATTTTCTCCCATTGTATAGATTGTCATTTTACTTCGACAATAAAGTTCTTTGAGAAATAAGTTTTTTATTTTGATGAAGTCCCATTTATCTGGCTTTTTCCTGCCTTTGTGGTTTGTACTTTGGGTATAAAGTCTGAGAAACCATTGTCTAACACAAACTCCTGAAGATGCTCAAAAATGCCTTTTCTGCATCAGTTGAGATGATCATGTGATTTTCACCCCTCATTCTGTTAATGTGATGTATTATATTAATTGATTTTTATGTTGAACCAACCTTGTATACCAGGGGTAAGTCTAACTCTTGACCATGGTGTATAATTCTTTTAATAAACTATTGGATCCAGTTTGTTAGTATTTGTTGAGGATTTTTTCATCTGTATTTTTTGGAGATACTGGTCTGTAGTTTTCTTATCTGGCTTTTGTATGAAGGCAGTGTTGGCCTCTTAAAATTAATTAGAGAATGTTCCCTCATCTTCACTTTTTTGAAAGTGTTTGAGCAGGATTGGAGTTAAGTCTTCTTGGCATGTTTCATAGAATTCCCTGTGAAGCTATCTGGTTCTAGGATTGTCTTTGTTAGGAGGTTTTTTTATTACTGATTCAGTATCTTTACTAGTTTGTTGAGATCTTCTATTTCTTCTTAAGATTGTTGTGAATTTTCCATTTCTCCCCGTTATTGGTTTCTAGCTTCATCCCACTGTAGTCAGAGAATATACATTGTGTGATTTTAATATTTTTTTAACTTAGTTGGGACTTGTTTTGTGACCCAGCACATGGTCTATCCTGGAGAATGACCCTTATGCACTGGAGAAGAATGTATATTCTATTTTTTGTTGGGTAAAGCATTCTATATATGTTTGTTAGGTCTGGTTGGTTTAATATCTTATTCACGTCTTGTACTTCCTGACTGACTAGATCTTCTGACTAGATGTTCTATCCATTATTGAGAGTGGAATATTAAAGTCTCCTACTATTAATGTAGAACCAGTAATTTCCCCTTTTACAGGTTAGTATTTGCTTCATATATTTTGAGGCTTCCCTGTTAGGTGCATATATATTTATAATTGTTATATCTTCCTGTTGAATTGTTCCCTTTATCACTATATAATGACCATTTCTGACCCTCATAACTTTTTTATTTAAAGTCTGTTTTATCCTACATTAGTATAGTCTCCCAACTCTGCTTTGATTACTACTTTCACGGTTTTATGTTTTTCCATCCTTTCACCTTCAACCTACTTATATCTTTGGAAATGTCAGATGAGTCCCTTGCAGACAGCATATGCCTTTTTACTGGAGAGTTTAATCCCCTTACATTTAAAGTCAACTACTGATAATTTAGCCTTTGCACTTTTTGTGTCCCTCACTTTGTTAATGACTACTTATATATTTATTTTATTTTTTGAAATTGTACCAAATTATTGCCTTCTCATTTCCATCTGGATTTATTTTTCATGTTTTCTTGATGATTACCATGGGGTTAAAATTTAACATCCTAAATTTCTAGTAATCATATTTGATTTGATATCAACTTAACTTCAAAAGCATGCACATATCCCTTTCCTTTATATCTCTCCCCCTTTTTTTTAATATTTGTTACCACTTTTATCTTTGTACATTGTGTGTTCAAAATCCTAGATTTATCATTACTTTTTAAGCCATTGTATTTTAGCATCTGTATGATATAAAAAGTAGAGTTACATACCAAACTATATGATGCAATAGTACTGGCATTTATAATTATCCAAATGGTTACCTTTACCACTCCCTTTATTTCTTTATGCTCCTTATACCCCTTTGAACCACTGTCTAGTGTCCTTTCCTTTCAGTTTGAAGAACTCCCTTTAGTATTACTTGTAGGGCAGGCTTAGTGGAGATGAACTTCCTCAGCTTTTGTTTATCTGAGAATGTCTTAATCTCTCCCTCAGTTTTGAAACAGAGTCTCACCAGATATAAAATTCTTACCTGGCAGTTATTTTCTTTCAGCAATTTAAGTATTTCAACCCACTGCCTTCTTTCTTCCATAGTTTCTGATGAGAAATTGGCGCTCATCTTATTGAGAATCCCTTGTATGTAATATGCTGCTTTTCTCCTGAGCTTTCAGAACTCTCTCCTTGTCTTTTGCATTTGATAGTATGATCAATATATGCTGGGTGTATTTTTCTTCATCTTTATCCTTCTCTGGGCTTCTTGGATGCACATATTCATGTCTTTTGCTAAGTTTGGGAAGTTCTCTGTCATAATTTATTTGAATATTCCTTTTGCCCCTTTCTCTCTTTCTTCTCTTTCTAGGACTCCCATGATGCATATAGGACTCCCATGATGATTTTGACCCAGATGCATCTTAGGCTGTTTTCACTTTTAATGATTCTTTTTTCTTTCTGTTCCTCAGCCTGACTCATTTCAAGTGTCTTGTCTTCAGGTTGACCAATTCTTTCTTTTGCCAGACCCAATCTGCTCTTGAAACTCTCCTGGGTATTTTTTCCCTTTTATTTTAAAAGAAGCTTAAAAAATATATAAATGCTACATTGAAAATACAGGGGATTCCCACATACTATATATCACACCCCCTCCTCCTCCCACACTTTCCCCCATTAACAACTTTGATTAGTGTGGTACATTTGTTACAATTGTTGAACACATATTGAAGCATTACTACTTACCATGGTCTATAGTTTACATTATAGTTTACACTTTGCATTGCACAATTTTATAGGTTTTGACAAAATGTATAATGGCTTGTATCCATCATTGCAATATCATGCAGAACAATTCCATTGTCCCCAAAATGCCCCATATTATACTTATTCTTCCCTCTCCCTCCTCTCAGAACCTCTGATGAACAGTCTTTGTATCAGTGTTACAAGTTCTTCCATTACTAGAATAATAATAAGTCTACTTTAGTCCATAGTTGCATTCCCCCGTATGTTTGTTCATTCCTCAATGAGGATTTTGGGATGGTGATGCCTATTCTACTGAGATCCCATGGGGGAGATAGATGGAACTGTCTTGCTTATTCTGTTTTTTGGGATGGGCATTGTCCATCATCATCCTTTTGTTAGTTGTCTTGGGTGATCTCCTGGGCATTTTTAATTTCAGTTATTGTGGTCTTCAACTCCAGTTGAAGTTCTGTTTGGTCCTTTTACTATTTCTATATCGTTACTAACACTCTAATATTGCTCATTTAACATTTTCCTGATATACTTTAGTTCTTTCTCTGTATTTTCCTTCATTCCCTTGGCTGTTTTTTTTTTTTTATTCTTTCCTTTTATTTATTTATTTATTTGTTTATTTATATATTTTTAATGTTTCATTAAAAATATGAGGGCCCCATATAGCCCTCACCCTCCTCAGCCCAATCCTACCACATCAACAACCTCTTTCATCAATATGGCACATTCATTGCATTTGGTGAATACATTTTGGAGCACTGCTGCACCACATGGATAATAGTTTACATTGTAATTTACACTCTCACCCAGTCCACCCAGTAGGCCACGGCAGGACCTACAATGTCCAGCAACTGTCCCTGCAGTACCACCCAGGACAGCTCCAAGTTCTGAAAATGCTCTCACATCATATCTCTTCTTTTGTCTCCCTACCGTCAGAAGCTACCATGGCCACTTGCTCCACATTAATACTACATTTTCTTACATTACTAATCACCATAGTTCCAGAATAGAATATTAGTAAGTCCACTCTAATCCATACTCTAGTCCTCCATTCTATGGACCCTGGGATGGTTATGTCCACTCCACAACTATATCAAGAGTGGGCTTAGATTCCACATGGATGATGGATGTAATTCTCCTGCTTGCACTTGTAGGCACTGTTGGCTCCCTGGTGTGGTGGTTGACCTTTTTCACCTCCCTGTTAGCTGGATGGAGTAAGTTCATTAAACCAGAGGGTGGGAGTTGCAGGTCTGTTGAGGCTCAGGGCCTGGCTATTACATGGACAGTCCAGAGATTCAGGTCCCCTGAGCATACACCAAACCCCAGTGCCAAGCACAGGTCTGGTAAAAGTAACAGGAGAGGTTGTGAACAAAGATCACATCTGAGTTCAACTACATCACACTCAGGAACACAAACTTCAAAGTAGGGCCAACTGACATGGCACAGAACTCCATCTGCCATGACCATTGAACCTGTGGGTCTCTGTAGCCCTCAGAAGAACCAATACCTAGGCTTGTATCTACTTTGGCTGTCTCTGGGACCCTGCTGAGGTGTGTGTAAGAGCAACCCCTCTAATGGCCTCCTGACTCTTTTTTGGAAACTCATAGCTATATAGACTGATTTGTCCTTTCCATTTTCCCCTTTTATTCAAGGTCAAAAAGCATTTTTGACACCTGATATTACATGTAGGCTGAGATATTCTGCTGGTCTGAGTTGACCCTTTTATTCAAGGTCATTTTCTAGTTACATCATCAGCTGGTACTTGGTAGTAATCCCTCGGCGCCAGGGAGGCTCATCCCTGGGAGTCATGTCCCATGCTGGCAGGAAGGCAGTGCATTTACATGCTGAGTTTGGCTTCAAGACTGGCCACATTTGAGCAACATGGAAGCTCTCAGGAGGTAATTCTTAGGCACCCTGCAGCTCTAGGCCTATTCTTATTTCAGGCCCACAGGCCCACAAGCATAGTCATTAGTATTCAGGGCTCATTGTTGGACCATCCTTCTTTATTGGTCTTAGCCATTGCACTTTGGGGATTGTTGCTGTTCCATTTGGGAATGTGATAGAACCCCCGCCCCCTGCCCTGGCTAGGAACTCAGCACTTCCTCAGTTGTCATTTTTAACTGTAACCACTATGAAAATATCCAAACATTTTTATGTACCCTGTATACATGCCCTGGAGAACTCCCTTCCAATCATGTGCCCCCTATCAATAACATCCCACACCAGTATTCCTCCCCTGCCATAGTTGCACCTCTCTGTAATCCAAAACTTCTTCAAAAATGAAACCTAATATATTGCCAAGTTCCACTGATAGTAAAATGGAATATAGTGATGGATTTAAAGGTTAGATATAGAATACATACTAATTTAGAAAAATTAAAGTAAAAATAAATTGGGGTATCAAAAAATTTAAAAGCTTTGTTTTTGATGTTTTGCCTTTTATCACTGCTTTAAGTGTTGCCCTGTATGTACAGTGGCAAGGCAATTTCTTCAATTTCTTCCTCAGTGTCTACATTCTTTCTTTCCTTTTTTTTTTTTTCCTAATTATTAAATTTGTCCTCACAAAAGTTTTAGATCACAGTAATTCATATATACAATATACAGTACTTCCACATATCCAGCATTGAACACTTTGTGCCTTCCCCAGCAATGATCCTTTTACATGTTCATATTATATTTGCTGCGACTGACATACAGATATTGAGACAAAGCTTTCAAACATGGTTACACTTGAGTTTACATTATGGTTTACATTTTAGCCTATAGGCTTTTATACATTTTTGGCGTACTTTAACGTGTCCTATATCCATCTTTGCATAATCTTGTGGAACACTTTCCATTGCCCCACGGTTACACTGAGTCCATCTATTCAATATCTCTTTCCCCCTCCCCTCAGTGACAATCAATCTTCATTACTTGAAGGACCATATTCAGAGATACTTGCAACAGTGTTGAGGGCTTGACATGCTTGACTGCCCTAAACCACTGGGAGCCACCAATTCGCTCAAGAGATATAATCCCCTCTATTTAAGAACATCAATCCTCCCCAGAATGTAGATATACCTTCAATGTCATTGTGTGGGTCTCCATCCAATGGTATAACCTACTATGACAAAATGAACACTCACACATTCCCTAGAAGCCTGCCCTGTGGCAAATTCTCCCCTTTATTTTTTTTAAGATTAATTTCTTTATTTATTTCCCTCCCCTTACCTGCCCACCCTCCAGTTATCTGCTCTCTGTGTCCATTCGCTGTGCGTTCTTCTGTCACCACTTCTATCCTTATCAGCGTCACCGGGAATCTGTGTTTCTCTTTGTTGTGTCATCTTGCTGTGTCAGTTTTCAGTGTGTGCGGCGCCATTTTTGGGCAGGCTGCACTTTCTTTCACGCTGGGTGGCTCTCCTTATGGGGCGCACTCCTTGCGCGTGGTGCTCCCCTACGTGGGGGACACCCCTGCATGGCACGGCACTCCTTGCATGCATTATCATTGTGCATGGGCCAACTCCTCATGGGTCAAGGAGGCCCGGGATTTGAACCGGGGACCTCCCATGAGGTAGATGGATGCCCCATCCATTGGGCCAAGTCTGCTTCCCCCTTTAAATATCTTAAACAGGTAACCTTCCTTATTATATTTTCAAAAAAGTTTTCTCAACATTATACTTTCAAACACATACCTGATAATCTCCTATGTTCAAATGTTCTCCCCACCCTCCCCTTATTTCTTGAGCCTTTTTTTTTAAGATAATTTTTTTTAAAAAGGCTTTGTTTGGTATGTCCACATTCTTCTTCATTGGTGTTTTCTTGATTTTTATCCATTTCCATTGGCTGGGCCATCATTTCCTGTTTCTTTGTTTATCTTATACTCTTTTGTTGCACAGTGCCCTGTTTAATATTTTAAAATATTAACTCTGGAACTTTTTCCTCTGAGAAGCCTATTTCTTTGTTTTGTAATCAACTAGTGATGAGAGATTTTCTTGAGCTTCAACCCACTTATCAGGAAATTCTGCCCAAGGTAAATGAAGTGTGCAGGGTATTCCCTGTCTTTCTGGGCCTCTGTCTTGTACTGGACCTTTGCTTGTTAAATTGTTTAGGTGTTTCCTATCTTTACAGGAGATTGATTGTCCCCTCTGTTTCCCAGAGGCAGACCCCCATTTCATGGGTGTTTGAAGCTGTCAGGCCTTTGTCCCAGCCTGTCTGACTCTATATTTTTTTACACTCCTTTCATTGTCTCATGCTGCTTTTGCTTGGAGGGCAAATTTGGGGAGGAGAACCAACCAGAGAAAACTTGCCCAAATCATTTTTTCCTAGCCAAAACAGGGCCTGGAACCCACAGAGGGAGTGCAGAGTGGCTCCAAAGTGCCCTGGGAAAGGGGATCGGGAAGGGTGCCAAGAGCTTCTCTGATGGCTCCCCAAAGCTGAGCTTTCCTGGCCTGCCCAGCAAATCCAGCCCTGAGGAAGCACAGCATCTTTAAGTCTCCGCCACCATTGCCTCTGTCTGGAGGGTTGAATCAATGGCCACCCTCAGAGCCGGACCTTCTGTAATCCGAATTCACTAATCACAAGCTGTAATCAGTGATCATATGTCCCCACCCCCAGTCTTGGGGAAGAGGATTTTTTATGTCCCTTTCTGTCACCAGTGAGCTTGCCAGGGGATGGGCTCCATGGCAGCATGCTCAGAGAGTGAAGGATGGGCTCTGGTAGCTGCCATGTGGAGAGAGTGTTTTACTGTTCTTTGCTGTTCTTTACTGTTCTTCCTGCTGTTCATCCCTGGATGCTGTACAGTGTTCTTCTTCTCTGGAGTTTCCAACTCATTTTCTTCAGACACTTCCTGCCTGTTTAATGGTGGATTTGGTGAAAGAACTGAGTCCTGGATCTCCCTACTCTGCCATCTTCCTACAATCTGTCCTTAACAACTCGGAGTTCATCTGATCCATCTAAAGCAGTGCTTAGAGGGAAATTTATAGTAGAAAAGAAGAAAGATTTAAAGAAAGTGATCTATATTTCCATCTTAAGAATCTAGAAAATGAAGAGTAAATTAAATCAAAGGTAAGTAGAAAAAAGAAATAATAAAGAGCAGAAGTCAATAGAATAGAAAACAGGTAAGTAATAGATGAAATTATGAAACCAAAATTTCAAAACTTCTTTGAAAGCCTAATAAAATTGATAAACCCTAGTAAGTTGAGGAAAAGGTAACAAATTACCAATATTAGAAATGAAAGAATGTATATCACTACAGGTATTATAGACATCAAAATAACAAGAGAATAGTATAAAAATTCTATGACAATAAATTCAACTTTGGAGAAATGGACAAATTCTTTGAAAACACAACTTCCCAAAACTAACTCAAGAAGAAATAAAAAATCTGAAGAGCCCTATACCAAATTTTTAAATGAAATTCAAAATCACAATCCTTCCCTCAAAGAAGATATCTATATGCTTTCAAAAGAATTAATAAAACATTTTAGAAAAAATAATGCCAATCTTAGAAAAACTCTTTCTAATAATAGAGAAGGAAGTAACATGCCACAAATCATTTTATGAGGCCAAAATAACCTTGATACCAAAAATTAACAGATTTTTATAAGAAAACTATGGCACAAAGTCCTTCATTAATATAGATAAAATTCTCAAAAATCTTAGCAAACTGACTTTCACAATATGAAAACAATAATAATACCTTATGATCAAGTGGAATTTATACCAGAAATATTAATTTAAGGTGGATTCACCTTTGGAAAATCATACATGTAATTTACTATATTAACAGAATAAAGGAAAAAAGTTGTATCATCTCAATAAATGCAGAAAAAGCAACTGACAATATTCTGTAGCCATTCATGAGAGCATACTCAAAAAACTAGGAATATAAGGGAACTTCTTCAATCTTAAAAAGGTAATCTGCTTAGAAAAACTACTTACTGGTGAAAGACAGTGCTTTCCTTTAAGCTTGGGAGCAAGGTAAGCATTCTACTCTCACCCCTTTTATTCAACATTACACTAGAGGTACTGTCCAGTGCATTAAGGCAAGCAAAAGATATTTAAAAGGCATAAAAATTGTTAAGAAATAAGTAAAGAATTATTTCTGGTTATAGGTAGCATGCTTGACTATAGGAAATCTTAATGAATCAACCAGAAACCTACTGGAAATAGCAAGGTCACAGGATACAAGATCAGTGTAAAAAATCAATTTTATCATGTTATATAAGCTGTAAGCATTTAGAAAATGAAATTTTTAAAAATATAATTTACAATAGCATCAAAAACTTAAAATACTTAGGAATAAATGTAAGAAAAGATACATAAGACCTCTAGACTGAAACCTACAGAACACTGATGAGTAAATTTAAAATGATGTAAATAAATGAAGATATACCATGCTAATGGGTTGGAAGACTCAGTATTGCTAAGGTATCCATTTTCCTCAAGATCTACATATTCAATGCTGTCCCATTAAAAATCCTAACAGACTTTACATTTTAATTTTTTGTAATTGACAAGCTATTCTGAAATTTTTATGTTGTATAGTATTCCATGCCCACCTAGAGCCAGGAATAGTGCCTTTTTCCTACCACCTAGGTTGGGAAAACTGTAATTCATGGGGCATTGGGTTTTGTATTAATAGTGAGGAATAATTAGTTCTAGACTGAGCCCTATTCCTGACCCACCTAATATATCCTTAAAGCAAATCTTGAAAGGATCAAACATTTTAATCCAAATAACTGCACTCCAGAACAAAGCACAAGAATGTATATAGGAATGCAAAAATACCTAGCACCCAACAAGGTAAATTTACAGTATCTCCCATTTAATTAAAGATTCCCAGGTGTGCAAAGAAGCAGGAAAACATGACTTAATCATTCAGTTAAAACTTAATCATGGGAAGTGGACTTGGCCCAGTGGTTAGGGAGTCCGTCTATCACATAGGAGGTCCGCGGTTCAAACCCTGGGCCTCCTTGACCCATGTGGAGCTGGCCCATGCGCAGTGCTGATGCACGCCAGGAATGCCGTGCCACACTGGGGTGTCCCCCACGTAGGAGAGCCCCACGTGCAAGGAGTGTGCCCCATAAGGAGAGCCACCCAGTGCGAAAGAAAGTGCAGCCTGCCCAAGAATGGCGCCGCACACACGGAGAGCTGACATACAAGACGCTGCAACAAAAAGAGACACAGATTCCCGTGCCGCTGACAACAATAGAAGTGGACAAAGAAGACGAAGCAAATAGACACTAGAACAGACAACTGGGGGGCGGGGTGGGGGAAGGGGAGAAAAAGAAATAAATCTTTAAAAAAAAAAAAGGATAAATGATATTCATGGATTGGATAACTCAAATTTTTAAAGATGTCAGAAAACTGTTATTAAGAGAAGGTACTTTACTCTTCTTTATAATGAGAAGATAAGAAGAGAATATGGGACAAATAAAAATTTGGTTTGGTTGTAGGGAGCTGAGAATATTTGTACCTGATAGGAGTTTCTAGTTTTTCTGAGGTTAGAGCCAGGCTTAACTGCTGAAGTTAAGGGAGTAGGTAGCAGCATTATCACAAGAGAGTGGAAAAGACTGGAAAAAATCATTGTGGAGAGGGAGAGAGTAGACCAGAGAAATAAGGTAGGTTGTCAGGTAGTGTTGAGGCCCTGTTGAAGCTGATCATGAATTTATAGTGATGTTCATCCATCCCATTATGTGACATTCTAAAGCAGGGCTTGGACACTGGTAGCTATGTATGGGGAAAGAGAATATTTGAGCTCATCCAGGGTGAGAGTTTTGTTAGTTCTGTATATCAAAAGATAGGAGAGGTTTAGGGTATTGGCAAGAGCATTACTAAAATGATGGATCATGAAATCTAATGTGGATACGGAGGAAAGGAGAGGCCTAATAGATTGGGAAAAAGTGGGGTTATTTGACTAGACATCTCAGAGGCTAAAGATGTTTTTAGGAGGAGTAATTGAACAAGTCAGCTAAAAGCAGAGGTTGTGGTCAGAGAGCAGAAGCCTTGAATTCATGATCTGAAGTGATAAAATTTGGGATGTGGCCTGGATTGGGTAACTGAGGTGGCATGGAGGAGATGGTCATTGATGATTGACAAGAACTGACAAGCCAGGGATTGGCCAAGTCAACCAAGGGAAATTGGAATCCCCCAGATGATGGTAGAACTTGAGATAGGATGACTGGGAACTAGGAGCCAAGTCATCAATTCAGGACATTAGTAGAGGACAGTACAGAGGAAGGAGAAGAAGGTCACATAGCCCTGTGGCGTTATCTGTCCTCAAAAGAAGAGTATTTTTTCGTTCAATTTTTATAGCAAAATGAGGGAGTTTTGGTCTGGATATGAAGAGAAACAGAGAAGCCAGGAGGCTGTCAACTCCACCTTGAGAACATGGGGTAGGTGGGGTCTGAAAGTACTGTAAGTAAAGCAAAGCAGTGAGCTCTGGTGTAGCCCAGGTTTCAGTTAAAGCTCCAAGGTTGTGGGATCCCTTTGAAGAGATTGACGTAAAGGAGAACTTGCTACTGATGGAACAGAAATTCCAGAGAGCACAGAGAAGGACTGAGGAGTGGGGGGTACAGGGAGCAAAAGAATAAGGCCAAGTTGGTGACAAGGTTCAGACTAGCACAGGGATAGCAGTGTACTAGGTGATGGGAGGTTAGGAGCTGGGCATGTGGCTTCAACTCTGGGCAGTGATCAAAGGCATCATCCCAAAGAGGAGAAGCTTTGATGGTAGTGAAGTCTTCTGATGAGGGATGGTCCTTGGCTCACAGAGGCCCTGGCTCACTTGGTCTTGGGTGATGCTGTCCCATGACTGTGGTCTGGCTCACCCAGCCTGAGATGTCAGGAGATGTGTGGGGATGCCAGAAACTTCCATCTCAGCAGAGAGAGCTTGTGGTATTGGTTATTTCCGGGAGTGTGGTCTCAATACCCACCCTGCCTGGGGTTATGGCAGTACTCAAGTCTGTGATCTCTGTGTGTTGCCCCAGCCTAAAGTGGCTGCTTTGGCTGAGAGGGTTATTATCTGCTGTCGTTATTGGTTTGTTACATGTTTTAGTGGGAAGAGCACAAATTCAGAGGTCGGAACTCCTGGCTCTGGTTCCGTACTTAGTAGAGATGTGTCTTCAGTCTATATCCTCCACTTCTCTTCCAAGCCAAGGCATTCTTATCCCTAAAATCGAATAGCCTTATCTACCATGTAATTTGCCCCCACAGAGCTGTTGTAAGAACCAAGGTGAGAAATAAATGGAAAGGGACTTTGTAAACTGGGAAGGCCTTTCCAAATGTGAAGTGTGTTCAACATTAGCCCAGTCGTGGGCCTTTCTTGGAAAGGGTTTCTATGACTTTGAAAAGCCTTATTTGTAGTCTGAACGTTCACTTGCTGGCATTTCTCTCCAGGGCCCCATATCTTTTCAGGACCTGGAGTAGATCTTGAAGAGCTAACATGATTTCTTTAAGTCTGATTGTCATAAAAGTTTGATTTGAATTCAGGGTTAAGATGTTAATCCACTCAGAATTAGATCGTTTTCTTGAAACTCTGCTTTAAAATACCTTGATTTAGGGTATCTCTGAGTGTTGGGGCTTTTTAGCTCTTGAGTCAGGGAGGCTTTCTCTGCATCTGTGTTCAGCAAGTAAGATCACAGTACCTGCCCAGGGTCCCTAGAAGCCCGCTGTCCTGTAACCATTGGCTTTCACTTATGAATAAGCCTGCAGAGACGTGTTGAGGGACTTCAGGACCCTGTCTGTATCCCAGCACTTGCACCCCCTCCCTCATCGGCTATCAGTCGAGTACATTTTAGCATCAAATCTGTACCTAGCAGTGTGCTCCAGGGGGGCAGGCGAGGGCTAGCAGGGCAGAGAAGGCACTCCTGAGGAAGCTGAGCACAGGTAGGGCACCAGAGGAAGAACAGGGTCTGTAAGGTTGGTGAGAAGACAGGGCGTCCCAGATACCGGCTGTGGTGAGGATGGCAGGGCCTGGTCATCATGCCCAGTGGACCCAGGGAGGGTGACTGTGCGGCTACAGGGGCAGTCAATGCTGGCCGCTGTGCAGTGGAAGAGGAGAAGCTGGGAATTCCCATCTTGGGTGTCAGGGGTATTTTCTTTAGGGTGTTGCAGTGTTTAAACAATAAGGTAATTGGTGAGAGCTGGGCCTGGAAGGTAGAGCTGATGCCTGGGGTGTGATGGACTGAGGAGCACCCTGGGACTGAGGGCTGTGGCGGTGGGGGTGAGGGGTGGATGAAGGGAGTCTGGGCTAGAGTATGCAGTGGTGGGATGGAAATGAAGAGAGTAGACCTGGGCACAGTGTGCACCCATGCCTCTCAGAGGAGGAGAGATGTGTGCATTTGGTTGTCAAGTCTGGGATATGGGCTGTGTGGGATAATTTTTCTTTATTGCTTGTAATTGTTAATATAGAAGGTAGGATATATCCCAGGCACTGGGCTAGGCTTTATATAGATTATTTCATTCAGTCTTTCCTCTTACTCTAGTGAAGTGAGTGTTCTTTGCCTCCACTTTATAGATGAGGAAAGGCTCAAAAAGTTTAATCAGTTTTCTCTAAGTCACATAGCTCTTACGTAGTAAAGTTAAGAAATCGGTTTAGATTTGTCTGCAGAGCCCATGCTGCTTTTCTCGTCGATTGGAAGCCCTTTCTGTGTCTGGTGAGGGGGAACTCCCAAGCCTTGTGGAACCCCATCCATGAACCCAGTCTGTGCTGATACATCCTGAGCAACACGTTCTATTCTTCATACCCCATCCGTTTCTTTTTTCTTCCCCAGAGTAGTTACTCAAATCCAAGTGGAATAGTGGAATAGTGGAATACTGAGTCTTAAGAGTATTTGCTTTCTTTTTTTTCCTTCAAAGTTAGTTGTGAACAAGGCCCATTCTAGCTCAAGTGGTCCTTTTGGGACCTTTTGAATCTCTATAATATGATGTTCATTCCTTCTTCTCACTCAGCCAAGTCTGATAGCTCAGAGGGGGGCACTTCCCACCCATCCTATCCTTCAACAAGGAGCCCCTCCTCTGACTGCCTCTTTTCTGCTGTTTTGCATTTTACATGGGCAGCAAATGGGACTTTGACTGAATTTTCTACAAATAATTGCTTTAGGGACACCCCAACAGGTAAACTCAGTTCCAGCCTTTTTTTTGAGCGCGTGTTGCTCATCTGCATCCTGAATCTGCCAGCAGCTCTTTGAAATGACAAGTCCAGCTGTCAGTCCATTTTAGGCAACTTAACTAGGCCCTTAACACAGTAAACTGTGTTGGTGCATGACTGGCACATGCCCTGAGGTTGCTAGTACTTGAAGCATGTTTATTTTTTAATGATTCTGCCACCCCCCAAGCCAGACTTCAGGTGCACATTTTCCTTTAAAAACTGGACATTGCTAAGTCTAGAAAGGTGTGGACTTCTTCAGTTGCAGGCAGTCTTTGAAGCCTGTCATAAAAAGATGTGATGATGATGGTTTGGCTCATTTGACTGAGTGATATATTTCATTCAGAGCAAATGATGTCAGACAAGAGAACTGGTGTTTTTGAAGAATGCCTCTTAAAATGTGTGTGTGTGTGTGTGTGTTTAAAAACAGATTGAAACAAAGGTGTGTGACTTCAAGCGTGGATTCTTCTCTTTAGGAGAAATTTTCTGTTAGATTGGAACGTCTTTGATAGAAAGGAAAGAACTAACCTTTCAAAGAGAGAGGATCTGGAGTGAAGGGAAAGAGTATCTCATTCTAAGATGTCTGAGAGTTTATTTCTGTGGGTAGTTTTTTAGGACTTGTACAGGATCCTTTTGGTTTTGTTTATTTTTTTATTTTTAATGCTATCATGAGTGCAGTTTTAGGTGATGGGAAGTTACATGGGCATTTGTGGCCACATCCCTCCAATGCAGAACTATATATCCATGTCTTTGACATGATCATCATGAATGTAAAACCCAAGCCTATAAAAGTGTATTTATTCATTCATTTAACTGAGTCATATCAAGGAACTCTTAGGGGCCAAAGTTTGTAGTAAGGAATTGATGTACAAAAATAAGACAGAGACAGCCCTTCATTTACAGAGCTTACCATCTAGTGGGTAAAAGAACATTAAATACCTAATTCCAGGGCCGTGTAATAACTTCTCCAAAAGCAGCACCGTCATCCAGAGGACTAGAAGGGCGTTAGAGAAATGTCCTTAGTGCAGGCAGGAGCAAGGAGGGTGGTAACTGAGGAGTGGTTGAGGCGAACATAAGGGAATAGCACTCACAATGGCTGGAGCCGGAAGAGTGCCCAGTGCCTATGAGAACTAAGTGAACCTGAGGCTGGAGCCCAGGGCGCAAGCAGGAAGTGTCAGCAGGGAAGCAGGAGAGCGAGAAGAAGCCCAGCTAGAGCATGATTTGCTTACTTTATCCCTGGCTCACTGCTCTGAAAGGGCAGGTGCCGCGGGGAGGCTGTCCCCAATGTACGGACCGTGCAGGCTTCCTCAGCTGCAAAGTGCTGTGTTCTGTTGGTGGCAGATAATTCAACCTAGTCCCTAAACACTAGGAAACACCTACTTTGAAAAAGGTTATCTCCCCAAAAGATAGAAGCTGTTTCTATATAAAGTGAGTTCAGACTTTCAAGTCAATAAAAGTAGACAAGGACAATCTCATAATACACTAAAACCTTAGCAAGAGAAAAATTAGGAGGCATCAAATCCTTTTACAAAAGCTTTGCCATGGAATTTCTTTCAGTAATGAATTCCCAAAGAATAGTCATAATATGGTTAGATAGTTTAAAATGTAATTGTGGGAACCCTTGTAGCTCAGTGGTTGAGTGCCAGCTTCCCACATGAGGTCCTGGGTTCAATTCCCAGCCCTGATACCTCCACACACACAAAAAATGAGTTGTGAAGCATTTCCTCAGCATATTTACTGTGAAAAGCAAGGGTCTTCTATTTTCCCTTGCCCTTTTTTCTAGCCAGCGATTCCTAGCCCATGCTTGGTGGCCAGTGCCTCTCTGTTGCCATTGAAGAGCACTGTCGAACGTTAGCTTTCTTGTCCTCCACAAAGGAGTAGCCCCAAGGGCCCCCACCTTCTCCTGGACTCTGCCTCATGCAGGGAAAACATCCGTTAGCCTGCTACTTACTTTTCATGGATGAGGTAGGGGAATGGGAAAACTGGAACAAAGCCTATGGTTTTGATGACCCTTGAACTGAGCCAATGCCATTTAAAATTTTTTTTTATTGTGAAGCAAAACTGAGCCTATATGCTTTCACTAAGATGTGAACATAAAAATATTCTTTAAACTAAATTTCTTTTTCATCCTGTTTTCATTTTCTTTATGTCTGTGTGAGGAAGTAATTTAGGTCGAAGCAAGGCTGGCCTTCACTGATAAAAATCAGTGGGTTACTTCAGCTTCCCCCTCTCTTTGACTTTATATATGCTACCTTTGTTTTTTAGTGAGTTTCTGAGTCCCCTGTCTTAACTAGAAGTCTGAATCCTGATGATTCTTTTGAGGTCCTACTCATTGGAGATGTATGTTGTGTAAGTTTCATAGCATTTAATTTTTCTAAATTTTCTTTATGTGAGTCTGGTTAAAATAAATAACGTCACAACCCAAGAGAGAAGAACCCATTTCTCTAAATGAAGATGATTTCCAGTGCCCCTTTTATTATAAGGGTCATTTGAGAAAAAATTCCAGAGCAAGCTGCGCATCATCTGTTCGCGTTTACATTGGGTGCATTTAATCTGCACTTGGATTTGTATGTGGTGGCTTGCTTCAGGCCAAGCACTCTCTCTCTGCAATAGTGTTAGGTCAGGACTCCCAGGGCTGAGGATGTCAGGGCCTGGAAATTCTGGGGAATGTCAGGGTTTGGGGGCAGGGTTTAGGGCCTGTGCTCAGGGCCCTGGGAGTCTCCAAGGGATTCCTGAGGGAGAGGTTAGCCGGTTGTGGACAGAGCCTCTCTCCCTGGAGCAGTGCTTCCTGAGAAGGAGTGAGGGATAGCAGGTGGTAAGATGAACAGGAAAGCTGCTCTGACCCTTTCCTCTTCCTAGGTTGGGGCTGTGGAAACAAATCAGAATGTGGTGGTAAGCAGGTGCTTTCTGCTCCACCCCTCCCAGTAGCTTTACCTTCTTGAGCCTCAGTTTTGACCTTTGTGAAATGGGCATGAAAATCCTTGTCCTGGCTGTCCCACAAAGGAGTTTTGAAGAGCCTGCTGGGGCAGTGAATATAAAGATAATTTGAGACTGTAAATGAAAGGTTTATGTATGGCATGACCACTAGAGAAAGGGGACATGGCATAAACTTGGGTTCTCCTACAGGGAACCAGGTCAGTTCCCCAGCTGCTTAGGCTTAGATTCTGCTAAGGTTGCTGTTGGTTATCTGATGGGACCCAGGGTGGCCACAGCCACAGATGAAGGACTGCTGAAGGTAGCCGTGGGCTCGGCTATGCTTGTTCCAGAGGCTTAGGTGTGTTCAGCTCTGATTCTTCTCCCTGTCTGAAGGTCTTTGGGGGCTGTAGGAGGATAGTAAGGGTGTCAGTAACCCCTTTCAGCCATTTCTTCTGAACTTTCTCAGCCCTTGTGCTACTTGAGTGTTGATGCCGCCAAATGTTCTTGGCTGCACGGTCTGAGGGTTCCAGACTGCTGTCCAGGGAAAGGAGCAGAAAATGAGGAAGGGGCAGTCAGGTTTCCTACTTTCCTTTGAGCCACAGAGGAGGCTGAGGAGACCAGAGTTGTAGCAGTAGTTGAACACAAGGTAGGGCAGTGTGTTGCCACATACTCGTGGGGCAGAAGGGACATCATGTGAGGCCTGGGGAAGGCAGACCAAAAAAGTCTTCTGCTTCAGCCTCCCTGCCCCTCTTCATCCCCTCACCTCTGCTGCTGGCACTTTTCCTGGGAACTTGCTGCCTCCCCAGGCAGCCCATTTCATTCCTGGTAAGCTAGTACTCTTAGAAACATCTTCCTTATATTGTGTCTTCTTAACACTTAAAACTCCACACACTTAAAACTCCCCACAGTGGGTCTGATTCCTCTTTCACGTGATGGCCTTGTAGAACATGAGGACCAGGCATATGGCTCTTGTGCAGCATCTCTCCTCCATCTCAGCCCCTGTTGGTCCTGCCTCTGCCCCTGGCTACCCCACTCATTCTTTCCTGAACACTAAGGCAAGGAATGTTTACGTGGCAAGAGGGGTACCATCTAGCCCCAAAAGAGAAGGTCCATGGAAGCAGCGAAGGATACACTGGAGTGTGAGACCCAGAGAACCAGCATGAGCACAGCTGAAGTGGGGTGGTCAGGGAGTCACCAAGGACAGGCCAATAGGTGCTTTTCCAAATGTAGCGTAAGGAAGTTGGGAATTGTTGCTAGAACCATGTTATTTTTGACTCAAGTTTTCATTGTTGTCAAATCCAACCCATCACCCAGTGTTTACTGAATGCCTCTGGCCTCCCTGCCACCATTTTCTCCCTATTTCAATGTTATCTTCATATATAAGTCCTATAAAACAAAGTTGAAAATGACTTTCTCCTTTAAAACTTCTGTGGGTCCCCTGTTGCCTACAAGGAAGCAGTTAAAGTGCTTTAGATTTTATTTAAGAGCCTTCACAGACTGGTTTTAACCTGTTTTTTGACCCTCATTTCTTCATGTTCTACCCTCTTTTTCCTCAGCATCCTGCCTCTGCCTTCCGTGTACTCATCTCATGTTAAGGTACTTGAGTGCAGATACATGAGTTAGATGGGCTTGTGTGCTCAACTTCCCAGAGCCCCAGTCTCCTCAGTTTCTGTATAATGGGGGTGATAACAGTTTCTAATTTACAGCAGGCACTGTAGCCAGAGTGAATGGGGTCAGGCGTTGTGCTAGGGTCATTAAGGATATGACATGGGGGAGGGGACACACACATACCCGTGTCTTATTGTACAACAAGTTGAGTGCACTTACATTCAGAGGAGGGCAGAACTGTTTGGACAGGGTAGCCACCAGGGAAAGTGTCACCAAAACCATGAAACTTAAGTTGATGAGCCAGATGAGCTGAAATTCAAGGAAGGGAAAGGCTGTCCAAGTAGGTGGAGTTCCGTCGACAGACTCAGAAGACTGGGGAACTGAGAGGAGTGTGGCCTAAGCGCAGGGTGTCCATTTACAAGAGAGGGAGTATAAAGCTGGAATAGCAGGTGGGAGCAGGCTGGAAGGTCTCAAGTACCTCGTTGAGGCATTTGGCCTTGATTCTTGAGGCAGCAGTGAGGAGTCATGAGGCATTTGAGCTTGGCAGCGCCACAGTGAGGTCAAAGCCTGTAATCATGACTGGAAGCAGAGAGAGGCAAACCCTGATGACACGCTCGGCTCCAACCTCTTCAGCTGCCTCTGTGCTGACTGGCCTGTGTAAGATGGTTGTCAAGTGAGACTGGCAGGGAGATTCCTCACTGAGTAATTGCTCCTCAAAGAGAAGAGAGAGCTGGAGTGAAGGTTTTGCAACAACCTGAAGACTAAGTGATAAGGGAAAATGGCAGGCTGGTGTGGGAGGCTACTGCAGGTGGTATGTGTGGGCTCAGACACAGTTGTTTGCCAGGAGTCGTGGGCTTCTGTCTTGAGTGATATGCTCTGGCCTCTTTAGGAGCAGGGCTTATTTTGTGATGTGCACTTGTTGGGTACATAGCCTTCCTGCATGCCTCTCACCATGGGTGAAGCAGAGGTGTGTAGAAAGAAATGCATAAGAAGTGGATAACGTTGCCATTGCCATAGGAGTTCACAGTCTACCTAGAAAGCCAAAATGAATATGAAATGACATAATTTTGCTTTTGATTAGTATAGCTACATTTTCTAAGCACTTAAATTTTTTTTCTGTGTGGAAATAATTTAAAGCGTACAGAAAACTGTAAAGTTAAAAAATAAGAATAGCACAATGAACAATTCCATGTTACCTTTACCCAAATTCACATATTGTTAACATTTTTATCTCATTGGTTTTTGTCTCTGTCTGTCAATCATCTATCTGACTTTTCTGACTCATTCGTGAGTAGGTTGTATATATCATAGACCTTTACCCCTAAATAGGTCAGTGTGTATTTCCTAAGAGTAGGGATATTCTTTTGCATAACCACAGTATAGTTATTAGCTTCTATAAATTTATCATTTATGCAAAATCTTTATCCAATCAATTATCTATACACCAGTTTTGTTAATTGAAAAAAATAATGTCCTTTATAGCATTATTTCTTCCCTTAGTATAGGATCCAGCCTAGCTCAGGTAGAGCATTTAGTTTAATTATTATTTTTTTTCAGGAGGTACCATGGATTGAACCTGGGACCTTGTACATGGCACGGAAAATAGGTGCTTAATGACTGAACTACACTTGTTCCCTTGCATTTAGTTTTAATGTCTCTTCAGTCTCAATTAATCTGGAATGTTCCCATAACCTTTCTTTATCTTTTTTGACATAGACAGTTTTGAATTATGCAGTATTATTTTGGGGGAGGTTTGTTTGATGTTTCTTCATGATTAGATTCAGGGTATGCGTTCCCAGATGGAACACTCCATGAGTGATAGAGTGTCTTTCTTAGAGCATCGTATCTGGGGGCACATGCTGTTCATCTGCCCTTCATTGTTGATGTTATTAAGCTTAACCACTGTCTAGATCCTTTTTTTCCCCTTGCACCTAACAAACAATCAGTGGGGAGATACTTTAATGCAGATATTCTTCTTCCCATCACAAGTTCCCCTTAGATCCATGATGATTCTTGCCTGAAATAATCTTTACCTTGATGGTTTCAAAATGATGATTTTCCAACCCAGCACTCCCTCTGTGTTTACCAGTTAGCGCACAAAATTTGACTATAAGAATGGACTCTCCTTTGTCCACCACTTAATCCAATAGGGATGTGGATTGATTTTAAATTTATAATTCATTACTAGCCTTAATTTTCTTGCACAAATTATCTCAGATGTGACTAGTGGGAGAGACCCTTCTCTGGCTCCTGTGTTTTTGTGTCACGCTCTTATCTTTTTCTAGCTCTTCCTTACTTTCTTCATTCTCCATCTACCCTGGTCTGCCTCTGGGATCAACCATTTTTATAAAGACCTCTCCTTCCTTTTAATGGGAATGGTATTAAAGACCAAGGTCTGGGTGCCAGGTGTGCTCATAGTTTTTAGGGTGTCTTTACTTCTAAGTCCTTTTAATAGACAGAACCAGGAAGTTTATGTATATACGTACACACACTTAAATTTAAACATGTATACATACACATCTTTTAGAAATTTTGAGTTCATGCCAATATCTTTGATTCCAGTCCATCCCAGAGGGTTCTTTCTCATCTGCTTCCATTCCATGTATCTTTGTCCCTCCTATAATAAGAACCCTGGCTCCCAACAGCTTCAACACATGTATTCGTGTTCAGTTTTGTGTTACATTTAAAATAGTTTCAGCATTGTTTTAGCCAAATCACTACAAAAAACAAACCTAGTAAAAAGTGTTCAGGATTTGTTTGTAGTTCTTCCCTTACTCTGCCCAAAACTAAGAGTACACAGTCAAATGTTCATAAGTACTTGAAATAGTTTTGTCTTTCCCCTTCAGTGTGGTTATGAAACTGATTTGAAATACAGTCAGATTCATTTGTCTCCATTTGCTTTCAGTTTTAGTGTCCCCCCCGACTAAAAATGTTCATATTCAGAATATTAACATAGCTCCAAAAGTCAAAACTATAGAAAGAGATATACTTAGAAGTGTCACTCCATCTTTTATCCCTTCTACTTCATCACCACCCCTTGTTTTTTGCTTTATCTTTCATATACATTATAGAAATGTGCATGTTTTCTTATTTCCCATTCTTTCATCTGCAAAGGGTAGCACACTATATATGCTTTTTGTTCAAGCATATTTTAACTTCTCTTTTGTTGGACCCACCCTAAACAAAATTCTGATGTGAAACAAGTTAGAATTTAGACACTTGCCAAAGTCTGATGGTTTCTATCAATAGCTTTGTTAAATGAACCTTGTAAAAATGATTATTTAGTCCCTTAGTAATAGGCTTCTAGAATATGGTGAATTCTTACATAAAATAGGGCAATGTCTATTTTCCATCATCCACTGAGGTTGATACAAGATAGGGTAGTCTGAAGGGAGATTTCCTGGAACTGAAATTTTGTTGACGTGGGAATGGGTTGCTTTTCGCTGAGCAGATAGTGACACAGCACTGCCAGGGGACTGCTCACTCCTCACAGTCATTCCACACCCCAGGAGCCATGTGCCCCTCTGGGTATCTCCAAAACTTTCCTGGGATCATGGAAGCTAAGAGCCCATTTAGGGCTATTCCCAGGTTTTCTCTCTCTGATATTTGAGAATTCTCCTCTGTTTGCCTTTTCAATTTTTTCTTATGCCCAGATTCAACAACCATATATTATTTTACATTTGAACTTTATACTTTTACAGGGCTTTGTAATTTTTCACAGCATTATTGTATTTCATATTTTGTTTAATCCCTGGAAAACAGTAGACCAGATATTATTATGTCTGTTTTGTAGGAGAGGAAACTGAAGCTCAGAAAATAAATGTGACAGAGCTGGGACTGGACCTGGAGCCCACTGTGAGTCTTGGAGGACTAAGGAGACACTTGAGTTTATCACAAGGACCCTACCTTCCTGTGCCCTTTTCCCCACCCTGTCTCATAGCTGACAGAGAGATATTTATGCCTTGTAAATCTCAGCTCTGTCCAAATCAGTAAATGGTAAATGTGCTTGTTAGTAATATTAGGCCAGTCAGAACTGTCTAATATTAACCCTGAGGGTTTGCATTAAGAGCTTTGTTATGTGGACATTTGTAATAGTGACTATTATTTAAAATAAATGGGCCATGAACCAGGACTTGGCAGTGTTTTCGATTCTCTGCAGTTTTAGTCCTAGTAGGATTTTATCTATGCCTGCATTTATTTTGTCCTAACCACCAAGAATGTGCAACCATGATGCAACTCATTAGAGAGGGGTTTTGATATTTTTAATGTAAAAAAGCCACGTATAAGATGATATTAAAACTTAGTCTCTTTTTACAAAACTCTTAAGCTTCACAGGGTACTTATTATCTTTGTAATTTTTCTCAAAAGATCAGATCAGATATGATTTCAAAATAAGAATGCCCTGTTTGTATGTAGCCATCTAAATTTAGTACTAGTTCAGAATCAAAGCATGCAAATAGATTTGTACTAGGATACATTTTCTGGTAAATAATAGAATTGAAGGCCCACTTGTTCTTTACATTGTATTTAAGAAAACAGATTATTTAATGTATTTTTTATTTGAACACTTAATAAACGCTTGATGTTCAGGTTAATTTGGTTGATTTGGTATCCAGGAGTTATTTAGGAGTTCTAGAAGCCCCAAAACATTCCCAGGGTGTGGTTTGCTTTAGCAGCAAGACACTGCCTGCGAAGTCCCTTCTTCTCTGAGGTAGGAAGGTGTTCTTCCCAAGGGGAAAGTCTTTAGTATATGGTCTCCAACCCTCTGGAGTTGACTCCCCTGGAGCTGGATGCCCTGCAGACTTGTCTCACATCTTCTCACTTCCCAGATGGTGAGGGTGTAGACAGACTAGTTCTTCCAGAGCCAATGGATAGGCTCTGGGAGGTCTGAAAGTGGGGTAATTTAGGAGCAAAAAGTGGGGTCCTTTCTAAATGTGAGCAGAGTGTGGGACCTTGGCAAGGATTCCAGTTTCTTCCCTGAAGTGTCAGTGTCACTGGGTGTTCACGTATACATTGAGCCCATCAACAGCCAAGAATTGAGGAAAAGGAGGGAGGAGAGAGAATAGGAGGTTGGTTTTATCTAAGCAAGTCATTTCCCTATTTGCTGGCTCCCTTGAAAGGGAGATGTGCTGGCTTTGGATTGGAAGAAAGGTGGGAGGGAGGACAGGTAACCTCCAGAATCTAGGGGTCTGAGTGTAGAAGCTGCACTGCCTGTACCCTTTCTTAGAGCTTTTTAATTGTACGTACTAAATTCATAACTCACATATCTTGGTGCCTGTGACAATTTGTGGTTGGAAATGAGATGGTTCCCTGTATATGAAATTTGGGTGATCATCTACCTGCCTCTCAAGCCTGCCTGAGCAAATGTGGGATTTTGTATATATGCATAGATAGAGGAGTGCAGACATGAAAGTTAGAATAAACAACCAACAGTTGGGAACATTTACATGTATGCCAAAGCCTTTCCATGGCAGGTGGTCCCATAAGTGGGCAACAGACTGTATTGCCTCTTCACCTGCTATAGGGAAGACTTTCGGGGAAAAGATTATGGCAAGAAGCAAGGACTAAGAAAAATACATCGGTGCTCAGTTTCCCCTCTGGGATCTGCCCTGACCTGTCCAATGCTCAGGTGTCAACCTGCAGGTGGTGGGGAGGGGACCTAGCAGTGGCAGTGTGCAGGACCTCTCCCCTCACCCCCAACCTCAGGGCTCCTGGCTTGGACAAAGAGGTCAGCACACAATGTGAATGTCAAGTTTTACCCCAAAGTATTGAAGAAACCCTAAACTTGCTGCTCCCTTTAACCACAGCTCAGTCCACTTGGGCCCTTTCTCTTTGAAGTGTGATAGTGGGTATCTTAGGAGGGTCTGGGGGAGGTGGGACTTCTCTGAGTTCAGGCCCATGGTGGGAGGTGATGGGAGGCCCTCCATGACAGCACATGGTGTTTTTGGCCCGGGCTCCTTGGGATCGCTGTCATCCTGAAAGGAGTTCATTTTCTAAGAAATGGTGCATGTGTGTTGGTGTGATCTCTGCAACTTTGACACCCACAGTCTTGCTTAGAAAGGCACTGCCATATGTCCTGTACACGTGTGTGGTTCCTGTTGCTGTGCTAATGTGGCTGTACTCAGTGCTGTGTGTCCTGCCACAAGACTGTTGTGCAGCAGGGCAGATGGCCTGCGATGCAGGCCCTTGAGCATGTCCTGACACGTGCTTGTTCTGTTTGCCTCCCTCAGAGAATTTTCAAAGGAAAGAGAGAAGGCTAAAGCACGGGGAGATTTCCAGAAGCTCCGGGAGAAGCAGCAGCTAGAAGAGGATCTAAAGGGCTACTTGGATTGGATTACCCAAGCAGAAGATATTGATCCTGAGAATGAAGAAGAAGCAGGAGAGGAAGGCAAACGAAATAGTATGTAGTGTCCATCCTACTTGTGATAAGACAGACCTTGTATGCAGTTCTGGAACCTGAGAGCGGGCATTTCTCACCTCTGATCAAGTCTGTGAGATGAATGTCCTCTTCTCAGTCATCCAGTACCTTCTGCACACATGACAGAGAGAACATGCGTATTTAACCTGATGGAATTTCTGGCTGAGTTTGGGCTTTAGATTCACATTTAATAGTATGGCTTTATAGTTGAGTAGGGTCAGGCAGATTCCAGTAAGCAGAGGACATGGTAAGGTAACCCTTCATCATGCGCTATAGGAGAGGAAATTGTGGTTTCCTTCAGTGTTATTGGGCATGTTTTTGAGGAGCAGGCTCCCTCTTGACCCTTGTGCTTCCTGAAGTGGCTCCCATCTGTGCTAGCCACAGGAAGCCAAATGCTTAACCCATCAGAGGCTGGGAAGATTCCAAATCATCGTTTCAGGGAATTATTAAGAGGCATGCAATTCGGTGATGGCTGCTTTGGAGCCCACCTACCTGGTACCCCACACTGTGACACTAGCACCCTTGAGCACTCTCCTGCAGCAAGTGGGGCCTGATATTTTCTCAACCACAGGAATTAATTGCCATTGTCAACCAAAGTGTCTGTGTTACCACATACTTATCCTGCAGACCTGCTCTTACTCTTCCTGGGCCTATCTGCCTCAGGTAAAGTGGATATTGAAATGCTGCGGTGGATTTGACGAAGACATTTGTGCTTTGTTACAAATCTGGACCAGCTGATAGTAAGGTTAGAGAACATTTTGAGGGCACATGTCCGTCGAGAAGCCTGGGAAGCTGAGTTAGGCCATGCTTTGTAGAAAGTGGTTGAGCAAGTCCCCACTTGCACAGAGCACCTCAAGACACCATGTAGTCACTCAGTCATCAACAAGGCTGATGCTGGATACCAGGAAAAGCCTTGACATTGAGAGGACGCAGTTTGTTCCCTTAGGAGGCTTGCTTCCTTCTAGCAAAAGTCAGGCCTGCAGGCAAATAAATGCATCATAAGAAGACAGGGACATGGTACACAAGCTCTCCTTTGGGCATTTGAGCCAACCTGAATCCCCCGGCCTTCTGCAGAGCTTCTGTACCTGCCAGAATCGTCAGCAAGCCAGTTAGGCATAAGCTTGGGGATGTCTGCCCTGCTCTTTTCCTCTTCATTTCCAAACTGCACCAGTTATCTCCCTTACCTCTCCTAAGCCCAGGGCATAGTGTATTATGTGTAAACCAGCAAAAGTATTGTCCCTTCTTCCAAACAGAGCACCTTTCTTTGTTAGTTTTTAGATGCGTCCCATAGGGAGCTAAGGCCATCTTGCAGGTTGATGTCCTTTCATCTTTTTATTGCTCCATCTCTAGAAATGACAGATACTCTTGTTCTAGTGTTGCTAACATCATTTGTAGAGTGTGAAGTTGTTTTTATGGCCTGTGACTTGAGGAGTAGGAATTTTCTTAAGACTTGAAGCAATCATTATCTTCTGGTAGGCCTGAGGGTTCACTGCTTTATCTCAACCCAGCATTTCTTATGTTTTGCCACTGCCTCTAAAGAACTTGACCAGACAATGAAAAAATCAGTGCCTCTGCCTGTCAGAGAACTTGGCAAGGAAGGAAGACAGAGAAATGGTGCCTTAGTCTAAGGTTGAATGGAGAAGCTGCACTGTAATTGAGGCTCAGCAGCATTCTGTGGGAACCGAGAAGGGCACAGTCTATGCTGGTGGGATTGGGTGGCTGGGTGGGAATGCAAGGAAGTCTCCTTGGAGGAGGTGGTACTCCCACTGGGCTCTGAGGGATGAGCAGTCTTTGGCTGCAGATGGTGAGAGGGGCTTTTTAGGCTGAGGAAATGGCTTGCATGAAAGACAGAAGCTTACAAATGTTCAGAGCCCTTAAATGCATTACTTAGCAATATACCCAAAGAAAGAAAGCTCTTTTAAAAGTTGTGGGTCTTCAGAATTAAATTTGCAGCTTGGGCTCCAAACCCTATAAAGCTGCACAGTACCTTTGGGACATCAGCATTGTGGTTTCTGCTACATACAGTGATGTGTAACCCAAAGTGATTAACTGGCTTGTTTGATCCACAATAGCAAATATATGTATTTTGGTGCAACCTTGTTCTTCACTGAGCTCATTTTGCCAGGTGCTGGAGTTTCCTGTGGAGTGAGGCTCACAGTAAGTGTTTCCTGAGTCATCAGATTTCCAGAGCCTTGATGATTAGAGTTTAAATAAAGACAATTTTTAGACTGTGTGAGCATCTTGAAATTTAACTGACTCAAAAAGAGAGCCCCAGGACTCCTCCCAGTGCGGAGGAGGTGAACCTCCCTGAATATAGACCTCGGGAGCCCAGACCCCCTGCAGGCTGCTGTGGCTGCTAGCCCTTTGTGTCTTGTCATAGCCCGAAAAGCACAGGGGATGGGGTTTCAGCATGGGCCTACATGGGCCTTCTCCTCCAACAGACCGTTGTTGATATACCAGCTACACATGCCAGGTTTCTCAGGCACTCTCGGGAGCACTAGGCGGTTCTTTGTGTTGCCTGTGGGTGTCTGGGACCTGCCTCTGTGCATCTGAATTAGCAGGAAATGAGGAAATGAATGCGTGGGCAATGCTGATGCCAGCAGGATGGTGTCAGCATCCTCCCTGGGGGGGTTCGTAAGATACACCCCAGATCTGCTCTTGTTTTATTTCTGCCACAGGGGATAGCGCACTGTCCAGGGCTGCTGACTTTCTCGGTGCTGGCTAAGGTTATTAAATCAACTGATTGCTCTTTTAAACTGGGTCATTGATGTGATTTGGGCAGTTTCCTCCCAGATATGGAGGAATTAAGTGGCAGTTTGAGAAGCCCTTCCTGATGGTTGAGGCCCAGCCTGGGTGAGCAAAGGGGAGTATAGGAAGTCACTAATCCCAGCAGATGTCCGTGCACCCACAGGAGGCAAGGGCTTGGGCTGGATGGCATTTTGATGCCCCTTCTTCAGAATTGACTGAGACTGAGTTTTGTGATTTGGAGTGTGAACTTTACTGTTAGATTACCCAGTTTCCTTATCTGCAAGGCAGAGATAAAGATATCTTATGAGGATTAAATGTTCCATAACTGGTAGAAGCCATTGTAGTTATAGTAGTACTTGCTGTTTTTGTTGTCATCAGATTTGAGCAAAACTTGACCTACACAGAAAATTTTTTTTACAGATTCCACTAGACCTCTAACCAGTGTCAAGTTGAGGACCCTTTTTAGGGTCACTTCCCTCTACTTTTCAGTTCAGAAACTCTAAGGTTCATAATTGTTGATGGAAAAAACCTGTTGACGCAGTCATTTTCAAGCCATGATAGGCATGGCTTTCTGACTCTTGAAGTCCATTTTAGTTTGCGGGTGCTTATCAGAGGACAGATGTCAAATCAGGTTCTTGGAGATTCACTTATAGTATCTTTTCTCTCTGATCTACTAAATGGCACTGTCTGTATCTTTGGGCCCCAACTCTGGGGGTACATTAGAATCATCTGGGGAGCACGAAAACTTACTGATGCCAGACTCCACCTTCTGAGACTCTGATTTACTTGTTCTGGGGTGGGACTCAGGCACAGCTATTTTTCTTAAAGCTCTGCAGAGGTTCTACTGAGGAGATCCACTGAGGATTGGGATCTCTTGCTACCAGTGGTTGACTGTCACACTGTTCTATGCTTTCACATGAAAGAAGAAAAAAGGAGCAGCAGTCTTTCCCTAACTGATCTATGTGGTGACTGCGGTGACAGGTGGCTCTAGTTTTGAGCCTTCTCAGGCTACTTAAAATGTCCGTTCTCTAAATTTGCTGTCAGAAAGCTGGTGTTACCCAGTTAATTGAATGGACAACATTCCCTTGGAAGTTAGTTCCCAAGCATTTGGGAAATTTTCACAGATAATTTATTTAACATTTTGCTGAGCTTCAAGTTTCTTGAGAAAGCCTGCCAAATATCAAAGTGATTTTTTAGACATATGCAGCTGCTTCTGAGTTAACAATGGAGTTTTTCTTGGGCCATTAAAAATCTGGAAGCCTAAAATTCTATTTTAAACCTTTCTCATAGTCAGTAATTAGTCTTCTTTTTTGTGTGTGGGAAAAAAAAGCTCTGAAAATAATGAAATGGTTTTTACAAGGGAGCTCATTCTAAAATTATGTCCAGCAAAGCAGGACAATTTGACTATAGGAAATATTAGTGGTCGATAATTCCTGCAGCTAGGGATATCGATGCCTCTAGGGCCCCGGAGGGTATGTGCCGCCCCTACCGGCCTCCCACTGTGCCTGGACCTCCCCACGGCTCAGCATGTGAGGTCGCTGTGCCGCCTGCCCCCTCCTGCACGTGCCGCTCACCCGATGTCTCACAGAGGTGTTTGTTTGAGTTGGGGCTGGGTGGAAAGCCAGTGATGACATAGCTGTTTGGAGATATTAGGTAGGGCAATTTGCTGGTCCTTTTGAGAAAGGTGTTTTGTGTGTGTTTTTTTTTTAATTTTGATTTATAAAGCTGTTTCCATCACAATTGAGCCACCTCACAACACAAGTTCAAAATTGAAAAGATTCAATTAAAAACTGTAAAGCAAACAGCAGCAGTTCCAGCGGCATATGTTAAACACGTGCCCTGCGCAAGCCAACTGCCCTCTCTGGAGAGCGGCTGGAAGGGCTGCCGCGATTAGGCAGGCTGCGGGGAGGACCTGTGCCTTCTCGTTGGCTAGTGTTGGGAGCTGCTTGCACTGGGTAGTTTACAGAGGCACTTTCACATCTGTCGTTGCCTTAAGCCTTAAGAGCTGATGGGAAAGGGGTTGTGGAGCATAGCCCCACCATGGAAATGGAAGGAGCAAGCCCTGCAGCCAGGTTTGGGGATTTCCAAATCAGTGTTTATTTGTCATTTTTAAATATATATATATATATAAATTGCAAATACTTGCTCACTATAAATGATTTATGTAATATCAAAGTATATAAATGAGAAATACAATTCTCCCCTCCCTCTCTTTAGAGGAGAAAGACTTGGCAGTTGGGGCCTATTCTTTCTGACCTCATTCTATGCACATAAAAACATATGATTTTGCATATACAGCATGAATATAGGCTCCCACTGTAAGATAACCCAGCACAGATAGTTCTGCAACTTGCCTTTCATGTAACCCTGTGCCACAGAGATCTTCCTATGTCTTTTAACAACATTTTGGCTATTTCTAATAAGTAGTACAACATTGTAAATGCAATTAACAATGCTAAAATTTATGTCTGCCTGTGACTAAAAGGGGAAATGTTAGATTGTATGGTAACAGAATAAATTAAAAATAAAATCCATGGAACTACAGTGACTCCTAAGTTAAACCATGGACATTAAGTAATAGTACAATTATAAAAAGGATTATAAAAAGGTGCTATCATCAGTTGTAACAAATGTTCCACACCAGTGCAAGTGGTTGGTGGTGGAGTGGTTATGAAGTGTTTCCTCTGTGTCCAACACTGTTCTATGGATGCATTACTCCATAGATGCATTAATTCATTATTCCTCATACTACTCTGTGAGTTGAGCACTGGGCGGAAGAGGAAACTGAAGCACAATGTGGCTTCCCAAGGTTGCGTGGTTATTAAGTGTCAGACCTGGGATTTGAACCTTGATTCTGCCAAAGTCTGCCGTCTACACATTACCCCACCATGCTGTTCAGCCTCCCTTTCTCTGCATACTCATACTTGCTCTTCTGTAGAAGTTGCAGTAAAGGGTTTTGCTGGGTCAGAGAGGATGCCCATTTTAGTGAGAGTTACTGACAAGTGATACCAGTTTACATGCCCACCGGTAGTGTGTGCCGGTGCCTGTTTCCCCACCCTTGCTGACTCCAGCATTCTTGCTGCTGCTTCTCACTGCCTTTGCAGTTTCCATCCTGTGGTGCATGGTCTCTACTCCAAAGAATGTCCAGCTTGTGGTAATCTAGGAGTCACAGAGCTGGCAGGGGGTTAGAAATACTAGTGTCATTTTGCTTGTGACCTAATGATCACAGGAGAGTCACAGTAGTCGAGGTAACCTAAGCAGTTGACAGATGTTGAGTGTGAATGGTGCCTTGCGAAAGCTGAGCACGTTGCTTGTATTATCCTCTTTACCTCTTACAGTAACCCCATGAAGTACAGATCTCCAACTGTTGTAAACATCTGACAGACAAGGAAACTAAAACTTAGCAAAGTCGGGTAACCTGTCAAGGTCTCCAGCCAGTAACTGGCAGGGCTGGGCTTCACACCTCAGCTGTCAGAGTCCAGAGCCCATCTTTTTAGCCCCCCATACTCTGTCCCGTACAGCCATACTGACTGGGCTCACCCAGCTCTCCAGTACCCAGGACTCATGACTCCTCTCAAATGCCCTTTCTCAAACACTTATCTTTGATGGAAGGCCAAATAGTAGAAACTTCTTTTTATTAAGGAGGTACCGGAGATTGAACCCAGGACCTTGTACATGGGAAGCAGGCACCAACCACTGAGCTATACCCGCTCCCCAGTAGTGCAGACTTTTATCTGTAGTGAGTGACTTGGTGGTTTGTTTAGGACAGGTTCTTAAACACGAGCATTTTGTATAATAGCTCTCTACTGTTTGGACCCTGAACTGAAGATTTCTCCTTGGGAAGAGGACAGTTTCAGATTTTGTGTATCAGTACCCACTGATGTGTAGCCTTGAGTTCACTTTGGGACGTGGCTGCATCCAGCAGCCCAAACTTGGCCTTCCTAGGACTCTTGTTTGCATTGCTTTTGCTGCCCTCTACTGTATCATAATGAAATTGCCTGTGTTCAACCTGAAGGGGTCACAGTGGCCGACTTGCTAAAAGAGGATAAGAAGAAAAGGAAGTTTTGCTGCTTTCGCCAACGCAGGTCTAAAGATCATGGTAAATTACTGCGATTGAACTTTCTCTTTAAAAGACTCTTTTTCCAAGATTTGTGATACCTTTTCCTTTCACATAAGCATTGTGTGAAATGCATGTGCCAGTGTGATGTGTTTGTAAGATGCCTACATTTTAATTGCTCTATTTCTTTGAAACTTGGGCATGTTGTTTTCTTGTCTTTTCCCGAAGTGTGTGTTTTTACCAAGATAGCCTTGCAGTTTCTTCTTTATTTGAACTGTACCTTTTAAAGAAGGAACCAAACCAGTTCAGAAAATTTAATTGATTCAGGCATGGATAGTCTTTAGACTGAAAAGCAGATTTTTAAAAACACTCTTCTCCAAATATTGCTTTCTAATCTGAGCTGTTTAGAAAGTCCAATAATGCTATTCGATTTTTTTTCCAGGTTACACTTTTCAAGTGACCTCTTGGTTTTCCAGTCTCTGGCTAGTTTGCCCAGGAGCGTGCTAAAGCTAGTAGTAGCAATTTCAAGATACTTTTTGGGCATTTGCCTTTGCTAGGGGCCTAAGGAAAGGGCTCATGTGAGAAACAATTAAGTTTCAAGCTATAAAATAATACCAAGCATAAACCCTTGTCAGAAGCCCTGGGGTTAGCAGGTAGAACTATTCTCATGCAGGGCAGTTATGTGAGCAACTGGCTTCCTGCCGTGTTGTACCGAAGTTACCCGTGTGGTTTACCAGTAGCACAAAGCTTTGCCTGTGCACAGCAGCACAGCTAACCTATTTACTGCCACCAAATCAGACCTGTTTGGATGAATCTGGAGAGAAAGCCTCTTAGAGAAGATTTGAGCTGCAGGGACACAAAGCCAAATGCTAAGAGAACTAAGAGGATGCACTGCGCTGTTTCTCTGAAGTTAGAGTACTAGTCTCAGCAGAAGGCCTGAAGTGGAAAGGAGCAGAGAGCTTGTCAGGTTCATGACCCCTGTCATTCAGAGAGAATAGTGTGGCCCAGTTGGGCAGTGAGTAGGGACAGAGATGGGGCTGGCGTGTTTAACCATAGCGTTTACAGAGGGTTTATTTAGAAGATCTTCCTAAAAACTTCTACAAGAATAATGGGCTAGGCTCAGTGGTGTGGCCGTTGGGAGGTGATGGTGGCCGTACAGGTTCTGTGAGTGTCGGTGAAGGTGAAGGTCCTGGTGGTGCCGGCCCTTGGCTTTCATCACTTGAGGCAGAGGCTGATTTGGAGGGTGAGAGCCAGAGCCCATGGAGGTGGAGGAAGGTAAGCTGGAGATCATGCCATTGTGACTCTAATTGAAGAAACTGATCCAGGACACAAGTAGAAGATAGAAAAACTAGGCTGGCAGCTTCATCACAGGAACTGATGTTACCTCTAAGCAATTGAGAAGAAAGAACAATGAGCCAAGCACTTCCGTTTTCAATCAGAAGTAAATCTTGCCCTAAGAAATGTAGCCTTGGACCAAGGCGTAATGAAGAAATTGAGACTAGAGACCATCTACATTTATGGAACAGATGAAATGAGTACCCAGGATATCTTTTCCGATTTTAAAGAGTATCCTCCAGCTTACATTGAATGGTTGGGTGATACATTCTGTAATGTGGTTTGACTGGATGAAATGGCAGCCGCCCAAACCCTTATCAATATGTGCTCTCTGCCAGCCCTGGGGAAGATAAGAAGCAGGGATGCCAATGAGGACAAGTCTTCTGAGTAAAATGAAAAAGACAAACAGGAAGACAGGTCAGATGATGAGGAGGCTGAAGGAGAAGGTGAAAATGAGAGCGCAAGTGATATAGAATTGAACACATTATCTCAGGTAGAAGAAGAATCTTTGTTAAGAAATTATCTTTGTTTAGCTAACAAACTTGCTAAAGGAAATAGGTTATTCATGAGGCTTGCTACAAAAGATGACAAAAAGGAACTTGGAGCAGCCAGAAGTAGTCAATGAAATATGACTTCTATACCATATGAAATATGGGAATCTAAATTATGGAGGCACGAAAGGAATTCTTATCAGTTCTTGGAAGGGAGGCTATCGTTCCTGTCTCATTCAGTGGGATGTGATCATGAAGAAAGCTCTGATTGGGGATGACGTTGGCTTGATGTTGTATGAACACTGGCATTCCGGACTAGCGAATGTTCCTGAGGAACCCATTAAAGAGGAGGAGGAGGAAGACTGGGACATGGATGCAGATGGCAGGGTGGTGGTAGAGTTCCATGAGGAGCTTCCAGCTATGTTATCTAAGCAGTTCAGTGCCAGCAGCTCAGATTCCAGTGATCTAGAATGAAAATGATTTCTACTCCTTCACCAAAGAAAAGCATGAAAATGACTATGTATGCTGATGAAGTGGAATCTCAGTTGAAAAATATTAGGAACTCCATGAGGGCAGATAGTACATCTGCAAGCAACATCAAAAACTGAACTGGTAACAAATTATCACCAGAGAAATTTGCAGATGTGCAACATCTGTTAGAGGAAAAATGTCAGCACACATGTCCAAGACCATCAGTCAGCAGTACTAAATCAGATATACACCAGTGCTTAGGAAAAAGACCACATTCTCCAGAAAAGGCTTTTAGTAGTAACCCAGTTGTTCAGAGGGAGCCCTTTTCTGACGTACACTATAGGCTCTGTGTTGCCAGGCAAATGGTAAAGGTCTGTACAGGGATACTTAGGAGAAGAAATCAGGTAGTTTATGGACTCATTTAGGGTCTACACACAAGACCAAAGAAAAGATACAAAGAAAGAGGAACACAGGGCACCTGGCACTGAGGAAGACGGCAGAGCTGCAGAGGGCATGGGGCTCTGATGAAGGAGAAGGAGCAGTCTCAGATAACTTACCATGGCTCCAGATTGAAGTCAGTTGTGAAAGCTGCCCTGGCTCAGAGGGAGAGTCCTGACGCCCTTGGCACTCATAACATCTGCCCTATAGCCAGACATTCTTGCCCAGGGTGGGGTGCACAGTAGGAACCTCCCCCCGGAGTTGGCACCCCTCCCACTCTTACTCATGCAGTCACCCTTACCTCTGGCTACTTCAGCAAGACATCATAAACACGTGATGTGCTTTGAAAGGCATCTTTCTTTCGTTTGCTGCAGTTATAATTCTGGGCCCTCAACTCTTTTCCCACCACCCCACAAACCCTTTGTAAAAAAGGCCCTCAGATTTTGTAGAGGTTTTTTGTAATATTTTTAACATCGTGTCTTTTAAAAGAAATGTTTTACACAGTTCATCCAAAGAGCAGAGACCTGAACTTCTCACTATTGCCTTGGCCCTGACAGCTGTTACCAGCGCCTTTTCCCAAGAAAAATAAATTCCGAGGTGCTTATTGGACAGCCTTCGAGGGGGAAGATGAGGGAAGCTTCCAGCTCATTCTTCCAGGACCCTAGTGTGGGGACCAAATCCCATGGACCTGACCTCAGAGGTGCACCAGTGCTGCCCAGGTAGATAAGAGACACGGCATTGGTCATGCTTCCATTCATCCCTCGGAGATTCTTTTAGGGCCTCTTGTTAACCATCAGCTTGAGGTGATGATCAAGTTCAGTGCTGGGTTTTTAGGAACAGAAAACTGTGACTCCTGGATTTGGGGTTGACTTTTATGCAAGGAGCGGGGTCATGGGTTAATGTTGAACAGTTTTAAATCTGTATTATGTTTAAAAATTATTTAGGGGAAGCGGACTTGGCCCAATGGATAGGGCGTCCGCCTACCACATGGGGGGTCCAAGTTTCAAACCCCGGGCCTCCTTGACTTGTGTGGAGCTGACCCATGTGCAGCGCTGATGCGCGCAAGGAGTGCCGTGCCACCAGGGGTGTCCCCCACGTAGGGGAGCCCCATGTGCAAGGAGTGCACCCTGTAAGGAGAGCCACCCAGCGCAAAAGAAAGTGCAGCCTGCCCAAGAATGGCGTAGCACACACAGAGAGCTGACACAACAAGATGACGCAACAAAAAGAAACAGATTCCAGGTGCCACTGATAAGGATAGAAGCGGTCACAGAAGAACACAGAGAATGGACACAGAGAGCAGGCAACTCAGGGTGGGGGGAAGGGGGGAGAAATAAAAAAATAAAATAAAAATTATTTAGAAGTTTAGATTTTTAAATTTTATATATGAAAATTCTTCCTTGGCCACAGAGGAAGCTCAAACAGTGTCTTCTTACATGCTGTTAAGTATATGTATTATGTATACTTTGGGAGAAGGAAAAAAGAATAATGGGCTACAACTAAACAGAAAATATTGTTGTGGTCTTAAGAAAAATGTGTTTAAAAACTGGCTTAGGAATGCACTGCAGGATGATGGGTGGTTCCTGTCTCTAGAAGAAAAGAGATCCCTCCTCGGGCACATAGATGCCTAGCCTCCTAAACGGCGGCTTGGACCTTGTAACTTTTCAGGGGTGCTTTTGATTTCTGTTAGCCTTCTGAGATCTGCAGGGAGAGGTAGCTGCCAAATATTTTCAGGAAACTTTATTTTGAGTGGGAATGATCTATTATTGACCGAAATGCCCTTTGTGGCTCTGAGGAAGGACCCTGAAGCTGCTGGCAAGGAGCGTAGCAGGGACCCTTGTTTGGGTGTTGCACTGCCTGTGTCGCTGGGTTATACAGAAATAGTTTCTGTCTGAGCATAATTCTTGCTTTAGACGCAGAAACCTTGGTGTGGCCTTGACCCACCTTCTCTAAGAAGAGTCTGGCCTCTTTACAGTGAGAGTCTGTTGCCCTTTTAGCCAAACGTGTTACCACTGGCACATGAAAATTCCTTCAGGGGATGTCTGGGGTCCTTTTGGATTTGGCAGGCAAGTTATGTCTTGGCACTGCTCATGCTTGTCATGGAAATAGGGTAAGTGGACCTTGTAAAAACTCAAAATCTTTATTTCATATCCCTTGGTTCCTACCAGGGCAGCCATGACTCTGCCATGGCTCATTTGTCCAGTCTCACATCCCCACCACTTTGAAGGGAAAAAGTGAGAAGCTTTAGGTTGCTAGGAAATGGAGGGAAATGCTCAAAGAAATCCCTGCATGTACAAGCCTGTCCAATGGAGAAAGGAATGAGGCTCATAGAGCCCCAGGACATCTGTGAATAAAGCAGTTGATGTGACAGGTTGCAGAAGGAGGCTGGGGAGCCTTTGGGCTCAGTTTAGCACATAGCAGGCCTTCAGGCTGTCTCAATTAGAGGGTCCAGGTGGTGTGTGGCTGGCTGAGGCCTGCTCCTGGGACGGCTCCATTCCCCCCAGGGCATTCTGCCCAGGCATGGCTTGAAATCTGTTCTCCTGAACAGACTACGGTACTCTTGGCTAACCCTCCTGAGAGCTGGCAGACAGGAACTTTGCAGTACTTCTTACTCCCTGCCCTCCTTGAAGAGCTGTTAGAACACAAGGAAAACCCCTTTATGCTAATCTAAAACCAGACAGCTTGTGGGTCTAAGGTGAATGGATCTTAGAGATGCTATTGCCCTGCAGCTCATTGTACAGATCAGGTAACAGCCCTCAGAGGAAAGGGAACTTGTTCCCACAGCACCTGATGATGAGGACTGAGCTTTCCTGACATGTCAGCTAGAGTCTATGACCACATGAGCCTCCATCACTGAAGGCAGTTGATCTGAAATTTTGAGATGCCTCTTAACAGTGAAAATAATTTGGGGGCTGCCTACTCGGACCCACACACAGTCTCATTCACCACACGCATGTGTGGTTGAGAAGTATGTTATCCTTTAGAGTGAGAGTAGAGAAACTTGCATATGGATGAAAACCTGCTAGTTGTTGTGCTGGTCTAAGAAACAGTGTATCTCCCTGGGTGGTTTTGTGTGACCTTGCCTTGATGGCATCCAGGACCCAGGAAAAGATGCTGAAGAGAAATGACGTGACCCACCATCCACATGGAGACCTCCAAATGGGGGCCCAGCCGAGGCTGCCCAGAAGGCCATGCCCCTCTTGGCTACAGTTCTCCATGTGTGGGACTGCTCTGTTTTGCCATCTCCACCAAGGGCAGCCCACAGGACCTGCTCAGTGCACCCACACACTAAGCTCTCCCCAGAGAGCCCAGTGCCCAGAATAGATAGCAGAGGACAGATGCTGAGCCTCCCTGGATTTCTAGCAGGCAAATTGTAGGAGAAATCACCATCTCCTTACAGGGTACAGGCTTATTCTAATGCCACATCTCATCCAGAATCTCTGAAAAGTTTTTAAGTTTAAGAAACAAAACTTCCCCAACAAAGTCTAAATTCCTTGGAATGTGTCAGGGAAAAGGACTTCAAGCTTCTCTACTGTGTAGGTGGTCCCCTTGGTATACTTCTGCAGGAGTGACTAGTACCTGCAGGTGACATGGTGGGGTGCCAGGGATCTCTCTGCCTGTCCCCAATGAGGCTTGCCACTTGTCAGCAAATAACACTGGATCCCTGCTATTAAGGGGACGAAGTGGTCACCCAGATTGGCAGTCATGATGCTATGACAGCCAGTTGGGGAGAAGGACATGTGCTCCAGTAATTTCCTCATGGATTTACTTACATGGGTTTCTGCTTTTTGAATTTGTATAAAATCCCAGTAGTCACCATAGCAGCTTGATTTTTGTACTACCCCATTACTGGGCTGATCTGGAAGTAGTCTGGCCATATGCCAGGTTCCTAGGGACTAATAAATGTCGCTGGAATAGCAAACCAGACATGCTTGCTTTGGGAACTTTTTGATTTGTGGAGTTTTAAGTAAGATATGCCAAAAACACGGGGGTGGTATGGTATGGTAGAAAAAATGTTGGATGGAAGTCCATAGAGCTGGGTTCTCATGCCACCTCTCTCACGTCCGAGTTCCGTGTCCTGAGGCAAGGCAGTCAATTTCCTGAGCTGTGAAATCACAGAAGTTGTGGCTGTTACCTTAGAAGTCTCTTCCAGGGAAGCGGACTTGGCCCAATGGATAGGGCATCTGCCTACCACATGGGGGGTCCACGGTTCAAACCCCGGGCCTCCTTGACCCGTGTGGAGCCGGCCCATGCGTAGTGCTGATGCGCACAAGGAGTGCCCTGCCACGCAGGCGTGTCCCCGCTTAGGGGAGCCCCACATGCAAGGAGTGTGCCCTGTAAGGAGAGCCGCACACACGGAGAGCTGACATAGCAAGATGATGCAACAAAAAAAGAAAAAAAAAAAAAGAAGTCTCTTCCAGTTCCAATAGTCTGTGAGTCTTTGTTTCTTATGTCTTGATTTTTGAAATGTAGATGAGATCCTGTTGAGGCTAAGTGAAGTGAAACTCATATCAATTTATTAACATTCAAAAAAAATAAGAAATGCCTAATGCAAGTGGAGGGTAAAATATTGTACAGATGAGCTCTCTGGGTGTGCCCACTGAGCCTGATTTTTTATATACTTGGAAAAGGAAGTGCTGAACTGTGATAGGAAGTGAGAGGCTGGAACAGACAGAGAAGCTGCCAGGGCCCTAACCAGAGCTTGGTTCTCATGCCCAGATTCAGGGGCTAGGTCAAGGTTCATTTCTGGGGCCACATGAAGTCACCAAATTCTAGCAGAGTCACTGCCCTCTTCTTCCTCTTTCCCCCTCCATTCCTTCTTCTCAGTCCTGGCAACACCATTCTGGAATGGATTACTGAATTAGACAATAATAACCACGTTTAAGACAGAAAAGATGAAAACTGAGAGTCATGGCCAAAGCTCATTCAGAAGAATGGACGAATACTCAACGTTATTCACGCTTCTCTGGGGTAATGCAAGTGGCCAAGGCAAAGTGACACTGGGCTTGGACTATCAATAGAAGGTTGCTTTCTTCCAGGGAGCTCCAGAAGGGCTTTTTGGAGATGATGGTAAGAGCATTGCTAATGGCCCAACACTGTGGACCCAGCACTCTGTGTGCCTTTTCTAACTTATTTCTGCCATCAGCCCCATGAGGTAGGTACTCCCCATTTGACAGATGAGAAAGTGGAGGCTTGGAAAGGTTGGGCCACTTGCCTGGAGGCACATAGCTGGTCAGTAGCAAAGGTGGGGTTAACCTTACATCCGACCAGCCTGAGAACCCTGCCTTACCTGAAGGGCTGGCCTTTTCCGAGGAAGAATGCTCCTCTCCTTCAGTCCGTCCCTGACACCATACCACACAACCATCAGCCTGTCTTCCTTGCTCTTTGGAGAGGTCGGTTTTATTGCTTGTCTTTCCCCCCACTTAATCTAGGGAGCAACTAATATATTTCATTTACTGATAGTTGGCACAGAATAAGAAATGCAAAATAATATCCCCACCTCCCTGCAATGTAAACTATAATCAGTGTTGTGTAGTTGTGCTCCAAAATGTATTTATCAAATGCAATGAATGTTCCTCACTAATGAAAGAAGTTGTTGATGTAGGAGGAGTGGGGGGTTTGGGGAGTGGGATATATGGGAACCTCTTATATATTTTAATGTGACATTGTGTATGATCTATGTATCTTTAAAAAAAAGAAAGATATAAAATTATATATATATATTTAAAAAATAATAATATCCCCATTTTCCCATAGGCAGTATGTAGTTTACCTGTTTCAATCAGATCTTTTGAAAAACCACTTAGGAATGAAATGCAGCATCTAAACTGATATCGGCATCAGGCACGGCCCCCAAGGTAGAAAGCCACAAAGATTTAGTCTGTTCAGATGCTGTTGATCCTTTGGAAATAATGACTAATTTTCCAATTCCATAAAATGTTAAACTGTCAGAGATGGAAACCACCCTCCAGAGTGTGCAGTTAGTGCCACCATTTTATAGACAAGAAACTGAGACCTGGAGAGAGGCGAGACTTTCTCCGGGGGAATTCAGAACAGAGCCAGGGCCTGCAGTCTCTTAACGGTTCTTCCCTGCATCATGCTCCCCTCAACTTCTGTTCCTTTCGAAATGTCATAACCACTGAGAAGAACATGTAAAATGAGATGACTCATGGCCATATCTGTAAAGGGTCTCCCACTGTGATTTTCTTTGCCCTCTTTCTGAAGAGAAAGGTAATCCAGTCAGAGGTACACCATAACAATGCGCTTCGTTGAGTTTTACATTCTTTCATTCTTTATTCTCTGCTGAAGGCAGAGCATGGAGAAGTCATGGAAAAGAGAATTGCATGAGCAGCTTCCTCTTGGTGTGTGTGTGTATCAATGGAGTTTTTGGTTAAAGGTGTTTACACAATTGGATTGTGGTGTTTTTTTGGTTTGTTTTTGTCTCTTTTTTTGCATGGAGTGGTAGAAAGTGAACCAAAATTTGAAAATGGTGTCTTTTGACTAAATTAAGGACAGATAAAAAGGTTACACTAGTAGTGTACTACAATTCTGTAATTTTGTTCATTTGTTTTTTGCTTCTGAAAGCTTTTCCTTGATTTTCCCAGACATGGCTATTGCTCCCACCCAGGTGGAGTGGTTCCTTGGGTACTCACAAAGAAAGGGATATTTTTTAGTGTCCTCAGTGGGCTCTTTGAGGCATTTCCTTGTCATTAATTTCGTTATGTCTCTCTCCTGAGCAGGGGTAGTAGACATGCAGCTGTGTAGACAGAGCTAATTGAATCCCATACCTTTTCACTGCAAGTGTGGGTTTGGCCTCAAAATCTTCAGAACAACACTTCAGTACCCCTACCAGTTTCTTATATATGAAACTTGAGACATCTTGCCAAGGCCTTTCTGGTGACACCACAAGGCTTATAAAAATCATCACTACAATTCAGAATAATGCATCAAGAAAGAGAAATGCATGTATTTGGATGACTCACCACCATTTCAATCTTTGATGACCTCCTCTCACACCCCCAGAGCAGAATTAGTAATTCCTTACTCTCTGCTTCTGGAACAACCTGACAGACCCCTGAGGTAGCACATTTTACAGTTCATTGAAATGTTTGGGTGTCGAGTCTCCCACTGGTCCTCCAGGATAGGTGAGGCATGTGGTTCCTCTTTGTACCCTCGTGCCTGGTCTCCATACATGTTTGTCATGTGTATAGGATTGAATCCAATGGATGAGAAAAACTGTCCTGTGCTGTATGATGGCTTTGGGGGTGGGGTTGGAGCTTTGGACTTCTGGACACTAGTGGGTACATTTCTGTATTTCCTTCACTTCCCCTGCTCAAGATCCTGCCATGGAGGAGTGAGACATACCCAAAGACACTAGTGACCCTGGGACTAGAGCCACCTCTGCCCTCTGGCCACTGGTTGGGAGGAAAACTTCCCTATCTCCTTCTCCCACTAAGATTATGCTACCCTGGCACTTTAGTGCCGGCTCATTTGCAAAAGTCTTCTGAATACTAGCTTTACTGGCTCAGCAAAGCATAGGCATCAGATTAATTTGTTAAAAATGAGTAAAGTTCTTAGATTTTTTAAGAAAAGGTTTTGTGCATGATACCTCTCTGTATCCTACCTGCCACCCATAGTACCTCTTCTTCTTCAAGTACATTTAAAATAGGACTATATTTATGAAGCATTAGCAGTCCTCACAAATTTTCTAGCATATACTTGTTGGGGCAAGCAAAGATGTAGCTGTAACTGAGATGTTTTGATGGTATCTCAGAGTAAACCTGGAAATCAGGAGAATAAGCTGTTGCCAGGCACAGCAACAGGACTCACTTTGGCCCCTAGGCTTCTTTTCTTAGGAAACGTCTGGATGGCTAGGATTTTTTTCTGGTGGAAGACGTCACAGATGCCAAAGCTCTGCTGCAGTGGAGATGCCTCACTTCTCTTCACCTACTTCTACAGGCCAAGCCCCGGAGGGGCCCTTCTTCACCTTCCTCCCAGGTTCCCAAGACTTCTGTACATGAGCTGCTCCCAGGCATGCAGTTCCTCCAGTGAGCTATCTAAAGCGTTCTCTTCTCCCCACAGCTAGCATGCCTACCAGTGAGACTGAGTCTGTGAACACAGAGAATGTAAGTGGTGAAGGCGAGAACCAAGGCTGCTGTGGAAGTCTCTGGTAAGTATAGAGGCCATCTTTTCCTCCTTTCTCTTCATATCATCTTCAAGAAGCAAATGGTGAGGAAGACACCTGAGACTTCCATGGAAACCTGGAACCAAAGCCTTAGGTACAAGAGGGAAGGGTGGGCTCACTCTGGATTCCTTAGCATTCTTTCTCCTATCCCAGGCCACCTGGCCACCCCAGCACTTCACAGGTTTTTTTCTAAGAAGTAATCCCTCCAGCTGAGGAGGAGTCTCTGAAGAGCATACCAGTTAACCCAGCAATTCCACTGTGTTCACTAGGTGCTGGTGGAAAAGAAGAGGTGCGGCCAAGGCTGGGCCCTCTGGGTGTCAGCGGTGGGGGTAAAAGGCCTGATTCTCCTTCAAGTGTGGTTTTGGCATCAGTGCTTTTGAATGGCACAGCTGCTGATTAGAATGTGCTGCCTCTTTAAGTTTTCCTTCACTCATGGGATTTTCCAACCTCATGCATAGTAGCTTGATACTGAGGCCCTGCCTTCCTCTGCTCACAGCACTTCTTTGGAGCACTGCATCACCCTCTCCTGACAAAGGAGAAGACCATCACATTAACACCCATCGGCTTTTTTGTAGATGATCTGGGCTGCAGTGGCAGGGAGACCAGCAGTATGGAATGTACCCAGTGCTGCCTGCTTTGGGGGAGCCCCTATGTAGTTTTATTTTGTTTGCTTCCTACTAGCATCCTTCAGTCTTATCTCTGTAAAGCACAGGTATAGCTTTCAAGAGCATGGAGGTAAAATCATATGGAAACCATTGAGCATTCTGCCCATAACATAATTTGCCTCTACTCTCTTGGTTAGCCCTCCCTACAACATTGTGATGTGGGCATGGAATGGGCTTGTGTTCCCATTTTATAGATGGTGGCACTGAGGCTCAAAAAGGTATGCTGCTTACTTATGGTAACTCAGTGATAGCAGGGCTAGGATTTTAACCTGGCTCATCTCACTCCTAGCCCAGTGCTCCTTTTGCTAGAGCGGCAGCAGGTGCCATTGTTGAGATTGTTGAGATGAGTGACTGAGTCGTTCAGGAGAGGCCCTGCTGGTCTCCATTTGGGGAAGATGGGTGGGGGTAAAGAGCCCCTGGCACCACTTCCAGTTACCAGGGCCTCTCAGAGTCCTGTCTTGTCTGGGCCCTCGAGAGTGTTTACCCTGGCCTGCCTGGCCCTGGCAGCCTCTAGCCTTTTGCTCCTCTCTCAACCCAGTTGGCCTGCTGCAGTAACCCAGGGATGCTAAGCCCAAGCTTCTGTGCATGAATTTTATAGCTCAGCTGCAATGTTGGAGGAGATTATGTTCAAGTCTTCTTAACTGGAATCTTTCTTTTGTTTTACTTTCAGTCAAGCCATCTCAAAATCCAAACTCAGGTCAGTATCTTCGTATGTTTCTTTAGTCTGTGTGTTGCTTTCCCCACTTCTAACGTCTGAATTATAGGTCGAATTGTTTTGACTTGATTTTTACTATATGGGTAGTAACATTAAGCACCTGCCTTGGGGAGCAGGTGCTGAAGGTCTCTCCCCAAAACAAATAAATAAAAAAAATACAATAATGAATAATATTTTGTCTACCAAGTCCTTCATACACCCTCCCAGAGTCATTTCTATAGAAAGATACTTCTTGTCACTTTTCTGCTGGAAAAATTTAATATGAGAGGAGATTCAAGAGGCTTTCGGGGTACTGGGAATGTTCTGTTTCTTGCTCTGCATGGATGTTGGTTCCATGTTCAAGCTGTAAAATCTCATTAAGCCAGATACCTATGATCTGTTTACTTTTTCATGTAGATGTTATTTCTTATAATTAAAAACAACATATTACCATCATATACAAAAATTCACTTGAATTGTAAGTGTAAACCTAAAACTATAAAAATTTTAGAGGAAAACATAGGTGAAAAACCTCTGTGCCCATGAGTTAGGCAAAGATTTCTTAGATACAACATCAAAGCACTATCCATAACTGAAAACACTGATAGATTAGGTTTCATCAAAATTAAAACTTCTGCTCTTTGAAAGATACTGTTAAGGAAAGAAGAAACAAGCCACAAACCAGAAGAAAAATATTTATAAGACACTTATTTAATAAAGGACTGGTATCTAGAATATATAAAGAATAATACAGAAAGAACAATGTCAAAAATAAGAAAACTCACGACACAATAAAAAATGGGCAAAAGATTTGAACAGATATCATGAAAGAAGAGACACAGATGGCAAATAAGTACATGAAAAGATGCTCAATGCCATTGGTCATTAGAAAATGCAAATTAAAATCACAAATGAGATGCCGTTAGAATTGAGATACCTATTAGAATTGATCAGGCTTAAAAATCTGACATTACCAATTTTGACAAGGAAACAGAACAGTGGGAATACTCATAAATTTCTGGTGGAAATGTCAGATGACACAATGATTTTTAAAAACAGCTTGGCAGTTTCTTATAAAGTTAAATATATATTTCCCATATGACCCAGCAATCCTTCTTCTAAGGTGTTTATCTAAGAGAAATAGACATATGCCTATGCAAAAAAATCCTGTATGTGAATGCTTTATAGTATCTTTATTTATAATTGCCAAAAACTGGAATAAGTCACATGGCCATCAAGTGGTGAATGGTTAAACAAACCGCGGTACACATTACACCAGGGAATACTATTCAGCAATAAAAGAACAGATTACTTATACATGTAACAATATGATGAATCTCAAATTATTTTGCTAAACGAAAGAAGCTGGTCTCAAAAGGCAACATAGTGTATGATTCCTACCATGTCACATTTTGGAAAAAATAAAATCTTGAAACAGAAAACAGATCCATAGTTGTCAGGAGCTGGGGGTGGGGAGAGTGGATTATCAAGGGTCATGAAGGAACTTTTTTGAGTGATGAAACTATTCTTTATCTATAATTGTAGTGGTGGTTATACAACTGTATACCAAAAAAGGGGTAAATCTTGTTTTATGTGAATTGTATCTCATTTATCCTGACTTTAAAAATTAAAAGTCTTTCCATGATTCCCTCTTGCCAGAGGGCATATAATTTCTTTCATAATTTGGCCCCTGCATCACCCTCTGACCTCATCTTTTGATACTCTCCCAATACGGACTGCTTGCAGTTTCAGAATATTCTGTTTCTTCTTACCTCAGTACCTTGGCCATGCAGTCTTTTCTGGGTGCAGTGTCCTCTGACTCAGCTATCAAGATCTAGCCCAAATGTCAACTTTTTGGAGGAGCCTCCCCTGACTCTTCCAAAGAGCATTTGTGGCTCCTTCTCTTTGCTCCTATACCCTGCAATTGGAAATAGCATGTGGTGTGTATATATAATTGTTGATTTGCCACAACCCTGTATACTCTTCAAGGGCAGGGATCGTGGGACCATGCCTTCTTTATCTCCTTTTGCCCAGTACGTGGCTCAGGGTCTGGCATGAAGTCAGTGCTTGGAAACGCTGGTCTCATGAAAGAACAGGCCTGGCAACATGGGCACTGGAAACCTGTGGGGGTCAAGATGGGGAGTGCCACAGGATTCAGGGGATGGGCCAATGAGGTCTCTTGGACTTGGGAGACACGTGTGACTTGCCATGGCATCATAATTGCTGTCCCAGCCTCTCTCCCGCACTCCCACGACTGGGTCTTGTTCAGGCCACCTTGCTTGTGTGCGCTGAATTGTGTATCACGGGAGAAAACCAGCCTTCAGTGTCCTCAGTAGAATTTTTGCACAGTGATCATCGTGTTACTGCCTACTTTTACCATTGGAAACCACAGAACAAGAGGAGTCACAAAATGTACTTTGCTTGTAGAGTTAGTACACCTCTCTGTACACAATCCCCGGGTTACAGTTTTGTGTGTGTTTGTTCAGCACAGGGCTCAGCTGAGTAAGCCAGGGCTGCAGTTTAGACATAGCCTCAGGCCCCTCAAGAAAGTGCCTCCCCATCCCTGTCAGCGAGCACAGCCAGGAGAGGACTGACATTGCCCCTCAACTGGCCTTTCCCTAGGACACAAGGTGCTGAGCAGGGCTCATGGCACACTTCAGTGAACCATGCCCTTGTGGCAGGGAACATTTTTCACAAGAGACATCCTAAGGGAGGGAATATTTTCCCTAATGACAAACAGGAACTGAAAGTGGGAGGAGGACATGCTACTTGTCTGTTTGAATCAGCTCGTTTTATTTTTATAAAAACATGATTCAATATTGGCTCTTTTCCTGAAGGTATATTTTGAGCATCACTAGTTAGAAAGGGCACCTGATGACTCAGTAGGAAGACTCATGTCCTACTCAGCTTTGACAACTGCCAGGTTCCAGAGGAACCTCAGAGATTTAAGAATGGATTAAAAGGTGCCCTAAAAAGAACACTGTGGTTTGGGCACACTTTGCTGCCTGATGAATTCTTTGTGATGATTGCGATGTTGGGAGCGATGTTGGGAGAGATGTACATAGTAAGCTAAATTACTCTCTGCACCAATAGCATGAACAAATCCATGTCCCATGTGATGGGTATATGAACGGCATGTGTGTGCTAGTGCACCTTTGCATCTGCATATGAATCCATGAATACCTAGATTTTTCTAACCTGTTTGAGGGTTGCATATGGAAGATTCTAGAGTTTCCTAAGGCCAGAGAGAAAATTAATAGCATAATCAATACTATACTTTCAAAAGTTGGATTTTAAGACCAGCACAATTTTGTTATGAACCCTATTAATCTCTATGCTGTTCATTCTCTTCTTTCCTTCCTGCATCTCCACCCCAATCTAGACCGCCAGAGCAAAAGCCAAATTATTTCTTAGTAATGTTTATTGGGCGTTTTTTGGATGCTGTGTGTGTGCTCCAGGGAGTAACTCTCACATCTCTTTCAGCCGACGCTGGCGTCGCTGGAACCGATTCAATCGAAGAAGATGTAGGGCTGCTGTGAAGTCTGTCACATTTTACTGGCTTGTTATTGTCCTGGTGTTTCTCAACACCTTAACCATTTCCTCTGAGCACTACAACCAGCCTGACTGGTTAACGCAGATTCAAGGTACAAGCAGAAACTGTTCTCTCTTTTTGTTCTGATTTAGAGATTTCTAAGGCTATCCACCTGCAGTTTGCCTCATCTGAGCAATGTTTAATATAGTATAGGGGGAAGCGGATTTAGCTCAACTGATAGAGCATCTGCCTACCATATGGGAGGTCCAAGGTTCAAACCCAGGGCCTCCTGACCCGTATGGAGCTGGCCCACACACTGCGCTGATGTGCACAAGGAGTGCCATGCCACGCAGGGGTGTCCCCCACATAGGGGAGCCCCACATGCAAGGAGTACACACCCACAAGGAGAGCCGCCCCGCACAAAAATAGCACAGCCTGCCCAGGAGTGGTGCCACACACATGGAGAGCTGACGCAGCAAGATGATGCACCAAAAAGAGACACAGATTCCTGGTGCCACTGACAAGAATCCAAGCGGACACAGAAGAACACACAGCAAATGGACACAGGCAGCAGACAACAGGGGAGGGAGGGATGGAGAGAGAAATAAATAAAAAATCTTTGAAAAAATACAGTATAGGAACATTTCTATTGATGACTAATGGCAGCTTTCCTCTCTCTGTACCTGGAGCGGGAGTGTGGACTGTGCCCCATGGTCACACACCTCGAAGCTGACCGCTGGCCTAATCCTGTGACAACCAAAGATCAAGAAATGTTGGAGTTGGGAGGGATCTTATCACCCTCCTCCCAAGCCCCCATCCAAAGTTTTATTTTCTCCTGTTGTTTTCTTGACAAGGGGTGGTTCTTCCTCTGCCTGGAATGCCCTAACAATGGGTGGGAGGAGCTCTTGTCCTGAGGCAGCCCGTTCTGGGTTTGACAGTTTCAAGTCCTTACATCAAGTCAAATCTCTTTCCCTCTAACTCTCCAGCCTCTTGGTCATATTTCCTGCTGTTAGAAATGACATTGGTAGGTGACTGCTTTTTATATCATGATGCTGTGAGCAAGATCGGACAGGTTTTTTCTTGCATGAGATTAAAGCAAAATATATAATATGATGGTCTACGTGCAGAATCGTAGACATTTCAGGCTGGAGAGCTTCAGAGATTAGGCAGTAAACTGCCCATTTTATAGTGAAACTGAGACCCAGGGAAATTAAGGAACTTCTCTGGGGTCACACATCCAGGTAGTAGTGGAACAGGACTAGAACCTGGCAGAAAAATAGACTATAAACATTACTGCCACGTTTCTACCCAGGGCTAAGAGATTATAATGAGCTCACTAGCAAACAGAGGGGCAGCTGTGTTTGAGGAGGTGGTGTTTCCTGCAAGGAATGATAGGGAGGGAGGTGCGAGGGAGAAGTAGGAATGTGTGACAATGAGGTTCCGAGGATGTGTGCCCTCTTTGTCTTAACAGATATCGCTAACAAAGTCCTCTTGGCTCTGTTCACCTGCGAGATGCTGGTAAAAATGTACAGCTTGGGTCTCCAGGCATATTTCGTCTCTCTTTTCAATCGGTTTGATTGCTTCGTGGTGTGTGGCGGAATTACTGAAACGATCTTAGTGGAACTGGAAATCATGTCTCCCTTGGGGATCTCCGTGTTTCGGTGCGTGCGCCTCCTCAGAATTTTCAAAGTGACCAGGTAAGGAGACCCCCATCTCACTGCAGGTGTTTTCTAAGTATGAAGCATGGGGGTCAACCATGTCCCCTGGGCAAGGGTGTTCACCCTGCCTGGGTGTTCTGTGCTCAGACCCTTAAATTGACTTGTAGGCACTGGACTTCCCTGAGCAACTTAGTGGCATCCTTATTAAACTCCATGAAGTCCATCGCTTCACTGCTGCTGCTGCTTTTTCTCTTCATTATCATCTTTTCCTTGCTTGGGATGCAGCTATTTGGCGGCAAGTTTAACTTTGATGAAACACAAACCAAGCGGAGCACCTTTGACAATTTCCCTCAAGCACTTTTAACAGTGTTCCAGGTGAGCCCTTTCTCCCTCTCCCTGAAAAGCCCAAAAGGAGCAGCAGCAAAACATTGTACACCTTCTTGTCTGTTTACAACTCAATAAGGAAAAAGATAATTCCATTTTTATTAACTGCCCTGAAAATACTCTGGTAAATTTTGTGCTTTCAAGTTATTTGTTTTTCATTCTTGCCCAGTTAACTTTGTAGTGTGATTTCATTAAGTCTTTCTCTGTCTTTTTTGAAGACCACTAGATATGTAACAAAGCAATAAACCAAAAACTTTTGTTTGCTTTTGTGAGGTTTCTGAGGATTGCATGAGAAAGGCTCTCAAATTTTCTTCTTCTTTGTTAATTTCTAATTGCAGGCAAGTTCTGTAAACCCGGTTATAGCTGATTTATGCAAGGATGTGAACTCTAAAGCTCTAGTGCTTGGATTTAAAGGCAGAGGAATCAGGGTAACAAAAGAGCTGCACTGCCTTCTGTTGTCTCTTTTTGTTCTCCCTGCTGTGATGTAAGGAGGACACTTAGAGATTCTGAGGATATCTGTGCTAATGGAGCTCTGCTGGCTCTGGGCTGAGAAGGGAGCACAGGCCACCCCGCTGCTCAGAGCGGCGTCATTCTCCCCACGGCACCTGCCTCTAAGTTTAGGTGTTCCTAACCCCTTATGCTGTGAGCTGAATTCCCTCCTTTGGTAGAGTCTGGCAGATGAGTTTAAAAGTGCGATCCACCTTTGTCGCATGCTGCAGAGCTCTGCCAGAGGAGCAGGGCAGCATGGTGGGAAGGAGAATGGACTTTGGGTTCCATGGTAGCTCATTCTGTGACTCAGTTTTGTGATAGTGGATGAGTCACTCAACCTTTTCTGGAAAAATGAGAGACTAGAGGGAATGAATATCTAAGATTCGTTGGCCACTGATCAGTTGTTCTTTTTCTGGTCTAATTTCTTTCAAAGAAGCCTGCCATCCATTCATTCATTCATTGATGATTGATTGATTGATGGATGGATTGACTGATAATACATGCCTGTGATATAAAATTCAAATGTTACAAAAGGATGTAAAATGAAAAATAAGTCTTTAAGTCTCTCCCCACCCCCCACCCCTAGCTACCCATTTCATCTTCTAGGGGACAATCATAATTAAACAATTTCTTATATGTTTGCTCCTAGATATAAATCAGTCTACCTACCTACATGTAGATGAATTTATACAAATGGTAGCTTATTCTACATACTGTTTGACATCTTGCTTTTATCACTTAAAGTGTTCTTAAAAGCTTTCCTTATTGGTCTATTAAAAGTTGCTTCTTCCTTTTAAGAACTGCATAAATTCTGGGGTGTGGATGTGCCATAATTCATTAAATCAGTCTCCTGCTGATGAATATTTAGGCTGTGTCCAGGTTAGTGCTCATATAAACAGGGCTGCAGTGAGTGACCTTGAACAGACATCACGCGGTCCATGTGTGAGTCGACCTGTATGGCAAATTCCCAGAAGTAGAATTGTTGATCTAAGGCATATGTCCATTTTAAACTCTGATACCATTGCCAAAGTATTCTATCTTTAAGGTTGTATTAATTTATACTCCACCAGCAATGTGAACATTGCCTGTTGCCTCACTCCCTTTCCTCCACAGTGGGTTGTCTTACTTTTTGATTGTTCGCTGATAAGTGAAAACGGTATCATGTTATAGTGTTGATTGGTATTTCTCATATCAGAAGTGAAATTGGATGTCTTTTCATGTAGCTATGAGTCATGTATAATTCCTGTTCTGTGAATTGCTCTATCTTTTCAAATTATTTTCTTATTTTCTGTTTGGTTGTGATCCATGACAGTTTAAATTTTTAAAATGTCTAGTCCTGATTGAAGATAAAGTAGCTCTCTCTCTGGAAGACAGAGCATTTTTATACTGCTGCCCATGTTCATCTGATTCTATTCCATGATACCTTGAATTATCAAGTATCAGCAGAGAAGATAAAATGTGAAAATTTTAGGGGTTAATAGCATCTACTCATGATTGTTTGTAAATTTACATGAGGCATTTGAAATTTCCTGCTGCTAAATTCCTAGATGTAATTCTCTATTTCCACAATATATTAACTGTGTGGAATACTATGCAGCAGATAAAAAGAATGAGATGAACCTACTGGCATAGAAAGTCTCCAGAGTAAATTATTAAATGAGAACAAATTATAGAAAAGTTCATATACTATGGTACCCTTTATATTTAAAAAATCAGAGAGAATATCAACTGCCTTTTTGCTCTGGATATGTATATATGTGAATAAATGGATTGATTAAGAAAGGTCTTGAGAGAGATATAACAACAGCATGCTCTTGAGAGGTAACTGAAAATGGGTGGGTGTTGCATATGTCTAAGATACATAAGGTACATAAGTCTTATATGTAATGTTATTTTTTTTCACAAAAAGAATTAACTCATATTTGTGTAATTAAAAATAATGTTTTGAACATTCTGTGGAATAACAGGTGGATTTGTTCAGTGCACAATGGACTGGGAAAGGCAGCCTAAACCAAATTTAGGCAGCTGCCAAGGAGCCCTGGGATAGCAACTATGAACTGTGATGCCACCTGCCTAATGATACCAATTGTGGCTTCCTAGATTCTGACAGGTGAAGACTGGAATGCTGTGATGTATGATGGAATTATGGCTTACGGTGGCCCATCCTCTTCAGGAATGATCGTCTGCATCTACTTCATCATCCTCTTCATCTGTGGTAACTGTATCCTTCGAGCTAACTGGACTTCGTTGTTTTCTTTTATTTTTCTTTCTCTGAATTGCTTTGCAGTGCTGGTGATGGTAGCCATCACGGTGGGGAGATGAAAGCCCTAGCCTTTTTAGTTGAATATCTGCTTCAAAATCTGGTGTAGTATGCGCAGAGTTCTAGTTAGGCCCTGAGGAATGAAAGCTGGCCAAGTGAGGACAAGTCGGGGAAGAAGAGCACAGCTCATGTGCTGGTACCAGTGGTCCTCCAGCTCAACCTTGTATCTCCTGTATGGGCCCCAAAGGCTAGCTTGGGGCAATAACAGATTGTTCTCCATACCATCATTCTTGGGTGGTTAGGGCTGCATCTGTCTCTTTATAGCTGACTTGGAGCCATCCTCAGTGGACTGACCTAAGCTTCCCTGAACCTAATTTTTCTTTGCTAGTCTATGCATCTTTGGGGGGTCGAGTGTCCATTGGTTAGCTGCCATATCACACTGAGTAACTTTTCACTGACTTGTTTTACCCCTTTTCCCTGCCAAGAGCTGCCTTCTAATTTTAGACTTCTGAAATTGACCCTCAGGTCTCTACTTAACCTTAGTCAGACCCTTCATGATCCTGTAACTTCTGTTTGCCTATTTTATCTCTGTCTCTATTATCCATGTCTAGTGTAAGACTTGGCATACAGAGGCCCTCAATAAATGCTTGGTGAATGAGTGATTTTTCAAATATGTAAGTACTCCCTCTCAGTCATTTTAAAGACTCCTAATGTGGACTCTTCTCCACAGGAATCCCAGCTTTAGCTGTTCTCTCCTCAGTGTTCTCTTGGTCTTTAAAGAATTTTCTTCAGTGTGAAACCCCAGTGTAAACCTGCTCTGGTTTTCTGAAAGGACAATGCTGCATGTTAAAAGGTATTCTATGGAAACACCTGTCTCCACACATAAATCCTACTGGTCCTTCTACTGAGCTCTAATGCCCTCTCTTCCAAGGAGCTATCACTGCCCTGTCTCCTGCCCAAAGATGAGCTCTTCTACCTCTGAGCTCCCATCAGACTTCTTGTTTTACCACATGTAGGTTCTGTTATGTACTGTGGTTTATTACTCTGGATTTGCTTTCCACTGTCCAAAAGAGTATAGTGTTACTGCAAAGAAAGAGATATTATTGTTTCTTCATTGTGATTATTGATAGGAATACTCATTAAAGTTAGTCCCCACACCAATCCCTAAGTCATGATTTCCCCATGTCCATCCTGAGGTGTCCTCATGTTACCAAACCATTTCCCAGCCCAGGACAAATTGCTTCACCAGGCTCATAGCATCTCCATTTGAAACAGTCTAGTGCATCAAAGGCATTTTGAAAGCATAAATATAATTCTCTCATGTTCCTATCCTCTTTAAAACTTGAATAGATTAGTTGAGCACAATATCCCCTCTCAGATATTTCATCATCTCTCCTTGTTAGGTTATGTTTGTTTATATGTTCAGCAACCCTGCTGGAGATTTCTGATTGCACAGGGCGAGTGGGAGACTGAGGTACCTCTCCTGTCTCAGGGTGCCTGGGCTCCTGGCAGTCCTGTGTGCAGATGGCAGCGCATCTGCCAAAGAGAAACTGGCACCAAAGAAGGGGGCATCTTCCCATGTTGCCTTCTGATCCCTGTACTTGTAAGAAATGTACCTAACCACTGGTGAATCAGAAATAGGCATCTTCTGTTTTGGGAACCTTGTTCAGAATACTTAAATTAAAAAAAAAAAAAAAGAATGAAAGGAAACCACACATACAACTTTATAGTAAGAGCCAAAAACGTGATAACCAACTTATTCAATTGCCTAACTTTTTACTATTTACAAAAATGAAATTCAACCACAAAAGTCAAAGATTTAGCCCCAGTGGGAATATTAAAAAGTATAGTCCAGCATCACCTGGCAGTAAGTGAGGCATGTTATAGGTAGTCATTATATGTTTGTGAAGTGAATGAATAAATGAACTATCTGCAGACTCTGAAGGCCGTTTCAAGTGAGAATGCCTCCAACTGTCTTTTTTTTAAAAAAATATTTATTTATTTATTTCTCTCCCCTTCCCCCCCACCCTGGTTGTCTGTTCTGTGTCTATTATCTGCATCGTCTTCTTTGTCCTCTTCTGTTGTTGTCAGCGGCACGGGAATCTGTGTTTCTTTTTGTTGCGTCATTTTGTTGTGTCAGCTCTCCATGTGGGTGGTGCCATTCTTAGGCAATCTGCACTTTCTTTGGTGCTGGGAGGCTCTCCTTACGGGGCGCACTCCTTGCGCATGGGGCTCCCCTACGCGGGGGACACCCCTGTGTGGCATGGCACGCCTTACGCTCATCAGCACTGCTCATGGGCCAGCTCCACATGGGTCAAGGAGGCCCGGGGTTTGAACCGTGGGCCTCCATGTGGTAGATGGATGCCTAGCCACTGGGCCAAGTCCACTTCCCCCTCCAACTGTCTTGTGCAATGGTATCAAAATGTACAGCCTATAAAGGGGTCTAGTTTGAAAGAGGCAGCCCTCTTCTGTATATGTTATGGTGTGCGTGAGTTTTAAAAGAAACAAAGTGAAGCACAACTTTTTAGTTAGGCTATAAATTTATGTTATAGATTGTTCTCTACAATGTATATCATAGCTATGGATACATAGATATATGTATGTATAGGCACATGCACACACATAAAGGGGAATATTGAATTCTGTAGATTTTCATTGGCTTTACTGAAACTTAATTTTGCTTCTTTCTAGACTGTCTTCTATAGGTTTCTAGTTTTCTTAAAAACCAGGGTTCCTTGTAGTTCTGGTCCTCTGACTTTGCCAGGGAGAGTCAGCTACTCCCAGCACTTCCTGGAATGCAGAGGAGTGTGACTTCAGCATTGTTGTCCATGATATAGTTGCATTTGGCAATGTGTTGTTCCCTTAAACTTTTCAAACTAGATATTCTACTGAACGTCTTCTTGGCCATTGCTGTGGACAATTTGGCTGATGCTGAAAGCTTGAATACTGCTCAGAAAGAGGAAGCCGAAGAAAAGGAAAGGAAAAAAATTGCCAGGTAGCCCCTTTTCCACCTGAGCTGTTTGCTCAGGGCTCTGCCCACAGCCGAGGCCTGGCTTGCTTTTGCTGGAGTCACACACACCTCCTTGGTACTGCAGCCCCCATTTTCTTCCCTGAGCTGCTCGAGGGCTGTGGAGGGCAGATCAGAAAGAATGGAGTCTTGGGCAGAAGCCAGGCCCTTGGCTCTCAGTCCTCAGGGCTGAGAGTAAAAGTTGCACGTTCTCTTGCCTAAAGAATTGCTGCAGTTAATTTTGGCATCATAAAATAAATGACACATTCAATGCTGATTAGCTCTTGGATGAGAATTTTAATAAGGTGATCTGTATAATGAATCCATTGCATTGAGACTAACAGGAAACTCTGAGTTTGGGTCATGCTATGTTCTTCCTGTCACTGTTGTTTCCAATTAAATTCTGTCCTTCATGGAGGAATGGTTGATTCAGAATCTGATTATCATTTTTATCCTCAACAGTATGGTTATTTACTTTCTTGTGTTCTTTTCTCTCTAGAAAAGAGAGCCTAGAAAACAAAAAGAACAACAAACCGGAAGTCAACCAGATAGCCAACAGTGACAACAAGGTATTTTTCCAAAATACTTCTCACCTCACTTCAAAAAGAATCTGTTAGTATTTCCGGAAATGTACCATTTCCACCACTGGAATGCCTTCTGTGGTATATTGGTGTAGATTATGGCACACTGTGTAGGTGTTGGCTTCCTAGGGGGCTTATAATGGAACTTAGGCAGTCTGCTGGTAGTAAATCAATATTTTACCAGAGAACCAGTATGATAAATATTTAACTGGTGTGACCTACTAGTTTTTCCTTATTGGAATTGTGTGGTCAAGATCATGTTAGCATCTTGAGTGGCGACTAAAATGAGGATTGTTAATCAATTTCTCTTCTCAGAGGTGATCACAGAATCAGGTGGCCTGGGTGGTCTCAGGGCTACACTGTTGAACTATCCTCTTTAGGACGCCATGGGTTTTTTGTTCATTTGTTTGTTTGGTAAATACTTACTTGTAGCTGCTGTGTGTCAGGCACTGGGGATTCAGGAATGAACAAGACTGACAAGGTCCCTTCCTTCATGGAACTCACAGTCTAGTAGGAGACAGGAAAATGAAATGCAGTTATCATACAGTGTGTGTGACAAATGCCAGGGTCGGGAAAGGACCAGATATTTGGGTGCCGCTGGTTAACCATGGGCGGGTCTCATAGGCCACTTCCTCCTCAACTGTACTCTTTACTCAGGCCATCTGCTTAAGTACAGTCATCATCTGGGGACATTTGCCTGTCCCTACACACTCACGTACAGACAGACATATACTTTGAAGGGAACTTTTCTTTCCTGTGCTGAGCAGCAGGGTTGTTTCTTCACATTGGTCCTCCGAAGTGCATTTAAGCCAGAGTCTCCCTTTTCCCAAGACACCTCTGTCATCCTAGGTTACAATTGATGACTATCGAGAAGAAGATGAGGACAAGGACCCCTACCCACCTTGTGATGTGCCAGGTATGGTGGCTGAGGCCAGAGACAGAGGACCAGCTCCTGCAATGTGGTTCCTACCGCACTGGATGGCTGCTGCGCCCTGCGAGGGCCACACTGGGCTGCCAAGGCCACCTCGGGCATGGGTCTAGGCCCCTGGTGGACCAGTTAGCTCTGCTTTTCCTTGGTCCCAATAGCATATGAAACCCAGATTCCAAGTGGTAGGAAGAAAAAGTGTGGGTGGATCAGGGCAAACCCAAGCTTTGCTGAGAAAACTCCTAAGAGGCAAACAGTTGTTATGACTCATCAGACCCTTTACATTTGATGGGTGTCTTTCACTGAATTGGTTGATTTAGACGGGGCTCTGGAGTTGGGGAGTGTGGGGCACTGACCGTATGTGACCTTGAAGTCCTCCCCACCTCCTTCTATGCCAAGCTGGGTAAGAAAGTTCCTGGGGAAATAGCCAGTGCTAGAAGGATGACAGCGAGGCTCCTCCTGCTGCCACCTCTTGGCTGTCACATCTTGGACTGGTGGGAAGCCTCGTTCCCATAACTCAGCACACACCAGGTCAGGACAGTTCTCAGCCCCCAGCCACCCACCCCCTGTGTACACTCAGTCCATATTCCGAAGATACTGGAAGGTTTTGATCAATGTGAGCAGGTAAATGTTGTTCAAGTTGAAGCCAAATTTTAGTGTGAAATTGAGAAAGATAATTCTCACTGAGATGCAGGTTTGTTTATTTCATGCCTATAAAACCAAGTGTTTCCTTTAAAGTAGGCGAAGAGGAGGAGGAAGAGGAAGAGGACGAACCTGAGGTTCCTGCTGGTCCCCGTCCTCGCAGAATCTCTGAGCTGAACATGAAGGAGAAAATCGCCCCCATCCCAGAAGGAAGTGCTTTCTTCATTCTTAGCAAGACCAACCCGTAAATACACCCCTCCTGGTCCATCCCTACCACTACTCATGTATGACCCTACCTAATTGCTTGAGGGTGGCTGGTGTGGGATGAGGGAAAGTGGCTCACGGCCCCCTTGTCACCCTGAGCATCTCTGGAGCTCTCCACGTCCCCTCCTGCCTTGCCTTTCCTGCCTGTTCATCTCTTTCCTAGACAAAGGGACCACAAGGGTGGGACTAGGTTCTGGAAGGAGATCCTTCTCCCACCCTGAGCCCTGCCCTGGGAACAGCAGTGGTGAGATACCTTGTGCTCATCAAATTCGTCCAGTTGTGCAGAGCAGTGGTGCTCTGGTGTTCCCAGCACTGTCACCTGTGCAATATCTCCCCACATGACACTTACCTTAATGTGTGATCATCTTTTAAGACACTTTGTGGTATGAGAACTTTGGGAGCAAGTTCTGCACCGTATCTTCATCCTGAGATCTAATTTAGTTGATCATTTTTTCCCTATTGGATGTTATGGTAAAGTAATATTGCTCAACAATATTTGATAGGTACAGCTATTTAAATCAGCTCTATGATATTCTGCATTTCTTATATTAAAATGAGAAGATGCTCACCAGGAACATGGTAATTATAAATATTGAAGAAGTAAGAAGTTTATTAACTAGCTGGTTTCTAGGTTTTAAATCATCTGGGATTGTGTGAAATGCCAAGGGGAATAAATGGCTCCTCTAGAGTTGCAGAATTAGTTCTTGGTTGTCAGAAACTCTGTATAATTCACAGACTCAGGGGAGATACAGGTGGGAAGCAAGGCATGCCAGAGTCCTGAGAGGCTTGGAGATTTGATGATAGTTTTAAAGATGAAAAAAATCTTCTCAAAGGAAAACTTACCTGTAATCTACAAGCAAAAAATTAATCTTTAATTTCTAGAATCAAACAAGGATTTTAAGGATAGTCAGTCACCTCCTAGCCTGTGGCACACCATGGAGCAGCAGGAGCAGGTTCTGATGGTCCACAGAGCCGTCATTCGATGGGGTACTGGGCACGCGCTGCCACCCTCCCTCCACGGGACCTCAGGACTGAATTCTGTCACTTTCATTGACCTTTCTAAGGAATGACTGTATGAGTCAACTCCAAAACGTAAAAAGCAACATTTATGGCAGTGTATCTCCACATAACAAGAGATTTTACCAAGCCTAACTTACTGCAAATCATATTTTAGTACAGCCGAAGTGCAGTACAAGGACTTGTCTCATTCTTTGTGGACTGCTGAGGTGCGATCTCACCACAGTTTCCTTTCTGGAAGCAGGGAAAACACATAGTTGGGCTTCATGTTAGAGCGGAAAAACCTCAGAGTAAGACAGACCTGGATGGGCAACCACTGCCTGGTCCTGCCACCTTGAGCAAGTGCCTTCACATTTTTAAGCTCAGTTTCCCCCCATCTTTAAAGGGATGGAACCCCCAGTTTTAAGGATCAAATGACATAGTCTGTGTGGAAGCACCCGGCACAGAGCTGGTCACACCACAGACATGTGGGGACTGCTGTCCGTGGGTTTCACTGGGCTAGTGGTCAGCTCGTTCAGACTTGCCTGGTGGGATCATGGGCAGCAGAGCAGACCACTCTCCCTGCCTGACCTGCCACCCCAGAGCGGGCCCCCTCGTAAGGACCCCCAATTCGGCATGCTGAAGGTGCTCGCCTGTCTGCTCAGGCCCTGTCTGGGACAGCGTCCATGCAGCGGCCTTTCCCCCACAGGATCCGCGTGGGCTGCCACAAGCTCATCAACCACCACATCTTCACCAACCTCATCCTTGTCTTCATCATGCTGAGCAGCGCCGCCCTCGCCGCTGAGGACCCCATCCGCAGCCACTCCTTCCGGAACACTGTGAGCCACTGAGAGGGGAGAGGTGGGAGGGGCCGTCTTCAAGATAGTGCTTGTGGAGGCCTGAGAAGCTAGAAGCCAGAGTAGGCTTCTCGCTCATCTTGAAACATTTCACGGTTGAGGTTTTAAGTGTCAGAGAGGCTTGGTTTTATCTGCATAAATCTTATTGGTACAGACTTATTTTGAGCTGCATTTTAAATATTATACAATAATTTATGTTGTATTCGTGGCCCCTGCTTCTCCTTCTCTTTACCCCTTGCTGCCAGCATTTTGGTCCCTCTGTTCCCTGCCCAGCCAAGTTCACACCCACACCTTTCCTGAGATTTCTGCCCACTGGAAGCAGTCGGCAGAGAGAAAAAGTCGACTTGAAACCAGCTCTTTTTAGGGTTGTTGTGGGAGACATATCTTATGTGGACTTAAATTCACAAAGCTACTTGGCAACATTCCTGAGAAAGACAACTTAGCGAGGCAAGAGGCTGCTGAGTTGAGCGGTTCCATGGAGAGGAACAGCTGTGTGTTTTGGTAGGGCAGAAGATGGTTATACTAAGAAAACAGGTATTAGACTTTAAGAGGGTTAAGATTCAGTTTCATAATTTAGGGATGCCCTTCCACTGCATCCATGTTGGCAAGAAACTTGTACATAAATTAGTTCTTGCCTAAGCAGTCCCATCTTAGCAGCTCAACTAACTCAGCAGTGAGAAAATCCAAAGGCAAGGTGGTTTCAGAAGGCCAGTAGCTGGCTGACTCTCTGGCCTAGACACTGTAGTGAAGTTTCAGGTTATTATCAATAAACCATCCAAGGAGAAGGAAGCCTAGCAAGTTTGCAAAACCATAATGCATTGCTGCCTTGCCCGGTTGGTGCCTCTTTTCATACTAAGATTTTCAGAGATGTGAGGACTTAAAACAAATGACCAGACCAGTGCTTCTGGGATTTCTGTCCTGACAACCAGCCCTCATGCGTTTTCTTTCCATTTCTAGTGTTCTTAGTTTTGAATACTGGCAATTCTAATCTATCAAATTGATAAAACACATTCTCTGATAGGAAGAAGATGAAAAGAACTTTCTCCCAAGGCAGCTTATTGATTTTAATGGAAAGGTGAAGGCAGTCTTAAGCTGTATTTCACAGATTAGGGCTTTTGTTAAAGATTCCTAAACATTCAAATGGAATAAAACCTCTGTGTCACTGAATTCCATCATAAAAATGAGAAGCAAGAGGACACAGCTTTTTGCTGTTTGGAACCTAGGTGACTCCTAGGTTAGGAGCTAGTCTAGTACGTTAGATTGACAAGAAGTTAATTTACATTGGGACCTCGTGTTCTTATTTTTATTATTATTATTATAAGTACTTCTCAATGAGTTTATCTTCCTGTGGCTTCTTTCTAAGAATGTTATCATTGTTTTTAAATAATGTACATACATGGATGTGTATTAATTTTAAAACACTGCAGTGTTGGTTTTTTTTAGCTGAGTTCTTAGTCAAAAGTGAATGGAAGATAAGAACTACTTAAGTCTGAGAACTTTGACCCCCAGGCACCAGGTTGTGCTGCTGACTTGTAGGCAACCGTGTGTCTCTTGGCTACCCAAGTGCTTTCAACAGTAATCATTTTGATGTGACCTAAGAAAGAATAAGGAGAAAGTGAGAGGGTCCTGGTAGTGTACTGGAAAATGCCTTTCATTGCCTGGCTAGAAACAGAAATACACAGGAGTGTTCAAACAAAATGTATAAATCCAAAAGCAGTATGAAAAATGAATACCATCTAAAGAGAGACTGTCATCAGAGGAGAGCTAGGCTTTGACACAGTGGTCCTCACCTTCTTGTAACAGAAGCAGTAAAGGCTTACCCTGCGGTGGATCACCTCCTTAAGCAAGAGTACCCTGTGGCTCCAGGCCACACGTCCAGGGGTCCAGCGCCTCGCTTAGCAGTGCCTGTACCTTGCTGTGTGTCCTGAGCAGGTGTCCCCACTTTTTTCCCCAGCATCCACATCTGTTGAATGAAGGGAGTTGGCCTGGGTGGTCTTAGGTCCCTTCCTGTTCCAGAACAGCATTAGGTACAGAGCACCAAGCAGGAGAAAGGCCATAAGAAACTTCTCATAACAGACTTAACCAACCTGGCACATCGGTGGAGTAAGCGTTTACTCCCAAATAAATGGACTGGAACGCAAGGGGACATATGGAAGCTTCTAGCTCCATTTGATGCCGCTAACATCTTTATTTACATTTCTCAACCAATCTGACATTTACCTGGATGACAGAATACTTCATTCAGCCAAAAAAGCAGTTACAAATCCAAAATAGGTATGAGACTAAGTTATCTGGTGCCACAGGAATTTGTAGATATAGTGCTCTGATGAGAAGAGGTTCTTAATAAAGCACTTTTAGAAATGAACCTCTGTCCAAGATGGGAGACTGGGAAGTGAGTCAGCATGAGTGATTAAAGGAGGTAAGGCTTCCAAAATGCTCTTTTTTGGTCATAAAGAAGAGCTGTCATGAGACGAATGTGGAGCAGTGGTAAGGATTTCTGCACCTAATTCCAGAGGAGTAGGGTTATCCCAGGAAAGCTGGTCTCTGACTGCATGCAGGGGTTCTGCCCATGGGCACAGAGCTGTTTGTCCGGATGCCCTTTTCTCATTTCCACATGTTGTACCTTGCAGATACTGGGTTACTTTGACTATGCTTTCACAGCCATCTTTACTGTCGAAATCCTGTTAAAGGTAATGGATTTTTCATTGATCTTCGTATGTTTTAAAGCACCTGTAGCAATAATAGTTGCAATTCTTTGTTTACCTTCCAGATGCTAGGTTATGCAGATTATGTCTTCACTGGTACTTTTGCATTTGAGATCATTTTGAAGGTAACAGGTTACACAGCAGTGTGCTTAAGGGCCCTCCTCCTGTGTGTGGCACACAGGAAAGAAGCTTGAAGTGCTTTGACTTTTTATTTATTTATTTGTCTTCTGTGATCAAGCTACACTTTTTTTTTTCAAACCAAAGGATTTTTCCTTAACCATCCTACCTTGTTTTTGCTGTTTCTTTTTAACTTTTGATTGCATGTAATAACTACCTTTGCTCAATGACAGTGACTGGGAAGTGTATTTTTTTAATTTTTATTTTTATATCCTCTGACATTTGTCAACTGATAACAGCTACATGACTGTGTGTGAACTTTCTCCCACCCTTCCTGACATCAAAGTCAGAGGAGAAAACCTTTGTCCTATGAAGGGAGCATATCTTTTTTCATTTCTCTGACTGAATTTTGTTTTTAGTGGCTTAAAATAGTAACACACTATTTTCTTGCTACAGAATTTGCAAGATGACTTCAATCTATTTGTGTTCATATATTTTGTATCTGTTTTAATGGATGGGCTTACATTTCCACAAAACAGGGTGACCTGAATGTACTGCCCATGCATGAGCAAACAGTTGCCGCATGTAGTTTGTGTACTGTTTGTGATAGCTGGCTGTGGGTGAGCAATTTCTTACCTACTCAGTGCTCTGGAGACTGACACAGAGAGCCAGGAAACCATCGCCTGCTGGGAAGTCATTGCCCAGGAGAACTGACAGCACAGCCAAGGCTCCTCCAGGGAGACGGCCTGGGAAATTAAGACCTTCCACCACCATGTTCTTGAAACTGTTTTGGGTTTTTGTGTGTGCAGCTCAAGAAAAATATGTTTTATGCTAGATCACTGTTGAACTTGGGCTCTTTACAAAATCTTCTATAAAATGAAGCCTTGATTAACATTGCCAGGGAATGGGGTATTTTGTGTTGTTTAAAAAAAAATTAGTACAAAACCAACCAACCAACCTCTGTTTAAATCTTTGTTTAAAAAACTTCTAAAACTTCGAGTCTGTTTTTCTGCCTTTAAGCCAGTGAATTTGATTGACAGACCTCTCCTAAATCAAATCGTGCTGGGGTCGCTGACCAAGTTCTACCCATGGCCTCCATGATAAGAACTAAAGAAGCAGAACACATGGGATTTGGGATGCAGGGACACTCACTCTGCCTTTACTTGCTGCTGAGACAGCTGCTGCTTTTTTGTAAATTACCTTCTCCTCTGTGAACTAAAGGAAGAAATATTCTACTTAGTCTGTCTGTTAGCCTGGTTGAATGAGTCTTTATTTTACTTTTCACATTTTTAAGTTGTTAAATGAATATAGTTACTCTTGGGCTCTGGGGCAAATGAGAGCCAGGGTTATTTTAAACGACTGTTGCTTTTTAATTTCTGTATATTTGCCTCAGTGACTTAAATCTTGTAAGCCATTCTCCATTTTAAAGGCGTTTTCAGAGGGTTGAAGATAAGCTAGAACAAGAAGGATTCAGAAAATGGAGATTTATCAAGAAACATCTAGCATCTGCAGTGATGGTTTCTGGTGGCCTTGGGAAGATTAGAGAGCTCTTTGGTCATTTGATTAAACCATATGAAATTGTTGTTTGAAAATGGTTGCATATTGGCAATAGCATATGGTTCATTGTAATTATTTCCCAGCTCCATCTCTCCTTTCCTGTACTTATCTGAGCCCCTACCCTCCCCCCTTTTGAAATATGTAAACAGTGAATTCTGGCTGTTTTTTCATAGCCATTAGAAACATCATTGGAGTACCTTTAGTATGTGCTCCAGTTACACATGGCATGTCACTGGAAAGCACTGGAACTAACTTAGGTAAGACTCCATGGTAAATGGTAGAGTAAGCGACTTGGAGGAGCAGTTTAAAATCGATGTATCAGTAAGGACCCTCAGGAGCAAGAAAGGGCCAATGTGGGACAATGAAAATGATGGCTTCCATGTAAATAGAACCAGCCAGCACTCTCCACTCCAGCTTTCTTTCTAGGCTCCACTGGGAAGACTGAGGCCAGGAGCTGGCATTTTGTGGAAAAGCTGCATTGTCTCAGCAGCAGTTGTGTTCCGGCAAACATAGTCATATGGACTGTCTCCTGAGCCAGGGCTTTTTGGACATGCTAGCAATGTATTTGTATTTGAAATCTGACAACACTGTAATAGAGTCTAAATTGGTCTCTTTTAAGATGAAGATGAATCTGAAATAAGAAGCTGCCCCTTTTCCACTTTCATCTGAACAAATTAGTTGGATACTTAGCCCTGTTGGTTTACATTTCTGGCTCCCTAATGTACCTTGTTAATATAGTCATACTTTCCTCAAGGTTTTGTAAAGAGCTCAGGTTTCTTTTCCTCCGGAGAACAAAAACAATCAGTCATCCGTGATTCTGCTTGTAGATGACGACTTTTGGAGCTTTCCTCCACAAAGGGGCTTTCTGCAGGAACTACTTCAACTTGCTGGATATGCTGGTTGTTGGGGTATCTCTGGTGTCATTTGGGATCCAGTGAGTATTCTGGTGTGTGTGTGTGTGTGTTCGTTCATTCATTAGTTTGTTCCCTGTACTTTTGGCAGGATGGTTTATCAAAGGAATTCCTATATAATTCATAAAGGATGCTATTTTTTTTAAAAGATTTGTTTATTTCTCTCCCCTCTCCTCCCCTCCCCCCCCCACCCCGGTTGTCTGTTCTCTGTGTCTATTCGCTGTGTCTTGTTTCTTTGTCTGCTTCTGTTGTTGTCAGCGGCACGGGAATCTGTGTTTCTTTTTGTTGCGTCATCTTGTTGTGTCAGCTCTCCATGTGGGTGGCGCCATTCTTAGGCAGGCTGCACTTTCTTTCGCGCTGGGTGGCTCTCCTTACGGGGCGCACTCCTTGCGAGTGGGGCTCCCCTATGCGGGGGATAACCCTGCATGGCACAGCGCTCCTTGTGCGCATCAACACTGCGCATGGGCCAGCTCCACGCGGGTCAAGAAGGCCCGGGGTTTGAACCAAGGACCTCCCATGTGGTAGACGGACGCCCTAACCACTGGGCTAAGTCCGTTTCCCAAAGATGATTTTTTTTTTTTTAAAGTCACAACTGTGGTTTATCCAAAGATGATATTTTGATTATTGCATTTAGTTATCCAGGAATATGTAATTTGCCCCATACCAAAAAGCCTTGGAACAATGCATATTTTTGTATGTTTCTGTTTTCTTTTCAATCCTATTGCCAAATTGTGTTCTATTAGTCTCTCTGAAATTTACTTTCAACCAAGGGTAAGTGAGTTTTTGACTGACTAGGGGGCATGGACTAGAAGGAAAAGAATAGGAATCATATGTAAGCCATGGGAGGGATTAGCTCAGTTCCACATAGGGTCCTACGCCAGCTGTGTAGTGGTGTTAAGGTGAAGTTCAAGTGAAAAAATTAATCTTTAAGTATTTTATCTAGTTGTAACACACTTTGCTTTCTTTTTCTTCTCTTTTCCTTAGATCCAGTGCCATCTCCGTTGTGAAGATTCTGAGGGTCTTAAGGGTCCTGAGGCCCCTAAGGGCAATCAACAGAGCAAAAGGACTTAAGGTTTTGACTCCTTTCCTCCAGGCTAGGCTTTCTTGGAATTGGGATTAACTATAATTACTGACTGTTCTGAAGCCTGATGGATATTAAAGTGGGTTATACATTTGGAAAAAGTGCTGATAGAATTTTTAAATTATTATTTTTTTAATTTTTATTAACAGTTTTTTTATCTGATTGGTATTAATTTGCTTTTTATTATTAATAATGTTTCTTTGTCTTTATTTTGGTCTTTAAATTTATTCTCATATATGTTGTACAAAGGTCAGAGGGTTTGCATTTTCCTGCATCCTTCACATGGGGTGGGGGGGTACACTCACTTTTTCTCACAGAGAACTGAAAAATTGGGAAACCATATTAAAATACTATTCATAAACCTTAGCTCCCCTCATTGCTAAAATACCAAGGGAAAGTAATGCATCTTTCTCCTCTCCTTGCTCTTTTCTTCCCAGCACGTTGTCCAGTGTGTCTTTGTGGCCATCCGGACGATCGGCAACATCATGATTGTCACCACCCTTCTGCAATTCATGTTTGCCTGCATTGGAGTCCAGTTGTTCAAGGTAGAGGGGAATGTCTTCAGGCATAGAACTCCAGTTCTTTAGAGAGGAGCATACCATGACTATGTCTATTTATTTTGTTCCCAGGGAAAGTTCTATCGCTGCACAGATGAAGCCAAAAGTAACCCTGAAGAATGCAGGTGAGTGCCTAAGAAGTTGAGCCTGGAAAAAGTGGAAGCACAAATAGAAAGTTTCAAGGATTTGTTCGTGCATTTCAGAAGCATTTGTCATGAAGGAGAGGAGGCCAGTTCAAACTATGTAGATATCTTTTGATGTTGTGGAATCTGTAAACCAGAAAGAACTGACCTAACAGTTATGAAATATCCAAAAGAAAAAAGAAAAAAATTCCCCCTGTAGCAATATAGATGATTTCTCCCCAAATCAAAACTCAAAGCCAGACTTTCTTGTATTCAGGAGTTGGCTGCCCTCTTCTGACTGATTTTCCAGGCTTCCTCTCTCTACTTGCTCCTGCCGCCCTCATCTTGGCTGTATTCCCATTCAGAAGAGCCGACAAGGGGAAACAGAGTTGTAAATATTCACACCTCTTATTAGTAATAATAGATGTCCAGAAGAAAAGTAAGACAGACACAAACCATCACCTAAACTTTTGAGATTGTGTGGAAGTCCATGTCTGTCTTTCAGAGATGTAACTGAAGTCTGGCTGCTGACACCCCTTGCATTAGTTTGGGGTTTCTTGTAAGTAGATGGTGTGGTGTAAAGAGCACCAATTGCAAAGTAGACTGTGGACTGGGCAACTCTAGAGGCACCATCATACAGGCTATAGGGTGGTTGGCACCCCCAAAATTGAGCAGCAGGCAGCAATATGGAGACATTCTTCCTTCCCTCTCTATGCCGCTGCTTCTTCATCTGTACAATAAGTATATTGGACTTTATCCCTTTGGTTCCTGCATAAATGAAATTTATGTGTGTACCAGAAATGTGTGTACCAGAGTATGACACTCTCTTGGAAAGAAAATTAGGAAAATTGTTAGTACAAAGAGAGGGAATTGGATTAAAACTAAAATGCAGATAAGAGTATACCTGGACTTGTCCCTAGAGATTATGGAATTTGATTTTTGCAATGCACTTTGAGCCCATTGTGTATGGTGAATATTTACTCTTAAGTAGTTTTCATTTGTTAACAGGGATGTGCTGGGTATCTACCTTGTTTGTCTGGAGAATACACATCACCCTGGTAGTTACTCAGTTATTTGACCCTTAGAGTAGACTGGCAGACAGTGTGGCAGTGTATGCAGTGGAGATTAGGCCAGATGGGACTGATTTAATATCATTTTTACCCTTCATATATGAAGCCAGGATGACCCACACTTCTTTTTCCTCTACAGGGGACTTTTCATCCTTTATAAGGATGGGGAGGTCGATAACCCTGTAGTTCGTGAGAGGATCTGGCAAAATAGTGACTTCAACTTTGACAACGTCCTTTCTGCCATGATGGCGCTTTTCACAGTCTCCACGTTTGAGGGTTGGCCTGCGTAAGTATAGAGACACTTCTGGAGACACTTTAGGGGCAAGGGTTTTCTCTGCTTTCCTTTGTGTCTCGCTTCTCTGGGGACCCTGAGCTGAACCATCCCTTCTGGAATGAGTTCCGTTTCTTCTGTTCTCCACAATTACACATTCCATGTTCCCTGTGATTTTTTTTTTTTTAACTTTGGATGACTTATTAACTGCTTTCTGGTCCCCTGGGCTCCTCTAGCTGATTAGGCAAATGATTAACACTTGTGGCCACAGGACTCTATGACTTTTTAAAGCAGGGATAATATAGGTTCCAGGGAGGGGGATTGTTTCAGCTGACTCCCAGGGAATAGGGAGTAGAAGAGGTATTGGTGATGCAAATTCCCATTGACAGTCACATCAGTGAAGCTGCCATTCCATTGTTCCTAAGGAGAATCTTGATAGTGTCCCAAGCCATTCATTCATTCATTCATGCATCTGGTACTTGTTGAGTACTAATATGTTCTGGGCATGGACTACTGCCAATTTGGCATTTCTTTCACTGATGCATTCACTCGCTCCTTCAAAAAGCATGCTCTTGAAACCTGTTCCATGCAACATGCTGTATTAGGCACTTTGGATAAAAACAGAGTTGCCTAGATGTGGTTCCTCCCTTCAGAGACCCCCAATCTAGTCAAGGAATCAGGGTCAAACCAGGCAGGAAATTCTGGTATGTCATTGATGTGTGCTGAAGAGGATCTTGAAGAATGATTAGAGTTTTGATGGGTAAAGTAAGAAAAACAGAAAGAAGGAGGAAGGGCAAATACACAAGGGAGAGTCTCTCATACCTTTGCGTTACACTCACACATACACACACACACAAACCTCCAGCTCCTGCCATCAGAACATACACACACTCATAAAGGGGCTCCTCTCGGGATGGTGGATCTCTCTAGATGCATGAGAGAGGCAGGAATATTTACAGGAGTTCCTGTGAAGTAAAGGGACTGTTGGACAGGGCTTGCTCGTTAGAGAAAAGGGGCATGCAGAAAGACCCTTCCCTCTACAGAGACACTGGCTACAGTCTGAGGTTTTGAATACCATGTTTGAGCAAATCAGGGTAGCAGCTGAGGGGTAATGAAACAAACCTGAGACTTAGGGTTCATAAAAACTGGGCTCAGCTCCCATCTCTGCCCCTGAGAGAATGTATGACCTTGGGCACTTAGTTCCCTTTCTGAGTGTCCATAAAATGAGGATGACAATAATGTCTGCTTTTCCGGCTGGATGTGAGGATTAAGTGAGAGGACATGTAAGTGGCTAGCATAGTGCCACCTGTAGGGTGGGTGCCCCAGGAGTGCTGCATCAACACCAGAATAGGAGTAAGTGGAATGCGGGGGTGTCGCAGTAACATTCCTTGTCCTGTTAAGAGTTCTTCTTGGCATATATTTGGCTTTATTTTTGGCATATATTTCATTTTAAGCTTGGGGAACCTCTCTTTGGAGATACCCAGGTTGGTTGCTTATTTTGTCTTTACCAGCTGTATCCAGTTTTCACTTCTACCAATGTCTTACATGTAATGTTCTTCCTCTCCTATTTTTAATAAAAAGGAGCATTATCGAATATTTGCAAAATCTTTTGGTTTTCCATCATCCAAACAGTCAGCCAACACATCCCAGATGCTCCTTCTAGGTGCTGAGCTGATGGTACCTGATGCTAAGGGGGATTTCACAGAGGCCTGGCTTGTGTTCAGGGGCCTCGGAGTGGGCTCCCAGCAAGTCAGTGATCATGGGAAGAGTTTGGGAGAGGAAGACATCTGGGAAGCCAGCAGGGGTGAGCTGCTGGGGCTGAGTGGGGTTGACAGGTGCTCACTCAGTTTTTCTGCTCTTCAGGTTGCTGTATAAAGCCATTGACTCAAACGGAGAGAATGTCGGCCCAATTTACAACTACCGCGTGGAGATCTCCATCTTCTTCATCATCTACATCATCATTGTGGCTTTCTTCATGATGAACATCTTTGTGGGCTTTGTCATCGTTACATTTCAGGAGCAGGGAGAAAAAGAGTATAAGAACTGTGAGCTGGACAAAAATCAGGTTAAAGTCACACACTGTTTGGGCTTCTGTCCCTTGAGAAAGAGGGGCATGCCCTCACTTGGCTGCTTTCCCCATACCCAGAGAAGGACACCCCTCTGCTGTCTGTCCCTGATGCTTGGGCCCTGCTAATAACACCGTCTCGGCCATTTTGAGTCATCATTGCTGAAATTCCCAGATACAGATTAGACTTTGTAATTATAAAATCCATCCCGAGACCCTTGGGTAAGAAATCAAAGAAGGTGTAGGCCACCTGCCAAGATCACAACCCACTGTTGGCAGACCAGAATCCTGAGGGTTGCTGTAGCTAGGAGCCAGAAAGCACTCACTCCAGCTTTCACAGTCCCAATTGGGGAACAGTCTTTGTATCTCCTTAGGGCAGGGTTTCTCCTTGGGACTGTTGACAGTGTGACTGGATGGTTCTGTGCTCCCTGTGCTCAGGTCTGCAGCATCCCTAGTCTCAACCCACTAGATGTCAGTAGCACCGCCCCCCCCAGTTGTGACAACCAAAATCATTTCCAGGCATTGCCAGATGTCCCCTGGGGGACATAATTACCCCTGGTTGAGACTAACTGACTTAGGAGGATGTACAACACCTCAGAGAAAGTTGCTAACTATAAATTTGGGACTCACATTTCACTGACATCATTCTCTCTTTATGCAGCACTTTATTTTAGCCAAAATGATAAAATAAAAAGTAGGACCTTTGGCTCTGATTATGTGATGATGCAGTGAAGCTGGGAGGCCTGAGCGGTCTAGACCAGCTCTTCCTGGACTAGCTCTGGGACTTTGGGTACATCCCTGATGCTCTCCGGGGCCTGCTGTCTTATCTTGAAATTGAGGGTTCCATTCAGCCTTAAAATGAGTCTGTGGTGTCTAGATTCTGTTCTGGGGACTTTCCCCAAGTCCTCTATCAGTAGCATCTTTGTTTTGATATGACACAGTGAGTAAGGATGATCTGCCAGCCTGGGCTTCCTGAGAGGAAGTGGCCATGGCATGATAAGGCAGTCTGTCTCAAGCTGCCGTTTAACCTACTGGGGGAAACTGGAAGACAGTGCTGGCTTGGTTTGTAGCAGCTACCCTGAGTTGTCAGGATGTCCCTGCAGAGTGCATGAGTGACAGAGGGAGGGCTGGCCCAGCTCCTTGCCTGTCCAAGGAGGAGGGGTGCCATAGTAAGACCTAGGACCACCAGGAAGAAGCAGAGGTCTAAGTGTGCTCTCTAACAGGCTCAAACTGGAGGTCCCTGGAGTGCCTGTGAGGTCAGAGTGGGCACAGGTCTGGAACGTAGGGATCTAGTCTGAAGTCAGAACCCAGAGTCAAAACCAGAGTGTGGGGTGGCAAGTCTAGGGTCTAGAAGCAAGTAGGGCCCTGATGCTGAGCTGAAGGCTCTCGGGCCTGGAGGCTCCCTCCGAGTTTGCTGCAAAGGGTGAACAAGACTCCATCTCCAGCATGCGTGGGAAAGAGAGTGCTCTGTGTGGGCCATGACCTGAGCTCAGGTCAGCCACCATTCCTGACTATGTACTGGGGTATTCTGAGATTAGCACAGCTAGATCTAGTCTCAGAAGTTCCCAGATAGCTGCACCTACAGTTCACCATCAGGTGCTTATGGTCAGCACATGCTGGCTGCTAAGAGGTGTCTCGTGTCGGTCAGGAATTGCCAGGGTGCTGCTGTCAGGGAGGAAGCCCAGCCTCTCTGATTCCTGAGGGACCATGCCTCGTGTTACTTGCCTTCTTTCCCTGGAGGACAGCACAGGCATGAGAACTTCAGGCATAGTCCGTTCTCTAGAGGAAAAGGAGTTATTGGCCTCCCTCCTCTGCTTATTCACTGCTCCGAGCCTCAGTTTTTTAAGCTAGGAAAATGGAAGCAGAATGGGTGCTCTGTTTGTCCTCTAGGTTGCTCTGAGGATCAGATGAGGCAGTGGAGGTGGGGACCCTGTGTCTGAGACTCAGAGCAGTGCCAGTGGGAGGAAGGGTGGCTGCTCATCGTAGTTTTCACCCTCATCCATGGTCCCTTCCCAGGAGGTGTTGTGTCGGCCCTTTCTGAGCAGATGAGAATTGTGTCCTCCCACAGGAGTACTCAGAACCCTGTTTTGCTCTTTTCTGCCGTTGCAGCGTCAGTGTGTCGAATACGCCTTGAAAGCCCGTCCCCTGCGAAGATACATCCCCAAAAACCCCTACCAGTACAAATTCTGGTACGTGGTGAACTCTTCGCCTTTCGAATACATGATGTTTGTCCTCATCATGCTCAACACACTCTGCTTGGCCATGCAGGTAAAAATGGAGACAGCTGTGGAGGTCAAGTCTGGGCCTTCTGCACAGCCCCATGCCCCAAATTTTGAAGGTGGAATGCCACCCCACTTGCAAGAGAATGGGTTTGATTTATTTATGAGTGTGGGCTATCATTTGGCCAAAGGTCCATCCTAGTTAACATTTGGCATGGTAGGAATTTAAGATTGTTCTTTTCTTCAAAAGCCCAGATAACATCTCCATGGAGCGTGAGTGTGGCCTTCAATTCCATAAACATTTACTGTGGGTCTCCTGTGGCTAGGTAGTGGTTGAGGACTAAAGCTCTGGAGTTGGAGGTAGCAATCCTCACTCTACTCCTTACCAGCTGTGTGACCTTCAGAAAGTTATGTGAATTCCATGAGGCTTGCTTTCTTTATTGGTCAAATGAGAGCGCCTACAGCACCTCCCTCAGACTTAAGTGCTAGATAATTCCTGTCAGGCACTTAGCTCTGAGAGAGATACAGAGGAAACACCCAGTATTGACAAACACAACACAAGTCACATTCCTATCCTCCAGGAGCTCTTAGTATGGCAGTGGGGGGTATTTCTCAACTCGTGAGGTTTCTCAGCCCATGAAGTTGATCCACATTTCAGTTACTTCTTGCTTACAATTGGGGGCAAGGAATGCAGCTCCCTTTAACTGGTCAAGATGGCTATCATGCAATACTCACAGTGGGACATTTTCAGAAGTTATGTTTTCTAATAGTATTACCCTAGCATGGGAAGCAGAGACCAAAGTATAGTTCCAGTTTTCTTACTGACTTTAAGAACTTGGACAAATCAGACCACCCCCCTCAGTGCTCTAAGGTTAGTCAAGGATACATTTTCTGGACTTTTGTTAAATTTAAGAGTTCGTCATGAATGAAAAGGACCACATACAGATAGTGTTTTGTGCTGGGGAAAGGCAAGATTTCAAGGTAGTACTCCTTTTCATTAAACACAGAACTAAGTGATATAAAGTCTCTCCCTGACCAAATTCTCCCTTTATTCGTAGATATTTTGCTGGTATCTGTACTGTGCCTTGGTCAGGCCCCCAAATGTAAACCTGCCAGAAGAAAGGGGGAGTTCCCTTTATCCTGAGCAGAGAACATTGATGTATTTTGCATGTTCATCGTTAGATCGTAATTTCCCCTTATTCCACCTCCTCTTGTTGAGGACCACTTGCACTCTGTAGGAGGTTAACCATGTGACCCCTCAGTGCCTGTGGAATTGTTCAGAGAGGGTGCTGGATTGTAGAGGTTGCCTCCGTGTGCGAGCACAGGACACCTGGGTGGGCCTCCTTTTATGAGTGTCAGATCCCGGCCACGTCTCTGGAATGGGCATTTGAGAGTTATGCCTCTGCCTTCATCCACAGCACTATGAGCAGTCCAAGATGTTCAATGACGCCATGGACATTCTAAACATGGTCTTCACTGGGGTGTTCACCGTCGAGATGGTTTTGAAAGTCATTGCATTTAAACCTAAGGTGAGTTGCTGAGCCCAGTTGTCAAAAGCTGTTGCTGAGTCACGCTGGAGAAGCACCCGCTTTCTGTTAGTCTTCTGCTACTGATTATGCTGCATTGTTCCAGCTGCTAACTGGGTTATCACCTTAGAATGTGAAATCTGATTAGGGCATCTATATACAGATAGGAAAATAAATCTGCAAAACCTCATAAAAACAATTCTGAGAAAAAGAAATAGGGAGGAAAGAATTGGGGATGTGTAGAATAGAGATTGCTTTAAAATCTGACTTTCTGTTTCTAGAATCACGTGTTTCATGCTGTCTCAGGGAAGCCTGCCTAATTGCTTGAGCACTGGAGAAAATGTCTTAATGTAGCCCATCAGAAAGAATTAGGCCCTCATTTCGCTTTCTGATTTCCAGCCTGAAGACTTGAGCTTTATTTGTTCTTGGTCTGCAGCATCCTTTTCACATTATATGGAAAGTTCTAACACTGGCTGCAGACCTCTCACAGCCAAACGAAGTGAGAAACCAGAAATCAGAAGAATTTCTCCTGACTTTAAAACGAAACAAGACAGAATTCATTGAATTGTGTTAGACTACCCGGCATATTGTATTTTGTAAACTGAGAGTAGTAAATAGTCCAATTTCAGAGGGTTGTTGTGAGGAGTAAAGAATTAATATATACGCAGTGCTTAGAAGAGTGCCTGCCACTGCTCCTGTCACCACCTTCATCACTATCAAGCAATGGTGTTCCCTAAGGTGGTTCTCCATTTTAAAACCCTAAACAGAGGAACAAATCCTGACTGAGCTACAGGACATTTGTCCCTCACTTTCTTTTATAGCAAAACCCCAAACCATCAGACTCAGAGCATGAAAGAGGTCAGTGGCCCAGGTTTTTATTTAACTGGGCTTAAGGCATCTGGCAATACTAATTTGAGTAATACATGGATTATGAAAATGGATGGTTGCACATATTCTACGGTTACACAGAATTCTAATTCAAAAATGTTCCTTTCTTTAATTTGAATCTATGCAATCTTTATCAGGTCTTTGTAGACCAAAAAGAAAGGACACTTGTAAGTGATTAATTGGGGTGATTGCAGTGGGGTCAAATTTGGCACCTTATGCATGGCCAGCCAGATGTTATTTACTGTGACTTGTCCATATCTCTGTACATAAACATTTCGTCCTTTTCCAAATTCATCTTAATTTCCTTTGAGAATTTGGTTTGCTTCCCTCTGTCCTTTACGCCTTTGAACAATATTCGTCTGTACTGATGGAAAAGTTACAAAGTAAAAATACTGAAAGTACTTAAGAAGTCCAGCAGGAATGTTTCCTAGATACCCTGTGTCATGTCTTCCCTTGCCTGGTGATTAAGCTCTGGAATTTTTGAACACTTGTTCCAGGCTTAGGAGAAAGCACACTCACCCATGGTCTGTGTGTGTGTGTGTGTGTTTGTGTGTACGCATACCTGTATCCTCTTGTAGGTCATTGCATTAGTGACTTGTAGCACACTGCTGTGCCCAGAAAATCACCGATACCAAATCTAGTAGGAGAGGTCAGTGATGTGAGAGTAGACCAATGATACCAAAGGGAAATGAGTAGCTAACTTATAATCAGTAGTGACAGATCAGAATTTGTAAGTAGGTGATTTCCGTTAGAAATTGTGCTGCTTTGTAATTTTACTCAGCAACATATTTTGGAAGCATGGGGCAATCTCAGATGACAGTTGAGAGAAATTTTACAACAATAGCAGCATCTCTGCACTTGAAGAGCACTGTCATTGTGTTCTCTGGAACCAGGTACATAGGTTTTATCTTATTATGTTCTTGGAGGAAGGGGGAAGAATCAGTTCACCAAGAAGCAAAGTCCTTCTTAAAACCCTTCCTGAGTTTTTCCCTCATTCTCCTTGTCAGTGTTACCAAAGCAAGGCTCAATGAGTGGGCCTTATGGTCGTGGCCAGAGGGGTAGCAGGCTGAGGAACAGTGTCATGAAAGCCGCAGAGGGAACGGTCTTCTAAGGAGATGGCCACATGGAACAGAAGACTGAGAAATGCTGGCTCACCAGTCTCTTCTCAAGAAAGTCTTTCTCTCTTGCAGGAGCTTTGTATCAGGGCCCCCCCTCCAGGCTCCCTTGGGGCAGCTTTCTCCACTTTGGGGGGCACACCTGCTAGGAGGACTAGTCACCGTCTGTTAGAAGAGACAGGGTTATGGTTATTTTATAATACAAATACAGAAAGTAAAACTAGACAAAATCTTTACTGGTAGGTGAGATGGCATTTCAGGGAGCAAGGGTTCAAAAACATTGAGAAACCCAGCCCTGGAGACTCTGTTTATATTACCTGTTGAAGAATGGGACCTCCTACAAGGGAACACATTTAGAGGGAAAAGAGGGCAAAGGTGTGGAAGGCACAGTGGAGTGAGATTATATAGCATCTGTGAGCAGGAAGCAACTGGGGAGGAGACGTCTAACTTCGTGGGAGGAGTTGTCTGTGAGAACAGGTCAGGCAAGAGAGGAAGATGAAGAGAAGCCAAAGAGAAAAATAAGCAGGGAAAAGCAAGCAGCTTATTTAGTTTATTCAGAATTGACCTCGTGCACTCCAGGGTGTACTTTCTGCTGGTAATGCCTTTCTTGAGTATTGAAAAGTAGGCCATGATATACGTAAGAGATAAGCCCGTTCCCTTGCCTTTTGCTCCAGTACCCCAGAGGAAGCCACTGGAATTCGTCAATTAGTCTCTTGTTCTAGGGAAGGAGACTCAGGAGAAAAGGGCTCTTCCAAAGTACTGGTTCTAGTGGTAGAAAAAGCCCTTTTTGGAGTGACGGAAAGCCTGGACTGTCTGAGTTCCCCTCCTCATCCTATGAGATGTCACCCATTTGGTGTTTCATCTGGTATGTGTTCTGGGCCAGTTGCCTGCCCTGGTTGTGGACTTTTGTCCAGTGAACACACTTTGTTCCTGAGTCTTAGTCCTTAAAGCATTTTATCTTGGTTCTATCGTGAAACTGTCTGATTTATACTTCTGGCTACTTGGACATGGGAAAAGAAAAAATCAATAGGATTTGGGGAAGGAAGAGGTATGTCAGTGCTGCTCTGTGCTTCTGTACCTCCTTGATGCGCAGAGGGCACGGTGTCGTCTGGTCCTGTCTGCCTCCTAGGGCAGCATCCTGCTCCACAGTCCTTGGCAGGGGTAAGGCTTCTCAATAAAACCCCAGCAAACTTCCTAAAATACATTCTCTGCTTTCTGGAAACAGAGTTTGATACCGTCTTGTCAGTTCTTTAGTGATCATGTATATTCTCGGTCATTTATTTTAATGTCAAGTAACACTTGAGGCCAGATATTCAGGCTTCTTCACAGGCTCCATGCCCTTGGCCTGCCCCTTCAGCATCGGGCTTCTCAGAGCTCTCTCCTGGTCATCTTCTTGTCTCACCTTGTAAAATGCATGCATGCCTAGCGCTTCGGTTGCCGCTACCTCCAGATCATCCAAACTTGTACCGCCCTCCTCTCTACTGACCTACTGTGATTGCTTTCTAAATGATCTCCCTGCCTCTGGCCTCAGCCCCTTTCCATTCATCCTTCACATACTCCCTTTGTAAACCCAGAGTGGGTTGTGCTGTCTTATGATGAAATTATGGTACTAGCCACCCATTGCATGAGATGGAATATAATTTTAGTTCAAAACCCTTTCCCAAACACTGTTTGGCCCCATTGACCATTCGGCCTCATTTCCTACCTGCCACTCCCTATCATTCCCTCCTCTCCACTCCATCCCCAGCTGTTCTTGAGCATGCTAGACCTTTGCATACCCACATGCCTCTGTCCACTTCCTTCCTTGCCATCTTTTAAGAAATGTTACTTCCTCTGTGGCACTGCTCTCACCAGGCCAGCTGGAGATAACTCTGCCTTCCACATGTGGTTCTGCTAGATACTTATCGTAAATGCATTTTCATTATCACCATTGCTTCACATCTGATGAGCAGCTGCTTGAGGTCATGGACTGGGTCTTCTTGGTCTTTGGGTTCCAGTGCCTAACATGATGCCTGCTACTGCTATGTGGTGGGTACTCAGTAAAGACTGGTGGATTGAAGGAAGGAATAAATGGATGAGCCTGTAGGCATGGCTTCTGGAGTTGGCAAAGACAGTTCCTGCTTTTCTGTCACAGGAATTTGGGCAGAGAGGAGTGGCCACAATTGTGAAAGCATTTGCCCTTAAGCCCCTGCTTAACGTTCAGAAAGACTTATGCATGATAGAAAGCCATCATTTATGGTTTCATCATTTATGCCAAAGGTTGGCAGTATGCCTCATCATTTGGGTCATATACTGTCCAACAGTCCCTGACAGAAATGGGTAAGTGATCTGGTTGCCAAAGCAAACAACAAAAGGAGGACATTTGTATAGGCTTCTTCAGGTGTGCAGGTGAGAGAGAATTATGGTAGCAAAAAGAGATAATCCAGTAGCAAAAAGAGAATCAGGCTCCTTTTCTTGCTTCCAATTTCCAGCCATTCCACAAACACTCTTCCCCTACCATGTTCCAATCCTATGTTAAGTCCTGGAGTTCCAGGAAGAGTCAGGGCCCAGGCTGTGCCTTCCAGGAACCCAAAGCCTGGAAGAGGCAAGTGGGCATCAGTGGTCAGAAAGGAGTTCTTAGATATAATGGTGCTTTGTAAGGCTTCCATTAGTCTGGTTTATGATTTTCAATTTCTGGAATCAGAAATGTTTCTGAGTAATAGATATTATTGTGAATGACTCGCTTGCTCTTTACAGGCAGGTGGGCTGGATAAAAAAGTCATCTAAATTTGCTGATCCCACTTCGGGGGCCTTGGCCTCAGAATTCAGTTGTAGGAGAACATGTCATCATCAGCTAAGAGAAGAGGGCATGGGGATGGGCCCTCTGCTAGGATCACGTATCTTATATTCTGGTTACCCAGACACTATGGTGACTTTTGTGGGAAAAGTGTGGGGGAACTGAGTCATGCTCACTTGACGGTGATTTTATTAAATAGAAGGCTACTAAACAGGGAAACAGTTTGTGGGAAGAAAGGGAGGGCTGGCATTTTCTTCTTCCCCTGGACCCCTGGCAGAGCCACCTGGTCAGAATCTGTGATGTCAGCCACCTGCACCAACTCCAGCCTTCTGTAATCTAGGTTAGGGATGTCAGCCTTTGGTCCGTAATGTTGTTAGATTAGGCACAATTTTGTGAGTGTGAGGGGTTTTCTGGAGAGAGAACTGATGAGATTGCCAAACGTCTTCATGACCTCAAAGAGGTGTTACACCCCTATTGTGGCAATTTACAGTGATTTTGTGCACCTCCATGGGACACAAAATTGCCTCAGTGGAGAATAGTTCATAAGCTGATGGGAAAGACCCAGAAGTGGGAAAACTCATAGTTCTTAAGGGAGAGGGTATCTCTTTAGGAATGAAGACCCAAAGTAGGTGAGAGTGACTGACATCCAATGCACAAATGGTGGTGGTTTTGCATCTAGTAGAATCACGTATCATAGCAGGAAAGCAGCAGAATATGTGGTACAGATGTGGGCAGTTGTGAGTCATGTACCACAGCAGAAAAGAAGGCAGAATGCTTGGTTTTCTACTGCTCAGTTAGTATTCTAGAGGTCTAGTTGCTTCTGGTGACCAAGCATTTGATTAAGGCATAAGTTCCTTTCTAAAGGAAGAGGAGAAAATAGCCACACCTCCTTTAGCTTTTTAACTGCCATTAAAGTTGGCTTATGTGACAGGAATTTATGAGGAAAAGGACAGGCTCTGCCCCTTAAAGCATAGTCCGTGGTATGGCTGCTGGTCAGCAAACCATTCTCTGCCTATGATAGCATAAATATTATGAAAGAGGGCTCAGCATGCTTACAACTAAGGTACAACAATCCTAACACTGAGCTCCCGGTTAGATTCACCTGACTTTTGTTTATAAGACTTTCTTGATGAAGGAAGCAGTTTGTTTATTGTGTCTTGGCTCTTTATCTCATCTCTGACTGGTAATTGAATAGCTCTAGTCTAGATCTCAGCGCATCTTGCCTCAGTTTTGCCAGCCAAGAGTCAGGAATCATGAGAACAAAAGCTAGAAGATGTGAAATAAAGTGTTTATTAAATTGGCCTTCCCATTAGACTTTTATACACAGATCATCAAACTTGATGCAGGCTGTTAGATGTCTTTACTTTTGTTTGGCTTAAGATGGCTGAGAATAGGGGTCTGGGAGAGAAGCAGTCCACATGGGTAAAGTATGAGAAAGGCACTCTGACTGTAAGAGAGGAGGAAAGGTAAGAAACCATGATAACTGGGTAGAAAAAGCTTTCATTATTTAAGATATTTAAAAAAACAAACAAACACTATCAAAGAGTGTCATAGCTCCCCCATAAATGTCCCTGGAGTTATTAACAGTAACTAGAGTAAACTTTCTACTCCAGTTATTAGGAAAACCAGAATGTCCACATTTTCTAAAGTATCACAAAAGGCTGAGGCTCTGCAGTGTCTTCCTCCGGGCCTGCATTTACTCACAAGTTTATGGGACCTGACACTTCAAAGTACCTTCTGTGCTGGTTTTCTTTAAACAGCACTAAATGTACCCAGGTTGTAACGTGCTGGGCCCCTTTTTATATAATTCAAAAGCGAATTTTTATTTCCAAAACATGTTCTGGCTTTTGGAAAGGCACACTTGGTTTATAGACAGTTTTTGACCTTGACAGTCCTTCCCTTGGAACCAGAAGCCTCCTGGCTCTGTGCGCAGTACTTCACCACCACCCTCTCTGATGATAGAGGGCTTTCCAAGGGTGTCAGGAGATGACAGGCACTATTAGCACCTACTGTGCTGATCCCAGAAGCTGTAAAACATACATGTGTATAGGACATATGGGTTTCTAAGTCATAATCCTTGGGGATATTATATGTTCAGATTTGTTGCAAGAGGACCTGGATAACAAAAGTCAGGCAAAACCAAGTGACCAATAGGGTGCATGCTAGTAGAAGAAAGAGATAACCCTAATGTGTCAAGCGCTAACTGGGTTCAAGGCCCTGAGCTGAATATTGGGTTGGGGATAATGGGACAAAATAAACAGCATAGACCACATCCTCAGAGGGCTTTCACATGGTAGACCTGCAGCAAAGACATAAAAGTCAGTGGTGGATACATGAGAGATACACAGAATCAACCTGATAGGGCTGGGGAATCAGAAGGGTCTAAGAAGTTTCCATCAAGGAGCTGACATTCAGTCCAGCTTTAAGAAGGGGAGAATGTGGCTAGATAGGAGTGCATAGGCATCAGAAGAAGGGAAGAACCTGATAGTGTGTTTGAGGGAGAAAAAGGGGCCCTGTGTGACTGGAGGGTAGGATGAGGAGAAAGAGAGCACCAGGTGGAAGAGGGAGTCTGTTGGCAATTTAGGGCTTTCCCAAGAACAACGGGGAGCCCTTGAACATCGTCTTCATCATTCAGTACTCTTCTCCTGTCAGCCTGCCCCTGGCTTCCCTACACTGAGCTCCCCATCTCCATAGCTCGCGGTGAGTCTCTCTGCCCCAGTTCTGTACTTCAGACCTGTGTGCATCCCTGCACCTGTGTCCCTGTGAGCCGTTACCTGTATGTCTGTGTCCCTTTTAGACTGAGAGCTCTTTGAAGGCAGGGACTTGTCTTGGTCATCCTGTCACAGGGAGGAGATGGAGTGCTGGTTTGGTTTACAGGTGACATATTGGCTCCTGTATGAAATGCCTGGTCACAAAGCTCTTTATTTATTTATTTTTTGTCTTTATTTTTTTAATATTACATTCAAAAAATATGAGGTCCCCATGTACCCCCCACTCCCCTCACCCCACTCCTCCCCCCATAACAACAATCTCCTCCATCATCATGAGACATTCATTGCATTTGGTGAATACATCTCTGAGCACCGCTGCACCTCATGGTCAATGGTCCACATCATAGCCCACACTCTCCCACAGTCCACCATGTGAGGACATACAATATCCAGTAACTGTCCCTGCAGCACCACCCAGGACAACTCCAAGTCCCGAAAATGCCCCCCACATCTCATCTCTTTCTCCCATTCCCTACCCCCAGCAGCCACCATGGCCACTTTCTCCACACCAATGCCACATTTTCCTCAATTACTAATCACAATAGTTCATGAATAGAATATCAGTAATTCCACTGTGCTCTTTAAGTGGGAGAAGAAAGCAGGGGTGATTGGAGGCCCTTGGAAGTAGTAGGAGAGCCTTACTCTTCTGTCACCTTGTGAGGGCTTGGGATTGTCCCTCTAGGTACCAGAGCAGGATTGCGAAAATGTCTCCCTTTCCTGCAGACATTCCGTTTGGTTTGGTGCTGCTCAGGACCATGGGTCTGTGGTGTGTGTATGTGTATGTGTACACACGTGTGTGTATGTGGGCGAGTGTGGGCGAGTGTGCTCTCTTACACCATGGGTACATAGCCACCTTCCTGTGTCCCTTTCCACCAGTGGACAATATTGTTACCTCCCCTTCGGCTTTCCCACCCTGCCTGGTTGCCATGGGTGCTGCAGGGACTCGGATGTGTCCCCATATGGTCCGTGTGACGTTTCCTCCATACGTGCTCATAAACGTCTGCCCCCTGCCTGCTCTGTTCAGGGGTATTTTAGTGACGCCTGGAACACGTTTGACTCGCTCATCGTAATCGGCAGCATTATAGACGTGGCCCTCAGCGAAGCTGATGTGAGTATGCGCCTGGGCAAGGCGCCCACCGCCTCTGCACCCTCTCTCTGTCTGCGCACATTCTGCTCCCTGCCTTGCAGTGGCATCACCTGGACAAGTCACAGATCTCAATTTTGCTTGATCTAAAACTAGGAATTTCCTAATGAAAGAGGTAGAAAAGAGGCCAGGGTATACTTGATCTTAGCCAAAAGGCAGAGAAGCAATTAGGCAAGTGTGTAAGGGTAGATGTTCTTTTGGGGAAATTAGGTGGAGCCTGTATCCTAAGGCCTTTTTCAATGCAAATCACCTTTTGGAGGCCTGACTTTTTTGCAGCATTTACCCCTATCAAAGGTAGGCAAGGCAAGATAGGGTGTCTCTAATTGTTCTTATTTGCTGTGTTAGAATCAATACGCAAACTGATCTTCTGTAACATGTTTGTTTTAGGGCACGTTTTTCAAGTAGCTGGGTGGTGTAATGCTAGAATGTTCCCCTTTTATAACACTGTCCTTTTCTTCTTTTTTCCTGTTGTGCTTCCTCTCCTCTGTGTCTTCTGAATGCTTGCCCTAACAGCACTATTTCACTGATGCATGGAACACTTTTGATGCCTTAATTGTTGTTGGTAGCGTCGTTGATATTGCTATAACTGAAGTGAATGTAAGTAGCCAACTTTGTGTCCTATAATGTAATCGTTTTCATTAAGTCTAACATAGAGGATACTAGAACCATTATTACACATGAATCTCTTTACAATCTAGAAATTCAGATGCAAGGCTTTATTTAAAAGACTAAGAACAGTTTGTAGTCTCTCCTCCTCCACTCCATTCCCATACCTGAAAAAAGAGTGAGGAAAGGAAAACAGGAATGATATTTCCCTTTTGAAATGAAAATATTTTTACAAGCAATCTTTAAAGTTTTCAGGGCAGGCTAGGAATTAATTGTGTGGGTATGTGAACACTTTTCACTCATCGACTATGTGGCCGTGGCTTTGTGCCTCTGTTTTTCCAGCACATTTGAAACTTTTTAAAATTTAATTTTACTTTTACTGTGATCCCACAAGTACTGAAGCTACACCAACCTATTTGTTAGAAGTGTACATCATTACAAATCTTTAAACATACAATATATAAAATATATGGTACTCAGAGCAATTATGTATGTACATCCCCTCCTTTTTCATAGGCAATTGTCTGGATTTGGTTAAAAACATTTTTAAACATCCTTCTGTTCATTTTAAATACCCAGACCATTTTTTAAGTACTTAGTTAAGTTGCAGTATTCAAGAATGGGAGGTGTCCCTAAGACCATTTCCTAAAGTGTGCCCAGTATGCCCACAGCGGTGCTGGGAAGACACAGGAAAGAAACCCCACAGCTGTGCTCTGAGCATGTGACTGCCGCTGCTGGGTACCTCACCTGTAATCTGTGGCTTCTCTGAAGCCAGCCAATGAACTGGTAAAAATTCCATATTCCAGCTCCCCAGAGGGTGACGCAGACTGGAAGGCTGCCCTGGACAGCTGCCTGCTGAGCGCCAGGGAAAGGAGTGCCTAGGGCATAACAGGAAGAGGGTGTCATCACCCCCTTGTTATATCCCATCAAACTGTTTGATAAAGGAAAAGTACAGTAGCCACGTGGATGGTGGAGGGACCTTCCTCAAGAAGCGTTCTCCCCACCCCCCCTCAAAATTAAGTGGCTCAAAGAAGGAGAGCACCACCTCCCGCCAGGCTCCTTTCGGGGCTTCTGCATGCCTACTCCAGAAGGGTCCCAGGCAGGCAGAATGGCCCCCAGTCCAGCACAGTCTGTCAGCAGTTCCTAAGCAACATCTTACTGGTGTCCAGTGTTGTGTGTGCCCAGGTCGTGTAAAGCCCTTTCCAGGGACGCGCAGTGCATGGGGAGGGGCTGTATGCAGTGTTGGCTTTCTGCTCCACTTTACCAGTTCACCCCTCCTCCTCTCAAGCCTGGAAGGGGCCACCACGCTCTGCCTGACTGACATCTGCAGGATTGTAAGGTCCATCCTGGTGCCGATGTCCAGTATCAAATATAAGGACGTTGAAATCCCTGCATGCCACCAGTGTGGGGGCCAAGCTGATTCTGGAGCATAGAATAGTGGGACAACCCAAGACCCAGCAGCTCCAGTTCAAAACAGACGTGCTGGATCCGGGCCTCAGTTTTTTCATGTGTCCAATGGAGTGAACAATATCTGCCCGCCCTGCTTCATAACTATGTAGTGATGATAAATTCATGGATACTTGTGAAAAGACTTGCTAAAAAATTCAAAGTCTTAGGTGATTCAAGGGTATTATTGCAAGTGTAGATTTTCCATGTTGTAAGTGAAATGGACTATAAGACACTGCCATGTCCAGGAGGTTGTGAGTTAAGCCTCATTATATCCTAAATTATGCCATGCCAGGATACTAGAAGGCTATTTATTGGACCAATGCACATACATTCCCCTAACCTCATTAAGAGCAGACATGTCAGTTTCACTTTCTGTGAGGGACCGCATAAGTCAGCTATAAAATTACTGTGGTTTGTAATCTGTATGTTATGCTGGCCATAAAATAACCTGGTGCTGACGGGAGAACAGCAGGACCTTCATAGGCTCTTTCCCAAGGGTTTGTGACCAGACATCTGCCTGCTTAATCATCTCCCAATGTGACGTGCTTGCAATCTACATCAAAGTGTACTTACATGAAAATTCTGGAACAGGCCCTTCTGTAAGTCAGAGATGGTCTGTAATGGGAGTGAAAAAACAACAGACTGTGATTTCAGCAGGTCTCCCTGGAGGGCTCGGTGCTCACCATGTTGCTCAGGGTGGTGGGTGTAAATGCTTAGTTTCTAGGTACCAGGATGTGACCAAGGGTTTGTCTGCCAAACGGACAGCCCAGCTTTCTAATGGCTGACACATCTGCTGCCTGGCGGCGTGTGGTGCTGGCTCAGGGACGTGCTGCCCGGCTGGCTGCCACATGGTGTGCTGGGGTGGCAGGACGGGCTGCCCTTCCTGCTGCGGGAGATGCACACTGTGCCTTTGCCCTTGGGCCCAGCCTTGCTCATCAGCGTGTCAGTGTTGTCCTCCTTTGCCCTTCCCCAGTCAGGACAGCGGCAGGCCACAAAAGCCTGTGCTGAATATTCTAGTTAGCACTAGACATTGGGGGATCCATACCAAACAGGCTTTCATTCGGCCTCTTCGCAGGCCTTGCTTAGACCTTCCCAGCCACGCTGTTGGTTCAGTTAGTGGCCGTTCCCCTGTTCAGGTGTCGCTGGAGCCCGAACTCTCCGCAGCTGATGGCAATGCCAGCTCTCCACCCTGGGCCAGTAGAGTACCATCTTAGGGAATCTCAGTTTTTCTGTGCTGGATTCTTGTTAAACTATGGGCCTCAGCACAGAGGGAGTGCTCAAGGCCACCCTCTCATTTATTGAGTCAACAAGCGTTTATCGGGCATCTCCCATTTGCCAATTCTGGGTTTTTCATCTTTGGGGAGGTACAAAAATGAAGAACGACTGAGTATCCTTAACCTCTGAAGACACAAATACAAAAAGGGAAAACGGTTGATTTCTGCATCCCTCCCCATATACACGGCTCCGCAGGGCAGTAGTGCCCTCTGCGTGCCTGGTGGCCCTGCCTCCTGGCTCCCAGGTCAGCTGAGCATGAACACCCGCAGCCCAGTGCTGGCTGTTTGTAGCTGCCATAAGTCATCATTATTTGCATTATTTAACCTGCCACGCTCTCTCCCCAAACCTCTGTTGATCTTTTCTGTTGCCTAATTGATTTTCATGTTGGTTTTATTTTTAGAAAATTGTAGCGGCAAGTATATATAAACATATATACGGTGAAGTCGTTCTTAATGCAAAACCACTTCTAAAGACTGCATACTTGTTTTTGGCTCACCTACTTTTGGTTTTCACTGAGTTTCACTGGATGTGCTAAGGATGGGTCATGGTCATCTAAATTGTTTCCCATTCCTTACTTGGTTTCCTCTAGCCTTGGGCCGGAGCCGGGGAATGTTGGTCAGTCACACTTGCCCCTGTGACTTGCCAACATAGTTTCCAAGAACGTGTTATGTGGCCTGGAAATGAGGAAGAAAGTTCGTGTTTGTATGCTTTGCAAAAACATTTTGGATGGCCCTTTCCACTGTCCTGCTTGCATGCTCACCTAGCTCTCTCCACCCTGCTGCCCCCTCCAGTTCATGGTTTGCTAGCTGTCATGGACTTGACTTCATCACCTGTGGTAATAACGTCACCAAGCTGCTAAAATGTCAGACGAGGACTGGCAGGCTCACTTTTATCCCCTTTTAGTTGCCTGTTTATTCCTTGAATGTAAAATGACCCAGCAACATAGTCTCCCTGATGGGGTTTGGGGGGATTATTTCTGACAGACTTTTCCTATTATCATTATTGTCTAGGAGGCAAAACACTCAACTTAGAAGCCATGTCTGCCTTGTTATTACATATTGAAGAATGTACCAGGGACCTAAGAATTGTCCCTAACTTGTTAAGTACCCGGTTTGGACCAGGCAGCCAGTGGATTCATTCAGCTTCTTGTCCTGAACCCATCCATTGTTCAGGCCCTCCCGGTCCTTATGCTCCTTCTTTTCCAGGACCCAGGCCTTCAAGGAACTGGTTTGTGGGCTCAGGCCCAGCAATCCCCAGAGGTCCTCCCTCCTGGAGGTATTACATGCTAGGTCAGAAATAGTCAGTGGAAGGCTCTGTCGATGTCTTCCCCCAAAGGACTGGGTTCGCCAGGATGCCTCAGGGAAACTGGCCTAACTGTTCTGTGATGCTCGTTTTTTCCCATCTGAACTTTCAGCTGTATCCACTCAGCACTTCAGGCAAAGATGAAAATTATTGCAGAAAGTGCAGTAATCCCTTTGGCTTCCTTTGGGAAATTCAGGACTGATCTGTCTTCTGCAGTTGCAAGGGGGGTTGACTGTAAAGAGCCTGCTTGGGATCCCCGTGGAAAGGACTGAAGGGAGCATCAGGAGAGCCCAGGGATCTGAGGAGCTTTCTGGACCCTGCCTTGCTGCCTGGCCTCCTGCAGCTGAGGGGCCATCTCCCTGGAGGGTTCCTCACTGAAGAATGTGGCATCTCAATGTTGGAAGAAACTATTAAGGTTATCTAGCCCAGCCCCTCAGATGACACTGGCATTCTCTCTATTGAAAGCTGATCACCTAGCCCTTGGCAGCTGTCTTTTAAAAGCTGCCCGGGGAGCGAGCCCTTCCTCAAACTCTATTCCTATGGGGTGTCCTGTGGTTAGAAATGGGCTGTCACCCATCCCTGGAGCCCAGCAGAGTGTCACTAACTCCACCCTTTCCCAACTCCCATTGTTTATTTGTTTTGTTTTGTTTTTTCAAGTTAAAGATGAATTTTATTCCATCTTTAAAATAACACAAAATAGGTCTGGCATCTTTTTGTTCCCATTGCTGCACAACTCTTAGATTTTATTCATCTGCCTGCTGAACTGTTCCTTTTTCAGAGACATAATAAATACCATCCAAAATTTTTCTTATATCCTTGTTTTTAACTGTTGTGGTTTGTTGAATCAAAGCAGCTGAATTTGATACAAGTCAAATTTGATTCAATATCATTTCCTTCAAGAATTAACTCAGGGAAGCAGACTTGGCCCAGTGGTTAGGGCATCCGTCTACCACATGGGAGGTCTGCAGTTCAAACCCCGGGCGTCCTTGACCCGTGTGGAGCTGGCCCATGCGCAGTGCTGATGCGCGCAAGGAGTGCCCTGCCATGCAGGGGTGTCCCCGCGTAGGGGAGCCCCACGCGCAAGGAGTGCGCCCTGTAAGGAGAGCTGCCCAACGCGAAAGAAAGTACAGCCTTCCCAAGAATGGCACCACATACATGGAGAGCTGACAGCAAGATGATGCAACAAAAAGAAACACAGATTCCCGTGCTGCTGACAACAGAAGCGGAAGCAGACAAAGAAGACGATGCAGCAAATAGACACAGAGAACAGACAACTGGGTGGAGGGGGGGTAGGGGGCGGGGACGGGGGGGCGGGGGCAGGGGACGGGAAGGGGAGAGAAATAAATGAATAAATCTTAAAAAAGAAAAAAAGAATTGTCTTTCTGGGCTTGAGATAACGAATAAGCAACACCTGCCCTCATCTGAACCCTGTGAATGTATTTTTCACCCAAGAAATTTCGGATTTCAACCAGAGACCCATTCTCCTGAGTAACAACATTGATGGGGAAATAAGCATACACAGATCTCATCTTGTAACGGAAGCCCAGTATAACACCGTTGATCGTGTTCTGTACATGACTACAGATAGTGCAAACTGTAGGCAATTCCTTTCTTTTTCCCCATTTGTCAACCTGAAGCCTCTTCTTTTTCTTCACAAGTAGACTAAGTTCTACATTGATGTGATTGAAGTGCCTCCACTGGGTTCCTCTGGGGCCCTTCACAATACCTGTGTGTCCCTCAAGCATGATAGCGACATTTTCTGGACTATTGACAGTCTGGTTGCTGAGAACAGTCTTCATTCTCGTGGTAGATGAGGCAGAGAGAGCCAACTCCCTTTGTTTCCAAGCCACCTTTATCGCTTGTAAGAAGAAGAGATGGAGTCTAATTTCGTTAGAGGACAGCAAAGCCCATCTGTGTACTGAATCCTCAGCAACTCCAAAAGAAACCGCTTCTCAACCAGAACAGCCTGTGTAGACTTATCTAGTAACCCCACTTTGTATGGGGACACCATACCTAAAGGGAATTAGCTTGCATGGGTGACCAGCTGATTTATGACCTAGCACAACTGTGGCCACACATTAGAATCACCTGGAAACTTTAAATTCCCAAGGCCCTGACACATCCAAATCAATTAAGCTTGAGGTGGGACCTAGGCATCAGATTTGGTTCAAGATCCCAGGCAGTTTCAATGTGCAGCCCAGGTGGAGAGCCCCAGTACTAACCTTTCCACCTGGCTGGCATTTGTAGTTTGGGTAAAGCCATCCTCCGGGTCCTTCCAGTTTGTAAGATATTTTGGCAACTTGCACTGTTTTCCAATGCTGCCAACTGCACCTTCTCCTGAAGCAAACCTCCCTGTCAGACGTGGTGCCTGTGGGGTGGGGTGGGGGAGCTGTCACAGGCCACACTGGGATGCATGTAGCTTGGTGTGCTCTTTGCTCTTTCTTTCCCTTCTTGCATGTTGTGCTGCCTGATTCCTCACAAGTGCTGTTTCCTCCTTTTTTTTTTTTTAAACAAAAGAATACCCATTGTTGGAAGTTCATAGCCCATGATTTGTCATCCTTCAAAGATATCAGTTGAAAAAGAGGTGTACACTTCAAAAGTTGGGCTGTCAGCTTTCACATACCATGAGGAAGGGGCTGTGAATGGTCTGTCAAACTTGGGGCGGGGCAGGGAGGGGCCGGCAGAAGGGACTTGGGCAGAAAGAGTCTTCCCTGGCCAGAAGGCCTCCTTATTCTCCAAGCTGGTCTGACACAAGTCTGGACCCTTCGAAAGTGTAATTGTGGAATGCTCTGTCTTACGCACACTCTCTGGTCCCTTCCAGCATAGGCAGGCAGAGGTGTGCACGCATATGCTCGCGCTCACATGTTTTCTTCCCTCTCCCCCTTCTCTTCCCCCTCTTCCCTCTCTCCCCTTTCTCCCCACCCCCCCAACACACACCCTCACACTCTAGCTGCGTGGGCAAGAGTAATATTCCCCTGTGCATAGTCCTTAGGGAGATGGGGCAGGAGAGCAGGAGAACTTTGGCAAACTAGTTCCTCTGTTTGTTCGAGCTCTCAAGTTAAAGCCATTGTCTGTCCCTTTAAGGATAAGGGTCTGTGTTTTGAGGTGAGGAGGTGGAAGAGGAAATAGAAGTAGTGAACCAGGGCTTCAACAGAGGTGTTGCAGTGGCCCAGGTGAAATCTGGTAGTCTGCATTCATAGTCTCTTTGCTCAATTTCAGTTGTTCTGTGATTTTTATAGAATGCTGTGTTCCATCTCAAGAGGCAGTCCTCAAAGAGAGACTTCAGAACTGAGATCTTGTTGTCCCTGTAATTCCTAGGACAGGAGAACCCATCAGCTCAGCTTACAACCCAAGCCTGCGCATATGTCCCTTATCCTCCCAGACACGTGTAGAAGCCCTGCAGTGCACTTGACTACTAACCAGAAAGAGCCTCATTACTCTTTGTCAGTTACCAGATATACCAGCTGCTTCGGTGGAGGTGGCAACACTGGAGGGACAGGAGACCATCATTTCCTGACTCTTGTTCATCCCTTCCTGCTTAATTTAAAGATTCCTCCTAGTATTTTGTTAGAGTTTGCTTACAAACTCTTTGCATTCTCTTTAACATTTATTGAACCTCCAGTAAGTGCCAGGTACCGTGCTGGGCACTGAGCGGAGGAAAGCAAGATCCCCACCCTCTGGGAACTCACAGTCTGAGGGGGGAGGCAGATTTACCCGAGGAGATGAATGCTGTGATGGAGGTATGTACCATGATCACAGATTTCACATCCTGGGCCCAAGGGACCGGAGCGTAGCCAGACCTTGGGTGAGGCAGAACTACGGAAACCCAGGCCAAGCTGGTCCTAAAGTGTTTCTTTGGCTTCCAAAGAGCTATACAGACCTGAGCTTTCTCTTCTCTGAAAGCTCTCTGAGCTGTAGACTGGACAGCAAAGGCTGTCTCCTACTCAGACTGACTCGGTCTGTCCGCTCCTCAGTAGCTAGCCAGACATTGCACACTGGCCAGGCATTTGGTCTGAGGGGAGCAGAGAGTGGTCCTGGAGGCTTGTGGGTCAAAGGAGTCATTCTGTTCCTCAGCACCAGGAGTGGCCTGCTGCAGAGCCAATCCTTTCCAGAGACCCAAAGCCCTGACTAAGGGAAGAAAACTGGTCTCCCCGTGGGAAGCCACGTCACACTCTGCACTTCATCTTTAGGGAAAACTGAGGTCTTCAGCATTGTCTTTTACTAGGTGTTTGTTAACCTTGGAACATCATACTCTTGGATGTGAGTTAGAAAGTAGTGTGTCTGTGCCCATGTCAATGGCCGCCAGTTCTCTAAGAGTCCAGTTCTAAGCAACGCCACTGGCATTTTCCCAGGGAGGGAGCAGGTTCATTGTCCTAAGATATCAACCATTTTTTAAAGAGGGGGATGTCCTCCTGAACCACTACTTCCTTTCTAGTTCATTAATACACTTTTTAATCTTTGATTTCTTAAAGCCAACTGAAAGTGAAAATATCCCTGTCCCAACTGCTGCACCTGGGGTAAGATCAGTGACTAGTCCCCAGGGGCTGGGCCTTTTCCTTGAGTTTATTATTTGACCATGTCAAGTTTTCCACTGGTTTTTCTGTATTCTCCATGATTGTCCTTCCAGAACAGTGTCTGCAGTGGTTTGCATTCATCATCAGTGTCCAGTACTCTTGACCAACCCAGCGTTCTCCTCTTAACACAGTAGAACACGTGGACATGCATGTGCTGTGTGGGTGCAGTTTTCAAGCCCTGTGTTGTTGGCATGTAACTCTTCCTTTCATATCATGCTTTTCAAGGTGAAAAGGCCCTAGAAACATTTCTTCAATTCTTCCCTCTGTCACCTTTGCATCTGTTGCTGTTTTTCTGAAAGTGTTGCATGTTCTACTTTCCATTGGGTTTGACCTCTCCATGATAACCCTTCAGAACTCTGAAGAAAGCAATAGAATCTCCATCACCTTTTTCCGTCTTTTCCGAGTGATGCGCTTGGTGAAGCTACTCAGCAGGGGAGAAGGCATCCGGACATTGCTGTGGACTTTCATTAAGTCCTTTCAGGTAAGAGCCGTGCCACGGGCCTCTCTCTTCATCATGTGTAAGTCAGTGATTGTCTTCTGCCCTGGAGAACCCAGACTCCCTTCTGCACCACCAGTGTGTGGACCTGTCAATAGAGAATGTGGACTGCTGGGGAGGCCCGGACCAATATTGCTTAGGGAAATCAAGTCGAATTACTCACCTAAAGGAAGCATAAGAGAAAGCAGGCAGGACACATAGCTGAGACCTCTGAGCCCCACAGCCCTCCCCGCGGTGCCCAGTGATGAAGCGTGCTGTCTGAAAGAGCAAGAGTATGGCAGACCCCCTGGAAGTGAGTGGCCTCTCTCTAGGATGGCATCTCCACAGAAGGCTGCAGCATTCCTGTCTGTCAGCTAGATGTGAATCACACGGACCGCTTCCTCTGGGCCAACACACTGCATTACCCAGTGCCCAGAAGGACCACAGATGTCAGAATATTTAGGTATAGCTGGGCCTTGGTCATCAGCTTTGATTCTCCAGGCAGGTGCAGCCTGCTCCTGGTCTGTTCCTGAGCTAGAGCCCGTCTTCTCCTGTACCTTTCAGTCCCCCACCCTGATGGTCTAGCCTTCTAGACTGTGTCCATAGTGGGCAGTATAGGCTCTTGTTAAGTGGTGCACCCAAGCAGGAAATTTATGTATATGCACAAACATTAGAAAGTGAATCATGAATCTTCATCTATTTTATTATTTTAAATTTGAAAGTAATAGTCATGTTAATAAAGTTATCCAGAGGAAAAGTTCAAATTTGGCCTTAACCTACCTCCACAGTAACCAGTGTCTACATCCAAGTATGCATTTTCCACAGTGGGTAGGATTTTAACAGGTACAGAGGAGAGGGGTTGGCATCTGGAGGGTAGAGGGTAAATGAAAAAGGTCAAAGAAGGAAAATCACAAGCCCTTGGAGGAGGTTGGGGTTGTAGGAGGAACTGAGACTCGGCTCTGAGAAGAGGCAGGAGGGAGCAGCGGTTGGCAAGGGGGAGCAAGGTCCCCAAGCAGGTTGTCTCCATCATTTGCTGTAAGGGATGCTGTCATAAAGAGCTGGTAACACTAAAGCACCCACATTTGTGAATGAACTCCTACAAAATAAAATGAATTCATGCTTATATCTTTAAATGTCATTCTTAGTTTTAAGAAAATTGTGAAACTTTTTTATAGGTGTGGTAATAGTAGGTGAGATATACTCATATGACAAAATAGCAGTTCATAAAAACTGAAAAACTGACAGCAAAGCACTTCAACATTTGGTAATCTAGGACTAAAATGCTTATGGGTGTGGCAAGGAAAGACTGTGTGGTAACCAGTCCAGCTGGCAGGGGAGGTGCTACTGCACTGGACCAGGCTGGAAGTCCCAAGCCCACAGCTGGCATAAGTTGGAATGTGGCACAACTACTACAGTTGGTTAGCCACTATATTGGATAACATTTCACAGATGGGAGTGAAAGTGGATGCTTTACGTGTGGGTGCTAGGAATTCAGTGCAGTGATTGGGCATCCCCTGGAGGCAAGCCGTGTACTTGGACATCTTCAGTCATACATGATGAGGCAGAGAAGAAGTTGAGATCTGATCAGACACAAGCCTGGGCAAGGTGACCACCAACGTACCTCCTTCTTTTCCTTGACCCAGCCCCCCAACTTTGTGGTTCTTTCAGAAAATGTGCATTTCAAGAAAGCTGTCTTGCATTCTATAACAACAGCCAGAAAGTGGTTCTTCCCTTCTGACCCAGTATTTTCCAATCCTGAGGCTTCCCCCTAAGGAAATACTTCAGCAGGAGCAAGATGATTTTGCATAAAGATGCTCCTTTCCAACATTATCTACAATAATCCCCCACAAAGATGCCCACAAAAGAAAGGGGAAGTAACCTAAATGTCCTGAGTTACGGAATGGTCGATTATGATTATTTCACAGAGGATCCAATGATGACTTTAAAAATCATTATGTCTATTGAAAAATGCTCAGGATACTATGTTAGTGACTGGTCAGCACATCCCAAATGCAGCTTTGTAATGCTAGATGTGCATGCGATGGTATACTCAGCCCTGAAAATAGTTGTGCTGGAATGGTAAGAGAAGGGACTAGATAAGTTCTTCCTGATGATTGGCATCTTTTCAATATGACAAATGGAAAGGAACAGAAGTGTGTGGCCCCTGTGTGGATCTTCCCACTTCGCTTCTGAGGATCATAGGGCCAGAGGCCAGTGCTGAGCCAAATGCTTTCTCCCTTCCAGGCACTCCCGTATGTCGCCCTTCTCATAGCCATGTTGTTTTTCATCTATGCGGTTATCGGCATGCAGGTAAGCTCCAGCCACCTCTTCCTCAGGGTCCCCCTTGCTGAGTAGCTCCAGATCTGTGACAATATGTACTTTGGCTAAGTGAAATGAAAAAAGAGGTCATAATTTTTTCAACCAAAGACTTTGGCTACTAAAGAGATAGAGATGAGAGAGCGCAAGAGGCAAGAGCTTATGCTCAGCTGAGAAGAGCACTTTAATAAGTTGGGCAGGTGGGAGGGCTGGAAGATGCCAGGAAAAGCTGATTTAGATAGCACTACCCACCCCAACCTGAATCTTGGGAGAGCCAACTGGAGGAGAAAAGCTGTAGCCAATTTGAGCAGCGTTTACCCAGAGCAGCAGCAGGTGCTAGGAGGCCCGGCAGAACAGGAGGTGTCGTGCTAGAAGAAGCCGTCACTATCCACATGGGTGTTGTTTTGCGCTGGTGTTCCTCAGAAGGTATTGAGTGATACAAAGGCCTGTTTATATTTGGAAGAGTTCTGTTTTATCGTAACCAAGGGACATTCTTGAGACAAAATATTTCCAGATGCCATGGCTGGGAGTGAACTGGAACCATTATCTTGCCTCTAAAACTCTCATGTTTCTTTAAAAAGAGACATGAAACCTTTCATGACCCTGGTCTAGGAGTTGAGAGGCTGCAGGCTACTTTCTAGCTCCTCCTGGGATGGGAAAAGAATTGGGATTCCATTAATAACTGGGTCCAGGCCCTCAGAGCCCTAGTGTGAAGTGGGTAGATGGGGGGAAGGTTCATGAGTAGAGGCAGTCGGAGAACAACCTGCGGCTTTAGCCTGTGTGAGATCTCTGCCAACAGGACCATTTGTTCAGCTGCTTTCTTTCAGATAAGGGAGGGTGTGCATGAAAATGAGGTGAAGAGATTCTAGAGGCAGAGAAATGGTTATACTTATTTTTTATTCTGAATGCATAGAAACATTTGCAAGCTGCTTGGGGAATCTTACCATGAGTTATGAAACAGGAGTGAACATATTTGAACCCTTGTTATATGTGGCCTATTAAGTGTCATGTGAATCTCTGTACCCTCACAGGCACTTTTATGTCACTTTCATGACACTGAGTTCTCATATTAAAGAGATCTCAGAGAGCTGGAAACTACATGGCAAACACCACCACAGATTCACTCAGGAGGCATTTGCCAGGCATCAAGCTCTTCTGAAATGTCTTATGAGTAAAGCTGTTTACTAACTGTTCACTAACTTCCCGTTGCCCTCACAGTCAAGCCCAGGCTCCTTACTCTGGTGCCCAAGCCCGGCATCCTGGGCCCAGCCCTTCTCCCCAGCCGGCCCCTTCATTTCCTGCCCTCCACTCACATTCTTCTCATTTCTCCTCGCCTGGCCTCTACTCCTTGCCTCAGGTGCTCTTCTCCACTTCTTCCCCTAACTTCTACACATCCCTCAGTTCTTAGCTTAAATGTCACCTATATCTGGAGGCCTTCGCAGACCCAGCCCCCTAGTCTTGGAAAGATGTGCCTGTTCTATGCTTCTCTGCACGTGTGGACCACCCTAGCACTCATCATGCCGGGTTGTCCTTGCCTGGTCACCTTTTGTCTCACCCTCAGGGTAGGAATCCCTGGGAGTTACGGCTGTGTTTGTCTCAAGCGCTGTGTTCCCGGGGTTCAACACAGTCCCCCGCATATCCTTGGTGGACAAAATGCCATACCCCATGGGGTCACCCTCGTTGGTGTGGGAGTTTGTGTATGACAAATTTGTTTTCCCCTGATATTTTCTCTGCACAGATGTTTGGAAAAGTTGCCATGAGAGATAACAATCAGATCAATAGGAACAACAACTTCCAGACGTTTCCTCAGGCGGTGCTGCTGCTCTTCAGGTGACTGAGCCCAGCACAGGACAAGCTCCTGGGAACAGGGGTTCAATCTCTCCAGCTCTGAGCCCTGGGGCAACCCACCCCTAACAACTGCCCAGGGTGACAGGCTGTGTGTTATTAAAGCAGCATGACCTTTTCTGTTAGATCCTGGTGTAAACAGAGCTCCTAGCTCAAAGAATTTCACTGAATTGTTAAAACTGTCATGACTATTCAGCTTCAAGTTTATCTGTGTGGGCGTTAGCAGGTCTACTAAGGCCACCAGGAAAGTTGTAGGATAGATGCTTATGTTTGGGATCATGTACTTAAACACAACCAAGAAAATCAAAATTTAGAAGGAACATAGAGATCTTTTACATAGCCAGTGGGGAACATCCTATGATGTATAAACGTTATATAAAAAACGTAGGGGATTCTTATATGCCCCAGTCCCTCCCCCTCCCACACTTGCTTCTGTTAATAACATTCTTCATTAGTGTGATAGATTTGTTACAATTGATGAACACATATTAGAGCATTGCCACTAAGCGTAGATTATAATTTACCTTACACTTTACACTCTGTCCCACACAATTTTGTAAGTTATGACAAAATATATAATGGCCTGTATGCATTATTGCAACATCAGAAGGAATGAGATTGTTTTTAACCCTTACTTGTTAACTCTGTAAACAAGATGCCTCCAAGTGAGAGAATGTCCTAGAAATCATGGAAGCGATTTCCAATGATCTCAGTGACTAGGTAACACATCACTTGGAATTTGGAAATCATTTGCAACAAAACTGAATGGGGATCTAACCAAGAGCACATGTTAGGTCATTTAAAATAATAGTGTTTTATAATGTTTAAAAAAGAGGCTGTTATGTAAGTGATAGAAGTAGATAAGACACAAAGACAAATATCCATGTACACAAAAAGAATAGATGTTTTGTTTCAAATTATTGTTATAAAGCAAAGGGGATTATAGTAGCATCTCCCATCATTGAAATAGGTTGCATCTGAAAGCAAGTAGGACTTTCAGATGTTCACTAATTCAAACTGGCTTTCCCCCTAGATCTCCTCGGTCTTGCTCACATTAAGACTTTTGCCCTGGGAAACGGATGTGGCTCAAGCAATTGGGCTCCCGTCTACCATATAGGAGGTCCAAGGTTCGGTAGCCAGGGCCTCCTGGTGAGGGCAAGCTGGCCCATGCGGTGAGCTGGCCCATGCAGAGTGCCGGCCCATGCAGGAATGTGGCCCTGCGCAGGAGAGCCACCCTCTGTGGGAATGCCACCTCACAGGGGGAAAGCTGCCCCACGTAGGAGTGCCAGCCAACACAGAGAGCTGGTGCGGCAAGATGACGGAACATGAGACACAGAGGAGAAAAAATAAGAAGACGTAGCAGAACAGGGAGTTGAGATGCCACAAGAGAATGGTCACCTCTCTCCCACTCCGGATCAGTTCCCAGAGCCACCTAATGAGAATACGAGCAGACACAGAAGAACACACAGAGAATAGACAACAGGGGTACGGGGGCAAGGGGGGAGAAATAAATTTTTTTTAAAAAAGCCTTTTGCCCTTACATCTCTCCCTCTCTTTCTTTCTTTTAATCTAAAAAAGGTGTGCGACGGGCGAGGCCTGGCAGGAGATCATGCTGGCCTGCCTCCCTGGGAAGCTGTGCGACCCCGAGGCGGATTATAACCCCGGGGAGGAGTACACATGTGGGAGCAACTTTGCCATTGTTTACTTTATCAGTTTTTATATGCTCTGTGCATTTCTGGTAAGTGATCTAAACAGTGTCCTCTCAACTTAGAGATGTATGGGCAGCATTTTGGACACAGACCCATGATGTTGCCCTGACATATCACCATGGGGTACTTGATGTTGATGAGCGCGCTGGATTCTGCTGTGCAGCCAGATAGTGTTGTTTAATCAGGCACGTGTCACTGCCCCCTTTGATGTGAGCAGGCTTAGGGGCAAACAGGTTTGTGGTAGTTACCACCCCAGCTTCTCAGGGCTGCTCGTTACTTTTTAAAAATTTCAAAGCCACCCCACAGACCAGGCTCTTAAAGAGTGTGAATTCTTCAATGGCAATGAAATTATAAAACTGCAGTGTGCTTCAAAAGGTCAGCTAATAACCTAATGCATCCCCCTTCTCCTCCCCTGGGGCTATACCAAAGCTGAGTTGGAAAGCTTGCTGCCTTACTGGTGGTGTGCCATGATTAGAGTGGTTAGTACTCTGCCTTGTGAAAAGCAAGAAGCCTGCCCTTCCTTTCAGTGTTCTCCAGAAGGACAGTTTTTACAACCTTTCTTGAAGAAATGGGTTCAGATGTCTCATGGCCCATAAAATTAGGAAGCATTTACTAGGGCCTAACCCGATCCATTCCACTGCAGCTGAAGCTCCCTCCTTTGGATTTGTATTTTCAGATCATCAATCTGTTTGTGGCTGTCATCATGGACAATTTTGATTATCTGACCCGGGACTGGTCTATTCTGGGACCTCACCATTTAGATGAATTCAAAAGAATATGGTCAGAATACGATCCTGAGGCAAAGTAGGTTGAAAGGGATTCCATCTGGCTTGGGTGGGCTCTGTTTTGGAATGTTGCTGGGATTTGGGGGGAGGGCGGGTGACTGAAAGCTCAGACCAGCCAGTACTGCCTTGGACCCCTCATGCTGTACTCTGCCTCCAGGGGACGGATCAAACACCTCGATGTGGTCACTCTGCTCCGACGCATTCAGCCTCCCCTGGGGTTTGGGAAATTATGCCCACACCGAGTAGCATGTAAGGTAAGTGTCCCGTTTGCCTCTCTGACCACCTCTCTCGGGGGGAGTCACTGTTTCATTCCACAGACATTTACTGAGTGACCCCTGCCAAGACCCCATCAGGGTCCAGGGATGCTGAGATGAACAGTGTGTGGCTCCTGCCCTTGAGGAGCTCTCAGACTCATAATTCTTAGGGATAGCCTGTCAGCCAACAGTAAGACTAGAAAGGGGGTTATTTAATGTGTCAATGGGTAGATGGCAGGGAAGGTGACATTTGAGTCTGGTCCAGAAGGAGACGTGGGAGCTTGTCAGCAGAAAGAACATTCCAGAAAAGGAGCACAGATGTTGAGGCAGAGGAATGGACTTCATTTTGAGTTGTTTGATGTGACTGGAACACAAGAGGGAATGGCAGGCCGTGGACTCAAACTGAGCCTACCTGCAGTTGTAAGGAACCTTCTGTTCATGCTGAGTCCATGGAGAGTGGAGAGGCACTGGGGAAGGAACACGGGTACAGTTCCATTTTGACTCTTTTGACAATGTAGAAGTAGACTGGAGGCAGGGGAGCCAAGCAGCAGGGCCCTTGTGTTAATAGTTATCTAAGTGTGAATGACAAGAGCTGAGTGAGGGCAGTGGAAGAGGAAATAGAATAGGATATAGAAGACTAGGTAACCTGGATGAGAGGCGGGAAGAGAGAGGAGACCTGTTTCCTAGCGGGGGCGATGGTATACTTGGTAAAGCTGTGGTTCATATAACCCTCTGTTACCAGAACTTTGTGGCGATCATTTCTTGGTGAGTGCCCACAACTCTGAGTGCCTCAAGCTGTGACCTCTCAGGGATGGGTCCTTTTCTTCCACCTCATCCTCATTTCTGTAGTTTTCACACCTGGCCGTGCTCTCTGGGAACACTCATTGAGACTTGTGTTCTTTTCATAGAGTTCATCGTGAACCACTTTGAGTCAGTTGTAGCAACAGAAAAGGGTTCCCCTGTTTAAAGATCAGAGTAAGAACTGCCTGTTGAAACTCCATCCTGTAGAATTCCAGCCAGTCTGCACAACAGCTGGTTCCTCTCCCCTTGGACCCAGGGGGACCCCAGCACAGGGGCTTTATCACGCCAGGGTTGCTGGACCAGGTCTAGACAGAACCCAGAGTAACAGAACAGTCTTTTGAGGAAGTCCGAACCGGACTGATTGCACTCTGCCCTGAAGATCCAGGAGGTCCTGGGGCACGTCCTTGGGGACCTTGCCCTCATCTTTTTTCCTCCTCAGGCTGTACTCTGGATGAAGGTACAGAGAATAAGCCACAGAAGTTGGCCTTTCTCATAAATTTCCCAGTATTAGCCTCTTTTCTATTTTACAATAAAAGGATGGGCTCCAGTTCACTGATATCTTCTTGTGTTTGGATTTCCAAACCCTTTTATGTAAAGGATCTAAGTCCTCAAAAAAGAAGTGGTCCATTTTGCTGACTCAGGAACTTGCTGGGAAAAGTGAATGAATAACCAGGGCTTTCTGGCTGCCTGCACTTATTCTGATAGGAGTGGTTGGTAGAAGGCTAGCAATTTAGGTGGGGTGGGCCATGAGAACTCCAGAGCTCAGGCCATGCATAGGAGGAGAAAAACAAACCAAAAAACCTTTGCACTTGGACACCCTGTCAGGCAACAATAAGAACAACTGACAGTGACAATTTATTTGGCACTTACCAGGTACTGGACGTGGGCTCAAATCTTAAATGTTCATGATCTCCTTGAATCCTTGTGGGTGTGGCCACCTGAGTCACGGACTTAAGTTCTCTCTGACTGGGGTTGCTGGTATTAGAGCACCCAGGAGGAATAAGTGGGAAATGTGGTTCCTGCTGTAAAACACCAAACTCTCAGAAAGAAATACATAGTCTCGTACAGAACACAGCATAGTGGTCTTACTAGGAGGAAGGTTCCTTGAGGGACCCTCCCTTTGTGAGAAGTAGCAATGGGTACCCTGTGTCTGGCCCTTTGTTGTCTGTTATCTCATTTACTCCTCGCAACAGCCTTCAGATGTGCCCAGAAAGGAGGCCCAACTCCAAGAGCCAGCGCCAGCTGGGTAATAAGAAAGGGAGAAGAGGGGTGGAACAAGGAGGTTTAACTGCTCACAGAACAAGCAAAACACAGCACCCAAGTGCCAGCATTTATGTTTCACGTGTAAAATTTTGATCTTTGTCATTCCAGAGCCTCCTAGATGGTAGGTGCTCCCCAAATGGCTGTTGAATTGAGGGTTGACTAGCGAAGAGATGAGGGATAAACAGAGAACAAACCTTGAAAAGGGAGATGGCTGGCATCATTTATTCACATTCCATTAAGAAGCTTTTCTTTTTGTTTACAGAGGTTAGTTGCCATGAACATGCCTCTCAACAGTGATGGAACAGTTATGTTTAATGCTACCCTCTTTGCCTTGGTTCGAACTGCTCTTAAAATCAAAACTGAAGGTAATCATTCCCTGGGAGGAGAGGTGCTAGGAGGAGGAGGAGTTGGTATATCCCATCTCGCATCATCTTCTCAGCCTTTTCTTGCCAAAGAGGAAGCCCTGGCGATGGGGTTGGTGAATGTATTGAGAACTATACTGTCGCCTGCTTCCTTCAGTCCTTCTTCCCTTCCTTTGTGCTTCATCTTGTTTCAAAACATTCTGGGAAGCCTCCTACCACTCCCTGTTACGTAGCAAGAGAAATAGGTGGGGGGTCAGGGCAGAGACAGAGCCCTCACAAATGAGTTCACTCCAGCTGCCACTTACTAGCTGTGTGACCTGCAGCAAGGGATTTGTCTCTTCTGAGCTGTAGTTCCTTTCTCTAGGAAAAGCAAATAAGTGTACTTCCATCAGGGTGCTGGGGAATACCTTGCTGGCAGAGAGACCAAACCAGGCCACACTCAGCCCTGGTAAAAACCTGGTAAAACAAGCCCTGGAACATGGCCGTCGGGTTTGGTCCATTGGTCACTTGTGTGGTGGGATGGAAGGCAGGCTGCTGCAGGTTGAGGAGCAACCAGGAGGTGAGTGAGAGGAGGTTGCGGGGGAGCTGACTCTATGAAGCACTTGGCAGAGGAGAGGGAAAAGAGGCAAGGGCCACATGGGAAGTCAGTGGAGACTCCCACCAGAGTCAACACCAGAACTCAGGGTGACTATCCAGAAAAGCCAGTCTCTTCAAAGCCCAGCAAATGTGCACTCCTCACGGTGTGCCCATCTGTACCTGGCCTGGCACCATCACTCTGAGACACAGAGGTGAGAACACAAAGCATGTGTGTGGCAACAGCAGCCCAGACAAACGCCAGAGAAGTCTTGGTCAGCTGGAATTAGGCCAGATCATCAAGGATGGAGGCAGGAGCTGGAACAGCCAGAGAAGGAGAAAAAGGCATTTTAGCCTGGGAGCCAGTGGGAAACGAGTGGGTTCGACTGGGAAAATAGGATGGGACAAGATTGCAGTAGGCCTTGAATTCTGGGGTGAAATGCCATTGTTTCCTCAGTGGAGTGAAAGCCCCTTTGGGAGGTCTCAATCACTGTTTGCTGAAGGTAGGAAGTGAGGACGACCTTGGCTGGGGAAGGCCGGGTTCAGGCTGGGGTGGAAGCAGCCATGGTGAGAGCAGAGAGGGAGAGCTGGGTGTAAGAAACAAAGCTTGTTTCCCCATTTGCTCTTTGAATTCAGGGAACCTGGAACAAGCTAATGAAGAACTCCGAGCTGTGATAAAGAAAATCTGGAAGAAAACCAGCATGAAGCTACTTGACCAAGTTGTCCCTCCAGCTGGCGGTCAGTGCAATCTGTTTCCTCAATAGCTCTTGGACAGTGCATTGGTTTTAATGACAGTGCTTCCAGAAAGTCCAGGGAGCATTTGTAAACTGCTTTCTGTACCAGCTAGGGCATTAGGGCCAGGGGCCACAGAAAGGCCTCCGACTCTTGGGTGTAGTTGTTTGGGGGTGATACAAAGACCATTCAGACAAAGGAGAGGCTTCATGTGGGAAGGAAACCAAGATCCAGGTAGCTTGAGTGGGGTTTTCTTACTGGTGGAGGAATTAATCTTCAAGAACAAGCTTGCTGCCTCAAAAGGAAAAGCCTGCACTTTTTTTTTCCATCCAACTAAAATGTTTGAAACTAGTTTCTGTTTATCCTTAAACAATATCGTTGAAAACTCCTTGTGAAAACTACATATTTTTCAGGAAATGGTATTTTGAAATGTTCTTATCAAGACTGGATCTACCTCCATATACACATATACCCCCCCACACACCCCAAAACCGCTCTTTAATTAGAATTTAGAGTAGAGACCAAACTAACAGGCATGTTTATTTCCTCTTGTTATTTATCATAAAATAACTGACTAAACTTTCTTCAGATTTTATATATATATAACATGTATATATATATATATATAATATGTAATGTTTTTCCATTTTTGTTTGAATACACATGGACTTAGATGTTGAGGTGGTTGTTTTTCGACTATTTTATTTTCAAGTTTTAAAGGTGCAGGATCCGTTTACCCAGCATTTTAGCCATCCCTGGCCCAGAGGACATTATAAGTATATGGTTTGTTTTGTAACCAACCGAACTTTTATAGTGTTACTGCCCCTGCAGCTTTCGAGATTGGTCTGGCTCAGGTTTGGAAGTCGACTCCGGAACCCAGGGCCAGGACGGTGGCCAAGGCCGCTCCCTCTGAGAAGGTGACAACCTCTGGCTCTGGGGGGGCAGAGAGAGCAGCATGCTGGCCAGCTCTGCTCCTCAGCATGAAGCGAGAAGCAGTATGAGCTTTTGTCGCTGGAGGGAGCTGCTCATAGTTGGCATGGCCACCGGCTCAAAGCTGGGGAAGATGGCCTGGAAAGAGATGATAAAGGGAAAACAAGACAAAACAAAACTCCCACCTAGAGAACCCTGGCTCTCCGCAGGAGAACTGATACTGCACATTTAAAACAACTTTTTGGTTTTAGTTCTTTTCCTTTTAGCTGTACACCCAAGTGCTCGCATGGCTCAGATGAATTGCTTTTTTTAAAAAAAACTGTTGTAACAATGTGCTTGAGCTTTTTCTGCAGCCTCCATTCCTTTCAACTCTCAGTCTTTCAGAATATTCTGAAGCAATTCTGTTTTAGGGTGGTGGCATGGAATCAGAGTTATCTCTGGTCAATTGTATTCCCCGACAGTGTTTCTTGAAATGCAGATGCATGCTTCAGAATAGCGGGCTGTGCCTGTCTATGTAAACCTTCCTCACACTGAGGGGAGAGCCCCCGCTCCTCCCACGCCACTGCACATCTCTCTGGAAACCCCACTTTCATGACCACCAGTCTAACTGGCACACTAATGCCCATCTTTGTGAGACTCACTGGGAGAGAGTCATCTGCATTACTGTGAAGTTTCATTTATTTTAACTTTATCAGAAAAAAAGTCCAGAATTTGGCTCATCATCTAAACTCCCTTCCTTTGAGAAGGTGGCCAACTTTCCGTTCTATTTAGACTTCTAATAAACGCTAAATATTCTTTAGCTGTCTTGGTCCATATCTGGACCTTAATATTTCTTAAAATGAATTGGATTTAAGATGTGTTACTCTATTCCAAATGGCAGCACCAGGCACTGCGATACCCCAAAAGAAAGAAATGGGGCCTTGTGGAGACATAATGTTCCAGCATCGTTGAACAGACTAAGCAACAGTTAGTTGCAGGGCAGGATTTTGTATCTGGCATTCGTCATTTTTTCTCTTGCAATTCCTTTTTCATCTTCCTGTAGACCATTAGTTCCAAAGTTTTCCCACATCGTGGCACACTTAGAAATGACAGTATTTGTCCAGCTCACTGTGCAAACAGGTGGGTAATCCCCAAGGCTAAGGGGTTCAGAGTCCCACACACTGTAGCCTGATCAGGGAGCAGTAGGCTAGCCTCTCCGCAGTGCCTGGGACTGGCAGATGTGGTTGCCTAGGGAGCCCCGTGGAACTCTGGTGACAGAGCAGAGTAGACTGCTTGTCTTAGGAGGCTTTGCTGGTGTAGATGTGATCTGAGGCGGCACCCGGGTCATCATGAGCTTGATCATAAGGCATTAGTCAGGAATGAACTGTGGAATCTGTGGAATATGAGTCTGGAGCTGTCTTTCTCCACTCTCAGTGGTCCAGGGACCTTTGGCTGAGGGAATCACCTTACTGCTTTCTCCATCATCACTGCTGAGCCTTTGTCCAGGGACCTTTGGCTGAGGGAATCACCTTACTGCTTTCTCCATCATCACTGCTGAGCCTTCTCATTTCTGTCTCTGAATCTCAGCTCATGTTCTCACCCCCATTCTTCAGGCTTCTCCTGCCATTATAGGGATCTACCCCTTTTCTCCCCCAGAGATTCTCCCTGCCTTTGGACCTTCATTCTTTGACCTGGATTTTTTGTACCTTTGCCCTGAGGAGCACACAGAGTTGACCCCATCTCTCTCTCCAGGTCCTTGTCTTCCTTCCTTATCCATCCTGCTATAGTTTTGACTTTTCTTATTCTTACCAACTCATCCTAGGGCCCAGTCTCCCAATTAGCTCAGTGTCTCAGTGGAGAAGACCAAGTGGTTCTTGAATCCTCCCCTGAAGAGCCCTAGTTGGGCCTGCTCCTGCTCTAGAGCCATTCCTCAGGCAGAAATACGGTTCCCCTCTGCAGTGAGGATGCTGCCACCCTAAGTTTTGGGCCAGGGAGAGCTAAGACTCTCCTGCAGGTCTTCCAGCCTAGTATGATCCAGGCTGAAGGGAGGAAACGTTTAGGCCTGTGTTTGCTGGAAGCATCCCAGCGCCCAGTGAGGTGGGTCTTCTGCAGATAGAGTCAGTGCCCTTTCTTGGGACCCATGGAGAAGACTTGGAACACTGGACTAAGAAGGCAGTGGTGTACCAGGCAAAGAATCCCCTGAGCTCCTCAGGATCCACTAGCTGTCGGCTGTTAGCCCCCTTCCTGTGTGATAGAGAGGTAGACTTGTATACTGAGAGAGACTTGTATATCTCCAAAGAAGCAGGTAGCCATTGTGGCCAGAGGTTGGCCATCCCTCAGAGAGGTGGCTTGGGGGAGAAGAGCCAGGGTCAGGAGCAGCACCACCTTGAGTTCAGGTCCCAGCTCTACCAACTTGGGAAAGTCATTTCACTTCTCTCCACCTGTGAAAGGGGGTGAGCAGATCCACCATCTCAGAGTTGCTGCGAGGAGCCCATAAGAAATCCTCTGACTCAAGGCCTGGCACCTATAGACGCCCAGTAGGAGGTGGTAGCTAGAACTGCATCCTCATCTTGGGCAAAATGGAGAGAGGCCTGAGAGTGAAGCAAGGGGTGAAATGTCAAAACCTGGATGTTCTCTTCACCTTTTGCTTTCCTATGGATGATGCTTCATTAGTTAGATTGTGCTTGGACAACCCTGAGCCCAGCTAGGGACCGTGTTTTTGCATGCCACACAAAGCCTAAAGTTCACATTGGCGGCCCCTGTTCCACTTCAGGACTTGCCCAGTTTAAGTTTAGAAAGAACATAACATGCTGTTTTGAGGCAAGACCACCCCAAGCCGTCCTTCTCATGCCACCACACTGACAGGGAAGTTTGGCATGATGCCCTGAAGGGCCCAATAGGCTCTAGACAGGCCAAGAGAAGTCAGAGGCACCTCATACGTGGGCACGAGACTCTGTTAGGGACTACGGTGTGTCCCGCATTCCCGCCACCTGTTGTGCTCTGGGACCTCGTTCAAGGATGCTGCTGTCGGCAGGTTGTAAATTAGTAGTGACTCATGGCTCCCGTCGCTGAGCACCGGGCATGGGGAGGACCCTTCCTGAGTGCTTTACGTGCCTCCTCTCCTGTGGTTCTCACAGCTCCCTGGAGAGGCTGATTCTCTCACTGTACCCCCCGCACAGATGAAACCCAAGGTCAGGGAGGTGGGGCCCCTGTCAGAGAGCAGCATGTAACTCTGGAAAAGGCAGCCTGTCTGAAGTGAACATGTCCTGAAGATATCCCTTCTCCTGGCCTCTGCAAGTCATGCACAGCAGTCCCAGCCCCAGCACTGCAGCTGGGCCCTCGTGGGGTGGGCTGCTCAGGTGACCTACGCTTTCCACCCAGGAGACTGCCGCATACCGCAGACCTGGCAACTAGCACACCTGGGAGAGCAGAGCTTACAGAGACCCCAGAGCCCACGGGCACTCCCGCGGTGGTTTACCACGAGACAGCCAGAGCCTCTATTCTGCCTCATGCATCACCTCTAAGATTGCCAGCAAAGTTCCCATTCCCCAGTGATACATGTTGGGTGTTGTTTCTGAACAAAGCACAAGTTAGCCCAGCTAAACTTTACAGTTAGATGGAGCTGCCGCTGCAGTGCAGAAAACAAGCAGTTCTGAATTACAAACCAAAAAATGATTTTCAGAGGTTATTGGCAGAGAATAAAGGGGCTTATGAAAATCTGGATTTCGTAGTCACCTTTCTGAACCTTCCTGCCCTTCTGAGCTTGTATGAACTTTATTGAAGTCTCTGTCTTTGTCTCCATGCATTGGGATGTAGGTGGCTAATTGCCCTTGATGTTCATAATAATTACACATGCAAATCCCTACATACAGGAGCAAAAGTATGGCTCGGGAAGCCTCTTCTGTTTTGTAATTTTTATTTTAAGTAAATAGCCAAGAGAGCATTTCATAGCTTTACTAATATGCTGCTCTATTAAACCCATTACAACTGTATTCTTTTCTGCAATTTTGAGTATCAATTCATTTAACTGATTCTAATTTTGAGCCTTAACTGCTTTGCAAAACCTTGCTTTTTGCTAGATTTAGTCTCTGCATTGTAAGCTGAGCGCTTAGTGCGTTCTGCGCTGTCCTGTCCTGTCCCGCCCCACCCGTCCCCAGCCAGAAGTGAGTGCTTAGGCTCTTGGTCCAAATGTGCTGATTTGGGAGAGCTCTGTCTGGTCTCTCCGTTTAGATGATGAGGTAACCGTGGGGAAGTTCTATGCCACTTTCCTGATACAGGACTACTTTAGGAAATTCAAGAAACGGAAAGAACAAGGACTGGTGGGAAAGTACCCAGCGAAGAACACCACGATTGCCCTACAGGTGAATTGTTGTTTTTATTCTCTCTCTTTTCACTAACAATTTTGCGAGCTTATTTGAAATACTAGAGAGCTGACTATTCATGGTTGAGCAGTACCACAAGGAATTTGTTTAAACTGAGATACTGCACACTCCCCAAAATGCGGACTAGTATTTCTGAGCCACGAGGTAAGTGCTTCCATCTCCTCGTTTTCTCTGTCACCCCCCAAATCTGCTGCCGGCCTTGGGGCAGGGCCCCCCAGGACAGCCATGGCAAGCCCTCCCCTGGTGGGAAGGATGCTATCCTTTGCACCCCATCTCCTCCAAGCGGGCACCCACACTGAAGTCTGGCTGCTGGGCCAAGGCCAGGGTGCTTCCCACAGCCCCAGCTTAGTGGTTCTGGCCACCCAGCTCTCCATCCGAACGCAAGTGCTTTGTTTTGTTTCTGTTTGTTTCTTACCCCACTGCTTGTTGGTTTTCGGGCCATTTCAGTAACATCCATCACCTCCTAGTGTGTACCGTGTATGTATGTGTGTGTGAGTGTATGTATGGTGTGTCTGTCTCTGTAAGCTGTCTCCTAGTGGCCATGAGACTTGCTGTGTAAATGCTGCTCTCTTATGCCCAGGCCAGCCTCTGGCCCCTCACCCCTATCCATCCTTGGCCTTGCATTGGGCACCTAAAGTGTGGATGTCACCGTCAGGGCCCTCTCGTGCATTCCAGGGATGTTGAAAGAGAGCAGGAAGCTCAGAGCTCTGGGATGGGAAGTAGTGAGTATGAAAGAAAGGGAATCACAGTAGAGACTGGCAGGAAGATGGGCTGGGAAGGGTGGTCCGTGAGTTCTGGTGAAAGAGAAAGCAGGGTGAATGAGGAAAGGATGCTAAGAACCTGAAAAAGACAATTACAGAGGTTGGCAATCTGTCAGAAACAACTGTCCAAATCACTTGAAAGACCTGTCATCTCTGCTACCCAAAGTGCTTTAAATCCATCATGAATAAGATAAAGATTTTTTTCCTTTTTTATCTATTTATCCTAAAATTATTTTATGTCCTTGTTATCACCATGTGTTTTCAATTTGGCCTTGTAGGTTCAACATGGGGCGGTTACTTACTTTTTCTCTGGGGAAAAGTGCCTAGCATTGTTTTGTGTTCAAAGTGATGATGATTACCAAAGTGAAAGCTTGTCTATGATCTTGCTGAGAGAGAAAGAACATGACTATGAATGTGAAATGAGCGTGTGAATGAATGAAGGCAGGTATGTGTGTGCGCGTGGTGGGTTAGTGGATGAAACCTGTGTTCTGCCTGAACAGCTGCCGGAGCTTGGGGGGAAGAGGTGTGCCTTGGGGCAGGGCTGGGCACTGAATCTGGCTAAAGACAATTCCTTATCTCTCTTTCTCTGATCCGCTATCCTAGAGGTAGCTCAATAAAGTAGCTAATTTCTGCCTCAGGGTGTAGAATTTGTGAGCAGAGCTCTTTCACCTCCAGCCAGTCCAGTTTGTGAAAGTGACAGTCCTCTAGGATCCCAGGAAGGATCACAACTAGCCCTAGAGGGGTAGAGCAAACTGAGAAAATGTGCTTGCACATTTGAACAGGCATCCAGGCCATACCTTCTTGAGGTCAGCATGGCCGTGTTGGGTGGTGGAGAAGGAGTGATGGATACTTCCCCAAAGTAGCCTTGGCTCTGGAGGACAAGGGCTGGTCAGATTTCAGAGTTAGGTGTACCCTTTACTTAGCGAGAACTGCCAACCATTCCAGGATCCCAGCTGATAATGCTGGAACTTGATGAATATTCTGGAGGGAAAATGTAGTCTTTCATCAATAGCTCGTGTCATAATTTACAGCAATAAAGTTAGCTCTGTGTTATGAGGCTCTTCTTTTTTCTGTGGAAGCATGTGTGGTAACCACCTAGATGCAGGGTTATATCTCTTCTGAACCCCCTTGACTTCCCAAAGGAGTGTTTGCTGTGCTGGCTGGATCCAGCTTTTTGATGTTTTAAAACATGCAAAAACAACTCATGGCTAAATAATTAGCACAGTTCATGTATGGGGCTTACGGAGGCTTAAATTGAAGGGTCACATGATGCTAAAACTACATTTATAGGTCATGAATACCAGACTGTTTTTACTTTGTGCTAAAATAATGTTGAGGTTTTTTCTTCTATGTGTTTTTCATTTTAATGTTCATAGAAAGAACTTTACTTCCTTGATGAAATTCAAATATGGTCCGTTGGGAGTTGAGGCTATGTCTACAATTTATGTTGAGCATACAGTTGAGAAAATTGTGTTCATAATCTTGACAGATTCTGAAATGCATTTGATTCTGAAACAGACATTAAAGGTAGAAAGCTTTTGCCTCCTTGAAGGATAATTCTAATTACATTTTTGGCTTCCTCTGCTATACCAATGGCTTTAAATGTGATTTGTTTCTCTGCATTTAATTAGCACAAGAAAGGCTCTTCCGCTCTGTGTCCTGTGATGATGTAGCAGTTAGGGGGATGGGAGTGAATGACAATGGGAGAAATGTGCCGACAATGACTAGGGCAAGTATGCAAATCCTCGACAAAGCCCCCTGAAAGTGGGCCTGGCCTGTTGAGAAGAAGGGTAACCCTCTTCTTCCTGCGAGGAGCGCCCCATGATTAACAGACTGACTGCTAATGGCAAGTGGAGGGAGGGCGGCCTCGTGTGAGCGCAGCAGTAGAGACCTGGGCCTGTGTGTGCTTGTGCTGCCTAGCATGTAGTCTGTCTGAACGGATTTCAGAACTGTCCAAATTCTCTGCATCTCTGATGGTTTGCCAGGGCACACAGATGTATGATGGTTTGTGGCCCTGTGGGCACCTTCTGACTTCCTCTATTCAACTAACCGCAGGGCTGCCTCCTACACGAAGGGAGATGACAGGGGAGCTCCTGGCTCCACGTGTGGGGACAAGCTCAGCGTCTGCTATCCTGAGCTCTGTGATCTGGATGAGTGTGTAGTTTCCATCTGTCCATTCATCTTCATCATTAAAACCAACCTTCTCTCAAGTCCCTCTACAAAGAGGGAAAGAGAGAGAAGCTGGACCAGGCCTTTTTTTTTTTTTTCATCCATGCCATCTTCACTTTAGTTTGACTCAGCCTTTGCTCTTCATCCATTGTTGCTGCATCCAAGTGACCTGCAAGTTTCCATGAGGAACAAGTAAATACAGGAACACAGCATGCAGCCACGAAACCTTTCAGCCCCTTCACAGCCAGTGTGAACGCACGGTGAACGTCCCATCAGACCTTCCAGATGAGGATCTCCATGCAGGATCCAGACACGAATTAGTCGAGTAGCTCCTGGATAAGAAAGAGGAAGGCTCCCTTAGTGGGAATATTTTGTTCATTTCTCTTTTTCAATATTCAAGAATTTCCTCTATGCAAAAGCTTGCACTCTGGTGGAAGCCGAGGAGACTGTTCCCACTCACCTCAGATGGGAGCCTGCTGACATTAATGAGAGTAAAACTTTACGGAGAGGTTTTCTATCTGTTTGGAAGTGGGGTTTAAGGAGGAGACCATTATTTCTCGCTATAAAGAATTAGGTAGTAGAATGTATCATTTCAAAGCCCCTGCCCCCGCTAACAGATGATGATGTAGGCGCTCAAGTGGAAACGTGGGTGTGCACAAGAAGCAAGTGGCTCTTTCCCAGATGTGACTTAATGTGGCCTTCCTAGGGAGGCTCAGTGCATAAAGACAGAGGAAACTGGGACACTCCACAGACATTTAACTGACAGTATCAAATACCTATTATCTAGTCACCTTAGTCTAAAATATGGCAAGATTTATTTTTCCTTTTTTAAGCATGATTCCATCTAAAGCCATAAAAGGGCTTTTTTTTTTTTTAATCTAAGAGGAGAACAGATGCTAACAGATGAGATTTCACTGGCTGATTCATTTGTTTCAGATGCTTGAACGGATGCTTTAGAATTTTCTGCCTGAGCTACAGCACCAAGCTCGTTTAGTCGGAAGGCGTTTGTGGCTAAGGCCTTGAAAGGGAAAAGTCTCAAGTGGGCTTATTTCTACTGAACCAGCGTTTCGGGAGAAATGCAGGAAAAGCAAACCCAAGGTCGCAGGGGATCCCTTCCAGGCAAAGCACTCCTCCAGGAGGTGGAAGCGGGCTGTGGCCCATCTGCGGAGCCACGGCCGCCTGTCTCGGATGCTGCTCGCGGTGGCTCTTTTTCATGAAAGGGAACGTACGAGGCTTAACAGTTTTGCCTTCCAAGCAGAGACTCAGAGAAAGGGAAAGCATGAGAGAGAGCAAAGGAGGGGGGCAGCTGCCCCACAGGAAAATGGAACAAACCCAACTTCCTGATGCTGGCCAGTAAAAAAAAAAAAAAAAAAGAAAGAAAGAAAAAAGAAAGAAAACAATAGTAATAAAAAGATTAAGCAGACCTGCGTAAGGTGGGCGGCTGACTCCGTTCCAAAGTCCTGCATTCCCTAGTTTGCCTGAACTTCCAAACACTGGCAGGCCCCTTGGCGCTGAGTTGACAGTTTCTTTTACATGCCAGTGCGCCATGGCCTCCTGACCGTCTGACTCCTGCTCTCTACAGTAACCCAGTGCAGAATGCAGTGAGAAATGGACAGGACAGGAAGCTCAGATACACCCATTTCAACTAACACATGCACCCGCATGCCAGACCAATCCAGGAAACACCTCAGGTTCCATCTTAATGTGTCCACGGGAAATGCCACCACACCCAAACCTCATCTAACATTGTCCGTCTTTATTTGTGCTCAGAGCCAGTCTGGGGATGCCTCTTTGGAAGCAATGTGGTCTAGTTTCAAGGACACTGGGAGTCAGGGAACCTGGATTCTAGTCCCAGCTCCAGCATTCTGTTGCTGAGTGATCTTGGGCAAGACACTTAACCTCTCTGTGCCTCAGTTTCCCCATCTGTAAAATGGGGGTAATAATGTCGACCTACCTCACAGGGCTGTTGTGAGGAATAGCTAAGTGATTGTAAAGCACCTGGAACGTATAAATGCTTATTACAACTACAACAATAATAATATTATATGCCTGTTTACTACCAGAACTTTAAGAAATTCTTGTTTTTCTTTGATCTCTTTTCTATTCTGTATGGTAGTTGTCCATTGAGAAAGAGAATTCTCCCTGTTTTAAGATAGCTAAGAAATGCCTGAAGATGTAAGCAAAGGTAACTTTACAGGTTGCATTTTCACGTCTCAAGAACTGGAGATTTTTGCTCAACAAGTTGATTGATGAGCTTAGTTACTTGCCTTTGAATGTCAAGGAGTCCAATCTGAAATTCTGAGCCAAAACCAGGGAGTGGTGCAAGGAGTCTGTACATCTGACTCTGAGCTCAAGATGCCCAAAATGACAAATTTGAGTTTTTCAGCCATTATTCCAAAGTAACTTTAATGCAGATGTCATGAGGAAGGATCTGATATTTCTGAACTCTCTAGAAGAAAGATGGCTTTTGATTGAGTTGCTTTCTTTCTTTTTTCCTGTTTGGTGCAGACTGGTAGAGTGTGTGTGTGTGTGTGTGTGTATGTAAGGGAAATTAGAGAATCAAGTAGAGAGATAGGAGAGGAGAAATCCAGCAGAATGTGGGGAAGCCCTGTTCCTGGCTGAAGTGAAGGCTCATGCAAGCATCTTGGGAGTGCAGGAAGACCTGAGACCAGGCTTTGGGTGGAAACAATTTCACTAAAGGGAAGTACATGTCCTGCAGCCCCATCTCATGCATGGCTGACCCGATGCCCCCAGCCTTGAGGTCTTGCAGTGAGGTCCTTTGTGCCTGTGGATGTTTGCCCTTTGGCCCCAGTGGCTCACTATTCCCAGTGATCTCTAACCCATCTAGACTCAAGTGGACCCTCTGGCCTCACTCTGGAAATGGACCCGGCCCTACATTCTGCTCCCACATATGCAGAATGTGGTCAGCCTAGTCACTCACAGTGGCTTTTATAATTCCCGGAGCAGAGTCCTTAGAGCCCCAGACCAGGTGTGACTTCTTCACGTACCACCATGTATGGTGATGTAGGATGCATCTCCACGTGGAAGTTGGAAGCTGCTGCCCCTAGCACCTTGAGGTCTCCTCTCCCTCTGCCAGTGTCCTGACCCTTCTCCCAGAACCCTCTGTGAGCCAGCACCTAAAGCTAATGCCTGGCATAGCAGAGGGCCTCAGGGACCCTGCTCTGCCTGAAGACCTACTTCTGCTCTGACTGGTCAATTCCCTGGAAGGGAAGCTGGTCAGCCCTGTGGGCACAGGTGAAGAGCTGATCAGAGTGACAGTTCCTCTCTTTGTCTCTGACATACCCTGATGTCAAGTTTATTAAACACTGAAGAACAGTACATGCTTACCTCACTGTCAGGGCTACCCCTGTCTCAGAGGGCTGTTGTGACCAACTGCTTCTAGATTCAGGTCTCCAGATGGAGGCAAAAGCTCAGCAGAAAAGCCCTGTGCAGTTCACAGGGCTGGGGTTTCCACACACCTTTCTCCACAGTCCTTTCAAATAAGTGAAAATTGGAAGATGGCAACTTTCTAAATGAGACTTAGGGAATTGAATTCTTGCCCCACTTGCCACGTTGCTGAGTAACAGCATGGGCTGTGGTTGGTGGCCAAGGCCATTTGATGAAATCCTGAAGTCAAAAGGGCTGCCTCTGGCCTTGACATGAAAGGGAAATAAGTCTTTCCTGAAACTTGGTTAAAATTTAAATTGCAGAGATGACTTTGTCCTTTTTCTTGAAAGCTTGGCAGAAGAATATAGCTTTAAAAATTGCAACAGACGAGTCAAGTTTATTTTTGCAGAATCTTCACAGCAAAGTGGTACCAAATAGCAGGCCAGCAGGATTATTGGGCACTGCACTGAATATTCTTTTTTAAAAGAGGGCGAGATCTTTCCTCTCAGAGGAGAGTAATTATTATTTTCAAAGGTTTTGGAGAAGATAGACTTACCAAAAAGAAAAGCAAGGCAAGTTATGTTATGTAGTAGGAAAAGGTCTTAATTCGTGTAGATTGTACTTAATACCCTACCTAGTACCCCCTTGTTAATCCAAATGCAATATGATCCAAGTATCAACAGAAAGAAGCTTGCTACAACTTTCCAACAGTTCCAGGGTGGGTGGTACCTGGGTGGATTTGTTCTCTCCAGCATGCCTTAGACCTAAGAAAGGTCTGTTTGGGGTAATGGGTGGTCACATCACTCTAAGCAGCAGTGGAGGCAAGCCAGTAAGGGTGCCAAAGGCTTGTTCAGGGAACCCATAGGAAGGACATTTCATTCAACAGTGGAGAAAAGTGAGCAGAATCAGAGGACTTCTAAATGGGTAAAGTGTCCAGCACCTGAGGGAAAGAACATTGCCTATCTGAGGACAAATTGGTTTAGGGCAGCAGTTCCCAAGCCTTTTGGTCTTAGCACCCTTTTATACTCTTAAAAATTCTCAAGGACTTCTGTGTGTCAATACCTACTGTCTTACCAGTTAACACTGAGAAATTTTTAAAACATAAGAATATGCAAGCACAAAGACACCAGTGATGACACCTTCACATGTCAAGTAGCCTTTGAAAAACTCCATGCTTTCAGGAGAGAATGGGAGTGTAGAAGGCAGAGAACATCCCAATAGTGGCATTTAAAAAAAAAAATCACACTGACCCCATCATGGGACATGACTCCCAAGGATGAGCCTCCATGGCACTGAGGGATTACTACCAAGTGCCAACTAGTGATGTATTTGGAGAAATACTCGACCAAAGGGGAAATATTAAATACAAATGAATTTTTATGGCTGGAAAAAAAAAATCACCTTGACTTCATTGACCCCTGAAGGTATCTTGGGGATCCCTAGGGTCCTTTGACTACACTTTGAGAACCACTGCTCCAGAGGAAAGGTCCAAAATCTCCCTTAAGGGAACAGGGCACTGGAAGAGGGTGCTGGAGCCTTTTTATGATCTCCCTTGTTAAATGGCCTCCTACCTAGTAGCACTGCCCTTAATTTGAACTTTCTTTCCATACCCTCCCCAATCCCAACCCACTCAGGTAGATGTGGAGTGGCCTGTGCCCCTGTGTTGTCCCACTGAGTTCAGGCTGAGAGTCTTATAACCCATATCTCATTACCTGTGCTGATATGGAGGGACAAGGGTCTAAATTAGTATATGATAAAAAGAGTTTTTAAAAACCTCAACTCCTTAGTATCACATAACTGAGACTAAGGATGTATGCCAGTATGCCAAGCACAGGGTCAGTTTAATGGCAACTCGTGATCATTTGTCATTTCTAATTTGGTTTAGCGATGAATGAGCTCACCTTAGTCACTCGAAAGAAGGTTCACTTTGATTAATGGCACCTCATAATTCTGTTTATGTGAGAGAGAACATGATTTCAGCACTCCTTCCTGGTAGATGCCAAAACTTTCCCTTGGTGGTGGGCAAGTGGGAGTGTGGGAGGGGCAGGGCCAGCATGGTGGTATGGGAAGCACAAGCCTAGGGATTAGGAGTCCTTACTGAGCTTCTGACTAGTTGGGGCAGGTAGTCTTGGTCCTCCCGCCCTCCAAGGACCTAGCAAAATAACCTATGTGAACCCATAATGACAGGTATAAAGATGTTATGAGAACACAAGTTGTGATCTGTAGCTTCTGTTGAGCCCAAATTTTAAATCATACTTTAATCAAAAAACTGGGTAAGAATGTTTCTGATTCTGGTGTTTAAACTACCTCCAAGAAGGGGGAAAGGGTGGGGTATATGGGAACCCCATATATATATATATAACTTTTTTTTTAAGGTACCAGGGGTCAGGGATTGAACCTGGTACCTTGTATGTGGGAAACCAGCAAGTCACTGAGCCACAATATCTTCCCTAAGTTGGTCTTTTTAATTCGTTTTGCCCGTTGTTTGTTTTTTTGTTTTTTCAGAAAGCACTGGGAACCAAACCTAGGACCTCCCATGTGGGAGGCAGGAGCTCAACTGCTTGAGACACATCCACTCCCTCCCCTAAATTTTTGATGTAACATTTATGTAATCTAAAGCTCCTTTAAAAATAAAAAATAAATAGTATATTTTTTAAAAACTACCACCAAGAATCAGGGCAGAACAAAAACAGCTCTGTAATATGCTTTGCAGGGAAAGGTCATATATTACTCTAGGTAATTTTTTAAAAGTTTATTTTATCTTTCAAAGTGATGGTAACAAATTTGATTTATACAACTGAGTGCAACCCTGGGGAAAGTCTGGGAGAGTCACTTGTGGGGCATCATTACAGCTAACTTTGCAGTGAGGACGGAATCACTGTGGGCGACGAATGGAGTGTCGTGCTCATGATTTAATCCTGTAATGCAAGGCCTGCTTCCTGTGGCCAAAAGGGCCACACTGTCAGATTTTCTCTGGAGGAAGACAATTACAGAGTAAGGGGTGTGTCCGTGTGTGAAGTCTGTGTGTGTGTGTGTGTGTGTGTAGGAGGTGGAGAACAGCTTGTAGATGAAAGGGTTTGTTCTATAAGTATTTGATCTCCAGTTCTTCCTTCTAATGGCACTAGTCTAAAATTATCCTTTCTAATTGGTACGTGCTGCACCTGCTAAAGGGTTAACCATGTTGTGATTAAGGAGATGACTGTGTGCAGGGCAGCCGGGCTGAGTGAAACCTGCCTGCGATGGGAACAGGCTCTGCCAGTGTCGGGTCCTCTGGCTGGCGACCGAGAGCCCGCAGCTCACATGCTGGAGATGAACGGCCTGGCCAGGGCGGGACTCGAGGCTTGCATTTCTTATCTTCACTGTTACAGTGTAGGTCCCTGGGGTGCGGGCATTTGTACTTGCTTGCTGTGGTAGTATGGGAGCTGGTGGATGACTGGTGTGTCTGACGGAGTTCATTTAGAGAAACAGGCAGCGAAAGCATTTCAAATGCATCCAGGTAGGAAAAACATAACCTTGAAAGTGGGCAAGAGAAAGGAAAGAAAATGAATGTTCAAATTTGATGTTAAAATACCATAATTTTATGCTATTACTTTTCAGAAAGGTTTAGAAAGATTTTGTGGGTGTTTATTTTTTGGTGACTGAACATTCATTAGAGTTAATATCTATAAAATTTCACTTAAATGGTGTCTAAAATCTCAAGCAGCAGTCTACAGGCAAAGCGCCAATGTTTCTTTTTTAAAAAAATATTTATGATAACAGCTAGCATTTTTAAATTGACCAGAAACAAGGCTTGATTCTGTTTAATATTTTATAAAATTGGTCATGTTAAAACAAGTCAATAATGTTTATATTTTATAGCAATTCTGTGTTTATTTAAAACCACAATACTACTGTGATGTTAATGGAATGACTTTATATGGCTTTAATTGCGTTGGTTTAAGTGCTAATGACCACATTTTAAAGTAAAATAGTATTTTGCTGATAGAGGTAGACAGGAAATATCAAAGCATAGAAAATTTTATTGATTGTGAAGTGTTATTTCAAGGGAATATATTCTTTTTTAGGGCTGTGGAAAAAAAGTAATTTTTTCAAGAGTTTAAGATCGTTTTCTGAATTTTTTGGAATTGGAACTTGTGCCTACGGAATTTTTGGAGCAGCCTAAGCTACCTTTTAGCTTGATACATGTGCTAGAAAAATTTCATTATCATGTTTTGTGATATGTAATAAATTCAGGGTGCTGTGCTTAAGCTTTGTTTCAACACAAGTTTGGAAACATCTGTTTCCCTCAAGTCCCAGACATGGCAGACGCCCCCCGCCCTCCTCCGCCATTCCCCCCTCCCAGGGATCACACGTAGAAGAGCAAAGTCACTCCTTGGCTCCAAAGTTGTGTTTTCTCCTCTGGGGAGCAAGCAAAATAGAGTCATGGTTTCTAAACCTCTGCTTTTGTGTCTGGGAAGCGTGATGCTTTCTCTCCCCCTTTGGTGTCTCTTTAATAAATACGTTGGCATTGTTCGTCTTTGGAAGTGGCATCTCGGACCACCATTCAACCTTCTCCATGATTTCTGTCACAAAAAATGATCTGTCTTTTGTTCACCACATTATCCTATCAGCTGAGTCCTAATCTTGTGTATCATTGAAGGCTTGTGGAGACAGGTTTTGTTTTTATTATACGATTATGTTATATGTGTATTTCAGTGAAATGTCAACCAGTCAACAGAGGATGATGTTAAAAATTATCCAAATAAATAGTTTTCTATTTCTTTTAATCAGACCCAGTCCAATCAGTTGAATGACACTAAATAGGGTTATGTATTGTTTAAACTCCAAGGGGTTCTTGGCCATACTGCCTTATCACATGGATTAATGTGCATAATTACTCAGGGATGGTGACTCAGTGCATTGTAACTATGTTAATTTTGTGGAGGCAGCAGCAGAGGTTTCAAACTTCATAGAGATACAGAAATTGGTTGGGGGCCTCAAATCTTTAACAGACCATTCTTCCCAGTTGATCCAAAGTCAGACTCTACCAAACCCTTGCTTAGCCTGTATTCCCTTGAAAAATGTTCCCTAGAAAATTCGAGGTGAATTGCAGGCTACTTAATCCTGCTGGGTACGACCTTTCTTCACATGCCTGCAGCTCTGCTGTGTAAGAGCTTTTACACCATGGCCTTAGATTTGACTTCTTGATGTTTCCATGAGAAGAGCAAGCAGCTCTGCCTCTGAGCCAGATGTCTCCCGGGGTGCTGAAGTTCTGGATGCAGGGATCCCAAGAACAGGGGCGTGTGTGCTTGCGCGAGTGCGTGTGCGTGCGTCTTGCGCCTCCCATCAGAGGGACAGGAGAGCGAGGAGCAGCCTCACCAGCTGCACGGAGGCCTGCGCTGGGGCAGGGGGGATGTCTCCTTTACCCCCACTAGAGCAGGAACCCGAAAGCTGTTGACTCCTGGCAATTCTTTCACCCCCTTAGATTATGACCTGGAGAGACCTGCTGCTTCCCTATTCAAAGGCTGGTTCAAACCATCCCCAGCCACGGGTGCCATTTTTTAACAGCATCATCTCCTAGGCTGGGTGCTTTTGTGGAATAGGCCATTTTTTACAAGAGCCTCTTGGAAGTCTCTGTCCAACTTTACGTCCTAAAGTAACAGTACCACCACTGGCTTCGGCTGCAGGCCAGATCTGGGCATTCTTGTGACTGTGGAGCCCAGCTCAGCCTTTTGTAGGGCTGTGGAAATTCCCTCCCTCCTCCTCCTGCTGGGTGCCAGTTCCACCACACGATGTCTCAGGCATGGTCGTCACGCTTTACCTCTGTCCTGGCCACCGCCACCCACTGCTGGGTGTGGTGGAGGAAGGACAAGGAAGTGGCCTCTCCGTGCTCGGGCTCTGCCCCCTGGCCCAGTTCCCCTGGGGAGACCTGCACAACTGCAGTCTCAGACGGTCTCCCAGCCTTCAGCGGCTGCTCACGTGCACACAGACTGCCAGCACACCAGAAGGTGCTTGTCGGGTGGCAGCGAGGAAACACCTGCTTCAGATACAGGTCTTTTTGCCAAGAAGGAGAAAGGAATGGCATGGCCTCTATTAGTCTTTAAGTCAGCATGTTAGTTTTCTTCAAATTGGTGGTCAAAACATTTAGTAGAGCCAGCTTCCCTCCCCCCCGTTCAGTCCCCACACCTCCTGGCATGTTCCCTTAACAGCGCTGTGAACAAGGGAGGCAGGCCCTTTCCCAAAGGAGCAGGGTCCCAGGGTGAGGAAGGCTGGGAGGGCCTTGGGCAAATGCAGACTGGAGAAGGGCCTGGAGGAAGCTGCCCGGTGGCGTCTCGCACTGCCTCCAGAAGTTGGTGAGCTTTCTTCAAATCGTGTGGTCTTCAAGGGATGTCCCCTGACAGCAGGGGGGCAGCTGAGCACAGCCTGATGGCCCCGGAGGCTGGTTCTGCATGGCACCTCGGTGTGTGTGCCTGTCACCCGTCCGCCATGGTCCTGAGTGAATGGGTGGCTGTGATGTGTGGTGTCACTCCCTCATTCCATGGCTTTTCAGCAGAGCCGGCAGCCCCAGTGGCTGCTTGGTCTGCTGATTCTCTGGCACCTACCCCTAGACTTCCATATCCCAAGCACCACAGTGGAGTCGTTGTCACCCTTCCTTTAGAACAGCCAGGCCGCGCTGTTCATGCAGGGCAGGGCTTGGGGCAGTTCCTCTGAAGACGCTGCTTAGCCCAAGGCATGGGCTGTCTGTGCTATCAGACCCTGGGACTGCCCCCGGAGCCGCAGTGTCCAGACACTCACAGCCACGCAGTGTAGTAAGTGGGGGCACTTGCCAAGGAAGTCCTGGGGTTGAAGGCCTCGAGCTTTCCAGGCTGGGACCATCCTGCCCACATCCAGCCCTTAGTTTGTGGGGATCCCCCAGGTATGTTCCCCCAAGCCATTGGTTCCCCAGATTTCCATTTGGAGAAGACCTCCCCTCCCACAACTGAACCAGGCAGGAGCAAAGCCGACACCCAGGCCAGGTTCAGCGCACACGTGTTGTCTAACCCGTTCTGCCGTTTTCATTGATCTAGGCGGGATTAAGGACACTTCACGACATTGGGCCAGAAATCCGGCGAGCTATATCGTGTGATTTGCAAGATGATGAACCTGAGGAAACAAAACGGGAAGAAGAAGAAGATGTGTTCAAAGTAATTATTCTGTGCCTAACTACACACTGGCCACTGCAGAAGTGGGGCGGGGCTTCAGGTTGGGCAGTTGATGGTGCACAGAAGAGCCTGGCGAATGCAGCCAGCCCCGCGGCCTGAAGGGCTTGCAGTCCACCCCTCCCCACCGAGAGGCCCTCCCACTCACCCGCGCCTCTTCCAGGGCCAGGCCTCCTCCCTTCTGAGCTTGCCTCCCTGCCTTACACTGTCAGCTTCTGGGGAGCTTGGTCCCGGCCACTGGCCAGTCGTGGATCAGCCCCCTGGGCCCTCCCAGCCGCTGTCCTACCCCCCCTCTCCTGTCCTGGGCCAGCTCTTTGACGGACCCACCAGCCCTCAGCACAGATGGGTATAAGTCGCCTCAGCTTGTAAACTTGGAGAGACTGGAAGAGTACACCCCAGTGACAGCCCAGAACTTGCTCCCCAGCTCAGGATTCCGTAATTTCCTCATTTCAAGGAGAACCAATTGCCACACGAACACATTCACCCTCATCATTCAGACTCGTGGATTGTTTTACAGGGATCCAATGGAGCTTACCTAGAATTTACTTTTCGTGTAGAAAGCACAGAGCTAGCTTGCATCAAATACTTGTTAAATTACCTGGTGTTGTCTCCCATTATTTTGCAGAGAAATGGTGCCCTGCTTGGAAACCATGTCAATCATGTTAATAGTGATAGGAGAGATTCCCTTCAGCAGACCAATACCACCCACCGTCCCCTGCATGTCCAAAGGCCTTCAATTCCACCTGCAAGTGATACTGAGAAACCGCTGTTTCCTCCAGCAGGAAATTCGGTGTGTCATAACCATCATAACCATAATTCCATAGGAAAGCAAGTTCCCAACTCAACAAATGCCAATCTCAATAATGCCAATATGTCCAAAGCTGCCCATGGAAAGCGGCCCAGCCTTGGGAACCTTGAGAATGTGTCTGAAAATGGGCATCATTCCTTCCACAAGCGTGACCATGAGCCTCAAAGAAGGTCCAGTATTAAAAGGTAACCTTCCACATGTGTTTGCACTTGGCAATGTAGCATCTGTCCGTGTCTCAGCCAGTCCTGTAGAGCAAGTCTTCTTTCTCCTCCAAGAGCCGGCACATGGGAGAAATTCCCTGTAGGCATCTTTATTACAACTGGAAAGTGCTGCTGGGGTCATGACCTCTTCAAGCATTAGCCACGAGATGAACCTAGTGGATAAAGGGCCACCTACCATCCCATGTCCTGCTGGGTGTGATGCCCCTTAAAATGGCAGCAGCTGCAGAATCTATCTTCCCCCAATGGTGCTGACATACCCTGGGACAGGGGTTGGCAAACTTTTTCTATAAAGGTCAGATACTAAATATTTTAGGTTTTGAGGACCATGTGGTCTCTGTCACAGCCTCTCAACTCTGCTGCTGTCGTGAGAAAGCAGCCATGGGCAATACCTAAATGAATGGGTGTGACTGTGTTCCAATAAAACTTTGTTTATGGGCACAAAGTTTTGACTTTCATATATTCAAATGATGGAAGTGATGAAATATTTTTCTGGTTTTTTTCCTTTAATCCTATAAAAATGTAAACACTGTGCATAGCTCATGGGCTGGCAGCTTATATGTGGCCTGTGAACTCTGGTTTGCTGACCCCTGCTCTAGAAGGTAGTCTGATATCTGCATTTAAATTTTGTTGGAAATATTTAACTTTTTATCTTCTCCCTCCCTCCTATTTTATGCCTTTCCTGGATAGAACCCGCTATTATGAGACGTACATTAGGTATGTGTTCATTGCCTACGTTTATGTGTTAAATAAGTGGTATTATGAGTGTTAGCTGCTGACCTCTTTGAATGCTGAGGAAGGAGATTTCCTTTGAGCCAACTGGCCTAACGGGTTATAATAACTCAGGAGGGTAACCTCAAGGGTTGGAGGTAGTTGCTTCTTTCTAAGAAGAGGAACTTTCAGATTCATATCTGCATAGACTCAGTTCCCAAGGACTGAGAGTGCCAGGCATGCCCCACAGGCTAGTTCCCGCAGGCCTGTGATGGTGCCAGGAGAGCCCGTGTGCCCTTACGGGGTGGTTTTGTGGGCCTGGTACCTGCCTCCTTCCTGCTCTTTGGGGCCAAGCTTCTCTGTGTGTTTGGGAGGGGGAAGGGGGAAGAGGCTTCGCAAATCAATGACCCAAATCTCCTGAAGACCAGGAACCAGGTCTCCTGTGCCTCCTCTACAGCCCTCGACCTACGCACAGTGTCTTCTGCTGCACAGTGGCTGAACCGAGTTGAGCTGTGGGAGGCATGAGCCTTTTGCTGGGGGTAGGGAGCTAGGTCTTCCTGTTTAATTACATCAAGCGCAGTCAGGAGCAACTTGGACCACAGGAGGGGGGTAAGCATTTTGAGGAAGCACAGTCCTTTCCTTGGAGAGAGGGTTGATGTCACGGGGCCCAGCTGGGTTCCCTGAGGACTGGGCCCAGGACAGGCTGGGTTTTAGGGAGACGATTGGCAGTCCTGGAGCAGGGCGTCCTTTGAAAACTTGGCAGCCGTCCTCCTGGGACACCGTCCAACACTCCTTCCACCCCCTTGGATTTTGATATAGAGGAAGTCAGCAGTAAAAGAGCCTCTTTCTTCCATGTTCTGAAGTCACACTGGGTGGGGTCTGAGGTGGGAAGGAGAACGGACCTGGGTCCCTCTTCCTTGCTCTCTTCCCCAAATTACATTTACTATCTTGGCTCTAAGGCCTCTGGGCTCAGAGGTTTGGCACCAGCACGATACAGGGTCCTGGAATCCCCTGGCCCCTCCCGCCACCAGGCTCCTATCCCTAATGCCGGAGGCCTGAGCGTTTCAGCCAGCTGGAGGCAGTGCACAGAGAGGAGCAGGAGCCCCCGGGGCTGTGGTACTGCACGGGCTAAGGCCTGGCTGCACAAGCTGCCTGCTGCCCACCCGGGCTCTCAGATCCTCTCTCGCTACTGCAGGTCCGACTCAGGAGATGAGCAGCTCCCCACCATTTGCCGGGAGGACCCAGAGATACAAGGCTACTTCAGGGACCGCCGCTGCTTGGGAGAGCAGGAGTATTTCAGCAGTGAGGAGTGCTACGAGAATGACAGCTCGCCAACCAGGAGCAGGCAAGGAGCTCCACGGCTTGGGCGGAGGTTAGGTGGCCTCCCTATTTCCTGCCCCTGTGCTCTCCCTTCTCCTGAAGCTGAGGGCTGCCTACTGCTGTGCCTGGAGTCCCCTGAAAGCAAAACAGAGGCAGACGCAGGCCAGAGAGAAAGTCAGAGGAGGAGAACGAGGGCCAAAGGGGGGCGGAGCAGAATCTGTTCTTTCAGACCTGTTGACTTATTTCCACCAGAGGCCTCTGAGGCCTTTTAGTAAAAGCTCCAGAAATGGGAGCTGGGCCTACTTCACGGCTGGGGTAGCCCCTTCCTGTCAGCTCCCTATCTAGAGATATCAGCTTGTATTTCCTTAATGCTGAGAGCTCTGATTTCATAGCAGCTTGGCCAGGCCATAGCCTTTGTAGGGGTCTTAACAGTCAGCGCCACCTCCTGCTCCAGTCAAGGGCTCTCTCCTGGGGATGAAGGGGACAAGAGGTCAGAGTGACATCATGTCAGCAAAGGTGCCTCTCCCACCCTCTGTCCTGCAGAAAAAATGGTTGTGGTTAAAATGGGCACTTTGCTTTCAGACACATGGGGGACAGTACTGGGGGCAAAGGTCACCTACCACCCTTTTTTCTGTAAACTGCATCTCATCATGATGGGGGGGACATTGAAGTGGTACTGCACTGAGGTCACTGCTGGCATCTGAGCTGGGAAGAAACCGCAGCCCCATCCTCCAGGCCTTCCGCTGCCTGACCCTCGTCCGCCCCTCCGGCTCTTCCTTCATCCGCCTCCTCCAGTGCCCAGCTTCCAGGCAGATGGAACCACAGGTTCTGAGCCAGATCTTCTCAGCTTCCTTCTTTGAGACCTTTGCTCACACCCTGTTTACCATTTGGGCACCCTTACCCCATCTTTGCATGGCCTCATTCCACCGTCTTTTCAAGGGCCCCCTCTCTCGCCATGCTTTTCCTTTCCCCAGCTGGAATTGAAGCCCCGTCATCACCACCCCACAAACTCCTGGAGCCCACTGTGAGCTCCCTTCCAGCGTGGTGCTTCCCGGCTTGCCCGAGACGCCTGCGCTGCTTGGTATTATCTAAGCTTCTCGAGGGTGTAGACCATGTTTCATGCATCTTTGTGTCCCCGATGCACGTGGCAGGGGCAGGCACTCAGGAGGAGTTTCTCCATGAGGAAGCGAGGGATGATAGTTGAGCTCACAGGGCATCTGGAATCTTCATTTGACGATGGTCCAAGGCTGCCCTGACGATGGAAACTCCCATCACATCACTCATCACAGACCACCAGTCCTGAGCCTTCCTGTAAAGATCCCTTGCCCTCCATCTAGAATCTTCTAAGAAGCTGAGGATTACCTTGTTTTCAGTTAGTCCAACCGTGTCCAGGGAAGGTGGGGGAGGACTGTAGATGGTCTGCCAGGGTTGAGAGGTAGGGCTTGTTCATTAGACTCTCACGTGTCCCTCATACTCTCTTTTGACCTTTTTTGACTGCTAGGCACAACTATGGCTACTACAACAGATACCCAGGCAGCCACCTGGACTTCGAGAGGCCCCGAGGCTACCACCACCCCCAAGGCTTCTTGGAGGACGATGACTCACCCATTTGCTATGATTCTCGGAGATCTCCACGGAGACGCCTCCTACCTCCCACCCCAACATGTGAGGCCAGATTTTTTTGTTTTGGGTGAAGCTATCCAGACAACAGGGTGCCTCCTCCCCTGCCCCACCCCCGGGGACAGTGTGAGGATGTGGGCCTGTCGGGCCAGGGACCAGCCCCCCCAGTTGGGAGCCTGTGTTGGCTTTCTCTTCTTTCTCATCCACACGCCATGTGAGAGAACTTAGACCCTCCAGCACTGTCTTGACACTCCTTGCAAATAGAGACAGTATGTGGCTCTACAACTGTGCCTCTGAGAAAGGGCTTTTTGTGTATGTTGTTGCCACTGAGCCTCATGCCCCTGAGAGGTAGGCAAGACAAGGACTTCTGCTGTCAGCTCCACCTCACAGATGGGGTAACTGAATCTTAGAGAGGGGCGAGGAGGGGCTGTGAGCAGAGCTGGCCTTGAACCCAGGGAGCCCCACACGATCTCCTGGCTCTGAGGGGAGCCTGGGACTCTGGGGTCCATCTCTCCCCATTCCCTTATGAGGGATCATTCCCATCCTTCCTTCTTGCTCATCTTTGCCACAGGGCTGCCAGTGGCCTCTGCTGTGGTGCAGGTTCTGGCCTCTTAGGCGACCCTCAGAACTCAGCTGGGTGTTCCCCATTCTTGGCCCAGGGGAACCCCAACCTGCTGAAGAGAGCTCAGTTGGTGGCACCCAGACCCTGCCTCACCCCAGCTGCCATCGCCCTGCCTGGGAATGTAAATATCAACTTAAACATGATTAATATATAATTGCTCAGCCCCAAACATGTGCTGCTAAATGCAGCAGTTCTGTTCCCCATAGATACTAGATACAGCACGTACAGTGAGGCCAGGCAGAGGCCCTTTGCTTATTTCCCTGCCTGGCCCACCCAGCGACCACCTCAGTGACCCCACCCACAGGCACTGTCTCTCCGGTGACGAGGAGCCCAAGCAGGCAGGGGCAGTTGCCCTCTGGATTTGTGGGGGGAGTTTGCTTTGCTGCCCCTTAGCTTCAGTCTTGGGCAGGGAGAACACGTAATTCCTCAGGCTGTGCTCTCAGCCACAGTGGGACTCGTTCCTCCTTGAGAGCAAAGGATGGGTATACATGGCCCCATTTTGGCAACTGAAAAGCACCACACAAATGAGAAGGTGGTTTCCGCCTAGCTCTGAGCCACTGGCTCCCGCCGTCTGATCCCAGAGGTTGAGCTGGTAAGAGAGGCCCGTCCTCGGTACAGTTACTAGGTCCCCAGGTGGTGTGGAAGGGAAGCTTTCTGATGGGGACAGCATTTGTTGTCCAGCCGTCTATGTCCCATGGAGCCAAGCCAACAAGGAGGTCCTGGCACGCACCAGTGGCATTGGGTCCATGAGCCCAGGACTGCCTGTCTGCCTTGCTCCTGTCCGTTGGGAAGCGGCCAGCCAAGGGCTCCCTGGCCTTCCTGCCCTCCCGAGCAGGCCCTGCAGAACCCAGTGTCTGGAGCCTGTGTTCGGCCCCGTGCTGTGTGGGGCCCCCCAACGCTAGTCCCAGAGGTCTCCTAATGCAGGGATTAGGAGCAGGCAAGAGTTTTTCTAGGTAACAGGAAATGGCCTGTGAGCTTAGAAAGCAGAGTTCAAGGCAGGAGCTGTTGACATGATTGACCCACTGCCTTGCAAACTCTAGGCGAGGCTCCCGGAAGCAGCTCCCACAGAGCCAGACCCTGTGAGGATGGAGGGGACTTCCTGGCAGAGGCATCTGGCCAGGTGCTTCGGGGCCCAGGATTCCAACTTGACATCATTCAACAGGTGCCGCTAACCTCTAGAAAATAGCTCCCTACAGGACAGCTGTTCCTTCACAGTCTGAGCTATTCTTTTTATTCCTGTTTGTCTTTGTGCTAGAGAAGGTTTTACTGGGTGTTTCCCAACAAAAGCATTTGCTTATTACCTGGGAAGTGAACAGGGCAGGTCGCCAGTCATGCCATTTAAATCAGAGGTGCAGACACGCGAGCAGCAGCAAGGCATTGCCTTCCCAGAGGCGCTTAGGATGTCGGGAAGGCGGGCCGGCCGTCGGGGGATGGCTGTCGGGTTCAAGGACGACATTGCGTTGCTGAAGCGCGTTCCCCTGTGCTTTGGCCCAGAGCTGCTGAGTCAGAAAGCCTTTTCCTCTGAGACGCCTTTAGCTCCCCTCCCGAGAGCAGGCCCAGCGTTTAAAAGTGCTGACCTGGCACTTTTAAAAACACTCCCGGGGTGAGCCTTTCTACGGCCTTCATTCCCCTGTTGCAGAGTTTTGAGAGCTCACGACAGAATTCCTCCTCTTGGACATTCTGCTTGCTTCCTCGTGGGCCCCCGCTGAATGGCCAGCGGGCCGGCCTGCCCCCCGAGAGCCCCGGGGTCCCGAGGGCTGAACGTCTCGCCGCTGAACCCCGTGCTCTGCCTTCCAGCGCACCGGAGGTCCTCCTTCAACTTCGAGTGCCTGCGCAGGCAGAGCAGCCGGGAGGAGGCGCCGCTGTCCCCCGCCTTCCACCGCACGGCGCTGCCTCTGCACCTGATGCAGCAGCAGGTGAGTCGACCCACCGGCCTAGGAGCCGCCCCCGCCTCCCCTGCCCCTTGGCCGCCAGCTCCAGGAGGGAAGGCGAGAACCTTCACTTACAGCCCGCTTTAGTCCTTGGAACAACCCTGCCTGAGAAACGCTTACAAACCCTACTTTACACACGACTAAAGCATCAGAGAGGATATGTAGCGTGCCCGAACGACCAGGTTGCCATTTGAACCTGAGGCTGCCACTTCCAGAGCCGGGCCCTCTCCGTGTTGGTGCACAGCCTTTCTTTCCACATCTTTCCTCGGTGTTGGAGACAGACAGACCCTGGGCAGCCTGTGACCCGGGAGGGGGCTGCCTCACTGACTCTGAACCTCATCGCTGTCCTGCGTTCGCGCTGAGCAGCGGTTCCTTCCCTGGAACAGGCTTCCTGAGTGCTCTGCAGGCCGGGCCTTGGGCTCTGGAGGAGTGTGGTCACTGGGAAAGGACTGTCCACACTGAGGGCCCCAGGCCCGAGCCAGCCGGGCTTCACCAGGGACAGCAGGACCCTTTGACTTTCTGAAACTGAGGCATCCATGGTGTCCGTTTGTGTGGGGAGGTGGGGCTCAGGGAGAGCCGGGTCATGCGCCTCGCCCCCAGCCCTGGGCGTGGCAGAGCCCAGCCTCCCCGCATGTGTCCCCCAAGGCTCCCCGCTCAGGAGCACAGGGTGCTCTTTTGATCATCTCCTCACATCTCTCTGCCAACTTTTTACTTCTCTGCCTTCACTTCCTGGCTCGTTCCTATTTCTGTCCTGTGTGATCACAGAAGGACAACCCTTTGGAAGGTGTAGGCCCTCAAAGACCACGAACCCAGGAGGCACAAAGACCAGGGGTGCACATGTCAAGGTGCCCTTCGCACGCCAGCTCCGTCCTGATGAGGCCCCGCTGGGGCGTCTGGGGGCCTCCCTTGGCCGGACCTGGCTTCCCGCCTGGCCACAGGTCTCACCTCCACGTCATACCTCCCGCTGCCTTCAGCAGCTGCTGTGGCTTACTCAGGCAGGGCCTCGGTGGCCCTCTCGGCAGAGGGGGTTCCCAGGGAGGGTTTCCCAGGGTGGAACTGCAGACACAAGAAGCCAGACTTGTACTCAGTGCTTTAGAATGGACAAAGTGCTGGCTGTGTCCTGAGTTACACTAAAGGAAGCAGAACCAGTGAGTTTTCCTGTGCATTCTGGCAGTTGTCAGTTTTTCCTGAATGTTCTTGGCTATTTACACCCAGAGTGAACTGAGCAGTATGTTTGTTTTTCGTTTGTTTGTTTTCCTCTGTATTTAAGAAAAAATGTTACAGTCAAAAAATATGAGGTCCCCATATACCCCCCACCCCCCTCATCCCACTCCTCCCATATCAACAAACTCTTTTATCATTGTGGCACATTCATTGCAATTGGTGAACACATTTTGGAGGCCTGCTGCACCACATGGATAGTGGTTTACATTGTAGTTTACACTCTCCCCCAGTCCACACAGTGGGCATGGCAGGACATACAATGTCAAGCACCTGTTCCTGCAGCACCACCCAGGACAACTCCAAATCCTGAAAATGCCCCCACATCATAGCTCTTCTTCCCTCTCCCTACCCTCAGCAGCTACTGTGGCCACTTTCTCCACATCCATGCTACAATTTCTTCCATTACTAATCACAATAGTTCATGAATAGACTATCAGTAAGTCCACTCTAACCCATACTCTATTCCTCCATCCTGTTGACCCTGGGATGGTGATGTCCACTCCACCTCTGTATCAGGAGGGGGCTTAGATTCCACAGGGATGCTGGATGCGATTCTCCTGCTTGGGCAGTATGTTTGTGCACTGCTACTCGTGTGTCTTCCTTGATTCTTCGCCGCTCCAAAGCAATCTCATGAATTAGCAACTGATTCCCACCTGGGAACAGTCACAGGCACCACATTATGGATTTTGGGAAAACAGAAAAAACCTTGCTAGAAAGCCAACCGTTTCCTGTCAGTTAATCTACTCCAGTATGCTCCTACCCTTTTAAGGCCCTTGTTGGAGGCTGCCCCGTGGAACAGTGAGCCACACTGGTCAGTTTTAAGGAAGCTGGGGGCCAGGTGAATGAGCAGCTCTGGTCTCTCCGCTTTCCCCTCTCTCTTCAGATCATGGCAGTTGCAGGCCTAGATTCGAGTAAAGCCCAGAAGTACTCACCGAGTCACTCGACCCGGTCATGGGCCACCCCTCCAGCGACCCCTCCGTACCAGGACTGGATGCCCTGCTACACTCCCCTGATCCAGGTGGAGCGGTCAGAGTCCCTGGACCAGGTCAACGGCAGCCTGCCCTCCCTGCACCGCAGCTCCTGGTACACGGACGAGCCCGACATCGCCTATCGGACTTTCACACCAGCCAGCCTGACCGTCCCCAGCAGCTTCCGCAGCAAAAACAGCGACAAGCAGAGGAGCGCGGACAGCCTGGTGGAGGCAGTGAGTATAGCTCTCGGCCAGGGTAGGGCGGGCTCCGTGCGACTGCGGAGGGTGCATCCTGGAGCAGCACACACGGCAGGACGGGCAGCAGGCTCTAGGGCCAGGCCGCCTCAGTTCAAATCCTGACACTCCTGCTTCTTAGCATGATCTCGAGCAATCCAGAAGGAAAAAAAGCCACGCAGATGAATGTTACTTAAAACGTGAATATAAAACCTGGCAGCCACTGCTGATTCGCTTAAAGTGGCTATCTTATTATTATGCATGCTCTTTCTGCAAATACCAGTTTATTCTCAAGTATTTTCCCCGTGGGTTTCACTCTTGTTGGGCTATGTCTAGTTTTTGAGCCCTGGAACATTGTCAAAGTCGATCTCATGTATAAAGTCTGAGGAACAAGATTGGCCCGAGTCCCAAAGCGCATGTGCAGTGGTGCTCGAGTTGATTGAGGTTTCTGCCACTTTGGCCCCCCAGAACCTTACGCGTTCCTGCCATTGGCTGTCTTTCCTGTGCAGGTCCTGATATCTGAAGGCTTAGGACGGTATGCAAGGGACCCAAAATTTGTGTCAGCGACAAAATATGAAATCGCCGATGCCTGCGACCTGACCATCGACGAGATGGAGAGTGCAGCCAGCACCCTGCTTACCGGGAACACGAGTCCCCGAGCCAACGGGGACGCGGGCATCGCACACCCACAGGACTGCGAGCTACAGGACTTCGGTCCCGGCTACAGCGACGAAGAGCCAGACCCTGGCAGATACGAGGAGGACCTGGCAGACGAGATGATCTGCATCACCACCTTGTAGCACCTGGGGAGGGGCAGGCTGGCTCTGGCCACAGGCCGGGGCGGGGCAGGGCCAGGGGGAACAGGGCCTCCTGTTCAGGGAAGTGGAGGCACTAGTTTGGAGTCAATGTTCGGTTAGACTTTTGTACATGTGATGTCATGCCTTTAGGAAGCCATAAACCCGGGAGAGAACAGGCCCCGAGTGGCGGAGCCGAGCGCAGCGCTGCCCCTCGCCGCCCCGCGCCCTCAGCCCCAGCCGCGCCTCCGGGGCCCCTGTGGGAGGCACAGGCGCAGCCCAGCAGAGGTCAGCGCGGAGGTCAGCGCCGCCTCCCCGCGCCCTGGGGCACACGCTGTGGACCCCTGCGCCTCCTCGCACACAGGGACACTCACCGCACACGGCCGCCTGCAGGCACCACGGGGAGGGTTAAAGCTGACGACGATCACACCCGTGTCATTACCTCAGCCATCGGTCGAGCATACCAGACAGTCACTGGCCCAACATACCCACTTTTTAAAACCCTTTCCCCCCAAATACACTGCTTCCTGGTTCCTGTTAAGCTGTTCTGATATGCAGGGTGTATGTCAGAATCCACCTACCAGCGGTCATTAGGACAGGGGAGAGGACCTTACACCAAGGTTTTCTGTTATGTGACACCAGTTTACATAAGAGAATGACACTCAGATGGTTGAGTTCAGTCACCTTACGGGCAACTGTAAACTGGAATAACAATGCACTTGCAACCAGGTAAACTTAGATACACTAGTTTGTTTAACAATTATAGATTTACTGTACATGACTTGTAATATACTATAATTTGTATTTGTAAAGAGATGGTCTATATTTTGTAATTATTGTACCCGTATTTGAACTGCAGCAATATCCATGGGTCCTCATCATTGTAGTTCCTCTCTGAAATCTAGAAATTATTAGTATTTTTACTTGGCCTATACATAAGTAGAAGAAATAGAGCCAATTCACACTTATTCAGTGAAAACCTTTTGGGGATCAAATTTTTGAGTTCAAAAGAACTTGACACTGCAGAGATTTTTCTAAAATATTTTGAGTCAACATAAATTGATCTTTACACAAGATATACCAGATGACTATTTGCAATCTTTTATTTGGGCAAGAGTCCATGATTTGATATTGTACCTTTTGATCCACCATGGCTTGCAACTTTTTGTTTTGTTTTATTTAATACCCCTCTGCTAAGTTAATTGTGGAGTAGGTCTAGCTGGCTACTTGGACCGTGTGGTAATCCTAGTTTTTGTTTTCTTGGCTTCCTTCACAGGATATTTTTGCATCTCTGGTGCAGAAGTAATTGCACAGGTGAATGAAATGAGTCTGCTCTCGTCCCCTGGGGACCGGTGATGCTGCTTGTCTTAAGAAATGGGGGGGAGGGGGGCGGAGGGCAGGGGGTAACAGAATGAGCAAAAACAATGATCGAATGTTCAGGTCTGTACACGCATTGCTGCCTTTTCACAGAACGTTGCTGTACTGTGTGTTCTCGAGGGCTTTTACGTGCAGGCCAGCGAGGGCTGAGGTTTTCCTTAGAGTGCACTCCCACCGGGCTTCCTGATGAAAACCCACTTTGGGATCATTAGAACTGTCAAGGTTACCTTTCCTGTCAACAGAATTATGCTGACTTTGTCAGGTTACCTTGGCAGGGATTCCCTGCAAATCAAAAAGACAGGTAGCAATTTTTGATTCAAATTTTTAAATATTACATAGGTAACCTGTTAATCAATGTTTTTTGTAAATAATGACACTTTGTTATGAAGACCTTACAAACCTCTTCTTACAACATTCTTACTCCAGATCCAGCAAAAACACTTCAAGGTTTGTAAATGACTATTTCCTGACATAAAATCTTTTTTATTAAAATGCAAAATGTTCTTCAGAACAAAACTGTGTTAATACTTTTATTATAGTTAGGAGCTCTCCTTGCAAAGAGCTGGGTTTTGCCAGTGAGAGTGTCAGAAGGGGCACTGTGTGAGGGCGGTTCTGTAAGTGTGTAGGTGTCCTCCTCCTCCTCAGGGCTCCTTCGATGCCACTGCTACTTCATGCTGGCTGCAGCGAGCAGAGTTCCTCCTCAAGGGCTAAACCACTGTCAACATTATCTCGGACTCTGTGCCTCTGACCTGTGTGGCCTAATGTGGTCAGGCCAGCATTGCCATGCCCAGACGCCGTGTGCTCTGGCAGAGGTGATCATCTTTTCCAGTTCCTGCTTACCTGGCGTTTGTACAGGCAGCCCCTCTCCCAAGATCTGCTTTAATCTCAAATCTAATATTAAATTGTTCTAAGGAAAATACGAAGTTGTAGAGCATGATTTTTTCCCTTTGTGTTAGGAAAATTTTAAGATTAAATGTCTTTTTTTTTTGTTTCCCCCTCCCACTTCTCCACTCCCCCAAAAGTTTTTTGTGTGTGTGTCCATAGTAACAGTACAATTATTTTGTTTATCTTGTATTTTTCATAAAATCACAAAATGGCATTTAGCCATCAGCTGACAGTGGGAGCCTCATTAAGGCCCCGTCTGAGCAGCCCCCTCCATTCCATCCAGACCACAAGGACCCCACTTGGTCGGGCTCAGTTTCCCAGCTTATTTCCAAGATAAGTTTCGGAACTGGCTGAAGGCCAGGAAGGGTGGGTGGTAAAGGCACCAGAGCCCCTCGATGTGTAGCGTGGGCTGTGCCTGCTGGGCAATCTGGTGAGCTGGTGGCTGTCGATGCACCACCTACTCTTCTGCCAAAACACAACCAACACACAACCTTGCTAAAGGGCCTATTTGTGTTGTTTTTAAAGTCTTAAGTGTCTCCGTCAATTGCCTGTTTTTTCCCCGAATGGAGGCATTTAGTGTTGTGTCAGGCAGTTGATTCGTTTTAAAAGCTGGTTAGCGATAGAGGTGATGTCACACGCAGAGCTCCACCCCCTCGTGTGCTCACCCCCACCGCCAGGGAACAGACTCCAGCTCTGCCACTATTTGTTGAAAGATTTTATTTCTCTAAAATGATATTCCTTCTAATCCTCCCAACTGGTGATTACGGGTCAGGACAGAAGGCGGGGGACTTACGGGAAGATGGCAGACTAGAAAGACACGGGACTCTCTTCTTCAGAAAAATAGCCAGAGGACAGGCTCAAACAGCCTGGAAAAAGCTCTTCCAGGTTTAGGACACCAGGCGAAGATGACACCGCCCAGAACATAGAGGGACAAAGGAGGGGAACTGCGACAGGAAAACTATGAGATGAAACCAGTGGCCACTGCTGCCAGCACCTTCCCCCACACTAAAGACATCTGAGAATTCTCAGGCCCCTGAGCTGGCTACAAAGGGAGCTCCAGGGATCGACCACCCGAGGAAAGGGGAGGGAGAGGGCCACAGCCTAAGGGTGACAGTTTTTGACCCACAAATCTGGTCTGCTCTGTCCCATCAAGCCTTCCACACCAGGTGAGCTGTGCCATTGTTTGCCTTGGGAGCCTGCAAGGGCCTAAAGGGACCTGACTCTCCCAATCTCCTCTTCTAACTAGGACTGATTGTTGAGGATGCAGAGGGGAGTGGACTTATTTCCTACCCAGGGAAAAAGGGAGGGGGCTGCCAGAGAAGGATGGAGAACTGTCTCTGAGAAAGTTTCAATGACAAGGCTCTTAGCCTCCAGGCAGGAAGTTCTATCACAGTGATCCCATCCGTGTAACAGCAAAAACACTCCACCAGGCACTGAACTGAGACCTGCCAAGAGCACCACCTGCTGGCAGACCAAGGTAATGCACGTGAGAAAATTAAAAATAAATAGGCTTTTCTGGCCTTTATAGCCTCCTTCCCAAGGCCCTAGGAAGCAGGTGTGCAACCCATTACTGGATCCAGAGTCCAGATTTGAGCAACTAACAGTGACAATCCTAACGATCCAGGTTGAGCCAAAAATCAAAGAGCAGCAGTAACACAAAGCTTCCTGCCACTAAATCCCTACGAAAAAGAAATTGAGTATCTGAGTAAACTACATCCTAATCAGATGCCTAGATATCAGCAAAAAATTAGGAGCCATACTAAGAAAATGGAAGACATGGTCCAGGAAAAGGACTATATCAAAGCCCCAGAAGAGACGCAGGATTTGAGAGAACTAATTAACAAGATGCACACAAATTTCCAAAATCAAATTAATGAATTGAAAGACAACATGGCTAAAGAGATGAATGACATCAAAAAGACAATGAACAAGCACAAAGAATTTGAAATCCTGAATGGAAAAGTAACAGACTCATGGGAATAAAAGACAGAATAGGCGGGATCAAAAACAGAGGGGGAAAAGATGTACTTACCAAATCCAATGGATGTGTCATGATGATGGGAACGAGTGTTGTTGGGGGGGGGGGAGAGGGGGGGTGGGGGGGTGGGGTTGAATGGGACCTCACATATATATTTTTAATGTAATATTATTACAAAGTCAATAAAAAATAAAAAAATTTAAAAAAAAAAAAAAAAAAAAAACAGAGGGGGAAGTGGATGGGCTCCCTTCTACCACATGGGAGGCCCTGGGTTCGTTTCCCGGGCCTCCTGGTGAACACAAACTGGCCCGCGCTGCTGAGAGGTGGCACAGCAAGATGACACAACAAAGGGAGACACAGAGGAGAGATAGTGAAAGACGTAGCACACCAGGGAGCTGGGGTGGCTTAAGTGATTGAGTGCCTCTCTCCCTCACTGGAGGTCCCAAGATTGGTTCTGGTACCTCCTAAAGAGAAGATGAGAAGAGAAGACAAGCAGACACAGAAGAATGCACAGTAAACGGACACAGAGAGCAGAGAGTGAGCACAAGCACAGGGGGTGGAATAAAAAAAAACATAAAAAAACAACACACACACTCACATTAGAGGGAAATGAATGTGGCTTAAGCAATTGTGCTCCCACCTACCACATGGGAGATACCTGGTTTGGTTCCTGGTGCCTCTTAAAGAGCACAGTGAGCTGGCATGACAGGCAGGCATGGCAAGCTGATGCAACAAGATACACAAGAAGAAAAACTGAGTGGGAAGTGGATTTGGCCCAAAGGATAGGGCATCCGCCTACCACATGGGAGGTCCAAGGTTCAAACCCAAGGCCTCCTGACCCATGTGATGAGATGGCCCACATGCAGTGCTGATGCACGCAAGGAGTGCCGTGCCACGCAGGGGTGTCCCCTGTGTTGGGGAGCCCCATGTGCAAGGAGTGCACCCTGTAAGGAGGGCTGCCCCACGCAGCTGCCCATGAGTGGCGTCACACACACGGAGAGCTGATGCAGCAAGATGATGCAACAAAAAAGAGACACAGATTCCCAGTGCCACTCACAAGAATGCAAGTGGACACAGAAGAACACACAGCAAATGGACACAAAGAGCAGACAACAGCGTAGGGGGGGAGGGTGGGGAAGGGGAGAGAAATAATAAATAAATAAATTTTAAAAAGGCCTATGGGAAAATAAGGAGACAGCTTTAAAAAAAAAAAAACGAGAGACACGACAAAGCAGGGAACATAGCTCAAGCAAATAGGCGCCTCCCTCCCATTTCGGAGGTCCCAGGTTTGTTTCCCAGTGCCTCCTAAAGAAACAAGAACAGACACAGCAAGTGCAAACAACAAGGGGGTGGGAAGAAATAAAATAATTCTTAAAAAAAAAACACAAAACAACACTTAGAGGCATATAACAACAGACTCAAAATGATAAAAGGAAAAATAAGTGATACCAAATACAGAACACCTGAAATTGGAGAAGAGAAGGAGAAAAGAATGGAAAAAATTGAGCAGGGGCCCAGGATGTTGAATGACAGCACAGAACAAAACAACATGTGTGTCATGGGAGTTCCAGAAGGAGAAAAGGGGCAGAAAGAGTATTTGAGGAAATAATACATGAAAATTTCCCAACTCTCATGAAAGAAACCTATATGCCCAAGAAGTCCACTATACCCCAATCAGAATAAATCTGAATAGACCTATCCAAGGCACATACTACTCAAAATGTCGAATGTCCAAGAGAAAATTCTGAGAGCAACAAGGGAGAAGCAAATCATCACATACAAGGGACGTCTTGTAAGACTTAGTACAGATTTCTCATCAGGAAAGGAGGCTCAGGCCTGGAGTCCCAGCTTCAGACACAGGATTAAGAGTCAGAGGAGCGAGCTTGAGGATGCCCTATGTGCGGGGACGGAGAGACGAAAAGGTAACTGTGTCACAAAGCAGGTGCACATTTTCTGATTGAAAAAAAAAAAAGACTGTGTACGAGATCTGATATTAAGTTGATCTGTCATTGGAAATAGGGATAGCCTTTGGAGTGAAGGGCATGGTTTGGCCAGAGAAAATCCACTTGAATTTATAGAAGTAACTCTTCCTCCAGCTGGTACTGGGAGCAGAAGGCTGTATGCAAAGGCACCTGCCTGAGCTTGTTTCTCAAGCAGACCAGGTCGTTGCCTGCAGGGTCACACCTGTCACCGCCCTCTTTCTGAGGTCAAAGTTTTCCTTCTCATGGCAGAGGAACTCTGGGACTGCCCTGTTGTGATGACATGGGCTCCTGCTGTTCTGGGGGGACCCACCTGTGCCTGAACAGTGCCCTCTGCCTGAGGCCATGGGGACCACAGAACTGTTGCTCGTCATATACTCAGCTTCGGGTCTGACCCCCCACAGCAGTTTTCCCCTCTGACTTCTGTGCATATGACACTCGTGGTCTTCTCTTTGAAAAGGTAGTTCCCTGTCTGGCTCATCATGTGGTCATGTGAACAAGACAAGGTGAAAATCGAGTGAGAGAGAGGCCTGGATTTTCATCAAGCAATACACCAGATACAGGCTCATTTTACCAGCTTTCATTCTGTCTTAAAACACAGCCCCTGTACCTAATCAGCCCTTGTCTCAGAGGTCAGAGATGGTAAGCCTCAATTACAGTGTCACTTGTTGATGTTGAATATGTGGGAGTACTGTATGTTGTATATATGAATTACTGTGGTCTAAAACTTTTGTGAAGACAAGCTTAATAATTAGAAAAAAAGAAAAAGAAAAAGGATGTAGGCCCTGAGGAAGAGATGGAAGAAGTTGCTTTGCCAGTGTGCATACAGGGCAACACTTATTGCAGTGATGGAAGGCAAAACATCAAAAACAAAGCTTTTTCATTTTTTAATTTTTTGATACCCCAATTTATTTTTACTTTTTCTAAATTAGTATGCATTCTATATCTAACCTCTAAACCCATCACTATATTCCATTTTACTATTAATGGAACCTGGCAATATATTGGGCTTCATTTTCAGGGAGGTTTTGGACCACAGAGGGGTTTGATGGTGGCGGGGAAGGAATACTGGTGTGGGGTGTTATTGGTGGGGGGTGCATGGTTGGGAGGGAGTTCTCCAGGGCGGTTGCATATGTGCGGGTTGCATAAAAATGTTTGGATATTTTCATAGTGGTTACAGTTGGGAATGATGGCTGGGGGAGTGCTGAATTCCTGCCCGGGGGAGCTCTGTCACATTCCCTAATGGAACAGCAACAATCCTCCGAGTGCAATGGCTAAGACCAATAAGGAAGGATGGTCCAACAATGAGCCCTTGATGCTAATGACTATGCTTGTGGGCCTGTGGGCCTGAAATAAGAACTAGGCCTAGAGCTGCAGGGTGCCTAAGAGTTACCTCCTGAAAGCCTCCATGTTGCTCAAATGTGGCCAATCTCGAAGCCAAACTCAGCATGTAAATGCATTGCCTTCCCCCCCAGCATGGGACATGACTCCCGGGGATGAGCCTCCTTGGCATGGAACGATTACTACCAAGTACCAGCTGATGATGCAGCTGGAGAACAACCTTGAATAAAAGGGTCAACTCAGACCAGCAGAATATCTCAGCCTACATGTAATATCAGGAGTTAAAAATGCTTTTTGACCCTGAATAAAAGGGGGAAAGGGAAAGGACAAATGAGTTTATATGGCTATGAGTCTCCAAAAAAGAGCCGGGAGGTCATCAGAGGGGTCGCCCTTACACACACTCAGCAGAGTTCCAGAGACAGCTGAAGTAGATACAACCCCAGGTATTGGTTCTTCTGAGGGTTACAGGGACCCACGGGTTCTATGGTCATGGCAGATGGAGTTCAGTGCCATGTCAATTGGCCCTACTTTGGAATTTGTGGTCCTGAGTGTGATGGAGTTGGACTCAGTGTGATCTTTGTTCACAAGTCTCTCCTGTCACTTTTACTGGACCTGTGGTTGGCACTGGGGTTTAGTGTATACTCAGGGGACCGGAATCTCTGGACTCTCCATGTGATAGCCAGGCTCTGAGCCTCAACAGACTTGCAACTCCTACCCCCTGGTTTATTGGACTTACCCCAGCCAGCTAACAGGGAGGTGGAGGTCAACCACCACACCAGAGAGCCAAGAATGCCTATATCTGCAAACAGGAGAATTGCATCCATCATCCAAGTGGAATCGAAGCCCCCTCTCAATACAGAGGTGGAGTGGACATAACCATCCCAGGGTCCACGGAATGGAGGAATATAGATTACAGTGAACTTACTGATACTCTATTCTGGAACTAATGTGATTAGTAATGGAAGTAAATGTAGCACTGAGATGGAGAAAGTGGCCATGGTAGCTGCTGAGGGTGGGAATGGGAAGAAGAGATGTGATGTGGGGGCATTTTCAGGACTTGGAGGTGTCCTGGGTGGTACTGCAGGGCTAGTTACTGGACATTGTATGTCCTCCCATGGCCCACTGGGTGGACTGGGGGAGAGTGTAAACTGTAATGTGCACCACTGACCGTGTGGTACAGCAGTGCTCAGAGGGGTATTCACCAAGTGCAATGAATGTCCCATGATGATGGAGGAGGTTGTGGTTATGGGAGGAGTGGGGTGAGGGGGTGGGAGGTATATGGGGACCTCATATTTTTTTAATGTAACATTAAAAATAATTTAAAAAATAAATTAAAAACTTTTGTGCTTCAAAAGAAAAAAACAAAAACAAAAAACTGTCACTTTGTATCAGCACCAGAGACGGACAATCATCACAGTAAAGGTCAGGCCTGGGAAGACACCCCCCTCCCCGGTTTACAGTCACAAAACTTTTTACCTCCTGCCTGACTCGATAAGCTCTGCTTGCTGGGGGGGCATGTGGCCCTCAGAGCCGTGGGCTCCCCCCACAGGCAGCCCCAAGGCCCCAAGGGGGGGCATGTGGCCCTCAGAGCCATGGGCTCCCCCAACAGGCAGCCACAAGGCCCCAAGCTCTGTCGCCTGCCGCCTCCTGCTATGGACTGATGGGGGGACCTCTTTAGGAGAAAGTAACCTCTCAGCGTATTTAGAACGTACTTTCTTGACCTTCCCTTGGAACAGAAAATAAAGCAAGATAAACAGGTAAGAGTAAACAAGAGCTGCTTAAATTTTTAAAAGGAAGAAGAAAAGTGAGGTTTTCCTCTCTCTACTCTTAAACATAACTTGCAGCTGTCAGGCCTCCCAGGTGTTTTCAAGGGCCTCCAGTCGACACTGCTCCCAGGTGAAGTCGAGGCCCACTCCCCACCCCACACCCCACCCTACATTTCTCCTCCCCTTACTCTGGGCCCAGCGCTACAAGTTTCCATACGGCAATTCTTTCCTTCCCTGCCACAGATGGTGGCTTTGGGTAGCTTCAGAAAAATCAATCCAAAATGCACTGACTTCATTAAGTTTGGATAAGGTACCCCAGTCCAAAAATAAGTAACTGGATTACATGATTGAATTGTAAGAAGTCTAAAGATCAAAGAGCCACTTTAAATGCTGCTTGCATCAATTTTTATTCCCCCTCTCACCAACTGAAATCTTCGCCAATTTATTTTTCTTTCACTCCACTGCATTTTTGCAGGATCAGGGTGTAAGTTTTGCCTGCTTGTCAGTCCTTCTCGGCTCCATCCCAGTCTGCTCCCGTGATGTCCAGGGAAAAGGATTCTGAGCCCTTGTCCCTGCCCGGGCCCTGGTGCCGTTGCCTCCCGGGCCTGTGGAGGAGCCGCCCTTGCACAACAGCGGGGACAGCGGCTCTGCTGGGTGGGCTTTGCTCCAGGTTTCCAGCTTCCTGGTAACAGACTTTAAATCCCTTGATCACGAAGCCTGTGGTAGTGAAAACCAAGTGGCACTCCCCCAGACTCCTCGGAGCGGTCTGTATTGAACGAGCCAGAGCATCTGAGGCGTTGGGCCGCAAACCGCTCAGAGCCACCCGGCCTAACTGCCAGCAAAATCAGGAAGTGGAAGGGAAAGGAAAAGGCTGCTTTTCTTCCAGCAGGCAACTTCCCCTCTTGAACAGGGACACTTTCCTATGCGTAAAGCGGAGAGCCTGCAGCCTGAGACTGATGCTCCCCTTGCCCTGGAGAACAGCCACGGGCCCTAGAACCCGGCTCCTTCAGGGGCTTGCCTCTAAGAGGGGGCTTGGGAAAGAGCCTGTTCTCTCAACTGGCCAGGGCCAAGGAAGTGAGCAGGAGGCAGGGCCCTGGCTGCAGCCAGGACAGGACATCCAAGAGTAAACCTGCTTCCTGAACCTGTCCCCCACTCTGCTGTCCTCCAGGAGGCAGGAAGGGCCCCCTTCTCCAAAGAGCCCCCAGGGAAATCCTAGAGAAGAGACCCTTACTCGCTGAGCAGTGCTGGTCTCCGCCGCTAAGAAATCATCTACTGCTCAGTCCCTGGGGAGGCCGCGCCGGGGCCCTAATGTTCCGGCCAGTTTCAGGACCGGCATTTGGAGGAAGGGCTGTGCTGGCCTCCCCGGCCTGACCTCTGGCAGGGGAGTTCTCTGGTCATTCTCTGGGCAGTGGCTGCCTTAACGCTGGGTGTCCAGGGTCCTGGGCTTGTAGACAGGGACGTCCTTGTCCCAGAGCGCGGGCCGCCCCTTGATAATGTCCGCTGCTTTCTCTGCCATCATGATGGTGGGGGCGTTCAGGTTGCCGCTGACCACGCTGGGCATGATGGACGCGTCGATGACCCTCAGGTTTTCCACCCCGAGAACCCGGGTCTGTGGGTCCACCACTGCAGTGGGGTCGGAGGGCTGGCCCATCTTGCAGGTACACGAGGGGTGGTACGCGCTGTCCCCTTTCGCCCGCACAAAGGCATCTATCTCTTTATCGGACTGCACATGGCTTCCTGGCTGGAGCTCCTTCCCACGGAACGGTTCCAGGGCTTTCTGTGCAAAAATCTCTCTGGACAGCTTCACGCACAGGCGGAAGTCCACAATATCAGTTTCTGCCAAGGAGAGGAAACAGGTGAGGCTTCTCCTCCTCCCATGTCGGGTTTGCTGGAAGACCCACAGCTGGACAGGCTCATAAACTGCCCAACAGAACACAATTAAGGAATGGGGAGGCTGACACCTCCAGCTAGCTGGTCACCTACGCACGGGCAGTGCTGCTAAGATGCCGGGCCAACTGCAAAACCTGCCCAATGGCCAGCTCTCAATTTTGCTGCATGCAAAGGGACAGGTCCAGGAATGTAATTCCTTTTTAAAGGATGCTCAGAGTTCACAGTTGGAAAAATGCTACGTGAACTCTGTGTAAAGACCTGGCATGTACACAGCCAAATCCCCCTGTACCTTCTGCTGGATTATTCCGAAAGCTGCAAATCTCTCCAGTCATGCAAGCTTAAATTGATACCCCAGGGTTACTTGGAGTGATCTGGGACCCTGCAGAGCAGCATATGAAGTTTAGAGCCTAAAATAATGACAGAGGATATAGGACGTGACCTGTATCTCAGAAAATGTGGTCCAGGGATAAGATTCCAGGACAGATAAGAACCCCATAAAGGATTCGCTCATTCAGTGAATGACCCAGCAAGCCCGGGGCGGGGAATGAAGGCGGCTGGTGAATTACCTGTGGACAAGTAGTTGGGTTGGATCACAGGGTGGTCCCGGGGGTTGGCACTTCGCAGTTTGAGCCAGCCCACACTCGTGCCCCGCATGGTCCCCGCATGCAACTGCAAGAACCAGAGGAAGCATTACAGTCCCTGCAGAGACATCCACAGTGGCCGCCACCAACCCTGACTCAGCAGCTCAGAAGGCCCGGGTTTCCTGCACAGTGGGCTCGGGATCCAGTCAGGTAAGAGCAGATGCATTTAGCATTTGCCTGCATCTTTCTCACCCTTCCACAAAAGCCACCTCTGTTTCTGCCCTTGTTTTAGACACCACTACCCAAAACTTTCTGGGTTTGGCAGGCACAGGGCCAAGTCAGCCTCGTTTGTCCACTTCTAACGCTCCGAACCTAGAACGGCGGTCCTGAGCCACGCAGGTCTCGCCTTGCCACGCACGACGCAGGCTGACGCGGCTGCTCCCGGACCCCTCCATCCCCCTCCCCGCCCCAACACTGAGGAGCTGGAGGGCACGGGACGGGCTTGCACACCCACCCCGAGGGCTCTGCTGCCGTGGAGGGAAGGATGCCTGTCACGATGAGAACACGTCCTCCAGCCCAGAGGAAGAGAGGGTCCACGCAGACAGCCACCTGCTCACCTGATAGGCCTCCTGCTGCGGGGGGACCCGCCCGTGGTCAATCACTTGGGATGGCAGGAAATGGAACTGGATGTCTGGGTGGGGGACCCCAGGCTGGCTCCGGATGAACCCACCTGTTTCTAGATGGGAAGTGGCTCCATCCCCTGAGGGTCAAAAGAGGTCAAGGCAGAGGAGCGGGTCAGGGCAGGCGGGCGGGCATTCACCCTGGCTGCCTCCTCTCCCCGGCTGCTGCTCCTCTTTCTGTCCTTGTTCTGGACTTGGAGCCAAGCCCTCCCCTCCGGCCTCTTTCCCCAGGCGGCCTCCTCCAGCACCACGGACTGCAGTACCTGGTGCGTGCCCAGTGCTGGCCTTCACCTTTGCCCTCTGCCCTGAACCCACCAGGCCTGGGAGACCTGCGGGCTGAACAGGCACGTCAAACCCAACACGGCCGAGCCTCCGTGCCTCAGGAGCCTCCACCCCCAACGCCTTCCTTGCACCAGCTCAAGTCAGAACCTGGAGTGGCCCTGATCCCTCCCTCTTCCTCAATACCAACCCCACTATCCAGCCCATCTCACCAATGCCAGCTCCAAAACCTGGCTTCAGTCCACCCCGTCATTACTACCCTGCCCCCCAGGCCAGGACCAGATGAGGTGCCTCCTTGGTGGTCTCCCAGCCCTGCCCTGGTTGCCCCTGCCCACCCTTCACACACCGCTGGCCCTGCAAGGTCAAGCTCCCCGCACGCTCCCCCATCTGACCTTCCACCACTGCCTCCCGCTGCACTCCAGCCTCCCTGGCCCAACAACTCAATTCCTCCACCCACCAATGTCTGCCCGAGGCCTGGGTGCAGAGTCTTCCTGCCCCTCGGTCCCCTCCCCCACCCTCTGAGTTGGCATCCTGCTGTTTGCCTCTTTACACCTACAACGTGGCGTGTTTTGTTTCTTTCTGCTTTCCCTACTAGCGTGCACACTCCCCTTGGAACCGACCTTGATGGCTCTTCTCATCTAGCACATAGTAGGTGTGGGAGAGATACATGTTGAATGAACGTGTATGTCTTCAAAGCAATATTTCCTGGCCTAGGCAGTGCTTGGAGATTCGACTAGAAAAAACTGAAAATGCTGAAAAGTGAATGCTGACGCTACGGTCCAGCACCCAGAGGTGCCCTCTGAGCCCCTTCTCCGGGCTCCTGGACCCCACAGAGTGTGCAGGCAGTACTCCTGTCAGGAAGCGCAGGCCCTGTGCTCAGGTCTTTACATGGGTGACCGCGTCAGGGAGGGACTGCGGATCCCCATTTTGTAGACAGGAAAACCGGGGCTCCGAGAGTGGAGATAAGGGGCACAGCTCAGCTTCAGGCCCAGGGGCCCCTGCCCGGCCCCTCGGGAAGAAGGCGGTCCCCCCACAGATGTCTCGCCCAAGTCCCTGGTGAGCACGCCCACCTGTGAAGCCCCAGAGCCACTCCAGGCCGATCTGGACCATGCGCAGGGGCTTCTGTGAGGAGTAGAGGGTGATGGGGCGGGTGCACTCCTGCTGAATGTAGACTTCCAGGTGGTCTTGCAGGTTCTGGCCAACTCCTGAAACGGGGGAGGGCGGAGGGAGGATGGCAGCCAGAGAGGGCCGCACTGGCTTCTCGGCAGCCCCTTCATTCTGAGAAACCCCCACTCGACTCGCCTGCTGGGCCAGCTCCTGTTCTCTCCCCAGGTCTCAGTTAAAAGGTCAGCTCCCAAGGACAACGCTCTCAGGTGCTGCCAAAGCCCCCTGCCTTGTCACTCACTCCTGGGGCAGCACCCGTAACCCAGGTGCCCTCCGCCGGCCCTAAGTGCACGCCCAGGCGGGTGGCCCCCGCCGGCAGAGGCAGGCTCGGTGAGCAGTCGCGGCTCAGAGGGCAGTGGCTGAACGGCTGGCAGCAGAGGACGGAAGGCCCCAGCCCTTCCCTGGCCCAGGAAGGGAGGAAGGCAAACTGCGCTGCGCAGACCGTCTGAGCTCGTCCAGGCTCGAGGGGACGCTGGGCAGGTCACTGCCAGCGACCTCTGGAGACTTCTTATGCCTTGGAGCTTGTGCTCTAAAGAGCCAGGCCCGCTGTTAGCGTCACACCAGGTCTATGGTAGAACACCAGCAAGTCCCCTGCTATGATTCTAGCAATGGAAGTAATTGTATCAGGGAGAGGGAGGAAGGGGTGTGATATGGGGCATTTTCGGGACTTGGAGTTGTCCTGAATGATACTGCAGGGACAGATGCAGGGCACTGTTTATCCTGCCATAACCCACTGGATGGACCTGGGGAGAGCGTGAACTACAATGTAAACTACGGCCCACGCGGTGTGGCAGTGCTCCAGGGTGCAGTCACCAAATGCAATGAATGGGCCTTACTGATGAAAGGGGATGTTGATATGTGGGGGGGGGAACTGGGGTATATGGGAACCTCTTATGTTTTTTAACATAATGTTTTGTGTGATCTATTTATCTTAAAAAAAAAAAAAAGACAATAATAAAAATAAATTAAAAAAAAAAAAAGAGCCAGGCCCTCGAGGGCAAAGAAGACGGTTTATAAAGTAGCCTGTAAGCCTGGAAGGACTGCCATAATATGAACAGCATGTGCTGGAGCACTGAGTTGGCACCGTCAGTGCTCGGCACAGCTGGTGAGGCCAGTGGGTGGACAGTACAAAGGTCTGGACCCCTCTCTCCTCAGAGCCGCTGGTGCCAGGCCCAGGCCCACCCAGGCACTATGTGGGCAGACACCGCCTGCCAGGGGGCTCACATCTAAGTGGGAACGGAGGGGGAAGGAAACCTGAACGCAGCCTGTGCCCCCCAGGGAAAGTGCTGGGAGCACTGGATGACCCGTGGGCACTAGGGAAGGGTGCACCGAATCCAGGGAGCACTGGGGGACCCGCGGGTGCTGGGGAAGGGTGGACCGAATCCAGGGAGCACTGGGAGACTACGGGCGCTGGGGAAGGGCGGACTGAATCCAGGGAGCCCCACTCGCCTCCCCAGGACATACTAGTAAAATGAAGGAAATCGTTTGACTGAGCTCAGTCAGCGAAGCCCCTCAGCAGAGCGGCGTCCACGGGGCGGGGAGAAGGGGGCTCACCAGGAAGGTGGCACACCACGGGGATGCCCAGTTTCTTGAGGTCGTCCGCGTTCCCGATGCCCGAGAGCATCAGCAGCTGTGGGGAGTTGATGGCGCCTCCGCTCAGAATCACCTCCTTGCTGGCGTAAGCCTGGGAGAGCCAGAAGGTCGCCAGGCACAGGGTGAGGGGTGCCCACGTCCACACTTCCCGCCCTGAAAAGCCGCTCTTCTCCTGAGTCGCCCAGGGGCTGGCTCCCGCCCACCCACAGAACCCGGAGCACGGCCTCGGGGGGTCCGCGGGGCATGAGGGTGGGTCCTGGGCGGCTGCTCGCCGTGTTGTTACTTGACAGCAGCCTGCACGCAGCGCTGTGGTGTGGGGTTATAAGGCAGGGCATGCAGGCTATTACACCCTGCAACAGCCAGAGTAGAAATGATCTTAAAAATGGGATTGCTGAGCTTAAATGACATCACTTAAAACAGGCACTCAAATGAACGGCTTAACTAACGCCAGCAGCCGGCCAGCTGGGCTCGTGGGGCACCCAGCAGTCGCCAGCGGGCTCAGCGGAGCGCGGCACGTGAAGACAGCCTCTAATACAAAACGGCAGAGCTCATGAGGTCAGGGCCCTGGGAAGGGGCAGGTGCTGGGACTGCTCCGGGGCAGGCAGTGGCAGCTCCTGAGGCGCCCACTCTGCAGGGGGCTGGGGCCGCCTGAAGGCCTGGCAACACCAGTGCCGCCAGCCGCTCACTCGTGATGGGGAGGAGTCCCGGTGCTGTCGGGGGCAAGCGTGCAGCTGGGCTGCGGGAGGAGGGCGTCCCTTCTGCCCACGCTGCGCACGACCGCCAGGGTCACTGCCCGTGCCTCTCCTGCCACCCGGGCCCGGCCCCGCAGCTGGACTGCACTCACCCTGTGGCTCTGGCCGCTCTTGACGTACTCCACGCCCACTGCACGGGTGCCTTCAAACAGCACCCTGTTTACAAACGCCTGGGTCTTGGCCTCCAGGTTGGGGCGGCTCAGCGCAGGGTGCAGGTAGGCACAGGCCGCGCTCCAGCGCTTGCCTGCAGGACAGAACACAGGGCGGCTCTGGCCCTCTCCACCCCCTGGCGGCCGTGGGGCAGGAGGAGGGCAGAGAAGGAAGAAGAGAGAATGCCCTTCACCTGACCCTGCAACCCTGTCTTCAAAGTAAAGCTAAGACCAAAAGGCTGAAATCCTCATCTGCCCCGAGTCCCCTGGACACAGTGGCAGAATATCCTACTCCCTCGACAGGATCACGGGGAGCCAGAGCTGAGAAAAGAGGGCAGAACCCTGAAAAGGCCAGCAGAAGCACTGGGTACACCCTGGCATCGTGAGCAAGGGCCTTAACAGCTCGGTGCCTCAGTTTCCCCATCCGTAAGCCTCTGACCAGAGTGGCCGACTCTCTTGTCACCCACACCAACGGGGGCTGGTGGTCCAGAGAGACCCAAGGTGGCGCCGGCCCTCAGTCGATTCCCGGAGGCCTTGCCGGCCGGGGGTGCAGCTGGCTTGTCCTCTCCACCTGACTCGGGCGTCAGACTGTCCACACCTCCTGACCCCGGGGGCGGGCGGGAAGGGGGCTGCGCTAAGAGCCGCGGGAAGCGGGCGGGGGCCGCGCACCTCCGTGGATCGTCATGTCCATCCAGCCGAAGCCCTCCTGCTGGAAGCCGTTCATGTCCTCGGTGAGGGGGTAGCCCGCCTGCTGCGCCGCCTCCAGGAAGGCCCGGTGCAGCGGGTGGCGGCTCCTGCCCCGCGACACGCGCAGCGGGCCGTCGCCGCCGCGGTAGGCGCTGGCGCCCAGCTCGTGGCCCTGCGCCCTGCGGAAGTAGGGCAGGCAGTGCGCGTAGTCCCAGCCCGCGGCGCCCTGGCGCTGCCAGCGCTCGTAGTCCTCGGCGTGCCCGCGCACGTACACCATGGCGTTGAGCGACGACGAGCCGCCCCAGACGCGGCCGCGCGGCCAGTAGAGCGCGCGGCCGTCCAGGCCCGGCTGCGGCTCCGTGTGGTAGGCCCAGTTGTACGCGTCGTCGCACAGGTTGGCCACGAGCGCCGCGGGCATGTGGATCTTCCACGAGAGCCGCTTGCTGCCCGCACGCACGTCCTTGGGGCCGGCCTCCAGCAGCAGCAGGCGCTCGGCGGGCTCCTCCGTGAGCCGGTGGGCCAGCACGCAGCCCGCCGAGCCGGCGCCCACCACCACGTAGCTGTACTCCTCGCCGCTCCTGGGGCCCGCGCTGGCCAGGGCGCGGAGGCCCGGGGCCCGCCCCTGCCCCCAGCTCCCGCGAGCCAGGGCTCCGAGTGGGCCGACGCGCCGGCACCGCCAGCCTCCTAGGACGCCCCACATGCTTCCGGCCCAGGGTCCTCTCGCGTCCACGGACCCTAATGGAGCGACTCGCTTCCCCTAAAACAGGAAACGGGCGTTAAAGAGCTTAACTGGGCATGCACGCGCAGAATCGGCCCCAGGCTGCGGCTGCTTTGCTGGTCAACAAAGGTCCACTGCGTGCTTGCCAGATGCCCCGGGGCGGGAGGAGGCAGGCCCGGTCCTCACGGCCCCTGCCCTGGGAACCAGGCGGCCTGTGGAGGAGCAGGAATTTCAGTACTGTGAGGTCTGTGCCGGGACAGGTAAGCAGGCGCTGGGGGTGCAGGAGAGAGGCCCTTCCCAAAGTCAAGGGTCCTCCGAAAGGCTTCCCTATAACAAGTATGAACCTGGGGGCTGGGCAGGAGTAAACCCACTGGAAGGGAGGAGAAGGAAGGGCTTTCCCCAGGAGGAGAAGGGAGACGGCACTTGCACTCACTGACCATCCACTCCAGACGCTGCGAGGCCCAGCCACGTGCAGGCACTGTTTGTGTCTCTGGCAATACAAGACATCTGACCTCGAGGAACTGGTGGTCTGGGGTTTGGGGGAGATGGAAAGACTTAAATAAGGAACTGAAGGAATGTCAGGGCGAGACAAGACTGCAGAGCTCGAAGTGTTGGCCTGATGGGTGACGGGGTTCTAGAGCGGTTTGAGGCAGTGAACGGGGTCAGAGCTACAGTCTTCAAAGATTACTCAGCAGAGTAATGGAGGTAAAACAAAAATGCCAATAGCTTTTGGATGATCCTTTCCCAACAATGATCAAATCACAAGACTGGAAACAACCAGGGTATCCCATAAAGACCCCACACTGACAGAGACTATCTGAAAAACTCCCACCCATGAGGTGAAGGCACACGGTGCCTGCCCAAGACAGAAGATGGAACAGGAGAAGTTAGAAACCCCAACAACGCCAAGAATTCTAGAAGAAAGCAAATAAATGAATTCAGCAAAATGGCAGGATGCAAGATCAATGCTCAAAATCAGTGGTGTTTCTATGCAGCAGCAATGAACAACCTAAAAATGAAATCAAGAAAAGTTCCATGTATGGTAGCAACTGAAAGAATTAAGACATCCAGGAACAAATTTAACCAGGGATGTAAAAGACATATATACAGAAAACTACAAATCATTACGAGAGAAATTATAGAAGACCTAAATAAATGGAAAGACATTCCATGTTCATGGATTGGAAGACTGAATATTGTCAAATGTCAAAACTACCCAAAATTATTAACACAATTCTAACCAAAATTTCAACAGTTTTCTTTGCAAAAATGAAAAAGATAATTATCAAATTGATATGGAAGGGCAAGGAGCCCTGAATAGCTAAAACAATCTTGAAAAAGAAGAGAAAGTTCGAGGACTCAAATTTCCTGATTTAAAAACTTATTACAGAGTTACAGAAATCAAAACAGTGTGGTGCTGGTACAAGGACAGACATACAGCCCAATGGAACGGAATTGAGAGCACAGAAACATACATCTATGGCAAACTTATTTTTGACAAGGGAGACAAGACCACTCAATGGGGAAAGAATCATTTCTTAAACAAATGGAGTGGGGAAAACTGGATATGCACATGCAGAAGAATGAAAGGAGATCTCTGTGTCACGCTATATACAAAAGTTAGCTCAAAATGATCCAAGGCCTAAATATAAGAGCTAAAACTATAAAACCCTTAGAAGAAAACATAGGGAAGCATCTTTAGGATATTGTATTAGGCAGTGGATTCTTAGACTTTATACCAAAGCATGGGCAACACCACCACCAAAAGTTAAAAAAATGGAATTCATCAAAATAACTTTTTTTTTTTTTAAGATTTATTTATTTAATTCCCCCCCCCCCCTCCCCTGGTTGTCTGTTCTTGGTGTCTGTTTGCTGCATCTTGTTTCTTTGTCCGCTTCTGTTGTCGTCAGCGGCACGGGAAGTGTGTGCGGCACCATTCCTGGGCAGGCTGCTCTTTCTTTTCACGCTGGGCAGCTCTCCTTACAGGGCGCACTCCTTGCGCGTGGGGCTCCCTTACGCGGGGGACACCCTTGAGTGGCACGGCACTCCTTGCGCACATCAGCACTGTGCATGGCCAGCTCCACATGGGTCAAGGAGGCCCGGGGTTTGAACCATGGACCTCCCATGTGGTAGACGGACACCCTAACCACTGGGCCAAAGTCCGTTTCCCAAAATAACAAACTTTTGTGCATCAAAAGACTATCAACTTCTGGGAAGATGGTGTTGGAATAGGTAGGCAGGGCTCAACTCTCTCACAAAAACAATGGAGGAAGGGCAAACACTGTCCAAGGGAGAGGCTTTGTGGATCTGCAGAGCAGCAGACTGCTGTGCATCCTCCAGGGGGGAGAGAGGGACCGAAAGACAAAGAAGCTGAAACAAAAACCGTGAGTTACTACCACCCGCAACCGAGAAGGGCACCCACCCCCCACCCTCAAGACAAACAGCCTGGATAAAATCCATGGCACACTGCAGCCAACCGAGAGGGGAACAGATATCTTCCTCCCTGGGAAGAAGAAGCATGTGGCAGAGGGCAGAGTAGTGGTTTCTCTTCAGTGAATTTGGCCATCGAGTCCGCTTTGAATCTCAGCTCTGGCCAGACCACAATCACCAGTAAGTGGAAGGTGAGAGACACCTCCATGGTAAGAGCTGCCAATGAGCCCCAGCTGCTGGCTGGCCAGGAAACTGCAAGGAGAAAATCTTTCAGGAATCTCTCGTCCCGATCCAATTGGGGTGGATCTGCGCCTCATTATTGAGCCTTTGGCCCTACTTTGATAGCTCAAGCTGAATAATATTAAAAACTTAGAATAAGTTGAACCAAAAATCAAAGAAGAGCCATGAAACAAAACCACTAGGCAAGAAAGAGAATTTGACTGACAGTAAAGTTACCAACATATTCAGATGCCTAGACATCAGCACAAAATTACAAGTCATACTATGAAAGGAAGGGATGGCCCAGCCAAAGGAACAAACCTAGATCCTGATGAAACACAGGATTTAAGACAACTAAGCATCGATAATCACACAAATCCCCTAAATGAATTCAAGGAGTTGAAGGAAAATATGACTTAGAGATAAAGATATTAAGATACTGAGTGAGCATAAAGAATAAATTGAAAGCCTGGAAAGAAAAGTAACAGAACTTATGGGAATAAAAAACATAATGGATGAGATTAAAAATACATTATAAGGGGGAAGCGGATGTGGCTCAAGCATTTGGGCTCCCATCTACCATATAGGAGGTCCAGGGTTTGATGCTCAGGGCCTCCTGGTGAAGGCGAGCTGGCCTGCATGCCAAGCTGGCCCATGCAGAGTACCACCCCATGCAGGAGTGCCGCCCCATGTAGGAGTGCTGCTCCGCACAGAAGTGCTGGCCGACGTGGAGAGCTGGCGCAGCAAGACGATGCAACAAGAGATGCAGGAGAGACAATAAGAAGATACCGCAGAACAGGGAGCTGAGGTGGCGCAGAGAATGATAGCCTCCAGAAGGTCCCAGGATTGGTTCCCGGAGCCGCCTAATGAGAATACAAGCAGACACAGAAGAACATACAATGAATGGACACAGAGAACAGACAACAGGAGGTGGGGGGGAGTGGGAAAGAAATAAATAAATCTTTAAAAATATATATATATTATAGGTATATAACAGCAGATTTGAAATGATGGAAGTCAGAATTAGTGAACTGGAAGACCAAACATCTGACCTTGAAAAGACAGGAGAACAGAAAGACAAAAGAATGGGAAAAAATGGAACAGGGTATCAGGGAACTGAATAACAACGCGAAACACACCAACATACACATGATTGCTGTCCTAGAAGGAGAAGAGACTGGAAAAGGAAAAGAAAGAATATTTGAGGCAATAATGACAGAAAACTTCTCAACCCTTATGAAATTCAAAAATATCAATATCCAAGAAGGACAACACACCCCAAACAGGACAAATCCAAACAGATCTATTCTGAGACACCTACTATTCAGAATGAAAAATACCAGAGATAAAGAGAGAAAATGAAAGCAGTAAAAGAAAAACAATGCATCACATACAAGCGTACAAGGGAACCTCAATAAGACTAAGTGGAGAAGGGCAAGACGGTGTCAATTTAAGTGCACACTCACCACCTCTCTCTCAAAAAGTGGCTGAGTGGGGGGAAGATCCTGCCCTAGTGAGCTGTTTTGGGAACCCACAGAGCAGAAGCCTTCAGGATATTGATCTGGAGAGAGAGATAAATTGCTCAAGGTAAAACCCTGAGTTTCTAGCCCCTGAGGCTGGAAACTACAGGACAGGAAGGCTAAGCCCCACCCTCATTCTCCTAGCATTCTCTGAGAGTAGGAGGTTTCTGGCAAAGGGTGGAGAGGTGTTTCCTTTCTGTGGGTTTGTTTTGAGCTTTGAGGAGCATACCAGATGGCTCAAGGTGGCCCCAGGAAGAGGAGAGGCGAATCTGCTGAGACAGCCTGATTTACCTAGCAGTCCTGGGAGAGAGGAACCTGGCCTGGGAGAGGGCGGAGTCGGCAATGGACTAGTCCTGTGCTGAAAACTATCAAAATTTCAACTCCCTAAGGGAGGCAGGCAGTAGGAAGTGCTTAATAAGTTTCCAAGAGCATATTTAGGGTCCCCTGGGAGGAGGGGGTGGTTTAGAAGAGGGTTGAGAGTCATTTTTCTTCATCGAATTCAGTTACAGGGCCCCATTTAAATTTCAAAAGCAAACTCCATCTGACCCAGACAGGTGAGGGGGGATTCCCACAGGTTATTGCATCCTGCTAGCCTGGCAGAGAAAGCAGTAAGACATAGAAAGGGGGCAGGGACACCTCTACCTGAGGGAAAGTGACTGGAAAGCTTTCTGAAGAGCTTACTGACCCAACACGAAAGTTGAGCTCAGTGGAGGAGTTTCTGCCTTGAATATATGAAATCCCTCATTCAATTCCTGGCTCCTCTTAGAGCAGTGATCCACCAGGATATCAAACACCCAGCTGATACGTTAGGACAGGGAAAACATAGACGTTATATTTGTACTAGCTTCTCTTGCATCTCGTTTTTCCTGAAAAAAGGTTACTTTAAAAAAAAAATTTAACTTAGCTTACTCACTAAAACCCACTTCAAAACCTGCAAAGGGAAGGCTGTATGGTAACTGACTGATGAACACCTGCAGCCTGGGAAGCCCCACAGGGGCCTAAGAAGGAAGGCTTTTTTTCCTTAGTGCTTGACTGCTTGCTTATATGTTTGTTTTATTTTCTTGTTTTCTTTTCCTTTTTACCCGCGCCCCTTTTTTCTAAGTAGGTGCTGCTGGCATGTTTCTTGTTTGCTGTGTTTCTTCCTCCATGAGTTCCCCTTTTCTGTTTATAACAATTCTGTCTACCACCACCATCTCTTTTCCTTCCTTCATCTTCCTAAATTTCACTTTCAGTTGTTATTCTTACATTTCACCTCTCTGTTTAATCCTCAATCTTTCTGTTTTATATTTCTAACTCATCTATTCTGTTTTCTTTCTTTTATTAACTTTTTTTTTCTTTTTGTCCTTTCTTTTCTCTCTCCCTCCTCATTATTCTCACCTTTTAATTCATTCTATATATTTTTCTCTAGTTGGATTCCCATGTCATTGTCGGTACTCCACTTTATTATTCTGATTACTCTACACTGCTTACATAAGTTAAATAATAATTTTCCTACGTCCTATACAGTTCCTCTTCTACCTTTTACTATTATTATTACTGTTATCCTTTTTCTTTTCTTTCCTCTTTCACTTTCTCTGGCCCTAATCTTTTCCTTTGAGGGAACATAGAAATCAGCAAGGAAGTAGAACAAGAACAAAGTGTCAAAGAGAAAACTTACACACACATAAAAACAGCAGCTAAATAAAAGCCTAGAGTAGAGACTGGCGCTGATCAACACAATAAACTCATCAAGATAAAAAGATGACTGGACAGCAACAAAAAATCGCAAACCATACCAAGGAACAGGAAGACATGGCCCTGTCCAATGAACAAACTAAAAACCAGGAAGAGATGCAGACCATTGAACAAATAATCAAAGCTGTCCAAACAAATATAATGTATCAACTTAATGAAGAGAAGGAAGAGATTACGGATATTAAGAAGACACTAGGAGAACATACTAAAGAAATTATAAACATTCATAAAAAGATACCGGAAATGATGGTGATGAAAGGCACAATCCAAGAAGTCAAGAATACAAGAATACACTGGAGGCACATAACACCAGATATGAACAGGCAGAGGCAAGAATTAGCAATGTGGAAGACAGTACATCTGTGATGGTTAGGCTATTGTGTCAACTCGGTCAGGTAATTGTGCCCAGTTGTTTGGTCAAGCAAGCACTGGGCTAACTGTAATAAAAGGGCATTTATGGACTTTAGTCACCACTGACTTTACTGCAGTGGTAAATCATAGATCGCTGGTTATAATTCATCAGTCAGAGAGATTGCCATCAGCAATGAGTGACACTTAACCCAATCAGTTGAATGCCTTAAAAGGGGAAGTGATTCCAGCATTGAGAGAGAACTTCCCAGCTTATCTTTGGACAGTCAACAACTCCCAGAACTTGTCAAGAACCTTCATTGGAATTTCATTGCCTGCCTGTGGAACCTTGACTTGTGCACCCCCTTGGCTGCATGAGAGACTCTTATAGAATCACATACTATTGACAGATATCTCTTGTTGATTCTGTTTTCCTAGAGAATCCTGACTAATACAAATCTGAAATCAAACAGATAGAACAGATAGATAAAAAGATAGAAAAAATCCAGCAGGGACTTGGGGATTTGAACGACAACACAAAATGCACAAGCATATGCATTATAGGCATCCCAGAGGGGGAGGAGAAGGGAAAGGGGGCAGAAGGAATCTTGGAGGAAATAATGGCTGAAAACTTCCCCACCCTACTGAAGGAGATGGATGTACATGTCCAGGTAGCTCAGTGCACCCCAAATAGTATAAATTCCAACAGGTCTACTCCAAGACATATATTTGTCAAACTGTCCAATGCTCAAGACAAAGAGAAAATATCGAAGGCAGCAAGAGAAAAGAGAACCATCACATACAAGGGAAGCTCAATAAGATTAAGTGCTGATTTCTCATCTGAAACCATGGAGACAAGAAGGCAGTGGTGGACATAGTTAAGGCACTAAAAGAAAAAAACTTGCAAAACTTCCAAAGAAGGCTGTTATAGCACTAATTGGATACAAGAAAAATGCCTCGGAGTCTAAATTCCAGGATGACACATTAAAACATCAAAATATCCAGGTTTCAACAAAAAAATTACAAAACATACAAAAAAAAATATTTGAATGGCCCATACAAAAGATAATATTAAAGCATTAGAAACCATCTATGATGGTTAGGCTATTGTGTCAACTCAGCCAGGTAATTGTGCCCAGTGGTTTGGTCAAGCAAGCACTGGGCTAACTGTAATACAAGGGCATTTATGGACTTTAGTCACCACTGACTTTACTGCAGTGGTAAATCATAGCTGTTATAATTACCTCAATCAGGGAGATTACCATCAACAATGAGTGATGCTTAACCCAATCAGTTGAATGCCTTAAATGGGGAAGTGATTCCAGCATTGAGAGAGAACTTCCCAGTTCATCTTTGGACAGCCAACATCTCCCAGAACTTGTCAAGAACCTTTACTGGACTTTCATTGCAGCCCCTGGTTGCAGTCTGCCTGTGGAACCTGTAATTGTGCATCCCCATGGCTGCATGAGAGACTCTTAAAGAATCGCATACTATTGACAGATATATTTTGTTGATTGTCTTTCCCTAGAGAACCCTAATACACCACCCATGAGGAAGATCAGACCTGGGCCATACCAGACAAAGACTTTCAAAAAATGGTTCTAAGTATGCTCCAAGAGCAAAAGGAAAACATGTACAAAGAACTAAGGGAAATTAGGAAAATAGATAAATGCCAAGAAAATATCAATAAAGCACTGGAAATGATGAAAAGGAATCAAACAGGGTTGAAGATCACAATTTTAACAAAATCAAAACTTCCCTAGAAGGGTACAACAGCAGACTGGAGCTGGCAGAAGAAATCATCAGAAAACTTGAAGATAAGACAATTGATCTCATTCAGTGTAAGAAGCAGAAAGAAGAAAGGAAAATGAACAGAGCCTGAGGAGCCTGTGGGACACCACCAAGCATATAAATATACACATTGTGGAAGTTGCAGAAGGAGAAGAGAAAGAGTCAGAGAGAATATTCAAAGAAAAAAAGGCTGAAAACTTTCCAAATTTATCAAAAGACATAAATGTACACATACAATATGGTCAGCAAACTCCAAACCGGATAAATCCAAATAGACACACACCACAGCATATTATAATCACACTGTCAGATGCCCAAGATAGAGAATTCTGAAAGCCACTAGAGAAACAACATGTCACATATAAGGGAGTCCCAATAAGATTAAATGATGATTTCTCATTGGAAAGAATGTAGGCAAGGAGACAGTGGGATGGGATATTTAAAGTGGTGAAAACAAACTGTGAACCAAGACTTTTATATCCAGCAAAACTATCTTTCAAAAATGAGGGAGGGATGAAGACATTTCCAGATACACAAAAGCTGATGGAGTTCATCACCACTAGACCTGCCCTATAAGCAGTGTTATAGGGAGTTCTTCTGACTGAAAGGAAAAGACACTAGGCAGTGGACCAAAGCAGCATAAAGAAATAAAACCTCCAGCAGAGATAACCATATGAGTAATTATAAGTACAGTACTATTGCATTATATTTTTAGTATGTAATTCTACTTTTTATTCCTCATAGGATCTAAAACACAAATGCATAAAAAGTAATGAAAAATTATGTTTTTGGACATACAATGTATAAAGATATAATTTGTGATAAGTACAATGAAAAGGTTTTGGGAAAGAGGAGTACAGGAACAGTGTATATGTGTACCATTGAAGTTAAGTTGGTATCAAATCAAACATGACTTAGAGATTTAGGATGTTAAATTTTAGTCTCATGGTAACCACGAAGAAAACTTATCAAAAAAAAAAAAAAGAAAGAAGTGAGAAAAGACTCAATTCTGAGAGCTCTAGAGACACCCAGACACTATAGGCAGAGCAGACAGCTCAGGAGTTTGGCACCCTGCCAGTGGGCCCTCTTTGGAATTTATGCACCCCAGTGTGACAGAGTTGGACTCAGTTGTGGTTTCCCTACACATGGCTCTTCTGCCTCTTCTATTTTAACCTATAGTTAGTACTAGAGTTGATAGGTATATGTCCAAGAGAATTAAATCTTTGGGCTGTCCATGTGCCAATTGGGCCCTGAATCTCAACAGACTTGCAACACCTACTCTCCAGTTCATTGGACACACCCAGGACAACTAACAAGGAGATGATGATGGACAATGCCCATCCCAAGGAAAAGAGAGAGAGTCTGCAACTGCAAGCAAGATAGTCCCAGCCATCTGCCTTATGGGAGCCAAGCTCCCTTTCCAGATAGTCCCAGCCATCTGCCTTATGGGATCCAAGTCCCCTCTCAAGATAGTCCCAGCCATCTGCCTTATGAGATCCAAGCCCCCTCTCAATTAGAGGTGGAGTGGGCATCCCAGAATCATCAGGATTGGGGAATGAATGATAGACTAGAGTAGACTTACTGTTATTCTACTATACACTTATTGTTATTCTAGCAATGGAAAAACGTTAATCACTGATGGCCAGAGTTCTGAGGGAAGGGAGAGGGAAAAACAAGTGTAATATGGAGGCATTTTTGGGACACTGGATTTGTCCTGAATGACATTGCAATGATGGACACAGGCCATTATATATTTTGTCATAACTTACAAAATTGTGGGGACAAAGTGCAAACTATTATGTAAACTATAATCCACACTTAGTGGTCATGCTCCAATATGTGTTCATCAATTTTAACAAATGTACCACAAATGATGTTGTTAATGTGGGAAAGTGTGGGAGGGGTAGGGAGTGGGGCATATGGGAATCCCCTACACTTTTTATGTAACATTTATGTAATCTAAAGTATTTCAAAATAAAAAATAAAAGAATCATTAAAAATCAAATAAATATGAAAGCAGGCATTAATGGAAGAATGAGGAACAAAGAGGCATGAGACTAAAAAACACTATGCAGCAAAATGGCAGAAGATAGTTCTGCATAACAGTAGTGTAGCAGTTTGATATTATTTAAGAATTCTCAAAGGAGATATTCATTATGTTTGTAAATTGGTCAGTTTACAAATTGGTCAGTATTACTCTTTGATTGTATTGGATTCCTTTGATTAAATTATGTTAAGTAAGGGCTTTGATTCGACCACATCATTAAGGCATGCAGGGTTGAGTGTCCACCCCCTTGGTGGGCTATATAGGCAGAATCTCAATTAAGAAAGCAGAAGAAGAAATACACAGAAGTAGATACACAGAGAAGAACACAGAAGAAAAGTGACAAGTCCATAGACATGGCAGAGGCCCCAGGAAGAGAGATGAGCCTGATAGTTTGCAGCTGAAGAAAAGAGAGCAGCTGAGAAGCCCTGACAGATGAGCCTTATTCCAGCCTACAGCTAAGATCAGAAGAAGCTGAGCCCATGGAGCTTTAAGAGGAAGAAGGAAGGCTGAACCTTCACAAACATTGCCTGTCATCTTGCTTCAACATGTGACAAATGACATTGGGTACCTTGAGTTGGACTCTTCAGAGCCTTGTGACTGTAAATTTCTGCCCCAAATATCCTTTATAAAAGCTAACAGATTTCTGGTACTTTGCATCAGCACCTTTTTGGCTGACTGATACAAGTAGTTGTGTTAAATATAAATGGATTAAACTTTCCAGTTTAAAGGCAGAGATTGGCAGAAAGCATAAAAAGCATGACCCAACTATATGCCACTTATAAGAAATTCACCTTGAATTCAAAGATGCAAGTAGACTGAAAATAAAAAGATGGAAAAAATATGCCATGCAACTAGTAAACAAAAGAGAACTGGAGTAGCTATACTAATATCCAGATTAAAAAGACTTTAAATCAAAACATTATTGTATATGCATAAAGGGGTTAACTCAATAAGAAGACTGTGACAATTTGAGATTAAGTTTATGAACCTCAGAGGAAGAGGCTAAAACCCAGTAGACATGCCCGCCATCTTGCTTCAACACATGGCAGCTGACTTTGGTGAGAAAGTACCTCTTTTGTACCTTGAGTTGGGCATATGTGAAAAACCCATAGTCAACATCATAATGGAAGGTGAAAAACTGAAACCTTTACCTCTATAATCAAGAAAAGATAAGGATCCCCATTATTACCACTGCTATTTAACATTGTACCAGAATTCTAGCCAGAACAGTTAGGCAAGAAAAAGAAATTAAAGGCAACCAAATTGGAAAGGAAGAAGTAAAACTTTCCCTGTTTTTGGATGACATGACCTATATATAGAAAATACTGAAAAATCCACAACAAAGATACTACAGCTAATAAATGAATTCAGTAAAGTGGTGGGGTACAAGATCAACCTGCAAAAATGTAGTGTTTCCATACACTAGTAATAAACAATATGAAGATTAAGTTTTTAAAAATTCCATTTACAATTGCAATCCAAAGGATCAAACATCTAGGAATAAATTTAACCAAGGATGTAAAGGACTTACACATAGAAAACTACAAAACACTGTTAAAAGAAATCACAGAAAAGAACTAAATAAATGTAAAGATGTTCTTTGTTCATGGACTGGAAGACTAAATATTAAGATGTCAATTCTACCCAAAGTTATCACAGACTAATACAATCCTAATCAAAATTCCAACAGCCTACTTTACAGAGTTGGAAAAGCCAATCATCAAATTTATATGGAAGGGTAAGGGTCCCCAAATAGCCAAAAACATTTTGACGAAGAATAAAGGGGAAGATTCATACTTTCTTATTTTAAGAGATACAGTTGTGAAAACAGCATGGTACTGGCACAAAGACAGACACACAGACCAATGGAATTGAATTGAGAGTTCAAAAATAGATCCTCGGGGGGAATGTATGTGACTCAAGCAGTTGAACACTTGCCTCCCACATGGGAGGTCTCAGATTTGGGTCCCAATGCCTCCTAAAGAAGACAATGAGGGAAGTAGATTTGACTCAACTGATAAGAGTATCCGCCTACCACATGGGAGGGCCAGGGTTCAAACCCAGGGTCTCCTGACCCATGTGGTGAGCTGGCCCACACGCAGTGCTGGTGTGCACAAGGAGTGCTGTTCCATGCAGGGGTGTTCCCTGTATAGGGGAGCCCCATGTGCAAGGAGTGCACCTCGCAAGGAGAGCCGCCCCATGCAAAAAAAGTGCAGCCTGCCAGGAGTGGTGTCACACAAATGGAGAGCTGACGCAGCAAGATGACACAACAAAGAGACACAGATTCCTGGTGCCACTGAAAAGACTGCAAGTGGACACAAAAGAACACACACCAAATGGACACAGAAAGCAGACAACAGGGTTGGGGGAAGAGGAAAGAAATAAATAACAAATAAATCTTAAAAAAAAAAAAAAAGACAATGAGCAAACAACCAGCAGACATCAAACTAAAACAATGAGAAAAACAATGAGCAAACAATGAGCGGATAAGGAGTAGACAACAAACAAAAACAAATCAGCAGGGAGCAAGACAACCTGCAAACTACAAGCGAAAACAAGAGTGCAAACAATGAGCAAAAACAATGAGCAAACAGAAGAGGGAGCTGTGGGTGGGGGAAAAGAGACCCTCACATCTGCAGCCAATTGATTGTTGACATAGATGCCCAGTCCAGTCAACTGGGAAAGTATAGTTTCTTCAACAAATGGTGCTGAGGAAACTGGATATCACATGCAGAAGAATGGAGGACCCCTACCTCACACCACATACAAATATTAACTCAAAATGGATCAAAGACCTAAATATAAGAACCAGGATTATAGAACTCCTAGAAGAAAACATAAGGAAGCAACTTCAGGACTTTATGTGTGGCAATGTCTTCTTAGACTTTATACCAAAAGCAAGAAAATAAAAAACATATAAAATGAACTTCATCAAAATTAAAAACATTTGTGCATCAAAGGACCTCATCATGAAAGAAAAAAGACAGTCTACAGGATGGAAGAAAATATTTGGAAATCACATATATGATAAAGGTTTAACATCCAGAAAATATAAAGAAATCCTACAGCTCAACCACAAAAAGAAAGAGACCAGTTAAAAATGGACAAAGGACTTGAATAGACATTTTTCTAAAAAAGATATACATATGGCCAAAAAGCACATGAAAAGATGCTCACAATCATTAACCATTAGGGAAATGCCAACCAAAACCATGCAAAACCACATTATACCTACTAGGTTGGCTATTATTTTAAAAATAATAATAAGTGTTGGAGAGGATACAGAGAATAATCGAAGAAAATGTGGCATTGGTGTGGAAATAGGAACACATATGTATTGTTTATGGAAATGTAAAATGTGGAAAACATTTTGGTGGTTCCTCAAGAAGTTAAAGTATGGAATTACCACATGACCTGGCAATCCCAATTCTAGGTATATATCCCAAATTGAAAGCAGGGATTCTAACACACTGATGATCATAGTGGCATTGCCACATGATAGAAGCAACCTGAGTGTGCATCAACAGATGAAGAGAAAAATAAAAGGTGGTATATAAATATAATGGAATATTATTCAGCTATAAAAAGAATGACATTTGATACATGTAACAACATGGATGAAGCTTGAAGATACTGGGTTGAATGAAATAAGCCAGACACAAAAGGACAAATACTATATGATCTTAATATGAAATAATTAGAAATAATCAGAATAAGCAAATTCTAGATTCAAAAACTTAAACACAGGTTACCAGGAGCTTGGGTAGGGGTAGGGAATGGGGAGTTAATGCTTAACTCATACAGAATTTGCTGGAAAAGTTTTGGTAATGGTGGTGATAGAAACACAATATTATGAATGTGACACCACTGAATTATATATTTGAATGTGGTTAAAAGGGGAAATTTTAAGTTTATAAATGTTAGTAGAATAAAATTTTTAAAAAGAAACAACATAGGACTGTACAACAAACAGTGAACTCTAATGGAAACTGGGGGCTATAGTTTTTAGTTCAATTATATTTTTCATTAATTGTAACAAAGGTACCACACTAACGGAAGGCAGTATATGGGGACTCAGTATTTTCTGCAATCCAACAATCTCTTTAAGTAAAAAAAAAGTTATTAAAAAACAAAGCAAAACAAGGACACTTGTTTACGGCAGGAGTGCTGAACCCAAACAAGGGAGAGCGCGGCCTGATTCCACCCAGCTGGGAACGGGCCCAAAGGGCAATTCAAATTTTTCGCAGTTCTGTAAATGACCAGGAAAACACACAAATATTGACTGTGGGTTAGAAATACATTTTAGCAAGTAGGCAAATAAGAAATCCACAAATATGCTGTACATCAATTTTTTAAAAAGTTAAAAAAGAAAGAAGACATTTTCTTAGAAAGTCAAGTTTTTCTTCCTAGGACCCTGATCTCTCACATATTGATGCCAATAAACAAATGAATCAGAAAGTGACTTCTCTTCTCTTGAAAAAAGCTAATGATCTGATACTGCGAGCCCCTGCTGACGCCAACTCCAGGACGGGGTGGACAAGACTGCACCTGCGTGGCTCCTGCACCCCTGGCGGCCCTGCCCCTGCAGCCCGGCAGGGCCCACTTGTCCTCTGGACCCTCTGGCAGAAGTGGCTGAGGGCGGGACGCGGGCGGGGCCAACTGGCCAGCACACGCCACAGGCTGCCGCGTCGAGGTCATGGTGACAGACCGCGCTGTGGGGCCAGGGCAGGGCTTTCCGCTGGCACCGTGTGGGCGCTGGCCTCTGCAGCCTCGGGGGCACCTGCCCTCTGTGCATGCTCCCACTCCCCAGCTGGCTCCACGGCGGCCCTCATCTAGAGCAGAGCGAAAGGGGAAACTAGAGTCCTCACACCAGGGGCCGAGCTACCCGCCTACAACGAAAAACAATTTCTCCCCAAAATCTCGGCAGAGGTCTAAATGAGAGAATGCAACATCACATATGACCCATTCTTGCTGCAAAATTCAAATGCAAATCTGATCATGCTTCTAGATCCATCCACCAAATCACAGGAAAGGCGATGTGCTGAGGAAGGTGTTAAAAGGCACACAGGGACACAGGCAACAGAATCTGGCATAAGGGAAACTGTAAGTTTCCTCAACAATAAATTCAAGTAAGAAATAGTTAAGAGAAAGGTAGCGGGAAACCTACAGATTCAAAGAAAGATAAGAAGCATACCCACCAATCACAACGTGTGGGCTTTAAATAGATCCTGGGAATTTGAATACTGACTAGAAATTTGAGGATGTTAAGAAATCCATTATATAAAAAATATTTTTTAAAAAATCACTGTTGGGGAGCTAAAGTGGTTGAGCACCTACTTCCCACATATGAGGTCCTGGGTTCATTCCCTGGTACCTCCTTAAAAAAAGAGAGAGAAATCTTTTTTTTCTTCAGATATGATAATGGTCCAGTGGTTGCGTTGCTTAAAAAGGACCCTTTCATAAATATGCTAAGAAAAACTGACAGAAGAAATAGGATATTTGGGGTTTGGCAGAGCAGATAAAAACAGGATCCCGGGAAGCGGATGTGGTTCAAGCAATTGGGCTCCTGTCTACCATATAGGAGGTCCAGGGTTCTTTACCCAGGGCCTCCTGGTGAAGGCAAGCTGGCCGGTGGGGTGAGCTGGCCCACACAGAGTGCTGCCCCGCGCAGGACTACCGCCCCACGCAGGAGTGCTGGCCCACGCGGAGAGCTGATGCAGCAAGATGACACAATAAAAAGAGACATAGAGGAGAGACAATAAGAGATGCAACAGACTAGGGAGCTGAGGCGACGCAAGAAAATGACCGCCTCTCTCCCACTCCGGGAGGTCCCAGGATCGGTTCCCAGAGCCACCTAATGAGAATACAAGCAGACACAGAAGAACACACAGGAATGGGCAGAGAGAGCAAACAATGGAGGGAGGGAGGAGAAATAAATCTTTTAAAAAAAACAACAACATGGGAAACGGACTTTGGCCCAGTGGTTAGGGCGTCCGTCTACCATATGGGAGGTCCGCAGTTCAAGCCCCGGGCCTCCTTGACCCGTGTGGAGCTGGCCATGCGCAGTGCTGATGCGCGCAAGGAGTGCTGTGCCACGCAAGGGTGTTCCCCGCGTAGGGGAGCCCCACGCGCAAGGAGTGCGCCCGTGAGGAAAGCCGCCCAGCGCGAAAAGAAAGTGCAGCCTGCCCAGGAATGGAGCCGCCCACACTTCCCGTGCTGCTGACGACAACAGAAGCGGACAAAGAAACAAGACGCAGCAAATAGACACCAAGAACAGACAACCAGGGGAGGGGGGGAAATTAAATAAATAAATAAATCTTTGAAAAAAAATAAAAATAAAAAAAAAAAAATAAAAAAAACAACAACAAAACAAAACAGGATCCCCCTGGAGGTGATAACTATTGAAGTAGCATGACGGGAATGTGTGGTTCAAAAATCTCTTCTGGTCAATTTTGTAGACGTGTTTCAAATTTTCCATAATAAATAAGATTTTGTTGCTGCTGCCATTTGCTTGACAAAGCAAACAGCCCTGCTGAAAGCGCAAGGGAGAGAACCCAAAGCGGAAGAAGCTCCAGTCAGAGGGCCCCACCGAGTGTGAGGGATTTCAGATGAGCCACAGACGTGTGGGATGTTCTGCAAATGCTTGTCGCCAGCTTCCTCTTGCAAGTACACTTCCAAACCACTTCTCAAAACCCCCGTGAAAAAACACCAGCCCTCACACCCAGACCCGCAGGATACCCGGGAGCCCGGGGAGCACCGCCAGCCCACGTTCTCTTTGTAGATCTGTCTGAGACAGATAACCACAGAAACTGAGGGTTAGGATTTAGACGCTTTTATAGCAATGTGACCGAGTGGTCTTATGTCTACTGGATCTAGTAATAAAACACATGGGCTTAAATTGTATATATTTTGGCTTTTATTCCAACAAATAATTTTTATGGTGCTTTTTTAAAGTACCAACCCCTGACATTAAATTTTTTTTTAATCCCCCTCTTGTGGCTTGCTTGCTGTCTGCTCTCTCTGTCCATTCACTGTGCGCTCTTCTGTGTTTTTGCTTGTCTCCCTTTTTTTTGTTGTTGCGTCACCTTGCTAAGTCAGCTCTCCACGGGCTTGAGGGGCGGTGGCTCTCCCTGTGCCTGCGGGCGAGTCTGCCTTCACAAGGAGGCCTGGGACATGAACCCAGGGCCTCCCGTGTGGTAGACGGGAGCCCAACTGATTGAGCCACAGCCGCATCCCCCTGACATTAAATTTTAAAACAAACAAGAGGTCCTTCAGCACAGAGGGTTTGAGAAGCACTGTTACGGCCCCACAGTCATGTCCCGGAAATCACAAACCCATCAGCACAGGTTGTCTGCCAGAGACCCCAGGACACAGTGCTTCTCAGTCTGCGCTGTGACACCTCCTGTGCTCCTTACAAACTCATCGCTGTTAGGAGAGCAGCCGTGCTGCAAAGACCGTTTGACTTCTAAATCACATTTGTGCGTGCAGTGCTGCGCAAGTGAGTACACACGTGGGTATAAGCGGAGCCGCGCTCTGCCAACACCAGCGAGGCCCGGGCACACGCGCCGAGCGCCCACCCTAGAGCAGGCTGGCGTGAGCGCAATGGGGAGGCTTCTCGGCCTGACGCTAAACGGCCGGCCAGCTTTCACCCACACGCCTGCCACTGTTTCCCGCTCAAACTTGCGGGCCCGTTTAACTGCAGGAGGTCCTGGGTAAGCTGTCTAAGAAGACTCCAGCCGCTTTGTAAGAACTGACAAGGCCTCTGGGCCGCAACCAAACTTCAGAAGTAAATCAGGAGCGAGGGTGACTTCAGCGCGGCAGCCCGGCCCCTGGTTCAGGAGTGCGCTCGTGGAAACAGTACCACTGTCCTCACTGCGACACGGGGGGAAATCACAAGTGTGAACTTCTAAAATAAACCCATGCTAACAGGCAACACCACCTCCATCCGTTTCATAGACTGGGGTCCCATGTTCAAATTTCGCTACGTTAAAAAAGAGGCAAAAAGACCTGGCGGTCAAGATCCTCGGGCTGTGTCCCCCACTCGGCGGCCGCTCACCGCATGACCCACGGCCAGTCAGTTATCACCACTGGGCCTCGGTTGCCTCACCTACAGAAGGGGAGCCGAGATGCCTGTTGTGTAGGTTAGTTCTGAGGACAAAAGGAAATAGCAGCTAAAAACACACTTCACAGACTGGAAAGGGCAGTCAAAAGTACTCAGTGGTTTCACGGTCACAGCACAGGCTGGAGTCGATCCTGCCCTACTGGCCCCTTGAACAGCCTCCCTCAGCCTGTATCCTCGTCCCTGAAGTGCAGGTGGTAATGCTGCAACTACACCAACAATAACACTATTACCAAATTAATTAAAATACCATCGGTCGTAAAGCCAGTCAGGGAAGCGGACGTGGCTCAACTGATAGAGCATTCGCCTACCATGTGGAGGGTCCAGGGTTCGATCCCCAGGGCCTCCTGACCCATGTGGTGAGCTGGCTCATGTGCAGTGCTGCTGCGCACAAGGAGTGCCGTGCCACGCAGGGGCGCCCCTGTGTAGGGGTGCCCCACGTACAAGGAGCGCACCCCTCAAGGAGAGTCACCCCTTGTGAAAAAAGCACAGCCCGCCCAAGAGTGGAGCCATACACACAAAGAGCTGACCCAGCAAGATGACGCAACAAAAAAGAAGACGCAGATTCCCGGAGCTGCTGGATAATGCAAGTGGTTGCAGAAGAACACACAGTGAATGGACACAGAGAGCAGACAACGCGGTGGGGGGGAAGAGAAGAGAAATAAATAAAATAAATCTTTTAAAAAAAGCCAGTCATCCTGTGCTAAGTGCTGTCCCCCTGAAATCCCACGCAATCCTCCTTACAGCGGCACCTGCCTTCTCTGGGTTCTGGATTTTCTGTGAGGCCCCAGTGTGATCACACAGTCAAAGGCAAGCACCAGGGGCTGAGCAGGCCACGGAGACCACAGCCACGAGCACTCCCAGGGGCTCCGTCCCAGGAACTGGCAGGACTGGTATAACACCTCCGTGGGCTTTTCTGAGCCAGCCCCTCCTCACTGGAGCAGAGTAAATGCTTGCCGGGAACAGTGAGGTGCAAGCCCTTAGGCTCTCTGGCTCAAAGCTGGCCTTCAAGTTAACTCTGCCCCATCAGCCAGAGCAGAACACTGGGGTCCGGGGGAGAAGAGGGTGGGAGTATTCCCAACTGCTTCTCTCCCAGCTCAGGGACCCTGGGAGGCTGCCAGTGTCTGCCAGACTGGCTTGCTGTTCACAACAATGAGCCCACTGTTGGCCGGCCCCGGCCTTGATTAATATTTGCAAAAGGAAGTTAGTGGAAAATTCCACCTGTGAGGGAGGAGGCTGGGGCTTGCCCAGGACAGGTCAACAACCCTGTTTGCCTTTTTCTCCCAGGGATGGATCGGGCAGAGAAACCAAGTTTTGAATAAAGTGACGGAAATGGGGATTGTCGATACTCTCTGGTCCAAGGAAATTTCCTGATTTGAATCACAGAGCCAATAATTGTTTGGTTTTATTGTCCTGCTCCCCCTGCCCTTATATTCATGCAGCACTTTCAAATTCTCCAACTTGTTTTCTTATCTCCTGTCTTCTCTGACTTTCCCCACAGCCCTACACGGCAGGCGGGGCACGTCAGCTCCATGTTACTGATGGGGAAACTGAGGCCCCAAGAGACCAAGAGTATCAGCCACGGCCAAGAGCTGGTGAGTGAGGAGCAGAGCCAGGTGAAACCGGGCACCGACCCTGGGCAGCCGTGCACAGCCTGTCCCAGGGCACCCGGGGCCAGGGGCACTGGGTACTGGGCAGAACAGTCCTCAAGGCTCCAGTAGGGGCCTGCCCATCACCCCACCCAAGGAGGAAGAGGAGGCCCCCCGGGCGGGCAGGTTTAGGATGAGGCCTTGGGAGAAGGTATGAGCTCATTCATTCATTCACCCAAACATTTAGTGAGCGCCTGCTAAGCATGCTGGTCATGAAGGCACACTGCACAGGCGGGCTCTTTCAAAACCATGACTGAAGGGGAAAGCCAGAGCATCCCTTGCACACTTGAGCCACCTAATTTAGCTAATGCCACTAATCTGTCTTACCTGCCCCGTTTTACAGAAAAGGAAACTGAGGCTCTGAAAGGGGTAGTGACTTGCCCAAGTTCAGAGAGAGGAAGCTGGGATCTCCCAACCCACAGAGGCCCTGCCTCCAGTTTATAAAGCCACTGAGTTGTCTGGCTTAGGCATTCAAACAAACCGTGTCCCTTCCAGCAGGCCACTTCAGGAGGCTGCACGTTCAATCAACAAGGACCTGCCACGGAGGGACACTTACTGGCACGGCCTTCTGAGCAATGCACAGACCCCTGACACATCTTGTCTGCCCCCAAGAGCAGCAGCAGTGGCCACAGGGTCCTCCTCACACCCCAGAGCCACCCCACGACCCTGTGTGCAGAGCTGGCCATGGGCACCCCCATCCCCACAGCCCCCGAGGACCAGGGCAGTGTCACCTGAGCTCACACACCCCAGTCCTGGGCCCCGGGCACGAGGGGGCCTTCCCACCTCACCTCACCCTCCTCTCTCCTTCTCTCACCAGCTTCTTCCTCTACAGAAAGCTCAGGCCCTCCCTTCCTTAAAACGAAACCACCCCCCCATCTGAGTCCACTTTCTCCCACGGCCCCTCTTGCAAGGCCACCCCAGCTGCTACAGCCTGAGCCAAAGACCAGCCCTGGTCCGTGCCCCCAAGGGGTTTCCCGGGGCAGCCTCTGCCAGTCCTCACCTCTGTGAAGCCCTCCTCCACCGGCCACGGGGGTTCCACCTGACCCCCATAAATGGCTGATTCCCAAACCGTGTCTCCAGGCCTGACCTCGGCGTCCCCAGTGGTCTCCCAAGCCCCCACTCAGGCCCAACAGTCCCCGGCTCACCCCAGCGCGGCCAGCATTGGCACACGGCTGTAAAAGCCAGCACGAGCTGGCCTTCCGAAAACCGAAAACTGGCCACAACGGAGCCCTCCACGGTTCCTCAGCGCCACAGGACAAAGTCCAAACCTCGGGCTGCAGATGAGGCGACCCGGTGCATGTGCCCCGAGCAGACTTCCCGCGGCCGCCCCGCAGCCCAAGAGCGCCCGTCAGCCAGCGCCCCGTGTCATCCACCTTTGCACCCCCAGTACCTGGCAGGGTGCCTGGCACCCAGCGGGTGTTTGCTGAGCAGAAAGACAGACTGGAACCAAAACTGACCTCAGAAACCACAAGGCCCCAAAGCACCTCAAAGAGGTCCAGCAAGGCCTGGGCAATAAGCTCCCCTCCTCGGTCAGGGCCAGGCCCGGCGCTGGACAGCCGCCTGCCACCCTGCTGTGCCAGAGCCCCCAGCAGGCGCGGAGGCTGGGGACTGGGCGCCGTTCTGTGCGGCCAGAGCCGGCAGGTGGGCCAGCCCTGGCACACTGTGGGGCCTCGGCAAACACCGGCTGCTGGACTGGGTACAATCTCTACTGCTCCATCCACAAATCCCACACTCCTCCCTCCCTCCGTCTTCTCATCTATAGAATGGCGCCAGCCTGGCCTACAAGTCTCAGTGACCCTGAGTTGGTCAGCCCCAACCCTGCCGTGTGTAGACCGAGGGGCCTGAAGCAAGTGAGTTCCTGAGTCCCGCTGATCTTTTTCTTTTTTTAACCTTCCCCCAACCACTGTTTCTCACAGAGTGGTCCTGGGCCACCGCCCCCGGGGCCTGAACCTGCTAAGCAGGAATCTCTGAGGGCGGACCCAGAAATTTGCATTTTAGGCCGCACGGCGTGATCGTGGGCTTGGTGAAAATTGAAAACCCACAGCGCCTTCGGAGGGGCAAGCGTTAAGCAGCCAGACCTTGTTTTGTGGAAACGTACGTGTACCAGAAAAGCTGGCGGGGAGAGGGGGTTCCTGTTACCCCAATAACGTAGAACAACTTAGTTCCCGCGAAGAAGAACTCGGGAGGCCTCCGCGGCCCTCGTCCCACCCCTTCTGCTTCCGGGGTTCGGCCGTAGAGCAAAGTGCGGCCCCCGCCCCACAGTCCCGCCCGGGTCCCTCCGGCCGCCAAGTCCCCGGCCCCAAGGCCGCCGGGGCGCCCGGGCCGTGCGTGGCGGGGGCCGTGCGTGGCGGGGCCGGGGTGCGGGCAGCCCCGCTGCGGGGCGGGTCGGCCCGGGGTCGGGGCGCGTCCCCCGCTACTCACCCTGGGCAGCGCGGCCCGAGCGCCCGCAAGTCGGCGGCAGCGGAGGAGGAGGAGGAGGAGAGGAGGGGGGGGGGCGCGGCGGCCCCGCCGCACTTTAACCGGCGCCGCCCGCCTCCCGCGCGCTGTCCGCGGGCGGCGAGGGGGCTGCGGGCGGTTGGGACCGGGTCGGGCCCCGGGGCAGGGGCGGGGGGCGGGACGCGCACGAGGGCCCGAGGCGCGGGTGCAGACGGCGCCCCCCGCTCTGCTCGCACGTGTGCGCGGGGCCCGCTAGGCGCCGCGGCTGCCCGCGCTCTGCCCGCGAGGGGCCCCGGGCCCTGCACGCCCGGCCCTCGGCGCCCGGGGGAGGCAAGGGGCGCTTCGACGCTCCGCTCCGCGGGAGAGGGGGAGCGGGTGGGGGGGCCGGCTCCCTCCCCGGGCGGCGCGATGGGGGGCGGAGCCCGCAGGGGGCGGCCCGGGGCGCGCGATAAGAGCGCGGCGGGCGGCGGCCCCGCGTGGTGGCGGGCGGCGGTCCCGCGATGTCGCTCGCGCTGCTGAGCCTGGCCGCACTGTGCTGGGGCACCGCGTCCCCGGAGCCGGTAAGCTCCCGCCCCTTGCCCGCGTCCCGGTTCCTCAAGCCCAATGCTCCAGGCGTTCGTGGAGGCCAGTCTGGAGAAGGCAAGCCTGCACCCTCTGGGGATGCCTCAGCGGGCCTCAGACGCTCATAGCTTGGTCGGCCCCAGTGGGAACCTTGCAGACCTGGGACCAAATGCTCTCGATGCAGTCATTTTAACTCACCGAGCCTCCTTCAGTGTCCTCGTTGATAAAGTTAGCGGTAACTTCCAAGTCGCCAGGTGTCCTGAGGAACGACACAGCCTGCAATGCTGTGCTCAGAGCCTGGCGCATAGTAGGTGCTCAGTAGTGTTCCTGTTTAGAGCCTTGGGGTCTGCTCAGCTACTGGGGTGCAAGAACCGCCACCCCATTACCACCTGCCATGTTGTTTCATAAACTTCAGGCACGTTTCCTTTCTTCCCCAGTTCCTTGAAGGGTTGAGAGGATTTTCTGAGCAAAGACCAAAACCCTCACCCTCAAATAGCCATTAAAAATTATAGCCCTGCTCTGGTAGCATAAGAGCATGGCGGTTCCTTGTTGATGGCTGTGGGAAGACAAATCCTCAACACACCCCTGACGTCTTGAGCTGCTTTCCTTGCCAGTTGTCTCAGTTCTGAGGTCCCTATGGCCTTTTCCACCACAGGAAGAGTTTCTTCCCTTTGCTGTAAGGCCAAAACAATTTAAATTCTGTAAAGTTTAGAGCTATTGCTTTGTTTCTTGCTAAAACTTGTCTTATCAGTCCTTTGGCAAGAACTAGGCTCCTAGTTTGGCAGCTCATTTGTTTAAAACACTTTCTGATGATATCCCTTGGAGTTCATCTTTTTAAAAGGTGTTTGGAAATGTTGAGGCTGAAAAGGGTCAGATTCCAGAGCTGGCGGATTTATCAAAATGAGTCTTGTCACTGGTTGAGCTCTTTTTTTGTTTCTAAAACCAAAGACTAATTATTTTTTCTTATGAAAAGACATGAGCAGTTAACTCCAAAAGGTTTAATACAGGCTTTTCTTGGACACATTAGAGATACATAATTTTTTTTGAAGGCTCTTTTCGAAAAACATGACCACATGTGATTTTCTAAATCGCTAAGATGAGTCCTTTGTATTAGAAAAGGACTATTTTAAAGATCCTGGGGAAGGCCAATGGGCTGCATTTATAGCTTTCTTCTGTTCCTCTTGGCACAGCCAGTCAGGCCCTCAACCTGGGGGCACTTGGCGAATATTCCAGACTGCCCAGAAGCCCACAGTTAATACTAGAGTGTGGAGGGCCCTTCACGGTGGCCCAGAGTCAGCCCCTGCCTATGGCACAGGGTGGGGTGGAGGACCCCCTCAGGCCTTTAAGTGGGATGGTTGGGCAGGCCTGAGGGTCAAGGGTACTAACAGCGAATCCGGGCCTTCACAGTGTGTCTGCAGTGGGGCAGCTTAGTTTACCTCCACCTAGGATGTGGACCCTGCTCATCTTTTCTTTGAAAGTTTGTTACTTGTTTATACATTGAAGAAAAATGATCATGTTTTATCTAATTTGGCAAAAAAAGGCTTGTGGTTTGTTGGCATTCAACATGACGCTTGGTTTCTTTCTCCCTTGCAGACTATTCAGTGTGGCTCTGAAACCGGTAGGTACAATAGGAAAATGAATTTGGGGCTTTCCACTGAAAGCACAGTTGTACTTGTAGGATGGCTGAATCCAGGCAATAGGTCACTGGCAACCAGGCACCGAGTGCTTTGTTAGCTGGTGCAGATGAAACCTGTCTCTGGGAATACCCAGGTGATGCAGGTTGACTGGCCTTCTGGCCAGAGAGTGGGCCAGAGGTGGGCGGGAATCATCATGCAAGTTGGAAAGAGATGCCACACAGAGGGCGATCAGGTACTGGGGGAGGGAAATCACCCACGTTGGAGGCAAGAAGCAAAGGTTTTATAGAAGGCAGTGTCTCTGAGATGCAATGTTTGAAGAGTGAATGGATTTCTGCCCAAGAAATGTAGACAGGGGAGGGTGAGCTGGAGAAGTGGCATCAGCAAAGACTAGGCACTCGGTAGGTAGGGATCGTGTGGGCCAGCTGGCTGGAGTCCTGGGCTGAGGCATGGGGAAGGCGGGACCGACTCTAATCAACACGGCAGATCCGCTCAGTCCATACCCACGCATACATGCCCACACAAGCACACTGAGGTACTTCTCAGGTCAGCAGCCACTGTGGCCATCAATCAGCCAGTACCAAGACATGTTTGATGCGCCTTAGCAGAGAGAAGGAGGAGTGGTGCCTTGTGCACTGGCGATGGATCAGGGCAGTCACTTAGAGGAGGTGGCGTCAAGCCGGGCCTGAAAGGGAAGCTTCATGGGTGGTCTTGCCTTCTCCCAGGGCCATCTCCAGAGTGGATGGTCCAGCATGCCCTGACCCCAGGAGACCTACGGGACCTCCAAGTGAAGCCTATTAAAACTACCGTTGCGACAGAGGACTATTCAGTGTTGATGAACATAAGCTGGATACTCCGGGCAGATGGTAAGTTTGCATCAAAGATAATTCCTAAAGTGTTTATACTAAAGCAGAATATATGCAGACTCAATGACCCATTAATCCCACTCCTTGGCATACACCCAACAGAAATACGCACATACGTGCACCAAAAGCACATAGGAGAATGTTTATGGTGGTACTTCTCATGAGAGCCCCAACTTCCTGGAAAGCACTCTGACAGTAGAATGGAGTCCTTTATAGCAATGCAAATGCACAGTCCATAACTACACGCAACAGTATGGATGGATATCACAAACATAAGAAGCAAGACAAGAGCTCATGCACACATACCTACATACCTACCTACAGGTATACATGCATTTACCAAATGTGCAAAACCAGGAAAACCTAATCTAAGCAGTGAATGAAGTCAGGATGGTGGTTACTCCTGGGAATTGGGGGGTGACTGAAAGGAAGCACGAGGGGCCTCCTGGGATGGTTGGAATGCCCTGTATCTTGACCTGGGTATGGTTATGTGGCTATGAAAGTTCTTTGCTGGGTACATACTTTTCTGTATATATATTATAGTTCATGGAAGAAATAAAGAGCAAGGCTAGAGATGATTCCCCCAAGCCTAGGAAAAGCGGATGCTCAGGTGGCAGATTACTTGTCTACTTCCCAGATGTCATCATGAGTGTATTGGCATTTCCTAAAATTATGCACAAGGCACCTTGTGCTTCCTTTCGATGAGCCAGTCCTGGGATCCCAAAGCTCATATTTGTGGCTTTCATCTGCTAAAATTCAGGCATACAGAGATGAGTCCATTACAGTCTCTGCCCGTAGGGTTCTCAGAGGGGTGGGAGAGGCCCAGTGTCAGGGGAATCCCAGAAGGGAGCTGAGCTCCACCTGCAGGGTCAGGCAGCCAGGAGGACCAGGGGAGGGCCTTCAAGACCATTTCAAATGAGATGATGCATCAGGCATTTTGGCTCCATGCTTCCAGAGTGAGCTCTTGTGGTTGTGATCTGTGGTGTGTGAGTTAGGCATTGAAGGATTAAGACTGCGAGGTAGGAAATGGAGAGGAAGGGGTGTTCCAGGGAGAAGGATCAGCATCATAAAAGGACAGTCAACAGTGGCATGGTTTGTTGATGACACTCTTGAAGGTCTTTGCGGGTTCCCTGAGGTGAAGCTAGAGTCACCTTTGCAGGGGACCTGTAAAATTGAGGCTCATCCGGATGAGGAAAGACTTCAGCTTTGAAATATATATCCATGCTCTGCCGTTGATAGCTTTTATAAAGCTTAGGCAAAACTCCCCAAAACTCTCTGAGCCTGACTTTCCCTATCTATAAATGGGAGACAATAATAGTACCTCCCTATCTCCTTCAACTCAACAATAACCCAGTTAAAAACGGGCAAGAGACTTGAATAGACATTTCTCCAAAGATGACATTTCTCCGAGGCCAAAACGCATATGAAAAGATATTCAACATCATTAGCTATTAAGGAAATGCAAATCAAAACCATAGTGAGATAACCACTTTGCACCCACCAGAATGGCTACTATTTAAAAAATGGAAAATTACAGGTGTGGGAGAGGATCTGGAGAAAGGGAACACTCATTCATTGCTGGTGAGAATGTAAAATGGTGCAGCTGCTGTGGAAGACAGTTCTTCAGAGTTAAGTACAGAATTAACATTTGACCTGGCAATCCCCTTCTAGGTATATAGTCCAAAGATTTAGCAGGGACTCAAACAGATATTTGCACACCAATGTTCACAGCATCATTATTCACAATCACCAGAAGTGTCTATCAACCAACAAATGGATAAAAACAAATGTGGTATATACACAAAATGCAGTATTATTTAGCTGTGAAAAAGGGATGAAGTCCTGGGAAGCAGACTTGGCCCAGAGGTTAGGGCATCCACCTACTACATGGGAGGTCTGCAGTTCAAACTCCGGGCCTCCTTGACCCGTGTGGAACTGGCCCACATCAGTGCTGATGCACGCAAGGAGTGCCGTGCCACGCAGGGGTGCCCCTGCGTAGGGGAGCCCCACGCGCAAGGAGTGCACCCCGTAAGGAGAGCTGCCCAGCGCAAAAGAAAGTTCAGCCTGCCCAGGAATGGCACCGCACACACGGAGAGCTGACACAGCAAGATGATGCAACAAAAAGAAACACAGATTCCCATGCCGCTGACAACAACAGAAGTGGACAAAGAACTCACAGCAAATAGACACAGAACAGACAACTGCAGGGGGAAGGGAGGGAAATAAATAAATAAATCTTGAAAAAAAAACATGCAATAACATGAATGAACCTTGAAGGTACCATGTTGAGTGAAATAAACCAGACACAAAAGGACAAATACTGTATTATGTCAGCGATATGAAATAACTAGAAAAAGCAAATACATAGAGTGAGAATCTAGTATACAGGTTACCAGGGGCAGAGTGGAGATAGGGAATAGGGATTTAAGGCTTAAACAGAGTTTCTATTTGGGATGATGGAAAAGTTCTGGTAATTGATGGTGGTGATGGTAGCACAACACTATGAATGTCATTAACAGCACTGAATTGTATATCTGAATGTGACTAAAAAGGGAAATTTTTGGCTGTATATGTTTCTAAAATAATCTTTTTTAAAAATCATCCATAGACCTGCACAACACTGTGAACCCTTAGTAAAACCATGGAGTGTAGCTAATAGTAATTATGAAATTATGAAAATGTGCTTTCACCAATTGTAACTCATGTGCCATACCAATGCAAGATGTTAATAATAAGGTGGTATATGGGAATCCTGTATGTTATGCATGATTGTTCTGTAAAGCCACAACTTCTCTAATAAGTAAAATAATAATAAAAGTAATTATAATTGTGTCTACCTTTTATGGTTACTGTGAATATAAACTGCAGTGAGGATGTAAAGTGTCTTGCATCAAATCTACCACCTAGTAAATGCTAATTAAATGGCCTCTCTCTTGTCTGTCTCCACAGCCAGCATCCGCTGGTTGAAGGCCACCAAGATCTGCGTGACAGGCCAAAGCAATTTCCAGTCCTACAGTTGTGTGAGGTGCAATTACACAGATGCCTTCCAGAGTCAGACCAGACCCTCCGGTGGAAAAGTGAGCACTGTCAGCCACTTAGCTGGTTGTTTGAAAGCCAGCCCCTTTGTCTGGGGAGCATAGCTGATGTCCTGCACAAACAGGCAGGGGAGCAGCTCTGGTACATATGGAGTAGGATGCCTGGGTTCAGATCCCATTTTTGCCATTTCTTTGCTGTGTGCCTTAGGCAAGCCAGCATCTCTGGGCCTCAGTTTCCCCATCAGCATGGTGAGGGGAATTGAACTTATATTATATACTGTCGCTAAAATTTTGCACTTTTCTGATTCTGTGAGTTTCACTTGCAAATTGGTTAGGCTCCATTCCCTAAGTAGTCATTGGCCAGAGATGTAAGTTTCAGCAGCAAGATAAGGAAAGAGACCCTAAGTGAAAAGGGCAACAGTCAGAGGCGCTGCTTCTGCACTGTGCAGTATTTTAGAAAGTCGGGGGTTCCCTACTTTGCCTTTCAGTGGACGTTCTCCTACATCGGCTTTGCTGTAGAGCTGAACACCCTGTATCTCATCGGGGCCCATAACATCCCTCCTGCGAATATGAATGAAGATGGCCCTTCCCTGTCTGTGAATTTCACCTCACCAGGTAAACTTCCTCACTCTTCTGTTATTCTCTGTCTTGCTGGGACACTTGCTTCGTGGGTAGGAACTGAGAGCCCAGGGAACCCTGGACCAGGCTTTTGGCCTTGCTGAGTCCCGGTTCCTCCGTCTGTAATAGGACACAGTAGAAGCCACAGCTCGCTCACAGAGCAGAGGTGAGGAGTGAATCAAGAGGGGTATAGGGAAAAGCCCATTTTTGTTCCTTTCTGCCGGCTCCTGTGCCATCTCATTTAAGGTTGGGAGAACCCATTGTATAGATGAAGACATTGGGAGGGTGACTGACTTGTCCTGGGTTACTCGCATAGTAAAGGGGAAGCTGGCATTCAAATGCAAGTCCTTTTTTTTTTTTCAAAAGATTTATTCTTTATTTATTTATTTCCCCTTCCCAGCCTTCCCCCACCCCCCACCCCAGTTGTCTGCTCTCTGTGTCCATTCGCTGTGTGTTCTTCTTTGTCCACTTCTGTTGTTGTCAGCGGCATGGGTATCTGTGTTTCTTTTTGTTGTGTCATCTTGTTGTGTCAGGTCTCCGTGTGTGCGGCACCATTCCTGGGCAGGCTGCACTTTCTTTCACGCTGGGCGGCTCTCCTTACAGGGCGCACTCCTTGCGCGTGGGGCTCCCCTACGCGGGGGACACCCCTGCGTTGCAAGGCACTCCTTCTGTGTATCAGCACTGCGCATGGGCCAGCTCCACACGGGTCGAGGAGGCCCGGGGCTTGAACCGCCGACTCCCCATGTGGTAGACGGACGCCCTAACCACTGGGCCAAGTCCACTTCCCTAGTGCAGTACTTTTTAACCTGCCCTCTGACACAGGATCAGTTCCCTATCTCACCTGCAGTGCCCCTCAGGGCACCAGCAGTCCCCTCCCCACCCTGATCTGGGCTGGGTCACCTGCTCTGTTCCCCAGTTTTTCTCGTCTATCTCGGGTGAAGAGTCAAAGCCAAGTGGGGCATTGTCCAATTCATTATTTTTCTTTGAGATTATGGTCCACACAATTTGCTAAATGGTAGTTTCCATCTTTCTTCATTTTTATTAAAATAAGCATTTTGTTTTGGTATAATTTTATATTTACAGAAAAATTGCAAAGATAATACAAAGAGTCCCCATATACCTCTCACCCAGACCCCCTGTTGTTAGCATCTTACATCGCCATCTACATCTGTCAACACTAGGAACCCACCTAGCATGTTACTGTTGAGTGAACGCCGGTCTTCATTGGACTGCACCTGCTTTTCAATTAATGTCCCCTCTCTGTTCCTGGATCCAGTCCCAGGAACCACAGTGCATTTTGTTGTTGTGTCTCCTTAGTCTCCTCTGATCTGTGACCATTTTTAAGTCCCACCTTGGTTTTCCTGACCTTGAGGGACTGCCCAGGCATCCCGTACAGTGTCGCCCCATCTGGGTTTGTCTCTTGCTTTGGGTGGGGTTTGGGGCTTTTGGTGAGAATACAGCCTAGGGGGCATGTCTGTATCATCATGTCATACCTGGGGCATATGATACCTGCTTGGCCTTCCTGGTGAGAAGGTAGTGTCTGCCAATTTTTTGCTAAAGTTACTATGTTTCTCTTTCCCAACTCTATTCTTTGGAAACAAGTAGTTACTAAGTCTTCTTCACTCTGGGGTGAATTGGGCCAGACTTTGAATTAATCTCCACCTCCTGGAGGGGGAGTATTTACACGTCCTACCAAACCTCATTTTTAAAGGATGGCTGGCTCTCTTCAGTCTCCTCAGTCTTGTCTTGGAGATTGTAAATACTGTTTCAATAAAGGTTGTATTTAAATTAGACTCTGGCCATCGCTTCATGGGCAGATACCCTGTTTAACAGTAAAATATTGGTGTCCCATTTCAATGTGCTGTCTTAACTCACATCTGGAATGATTTGCCAATTCATATATGTGTGTGTGTGTATATATATATATGTCGGCCATGTATGGGGTGGGTCAGAGGTCTCTTCTTCTGAAATGCAAACATTTTAATTCAAATTTCCAGGCTGCCTAGACCACGTAATGAAATACAAAAAAAAGTGCATCCAGGCAGGTAAGTAAATACAGTATTTGCTTTTGTTCTAAAAAGAACATTGTGACTTGAGCCAGGACAGCTCAAGCCATCTTTTTACTGAGGTCTAGAGTGGGGGGCGGGGGTAGGGAGTAGGGAAAGGGGAGAGGGGAGGGGGAAAATGTGGGGGGGGGGGGCGTTCTTTATCCAAGTTGCTCAGGGAATGAAGGTGGGAGAAGTACCTGGGCACCGGGCTCCCCCTCCAGTGCTCCTCTCCGAATTAGGCAGCTGCTACTAAAGGAGGCTTAAGTAGTAGGAACAAAGGTCGCATAAAACCATACCTCCCCCCTGGGCTGAACTAACATATTAGCCCAAACTTCCCTTACATGGACGCCAGTTAAGGACCCTTCCTGCTGGCTAGGAAGCTTCCAGCCCTTCCGCTGCTCAGGCACCAGCACCACGCCCCGCCCCGCCCCCCCGCCCCCCACGTTTGGGCCAGCAGATTTCCCAGGTGGGAGCACTGGCTGGAGGTGATGACCTGGACACACGGCACAGCCTGTCCTCAGAGGGCTTCACCTCCCCTGTGCAGACGTTTAGAGCCCGACCGTCCTCCTGGAGGGTTTGAGTAAGTCCCTCAGGATAATCAGTCCTAAGTGAGTCCAATTTCCAAGGACTTATAAAAACTTCTGGGTGATCCTGTCTTAGAAGGCTGAGAAGTCTAGTGGTGTCTGGGGGGAGTGAGTCCCAATATTTTAGGCAAATGCACCCCCACCCCAGAAGGCTTCCCCTTGTACCCCATCAGAGCTGCACCCTGCGTCCTCCTTGTGGGCAGACCTGGAGCATCGTGCTTCCTCTCGCCCCCGACCAGGATGGGTCGGTAGGAGTGTGCAGGACGCTGGGGGTGACGAGATCTGAGGGCCTCGGGTCAGTCCTAGACCTGAACTCAAGACGGCTGAGCCAGGGGCGGAAGCAGCTCCTAGGTGGGGAAAATCATTCATGCTATTCTCTCTCCTGTTCCTGGAAATTAACTTAGTCCTTATTTGCAAGTCCATGGATGAAACAACTGACTCTCTCGCTGGCAGAGTCGACCTCTGAGGGTATCCTCTAAGCTGCGTGGCACCTCCTTGTTTCTTCCTGTCCAGTTGGGCTGGTGGAAGGGTCTGATCACTGAAGCTCATGGGACCCAGCATGTTCTAGTAGTTGGAGTCCTGATCTAGCCTGTGGTTCCTCCTCCCCAGCCTGGGAAGGAGAAAACAGTGACCCCAGCCAGCCCTTACCTCAAAACAGACATTGAGCCCAGAAGTGAGGAGTAGAACATTATCTGTGCCTCCCACCACCCTCAATCCAGGGAGGCTATTTTAGCAAAGGAGTGACTTGGGGGGCCCCCAAACCTTGGGCAGCAGGTCCTTTGGCGATGGTGGGAGCAGTGGTAAGTGCGCTCAGTTATAGTCCCGGGATGCTCTTAGATGCCTGCCTGGGTATTTTTGGCTCATTTTTATAAAGGCCTTTGGGGATTTAAATGAGGGAAGTTAACCACTTCATCCATGAGGTTCTGTTTTGACTCATAGGAAGTCTGTGGGATCCAAACATCACTGCTTGTAAGAAGAATGAGAAGACTGTAGAAGTGAATTTTACAACCAGTCCCTTAGGAAGCAGATACATGGCGCTCGTCCAGAACGGCACGGTCATTGGGTTTGCTAAGGTGTTGGAGGTACTCAGCTCCTTGTTCCCTTAACATCAGTCACCCCTGTCCCCGGCTTCCGGCTTTCCTTACCTTGTTGGAGAAAAACATGGATTCCCTGAGCAGGCCCAGGGGAATTCCAATCTCCCTCATCTACAGGGATGAGAGAACACAGGACTAACTGTACATGCTTCAAATGTGCTGGGCTACTTTAATTTGAAAGATGAAAATAAGTTCCATTGGGCATCCTTGGAAATGTCACTGTGAATTTAACCCCACCAGAGGTCAAAGTTTCAGAATGTGAAATGAATCCTTATTCACACATAATCTAACTAAAATGACAAGTGGGTTTGTGAAGAGTGGCTTCTTGGGCATTGGCTGTCTCATAATGGCTCATAATTCTTGGCTTTGTCTCACTTATCTGCTCCAGAATAAACTAACTCGAACTTCTGTGGTGATTCCAGTGACTGGGGAAAGTGAAGGTGCTGTGGTACAGGTAAAGTTCAGTGAGCTTCTCTGGGGATGGGAGGAACACTGGAAGATGACTCCACCTTTAAAAAAAATGTGTTGTGGTAATGTATTTTCCATCAAATCTCCGTTTTAGCCATTTAAGTATGCAATTCAGTGGCATTAATTACATTTAAAATCTTGTGCCACCATCATCCATTTTTCGTCACCCAGAATGGAAACTCTACCCGTTAAAGCCAGGACTCCTTATTTCCCCTGCCCCCAGCCCCTTGTAAGCTCTAATCATGTTCTGTCCCTGTGAACTTGCTTATTCTACATCGTTTGTTGCTTTTATGGGCCCTTTAAATTCGGAGTAGAGGCGCTCCCTCCCCGGATTCTGCCTTCAGTCCTGCATCCATGTCGCTAGGGGACAGTAATGACCACGTCAAGAAGCGGAGCTTGCGGTCTTGGTGCCTTTTGCCTTGTCACTGGCTGCTGATTGTCCAAAGTGCTTTGACTTCCATTTTCTGTCACAGTGATTCTGAGATAGGAGTACTGTTTTATTTCCCCAAGCCTGTTTTAACTGCAAAATGAGCTAACAAAGGACTTGCAGTCATGTCTGGGCTCCAGACCTCTGTATGAACTTTGAAGAGCAGTGGTGTCCTCTCAAGGCCTCAGTGCCCTTAGCTGGACAATAGGAAGTGGCCTAATAGGTGCTCTCAGGTGTCTGTCAATTCTGCGTTTCTGATCTGGGGACATGGGAGGGTCCTCCTGGGACACAGCCACACCCTAGATGGTGAGGAGCCTTTTTCATTTCCTGGAACTGAAGGTGGTGCCCAGTCAGCTATTACAACTGCACCCTTTTCCAGGGAACCACAGCCTGCCCTAGTCCCAGGAGACTTGCATTGTAAAGCGCTGATGTAAGGTAGCTCGACTGCAGGTTTTTTTTTGTTTTAGAGGCACGCTTTGCTTGTGTATCAGGATGTGACCTAAGCCTCTTAGATAAGGACAGATGAGAACATGTACAAGGTTTAGGCTTGCATCAGGAATCTCAGAAAGTATTTCAGTCACGGTTTCCTGGTTTGGATTTTACAGCTTTGTTACAGGAATGTGACCAAGGGAAAAAATGTCCTATTACAATGCTAGAGGTGGGGTTGAAACCATAAAGAAAGGGAAGAGAAGTTTGGGTGGAAGTAGGAATAATTGTCGAATTTTCACTCAGAAAGTATAAATTTTCTGAGCCTCTCATTTTTCCTTAGTTGACTCCCTATTTCCATACCTGTGGCAACGACTGCATCCGACGCAAAGGAACTGTTATGCTTTGCCCACCAACAGGTGGCCCTGTCCCTCTGGATAATAGTAAGTACCCAGACATTCAAAGGAGATAATCAAAGAGGCTTGGGACGTGAAGGGCCCGCCTGTCACCAACCCCATTCAGACGGCGTTGTGCAGGTGGGACTGGGGGAGAGAGTCCCCGCTGTGTGTGCTGAACTGGGGTGCAGGGGAAAATGTCACTGCTGTCCCAGAGAGCCTATCATCAGAAAAAATTACATAAAATCACTCACAGTCCTTTACAAAGCAGGATATACACAAGGAAAAAAAAACATTGCAAAAAAAATAAGTGCAGAACACATGTCCAAAGTGTCACAAAGATCTACTGAAAACAGTCAATGGCATAGAAGGCCTGGGTTTATAAATTTAAATTTGATTCTCTTATCAGCCTCAGTGGCCCGGGCCTAGCTGTAACTGTCATACAGCCAACATTTGGATAACAAATTAGGAACACTGGCAACAAAAGACATGCCTCGCTGGTGCCTGAGAGCATATGTCCTGGAAAATGTCTCTCTGGACTTAAGAGATGTTTCAGTTAGTCTTTCACTACAGATGGACAAGTGCAATGTTTCCACAACTAGCCAGGGTGGGGTCAAAGTAGGCAGGGGTTATTCTTAGAATCTCCAACTGAAGCCACCCCAGCGCCTAACAACCTGCTTGTGGGTTTGCAAGCTTTCCTGGTCTTTGACACTCCTCTGAGGGGTGGCAATGTCAGTCCAACAAAACAACCTTTAAAACGCCAACTCTGTAGGATGTAGGTAATCACACCCTGAATGATACTAATTCGTCAAAGAACAAAACTGAATGTAACCACAGTGAAAATGCCCGTGTGTGTGTGGAGTAAGAAGTCAAGGTGATTTTAGAGACTGTTCTTAGCCTCCTGGGTCCCACATCCCATCTGAGAATCCCAGGAAAGCCCTGACCACTACAGAAAAGCACACCCATCCCCAGGCCTCCTAGTGACCTGCTGGCCCTTGGTCTTAAAGGGACCTAACCTCTACAAAATTAAATATAGAGTGCAAATATAAGTTTGCGAACACAGGACGCATTTGTTTGTTTTGCTGAAAGCAGATAAGCTTTCTTTTCCAGACAGCGGCGTGCTTGGAGGCTGGCTGCCTCTCCTCCTCCCAGCTCTGGCGGCCACGTCGGTGCTAGCAGTTGGGATCTTTCTGTTGTGGAGGCACGGTAAGGGTTAGAATTCAACTATTTAGAGAAACCTTAGTGAAGAAATAATACAATGAGTTTGTTAAAGGAGATTCCTTCAGCTGCAGTCACATTTTGGCATTTTCCAGAGTTAGACTGCATATAAAGCCTTAGAGTGTCCTGAAAAGACTGATGTGATAACGGCTTAATCACTTCTGCCAAGTACACCAAATCTGAGCAGGGATCAGGACTTCCACACCTGTTTTATTTTACCATTGAGACATGTAACAACATGGCATAAAACTGGTAATGACAAGTTACCTTTTACCTGTAATAGGTTCTCTATGCTAGCTCCTAATTTCAAAAATAGTTCTTCCAAGGTGTAAGGACAGTAATTTGGATTCATATACTCTATAAACTTCTTGCCAACTCAAAATCTCTAAATATTTGAATACAGAAATTGAAGTACTTCCATAGATACATAGTTAGTGGTAGGTAGGTCTGTTAAAAAAACCTCTGCTTCTTTTCCATGTATAAAAGAAAATATGAATGCACCCTTTGTGTCATTTGTGATGTTGTAGACAGAACATTAACCCAGTGTCCTAAGCTAAGAAAGCCATTACCTCAGGCATACTTACATTTAAAGAATACTGTTTGACCTGCAGTAGAGTAGTTTCATACATAGTTTCTGTTTTATAATACAGTATAGAACAAAATTTCACAGTTAAGGTGCAGGGGTTCAAGTGGGTCACTCTTTAACTTAATGCAACTATAAAGAAACGCTACCACCTGCAGGTAGACGACAGCACAACTACCAAGTTGGCTGAACTCAAAACATGACATGAAGTGCAGTGCAGAGATCAAAATGTTCCTGTTTATATAGAGAACTAAAAATACTAAAGTTACAACAGCCCACCTAAAACAAAGTACCTTAAACCTAAACAGTTTCTATGAGTTTATCTGAAAATTTATGGCTTGATTGAGGCCAATTTTGTGAAAAGGAGTTAGAAAACCCATTTTTTAAAACATCTTTAAGGTTTAGGCCTCAGTAGTTCAAGGTGATGTGTTCAAAAGGAGCATCAGAGGTATTATCCTCCCTACCTGGCAGTGACGAGGTCCTTGAGGCTTAGCCAGTGGTCTCTACTGAGGGACCGTTCATCAGCACTAGTTTACACTACAGTGCAAGCCTGATGTTTGCTGTTCACAGATAACAAGTGCTCTTCTCTCCCCACAGAAAGGATCAAGATGCCTTCCTTCTCTACTACCACACTACTGCCCCCCGTTAAGGTTCTTGTGGTTTACCCACCTGAAATATGTTTCCACCACACAGTTTGTTACTTCACTGAATTCCTTCACAACCGTTGCAGAAGCGAGGTCATCCTTGAAAAGTGGCAGAAAAAGAAAATAGCCGAGATGGGCTTAGTGCAGTGGCTTACCACTCAGAAGAAAGCAGCAGACAAAGTCATCTTCCTTCTGTCCAATTATGTCGGCACCGTGTGTGATGGTGCCTGTGGCAAGAGCCAGGATGGCTCTGACGAGAACTCCCAAGACCTGTTCCCCCTTGCATTTAACCTCTTCTGCAGTGATCTAAGAAGTCAGACTCATCTGCACAAGTACATGGTGGTCTATTTTAGAAAGGCTGATACCAAAGACAATTACAGTGCTCTCAATGTCTGCCCCAAGTTCCACCTCATGAAGGATGCCGCTGCTTTCTGCAAAGAACTTCACATCAAGCAACATGTGTCAGCAGGTAAGAGGTCACAGCCTGAGACAACTGCTGGCACTGCTCATGGCCCACCCACGAGAAGCAAGAAACTGTGACACTGCCTTACTCCACCCATTCCCCCATTCCAGGGGGAAAAAAGCATTTGTGATGACATTCCTGAAATTTACTGTACAGGCTTCTTGTAGGGAAGATTATGTATATATCTGCTCTAACAGTAAGAATATCAAAGATTCTAAACAGACTACATAGGCCTTAGTCTCAATTTAAAATTAAAGGCCAATAAAACTTTTGTTACAAATATTACTAACTACTGTAGCGTTAAGAACTGAAACTAAATTTATAAAAACTAAATTTTATACTTAAAAACCAAGAATAACCGTAATAGAAAACCACAATAAAGGATCTTCCAGCCAAATGTCCAGTCTTGAATAGTCCATGTATTGCATTATAGGCAGAATTGTGTAGCTTTGTAATGTAATATATTAAGCTATGTAAGGTTGAGTTTAATGAGTATACAATGTCAGAAGCCCTTGCTACTTCACTCAATAGCTTGCTAGGCAAAACAAAAAACAAAAAAACCTCTGTTACATGCAAAAATCTTTACTTCTAAGACAATAAAAGTAGGAACCCACAGGCTGAACCCACCATTACAGACCAGAGGACCCGGTATCTATGTAACCCTAGCATTATTTGGTAGTTACCTAGGACATTTCCCTACCCAGACTAGATTTCATGGCCCCACTCTTGTACAGGTGCCTTTAACGTGAACACCAAAACGCACTACCTGCAGACCTGAGGTCTACTTGCACCAGCAGAGGTCACTGTCAGGTATCGCAGGGCTATTTCTCTGCTATTACCTAATTTGTCATGTTTAAAAAAACAATTCATAAGCTAAAAGTTAGCCCTCTTGTGTCTTTTTATATGTGACTTATACTGATTTACTTAAGTGAAAAAAAAAAAAAACTGCCATAGAGTTACAGAACACATAAAAGATTTGGGGTTTTAGGTGTTCCAACTTTTAATTTTTCTAAAAGTATATTTCTTAGTGTAGAGGTCATGAAAATGTATTTCTTTATATTAGTTTACATATTTTCCTACGAATGCTTGTCTCTCACACAGTACAATATTGACTCTGCTGAGGAAGGTGGATCAGTTTCAGATGGAAAATGTATATATTTGCAGGTTATCCTTAAGGGCCATGTTTGTTTTGTTTTTTTAAGGACAAAAAAACACAAAATAAAGCTTCACAAGCAGATATTTAGTAAAGGCTGAGGTAATGTGTTTAATGTGGTAAAGCTCACTTGTTATTATCAGTTTTCATGGTGCTGTAAGTGCTGGTAATACAAGGTCGACAGAGCTTATGTAAAAACTTGGAATGAAAACCAACTTCACTGAATCAACATTTACCAGTTATAAGAGCAATGTGTTATGTACAAAACTACTATAAGTAAAAAGACATTCTACTTTTGCGTATAAATAGCCAATACTAAAGTGTGTTGAAACAAACAAAATCAATGTTGTACGAGTTTATTTTGCTAAGAAATACAAAAAAATAAAATAAAAGAACATGCAATTTTTAAATTGAAGGCACATATCCCAAATGGTATTAGCAACTTGAAATTATTTTGGTGGACTCTTCTTGGTTCCTCACCTACTGAGGAGACAGAGCATTCCAATTCCTGTGAAATGCTTTAGTACCAGCATTTTCCCTTCTAAGGTTCTGACCATCTTTCTTTCTACGTTCCATTCTCACCTCCATTTCTTCTCCGACCCTGTTTTTGTGGTTCCCAGTCTTCTTCACCTCCTGGAAGCAAGCGCCTTTCGCACAGCGAATGTGGTAGACATCAGGCATTCCCCTGCTCCCGCCAGCTGACCTCACTGACTGGCTCCTGTCTCAGGACAAAACACTCTCCTCTTGCCAGGGGCTCAGAAGGCCTCACAAGGCCTGGACCTGGGGTGATTCTGCTTCAGACTGCTCACAGGTTCAAGTCAACTGGTTGTACTGAACACAAGGGACTCTCAAAGCTTTCACTTGGTTCTTCACGTCAAGGAAAATTTGGGGTTTAATGATTTTGTCAGTAGTAATTAAAAGCATACTTAACTGTTTACAACACAATTTAACAACTGTAAATTATACTAAATCATTTCTGTTTGGCTTTAGAAAGGAAAGATTTTCCACTCCGCTTTCGCTCTGCTTTGGTCAAATAATAATTGTTTTCTTTCCCCAAGCCCACCCTAGAGCAGGTCAGGTGACGAAAGCCAACCAGCCTACCCTTAAGTCTTTGCTTTGGGAAATCTAGACCTGAATGGACCCCCATCTTTTTTATCCTCCAATAGAAAATAAAAGGGGAAAAAAAAGCCAGGAGAGGAAATATTTTTTCCCTTTTAGAATTCCAAGAGGATACGAGTCATGTTATATATGCACACAACCCCAATGATCTTAGAATTTAACTCTGCTCTACGAGGCAAGGGGGAAAATGGAAAGGAACCAGATGGTTCTTTTCATGATTAAAGCACACAAACCACACACCATTTGTGGTTGCAAGACGCCTGCCTGGTGGTACTTAAAAGCCAACTTAAATGAAGGGCTTCCCTGTGTGAGAACCATTCAACAGTAACATTTCACAGCATGGACAGTTTATGAGATCCTGAGAAATGGACAGGAGAATTTACAGCTGAAGAAAAAGTTTATATTTATTCTCAAACGTCCTGACTACCAAAGCAGTTTATAATCTCAAACCAATGTCATGTCCTCAATGTAAGTTGAAATTCATTTATTTTCCATGAAACTTAAGCATCTAGGTCAATAAATTAAAATACATATCTTCTATAAGACTCTTACACAAGGCTTGTTTTTTGGTCTTTAACAGTGACTTTTTCCTTCCAGTCTCACCAGACAAAAGCAGCTCGCTCTCGTAGCATGCGGACACCAAAGCGCTGCCATTCTCGCTGATAAATCCACAGTTCCTGTGTTGTATCTAAGCAAGCCAACACTGCCCCTCCTTTCCATGCAATCAGTCGGGGATCCATGTCCTAGAGAGTGATAAGGATATTTCAGCATAAGTAGATGATTCAGGATATATACTTCAACTTCACTTGAATTTGGGGAATAGAAAAAGCCAAAACTGCTGAGTCAATATCCAGTAAGCCAGATTTTCAGGCTGCATTAAAGATTGCAGGACCCATGAAACTGCAGACATCTTTGTGTACTGACTGCCAAGAGAACTTTTTATTACTGTAGCTGCTGCTTTTGACCAGTTTTCAGGTCCTAGAGCCAGGAACATATGTAAGAAAACAACTTATTTGGATGTTTGAGTAAAACAGATATATCTCCACAATTATTTCCTCAGTGTGAAAATTAAATAGACACATTGTCTAGGAACTGTTCGTGAAATTTAATAAAATATAATCTGTTTCTCAATTCCTAGGTTTAAGTATCTTTTATCATAAAGATCATTCAAGCCAAAGAGGTCCTTAAAGGTCATCTGGTCCAGGGACCAGCAGTTGACCCTTAATAGGAGAGAGAGAAAAATGGAGCTGTTCTGACCAGACAGGGAATGAGACCAGCCAGGGTTCTCTTTGCCCCACCTGGTCCTTTTAGAAAGGGGGATGTCAGTAATGGGAGTTTGGAGCACAAAATTGGACTAGACCCAGGAATTCAGTCTCCTAGTCCAGAGTTCCCGCCATCATATCTGTGACCCATTGAAAGCAATTTTCTCACTTGACCCAAGCCCTTAAAAACTTCCCAGACATAAGCCCTTGCTTCCCAGGATTTCCTCTGCTACATATATAATAATTATAAAGCAGCAATGGTGACCTTATTTGTACACAGTCCAACTTGCACCATGAAGCAACACACCTTAGGCCGTGTTATCACGTCCACGTTTTCAATAATTCGCCTGAATGAAGGTGGCATTTTGTTGAGAATTCTGTGCTGCAGAAATTCCTGAGCTTTATGAAACATCAAACCACCTCCCACCACGAGGATGGAGCTGTACATCTTCTTTTTGGTATCATCGGATGCTGAAAAGATAGTGATATTCTTTGCACAATTTTCTGTCATATGCACCACCCTAGTCCAAGCCACCATCATCTCTCACTAGGACAATTACAACAGCCTTCTCAATCTCAAGGATCCAACCCACCTCAATGCAAAAGACAAATGACCATGCTATGACCCCCACTCCCAACTATGCCCATTACCCCTGCTCTTACCTAAGACTATAACCTTGAAGGGGGCCTACCAACTCCAACTTAGCAGTCCCACTTCTGCAGCTTCCTCTTCAGTCCTGCTCCCCTCAGCTCTCTGTACCCAGCCACACCAGCCTCTACGCAGGCTTCACTCCTTCCCACGATACTGCCCTTCACAGGCAGCTGCTTCTACCCGGGGCACTACTCCCACCTGTGAGTAGCTAACCCCATTCACCCCTTAGATTTCTCTCCTCCTCAAGGAAGGCTTCCCCCTCTCCCACTGTCCACATCTCCCCCCAGTAGTAAAACTCCCTTATTAAATCTCTCAATTAGAAGCTCTCAGCCAGTATTCTTTAGTTCTACTTTGTAGCACCTGCCATAGTTGTATTTCCACATTTATTTTTATGATTATTTGCCTTATTTTGGTCTCTTCCATTAGATTATATGCTCAACAAGGCCAGAAACCCGTTTTTTTCTCTTATGACCATATTTCCAACACCTGGAAACACAAGCAAAGTAGGTCCTCAACAGTCTTTGAGGGAAATGGATGTGGCTCAACCAACTAGGCTCCTGGCTACAATATAGGAGGTCCCGGGTTCGATGCCCAGGGCCTCCTGGTGAGCCCAAGTGTCAGCCCATGCAGGGAATATCACCCTGCACATGAGTGCCACCCTGCATGGGAATGCCGTCCTGCACAAAAAAGCCACCCTGCTCGGGAGTGCTGGCCAACGCAGAGAGCTAGCACAGCAAGATGACACAGCACGAGACACAGAGGAGAGAAAATAAGAAGACACAGCAGAACAGGGAGCAGAGGTGGTGCAAGAGAGTAATCGTCTCTCTCCCACTCCAGAAGTTCCCAGGATGGGTTCCTGGAGCCGCCTAATGAGAATACAAGCAGACACAGAAGAGCATACAGCAAATGGACAGAGAACAGACAATTGGGGGGGGGCGTTTAAAATAAAATAAAAAAGTCTTTGAATGACTATGCTACACTGTGCAAACAAACTCTAGCCTGAACCAGTTCATTCAATTTCTACCTCTGGTCCCTGACAAGCGCTTACAACAACAGTCGATGCTGTGAAGGACGGCTTTATCCAGGCCCAGGGCTTTCCCTTCAAACAGCGAGATGGCAGTCTTCCTGGACATCAGTGCTGTGAGGGCCTCCTCGGAATCATTGCCAGCCATCAGGCAGTCTCCCTGGGAGGATCCCAGGTCCACCTCCTGGGAATGAAGTCTTTCTGGAAGATCAGAAGACGGGCCACGGAGATCCCCTTCAAATCCAATGGGTTTGGATGCAGACTTTCGGTCAGCAGTAGCTTTTGCAGACTATAAATCAAAAGGACAATCAAGTAGATGGCATGACTACAACACTGTTGATGTTCTCTAGCTAGATCGCACCCCTCCTACCCCACTACCACACAAGTCTAAAAAACAAAACCCTGCTACTGTGATGCAGGCAGGAGGCATCCACCACAGTAAATAATAACCACCCAGCACCCACCCCCAGACAACTCGGGAATGAAGGTGGCATACAGAAGATGAGCACCTTTGGACAATTCCAAAGCAGTCACTGGCAGGAAGGGTAAAGTCTCAGAACCTGGCTAGCACTGATTGGACTTTAAAATTGGAATATCAATGTAGGACTTCCCCCACCTTCAGCTGCATTTTTATGTGGACTATTTTGGTGGGATTCATGGATCAGTAGCTATTATGGAATCTCCATGTACAAACCTTATCAAAATCACCTCATGCTTACCTCTGGGACAGGAATAAACACTAGAAAAAGTTTATAGATACCTTCTACTTTTTTCATAAGCTGCTGACATTTCATCAGCTGATAAGAGCTTTAATTTGTGCCCCTGTATTGAATATCCTATTATTGGGATCAACTTTGAACAAAAAAATTCAATTTAGCTCTTTGCCTATGCTTTCACTTTACATGCTTTCACAGGATAACCTTTAAAATAGGTAAAATTCTTATTGAAAATAGTTATTATTGAGTGAATATTCAAAAGCAGATCATGCAAGTAAATAATATACATCAAAAAGAGAGGTTCTTCATTAAATTAACTTTTTTCCCCCTCAGGAGGTACTGGAGATCAAACCACAGACTCATACATGGGAAGCAGGTCCTCAACCACTTGAGCTACATTCACTTCCCTAGATTAACTTTTAAAAGTGTGGACAGAAAAATGGATTAATGTCTGCTGAACAATAAATCTACTATCCAGATTTATAAATTTAAATTTATCAAATTTAAAATCCTGACTTCGTTTCATCTACAGCTCTAAAAACAGCATCAGTGTTAATATGCTGTAAGATTGCCAGGACTTCAGTGGTCAAGGACTATAGTGGTCCATTAATTGTAGACAAACTGCTCCTGCAGGGCACACGTCCCCTCCCACACCGCACACCTGTTCCTGCTTGCTCTGAGTGGCCAGCAGGTAATGCTCATCATGAGGATCCTCGGGATCACCCTGGGATCTGTGCTGCAAAGTTGTCATTTTCTGTCCAACAATTCCAAAAGTTGCTGGGTAAAACAAAGCCATTGGAGCCTGTGCAAGGAAGGAAAAGAGCACTTAATAAAGGATACTGCCTCCTATAATAATTGATTCACAAAATTTTGTTCTTCCAAAAACAAAACTGGCAGATCAGATGCTATAAGATTGGCCCAGTGCCTGCTGGGCCAGAAGGAAGACTCACTCATCACTGAAATGAATAGCTGATATGACCCCACACTGAGAGAAATCTCAAAGTAATGTAACATAAGTGCCTAGTGATCTACTTTACAGTTTTCAAAAAAGAACAGTGCCCCCTCTCTAAATAACTAATCACATAGTGACTAATTAAAAAGTTCTGTTCTAACGGGTACTGTGTCAGTGGCTTAAATGTTGGATTAGTGAATAATCTCCCACCATCTGACATCCTGACCTCATGAGGTTTCCAGCAAGTACATATTCTCTCCATTTTATTCAACCCGGATGGCTTTCCTTACATTCATGGAAATACACAGCCACATGTTACCTGGAGTTTCTCATCTCCTAATCGAAACTGGTAAAGTAGAGCTGGGGAATCTGGATGTCGAATCTGGAATTCATGGTCCTGAAGCCCAGAAATGTCCTGATTCCAGGAAAAGATGCAATCAGGGAATCAGTAAAAGTGCATGTAAACTCTTTACAACACACTTAAGCTTCTCCACTATCTAAATATAACCTATGGAAAAGTGCCTTACAACTTTCTACCACTTTCACAGTAACTTAATACAAGTTACAGCTTCTTCCCTGTTTAACAGTTGTGAAATTTCCACCATCTGCATTTCTATGCTTTCTTCCTTATCAATATACATTAAAAGAAAAATGGCCCAAATCAACAAGCAAATTCTCTTCATTAACTGGAAAATGTTATTGATATTTTTGTTTTTCATTTTTAAAAAATTCAACATTACTTGAAATTGAAAAAAAGTCTTCCAAAACAAAAAGTATAAAAAGGTAGCAACCCATATACAGTACTGATTAAATGTCACCCCTTCTACTAGAATACTAAGAAAGTGCTAGAATCAGCAATGTTGCTTTTGCCCCTACCTGATCTAAGTGACAAAAGGTTTCTTTAAGGTGCTGCAGAAGAAGGCAATCCATTTTATTTGTTAACTGGCATTCTCTGTAAGGAAACCCAGCTCGCTGCATTAGCCAGTAAAAACATCTTGACACATCAGCTCCCCCATATGCCAGACAGAGCCTAGAATTAAAAGAAAAGGGCAGATTGTTCAATCTGTCAGTTAAGAGGGTAGAAAGGGTATTTCAAGAAGTCGCACTGCCTCACAAGAAATGTTTGCTCACTGAAAGATTAAATCACAGAATGAAGAGACAGACTGACTGGTTGGGAGGGAAGGAAAAAGGAAACTCTAGCTAAAACAAATGGTGGGGCGCCTAGAAGTGATGATGTTGTTTGCAGTGAGTATCCACGAAACAGGATCTGCACTATTATAAATCCTACTTGTTTCCAAGTCAATACATGCTTACTGTTTGGCTGCCTACACTCAGTAGCATATAAAGGTGACAGGCACAGACACCGTAAGACAAACTTAAGGGAAAAGAGCTCGGCAAGTACTCTATTTACTAACTGAATGGTTCTACGACTTGGAAACACCACTGCTATTTAGTTGGTGGGAGAGCTGGGTCGATGATCTTCTCCACAATTGAGAACCACTGGCATTAGATAATCCAAACAAGGGTGAGCCGAAATCATACTGGGCTTTACAATGCATTGTAAGTAGCGGCAGGAGGCAGCAGGTTAAACTTCCTCATGGACTACCTGTGCCCTCTTTAAATTTGCTCCTACGCTCTGAGGCACAGACTACCTACAGTGAGGGACAGAAGAATTAAAGCATCCTGAGGGGCAGGAAGGAGCCATCTCAGGAGCACAAAATCTACAGAGGACCCTTAGGTGCAGTACCTGAGTGTGCTCACCTACATGGGGCTCACCTCATGAAGGACAAGCAGCGAACCTGCTCCTGAGAGCCATTTTATTAATGCTTGTATCGGTGATGACATCATTAATGGATGTGGCCACCTTAAAGTTATTTGTCATTCACAGAAAAGCAAATACTCAAAACACTAGGCTAGCTAGAGAATTCAGACCTGAAAATCCATTCTCTCCTGCATGACCTGCCTAATAAAGCTTTGTTGTGAGAGTATGATTGGTTTTCTTTAAGCCAGACCACAGCAAAAGACTCTGGGGGGAAAATGGACTTTGGCCCAGTGGTTAGGGCGTCCGTCTACCACATGGGAGGTCCGCGGTTCAAACCCCGGGCCTCCTTGACCCGTGTGGAGCTGGCCATGCGCAGTGCTGATGCGCGCAAGGAGTGCCGTGCCACGCAAGGGTGTCCCCGCGTAGGGGAGCCCCACGCGCAAGGAGTGCGCCCATGAGGAAAGCCGCCCAGCGTGAAAAGAAAGTGCAGCCTGCCCAGGAATGGCGCCGCCCACACTTCCTGTGCCGCTGACGACAATAGAAGCGGACAAAGAAACAAAAAAAAAAGCAGACAAAGAAACAAGACGCAGCAAATAGACACCAAGAACAGACAACCAGGGGAGAGGGGGAAATTAAATAAATAAATAAATCTTTAAAAAAAAAAAAAAAAAAAAGACTCTGGGGAACCACACCAACACATATTAGGACTTAAAAGAGATGTTGATGCAAAGTTTTATCACATCAGGAAGCGGATGTGGCTCAAGCAACTGGGCTCCCGCCTACCACATAGGAGGTCCGTGGTTCAGTTCCCAGTGCTTCCCAAAGAAGAAATGAAGGAAGCAGACTTGGGCTCAATTGGTAGAGCATCTGCCTACCACACGCTAAGTGCAGGGTTCAAACCCAGGGCCTCCTGACCCGTGTGGTAAGCTGGCCCACATGCAGTGCTGATGTGCACAAGGAGTGCCCTGCCATGCAGGGGTGTCCTCTGCATAGGGGAGCCCCACGCGCAAGGAGTGCACCCTGTAAGGAGTTATCCTGCGTGAAAGAAAGTGCAGCCTACCCAGGACTGGCGCCGCACACACGGAGAGAAATGCAGCACGATGACACAACAAAAAGAGACACAGATTCTGGGTGCCACTGACAAGAACACAAGTAAACACAGAAGAACACACAGTGAATGGATACAGAAAGCAGACAACTGAGGCGGGGGAGGGGAAATAAAGTTTCTTTAAAAATCTTAAAAAAAAAATGAGGGTGCAATTGGCAGGCACAGCAAGCTGACACAAGATGACGCAACAAGAGACACAAGAGGAAAAACAAATGAGAGACACAACAAAGCAGGTGGCTTAAGCGATTAGGCGCCTCCCTCCCAAACTGGAGGTCCCAGGTTCGGTTCCTGGTGCCTCTTAAAGAAGCAAAGAAGATGAACAGACACAGCAAGTGCAAACAGCAAGGAGGTGGGGAGAGAAAAAAGAAACATATCACAGAGTTCCAACAGGAAAAATAAAAGTAAATGTTTAGATAGCCTTGTTAGAATTTTTACTTCCACAATCTTGCTGGTTCCCTATGCAATGACTTTGCATATGTAATTTCTTATATATAATATCTTTCTAACTTGTGAGGCTTTACAGTTGAACAGCCTGTGAGGAGAAAGGGACAGGAATGTCACCTCCCAATTTCCTTACCGAGTGTTCCGATGAGAGACTCCATCCTCTACACAGCACACACTTGTCTTCTGGTCTCCAACATCTACAATGCATGTGCTGCTTAAGCCACTTCCAAATGTGGCACACACAGACTCCTGATGGACCACAATCCCTCAAAAAGAAAAGATGGAGGAGTGTCAGCTGGGAGCAGTAAAGATCCTTAAACCAAGAGTCCTCTACAGCCAGGAGTCTAGACACAACTGGGCAAACAAGTAAACAGCTGTAACTCTCAGAATAAGCACTTAAACATAAATCAGTGCATTTGGATTAATTCTGTCATTAAAACCAAGTTCATTTAAAGTAGATTTCAGTGGAATTATCAGACATACCTGAAAAGCCCATCTTCATTAAGATCATATTCACCAACTCTTTGACATGCTGTTTATTATAGATATCAGGAATTAACAAGATACATCTATAATACTAAAAAAGAAAATAAAAAGAGAAGGGTTAACACTCAATTCCAGTCAAAGCAAATTTCACCACACTTCTCTTCAGAGATGATCCTTCAAAGGTTAAAGGCCCAGAATAAAAGCTCAAATCTTTCTGCTATCCTTTGGATTTTATGAGGAAACAAACAAAAAAAGATGAAGTTTGTTTCTTTTTTTCCTTTGAATCGTTTAAAACTTGAGAAATAAAAATAAGACAAATGATTTATCTAGTAAAGATTAGAGAGAACATATAAACATGAACGAGCTTCTTCTATTTTTGTTATGCTACCACTTGCTGATTATAGGGCAGTCGACAGAAATACCAAAGAAACACAGTAAGAGGAGGAAAACACCAGAGGGGAATTAAGAAGAAAAAATGTCAACACTTTCAAGCTGAGAATGCTTAAAGAAGGACACTATATTATGAAGAACTTAGTAATGTATTCTTTTATTAGCCAATTTTTAAAATAAGCCAAGTAACTGGGAATTTTAGCTCACCTTTAAATCTTTCAGTGGGATTTCCAAGTATTTTTGTATTGCATGAGACCATATTACTTCAATATCTGCCAGAACAGCTGTAAGGGAGCCCCCAGGTCCTGAGTGAATATTTAACTGACCTCTTCTGATAGGCCAATGAATATTATAACAGTCCAGTGGATTAACGTACAAGGCCTAGGGAAAGGCAGGGTAAAGTACATTGTTACAACTCCTCTATGGGTTTTTTTTATTTACATGAAAAAAAATCGCAGGCCAGAAATTACCATTAACATTTGCTGAATGTTCTAAATATTGAGAGTGGAGTATCTAAAATTTCAGAAGCCAACTAGTCCTCAAAGTAGGAATGACAGAAAACTAGAACTGGATGGCAAAGTAAACGAATTTCAGAACCAGGATCAGGTTTCTCTTCTTCCATTTCACTGTGAAGAAGTTTCCTACCTCTTCTCCTACCAAATACTCAGGATGATGAGATGTATTTGTCCACTTATTTCCAGAACAGTGATCTAAAATTGCAGGCCGCATCTGTTTGTTGTAGGAACGTGCCTGAAAAGAAAGAACATCAAAACTTCTCTGAAATTACACAAGGAAAAGGGGTGGGGGGTAGCAGGGAGTGTAAGAGTTCCCTTTCTTTCCCCTCTTTCACAGACCAGACACAGTGGCAAATTTTAATAAAAATCCAGAACATTTGGTAAAATACAGACTGGTCAGGAAAGGATTGTCTTGTCCTTTTCCACAATCATGATTTTAATAACTAGGCTGTGATTCAGTCTAATAATACCAAACTATGCTTAAAATTGAATACAAAATTAGGGAAGTGGATGTGGCTCAAGCGATTGGGTTCCTGTCTACCATATGGGGGGGTCCCAGACTTGATTCCGGGGGCCTCCTGGTGAAGGTGAAGCTGGCCCACACTACAGAGAGCTGGCCCATGCCATGAAATGATGCAACAAGATGACGTAACAACATAAAAGAGACACAGGAAAGACGATGAGAGACACAACAAACCCGGGAGCTGAGATGGCTCAAGCAATGGGTGCCTCTCTCTCATGCCGGAGGTTCCAGGATCAGTTCCCAGTGTCTCCTAATGAGAAGATGAGAAGACAAGCAGAGAAGACAAGAAGACACAGAAGAATGTGTAGCGAATGGACATAGCAACAAATACAGGTGGTGGGGGGCTGGGGAGATGGGACCTAAGTAAATCTTAAAAAAATTGTATATAGGCGGCAGACATGGCCCAGTGGTTAGGGCGTCCGTCTACCACATGGGAGGTCTGCGGTTCAAACCCCGGGCTTCCTTGACCCGTGTGGAGCTGGCCCATGCGCAGTGCTGATACGCCCAAGGAGTGCCCTGCCACCCAGGGGTGTCCCCCGCGTAGGGGAGCCCCATGCGCAAGGAGTGCACCCCGTAAGGAGAGCCACCCAGCGCGAAAGAAAGTGCAGCCTGCCCAGGAATGGCACCACACACACGGAGAGCTGACACAACAAGATGACGCAACAAAAAGAAACACAGATTCCCGTGCCGCTGACAACAACAGAAGCGGACAAAGACGCAGCAAATAGACACAGAGAACAGACAGCCGGGGTGGGGGGGGTAGGGGAGAGAAATAATAAATAAATCTTTAAAAAAAAATTGAATATAAAATTATATATAATACAGACTCAGATCCATTCCTAACAGTTCATGTGTGTAGCAGTTTGGTGTTATTTTTGAATTCCAAAAATAGATATTAGATTATATTTGTAAATTGGTCTGTTCCTCTGGGTATATTAGATTATACTGGATTCAGAGATTTCATTCTTACTTGTTTAAATTATGATTAAGGCTTTTATTAGGCCACATCAAGGGGATGGGGCTCACAGAGAAAATGACATGGCAGAGAAGAGAGTTTGGAGTTTAAATGCTGGAGCCCTGAGAAGTAAACACACAGGAAAGGAACACAGAGTAAGGACAGCTAAATAGACACGGCAGAGGCCCCAGGGGAAAGAAATCCTGATAGTCTCCAGCTGGCCTTGTGGAAACAAAGCAGCTGAGCCTGGAGAGAAATGGGCCCTGGGAGAGAGACGAGACTTATTCCAGCCTACAGCTCATACTGGAAAAAGTTGGGACCACGGAGCCCTAAAGGAGGGAAGAGGAAGGCTGGACCCTTGCAGATACAGGCAGCCATCTTGCTCCAACATGTAGCAACAGACTTTGGTGAGGGAAGTAATGTACACTTTAGGGTCTAGTAACTGTAAGCTTCTACCCCAAATAAATACCTGTTATAAAGCCCAACAAATTTCTGGTATTTTGCATCAGCACCCCTTCGGCTGACTAATACACTACTGATCTATCATATTAAAGTGAAGAACATGGTAAGAATATGGCTTCCCACCAAGATTCTGGAAGTATACATTTAGTTAAATTAGACTCAGTTTGTAAACTGTAAACTTTCATCTTCTTGCCTTAAAGAAACATTTTATAAATTATCTGGCTTGCATAAGCATTTGTAACGCTGATTTGGGTATTCTATACTCATGAATGTTTCTTTTTTCATTTTTAAGGAAATCCCACCTTGCATTTCATGATAAAGAGAGAGCACGTCAATGGCATTATGATATAAGAGAGGTGGTAAAAGAATAAATCTGAAAGAGAAGTTGAGACTGAACCTGCTCAGGGGACACAGGAATCCGTCTTGCCCCATTTGACATCTTTTTGGACCATATTGCTTGATCCACCATTTTAAGGCCATTTTGTCTTTGTTCATTACTTTCAGGTTTCTAGGGGGAAAGAAAAAAAGATTAGTATAAACGATTAGTGAAAGCACTTTGGCAAACTATTAATTTAATCTATCAACAGGAAATGCTCCCTGATCAACAAGTAGCACTTCCTTATTCATTTCTCATATGTACCATTCTTGGGAATTCCAAGTAATCTTTTCTTACTTATAAATAAAAAACAACCATTCTAAGGTCCACAGGATGGAGGAACGGAGCGTGGATTAGAGTGGACTTACTGATATTCTATTCATGAACTATTGTGATTAGTAATCGAAGAAAGTGTGGCATTGGGGTGGGGAAGGTGGCCATGGTGGCTGCTGGGGGTAGGGAGTGGGAGGAAGAGATGAGATGTGGGAGCATTTTCGGGAGACTTGGAGTTGTCCTGGGTGGTGCTGCAGGGACAGTCACCAGACATTATATGTTCTCTCATGGCCCACTGGGTGGACTGTGGGAGAGTGTGGGCTATGGTGTGGACCACTGACCACGAGGTGCAGCGGTGCTCAGAGATGTATTCACCAAGCGCAATGAATGTCTCATGATGATGGAGGAGGTTGTTGTTATGGAGGGAGGAGTGGGGTGAGGGGGTGGGGGGTATATGGGGACCTCATATTTTTTTAACGTAACATTAAAAAAATAAATAAAGACAAAAAAAAAGTAATAAAATAAAGGAAGCGGACTTGGCTCGATGGATAGGGTGTCCGCCTACCGCATGGGAGGTCCACGGTTCAAACCTTGGGCCTCCCTGACCATGTGGAGCTGGCCCATGCGCAGTGCTGATGTGCGCAAGGAGTGCCCTGCCACGCAAGGGTGTCCCCCGCGTAGGGGAGCCCCACACACAAGGAGTGCGCCCCATAAGGAGAGCCGCCCAGCGCGAAAGAAAGTGCACCCTGCCCAGGAGTGGCGCTGCACACACAGAGAGCTGACACAAGACGACGCAATAAAAAGAAACACAGATTCCCGGTGCCGCTGATAAGGATAGAGGCAGTCACAGAAGAACACGCAGCGAATGGACACAGAGAGCAGACAACTGGAGGGGTTCGAAGGGGAGAGAAATAAATAAAAAATAAATCTTAAAAAAAAAAAAAAGAAAAAAACCCTTACAATAAATCATATGCCTCAACTCAAAATGGATCAAAGGCATACATCTAAGAGATAGAATTATCAAACTCTTAGAACAAATGTAGGGAAGCATATTCATTTGTGTTAGGCAGTGGTTTCTTAGACTTTATACCAAAAGCATGAGCAACAAAAGAAAAATAGATAAATAGTACATTTAAAATAATCATACACAAAAACCTACAACCTCTTGTACAATGTTCTTCCATCATCTATAGCAAATGTTCCTCAACAACGCAAGGCACTGGTGGGGGCGATGTATAGGAGGCCTTTGTGATATGCGCGTTTGTTTTGTGAATTCACAATTTTTACTACGCACTTACTGTTTCGTATGTTCATATACGCATAATTTACTTCAATAAATTTTTTAAATGAAAAAATAACAAATCCTATAACCCCAATGACTTTTGATAAAAATGTTCATAGCACTAATTAAAGCATATAGCTACTTTATATTTACAAAGTAATTTAGATATTCTTCCATGCCTATATAATTCTTGTTTACAATTTTGTAACAATGTCATATTCCTTCATATATTCTGTTTAATCAAGTATTCAAATTATCGTGATAATGCAAAGAATACGTCCATAAATATCTTCGTAGAAACGTTATTTTCTTTTGAATTTTATTCCTAAGATTTATTCCTTGCAGAATTTTAAGATCCAAGGTCTAATGAGTTTTAAACTCTTAAATCACCAAACGATATTTAAGTACAGTCTCCTAGAAAAAACAGAACCTTAAGATTTAACATTAGAATTACAGAAACTGCAAGATCCTGAAATTATCCTTGATTTAGAACTTGAAAATTAAACATGGATTATGATGGAATATACAAATTTAACACCTATCACTAAAAATTTTCCTGATGAGTACCATCCACAATAGGATATTGTAAAAGCTTACTCCAAGAAAACAGATTTTTTTACTTTAAATTATGATGTAATATAAAATTGTAATGAGTACTTATTGCAGCAATTCAATCTGCTAATGGATCAAAAATGTAAGCTCGATTTAAACTCTGGAAGAGAAAACGTGGTGATCAATTAATAAAGACCTGACTGTATCATCTTATAAGAGTGTCGATTCCATAGCTTCTATTAAAGATCACCTTGAAAAAGAAAATCACCTTGAGGGAGCAGTTGTGGCTCAAGTAGTTGAGCGCCTGCCTCCCACATGGGAGGTCCCGGGTTTGGTTCCCAGTGCCTCCTGAAAAAAACAAAATAAATAAGCAAAATAAACAATAAAACCAACTCAGGGAAGTCAATGTGGCTCAGTGGGTGAGTGCCAGCTTTCCACATAAAAGGTCCTGGGTTCAATCTCCAGGCCCTGGTACCTCAAAAAAAAAAAAAAAAAAAAAAAAACTTGATCATCACCAAATTCATCTAAAGGGATTTTTAAAAAAATTTTTATAACTAATTCTTTACATCTAAAATCACTAGTTCAGATAAAAATGATATTTGTAATCCTGAATGATGTTTTTATAAGTTTACTCAAGATTACCTGCTACACTGGAGCGTGTAAGCCCTCCCAGGGAAACAACCTGGGCTTTCTCTCCTGCTCCTTCATTTCTGACTTACATTTAGTCCCTCCCTTAGAAGCCAGTTGTCCTTGTATAGGGGCTGCCCTTGTTGTTTGTGTCTTCGTGCAATGATGTGAGGAATGCTGGCAGGAAGTGTGTCTGTGGCTCGACCAATCCTCAAAGTAGTTGAGCCTGGATGTATGACAACGATGAAGTTGCTCTGGATTTGCTGTAAATAAGAAAAACACAGGAGTGTGAACATAGTAAATAATATAAGGTAACAAGTTAAATCACATACAGGTAATACGTTAAACTATGATGTTAGTTTCATGTAATGACTATCGGACTCAAAGGTATCAAAATAATTCAGTAAAGGGAGTTTTCTGAAAGGAATTCAGCCACAGCTCTGGCCTGAATGCACACTCATTTTCCATCTGTGGTCCCAAGATCTGACTCACAGTAGGTAGCTCAGCAAATATTTGTTTACATGAATGAAACAAAAACTATGTGATAAAAACATATAATTATTGAGTACTTACGTGCCAGGCCCTGTGGGTACCTGGTGAGCAGGAGAGACCAAGTCCCTACCATCAGAGAACTTACTGTTTACTAAGGAAGACAGTTAAACAGGTAATAAAAGAGTGTGGGGAGTATATGAGTGATGATGGCCTGACTTCTCAGGGAACATGATCTAAGACAGTAGTTTCCAAGCTTGCCCATAAATCTGAATAGCCTAATCACTTTCGTAAAATCAGATTCAAGGGAAGCGGATTTGGCTCCACTGATAGAGCGTCCACCTACCATATGGGCGGTCCAGGGTTCAAACCCAGGGCCAACTGACCCGTGTGGTGAGCTGGCCCACGCGCAGTGCTGATGCACGCAAGGAGTGCTGTGCCACACAGGAGTGTCCCCCACATAGGGGAGCACCACGTGCAAGGATTACGCCCCTCAAGAACCGCCCCACGCAAAAAAAGCACAGCCTTCCCAGGAGTGGTGCTGCACACACGGAGAGCTGATGCAGCAAGATGACGCAACAAAAAGAGAAACGGATTCCGGGTGCCACTGACAAGAATACAAGTGGACACAGAAGAACACACAGCAAATGGACACAGAGAGCAGACAACTGGGGTGGGGGGAGAAGGTGGAGAAGCGGAGAGAAATAAATAAAAAATAAATCTTAAAAAAAAAAAAAAAATTAAAACACTCCTCAGGTGACTAGTACCCAGGCTAGCCACCAGCTGAAAGGGTCAGGGAAGAAATTAATATAAGGACAAAATTACTACTCTGTAATGATAGGAAGTAAGGCTTTATACATCAACCACTTGAGAGTGTGTATACAAACTGCATTTTACACATTATTTTTTAAATGTTCTTCTCTTGTTAGTTCTGTGCCACTTAAGTGAGCTGGCAAGAGCTTGGGGTTAAAAGCCAGAGTTCACAATTCCATCCCCCTAAGTCAGAAAACTTCAACGAATGTCACAATCAGCCTGAACCTCTAATCTTGAAAAATCCAATCTTGGGAGATGCTGAACAAGGACTGACAAAGCAGCACAAATCCAGGGCAGTAGAATGACTGTGAGCTTTGCTTTTAGATAACTGCTTTAACTACAAAATGATCAAGGGGCAGACCATAATCTGATGACTTGGGGAAGCTCCACCACCTACACTTGCTGAGGGCTAAGGAGTGGGTAGGAAAGGGATTTTGACAATCCCTTCAACAGGGACCCCTCAGCAGAGAACCACTCCAGCCCCACCCCTTAGCTGTCACCTATTCCACCCTCCCCTGGAGCTACAGCTGTGCCAGCTTGGCAGGCCTCCATTTAAGCCATTTCCTTGGCTTCCAATTAACATCAAGTTCAGAACCCTCCAAGCTCTACACCCTGCCGACCTCTTAAGCCTCTCTCTAGATCCACCCAGTCTGGATCTCCTCTCATTCTTTAACTCCCCATGTTGGTTTCTAGGCCTTCACATAGGTGATTCCTCCCTGCAATGTCCTTTCTCCTCCCACCTAAAGCTATTCCTCCCTTCAGGTGAAGATAAATGTCATTAGACTATGTTTGATAGTCACCCGGCAATACAATCTTCAGTCATTACTTCTATTTGTTGTTTGCATTCCCAAAAGACAACAAACCCTGTGGGGTGTGATCACCTGTTTTGTTCACTATTCTGCCCCCACACACAGTACACAGATGCTCAGGAGGTATTTGCTCAATGATGATGGCATCACTCGCAGGTGGCATGGTGCCGAACATTAATTCCCAAAGAAAAGAACATTTGTCCAGCAGACGAGGGTAACCTGCTCGCTATCAGGGATACCTGTATCTCATTAATGGCACATGCAATTTCCCAAAGTGAGGAATATAAACAAACACTTTCATTTTAATGATTAACCTATTTATTTTAATGTATATTAGAAAAAGGAAAAAACAGGGAAGCGGACGTGGCTCAACTGATGAGCGTCTGCCTACCATATGAGAGGTCCAAACCCAGGGCCTCCTGGTCCGTGTGGTGAGCTGGCCCACGTGCAGCGCTGCTGCGTGCGCAAGGAGCACTGTGCCATGCGGGGGTGTCCCCTGCATAGGGGAGCCCCATGCGCAAGGAGTGCACCCCACACTGAGCCGCCCAGTGCAAGAAAAGAGCAGTCCACCCAGGAGGGGCACCGCACACATCGAGACCAGCAAGATGATGCAACCAAAAAGAGACACAGATTCCTGGTGCCGCCGAGAATACAAGTGGACAAAGAAGAAAACACAACAATGGGGGGGAGGGGGGGAAGGGAGAGAAGTAAATAAAATAAATCTTAAAAAAAATAAAAGAAAAAGAAAAAAACAAAACTAGAAAAGTACACTCCACACATAATTTCCTGGATATTATAAGACTGAGTAAAAACGTTATTAAGTAAATAACAACACAGGTGCCACAGAGGATATGGAAAAACAAAAGGTTATTATATAACTGACTGAAGTTAAAGAAATGTTGTCACTGTGGTTAAAGGCCCAGGCTCTAGAGTCACAGAGCAGGCTTCAAATTCATCCTTACTCCGGATGAAGTTCCTAGTTGACACAGTTATTGTGAAAATTAAATGAGTTAATCAATCATCATGTAGCTCAGAACCTGATCAAAGTAAGTATTCCCTGAATGCTAGTTCTTAATAATAATAATAATAATAATAATACAGTAAAATCTTCCAAGGTTCTCCACTCTCTTCAAGATGGGCCAATCTTTTTGCCTTATATGGTCCTTATGGTATTGTCTACACCAAAATCTCCAGTCTTACCTCTTGCTCCCTCCTCAATTTCAGATATCCTGATCTACTAGTGCCTCCAACACCTCATATCTTCTCTTGCCTCCAGGTCTCCTCCATCTAGCTAACTCCTAATCATCTTTCTGGTCTCAGTCCAGATATCATCTCCTTTGGAGAAACTATTCCCTACCATCAGGGCTGGGGGAGATACCTGCTATATGTGTACTGGGATTGAATCGTGTCCCCCACAAAAGGATGCTCAGGTACCAATCCCTGGTCCTGTGGGTATGAAACCACTTGTAAACTGGGCCTTTGAAGGTGTTATTAGTTAAGGTGTGCCCAAAATGAATGAGAGTGGGCCTTCTCATCCAAACAGCTGAAGTCCTTATAAGCAAAAGAAATTGGACATAGGAGAAGAAGCCATGGGAACAGCTGGAAGCTGGAAGGCATCAGGATGCTGGAGAGAAAAGAGAAAACACCGCCTGTGCATTGCCATGTGATGCAAAAGCAGGGAACCCCAAAGATTGCCCGCCAGCCAGAAGACACTGACCCCAGGAGGAAGGAAGCCTTCCAGACTCTGAAACCATGAGCCAATAAATTCCTGTTGTTAAGCCAACCCATTGTATAGCATTTGTTTTAGCAGCTAAGAAACTAATACAGTGTGCCCAAGACACCTGTTTGGCCCCACTGCACTAGCTCATTCTACACTATGCTCTGCTACCTGTTCCCCAACTTGCATCACAGAATGGGTGAACTGTAGAGGGTGGGCACGGGCAAAGCCCTTTCAGACCATCCAGTCTGTCCCTCATCAGGTAGGTGCAGACACCAAGAGCTGTGCAACAATAATGACCGCACTGAGCACTGACTCTCTGTCAGACTATGCTCTACCTTTGACAGCTGCCTACCAGGCAGGTATTATCCTTAATTACCCACAAAGGAGCTGGCTCAGGAGTGCCCCACATGAAATTCTGAGCATTTAATGCCTCCTTATTTCTCCTGTGAATTTGTACATGGCCTTTGCCCATTTTCCTGGGCAAAGGAATGTTGGTGTTTTCTTCAACGACTCCTAAGAGTTTTTCTGAATATATACATTTGAAGGCTATTCACTCTCTGCCTGTCATGTCACTGCAAAAAAAAAAAAAATTTATGGTCAGTTTGACTTAATCCTATTCTCTTTTTGACACACAAGCTCCTAATTTTTATTTAAACAAATATCTACCTTGTCCTTGTTTTGAAACTTGAGATTTCTTTAACAAAGGCCCGAATCTGTTGGGGGGGGACCCCCTGCTAAGCTCTTTATCAAAAATCATTTCATCCTCACAGCAACTTGGGCTCGTTTTACTTCCGGAGATGGCTGCTCGGGGAGGTGAAGCGCTTGCCCGAGCTCACACAGCCAGGTGGTGGGAAAGCAGAATCTGTGCCCGGGTCTGCGGCCCCTGCGGCCTGGAGCTACCCCGCGTGGTGGACCATTCGCCGCGCGTCCTCAACTTCCGCGTCCGGCAGGCACTCTACCAGGGAAGGGAACGACCACCTCGCACCACCCACGAGGGCTTGGGGCCTGGAGGGTTGGGACCTGAACCTCTTCCGATCACCGCCAAGCTTCCCCTGCACCCGCGGAGCTCCGTGACTCCCGTACCCAACTGGAAGAGGCCGGGGACCCGCCCCCCGCGCCTCACCTCCTGAAGCGACTCGGGCACCAGAGCGGGCACTATGGGCCGCTTCACGCCGCGCTGCTCCTTCTCCTTCTCCCCGCCCTTTTCCTTCCCGTTCTCCGCGTCCCCCTTCTCTGCCTGGGTCATTGCCGCCGCCGAAGCCCACCAGCCTCTTGCCTCCCCGCCGCCACAGCGACCTCCAGGGCGGAAGGGCCACCGCGGGGGCGGGGCCTATTGTCGGCTGCCCTCAATTAAGATGGCCGCCGCGGAAGTCTTCCCACCAGAGCATTCCGGAAAAGCGGGGAGGGCGGGGCTGCCGAAGGAGGATGGGGGCGGGGCGGGGCGGGGCTTGCTGTGATTAGCTTTAAATGTACTTACCCCCAACGTAATGTACTTGTTAACTTCTTTATTTAAGCTTTTACTGTGGGCCCATGGATAATTAGCATTACCTCATTTCATCCTCACGCGTGTCTCTTTTCTAGGCTACTCAGACACCACACATACTCCTGATTCATCTCATACGTCATTGGTCATGTTTTATAGGTTCAATTTTTGAGGTTGGAGTTTCCTGGGGTTAGGGTCTCCTCTCTACACATGATTTTATCCAGTCTCGTGGTTTTAAATGTGAAGATGACTTCCGAATGTCTATTTCCAGTTTGAACCTCTTCCTGAGATCCAGACTTTAAACCAACTGCCTATTTGGTATCTCCACTTGTACTTCTACAAATTTGGCAGACTTAAATGTGCCCAAAATGATCTTCTCACCCCACTCCACAAAAATCCTACTACCATCTTCACCGATTTAGTAAATGCCATTTTCTTCTCTTGTCCACATTATATACATCCTCTCCATCAGCAGTCCTGAGTTGACTCTCTCAAATATATGTTGAGTTCAGCCACTTCCTTCCTTTCCTATTGTGGTATTTAGTTCAAACCACTATCATCTCACCTGGATGACCACAACAACCCCTTGATTCCCTGCTTCCAGTCTTGCCCTCCTATGATCTGTTATTTGTTTTAAAAATTATGAAGATGACCCCAGTCAAGAGGGCAGTGAGAAGCTTCATCCACCCACAGAAGTTTGAACACCCAAGAAGAAGTAGCAGAAACACCTTTCTCAAGTGCCAGAAAAGTTAAGGACTACAGTAACAAGGCAGGTGTTGAATCAAGAAAATGGCTATCTAAAAGCAGTGGGATTTCCTGGTGCTCTGGCAGGTCCTTTCTCTAGCCCTCACCAGCTCAGCATGGAGCCAACTCACAATCTCAGTATGAATCCTTGGCCCTGGTTCCAAAAGAAATAGACTAACCCTCAAGCACTTACTGGGAGCATTTATTATATGTGTGGCCCACTTTGTCTGGTGGTGGCCTGAAGGACTTGCTGTCCCAGAACTTGCCCTGCATGTGGAATGTGGCTAACAGAGCTCTCCTACAGAATGCTGGGGGAGAGCAGGGAGTTGGTAGCTGTCTGGGGCATGGAACTTGACTGTGGCACATACAGTGCAGTGCCGAGGACCACGGGTGCTTTAGTTTGCTAGGCTTCTCAAGCAAATGCAATGGAATGGATTAGGTTAAACAATGGGAATTTATTAGCTTACAGTTGTGAGGCTGAGAAAATGTCCAAACCAAGGCATTGCTTACTCCCCAAAGCCTGTGGCATTTTGGGGCTGGCTGCCAGCGATCCTTGGTCCTTAGCTCCTCAGTCACATGGCAATACACACAGCAGCCTTTCCATTCTCTTCTGGATTCTGCTGAATTTCAGTTTCTGGTTGCCCCTTGTGGCTTTCTCTTCCTGTGTCTGTATTCATTCCACTTATTTTTTTTTTTTAATATTTATTATTATTTTTTTTAATTACACTAAAAAAAAAATATGAGGTCCCATTCAACCCCACCGCCCCCGCCCCCCACTCCCCCCACAGCAACACTCTCTCCCATCATCGTGATACATCCATTGCACCTGGTAAGTTCATCTCTGAGCATCACTGCACCCCATAGTCAATGGTCCACATCATAGCCCAGACTCTCTCACGTTCCATCCAGTGGGCCCTGGGGGGATCTACAGTGTCCCGTAATTGTCCGTGAAGCACTATCCAGGACAACTCCACGTCCCGAAAACGCCTCCACATCTCATCTCTTCCTCCCGTTCCCCACACCCAGCAGCCCCCATGGCTACCGTTCCCACACCCATTCCACATTATAAAGGACTCCAGTAATAGGATTAAGACCCATCCTGATTGGGCTGGGCCACACCGTAACTGAAGCAGGTTCATCAAAAGATCCTACTTACAATGGGGTCACAACCACAAGAATGGATTTGATTTATTTATTTTAAAGATTTATTATTTATTTCTCTCCCCTTCTCCTCGCCCCCGGTTGTCTGCTCTGTGTCCATTCGCTGCGTTCTTCTGTGTCCGCTTGTGTCAGTGGCACCTGGAATCTGTCTCTTTTTGGTGTGTCAGCTTGCTGTGTCAGCTCTCCGTGTGTGTGGCGCCGTTCCTGGGCAGGCTGCACTTCTTTCATGCTGGGCGGGCTCTCCTTACGGGGTTCCCCTATACAGGGGATACCCCTGCGTGGCACTGCAGTCCTTGTGTGCATCAGCACTGCATGTGGGCCAGCTCATCACATGGGTCAGGAGGCCCTGGGTTTGAACCTTGGACCTCCCATGTGGTAGGTGGACACCCTATCCATTGGGCCAAATCCACTTCCCTGGATTTAAGAACATGTTTTCATGGGGTACATACAGCTTCAAACCACCACAGTGAGAACACTGTTTCCTAGGAAAGAGGGGACTTTTGTATCCATGGAAATGGGCCAATGGCACACATACACAGAAAGGACCAGAAAGTCCCCTATGCTTTGGACTGGAGCTAGTCTCTAAACTCATTGTGTGGGTTAAATTCTGAAGGAAAGCACTTGTACAAGTTAATCTGCAAAGATTGGGAAATGTGTTTTTTCTCCTTTTTTTTGGATAGCCCCTGGCATTCAAGGAAAGCTCTGTCATAATACTAGCTGGATGTAAGCTTAAGGATCAGATGCTCCAGAGTCCAAATTCCAGCAGTAACACTTTAAAATTTCAAAATGTCCCAGTTTCTACAAAAGATTACAAACATAGAATAAAGAGAATATGGCCCAGGCAAAGGAGAAGATTAACACATTAGAAATCACTGGGACATTCCAGACAAAGACTTTTAAAAGATGGTACTAAATATGCTTAAGGAGCTAAAGGAAATACAAATAACCAAAGCAAATCAGGAAAATGGTAGATGAACACGAAGAGAACATCAACAGAGAGATGAAAATTATGAGAAGGAATGAAACGGAGCTGAAGATCAAAGTAACAGAAATGAAAGTTTCTCTGGGGGAGCGGTGTTCAATAGAAGATGGAGCTGGCAGAAGACTCAGTGAGCTTGAATTGAAATCATCATCTGAGGGGCAGAAAGAAGGAAAGTGAGCAAAGCCTGAGGAACCTGAGAGTACATCAAGTGTACCAATATACACGTTGTGGGAGCCCAGAAGAAAGGGACGGAGATTATTCAAAAGATAATGGCTAAAGGCGGCCGACTTGGCCCAGTGGTTAGGGCATCTGTCTACCACGTGGGAGGTCCACGGTTCAAACCCTGGGCCTCCTTGACCCATGTGGAGCTGGCCCATGCGCAGTGCTGATGCGTGCAAGGAGTGCCGAGCCACGCAGGGGTGTCCCCCGCATAGGGGAGCCCCACGTGCGGGGAGTGCACCCCATAGGTAGAGCCGCCCAGCGCGAAAGAAGGTGCAGCCTGCCCAGGAGTGGTGCCGCACGCATGGAGAGCTGACACAGCAAGATGGTGCAGCCAAAGGAGACACAGACTCCCATGCTGCTGACAACAAAAGCAGACAAAAGAACGTGCAGCGAGTAGACACAGAGAACAGACAACTGGGGTCGGGGAGCGGGAGCGGGGATGGGAGAAATAAATAAATAAATAAATCTTAAAAAAAAAAAAAAGATAATGGCTGAAAACTTTCCAAATTTAATCAGAGACATGAATATACACATCCAAGATGCTCAACAAACTCCAAACAGGATAAACTCAAATAGACCCACACCCTGTCATGTATTGGTCACTGTTGAATGCCAAAGACAGAATTCTAAAAGCTGCAAGAGAAGCAATGTGTCACATACAAGGGAGCTTCAATAACATTAACTGCCAATTTCTCATTGGAAACCATGGAGACAAGAAGGCAGTGGAAAAACATAAAGTACTGAAAGCAAAAATTACCAAGCAAGAATTCTGTATCTGGCAAGATTATCTTTCGAAAATGAGGGAGTGTTTAAGATATTCCCAGATAAACAAAAACTGAGAATTTCATCACCTCTAGACTGGCATTTCAAAAAAAAATGCTAAAGGGAGTTCTGCAGGTTGAAAGGGACACCAGTGACCCACAAGAAGAAACAAAGATCTCTGGTAAAGATGTCCTGGGTAAATATAAATGCCATACTATTATATTTTTTTATCTGTAACTCCACTTTTTATTTACTACAGGCAAACACATAAAATGTAATAATAAATCAATGGTTTTGGGCTCATAATGTATAAATATGGAATTTGTGACAAGAACTACATAAAGGTGGGAGGATGGAGTGGTATAGAAACATAATTTATATATGCTACTGAAGTTGGTATCAAAGCAAATGAAATTTTATAGATTTAGGATGTTAAAAGCCCCATGGTAACCACACATATACACGCACACACTAGTGGAGAATATGGAAATTTATAGTGACAGAAAGTACAGATTACCAGGGGTGGGGTCAGGGACAATGGGTAGTTAATGCAAAAGAAGTGTAGATTTTGTTTGGGGTGAAAGGAAAGTTCTAGTAATGGATGGGGGTGAGGATACTGCAGCATTGCGAATGTGATTGAGTCCACTGAATGGCATGTTTGGGAGGGGTTGGAATGGGAATACTTATGTTGCATAGATGTTTTCACAATTTAAAAGAAGAAAGATTAACTAAAGAGATAATGACAAATGCAATATGTGATACTAAATGGGACCTAAGAATGGAGAAAAGTCTTAAAAGGACAAATTGGAATATAGAAGGGAAGCTTTATTATCAATGTTAAATTTCTTGAACTTGATAACTATATGAAGTGATTACATAAGTGAATCTCCTGTTTGTAGAAAATATACATGGAAATATTGTGTACAAGGAGTCCCCATGGTTCACGGAGTATGTGTGCAACCTGTTCTAAAATGTTTGGAAAATAGATGACAGAAGATTGAATGATATGGCAAAGGTGGCAAAACGTTAAAATTGGTAGATCTGGGTATCTGGAGGTGGGATGTTGGTGTTCTCTGTACGGGGTTTGTATTATTTTTGCAACTGTCCTGGAAATTTGAAACTATTTCAAAAAAAAACCCAAAAGCTTAAGCAATAGATTATGAAATAGTTAAGACAATCAATACTATGTATCTAGCACACTGCACTTAACACTACCAATGAGCCATCTCAAACAAAAACTGAATGTCACAGACATGCTTTAAGCCCTTACGTGACAACTCTTTGCTCACAGAACTAAATCTAAACTAACCAGGCCTATAAGGCCATACTTAATCTAGTTCCTGCCCACATTTCTAAGTTCATTACATATCACTATCCCCTTCTTTTGGGAACTGAATTATGTCCTCCATAAAAAGTATGCTCAGGTCTCAACTCTTGGTCCTTTGGGTGTGAACTCATTTGTAAATAGGACTTTTGAAGATATTGGTTAAGGTGTGCCCAACTGAATGCGGGTGAGCCTTAAACCAATAAAGTTGAAGTCCTCATAAGCAAAAGAAATCGGACACGGAATGAGAAGCCACAGGAGCAGCCAGAGCTGGAAGGCAACAGAAGGCAGAAGAGAAAGGAGAAAACACCATGTGATATAAAAGTCAAGGATCATGGATCCCTGGCAGCCAACCCCAGAATGCTGGTCCTAGGGAAAAAAGCATCACCTTCCTGATGCCTAGATTTTTTTTTTCTCATTTAAAAAAATTTTATTGATGTATATCACACAAACATACATAAATAAATGTACAGTAATAGTTGTGAACTTACAAATGTACATAACATCATACAGGGACATCATACCTCATCCTACCAAAAATGATGCCTAGAGTTTTTTTTTTATAATTTATTTTATTTATCCTCCCCCCACCTGCCGCTTGCTTGGTCTGCTGTGTCTGTTCACCATACATTCTTCTGTGTCTGCTTGTCTCCCTTTGTTGTGTCATTTTGCTACGCCAGCTCTCTGCAGGAACGGGCTGTCAGCTCTCCCCAGACGCGGGCCAGCTTGTCTTCACAAGGAGGCCCTGTCGATTCCCACATGGTAGATGGGAGCCCAATCACTTGAGCCACATCCACCTCCTGATGCCTAGACTTTTGAGTTCCCTTAGCTTCAAAACGTGAGTCAACAAATTCCCATTGCTTAAGCCAGTCATTGTATGGTATTTAACAGCTAGAAAACTAAGATGGCCTCCCTTGGCATTTCCAGCTATCCTTTTTTTTTCAGCTTCTCAGACATACTAAGCCCATCCCATTGTTGGGTCATTACACCTGTTTCTTTTGCCTTGGATACTCTTCCAATGGCTGGTTCATTCTCAGTCCTTTAAGTCTCAACTCAGATGTTTCCTCAGAAACCTTCCCCAGGCCTCTCATTATCCTCTTTGCTTGAAGCATGAATTAGTCTGTAAATATTTCGTCTTTCACTCACTGACTTCCATACAAACACGTAAGGTCCACCAGAAAAGGGACCTTGTCTTATTCCGGTTATCTTAAGTACACAGTAAGTGCCCAATACACTGTTGATTAAATACATTAGTTAACTCTTTAATGTAGGAACTAATCCCCATTGTACAGTAAGTAAACTGGGACAAAATGACATAAAACAACTTAAGATCAGAAACTACTGAGAGGCAAAGATTTTAACAAAAGCTACCCAAGAAACTATGAACTATAGCAATCTAGCCCACTGGGACAGCTGAATGCCAAACGCAGCCAGGAGCTGGGATAAACCATGAGGAATAAGCCCTGAAGTAAGTCATGTGGGGCAGAAGAGGATCATTGGTCACGTGCACAGGGACGCCATCAATAACAATGACACTTGCCATGGTCTTGTTAGGTGGATTTTTGATAGAGTGATGTTGCCATCCACTAGTCATGCAATATTAAGTTATTAAACTTTACTGAACCCTTGCAGTTACTCATAAAATACAAGTTATCTACCTACCACAGTCAGAATTAAAAATATGTAAAACAAAGTCTGATGTAGAATTGAGTACTTAATAACCTGCCACTATTATCTTTAACCTACAACTTTTGTTCCTTTATGAATATCCGTGTTTGTGCCACTATATCCCCATTTCCTGGCATAGCAGGGTTTAATACTTTCATCTGAAAACTTTGTTTGAAAGTCTGTAAAACACTGGAGTTAGACTCATCTGTTTCATTTTCCCGGTAAGAATTTCTGTGCTTACTAGGTGTAGACACTCTTCAAAGCACTGGGTTAAGACAAAATCCCTAACCTCATTATGCTTCCATTATAGTGGAAGAATTTGAGAGAGTTGCTAGCATTTAGATGGGGTTTAAGGACAATAGGCAGTACCTTAAAGCAATGGTTTACAACTAAAATTTGTCAAGAGAGCATTTAAAATTTGTCAAGATTTTAAAGAGTTTCTGGTTATGGCTTTATAAATGCCTTAATTAAATTTGACAGCAAATCAGACATGTTGCATTAAAGTTTCATGGGACAAAAATGTTTCAAGATAAAAATGAATAAAAGGGCACAGATATTCTATGCATATTATGAAATAAATACAATGTGATTTATTTATAAATGAGAACAAATTAACAATGAACAGTATTTCAGAAATTGAAAAAGCTGACACAGATTACCAAGTACACAGACTTATTTATTTTCTTCAGATTCAGTTTGTGTTTTAATTATACAAAGATGAGGAGCCCTGCAACCTAAATATATTTACTTATTAAAACTATATTAATACTTTAATAAACTATACAAAAAAGATGAGACAAACATGTGCATTTATGGAACTGCAAGTCAGTCATGCCAGATCCCTGCAGAGGGAATTCCCAAACATGACCTCATTCATCTGTGAGGACACAGAGCAATCCTTGTTTAGACATACACATTCATGTACTGTCCAGCATGGTATACCCTCTACTTCTTGATGGTTTCCTTCTGCTATGAATGTGCATGTTCGGTTGTCTGCTTCTTAGAGCAGACATTTACCTAAAAGAAAAAGTTTATTATTAGTTATTAGTTATTAATTTGGATCTGTTTGGGAAAAAATCCAATAATCATTGTTTATATCAAAAAGCTACTTTGATAATAAAGCCAATACTTTTTTCAAGGGTTAAGATATAAACATTTTTTCAAATAATGATGCCTCAGTAATTACATAATGTTGGGCAATTTCTATTTTCCTAAAGAAAACCTTCCTAAGGCAGCATTTGGAAATAAAAGAAAAATTCCTTGAAAATAAATTTCAGATTTTAATTTACCTTCCTCATCCACCAGCCATTGGAGGAGGACTAGGACCACGCAGATGATTGATTCGACCCATTCTTCGGGGAGGGTTTCCTGGTGGCCTAATAAAAGAAAGCATTATTACCTGTTTAGTAGATAAACTTTAATTAGTCCCTGTTAAACACTCAAACAAATCCTTTTCTAAACTAAAATCTCCAGATTTTAATATTGGCCACCAGTTTTGGCCTCTATTTTAGCCTTTTCCCTTGGATGTATATTTTAGCTTTGCTAATTAACTGATCAGAGACAACTTGCTTTTAATTTATAGTAATACATTAATTTTGTGAAACAGGATTTAAACTTCTGACTTCCATAAGCCTAACTATATGTATAACATGTTTTACAGTTTAATTAAGACATACCAGAGGGGTAAAAAAAAAAAAATATTAAGAAAAAACTATACCCTCTTCCATCATCATATCTGGAATCAGATGAGCTTCCATAGCCCCTCTTTTTTTTCACATCTTGCTGAAGCAGAGTTCTGAAACTGAAACAAGCAGCAGAAACAATGTAGGTACCTTTTTCAACAATATTGTAAAATGTATTTCCAAGACTTCAGTTATCATTTCTGGGATTAAATGGATGTGGCTCAAGCAGTTGGGCACTAACCTACCACGAGAGGTCCTGGGTTTGGTTCCCAGTGCCTCCTAAAAAAAAAAAAGAGACAAGTATACAGTGAATAGACACAGAGAGCAGACAGCAAGTGCAAATAAGGATGGGGGAAATAAATCTTTTTTAAAAATTATCCTTTCTGTGAGAGGATGACTAAACCTACCTAGCTCCCAACTTACTTTCTTGCAGCCAGCTGGACAATGCCACCTACAAGCACATGACTAAATCATAGCATGCTATATTCTGTGCCAAATCACCCTTCCTTGTCTTTATTTGCTAATAACTCACCTAGAAAGAGCCTGAAAGAAGAGTCACCACCAACTTCTGTCGACTACTCTAAACCAGTTATCATGTTCCATAATCTGCTTTTGCAGTATCTCACATTCATTGCCCCTATGAATCCCCTGCCAATACCCTACCTAATATTACCATGAAAAGGGAGGTATGAGGGTGGTATGCCAAAGGTACAGGGCTTCTAGGAATCTATTTAAATATAATTTTATTTGCAGAAAGGGAAGGTTTTAACTAATTTATTCTTTTTTTTTTTTTTTAAGATTTTATTTATATCACCCCCCCCCCACCCAACCCCCCACCCCCGTTGTCTGCTCTCTGTGTTCATTCGCTTGTTCTTCTGTGTCTGTTGTATTCTCATTAGGCGGCTCCGGGAACCAATCCTGGGACCTTCCAGAATGGGAGAGAGGTGATTACTTTCTTGTGCCACCTCAGCTCCCTTGTTCTGCTAAGTCTTATTTTCTCCCCTATGTCTCTTGTTGAGTCATCTTGCTGCGCCAGCTCTCTGCCTCGGCTGGCACTCCTGCGCGGGGCGGCAATCCCACGCAGGGTGGCAATCCTGTGCTGGGGCCGCATTCCCTCACCAGGAGGTCCTGGGCATCGAACCCTGGACCTCCCATATGGTAGATGGGAGCCCAATTGATTGAGCCACATCCATTTCCTTAATTTATTTTTAATAAACAATATGGGGTAAAATTTGTAAGAAACTTTAAAGACATTCTGCACTAAGTAACTGAACTCAGGGCCTGTACCATTTTACATTCTATCCATTCTAATTTATGCTACCATCAGATTAATCTTTCTCTACCACAACTGCAATTAAATAAATGTAGAGATCACAACCTGATCTCCAAAACCCTCCACTACTCCCGTGCCCCTCCCTCCCACTCAAACACTAAACTTCCATGCTAGTTTCTATGTGGTTTCTTCCACCTGGAATAATTTCCTCTGATGTCATTCCTACAATCATGCCCCTCTCCAATGGCACTGTAATCCAAAGATTGTTAAAGTCACTGAAGGGACTGTATCTCTCATCTTTGCATCCATGCAGTTCATTGTCCATAGGATTTTGATTTGTTAATAGTTGATGAACCATTTTTACAAGACAAATAGCAAGTGAAAGAACCCAAAACTGTATTTAAGAACTGCCTGACATTATGGACAAGTTTAAATTTTGTCTCCTGTGTCACTGACCTTAACTCTTCATTAAAAACAGTAAAGTACATTTTATGTGATCTATGTACTTAAGAAAGATGTTTGGTGGCAGCATTACCACTATAGAAGTCTTAATTTCTCTTAGTAAAGCTATGAACAAAAAAGTAACAATTGAAAATGCCTCAGGAAAGTTGAGCTTATTTAAGATACCCAACACAATATATTTAATACACTTCTCTCAGCTTAAATATTAGTCTATTAAGAGCACTACTATACTTACAACAAAATAACGAATTCGGCTATTCCCCAAAAGAAATCTGTTATCAAAGATAATCTCCATGGGGACTGACTCCGGCTGTCCAACACTTGTCCTATGACAAGAATAAACTTTAGTTAGTGCTACAATTCCCTGACATAAGATGTATTATATTTAATTAATTAGATAACAGTTACAGATTCTGACTTCAACTAGTCTACTGTTACAAACACTGAACAAAAGGAGAGGTCTGCTTCATGCAAATCATTCTAAGGTGGGTTCTGGGAAGTAGAGCTCCATGGAGAGGGGTTATCCCTTTAATATGTCAAATGCCTACCTATAGTTTGGTGGCAATAAATGGGATGGGCAAGTATGAAGGAATGCTTTATATCACCTCCGTATTTCCTAAATGTGTTCAGTGTATTTTTTTTTCACTTGCAAAGTCTCTTGCCTATATAAAAAGACTGTATATACATACTTAGAACTTTTTAGAATCATTATGATAAATTTTTAGAAATCAATGAATCTGTGCTCTAAGTATGAGGGCAATTTGGCTTGTTCTTCATTAAAATGACAAGTTTCTATAACAAGATGCTCTTCATTCTAATTATAGTCTCCAGCTTTATTTTAAGCAAAACTGGATCTATTTTTCAAATCACTTAAGCTAAGAGAAGCTACAACAGGTACAGTTAGTACTCTACAGAGTTTCAGTCTTGCAAATCAAGAAGGAAGGATATTTTGGGGAAGAACAGATGTCTGTCAACTACCTCTCCTCTCCACTATCGCAAGGGCTTCAGCATGCTCACCTCTAGCTCTCTCCACTAGGGTTTACTTTTCCTCTTTCTTTAACAAGTTTATTTTCAGGTATCCACTTTGACCTCAATTCTCAAAGAACTATTGAGATAAAAGGGTCACATGTAAAGTCAGAAGAACATGGATGGTAGACTTGGTTTTGCTGCTCACTGGCTCTGCTTCTTTAGGCTGATAGGAAGTCATTTGACAGTAAGAGAAGTGTTTTATAAATAATGAAGTGCTGATAAATACAGTCCTATCTAAAAAGCTGGGTCTAATTGGAACCCATCAATTCTTCCTTTGAGAGTCTAAAGAATCTATTATATGCACCTGCATTACTTTCTTGCTCTTTGCACTCCCTTCCCCCAAATTCCCAGCGGTAAATAAGGTGCCTGAATGTAATAGGCATTTCTCAACTTTAAAAGCGATATAAAAGGACCTTTCTAGTGGGATATTCATGTGGATCAGATACAATAATGCATACATAATAAAACACAGCACAAATGTATGGATAAATAGAAGCCAACAGCCTCAAGCTCATCTACAAGTGTTCAAAACTGAGATGACACTTTGGTGCCTTTCTTTGGTACCTGACTTATTTCAAAAGCTTTTTAAGTGGGAGACAAGGAAGGAGGTGAGAGATTTTGAAGAGCAAAGAAATGCAAAGTGTACTCGGCCAGAAAACTTCTCAATGACTAGCTTAATCATTTCTGTAGATAAACAGATGATTCAAATAGAACCAGGACCTAGTTCCAGCGACCCAGGGGGTACTTGCCGCAGGGGAATTTCACCTGTATCAAACAGATGGGGCAGGCAGTTCTGGCATTGTTCCGACCTGGACATATTCATTCTTGTACAGCCATTTTCCTTTTGGAATCACCTAGTCAAGTCTCTCTTAGATTATCTATTCCTGGAATAACTAAATTTCTTCTAGAGGCCACGGCGCTTCTCCCTCCGTGAAACTGGGACAAAATAAGACTCTGGCTACTTACCCTCTCCTCGGAAAAAGGCCCATCCAAAGCTCTCATCTAATTCTCGTTCGGCTTCGACTGTTTACCCGTTAGATAAAGAGGCAGTATAGTTGATAATAGCCAAGACTTAGAAGCAGGTCTACCTAGGTTAGAATCCCGATTGGGTCATTAACTCCCTTTGGGATCCTGGGCAAGCTATATAACCTCTCTGCACCTGAGTTTCTCCAGTCGCAAAGTAAGGATAATAAAATACCTAAAAAGGGCTGTTGTAAAGACTGAATGAGTTGACAAGCAAGTAACGCTAAAACAATCGCCGAGGCATAAGCGATATAAATGATAAATAATATGCATATCACTGTCAATACTAATTAAGGACGCCCAAGAGGAACAACTTCCCCAGATTCACAATCGGAAGCTCGCCAGACGAAGTGGAGGACGCTGCGCTCCCTATGCTTAGCTCGAGGGCGGTGGGAATCCGGCACCGTCGTCACCCCAGGGACCTCCGCCCCAGGCAGCAGGCTCGGTGGCTATAAGCTGACGCGTCGCAGGCCGGGGAGGCCTCGTATTCCGGCTTGGCCTGACCGCGGGGCGCAGAGCGGGACCGACGAGCGAAGGTGGAGAATATCCCCGGACTGCGACCACCCTGGTCAGCGGCCGCTCCTGCAGCCCTCCCCCCAACTCACCATTCGAGATGTAAACCATCTTTCCCCTCGCTCCTCGTTCCTGGAGGGACTGACAGGCCAAACCCTCTCGGGTTCCGTTTGCACTTCCAGCCGCTGAACCCTAAGCGTCACAGGGGCGGATCAAACAAAACAGTGACGGAAGGGAGAGGTGGGCAAAATCCACTGGCTACCGAGGAGGACACGCCCCCAACGGGCGTTTTTGCCTTGTCACGCCTGCACTTCCGGTAAAAAGGACGCTGCCGGGGTAGTGAACGGATATGACGGTTGGGCGTCGGCCTGTAAGTGCGTCACTTCCGGTCTCCTTTCTGATTTAATACTGTTGTGCTCGCTTTTCGCTTCTTAGGAGGAGAAGCTGCTTTTTTTAGTTAACTGGTAAGCCCAGTCTCGGGGTTAGGCAAAGCTGTCGTGTGCGAAGTGGGAAGAGACGTCGGCAGGAGACAATTCCTACTAATTTTCCAAAAGTGTAGATGTTTGAGGGTGTGGAAGTTGTGAGATTTGACAGGAGGAAAGTGCCCTTCGGGGTTAGGCGGTCACCAAGCATTAAGAAATCTTGTTGTCGCCCCTTCGGGAATACACAGCTAGGCCCCATCTGTATGTATTCATTCTCTTTTTTAACCAATATTTTTGCTCTGCGTTCACCAGAAGTGAATGGAATTTTAAATCAACATTTGTGCGATAACAGTGAAAAAGTCAGTGCTGTAGCGTCGGACCCTTTGCTTGTTTTTATAAATTGATGGCTACTGCATGCCAGCATTGTGGATGCAAATGATTCTTACTGCTTTGTAAGGTATTACTTGCAACTGTTGAATAGAAATGTACTGCACATTTCTTTATGGTAATACATTGAAACATAAGGGAAATTTTGGCGGCCTTTTAAAAAGAATGATATGTACTATAACAGTCTGGATATTGTAAGGAATAATTTGTTAGTATTTGAATTCATGTTTATTGAACCCCTACTTAGTTCAGCCCTTAGCTGTTAGATATGATGATGAACAGGAAGACATAGTTCCAGTCTGAAGGAACATGTAAACCAGTAGAGGAGACTACCAGGAAATTTTAATATAGTGTAGTAAGTGCTGTGATACGGTATTATATGACCATCTTCTGGGTTTTAGGGAGTGGGGTTCTTGGCAGGCTTTGGTGATCAAGGAACACTTTGTGAGAAAGTGTATTTGAGATGAGTAAAGATGAGTAAAGGAGAAATTTCTAAAGTAACAACCTGTGCAAAGACCTGCCTTAGAGTGTGAGGAGGAATGGTGAGATGTAAGTCTAGAAAGGTGAAAAGGGTCACGACCATCCAGGACGTCCTCAGCTGGGGTTAATCCTTAGAGTTCTGTAAGTACTAAGTTGGGGAGTGACATGATCAGAAATATCTATTATAAACGTTCTCTGGGTCCTTTGGAGAAGGCATGTTAATCAGGAATACACCAGAAGGCAGGGAGTTTTGTAGCAGTGTCTCATCCAACTCTTCTGTGGAATAAAGTCCATTTTGCACATGGGGAAACATATTTTGGGAGAAGTAATCTAACACTCTTCACCACCGATCCCCAAGTACAACCTTGTGATAAAAGACAGTTAATACACTTGAGGGATTAAATGGGAAAGGGATTTATTTCTTGAACACATAATTCATTAGAAAATGTCTATTACTAAAAAGGTTTTCCTATCAAAAAGGTATTAAGAAAATTTTTATATCAAAGTATCATTTGGGTTCTGACTTCTTGATTATAAAATTCATCTCTTGTTGAATCTTTATCTCATTCCCTTTAGCAGCTGTTCCATACCTTTTTTGCTCTTCTGAAGCCCTCAGCAGATAAAACCTTTCCTCTTAATTTGTAGAAATTAGGGCATCCAACAATGAATTTATTTTCTCATCAACATATTAAATCTATTTCTCCTACAAACACACTGAAGTCTTTCCTATTCAAAAATAATAATAAAAGCATTGGCCTTACAACATCTTTTTTGGACCATATCATCCCTTTTCTTCCTGCTGCACTTCTTCCTTTGCTGGATTTCCACCCACTCTCTATGCTTAAAACTTTGTAATCTGGTTTATGATATCACAGCCAGAATTTGTGATGCTTTCTTCCCCAAAAATCTATTCACATCCCTGTCTTCCCCATGTCAGTATATGGCCTCACCTGCCCCCCACTTATCAAATCAGACACCCTGAATTCAGTATCAATTGCTTTCCTTCCTTTTTTCCCTAAATCCAATCCATCAACTCCCATCAATTATAGTTATAAAAGAATTAAAGCCAATGCTTATACTAAGTCAGCCACTGTGCTAAGGACTTTATGAATATTGTTTAAACTTCATCCCTACCCTGTAGGCTTGATTCTGTTATCTAATTTTTACAGTTGAAACTAAAGAAAGTGAGGTTACATGGCTAAAAAGTTGTGGCACCAAAATTTGAATCCAGATACTCTTAACTTCTGAACTCTTGAAGTACTCCACTTTTGTCCATCCCTAGTTACACTACCCTAGACCATACCACTATGATCTCTCATCTGCTCTACTCTGATTGCCTTCTAACTGAAATCCCAGTTAATACCTTTACTTGCCTTAAGAATTTTTACACACTGCTGCAAAGAGCAATCTTAAAATGAAAATCAACTTTCATAGATTAAATCATATCCCCCACTAAGGCATGTTCAAATCCTAACCCCCAACTCCTGGTCCTGTGGATGTGAACTTATTTGTAAATAGGATTTTTAAAGATGTTATTAGTTAAGGTGAGGCCATATTGAATCAGGGTATACTTTAATCCAGTATGACTGGCAAGTCCTTATAAACAGAGGAAATTTGGACACAGTTTGAGACAGAGAGACACCCATGTGATAGGTAGATACTGAGTTATAGTTGGCAAGCCACCGCCAGAACACTACAGACTTCAGAGAAAGTCTAGCCCTTCTGACATCTTGATTTTGAACTTTTAGCTTCCAACTGAGAGACAAAAAATTCTGTTGTTTAAACCAACTAGTCTGTGGTACTTTGTTACAGCAGCTCTGGCAAACTAAGACATCATCTTACTCCTGCCTAAAACCTTTTAGACACTAAAATTTAGTGATTTCCTATTGCTCTTAAACCAGTTCCTTTTCATAGGATACAGGCCCCTCATGACTTGTCCTCTTGATTGCCACTTTCACTATACTTTATGCTACACTCAAAAATTGTCCTCTAGAAACATTGTTCTCTTAGTGTTTCAAATACCTAAGTTCTTTCATGCCTCTAGAACATTGTATGTGTTTTTTTCCTCTCCCTCGAACATCCTTTCTCTGACTTGCACACCCAGCTCCTTTCATCCTTTAGATATCAGCTTAGTGTCCCATTTTAGAGTGCCCTTCCCTGACCACTCATCCCTGTGATTATTTTCTTCATAGTATATATCACAATGTGAAATTGTTTTGTTTGTATCTTTACTTGATTTTTGTCTTTCCAAGAAAATGTAAGCTCTAAGAGGTCTGGGGTCCTATCTGCTTGTTCCTTTTTATATCCTCAAGATCTGTCATAGTCCTTGGCAGGTAGTAGGTACTCATATATTTGTTGGTTAATCGAAGGAAAGAGAAATTTATAAAAAGTCTCTTAAAAACTCTCCAGTGAGCAAAGGAGGAAGGAAACTAACATTGGAGTATCCACAGTATACTGGTTAGGCTATCTCCTACTTTCCATTACTCCATCTAGATCATTTCTTACTGAGATGTAATGCAGTGATGTCCTAATGAATGACCTCTAGCCTCTCACCATTCCATTTCATGCTATATTCAGCTGCCAGTTTCATCAGATCTTGCCTCTTTCCTGCTCACAATCCTTCACTTTATCCCCACCATATGCTAAATAACACCCAGCCTCCATGGTCTGGCATTGAGGGTTTCCCTGATGTATGTAATTAGATTTATCTCACTGACTTACAGACCCCTTGTTTTCCTGCCTTGTTCCTTTTGTGCATATGGTTCTTCTTGATAGGAATTTTCTCTATGTGGTAAAATCCAACCAATCCTATCAGGCAAGGTTTATTCCTATCAAGTGACATAATACGTATGTAAAAGGACTTTGAGATGAAAAAATTTACATAATTAGTAGTAAAATCGGGTGGGGACAATGATAACATTTCTCTTCTATCCCCAATCTTCTTTGATGTCTAGAACTGATATCTAGAACTGTATTAGCCACTAGCCACAAGTAGCTATGAGCACTTGAGATATGGCTAGTCTGAATTGGATGTGCTGTTAGTGCAAAATATACACCAGATTTCAAAGATTTAGAATGAGAAAAAATACAATGAATGAATAATTTTAATATTGACATTTTAAAATGATAATATTTTGTATATTAGGATTAAATAAAATATATTATTAAAAGTAGTTTTACTGTTTGATTTTACTTTTTTTTTTAGGAGGTACTGGGGATTGAACCCAGGACCTCCTACATAGGAAACAAGTGCTCAACCATTAAACTACATCTACTCTCCTATGAGAGCTGGTTTTTTTCCATTCATTTGTTTTTCTTTTTAGGATGTACCAGGGATCAAACCTGGGACCTTGTACATGGGAAGCAGGTACTCAACAACTTGAGCTATGTCTGCTCCCCTTATTTTACTTTTTTAATATGAATACTAGAAAATTAAAAATTACATATGTGGCTTGAATTTATGGTTCACATTATGTTTCTGTTGCAATATAGCACTGGTCTAGAATGTAGACATTATGGGACAGCACAGGAAAGGTACTCAGTCAATCTTTGTTGATTGTGTTAATGAATGAATAATATTAATAATGGATAACATTTATACAGGATTTACTGTGTGTCAGGCACTAATCTAAGCCCTTTACAATTATGAATTCATTTAATTTTCACAACAACACAATAATAATATTTGTATAGCACTTACCCTGTGCTTGGCACTGTTCCAAGTGCTTTTCAAGTATTCATTTAAACTGTAACCCTATTAAGTGGGTTCTATTATTATTCCTGTTTTATATATGAAGAAACTGAATCATAGATCAAGTAACTTGCCCAAGGTCACATATCTAGTAAGAAGCAAAACTGAGATTAAGACCAAGAGTCTGGCTCTAGAGTTTGTGTTCTTAACCCCTGTGCTATCCTGTCTCTCCAGAGATTAGAAGTGTTAAAATAGGATATAACCTGACATGGTACTGCTTATATAGAATGGGAAATGGTCTCTGGAGACTGTTTAAATGTGTCTGTTTTTTGTAAGTTGTAAAGTAGCTGCCAACAGTTTCCTTCTTTTCCAGACAACCCAGCAAAATTCCCCTAAGCATCTCTGAATGGATTACCTTCCCATCTCTGCAATAGTCCCTTGACCAGAGGGATGGACTAGTCTGAATGGTAGTCCAGTCAGGGCCTACCTCTGGAGTCAGAGCTGGAGTCAATCCCACCTAAGTCACATGGCTTGGGAGTTGTAGAGGGGTAGCATTGTAGATGGTAAAGGTATGCTGAGTTACATCAAAACAATAGGATATCTTCAATACTACCTTTAGGAAATATGGAAAATAGGTGGCATTTATATATTTATTAACCTTTTATGTGTGTGTTCTTATGTTATTGCCTTTTTATTCTTCCCCTGGGCTCAGAAATCTTACCTCTTACTATCTCAGTTTTTAATTTAAACTCTTTATTGTTGCTTTTCACAACAATCTCTATTTTTTTTTCTACTTCTTTTAAGCTGTGTAGCCTAAAACTGGACAAACCACAAATCAGGGGCTTATCTTTTTGAACCAATAAGCATCTCATCCCTTTAGCTCAACTGATGGTTTTATTGCTCTACAAGTCCTTTTAACTCTCTGAACTAATTTTCTTCATCAAAATGAGAAAATATTTATAAAAATGCACAGTGCTTTCTTCCTTGGAGACTGGTTGATTAAAAAGTTTGGTATTTCATCTTTAGTCTCAAAAAATATGTCAGAAGTTAATTACATTATCAGTTTCACTAGTGAGCCTGAATTTAAGCAGTATCTTTTTTTCTTAAAAGATTTATTTATTCACTCCCTTATTTACATTTGCTGTCTGCTCTTTGTGTCTGTTCGTGGTATACTTTCTCTATCTGCTTGTCCTCTCTTTAGGAGACCTAGGTAGCTGAACCTGGGACCTCCCATGTGGGAAGGAGGCACCCAATTGATTGAGCCACCTCCACTCCCTGCTTGTTGTTTATGTTTCCTCATTGCATCTCCTCACTGCGTCATCTCACTGTGTCAGCTTGCTGCACCAGCCCATTGGATCAGCTCACTGTCTTGCTCATTTTCTTTAGGAGGTACCAAGAACCAAACTCAGGACCTACCATGTAGTGGTGGACACCCAACTCCTTGAGCCATATCTGCTTTCGTAAACAGTATGTTTAAATGAATAAGGACTGTCAAGATCTCAACCTTGTGGTTCCATTACAGGAAGAGAAATGTTATTCCAATTATAATTATAAACATTTTAAACTCATGATCCAGTTTCAGTAATCTTGGTTATTGTTTTAGTTTCTAGGCTGCTCAAAGCAAATACCCTGAAATGGGTTGGATTAAACAATGAGAATTCAGGTTTTAACGCCTGGAAAACATCCACATCAAAGTGTAATCAAGGCAACGCTTTCTTCCTGAAGAGGCTGCCAGTGATTGTTGGTTCCTTTGCCACATGGAAAGAAGCCTAACAACCTCTCTCAATGGCATTTGCTGGTTGGTCCCTTCTCTTCCAGGTTTCCTTGATTTCAGCTTCTTGCTTCCATGGCTTTTCTCTTTGTCTTAATTTCATTCTCTTTTAAAGAATTCCAGTAACAGGATTAAGACCCATCCTGAATGAGGTGGGTCACATCTTGATCCACACCCACAAGAATAATTAAATTTAATAACCTATTTTTCTGGGGGTACATATAGCTTAAACCACAGTAACTGTAATGGAAACTGTTATAGTTATAGATGGAAGGGAACACTGGTCCAGATTTTTAAAGTAAAACCACCAGAGATTTAGGAATTGGTTGCCTTCTACCCCAGGGGTATTGACTCATCACTGAAAGCAAACTTCGGAGGAAAAAAAAGAAGCAAATTTGGAATGAATATTTTTAGAATTGTGTTCTATATTACTGAAAAATGTGTTTCTGTCTAAGTGTTGCCTCTAGAAACCTAAGTGGAGTATAAGAAAAATAATAAAAGCAACAAAAGTGTTACTGTGTTTATAGGCATCAAGAAAAGACTGAGCTTTATAGTTTGAAAAATTAGAGTATTGGTATCTATCATTGTGACTTTAAGAAACTTATAATTTATCATATTTATACAGTAAATGGTTTGGAGCAGGACATTTGATGAGTCTTTGGATCTTTTTCTGTTTGTTTTTAATGTGATGCCTGTTTTAATATCCATAATTACCATAATGTCCATGGCTATTGCTTTCTTCCACTGTAATCCAGGATTCTAAATTTAGATCTTCTAGCTCAGTGAGGCTGTCATGGGCATTGCTTGGCAAATTCCTCTTGGGCAATAGTAGCCTCAAATAACAGACTTATCTCTCTGAATTTCCATTTTCTCTTGGATCTTGGCCCAACAATTTCTCACTCTTTTATAAGCTAATGACTTTAGAATGTTCTTTTCCTATTATTTGGTCCGGATTTTTTTTAGTTGTCCTCAAAAGGAGGGTTAGTATAAATTACATAAACCTCCAAACCAGAAAGAGAAGTTGATACTATATTTAACCAAATCAACACAGTAATATGGATTAGGGTCTTAGATTAAAAACTGTTTTGCCTTTGACTTTAAGAGTTCTGTTATTATGTACAAATTTTCCAAAACAACCACTGTAGCAGTTTAATATTATTGATGAATTCCAAAAAGAGATATTGGATTATGCTTGTAATCTGATCTGTACCTGGGCATGATTGAGTTATGATGTGGGCGTTGAGTCCCCACCCCTTAGTGATAAAAGATAAAAGACATGGCAAAGAACAGAGTTGAGGGTTTTCAGAAGTTGTAGTTTTGATGTTGAAGTTTGATGCTGAAGTCTTAAGCTGGAGACCTGGGAAGTCAGCATGCAGAGGACAGAGAAGCCAAGCCAGCCCCAGGAAGGAAGGAACCTTGAACCCAGAGAAGAGTAAGCCCCAGGAATGTAGGAATCCAGGAAGCCTGAACCCTCGCAGATGTCGGCAGCCATCTTGCTCCAAATAGACTTTGGGGGAAGTAACTTATGCTTTATGGCCTGGTATCTGTAAGCTCCTATCCCAAATAAATACCCTTTATAAAAAACCAACCAATTTCTGGTATTTTGCATCAGCACCCCTTTGGCTGACTAATACAACCACTTTTTCTAATATATACAAAACACATTATTACTTGCATAGAAAGGATAGGTACAAGTAGTAAACTAAAATGTGTGGGTAGTTTAAAAATATTTTTGCAAATATTCTGTTTTTAGTCTTTATGCATCCAAAAAGATGAATAAAACCTTACTTTGGTTTGACACTCTCTGTCCTTTTTATGGCAAATTCAGTAAAAATATGTTTATTTTCTAGACTCTTAGGGAAACATTCTTTATAATACAATGATGACTATTCATGAAGGGATTGTTAGCTAGGCTTGAAAGGACACTGTTAGGGAGGTTACTGTGGCCCAAACTAGGTGGTTAGAGGGGCTTCAATATTATTTTATTTTTTCTTACAGCATAGCACAGACAGCTCATTTAATATTACCCAAAGTCAAATATGGTTCTCAACTTTTAAAATCATCTTTCACAATTATCAGTAATTCATCTCTTTTGCTATGAAGTGTGGGGCAGAGACTCTGAAAAACAGAATCTGGCTACCAACAAAGTGTTACTTGATATTTTTTTCATTCCTTTTGAATGTATTTTGCTACTCCTTAGCAACACCCAGTCTTTCATGATCAGACTGAGATGTTTCACGAGGGGTTTGGGAACCATATGTGCAGAAAAGTGGAGAAGAAAGTAGAAATGATTTAGCCACCTTGGTAGCTGTTTGGTCTCTATAGTTCCTGTGCCATAATCAGCTGGCTGGCAAAGGAGGGGAGCAGATGTAGAGGATGCTAACAGGGCTGACACATAAGGCACAGAGCTATTGCTCAGGCTCACTGAGGTGGCAGTGGTGGCAGCACAAACAATTCACACTGATTTACTAGTCTAACCAGGTACTTGGGAGCTCAACTTTAGGGCTCTTTCCACATGGGAATATGCCTCTAGCCATTTCAATTGAGTAGTTGTTCCTAGAGATGTAAAATTTCAAAGAAACTCTGCTAAATTGTGTTTTTCATCATAATAAAAATGTTCATATCCTTAAACAACATTTCTGTTTGTAGAATTTATTCTAAAGAAACAATGAAAGATGTTCAAACAGATTTATGTGTAAGGATATTTATCCCAATGTCATTTGGAATGAAAGAATGGAAGCCATATAACAATGCAACAATGGGGGGATTGGCTAAGTTATGGAATACAGTAGCATTCTATACATTAAAATAATAGGAAACCATTATATAGTAAGGGAAAGAAGCAGATTATGAAAATATGCACAGTATAATATCAGTGTAAAAGTAAGGAAATGCCTGTATATGGAAATATATTAAAAGTGGGGTTATGGGAGCTATAGATTTTTTTCTTTGTGCTTTTTCATAGTTCCCAATTTTTCTACAGTAAATATATATTCCTTTTATAACTAGAAATAAATGTCAATTTTTAATGATTACATTTGTTAGAATCTGAGGGTTCATGTCTACTTTCTTTTGTATAGTTTCTTTTTTCTGGTAATGGTTTCATTTCTTAAGATTTTTTTCTAGCCGAAGTGATTAAAGAACCAAAGGATTTATTCAAGTATTTATCAACTTTAGGAATACATTTTAAAGTCAATTTTGTTTCATAAGTTTATCTTTGATTTTGCCTGATTGCATATGTACACACAGTATACACATATGAACACCATTCAAGTAAGTTATTCAATGTTTTTTTTAAAGATTTATTTTTTAAAAATTTCTCTCCCCTTCCCCCATCCCCCCCAGTTGTCTGCTCTGTGTCCATTTGCTGTGTGTTCTTCTGTGACCGCTTCTATCCTTATCAGTGGCACCGGGAATCTGTGCTTCTTTTTGTTGCATCATCTTGTGTCATCTCTCCCGTGTGTGTGGCGCCATTCTTGGGCAGGCTGCACTTTCTTTCGCTCTGGGCAGCTCTCCTTACGGGGTGCACTCCTTGTGCGTGGGGCTCCCCTAAGTGGAGGACACCCCTACGTGGCACGGCAGTCCTTGCACGCATCAGTACTGCACATGGGCCAGCTCCACACGGGTCAGAGAGGCCTCGGGTTTGAACCGTGGACCTCCCATCTGGTAGGCGGATGCCCTATCCATTGGACCAAGTCTGCTTCCCTTCAATGTTTTTTTGGTTTTCCTTAAGTATGAATAGAGTCTAGTAAGAATCAAGTAAACGTAATTTTAAATTCCTTGCTAGTTAGTTCAAAATAGATCAAACTGAATGAAACTTTATGCATTCAAATTTTGTGTATGACATTTTGGCAACGTTACTGAATAAAAACATTCAGAGACTCCCATCATACCACTTTTTAAAAAAAGGTTCTAAATAGGGCTATGTATCTTTATGTTCATAGAAGTGTTGTTCACAATAGCCAAAAGGTGGAAGCAACCTAAGTGTCCATAAACCGATGAAGGGATAAACAAATTGTGGTGTATTTTTTTAAATGTACCTAACTGGTCCTTAATGACAGACAGTTTTGTTTTTTTTTTAGATTTATTTATTTATTTTTAAATTTTATTTCTCTCCCCTTCCCTGCCCCCCAGCCCAGTTGTCTGCTCTCTGTGTTGATTTGCTGTGTGTTCTTCTGTGTCTGCTTGTATTCTTGTCAGCGGCACCTGCAATCTGTCTCATTTTGTTGCGTCATCTTGCTGTGTCAGCTCTCCATGTATGTGTACAGCACCATTCCTGGGCAGGCTGCACTTTTTTCATGCTGGGTGCCTCTCCTTACGGGGCGCACTCCTTGTGCGTGGGGCTCCCCTACGTAGGGGACACCCCTGCTGGCACGGCACTCCTTGCACGTATCAGCACTGTGTGTGGACCAGCTCATCACACGGGTCAGGAGATTCTGTGTTAGAACCTTGGACCTCCCATGTGGTAGGCAGACGCCCTATCAGTTGGGCCAAATCTGCTTCCCTGGACCATTTTTCAGTCCAAAAAAAAAGAATGAAATTCTGGTACATGTTACATCATGAATGAAACTTGAAGATGTCATATCAAATGAAATAAGGGGGACATAAAAGGACAAATATTTTTTAATTTCACTTAGAAAAATACCCAGAATAAGCAATTCATAGAGATAGAAAGTAAATTACAGGGCGGCGGACTTGGCCCAGTGGTTAGGGCGTCCGTCTACCACATGGGAGGTCCATGGTTCAAACCCCGGGCCTCCTTGACCAGTGTGGAGCTGGCCCATGTGCAGTGCTGATGCGCTCAAGGAGTGCCGTGCTGCGCAGGGGTGACTCCATGTAGGAGAGCCCCACACGCAAGGAGTGCACCCCATAAGGAGAGCTGCCCAGCGTGAAAGAAAATGCAGCCTGCCTAAGAATGGTGCCACCCACACGGAGATCTGACACAACAACAACAAGATGACGCAACAAAAAGAGACAGATTCCCGTGCCGCTGACAAGAGAAGCGGACAAAGAAGACGCAGCAAATAGACACAGAGAACAGACAACCAGATGTGGGGGAGGGGGGAGAGAAACAAATAAATAAATCTTAAAAAAAAAAAAAAAAGTAAATTACAGAGTACCAGGGGTCAGGAAGGGGGTGGGGTATGGTGGGTTATTGCTTAATAGGTACAGAGTTTCTGTTTGGGTTGACGAACAAGTTTTGCGGTGGTGATGATGGCAGAATATTGTGAATGCAATTGATACCATGAATTGTACACTTGTAAGTGGTTAAAATGGGAAAATGTGTGTTGTGTATATGTTACCACAATTTAAAAAAAACTTGCTGTGTGAGTATTTATCTAACCTGTCTTCCCTTAATGGAATTTAGTGGGTATAAAAAAATACATTGTAGCAACTGAGTCTTATTTTTAAGGAAAGAAACTAGAGTCCAAATCAATGATTTTTGCCTCCTATCTGGAAGGCTTTCTCTGGAAATAGCAGTGCTGAAAATAAATAATTTCCCTTTTTTTCATTAAAAATTTATTTATACATTCCCTGTATATAAATAAATTTTTAATGAAAAAAAGGAAATTAATTTTGGTAGTGGATGTAGATTGTGGTTAATAGCATAAATATAAGAATGCTCTTTTAAAAAGTGCAAAGAAAATGGTGATAAACAAAAATTATAACTAGTGTAACTTATGGGCAATAGTTAGCAGTAATACTGTAATATTTATCAGCAATGGCAAGAAGATATTTTTTCAAAACTAAGGGACAAAAATAGAGAGTATAAAGGAGCATGGGATTTTCCCTTTTGGACTAATGAAAATGTTCTGAAATTGGCTGAGGTGATGACAGCACAATTCTTTGATGAAAGTGAGAGCCACTGAGTGTAGACTTTGAATGGATGGTACAAAGCATAGAATTGTATAACAGAGGGAATCCTGTGGTGGATGATGGACTGCAGTTAACAGAACAAATATCAGACTGTTTTCTCATGAATGATAACAAATATATAATACTAATATGGACTGTTAATAATTGGGTGCTCAAGGAAAAAACACCAAATGTACATTATAGGCTATAGTTAGTAGTTATATTTTGACAATGCTTTGTAACAATTGTTTCACAACAATAAAAAGTGTTGGTGGTTGCAAGATGTAAAAAAAAAAAATTATTTATTTCCTCCCCTTCCCCCCCCCCCATTGTCTGCTCTCTGTGTCCATTTGCTGTGTGTTCTTCTGTGTCCTCTTGCATTCTTGTCAGGCGGTACCAGGAATCTGTGTCCCTTTTTGTTTTGTCATCTTGCTGCATCAGCTCTCTGAATAATTTCTTTTACGCAGGAGTATAGCAAAATACGAGACTAAGTGGCCTTCTAAAACAGAGTGGCAATTAGGCCACAGATACCCTGGGGTATGCCTATGGCTATAAATATGGGGAGGCCGCCCCACACAGTGCCCACCAAGCATGCTTTGGAATACCTCTATGGGAAATTCGTTTTCTTCAGCTCTCCAAATAGGCAGAATTTCTGCTTTAAGAATTTAAAAAAAAAATTTTTTTTTTCTTAATCTAAGACCAATGAAAGAAATAGCTTTCTTTGATCCTCTGGGTTATGTGATGTCTATTTAAGAAACACTTGCTTGATTTTTATGGTAAGGGTCAGAAAAACACCTCTGGATGCTTCAAGGTTCTTTTCTATCCTTTTTTTTTTTTTTTTTAAGATTTATTTTTATTTATTTAATTCCCCTCCCCTCCCCCGGTTGTCTGTTTTCTGTGTCTTTTTGCTGCTTCTTGTTTCTTTGTCCGCTTCTGTTGTTGTCAGCGGCACGGGAAGTGTGGGCGGCGCCATTCCTGGGCAGGCTGCTCCCTCCTTTGCGCTGGGCGGCTCTCCTTATGGGTGCACTCCTTGCGCGTGGGGCTCCCCTACGCGGGGGACACCCCTGCGTGGCACGGCACTCCTTGCGCACATCAGCACTGCGCATGGGCCAGTTCCACACGGGTCAAGGAGGCCCGGGGCTTGAACCGCGGGCCTCCCATGTGGTAGACGGATGCCCTAACCACTGGGCCAAGTCCGTTTCCCTCTATCCTTCTTAATGAGCTGTAGATTTCAAAAGACAGCTTTAAAAAAAAATGGATATTTAACTTTTTGCTCTAAACCTTAAAGAATTATTGAAATATTCAATCCCAATATGAATTCAGTTTAATTTGACAAACATTTATTGGGCTTTTACTATATACAAGTCATCATTCTAGGCAATGGGACAGATAATAATAATAACTAATGTTTATTTAGCACTTACTGTGTGCCAGGTACTGTTCTAAGCACTTTCCACATATATATTATGTTGAACAAACAAGACTTGTGAGTTGTGATTATTAATTTTGTGTCTCCCTCTGCTCCTTAACATTCTGTTTAGTGATGTTAATTTTTCTGCACTCCTCAGCAAAAACTTGGATAAGCCCATGACTTCTCTGGTTTCCTCTTAGATCACACACTTCATTTTAATAATTAGAATTGTCCATCTTAAGTAGTAGTCAAAACTCCTCATCTTTTTTTTTTTTTTTTAAAGATTTTTATTTTATTTATTTAATTCCCCCCTCCTTCCCCCAGTTGTCTGTTCTCAGTGTCTATTTGCTGTGTGTTCTTCTTTGTCCTCTTCTGTTGTTGTCAGTGGCACGGGAATCTCTGTTTCTTTTTTGCTGTGTCAGCTCTCCGTGTATGCGGCGCCATTACTGGGCAGGCTGAACTTTCTTTCACACTGGGCGGCTCTCCTTATGGGGCACACTCCTTGCGCGTGGGGCTCCCCTACACGGGGGACACCCCAGCGTGGCACCGTACTCCTTGTGCGCATCAGCACTGCACATAGGCCAGCAACACACAGGTCAAGGAGGCCCGGAGTTTGAACTATGGACCTCCCACGTGGTAGATGGACGCCCTAACCACTGGGCCAAGTCCGCTTCCCAGAATGTTGTATCTTAAAATCACTTTTCTTTAGAAGTAAGCTACAGTATACATTGATTAAATTCAAGTATATATATATTTTTTATCATTTTTCACTGTCATTTCTTATTGTCAACAATCCTTTGAAATACGATAAGGTGGGAGTGGCATGGGCCAGTCAGATGGGAAATTATAAAGATGAGTCAGAACTGTGGGATAGAGAGTGCCTTCCCTTGCTATAAGGGGACAGAACTTTTCAACTCCAGTCAGTTAATACCATGTTTGATGGGGATTCAGTGTATCCAGAACTTCTGGTAGTTTCAAGAGAAGTTCAAACTCTGGATGATTACCTAAAATTTCTGTCTTTAAAAGTTGGTAACTAATTCCTGTATTTTAAAAACACTGTGTTTTCCAAGCAAACATGTCTGTGAGCCATATACAGCCCATGGGTCACCTGTTTGGAAACTTGGCTTTAATATATGTCCACTAGAATTTATAAAATTTCTTAAAGGCTCAGGCTTGAAGGAGGTTAACATAAAACAAACAGAACAACAATAACAACAAAAAAGACTTTATGGAAAATTTCAAACACTGACAAGTAGAATAGTATAATGAACCCCCTTGTACCCATCAACCACCTTAGACAATCACCAACTCATAGCCAGTCTTTTTTTACCCCCACCTGCTTCCTCCCATCTTTTTGGATTATTTTGAAGCAAATTCTAGACATCTTTAAAGTTTCTTCTGTGAATATTTTGATGTGCAATTCTAAAACCCAAGGGCTCTTAGAATATATAATCTCAATGCCATTTCCCTCCCAACAAAAAATTAATAATTTCTTAATATATTAAATATTCGGTGTTTAAAATTCCTTCCTTAATGTCACAAATTTTGTTGTATACAGCTTTCAGTTTTCAAATCAGAAGTGAAATACATTGTATCATGCCTTGTGTATTAGTCAGCCAAAGGATGCTAATGCAAAATACCAGAAATCTGTTGGCTTTTATAAAGGATATTTATTTGGGGAAGAAACTTACCGTCACAAGGCCATAATGAATAAGCTACTTCCCTCACCAAGTCTATTGCCATGTATTGTAACAAGATGGCTGTGAGTCTCTGTGAGGGTTCAGCCTTCCTCTTCTTAAGGCTCCATGGTCTCCCAGCTTCTTCCCATCTTAGCTGTAGGCTGGAATAAAGCTTGCTTCCTTCCCTAGGGCTCATTTCTTTCTTGGCTCAGCTACAGCTTTAAGCTTTCAGGCTCTCTCTCTTCCCGGAGCCTCTGCTGTGTCTATGGAGCTGTCTCTCTTCTCTGTGTTCTCCTCCTGCATGTCTACTTCTGCATGAGCATCTATTTTATCCCCAAGAGTGCTGAGACGTGATGCTGAGTTGTACTTTAATGACATGGTTGGATCAAAACCCTAATCTTAACATAAGTTAATCAAACATTTCAGCCAAATCTAATACTATCAAAGGGTTATCACACCAGAGGAACCAACCAGTTTATAAACATTATATATATTTTTGAAATTCATAAATAATATCAAACTGCTACACCTTGATAAGCTTTTAAACTTATAGATGAATGTAACATTTTAATAAAAAAGGAAACCAATAGAAATTGTGCCCATGGGGGAAAAGTCCATCTGGTGATTTGGAGGAAAAATCCATTGTTCTGGTGATTTGGTTTGGCGAATGATATTGTGGTATGTTTTCTGAAAACTAGGATAGTACCAAATATCATGTAGGTACTCTCACCATCACCCTATTACCACAGCACTTTTTAAGAAGAAATATTTTTAAGTTAAAATAGGTCATAAAAGTAGTATATTAGGAAGTCATCACCGCAAATGGTGAAATAAGGACCTCCAAAAATTCTCTTTTCCATAAAGCCAATGAGAAAATTGGCAAACATTGTTAGAATCAATTTTTTAGACCTCTGGAAATTAACTTGAAGCTTGCAGCAGTTCAGAGAGTGCTTAATTCAAGAAAAATGACTGAATCTTGGTAAGAACAAAGATCTTTGAGGTGTTTTAACCTGCTTTATTCCCATCCCCCTCTCGAGCTCCACAGTAAACCAACTGTGGTTTGTTGTTAAAACCAACAACCCTCAATCACTGTGAAAACTGGCTGCCTGGCAACCACCAAAGGGGGAGTGATGGAGTTGGATTCCCTACAAAGCCTCAAAACCATAGAATTGTCCTTATTTGACCTGTCTGGTGGTTTCCTGAGAGACCTAGCTTGCAAGGCTGTCTTTATTTGACCTGACTCAGTGCTCACCCAGTGTGGAAAAGGCATTTCCCTGGGGTGTCTGTTGAAAACAATTAGAGGCAATCAATTAACTTAGTGGCTGCCTGAGTGGTGGATAACATTTGAGGTAAATAACAGGTTAACCAGAAAGCTTAAAAGGAAAAGCTTGAGAATGATATACCCAAAGGGCTTTGAAAATCTCTGGCTGAATCCAGAAGTCCACCTGCATGTGTAGGCCTATGTGCATGCCTAAGGCTGCGTGCATACTCAGGGTTACTCTCACTTCTAGCTGATCTTGATTATCTGTACAAGCAGGAAGAGAAGGCTAAGACTGAATTGTCAACTGCCTGACTGAGTGTTGAAGATGTGCCCCAATGTATATATAGGGCCCTTTGGCAAAGAATGGGAGACATATTGGTTCCAAATGTTTAAGGAAACCTCTGTCCAATCATTAGCTGACCACTAAGCTATCAAGCAGAGACTTCAGTGGCTAGACAGGCCAAAGAGTACAGATTTTAAAGAATTAGTCCAGAAAAGACACTAAACAAACAGGAAATAATGAAGGAACACTATGAGAAAGAGACATTTTAAAAAGGAGCAAAACACTTGAGTTGAATTCTACAATAACTGAAATGAAAAATTTCAAAGAGTGAAACCCTCTTGGGGTTTTCAGTAGCAGATTAGAGTTATTGGGAGAAAGAATCAATCTCAAAGGAAAGACAATTAATATGAATCAGGTTGAGGAAAAGAAAGAAAAATGAACAAAGAAGTGAAGAGAGACTAAGAGGCCAGTGGGACACCATCAAGCTTGTCTATACACACACACACACACACACACACAATGGGAGTTGAAGAAAGAAGGGTAAAAGGAATATTCAAAGAAATTAATGGCAGAAAACTTCCCAAATTTAACAAAAGACATGAATATATATATTCAAGAAGCCCTGGGAACTCCAAACAGGATAAACTCAAAGAGAATCATGTACGGACAAATGGTAGACAAATTGTTGATGCCAAACCCACTTCTAGATATGTATCCCCAAAGACTTGAAAGCAGGGTCATGAATGGGTATTTGCAAAATGATGTTCTTGGCAGCATTATTCATGATTGCCAGAAGATTGAAGCAAACCTAGTGTCCATTAACAGATGAATGGAAAACAAAATATGGTACATACATAAAAAGGAATAATAGCCATAAAAAGGAATGAAGTTCTGATACATGTGACAACATGAATGAACCTTGAATACATCATGTTGCATGAAATAAATCAGACATGAAAGGACAAATATTGTATGATCTCACTTATATGAAATAATTAGAATAAGCAAATCCATAGAGTCAGAAACTAGAATACAGGCTAACAAGGGCCAGGATAGTGGTAGGGAATTGGGAGCTAATGCTTAATTGGTAGAGTTTCTGTTTTGGATGATGGAAAAGTTTTGGTGATGGATGATGACTATCAAGCACAATGTTGCATATGTAATGAACACCACTGAATTGTGTGTGTGAATGTGGTTAGAAGAGGAAATTATAGGCTGTTACTAGACTAAACATTTTTTTAAAAAACATTCATCTACACATTCAACAATGAAATGAACTCCAAGCAAGGTAAAATGAAAAATATCTGCATCTATATCATAATCAAACCCTGTGTTGGAGACAATGACAAAGAGAATCTTGAAAGTAGCAAGAGAGGAGCAATTCATCATGTATAAGGAACCCTCATAACATTAACATCTGATTTATCATCAGAAATCATGGAAGCCCAAAGGAAGTGGGATGACATATCCAAAGTGCTGAAAGAAAAAACTGTCAAACAAGAAATCCGTATACATAAAAAAAAAAAAGTCTTTAAAAAGGAAGGAAGGGACAACCAGCATGATGGTGGCAGAATAAGGAGCTCCTGAAGTCAGCTTCTGTTACAGGGCAGTTAGGAAACACCCAGAGCTATCTGGTAGCTGAAGCACCTGTTTGGGCCCTCCAGGAGGCCAGAAAAGCATCCTGCAACATACTTGAAGGAATAGAAGGAGAAGGCTGTCCATCTGCAGAGAAGACTTGTAAGTAGAGTGCTCCACACCATGGAGGCCCATGCCCATCCTCCACTGGAGGCACAAGCTGCCTCGGGAGCTGTTCCATGGCTGGAATTGAAAGTTCCACTTCCCAAAAATGGAGGAGGAAGAGAAGGTTGGGCACCACCTTCAGCTACTGATGAGTAAATTCAGCCAGGCTAAAGTATAATCCTGAGAAAAGCTAAAATCTGAGCTTGTCCAAGTTAGAAAGAGGCTGGTAGCCACCATCTTAACTCTGCCCCTGCACAAGGAGAAGCAGGGCAGACTGAAAATCACAGTGCTGGTGGTGACTGGCTTCTTTCCATCCAGATCAGATTTCAGGTATAGCCTAGGCTTCAGTGCCAGCTCCAGCAGGGAGGAAGCTGTGGTGACCTGCACCGGCCTTTATAGGAAATTACCAACCAAGCCACACAGCCGAGTGATTATCCTACTCTAGCAGCATAAGCCACCCAAGGAGCTATTCTGTGGCTGTAATTGGGAGCTCCAATTCCCAAAAACAGGAGGAGGACACAGTTGTCTGCTGATTTCGGCTACTGTGTAGACTTGACTGGCTAAGCTATAACCCTGGGAAGAGCTGGGGTGTGAATCTGCCCAAGTTAGAAAGAGGCTGGTCACCCCCAGCTTGAGGGGAAGCCCAGCTGACTGAAAATCACAGTGATGGTAGGACCAGTTTCTTTCATCCAGATGGGTCTGCAGCCCTAGACTAAGCTTTAGCCCCACCTCTGGCAGGGAGGAGGCTGGCAGGCCCTGCACCAGCCTATCCAGGTAACCGCAAGTACCTTTGGCTGGCACAGATTGAAAATCAAAAGTCTACTGGAGTAACTGTAGTCATCTTGGACCTGCACTGCATAGATTGCTGTCCACATCTGCAGCTCCATCGCCACCCCAGGCAGTGGAGAAAGGGATGTGAAGCTTCATCAGTCTCTCTGGGCAACTACAGTCTAGGCCTGCATGACTTGGATTATTTCACACAGCTGCGACTTTCTCCCTACCCCTGGCAAAGGAGAAAGTTGGGAGACGCTTCATTGGTCCCTGGCACAATGAGGGCAGTTTGAGCCTCCACAGCTTATAACACCAATTACAACCTTGGCTCCTACTGCACAACTAGCAAGGGAGAAAGGTCAGGAAGCCCTGAACTAAAGAGAAAAACTGCACCCAAAGTAAATAGTAATCCAAGATACAAAAAAAAAAAAAAAAAAAAAAAAAAAAAAATTAAAATCCACACCAAGAAACAGGAAGCTATGGCCCAGTTAAAGGAAAAAGATAAGCCTCCAGATGACATAAAGGAGTTGAGACAACTACTCATAGATGTTCAAACAAATCTTCTTAATAAATTCAATGAGATGGCTAAAGAGATTAAGATATTAAGAAGACATTGGATGAGCACAAAGAAGAATTTGAAAGCATACACAGAAAAATAGCAGATCTTATGGGAATGAAAGGTGCAATAAATGAAATTTTAAAAAACATTGAAATCATATAATTACAGATTTGAGGAGACAGAAGAAAGGATTGGTGAGCTTGAACAAATGGCCTTTGAAAGTGGACATACAAAGAACAGATGAAGGGAAACGGACTTTGGCCCAGCGGTTAGGGCGTCCGTCTACCATATGGGAGGCCCACGGTTCAAACCCCGGGCCTCCTTGACCCGTGTGGAGCTGGCCATGCGCAGTGCTGATGCGCGCAAGGAGTGCCGTGCCACGCAAGGGTGTCCCCCGCGTGGGGGAGCCCCCACGCGCAAGGAGTGCGCCCGTGAGGAAAGCCGCCCAGCGTGAAAAGAAAGTGCAGCCTGCCCAGGAATGGCGCCGCCCACACTTCCTGTGCCGCTGACGACAACAGAAGCGGACAAAGAAACAAAAAAGCAGACAAAGAAACAAGACGCAACAAATAGACACCAAGAACAGACAATCAGGGGATGGGGGGGAATTAAATAAATAAATAAATCTTTAAAAACAAAAAACAAAAAAAAACACAAAGAACAGATGAAGAAAAGAATGGAAAAAATTGAACAAGGTCTCAGGGAACTAAATGATGCAAAATGTGTGCAAACATACATGTCATGGGTGTCCCAGAAGGAGAAGAGAAGGGAAAAGGGGCAGAAGGAATATTTGAAGAAATAATGGTAGAAAATTTTCCAACCCTATTGAAGGACATAGGTATCCATGTCCAAGAAGCACAACATACTCCCATCTGAAAAAATCCAAATAGACCAACTCTGAGACATACTCATTAGAATGTTAAATACCAAAGACAAAGACAGAATTCTGAGAAGAGCAATGTATAATTTATAAGGGATACCCAATAAGATTAAGTGCTGATTTATCACCAGAAACCATTGAGGCGAGAAGACAGTGGTTTGATATATTTAAGATACTACAAGAGAAAAGAATCTTATATTCAGCAAGACTCTCTTTCAAAAATGAGGGTGAGGGTGGAGTTAAGATGGAGTCAGAGTAAGGAGCTCCTGGAGTCAGCTCCTGAAACAGGGCAGTTGGTGGTCACCCAGAGCTACCTAAAGCACCTTTTGGAGGACCCAGAGGACCAGAGGAGTGTCCTGAAACATCCTTGTCAGTGCACAGATTCCTCTGCACAGAGGAATTGTGAGTAGAGCACTCCATGCCACGGAGGTCGATGCCCATGGTGTGCAAGCTGCCTCGGGAGCTGTTCTGTGATTGGAGTTAAAGTTCCATCTCCCCCAATAAAAATGGGAGGAAAACACGGTGTGGCATAGACTTCAGCTACTGATTAGTGGATTTGGTGGGCTGAAGTAGAATCCTAGGAACAACTAAACTTTGAGCCTGTCCAGGTCAGAGGGAAGCCGGTGGCCACCATTCTGACCCTGCCCCGGGCACAAGGGGAAGCGACACTGACTGAAAATTATAGTGTTTGTAAGGACTGGCTTCTTTCCACCCAGGTTGGATTGCAGGTCTAGCTTAAACTCCAGTCCCACCTCTGGCAGGAAGGTAGCTGGGAGGACCTGCACCACCTCTCTGGGAAGCTGTAAGCCATGCTGCAGAGGCTGGTGCCCATTCTACTCTAGGGACACAAGACACTTCAGGAACTATTCCATGGCTGGAGTTAAAAGCTCCATTTCCCATAAACAGTGGAGGAAGAGACAGCTGTCCACTGACCTCAGCTACTGATTAGTGGACTTGGCTGGCTAAAGTATAATCCTAGAGTCAGCTAGGGTCTGAGCCTGTCCAAGTGGGAAAGAATTCAGTAGCTGCCATCTTGACTTTGCCCCTGGCATGAGGGGGAGCCTGGCTGACTGAAATCCAGTGAAGTTAGGGACGGGCTTCTTTCCACTAAGATTAGACTGCAGCCCTAGCCTAGGCTCCAGCCCCACCTCCAGCAGAGAGGTAACTGGTGGGACCTACATCAGGCTTTCCAGGCAAGTGCAAGTGCTCTCCACTGGCAGAGGCTGAATAGTTGGATACCTGGGACTGCATCCCTGCACCCCAAGGGAAAAGGAGAGGAGCTGGGTATCCTTGGCCTCTCCGGGCAATGGCAGGAGTTTTCAGCCCACACAGATCTGTTGAGTGCCTTTGAGCCCATCTTCACCTCTGTCCCCCCACAGGATAGGAGGGGGCTGGTGTTGCCTCAACCTCTCAGGGCAACAGTTTTGTGTTGCACAAGTCTGACTGTTGGGCACCTGTGGCTCCCACTCCATCTGCAATAGGACAAGAGGTGGACTGTGTTTGCCTAGCCTCTTTGGGTAACTGCAAGTGCTTTTGGCCCACACAGCCTGGTCTGGTGGGTACTTGAAGACACATCCTCACCCCCCAGTAGGAAAGAAGGGGGCTGGTCTTTCCACAGCCTTTTTGGGCAACAGTAGACCTTTAGCCTGCATGGACTGAACTATTGGATGCCTATGAATCCACCCCCACCCCCAAAAGGATAGGAGGGTTTTGGTGTCTCCATAGCCTCTCTGGACCATGGTGGGTACTTTCAGCCAACAGGGACTGAACTGTTGGATGCCTGTGGAACCAACCCCATGCCCAAGAGGATAGAAGGGGGCTGGTGTTTCCTCAACCTCTCCAGGTGATGGCAGGTATTCTCAGCCTAAAGGGACTGAACTGTTAATCACCCATAGAACCACCCCTACTATCCAATAGGATAGGAGGGAGCTGGTGCTTCCTCAGCCTCTCTGGGCAATGGTGGGTACTTTCAGCCTACAGGACTGAACTGTTGAGCATTTGTCATTCTGTTCCTATTCACTAAAGGGCAGAAGGGCCAGTACTCCCTAAGCCTCTCAGGGCAACTGCAGGCATATTTGGCCCACAGAGATTAGATTGTTGGCACTCTAGAAGGTCCATTCCCACTCCCAGTAGGGAGAGGGTCTGGTGATACATCAGTTTACCTGAGCAACTGTAGTCATTTTGGACCCACAAAGCATAGATTGCTGACCAAAACTATAGCACCATCCCTGCCTAAGGTAGGGGAGGAAGGGGTGTGAAGTTTCATCGCTATCTCTGGGTGACTACAGACAGTCCTGTGCCCAACTGGGATTATTATACACAGCTACAGCTCTGTCCCTACCCCTGACAAAGGAGAAAGGTGGGAGAAACTTCATCAGTTCCTGGGGCAATGTGGGCAACTTCAGCCTCCACAGCACCAACTACATCCTTGGCTCCTACTACACAACCAGCAAGGGAGAAAAGATAAGAAATCCCCAAACTAAAGGGAGGAACTGCGCCCAGAATAAATACATTTTGCAAGCCAGATGCAGAAATACCAACAAAGAATTACAATCCATACCAAGAAACAGGAAGAGATGGCCCAGTTAAAGGAACAAGATAAGTCTTCAAATGACATAAAGGAGTTGAGACAAATAATCTTAGATGTTCAAACAAATCTCCTTAATAAATTCAATGAGATGACTAAAGAGATTAAGGATATTAAGAAGACATTGGATGAGCACAAAGAAGAATTTGAAAGCATACATAGAAAAATAGCAGACCTTATGAGAATGTAAGGTGCAATAAATGAAATTTAAAATACACTGGAGGCATATAACAGCAAATTTTGGGAAGCAGAAGAAAGAATTCGTGAGCTTGAATAAATGGCCTCTGAAAGTGAACATTCAAAAGAACAGATGAAGAAAAGAATGGAAAAATGTCAACAGGGTCTCAGGGAACTAAAGGATAGCAAGAGATGTGCAAACATATGTGTCATGGGTGTCCAGAAGGAGAAGAGCAGGGAAAAGGGGTAGAAAGAATATTTGAAGAAATAATGGTGGAAAATTTCCCAACCCTATTGAAGGACATAGACATCCATGTCCAAGAAGCACAATGTACTCCCATCTGAATAAATCCAAATAGACAAACTCTGAGACACATACTAATCAGAATGTCAAATGCCAGAGACAAAGAGAATTCTGAGAGCAGCAAGAGAAAAGCAATGCATAACATATAAGGGATACCCAATAATATTAAGTGCCAATTTCTCATCAGAAACCATGGAGGCAAGAAGGCAGTGGTATGATATATTTAAGATACTGCAGGAGAAAAACTGCCAACCAAGAATTGTATAGCCAGCAATATTATCTTTTAAAAATGAGGGTGAGATTGGAATATTTACAGATAAACAGAAACTGAGAGAGTTTTTAACAAAAAGATCAGCTTTGCAAGAAATACTAAAGGGAGTGTTACAACCTGAAAAGAAAAGACAGGAGAGAGAGGCCTGGAAGAGAGTTTATGTCAACTGTATCAGTTACAGTAACTAAAAGTGTCAAATATAAAATGACAGACAAAATGCAATGATCAAAATGGATGAAATAAGAACTGCCTTTACAGTAATAACATTGAATGTTAATGCATTAAACTCCCCAATCAAAAGACATAGACTGGCAGAATGGATAAGAAAATATAAGCCATCTATATGTTGTCTGCAAGAGACTCACCTTAGACCCAAGGATACCAAGAAATTGAAAGTGAAAGGCTGGAAAAAGATATTCCATGCATGCAGTAACCAAAAAAAAAAAAAAAAAAAAAAAAAAAAAAAAAAAAAAAAGCTGGGGTAACTATAATTATATCAGATGATACAGACTTTAAAAACAAACCTGTTATTAGAGACAAGGAAGGACATTACATATTAATGAAAACAATGATTCACCAGGAAGAAATAATAATTATATATATATATGCACCTAATCAGGATGCCCCAAGATACATGAGGCAAACACTGGCAAAACTGAAGGGAGAAATAGACATCTCTGCAATAATAGTTGGAGACTTCAATACACCACTCTGCATTGGATAGAACATCTGGGCAGAAGATCAATAAAGAAACACAGAGCTTGAATAATATGATAAATGGACTAAACCTAATAGACATATACAGAACATTGCACCCAAAAACAGCAGGATATACATTCTTTTCAAGTGCTCATGGATCTTTCTCCAGGATAGACCATATGTTGGGACACAAAGTAGATCTCAATAAATTCAACAAAATTGAAATTATACAAAGCACTTTCTCCAATCATAATGGAGTAAAGCTGGAAATCAACAAGCAGCAAATAAAGGGAAAATTCACATATATATGGAGATTAAACAACACTCTCTTAAATAATCAGTGGATCAAAGAAGAAATTTCAAGAAAAATCAGTAAATATCTCGAGACAAATGACAATGAGAATACAACATATCAGAACCTATGGGATGCTGCAAAGGCAGTGTTGAGAGGAAAATTTATAGCCCTCAATGCTTACATTAAAAAGGAAGGAAAAGCTAAAATCAATGACCTAATTACACAGCTGGAGGAACTAGAAAAAGAACAGCAAACTTATCCTAAAGCAAGTAGAAGGAATGAAATAACAAAGATCAGAGCAAAAATAAATGAAATTGAGAACAAAAAAAACCCCAGAAAATTAACAAAACCAAAAGTTGGTTCTTCAAGAAGATTAACAAAATCAACAAACCCTTAGCTTGACTAAGAAAAAAAGAGAGAAGATGCAAATAAATGAAATAAAAAATGAAAAGGGGAACTTTACTATTGACCCCACAGAAGTAAAGAAGATCATAAGATGTGAACAACTTTATGCTAAAAAGCTAGACAATATAGATTAAATGGAAAAATTCCTAGGAATGTACAAACAACCTAAACTGACACTAGAAGAAATAGAAGACTTCAACAAGCCAATCACAAGCAAAGAAATTGGAACAGTCATTAAACAGCTCCCCAAAATGAAAAGTCCAGGACCAGATGGTTGGACAGGTGAGTTCTACCAAGCATTCAAAGAAGATTTAATACCAATCTTACTCAAGCTCTTCCAAAAAATTCAACAAGAAGAAATGCTACCAAACACATTCTATGAAGCCAATATCAATCTAATACCAAAGCCAGATAAAGATATTACAAACAAACAAAAAAAAATTACAGACCCATTTCTCTAATGAATACAGATGCAAAAATCCTCAGTAAAATACTTGCCAATCGAATCCAAGAACACATTAAAGAATTATCCATCATGATCAAGTGGGTTTTATACCAGGCATACAAGGCTGGTTCAACACAAGAAAATCAATCAGCATAATACACCACATTAATAAATCAAATAAGAAAAATCACATGATATTATCAATTGATGCACAAAAGGCATTTGAGAAAGTACAGCATCCTTTCTTGATAAAAATACTCCAAAAGATAGGAATTGAAGGAAACTTTCTCAACATGATAAAGGCCATATATGAAAATTCTACAATTAACATTGTACTCAATGGGGAAAAAATGAAAGCTTTCCCATTGAGATCAGGGACAAGACAAGGATGACCACTCTCATCATTGTTGTTCAATATAGTGCTAGAGGTTCTAGCTAGAGCAATCAGCAAGAAAAAGAAATAAAAGGCATCCAAATTGGAAAGGAAGAATTAAAACTTTCACTGCTCACAGATGATACAATTGTATATCTAGAAAACCTTGAAAAATCTACAACAAAGCTGCTAGAGCTAATAAATGATTTCAGTAGAGTGTCAGGGTACAAGATAAATATGCAAAAATCAGTGGTGTTTCTATACACTAATAATGCACAACCTGAGGAGGAAGTCAGGAACAAAATTCCATTTACAATAGCAACTAAAAGAATCAAATATTTAGGAATAAATTTAACCAAGGATGCAAACCACTTGTATTCAGAAAACTATAATGCATTGCTAAAAGAAATTTAAAAAAACCTAAACAATTGGAAGAACATTCCATGCTCATGGATTGGAAGGCTAAATATCATTAAGATGTCAAGTCTACCCAAACTGATATACAGATTCAAAGCAATCCCAATAAAAATTCCACCAGCATTCTTTAAGCTAATGGAAAACTCAATTATCAAATTTATCTGGAAGGGTAAGAGGTCCCGAATATCCAGAAATATCTTAAAAAGGAAAAGTGAAGTTGGAGGACTCTCACTTCCAGACATTAAATCATATTACCTAGCTACAGTGGTAAAAACACCATGGTATTGGCATAAAGATAGACACATAGACCAATGGAACTGAATTGATGGTCCAAAAACAGACCCTCACACCTATGGCCAAGTGATTTTTGACAAACCTGTCAAGCCCTCCCAGTTGGGCCAGAACAGTTTATTCAATAAATGGTGTTGGGAGAACTGGATATCCATAGCCAAAAGAAAGAAAGAAGACACTTACCTCACACCTTATACAAAAATTAACTCAAAATGGATCAAAGACTTAAATATAAAAGGAAGTACAATAAAGCTCCTAGAAGAAAATGTAGGGAAACATCTTCAAGACCTGGTGGTAGGTGGTGAATTCTTAAACCTTATACCAAAAGCACAAGCAATAAAAGAAAACGTGGATAAATGGGACCTCCTCAAACTTAAACATTTCTGTGATTCAAAGGACTTCATCAAGAAGGTGAAAAGTCAGCCCAGTCAATGGGAGAAAGTATTTGGAAACCACTTATCTGATAAGGGTTTGATTTCCATTCTATATAAAGAGATCATACAACTCAACAATAAAAGAGCAAGCAATCCAATTAAAAAATGGGCAAAAGATTTAAATAGATATTTCTCCAAAAAAGGAAATACAAATGGCCAAAAAGCCATGAAAAAATGTTCCATATCACTAAAGGGAACTGCAAATTAAAACAACAATGAGATATCATCTAACACCACATAGAATGGCCATTATTTAGAAAACAGACAGGGAAACGGACTTTGGCCCAGTGGTTAGGGCGTCCGTCTACCATATGGGAGGTCCGCGGTTCAAGCCCCGGGCCTCCTTGACCCGTGTGGAGCTGGCCATGCGCAGTGCTGATGCGCGCAAGGAGTGCCCTGCCACGCAAGGGTGTCCCCCGCGTGGGGGAGCCCCACGCGCAAGGAGTGCACCCGTGAGGAAAGCCGCCCAGCGCTAAAAGAAAGTGCAGCCTGCCCAGGAATGGCGCCACCCACACTTCCCATGCCGCTGACGACAACAGAAGCGGACAAAGAAACAAGACGCAGCAAATAGACACCAAGAACAGACAACCAAGGGAGGGGGGAATTAAATAAATAAATAAATCTTTAAAAAAAAAAAACAAAAAAAAAAAACAAAAAAAATAAAAAACAGACAATAAGTGCTGGAGAGGATGTGGAGAAATATGAACACTCCTTCACTGTTGATGGGAGTGTAAAATGGTGCAGCCTCTGTGGAAGACAGTTTGGCAGTTCCTCAGGAAGCTAAATATAGAAATGTCATATGATCCAGCAATTCCTCTACTAGGAATATATCCAGAAGAACTGAAAAGTATGACACGAACAGACATCTGCACACCAATGTTCATAGCGGCATTGTTCACAATTGCCAAAAGATGGAAACAACCCAAGTGTCCATCCACCAATGAATGGATAAACAAAATGTGGTATATATATACAATGGAATACTATGCTGCAATAAGAAGAAATGATATTGGGACATATGTGATAACATGGATGAGTCTTGAAGACATTATACTGAGCGAAGTAAGCCAGACACAAAAGGACAAATATTGCATGGTCTCATTAATATGAACTAAATACAAATAATAAACACATGTAATTAAAACCTAGAGTATAGGTTATAAGGAGATAAGAGGAGGGTTGAGAAGAACTGTGGATGCTTAATGTTCATAGCAGTTTTAATTAACTTGACTGTAAAAGTTTGGGATGGATAGCGTTGATAGTGACATATAGTGAGTAAAAACTAATTTATAAATGGGTTTGTGACTGAAAAAGGTAGTCTGGGGAAGTAAATGTCAATAGAAAGAAAGCTAAAGAATAATTTAGGGACTGAATAACATAGTGAACCCAGAGGTGGTTGAGAATTGTGGTTAAGAGTACAAATGCAAAAGAGTCCTGCTAGCTAGAGCAGATGTACATCACTATTGCAGGGTGATGGGAATATGGAGAAACATGGGAAAACTATAATTGATGTGACCTATAAATTGTGGTTACAGCAATACTATAATATTCTTGCATTAATATCAAGCTATACTGTGTTGATAATGGAGGTGTATGGAAAAAGTGTGCCAAATATATGCTATGGACCATGATTGGCGGTAATAGTTTGATGATATTATCTCATAATCTGTAACAAATGTTTCACCAGGGTGTGGAGTTGTATGGGAAATCTACACATCTGTATGATTGTTTTGCAAGTTCACAATATCTGTAACAAAAATACATTAAAAAATAGTATGGGTCGGGGGAAAAATACACCAAATGTAAGATAAGGAATATAGTTGGTAATATTTTGACATGCTGTGGCATAGTTTGTAACAAATGTTTCACACCAATGCAAAGAGTTGGTGGAGGGGTGATGGATGAGACCCCTGTGTGATGTTATGTATGTTTATTTTGTAAGTTTGCAATCTTTACTATACATTTATTGCTTATGTGTGCTCATGTATGAATGATATACTTTAATAAAAAAATTTTTTTTTAAAGTGACAGAATCCTCCAGACCCCCCCCCCCCAAAAAAAAGAGGGCAAGATTAGAATATTCACAGATAAAGAGAAACTGAGAGAATTTCTAAGCAAGAGAGCAGATTTTCAGGAAATAGTAAAGGATGTGCTAGAGTCTGAAAAGAAAATACAGGAGAGTGAGGCCTGGAAGAGAGTCTAGAAGTGAAGATTATATCAATAAAAGTAACAAAGTGTCCAAAGAGTGGTGAACATAAAATATGACAGATAAAACTCATATAGGAATAAACTTAACCAATGATGTAAAGCACTTGTATTCAGAAAACTGCAACACAATGTGGACCACTGTCCATGTGGTACAGCAGTGCTCCAGAATGTATTCATAGGTGCAGTGGATGTGCTGCGATGATGGAAGAGGTTGTTGATGTCGGAGGGGGGTTAGGTGGGGTGGAGGAGTATATGGGGATCTCATATTTTTTGAATGTAACATTAAAAGAAAATAAAGAAGAAAAAAAAGATATAAAGAAAGAAAGAAAGAAAAGGCCTAAATAGGCAGCGGACTTGGCCCAGTGGTTAGGGCATCCATCTACCACATGGGAGGTCCAAAGTTCAAACCCTGGGCCTCCTTGACCCGTGTGGAGCTGGCTCATGTGCAGTGCTGATGCGTGCAAGGAGTGCCTTGCCACACAGGGGTGTCCCCTGCATAGGGGAGACCCACACACAAGGAGTGCGCCCCGTAAGGAGAGCCACCCTGTGTGAAAGAAAGTGCAACCTGCCCAGAAATGGTGCTGCACACACAGAGACCTGACACAACAAGATGACTCAACAAAAAGAAACACAGATTCCCGTGCTGCTGACAACAACAGAAGCAGACAAAGAAGATGCAGCAAAATAGACCAGAGAACAGACAACAGGGGTGGGGGGGGGGAAGGGGAGAGAAATAAACAAATAACAAATCTTAAAAAAAAAAAGGCCTAAATAACTGGAAGAGTATTCCATGTTCATGGATTGGAATACTAAATATCATTAAGATATCAATTCTACTCAAACTGCTATACAGATTTAAGGCAATCCTGATAAAAATTCCACTAGCATAAAAAAAAAAATTGAAAACATGATCATCAAATTTATTTGGAAGGGTAAGGGGTCCTGAATAGCCAGAAACATTGTAAAAAGGAAAAGCAAACCCTCATCTCCAGACTTTAAATCATATTACCTACCTATAGTGGTAAAAACAGCATGGTACTGGCATAAAGAGAGACACATAGACCAATGGAATCAAATTTATGTTTCAGAAAGAGACCCTCACATGATTGGTCAAGTGATTTTTGACTAACTTGTCAAACCCACACAGCTTGGGCAGAACAGTCAATTCAACAAATGGTGCTGAAAGAATGAAGGAGGACCCCTATCTCACACCTTACCAAAAATTAACTCAAAATGGATCAAAAAGCTAAAAATTAAAGCAAGAACCATAAAACTTCTAGAAGAAGTTGTAGGAAAATATTTTCAAGACCTGGTGGTATGTGGTGGATTCTTAAAGGAGATAAGAGGAGGACTGAGATGGATTATTGATGTTTAATGTATGTAAAAGTTTTAATTAGCTTTACTGTAACGTGTGGAAATGTATAGAGTGGATGTTAACACATAGTGAGTAACTGCTAGTTTTTAAATGGGGATGTGGCTGAAAATAATAGTCTAGGTATGTAAATGCCAATTAACAGAATGCTAGAGAATAATCTAGAAACTGAATAGCACAGTAAAGTTTAAGAGGTGGATGAGAATTGTGGTTGATGGTACAGATGTGTGTCCTTTGTGAGCTAGAGCAAATGTATATCACTACTACAGGGTGTTGGGAATATGGAGAAGCATGGGAAAAATACTGCTGGAGTGACCTATGGACTGTCGTTAGCAGTAATACTATAATATTCTTGCAACTATGTGAAAGATGTACTGTGTTGATAATGAGGCAGTATGGAAAATGTGATCCAAATGAACACTATGGACATGGTAACAATCAGATGATATCTTATCTGTAGCAAATGTTTCACCACAGTGTGGTGTAGTGATGGAGGGGTGTTATTTGGGAATTCTGCACATGTGCATGATTGTTTTATAAGTTTACAACTTCTGTCATAAAAAATATATTTAAAAAATAATAATTGGGTGAGTTGGGGGAAAACACACCAAATGTAAGATAAGGACTATGATTAATAGTAATATTTTGACAATATTCTTTCATAACTTGTAACAAACGTCTCTTGATAATGCAAGGTGTTGGTGGAGGGCTGATGTATGGGAACCCTGTATGATGTTATGCATGCTTGCTTTGTAAGTTCACAACTTTTACTATACACTTAATTGTTGATATTTGTTCATATATAAATGCTATAAAGATAATAATAGGATTGGTTGGGGAAAAATACTTTGGTTAGTAGTAATATTTTTTTATTATTATTATTTTTAGAGGTCCCATTCAACCCCACCACCCCCACCCCACCACTCCCCCCTCCCCCAGCAACATTCACTCCCATCATCATGACACATCCATTGCATTTGGTAAGTACATCTCTGCACCTCATGGTCAATGGTCCACATCATGGCCCATACTCTCCCCCATTCCATCCAGTGGGCCCTGGGAGGATTTACAATGTCCACTGATTGCCCCTGAAGCACCATCCAGGGCAACTCCAAGTCCCAAAGGCACCTCCACATCTCATCTCTTCCTGCCATTCCCCATACTCATCAGCCACCATGTCCACTTTTCCCACTCCAATGCCACCTTTTCTCTGTGGACCTTGGATTGGTTGTGTCCATTGCACCTCTATGTCAAGAGGAGGCTCAGATTCCACATGTATACTGGATGCAATCCTCCCGCTTTCAGTTGTAGGCACTCTAGGCTCCATGGTGTGGTGGTTGTCCTTCTTCAACTCCATCTTAGCTGAGTGAGGTGAGTCCAATAAATCTGATTGTAGGAGCTGGAGTCTGTTGAGGCTCAGGGCCTGGCTATCATATTGTCAGTCCAGAGATTCAAATCCCCTAAGTATATCTTAAACCCCAACACCAACTACAATTCCAGTAAAGTAGCATGAAAGCCTTAGGAAAAGAGATCCCATCTGAGTCCAGTTTCATCATGCAGAAACACCAGCTCCAAAGAAGGGCCATCTGACATGGCAGTGAACCCCTTCTGCCATGACCATAGAACCCGTGGGTCTCTTTAGCCCTCCAAGGAACCAATACCTGGGGATTGTATCTACTTTATCTGTCTCTTAGACTCCACTCAGTTGTGCATAAGGGCAATCCTTCTGACAGCCTCCAGACTCTTTTTTAGAGACTCGTAGCCATATAAACTCATTTCTCCTTTCCTTTTCCCCCTTACATTAGGTCAAACAGCATTTTAAAGTCATGTTATTATATGTAGACAGGGATATTCTGCTGATGCGCATTGAACCTTCAATTCAAGGTCATTTTCCAGTTGCATCATCAGTTGGTAGTTGATAGTGATCCCTTGGTGCCAGGGAGGCTCATCCCTGGGTGTCATGTCCCACGCTGGGGGGAAGGCATTGCATTTACATGCTGAGTTTGGCTGTGAGGGTGGCCACATTTGAGTAACATGGAGGCTGTCAGGAGGAAATTCCCAGGCCCAGTGCTGCTCTAGGCCTTGTTCTTATTTCAGGCATATAGGCTCACAAGCATAGTCATTAGTATCAGGGGCTCACTGTTGGACCCTCATTCCTTCCTGGTCCTTGCCACTGCACCTGGGGGACTGCCGCTGCTCCCCTAGGAACCACGACAGAGCACCCCCAGCCAGGAACCCAGTACCCCCCCAGCTGTAGTTTTTAATTGTTGCCACTATGAGTATATCCAAACATTACCATGCACCCTGGACATATGCCCTGTATAGCTTCCTGTCAGCCATATATCACCTGTCAATAGTATCCTATACCAGTATTCCTCCGCTGCCATTGCTGAACCACTCTGTGATCCAGAACTTCCTGAAAATTGAAGCCCAATATAATGTCAGGATCCCTTTCTAGCAAAATGGCATATAGTGATGGGTTTAAAGGTTAGATATAGAATATGTGTTGACTTGGAAAAATTCTACATCTTATCTTTTTCTTTTCTTTTTTTTCCCCCTAATTATTGAACTTCTCTTCACAAGAGCCCTAGACCACAGCAATTCATATATACAATATACAGCACTCCTACACATCCACCACAAAACCTTTTCCCTTCCACAGCAATACTCTTACAACCTATTCACATCATATTTACTTAAAGTGATGTACAGAGTCTGAGACAATAGCTTTCAAACAAGGTGACATCTGTGCTTACATTGTGGTGCATACTTCAGGATATACAGTTTTCTAAATTGTTAGTTAACCTATGTTTTACATTATGGTTTACATTATCAGTCTGTCATCCCCTATATGTTTATGGTGTAATATTACACGTTTTATATCCATCCTTGTGTACTCTCGCGAAACTCCTCTTTTACCCCAAATTTACCTTGGTTCCACACATTTAACATCCATTTTCCCATCCCCTTGGTGCCCGCAGTGACAGCCAACCTCCGTTTCCCGAGGAGCCACGTCCAGAGATACTTGCAACAGTGTTCAGGGCCTAACTTCCTCAACTGCCCCAATGCCCTGGGAGCCACCCTTTCTCTCGAGAGATACAGTTCCCTCTATTTGATGGCATTGGTCCTCCCCAGGATGTGGGTCCCCCACTCTCACTACTTGGGTCTCTACTCAATGGTACCACCCACTCTGGCAAAATGAGCATTCAGACAATCCCCAGGAGCCCGTCCCGCATCAGACCATCCCCTCCGAGCATCCTAAACAGGTAAAACTCTTAATTATATTTTGATATGATTTTCTCAGCATTTTACTCTCAACCAACACCTGATGCTCTCCTATGTTCGTATGCTACCCCTCCCTCCCCCCACTTTTTGGGCAATATTACCAATCCACCCGTCCCCAGCCCCCCTCAAACCCGCAAAGCCCCACCCAAAGGCAACCCCTTGCCCCCATTTTATCTCTTCTTTGTGTTCATACTTACCGCCAGCTCATCATAAATTCCACCCCTGCAGACGTTGGCTCACATCCTTCCTCCACCCCCCGATTTCCTGTAAGCCTATGGTTCAGTCTCTAGCTCTCTGAGGCAGTTTTCTTATTTCATATTATTGAGTTCATGTAGTATTTGTCCTTCAATGCCTGGGTTGCTTCACTCAACATAAGGTTCTCAAGATTCATCCATGTTATCACGTGTGTTTGTAGTGTATTTGTTCTTACAGTCGAGTAGTATTCCATTGTGTGTATATATCACATTTTATTGATCCACTCATCTGTTGATGGGCATTTGGGTTGATTCCAACTTTTGGCGATAGTGAACAATGCTGCTATGAACATTGGTGTACACATATCGGTTTGTGTCCTTGTTTTCAGTTCTGCTGGGTATATACCCAGCTGTGGTATTGCTGGGTCATATGGCAAATCTATGGTTAGTTTTTTGAGAAACTGCCAAACTGTCCTCCAGAATGGTTGGATCCTTCTGCATTCCCACCAGCAGTGGATGAGTGTTCCCCTTTCTTCACATCCTCTCCAGCATTTGTATTCTTCTGTTTTTTTCATAGCTGCCAATCTTATGGGAGTAAGATGGTATCTCATTGTAGTTTTGATTTGCATTTCCCTGATAGCTAGAGATTTGGAGCATTTTTTCATGTGCTTTTTAGCCATTTGTATTTCTTCTTTGGAGAAGTGTCTGTTTAAATCTTTTTCCCATTTTTTAAATGGGTTGTTTATCTTTTTATTTTCACGATATATGAGTTCTTTATATATGCAAGTTATAAGTTTCTTATCAGATATATGGTTGCCAAATATTTTCTCCCACTGTGTGGGCTCCCTTTTTACTTTCTTGACAAATTCCTTTGAGGTGCAGAAGGCTTTAATTTTGAGGAAGTCCCATTTATCTATTAGTTCTTTTGCTGCTCCTGCTTTTGGTGTGATATTCATGAATCCATTTCCTATTGCAAGGTCCTGTAGGTGTTTCCCTACACTGCTTTCCAAGGTTTTTATGGTCTTGGCTCTTATATTTACGTCTTTGATCCATCTTGAGTTGATCTTTGTATAAGGTGTGAGATGGTAATCCTCTTTCATTCTTCTACATATGGCTATCCAGTTCTCCAGGCACCATTTGTTGAATAGGCCACTCTCCCAGTTGAGAGGGTTTGGTGGCTTTATCGAATATTATATGGCTATATATGTGAGGTTCTATATCAGAGCTTTCAATTCGATTCCATTGGTCTGTGTGTCTCTCCTTATGCCAATACCATGCTGTTTTCACTACTGTAGCTTTGTAGTATGTTTTGAAGTCAGGTAGTGTGATTCCTCCAATTTCGTTTTTCTTTTTCAATATGTCTTTGGCTATTCAGGGTCTCTTTCCTTTCCAAATAAATTTCATAGTTAGTTTTTCTAGTTCCTTAAAGAAGGCTGTGTTGATTTTTATTGGGATTGCATTGAGTGTGTAGATCAGTTTTGGTAGGATAGTCATCTTAATAATATTCAGTCTTCCTATCCATGAACAAGGAATATTCTTCCATTTATTTAGGTCTTCTTTGATTTCCTTGAACAGTCTTGTATAGTTCTCGGTGTATAAGTTTTTTACCTCTTTAGTTAAATTTATTCCTAAGTGTTTGATTTTTTTATTTACGATTGTGAATGGTATTTGTTTCTTGATTTCCTCCTGATCTTGCTCATTATTGGTGTACAGAAATGCTAACAATTTTTGTGCATTGATCTTATAACCTGCGACTTTACTAAACTCATTTATGAGTTCTAGAAGCTTTGTTGTAGATCTCTCAAGGTTTTCTATGTATAGGATCATGTCATCTGCAAATAATGAAATTTTGACTTCTTCCTTTCCAATTTGAATGCCTTTTATATCTGGTTCTTGCCTCAGTGCTCCAGCAAGTACTTCTAAGACAATGTTAAATAGGAGTGGAGACAATGGGCATCCTTGTCTTGTTCCTGAGTTTAGAGGGAAGGATTTTAGGGTTTCTCCATTGTAAACAATGTTGGCTTTAGGTTTTTCGTATATACTCTTTATCATGTTCAAAAAATTTCCTTGTATTCCAATCTTTTGGAGTGTTTTTATCAAGAAAGGGTGCTGTATTTTGTCAAATGCTTTTTCTGCATCTATAGATATAATCATGTGATTTTTTCCCTTCGATCTGTTTATATGGTGTATTACGTTGATTGATTTTCTTATGTTGAACCATCCTTACATACCTGGAATATATCCCACTTGGTCGTCGTGTATAATTCGTTTAATGTGTTGTTGAATACGATTAGCAAGTATTTTGTTAAGTATTTTTGTGTCTAGGTTCATTAGAGAAATTGGTCTGTAATTTTCCTTTCTTGTGGTGTCTTTGTTTGGGTTTGGTACTAGGGTAATGTTGGCATCATAGAAGGAGTTAGGCAATGTTCCTTCTGTTTCAATTTTTTGGAATAGTTTCAGCAAGATTGGTGTTAGTTCTTTCCGGAATGTTTTGTAGAATTCACCTGTGAGGCCATCTGGCCCTGGGCTCTTCTTAGTTGGGAGATTTTTAATGATTGATTCTATCTCTCTGCTTGTGATTGGTTTGTTAAGATCATCAATTTCTTCTTTCGTCAATATGGGTTGCTTATGTGTTTCTAGGAATTTGTCCATTTCCTCTAAATTGTCATTTTTGTTGGAATATAGTTTTTCAAAATATCCTCTTATAATAGTCTTTATTTCTGTGGGGTCAGTGGTCATATTGCCTTTCTCATTTCTTATTTTGTGTATTTGCATCTTCTCTCTTTTTTTCTTTGTTAGTTTCGCTAAAGGTTTGTCAATTTTGTTGATCTTCTCAAAAAACCAGCTCTTGGTCTTGTTTATCTTTTCAAGTGCTTTCTTATTTTCTATTTCATTTAGTTCTGCTCTTATCTTTGTTATTTCCTTCCTTCTTCCTGTTGGGTTACTTTGTTGTTGTTTTTCTAATTCCTTCAAATGTGCAGTTAGTTCTTCAATTTTTGCTCTTTCTTCTTTTTTGATATATGAATTTATGGCTATAAATTTCCCTCTCAGTACTGCTTTTGCTGCATCCCATAAATTTTGGTATGTTGTGTTATCATTATCATTTGTTTCAAGTTAGTCATTGATTTCTTTTGAGATTTCCTCTTTGACCCACTGTTTTTCTAAGAGTGTGCTGTTTAATTTCCAAATCGTGGTGTGAAACCTGGGCCTCTGTCCCTTGCAAATATCCAGCTTGACTCCACTGTGGTCAGAGATATTGTTTTGTATGATTTCAATCTTTCTGAATTCATTCAGCCTTTCTTTGTGGCCTAGTATATGGTCTATCTTGGAGAATGATCCATGTGCGCTTGAGAAACTTGTATATCCTGCTGTGTTTGGGTGTAATGATCTATATGTCTATTAGATCCAGCTCCTCTAATATACTGTTCAAATGTTTTGTTTCTTTAGTGATTCTCTTTTGAGATGTTCTGTCCAAGGTAGATAGTAGTGTATTAAAATCCCCCACTATAATTGTAGATGCATCTATTGTTTCACTTAGTTTTTCCAGCATTTGCCTCACGTATTTAGAGGCACCCTTGTTAGGAGCATAAATATTTATGATTGTTCGATCTTCTTGACAGATTTTCCCTTTCACTAAAATATAGTATCCTTCTTTGTCTCTCACAATTGTTTCACATTTAAAGTCTATTTTGTCTGATATTAATATAGCTACTCCTGCCTTTTTTTGGTTATTGTTTGCTTGTATGATTGTTTTCCAGCCATTCACTTTCAATCTCCATGCGTCTCTGGGTCTAAGATGTGTTTCTTGTAGACAGCATATGGATGGGTCATATTTCCTTATCCAATGTCCCAGTCTGAATCTTTTGATAGGTGAGTTTAATCTGTTGACATTCAGTGTTATTACTTTCAAGGAATTATTTGTGTTAGCCATATTTTGATTGGATTTGTGTTTGTCATATTTTGTTTGTATTTTTTTTCCTCCTATTTTTGTCTTTTTTTTGTTGCTCTTATACTCTCCTCCAACTCTGCCTGTCATGTTTTTTCCTTTCTTCCTGCAGAACTCCCTTTAGGATTTCTTGAAGGGGAGGTTTCTTGTTGGTATACTCTTTCAGTTTCTGTTTATCTGTGAATATTTTGAACTCTCCATCATGTTTGAATGCTAGTTTAGCTGGATAGAGTATTCTTGGTTGGAAATTTTTTTCCTTTAATTCCTTGACTATATCATACCACTGCCTTCTTGCCTCCATGGTTTCAGATGAGAAATCAGCACTTAATCTTATGGAGCTTCCCTTGTATGTGATGGTTTTCTTTTCTCTTGCTGCTTTTAGTATTTTCTCTTTGTCTTGAGCATTGGATAACTTGACAAGTATATGTCTTGGGGTGGGCCTGTTGGGGTTTATGACTAGTGGAGTGTGCTGTGCTTCTTGGATATGTACTTCTGTCTCTTTCAGTAGATTTGGGAAGTTTTTAGCCATTATTTCCTGCAACACTCCTTCTGACCCCTCTCCTTTCTCTTCTTCTTCTGGAATGCCTATAATACGTATGTTTGAGCGTTTTGCATTGTCATTCAGGTCCCTAAGTCCTAGCTGGATTTTTTCTATCTTTTTATCGACCCCTTCTACTATCTGTTTGATTTCTGATGTACTGTCTTCCACATCACTAATTCTCTGCTCTGCCTCTTCTAGTCTGCTGATATTTGCTGCAAGTGTATTTTTGATTTCTTGAACTGTGGTGTTCATTCCCATCATATCTGTTATCTTTTTGCATATGTCTGCAATTTCCCCTCCAAGTGTTGTCTTCATGTTGTTAACCTCTTTCATTACTTCATTAAATTTGTCGGTGATAAATGTTCTGAGATTTTTCATTGCTTGTGCGAATTTCATTGCTTGTGAGATTTTTCATTGCTTGCTCCCCTACCTGATTTTTGGTTTGTTGATTGGATTCAGCCATGTTTTCCTGATTACTGGTTTGGTTTGTAGATTTTTGTTGCTGTCTGGTCATCATATTATCTTGATGGGTTTAATCAGTTCCTTAGCTTCTTTGTCTATTCTTGGAGATTAATTAGCTGTTGTTTTTGTGTAAGTGTTATATCTTCTCTTTGTCACTTTGTTCTTCTTATTCTAATTTCTTGTTGCTGGTTAAGTTCACTTTAAAGGAAAGTATTAGTGCCGGGGAAAGGCAATTGTGTAAGCAAGGAAAAAGTGTAAAGTAGTATTGGTGATATATGTTAACAAAGCAAGAATATGAGATCTGGGAGGATGGAGGTTAGATTCATGTAAATTGTGTAGAGTTATAGCAGTAGGTAGAGTACCTATTATGAAGTAGAAGACTGAATATGGGAGGAATATGGTATGAGCTAAAAAGCTATTGTTTTCGTGAGAGAGGGAAAGAGAAAGAAAGGTAATAGTTTCAGGAGTGGGTAACAGACAGAAAACAAAACAAAGGTATTAGAAATTAAGAGTTAGACACTTTGTGGATCAAAGAAAGGGAGGTGGAAGGTGGAATATAGGAGAGACAGTAGATGATGGCGGATATCAAGATGTAGGGGAAAGGGGATGGTGTAGGTAGCCTAAATCAGTTCACAGAGAAATGAGGCAGTGGAGGATGAGAAAACCCAGCGAATGTGAGGTGTTCCTTGCCGCACCTATTGTATAATTGAGTTAAAATAAAATAAGTAGAAAATGAGGGACAAGAGGGAGAGAGAAAACAGAAAAAGAAAAGAAAAAAAGGGAAAAAGAAGAAAAGAAGAAAGAAAAAAAGGGGGTGGGCAAAGGGTGGGGAACAGGTAGGGGGGGAAAAAAAAGAAAAAAACAGATATACACAGACCACAATTGCAACACCAACTACAGCAACAACAAGGAAAAAAACCCTAAATAACTGAATAAAAAAAAAAAAAGACTTTGGGGGATACGCTGGGAGAAAAGACTAGGGGATAATGCAATATTAGCAATCAGGACATTAAAAAAAGAAAAAAAATAAGATAAAATGAAAATAAAAACAAAACAAAATGAAACGCTAAAGAAAAAACGCAAACGTTGTTAGCTAGGGCATTCAGGTACCTCAGATGGACCTCAGGGTGTGATGGATTCAGGGGTGGAAAGTCTGAGCTATTGAAGGCTCAAGAGGTGTGAGACTCTGGGGTGTGTGCCACCAGAGTTTAGGGGATTCAGACCTGGCAACCTCAAATCTGGTCAACAGGAAGCCTAAGAGCCCTGCAGTGTAACACAGCCCTCAGGGATCCCTGCAGCTGGTTGCCAGCCCTATGGGGGAAGTCAGATCCGCAAACTCTAAATTATGTCTGAACCCTGCAATTCACTTATTCACTAGGGTTTATTTATGTGGTATATCATCAATTCAGCTTTTGGACAGCTCCCCCCCCTGTGTTCCCACAAGACGGCCATGTGAGGGTGCCTCTACACTGCAGCCAATTTAATGACGCAGATCCGAAGCCCAGCCCATGGGTTGGGCTTCAGTTGGAAACGTGGAAAAAAGATTCCAAAACCAGAATTCCCAGGCTTCACAAAATATTCCCCACTCGGCTTCCAGACGTGTCTCCCTCCCTCACTGCACCCTGTAACACCCTCCCAATTACGTCCCTTTATTGCCAACAATCTAATTCCATTGCAGATCGGCAGCCAGGCTTGTGGGGGCGGGGCTCCAGGCAGAAGCGCTATTATTTGTGTCCGCAATCAAAAATTCCCCCGCTTCACAACAAAACACCGTCTGTCTCCCCAAATCGATCCACAAAGGCGTCCCATCCCATCAACCCCCAACAGCCTGCCCAGGACTCGCGAACTCCCCAGCACCGCAGAGCCACCAAAAAGCAGAGCCACCGTGCCGGTACCGTGGCTCCACCCACCCCCAAAGAGGGAGCAACCTATGTGCAGGTCTCACCTCTGGGAAATAGATCCCAAATTATATCTTATAGACCAATCCTCTCCATTACCTTTCCACCAAATCGATGTCCAGACACTTCCTGCCCTGCAAAAATCCCTAAAAAGCCCATCCTCGGAGAACCTCCAGCGGCGCCGAGCCGCCTCTTCCCAGGAGAGACTGCAAGGCAAGTTCACTCAGCCACCATCTTGCTTCCTCCTCCCGAGATCCGGTTAGTAGTAATATTTTGACAATGGTCTTTAATCATTAGTTATAAAGGTTTAACAACAATGCAAGTTATTGGTGGTAGGGTGTGTTATGAGAGTCCTGTATGATATTATATATGTTTGTTTTGTAAGTTCATAACTATTATTATACAACTTACTGTTTATGTATGTTTCTGTATGAGTGATATACTTCAATAAATTAATTTTTAGAAATGAAGGAGAAATTAACATATTCCCAGAATAACACATTCCCAATAAAAGCAGAGAGAATTTTTTTGCTAGAAAACCTGACCTATAAGCAATACTAAACTGATTCCTTCAGGCTGAAATGAAAGGACAACTTGACAGTTACTCAAATCCATGTGAAGAAATAAGGAGCACTAGTCTATTAGTTGCCGAGGGTTGTTGAAACAACTTAACACAAACTGGGTGACTTTAAACAACAGAAATTTCTCCTCTCACAGTTCTGGATTCTGTAAGTTCAAAATCCAGTAGGCCTGCGTTCCCACCAGGAGCACTAGGGGAGAATATTGCCCTTGCCTCTTTCAGCTTTCAGTGGCTTCCACAGTGTTCTTGGTCTTTTGGCCACAAAACTCTGCCTTGTCTTTCTGTTGCCTTCCTCTCTGTGTCTGTTTTCTTCTCTGTAAGTCTCTTAGAAAAACATGTCATTCAATTTGGGACCTATTGAAAATCCAGGTTGATCTCAAAATTTCCTTAACTTTATTACATCTGCAAGGACTCTTGTCCAAAAAGATAACATTTATAGGTTCCAGAGATAAGGATGTGGACATATCTTTGTTGGGGCCATCATTCATTCCACTACAACTGGTAAATGTACCTATGTAGGTGTTTCAGTTTGCTAAAAGCTGCTGGGAACAATATACAAGAAATGGGTTGGTTTTACAATGGAAATTTATTAGATTAAACACTTACAGTTCTGAGGCTGTCAGAATGTCCAAATCAAGGCTTCACATCAGGCAATGCTTTTCTTCCCAAAGACTGGCTGCTGGTAGTCACAGCATCCTCTCATGTGGCAGGGCACAATGGTGACATATGCCAGTCTCGGTCACTGCCTTCTCTTCTGGGTCTCACCTTCAACTTCAGACTGCTCCATCTGTGGCTTTTCTTTCTCCCAGGTTTGTCAACTTCTAGAGGCTTCTCTCTGTTTCTGTAGCTTTTTTTTCTGTGTCTATGGCTTTTTATTTCTCCATTTATAAAGGGCATAGTAAGAGAATTCACCCTGGGTCATGCCTAACTGTAGTGAGCTAATCAAGAGGAAGTTCACTGGACTGAATCTAATCAAAAGGTCCCATCTACAATAGAGTTACACACAGAGGAATGGATTAACTTTAAGAACATGATCTTCTGGGGTACAACCAATTTCAAACTATCACAATAGGTAAATATAAAACAACAACAACAGTATAAATCAGGGGTTCTTAACAAGGGGTCCGTGATCTTGAATTGAAATTCAAAAAACATTATTCTTTTGCGTATTGGTGGGAGTGACATATTTATTAAATAATACACAGTATAGTGTGGACTTAGTAAGGGGTCCATGGTTTTCACCTAACTGGCAAAGGGGTCTGTGGAACAAAAAGGTTAAGAACCCTTGGTATAGCAGTTTGATATTATTGATGAATTTCAGAAAGAAATACAGGATTATGTTTATAAATTGGTCTTTTCCTCAGAGTGATTAAATTGTGATTAGGGCTTTGGTTGGGCCATGTCAGTAGGCTGTTGAGAGAGAAACGACATGACAGAAGAGTTAGTTGGAGTTTTTAGCTGAAGTCCAGGAAGTAAGCACATAGAGGAGCAGAGCAGTTGAGCCCAGAGAAAATTGAGCCCTGGGGAGAGAGACAGAGCTGGTCACCTGATTGTCTACAGCTGGCCTTGTGGAGAGAGCAGGGCAGCTGAGTCCCAAGAGAAACAAGCCTCAGAAGAGAGGAATCCAGGAAGCTTGAACTCTTGGCAGATGTTGGCAACCATCTTGCTCCAACACATTGCAACAGACTTTGGTGAGGGAAGTAATTTATGCTTTATGGCCTGGTAACTGTAAGCTTCACCCCAAATAAATACCCTTTATAAAAGCCAACAGATTTCTGGTATTTTGCATCAGCATCCCTTTGGCTAATACATCTGGTATAAATGTATTTTTGTCTGTAACTCTTACTCTCTCCTATCTGATTTAAAAGACAAATTGTGTTAAACAAAAATTTTAAAATCTCTATTGCTGGGTAAACAATGTACAAAGATGTAATTTACATGGCAATAATAGTTAACAATAACTATTTAAGACAGGTAAAGAAACATAACTGTATAGGAACCAAGTTTTGTATACTATTAAAATTCAGTTGATATAAATCCAACCTAAGAAATTACTAGAAAAATAACTTTAAAAACATAATAAATGACAAGTGAGTTAAAATGGTACAATAGAAAATATCTGTTTAGCAAAAAAGAAGTCAGTAATGAAGGAATAGTGGAGGAAAAAAGATATAATGCACAGAGAAAACAAATATCAAAAGTAGACATAACTTTTGTCTCATCAGTAATTACAGTAAATGTAAATGGATTAAACACATTAATTAAAAGGTAAAACTTGGCAGAATGATTTTTTAAAAAAACATACTACCTGTAAGAGATACATTCTACATTTAAACACACAAATAATTCAAAAGTAAAAAGATGGGAAAGGATATACCATACAAACAGTAACCAAAAGAGAGCTACAGTGGCTATACTAATATCAGATACAATAGGTTTTAGGATAAAAATAGTTACTACATATAAAAAATGATATTTTACAGTGATAAAAGTCAACCCCTCAAGAAGCTATAACAATTACAAACATATGTATATTTTTCTCAAGTGCACATTGAACATTCTCCAGGGTAGATACTGTGAGGTCATAAAACAAGTGACAACAGAGCAGATGTGGCTTAGTGCTTGAGCACTGGCTTCCCACAAATGAGGTCCTGAGTTCAATCCCCAGTTGCAGTACCTCAAACAAAAAACAAAAAACAAAAAAGTGACAATAAATTTAAAAGTTTAGAAAAAATACAAAACATATTCTCTGAACACAATGAAAAGAAAGTAGAAACCAATAACAAATTTAGAAAATTCAGAAATATATAGAAATTAAAGAAGAAATCACAAGGGAAAGCAGAAAATGCTTTGAGATAAATGAAAATGAAAATACAACATACCAAAACATGGGAGGCAGTGAAAGCAATACTTGGAAATATATAGCTCCAAATACTTATTTTAAAAAAGATCTTAAATAAATAGCCTAACCCTCTACCTTAAGAAACTAGAAAGAGGACCAAAATATACCCAAAGCAAGCATAAAAACAAATGAAAAAAGATTATCATGGAGGTAAGTGAAATAGTGAATAGAAAAACAATAGATAAAATCAGTGAAATTTAGAAATGAAAGGGGATTATTACTACTGAAATGAAAAGGATCATGAGGAAATGCTATAAGTGTATGCCAGCAAATTACATGGCCTCAATAAAGTGGACAAATTCTTAGAAAGATACAAACTACCAAAGGTGACTCAAGAAGAAGTAGAAAATCTGAATAGACCTATAAAGGAAAAGATATTGAATAATGAAAGTCCAGAACCAAGATAGCTTCAGTGATGAATTATACCAAATGTTTACCAAGTAATTAATACCAGTCCTTTACAAAGTCTTTCAAATAATGGAAGAGTGCAGAACATTTCCCAAGTTATTCTATGAGATTAGAATTAACCTGATACCAAAAGCAGATAAAGATATCAGAAGAAAAGAAAGTTACAGACCAATATCCCTGATGAATTTGGATGCAAAAATTCTCAAGAAAATACTAACTGAATCCAGCAACATGACCAATTTGGATTTATCCTAGGAATGCAAGGTGAGTTCAAAACTTAAAACAATCTATTTATTCCACCATATTAATGGAGTAAAGGACAAAAACAGCACCCTCTTTTTTTTTTTTAAATTTAAATAGATCACACAGAATGTTACATTATAAAACATAAGAGGTTCCCATATACCCCACTCCCGATCCGCCCCCCCCACTCCTCCCACGTCAATGTCCCCTTTCATCAGTGAAGAACATTCATTGCATTTGGTGAATACACCCTGGAGCACTGCCACACCACATGGACCATCGTTTACATTGTAGTTTACACTCTCCCCCAGTCCATACAGTGGGTTATGGCAGGATGAACAATGCTCTACATCTGTTCCTGCAATATCATTCAGGACGACTCCAAGTCCCGAAAATGCCCCATATCATGCCTCTTCCTCCCTCTCCCAACCCTCAGCAACTCCTGTGGCCAACATCTCCACATCAATGATATAATTTCTTCCATTGCTAGAGTCACAATAGTTCTATAGTAGAATACCAGCAAATCCACTCCAATCCATGTTATATTCCTCCATCTTGTGGACCCTGGGATTGTGATGTCCATTCCACCTCTAAATTGAGAGGGAGCTTAGATCCTACATTGCTGATGGATGTAATCCTCCTGCTTGCAGTTGTAGGCACTCTTGGTTCCCTGGTGTGGTGGTTGATCATTCTCACCATCCCATCAGCTGACCTGGGTATGTCCAATGAACTGGAGAGTAGGTTTTGCAACTCTGCTGAGGCTCAGGGTCCAGAAGGCACATGAGATTCAAGTCTCTCCTGAGCATACACAAACCCCAGCACCAATCACAGGTTTAGTAAAAGTGACAGAAGAGGCATGTGTAGAGAGGTCACATCTGAGTCCAACTCCATCTCAATCAGGAGCACAAATTCCAAAGTAGGGCCCACTGGCAAGGCAATGAATTCCAGAACCATCTGTAATGACAATAGAACCTGTGTGTCTCCATAGCCCTCTGGAACACCAGTACCTGGGGTTGTAGCTACTTTGGCTGTCTCTGGGAGCCTGCTGAGACATGCATAAGCATGACCCCTCTGATGACCTCCTGACTCATTTTGAAGTCTCTTAGCCATATAAACTCATTTGTCTTCACCATTTCACCCTTTTATTCAAGGTCTTTTTCTAGTTGCATCACCAGCTGGTGATGGTAGTAATCCCTTGGTGCCAGGGAGGCTCATTCCCAGGAGTCATGTCCCATGCTGGGGGATAGGTAATGCATTTATATGCTGAATTTGGCTTAAAGAGTGGCCACATTTGAGCAACATGGAGGCTCTCAGGAGGTAACTCTTAGGCACCATGCAGCTCTAGGCCTAGTTGAAATTTCAAGCACACAGGCTCATAAGCATAGTCATCAGTATCAAGGGCCCATCATTGGACCATCCTTCTTCACTGGTCTTTATCCTTGTGCTTGGGGGATTGTTGCTGTTCCACTGGGGAATGCAACAGAGCTCCCCAGGATGGGAACTCAGCACTCCCTCAGTTGTCATTTGTAACTCTATACACTATGACAATACCCAACGAACATCTGAACATAACTATATATCCTATATGCATGCCCTGGAGAACTCCCTCCTGCCCATGCATCCCCCATCAATGACACCCCACACCAGTGCTCTTCCCCTGCCATAGTTAAACCCCACTGTGATCCAAACTTCTTCAAAAATGAAGCCTAATATATTGCCAAATTCAATTAGTAGGAAAATGAAATAGTATTGACAGGTTTAAAGATGAGAAATAGAATATATAATAATTTAGACATCTAAAGTAAAAAATAAATTGGGGTATTAAAAAATGAAAAATATCATAAAACTTTGTTTTTGACATTTTGCCTTTCATCACAGTAATAGGTGTTGTCCTGCATGTACAGTGTTAAGGCAATCTCTTCCATTCCTTCTTCAGTGTCTACATCCTTTTTTAAAAATTTTAATTCTAAAAAGTTTTAAATCACAATACAGTCACATATACAATACAGGGGACTCCCATATACCCAACATCAAACCCTTTTCCAACTTCCCCAGCAATGATCTTTTTACATGTGGATGTTATATTTGGTACAGCTGATGTACAGATATTGAAACATAATTCCCAACCATGGTTCCATTATGGCTTACATTGTGGTGTGTATTTTGGACTGCACACTTTTCTAAATTTTTGGTTACATGATGGTTTACATTTTAGACTATACACTTTTATAAATTTTTGGTGAAATTTAGCATGGCTTATATCCATTGTTGAAAAACTGCATCCTCTTAATAGTTGCAGAAAATACGTTTGAAAAAATTCAATACCCTTTTATGATAAAATTAGCCCACAAATTAAAAATAGAATTGAACTTCCTCAATCTGATTAATGGCATCTACAAATAAACCACAGCCAGGGAGGGGCAAGATGGTGGCTGAGTAGGGAGGTACAAAAGTCAATTTGTCCTGTATTATCAACAGTATCATCTATTTGGGGGGCCCAGGAGACCAGAAGAGCATCTTGTGGCATCCTTGGAAGAGTGGAAGTAGGAGATTGCCCATCTGCAGTGAAGATTCATGAGTAGAGCACTCCACACCATGAGGCTGGTACCCATTCCTCACTGGTGGGGTAAGATGCCTCAGGAACTATTCCCTGGCTGGAGTTGGAATCTCCATTTCCCAAAAATGGGGGATGAAGAGAAGTTTGGGCATCAACCTCAGCTATTGATTAGTAAACTAGGCTGGCTAAAGTCTAATTCTAAGAACAGCTAGCATTTTAACCTGACCAAGTGAGAAAGAGGCCAATAGCCTCCATTTTAATTCCATCCCTGGCATGTGGGGAAACAGGACTGATTGAAAATCACAGTGTTGGTAGGGACTGACTTCTTTCCACCCAGGTTGGATTGCTGCCCTATCCTGGACTCCAGTCCTGCCTCTGGCAGGGAGAAAGCTGGGGGAACCTCACCAGCCCCTCCAGGCAACTGTAATCACTTTTGGCACACCCAGACTAGATTGTTGGGCACCCATGTAGCTACATCCCCACCCCCAATAGGAGAAGGGTGGGCAATGTTTCCTTACCCTCTCTGGGTAACTGTAGGCACTTTTGGTGAGCATAGACCAGATTTTTGGGCACTCCTGTGGCTCCATCTCCTCCCTGACAGGGCAGGAGGAGGGAGAGTGTCTCCTTAGCCTTTCCAGGCAACTGCAGTCACTTTCAGCCCACACAGACTGGATTGTTGAGCAAACCTGTGGCTACATCCTACTCCCAAGAGAACAGAAGGGAGAAAGTGTTTCCTCAGCCTCTATAGGTAACTGCAGGTGTTTTTAACCTGCACAGACCAGACTGTTGGGAACACCAATGGCTCCATCCCTGACTCTGACAGGGCAGGAGGAGGGACAATGCTCCCTCTACCTTCTGAACAACTACAACTGCTTTCAGCCCACATCGATTAGACTGTTGGATATACCTGTTGCTCCATCCTCAACCCTGACAGAACAGGAGGAGGACTAATGCTCCCTCAGCCTCTCTGGGCAACTGCAGGCACTTTCAGCCTGCACAGACTAGATTGATGGGTACACTTGTGGCTCCATTCCTGCCCCTGACAGAGCAGGAGGGGCAGTGATACATTAGCCTCTCTGGGCTATTTCAGTTGATTTTGGCCCATGTGGAAAAGATTGTTGCACACACCTGTGGCTCCATCCCCACCCCTGGCAGGGGAGGAGGGTGGCCAGGGCTTGGTCATTCTATCTGGGCAACTGCAGTTGCTTTAGTCCTGCATGGTCTAGGTTATTGGGCACACCAGTGATTACATCCCCACCCTCCCTGGGGAACTGTAGGTGCTTTCAGCTCACATGAACTAGATTGTGGGACACACCTGTGATTCCATCCCTGCCCCTGACAGAGCAGAAGGAGGAACAGACAGTGCTCTCTCAACCACTCTGGGCAACTACAGCAACATTCAGCCCATATGAACAAGATTTTTGTGTACACGTATGGCTCCATCCCTGCCCACGGCAGGGGAGAAAGTGGTGTGGAGCTTCATCAGTCTGTCCAGGCAACTACAATCTTGTCCTGCCTGGCTTGGATTACTATATATAGCTGTGGCTAAACCCATACCCCTGGCAGGGGAGAAATGTGGGAGAAGTTTTATCATGTCCTGAGGCAAAGATGACAGCTTCTGCCTCCAAAGCTTACATTATCAACCACATCCTTGGCTATGCTTCAGCCACCAGAAAGGGAGAAAGGGCAAGAAACAGGTGCAAAAGAGCTGAATTCAGACTGGCTGAAAACATGCCACTATAAAGTTCAAATTAAGTTGAGCCAAGTACCAAAGAGGGGCTGCTGCAGCACAAAGCCAATCATATAGAAATCCCTAGACTAAAGAGAGAGAAACTGAGTCCAGAATAAATGCATCAAATAAATCAGATGCCAAGACACCAACAAAAATTACAAGCCATACTAAGAAACCAGATGTGGCTCAGTCACAGGAACAAACTAAACTTCCAAGTGACATAAAGAAATTGAGACAGCTAATCACAGATGTTCAAACAAATCTCCTTAATAAATTCCGTGAGATAGTTAAAGAGATTTAGGATATTAAGAAGACACTGGGGGAAGCGGACTTGGCCCAATGGATAGGGCATCTGCCTACCACATGGGAGGTCTGCGGTTCAAACCCCGGGCCTCCTTGACCCATGAGGAGCTGGCCCATGCACATCAGCACTGTGTGCAAGGAGTGCCGTGCCACGCAGGGGTGTCCCTGGTTAGGGGAGCCCGAGCCCCATGCGCAAGGAGTGCGCCCTGTAAGGAGAGCCGCCCAGCGTGAAAGAAAGTGCAGCCTGCCCAAGAATGGTGCCGCACACATGGAGAGCTGACACAAGATGATGCAACAAAAAGAAACACAGTGCTGCTGATAAGGATAGAAGTGGTCACAGAGGAACACACAGCGAATGGACACAGAGAGAAGACAACTGGAGGGGGGGAGGGAAAATAAATAAATTTTAAAAATCTTAAAAAAAAAAAGAAGACACTGGGTGAGCACAAGAAGAATTTGAAAGCATACATAGAAAAATAGCGAATCTTGTGGGAATGAAAGTCACAATAAATGAAGTTAAAAATACAATGGCTACCACACTTAATGAAAAAAGTTGTTGAAGTGGGAAAAGTGGCAGGTGTGGGGAGTGGGGCATATGGGAATCACCTATATTTTTTTAATGTAACATTTTGTGTGATCTATGTATCTTTTAAAAGTAAAAAATATATAAAAAAAATACAATGGAGGCATGTAAGAGCAGATTTGAAGAGGCAGAAGAAAAACTCAGTAAGCTTGAAGACAGGGCTTCTGAAAGCAAACACAATAAAGAAGAGATAAAGAAACGAATGGAAAACATTGAACAGGGTCTCAAGGAACTAAATAACAGCAAGAGACGTGAACACATGTGTGTCATGGGTGTCCCAGAAGGAGAAGAGAAGGGAAAATGGCAGAAGGAATATTGAAGAAATAATGGTAGAAAATTTCCCAACCCTATTGAAAGACATAAATATCTGCATCCAAGAAGTACAATGTACTCCCATCCAAATAAACCTGAATAAACCTATTCCAAGACATATACTAATCAGAATGTCAAATGCAAAAGATAAAAAGACAATCCTGAGAACAGCAAGAGAAAAGTGATTCATCACCTACAAGGGATGCCCACTAAGATTAAGTGCTGATTTCTCATCAGAAACCATATCGGCAAGAAGGCAATAGTATGATATATTTAAGATACTGCAAGATGAAACCTTTCGGTCAGAAATCTTATACCTGGCAAGATTGTCTTTCTATAGTGAGGTCCAGTTCAGAATACTCACAGATAAACAGAAACTAAGAGAGTTTGTAACCAAGAGTGTTACAGTCTGAAAAGAAAAACAGGATTGAGATGCTTGGAAGAGAGTCTAGAAATGAAGATTATACCAGTAAAAGTAACTAAAAGTGTAAAAAGTGGTGAAAAAAACATATGGCACTAAAAGCCAAAGGTCAAAAATGGGTGAAGTAAGAACTGCATTTACAGTAATATCATTAAAAGTTAATGGATTAAACTCCCCAGTCAAAAGACACAGACTGGCAGAATGGATAAGAAAATATGACCCATTTATATGCTGTCTGCAAGAGACTCACCTAAGACCCAAGAATACAAATGGATTGAAAGAGAAAGGCTGGAAATAGATATTCCATACATACAGTAAGCAAATAAACAAAGCTGGAGTAGCTATACTTATATTGGTTGAAATAGACTTTAAAAGCAAAGCTGTTATTAGAGGCAAGGGAGGATATTATATGTTGAAAAAGGGGAAATTCATCAGACTCATTAAGAAAGTGAATCTAAAATATTCACAAATAAACAGAAACTAAGAGAGCTTTGTAAAAATGAACCCAATTTTGCAGGAAATATTAAAGGGAGCCTTACAGTCTGATAGAAAAAGACAGGAGAGGCTTGAAGGAGAGTGTAGAAGGCAGGAATTGCAGAAAAGGTAACTAAAACAAGTAAAAAGACAGATGAAAATAAGATATGACACGTGAAAACCAAAGAATGAAGCAGTGGAAGTAAATAATGCATTTACAGTAATATCATTGAATGTGAATAGACTAAACTCCCCAATCAAAAGATATAGGCTGACAGAATGGATGAAAAACATGAGACACACATGTGCTGCCTACAAGAGACTCACATTAGACCCAGGGATACAAACTGACAGACAGTGAAAGTTGGAAAAAGACACTTCACACAGGGAAGTGGATTTAGCCCAACAGATAGGGAATCCACCTACCACATGGGAGGTCCATGCTTCAAACTGAGGGCCTCCTGACCGTGTGATGAGCTGGCCCATGTGCAGTGCTAATGCACGCAAGGAGTGCCCTGCCATGTAGGGGTGTCCCCGGCATAGGGGAGCCCCATGTGCAAGGAGAGCGCCCCATAGGGAGAGCTGCCCAGCGTGAAAAAAGCGCAGCCTGCCCCGAAAGTGGTGCCGCACACACAGAGAGCTGATGCAGCAGGGTGATGCAACAACAACAAAAAAATGAGGCACAGATTCTGGGTGCTGCTGACAAGAATACAAGTGAAGACAAGAAGAACACACAGCGAATAGACACAGAGAGCAGACAACTGGGGGTGGGGCGTGGAAGGGGAGAGAAATAAATAAAAAAAAAAAAAGAAAATTTCTTAAAAAAAAAAAGACACTCCACACAGACAGCAACCAAAAAAAGAGCAGGGGTAGCTATACTAATATCAGACAAAAGAGGGCTTAAATGCAAAAAAAGTTATAAGAGATACAGAAGGCCATTATCTACTAATAAAAAGGACCATCCACCAGGAAGAAATAACACTCATAAATATCCATGCACCTAACCAGTGTGCCCCAAAATATATGAGATAAACTCTGGCAAAACTGAAGGGAGAAATAGACATCTCTACAATAATATTTGGAGACTTCAACACACCACTCACATCATTAGATAGAACAACTAGACAGAAGATCAACAAAGAAATAGAGAATTTGAACAATATGATAAACGAGTTAGACCTAACAGACATGTACAGAACATTGCATCCCAAATTGTTAGGTAATACATTCTTCTCAAGTGCTTGTGGATCTTTCTCCAGCATAGACTGCATGTTAGGTCCCAAGGCAGGTCTCAATAAATATAAAAAGGTTGAAATTATACAAAGCACCTTCTCAGATCATAATGGAATCATATTGGAAATCAATAGTAGATGGGAAAGAGGGAAATTTGCAAATGTGTAGAGGCTGAATGACACAATCCTAAACAACCAGTGGGTCAAAGAAGAAATTGTAGGTAAACTTAGTAAATATATTGAGAGGAATGAAAAGGAGAACACAACTTATCAAAACTTATGGGATGCAGTGAAGGCTGTGCTGACAAGAAAATTTATAGGCTTCAATGCCTACATAAAAAAAGAAGAGTGAGCTAAAATCAAAGATCTAACTGAACAACTGGAGAAACTAGAAAAAGAACAGCAAACCATTCCCAAAGTAAGCAGAAGGGAAAAACTAATAAATATTAGAGCAGAAATAAATGAAATTGAGAAAAAAAAAACTATAGAGAAAATAAATAAAACCAAAGCTTGTTCTTTGAGAAGATCAATAAAATAGATAAACTCTAATCAACTACTTAACTCCACTTTATCATAGATTTTGCCTATGTGGATGTTGGCTCACAACCTTCCTCCCCCCCCCCCCCCATTTCCTGTAAGCCTATCTTCCAGTCTCTAGCTCTCTGAAACAGCTTGATTTGCTTAATTCATATCTGAGAGATCGTGTAGTATCTGTCCTTCAATATCTGGCTTGCTCCACTCAACATAAGGCCCTCAAGATTCATACATGTTATCCCATGTGCTAGTACTGTATTCCTTCTTACAACTGAATAGTATTCCATTGTATGTATATACCACATTTTATTTATCCATTCATCTGTTGATGGACATTTGGGTTGATTCTAATAGTGGCCACAGGAGTTGCTGAAGGCAGGGAGAGGGAAAAAGAGGTGTGATAATGGGACATTTTCTGGACTTGTAGTTGTCCTCAATGATATTGCAGGAACAGATGCAGGACATTATATATCCTGCCATTATCCACCGAAAGGACTGGGAGAGAGTGTAAGCTACAACATAAACTATAATCCATGTTGTATAGCAGTACTCCAAATGCAATGAATATACTACACTAATGAAAAGAAGTTGTTGATATAGGAAGAGTGGGGAGTGTGAGGAGTGGGGTATATGGGAACCTGTTATATTTTTTATTGTAACATTTTGTGTGATTTTTGTACCTTTAAAAAAAGATAACATACAAAATAAAAAAAACAGATAAACTAAGAAAGCTAGACTAACAAAGAAAAAAAGAGAGAAGATATGACTGACTCCACAGAAATAAAAAGATCATAAGAGCATGTTATGAGAAACTGTATGCTAAGACACTAGACAACCTAGATGAAATGGACAAATTCTAAGAAATACACAAACAACCTATACTGATGCTACAAGAAATATAAGAAGTTAACAAACCAATCACATTTAAAAGATTGAATGTTACCCAAAATCTCCCAACAAACAAAAGTCCAGGACCATATGGCTTCACAGGTGAATTCTACTGAGCATTTTGAGAAGAATTAATACCAATCCTGTTTAAACTCTTCCAAAAAATTGAAGAGGAGGGAAAATTACCCAACACGTTTTATGAAACTGTAGAAGTTTGATATTATTGATGAATTCCAAAAAGAAATGTTGGATTATGTTTGTAAACTGGTCTTTTCCTCTGGGCATATTAGAGTGTATTGGATTCAGAGGTTTTATTCTTACTTGATTAATTAATGATTAAGGCTTTGATTGGGCCATGTCAGTAGGACTTGAGTCTCCACCCACCAAAGGGGCAGGGACTTACAGGGAAACCACACTACAGGGAAGGGAGTTTGGGGTTTTAAGCTGGAACCCAGAAAGTAAGCACACAGTGAGGTAGAGCAGTTGAGCCCGGAGAGAATTGAACCCTGGGGAGAGAAACAGAGCTGGTTGCCTGAGAGTCTACAGATGGCCTTGTGGAAAGAGCAGGGCAGCTGATCCCCAAGAGAAATGAACCCTGGAAAGAGAGGAACCCAGGAAGCCTGAACTCTTGACAGACATTGGCAGCCATCTTGCTCCAACACATGGCAACAGACTTTGGTGAGGGAAGTAACTTATGGTCTATGACCTGGTAACTGTGAATTTCTATGCCAAATAAATATCCTTTATAAAAGCCAACAGATTTCTGTTATTTTGCATCAGTTATCCTTTCGCTGACTAATACAGAAGCCAACACCACTTGAATACCAAAGCCAGATAAGGATACTACATAAAGGAAAATTTCAGACCAATTTCTTTAATGAATCTAAATGTAAAAATTCTCAAGAAACTACTTGCAAATAGAATCCAACAGCATATCAAAAGACTTATACACCACAACCAAGTGGGATTTAGTCCTGGAATGCAAGGGTGGTTCAATATAAGAAAATCAATTAAGTAAAACACAATATTAACAAATTGAAGGAAATAAAAACACATGATCATATTGATTGAAGCAGAAAAGGCATTCAACAAAATCCAGCATCCTTTCTTGATAAAAGCACTTCAAAATATAGGAATAGAAGGAAAATTCCTCAATATGATAAAGGGCATATATGAAAATCCACAGCCAACATTGTACTCAATGGGGAAAGGTTGAAAGCTTTCCCACTAAGATTGAGAGCAGGACCAGGACGCCCACTGTCACGACTGTTATTCAATATGGTGCTAAAAGTTCTAGCTAGAGCAATTAGACAAGGGGAAAAAAGGCATCCAAATAGGAAAAGAGGAAGTAAAACTCTCACTATTCACAGATGATATGATCCTATATTTAGAAAATTTTGAAATGTCAATGACAATGTACTTGAACTAATAAATGAGTTCAGCAAAATGGCAGGATACAAGATCAACACAAAAAATCAGTAATGTTTCTGTACACTAGTACTGAAAAATCTGAGGAGGAAATTAGGGGAAAATTCCATTTACAATAGCAACAAAAAGACTCAAATGCCTAGGAATCAATTTAACCAAAGAAGTATAGGACCTATATGCAGAAAACTACACAACAATGGTAAAAGAAATAGAAAAGACCTAAATAAATGTAAAGAATTTCCATGCTCATGAATTGGTATATTAAATATAGTGAATATGTCAATCCTACCCAAACTGATTCATAGATTCAATGCAATACCAATCAAAATTCCAATAACCTACTTTACAGAAATAGAAAAGGCAATTACCAAATTCATTTGGAAGGGTAAGTGCACCCGAATAGCCAAAAGCATTTTAAAAAGAAGAGCAATGTAAGAGGACTTTCACTGCCTGGCCTTGAAACATATTACAAAGCTACAGTGGTTAAAACAGCATAGTGGTGGCAGACTTGGCCCAGTGGTTAGGGCGTCCGTCTACCACATGGGAGGTCTGCGGTTCAAACCCCGGGCTTCCTTGGCCCATGTGGAGCTGGCCCATGCACAGCACTGATGTGCACAAGGAGTGCCCTGCCATGCAGGGGTGTCCCCGGTGTAGGGGAGCCCCACGTGCAAGGAGTGCGCCCGGTAAGGAGAGCTGCCCAGCACAAAAGAAAGTGCAGCCTGCCCAAGAATGGTGCTGCACACACGGAGAGCTGACACAGCAAGATGACGCAGCAGAAGGAAACACAGATTCCCGTGCTGCTGACAACAACAGAAGTGGACAAAGAAGGTGCAGCAAAATAGACACAGAGAACAGACAACTGGGGGGGGGGGGGCGCGCGGGAAGGGGAGAGAAATAAATAAATAAATCTTAAAAAAAGCAATACAGCATGTTATTGGCTTAAAGATAAACACATCGATCAGTGGAATAGAATTGAAAGTCCAGAAATAAACCCTCACCTCCATAACCAACTGGTTTTTTACAAACCTACCAAGTCCTTGTTAATGGGACAAAACAGTCTCTTTAACAAATGGTGCTGGCAGAACTGGATATCTATAACCTGAAGAATAAAAGAGGACCTCCATCTCACTCCCTACATAAGAATCAACTCAAAATGGATCAAAGACCAAAATATAAAAGCCAAGACCATAAAACTACTAGAAGAAAATGTAGGGAAGTGTCTTAAAGATCTTGTGGTAGGTGGTGGTTTCTTGGACCTTACACCCAAAGCATATGCAACAAAAGAAAAAAAATAGATAAATGGGACCTCCTCAAATTTAACCCTCTCTCTCAAAGAACTTTGTCAAAAGGGTGAAAAGGTAACCAACTCAATGGGAGAAGATATTTGGAAATCACATATCTGATAAGGGTTTACTATCCAGGATATATAAAGAGAGGCTACAACTCAACAATAAAAAGACAAACAACCGATTGAAAAATGGGCAAGAGATTTGAATAGATATTTGTCCAAAGAAGAAATACAAATGGCAAACAATAACAACAAAACACATGAAAAAATGTTCAACGTCAGTAGCATTTGGAAATGCAAATCAAAGCTACAATGAGATATCATTTCACACCTACTAGAATGGCCACTATTAAAAAGGCAGAAAACTGTAAGTGTTGGAGAGCATGTGGAGGAACACTTGTTCACTGTTGGTGGGAATGTAGAATGGTACAGCCACTGTGAAGGATCATTTGGAAGTTCCTAAAGAAGTTGAATATAGATTTGCCACATGACCTGGCAATACCACTACTGGGTACATACCCAGAAGAACCAAGAGTAGTGACACAAACAGACATCTGCACACTGATGTACATTGTGGCATTATTCACAATTGCCAAAAGATGGAACAACCCAGTTGTTCATCAACCAATAAATGGATAAACAAACTGTGGTGTATGCAATGATGGAATATTATGCAGCTGTAAGAAAACATGAAGTCGCAAAGCATATGACAACATGGGTGAAACTAGAGGGCATTAAGTTGAGTGATGCAAGCCAGATACAAAGAAAAATACAGTATGACTGCTGCATTATGAACTAAATATATTATGTAATCCCATGGAGTTAATAACTTGAATATGGGCCGCCAGAAAATAGAACGAGTTTAGAGAATGGAAAGCTGAGTTTAACTTGTGCAGAATTGGTATAAAAGATGTGTGTTTATCTTTGGAAATGAATAAAAAAGGTGAAAGCACAACAGGTTTGTAACTAGAAATGCCATTATATAGGTATGACACTAGTTGAAAGGGAAAGTATAAGGTCATTTATATTATTAAAAGGAAAGTAAAAAAATGTATCATGGGACTGTATAGCATAGTGAAGTATCATGTGAAATATGAATATGGATAATATTGTATATATAAGATATTTTTTCTTTAAAACTGAACAAAAGTATATTAATGGTACAAGATGTTAATATCAGGCAAAAAAACCCCACCGTATTATGCTAAGAGAAAGAAACCATACCCAAAGTACTACATATCATATAATTCCATTTATATAAAATGTAAATGTAAATCATTTTTAAGATCAAATTAGTTTAGTGGTTTTATAGGGCTGGGGAAGAATAGAGGGGTTGAGAGGTGACTGCTAAGGGGTGTGGATTTTTTCTTTTTGTAGTAATGAAATTGTTCTAAAAATTTTTCACGTGATGAATACACAACATCATGATTATATTAAAAGCAATTGATTATACATTTTGGATAGAATGTTTGTTATGTGAATATATCTCAATAAAACAGCTTTTTTTTTTTTTTTTTTTAAAAGAGATTGAACCAGTCATCAAACAACTCCCCAAAAGGAAATGTCCAGGACCAAATGGCTTCACAGGTGAATTCTACAAGCACTCAAAGAAGATTTAATACCAATCTTACTAAAACTCTTCCAAAAAATTGAATAGGAATGAATGCTACTAAACTCATTCTGTGAATCCAAAATCACCCTAATACCAAAGCCAGATAAAGAAACTACAAAAAAAGAAAATTCTAGAACCTTTTCCCTAATGAATATAGATGCAAAGTCCTCAACAAAATACCCATTAATCAAATAAAAAAAACACATTAAAATAATTATTCATCATGATCAAGTGGCCTTTATACCTGGCTTGCGTGGGTAGTTCAAAATAAGAAAATCAATCAGTGTAATATACCACATTAATAAATCAGAGAAGAAAAATCACATGGTCACCTTGATTGACACAGAAAAGGCTTCTGACAAAATACAGCATCCTTTCTTGATAAATATACTCCAAAAGATAGGAATTGAAGGAAACTTTCTCAACATGATAAAGGGCATATATGGAAAACCCACAGCTAACATTGTACTCAATGGTTAAAAACTGGAAGTTTTCCCATTAAGATTGGGACAAGACAAGGATGCCCACTGTCACTACTGTTGTTCAATATAGTGCTAGAGGTTCTAGGTAGAGCAAACAGGCAAGAAAAATAAATAAAAGGTGTCCAAATTGGAAAGGAAGAAGTGAACTTTTGGTTATCCACAGATGATATGATCCAGTACCTAGAAATCCCAATATATCTACAACAAAGCTACTAGAGCTAATAAATGAATTCATCAGAGTGGGAGGAAACAAGATTAATATGCAAATATCAGTAGTGTTTCTTTTTTTAAAAAATTTCTCTCCCCTTCTCTGCCCCAACCCCGCACCCCTCCCCCCAGTTGTCTGCTCTCTGTGTCCATTCCCTGTGTGTTCTTCTGTGCCTGCTTCTATTCTTGTTAGTGGCACCAGGAATCTGTGTCTTTTTTTGTTGCATCATCTAGCTGTGTCAGCTCTCCGTGTGTGTGGCACCACTCCTGGGCAGGCTGCACTTTTTTTTGCACTGGGCGGCTCTCCTTATGGGACACACTCCTTGCGCGTGGTGCTCCCCTATGCAGGAACACCCCTGCGTGGCATGGCACTCCTTGTGTGCATCAACGCTGCGCGTGGGCCAGCTCATCACATGGGTCAGGAGGCCCTGGGTTTGAACTCTGGGCCTCCCATGTGGTAGGTGGATGCTCTATCCATTGAACCAAATCCTCTTCCCAGTAATGTTTCTATACAGTAGTAATGCACAATCTGAGGAGGAAGTCAGGAATAAAATTTCATTTACAATAGTGACTAAAAAATCACATATTTAGGAATATATTTATCCAAGGACATGAAGGCATAAAGGACCCGTATTCAGAAAACAACAATGCATTACTAAGAGAAATCAAAGAAGACCTAAAAATTGGAATTTCATGTTCATGGATTGGAAGACTAAATACCATTAAAATGTCAATTCTACCCAAACTGATATACAGATTCAATGCAAACCAAATAAAAATTCCAACAGCCTTTTTAAAAGAAATGGAAAAGCCAATTATCAAATTTATTTGGAAGGCTATGGGGTGCTGAGTAGCCCAGAAACATCTTAAAAAGGTAGAATGAAGTTGGAGGGCGCTCATTTCCAGACTTTAAATATATTACCTAGCTACAGTGGTAAAAACAGCATGGTATTGGCATAAAGAAAGATACAGAGTCCAATGGAACTGAATTGATGGTTCAGAAATAGACCCTCACATCTATGGTCAAGTGATTTTTGACAAGGCTGTCAAGTCCACCCAGCTAGGGCAGAATAGTCTTTCAATAAAAGGTGCTAGGAGAACTTGATATCCATATCAAAAGAAAGAAATAGGCCCCTAGCACACACCTTATACAAAAATTAACTGAAAATTGATTAAAGACCAAAATATAAAAGCTAGAACCATAAAACTTCTAGACAAAAATGTAGAGAAGCCCCTTACAGATAGTGTTAGGTGGTGCTTCCTTAAAGCTTACACCAAAAGCACGAGCAATGAAAGAAAAAATAGATAAATGGGACCTCTTCAAAGTCAAACAATTTTGTGCTTCAAAGGATTTTGTCAAGAAGGTGAAAAGGCAGTATACTCAATGGGAAAAAAATATTTGGATACCACATATCTGATAAGGGTTTGATTTCCTTGATAAATAAAGAGATCCTACAACTCAACAATGAAAGGACAAGCAATCCAATAAAAAATGGGCTAAAGGCATAATTAGACATTTTTCCCAAGAGGTGAAAAAGCATATGTAAAAAATGTTCAATATCACTAGTGATTAAGGAATTGCAAATCAAAACTACAATTAGGGAAGCGGACTTGGCCCAGTGGTTAGGGCCTCTGTCTACCACATGGGAGGTCTGCGGTTCAAACCCTGGGCCTCCTTGATCCGTGTGGAGCTGGCCCATACGCAGTGCTGATGCGTGCAAGGAGTGCCCTGCCACGCAGGGGTGTCTCCCGCGTAGGGGAGCCCCACGTGCAAGGAGTGCGTCCCGTAAGGAGAGCCGCCTGGTGCGAAAGAAAGTGCAGCCTGCCCAGGAATGGCACCACACACAGGGAGAGCTGACACAACAAGATGACGCAACAAAAAGAAACACAGATTCCCGTGCTGCTGACAACAGAAGTGGACAAAGAACAACACGCAGCAAATAGACACAGAGAGCAGACAAGGAGGGGGGGAAGGGGAGAGAAATAAATAAATAAATAAATCTTTTAAAAAAACACAAAACTACAATTAGATATCATCTCACACCTCATAGAATGGCCATTATTTAACAAACAACCCCAGAAAACTCCAAGTGCTGGAGGGGATATGAATACTCCTCCACTGTTGGTGGGAATATAGAATGGTTCCATCTTGCGGAAGTCAGTTTGGTGTTTCCTCAGGATGCTAAATATAGAACTGCTGCGTGATGTGGCAATCCCTCTACTAGGAATATGTGAAGAAGAACTGAAAACAGGGGTGCGAATAGGCATCTGCACACTGATGTTCACAGTGGCATTATTCGTATTTGCCAAAAGATGGAAACAACCCAAGTGTCCATTAACTGATGAATGGATAAACAAAATGTGGTATATATTTATGATGGAATACTGTGCTACTGTAAGATAACATGGATGAACGTTGATGCCATTTTTCTGAGTGAAATAAGCCAGACCCAAAAAGACATATTGTATGTTCTCACTAATATGAATTAAATTTGAAGAATAAACAGATGGAGTTAAAACCTAAAGTATAGGTTACTAGGATATAATGTAAGGGCTGAGAAATGGTACTGATGCTTAGTGTATGTAGAATTTTTTAATAGCTTGGTGGAAATGAATAGAGCTGATGGTAATACATTATAGTGAGTATAACTAACATGGCTGGTTTATAAATGGGATTGTGATTGAAAGGGGTAGTTTAGGGAAATAAATGACAACTGAAAGAAAGCTAGAGAATAATCTAGGGACTAAATAACATAGTGATTGTGGTGGTGTATAAAAAAATTGTGGTTAATAGTGCAATTACAAGAATGGTCTTCTATGGACTAGAGGAAATGTACATCACTATTACAAGGTGGTAAGAGTATGGTGCTGCATGGGTAAAATAAAGTAAACTAAATTAATCTAACTTATGCACTATACTTAACAACAATATTGTACTATTTTTGCCTCAGTGTCAGAGAAGGTACTATATCAATGCTAAGGGTCAGTAATAGGGAGTATGGGATTTTTTTTCTTTTGGACTAAGGAAAACATTAAAAATTACTGAGATGATGACTAATAAAAGTGAGATCCACTGCGTGTATACTTTGGATGGATTGTACAAGGCATGGGACTGTATAACACAGTGAACCATGTGGTAGAAGATGGACTGTGGTTAACAGTATGAATATGAGAGCATCCTCTCATGAACTATAACAAGTGTACAATACTAACACATGTGTTAACAGTAAGGAGGTGTATGGAAAAAATAACCAAATATACCAAATGTAGGCTATGGCCCAAAGCTTGGAGTAATATTTTGATGATGTTCTTTTATAATGTGTAATAAATATTCCACAATAATGCAAAGTAGGGTGATGTATAGCAAATCTGCACATGATGTGTGATTGTTTTAATAGCTCACAACTGCTCTAATAATAAAAAAATATATGTATATATACATACCACAGCCAACATCATATTTAATGGTGAAAACTGAATGCTTTCACCTAATATTAGGAACAAGACAAGGATGGTCCCTCTCACCACTTCAATTCAACATTATACTGTAAGTTTTAGCCAGTGCAATCAGGCAGGGAAAGAAAGAGAAGGCATCTGGATTGGAAAGGGTTTTAGTTTCCTAGGGTGCTCAAGCAAATGGTTTGGCTTAAACAATGGGAATTTATTTGCTCATGGTCTTGAGGTTAGGAAAATAGTCCTAATCAAGGCATCATAAAAGCAATGCTTCCTCCTTGAAGATTTTGGCATTCTGGGGCTGGCTGCCGGCAATCCTTGATCCTTAGCTTGTCACGTGGCAAGGAACGTGGTGGCTTCTCCTTGTCTCTCCCTTCTTTTCTTGGTTCTGTTGATGTTCATGTTTTGACTGCTCCCTCTGTGGCTTTCTCTCTGTGTGTCTGAATTTCATTCCATTTATAAGGGACTTCAGTAATAAGATTAAGACCCATCCCGACAGAGGTGGGCCACTACTTAAATGAAGTAATTTCATCAAAAGATCCTATTTACACTGGGTTTATGTGCACAAGAAAGGATTAAGTTTAAGAACGTGTTTCCCCTGCCCTGGGGTACATACAGCTCCAAGCCATCACAAAAAGGAAAAAATAAAATCATTTCAGATAACATGATCTTGCATATAGAAAATCCTAAGGAATCCACATGCAAAAAAACCCCTTTGAGATAATAAATGAGTTCAGCAAAGTTGCAAGATGTGAGACCACTATAAAAGAAAATCAATTTCATTTCTATTGTCTAGCAAAGAACAACCCAAAAATGAAGTTAAGACAACAATTCCATTTACAATAGCATCAAAAAGAATAAAATATTAAGGAATGCATTTTTTAAAAAGAATTTTTGTACACTGAAAACTACAAAATATCACTGAAAGAAGTGAAAGAATACATAAATAAATGAAAAGGCATTTCATGTTCATCAGTTGGAATTCTTAATATTGCTAAGATGGCACTACTCCTGTTTTAGTTTGCTGAAACCTGCCAAAATCAATATAATTCTTGTACAATGGGGGTGTATTAGCTGGCAAGCTTACAGTTCTGAGGCTGAGAAAGGTGTCCACATCTAGGCAGCAGGTAATGCTCTCCCCCTGAAGTCCAGCTGCAGGCAGTTCTGGACTTCTCTATCACATGGGAACGCACATGGCAGCATCTGCCAGTCTCTCTTTTCTCGTCTAGGTTCCAATGCTTTCAGCGTCTGTCTGCTCCTTCTGTATCTTTCTTTCTTTTGTAGCTTACTTTCTCTGCTCTTGTTTCTTTTCTTTCTGTCTTCTGTGAAGGATTTCTCACTACATGTCTCTCCATATTCATCCTATTTATAAAGGACTCCTGTAAGAGAATTAAGACCCACTCTGTGCCATGCCATACTGAAGTAATCTAATCAAAAGGAAGGTCCCACCTGCAATAGGTTTACACCCACAGGAATGGATTAGCTCTAACGTCATGATCTTTTCTGGGGTTTATTAAAGCCACAACTGCCCGAGTTTATTATTCACCACAGTCTATTAAATCCCAAATAGATTTTTTGCAGAAATTGGCAATCTGATCCTAAAATTCATATGGAAATTCAGGGGACACAAAATAGTCAAAGCAATTTTGAAAAAGAAGAAAAAGTTGGAACATTTTCCCCTCCTGATTTTGAAACTTATTACAAAACAGCAGGACTCAAGATAGTGTGGTACTGGCATAAGGATAGACATACTGATCAGTGGAATCAAATTGAGAGTCCAGAAATAAAGTCATACATCAAATGGACAATTGATTTTTCAACATCGGTGCTAAGACAGTTCAATGGCGGAAAGCAGTCTTTTCAATAAATGGAGCCGGATATACAAATGCAAGAGAATGGGGTTGGACCCCTACCTCACACCATATACAAAATTATTGCAAAATGGATTATAGCCCTAAAGGTAAGAGCTAAAACTGTAAAACTCTTAGATGAAAACTAGGTGTAAATATTCATGACCTTGGATTTGGTGGTTGTTTCTTAGATCTGACACCTAAAGCAAATGCAACCAAAGAAAAAAATAGGTAAATTGAGCTTTATTAAAATAAAAAACTTGGGAGGCATATGTGGCTCAGGTGATTGGGTTCCCATCTACCATATGGGAGGCCCCAGATTCAATTTCCAGGGCCTCCTGGTGAAGGCAAGCTGGCCCACACTGCTGCAGAGAGCTGACAGCAGGCAGTAAGCACAAACAACAAGGGGGTGGGGTAGAATAAATAAATGAATTAAAAAAAAAACCTTAAAAAAAACTAAAAAACTTTGTATATCAAAGGATACTATCAAGAGAGTAAAAAGCAGCCCAAAGAATGAGAGAAAATATTTTTGCAAATCGTGTATCTGATAAGGGACTTGTATTTAGAATATATAAAGCACTCTTACAACTCAACAATAAAAAGACTAGGAACCCAATAAAAATAGGCAAAGGATCTGAATGTACATTTCTCTAAAGAAGATATACAAATGGCCAATAAGCATGTGAAGAGATGTTCAGTATCATTAGTCATTAGGGAAATGCAAATCAAAATAATAAAAAAGATGAACAATGGAAAGCATTGGCAAGATGTGGAGAAATTGGAACACTTATATATTACTGATGGGAATGTAAAATGGTACAGCCACTTCGGAAAAGAGTTTTGCAATTACTTCAAACTCTTAAACTTAGTTAACATATGACCCAGAAATTCCACTCTTAAATATATACCCCAAAGAATTGAAAACACATGTCCATGTAAAAACTTTTACTTGAATGTTCATAGCAGATTTATTTATAATAGTCAACAAGTAGAAACAATCCAAATGGCCATCAATTGATGAATGTATAAAACGAAATGTGATATATCCATACAATGAAATATTATGTGACCATAAAAAGGGATGAAGCTCTCATACATGACACAACATGGATGAACCTTGGAAACATTATGTTAAGTGAGAGAAAACACAAGAGGGAACATAATGTATGATTCCATTTATATCATATGCAAAGTAGGCAAGTGCACAGTGACAGAAAGTCGATTTGTGGTTGCCAGGGGCTGGGGATGTGGGGAGCGACTGTTGATAGGTACAGGTTTTCTTTCTGGGATGGTGAATTCATTCCATAGGTAGTGAGGATGGTTGTACAATCTTGTGACTATATAATACTAAAAACCACTGAATTATACACCTTAAAAGGGTGGATTTTATAGTATATGAATTGTATCTCAATTTTTAAAAAGTAATACATTAAAAAATACAAAAATCTTGTTTGTACAGGGAGTTTCTTTACCTGTAGCTTTAGAAGATAGTAAATAGAATTTGATTAGTCAATGATTTTCAAAACATGTCAGAGGTTTTTAATCTAGAAATAACTTTCACTTGGAGGCAGGGTTTGCAGACCTATAAGTATAATTTTGCTTTTAAGGTAAAACTGGGATCCAGAGGTGTTTTCAGCATTTTTTTTTAAAACAACATTGGCAACCATTGAAGGATATATATGTAAACATAATGGGTCAGGGGTAAAGATTAGGATGATATATGGGACTGATGGTTTTGCTGTGATACAAATGTGTAAAATAAAGAATCAATGACTGAAAGGTGAAAAATAAATAATATATTGACTAGAGAAATTTTGAAAAATATGAAAAGTATGTGTTGCGTTAAATGGCAAGATTTCCTGGGGCAAGATTATCATTTAATACTAAGGCACCATCATTTAATACTAGATAGCTACTGAATAAACCTTTTTTTTTAGGGTAGGCAAGGGTAAAGAGTTTCTTAAGAAACAAGAAAATGAGGGAAGTACGCAGTCTGAGGAATGGACTGTGGGCCTGCTGCAGGGTGAGTTGCGCCTGAATAAACTCTGTGGCTCAATTCCTTCCTTTCTTCTTCTCTCCTTTCCTTTCTTGATGACTGTTGGTCAGAAACTCATTTGTGACCAGTTTTATTGTATGGGTAAGTGGCACTGTGCATCTTCACTAGGGGTTATAAGAACAAAATATGTCTCTCTTCTGGTTCTCATTTAATTAGCTTGGTAGAAAAAGTTTTGGCAATATGTGGTCATGGTCATATTTAACCCTCAAGATCCTTACAATATAAAGATTTACAGGCCAATGCATTCAAACTATTCATGTTTACCTAAACAGATGGAGACATAAATATCTTCTTTGTTCCAAGGGATCCATTATTTGGCATATTCATTATTGAAGTTGTGATAGATTTAATTCAAATCAGCACATTAAAAAAAAAAAGATTTATTTTATTTATTTCTCTCCCCTTCCTTCCCGTAGTCTTCTCTCTGTGTCCATTCCCTGTGTGTTCTTCTGCATCGCTTGTATTATCAGGCGGCACTGGGAAACTACGTCTCTTTTTTGTTGTGTCGTCTTGCTGTGTCGGCTCTCTGTGTGTGCAGTGCCACTCCTGGGTGGGCTGTGCTTTCTCATGCAGGGTGCCTCTCCTTGCAGGGCACACTCGTTGCACCCCTGTATAGGGGTGCCCCTGTGTGGTGCGGCACTCCTTGTGCATGATAGCACTGTGTGTGGGCCAACTTTACCACACGGGTCAGGAGGCCCTGGAGATCAAACCCTGGACCCTCCATATGGTAGGCAGATGCTCTATCAATTGAGCCACATCTGCTTCCCCAAATTAGGACATTTGTTCTGTATCTACTATATGTGAGGCTCATCTACTATGAGCTAGCTCAAAACAGTGATTTTTTTTTTTACTGGATACATATAAAAATTTTTTTTGAATCTTACAATATGTTAAACAATATATTTGGTTCATTGTAACACAGTCATACAGTATTTGTCCCTTTGTGTCTGGCTTGCTTCATTCACAAAACTGTGATTTTACTGTACCTAATTATGTTTATAATAAGCTCCAAAGAAAAGAGCCAAAGGAAATTTGAAATGTCACATCTTGGAATATATTATTTCACTAAAGAGAGTTTTAGAGTTTCAAAATTACTTTTATGATTTTTTGAAGTCAGCCAACACTTTAACAAAGATATAGAAGACTATAGAAATGTGAATATTTGTCTTGCCATTTTTAAAGTTCATAAGAATTTACAGATTAATTTTATGTCATATATCTTTTCTTAGTGGAGTTCGAATTTCTCTTATTTCTTTTCTTTATTTAAAATTAGTTCTGCGACATGATGCTGTCACTAGGTTTGCAATTTCATGTACCTTGCTCAAAAGGAAGCTCACTTTTGACGTTCTATTTCTTACTCATCAAAGCCTTCAGGGCTTATGTATTCATGGTTCTCAGCAGAACCACCTGGAGCATAGCTGAGGTCTAAGATAAAAAAACCACCCTCCTCACAGGGCTTTGCAGCCTGAAGTGTGGGTTGCTGAATGTGGCTAAATTGAACACTGCCGTATTTGACAAGAAATGGATGCCATCAATCCTATTGGAAAACCAAAAGCTACTGGGCAACATCTCACAAAATAAAACGACTGCTTAGGAAAACACTTGTAGAGAGGCAGAAGTGTAATCTGTCAATTTATAATCATATACTTGGCATATTTACTGTGGAATCATTTAATTTTGCAAACCTCTTTCTGTATTTCACAGCCTGTGTGATCACTTGCATAGAGAGAAAAGAAAAGACCCCAGCCTTGTCGAATCTCTCTGTAATACTTTCATTAAATCGTGGCCCAACTTTTACTACATTCCTCAGAGCAGAACAGACAGACAGCAGACCTAGAAGAAATGAGTTTGTTCTGATTGTAAGACACCCTTGGTCAACTGTAGCAGTGAGCCTTCAAGTCTCCTCTTTGCAGGTTCTTTGATGTACAGGGGATTGGGGAATGTACTCAAGGGAGCTGGGCTTTGAAGCCTTTTGTTGTATCTGAGTCTCCTGCATTCCTAAATTAACCCAGAGATGCTCTGTGTATTTCTGGAGGTGGGGGTGGATGGGCTTGTCAAATCCTTGCAAATGTATAGAGATTATTATCAAAGCTGCTGAGGGAGCTCTCTAGTGGGAGGACTTGACATTTTTATGCTGTGATTAAGAAAACCAAACCTTAAGTTGAAATGCCTATGATGAGGCCTGGCTGCAGTGTGGGAATGTGGAATGTGGTTGCTGCTTAAATGTACATGTATGCATGACTTGGGGGTTATGGATATAGGCTGACATCTCTCTGAAGGTCATGGAGCAGGATTAGGAGGCAGATAGGAGAACATTCATCTTTTACTCTATGGGCTTCAATATTGTTTTTTTTTTTTTGTTTTTTTTTTAAGATTTATTTTATTTCTCTTCCCTTCCCCTCATTGTCTGCTCTCTGTGTCCATTCGCTGTGTGTTCTTCTGTGTCTGCTTGCATTTTTGTCAGCGGCACTGGGAATCTGGGTCTCTTTTTGTTGCATCATCTTGCTGCTTCAGCTCTCTGTGTGTGTGTCACTACTCCTGGGCAGGCTGCGCTTTTTTTCGCCTGTGGGGGCACACTCCTTGCGCGTGGGGCTCCCCTATGCGGGGGACACACCTGTGTGGTATGGCACTCCTTGTGCGCATCAGCACTGTGCATGGGTGAGCTCACCACATGGGTCAGGAGACCCTGGGTTTGAACCTGGGCCTCCCATATGGTAGACAGACGCTCAAACAGTTGAGCCAAATCTGCTTCCCCAATATGTTTTTTTAATGAGAATATTGTATCATGTAATTTAAAATCAAGATAAAAATGTAAGTCTTGAGCAAAAATGAGCACAAAACCCAAAAAATGTGTGTAATTAACCCCAGACACATTGGATGTTTGGAAAACGATACATGGGAGTGGATTGATTAACAGAGACATTTTCTTTTCTCCTTCTTGATCTGCCTGTGGTACTCTTTAAAATGCTGTCCCCACAAGTCATAAAAAAATAACAGTAGCTTGCACTTACGGAGCATTTACCTAATATATTGGGCACTGTGCTAAGGTTATTACAAATGTCTTCACCTTAAACACTTAGCAGAATCCTAGGGAGGAACAAAGTTTTAATGTTAAAGAGTTAACCATGTAGGTCTCTTGTGCTGCCCATTGTATCAAATGCATTGTAAATATTGAATTCGGCCAAACACCATTTGGAGATATCACATTTTCATTGGATTTGCTGTCAAAATGATGGACTGTTCAAACAGAAATAAACATAAATTGTCATCTCTTTTAACCATCCTTTTGTTGCTAGAATATATATCTCTGATGGTCACATTGTGATGTCCCCTGATACACCTGTCCAAATAGTTGATAATTTGATGTCTTGGCTTGAAGATCATATCCCAGGCTAGGAGGAACAAAATGTCAAGATGTATCCAGAAATGAAGTTAGTAATATATTATATTCTAAAATAGAATCCCACAAAATAAATTCTTCAGATAACTGAATTTTAAACCATAAAGCTTTTTAAAGATTTGGTCTTTTTATTGGAAGTCTTTCAAAATTATATATCATGTGTTGTGGTAAACAGTATGCTGGTAATTTAATCTTGAGAACACAGGCTTATCCTTGTGAACATCCTTTATTATTCTGGGCCAGAATGTGAAAAAAACGCAATTGATTAGAAGGCTCTTAACATTTACCTTCAATTGGATATTGCTCTTTACAGAATTGCTATCTTGTGAGGTTTTACACTATTCTAACAATGTTGTTACTGTGTACAACATGTTTGAGACTCTTCCTTAGGCATGTCTTACTTGACCTTCATCATATTAGTTCAGATTTCCTTAATGGTGGAATGAGCTCATCTTTTGAGAGTTTATTTGATTTCTGGAAATACTTTGTAGTCACTAGGAACCAAGTCTGATAGATCTTTCTCTCTCTCTCTCTCTGATCTATCATTCTATCTATCATCTATCATCATAATCATCTCTCTATCTAATTTCCATTAGGGGTCAGATACACCCTGTGATTACAAGGTAAGGAATGCAATTTGTCACTTGCCCTAGGCTTTGAATTTGATAGCTCCCTTTTTATTGAAAAAAAAAAAAAAGGTACATTTCCTTACATCCTAGAACAGAAGAATAATGGATATTCACAATGATAAGCTGAGCATGGGACTTAGGAAATAGATGAGTAGAGGATTTTTTTTTCTAGAAATTTTTGCTCTGTGTTGTATGGTATATGCTGTCTCTCCCCAAGGACCTTCAATAAAGATTCCTACACCTTTTTTTTCCACATTTTACTATGAAAAATTTTCAAATGTATAGGAAAGTTGAAGTTTATAGCAAACACCCATTAAGTCCACTATCTAACTTCTACCACTAACATTTTGCACCTGCTTTATGATATATCTTTCCATCAGCCCATCCCTCAATTCATCCATTGATCTTTGATTTTTTTAATGCATTTTAAATGTCCAACTTTGTTCTTTTTCAGATTTCTTTGGGTTTTCTAGGTCCTTTGCATTTCCATATACATGTTAGAATCAGTTCTAGCAGTTGTTTGTAGACTTTTTGGGATTTCCTATGTAAATAAGCATGTCACCTATAAATAAAGACAATTTTACTTTTTTGTTTTCAATCTGGCTTTTACTTCTTTTTCTTGCTTAATTTCACTGGCTAGAACCTCTATACATTGGTGAAAAGACATGATAAGGGGAAACATCCCACTTTGTTCAAAATCTTAGGAGGAAAGCATTAATATTTCACCATTAAGTATGCTGTTAGCTGTAGGATTTTCATAGATGTTCTTTATATGATTGAGGACATTTCCTTCTATTCCTAATGTATTGAAAGTTTTTTATGATGAACTGGAATTTCTTAAGTGCGTCACCTATAGTTATTGAAGTTATTGTATGGATTTTCTTCATTTTGTGAATTCCATTTATTTATTTTTTATGTAAAACAACTTTGAATCTTGAAATAAGTCACACTTGATCATGATGTTTATTCCTGTATATAATGATGGATTTGCTTTCCTTTAATATTCTGTAAAGGATTTTCTCATCTATTTTCATGAGGGGTGATAGTTCATAGTTTACTTTTCTTGTTTATTTTTGGGTCATGGTTCCCAAGAAACAAATTGGAAAGTTTTTCCCTCTTTCTCTAGTTTCTGAAAAATTTGTAAAACTGTCATGTTATTTGTTTCTCAAATGTTTCGTATAATTCACAAGTGAAAGCATCTGGGCCTAGAATTTTCTTAATGGGAAAGTTTTTGATAAGAAATTCAATTTCTTTAGTGGTTATTGGGCTATTCATATTTTCTGTTTTGCCTATTGATTGTTTTGATATATTGTATTTTTAAATGTATTTTTTCATTTAATTTTTTCAAATTTTTGGTATAAATTTGTTCATACAACTCATTATTATCCTTAATGTTTTCCATACCTGATTTTGGTAATTTACGTGCCCTTTTTCAGTCTTGATTAGTCTAGCTGTGGGTTTATCCATTTTAATGATACTTTCAAAGAACTAGGTTTTCATTTTGTTAAGTTTCTGTATTGCTAGTTTTTCTGATTTATTGGTTTCTGCTCTTATCTTTATTACTTTCTTATTTTTCCTTACTTTGCATTTTCTTTTTTTTAAATACTAATTTTTTATTAAAGTAGTTGTGAGTTTACAAAACAATCATGGATAATGTGCAGAATTTCCATACCTCACCCCTCCACCAATACCTTACATTGTTGTGGAACATTTGTTGCAGATTATAAAAGAATATCATTAGACTATTACCACTAACTGTAGTCAATACTTTGGTTTATTTTTCCATATACCCCCTATTATTAATACCATGTGTTAGTACTGTACATTTGTTATAGTTCATGGGAGAACACTCTCATTTTTGTACTGTTAACCACAGTCCTCATCCACCACGTAATTCACAGAGTTATATGGTCCCGTGCCTTATAAAATCTATATCAAGTGTACACTCACTGGCTCTCACTTTCATTACAGAGTTGTGCAGTTATTGCCTCAATAAATTTTCGAACACAACATCCAAAAGAAATAATTCCATACCCCCATTATTGACCCTTGCATTGATATAGTACTTTCTTTGACATTGATTCAAGAATATTACAATATTGCTGTTAACTATAGTCCATAAATTACATGATTTGCATTTTTCCCATGCATCACCATATTTTTACCACCTGGCAACAGTGATGTACATTTGTTCTAGTTCATAGATGAACATTCCTTTATATGTGCTATTAACCACAATCCTCTACCACCTCTGGGTTTAATCCATTACTTAGCCCCTAGATTATTCTCTACATTTCTTTAAGTTGATATTTATGTTCCTAAACTTCCCCTTTCAGTCACAATCCCATTTATAAATCAGCTGTATTAGTTATACTCAGTATAATGTGTTACCAACAACTCTATCCATTCCCACACTTTTAGAGTCAAGCCAACTAAAAATTCTACATACATTAAGCATCAGTACCCCTTCTCAGCCCTTATATTATCTCCTAGTAACCTATACTTTAGGTTTTAACTCTAAGTGTTTAGTCTTCATATTTACTTCATATTAGTGAGGCCATGCAATATTTGTCCTTTTGTGTCTGGCTTATTTAACTCAGCATAATGTCCTCAAGGTTCATCCATGTTGTCATATGTGACTCAATTTCATTTCTTTTTAAAGTAGCATAGTATTACATTGTATGCATATACTATATTTTGTTTATCCATTCATTGGTTAATGAACACTTGGGTTGTTTCCATCTTTTGGCAATTGTGAATAATGCTGCTATGAACATCAGTGAGCAAATATCTATTTGTATCCCTGTTTTCAGTTATTCTGTATATATTCCTAGTAGAGGAATTGCCGATTATGCGGCAATTCTATATTTAGCTTCCTGAGGAAATGACAAACTGATTTCCACAAGATGGAAACATTCTACATTCCCACCAACAGTGAAGGAGTGTTTCTATTTCTCCATTTCCTCTCCAGCACTTGTTTTCTGTATGTATATATGTGTGTGAATATATATATAATGGCCATTCTATGAGTTGTGAGATATCTCATTGTAGTTTTGATTTGCATTTCCCTAATAGCTAGTGATATCGAACATTTTTTCATGTGCTTTTTACTATTTGTATTTCCTTTTTGGAGAAATGTCTATTTAAGTTTTATGTCCTTTTTTTATTAGATTGCTTGCTCTTTTATTGTTGAGTTGTAGGATCTCTTTATATAACATGGAGATCAAACTCTTATTGGATATGTGGTTTCCATGTATTTTCTCCTATTAGTAGGCTGCCTTTTTACCTTCTTGACAAAGTCCTTTGAAGCACAAAAGTGTTTAATTTTGATGAGGTCCCACTTATCCATTTTTTTCCCCATTGGTCGTAGTTTGGATAGAATATTTAAGAAAATATCACCTACCTCTAGGTCTTGAAGATGTATCCCTACATTTTCTCCTAGATATGGTACTCGTTTTTATATTTAGGTCTTTGATCCATTCTGAGTTAATTTTTGTTTAAGATGTGAGCTAGGGGCCTCTTTCTTTCTTTTGGATATGGATATTCAGTTCTTCCAGCACCATTTGTTGAATAGACTGTTCTAGCCTAACTGAATGGGCTTGACAGCCTTGCCAAAAATCACATGACCACAGATGTGAGGGTTTGTTTCTGAACAATTAGTTTGGTTCCAGTGGTATATATGTCTACCTTTATGTAAGTACCATGCTGTTTTTCCCACTGTAAGTAGGTAATATGATTTAAAGTCTGGAAGTCAGCATCCTCCAACTTCATTCTTCCTTTTTAAGATGTTTCTGGCTATTTGGGGTCTCTTACCCTTCCAAATAAATTTGATAACTGACTTTTCCATTTCTTTAAAAATGGCTGTTGTAATATTTATTGGGATTGCATTGAATCTGTATATCAATTTGGGTAGAATCGACATCTTAACTATATTTAGTATTCCAATCCATCAACATGGAATGTTCTTCTTTTATTTAGGTTTTCTTTGATTTCTTTTAGCAATGCATTGTAGTATTCTGAATACAAGTGCTTTACATCTTTGGTTAAGTTTATTCCTAAATATTTGACTGTCTTAGTCACTATTGTAAATGGATTGTTTTCCCTTCCTCAGATAGCTCGTTACTAATGTATAGAAACACTACTGATTTTTGCATATTTATCTTGTATCCTGCCACTCTGTTGAACTCATTTATTAGCTCTAGCAGCTTTGTGTAGATGTTTTGTGATTTTCTAGGCATAGAATCATATCTTCTGATAGCAGAACTTTTCCTTCTTCCTTTCCAATTTGGACACCTTTTGTTTCTTTTTCTTGCCTGATTGCTTTAGCTAGAATCTCTAACTCTATTTGAAGAATAGTGGTGACAGTGGGCATTCTTGTTTTGTTTCTGATCTCAATGGGAAAGCTTTTAGTCTTTCAACATTGAGTACAATGCTAGCTGTGGGTTTTTCATGTATGTCCTTTATCATATTGAGAAGGTTTCCTTCAATTCCTATCCTTGGAGTATTTTTTATCAAGAAAGAATGCTGTATTTTGTCAAATGCTTTTTTTCTGAAAAAATCAAGATGATCATGTGATTTTATTCTTTGATTTATTAATATGATATATTATGCTGATTGATTTTCTTGTGTTTAACCACCCTTACATGCCTGGTATAAAACCCACTTGATCATGATGAATAATTCTTTTAATGTGTTGTTGGGTTTGATTAGCAAGTATTTTATGGAGTATTTTTCATCTATATTCATTAAGGACATGGGTGTGGAATTTTCTTTTTTTGGTAATATCTTTACCTAGCATTAGGGTGATATTGGCTTTGTAGAATGAGCTTGTTAATGTTCTTTCCTTTTCAATTTTTTGGAAGAGTTTCAGTAAGATTGAGTATTTGGTAGAATTCTTTGAGTATTTGGTAGAATTCACCTGTGAAGCCATCTGGTCCTGGACTTTTCCTTTTGGGGAGTTGTTTGATGACTTTCTTTTTTTTTTTTTTTTAAGATTTATTTATTTCTCCCCCCCTCCCCCACAGTTGTTTGCTCTCTGTGTCCATTTGCTGTGTGTTCTTCTGTGACCCCTTCTATCTTTATCAGCAGCACTGGGAATCTGTGTTTCTTTTTGTTGTGTCAGCTCTCCGTGTGTGCAGTGCCATTCTTGGGCAGGCTGCACTTTCTTTCGCGCTGGGTGGCTCTCCTTATGGGGCGCACTCCTTGCACGTGGGGCTCTCCCACGCGGGGGGCACCCCTGCATGGCACTGCACTCCTTGCGTGCATCAGCACTGAGCATGGGCCAGCTCCAATGGGTCAAGGAGGCCTGGGGTTTGAACCACGGACCTCCCATGTGGTAGGCGGACGCCCTATCCATTGGGCCAAGTCTGCTTCCCAATGACTGTTTCAATCTCTTACTTGTGACTGTGTGGTTGAGGTCTTTTATTTCTTCTAGGGTCAGTATAGGTTGTTCGTATGTTGCTAGAATTTTTCCATTTCATGTATATTTTCTAGTTTGTTGGAATATAGTTCATAATAGCCAATTTTTTTTCAGAAAGCAAAAAAATAATTTATTCCAAAAGATGGCAGAAATAAGAAACTCATCCTGAAAATATAGTTTGGTTTTAATCTACCACGTGGGAATAGATCTTCCCTCCAAACATGCTGTCATTATTGACCTCCCCACTGGAGTCTTAGTTGTCTTGCATCAGTTTCTGGGCTGGCCTTAAACACTTCACTGATTCTCATAGTGTGAACAGGCAGGAGTCATCTTCAAATCCACAGATTCCAAGAAGAGAGTACCATATTTCTCAAAAAAATAGCACCTTTCTTCTCAGAAGATCACATACACAATTTGTAGAGTTGGCACAGTTTAGCTTAAGTAGGCATATCATTCATCAAAGTGTGAAAAAAAGGTTAAAGAAAAAAATACTATATTTTAGAATAAGATACTCAAATATGTCATGGACGTTTAAGGCAGCTGATGCCCAAATGGGCCAGTCAGGGAAGGTTGTCTGGGGTTGGAGGTGATTTTGCATCTAGAACAATTTTCTTCATGACTTCAATAACTTGAGTACTGTAGAGGACATCTTCTTCCTCAAGGCCAATGATGCTTGAGATACCAGATGGTTTCATTTTTCAATTGTGGTCCAAAGAGAGGGTTGAGTTGGGCCAGAATTGCAATCAGCCAAAAGAGAGCAGCAAACTGAGCAAGTTACCAACATGGTGATGACAACTCCCTGGTTAGGACCCTTTGGGATGAACCAGGGCACAAAGAGGCTGACGAAGCCCCAGAACATGCTCATCATAATGAGGGGAACTGTAAGGCTGTTATATGCCATGGATGCTGCCGAAGCTGCCAACCCCTGCCTCGCTACCTCACTTTGGTCCCACCTTGAAGTGTCAACACTGAACTGTGTCTATAATAGCCTATTATCTCCTTTATTTCTGTGATGTTAGTGGTAATGTCCACATTTTCACTTCCTTTTTTTTTTTTTTTTTTTTTGCATCTCCTCTTTTTTTTTTCTTTGTCACCCTAGCCAAGGGTTTGTTAATTTTGTTTATCTTCTGGAAGAACCAACTTTTGATTTTGTTAATTCTATTGATTTTTTGTTCTCAATGTCATTTATTTCGGCTTTAGTCTTTGTTATTTCATTCCTTCTGCTTGATTTAGGAATAGTTTACTGCTCCTTTTTTTAGTTTCTCCAGGTGTGTAGTTAGGCCTTTGGTTTTTAGCTCTTTCTTCTTTTTTAATTTAAGCATTAGGGGCCATAAATTCCCCCCTCAGCACTGCCTTCACTGCATCCCATAGGTTCTGATATACTGTATTCATTTTCGTTTGTCTCAAGATATTTATTGATTTCTCTCACAATTTCTTCTTTGATCCACTGATTATTTAAGAATATGTTCTTTAATCTCCATACATTTGTAAATTTTCCCTGTTGTTGATTTCCAACTTTATTCCATATGAACAGACAATGTGCTTTGTATAATTTTAATCTTCTTAAATTTATTTTGATCTGTTTTGTGACCCAACATACAGTCTATCCTGGGTAAAGATCCATGAGCACTTAAGAAGAATATGTATCCTACTGCTTTGGGGTGCAATATCCTGTACATGTCTATTAAGTTTAGTCCAGTTACCATATTATTCAAGCTCTCTGTTTCTTTATTGATCCTTTGTCCAGATGTTCTTTCTGATGCTGAGAGTGATGCGCTGAAGTCTCCAACTATTGTTGTAGAGACAGCCATTTCTCCCTTCAATTTTGCCAGTGTTTGCCTCATATATTATTTTTTGGGGTACCCTAGTTAGGTGCATGTACATTTATGATTGTTATTTCTTCCTGGTGAATTGTAACTTTTATTAACATATAATATCTCTAATAACAGCTTTGCTTTTAAAGTCCATTTAAACCAATATAAGTAGAGCTACTCTAGCTTTTTATTTTTGGTTACTTTATGCATGGAATATCTTTTTCCAGCCTTTCACTATTTCTATCCTTGAGTCTAAGATGAGTCTCTTTAGATAACATATAGATGTCTCATATTTTTTTATCCATTCCTCCAGTGTGTGTCTTTGATTGGGGAATTTAATCCATTAACAGTCACTGTTATTACTGTAAAGGCAGTTCTTTTGTGTGTGTGTGTGTGTGTGGTGCCACACCTGGGCAGGCTGCATTTTTTTTTTTTTTTTTTTGCACTGGGCAACTCTCCTTACTGAGAGCACTCCTTGTGTGTGGGGCTCCCCTATGCAGGCGGACACCCCTGTGTGGCATGGCACTCCTTGTGCGCATCAGCACTGTGCATGGGCCAGCCCATCATATGGGTCAGGAGGCCCTGGGTTTGAACCTTGGACTTCCCATGTGGTAGGCGGACACCCCATCTGTTGGGCCAAAGCCGCTTCCCAAGGCAGTTTTTACTTCACCTATTTTGACCCTTGGGTTTTAACTTTCATATCTTATTTTCACCACTCTTTTTATACTTTAACTGACATTTACTGATATAGTCTTCATTTCTTGACCTTCTTCCAAGCCTCTATCTCCTGTCTTTACTTTTCATGCTGTAGCACTACCTTTACTAATTCCTGCGAAACTGGTCTCTTGGTTACAAACTCTCTGTTTCTATTTATTTGTGAATATTCTAAACTCACCTTCATTTTTGAAATACAGTCTTGCTGGATATAAGATTATTGGCTGGAAAAATTTCCCCTTCACTATCTTAAACACATCATAACTTCTTGCCTCCATGGTTTCTGATAAGAAATCAGCACTTAAACTTATTGGGCATCCTTTGCATGTGACACATCAGTTTTTTCTTGCTCTTCTCAGGATTCTCTCTTTATATTTGGCATTTGACATTCTGATTAGTGTGTGTCTTGAAGTAGGTCTATTTGTGCACATTGTGCTTCCTGGATGTGAATATCTATGTTCTTCAATAGGGTTGGGCAATTTTCTACCATTATTATTCCATCTGCCTCTTTTCCCTTTCTTATGCTTCTGGGATACCCATGACATGTATGTTTGCATGTCTCATTCCATTTTTTCCATTCTTTCATTTGTCTCTTCTTTTGTATATTTAGCTTTCAGAGGCCCTGTCTTCAAGCTCACTAAGTCTTTCTTCTGCTTCTTCAAATATGCTGTTATGTGCCTCCATTGTATTTTTTATTTCTTCATATTCCATTGTATTTTTAACTTCATTTATTATGTCTTTCATTTCCATGAGATATGCTATTTTTCCATGTATGCTTTCAAATTCTTCTTTGTGCTCACCACTGTCTTCTTAATATCCTTTATCTCTTTATCCATCTCATTGCATTTATTAAGGAGATTTGTTTGAACATCGATGATTAGTTGTCTCAACTCCTTTATGTCATTTAGAGGTTTAGCTTGTTCCTTTGACTGGGCCATATATTCCTGTTTATTGATATGGTTTGTAATTTTTATTGTTGTGTCAGCATCTGATTTACTAGGTTATTTATTTTGGACTCAATTTCTCTCTTTAGGGCTTTCTATTTGATTGGTTTTTGTGCCACAGCCCCTCTTTCATACTTTGTTTAACTTAATTTGGAACTCCATAGTGGCTCTTGTTTAGCCAATTTAATTTTTCAGCCTTTTCATCTGTTTCTTGTCCTTTCTTACTTGCTGTTTGCAGAGTAGGAGCCAAGGATGTGTTCAGTACTGTAATTCATGGAGGCTGAAGCTGTGTTGCCCCAGCAACTGATGAATCTTCTCCAACCTTTCTCTCCTGCTAGTGGTAGGGATAGAGCCACATCCATGTGCTATAATTCAAGTCATGCAGACCAAGATTGTCTGTAGTTGCCCAGAGAGCCTGATGAAGCTTCATTTTCCTTCCTCCCCTGCCTGGGGCAGGGATGGAGCCACAGGTGTGACAGCAAACTAATTGTGTGGGTCAAAATGCACCACAGGTGCTCAGCTAGATTGATGAAGCACTGGCCCCCCCTCCTTCTCTTCCAGGGTCAGGGATGGAGCCACAGGTGTGCACAACAATCTTGGCCAAAAGTGACTGCAGTTACCTGGAGAGAATGAGGGAATACTGCCCCTCCTCCCTTCAGGGGTAGGGATGGAGCCAAAAGTATGCCCACAATCTAGTCTGTGCAAACCAAAAGCAGTCTTAGTTCCCCAGAGAAGCTGAGGGAGCACTGTCCCACCTCCTGCCCTATGAGGGATGGGATGGGGCCACAGGTGTCCAACAATCCAGTTCGTGTGGACCAAAAGTACCTGTAGTTGCCCGGAGGCAACTGGGTTTCCCCAGCTTCCTCCCTGCTGGAGGCTGGGTTAGAGCCCAGGCTTGGGCAGCAATCCAACCAGGGTGGAAAGAGGCCAGTCCTTACTATTACTGTGATTTTCAATCAGCCCCGTGTCTTTTCATACCAGGGGCAGAATTAAAATGAATGCTACCAGCCTCTTTCTGACTTGGACAGGTTCAAACTTTATTTTTATTTTTTTATTTTTTTCAAATTTATTTTTTTTATTGATTTTGTATTAATATTACATTAAAAATATATATGTGAGGTCCCATTCAACCCTACCCCCCCACCCCACCTCTTCCCCCCCCCCCCCCAGCAACACTCGTTCCCATCATCATGACACATCCATTGGATTTGGTAAGTACATCTTTGGGCACCTCTGCACCTCATAGTCAATGGTCCACATCATGGCCCATACTCTCCTCCATTCCATCCAGTGGGCCCTGTGAGGATTTACAATGTCCGGTGATTGCCTCTGAAGCACCATCCAGGGCAGCTCCATGTCCCAAAGATGCCTCCACCTCTCATCTCTTCCTGCCTTTCCCCATACCCATCAGCCACCATGTCCACTTTTCCCAATCCAATGCCACCTCTTCTATGTGGACATCGGATTGGCTGTGTCCATTGCACCTCTATGTCAAGAGGAGGCTCAGATTCCACATGGATGTTGGATGCAATCCTCCCACTTTCAGTTGTAATCACTCTAGGCTCCATGGTGTGGTGGTTGTCCTTCTTCAACTCCATCTTAGCTGAGTGTGGTAAGTCCAATACATCATATTGTAGGTGCTGGAGTCTGTTGAGGCTCAGGACCTGGCTATCACATTGTCAGTCCAGAGATTCAAATCCCCTAAATATATCTTAAACCCCAACATTAACTGCACCTCCAGCACATTAGCATGAAAGTCTTATGAAGGAAGATCCCATCTGAGTCCAGATTCATCACACATAAACACCAGTTCCAAAAAGGGGCCATCTGACCTGGTAGTTAACCCCATTGGCCATGACCATAATTCCCATGGGTCTCTTTAGCCCTCGAAGGAACCGATATCTGGGGGTTGTATCTGCTTTATCTGTCTCTCTGACTCTGCTCAGTTGTGCATGAGGGCAATCCTTCTGCCAGCCTCCAGACTCTTTTTTAGAAACTCGTAGCCATATAAACTCATTTCTCTTTTCCATTTCCCCCTTACTTTAGGTCAAACAGCATTTTAAAGTCATGTTATTTTATGTAGACAGGGATATTCTGCTGATCCACATTGAACCTTCCGTATAAGGTCATTTTCCAGTTGCATCATCAGTTGGTAGTTGATAGTGGTCCCTCGGTGCCAGGGAGGCTCATCCCCGGGTGTCATGTCCCACGCTGGGGGGAAGGCATTGCATTTACATGCTGAGTTTGGCTTCGAGACTGGCCACATTTGAGTAACATGAAGGCTGACAGGAGGAAATTCCCAGGCACAATGTTGCTCTAGGCCTTGTTCTTATTTTAGGCTTATCAGCTCACAAGCATAGTCATTAGCATCAGGGGCTCACTGTTGAACCCTCACTCCCTCCCGGTCCCCGCCGCTGTACCTGGGTGACTGTCGCTGCTCCCCTAGGGACCACAACAGAGCACCACTGGCCAGGAACCCAGTACCCCCCCTGCTGTGGTTTTTAATTGTTGCCACTATGAGTATATCCAAACATTACCATGCACCCTGGACATATGTTCTGTACAGCTCCCTGTCAGCCATATATCACCTGTCATTGGTATCCCATACCAGTATCCCTCCATTGCCATTGTTGAAACACTCTGTGATCCAGAACTCCCCGAAATTTGAAGCCCAATATAATGTCATGGTCCCTTACTAGGGAATGGCATATAGCGATGGATTTAAAGGTTAGATAAAGAACTTGGATAAAGTTAGATAAAGAACTTAGATAAAGAATGTTGACTTTTGCCCTCATGCACAACTGAGCAGAGTCAGAGAGACAGATAAAGCAGATACAACCCCCAGATATTGGTTCCTTTGAGGGCTAAAGAGACCCATGGGAGTTATGGTCATGGCCGATGGGGTTAACTACCAGGGCAGATGGCCCCTCTTTGGAAATGGTGTTTATGTGTGATGAATCTGGACTCAGATGGGATCTCCCTTCATAAGACTTTCATGCTAATGTGCTGGAGGTGCAGTTAATGTTGGGGTTTAAGATATATTTAGGGGATTTGAATCTCTGGACTGACAATGTGATAGCCAGATCCTGAGCCTCAACAGACTCCAGCACCTACAATCTGATTTATTGGACTTACCACACTCAGCTAAGATGGAGGTGAAGAAGGACAACCACCACACCATGGAGCCTAGAGTGATTACAACTGAAAATGGGAGGATTGCATCCAGCATCCAGGTGGAATCTGAGCCTCCTCGTGACATAAAGGTGCAATGGACACAACCAATCCAGTGTCCACATAGAAGAGGTGGCATTGGATTGGGAAAAGTGGACATAATGGACAAAGGGTATGGGGAAAGGCAGGAAGAGATGAGAGGTGGAGGCGTCTTCGGGACATGGAGCTGCCCTGGATGGTGCTTCAGAGGTAATCACCGGACATTGTAAATCCTCACAGGGCCTACATGATGGAATAGAGGAGAGTATGGGCCATGATGTGAGCCAATGTATATGAGGTGCAGAGGTGCCCAAAGATGTACTTACCAAATCCAATGGATGTGTCATGATGATGGGAACGAGTGTTGTTGGGGGGGGGAGAGGGGGGGTGGGGGGGTGGGGTTGAATGGGACCTCACATATATATTTTTAATGTAATATTATTACAAAGTCAATAAAAAATAAAAAAATTAAAAAAAAAAAAAAAAGAATGTTGACTTGAAAAAATTCTACATCCTTTTTTTTTTTTTCCCCCCTAATTATTCAGCTTCTCTTCACAGGAGTCCTAGACCACAGCAATGCATATATATAATATATAGCACTCCCATACATCCACCACAAAACCTTTTTCCTTCCACAGCGATACTCTTACACCCTATTCATATCATATTTACTTAACGTGATGTACAGAGTCTGAGACATTAGCTTTCTAACAAGGTGACATCTGTGCTTACATTATGGTGCATACTTTAGGATACACAGTTCTTTACATTCTTAGTTATCCTATGTTTTACATTATGGTTGACATTATCAGTCTGTCATCTCCTATATGTTATGGTGTAATATTACATGTTTTATATCCATCGTTGTGTACTCTCAAGAAACTCCTCTCTTACCCCCCATTTACCTTGGTTTCACACATTTAACGTCCATTTTCCCTTCCACCTTGGTGCCCACAGTGACAGCCAACCTCCGTTTCCTGAGGAGCCACTTCCAGAGAAAGATGGAATAGTGTTCAGGGCCTAACTTGCTCAACTGCCCCAGTGCCCTGGGAGCCACCCTTTCTCTCGAGGGATACAGTTCCCTCTATTTGGTGGCATTAGTCCTCCCCAGGATGTGGGTCCACCCCCACTCTCACTACTTGGGTTTCTACCCCGTGGTGACACCCACTCTGGCAGAATGAGCATTTAGACATTCCCCAGGAGCCCGTCCTGCATCAGACCCTCCCCTCCGAGCATTCTAAACAGGTAACCCTCTTTATTATATTTTGATATGATTTTCTCGGCATTTTACTCTCCACCAACATCTGACCCTCTCCTGTGTTCGTATACTACCCCTCCCTCCCCCCACTTTTGGGCAATGTTACCCATCCGTCCCTCCCCAGCCACCCTCAAACCCGCAAAGCCCCAACCAAAGACAACCCCTTGCCCCCCTTTTATCTCTTCTTTGTGTTCATACTTACCACCATCTCATCTTAAATTCCACCCCTGCAGACATCGGCTCATATCCTTCCTCCACCCTCCGATTTCCTGTAAGCCTATCGTTCAGTCTCTTGCTATCTAAGGCAGCTTGTTTATTTCATATCATTGAGGTCATGTAGTATTTGTCCTTCAATGTCTAGGTTGCTTCACTCAACATAAGGTTCTCAAGATTCATCCATGTTATCACATGTGTTTGTAGTGTGTTTGTTCTTACAGCCGAGTAGTATTCCATTGTGTGTATATACCACATTTTATTGATCCACTCATCTGTTGATGGGCATTTGGGTTGATTCCAACTTTTGGCAATAGTGAACAATGCTGCTATGAACATTGGTGTACATATATCTGTTTGTGTCCTTGTTTTCAGTTCTGCTGGGTATATACCCAGCAGTGGTATTGCTGGGTCATATGGCAAATCTATGGCTAGTTTTTTGAGAAACCGCCATACTGTTCTCCAGAATGGTTGGATCCTTCTGCATTCCCACCAGCAGTGGATGAGTGTTCCCCTTCCTTCACATCCTCTCCAGCACTTGTATTCTTCTGTTTTTTTCATAGCTGCCAATCTTATGGGTGTAAGATGGTATCTCATTGTGGTTTTAATTTGCATTTCCCTGATAGCTAGAGATTTGGAGCATTTTTTCATGTGCTTTTTTGCCATTTGTATTTCTTCTTCGGAGAAGTGTCTGTTTAAGTCTTTTTCCCATTTTTTAAATGGGTTGTTTATCTTTTTATTTTCAAGATATAGAAGTTCTTTATATATGCACGTTATAAGTTTCTTATCAGATATATGATTGCCAAATATTTTCTCCCACTGTGTGGGCTCCCTTTTTACTTTCTTGACAAACTCCTTTGAGGTGCAGAAGGCTTTAATTTTGAGGTAGTCCCATTTATCTATTAGTTCTTCTGCTGCTCGTGCTTTTGGTGAGATATTCATAAATCCATTTCCTATTACAAGGTCCTGTAGATGTTTCCCTACACTGCTTTCTAAGGTTTTTATGGTCTTGGCTCTTATATTTAGGTCTTTGATCCATCTTGAGTTGATCTTTGTATAAGGTGTGAGATGGTAATCCTCTTTCATTCTTCTACATATGGCTATCCAGTTCTCCAGACACCATTTGTTGAATAGGCCACTCTCTCCCAGTTGAGAGGGTTTGGTGGCTTTATCGAATATTATGTGGCTGTATATGTGAGGTTCTATATCAGAGCTTTCAATTCGATTCCATTGGTCTATGTGTCTCTCCTTATGCCAATACCATGCTGTTTTCACCACCGTAGCTTTGTAGTATGTTTTGAAGTCAGGTAGTGTGATTCCTCCAATTTCGTTTTTCTTTTTCAGTATGTCTTTGGCTATTCGGGGTCTCTTTCCTTTCCAAATAAATTTCATAGTTAGTTTTTCTAGTTCCTTAAAGAAGGCTGCATTGATTTTTATTGGGATTGCATTGAATGTGTAGATCAGTTTTGGTAGGATAGACATCTTAATAATATTCAGTCTTCCTATCCATGAACAAGGAATAGTCTTCCATTTATTCAGGTCTTCTTTGATTTCCTTGAACAATCTTGTATAGTTCTCGGTGTATAAGTTCTTTACCTCTTTAGTTAAATTTATACCTAAGTATTTGATTTTTTTATTTACTATTGTGAATGGTATTTGTTTCTTGATTTCCTCCTGATATTGCTCATTATTAGTGTACAGAAATGCTACTGATTTTTGCGCATTGATCTTATAACCTGCGACTTTACTAAACTCATTTATGAGTTCTAGAATCTTCGTTGTAGATCTCTCAGGGTTTTCTATGTATAGGATCATGTCATCTGCAAATAATGAAATTTTGACTTCTTCCTTTCCAATTTGAATGCCTTTTATTTCTGGTTCTTGCCTCAGTGCTCGAGCAAGTACTTCTAAGACAATGTTAAATAGGAGCGGAGACAGTGGGCATCCTTGCCTTGTTCCTGAGTTTAGAGGGAAGGAGTCTAGGATTTCTCCATTGTAAACAATATTGGCTTTAGGTTTTTCATATATACTCTTTATCATGTTCAAAAAATTACCTTGTATTCCAATCTTTCGGAGTGTTTTTATCAAGAAAGGGTGCTGTATTTTGTCAAATGCTTTTTCTGCATAAATAGATATAATCATGTGATTTTTTTCCTTCAATCTGTTTATATGGTGTATTACGTTGATTGATTTTCTTATGTTGAACCATCCTTGCATACCTGGGATGAATCCCACTTGGTCGTGGTGTATAATACGTTTAATGTGTTGTTGAATACGATTAGCAAGTATTTTGTTAAGTATTTTTGCGTCTAGATTCATTAGAGAAATTGGTCTGTAATTTTCCTTTCTTGTGATGTCTTTGTTTGGCTTTGGTACTAGGGTAATGTTGGCATCATAGAAGGAGTTGGGTAATGTTCTTTCTGTTTCGATTTTTTGGAATAGTTTCAGCAGGATTGGTGTCAGTTCTTTCCGGAATGTTTTGTAGAATTCACCTGTGAAGCCATCTGGCCCTGGGCTCTTCTTAGTTGGGAGATTTTTAATAACTGATTCTATCTCTCTGCTTGTGATTGGTTTGTTAAGATCATCAATTTCTTCTTTTGTCAATATGGGCTGCTTATGTGTTTCTAGGAATTTGTCCATTTCCTCTAGATTGTCATTTTTGTTGGAATATAGTTTTTCAAAATATCCTCTTATGATAGTCTTTATTTCTGTGGGGTCAGTGGTGATATCGCCTTTCTCATTTCTTATTTTGTGTATTTGCATCTTCTCTCTTTTTTTCTTTGTTAGTGTTGCTAAAGGTTTGTCAATTTTGTTAATCTCAAAAAACCAGCTCTTGGTCTTGTTTATCTGTTCAAGTGCTTTCTTATTTTCTATTTCATTTAGTTCTGCTCTTATCTTTGTTATTTCCTTCCTTCTTCTTCCTGTTGGGTTACTTTGTTGTTGTTTTTCTAATTCCTTCAAATGTGCAGTTAGTTCTTCAATTTTTGCTCTTTCTTCTTTTTTGATATATGAATTTATGGCTATAAACTTCCCTCTCAGTACTGCTTTTGCTGCATCCCATAAATTTTGGTATGTTGTGTTATCATTATCATTATCATTTGTTTCAAGCTAGTCATTGATTTCTTTTGAGATTTCCTCTTTGACCCACTGTTTTTCTAAGAGTGTGCTGTTTAATTTCCAAATCGTGGTGTGAAATCTAGGCTTCTGTCCCTTGCAAATCTCCAGCTTGAGTCCACTGTGGTCAGAGATAATGTTTTGTATGATTTCAATCTTTCTGAATTCGTTCAGCCTTTCTTTGTGGCCTAGCATATGATCTATCTTGGAGAATGATCCATGTGCGCTTGAGAAAAATGTATATCCTGCTGTGTTTGGGTGTAGCGATCTATATATATCTATTAGATCCAGCTCCTCTAATATACTATTCAGATGTTTTGTTTCTTTGGTGATTCTCTTTTGAGATGTTCTGTCCAGAGTTGATAGTGGTGTATTAAAATCTCCCACTATAACTGTAGATGTATCTATTCTTTCACTTAGTTTTTCCAGCGTTTGCCTGACGTATTTAGAGGCACCCTTGTTAGGGGCATAGATATTTATGATTGTTCGATCTTCTTGACAGATTTTCCCTTTCACTAAAATGTAGTATCCTTCTTTGTCTCTCACAATTGTTTCACATTTAAAGTCTATTTTGTCTGATATTAATATAGCTACTCCTGCCTTTTTTTGGTTATTGTTAGCTTGTATGATTGTTTTCCAGCCATTCACTTTCAATCTCCATGCGTCTCTGGGCCTAAGATGTGTCTCTTGTAGACAGCATATGGATGGGTCATATTTCCTTATCCAATGTCCCAGTCTGAATCTTTTGATAGGTGAGTTTAATCCATTGACATTCAGTGTTATTACTATCAAGGAATTATTTGTGCTAGCCATATTTTGATTGGATTTGTGTTTGTCATATTTTGTTTGTATATATTTTTTTGTCTTTTTTGTTATTGTTGTTGGTCTTATACTCTCCTCCAACTCTGCCTTTCCTGTTTTTTCCTTTCTTCCTGTAGAACTCCCTTTAGAATTTCTTGAAGGGGAGGTTTCTTGTTGGTATACTCTTTCAGTTTCTGTTTGTCTGCGAATATTTTGAACTCTCCATCATGTTTGAATGCTAATTTAGCTGGATAGAGTATTCTTGGTTGGAAATTTCTTTCCTTTAGTACCTTGACTATATCATACCACTGCCTTCTTGCCTCCATGGTTTCAGAGGAGAAATCAGCACTTAATCTAATTGAGCTTCCCTTGTATGTGATGGTTTTCTTTTCTCTTGCTGCTTTTAGGATTTTCTCTTTGTCTTGAGCATTGGATAATTTGACAAGTATATGTCTTGGGGTGGGCCTGTTGGGGTTTATGACTTGTGGAGTGCGCTGTGCTTCTTGGATATGTACATCTGTCTCTTTCAGTAGATTTGGGAAGTTTTCAGCCATTATTTCCTGCAACATTCCTTCTGACCCCTTTCCTTTCTCTTCACCTTCTGGAATGCCTATAATACGTATGTTTGAGCGTTTTGCATTGTCATTCAGGTCCCTAAATCCTAATTGGATTTTTTCTATCTTCTTATTGACCCCTTCTACTATCTGTTTGATTTCTGAAGTACTGTCTTCCACATCACTAATTCTCTGCTCTGTCTCTTCTAGTCTGCTGATATTTGCTGCAAGTGTATTTTTGATTTCTTGAACTGTGGTGTTCATTCCCATCATATCTGTTATGTTTTTGCGTATGTCTGCAATTTCCCCTCCAAGTGATGTCTTCATGTTGTTAACCTCTTTCATTACTTCGTCAAATTTGTCGGTGATAAATGTTCTGAGATCTTTCATTGCTTGTGCCAAGTTTTGCTCCCCTTCATGATTATTGGTTTGTTGATTGGATTCAGCCATGTTTTCCTGATTACTGGTTTGGTTTGTAGATTTTTGTTGCTTTCTGGTCATCTCTTTATCTTGACGGATTTAATCAGTTCCTTAGGTTCTTTGTCTGCTCTTGGAGGTTAATTAGCTGTTATTTTTGCATAGGTGTTATATCTTCTCTTTATCACTTTTTTCTTCTTATTCTAGTTTCTTGTTGTTGGTTAAGTTCACGCAAAGGCAAGTTCACTCAGCGACCATCTTGCCTCCTTCCTATTTTTTCAAATTTAATCCTCACACTAACCCTGCTGGTATTTTTCTCTTTCTTCAATTCAAAGTTGATGGAGTCTTTGTCCAGCTTCTAACAGCCTCCAGCTCAAACTTTAGCTGTTCTTAGGATTGGACTTTAGCCAGCCAAATTTACTAATCAGTAGCTGAGGTCAGTGCCCAACCTCTCTTCCTCCCCCATTTTTGGGAAATGGAGATTCCAACTCCAACCAGGGAATAGCTCCCAAGGCATCTTGTGCCACCATCTTTTTTCTATATATTTTTTTGTTTTTTTGTTTCCTTAACTTCTTCAGTTGGAACCATTGACTTGAGATCATTTTTTGTTTCTAACATAAGCATTTAAAGCTATACATTTTCCTTTAAGCACTGCTTTACCTGTATCCCAAATCATTTTTTAACTTATAATATTTGGGTGTGTTTTAGATTTCTTTTGTTATTGATTTCTTTTTTTTTTTAAAGATTTTTAAATTTATTTCTCTCCCCTTCCCCCCCAATTGTATGCTCCCTGTGTCCATTCGCTGTGTGTTCTTCTGTGACCACTTCTATCCTTATTAGTGGCACCTGGAATCTGTGTTTCTTTTTTTGTTACGTCATCTTGTTGTGTCAGCTCTCTGTGTGTGCAGTGCCATTCTTGGGCAGGCTGCACTTTCTTTTGCACTGGGCGACTCTCCCTACAGGGTACACTTCTTGCACATGGGGCTCCCCTACACAGGGACACCCCTGTGTGGCACGGCACTCCTTGTGTGCATCAGCACTGCACATGGGCCAGCTCCACACGGGTCAAGGAGGCCCGGGGTTTGAACCGCAGACCTCCCATGTAGTAGGCGGATGCCCTATCCATTGGGCCAAGTCCACTTCTTGTTATTGATTTCTTATTTAATTCCTTTTGAATTAGTGAATAAATTTTGTGTCCTTTCAATTATTTTAAATTTATTGACATTTTTTTTGGCACTGTGTATGGTCTGTCTTGATGAATGTACCATGTACAATTGTAAACAATATATATTCTGCAGTTATTGGTTTATTTTTTTAAAACAAGATTTATTTATTTATTTCCCCCTCCTCCCCATTGTCAGCTCTCTGTGTCCATTTGCTGTGTGTTCTGTGTCTGCTTGCATTCTTGTCAGGTGGCACCGGGATGTATCTCTTTTGTTGCATCATCTTGCTGAGTCAGCTCTCCATGTATGTGGTGCCACTCCTGGGTGAGCTGTGTTTTTTGCATGGGTGGCTCTCCTTGTGAGGTGCACTCTTTGCGCGTAGGGCTCCCCTACACGGGGGGCACCCCTGCATGGCATGGCATGCCTTGTGTGCTGCAGTACTGCATGTGGGCCAGCTCACCACATGGGCCAGGAGGCCCTGTGTACCAAACTCTGGACCTCCTACATGGTAGATGGATGCTCTATCAGTTGAGCCACATCTGCTTCCCTGTTGGTTTAGTTTTTAAATATAAATTAGACCAAAGTGGAAGATAGTGTTGGTGAGTTCTTCTGTGCCTTTGCTCCAGCTATGATTTTGGAATTGTATATTTCTCTCTTTAATTTTGTCAATCTTTGCTTCTGTATTTTGAAACTCCATTATTAGGCACATACATGTTTATAATTATGTCATCCTGATGAATTGAGCTTTTTAACATTATGAAATATCACCTCTGATAATACTCTTTACCTCAAAGTCTACTTTATCTGGTATTAAGATAGCTACTCCAGTCTCTTTGTGCTTGCAGTTTGCATGGTATATCTTTTTCCTAGTAATTTATTTCTCTCTGTCTGTGTGTTTATATTTAAAGTGCTTCTCTTATAGGCAGTGCATTGTTGGGAAATGAATTTTTATCCATTATAACAATCTTTAGCTTTTAATTGGTGTGTTTAGGCCAGCACTGACCAAGAGAACTTCTGTAATGATGTAAATGGTCTATATATATGTTGAGAAATTTGGTAGACACTAGCCATGCATAGTAACAGAGCTGTTAAAATGTGGCTAGTGTGACTGAGGAACTGAATTTTTAATCTTATGTAATTTTAGTTTGAAGCTATATTTCAATTGCCACATGTGGCTACTAGCTACTATTTTTAATAGTGCCGATTTAGACCATTAACATGCAATTTAATTAAAAAAAGAGATTTATTTATTTATTTATTTCTCTCCCTCCCTCCCTGGTTGTCTGTTCTCTGTGTCCATTTTGCTGTGTCTTCTTTGTCCACTTCTGTTATTGTCAGCGGCACGGGAATCTGTGTTTCTTTTTGTTGCATCATCTTGCTGCGTCAGCTCTCCGTGTGGAGAGCGGCGCCATGCCTGGGCAGGCTGCAACTTCTTTTGTGCTGGGCAGCTCTCCTTACAGGGTGCCCTCCTTGTGCGTGGGGTTCCCCTACGCGGGGGAGACCCCTGCGTGGCACGGCACTCCTTGAGCACATCAGCACTGTGCATGGGCCAGCTCCACACGGGTCAAGGAGGCCCGGGGTTTGAACTGTGGACCTTCCATGTGGTAGATGGATGCCCTAACCACTGGACCAAGTCCGCCGCCACAATTTAATTTTTGATATAGTCTGCCACTTTGCTACTGTTTTCTTTTTGTCCCCTCTGTTTTTTTGTTCCTCTGGTCCTCTTTTGCTACCTTTTGAAAATTTGAAGATTTTTAGAATTCCAGTTTAATTTCTATTAGCTTTATAGCTGTATCTCTGTGCATTATTTTCTTAGTGTTTGTTCTAGGGATTACAATATATATCTGTAACTTCAGAGTTTATTTAGAGTTAATACTGTATCATTTCACTTTAAAATGTAGAAACTTTGCAATTATATAGGTCCATTCAATCCCCTTCATCCTTTGTTATATTTGTCAGAAGCAACACATATATATGTTAGAAACTCCACCATACAGTTTTTTAAAAAAGATTTATTCATTTGCCCCCCTATCCCCCATTGCCTGCTCTCTCCGTCCATTCACTGTGTGTTCTGTGTCTGCTTGTCTTCTCTTTAGACAGCTCCAGGAACCATTGCTGGGACCTTCCAGAGTAAGAGAGGCATTCATTCTCTTGTGCCATCTCAGCTCCCTGGTCTGCTGCATCTCTTCTTGTCTCTTCTCTGTGTCTTTTTTGTTGTGTCATCTTGCTGTGCCTGTTCTTCACTCCGGCCAGCTTGCTGCGTGGGCCAGCACTCCTGCATGGGCTGGCACTCCACTCAGGTCAGTCTGCCACGTAGGCCAGCTCGCCTTCTCCAGGAGGCCCTGGACCTCCTGGGCCTCCTTATAGTAAACAGGAGCCCAATCACTTGAGCCATATCTGCTTCCCCCACCACACAGTTTTATAAGTTTTGTTTTAAATATTCATTTTTATTTTAAGAAATGAGGAAATAATCATGTTCTATTTACCTGTATATTTACAATTCTTTATGATGTTTTTTCTTTCCTGAAGATTTATTTTTCCGTATAGTATAATTTCCCTTCAATCTGAAGAATTTCCTTTAGCATTTCTTATAGTACAGGTCTGCTGGCTATGAATTCTCTTAGGTTCATTTTATCTTCTTTATCTTAGGTTTCTTTTATTTTGCCTTTATTCTTGAAGGGTATTTTTACTGAATATAGAATTCTGGGTTGACAGTTTTGTTTTTCAGCATTTTAATGATGTTCTACTGGACTTTGTTGTTCTACTGGACATTGTGATGAGAAGTCAAGGATCATTTGAATTGTTGTCTTATTGCTTTAAGATTTTCTCTTTATTTTTGGTATTCAGCAATTTGACTATGATACAGTTAGGTGTGGTCTTTAAAAAATATTTGACATACTTGGGGTTTGCTGAGCTTCTTGAATCTGTACAGCTATTTCTTTCAACAAAGTTGGCAAATTTTTGCCTGTGATTTCTTCAAATATATATATATATATATATATATATATATATATATATATATATATATATTCTGCCTTATTCTCTCTCCTCTTCCTTTAGGACTCCAAATGCATATATGTAAGACCTTTTGCTATTGGTCCCTGAATTGTACACAGGTCTCTGAGGCTTTGGGTTGTTGTTATTTTTTATTTTTAGCTATCTGTTTTTTAGATTATTTATTTATTTTGCTCTCTCATCTTTCCTTGATCCTACTTTTGTCATCTCCATTCTTCTGTTGATCCTATCCAGTGATTTTTAAAATTTCAGATATTTCATTTTTCATTTCTACAATTTTCATTTGATTCTTTTTTTCTTTCTTTCTTTCTTTTTTGAGGTACTGGGGCCCAGGGATTGAACCCAGGACCTTGTATGTGGGAAGTTGGTGCTCTACACTGAGCCATATCAGCTCCCCTCCATTTGATTATTTTCCATGGTTTTTGTTTCTCTGCTGAGATTTACCATCTTTTTCTTTCATTCGAAGCATATTTTCTTTTCCCATTTAAGCAAGGTAATAAGATGCTATAAAAATCTTTGCTACTTCAACATATGGGACGTATCAAGATTGGTCCCTTCAAGTTCTGGGGCCAGCTGGGCTGGCTCCTCACTGTGGTTTAGCCACAAATCTGTTCCATATATGTTCATTCTGCATCCTGGGTAAAAGGGGGCAGTTACTGCCCAGGAGAAGCTCTTCTCATGGTCATGACAGAGACAAAAGAGGACAAGCATAAGCATGTAATCTCATTTCAAGCCTTGGCTTGCTTTAGGTCTGCAAACGTTCCATTGTCTAAAGCAAGCTACATGGTTAAGCTTCATCAGTAGGCAAGGAAATAGACTCCTTTTAAGAAGGTTGGGGATGGGGTATAGGGAGTGAATATTTTTGAACAATGATGTCCTGCAAGGAGTATATCCTTGACTGATAGAGACAAATAGACAGATCAGTGTACTGACCCTATACTGGATAACCTGAAATTTTATGGCAGTCTTCGCCTATCTTAGGGCATAATGATAAGTGAGTTGCAAGGGAGACTACCCAATTTCAAAGAACACTTCTTTGATTTAAGCACCTCCCTACCTCCACCACTTGATAAAATCTATAAAACCTATGTGTATGCAAAAAGGCGAAATTGACTTAAAGAAAGAAATAAGTGGTCAATACAAGTTTGTGCAACTCCAGAACATTGCCCTGGCAGTGGTCTGAGCTGGATTTCCACCTCTATGTCAGATCATCATGATGTGGTAGGTAGACTATATGGAATGTGTAAATTCATACTTTAGCTAGATTATTTGGCTCTAAAACACCCAGCTTCCTCAGTTTAGACTTCTAAGTCATTCATAGTCCCTGAGAGTGAGGCCAGAAGAAATAGGTTTAAATTGCTGCATTAGGGCCTTTGATTAGACATGTTCTTCTCCAGAGTAAAAAGTGTTTCTCCCAAATTAGTCATTTTTACTACAAAAACTATTGCTCCTACTCCCATCTCCAGTGTGGGTGTGGTAGTCATTTATCTTATATGAACCTATTCCTCCGGCTGCAGTTGACCTAACCAAAGGTAATGATTTAACTTAGTTGGGTCACTCATTTTCTCTCCAAGCATGAATCTGCAATTAGATAAGCAGTAACTGCCATCTTATTTCCACAAACCATTTGGGACAGTTGGTTGGGGTCTTTTAAGACTAGAATTGTTTCTGGTTCAGCCTTCCTTTTTCTTGAAACTGGTTTTGAGAAGTCACTCCTTTTTCCCATTTTAGCTCTGGTTTTAAAATATGTTATTGAATGGTTGCTACATGCAGATGCCTTGTGCCCTTGTTTTCTGACTTCCTAGTCAAATATTGTACTGGACATTTCCTCCAGGAGACTTGTCAGACATTTGTTCCTGAGGCCATAATGTCAGTTCTTCAGCCTCATGAGGTAGGAGGGGGGTGGCCTTTTATGATTATTATAAAAAATTAAAAGGCTCAGTTGAATAGTTTGGACCTGGTGAAAGTTACTAAGGGAGGTTTTTCCAAAACTACCTTGGAGGTCTTAAATCCAGAGCCTGAGCAAGACTATGAGGACAACAAAGGTGTCCTGGGTTCCTCTTGCCTTTCTCCTGTTTCAATTCCATTTCTCTGCTCCAGGGCACTATCCTTCTCACAGCTGCTTTCGCTTTGTTTCATCAGGGTCTTAATCTCAGTGAGTTGCTATAGCCAAACAAGGAACTCTAAGGTCATCTAGTTCTATCAGTTCTATCCATTATGTAAATTTTCCTTCTAGCTTCTTTAATAAGTAGTTGGTTTCAGCTTTATTCACTTTCCTTTCCTAGGAAGTTACTAAGACCTAAACTGGGAAGTGGACTTGGCCCAGTGGTTAGGGCATCCGTCTACCACATGGGAGGTCCGCGGTTCAAACCCCGGGCCTCCTTGACTGGTGTGGAGCTGGCCCATGAGCAGTGCTGATGCGCGCAAGGAGTGCCCTGCCACGCAGGGGTGTCCCCCGTGTAGGGGAGCCCCACGCACAAGGAGTGTGCCCCATAAGGAGAGCCGCCCAGCACGAAAGAAAGTTCAGCCTGCCCAGGAATGGTGCCGCCCACACGGAGAGCTGACACAACAAGATGATGCAACAAAAAGAGACACAGATTCCTGTGCCGCTGACAACAGCAGAAGCGGACATGCAGCAAATGGACAGAGAACAGACAACTGGGGTGGGGGAAGGGGAGAGAAATAAATAAAATAAATCTTTAAAAAAAAAAAAAGACCTAAACTACTACTAATTTCAAGGTCATTGCAGGATGACCCTGCAAGCCTGAGTGGATCTCACTAAGCTATGTGCTGGCTATGGGCCTTAGAAAGTTTTCAAGTCCCAAAAGAATGAGCTACAAAGTGGTGGAAATGTGGAGACTGATGAGATAGGAAGCATTTGAGTGCAGAGAAGTCTTTTCACTATCCTGGTATCAGACTGAGAACCTTTCCCAGTCTTCCCATTCTTAAACCCACCCTGGACTGCCGGAGCAGGCAAAGCCTACTTATATGAAATTAACCACTTGCTTTAATTGACACAGTCATTTTACTCTTTGGTCATCTTCAGACTTTTATCAGGCCTCAAAGTAAGTCATTTCTATGGAAGAAGTGCTTGGGACACAACAGGGTTTATTCTCTTTACTGTATTGCGTTATTCTGGTCACAAAGGTTTAAAAAGTAGATAAGGCTGCACTTATTATCAGCAATGGAAAGAACATGCAAGAGCTTTTAAATTGGAACCAAAGTCTCAGCCCACACCCAAAGGACAGTTCTGCCCACTCAAAGGTGCAGTCTCTATAACCTTCAAGGAAGTAGAGTCAGTAAAAATACTTTTTTCAGGCTCCTGATTGGGAGCTACACTTCTTTTTTCCACTAGGTGGCACCACACTACACAGTAAAGAGGGGAAATGACCTACAAGCAGCGTTTGCAAGGCTTCTAGACTCTAGATAAATGGTTGTGTTTAGGTTAGCAGTAAATTAGGCATAATTAGCTTATTTAGCAAATTATATCTTTAAGATATGAAAATCTCACATAATCAGGTCGAAAAGTGAATTATTTCATTCATTTACTCTTAAAATGCTATCAGTTCAAGTAGAGGAACTTAGTCACTATATCTTAAAACAAACAACCAAAAAAAACCTCCCAAAACAAAAAAACACCTGGTTGAATGAAATCAGCTGATGACCCTGCAAACCTGAGTGGATTTCACCCTTCAGGATATTAAATTTCTTTGTTGAGAGGTGGGATTACTGCTAGATCCCTTTATCACAAGCACTGAGATCTTGCGGCTGCTCAGGATTAGACATGATCCTTTTCCATCCACAGAGCTGTAACATCCTTCCTCTTTCTAGTGCCTTTTTTGTGGTCACTCTTCTGTGAAGGTGAAGATAGGATTCCAGAGATAAGGGCTGAGTGAATGTGACAGCCTCCACAGCATTTCATTTCCAACACCTTGGTTCCCAAGCAGTCCTGCTGTGGTATAAAAGATCCTTCCTCCTCTCGGAACACCAGACTTTGAGGCCAGGCTCATGTGTATCAGCTTGATCTCAAATCTAACTTAGGATATAGGGATGCTTGGTGCAAAGCAAAGCAGAGCTAAGTCAGCCTATCTCAGCGAATGAGTGATAAACACACAGGTTTGGTATCTAAATCTAATGAGGGAAGTGGACTTGGCCCAGTGGTTAGGGCGTCTGCCTACCACATGGGAGGTCCGCGGTTCAAACCCGGGGTCTCCTTGACCCGTGTGGAGCTGGCCCATGCACAGTGCTGACGTGCACAAGGAGTGCTGTGCCACGCAGGGATGTCCCCCGCGTAGGGGAGTCCCATGCACAAGGAGTGTGCCCTGTAAGGAGAGCCACCCAGCGGGAAAGAAAGTGCAGCCTGCCTAAGAATGGTGCCGCCCACACGGAGAGCTGACACAACAATATATCGCAACAAAAAGAAACACAGATTCCCATGCCGCTGACAACAACAGAAGCGGACAAAGAAGAGGACGCAGCAAATAGACACAGAACAGACAACCAGGGCGGCAGGAGGGAAGAGGAGAGAAAAAAAAAATTGAATGAAGTTTAGCTCCTTGAGGCTGCCCCTTCTATCTCCCAAGACAGATCCTCCTGTGTGCCACCATCTAGCTTCCTGTGGATAACAATTTAACACCTGGGGTCAGGAAGCTGTTGGTGCCGTGTTTACCTCTTCTGCACTGCTTGTTGACAAAGGCAAGGATGACTCTGATGCTGCGCCTTCCTTGTCATACAAGGTTTGAGTTTCATTTTAGCTGGGTCATCTGAGATTGCTGTAACAAATGTCTTGGGAGTTTGTAAGCTCTCAGAGGGAGTACTGGGATTTAACCACATCTTCAGCATCAAGCAGCGTTTCTACAGTAACTATCTGCCTCTAACTTAGGGTAGTTCTCAGATTTTACTCTAAGTAGAACACCTCCAACCCCCACACTTTTCCCCTAAATGAAAACTTAGCCAGGCAAAGCCAGAGTTGGCATGTACAATTATGCACAACTCTAGGGGGTGCTAGTCACATTTGTTGTTTTCTAACCATAGGTAGTGCTTGGGCAGCATCCCAACATGTAAACAGATAAAAGCAAGGCTTTATTAATATAAAAATTGTACATTCTAATTTTGAAACTTTAATAGCCATTAAAATACCCTTTTAATGAAAATAAAAATTTGAAATCATGAGTTATGGTTGAAAGTTGCCTGTTTTACCAGCTTCAGCATCTCAGACCATACTGCTAAGTGGATGGAATTTTTAAAAAGATTTATTATTTATTTATTTATTTCTCTTCCCTCCCCCCCTCCCCCCCCCCCCCCCAGTTGTCTGCTCTCTGTGCCCATTCGCTGTGGGTTCTTCTGTAACTGCTTCTATTCTTATCAGCTGCACTGGGAATCTGTGTTTCTTTTTGTTGCATCATCTTGTTGTGTCAGCTCTCCCTGTGTGCGGTGCCATTCCTGGGCAGGCTGCACTTTCTTTCGTGCTGGGCGGCTCTCCTTACGGGGTGCACTCCTTGCGCGTGGGGCTCCCGTATGCGGGAGACACCCCTGCATAGCAGGGCACTCCTTGCACGCATCAGCACTGCGCATGGGCCAGCTCCACACGGGTCAAGGAGGCCTGGGGTTTGAACTGCGGACCTCCCATGTGGTAGGCGGATGCCCTATCCATTGGGCCAAGTCCGCTTCCCTTTTTTTTTTTTTAAGATTCATTTTTTAAAAATTTATTTTGGATGGAATTTTAGGAGCCCTTTAATTAAACAGATCACACACTCATAAATAAGAGTGGCAGACATTATGCATGATTGTTATGTAAGTTCACAACTTCTCTAATTAAAAAAATATATATATGTATGTATCTAAAGGGGGAAAAATATGAGTTCCAGGGATTACACAATTTAAAATCTGGGAAGGCAAAGAGGCAATATCTATCAAATACACATCCTGTTGAACTCAGGAATTCCACTTCTAAGATGTTAGTAAATATACGCTCAAATATGAAAAATGATCTATTGTACAGAGTTTTTCAGTCTACATTGTTTGTAACAGCAAAAGACTGGAAATGACCTAAATTGTCCAATTAAGGTTGGAATCCTTGGCAGCTGTTGCTAGGAATAAGGAAGCTCTCTTAGTACCAATTTGGAGTAATCTCAGATATAGGGACCCATGAACAGAGCAAGGGGCAGAAATGCATGTATAATATATTACCTTTTGTGTATGTGTGTGTGTGTATGTATTTATCTGCTTGTACATGCATAGGAAATCTATGGAAAGATACCCAAGAAACAAATAGCACTGCTTGCCTCCAAGGCAAAATATTGACTGGGGTGGGCAGGGAGAGAGGGCACTTACTGTACACATTTTGTACCTTTTGAATTTTGGACCACATGAATTTATGACTTATTCTAATAATAACAGTAGCAGTAACAGCAGTAATTAATATTAGAATAGCCAGGTTCCCCTCCCCTTCAAAAAAACCCCCAAACTTATTATAACCTCTGCAGCCTCTAAGACACAGTATTCTCACAGTGTAGCTAGCACATCATTAGGTCACTTTGGTGCTGCAGCTTTACACCAGGATCAGCTCGCCACTGACAAGACAGCATAATAGTGCTGGCTTTAAATTCTGTCTCTACTACTTATTAGCTATGTGACCTAGGGAAAATTTACTTGACTTCTCTGTGCCTCATTCCTTTTTAATAAGTGATGATATTTCCTACTTCAAAGAGTTCTTGAGAGAACCAGATGAGCTGGTAAATGTTAAGTGTTCAATAAAATGTTTAAAAAGAACACAACACAACAAAACTCCCACAGTGCCTGGTATAGTTGTGGCACATACCAACTACAGTGGTACACTTGAGAATGAGAGGAAGTAAGTGTAGTTCTTGACACATGGTGCTTAATAAACCTTAATTCCATCCCCACCCACACTTAATTGAGCTGCCAAGGGCTTTACAAACTCACTCTTTCTGAGTAGACTAGAAAGTCATTTCCTAGTGGACACATTCTGAGCTCTGCATTTTAGTCTGCAGATGGACCCTTTGAGCTGTCTTAGGCTGGGTCAGGTGGCTTTTAAAATGAAGAATCTGTTTGGCTCTATTATTTTCATGTCAGTTTCTTACATTTATCCAAATAAACATTTCCATTTCCCTTTTTTTTTTTGTCCAGGCTTTACATGGATTAAATTGTTGCAGCGGAAATGCACCATGCTGTGGAAAGCAAAAGAACCAAAATTTGTGGCTTCAGGGATAAACTGAAGGAAAACTATGAGGCAATTACATGAATAATTCTTAGAGAAAAAGAAACAAAGACAAAATAAATAGTCAACAGTTTTAGAAGGTTAGGGATCATTCCAAGCACTTTATAAGCTTTATCTTCAACCCTTTTGACTTAGTTGCTATGATCATTTCCATTTTACACCTGAGGAAACTAAGATAATTTGCTCAGTAAATGGCAGATAGGATTTACACCTGGGTTTGGATAATTTCAGGTTCCAAATTTATGTATTAAGCCTCTTCTAAGACAAATCATCATGAAGTTGAATTGATAAGGCTTAGATGGAAATTTCTGACTGTTTTTAGGACAGTTTTCTATGTAAGAAAGGGACCATCATTTATTTGATCCTATTGTATACTAGGCTCTATATATGCATTATCTTTTATGAGTTTTACGTAACTCTGGATTAGGGATTGTCCTCATCTTTCAGTTAAGGAAACAGAGACTCAGAGAAGTTAGGTAACTTGCCCAAAGACACAGAGCAAGTAGAGAAAAAGACATTGAAACCAATGTCTGTCTGTTTCCATAGCCCTCAGGTGTGTAGTTCTTAAGAACTTATCGATATCTTCATAGTCTTATCTCTTTTTTTTTCCCCCAACCCCCTTGCAAGGGCATGAGTTCAAAAGGGAGATCTAAGCAAGGTCCTCGAAAGCGGTCTCATGGAGTTCTATTTCTCCTGGTAAGATACCCATATGCTCAAAATAAAACTCAGACTTTCACACTGGGACTAGATAAATTTCTCTTTCTAAATTCTACCTACTCTCTGTCTGTTATAGTATTTCTCATTAGCATATACACAAGTGACATGACAAGAATGCAATAGTTCCTAGAGTTCTTTCTCTATAGTCTGAGTTGTCAGTGCCGAGTTTAAGTGAAACACAGAAGTCCTTTCAGATGAGAAGTATCTGAGAGGGTTTGCTTGGATTTCCTTGGCCATGGCTATTTACAACCAGATTTTCTCTGAGTACATCAGCCTGAGGGACTGATGAGTGACAAAGGGAGACCCTGATGCAGAGTGTGCTGCTGGTGCCAGTCGCTATTGGCCCCAGCTGGTTGAGAAGTCCCTGAAGGGATGGAGAGAGCACTGAGCAGTTGCTGGAGCCCTGGGTTCTAGACGGAGGTTTTCTATTTGCTGGCTCTGAGGTTCTGGGCAAGTCCCTTCCCTTCTGTCAGCCTCAGTTTCTGTGTCTGTAGAAAGAGCAAGATTGGGCCAGGTTGTGTCTCTAAAGTAGACATGGAATCAGGAAGTTGGATTATGGTCTATGGCAGAAGGTGGAATTCCCCACATATGATAACTGAGTGTTTACCATGTACCAAGCAATATACTGAGGACCTCTCGGGGATTATTTGATATGATCCTCACAATAACCCTATGAGGTTGTGTTTTAGTTTCCGGGTTTGTAAAGCAAATAACATGCAGTGGCTTGGCTTAAACAATGGGAATTTATTGGCTTCCAGTTTTGAGCCTAGGAGAAGTCCAAAATCAAGGCATCATCAAGGCAATGTTTTCTTCTAGAATACTGTAGCATTCTGGAGCTGGCTGCCAGTGATCCTTGGTCCTTGACTTTTTGGCCACAGGGCAATGCCCATGGCAGCCTCTCCTGGCTTCTCTCTTCCGAGTTCCATTGACTTTCAGCTTCTGGCTGCTCCTTCTGGCTCTTCCCTCTCCATCTGACTTTCATACTGCTTATAAAGGACTCTAGTAATCCAGATTGAAGCTCAGCCTGATTCATTTGGGCCACACTTTAGCTGAAGTAACATCTTGAGGAGGTCTGATTTGCAATGAGACCAAACCCACAGCTCTTCAGCCCTGCTGCTAAAAGAATTACCCATCATCATACAATCCAGAGTCCATTCACTATGCAAATATAGTCACAAGCGCGCAGTAAACCAAACATAAGGTCCTACCTTTATTGTTTTGTAATTTTTTTCATTTAACAATATACTCGTTTATCTTCATTTTTAAGGTAACAACCCTCACTTCCTTCTTGCAGGATTTCCCCCCTAGAACTAGGCAGAGTGAGGGATGGGATGCTAAGAAGGGCACAAGGGCAACCTGGGCTCACTGTTAAAAATACGTATATGCTGGGGCCTTTAAATGACCCCCAAACAGCCAGATGCTATTCAGCAAATGGAGGGAAAGAAAAAGAATTTTCTTGGCTGTGTTTTGTAGCTTCCATTAGCTTAACTGTCATCAAGAACAATGCTGAGTCAGGACTTGAATTATCTTTTTCTCTGCTTGGGTTCTTGCCTTTGGCTTGCTGCCATTCTCTATGCGATACAAGGCATGGAGACAGGTCTCCACCTCATCCATCTCTCACGAAAGTAATATGCATAGGTGATAGCTATTATATAGATTTTAATGGATAGCAATATAAGATATGGTTTAGGAGAATGCATTCAAGCCCTGACTCCAACACTGATGAGCTGTGTGTTCTTGAGCATGCTATTTAGTTCTGAGCCTTCGTTTCTTCATCTGTAAAGTGCAGATTTTGGGACTACCTCCCTCATAGGGCTTTTGTCATGGTGAGACAAGATAGGTATGGAAAGTTCTTAGCAAAGTACAAAGATCCCCCACTCTCGGCTGGGGAAAATGCTATTTCTGTGCTCTTTGGGGGCACATGGAATCATGCTATTGCTCTCAACCACTTGACGAGGCTACCTCAGACCTCTGTGCCTAGACATACCTCACCACACAGGACCTGAGGAACTCTGGGTCTTGCTACCTCTAGGCATCCTGGGAACATGTTTACAGGTCTCCTCTCTATCAAATGTCCAAGATTACTTGCGAAAGGTCTGTTCTGTTCACTAGGAGTTTGGCTCAGGGATGATTACTTTTTTTTTTTTAATTTTTGCTTCCTTCCTTCCCACTTCCTTCCCATGGGCCTATAGAATTTTTATATAGCCTGGACAGGGGTGAGGAGTTGTTGGACTGGAAGGCCTTCACCCACTGTGAATTCTCCCAAATCTTTTAACTAATTTAGAGATAGGCTTTTGAAACTCAAAAGACAAGCATTAACCCCTATGTTTGTTGTATTCTACTATTTTATTTTATTTTTTTAAGAGATTTAAAAAAAAAGATTTATTTATTTATTTCTTTCTCCCTCCTTCCCCCACCCCCCAACCCCGGTTGTCTGTTCTCTGTGTCTATTTGCTGCGTCTTCTTTGTCTGCTTCCGTTATTGTCAGCGGCATGGGAATCTGTGTTTCTTTTTTGTTGCATCATCTTGTTGTGTCAGCTCTCCGTGTGTGCGGCGCCATTCCTGGGCAGGCTGCACTTTCTTTTGCACTGGGCGGCTCTCCTTACTGGGCGCACTCCTTGCGTGTGGGGCTCCCCTACACGGGGGACACCCCTGCATGGCACGGCACTCCTTGCGCACATCAGCACTGTTCACAGCCAGCTGCACGTGGGTCAGGGATGCCTGGGTTTGAACTGTGGGCCTCCCATGTGGTAGACGGACACCCTAACCACTGGGCCAAGTCCGCTGCCTGTATTCTACTATTTTAAAATACTATTCTGGCCCCCAATTAGGAGGGCAGAGTAAGTAAGATGCTTCAGGGTTCCATTCCCCTACAAAAGTTTTGAACAACCAGTAAGAACTGACAGAAATCTTTCTCAAAGTTCCAGAAAACAGTTTAAGAGCTGCAGTAACATAGGGAATACCAAATTAAGAAAAAAGTTACTTAAAGTGCTAGGGTCTTATGATACCCTGGTTGGCCCCTCCCCCATGCCTCACCTGCTTGGCACAGGAGCAGGCCTGTGTTCCCAGTTTGGATCCCTGGTCCCTGTTGAGAGAGAGCAGAGTGACTCTTGTAAACATGTGGAGAGCATGTATGTCTGGTCCAATCTGTCTGGTGGTGGCCTAAGAGACTTGCTGTCTCAAAACTTGTTCTGTGTGTAGACGGCGGCTTATAGGGCTCCCCTACAAATGCTGTGGGAGAACAGTCAAGCTGTGCTGCCAGGGGCAAGGGGCTGCTGGCTGTAGGATAAATAGTGCAGTGCCCTGGATCATGAGGGAACTGTTTTCTAGGGAAGAGGGACATTTGGTACCATGTAAACAGAAATTCCTGGGCCACATGCATGCCCAAGATGAGAAGCACATGTAGAGAGGATCAAGGAGGCCCCTATGCCTTTGCCTGGGGCTATTCGCTAAACTCATTGTATGGATAAACCCTGAGGCCAATCTTCAGGTGTTCCTTTTTCTCCATCTTCTTTTTGTTGTTGTTTGTTCCTGGCATTCAAGGAAAGCTCTGTCATAATATTAATACTAGCTGAATACAAGCTTAAGGAACAGATGCAACTAAAGAGACAATGACAATTAATTGCAAAAGTGATGGCCCGGGCAAAGGAGAAGATTAAAGCATTAGAAACCATGAATGAGGAGGAACAGTCTTTGGAAATATCAGTCAAGGACTTTTAAAAAATGGTCCTAAATATGCTCAAAGACATAGAGGAAAACATGGGCAAAGAACTAAGATCATCATAAGAAGAATATCAATAGAGAGATGGAAATTATGAGAAGGAACCAAAAAGACATGAAGTAACAGAAATGAAAAATTCTCTAGAGGAAGTGGAACAGATTGGAGCTGGCAGAAGAAAGAATCAGAGACTTTGAAGACAAGACAATTGAAATCATTCAGTCTGAGAAGCAGAAAGAAGAAAGAATGAAGAAAATTGAACAGAACCTGAGGAACCTGTGGGATACCATCAAGCAATACCAATATGTGCATTGTGAGAGTCCCTGAAGGAGAAGGAGGAAAGAAAGGAGTAGAGAAACTATTCAAGGAAATAATGGCTGAAAACAACCCAAATTTAATGACATACCTGAGTATACAGATCCAAGACACTCAACAATCTTCAAACACAATAAACCCAAATAGATCCTCGCTGTGGCATATGAGAATTAAACTGTTGAATATCAAAGATAAAGAGGATTCTGAAAGCTGCAAGAGAGAAGCAATGTGTCACCTACAAGGGAGCCTCAATAAGATTAAATGCCAATTTCTCATCAGGAACCACGGAGGCAAAAAGACAGTGGGATGACATATTTAAAAGGCTGAAAGCAAAAAACTGCCAATTAAGAATTCTCTATCTAGCAAAACTGCCTTTCAAAAATGAGGGAGAGATGAAAAAATTCCCACATAAACAAAAGCTGAGGGACTTCATCACTACTAGACCAGCCCTACAAGAGGTGCTAAAGGGAGACCTGTAGGTTAAAAGGAAAGTACAGTAGACAACAGATTGAAGAAATGAAGCTATCTGGTGAGAGAAATGACATGGGTAAATATACAGCCAGTATTATTGTATTTTTTATCTGTATTAATAACTCCATGTTTTATTTCCTATGTGATCTAAAAGGAAAATGAATAAAATGTAATGAGAAATCAATGGTTTGGGCCTCATAATGTATAAACATGTAATTTCTGACAAGAACTACATAAAAATGGGGAAAAAAGATTGTAGGTACATAATGTGTGCATACTATTGAAATTAAGTTGGTATCAAAGCAAATGAAATTATTATAGATTTAGGATGTCAAATTTAAGCCCCATGGTAATTACAAAGAAAATATTGGAAAATATGCAAGCTCATAGAGACAGAAACTTGGAGACAGGTTTCCAGGGCAGGAGGAATAGAGAGTTAATGCATACTGGGTATAGGGTTTCTGTTGGGGGAGATGGGAAAGCTTTAGTAATGAAATGTGTTGAGGGTACCACAATATTTGTGAATGTGATTAATCCCATTGAATGGCATGCTTGGGAGTGGTTTACATGGGAGTTTATGTTGTATATATTTTCCCACAAATAGGAAAAAAAGAGCAACTAAAGGGACAATGAGAATTAATTGCAATTCATGATCCTGGTTGGGATCCAACAAGGGAGGGGAAAGGTACGAAGAGATGTGTATTAGTCAGGATTCTCTAGGGAAACAGAATCAACAGGAGATGTAAATAGTATGAGATTTTATAAGAGTCTCTCACATGACTGTGGGAATGCACAAGTCCAGGTTCCACAGGCAGGCTGCAAACCAGAGGCTCTGATGAAAGTTCAGTGAAGCTCCTTGATGAGTTTCTAGGAGATGTTGGCTACCCAAAGATGAGGTGGGAATTTCTCTGAATGCTGAAATCACTTCCCCTTTCAAGACATTCAACTGATTGGATAAAATGTCACTCATTGCTGACAGCAATCTCCCTGGTTGATGTAGATGTAATTAGCCATCCATGCAGTAAACTCCCTGATGACTAAAGCCCATAAATGTCCTTGTATTACAATTAGCCAGTGCTTGCTTGATCAAACAATTGGGCACAATTACCTGGCCGAGTTGACACATCAGCCTAACCATCACAGGACATTATTGGGATCACAAAAAAAATTGGACTATAGACTATAAACTTTATATCAATGTTAGATTTCTTGAAATAGACAACTTCACTTAGGTGGTTACATAAGTGAATAACCTTGTTCTTAGGAAATGTACATTCCAGTATTAAGTGTTCAAGTGGCATGGTATATACAATCTACACTCAAGTGTTCAGAAAACATATTGATAAATACACAGGCAGACAGATAGATAGCAAATGGATAGATAGAATGACACAATGAATTTGTCAAAGTGTTATTGGTGAATCTGAGTATCTGGGCTGGGGTGGGTAGGGATATGTTGATGTTTTCTGTATAAGGTATGTTTTGTTTTTGTAACTGTCCTGTAAGTTTGAAAGTGTTTAAAAAAAAAAGTGTTTAAAAAAATACTATCCTGCCATAGTTGATTGGTTTTTTAAATGGAGTCTGCTGAGTAACTCAATACCTTTGCTTGCCTGGCTACTATCTATACAGGCTGGTTGTTTTAGTCTCTTCATGTGGGCACCACGAGCCTGTGAGGTCTTCAGACTTTGGCACTTGGTCTGGTGCCTGTCTGACATATCATAGGCACTCTGTATGTGCCTATTGAAGATAGCATTTCTTAACCAAGAGACATTCTGTGCTAACTTGTTAAATGTGACATTTTAAGGTCCTCAGTGATAATTTTTGTGAACAGAACAGATTATTTTTACTTTGATTTTAGTCTTCAGTTTATTAAAGTTTGAATTTTTAAAAAAACACTTGTCTTCCTTCGGTTTTTAACTTTAGATTACAAATCTTACTATTTAGTTTTTGAGCCCATCAAGTTATAACAGTTTTAAGGGAACTTAGATTAATGCTTGATTCCACTTACAAAGTTAATTAAACTCCTTTTAAACTGCTTTTATAAACTTAATATATCCAATTTCCTCTTAAGTAGTGAAATTGTCTGATTTAACAAAAACCTTCCAGAATATGTAAAAAACAGTTATAAATCTAATACATTAAGCTTATAAATATGTTACACCTTTAGTTCAAGTATTCAGTTCTGTATATAACCCTATTAAGATTTCAACTTAAAATCACAAGCCTAAATCAATTACACATTTAAAATTAGAATCATAATGCTGACCTCTTACTCAATTAGCCTAAATTTTCTTAAACACAATAAGTATATAAAATGCTAAAAATGAACAGACGCCTAAACCTGATAATATGACTGCAGGTTTGAGATTCTTATGCAATATGTCAATAAAAGTCCTGCCACCAACTGGCTCTGTGACCTTGGCTAAGGTTACTGCCCTCTTAGAGTTTCCATTTTCTCTACCTATGAAAAGATGAATGGAGTTAGATTATGTGCTCTCCCAAGTCTTGGCTATAGAGTTCTGGGATTCTGAATTTTCTATTTATTAGTAAGTATGGTTTCCCATTTAGGCTAATGGCAATGAATAAAACTACTATAAGAAAGAGCATTCTTTGCTCATGTAAAGCTCTTGTCCCAGATAATGCACACTATCACACATATATGTTAGCAGTTCATTCCTGTTATAATGGCACCCATTTGGGTATATGAACCCTAATGATGTTCACAAATGATTCCAAGAATGGGCTTTTTAAAAAAAATTAATTAATTTTTAAATGTTACAGTAAAAAAATATAAGGTCCCCATATATCCTCCCACCCCCCTCACCCCACTCCTCTCATAACAACAACCTCCTCCATCATCATGGGACATTCATTGCACTTGGTGAATACATCTCTAAGCACTGCTGCACCACATGGTCAATGGTCCACATTATAGTTTACATTCTCCCCCAGCCCACCCAGTGGGCCATGGGAGGACATACGATGTCCAGTAACTATCCCTGCAGTACCATCCAGGACAACTCCAAGTCCTGAAAATGCCCCCACATCACATCTCTTTTTCCCACTCCCCACCCTCAGCAGACCATGGCCACTTTCTTCATCTCAATCCTACATTTACTTCCCTTACTAATCACATTAGTTCCACAATAGAATATCAGTAAGTCCACTCTAATCCATACTTTATTCCTCCATTCTGTGGACCCTGGGATGGTTATGTCCACTCCACCTCTGTATCGAGAGGTTGCTTAGATTCCACTTGGATGATGGATGCACTCAGAGCACAGTCAGTCAAGAAGTCACATCTGGGAACATCTATGAAGTGTTTTAAAATCAGGAGGCTCCATTTGTAAAATACATAATCCAGTTTATTTTGAAAATCATGTCCCTGATTAGTGGGTTATGTCATTGCTACTCCTGAGAATCAGAGTGAATTAACCTCTTTATGGATGCCATTTTATGCTGAGTCCACTCTCAGTAGCACAGAAAAATGGGTAGTAAAGGAAAAAAACCTTGTAGCAAGAACATAAAACTTGACCTTACAGGTCAAATAGGCAAAATATTCAGTTTAAGAGATAATGAAATTAGGGAGCTTTATCATTTCTACTTATTCAACCCCAACTTAGTAAAAGTGATTTTATTAGCCTAAGTAAACTCAATCAAGATGCAATAGATGCTTTTCTTTCCTTTTTACTCAAAATGTTTAAGTATGCAAAACATTTAAATGGGTTCTAAAGTCAAAACTGCACAAAGAACATTTAGGGAAGTCTAACTTCTATCCCTTTTCCCTCTACTTTTCCCCCTCCCTTCCTCTATATCTAACCATTTGTTCTTGTTTTTATATTCTGCCATTTTTTCCTTTTTTACAAATATAAGCAAATATGTATATTTTTGCATATTTCCCTACCCTTTCTTACCAAAAAAGTACCATACTATAAACCTTATTCTCCTGCTTATTGTTTTTTCTGCTTAATAATTTATCCTGGTGGTCATTCCAGGGATAGTGGTAAAAGTCTTCCCTTTTTTCCAGTGGCATGGTACTCCATTGTGTAGATGCATCACGGTTTGTGCAACCATTTTCCTGATGATATTCATCTGGGTTGTTTCCAGTCTTTTGTTATTATACATAATGCTGCAATGTGTCGCCCTGAAATTGCAGTAAATTTAGGGTACAAACTATGAACCTTTTTGGTAGGTGAATAAGTTTGTCCTTTGGCAATCCAAGCTAGCTATGGCTAATTATAACTGATCCAATACTGTTTGTGAAGAAATTCCATTTGGAGCACCTATTAGTTTGAATCTCTTTGAAATAATTCATTTTTCTGAGCTACTAAAATATTTTGGAAATAAGTCTTTGAGAGTAAATACCATTTCTTATTAACCATTTAATATAAATATTGACTACTTAGCTACAATCAAATTCTTTAACCAGCATCATCTTTAATTAGCATTTCTGTTTTTACAGTTCATTGTACTAGATATAAGCTCTGTGAATACTCTTTCACTTTAATGTTAAAGTGTGGAAGTTTGGCGTCTAACAAGGTTTATCAAATTGATATGTATTTGGAATTTGACAGAGTTCTAGATATATTTTGCAAAACATGGCTTGACTCTTTTACAAACTTTTGTATTGTAAAATTTTATTGATTTTTTTTTTACACACGTTATTTCTGGTTTGCTGGGGAAAAATTAGGAATTTCAGACAAGTAGAATGAAAAAAAGTACCTATAATCTCGGTTCAGAGATAACCAATAGTAGCATTTGGATGTATGTCCTTCTAGAATTTTTCAATGAATGTAAACATCTTCTCACAACATACATGCATATGTAACTTCTTCGTCTCTTAACCTTGTATGTTGTTAAAGGGAAATTTATCTTTTCCGTTTACTAGGTCTATCCTTTAACTTTGCTGTTTACTTAATATACCATATAGATGTATGGATGTCCCCCCTCAAATTAGCTATGTATATTTCTCTCTGTACTGTTAACCTTAAGAAAGGTCAAGTTTTCCTTTTCCTGATAATTAAATTGAAAACCCCTCACATTTGATTTTCATAGTCTTCTAAGAACTTGCACTATCCTTTGTGTGTTTACCCAGAGGATGTTTAACAAGTCCTAAAGATAGATAGGTATGTAAGACCAGGTGGAGACATGTTCTTATACAGAGATTGGTTATGCAGAAATGAAATTCTCCCAGATTCTCTGCAATCATTGTTCTACTACTCAAAGTTTTTTTGGAAAAAATATTTCTTCCAAGTGCTTTCTGTGATCATGGTTGCCTATATTTTTTACTATTACAACTACCAACACAGAATCCCTAATTAAAACATGAAAAGTTTAAATATCTGGATGCTTTAGCACCATGTACCAAAATCACTTCATCACCAACTAAATTCTTACTTTTCTCTGTGAAGCGATTTTGACATTTTGCATACTGAATTTATATATCTGGGGCTGTGGAGGACATTTTTTCCCCCTGCATTGGTCATTGGGATCAAGGACTACATGGAAGCAATTTAATTATTGTGATTTGGGAAATGGACGTGGCTCAACTGATAGAGCATCTGCCTACCTTATGGGAGGTCCAGGGTTCAAATCCAGGGCCTCCTGACCCATGTGGTGAGCTGGCCCATGCACAGTGCTGATAAGCACAAGGAGTGCTGTGCCATGCAGGGGTGTTCCCTGCATAGGGGAGCCCCACATGCAAGGAGTGCACCCCATAAGGAGAGCTGCACCATGTGTAAAAAGCGCAGCCTGCCCAGGAGTGGTGCCACATACATGGAGAGCTGATGCAGCGAGATGACACAACCAAAAGAGACACAGATACCTGGTGCCACTGACAAGAATGCAAGCAGACACAGAACACACCGTGAATGGACACAGAGAGCAGACAACCGGGGTGAAGGGAAAAATAAATAAAAAATAAATCCTTAATTACTGTGATTTGTTTTACTAGAGTTTTTTTTTTGAGACATATGAAGGCTAAATTTACCTGATTATTTAACAAGTGAAAAGAGGAAATTTGATTGGCAATAAGTTAAAATATAAAATATGTTTCTATATCATATATTTGATAGGGTGGTAAAGGAAGATAGGGTATAAGTAGACAGTAGTGGAGAGTAGACCAGGAAGGAGAAAAGGAGACAGAAGTGAAAGGAAGGAGGAAAGGAGACAGAAGTGAAAGGAAGAAGACAGATGAGAAGGCAGAGGGTGGGGAGACAGAACCTAACGTCCATCTCTGGCGTGGAAGAGGAACATGTGCAGAAAAAGAGAGGAAATTGGTTATGGCAGTCGTTTAGAGAGCAATTTGACAGTAACTGTCCAAAATGCAAGTTTGCTAACTCTTTAATCTATCATTGGTACTTCTAGATTGCTATACCATAGAAATACTCATGTAGGTGTTGCAAGGATGTTTATTGCAGCATATTTATAGCAGCAAAAAACTATAGACAACTTTAGTGTCTAACAGTACATCCATTCAGGGGAATTCTAGACAGCCATTAGAAGGAATAAGGTAGGGGAGCAGATATAGCTCAAGTGTTGAGCACCTGCTTCCCTCATACATGGTCTCGGGTTTGATCTCTGGTACCTTCTAAAAACAAAAAAACAAAACAAGCAAAGAAATGGAAAAACCAAGTCAGGGGAGCCAGTGGAGCTCAGTGGCTGAGTGCTGGCTTCACACATATGAGGTCCTGGGATCAATCCCTAACCCCTATACTGCCCCCCCACCAAATAAAAAAAAATAACGTAGAGTTGTGTTTGCTGATGTACAAAAATATACATATGTGGTTAAGTGCAAAAAGCATATTGCTGAACTTTATGTATAATCTGATTTCAATTTTGTAAAAAGAAAAGGTGTGTGTATATGTGTACATTGAAAGGTAGTCTGGGCGAATATATACTAAACTGTAGTTTTGGGTGGGAATATTTGAATGGTTGCAAAGACATTTACTAGTCTTTGAGAAGTTGAAAATGAGAATAACTAATGTGTTCATATGTATTGAGAAGAGATTTCACAATGGGAATTAAATTATTCTGAGTCTCAGCAGGAGCCCAAGCAAAATGCAGTTTAGGTCTAAATCAAGCCTGTGGGTTTTTGTTTCCCATCTTTAGTGGTTGCCAACAGAGCCCAGATCCTTGTAGTCTGTCCTTGATATTAATAGTCAATTTTCATTATAATTGTGGGATTTTGGGGTATGCCTCTGAAGAACAGGGACTTGCTCATCTATAATTTGAGGATTTGGTAATAATAACTTCAAGTGTTAACTGCAATAACAAATATAAAATGCCTCGGACATGGTCAGGATTCATAAATGGTAGCCTTTGTTTTTATTAATATTTTGGAGAACTTCAGGATCAAATTCCCATTTTTCTAATCCTTTATTTTCTTTGTTTGTACTTCCTACGCTTGTAGCACTTTAAGAAATCTGATACATGAAACTGGAAGTAGACAAAAATACTTGAGATTTCATGCTAGGCCACTGCAGCTTATACTATATACCAGTATGAAGAACTGCCTTTCTTTCGTTCATTTTGACTCCTCTCTCAAGACACTTCAATTACTTACTTGACAATTTGCATTAATTATTAAGGCATCCAAAAAAAAAAAAAAGATATCTGTTCATATCCTGAGTATGGACTTGTAATTTTAAAATGCCTTATGTAATTTTTGGACTTTTTACATTATTTTTAAATGAAGCAACTTTAGACATATTAAATTTATTCCAAGAGATGACATTAAGCCATGTTCTTGAGTCTTTTCTCTTGAGTAGATTTAATGTACTTCCACAGTCTTAAAATGTTTTTATAATAGCTTCATAATTACAAGTGATGCTTTTTAAATGGGTTGACTTCTCAAAAAGAAGAGTGACTCTGACTTGCAGTTTTTATGAATTTTGCTAGTTCCTTAATGCCTCAGCTTCAGCAGCTTGTGGAGTAAAAAAGGTCAAGTTACACAAACAGCCAGATCAGCTGTAGAAGTTAAGAAAGCCATACAGCATTTGCACATGGTTACCGTTGCATGGCAGGAATAAGGCTGTTGTGTCCCGGGACTTATTTATTTAATAATTGAGGAAAATATGTACTTAAAAGTTGCTCTTCAGTGGAGAAATTTAAGCAGTCCATATGCATTTTTGAAGCAATTTTTTTAAAAAATGAAGGACCAAGTGTTCAAGGATTCCCTTAAGTGTAAAAATAATTTAGTATCCTCTGTCAATACTGGGGGCCCCAGATGCATTATCATTGGTTTATTGCCTCTGACAGGGAAACATGACACCATGTATGGGACAAGTGCTGCTCCTCACCCCCTGACCCACTTAACCCCTTGATCCCCGATCCGTGATGGGCATTGTTCATTATTTAGCAAACATTTCTCCACTGGACATGATCTCTGAATTCCTTTATATACTGAGCTCCAGATAGTCTTTCCTGTCAATTGCTATAGAGAAAGAAACCTATCAGACTTCCAAGATTTATCAATACATTGCCAACCCATCTAGCCAGTTTAGCCAGTTCTGCTCCCATATCAGCGAGTTCAAGTTTTAAAAATCAGCCAAATCAGTTTTGGGCACCATGTCAGTGAAAAGTTAATTTTTGGCAAAGGTTTTTACTTTTTTTTGTTGAGGTGCCTGGGTGTGGGGATTGAACCTGGGACCTCATATGTGGCAAACTGGTGCTCAATTGCTGAGCCACAACAGCTGCCCTGAGTTGGTTTTTTTGTTTGTTTTGCTTTTTTGTTTGATTTTTTTGTTGTTTAGGAGATACTGGGAACTGAACCTGGGACCTCCCATGTTCTACTTGAGCCACGTCCACTCCCTGGGTTTTGCTTTTTTAAACCATTGTTTCAGCATGACATTGGCAAAGTCTGAACAACTAACTCTTTAATTAAATATGTGCAGCAGTATTACTTGAAGTAAACTTAATTTGAGAAAGGGCTGATGCTTATGCAGGATCATACCAGTTAAGTGTGAACGTGTTCAAAGCTTCTCTTGTTTCGAAACAGATTTCTCATGACCTTCATTCTTTGCTGTCCTCCCAGCATATAGTATAGTTGTTTTCTGCCCCATGAAAATTCATCACCATATCCCAGCCTTATGGCAGATGGAGAGATCTGTGTCTGGGAATCCTTGGAGCTCTTCCATGCCTATTCATTACCGCTGAGTAGTTCTGCAACTTGGGTTCATTTAATAGGGAAGGAGAAATAAATCTTGCCCTCATGCCATAAACCAATCACAGCTCATCTCTAACAGCAGGACCAAGGTAAATGGTGCCTGGGAGCTATGGAATGTGTTTGTTCCTTTTCTCCTTACACTCTGAAGACACTGCAACCTCCTAGACTTACAGGGATATAGGACTCCTGTGTCCCTTTTGCTGTGCTCTTCTGTCTCCTTTTATAGGTACAGAAACAGACCTGGGAAGGAGCAGGGCATGGGGCACCTTTCCCCTAAGAACATTCTCAAAGGCTATTTTTTTAATTAGCAATGTTCTTGGTACCAATGTTGATAAGATTATATTTAGACTATGAGGAAAAGACATTAAAAGAAACTATGAAATCAACACATGAAATATAGAGAGAAGGTGGTCAAAAAAGCTTCATTTTTAGATGCTTGCTTCCTTACCGTCCATCTGTCCCTGTACCCATTGGGCCCCACAGGCCTCAGATTGGCTTCTTTGTGTGAGTGTGCGTGCCTTGCCTATTCGTGAACTTGAGATATGCTGCAGGTATAAATGTGGCCCAACAGATGTGTGTATGAGTATACTCGGTATGCGGTCTGTGTCCTTCTGCAAGTGCTGCCAGCTACTTCTCTCTTGTTCGTTGCCCCCTAAGGTACCCTGGCAGCCTGAGGCTTAAAGCAGGCACCTCAATTTGCAATCTCCAGGACACTTCAACTCCTCAGGCAGAAAAGGTCATGTAATGACTGACTAATTCATTCTCTTTTATTTTGAAAATTAGAGTAGTTTTTATTGAAGTAAATTCCTTACAACAGAACTTTTGATCCAGACTGTCTCTTAATCTTGCGTTTGATAAATAATTAACAGCTCACTGCTCACCAAAAGTGTTGCGTGCACTAGTCAATGATTACTAATGTCTCATTTGCATATGCAGTTAATATTCCATATGGTTAATGCAATCATTTAGACCTAAGCCAACAGGAGGAGGCATGTCGATTTGAGCAGAAGTTTGGGTTGCAAATGGCATAAACCACTGAGTCCATAAAACACAAATGAAAGGGCAGACTTTCACTACGAGTACCTGCTCTCATGACCAGTGTTAGACTCATTCAACAAGGGCAAAATTTCCATTTTCTGGTGGTATCTTTGCAGTATCAGAATTATTCTGAGTATCAGCTGCCATGAAGTTCATTCTGACATTCAACGAATATTTATTAGATTCCAGCCATGCCCAGAACACCTGTGTTAGGTACTTCTGATGGCTGCTTGGAATGCAGTGAAGAAAATAAAACTTTAACTGGACTTTAATATGAAATTGATTTCTAGATTCAAAGCACAGCCCATTGTCAATGCTTTGAAACCCCTTACTTGCATTTGGCAAGAAGCCATCTAGCCAAAGGGGCTTTCCTTTGAATCTTCAGTTTGTAAGTTCATCAATGAGTTTTGCAAACACTACATGTTTTCCATCCGGCCAGTCAGATTTAGAGCAGGTGATAAAGAACTGGCAGCCATTTGTACTGGGACCACTGTTTGCCATGGAAAGTAGGCCTGGAGCGGAGTGTCAAAGTTTAAAATTTTCATTTGCTAATGGCCCTTGGTAAATACTGGCAACTCCAGTACCATCTCCATTAACAAAATCTCCACCCTGTATCATAAAACCCTGTGAAAGGTGCTTCCTTGTATCCTGTTGGAACCCCATCTTTTCTGAATTCTCCCGTGCAGAACTGCCTGAAGTTCTCAGCCGTCTTGGGCACATCTGCAAAGAGTTAATCTTCATGCAGCCAACTTCCTGGCCGCCAATGCTGACGTCAAACAACACCTCAGGGTTGACAGGGCTTCCTTTCATAAATGTTTTGAGCAGAATCTGTTGACTTAGGAATTGTGTCAGATAAACTCCCATTTGGGTGTTATGGCAGTAATTTACTTTAAATGATGTAGTTATTATTTCCCTCCTTTTAGTGTGGTGCTGAGGAGGATATTTCTAGTTCATAGGCCATGTATCAGTCAAGGTAGGCAAGGTTATGTTATGATAACAGATAACCTCAAATATCACTGGCTTAGCACACAAGAGTTTCTCACTCATGCAAAATCTCTTGTAAATCAAAGCTTCTTCAGAGCAGTTGTGCTCCATGTGTTGCTGTGTCATTCCAAGAGGTGTCCATCTTAAATGCCACATCTATGTTAACATGCTCTTCTGAGATCACTGTGGCAGAGGAAGAGAGGACTGGAGAGTGGAGCAATGACAAATGCTTCCATCAATGAAATGTAGTAGAGGCGATGAGTGCCATTTTATAGCTCATAGTTATATTACAAGTCCCTGGGCCATGTTCACCTTTAAGGGACTAAGATGTCTAGAAATTGAGGAGAAATGGATATTGATGAAAAAGATGCTTGTCCATATGACAATATGGATAAACCTGGAGGACATTATGTCGAGTGAAGCAAGCCAGACACAAAAGGACAAATACTGTATAATTGCAGTATTATGAACTAAATATATTGTGAAAACTCATGGAGTTAATAATTAGAATATAGGTCACCAGAAAAATAGGAGGTGTAGAGAATGGAAAGCTGAGGGTTAATCTGTGCAGAATTGATAAAACATTGTTTGTAAATCTTTGGAAATGATAGAAATAGTTAAAACATATAATTGTGTTAGTGACTCCCAATGCTATTGCATGGGCATGACAGTGGTTGAAAGGGAAAGTCTAAGGTCATGTATATTACTAGAAGGAAAGCTAAAAACTGTAACATGGGACTGTATAAGCTAGTAAAACCTCACATAAAACACAATTATGGGGGATATTGCATATATAAGACTGGTTTTACAAAATATAAATACTAGAGAGAAGGAAAAAGAATAGCAGCTATGTACAGCAGGAGAGGCATAGAGAGATTGAGAGGTGATGCGTTTTGTTTGTTTTTTGTTTATTGTTATTATTGGAATAATGAAAGTGCTTTGGGAATGATTGGGATAATGAATGCACAAATATGTGATTATATTGAATACCACTGATTGTACTCTTTGGATGGATTTATGCTTTATTAATAAGCAACAATAAAATTGGAAAAACAAGATGCTTATCTGTTGACTAGCTAGGAAATCCAGGAGGCCTTTGTTCTTGCCTTTGATTAGCGAACTGGAAAAATGGATGAACGTCCCTGAATAGTATTCTTTTTAGTGTGACAGTGATGAAATAAATGTGGGAGATGCTTCTGGATTATTGAAATAACTGTGCCACAAGTCAAAGTAACTACTGATAATTTCTATAGTTTAGTTGCTTCAGAAGTATGAACTTGTTAAATGCATAAAGAAGACTATACTGGGACTTTCTCTTTGAGGACTCAGGGGCTGAAGTAGGTAGAGTAATGGCCCCCAAAGATGCCCACATCCTCCTCAGAATCTGTGAATATGTTATTTTATATAACAAGAGGGAATTATGGTTGCAGGTAGAACTAATCAGCTGACTTTTGCTGGAAACTGAGGCACAGTGGTCTCGCAAGGAGAGACGTGCTGTTTCCACAGCTATGCTTGTACCCTAAGGAATGCAGTAATTAAGAATTCCCGGCAAACAGGATGAAGCTGTTAAAGGCTGAAAGAAAAGATGAGCACACACCTTTTGCAGTAAATAGAACACTTAGATTTTGTATCTTGAGATATGATTTTTTGAGTTCCTTAGTAATGCTAATCATTAACTGCATGCTTGTTCTCTCATAGACTGGGGTATATGTAGCATCCCTTGTGAACAATAAAGTTGTCTGATGAGTCTTTACTCGCAGACCCCTTGATCCCTCTCTCCCTTCCTTCCTTCCTTTCTCCCTCCCTCCCTCCCTCACTCCCTCCCTTCCTTCCTCCCTTTCTCTCTTTCTTTCTCTCTCTCTTTCTTTCACTCTCCTTTTTCTCTTTCTTTCATTCCCAATACCCTTCGGGCCCAAATCACCAGCAGACTTTAAGAAAAGGAGAATATCCTGGATTATCTATATGGGCTCAATAGCATCATAAAGGATCTTTGGAGTGGAAGAAGGAGGCAGAAGAGGTCAGAACCAGTGAGATGTTGGCAAGAGGAAGACTCAGCCTAACATTGCGGGCTTTGAAGATGAAGAAAAGGGGCTAAGAGCCAAGGAAAGTGGGAGCTTTTAGAAACTGGCAAAGGCAAGAAAACAGATTCATCCCTAGAGCCTCCAGAAGGAATGCAGCCCTGTCAGCACCTTGATTTAGTCCATGGAAACTGATTTTGGACTTCTGGAATGGTGAGATGATAAATTTGTGTTGTTTTAAGTCACTCAGATTGTAGTAATTTGTTACAGCAGCTATAGGAACTGAATATATGAACCATAACTTCTTTAGAAGAAGGGGAGAAGACTGGCACTTCTTGGAAAGACATGTTTGAAAAATATGGAATTATATACTCTTCTTGTTAATATTCTTCCAAATAGTCTGAAAAGTTACTGGAGGGAAGAGAGAAGCTATAAAGGACACATTTTCTGGGAAAATTGTGAAGAAGCATCTCTTGTATTCTATTCAGAAGTGGGCTTGTCAATCTGTTGAGAAACTTATGCAGAACAATGGGAGAAGAAGAAAATGGAAAACAACCCTTATAGGAGAATTTCATGTGGCATTAGAGCTAGGAATTCATGGCTAAAACTTTCCAAGTATTCAGAAGAATGGACTTGGAACTGGTGAGAGCTGAGGTTGATGTGGTCGAAAATAACTTTGTGGGCAAGCCTTTATTTGCTTAGAAAATAAAAAGATTAGGATTATGGATAATGCACACAACCTGTCCAGCTTGAATCTAGAGGATAGCTAAGGTAAGAAGCAAAGTCCTAGTTTCCAAGGAAGACTGTGTGTGCCATTATGAAAACGATCTTTGCATGAAGCATTAATGCAAGACTTAGTATGTATTACGGATGTGTGTGTTCACTCCCCTGAAAAGATTCCCAAGTAAAATACAATAAAGTTGTATTTAGGATAATTAGTGGCTGGAACATACAGAGAGGCAAGACTATGATCCAGAATAAAAAAGAACACTTGTAAGCTAACAATTGTAGGTTCAGTGGGAGGACACAAAGAACACCAACTGTAGACACCCAAATGGACCATGATCACTTATCTTTTACCAATCCCAATAGATAAACATCCTTTCTATTCCACTTGCTAAAATTGTGCACTGAAGAGAATTATAAAATACCCCTAATGATCTTTTCTGTCTATACTAACCTATGCTACGTGTCATTATACTCTTCCCTCCTTCCCATTCTTAATTACCAGGAGCCATGCTCTGCTCATGAGAGATATATTTTGGACATTAGTAGCTGCTTTTCAATAATGGTGGCAAAAAATATCTAATAACTCTATTATTTATTTATTTTCACTCCCACCTTGTTCCAAAAAGGATTTAAGGTAGGCCGCAAAATACATGTAATATAACAAGATGAAACAAAGACTAGCAAGTGAGGAAATTGTGGCAAAGAGAAAGTAAAGAAGAGAGATATAAGAAACTGGGAGCACAAAATGTACTTCCTGAGGCTCAGGGCCCTTGCCAGAGGCGGTCACAAATTTGACCCTAGCTTTCTAACAACTAGCTCAAAAGGGGTAATAATCAGCATCATGAGTCACAAGTCACTTGGTCAGAAGTAGCACAATACTTCCTGGAACTTAGACCAGAGGGCAATTTCTACCATGGATCTTCAATAAAGAGGACCCCTGTGCAATTTAGCAAGTGAAGTCATCAATAATACCCTTCCTGAACCTATGACAAATTCCTTAGGCTGTGTCTTGTCACATCCTTCAGTGGAGGCCTGTGGCATCATACCCCAGCATTATTCAGTAGAAACATTCCACAGGAGATCACAAGCATGCATTTCAGTTCTTCAGGCATTGCTGGTTGAACCAAAGGATAGATTAAGAGTATCGGGAGAAAATGGATGAACAAGCCATCTTCCATAAATATTGTTTCCTCTCAACTGAGCCCCTGCAGAGGTTAAGGTTGATGTGTTTTTCCCTGTTCTTTAGTGAAAGGGTGCCAGAAAGGTCCATGACCTTTGCAGAGCATCACAGTCTAGGAAAGAGGGTGCTCTCTTACTTTTTGGGTTTGGTTCCTCTAACAGGAGAACGTCTCAGGCCTGGCAGAGGAGACTGGGAGGAAGGAAGGTGCCTGAGCTTGTGTGATGTACTGCAAGGGAGGAGGGTGTGGTGTGGTGTTGGTTTTCATGTGTGGGAACAATCCTCTCCCAGTGCACGAGCAGTTCAGCTTTTAGGGTTATTGCTGTCCAGGTGCCTGAGCCAGGCAAGCTGGTGGGCAAGAGGAGGTTCCCCTGTGGGAGCTGAGCGCATCTTGGTGGGTGGATGCCCCATGAGCTTAGTTGACTGGGACCTCTGAGCCTCAGTGAGAATTGGAGGTCCTCATCTCAGCTCTGATTGCTGCACCTGGCCCCCTGACATCTTGTAACAAAGATCACTGATGCTGTCCTCCAGTAGCCCAGCACCTGCTTTGCCAATGATCCCGAGGCCTCAGAGGGCCATGGGAACCCCTCCAGGCTCCAGTAGTAGGCCACTCTCATTTTTCCAGTGGCATTGCCCTAGTAAGTGTTTGGCACGGAGAGGAAATAATGAACACGTGTTCTTCGAAGAACACTCCAATTCATTCTCCACACTGCAGTCACAGTGACCTTTCTAAGACATAAATCTCATCGTGTCACTTCCCTGCTGAAAAGCTATCAATAGCTTTCCATACCCCTCAGGATAAAACTGCAAGTTTGTAGTATTGTTTACAAGGCCCTCAGCTTATCTGTACAGCCTCATCCTTCCCGTTTTCTCCTCTTCCCCTCTGGCCACTACTGCCCTACCCTTAAGTTTAAGTTCCTTGAACTTTCCATTTTCTCCCTTTCTTCCCTCAGGCCCTGGCACATGCTATTCTTTCCTTCTGGAAAACTCTTTTTACCCTTCCATCCATCAGGCTGACCTATGCCTACTTGGATTTCAGTTGATAGCCCTGAAGTGAATCCCTCTGGGACCCATATACTAGATTAGGTGCCTCTGAGAGGTGGTCCATAGCACCCTTTGTTTTCTCCAACGATAGTACTGTATTTGTTAGGAAAATGCCAGCTGCAGAGACAAATCCAAACATTTTAGTGACTTGATGCAACGGAATTCTATTTCTCACTCACCTAAACCATCCAGTGCAGGTGCTCTTGGCTGGTGGATGGTTCTCTGCACACGGTGATCCAAAGACCCAAGCTCTGGCATCCTCTGGATCCTCAGTCCTCAGCATCCAGCTGGGGCAGGGGAGAGAAGGCTGGAAGGCATATCTGCCTCTTACTGCCTTGGCATAGAGGTGTCACATGTTCCTTTCACTCTCCTTCCACTGGCCTGAACATGGTGCCACCTAGTTGTCAGGGGCAGCTGCTGTCTGGTGACATTGTTATAATATGGAAGGAGGAGTGTGGATTTTGATGGTCACACAGCTCCTAAAACTCCTTACTGTAATTGCCTGTGACTCAACTAGACTCTGAGCTCTGTGAGGAGAAAACTGCGATGGTCTTGCCCACTGCTATATCCCCTTTGCAAGCACTTAATAGATGCAGGGATTGTCCAATGAGAAGAGCAGTCAGTACTTGGCTGGAGGAGAGAGTGGGTCTCATAGACAGGGCATCTCCTTGAAGCTCCTCCCCAACCCTGTACAAGAGATAGGGCTCACTGGAGCCAGAGAGCAGAGCTTCCTTGCTGCTGCTGCCAGGCAAACCCCTCTAAAAATCTCCAATTTGCTTCACAGAAAGAGGCATTCATTGTGAGCAGAGGGGTTTCGTAGGCACAGGTGCCTATAAGGCGTGAGCCTCCTTTCGGATGATGAGGCCTTCTGATTAAAGACTTGTTTTTGGTACTTTATGAGGCAGAGAGAAAGCATGCTGTTTTCAGTGCTGACATTGCAGCTCCATAGCACATCTGGCACCTGCCTCTGAGTCCAAGGAGGAGAGTGGTGAATGCAATTTTTTTCTCTTTCTAAATCAGGTCTGTCTTTAAAGTGTCTCTCTGCAAATCAATTTTTGTGTGTATGTTGATGTGAGTATATAATAGTAAGAAGGCAATCACCTATCAGATTGTCTGGGTAGAAAAGAAGGAATGAATAGATGTGATGTGAAATTGACTTATGAAAGTGGAGAAATATAATTCACTATCTTAAGCCATGTGGTTCTCTTTCTGAAAATTTCTAAGTAGGATGATAGTGCCTTGACATGTGAAATTTGAGCCTTCTGTTTCATAATTTGAGGCCCAAAAAGTGACCTAAAGTAGTGACTCAAATGGTAACATTTAAGCATCCCATCCCCGCTGCCCTAATGTTAACATAGAGTCTGGTCTTCCTCTCCCCAAGGCCTCCCTCTTCTAGTAAGTCTAAGAACGCCGGGGCTGATTCAGTCTGAGGGGCCAGCATTCATTCTTCTCTTCTGTTTCCATCACTACGCCTGGGCTACTCTAGGACAGAGGGAGTCCGGCAGTCCTGTACAGCCCCCATCCAGTGCAGGGGACCTTGTAGGGGCCAAGGACCCTAGCCTTGCAAGGGTTCTCAGCGTTTGGAGGAAAGGAAGAAGCCTCCCATCTTCCTTCCCAGTGGTCCATGCAGCCCTGGGCACTGCAGGCTGAGCCAAGGGTAGCCAGGTAACAGCTTTCTAGTGAGGTGGTCAGGCCCCAGGTGGTGAAAGTTCCATCTCTAGGAGAGCCAGGGCAGAGCAGCTTCAAGGGCCCAGAAGAGCCTCACTTTTTGTCCATTCTGCTCATGGGCCAAGAGCCAGCCCACTGGACTGGGTTCTGTGGGCCCTCAAGGTCAAGCTAATTGTCTCCATCCCTAGCCCACTCTACCCCTTCCCTCTTTCCTATATCCCCCTGCTAATAACATCTTACAATAGTGTGTTACACTTGTTAAAATTCATAAACATAATCCTCTGATGATACTATTTCATAATCTGTAACAAATATTCCACCACGGTGTGGTGTGTTGGTGAAGGGGTGTTGTATGGGAATTCTACACATGTGCATGATTGTGTTTGTAAGTTTATAACCTCTGTAATAAAAATATATTTTTTTAAAAATAGGGTGGGTTGGGGGAAAATGCACGAAATGTAAGATAGGGACTATAGTTAGTGGTAATATTTTGACAATGCTCTTGCATATTTTGTAAGAAATGTTTCACAACAATGCAAGGTGTTAGTGGAGGGGTGATATATCAGACCCCTGTATGATGTTATGCATGTTTATTTTGTAAGTTCATAACCTTTACTATGCACTTACTGTTTATGCATGTTCATGTATGAATGATATACTTTAATAAAAATATATTTTAAAAATTGATAAACAAATACTGAAGCATTGCTACTAACCACGGTCTATAGTTTTCATTATGGTTTGCTCTTTGCACCACACAATTTTATAGGTTTTGACAAAATATAAAATGGCCTGTATCTGTCCTTTCAGTATCATGCAGAACATTTCCAATGCCCTAAAATGCCATATGTTCCACCTATTCTTCCCTCCTCTTCCTCTCAGAACCTCTGGAAACCAGTATCTTTAAATCAATGTTACAAGTTCTTCCGTTACTATAATAATAAGTCTACTTTGGTCCACAGTTGCATTCCCTTCCTTATGTTTGTTCATTGCTCAATCTTGAGCATTTTGGCATGGCGATGCCTACTTTGCTTCAGATTGAGAGGGGGCTTAGCTCTTATGGGGCAGATGGAAGAAACTGTTTTGCTTGCAGTTGTTGATACTCTTTGCTTTTTGAGATGGGGTTTATCTATCATCATCATTTTGTTAGTTGTCCTGGGCTAGTCTGATGAACTGGAGAGTAGGTGTTAGCTTCAACTCTGCTGAGATTCAGGGCTCAACAGGCATGTGAACAAACCAAAGATTTAAATCTCTGGGACATGTAGTGTTAATTATAGGTTCAAATGAAAGGGGTAGAAGAATCATGTGTAGGGAAATTATAAATGAGTCTAACTCTGTTACATTGGGGAAATAGGTTGTCATATATTCCAAGGTAAGACCTAATGATGGGGTGCTGATTTCATGGGGTTGTGTGCCTAGCCTAGAGTGTCCAGATTAGAGCCCTCAGGAGCACCCCTGTTTGAGGCACTGTTTACTGTGGCAGTTAGAGGGACCCACCCGAGATGTGCATAAGTATAGCCTCTGGAATGACCTCCTGCCTCACTTTGAAATCTCTTAGCTTCCGACTCTCAGTGGGGAGGATAAATCGAGCCAGGCATTTCCTTTTCCCACAGGCCCACCATCCCAGCCCATGGGGGACAGCTGACCTCAGGACTATCACAATCTCAGCACCAGGACACTCTAACTACCTGGATTAGTGTGAGCTAGAGGCTCACCTCTGCTCAGAGTCCAGCTAAATGCTCTGTGGTTCTGACAGCTGGAACAGGGAAGACCATCAACACGCCCTGCTCAGAAATGCTGCAGGATGCTGGTGCCCAACCCCAGCAGCCCTCCTGCTCATGCCTGGGTCCCCTGTGGAGGCAGCGGGCAGCAGCCATGGGGTGGGGCAAGGAGTAGGGTAAGTCAGGGAGGCCAGTTGGGCCAGAGGACACCAAGAGTGTGGGGAGCAGAAGGCTGAGAACCTGTCCCTGGGAGTCAGCAGGAGGCAGGACCATAGGTGAGCCAAGGCCGCAGGCCCAGTACCTATTCCATTTTCCATGGAACTTCACTTAGAAACACAAATTCAAAGATAAAACTAAGAATTTCAAGATGGTGACTGCAGAGCAATAAACCGACACACCCACCCTTCTCTGTGTGACTGCACAGGCCGCAGGCCCATGAAGCTGCATGAGAGTGTGATCATTAAAGAGATTCCCACCTTGGCAGGAGGAGGTGTGGGAAACAGGAGCCCAACAGCTGGAAGCAGTGCAGGGCTCCTGGGTCCATGCCCCGCAGCCCCACCATTCATGCCATCCTACTGCCAAGTGTGTGCATCTTGTCTAACCACACTGGGTTTCACTGTGAGGTACTGGTCTGCATACCAGAGGGTAGAGGGGGCCTCTCCCTGGCTGTGGACATGCTGGGGACTTTTTCCTGCTTTGTTAAGACAATATCTGTTCACTTGTAGGAATTTGGTCTAGATTTGATCACAGTGACTTGGAGGCAAAGTCATAACTGTGGGGTTATGCAGAGTTCTAGCTGCTTTTTTTAAAAAAATTTTATTGTGGTAACATATATATATGACATAAAATTTCCCATTTTAACCACTTTCATGTGTACAATTTAGTGGTGTTAAGTATATTCACAATATCGTGCCACCATCACCACCAACCAATACCAAAACATTTTCATCACCCCAGACAGAATCTCTACCCACTGGCATTAACCTCCCATTCCCTCCCTACCACCTGTCCTACCTGTGCCTGGTAATCCACACTCCACTATCTGTCATTATGAATTTGCTTATTCTAGGTATTTCATGTAAACGAAATCACACAATATATTTGTCCCTTTAGGTCTGTCTTATTTCCTTCACCATGAGGTCTTCAAGGTTCATCCCTGTTGTAGGTTGTAGCCTGCAGCAGAACTTCATTCCTGTTTATGGCCAAATAATATTCTATTGCATGCTGCAGCAGATTGATATTGTTTATTCCAAAATATCTATTGGAATATGATATTATCTATTCTAAAAATAGATACTGGATTATGTTTGTGAACTGGTGTGTTCCTCTGGGCATATAGATTATACTGGTTTTACTTTCACTTGATTAAATAATGATTAAGGCTTTGATTGGGCCACGTCAGTAGGATGAGAAATGACACTGTAGAAAAGGGAGGTTGGAGTTTTCAGCTGGAGCCTCAGGAAGTAAACACACAGGAGAAGAACACAGAGATATAGAGACAGATCCATCGATACAGCAGAGGCCCTGAGAAGAGAGAGAGCCTGATCGTCTACAGTTGACCTTGTGGAGAGAACAGAGCAGCTGAGCCCAGAGAGAAACTAGCCCTTGGAGAGAGATGAGATTTATCCCAGCCTACAGCTGATATTGGAAGAAGCCAATATCACAGAATCTTAAGAGGGAGGGGAAGGCTGAATGTTGGCAGCCATCTTGCTCCAACACGTGGCAACAGACTTTGGTGAGGGAAGTAACTTAATGCTTTATGGTATGGCAACTGTAAGCTTCTACCCCAAATAAATACCCTTTTAAAAAGCCAACAGATTTCTGGTATTTTGCATCAGCATCCCTTTGGCTGACTAATACACATGCCTACTCCTCATTTTGTTGCTCCATCCATCTGTTGATGGTCACTTGGGTTGCTTTTACCTTTTGGTTGTTATGAATACTACTACTATGAACACTGGTGTACAAATATCTGTTCAGGTCCCAGCTTTCAGTTCTTTTGGTTATATACCTAGGAGTGGGACTGCTGAGTCATATGGTAGTTCTACGTTTAACTCTGAGCAACTGCCAAACTGATTTCCCCTCCTTCCTGCTTTTAACCATCAAAGGCTGCTGCTATTCCCAAAAGAAACTTGAGCAGGAATTGGTTAGGCAGGTTTGCTATATCTTTTTAGCCCTTCTCCTGATTGGTAATTGTTTTAAGTGTCTATTTACGTACTGTCAATTGTTCTTTGGGTTGTAAGTGTCCTGAGGACAGTAGCTTTGGCTTGTTTCACTATTGTCTCCCCTGTGCTCCCCGGTGCGCAGAACAATTTCTGGCCCAGACGGAGGCTCAGTAAAGCATCAAGTACCCTCACAGTATACAGATCTCCATTCGTTGTGGATAGAAAAGAGAAGAAGTACGTCTCACAAACATCCCCAAAGAACAATCACCCTCCCAGTTGCCTGCTTGGTTATGCCTATGAGTTCACACAGGGGACACCCCTGCATGGCACAGCACTCCTTGCGTACACCAGCACTGTGCGTGGGCCAGCTCACCACATGGGTCAGAAGGCCCTGGGTTTGAACCCTGGACCTCCTATATGGTAGGCGGACGCTCTATAGTTGACCCAAATCTGCTTCCCACAATTAATATTAACTTTAAGTTGCACTAAACTCTTGAAATTTTCAGGCAGAGATGAAAAGAACTTTTACTTCAAGAAATAAAATTTTTCTGTCTTCATTCTTTTTCCAGAATAAAATTGGCCAGAGATGGAAAAAGAAGGCTACCAAGTTCTATGTGCAGTGATGGGGCACAGAGCAAGGGACAAAGGATTTGGTATCAGACAGACTTAGGTTTGTAGTCTGACCTTTCCATTAAAAACAATGACAATGTGTTGGGTACATTTCAGGTGTTTTTGAACTCAGAATCCTCTCTGTAAAGTAGGATAATGATACTCTCTTTTTCAGGGAGACTAAATGAGATCATGTATATAAAGATGCCAGGGCAGTGCCTGGTACACACTAGGTAATCTGTACAGAAGAGTTATCGCCTCTTTGACATAAGGAAAAGTATCAAGTGATATTTGATTTAGGATTTTCCATTAGTTACTCTTTTCTCTCTTTACTCTGATATCCTGACCATAAATGTAGAGCAGGCAAATAACTCAAATATCAGTGGCTTAAAAGATGTTTTTCTCCCTTGTCTTAGGTATCAGTGGTACATGGCCTGGATTCTCTGTTCCACATCACTATGGTTCTTACTCTGGAATATAGGCTAATGGAAGTTGCCAGTTGCTGGGGCAGAGAGCTCTGGAGGGTCTTGCATTAGCAAGCAAATGCTTGGTCTGAGAGTGATGCGTATATCACTTCTGCCCACAATTCATTGGTCAAACTGGTCATGTGTTCCCAACTGCAGATGTAGGAAGTACAGTCTTACTATGTACTGGTGGAGAGCCGTGGTGATCAGTGAGTAGCACTAATGATAAAAAGTACAGAAAAATAGTCACTCTTTATTGAGAACCAACTATTTGCCTGTGGTGTAAGGCCTCTAGTTAAGGCTCAAGATTAAGTGCTGTCCTGACAAATGGTAAAATCAGGAGGCCCTAAAATGGTCTAACTGTATGTTCCCCTTCCTACTCTGCACCTGCCAACAAGGTCCCCTAGCCAAACATCCCTCCTTGTTTAAGGGACCAGACATAGTTCCTGCTTATCCTGCAGTAGTGGGCTTCAGTTCCCTGCCAGTCTGTGGGTTTATTCAAACAAGACAATCACATCCTCCTACAGGAACCAGGGGGCACCCCACCCTTTTGGTACAAAGCCTGCCTTCCACAGCCCCTGCTTGTGCAACACCTGTGAGGCTTTGCATAGTATACTCTGCCCCCTTCCCCAGGCTATGAGTACATGTGAATAATAAAATGCTCTTGATCACACCTTTCCAGTCTTGGGTGCCATGTGTTTGGCCATCAGCACAACCCTACGGTGGGAACCCCTCCCTCACAAATGGTGTGATTGGAAGGTGGCTAAAACCATTCTACTCACTATACTTTGTACGTGACACATGCAAGCAGAGTCCTATGAAGAGGTTTTATTATCTGCAAGCCAAAAAGACTGAGGCTTCCAGGGGTTACATCATTTGACTAATCTTACCCAACCAGATCTGACTCCAAAACTCATGCTTTAAAAAAATATTATTCTTTGAGGAAAATTAATGAACATCTTCAATGTTAAGTCAAGCTTATCGTCACAAACTTATACCCAAGCTCCAGGGATCCCAGGAGAAACTGTGGGAAATTTCTCTCCTACTGTTCTTTTGAACAAACCCACAGGTAGGCTGTCTGTGTGGGATGGCCTGACTACCACCTTCACACCCATACCTAATCTGCTCCTACCCTCTACCACCCCCAGAGGTAGACTCTTAGCTGTCCCTCATGGCACAACTCAGGTGTTATTCCTTCTTCCCTGGAGCAATCCAGGCCACTGACATCTGGCCTTCTACCGGACTCCTCCAACACTCCTTTCTTTGTCCTTTTTCTAGCAGTTGTCAAATATTATCTAATTATTAAGATAAGATGCTGCCAAAGATAGATTTTTCTTGGTATTGCTAGGCATACTAATCTTACCCTTTGTGGTTAGGCTCTGCTTTACACAATCTGCATGAGTTTCCTTATTTCCATTAAATCTTTCATTCTGGACCCTGAATTGTTGCTTGGGAGACAAGCAATATCTTTTGGAAAACCCTAAGGACAGACTGTGGGTGGCAGACATGTGACTCAGGAAATAGGGCATAACAAATAACATTTCTTTGCTAAATTCTTTGTCAATTTGGGAGTTTTAAAATCCCATTTCAAATAAAACTTTGTTGCACAATATAGATGTGAAGCTCAGGGTTTTGATATAGGGAGCTAGTTTGTGTTAAGCAAAGATCTCATCAGAGCGGTTCGGGGAAAAAGACTTGGCTCAAGGGCAGACAACTTGGAGCACATAGACTGAGCTTTCCATATCCCAGATGCTGTCACCCTTACTTCTGCTCACTCCAGGGGTACTCACAACTGGTCCCTTTTTCCCAGTGTCATTTAGGAAAGTAGGAGTCTAAGGGACATAAGTATACACAGTAGTCCCTTCCCACATCCATTTTCCCTTTTTATTATGGGAACCACTTGTAACAGAGATTCCAACTTGCCTATCCCATGTCTGTTCTCTCTTTCTTCCTTAGTATCACAGTCCTGAGTTTTATCTGGGCACTTTACCCCTGGAACACAAAGTATATTTTCTAGCTTCCTTTGCAGCTAGGTGAGGCCATTTGACTTAAGTTTTGGTCAATGGGATATAAACAGAAGTATTAGGTGACAGCCAGAGGGGACCCAAAGAAGCTGGTTTATCCAAAAGGAATGCTGTTTTTCACCCTTCTTCCCTTCCTTTTTCTATCTGGAATGCAGATATGTTGGTTGGAGCTTTGGCAGCTATTTTGGATAGAAACCCCATATCAGGATGGTAGAACAGGAACTTTAAAGGAGACTTGGGGGAGCAGATGTGGCTCAGCCTGCCACATGGGAGGTCCTGGGTTTGGTTCCCAGTGCCTCCTGAAAAAAACAAAAGCAAACAATAACAAGAAAACATAAAAGCTAACTCAGGGAAGTCAATGTATCTTAGTGGTTGAGTGTGGCTTCTCATATATGAGGTCCTGGCTTCATTCCCTGGTACCTCAAAAAAAAAAAAAGGAGCCTTGGGTCCTTGATGATTGAATTATAAAGATACCATATTGGACTTCTTGCCTTTGGACTTCTCAGGTGTGACAGAAATAAACAAAATCACTTTTATTTGGGATTTTCTGACCTATGCAGCTAATTGTTATCTCTCTAGAAGTAAACTCCAGGAGGGGGAGGCTGTGACTCTCTTCTCTTCCATTCTATCACCAGCATCTCTACCTTGCAAGTTCTGGCATACAGTAGGTACTTAAAGAGTTTTATTGAATTAATGAATAAATGAATGGGTGGAGTGTCTTTCATGACAGGCTGTGAACACTGGAAAGTTGAAATGTACTTTCTGTTTTCAATATTTGATGTTGCATACCATTAAAGAAGCTTGAGAGGGTTTGCTGTAACATGTCCATCTGAAGGAAGGGAAATCAACAGGGTTCTCATGTGCCTCTGAGTATGTTGTAATTAGAGAATTATTTTTTTAAAAATTTATTGAAATATATCATTCATATATGAACTTACATAAACAATAAGTGTGTAGTAAAAGTTGTGAACTTACAAAACAAATACTCATATCATCATACAGGGCTCCCATACATTCCCCATCACAAACATTTTGCATTATTGTGAAACATTTGTTATAAACTATGATAGACCATTCTCAAAATATTACTACTAACTATAACCCAACAAAAATGTATTTGTTGTATTTTTTCCCCAATCCACTCAATTATTAACACCCTGTATTAGTATTTTACACTTGTTATAGTTCATGAGAGAATGTTCTCATATTTGTCCTGTTAACTACAGTCCATCTTCCACCACTGGATACGCTTGTGTTATACAGTCCCATGCTTTGCACAGTCCATTCGAAGTGTATACTCAGTGGCTCTCATTTTCTTCACTGAGTTGTGCTGTCATTACCTCAGCCAATTTTAGAACATTTCGTTACTCAAAAAGGAAAAATCCCATACCCCTTTACACGCCATATGATTAGCCCTTAGAATTAATATAATAACTTCTTTGCCATTGCTGCAAAAATATTACAATATTATTGTTAACAGTTGTCCATAAGTTACATTAGTTGTAATTTTCCCATGTATCATCATATTCTTTACACTTTGTGAAAGAAGAACATTCTTATATTATTAACCACAATCTTCATCCACCACCTGAATTACTATGTTAAACTATGTCAGATCACTAGATTATTCTCTAGTTTCCTTCAATTGACATTTTTGTCCATGGACTACCCCTTTCAACCACAATCACTTTTGCTAATTTATAAATTATCAGTGTTAGTTATACTCACTATAATGTGTTACCATCAACTCTATTCATTTATACACATTTACAATAAACCTTATTAAAATTCTGCATACATTAAGCATCAGCTCCTATTCTCAACCCACATTCTATATCTCCTAGTAACCTATACTCTAGAGTTTACCTCTGTGAGTCTACTCATGCTACTTAGTTCATATTAGTGACACTGTACAATATTTGTCCTTTTGTGTCTGATTTATTGTCCTCAAGGTTCATCTGTGTTGTCATATGCATCCTGATTTCATTTCGTCTTACAGCTGAATAGTATTCCATTGCAAGTATATACCACATTTCATTTAACCATTCATTGGTTGATGGAACGCATGCTGTTTTCATATTTTAGCAATTGTGAGTAATGCTGCTATGAATGTCAGTGTGCAAATGTCAGTTCATGTCCTTGCTTTCAGTTCTTTTGAATATATTCCTAGTAATGGGATTGCTGGATCATTCGGCAGTTCTATATTTAGCTTCTTGAGGTACGGCCAAACTGTCTTCCAGAGGCTGCACCATTCTATATCCCACCAACAGCAAAGGAGTGTTCCTATTTCTCCACATCCTCTCCAGCACTAATAGTTTTCTGTTTTTTTGTTTTTAAATAATGGCCATTCTGTAAGGTGTGAAATGGTATCTTTTTGTAGTTTTGATCTGCATTTCCCTAACAGCAAGTGATGTTGAACATTTTTTGATGTGCATTTTAGCCGTTGGTATTTCTACTTTGGAAAAATATCTACTCAAGTCTTTTGCCCATTTTAAAAAATTGGGTTGCTTATCTTTTTATCGTTGAGTTGTATGATCTCTTTATATAACATGGATATCAAACCCTTATTGGATATGTGGTTTCCAAATATTTTCTGCCATTGAGCAGGCTAGAGAAGGATTTTGCTTTTTCTTCATTTCGTGGGCTCTGCATGCCATTGTAATGAAGCACAGGGTATCTTGCAGCTGGAACATAGTATGGAAGACACTGCATTAGACTAAAAAAGCTACTTTCCTCCTACATAGGTGAAATCTATGATAAAGTGGAGATAAGTAGTTGTACAGGGAAGGGATAAGGCGGGGGCATAGAGATGATATTGGGTGGGGCTTTGCAGGTTTGAGGGGGGCTAGGGTTGGAGGATGGGTTAGATGGCCCAAGGAATTGGGGGGAGGGTTGGGGAGAACAGATGAACATGGGAGATTGTCGGATATGTGGTTGAAACTGTAATGTTGAGGAAACTCTTTAGAAAATATAATAAGGAAGAGTTTCCTGTTTAAGGTGCTTAATGGGGGGCATCTGGCACAGGGACAGGCTTCTAGGGAGTGTGTGAGTGCTCATCTTGTCATAGTATGTTACATCATTAGGTGGAGATCCATACAATGTGTGGCAAGTTGTACCCCCATCCTGGGGAAGCCTAATGTTCTCAAACATAGGGAATTGTGTCTCTTGAGAGAATTGGTGGCTCCCAATGCAGTAGGCAGTCTAGTGTGTCAAGCCCTCAGCATTGTTGCAAGTACCTGTGAATCTGGTCCTAGAGAGCAGTGAAGCTTGGTTGTCACTGTGGGCACCGAGGGACGTGAGAGAGAGGAATAGAATAGATGGAAGCAGGGTAACTGGGGAGCAATGGAAGTGTTCTACAAGATTGTGCAATGATGGATATACAACATGTTAAATTTCACCAGAAATGTATAACAGTCTATAGGCTAAAATATAAACCATAATGTAGTAAAAAATTTAGAAAATTGTACGGTCTGAAATATAAACCATAATGTAAACCAAAATGGAACCGTGTTTGATAGCTATGTTTCAACATCTGTACATCAGCTACAGGAAATATCACATGAGCTTGTAAAAAGATCATTGTTGGGAAAGGGAGAAAAGGGTTTGATGTTGGATATATGAGAGACCCCTATATTCTATATGTGACTTTACTGTGATCTAAAACTTTTTTGAAGACAAAATTAAAAAACAAAAAGTAGACACTGAGGAAGGCATGAAAAAAATTAACTTGCCACTGTACATACAAGGCAACACTTATTACAGTGATGAAAGGCAAAATGTCAAAAACAAAGTTTTATGATTTTTTCATTTTTTAATACCCCAATTTATTTTTTACTTTATTTTCATTTTTTTGAATTAATATGTATTCTATTTCTAATCTTTTAAACTATCATTACTATTTCATTTTCCTACTGATTGAATTTGGCAATATATTAGGTTTCAGTTTTGCAGAAGTTTTGGACCACAGAGGGGTTCAGCTATGGCAGGGGAGGAACACTGGTGTGGGGTGTTATTGATGGGGGACACGTGGCTGGGAGGGAGTTCTCCAGGGCATGTATATAGGGTATATAAAAATATTTGAATATTCGTTGGATATTTTCATAGTAGTTATAGTTAAAAACAAGAATTGAGGGAGTGCTGATATCCTCGCCAGGGGAGCTCTGTCACATTCCCCAATGGAACAGCAACAGTCCCCCAAGTGCAATGGCAAAGACCAGTGGAGACGGATGGTCAAATGATGAGCCTTGATACAATTATGAGACTATGTGCCTGAACTTTCAACTAGGCCTAGCGTTGCAGGGTGCCTAAGAGTTACCTCCTGAGAGCCTCCATGTTGCTCAAATGTGGCCACTCTCTAAGCCAAACAGCATGTAAATGTATTACCTTCCTTCCAGCATGTGACATAATGCTCGGGGATGAGTCTCCCTGGCGCCAAGGGATTATTACCAATCACTAACTGGTGATGCAACTAGAAAAAGACCTTGAATAAAAGGGGGAAATGGTAAAGACAAATGAGTTTATATGGCTAAGAGTTTTCAAAAAAGAGTTGGGAGGTCATCACAGGGGTTGCACTTACACATGCCTCAGCAGGACTCCAGAGACAGCCAAAGTAGATACAATCCCAGGTACTAGTGCTCCTGAGGGCTATGGAGACACACAGGTTTTATGGTCATGGCAAATGGCTCTGGAGTTCAGTGCCTTGTCGGTGGGCCCTACTTTGGAATTTGTGTTACTGAGTGTGATGGAGTTGGAATCAGAGGTGACCTTTCTACACATGCCTCTTCTGTCACTTTTACTGAACCTGTGGTTGGCGCTGGGGTTGGTGTCTACTCAGGAGACTTGAATCTCTGGACTGTCCATGTGCCAACTGGACCCTGAGCTTCAGCAGAGTTGCAACTCCTACTCTCTAGTTCATTGGACTTACCCAGGTCAGCTAACAGGGAGGTGAAGATGGTTAACCACCACATCAGGGAACCGAGAGTGCCTACAACTGCAAGCAGGAGAATCACATCCATCAACCATGTGGGATTTAAGCCCCCTCTTGATATAGAGGTGGAGGGGACATCACTATCCCAGGGTCCACAGGATGGAGAAATAGTGTATTCATTAGAATGGACTTACTGATATTCTACTGTGGAACTATTGTGATTAGTAATGGAAGTAATTGTAGCATTGATATGGAGAAAGCAGCAAGGGAGCTTCTGAGGGTAGGTAGAGGGAAGAAGAGATATAATGTGGGGCATTTTCAGGACTTGGAGTTGTCCTGGGTGGTACTGCTGGGACAGATGCTGGACATTGTATGTCCTGCCATGGCCCACTGGGTGGACTGGGGGAGAGTGTAAACTACAATGTAAACCATTATCCATGTGGTGTAGCAGTGCCCCAAAATGTATTCACCAAATGCAGTGAATGTCCCATGATGATGAAAGAAGTTGTTGATATGGGAGGAATGGGGTGTGGGGTATATGGGAACATTTTATATATATATATATATATATATATATATATATATATATATATATATTTTTAAAGATTTATTTATTTATTTAATCTCCCCCCCTCCCCTGGTTGTCTGTTCTTGGTGTCTGTTTGCTGCGTCTTGTTTCTTTGTCCGCTTCTGTTGTCGTCAGCGGCACGGGAAGTGTGGGCGGCGCCATTCCTGGGCAGGCTGCTCTTTCTTTTCACGCTGGGCGGCTTTCCTCATGGGCGCACTCCTTGCGCGTGGGGCTCCCCCACGCGGGGGACACCCCTGCGTGGCACGGCACTCCTTGCGCGCATCAGCGCTGCGCATGGCCAGCTCCACACGGGTCAAGGAGGCCCGGGGTTTGAACCGCGGACCTCCCATATGGTAGACGGACGCCCTAACCACTGGGCCAAAGTCCTTTTCCCTATATATATTTTTTAATGTAACATTTTTTTGTGATCTATGTATCTTCAAAAAAATACAATTTAGAAAATTAATTAATTTAAAAAAAGGCTAACCCATAGCAGGCAACTAAAAAAATATATCAATATAGGCTCATTAATTGTAACAAATGTACCAGGCAATGTTAATAATAAAGGAAACTGGGATATATGGTAAAAAAAAAAAAAAAAAAAGAGCTGCTCTCCTGTTCTCCCAAAAGTCCCTGTTTTGAGTAGGAACAGAGCCTCCTTGATTGAGTCCTGCCCAGGGAGCTCACATCTCAAGGGTAATTTTTCTCCAGTCCATTCTTTCTCCTATGAAATGTTTCTGTGAGTAAATATGCTAGAGGACTAGAGAGGATGACTATTTGCTTTTAGGACCCTAGGAGGGATTACAGCCTGTTTTGACCACAAGATTTGTATTTAAATTCTCCCTGAAAGGTGTAAGGGGAGAACTCCCTTGTGCTTTTGGAGCACTTCCTAGTTGACAGAGCTCTCACAGCAGCCCAGCGAGGGAGGGGAGGCAACATCAGGAGGGGCAAGTGTTCTCCCTAAGGTGGCTGAACAAGCAAGGGCCAGAACTGGCACTAAGATGGCAGGCATTGAGCCTCCAAATTCCCCCCCTCCTTTCTGCCCGCCCCTCCCCGCCCACCCAGGCTGTTCTAATGGAGTATTTTTAAAAATGCAGATAAGGGAACTGTAGAGCAGGGGTTCTTAATCTTTTTTGTTCCACGGACCTCTTTGCTAGTCAGGTGAAAACCATGGGCCCCTTACTAAGTCCACACTATACTGTGTATTATTTATTAAATATATCAAACCCACACCAACACGTCCCCACCGTAATAATGTTTTTTGAATCTCAGTTCAAGCTCATGGACCCCTTGCTAAAAACCCCTGCTCTAGAGTGAAAAATCATCCTCTTAAAATGTACCGTGTTCCTCCAGACCTGGCCATTCTGGCTCCTTAGAATGTAATCCAATTTGTGATCTGCTTTTCGAAAAAAGATTGTTCTATTTAAGTGTCAGATTTACAAAAGAATTAAATTAGGGATTGATTTTAAAAAGAGTCACTGCAAGGATTCTTTAAACAGAGAGGTACCTTGGGGGCATTTGAAATGATTTGATTTACAAATATTTAATTTGCACACACTTTCAGGAACATATAACATGTAAAGAAGGTGTGATTTGTGTGGGCATAGCACGTGTGCTGCTTCTGAGCCTTGAACTTGTTTCTATTATTAGATCAATCCTACTCTATAGGTTGTAATCATTTGTTTTCACGTGTATTGCCATTATAGTAATGGTTTAGTCATGCTTTGTGTTTTCAATATCCAGCAGGGTTGTTGACAGCTGGGTTCACTCATAGCTTATTTTTCTTTCTATCCTTGGCACCTGATTTATGGTCTGGCATTTGGGGGGCACTCAGAAAATGTTTTTTCAATGGAAATAGCTCCCCCTAATTTTCCCTCTTTGGAAGTAGTGTGGATTCTTACAGTTGTAAAAACTCTTTCATTTGTATAACCCTATTAATGTTCCCAAACATATGCCATCTGTAGGAACTCTGGCTTCCCCACTGATGGGTTCATTTTTGAATGCCTATTGTGTGCCTGACTCTGATCTAGTAGTTGGGGTTGCCTGTCAGGGATGGGCTGGGATGGGGTTGGGGGAAAGGCAGGGAAATGAGAAATAAAAGTAGTATGGTAAGTCTAGAGCATACCTCAGGAGCATCTATGCCAGCCTGGCCCTCAGGAAGGCTTCTCTCAGGGAAGGGATATTTAAACTCTGATGTGAAGGACAAGGAAGAGTTAGTCCAGCAATGGGGATTCGAAAGAGGTTCTTTGTGCAAAGAATTGAAAGGCATGTAGAGTATAGGCACAGCCAGAGTATAGACAGGGAGGCACAGAAAGTGAAGAGACATGCGGCAGAGATGGCCAAGGCAGCTGGTGAGAGGCTGCATGAAAGAGTTTGAAGTAGATTCCGATGGTGAGGGGAAAGCATGAAATGTGCTCTGGCCACAGAATGCAGGGAGAAGCTGAGAGGCCAGCACTTGGGACAGTTTGATTTTTAATGTTAATGTTTTAAAATGAAGATTTTTATCATCAAGAAGAACTACTTATAATAGCAGGGATTTAAATTAGAGTTGCAAATAAAAGCAATCACTTTCATTAATATGTATTAAATTCCCCTAAACAACTATTCCTAATTATAACAATCAGCTAGTTAAATTACCTTAAACACATTATACTACATTTATAACTTTATTTAATATATTTGACTTTTTTCAAGCACTCCAAATGCCTGATTGGGAAGACTTTCAACCCTAACTGGCAACAGCTTCATAAGCATTGAAGCATTTCTTATAACTGTAATAAATCTCTATCACATTCCCCAATGGAACAATAAAAATCCCCCAAGTGCAATGGCAAAGACCAGCAAAGAAGAGTGGTCCAACAATGAGCCCTTGATACTTATGACTATGCTTATGAGTCTGTGTGCCTGAAATATGAACTAGGCCTAGAGCTGTGGGGTGCCTAAGAGTTTCCTCCTGAGAACCTACATGCTGCTCAAATGTGGTCATTCTCTAAGCCAAACTCAGCATATAAATGTATTGCCTTCCTCCAGAGTGGGGCATGGCTCTTGGGGTTGAGCCTCCCTGGCACCAAGGAATTGCTACCAAGCACCAGCTGGTAATGTAACTAGAAAAAGACCTTGAATAAAAGGGTCAACTCAGACCAGCAGAATATTTCAGCCTACATGTAGGATCATGTGTTAAAAACTGCTTTTTGACCTTGAATAAAAGGGGGAAATAACAAAGACAAATGGCTAAGAGTCTTCGAAAAAGAGTCGGAGGTCATCAGAGGGGTTGCACTTAATGCATGCCTCAGCAGGACCCCAGAGACAGCCAAAGTAGATACAACTCCAGGTACTGGTGCTCTTGAGGGCTATGGAGACCCGCAGGTTCTATGGTCTTGGCAAATGGCTCTGGAATTCAGTGCCATGTCAGTTGGCCCTACTTTGGAATTTGTGTTCCTGAGTATGATGGAGTTGGACTCAGATGTGACCTTTCTACACATGCCTCTTCTGTCATTTTTACTGAACCTGTGGTTGGCGCTGGGGTTGGTGTATACTCAGGAGACTTGAATCTCTGGACTGTCCATGTGCCAGCTGGACCCTGAGCCTCAGCAGTCTTGCAACTCCTACTCTCCAGTTCATTGGACTCACCCAGGCTAGCTAACAGAGAGGCAAAGATGGCTAACCACCACATCAGGGGACTGAGAGTGCCTACAACTGAAAGCAGGAGAATCATATCCATTGACCATGTGGGATCTAAGCCCCCTCTCGATATAGAGGTGGAGGGGACATCACCATCCTAGGGCCCACAGGATGGAGGAATAAAATATGGATTAGAATGGACTTACTGGTATTCTACTATGGAACTATTGTGACTAGTAATGGAAGAAATTTTAGCATTGATGTGGAGAAAGTGGCCACGGTAGTTGCTGGGGGCAGGGAGAGGGAAGAAGAGATGTGACGTGGGGGCATTTTCGGGACCTGAATGATGTTGCAGGAACAGGTGTTGGGCATTATATATCCTGTCATAACCCACTGGGTGGACTGGGGGAAAGTGTAAACTACAGTGTGGACTGTTATCCATGTGGTGTGGCAGTGCTCCAGGATGTGTTCGCCAAGTGCAATGAGTGTGCCGTGGTAGTGGTGGGGGTTGTTGATGTGGGAGGATTGGGGTGAGGTGGGGTGGGGGGTATATGGGAACCTCTTATTTTTGAATATAACATTAAAAAAAAAAAAAGAAAAAAATTTTAATGTCACAAACCATATTGTGTTAAACATTCCAAAATCCTTTACGAACCTTATCAAATGTTAGTACCTCTTTAACAACATTTTTAAAAAATCAGAAATCTAAGATGAATTACACAGATTCACCAATATGTCATATTAACTAATGCCTTTTAAATATTTAAAGTACACAGATTGTTTTATGATTACAAATTTGATCTTTGAGTTAACAGCATTAAATTGTAGTCTTAATGTACTTATTTTTTTTTTTTTTTTTTTAAAGATTTATTTATTTAACTCCCCTGGTTGTCTGTTCTTGGTGTCTATTTGCTGCGTCTTGTTTCTTTGTCCGCTTCTGTTGTCGTCAGCGGCACGGGAAGTGTGGGCGGCGCCATTCCTGGGCAGGCTGCTCTTTCTTTTCACGCTGGGCGGCTTTCCTCATGGGCGCACTCCTTGCGCGTGGGGCTCCCCCACGCGGGGGACACCCTTGCGTGGCACGGCACTCCTTGCGCGCATCAGCACGCGCATGGCCAGCTCCACACGGGTCGAGGAGGCCCGGGGTTTGAACCGCGGACCTCCCATATGGTAGACGGACGCCCTAACCACTGGGCCAAAGTCCGTTTCCCAATGTACTTATTTTTAAACCTTCTCAGTTTTAAAGTCACTTATCTAAATAAGAGGAGTAGTTTTACCACTTTAGTCAGGCTAAGTTTACTGGGTCCAAAAATTAGGGTCACAATATGGTTACTTATCAATTAGACATTGGCAGTATGGCCCTGCCTGGAATTACCTCTTTCCTGGATGATTCTTCCCAAAGCACTGGGGAACTTGCTGGGCCCTGTCTTTGAACCAGGTTCTGTCTCCCATTGTTGCTGGGTGCCCTCCACACCATTCCTTCCACAGGAGTTATTCCAACGCTTTCCATTTCTCTTGGAAGGCTTTCGCCACTTAACATACTTCCCCTTAACCTCCTTCAACTCTCGTCACCAGCATTATGGCTAATCCCATCACCACTTGATTGGATTAACTTAATCTCTTTATTGTCTAATTGGATTCTGAATTCCTTATCTATTTTTCTAGACAACTTTTCTAAGGAGTCAGGTTAGGAGGCAGTTATAGTCAGGAGTGGAGGCGCTGGTGGCTTGGTTGTGGGGGTTGACATGATTTCAGAGCTACCTAGTGTTATTGGAGTCGGTGTCTGGGTTCTTGGCTTCATCACGAGAAAGAATTCAAGGACAAGCCCCAAATTAATTAAGCAAATAAACAATTTATTTGGGGCTAAAATAAGAGAACAGAAATGTACCTTCAGACTGGAATGCAGTCATCCTCAAGGGAGAAAAATGCAAAGTTCTGCCCTGAGTTCTGCCCTGGGGTCCCCTGCTTTACAGGGGTACAGGACTCCAGGATCCATGTTGATTGGCATATTTGAGACTAAGCAAGGGAAATCTGTTGGGTGGTTTGATTTGCTTAGGGGTGTGGGTGTTGCTGTCCAGTGATGATTAGCTTCTGGCTGCTGTCCACAAGCTCTGCAGTGTGTGTTGGTCGGCGGTAACTGGTCTCTGGTCACTGTCCACTAGACGTGAAGTAACCTGGAAGTGGGTTGGGGGTAGTGGGGGAGCCCTTCCTGCCCCTTCCCTCTTTCCCACCATGTAATGATGTTGCTGGCTGCCTTCAATAACACAGCCCTTGGGTGTGTGCTGTATGTAGCTTGCCTGTGTGTCTCAGCAGGCTGATGCAAGTCAGCAGGCCATTGCCTTAGTGTCAGTTTGTGTGGCTTATTAGGTTTTATGTACCTTTCCTCCTTAGGTCCCTATTCTATCCTGCCTCACTAGGACAGAGAACAGATAAGATTGCATGATGGCTTAGATGGTGGAGGAGGAAGTGTTGAAAGAGGAAGGGAGTCAGAGACCCTGCTCAGGCTTCTGGCTAGGATAACTGGGTAGAAATAGGTTTTAAAAAAAAAAAAAAAAAAAAAATCATTGACCATTTATTGAAAATGAACTCCTTACATTTAGTTTAATTAGTTAAACATGTGCTAATTTGTCAACAGACATATGCTACAATGCCTCTCTGTTAGAGGCAATCTTGATGGGATGAAGAGATGCAGAACTGGGAATGTGGAGCCAGGTTCTCTCCCCAGGTCTGCTACTGGCTTTAGGAAGGCAGGTGTCTCTGACAGGGCCTGTCTTCTCCCCTGGCCTTCCTTTCTGACCTGTAACTAAGGGCGTACACTGGAAGGCTAAGTCCCCTTAGTTCTAAAATGTATACATCTGTCAACTGAGATGTTAGATTAGACAAAAATTCACAAATTTCTTTGATAATCTGATGAAGACCAAGAATCCTCTCCCTAGAAAAATTTGTGAAACATTTACATACCTTTCCATGGGTTTCACTCCTCCCTCCTACCCCCCAACACTCATGGGTTAGGTGGTCTCCAAAGCTCTTTCTTGCTCAAAAGTTCTGTGATTTCATGATTCTGTGAACAAAGATTTGCCTTTTTCGTATAAATACTGTGTGCTAACTGATTGCGCTACTGGAGCTCCAGCAGATTTGCCTTTTTCAGTATTTAAAATCACCTTATCTGATCCAAAGAACAAGGATCTGCCTTTTTCAGCTGCTGTTTCTTTTGTTTTTTTTTTCCCCTTTGAATTACCCCACCATCTATTTTGAGTATTCAGTCCTGGGCAAAGGCTGTTTCTTTGTGTTTTTCCCAGTGGCCAGAATGCAATGAGATGCTTTACAATGCCTAATTTAATACTATGGACTATGATATAAGGCCATCTGTAAATCTTGATAAGTTTAGAAAGATTCACAGTATTTTAAAAATGTGTACAAAGCATTAGGTGGATAACATTTAAGAGACTATACCAGGGACCCTGTGCTTCCAACTTACAATACAGGGTTAATTAAATATCCCCTGAAGTTTATCTCTAAGAACCCACATCTCATAGATACTATATATGTGTCTATTCAAGAATTGTTAGAAGTTGTCAAAACTGATCACTATATCTACTCTGTTATTTAAACCTTTCATTTGGCCTGATACTCAAGGTTAATTTTCTATATACTACTCGAACCCTTATGGAATGATTTGGCTTGGATAGTGATGTTTTTCCATTTGGCTGAAAATTTACCCTTTGAAGCACTAAATCTTTTCCTTTCATTGTTTTGGAGAGGTATTATGTGATCTACACTTAGCTGCTTCTTAAACAGATTATCTGGAACATAGCCCCCTATGCGCACTGATGATCACATTGTGTTATGTAATGGTTTTCAATAATCTCTAGGCCTAGGCAATCTTATTGCCTATTGAAGTATGCAGAATTGTTGGCCCCAGCATTAATTGGTCCCAGGCTACAGATTTTAATTTTTATTAGAGTTATGCAGGCACATAGTTTAAAGAGATAAGTTCTTCAAGGTTTGTTAAGAAAAACAGTATACCCCAGTCTGCCTTGGTCCTATTAGTATTTCCTTTCCCTAGAGGCAGCCGCTTTTACATTTTTTTAGCTGGCTTTCAAAATTTACTTCCCTATCTGAAAATAATGTGCTTGTGTTGTTGCTACTTGTTTGTTTTCTTTTCTAGGTTTTATCTATTGATTTCCCACTATGGAAGATGAGGGTTTAATTCTTGCCTTTTCCCATCCCCACCACACAGGTTTGAAGCAAGCTAGTAAGACAGGGAATCAATAGATCTGGAACCTGGCAGAGAGTCCACGTGGACATCAATAGCCCCCAAGATGGCTGTTGGAAGACCCCTGCCCCCAAGATTCTGCTGTTCAGAACAAAGACGTCTTCTGGAAGCCAGGAGAAGCCCCAGATATTCCCCAAGGACTTTATCATTGGGCCTTCATGGGAATTGATGGGTGGGAAAATCAATCAAAGCAACAAACAGCTGGAACCCCTTCCCTGCCATTAGCAAAGGGGTGGAATAATTAACAGTTTAAAAAGGCAGGCACAGAGCCTAAGTGCGCACACTCTCTGCTCGCTTGTCTCTGGACTCATTCCTGCCCTCTGTGCTTTGCTCTTGCCAGTTTTCCTCTGCCACATGGTCACACAAGTAAACCAGGGCATTTATTAATCTCTAATGGGGAATTGTAGCTTGTAAATCAGCCCTCTTTATCACTTTTCACCCTCTTCTAATCTACCTGGGACCCCTGATCTGTTATTTTCTCCCCTTTCTCATCCCTCCCTACCTGAATAAATTACTGACCTAACTAACCCAGAGTATTCTTGAAATTCATTTCTGCAGCACAGCCAAGAACCTAAATAAAATCCAGTGACATATTCACTTTCTATCCCCCCAATCTAATCAATCATTTTAGTTATCTATTCAGTGTTTACATTGTTATGACGCTATCTGTTCTTTAAAGCTCAGCCATGTAGAAAACTATAATTATTTTTCTTTCCTGCACAATTTTAAAATTTTCTCTTAAGTTAGTAATTGTCTTTTTCTTTTTAAACAAGCTTCAGTTTTCTGTGTTTTTAAATATTTGATTCAACTTATTATACAAATAAGTTATTCTCAAGCTATCTGTGATGAAGGAGCAGCTTTTTAAAAAAATTCTAATCTGTTACAGATGGATACTTTTATAAAATACAATAAAAATAAACTCCTAGAACAAAGAGTTCATGGACAGCACCAGTTCACTGACCATACATGGTGCAGCACAATTCTAAATCTCCTTTCAGTACATATAAATGCACTAGCTATTCTAACAGTTTATCTTCTTGAAGGCTTTTCAGAGACTTCTGCCATGCCCCTTTGAACTGGTTGCCTTTGATACTGGGTGCACGGCTGTTGTCCAGCTGGGCCCGGGTTCTCCTTCTTCAGCCTAGGGCTTCTCTGCTTTCCTCTTATTCTAGTTCACCTATTTCCTGTACCCATGTCTTTCTCTTTCTTAATTTATTTCCTTGTTTTGATGGAGCACCTCTTCCAGTAGCCTCCTGAAAAAAGAAGGATGTGTGGAAAAAAATTTTTTTGTCTCTGAATGTCTAAACATGAAAATGTTTTTATTTATGCTCACACTTGACTGCTTGTTTGACTGAATATGAAATTCTTTGTTGAACTAATTTTTTCTTCAGAATGTTTCATCATCTTCCAGTTTCCAGTGCTGCTCTTGAGAAGTGTAAAGCCATTCTGGTTTTAGAACCCTTATGTATGCTCTGATTCTATTTCTGGAACTTTTAAGAGTTTTTCTTTGAGTCCAGTGTTCTGATATTTCACATGATGTGAATTTATTTTCCTCCATTAAGCTGAGTACTTGATGAGACCTCTTAGTTCTAGGAAATGTCCTTGAATGATTTCTTTCGTTTTCACCCCTTCATTTTTTCTGTTTTCTCTTCCTGGAAATCCTATTAATTGGACATTGATGCTGCTGTATTGTCTCTCAATGAAGATTCTGTGTAAATTGATTTGGTTCTCTGCTTTCTCCTCTGCTGACTTAGAAATGAATGTCCTTGAGGCTGCTAAATCACCTGCCCTTTTAGGTTCCAAAATTACTTATATTATCTCCTTTCCTGTGGGCTTATGAATTCTTAATGGTAATTTTAATGGGATTTCAGGAAGGAGCAAAATTAGTTAGGTATGTTCAGCCTGCCATCTTTACCCTGTACTTGGTGTCTGCCTTCTACTGTGGTCATGCTGCCAACAGTCTCTTCCCTCCAGCAGGCACCATAATGGTTGAGGTCATGGCTGTTGGCTTCTAAAGGCCTCAGTTTCAGCCCCATTGACAACCACTGACTAAATATCTGACTTTGAGCAAGCATTTCACCTCTTAAAAATTCAGATTCCTCATCGATCTTATGGGGAGAATAATATCTACCCTATGAAATTGTGGTAAGGATAGAAGAGATAGTACTTAGTACATTGTCACTTCTCCATATATGGTAGCTCTTACTGCTCCCACTGCTAGAGGCTTGACCTGTCCCCCTACCTCCTCCCCACTGCAGATTGTCTGTGGACCAGACAATTGAATTGCCCTACAAGTTAGCCTGAAGTAAGACCCATGGGAGTAAGATGTAGGAGAGCAAGCTCCATGTGGCGTCTGTGGTGGCTGCCCAGAGATTCATTTATTGGTTTTAGCTGTTCTCCTCAGAGAAGTCAGAGTCCTCTCTCCAAAATGAAGCTATCATTGCATGTCCTAGAGCCTACATGATGAGGGTCAAGTGAGCAATATGTCAAGGTGTCTACCTGTATCTCTAGCCACATTGCCCCCCTCACATGTGACTCATAGGCTCCAAACACTTGCTTCCTTCCTTCTCCGTCAAATTTTCCTCTGCCAGCCCTGCAGAACCCAGAGCCAATCCTGCTCTTTCTTCAAGGCTCAGTTCAGTTTTCACCCTTTTCTGGAAGCTTTTCCTGAACCCCAACCCCTACCTTGCTTTCCATGCCCATACTGGGTGAATGTCTTATGTGCTCCATCACACCCTGTACAAATATACCTCTGTCACAGCATTTATCACTCTCTATTCTAGTTGCTTTTTTTTTTTTAAGATTTATTTTATTTATTTCTCTCCCCTTCCCCCACCCTCCGCCCCAGTTGTCTGTTCTCTGTGTCCATTTGCTGCGTCTTCTTCTTTGTGCACTTCTATTTTTGTCAGCAGCATGGGAATCTGTGTTTTCTTTTTTTGTTGCATCATCTTGTTGTGTCAGCTCTCCATGTGCATGGCGCCATTCCTGGGCAGGCTGCACTTTCTTTCGCGCTGGGCGGCTCTCCTTACGGGGCGCACTCTTTGCGTGTGGGGCTCCCCTACGTGGGGGACACCCCTGTGTGGCACAGCACTCCCTGCGCACATCAGCACTGCATGTGGACCAGCTCCACATGGGTCAAGGAGGCCTGGGGTTTGAACCGAGGACCTCCCATTCGATAGGCGGACGCCCTATCCACTGGACCAAGTCTGCTTCCTGTCTAGTTGCTTATTTTTATCTTTCTCATCCACAAAATTGCCAATGCTCTGTGGATAGAGGATATGATCTCCTTATTGTATTATTATTAGTAACTAATGGTGCCTGATACATCTTAAGTGTATACAAATTTTGAATTAAAATAATATTTGTTGAGTGAATGAATGAATGAAAAGACCTCTGATAATAGTTTGGTTTGCATATATGTGACTAATGAAATCCTCAAATCAAGATTCTTTTTAAGAATTTTAAGAGTTAAAAACCTCCCTGCAAATAACAATATTTACTTGGTATTGTCCTAAAAGACTGGGTAGGGAAATCATTATTAAGGTGCCATAAAAGCTCTGATCTCTTCTTCATGATTACAAGCTGTCAATCATCAAGTATGAGGACAACAATCACTATATTACACTGTCCAAAGCAGACACAGGCAGTTTTGTAACTTCTCTAATCAGCTCAGCAATAATATTTCAGTCACATTCCTGGGTGCTCATTGCCCTCCTAAAATATAAACTATCTGCATGCTGTTTCCAGCCAAATTAAGTCAGGGCAAGCTGTCCATGTCTAATGAGGGAATAGGTCAAAAGATTAGGAGCAAAGTCTTTCAGTCACACCAATATGCGCTTCAGACGATGAAGGCCGGGACTTCTGTTCACCCACCAATAGGTTCTGTCAGCGCCAGCTTTTATCCTAGCTGCTGCTGAAGGAAACTGGATTCACATAATGAGGGTGATCATGAACCAGCTTATTATCGTTGGAGAAAACTTCAGGGTTGAAAAAACACCAGACTTGATGTTCAAACTGTACTACTGACAAACATTTATTTAATGAACTATTTTCCACTTACAGATGGAGGTTGGAATTGAATTCACATGCTCTAAATGTCAGTCTGATTCTTTAGACTTATTAGATGGACACAAAAGCCAAACATGATGCTCTGAACTTTGTTATGGGACCCAAAACATGGACATCCAACTTCTGTGGGTATGCCTTCATCCTTCTCATGGCCTCGTTCATGGAAAAGTAGCCAAGATAGGGATGCTGCTTATAGAGGAAATTATCAGAATAATTCATTAATCAGAGTGTCTGATTACTGCTATAATTAGAAATATAAACAAAAATCTTCTCTAGACTTCAGGTTGGAGTAGGATTCTTGGAAGATGGTTTCTACCTGCGGTTGTGGTTCATGGATTGGATACTCTTTGATTACAGTCAACTTTAAAGTATATCTACCTCTCAATATGCATTCATAGTTTACCAAAAGAAAGTGAAGATCTGTCCGTAGCAGTCTTCACTTACTTCACTTACTGACAAAGATCAAAATTGCAAAAATGACATTGAGGAACAAGTGATGGTGTTAAGTAGCCTTATTATTATTAAATGGAATAAATGTCATTTGTCGAAGCAAAGTTGATCAGGAAAGTTAATCACCCTCATCAAGTCACATTTCTTGAAGTGCCCCTCTGGGTACAAGTTATCACAGCTCTTGGACTCTGCCTGTTCATCTCTTCACGGACATCAGACTCCTCAAGGCAGGGAGCAGTCTTTTTTTTTTTTTTAAAGGAAGTATCAGGGATTGAACCCAAGACATTGTACACATGAAGCCGGCACTCAGCCACTGACCTGCACCGGCTCCCCAGCGAGCAGTCTTGGTCTCTGGTTGGGGAGGAGGAGAGGAGGAAGAGAACCTTTGGCCACATAGATTCCATTTATGCTATTGAAGTCATTAGTGGTTCCACTGGCTCCAGCCAATTTGGACCCACAGCTAGATTAACAAATAATCTCTGTATTTAAAGGCTCTCATACTCTTCTGGGGAGATGTAGCATTTCTTTGTACTCCAGGTAAATTGAATTTAGTTGTTTAGTGCTTTGAGCCATGTGCAGTCAGGAAGCTTTATTAAATAATAGGTTGATTGATTCATGGTCCCTTGGCTATAGAAAAGGCACAAGGGAGAGCCAATGATGGCAAGTCAAGCAAGTCCATTCCACTCATAACTGCACAGGGCAGAAACTGGGACTATGGATCTCTCTCTCTGAGGCATCCAAAGTTTCCAGACTTGTCCCAAAAAATGTGACTTTGCTTTTGCTTATCATCTATAAATTGAGCCTAAGAAGGCATAATGTTTTGCCCATCAAAACTACAGGCTTCTTCTATTTGTTAACGTGGAGGAAAGTAGTTGCTATTTATCCACTGCCCATTCTGGCCAGGCATACTAGTCATTTTGCCCACTTGAACTCAAATCCTCATGTATTCAAGGTGGATTTAAGTGTTCCCATTTTACAGATGAGGAACTTGAAACTCAGAGAGGTGAAGTGATTGCACAAGATTTAATAAGTGGTGCAATTAGGATTTAAGCCTGGGTCTGTCTGATTCAATGGACATTCTCTTTCCATTCTGAGTCAACAAAAGGCTGTGTGTGGTTGTAAGATCTATATCTATATCTTACATCTATATCTAAATCTATATCTGCATCTATATCTACATCTATATCAAATTGGGACTGTACTTTGAGTATGGAGGAAATCTGGGCAATGAAGAGTCAAGCAGATGTGGAGATGAATCCTAGCTCTGTCATCTCCCGCTTGTTCAAATTGGGCAAGCAACTTAACATCTCTGGATCTCTGCTTTCTCCTTTTTAAAATGGAGATGGTAATGCCTAACTTATTAGGCATCCAGCCAGTACCCAGCACAAAGTGTGAGCACTCAGTATATGGTGCTGCTGATGGTGGCGGTGGTGGTAGGGGTTGAGAGGCAGTAAAGTGTGATTATTGTAACGTCTGAGGTTCCATATCGGAAGTGTTTAAACATGGGGATAGTGAGTATTTCTCACCACACACACACAGTTAAATGATAACTGAGATTTTGCTCTAGTTTTGGAAGAACTTTTTACAACAGAATGCCAGGGAAGTACCAGGTGTTTGAAAAATGTGGCTGTGTTATGTTAAATGAGCCTTTTTTGGACTCCAGATGGGAGCATAAAACTGTTTTGAAACCCAGGCGGTCTTTCCTTCTTGATTTTCAAATGACTGAAAAATGATTTGACCCTAGCACAGAGGAGCTGCTGAAATGTTCTTGCTACCAGCTCTGTTGCTGCTATTTGTGAAAGAAGAGATGCTAGAGAAAAACTCATAACCCTTGAAAATAGGAGACTTATGGTAGAAGCCTCTGCAAAGTCCTTTAATTATATGGCATTGCTGAGGTGACATGCTAATTACAGGGCTCTTGGACAATTCCCTTCAACTGAGCAGAGTCATCCTTGCCTGGTGTATCTGGCAATTGAGTTCCATGGTGAGAGAGGTGGACGATACTTACCAAGTTGAAGAAGACTTACTGAGGTGATCTACCAAGATGAAAAAACATGTTTAGACTTTTCTTTTGTGCTCCAAAGTAGATGATCCCTCTTCCCCTTAGAAGTTAAATCTGCTTTCAATGCAATGTTTTCTAGAATAAGTATGCCAATTCGTATGGGTATTGAATGTAGCCCCCTAATAAATCGCAGCTGTAGACCTGGAAACTTGTCCTTTGATCATTTGGGAGCAAGTCTGCAGGCTCTTTCCTTTGCTTGAGACACATATGGCTGCTGAAAAGTAATGTGCCTTTGTATTTAACCCTTCAGGTCTTTAAAGGAACTGTTTTATGGAGCTGAGCTTTAAATTCTATAGTGGGGAAGTGGACTTGGCCCAATGGATAGGGCGTCCGCCTACCACATGGGAGGTCCACAGTTCAAACCCTGGGCCTCCTTGACCTGTGTGGAGCTGGTCCATGCGCAGTGCTGATGGGTGCAAGGAGTGCCCTGCCATGCAGGGGTGTCCCCCACGTAGGGGAGCCCCACACGCAAGGAGTGTGCCCCGTAAGGAGAGCCGCCCAGCGCGAAACAAAGTGCAGCCTGCCCAGGAATGGCACTGCACACACGGAGAGCTGACACAACAAGATGATGCAGCAAAAAGAAATACAGATTTCCAGTGCCACTGATAAGGATAGAAGCAGTCACAGAAGAACACACAGGGAATGGACACAGAGAGCAGACAACTGGGGCAGGGCGGAAAGGCGGAAAAGTAGATAAGGGGTGGGGAAAGGGGGGAGGGGAGAGGAAAAAAATTCTATAGTGGTTCCCTAATGACCTGCTAGAATGGTTACACCTTCAAAAACTTAACAGTGGCTCCCTCTACATCCTTCTTGTGCCATGTGGCAGGACTACCTTGAATAGTGACTAAATATTACTTTGTGTGTGTGTTTTTTTTCCAAATGGAAGTGAATTGGTTTTCAGGTACATAAGCATACTACATGCCCAATACATGTTCATTTTATGAAATTAGATAATTTGCATAAAAGCATAGACTAATCACCATAATCCAACCATTCATAGGTAGTGATTGCTATATTTTGGTGTATAACTCTTCAGACTTTTTTCTATCCATGAATACCAGTTTTCTTTTCTTCCTCCCAGAAATGGGATCATATTGTTTTCAGACCTGTCTTTATCAAATTCCAACATACCTTGAAGATCTTTCCTTATAATATAATTTTAAATGGCCACTTAAGTATTACCATGTTGATTCCATATGATTTATATAACTCGTTTTCTACAATTAGATTTTAGATTGTTAATCCTATGTATTAGTTAGAGTAAGGTTCAGCTGTATTTACAGAAAACTCCAAATAATGGTTGCTTAAATAATTTGGATGTTTATTTCTCCTTAATGTAAAGAGAATCATTATATGATGGGCAGCCTTGCGCAGTCCTGGCCTGGTATGGCAGTCATCAGGGACTCAGGCTCTTTTTACCTTTTTGCTTCTTCATATAGTCTCCATTCTTGCGATCACTTTTTTGGTCCAAGATGGCTGCAGGCGCTCTGGACAAAACATTCAAATTCTAGGCAGTGGGGAGGAGAAAGGAAGGAAAGATCCAAAGGGTCCTCCTCAGCCAAATCAGTTGCCTTTATGTAGACTCCCTGGAAGTCCCACACAACAATTCTGCTTTCCTTTAATGGTCCATACTCAGCAGCAAGGTAGGCTGTGAAAGGGACTCAAAGTTCTATTGCTAAGGGAAAAAGGGGAGAGTGACTACTGTGGAGCAACTCGTGATTTCTGTCACACCAATTTTGCCCTTAAAATCAGTGCTGTCATGTATTTCTTCTAGCTAAACATTTTTACACATTCATGATAATTTCCTTAGAATTTGTCCTGAGGACATAATTGTACTAGGTCAAAGGTGAGCACATTTAAACATATTATCTATTTTTTGATATTGCAAAAGCAAGCAACATATTCTTGTTAAAAAATTCAAACATAAAAATATCAACTCTTTTAATACATTCCCCTTTAATACATACTGCTACTCTGAAACGCTGTGTATAGGTGCTTGATAATCTCCTTTGTGCTACAGAGAATCCTTTTGCTATGCAAATGATCACGTTTTTCCAAATACTAGGGTAGCCTAAATAGAGCAGATCTCCCTGGCCAGCCCTGCTCCTGCCCTCTGCCTTGAGGCCAGTTTCATATGTCCTGGAACATCCTTTCCCACCCCCAAATTAAAATCAACTCCAAAACCAATGATGGTTTTTTTTTTTTTACAAGAGAAGTTGTAAGTTTACAGAAAAATCAGACATAAAATACAGAGTTTCCATATACCACCTGTAGCAATTTGATACTATTGATGAATTCCAAAAAGAAATACTGGATTATATTTGTAAACTGATCTTTTCCTCTGGGCATATTAGATTATATCAGATTCATAGGTTTACTTGATTAAGTAATTATGTAAACCTCTTATCCAGTAGGGCATTGAGTCCCCACCCTTTGGTGGGTGGGGACTCACAGGTAAAAGGCATGGCAAAGGGCCGAGTTGACGGTTTTTGATGTTCAAATTTGATGCTGATGCCTTAAGCTGGAGCCCCAGGAAGTAAGCTCACAGAGGAAAGAGAAGCAAGAACTTGGGAGGGAGGAACCCAGGAAGCCTGAACCCTCGCAGGCGTTGGCAGCCATCTTGCTCCAACACGTGGAGATAGACTTTGGTGAGGGAAGTAACTTATGCTTTATGGTCTGGTATCTGTAAGCTCCTACCCCAAATAAATACCATTTATAAAAAACAACCAATTTCAGGATTTTGCATCAGCACCCCTTTGGCTCACTATTACACTACCCTATTATTAACACCTTGCATTAGTGTGGTACATTTGTTACTATTCATGAAAGAACATTTTCATAACTCTGCTGTTAACGATAGTCCATTTTTTACAATAAGGTTCACTGTATTGGGCAGTCCTATGCTTTTTAAAACTTTTATCCTTTAAACCACATTCACATATTGTTGGAGAAAATACGGCACTTACTGGGACACGGAGACTGAAATGACTATAGACAAAGAAAGATTTATTGAGAAGCTCTCCCAATGGAAGGGGTCTGAAGAACAGACTTCAGACCCCCACCAGCATGGTGGGGGTTTGAAGAGAGACTTCAGCCCACTTCTGGAAGGGGGGGGCTTGAATTTATTCAGAACTTTTTTAGGCGGGGGAATGATAGTTGTGGGAGGGGGTTGAGGGTTTGAGTGAAGTGCAGGGGCCAATAGCAAGCCCTGGAAGTGAAAACTTTCCCTTACGGTGACTAGAAGACAGTGGGTTAGGGAGTTACGGTTTCCTGGAATGCTGCAGGAGCAGATGTTTTTTGGTTCTGTAGGAATTTTATCTCCCTCCGATATGTAGGTAGGGAAGGTTTCCATTTCCCTTTACTCCCGTCTCTAGGTGGTTTCTTTATTTAACCTGTGAGGAAGTGCCGTGCCCTTGGACATGTAGGCTTATGGGGCATGAAGTTAGCCTTTCCCCAGTGCATATCAGGGGAAACTGAGCTACAGCTTGTTAATTATTGCAAACCTCTAACACATCTATTATTCAGTGCTGTTAATTACATTCACAATGTTATGCTACCATCACCAGGACCCATTACCAAAACTTTACCATCAACCCAAATAGAAACTTTATACAATTGAGACATTGACTCCTTATTCCCTATTACTACCCCATTCCCTGGTCAACTCATAGGGTCAGAATCTAGATAGAATTTTTAAACTGAAGTCTCCATTTATTGTGTATGTGTGTGTGCGTATGTGTGGTGGGGCAGCTGATGAGATTCAGTCAGGAACCAACCCTGTTCTATTCCTTCTTCTGCCTTTAAAGGACCAAAATTTGTTCAGATCTCAGACCACATAGCAACTTAACATCTTGTGGGAGAGGAGGGCCAGGAGTTCTTGTTATGCTCTGACTGGAACTGGGGAAATGGAGGCCTGGACAAAGAGCAGGCTTGCAAAGGCAGAGTGGTCAGCAGGAGAGCTGAAGCCAGTGCTGCGGCTCTGGGCTCCCCAGTCCTTCAGAGCTGATGACCTGACATGGTGAGTTGCTCACAAGTTGGTCGGAGGTCAAGATATCCATTAGCCGCAGCCTCGAGAAGAGCCATTTAGTATCCAAGGGGAACAATATGCCAGATGAATAGGAACATTAATGATTTTCATTTACTATGTGCTAATTTCTCTGGAGAAAGGTGAGCTGATTTTTTTAAGCTGCAAGCTGGCAGATTTCATTCTGTGCTATTTCTGAGGTCTTGGCAGCAGAGCTGACTCTCCATCCCAGATCTCTGAGAACTCCAAAGAATCTGGTTCAGGGTGTTCCTGTGAATTAAGATTTTGACAAGCATCAACAGAATCTGGGTGATATAGAGTGGAACAGGAGCGGGTGGTGAGCTCCTCAGGCCCTAAAATCTACATCCGCTTCCAGGCAAATGGGCTGTTGAATAGCCAAACAGCCCAAGAGACTCAGGAAAACCTTTCAGGGGCTCTGACTGCAGAGATGGGCTTGGAGGGAGTGTGTTGGTGACCCATCTGCAGCCAGCCAGATCCCCCAGCTGTGGAGAGGACTGTTTATAAATATCAATTACCAATTATCTACCTGGGCCTGGCAGGTGCCATGCACTTACAAGCAAAAGAGCATTATTAATTTCATCTCTGGAAATCACTGATCTAGAGCTTTTGTTTACTCTCCGGGAAGTTCATATAATGCACAATTGTGTGAGAAGTGGGTGGATCTAGTGCATGAAAGGAACCTGTGCTTTGACCCAAAACAAGAGTTGCTCTGATTCCTTCATCCTTTTGGAATATCCAAGCCATTTAGTTGGTTCAGTTCTTCCTGGCTCTGACGCCCCATCCCTAGCTTTGAGATGGCCAGAGCTCATGTCCACTCTCTGTATTTCAGACAGGGGCCTTCTGAAACCCTCTCTCCTTGTCCCACATTTCACCCGAGCAGCTAGGCGTCATGCTGATGATCCCCCTCCCCACCACAGAAGGCCCAGGCTGGGCCTGTGGTGGGGATTCTGACAGTTCTGGGTGTGCCTGATGAGTCGGTGGGGCAGATGGCCCATCTGTGTCTATTTGCAGGAGTTAATTTTACATGCAGAAGAGAGACTTGCTTGGAGAGAAAGTTGAACATCAGGGATGAGGTAGGGGCAGGGGAGGCCAGGAGAACAGCATGCTATATGTTTCAGGTCTGAGTTTCCCCACCAGCCCCTGGGCCATGCTTGAGCCCTTTGGAGAGGGCTGCAGGTATAGGCCGAGGAGTAATTTTTGACAGCGGCTGAGGCTTACGGGAACACAAGCTATCCAGGGACCTAGGAATGGCACTGGTTGGACCCTCAGGGATGCACAGAGAGCTGCTCTGATGCAGTAAAGTCTCCAGGGAATGTGGCCCTCCCTGACACCAGAGGGGTATCATCTGAGGATGTCTGCAGCTAGTACCCCAGGCATAGATACCAGCATTTCCATGGAGGGCACCAGCAGCAGTGGAAGGGGTGAGTCCCAGCCCTCACTTGGCTTTGCAGAGAGTGGATGTCAACTAGGGGTCTAAGAACATTAAAGGGCTGTTTGTAGGGTTTCTTTTTTTTTTTTTTTAATTGATTTTGTAATAATATTACATTAAAAAATATATATATATATGAGGTCCTATTCAACCCCACCACCCCCACCCCACTTCTCCCCCCCCCCCAGCAACACTCATTCCCACCATCATGACACATCCATTGCATTTGGTAAGTACATCTTTGGGCACCTCTGCACCTCATGGTCAATGGTCCACATCATGGCCCATACTCTCCCCCATTCCATCCAGTGGGCCCTGTGAGGATTTACAATGTCCGGTGATTGCCCCTGAAGCACCATCCAGGGCAGCTCCATGTCCCAAAGACGCCTCCACCTCTCATCTCTTCCTGCCTTTCCCCATACCCATCAGCCACCATGTCCACTTTTCCCAATCCAATGCCACCTCTTCTATGTGGACATTGGATTGGTAGTGTCCATTGCACCTCTATGTCAAGAGGAGGCTCAGATTCCACATGGATGCTGGATGCAATCCTCCCACTTTCAGTTGTAATCACTCTAGGCTCCATGGTGTGGTGGTTGTCCTTCTTCAACTCCATCTTAGCTGAGTGTGGTGAGTCCAATGAATCAGATTGTAGGTGCTGGAGTCTGTTGAGGCTCAGGACCTGGCTATCACATTGTCATTCCAGAGATTCAAATCCCCTAAATATATCTTAAACCCCAACACTAACTGCACCTCCAGCACATTAGCATGAAAGTCTTATGAAGAGAGATCACATCTGAGTCCAGATTCATCACACATAAACACCATTTCCAAAGAGGGGCCATCTGACCTGGTAGTTAACCCCATTGGCCATGACCATAACTCCCATGGGTCTCTTTAGCCCTCAAAGGAACCAGTACCTGGGGGTTGTATCTGCTTTATCTGTCTCTCAGACTCTGCTCAGTTGTGCATAAGGGCAATCCTTCTGACAGCCTCCAGACTCTTTTTTAGAGACTCGTAGCCATATAAACTCATTTCTCCTTTCCATTTCCCCCTTACATTAGGTCAAACAGCATTTTAAAGTCATGTTATTTTATGTAGACAGGGATATTCTGCTGATCCGCATTGAACCTTCCATATAAGGTCATTTTCCAGTTGCATCATCAGTTGGTAGTTGATAGTGGTCCCTGTAGGGTTTCTAGTAAGACACCACACCGTCTCTTAGAAGTAACTGAGTAGGACTTTGGGTAAGAGTCAGTGAAACTGGGGTCCTAATAATACGGCTGCTCGGTGCCTGGGGAAGTTCCCTCCCCTCCCCTCTGTTCTTTTCCATTGCACTGACTCCAGTCTCTCAAAAAGATGCTGGTGCTTCTTGATGCCCAGCCCATTTCTGTTTAGGTGGGAGCCTCTCTCCATCGAGTTCAACTTTTATTTAACTTTTAATTTCAAAATATAATCTTTTGCACCATAATTTTCTTACAACCTTCCCATTCAGTGAACTTAAGAACAAGTTTCTGACAAGTGGGGTTGCAGGCCAAATGAATGTCTTTGCAAAATGTTTCCTGGGAATTTGAGGATCATCTCAAATTCCTCCAACTATGGGAGAATTCCCTGCTCCTACCCTTCTGCTTGTTGCCTGTTTTCCACATTCATTTCAAAATTTCACATTCCTAATTCTTAAGCAATTCTCTTTTAAGGCTGGAATTCCCTGAAACAATCTAACAGCCCCTTTCAGAAGATTATCCTTATGAAATATCTGGCAGTTACTTCCGTTTGTTTAAACTTTAAAAAAATCAATGATTTCGAATTGCAAATTCAGTTAAAATTTACTTTGAGATAGTGTTGTGGAATAATATTGCCAGAGTTTGGAAGCAGAAAGCAAATGAGGCAGGAAAACAAGATAATTGAGAGGATGATAGGAGAGGATCTCTGATTAGTGAAGCACAATTACACGGAATAAATACAGTATCGATTTTTGTATAAAAGTAATCCACAGAAGGGAAAAAACAGGGTGCTTTGTCGTCTTTTCTTTTAATTTCAATTTTAAAGGTATTTTCAAGTTCTCTGAACTGTATTAATTTTTCATTTAAAAAATACAATTTTGATTTAGATGACTGCAAATGCCTCTGGCATTCCCTTTTTGGAAATGTTTCTTCTGAACTCCCATAGTTCTGTGTCAGGCTAACTCTTTAGCCACTGCTCACTTTCTGTATTGGGTTATAGGTATTTGTGTACATATCTTCGCTTCCTTACTTACTTGTGAATATACTGAAAGTAGACATGTCTGCTTTATCAACAGTGAAATTTCCTTAGTGACATGAGTAGGTGGAGTTCTTATTTTAAGAATATGATTTAAAAAACTGAGACACAAAATAATTTATAATGAGAATTTTCACACACAATGCATATTTTGGTGATTCTGAGATGGAGACTATATGCTCCCTTTATATCTTTAATAAATTGTAGGAGGGGAAGAATGATGTTTCAGGTATAGAACAAGTTTTTTAGTTAATTGTATTAATTTATGGTTCTCAGGGTACATGTAAAATTTAAAGAGTCTCATTATAACACACACAAACACACACATACCTGAAAGGGGTGGGCCTCCTATGTGTCCTTGTTGGAGGGGATCGGATGTGCCCCAATTCTAGCACTGAATGGAAGGTTTACAATTCCCAGAGGGCTGGGGGTCTCCACTCTCAGGAGACCAGTTTTGTGACAGAGGTTTGCTGCTTAGAGGCAGGAACCATCTGGGAGCGGGGAGGACTGGCTGTGGCCCTGGTTGACCGGCAAGCCCTTCCAGCTGCTCTTCTTCAAACAAAGTGCCCAAGGGAATGAAGAAATGATTTCTATTTCCTTTCTGTATTTATTTTTTGGTGTCTGATGAGTTTAAATTTGTCTGAGGACTCTTCACTTGGATTTTAGCTTAGCTCTTTGGGCCCCAGTATTTTCTGAAAATTTTGTGTATCTTGGGTATTCCTTTGCACTTCATGGAAGACCCTTGCTAGATGAGTGTGACTAACTTTCTTGGAGTTTCCCACTCTGTTTTGTTAATTTCTCTGACAGGCAGTATGTAGAACAGCAGTCAGGTGCTCAGGTGGTTCAGACCAACTTTGGATTGGGCTCTACCATATACCAGCTATGTGGGGGTCAGTTTAGTGTGAAGCTGCTGCTGATTAAATTCCAGGGTCCCTCCTCCACAGGCCCCTTCCAAGACCTTGGAAGGGACCCTAGCCATGTGGCCAACATGGTCATACTTTCTACTCTGACTTTCTCTCATTCTCCCTATTCCTTGTCTAGGGTGAAAAAAGGGCATTTGGGGAATCTGGCTAAGAGGAAGTTGGGTGGGGAATATGCCATTTTAACTGCAATTTGAAAAGTCACTTTGGAATGTTTCAATAAAACAAGTGAAAATTTAAAGATGTCTGATTTAGATGAATGTGAATGGCACTTTATTTTTTTACCTCTTTATTAAGCTTATTAAAGTATAGAAAGAAAATTTATATAAAGATAGAAAAGTGAAACAGTGACAAATATAATCAAAATCAATAAAGGCAAATTTTAACAGATTATTTTCAGATCATATCAAACACTCATTAATTAACAGAAAGAAATTTTATTCTTGTACACCAAGAGAGAAATAGTGACCAGAAATAATGAGAAAGCTCTTGGATTTGTGATAAATCAGTAATGAAGAGGAGTGAACCATATGAGCATATTGAGAAAAGATTTAAATTTCTTGTAGATTTCACAGGGAACAAAGATAATATGAAATTCATAATAAATCACTGTAGTGAGGATATCTGACAGCAGACTGGTGTGTGTTGCCAACTCAGCAAGGTTAATTCAAGATTGTTTATTGACAGGAAAGTTTGAAACATCCTAAACTCTTACAACTCAGATGTGAAAGCTACTTAGTAGCGCTTTCCTTGAATTTGATAACAATCCTAAGAATTCATCCAATATCATCAATAATGTCATGAAGGTGAAAGAAATTTTCTCAACTTCCAATAATAATATAAACAAATTTTGAACAATTAGGCTAGAGGAAAGATAAATTATCTTTCTGTTTTCTGTTTAGAAGAACTCTGCAGTCAACAAACATAAGAAAAAAAAAATAGAAGTGTGTTGACATGATAAACATTATAGCTTCTGAATTTTATATTTGTAATACTTTTACATTTAGAATTTGTTGTAATTTCTTTTCCCATTCTAAATAAATGTTCACTTACATACTGTTAGTGATTGAGTCATGTCCCTGTCAAAAGGCATATTCAGGTCCCAACCCCTGGTCCTATGGGTGTGGACTCACTGTAAATAGGCCCCTTGGAGGTGTTGCTTCAGTTAAGGTGTGTCCTAACTGCATCAAGTTCGCCTTTTATCTGCACTAATGGAGTTCTTTACAAGCAGACTGAAATTCAGGCAGCGAGAGAGAGAGAGAGAAGCCACAGGGAGCAGCCAAAAGCTGGAAGTTAAGGGAACCCAGAAGAGAAAGGAGAAAATGCCACCGTGTTCATTGCCATGTGACAGAAAAGTCAAGGAACCCTAAGATTGCTGGCCAGCCAGGAGACACCCACCCTGGGAGAGAGCAAGCCTTCCAACCTCTGAAACTGTGAGCCAATAAAGTCTTGTCGTTAAACCAACCATTGTATGGTATTTGTTTTAGCAGTCGGGAAACTTAAACCCACCTGAATTTTTATTTGTGCTTTTGCATTCTTTACCTCAAAATGGGCATCCTCAAATTGTATGTTTTAGGTTTCACAAAATCTGGATCGGCCCTGCAGCTGGGTGACCCTGAACAAATGACACCTGTTCTGAATCTCAGTTTCCTCATGACAGACTGGTGATTTACAGATTCCTGGTTATTGGGTTGGGTTTAAAAGAGATAACGAGGGTGAAGCGTTTAGCCCAGAGTCTGATCCGTGGCACATACTCCTGATTAGTATCATCTACTTTTTCATTCAGGGAACATGTATTAAGCACTTATATGTTCAGGCACTGCAGATTCAGCAGGGAACAAGATGAAAAAAATGTCCCCGTCCTTAAGAAGTTTACATTCTAGCTTATCCCAATTATTATTGTTCTAATTACTATTATTATTCTAATTCTTATTGGGTCTCTGTGTGCTCCCACTCTTCCTGAAAGAGTTGCTGATTCCTTAGTTTTTCCAATTAAATGAATTAAAATTAATTTGTTTTGAAAATTATGTGCTACCTTTTAAATATGCATTAATCCCAGTGACATTGCAAAACTGGAGCTGGAAGCTGATGACTCAGTGCCCATTCTTACCCTGTGATAGGGTGAGGTTGGCATTAACAGTTTGTAATTTGACATTCTGAGTGGCCAGTGCCAGGGATGGAGCAGCTGCAGGGAGCTCACCGTAGTATCTTGAAAGGGCTTGCTAGGGCGCTCACCTCTCGCTTTCTTTATAACTCCAGAAAAGAAGAGACCTTGGAGCTAGGATGCAGTGCTTACTCATTTCTCTGTGGGGCTACCCATCTTCAGTAGGGTTTTCTGGGGTAACCCATCATTTTAGAAATACTGCTTTCTGCACTAATAGCCTTCTAAAGCATAGCTTTCTGAAGCTGGAAAGGAGTCAGGAAAGGAGGCTGCACTCAGGGTTCTGAGGAGCAGTGGGTTGGTTTTCCATTTTGGACCCTTTGATTTCAAGCATCTGCTCAGATTTATTTATAGGTTTACAGAAAGGGTCTTGGTTATTCTACAGCAGAAGCCCAGTGTACTGGCTTTAGGCCAGTTTTGGAAAGCTGAAACATTTGACTCTTTTTGTTTTATTTTAGGAGTATGCTGTAATGTGGAATTAAATGAGGAAGCAGCCAGTTGTGAGCACAATGCTATTTTATTTTATTTTTTTATTTTTTGAGTGACTTGGTAGGAGGTCTGACAATCATTTGTTTATATAGTGACAACTACATTTGGTTATTAAAAGCCCAGGTCTACTATTCTTGTGCTGTGAACCTGTTTTTGACATGTCGAGTTCCACCAATAGACTGTGAGTTCCTGAAAAGTCCCAGGTACAGACTGTGAGCCCCTTCAGGGCAGAAACCTCATCTGTTGCATCCCAAGAATGAGCCCAGTGCCTGGCACTGAGTAGGTGCTTAACAAGTATTTGAGGAAGGAAGAAAAGGAAGCAGGCAGGCAGGGAGGCAGAAGGCAGGTTGGAAGGTAGGCTGGAAGGCAGGCAGGCAGGGAGGCAGGGAGGCAGGGAGGCAGGCAGGCAGGGAGGCAGGGAGGCAGGGAGGCAGGAAGGCAGGCAGGCAGGGAGGCAGGGAGGCAGGCAGGCTGGAAGGCAGGCAGGCAGGCAGGGAGGGAGGCAGGGAGGCAGGCAGGCAGGGAGGCAGGGAGGTAGGGAGAAAGGCAGGCAGGCAGGCAGGCAGGCAGGGAGGGAGGCAGGGAGGCAGGCAGGCAGGCAGGGAGGCAGGCAGGGAGGCAGGGAGGGAGGCAGGGAGGCAGACAGGCAGGGAGGCAGGGAGGCAGGGAGAAAGGCAGGCAGGGAGGCAGGCAGGCAGGGAGGGAGGCAGGGAGGAAGGCAGGCAGGGAGGCAGGCAGGCAGGCAGGGAGGGAGGCAGGCAGGCAGGCAGGCAGGGAGGGAGGCAGGGAGGCAGGCAGGCAGGGAGGCAGGTAGGCAGGCAGGCAGGCAGGGAGGGAGGCAGGGAGGCAGGCAGGCAGGCAGGCAGGCAGGGAGGGAGGCAGGGAGGCAGGCAGGCAGGCAGGCAGGGAGGGAGGCAGGGAGGCAGGCAGGCAGGGAGGCTGGAAGGCAGGCAGGCAGGGAGGGAGGCAGGGAGGCAGGCAGGCAGGGAGGCAGGGAGGCAGGGAGAAAGGCAGGCAGGGAGGCAGGCAGGCAGGGAGGGAGGCAGGGAGGAAGGCAGGCAGGGAGGCAGGCAGGCAGGCAGGGAGGGAGGCAGGCAGGCAGGCAGGCAGGGAGGGAGGCAGGGAGGCAGGCAGGCAGGGAGGCAGGTAGGCAGGCAGGCAGGCAGGGAGGGAGGCAGGGAGGCAGGCAGGCAGGCAGGCAGGCAGGGAGGGAGGCAGGGAGGCAGGCAGGCAGGGAGGCAGGCAGGCAGGGAGGCAGGGAGGGAGGCAGGCAGGCAGGGAGGCAGGGAGGCAGGGAGAAAGGCAGGCAGGGAGGCAGGCAGGCAGGCAGGCAGGCAGGCAGGGAAGGAAGCAGGCAGGCAGGCAGGGAAGGAAGCAGGCAGGCAGGGAGGCAGGGAGGCAGGGAGGGATGGAGGAAAGAAGGGAAGAGTGGACCATATAAGTTAATAGGATTCCCAAAATGGTGATGGAGGCCTCCTCTACCAAAATGAGTTCATATAGTCTTCATTTAAGGCATGCCAAGGAAGACTGTTAAATAAGGTTTACTTCAAAAATAAACATTATGTTTTGAGAATAAACCATTTCCTGATACAGAGTAAAGTGGTTTACAACTCTAATTTTATTTCTCCAAACAGGAAACATTTACATATATATCAAGGTAAGAGTTTAAGCTAAGGTGTTTGTTAGGAGTTAGTAACTTAAGCTGGTAAATTACTTAAGCTCCATGAGCATCAGTATTCTCATCTATAAACTAAGAATGATGATAATAATGACTTCATAGGATTGTTGGAAAGATTGAATGAGATAATGCTTGGGATAGAGTAAATGCTCAATAAAAATTTCTCCCCCTTTTTCCCCCTCTTCACCTTCCTCTTCCTCCTTCTTTCTCTCCTCATAATTCTAATTAACCTGGACATTGGCAGTCTTCCCTGCTCACTTCCTTACATGATTTCCAGTAAGCAAGTTAGAGTGTGGGAATGGCTGGGAAAACTTTCTGTAGACCACGTTCAACACAACCTGACAGTAACATTCTTGCATAGCTTTTGACTGTCCAGAGAAGAGATCAGTCTTATCCCCCAAATTCACAAAAGAATCTAGTATTTACATTTTTGCCCTTTTACTTAGTGTTCATTGCTTCCCACATTTCCTCATGCTAAGCTGGATTTCACTAGCGTTCCAAATCCTCTGGGATTCTCTGTGCCCCTTTTTCTTCTTGGAATTCAAGCCGACTTTTATTTTCCTTTTTAGAGATTTCACTGTGTAAGTAATTGACATTGAGGACTGCTTCCTAGGGGCTTGGTCCTTGAAGGTGACTGATTATTTAGAATCTATGAGTGATGTAGAGAAAGAAGCCAAGCAAAACCTGCCCTTCTGGAGAGAGCTCACAGCTCTCTAAAGCAGCCCTTTCCCCTAGCTCCTCCATGACAATTCAAGGTCAAACTCATCTGTGGTGTTAGCTTGATTTTTTTTTTTTTTTGCTCATTTTTGTACGTTATTTATGTAACATGAAGGTTGTGAGGGAGTGTGGATGTAGATGATTCATAGGCAGAAGCAGTTGGAAACAGATTGCAGAAGCCCATCTCCTCTTACTTGGATGGCCCCCCTTACACACACATGCACACACACACACATACACACTTAGCTGCTTCATATGCTACTCTACACGTCCTACAGTGGCTATCCCAGGTAAGTACAGTCCTTGGCCTTCACAGTGCAGAACATGTGGGCACATTGGCCCTTTGTGGGCTCTAAACCACAACAGACTGTGGGGACACACCCATCTCCCAAGATGCAATCCTCACCAAAAAACAAAAAACCAAAAAAAAAAGTCCCAAACCATAAAATAGCAGAAGGAATTCTAAAAAAGCTATGATGACTACTTCAATGCTTATTTTTTGAAATATCAAGTTCTTTAAAAAACGTTTCTCATTTTTCTGTTGCTGCTGCTGTTCTCTTAAGGCTAAACTGCAAAGGACCCTTTTCTCAACTTTTAAAAAGTTTTGTCCAAATCCAGAGACTGCCTTCAGGTGACATCCAACACTCTTCGATGCATTTGGAAGAGCTCAGATTGCGGGGTTAGGCAGGCTCTGTTAGGTAGCTCAGTGGCATTGAGGATCCATTATGTATTGTGACAATAGTGCCATGTCACAAAACCCGCAAAAACTCCCATAGCATGCAAATAATTTATTTCTCATGCTTTGGTGTGGTCAGCTAAGCAGCTCTGTTGACTTGACTGAGCTTATGCTCATATCTTGGGGACTAGCTTTCAATTATCTAGAATGGGTAGGCTGGGGTGATGGGTCACTTGACTGTGCCATGTAGCTTCCATCCTTCAGCTGGCCGACCTGGGCATGTTCTCATGGCAACAGCAAACTAACAGTGGGGAAGGCCAAGTCCCACAAGCACTTTTCAAGCTTCTGCTGGCAGCACATTTGCTGACATCCCATTAGCTAAAGCTAGTCACATGGCTGAACCCAGAGTTGGATGGATGTCGTGTAAAGCCTGAAATTAAGGTTCAATATTAAGTGTTGCTTTGATCTGTGGTAAAACTGAGAGAACCTGGAATGGGCTAGTCACACACTCCCCATTCCCTTTGCTCTTGCAGATAATGTCCCCTATCCTTATCATGGGGACCAGGAACTTATCCCCAAGTAGTGAGGAAGTCTTCAGTTCCCTGCCAGCCTATGGGATTATTCAAGCAAGCCAAACAAATCCTCCCATGGAAACCTGTGAACCACAGCAACCTTACTCTAGTTATTACAAAACCTGCTTCCCGCAGCCCCTGGCTCTTCACTCTGTTCCCAAGCACAAGCCTGTGTGGCCCTTCATGGCCTGCAGTGTCTTTCTCCCTGCAGTGGTGAGTAATAAACTGCTCTTAAGCTCATCTGCCCAGGGTCAGGTGTCCTGAGTTTGGCCATCTCTGTAACCCCAGGGCAGGGATCCCTTCCTCACCAAGGGGTGAATAGGAAGTGAAAACTAAACCGGACCAAACTAAACAAAAAGCCTAACAGTGGATACCACAGTGTTACATAGCAAAGGGCTTGAAAAAAGAGAGGGGTTAAGAATTAGAACCTTTTTTTTTTTTTTTGGCAATCTCCCATATGGTGTGACCTGACTTCTCAGAACCCTACATTTCCCATCTCTTGAAATAGGGCCTATGATCCCTAGCCATCAAGCCTGCGTGAACATGAAATGAGAGGACTTGAGTAAATGGGTGAGACTCATGGCTATTTAAGCTTACAAAAGTTCTGTCACTGGTATTATCTATGTTTCCAAGCTAAGGAAAACAAATGCCTATCCCTCTGGCACATTTCTCCATTGGCAGATTAGGTATTATGCTTTAGATGTCAGAGTGAGACAATTGGGACACAGAGACCAGCAATTGCAGGTAAGGATTTATTGAGAAAATCCAACAGAAAGGGGTCTGAAGAGAAACTTCAGCCCACCCCTGGCAGAGGCAGTCATGAATTTATATAGTACATCTATAGGTGGGAACATGCTTAGTCAGTGGGAGTGGGTTGGGGCTTGGGTAAGACCCGAGGGCCGATAGGGATGGCTGGGGGTTGTGGGCTAGGGGGAGTGAGTGTTGGGCTAGGGGCAGTGAATTCTAGGGATGCGGGAGGGGTTGGTGGGGCCATGTGGCTTTTATATCTTCTTGTCAGGAAATGAACTCTATTTGGACATGTAGGCTCTGGGTGGGGAACTGTTCTGTAGGATATGGCTCCTTCTGGGTAAATGGCTGGGCTGGTTACACTTCCACAATGGGGCAGATTAATGATAAACTTGCAATTTCTGCAAGTCATGGCTGTTATTTGGGTTAGGGTCTAGGGATGGGGCCTAGTCCTGTCATTCTCTGGTTTTATTATAATAATAAAAAAATAAAGTAGGTCTAAGAGTGGACAGCCAGGCTTGCACGTGAAGGGTGGAGGAAAGGGGGGCGTCCACTCGTTCTGGCTGCTTCCTGCTATTAGGGGGCGTAGAGGGTTTCCTTCTTGTGCGGCTAGGCTGGTGGGGTTTGGCATTCTGAGGTGGTTATTGATTGTTGTTCTCATGACAGGAAGGTCCCATTTACATATTCTTGGGTGGTTGTTTGAACAACTCAGTGGATGAATTGGGAGAGGAGCTATAGGGAACAAGGGCCACACGTGAGAAGGAGAAAATTGGTTATTAGTGGTGTTATTAGGGGTATTAGCATAGCTTTTAAAGGTGAAGAAAAATATGAGAGCCATGTAAAAGCAAAGATGTTTTGAGAGTTTTGGTCTAGGAGGATTATGAAAAAGGCATCTTTGAGGTCTCTTACTATGTAATGTATGGTTTGGGGAGGGATATGTGATAAGAGGCTATAGGGATTAGGGACTAGGGCCTATAGGCTGGGTTGCCTGGTTGATAGCTCTTAGGTCTTGTACTAGACGATAACTGCCATTAGGTTTTTTTGTTTTCTGTTTTTTGTTTTTTTTTAGATTTATTTATTTATTTCTCTCTCCTTTCCCCCCCACCCCAGTTGTCTGTTCTTTGTGTCTATTTGCTGCGCCGTCTTCTTTGTCCACTTCTGTTGTTGTCAGCGACATGGGAATCTGTGTTTTCTTTTTTTTGTTGCGTCATCTTGTTGTGTCAGCTCTCTGCGTGTGTGGTGCCATTCCTGGGCAGGCTGCACTTTCTTTTGTGCTGGGCGGCTCTCCTTACAGGGTGCACTCCTTGCGTGTGGGGCTCCCCTATGCGGGGGACACCCCTGCGTGGCATGGCTCTCCTTGCGTGCATCAGCACTGCGCATGGCCCAGCTCCACACGGGTCAAGGAGGCCCGGGGTTTGAACCGTGGACCTCCCATGTGGTAGACGGACACCCTAACTACTGGGCCAAGTCTGCTTCCCACCATTAGGATAGGTGTATTGAATGGGGAGTTGGTGGGGTGTAAGAGTTTGTTGATGGTGGGTTTAAGTCCACACTTGGCACTGAAGGAGAGAGGATATTGGGGAATGTTGATGAAGGAAGAGCTGTCTTTTAGGGGGATTCTTACGGGGGAGAGGTGTGAGGCTATTGAGGGAGAGTCAGTGTTCCAGACTTGGGAGTTTTACTTCCTGTTGTAAGATAGGAGGATGTCAGGAGGAGTTAAGGCTGGGCCTGGGGAGGAAAGAAGAAGGAAGCTAGCTTGGGGGGAAGGTAGTGAAAAAGAGATAGAGGAGGGCAATTTGGATAGAATGTCTCATCCTAACAGTGGGGAGGGGCATGAAGGTATAACTAGGACTTGGTGTGAGAATGTGAGATTTTGTATAGTCCAAGGAAGGGGGCATGTAATTAAGGGAGAGGAAGGAATACCGTCAACCTCCACAATAGAGACTGAGGAAGATGTTAAAGGTCCTGAAGGTTTTGAAAGGACTGAATATGTGGCCTGAATGCATGGTTCCTGTGTTAACTAAAAAGAAGATTGGCTTACCTCCAACTTTGATGATAACCCTCAGTTTGGACTTACTGATGGGGATGTGGGGTTTCTCTGAACCTGGGACCTGTCAGTCTTCTGTGTGTTATTTCAAGTAGGTCAGGAAGGGAAGATGATTCCGGTTCTAGGCTCATAAGGTGTTTTGGAGGTGTTTTCCTTGAAACTGGGTTTTTGGGGCAATCTGACTTCCAATGGCCTTTACATGGGCACACCAGACAAAGCCCCAGGGGGAGTCTTGGATTAGAGCATGCACATGCCCAGTGTCCTTCCTTCTCACATTTAAAGCTGGGTCTGGGTGGTGGCCGCAGGGAAGTAGGGGTTTGGGGTTTTCGAAAATCAACTCTGAGGGCAGCAGCAAGGAGGGAGGCTTTAGCTTATCTCGTTTATGTTGTTCTAATTTGGCTTCCTCCTCTGTATTGTTAAAGAACTTGAAGATTGCTTTAATTAGGTCATTCTGAGGGGTTGGAGGGCCCCCCTCTAATTTCTGCAGTTTTTTCTGATATCTGGGTATGCCTGAGTGATAAAGTAGTCATATGGATTCAGAATCCAGGTCTGAATTGGTATATTTCAGGAGTGATTCAGTTAATTTATTCATAAAGGCAGCAGGGTTTTCATCTGATTTTTAGGAAATTTCTTGAATTTTGTCATAATTTACTGCTTTGAGGGCTGCCTTTTTCATGCCTTCTATTATGTAGGTTAGAAAGTGTGCCATACAATCTAAATGACTAGAGGCATTTGATATTCCCATGGAGCGGAGGCTGCAGGAACTGCATCAGTGCCAGGGGCATGTTGGTGAGTGTCCTGTGTGTGGAGGGAATCGGCAAAGCCAGTGGCTGCAACTCAAATGCGGCTTTTTTTCTTAGGGGACTGTAGAAGTTACTATGGCATAGATATCCTAATATGTGAGATCATAGGAGCAAGTGAGGAGTTGGAATTCTTTAATGTTTATAGCAGGGTTTTCTGAGAAGGAGCCTAATCATTCTTCTGTCTAAGATCTGAGAGTGAGAAAGGAACATGTACTCGGATGATTCCTTCAGCTCCCGCCACTTCCCTAAGGGAAAGTAGGGGGGTTGAGAGTGGCTCAGCTTGCGGAGTGGAGGGAGGCATTCTGCAGGAATGAGTATGAGGGGAAGAAAAGGAGGTAGGAGCAGAGGGAGGGATGGAGGTGGAGAACCTGAGTCTGGTGAGGTTGGAGGCTTGGAAGGGGATGCTGGTGGATAATATGGAGAAGGGGGAGCATTTCCGATGGATCAAAATCAGAAGAGTCTTTAGGTGGGGGTGTCTTATAAGAAGGTTTCTGATTGAGCAATAGGATTTATTAAGAGGAACACGACTGACAGAGAGAAGGACAGTTCCAGAGAAATAGGAAGGCCTGAACGCAAGGGACCTCTAGCCACTTGCCATTGTGTTAGATGAAGTTTTCCAGATCTCTAAGAATCCATATGTCAAAGGTACCATGCTCCAGCCATTGACTTTCATGTTCTAATTTGTACTGAAACCAAATTGTAGTGGAGTAATAGATAAGTTTCTCGGGCCTGTTATTTCCTTCAGTATATAAAGTTTTAAGGTTCTGAAGGAGGCAGCCCAGCGGTGTAGTTTTCAGAGGAGCTGAAGGAGTGTTTCCCATTTGTGGAAGCTGGGATGATGTAAGGGACTCTCAGAGGTTAAATGAGCAAGTCAGGCATCCCCAAGTTAGTCAGAGAAACTTATCAGCAGGAAGTCCACACCCAGGACCAGACATCCCTGATTCCTGAGGGGCTTCTGGGGATGCAGGGCAGGCACCTGCTGTGGTCCCCCCAAATGGAGAGGATCACTAACCTAGCTCAGATTTGTGGAGTTGTCTAAGACAATGGGAGAAAGAACAGGATCTTCCAGAGGCGACATCCCTTAACTCATCCAGCTGGTAATCAGAGTCTGGTGTTGGATGGAACTACAGCCGCAGCAAGTGTAGGTCTCTCACCAATCTGCTGGTCTCAACACAATCCTAAGAGTTTCTGGGGTTTACTCTGGGGAATTTCGGGAGAGGGTGAAAAGGAGGATAGGACCCAGAGTTGCATGATCAGGATCGAGGAGTAAGCCTGGGTGAGCTGCCACTGCCCATTGCTTCCTCTTTCCAAGATCAGGTAACAAGCTCACCAACCAGGATCTGGGAGTAAGCCAGAGTGAACTACCACTGCTCACTGCTTCCCAGGTTGTGAGGTATGGTGGCAGGGGTCTCCTTTTCCCAGTCCCAGGTTTTGCCACCAAATGTTAGATGTCAGAGTGAGACCATTGGGACACAGAGACCAGCGATTACAGGCAAGGATTTATTGAGAAAATCCAACAGGAAGGGGTCTGAAGATAGAAACTTCAGCCCACCCCTGGCAGAGGCTGTCATGAATTTATACAGTACATCTATAGGTGGGAACATGCTTAGTCAGTGGGAGTGGGCTGGGGCTTGGGTAAGACCTGAGGATGTATAGGGATGGCTAGGGGTGGTGGGCTAGGGGTAGTGAATTCTAGGGATGTGGGAGGGGTTGGTGGGGTCATGTGGCTTTTTTGTTTATTATTGTGAGGAAATGAACTGTATCTGGACACAGGCTCAGGATGGGGGGCTTTTCTATATCATGGGATGTGGCTCCTTCTGAGTAAACAGCTGGTTGCTCTTCCACAATGAGGCAGGTTAATAATAAACTTGCAAGTAGCTTTACTTGCACAATATTTTACAAAGTATTGCAAGTAGCAATACTTTGGCAAGTAGCTGTTATTCGGATTGGGGGCTAGTGATGGGACCTAGTCCTGTCATGATGGGGCTCAGGTCTTTAATTGATTATTAGATATTAATTCAATAAACATTTATTGAGCACCTGCTCTGTGACTGGTGCTATGCTTCTCCATTGGGATACAGCAATTAATCAGCTTTTAACCCTGCTTACTAGGAATCTACAGTCTAGTAAGTGACAGTTACATAGGCAGTGACAGCAGAGCTTGCTCAATGTTGTGGGAACTATCATTTGTGGAATTTACTTATTTAGGGAAGTAAACTTTTTGCATGCATAACAAACCTGTTAAGTAGGTATTATTAATTCTTATTTCATAGAGGAGGAAAATGAAATTTGAAGAGGTTGTGAGCAATTTTGAGATCCAACAGCTAGTAACTGGTAGATTTGGTATGGAGTTCTTACCTACCTGGCTGCCAGGAGCAGGCTGTTCATCTCTTCACTGCTTCACTGTCTCACTTATACCCTTGCACTGTGGCTTCTCACAGATGGGAGAGTGGGGAGAAGGGGGCTCTGGTGGGAGCCTGAGGCCAACCTAGGCGGACCATCAGGGAGGCTTAGGAGAACATCTCTTCAGCTCTCTGTGAGACAAAAGTGCCCTCTCACCCCTGACAACTGGTTTGCTTTGCTGGTTCCTGAGCCTCTGGGACGTGGGTGGCAAATAGAGGCCACCAACCTTACCTGGAATCTGAAAGTCCATCTTGGGAAACAGCCCTCTCAGTATTCTCATCTTAAAGAGACAAATGAGTGCATGCCTGTGTGTAGGTAGAGAGAGGGAGGATTTGATTCCTTTCCAGTAAAGCCACCTCTTCATCCATTCTGCTCAGACATGCTCTGTGTGAGTGTGTGTACAGACATACATATGTAATATTTTCAGACTTTATCATACTTTCAAACTGCTCGAGGCAGGGGTGCAGATGGAACTATATGCTAATGAATGTGGGGGAAGCATGCTCCCCAAATAAGGATTGCTCCTCTGTATGTTTAACACAAGTCATCTACTAAGGGGCTTCTCTCCCAGCAGTTCACTCTGGGCTGTGCATCCCTACGAACACATTAGCGATTGGCCTGGTGTGTGCTGGCCAGAAAGCATGACCCGGAGCACAGATGAGAAACCCATGTGGGTGGTGGAGAAAGGGACTGCTTTATGTAAGTGGTTTTTAGACAGATGGGAGACTCATTTTAATTGCATAAGAGGCATTCTTTCTTGAGTCGAGATGTAGGTCCTTTTGCAAACCTGTGCTACTTAAATCTTTGCTGCTACCACTGCTTCTTTTCTAAATGCCCCTCTATTTCCATGATCACTGCTCATCGTGTTGTGCCTTGGGCCATTTGTTGGTTATACAAAGGCTCAGCCATTCTCAGCATTCCCCTCAGGGCAGGCTAAGCCCAGTCCTGCTGATGCCACCTGAAGTCCTAAATTAAGCAGTCTTTTTGAGAAATGGCCAGTTGATGTTTACAGTGTGGGGCATTGGGAAGATTGAACAAAAGTTTTGTCTTTTTTTAAAGATTTATTTTATTTATTTCTCTCCCCTTCCCCCCATTGTCTGCTCTCTGTGTCCATTCACTGTGTATTCTTCTGTGTCCACTTGCACTCTCGGCAGCACCGGGAAACTGCGTCTCTTCTTTGTTGTTGTTGCGTCATCTTGCTGCGTCAGCTCTCCATGTGTGCAGCACCACTCCTGGGTGGGCTGTGCTTTTTTTCACATGGGGCGGCTCTTCTTGTTGGACGCGCTACTTGTGTGTGGAGCTCCCCTATGTGGGGGCACCCCTGTGTGGCACGGCACTCCTTGCGCATGGCAGCACTGCACGTGGACCAGCTTACCACACAGATCAGGAGGCCATGGATATCGAACCCTGTACCCTCCATATGATAGATGGATGCTCTATCAGTTGAGCCATGTCCACTTCGCAGAACAAAAGTTTTTAACACTGGTTTTCAAGATATACCCCAGTGGATGCCCTGACTTCATGGAACCTATTGTGCTCTGAATATCTTCCCTGTTAGAGTCCACCACTGAGAGAACTTACAAGGTCTCTCAGAATAAGCACCCTTGAGATTTAGAGGAACTGGGGTTGCAGCATCTCCATCTTCAGATCTCATGATGGAAACCACCTTTAATGGCCTTTATTTATTTTTCCTTTTATTTCTCTCCCCTTCCCCTTACCCCCACCAGTTGTCTGCTCTCTGTGTCCATTCACTGTGTGTTCTTCTGCGTCTGCTTGCATTCTTGTCAGCAGCAGTGGGAAACTGTGTCTCTTTGTTGTGTCATCTTGCTGCATCAGCTCTCTGTGTGTGCAGCGCCACTCCCGGGTAGGCTGTACTTTTTTCGTGCTGGGCGGCTCTCCTTATGGGGTACACTCCTTGCACATGGGGCTCCCATACACAGGGGACACCCCTGCGGTACTCCGTGTGCACATCAGTGTTGCACATGGGCCAGCTCCACATGGGTCAAGAGGTCCTGGGTTTGAACCCTGGACCTCCCATATGGTAGGCAGACGCCCTACCAGGTGAGCCAAATCTGCTTCCCCCTTTAATGGCCTTTAGATCAAGAACGTGGAGGGAAGAGGGGCTGGCTTCTTGGCTATGCTTTGGATTATGGAATTCTGAGTGTAACAAGGAAAAGATCAGCTTGGATCCTCTGCTTCCTATGCAGCACTAATCAAGGAGAAATTGCTTATTCTAGCTGTTTATTTTATTAGCATCAAGTGAGTAAAACCTGATCCTTTCTGGCGTGAAGCAGCTTAAATTAGCTCACTTCTTTGTAGGATGAAATTTTCCCAAGACAAAACAAAGAGTTTTAATGTACAGTTGTAGCAGTTTGATATTGTTCATGAATTTCAAAATTAGATATTGGATTGTGTTTGTAAACTGGTCTGACCCTCTGGGCATATTAGAGTATGTTGAATTCAGTGGTTTTGCTTTTACTTGATTAAATAATGATTAAGGCTTTGATTGGGCCATGTCAGTAGGATGTCGAGTACCTGTCACCTTGGTGGTCAGGGACTCACAGAGAAAACTCCATGGCAGAGCAGAGGAGTTAGTTGGAGCCTTGAGCTGGAGCCCTGGGAAGTAAGCACACAGAGGAGCTTGGTGGTGAAGAAAGAGATAAGGCCCCAGGAAGAGAAAGAAGATGTTTGCCTAATGGTCTACAGCTGGCCTTGTGGAGTTACCAGAGTAACTGATCCTGGAGAGAGGCAAGCCCCAGGAAGAGAGGAAACCCAGGAAGCCTGAACTCTGGCAGACATTGGCAATAGAGTGGTGAGGGAAGTAACTTACACTTTATGGCCTGGTAACTGTAAGCTTCTACCCCAAATAAATACCCTTTCTAAAAGCCAACAGATTTCTGGTATTTTGCATCAGCACCCCTTTAGCTGACTAATACAACAGTACACAGAGACACTTGACTCAAGCTATTTATGTGCTGGTTGGAAGGAAGTATCGCCATACAGGTGCTATAATCATTACCACCTGTAAACAACACAGTAAGTTAAACCAAATTCTGGTGCAGATTTCTGGGGAACAGCTCTCCTAGGAAACCACGGGATGGGGTGGGGTGGGGGGGCACAGGACCTTCTCGGCCTTTGTCATGGGCCCCCTCACATTTTAAGTCATAGAAATTTGAAGAAGTAGATTTTCTTCCCTGGCCTGTCCATTTTTATTCTCCAGGAATTCCTTCTTTGACACTTTCCCTTCCCCCAGCGTAGCACATTGTTTTTCTTATCAGTCACATCTTCCTGGAATGCTTCCTCTGTCCTCCTGGTGGACTCTCCTTAGCCTGCAATCATGGATCTCATTCTTCTGTCTGGACAGTCTGGTATGGGTGTTGTCCTCAGGCCCAGGATCCAGGCTGCCTGGATTCCCATCCTGCGTTGCCACTTATTACTTGCAACCTTGGCAAGTTACTCAAGTCACCTAATAATTCTGGACCTTGGCTTTTCACCTGGAAAATAGGGATTATAATAATAGTACCCAAATCAGAGTAGTGTTAAAAGAATTGAATTAGTGAAAACACCTAAAGAACATGGAACAGAACCTGGGACACAGCACTCAGTACATATCAGCCATCACCAAGATGGTAATTCCTGTCTCTTCTGTACCCCTATCCAAGTTGATTTCTTCTTGCTACTACCACACCACTTCATTCTTGTTTCTTTCCAACTGTGCACTGAGGCTGGCCCACTCCCTTATTCAACAGTTTTGAGGGGCTCCCTAGTATCCACCTAATTACATACAAGCCCCTTAGCAGAATTCAAGCCTTTCCATTTTCCAGGCCAACCAATTTGACCACTTATTTTCCTCTCTACCTCCTGATTTATGCCTGATATTCTTGCTTAAAGGAGCTCTACCTTCCTCCCTAATTGGGTTCTGTGCTCTCTCACCTCTGCCCTGGCTGCCTCCTATAGCCTTGTTCTTCCCCCACCTCTGCCTGCCCAAACCTCTGCAAATGGAGAAGGAAGAGCAGCAACTAGCCTGCCAGAGGTGGCCTGCCTGCATCTGTAGGTTTCAAATACTCTTGGCTTGGTTCTAGGGGTTACATTCTACATTGACATTCAGAAAGGCAGTACGCTCCTAATATCACATTCCAAGGAACATTTGTTCATTGTAGCATACTGAAACTTAGCAGTTATAAAGATCATAAAGGGTTAAGGCTCCATTATCACCCAAAGTGCTCTGATCTGCTTGCCTCCTTGTGACATTGTTTTTTGTGTTTTTTTGAGGTACCAGGCTGGGAATTGAACCTGAATCTCATATGTGGGAAGCCGGCGCTCAATTGCTTGAGCCACATCTGCTTCCCACCAGTCTTCTTACACCAAGTTTGTTTACTTCAAGGGCCAGCATCAGTCATCTTGAGAGATTTTAATTTACAAAATATGAAGGAAACTGCTTATGCCATAGATAGGGTCACTGCATCTTGTCCCTGAATACATATAGCTTTTTAAATCACCATTTCATATGTAGCAGAAAATGCTTATGTTATAAGGTTAGAAGACAAAACCCGGAACGTAATATCATATTTACAATATGATTAAGCAGGTGAGAAGTACTGGCAAGGACTAGAAGAAGCTGTAGGCAAATGAAAACTGATTTGTTGGGGAAATGGGATTATAGACAATTTTTCTTCCTTCTATTCTTGTTGTGTTAATGATTCTGCTATAATACAAAAAAAAAAGCATCGATTAATGTTAATAGCTACCATTTGTGATATATTCACTTTATAATATAAACCCGTGCTAAACCTGAGCCACTGGGTGCTGCCTCATCTCATTTAATCCTCATAGCTCGTCTGTGAGGTAGGAATGATTATCTTGGGTTTAGGGGTGAGAGAATAAAGGAGTTCTCCAAAGTGGGGCAGCTGCTGAGGGGAGGAGCTGTGATCTATGACTCCTTTCACTTTAACCCATTCTTTCAACCACTGCTTATTTCTTCTTAAAACAAAATCAAACAACTTTTCTGAGTCATTTTTTTATTATAGAAAAATTGGAGAATGCAGGAAAGGAAAAAAAAAACACTTCTAAAATAAAAAGTAATGTCAACACCTGGAGAGAACTATTGCTAGCTTTTTGGACCTGTCTTCGAGGCTTTTCCCGTTCATGGTCTGGGTGAAAGATACTCTTGTGCATCTCTCCCTTAGGGTGGGAAATGCAGGAGGATAAGGAATATTTGTTCTTAAGCCTTAGTCTTGAGACTAGAGTCTAGAAAGATCATGAAACTGCTGTTGGCCTAGAGAGTTTCTTCCCTTGAAATATAAGATAATGACTGAGAAATTGGGAATGTGGAACAGAATGAGTTAGCTCAGCTGACCGAATTAGACTGGTTAAAGGGTGATGTTATGCCAGGTGACTGTTGTAACTCTCATAGTTTGATTGTCTGGGGAGAAGAATATTCCAGGAACACTTGGGAATCTTCTTTAGCTAAAAAGCATTAAATATTTTGTGAATATCTTGGAGGAAGAATGGCAACCACTTTGTAAAAGCTCCATGAAATTATAAAGCAATTTTGTACTAAAAGACTCAAGAATTTCCAACAAATATTAGTACTATTAGGAGATACTACAGACATCCCTAATATCATTTTATTAAAATCCCTACTAAATGCAATATATTTTAGATTTTATTTTAAAAGTCTTTCCCTACGAGTTTAGCAGTGGTTGCAATTCTCATTGGACATTTATTTGTAGAATGCTGGCTTAATTAATAAAAGTTTGTGTGATGAGAATGCATCTGAGCTGGTAGGAGATTTATCTTTTATTCATTCATATACTTCTTAATTCATTTAGTAAATAGTTATTGAAAAACAAGCATTTGAAAATCCTTCCTTGTACATTTGTTATAAACTTATTGTCAAGAACATTGCCTATTATGTATATCAATATTCTATATATGAAATCCAAGTGAAACATTTCTTTTAGAATTAACTTCACACTAAAAAACTAGTTCTCTTAAGTTATATCAAGCTTTTCCCTTTTTGATAATAGCCTTTTATTGTTGAGTTTCCCATTTTTCCCTGGCTGCCAGGAAGCTTAGAGACACCCTTGATGCTTGATCACAAACATGATATTAACTTCATGGTTGGAATATTTATCTCTTTCTCTTCTTATGGCCCAGCTTTTCTTCTTTATTAACCTTGTTATATGTTTGTTTCTTTTGGAAGCTCATATTAATTCCTTTTGGAAAAAGGTAAGGGGCAAAAATTCAAGTACTAGCTATCCTTATCAAAACCTATCAGTCACAACAGTAGAGGCGATGGTTTTTCAACACTATGAATGTACTAAATCCCACTGAATTATACTTTAAAATGGTTAATTTTATTTTAAAGAGGATATGTGAATTTTACCTCAATTAAAAAAAAGTTGAATAAAAAAAAGCCTGCCCACCCTGAACAAGATGGCAGAATAAGAAACTCTGGGGCTTCATCCCCCAGCAAAGCTTTGAACAACAAGCAAGAACCAGCAGGCACACATTTCTCAACGTTCCAGTAAACAGTTAAAGGACTGCATAACAGGGAAGCACCAAATCAAGAGAAAGGAAACTTAAAAAAGGTAGGTTCTTCTGGAACCCTGGCTGATCTATGCCCCATACACTGAATGGCTTTGTGCAGAGGCACCCATGTGAGTCTCTGGTCCTAGTTCTGGAGGAGCAGAATAACCCTTGTACACATACTGGGAACATGTAGGTCTGGACCAGTCTGTCTGATGGCAGCCTGAAAGACTGAACCAGAACACTTGTAGGCTTGTTGTCCAGAAATTGCCTTGCACATAGAAGGCAGATCACATAGCTCTCCTGCAGAACACTGTAGGAGAAGAGTCAAATGACCGATACCTGGAACAAAGGATTGATGGCTGTAGGGCATACAGTGCAGTACCTGGGACTATGAAGAAACAGTTTCCCAGGTGAGAGGGTATATTTGAATCTAAGTAAATGGGATAATTCCTAGGGTCATTTGTGCATTCCCAGGGCAAGATGCATGCACTGAAAGGATCAGGGGAGACACTATGCTTTTGTCTCCAGCTAGTCTCTAAACTCGTTGTATGGTTAAGCTCTGAAGAAGAGCACTCACTGTGGTCAATCTGCAAACAGAGAAAGATGTTTTCATGTTTTTCCCTTCATTTTCTTTTTTTCTTTTTGTTAGCTCCTGGCATTGGAGGAAATCTCTGTCATAACACTAGCTGGATACTGGCTTAAGAAATAGACACCTTAGAGTCTAAATTCCAGTGATAATGTATTGAAATACCACAATTTCCAGGTTGCAACAAAAGATTACAAACATACAATGAAACAGTAAGTGATGACCCAGGCAGGAAGAGAAGACTAAAGCATTAGAAACCATCAATGAGGAGATCAGACCAGGGACATACCAGACAAAGGCTTTTTAAAAAATGGTACTAAATATGCTCAGAAAACTAAAGGAAAATATGAATAAAGAACTAAAGGACATTAGGAAAACAATACATGAACACAAAAAGAATATCAATAAAGAGAGATTATGAAAAGGAAACAAATAGAGCTGGAGAACACAAAAACAGAAAGAAAAAGTTCCCTAGAGGGATTCAATAGCAGATTGGAGCTGGCAGAAGAAAGACTCTGAACTTGAAGATAAGACAGTTGAAATCATTTGGTCTGAGAGTTAGAAAGAACAAAGAATAAAGAATAAAACCTGAGGAATCTGTGGGACACCATCAAGCATGCAAATATTCACATTGTTGGAGGCCCAGAGGAGAAGGAAGAGAGAAAGGGACAGAGAGAATATTTGAAGAAATAATGGCTGAAAACTTCCCAAATTTAATGAAAGACATGAATATGTACATCTAAAACACCAAAAAAATTCCAAACAGGATAAACCCAAATAGACTTACTATATGATATATTATAATAGAACTGTCAAATGCCAAAGATAAAGAGAGAATTCTGAAAACCACAAGAGAGAAGCAATATGTCACACACAAGGGGGCTCCAATAAGATTAAGTGCCATTTTCTCACCTGAAACTATGGAAGCAAGAAGGGAGTGGGATGACATATTTAAAGTGCTGAAAGCAAAAATTGCCAAACAAGAATTCTATACCTGGCAAAATGGTCTTTTGAAAATGAGAACGAGATTAAGATACTCCCAGATAAACAAAAGTTGACAGAATTTGTTGCCCCTAGGCCAGCTCTACAAGAAAAGGAAAAGTTTAAAAGGAAAGGACAGGCAAGCAGATGTGGCTCAACCAGTTGGTCACCCAACTACCACATGGGAGGTCCTGGGTTCAGGTCCTGGTGCCTCCTAAAAGAAGATGCAAAGATGCCGCCTCCCACTGCAACAAACTAGACTCTTCTTCCTGCCACAGTGAGCTAGATGCCACCTCTCTCCACACTGCCTCTTGCTGCAATGAGCTAGACGCTGCCTCTTGTTGCAACTAGCAGATGCTACAGCCTGTTGGGCACTTGCCTCTCATGTGGGATGTGCTGGATTTGGTTTCCAGTGCCTCCTGGAGAAGGTGAGTGAACAATAGCAGACAGATGAGAGAACCATCAGGGGGAGGGGCGGGGATAAATGAAGAAAAATAAAGTAAGTAAATAAATCTTCACCAAAAAAAGGAAAGAATAGTAGACAATAGATAAACACTGCATGAAGAAATAAAGATTTCTGATCTGGGTAATAAAATGGGTAAATATAAACAGGACTATTGTATTTTTGTTCATATCGCCACTTTTTATTTCCTACAGGTTCTAAAAGATAAATGCATAAAAAGTAATGCTAATGCAACTGGAAAAGACCTTGACCAAAATGGGGAAAGGGCAAAGACAAATGGGTTTATATGGCTAAGAGACTTCAAAGTGAGTCGGGGGTCGTTTCACAGGTTACACTTAATGCATATCTCAGCAGGAATTCATTGACTGCCAAAGTAAATATTACCTCAAATAGTGGGGCTCTTGAGGGCTCTGGAGACATCCAGACACTATAGGCAAGGCAGACAGCTTAGGAGTTTGGCGCCCTGCCAGTGGACTCTACTTTGAAATTTACGGTCCCCAGTGTGATAGACTTGGACTCAGTTGTGTTTTCCCTACACATGGTTCTGTTGCCCCTCTATTTGAACCTATATTAGTAGTAGAGTTGATATTATATGTCCAAGAGACTTAAATCTTTGGGTTGTTCATGTGCCAGTTGGGCCCTGAATCTCAAGTCTTGCAATACCCACTCTCCAGTTCATTGGACTCACCCAGGACAACTAACAGGGAGATAATGACTGACAACGACCATCTCAAGGAACAGAGAGAGTCCACAACTGCAAGCAAGACAGTTCTAACCATTGCCCCATAGGATCTAAGCCCTCTCTCAATTAGAGGTGGAATGGGCATCACCATCACAGGATTGGGGAATGGATGATGAACTAGAGCAGACTTACAGTTGTTCTACTGTAGACTTGTTGTGATCCTAGCAATGTAAGAACTTTTATCATGGATGTGAAGGCAGTGGCCACTGGAGGTTCTGAGGGATGAGAGAGGGAAAAATAGGTGTAATTTGGGGGCATTTTTGGGACTTGGGGAGTTATCCTGAATGACATTGCAATGACAGACACAGGCCATTGTATATCTTGTAATAACTTGCAAAACTGTGCGAGAGAGAGTGTAAATGATAATGTAATATATAATCAATGCTTAGTAGCAATGCTCCAAGATATGTCCATCAATTGTGGCAAATGTACCATGCTAATGAAGGATGTTGTTGATGTGGGAAAATGTAGGAGGGCTGGGGAGTGGGGCATATGGGAATCCCCTATATTTTTTGTGTTACGTTTATGTAAGCAAAGTTTCTTTTAAAAAAAAAAAGTGTGTTAAAAAAACAAGTAATGCTAAATCACTGATTTTGGACTCATAACATTAAAAAATTTAATTTGTGACAAGGACTCTATAAAGGTGGGGAAATGGAGGGTTACAGGAACAAAGTTTGTGTATATTGTTGAAGTTAAATTGATATCAAAGCAAAGGAGATTTTTATAGATTTAGAATTAAATTTAAGCCCCATGGTAACTGAAGAAAATATTGGTGAATATGTAAACTCTTAAAGACAGAAAGCAGAGTACTAGTTACCAGCCGTAGGGGCAGGCGGGATGGGAAGTTAGTGCATAATGGATGTAGGGTTTCTGTTACTCAGGTGATGGGAAAGTTTGCTAATGGAAGGTGTTAAGGATACCACAACAATGTGAATATGGTTAATCCCACTGAATGGTATGTTTGGGAGGGGATGAGATGGGGAAGTTTATGTTGTATATATGATTTCACAACTTAAAAATAAAAGAAAGCAATTAAAGAGATAGTGGCAATTCAGCGCAATATGTGATCCTGGATGGATCTAATAATGAAGGAGAAAGGGCCCAAAAAGACATTACTGGAACAATTGAAAAACATTGTATGTTTTATATCAATGTCAAATTTCTTAAACTTGATAACCGTACTTAAGGTGGTTATATAAGTGACCATCCTTGTTCTTAGGAAATGTATTGTTAGTATTGACTGTTGAAGGAGCATGATGTATACAATCCTTTCTCAGATGTTCTGAAAATAGAAAGACAGATATGTAGATGCAAGTATAGATGGATAAATGAAATGATATGGCAAATGTGACAAAATGTTAAAATTTGGGGCTCTGGGGAAATGGAGGAATTGGGGTATGCTGAAGTTCTCTGTATGGGGTTTGTATAATTTTTGTAACTGTCTTGTAAGTCTGAAATTATTTCAAAATTAAAAGTTTAAAGAAAAAAAATGCTCATCAACGACCCAGTTACTTTGATGATGATAATGATGAAGGCAATTACTAGACTCTAATAGAAGATCCAGTGTTTTCTCTGATGGTCTGTAGGAACCATAGGAAAGCCTTCCAGGGAAATGGCTTCATTACTCTAGAAAAGCAATAATCTACGTTGGCATATGTTCAAGGCAATCATGCATCCAGCTCTGAGAACTCTTATTCCCATCTCCATCCCTTCTCCTGCCACCTTTAAAAACAAAAACAAAACAGCTTTTTTTTTTGTCTTTATTTTTTTAATGTAACATTAAAAAAATATGAGGTCCCCATATACCCCTCACCCCCATCACCCCACTCCTCCCCCCATAACAACAACCTCCTCCATCATCATGAGACATTCATTGCACTTGGTGAATACATCTCTGAGTACCGCTGCACCTCATGGTCAATGGTCCACACCATAGCCCACACTGTCCCACAGTCCACCCAGTGGCCATGGGAGGACATACAATGTCCGGTAACTGTCCTTACAGCACCACCCAGGACAACTCCAAGTCCCAAAAACGCCCCCACATCACATATCTTCCTCCTACTCCCTACCCTCAGCAGCCACCATGGCCACAGTCTCCACACCAATGCCACATTTTCTTCTTTAACTAATCACAATAGTTCATGAATAGAATATCAATAAGTCCACTCTAATCCATACTCTATTCCTCCATCCTGAGGCCCTGGAATGATTGTGTCCACTCCACATCTACATCAAGAGGGGGCTTAGATTCCACATGGATGCTGGATGCAATTCTCCTGCTTTCAGTTGTAGGCACTCTTGGCTCCTTGGTGTGGTGGTTGACCTTCTTCACCTCCATGTTAGCTGAGTGGGGTAAGTCCAATAAACCAGAGTGTAGGAGTTGCAAGTCTGTTGAGGCTCAGGGCCTGGCTATCACATGGTTAGTCCAGAGATTCAGGTCCCCTGGATATACACTAAACCCCAGCACCAACTACAGATCTGGTAAAAGTAACAGGAGAGGCTTGTGGACAAAGATCACATCTGAGTCCAGCTCCATCACACAGAAACACAAACTCCAAAGTAGGGCCAACTGACATGGCACTGAACTCCATCTGCCATGACCATAGAACCTGTGGGTCTCTGTAGCCCTCAGAAGAACCGATATCTGAGGTTGTATCTACTTTATCCAAAACAGCTTTCTTATTTTTAAGTCACATAAATAGAAGTGTACATTGTGGAAAATCAGCAAAATAAAATAAGAAGTCCATAAAATGATATGTAATTTTGATAATCAGATAGAAAAACTATTAATATTTTGTCTGTACTTTTTAGAGTTCTATATTGATCCACTGATGCTTGCACTCACTCATCTATCTGACTTCTCCAGAGTGTGGTCTCCAGAATACCAGTATCATGGTTAAATAAATTTAGAAAACAGGTCACTCTAGTATCTCCTCTTGGAGATTCATGATGTGCATTAGCATATTAAAGTGTTTAGGAAATCTAGTAGGAAGAAGCTAATTTCACTGTGATTAATTTCGAGTTTTTAAATGTCCTGGAGCATGGGATCCTTATTTTCTATAACCCAAGGAACTAATGGAATGTTTTACTGAGAATTACTTGTTCTTAAGTTTTATAGTCATAGCTGTATTGACTGCTTGAATTGATTCTACAGTGTACACATCCCCATGTCAATTACATAGTCCTAAAATATAAGTTTTAATGGCTGCATCACATTCTCTTGTATGGATGTTGTACAGATTACAGGACAAATAAATATCCTATTGCTAGGCAAGCCATTTTTGGCTCTCATAATGAAATTATTATGACTAACGAAGGCATTGCACATGCCGTAAAAGATCCTCTTATGTGAAGCTTGGTTTTCTTGGGGAGTAGAATCTGCACAGATGCTCCATGAGGGATTTTATTCTCCAGTTTAAGTTGAATCAAGAACACTCTGGAGAGGGAGAAAGGACAGACACTCAGTGAGTGTAGAAGGGATGATTTGTAGCTGAATTCAATTATTTTTTATCTTGGATGCGTATTACCAGAATTTTAGCTCAGTTTCTGGCTACTACTGGAGGAGCTTGATGTTCTGGGACTGCTGAGCACTGACGTACCTTCCATGGTTTGTAGGAATGCAGCCCCAAGTTAGAGTTGGGGAAACGTATTGAATATGGGAGCAATTTCTGAGTAGTATAGAATTAAGAGTAATTGTGTTGCTCTGGAGTATCCTTCTGTGAGCACCTAGCTCATTGTTTCTCAAAGTATGAACACCAGTGGTGTGTGGAGGATTTCAAATGGCTCACGAGATGGTTTTTAGGTGGTGGTCTATGAGCATGGCTCACTTGATAGGAAAGGAATTCCCTTTTCAATTCTGGTTCAGTCCTTTCAGTGTTTTTAGGAGCCAGTCTCAGTTTAGTATTGACTTATCTATTTTATTTTTATATTTTTATTAGAGAAGTTGTATGTCTACAGAAAAATCTGCAGAAAGTACAAATTTCTCATACAACCCTCTCCCCCACATATATAGTTTTCCCTATTATTAACAGTTTGCATTAGTGTAGTACTTTTGTTAAAACTGATGGAACAACATTATTATAATTATATTATTTACTATATTTCATAGTTTACATTAGGGTTAATGCCTACTTTCATATTTATTTGATTTTTTTGTACTATATCATTTTGAGTCCCTTCTTATTTCCTTTATACATCATTTTTGTGTACTTTTTATAATTATACCTTTATACATTGTATGTCCAAAAGTCAGACGTTTCTGATTTAAAATACATTCACATTTTAGAATCTTTAAGAAGTAAAAAATGGAGTTACATACAGAAAAATACAATACAGTAGAACTGGTATTTATGATTACCCATATAGTTTCCTTTACTGGAGCTTTTTATTTCTTTATGCTGCTTTAGTCCACTGTCTAGTATCCTTTCTCTTCAGTCTGAAGGACTCTCTTTAGTATGGCTTGTACGGCAGGTCTAGTGTTGAGGAACTCCCTCAATTTTTTTGTTCCCTCCCCTGCCCCCGCCCCAGCTCTTGTGTATCTGGGAATGTCTTAATCTTTCCCTCATTTCTGAACAACAGTTTTGCAGATTATAAAATTCTTAGTTGGCAATTATTCTCTTTCAGCACTTTAAATATTTCGTTCCCTTGCCTTTTTGTTTCCATGGATTTTGATGAGAAATTGGAGTTAATCATATTGGGAATCCCTTGAATGTGCCATGTTGCTTTTCTCTTGCAGCTTTCAGAACCTTTCCTTATTCTTGACATTTGACAGTTTGAGTACAATGTGTCTGGGCATGGCTCTGTCCAACTTTATCCTGTTTAGTGTTTATCATGCTTTTAGAATGTGCAAATTCATGTCTTTGGAGAAAATTTGGAAGTTTTCTGCCATTATTTCTTTGAATATTCCTTCAGATCCTTTCTCTCTTTCTTCTCTGAGATTCCCATAGTGCATTTATTGGTACACTTGATGGTATCTCACAGGTCTCTTAGACTACATTCATTTATTTTTTCATTCTTTTTTTCTTTCTGATCCTCAGCCTGAAGTATTTCAATTCTCTTATCTTTGAGTTCAATGATTATTTCTTCTGCTAGCTCTAATATGCTATTGAAACCTTCCAGGGAAATTTTAAATTTCAGTTATTGTGGTCTTCAACTCCAGTGTTTCTGGTTGATTTCTTTTTAAAATTTCTATCTCTTTACTGAGATTTTCATATTGTTCATTCATTGTTTTCCTGATAGTCTTTGATTCTTTCTCTGTGTTTTTCTTCAGGTGTTTGAGCATATTTTTTTTTTAATTTTTATTTTTTTATTGACTTTGTAATAATATTACATTAAAAATATATATGTGAGGTCCCATTCAACCCCACCCCCCAACCCCCCCTCTCCCCCCCCCCAACAACACTCGTTCCCATCATCATGACACATCCATTGGATTTGGTAAGTACATCTTTGGGTACCTCTGCACCTCATAGACAATGGTCCACATCATGGCCCATACTCTCCCCCATTCCATCCAGTGGGCCCTGTGAGGATTTACAATGTCCGGTGATTACCTCTGAAGCACCATCCAGGGCAGCTCCATGTCCCAAAGACGCCTCCACCTCTCATCTCTTCCTGCCTTTCCCCATACCCATCGTCCACCATGTCCACTTTTCCCAATCCAGTGCCACCTCTTCTATGTGGACATTGGATTGGTTGTGTCCATTGCACCTCTATGTCAAGAGGAGGCTCAGATTCCACATGGATGCTGGATGCAATCCTCCCATTTTCAGTTGTAATCACTCTAGGCTCCATGGTGTGGTGGTTGTCCTTCTTCAACTCCATCTTAGCTGAGTGTGGTAAGTCCAATAGATCAGATTGTAGGTGCTGGAGTCTGTTGAGGCTCAGGACCTGGCTATCACATTGTCAGTCCAGAGATTCAAATCCCCTAAATATATCTTAAACCCCAACATTAACTGCACCTCCAGCACATTAGCATGAAAGTCTTATGAAGAGAGATCCCATCTGAGTCCAGATTCATCACACATAAACACCATTTCCAAAGAGGGGCCATCTGCCCTGGTAGTTAACCCCATTGGCCATGACCATAACTCCCATGGGTCTCTTTAGCCCTCAAAGGAACCAATATCTGGGGGTTGTATCTGCTTTATCTGTCTCTCTGACTCTGCTCAGTTGTGCATGAGGGCAATCCTTCTGCCAGCCTCCAGACTCTTTTTTAGAAACTCGTAGCCATATAAACTCATTTCTCCTTTCCATTTCCCCCTTACTTTAGGTCAAACAGCATTTTAAAGTCATGGTATTTTATGTAGACGTGGATATTCTGCTGATCCGCATTGAACCTTCCTTATAAGGTCATTTTCCAGTTGCATCATCAGTTGGTAGTTGATAGTGGTCCCTTGTTGCCAGGGAGGCTCATCCCCGGGTGTCATGTCCCACGCTGGGGGGAAGGCATTGCATTTACATGCTGAGTTTGGCTTCGAGACTGGCCACATTTGAGTAACATGAAGGCTGACAGGAGGAAATTCCCAGGCACAATGTTGCTCTAGGCCTTGTTCTTATTTTAGGTTTATCAGCTCACAAGCATAGTCATTAGCATCAGGGGCTCACTGTTGAACCCTCACTCCCTCCTGGTCCCCGCCACTGTACCTGGGAGACTGTCGCTGCTCCCCTAGGGACCACGACAGAGCACCACTGGCCAGGAACCCAGTACCCCCCCTGCTGTGGTTTTTAATTGTTGCCACTATGAGTATATCCAAACATTACCATGCACCCTGGACATATGTTCTGTACAGCTCCCTGTCAGCCATATATCACCTGTCATTGGTATCCCATACCAGTATCCTTCCATTGCCATTGTTGAAACACTGTTTGAGCATATTGAGATCAGTTTTGTAAGGTCTTTGGTATGTCCAAAGTCTGGTCTTCTTCACTGATAATTTTTGGATTTTTATCTTGTTCCTTTTTTTGGGCCATCATTTCCTGTTTCTTTGTTTGCCTTGTTATCTTTTGTTGCACATGGACATTTTAATTATTTATTTTTAAAGAAGCTTTAGATTCCATAAATGATACATAGAAAATATAAGGGGATTCCCATATAACACGCCCCCCTCCCACTTTTCACCATTAACAACATCTTTCATTAGTGTGGAACATTTGTTACAATTGATGAACATGTATTGAAGCATTGCTACTAAACATGGTCAATAGTTTACTTTATAGTACACTTTGCACCGCACATTTTTATAGGTTTTCACAGTACATATAATGGCCTGTATCCATCACTGCAATATCATGCAGAACAACTCCAGTGCCCAATAATGCCCCATATTACACCTATTCTTCCCTCTCCCCCCCTCAGAACCTTTGGTGACCGCTGCCTTTATATCAATGTTATAAGATCTTCACTTGCTAGAATAATAATGTCTATTTGAGTCAATAGTTGCATTCCTCCTTATGTTTGTTCATTCTCCAATCTTGAGGATTTTATGATGGTGATGTCCACACTTTTGATTGAGAGAGGGCTTAGATCCCATGGGGCAGAAGGAAGGAACTGTCTTGCTTGCAGATGTAGACACTCTGTTTTTTGGGATGGGCATTGTCCATCATCATCATTTCGTTAGTTGTCCTGGGTGAGTCTGATGAACTGGAGAGTAGTTGTTGCAACTCTGCTGAGATTCAGGGCTCAACCAGCATATGAACAGATTGAAGAGTTAAGTCTCTGGTACATATATTTAATGAGTATAGTGCTAATTATAGGTTCAAATAAGAGGGGCAGAAGAGTCATGTATAGGGAAATTATAAATATGTCTAACTCTGCTACATTGGGGGAACATATATTTCAAGGTAAGGCCACTGACAGGGTGCCAAATTCCCAAGATTGTTTGCCCTGCGCATAGTGTCTAGATGCCACACATTTTAACATTTTAGTGTGTTAACTCTGAGATGTAATCCCTGAGCTATCTGTTCCTTAAGTTTGTATCTAGCAGAGATTTCCTTGAGTGTGAGGAGCTAACAGAAACAAGCAAACCAATGCAAAACACACCTTTCAGGAAAGCGGACTTGACTCAATGGATAGAGCGTCCGTCTACCACATGGGAGGTCCACAGTTCAAACCCAGGACCTCCTTGACCCCTGTGGAGCTGGCCCATGCACAGTGCTGATGAGCACAAGGAGTGCCGTGCCACGCAGGGGCATCCCCTGTGTAGGGGAGCCCCACCCGCAAGGGGTGCGCCCCGTAAGGAGAGCCGCCCAGCATGAAGGAAAGTTCAGCCTGCCTAGGAGTGGGGCCGCCCACATGGAGAGCTGACACAAGATGACACAACAACAAAAAAAAAGATACAGATTCCCAGGGCCGCTGACAAGAATAGAAGTGGACACAACACACAGTGAATGGACATAGAGAGCAGACAATGGGGGGGAGGGGAACATGGGGAGAGAAATAAATAAAAATAAATCTTAAAAAAATACATCTCAGTAGGCTAAAATGTAATCCCATTGATATGTTTTCATTATTCATATGAATATTTAACTACCTAGTTACCTTCTGTTTATGGCAAGAGATCCTGGTAGTGATTTTAAGATTTCTTTGAAAGTGTTTTTATGTAAAGAAAGTTGAAAAAAACAAGTAGATTTTAAGAAAAATTGTAATTAGAGTACAAGTGTACTTGGATATGGCAAAAAATCATGAGATGATGTAAAAATAACAATAACTGAAATTTAGGAAAAAGTGGGTTAACCCAGGTATCATTCACCAGTATGAGCTCTTTATAGCTGTAACCTTGATCCTCATTCATGGCTCCGTTTTGGGTTCTCAGCTCGATTTTCTTTCTTCTTTCTCATCTGCTTTCAACTTCACACAGTAGGGGCATTTAGTTGGATCTTAGAAGCATTTGCCTCATAATAAAGAATGGGAATAGAGAGATCCTCCAGGTGCCTGGCCCCAAGAGCAGGTCACAGTCAGACCTTCCTTTATCCAAGGAATGTGCTTATAATGGGAAGGTACTTAGAACCAACAAATATAGGGGAAATCATTGAAAAACTGGTCAATGATACTATCTGGGAAATGGAGAAATATTTCTCCTTCTCTTTCTAGCAGCTAAGGGAGCAAATAGTCCTAACAGAGAAGCAAATAACAGCAATAAAAACTAAAGTCCCTGAACGAGGCTAATGTTGAGGGAGATGTCAGCTCTGAGAAGGGAAAGAGAAAGGACCAGCAATGGAGCGGAGCAAAGAAATGTAGGTTTAAGCCTATGAGGCACAGGTGGGATTTTTATATTAAGCAAGTGAAAGACTACAGGGGGGAAAGCAGGCTGACTTTATATTTTTTTATGACAGAATCAATAGAATCTAATCAAGTTTTGAATGCAATCAGGGTAAGATGAGAAATAACAAATAAGTCGTTGTCGGCAATAACTAGAACATAATTGTGTCCAGAAGGGATTGCCAGAATGATGTTTCACATTTCTCTCCAAGCCTTGCTAGGGAGGGAGACTCTGAAATTAAGGAAGGATAACATGGTTTTGGACTCATGTCCCCAGAATTTTGATGCCCTGTTTTGCTTAGATTTTTTTCTTCTCTACAGAGTTTATGTGGGATTGAGCTTTCAGCTAAGTAAGGAAGTGAAAGAGATTTGTGCTTTTGGAAGAAGGTGGCAAGAGAGTCCCAGTTCACTATTGTTAATGGATTTTGACTAGGTTCTTAACTTTGCTGCAGAAATGAATTTCAAGAGCATGTCGGGTGAGTTAGGCCAGTAATTTATTCAGGTAGGAAGGGAAGAGAAATGGAAGAAAATAACAGATCAGGGGTCCCGGGTAGAGAGGAAGGGGCTGAAAAGTGATAAAAGGGCTGATTTATGGACTACAATTCCCCATTATAGGTTACAGATGCCCAGGTTTTACTTGTGTGGCCACGTGGTAGAGGAAAAACTGCAAGAGCAGTGCACAGAGGGCAGCACGAGTCTACAGGCGAGAAAGCACGAGAGCACTCATTCAGGACTTGTGCCTGGCTTTTTAAATTTGTTAATTATTAATGGCAGGGGAGGAGTTCCAGCTGTTTGCTGTTTTGATTGGTTACTCCACCCATCAATTCCCCTTGAGGGCCCAATGATAAAGTCCTTGGGGAATATCTGGGACTTCTCCTGGCTTCCAGAGGAAGTCTTTGTTCTGGATGGCAGGATGGGGGGGTGGGGAGGGGTCTTCCAGCAGCCATCTTGGGGATATTGATGTCCATGTGGACTCTGACTCTTTGCCAGGTTCCAGATTCATTTATTGATTCCCTATCTTACTAGCTGGTTTCACCATCTGGAGTATATAGAATCTTGCTGAGTATTCAGATAATAGAAACCCAGGTGGGAGATGGCAAGGACTGGGGGCCACAAAGGGGGTTAGGTTTTAAGCTCATTCGTAATCTCCTTGCACCCTTCACCCAAGTCAACCTATATACAAATAATCCAAGCAAAAAGCAGAGTGCTCAGCATGCAAACGTGGCTTCAAGTGTTCCCAAGCAGACATATTGTGCCACCTACTTAAAACAAGAGTGCTGCTCTCCATGTGTACTCTAGACTTCAGCCAGATGCCCCTCCTAAGAAACCTCATTGGGAATTCTGGAGCCACCACTGGAAGATGAGTGTGATTTGAGTTCGGGGATTATACTAGGAACAGGAGAAAAAGGACAAAAGCACATACCGATGCTGACTCTACAGCTACCTTAATTATACAGAGTTCAGCTTGTGGTGTACCTGATCTGCTGCCAGGCCCTGGGGAACCAGGGCTGGATAAGGAGCCGATCCCTGCCTTTGAGGAGCCCACTCAGACACGGAGGAAACGACTCTAACCGCACCCAATTAGGGTGGTGCTGTGGGAAGCCAAAGGAGGCTGTCATTAATTTTGGTTAGGTAGTGGATTGGAGAAGGTCTGATCAAATGATCATGATTTCTATATTTATTTTAAGGCTCTAGCATCAGTCTTGAACACATAGCAGATGCTCAAGAAACATTTGTGAATGTTTGGATGAACGAATAAGTAAGTGTCTCCAGTGAAAAGAAACTGGGGCTTACAGAGGAAATAACTTGCCTGAGGTCACATGACTAAAAAGCTGGAATTCAGACCTAAAAACCCTGTTCTCTCTCTATCACATACTGGGACTTTGCTGGATGGTGCGGTAGAAAGAGCTAGAAACACCAGGCAGCCTTGAGGAGAATGTTATTGGAACGAAAGTTGTAATTTTCAGAAGAGAGAGAATCAGTCCTTGCTCATAAATTTCTGTTTCCTTTTCATATGGATGAGTTCACACTAGCCAGTGAGCACCCTAATTTTGATAATATTTGCCTTTATAAAACAAAACAACAAAACTGTGGTACCCCATCTCCACTCTTGGACATCTCAATGGGTACTTCTCGTGCTGCAATCTGAATTAGTCCTATAAGAATATTCTCTTCTCAGCCTACCTTGTTTGGACCTTGTTTGAATATTTGATTTAGAAACAACTAATGAAGTCCATTTGCCATATGGGTAAGTGAACTTTTTTCAGTAGGTGTTTTGCATCCTGGCAGCTCCCACAGCTGTTGTCATAGTAACATTTCCCCCTGGAATTGCAGAATGAGCGGTCCGCAGAACCAGTGGTAATGTAGGTCACAAGGCAAGAGGGGTTTGGTGGCTTCACCTCAGCACCCAGTTGAAACAGCTTGCATTGCTAATGCTGTGGGGTCTCCTTCCTCAGTTAGAAAGTTCTGTGCTGAGACTGAGTTGGAAGAGGAGACGCAGAGGAGCGGGAGGCAGGAAGAGTGGATCTGTGAGAGGAGGCTGGCAGAAGCTGTGCCCCCGAATAAGGATTCAGGCCTGAGTGCCCAGGATGGCCTATCCAGGTCGCGGCTGAGGGCATGTGGAACGCTGGAGGCACCCCCTGCATCCCGAATCCATCCAGAGACAGTTCGTGAAGGGTTACATCAATTACCAATATGAAAGTTTTGTCTGCAGGAGACCTCAATTTTACATAAACCCTGGAAATGTGTTTAAGTAGTTTTCACTCAGTCATTCACTCATTGATTCATTTGCGTAACAAGCATTTACTCTGCTGGCCAGACTGGCTTCCTGTGCATGGGACCCGTGCGATTGCATAGAACCCTGTGGACAGAAGGACTTGAGCTTGGTTTAATGCTCTGCTGGCACCAGCTTGAACTTAATAATTTTTGAACAAGGCCTCCGCATTTTTGTTTGCATTGGATGTGAAAGCCATATACAATCTCTGCCTCCCTGAAGTAGGAGAGATGGCCCTGAGCCCCAATGACACCAGTCAATGTAAAATTACAACCTTGATCTGTGCCGTGAAGGAGAGGCATATTATGTGAAGAGAGGAAAAGATAGTGGAGATGAGTTCACATTACAGTGGAAGGGGTTTAAGTTTGTGTTCACTGAAAATGCGTGCTGTGGGAAATCATGTAGCCTTCCAAGAGAAGAAGTAAAGTTTAGTAGTATGTCCACCTGTCATTTTCAGTTTGTTCTTACATCTCTTTTAGATTTAATTTATTTACTTTTAGAATAGGTAAGTCATCCACATGATTCAAAATTCAAAAGATAGAAAAGGCTGTACTGTGAAAAAGTCTCCCTCTTAACCTGTCTCTCTACCAGCATCAAGTTTTCCGTGGTGACAATCAAGCAATTGATGATACCAGTTTCTGTTAACATTTTCCAGGGATTTTTTTTCTTTTTCTAAAAACTTTTTATTTTGAAATAATTCCAAACTTAAAAGACAGTTGCAAACATAATACAAACCCCCTACAAAGAACTACAACATACCCTCTACCAAAATACCCAGATCTTCCAACTTTTAAAATTTTGCCACATTTGTTGCAACATTTTATCTATCTATCCATTTGCCTGTCTGCCTGCATCTATCTATCTATCTATCTATCTATCTATCTATCTATCTATCTATCTATCTATCTATCTGTCTGTCTAATATCTCTTATAAACCTTTGAGTGTAGGTTGTATACACCATGCTCCATAAACATATAATACTTACATGTGTATTTTTAAAGACATATAGTATTTTCATGTACATTTCCTTAAGTATAGTTTTAAGTTCAAGAAATTTAACATAAAGATTACAGTCTATATTAAGTATTTTTCATATGTTCTTGGGTGTTTTCTCCTCCATTATTAGTTCCAGTTTAGAATCATGTATTACCACAAATTTTAACATTTTGCTGCATTTGCCATATAATTTTATCTATCCATCTATACTTGAATCTAATTACCTCTGTCTACTTATCTATTTTCAGAACACCTGAAAATAGGTTGAATATATTGTACTCCTTCAATGCTTAATACATAAAGTACATTTCCTAAGAACAAGGATATTTGCTTATGTAACCACCTTAAGTATGGTTATCAAGTTCAAGAAAGTTAACATTGATATAAACTATACAATTTAAAAAAATTGTCCCAATAATGTTATTTTGGTCTTTTCTCTGCCATTATTAGATCTAGTCCAGGATCACATATCGCATTTAATTTTCATTGTCTCTTTAGTTGTTCTTTCTTTTAATTGTGAAAACATATATACAACATAAACGTTCCCATCTCAACCTCTCCCAACATACCATTCAGTAGAATTGATCATATTCACAATATTGTGCTACCCTCATCACCATCCATTACCAGAACTTTCCCATCACCCCAAACAGAAACCGTATACCCATTGTACATTAACTTCCCATTACCCATCATCCCCATTCCTGGTAACCTGTACTTTATTTTGTGTCTCTATGAATTTTCATTTCTAGTTATCTCATATAAATGGAATCATACAATATTTGTCCCTTTGTATTTGACTTATTTAACTCAAAATGATATCTTCAAGGTTCATCCACATGGTAGCATGTTTTAGTTTGCTAGGTTACTGAAAGCAGATACCATGAAATGCATTTGCTTTTAACAATTGGAAATTCATTAGCTTACAAGTTTACAGTTTTGAGTCTATGAAAATGCCCAAATCAAGGCATCATCAAGGTCATGATTTCTTCCCAAAGACTGGCTATCAGAGATCCTTGGGTCCTCTGCCACATGACAAGGCACCTAGTGTCATCTGCTGGTCTCTCCTTTTTCTTCTGGATTTTGTTGCTTTTAGCATCTTGTTTCCCTGGCTTTCTCTTTCTGTATACATCCTGTTTATACAGGAATTCAGTAAGAGGATTAAGATCCACCCTGGGCCACACCTTAACTGAAGTAACCTCATGATAACCAACTTACAATAGGTTTACTCCCACAGGAATGGATTCGTTTTAAGGACATGATTTTCTGTGGTACATACAGTATCAAAGCATCACATAGTATGAATCAGAACTTCGTTCCTTTTTAAAGTTGAGTAATATTTTGTTGTATGTATATACCACATTTTGTTTATCCATTCACCTGCTGATAGACATTTGGGTGTCTTCTACCATTTGGCTATTGTGAAGAATGCTGCTATGAACATATATATAAATATCATATGTACAAATGTCTGTTTGAGTCCCTGCTTTCAATTCTTTTGAAGAAGAGGGATTTCCAGGTCACATGGTAATTCTAAACTTAACTTTCTGAGGAACCACCAAATTTTTCCATAGGGACACCACCATTTTACACTCCTAGCAATAAATGTACAAGGGTTCCTATTTATTTGCATCCTTGCTAGCACTTATTTTTCTTTATTTTTTATTAGCCATTCTAATGGGTGTGAAATGGTTATCTCACTGTAGTTTTGATTTGCATTTTCCTAATGGCTAATAGTGTTGAGCAGCTTTTCATTTGATTTTTGGCCATTTGTAGATCTTCTTTGGAGAAATTTCCATTCATTCAAGTCTTTTGTCCATTGCTTTTTTTTTTTTTTTTTTTGTCTTTTTGTTGTTATCGTTGTAGGAGGACTTTATATATTCTGTATATTAAACACTTATCTGATATTTGCTTTCCAAACATATTCTCTCGTTCTGTAGGTTACATTTTTACTTTCATGATAAAGTCTTTTGATGCACAAACATTTTTAATTTTGATGAAGTCCCATTTATCTAATTTTTTCTTTTGCTTGTGCTTTTGGTATAAAGTCTAAAAAACAACTGCCTAACACAAGGTCCTAAAGATGTTTCTTCTTGGAGTTTTATGGTTTTGTTTCCTACATTTAGGTCTTTGACTCATTTGGAATTAATTTTTTTATCATTTAAAATATTTATTGAAGTATATTACTCATACATAAACAGTAAGTGTATAATAATAGTTGTGAACTTACAAAACAAACATATATAACATCATACAGGACTCTCATAACTCACCCTACCACCAATAACTTGCATTGTTGTTAAACTTTTTTAACTGATTAAAGAGCATTGTTAAAATATTACTACTAAACAAAGTATTTTCCCCAACCAATCCTATTATTATTATCTTTATATCATATATATATATGAACAAACATCAGCAATTAAGTGTATAGTGAAAGTTGTGAACTTACAAAGTAAACATGCATAACATCATACAGGGGTCCCATACATCAACCCTCCACCAACACCTTGCATTGTCATGAGACATTTGTTAAAATTATGAAAGAATATTGTCAAAATCTTACTACTAATCATAGTACTTAGCTTACAGTTGGTGTTTTTTCCCCCAACCCACCCTATTAATATATTATTTTTTAAAAATATTTTTTTATGACAGAGATTGTAAACTTATAAAACAATCATGCACATGTGCAAAATTCCCAAACAACACCCCTCCATCAACACACCACAATGTGGTGTGTCATTTGCTACAGATAAAATAGTATCATCTGATTGTTACCATGTCCATAGTGTACATTTACTCAAATTTTCCATACTGTCTCGGTATCAACGCAGTACATCTTTTGCACAGATGCAATAATATTATATTATTACTACTAACCACAGTCCATAGGTCACTCCAGCTGTATTTTTCCCATGCTTCTCCACATTCCCAGCATCCTGCAGTAGTGATACACATTTGCTCTAGCTAACAAAGAACACTCTTGCATCTGTACCATCAACCACAATTCTCATCCACCTCTTGGTTTACTGTGCTGTCCAATTCCTAGATTATTCTGTAGCATTCTGTCAGTTGGCATTTACATACCTAGACCATTTTCAGCCACATTCCCATTTTCAGCCACATTCCCATTTAGGAACTAGCTGTTACTCACTATGCGTTACCATCTACTCTATACATTGCCACACTTTTAGAGTAAAGCTAATTAAAACTTCTACATATATTAAACATCAGTAGTTCACTCAGTCCTCCTCTTCTCTCCTTTAAGAATCCACCACCTACCACCAGGTCTTGAAGATATTTTCCAATAATTTCTTCTAGAAGTTTTTTTTTTTTTAAGCTTTAAAGAGCTTTATTTTTGTGATTCTTTCTTCTTCTTCTTCTTCTTCTTCTTTCTTTTCTTTTAAATGTTACATTCAGGAAATTTGAGGTCCCCATGTGCCCCCCATACCACCCACGCCACCCCTCCCACATAAACAAACTCTTCCATCATTGTGGCACATCCACTGCACCCGGCGAATACATTCTGGAGAACCGCTGCAGCACAGGGACAGTCTACACTCTCCCCCAGTCCACCCAGTGGGCCACAACAGGACATACAATGTCCAGCATTCATCCCTGCAGCACCACCTAAGACAACTCCAAATCCTGAAAATGTCCCTAGAAGTTTTATGGTTCTTGCTTTTATTTTTAGGTTTTTGATCCATTTTGAGTTAATTTTTGGATAAGATGTGAGATCAGGGTCCTCTTTCCTTCTTTCAGCTATGGATATCCAATTCTTTCAGTACCATTTGTTGAATAGATTGTTCTGCCCGAGCTGTGTGTTTGACAGGCTAGTCAAAATTCACTTGACCATACCTGTGAGGGTCTGTTTTTGAACCATCAATTTGGTTCCATTGGTCTATTGTGTCTGTCTTTAGGACAGTACCATGCTGTTTTTAACACTATAGGTAGGAATTATGATTTCAAGTCTGGAGAGAGGGTTCACTTTTCCTTTTTATGATGTTTCTGGCTATTCAAGACTCCTTACTCTTCCAAATAAATTTAATGATCATGTTTTCAATTTTTTCTTTAATGCTGGTGGAATTTTTATCAGGTTTGCATTTAATCTGTATGTCAATTTGAGTAGAATTGACATCTTAATGATACTTTGTCTTCCGATCCATGAGCATGGAATGTTCTTCCAGTTATTTAGGGCTTTTTGATTTGTTTTAACACTGTGTTGCAGTTTTCTGAATACAAGTGCTTTACGTCATTGGTTAAGTTTATTCCTGACTACTTGAGTTTTATCTGTCATATTTTATTTTCACCACTCTTTTGATACTTTTACTTTTATTGATATAATCGTCATTTCTACACTCCCTTCCAGGCCCCTCTCTCCTGTCTTTTCTTTTCAGGCTCTGGCACACCCTTTAGTATTTCCTGAAAATCTGGTCTCTTGCTTAGAAATTCTCTTCAGTTTCTGTTTATCTGTGAATATACTAATTTCACCCTCATTTTTGAAAGATAGTCTTGCTGGATATAAGATTATTGGCTGGAAGTTTTTCTCTTGTAGCATCTTAAATATATCAGACTACTGTCTTCTTTGCCTCCATGGTTTGTGGTGAGAAGTCAGCACTTAATCTTATTGGATATCCCTTATATGTTATGCATTGCTTTTCTCATGCTGTTCTTAGAATTCTCTCTTTGTCTTTGGCATTTGACATTCTGACGAGTATGTGTCTTGGAGTTGGTCTATTTGTTTTTTTTTGGATGGGAGTACATTGTGCTTCTTGGACAGGGATATCTATGTTTTTCAATAGGAGTGGGAAATTTTCTACCATTATTTCTTCAAATATTCCTTCTGCCCCTTTTCCCTTCTCTTCTTCTGGAACACCTGTGATATGTATGCTTGCATGCCTTTTGCTGTCATTTAGTTCCCTGAGACCTTGTTCAATTTTTTCCTTTCTTTTCTTTATTTGTTCTTTTGTATGTTCATTTTCAGAGGCCATTTCTTTAAGCTTACCAATCCTTTCTTCTGCCTCCTCAAATCTGTTATTATATGATTCCAATGTTTTTTAATTTCATTGATTTCACCTTTCATTCCCATAAGATCTGCTATTTTTCTATGTATGCTTTCAAATTCTTATTTGTGTTCATCTAATGTCTTCTTAATATCTTTAATCTCTTTAGCCATTTCATTGAATTTATTAAGGAGATTTGTTTGAATATATATGATTAGTTGTCTCAACTCCTTTATGTCATCTGGAGGCTTATCTTGTTCCTTTAAACTGGGCCATAGCTTCCTGTTTCTTGGTGTGGATTGTAATTTTTTGTTGGTGTCTTTGCATCTGGCTTACTAGAGTATTTTTTCTGGGTGCAGTTTTCTCTTTAGTTTAGGAATTCCTATCCTTTCTTCCTTGCTGGCTGTGCAGTAGGAGTCAAGGATGTAGTTGGTGCTGTAAGCTGTGGAGGCTCAAGCTGCCCTCACTGCACCAGGGACCAATGAGGCTTCTTCCAACCTTCTCCTTTGCCAGGGGTAGGGATAGAGTCACAGTTGTGTGGAATAATCCAAGTGCAGGCCTAGACTTTAGTTGCCCAGAGAGACTGATGAAGATTCATGCCCCTTCCTTCCCTGCCTAGGGTGGAGGTGGAGCTGTAGGTGTGGGCAGCAGTCTATGCAGTGCGGGTCCAAGATGACTGCAGTTGACCTGGTAGACTTCTGAATTTCAGTCTATGCCAACCAAAGGTACCTGCAGTTACCTGTATAGGCTGGTGCAGGGCTCCTCAGCCTCCTCCCTGCCAGAGGCAGGGTTGAAGCCTAGGCTAGGGCTGCATGCTGATCTACAAGAAAGAAACTGGTTCCTGCTGACACTGAGAATCTCAGTCAGTCCAGCTTCCCCTCAGGCTGGGGGTGGAGTCAAAAATGGTGGCTACCGGCTTCTCTCTCACTTGGGCTGACTCACACCCCAGCTGTTCCCAAGGTTATATCTTAGCCAGCCAATTCTACCAGTCAGTAGCTGAAATCGGCTGCCAACCGTCTCCTCCTCCCCTGTTTCTGGGAAATGGAGCTTTCAATTCCAGCCATAGAATAGCTCTTGGGGCAGCTCATGCCACCAGAGTAGGATAATCACCAGCCTCCATGGCTTGACTGGTAATTTCCCAGAGAGGCTAGTGCAGGTCTCTGCAGCTTCCTCCCTGCTAGAGGTGGCACTGGGGCCTAGGTTAGAGCTGTAGTTTGACCTGGATGGAAAGAAACCAGTCCCAACCAGCACTGGAATTTTGAGTCCACCCTGCTTCCCCTCATGCCAGGTGTGGAGTTAAGATGGTGGCTCCTAGCCTCTTTCTGACTTGGACATGCTCAAACTTTAGCTGTTCTCAGGATTATACTGTAGCCCACTGAATTTACTCATCAGTAGCTGAAATTGGTGCCCAACCAACCGTCTCTTCCTCCCCTGTTTCGGGGAAGTGGAGCTTTCAATTCCAGCCATGGAACAGCTCCCAAGGTGGCTTGTGCCTCCAGTGGAGGATGGGCACCAGCCTCCAGGGTGTGGAGTGCTCTACTTATGAGTCTTCTCTGCAGATGGGCAGTCTCCTCCTTCCACTCCTTCAAGGATATTGCAAGATGCTCTTCTGATCTCCTGGAGCCCCCAAACAGGTGCTTCAGAGAGCTAGCTCCAGAGAGCTCTGGGTATTTGCTAACTGCCCTGTAGCAGGAGCTGAGTCTAGGAGCTCCTTACTCTGCCACCATCTTGCTGATCCCTTGAATTAATTTTTTGATATGGTCTGAGGTAGGAATGTACCTTCATACTTTTGCATAAGGTTATCCAGTTTTCACAGCACCATTCATTTGTTGAAGAGATTATTCTTTCCTCATTTAGTGGACTTGGCTCCCTTTTCAAAATATCAGTTGGTTATAGGTGTTTATTTCTGTGCTCTCAATTCTATTCCATCAGCGTATTTGTCAGTTCTTGCACTAATAACATATTACTTTGATTACTGTAGCTTTGTAATAAGTTTTTAAATTGGGAAGTATGATTCCTCCAACTTTGTTCTTCTTTTACAGGGTCTCTTCACACTCCACATGAATTTGATGATCAGTTTTTCCATTTCTGTAGGGAAAGTTCTTGGGATTTTGGTTGAATTGTATTAAATCTGTAAACCATTTGGGATAGAATTGATACCTTAATGATACTGAGTGTTCTAATCCATAAAGCATTGAATGTCTTTCCATTTGTTGAGGTCTTCTTTAATTTCTTTTGGTAATGATTTGTGGTTTTCTGCATACAAGTTCCTTATATCCTTAGTAAAATATACTCCTAGATATTTTATTCTTTTAGTTGCTATTATAAATGGAATTGTTTTCTTGATTTCCTTTTTGGATTGTTCACTGCTGGTATATAGAAATGCCACTGATGTTTGCATATTAGTGTTGTACCCTGCCACTTTGCTGAAATCATTTTTTAGTTCTAGCAGCTTTCTTGCAGATTCTTCTGGCTTTTCTATATATAGGATCATGTCATTTGTGAATAAGAATAATTTTACTTCTTTTCCAATGTGGATCCTGTTATTTCTTTTTTCTTGCCTAATTGCTCTGGCTAGCACTTCCAGCACAATGTTGAATAGCATCCTTGTCTTGTTCCTGATCTGAGGGAGAAAGATTTCAGTCTTTCACTATTGAGTATGATGTTATCTGTTATATGTACTTTATCATATTAAGGAAGTTCCCTTTGCTTCTGTAGCAGTTTGATATGGCTATGAATTCCCAAAATAGATATTGGATTATATTTGTAATCTGATCTGTACCTGGGCATGACTGGGTTATGATTAGGGCATAGATAAAAGGCATGGCAAAGAACAGCGTTCAGGGTTTTCTGATGTTGGAGTATTGATGTTGGAGTTTGATGCTGAAGTCTTAAGCTGGAGCCCTAGAAAGTAAGCTCACAGAGGAAAGAGAAGCCAGCCACAGGAAGATGCAAGCCCTGGGAAGAAAGGAACCTTGAACTCAGAGAGAAGCCAGACTCTGGAAGGGGGAACCCAGGAAACCTGAACCTTCACAGCCATTGGCAGCCATCTTGCTCCAACAAGTGGAAATAGACTTTGGTAAAGGAAGTAACTTATGCTTTATAGCCTGATATCTGTAAGCTCCTACCCCAAATAAATACCCTTTATAAAAACCAACCCTGGGAAGTGGACTTGGCCCAGTGGTTAGGGCATCCATCTACCACATGGGAGATCCGCGGTTCAAACCCCGGGCCTCCTTGACTCGTGTGGAGCTGGCCCATGTGCAGTGCTGATGCGTGCAAGGAGTGCCATGCCACGCAGGGGTGTCCCCCATGTAGGGGAGTCCCACGTGCAAGGAGTGCACCCTGTAAGGAGAGCCACCAGCCCGAAAGAAAGTGCAGCCTGCCTAAGAATGTGCCACCCACACAGAGAGCTGACACAACAAGATGATGCAACATAAAGAAACACAGATTCCCGTGCCGCTGACAACAACAGAAGTGGACAAAGAAGAAGACGCAGCAAATAGACACAGAGAACAGACAACTGAGGGTGGGGGCGGGGGGGGGAGGGAAAATAAATAAATAAATAAATAAATAAATCTTAAAAAATTAAATTAAATTTTTAAAAAACCAACCCATTTCTGGTATTTTGCATCAGCACCTTTTTGGCTGAGTAATACAGCTTCCTATTTTTCTGAATATTTTTATCAAGAAAGGATGCTGCATTTTGTCAAATGCATTTTCTGAATCAATTGAGATGATCACGTTTTTGTTTTCTCATTCTATTAATGTGGTATATTATTGCATTGATTGATTTTCTTATGTTGGTCACACTGGCATTCCTGGAATAAATCCTTCATCATGGTGCGTAATCCTTTTGCTGTGAAGCTGGGTTCAGTTTGCTAGTATTTTGTCAAAGATTTTTGCATCTATATTCATAGGAGATATTGGGCTGTAGTTTTCTTTTCTTGTAATATGCCTGGCTTTGGTATTAGGGTAATGTTGACCTCATGGCATGAATTAGGAAGTCTTCTCTTCTGTTCAGTTTGTTTGGAAGAGTTTGAGGGAATTAGTGTTAGTTCTTTAAATGTTTGTTAAAATTCCACCGGTGAAGTCATCTTTTCCTGGATTTTCCTTTTTTGGGAGGATGTCATTACTGTTTCAATCTCTTCTTTTATTATTTGTCTGTGAAAATCTTCTATTTCTTTTTGTATCAGCTTAGGAAGTTTGTGTGTTTTTAGGAATTTGTCCATTTCATTTAGCTTGTGCAGTTTATTTGTGGCAGTTGTTCATAATATCCTCTTATAGGGAAGCAGATTTGGCTCAACTGATAGAGCATTTGCCTACCACATTGGAGGTCCAGGCTTCAAACCCAGGGCCTTCTGACCTGTGTGGTGAGCTGGCCCACATACAGTGCTGAGGTGTGCGAGGAGTGCCGTGCCACACAGGGCTGTCCACCCCATAGGGAATCCCACGCTCAGGGAATGAGCCCTGTAAGGAGAGCCGCACCATGGGAAAAATGTGTAGCCTGCTCAGGAGTGGTGCCGCACACGTGGAGAGCTGATGCAGCAACATGACGCAACAAAAAGAGACACAGATTCCCAATGCCACTGACAAGAAAACAAGTGGACACAGAAGAACACAAAGCAGATAGACACAGAGAGCAGATAACTGGGCGGAGGGGTGGGGGGAAGGGGAGAGAAATAAATGAAAAATAAATCTTAAAAAAATCCTCTTATAATTATTTTTTTCTGAAAGGTCAGTAGTCATGTCCCCCTTTCGTTTCTTATTTCTTTTTATTTGGGCAGACCTCCCCCCCCCCCTTTTTTTTGTTAGTCTAGCTAAAGGTTTATCAATTTTATTGGTCATTTTTAAAGAGTCAACATTTGGTTTCATTGATTCTCTCCATTGTTTTTCTATTCTCTATTTCATTTATCTATCTGTACTCTCATCTTTAGTATTTCCTTCCTGATGCTCACTTTGGGCTTCATTTGCTCTTCTTTTTAGATCCTCCTGGAGTGAGATTAGATTCCTGATTTGAGATCTTTTTTTTAACATGAGCATTTAGTGGTAAAAATTTCCCTCTGTCACTGCCTTTGTTGCATCCCATAATTTTCAGTATGTTTTGTTCTTATTTTGTATTGCCTCAAGATATTTTTAATTTCCCTTGAGAATTTTTTCTTTGACTGATTAATTGTTTAAAAGTATATTGTTTGGTTTCTACATATTTGTGCATTTTCTAGTTCTTCCTCTATTATCAATTTTTAGCTTCCCTCCTTTGTGATTAGAGAAGATATTTTGTATGATTTTAATCTTTTAAAATTTATTGAGACTTGTTTTGCGACCTAACATATGGTCTATCTTAGAAAATGATTGTATGCACTTGAGAGTAATTTGTACTCTGTTGTTATTGGATGAAGTGTCCTATATAGATCTGCTAGGTCTAATTAGTTTATAGTGTTGTTCCAGTCCTCTATTTCATTATTTATATTCTATTGAGTATTGGACATGGTGTATTGAAGTTTCCTACTATTAATGTAGAACCTTCTGTTTTTCCATTCTTATCTGTCAATGTTTGCCTCATGTATTTTGGTCATAGTCATTATATATTCTTGATGAATTAACCATTTCATCAATATATATAGTGCCCATTTTTGTCCCTTTTTATCATTTTTGACTTAAGTCTGTTATTAGTATAACTATTCCCAGTCTTTTTTGATTATTATTTACATGGACTATTTTCCCATCTTTTCACTTTCAGCCTACTTGTTTCTTTGAATTTAAATTGAATCTCTTATAAACAGAATATAGTTGGGTCATGCATTTTAATCCATTCTGCCAACCTCTGATTTTTGACTGGAAAGTTTGAGCCATTTGCATTTAAAGTAACTACTGATAATGCAATGTTTTTCTCCGCCATTTTAATCATTGGATTTTATAAGTCTTTTCCTTTTATTTTTCTTTTTTGGTCCCTCATGTCATCCATTACTGCCTATTTTATTATTTAGTTGACCCTTTGCAGTGAACCCTTTAGAATCCCTTCTCATTTTCTTCAGTGTGTATTATTCTATTTTCTTCATGGTTACCATGGTGCTTAAATTTAATATCCTATATCTTTTATAATCTTGTTTGGTTTGATATCAATTTAACTTCAATAGCATACACAAACTCTGTTTCTATAATCCTCTGTTCCCTCACCTTTATGTAGTTCTTGTCACAGATTACATATTATTCATTATAAGACCCAAATCATTGGTTTATCTTTACTTTTTTGCATTTGCCTTTTAGATGCTGTAGAAAGAAAAAGTGAAGCTACAAACCAAAAATATAATTGTACCAGCATTATATTCTCCTATTTTGATATCATTACCAGAGATTTTTATTTCTTTATAAACCTTTGATCTATTATCTAGTGTCCTTTCCTTTCAACCTGAAGAACTCGCTTTAGCATTTCTTGTATTGCTGGTCTAGTGGTGATGAACTCCCTCAGCTTTTGTTTATCTCTCCCTCTTTTTGGGAAGACAGTTTTGCCAGATATAAAATTGCTGATTGGCAATTTTTTCCTTTCTGCATTTTAATATGCATTCCCATTGCCTTTTTGCATCCATGATTTCTGATGAGAAATTGATCCTTAATCTTATTGTAGCTTCCTTGAACATGTGCCTTCCTTCTCTCTTGTAGCTTTCAGAATTCTCTATCTTTGGCATTTGACACTGAGAAATGTCGGTCTTGGTTTGGGTCTATTTGGGTTTATTGTGTTTGGAATTTGTTGAGCATCTTGGATATATATATTCATGTCTTTCATTAAATTTGACAGGTTTTTAGCCATTATTTCTTTGAATATTCTCTCTGTGCCTTTCACTCTTTCTTCTTCTTCTGGAATTCCCACAATGAATATATTGTTAGGCTTGATGATATACTATACATTCATCAATCAGACTCTATTTGCTTTTATCCAATGGATTTTTTTTTTTTTTGCTCCTCAGGATAAATGATTTCAATTGTTTTATCTTCAAATTCACTGATTCCTTCCTTCTTCAGCTAGTTCCCATCTACTATTGAACCTTTCTAGGAAATTTCTTATTTCTCCTACTATGGTAGGTTCCTTTTCATAATTTCTATCTCTTTATTAATAATCTCTTTGTCTTCATTTATCATTTTCCTGATTTCCTTTATCTCTTTGAACATGTTTAGAACCATTTTTTAAAGAAGTTTTTGGTTGGTTTGTCCCAGGGTATATCTGGTACTTCTAGTTAACTGGTTTATAATGCTTTATCCTGCTTCCCTGCATGGGCCATTGTTTCCTCTTTCTTTGTATGCTTTGCAATCTTTTGTTGAAATCTGGACATTTGATACTTTAATGTGTTATCTCTGGAATTTAGATACTGAGGTATCTGTTCCTTAAACTTGTATCCCACTACTCTAATTATAGAGATTTCCTTGAATGTCAGGAAGTAAATTAAAAACCCTGCAAAACAGCAAAGGAAACATATTTCTGTCTTTGCAAATTGACCTGTGTGAGTGCTCTTCTTCAGAAGTTACCCATCCGAGTAATGGATTTTAGAGAATAGCCTATGTTTAAAGCTTAAGGTCTTACCTGGTCTTTTCTGTACGTGTGCCTTTCCTGGGCCTGTATATGTGCCCCTAACAATTTCCCCATTTACATGGATGTAAATGTTCTCATTCCCCAAGGAAACAGTGTTTCCCCATGGTCCCAAGTGCCACGCTGTATGCCCCACAGCTGGTAGCCTTTTGGCCCAAACAGCTGTGATCTGACTCTTTTCCTATAGCATTTATTAGGAGAGCTCTAAGAACCACCTCTATACACTGGTAAATTCTGGGATGGTGAGCCTGACAGGTGTTCTGGTTTATTCCTTTGGACTGCCACCAGACAGATTGACCCAGACATATATACACCCTAGTATGTGCATAAAGGTTAGTCTGCTTCCTACAGAATTGGGACCAAGGACCCACACTGGGGGCACAAGCCAGTTCTGTGTCAAGTTGGTATAGGGTAGGGGGAGGGGCCAGCAAGTGCGCTGTAAGAGTCTACTATTTTTAAGTTGTCTTTTTCTTGATTTGGTACTCACCCTATTACTGTGATCCTTTAACTGTTTACTAGAATTTTAAGAAAGATATTTCTGCCAGCTCTTTTTGTTGCTTAATTGTTTCTATAGGGAAACCAGGCCCTGGAGTGTCTCACTATACTATCTTGATTGGCATGGGGCCTCTTTTAACTCTGACATAACTGCAGACTTAGAGAAAATAGAACAAAGTTTCCCACATAGTCTTCACCAAGATTCCCCACATGTTTCATTGTACCACATTTTAATGTTTTCCCCCTTGCTCCCTCTCTCTCTCCTTCCCTCCCTCCCTCTGATCTATCTTTCTATTTTAAGTTGCAGACATATGAAGGCCTTTTGCCATTAAATGATCTGAGTTTATTTCCTAAAAACAAGATTATTCACTTTCATAAACATAGTACAGTTATCAAAATCATGAAATTAACATTTATACTATAACTATTATTGTCTAATCTACAGATCTTATTCATTCTTTGTCCCAATACTGTATGTTATAAGAAAAGAAAGTCAAGCATCTTATGTTGTATTTAGTTGTCATATCTATTTAGTCTCCTTTAATCTGGAACAGTTTCTAGTCTTTCTAAGTTTTTCATTATGTTGATTTTTTAAAAAATTGTAGGCCAGTTATTTTTTCAAAATTATATCTATTAAGATATAATCTACATACCCTTTTTTAGATGTACAGTTTTCAAGTCAGTTACTTTGTAGAATGGCCCTCAATTTGGGTCTGTCTGAGTTTCCCTCATGATTAGATTCAGGTTTTGCTTCTTTGGCAGAAATATCACAAAAGGGATTTTACATTCTTCTCAGAGCATCGTATCAGGCAGCACATGATATTGATTTGTCCCATTTCTAGTAAAAATAACTGTGATCCCTTCCTTAAGATACTTTCTGCCAGGTTTTTCTAGTGTGAAATTCCTCTGTTTTTCCTTTGGTAATTTATATACATCTTATGCGGAGATACTTTGAAATTGTTTAAATATTGTTACTCTACAAACTTTCGCCCACCATTTTTTTCATCCACTGATGAATCATGAATCTTGCCTGAAATATGGTATTTACCAAATGATGATTTTCTACTTCTATCATTCCTATTACATTTGTTATTTGTCTTCCTACCACTAGAAAGACAACCCCCCATCTAATTAATTGAGTATAGACTTATTCATTATTTTATTTAGTAGGTTATATGCACTTGTTATCATCAGTTATTATTATCATTATTTAGGCAGTACCAAGGATCCTGGGACCTCTTACATGGGAAGCGGGTGCTCAAACCACTCAGCTACATCTGTTCCCCTCATCAATTATTTTGATGTTCAAATTGTTGCAGCTTTATCCCTTTCAAACTGGACCAAATTTTGTCCTTACCATTCTTTGAGTACTTCCTTACTTTCTGGCACAACAAGATGTTCCAGGTTCGTCCTGTACTTTCTGTGCCCCAGCCCCAGACTCACCCATTTCTCCAAAGAATGGTGCAGTTTTCTGGAGGGGGGGAATGAATGACATGTCCTTTGATGTCATTTCAACCTTGAGATTCTTTCTAAATTCATGAGTCTAGAATCAGAAAGTGGAGACCTCAGGTGTAAAATTTTATTAAGTATATTTATTTATCTAGCTTTAAAAAAATGAATCTGAAGTAATTTATTTAAAAAGTCATACAATAAAATTTAGGGACTATGAATTTTCAAAGGGGAAAATGGGAAAAATTTCCTTCTTAAAGAGGAAAACTGATATGCCAGCCAAGAAAATTGTTGGGCTTGCCCAGAAAAACTTGGCATTCAGCATTCTAGCAGCCAAATTAAAGAGGGAACTTCACAGGGAGAAGATGCCCATGCTTACAGAACACCTTCAGGGACTCTGAATTGCTGGCACAGACAGGCCCAGCAAGGAACAGGGCTCATATGGTATTGTGGGAATAAAGAGTCTTTCCAGCCTGGCATTCCAGCCCATCAGAAGTAGACTTAGCTGCAGAGAGGAATCGGAAGGCCAGAATTGTTTTTCTTGAAACTGGTACTTAAGGGCCCCAATCGTTCCTTCACTTATTCCTTTCTCATTCAGTGATATGTTATTGAATACTTACTAGGAACCATGCACCCACCAGGCCCAGGGGAGGCAAAGATGATTCGGATCCAGACCTTGAATTGCCAGGTCTGGTAGTCAAGGAGGCATGACTATGAATAAATGGTAAACCAGATAAAATACTAAATATTCTTTGAGAGGTGCTATAGGAATTGAGAGACAATGGCAAGGCATTTTGTTTAGCTGAAGGAGGTTTTCATGAAGAAGATGCTACTTTATAAAATCATGGAACTTCAGATCTGCAAAAGGGCCTTGAAGGGAATCTGGGCCAGCAGCCCCACTGGATGCTTGAGTCTTTTCTACCACTTGGTGATTGCCATCTGAAAGAAGTAGTGACAAATAAGAATATGCAAATGAAGGCAGTTGTCCATATGTTAATAGCTATTCCATGGTTCCTTTACTTATTTACATATTCACCAAATATTATTGAGGCTCTAGAATGTTCTTTGTACTCTGCTGGATTCTAGGTATACAGTGTAAGCAAAAATACAGACCTTGATCAAATTAATTGAAAAATACATGTATTATTGAAAATGCTCTAAGTGCTATAATGAAAGTTTCCCAGCACTTGCAGAGCAGGAGGTCAGGGTTGATTGCCTTGAGGAAGTGATATTAAGCTGAGAGCAGAAGAAAAAGTTGGGATCACTAGATGGGACAGGCCAGGAGTATTCCAGGCAGAGGGAAGAGCCTGTGCAAAACCTCAAGCTGGGAGGGGTCGGGGTACATCAGAGGAGTAGCAAGCCAGTGTGGCTGGAGGGCAGAGAGCAGGGGAAATGTTCATGACACACAGTGAGGCTGGAGAGGTGGGCAGGAGCCCAGCACAGGCCATGGCAGGGGGTCTTCCAGAGAGGCAGGGAGAAGAGGTGAGTGGGTGGAGAACCGTGAACCCAGAGCAACTATTTTAAGAGATGGAAGAAGCTGGAGGTGAGCTGGGGACAAAATAATGAAATGATAGGAATGCTGGAAATAATAAAAATAGCATTCTTATTCACTGAGTGCCCCATTTGGCCAACGAGGCAACCAAGGCTCAGAGACCTTAGTGATAGAAGACGGGGTAATGGGAAGGCAGGGTTAGTAGCTAAGCAGAGCAGAAAATAGGCTATTTCTTACTATCTACCCTATCTACTTTCTTGCATATGAGGAGATACACACAAGAATGTTCTTTGCAGCAGTGCTTGTAATTGCAAAAAATTGAAATAACATTAATGCCTATGGTTATGGGAATGGGTAGAAAATCTGTGGTATACTCTTAACGTGGAACACTGTGCAGAGTTGGGAGAATGCACTAGATTTCTGTGTGCTGACATGGAAGTTCTCCAAGACATATAGCTGGGGAAAAAGCACCAGGCAGGAGAATACGTACAGGATGGTATTGTTGCCATATATGGGAAAAAGCAGTCCTGAAAAAAAACAAAAAACTATCCTCTCACCCATGTGGGTTTACTTTTGTAATACTTAAATGCCCAGAACAAAGAAAGGAGGGCTTTAGAGCAAACTGAAAACAGTGGTTATCTGGGGAGAAAGGAAGGTCTTGGGATTAGGGCAGGGTCAAGGGGGCTTTCAGTTTCTTGTATAACGTCTTAATTTTATAATGGAAACTTTAAAATCTATACAAAAATAGGACAGGGTCATAAACCCCCAAGTCCTGGTTACTTCCTCACTCTTTCCTCCTGCATTATTTGAAGCACATCTCAGACATTCCATTCCATTCAAAAATATTTCAATTAAGTATCTCTAAAAGATAAGGACTCTTAAAAATGTAACCACAATATCATATCTAAAAGTAGTAATAATATTCCTTAGGATCATCACATTCCTTTGATTGGCTTGTAAATAACAGTTTGTTTGTTCAAATCTGGCTCCAAATAATGTCCATGCATTGTAATTGGTTGATACGTCTCATGTCTTTTTGTGTATTTTTGCCAGTGATCTCTGAGATCATTAGATGTGATTTTGTTGTGTCAAAGGATAAGGGCACCTGTCATTTTACTAAATGTTATCAAATTCCCTTCCAATGGGTTGTACCATTTTGCATTCCCACAGGCAGTGAGTGAGAATGCCCGTTTCTTCACAGCCTCCCCAACAGACTGTACTATTAAATTTTTACAACTTGGTAGAGTGTAAATGGTGTCTCATTGTAGTTTCCATTTCTGAGTCTGAGTCTATAGAGGAAAGAAGCAATTTGCATAGAAATAATATTGCCAGCTAACATTCAGCACATATTTTACTTATTTTACTTAATCCTCAAACAATCCTACTAAGAAAGTAGCATTATATCATGTTTTAAAGGGGGGAAACTGAGGCACAGTAGGGCTGAGTGAATTTGTCTAAGGTCACATAGCAAGAATGTGGAGGAGCCAGGATTTGAACCTCAGTGGTCTGTGTTCAGAAACTGCTTCTGGGCTGTCCTGCTAACCTGAGCTGCCGAATCTGGAAAGCATCCCAAAACTGGAATGTGAGCACCCTCCTAGATCCGTTCTTTCTTTCTTACTTAGAGCCTACTAATAGAACTTCTGGAAATGGCAATTTGTCTCTCCTTGGTTTTGAGGGCAAGGAGAGGGACATTACAGGCTGTTCCTGGTCCCCTGGCAATCTGAGCAAGCCAGTGGTCTGGGGACTCAGGCCTGGAAGGATGCAGTCTGCGTGATGGGACACAAAGCCTGAGTTCCAGAGGAGTCACACCTGCAAGTGGTTCTATTGCATAATTTGGACCCCCTAATTGTATGTTATCAGAAAATGTGTTTTCCCTTCCTTTCCCCCTCCTGTTTTTTGAAGAAAAGGTGAAAATAAGACAGGAATGGGCTTTGGAAAAGAGGAGCTAACCCATGTGAACCTGTCAGATTTAGACTTCTAAATGAGTGTTCTCCAAAACACCTTTGACTTTACTGACATATTATTTGCACACTTTACCTTCTACATAAAATATCTGATTTTATTCTTACAACATTACTCCAATGAGTGTGTCAGCTCTCATTCTAGCCATTCTTCAGAGGAGGAAACAGGACATTATTTTGGGGACTCTCTGAGGCCCATGCATCTTGACAAAGGCTCAAGACCCAGACTGCAATTTGTCTGGTCCCCATTAGGGAACGTTAGCCAGGATCCTCTGCAAAGAGGAGCATGGTCGAAGTTTGAATATTAGAGAAAAGAAGTTGAGGGAGCAATGAGGGAGGCAGGCAACTGGGTGGCAGGAAACGAACGAAAGTCACCCATCCAACTCTTCCCCATTGACAGGCGCGCGTGCGCACGCACATGGCCACACCTCACGCTGGGTTCGAGCCCTGGCGCCCTTACGTCAGAGCTGTGGAGTGTGGGGAAGTGCCTTTCTCTCCTTGCACCTCAGTCTCCTCTGAAGATCCTTCTGTGGAGGGGGTGATGTGAGGACCGAGAAGAGTACAGAGGGCCCGAGGGCACGGTTAATGCAGCGCCCCTGCGGGAAGGAGCTCAGCAAACGCTGAGAGAACCCGTGCTAAACGTCACCGTCACCGAGTGCGAGCCGCCTTGGAGGTCCAGGGTTCACTCTTATTGTCCTCGGGAGGAGTGGGTGAGGAGCAGCCTTCTGACCCCTGGTTCAGACCCTGATTGCCACACCAGATCAAGCAGCCCGGGCCCTTGGAACACACAGGGGCTTTTGTGTGTGTGTCCTCCATTCACTCCCATTTCCTTTCTACAAGGGCCCAGCTCCCACCCCCACCCCCACCACATAGACCTATTAGAAAACCACAAAAGACTGCTTCTGGGCTCTTGTCTTTGAAATATGTTTTAGACCATTTGCTTTTCTTTAGCAAATGCGTTTTAGGTGTTTTGTACACCCTCCACTCCCCCATCAATCAAGAATGCCTGTAGAAATTCTGTCTGGGGTTGTAATGAGAGACGTCAGTTTAGTAGGGATCCTCGACTCCCTCATGCACCTTCTATCACAAAAACTGAACAACAATGACGACGACCACTTCCCTTCCCCCAAATCTAGCAACCAAGGGCTTTGGGAGAAGGAGCTGGAGAGTCATTCTGGGTTTTGGCAGGACTTCAGATTCTGGTTTTATTTTTCCAGTACAAGCTCAATAATTCTTGAGATCCAAATTTAGAAGTTTATATGGAGCGCTCTGAGAAATCAGTAGTAAGACAGCCAGAATTTTGAACTACTTTTTTTCCCCACAAGCGATCTAATAAAGCTATTGCACAGTCATTTCCCAAGGTCAATTATCAGCTTTTAATAGTTTAAATGAATTGTTTGAAAGGCTCCTCAATTTGTCCTCATCCAAGCTTGCACATGTTTGAGTGTAGGAATGAAAGGAGAGGAAGAGAGGGGAACGGGGAGCTGACAGAAGAGCTGGGTTCAGCCCTAGTAACGGGTGCAGGAAGGGGATGAGCTCTGGAGTTAGTTTCTCCCTGTAATGTCCCAGGGATGCGAGTGGGAGCCCTGTTTCACCCTCCGAGATCAGATCTAAATAGCCTCAGGGATATGAGTGTAGGTCACCATGTCTACCTCCAAGCAGGCCCATGGGTGCACCCTCTACCTTGGAAACCTGCAGGGAAGTGAAGGAGAAAGGGGGGTTGGAGAGTGAGGTTAGAGTGTCAGTGGAAGAAATCAGAGGGAGGGCTCTTGAGTGTTTACAGAATCAATGAATTTGTTGAAGGGAATGAGGAGAAGGAAGAAGAGAGAAGTAAAAGGAGGTGGCCACTCATGGGGAGTGGGGCTCCCAACACAACCAGGACCTCATACTAATAATCACCATTGTAATTATGGTAATGCTAGTTAGACCCCAATGCTACTCACCATACAGAGGGAAACAGAGAGTCAGCCAGGATAAGCCTTTGGTCTAAGGTCACCTAGTTAGTAAGGCTGATTTGCATCCAGAACCTGTGATTATAACCACAACTGTTATTTTGTACATCACTTGAGGGCCACATGAAAATTTTAGGAAAATCCAGATACCTGTTGTTTTAGTTTGTGAAAATCTGCCGGAAGCAATATACCAGCAATGGATTGGCTTTTACAATGGGGTTTTTATTGGCTTACAAACTTACAGTTCTGAGGTCATGAAAAAGTCCAAATCAAGGCTTCGATCAGGTGATGCTTTTCTCCCTGAAGACCAGCTGCTGGCAATCCTGGACTCCTCTCTTACATGGCAAGGCACGTGGTGGTATTTGCTGGAGCTCTCCCTCCTCCTCTGAGCTTCCTTGTCTTCAGCATCCTAGTCCATGGCTTTTTCTCTGCTTCTATGTTCCATTGATTTCAGCTTCTGGCTTCTGGGACCTTCTTTCTTAGCTTCTGGGGATTTCTTTCTATCTCTCCATATTCATCCTCTTGATAAAGTAAGAGGATTAAGACCCATCCTGGGTCATGCCCCACTGAAGTAGTCTAACCAAAAGGTCCCACCTACAATAGGTTTATACCCACAGGAATGGGTTAGCCTTAAGGACATCATTTTCTGGGGTCCATAAAAGCCTCAAACTACCACTAATGTAAAGAAGAAAATAAAAATACTTGCCAGCCCCCCTCACAGTCATAGCCACATGAACATTTTGGCATCTGAGGCAGAGACTATGGATGTTCACCATAATCCATTCTTTCCTTTCCCCATAGAAAGAGAACTGTAGCTGGGCCATGGCTGCCCAGCTGGATGGCCTTTTCCAGCCTCCCTTACAGCTAGGAGTGAACAGGAGCCATGTTTCTCACCCATGGAAAGGAGAGGAGGATCTGTGGATGCTCTATGGATCTGGAGTGGAGACAGTAGAAGGGGCTCCTCCACAGTCTCTTTCCCCTTCCTTATGGCTGGAACCTGCATGTGCTGCCACCCAGCACCATGCTCATGAGGACAGAGCTTAGCAGGGGAAAGCACAGAATGGAAGGAAAGGCTGCATCGGGAAATTTGCCTGTCTCCTGGGCCATTTACTTTGAAACCGCTATGTGAAAGAGAAATGAATTTCTTTGTTCTTCACGCTATTGTATTTTAACATCTCTTTATTATGCAACTTTCTCTAACTACTACATGTATTTCCTTCTAGTTTCCTTTCCTATGGGTATGTGTACAGTCATTTTTACATAGCCATCCTCTCCTTAGGTATTTGTGCTTTTTCTTATATTTTATGATTCTCCATCAGGATTGGTGAGTCCAAACTTACCATCTAATTCCAGAACAATATTAGTCAAGCATGATGATCAAACTACAAAGTTCCCATTCTATACTTCTTTGGTTTGAAAAGACCTTTGATCTTAGGCACTTGGTAGGCAGAATTTAGTTCCCATAAAACCATCAAAATAGCTAAAGTTCTTAAGATTGGCTTCCTTGCCCTTGTATCTTGTGCTATGGTATACAAGGCCTAGTTATCCCAGTTTCCTCATCTGGAGCCTTCCATCATCATTATCTCCTAATTGGGTTCAGAATTTCTATTTCATAGATGAGGACACTGAGGATCAGAGAGGACCTAGTTCTCTGGGCCCCACACATGGTTGAGAATCCACACCTGGTCAAGGATGCACTGAGACATAGTGGGGGCCTTTGATTCCAAATTTCTAAATTTGGAATAGATTCCAATTTCTAAATTTGGAATAGATTCCAATTTCTAAAATTAACTTTCATAGTTTTTTCTTACCTTTTAAAAAGTAATATGTATCCCTAATATATACTACTTCAACATAGCAGTCAGAATAAGCCATATAAAATATGTCATAAAAAGATAATTAATCAAATCAAAATGGGCAAAGGATTTGAATAGACATCTGTATGAAAAGATGTTTAACATCATTAGTCACTAGGGAAATGCAAATCAAAACCATACTGAGATATCACTTCACACCTTCTGGGATGACTACTGTTAAACATGGAAAATAAGTGCTGGCAAAGGTGTGGAGTAATTGGAAACTCATACATTGCTGGTGGGAATGTAAAATGGTACAGCTGCTGTGGAAAACAGGTTGGCAGCTCCTCCAAATGTTAAACATAGAGCTATCATAAAGCCCGAAGGAACTGAAAACAGGTCCACACGAAAAATCATGTATTAATATTAACAGCAGCATAATTTGTAATAGCCAAAAGGTGGAAGCAATTCCAAAGGTCCATCACCTGATAAATGGATAAAATATGTTATATCCATGCAATAGAATATTATTCAACCATAAAAAGGAATGGGGTTCTGATGCTACAACATGAGTGAACCTTGAATACTTTATGGTAGATGAAAGAAGCAAGACATAAAAGGACATTTATATCAAATGCTCAGAATAAGCAAATCCACAGGGACAGAAAGTAGACAGGCAGTTGCCAGGGGCAGGGGGGCTATGAGGAGTGACTGTTAATGGGTACAGGGTTACTTTTTGGGTTGGTGAATGTTCTAGAGTTAGATAGTGGTGATGGCTGCATAACCCTGTAATATACTAAAAGCCATTGAATTTTACACTTTAAATGGGTGAACTGTATCATATGTGAATTATATTTCAATAAAGCAGTTGAAAATAAGTTAAATCCTGTCATTGCTGTGCTCTGAATCCTCCAGAGGTACCCTGCTTTCATCAGAGTAAGACCCACATCCCCATGATGCCCTCTAAGGCCTTGGGTGACCTGGATCCTCACTCTGCTCCATACGGCCTCATCACTCTTCCCAAGATGTGCCAGGCACACTTCACCTCGGGGCCTTGGCACTGGCTGTTTCCTCTGCTGGAGAAGTTCCCTCCTGGAGTGCTCTCTCATGTCTGTCGAGCCACTTGCCATGGAGGCCTTTCCTGGCTACTCTGTTTAGAATTACAGCCTCACACCCACCTGGTCCTCTCATTACATTCTCCCTTTATTGTATTACTTTTATCCTTCATTGCCTTCTAACACTGTGTGATTTACTATTTTATTACATTTATTATCTGGCTGTTTTATTAGAATGTAAGCTTCTCAAGTGCTGAGATTTTGTCTGTCTTGATCATTGTTGTATCCCCTTTATCCAGAATAGTATCTGGAGTATAATAGGTGCTCAATAAATATTGGTTGAATGAATGCCTGAAAATATAAGGGGCACATATTTATTGAATAGATCAAAAGCAGTGGTGTATCCTGAGTTGAGAGGGGCCACTGGGTACGATGACAGGCCAGGCCTGGCATTGGGGAAAGCTTGGGATCCAACTGCAGAACTCAGCCGGAAAGGGATTTCAGGCTGAGGATACAGCCCAAGGTAGGAGGGGTGCCTCAGTGGGCAGGAGGCTGAAGAGGCAGGCAGGGGCTCTTTTTGTTCAAAATCCTTACTGATTTGATTGCAGACACTGGGTCTAGATTTGCCTCTATTAGAAGCTGTCTTGCTGGCAACAATATATATACCTCTGAAAATGGAAGGAAAAAGCTGTGGGGGTAGTTTCATTCCTGTGCTGTCTGCATAATGCAAATGTAATTAATCATGTCTACAATGGTTTATAATTTAGTATTTTTTTCATTGTTAGCAGTCTAATTAAATTCATTTAAGCTTTATAAGAAGTTATTTTAGAATTTTTCTTTTTACCCCTACTGGTGTAGTGTTGAAAACTCACAATAAATATGTCTCCAGGTGGCTACTGCTGTTTCAAAATTAATCTTAAAGGATATTCAGGTGAAAAATATCATTGCATTACTACAAATTAAATTATCCACACAGAAAAGTGGAGACATAGTTCTTGTTTCTTTCTTCTTAAAAACTTTACCATGCTTTGAAGAACTAAGATGGGCATTCCTGTGAGCTGGGAATGAGCCATGGACATGGTCTTCAACCAGGACTGGTGAGTAGCCTTGGAAGTGAGCGTGGAGGCTCATCTCTTAGAGGCCAATGCTTGGGCCTTCAGCTATTTGATCTGGAAAAGAAGACACAAGGACCGTGATCTGTCTTTCAGACAAAAGCTCATTTCCTGATACATGGTGCAGAGCTCATTTTAATGGTGTTGTAATTAAGTTAGAAATTTGTGGTGCTTATCCCCTTCGCAAATGCTCTCCTCACTGAGTTTACAAATTATATCTTAATGTCAGAGAGAAATTATTTCAAATCAGTATTTTAAAAACTCTATTAATAATTATAGAAATTCAAATTAAAGCAACAAAAAGTATGCCCTTTTTCCACCATCAAATGTCAAAGATTTATATGAATGACTGATACTTAGTGCTGGCAGAATTGTGCGGTGGTACAATGTTTGTGAAATAATTTAACAGTTGGTATCAAGCATCTGTATTTTAGATAACTTTTTTTGTGGATTTTGGAAACTTTGAGCCAGAAATCCTCGTCTGAATTGCATCTTGACGAGATATGGATCTGATGCAAATATTTAGGCAAGAGGGTTTTCATTCATCCAGTTCTTTGCTAAAAAAAAATTTATTTTGGAGGTATTAGATATTGAACCCAGGACCTTCTACATGGGAAGCAGGTGCTTAACCACTAAGCTACATCCATTCCCCTAAAGGTTTTTAAAAAGAAACTTTTATACATTCTTCTTTATTATATTGTTATTTACTATGTTGTTTCATATATAATGATTCACTTTAATTCCCCCAAAGGAGACATGTTGGGAATGCTAGATAAGTTCTTTCTTTGAGAAGAACAACGTGTGTGCCCAGAGGTCAGTGCCTCATCAGACAGCCTGGGTTCCAGGCCTGCCCCACCTCTTATCAACTATTACGTGACCTTGGGCGAGCTTGGGCAAGTCTCTTCCATTTGTTTTCTTCATCGCTCTTACTTATTCCCGAATTATCTCATTTATTCTCTTTATTTTCTGGACGTGCACTCTAGAACACTGGCTCCGAAAGGAGAGGGGCCCAGCTCGGGATGGTCACCTGTGTTTTCAAGAGAGCTCAGACTATCGACTTCCTGGCCTCCCTGGGCTTCAGCGTCCTCAAACACCTGGCGGTTGTCATAACACCTACCGACCACGCATTTAATGAATTTAATATGTGTAAAGGGCGTAGAGCCATGTCAGGTGGAAAATGTGCAATGAACAATGAATAAGGTTGAAATTTGCAGTCTTCCTAAATTACTGAGAATAACCTGGTGGGAATCCGGTTAATGGAGAGAAGAGAAAGGGGTGAGAGCATCTCTGAGACCATCTGAAGGCTTTGACTTTGAATCCAGTGTTGCCATGTGAAGTGGGGGGAGGCTATTTCACTGGTCCAGGAGAAAGCCTCCCTTTCCCAGTGGGCCCAGGAAAGGCTCATTTGCCCTGCATGGAGGTGGACCTGGCTCAACCACCCTCTGCAGCAGAACCAGTGAGAGTCTGGGACCTGGCTCCCCTGCTGGCTCCATCACATTCTGATGGGAGCCAGGGAGGAGGGATGGTTTCCTCTCACTAACAGTCCACCCCCTACTCGGTTCTTCCATGAACCTGTGCCTGGAATGAACTCTCACTTCGTGTAGAATTAGTACTTTCAGTAAAGGCTCTGAGAAGTCATCAGAATCTACCATGAGTGGTTTCACTGAACACTTTACCAGTTTTGCTTTGAAGGTTCACCCCCCCTTCCCCAAATAATCCATTTTGAAGCCTGTGTGAGGAAGATTCCCTGCTTGAGGCAAAGTCTAACTCTCCCTTGGCTTCGTGATAAAAGTAAATGAATTCCTGACCACACCCATCGTGTTAGACCTTGGCATCGATGCCCAGGGGAGGAAGGAGAGAGGAGGGGCAGTTGGCAGCTAGTTTGGCCCAAGGTCATCAGTTCAATTATTTGCTGAACAAGAACTATAACCCCAGTCTCTGTCCTCCAGGGAATCTGAGGAAATGTTCAGGGCAGATAATACATTTTGCTGATGGGGTTGGTGATAAATGGGAGAGAGTAATAGCGTTGTTGTTGATAGTGGCAGTGATGGTGTTGGTGGTGGAGAGCCAGTGATGGTGGGTTTTTGGTAATAATGAAGTGATCGGGCTAGTGGCGGTGGGAGTTGTGACAGCGTGGAGGAAAGGTGTTGGAGATGAATCTGAACATGCTGGATGTCAGCAGCTCTAGCAGACTAAGACAGTCTTTTTACTGTATAATGTGTTGGTTAGCTTAAACAACAAGCATCTATTGTCTCAAGGTTTCAGAGGCTAAAAATCCAACAGGAAGGCATTGGCAAGACCATGGCTTCTCCGTAAGGCCTTAGCATTCTCGTGCTGCCTTGCCACAATCCTTGGCTCACATCTCTGCCTCCCATCACATGGTGATCTTTCTCTCTTCGTGTCTTCTTTTCTGTTTCTACTGACTTTAGGCTTCTAAGGCTTTCTCTGACTGACCACACCTGAATTTCCTCTTCTTATAAGGCCTCCAGTCATATGGATTAAAACCCACCCTGAATCAACTTGGACTCATTCATAATAGGATCTTTTGAAGACTGTATTCACAAATGACACCACACCTTAACCAATAGCATCTTCCAAGGTCCTATTTATAAGTGGGTTCACACCCACAGGAATGTGATTAAAATTTGAATATGTTTTTATGGTGGACATGATTCAATCTCCAAAAGTAGGTCTGACTGAAAATCAGATTTTGGAGATGCAAAAGCAGTTATTCTGGTTATTTTTCTGGAATTTTATTTTTTCTTTCTTTATCCCCCACAGTCTTGATGGGATATTTGCTTTCATCTAGGAATTTTTTTTTTACTTTGGGGTCAGCTTATTGTGTATAGAATAAAAATACTTATTAATACAATGGCAGGTCATATATCTTTTTTTTTCTTTTGCTTTATAAATTATTACTGTGTCCCATTGTTATGGAACAAATCCGTATTTCCTATAAACTGCAGTCTTTTTGGAGCATGGCTCTTAAATCTCTGGGAGTTCTGTTCAACTTGTGTTTTGTTGCACATGATTTAATAAGTTGCAATAATAGGATACCAGAATGGAGAGACTGATCATTGCCATATTAATGACCCACGGGAGGTGCTGACCTCCCTGCATCATTCCTCCCTCAGAAGTGTTAACTCCTGTGAGATGGATTCTGCCTTCTTCTTCTGCCTTCAGTAATACCAGAAAAGTTTCAGTCCAAATGGATATCAAGTTGGTGAGTTTTTGGAGACACTGATGGGGCTGTTTTCATTGTCAGACCACTGTTGTATTTGGATATAACCTCTGGTTGCTGTCTTATTCAGTACTTTTTTTTGTTTTTGTTTTGAGAGCTGTGAGGGTGGGTATATTGATGGCATGTTGATCACATTTCAAGGCTGCCATGGGGTCATAAGTGGAACTAACAGACTAGGTGAAAGAATGATGAGCCAAAACAATATCAACCGTCTGGGAAACCAGGTCAAATCAAGCAACCTGGACCATAACAGATAAATACAAAGTCCAGCATTTGGGTCCAAACATTAAGTTGCACCAGGAAGGAGAAAGGGGACACAGCCTGAGGCTGGGAAAGATTCATAAGTTGTAGTAAATTACATCGTTAAGGTGTGAGATGGCTTCCACGAAAGCTAGTGAAATTTGGGCTGTCGTTAGAATGAGTAGGACACTGCCCTGTTCTGGGTGGCCATCACTGGGCACTTGTGTTTAGTTTATTTCACCACACTTGACAAACAGGGATAGTGCTGAGGAGAAAGGCTGGGATGCTGGTGCTGAAATGTCATGTAAATCTCAGTGGAGGCAGTCTAGTGTACTGAAGCTCTTGTGAGTCTTATTATTGGTTAAAATATGTTTTACATTCAGACTTTTAATACAGTTTTTGAGTTTTGTGTGACAAAAGTTTAATCTTTCTGTAAAGTATGTAACTTAAATGAACATATTATATATGTTTCTTTTCTTCAGATACCAGATTTGATATAAGTGTTGTAACATAGGTGTGTTAATAGCAGATCCTGGATGGAACTGGCTTCTTTACTGAGAAGAATATAATTTTGCATAAGGACTTCATGAATCCAAACCTGTCATACCTGTGTGCATATCCAATTAAACACTGGAAATAAAATTTGTTTTGGTGAAAACTAAACTAAACAAAACAAACAAAAACATGTTCAATGATACCATACAGAAAGCTCAATCTGAGATGCCTAGGTGATAAAAATATGATTATCACATGGAACAAGATTTCTGGAGGCAGGCCATTCCAAGTGAAGTGGAAATGGCTTAATGATAATATCCAGGACCCAGCTCCTTCTAAATTTATGTTTCTGCATCCTCAGTATATTGCTTTTTCATCCTTTAGTTTGTCACCTCTTAGTACCAAAGTAAGTGTCATAGCTCCAGTCATCACACTTTCACACAATCACATTCAAGAGCCAGGGAACTCTTCTCAAACATGTTACTCTTTGGTCAGGAAGCAAAAATTTTTCCGAAATTTCTTAGTAGGCTTCCCATTATACCTCAGCAGCCATATTATGGCATATGGTTATCCTTTTGGCCCTTTAAAAAAAAATCTTTTAATTTTTATTCTAGTAAAACATATATAGAACCTAAAATTTCCCCCTTAACCACATTCACATATATAATTCATGCTGTTAATTATAGTCACAATACAATACTGTGCTGCCATCTCTACCATCCATTTCTGAAAATTTACAATCAACCTAAACAGACATTCTGTACAAATTCAATATTAACTCCCCTTTTCTACCCTCAACCCAACCCCTAGTAACCTATATGCTAGATTATAACTCCATGAATTTGCTTATTTTAAGTAATTCATATCAGTGAGGTCATACAATATTTGTCATTTTGCATCTGGCTTATTTCACTCAACATGATGTCTTCAAGGTTCATCCATATTTTTGCACGTATCAGGACTTGATTCCTTTTTACAGCTGAATAATATTCCATTGTATGTTTATACCACATTTTGTTTATCCATTAATTGGTTGAGGGACACGGGTTGCTGTCGTCTTTTGGCAATCATAAATAATACTGCTGTAAACATCAGTGTGCAAATATCTGCTCAAGTCCCTGTTTTCAATTCTTTTGGGTATACACCTACTAGAAGGATTGCTGGGTCATATGGAAAATTCTATACTTAGCTGTCTGAGAAACTGCCAAACTGTCTTCTAGAGAGGCTACACCATTTTATATTGCCACCAGCAATAAATGAGTATTCCTGTTCCTCCACATCCGCTCCAACACTTGTAATTTTCTGTTTCTTTTTTTAATATTAGCCATTCTAGTGGGTATGAAATGGTAACTCATTGTGGTTTTGATTTGCTGGTTTTGATTTGCATTTCCCTAATAGCTAGTGATGTTGAGCATATTTTTATGTACTTTTTAGCCATTTGTATATCTTCTTTGGAGAAATGTCTATTCAAGTCTTTTGCCCATTTTAAAATTGTGTTGTTTGTCTTTTTATTGTTGAGTTATAGGCTTTCTTTATACATTCTGGATATTAAACCCTTATTGGATATGTGGATTCTAAATATTTTCTCCCATTGAGTATGTTGTCATTTCACTTTTGTGATAAGGTCCTTTGGTGCACAAAAGTTTTTAATTTTGATGAGGTCCTATTTAGCTATTGTTTCTTTTGTTGCTTGTACATTGGGTGTGAAGTATAAGAAACCATTGCCTGACACAAGATTCTAAAGATGCTTCCCTACATTTTCTTATGAGTTTTATGGTCCTGGTTCTTATGTTTAGGTCTTTTGTTCATGCTGAGTTAATTTTTGTATATGGTGTGAGATAGTAGCCTTCCATTCTTTTGCATAAGGAAATCCAGTTCTCCCAGCACCATTTGTTGAAGAGACTTTCTTTTCGCAATTGAGTGGACTTAGCAGCCATGTCTAAAATCAGTTGGCTATGGATGTGAGGGTCTATTTCTGAACTTTCCAATTGATTCCATTGGTCCATATATCTATCCTTGTGCCAATACCATGCTGTTTTGACCACTGTACTTTGTAATAAGCCTGAAAGTCAGGAAATTGTGACTTTATTCTTATTTTTCAAGATTTTTTTTTGGCTATTCAGGGCCACTTACCCTTTCAAAAATTTGATAATTGGCTTTTCCATTTCTGCAAAGTAGGCTGTTGGAATTTTGGTTGTGATTACACTGAATCTGTAAATCACTATGGGTAGAATTGACATCTTAATGATATGAACTCTTCCAATCCATGAACATGGAATATCCTTCCATTTGTTTAGATTTTCTTTGATTTCTTTTTAGCAATGTTTTGTAGTTTTCTGTGTACAAGTCCTTTATATCTTTGGTTAAATTTATTCTGAGATATTTGATACCTTTAGTTGCTATTGTAAATGGAATTCTTTTTTGTTGATTTCCTCTTCAGATTGCTCATCACTAGTATTTAGAAACACTATGGATTTTTTCCTTATTAGAGAAGTTGTGGGTTTAAAGAACAATCACCATAAAATACAGGATTCCCATATACCACTCTACCGTAAACACCTTGCATTGGTGTGGAATATTTGTTATAATTGATGATAGCACATTTTTATAATTGTACTATTAATTAAAGTCCATGGTTTAACTTAGAGTTCACTGTGTAGTGTAGTTCCATAGATTTTTTAAAAATGTTATTCTGTTACCATATATGCAATCTAATATTTCCCCTTTTAATAATTTTCACTTATATATCTCAGTGCTTTGAATTGCATTAACAATGTTGTGCTATGATCACTACCACCCATTATCAAAACATCTCCATCATTCAAAAGAGGAATCCTGTATATTTTAAGCCTTAACTTCCTGTTCCCTATTCCCATCCTGTCTGCTGGTAGCCTTTATTCTAGATTCTGACTCTATGAGTTTGCTTATTCTAATTGTTTCAAATCAGTGAGATCATACAGTGTTTCTCCTTTGTGTCTGGCTTATTTTAGTGAACATGATGTCTTCAAGGTTGTTTTTTCAGGGCTTCATTCCTTTTCATGGCTGAGTAATATTCCATTTTATTTATGCATTCATCAGTTGATGGACACCTGGGTTGCTTCCATCTTTTGGTAGTTGTGAATAATACTGTTGTGAACATCCATGTGCAAATGTCTGTTCAAGTGCCTGCCTCCAAGTCTTTTGCGTATATACCTAGTAGTGGGATTGCTGGGTCATTTGGAAATTCTATACATAACTTTCTGAGGAACCACCAAACTGTCTTCCACAGAGGTAACACCATTTTACATTGTATCAGCAATGAATTAATGTTCCTATTTCTCCGCATCCTATCCAATACTTGCTTTTTTTCCTTTTTTTTTTAAGTCACCATTATAATGGGTGTGAAATGGTATTTCATTGTGGTTTTGATTTGCATTTCCCTGGTGGCTAATGATATTGAGCATTTCCTTTTGTGCTTTCTGACTATATCTTCTTTGGAGAGATGTTTGTTCATGTCTTTAGCCCATGTTTTAAAACAGGTTTATTTTATTTATTTATTTCTCTGCATTCCCTCTTCGTTTGCATTTGTGGTGTCTATTGTCTTCCTTGTTTCTTTAGGAGGCACCAGGAACTGAACCCAGGACCTCTGATGTGAGAGGGAGGTGCCAAATCACTCAAGCCACCTCTATTCCCTGCTTTGTTGTGTCTCTCATTATGTTTTTTCTTCTTGTGTCTCTTGTTGCATCATCTGTTTACATCAGCTTGCCACACCTGGCCATCACATCAGCTCGTTATGCCTGTCCATTGCATCAGCTCACTGTCTTTTTTTTTTTTTAAGATTTATTTATTTATTTGTTTCTCTCCCCTTCCCCCCAACCACGGTTGTCTGTTCTTTGTGTCTATTTGCTGCATCTTCTTTGTCCGCTTCTTTTGTTGTGAACTGCACAGGAATCTGTGTCTCTTTTTGTTGCATCATCTTGCTGTGTCAGCTCTCCGTGTATGCAGCGCCATTTCTGGACAGGCTGCACTTTCTTTCACTCTGGGTGGCTCTCCTTATGGGGCACACTCCTTGCGAGTGGGGCTTCCCTACGCGGGGGACACCCCTGCATGGCTTGGCACTCCTTGCGTGCATCAGCACTGCACGTGGGCCAGCTCCACACGGGTCAAGGAGGCTTGGGGTTTGAACCACGGACCTCCCATGTGGTAGATGGATGCCCTAACCACTGGGCCAAGTCTGCCACCTGCAGCTCACTGTCTTGCTTGTCTTCTTTAGGAGGCATTGGGAACCTCTGCTCACTGCTTTGTTGTGTCTCTCATGTTTTTTTTCCTTCTTGTGTCTCTTGCTGCATCATCTTGTTGTGTCAGCTTGCTGCAATTGCCCATCACATCAGCTTGCTGTCTTCTTTAGGAGGCACCGGAAACTGAACCATAGACCTTCCACGTGGTAGGCGGGAGCTCAGTTGCTTGAGCCACATCTGCTTCCCTTTAGCCCATTTTTTAATTGGGTCGTGTGTCTTAGTTGTTCACTTGAAGTCTTTATTATATACTGGATATCAATCCTTTATAAGATATGTGGTTTCCAAATATTTCTGCCCATTTTGTAGGTTGTCTTTTTACTTTCATGATAAAGTCCTTTGAGGAACAAAAGATTTTAATTTTGATGAGGTCCTATTTATCTATTTTTTCTTTTGTTGCTTGTGTTGCAGGTATAAAGTCTAAGAAACCATTGCCTAATATAAGGTCCTAATGCTTTTTCCCACAGTTTTTCTAGGAGTTTGATAGTTCTAGTTCTTATATTTAGGTCTTTGATCTATTTTGAGTTAATTTTTGTATATGGTGTGAGTTAGGGGTCATACTTCATTTTGTACAAATGGAGGTCCAGTTTTCCCAGCACTATTTGTGGAAGAGATTATTCTTTCCCAATTGAGTGGTCTTTGCCACTTTTCAAAAATCAGTTGGCCATAAATGTAAGGGTTGATTTCTGAGCTCTCAATTCTATTTCATTAATATCACACTTTATTAATTCCTGTGATTTGCTACAAGTTTTAAGATCAGGAAATGTGAGTCTTCCAACTTCATTCTTCTTTTTAAAAATGGCTTTAGTTATTTGGGGCCCCTTATCCTTCCATATAAATTTGATGATTGGCTATTCTATTTCTATAAAGAAGGTAATTTTGATTGAGATTGCATTGAATCTTTAAATATATTTGGGTAGAATTGACAACTTAATAATATTTAGTCTTCCATTCCATGAACATGGAATATCCATCCATTTATTCAGGTCTTCTTTAATTTCTTTTAGCAATGTTTTACAGTTTTCTTTGTAGAAGTCCTTTACATCCCTGTTTAGAATTATTCCTAAACATTTGATTGTACTAACAATACAAAACAATAATACTGACGCTTCCAATTGTTCACTGCTTTTGTATAGAAACACTACTGATTTTTGGGTGTTGGTCTTGTACCCCATCGCTTTGCTGTAGTCATCTATTGACTCTAGGAGTTTTGTTGTGGATTTTTCGGGATTTTCCATATATAGGATCATATCATCTGCACATAGGGGAAGTTTTCTTTCTTTCTTTCCAAACTAGATGACTTTTTTTTCCTGCCTAATTTCTCTGGCAAGAACTTCTAGTTCAATGTTGAATAAGAGTGGTGATGGTGGGCATCCTTGTCCTGTTCCTCATTTTCAAGGGAAAGCTTTCAGTCTTTCACCATGAAGGAGGATGTTAGCTGTGGGCTTTTCATATGTGCCCTTTATCATATATGAAAAGCCCACAGCTAACATCCTCCTTCATGGTGAAAGACTGAAAGCTTTTTATCAAGAAAGGGTGCTATATGTTGTCAAATGCCTTTTCTGCATTGATTGAGATGATCATGCAATTTTTCCTTTCATTCTGTTAATACAGTGATTATATTAACTTATTTTCTTATGCTGAAATAATCTTGCATCCCAGAGATAAATCCTACTTGATCATGATGTACAATTCTTTTAATATGCTGTTGGATTTGAATTGCTAGTATTTTTTATGATATTTGTATCTCTATTCATAAAAGATACTGGTCTGTAGTTTACTTTTCTTGTGGTATTTTTATCTGGCTTTGGTATGAAGGTGTTGTTGGCCTTGTAGAATGATTAGATAGTGTTCCCTCCTCTTCATTATTTTGGAAGTGTTTGAGCAGAATTGTAATTAAGTCTTCTGGGAATGTTTTTAGAATTCCCCTGTGAAGCCATGCGGTCCTGGGTTTTTCTTTGTTGGGAGGTTTTTAATGACTGATTAAATCTCTTTACTAGTGACTGGTTTGTTGAGATCTGTCTCTTTTTGAGACAATGTAGGTAGTTTGTGTGTTTCTAAGAATCTGTCCATTTCATCTAGGTTAATAATTTTCTGGCATACAGTTGTTCATACTATCCACTTATATTCCTTTTTATTTCAGCAGGGTCAGTAGTACTGTCCCCCTTTTCAATTTGATTTTCATTATTTATATCCTCTCTCTTTTATTTTTTGCCAGTCTAGCTAAAAGTTTGTCAGTTTTGTTGATCTTTTCAAAGAACCAATTTTTGGTTTTATTGATCGAGTCTATTGTTGTTGTATTTTTCTGTTTCATTTATCTTTGCTCTAATGTTATTTCCTTCCTTCTGCTCACATTGGATTTAGTTTGCTCTTCTTTTCCTCACTGTTCCAGTTTTGAGGTTCCTGATTGCACTTTTGATTTCTTCTTTAACCCATTGTTTATTTTAGACTATGTTGTTAATTTCCAAACATTTGTGAATTTTCCATTTCTCTGTTACTGATTTCTAACTTCATTCTGTTGTGGTCAGAGTGTATATATTGTATGATTTAAATATTTTTTGATTTATTGAGACTTGTTTTCTGATTCAGCATGTAGTCTCTCCTGGAGAATAATCCATGTGCATTTGAGAAGAGTGTGTATTCTGTGTTTGTTTGGTGCAGTGTTCTTTGTATATCTATTAAGTCCAGTTGGATAAGGTGTCATTCAAGTCCTATACTTCCTTATTGATCCTCTGGCTAGATGTTCTATTCATTATTGAGAGTGGAATGTTAAAGTTTCTTACTATTAATGTAGAACCACCAATTTCTCCCTTCAAATCTGTCAGTATTTGTTTCAAATATTTTGGGGCTCTCCTGTTTGGTATATACATATATTTATAAATGTTATATCTTCCTGTTGAATTGACCCCTTTATCAGTATGTAATGACCAACTTTGCCCTCATAACTGTTACTGACTTAAAGTCTATTTTATCCACTATTAACATAGCCACCCCATTTCTCCTTTGGTTGTTGCTTTTGTGGTTTATTTATTTTTTCATCCTTTCACCCTCCACTTATTTGTTTCTTTGACCTTTAGGTGAGTATCTTGCAGATAGTATACATTTGGGTGAGGGTTTTTATCCATACTGCCAATTCCTGCCTTTTGACTAAAGAGTTTAATCCGTTTACATTTAAGGTCACTACTGATAGTACAGGATTTTCTTCTGTCATTTTACTATTTAGTCTTTGTAAGTCTTCAACATTTTTTTTTGTTCCTCTCCTCTGTTACAGCCTACTTTATATTTATTTGCGCTCCTTTGTTATACCATATTGAGTGCCTTCGCATTTCTGTCTGGATATATTTTTCATCTGTATTCCTTGTGGTTACCATAGGGTTAAAAGTTAACATCCTAAATATAACAATCACATTTGGTTTGATACCAACTTAACTTCAATAGCATGCACATAAACTTTTCCTAAACCCCTCCATTTTTTGTATTTACTGCTACTATATATCTTTGTACATTATATTCCAAAAATATAGATTTAGCATTACTTTTTATGTATTTGCATTTTAGCACCCCTAGGAAAAAGTGGAGTTACATACCAAACAATACACTACAATAATACTGGCACTTATAAATTATCCAAGTGGTTATCTTTACCATAGGTCTTTATTCCTTTATGCTGCTTTGAATCACTCTCTAGTGTTCTTTCCTTTCAGCCTGAAGAACTCCCTTTAGAATTGCTTGTATTACAGGTTTATTGGTAGTTGAAGAAGTTCAACTTTTGTTTTTCTGAGAATGTCTTAATCTCTTTTGAAATGGTCTTGCCAGATATAAAATTCTTGGTTCACACCTACTTTCCTTTAGCACTTTAAGTATTTCAACCCACTGCCTTCTTGTTTGCATGGTTTCTGATGAGAAACCAACACTCAGTCTATTTGGAACTAGCTTATACATAACATGTTGCTTTTCTCTTGCAGAATTCAGAACTTTTTCCTTGTCCTTTGCATTTCATAGTATAATCAATATATGACAGGGTATATTTTTCTTCATGTTTTCTGGTTGGTGTTCTCTGAGCTTCTTGGATGTGCATATTCATGTCTTATGCTAAGTTCGGGAAGTTCTCTGTCATTATTTATTTGACTATTCCTTTAGTCCCTTTTTCTCATTCTTATCCTTCTGAGATTCCCATAATGCATATATTGGTGTGTTTCATGGTGTCCCACAGCTGTCTTAAGCTATTTTCATTTTTCTTTTTTCCTTCTTCTCAGCCTGGCTCATTGCAGGTGTCCAGTGTTTGAGTCCACTGATTCTTTCTTCTGCCAGCTCTAATTTGCTCTTGACATCCTCCTGGCCATTTTTCCTTCCAATTATTGTGGTCTTAAACTCCAGTTAGTTCTGTTTCATTCCGTTTTAAAAATTCTCTCTCTTTACTTAGATTCTCACATTATTCATTCATTGTTTTCCTGATATCCTTGAGTTCTTTCTCTGTACTTCCTTCATCTCCTTGAGCATTTTTAAGATCTTTTTCTAAAAAAAGATTTTTTTGCTATGCCCACATTCTCATCTTCTTCCTTGGTATTTTCTTATTTTTATCCTCTTTCTTTGGGTTGGCCATCTTTTCTTGTTACTAGTTTGTTGCACACTGCACATTTACAATTTTTAAAACACTATTTCTTGGATTTACTCTCTGGTATGGGTGTTTCATGGTTTTGTAACCAGCTGGCATTAAGACAGAGGTTTCTTGAGCTTCCCTTCTGCAGAAGGTCTTCACGAGGTGAATGTAGTATGCAAGGCTTTCCCTGTCTTTCTAGGCCTCTGTGTTGTCCTGGGCTTTTACTTATTTGTTGTTTTGTAGTTCCCCTGTTTATAGGAGTTTGGTTGTTCCCTCTGTTTCCCAGGGGACAAACCTCCCTCTCCTAGGTATCTGAAGTCAGCAGGTCTTTGTCTCACACTGCCTGCCTTGATAGATTTTTTACTCTTCTTTCATTGTCTCACACTACTTTTGCCTGGAGAGAAAATTGTGGGAGGATTGTCATCCTGGGGAGGGTTTTCCCAACTTGATCTTTCCCTGGCAAAACAGGGCAAGGGACCCATGAAAGGGGCACAGATCACCTTCAAAGTGCCCTGTGGAGGGGGCCAGGAAGGGCCAAAATCTTCTCCAATGGCTCCACAAAGCTGAACTTTCCTAGTCTGCCCAGCAAATGAAGCCCTTCATCTAACTATTTCCCATAGCCCTGAGGAAGTACTGCATTCTTAAATCTCCACCACCTCCACTCTTGTCTGGATAGGGTTGAAACATGACTGCTGCTGTCTTTGTCCAGGGCTGGTTGAAAGAATAGCCTCATAGAGTTAGGTAGTAGTCCTCCTGTTCAATTTTTTAGAAAATTTGAGCAAGATAGGTATTAATTCTTCTTGAAATGATTGGTAGAATTCACCTGTGAAGCCATTTTGTCCTGTGATTTTCTTTTTTGGATGTTTATGATGACTAAATCAATTTGCTTGTAAATGGTCTGTTGAGATCTTTTGTTTCTTCTAGAGTCAGTGTTGGTTGTTCCTGTGCTTCTAGGAATTTGTCTATTTCATCTAGATTGTCTAATTTATTGGCATACAATTGTCATAGCATCCTCTAATGATCCTTTTTTAATTCTGTGGTGTCAGTAGTAATGTCACCATCTCTTATTTGTTAGTGTCTTCTCTCCTTTTTTCTTTGTCAGTCTAGGTAAGGTTTGCCAATTTCATTGATCTGTTTTTTTTTTTTTAAAAAGCTTTTGGTTCTGTTAATGCTCTTTAATGTTTTTTTTAACTCTCAATTTCATTTATTTCTACTCTAATATTTGTAACATCTTTCCTTCTGCTTGCTATTTGCTGTTATTTTTCTAGTTCCTCCAGGTATGCAGTTGAGTCTTTGATTTTAGTTCCTTTTTCTTTTTTTAATGTAAGTGTTTAGGGCTATAATATAAATTTCCCCCTCAGCACTGCCTTCACTGCATCCCATATCCCATAAGTTTTGCTATGTTATGTTCTTTTTTTATCCATCCAAGATATTTACTGATTTTCCTTGCAATTTCTTCTTTGACCCACTGATTGAGTGTGTTATTTAACTTCCATATATTTGTGGATTTTCCAGTTCTCTGCCTATCATTGATTTCCAGCTTTATTCCATTATGATCAGAGAAGATACTTCATATAATTTCAATCTTTTAAAATTTATTGGGACTTGTTTTGTGGCCTGAAAAGTGGTCTATCATGGAGAATGATCCATGTGCACTTGAGAAGATTATATATCCTGCTGTTTTCAGGTGAAATGTTCTGTTTATGTCTAAGTCTAGTTCATTTATCATATTATTCAAGTTCTCTGTTTTGTTATTGATCTTCTGTTTAGATATTCTATCTGTTGATGAGAGTGGTGTATTGAAGTCTCCAACTATTATTGTAGAGGTGTCTATTTCTGCCTTCCATTTTGCCAGTGTTTGCCTTATGTATTTTGGGGCACTGTGTTAAGATGCATACATATTTATGATGGTTATTTTTTCTTGGTGGATTTCCCCTTTTATTAATATATAGTAGCCTTCTTTGTGTCTTATAGCAGCTTTTAAAATTTTTTATTTCTTTCCCCTTCTCCCTCCCCCTCAGTTGTCTGCTCTCTGTGTCCATTCACTGTGTGTTCTTCTGTGTCCACTTCTATTCTTGTCAGTGGCACCACGAATCTGTGTCTCTTTTTGTTGCATCATTTTGCTGCATCAGCTCTCTATGAGTGTGGCACCACTCCTGGGCAGGCTGAACTTTCTTTCGCGCTGGGTGGCTCTCCTTACAGGGTGTACTCCTTGTGCATGGGGCTCTCCTACACGGGGGACACCCCTGCGTGGCATGGCACTGCTTGCACACATCAGCACTGCACATGGGCCAGCTCCACACGGTTCAAGGAGGCCCTGATTTTGAACCGTGGACCTCCCATGGGGTAGGCAGACGCTCTATTGAGCCAAGTCTGCTTCCCTTAAGACAGCTTTCGTCTGAAAGTCTATTTTATCTGGTATTAGTAGAGCTAGCTATCCCAGCTCTTTTTTGGTTACTATTTGCATGGAATATCTTTTTCCATCCTTTTACTTTCAAGCTATTTGTGTCTTTGGGTCCAAGGTGGCTTTATTGTAAACAACATAGTCAGATCATGCTTTTATATCCATTTGGCCAAGCTGTGCTTTTGATTGGGGAATTTAATCCATTAGCATTCAGTGTTATTATTGTAAAGCTAGTATTTACTTCAGCCATTTTGTCTTTTGGTTTTTATGTTATATCTCCTTTTGTCTCTATTTTCCTTTATTGCAACCTCCTTTTCTGTATTGTGTATCTTTCTTGATATATCTGACTGATCCCTTTCTCATTTATGTTTCTGTGTATATTTTAAATACATTTTTGTGGTTACCCTGTGGTTTATATTATACAGCCGACATCTATAGCCGACTAATCTGAAAAGATACCAATTTAGTTTCAATAGCATAAATGTTCTCTGATTCCCTATCTCTTTGATTCCCCTCTTTTTTTCCCACTTTACCTTTATATTTCAAGTCCATTATCAGGAAATATGCCTTTTTCTTGGTCACTTGCTCTGAATTTTATAGGAATTAAAGAGTAGAGTTGTGTATTGAGGATACAGTACTATTGAGTTTTGCACTTATCCTTTAGTTACCTTTACTGAAGATCTTCATTTCTTCACACTACTCCAAACCATTCTCTCATGTCTTTTCCTTTTAGCCTGCAGAACTCCCTTTAGGAATTCTTGTAGGGCAGGTCTTTTGTTGATGAACTCTCTCAATTTCTGTTTATCTGTGAATATTTCAAACTCTCTCTCATTATTGAAGGACAGTTTTCCAGATAAAGAATTTTGGGCAGGCAGTTTTCCTTTTCAGTACCTTAAATATATCATAGAACTGTCTTCTCACTTCCATGGTTTCTGATGAGAAATCCACACTGAATCTTACTGAAGATCCCTTGTATGGGATGAATTGCTTTTATTGTTGCTTTTGGAATTCTTTTACCTTTGGCATTTGATGTTCTTATTAGAATGTGCCTTATATAAGGTCTATTGGGATTTATTGTTTGGAGTATGTTGTGCTTTATGGGCATGTATATTTATATCTTTAATAAGAGTTGGGAAAGTTTTGGCCATTATTTCCTCAAGTATTCTTTCTGCCCTCTTTCCCTTCTCTTCTCCTTCTGGGACACCCATATCACTATGTTTTTGCACTTCATGCTGTCTCTCAAATCCCTGAGACACTGCTCATTTTTTCCTATTCTTTTCTCTATCTGTTCTTCTGACTGTATGACTTCTATTGTCCTATCTTCTAGTTCAGATTCTTCTGCCTGGTTAAATAATTTTTTAAGCCTATAGTGTATTTTTAATCTTTATTATTGTGACTTCATCTGCATAATTTCTGTTAAGTTTCTTTTTATGCTTTCATATTCTTTTTTCTTCCCCTCCCTCCCCCACCCTGCTGTTTTTGTCCATTCACTGTGTGATCTTCTGTATCTATTTCTCTTTTTGTCTTCTCTTCCCATCTTTCTCCTCTAGTATTCACTGGGATTCACTCCTGGGACTTCTGATGTGGAGAGAGGTTCCCTGTCAATTGCACTACCTCAGTTCCTGGTCTTTCTTGTGCTTCACCTGGACTCTCCCCTTCATCTCTTTTTTCCTGTGTCACCATCTTGCTGTGTGATTCACTTGTACAGGCACTGGATCACCATGTGGGCACTTAGCTTGCCACACAGACACCCACATGGACACTCTGCTCGCCATGCAGGCACTTGGCTCATTGCACGGGCACTCAGCTTGCTGCACAGGCACACTTTCTCTTCTTCTTTTTCACCAGGAGACTCCAGGGATCAAACCTGGGTCTTCCCATATGGTAGGTGAAGGCCTTATCACTTGAGCCACATCCACTTCCCATATTGTCTTCTTAATATCCTTTACCTCTATATCCCTATTTTCCTTTATCTCCTTGAGTTGATTGCAGAGATTTGTTTGAACTCCTTTGATTAGTTGTTCCATATTCTGTGTCTCCTCTGAAGTGTCCATTTGTTCTCTTGACTAAGCCATATCTTTATGTTTCTTAATATGGCTTGTAATTTCTTGTTCTCTGGGTATCTAATTATTTTGATCAGTTAACTCTGAATGTCAGTTTCTCCCTCTTTTCTAGGGTTATATTGTTGATTGGCTTTGTGTTAAAGCTCTCCTTTGACATTTGGTCCAAATTATTCTGGACCTTTAGAGTAGCCCATGTTTAACTGTTCAAATTTCCTCAGCTCTTCTTTATCTGATTCTTGCTGTACAATTTTTAAGATTATGCAGCACAATTTTCAAGATTGTATTTTTTGTGCAATTGTTTCACCTCCATGAGAAAGCTTCCTTTCCTCTGTTCCTTCTTCAGGAATCTTGATCTGTTCTGTTTGTTTTTGTGCATTTTCTTCCCACCTCCTATGATTTGCTTAAACTCTCTCTCTCACTCAGTGCCTCCTTTTCCTTACACTTTTCAGTTCTGGGACCTGCACTGTCTTACAGCAGTTCAACTCCTCCCTTTTTTAAAAAATGTAAGGCTTTTATGCCTCTGGTTTCTTCCCTGTTAGGTATCCCACCCTGGGGAGCCAGATGGGGTCAATCCAGAAAAGTGGGTCATTCCAGAAAAGTCTGTTTTGCATTTAGGTGGTCCAGATAACAGAAACAGAATTGAATGCACACACCTCTTGCCAATACTTTTGCTGTGGTCTCAGTCTCTCTCACTCTTCCTCTCTGTAGCTCATACAGTAGCTTGTGTTCTGCCTTGCTTCTCTGCAGACTTGGGTCCCTGTGCCAGGACATGCTTGGGGTCCTAACTCACCACTATGAGTAGCTTCTGTACCTGGAGAAACCCAAGCAGTGCTGCCTCTGCATGAGTCCCAAGCTACATGGGACCAAGTGAGGGGGAGAGGTAGAGACTGGTGGGTCTGTAATGGAAATTTCCTACTTGTTCTTGGAGATTAGTTTTCTTTTTCTTCTTTTCTGCATTTGTGGAGTTGTTTCCAGTCTCTACCATCCTCCAGAGTTATAAGCAAGTGGGATTTGTCCTTTTATTAGCTGATTCTGAAGAGAGATTTATCCAGGGAATGTCTTACATTGTCATATTGATGATGTCACTCCTCTTAGTCTCTTTAATATCAAAGACTAACTAGCTCTCATCCCTAAGGCTGGGGAAGGGGACTTATTCCCTTAAGAACATTACTGCCTCACCTCATAACAAAACAAAATCAATGTTCTTTTAACCTGGAACAAGTGGGTACAAAGAATAGCTGTTGGGTGGGCACCCAAGTGTGTTTGCCACTGGGCATAACCTCACCTTTCAAATATGAGAAGGCTTGTTATACAGAAGAGGGTTCATTTATGAGGCTCCTGAGGCCAAATTTGGACAAACATTGTGCTATGGAGTAGAAGTTATAAGAAGGTCAATTTTTGGTCCTCCTTTAATCAATGTTTCCTGATGATTGTAGTTATCCAGAAATGGAAGGTGCTATTTCAATGCAGATGTGCAAGCAGAATTAGCATCCATCTGGTAGGATTGTAATAAAGGGGATTCCTGTACCAGTGGGATGGGGAAAATAGGGGAGGCTTTTACATCTGACCTGTGAGGTTACTTCCAAATCAGAGAGCCTATGATTCTAGTAATTAGTTTTTCTTCTTTGAATGCTCATTAGATAATTATGCTAATTGGAGGTAATGTTTCTACTAAGTAAGGTATAATTGCAAGTTGAACATTATTTTTATCTTCGGGATCATTGTATAAGATACAGATTTTGCCTTGGACCTGGGCCTGTTTATAACTGTTACTTTTACAAGAACAAAGCAAGGATTGGACACATTCTTCCCTAAGTTATGTTATAGATAATGTGCACCCTGACCCACTAGCTTGCATCTCAAAAGAACTGATTCCTATGGCCCCATGAATCTTTGTTAGACATACCACACTGCAACAGGGTATTGACTGGGCAGAGCCATTCTCCTACGCCTTTGATATTTTATGCCTGATAAAATAGCAGCAATTCCTTATGAATCACGGATTATCAAGGAGAAAGGGTGAATCCAACTGAGTAAAAGAACTTGCTCAATTTCTTTCCAAATAAGAGAATTCTAGTGGGTTTCAGTGTTCTTGGTAGACTCAATCTCTTATCTAAAGTCCTGGAAGCTCTTGGAATATTATTCTCAATCTCCTTGCCATTGGTTAATAAGAAAGGGGGAGCAGGCTTTGAATAAATAACACTCTTATTTGTAACCTTTGCTGCCATTACCTGGGGTAGCCCCAGCAGTCCAGTTTATTCTAGGGGACCCACCTATAAGCCATTGCTTGTGCGAGCATCAACGTTGATCTGACCATTTAGATTCTCTCCTCAGGGAATTTGGAATTGGGACTTGGAGGAACTAATCATTTTCTGCCTGATGCCTGGTCATGTAAACAGTGTAGGTTGCCACCTTCTATTGTGGGTTCAGAGAAACCAAGAAGGCAGGTAAAGGAGAGGTGTCAAGAGAGACCGTGTGGTCATAGAGGCGGAGGTTCTGGGCCATCCTCCCTGGCTCAATACCCACATCCTCCCAAGGCCCCTGGATGTTTCCTATTCTCCTTTTCTTTGCTGTACCCCAGAGTCCATACCGCGTGTTGTTTAAATGGGTTTTTATGGATTTTTAAAATTTATTGGAACCTGAGAGAGATCCCATTCTTAGAAGTGTCTAGCAGAAAGCTAGTATGAATTTTTAAAAGAACTTCATTTTTTCCCCAAATATAAAATGATAAACGCCCATTGTAAAAAAAAAAAAGGCAATATAGAAATGTATGTCTTAGAAAGTGAAAATTCCCACAATAATCCTCCTTAAAGATAACTGCTCCAAACACTTTAGAGGTGAGAGAGAGGAGTGAATAAGAGCCGGCCCACACCAGCAAGCACTGACATTTCTTGGGCTCTTACCATAGATCAGACATTGTTCTAAGCCGTTTACCTGTATGAATTCACTTACTCATTAAAATGAGGACATGAGGTAGGGCTATTGCTATCCCTGTGTAGACACAGAGAGGTTAAGGGGGGGAGGTAGGATTTAAATGTAGGCAGTAAGCTCCAGAGCTGGGTTCTTCACCATACTGTATAGTCTCTTATTCTATTACTGTTGCTACTTGTTTTGTTACCTATTGCTGCAAAACAAATTAGCACAAACTTAGGGACTTAAAACATCATATGAGAAAACATGAGATTTGTTATCTCATGGTTTCTGTGGGTTAGGAGTTTATGCACAGTTTAGCTATGTGCTCTGACTCAGGGTCTTTTACAAATCTGTAATCAAGATGTTGGCCAGAACTGAGGACTCCTCTGACATTTGAATGAGGAAGGATCTACTTCCAAAACTTTGTGGGCTCTTGGACTCAGGGCCTCAGATCCTTACTGGCTGTGGCCAGAGGCTGCCTTCTGGTCCTCATCATGTGGGCCTTTCCATAAAGCAGGACTCAATGTCTGGCAGCTGGCTTCCATCAGAGTGAACAAGGGAGAGTCTTCTGGCAAGATGGAAGCTACGACCTGATGTCACCTAATTGCAAAGTGACATCCATCACTTTTGGCATGTTCCATTGGTTAGAAACCAGTCAGTGGGCCAGCATACACTCAGAGGGAGCAGATTACAAAAGGGCACAAGTACCAGGAGGCAGGGATCACTAAAGGCCATTCTTTGGGGTCAGTCTACCATACTCTTACATTTTGATAACTTTCTAGTAATAACTCTATTGGGGCAGTTGGCTTAGGGTAAGGGCAAATAGCACCTTGAAATGGAGATAGTCACGCTATAGCATAGGAAATAACTAAACCCTCTCCCTGATGCAAGAGGAGTAGCTGGACCAGAGAGAGAGAGAATCATGGGTCTTCTCTATCCCACTTGTTCCCCATCTGGAGCCAGGAAGCCCAGGGACAGCTCTGAGAGATGGCATGAGCATCTGCCACACCTGGAAGCAGGCAGTTGAGACCTAGGAGGTCTTGAAGTCTTTCCCTTCAGGACACATGGCCCAGGAGATGGCCATCTCTCCTGGGGAGGAGTAAGTCAGGGGTTGAGTGACAGACTGGAGATATTTGCTCCTGTTCCCCTCTCCACTGTGTGCAGAGTGAAGAGGAGGAAGGAAAAGTTGTGTTTTCATTTGCTAAAGGCTGCCATTGTAAAATACTAGAAATGGATTGGCTTTTATAATGGGAATTTATTAGGATAAAATCTTACAGTTTCAGGGCTGTGAAGAAGTCCAGATCAAGGCATCATCAGAGATGCTGTCTCACCAAGGTTTAGCGGCTGGCAATTCTGGACTTCTGCCACATGGCAAGGCAAAAAGACAACCTCTGCTTTCTCCTCCAAGCTCACTTTCTCCCTGAGCTCAGCTGTGGAGAACCAGGCACATGGTTTCTTTCATCAGCTTCCAGCTGCTCCTCTGATTCCAGCCTCCAGCCTCTTTCTCAGACTCTTGGGGTTTCTCTGACTCTCAGCGGTTTCGGTGATCCTGGAGTCCTCTCTCATATAGCAGGCTAAAAAATGGCTGCTCTCTTTCTCAGTGTGTCTATGATTTCAGTTCTCTGTTTATATAAGTCTGCAGCAAGAGCGCCAAGACCCACCCTGAGTCATGCCTCATTGACGTAGTCCAATTAAAGCTCCCCCAACTGAATCCAATCCAATTAAAAGGTCCCACACCCACAGGAATGGATTAACTCCAAGAACATGATCTTTCCTGGGATTTATCAGAAACTTCAAACAGCCACAGTAAGGTTCTCCTTAACCCTACAGAGAGTTTTGCACCTTGCTTTCGTCATTAAAAAAATATGTACTTGGACACCTTCCCATGCCAGAACATAGAAATCCAATTCACAACTCATCATTTTTTTTTTTTTTTTGCCCAGGGTTGCTTTGTATTTCACTGCCCTGATGGAATTTGATCTCTCATGTCTTCTGAGACCTACCCACCTCTGTTTGAAGTGCACAATTTCTGGAAGACCCTTGAGATGGCCTAGAAGTGCCGTCATAATGGAAGTCTGTGCTGTAAATATAAGTCTGTGCTGTAAATAGTCTTTCAGAATTTAGTGCTTGTGTAACCCTCATGGAATCTCTGTGCCAAATGGGGGCTGCAAGGCCTTGCATTAACAAGGATGGCTCCCGGCATGTCTTTAAAGAAATCCTGTGGCCATTGCTCAGTGGGCTGAGCAGTTCTATGCATTTGAAAAGGCAGGTGTGGGAAACCCTGGTTGACATTCCTGTGTTAGCTGATCTTCCACCAAATGAAAGGAGTCGTTATTTTCTTTCAAGCAGCTCACTTTCTGTTCCTTTCACAAGCTCCCATTTCATGTCCAGCTTGCACTTTCACTGTGCACACTGCGTTAGTGATTTCTGTTTCATATGTTCCTCTCTAACAGGCTTACATAGTCCTAACCTTTGCTTTACTAAAGGTTTTGTTGTTGTTGTTGTTAAATTAGAGAAGCTGTAGTAAGTTTACAGAAAGTACAGAAAATAAAGAGTTCCCATGTACTTCCCTCACAGTTTTTCCCTATTATTAACACTTTTCATTAGTGTGGTACTTTTGTTACACATGATGAAAGAATATTTTTGTAATTATACTTTTAATTATAACCCATATTTACATTAGCACTCATTGTTTGTGTTGTACAGTGCTTTATTTTTTAAAATTCTAGTAACATATACAACCTAAAATTTCCCCTTTTAACAACATCAAATATATACTTCAGTGGTGTTAATTACATTCACAATGTTACTACCATAGCCACAATCCATTACCAAAACTCTTCTGTCACCTAAAACAGAAATTCTGTACAAATTAAGCATTAACTCCCCCAGCCCCTGGTAACCTGTATTCTAATTTCTGACTATAGAAATTTGATTATTTGAATTATTTCATCAGTGAAATCATACAGTATTTGTCCTTCTGACTCTGGCTTATTTCACGCAACATGGTGTCTATAAGGTTCATTCATGTCGTCATGTGTATATCAGAACTTCATTCCTTTTTATGGTTGAGTAATGTTCCATTGTATTAATATATCGCATTTTTTCCCAATTCATCTGTTGATGGACAACACTTGGGTTGCTTCAATGTTTTGGCAATTGTGAATAATGCTATCAACATCACCATGCAAATATCTGTTAGTTATTTCATTTCTTTTGCGTGTATACTTAGAAGTGGGATTGCCAGGTCCTATGGTAATTCTATACTTAACTTTCTGAGGAACTTCCAAACTGTTTTCCATGGGGGCTGCACCATTTTACATTCCCAACAATGATAAAAAACTGTTTCTATTTTTCCACAACCTCTAGTTATTTTCTGTTTTTATTTTTTAATAGTAGCCATTCTAGTGGATGTGAAATCGTATCTCATTGTGGTTTTCACTTACACTACATTTCCCTAATGCCTGATGATGTTGAGCATCTTTTCATGTACTTTTTGGCTATTTCTATTTCTTTTTTGGAGAAATGTCCATTCAAGTCTTTTGCCCATTTTAAAATTTGGCTGTGTCTTAGTTTGCCAAAAGGCTGGTGATGCAAAGTACTGCCAATGTATTGGCTTTTATAAAGGAGATTTATTTGGGGTATAAGCTTATAGGTCTGAGGTCATGAAATGTCCAAATTTAGACACCAGCAGAAATGCTTTCTCACCAAAGTCAGCTATTGTTGATTCTGATGTCCTGTCACTTGGTGATCAGGCACATGGCAGGGCCTGAGCTGCTCTAGGGGCCAGTCTACCAGGGACCTCTTTCCACACCTCTGTGCTCTGTGAGTTCCAGACTCTGGGACCCCTCTCAACATCTTGGGGGTTGTTGTTTCCCTGTAGTCCTCTTTTTCACATGGCAGGATCAAATATGGCAGCTTCCTTTCTCCTTATGTCTCTGTTTATATCAGACCCACCAGTAGGGCAGAGACCCAAGCTGGTTCATACTTCACTGACATAGTCCAGTCAAAAGGCTCCAGATCCACAGGAATGGATTAATTCAAAAGCATAATCTTTTTTTGGGGGATTCAAAAAGAACTTCAAAGTGCCATAGGTTGTTTCTCTCTTTGTTGTTGAATTGTAGGATTTCTTTTTGAAATCTTTAAAAAGATTCTTTAAATCTGGGAATTTCTTTAAGTGTTTGACTTCAAGTCCATTTTATCTGATATTAATATAGCTATCCCAGCTCTCTTGTGGATACTATTTTCATAGCATATTTTTTTCATCCTTTCACTTTCAAGCTTCTTGTGTTTATGAATTCAAGGCAAGTCTTCTTTAAACAGCATATAGTTAGGTCATGTGTTTTCAAATTTTTAAAATTTAATTTAATTTTTTAATTATCTTTTTTTAAAAGTTAATAGATCACACAAAAAGGTCATGCTTTTTAAAAATCCTTTCTGCCATTCTCTGCCTTTTGACTGGGAGTTTAAGCCATTTACATATAAAGTCACTACTGATAATGTACAGCTTTCTTCTGGCATTTTGCTATTTGGTCCTTGTAAATCTTATACTTTTTGGCCCTCAGTTCTTCTGTTAATGTCTACTTCCACATCTATTTGATTTTTTTGTATTGTACCATTTTGACACCCTTCCCATTTCAGTCTGTATATATTTTTCATGTATTTTCTTTGTGGTTATCATGGGGCTTAAACTTGACATCCTAAATCTATAACCCTCTCCTTTGATTTGATACTAATATAACTGTAATTGCATCTACCTTATATATACTGTTTTATACCTTTTCCTCCCCCCTACTTTTTATTGTACTTGTTATAAATTTATATCTTTATACGTTGTGTGTCCCAAACCGTAGATTTATCATTATGTTTCATGCATTTGCATTTTAAAACCTAGAAGGAGTGATAAGTGGAGTAACATACCAAAAAAATACAATACAAATAGTACTGGTGTTTATCATTATCCATATGGTTGCCTTACCTGAGGTCTTTATTTCTTCAGGCCATTTTGATCCACTGTCTAGTGGCCTTTTGTTTCAATGAAGAACTGATTTTAGTATTACTTGTAGGGAAGGTCTAGTGGTGATGAACTTCCTCACCTTTTGTTTAACGGTGAGTGTCTTAATTTCTCCATCATTTTTGCAAGAGAATCCAGTGAATTAAAAATTCTTTTTTTTTAAAGATTTATTTATTTCTCTCCCCTTCCCCCACCCCAGCTGTCTGCTCTCTGTGTCCATTCGCTGTGTGTTCTTCTGTGTCCGCTTCTATTCTTGTCAGCGGCACCAGGAATCTGTGTGTCTTTTTTGTTGCATCATCTTGCTGCATCAGCTCTCCGTGTGTGCAGCGCTACTCCTGGGCAGGCTGGACTTTCTTTTGCGCTGGGCGGCTCTCCTTATGGGGCGCACTCCTTGTGCGTGGGGCTCCCCTATGCGGGGGATGCCCCTGCATGGCACGGCACTCCTTGCCCGCATCAGCATTGCGCATGGGCCAGCTCACCACATGGGTCAGGAGGCCCTGGGTTTGAACCCTGGACCTCCCATGCGCTAAGCAGATGCTCTACCCATTGAGCCAAGTCTGCTTCCCTAGATTAAAAATTCTTGATTGGCAATTATTTTCTTTCAGCACTTTAAATATTCCATCCTCACTCTTCTTGCCTCAGTGGTGTTTGAAGTGAAATGGCCACTTAATTTTATTAGGTCTCTCTTGTATATAATATGTTGCCTTTCTCCTGCTGTTTTCTGAACTCTCCTTGGTCTTTGCATTTGCCAGTTTAACTACTATGCATCTAGGCATGATTATCTTCAAGTTTATCCTGTTTGGGGTTCATTGTAATGCTTGAATGTGCATAGTCAGGTCTTCCATTAAATCTGGGAAATTTTCTGCCATCATTTCTTTGAATATTCCATCTTTCCTTTTCTGCCTTCTTCTGGGACTCCCATAATGTTTATATTGTAATGCCTGATGGTGTCCTACAGGTCTCTTCAGCTCTGTTCATTTTTTAAAAACTCTTTTTCCTTTCTTCTTCTCTGCCTGAATAATTTCAATTGTTTTGTGTAAAAGATCACTGATTCTTTCTTTTGCCATCTCCAATCTGCTACTGAGACTGTCTTGGGAAAATTTTCATTTCAGTCATTGTAGTCTTCAACTCCAGTATTTGTTTTGGTTCCTTTTTAAACTTTCTATCTCTTTTTGAGATTCTCTTATTGTTCATTCATTGTTTTCCTGATATCCTTTAGATCTTTCTCTGTATTTTCCTTTATCTCGTTAAGAATATTGAAGATCACTTTTAAATGTCTTTCCTGTATGTACAAGGCCTGGTCTTTGAAGGCTCATGGATTCTGGATTTTTGTCTTTTTCCTTTGGATAGGTCATCATTTTCTGTTTCACTGTTTGTCTTGTAATCTTTTGTTGTACACTGTATGTTTCAATATTTTTAAGTGTTAACTTTGAGCTGTCTGTACCTTAAGTTTGTGTCCAGTTAGCAATATGACAGAGATTTCCTTGCATGCCAGGAGGTAACAAAAACAGACAAACCAAGGCAAAAAATATCTTTCACATTCTTTAAAAACTGGCTTTGCCTCAGCTGGTGCTCTCCTTCATAGTTTAGCCCTTCTATTAAGAAGATCAGCCCAAGGCAAATGCAAAATACAGGGTCCTTTCCATCTTTTCTGAGCTCATGTCTTGTCCTGGGCTTGCTCTCAGTCTTGGTCTTAGGAATTCTCCTGTTTTAATAAATAACCATTTCTTTCATTTACCCTTACTTCCCTACATAATCTGAAATCATACTGTACAACTTCTATGTATCTCTCTCTGTTCCTCTCATCAGCTCTCTTATTTGTTGAAAGTGGTTATGGTTTTTAGCTTAATTATTAGTAGTACTAGTAGTTATTTATTGGAGTTTTAGGGTACACAGGCCCTGTGCTAAATATTTTGCAGGAGAAAGCTCACAGAAACTTCATCATAACATTGTGAGATCTTTTTGTCATCTCCATTTTATAGATGAGGTAATCAAGCCTGAGAAAGGGGGCTCACCCAAGGCTAATGAGCTGGAGAATGGTGAAATATGAAAGGTATCTGTTTAAAAACCCAAATTCTTAACCCTTCTGCCATTCAGAATAATTGCCCTACCTCCGCTGTAAGTTCACAGTGTGTCCAGCTAACAACAAGGTTATGCAACTTCTCAGGAGGACAGAAGAAACTGGAGAACCTCCAGGGAAGGTCCTGGAAGGTAATTAAGAGGATGAGAGGAAAACTCATGAGAAAGCTCAAAGGAATAAGAGTAATTTAATCTTGAGAAATAATTCTAGGGGCTAAATTAATGGCATTCTATTGATGTCTTTATGAAAATAAAATAAAATATTTTAAAAACAGGAGCCAGATCACTAGTTTTATTATATAATATGAAAGAAATGATTTTACTATTATTGAATTAATCAGTTTAGCAAATGTATATTAAGCAGCTACAATGGCCAGGGTACAGGTGAACAAGACAGGCAAGGACACTTTCCTGGTAGAACTTACCAAGTATAAACAAGGAAGTGATATAAAAACAGGATCATTCCAGTCCATCGATACAAGCTGTAAAGACTCTAAGACAGGTCACGTGGATGGGGAAGTTAGTGAGTGGAGGGAGTTCCGAAGAGGAGGAGACAGGCATTTAAGCTGAAACATTAAAACTGAGTGAAGCTATGGGACAGAGTGGTCCAGGAAGAAGGACATTAAGACAGGACTAGGAGCTGAGGTAGCTCAAGTGATTGGGCACCTCTCTCCCACATGGGAGGTCCCAGGTTCAGTTCCTGGTGCCTCTTAAAGAGAAGACAAGCAGACACAGAGAGTGCACAGCAAATGGACACAGAGAGCACACAGTGAGCACAAACAAGGGGGTAGGAATAAATAAATAAATCTTTAAAAAAAAAAAGACAGGACTGAATTTGGCAAATACAAGGAACTGATAGCAGGAGGGTGAGGCTGGATAGTGGAGAGTGCTAGATCAGGTGCATCAGCCTGGCACCTCATCAAGCAGGGCAGTGGAAAGCCACTGTGCAGAGGACTCACATGTTTGGAGGAGCTCCCCGTAGCTGCTGGGGAGTAACGGATTGTAAGAGGCCCGAGTGAGAGACATCCAGGTGAGAGATTCTGCACTAGCTTGGATTCTGGTGGTGGTGGTGGAGGTGGAGAGAAAAGGACACTTGGGGTCTATCTTTTGTTATTAGTGCTGATAGGAAATCATGGTGGAGTAGATGTGGGGCTGTGAGGGACAGAGGTAAGAGAAAGAGAAGACTCAGGATATCGTCAGATTTTTGGAAAGAAGAATCATGATTTGTTTTATTGTAATAATGCTAGGAGAAGGAAAGTTTGGAAGGTAGTTTGCTTGGAGTTTGTAAGCAATTCTGTATTACTGTGCCATCAATTCTCTGTAACTTTTGGGTCTTTGTATATTTTTCTAGTGAGAGGATTCATGCTTCTCATCTGTTTCTTGGAAAGGAAACTCTCCCACAAGCCCTCACCAACAAAAAGGTTGAGTCTGATCTAGGCCAAATTCTCCCTACCCTACCTCATTTTTAAAGCAGGGAAACTGAGGCATAGGGAGCAATCTGGAGACGGTTACAGTGCATCCGGTTTGTAGCAGAAGACACACTTGAACCTGGGTCTCTTGATTCCTCAGCCAGGGCTCTTTCCACCGTAGGAGCTGAGGCAGAGACTTTAACAGACAGGGATTTCATCCCTAAGAACTCGGACAAAAGCGAGGGCTCTTGCTTTTTAGAGGTCAGTTCTCAGAATTGGTAGCAGCTCCAGTCATTCCAGTGTCTTCTCTCTTACCAGCCAATAGAAGTTTAAGCAGGTCTGTTTCTAAGAACTGTCCCTAATATTCAAGTATCTATGAATGCAAGTAAGATCCAGGTGTGACTGGAACTGAAATTAGGCAGCAGTGAGGTATGTGTGTTAATCTATTTTGGGGTGCAAATCACCAAGGTTTGGGACCCGTGGGAGGGTGGTAAGCTCCTCCAGGAAATGTTGCCTTAGATTTTTTTTTTTGAAGTCTAAAATTATGGTCTATCAAACAAGATCTTGAATAGAAATTTCACCGATGTAGTAATACTGCTATGCACCTTTTAAAAGCAGAAGTTAAGAGTATGAGAGTAAACCAATGTGGACTGAATACATGCTTCTTTTCAGTTTTGGCTTTCTATACTTCCTGCGTGCTTTTATGGGTCTCTGAAGGTCAGTTAAAGGAAAGAGGAGGCGATAAAGGAGCTCCTAACAAAAATCTTGAATTAGGAAGATAAAACCATAATGTTTTTTTAAGTATGTATAGATAAAATAAAGACTACTTCTCTGAAATTTTCAAATCAAATAAAAACTTTATAATGATCTTTTATGTAGTCTGGTGATCAAATTTTTAAAAAAGTATACAGTTATGATGCCAGTGGGCTTTTCCTTTACCTTACTGTAATGTTGTGGGAATTTAGGATCTGTAGTAACACTCTTTGAGGAATTATTATCAGCTCTAAGTCCCAAGGCCAACTGTAAAGGCAGTTGTCATTTGCCAATTTATCCTTAGATGGTATACTTTTAGCCAAAGACCAACTCATAGAATTTCTAGTACAGAAATGTTTCCTCAACCAAACTTAATTCACTAGAATTGTAAGATGTACTCTTTTATGTTGAGGCAGTTATTTTGTTTAAAGGAACATATGTTGTTTGGAAGTTATTATGGGCAACCATGAATCACACTATTAAGTTGATTGGTTGATTAAATGCTTGACAAAGATCTAAGAAAATGAGCCATATAACGGATATGTTTTGATGAATTAAGGAAGGGAAGAAAAATCTCGAGTTTGGGGGTTGCCAGGAGTAGGAAAGCTTCTGCAGCTAGGAACACTAGAATGACTATTTGGGGTGTTGGAAACCGAGCTGGTCTCCTGGTCTGACCCTAGTGGGATGGGTTAAGGCTTTGCCTTTGCAAATAGCTTAGTTTCCTTTGCCAGGAAATGGAAGCTTAGACCTAAACAGTTTGCTTAAAACTTCAGGCACTATGTTTAAGACTTGAGTAGTTAGGGTCTTACTTGTTCAAATGACAAAGTTGAGGCCTTCCACTAGGTGGCAGTCCATCAGGCCAGGATTTGCAAAAATGGAGCCACTTCCTCCTAGGAAGAGATTATTATCTTTCCTCAAGACAGGGAGAGGAGCTAGTCTAACTCTATTTCTCCATTTTTAGCTTAGCTAGCCAAGTTTAAATAGGAACAGTAATTATTAAATCAGGAAAGTACTTTCTGGGAATAAAAAATTTACCATATGAAGGTGAATTTTCCTCTAGAAAGAGACACTTTCTCTCACTCTTAGAGCTTATACAGTTTTCACTGGATATGCATTTTGTTTTAGTACCCTAACCACAAAAATTGGGAAAATATACCCCTGTGGCCTCAGATGGCTAATTATCAGTCGCTTTTGGAAAGCTCCAGGTATCACTGGTATTGCAGTTGGGAATCATGAGAGAAAAAGTAGAAAACTAATGCTTGTTGAGTGTCTATTCTAGGCTGGGCAGATGAGTAAACTGAGACTCAGAGAGCTTAACTTCTTGCCCAATCTAAAAAGGGATGGTGTTAGGGTTTGAAATCAAGTCTACCTGGCTATAAAACCCACCATTTTTTCCATGCTATCATGCTTGATAAGAACAAGTTTCCACAGTTGGTGGTCGTGGTGGGGGAAGGGCAGGGAGGTGTTTTATCTTCCTTAGGCACACAGCTAAAGTGTATTTCCCAGTTTCCTTGCATCTGTGTGGGCTATGTGACCAAGTTCTCACCAGTGAATGCAAGAATAGGTTGTTGTGTCACTTTTAGGTCAAGGCAGTTGAGAACACTTAGGCCTTTTCCAGCCTACTTTTCCCTTCCACACAACCTTGGAGACAGTGATAAGGAGAAGAGCATTTTGAAAATGGAGGAGGCTTGGATTCCTACATCATTGCTTGGTAGAGAGCTGCCAAGGGCAGCTGCCTGGCCAGAAAAATCTCCATATCAGACTTTGTATGAGTAAAAATGCAATGTAATGTTAAGGCACAGATATTTGGGGTTGCTTGTTATGGCAGCTAATGTTAATTACTCTAATAAAGCCATCCAGTGTCCATTCCCATGTCGGAGGGAAACAGCGTTGTTCTAAGTCCATATGTTCCAGAAGATATATAAATAACAGAGGCCTGGCCAATCAGAGCATTGCATCCACCCAGCCACAGTGATTGGTTTAGAAATGGAAATTGGAGCCAAGCCAGGCCTTTGGGGAAGGGGCTGCTCACTTTTTTACTGGATTTGAAGCTGTGATCAGAATGCAAACAGCTGAGTACCATCACATGAGGATAACATGCCTGCGAGCAGCCACAGAAGAGAGCAGAGCCAATAGAGAGTGAGACAGGGATGATTCAATGGCACTTCTTAAGTCCCTGGGTTCAGTTATCCTTGAAGTCAAATCTACCCTAGGATATTTTGGTCACCTGAGCCATTAAATTCTCTCTTTTTCTCTCTCTTTTGATCAAGTCATTTTGCATTTTTTGGCCCCCTGTCAAAGAGTATTGACTTATATAGGGAGTAATGATGAAGAATTGAATGAAAATAAAATGAAAGCAGATGTAGATTCAACGCTATCTTAGTTTGCCAGGCTGTACACAATGGGTTGGCTTAAACAACAAGTTGATGGTTTATTAGCTCATAATTTTGGAAGCTGTAAGTTCAAAATCAAAGGATCAGCATGACCATCCTTTCTCTCTGAAGACTTCAGTGTGCTGGTTTGCTGCAATCCTTGGGATTCCTTGGCTCGCATCTCTGGTTCTGTCATATGATGGACTCTCTCCTCATGTATGCTCTTCTGGTTTCCTGGTTTCTGCTGCCTTCCAGCTTCGTCCTATGTGGTCTTCCCTGACTGTATCTAAATTTCTGCTGCTTATAAAGGATTTCAGTAATATGGATTAAGGCCCACCCTGATTTAGTTGGGCCATACCTTAACTAAAACTAACATCTTCAAAAGATCCTATTAACAAATAAATTCACACCCTCAGGAATTCAGATTAAGATTAAGAACATGTCTTTTAATGGGATATATAATTCAACCTAACATAAATGGTATGCTCAATATCATATGTTCCTTTTGCAGTTAAATTTTCTAATTTTTCTAAGCCATCAATAGTTATCCACCCATTTCCAGAATGAATGAATAAATGAATGGCCATGGAGGCCAGAGTTCTGGGCTGAATGAACCATGATCTGTGAAAATATAATAGCAGATGGTGAAAGATTTTAGGGTTGCAACACCATCTTAGCTATAGCTACATGTTGTTTTCTATGTAAAATTTGAAATGTAATATGTTAGAATAAATGATTATAACTCTAACTTACATAATGAGTATGTATCACAATAAAGGATGCACAAATTAATGCAATACCTGTAAAGATGGATTTCTTTGACAATTACCAGTTGCCTAGCTTGAATTCTTCCTGAGTGTTGAGGTTCAATTATCACTGCAGGAGTGATTGGATCACTATAGTTAGTCTCTGTTTGGAAGCTTTAGTAATTGTGAGAGGAGAAAAAGTCTTCATAATGCAGAAAATAATATGCACATATTTCTAAAGTATGTTCAGTATTGTGATTTCTTTGGCCCATTTTCAAAGTCATACAAACTGGTATCTGTCCTTACTCAGCCAAACTCAGAATGAATGAATGAGTGAATGAATGACTTCATGAATAGCAAAATTGCATAATTTAGTACTGAAAACTCAACTCTGTTTGAATAATAAGGGAATAAGAGCCTCATAAAACTGAGAATCCAGACAATTAGAAAGTCAGGTTGGGATTGATCCAGATTATGAGAAGAGGTTTCCCAAGACCTACTTCTCCCAATTTCTCTGATTTTCCTCATGCAGTAGCACCTGCATTTTTGATTTTACACAGTGATCCCAGCAGATCAGTTCTCTTTGGCAGCAGCAAAATGGCTGTAGAATTTCAGGCTTTGACATCATTGCAACACACTCTATAGGTTGAAATAGTGTCTCACACTAGCTTTTGCAGAGGAAGAGAAATCTTTTCTTTGCCGGAAGGATTTAGCAATGTTTCCTCATCAACTCTTGATTCACTGGGCAACCATTGCAGCCAGAAGGACAGGATGTTTTGGTTGGCCTAAACCGATCAGCACTTCCATCGATGGGAGTTTCGACTATATCACAGGCCTGGGAATGGAGAAGGGATGGTTTCCCAAAGGAAATATGGGGAAACTGCTCCTGGGAAATGGGTTAATGAATAACAGGCAGCAGAAAACAGATATCCAATACAAATGTGAAGTTTATTTGTTGCAGTGACCCTGAATAATCCATTTCTCAAAGTTCTGTAGCATTTCCTTGAAGAGTCACTTGCTTACTTTTGGTGCTTTCACTGTTCTCTAAAAGACACAGAAAATCTGCAATAAATATTATTGAAAGAAAAACTGTTAGTAAAAGCAATGCTGGCTGCAATAATAAATCCCTGGACTTCAGTGGCTAGAGACAACAGAAGCTTAGTTTTTGCTCCTTTAAACATGCTGGTTTGACGCATGATTTCCCCTGCTCTTATCAGAGACCCAGGTCTTCCCATCTTGTGCCTCGGCCAAAGGTGTCAGAATGCTTAACTTCTGCTATAGATGGGGAATGGGAAAAAGTGTGGAGCAGAGCCTGTGGGAGGTTTTGTGGTCAGCTTTACTTCTGCTCACATTCTATTGGTCAGAACTCAGCCACAAGGCCATGCCCTAACTGCAATGGAGGCTGGGAAATGTAGTTCAGCTGAGTGTCTCAAGGAAAAAGCTAGAAGGACAAATGGAAGGAAGAAAATGAAAGAAAGTGCATTGATCTAGTGATTTTGCTGTAAAAGAAAATATTTAAATCAGAATGTATTACTAAATCAATAGGTAAGAATAACTGCAGATTACATGGGACAAGTGTGTTAGCCCTATTTTAAAAACCTTTTAAAGTTGATCCTTAAGGTCCTGACACACACAAATGGCAATTTCACATCATTCAACCCAATAAAAATTTAACATAAAATCTAGGAAATGGTGAAGCCAAAATCATATTGGGGGCACTGCCCAGTGAACATTCTTGGATCTTTATTTTTGAATAAAGTTTTTGAGGTATTTGTACATATGATTAAAAGCTGGCATTGATAGGTTTTGACAACTATATTAACTTCTTGATGGAGAAAAAGTACACGGAAGTAGGTTTATACCACTATACAAAAAGGTGTTGAGGCAATATCAGGAAACTTCTGTAAAACAATTCTGCTTTCTCTGAGTTAATCAGAAGTGAAATGGAATTTTGTCCAAGTTAGATTATTGATTCAGGTTTTTAACCAGCACAGATGTGACTTCAGCCTTTAAGTAAGCAGAGCAGTTCTAGGGCCTATAAGGAGTATATGTGAGAGATTCCTGTTAAAAGTGGTTAAGAGCTTGGGCTGTTGTAGTCAAATAAATGTGGGGTTGGGTTCTAGCTCTGCTACTTTTGAGTTGTGTTAACTTTGGGTATTCTGAGCCTCGGTTTCCTCTTGTGCAAAATGGGACTAATAAAAGCACCTATCTGACAGGGTTCATGTGAAGAATAAATGAGATCATGGACAAAAGCACTTAGTACAATGACCGGCACAGAGTAGGTGCTCAATATGCTTTAGCTGCTATTATTAATTACTTATCACCCATTAGAAAAGTACCCATTCTTGGGGAATGTCTGATTGTATTCAGTATATGCCACTGAAAGACTTCTGAAAAAATCATGTTCAACTTGACTTTTGCAACGTTTTTTTCATTCACCATCCTATTATATTTTATAAGAAATTTTGAATTCCCTGTGGAAGCAAGAACCATAGTAACAAGCTTTCAGCTTCATTTTGCTTCTGAGATGATCATTAATGGAGTTATTTTGATTTTTTTCCCTAAGACAGCCTTAAGCAGTAACTACAAATGCCTTTTCAAAATTCCCTGATTTAGTTTTCTTTTCAGCTGAACCCTTGTGTCTTCTATTTCATGTGTTTTTGATGAATGGATGATGTCTTTAGATGTTCTCATCCATCCCAGGCACATTAAAATCCACCCGGTGGCTCTCATCAAGTGTAAAACAAGAAGGGGAAATCCAAGGAAAGAGATATTGCAGGCTCTGCTTTCTCAGACACATGTGCACCTCTTAAGAGACTAGTATTAGGGAAATATACAAAGTCAGTCTCTGATTATAAAGGTTCTTTTCTAAGGAGAAAAGGAAAAATATACCAAAGGAAAAACCATATTTACTTCAAAGAACTCTTGCCTGATTGAGTGGAGGAAAAGTAGCCTCATTGCTTTGATCTTTTCATGGAGAGAAACAACATGAAAAGAAAAGAGAAAACAAGGCTCAAAACACGGGCTTTCATGGAGAGCATAATTAGGAGTGTTTATTGGCTGCAGCAAGCACACATCTCAGCTCTGAAGCATTTGGTAGGGTTTGCTCAATGAGCGCTGACCTCGCGGGCTCCAGTCTGCAAGGCCAGGCAGGTGGTGCTGGGCCACACTCTGTTTCCGGGAGAGGAGGCAGCGACTGTAGGTTTCAACCCGCCTTGAGCTCTGGTGAGTTCAGGCTTTAGACCAAAACCTGAATTTTTTTTTTAAGGCTTTAGTTTGTTTACCATTGGGAAACATGGTCTGATTCATTTTTTTTTCATTTCCCTTGAAGAGAAAAAGCTCTTCAAAAAGCTGATGAAAAGGCTTTTTGTACTTCAGCTTTTCAAAACAACATTGTGATGAGCTAAGTGCAAACAAATCAGGGTCAGATGAATTACATTTTACCTTTAAAATACAGAGTTGAAAGGATTTAAGAAGGTGGAAGATGTGTTTTTGCTCTGCAAATCCGGAACCCTGGGCATGGGCAGCAATGCCTTCCTGTACTTGCAGGACAGTGGTTTGCAACTGGGGAGCATGGCTTCAATCCTTTACAAGTGACCCGCCAAATTTTGATCAATGTGTGAAGTTAATTTGCTATATAATGAGGAAATTTTAGCAGACAATATAGAGATGAGTGGCACAGCTACCACGTGCTGCAAGAGGGAAGTAAAAGGCATAATTCCATAGTAAACTGGCCCCCAAGAACAGTAGTGTCATCTAGGAAATGCGTGAGGATTTTGCTTCATGAGCATATAAGACTGTGTGGTCAGGATAGGAGGCAGTTCTACTCTAACAGCTTTGCTGAAATGCAGTATTTCCTCTAGCACTGGGTGCTTATCGCCTAGCACTGGCCTGGCACAACACCAAATTGTTAACTGTTAAGGAATGCATGGGTGAATGAATGAATGAATGAATGAACCAGTTGCACAGCAGCAAAAGAGTGTCTGAGGGACTAGACTCGGAATGAAAGCTACTTTCAAACTAGGATAAAAAACAAAAAGGCTGAGCACCTTTGTTCTAAGCAGGAGTAATCCCTGTCTTTTTGTTAGTTTTCTGCTACAACGCATGTATCTCCTTGCTTTTGCCTCCCTTGCTGGCCTGGAAGCTCACTGATGGCAGGATACATGTCTTCCTCATTTTTCCCAGGTAGAGTGACTGGTGCATGAACCGGATCCCATGAAAACTCCACATAATCAGCATCTTCATCACCTTCATCATCATCATCTTTTTCTCCTCATTTATTGATCTCTTCTTATGTTGTGAAAGCATTGTGCAGATTTCTAAGTACTTTCATGGGCATGATCCTATCTCAGGTATATGCTTGTGTTCTTCATCTGACGTGTTTGGGATCTGAGGAATGGTCCTATGGATCTGTTTTCTCTGAAACCTGCTACAAGGTTCTGTGAGCTGCCTCCGGTTCTGTTTGTTCTACAGGCACATCGTTAAGCATGAACAATTTAAGGTACAAGGAGGAAACATGCCTCAAGAAATAAAATTAGTGTTTATTATAGTATAAGAAATTAGCTAAATTACTTAGCAAAAATAAATAACTTAAACAATATCTAATAGAAAAAAAGCTAAACAGAAAAGAATTCTAAAAGCAAAGTTACAAGAACAAAAAAATACGCTGTTTCGACCAATATTTTCAGCAGATAATGAGCCAGTTCTTAACTGTCACATTAATCTTTTATTGCTGTTAACAATATAATGAAGAGTCATGTATGTAAGGACGGTGAGAGCCACCTTTCCCATTAATGTCACTGCAAAGAATGATATATTTTGCTTCAATAGGTCCTGTCTTTGAAAAGAACCACAAATACCTTTCTCTAGTTATTTCTGCTTCTGTCTTCATTTGCACAGCATCCTGTCTCTTTCTGCCTTTTCTCTCTGGCTTCCTCTGTCAGAAACACAGGGTGGAGATTCATGGAGCCCTAGAGCTATTGCTCTTGTGTTCGGATATTTCTTTTAGATAAACTTTGGGTGAATAAATTAAAATAACTTAACAATATACCCCTTTAAAGAAACAAAATGACTTTGAGAGTGGTCTAAAATGAACAATGTTACAGCCCTTTTAAAAGCCAAATTTATCTCAGACCCTTACCATCACCAAAGTGTGGATTTTTAGTCTCTGTATTATATTACTTTAACATATGTTACAGAGAAACAGAAATGAACTTTTTATGTTTGCAGGTTTTATAAAACAAACCCCACAAAATTACAAGTGAAATTAAAAACCAAACAATCCAACCAAGAAAATTAAAATTAACAAGACTGATTTTGTGTGAAAGATGTTATGTTTTTCTTTGAAACTAAATCACTGCTCGAGACAAGGCACTGGCCATCTAGGCTTTTTGTGAGCTCTGTTGACACAATTGTGGTACTTTTGTATTACAGCCATCTCAGTTCTTCTCTAAGGAGCCCTTGACAAACTATTACTCTTGGGTATCAACATAAATGTAAATGCAAAAAGACACCTGGGCTTTGGCATTGCCTGATTTAGGGTGATCATCCAATTGATTCAGCATACTCTCCTATTAGTCATTTTTAATCATCAACATGAAAGCCCAAGTTAAAAACTCCCCTTGGAAATTGTGTGGGTGCCCATAAATTCATCACAAGTCCAAATGGGAAATGAATGTTTCAACAGGAGCATAGAAGGCCTGTGAAGGAATTCTTTTTTTTTTCCTTCTGTACAATCAGTATAGGCTTAATGGTGATACAGTAACAACCAACCTCCAAATCTCGGTGGCTTACCTCAACACAGGTGCATTTCTGCCAGGCTGATTGGGAGGGGGACTTTGCTCCTTGTGGTCGCTTAAGGACCCTGGCTGATGGAGACTCAGCCTTGACATGTTCATTCTGCCTCCCTGACAAGGGACGGGGACGTGATGACTCATGCCTTGGTTTGCTAAGCTTCAGTCTGGAAGTTACCCCCATCACTTCTCTACACAAACCACTGGCCATAGAAATGTTCTATGGCCATCCTAATTTTAGAGGAGATGGGGGGATAAAATCCTACTATGTGCACAGAAAGGCAGAGAACCGGAATGTTTGTGAGTGGCCCTAATTCCCATCACCACTTCCTTTATTGCTGTCCCTTGCCTCCCCACTATCATTGCAGACGCAAGCAGGGGGAGATCCTGCCCGGGAGGGCTCTGTTAGGCTGTCTGCCTGGCTGGCTTTGTTGTCTTTCTAGACCTGTCCCTGCTGTCTTAGAGAGCAAAAGCGCGATGTAAAATAACTTCAATTGATTGCTGTTAGAAAAAAAGGAAGGAGTGCATAATTGAACAAAGATTGGACAAAGATGCGAATTTTCTGTTTAAAGATAATTAATAAAAAGTACCATTTTCGTTCCTGGAATAAAGCTTACCTGGGTGGCTTTGACAGCGGGAAGGTTAGCTTTGGAAGTTGAATCTTGGAATAGACATTAGTCAGCAAACGGGGCCCCCAAACCAGACTTGAATCATTTAGGGGTACTTGGTAATGATCACTTTTTTGGTGACTGTAGTTACTGAGGAGAAGAAAATCCATCAGTATCTTATATTTTCACTTTTGTATTTGTAAGTGACAGTGGGGATCAAGGATAATTATGCATGTAGTTTGTATTTAAATAAGGCATGTGAGCGGAAATGTCACTTAATTTGCCTCACAGAAATCAGTTTTCAATCCCGATGTTGGAATGTGCCATTAAAAGCACCTCATGCTATGATAATTAAATATTTTGTTTTCCAAAGATGCTAAGTGATATTTCCTGAGGGTCTCAAAATTTTCAACTTTCTGTTTTATATAATGGAACTTTAAAATGAGCAAAAGTAACTATTTTATAAGTGGTGGATTTAAAATGAAAATTGGATGTACTCATGATTTCAAATCCTAAATTGCCTAAATATAGTATATAAAGAGTAGAAATGTTTCTTTGTTACCAATAAATGAGTTTGGATATGGCCATATAAAGAGTAGAAATGTTTTTGTTACCAATAAATGAGTTTAGGTATGCTACCTTCTGGTTTTCTTTTGGCCATTGCCTTTTAAAAGAAAAGTGGCCTATTTTGGGATAGGAAGTATAAATTTAGATGGAAAACAGTTATTGCCTTTGATATCCAATTACAGAGGTAAAGTATATTCATTGTAGAAAAATCAGAAAGTACTGAAGAACATAAAGAACCAAACCAAACCAAACAGACTGAAAAGCCTAGTATTAATTTCACTACCTAGGCACTATCACTTAACATGGTATTTTTCTTACCAGTCTTTCTTTATATGCATTTTCTTTATAACACAAATGAGATCATGTATAAGGAATTTTATCTTTCACATTTTCATTGGTTGAATTGTGTCTACCACAGAAGACAAGTTCAAGTCCTAACCCCTGGTTCTGTGGGTATGAACCCATTTGTACCCAGACCTTTGAAGATGTTATTTGTAAAGCATGGACTCATTTGTGAACAGGATCTTTGAAGATCCTATTTAGATGAAGCCAGATTGAATCAGAACAGGCCTTAATTCACATGACTGCAGTCCTTATTAGCAAAGGAAATTGGACAGAGACATAACCAGAAGTAAGAAGCCAGAGAATGAGGCAGACTGACATGTGATGGCAAGGATACAAGCCAAGGAGTCCCCAGGATTGTGGTAAGCCAGCACCAGAATGCTACAGACTTTGGAAAAATCATGACCTGTTGAGACTTTCATTTTGGATCTCTAGCCTCCAAATCTGTGAAACAACAAATTTCTGTTGTTCAAGTCAACCAGTGTGTGGTATTTGTCATAGCAGTCCTGCAAAACTAAAATACATTAGTGTGTTTTGGGTGGTGGTGTGCAGAATGTACCAACCTTATTCTTAGAATTATGCAACCTGGCACCCAAATTCCAGAGCATTGTTCTTCCTGTGATAGAGGCAGCAATCCTCATCCACAGGGTTGTGTTCAGCAGGGTGCTTTTGGAGGCAATTGTCAGAAAACCTGGATCAAACTGGCTTGAACAATTGTATCCCACATTACAAGAAGTCCAGAGGTAATGCAGGATTCAGGATTGCTTGATTTAGTAACACAACCATATCTTCAAGGTCCCAGGTTCTTTCCTTCTCTCTTTGCAGTCCACCCAGTTGGTGTCATTCCAAGGCTGACAGTAGAAACCAGAACAACAGGCTTCCTTATTTATGCCTAGAGGGAGATAAAAAGGTCTCTTCACCATCTATGGAATAAAAGGCCTTTCTGCCATTCAAGGATCCGATTGGTCCAGTTCAGGCACATAGCTACCTTGGCACCATTAGCAGTTGTCCCATGCTGTTCTTCAACCTGGGATCTGGAAGGAACCATATGCTTGACTTAGATCTATTAGAACTCATCCCTGGAGTTGAGGGTAGTTCTGCATCACGTAGGCTGTATGGGGTGGGTTGTTAGATACCTAAACAACATTGTAATTTTCTTGGAAAAGATGGGGATGGAGGCTGAATAGACAACTAACATTGTCCAGCAAAAGGGCGCTTCACAGTGTTGCCCCTACCCGCCTTATCCATCTCTTGTACAGCCTCCCCTCCACCCTGCTTTCTTGATTCTAGTTTCTATTGACTGTATTCTCTACCTTAGGCCTTAGCCCATGCTGTTTCATCTTCTTGGGGTCTTCTCTTCTCCTCTTGTCCCCTCTCTTAGGTAATGCCTCAACTTTCAAATGTCAGCTCAACCCTCATTTCCCTTGCTGGGTCAACTCCTTTATCTCTCTCCTATCTACCACCTGTTAGTGTTCATTCTTCTTTAAGAGCATTTTTTTAGAATAACATTGTTTGGTTTTTTTTGTCACTAACTTTGGCTCCTTTTGGGCAGAGATTAGCTCACCATTTTATTTCCTGGGCCTGATACATTTCTAGAACGTGTAAGGTGCTCAATAAATAATTTCTAAAATCAAAATGAGTAACTGAAGCTCATTTTAAATAGAGGTTAGTTGCTAGCATGCAAAGATGAAATTTAACACTCAAAATTGAAAGTGTTACCCATGTTAGTTTTAAGTATTTTCTCATAGAGTAAAAGAGATGTTATTTTATAGCGAACACCTCTAGGGGACGTAATCAGAATGTGGAGGCAGGGGCAACATGGGATGTGGTAATTATTAGTTTGTAATACCATGTGATTAAATGATAATTTACCACATTATTGTGGAGGATCTCATGGGATTATTTTTGGGGACAAAAGGTAATCTCGTGTCCCTTTTCTCTTTCTTACTTTGGCAACTGATGAAGATACATCTCCCTTTGTAAGGAAAAAAGATACAACTATCTTTTTTTGTGAATTATTGAGTGAAATGAGAATATAGGCAAGGTGTGGTAGTTCTCATATTTTTATATTTCATTTAATGAACAAATACAGGTGTTAAGAAATCAATGTTTCAATATTTTGAACCTTTAGTACATATGGAGAGTGTTATTTATTAAAATGCTAATAGTGCACTAAGTTTCAAAGAACCGATATCAGACTTCTTTCAATAAAAAATACTTATACAAATGGTCTGGGGGTAATATATAGAGGAAATTCATTTTGTACAGAAAAGCCAGTAGTTAATGTTAAACATTCTTTGTTTATATTATTTTAATTCTGCCTGCTCTCTCACTGTCTGGGCATATTACATCTAATCTTAAATTGTTAGATTTTTTCCCTATCTCTTGCTATTATGAGTAATACTTAGTTGATCATCTTGCACATAAATCTCGACATAAAACCACAGTCCAGGTTATGTCCTCCAGATAGATTTCCAAAAATAGAATTACTGGGATCTCCAGTTTTAAAGTCCAGATTTGAAAGCCTTCTGCAAATACAAAATTCTAAAAGTGCACTGGCTTACTGCAGTTCTGAAATTGGAAAAGACTAGGCAGAGGAAAGGAGGTATCTAGCTCCAGGCATTGCACCAGATCACTGCATATGGATATGCGACAAGGGAGCCTCCACATGTGTGCCTGGGATGGGGGCATTGTGGTCCACCCAGGTGTGTTGACTGTCCAAGGGATGGCTGCGTTCATAAAGGCCTGGGGAAATTTCTGGTTCAGACCCCAGTGTGTGAGAACCCTGAGGGAAACCCAGGTAAAGTCTGTGTCAGCAGCTCACCTTTAAATATTGGACTTGGAATGTGATCAATCAGCAAGCCACAAGGGAGGAAGTATAAATAAAACACGTCCCTTGCAAAGAGGGCAAAGCTGCAATTTGCCAAGTGCACTGTAATTGCTGCCGGTTAATTATCTCAGTGGTGAGCTGGGAGCACCAAAGGCACACATTTACATCCACGTTGTGGATAAAAATAATGCCACTCACTCCTTGGATGATCCTAATTTCATTGTAGAGATGTGGACAGATACATACCCTTGGATGGTAAGAATGAAGGATGACTTCACAGAGGTTCCATTTTTTGGGTCACCAAATTTTACTGTCATTATAATTACTTATAATTATAGTAATATAGTAATAGTAATTACTAATAATTACAATATCACTTACTGAACACAGTTGCTGGGCTAAGCATCTCATATACATTAGCTCACTAAATGCTCACAACAACCCTAAGAGGGAATATTTTTCTAATTTTCAGATTTGGGAACTGAATCTTATAGAGTTAAGTGACTTGCTCAAAGTCACACAGTTGACATTGATTCCAGCTGTGCTGGTTTCCAAAGAATTTTCTCTTAATCACTGCAGCATCTGTGCCCTATCCAGATTCCCTGGGGTCCATTTTTCTATTCCATGCACCCATCCCACACTTGCTGCCAGTATTGCTGCTAACTGCTCACAACTGAAACTTTCTTGGAAATATTGACCTTCAGAGACTAAAGCCACCATACTTGGAGGTATTTTGGGCCACCTGCCCCAAACCTGGAACAGTCATAGCAATGAGTAGATTGAGTAGAAGTCTAAAGCCAGTTCCTTCGCTTTAAGGTGTTTTAAGCTCAGTGATGTAATTTATGCTCCAGAATTCCCTGCAGAATCAGGTTGGCTAGATTTTCCCTAAACTATATCCTGGTTTAACTTCTTCGCCTTCCCTCTCCTACCTCCTTCCCTCCCATACAGATTTCTCCTGAGATCATTCCCTTAATAAATGACTTTTATGCAAATCCCCCTCAACCTCTGCTTCTAGGAAACTTGAACAAAGACAACCCCTATGCTACATTGGCTCCCCAGGAAAAATAATCAACTTTGATTTGCTGAAGGAATCCTTCCCATTGAAACAGGACTACCCTGCCTTGTCTATATGACCTTGGGTAAGTCCCTGACATCTCAGGGACACATGTTCTTTCTCTGCAAAACAAGGGGGCTAGATTGTATGGTCCCTAGACTTTCTGGTCTTGGAAGCCACTGAAGTTTCCACTTCCAAAAATCCATCTGTTTGTAGCTAGCTTTATGGCTGTGCCCAAAGAGGGACTTTCAGCTTGGCAGTTTGCCCATGGTAGGAATACTCTGAGAGTGTAAACATACTTTTGTCCCTTTCTTCCTATTCCTATTATAGGGTACTCCTGAGAGACCGGGGCCCATTGGGTGCTTGTGTGGGTGTGGCCCTATAGGCCAGGATATTCAATTTAATCTGAAATGCCTTTAGGAGGAAATGGTATTCCGAAGGTATGGCAACAAGGGCAGCACCCTCCAGGGCAGACAAGTGGCTCTTTGGGGTACGGGTAGTGGTCAGGCATTCCATTCCTAGAATGGTAAGATGAGCACAAGATGGAGGTCCCTAGTGACATTGACAAGAGTGAATTCAATGCAATTCAATGCAATTGACTGGAGTGAGTTAGATAGGAAATAATAGAAGATGAAGATGTGAAAATAATTCCAATAGGAGGAGAGATGGGTCAGCCATTTAATAAGGGGAAGGCAGCACCCATCGATCCAGCTAGCAATGTTCTTCTAGGTGTAGGGATGACAGGGTCCTGTTCTTTTAAATGCTCTTCTGAACATAATCATGAGCTGAGAAAGAGAGACAGGGTAAAGAATTGGGATGTTTAACTGGAAAGGAGAACTTCTGAAAATATCTTCAAGGGGTGGGAAACAAATTTACTCCAGAAATTGCTTGGCAGTGCTAAGATAAGTTGTCCCATAGTTACAGAGAGACCTGTTGGTATGGTGTATTTCCCTATGACCAAATTCAGCTGCTCAGGTGCAGAGTGGGAGGTGAGTTGGGAATAACTAAGATTGGGGTTTTGCTAAAGATATTTGATAAAAGGGATAGGGAGTCAGGAGGTTAGGGATAGAGTGAAGGATTTAGTGTGGTGATGGGCTATGGTATCTACTAAGCAGGGCAGTGAAAATGGAAAGGCCATGGTGACCAATGCAAAAGTCATAGGGTCAGTGGACTGGAGGTTCTGGTGGGTTCAAAGAATGTGGGTATCTTTGAGTGACTGAGTTGGAAACACAGGAAGTCATGTTAAGAAAGTAGGATGGATGAAGTGGAGATCTTGAGGAAGTGCAGTGCAGATATTGGAAATGATAAGGTATACAGAATGGATGGTGGCTGAGTTGGGGTGAAGGAAAGATCAGCAGAAAGTGAAGAGGTCAAGGAACTTTAGTGACTAGGGTGCTAGATGATCATTTGTGTAGGGGTAGAAGTCACCCAGAATTATGAAAAGAGTAGATTTGGAGAGAAGACAGTGGGCAAGGTGCTAAAACTGCTAATACAGAGCAGGCCTGGGCTTCATGGGAATGGGGGTTCTGGAGCGGGTGAGGAGAAGTGATCTGGAAGTGGAAATGAGGAGCAAGGAATTTATCTTTCTCACATTTGGTAGATAAAGCAGCTTCCACCTGAGAGAGGTGTAGGAAAGCTGTGTTCTTCGAGACAGTGAGGTTTCAAAGTAGGCAGTGCTCTGAGGGCCCCATTAGCTCCCAGAGCAGGTAATTCTGCCACCAGGGAAAGAGTGATTGCCCAAGGAGCCATGCCAGAGGATTTCTACCAGAAGATCATTTGTCGGGCTGTTGCAGAAATGGAAGATTGGCCATCAGCACAAATTCTGACTTTCCGACATCCTTGCAGTGCACCTTTCTATACTGCAGGGGTTGGAAGAGTGAGGATGGTTCTTCCCAGACTCCCTTGCTGCTGGGTTTCCAGATATGATCCACCTTCAGCCAAGCACATACACTCAGGTGGGATTTAGAAAGTGGAAATGAGGTGGCAGCTATATCTCTGCAGCTTCTGGCATGAAGGTATGTGTGTGCATGTGTGTGTGTCTGTGGCAGGATTAGCACTGGCTTTGTCTATATTAAGAGGCATCCATTTTGGGGCTGCAGATGGTAGCAGGCAATGTAGCAATGGGGTTGGCAGCCCAGGTGGAGACTTCCTGACTGTGGGGCAATCTGATCAAGGTAGTGGTTGCATGGTTAAAGGGCCAGCAGTTGTAATGGAAGTTTCCTGGTCAGCCAGTGCATCCTTGTCATAGAAGAGGCAGAAGTGCCCTGAGTGGTCCTATACTAACTAGAAAACCTGAGCTAGGGTCATTTTCTTCCAGTTTCCAATGACCCTGCAAGTCACTTAATATCCCGAAATGAATTCCTTCTATACTCTGTACAGCTGAACTATGATGAGTATATGGGTCTAGGTTAGATAAGGGAAGGGGAAGTGCCCTATAAACATAAAGCAGTACCCTCAACATAAAACTGCTGGTTTTCTAGGGAATAAGAATTTCCCAAGAGCAGCAGTTCTTAGCTAACTGCTGTGTGCCAGGCCATTCTGAAGAGCAGCCATGAGTACCCCATTGCATAGTTGAGGGAATTAAAGCACAGAGAGGCTGCTTCTTGCTTAAGATCACACAGCTGAAAAGGGGTAGAGCACACAAGTTTGAACCAGGTCTGCACATCATGCCACCTCATTCTTGGACACAAGAAAAGTGATTTTTCTGCTAAGGAAATATCTCTGGGGAGCATCTTAGCTCTTACACGAGTTGGAAAGTTTGGTGACTTTGTATTTTATTTTATTTATTTATTTTTTAAGATTTATTTATTTAATTCCCCCCTCCCCCGGTTGTCTGTTCTCTGTGTCTATTTGCTGCATCTTGTTTCTTTGTCCGCTTCTGTTGTCGTCAGTAGCACGGGAAGTGTGGACGGCGCCATTCCTGGCCAGGCTGCACTTTCTTTGGCACGGGGCAGCTCTCCTTATGGGGCGCACTCCTTGCGCGTGGGGCTCCCCTACACGGGGGACACCCCTGCATGGCACGGCACTCCTTGCGCACATCAGCACTGCGCATGGCCAGCTCCACACTGGTCAAGGAGGCCTGGGGTTTGAACCGCGGACCTCCCATGTGGTAGACGGATGCCCTAACCACTGGGCCAGGTCGGTTTCCCGACTTTGTATTTTATGAAAGGCTAGAAATGCTTCTGTTTTGGCCATTGTACTGAAAAATCATTAAGTTTCCTAAATGGTAAGGATTTGAAGATGAGCTGAGAAAGGCTGTTGGAATCTTGAGCTTACAATGACAAGGATGCAAAGAGAGGGCCAGTTAAGCCAAAGATAGAAGGGCCTGGGAGCCCACATCAGAGACACGAAGCTGTTCGAATGGGAGATGGGATGTATGAATGGGAAATGTGATGATGGTTGCTCAGATCAGGATTTAAGTCTAAGGTGGAAGAAAAAAGGAGTCATGGACTAAGTGTGAAGAAGTAAAAAATGGAAGGTAAATGAGCCAGCATCTTAGGAAGGGGTGAGTAACACACACTGTGCGAGACCACCATTTTGGCTCAGGGGTGAGGGGGCCCAGCAGATCTTCAGGTCTGTGGCACTGGGGGGAGGGAAGGAGAGAAGCCAAAGGAGCAGAACTTATAGGAAAGGAAAGCAAAATAACGAAGCAGAGGAGAAACACACCAAGAAGGGAACATGAGATGTGGCTGAGCTTTATTGGCTCCTCTCAGCTTTTCTGTAGAGAAAAATGTGATTCTGACCCATCTGGTTTGGTGTGACTGTCTCTTGCTCCCCGGATCTAATTGTCATTAACCAAATCCTAACATAGCTCCCTAGAGGCCCTTGAAGACAGCACTCCTATGTTGCCCAGCTCTGGCCTTTCAGTTTTATTTACGATGAAGAGCACAGGGGCTTTGACCCAGGATACATTAAGACTGAGCAGCCATGCAAACTTGGGAGAGTTACCCAACCTCAGTGTTTCCACCAATGAAATGAGAGTGATAATAATACCTGTCTCATTGTGTTGTCGTTTGGCTTATTGAGGACAGAAAATCCTCAATACATGCGAACTGTTGTTAACGTTATTTGTCACCCTGTATTTTCTCTATATACTCTTAGCTTGTGAGATAGGAAAGATTACGACTTAAAGAACCTGAATATCTTCTTGGTTCCATCACTTACTTGCCGTGTGACTTGGAAAAAATTCCTAGACCTCTCTGGCCTCATTTTCCTCATATCTGAAATGGTTGCACAGATGGAAGGTCGAAATAAATGAAGTATATGGTGGCAGTAGAATCATGATTATCTATATTCCAACACTGATACTCTGGGAAAGTCAGCATTAATCATCTCTTCCCTTTGGTGCAGGTCAAAGCGGACTGCACCATGTTGGACTTTGTCAAGATCCAGTTTGATTCTAGTCATTCATTGAGGTCTATTTGTATCAGGCACAGAGCCAGATGCTGAGGGTGGGGTGGGAACAAGGGGCCAAGCCACTGCCCTTTTGGGGGAGGTCACTCAGCTCTAGTGGAAGAGATCGTTGTTTACATGGATAATTACAACCCACTCTGGTACATGCAGTTATGGATGGATGCATAAGATAGAGTGTGCAGAAGACAGACAGTTTTACTTGCTGCAGGGTGCAGGATAAGACTTCCCAGAGAAAATTAGGGAGAGCATTCAAAATAGCTCATTTCCTCGTTCATAAAATCAATGCATGTTCAGTAGAAAAAATACGAAAAATACAGAAAAACAAATCCCCTGTCCACTCCCATTTTGGTGCATGTTTATTTTTTTCATGAGTGGTATGAGTACATACCAAAATTGAGATTGGGCTTTGTATACTATGTTGTCATCTGTTTTAAATTTTAGCAAAATACGCAGAGTGGGAACGGGAGTTAGTTTGGAGGCAAGCAGGGAAGGGAGGAGAAGACGCTGGGCAACAGTTCAGACAGAGGGGATGGCATGGGAAGTAGCAACTTTAGCTTAGATGGTGCATTTCCCTCCTAAACACAGCCCAGTAGTGGCTGGAAACAATGTGTTTACCTCTAGGTGCCTGAACTTCAGGGTGTAGAGTGAAGAGCAACTGGCCCTGTATTTATGTAGCAATAAAACGAACTTAGTTCAGGAACCAAATGAGCCAGAACCTTCCCTCAAGTGGTCCCACATGGCGCTACCCCAGTGTGATGAGGTGAAGGAGCCTTTGAGGTGGCAGAGGATTTGTGATGCTTCAAGGGCCCACAGCCTGTTCTGAGGAAAGGGCCCCAAGAGGTGTGCTCTGTTCTGGGTTGTTAAGTGCTCAGCGGTGCATGACCCTTGGGATCATCCTCGCAACTCCTGGTGTGACCAGCTGAACCAGTGAGTATGCCTGAGCTGTGGGCATCCAGATATAGAATGGTCTCAAGACCAGCTTACCCCTGAGGATCCTTGGCACAAAACCCTACAACAGTGGTGCTCCATAGTATTAGATGTTCTGAGTTGGGTCCCTGAGGCTCAGGCTGACTCCACAACCTTGCCAGGCTTATCGTTCCACCTCCTCACCAAGCTAGGTATCCATTCCACTACTAGAAACCCAAGTGGCCTGTGGCGACTATGTCTGTGGCTACTTCACTCCCTGGCACATCATTATGCTAACCCCTCATCACTAGGATTCTCCTAGATGAGTCAAAAACAATTTTGTTTCCTGTGTAATGTGTGGACTGTCTTATACTGGCTCACAAGAGCTGGTTGCTAAATTCTTTGGATTTTTGTGACCCAGTTGTTAAGCAAAATCATCAGTAAACCTTAAATTCGATATACTCATAAATTATATTAAAAACAAAGGAAATAAAAACTCAAAACACGTAACTTTCTAGTTATTTTATATTTGCTTAGAATCTATGCTCTTGAGGTTAGTTACGGCTGCTGTATCACGATGGTGGAAATACCATATAATAGTGTGCTCTTATGCTTCTCTTCCCAACTCCAGTTGGAGTAGCCTGAAATTGACCATGGTAAAAGTAGGTGGAAATCAGCAGTGCTACAAATCGAAGCTTTCTCCCCTGAGAGCTGGTTGTTAAACATTTATCAGCCCACACTGCCTTTCGGCGGTGGGGGAGGATGGGCTTCCTGAAGGTGCATTGTCAGAGAACATGTTTCTGGAGCTCAGTTCCACCAGCGAGCTAGTCAGCATGGCCCGCTCTGTATTTGTCACCCATTTTTTAATATCATTTCCTCACAGCAAGGGTTTATCAGTCTATTCCTAAGAGTCAGGTACCCTGGGTTCACCACCCACGGGCATATGATCATTCCCGCGTTCTTGTCTGACTACAATTTAATTAATGTGGAGCAGCCAGGAGACACTTTCTCTCCCCAGCCCCCCCCCACTCGCCTGGGGCCCTGTCTAGGTGGAAACGAGAGAAGTCTTCAGTGCTTTGGCCACTTGATGCTAAGTGCCTATGGCATGCCGCCCAACTGGGCTTCCAGGGGAAGCAATCCCGTGCTTTTCCTCGCCCTTACTGAGTAGACTGCACTGAGGCCCCGTCCCTGCCCCTCTGACAGTGAATGCTAGGGATGCCGGGCGTTCTGCCCACTGGCCCCCTCTACTCGGAGGGGAAGGCTGGAATTACGATGCCATGGGGAATATTAATTACCTGGCCTGTTCCGATCTTCCATATCCACACCTGGGCTGCTGGAGTGGGCGGAGATGCAGATGGCAGAGTGCCAGGCTGCCTTTAAAGTAAGGCCCGGTTATCACTGAAGACCGTTCTCTTCCTCCAAGCAACGAAGGAAGGAAGCCTGAGGCTGCCACCAGGAGTCCAGTTACCCCTGAGCGGGCTCTCTGTGGTGCTGACCTGGACAGCAGAAGGGCACAGACAGGCATGGAGTGAAGAGCTGGGACTGGCAGGCGATACACAGAGGTCTTTCTGATGCAGTGGAAAGAAATTTGCTTTGATTTCTGAAATCAACCCAGAGAAGCCAAGTGACCTTGAGGCATGGGAGTATCTTTTGCAAATAGAATCTGCAGTGGAAAAGTCTGGCCCGACTGGGAGGGGCCTCTGTGTACAGGTGGGGTGGAGAGCAGGAGCTTTGGAGGCAGGCAGAGTTAGCCCAGCTCTGTCCTCACCAGCCGTGGGACCTTGGCAAAGTTGTCTCATCTTCCTTAGCCCCAATGATGATGATAATGATAATTGCCACATAGGGTTATAATGAGAATTAAATGACATGAAGAATGTAAAAAGCTTAGCAGAGGCTCTGGCGTCCAGCAAGCATTCAATAAATACTGGGGCACAGGGGTGGGAGGGAGACATTTCACTCTAAACTCTTTAGTATGGTATGATATTTTAAAATTACACATTTATACTGCTTACTTTTTTAAAGATAAAAATTAACATGCCACACAGTTTTAATAGGTTAGGTAAAGACAGAGAAAGGTCTGAAAATCTCCCTCCTCTCTGAATCTGGTTTCCTCACCTGTAAAGTGGGGTAATCATAGTGCTCACATCATGGGGAGTTTGTGGGGCTCAGGACTCAGCCCACTGCCTGGCATGTGCTCATTGCCCCCTAAATGTACCTTTGATGAAAAGTCCCTGGCCTTGGAACCCTTCATACAACCTGCTGCTCTGGCCTTAGATCTGCCTTCCTCATCTCCAGCACATGGGCACCTTGCCAGGGGAACCCCTGCAACTGGCCCCAGCTGGAACCTTGGCCTTAGTGCTGAGTCTGAGCAGAGGGACACAGATGGGCAGGATGGCCAAAGCCACCAGTGTTTCCAGCTGGGAGGGTCCAGAGGTGCTGTTGGCTTGTTCTGACTCTGGTTACTTACAGGCAAGGATGAGGGATTTTAGGAGGACAAAGGGAGCTCTGCGATCTTCTAGTGTGGCAGGGCCTTGAGGTCCAGCAGGGAAGTTAAGGCAAGGACAATATGTGGGTTGGCAGGGTTGGACAATTGAAAGGGGCAGATTGCAGGAAACCAGCCTCAACCTGCCTGAAGCATAAAATGGGATTTATTGCCGTATCCAAACTCAGGCTTAGTTGGACTCAGGGACTCGAACAATGTAAACTTTTGTTGGCCTCCTCCTCAGGCAAGATAGCTGCCCATGGCTCCAGGTCTGTACCCCTAAAGGCTCAAGTCCAATGGGAAAGGAGGGCCATATCTCATTCCAAGCCCATTGCTCAACCAACCATCCTTGCCAGGGGCATTGACACCAGCCTGATCAGGGATTGATTCAACTCCACCTAAAACTCATGGACTTGAGTGGGAAAGGAGAGCTCCGGAAGGAAATAGGAGTGCCATCAGCCAGAGAAGGATAAAGGGGTTATTGCTGGAAACAAAGTGGCATCCACTACATGGGCCAGACCAGAGAGTCAGGAGTTAATGGCAGGTTATCCCGAACCGTGTCCCAAAGCCTTCTGGGTTTTCCTTCAGTCTGGTTCTTTGGTCCTGGTGGTTTGGGTCTGTTTCCTAGAATTGTTCCCTCATGTGTCAGTGTGGGGTGTTCCCAGTTCCCTTAGAGACACGTGGCGATGACAGAGCTGCAGAGGGGAATGGCTGCATGGCGGTCCTGGAGGGCTGGACCTGAGGCACTGGGATTCCCCCGAGACCCCTGTCCCCAGACCTGACCCCTGAGCAGAGGTGCCTCTGCTGTGCTGCCTTGGACCTGAGTGTAGCAGCAGTGACCAGTGATGACTGAAGGCCAGAAGGCTTTCTCTGAACATTCTAGACCAGATATGACCTGGACCCCCCAAATGGCCTTGCTGGACAGAGGGGAGTGCTGGGAGGAAGCCTCAGTTAGGACTGAGATCGAATTTACTGTATTTTCTCACCATCCGGGTGAGTGGACTTGTAGTAAGATTTAGTTTGATTTAGAAAGGTAAAGTAACATGCCTGATCAAGCACCTCTTTCAGGCACAGCACTGGGTCAGGTGATTTATATAAAGGATGCCACATAAGGGCCTTCAGGGGTGGAGCAGCCATCTCTTTTTTTAATGTGTTGCCTTGTTTCTCAGCCCTCCTGGGAAGGCAGTTACTTGGCACTGCTAAGTGAAATCTTTCTCAGGCCAAACCTGGCCTTAGAGGAGTCCCTGCCTCTCCCAGGAATGGGCCTGCATGAGTATTCCTGCCGCACTGAGTTACCGGCTGGGAGTAGCCCGTGGGAGGCCCAGCCTTACTGCAAACTTGGGGTAAGATTTCAGAGGCAGCATGGAGGGTGCGTGGTCAGTTACGCTCCCTGAAGGTGGCGGTCTGTGAGGCGCCCACTACACCCTGGGCTCCTTGAGAGTCCTGCCTCAGCCCAAGCCTGCGGGTGAGTTTAGGCAAGCATCCATCAGTGCTGGTGGGACTAACGAGCAGGGAGGAACCTGTGACGCTGCCCTGACTGCCACCAGCATTTTTAAAAACTGATTTCCTTGTAGGGGAGAGTGCTCCAAAGAATTCTTCTCAATCTCTTTTCTTTCTGGAAATTAGCAGAATGACTACACTGAGAGCCCAGCTGGCTGGTCTGCACTTCTCTTTGAGGTGAAACTCCTTTCATGTGTAAACTGCCAATGCCTTCTCAGCCTTTTCTCCCGCCACCATCTGATCAACGTTGGCCTTCAATCGTTCCCTTGCCAATAACACCACCAAAGCCACAAATGAAAATCAAAGAACATTTTTAATGGAAAAGGCCCTTCATATCCCTTTTTCTACAGCTCCACTGCAATCATTTTGAGACTGTTAGTGACATTTAAACCTTTCTAGATATCCCTGTGCTAGAGGGAGGCTGTGCTTGCAACCCACTCTCAAATCGTAAAATCTCTTTACATTTCACCTGTGACCTTTTCTTTTATATAATGTCAACAATACATAAAACAAATGTTCAAAGTTTCTGAGCAAGATTTTGGGGCTTGGGTAACCAACATCCTCACCATTATTCACATTCATTATTCAGAAAGTGTCTTTGGAGTACCTTTTTTATAAGGTTAATTTGCATATGCATGCCTTTCTTGTACTTCATGCTATCGAGCCTGGCACACACTATCTTTTTTAAAAATATTCCTTTACATTATGATAATATTAAGAGGGATTTCTTAAATGAAGCATCCTGACAAACGGTTCTTCCTTGGTGAAGCACGGAATGAGTGGCTCACATTTGAAAAACAAGTTTGCTGGGAACAAAGCAATGTATGAGTAATAGATGCTCCTGACAATTTTGTTTGGAATCTTCATATTAGTATTGTTGATCATTTATCAGTGCCCGGCACTGGCCTAAGAATGATATTTGCCATATTTCATTTAATCCTCACTGCATCCCTGCAAAGTTGGGTTATCATTCCCATTTTACAGATGAAGAAATTGAGGCTCAGAGACACAGGTAAATTTGCCTGCTGTTTCAGCACTAGTAAATGGCAGAACAGGGTCCTGCCTTCAGCACTGTCTGAATGCAAGGCAAGGCTGTCTCCTCTTTGCTGTTCCACATTCACCGCAGAAGGGTTTGTGTGACCTGAGGAGCCCCCCAAAGCACCTGAATCAGAATGGGGGTGGGTGCGCCCAGGCACGTGCTTTTCAAATGCTGGGGCTGGTAGAGAATTACTGCTTCAGATGTACAGGCACTTTAAACCCTGGAAGATGCAAACACAAATTCATGGGTGGCATTTGGCCAAAGTGAAGAGGTTCAGCTTGAGACAGGCATAGCTTCCCATGTGGACTCAGGAGCAGTTCTGCTGCTTGCACGGGGGAGAAACGAAAGATCCTTATGCTCAAGGGGAACGGGTTTTGTTTCAGCCCAAGGAATCTAGGCTTAGTAGGTATTATTGGGTTTATTCCCCAATTCCATCCTCCCTCCTGGTACCAGCACACTGAGTGTGGCTCAGGGAGCCATCACCCCTCACCCACTCTGAGTGCCTGAGCTGCTGCAGGCTCCTGACCCAGGCCTGGCCGGTCCGGACACAGCATGGCCGGCTCGTGACTGGTTCCAGGAAGGGTCCTTGACCCAAGCTAAGAAATAGGTCCAATCAGTCACTCTGGAGAGTTTTGCTTAGACTTCAAAAGAGGTGCTCTCCTTACCCCCTGCTTGTCTTGGATCTGTAAAACCCTGAACCTACCAAAAGCTTTGTTGGTATCATAAGAGAAGAGACTGTCTGAGAACTGAGTTAACATGGATATGGCAGGGCTAAGAGAAAGAGACCAAGTCCTGCCTTGTCTGAGCCCCTGGATGCAGATATGCCTGAAGCTATACTGACAGCTTTTATAGCTGTGGGAGAAGTTACATTCCCCTTTTTGCTAGATGGTTTGGGTTGCATTTTTTTTTTTTCATTTGCATCCAAACAAAAGTTCCAACTGGCAGCAAGTATCAGACATCAGACTCATATGAATCTAAATAAAGGAAATAAAATATGCTTTTCTGGTAGTTATTACATTTAGTCATTCAATCCATAAATATTTATTGAGCTTCTGCTATGCGCCATGCTGTGGGAGAGTCAGAAAGAGCCCTCAAGGGACAGATGGCCTGATTGGAGGAGGACTTGAAGCAGAAGACAAGGTAAAACAAGGTGGGAAGGGCAGGTGCTCTAAGAGATGTAGATCATATGCTAGTGGGACTTCAGGGAGGGAATGCTCATTCCAAGGAGCAGGCTTAGAAAGGCTTCTCTCCTGATCAGGAGACCACCTTCCCGTCCCCCAAGTACTCATCTCAGTGCCTGGCACTGAGCAAGTGCCCAGTAAATTCTTAAGGGATGAATGGCTTCCCAGAGGGTGGGACACTGAAGAACAGGGCAGCAGAACCCCTCCGCCGGCCTCCAGGAAGAAGGGTGAGAAATCACAGACCCCCTACCCATAGTTCATGCTGACTGCACAGTCTGATGGAAGAGGGAGTACTTTACTATTGTAAGAGTAGAGAGGTGAACTCAGTTCCATCTGGATGTTCAGCAGCGATCTGATTTCTATCATTTTGGCAGGTGAAGTCTCAGGTTTAAAATGCCACAGACAACCCTTGTATGGGACCCTCCTGGAAATAGTCTTTGTCCTTGGGTTTCTTCATAAATAGCCTTTAAAATATATATATAGATAGATTATTGATTTTTTTCATGATTATAATTCTTTCACGCATGTAAAATTTTCATGAAACACATAAAAGTAAAAAGAAAATCCTCATAACCATACTACTAAGAAATAAACTACTGCTAAGACACACACATCCACATGAAATAGAACCATACTGAATCAATCCACTTCACATTATGTCACATCTTTCTACATCAACCAATGGGGCCATACATTACTGCTTTAATGGGTGCTGAGTATTCCACTATAGGGATGAAGCCAAATAAATTGAACCAATTTTCTGCTGCTGGACATTTAGGTTGTTTCTAGTTTTATACTATTATAAAAATACTACTGTGCATTGAACATCCTTATAGCTAAAATTTTGCATGTTCTGAATCATTTCTTTTGGATAAGTTCCTTGAAATTACATTGCTAGGTCAAATGAAATCAGGACTGTGCCAGTCTGACTTGTGGTCTCCAAAAGACCCCTTCCTCTAGACTCTTCCCAATCTTGGGCATTGCCATTTCCATTCCTTTTGCCCATCCGCAGGGCAGGGAGGTGTAGCTTTGCTGAGAGTGGCTCCGTGACAAGGGGAGCCTTCTCCTGGCTCTGACCAGAAGAGCAGGTGCTCCACCAGGAACGCAGCCCCTGGGTTCGGAGGGGCCAGGAACTTCATTTTTTCCAGTTTCTGTTTCCAGGAGAAAACAGAGAACTCTCACCTCTCTCAAGAACAATAGAGTGTTTTCATCCTGCTTCTGCCCAACCCACTTTAAACAGATCTAAGAAAATCTAACGGTACAAGTTTTGTTAGGAAAAAAAGTCTGGTTTATGCTAGCCACAATTCTTCCCTTTTTCTCCCCATGAAAATTTAATGCTGCACTCTCAGCAAGGAGGTTTCTCCTTAATTGATGGGCATTCCCTCAACTGGACCATCTCAGGGGATGTGGGCTGATAGCCAGGAAAGGCCCAGTGTGAGGGACAAGCCCACTTAACCAGGCGTGTCCTCCTGGGCATCTGCACAGAAAGATTCTGAAATGAGTGGTCTCTGGACCTGAACCAGAATCTTATCCATTCGACAGCTGCCTCCTCTGTGACACCCCTGTAAGCACTCAGGGCTAGCTGAGGAAGATCATTGCTTATGATTCTCTGAAATTGTAGTAGCTCAGTCATACCAAAGCCTGACAGTGGACAGAGAAATTACAGTCTTGGTGTCTTGAGGACCTGGGCGCCAACCCATCATTTCACCTTTCTGAGCCGTAGTTTTCCTCATCTGTGAAATGGGAATGGTAATAGCCCCAACCTCGTAGAGTTGTGAGGATTCAGTGAGGCGATCCATGCAAAATGCTTCACATAGAGCGTGATTACAGGAAGCACTTAACAAATCTTAGCTCTGTTATAATTAACATGTAAAATGGAGAGAATAATGCCAATTATGTAGGGCTGTTTTATACAGATTAAATAAGATTAGGCTTACTGAGTGCCTGTTACCTAGAAAGTTCTCATAAATGGCCATTTTAGAGCCATTTATCGACATTAGAAATATTTCAAGTGGAGAGAGATGTGGAGGGGCAGAAAGTCTGAAGGCGTAGGAAGCTATTGAATTTTTGAAACAGAAGTTGTAGGTTTTGACTTAAAAGCAGGCTCCTCTTCTTGAAGGGCTTTCAGTAAACGAGCAACAGGGAGGAAAATATTGCAATTTGAGAAAATATCTATAGTTGCTTTCTGAATTATAGGGGAGCAGCAGAATTCATCTGGAGGAAAGAAGAGAAGGGAGAAAAGCTCTCAGGAGGTGAAAGGAACCGGGCCAGGGCCAGTGACCCAGTGGCCCCAGAAGAATACAACCAGAAAGAGAGATTCTTCATTAGGGGACGTTGGATGGATTTTCAGCAACTGTCAGCATCAAGCTTTCAGTTTGAAATTTTTTTCCCATCCTGTGATATAATTACCCTCTGTTCACTCCAGATTTTATAAAGTCTGTTATACACTGAGCCTTGGGTTGGTGGTGCTTAGAAAAATGAAAGGGAGATGGCTTTGCTCAAGCTTGAGAAGGGACTGGAAACTTGAGCTCTGAGCAGGAACTCAGAGCAATAGGGGACAATACCTGTGCCCTTGACCTCTTGGGGAAGTCTTTGGACTTGCTGCCAACTGTGGGATAACAATGTAAGTCATCTTACCTGGGTATTAAAGAAAGGGTGATTGTCCTAGATGGTTGAGGAACTCGGGCAATTCAGTCTTTAAAAATAAACCTTCAAGACAAGGTGCTTCTTAAGGAGATTTCCAGGATGATCTCCTGGAATCCACAGTATGTGAAAGCAAAACAAAACAAAAAGCAACATATGCATGAGTATCTGGAGAGTATGTCATGCCAATCTTTTTTTTCTTTGAGAAGTCAAGGCTATTGGTGATTTTTGCCAGAGTGGAAAGTTGAGCTTTGATGACTCAAAATTGCATGTATATCAACCTTGACCATGGGTCCAAATGATTTTCCAGCCCCAGAGGGACCAATTTGGCACTGGGGGTGCCCAGCATTATCTGCATGGCACCTCAAGCTTTGGCATCACAATCAGTGAAGAGGAGTTCAGTAATGAATTAGATCACTTCCTTTGGGTATAAATTACCTGTCACTTAAAACACACAAGAAAGTCCTCCTAATTTTGCTAGTTGGTTGTGTAAATAACCTCTAGCCCTACCCAGATTTGAGCAGTCCAGGAGTGAGTGGTATTTATTTAAGAGACATGTGTGTTCTGGTGTTTTCCTCCCTTTATATTCTGGTTGGATGGTTTCCCTTTTCTTTTTGGCACTGCAAAGAATTGTTAAATACATTTTATGGCAAAGTGGGAAGAAAGAACAGGGAAGAATATGTTAGAGAAACCATATGAATCCATGACCTTCACATCTGGGAGAGAAAAGTGGGATTTAGTTAGAAGGTGGAAGGAAATGGAGAGAACGGGGATTATTAAACATGAAGATTTATGACAACAATGTAGAAATAGCTAATGTTTAGTGAGAACCTATTATGTGCTGGCACTGGGAATATTTGGTGAGCAAAAGTAGATGTGGTCCCTGATCTCATGGAGCTTGGCTTCTGTGGTCTACATCATTGAAGTAGGTCCCTGTGGCACAGGACAGACAGGGGCCATTAAGGCAGGGACTGTGTCTGTTTTGTTTACCAATGCCTAGTTCTGGACCTGGCACATGGTAGATGCTCCTTAAGGGAAGGAGCAAGGGAAAAGGTTTGCTCTTCACAGCCTAATGTCATTGTTTTAATTTAGGTTAATTTTTACCTTAGATTGTCAGTCCTTTTATTCCTGCTTCTAAGCACCTTGGTATTTCTCTATTAGTGCATTTAGTTTTTACCCACATCATTAAGGCAAAAAAAAAGTGCAGCTAAAGAAAGAGGCAATTTTTTCTGACACAATAAGCAGGTCTTGCAAGAATGGAAAATTTTCTTTAAAGAAAAAACTGGAGAATTGGGAAAGACGTTGCTCTAACTCTCAGATTTGGACAGATGCTCCATTTAAAACTCTATAGTACTAATCTATGATTAAGGCTTTTCTCATTTCTCACATTTGAAAAGGAAATCTATATTGTCATTGTGACTGTAGATTACAATGCTTTATGATGGCTTTAAGCCCAAGGACATTTAAAGAGAGAAAATCTGCACCAGAAAATGTAAGCAAGGAAACATGCTTTCATGGTTCTAAACTTTTCTGCGGTACTGACGTCAGTGTGGGCAGATGCATTTCTATGTAAAGCGCACACACTTAAGTGCCAGATAACACCGAGATGTACTAGTCTGCAGGAAAATTTACCATCTACCATGGAGCGTCAACTAAATGAAATAGGGCCTTCTTTAAGGCAGCCTTCCAGAAATTGCAGCTGCCTGCAAGTGGCCTACAAAAGGTGAATGATTAACCCGGCCACTGACTGAAAACAAAAGCCACTCTGTTTATAGCTGATTTCATTAAAGTGAGTGGTGACTAAAATTGCTGATAACCCAGCAAATCTTTTGGGGACATGGAGCAGGGGTAAGAGCATCTGGAGACCCACAGACCAATTCTACATCTTACTAGGCAGTGGACCTTAGGCAAGTCGCTCACCTCCTTGGGGCCCACTTTCCTCTTTGTGAAAAGGGCTTATCCCTAGTCTTTAGGCCAAGGATCTGGCCCTGGCAGATGCTCCACTGATGGAAGGGGGTATGGGCTAGGGGTGGCTGAGAGCTCACAGGTCCCAGGCGGGCCAGTCTCGTTGAATATCAATTTTGAAGAGGGTTCGCAGGGTCGAAGACTGCGCTTTCTTCCCAGGTTTGGTTTATTAGAAGCAGGGCCCTGAGGGGATTTCTAGGGCCATTAGGAAGTTCAAATACTGTCTTGGGTGCAGTGTAAAGAGGCTTCTGCAGGTCAATTTTTCCTGAAGCTAAATGCACTTAAGAGAGCGTGGAGTCAGGGGTAAAGGCTGCAATGAGAAAAATACTGAAAAGAAAGGAAAGCCGCTGTGTGCCAGGTTCCCACTAGCCCTGGACTGGTGAGCTCTTACTGCTTTGCGTCTAACTCTCGGTACTAGGCAGCTCAGACAGGAAGCGCGTCACGGCAGCCGCGAGTCAGGGCGTCCAAGCTGCGGGGGTGGGGGCACCCTAAGGACTGCGCCAGGGGCGGCCCTACGCGGCCCCAGCTGCCCCCTGGTGGTGGCGCTCCATCGGCTCCTCCAGGTGCCGGCCGGCCACCCCACAGCTGGGTCTGCCCCTGCGGACCCTCGACGGCCGCTCCCTCTCGAAGTCACAGGCCTGCAAACGGACCTGCTGCTTTCTTTATTTCCTCGTTAAGGGCTTTTCTTCCCCACGCCATCTGGGATCCCCCTCCCCTGCCAGGGCACCATGCGTCACTCTCTCCTGCACTTCTGCAGCCCATCCCATTGGGTATTATAAACCCGACATTCCTGTCAAGCAAAACACCGAAGCGTCCAACACGTGGAAAAGTGGCCACAGCTTAGACCACCGGCGTGAGGGGTGGGGTGAGGGGGGCCTGGAGTTCAGGGGACATCCTGGGCGACTGGATGCGCAGAGCGCCCCTCGAGGGCAGCAGTACCTTCAGGTTAGCGCCCTCCCCTCTCCATGTGTGTGAAATAAATCTCCCTGCAGCTCTAGGAGGTTTGGAAGTGCTATCCCTGGTCTTATAAAATGAGGGAGGTAGAGCTGTCAAGATCCCACAAAATGCCCAGACAGGATGCAGGGGACATCCACCTGTTCGGAACATTATTTGCTCTCGGACTGTACATGCTTTGTTCCCGAGCAACACTGTGTACCAGGCTCCGACCCGCTTCAGATTGCTGAGCTGTTACTCCGTGTGGCTCCCAATCCTTCTCCCCAACCCCGTTTAGACTTTGGGGTTTGAGAGAAAATGCCTGGGCACCTAGAGGCCAGGAGTAGCCCTGGTCACACACCAAATATGGGGTGCTCATTGGCCATCACCCAGATTTTCTCTTTGGGGGACTTGCTTCCCTTTCTCCCACGCAGCATGGTTTGGTTGGGGGAGACCTAATTCTGAGGTGGGGGTGGGGGTGGGGGCCTCTATTGATTTAAGCCCTTCAACAAGTCTTACCCCTGGCTCGAGCACTGGGGCAGGGAAGGCAAGTAAGTGACCTAGCATGGGCCAATCAGCTCCAGAGCCAGGCTTAAGGCCCCAAGGTTGGAGGAGAATTTTCTTTGGTCCAGTTGGATGTAGTGATGAGGCTGGGGAGAGGGCCAGGAGGGGATGCTAGGAGGCAGACCCAAGGCTTAACATTTTTTTACTAGCTCATTTCCCCCCCAGAGTTTATTTTTATTAATTTATTTTTATTAGAGAAGGATTGTAGGTTTACAGAAAAATCATGCATAAAATATAAATTTCCCATATACCACCCTATTATTTACACCTTGCTTTAGTGTGGTGCATTTGTTACAGTTGAGGAAAGAACATTTTAATAATTGTATTATTAACCTCAGTCCATGGTTTACATTAGGGTTCGCTGTTTGTGTTGTACACTCCTATGTGGGGATTTTTTTTTGTTAATTTTTATTCTAGTAGCATATTTACAACCTAAAATTTTCCCTTTTGACCACATTCAGATATAGAATTCAGTGGTGTTGCACTCACAATGTTGTGCTAACATCACTGCCATCTGTTACCAAAATTTTTCCATCGTACCAAACAGAACTTCTGTGTGAATTAATCATTAACTCCCCATTCCCTACCCCCAATCCAGCCCCCGGTTACCTATATTCTAGCTTCTCAATCTATGGATTTGCTAATTCTAATTATTTTGTATCAGTGAGATCATTCAATATTGTCCTTTTGTGTCTGGCTTATTTTGTTCAATGTGATGTCTTCAAGGTTCATTCATATTGTTGCATGTATCAGAACTTCATTCCTTTTTGCCCCTGCATAATGCTCCATTGCATGGATATACCACCATTCATCAGTTGATGGACACTAGGGTTGCTTCCATCTTTTGGCAATTATGAGTAATGCTACTATGAACATCAGTGTGCAAATGTCAGTTTTGATCCTTCCTTTCAGTTCTTTTGGGTATATACCTAGGAATGGGATTGTCAGGTCATACGGTAGTTCTATACCTAACTTTCTGGGGACCCCCAAACTGCCTTCTCTAGGGCTGCACCATTTTACATTCCCACTAACAATGAATGAGTTTTCCTGCTTTTCCACATCCTCTCCAACACTTGAAATTTTCTAGTTTTTGAATCATAGACATTCTAGCAGATGTGAAATTGTATCTCACTGTGTTTTTAATTTGCATTTCCCTGATAGCTAGTGATTTTAAGTATCCATTTCTGTGCTTTTTTAGCCATTTGTGTGTCTTCTTTGGGGAAATGTCTATTCGAATTTTTCACATTTTTTAGTTGGGTGGTTTGTCTTTTTGTTGTTGAGTCATAGGATTTCTTTATATATTCTAGATGTTAAATCCTTATCACACATATGGTTACCAAATATTTTCTACCATTGTATAGGTTGTCTTTTTGCTTTCATGATAAAGTTCTTTGGTGCACAAATGTTTTTCATTTAATGAGACCCCATTTATCTATTTTTTTCCTTCTGTTGCTTGTGCTTTGGGTGTAAAGTCTAAGAAACCATTTTCTAGCACGAGGTCCTGAAGATGCTTCCCTATGTTTTCTTCTAGGATTTTACAGTCCTAGTTCTTAACAGTTAGGTCTTCGATACATTTTGAGTTGATTTTTTTTGTATGGTGTGAGGTAAGGGTCCTCTTTCATTTTTTGTTTTGTATATGGACATCCCGTTTTCCCAACACCATTTGTTAAAGAGACTGTTCTTTCCCAATTGAATGGACTTGCACCCTTGTCAAAATCAGTTGGTCATAAACATGAGGGTTGCTTTCTGAACTCTCAGTTCAATCCCATTGGTCTGCATGTCTATCCTTACATCAGTACCATGCTGTTTTGATCACTGTGATTTTGTAATAAGTTTTAAGATCAAGAAGTCCTTCAACTTTGTTGTTCTTTCAAGATGGCTTTGGCTATTCCAGGGCCTTTATGCTTCTATATAAATTTTTTTTTTTTAAGATTTATTTTTTATTTCTCTTCCCTTCCCCCAGCCCCTGTTGTCTGCTCTCTGTGTCCATTCGCTGTGTGTTCTGTGTCTGCTTATATTCTTGTCAGCATCACCCGGAATCTGTGTCTCATTCTGTTGCATCATCTTGCTGTGTCAGCTCTCCCTGTGTGCGTCGCCACTCCTGGGCATGTTGCACTTTTTTCATGTGGGGCAGCTCTCCTTACAGGGCACACTCCTTGTGCATGGGGCTTCCCTATGAGGGGGACACCCCTGCATGGCATAGCACTCCTTGTGTGCATGAGCACTGCATGTGGGCCAGGCCCACATGGGTCAAGGAGGCCCTGGGTTTGAACCGTGGACCTCCCATGTGGTAGGCGGATGCCCTATCCGTTAGGCCAAATCAATTTCCCTCCATATAAATTTGACGATTGGCTCCATTTTTACAAAGAAGGCTGTTGGAATTTTGATTGGGATTGCACTGAGTCTGTAAATCACTTTGGGCAGAATTGACATCTTAGAAATATTTAGTCTACCAGCTCATGAACACAGAATATCTTCTCATTTATTTAGGTGTTCTTTGATTTCTTTTAGCAATGTTTTATAATTTTCTGCATACTAATCCTTTACATCACTGGTTATATTTATTTATTCCTAGATATTTTATTCTTTGAGTTGTTATTGTAAATGATTATTCATTACTAGTACTGATTTTTGCTTGTTGATCTTCTATCCTGCCACATTGCTTAATTTGTTTATTCCAGTAGATTTTTTGTTGGATTTTTCAGAATCTTCTATATATAGGATCATGTCATCTACAAAAAAGGTATGTTTCATTTCTTCCTTTCCAATTTTGGATGCTATTTATTTCTTTTTCTTGCCTTCTTGCTTTGACTAGAACTTTCAGTACAATGGTGACTAGCAGTGGTGACAGTGGACATCCTTGTCTTGTTCCTGGTCTTAGAGGGAAAGTTTTCAGCTTTCACCATTGAGTATGATTTGATCTGTGGGTTTTTCATATATGATGGCTTAATTTTGTTTAAAGCTACTCATTTTTTTTAATTGAAAGGAGTTTTATAGCTTAATCATTAGTGGAAAAACAGTATGGCTTACCATAGATGATTATTTTGAAAATAAAACAATATTATTAAAGTCTGGCTAGATTCTGCTGCCAGCTAAAATTTTTAAGCCTAAGGCTTGCTTTCAATTTCTTAAAACTGGATTTCCAGCAAGTTATTAGAGAGGTGTCAAAGACTTACTATCCCCAAATGAAGCTTTCCTTGAGTAATGTGAAGAATTGAAAGAGAATCTCCACTGAAATCATCTCACAGGTCACCCATAGTATATGTCTCATTCATGGGGCAATGCATTTGTACTTGGTAGAGGTGGTAAAAGCACTTTAAACATGGGAAGTTTCAGAAAGACCATTCTGTGAAGAATCTATTAGAAATAAGCATTTTTGTACCTCTGGCAATTTTGGAAGTGGCCACCCATGTTCTGGTGGGTTTGACACGGGATGTCATTTAATTCATTCAGGAAGTATTTATTTAATGTCTACAAAGTGTCAGGCACTGTTCCAGGTGCTTGAGATTCCTCAGTGGACAAAATAGACAAGAATCTCTGCCCTCATGAAACCTGTATTCTAGTGAGGGAAAGGGGGAACACAGACAAGAAACCATTAGCATCTTAAGTTAATTACTATGATATTATACTGCTTTTGTCCTCACAGCACCCTTATGAAATAGCCAGTGCAGTATTATTAAACTGTGCTGCTGATGAGAACACTACGGCTCAGAGACAGAGCTAGTGCAGAAGCTCTGACATCGTCAAAGGTCCTCTTTACAAATGGGTTCACACCCAGCGGGACACAGATTAAGGCCTGAACATATCTTTAAGGGTGACATGATTCAGCCCCAACAGGAGGTGTGCGTGTAAATATCTGAGTACGTATTTACTGAGGTTTTACATGCCTGGCGCTGTTCTAGGTCCTGGTGTATAAAACAGACATAGGCCTGCCCTATGAACTTAGAGTTTAGTAGGGGTGAGAGGTATTAATCAAATACTACATAAGTATTAGCATTAATTAAATTTTATATATTAATTATATTGTATGCAATCTAATTAGCTAGAACATATATATAATGTAAGCTTTAAAAATATTTTCATTCAAGTGTTTATCCACCCCTACTAGATGCCAGTCAGAACTAGAGCTCAACTGTTAACTTTTTAAGGAGGTTTTGAACAGTGATTTAGCCCCTTTGTCATAGATCCTTTTTCTGTATATTATGGATGATGGACTAACTTTGCTGAACACTGGACTTTATGGGGAAACTGTATAAACCCATATCTTGTATGGGATTTGTACATATTTGGTACTCCAGTGTGAAGTAAGTAATTCTTTTAAAGAAGAATGTACATTTGTGAAAAGACTAAGTGCACTTGCCTTTTAGATGAATGAGCCAATAATTTCATCATGCCTATTTGATGGATATGGAAATCAAGCCAAGGTCTCGGCCAGCTGGAGATAGAGCAGGCTTTGTGTGGTCTCGCTTTATCTCTGCTCTGTCTCCTTGGCTGGAGTAGGGGTAGGTGGAGGGAGTAGAGAGCAGTGGCTAGGGAGGCATGGGCCTAGGACAGGTCACCTGTCTCTTAGGGCTTAGGTTCTTCCCTTCAAGGAGAAGACCCTACAGGACAGTTTGTTCTTCTGAAATGCAGTGTGATGAGGGGGTCTGTGGATGGCTAAGGGGGTACACTTTTGAGTCATGCTGTCCTCCCTGCTCTACCACTCGCTCAGGCAGGGAGCTAACCCTGCAGAAACTTCACTCCCTTCTCTTACAGTTCTCCCCATGGAGCAGAGGTATACCCAAGTGTCACTGAGGTCATCTGGGAAAGCTGGCAGCACAGCGCTAGGCATGTAGTAAGTGCTCAGAGGACATTAGCTATTACTATTATTGCTATTATTTTTTAAAATTAATTTCATCTTGAGTAAAAGTAGACTTTTGTGCATGCTGCTTTTGAGGCTTGAATCATGGGTTCTTCAAAAACTTAACCTGATAGGTGCAGAAAGACACCATAGGCTGCAAACCACAGGACACTCTACTCTGCCTAATGAAGCAACCAGTTGCTGCTTAGTAAAATCCTCCCTCAGGCTCTCCTTGCAGGTGTGGGCTTCTAATTGTGGGTGGTGGTTGTGCAGTGATGTGAGGTAAGTATGCAGGATGAGCTGAGCTCAGTTAACCTGTTTTGCTCTAGCTAAGGACTGAGGAGATTTTATATACATTCTCCCTATTGGCTGGCAGGTGGGATAGCCCTCAGTTGGTTGCACTTTCAGCATAAGAGCTATCACTAGCTGTGTGGCCAGACCTGGCTCCCAGGGTAACTTGACTGGGACATTTCTCAGCCCTAAATTGGGCCAGTCCACTCATGGCTCTGGAGATCAGCTTGGCTTCCAACCTGCCCTGACCCAGCTTGTCTATGACCCCACTCAAGCTCACAGGTAAAGACTGGTCCTGCAGAATGGAGCAGACTCCTGCGGACTTGCCAGAAGAGAACTTTGAGGGCAGAAGGTGGGGACTGGGGGAGCCCCCAATGAGAATGAATATATATCTTGCTGTAGGTATAGCTTGATTTTAACTTTTACATATGTAAACATCTGTATTCTTGGTCCATTACCATATATTTAGGGATGAACGTAAATCTAAAAGGCCTGTTGGACTAGTGGTGGGGGTACACTTTTAAAGGAGAGGAGAGAAAGAGCTGGCACTTCTGTTGTGTGTTAGTTGTGATTGCCATAGTGGCCTCCCTCCCCGCTAGCTCTTGGACTCACCACCCTGGTAGCAGACTGCTTAGACAGTCCTGACTGGATTAGCTGACTTGATATAATTCTGATTTAGCTGCTGGGTAGAGCCCAGGGATTTCAATATGAATGTGTCCATGGGAAAGATGATCTGCCATGCACAAATTTATTTGGTGAGTATATTAGTTATCAACTGCTGCATAATAAATTACTCTCAAATTAGTGGCTTATAAAAGCAACATTTATCATCTCATAGTTTCTGTAGATCAGGAATCAGGTGCATCTTAACTGGATCCATTGCTCCAGGGTCCCTCACAGGCTGCAATCAGGTGCTGGGGCTGCTGTCATCTCAAGGCTCAACTGGGCAAGGAGCCACTTCCCAAGCCCACCTACATAGTGGCTGGGAGGATTCTGTTTTTTGAGGACTATTGGACAGAGGGCCCTTGCTCCTCCCTGGATATTGACTGAGGAACTATGTTTATCCATGCCTACTAGATGCCAGGCAGAATTAGAGCTCAACTATCAACTTTTTAAGGAGGTTTTGGACAGTAATGTAGCCCCTTTGTCATAGATTCTTTGCCATGTAGGCCTCTCCATAGGGCAGCTCAGAACATAGAGGATTGCTTTATGAGAGCAAGTGAGAAGGCAAGAGAGAGTGTATGAGTAAAGCTGAAGTCAGAGCCTTTTGTAACCTAATCTCAGAAGTGGCAGCCCATCACTTTTGCCACACTCTATGTAGTTGCTAGAGCCAGCCCACACTCAAGAGGAGAGGATTACACAAGCACGTGAAAAGCAGGGGCCATCTTAGAAGGCTGCCTACCACAATTAATTGGTTCATTAGTTCATTTGTTCATTCATTCATTCAACCTAGAGCCTACCAGGCATTGGCTTTCTTCAGTTCATAACTCTAAACTGGTTTCTCTCAGTTATTAATAACAAAATTTCACATTATATGCAAATTCTTTTTTAAAATATATTTTTTTATTTTTTAAAAAGATACTTAGACTACACAAAATGTTACACACACAAAATATAAGGGATTCCCATATACATTGGTCTTATAACTTGCTACTTTACTGAACTCATTTATAAGTTCTAGAAGCTTTGTTGTAGATTTCTCAGGGCTTTCTATGTATAGGATCATGTCATCTGCAAATAGTGAAATTTTTACTTCTTCCTTTCCAATTTGGATGCCTTTTATATATTTTTCTTGCCTAGTGCTCAAGGAAGTACTTCTAACACAATGTTAAATAAGAGCAGTGACAGTGGGCATCCTTGTCTTGTTCCAGATTTTAGAGGGAAAACTTTTAGGATTTCATCATTGTATATGATGTTAGCTGTGAGTTTTTCATATATACCCTTTACCATGTTGAGGAAGTTTCCTTCTATTCCTATCCTTTGCAGTTCTTTTTTTTTTTTTTTTAAGATTTATTTGTATGTACATATGTATGTATGTATGTATTTCTCCCCACCCCTGTCATTGTCTGCTCTCTGGAGGAGAGAGGTGCTCAATCTCTTATGCCATCTCAACTACCAGGTCTGCTGCGTCTCTTATTGTCTCTCCTCTGTGTCTCTCTTTGTTGCATTTTCTTGCTGTGCCAGCTCTCTGTTTGGGCCAGCTGACTGCACAGGCCAGCACTTTGCATTGGCCAGCTCTCCACTCAGGCCAGCTCACCATATGGGCCAGCTCACCTTTACCAGGAGGTCCCAGGAATCAAAGCCTGGACCTCCCATATAGTAGATGGGAGTGCAATTGCTTGTGCCACATCTGCTTCCCTTTTGCAGTGTTTTTTATCAGGAAAGGGTGCTGTATTTTGTCAAATACTTTTTCTGCATCTATAGAGATGATCATGTGATTTTTTCTTTCAATCTGTTTATGTGCTGTATTACATTGATTAATTTTCTTTTGTTGAACCATCCTTGCATACCAGGGATGAAACCTACTTAGTCATGGTGTATAATTGGTTTGATGTGTTGTTGAATATGATTAGCAAGTATTTTGTTGAGGATTTTAGCCTCTAGGTTCATTAGAGGCACTGTTTTGTAATTTTCCTTTCTTGTGGTGTCTTTGTTTGGCTTTGGTATTAGGGTAATGTTGGCATCATAGAATGAGTTAAGCAATGTTCTACTTCTGTTTTTTGGAAGAAGTTCAAACAGGATTGGTGTTAGTTCTTTTCAGAATGTTTGGTAGAATTCACCTATGAAGCCATCTGGTCCTGGTCTCTTCTTAGTTGGGAAGATTAATGCAGTCTTGTTACTTGTGATTGGTCTGTTGAGTTCATCAATTTTTCTTTTTTCATCTATGTAGGCTGCTTGTGTGTTTCTAGAAATGTGTCCTTTTCCTCTAAATTATCCTTCTTGTTGGCATATAATTTTTCAAAGTATCCTCTTATGATACTCCTTATTTCTGTGGGGTCAGTAGTGATACTCCCTTCCTTGTTTCCTATTTTATTTGTATCCTCTCTTTCTTTCTATTTGTTAGTCTAACTAAGGGTTTGTCAATTTTATTGATCTACTCAAAGAATCAGCTTTTGGTTTTATTTATTTTTTCTAGTGCTTTTTTTATCCTGTTTCATATATTTCTGCTCTAATCTTTACTATTTCCTTCTTTCTACTTCTAGTTTGCTGTTCTTTTTCTAATTCCTCTAAGTGTGCAGTTAGGTCTTTGATTTTAGCTCTTTTTTCTTTTTTGATGTATGTGTTTATGGCTATGAATTTTCCTCTCAGTATAGCTTTTGCTGCATCCCATATGTTTTGATATGTTGTGTTGTCATTTTCATTCATTTCAAGATAGTTACTGATCTCTTTTGTAATTTCCTCTTGACCCACTGTTTGTCTAAGAGTGTGTTGTTTAATTTCCATATCTTTGTGCCTAATCTGGTTCTCTGGTCCTTACTGATTTCAAGCTTTATTCCATTGTGGTCAGAAAATTGACTTTGTATAATTTCAATCTTTCTGAATTCATTGAGAATTGTTCTGTGGCCTAGCATGTGGTCTATCTTAGAGACTGATCCATATGCACTCGAGTGGAAAGTATATCCCTCTGTATTTGGGTGTAGCATTCTGTATATGTCTATTAGGTCCAGATCCTCTACTGTATTATTCAAAGTCTTTGTTTCTTTATTGATTCTGTTTAGATTCTCTGTTTAATGGTGATAATTATGTATTAAAGTCCCCCAATATAATTATAGAGGCATCTATTTCTCCACCTAGTTTTTCCAGTGTTTGCCGCATCTATTTTGACGTACCCTGGTTAGGTGCATAAATGTTTATGATTGTTCTTTCTTCTTGAAAGATTACCCCTTTTATTAATATATAGTGCCCGTCTTTGTCCCATTAGTTTTGCATATAAAGTCTATTTTGCCCAATATTAATATAGCTACTCCTGCCCTTTTTTGGCTGTTTTTTGCTTGTAAAATTGTTTTCCAGCCATTTTCTTTCAGCCTCCTTGAATTCCTGCATCTAAGGTGGGTTTCTTGTAGACAGCATATAGATGGATCATATTTCCTTACCCATTCTGCCAATCTGCATCTCTTGACTGGTGAGTTTAATCCATTAACATTCAGTGTTATTATCATCAAGGAATTACTTACATTAGCCATATTTTCTTTGGATTCATGTATGTGATATATTGTTTTTATTTCTCTTTTTGGTTTTTAATTTTTTCTTACACTCTTCTCCAATTCTCTCTCCTGTTTTTTCCTTTCAACCTGCAGCACTCCATTTAGTATTTCTTGACAGGCAGGTTTCTAATTCGCATACTCTCTTAATTTCTGTTTATCTGTGAATATTTTGAATTCTCCATCATTTTTGAATGCCAGTTTTGCTGGATAGAGAATTCTTGGCTGGAAGGTTTATTATTTTAGTGGCTTAACTATGTCATACCACTGCCTTCTTGCCTCCATGGTTTCAGGTGAGAGATCAGCATTTAATCTTATTGAGCTTCTCTTATACATGATGACTTTTTTCTCTTGCTGCTTTCAATATTCTCTCTTTATCTTGAGCATTGGACAATTTGACAAATATATGTCTTGGAGTAGGGCTGTTAGGATTCATACTGTTTGAGGTGTGCTATGCTTCCTGGACATGTACATCCATCTCCCTCAAAAGGGTTGGGAAGTTTTCGCTATTATTTCCTCCAACACTCCTTCTGTCCCCTTTCCCTTCTCTTTTCCCTCTGGGATGCCAATAATGCGTATGTTTGAGTGTTTTGTGTTGTCATTCAGATCTCTAAATCCCTGCTGGTTTTTTTCCCATCTTTTTATCTATCTGTTCTACTATCTGTTTGATTTCAGACGTACTGCCTTCCACATTGTTGATTCTTTTCTCTGCCTGTTCAAATCTGCTGTTATGTTTTTTCAGTGTGTTTTTTGATTTCCTGGATTGAGCCTTTTATCACCATCATATCCATTATTTTTTTATGTATGTTTACAATATCTTCAGTATGTTCTCCTAGTGTCTTCTTTTTTTTTTTAAGATTTATTTTTTTAATTTATTCCTCTCCTCTTCTGCCCCCCTCCCCCCCAGTAGTCTGCTCTTTGTGTCCATTCACTGTGTGTTCTTCTGTGGCCTCTTCTATCCTTATCAGTGGCACCGGGAATCTGTGTTTCTTTTTGTTGCATCATCTTGTTGTGCCAGCTCTCCGTGTGTGCAGTGCCATTCTTGGGCAGGCTGCACTTTCTTTCGTGCTGGGTGGCTCTCCTTATGGGGCGCACTCCTTGCATGTGGGGCTCCCCTACACAGGGGACACCCCTGGGTGGCATGGCACTCCTTGCGCGCATCAGCACTGCACATGGGCCAGCTCTGCACGGGTCAAAGAGGCCCAGGGTTTGAACCGAGGACCTCCCATGTGGTAGATGAACGCCCAATCCATTGGGCCAAGTCTGCTTCTCCTAGTGTCTTCTTAATATCCTTAATCTCGTCCTTCACTTCATTAAGTTGGTTCATGATATTTGTTTGGACATATGGTTTATAATTTTTTGTTGGTGTTTAAGCATCTCTTTATCTTGACGGGCTTTTTCAGTTGGTTAGTTTCTCTCTCTACTCTAGGGCTTTATTTAGTTGCTGTTTTTGTGTATGTGATAAGTTTTCTCTTTGATGCTTTGTTCCTCTTATTCTATTTCCTTGTTGTCATCTAGAAAAATATCAGGGCCAGAGAAAGGGAAAAAGATAAGAAGAGAAAAAGGATAATTGTAATAATAATAGTAAAAGGTAGAAGAGGAACCATATAAGACCTAGGAAAATGAATAATTAACTCATGTAAGAAGTGCAGAGGAATAAGAATAAAAAAGTGGGGTACAAACAATGAGATGAAAAATTGAATAGAGAAAAATATTTAGAATGAATTGAAAGACCAGAATGATAAGAAGAGAAGGAAGGAGAAAAGACAATAAGAAAAACAGTTAAAAACAAAGAAAGAAAATAGAGAATAGAGGGGATAGAAATAAAAACAAGAAAAATTGAAGACTAAACAAAGGAAGTTGGAATGTAAAAACAAAAACAGAAAACAGAAGATAGGAAGATGAAGGAAGGAAAAGAAGTTGCATAGGTAGACAAACTTGTTATACAAAGAAAAAACAAAACAAAATGGGGAAACAGGAAGGGGAACACACAGCAAACAAGAAACAAGCCAGCAGCACCTAATTAAAAAAATAAAACAGCGTAGGAGGGGAGAAAGAGAGAAAAATAAAAAGAACAAAAAACAAACAAGCAAGCAATCAAACAAAAACTTAGGAAAACCAGCCTTCCCTCTTCGGCCCCTGAGGAGCCGCTCAGGTTTCCAGTGTTAGTCAATGAATTATCCTGCAGCCTGCCCTCTGCAGGTTTTAAATTGGGTTTTAGCAAATAAACTAAGTTAAATTTTAAAAAAGGAACCTTTTTAAAAAAAGAGAAATAAGAGACCAAAATAGAAGCTAATACAAAAATACTGTCTATGTTTCCCTGTCCTAAAGTACCTTCTGCAGGTTTGATAACCTGTGGATCACTACTCTAAGGAGAACTGGGAACTGAGCCAGGAACCTTGTATATTCAAAGTGGAGACTCCTTCACTGAGCTAAACTTTCCCATTGGGTCAGTTAGCTAGAGAGCTATCCAGTCACCTTCTCTAGGGCAGGTTGATTCCTTGCAGTTGGGTAGATTCCTGCTGATTAGGAGCCTGTCTATCCCTGCTCCCTTTTTATTCTCCCTACATTCTCTCCCAGGACAGCCACCTCTCCCGGGACAGTGAGACATGATAGCCTGTATGATCCGAATCCCCCTTACCTCTTCTGTTCAGGTTGAGTTCCCTTCTGAAATTCAAATGGGACCCAGGTCTCCAAATTCATCGCAGAGAAATGACTCTCAACCCTTTTCCAGACCTCCCCCTCTCCCAGGGGGCCCTAAATAGGCCCTTGGACGGTTATTAAGCATTTCTTACAGCCCGCCTCCCTTAGGGGAGTTGGAATTTTAACAGTTTTCAGCACCAGAACAGTCAGTTGCCTGACTCCACCTTCTCCCAGCCTGAGTTCCTCTCTCCCAGGTCGGCCAGGTAAAACAGGCTGCTTGAGGAGATTCACTTCTCCCCTCTTCCTGGGGCCACCTCTTGCCAGCTGGCATGCTCCCTAAAGTTCAAAGGGGATCCAGGTAACCAAACCCACAGAAAGGAAACCCCTCTCCACCCTTCGCCAGACCCCTCTTACTCCTGGAGAATGCTCCCTCCTGCTCGGTGACTGGTGGGAGTCAGGGGGTTTGTGGTGGCTTTTTGCCTTGAGGGTGGGGCTTAGCCACCCACCATTTCCAGCCACTGGTTGAGAAACTCATGGTTTTCCTTGGGCTTTTATCTTTTTGTCCTGTTTCCTGCATATCAATGCCCTGAAGCCTCCTGTTCTAGGGGTTCCCAAAACAGTTCACTCATGCAGAATCTTGCCCCTTCTCAGCTGCTTTTTTTGCAAAAGAGGTGGTGAGTGCCCACTTAAAAAAATGCCATCATGCCTCAATCACATGGGAAATTCTTAAGGATTAGAAATTCAGATTAGTATTATTGGCACATTTGTAATTTATAAATTCCTGCTCTCTTTGAGGGAAATCACGTTAATTAGTTTTCATTTTCATGTATATGGAAAATCCTCAACCTGTTTTAACACAAAAATGTTTCTAATTCACTCTGAAACTAAGACATTTACTGATGGAATAAATAACACAGCTACCAACCTGGCAACTGAACAAATGAGAGAAAACTGTTTAAATAAATAAGGTGATGTAGGTTGCTTCACCTAACCAAATTATAGTTATTTCATTAACTCTCCAATCGGAATTCCAAGTTCTCATTCTATTTGCTGAGATAAATTTGTTTAACACAAATCCCTGACATCCTTTAAAATAATTATGCTTCTAAATGAAAGTTTAATTTTTAATCATTTGCCCTTCTAAAATAGAGGCAAATGAGAGGATAATATGACAATTTAAAGGATTTGCAATAGATCCCCTAGAACTGGAGGAGACATGAATGTTCTGAGTGCTGCTGACTAGTGGAGGAATTTTAAATATGGTAATAGAACTATTTCCTCACGATGTTTGCCTCTGAGATGGAAATAAAACAGAGGGAATTAGAAATCAATCGGGGTGAGGTAGGTCAGTCTCTGACCTTACTGGGCACTGTGACGTCTCCACCATAAGCTGTCGGCTCGAGGATTGCCAGACACGGGATTCAGGGCACTGCAGCACAAGTAGCACTATAAAAAAAGTCAGTTTCCAGAAGAAAACAGAATAAAAACAATTTTCATCTCTGAACAGAAGAGGTAGACATTATTGTGTATTTACAGATAATGAAATCTAAATAACAGGAGGTCAGCTTGTTTCAGCTTTTGGCTTATTGTCATGATTTTTTAGTTTGTTTGCTTTTTAACTTGCTTCCCAATAGTTGTATTTAACATCTGCCCAGTCCAGATTAGATATGTGAATTTAAGAGATGTATTTAGCCAGAATTCCCAAATAATGAAAACAAAGCTTGTTGTAATTAGTAACTCTCTAGATGATGTATCTGATTAAGGAGGCTTTAGTCCCTGTTCATTGTAACACAGTCTTGCAAATAGCCACATTTTACTCTTTCCAGGAATTGTGAATTACAATGTTTCTCTTTACCTCCTCATAGTCCTTATTGCTCCACATGGCAGGCGATACAATTTTCAATACTACATGTGCTTATTTCCCTGGAATAACATGCAAAAGACATAGAAGGGAAATGGTCTTATGATTTCGCTTTGTTGGGCTGCTTCGAGACATGGCTTGCAGAGGTGAGGGCTCATTTTACAATGGCCCTGACTTATAATCTACATTTTATTTGATTAACTGTCTCTGGTTTTTTTAAAGCCAGTGAGAGTGCAGTGACATTCACAGTAGTCAGAGTCTTTAGAAGTTCATATATGATTTTTTAAAACTTACTATCATTATTATTTATTGCACAAATAACCTTATAGCACTATTAATATAAATCATAATGAAGGAAAAAGTTTACCTACGATCTTGTTCAATCAGTTATTTTCATTTTAAAAAATTCTCTCTCAAATCTTCTTTATGCACCAAAGTAATTTTTATACAGTTGTAATAGTAGGGCAGATAAAATTTTGTATTTGACTTTTAAACTTAAGGTTTTATGACAATTGCTGCATAAGTATATTTTCTGCAAAATATCGCTGCGAAATATATTTCCAGGGCATAGCTTTTTTTAAATTTTTCTTTGGAGTTATATCCTTGATATAAAGTCCCCAAAGTAGCAACAGAGGGTGTGCATACTTTATCCTATTTTGCATATTGAAAACTTGCATCCTTAATAGATCATACTTATTTAAATTGGCCCCAGCGATTTTTTACTATATCCATTTGACCACCATATATTAGCATTGAAATTATCATTAAATTTTTTTCTACTTCGATGGCTTGGAAGTGGGTGCATTTTAATACCATTATATCTTTTTTTTTTTTCAATAGAAAAGATGATTTGGCTATGTCCCTTACCTGGATGTTGTTTCCAAGTCTTTGCTCTTGTTTTCTGTGAAAACAATGTGATGGCACTTCCTTAGATTCTTAGCTCATCATTTCTTAAACTAATAATAGGATGTGACCCATGGAAATATATATATATATATATTTTAATTTTTTTATTGAAGTTAATAGATCACAAGGAAACCCATGGAAATATTGTTTAGAAATTTAGCTTAATTGAATTTCTCATATAACCTCACTTTCTCTTGCCAGTTTTTAGCTGGGAAGATAGAAGTAGAGAGGGACATCAAAGCTGGGACTGAAGGGGGTAACAGTGCTGCTGTTCCCCAAGTTAGTTCATGACATATCTTTCCTGTGTCTTTACATCTACTCTTCCTTTAGCCTGGAAAATTCTTCCCTTCCTTCCCCATTTTAATGACAATGATAGGCAGATTTCTAAAAATGGCCTCCAAGATTCCACATTCTAACCCCTAGAACCTGAGGATATGTTGCAATATCTCTCCCATCATTGTGTTTTGGCAGATGACCTTATGGGATTATCCAAGTGGGCCTGATCATTAGCCCTTTTAGAAGCTGAGAGTTTTCTTTTGTGGTCACTGAAGAGGAAGCCATGGAGGTGAAGCTTGAGAGGAAATTGACACACCATTGACAGCTTGAAGATGGAAGGGCCACATGCCAAGAAATTTGGATGGTCTTTAGGAGCTCAGGGGATCCTCAGCTAATAGCCAGCAGGGTCCTTAGGACTGCAAGCACAAGGAACAGCATCTGGTCAACACCTGAAAGAGACTGGAAGTGGATTCTTCCCTTAGAGCCTCCAGAGATAAGAGCTCAGCTGGCTGACACCTTGATCACCTTGATTTTGGTCTTGTGAGACCCTAAGCAGAGAACCCAGTTGAGTCCACTGGACTTTTGACCTACAGAACAATGAGATAATAAATGAGTATTGTTTTGAGCTGTTAAGTTTGTTATAGCAGGATTAGAAAATAATGGCATGGGACAAGGTTTGTCATATTTAGTAAAAACTGCTTTTAATCAACTTGCTAGAATTGACAGATTTCATGTGTAAAAACTGTTGACCTAACTCCACAGTAGCCTGAATGTTTTATTAATATTACTGCTGGTGACTTGACTTTGCTGCTTTGGCCAATTGAATCATATACTCTAAAACTTATTGAAGGTTAGTTGTATTGGTTATTATAATTATGCATTTAATTGTGTATTTAAATATTAGGTAAATTGGGGAATTAAGAGAGTGAAAATGAAAAGAACTGATCTTTCTACAAAAATGTGGTTGAATGCTTTGTAAAGGCTGGATAAATGGTAGTCACACACACCAAAAATATGCTATGAAATTAGGTCTAGAAGACCAGAAATAAATTGTAAAGATCTAGCAAGGTTTGCACCTGGATTGCTCTGTAGTATCTCTAAATTCTTCCTCCATGCTCAAGAATTTGAAACTAGAAACTTTACATAATGATGACTTGTGTCAGAATACTGACAGCGTACACACACTCCCAGAAGAGACCATGCCCTGCACCAGAATGGCAGCAATTTGTTTTTAAGATTTTTCAGTTATTAGTTGTTATCAGATTTGATGATTTCTCATGTTAACTTATTCTTTTTTTTTGCTGGCCGGACTCGGGCATTTTTTGTTTTAAACTCGAGCCTAACTTATTCTTCATTTTTCTTTTTTTTTTTTTAATGACCGACTATCTAGTACTGCAATATTACTTTTGAAATAAAAAGACAGCAAAAGAAAATAACAACTCCTAGTGATCCTTCAAGGTCAAGGTCCAAAAAACATCCTCCCTGAAGTTTTTCTGGATTCACACAAAGCTTTATAATAATTTATTTCTTTATGCTCCCATAGCTCCTTACTTATACTTCTGGTTTTATATTAATTAATTGTGATGCTTATAATAGCCAATTGTTTGTGTCTTTCCCTTTCATTTGAGAGCAGGGACCAGAACTTATGAATATTCATATTCCATTACACAGTTCCCCTCACTTAGGAGGTAACCATCAAATGAGTGAATGAATGAATTATATCCTGGTGTGATCAAAATACAGCAGAGACTTTAAAAAAAGAGCTCTGTAGCTCTCTCTCTCTTAGTGTTCTTTAGTTAGTAGGTTTAAAATCAGCCTCTGGCCTACGTGATCCAGATCATGTGTTTTAGTATCTTAAATAACCTGAAATCTATGGCCATATACTCAGCCCTTGAGCAGAGCCTTTCTGGGCAAAATGAGAACAGCTTTATGAAAAACAAAGGCCAACTTGGCACCTGCTATTCAGGTCCCATGCAGATGTTAGCCAGGCTCTGGAAGAATCTGCATATTGGATATTCCCTGACATCTCTCCTCCTGCTCTGCATCTTGACTACCTGTGAGCAAGCCCCAAATGTATGGGGAGTATTTGCAAAACCTTTGTGAGTCTGCATCTTCTGCAAGCAGACTGGGCTGTATCCTGATTTTGTTAGTGTAATCACTGAAAATGGAATGATCTGTTAAAAAGTAATGGTCGCCGCCTAACGGATTTGTTTCTTACAACATTAGTGTCATGGTGATGGATTAGTAGAATCTCCAAAGTGGAAAGGCATGTTTCCACAAATATTTTGCATAAACATATACTTGCAAATGATCCTCACTTTCCTTCTTAGTTTTTGCCATGCACATTTCAGCACAACGTAGCCCTCACTGGAAGGCCCTGATGGGTGATCCTGGAGCATCCGAGGAATCTTTGTGGTGTCTTATGTCTGGAGCATCCGAGGAATCTTTGTGTTGTCTTATGTCTGTTTACAGAGTGTTTCTGCTGCTTCTGAGCTGCTTGCTGGAGAGAAGGAGAAGGCGAGGACCAAGCAAGCACACTCAACAGAGGTGGAAGAGCTCTGAGAGGGTCTGAGAGGGATCTCCTTTATTTTATTTTTTTTAAAGGAGGTACCAGGGATTGAACCCACGACCTCATACATGGGAAGCAGATAAGCAGGTGCTCAACCACTTGAGCTATATCTACTCCAAGGGATCTCCTTTTTTCTGGAAAGACAAGTTTCCAGTCATTTGAAAACTCCCTGCCTTTGTTTAACCTGTCACTGAAATATCAGATGACTTTTCTTATGTTGCCTCCTGACATCTAGAATGAACAAATCAAGAAATACATGATTTCTCCCAATAAGGCTAGACTCACCAGCCTACATGGCTGACTATGCTATGTTTCCAGAGATTGGAACCTACAAACTCTCTCCATTAAGGTCATTTCATTAAGGATCTTATAAACTGTGCTTAGTTTGTGGTAAAGTTTTTCTCTGCCTTGAAGAGGAGCTACATTAGAAAAGCTTGCCTAATAGGCCAACTAACCTAAGGGACACAGGTCCTAAGAGAGTGATCTACCATTTGGAGAAGGGCAGAGGCTAGTTAGCTAAAAAGACTAGGGACCCAAGCAGTCATATGAAAAGAGGGGACACAAACCAACAATGATCTCTTCTCTATGTTTTTGGAGCTCTGATTGCATTTAACCCTTCTGCTGGGAGCCCTCCCTGGCTTTTCTTGGGGAATGCTCTGTCTACCACTCTCAGCATTAGGTTTTGACTCTACCGCTGACCTTAGGGGTCAGCAAGTGACCCAGGCCTGGCAAGAAAGGACACCCTCTACTAGGCACCTCTGACCAGTTTAGAGATAGTTGCATGACCCAGTCAGTAGATGCTCAATAATTGCATGTTGGATGATTTAAGGATTCTTCCTTCTATTCATGGAAGACGTTCTTGGTTGCATCATATAAATATGTTCCTAACAGTGGTCTTCCATTTTATTTAATATTTGTCTTGTTGTTCTTGTGTTGAATATTAAAGAATTTGTAATGGAGTTGAATTAACACACACAACATTGTAGCAGCCTGGGGGTTAAAGATAGTTAACCAGCTGGGAGAAGAGTTCATCTTCCAGCTTAATACTCAGAGAAATGTGAAGTTGGTGTATTTTTAGTGGTTGAGCCTTCTAAGATAAATGAGCCTTATAATAAAGAGTCTTGCACACTGGAGTCCACTGGATTGTTTTAACCAGGTCTGGTTTGCTATAAAGATCAGCTTAAAATGTTTTCTCTTACCCGTGTTGCTTGTGACAAGGTAAGCCTCCTAAAAAGGAAAGTGCTATTCTTTCCCATTTTAACTCCTTCTAGGAGGCGAAAGCTAGCTGAAGTCAGGCCCCCTGCAAGCTGCAATAAGTTTGTGTTGCTCCAGGCCAGAAGGGAAATAGCAGTATCTCTTCCTTGTTGAGAGACCCCAAAGACAAGGCAGCTTTCTTCCTATAATCAGAGCTTTAATAACAAAAATAAGATCTAGATCATTGTACTTGTAAGCTGGTTTTACAATATTTTTCCTAAGTCCTGCTCCCCCCCAACTCCCCAATAAAATCTTAATGTCCAAGACCAAGATTTTGCTAGATTTAGGTGTTAAAATAGGAATCTGATGTTCTTTGGTGGTATTCTCAAATCATTCTTTAAATTGCCAGGGAACATTTTATGGAATGACTGATCAGATTTCTTCAAGTCAATAATATTTTAAAAAGTGGTATTGCTGGTAAGAACTGTTCTAGATTTTTAAAAAACTAGATCTTAGAAATGAAATGGTTAGTTGGACCTTAGGTGAAAAATGCATTTTGAGGATAAATGGGGTATATTTGGATATGATCCAAGTATTAGATGACATTAAGAAATTATTATAATTTTATCAGGTATAAAAATGGTTTTGTGGTTACGTAAGAAATTTTATAAATGCATGTTAAAGTATTCAGGGGTGAAATGTAATGTTTTTTTTTTAAAGATGAAAAAAATATGGCAAAATATTTGTTAAATCTAGGTGATGGTAACATGGGGTTCACTAAGCAAGTCTCTATATTCCTGCAAGTTTTAAATAACGTACAGTATAAAGACTTTTTTTAAAAAGCCAAATAAATAGTCAGTGGATTCCATTTTTATATCTATTTTAAAGAAATAATATGGGTACCATTTCTGGTGAAAAGTATGGAAGAAAACTCCAACTGTAAGTTAGGTAGATTTACATGAACTTAAAAAAATATTCTTTGCTATTGGAATATAAAATTATGCAGCATTTATAAGTAAAAAGTTCATGAAGCTCTCTTAATTTATCCTTGTTCTGTGGGTGGGGATAAATGAATAATAAAAGCATTGCCTGTTCAAGGAATAAAATTTCAACTCATAAATTGAACTCCATGAAAATTATTTAAAGTACTTGTATGTATAATAGATTTGCCAGAAATAATTTTCATTTGCATGATAGCATTTCCTATAAATGAGTAGAAAGTAATACATGTTCATTGTACAATACACAGATAATCTATAAGAAAAAAAACTCTCTTAATTCCAGCCCTTGTTATTAATATGTTGGTATATTTATATCCAGTACTTTTTCTGAGCGTATCTGTATCTGTCTTCTCCCTTCCTTCTCTCCCCTTCCCCCACTCCCCTCCCCTTCCTGCTTTCCTCCCTCCTTCCAAATTACCATTACAGAGATGGAAGTGAAACCAGAAACAAGTGACTACACCCGAGTATGGAATCCACTTATGACAAAAACACTCAACCCCTAGAATAAAGCTGTCTTTACTTTGATAATTGAGGATATTTTTAAGAACTGTTTCTTAGAATTCTTACATATAAGGGTGATTAGCCCTTTCTCTGAGAGATGAGTTGCAAATATTTTCCCACTCTGTCAGTTGTCATTTTAAAAATGTTTCACAACTTTATTTCAGTTGACCACATTTATCAGCACTTAATAAAGTAACTAAGAGTTATAAGACAAAAGGCAATTATCACAGTGAAGGATAGTCCATTACCACCTCTTGAAAATGACATTATGATTGCTGGGTACTAATACTGTACTGGTAAATCTAATGCCCATCATTTTAAAAAATTGAGGTATAATTTGTATGCAATAAAATGCACAGATCATAAATGTTCAATCTTATGAGTTTTGACAAGACTATTCACCTGTGCAAATAACTCTCAAAATGAGATTTGGAACATTTGTGTCAACCCAGAAAGTGTCCTTGTAGTTCTATTTAATTAACCCACTCCCCACACCCCCTCCCCAGGCAAGCATTTTCTGACTTTACCATAGATGAGTTTTTGCTTGTTTTTGGACTTCACATATTTTAGAATCATTACAGTATATATTCTTTTGTGTCTAGCTTCTTTCACTCGGGCATGTTTTTGAAAGTCACGAATGTTTGCTGAAAGTATCAGTAGTTTATTTTTAGTGTTGAATAGCATTTCTTTATATGAATAAACTACTATTTGTTTAGCCAGTGACCTGTTGATGGAAACTTAGGTTGTTTCCAGTTTGGGTCTATGAACAACAGTCATGTACAATTGTGGCCATTTGTTTTCATTTTTCTTGAGTAAATACCTATCAGTGCTATTGCTTGGTTATGGAATAGGCCTATGTGTAAGAAATTGCCAAACTGTTTTTCAAAATGATTGTACTCTTTTACACTCAATCAGTAACACATGAGTGTTTCAATTGCTCCACATTCTCACCAACGCTTGATTTTGCCTAGCTTTTAAATTTTAACCGTTATAGTGGATGTGTACTGGCACCTCATTGTGGTTTTAAATTTGTAATTTCCTTTTTTAATGATGAGCATCTTTTCATGTGTTTATTTGCTATCTGTAAATATTTTATTTGTGAAATATGTTCAAATTTTTTGCCCATTTTTAAATTATCTTCTTAATATTGAGTTGATAGGTATTCTTTATCTATTCTAGACATAAGTTCTTTGTTATGCTCTTAAAGTGTCTTTCAAAGAGAAGATACTTTTAATTTTGATGAAGTCCATACTGTCAGTATTTTCTTTTATGGTTCATGTTAACTATGTCCTAAGAATTCTTTGCCAAAATCAGAGTAATAAAAATAATATCTTGTGTTTTCTTCTAGAAGTTTTTTAATTTTTGTGTACAGGTAGGCAGGGGTTGGGGGAGGTTCATTTTTTCCCCCATACAGATATCCTGTTGTAGCAGTTTGATATTGTTTATGAATTCCATAACTAGATATTGGATTATGTTTGTAAACTGGTCTGTCTGAAGTTTCACTTTTACTTAATTAAATTATGATTAGGGCTTTGATTGGGTCATTGAGTCCCCACAGATAAAAGACATGGCAAAAGACAGAGTTGGGAGTTTTGAGCTGGAGCCTGGGAATTCAGCACACAAAGGAGCAGAACAGCTGAGCCTAGAAAGAATGGAGCGCAGGGAAAAGAGACAGAGCTGGTCACTGGATAGTCTGCAGCTGACCTTGTGGAGGAAACAGGAGCTGAGCCTGGAAGGAAATGAACCCCAGGAAGAGAGGAACCCAGGAAACCTGAACCCTGGCAGACAAAATGCCAGAAATTAGTTGGTTTCTATAAAGGGTATTTATTTGGGGTAGAAGCTTACAGTTACCAGACCATAAAGAGTTAGTTACTTCCCTTACCAAAGTCTATTGCCATGTGTTGGAGCAAGTTGGCTGCCAATGTCTGTGAGGGTTCAGACTTCCTGGGTTCCTATGTTTCTAGGGCTTGCTTTTCTCTGGGTTCAATGTTTCATTCTTCCTGGGGTGGCTTCTCTTTCCTCTAATCATAACTCAATCATGCCCAGGTACAGATCGGATTATAAGTATAATCCAATATTTCTTTTTGGAATTCATCAGTAATATTAAACTGCTACAACCTCTTTGGCTGACTAATACACCTGTTTAAAAAAAACTATTCTTTCCACATTGAATTATCTTGGAATATTTGTTGCAAATCAATTAGCCACCTAAGTGTAGGTCTATTTCTGGACTCTATTCATTCTATTTATCTTTATATCTATGCCTACACCATGCATCATTGCCTTGATTATTGTAGGTTTATAGTAAATTTTAAAGTCAGATGGTGTAAGTCCTCCAAATTCTTTTTCAGGATCATTTTGTCTATTCTAGGTTCTTTGTATGTCTATATAAATTTTAGAACCAGCTTGTCAACTTCTATAAAAATATCTTCTGGGATTTTGATTGAGCCAATTCTGAATTTGGAGATCAGTTTGGGGAAAGTGGACATTTAACAATAATGATGGTATATATTTATTAGGCCTTCTCTAATTTCTCTCAACAGAATTTTGTTGTTTTCAGTATAAACACATATTTTCTTAGATTTATTCCTAGCTATAGGATATGTTTTTTATAAGATTTATTTTTCATTTCTTTCTCTCCCCATCCCCCCCATAGTTGTCTGCTCTCTGTGTCCATTCACTGTGTGTTCTTCTGTGACCCCTTCTATCCTTATCAGTGGCACCAGGAATCTGTGTTTCTTTTTGTTGCGTCTTCTTGCCATGTCAGCTCTCTGTGTATGCAACGCCATTCTTGGGCAGGCTGCACTTTCTTTTGTGCTGGGCAGCTTTCCTTACAGGGCGCACGTCTTGCACATGGGGCTCCCCTATGCGGGAGACACCCCTGCGTGGCACAGCACTCCTTGCGCGCATCAGCACTGCACATGGGTCAGCTCCACATGGGTCAAGGAGGCCCAGGGTTTGAACTGCAGACCTCCCATGTGGTAGGCGGATGCCCTATCCATTGGACCAAGTCTGCTTCCCCAGCTATATATTTTAATGCTATTGTAAATGTCCTTTTTATTTCATTTTCAACTGTTAATCCTAATATATAGAAATTCAATTGTTTTTTTATTAGGTTGATGTAAAAGGAATTGTGACTTTGGACCGTGAATTTTAAATCATTATAACTAGGTCAAACACATCTTTATTAATCAAAATAGGAATCGTTACAATGAACACATTTTTGCCAATGAGAAATAAGTTTCTTTATTCCTGTAGCATAAAAATTCATGCTTCAGGATTTGACGAACTCTTGGAAAGCATTTTCTGTATCCTGATGGTTGTGAAAGTGTTTTCCCTGCAAAAAGTCGTCAAGATGCTTAAAGAAGTGGTAGTCGGTTGGCAAGAGATCAGGTGTATATGGTGGACGAGGCAAAACTTCGTAGCCCAATTTGTTCAACTTTTGAAGTGTTGTACGATGTGCAGTTGGGCATTGTTGTGGAGAAGAATTGGGCCCTTTCTGTTGACCAATGCCAGCTGCAGGTGTTGCAGTTTTTAGTGCATCTCATCGGTTTGCTGAGTATACTTCTCAGCTGTAAAGGTTTTGCTGGGATTCAGAAAGCTGTAGTGGATTAGACTGGCACCAGACCACCAAACAGTGACCATGACCTTTTTTAGGTACAAGTTTGGCTTTGGGAAATGCTTTGGAGCTTCTTCTCAGTCCAACCACTGAGATGGTCATCACTGGTTGTCATTTAAAATCCACTTTTCATTGCATGTCACAATCTGATGGAGAAATGGTTTGTTGTTGTATAGAATAAGAGAAGACACTTCAAAACATTGATTTTTAAAAAATTTTCGGTCAGCTCATGAGGCACCCACTTATTGAGCTTTTTCACTTTTCCAATTTGCTTCAAATGCCAAACAACCATAGAATGGTCGACGTTGAGTTCTTTGGCAACTTCTCGTGTAGTTGTAAGAGTATCAGTTTTGATGCTTGCTCTCAATTAGTCGTTGTCAACGTCCAATGGCCAGCCACTTCCCTCCTCATCTTCAAGGCTCTCATCTCCCTTGCGAAACTTCTTGAACCACCACTGCACTGTATGTTTGTTAGCAGTTCCTGGCCAAATGCGTTGTTGATGTTGTGAGTTGTCTCCACTGCTTTATGACCCATTTTGAACTCAAATAAGAAAATCGCTCAAATTGGCTTTTTGTCTAACATCGTTTCCATAGTCTAAAATAAATATAAAATAAACAGCAAGTAATAAGTCATTAACAAAAAGACATAAAGTGAGAAATGCACATTAAAATGATGTATTACATAACCACATTTAAGAATGTATTCCAATGTCAAATGGCGAATTTCAACAATGCAAAACCGCAATTACTTTTGCACCAACCTAATATATTAACTTCGTATCTGTGATCTTGCTAACTTTACTTATTCTAATGTTTCTATTATATATATTGTGGATTCTATAGGGTTTTCTATGTAAACAACCATGTCATCTGCAAAGAATGAAAAAATTTACTTCTTCCTTTGTAATCTTTTTCATGCCTACTCACTGGCTAAGAATTCTCATATAACATTAAATAGAAGTGCTGAGCAGGGACATCTTTGCCTTATTCTAGGTCTTAGGGGGAAAGTATGAAACATTTTGTCATTAATATGATATTATTTGTAGTTTTTAGGTACTAGTCAGAGTTCTCTAAGGAAAGAGAACTGATGAGATATTTGTGACTATTATGAGATTTTATAAAATTGTCTCATGTGACTATGGGGATACAAAAGTCCAAATTCTATAGAGCAGGCTGCAAGCTGGGAATTCTGATGAAGATTTTCAATGAATTCTCTAGGAGAAGATGGCTGGCTGAAACAGAGATGGAAATTGTCTCCTCTGACTGCTGAAATCATCACTGCTCCTTTTAAGGTCTTCAACTGCGTGGATGAGAGGTCTCTTATTGCTGAAGGCAATCTCCTCAGTTGATTGTAGATGTAATCAGCTATAGATGCAATCAACTTATTAATGATTTAAATCAATGAATTATCCTCACAGTAACAACTAGGTTAGTGTTTGCTTAACCAAACAACCTGGCACTATTACCTGGCCAAGTTGACACAAGAGCCTAACCATCACAGACCATCCCTTATCAACTTTGATAGCCATATACATCATCTTAAACCATACTTAATCTTTAAATAAAAACAATAACATATTTTTTTGCCAGCAATATTCAACTGCCCTGCATATAACCAGAAACACAATAAATCACTCCAGAATACTGTGTAAATCCTTGGGTAATAGTTACTCTTAAACTTGATATTCTATAACTTAAATATTTCTACATGAAACTAAAAAAACTTATGTCATATGATAAGGGGTTAAGATAGGGAAGAAAAAAAGATATTTGATTTATGTGCATATATAAACACACTCATAACAAAATAAGGAAGAAATATTCATAATCAATACAGTCCTTGTTTCTGTAACTGGTCATGTGGTCAAAGCTCATATTTGTCATTACCTTCTCCTACTACACATTCCATATTCCTTTTCCCTTAGCAAGCACCTCAGCTGGTCATGTTTCTTTGCCTGATGGGGTGACCCAAACCTTTATTCCTGAAGTTTCTGGGCCATAGTTAGTCCTGTCTGGACTGGGTTGTTGCAGTTTTCTATTAACTTTAATCACAGGGCATGGTAGTATTAAGAAATACCCTTAGGGGATCTCCTGTATGCTAGAAAAACTCTTCTTTATCTCCATTGTTTAGTTGCAATGTTATTTCCACTTGATAGTCAGGGTCAATCACCCCAGCCAGTACAGTAATCCCCTTGTCTGTTGATTCAGAAGCATGAGGAACCCAAAGTGGCTGGGTGGCAGTCTTAACTTCCAGTTCAATGGAATCATTGTTGGGTCTCCTGGTGAAAGGACTCCTCCTTCTGGAACGAAGCCTGTAGATCAACAGAACTTAAGATTGCAGGGACAGGAAACAAATATTTTTCTAATGGATCACTAGGGGTAATAGTGAGTGGTGCCTCTTCCACTTCCACTCTTTAATTCTTGGACCTGTGAATCCTGGCTATGGGAGAAACAGTGCCATAGAGTGGATGCTAATTTAGAGCATACACAGCCTCCTGGAGAACATTGCTTCAACCCTGTGAGGCATTGCCACCTATTTGGCACTGTAATTGAATCTTCAAAAGGCCATTTGACTATTCTTTCAATCCAGATGCTTCAAAATGATGGGTTACATGGTCGGACCAGTGAATTCCATTCCTGCACATCATTTGCTATAAATTGGGTAAGTTGATCAGAAGCAACTGAAGCAGGCTAGTAAGATGGGGAATCAATGGATGGATCTGGAACTTGGCAAGAAGTCCACGTGGACATAAATAACCCTAAGATGGCTACTGGAAGGCACTCATGAGAAATCCATTTTGGAATGAGATTTCCTCTGGAAACCAGGAGAAGCCCTGGGTGTTCTCCAGGGACCTTATTATTGGGCCCTCCTGTGGGATTGATAGGTGTGGTAATCAGTCAAAACAGCAAACAGCTGTTTGCTGGGCCATTAACAAAGGAGCAGAATAACTAATGGTTTAAAAAGCACAAAGGTTGAATCGCTCTTGCTCTTGTGCTCTCTTGCCTTTGCCCTGTCCCAGTGCCTATTCATGCCTTATTCTGGTTTTTTCACCCCTGCCTGGTCAATACGCAGGTAAACCCAGGGGTTTATAATCTATACTGGGGAATTGTAGTCTGTAAATCAGCCCACTTTATCCATTTTTCAGCCCCCTTTATCCCTTTTCAGTCCCTTCTTCTCTACCTGGGACCCATGATCTATTATTTTATCCTATTTCTCTTCCCTCCCTACCTTAATAATTTATTGGCCTAAATAACTCAATGTGCCCTTGAAATTCATTTCTGCAGCATAGTCAAGAACCTAGACAAAATTCGATTACACAATGCTGTGTGGAATATCATGATGGTGGATAAGGCATTCTATAAGTCCACAGATGGTAGTTTTGGCAGAAGCATTGTATGCAGGGAAGGCAAACCCATATCCAGAGTATTTGTCTATTCAAGTTAGAATAAATCACTGCCACTTCCATGATGGAAGTGGTCCAATGTAATTAATCTGCCACCAGGTAACAGGCTGGTCACCTTGGGAAATAGTACCATATTGGGGACTGAGTGTGAATCTCTGCTGCTGGCAGAATGGACACTCAGCAGTGGCTGTAGCCAACTCAGCCTTATTGAAGGGAAATCTATGCTGCAGAGCCCATGCATAAAAAGTCCTTCTTACCATGGCGACTTTGTTCATGAGCCCACTGGACAGTGATGGGAAGGACTAGGGAAAGAGCCTGAATGGGTATCCACAGAAGGAGTCATCTTATCCACTTGGTTATTAAAATCTTCCTCTGTTGAAGTCACCTCTGGTAAGCATTCGCATGGAACACAAATCCCTCATGTTTTTCTGCCCATTCAGAAAGGTCTATTCACATACCTCTTCCCCAGACCTCTTGATGAACAATTTTCCAATCATGCTCCTTCCAAGTTCCTGTCCATCCAGTCAAACCATTGGCAACAGCCCATGAATCATTATGGAAACACATCTCTGGCCATTTCTTCTTCCAAGTGAAATTAACAGCCATGTATACTGCTCAAAGTTCTGCCCACTGGGAGGATTTCCCCTCACCACTGTCCTTCAGGGATATCCCAGAAAGGGGCTACAGTGCTGAAGCTGTCCACTTTTGGGTGGTACCTGCATATCATGCAGAACCACTTGTAAACCAGGCCCAAGTTTTTGTCCGTCCCCCCCAGTCCCCCCTCAGTCAACTGATTATAAGAAACTGCCCAAGAGGCTATAGCTGTGGGCTGGGAAAGAGAAGGTAATGGGGCAGGAGTGATGAACAAGGGCATTTGGACTACTTCTTCATGTAACTTAGTGCCTTCCGGTCCTGGTTGAGCCCTCTCTCATATATACCACTTTCTTTTTATGATGGAGTGCTGCTATGCATACCCAACGTTATGGTTTGGTGGGTCAAACAATACCCAGCTCGTGATAGGCAACTCAGGTGTCTCATGGAACTTGGTGGCCCATGGTTAAGTGTTCAGTCTCTACTAAGGCCCAGTAGCAGGCCAAAAGCTGTTTCTCAAATGGAGAGTAGTTACCTGCAAAGGATTTTTGCTCCAAAATCTTAAGGATCCGCATTGAGATTCCCCTATAGGGCCCTGCCAAAGGCTCCAGAGGGCATCTCTATTTGCCACTGACACATCCAGCACCATAGGATCTGCTGGATCATATGGCTCAAGTGGCAGTGCAGCTTGCACAGCAGCCCGGATCTGTCACAGAGCCTCCTCTTGTTCAGGTTCCCACTCAAAACTAGCAGCTTTTCTGGTCACTTGGTAAATGGGCTGGAGTAATATGCCCAAATGAGGAATATGTTGTCTCCAAAATCCAAAGAGGTCAACTAGGCATTGTGCCATTTCGGTCATAGGAGGCGCCAGATGCAAAAGCATATCCTTCACTTTAGAAGGGATCTTGACCCCCACAGCATAGGACATCTAGAAATTTCACTGAGGTGGAAGGTCCTTGCATTTTTGTTGGATTTATCTCCCAACCTTTGACATGCAAATGCCTTACCAAAAGTTAAGGTAAGGGTAGTTGCTACTTCTTGATCACTAGGTCCAATCAGCATGGTATCATCAATATAATGGACCAATGTGATAGTTTTGTGGGAGGGAAAGACGATCAAGGTCTCTGTGGACAATATTATGACAGAAGGGTAGAGAGTTGCTATACCCTTGAGATAGGACAGTGAAGGTATATTGCTGGCCTTGCCAGCTGAAAATAAACTGCTTCTGGTGTTCTTTACTAATAGCAACTGAGAAAAAAGCATTTGCCAGATCAATTACTGTGTACCAGGTACCAGAGGCTGTGTTGATTTGCTCAATCAATAATATCACATCTGGAATAGCAACTTCAATTAGAGTCACTACCTGGTTAAGTTTACAATAATCCTCTGTTATCCCTGAAGATCCATCTATTTGCTGCACAGGCCAAATTGGAGAGTTGAATGGGGATGTGGTGGGAATTACCACCCCTGCATCTTCAAGTCCTTGATTGTGGCACAGACAACAGCAATCCCTTCAGGAACCCAGTATTGCTTTTGGTTTACTATTTTGCTAGGTAGGGGCAGTTCTAATGGCTTCCATATGGCCTTTCCTATCATAATAACTTCCACTCCGTAAGTCAGGGAACCAATGTTGGTGAGTATGTCTAGTATACTTACGCATTCCAGAAATGGGGACCCAATGGAGTCATTGTGAGATGAACCTGAGCTAAAACTCCATAGATTACACTGACCTCCATAAGCTCCTACTCTGACTTGTGACCACAGTGATGTTTTGGGTCTCTTAGAATTAATGTCACTTTTGAGCCACTGTCTAATAATTCCCAAAATGTCTGATCATTTCCTTTTTCCCAGTGCATAGTTACCCTGGTAAAAGGCCATAGGTCTTGTTGGGGAAGGCTGGGAGGAAGATTAACAGTATAAATTTTTGGCAGTATAACAGGGTCCTTCCCCTAGGCGACCACATTTCCCCTCCTTCAAGGGTCTCTGGGACAGTAAATTGTCTCAGGCTTGGGAACTGCTTAAGGGGCCTTGACTCTCTGTTTTTATAATTCATGTTAGACTTTTGTTCACTTGACCTAGAATTCATCTGCTTATAGAGATCAAGTAGGAAGTTAAGAGTCTGCCCATCCCTTTATTTCTAGGTACCCCACGATCTACTAGCCAATGCCGTAGGTCTCTGTGACTCAGACTATTTTGATTACTGCTTTGAGTCTGCTGTGCTTTGTGGTAGTCATGCCCACCTTGTCTTTGGTGATTAACTGCTGGCACTTGGCTTCTGCCAACCAGGGATCTGATCATCCCCATTGCGTTTAAGGATCCCAGTTCAGTGACAGCAGTTACCACAGTAATATCTGACCTACAGAGAAGAGCAACCATTGAGCTCTTTAGGGAAGATGGAGTTAATCTCACAAATTTATTCCTTACAGTCCTCGTAAAGGGTATGTCCTCTGCTCATTCCTGAGGTGGGTGAGCAGGTCTTACATGATAGATCCACTCTAGTGTTCCAATCTTTCTAAACTTTTGGATCCCATCATCTACGTTATACCAGGGTAGTTCTGGCAATTTGACCTCAGATACTGTTGGTCATCTTTTGGTCCTTATTTCAGCCAAACACCAGAACAAACTGTTGAGCCCTTTCTAGTATCTCAAGCTATAGCATTGAATCCAGAATCGCTGCTTAGTTGGTCCATATCAATAAATTCAGCCTGATACAACTTTATATTCCTTCCACCACCCTCAATATCCATTCCCACACATATTCCCCTGATTTCTGTCTATATAAATTGGAAAATACATGCAGTTCTTTTGGAGTATAGTGTATTTCCTCATGGGTCACACTTTGATGTGATTTGTCGATTTTTTAGGTACATGGCCTTGTTCAAATTGAGGAAGTTCTGTTCTATTCCTAGTTTCTAGAATTATGTTTAAATCTTAAAACGTGTTGAATTTGTAAAAAAAGAAATTGCTTCTATTGAGAGGATCACGTGTTTGCCTTTTTTCCTTTATTCTGTTATTGTGGTGAATTACATTGTTTGATTGTTAACACCTTGCATTCCTGGGATAAACCTGCCTTGGTTATGATGTTTTACTTTTTTTTATATGTTGCTGGATTCAACTTGCTAATATTTTGTTAAAAGATTTTTGCATCTATGCTTGTGAGGGATATCGATCTTTTCTTATAATGACCTTATCAAGTTTGGGTATCAGGGTTATGCTGGTCTCAAAAAATGAGATGGGAATTGTTCCCACCTACTCTATTTTCTGAGTGTTAGTGACTGGGATTTTTTTTTTTTAAGATTTATTTTATTTTTTTAATTTCTCTCTCCTTTCCCCTCTGCCATGGTTGTCTGTTTTCTGTGTCCATTTACTGCGTCTTCTTTTTTTTTTTGTCTGGTTCTGTTGTTGTCAGTGGCATGGCATCTGTTTATTTTTGTTGCGTGATCTTGTTGTGTCAGCTCTACATGGGTGCGGCGCCATTCCTGGGCAGGCTGCACTTTCTTTGGCGCTGGGTGGCTCTCCTTATGGGGCGCACTCCTTGCGCGTGGGGCTCCCCTACGAGGGGGACACCCCTGTGTGGCACAGCACTCCTTGCGCACATCAGCACTGCACATGGGCCAGCTCCACATGGGTCAAGGAGGCCCGGGGTTTGAACCGTGGACCTCCCGTGTGGTAAATGGACACTCTAGCCACTGGGTCAAGTCTGCTTCCCTGGGATTATTTCTTTGTTAAATATTTCATAGAATTCACTCACTTACTTGGAGGGTTTATTTTTTTTAATCAAAAGTGTGATTTAATTTGATAATTACAGGACTTTTAGATTTTCTGTTTTTTCTTGTGTCAGTTTTGTGTGAAGTTTTTATCAAGGATTTTGTCCATTTAATTCAGGTTGCTGAATCAGATGGCCATAAAGTTGTTCATAATAGCCCTGCTGTAGGTTGAATTATAGACCCCAGAAAAACATTTTCTTAATCTTAATCCATTCCTGTGGGTATATACCTATTGTAAACAGGACCTTTTGAAGATGTGGTTTTAGTTAAAGTATGATCAACTGAAACAGGGTGGGTCTTAACCTGGATTACTGCAATCCTTTATAAACAGAAGAAATTCATGAATAGTGAGAGAAAGTCATGTGGAGGAGATGGAACTAGAATGGAATCCAAAACAGAAGGAAGATGACATTGCCATTGGACAGAAAAACTATGCAAGCCCACAGCCAACCATAAAATGCCATAGTCTTCAGGGAGAAAGCATTGCCTTGCTGATGCCTTGATTTCAGACTTCTAGCCTTAAAACTGTAAGCCAATAAATTACTGTTGCTTAAGCCAATCCATTCCATAGTATTTGTCATAGCAATCCTGGCAAACAAAGATAGATGTTTTTCTGTAGGTTCTCCAACTTGTTCTCAATTTTAAGGTGACAGTGGTCTTTTGCAATGTTCTATCATCCTAACTGGAAGTGGAAATCTGCCATTTGTTATTTGACTTAGCTTAAAATATTTTTAATTAAACATACTCTAAGTAGTTCAAACTTTTCTATGTAGTGTAACTTTTTATGACTTCTGGATTTTGAGTCATAGTTAGCAGGTCTATCTCACTCTAAATTTATAAGGGAAGCCTTTCATATTTTCTTCTTGGTATGTTTACTGGGGATAGGTAATTGTTTTACTTTTTATATTTAAATCTTAGATCCAGTTGATATTATCCTGAAGCATGGTATGGGTTTTTTTCCGGAGAGGTATACAGTTGTCTCAACACTAACTATAGACTAGTTGTTTTCTTCCCCTTTCATTGAAATTCTCCTTTATCATATATTAAATGCCTATTTGATAGGTATTGGATTTATTTCAGAATCTTTTATGCTTTCTTATTGGTCTAACTATCTGTTCATTTAACAGTACCACAATGGTTAATTATTGAGGCTTTAAAATTTATTTTAATATTTGGTAGGTCTAATTTTCCTTTACTGCACTTTTTCAGAATTTGTTTGTTTTTCCATATGAAATTTAGAATCAACTTGTGTTTTAAAACAATCTCATTGGTAATTTTTACTAAATTATATTAAATTATAAATTAAGATATAACTGATATTATTTAGATATTATCTAAGATGTTGACATAACTTTCCTTTTATTCAAACCTTTTCTATCCTTCAATGGTATTTTAAAGTTTTGTAATACATTTGTTTTAAGTTTGTACCTAGGCATTTTATCATTCTTGTAACTATATTATATGGGGTATTAATATATATGGAAGCTACTAATTTCTGTGTATTAATTTGATACTCCAATACCTTTCTGTGCTTTCATTAATTTTTCTGTTTATCTCTTTGATTTTCCAAATGCAAAATTAATTATATCATCTTCAAATTATGGTAGTTTTACTCCCCCTTTCCAATTTTGATGACTTTAATTTTCTTTTCTTTTTCTTTCTTTTCAAATTGCTTTGGATAGTACATTAAAATTATGCTAAATGATGCAAGAGCTAGTTGGCATCTCTATTGTGACTGTTTTGATAGGAATGCCTCTGGTGTTTCCTCATTAAACATGATGATGGCTTTCAGGCTGCAGTACATTATATTATGTTAAGAAATCATTTTTTTGAATACCGTATTATTATTGTTATTTTAGAATAAAAATAGTTGCTGATTTTGACAAATACCCTTTTTCAGCATCTATGGAGATGATCTTACAATTTTCTTTGTTAATTTATTAATATTAACATGATGAATTATATTAAAAGATTTCCTGTTATTGGACCTTTCTCAGTTTTTTGGAAGAAATCCTACTTTATCAGGATGAATTATTCTTTTAATGTGTTGCTAGATTCTGTTTATTAATATATTATTTGTGGATTTGCCTCACCTTTCATCAGTGAGATCAGTCTGTAGTTTGTTGGTGATTTGGTGTATAAATCCTTTGTAAATTTGTTATAATGTTTCTAATAATTAATTTCTGCTTTTAACTTTATCTATTCTTTCATTATGCTTTCCTATGCTGTTCTTTTTCTAAATTTTGGGGTCATATATCTATTAGTAGGTTATCATTTCACCCTTTTGTGTCATAAGCATTTGAGGGTATAAATTTGCCTTTCAGTATTGCTTTAGCTACATACAATAGCCTTTTATTTAGTTTTGTAAATCTTTTCTTCTTTTCCTAGAAAAGTTGCAATTTGGGTTTGTATTTCTTCTTTTGCTAAAACACTACTTGAGTGTCTCACATTTTCAGGTGAAAGAGCCTCTTAAACTTTAGATTTCTGTTTTGTATTATGACCAGAATATATTGTCTATTGTGTTAATTTCTGGAGTTTACTAAAGTTTTCTTTAGTCAATTTCTGTGAATGTTCATGGGCATTTGAAAAGAAGATATATTCTATTCTCTATTTTCAGAGTTTATGAGTTTAAAATATATTGAAGCTACCTTACTAATTATGTTATTTAAAACTATGTTCTTATTTTTCATCTATTTGACCTGTGTTGGTGATTTAGCATCTCCCATTAATGGTGTATTTCTGTCCAGTTCACCTAATTTTTGCTTTATGAATGTTATTTAGTAAATAAATATTTATAAATTTTATGTCCTAATTGTGAACTGCCCCATTTTAGCTTTCTAAAATATCTTTATCTTATATAATGCTTTTTAAAAGTTTATTTTAAAGAAACTTTAGATTACATAAATGTTACATTAAAAATAAAGGGGATTCCCATATGCCCTACTCCTTCCCACTCCCACACTTTACCACAGTACCAACATCCTTCATTATTGTGGCACATTTGTTAAAATTGATGAACACATATTGAAGCATTGCCACTAACAATGGATTATAATTTACATTATAGTTTATACTCTGTCCCATGCAATTTTGTAAGTTATTACAAAATATATAATGGCCTGTATCTATCATTGCAGTGTTATGCAGGGCAATCCCAATGTCCTCAAAATGTCCTCATATTATACTATTTTTCCCTCTCCCTCCCCTCATAATCTCTGGTGGCCACCGCCTCCACAATGATGATATAAGTTCATCCAGTTCTAGAATAGCAATGAGTCTACAGTAGAATAATAAGTTTACTTTTGTCCATTGTTCATTCCCCAATCTTGAGGATTTGGGGATGGTGATGACCACTCTGCCTCTAATTGAGAGGGGGCTTAGAGACCATGGGGCAGATGGATGGAACTCTCTTGCTTTTAGTTGCAGACTCTCTCTGTTCCTTGGGATGGGCTCTGTTCACCATCATAAACTTTTTAATTGTCCTAGGTAAGTCCAATGAACTGGAGAGTAGGTGTTGCAACTCTACTGAGATTCAGGGCCCAACTGGCACATGGACACACCAAAGATTTAAGTCTCTTGAACATATACCTATCAAGTATAGTACTAACTATAGATTCAAATAGAAGGGGCAGAAGAGTCATGTGTAGGGAAACCACAAATGAGTCCACCCCTGTTATATACTGGAGAGCATAAGTGCCAAGGTAAGGCCCACTGGCAGGGTGCCAATCTCCTGAAATGTCTGCCCTGCCTATAGTGTCCGGATGTCTCTAGAGCCCTCAGGAGCCCTGCTATTTGAGACAATATTTACTATGGCAGCCAATGAGGTTCTGCTGAGAAGTGCACAAGCATAACCTCCGGAATGACCTCTCAACTTATTTTGAAATCTCTTAGCCATAAAACTCATTTGTATTTACCATTCCCTTTTATGATCAAGTTTTTTTTCCAGGTGCATTGCTATTTGGTACTTGGTATTAATCCCTTGGTGCCAGGGATGCTTATCCCTGGAAGTCATGTCCTATGCCAAGGAGGAAGGTAGTGCATTTATGTGATGAGTTTGGCTTAGAGAGAGTCCACATTTGAGCAACAAGGAGGCCGTCAGGAGGTAACTTTTAGGCAACATATAATACTAGGCTAAGTTTCAATTTCAAAAGAAAAGGTTCATAAGTACAATTATCAATATCAAGGATGTGGTGCAATGGTCTGTCCTCCTTCACTAGGCACTGCCCCTGTACTCAGGGGATTCTGCTGTCCCATTAGAGAATGTAGCAGAACTCCCCAGAATGGGAATTTGATATTTTTTTGGTTATTGTGTGGATCTCCACTCACTGTGGCAATGCTCCATGAACATTTGAATACATTCATATGCTTTAGAAGCTTGCCCCAGATGAACCCCCTCCCATGCATCCCCTCATCCCCTGTACCCTGTACCAATGTTCCTCCCCTGCCGAAGTTGTGATCCTTCTGTGATCTAAAAAAAGATGAAGCCAAGAAAGTAACCAGATAAAAATAATAAGAAAATGGAATAATAATGACCATTTTTAAAATAACATATAAAACACAAAAAATAAAAAAGAATTAAAAAATTTTAATTAAAAAACCTTTTTTGGACAATATGTCTTTCATCACTATAAGATCTGTTGTCTTGTATGTACAGCGAGATTTTTCTTCCATATATTCCCCCAGTGTCTTTTTTCCCCCATTTTATCTTCAAAGAAATTTTAAGTTATAGAAAACTCATGTAGAGAATATAAGGGCTTCCCATATACCCAATGCCCTCCCTCCTTTCCTCTCTCCTCTAGTAATAACATTTTACATATGGATGGTACATTTGTTACAATTGATATAAAAATGTTGAAGCATTGCTATTGACCATGGTCAATGGTTTACATTATGTTTTACATTTTGGACTGTACACTTCTATAAAGTCTGATAAAATTTCAAATGGCCTGTGTCCATTATTGTGAGATCATGTAAAACAATTCTAATGCCCTAAAAAAAGCCCTATGTTCCATCTATTCTATTCTTCCCTCCCCTCCCCTCGGGACTTATGATAAACACTAAGTTTCACTTTTTGAAGAAGAAGATTCATAGTTGCTTGCAATAATATTGGAGGGCTTGACATATTGGGCTGTTTTTTCTTCTTGGGAGACCCTTGCCCCTCTATTTGAGAACATAGCACAACTCCCCAGGATGGGAATTCAATATTTTCTTGTTTATTGTGTGGGTCTCCACCCACTTATAAAACACACTATGACAAGATGAATACATATATTCCATAGAAACCTGCCCAAGATGCACCCTGTCCTGTAGGCAATCCCCCACATCCAACACCCTATACCAGTAATCCTCCCTTGCCATATTTGCCAAAAGGACATTACCAATGTTGTAGTTTTAACCACAGACTTGCAAATTCTCAGAGTTCACCTAGTCCTTCCTCCAACCCTCACTGCAGTTCAATGGATAGTCCAAACCAACCCCCCACCCTATCCCTGTCCCAGATTAGCACAGCTGAACCCAATAGCATCATAGCACCACTGTCATGCCCATCCACTACACGACTACACCCTTCCACCTTATCATAGATTTTGCCCATATGGGCACTGGCTTACAACCTTCTTCTCCCTTTCTGTCTCCTGTAACCCATCTTCCAGACTCTAGCTCTGTGAGTCTGCTCAATTTGCTTAATTCATATCAATGAGGTCATATAGTATTTGACCTTCTGTGCCTGGCTTACTTCATTCAACATGAGGTCTTCAAGATTCATCCATGTTATTCCATGTATTAATACTGCATTCCTTCTTACAGCTGAGTAATATTCCATTGTATGTATACACCACAAGATGCTTATCCATCCATCTATTAATGGACATTTGGGCTGCTTTCAATTTTTGGCAATAGTGATCAATGCCACTATGAACATTGGTGTAGATATATCTGTTTGTGTCCCTGCTTTCAGTTCTTCTGGATATATACCCAGCAGTGGCATTGCTGGATCATATGGCAGTTCTACAGATAGCTTCCTGAGGTACCGTCAAACTGTCGTCCACAATGACTGCACAGTGCTACATTCCCACCAGCAGTGGATGAGGGTTCCCAATCCTCCACATCTTCTCCAACCCTTGTAGTCCTCTGTTTTTTTAATGGCTGCCAGTCTAATGGGAGTAAGATGATATCTCATTGTAGTTTTGATTTGCATTTCCCTAAAAACTAGTGATATTGAGCATCTTTTCATGTGCTTTTTAGCCATTTGTATTTCTTCTTTGGAGAAATGTCTATTCAAATCACTTGCCCACTTTTTAAATGGATTGTTTGCCTTTTTACTTTTGAGATGTAGGATATCTTTTTAAAAAATCTTTTAAAATCTTTTTTTAAATTAATTTTTCTAGTTTTTAAAAAGATACATAGATCATACAAAATGTTACCTTAAAAAATATGAGGATCCCATATACCCCTACTCCCCACCCCACGCCCCACTCCTCCCATAGCACCAAATTCTTTCATCAGTGTGGCACATTCATTGCATTTGATGAATACATTTTGGAGCACTGGTACACAGGATTATAGTTTACATTGTAGTTTAAACTCTCTCCCAGTCCAGTTAGTGGATTATGGCAGGATATATGATGTCCTGCATCTGTCCCTGCAATATCATTCAGGATAACTCCAAGTCCTGAAAATGCCCCCATATCACACTTCTTCTTCCCTCTCCCTGCCCTCAGCAACTCCCATGGCCACTGTCTCCATATCATTGATACAGTTTGTTCCATTGCTAGAGTCACAATAATTCTATAGTAGAATACCAGTAAGTCCACTCTAATCCATATTTTATTTTTCCATCCTGAGAACCCTGGGATGGCAGTGCCCACTCTGCCTCTAACTCGAGAGGGGGCTTACATCCCACATGACTGATGTATGGAATTCTGCTTGCAGTTTTTGACTCTCTTGGTTCCCTGATGTGGTGGTTGACCAACCCCACCTCCCTGTTAGCTGACATGGGCAAGTCCAACAAACCAGCAAGTAGGTGCTGCAACTCTGCTGAGGCTCAGGGCCCAGCTGGCACACAGTCAGTCCAGAGATTCAAGTTTCCTGAGCATACACCAACCCCAGTGCCAACCACAGGTTCAGTAAAAGTGACAGAGAGGCATGTATAGAGAGGTCACATCTGAGTCCAACATCACACTCAGGAGGACAAATTCCAAAGTGGGGCCCACTGGCAAGACACTGAACTCCAGAGCCATCTGTCATGACCATAGGACCTGGGTGTCCCTGTAGCCCTCAGGAGCACCACTATTTGGGGTTATATCTGCTTTTGCTGTCTCTGAGATTCTGCTGAGATGTACATAAGTGCAACCCCTCTGATGACCTCCTGACTCATTTGGAAGTCTCTTAATCATATAAACTCATTTGTCTTTACTGTTTTCCCCTTTTATTAAATGTCTTTTTCTAGTTGCATCACCAGCTGGTAGAAATCCCTCGGTGCCAGGGAGGATCATCCTCAGGAGTCATGTCCCATGCTGGGGGGAGGGTAATGCATTTACATGCTGAGTTTGGCTTAGAGAGTGGCCACATTTGAGCAACTTGGAGGCTCTCAGGAGGTAACTCTTAGACACCCTACAGCTCTAGGCCTAGTTGAAATTTCCAGCACACAGGCTCCTAAGCATAGTCATCAGTATCAAGGGCCCATCATTGGACCATCCTTCTTCACTGGTTTTTGCCCTTGCACTTGGGGGATTGTTGCTGCGCCATTAGGGAGTTCCCTGGAATGGGAACTCAGCAATCCCTTAGTTGTCACTTGAAACTCTACCCATTATGTCAACACCCAACGAATATCCGAACATATCTATATACCCTATATGCATGCCCTGGAGAATTCCCTTCCACCCATGAATGCCCCATCAATGACACCCCCCACCATTGCTCCTCCCCTGCCATAGTCAAACCCCTCTGTGATCCAAAACTTCTTAAAAAATGAAGTCTAATATATTGCCAAATTCAATTGATAGGAAAATGAAATAGTTATGATAGGTTTAAAGATTAGAAATAGAATATGTAGTAATTTAGAAAAACTAAAGTAAAAAATAAGTTGGGGTATTAAAAAAAGGAAAAGTATCATAATAATTTTTTTGATGTTTTGCCTTTCATCACTGTAATAGGTGATGACCTGTATGTACAGTGGCAAGGCAATCTCTTCCATTTCTTCCTCAATGTCAGCAAATATTGAAACATAGCTACTAATCATGGTTCCATTATGGTTTACATTATGGTTTACATTTTAGACTATACACTTCTATAAATTTTTGGTGAAGTTTAACATGGCCTGTATTCATTATTGCAGGATCATGTAGAACACCTCCATTGCCCCCCAGTTACTCCCTCTTCCAACTATTTTACTCCTCTCACTCCCTCCCCTGAGGGCCCACAGTGACGATTGTGCTTCACTGCTTAAAGGACAAGATTGCTAGATACTTGCAACAATGCTGAGTGCTAAACACGCTAGTCTGTCCTTCCCAATTGGGAGCTACCCATGCTCTCGAGAAATACACCCTCTCTTCTATTGGAGAATATCAGGCCTCCCCAGGATGGGGGTGTAACACCTTCCCACTCATTGCATGGGTCTCCACCCACTGATATAATACACTGTGACATGATGAGCACTCACACACTCCCTAGAGGCCTGCCCCATGTTCACCCTGGATTTCTTTATCTATGCTGGATATTAGGCCCCTATTGGATAGATGGTTACCAAATATTTTCTCCCATTGAGTAGGCTACCTTTTTGCTTTCTTAACAAATTCCTTTGAAGTGCAAAAGTTTTTAATTTTGAGGAAGTCTCATTTATCTATTTTTTCTTTTGTTGCTCATGCTTTGGGTGTAAAGTTTATGAAACCATTTCCTACTACAAGATCTTGTAGATGCTTCCCTACATTATCTACCAGGAGATTTATGGCTTTGGCTCTTATATTTAGATCTTTGATCCATCTTGAGTTAATTTTTGTATAGGGCGTAAGATGGTGATCCTCTCCCATTCTTTTGATATGGATATCCAGTTCTCCAAGCATCATTAATTTGTTGAAGAGGCCATTCTCTCCCAGTTGAGAGAGGTTGGTGGCCTTGGTGAATATCAGTTGAGCATATACGCAAGGATCTATATTGGAACTCTCAGCTCTTTTCCATTGGTCAGTATGTCTATCCTTGTGCCAATACATTCAGTTTTGACCACTGTAGCTTTGTAGTATATTTTTAAGTTAGATAATTGCGGTCACCCCTCGGGCTGAAGTGTGGTTTGCTGGCCTGGCAGGGGAGCGGCCGCGGTAGGCCTAATTCCGCTGCCCCCATAATAGGGTGGTTGGTCGGGCCCACCGCCACCCCTGAAGGAAGCTCGGCATGGGCGCAGAGTGCCCTCAGGTCTCCCCTTCTCGGCAGCCATGCTTCCGCGGCCGCCCCTCCTCCCGGATGGCGCCACACGATGCCTTGTGGGGCGGCACCCTTCTTCTTCTTTCTCCCTGCGCAGGCGCAGGGCGGAAAATTCCAGTCTGCCCTTTTCCCTCCCCCCGACAGCAGCAACAGCCAGGCGTGGGCGGAAAAATCCAGTCTGCCCTTTCCCCTCCCCCCGACAGCAGCAACAGCCAGGCGTGGGCGGGAAACTCCAGTCTGCCCTCTACCCCAGCAACAGCAGCCACCAATCACTAAACCCTGCCACTTCCCCCAGCAACAGCAACAGCCAATCCCTAATCACCACCCCTCCCCTGTCCAGTACCACCCACTGACCTTTCTCCGGCAACCAATCAGAACAGGGCGTGGCTTCGACCAATCAGCCTTCCCCAGCCCCTATAAAACTGTTGCCTCTCCCTCAATAAAGTTGGACTTGCGTGTTTACCTTGTCTCCGAGGTAGTTTTTCTGCCGTGCGCCCTCCAGTCCTGAGAGCCCCCGACAAGGGCCTGGCCTCCCTTGTCCCCAGTTCGTCGCCTGCTTCTCCGGGCGACCCCTTCGTCGCCGGCTTCTCCGGGCGACCCCGTCAGCCGAACCACGCAACCCCTGTGAGACCGACCCCTCGTCTGCTGCCGGACCAACCCCTCGTCCCAAGCGGGACCGATCCCTCGTCCCAAGTGGGACTGACCCCTCGTCCTGAGCTGGACTGACCCCTCGTCCGCAGCCAGACCCCACCTCTACTGACCGAGCAAACCGTCGCAGATATGATTCCCCCAATTTCATTTTTCTTTTTCAATATATCTTTGGCTATTCAGGGCCCCTTGCCCTTTCAAATAAATTTCATAATTAGCTTTTCCAATTCAGTAAAAAATGCTGTTGTAATTTTTGTTGAGATTGCATTAAATCTGCAAATCAGTTTGGGTAGGATCAACATCTTAATGATGTTTAATCTTCCTATCCATGAGCAGGGAATATTCTTCCATTTATTTAGATCTTCTTTGATTTCTTTTAATAGTGTTATATAGTTTTCTGTGTATTTTAAAAACAAACCTTTCAGTATATGACCTTTTTATTTTTGTTTTGATTTCTGTGTGTAGTTCTTTTATTTATTTATTTTTTAAAGTTTATTGTGGCAATAATACAAAAAATGCCATTTTAACCTTTTTAAAGTGTACAATTCAATGGCATTAATTACAGCCACAATGTTTTGCAACTATCACCACCATCCATTACCAAAACTTTTCCATCATCCCCAAGAGAAAATCTGTACCCCCCTTTTTGACTCTACTCCCTGCCTCTGGTATCCTGTACTCTACTTCCTGTCTCTCTGAATTTACTTACCTAATCTAGATATTTCACATAAGTGAAATCATACAATATTTGTCCTTTTGTGTCTGGCTTATTTCATTTAGTATGCTTTTAATATTTAGAAGGGTTTGGATTTTTGTTCTAGCAGTTACCTTTATAATTTTAAGTTTATAAAATACTCTGTCCTTTATTTCATTTAGCAATATCTATTTAATAGCATACTATAAGCAGAGATAAAATTAACATTCTGTCTTCCTCCCCCTCCTTTTCCCCTATCTCACCACTTGATTTTAGGCAATACCACTACCTTTTTTAGTATTTACCCTGGTACTATTAAATATGCCAATACTTCCATTACAAAATTCATTGTCATTAAAGGATATCTTTTGATCATCTTGGAGTTCAGAAGCGATGTTCAGCAAACTTCCCTATCTCCTCCCTTCTCCCTTTGCCTTCCCATATTTTAGGTGCCTCATTTCTACATTGTTAGTTTAAATAACATTTACTTTCTTTTCTGTCTCCCTAATTGGTCTTAGTTCTACTGTTAAATATATTCAACACTAACTTCTAGTCCTTTTACCATTGTTTTTTCAGGCATTTCTTCTTTGAATGAAATTTGTCTTTTGATAGGTTTTGCAAGATCTCATCTGTATTGCATTCCTTGAGATTTTCCTAGTTCATCATTGTCTGTATGCAGCCTTTATACTAGAAAGTTAGTTTGATTAGATGTAAAATACTTGACCTACAGTTTTTACCTTGAGAATCTACTGGCAATTGCTTCATTATCTTTTGGCCTTGAATGTTGTGGAAATTCCTGAAGCCAGTTTGATTTCTCCCCTCATAAGCAACTTGATTTGTTTGCTTAGCTACAGAAAGACTATTTCCTTTATCTTTAAAGCCCAGTTTCTTTTCTAGGATATATCTGAGAGTTAACCATTCAGGGTACACTTTCACTGATACACTGTAGTGTATCATTTCTATATGTAGATTCAAGGTTTTTAAAAAATATTTCCATGAAATTTTCTTGAATTCTATCTTTAAATATTTGTCCTGTTCCCATTGTCTTTTCTCATTTGAACTCACAATCATGCATATGTTAGATCTCCTTTCCTGCCTTTAATAGCTCTCTTTCTTGCTAATATTTTAAACTCTTCTTTATTTTCATTCTATTTTGTTTGCTTCTAAAATTTCTATTCTATATGTTCTTTACTTTGTTTTTTGCAGCATTTATTCTATCTTATGTTCTTTCCAATTTTATCTTTATTTCTTTGGTAGCTCTACCTTTTACTTCTTTTTTTTTTTAATAAATAAATCTTTTTTTTTAATCTTTTTTTTTTTTTTAATTTCTCTCCCCTTCACCCCACCCCAGTTGTCTGTTCTCTGTGTCTATTTGCGGCGTGTTCTTCTTTGTCCGCTTCTGTTGTTTTCAGTGGCATGGGAATCTCTGTCTCTTTTTGTTGCATCATCTTGCTGCGTCAGCTCTCTGTGTGTGCAGCACCATTCCTGGGCAGGCTGTACTTTCTTTTGCACTGGGCAGCTCTCCTTACCGGGCGCTCTCCTTGCGCATGGGGCTTTGCTATGCAGGGACACCCCTGTGTGGCACAGCACTCCTTGCGCGCATCAGCACTGCGCATGGGCCCGCTCCACATGGATCAAGGAGGCCTGGGGTTTGAACTGCGGACCTCCCGTGTGGTAGACAGACTCCCTATCCACTGGGCCAAGTCCGCTTCTCTACCTTTTACTTCTAATACTTTCCTGAATCCTACAAGCTCTTGTTTCATCCCCTCCTGTTGTCTCATCATGTCTTTCCCCAATTCTTGCATTTCTGTGTTGTGGTCTTCCAGCATTGAGGGGATTACGCCATCTGTTTTTAAAATTCATGGTGAAATATTTGGTTAGGATTTTCATCTGTTCTCTGACAACATTTTTCTGGTGAGTGTTCTTTGTTCTTTGGTATGCTTTGTTGTGCTTTTTTCACTTTTAAAAGATAGAACTTTTATTCTGATGCTGTGCCAGTGGTTATTTATGCTTCTCCTCCTATACACCTGCATACCCTTGGCACCTACAACCACACCTGCACATAGTAAGGGTTAAAAGCATAAAAATGGCAAAGTAGATGAATAAGTAAATAATTTAAAATGTCAAAATATAGATATACTATTTAAAGTCATTTTGAAAACCACAAAAGAACTAAAAACAGAAATTGCTAACAGTCTTTTCCTGTGGAGAGGAGGGAGACTTTATACCTCATTTTTAACTTTTCTGTACTGGTTGAATTTTTCTCAAAATTATGCTCACACATTGCTTCAATAATTTAAAAGAAATGATGAAATAAAGAAGAGAAATGAAAGCAGCAATTTCACTGATAATAAAGATATATGAGAGGTTTTTTGTTTATATGTTTTGTTCGGCAAGAACTGTTTGAAAGCACTGAATTGCTATTATGTAAATATACACTAATGAGGTTTTTTTTTTATCATTATGACTTTTGTGGTTAAGTTGTCATCAGTAGTATTTTTATTGGCAGCATAATATGACATGAATCTACCATGATTTAGTTAGTTAATACTCTATTTTTAGGCACATAAGTTGTTTCTTACTTTTTTCTGTTGTAGACAATGCTATGATAAATACTGTAATAGCTAAATATTTTTTGCGGTCATGATTATTTCCTAAGAAAAAATATTAAAATTAAAATTTGCAAAGGGTTTGCAAATATTGGGATTAAATGATATTATCACTTTAATTCACATCTGTTTTAGTTTCCTTGGCTGCTCAAGCAAATACCATGCAATGATTCAGCTTAAACAATGGGAATTTATTTGCTCATGGTTTTCAGGTTAGGAAAATGTCCAAATCAAGCCACCACGAAGGCGTTGCTTTCTCCCCAAAGTGAGTGGCATTCTTGGGCTGGCTTTTGGCAATCCTTGGTCCTTAGCTTGTCACGTGGCAAGGCACATAGCGGCCTCCTCTGGCCTCTCCCTTCTCTTCTGGGTTCTGTTGATTCCAGCTCTGGCTGCTTCCTCTGTGGCTTTCTCTCCATCTGTCTGAATTTCATTCCACTTATCAAGCACCCCTGTGATAGGATTAAGACCCATTCTGATTGAGGTGGGCCACACCTTATCTGAAGTAGCCTTATCAAGAGGTCCTACTTATAATGGGTCCACACAGGTTTGAGAATGTTTTTTTAGGGTACATACAGCTTCAACCACTACAACATCCTAAAAAATAAACTTGCCAAGTGAATGTTATTTATTTTTATTTTTTTATCTTTTAAAATTTTGTTATTTTTTATTTTTGCCAAGTAAATTCTAATTATTCAAGTTACTTTATGATTAGTCCCCATACTTCTTGCTTCAAACATTTTCCTTAAATATATGATTATTAAAGCCCTATTAAAGAAAAAATTGATCACATTATTTGACCATTTAGAATATTTGAGCAGTTTTCATTTGATGGACACTAAGAAACCTTGCTAATTCTTTAAAATATTCCCAAGGAAACGGATCCAGTCCTGGGAAGACAATTTCTTACATCCCTAACCTCTAGAAGGCAGTCTGCCCTCTATGCAAACAGGCAACCTTATATTCAGATGGCAAGAAGGTGTGTTATACGTGGATTTTTTTCTTTTTTCTCCATTTGGTTCCATGTTTTGAATGTAAAACAAAACCAGAATAGTAGCCTCAGCATATGTTGCAACTGTTCATTTAAGAGCTGCACATTTTACATGAGCATTCTATTCTTCTCCTGTCCAGAGAGTTTGGTTGCCAAGAAATTGTGTTATCATGTGTGTGAGTGTGGCTATATGAGTGTGGCCACTGTTCTCCAGGGACAAAGGTGCTGAGTAGAAGTTGGTTTAAAGGAATCCCCATCATTGCATGTTGGGTCTGCCTTATCCTGGGACAGGCTGCCTTTTGCAGACAAGGAAATATTATTGCTATGGGTGATCACACATGCATACACATGCATGCACACAGCCACACACAAGCACTCATACATAAACTCACACATACATGCTCACACACAGGCCCTCCCTTGTGTACTCACACATACAGCCAACCACGCACAGGCACTCACACACACATACCCACACTCCCACCGTCAGACTGAGACCTATTCTTCCCATCTATATACCCACACATGATCAATTTAGTCAATGAACTGTTGTGAGGGCTCACTGTGCCAGGTCTGGTGCCAGAGTGTGGGGCTGGAAGAGGGCAGGGGAGGGCTGGAGGAGCACACCAGCCTTGCAACATAGGCCCTCCCCTTGACCAGGAGGAGTGGGTGGGCTGGCTCCAACACCCATGGACCAGCTGATCCTTCCAATCCTCCCCCTGGCATGTGCCTGTTCCACTACCCAGGACAGCTGTCTCAGACTGGGCATGGCTCCTTGGTAGAGGGGCCCCGTTTGGAGCAAATCACCTGCATTTCCACCCATCCCCTTTTTTGTGCTTTGGAGATCTAAGGGTCTCCTTTGTGTAGTCAATGGAAGACTTAGAAATGCTTTGGGGGAGCCTTCAATTGGGTTGAACTCAGCTAAAGTTGTGGTAGCGTTGGCATAGCGCCCTGACCCTATCTATCTTCAGGGCTTTCTTTTCCTAGGAGTGGGTTCCAGACATAGCCACACTGCTCCAGAGAGCAGAACTTTCTGGAGCATCACAGCAGCCATGTCGGCACGTTCTGGCCCCTCAGCATCACTGAGGGGCTAGAAATAATGTCACTGCTGCATGGCAATTAGAATTTTGAAGATGGCAAGTTAGCATCTTTCCTTCCATAGCTTAAAAACAGCACTCAATATGCCATTTTTCAGTGTTTTTAAACCTTCAAGGAATCCCTTTCTCCTCTCTCCTCTTCTTACCCCAATGGGTATCCTCCCAGGAAAAAGTAACTGAAGGGTTCTTGTCAGAGAAACCTTTGTGGCAAATCTAGTGCTTTATGAAAGACTCTGTGTCTTGGGTGAGGAGGATGCTTGAGCCTGATGAAGCATGGGAACACGCAGGGACGTTAAGAGCAAGGAAGGTCAAGCTGACACCCATTCCGTCCACTCAGGAGACGTTGATTGAGCACCCATGGTGCTGAAGACATTATGGCCATGTCGATGAAGAAGCAGGACACATTCCATTCAGTGGGGCTGATAACTGTGAGCAATAAATCTCTCTCTCGGTAGTGATTAACCGCTGGGGTGGAAATGAAGTGAGGGGAGAGCACAGAGGCGCATGTGCATGGGGTCCAATGACCTGCAGTGGAAGAGGAAGTTCTGCCCGGGGAGGTGACACGTGAGTTTGATCAGAGGCCTGAATATAATGAGCAAGAGCCATGGGAAATGTGGAAGAAGACTGCCAGGCAGAGGGTACAGCCCAGGCAAAGGCCCTGAGGTGGGAATAACTCTACTCTGGGTACTTGAAGGAGCGCAGGGTGACTGGAGCACAGTGAGCAAATGAGAGAGGGATGGGAAGTGAGACTGGGGGGTCGCCAAGGGCTTTGTGTGCCCTGGGAAGGAGTTTGCATTTGAGTTTAAAACAGAAGCCACAGGAGAATTCCAAGCAGGGCAGTGCTTAGGGTCTGAGTTTTGCTTTTTAAAAAGATGACTCTGCCTACTGTGAAAGAAGGAATATATTTAAAAGCAGCAAGAGGAAAGGACGACCTCCTAGGAAGCAGTGGCAGGAGTATAGATAACAGATGACAGAGGTCTGGGCCAGGCTGTGGTGGGAGAGATGGAGAGGTGGGTTCAGTGAATGTGTACACACAGATGCATACATGCGTATGTGTGTATATGTGTGTGTGCACGTGCATACATCGTAGTGGTGAAGCAGGAAGCTAGGTTCCAGCTGAGACTCCTGTAATGTTGGCACTCCAAGGTAGAACAAGAGTCAGAACTGCAGCCTCTGTTCAGAAACGCTTGCTGTGTTTGCAGAATGAAAGTGGTGACTATCATTTTTGGGAAAACTTATCTGCATTATCCTATTTCATCCTCCTTATATCCATGTGAAGTCAGTTATGTTTCCCATCTTTTGCAGTTGAGAAAAGAATGGTTCAGAGAGGTTAGGTAACTTGTCCAACATCACACAGCCAGTAAGAGGGAGAGCCAGGACTTGGACCTAGGTCTGTTTCACTCCAAAGTCCATGTGCCACCAGGTTCTTCATGCAAGAGGAGCCTGTACTTGCAAAAGTGGTCCACGGCCACTGGCATCAGAATAAGAATCCCCTGAGGAGCTTATCAGAAATCCAAGTCCCTCCCTGCTGGCCTCCCTCCCCACTCCCTAGACTTTCTGATTGAGAATCTCTGAGGATTTGAGAACCGCTTCAGTAGCAGATCAAAGACTTGAAATGTCATTCCAGTGTCCTCTCCTTCCACTCTAGCCCAGCCCCATTCTCTGAGCTGCTACAAGAGCTATTACAATTTTTATTCATATTGTTTTGAATAAGTAATACATTCACATGGTTCAAAAGTCAAAACAATATAAAAAATGTACATTATGAAATGTTACTCTTAATCCTGTCCCCATCATTCTGTCCTCCCACCCCTCAACAGGTAATAATTATTAGTAGTTTCTTGTGTATCTTCCATTGTTTTCTATTTTTATTTATTTTTTTAAAAGATTTATTTATTTATTTATTTCTCTCCCCTCCCCCCCCACACCCCGGTTGCCTGTTCTCTGTGTCTATTTGCTGCGTCTTCTTTGTCCGCTTCTGCTGTCAGCGGAACAGGAATCTGTGTTTCTTTTTGTTGCGTCATCTTGTGTTAGCTCTCCGTGTGTGCGGCACCATTCCTGGGCAGGCTGCACTTTCTTTCGCGCTGGGTGGCTCTCCTTACGGGCGCACTTCTTGCATGTGGGGCTCCCTTATACGGGGGACACCCCTGTGTGGCAGGGCACTCCTTGCGCGCATCAGCACTGCACGTGTGCCAGCTCCCCACGGGTCAAGGAGGCCCAGGGTTTGAATCGCAGACCTCCCATGTGGTAGACAGACGCCCTAACTACTGGGCCAAGTCCGCAGCCCTTCCATTGTTTTTTAAAAGCACATATTGGGGGGGGGGGCGGGGCTGAGGTGTGGGGTATGTGGGAACCTCTTATATTTTTTAATGTGACATATTTTGTGATTTATGTATCTTCAAAAAAAGACAAAAAATATATGAAAAGTACATATAAGGAAACAAATACATATTCTTATTTTCCCCTTTCTTATACAAAGGTATCGTGCCATATATACTGTTATGTACTTTGCATTTTCTTTTCATTTGTTACATCCTAGAGATCTTTTCACATTCATATGTAGAAAGCATCCTCATTATAAAAGTAGCTGCAGAGTATTCCATTGTGTGGATGCACCAGTTTCTTTACCAGTTATGTAAGGATGGTCAGACGAGTTTTTTGTCTTCTGCTCTTAGAGATAATGTGTTAATAAATAACTATGTACGTACCTCATTTAGTAGCCATAGATATATTCCCAGAAGAGGAAATGCTGGGTCAAATGTTAAAGGCATTTGTCATTTTGCTCCTCCAGGATGAATCATTTTGCATCCCCACCAGCAACACCACAGCCTTTTAGCTGGTGTCTTTGTATTCTGGAGCAGCAGGCCTCCACCCAGTTAGATCCCACATCCCCTTTACTATCCTGATGTGAAATTTAGAGACAGTATAACCTACTAATAGTCAGAATTTAAAAAATCAGTATGAGGCCCTATCTAGTAATAGCAAAGCATATAAAATAATTCATAGTAAAACAAGAGGTATTTCACTACGTGAATGCTCACGCATGATTCCCCTAGAAGATGGAATGAAGCTGTCAGATGCTCGCATCTCTATGCCAAACTCGGTGAAGCCACACTCCAAATGCAGACTGATGCAGGTGTCAGGATCTGTGAACACTGTTGCCATTGGAGAAGTGATTTTCCAAAATGGTAAAAAAAAAAAAAAAGATTTTAAATAAAAAAGAAAGAAAAGAAAACCCTTGGAAGCTTCTGAACAAAACAGAAAACAATCTTCCCTCTAATAACATGTTACTTATATTAGTGCAAAATTCAGTGTTTATTAAAATCATGTAAAAATCCTTTGTTTATCGATAACATGGATTAAGTTGGAGATTCGGATGATTATAAACGTTTTTCACCTCCACGACTGCCCAGTGGGACATTTGAAAGTCCTTTGGGACACAGGGCAATTCTTATTTGTGAGGGATTGTCCTGCCGGCATCTACTGAGTGCCAGTAGGGTCCCAAGTCATTTTGACAAGCAATAAAGCCCCCAAGTGCTCAAAATGCTCTTGGGGGGCAATGCTCTCTCCTGCCCTGAGAACCACTGCTCCTGTGCCTCCTCTAAAATCATTTCATTCACTAGGACCAGGGGAACATTTCTAAAATACTCACCTGTGTTTCATCATTTCACTCTCACTCAAATGCCTCTTGCAGGACAAAGTGCAACATCTTCAGCCCAGGGTTACAGAGTGTGTGGGTCTGTCACTGAAAGCTTCATCTGGCTGGATTCAATGCTTCAACTGAGAGCAGGGTGTGGAAGGACAGACTTTTACGTGGAAACGGTAAGCAGGACCCAATGCCCTGGTGCTGCAAGTGGCATATTGGAAAGTGCTCCTAGTCCCTTGGCCTGATATGGCCGCACCACCCCCTGGACTGAAGCCAGAAGACCCTCCTTTAAGTGGCTGTGTTTGGATAACTGGTGAAAGCTGTCTGGGCTTCATGGTCCTCATCTGTTAAAAAAAAAAGATTACAGGGCTAGATAGATTCAAGATCCCTTCCGGCTCTGAATTTTGTGATCCTGGAAGGATTGATAGATTGTTTTAACTGGCAGGACCCCAAAGCTTTGTGACACTGTTGAGTTCTGAATTTATTAGTAGCAGGTAGTGTAAATATTTTTATTTTTATGAGAATAGGAAATGTTTAGTGGGATCCATCTTAAATATAAAGCACACAGTGCCCTAAGATGATCGCGTGTAGCAAAGTTATAAATGCTCAAGGTGCTGTGCTCCTGGGACTGTGGCTCCCTGCCATGAGGCTCCTCTCTTTGTAACTCTCTAGTTGAATCTGTGACATTCACCTCCGTCTCCTTCATTATAAAACATCTCTGTGACCTTGGTACCCAAGGGGCTTCCAATTCTCCCACTGTAACATAGCTCAGTGAGTGGCCAAGCTGTTGTTTGAATCCAACTAAGCTGTATTATTTTGCTGTGCTTCAAATTCCCCATCATTGAAGAGGTATAAATAGTATGGGTGTCATAGATATTTTTTCTTCCTACTTGCTATTGTCCAGTCGACAATATATTGTCGTATATTGTCCAAATACGAATAAATTAGTATTTATTCGTACTAAATACGAATAAAGTTCGTATTTATGCATTTATCATCACTTTTTTTCTTTTTTTGACAAAAGCCTGTCTCCTTCCTTAGTGTATAAGCTCCAGGAGGGCAAGTCACCTGATTTGTTCACAAGGATTGCCAGCACGTCCTACTGTGCCTGTCACATAGAATATGCTTGACGATTATTGACTGGAGTGAATGTGTCAAGGGCTGTTACATAGATACCATACAGAAAACGGATGGGAGCACTGGGCACGGTAAGGGTTAGTGTGCATTCATTCGTTCGTTGGTTCGTTCATTTAGAAAGAAGGCTCCTGTGTTCGGACAACCAGGAGAATAAATTTTCTCCCAGCCCCCAATTTGAGCGGCAAAGCCATCCAGCTCACTTGCCCTGGGGTCAGGCCGCGCCTGACGGTTTTGGAAGGGATGGCTCGCTTCCATGGGCGCGAGGTGCGCACAGAAGCGCAGAATTCATTATAACCGGTTAGTCATCCGCGGGGTTTGTAGACGCTGCCCGTGGGCGGGGCGCACCTGGCACTTCCCCGGTGGGGCCTGTTCCTTGCGCTGCGCCCCCGGGTGGGGAGCGCGGCCGGCGGCAGTCGGTAGGAGACCGGAATGTCCCCCACTCGGAAAAAGTAGCAAATGGCCCCTCAGCAGTCCTCCTGGCGCAGCCAATTCTGAGATCAAGCCCAGCATCTGATAGGGGTAACTTTTTTCCAGGGACTGTTGGGCAGGGAAGCCGGCCTGGATTCTCGCCCAACATTACTCCGCGGAAGCTGGAACCCTCCTTTATTCACGACTCTGGAACCAGAGGGTGCTGAGAAAGACCGCGGGTGGCAGGGAAAAAGGCAAAGTCCCAGTTGCAGAAAGACTTGTAAATAAGGCAAACCCAGGCGGCGGGCGCGCTGCGAGAGCGCGCGGCTCCCAGGGTCACCCGAGTTGCGCTCAGCACGGGGAGGATGACTCAGCCTCACTCCAGTCGGTCTTCACTGCCTGCCCGCGCGAAGGCTCTACAAAGTTCCCGGTCACACCCCAAACCCTGCCCGGGGACGAAGGGCTCCGAAGGCTGGGTTCCGGGGTGCGGACGGCGGTGAAAGAGGCCGCGGGGGAAGCCGGGTTCCCCGGGCACCGAGTGGTGTCCCCGGCTTCCTTTCACCTCGCCCCTTCTTCTGCGGGCGGGCAGAACGCGCTCCCACCCACTCTCAGCAGCCTTCCAATCCAGTGGGGTGGGAATCGGAGTGGGGCGCGGGTGACCTCCCAGGCCTCGGAATAAACCTTTCTTTCCAAATTCAAGGGAATCCGCAGGTCAGGATGGACTTGGTGTAGTATTTGCTTCCCCTCCCAGCCCTGACATCCCGGCCACCGCCAATCACCCCAACCACCGGACCCCGGGCCTCACCCTGCAGGAGAGCCAGCTGCTCTCAGCGCCCAGGCAGGGCTCGGACGCGCCAGGGGCGGCGCCGCTGCGGGCTGATGCCGGGGACCCCGCGCGCTCGAGTGTGGTGCGGGCGCCGCGGCAGCAGCAGCACCCTCGGCGCGGCTTCCCCTCTCGGGCGCCGCTGCCCAAGGAGCAGCTGCGGGCGGCCACGCAGCAGTGCGCTCGCCAGAACCCGCCGAGTCTCCAGTCCCATCCCAACCTCTCTCCGCCCCGCGTGCGACCCCGTCCGTTGCTGCGAGCCCCGGCTCCTGCCCCAGACTTCTGCCTCTTTCCCAGCCCCTTTCCGTCCGGAAAAAAAAGGGGTGACGGGGTGGGGGTCGCGCCACCTCTAGGCTCGGCAGGACCCGATCCTGCCGCTGCTGACCCAGCCGGGCCCACAGGCGGACTGGGCGCGCTGCTCGGAGCTGCACTGGCAAAGTGCGGGGTGCCGCGCGGGGCCCACGACCTCCCTCCTGCGCCCCCACCTCCATCCCCACTCCCGGCTCGGGTCGCCAGGGCCCGGGGCCAGTCTGAGAGTCGCGCCCGCGGCAGCGGACTGCGGAGTTGTAAAGAACTCCCGGGCCGCAGTGGCCCGGGCGGGGCAGGGCACGCTCGGCTGCGGCCAAGGACACCGGAGTTTGCGAGTCCCCGCCCGTGCGGCGCCTCCCGCCCTCCCGCCGCGGCCCGCCGGACTCCCCCGGGCCGCCCGAGGCGGGGCCGGGCAGCCGCGGCGGCGAGAGGCGCGTCTTCCGCCCGCCTCCCCCGCCCGCCTCCCTCTCCACCTCTCTCCCCTCCTTCCTCCTCTCCGCCCTCCTCCCTCCTCCCCCCTCCCCGCCGCCCCCCAACCCTCGCTCCTTTTTCTGCTCCCCAAGTGAGCCGGGCGCGAGAGGCAGGCGGGGCGGCGCGGAGCAGGAGCCCAGCGCGCTCGCCCGCCGCCCGCTCCGCGCAGCTCCCCGCGGCCGCTCTGGTCGCCGCCGCCGGCGCGTCGGAGGGAGCCCAGCATGGCCGGGCCGGCTTCGCAGCGCGGCGCGGCGCGGGGGTCCTCGGCGCTCCTCGCCACCGTGCTTCTGTGTGCCGCGCTGGGGGACGTGGTGCGCTCGCAGCAGCAGATCCCGCTCTCCGTGTAAGTGAGGGGAGGGGACTGGCAGCCCCCGACCCACGGTGCCCAAGTTTGAGCGCCTGCAGGTGCGGCGGGGCAGGACCGGCCACGGGCGCCGGCCTCGCCTCTCGCACCTGCCTCCGGCACCCGCGGTGGGCGGCGAGGCTGGGGTGGGCTTCTCTTGCCCCCTTTGTCGGGTTGGCGAGTGAAACCTGGCGAGGCTCACCTCAAGTGACAGCACCAACTTTGGAGCCTGTTTACCTAACCCAACTTCCACGGGCCGTTTAATTACCCCCCTCTTTGGAATCTTGTGTGTGTGTGGGGAGGGGGGGGGGGGGCGGGAAGAATGGGTGAATTTCCTCCGACCAGTATTTGCCAGGTAATGCCCAGTGTGGACCGCAAGTCCTCAGGCAATGATTTAAATCAAAGCCGGCGGTCTTCTTGGAGAGCTGGGGAGACTTTGCGCATTCTGAACTATATGACCGACCCCCTCCTCGGGCCCCTTCCGCGCTGCGCTCTGCAGTTTGGTCCCGGCAGTTTCTACCCAAGCGCTTTTTCTTTCTATATATTTTAAAAATATTTTATCGCTCTGCTCTTGCAGCTTCAGCCCCATGTGTGCGTGCGTGCTGACTGTGACACGGGTGCTACATTTCTTTCTTGTATCCTTTCTCCCTACAGGGTGAAGCTCTGGGCCTCGGCTTTTGGTGGCGAGATAAAATCCATTGCTGCTAAGTACTCTGGCTCCCAGCTTCTGCAAAAGGTAAGGTTTCTGTGGTGACAGGAAGCGATGATTTTTTTCCAGCACAGAAAATGGAGGCAGATTTAGTTTCCCAAACAAACGTGAGCTCCGAGCAGCATCAGTTATCAGAGAGGTGTCTCTGGTCCCCCGGTTTCTTGGCATTGTACCGTGCAGTGACTTCTCCCTACCAACCGGTTATTTTTAGATGACACTTGATTCTAAGCACAAAGAAAAAGCAGGATGCTCACTCGCACTGTCCTGGCTGGGGCTCGGAAACTGAGTGTTTTTGCACGGCTCTCCTCGCAGTGTCGGTATTGCTGTTTCAGTGTGAAAGCAGATGCTCCTCTGGCCAAAAAATGCTAACTTCATCCAAGGGGCAGAATTAGTGCTTATATTCGGATGCCTTTCCCAGTGCGTTGGAGGCGCGGGTTCAGCGTATCAGAGAAAGACACTGCACTATTGTTTGTCATCCCTGCAGTTGTACAATCCCATTATTCCCCAATCATCTAGACCCAGGGCTGGGATGCATTACATCATTACAGATAAGGAGAATGAATGTGGTTATCTTTCCACTCAGCTGCACTGCTGGGTAATAACCTATGAGAGTGGTCCACAAACTTAAGAAATTGGTCTGCGACCATATAATGCTAGAGAGTAATGAGAATGGAGAATTGATTATTAGGCTTTTATCAGAAGCTGCATCAATTTTAATTCAAACAGGCAACATTATACTTAAAATTACATTGTGAGATATATGGTCCTTCCCCCTCCCTCCAAGAAAAAAAAAGAAAAGGAAAAAATGGTCTAGGGAGAAGAGATTAGAGTGGTTCAGAGAATTTCAGGTTTACAAATCAATAGAATTAATCCAAATATTCTCTCAATGGTAGAAACGAAATTGGCCTTTAGGGGATAATTCTCCAAAATTGGGAACAAACAGCTTAAATTGTTAAGTTAACTTTTAAGCATTTTAAAATGTGGTTTTTGGGCCAATGTACCATATGTGTTATGAATGCTGCCTGGTAACCAAGTACGTATTTTATTTATGGCATTCTGCTTCAAAGACTAGCATTTTGGGGGACATTATATGATACATTTTGTCACATGAGATCCAATATCATAATAATGCATCAGCCCAAATTGGAATGACAGAAGTTATTTTGGCTTTGAAATTACCATTAGCCACATTCCTTGAAACAAACCCTGCAAAGATTGTTCAACTCCTGTTTGGGAAGGAGTTCACTGAATTATAGGCAGTTGATAAAAACTTGAGGCTATGATGTGCCTTTATGGAAAATGCATATTTACATACCCACAATCCATCTCAGAGCTTAAAGGAATTGCCTCTGTCCTTAGTACTCTTTTAATTTGGACAAGTCCCTATCATGCTTTGGCATTTTGCCTGTGTGTCAGATGTTTATGTGTGGAGTTCTGAACCATCACATTTCCTGTGTATTTTCCTTCTGCTTTTAAAGAAGAGAACATTTGTATAACTTTAAAGAAATAATTCTCATCTGCATGTTCTAGTTTACTTGTAGAAACTTTGAAAGAATGCCTTTAGAGCCTGTGGTTTTTTTGTTGGTGGTTGTTGCTGTGCTTACATATCTCCTATCTCACATTTTATAGGCGCATATGAAAAATGTTTTTCCCTCCTCTGAAGTTAACACACACACACATACACACACGCACACACTGCACAAAACCCCATCAACTCTATTATTGGCTATTCTAAAATAGCAAATTAGAAACAGCTAAAATGCTTCTCTTACCTTCTCATCAGCATCCTTTCTGATATTGAATTCACAAGCCTAGCTTTGCCTTTGTCCTGTTTGCAGCTTGACAATTGTGTAATTATTGTGTAAGCTGTTTATGGCTTCGTTGTCATTTTCTTGCTGCTGCCTGGTATTTGTAATCTGGTGCAAGGGGAAGGTGAGGTATTGCTTGACATTAGGTTCCAAAGTGGGCATGGGCTCTAACACTTGAAGTGCAGTCATCTGCCATGAGGGTCCTAAAGATCCCGTGACTTTGGCTTGCTTGGCTGGGACTGTCCATGAGCAGAGGGTAAGACATTTTAGGTATCTCGGGGAGCATTTTCACAGGTATCTTTCGGCTGTCCTTTGCCCACCAAATGTGAGTGTATTTTAAAAATTAGCAAGTAACAGTGGTTTAGAGAGTTCAGAGGATGGTAGGAAAAGACCGTGGATGCTCAGAGTGTGGGAGGGATAACATCATTTGGAAGGGCAAGGAGACAGTTGCCTCTTGCTTGCGTATTTTCAAGTTTTTGGCCTTTTGCAAGAGGTTACAAGGAATTACTCCTCTCAGTCAAACTCCACGCGCCCTTTCATTACAACCTTGCATCCTCAACCATTAAGATGCTCTCAAAATGAGTTAGAAAACTTGGTTAGAAAACGCCTTAACACTGTATTAAGGCGACTCAAAGGAGACAATATCATTTTGTGCAGTTTGACTCTATTTACGCTTTTAAAGGCATGGTCATTTAAATATGATTCTCAGTTGGATATACTATATACCACTGTATAATTTTATGTATTATATGTAGTTTCTGTAATTGACACTTCCTGCTGTGAATCAATGTGGTATGTTCATTTTTAGAATGGGAGTTTAGTAATTTTTGCACTAAGGCAAAAACTTTACAAAGTAGATATTGTGGATAACAAGTTATATAAGAATTGTCAGTTTTAAGGAGTTTGGAGACTAGAGAAACTGCCATTTTGGGAGCAGGTATTTGTTGGGTAATATAATCTGCGTTTGCATTCTTATTACTGGCTTCATCCATGTAACCACAAACATTTAGTAATGTACCTCATTGCCGTGGCTTCAGAAAGGAGAATATTTCATCAGTTGTTTCTATGTCCATACCATGGCTTTCACTATTTAGCTTAAACTAATAGATTAAGTATTCAATGCCAGACTTTCCCTATTTTTTCCTTCTTTTTGTCCTTGCTGAATACAGGAACAGCAAGCTATTAGCTCCTTCTAAAGAGGATATTTTTTTATTTTATAGAACACGATAAGCCATGTTATAGCAGAGTTGCGTGTTTTCAGTACAGAATGGAAGAGCACAGGACTTGCTTGTTGGAGTTGGAGTTAATCTTGCGAGGTTTTACGGTTGTTATAGAATAATGAGCCCCTGAAAGGACAGCAGTGGTGAGCTGCTGTGTGCATCCACGCTGTCTTCCTTAGCCGGCAGATACTGCAGGGGTTTCGATTCACTTCAACTTTTAATTAACTTTCCTATTTGACATATTCATGCCAGCATTCAGCTGCCTCTATCTTTCTTCATTTCTCCCCAAAGAATGAGCTTTGTTTGGGTTCCTTTGGGGAGGCACAGTTCCATTACCTCTATATTTTGGGATTCAGTGGGAAGCATTGTAGTAAGTCTGTTAACCTAGGCTGTTAAACTCACGGGCGTCCACACCTCTAACGTTCAAAATAAAAGGTATGAAACTGGTGTGATTCTCATTTCATCCTCTGTAAGGGAGAATTCTGTAGGAGCTGGGCTTTTCATTCTACTTAGACCTGCACTCAGGGCATAAATGTTCATGGGAATGAAGGGTTCCAATTACATTTTCCAGAATCGTGATAATAAATACACAGCAGAAATACAAGTAATGTGCGTCTCTGCCAGTAATGCTAGAAAAGAATTGACATTTACCTCGGACGCCTCACAAAGCACTTACCGAGCATGCACTTCTTGGAATATGCAATCAGGCTTTGCGTTATCAACTATTTATTGAGAGGGCAGCTTTAAAATATAAACTTGATGTGTCTTTCTACAGGACAGAGTCAGCAAAATAAAAGGTTGGTTCTTTAAACCGTTTTGATAATTATGACTTTTCATCAATGTGGAAATCGATGGGTCTCTTAAATAATTAAATAGGAGTATTCACTTATCAGGAATTTGGTAGCAGTTTTGTGCGGCCCATAGGAAGCCTGGCACTCTATACATTGCTTTTATGGGGCAGGTGCTACTTCGCAGAACATTGTTGGTGAATGTTCCTTGCCATCCGACAAGATTAATGCGTTCTTCATGTGCTGCAGATACTTTAATTTATGGTACCACTCTAAATTACTGGACCTTTCCCCAGAAGGTTATTTTTCAAAAGTCTTAAAATCTCTGAAATGACAGCTTTCATCTTTTAAGGCTGTTTATAGACTTCATTGGCCCAATAACGAGGATATTAGCAGAGCAGGGTAAACCAATTAGCATTAGGTATGTACATCTTACCCGAGCAATATATCTAATTTCACTTGTAAACTCATAATGGTCACTTACTGTCCAGATAAAGTTCTTTTTATATGAATTTGCTAAGTTTTTATCTGAGCTTCTGTTGTTAATTGTTTTTTTCTTTCCTTCTTTCTTTTTCTTCTTTCCTCCCTTCCTCCTTTCTTCCATTCCTTCAGATTTCTTTTCTGCTGGGAATATTTCTACTTTGATCTCCCTTTCATTTAGAATCTGCTGCAAACCCTGTTGGGCAGTAGATTTACAGATACTACAGGAAAATATACAGATGTCTATGAAAATATAGTCATGGTTTTCTTGTCCAGGGAAAACTTCAGATTTTTATTCCAATGTTGGTTAATTTTGACCTGTTAGTGTGGTGACTTCATGCTGGTTTTGTCCTGTTTACTTTTTCACTATGAAGTTGATACCAGTGTGCTTTTAGGCAAATACATGAAAATCCAACCAACTAATAATTATGCAACCTGTCCGGTATGGGCAAACACAATGAATGTTATCAGTTTGTGATGAAGACACTGCCATATATAGGATGAACAAAAGTCATAAAAATATAAAACCATTACCCTATGCACCTGCGGCCCTTCCAGGTGTTTGATTTTCCTGTAGTTTGAAGCATATATTTATGGAAGTGCAAATTTGAGATTTTAGCCTTTTCAGTCATCGATTGATCCTCATTTGGTATTTAATGTTCCCACTTATGTTGATCAGTAAATGACTTGGTGTGTTGGGCTTACTTAAAGGAGCATGCATTCTTTTGTAGGGTCCTTTGTGTCAGGTCTATCATTAATTCAGATTTGCAGTCACAAATGCCAGCAAATGGGCTTTTCCTTTATCGAAGTACCCATCCTCTATCAGAAGCAAGTGGCATTTATTTGAAGAGTCCCCCATCTTTCACTGTCAGAGTGCTTGCTAAAACAGTCTTCAAAATTGAGACCCATGGCATCTTCTAGACAAGCAATTTTGGAAGTTCGTGGGTTCCTTAGGATACTATGATTTGACTTTGAGGTTTTTTATGGATGAGAATGAGAAAACATTAAATAAATATTGTAAAATGTCAGGCAATGAATTAGCATATAAGACCTGGGTGTTTTTTTTCCCCCTTTTAATGTAATTTTTATACAAAAGACATAATGGCCTGTGTTTCCTCTCAAGCAACTGCACTGATGCTTTTGTGTTTCATTCAGAGAGAGGAAAAGTTCCTAATGTCAGGCTTCCAGCATCCCTGATAAAATCTTCATTGGCACTGTTTGGTCCATTAAACAAAACTTAGCATCTCCTTCAAGGGGAGAAACTGACATGTCAGGAAGAGGAGGGTGCTGGATTTCTCTTGGTTTTACTGAGTATTAGTGACCAGAAGCCTCCACTCCACCTTGCTGCCCCTGAAACATCAAGGTGGTTTAGGGACCCCTTTGCAATGCAGTCCTCCGGACCATGCTAAAACATGCCCTTGATATGTTAGGCATTTGTATTGCTGGTGTGTTTTAAGGAATTTCTAAGTGTGTAGCTAGCATGTCTGCTTTTCAGAAGAATGCTATTTTACAAATACAACTTTGAAAGGGGTCCAATAAGTTTTTAATAAATGGTATAAACATTTCCATTTCCATTTTGCTTTGAACAACAGTTTTTGGGATCTTGTTCCAAGGCTGTTTAAGTAAGGCCTTACGTTTATAAGTTGTATTAAATTAGTACATTTTGCACAGCTTCCTGATTACCCCAAATCAAGATTTTGAAAATAAACAACTTGGAAGCCAAACTGGTAATGGGCATTTCAAGGTCTTATTGGAAGGCAGAGCGTTATCTTTTGACAAGAAATAGATGGCCATTTCTTCACTCTGTGTACTTCAGATTATTTATTTTGGCACCAGTATTGTCAAACCCTCTGCTCCCAAGGTTAAAAGGGCTGTTATCTATGTAAATGATCTGGACAGTCAAGTCAGGTAGGGTGGTAAATGATTGGATTCATAAAGCAGACCTCTGCTTATCCACTTTAGGTGAAGAGACTAACCTCAATATTTGGGGTGTGCAAATGTGTCATTACCATTATACTTACTGAGTTTGTGTGTATGTGTGGATATGTGTGCACCAATAAGAATGTAGTCTGCTCCATCACAGAATGTGCCGGATGCTGCCCGCTGATGGGGAAGCCTGTTCTTGTCCTCTTAAGCAGCTAGAGGTAGCAAACCAGGGTGCTAGTGTGGAACTGAGGGGTAAGTCCACCAGTCATGGAGTTGTCTAGTGTGTGGGTTTTTGGAGGCAGCAGGAATCTGAGGACCTGCTATGACAGAAACTAGCTCCATAATTTTCAGGACCCAGGGCAAAAATGAAAATGCAGGGCCCCTTGTTTAAAAATTAAGATTTTCAAGATGACAGCAGAGCATTCAAGCAAATGCGGGTCCCTGCAGCGAGCCTTGGCAGAGAGCCCTGTGGGAAAGGCCCTCCTCATTTCGGCTTTTCCTTTTCTCTGCTGAGTAGCTCGTCCTCACAGCCTGTTAACATTCCCAGACCCATTCATTCTAGGAAGCTTCCTTTGCCCACCTTTGTTTCTTCACCAATAAAATCATTTTCTTATATTAGGAGCTACATAACAATAGGTGAAGAGGGGGAGCATTTCAGAGATGTATGGCTTTGCAGATGCTGTGTGATTGAAAGAAAAGTCACTGGCCTGGGACTGGTGGCATCTGCCTGTATGCACATTTGGAGTGGCCTTGGGCAAATTGCCTGATCCAATAGTAATCACTGCTAGCATTTGTTCTGTAGTTCCAGCGTACCAGGTATGATGATAAGCACTTTACATATTTCATGTCGTTAAATTCTCCCAGCCCTTGGTGAGGCAGAGACTACCATTCATCCCATTTTACAGTTTTAGGAGCTGAGGCTCACAGAGGTAGAGTGCAGTCCCACAGGTGACCCAGCTAGTGGGTGGCCAAGCTGGGCTTCCAGCATGCCCACCTGACCCCGGTGCTGTATTCCTTCTTCTTTGTATCATCTTTTTCAACTTCAATTTCTGTTTGGCAAAATGTGAATAATACCTGTACTTCTCTACCCCACGGGCATCTGGGAGGTTGAAATGAGTTAACATCTGGGAAATGACTTCAGAGACAATTAAAGCCTAGGATAATAGTGAGGAGACATGGCCTTGGAGTCAGACAGATTTGGATTTGAGCCCCAGATCTGCCATTTCTTAGCTGGGTGACCTTGGACATGGAGTTTAACGTTTCTGAGCCTGTCTCCTTAGCGTGTAAAAGGAGACTGATACCTTCTCCCTCACAGACTGTGGAGAGGAGTAAATGATGCAAAACATGCAAAAGCACTTAGCACAGGGCCCTGCATGCAGCTGCTTCTCACCAGTGAGTTTTTGGTCATTATTCGTTGCATTATACAAACACAAGCTCTTCAGATGACTTTATCCAGCGTCTGTGGGGCCTGGCTCCGTACATACGTGCTGACTAGGTGGGTGGGCGAGTGTCGGTGCTGGGATGTAGGACAGCGCCCCCAGCCTGGCCCCTGACGGGGAGGAGCTGGAGGAGCCCAGTGCTTTAGGGCAGGAGGAGGCTGCTGTGGAGCACCCAGGCTCAGGTCCTCCTGCTCCTTGCCCTCCCTCCTTCCTCGCTCAGTCCTGCCTTCGTGGCAGTGGGGGAGGCTGAGGAGATGGCTGCCTCTGTCCACAGCCCAGTGAGGCCGTTGAGCCGCAGCCATTTGCCCCGCTGTGGGAGCGCAGCCAGCACCCACGCGCGGCCACTCAGACAGCGTCTGCGTTTCTTCTTGTAAGAATTCTTGCTGCAAGTCTAGACTTCTCCGCACGCCTTCAGCGGTGCTGGAGACCGGTGGAAGGTCAGCACACTTCACGGGTGGGTGACCCTTCTCCTAGTCAGGCGCAGGCGGGTGAAGTGAAGCATGGGGACTGGCATCTGTCACGGGAGCTGACGCCCATGCCCCTTGGCTGTCCCCACCGGCACTGCCCTTCTCGTCTTCAGAACCTCCTTGGCACTTTCTGTTGCCCTTTTGCCTGGGAGCATCTGCAGAACTGTGCTGTTCTGGAAGGCACCGAATGAGTGAAACTCGCCACCCTACTTTGTGTAAACACAGGTCCAAATGCTTTCAAATCGTGAGGGTGGACTTTTGCTACTGTAGCAGCATAACTTTCAACAATTGTTTATCCATAAAGCCATTAGAACCTCAGTAAGAAGTCAGAAAGGAAAGAAAATGTGCCCAGGCTTTCGGGGTTCCAATGGGCTGCCTAGTTCAGAAAAGTTCCTGAGAGCCAGTTGTGCCTGTGAATGTTACAGAACTAGAGGGTCTGACTGCATTGGTAGCTTCCTGAAACCCACCGAGATTGTTACCTGCTCAGGTAGACAAGAGAGTATGGATTGGGGCTGGAGAAAAAGGAAGTGGACTTTTTTGGGGAGTGTTTAGTATGAGCCAAGCATTCTCTGGTCCTTACTCCTACTTGCAGGTGGCTCATGACATCTACCTCTCACAGGTAGGTGGGTCAGGGAGCTGGAACAGCTTGCCACATGGTGAGGCTGGGGCTCAGACTCGGGTTTGTGTGGGCTCCCGAGCCTGTGCCTCTTTCTCTGTAGCATCTGCCTCCCGGGTGGGCTGATCCCACCTGAGCACGGTCTGGAGTTGTATCTGCAGGCCCTGCAGTGGGTTGGGGTGCCGATGCTGTTGCTGTTTTCTTTCCCCCAGGTACATTCTCAGGTGGCCGCCAAGATCAGCTTTGTTTGGACCCCAAGAGGCTAGGAATGACTCCCCTGTCCCCTTGCAGTCTGGGCTTGTGCTAGCTGTGGATAAATTCCTAAGGGACGGCTGACTGAGGGGGCCTGCTTGGCAGGGAGGATTAGCATCCAGCAGCCTTCCCGACTCTCCTTGGTCTGCAATGGAGCAGACCTTGTGGCTTTCCTTAGCAGGATCCAATCTCAGCTAAGGATCCAATCTCAGCTAAGATCTGAGGTCTTGACTCTTCTGCAGAACCCCAAAAGTCAGACCTGCAGCCCATCTGTTTACTCAGGTCCACAAGTATGGTGAATATGTGTGTTTGGCACTTAATGGTTTGACTTCTTTTCCTGGGACTTTGGTGTGTAGATTAAAATGTAGATTAACCTGTAGAAATTCTCAAGTCTATACCCAACCCTCCATGCTGTAAATTTGACTCTGCATTTTCTTCTAGATTTCTCAGCTCCTAGGAAGGAACCTAGTGTCTGGTTTTAGAAGGATCTAGATTTCCATTACAGTGAGCCATGCACAACTGAAAAGATAATATTTTTTAATAAAGAGCACAGATTTTGGGGTTGAATTTTGTCCTGCCACTCTGGGCCTTGGTTTGCTCATCAATAAATTGGGGTTAATAAGAGCACCCATGTCATAGGGCTTTTGGGAGAATTAAATGATATAATACGCGTGAAGTAGTTTCAAACACTAAGTGACAAATGGGAAGCCTTAAGTCTCTGGCCATTCTCTCATTCACTCTGTACTGCTACATTATTTATGAAGTGTAGGAGAGGCTCTGGAATTTTTGTTTGATCCTAGGATAAATTCATAAAATAAAGGCATGTATGTCACATGCATTTACTGTGTGGGGGCCCAATGGCAAACCACAGCACTTATATCCCCAGGGAGGTGCATTTTTTTTCCTTCCTTTCCCAAATCCTCTTAATCCTGTCCCTTGCACCTTAAAGGTAGGCAGTTGTGGGATTCACATTTGCTTTTGCTGTAACATTGCACTGTAATTTGCAAAGCAAGGTGAAAGTTGGAAATATGGGGCAGTTGTTTGGCTCTTTGTACCTATGCCATCCATAATGCCTTTTCCATTGTGCTTTACTGAAGCAGAGGCAGAAAAATATTGTGAAAAGAACAATAGGTGTGGGAGGCAATAAATCCACTGGATGCAGGTAGTCTTCGGCCACAAGTCATAACATACTGCTTCACTCTTAGCCTCCTACCATTTCCCATTATCAGTGAAATTTCTATTAATGCAATACAATTGCCTCATGTGCAAACAGCTCAATGGGCATAGATTTTTGCCCCACTGACATAAATGATAGTCTTTTGGCTTCTGCGATGGTAATGCTGAAGCTTGAGTATGCTTTCTTCTCAATGTTGGCCTGGGCGACTGACAAGTGCTGTGCTTTTGCACACGGGCACAGAGGACATGCCTAAGGGAATCACTATCAGGCAGCCTATAAAGGGTGTGTGTGTGTGTGGGGTGTGTGTTTTAATCTACACAGGTTTTCTTTCTTTTGTTAATAAAAACTGGTAACTCATTAAAAATCCTAGGGCCAGGTCGGATCGGGTATCATCTGGTCACCCTGAAATAAGATGTAATCCTCTCAGGAAAGGGCTCACAGCTCACTAATCTTCTGAAAAAAGCCAATGATTCACATTTTTCAATAGGAATTTCAGAATTATGGAGCCATAGCTAGATTTTCTACGTGCACAAAAAGAGTTTCAGTTTTTCATGTGAAATACCCTATGAATGACGGGAAAGATATATGGCCTTAGAAAGAAATCAGAGGATTGTTGATCTTTAAAGGGATGCAGTTTGGTCTAGGGAAGGCAGAGCCGATTAGAGTTGAGCCAGGGCCAGTCTGGGTGTGAATCCAGATGCGACGCTTGATGGTTGCGTGACTGACCAGTCGTAGTACCTCAGGAAGCTCATCTGTCAGATGGGCAAAATATGCTCACTTCCCTGCTAGGAGTTGAGGCCCAAAGGAGAAGATATGTGTAAGGTGCTTAGCTCTTTGGAAGTGCTTAGGAAAGGAGGGCACTTATTCCTGAGGAGTTGCTTTCCCACAGCGGCAAGGGGTGTCTGCTGAAGACACTGGTTTGTCCACGTGGGGGACAGTTTACTGGAGGCGATCCAGAGCCCTTCCTTGGAGCTCTCTACTGTAGTGGTCCACCACTGAGCCCCACGAGGGCTTCTTTAGGAAGTAATAATAGTGATGACGTAGGTGCTTTACTTGTGTTATTCATTTCATTTCTCCCAGTCATCCCCATCTCAGGGACGCAGCTCAAGGCCAGAGGCGGGCTTTGGATCTGGATTGTGTGAGTCCCGGGTTGGGGAGCATGAGGTGGGAGGGGGTCAGAGTAAGGGCAGCTGCTGCTTCTGGGGACCTGGCATTTTACCAGCGCTCTGGTCTCAGCATGGTGTTGGCTCCTTGGGGTGGTTGGTGGAAACTTCCTCCCAGCCCTTCATCCTTTCCCAGAGGAATTCTTTCTCTGGTTGTTGTTTGGATGCATTGTCATTTGCTTTCATAATTCCCAATTAAAAAGGAGCAAGAGCTGGAATGCAAGGAGGGCCCAGCTAGCCCTCTAGCTTTCTATAGTTCTCTCTTCTGATAAAATGATGCGGCTTGTCTTTTGATTTCCTCTGAGGGTCAGCCCTCCCCTCATTAGGTCTGATTCGTAAGAAGCCTTTCTGAGAAGCTAATTGAATTTGGTTAAGTTTCCCTCTGTGTATTCCCCATTATCCTAATGGATGATAGTGTGGAAGAGCCAGCTTGGGCTCAGGGACCACACGGATCTGGCTTTGAGAGATCCAGCTTGGCCCCTCTTAGCTTCCCTCTAGGCTTCTAGTTCCTCCTCTGCAAAATGTGGGCTTGGCTAGGCTTAGGCATGTAGGCACGAGGTCTTAGCACAGGGCTGGGTACCCAGTAAGTTCCCAGTAAGTGTTAGCTCCTCTGTTTTTGTTCTTCCTGTTTTTTGTCCATCTTTCCTGGATGTTTGTCGGTACTTGCTTTTTCTCTCAGGGAAGTCACAGTTCAGCTTTTCTGCACCTGATTGACAGCTAGTTTGAAGGCCACAGTGTTTGGACCCAAAAGGGTCAGTTTTATTTTTTGAGGAATGAGTTCAGTAGATCCATTTGTGCCCCTGGCATGTCTGGGGATGTGTGATATCCTGAGGACCCCTTATCTCCTTCAAGTGGAGTGAAAGGAGGCAGGTAAGCTAGACTTTAAATTCTCCAAGGACAGGCGTGCTATTTCTGATGGGAGAGAGCTCCCTTTGGCACTTAGCCCAGCACTGTCTATGGGGTGGGCTTCAGTGGTTGTCTGTGGAATGAACGAATAGATGAATGAATAGGTAAACAAAGGAAAGAGTATGTGAGCTGAGCCTCTTCCTTGATGAAAGGAGAATGTTACTGAGCATAGGTGAAGCACCACTTCCTTCACAGCCCTTACCTCATTTACTCTCCAGTGCCTGGTTTTAGGAGCCCAGCGTCAGATGTGGATGCCTCAGAAGGTGGGGGCTGCCTCCAGGCTCCAGCAGCCAGCTCCAGCCCTGCAGGCGGGTCCCCACGCCATAACTCTCTCCGACTGCCCAGCCAGCTGGGCCTCACTGCTGCCTGCCGGGCCACCTCCTCCTTGCCCTTGCGGAGCATTCCAGCCCATCTCGGTCAGCGCCCTGAAGACGCGGCCAAGTCTCTCCCAGAAGCATCTCAGCCGGGCCGAGGGGTGCCGAGCGCCTCTGCAGCGCCGAGCCGAGCAGCTGCAGCAGGAGCACCGCAGTGCCGGGCGGGTGCACGAGGAGCACCAAGCGAGACTGATGGCACCGCCGCAGCCGCCACCATCAACCTGGGCAAGGAAACTCGGCAAAGGCAATTAGGAAGCTGCTGCAGCTAATTCCATAACGCACTGAACGCCACAGTACCAGCGACATTAGGGAGAAATGTGAATTTTAATTTCTGTTCCCTTTACCTTCACGTGGGGCCGTTACCTGGCCTTCTCTGAGGCTGTGCCAGCATCAGGATAAGTGCAAGGCATTTGCTGACTGTGAACTCACCTTCTCAGTGCAGGACTTTATTTCTCTCCCTCCATCCCGCCCTCTTTCCCTTCCTGTCATCACTGGCACTGGATTTCTGAGTGTGTGCATTGCAGGCAGTTGGAGGCTGCTTCTCCTCTGTCCACTGCACATGCATGCAGCATCCACAGAGCAGAATGGTGCTATCCCAGTTCAGGGGTGACATCATGGCTGTGCCTTACATGGGCTGTTTCAGGCACCTTGGTGCAGGAGAGGATCTTTGAAAGAGTCCTTAAAGTTGAGCTGGGAGGTTATTTTTCTTTACATTGCATCCTGTAGGTGCACTCGTCTATTCTCTTCCCCAGGTCTGGCTGCAGGACATACTCAGCGCCTGCATCATGTGCAGCCTCTCTAAGATGAGGGGAGCAGCTGGTTGGGAAGTGGGAATTAAGTTATCTGAATGTAATGGGAGTCAGTTTTGCCAAAAGATGTTGAGCCCAAGCCTCTGCTTCCCCAAAATATCAGGACCCATTACAATATTGCCTTTAGAGGATTTCGAGGAGTCTCACGTCCTGCCGCCCTCTAGGACATCACCGCTCTGTGGTGGCTGTGAAGTTTTCTGAAGGATTTCGGCTAGAGGGAGCCACCTGGGCTGTGTCATAACTGGAAACTGCCACAGGACCCTGCACTGTCCAGAGCTGCGGCTCACCTTCCTGCTGAGTCGGGCCTGCTCATTTAGAATGGGCTGGGAGGACTTGGGAGCTGGGGGTGATCTTGGGAAACTGCCCCTCCTACTGTGGCAGTGTGGGGGCTTGGTGACTTGCCTGGGTCCCACAGGACTGGCATGCTGGCATCCTGAGCTTGCCACCGAGGATCTGGGCAGTGAGGCTCCATGTGCCACAGCGGGTTTCTCACAGGATAGAGAGGGGCAGCCTGTAGCCCCATGTCCCTCATTTCCTACCTCATGCCTTTCTGAGCTCCCGGGTTAAAGCCTGGACTATTTGCCCTTGCCAAAGGGCCTGCTTGCCACCTTCCTGCAGACTGAATTGCATATACCTCAGTTATACCCAAAGAAGATGCTCTCCCAATGTATCTCTTTTCAGCAGTCAAAATATTTTATCCCAATGGGTCATCAGGGGATGTTCCCCTTATTATCACTATCTCCCCAGCTATGTGACACGAATAGGAGACAGAATAAGTAGTCAAGCATTTATTCAGTACCCATAACCCACCTGGAAGCCTGAGGACCCAGGCCTCCGCCCTTTCCACAACAGAGGTTCAAACGACCAGATGTTTCATTTTGGGTGGGATCTCATGATTTTAGAAAAGCTTTAACCATCTTAATAGACTCACAAGAACACATTTGCTTTGGCCAAATGTTGGAAATGTTTTCTTCTTTCCTTTCCTTGCTCCCTTCCTTCCTGCTTCAACAAACATGCACTGAATACGCAGTGAGGCATGCAGGGCCGTGTTGGGCGCCCACAGCCCTTTGCTGCCGTGGCCACCTTTCCCGGCCTCACCCTGAGTGCTTCAGGGACACACGCTGCTCATATTCCCCAGACTCGTCAGGCGGCGTCATGCCTTTGCGCCTTTCCCTGGACCGTTCTCCCGGCTACACTGCTGACCCCGTTACCCTTGTCTGGCTGCCAAACCCTTGTTCTAGTGGATGTCAGACTTCAGTGTGCAGAAATATGTGGGCTAAAAGGGGGAGCTAAATAGGGGAGCTTGTTAGAATGCACTATGCCAGGGTCCCACCCAAGCTTGAGATTCCCCTCAGTAAGCATGGCCCGGGGCCCAGGAATCTGCATTCTTACAAAGGTCCCAAGTGGTTCTGATGTTGGTGGTCCAGAGACAATGCTTTGAGAAATGCTGCTTGCATCCTACCTCTGGGAAGGCTTCTGGCTTCCCCTAAAGAGATGTAGTCTTTTCCTTCTTGCCTTCTGGACTGTGCACATCTTTCCATCTCGGTGGGCTTGCTCACACATCTGTGCTCTCTTTGATTGGAGGTTGTGACTGCTTTACCCCGGGACTCTGCCTGAAGCCTGGGTGGGTACGGGCTCCAGCCCTCATTGGTGCGGATGGCATGGAGAGAGGCTTTCTCTGCTATAGAAATGAGGGCTTGGGAAACAAGTCAGACATTTTATCTTTTAAGTCAGAAGATACCCATGTGCACATCCAAGGGTTGAAAGAGTTTATTTAGAAACCACTGAGCAGAGTTGAAGTGGCCGTTCTCCAATTTGTGAGATGGAGAGAAATTTTTTGACCTGTCACCAGTGGCTTTTCTTCCTACCAAGTAGGTTACTGGGACCCGTGGTTACCAGCCTCTTCACAGAAAATTGTTTGGGGAACATCAGTATGAAAGGCACCATCTGCTTCCCATAAAACACTGTTCCTAATCTCCCTGGTACAAGGATTGCTCCCCCAGGGAGATGGTGGGCACAAACTTCCATTTTTTCTAAGTCAACAGCTTTCCAAATTTTGGACTGTGGCCCACAGCAAGAAATACATTTTTCCTTGCAACCCATTACTCACAACCTCCCATGTGAAACATAAGCCTCATGAAACATTACTTAACTGTATTCCCTGCAGTGCAATATGGCCTATTCTATTCTATTCTATTCTATTCTATTCTATTCTATTCTATTCTATTCTATTCTATTCTATTCTATTCTATTCTATTCTATATTTTTAGAAGGCTATCCCTAACCAATAAATTGATTTCATGACCTAATAAATATATAATTTTTAAAACCAATGCTCTAAATGTTATCAGGTAAATTATAGATTACTTCAGTTTTATTCTGGGATGTGTGCCATTGGTCTTTGAGACTAAACCTGTGTTTTCTCCAATAATAATAATGGATGTTGATAACTCATGTTTACCAGCCAGTCACAGTGCTAAATTCTCTATAAATTGCATTTCACGTCCTCAAAAATCCCATGAGACAGATATATCATGATAGCCCCATTTTCTAGATGAGGACTTGGGAAATGGCTTGTCCAAGGTCACACGGCTCTTAGGTGGTGGGGGTGGTGGTTCTTGGACCGAGGACCGTGTGACTGTGAAACCTGTACTCTTAGCTAGGTTTGCATTTGCATTTTCCTGCTGGCAGCAGCCACCTTAGTTGGTCCTGAGTATTACCGTGGGCTCTGCAATGTGGGAGGTCCAGGGAGAGGCAACCAGAATGTGGGGGTGCCTGACAGGGAGCACTGGGGGAGAAATGTGGGAAACAGGAGGAGAGTGGGAGAGGGAAACTGCTTGGTGAGCAGTGGTCTCAGGCACATCTGATGTCTTGCTCAGCACTTTTAGACTTTAAAATGTTTTACATTTATGTTATATTGCCCACCCTCCTCCTTAAAACATCCACTGCATCTGGAATCTGTTATCACACCTGCTGGGCAATGGTTTGTTTTCACATCTCCGTCTGTGACTAGAGGTTATCCCTCTGAGGCCAGGAATGATTCCTTGCCCTTCTCCTGCCCTGGCCCTGGACTGAGGAGATGCTTTGAGTGTTTGATGAATGCGTGAGTGCATGGAGTGATTGTCATTTTATCCTCACAACCAGCCCATGAGATAGGGTTACATCCTCAAGTTACAGTTGAGGAAACTGGACCTAAGATCCCAGAACTGGTGATGGAAGAGTCAGGTGGAGGATCACCAGCCCCAGATGCAAATGCGACTCTTCTGTTTGTGAAGATTAATTTGGGTACCTTTCCTCATCTCAAGAGTTTATCATCTTACCATCTGAATCTGGGTTTTCTGAGTTTAGTTCCCTTGTCCTTTGGTTGTTGGGGCATGATGAGGCTGGACCAGAGAGTCACAGGGCCAGAGAGGGCAGGCCTGGCCTGGAAGTTGGGAGGTCCAGGTTCTGGCTATGGCTCTGATACTGATGCGCTCAGGGGCCTGGGGCAGCTCACCGCTTCGACCAGGGCTGTGCTCGATGGGGCACGAAGGTCCCTCCGTTCTGAGACTTGGCGCAATTCCACAGGGAGGTAGATCCCACCACATTTTCCATTCTGCTCCACCATGGGGTGGGTGACATTTGATTCTTGCTCTTTCCGTTTTGTCCCAGTGTTCTACTGCCCTGCCCTTGTCTGTCCCAGGCTTCTGTGACAGTAGAGGGGAAAGTGGAGGCGCTACTGGCCTCTGCTCTAGAATCTTGAGATCACAGACCCACAGCACTGCAAACTCAATAGACAGCAAGGAAGATTTTGCTGAGTGGCCAAGAGAAGATAGAGAGCATCAGTGTTGGAGGAGGCAGAAATGACATACCATGTTGGTAAATTCTTCTCTACACTGTTTCTGATGTTACCTTCCAGAAGTCCTTGTTCCACAGATGACTTAGCTTGCCAGGACTGCTGTAACAAAGGGCCACAGGCTAGTTGGCTTGAACAACAGGAATTTACTGTCTCAAAGTTTTGGAGGTCACAAGTCCAACATCAAGGTGTCAGCAGGGCTGTGGTTTTTCTGAAGTCTGTAGCATTCTGGTGCTGGCTTCCTGGCAATCCATAACTCAATCTCTGCCCTCTTCCCAAACTTTCTCTGCTTATATTCAGTGAAGATCCACTCTGATACCCTAACTTAGAACATCATCAAAGATCCTACTTACAAATGGGTTAACCGCCACAGGATTGGAGGTTAGGGCATGACCATGACCTTGTGGGAGACACAATTCAATCCACAACAAAAGACTTGTTCTACGGTTGTGTATGGGAATGGAAAAGGCAAAAAAATGATGGGGCTAAAATATTTGACATCTGATGAAGTTCTGAGATATTTTAGACAGTGAGTAAATTAGTATTTATATAACCTGGTATGTTCATTTCCCCTGATCCACCCTCCCTTCAATGTTGACTTAATAACACGCCTGACTAAATCACGTTAATTGCTTTAAACTGCCAAATCAAAAGAAAAAAAAAGCAAGTGTGTGTTCAACAAGTGTGCTGCATTCGGCAGCTGAGGCTGGCACCAGGGAAGAGCTCTGGTCTCCTTGGGAAGGGAAGGCTGAGATGTAGTGGGAGCAGCTCAAGAAAGGGTCATGCACAATCCAGAACACTGACTGCTGGGCCACACATAGCTGGTGGAGCCAAGGGGTTAAGTGTGTGGGGCTGCTGCTCGGGCGGTGGGTTCAAATCCTAACTCCACTTGTGGCTTGTGTATGGCTTCCAGGAGGAGCAGTTACTTAGCTTCTCCATTTCCCATTTGTATCTTCTTTAAATAGTTCCTATATCATTGAGACTGTTGTGAAGATGGAATTAGATGATACATATACCATGCGTAGCTCAGTGTGGCATGTGTAGGAGCTGGGGAAATGACAGCAACCATTATTTTGCTACCCACACCCTGAGGTCAGTGTTCTCACCCTATTTAGAAGATGTTAGCTCCCCAGAGCTGCTCATTGCTTGTTCTTTGCTCTATTTTCAACTCCAGTAACAGTCCCTACTAGTAAATATTTGTGGAATGAATGAATGAGTGTGGGGAATTAATGCATTTTACAGGCTGAAAAAACTGAGGCTCAGTGAGGTCCATCTGATCATAAGGGCCAGAGCAGAGGGAGGGTCCTGTGAGGCTGCTCTGTCTTCAGCTACTGCCATTAGCCGTGGGGGCTTGTTGGCTCCTCTCTTTAGTATTACCTAAATTCCTGGGAGAAACACCATCCTCTTGATTTGAAGGTGAAATTTGTTTGTGTGTGGTAGTTTAGAAACTAATTATTTGGTCTGTACTCATCCTGGGGTGACTCGACATACTGGCAACTCTTCTCTCTGGGGGAAAAAATGTCCCTAAAAGCATGTGTGTTTTGAATTAACTGCAGAACCCTGCTAGGATATTGAAATGGCCCATCTCTATCCAGGCCTGATTTGAGCTTTGTATGGGAAGGTTTTCCCACTGAGCTACACGTGCATACATTATCTTGCTGTTGTGTATTGCAGTGGTGATTCGAACTTTTCAACCCACCCCACCAAAAACCCCTCATCTTGCTGTGGTGCTGTGAAGCTTCCCTTTTTATATTTTCTGTAATCTATTTTGGGGGCAAGACTGCTGGACCAAGAGAGGAAGGGAAGGAGAGGCAGAGGGGCTGAAGTATGAGGAGCAGCATTTGCTGTTCTTTTGAAAGGTAGTCCTTGAATTCAGCCCTTGAATAGTACAGTATAAATTTGAGAGTTGATGGCTATTAGTACTTTGCTTCTGGTGTAGTAACTTTTAGTCCAGGATGTCAGAATACATCAATAATACATTCTTTCTCCATTTCCCCATTACACATGGGCAGGAAGTGGTGGCTATCTCTAGAGAGAACACTGATGCCTCGGACCATGGCTGTTTCCTGGCAGAAGCATGAGAAAATAGCCTGATTTTGATGAGTTCTTTCATTCACTCCCTCATAAATTTCATTCATTCTTCATTCAACAGATATTTTTGTATCTTGCTACTCTCTCCCAGGCACTGTGCTGGCTCGGGGGATATGAGGACAAGCAAAATAAAACACAACTCGTGTCCTTGTAGAGATTGCAGTCTAGTGCAGGAATAAGGAATTTCCCAAAGAATTGGACTGACGCACGGAAGTCCCATGCATTGAGTTCTATGAAGGAAGGCTGACAGCCTGTAATGAGAGGATCTGCTCTGGTCAGGGCTTGGGGAAGCTGTGCTGAGGGCATGTGCTGAGCGAGGGGGCAGGAATTAGGGTGATGAGGCAGCAGAGGAGGGGACCCTGGACCTTTCCTATCCTGGCCCAGCCTTAGCACCACCCTGCCTGAGCCTGCATCACAGCTCCTTGCGTGAATTTTGGGTCCCAGGAATTTTCTCAGGTCTCAACCTTTGCTTCTCTTATTCCCACTGCCCCAAATTCCTGCCCTTGCCGCTATGGCTGCCTGATGAATTCTCTCCGATCTCTCCAGGTCATTTCTTTAATGCACAAAATGGCTTTTGAGCTTCTGCTGTGCAAGGGACTCAGGGCTGAGCCCTCAGTTGCTACTGCCTTTGGGAAGCCTTTTCCAATCTCTATCCTCTTTTGCCTTTTGCACCTCCTTGTGGTCATTTTACTTGACTTTGGTTTCTAATTGCGGTTGTACTATCCTTCAGCCCTTTCCCTCAGCTCCACAGGCTCTTTAAAGCCCCTTTTGTCTTAATTTTTTGTTTCCTTGTGACTCCCCACCACAGGGCCTTGTCGTGGTGATGGTGACGATGGTAATGATAGCCCACACTTGCTCATTAAACCTCTGCCACGAGCCAGATAGCACTCAAACCACCTCATACATATTAACTCATTTAATCCTCCCACCAACTCTATGAGCAAACTACTGTTATTATCCTTATTTAACCAGCGAAGGAGCTGGGGCACAGAGACAGTTAATGCACTTGCCCTGGGTCTCTAGGCTAGGAAGTGGTGGAGCCAGGATTCCAGCTCAGGCATTTGGACTGCGTTGTCTGTAAGCACGACCACTGCACAGCACTGCCTTCCTGGCAGGTCTGCATTCGCGGAGTTGTGCGTGTGTGCTGTGTAGTCACAGGTGTAAGGCAGCCCTCTCCCAGGGGGCACACAGGTCCAACGCTGGGTGGTAGAGGGGTAAGGTAACTAGCTCATGGTGGCCTACCAGGTACCGTGAAAGTCAGGACGTGGCTAGATCTCTGTGCTCCAGAATGTGTTCCTCTCACAGGAAGTAGGTAGCAAGGTGGACACACTTTGGTCAGGCCAGTAGCCCTGCTTGGGCTCTGGCCACATTCTTTATTCCTAGTTACTGTTCAACTCAGGATTGAAGAAGCCTGGGGGCCAGTCCACGTTGTCGTGCTTGTGACTCTCCCTCAACAGATATGCCGAGTTCGCTATTATAGGTGTGGGTTCGTCGTGCAAAGAGACAGGCATCAAAAAGACCAGTGACAAGAACTTGCTTTGACAGCGGCGTTCAGTCATAGATGCTGGAAACCACTTGGGAAGAAATAATAACCGTGATAAACGTGGAGTTTTTAAATCACACGGTGGTGTTTATTTACAGTGGAAAATTTCAGAAATACAGATAAATAAAAAGCAAATAAAAGCAAATGATCTCATCATCCTGGCCTGATCATTATTAATATTTTGGTGTAGTTCTTCCAGTCTTTTTCTTTCATGTGTATAAGTATATTTGCATATATGAATTTTTTTAACATAAGTGGAATCACATTGTACCAACTACTTTATAATGGTAAAGCATTTTAGAGCTGATTCAGTCAGGGTAGGGATCACTTAAAAGAATTCTTTTTCCTATGAAAAATACAATTCATCTTTTTTTTGAAAAATTAGAAAGTAGAAAGTGGTACATAAAGAAAATAATTATTCCTAATATTATGGTGCAAGAATAACCACATTAAAATGCACAGCATTTTCTTTCAGGCTGGCTAAAACTGAAATCATATAACAGAAAGTTGTTTTTGCTTTTTTGCTATAACTTATCTCGTGAACATGTCCCTATCATTAAATGGTCCTCAGCATCATTTGTTTTCTGCATACCACATTACACCTTGTGGATATGGTATAACTTATGTCTCCTTTCCCCCACTGTCAGGGTTTCCCCCAGTGTAACTGATGCTTTGATGAACATCCTTGTCTGTCTCTTTCAATTCCATTACTGATTATGCCCCTTGGAGTGATCCTTAGAAGTGGAATTGCTGCGCCAAAGGGTTGGACTTGATTAGAGCTCTTGATTCCCGCTGCTGCTGCTCCGTGTACATGTGTGCACTTATGCTCTTTGTGTCTCCCCTGGCATCAGCTCCATGCCTGGCACAGGCTTGCCTGGGAGACCAGATAGGATTATTTGGACTAAATGACCTTACTCTTTCTTCACTGTGGGAGACAGTCCACATGGTGGTTCAAAGCAAGGTTTTGGAGTCAGGTGCTCCTGAACTGGCCTCTTACTCTGCCACCCACTACCTTTGTGGACTTGAGCAAGTTACTCAGCTTTTCTGAGCCTTGGTTTGCTAAGAGAAAAAGAATATCCCCGTATTGGAGTTATTAGGAGGATTAAATGAAATAATATGTCAAGTGCCTAGCACAGAATTGAACACACTGTAAGGACTCAGTAATGGTGAAGGTTATTTTTATAATTTTTGCTATTATTCCAAACTTAAAGCTTTAGGACTTCAGGAATATTTTAAAAACAATGAATCTTCATACAAGTAGACCTTGAAAATATTCTTGAGATCAGTTGTGGGTTTGTTTTCGCTATTCCTTATTTGATTCAGGGAGAGGTCCTGAGGTATCAGGCTTCACCTTAAATATCTGCTTATAGTATCCCCAAAAGAGTTTGAGATTTTGAATGGGTGCCTACCCTAAAAGACTGACTTTAAAATGATAGACCATTATGTAAGTGTTGGCTGAGGAAGAGCAGGCTGCCTCCTTAGTCTCCCAAATATAGTTGTTTCAGCAGTCAAATAAATTAAGGGTAACGACAATAATAGCAATTAACAATGACTAATTAAAATGAGGTAAGTTGCCAATTATGTAAGGTTATCTAAACCTCAGAGTAAATGGAGATATTTGCAGATGCAGATTTGCGCTGTGCATAATGTTGGGAGGCCAAGGCATTACATTTTAAAAATAAAAGCCCCTGGATGCTCATACATGGACCTCTGGAGTCTGGGTGTCAAAATAGAAGCCATTTAATACTAGCTTGAAAAACAGGGGTTGTAGGCACTGTAAAGAAATGGGATTTTCCCTTCAGGGAAGTATCCCGCTCAGCCATTCAATATCGCTAAAGCGTATGAGAGAGAAGGGGTACAATTTCAGTGCTTTCTGAACGCTGGGGTGGTTGTAACCACCAGAGCTTCATCCTACCACTGGGCACAGCACCCGTGACTGCCTGGGTGGACAGAGTGACACAGACCCAAGCTACTTGCCCATGTGAAGATGCCTGTCTGCTTTTAGTCGTGGTAGATTCTCCACTGTTACCTTTTGGACGATTATTTTATCATTTTCTCTGTTGTTCTCTTCTTCCAGATGGATGTTGGAACTTCTCATTTTAACCTCCACGTCTCTTAATGTCTCCTTTGTGTTTTTAAAAAAAATCTTTTTGCATTTCATTTTGGGCAGTTTTCATCAGTTTGTCTTTCTTTTCACCCATTCTCACTTCAACTTGGTCTAATACCCTTATTTAACGTCTTTTTTTTTTTTAAACCTCAATTATATATTTTTTTGGAAAAATTTATATTATTATTATTGAAATTTTGGCCTGGGTTTCTCCTGGTCCTTGGATCAGGATGGGACAGCCCTCTTGCCTCCTATCCACAAATCTGGAGCCTTGACTTCTGCCCTTGCTGGGTGGTCGCAGTATAGCCCTGAGCTGGGTATCCAGCGTCACTGCTCCTGGGGGCTTCCTTGGCAGCACTGGTCTCCAGGTGTAGCTATGTTATGCATTTGTTGGTTCACTTCTTTCTGGTCTGTGCCCTCCACTACACTGTGGGTGACCTTGGCTCTCATGCCCTGAGCACAAGACCTGGTGCAGAGCAGGCCTAGTGCATCTAAGGACCATGGCCTTGCCAGAATGATGTTGCTCTGATTCCCACTGCCAGGAGAGCCCAAATACTCAGCTGCAGGTGAGCAGGTAGGCCTCCCCCATCTTGTCTGGCCAACGTGGAGCCAGTGGCAGGGGAAGCAGTGACTGTGTGTCTCTCTTCCTCTGAGGGGAGGAGAGTGTGAGGCTGGAGAGTGTGGCAGTTGGATGCATATTCCCATTCTCTGGGCTGCCAGGTGAATATGGGGACGGGGAGAGCAGCCTGGTGTGGCTGGGTAGCATTGTCCCTTTTACTGAGGGTGCACCCTCCAGGGTGGCACCTTCCATGCATCCAGCAGGGCCTAAGGGAACGAGCACGGAATGCGGTATCTGTCTTTAGACAAGTCATTGAATCTGAGCCATGCTTTCCTCATGTCAAGAAATAAGTTGCTGGTCGTTCCTGCCTGGAAGGAGATGGCCGAGAGGATTCGGTGGCTCAGGGTGGCACTTTGTGAGCTGCTCTGGGAGGGTTAGACCTTGGTGGTGGCTGTCTGGACTCTGACCCCCTGGCTCAGGGGGACTTGCAATGCTACTGTGGCCTGACAAAAGTGGCCCCCAGGTGCCCCGGCCCGTGCTCGGAGCCCTTGCCTCTCCTGCAGGTCAGACTGGGCAGGGCCCGGCACGCAGAGCACTGGCTCCTCTTTACACCGCTGCCGCCGACCCACGGCGGACGTCGGGACTGGAGACGGCTTGTACAGAAACCGAAGGGGCCCTTCTTTCTCGCCCCTTGACCCCTCGAGGTGACCGATGCCCTTTGCTGGCTGGATCGGCTTCCAACGACCTCGCCCCATTGATGTTCTGTTGTTCTCGTATGTAAATCTCTCTTCTCTTTGTAGGGGTGGCATCCAGCTGGCTGAGAGGGTTTATAGCTTAGCAGCCTGGGCGGGAGACTGCTGGCCTTTCTCCTGCTGGGGACAAATTGAGGCCCCTGGCTTAGCTTGGCGGGAGACCTTTTGGAAACGCCTTGAAGCTGGAGCCCCGTTTTCTCCATGGAGGCATTCTGACTAGGAGGGTTTGACGTGACCAGGCCCGAGGCTCCTCCCACCCACTCCGGGCTGGAGCTGCTGCCCCCCTCCCTCCGTAGTCGAGGGTTTTCTGTGGGCAGGGCCGCAGGCCATGTGCTCTGCCCTGGACTTACGTTGTTTCATTTAACCCTTACCACCTCCCCCTGAGATAGGTGTACTCTTATTTATGCCTGTTTTACGGATGGGGAAACTAAGGCACAGGCAGTTAAGCAATTTGCTCAAGAGTCCCAAGTCAGTAAGTACCTCTGGAGAGGAAGAGGCAAGTGGGTAATTAATTACTTTTCAACTGAAGCCTGAGAAATTTGAGTGAGACAGTAATTATAACGGCAAGTGACCCTGGAGCCTTTAGTTGCTCACCAGGCGCTAAGCCATGCTTGGAGGGACTCCTCGTCATCTCTGCATGTCTTCCTCTCAGGGCCGTGGGAGCAGGTACCGTGATTCATGTTTTGCAGATGAAGAGCCGTGCTTAGGGAGCTGACTGGCCAGGGTCATGTAGGGAAAGAGCAGGGGGCATTTGGGCCCAGAATGGCCTGGCTTCAAAGACCTCACTCAACTCCTTCCGTTCTGTGCTGGGTCGATGCTCACGGCGTTTCCCCACGTAAGGGCTCTGGGTTCCCTATCCTGGCTCCGGAGGAATAAAGTCTGATTCCTCTAGCAGTGAGAAGTAGTCCACATCTCAGCAGCTGTTCAGGGAAGTTCCTGGCAGGAGAACCCAGCCAGCTACAGGCGAGGCTCCCGGCACCTCTTCTCCCCTTGGGGCAATGAGAGCGCTCCTCATGTCCCCATAGGGCTGTGGCAGGGATGGGTGGCGGCAGGCTCACCAGGATTATCAGGGCCTTGGTGATGGCATCTGGCTGTGCAAAAAGAGCCCACCAGGGAGCATAGGGGCACGGTCCCTCAGAGTGTGCGGAAGCTGGGCACCCCAGCAAAGGAGGCGAGGGTTCTCTTGGGGCCGTTAAAGGCTCTGTACCTGCCCAGCATGCTTTTGCCTTCCTCTTCCCCACACCCAGCTGTCTACATGGCCTTCCCACCTGCAGCAGGGATCCGCCGGCTTAAGTCCTAGAAGGGAGGTTTGGGAAGCCACTGCCCGGGGTCAGGGACATACTGGGTTTTTCTGAGCCACCCGCGCCTCTGAGGCCTGCAGGGGCTGAGCTAGGGGACCCCTCCGTCCCTGTCCGCCTTGTCAGCCTGTTTACCGCCTGCGATTGCTGCAGTTCGTCACAGGGTGGCAGCAAGAGTCAGACGCGGAGGCTGCGGTCGGCTCTTTCGTAGCCGCGGACAGAGCTGGGCCCACCCTTCAGCCTCAGCCACGGCCCACGGCCGAAGCTCAGCATCCGTCGTGCCTTTTCTTGCCTTCACTGCAGGTTCAGAAGAGAAAGAAAATGCCCCCCTTTTAATGACTAATGTAAATAATATATTTTGATTTCTAAATTAGTCCTTTATTCCAAACCATACTTTTCCAAGAGAACGAGGGCACAACTACCAAAAAAGGTGAAAAACAAATGTCAGGGTGAGTGCATAGCTGTGACTCCCCCATGCACCGTCCACTGGCTCTGTCTTCTGGGCCTCCGTGTCCTCATCTGTAAAGTGGGACCTTGATGGCCCGTGTCGTGAGGTGGCTGTGAGGAGTGGGGGACTCACACGTTTAAGGGAGTCAGCGCACTGCTTGGACCGTTAGGCCTTGAGGGACCAGAAGCTTCTCTGATTCTTTAAAAGTGGGTATTTGGTGTAAGTGGAATTAGCAGGTGAAAGAAATCTTCCCTTGCTTGGAGAATTTCCCGCTAAGTTCTGGCCAAAGAGGGACCAGTACAGAACCTTCTTTCCGCATCTGTCTTTGTGGTTGTAAGCAGTGTTGCATGTAGAAGTGACAACAGACTTTGAAGCCAAACTACCTCTGTCAGCTTCCATAGTCTGTGTTATCTTGGGCCAGTTACATAACCTCTCTGTGCCTTCATTTCGTCTGTAAAATGGGATAATTGTGAGAGTCTCATTAATACAGGTAGATCTGGTGTAGTGCTAGCTTTTATTGTCCTGCTTGGCCTCTCTGATTGAGAGCCACGGTGGGCTGTTTCAAAGGATTCAGAATGCTTTACCATGGAAGGTTCTTACAGGGCTAACTTCCCTGATGGCCCCATGATGCTCCTTAGGGCACCCCAGGGGCCCTCTGCTCTTACTTGGGATGCTGTTCTGGACGTTGCCTTCATTTGTGCAGCTTGTGTGCCACACATGGCTCTAGGATGCATAGACAAAGCTGCAGTCCCTTTTCTTGAATTGCTCGCAGGGGAATGGGGGAGGCAGACCCAGAATCAGACTTCAGAAAGTTGGCAGATGCCGCCCAGCACAGGCCAGGGCCCCGGATTAAATCTTCTTGGGGTGGCAAAGAGGAGGGTGACTGTTGAGTTGGGACTTGGCGGCTGGGACAGGCTTGTCCAGTGGAGAATGCTTGCCAGGCCGGGAGCAGTCTGGGCTCTGGCATGTTCTGGGGAGGCCATCGTGGTCTTAGTCCTGCACGTGGGTGGAGAGAAAAAGGAGGAGCTAGAGCTGGGGGGCGGGCAGGTGCCAGGCTGGGCGGCCTTGTTTCCATGCTGAGGAGGAGGCGTTAACCACTGGTTGGGGTGTGTGTGTGTGTGTGTGCGTGTGTTGGGAGTGGGAAGGGGGTGGAATTGGATCAGTGCTTTGCTGTAGGAAGATGACTCAGGTACCAACAAGTACAGGGCACAGGAGGAGGTGGGGATCCTGGAGAGGCAGGAAGTCCAGTGATGAAGGTTTATCCCGGGCTGAGTGGTGAGCCTTGATGGAGGTGGTGAGGGTGGGGGGAGTGAGCCCCTGGGCGATGCTTTGGAGGCAGAATCCAGGCCTGTCTCTGACATCTCTGGGCTCAGGGCAGGAGCACAGATGGAGGACCTGGGCCTGTGGCCTGAGTTCCTGCTCCCCCCTCCCCCGCCCCCAGCGCTGGCAGCCCTACTAGGAGCATCGTGCACACACTGTGGACACCCCAGCCTGTTCTCCTTACCTCCGCACTCCCTTTCCACAGCCGGCCACCTTTGGGCTGCCCCTGGCTTCGGGCTGCACACACTGGCAGTGTCTGCCCTCAGGAGTAGCAGCTGGGGAAGGGGCCACGCAGGCAGGGCTTTTAGTGATCGGGCGGTCTCAGGGGCCAAACAAGGAGTACTAGTAGAGGAGCAGTTTGTAGGGGATGACAAACTTAGTTCCAGGCATGTTGAGTTTAGGGTGCCCACAGGGCATCCTGGTGGCCCCTCTGTGCTCTGGAATTTACCAGAAGTCCAGTGAAAGGGCAGGTGGATTTGGAGTGTGGCTCTTTGCTAGGTGCTGCCCTTCATATTATTTTAGTAACAGAGGTGCTCTCCTGGAGGAGCGTTCTTTGTCTCGCTGTCATATGGACACACACACACACACACACACGAGAAGCAGATCTGGCCTTCTTTGAGGAAGTGCAGTTTTGAGGGTCTGCTTCCCTCTGTGGGAAAAAAAAAAATTAAAACAAAAAGATGTCTGATGTTTCCTGGGGAGAAAAAACAAAAACCAAAAAGACAAAAAGCCCCTATAACTCCAGTGAGTTAAAACATATTTTGCCTGCTGGGAATTGAACTTGTCATTTTCTAGTTTCTCTTTCAGTTTCTTCTTTAGGTGTTAAAGGTCTAAGCTTTTGGAAAATGCTTTGAGGATTTTGAAGGAAATAATGTAATGAAAATGAAAGGCAGATGCGGATGAATAAAACCCAGCCGCCCCTCTCCAGCCCCCTTTCCTCTCCCAAGAAATGGGCTGGGGGTTGACAGGCCCAGGTGCCTCATTCCAAGTTTGTTCCTTCAACACAGTGTGTCTATGGAGTCTAAGCGGGGGGGGGGGGGGGGGGGGGGCGGGGGGGGGGCGGTGATGCTGGGGCCTCTGAGAGCCGTTATGAGGATTCATGGAAAAACCTGGGACATGATAAATTCCCAGCCAATTTTCTATTAAAATTCCTTCATATGGTAGGGCTATGGGCAAATTACCTTGGTAGTGGCAAGATTCATATATTAAAACAGATATATTGCTGAGGAATATTTAAAACATTATTTCTAATTCAACCAGGAGGATTAGGAAGTGCTCTAAGAGGAGATAATTCTGGAAGTAGGTGCACTTGAGTGCTGGCTTCCCATATATGAGGTCCTGGTTCAATCTCCAGCTCTGGTACCTAAAAAAAAAAGGGAGTGGCTTAGTGGTTTGGAAGTAGGTGCAGAGCTGGTGGCTAATGCATGGTGGATGGATGGTTGGGTGGATGAATGGATGAATGAGTGAATAGATGTATGAGTGGATGGGTAGGGGGATAGATGGAGGGAGGGATGGGTAGAAGAGACAGATAGGTGACTGAATTTCTCCTTCAAACACAACTAACTTCTTCAAACAACTTTGTGTTCACCTGTTCTCAGAGGCTCTGGAATTCTTGGCTGCTCTCCTGTGCAATTGTTCTGTCCCCTCGTACAAGAACATATATGTCCATTTACTTTGCCAATGCTGGGACAGTGAGCAAGGTCACTGGGGACACTGTGACTCCCATTGAAAGGCAGTGCCAAGGGAGTGACCAGTCGGTGGGCCAGGAGCGTGTTGGCCCCTGAGCTGCCTATCCCGTGGCCATTCCCTGCAGTGAAGATTCTGTTCGCAAATTACTTACAGCCTTCTTTCTTGGACTCCACCTCCACCCCTCTGCCTCCATCACTCCCACCCCTCCACAAAGAAACCCTTACTTTTTCCCCAGTATTCCTGGCATCTTGGTAGGCCCTGCTCAAATGCCACCTCTTCTATGAAATCTTTGCCAAGCTCCTTGACGGGCTTAGACTTAGAAATGTGTTTATGCTGCTGTGATCTCCAGGCTTGGTCCCCACATCTATTAGAGTGATGATCCAAGTTGACTTGTGTTTGGCTATTTACACGCTTGGTGTCTCTCTCAGGACACTGAGATCCTGGCAGACAGAGACCTCTGCTCCTGCCCTGTTTCCATGGGACCAGGCACCAACACGTAATGGTTAGTATTTCAGAATAGAAACAAATGACTTTAAATGAAACACATTCTAATCTCAGGATGGGGACATTGTTCTGTGGCTGAGTTTGGACTATATGCCACACCTAACACGTTTTGGATTTTGACTTTGTTCCTGTTTCTTTAAAAGATGCATTTCTATCGATGGATGCTCTTATTGGTAGGATTTTAAATTGGTGCTCACTTAAAAAAATCCTTTAGAGAGTTTGACTTCTTTTCAAAACCTTCTCTGATTAAATGCACGTGAACCCAACTCTCTCAGAGTCTAGCACTTAGTAATTGCATCAAATATTTTTTTAGGGAAAAAATTAATTTTTCCGATAAGTTATTCATTTGGCTATGCTGTGGCTCAGGGTGTGATAGGGTAGAAGCTGGATAAACTGAGAAAGTAGTGAATCCTCAAGGCCCCAGAGAAGGGAGAGGCAAAGGCAAAATGAAACCTCAGAATGCAATCATCCCATCTCTTCTTAATTTTTAATAATGTTTATGGAACAAAACACATGGGAAAATATTTTAAAGAGACATTTATAGATATTTTAAAGTGTAGCCTATGATTGATCTTTTTAATACCAGGAGAATTTTTATCTAAGTGTGAAAAAAATGTGGCTGTGTGACTCAGTGCTTATTTATTGTGAGCAGGTTGCTGAGGCTGCCGCTCCTGCTTCATGACCTGCTGGAGAAACAGAGCGGCCCTCTTAGAAAGAACTGTACCTGACTTGAACCCATATAGGTGACACTAGTGATGCAGCCAGGAATCCAGGGCCTTTTGAGAGCTTTATCACACTAGATTTCCTCATAAGGAAAGGGGTCGGTCACTGGTCCATTGAGACCCCAGACTCCATTTGGAGGAGAATGCAGGTGGGTTCCTCTGTATTGAGGATCCATAGACCATGCAGGGCAGGTGATATCAGGTCACAGAGACACTTGGTAGCTGTGTCCTTGAGCAGGTTAACTCACTATTCTGGGCTTCAGTCCGTGTCTATAAAAAGAGCACAGGGTTCTCCTGGGGAAGGGTAAACTCACATATGTAAGCACTGACCGCAGTGATCCATAGGGCAACAGATTGATGTTAGCAGGCTGCCTGGATCCCTTAGTTAGGATGGTGAAAGGACACAGTTAGGAAAGGACAAATGCACACATACTTCTTTTGGAGTCAAAATAAATATGCTAACTGAGAAATGCATGCACCCTAGGTTTGTAGTGCTTGTGAAATAACTTAAATCTCATTCAGTCAATATTTATTGAGTATCTCTGTGTCACAGGTGCTGAGCTATTGTTTATAAATGATGAACAAGACAAACATGACCCAAGGAAGTCAGTTGTTGGGGGAGGGAGAGGAGCTGGATAGATGCTGAAGAAAAAGACACGTAAATATATAATAGCTAAAGAAGAGAAACCCTAAAGAAAGGTTTTTTTAAGATTTATTATTATTATTATTTATTTATTTCTCTTCCTTTCCCCCCACAGTTGTCTGCTCTCTCTGTCCATTCACTGTGTGTTCTTCTGTGTCTGCTTGCCTTCTTGTCAGTGGCACTGGGAATCTGTGCCTCTTTTTGTTGTGTCATCTTGCTGTGTCAGCTCTCTATGTGCGCAGCACCACTCCTGGGTAGGCTGCACTTTTTTCGTACAGGGCAGCTCTTCTTACAGGGTGTACTCCTTGCGTGTGGGGCTCCCCCACGCGGGGGACACCCCTGCGTGGCACGGCACTCCCTGCGCGCATCAGCACTGTGCATGGGCCAGCTCCACACGGGTCAGGAGGCCTGGGGTTTGAATCCTGGACCTCCCATGTGGTAGGTGGACGCCCTATCAGTTGAGCCAAATCTGCTTCCCTAAAGAAGGGTTTTAATTCACCTTTCGAACTTTAACACATAACTCACAGTAAGAAATATATTGATATTAATAAGTTGGTGTGTATATATGTGTGAAGTAGTTTTTCCTTATATATGCATTGCACCAGTTTTATTCTATTTATTTTTAAAAAGGATAGTTCCTACTCACTAAATTAATTTCATTACATATTAATGGACTGCCTCCTATAGTCTCAAAAATTTCTATAGAGCAATACCTATTTGTTGGAAATTGGCTGTTGCATTCTTTACAATATGGTGAGATGCAATATAAAATCATTCCAGGGGAAGCGGACTTGGCCCAGTGGATAGGGTGTCCGTCTACCACACGGGAGGTCCGCGGTTCAAACCCCAGGCCTCCTTGACCCGTGTGGAGCTGGCCCATGTGCAGTGCTGATGCACACAAAGAGTGCCATTCCACACAGGGGTGTCCCCTGCTTGGGGGAGCCCCACGCGCAGGGAGTGCGCCCCATAAGGAGAGCTGCCCAACACGAAAGAAAGTGCAGCCTGCCCAGGAGTGGTGCCGCACACAGGGAGAACTGACTCAGCAAGATGATACAACAAAAAGGGACACAGATTCCCGTGCCGCTGACTACAACAGAAGCGGACAAAGAACACGCAGCAAATGGACACAGAGAACAGACAACTGGGGGTGGGGAAGGGGAGAAAAATAAATAAATCTTTAAAAAAAAAAGCCATTCCAGGGCCTTCATATTGGGTAGTATGGGTGGTTAGCCAATGAAGAACTAGAGTTTAAATAATGTGATAGACGATAAAAAAATCCTGACTTCTAGACCTGAATTCTAGACCTAGTCATATCCTTTTACCTCCAAAATATGAGAGTTTGAATAAGGATATGATTACTAGGTCATATGATTTTTACATTTCTAGGCTAGATGAACAAAATGACTCAATACAACTAGCTAATTTGAATGCTATTTCCCATCCAAAACATTTTTTTCTCTCATTCAAATTCAGTCTCCCTTTACTAAGCTCCTACTATGAACCACGTTAAAATAAATATATATTCATTATGTGCAAGGCAGTAGTCTAAGCACTAAATATAGTAACTCATCTAATCCTCACAATAACCTAATGAGGGAGGTACTGTTACTATCACTGTTTTACAATTGAGAATCAGGCTTAGGCAGGTTAAGTAACAGCAGGTGCAAGATCAAGTAATGGCATTACATTAGAACCAGAGGTTCTTGCCTTAGGAACCCCCTGCTCTACATCTGTTACCTATGGCAAAGCAGTATATTCTATGCCGTGAATGCCCCTTACTCTTTTTTTCCTCCCAAATTATTGTTGTATTCCTAATTTTAGCAGCAACATACCTGTTTAATTTTTTCTTTTCTGGGAAGCCTGTCTCAAGGGCAGCCATTGACTTTTAAGCTACCCTTGCTTCTCCCTCTGTAAGGTCTGTGCCATGTTTCCTACACTTATAGTCATTTGATTTTACTTTAATGGCTTTGATGATATTATTGTTTCTCTATAAAATGACTTGCTTTTCCCCGCTTTTCTTTCATAATTTAAATAAAATTATTTAAATGGAAACCTTATATCAGTACTATAAATAAATAGCAAATGATCATCGCCTACTATAGTAGCTATGAAAACAAAATACTCTTAAATTCTAGGTGGATGTTGATTCTAGCCCACTGAAGTCTCTGTGCTTGAGATCTGTTCTCTATTTCTTAAAAAGGGACTTTGGAGAGGTGTTTCTATGGGTCGGAGCTGTGCTAGGTTATGTTGTAGTAAAAAAATAAAAGTAAAAAACAGCTTTGTGATCCCAGTGGCTTCACCCAACAGAAGTTCACATCTGGCTCATACAAAACCTGCTGAGGTCAGATGCTCTCCAGGGCAGTGTCTGTCCTTAATCTCCACTCAGGGAGCAGGCCACCCCCATCCTGCTCCACCGCCACAGCACATGGCCTCTGCTGCAGAATGGAGGATGCACACTGCTTCCACCTGTCATCAACTGGGAAGGGACACGCATAACTTCTGCTCACATTCATTGACCAGAACCATTTGTGTCATTTCAACCTAACTGCAAGATACTTTGGGAAAGAAAGAGGAACATAATGGATATTTTGTTAAAGATAAACTTGCACACAATGTAAAGTTCTTTTCCCCACTTATCATGAACCAAAGACTTGAAAGCAACCCTTAACGTTCATACTCCCAGTAGGGGAAAGGGGGATGACCCAGGGATGGGAGGGAAGCCAGGGCGGGGTGTGCCATCTAGCCAGTTACCATTGTGGGCAAGTGGAGCTTAAGTCTCCCAAGTTCTTAGAGTTCTGAGAGCCCATGTAGCACATACACTGCAGAATTAGCCCACTCAAGTGGGGGAGAGATTTGGGGGCATTTATACACTAATGCCTGCCAGTCATTGGTTAAGGGCTGCTCCTGGCAGGTGTTCAGTTCTCAGCACTTCTTGCCAGGTTGGAAGTTGGGTGGGTGTGGAGTGGGACATCAATTGCATCTGTTATACCCGTGGTACCTAATGATTGTTTCAAGATGGTCCCCTTTGCCTTCTGGTTTTCATGCTCCCATACTGAATAAGGGTTGGTCTTGTGTGACCCATAAAACATGGTAGAATTGACAGTTGTGTGATTTCCCAGCCTTAATCATAAAAGGTGTCACAACTTCTGCTTCAGTCTCTTGGATCCCTTGCTCTGGGAAAAGCCAGCCACTGGGCCTTGAGAGCTCCATGTGAGGACCTGAGGCCCCTGGGAAACAACCAGCACTGAACTGCTAGCTACATGAATGAGCCACTTTGAAAGTGGATCTTCCAATTGCATTTAAGCCCATAGAGGAGATCTGAGCTCCCACCTGAGATCTGATGGCTAGCACATCAGAGATCTCACCTGAGAACCACTCACCTGAGCCCCTCTTATAGTTCCTGATCCACAGAAACCATGAATGATAAGAAATGACTTTCATTTTAAGTCACTATGCTTCTGCAGTGACTTGTTACGCAGCAGTCGACAGCTAATACACTCACCAAAGTCTTCCAGTGCTTTGCACATCAGGTCCCTAGTCCCTGTGCTCGAGCCATTTCCTCATCAAGTGAAGAGAGATGTGTTGAACAAAGATGGTGACTTTGGTAGGAACAAAAGGAGGAGGAGAAATCCTCTGTGTAACAGTTAGCAGCTCCCTTGCAATCATTACAATCAGAAGTTCTTTGGCGAGGGGTTGGATGCAACATATAATTTTCAAAGAAGCTACGCTATTTCAGAAGGAAATTGCCAGCCAGGGTGGGAGGCATAGCAGCTTTGTGGTGCTGGTTGCATCAAAGCCTGCCCCCTCTCCTGTGTTACCTGTAATCTTTGGCCTCGGTCCCTGCTGTCTGGCTACTAGAGCTTTGTGAATCTTTGGCAGGGGCTGGGGAGGTATTAGGAGCCCCCTGGCTTGCTCTTTCTGCGGCCTTTTATTTGGACACTCTAGGGAGTGTATTTTCCAGTGACAGCTGTGAGGTTCCCCCGGGAGCAGCCAGATCTTCATACCTGTTAATTTAGTTCCTTTTGTGAGTGGTTTTATTTCTAGTGCCTTCTGCGGAAATTTTGTTCCAGGCTGACTTGAAAAGGTTTTCGATATCGATTCTCTCTTTGAATAGTATACCAGAGTTCACAGCTTGTCAGGAAGAAAAGCTGGGACAAAGGAGTTCATCTTGAGCTTTTAGAACTGTTTGTGATGGGCCTCCTGCATCCCGAGCCCTCATTGGTCAGGATTGTGTGGTGCATCTTCTCTCCAGGATAAACAACTTTCCCTCTTTACATAAAACCTAGTTTCTTGAGTAATAAGAGTGTAGACGCTTTCTTTGCTTCTTGGGACCTGATGGCCACACTCAGTTTTCTAGGGTTGGCATTGTTTCTTCTGTTCTTCCTGTCAATTGTTTGCTTCAGTTCACGTGGCATTCCCCACTGTGCTTGCTCTCCAGTCTCCCTTGGTAGCCACCCCAGTGCTCATTTCTGTGTTGTTGAGGTCATGGAAATACAGATGTCAAAATGGGTAATTCTTGGACCATCTGGTACTGTAGAATAACCAGAGACATATGTTTTTGCATGTGTGGGGGACATTGTGCTGGAGAGCTTCTGTGGTCCCTCAGGGTCCCATCCATCTTCTTCTCTCTGCTCTTTGCCCAGGAGGCTCACCTGTAAGGACTGTGTCAGCGGCATTGCCTGGAACCCCTCTGGCTTCCAGGTGGGTTTGGCCATCACATTCCCAAGGTGGCTGACCTGTAGACTTTGACTCTTCTGGGTTCTGGTAACCTCTCTCTCCCCTTATCCCTTCGGGTTAGGGCTGGTCAAAGCTTTGCTTCTCTCCATCTAAGGGGACTGTGCTGACCCTGGAGTTTCCCCTAAACTCTCTCCATTCTACATTATCTTTTTGAACCAAACCCTGTTCAAATTACCCTAGTTTGCCTGTGGTATCTATTTCTTGTTGGGACCCTGATTGATTTAGTCATCATGAAAGTAGGACATGATCATCAAGATAATTTGGAAAATGAGGAAAAGTAGAAAGAAGAGAAAAAAAATCCATAGTTTTAATACTCAAACATCATTATTATAAATACTCTTTTTATTTCTTCCAGACCTTTTTCTTGCTTTGTGTAGCATTTTTTTAAAACTCGTTTGTAGTGATTTGGTATGTACAATTTAATGGCCTTTCTCATAGACATTATACCATTCATGGTCTTATTAGTCACTCTTTATAAGGACCCCTTTAAATGAGTATAATGAGTGATGCTGTTTAGTAGGCCTTGTTTGGAATATATGCTCTCCAATATAACAGAGTTAGACTCATTTATAAATTCCCTGTATATGGCTCTTCTGCCCCTTTTATTTGAACCTATAATTAGCATTATACTCATTGAAATATATGTCCCAGAGACTTAATTCTTCGGTCTGTTCATGTGCTGGTTGAGTTTGGAATCTCAGCAGAGTTGCATCACCTACTTTCTAGTTCAAAAGGCTCACCCAGAACAACTAACAAAAAAGGATAATGATGGACAATACCCATCCTAAGTCAAACATTTTTTAAACTTCAAACATATAGTTACATTCTGCATCGTTGAAATATATCCATGCACGCCTCTTCCGCCCTGTGCCCGGAGGGGTGATGTGGCTGGGGCTTCGCCGGCCTCACTATGTCTGCCGTTTTCAATTTTCAGCGTCTGTTGACTGTAATCTTGCTGCTTAGATGTACCTGTCCTTATATCCAATCCTTGGCACCCAGCCTCCTGGACAGAAATAAAACTGGACTGTTGGGTATATTTTGGAAGAGTACTAGAATAGGTGAACGAAAAAGTCCTTATGTTACCGTATGCTGTGTAGTGATGGCCTTCAGTATCCTGTTTGTACAATAGCTCAAAGCAATGCCAGAATTTGATTGCAGTCAAATTTCAAAATGAAAAAGACTTATATACAGAAAATAATGGAAAGAGTGTTTAACCCTTTTATCTCTGAACATTGAATGAGATAAATCCAGCTGCTGTTGTCTATTTTTATGTTATTGGACCAATGTTCTATATAAATAATTAAGATGTAACCAAATTCAAAGAGTTTAATATGTGTGTATAACAATCAACCTCAGCACTCTCACTACAATATTACATTCTGCAAATGTCTTCTGTTGTGTCCGATACCAATTTTTAGTGAGGTATCTCTAAGGCACATAGTAGAAAACAATTGGTAAATTACTCAAACTCATTTCACTGTAATTTGGAAATGATAAATCGTTATAGAATGAGAAAAAAAAAAAAAGAAATATATCCAGTAGAAGAAATGGGGTTAAGTCAAGAAAAACAAATTTAATGAATCTCTCTTGACTGCCTTCCACATATCAGGATTGTTCTGGGAATGGAGGCAAAAATGACAAAATCATCAGAGTTTCATGGGCTTGAAGCTGATAAATGTTAATTCTATAGCAAATCCTTTTGAAACTAGTTTAATTTTATTACCCATTGAGTTTTTTGGGGGTTTTATTTGACTAATGGAATCTACCTGTTTTGAAAAATAATGTGCAAAAATTTGCTCTTTTCCTGGGGGAAGACTCAAGCTTATACCATTTAGGGGAGCCTCACTTTATGAAAAAGAATACAAAATTACAGATCAAAAAGAAATCACAGCACATTATAAAAATTTAAAGTGTCATTTGTATAGCAATCATACCACAAATAACGATAAAATCCAGAAAATAGTATAAAATTATTATTTTTGTTATTATTTTAATTAACTGCTTGACATGCTCTATAATCTCTCTTCTTTCTTACAGCTTTTGGTTGAATATGAGTTGATCTGCACTTCATATGATGCTGATTTTGTAGTATCATTTTCTTTGGGAAGAATAGAAAGATGATTCAGTCTTTTCTGGCAGTGGTTCTCCATGTGGGCTGCACAGTAGATTATTATATATTATTATTATAATAATTTGGTGAGCTTTTAAGAATCCTGATGCTCAGGGTGCTTCTGAGACCAACTAAAGTAGAACTACTGGGGCCCAGGCACGAGTACTTTTTAAAAGCTCCCAGACTGAGAATGATGGTTCTAGAATGAAGGATGATCTTTTGATTTTTATTGTTGATGGTTTAAAAGAGTTTTGCTGTCAAATTTAGGAAACCCGCTATCAAATGTCTTTCCTACGTGAGCTGTGAGACTTTAGGGCATTTCACGTTTTCTGTGCAGTGGATAATCTTAAATATTCTTTAACTTGAACATGTTCATTAACCAATTTCTAATTGGTGTCCTCATTTTAGATATGGTGTTTTGAGAGTTTTACACTGTTTTCATTGAGGGCAATATTTTGGATAAATGAGTAAGAGATTAAGCTTTCTAAAGAGCTGAGCTTGGGCAAGATCATTTCAGCCAAAAGGCAAACTGAGCAAACAAAGGCTAGGGGGTTCAGCAAGATGAGAATCCAGTGTGGAGAAGCAGTGTGCAGGTGGGGCAGCGCCGGTGATTTGGCCAGGAAAGGGAGCCTGGGCACAGGTGGGAAGGTGTCAGAGGCTGGCCAGTAGTGGCAGGTAGGTCACCTGCCCGTTTAAGTGAGGGCATCAATAAGCATATGAAGACAGGATGCTGCAGAGGTGAGAAGGTTCCCGTCAGAGGCATGCTTCACTTTGTGTGAGTCTCAGCTCTGCCAGCTTTACTAACCAGCAATGACCGAACGCTACTGGGACAGAAATAGAACTCTCTGCACCCAAACCACTTGGGTCGCCAAATCAACTTCCCCTTCGCCACCTCCCTGCAATGCCTGTGGCCGCACTAATGCTGGGAAGAGAAGTGGAGTTAAGGGGGCAATGGTCTTAAACAGTCGAGGTTAGAATATCTTACTTTTGTCATCTTCACAAAAACATGTGCTCGGCAAACACATTTCTAGGTCCCCTTAGTGGGACCTGCGCAAGTAAGAGCCCCTTGGACTTGAGCCTCCTTCGCTTCACAGTTAAGCAACTTCTGCTTTTGCACTTGAATTAGTAACTGAATGTCATGTGTGCTGGAAAAATTGAGGCTTATAAAGAAATAAAATAGCTGTAGCTGACAACATTTCTGCGCAAGGAGCTTAAACAGTTCAAACTTCTCTGCCTCTTTCCCCCTTTTCAGCATATGTGAAATGATTGCTGCGTTTTGAGGTAGCAGTGTCACATCTTGCTGAATATCATGAGCCTGGATATGAAAAACATCATTCTTGGGTTGCCCTCCTGTTTCCATTGTGTGCCTTGACAAGAGACACTGTTAGGAATTATTGCCACAGCTGAACAACCTCTGAGCTTTGTCATTCCCTGGTATTCAGACAGCAGCGATTGCTCCTCCGAGAGTGGCCACCATGTAGTTTTACACCTCCCCAGCCACGGGTGCAGAGGTTCATCTGCTCATAAACTGGGTTTACATGCACAGTCATGGCCTTTTCTGAGATGAATGGAGTCCCAGGAACCCTGGGGGAACTCAGGTCAGGGCAGTGCTCTTCCCCATGACTTCTTGGAGACAAGATGAAAGATGGGATTTAGCCCCAATCTGAAGGTAAAGAAACTGGGCCAGAGCCAGCCTTTCACTTAGGACAATTTGTTGAGTGCCTACTGTGGGCTGGTCTGTGTTGTGTTGGGGGAGAGGTGTTTCAGTCACTATTGCTGTTTAACGACCCTTCCCCAGACTGAGTGATAAACAAGAATTTTATGGTGCTCATGGGTTCTGTGGGTCAGGATTTGGAGAGGGCACAGCGGGGATGGCTTGTCTGCAGCAAGATGTCTGGGACCTCAGCTGGGGAGGCTTAAGGCCTGGGATGATTTGAAGGCTAGTACAAAATACTAAGGAGGCGGCTTCACTCGCATGTGTATACTGGTACTTGAACTGGGCTATAGGCTAGACCCTACATAGAGCCTCTCCATGTGGTCTCTCTGTGTGGGCTAGTTTGGGCTTCTACATAGTGTGGGACTGGATTTAAGAGCAGGCATCCCAAGAGGACAGTGCAGAAGTGCAGGGCACTTTTGGACTTAGCCTCAGGAGTCACTTGGCCTCACTTCTGCCATATTGATCGAGGCAGGAAAGGTCCACCCAGGTTCAAGATTTTAGAAGAAGGTACCGGATGGGCAATATTGCTGTGGCCATCTTTGGAAAATACAATCTATTTAAGGGGGTCTCTGGTGCTTCCCTCATTGAACTTATAGCCTAGCAGAGAAGATAGTCATGCATTGAATTAGTCAACAAATATCTATTTAGCACCTGTGGTGGCCTAGACATTGTCCTAAGCTCTCGGGATTCAGAGATAAATAAGACAGATGCACTCCTGACTCCAGGAGCTTACCTGCTGGTGGCAAAAACTGGAAAACAATTAAACCAACATATACTGTAATATCAGGTAGTGATAAATGGCATAACAAAGAGTAGGCTGGGTAAAGGGATAGAAAGTAACATTCTAGATGGGGTTGTTGTTAGAGAAAGCCTCACTAAGAAGGTACATTCTAGGAAGAGGGCAAAAGGTCCAGAGGCAGAAATATTCTTGGCATGTTAGTAAAATGGTCAGAAGGTAAGTATGGCTGGAACAGAAAAAGAGAGGAGAAGGGTTGTTGGAAATGAGGTTGGAGAAGAAGAGGTCAAATCATGTTGGGTTATGCAATTCCTGGCGATAGCTTTGGATACAATGCTGAATGCAATGAGAACCTATAATGGTCAGCTTTTGCTAGGTTGTGCTGCAGTAACAACCAAATCTCAGTGACCTACAACAACAACTAATTATGATAATACTGTGAAGGAAAATCTCAAGGGAAGCTTTAAGGGATAGCCACAGTTCATCTTTCAAACATTTTAACCAAGACCCAAGTGGTTCCATGTCCTTCGTCAATCATGAGTTAGCTGTGGCTCTGATCCATGTCCTCTGTCTTCATCCCATGATCCCAGCTGAAGGAGCCACCCTTATGTGGGAGATTGCTGTTCTGGTGGCAGAAGGAAAGACAATGGTGGAATCCATTATTGCCCATAAGCCTACTTTGAAGTGACACATGTCACTTCTCACCTTTCATTGGCCAAAGTAAGTCTTATGACCAGGCCTGATGTGAGTGGGGCAGGGGCAATAATCCTCCCACAGGGAGGGGCCAAGAGCAGTTAGGATCATCACACTCTACCTCAGAGCTTTTGGAAGGTTTGGGAGGGCAATGACACAATCTAATCTGCTTTTTCAAAAGATCATCTGGAGAAATGAACCTATAACATTGCAGCTGAAATGGGACCTAGGAGGGAGATGACCATGGTGTCAGGGTCCCAAAAGTGATAGACAAGTTGAGACATGCAGGATAAGGAGGTGGCAATATATCCATTCATCCAGCAGGTCAGGCACCATGTCAAGTGCTGTGGAAGGTGCTCAGAGCACATGGTCTAGCTGAGGAAAAGACTTGTGAATAGTCTTTGACTCCTCCTGGATAGGAGTCAGTCCAGGTGGAGCACCTAAACCCAATCAGGCAGGTCGGGGAAGGAGGTGACCTCACAGTGGAGACTCAGTATCAAGTAGGAGTTAGCCAAGTAAAGAAGAGCTGTTGGAGGAACCAGTGGTAGGACACTTTTGGGAGAGGGGCCAGCAGCTGCAAGGCTCTAATGTTGCAATGGGATTCTGATGGTTTCACATCACCTTTTCTGAATGTTGGGGAAATCAGAGCTGTGGTCCAAGGGTCCCCTGCCTTTCCTGCAAGGCTTGGCTGCACATATCCTCCTGTCCTTCCAGGAGCTCCCAGTGCCTTTCTAATAGATATGATTGCACATACCTCAGATCTCTGCACCTCAACCTTAAAAATATTCCCTGCACTACTTAAGTGTGGCAAGGTGCAAATGCACTGACAAGCGGCCGTGGCTCACCCTGCAGCCCTGGAGCTCCTACCTACTTTGTCCTCCTCCGTGTCACTGACAGGTTGGGGTTTCAATTGGAATGAATGTTGTCATTTCGTTTTCTTTATGAGCTAGGTTTCTGGCCTTTGTAACAGAGCCAGACAGCCCCTAAGCATTAGAAGGAACTTTTTCCTCTGGGGTCAATTTTCAGATCATTGTAGAGTTCAGGAAGGGGGGCCATAGCAAACTGTTGTTCCAATCTGCGTGGCATTGCCTAAAGGCCTTAGGAGTCAGGGCACTTGTAACAAGGGGAGGATGCCTTGGTGGGTCTCCACACCCCCATTCCTCTGTGTAGTTTGTGCCTTAGTGCCCAGCTCCTGAGCAGGGTAGACCTCAATGGCAGCCATTTCTAGGCTGTGTGGCCTTGGGCAAACTTGTTGCCCTTTCTGTGACTTAGATTCCCCTCAGGGTGCTTAGGAGGAGTCAAAAAAATAAAGTATATAAAGCTTTTAACCCAGGGTGTGCACCATAAAGAGTTCAGTAAACAATCTCCATTGCCACTGTGACTGCTGCTTCCACCTTTTCTTGTGGTGGAATTGAGAGAAGCCAGAAAATCCAGGTCTGACACTTAACTAGCTGAATGAACTTGAGCAAGGTACTTGGCTTTTCTGAATCTCATTTTTCTTTTATGTAAAACCAGTGAATGAACAAGGTCAAATTTTTGTCTTCTAATGGCACTTTAATGGCATTTAGGGAGGGACAATTCCTTGTTGGGTGGATTGGCCACACTAAATGCCATTTGCACCCCTCCCCAATTGGTGTTGCAGCCTCAAACAGCACTCCCTCCCCCCATCACATGTTTCTAAATGCCACCCTCTGAATTGGCTGCCCCTGGCTGAGAACCCTTGAACTAACGCGTCACTCTTCTTCATCCCCCACTCTAATGTTCCATAATGGTGGAAGAGTGAAGACCTAGCTGAGCAGTTAGATGCTTTGCTCTTGTGATTCTGAGACAACTTCATTTCCTCTGACCTAGAAGCTTCCTGGTCCCTGTTTGTATATTGTGGAAGGAAGGAGTTTGCTACAAACAAAAATCCTGCCTGACTTTATTCTTGGGGTCTTTCTTTGTCCCCTATTCACATTGTTTGCAATTGGTAGAGGAAACCCTCCTGAGAAAGTGGGGAGACTATCACATGATCACCAAAGAGACATTTACTTCCAGTGGTGTCATTTGAAGTATGAGACCCAGAAAAAGGAATCACAAAGGGAGGTTCCTTGAGCAGCTCAGAGAGGAGCTCAAGCATGAAATGACTGCAGCTGCCCAGCTCCTGAAATCCCTGTTGCCCTGTTTGCTGAGAACTGGTGAGATGGGCAGACGCTTTGTTCAAACTCTTGAAATTTGCTGTTGTGTGCATCTGGGTGGAGCTGACTGTGTTTCATTTCACACTGTCTCAACATTGCAAAAACGAAATCCAAGTTTGGAAATTTGACCCTGGTGGGTTTTTCCTTTTTCAGTTTGTGCTTTGTGGTCGTAAAGACCCTTGGCAACCTACATCATCCATTGTGTCCGCTCACCCATTCATTCTCCTAAATTCCATCACTTCTTACTGAGTACCATGCATCCTAAGCAGGCAACTTACTGCACCATGTTAGTTGCTCACCTTGAATTGCTGCAAACAGAGAAGAAAATTATCCTACTGTCCAGTACCCCTTACTAATGGAGTATATGCTAGAAGAAGAGAGTGTTGTTAATTTTAAAATATTGGAAATTGTTGCCCCCTTTCATTTTATCCCTGGAGGTTTATCTAATTAAAATATTTAAGTTTGGTAATTGGGGGAATAGTTTTCCTTTCTTCCTGGGTACCTTTAATCACAAGCATCTTAGTTAAAAAGCTGTTCCTGACACCGTTGCTTCTGTGGTGGTTAATTTATAGAAGATGAATTTTGAAGAGTTTGCTGCATTTATCAGACAATTTTATGAACCTTCTGGAACATTTTAAATGAGTTTTTATGAGATTTCCCGTGACAATATTCTGTGCATCTCTGTAGTGCGGTGAGATGAAGATTGCTGACTTAATGGTCTGAGAAATCATGACATCTTTATTTGTATTTGACTGATGATGGTCTTAGGTCATTTCTCCTATCAAAGTTATCCTGATGAAAGTCAATATTTGGGGGGAAGATTTTTATGATTTAAAATATTATCTGGGTTGCTGTTTTTTTGAGTTAAAGACAAGTCAAGGAAGAATGTTTTGGGCAAAAGAATTCTGATTCACTCTTCAGGTCTTGGGGGAAGCGTCTCTCACTGTCTATTCAGAGTGAGAATTTCCACTTACCCAGCGTGGGCTGGCTCCTCCGCCGTGCGCTTAATTCTCTCTGCCTTGTATTCCAGTTAATGAAACAGCCATGTTCCCCACTAGGTTGTAAGCTCTCAGAGCAGGGTTAGATGTCCCCAAACCCGGCTCATAGTCGGCCCACGGTGGAGTGTTCTCAGTAGGTTTGTCAAGTGGAAAAATGTATCACTTGTTAGCCCTGCAAGAGGAGGGCTGCACCTCTGAAGAATTCCAACCCCAGCTTTCTGCCTTTCTCTCAGCAGACCTTGAGTCCTCCAGGAGGCTCCTCACGCTCCTGAAGCATTTGCCAGGCTCACTTGCAGCAGACTCTGTGGAGAGGTGCAGGGCCTGGTGTCGGGTGTGGGAGGTGGTGTGTTCATGGTGGCCAGCTCCTTGGGGAGGTCAGAGAGGGCCATGTTCAGAGCAGTGGGTCTTTGATTAAGCGTGCAAACAACCTTTAGGATCTGGGAATGGTGGGACAAGGAGATGGGGCCTGGAGGGCATCTTGTTCATGGCTTTGTTTCTTGCGTTGGGAAATGGATATCCAGTGCAGTTAAGATGGATGGGGCTGCCTGGTGGGAGAGAGTGGTCCTTGTGCAGAGCTGGAATGGAAGGCCATTTGACTGTGACTGTGGTAGGAGGCTTCACAACTTGGGGTGAGGCAGTCTAGGGGCTCATTGGATCAGAGGACTTGAAAGGGTTCCCTTCAGAATTCTGAGTGACTTGCTTAAGTCTTGCCTAATTAGAGGGTGAATGCTGGATTTATAGGTTCGTCATTGCCCTCTTTCCTTGTTTTTGCTACTCGTCATTTCACTACTTCTCTCTTTATCCCTTCATTTCTCTTCCTTGTTCTCTTTTCTTCTATCTTGCTTGTTAGTAAGCCCTTCAGTAGAGCCAACACAGGTCTGTTACGTTTGAATCCTTTTGATCGAAGGACTAGGTCTTTTTTTTTTTTTTATTCATTTTTAAAAAAATATTACATTCAAAAAATATGAAGTCCCATTCAACCCCACCGCCCCCACCCCCCACTCCCCCCACAGCAACACTCTCTCCCATCATCATGACACATCCATTGCATTTGGTAAGTACATCTCTGTGCATCGCTGCACCTCATAGTTAATGGTCCACATCATAGCCCACACTCTCCCACGTTCCATCCAGTGGGCCCTGGGGGGATCTACAGTGTCCCGTAATTGTCCGTGAAGCACTACCCAGGACAACTCCAAGTCCCGAAAATGCCTCCACATCTCATCTCTTCCTCCCATTCCCCACACCCAGCAGCCACCATGGCCACCCTTCCCACACCAATGCCACATTTTCTCTGTGGACATTGGATTGGTTGTGTCCATTGCACATCTATGTCAAGAGGGGGCTTAGATTCCACATGGATACTGGATGCAATCCCCCTGCTTTCAGTTGTAGGCACTCCATGTTAGCTGAATGGGGTAAGTCCAATAAATCAGAGTGTAGGAGTTGAAGTCTGTTGAGGTTCAGGGCGTGGCTATCATATTGTCAGTCCAGAGATTCAAATCCCCTAAATATATCTTAAACCCCAACACCAACTACAATTCCAGTAAAGTAGCATGAAAGTCTTGTGAAAAGAGATCCCACCTGAGACCAGTTCCATCATGCAGAAACACCAGCTCCAAAGAAGGGCCAACTGACATGGCAGTGAACCCCATCTGCCATGACCATAGAACCCGTGGGTCTCTTTAGCCCTCCAAAGAACCAATACCTGGGGTTGTATCTACTTTATCTGTCTCTGAGACTCTGCTCAGGTGTGCATAAGGGCAATCCTTCTGACAACCTCCAGACTCTTTTTTAGAGACTCATAGCCATATAAACTTATTTCTCCTTTCCATTTCCCCCTTACATTAGGTCAAACAGCATTTTAAAGTCATGTTATTATATGTAGACAGGGATATTCTGCTGATCCGCGTTGAACCTTTAATTCAAGGTCATTTTCTAGTTGCATCTTCAGCTGGTATTTGGTAGTGATCCCTTGGTGCCAGGGAGGCTCATCCCCAGGTGTCATGTCCCACGCTGGGGGGAATGCACTGCATCTGCATGCTGAGTTTGGCTTCGAGACTGGCCACATTTGAGTAACATGAAGGCTGTCAGGAAGAAACTCCCAGGCACAATGCTGCTCTAGGCCTTGTTCTTATTTCAGGCGTATAGGCTCACAAGCATAGTCATTAGTATCAGGAGCTCACTCTTGGACCCTCATTCCTTCCTGGTTCTTACCGTTGCACCTGGGGGACTGCCGCTGCTCCCCTAGGGACCATGACAGAGCACTCCCGGCCAGGAACCCAGTACCCCCCCAGCTGTTGTTTTTAATTGTTTCCACTATGAATATATCCAAACATTACCATGTATCCTGGACATATGCCCTGTATAACTCCCTGTCAACCATATATCGCCTGTCAATAACATCCCATACCAGTATTCCTCCGCCGCCATTGTTGAACCACTCTGTGATCCAAAACTTCCTGTAAAGTGAAGCCCAATATAATGTCAGGTTCCCTTACTAGTAAAATGGAATATAGCAATGAGTTTAAAGGTTAGCTCTAGAGTACGTATTGATTTGGAAAAATTCTACATCCTATCTTTTTCTTTTCTTTTTTCCTAATTATTGAGCTTCTCTTCACAAGAGGACTAGGTCTTGAGAAGGGGAAGACTTATAGTGATTGGTAAAAAAGAGGTCAGTGGGAGCCTCCTGTGCAGAATCTGGGACATTTAGGTTTTCCATAAACACCTATGGAATAGGTGAGTCTGTAACTTTCATTCATTTGAGCTACCATTGTTTCACATTTGCGTTATGGTGAGTAGGTTGTGTTTGTTAATGCATGTAAAAATATCCTTTGAATTGTCTCCCTAGTTGGGGTGCTTATCTTTTAAAATGTGAAGATTCATGAACAATCTAGAGGTGATGTTGAATAAGTTAATTAGGGTGATTTTGGGGGTGGAAGTGGTTTTGCAGTTTTAAACAGCCCAGATTTAGAAGGCAGGATGCTCACCTCCTACGGTGCAGTGGGTGCCAAGGGAGTGGCCTTCTGAATCCTCCCTTAATTCTATTTACAAGCCAAATAAGATTGCAGACATGTTTGCTAAGGTCCACAGCCTTCTTAGCACTCCTGGGAGGGTGACTGTGGTGGGCCCAGGGTCGTGGGGCCATGCCGTGCTTTGGGAGCAGGATCCTGGACTCTCTGGAGTTTGCTTATGCAAATAAATCTTGACTTGATGCAAATGAGAGGTGACATACAGGCCCCTTCAGGTTGCCCAGGCCAGGGCTGCAAGGAGTCCGAAAGCTCAGCAGAGCAGACCTGCAGGGCAGGCCCTTCTTTAATGTTCAGCACCACAAAAGCTGAAGTTCTAAGTACAGCATCCCGCAGGCTCCATCCTCAACTCTCATGGTCCTGCTGGAAAGTTCTGCTGGGCCCTGGCCTGCAGTCCCTTTGGCTTCAGTTTTATCCTTCCCAGTTTTTGTGTGTAGCATGTCATCCCAAGACGGTGAGATTGAATTGGCTGTTTCCTCATGATCAGGAACATGAAAACGTGCTGTTGAAACTAGCAGGGGATGTTGCTTATCAGAGGAGACCAGGTGTGATCCAGAGAGCCATCGGTCTAAAAGCAAAGGTGGAAAAACAAACCAAAAGCTCAGCAGTTCTCCAATTACAGCAGAACTATCAAGGCTGTGATATAGTCGGTGCCTGATGTTGCACCTGAAAAAGAAACAAGAGCAGGTGTGAGTGGGTGCAGGGCCACCGCCGGGCTGTTCTTCCCAGGACTCCCTTGGTGCAAGGCCCAGGCCCCCCCCCCCCAGTTCAATAAGGGGATTTATATTTAGAATATAGTGCTTTTTTTGGACTCCAAAGACTGAAAATAATGTCAGTGGTCCATGGAAAGAGATTGGGATAAAGTACTTTATTGCTCAGTGTATCATAGGCATTCATTGCTAATTCTCTTTCATGCATTTATTTTTTTCATGGAGTTTATTATTGAGGTTTTCTTTTTTTTTTTTAAGATTTATTTTTTATTTATTTCTCTTCCCTTCCCCCGCACCCAGCTGTCTGCTCTCTGTGTCCATTCACTGTGTGTTCTTCTGTGACTGCTTCTATCCTTATCAGCGGCACCGGGAATCTGTGTTTCTTTTTGTTGCGTCATGTTGTTGTGTCAGCTCTCCGTGTGTGCAGCACCATTCCTGGGCAGGCTGCACTTTCTTTTGCGCAGGGCGGCTCTCCTTACGGGGCGCACTCCTTGCGTGTGGGGCTCCCCTATGCGGGGGACACCCCTGCGTGGCAGGGCACTCCTTGCGCGCATCAGCACTGTGCATGGGCCAGCTCCACACGGGTCAAGGAGGCCCGGGGTTTGAACTGCAGACCTCCCTTTTGGTAGGCAGGCTCCCTATCCATTGGGCCAAGTTTGCTTCCCAATTGAGGTTTTCTTATATGTTGGATACTTGCCTCATGGAGCTTATAGTCAAGTGGGTGAGACAGAAAATAAGTAGTCAATCAAATTAAAACATTTAAACTTGGGAGGAATGCAATAAAGAAAGCAGATCGGGAATGGTGGTGGAGAACAGAGCATGTGTGTGTGCACGCATGCCTGAGTGTGCCAGGTGTGTATGTGTGTGTGGTGACGGTGATGATGGAAAACATCTCTTCTATGAGGTGGTGAGGGAAATGAAGGGGTGACATGCCAGCCAAGACCTGTATGATGAGAATCCAGCTGAAGAGTGAGGCGGAAAGGGTGGGTGGCGCCCCTGAGCACTTTGTCTCTCCTATTCAGCAAAGTCGCAAATCCCTGTGAAGGGGGCTGAGACTTGCTTCTTGCTTCTAGCTCTGCTTTCCATCCTGTGCTCCTTCTGTGGCCTGGCTTTCTGTGCCTGCAACTCAGTTTGCAGGGGACCCCAACATCTACAGACTCTCAGCCTCCAGAAGCCACCACTGATTGACAGTCTAGCCCTGTGCCTTAGCTCAGGCACCCAAGGCAGAGAATCTGATTGGTCTAGCTCATCTCTGTGAACCAGAATGCCCCTGAATGACCCCCCACCCCCATCAAATGTTGCATTTGAGCCTCTGACCCATGGCTATGCCAGGATAGGGTGGAAGGATGGGTGTCTGGTGGTCACAGAAAATTTTATTGTAATCTCTCAGTCTGCCTTTGCAGTAGCCTGATGTGAGGAATGGGGGCCACAGAGGGTGCAGGGGTCCCTGAATGGCCCAGGAGTCTCCTGCAGGCTGGGGATGGGCCAGCCCAGCGGCAGAGTATGGAGATGGCTTTGCCAAGTGAGAAGGGGACCAGGACAATGCTTCCCAGGATCCAGTTGACCTTGGGGCAGAGGTTTCCACACAGAATCTTCAGGAGCAGAAGTTTTTAAATTCCTGGTACAAGATAGATTAATAAGCAAAGGAAAAGCACAATTAAACATTAAAAAATGCTTATGATAAAAAATGTTCCTTATTCAAACAATGCTTAGTGGTCAGATTTTGGGGCACACTGAGGCACAGTTTGGAATTGCAAAGCATTGCTGCTGTGGGCCTCCTTTCAAATGGCAATTTTGCCCTAGAAGATTCAAGAAATGTCCCTCCCCTCCCCCCCTTTGATTAGTGAGAAAACCTTTCTTCAATTGGAATCAATTTGGTTAATAAAAGCTTTTTATAAGAAGTCTAGGAAGTATGCATTTTTAAAGCTTAAAGCTTCTATTATATTTAAGAAACCAAAATTCATCAAACTTAAACTCAGTTGGAGAGATGAGAAGATTTTATTTTGCCATGTCAATGGATTTCAGTCTTCCTTTAGGCTTTGTCAGATGTTTTAAATGAAAAAAAAAAAGTGTATAGATGGAATAATTTTTATAAAAACCTTGGGGTGAATAATCAAAATCTTATGTATTTATGGGGAACACCCAGAAAGGCGGTCCGACAGTGTGGTGGGGAGAACGGGGAGTGTGTGGACGAAGTAGTCATGAAGGTCCTTTCAACCTGGAACTTTGAAGAGTCTCTGTTTTAGGTACTTTTGTGGGACTGTTTCATGAGCTCTTCTTTACATTTGAAAGATTATAACCACGTCTTAGGGAAAGCTCTGGGATCAGTGAAGTTATTCAATGAGAACTTTCCTGCATTCTGTAACTGACCATACACTTCAATATTTTTCATGAGGTATCAACTAATTTGCTGTGTCATAGTGATCTTGATGAGTTCCTGAGAGGAGCTCAAGGCAGAGCTTAGGTGAATTCTTAAATCGAATGTCCTAGGTGCTGTAGGGGACACCCTGGCAGGCCCTGCAAGCCCCCCAATTCCAGGTGTGAAAATGTTTTATGTCCACAACTATTGAAGAAAAGTTAAAGACACTCAGATGTCTGGACACCTAGAAGCGCAAAGGATTAGTTAAGGTGGGACTGCAAACAGCTTGCAGCCTCAAACATGTGAGCCTCCAGCTCAGCATGAGGGGAGCGCTCCGTCTTCAGTTCAGAATGTTTAGCCAACATGGTCAATGACAGAAGAAAGGAAAGCACACGCTACTCCTGGGCTGGCTTTCCATTATCTTTGAATTAATTCGAGGTTGAAATTCTTGGTCCATGTCTCTCCCCTGTGCGTTTCTTGGTTTGGCTGTTTCTCTGTTTCCCCTTCTCTCTGTTCTTCCTGTCTGGCTGCCTCTCTAACTTTCTCTGTCTGTCTGTCCGTGGGCGTCCTTCCTTTCCCAGTCAGAGTCAGGCCAAGTCCGCGCTCTACCCTTCCTCTCTTCTGACCTCTGGTGGTGTCTCTTGCTTCCACTAATGGCCTCTGGTTTGAGAAAGCGCTGCTGGTCAGGGAAGCACTCTCACTGCCAAGTGGGCGTGCCGCGCTCGGCCAGCCTTAGCCAGGTTTGCCCTGCAGTTCTGCTAACCCGGTGCCCGTATTCAGGCATCCACTGCCTCCACTCTTCCCTTCCAAACCTCACCGTGCTGTTTATTCTTCCTGGGCTGCCAATGTAAATCCACTTTGAAAGGTGTTCATTTGACTTGGCAGAAAACACGTTACTCCCATTGGGCCCTGTGTGCTTATTTGCTGTTGAGACTTTGACTTGTAGGCTTTGGCAAACCCTGGTCTCTGTACACAGCATTGTTACACTGCCTGGATGTGGCAGAACTGGGTGCTTTTCCCCTTTGAGCTCTAAATCTGCAGATACCCTCTCCATATTTTATACATTAAGGGGTGATCTCACTGTCCGAATGATCCCAGTCGGTCAAAGCTTTCAGCACCCACTGTGTGCTCAGTACCTGAAGCTGAGTGTGTGCAATATTTGCTATCACCTCTATATAATATATTTTGTACAGTAAAACCTCAGTTCTAGAATAAAAGTATGTGCATTAGGTTGAAACATGAAATTCCTGATGTTTGACCATTTTGACTTACAAACGTGGCAGTTTCATATGATTCAACCTAGAAGTATTGACTGAGTAGAAGGCATGGGCCTGACTTTCATTAACTCATCTAGTCAAGGTACATGTATTGAGCATCTGCCCCGTGCCAAGCATTTTGCTAGGTGTTAAGAGTGACAAAGAGAAGTGGCATCTGTTTCCTGTCCTCTAGCCAGGAAGACAGATACTCAACCAACTCTAAGTGTCAGGAGCGTGGAATGCCTCTCAGAGTATGCTGAGAGCATGGCAGGGTGTCCACCTCTCACGGTTTGCCTGGGGTTGTCCCACTTGTAGCACTGAAGTCCCAGGCAAACCAGGACTCCCTTACTCTAGGGGGTAGGGGGGCCGTTTGGGCTCTATGCAAAAATAGCAGCAACAACTCTGTGGCTAAAGAAGCGATGCCCACCCCTCTACCGTGGGAGAAGCAAAAAACTCATTAGTAAAATAAAAGTTCTCTGAAGGCTCAGAGTGGAGAAAGCTGTTTAATTTGTTTCACCAGGATTTCTCTGACTTAATTGACCTTTGAGCTCTATTCTTGCTGACACACTGTGAACATCTTTGGTTCTCCCCTCTTGTGTCCTTTGGGGGAAAATTGCATCACCCTCTATGCTAAAGTGCATGTTATTACCTTATGTTATTAGCCTTACCCATGATTGGGGCAAAAATTAGTATTAAAATAGCCCATCACAAGAAAATGTACTAATGACGCAATCTTGGGATTAAAAGGTTTCTCAGAAGGGTTGCTAATGTGCTGCGGAGGGTCGTGAGCTACTGCAAAGCTATTTTTTTTCTGACTGACACACACAGCAAGGCTGGCTGCTCACCTCTTTCAGCAAGTGGGTTTTTTGCACTGAAGGCTGTACCAAGTTGTTATGGAAACAGAAACTGTCTCCCCCATCTGAGAAGAGCGCATTGCTAATAATTAGAAAGCATGGTTGAGCAAACTTTAGTGGAAATGATTAATCTTTGCAAAGCACAGGTAAGCCTACAGGACTGAACAGGTGCTTTTTGGCCTTTGTACTTTATAGCCCCAGAAAATATTAATTTGGAACCAGCTGAGGAAGCTCAGACTTCTGAAGTTTCTTACTTCAACAGGGAAAGTAATCTGTTAGTATTATGGTAATTCGCTATTTAAGTTAAAAATTTTTAAAGACATCTCTTAAGCCTATAAAGTTTCTTATGTATTTTGTAAACCCTGTGAGCTTGTTAGAATGCAGATTCCTGGGCCTCTTTCCAGACCCACTGAGTCAGAATATTTGAGGGAATGGTCTTAGAATTTGATTATTTAACAAACTTCCCACTCATTTTGATGCTTTCTGATTGTAATTAGCATTTGTCCAAACCTTTTCTGTGAAGGGCCAGATAGTAAATTGTTAGGTTTTATAACTCTATCTTTGTAGTGTGAAAGCAGCCGTAAACAATATGTAAAGGAATGGGCACGACTGTATACCAATAAACCCTTATTTACCAAATGAGCTGGTGGGCCCGGTTTGGCCCTCAGACTGCAGTTTGCTGCCCCTTGCTCTAATAGACACTAAGGGGAAGCAGATTTGGCTCAACTGATAGGGTGTCTGCCTACCATATAGGAGGTCCAGGGTTCAAACCCAGGACCTCCTGACCCATGTGGTGAGCTGGCCCATGTGCAGTGCTGCTGCACGCAAGAAGTGCCATGCCATGCAGGGGTGTCCTCTGCGTAGGGGAGTCCCACGCGCAAGAAGTGCGCCCCTGCAAGGAGAGCCGCCCTTTGTGGCAAAAGCGCAGCCTGCCCAGGAATGGCGCTACACACACAGAGAGCTGACAGAGAAAGATGATACGACAGAAAGAGACACAGGTTCTGAGTACTGCTGACAAGAATGCAAGCGGACACAGAAGAACACGCAGCGAATGGACACAGAGAGCAGACGATGGGGGCGGGGAAAGAAAAAAAATCTTAAAAAAAAAAAGATCTACTAAGTGCTGCCCAGTTAATGAGACTTCTTTCAAAGGACTTTGTGCTAACAATCAAACCCTCATGCAGATACCCCCTTCAGTTCTATCTAAAGACAGGCAGTAAAAGATGTCTGCCAGGGCAGGGAGGCTTTTGAATGAGCGAATGGTAAATTGTTCTGAAACCAACCCAAGTGAGCATGGATCTCCTTGCCACCTAGCTTAACTGTGAATAAGGTGATTTCCTGGCTTGGGGGCTATAACACAAGTGAAGTGATGACCATGAATCTGTTTTTAAGGACCTCAGGCTTTTTTTCAAGAAGAAGGTGGAAGCTTGGTGGCGGTGGTAGAGGGGTGATTTGGGGCACGACTGACAAATATCACAAGCCCAAGACATGGTGCCCCGCTGTGGAAGTGAGAGCTGTGAAGGGACTCCACTCTTAATTGATGCAAAGTACCAGGTCCCATCCAGGTGAGCCTACTGGGAAGGAACTCACCTGGGTGAGGTAGTTTTGCCCTTGTTTTTTCTGCTCTACTTTCCACTTCAGGTCCTTCTTGCTAAGGACCTGCCATATCTGTCGAGCATGTCCTTCAGTGATCAGCAAACTTCCACTCTCCTTCCACCCACCCCAGTCCAATTCCATACCATAGAGTAAGATTTGCATCTATACCCTGACTTAGGACACTGAAATTCTTCCTCAAAATTCCAACTAAGTTCAGTAACTTAGATTTTTCTCAGCATTTTCAAATGCCATAATCGCACATTGTGTCTTACATTCATTGTAGCTAATCTCTCATTGCTTTTAAAAGGATCTTGAAGGAAAAGGGGGCCCATTCTCTAAGTAGTAAGTATTAGAGAATGTACTCTTACATGTTTTGTTGCATTACATTGGGTGGGGTTATTTGTCTAATTGTATACATCTGTAGCAGTTTGATATAGTTATGAATTCCAAAAATAGATATTGGATTATGTTTGTAAACTGTTCTGTACCTGAGCATGATTAAATTGTGATTAGGGCTTTGATTGACCATGTCAGTAGGGTCAAGGGGTGGGGACTCACAGATAAAAGACATGGCAAAGGACAAAATTGGTGGTTTTTGATGTTGGAGTTTTGATTTGGAGTTTGATGCTGGAGTCTTGAGCTGGAGTCCCAGGAAGTAAGCACACAGAAGAAAGAGAAGCAAGCCCTGGGAAGAGAGGAACTGAGCCAGGAGAAGAACACAGAGAAATAGAGACAGCTCCTTAGATACGGCAGAAACCCTGCGGAGAGAGACAGAGCCATTCACCTGATAGTCTACAGCTGACCTTGTGGAGAGAGGCAAAGCCTAGAGAGCCTCACAGACTATAACTGACCTTGTAGAGAAAACCGAAGCCCTTAGCCTGGAGAAAAGCAAAACCTGGGAAGAGAGGAACCCAGGAAGCCTGAACTCTGGCAGATGTTGGTAGCCATCTTGTTCCAACATGTGGCAAAAGACTTTGGTGAGGGAAGTAACTTAATGCTTTATGGCTTGTTATCTATAAGCTCCTACCCCAAATAAATACCCTTTATAAAAGCCAACAGACTTCTGCTATTTTGCATTAGCACCCCTTTGACTAATACAATGTTGAACCAGATATTATGAGCTTTTCTGCTTCCTTTGTTCTGATGTTCTGTTTTTCCAAACGTTTTCTTAGTTTGAAATTTTTCTTTTTATGTGTTTAAGGAAGAAACATTCCCCTGGACCACAGCCACAAATGCATTGACTAATGCTGCTTTCAGATGTATTTCTGCTCACATCCTTGAAGCTCTTCTTCTTTGTGTCACAGCAATTTCTTGCTATTATCTTATTTTCTGATTTCTTTTGAAGGGATAATGATGGTAGCCCATTTGTGCATTTTGTAATGTTTTAATTCAGTTATGTTCACACTACAGCTTATGCTGGAAACATAATGGCCCCCATACACCTGAGTTATTCTCTTTGATTCAGCCTTAAAATCTGTTTCCCACATAGTTAGAATCTGTATATTGTAGTATCATTAGCTTGTGTAGCTTTGCAATGTCATTGTCATCTCATTGTTATCAAATGCAAGAACATTTTCTTTTGACATATTTATATCCACTTCTATGACTACTTTACATTCATCACAAAGTGATTTAAAGCCTTCTCTTGTTCACTATTTCTTTAAGCCTTGACTTATATATATATACACACATATATCTTTCTAATATGAAAACTTTTTATGCTTGCTTTTCTTGTGTGTAATTTTTCCCCCGATCTTCTTTTATTCTTTCTGTCCAATATATAGTTACTTTTCTTCCAGATAACATTTGTACAGTGGGCAACAGATTTCCCACCTTTGATTTCCATGGACTTTTGCTTAACCTGCCTCTGAGAGATTGGTTGGGGTGGGGCACTAGGGAGGTATTAGTGGTGATTATTTCAGGCAGCCCAGTGAGGGCTTGGAAAGTTTGGAGTCTGGAATCAGAAGGGCCCGGGTTTTCAAGTTCAGCCCATTGTCTGGCTCAGTGACCCTAAACCTCAGGTCCCACCTTTACAATTTGGGGATGATAGCACCTCCCTGGACCTCGGCTGTTTCAAATGCATGTAAAGTGTTTAGCATTGGCCTGCTGAAGAGTGAGTACTGTGACCATGATGACTAGGAGAAGGTGGATGAATCCTTTCAACCTCTCTCATCTACTTGAGAATAAATACCATCCATCAGAACATGCCAGTTCTCATAAGCCCTGTCTATTTTCAACCTGATTTGCTGTGATTCATTACATTTACAGTCTGTAAATTCAGGTTCTTTATTTTGTGGCTCTCTATTTTGGGTAGTGGACCAATGATTACTTTTGCAAGAAAGATTTGGTTGGACAAATCCTTTCAATTTCTTCAGTTTCAATCCTGAGAACAGAAATGGTAGGTATTATAGTTATGGTTCATGACCCAGTTGCTGCCTGTCCAGTAAGTATTTTTTTTTCCAACTCATCAAACAATAGAGACATCTTGGACTTTTCTATGTGTATTTGGCTTTGGAGAATTATTAGCTTCAGAGAATTATTTCTGTCCTCAGATTGACCCTTCCATTGCAAAGCTTCCATCGAGTTTAGTTTTTAGGAACATCTTTAATTTCTTTTGCAAAAAACCATCATATATGGTGAGGATACCATTACTCAAGCTGGTGAAGGGTACAAGAAAAATGCTGTGTAATGAGTGCAGAGTAGTCTACTTCAGGTTCTTGTGATTATTGCAGAATGATACTTTCTTAATTTCACTGGTTTCCTTTATCCTCAACAGAACGTTGGTGCTTTCTGAGCAATGTATACTCTCAAATTTCAGCTCTGTGAAACTGCTAGACAATTAGGTAAGGGGAATTCTCTTTTTTAAAAGATTACTTTATTTAAAAAATATTACCTTATTTCCACGGATTTGTCATCTGTTTCCATGGAAATAGAATTGAGAGAGTTTCTGACGATCGTTTTCAAGGCTGACTCCCAATTCCCATTCCAGTTTCCATAGAGATGGTAGCAAAACAGAGATGGTGAAAGACAAGGTAAAAAGGATTCCATAAAGTGGTGAGCTGGAGAGCTGCATGTGGCTGTGGACCAGTCCCTTCCCCTTCTCTAGTGGTTACTGTCTGGTCAATTTGGTCACTAACCTTCTGTGATGCTAACACTTACGGTAAGCTCAGGGGTTAATATTCAGAAAAGTGCCCTGTGCCCTTCGAGGAGAGAAATTGCTGCTTTCCACATTTCTCTTTGTCTTCTGCATACAAACTCAGAGCTCCTCGATATTCATTTGGCCTCTTTTTTAGAATCGTCTCTAGAAACGCAGCTGAGTCAGTCAGGTATTGATTGCCTGGCAATTTCTGCATCTCTAGTCTCCCAAGGTGGGCAGGAAGGGAGAAGCCAGCTTTTGTCTGTCAGGAGTTCAGACTGAGTGAACACATGGCAGAAGCTTTCCAGTTGTCTGTCTGCTTTAGTAGGCAGGCCCAGGAACAAAAAGGCAAGGCTGAGTGGCATTGTCAGGAGCCACACTTTGCTATTTCTCAGGGCTGTCTGGGTTGCTTGCCTGGAAATAAAGAAATTGGTTTTATGTTTTTAGTTAAATCAAAGCCATCGGTATCTTTAACAGAACATTTGGTCAGGAGCTGACTAACTGATATCATTAACTGAACTAACCTGACAAAATAAAAAATGATGTCCTTTGAAGAAAGTGGGTTTGAAATAAATAAGGATGAAGTGAGATGTTTGAATGGGATTTTCCTCCTTTGGACCCAGGGCTTTTGGTACCTGAGGCCCAGAGGGAAGAATTTGGGACAAGAATCTTCTCCTGGAAGATTAAGGCCCTGCTGCTTGGAGATGGGCTGCTCTCCAGAATCTCAAGATGGCTGGCCTCTGCTTGGAAGGCACTTAGGGGGAAGTCTTGACTCTTCCTTTGCATGACAAGCACAGTTCTAAAAATTAGCATGCCTGTTGATTGGAATGCCCAGAACTGCCTCTGCCCTTCCTGTTAACCCTTTTTGGGAGGGAAGGGAATAGTAGTGGCTTGAATCTCTACCTAGGCTAAGTGTAATTTAACCTGGGAAGGGCATTTGACCTTCAGCAAAGGTCCATCACCTTTTTGATTTTGTAAGAGCTAAAAAGGGGCTGAGAAGCAGCTGTGAAACCACTGTGGATGAAAGTGTTTAAAAGTGGGAATGTGACCACTTGCATCTTTCGTCAGCACCTCTGTGGTCGCATGTGGATTACTGACATAATGAGAGACCTGGAAGACTGGGCCTTCAGGTTGGCTGTATGTGGAAGGCGCCCCTTCTGCTGGGAGCCCTCTTGTGGTCCTGTTCCTCTTTGGCCCAGGCTTCTTCAGTCCCATGGAGTTTGGCTGAGATGTGCTGAGGAGCCCTCTGTACCTCCTCTGCCTCCCCCGTGCCTGATGATGGAGGGACCTTGCATTTGAGGTGCTCCACATTCTTCAGCAGGGTCTGTGGTTCAAATCCCACTTGGGGCTGTATTTGTGCCTTGGATTTTCTTAGCTTTCCTTTCTGAGAGTCTACCCCCCATTCTAGGTCTTAACTGGTGTTCATTTCTTTTGCTTCTTTTGTTAAGCCTTAATTGGGAAAGGAAAAGGAAAATCTTCCAGAAATGTGGACATAACAGGATGAACTACTTTAGCTTGATCTAGTGACCCTGAGTTTCTGAGAGTCTTGCCAAACAGGACCGGGAGGTGGGGGGAGTAGGTGTAAGGTTCTTGGTTTACCTGTTGGGGATCACACAGCAGGCCTGTTGGCTGAGCACTTGCTTTGTGCAAGGTGCAGTGCCAAGTGTGTTATCTCATTCCTTGTGACAGTCTGGGAGCGCAGACACAGAATGGGCATACAGCAAACATAGGGAAACTGAGGCTTGCAGCTTCTGCCAGCCCAAAGTCCACCCCAGTGAGAATCATGATCTCACCAGTGAAGGTCAGGTCTCACCCCTGGTTTCCCTCAGTCTGAGAGTGCCCCAGCCACAGACTGGGGTGAGGACCCAGGCCTCCCAACTGCCAGGTGCCACCTCCTACACCCATCATTTTTACTAGCTTTATGCATAGCTGATGTCTTCTTTTGAGGCCAGGTGATGAGTCTTCCAAGAGCTATGACTACCTCCTGCTCCAAAGGCCCAGCTGCTCCCCTTCTGATGTCCTGGGATGTCCTTGGTATGTGACTCCAGAGCCAGGCATGTTGCATGCACCAGATACGTACTTATTTGTCTGGTCTCCTGACTTTGGGAGGCTGTGGAGAGCCAGGGCTACATCTTCTACACTAACATCTAGTAGGTGCTCAGAAAATGTGTGGCAGATCTGAGTAGCTGCTTTAGCTGCTCTGAGTAGATTCTCAGATCTGGCAGACCATCTGTTTGATCCCATGGTGATGAATAACCAACAAGGGCCTTTGTAGGGTCCCTGCCCCTGGAGTCATCTCTGTCCTCTGTGACTGGTAGATGGTCCTAGCCTGAGTGGAAACAGCAAGAACAGCTGACACTTACAATATTCACCCTTCACTAACTGTAAAAGGATTTGGCTGTAGGGTTGTTAATCAAGCTGTCAGGTAGAACATGAAGGTCTTATTTATTATATAAGTAGGTACTTTATAAAGAAACTGAGCTGCAATGATGAATAGATATTGGACACCAATTATGTTGCTGCTATTAATCAAGATATTCACATTTAGCAGTAACAGGGACAGTGAGGAGTTATAAAAGTAAATAAACTTTCCCAAGGCTGAATTTCACTATTCAGTGATTAATTTCCCATTCAGAACATTGGCTATTTACAAATTAGACTTGAAAAAAAGTTGGTAATAACCTCAATTTAAACAATAGTTGTAGTTAGGCATGCCAACATCAGGAGATAGTGCTAATTATTTTCAACTTAATCACAAATAAATTCTTGGGTTTAAAATGTATGTACCTATTAAAATATGTCCTAATCAATACTTCTGTTAAGTAATTTTAAAAAATACTTTGAGAGCTCAGAGAGTCATATCACGTGCTCCATTGTCACAGCTGATAGGATTTGACCCCATCACCCATCCTCCCCAAAATTCTTATGGTCTTTGCCATAAACTGATTTATTTATTTACCTACTTTTTGATTTCCTGTGAGCTGCATTTTATGCAAGAATCTTTGGAGTTGATTACCTGTTTGCCCCTATTTTCTCATAGTGGGAGATCCTCACTGCCTGCTTGTGGGAGTAAATGAAACAATAGCTAACATCCCAAACCTGAAGATATAAATTAATTTTAATACAAATACCTGTGTTTTCTATGCAAGAATTGATGAAAAATGAGGATGTTTTGAGTAAGTTATTTAGCAGGACAGCCTTGTCCCACTACTCACTGAGGGGAACTCATCAACATTCTTTAGCCCTGTCAGAGTGGAAAAGTCTATTTGCTTTAAATGAGATTCTGCTTGATTGCTATTTTTATTTTGAAAATCCAATTTTAGTTCTTTGTCTCACATAATAATGAGCTTTTTGATAAATATTGTCACCCTTTATTATAAGTGCAAAGGGGAGATAACAAACAGCTTTCTGCCATCAGATAGTGTCATAAAATCAAATGCGAGGATCCCATTTGTTATTGGCATAAATAAATATGTTCCTTCTTACTGGACAGAGGGAAAGAGGATGTTAATGGTAAGTTTAGAGAAATTTGAAAATATAGAAAATCACTTTATTTTCATGTCTAATATTTCTTCTGTAGAGAGAAACTGAGTCTGAAATGGGTGTTACTCTCTTTTCAATATGGAGTATCTACAATTAGATAAGTTTGACAATGAATTATTTCTTTTTTTTTAGGAGGCACCAGGGATTGATCCTAGGACCTTGTACATGGGAAGCAAGTACTTAACCACTGAGCTACATCTGCTCCCCAGTGAGAGTTGGTTTTTCCATTTGTTTGTTTTGTTTTTAGGAGGTACCAGGGATCAAACCCGGGACTCTGTATATGGGAAGCAGGTGCTCAACCACTTGAGCTACGTCTGCTCTGCTAATTGGGTTTTACCTTGCTATCACTGAGAGCTCTTCACATGCTGTGGATAGTTTTTGGGAATGTGGACCCTTGTCATTATTCTTTGCTATGAGTTGCTGCTGGGGTGGTAAGAAATGGCTTTTCATGGCACAGGATGGAAAATGAATCCTGGAAGTCCAATACAGCTCAAGTGACAATTTGAAAATAACAATCAAAGAAATAAGTAGAAGCTGAGACCCACATTCAGTTAACAAGCAGAGGATCTAATCTTTTGGGCATTGAGTGGAAAGCCTATTTCGGAGTTTATTTCACAGCGCATTATGACAACATTTCTTTAGATTACAGTTCATCTCCATTTAAAAGATATAATCTACATATTCTCATCAGAAATAATCAGAGACAAAGCCTTGCAAAATTCTCTTTTTTTTTCTTCTGAAGTTGACCTCATTTCCCAAAGGAACATGTTTTACCCTGTGAAATATAATTTAATTGACCCTGTATTAGTCAGCCAAAGGGGTGCTGGTGCAAAATAGCAGGAATTGGTTTGTTTTTATAAAGGGTATTTATTTATTTGGGGTAGGAACTTACAGATACCAGGCCATAAAGCATAAGTAACTTCCGTCACCAAAGTCTATTTCCATGTGTTGGAGCAAGATGTCTGCCAATGTCTGCAAGGGTTCAGGCTGGGTTCCTCCCTTCCTCAGACTTCTTTTTCCTGGTCTCAGGGTTCCTCTCTTTCTGGGGCTTGTGCCTGTTTCCTCTGTGAGCTTACTTCCAGGGATTCCAGCTTAAGGCTTCAGCATCAAACTCTGACATCAAAACTCCAACATCAAAACCTTCCAACTCCGTCCTTTGCCATGCCTTTTATCTGTGAGTCCCTACCCACCAAGAGTCGGGGCTCAATGCCATACTGGCACAAGAGGTTTACCTGAGTACTTAATTAAGTAAACTTCTGAATCCAATATAATCTAATATGCCCAGAGGAAAAGATCCGTTTATAAACATAATCCAATATTTCTTTTTGGAATTCATCAATAATATCAAACTGCTACAGACCCCAACAAAATTGGAGGAAAACCCTTTATAATTACTAGTGGGTAAGAAAGCAAAAATGGGTTTGGGAGAATTGGGGCTAGAAAAATTCTTTTTTTTCCTATTAAAAAATAAGTATACTAAATATACTGAAAGAGATGTAGGGAGACCTTGTAATTCCCTATTAGTTTGCACACAATTCTGGTAGGTAGTTTCGAATGCTGGTGTTGAGCATGGGAGGAAGTTGTGGAGTTTGTGGTGGCCACTCTCTCCTTTGGCTGAGTACAAACTGGAGCCATGGTGGGAGGCCACCTACTTAAGTCAGTAGCAGGGCCATATGGGGGCTAATTGCCTTGGTGCCCTTTGCCTCTTCAAAACTTTACTTTCAGGATGCCCATAAATTTTTTGCCTTGGTGTAATGTGTTCGCTCATTTTCTTGGTTCACACTTGCCTGAATTTAAGAAGAGCCACAAAATAAATGATCGTTCAATGGGGACGTCAGCAGTGACTGATGAATCTTGGACTCACATTCTTTCAATTTAGGAAACATGGAAGTGCCTCAATTGTAGAATCATCTACTTTTTCCAGAGCATCTCTCCCTGTAAGTTTGTGATGGGTTTGTTTATAGGGGAGACAGCCACTGAAAGTCAACCTTGAAGGCAGCATAGCTGTTCTGAGCAGAAGAATCCAGGCACATGTCACTGCTAGTCTTTGAGTGCAGGAAACAAATGCTGTTACAGAGATGGGGAAATGGAGTGAGCAGAGCTTTAGGCTTGTGCAGGGCAAGCCCTAAGAGGTTCCTTAGGAATGCATACTGTACACTTGTCATACCTTTATGGGTAGGGACCGCCTTGGCCATTGTTGCAACCCAGAACATGGAGGGCATTCATTAAATATCTGAGTGACTTCCAGCCAATTCCTATGATAGTCCACTGGGTGCCAGGCTTTGAGTTAAAGCCTTGTGACTCCCTTCCTCAATATTAGTAGCGTAGAAGCGAGGTCTAGAGAGGCTGTCACTTGCCCAAGGTCACCAGCCATGAGTCCCTAAGTGTATATTTGAATCTGTCCTATGCCTAGCACTGGCAATGGGAAGAACAGCCCACCTGTCCCATGCTGGAGGAGTCCACATAGGCTTTAGTACATCCCCAGCCCCATTGTTCCCTCACCCTCACAGCTGATTCCATCACAGGTGGAAGCACTTTAGGGTTTACACGGGCTATTATTGTACCTGGTAAAATTGAATCCATTTCGGGTGATGAACTCTTTCCTAACCATGCTGCCAAGAAGGGCTCATCTTTCTATTTTCCTCTGATTCAGGGTTGTGACCATGGATGGAGGGAGGAGGGATTTCACTGGAACTGGGATTCTGGAGTTTTCCAGAGCTAATAGAAGAATGCTGCCCTGTTTATCTCTGTTAGCAACATTCTGGGGTGAGAGTGCTAACTGTTTTCAGCTCCAGTGAAAAGAATGACTTCTGAGGTACGTGACTTGTAGGCAGAGAAGTCCTAAGTGGAGACAATTATTCTGCCATCATGTTGCTACCCCAAGCCTGGGCCAGAGGCCGAGTGCCTTGAAAGCTGGGGGAGTGGGGGAGGGAGGGGGGAGGAGAGAAGGAGGGAAGATTTGTGTATGTGTTCCTGTAGGTTCTACTCATAAATGTTGACAAGACAGCAATGAAGCTCTCCGTTTGGAAGGTGAAGTAATGGAAAAACCTCTTTCAGTACCACTCGTTGTGATTTTTGTTCTTTCCAGATTGTTTCTTCTAAATGGCTCAGAGTCCAGAAACTTCCAAGCTTTGCTTTGCCCTGACATGTTGGCTCTTTAGGATACAAAAAGGAATATTTATGTTAAAATTAGATGGCTTTCCTGAAGAAGAGGGGTTCTTTACAAAAAGCGTTTTTAGATCAAATAACTTTGGGAAATTCTGCCTTCTCCATCCTTTTATTGGCAATTTTTCATTTGTCCTGAGAAAGTCCTGAGAAAGAAACCTGTTTTATATTACCCTGGCATTTCTCAAATGTATGTAGTATCCAAAATTCTAATTTGTCTGAAGCATACTTCTAGAAATGGGACTTTAGGTTTTTAGAGTTCAGTAACATGACATCTAAAAGTTAAATTGTATTTATTCATAAGCGTATTATTCTACAGATTCAAAGCCAAATTCTTTAGACCAGAGGTCAGCAAACTTGTTCTGTTAAGGTGCAGATTGTAAAATTTCAGGCTTTTATAGACCATACAGTCTTTGTTGCAGCTGGTTAACTGTGCCATTGATAATGGGTGTGGCTGTGTTCCAATAAAACTATTTACAAAACCAGACTGGGTTTGGCCTACAGTTGTAGGTCAATACTCCCTGCATTAGAACCCGAGTATCCAGATTACTCTGCTGCATACTGCATGCTGTCCTCTCTGACTATAAAGGAGTTCTTCTCTCTGGATTCAGTAAATACTACTCAGCCTCTCCAACTGACTGAAGCATCCTTCCTGAGAGGCCTTGCTGAATGCACGGGTGGAGCTTGAGATCCTGTTCCACTGGCCTCCTGTAGCTCTCTGTGGGGTCCTCCATCATAGCCCCAAGCAACTCTACTGCCATCACTGACTTTCTTCCCTGCCCCTGCCCTCCGGCGAGCTCCTAGGGGCAGAGACCTTATTACTAGTTCTCACTCTCCAGCCCGAGGACGAAGCACTCAGCACACTGGAGGCCCTTGCCGTGAGCTTGCTGAATGAATATCATGTGGTGATATTTGATACAAGTGTTTTGTTTTGATCTGTTTCATTTTCAGTGAAGTCTTTGCGCTAATAGTAAGTATAACAGGAGGAAATACTCTTTTCAAATAATAATTCTGAGGACCCCAAAGACATGAATTGTTTTGCCGGGATCTGGGGATGAATTCCACATCCTCCCAAGAGCTATACTTCTTGGGTGAAAAAAGGAAGAAATGAGGCTGCTCTGCACTGTGGTAAATTAGGCACATGGGACAGAAAAACCAAGTGGAAATGGTAATTTAGGGGCCAATGGGGAGGCATTTGAAAAATTTGAAGGCATATTTTTCTCTTTCTCTGTGTTTTAGAGATTAAATGATACAGACCTTTTTCTCTTTTCACCCAGGCCTTTAAAATACTTTTTCCCTGGTAATTTCTCTTCCTATTACATGACTGTTCCAATTACATCTCTACCTTTAAGATAATAGAACTGCATTTTTAATGTGCTCTCTGCTGTATCTGGATTTACACTATCTCTCCTCCTTCAGGCTTTCTGCAAAAAGTTTAACTAAATTCATATTAAAATAAAGTCAGTGAGTTAAAAGGGAATGACCACAAAAAAATAAGTAAAAAAGAAAAAATGACCCTTAAAATCTCAAATCCAACCCAAACGTTTACTAATGGCTGATCTCCCCATGTCTGAAGCCACAACAGCACTGCTTTCACCATTTCCCTGATGGGAAGCATGACCTCCATGCTGTAGCAAAGCTCTTGAGTTGGCCTAGTGAGGAGGGAGGAAAGGAGAGGATGGCCTGGAGTTCCCTAAGGTCTGAGCTGCATTCATCTAAAGAGATGCTGTGATGAATTTCCTGAATCGAGAGAAGGGGCTGGACTCAGATAAGCTCTCAGGAATTTAGCCCTCTTCTGCTGCCATCCCCAAGAGGGAGGCAGGGTGTGGTGGCATTTAGCTTCCTGGCAGCAAGAGCAGTGGTGACGTCCCAATTTCATGCCATTGTGATGGATATCATGGAAGAGTCATATAGCATCTTGGCCTTCAGCTTCTGGATGACGCCATCTGTAGCTGGAGTGACTGATCGCCCTCCTGGGTGGTCTTAGATACTAGAAAATAAAACGTCACGTATCCAGTTGAGTATTAGATGCCATCATGCCTATCTCTCCCTTTGACTTTATAGGAACTGGGTAGAAGGAATCTAGAGATTTTTAAGCCTTGAAAGTTGAAATAATTCAACACCATATTTGTGTTCTTAATTTCATCAAGATGCAGACCCTTTCTCTGAGGAGCTCATATCTGACTAAAGGGAGTAGATTCATAAACCCCTAACTTCAAGTTCTGGGGGATAAAAGCATGTGTAAGCATGGGGTGGAGGGGGAAGGCATTGTTAGCTGTCTGTTGAAAGGAATGGGGACTGGGCAGTCAGGAAGGGCCCCTTAGGTGAGGTCATGGGTGATGGGCATTTAAGTATGACCTGAAGTTCACCATATAGGGAAGCAGGATGCCAGGTATCCCAGGCAAAGAGAGTTCATTCCCAAGTAACTGTCAGATTAATAGACATTAGGGGAGTAGCAGAAGAGGTATGTTCTGCCCCAACAAGCTTCTCAGAAGAACCTTTCTAGCTGTGGAACTTATGCACATGGAATTCATTGTATAGATTGTTAAACACTAGCCATGGTTGTATTTTTTCCGTCTTTTCTATTATTGCATTCACTTTTATCAGGCTAGAAAAGAAAAACTAAGAAAAACGCTAGCAGGAGAGACCGTGCAGGAAATTACCCTGACGGACAACCCTGCTGAGGGGAGCAGCGGTGGTTCAGCACCAAGGACAGCGGTGGGAAGGCGGCTTAGCTCTGTGACCTGGTAAAACTCAGGTTCTCAACTCCCAAAATGACCAGTTTTGCTGTTTATCATCCAGGTAGCATTAGTGGTGATGTTACACTGCCAAGTTCTGTAGAATATAGAGTGCCACTCATTTAGTACTTGGCAGACCACCCTGCTATCATTTGCACTGTTTCTCCCCACACGTTTCAAGATAATGGATTCATCCTCTGACTGACTTTGACAAGTCGACAGCATTTTCTATCCCTCCTCCAATGTGTCCAGCCTCAGTCAGAAGTGAAGCTGTGGCATCTGAGCCTCAGGCATAACTCTGCGTGTTGTATCCATTAGCTGAAGTAACCCCTGTTCTGATGGAGATGAAGGACCAGGTTTGTTGAAGGAATTTTTGGATTTTGTGAGCGTAAGTCCTGCTCGTTTATCTCCCATCTGGCTAAGGTGCTGACTGGGAAGCCTTTTTATGTGGACTTGGTTCTCTAAGAGGACCCAGTGAAAAGTCATGTTTTTTGTACAGGCATAGCTAGAGGATAAAAGAGGCTTTCCATTGAACTGGCTCACTTATGTGCACGTGTCGTTTATCTGGTTCTGAAAGGGCTGTCTTTTTAAAAGTTCAAAATGAATATTATGAAACTAACTCACTAGAGTTGATTGTACTCATGGTCCTTTGGGATTACTGTTGAATTTGGCATACCCAGGGCAATTGCACAGGACTCCATGCTCAGAAGGGTATGCCTTTGGTTTAATGCTCTGCTGTCACCATCTTGAAATTCTTAATGCTTTTAAAACAAGAAGCCCTCATTTTTATTTTGTAGTGGATCCTGTGTATAAGCTAGTACAGAAAGGGAATGACAACCAGGATAAAAGGACCCCGTAGAGACTAGAGGGTTTCCAAGTCCATGGAGATAACATGGATACTAATAGATTTTCTATTCATTAATAAAAGTTGCACAACTCTCCTCCGTGGTAGACAGTTTTACCATAATGCCAGTAAGGGACAGCACCAATGTCAAATTTACGGTTGGTAAGCGATCTGTGGCTCTTCAAGCAGTCTTATTTCCCCTTCTTCCCTCCCCCAGCTTTTCATATCTTGACCCCAGGAGGGACAAGGCATATCTAGCCCTAACATAGGGGCCAAGATGAAAGCCTTGTTTGGGTGGAACAGGCTGGCAGGTTGGGCTGCTCTGGGCATAGAATTGTCACATTACTGGGATGAGCAATGCTTTTTCCCAGCTTCAGGAGGAAGTTGTTTGGAGCTGTTGTCACCTGGGGACTCCTGTTGGAAGCCGTTTCCTCTCCATTAGATATGGGGGTAGGCAGAGTTAGTCAGAGCCCTGGTCCCCACAGCCAGACCCCACAGACAGGTCTGTCTTCTCCATCACCTGCAATTTCAGGGCATTTTGGTCAACACCCTCTGTGCCTTCATCTTGTATAGTTTATCAAGAGAACTTTCTATTCTTATACCATTCAAATTAATGAATACACATAATTTCCTACTTTTTAATCTTCATGGGTAAACATTGATCCTCATAAATCTGTTCCCCTAGTATTCCTTATTGGAGGTAGAATTATAACAAAGCTCAGTGGTGAGGTACTTAGACAAGGTAAATGTTCCTTAAAACCTCTTCTCACTGCAGAAAGCAAAGAGATAATGGGAGAAAACAAACTTAAGGACCTACTTCCAAAGGTTAAAAAGTTATGCTCTACATGATACCCGTCTCCACCCCAGCACTGGCACACACACACTAATTTCCTCCTTCCCACAATCTAGAGATTTAAAACCTCACATCCTTGTAACCTTTGATTTTTACCTCCTGCTTAAATTGAATCATGTCACTATCAGAGTGTCTGTCTATAGAAACCTTTGAATGTGAACCTCAAAGTGCTCCCTCCTGGTGTGCTTTCTCATCTTCTCTTTTACAGTAACGCCGTTGACAATAAGCCATTTTGCTTCTAGGGAAAGCAAATCTCTTTCTTCCAATTCTCCTTATTAGGATTAGAAATAAAATATTCTGGAAACATTTTACAAGCACTGGTTGCAATTGCAGAGGGATGGGGACCCTGAGCATAGGGTTTGGGTCTGTGGACCTGGGTTCTAATTCTGGCCCTGCTGCTTGGAGGCCATATGATCATGGGCAAATTCTTAACTTCTTTGGACCTTAGTTCTCATCTATAAAATGGGGACTTCTGTTTAAAATCAAAGAAAGGAAAGAAAATCATTCAAATACTATCTCAGGGATCAAGTGGGATAGTACTGTTATCTGGTTTGTGTTTGTGGTGGAGTTGCTGCGTCATCAATGTTGGCGAATCTGAAGAAAATGTTTCCTTCATTGAGTTGGATTTGTTTTAATCAATTGCAGTGAACATGTGCTAAGAAAGTTTTGAAGAACTTATATGGAGCAAAAACATATTCCTGCTCTGGGGAAATGGAGAATAACTCCCGAGCTTAGCCGCAGTAGCCTTTTATATCCACTAAAAAGAAGCAGAAGTTGAGCAGGCTCAACAAGCAGGGAGAATGCTGTGGGACAAACATGTAATTTTCAAAGTCTTTTTTATAATGGGACATCGCATCAGATTAATGATTTTACAATGAGTATTTTTCTGCCTTCTGGCCATATTTAATGTTCTGATGACTTTTTTTTTTTTAAGCATCGTCAACATCATCATCATTATAATAATACTCCCGTTTAGCACTTTTGGTTTTATAACCACGCTGAGCGGTCCAAACTGGTAAATGAACTTCCTGAGCTGGTATCCAGGGAGTGCCTGGGAAGGAGATATGCTGTTTTTTATCTGTGTTTTCTCATTGCACTGACCGAGTCAGTGGAATGTGGTGACATGCTGTCTGCTCACGTGTTCCCAATGTGGTGGGCTGCCATAGTCAGCAGCCTGCGGGCAGTTTGGCTTTGAAGAGCTCAGCTTTGGTGTCAAGCAGTGTGGGGTTTGGGGGCCAAGAAGGTTGGGGCATTATCTGGCCTTTGTGTTCTGCTATTTGGGTATGATGGTAGGTGATATCTATCTCCATTGTGCTTGTTGTGATGATTTAGTGAGAAGGTACTAGAGCCCAGCAGGCAGTGAAGAGTTCCCTATGTGTCAGCTGAGGCTGCTCTCATTACACAATAAAACCTAATCCACATGTCTGCCCCCAGCTGGGAAGTGGAGGGTCCTGGGGTGCACCCGCATCAAGGAGGTTTGCTTGGAGGAGGTTTGGATCCACTGGAGACCCACCACTTGCCCTCTGGTGCATTCGTGCTCCCCCTGCAAGTTTCCTTTAGGATGTGTTATGCCATCTGTAATGACAAAACCCGAGATGCAGGTTTTTTTTTGTTCCCTGTCAGTCAGTGGTGTCAAGCGATTCAAGAGTGGGAAGCCCATCATCCTCCCACTTCCAGAAAGTTCTTTTAAAACCTGCTTGGGGGTGAGGGGGGAGACTTTTCTTTTTTTAACACAAATGATGTGTTTTGACAAGAATATATCACCTTGGTGAGTTGATGCTTGCTGTTACAAATGGTTTTTCTGTCTGTCGATGGGGCATCAGCACTTGGGTTTCCCCATGCAGCACGGGCTAATAACTTGTATTGGAGGCAGGGTTAGTGTGATGTGTGGATTAATCTTTGTTAGAAATATGGACACCACAGCAATACCCAAACAGACTTCAGTGCTGCTCAAAAACCAGAGACCTAAGGGGAAAACAGTCCAAAGTGAGCTTTTTTCCCCCCAGTATCAGAGCCGTTCTTGACGACCAGCTCTGAGGTTGTGGGAAAAAGCCTCTTCTTTGGGTCTGTTTCTTCTCTGTAGAATGGGGAATGAGTGTGAAAGACAGGCCATCTCAGCCCCCCACTGGAGGTCTGTGTGCATGTATTCATGTGTGCACCCAGTTGGCTGTTGATTCTTCTCTGGGAATGATGGCTGCTGCCCTCCAGGTAATCCAGCCCAACAGAGGGCCTGGAAGTGTGCCCAGTGCCCACTGATGGCCATGCAGCTGTCAGGAGGGAAAGCCACCTTGAATGGAGCAGGTGTTACAGAGCCGGCAGAGCTGCCCGTCACTCAGTCACATTGATGGGGGTACCTACCATGGGGAGGAAGGAATCTGAGAATTAAGGCTGTGAAATGATATTGATTGTAGCCCTATTGGACTGCATGGACCTTCCTTCTAATGTTCCTCCTCCTGCGAGCATGATGAGGAAGATAGTAATGATCTTCAACAGTTCTTCAATACGTAGCCTTTGCAGGCACTGAGCTCAGTGATTCACATTTCATCCCCACGACTTTGAGGAAGGAACTAATAGTAGCAAGCCTCTTTTGCAGGGAGGACATGAGGCTCGGTGGGCTCAAGTGACGTGCCCGAGGCCACGCAGTAGGACAGGGGGCCTGGTTGCAGCCCATGTACCCTAGTCCTTGCCCACGAGTGAAGGCCCTCCTCTCCATGGCTGTGGACAAGCGTGGCTGCTCCAGGGGACCTGACAGCTGAGTCATGCTGTGCCAAGACACGGCGAGGAAAAGCAGGCAGGGGCCCTTTTGCACACCTTGCGAATTATGTGTTATATCAATGCCTTTTCCAGGTACCAGTTATTTATTTATTTATTGTTAATTTACTGGGGCCCCCTCTTGATCTTCACAGTGGCATTAGATAACATAATAATAATACATATTTGAACTCTTATTGCCAGGCACTGTTTTAAGAATTTTTCAAACATTATCTCCTTTGATCTTCATAATGGCCCTGTGAGGCAAGTACTGTGAATACTGAAAACCAGGTCACTTGCCTGAAGTCTTGGGTCCAGTGAGTGGCCTTCTAAATAAGACAGCCTGTATCTAGCGCTCCTACCCATAACCGTTAGACTGTGTCACTCTCAAGAGGGGCCCCAGCCGGGGGGAGCCTGTTGCAGGAAGAATTTCTCCGTCAGGCTGAATTAGAGTATGTTCTTGGAAGTGTTGCTCCATGGCGTGAGAAACCTGGGTTCAAATAGTGTCTGCCTCTCTGGGGTGTTAGAGCCCAGCGTCTAGCCTCAGGCAGCTCACAGTACATGGGGGGCTCTCCTTCAAGTCACAATGGAGAGCATGGGCCTGATGGAGGACGCGTCTCCCAACTGTCTGGCCTGGAAACTGGAACTGATTCTCTCTCCTGCCTCTCTCTCACCTCCCCATCTTTCCAACATTTTCTCTAGACTATTCCTCCTGCCTGTCTCCCCCTCTTGATTACCACATAGATGAGACCCTCACTACTTAACTGGATTGTGGCAAAAGGGCTGCCAAACTGGTCTCCTTCCTGGCCTCCCTATCTCTGGCAGTGCCTCTTCTGTCCTTTTCTACACAGCCGCCAGGTTCCTCTCCCAGGAAAGGATGGCTGACCTGGTCACTCCTGTGCCGTAAAAGTCCTGAGGGATACCCTGTCTCTCACAGCCGACTGGCCGTCCTTGAACCTTAGACGGCATCAGTATCACTTGGGGTATTTGCCTAATATGCACGTTCGGGAGTTCCACCCTGCAGTGGTAGAATTGGTAGGTCTGGGTTATTCTGGGTCTTGCAGTCTGGCAGTTGTCCCAGGAGATTCTGATGTATGATCTGGGATAAAACTCTAACTTGTGAGGATCAAATCCAAGTTCCTTAACATGCTGGCAGTGTCTGCCCCCACCACCTTCCCAGCCTGGCTTATTTCTGCCTCTCTGTCTTTGCTAGGCCACCCACTCAGTTCTAAACTCACTACCCCTTACCTCTGTTTCCCTTTTCACCTGGCGTCTGTCTTTTAAGATTGAGCTCGGAGAGAGACTGACACAAAGATACAGCGATAGAAATAGTCATCATAATACCTGGCATTCACTGAAGGCTTAGGGCGTGCTAGGCACTAGGGGAAGCTCTTACAAGAGTTAAGCCATTTACTCCCCATAGCCCTGTGAGGCCAGTGCAGTCAATGCCTCTGGGACTTTAGATGCAGAAAGTGGGGTGCAGGGAGGTTGAGTAACTTGCCCAAGGTCCTGTGACTACTGAGGGGCAGAGCAGTGAGAAGAGCCCAGGTAGCCCAGGTCTCAGGGGCCCGATACCTTCCTTTGAACTTCTGTGGTGCCCGCATGGGTTGTCACAGTGATTGGAGGGCACTGTAGGCATCCAGAGTGCAGGGCTCAGGGGTGCCTGATGCCCTTCAGTGTTAGGACTTAGTGAGTTGTCCTGTAACCCTCGCAAACAAGAGAGACAGCCTGCTGGACTTTCATGCAGGCGAAAAAGCCCGATAGTAATTATTTGAGCCTAGAATCAAAGCACACACTTTTCATTTCATGATTTTAATTGACACTGAATTTTCCAGGAACAGCTGCCATGTCAGTCACGGAGAGGTATTCAATGCTTTGAGCCATTGCATCCCTGAGGGCACCATTCATAGCTGCAGAGACACGCCTGTGTCCACCCACATTTGCTATTGTATTTTCTTTCTTTGGTATGAAATCACCTTTATGCTATTTTTAATGATTCTGGGTAGAGGTGCAAGCATCTGCCTACTCCACTGTGCCTTTTAGTATCGTTGGGCCTAAGCATTTACCTACTGAAGTTTGTATTACTTTATTTGCCTTTGATTCTCCTTTCTATTACAGATTGGGCACTGTGGATTTTTTTAATGTCTGATACATTGATATTATCTGAGTTTCATTTCAGGATAGTAAAGGAGACATCTCCAAATGAATGTTTAAAAAGAGGTCTTGGGTCTGAACAGATGAAGAAGAGCAGTTCTACAAAATAAGGCCTCTTGAGGTGTAAACAGGGTGGGAGAGGGCAGAAAGTTCAGGGGAGGGACACTCAATGGGTGGGTCTTCATAGGTAAAGTTGATAAACTAAAACTCAAGTCTGAATTGCCTTTGCTAGACCCCAGCTTGCCTCCTGCTCACACATCACAGCCCTCCCGGTTTTCTTTGAGATGTTAATTTGTTGCTATGAAAATTATCTTGTCACTGACAAGCGGAATCTGGAAGAATCAGCTCTTCTTATAAAGTGGTTCCTATGGTATCTGCAGGGCTTTGTCAGTTTGCAAGTTATGAATATTTATGTCTTAGAAAAAAATTCCTCATTTAAATTGTATTTTCTGTAATTTCCTACTTAATTTCACATATAAAATAAAGGCATTTCCAGGCTTTACCCAGGTGAATGTCTTTGGAGTTGGCAATTTTTGCACATGGGTCCAAAGGGCATTGGAATCTACCGAATTCCAAACATGGAGTCAGTCCTGCTGCCCTGCAGTTGCTTCTGTATAAAACAATGCATATGCCTGATACATTATCGATGGAAGATAAATGCCAGGCATGATTATGGTAAATTAGACCTTTTGCATTATTTATGAGATCCAATATAAAATGTTTTCATTTCCCCCCGCTAATGTTTATCTAAAAGCCGTTGTGGGACTTATTAGTAAACAATTTTAAGATTTTTTTTTTTTTAATATGAAGGGCCAAGTTTTAAAAGGGGCAATTCTTGTTTAGGATTCCCCAGTCTCTATCCTGAGCTCTTCTGGCAGAAAATGAATCTGCTAGAAATGTTAGGGGACATGTGTTGGTTGAATATGAGTTAGGGTTCTAGAGAGGTTAAGCCTGGAAATGGCAGGAAATGTCTTTGTTTTGGCTCTGAGTCTGTTGGTCTTGGCCATGGTTGTTGGAGCATCTATGGGAAGATGCTGCCATCTCATCCTTTTTCAGTTCCCAGGAAAATATGTCATGCCTGACTTCAGTGTGGCTCCACCTCCAGTGTTTTTTCCATATCAAATTTATCAGAAGTGTCTTCTTTTCTGTTGCCATTTTCTTTCTCTAGTCTTGTACTGATCTCCCAAGGGAAACAAGGAGGATGAGCTCACAGATAGCATTCCTTCCCTGAGCTGTGTGTGTCGCTTTCTCAGCAAGTCATCATGATAACGGCTTACATTTGTTGAGGGTCTTGCAATTTAGAACTGCTCCTAGGAGTGGGCGCCTTCACCTGAGCCTGCTGATGGAGGGTGGAGGGTGGGGGGCATGACGCTGGGCTGGATGGTGGTGGCCACTAAGCTTGTTCCTTCCATAGCCATCCCTTCGTTCTTGGTTTTCTCCATATTCTTGGAGGGTTATATCTACAATTCCTCATTCCCCGTTTCCTACCTGGCTAAACTGAAGTTAAAAGTTTTCCAGCTTTTGAGAGTTTTAGAGGTTCACTTGGGAGCCTCTTCATGAGGTAGAAAATCCTTGGTTTGCTCTTTGATTAGGAAGGTGATGGCACATGTTCCTTTATAGGAGCAGGATGTGGGTCAGAGCAAGTGTGCAGTTAAAAGGGAGGTAGCATCAGAGGCTACACTGCTGCCTCCTTCTTATCAGAAGATTCTTTTTTTTTAACCTAAAAGATCTAAAAGGCTGGTTCTATTCTGTTCCAATTCTGTCTTTGTTTCCCTACTCTGTAATGCCTGAAAGAGCCCAGTCCTAATAGGCTCCTTGGGGCTCTGCCAACCTGAAGGCCAGAGGTCTGATGCAGTGAGGACACTGTTCCAGAAAGGCCTGGCTCTTCCAAGGGCACGAGGATGTGTCCTGAGCCCTCTTTGTGTGCGCCAGCTAGGGAAGATAGCCTGGCTTGAGGTGGGAGCCTCTGGCTTCCCCTATCCTGGATATTTCTGTAAACCAGCTGGAGGCTTCTGGCAAGCCCACCTCAATAGAGTATTCATGGGCCAGCCACCCCCTGGGGCCCTGTTTGTTAATTTATGCCATTTGCCCAATTTTTATGCTTCAGTTCCAGTCCCTTTGGACAATGAAATTAAACTGGCCCATTTCTAGCACATCAAATGCCTTTGTTCTCCTGCTCTGGCACTGGGCCTCACATAGAATTGTTTAACAGGAGGATACTCAGCTTGGGAGCACAGTGGAATTCGAGGTTTCCTATCTGTCTGTCTGAGACTGCGCTGCTGCTGTCAGCCCTGGGTGGTGACCGGCTCTCTGGGTTTGCCTCTTACCTCAGCAGCAGCCCCAGGCTTGGACAAAACCCCCAGGCTAGACCTGAGTGCAGAGAGCTGGTTGCGCAGAACATTCAGCAAAGCCTCTGCTCTTAAGCTGATTTTCCCGCACTGAGTGATGGCCGCTGCCACAAGCTCTTAAGTATGTTTCTCCTCATTTCAGCCAGTTGTTTTGGAATAGAAGGCTTTTGGCTTAGTGAAATTTAATTCCATTCCACTATTCTTGTCTCCCTACTTCTGTTTTCCTCTTTCTTCTTCCTTTTGAGCTACTATTTCTGGCCATCTCTTCTTATACTCCTTTCTCTTCTTCTTGGCTCTGGTCCTCCTAAGCCTAATGATTATATTCTCTGTTAGTATAATATTTTTATTTAAAAAAAAAAACTTGTTTTTATTTTGGACATCTTTAAACATACACAAAAGACAGAATAATAAAATTACCCCCATCAAATAGTTTATCAACTCTTAGCCAAATCTGGTTTCATTGGTAGCCCCACCACTCTCTCCTCTCTGCCCCCTGCATTATTTCGAAGCAATTTCCAGGCATCATATCATGTCATCTCACAACATTTCAGAATGCATCACTCAAAGAGAAGTCTTTTTTCTTGTACTGTCTTTTTTAGATGGACTTTGGTTGTTCACAGGCCCTTAGTGGTCATTTACATTGTGTTAGAAAGAAAGCTGGACATGTAAGAAAACAAAAGCCCATCCAATTGTGGAGAAGAAAAGAATTTTATTCATGATCTTGCAAGAATGGGTGCGCAACCTGGATAAAATGGCCGGCATGCCAAACAAGAAACAACGACATTTATATCCTAAGCCTAACACATGGGTCCCTCTCCTGTTCGCCAATGATTGGGTACTTCAGAGCTTACAGCCTATCCAAGAGGTCTAATTAATTTACGTGGGTTCCTACTCTTAATTGCCACTCCCATTCCCTACATTCCGGTGGTTTGGTGCCACTTTCAAACCTGGTGCCACTTTCGAATTTGGCTCTGCCCTTCACGTTTGGGACTGCCTTCCCTTTGGCACCACTTTCAACTTTGGCACCAAAGCCGCTAGAGCCCCTTTCCCTCCCTCCTCCAACTGCAGAGCCGACTTGACTTTAGCACTTTAGCAGTCACCTTCATGTGAAAGATGAACTTAACCCTTTCTTTACACATTGGCATTTCTCCAAGTGTAGTACACGAGGTGATTGAATGGCATGCAGCATTGAACAAAATATTTTGCATTTATTTTTCTGAGTCTACTCTATGACAAATGATACTGGCATGCCATTTATGATAACTAACATTAGATTAACAAAGTAAATCAATTTAAAAATAAAAATATTAGTCTAAATCTAGCCTACTGCCTGCTTTTTGTAAATAAAGTTTTATTGGAACACAGCCTTGCTCTTTTGTTTACATATTGTCTATGGCTGCTTTTTTGTTGCTAAGGCACACTTGAGTAGTTATATCTGATATTTTCTAGCTCACAAACAAGCCATTTACAGAAAATGCTTGCCTATACCTGGTATAAGAGGTATGTGGATGGGGCAAATATGATCTTGGCACATGGATGGCTGAAGTTTGGGAAACACCAATCAGACTCAACCTAACATAATTGAGTGCAGTGGAAGGGGGTCTGTGGGGAGAGGTTTGGGCAGAAGTGGGGGAGGACGTGTGCCCTAATCACATAGTGAGTGGGTGGGAAGTCCATCTTAGAGCAAGTGTAGACCTCAGTTGGACAGTTGTTGATTCCAGAGTGGAAATGATTTGTAGTTTTCAACAATTTAGCACAAAATGCCTCATAATAAGCTTCAGTTGCTGCAGCCTCTCAAATTATACACCAACTAGGAGAAAAGTTATTTCAAAGAAATAAGAAGAACATTTATAAATTTGAGTGATTTACAACTAAATAAAATATTCTGAGGGTCTCCTAACATAGAATACTGGGATGATTTTACTTTGTGATATCAATTTCATCTGTAGGTTTAGTGGCAGACATCCAGCTGGGAAGAAAGCATCAAGGTAAAATAAAATGCAAAAGATCTCTAGCACGTATTTGTGATTTTCTCATTTCTATTTCTATTCCTGCCGTAATTGTCAGAGCAGCAGCAACACCTCAAGGGGAACAATTCTATCGTATTGTCTCATATCATTTGATAATTTAGGATCAAATAGCCATAAGATTATATTGACCCCGTAGACTTTTCTGATGTTTCCCTATTTTCCCATATTTTAGGGAATTGTTTGGGAAAATAGGAAGTTTTGGTTATTGTTGAGATTTTAAGATTTTGATGTAGAGATATTTTTATAGTTCAAAATCATTATTATCATATTTTGTAGGAGACGCAACTTGCTAAAATGATCTGTGTTTTACTTATTAATGGAACTGCACTGTGATTTGGGTAGCCACTGGGCTACCTATGACTGTTGAGCATTTGAAATGTATCTGATTTGAACTGAGATGTCTGTAAGTGTGAAATATGTACTGGGTTTTGGAGATATAATATGACAAAAAGAATGTGAAATACCCCATAATTAAAAAATTTTGATTACATGTTGAAGTGATAACATTTTGGATACAATGGAGTCAACAAAACAGAGGTTTAATTTAATTTGACCTACTTTTTAAAAAATTTTTAATATGACTTCTAGAAAAGTTAAAATTACACTTGTGGATAGCATTATATTTCTTTAGGACAGTGGTGCCAAATATTAAGATGAGAATAATTAAGGAAATTTTGAACAATTGGAACAAGGATGGGGAAGCTGACTTACTTCATACTGAAGAACAGTACTTAAAGCTGCAGTCACAAAATGGGGGTGGTGGTATAGCACTGGCTCAAAAATCAGAGATTAATGGAACACAACAGCTAGCTTAGAAACCAACTCTAGTATATGCATTCAATAAATGGCTTCAAATCACTAGGGAAATGTAAGATTATTTAATAGTCTATAATTGCTAAACTACTTCATAAAAGATTTGAATTAGGGCCTCATTTTCTTTTTTTTTTTTTTTTTTTTTTTTAAAGATTTATTTATTTATTTAACTTCCCCCCCTCCCCTGGTTGTCTGTTCTTGGTGTCTATTTGCTGCGTCTTGTTTCTTTGTCCGCTTCTGTTGTCATCAGCGGCACGGGAAGTGTGGGCGGCGCCATTCCTGGGCAGGCTGCTCTTTCTTTTCACGCTGGGCGGCTTTCCTCACGGGCGCACTCCTTGCGCGGGGGGCTCCCCCACGCGGGGGACACCCTTGCGTGGCACGGCACTCCTTGCGCGCATCAGCACTGCGCATGGCCAGCTCCACACGGGTCAAGGAGGCCCGGGGTTTGAACCGCGGACCTCCCATATGGTAGACGGACGCCCTAACCACTGGGCCAAAGTCCGTTTCCCAGAACTTCCTTCTTTTTATGGCTGAGTAATACTCCATTGTATGGATATACCACATTTTATTTATCCATTCATCTGTTGGTGGACCTTTGAGTTGGTTCCACCTTTTGGCAATTGTGAGTAATGCTACTGTGATAATTGGTGTACAAGTATGTGTTTCAGCCACTGTTTTCAGTTCTTTTGAATATATACCTAGGAGTGGAATTGCTGTGTCATATGATAATTCTATGTTTAACATCTTGAGGAACCACCAGATTGTTTTCTAACAAATAATGTTTAGCATAAGCATGTCCCATGAAATATTTGGGATATACTTATACTAAAAACTTATTTGTTGTTTATTTAAATTCAAATTTATTTGGGCATCCTGTATTTTATGTGGCATCCGGAGGCCTAGGAATCCTAACTCATGGTGTACAGAAGGAGAAGGAAGGAGGAGGAGTTGAGGAGTCATAGGCTGCACAGGGTGGAGAAGGAACTGGGGATCTCACTGCCCTGCAGATACTTTCAACGAATTGTTCCTTCTAAGACCTAGCTTTACCACTAGCTCCTGGAAAACTGGGGAACTCCATGTCCTAAGCCTGTCCAGGATTCTGCAGGGATGGCTGACTAATGCTGCAGGAAGTTAACAGAATGGAGAAATCCAACCCTAAGGCCCGATTCCCATGCTTTCTTCATGCCATCTTTCTAAAATGTGTGAATTTTATTTGATGCTATCCCCTTCACGTCTCTTGTCTTGTGAGTTTACATATTTACTTTATTCCTTTATTGTCTTTTAATGTGTTTTCAAGAAGGAGAAATGTGGTCTATTTAGTAAGATCAGTAAGAAGGCAACATTCATCAGGACAGGTATTTTAACTATACACCTAATACATGAATTCATTCTTGTTGAAAGAAAAACTGTAACAAAGGGGGGAGTTCAGCCGATTGCTCACAGAATTGACAGAACTGTTTTTGGCAGCCCTTTAGGAAACTGGGGCTAATAAACATAAGTAAGGTGACCATAAGTTCCAGGACAGACCCAGTGTATGCCTGACATCCCAGCATAGTCAATAATAGTCATCTGTAGTTATTAATTATAGTAATTAATAATAGTGTCTCTCCCCCTCCTCCCAAACTTTTACCCTCCAAAGAGGTTCTCTAGGTTGGAGGTGGAAAGATTGTTCCCTGGAGACAATGACCAGCCCAGAGAAAAGCCAGCTCCAGGGAAACCCAGCAGCTGAGGCACATGTGGAGCTTCTGGTCAGCCTTGGGTGCCCAGTCCTATGTGAGCAGACAAGAATAGCCAGCCACTCGAGGAAAAGTGCCAGCATGAAAAGAGTGGCCAAGCCACATACCCAGGAAAAATAAATCCTGGGGAAAAGAAAGACAAGAAAAAATTAACCAACAAAAACCGTATAGTATCTTCAAAGATAAAAGAATATTTTGAGGATATAAAGCAGAAGCAGGAAGCTATAGAAAAGAACATTGAGAATATGAAGGAGTACTTGGAAATGAAAAATGATAGCCAGCATAAAAAACTCAATAGATGATTTAGAAGATAAAATTCAGGACATTCCCTCTAAGTAGAATAAAATATCAAAGACGTGGAATCAGGTAAGAAAAAAGAAAAGAAAGCCAGGCGTTTGATCTAGGTGGCATGATATCTGACTAACCAAGCTCCACGAAGGAAAAATAGTGGGGAGGAAATTGTCAAACAAATATAAGACAGAACCAAAGATGGAAACCTCAGGATCAAAAGGAGTAGAGAGTCTACGTCTAGTCACATACAAGTGGAATTCAGAACTCCCCAGGCTTACAGAGAAAGAATCAGGAATCGTATTGGCACCAAGTTTTCAACAGTACCAATCTAAGAGGAAACACGCCTCTGCTGGATTGAATTATATATCCCAATTTAGACATGCTCTTAATCTTACTCCACATTCCTGGGCTGCAAACCCATTGTAAGCACTGTCTCTTGAAGATGTTGTTTTAGTTAAGATGTAGCCCAACTTGAATGAGGATGGGTCTTAGTCCACATTACCAGAGGTCTTCGTAAGCAAAAGAAATTCAGACATAGTAAGAAAAAGCCACAGGGAGGAGTCAGAAGCTGGAAGTCACTGGAATCTGGAAGAGAAAGGAGAGGGCATTGCCATCTGATGCAAGGAAGGGATACCCGCCAAGGAACCCCAAGGACTGCCATTAGCCAGCGCCAGAATATTACAGACTTCGGGGAGAAAGCACCACCTTGCCGATTCCTCAATTTTGGGCTCCTCTAGTCTCAAAACTGTGAGCCAATAAATTCCCATTGTTTAAGCCAAAACTAGTTTGTAGCATTTGTTGTAGATGCTCAGGTAAACTAAGACCATGCCTTTCAAACTAGACTGTCTGTACTTTCCCAAACTCTCATTCAGGAGGGTAATGATATTCAAAAACTGACTGAAACATAGGTTCCTCCTTCTTTTTCTTGTTCATCAAGTGCAAGATATAGGATCTAGGACATAAGTAATCCTATCTTGGCTTGGGGAGCACCCATTATGACAGTTGGGCAGTAAATGCCATCCTGGCTGGAGCAGAAGGAGAGAGGGACCCCGAGAGAAGCCTCTAGGAAAAGGGAAAATGGAGCTGGCAGGTCAACTGATGTATTTAGACAGTGATATTTATAGGGTTTTGATAGATTTGTTGGAGCATCTGGGAACAGTTAGTGATAAGAGCATAAACAATTTGCAAATGAAAATATAAAGCCAGGTACTAACACTAGGAAAATCGAGGCTATACGAGAGAGGAAATGTAATTATGGCATACTGTTTAGTGTTAAACACTGTGTTCATGGTCAGTATTTACATTACTGATTGTTTTAAAAATTATGATAACTCTATGGGAAAAAGGAGGGAGGGGAAGTAGTGGATTCTGGCAAAAGCCACAACAGGAAGTCAATTGATAATGTCTGTAATTGATAGCATGCCAATACTGCTACTTCTCGATATTTAGCAACATGGAGGCAAATATAAGTAAAGAGCTAAAAGAGATGAAAGGTTGCCTCTGGAGCAGGAATGCAGCAGGGAGGGTTGGTTGGAGGACAGAAAGGGAAATAACTTGAGGGCCGGGGTGAAGGAAGCCCTGTTTTGTTAAACAGTCAGCGTTGTTTTGTTAGGGTTGCTAGATAAAATCCAGGATGCCCTGTTAAATTTGAATGTCAAATAAGCATTGACTATTTTAAAAATATAAGTATTTCTATGCAATAGTTCAGTTGTATTTATACTGAAAACTTATTTTTGTTTATCTGAAATCCAAATGTTACTGGCTAACTTGTACACTTTGTAGCTTTATCCGGCAACCCTATGTTATTTTTATGTATTACCTTGATAAAAATAGAGTCTATAATTATTTACATATAAAAAAGCTTTGAAAATGATGCATCAAACTTAGTTGTGGGTACCTCTGGGCTATGGCATTGGGAAAGGGAGAGGTCTCAGTTTCTTCTTTTGCATTACTATATTTGAATTGTTTTACCACCAGCTTGTATTAATTTTGGGAATAAAGAGCTTTAGGACCATGTCACTGCTGACTGAGGGGTGTTGGGGCTGAGGCACATTCTGAATGCTATGGGGCATTGAGGAGGGGGCAGCTTTCTCTGTGTGCCGAGGGTGAGGTCAGGGGACTTTACCAAGGTGGGAATTTTGAACTGAGCTCGTGGTTATTATAAAGTTACTACGAAGAAGACAAAATCTATTGAGACCATGTTTGGAAGAATACTAGAGACTTTAATGTCTCTGAAGGAAGGTCTCATCACTGCTGGCTTTTCCAAACTGTGATGGTCCTGTCCTCCCCACGCTTGTTTCCTGAGGTGTACTGATTGGCCTTGAAAGCAAGAGCAGCGAAACGCTGCCGTTACCAAGCCTGCAGAGCTAATTCTGACCTATAGAGCACGGAAGATTTCCATGTTGTACTGAGCTATACTAGCTATGTTGAGCGGTTTGGTTGTCTTGATAAATGAAGATCCATATAATAAGAGTTGATTTAGCAGGGGCAATTAGCTCTAGGTGCTGAAATACGTGGCCCCCCCACCCCGCCCTAAATCTCAGGGGCTTGACTTACTGAAATTTATTTCCTACTTGGGGCAGTCTTGAATGGCTACCCTGGGTAGTTGTCTTAAAAGGGGTGATTTATGGATCTGGGCTTCTCTCATCTCACTGCTTTGCTGCCCACTGGGAACTTATTATTATTATTTTTGTAAAGATTTATTTATTTCTCTTCCCTTCCCCCCCACCCCGGTTGTCTGTTCTCTGTGTCTATTTGCTGCGTCTTCTTTGTCGGCTTCTGTTGTTGTCAGCGGCACGGGAATCTGTGTTTCTTTTTGCTGCGTCATCTTGTTGTGTAACTCTCTGTGTATGTGGCACCATTCCTGGGCAGGCTGCACTTTCTTTCGCGCTGGGTGGCTCTCCTTACAGGTGCACTCCTTGCACATGGGGCTCCCCTACGCGGGGACACCCTGCACGGCACAGCACTCCTTGTGCGCATCAGCACTGCACATGGGCCAGCTCCTCATGGGTCAAGGAGGCCTGGGGTTTGAATTAGGGACCTCCCATGTGGTCGATGGATGTCCTAACCACTGGGACAAGTCTGCCCCCTACTGGGAACTTCTTAGAACCCATGGCTGGATTTCCTTCTGCCCAATCGGCCATGGATAAGCAGTGAGTACTGAAAGGTAGATGATCATGTTTTTAAGGGCCAGGTTTGGAAGTAATGTACATTGCTTCTGCTCCCATTCACTGGCCAGAATCTGGTCATGTGGTCCTGACCTCATTGCAAGGAAACCTGGGAAATGTAGTCTTCTTGAGGAAGTAGAAGGGATTTAGGTGAGCCTCCGGGTAGTGTCTGTCATATGAAATAGTGTTTGCAGAGTGTTTTGTCTATGTATGTTAACAAACTGTGCCATTTATGTACACTGTCTCACTTAATCCCAGGAGATATGCTCTGTGGTTCCCATCTACCTTGCCTGTAAAGTAAAGCTCAAAGATGTTGCTGTTTGCCGAGGCCACACTGCTAGCAAGTGGATGAGCTGGGTTTGCCCATGATCTGACAACACTGTATCCCCTGCATGGGAAAAAAGCATCATGATGCAATTTAAGATCAAATAAAAAATCTCTTGGTCCCATTCTTATGCCTCTTTCCAAGTGCCTGACACTTGGAGCAATGCATTTCTCTCCCTGCTGACTTTCCTGGATGAATGGAAGTTGGTGCAAGATTCCTGGTGGCAGTCTTCCAGGACATTGGAGAGGAGAAAGATGCACTTGTCTGGCTTACTTGGAAATATTAGGGACCTGGCCATGCCTGTACCACCTTATGGGGATGGCCGTGGAGCGTGGTCACTAGAGAGTGAGGAGGTACCGATGGCATGAGCAAAACAGATCTCTCTGTATAACTTCAACCCAGGGGGCCATGAGATGGAGCTGCTTGAAACTAACCATTTCTGTAAGATTATTTGGACAAGCTTCCCTAGACACAAATGTTCTCATGACGCTTACCCATTATCCAAGAAAAACGATCTTGAGCCTCGCTGGCTGAGGGACTAGGTGTGACTCCTGCTTCTCACCTGCCTGTCCTTGGAGGTCAGTGAGTCACAGCCCCTTTTGAAGTGGAAGTAATGCAGTGTTGTTAACTCCATTTCGTGGTGTTCTTCTCTCTCTCCCTCTTTTTTTTCCCCTAAAACGTCTGAGTAGTGAGCATGTTCTGGTACTTTTGCAGGTGGTTGATCTTATTTACCAGATGCCTTACTGATGTCGGTTGCCTCAGGGATACCAGATGAGTTGACTCCACGTCAGCCCTGTGCTGGGAAGGCTCCTGTTGTGTGGGAGGCCCAGGGTGGCTTGCAGTTCTGGCCAGGGACTTGGGTGGTACCTCCACCTCCTGTCACCCCCACTCTCACCAGGTAGTGGATGCCTGAGCCTGGCGCCTGGGTGGCCTTGCTTGTGCCACGCCCCTGCCACTCAGGCATGGCTCTGCTTTTGACAGGGTGTGGTGCTCGGGGGCCCTCCTGTGGGCTTCCCTCTGCTGCTTTCATTTTAGATGGGGTTTACCTTGTTCAGATATGCATATCCAGGAAGATTTCCCTTTCTCAGTAGTATATCTCTGTATGGGTGGCAATTAAAAATATGCATATGTTCCAGTTACCCCTGTGTGTTTGGGGGTAGAGAGTTGGTTGGGGAGGGAAGTTTCAGCATGTGTTCATTTCACAGCTTGAACCAAGGACTCACACCATTTTTAAAGAATTTCAAAATATGCAGTGATATAATTGGAGACCCCCAAGGATACAATGAAACAAGATAGGGAAACAATTTTGGTGTTCAGAGAGACCATTTAATGAGGTCAGTTGTCCATCATGCCTTCAACCTCACCCACCCCATCGCCATGGCCCACTTTGTACCTGACTGTTTTGCTGCAGATTAAACTCTGTCTGAGGCTGGGTCTCATGGGATATGTGAGAACTTTCTTCAGACCTTTTAACTGATGAACACAGAGGTCAAAAGTAATTATTCTTGTATCCATTCTGTACCGAGTGAGGCTGAAATGAGTTCATCCATTAAAGTACATTTTCAGTGTTCTGTTCCAATGTATGCACCTTTACAACTTTATTTAAAGAAAGCATTATGTAAAAGGCTTTTAACTCTGATGGAAGAAAGACAGGAACCTTCATCAGTAATGGTAGAATCTCTCCTCTTGTCATCTGCTCCAAGAACAAAGAATTTTTACATCCTGGGCTCAAGCAGTTCTCTTAGGTTATATTAATGGGATATAACCTTAATAGACCTATCTCCCCAGAGGATAATCTAAAGTATATGTTAACTCTCTAAATGTCTTTGATGCTAAACTTTTTATTATTTTTGCTGTGTAAATTTGCTGTATTCTTTTGGCCTCCTCCGCTTCCTCAAACATCTAAGGAGTTTGTTTGAAAAATCAAAATCCCTTTAGAGATTAATTTTGCAACTATCATATGGAAATTTTCAGTAATTGAATTTGAGGTGTATTGAACAAGTATTTATTGAATGCCTCCTACCTACCATGCACTGTTCTAGGCCCTTAGGATTTATCAGAGAACAAGATCTGTGCCCTTGTGGGGCTTGTGTTCTAGTGAAGGGGAGAGAGACAATAAAGAAAATCATAAATAAGAAAATTATAAAGCTTGCTAGAAAATGACAAGTGCTATGCAGGGAAAGTAGAAAAATAAGGGGGATTAGGAGTGCCTAGGATTGTGGGGGTGGTGGGGATAGGGACGGACTAGCCCAGAGGAGGCACCTGTGGCCCAGTTTGCTAGTCCTTGACTCTGTCATGTGATATTAGGATGTTGAGAAATGACTTCTAAGTTATCTTTTAAGAAGGGGGTGGTCTTTTTGTAATTACCCTGTGAGCTTAACTAAACAAGTGTTGTTTCTTTGGTGACAAGACCATCTATGATACTTCTTTGTAGGCAAATTAGCAAATCCAGTTAAAAAATCTATACACTGTGCAAAAATATGCATCTCACAGTATGAGATAGCAAATATTGACCTAAGAAAAAAGAAAGATCTGTGCTTTCTATCTGTGGTCATCTGTGAAAGTAGGAAGGACACTGGACTTCTCTAGATTCAGTGTCCTCACCTGTCAGACAAGGACTGGCAGTGTGAGAGTCAACCAGGTAACCGACACGAAAAGATTTTATGAGATGTACTCCTTGTGTCCCGAGTGAGGGTGTGTGGCTTTCGCAGTGGTTTACTCACGGCCCTGGGCCAGGGTTTAGGAAACCTACCAGGCGTCTGTCTTCCCGGGCCTTCTGCTGTCCTCTCCTCCCACCACAGGGCTCCCTCCTGGGCCTGCAGGCCCTCGGAAGGTCTCCCATCCAGGTTTACCCTTGCACCTCCGACTCCATCCCCAGGCTATGAGCCAGGCAGAGGAGAGAGGTGTACGTTCCAGTGGTTTTGGATGGTATGTAGTTGAGTGATAGGCCGAATTCTGAGAAGGGGGTGGTGGACTGGCTACTGATGTTTTAATGGAGGGACTGTATATATATAACGATGGGGAGATGCATTGAAAATGATTTGATTTTTCAAATAGGTAATACAGTCATATAACTCAAGCGTCAATAAAAGTCTAAAAATGAAGACACAAAACTTATCTGTCACCTCTGTTTTCCGTTTGCTGAGTTCCTACTTCCCATCCAAACAGGTAATAACTGATATTAGTTAATTTAGCCTTCTAGATATAAGTTTATGCATATATACGCCACTACAAATATATATTATTTTTCCTCTTTTGTACATGTGATAGCACACTGTCTATGCTGTTATAAGCTCTTCATTTAGCCACTTAATGCATTTTGAGAGTTATATTGGTCAGGGTTCTCCTAAGAAGGGGAACCAATATATATAAAGAGATTTATTGCAAGGAATTGGCTCACTCAATTGTAGGGGCTGGCAAGTCTGAAATCTATAGGGCAGGCAGGCTGGAAATGCAGACAAGAGTTGATGTTGTAGACTCGAAGCAGAATTTCTTTTTTGGGAAACCTTAGTTTTTTGCTTTTGAGACCTTCATTTGATTGGATAAGACCTATCCAACATTGCTGAGAGTTATCTTCTTTCCTTAAAGTCGAACAATTGTGGATGTTAATCTCATCTCCAGAATACTTTCACAGAAATGTCTAGACTAGTCTTGGACTAAACAACTGGATACTATAGCCTAGCCAAGTCAACACATAGAATTAACCACCCCAGAAATCTTTCCATTTTAAAGCATAGGAACACTCTCACGTAGCTACACAGAAGGATATTGCTTGAAGGTATCTTTATATTTTAATCAGGTCCCTCTGACAGACCCATCTTTTGCTGGTATGCAAAGTGTTGCTGTGAATAATCTGAATGTACACCATTTCACACACGGGCATGCTTATTTTAGAGTGTATTCCTTCAAGAGGAAATGCACTGACAAATGCTGTATATGTTGGTAGTTTTAATAGATCCTGATAAATTGACCCTTTTAAGGATTGCACTAATTTCCATCCACAAGTGATACGATGTTTTCCCATGGCCTTGCCAGTATAGTATATTAGCTACCTTTTGAATTTTTGCCCGTATGATATGTGAAAAGGGATGCAGTTTTTGAGAAGCTGCCCTCTAGGCTGCCAGCTCCCCTCTGCCTTGCATCCTTCCAGAAGAGAGGGTTACTGGCAGCTCGGCCCTTTACCTCTGAAGGAAGCCAGAGCCTGCTCGGGACTACGTGTGTTCCTTACTTTTTAATGTAAAACTCAACTGACATTTATTTTTCTCTAAACCGAGTATCTTCTTCCTACTGGCTAGGTGTTCTTAATAGCTGTCTTAGTTGACAGTGACTCAGTGTTGGAGTTTTAATTTTCTCTGTCCGTAGCCTCTTTATCAAAGTAATCTACGAATTAATGCCTAATTAGTGAAAGGAACCTGTTATTTAAAGATACTTGTGGATTTTTTCGTTAAAAATAACCTTATAAAATGTAAATTATTTCATTGTTTTTCTACTTTTTTACAGTTTAGGTTTTTAGGTATCAGATTAGTTTAAAACGGAGACTGAGCTAAACAATGAAGCAAAAGCACAATTGAAACTGGATGGGTTTATTGGCCAGTAGGTTACAGAAATTTTCACTTTGCCCACCTTTATCTTGCCCCAAAGCATTCCCCAGATGCCTTAAAGAAACCATACCTTTTTGGGCTCTGGAAAAAATCCTCACCAGTAGTCCCAGGACAGACCAGCTGAGTGTTAAGAGTGTCCGCTCAGTTCTCAGTCGCGGAGGAAGGGAGGACTCCATCTCTGGCTCTGGCCTCAGTTTCCTCATCTGTGAAATGGGTGTGATGACAGCGCCCTCTGTCCTCATGCGGCAGGATATGGGGATTAATGAGAAAGCTCGAGTGCTGAGTGCAGTGCCTGCGGCGTCGGGGCTCGGCCACTCTCCAGGGCTCTGATCCTTCCTCGCGTCTTAGCTCCTGTTACGTCCTTGGCTCCTCACAGAGCCTTTCAGTCTGGGCACATCATGTGGGCTCCTGAATTGGTGATCAGAATACCCACTGTTAGTAGCTGACTGTGAAGCCTCTGGCTAACTGGTGACAGTGGCTGGGAAGAGGGCCCAGAGCTAACAAAAGCCTCCACAAATGGCTCTGGGTCACTGAAACTGGGACAAATGTCCTTCCTTTAGGAAAATGCCCAGGTCATTTGCTTGCAGAAAACCTTTTTTTACCCATCTGAAAGGGTGTTAATGGGGGAGTGGGAGAAGACATACAAAGCCTCTTTTCAGCAGGCCGGCTCAGGCTGTACTAATTAGTGTATTTCTATAAGGGGGAGGCAGCCATTTAGCAGCATGGGTCTAAGCCAGCGACGCCCACTCCCACCGCCTCAGACCCCAGGGAACGTGGTGACATGGGGACAGTTCCTCTCTGGGCATTTCCCCTTGGGGACGGGTCACTGCTCTTTAATGGACGCCTCCTTCAGAGGCTGTCCCTGGAAGATTACAGCAGCCCCGCGCTCTTCCCGTGGCCCTCATCCCCGTGGCGCACTTCCGTGCCGGCTCAGGGCCTCTTGCTGCATTAAGGACTTCGTGTGGCCTGCTGCTAACCCTCAGGGCGGCCTGCTGCCTTCAGCAGCCCCTGCCCACCCCCAGTCTTGTTTGCACCACCCATGATAGAGTTGAGTAGCGCACAGCTGTCAGGCTTAGCTCTAATCACGGGAAAAGAGATGTGGGGACATGTGAAAATGGCAGAACGACAATAAGGTAGAAGTGAAAGTGGAATCCAGCTGGGTAGATATATGTATCTCGGTGTCCACTTGGGTCCTGGTGGGAAGAAGAAAGCTTAAGGTTTTGCCGCCTGTGGCCTTGAGTCCATCTGCAGCACCCACTGCCGTAGAGCCCATTCAGCAGGCAAATGCTGGGCAGAGAGGCACCCCAGTGGCATCCCCGGGGCCGCCCTGCCAGACGGGGGATGCTCCGAGTCTTGCTGTTTCAGATCGAAATTCTGGGATAAAGGCATTTGCTAAAATCCCTTCGACCCTGGAATTCAGTCCTTGTTGTAATGGGGCCTTTGGAGCATCATCTGATGACTCCTAAGAACCAAGGGAAATTCTCATATTCCAGAAACCTATGGCTGAGTTAACTGATTTGTTAGACCTGTCACCATGCCTCAAGCACCCGGCATTTACAGTTTGACTATTGCAACTATTCCCATGTGCCACTTCATTCGTATTTCCCAGGTCTTTCTTCTGGTTAGTAAACACACAGAGGAAGCTTAAAGTTGACCTTTACATCACAACCAGGGGCAAGACCTGGTTGGGGCGCAGCTGGCTGTCCCTGAAGGTAAGTGGGAGAAGGGAAGGGATTTATCTGCTATGGCCTTCATCACTGTCATTGATGAGCCAGTGTATTTTATTAGAGGTTGTGCCTGGATCTACACATGGCATGTGCACCAGGGCTGACCGGGTGCTGTTGTTGACATGCCTCCTGTCCTACACTGCGCCCAGTTTTGGAGTGATGCAACACCCCTGCAAGAGGCAGCTCTGATATGTGTGTGTCTCATGCCAGTGCTTAGAGGTGACAACACTGGACTAAAACGGCAAGAGTGGTATGCCAGCATTTATTTTATCAATACCAGGATTAATGACAGAGTGGGTAGCGGTCACTGCGGCCCTCATCATTTGGCACGCAGATGCTCACACCCTCCCCACCCGCAGCCAGGTGCAGGACCCAGCCCTGGTGTCTTTCCAAGGAGCCTGAAGATGATCCTAAATAAAACACAGGACCCTGGAGGGCACATCGTCCTCAGGTGTGACCTCTTCCATCATCTGTCAGGTGAGATGTGGCCACAACCTCCTCCGTGCTGTATCTGTGCTGCATCTGCCCTGCCCTCCGTCTTAGCTGATGTGCCCTGGGGAGAGCAGCCAACGGAGCTTAGAAGCCAGTGGGAGGTGGGGCAGTGGAAGGCTCTGCCCTGACTCAGGCTTATCTCCATTCAAATATTTTATGTATGCGTCGGCTTTGTCTTTGGATTTAAAGCCAGATTGCTACTGTCTTCGTTCCCAGATTTTGTCATGGCTGGCTGGGAGGCTGGGGGCACTTCCCTCTTCCCCAAGCGAATAAAACTGGTGAAGATGGAGGTGGGCAGCGCATCTTTAAGTTTTTCTGTGTCACCGGCCTCCGTACTTAGAATGGGCTTTTGCATGTAATTTTCAAACTTGGGACCACAGCCCAGTGCCTGTGGTGTGAAATTTCCTCTGGTCTCAGTCAACCAAAGAGAAAAGAATAATGCAGGAAGGCATTCATCCATGTCAATGTATTCCATTCAAGGGCTAAGCTTTATTCTGAGTGTGCTCTTTTTTGATTGAAAATATCCTTTCTTTTATAAATGATCTCGATAGCATGTATAGGTGTATGTGTTTATGAATGTGTGTGTGCATTCTTCTTCCTCTTTAACATATTTACTTTGTTACATAAAACCTGTCAGTCCTGTGTTGGCCCCTCAATGTAGGTGGTCCTCACCTATTTGGGTGGGAGGCCCCTAGGAGATTTGTGGATTCTGCTTCTATGTGTGCACCTGCACCCATTTGCCTATGGTTTGGGTGAATAGGGGTTGGGGCAGAAGCACAGTTTAAGAATTCAGATGCCCGCCCTTTGCAGAAGATATTTTACAACTGAGGAAGCAGAGGCTTTGAGAGATGGGATCTTTATATTTTGAACTGCTGGGTTTTTATATCCATCTTCTTTTCTTCACATCTCAATGCTCTGTAAAAATTTGTGTTTTGATGATGTTTAAATATTTGAAATGATATGTGTATTTTGTATAATAATCAACAAACCAACATTTGTATAATTATTGCAATATTCTGCTTTCCTATAAAGTTGAACGGATACATTGTTATCCAGCTGTTCCCCCAAGTTATGGAGGTGGGCTGCAAGCCTAACAGTTCCACATACACAATCAAACTGCTGGATTAATATCAACATTTTAAACTAATTAGGTAAGGTAAAAGCATTTCAAAGAAAGCATAATGGCTTCTTGCACGCCAGCTGGAAGGCAGCACAACATAATTGTCTGGTTAGAAAAGCTTTTAAACATCAGTGATTTAACTGAACATATTTGAAGCAAACCCAGGAATAATGCATTAACTATTTTGTTTTCGTCAAAAATAAGCCCAGGTGGAAGATGGCAGTAATCAGCTAGAGCTTCGAATCACCGTAATGGGGAACAATGGGGCAGCCGTTCGTTTAGCTATCATTTTTTGTTTTGCTTTTTGAGCACCCGGTATGTTGTACCCATTCTTGTGGGCTTCAAGGGTGCCACGGGAGCATGTCCAGCATGTCCCTAGTTTCCTGGAGCTTCTGCTTTGGTGGAGGGAGACAAACAAGAATTAAGTGCAAGAAAATGAGTAATTCCAGTTAAAGTGCTGCAGAGAAGACAAAGCAAGGCAGTGGGTGATGTTGGATAAGGTGATGAGGGAAGGACTTTCTGAGGAGGTCCTGCTTGAGCTGAGGAAGGAGGAGACAGCCCTGTCTGGAATAAAAGGAGCCAGAATGGCTGGAGTACAAGAAGCAAGGGAAAAGAATGGGAGATGGGGGCTGAGAGAGAAGCAGGGTTCTACTCCCGGTGTGGGGAGGAGCATCCAGATGTTGTTTTCAGCAGGGCAGTGTCTAGGGGGACAAGCAGCCTCTCTGGACACAGACAGCCTGACTTGTGAACCTCCACTCACCTTCCCTTCTCTGATCCGTCTCTCCTCTTGGCTGCCCCGCACCTTGCCCTGGCCTGGGGAGTGACAGATGCTGCGTGTGGTGGCGTCATGGCACCCAAAGGCAGCAAGTCCTGATGCCTGGGTATGCCTGTGAATACGACGGAGTTTGAGATGAGTAGATTATTCTTTATTATCCAAGTCCTAAATGCAGAAGCAAATGTCCTTGTGAGAGAGAGGCAAAGGGTGATAAGACAGACACAGAGGAGGCCATGTGAAGATGGAGAAGTGGCCCCATGCCGGGAGCGCTAAGGAATTCCGGCAGCCACCTGAAGCTGGCAGGGGCAAGGACACATTCTCCCCCAGAGCCTTTGGAGGGAGTGTGGCTCTGCCCACTCCTCCATTTCAGACTTCTGGCCTCCAGAACTGCAAAAGCATACATTTACCTTGTTTGAACCACTAGTTTGTGGGAATCTGTCCCAGCAGCCACAGGACAGGAATACTGGCATCTTGCCAGAGGGGAGGCTGGGGGTGTGTGCCTTTCCCCTCTGCTTTTCACCACCCAAACCCCAGCACCGGTCGGTGGTGATGGAAGAGGAAGGAGGGCTGAGGGTGATGAGAGCCCTCGCACCCACTCTGTGGGACTGAGCCCTCACATCTCCTCTTTGTGCTCCAGCCTTACCTTAGAGCGCGGGCTTTCTCTCTCAGACCTCCAAAACCTAGACTGGCGATACTTGTGGGTGAGCTGGAAGGGGAGAGCTTGGCCTCCTGGGCTGGGCACATGTCCTGGACAGCTGCATGGACCCCGGCAATGTTGCCCTGTGGGAATATGCGCCCAGTGGGGTCAGATGTCGCACTTTTCCCAGACAAGCCTGGAAAAGTAAAAACCTTTTTAAAAAAACATAAAATTTCCTTGTGGTGAATGTTGGCCCAAGTTTTAATTTATGTTACTGTGGAAACTTTGCTGCAAGTGATGAGAGAATATTGTTGTAATTGTACTACCAACTATAGTCCATAGTCATATTAGGGTTCACTATTTGTGTTGTATAGTCTTACGGTTGGTTTTGGTGTGTGTTTAAATTTTTGTGCTAGCTACATATATACTACCTAAAATTTCCCACACCGTGTTACAAATGGTGGCAAGTATATAGAAACTCTGAAATTTCTGCACTCTAAAACAACATAAATTTATTGTCCTAATAGCTCAAGAGGTCAGAAGTCAGAGATGTCTTACAGGGCTAGAATCAAGGTGCTGGCAGAGCTGCTGGAAGCTTTAGCGGAGAGTCCACCCTTGGTTTGTGGCCCCGTCCCAACACTGCATCTCTTTGACCTCTGCTTCCAATGTCATATCTCCTTCTTGGTTTGGACTCTGCTGCCTCCCTCTCTCGTTTGTGGATTGACACCTGTCTGAGTGGTACAGGGTTGGCCAGGGCACCACGTGCCCTTAGGATTTCCCTTCCTTCAAAGGAATCTGGGGGACTTGTACTCATTCTTAGCTGACATTATAGTCCTCCTTTCCTTGCACAAGGGAAGCTTATTAAATCTTTTGTTGGCTCAAAACAAACAAGCTCTTCTCTCCATAAGCATTTCGGACTTTTTTTTCCTGTGTGTTCCATGTTAGAGATCGTCAGTGTCCCTTTCAGTGTTTTGATAAGCACGTGACACAATTACATGGTGGTGGCAGTCACTTTGAGAGCTTGGTGATTATGCAAACTACTAATCCTCAGAGCCGGGTAGAATAGGGCACATCTTGAAGTGTGCTAACAAAGTGGTGGCAATTAATTCAGGATTTGTCTTAATAAAAGAACTATCTGTCTTTATTAACTGGAAGATTCACATAGAATAAATATTCTAACAAAACCTCCAGCCTGTTTTTACAATTGGCATTTTATTGTGGTAACTATTCCTTTTCAATCTCTAAAATTGTGTTTTCCATTCTATTTTTTAATGGAATTTCAAGCAACTTTTTGATCAACAACTTCCATACAATGGGCTATTTAAAATATTAACAAATTGCAGTTTTCCCTTTTGATTTCAATATTAGGCTAATTGTTTCTTGCTGACTGTTATGAATGTTTCAGTATGATCTGATAGGAACAGTATTTTCATCACAGACTGCAAGCCCATGTGGGATGTAATTGCTTTTATAAAGTAGTTTTTCAGTAAAGCCTCATTAATTAGGTGTGTGATTGTTATCTAATATACTCTGTATAAAGAAAGTTTTTAAAATAAGTTTCTTAAAATGAGAATTAACAAAAATAAGGGCTGAATTTACAGGAGCTCAGATATCTAGGCTAAAAGAGTGGCAGATGTTAGCTTAGATAATCAAGCCACCCTTGGATGTGACAACAGGGTCCAAGAAGGCCGACAGCTCAGGTGTGCAGGTCTCTAACTGAGGGCTCTTCCCATTCTACCTGTGATCTCTTCCGGGCAGACACGCTGTTTCCTCTGCATGAAGTGCTTCCTCGGGCTTCAGGTCTTCCCCTCTGAAGTGCCTGCCCCAGGGAAGTCCTCCCTGACCGACCAGTTAGTCTTCTCACTCAGCTCTGGGCACAACTGTGTTATGTGTGGGCTGTGTCCTCTTCTGTGCCCATCTCTCCTGGAGGACTGGACCTGAAGCTGTCCTGATCAGCACTGTGTGCTGGAGCCCCACATAGTTCTGGACCCACAGTAGGTTCTCAGTGAGTATCTATTGAGTGAATGCCCAAGTGGCCTTCCATCCTTCCTGCTGTTGACCTTGGCTCATCTAACGCAGGCAGGCATTTTGTAGAGTTTACACCAGAGAGGCCTTGGGTGGGAGCAGAGGGAGTGAGGGAGTGAGAGAGTGGGTCGCTGAAGGTGAGTAGGAGTTTGTTATTTAGCATCCAACAGTTATCCCCTGCTCCAAGCCAGCCACCAGGTGAAGCGCTTTAAATGCAACTCTTCATTTCATTCTCATTACAGCCCTGACAGATATTCTTTCATTTGTTCTGTAAATATTAGCACCTACCATGTGGCAGTCATTTTGCTAGGTGCTGGGGTATGATGAGCAGAATCCTTGGGTCCTTTCCTTCACGCAGCACACAATCTAGACTACTCAAATGTTAAAGAAGAGAGGGAAGGACCTTAAAATGGTACCTTTATATAAAATACCAGTAATTATTTCATTTGCATTTCAGACTACCAGAATATTTTATGATCATAATTTTTCCTCCATTTAAATTAACCTCTTTTACAATCGAGTATCTTCACCAGGTAAAGTAATAATTTTGAGCTTCTAACTTGGTAGTTAATTTTTTAAAAAATTTTGTTTCACTTTATTTTATTTTAGAATGTACCGGGGAATGATCTTGAGACCTCATACCTGTGAGGCAGGTGCTCAACCACTGAGCTACAGCTGCCCTGCGGCAGTTAGTTTTTTTTTAAAATTATTTATTTATTTTAAAAAATTACATTAAAAAAATATGAGATCCCTTTCAACCCCACCACCCCCACCCCCCACTCCCCCCACAGCAACACTCTCTCCCATCATCGTGACACATCCATTGCACCTGGTAAGTACATCTCTGAGCATCACTGCACCCCATAGTCAATGGTCCACATCATAGCCCACACTCTCCCACGTTCCATCCAGCGGGCCCTGGGGGGATCTACAATGTCCCGTAATTGTCCGTGAAGCACCACCCAGGACAACTCCACGTCCCGAAAACGCCTCCACAGGCAGTTAGTTTTAATGAGAGTTTTTGGGATCATTTGAAATGTGAAATTTTCACCTACATGAGAGTTAATCCAAATAGAAATCCTCTGAAATAGGTTATCTATTAAATTAATATTTTATAGACTTTGTTCTTGTAACTGAATTTTTTTCCCAGCAAGATTTTTATAAAGCTATGCTATTGACATATTCATCAATTAATAATTCCAGAAGAAAATATCTCTTTTCTTCTTGATTGATTAATTTATTCATTCTTTCATGCATTTTATAATTCCTAGAGCAACCACTAAACCTTTCATAGTCTGCTTAGAGTTACTTTTGTATTTCATGTAAAATGTAGAAACCTTGCCACTGTGCAAGCCCTTTTACTCCCAGAGCTTTATGCTATAGTTGTCATAAATATTCCATTTACATATGTAGAAAACCCTGCCAGACAATGTTATCAGTTTTCCTTTAACAGTCTAACAATTTTAAAGCACTTAGGAGTAAAAAGTATTACATTTCATCAGCTATGTAGCATTTCTGTTCTCTTCAACATGCCTGAAGACACATTTCCCTCTGGTATCATTTCCCTTTGGTCTAAAGAATTCCTTTAGCATTTTTTGTAGCGCAGGTCTGCTGGTGACAAATTCTCTTAGTTTTCCTTCTTTGAATGTCTTTATTTGGCCATTATCCCTGAAGGATATTCACTTTATATAGAATTCTGGGGTGGCAGTTATTTTCTTTCAATAGTTTAAAGATGTTGTTCCACTCTTTCTGGTGTCCATACTTTCTCATGAGAAATTCATAATTTCTGAGGAGAAATTTGTGGTAGTTCAAATCATTGTTTTCTTGTATGGGATGTATTGATTTTCTCTAGCTGCTTTCAAGATCTTCCTCTTCATTTTGGTTTTAAGCCATTAGATTATGATGTATCTTGGTGTAGTTTTTTTTTAATTTTAATTTATATCCTGCTTCTGAATGCCTGAGCTGCTTGAATCTGTAAATTTATGTCTTTTACCAAATCCAGCCATGTTTTCCTTAAATATATTTTCCAGCCCAAATGTCTTTCTCCTAGCTTGTTGGGACTCCAAATGACATGCAGGTTTAGACCTTTTAATATTGTTCCAAATGTTCCTGAAGTTCAGCTCATTTTTTCCCAATCTCTTCTTTTTCTGTTCTTCAGAGTAGATAATTTCTATTGATCTCTCTTCAAGTTACTTACTTTTTTCTCTGTCATCTCCATTCTGTTATTGGGCCCATCCAGAGAGCTTTTTATTTTAGATATTATACTTTTCATTTTAAAAATTGGTTCTTTATTATAGTTTGTTTTAATAGCTGTTTTAAAGTTTGTTTGAAAATTCCACACCTGCATCATCTCAGGGTTAGCAACTATTGATTGTATTTTTCCTTAAGATTGATTATGTTTTCCTGATTCTTTGTATATCAAGTAGTTTTGGGCTGTAACTTACACATTCTGAATGTAATATCATGTAAACTCCAGAAATGTGGATGTTTTTGTTTTAGCATACAATCAACCTAGTTTGTTTCAGTCACACAGTTAGTGGGCAGTTATTCAGATCTCAGTCCAGTCTTCATTATTAGACTGAGAAACATGCATGTGGTTAAAAACTCAAAGCGTGCATGTGGTTAATAACTCAGTTAATTCCCCCAGTGTGGTACATGACTCCTGGGGATGAGCCTCCCTGGTGCCGAGGGATTACTACCAAGTACCAGCTGATGATGTAACTAGAAAATGACCTTGAATAAAAGGGTCAACTTGGACCAGCAGAATATCTCAGTCTACATATAATACCAGGAGTTAAAAATGCTTTTTGACTTGAATAAAAGGGGGAAATGGAAAGGACAAATGGGTTTTATATGGCTATGAGTTCCCAAAAAGAGCTGGGAGGTTATCAGAGGGGTCACCCTTATGCACATCTGAGCAGAGTCGCAGAGACGGATAAAGTAGATACAACCCCAGGTATTGGTTCTTCTGAGGGCTAAAGAGACCCACAGGTTCTATGGTCATGGCAGATGGAGTTCAGTGCCATGTCAGCTGGCCCTACTTTGGAGTTTGTGTTTCTGTGTGATGGAGCTGGACTCAGATGTGATCTTTGTTCACAAGCCTCTCTGTTACTTTTACTGGATCTGTAATTGGTGCTGGGGTTTAGTGTATACCCAGGGGACCTGAATCTCTGGACTGACCATGTGATAGCCAGGCCCTGAGCCTCAACAGACTTGCAACTCCTACATTCTGGTTTATTGGACTTACCCCACTCAGCTAACATGGAGGTGAAGAAGGTCAACCACCACACCAGGGAGCCAGGAGTGCCTACAACGGAAAGCAGGAGAATTGCATCCAGCATCCATGTGGACTCTAAGCCCCCTCTTGATATAGATGTAGAGTGGACAAACCATTCAATGGTCCACAGGATGGAGAAATAGAGTATGGATTAGAGTGGACTTACTGATATTCTAATCATGAACTATTGTGATTAGTAATTGAAGAAAATATGGCATTGGTGTGGAGAAAGTGGTCATGGTGGCTGCTGGGGGCAGAGAGTGGGAGGAAGAGATGTGATGTGGGGGCATTTTCAGGGGTTGGAGTTGTCCTGGGTGGTGCTGCAGGGACAGATGCTGGACATTGTGAGTCCTGCCATGGCGCACTGGGTGGAATGGGGGAGAGTGTAGACTACAATGTAGACCACTGTCCATGTGGTGCAGCAGTGCCCAAAATGTATTCACCAGGTGCAGTGAATGTGCCACGATGATGGAAGAGCTGGCTGATGTGGGAGGAGTGGGGTGGTGGGGGGGTGCGGGGTATATGGGGACCTCATATTTTTTTAATGTAACATTTAAAAGAAAATAAAGAAGAAAAAAGTTTCAGTTTTAAAAGCTTTTTCTATGCTGGTATGGTTTTATTCTGCTCATGTTGAGCTCAGGGATTAGTCTGAGATGTGTACAGGTTTATAGACAGAATTAGGTGGTCACTTTTCTGACTTCCTTTTCTGCAGGATTTCTGTTATGCTTCCTGGTCCACCAATAAAAACCTATTTTCCTCATCCTTCTTGCTGGAAAGACAGGTTATAATTGGTATTTTAGCCACCTGTGTAACCACACTTCTCCATGTGTGAGACCCATCCTTGGGACAAAGCTGAGAGACAAAGGGAAAAAGCCAACAAAACTCATCCCCCTGTGAAATGCTTCTCCAAGTTTTGACTCCCCTCCACAATTTGTATGCTTTCATTTACTTTTAAAATTCTTACATAGTTGTGTTTTCATATATTGTCTAGAATTTATAGATGTAAGCAGTGACTATAGCAGCCTTATGCCACCATGGATGCTTTTTGTATATATTTTCATGAGACACATGGTTCTAAAATTTTCTTGTCTTATAGTAACTTGTCATATTTGGGTAACAAAATTATGCTGGCCTCATAAAACAAGCTGGATGTGTTTCCTCATTCTGTTCTCTGGCATTTCTTTCATTCTTCAGGTTTTGGAAGAATTCCATGTTACTTCGAGTTTGGAGTTTTTTTGTTGTTGTTTTTGGGTGGTGGTGATGGTTGGAATGTTAATTTTTTTAGTGACATTTTCTTTAATTGTTTTAGGACTGCTTAGAAGTACTGCCCCCCTGAGATGGTCCCTCATCTATCTGCTTGTTGTCTGCTCGTGCCTGTTCATTGTCTCTGCTCATTTTTTCCTCTTGTTTTCTTCTTGACTTCTTTAGGAGGCACCAGAAACTGAACCCAGAATCTCCCATGTGGGAGGTGAGCACCTAACTGGTTGAGCCACATTTGCTCCCTAGAATTTTAATTATTTCTTTGGTCTGTTTGCTAAGGTGTATTTCTAAGACTATGTCCATCTAATCTAAAAATTTTAAAATGTTTTAGCATGCGTATAATTGTTCATAATATTTTGTAACCTTTGTCTGTAGGATCTATTGTGATACCACCATTTTTATTGCAGTTGTTGGTAACTTATATTGTTTTTTCTTGATCTGTCCCATTAGAGGTTCATAACTTTTATTAATGATTTCAGAAACATCTTTTTTCTTCAACTTTTCTAAATCGTATCTTTTATGTTTTATCATGCTTACTTGTGTCATTATTTTCTATTACTTCTTTGAATTTAATTTTCTGATATTTTTCTAGCTTCTTAAGATGGATATGTGGATTGATTTTCAGACTTTGTTCTTTTCTAGTATTTAAGGATGTAAAGTTTTCTGTGAACATGACATTGTATTCTACACATTATGATATAATATTTATTATTTAGGGAAACGGACTTTGGCCCAGTGGTTAGGGCGTCCGTCTACCATATGGGAGGTCCGCGGTTCAAACCCCGGGCCTCCTTGACCCGTGTGGAGCTGGCCATGCGCAGTGCTGATGCGCGCAAGGAGTGCCGTGCCACGCAAGGGTGTCCCCCGCGTGGGGGAGCCCCTCGCGCAAGGAGTGCGCCCGTGAGGAAAGCCGCCCAGCGTGAAAAGAAAGAGCAGCCTGCCCAGGAATGGCGCCGCCCACACTTCCCGAGCCGCTGACGACAACAGAAGCGGACAAAGAAACAAAGACGCAGCAAATAGACACCAAGAACAGACAACCAGGGGAGGGGGGTGAAATTAAATAAATAAATAAATCTTTAAAAAAATATATATATATATTTATTATTTAATTAAAATTGTTTCTGATTTCCATCGACTAAAGGGTCATTTAGAGTACATCACTCACTTTTCAAACATGTGAGGAATTTTTTATGTTGTTAATTATTGATTTCTACCTTAAATTCACTCTGTATGATTTAAAGCATTTGAACTCTGTTGAGATTTACTTTCACGGCCAAGTATATAATCCATTTTGGTAAATGCTCCATGTATATTTAAAAAAAACACATTATGCAGTTTTGGAGGCACTGTTTTTATGTGTCAGTTGGGTCAAATTTGTTTACCCTGTTATTAACACTTTCTATATATTTACTTTTTAAACTACTTTTCTATTGGTGTTGAGAGATATATGTTAAAAATATCCCACTATGAATATGCATTTGTCTATTTCTTCTTTTCTTATTCCCATTTTTGTTTTATGAACTTTGAAGCTATGCTATTAGGTGCATACAAATTTAGAATTGTCATATATTATGGTATATTTATACTTTCATCATGGTACAATGTCCTTCTTTGTCCCTAATAATCTTCTTGTTTCACTTTAACTTTATCTGAGATTAGTATTGGAATACCAGGTTTTTGCTGTTGGATTTTCCACATTATATCTTTTTCATCCTTTTAGTTTCAACTTTCCTGAGTCCCATTATTTATATATTTTCATTTTAAGTAGTACATAATTGGGTTTTAGTTTTTTATCCAATCTGATAATTTTTGTGTTTTTTAACTTTAATAGAATTACAGATGTATTTGAGTTTAAATCTGTTTTCTATTTGTCCCATGTCCTCTATATTACTTTTTCTCTCCATTCTTGCCTTTTCCTGGATTAGTCAAGTATTTTGTATTATTCCTATTTATTTTTACCTTTACTACCTTGCTAATTACATTACTCTTATTTATTCTTTTAGTGGTAACTGTGGGAATTACAAAATACATCTTTGACTTTATATGTTAGTGCTTTTAATGCATTTTGAATATTTCAGGGTCCCTGTAACACCTTAACTCCATTTTCCCCTTTCCTTGTCTCCTGTGTTGTTGTCATATATGCTAATTCTATGTTGTTTTAAATTCCCACATTATTACTTTTGTGCACATGATGTGTGTTTAGACTTATATACATATTTACCTTTTTGATTGCTATTTGTTATTCCTGCATTTAATATTTCTATCTGGGATTATTTTTCTTTTGCCTGAAAAATTTTAGCTATATTTTTCAGTGAAGGTCTGCTGACAATGAAAGAACCCTTTGTTCTTTCAATTTTTGTTTCTTTTAAAATATATTTATTTCACCTTCACTTTGGGAGGATAGTTTCACTGATAGAACATTCTAAGTTTCACTGATAGAACATTCTAAGTTATATCAGTACATTAAAGATATCATTCCATTGTCTTCTGGCTTCTATCATGTCTGTTAAAAATGGTTAGCTTTATTGATATTCATTTGAAAATTATGACTTCTGTTTCTAGCTGCTTTTAAGTTTTTCTTTTTGCTTTTACAATGATGTGGTTGTGTATAGTTTTCTTTATATCTATTCTGTTTGGGATTCCTGAAGCTTCTTGAATTTATTACTTGATATCTTTTATCAGGTTTTGAAAAATTTCAACCATTATGCCTATAAACATATCATTCACCAAATTTTCTCTTTCTCTTTTCCTCTGGGATTCCAAAGGATTAGACCTTTTCCACAGTACCCTGGGTATCTCTTTTGCTCTTTTCTGTATGTGTGTGTGTATATATATATGCGCTTTTAAAATCTGTATAATCTGGGTATTTTTTATTGGCCTACCTTTTAGTGCACTAATCTTTAAAACTGAGTCTAATCTGCTGTAAAATACATCTATTGTGTTCTCAATTTCACTTATTATTTCTCTCAATTCTAGAATTTATATTTTTATAGGGAACAGTTTTCTAGTGGAATTCACAATCTTTTATTTTTAAAACATATTAATTACAGTTATTTTAAAATCTGTCCAGTGACTTCAAAATCTATATCACTTGGAGTTTATTTCTATTATGTTTTTTTCTCTTGGTCCTATCTATTGATCTGCCTAGTAATTTCAGATTGAATGCTAGACATTGTATATGAGAAATTGTAGAGGCCATGGTAATTACATTGATATATTTCTCCAGGGAGTGTTTTCTTTAGCTCTGACAAGAACTCAGAGTAGAAGCAGCTTACCATCACCTAATCAGGTGTTGAAATGAGGGAAGCTGGTTCTGAGTATTTGTATGGCTCGTCTATTTCTGGTTTGCCGTTATGCCTAGGGTATAGTTCTTTAGTGGGCCAAACTGAAAGCCTGGGATATTAACCAGGATTTCTTTTTTTTTAAAGATTTATTTTATTTATTTATTTCTCTCCCCTTTCCCCCCCACCCCGGTTGCCTGTTCTCTGTGTCTATTTGTTGCGTGTTCTCTCTTTGTCCACTTCTGTTGTTGGCAGCGGCATGGGAATCTGTGTTTCTTTTTGTTGCGTCATCTTGTTGTGTCAGTTCTCCGTGTGTGCGGCATCATTCCTGGGCAGGCTGCACTTTCTTTCGCACTGGGTGGCTCTCCTTACGGGGGGCACTCCTTGCACGTGGGGCTCCCCTACGCGGGGGACACCCCTGCGTGGCACAGCACTCCTTGCACGCATCAGCACTGCTCATGGGCCAGCTCCACACGGGTCAAGGAGGCCCAGGGTTTGAACCGCAGACCTCCCATGTGGTAGATGGACGCCCTAACCACTGGGCCAAGTCCACCGCCAGGATTTCTTAATGTTCATCAGCTCAGAACTCCATTTTTAAAATCTTTGTGGCATAGTGAGACGGATGAAAACTCCATTTAACTTCTCTGCTTATTGATAGCTACTTTCTGTTAAATTTCTCTGCCTGTCAACCCATGATACTTGCAAACCAAACCCTAAAAAGAGTATAATGGCTCAAACTATAAAGTTTTCCTCTCTGTAATTCTTTTTGATTGTTGACTGCCTTAGTACTCAGAGCTCCAAAATTTCCTTTTAATCGCATGGCACTGCTGAGAACTGTGTTTAGTTTTCTTGGCCTCCACTATACAGCCTTTGATTTATCTAATGCCTCACATGGAAGAGCAGTGTAGAATGTTGTATGTACCTCAGTGAGTTTCCCTTTTTTAAAAAATTTGGCCTTTTAAGTCCTGGCTGCTTGTTAGCTCTGTGATTCATTTAAATAAATGTTATTTGTATTTTATCTAGCTTTTCTAGTTGTTCTCAGTAGGATAATTTATCGCAATAACTTAGTTCATCATAGCAGAAAGCAAAATGCAGGTAGGGTTTTTAATTTTTGTGGGAAACAACCATGTCAGATGCTGCCTTTGTACTATGTTGAAGTATCAGGAATGAATGTGGACATCTGTTAAACTAGAAAAGCAACTTCTTTGAGCCTTGAGTTCCATGACAGATGATCTTTGTAAGGCCTGAAGGGCTAGTGATTTCTATGCAGAATTTGAAAGTTTTTTGATAAATTAAGGAAATTTGAAAGCTTTATGGATTTTTCTAGATTCATTCCCACTTTTTCTCTTCATAAACTGTCCTTTGTTCATGTGGCAGTCACCCAGTTATAAAAATGCCAGTCCCCCTCGCCCCCCAACAGGACTATCCATTGCCTTGGCAAACTGTTCATTTAACGCACCGGCTTTACTGTTCTGTGATCAATTCTATTAAATCCTGTTCAGAGTACTCATTTCAATACAGAGGGAATTTTTAATCATTTGGAAACCTGCAGATTGCAGAAGGCTCCCTTCTCATCTTGATGTAACTTCTTGACATTTGTTCTTTGCCACTGCAACACAGGATGCTTCTTAATAACCCAGAGCAGAAGGATAATTCATGGCAAAATATTATGCAAGTAGAAAACTTGCCAAAGGTAAGTTTAATTTTAAGCCAAACAACATCAACAACAAACCAAAATCATGAGACCTGCTACTAGTGATGACTGTAATTCAGCTTAATTTTTTCTTTTGTCCCATAAGTTAAAGTATTTCAAATCTATTAATGTTCCTAGTTTCTGGTCCTAAAAAAGACAGGAATTTAAAAAGGTAGTGTAGTTTTATTGTAGGGAAACTATACCAGATTTCGTTTCTCTCCCCACATTCTTGACAGTGGAGTATTTCCTGACCTCCTCTTCGGGATCCCCAAAAGATGTGGATGAGATTCTCTGAATGCTCCTTCCTGACTTACCTTGCTCACATACGAGAAAATGTTTCCTAGATCTAAGTATTATTTAACTAATAAGTAAATTGGTAAACTGTGAGTCATTAATTTCTGAAAAGGCAAAATAATTTTTGTAGATAATTTTGAAGAGTACAGACTATGATGCATGATTGAAATGCTCATCTTAGCATGTAAATAGTTTCTGAGCCACAGTTAGGCATGGGGGATTCTCAAGGAAAACTCTGCCGGACTCTGTGGGAGACAGGTTGCAAATGTTGAGCTTCATTAAGCATATTATACTTACAGCTCAAGAAACACAATAAATTTGTATGAGAGATTATTCAAGCCACATGTCACCTCCACATTCTTACCAAATTCCTTCTATCTTGCCAGGGAATCTAGATTTGACATTTTTTATTTCAACAATATTTTATATAGATAGATATAGATAAATCTGTTTTGCAAAAGGAAGAATTGTAAATGCTAATTCATTCTATTGAGCTATAAACATTTTCTCTGATTCTTAATAGGACAAAATCCATAAAGATTAATTAAATTATCTAAAATTTCCAAACTTCCTTTTAATCACGTAAATTGAATCTGTTGCCAACAGATATCCAGCCTTGGTAAACATGATAGATGATGATGGGGACACATGGTGACTTGGATAGATTCCATTTCTGGATTTTGCCTGAGTGTGTTGGCCACAGGATATAGTATACAAAAAAACCATAGTTTCCCATGATGCCTTTAGGTTTCCCAAGATTAGATGGCAAGGGGGAATGCTCAGAGGTCTAGGACTTATGTCTTAGGAAATGGGTGGCCCAATTGTCATAGCTGCCAAGAACCTGGGTATTTTTAAGGATTTCTATTTGCTGAAGTCCAATGCTGTACCTTGGGTGGATAGAAGTTCTTAAGCAGGAATTAGAAAGCTTACTTTCTTCTCCTCACTCTGCCAGCTAACCTCACGGATCTACCAGCTGGAAAATGGGAGTAATGGTACTTGTTTCTTTTTTTTTTTCATTGTGGCACATTCATTGCATTTGGTGAACATGTTTTGTAGTTTACACTCTCTCCCAGTACATTCAATGGGTTATGGCAGGATATATAATGTCCAGCATCTGTCTCTGCAATATCATTTAGGACTACTCCAAGTCCTGAAAATGCCCCCACATCATATCTCTTTTTCCCTCTCCCTGCCCTCAGCAACTACTGTGGCCACTTTCTCCAGATCAATGCTACAGTTTCTTCCATTACTAATCACAATAGTTCTATAGTAGAATACCAGTAAGCTCACTGTAATCCTGATACTTGTTTCTGAGTTAATTTTTGGAACCCTTTGAAGTGATGATTACCACCAAATCTGAAGCAGTATGTAGTTAATATGTTGGTTGAACCATAAAATACTCTTTGTGCATCTACTAGGGAGCAGGCACTGTTTAGGACCAGCCTTGTGGGTGAGAGGTTCACATATTCATGAAACTAATGCTTAGTCATGTTGTATGAATATTTGTTAGAAGCTGCTAGAATGCCACCTTGGAGTTTAAAGGCATTTTTGTCCAATTTGCTCATCTATATATGTGCAGTGTATAATATGTGCCTGGTTCCATAAAAATTTGTTGAATGAATGAATAAATGAATGAATTGTTTTCACAGGCATTGCAGTTAGAGATACATAGTCTTATTGAGGCCAAGGTTCATCACTGTGGAGGCATGTTTATCATATTCCATTCCATAGAGTTAGAGAGCTTGCCTGATATCATGCAGTTGTGTGGTAAATGGAAGGGGTGGTCTTGCAGGGGTGAGGGGTTCATAAGAACTCAGGCAGCAGTGCCAAAGCTGTTGTATTGGATGGATCTCTTGGTGTGTTTAGGGTTGCTTGTTTCCATGTGGCATGGCTTAGCCCAGTCTCTAACTCTCAGGCCCCCTGGCTTGTTATCCAAGCACAGGCATTTCTCACTGGAATGGAATACACTGTGGCCTCAGGGGTGGCTCAGCTAAGTACCCATGTGTATGTGTGTATGTACCATATAGATATGATGCACTAGTGTGACATATATGTCTGTCTGACATAAAGAGCTCAGCTCTAGAGTCAAACAGAATGAGGGTTCCAATCCTCCATTAGCCACTTGCTGGCTTCATGCTCTTGGAAGAGTTATTTATCATCTTGGAGCATGAGGTTTTTATCTACAAAGTGGAGGTAATGATAGCACCTTGTTCATTGGTTTCTGTGAGCGTTAAATGAGTGTCTGCCAAGCATTTAACAAATATTTGTAAATATGTGAGTATTAGTTGTCACTGCTCTTGTGTCAACAGCATTTATTGTAGGAATACTAGGGCCTGGGCCCTGGGCTAGGAACAATTATGCACATAATGATACTTGTATTTCACAACAATACACAATGGAAGCATGTCACAAAAGGTGAATGTGGTGAAGGTTTTTGTTTCATTGTATTGTCCAAATGAGCCTCCTTCTCAGAAATATCCTATTCAGAACAGCTCTCCTCTACACCTACTTTGAAAATGTGCCTTAAGTCCACCATGCTTCTAGGGTCTGTTTTTTCTCATTGGTCATTTAGATTTTTATGCTATGTGGCTGTGTTAGTTTCTAGCTGCTGAAACAAATACCTTACAATTGATTGGCTTAAACAATGGTAATTTATTGGCTCATGGTTTTTGAGGTTAGGAGAAGGCCAAAATTGAGGCATCAGTCAAGTGATAATTTTTTTCAGAAGACTGGCACTCTGTAGTTGGCTGCCCTCTACCCTTGGGGTTCCTTGGTTTTTCTATCACATGCCAATGTCCCCTCCTTCTCTTCTGGAGTCTATTGACTTCTGAATTTTTTGTTTTTTGTTTTTTTGCTCTTGCTGTGGCTTCCTCTTTCAGGATTCATTTTCCTTTGCTTATAAGGACTTCAGCTGTAAAGGATTTGGGCCCACCCTCATTCAGTTTGGGCACGCCTTAACTAATAACATCTTCAAAGGTCCTATTTACAAATGGGTTCACACCCACAGGACCAGAGGTTGGGACCTAAACATGCCTTTTGTGGGGGACATGGTTCAGTTCCCAGCTGTGGTTCTTTTGTAAGTCATTTCCTAATAGTGAAGAGCTTGCTCCTTGAGCTGCTGATGTAGAGCTCATGGGCATTTTGATTTATGATGGCACAAAAGGCAAGACTTAAAATTATATAATTAAGGTAGAAAGCCATGTTGTCCCTCTTGTTTGCAGAATTTCATGCCCATTATTTGCCTTGAAGTTTGACTGATTCTCACTGGGTGCTGGCTCTCTGAAAAAATGCCATACTGCCAAGATAATCTTGACCCATACCTGCTTCTGGGGAGGCAGACAGAAAGAGAGACAAATACTTATACTCAATATGGTGAATGCTCTGATAGTGCTAAAAGGATAAATAAAGTAGGGTAAGAAGAGGGAGAGTTGTGGGGGTGTGGTCAGGGAAGACTCCTTTAGTAAGGAGGCATTTGAACAGAAACCAGATACTCCTTCCTCATTCACTCCACTTTTCTTCATAGCACTTACTGCCATCTGATATTTTTCTGTCTCTCACCATATGAAAAGTCAGCTCCTCAAGAGCAGGGGCTCCGTGTGTCAGCATTCACTCTTGTATTCCCGGGGTGTGGACCAGCCTGGCACACAGTGAGTGTCCATGTATTCATGGAATGTATGAGTGATATATGTGCCCATTAACTGGAACCACTAGGACTGTTAACCATGGACTGCAGTCAGAATGTGAGAGGTTGTCTAATAGTCAATTGTGAATACCACAAAAGAGTGGGGAAAGGAAGTGTGGGCCATAGGAACAGCTTATACAAAGGTATGGAGCCTCAAGGTAGCATATATGGATGTGTCCTGAGTACATTTTTAAAGAGGCTGCTGTACCTTATTGACTTCTGTGACCTTCTACCCCTTTGGAAACATGTCCAATGAAAGCAATGTAAGGTGGGGAAATGACTCTTGGTGCCCCATTTTCTAAAAGACTGTAGTAACTTTGGTTCTTTGTGATAAAATTCTTATAACATTGGAAAAATGAACAATCTGGACATAGTAGACTCCTTGACAATCTAATCCAAGGAGAAGTTGTCTGCAAGAAAGAGATCTGGATCCTTTCTCAACTCAAATGAAACTTGGGGATCATTAGGCACTAAGGATTTAAGTTCTGGATTTGATCTTCATACAGTTGATTTTTAATTTTCTTGTATGGCCATGTTAGAAAGGAACTGATTCTATCTAGAAGTGTAAGGATGGGTGGCCTATTGGTGAAAATAAAAATAAGCAGGTGTTAATCAACATTTTAAAAATACCTCTTGGTTTCTAATAACATTCTCCAATTAAAGAAACCAGGGCTCCTTGGAGAAATGACTTGATTCTAGGACTGGGGCAGAGAAAATATAAGTTGAGCCTAGAACATTTTCTGGTATCAGAAAGTAAGGAAATGTTAAAAGAAGAAAAAGAAGAAGGAAAAGAAATAACCAGCCAACCAACCAGTCAACCAACCAAACCTCACAATGTTGAGGGTATGTCAAAAGGACATAGGACCTGACCGAAAGAGCCCCCAATAGCCAAGGCTGGAAAAAGTGGGCACTGTACCACTGCAGTCTTCTTCCCCTAAACCCAGACCCCCAGTGTAGTCATGAGGGAAACCTCAGACAATGCCCAATTGAGGGGTTTTCCACAAAATACTTGACCAATACTCCTCAAAATTGCCAAGGTTAACTAAATCCCAGTAACTGTCACAGCCAAGAGGAGTCTTGAGGAGAAATGACCAGTAAATGTAATGTGTTATCTTGTGTGGGGTACTGGAAAAACTAAGGAAATCTGAATAAAGTGTGGATCTCAGTTAATAATAATGTATCAATATTGGTTCATCAGTTGTGACAAAAAACTATGCTAAGGTAAGAGGACAACAATAGGGGAAACTGAGGGGCATATAGGAACTCTCTGTGCTATCTTTGTAATTTCCTAAATAAAAAGAAATTCTAACATAAACGTTTATTTAAAAGAAAAAGAATCCTATTGAGCTAAAGTCTGAAATATTGTTGCTTTTTATTGAACAGCAGGAGGCCGAGTCAGCACACCAATCTGTGTTCTGTGGATGAAGATTGAGCGGGTGGCTTTATAAACTTAGCGCAACACATCTAAACTCTGTTCTTGGAAGTTATCAGAGATGTGGGAAATACATGCTAGGGCCACATGAATGACTTAAAAAATTGCAAAGCTCATTTGAAATACCAGTGTTCCAAGAGGGGAAACCAAACACTCCAGGCAACATAAGCCTCTCTGTCCTGGGTTCAAGTCCCAACCCTGTGACCTGCTAGTCAAATGACTTTTGCCCAGGTGGTTTACACTCTGAATTTTTCTCATTAATAAAATGAATATCATAGTAATACTACATAATTGGCAGTTTCAAGGATGAAGTGAGGGTGCTAATGTACCTAAAGCACTTAGTACAGTACTTGGCACTCACTAATTGTTTCATAAATGCCAACTTTTTGTTGTTGCTGATGGTAACTTCTTGTTTCTTTTACCTGCAAAATATATTCCATTAACGCTGTTGGTCTAGTGATTCTGCCTGATGGCAGGAGATGATGCCAGTGGCTACTCTGGACTGATTCCAAGGGTAGCATAACATTCTTCCCCTGCAAAATGTCTCTTACCTACACCTCTACTTCCCCAGGAAGAGTTAATTGTGTTAAATAATTCATGTTAAACATTACCATACCTCTTTTCAAGCTGCTGCATGTCCCTGGGAGGGATAGGACATTTGGCATGAAAGGGCTTGTAGAGTTTGCTGTGTGGAGGAATCAGGGCACATTAGAGCCTGGAAACTTTGGGGCAGGGGCTAAGAGAGGGAGAAAGGAGTTCTGAGAGGGGATACAGGTACGCTGTTTACTTCCCAAATCCACCTGGATCCACCTAGGGATGGCAGTGTTGGTGTTTATCTCAGAAAAGTTAGTATTTTATAGTTCCTATTAATCTAAGTTCCAGACAGTTTGTATTTACTTTAATTGCACTGATGATTTATAGATATATTTGATAAAGATTAATCTTTACCCAAACAGCTGGATCTCTGGAACTTGACTTTTATGAAGAAGAAGGCAAGCTGACCCAGTAAGACTTTATTTAATGGGCTCAACTTTTTAATTGCCTAGTTTGCTTTGTAGGAATTGTTACAGCAACATCTTTTACCCCATTGAAAATCTGAGTGTTTCATTTACTGGCATGTGCTGTAGCAAAGTATGCCAACTCGGCTCAATCCCCCCTTGGCTACATCTTCCCAGTTTTGTTTTGTTTTTTTTTCCTTTTCTATTGCAGGATTTCCCCAAAGCTACATGAGTTTACCAAGTTTTAAAAGATGTTAGGAAGAAAAAACCGGTTTCGTGGATAAGTTTAGGAAATAGTTCAACCAAGTTATGCAGGCTTCTTTAAGGCAGGACTTCTCAGAGCCTTGACTTTGTTGATGGGCATTGGGGGTCTCTGATGGGGCATGTGGTACAGCCATGAAAGCAGTCTTCTTGTAGAGTCCCTTGAGATTGATGCTGCATGATTAGTGTTCTGAGGTGTGCAATTTGAAAAACACTGTTTCATACTCTTTTTCAATTCCTTTGCACCACTTGATAGACCTGCCTTTCTCATGTCCACCATTTTGTCTGTAGGATGATTTATACATTGTTAAATTTTTCCCTTTGTATTATTTCCCCTCCAATCTATATATTGGTCATTTATTCAATAGCATAGTTGAACTTCTGGAGAACTTTGGGTTTTATTGTAGTCACATAATCTCCTGTATTAGCATTGAGTTATTAATGAATTGTTAATCACCTGTGCAGACTAAAGAGCCAGAAGCAAATTGTTGCTGAACCCAGAGGAGGCAAATCACCTCACATGATTATGGAAAAGGTCCAATTTTGGATTTGTAATTGCTTCTTTAATGCAGTCCCACTATGTGGACTTAATAGGAAAAAAAACTTTAAAAATTAATATATTTGCCAAGCTGTTTTCTTTCTATAATCGTATAGCTTCTTACCAGTGGGGAGGAAACAGTAACTGTCATCATGTCCTCCAGTTTTTATGGTATAAGGTGTTATATGCATCAGAACCTGGTGGAGACATGGATACAAGCAAATAGTTCCTGTTTTTCTGAGAAGGAAAAGCATTAGAGGTCATTCCCAAGCTTAAGTCTAAATTTTAAAAATTGAGGTTTTGCTGAAAAGAAGACCCTTGGATAAGATGCAGTCACCAGCCCCAATGCAGTCTAAAGTGCCCATGGAGGGGTTAAGCCAGGACTTGGTGATTCACATCAATCTTCTTTCTTCCTGTGGTTCAAGGAAATGAATTTTATTTTGCCTCTGTAAGTGTTGTTTACCAAACATGTAAATGATAGCGCTAATAAACTCATTTGAGGTTTTTAGATCTTTTTGAATGTTTTATTTATTAACAACATATAAACCAGCAGATGTGTTTACTGTTGCAAAGTGTAAACATTGGGGATGTACGTCCCATAAATTCTTTATCAGTTATTTTTCCTAATGCTTGTCAAAATATTATGATTTGATATGTAAAAAGGAGTGGGTGTTTGGCCCTATGTCTGTAATATAGAATACAAGGCAATATCGGACAGTACCTATTGAGTCAGCCAAATAAGTACTCTGGGGTTGGACTTGATTTGGAGTTTGGTCAAGATCTTCCAAAGGCTCCTGAAAAGCAGGAAAAAGTAGGGATTGAATTTTTTAGATACTTTGCTTTCAACCCTACAAGCAAGATTGTAGTTACTGTATTAAGTGTGGAAATGAATCAGTTAGCAGTATTTGTAAGGTAGCTGCCATGCCCAAGTAAAGTTGTAGAGCAATGAATCTCACTCTTCTAGTTTTTAGAGGTTTTATAAATCCAGATGAGCAGACAAGACATAAGACATTGGCAAAGTTCAATGGCAATGCAAGAATCAACAATGCTGAAGCAGGCTGGGGTTTTCAGCAATCACATTTGACAAGCATTGCAGTATTTCTTGTGAATCTGGTTGCCAAATGAGGGGGTCCAAGCTGAAATGCTAGGTCAGAAAAGGAGGGTTGCTATGTGGAAGAGGTTTGGGAACCTCTCATGATTTAGAGTCATCATTTTACTTCCTGAAAAGTAGGAAATCTGAGCCTTGCTCAAAATAGTGGCATAGAAGGTAATAGAGTATAAGTGGGTAACTATCGGGGCTTCAAGTCAATCCTAACATGAAATTTACTGCAGGTTATCTGAGTCCCTAATCCCTGGTTCACCATTCAGATTGGGATAGTTATTAGTATAATAACTACCAGCCTAGATTTTCTATGAGAATAAAATCAGTTAATACTTCTGCAGTTTAACCACTTTATATTATGCTAGGCAATTGATAAAGTTTCACTAAATATCAGCTGCTGTTATAATAACTGTAAACTATACCTGTGGAATCTAATTTGGGACCAGGAATAAAGTCTACAGAATAGAGAACAGAGACCTATAAAGAACTTAATTTCTAATTTTTAAATGTAAACTATCATTTGGCATTTATGCCAGGACCAACTGTGGCAGGCCCAAGATGTTAAAAAGGGGCTCTCTTAATAAAAAGGAATTTGGAATATTCACCCCATCAAGACGTGAGAAAAGAATCAGCTGGTGATGGTCATATTAAGTAGATTTTGTTTTCCTTTAAGTGAAAACAAAGCCAGACAGAAGCCATAAAGGGGGCTGGAGATCCTGTTGGCTGGTTGTTCGAAGTCAAAAGCCCAGCAGCCTGGGTTGAATGATCGGCGATGATAAGCAAGTCTGTTTTGTTCCAACCTACCCAAGAGAACAGTAATTACCAGATATAATAATGCTTGTCAAAGGCGGTTACTGAAAACCCTCTGCTGCTTCAGCATAATCAGAACGACAGAAGTTGCAGGATGATTTTCCTTGTGAGAGGTACTCACTCAGAATGCTAATTAGGTGAAGTGAAAAGAATATTGGATCAGTGGCTGAGAGATGCATTTTCCTTTAGTAAGTAAAGATGAGAAAGGAAGTAGTTGGAGGAAGAATTTGACTTACCCATTTTATGGTTTATGTTTTGATTCCCTAACTTGATTTTAGGCTCTTAATTCTTCTCATCGGCTGGTTTTGTAAAGAGGGTCCATGGCAGAGTGAAGGCTGGCTTTTCCTTCAGAAACTTTGGAGGTGTTTTCATACTTGGCAATATCTTAGTACAAGGAAAAATTACCTTAGGACCCAGGGTCAGAGCAATCAAAATAGAATATGTTGACATTGTCGTAATAAAATATTAGACAAGGTATTATTTATGGGAATTTGAGAAGTTTATAATTCATGAATTGGGTGGCCTCCAAACTGGAAGGAGCTCCACTGAGAGGGTGGGTAGGGGGAACTAATATAGGGCAAATGTGCGAGCAAGTGAGGAAATATTCTGATTGGCTGAGATTAGGTTTCCATTTTACATGGTGGGGGGTTTTACATCTTATGAAGTGGGGAACAGATACGCACTGATTAGTACGGTATGTTGCCCATTCTGATGAGGAAATAGGTTTGTCCATTGATGTTTGAACATGACATACCATGAAACAGAAACACCTTAACTTGGTCCTTCAAAATATTTAGGTTACTTATCACTGTGTCAGCATTATTAATATAAAGTAACATTGTTTCTGGACAGTCAGGGTATCTAGAACCTGTCTGTTTTGCAACACCACTGATGCTAAGCTTTCAGCTTCAGCCTGGAGGGCCTGATAAGCTTTGGGGATGGTTTAAAGTTCTGTTTCATAACCTTAGATATAGTTATTCCTGCTCGCCACAGGCCATGTGTTCCTAGGAAGGAATGACTGCACGTGAAAAAGTGGAGCCCTGTATTATGGTAGGTCCAGGGTTTGGGGGTCTTGTCCCTCTTTTGTTGGTTTGAGACCTGATGTCCGAAAGATCCAAGTTAGCTTTCTGACTGTTCCCAGGATCCAGTCCAATTTACAGGTAGGTAAAAACAAAACAAAACATGCAGTTACCTACAGGGGATATCAAATAGCTCAGACAATGAACAGGGGCAGAATCTGATAACCCATAGGAGTGTGCTAAAGTTTTCTTAAAACACAAAATTTGTCTTTCTAGTCACTCTCACTTTGATCAAAGATAACTCCAAGAAAGATTATTCTTGATCATAAAATGAGACTGGTTTCATTAGATTTGGTGTCCTTATTCAGATATGGGCAGCAAGAATGGTGATTCACCATATAGGCCTTTAAAAGTTTGCTTTGCTGGTAGTTTTCAGAAGGAACCTCAGGTTGGACTTTTAAAAGACTCTTGAGGCTAGGAAGCCAAGCCAAGAACTTGACACCAAATTTCCCCTGCAGTACCTATAGATTTGAGTGATTTCCTTTACCTTGAGGTCCCCAAAGTGTCATATGATTCCTATGTCCACCAGAAAGTAACCTTTCCTACTTACCTGTAAGGCTAGGAACACTGAAGCCAGGTACCAGGCTGATTTTTCCAAGAGGATTTTTAAGCATTGGCTCCATAAAGTCAAATGTAAATCCTTATAAGTCTGATAAATGAGCTGATTAAATGAGCACCATTCTGAAATCCAACATTCCAGTCAAAGCCTTGGTTATATAACCAGTTCCTCCAATTAAGTACTGTTCACAAGGAGGACAGATTCTTATTGAATTTATGCAAATGATTATCTTGTCATAAATATAAGAATATTCAATAAGAGTTTCCAAATTCTGGAGGGATCAGGCAGGGAGAAAAAGCCAAATGTTTAATGAATTTTAGATAGTTTAAGAGAAAAGACTAAGGGGTTCCTTGTGTCTAGAAAATAGAACATTAAAATATCAGCACAATCTAAACAAAACCTGTAATCATTCTTTATCAGTTCGTGCAGGTGTAGGTAATTAATTCTTGTTCTGCTGTATCTTGTGTTAGCAATCTCGTGATCCTTTGGCCTCTTCACTAGAATTCTGGACATCTTGATTCTGTCCAGTAGTCTGGTCTCAAAGTTATTTATTTATTTATTTATTTTTAATTTTCTTTATTTTCTTTTAAATGTTACATTAAAAAAATATGAGGTTCCCATATACCCCCACCCCACCCATGCCTCCCCTCTCCCATGAACAAACTCTTCCATCATTGTGGCACATCCACTGCTCCCGGCAAATACATTCTGGAGAACCGCTGCAGCACATGGGCAGTGGTCCACATTGTAGTCCACACTCTCCCTCAGTCCACCCAGTAGGCCACAACTGCAAGCCCGTGTTCCAGAGTACCCGGCATATTCTTTTCCATGGATCTCCAAGACAGTCCTTTTCCTTGAAGACAAAGTACTCTGGCCTGTAGCTGATTTCAGTTGTTTTCAGGAAAGCATCAGAATAAAATCTTTGTCGACGGTGAAAGACTAAAAATGGCTGCCATTAACTTATTGTTGTTTCACAAAAGTGAATAATCTGATGAGAGTTCAGTAAGCATTTTTAAAGAATAACTGAAATTGTGACCAATAACTCCCTATTATTATCTAATATCAGGGAGAAGTGCTAGGACAACTCATGGATAGTGAGGACATTGACAAATCTCTAGGGACTTTATATAATTTCTGAAATATTTATATGAATAATATTTTACCCATACTAACTTAACCAACAGATGGTTATAAAATCTTTCAACATTTTCTGGTGCATCTTATAATAGCAAATAAACCTATTTCTATCACCTCTCTTTTTACAAGGTGAAAGAACAAATCCTTTGTGATTCTCCAGAGGCCCTCTGCAAAATCCCAAAGAAAATGAAGTAGATACAACCCCAGGTATTGGTTCCTTTGAGGGCTAAAGAGACCCACGGGCTCTATGGTCATGGCAGATGGGGTTCACTGCCATGTCAGATGGCCCTTCTTTGGAGCTGGTGTTTCTGCGTGGTGAAACTGGATTCAGATGGAATCTCTTTTCATTAGACTTGCATGCTACTTTACTGGAACTGTAGTTGGTGTTGGTGTTTAAGATACATTTAGGGGATTTGAATCTCTGGACTGACAATATGATAGCCAGGCCCTGAGCCTCAACAGACTTCAGCTCCTACAATCTGATTTATTGGACTCACCTCACGCAGCTAAGACAGAGTTGAAGAAGGACAACCACCACACCATGGAGCCTAGAGTGCCTACAACTGAAAGCAGGAGGATTGCTTCCAGTATCCATGTGGAATCTGAGCCTCCTCTTGACATAGAGATGCCAGGGACATAACCAATCCAAGGGCCACAGAGAAAAGGTGGCATTGGAGTGGAGTGGGAAAAGTCGACATGGTGGCTGATGGGTATGAGGAAAGGCAGGAAGAGATGAGATGTGGAGGTGCCTTTGGAACTTAGAGTTGCCCTGGATGGTGCTGCAGGGGCAATCACCGGACATTGTAAATCCTCCCAGGGCCCACTGGATGGAATGTGGGAGAGTATGGACCATGATGTTGACCATTGACCATGAGGTGCAGAGATGCCCAGAGATGTACTTACCAAATGCAATGGATGTATCATGATGATGGGAGTGAGTGTTGCTGGGGAGGGGGGGAGTGGTGGGGTGGGGGTGGTGGGGGTGAATGGGACCTCATATTGTTTTTTTAATGTAATATTTTTACAAAATCAATTTAAAAAATGGCAAAAAAATACATCATTTAGGATTTGGTTTTTGGAAGGCAAAATGTCAAAAGTCATAAAGAAGTTTGAACACTTGGTTAAATATGATCATGTGTCATTATAAACAATACTTGGCTTCTTATTTAACTAAAGAGACAAAAATATTTTAAAAGTAAAGAGAGGAGTTAGCATGCTTGTAAAAAAGCTTCCTTCAAAAGTGAGAAGACTTGTTCTCTTAATAAAGAATGACAAGATCAATATCATGCAATGAGATTATTCTGGTTAAGATAGGAATCTTTGCCTACTAAGCAGAGGATTTGAATGGTTAATAACCTCTTATAATGAGCCATTTCTGAAAGGTATCCTACTTTCTTTTAGTGGGAAATAATATTTCAAGGCTACAATCTAGGTGCTAGGGATGCTCGTTGTTGCTTGGTTAATCATTATTTCTAGACCTTTTTAGGGACAAAGCTGGAAGTTGGCTAAGACACACACTTATATACAAATGCATCCACATTTACACGTATACAAATTAAATACTTTAGGATTTCATTACAATGCCTCCAATTCAAATACAGGACCACAGGGTTTCACTTAAACTTTTTTATTTTTTTAAAGATCTATAATGCAAACAGGTACCTATCTTTTTCTAAATAAAACTGCTTACATTTTTACAAAGCTCAGAATAATACTACCACCACAAATATGATTACTGAAAATACTTAAAACATTTTGTTGCATTTGTTCTTCCCATTAACCCTATTAAAAAATAGTTGTATCATATTATATTTTGAGAGTATGTAGTCATTACTTACTATACTCTCCCTTTTAACTTCAATTAGTTTTTAGTTTATAAGTGTCTATAGATGTAATGCTCATCATAGTCTTGAGTGGCTGCTCTTTAGCCTTTATGATTATCTGAAGCATATTTGCTTATAAGTTCCTCAGAAATGGCTCATAGAAGCAATATTTCCGGAGTGCTTGCATGTTGCCTGTGTCCTTTATATTTGGAAAAAAATTATGCTGGATATTAAAATTGCTGGCTCATATTTTCTTTCTTTGAGTATCTTAAATATGTTACTTTATTTTCCTTTTGCATAAATTTTACCTTCAACATATGATTATATTTTCCCTTATAAGTCACTTATTCATTTTGCCTAGATGCCCTAAGAATTTTTTCTTTTTCTTAAAAATCTAGTAATAAAAGTGCACATGGGGATGGAAATACAGCCAGGATCTCTCAGAAGTCAGTAATCATACATTTTTTCTTATTCTTCTTACTATTTTTGCTTCATTTTATTTTTTAAAAGTTTTTGTTTTGAATACTTTCAAACTTACAGGGCAGTTACAAAAACAAAGCAAACTCCATGTGGAGAACTCCAACATACGTCTATCCCCAAAGATACCCAGATCCACCAATTTTAACATTTTGCCACATGTGCTATCTTTCTCTCTCTCCCCCTGACCCAACCTGTCTGTATATTTATCTATTTATCAGTCCATTTTCTGAACACAAGTGTAAATTATACCTCAACTTACATACTTGAACACATAATACTGATACATACATTTCCTAAGAAAAAGAATATTCACTTCTGTAAACACTTTAAGTGCAGTTATCAAGTTCAAGAGATTTAATATATATATAAAACTTACAGTTTATTTTCCAATTTTTTCATGTATCCCAGTAATGTCCTTTTGAACTTTTCCTCCTCTGTTGTTGGAGCCCATCCAGGATCATGTTGCATTTAATTACTTTTTAAATGTCATTGTATCGTTCTCACATTCTTGTTGGTTGTTCAGATCTTCTGGGGGGGGGATGGAACCCCGAAGTTTCTTACTCTGCCTTCTTGATCTGCATACACATATTTTTTTAGCACCACATGGAAACAGAAGGGAGAGCTCAAAGTTTGAAAAACTACTGTGAATCACGCTTCTTTCTAATAGCTCAGGAAAACTAATTTCACATCAATATAAGCTACAGATAAGGATGGTTATAAAATCCCACATGAAACTATAATAAGGAAAAAAGAGAATAACACAGAGTAACATTTGTATACAGCTCACTAAAAAGATGTACCCACAAAACAGATTAAAAGTATCATCTGTTGTCACAATGAACTAAAATTCATTAAGAAATTGATTTAAGATATGAATTAGCAGCATAAACAAAAATAGAAAACATAAGAAATGAGGTGACAGAAATGAAGAAAGTGCTAGAAATTTTAAAAAAGGAAAAAAAGAAAGATTAAACTAGAAGGAACATGGGAGCTACACACCACAACAGATAATGCCTTAAAAGAAATAGAAGGTCAAAATAAGGAAAATTTAACAAAAATAGAAAATAAGAATTCAAGAGAAAGGGGTGACTATTGAAGATAGGGAAAGATGATCTAACACATGAATAATAGTAGCTGCTGAAAATGAAAACTAAAGGAACACAACTAATGCTAAATCTACAGTTCAAGGAAAACTGTGTGAAATGAAAAGGATTTGTATTTCCTCATTGAGAGTACACCTCACACTTGTGAATAGTGACCCACAATGACCGACACCAACACATCCTGCAGTGTTGTCTTGTTTGATTACTGCGTGTATCTACTATGCCTACAACAGTGCTTCGTATACAGAAAGTGCTCAAACTGTTGGTCAGGTGAATGAATGTTTGGTGAACAAATAAAAGTGTTCTAGACATTCTTGTAAAATAAAATAATATTATTTACCTTAACTACTGCCTCTGTATATTAGCCTGGATGAGACTGGAAATGTCATTTCAAACATTCAACATTCTCCACCAAAAATCAGTGGGACTTTTTTTAGCAAGTAGGGCTATTCCTCCTTTTGGCCTTTAATAATATAAAAGTGATCCACAGTGATGCCAAGTAGTTACAGACATCTCTTCAATTGCCTTTTTTATTGTTTGTGCAAAAAATCATAATATTATGAAGGTTTGATACCATGGAAGCCCCTGAGCTCGCAGTTAGTGGTGGAACAGTCGGGAAGTCTCTGAAACTGTAGTGGGCAAATCATATATGGTAGAATTCCCCAGAGACCATGGCTTTCCTCTGACTCATTACATGCCCTTGGGATGTGGTATTTGTGAAGTCTGAAGTCTGTTAGAAAGCAGGTGTGAGCAACAAAAGCCTTGCCAAAACGAGCCCATTTATTTTACTGCTACCCGCTCTCTCTTTTTTTTTTTGACTTGATTTTTCTGACTGATTTATTTTGTTCTAACAAACATACTGGGAATTCCAGGCAGAATTTTGTCTTGTGGCCAGTGGTGAACACGTGGTTAATAAGTTGCAAACAAAGAATTGTAAATCCATTTTATTTCCAAGTGTGATAGGGACCTGCTTTAGGAGAATTACAGTCTTGTGAGGGAGGGACAAGAAATAAATGGGCAAAAATTAAAATTAAAATTACAGAATGGTAAAAACGAGGTAGAGAGAGAGATAATATGATAGACACTAGCTAGGTAGCTGGTTTGAGTGTCCAGGGCAAGTGTCAGTTATCTGCAATGAACACAACATTAGCTGAAATCTGGTGATGGGAAGGAGTGAGCCACATGAAGACCTGAGGGAAGGGCATTCTAGGTAGAAGAAATAGTTGGTACAGAGGCCCCAAGGCAGCACCAGCTTGCAGATTGTGAGGCACAGAAAGGGGGCCATCCTAGCTGTAAGAATCTAAGGGGTGAGGGGTAAGGCGTTAGGGAGGAGCCTTGGCAGGGCCAGATCAAGTAGGGAAGCTGGGGAAGGTGAGTCCAGGAGGAACTCTAACCTGGTTTTCTGCCTGCAAGTCATGCATCCTGCTGTAGTGTTTTGAAAAGGGGGAGGAGATGGGTGGTAGGTGGGCTGGGGGGGTGGTTGGGAAAGCAGAGACAACAGTGAAGAGACTTCCTCAAGACATGAAGGGGAGTTAAACTGATGTCACATTGCTTGAGGTGGAGAGAAGTAGAGTCAACTTCTGAAACATAATTACAGGACATCTTCAACTATTTTATGAAAGTCAGTATTTTTGTATTTTGTACTTAAGAGATGGCAAGTATATTTGTATACACTGTAGATTATTTAGATTGGAATAAGACGACAAATCCAGGATTCTTCATGGAAACATTACTGTCATCTGCCAGTGTTTCTTGGGAATCTGCAGACTGGCATTGTAGTGAGTGGCAGTGTGTGGGAGTCTTAAATGTCAACCTATTCTGGTCAAAAAGGGCTCTTGGTGCTTCCCTGCACACTGATCCCAACTTGTTCATCTCTTACTGCAATTTCAGACATGGAATAGTTTCATTGTCTCCTTAAATAATGTTTATTTTGCATTTACCTTGGTCCTTGAATCTATGTCTTTTTTCTTGACTCTAAATGCTGCTCTATTAGAACATGTGTGTAAAACTGATACATGGCAGAATTAGTATAAAGTGACTTGGTTCCAAGGGGCTAGTTAGATAAATATCAAAATAATCTTATCACTTATAAGGCAGAATAACAGTGTGAAATTTGAGGACCCACTGGGTTATAGTGAGATCCCAGCATTTTGCTGTTCCTGGTCTCCTGCCTAACTCTGCTTGGTTCCGGTATTTATGTACCATCTGTAAGCAGCTTTTGAAATTTTTGTTCATGCCATAATCCCTCTAGCTGTCCTCCTTAATTAGCATCACCAGATACCACAACGTAAAGTGCCCGGGATCCCAGTGGTTCTGATTTTTGTTTTTGCAGAGCTGCTTTTTGGAACCATAATCTTGTGTTTTCTTTAAAATTCCCTTTATACCTGTTTGATAAGGGACAAGTAGATCCTTGCATTTGCAGAGAAAACCTCTGCCTTCCAGCAGGATGGTCTGGGGATGAAATTGTCAGAAGACTAGCCCTGGATCTAGGGTGGGCTTCTCGAACTGGGCTTTACATCAAAAATTATTTGCAAGTAACTTAATGATACCGTGGATAAACTGATACACAGACTTACTAGCAGCTCAAGCCAGCTACAAAAGTGTGAAAGAGATATGAGGTCAGTCTTGAGCAGAGTTTCTAACTTCCGTGGTCAAGGACAGTGGGCCAGGGTCTTGCTCCTCTCGTGTCCTGAATGTTTTATTTTTACTCTTCTTTGTTTTAGAAGTGTTAGAGGGGCTTCTAGAGACTTACTCTGTAACACACTCAATTGGCCACTTGCTTTGTCATTGGGACGTGGCCGTGATTCTTTAAAATTAGAATGTTTTTCTTTCCAGGAGTTTCTGCATTGTCCTGCGATGACTTCTGTGGTCTCTCTCCTGTCTCTGGCTCTTTGCCTGGGCTGCCTGCCTGGGGACAGAACTGCCTTTCTCGGCTCTCTGTTCCACTCTCGGGGACTGGGTGTTTGCCATCTTTCTCCTGCCGACTGCCTGCCACCTCCCAGCCCCTCCGTGCTGGGGCATTGAGGGAACCCCTCAGCACCCTTCCTGTGCTTCTGCCACCCTGAGGGCGCCGTGAGAGGGTACTGAGGTGGAGAAGTCTGGAGGGAGCAGGGAGGGTAGAGCCAGCAGGGGCCTGGGCACCCATGCCTCTTGGTTTCACCATAATCATTTCCTGGCCTTGGCAGTCTGTCCACACTTTCCGAGACTTTGCTGGCCCTCCTAGAATCACACAGTGTTTGCCTTTTCTGTGACCCTGTGGTTTTGGCCTGTCTTTTTTTTTTTTTTTTATTGACTTTGTAATAATATTACATTAAAAATATATATGTGAGGTCCCATTCAACCCCTCCCCCCCCCTCTCCCCCCCCAACAACACTCGTTCCCATCATCATGACACATCCATTGGATTTGGTAAGTACATCTTTGGGCACCTCTGCACCTCATAGACAATGGTCCACATCATGGCCCATACTCTCCTCCATTCCATCCAGTGGGCCCTGTGAGGATCCACGATGTCCGGTGATCACCCCCGAGGCGCCATCCAGGGCAGCTCCACGTCCCAAATACGCCCCCACCTCTCATCTCTTCCTGCCCTTCCCCATACCCATCGTCCACCATGTCCACTTTTCCCAATCCAATGCCACCTCTTCTATGTGGACATTGGATTGGTTGTGTCCATTGCACCTCTATGTCAAGAGGAGGCTCAGATTCCACATGGATGCTGGCTGCCATCCTCCCATTTTCAGTTGTAATCACTCTAGGCTCCATGGTGTGGTGATTGTCCTTCTTCAACTCCATCTTAGCTGAGTGTGGTAAGTCCAATAAATCAGATTGTAGGTGCTGGAGTCTGTTGAGGCTCAGGACCTGGCTATCACATTATCAGTCCAGAGATTCAAATCCCCTAACTATATCTTAAACCCCAACGTTAACTGCACCTCCAGCAGATTAGTATGAAAGTCTTATGAAGGGAGATCCCATCTGAGTCCAGATTCATCACACATAAACACCATTTCCAGAGAGGGGCCATCTGCCCTGGTAGTAAACCCCATCGGCCATGACCATAACTCTTATGGGTCTCTTTAGCCTTCATAGGAACCAATATCTGGGGGTTGTATCTGCTTTATCTGTCTCTCTGACTCTGCTCAGTTGTGCATGAGGGCAAACCTTCTGCCAGCCTCCAGACTCTTTTTTAGAAACTCGTAGCCATATAAACTCATTTCTCCTTTCCATTTCCCCCTTACTTTAGGTCAAACAGCATTTTAAAGTCATGTTATTTTATGTAGACATGGATATTCTGCTGATCCGCATTGAACCTTCCATATAAGGTCCTTTTCCAGTTGCATCATCAGTTGGTATTTGATAGTGGTCCCTCGTTGCCAGGGAGGCTCATCCCCGGGTGTCATGTCCCACGCTGGAGGGAAGGCATTGCATTTACATGCTGAGTTTGGCTTCGAGACTGGCCACATTTGAGTAACATGAAGGCTGACAGGAGGAAATTCCCAGGCACAATGTTGCTCTAGGCCTTGTTCTTATTTTAGGTTTATCAGCTCACAAGCATAGTCATTAGCATCAGGAGCTCACTGTTGAACCCTCACTCCCTCCCGGTCCCCACCGCTGTACCTGGGAGACTATCGCTGCTCCCCTAGGGATTGGCCTGTCTTTTAAGGTCGAGACTTAATTTGCTCTTTTCATGGGTTTGCTCTGTGCCCATCTTGTTAACATGCAACTCTGAAATTGGACCTTTAATAAAAAAGATCCCAAGCTGCCCCGAGTGTGACTGCTATCACTTCCAGGCACAGCTGCTCAGAGCTGTCTTCTCGTCTGCATGACATTTTGAAATACTGTAACAACAGTGGCCTCTGAGATGTTTTTTGCTCAGCTTAGTGAGCCTTGTGGCATTGATGTTTTTGAGAGTAAAAGGCTACGGTGGATTTCTTTATCCATGTTCCATGTGTTATGATTTGCAGGGGTCTTCTTTAAAATGCAGATTCTCAGTGTTGCCTTGTCGCAAGTGACTGGGTTAGATCTGGGATGGGCTCAGAAATAGGGATTTTTCCTGTTTGCCCAGATGCTGCTACTGTGGTGACCGTCTGAGAAGCATTGCTCCAAGGAGGGACACACTCCCATCCAGTGACGAGTTCTGCTTGACTGTGGATGTGCCTCATCGCTCTTAGATGCCCTTTCTGTTTCCAGCTATGGAGCTGAGACATTAATGACTTATCTCATAATGCAATTCTTTCTCCTCACCCTTCCATTTCTCCTTTGGAATGGAGCTGGGGTGGGGCTGGCCCAGAGACCAGAGAACTCGGCCAACTCAGCCAATTAGATTCTAATAAACTATTGCTGCTTTTTGCAATCATACAATGTATTTATTCTGCAAGAGTGAAATAGTATATCCACCAAATGCAGTCTTCTGGTAACTTCTTTGTGGTTAAATGTGTGCACCTGTGTGTGTTCATGGGCAAAGATGGGAACTTGGGTAAGTTACTTAACCTCTCTATGCCTCGGTTACCCTGTATGAAAAACAGAGATGACAGTACCTACTGGTTAGGGCTGTTGTGAGGGCTAAACACTAAATGTGTGCTAAGAATAGTGCCTGCCATATAATGTAAGGACTACTTATATTATTATTATATAATGTGTTAGTTGTTATTCCTATGATGGTTGTTGTTATTGTTATCAACTCATCTGAATTACAGTAAAAATCTTCCTTGTTAGAAATTCATAGCAATCAACAAGAAAGATTTGGGACAACTCTGTACACAGCAGTTTTACATAGTCTAAGGAAGTCGGTGCAGTTTCTTGGGTGATCATATCCTTATCTACAATGTGGATGTTTTATCAATGGAGCATTAATAGGATGTCTTCCTGTCCTCCACCTCCAGCTCAAAGGTGCTGCCAATTGCAGTTAAAAGTGCGGGAGTAATCTCAATTGAATATTGTCTGCCTCTCCATCAGTGAAATTAATATTTGGTTGCTGAGGGAAGACAAACATCTGTAACTTTACCTATGTGGATTGGCAATTTGGTTTCTATTGCACACAATTTTCTTTCAGGTTAAAAAAAAAAACCTTATCCACTGTCCCCACTTCAAAAATGGAATCATATTTGATTTAATGGTAATGTTTATGGAGCTAAGGAGAGTTGTCAGTCTTGCGTTAAAGCTTTTAAATAAATATATTTTGTTATCTTGAAACTTTCCAAACTGAACTCAGAATTCACTCAGGCATCTTATAGAGCGTTGATATACAAGAGGATGGCAACATAGGAGCCCGTAAATTCCTAATACTCTTGCAGCCGCTCTTGCAGCTTGCAACTAGCAAAATGATATGCAGCTTGAGGACTTGTACTGGCAAGTATCCACATGGGTATTAATCAACTTCCTATCTGAATACTGTACCAATTAGAGATTTATTTCAAAAGAATTTGGTGTTTTATCATCATTGCTTCTCTGAATGATTGTGGTAACCTCCTAACTGCTCTCTGTGCTCCTGTTCCCTTTCGCCTTCAATCCATCTTGTACAATAATTCCTGGGGTTACCTTTTCTAAAAACAGTGCTCCCACCAGCTTAATCCTTTCCTTAGAAGCCCAGCTTGGCTGCCCATTTCCTATAGCAGAAGTATAATATTTGTAGCTTTGTTTTCTAGGCCCTGTGCTGTCAATCCCCTACCCCAACATTCCCTGCTCTGTAGACCATGCGGGTTGACCCCACATTCTCTTTCATATGCTTCTACTTGTTTCTTTAACTCTACCTGAGGGCCCCTTCCCTAACTCCACTGCCGGGTTCTCTGCAAATCCCTCAAGGAATCTCATTATCTTTCAGTAAAGCCTTTCTAAACAGTTCACTCTCAGAAATAATCATTTCATCCTCCCTTGCAGAGGTGGAAATGGATGCATGGGGACTCAGAGAGGTTAAGCAACTTACAGAGGGTCACACATCTGTTAAATATCAGAGCTGGTTGGGCAACAAAATAATGAAAATGCAAAGGTATGGTTGTAAATAGGTTGTCACTGTCAGATTTAAGGACTGAAAGTAAGTGTTGTGAGGGCTCACCATTGGATTGTATCTGAAAGCAGATTGTGTACTTTCTTTGGAAGGCCCCCAAACCTGAGGTTGGCGACACCTTTTCTGGCATACCTGGTCGCCATGGAGGTGTGCATTCTCTGTTGTGTGGTGTGAAGTTCTATGCCAAGTCTTGCCATGACCTGGAGGAGAAAGTCCTCAGGATTGAGCATCTACTCTTTCTCTCTCTTTGTGCTGAGCAAGGGGCTGACTGGGGAGGAATGTGGTGGCTTTGGAGCTCCTCCTAAGTTACGTAGAGGCTGTCCTGGATGTCACAGAGCCTGATTACAAATCAATAGGCATTTGAGTGGGGGGAGCAGAAAAGTAGGTTTATTAGGTGAGTGTGTTATTGAATAGCCTTATATGGGTCTCACTGAGTTTATCCTGCTTCCAAAGAGTCCAGATTTCCCAGCATGAGCTAAAATCTGGTGAATGACACAACCTGAGAATTTCACATGAAACAGATCACTTTGTGCTATCTGTTGCTGAGGCCATCAACATGGAAATGCAGAAATTTCTCATCAGGGACTGCTGTAAAAGCAGCAACTACAGAATAAGCTGTCTTCTTCCCAGTGCATTTTCATATTCAAAAATTGGTGGGAAAAAAAATGAGCTTCTCTGATTAACAGGGCATAATAAATTCCTTGAAGATAGTTTTCCACATTATTTGTTTTACTTTTTTTTTTTTTTTTGGTCAATGCTGTCACTTTATAAATCTGTGTTTAGCCCTACCCTTAGCCACTTGGACTGACTTTCAAGCTACAGTAAGCAGGGTCTAGTTAGGACCACTGAAGCAGCAACGCAGATTCAATGAGTAGTTATTAAGAACTTTCCAGAATATTAGCTGTTTCAGTTGCTGCAGTGACTAGTGATGGAATAGTCCATTAGACATTTCTGTTCCCAGCAACTCCTGAGAATTGATTCCAATCTGAAGCAGCCAACCACTTTGATCAATACCATAATTACTCTTATTGATTGATTGTTTTACAATGGCAGTCATCAAGGCAGTTCGTCAGCTCAGGAGGCACCAGAACTGTCCCCTGTAAGCTGTAATGTACCACAAATATCTGATTCAAATCAACTTACTATTGAGGCCAGGATGACAAGCGTGAAATTAATTGTTCCACTTCATGTAAGACCTGCATTCTTCTTTTAAGAGAGTAATTGTTTGCCGAGTATAGCTTGAGAGCTGGGGAAGTCTGGCCTCTCTGCAATGTTTATGGACTTATATTTTTCCCCCACCAGCTATTTTTTTTCTTATTCTTTTTGGTGTCAGCAGCGTTTTATAGCTGCTGTTCCTGTTGGTTTTTAGTGGTTCTTGTCATATCAGAGAGAAGACCTTCCTTCTAGAAAGGTTGATTGCAACAAGAGTAAATTTCTTTTTTTTTTTTGGATTTGGTAAGTACATCTTTGGGCACCTCTGCACCTCATATACATTGGTTCACATCATGGCCCATACTCTCCTCTATTCCATCATGTAGGCCCTGTGAGGATTTACAATGTCCGGTGATTACCTCTGAAGCACCATCCAGGGCAGCTCCATGTCCCGAAGACGCCTCCACCTCTCATCTCTTCCTGCCTTTCCCCATACCCTTTGTCCATTATGTCCACTTTTCCCAATCCAATGCCACCTCTTCTATGTGGACACTGGATTGGTTGTGTCCATTGCACCTTTATGTCAAGAGGAGGCTCAGATTCCACCTGGATGCTGGATGCAATCCTCCCATTTTCAGTTGTAATCAAGGAGTAAATTTCTTATCTGAAAGTTTATTCATAAAAAGAGAGGGTTTCTTGGCTGATATTAAATCAAGAAAACCTCAAAAGTGTTTCAGAGACTTTAAAAAATAGACAAGTGTTCCTCCATGACTGCAGTGGCTAATTTAAGAAGCGTAATCATTTTTTCTGAGTCTGAATACAATTGTCTCCGAGGCCTGTTGATGAAGAAACCACTAGGATGCTCCAGATTGGTCGAGAAGGGTAACTGAGGAAAGAAAATGGGGACAGTCCCAAGAGTTATTGGCTATTCAATCTTCATCAAGAAAATGACATTACTTTGGATAAATTCAAGACCTCCAAAGAATTGGAGAGAAGGGCTGTAAAATATTTTTATAAGAAAATTTAGTACACAAGTCCATAGCTGTGGAGGAAAATGAAAGGGCTCCAGAGTAAAGGAGAATCAAAGCACAGTAATGCTCAGAGTCTCTAGGTAGTTGGATATCCTTTTGGAGGTTGGAGTCTTAAATTGTAGGGATAAGTCTGAAGCTGGTACTTCTAGGCCATGGTAATACTTTTTCATTTAATAGTTATTATAGCATTTCAGAGTTGGGTCCTGTGAGAACTGATCAGGATAAAAGGGACTTTCTGGACAGCTAATATGTCAACCAATATTTAATGAGCATCTGCTATGCGTAAGCACTATTTAGGCCTTGGAACAACCCAAGTAAATGAGACTGAATCCCTGAGCCCCCTTACTTTAAAGCTTATATTCTTTTGGGAAGCTTAGAAAGACACACAAGAACTGCACACAAATGTGCAAGGTAATATCAGAGAGCATTAGGGTGAAGGATGGGAGGGGGCAGCAAGCCTGTCTAATGTTGATAAACAAGGGGCTAGAGTAACTAAGGTAGGTTTGACTCCAGCCACTTGCACGGGCTTGCAGCCACTTGCACCATTAAACTTGGTTTGCCTTTGAAATGTTCTAGTAGCAGAGCTTTCCTTTTATACTTTGGAAGGAGGAGATTTTATGCTACCAGTATTCAGTGCAAGGGAAAGAGCCAGTATATAATACCCAACTGAGAACAATGGGGATGATTTCAGAGGTAAGTGATTCTATATATGCTCAGCCAATTTAAGTGTTTGCAAGTATTGATGGAAGGCTTTCATCACACCTGAAGGATCCAGGAATGATTAATAATAAATGACCTAACCTATGATAGCAATTCTCGGAGAATTGCAAAGCCTCAGATGATATGGAGGAGGATTCCGCATTACATAGTTACATACAGTGTGTAACCTCTTCACTCCCACATGGACTACTGTAGCTAAAATATTAGCCTGATTGGCATGTTTTCCCATCTCCCACTTTCTGGTTCCTTTGGGGATCTCCCTTTCCTTCTGCTTGATGATGGAATCTTCTCTAGTCGTAAGGAGGAAGGAGACCCAGGTTTGGTCCACCAAGGTCCCAGATACCCCTAGACCCAGGAGTTGGCTCACAAATGGGCCTGTGACTCAGGCTAGAGCCAGTGGGAAAGTTGTTCTTTGCAGCACAGTGCAAAGCTGGTAGAATGGCTACTGGAATGGCTTACTAAGCATGTGAAATCAAGCAGAGCCGAATGTTCTGGTGGAGAGAGACAGATGCAGCAGATGCAGTTGCAATTTCAGCTGGGAGTTTCTGATTCTTTAGTTTGCCTTGTTCAAAGAGGTATACATATTTAATAGAAAAAAATAATAGGCTTCATTTCTGCTATATGGAGAGTAGCATAGAAGCGCTTTAACTGTGCACTGAAAAGAACTCCAGGAGAGCAGGGCTGAGCCGAAACCCAAACAGCTGCTGTCAGGACTCACTTGGCCAGGCTGTAGTCTCTGGAATCAGTTTTTGTGACTTCATGAGTTTCCTTAAGTAACGTTGATGATGACAGCATCATGAATATTTATCACAAATGCTTTCTGTGAAAGAAACATACAAAATTAAATGTCCATTTACTTAAAGCAGAAGTCTGCCAATACATTTCTGTAGCTGCAAAATAGGGACTGCTGAGAAGATCGACAAAATTTGCAGCTGCTCAAGCAAAGCGGTGTGTTCTAGCCCCTCGGCTTTTGCAGTGCTCAGAGATTTTCAGTTGTGTTTATGGACCAGCTGCTCTGCTAAGATGCAGAGGAGTCTTGAATAAATATGTCTTTATCTCTTCCTTGGGAATCCAGGATCTTTAGCCCTCACTTCTTCCAATATATGAATCCAGTAATGGTTGGTGTTTGTGAATGTTGAGTTAGCTATTTACTTAGTTGCTTGAGACATTTGTTATATGGAACAGGATGTGACAAATGTGTCTGCTTTCTAAACGGAAACTACATTTATTGTGTCTCCGACTGAGATGACACTCTTTGGAACTTCTTGTAGTGACGTCTTTTTTTCTCTGAGGACCAAGTCCCTAGAATTGAGAGCCTCAGCTTCCTCCCTTGGCTTACAAGGCCCCCAGGATGTGGTCCATCTCCTCTTGCTCTATGTTTCCTGACATTCTCCCCAGTGCTCAAGGAAGCCTCAGCCAAGCGGTCTTCCTTCTCTTCCTTAATCATGCCAAGCCCTTTCTGCTCAGAGCCTTGGCCCTCACGTTCTGTCTGCCTGGAAGACTCTTCTCCCACTTAGTTGCCTGCCTGGCTCATTGCTCAGGTCTCAGCTCAGATGTCTTGCACTGACCAGGCCATCTAAAGTGCTCTACCGGTAACTCTGTGCCATGTTGTCCTGCCTCATTTTCTCCAAAATGGTTTTGTCTGAAGTCCTGATTCTCTTCCTGTTTGTTCTCTATTTCTTCTTGCTAGACTCTAAGCACCATGAGAGGGAGGGCTCAGCCTGTCTTATTCCCTGTGGCAACTTTGGCAACTATGTCCCAGCACATAATAGATGCTCAGTTGTATTTCTAAAAAGAATTAATGACAATGTAGTCCATTCCTCTGAGCAGTGAGCTCATTCAAATAAGTTAAGTGATTTATCTTAGCATCTCTCTCCAGCTTCTCTGTTATAGAGAAGGAAGGGGAATGGGATATTCAAATTTGAGACTCTACATTGAGCTGGATGCTTTAATGATGTTATTCAGTCCTTACAAAATCATCTGAACCAGTGATACTGGTTATCTTCTCTCCATATCTCGAGTCCAGTGTCATTTTCCTGTTGCTTTCTAGCACCTTCCACCATGGGGACTATCTGATTTTGTGGTTGTTTACTTACTTCCTCCCCAGCTAGACACTTCAGCTTGCTCCTAAGACTGCCATGTTCACTCCTGAGCTCTCTGAGCCTCATAGAATGCTTTGTACACAGTTGGTGCTTAGGCCATGGGGCTGATGGGCCAGGTATCTGGCTGTACCCCTTATTCTGCCTGGTCTGGATCCAGAGTTTTGCAACCAAAGAATACCCTCCAAAACCCTCATTGTGGCTGGAGGAACATTAGAAAATTCCATGTTCATGTGTTCTCTTGTTAGGGGTTCAGAGTTATGTAGAGTCTTTCTCACCTTTTAGCATAGGCAGTCTGAGTTCAGAAAGATCCAAGGTCCTGTGTGCTCAGCAATTCTGTGTCTTAGCTTCTTCCCCACACTGCCCTACGTTTATGGAGGGAGAAAGTCAAGTGCATGGTCCAAAATATGCAAATGTGCTATAAGGGACAAGATGCTGGATGGAACATTTGAAATCAGGACAGTCCTGGAAAAAGCAGGGAATGTGGCCCCTGGACTTCCCGCGTAGGAAATGCACAAATCCCTCCATGGTGCTTGATTACAACCCTCGCCCATAAGCCAGTTAAGGCAGGAGGTTCTTTGTAGCCCAGCACGGGTCTTCTCGGAGGCTGTGGCCGCAGGCAGGTGGGCATGGGGGTGGGGGGTGGGGGAGAGAGCAGAAGTTTCGATTTTCTGCGGCTGCTCTCTAAGGAATTCTATATTTCACTTTAGTGTGTTCCCAGAACCCGTGACAGGCTGTATAATTGCTGGACTGACATAAATCTATAGCAGCGATGGGTAGGTTTTGCTGACGTGTTTGCTCGGGCCTGCAGGACTCAGTAGACCGTGTCTGCATATCATCTCGCAATCTCAGGCTGGGGTGGGACTGGGGAAGGAAAGCTATTGTGTCTCCAAGGTCATGATGTAAGATGGGGGAATCCTAATAAGAGAAGCTCCATTTAGGCAGAGAGTGTTCCTCAAAGCAGAAAACTGAAAGAAAATATTTCTTCCTCTGGGACATTCACGATAGGCAAGCTTATAGCCAAAGGCAGGCATTTATTCCTCCATGTCCCAGCATCTAGAATCGAAACACGCCAGCTGTAAGAACCTGGATGGATTCAGAAGTTTTTTCTTATAGTTTGAAAGTTAAATAACCAAATGATTTTCAGGCACTCAAAATAGATACAGAAATTTGAAAGACCTTATACTATTGCTTTATTGATTTTGGAATTTCTTCTTAAATTCATCCATTCGGTCTACAAACATTTGCTAAGCACCTACTATGTGCCTGGCATTGTGATTGGTGCTGGGGACGGGACAGGCAGGGTTCCTTGCAGGGCAGAACCTGTGGTCCAGCCAAGAAGAAGCCATTACCTGAGCAACCACATGGTGAGATGGTGAGCTCATTCTCTGTGCTGGGAGCTGAGGGTACTTTTCTTTATTATTTGGTTTCATTTTTGTTGTTATCTTTGGTTAAAATTTTTAAAGTTTGTTTTTGTTAATTAAAATTTATGTAAATTAAATCCAGAAATTCTTTTGCCTTACAATTAGAACTTGATAGATAAAGCTTAGGCTTCTTTTGATTCCCGGTCTCCTCTCCTCCCAACAGATCATCACTAGGATATACTTACAGTGTAACTTTGCAGACAATTGTTTTATCCTTCCACACATGTGTGTGGCATGTGTGTCGTGTGGGTACATACCTATAGAAGGCTTCTAATATTGTTCTAACACAAATGGCAACACATATATATGCGTGTGTATATATATAACTGTTCATCTTTATTTTATTCAATAGAACATTTTTATATTAGTTCATGTTGATGCATGTAAATAGAGTTGGTTAATTTTAGTTACTGAAAGTTATGCTTATTCATAACCCTTCTTAGAAATATGTAAATTGGTAGCAGCCTACTGACCGAGAATAATAGTAGTTAATAGATAGAAATAAAGTGCATGTATTGAGTACTTAATGTTCGCCATAGGCTGTTCTACGTCTTTTACATGGATCATCTCATTTAATCATGGCAGCATTTTTATCATTTTACAGAAAAGGCACAGAGAGAGATAAGGTAATTTGCTCAAGGTCGCACATCTAGAAAGTGACGCCAAGATTTGCAACCAGGTTGTGTGATGCCAAAGCCCAAGATTTCTCTTGAGTGCCTAGAATTTCTGGAACTTCCTGTGCTCAATGCAAACGCTAAAGCAGCGTGTGAGAGGATGGTACACCATTTGCTGAGGGGCCGGCTGTCAGTTTGTGCATTTGTCAGGGCATCGATTCAGCAAACACCTGTCGGGTCTCCTCGGTGTGCCCGGCTTTGTGCTCACCCCCAGCAACAGGGCAGTGGGCCTGGCACACAGGTCTGCCTCATGAAGCCTGGTGAAGCCTCGTGAAGCTGGCAGCTGGGTAGCATGCGGGGGCCCCGTGCAAGGCAGCCACCGTAGAGCAGAGAGTGGGGACCTTGCCACCCCTGGTATTGTATGGTCTTCAGCTTTTGTTACGTTTTCTTCCATTTTTTAAGTGTTAGATGATATTGCATTATTAATTTGGGTCTCTGGCATATGGAGAGGGGAGCTTGCCATTCTATAGTGATAATGTTGCCTTCTGCGTGATGTTATGTCTGTGCCACCCAGCAGCTAAGTCCTGAATGTCTGAGTTTTATCCCCTTTGCCGCCCAGCCACAATATGCAGATTCGCTATTCATCCAGCTCAATCACAATTAACATAATTGGCTCTGGTGCCCGCCCAGATGTGGTGGGTGGTGCCTCTGGTTGATTACAGAGATTGCAGCCCAGGCATTTTGGGAAGCGGCTCTACTTCCTGTCCTTGCATCACTTCTATGGGTTGATTTTTCTGCTCTTAGTTTGAAAAACAAAGTAAAGGAAAGGTTCTCTTAAACTTAATGTGCTTTGTGTAATGATGAAAAATAATCTTAGTGTCTATGATTTTTTGCTTCGAAAATCAGGAGAACACTTAAGGGCAGAAGGAAGTGTAAATTGCTTGGCATTGACCTCCTGAAGGCTCAGATGAGGGGGGCGGGATCAACTTTTCTCCTCCTTTGGATCTAGAATAATCTTTCCGTGTAGGACTGAAAAAGATTTAATGTCTCATCTTTTTCTTTTTTCATGTCACTATTAGCAATATGGCGGAAGGGGTGCCCACAGGTGATGTTGGCAGTGTCCTTAGTCAGTATTTTTGTCTGTAATGGGCTTGGTGTGGCTGGTGGATTTATACCAGCTGCTGTGAGAGGTGCATGGATCTTCTCTATTCATTTATTTTTGGAACACTTGGGTAAATTAAATTATGGCTCTTTACTTTTTAGTCAGTTGAACCAAAACCTGCCAAGCTTTTGTTCAATATGTAAAGACCACATTTAAAAAGATATATCGACCCTTTAAAATAATGTCTTTCTCATTTTGGTATGCATATGGGGAAAACACTGAAAAACAGTATTAAAGAGAAGATAGTGTGTTTTTTCCTTGGGTTAGAACTCACTTGTAGTTTGAGGAGGCTTAAATTTCAGTCTGACCTAAAGCCTTTTGAGGTTCAAATTTAGTTTGCTTTTAGCGAAATAGGCAGCTTCCTAGTTCAAAGAGGGAGAAAACCGTAAATACTTTAAAAATACTCTAAAGCCTTCTTGGATATCAGATAGCCCTCAGAGAAAGCATTTGATGAATGAAGGAAACAGGAATTAGAAAAATATGGGCCAGTTTTTCTTTAAGTATAATCATATTTAAAAGCAGTGGAAAAAGTTCTTAGGTCTAGAGAACTGGGACTTAAATCAGCGACTCTCGGAAAATTTTAGTGGTTGCCAAACCCGGAAAATGGCCCAGTCTGACTTTGATTTTCTAGATGTGAAAAATCCTTTAATGATCTCTGTGATGTATGAAATTAATATGAGAGAGTTTGGAACATGAGATCTTGATAATGCTTCATATAATTAGCATATGTCAGTAATAAATAGGGTGATATTTTTCTGGCTATTATTCCAGATCATTTTAATGGGAAATAAAGATGAAAGAGATAAGATGGGACATTCGGTTGCCCCCTAAACTCTCCAGAGGGCACTGATTTCCTGAATTCTCACTCATTGGAGTTTTATGTTGCCTGGGGTTAACTCTGCCCTCTGGAAAGAGAATGGGGTTGGCTAAGGGTGTTGAGTGTATATAGTTAAGGAGACCAGAGGGCCCTGTTGTTGCATTGCTGGTTCCATGTGGGCTGTTTCTTCAGGAATACAAATTCGGGAAAGGCCCAATAAGACGTCTTTCTCATATGGACCATAGGGCATTAGTCCAGTTTGTTAGCCATTAATTAGGGTCTTCGTTTTCATGCAAAGGCCATTCATGTAATAATATTTGCTGAATGAGTGAATGAATGAGTGTGGCAGGTGCCTGGTCCATGATTATGGAGCAAAATTCAATCCCAGAGCAAGTGAACTTGGCAGACTCAGCACAAGTCTTCAGATTCTGATTTGGGAAGGGCCACCACTGGCAAAGGTACACACAGTGACATACAGCCTGACCAGGCCCCCTGCTAGCCCTCAGTTAAGATGGGTCTGTGACTGGCTCGCTCCACTCTCATTTAGGTGGTTTTTGGCACTAGGCAATCCAATCAGCAGAAACTTGGCCACGATTAAATGGCTTGCGAGAGTAGGCAAATCAGGCCCCTTGTCAGGGTTCCAGAACGTCCAGCATCTTCCTCTTTAGCAATATTGTTTGGTCCTTTACGTACTTTATCTTAGGTTTGCCTTGAGCATGGACCACAGACATTTCACATTTCAGTGGTTTAATGTGAAATGGGAAAATATAACCAGCTCATCAAAACCATGATATAATGGTTGTTCGGGCTTAAGGATGAGGCTAAAGTAAGCAATGAGAAGAAAATGAGAATTGTTTAAAAAAGAAATAGTCCAGGTGGTGTTCAGACGTTTCCAAGTGGGATGTTGTGACTCAAGCGATAGAAGTTTGGGAAATGCTGCCTTTGAATATTCACTAACCTCAATTGTCTCAATTGTGTATTTTTATTTTTGCTGCTTGGGACTCACAAAATGATGTTTTCTGTAGGAAATGTGCACCTGGCCTCTTTTCTTAGCTCTTCATACATGATCTTTAATGAGAATAACTGTTGAAATTGCAAAGGAGGCTAGGACAAATGAGAACTTCCTGTTTGAGTTACTTATGATTTACATACACGATTTAAGAGAGTGGATAACATCAACCTTGGAGATGCAGTTTAGATCCTCTCCTCTACTCACTGGGCTGAGAGCTCACAAGTTTCAGAAACATACTTGTCATATTGTAGATACTCAATTTCTAGAAGAGAATTAATGGTATCCTCTTTGAACCAGACAATTTAGTTCAGAAACTCAAAGTTGCATGTGAATTTGAAATTATTCAATGTTTTTTATACTGAGGCTGACGTTAAGGTAAAAGAACACCCAATCCTTGACTGTCTTAAGCTTTTCTTGTGCTATACGTGACTGAAAACTCAACAAACGTTTCCTCAATAAAATAAAGAAGATGAGGTATCTGTAGTGTTTTAGTGGGGATGGGAGAGGATATTCTAAGTGATTATTCCAGAGCCCACTACTCTGAGTTATTTTTTCCAACCTGAACTCTCATGATTTTCAGGGGTTTGCAATTCATCCATTAAATGATCTCTGGCCTTAAGTTAATGGAGAAAAAGGTTTCAGTTTGGGAATAAGTGATGTTTTGGGGGTGTTCTTATAATGTTTAAAATATAAATCCTGTCGGTTGCTCATCATTGGAAATAAAACAAAAAGAAGGAAAAGTAAAGAAGTTAATGGTCTGAAACCTAGGATTGGTACATATGTGTTTATATTCAGAATCAGAACACTGTGCTGGCTTTGACAACTGGAAAATGTTAATATCTTAGCCGTGGCATGGAAATTTGGAAACGATGCTTACAGAAAAAGCACATATGACAAATGTTTGATGGGAAAGAAGCTGCTGTCCATGTGTAAGAAATACTTTGTCTATTCTGGGTGGCATGACCTTTATTCACAGCCATCCGAGGGTCATTCCATCTCTGCTGATGTCATAGCCAGTGGCCACTGTCACTGACCTATTATTACCACCTATTGTGTGCTGCACCGTTGTACGTGCCTGATCTCTCTCTGCCCTCATGGTAGCCCTCTGAATTAGGGCAGTTATAGTCACCATTTTAGAGAGGGGAAAACAAAGTTTTGAAGAGGTGCAAGGACTTGTTCAGTGTCACCAGTCTCATGAGTGGCAGAGCTGAGAATTGAACCCAGGTCTCTCTTTGTATTCTTAGGGGATATAGATATAGGGCTATGTATAATATATGGACCATAATGGGATACGGAAGGTAAAGTACTTGGAAATTGTAACTTCAAACGCAGTGGTTCTGAAACTTAAATGGTGTAAGAATCGTCTATGGTCCTGTTGCATTGTCTATGGTGCCTGTTGCATGCAGAGTCCCTGGTTTTACCTCCAGAAATGTGATTCTATAGGCCCAATAATCTGTACCCTCAATGAGAATCACAGTTTGTCACAGACTGTGATGTTGATGGTCAGTGGGCCTCCCTTGGAGAATGCCCTAAGGCCATTCTTCCATTCTTTGCTCTAGAAAATGACCTGGTCTCACCAATATTGTTTGATTTTAGGGAAAAGCTTGGCAATCTGAGTGGAAACTGGCAAACTCCTCTGATTGCTCTTTCTATGAAATCTGCTGCATTCCCTAGAATGACAGGTCTGCCATATAGGACTAAGATTTTGGCATGTGAAGAAAAGTGCAAATAACCACAACTTAGGTTAGTATTTGAGACCCAGTGGCTTGGGAGGAAAAGTAGCAAAGTAGAAGTGTGTGACTGCAAAGGAGAAACTAGTGGATGGAGAAGCCCATGGGATGGTTTAGATCTCTCTCCCTATTAATTTTGGAGCAGGAGATCCTATTGTGGAGAATGACTTCCTGCATTCTGCTTTGGCTCTTCACCTTTGGGATGGAACTGATTCCATGTTTAGCTCAACAAGAAAATCAGCCATCTGGGGGCCAAAAGCGAGTGATCAGTGCAGGCCCCATCTGGATTTGAACACCATACTTACTTGTAGATTTGGGGGCCACAATTCTGTTTCAGAGTGCTGTGAATGTCAGAGAGTTGGAAGTGTTGCTGGACCTCTAAGCAATACGTGTTGGTCCATATTTGATAATACGATTCACATTTGCCCCGTCTCTTTTAGCCTTTTCCATAGTTTCTCTAATCCCTGTGTATATTCTCTTTCTTTTCCTCTATGTTATGATTCCTCTGTGTTAAAAGAAAGAGTAAAATTAAAAATAAATAAATAAATTGAGCACCTATTAAGTACCAGCCACTAAGAGCCAGAAATGCAAAGTCTAATCATTGAGGTCCCCACCTGGGGGATTGCACATTCTGGACAGTGAGGTAGACATGTCCTGCACGTGATTGGTGTGGTGGGATGACAGGAGGAAAGCCATCATTGCCCTGTAAAGCAGGTGGAGCACAGAGAGAACGCCCAGGAGAGCGTGCAGGAAGTCAGGCTGGCCCCAGGCTGGGTATATAGACGGTGGTCAGGAATGGTGGCCATATCTCGACTAGCTCCTGAGATGAATGGGAGCTAGCCTGGTAAAAAAGGAGTAGATGAGCTACTTAGGTAGCACTGTTGAATAGTTTTAGGGATGGAAATAACTTTTATTTTTATTTTTATGTGTTCCATCTATTTGATTAATGAAAGACATTTAAAATTTTGTAAAATACTTAGATAAGTATCTGATACACAGGGAAATATCTCAGTACATGGTATTGTGTTGTGCTGTCCTTAAGTAATAATGATGTTATTATTATTTATCAGATTCTGGCTTATTATACCAGAATGTGAATCAGCTAGTCCAAGGCTGAGAGTGGGCAAGGTCATTTGCTATCACTATTTAATGTAGACTGTGTGATGCTTGCGCTCGCAAACCTTGTCAGAATTGCCTCCTTGTCCCTGTGTTTGGCCTACTTTGCAAGTGCTGCAGGTTTAACTGTTAAAGCAGTATTTAGCACATTTACCCTCATGCCGAACTTGCAAATTTGAGTGACAAAAAGAAAGCTTCTTGTCTCTGTTTCATTCAGCCTGCAGTTTGGAAATTATTGAGTTGTAGGTATTGTTTTTATGTGAACTCAAGAACAGTAAGCTCCCAAGAGACGTTGGAGAAAGGCAGGCGGGTCGTACCTTGTTTTGCCTGTTGAGAGGGTATTATTTCTAGGCAACACCTGGTTGCCTAGCTGAACTTGAGAGACAGCATGAGCCGAACTTGAGGGAGGGGGTTCAAGTCCCTGTTCTGGAGCCATGTTCTCTGACAGCGTTGGGCCTGGATTTCTCTGTCTGTATTTTGAGACCTGTGCTCTTGGGGTCAGCCTGTTTTTCTTTCTTTTTCATTTCCTTCTTCCCTGTCCACATACTCTCCTTCTGCCTTCCCCTGGCAGGACTTGGTAATCAAGCAGCCCTCTCTTCCCCACTGAGCCTGGACATGATCCTAGAATCCTTTTGACTTGGCCCTCCAGGAAGTCACCACCACACCACTGGAGCTGGCACTGGAGATGAAACCTGTATTTCAGCCCAGCACTTGGAGGTCCCGTTTCATCTTGAAATGCTATGGTTCTCTGAAATGAGAAATTATCACCTCCCTTGGCCTAATTGCAGACAGCCAGAGAAGAGCCAGTTGGCATTGGCTTTGCTTGTCATCCAGACATCTGGGGAGCGGGTTCAGTTTTCAAGCCACAAATTGAGGTGTGCGAGAAAAGTCACTCTCTTTCCTTCGAATTGAACTAAATTTCAAGTTTGAGCCCCTGGCCCACCAAGTTGTGGAAACTAAATCCCCGTCAATTCACACTGCTTCCTCTGGCTCTCTGGCTCTCTCTAGGCTTGTATCTAAGTTCCAAGGGCCCCTGTAGAGCTGAGGCATGGTGGTGGAGGGGCCTCTGGTACCTGCTGTCACCTGTCTGTGTTGGCAGCTGCAGGGACAGCCTTGCTCTTGGTTGTCTGACTTTTAGTCAGGAGAGGCTAGGTTGTGACAGGTAACAGGGAACCCCAGCAGCTCCGTGGGGTAATGCACGCATTACTTAGTGGTCATGCAAGACTTCCACGGGTCAGGTAGCCAGGCCTCCAGGGGATCGTTCATCTGGAGGGAGGAGGGGACAGGCTGTTTCCGTCTTGTATTTCAGCACCAAGTATCCTGGCAGGGAGGTGAGAGCTGGAAAGTTATCTGGTGGCCCTTAACTGTGTGAGCCTGGATGTTACACACGCCTTCCCATATTCATTGGCCAGATCTGGACAAATGGCCCCACCCAGCTACAAGGGTCTGGGACAGGTGCATGTGTGTGATGACGCATGGCTGTTAGGTGAGCATTGCTAGTTGCTGCCACAGATGTTGATTCATTTTGAGTTGCCTCTCTGTCTTCTCATTCTGAACCCAAGTCTTGAGCAGATATGTAGGCACTCTGTTATTCTCAAGCTGCTCTTAGCCGATGACAGAAGCATCCCATGCTTTCTACACACCTGTGGGCTTAGGGAAACCTGAGGCTGTCTATGGCTTTTCGACCTACGTGTACGGTGCACATATATCTTTTGCTCCTAACGTGCTGGTTGCAGGAGGACTGTGTCACGCTGCTGCCTTCCTACACTGGGCTTGGGGGACAGGAAGCACAGGTGCCCCTGTTTTCACTTTCTCAAAATCTGTCTGGGGGCTCCTTCGTTCCCCTCCCCCATCTTGGGCTTGGCCTGGGAGGGGCGGTGAGGACTCAGGCTCCTTCTCCTGGAGGCTTCTGAGCATCACAGCTGGGCCTGGCCCTTGGGTTCCCTGAGAACTCCCCAACACTTCCAGTCTAGGTAGATGCCTGAGGGTCATTGGCCAGCCGGTGTGATCAGAGTGAGTGGGAAAGAGGGGCTCTGCGAGCTCTGACCCTTTCCTCCCAGACTTTGTTATCCTGGACCCTGTACTTGCGAGAGTCGTGAGCAAGCCTTGAACTCCTTTGTTCTGGCTTGTGCTGTGGGGTGTGAGCGGAGCCAGCCCCTCCTGCTGGTTCAAGGATTGAAACGTTCTTCAGCTGCCTCTGTGTTTTCAGTTCTTGTTCTGCCTTGCTCATTGTAAACACATCACTTGAGAAGGGAAAGCAGATTTTTGTGGTTCTGCATGCGCCACACAAGGGTATCTTTTGGTGAGGAAACTTCTTGTGGGATTTGTGAAAGTCTCAGGTTTGTTCTCTCCCCTCGTCCAGCTGTGGTCACTGGCGGGCTAAGAAGGGTTTGGATCTGTCTCATTACTTTCAGCTCCTGAGCCCTTCTTCCTCCTTTCTCGACTGTTCTAAGTTGGAAAAGAGTTATCTCATGCTCTTTTTCTCCCTCTTGCTTGCTCTCTCACTCACTCCCTCACACACACACATACACACACACGTCCCTCTATTTTCCCTCCTTTATTTCCCACTGCTTTATTTAATCTACACATAGTTCAGATTTATTAAATAACTTTCTGGTCCTCATATGTTCCTCTGTCTTTACTTATGTTGCTGAATTTACTGAAAATGACCCTCTCTCATGACTGCTCCATGTCTAAAAAGCTACTCATTCTTTTAAAAAACCTATATAAAGCAATAGGTGTTAGTTGTAGAGAATCCAGAAAATATAGAAAAGTAGACAACAGAGAGCAAAAACCACCTGTAACTTTATCACCTGGCTACAACCACTTTGATTCCTTTTCTTTCAGCTTCTTTTTTAAACTCGGATGACTTTGTGGGCTCTTCCCATCCTTGAGGCCCACTTTGAGTGCAGGCTCCTCAGACATGCCCCTCTACACCAGGGGTTCTTAACCTTTTTTGTTCCATGGGCCCCTTTGCCAGTCAGGTGAAAACCACGGGTCCCTAACTAAGTCCACACTCTACTGTGCATTACTTAATAAATCTATCACCCCAGCACCAATGCATCCCCACAGAATGATGCTTTTTTCAATGAACTCCCAGTTCCAAGAGATGAGGTCTTCCTCTCAGCACCCCTAGCGTGGGTGCGCCCGCTCGCACCTGTGTGCTCTGGGCCATCTTATGTGTTATTAATTGTTAGGTAACAGATTACCCCAATGCATAGTGACTGAAAACAATACACATTTATGATCTCAGCTCCAAGGGGCCGGGCCTGCTTCCAAGCTGGCTCGTGGTGGTTGGACCAGGGCCTCCGTTCCTTGCTGGCTCCTCCTGCACTTCCTTGCCACGTGGGCCTCTCCATAGGGGCGGCTAGCTTAAATCAGAGTGAGCAAGGGAGAGAGCAGCAGAGGGCGAGCAGGACAGAAGCAGTCTCTTTGTCATCTAATCTTGTCATATTCAGTTTCATTAGAAGCAAGTCACAATGTCCAGCCTGTATCCCAGGGAAGGGGGGATTACACCAGGGTGTCACGACCAGGAGGCAGGGCTCCCTGGAGGCCATCGCAGGAGCTGCCTCCCACATGCAGCTTGTTTATGAGCCTGTGGTCTCGCCCCAGCTGCACTGAGCCCGGCCTGATTCATCTTTGTACCTCATCCCTCCACAGTTTAGCCCAATAATGTATCTTGCACCAGGGAGGTGTGCAGAAACCTGCCCTACTGTGCCGCCTTCGGGCGGGTATAACGTGTCGCCTTCTCAGGAGCCCTCGCTCCCCACCCCACAGCTCTGCCTTTGCTGGCTAATTGTGTTCAGTCCTGCAATCTGAACCACAGCACTCTGCCGCTAGGCAGGTGGTTCTTAGCCTTTTTTTTTTATTCATGCCAGTGACTCCTCTGACTGTCTAAAGCATGCAGACTCCTTCTTAGAAAACAACTATTTTCAAATGCATAAAATCTATAATCCATAGAATTATAAGGAAAACCAATGATACTGAAAGGAAACACAGTATAAAAATATAAAAAAACAAAGTTGTGATATCGTAATGCAGGTCCTCCTTTATTAACACCTTAAATAGCAAGATGCAGCAGCAGGCTACTTTCAAAATCATGATGACAATAAATATTATTTTGAGATATTGGCATCAACGAAAATGCAGTGAGAAAATACCTGGTTTCTATTGGCGATAAAAATCTCAGGTTTTCTAATGCTACTTTTATGTGTTTATAGTCAAAATTCAAAGGGGAATGCTAAGTTTCAGTGAGAGGTTAGTGAAAATCGAGGCATCATCGTTTTTTCAGACACCCTGAAGTTGTGGGTAAGAGCCCCTGGCCTTAGGAATGGTAGCTGCTCCCATGTTGAAGAATCTTTGTCTGACCTCTCACTGCAGAGAGGAGTGGCCATCAGGGCTCACACCGGAATGTGGGGATGACTTGAGAGGAAAGGAAGAGTAGATCGATAAGAAACTGAGGAAGCAGAGCTTATAGGAATGGGGAGTTAGTGTTGTGAGACTAGGAAAGAAGAGATGGCAGTGGGGGTGAGAGGCGCAGCACAACAGTAGGGCTGGTGTGGGCGAGAGTGAGAGAGATGGGAAAGGAGGATATTCACGAAGCTGGCCTGCCTGCATTTCTGGCAGACTGAGAATAGTTTCTTTTCCGGCTGCCCATGTATTGAGTCTTTAGACCTTTCTGTAGGTTAGAGCTTGACCATGAGGAGACCTTACTGGCTAAGCTGCTCACTGACGACCGTGTACTGTGATAATTTATGTGGACTGGGTGTTGACAAACTATGGCCCGTGTGGACATCTGGACTGCCACCTGCTTTTGTACAGCCCACGAGCTGAGAAGAAGAATATGGGTGACAAATGAATATTATATGAAATGTAAATAAAGTTGTATTCGTCCATGGCCACACCTACTCATTTACACTTTGTCTATGGCTGCTTTTGTGCTACAGTGGCAGAGGTAAGTGGTTGCAAAAGAGACTGCATAGAACCCAGCAAGTCTGTTGACCCCTGCAGAAACCTGGTGTCTCTTTCCCACTGCTGCTTCCCAGCACCTCGAGGTTTTAGGTACTTGATACAATTGAATGGGTTAGTCACCGGGGTATTGCCGTGGCGCTCTGTTTCTGTTTCTGGACTCAGTGTTGTCAGTGAGTTATAGTTGCCTGGACTTAGTCTTGTTGGATTCTTCTGCTGGGACATTTAGAGCCCTTGGAAAATCCTTCAACTCCCCAGATAATTCTCAGGCAATATTCTTTTTATGTGATTTTTTAAAATGGGGGTAAGAAAGTGGACTGGCTAAGAGCTTGAACCTGGGCAGGTCCTGAGGCAGCCTCTGTGTCTCATTTGCCTCATCTCTAAAATGGAGCTATAAGAATTAGGCACATCCAGTGTCTTAGTTTGCCGAAGGGCTGCCAATGGAAAATACTAGAAATGGGTTGGCTTTTATAACGGGGGATTTTATTTGGGGTAGGGGCTTCCAGTTCTGAGACTGTGAAATGTCCAAATCAAGGCATCAGCAGCGATGACCTTTCTCAGGGTCCTGCCCCGTGGGGAACAAGATAACCACCGATCTCTGCCTTTGCTTCCAGAAGCTACCATTTCCCGGAGCTCAGCTGTGGGCAGCTAGGCATAGGGCTTGTCTCTTGCTGGGCCTCCTCTTTCAGTCTCAGCTGCTCTGTTTTCTTCCTTTCAGAGTGGGCTATCAGGCATGTGGCTCATCTCCTCTTGAGCTGCTCCATGGGTCCAGCCCCTTGGGGGCCCCGGCACTTTGCTGAGTCTAGATTCTGGGACCTCTCTCAGCCTCTTGGGGCTTCTCTGTTTTCCTGCATTTCTCTTTCTCATGTGGCAGGATCAATATAATGTGACAGCTTCCTTTCTCTCTGTGTCGGCTTTTATATCAGAACCAGCAGAAGGGCAGAGACCCAAGCCGGCTCATGCCTCACAGATTTAATCCAATCAAAACCCATCTAATCAAGCACTCTAAAGTGAATCTAGTGCAATCAAAGAGTACCGCACCCACAGGAATAGCTTAGTTTAAGAGCAGAATCTTTTTCTTTTGGGGATTCATAAAAGAACTTCAAATTGTCACATCAAGCTTCTGAACTCATGAGCCAATAAGTGCTTATTGTTTAAGCCAAAATCTGTTTGTGGTGTTTGGATAGCAGCCTGCAAACTTTGACAGATGGGGAGAGATAGCCCAGTGACCTTACTTGAGCCCTTGCATCTAGCCTGCAGCTCGAAGACTCCTGTGCAGGCTCTTAGCCTCCCAGGCTCCTGGCCGAGTGGCTCCATGTAGACTGCTTTATACACTGGATGCTGCTTCACTTGTCTTATGCGCAAGGCCCGGCTGCTAGAAAATTCTTGGAGGAGTTACTGGTGCCGCAGAGAGAATGTTGAGTCTCAGTCCTGGTCTTGAACCCTCCAACCCAGTCCCTCCCTTTGCACTTGTTATCCTGGGAGCTAGTCACTAACCTCTCTGAGCCTTAAGTTTCTCAGCTGTAAACCTGAGCTAATGAAGTCAGTGACATGGTAAGTGACAGTGATTACAGTTAAAGAGTCAGCTCAAATATATGGGTGTGTGTGAGACTCATTCTAGTTTTTAAGAGTTTTTGGATCTCAGGAAGTGTATTAGTCAGCCAAAGGGGTGCTGATGCAAAATACCAGAAATTGATTGGTCTTTATAAAGGGTGTTTATTTGGGATAAGAGCTTACAGATACCAGGCCATAAAGCATAAGTTACTTCCCTCACCAAAGTCTATTTGGAGCCAGATGGCTGCTGACATCTGCGAGGGTTCAGACTTCCTGGGTTCCTACATTCCTGGGGCTTGCTTAACTCTGGCTTCAAGGTTCCTTCCTTCCTGGGGCTGGCTTCTCTTTCCTCTGCGGGCTGACTTCCCAGGTCTCCAGCATCAAACTTTAACATCAGAAATCCCCACATCAAAAGCTCCAACTCTGTCCTTTGCCAAGCCTTTTATCTATGAGTCCCACCCACCAAGGGGTTGGGACTGGGTGGGGACTCCATGCCCACATCATAACTCAATCATGCCCAGGTACAGATCAGATTACAAACATAATCCACTATTTCTTTTTGGAATTCATAAATTATGTCAAACTGCTACAGGAAGGTTGCAGGAAGGTGGTGAGGATTAGAGGAAATGGATGCCGAGTGCTTGGCTGAGATGTTTAATAAACAGGGCAATTACTGTTCCTGCCCCCTCCCCCGCTGTAATTTCAAGATATTGGCAGTGTTCTCATTCATTGAGTGGTACATGTACGTGTCCCTTTAAAAATTCTTCAATATACGTTTACTTAATTTAAATATTTAAAAATATTTAAAATGAATGACGAAGAGTCTCAGGCTGGACTTTGTTTTCCCAGGGGATCTATGTATCTGTTCTAAGGCTTGGGTTGTCTTCAAATGTTAACCGGCCAGCCCTTCAGTTGGACCGACATTAATTGTGTGCCTCTCTCACCAGAACTCTGCCAGTCTTGGGGCATTTCAGGTGACCGGTGCAGTCCAGGCAGCGGGTACGCCAGTCAGCTGCCTGAGTCCAGTACCAGCACAGAATTCCAGCCTGGTCCAGACTCTACCCGCCCCGCAATGTGCTTTGCAGAAATCCACAGCCCCTAGCTGCAGACATTCCAATATCAGGCTAGAGAAAATGGGTGGGAACAAACAGCCGTGGCTAAATGAACTACTAGCTGGCCAGCTTGTCCTTCTGTCATTTTGATCTTCCCAACCTTTTCTGAGTCCCTGTATCCTGGGAACTGGGTTTGTCCCTATGGGACTTGAAGATAATTATTAGTGATCTTGCAGGAAACCAGAACCAGAGCAGGGGGGAAAGCATTCCAGCTGCAGTGTAACCTCAGAAGTAATGAAACCTGATGCCACCTCTCCTCATTGGGTGGTGGACGTGTGTATGGGATGGCGCAGGGAGCCTTAGAGACGTGATTTCATTCAAACTTCACGACTACTCCTTGATGTACGGGTTATTTTTATACCCTTATTATAGATGAGGACACAAATTTGCAGAGTTTTTAAGCCATTTACCCAAGGCCCAAAGCCAAGAGAGGACAATGGCTGGATTTAAGTACTGTCCACACATTTATTCAACAGTTATTCATTTCATCCAGCCTGCCTGACCCCAAAACATGTCCTGATAAGGAAAACACTTTTAAATAGCCATGAGTTACACTGTGCTGTGAGTGTGAAGAGGTGGGGCTCTTGGATTAGCCATGTCTTCTTTTTCTCCTAGGAATCCATAGTCTTGAGAACTGATGATGGCAGACATTTCTCTGGTGTTTTCTAGGAATTACAAAGTTTTTTTCTGCCATTTGATGTTTTCTTTCAACTTCACCCTGGGCATTTGTTGTTGTTGGCAGTTGTACAGTCATATGATACAGACTCTTAGCTTTGGGGGCAAGGTGCTGTGTTACCTGGGCTCTTTCCATGGGGTGGGGGTGGCGCATGCAGACTAAGACCCAGAGGGTCTACAGGAAACTTCCTGCATCTTCTTGCCCCTCAGCTCATGTCCCTGCACGTCTGGTCCAGTGGCAGCATGCACGTGTGGTCCTCCATGACTATGTTGCTGCCATTCAAACAAAATGAAACTTCTATACTTTTCTTACCTTTTAAAAACACCCTAGTATCGACAACCCAGCTACAGAGCTGATAGAAATCAAATTAGCATTCTTTAATGTACACGGATCCTGCGGAGATTTCTCATTCACTGCTGTAAATGAACTCGTTTCCTCATTTCCCAAAGCTTCTCCCCTCCCCTGCGATGCTCCAGCGATGAAGAGATTGGCTGTGTCACTTTGATGACTCATTTAATTTCCAGTTACACGAGTGAAATGCAGAAATCCAAGACCAGGATGAGGTGCTGATTCTGACTAGTGGGTTGAAACAATGTCCCCTGTGATTTCAGTGGCACCTTTCAGCCACGGCTGCAGGGGGCGGTGATGACCTTCCTGGGTGTGCTCAACTGTGGATGAACGTGATGGCCCAGCTATTACGCATACCCAAGTGCAGCTGGATAATTTCCCTGGGGATGGTGGATTTATTAATATTGGAATCCTGACAGGTTCTGCCTCTCCCTCTTCAGTATTATGCAGTACCTGGAGACGACCTTGGTCTGCCGAAACTGCACTTAGCTTGCACCTAGCGAGCAGGACTTTTTCGTAGAGATCTTGCTGCATGCTACATGAGGAGGTTTGAGTTTCTCGAAGTTTCCTTCCCCATCCCTCTGTCTTGGTTACTGGAAAGCACTGTGTAGTGTAGGTGACACTATGCCTACAAGGTGTGAATGTCAGAGAAGAAGTCTGGTTTAGTTAAAATATTTGAAATGCTTTTGAGTTCTAGCCTTTGTGCACAGAGCTGTCTCTGTCCTCAGAATTGTGGGCTGAGGACCCTGGCTTGGGGGTGGGAGTGTGCACCTTGACCCAGCTGCCTCAACCTCCCTGTGGTTCATGGGCTGTGAGCAGGGCATGGGGCATAGTTCGTGGGTTGTGTGTGTGTGTGTGTGTTTGTGTGTGCATGCACGTGCAGCCTGCAGCATCTTTTTAATGTGAAGTAGAAGTTCCGAAGACCATGCTTTATACCGTGATTTTTTCAGCAGTAGAGGCAATCCAAGATTAGCTGTGAAGAATTTCAACAGTGATTTCTTTTCTTTAAAACAACAGGTAGGCATAAATGAAATCAATAAGATGACTCATTCATTTAGCACACATTTATTGGCCCCTCTTCTAGTGGTAGCAAGCTCGGTGCTGGGTGTGCAGCGGGGAGCAGCACAGGAAAAAATCCTCTTCTTGTGGAAGCTCTAATCTGTCGGAAGGGAGTGTAAATGGGTAATTACAGAGTGTGAGGTTCTGTGAAGGACATGAACACTGTATTAGTTGAGGGAGAAGAAGAGGAGAGTCATCAGAACACGCCTTAGGGAGAAGGTGACATGCAAGCTGGTTCTTGCTTATAAGCAGAGTTGGTCCTAGGAGGGACTGGGGGGAGGTGGAGGGACTGTGGAGGCAGAGAGAACTGTGGGTGCGGAGGCCTGAGGGAGCAGAAGGTGGGGTATGAGGCTGCGAGGGCTGGCCAGCATGGCGAGCACCTAAGGAGCCAGGGGGAGAGGGAGGGAGGTGTGAGCAGTGAGGTGGGTGGAGGCCAGGTCCTGCAGAGACCTGGTGCCTATGGTAAGGTGTAGGGATTGCCTTCCAAATGAGACAGGAGAACAGCACATTTCCTGACACATAATGGAAAGCTTGCTCTGGCAGCTGCCTAGAGAATGGTTTGGAGGAGGCAATAGAGGATGCAAGGAAAACCAGGAGGAGGTAAGTGATATGGAACACGATGTAAGGAATCTGCAAGGTAATTTTATGTTAAAATTTCCTGGGGTGCAGGTATAGCTCAGTGTTTGAGTGCCTGCTTCCTGTTTAGAAGGTCCCGGGTTCAATCCCCAGTACTGCCCAAAATAAAATTTTCCCTTAAAGTTGTTTGATGAGTCTCTACTTGCAAACCCCCTGAAAAAATTTTTTTTTTCTCAACACGTTTCCTTGGACAATATTCACAATAGCTTGCCCTCCCGTGAGCATATCCCATACTAAATGCCTTTAACTTACGTAATTTCCCTTGATCCTCATTCCAAGGTACGTGCTTTCATCATTTCCAGTTTATAGATGAGGAAACCAAGGCAAAGGAATAAAATCATCTAGTGTAGTTCACCCAGCTCATGGAGCTATGGGTGGACAAGAGTGGAAGATGCCCCCTCTTTCCACGGCCTCCTGAGGGATGATGGTGTATGTGTGGTGGGCATGAGGAGCTCTACCTGCCCCTCTTCTATGGTTTGTAGTGGTTGGCAGGTGGAGGGGATACCTTAGGGCACAAGGCTTCCTCCCTGCCTTCTAGGGCTGTATGAGCAGATGGGGCAGTCATGTACTGAGGCCATGTGTAGTGTACAGTAGGGCTTACCAAGAAGCAGTCCACTTTCCTCACTGAGGCAAACATTGGGTCCATACTACTGACATCTTTCAATGGCTCTCCACGGCCCTCAAGGCAAAGCCCAAGTCCTTACAGAAGACTTGGCCCTTCACAGTCTGGACTATGCCTGCCCTGCAGTCTTTCTAGACTGCTTTCTCTCTTGGACCCTTGAGTTTTTTGCCTTTTAGCCTTTGCGTTGCCAGTCTGTTCACATCATGCTCTCATTTCTCCCACCTTCACCTGTCTTAGCCAACCTCTATTCATTTGTGTCTCAGCTTAGACATCCCTCCTCTGGGAAGCCCTTGGTGACCCTATGTCAGGGATGGGAGTCCCTCCCAGAAATTGCCTGCATCGCCCATATTTCCTTTATGGTGTTGAAAGCACTGTTCCTTTATTTTCCTTTTTGATGAGGCTATCAATTCCAGGTGGGCAAGGATGGTGACTCTCTTGTTCATTCCTTGCTTTCCAGTCTCCATCTTCATTGGCTGGCGCACTTGGTCAGGATTTACTGAATGAATATATGTGTGAATGAGTGCTGCATGAGTGGGACTCCTGGAAAACAACATGGCCTTGGGAGGAGCTAGGTAGCACTATACACGGTTCAATTCAACGTGGATTAAAAAGGAGGTAATGTTAAGAACTGTGTCCTCTGACCCAGCTTTTTTTTAAAACCATGATTTCTGAAACAGAAAGACATCCTTGTATTTTTACATAGATTCTCACGTCTTGTGGCTCCTAATTCCATCCACTGTGCATCCAGGTAGCTACAGAACACGCATCTACTGTGTTGGGGCAGGTGGGTATGCTTAGGGGAGGCCAGGTAAGCTTCTCCCGGTGTGGATGGGGGGTCACCATGGACTGTGAGGGGAGGGGATCGCCAGGCTCCCAGGATCACCCCAACACTCACTCAAACATGGCAGCTCTGTAGTGAGGTGGTGATTCTTCATTCTTAAAACTACTGAGCAAGAACTACACAGACAGATAGATGTGTATCCATGACGGTCATGGGGGCCCCTCGTGCCCCCAGGAAGCCCCCACAGCTTCCAGCTGGGGTGGTTGTGTTTTACTGATGACCTCACTCCTCCACAGATTCTTGCCAGGGCTAAAAGAATTATAAATTGTGTACAGATTTATAGCCACAAAGAGCTTAAGCTCATATTAGTGCAGCATAGTAGGAGGTGAGGTGTATTGGAATCCACAGAATTTCCCGGCAGTTTTAAATGGATCCTTTGGGGCATGTTTATTCCCTGTGGGTTTCCTCTGCTCCTCTGATGGGGTGTGCACTGTTGTCCTGACATGAGTTAACAGCGCTAGGCAAATAGCACAGGGTGGAGGCTACCTCAGAGGTGTTAAACTAGTAATTGTTCTCCTAGCATTGATATTAAGCAGAAAGGGTTTATTCCTCAGGTGGTTTGAGTAAATCGAAGCATGACTAAAAAACACAATGGTAACAGCACAGAAGTATTTATTGGATAGAAAGCTTTCATCCCATAATATGTGAAAAATCACTTCACAATATGGCATGTATGGCACAATCCCCATTTGTTAAAATATATACTTGACGTGGAAAATGGAAGGACACAAACCAAAATATTAAGTTGCTTTTTGAGCAGAGGGGTGGATTGGTGGAATTGGCAGCACCGTTTTTTCTATTTTGATTACCTGTAATTTTTTTCAGTGAGCATTTATTAGTTTTGTGATAAACTGAGGTATGGAGAGTAAGACTTTGGAACTGAATAAAGATAAGCCTATTTATACCACCTTATGAGGCTGGGCTGACATGGTAATAGCTCCGGTGGATAGTAGCCATTAGTTAAATAACAAGCCATTAACTGTCAAGGCAGAGACAAAGGGGTCCTGAGGGGAGCATTTTGGGCTCTACCACTCTCACAGAAAGTGGTCAGTAAACACCTGTGGAGTTGAGGAATAGAAGCTCAGGAGGCTTGTGTTAATACCCTGTGCATTTCTAGACATCGAAAATGATCCAGGAAAAGAAGCGACCGCTCTGAGAAGGGTGTTCTGTTCTGACTCCGGAGCCACCAGTCTCTTTGCAGGGCTCTGGATTTTCGTCTTCGTTTATACCTCCGTGGGCTTGTGACACCTCGAGGTAGAAGACATTGAACAAATAAATATGTAAATATATTACAAATTGTGATCAATGCTATGTGTAAAAAAACACAAAAACCAAGTAGCAAAACCAGGTTGCACTGTAAGAGACTAGGACAGCACTTCCTCTAGGAATTGGCCCTCTAGCATGAGCACACACTTTCAGTTTTAGGCTTCTTTGTAACGGAATAAGGTCATTGTGAACCGTATCACAAACTTCATCTTGGAATTTAGCATTGTTTGTGCTGATAGAGTATAGTCTGTTATTAAACAGGAAGCAATATATGTGAAAAATAGGGTTTTGTTTCTGGGGATAAACTTTACCTTTGAGGAAGCAGTTTTGTGCTGAAGAATGTGACTTTATGTGACTCTAAGGTAATATTTACCTTGAAAAAAAAGAAGAGAGGGATCTGGGATTTGTGCTAACAGGACCGTGAAATGCAATTATAATTATTGGATATGAATCATAGAAGTTCAGAGGGAAGAAATCTTGTCCAAAGAAAACTCCTAGGGAGAGCGGAGTCTGTAGCAGAAAAGATGCCAGCTGTCCCAAGGTCTGGGTTCGAATCCAGCAGTAAAATGGGCTTTTGCCTGCCCTGGGGTTACTCGGTCCCCTCTCCTGGGTCAGACTCCTTCATCTGAGCAGGGGTGAGGGGCTCTAAGGATCCTGCCTCCATGGTGCTAGGCCATGTGTTCGAACACAGAATAATATCATGGGAAGGTTGGGTTTCTGGACCCTTTCTTCTGAATATTTAAACACGAGAGCAAGATACCAAATGGGTAAATGCATCATGTTAGCTACTTAACAGTAAAAGCAGATAAAGATTTTTAGAAGTGTTAATAGCAAGGGGAAGAAACTGCTTTAGTGGCTCACTGTATGATAACTGGCTTTCCTTGAGATGTTCTGGGGATGTGATTTAATCAGTGTTATCAGAAAGCAAGTGCAGTGTGAGTGATTCTGTGAGTTGGGATGAATCGCTGGTGAGTCACCTTACCTTGTATGCTAGGAAAGCCGATGACAGGGCGGGTCTTCATCTTCTGATACTAGAGAGGTTTCTGTGTGCAGCTATATCCAGGGAGAGGAGCTGCTGTCGGAACATGCTGGATTCCCTCGGTTCTTGGCGATGTCGCATGAAAGAACTTATGATTATGCCAGTTTAATTAGGCCAGTAAAAAGAACTTGTAGAGAAACGAGAGAAAAGTACACACCTGAGCCAGGGAAGTGGGTGACCTCCAGGCAGAGAGGCATACCCGAGGGCGGGTGCCTTTATTCAAGCCGTTCCCCCCTCCTCCCCTTCCCTAATGCTGGGGAAGGGGCCCCAGCTGGTTGCCTTTGGCTCCTCACCTGTTAGCTCTCCAGGGACCAGTGGGGAAGGCTCTCTGTTTGGAGTTATCCGGGACCAATGGGGAGGCCTGTTTGGAGTTATTGGGGCTTCCTCTTCAGCCTCGGCAGCCCCAGGCCTCAGCAGGGTGTTTCTGGCTTTGCTCTTGTAGGGGCCTTCCCTGAGGGCGCTTCTGGATGGGGTCTGGGGTCTCACGGCCCTGTTCTCTGCTGTGACAGGACATCTTCCTTCTTTCCTATACTAACCTGCCTCAGAGACAGCTGATTTTTTAAAAAATTTTTATTACTACATAGGAGAAAGTCTCTGTGACTTTGGATTAGCCCAAAAGGTCTTAAACACACTACCAAAAGCATGATCGTAAACCAAAAAATAGTAAATTGGAATGCATCAAAATTTAAGTTTTGCTCTGTGAAAATCACTATTAACTGAATCAAAAGACAAACCACAGCCTGGAAGAAAATATTTTCAAGTGAAATATATGACAAAGGACTTGCTTTAGAATATATAGAGAACTGTCAAAAGTCAACAATAAGAGAACAAAAGACTGAATAAAAATGAGCAAGATTTGAACAGGCATTTCACCAAAGAAGTTATATGGATGGCAAATAAGCATATGAAAAGGTCCATTGCACCATTAATCATTAGGGAAATGCAAGTTAATATTATGAGATATTTCTACATACCTATGAGAATGGCTAACACTGTCCCTCCCCCCTTTTCTGTTGGCAAATAATGGGGACTATCACACATGGCTGGTGGGAACACAAAACAGTGCAAACACTTTGGAAGAGACTTTGGCAGCTTCTTATAAGTTAAGGCTACACCTACCGTATGATCCACCCACTCCACTCCTAGGTATTTAAACAAGAGAAATGAAGACTTAGGTTCTCACAAATAGCTGTGCATGAATGATCATTGAAGCTTTATTCATAATCATCAAAAACTAGAAACAACTCAAATGTCCTTCAGCAGGTGAATGGATAATCTGTGGTATGTCTATAAATGGAATGCTATATACCATGTGAAAGGAATGAGTTAGTGATACATGCAATAAATGGATGAATCTCAAATGCATCATACTGAGTGAAAGAAGCCAGGCTTAAAAGGCCCTTTATTTGACCCTCAGGAACAAACAAATCTGTAGGGAGAAGCAACAGATCCATTGTTGCCAGAGGGTAGGGTTGGAGGGAAGGGAGATTGTAGAGGAATAGCTTGAGGCCATTTTTTTGAAGTGATAGAACTTTTTAGTGTCTTGATCATGAGGTGGTGACATGGCTTTATACATTTATCAAAATTCATTGAATTGTACACTCAAAGGGATACAGGACTTAAATAAATTGAAAGGCATGTGCAGGGGGAAAATGGCCAAGAAAACATTTTTTTAGAAAAGGAGAGGAGAAAGAATCTTTATTTTCAAAATTTAAATGTTTTAAAGACTTGTATATGTTATCATAAAAGCTGGTCCTGAAATTTGAAAGTAGTGTGAAGTGGGGGAAACGAGGAAATTTGGTTTTTGATATTCATAACAAGGAAGACCCTGGTGGGTGCCAGTGCTTTGGAAGATGATGCCACCCTGTGCTTTTCATTTTCAACAGTACCTCTTTGGGGCATATTTGCACTTGGCTCTGCACAAAGACCAATGAAAGTATTTTACAGCTTTCTGAAGAAGCCTTGTATAATACAGGTGTGCAGTGAGACTTTTCTTGAGAACGGATTTCAGTGTGTGCCCTCGAGTTCCGAGAAGCCTCTGTGCTCCCACCTCGCACCCACCAACTCTCTCTGCAGCTGTCCTGCGTCTCCCTTTTCTATGGACCATTGCTCATCCTTCAGCTCCAGGTTGCTTATGCGGCCACTGTGGGAGCAACCTGTGTGGGCCAGGAAAAAATGCCAGAAGGAACCCTGCCTTTGTGCGTGAAGGTGGTGAGAATGCACCAATTCCTGCGTTTTGCTCTAAAGTCTGCCAAACCTCAAAAATAATGCAGATATGAAGAGCCAGGCTTCGGTGGATTCAAGTTTTCCTGCTATTGCAGTTTTCTCTCTCTTAAATCAGCTCATGGGGCATTTCCAGTGCAGGGTGGTATTAGTTTAGAAAAAACAAAACCAATCCAGCAAATGGGTAGAGCTGGCAACTGCCTGGGCTGAAGAGATGATGAGGGCAGCAGATCTCCTGTGGAGCATGGTCTTTTATTCTCACTGAGCAGCTGCTGGCCTTGGTGGTCTTACAATCATTTCGAGCCTGGAGTTTGACGTGTGAGGAGACTGTAGCAATTTGATATTATTGATGAATTCCAAAAAGAAATATTGGATTATGTTTGTAAACTGTCTTTTCCTCTGGGCATATTAGATTATATTGGATTCATAGGTTTACTTGATTAAGGAATTATGTAAACCTCTTGTGCCAGTAGGGCATTGAGTCCCCACCCTTTGGTGGATGGGGACTCATAGATAAAAAAAGGCAGGGCAAAGGACAGAGTTAGGGGTTTTTGATGTTGGAGTTTGATGCTGAAGCCTTAAGCTGGAGCCCTGGGAAGAGAGGAACCCTAAGCCTGGAAAGAAGGAAGCCCTGGGAAGAGAGGAACCCAGGAAGCCTGAACCCTCACAGACGTTGGCAGCCATCTTGCTCCAACATGTGAAAATAGGCATTGGTGAGGGAAGTAACTTATGCTATATGGCCTGGTATCTGTAAGCTCCTACCCCAAATAAATACCCTTTATAAAAACCTACCGATTTCTGATATTTTGCATCAGCACCCCTTTGGCTGACTAATACAGAGACCCTGCGTTTTCTTCCACAATGCAGTGAGCACTGCATTGGGTCGTGAGCTTCCGTCCACTTTTTTGTCTGTTCATTTGTCTGTCCATTCTCATTTATCTATTCATTCAGCAAATCTTTGGGGAAAATAAATCCATTTTATGCCTGGTCGAGTGCTGTATGAGGATATGAAGGGAAAGGAGATGAATGAGAGGCAGAGTCCCTACCTCAAGAGGAGACAGACAGAAAGGAGGTGATTAGAAAACCCTGGAGGTGTGGCAAGGACTGTGCCAGAAGGAGTTCAGGATCCCAAGGGCACATGGTTGGGATGAAGGGGAGCCTGGGCAGGGGGCTTACGGGAGGCCTTTGTGAAGGAAGCGGTGCCCAAAGGTTGACCTGCCTTGTAGGAACAGGTGGGTGATTAGAGCAGGGCACAGGGAAAGCATTCCATGCCAGCGAGCTCTGTGGGACCACTCCCCCTGCATTTGGGAACTGACAGGATTAGGCCCCATCCCTAGCCCCCTACCCAAATAACAGCCACGACTTGCAGAAGCTGCACGTTTATTATTAACCTGCCCCATTGTGGAAGTGCGACCAACCATTAATTCAGAAGGAGCCACATCCCATGACACAGAACAGCTCCCCATCCAGAGCCTACGTGTCCAGATAGAGTTCATTTCCTCACAAGAATAGAAAAAGAAGCCACATGACACTACCAACCCTTCCCGTATTCCTAGAATTCACAACCCCTAGCCCACCAACCCCAGCCATCTCTATACGCCCTCAGGTCTTACCCAAGCCCCAGCCCACTCCCACTGACTAAGCATGTTCCCGCCTATAGATGTACTGTATAAATTCATGACAGCCTCTGTCAGAGGCAGGCTGAAGTTTCTATCTTCAGACCCCTTCCTGTTGGATTTTCTCAATGAATCCTTGCCTGCAATCGCTGGTCTCTGTATCCCAATTGCCTCACTCTGACATCTAACGTTTGGTGCCAGAAACCCAGGATCTGGGAAGAGGAGACCCTGCCATCATACTTTGCAACTTGGAAAGCAGTGAGCAGTAACAGCTCACTCAGGCTTACTCCCATATCCTGGGTGGTGAACTTGTTGTCTCATCTTGGAAAGAGGAAGCAATGGGCAGTGGCAGCTCACCCAGGTTTACTCCTTGATCCTGATCGTGCAACTCTGGGTCCTGTCCTCCTTTTCACCCTCTCCCGGAATTTCCCAGAGTGAACCCCAGAAACTATTGGGATTGTGTTGAGACTGGCAGATTGGTGAAAGACCTACCCTTGTTGCTGCTGTAACTCCATCCAACACCAGACTGCGATTACCAGCTGGATGAGTTAAGGGAATTCTCCTCTGGAGGATCCTGTTCTTTCTCCTATTGTTTTAGACAACTCCACAAGTCCTAGCTAGGTCAGTGATCCTCTCCATTTTGGGGGACCACAGCAGGTGCCTAACCTGCATCCCCAGAAGCTCCTCAGAAATCAGAGACATCTGGTCTGGGGAGTGGACTTCCTGCTGATAAGTTTCTCTGACTAACTTGGGGATGCCTAACTTGCTCATTTAACCTCTGAGAGTCCCTTACCTTATCACAGCTTCCAAAAATGTGAAACACTCCTTCAGCTCCTCTGAAAACTATATTGCTGGGCTGCCTCCTTCAGAACCTTAAAACTTTATATTCTGAAGGAGATATCACACCCGAGAAACTTACCTATTACTCTACTGAATTTGGCCTCAGGACAAATTAGAACATGAAAGTCAATGCCTGGAACATGGTACCTTTGACATACAGATCCTTAGAGATCTGGAAAACTTCATCCAACACAACGGCAAGTGGCTAGAGGTCCCTTATGTTCAGGTCTTTCTATTTCTCTGAAACTGCCCTTCTCTCTGTCAGTCATGTTCCTCTTACCAAACCCTATTGTTCAATCAGAAATCTTCTCATAAGACACCCCCATCTAAAGACTCTTCCGATTTTGATCCATCTGAAATGCTCCCCCTCCTCCATATTATCCAGCATCCCCTTCCAAGCCTCCAACCTCACCCAACTCAGGTTCTCCACCTCCATCCCCATCCCTCTGCTCCTACCTCCTTTTCTCCCCCTCATACTCATTCCTGCAGAATGCCTCCCTCCACCCCACAAGCTGAGCCACTCTCAGCCCCCCTACTTTCCCTTAGGGAAGTGGCAGGAGCTGAAGGAATCATCCAAGTACGTGTTCCTTTCTCACTCTCAGATCTTAGTCAGATAGAAGAACCATTAGGCTTCTTCTCAGAAAATCCCGCTTATACATTAAAGAATTCCAACACCTCACTCGCTCCTACGATCTCACATCCCAGGATGTCTGTGTCATAATAACTTTTTCTACCACCCCTGAAGAAAAAAGCTGCATTTGCACTGCAGCCACTAGTTTTGCTGATTGCCTCCACACACAAGACACTCACCAACGAGCCCCTGGCACTGACGCAGTTCCCGCAGCCTCCCCTCCATGGGAGTATCAGGCAGGCTCTAGAGATTTAGATTGTATGGCACACTTTCTAACCTAATAATAGAAGGCATGAAAAAGGCAACCCTCAAAGCAGTAAATTATGACAAAATCAAGGAAATTTCCCAAAAAGCAGATGAAAACCCTGCTGCCTTTATGAATAAATTAACCGAGTCACTCCTCAAATATACTAATTTAGACCCAGATTCTGAATCCGTACGACTATACTTGTTGTAGAAGTTGAGAGAGGTTCAATATTTGCATATAGAAAGGCCAGGACTCAAGAATGATTTTGAGAAAGAAAAATGATTTATTGATGGCCGGCTGGACTCGGGAGCTTTCTGTTTCAAACCCGAGCCTCGAACAAGATTTTCAAGTTCCTTTTATACAGGGTGGGGAGTCAAATGGTGCTTTTATCAAAGAAAACTATTTTCTTTGTTAGTTAAGTGTTTGCCTGAGTACCAGGTAGGTTTTTTTGGATTTATTTTTTTAATGTTACATTAAAAAAATATGAGGTCCCCATGTACCCCTCACCCCACTCCTCCCCCCCGTAACAACAACCTCCTCCATCATCATGAGACATTCGTTGCACTTGGTGAATACATCTCTGAGCACCGCTGTACCTCATGGTCAATGGTCCACACCATAGCCCACACTCTCCCACAGTCCACCCAGTGGGCCATGGGAGGACCTACAATGTCTGGTAACTATCCTTGCAGCACCACCCAGGACAACTCCAAGTCCCAGAAACGCCCCCGCATCACATCTCTTCCTCCCACTCCTTACCCCCAGCAGCCACCGGCCACTTTCTCCACACCAATTCCACATTTTCTTCAATTACTAATCACAGTAGTTCATGAATAGAATATCAGTAAGTCCACTCTCATCCATACTCTATTCCTCCATCCTCTGGACCCTGGAATGGTTGTTTCCACTCCACATCTATATCAAGAGGGGGCTTAGATTCCACATAGATGCTGGATGTAATTCTCCTGCTTTCAGTTGTAGGCACTCTTGGCTTCCTAGTGTGGTGGTTGACCTTTTTCACCTCCATGTTAGCTGAGTAGGGTAAGTCCAATAAACCAGAGTGTAGGAGTTGCAAGTCTGTTGAGGCTCAGGGCCTGGCTATCACATGGTCAGTCCAGAGATTCAGGTCCCCTGGGTATACACTAAACCCCAGCGCCAACTACAGGTAGGTTTTGAATTAACATATCGCCCACATTTCAGGTGAGCTTTAATTAACATCTTGCCTACATTCCGTCTGGATGCAACTTTGAATACACATTTAGTCTTACATCTTTTGTGAACATTCGAAGCCCGTATCACTTAACTGGATTTCTAGAAACAAGGCACACTTGGATATAGAATTAGATGATTTTGAATTTATGCACAGGTTATATTATATTTCCCATTCGAGGCCAAGTCCAAGTTCCCTTAAGCTTCGGCATCACCACCATCAGAGTTTCCCTGGACTGACTGGTATATATATAGAGTTTGCATTGCTAAATTGCCTCCCAGGACTGTAGTCATTGCCATGGTCACCAAGGGCAGGACTGCAGCCTCTTACTGTCCCACACCCACAAGTCAGGGCACAGACAGCTTAGGTTATCTATGAAGGGATGAACAGCCTCCCACCCACAATCCACATCATACTTACATACCTACTTTATCATTCAGGCATACCTAGATATCAGAAAAAACTGCAGAAATTAGAGAAGGGCCCTCAAACCCCTCAGAATGACCCAATTAAAGCAGGCTTCAAGGTCTTTAACAATAGGGAGGAGGAAGCCAAATTAGAAAAACACAAACAAGATCAAGCTAAAGTCTCCCTCCTTGCTTCTGCCCTCAGAGTCGATTCTCGAAAACCCCATCCCTCTTCTTCCCTGTGGCCACCACCTGGACCCTGCTTTAAGTGTGGGAAGGAAGGACACTGGGCATGTACATGCCCTAATACAGGACCCCCGCTGGGGCCTTGTCCAGTGTACTGATGTAAGGGCCATTGGAAGTTGGACTGTCCTGAAAACCCAGTTTCCAGGAATATCCCTCCAACATGCCTTACTGGCCTAGAACCTAAATCATCCTCCCATCCTGACCTACTCAGAATAACAACAGAAGACTGATGGGTCTGGGTTCAGAGAGGCCCCGCATCCCCCTCAGTAAGTCTGGACCAAGGGCTATCATCAAGGCTGGAGGTAAGCCGATCTCCTTTTTAATTGACACAGGGGCCACATATTTGTTCCTTTCAGAATATTCAGAACCTTTAACATCTTCCTCAATCTCTATTGTGGTAGCTGATGGTATTCCTTCCTCTCCCTTGATTATACATCCCCTGCCTTGCACTATAGAAAATCTCACATTCTCACACCAATACCTTCATGCCCCTCTGCACTCTTAGGATGACACTTTCATCCAAACTGCATTCCTCTATCTCCTTTCAATACCCTCCCCCAAGCTAGCTTCCTTCTTCTTTCATCCCCAGCCCCAGTCTTCACTCTTGCTTCCCCTCCTACATCTCTCCTATCTTACAACAGGAAGTAAACCCCCAAGTCTGGAACACTGACTCTCCCTCAATAGCCTCATACCTCTCCCCTGTAAGAATCACCCTAAAAGACAGCTCTTCTTTCATCGACATTCCCCAATATCCTCTCTCCTTCAGGGCCAAGCACAGACTTAAACCCACCATGGACAAACTTTGTGCCACAGAGCTGCTACACCCACCCCAACTTTCCATTCAATACACTTATCCTAGCCGTTAAAAACCTAATGGCAGTTATTGTCTAGTACAAGACCTAAGAACTATCAACCAGGCAACCCAGCCTATAGTTCCCTTAGTCCCCAGCTCCTATAGCCTCTTATCACATATCCCTCCCCAAACCACACATTACATAGTGATAGACCTCAAAGATGCCTTTTTCATAATCCCCCTAGATGAAAACTCTCAAAACATCCTTGCTTTTACATGGACAGACCCAGATGACCCCTTAAACCCTATACAAGTAATTTGGACCGCCCTTCTTCAGGGCTACAGAGGTAGTCCCCATATATTTGGGCAAACACTACATCAAGTCCTCTCTACTCTAAACCTCCCCTCCAGGACTCTTCTCCACTACGTGGATGATCTCCTACTCCGCCGTCCCTCCTTATCCATTTCTCTCTCTGATACTGTTACTTTTCACAATTTCCTTGGAGAAAAAGCTTATTGGATATCTCTCAATAAAGGACAGATTTTTATCAGTAATCAACAAATGGAAATCAAAAGCCTAGCCTCAATGGTCATTAGAAATCGAAGAGCCCTCGATGTTCTTACTGTCGCAGCCAGAGTCACATGTGCTATTATTAATAAAACCTGTTGCTTCTACATAAATAAGACTGGACAAGCAGAAGAAAACCTAAAAGTCCTAAGGAAAACATTGAAATTATTCGGAGCAAGAGAAAAAAATTAAGGAAGCCAATCCTGGCTCTTCTCTTTCCTCTTTAAAAGTTTAAAAGTTATACTAATACCCCTAATAACCCCACTAATTATTTTTCTCCTTTTCATGTGTGGCCCTTGTCTCCTACAGCACCTCACTGGATTCATTCACCCAGTTGTTCAAACAACCACCCAAGAATATGTAAATGTGGCCTTCCTGTTATGAAAACAATCAATAACCACCTTAGAATGCCAAACCCTACCAGCCTAGCCACATGAGAAGGAAACCCCCTACGCCCCCTAACAGCAGGAAGCAGCCAGAATGACACCCCCTTTCCTCCACCCTTCACGTGCAAGCCTGGCTGTCCACTCTTAGACCCACTTTAATTTTCATTAATATAATCAAAACCTGAGAATGACAGGACGAGGCCCTATCTCTAGCCCCCAGCCTGAATAACAGCCCCTGCTTGCAGAAACTGCAGGTTTGTTATTAACCTTCCCCATTGTGGAAGTGCGACCAGCCATTTACTCAGAAGGAGCCACGTGCCATGACATAGAACAGACTCCATTCAGAGTCTACGTGTCCAGGTAGAGTTCATTTCCTCACAAGAATAGACAAAGAAGCCGCATGACCCGACCAATCTCTCCTGCACCCCTAGAATTCACTGCCCCCAGCCCACCACTCACTCCTAGCCCACCACCCCCAGCCATCCCTATACACCGTCAGGTCTTACCCAAGCCCCAACCCACTCCCACTGACAAAGCATGTTCCCACCTATAGACGTACTGTATAATTCATGACTGCCTCTGCCAGGGGTGGGCTGAAGTTTCTATCTTCAGACCCCCTCCTGTTGGATTTTCTTAATAAACCCTTGCCTTCAATTGCTGGTCTCCGCGTCTCGATTGTCTCACTCCGACACCTAACAGGAACACCTGGGCTTTTACAGATGAGGAAGGGGTTTGGTGTGACTGTGGCATGGAGACAAGATGGGCCTGGTGACAGATGACTGGATGTTGGCGGGGCTCAGGTGGAGGAGGCCCCGCGGGCTGAGGGTGCCTTGTCCAGCCTAGGAAGGCCTTGAGAGGGGCGAGCATTTACGGCTACACAATCCAATAGCCCCGCAGAGGGAGAGCTGGGCTCGGCAAGCCTTGGGAGACATTAGGAAGGTGGTTGGGTCCTTGGGGTAGGAGATGGGTGCAGTAGGAATGGTCAGAAGTGAGCAGAGTTCAGGAAATTTCAGGGAGGAAAACCCACCAGACCATTTTCAGAAGGTTTCTTTTGCTTCCTTCCTTTTCTCCCTTTCCAGCCACCCCCAGGCAGCGGTTTTGTAGGAAGGCACAATGGGGCTTGTTCCTTTCCCATTTCTTGCCCTTGGCCCAGTCCCACAGACCCTGGTCTGTTGGAGACAGAATCTTACTAACAGAAGATGAATGGGTTTGGCCAGAGGGAGTTCTGCATTTCCCAGGATAACATTTGTCTTTATTTTAAATCATCAAAACAGCATTTAAGCGAGAACAGGGATCAGCGCATGCTTTTATTCACTGCCTTCTCCAATTGCTCGCATTATCCTCTAATAACGGGATGTGTACTCGGTGTGATATAGAGGCCACCGGGCTGCAGAGCAGTCATTAGCTTTCCCTCAAAAATAAAAAGAGAGGCTGCCGTTTGAATAATGATCCCTGGCTGTTTTCTTTGTACACGGGCCATTTCCTTAATTAGGTTTCAAGCTTCATCTCTCTTGTTTTTAACTAAAAAGCCAAGTGAGAGAGAGACAAATTGTATTGTGGGGGGAAAAAGAAGAGAAATGTATTCCATGCAAAAATAACTGGCAAATATGTGAAACGGGAGATCAGTGGACACCCCAGGGTTCAAGATGGCTTTGGCGGGGGTAAGCTTGTGTCTGGGCTGAATTCAGCATGGAAGGAGGTGGGGGACCCTCCCTTACCCCTAGGGAAGACCTACCCCAACTGATTCCCATCTAGAGATTTTGGTTCAGTGCTCAGAATTTGCCCCCAGGGCCACCTTTACGTTCACTCATTCTTGAAATGACCTTGGCAGCCTGTCAAACCTCTGAACTTTAGAGGTGGCCAGCCCTGCTCAGAGCCTGCTCTGTGACCTTGGGCAACTAACTCTTGGCATCCCTTTTAGCCCCAGATTGTTCCTTGGTCAAATGGAGGTGATGAAAGTTCTAACTCCATGGGGTTGTTGTGGGACTAAATCACTACTTTTTTATGTGAAGCCCTTAGATCAGGGCCTGGGATGGGGTGGGTGCTCAGCTAAGCTGGGGACTGCTGCAGCTGTTGTGGTTATTATTATTTTTATTACCTGTGAGGGCAGAGTCCAAGCAGAGGGTTCCAGACAGGTGCTGTGTTGTCGTTTCACAAGCTGGCCTGTAGTTAGGGAGAGGGCATGGTCATTCGGAGCCCTGGATTACAGAGAACATGGACACCTCATATATTCCCATCCCCACCCCCCCAGCTCCCCAGTGTCGTGTCTTCTTACCTATTGTTTTTAACTTCTGAGCTTCCTGAGATGCTGAAGATGGTGTTGGATTTTGATTCAACAGAATACAGTAGGAAATAACTTTGAATTTAGACTGAGGCCTTGGTTCATAGGTTCCATGTTTCCAAATCAGGGGCCTTTGTGTAGTAATGTTGGTTGCTTACAAAAAGAAACTGGGAAAATGGCGGTACCACTGAACAGCTTTCCTGATCTTCCCGCAGGTCTCAGGTAGCATTCCTTCCTGTTGCCCTCCACCCTCCAGCCCCTGTGCCCGGGGGCTATGGAGAGGAAACTAGCTCTTTCCTTTTGAATTCAAGGTGTGGGCCTTGGAGTAGTGCAGCACCCAGGGAACTTGTCCAAAATGAAGAAACTCCAGCTCCTCCCAGGATTTTAACCTCTATAAGGAGACTCCCGGGAGGTTCATATGCATATTGAAATATGTAAAACACCCTGGTAGCTCAATCACTGTGAGAAGACACGCCACTGAGCCAAAGATTAAACACCAGCGAGGTGAACCAAACCCTCTTCCCCCAGGGAACGAGAGGGCTTCTTGGAGGCAGTGACCCTTGAGCTGGGTGTTGAGTAGGAGCTGGATGGGTGGAGGGTGGGGCATCTAGAGGGAAAAATAGGGTGCACAAAGCCAATGCTGGCACGGTGATTTGACCCGCTTTTGTTTTTCTCGATTTGGTATTATTTATGTTTTCCATTGTCCTTGCCAGCAATCACAGAAGGCATGCTCTGGGTCAAGTGAAATAATTTTTAAACAACGCAGAAGTAGTTTGCTTCAACTCTGATATGTGAAACATGGATTCATAAAGCAGACAGATTGAGAGGTATCATTACCTGGCAATGAGTTTGCTTAACTTTCAAATTGATTTCCTGGGAATAAGAAGGGAAGAGTACGTATGGGCTTTGAAGTCCTCCACCTGGGTCTGGGTCCTGACTGCCACTTAGGCTTGTGGGGAGAACTCATGCAAGTTAGCAAACTCTGTGAGAGTCTTCATTTGTGAAATGTGACTTTTGATATTTCATTGGCTTGTTGGGAACACTTGGTTGGTTAGTAATGAGACTCATGAAATTCATGCTTCTTGGCCTTCAGATACATGGTTGCATATTATTTTCCAGTCAGTGATCTGTAGTCTAACTAAAGTGTAACAGAGGTGGGGAGGAGGGTACAAGGCTATCACACTCCAGCAGCTCCTCCAGAACATTCTAGAAAATTCCAGTCCCATTCCACTTAGGATAGCTACCCTCTCTTCTGTTTTCAAGGAGGATGTTTGCCCAAATGACTTAATGCCAGGATGCTTCTCCAGCATCACATTTTAAAATTTAATTTTTACTTTCAGTTTCTGATTTGATGTTCCAATTTTTTCCTTTGACTTTTCTTTTTCAGGTTAACTTTATTTAGCCCACTACTGTGTTTAATGAAAGATGAATGGATTAAAGGAGGTGTGATAAGGAAATGGAACAGCTGAAAGAAAAAAAAAGCACTAAATTAATGAGAGAGACCACAGAAGATAAAATGAATGCAAGAAAAGGCAGATAAACTCAGGGCTCGTTTATTAAGTACAATTCACCTTGAATTCAGAGAAGCGAACTTTTTCAGTAAAGGATAAATGACAAGACTTGAAAAGAGTTCCCAAAGGAAAGAAGAGTAACAAAAGGAGACATTATAGAATGAAGTAGAAGGGAAAAGAGTTTCTGTAAGGGTTAGAAGATGCAGTGTGTATTTGGAAGATAAATATTTGGTCACTGAAAGCTGTCTGGGTGTTGTGGCTGGTTTTTACCCAGTGATGTATGCTTTCCATGAAAATCTTAAGACTGATGAATGTGGAGTGGTGCAGAGTCTCTAAAAAGCCTGCTGGCCCTCCTCTGTCAACATTCTTCCATGTATATCTCAGATGCATTATTTCCTACTTTAGTAATTAAAAGGATTTTCCTCTTATCAAAGGAGCTAGTTTCAAACCTAATGAGAATACTTTGGAATCAGAAGCTAAAATCATTTTTTAACATTTAAAGTTCTTTTCACTAAGAGCCTTGTATTAGATTTTTTTGAGTTTCAACTTTTACATCCCTGCACTTCATCCAAACTCCGGTAAAGCCTTTCTGTTGTTTTTTAGAGCAGTGTCCTGGGACCTATATTGGTTGTTGGCAGCAGAACATGGCTATTTATCTTACAGGAGGCAGTGCTCTGTCATCGGGTGGTGGACTTGATGTAAGAAGGGCCATGGGCAATCTCTGCCACGTGGTCCCTTCTTTGAAATGGCCTTGCCTGGATTCCCATATCTGACCCTTCCAGACACTGTGGTGTTGGATTGTTTGACTCATTGTTTCACAAAGGATTATTGATATTCTAATGGTCTTTGGCTCCTTCGCCTTTGGGATATAAGGTCTGCTGCTGAATCTTAGAGAGAGGACAAAGGTTGTTAGAAGACATAAATGACCATGTGCATCTGCCCCTGACATAATTCATCTCCTCCCACGTTCACTTTTTGTTCATGCCTCTCTTCCTCTCTTTCTTTCCATTAATAGGGGAACTAGATATCTGATTGTGTATTTAGCTTTTGAATATTTGCTGAGTACAAGTGTAACCAATAATATCACTGTCACTGATTCTAATTTTTGGTGATCCATTGAAGGAATGGGTCTCTTTAAAATAGGTTGTAATTATTTATGTTCAGAGATAGGAAAAAGGGAAAAGAAAAATTTTATTTACCAAATAGATACCATAATTTTAATAGGAAATTGTTTACTATTATTAAAATTGCAAAGGTATTGCAATTATTAGTGTTTCAAAAAAAACACAGAAAAGCAAATAAACAAACAAAAAGCCATGGGTAGGTCCTTCTACCCATTGAATAGCCCTTCATTTCCTGTACTTCTGTTTTTCCTTGTTCCCCCACTGACCTCTACCTCCCCCATGAAGCAGTGAACATGTACACACAAACATATTCAGTGGATGGGGGAGGGAGGAAGAAAGGAAAAAAGAGAGAGAGGGAGGGACCTTGGGTGAGAGAGGAGAGCAAGCTACTTTGGAACTACGTTGCTTTTGGATCAGCTCATGTTTGGGAAAGATGAGTCATATGACTCAAGCAGACATATGTGTCCCACCTGGCCATTCGCTGAAGATTCCTTATGTAGATTTGGCATACATTACAAAATATGTAATTTAAGGGTAGAAAAGAAACTACTTTTCTGAAGTTGAGCTACAAAAGCCTATGAAACAAATTTACAGGCAAGTTTTACAGTCCTTATCTTACTTTGCCACTTTTTTTTATTCCTGAGCTATCGTCTGCAAGTGAGCTCTGGCGTCCAACTACACCATGCTCAGATTTACTGAACACTTTTAGTATTATATTCAATTTTATACCAAAGCTGTGTACTTGAACAACAAATTCTATTCTCACTGGTAAAATCTTTCAGTCGAGCCTTATGATTTCTCTGCCAAGAATAATTTCAGTATCACTCAGATGCAATAAAACTGCTGTGGGGCCTCCAGGGATGTGAAATCTCTGTGTGCGAGCTAAGGAATGGGGATTTGGATTGGTTGGTATAGCTCATGACTCTTTTAAAAACAATTTTTATTTGTGGAGGGGATTCTGTGCCATGTCTTTCAGGTATTTGGAAGGTGGCGTTTTTCAGCAGAATGCATTCTTCCGAACATCATTGAGCTTCTGTGGAAAAATTCTGAAGGGCCCCAAGAACAAAATGTAAAAAGCACTTAGTGAACATTCTTCTAATTCTTGATATTGAGTTCCATTTGTGCAGGCTGTTTGCCAAGAGCATCACTGGAACTGAGCATGCTCACTTCATCTACACACTCATGCTTCCATCTTACTGGGACCTTCCAAATGCCTGAATAATTTTAAATACTCAAAATAAGCCTGCCTTTCACAAAGTCTAATTGGATATGAGGAAACTATGCTCACATACCATCAAGCTTCAGAATGGATTGGCTTTTTGTGACTGGCCTCCACGACTCTACCCTCTCCTGTCTGTCTGCTCCTCCTTCGTGCATTTCCCTCCTTTTCCTCCTCAGCTCTGTTGTATGTACAGGCATTTGCATGGGGCTTGGTCCTAGGAGCCCTTTTCTCTCCTCTCCTGCTCTTATCCCCCATTTTTCCTTCTGCCCTCTGTTATTGTGGACAGTCTCCTTCATTTCCCATTCCGTCTTTACTCCCTGGCCCTCTCTTCCCTCTGTCCCCACCTGTCATCTCAACTCATCCTTTTCTTACTCTCAATCCAGCTTAGGTCTTCTTTGTTGATATCATAGCACTTGGTGCTATTTGTTTTGATATATAATGGATTGTGTGTTCCCAGTGTGTATTTGGTTAATGTCTTCCAACAGTCTAAGCTCTGTGAGGATGGAGACACTATCTATTTTGTTCTCTTCAGTATTCCCGTCACATAGCACAATATCTGGCATACAGTAGGAATTTGGTAAACATTGATCAAGACAATCAGTAGTTGGCTTGATTCTTTCCTGACAATGTCATGACCTTGTTGAAAGTGATGATTTTCTTCTAGTTGTACCTGATTTCCTAATGGTTGATGTTTTATAGGTTTGTTTGCAGAGCAGAAAGTAATTCAGTGATGTTTTTGGCTCTACTGAACAAGTACATGGATAAACCCTCTCATGGAGGCCATCGTCAGAGGCTTAATTTTCATGGCAGAGTGTGTTCACATATATGCACTGTGCTGTGAAATATGTCACTGGAGCCTCTGCCGTTGGTGATACCCCCACCTGGGATCCTATCTCTATAAGCCTCATCTTTTCTCACCTGTATGAGTAGTATCTGTCTCTAGGGTTGTTGGGAGGAGGCAGTGATGTGTAAAAACACTTAGCAGAAGTCCTGGTTCACAGGAAGTGCTCAGCTATTATTAACTGCTATCAGGATTGATGAGGTGATTGATTTTGGGTGAAAAGTCAGCTCATCTGCCGTCAGCCTCCCCTGTGACTTCATGCTCTCTGCTTCAGGAATCCAGGAACACATCTTCCTTTTCCCACCATTTACTCTTCCTCATAGTAAGAACCAATTGGAGTACAGTTTCCTCCAAAAAGCCTTGATTTAAGGATTTGCCTGTCTCCAACAGTACCTTTAACCTCATCCTCGTGTAGCTCCCCTGTTTTCTGGTGTGGCTGCTCTGTGCTGACATGGGGCTGTAAAATGAATGAGGGCAGCCCTGTGGGGGGCCAGAGGCTGTGCCCAGGACTGAGGCTGCTCAGGTGCAGTGAAGGCACGGCCTGCGGAGGGGAGGCAGCAGCTGCCTGGGGCCCTGCATGACCAGACCAAACCCAAGGGATGTGGTCCGAAGACAAGGGCTCCACCTTTGAAGAGGAACTCACCACAGCATGTTCCGAGAGGGCATCCAGAGTGGATGGACAGAGAGGTCTAGAGTTTGTGTCACCTGAGGACCCATGGGGAAGACCTGGGGCTATATTTAACCTGAATATAAGGTGACACAGGGGCAGGTGGTGCCAAGCACTGCTGTAAGCACTTTACGCATGGAAACTCATTTAATCTACACAGCACTTGTGTTTGTCAGCCAAAGGGGTGCTGATGCAAAGTACCAGAACTCTGTTGGCTTTTATAAAGGATATTTATTTGGGGTTGAAGCTTATAGTTACAAGGCCCTAAACAGTCGAACTCAGGTACCCAAAGTCTGTTGCCATGTGTTGATGCAAGATGGCGGGCAGTGTCTGCGAGGGTTCAGCCGTCCTCCTTCCTCTTGAGGCTCCGTGGTCCCAGCTTCTTCCTATCTCAGCTGTAGCCTGGCATAAGGCTTGTCTCTCTTCCCTGTGGCTCTTTTCTTTCCAAGCTCAGTTGCTCTGTTCTCTGTTCTCTCAGGTCCTCTGTAGACTATCAGGCTCCTTTCTCTTCCCCGGGCTGTGTCTGTGGATCTGTGGATCTGCTTCTGTGTTCTCCTTCTCCGTGTATTTTCCCCTCTGTCTTTGATTGAGTGTAGGGGAAATAAAGACAGAATGCCCTTTCCATGAACCCCAGGCCTGGGAATAAGGATGGGTTGGTCTGTCCAGTCATCTGATTCTCATTAACAAGGGGTTTGGGTGTAAGCATTGAAAGAACACCTGTGATAATAATCAGGAGGTCTGGTAATTGTTAACTAGTAACTCTTGTGTCCCACTGTGTGTAACCTTATAAAAGCTGACTGAGTCTGTTAGCATGGAGAAGGGCACAGGGCACAGGGCACAGGGCACAGGCCACAGGGCACAGGGCATCCCCTGGCTGGCTGCTGCTGGCTTTTGTAAGTGATAAGGATGGAACGTCCCCTGGCCTGCTGCCCCTTGGTTCTGTGTATGAGTAAGTAATAAGGGCTTGACCGTTGCTGGACTCCTGTTTGATTTCTCTGGAATATCAAATTCATTGTTAGTGCTTGACCGCCTGAGTTACAAAGGGCGTAGACGGCAGGCTAAGGTCTTTACCTGAGTTACAATCGAGCACCCCTTTATATAGCCCACAAAGGGGGGGGGGTGCTAACTGAGTCACCCTAACGATGTGGTCAAATAAAATCCCTACTCTTGATTTAATAAAATATAAGTGAAACCTCTGAATCTAATACAATCTAATACACCCAGAGGAACAGACGAGTTTAGAAACACAATCCAGAAACTGTTTTTGGAATTCGTAAACAGTATCAAGCTGCCGCACCATGCAGTGGGTAGATGTTACTCATTTTTCAGGTGAGCCAGAGGGTATCTGCCTCTAAGGGCTCAGGGAAAGAAGTGGGAGAGTCGAGAGTCCTCGACAGCTTCCTCCAACTCTTTTTAAATATTTCAAGGCTGGATGAGACTTGGTCTGAAATAACCCCAGTCGCCTGCCCTGGGTTCCAGGGAGGTTACGGGGTGGCAGAAGTTGTTCAGGTTGAGACTGTGCTCTGTTGCTCAGTGATGCCCCGCAGTGGGAGGGGCTACCACGGGGCTGCAAGTGCCTCACCCTGGTGGAGCCCAGCGGCCACTTGTCAGGATGCCCTGGAAGGGATTTCAGCACCCTGAGGGAGAAGGCTCGAGGGTGATGAGGATTTTAGCTATGTGCATTCAGTAGTGAAACCCTCTAAACTAGGGTTTCTCAACTTGGCACGATTGGCATGATTGGTTGGAGGATGCTCTGTTGTGGGGGCTGCCCTGTGCATTGTAGGATGTTTAGCAGCACCCCCTGACCTCTCCTCATAGATGCCAGTAGCACCCATCCCACCCCCCACTTGTGACGACCAAATGTCCCCTGAGGGACAAAATGGTCTGCAGTTGAGAGCCAGTGCTCTTAGTGGCCCTCTTGGCTCAGGGGAAGCCCATAGCTTACGATCTTGATCAGGCCCACCCTGAGGATCCCATAAAGTGCCTGCCAGGACCCCATGTTGTGGGACCCCTGGAGAGTCCCCTTCTTTTGGTGGTCTGAAGGATAATTTACATTGTGCTTAAGCCTCCTGTGGGAAAATTTGAAATAGATCCACCCTATCAGCATGTATAAGATGACCTCATTTTGATTGTAAAGAAATAATTATGCTTTTAATTTTCCATAAAAAAAAAGAGCTGTAAGGGTAGAAACTGGGGGGAGGGGATGGGATTGAGGGATTTTTGTTTTATTTGTATATATTTATCATCTCATTATTCTTCCTACAGTGAGCACTTTGCTTTTATAATCAGAAAAATACCCCCCTTATACCCGGTCATGATTAGAATTTTATTGTGGTCCATCCAGCATCTTTTGCTTTGTTTTCATATGGCTTTAATGATAAACATAATGTACATGTATAGTATGCATTTTCAATTCTAATCATGACTGGTTTTTAACAGCAGAGTTTGGATGAATTTTTCCAGTCTTCCAGATTTATTAGGTGGTATTGCTTTTAAAATGGGGAAAATAAAGTCAAAGATGGGGAACACAGGCAAGTGGTGAGAGTGGGATTCAAATCCAGGCAGGTTGGCTCCAGCACCTATGCTCTGATGTCCCCTAATAGCTCTCATAAAATAGCTGGAGGGATAAGGAGGCTATTTTTCTTATTATAAAAGCAAAAGCATAGATTATAGTGTATGAGTTTCTCTGGGTGCTCTGTCAATAAGTGCTGATTTCTCAAATGGATCAGGGAAGGGTCAATACTAAACTGGCAACAATATCTCGAAGAGTCAATGAGAACTATTTTTTGCCCTATATACTAGGTTATTGGGATTTTTCACATAAAGCATATATTCATGTATGTGTGATTAAAAATATATAAAGCATCAAGTTCAAAGAAATTTAGGAATCACTAAAATTGCTATAAAATGTAATATAATCACTAAGTCATACTAAAATACAAATATAATTATGAAAAGCACTATAAAATATAAATATAGAATTACTAGAAAAAGTAATAAATACTTCATAATGCACAAAGGTCAGAGGGCCTGACTCAGGAGGCTTTTGCTAGGGGCATGAATTAAACAAACCAACTGAGCAAGCCTGGCCTTTCCTCACAGCTACTAGATTACTTTGTCAAAAAATATATCAGCCAATGGTAGATACAAGTTTGTCTTATAATAGAAATCTGCTCATGAAATATTCTGGCACACCAATGTTTATAGTGGCATTCTTCACAATTGCCAAAAGGTGGAAGCAACCCAAGTGTCCATCAAACAATGCATAAACAAAATGTGGTATATACATACAATTGAATATTCAGCCGTACAAAGGAATGAAACTCTGATGTATGCTACAATATGGATGAACATGAAGTTATTATGCTGAGCGAAATAGGCCAAATGTATTGGGGAAAATTTCTATGTGCCAGCCTTGAAGTGTGTCAGAAACTTGGTTGATTCTGAAGTTAGTGATACCCAAATAGTTAAAGGGCTCAGCTGACATTTTTGCGTCTCAGCACAGTTCAGGCTCTGATGAAATGCCTTCACATTTTGGTTCTGGTCATGGTGCGTACAATCGGAGGAGGTCACCTGCTCCAACTCTAGAGGACCTGTGGGCACCTGTGGGCAAATAGGTAGGGAAATGTTCACTGAAGGATGCCAATGCTGTGGATCTCATTTCTCAGCTTTTGATATCAAGTAGGAAATTCTGTATCAGAATCTCCCCGAACCTTTTCACAAATGACACTTGCCAACCCGAGAAGGGAGGCTCTGCCTTCCTCTCTTCCTTTCAACAGGACGGCGGGAGGGTTGAGAGCAGCTTATTACGGGTGATCGCACCATGTTTCTGCATTCCCCAACAAAAAGCGCGGATCCAGCTGTGCCATAATCCCATGCCTGTGTGTTCGGTTTGGAGTTGATGGAGTTAAAGACTGATTCAGACGCAGGGTCCTAACACTCATTCTGGCTTTTGGCTCTGTAACTACAGAAACCACTTGAGCAGCTGCAAATGGTATTAGCTCTAAGCGTGTTATGGATCTTGCAGCCTTATTCATTGATTGCCTTCGATTGCCAGGACATCTTGGATAAAGAATTAAAAAGACTTTACTTAAACCAATTAACTTGTGGCGCCCGGGCAACTAATATTGTATGCCAGAGAAGGTCATTGATGTTATTCAAATAGCAGTTTTATTTGAGCCGGGATTAAGGAAATTGGACAAAAGGTCTAAGAATTGTTTATAATGTGTTCTTTTCTGCATTGCAATGTCTTGGCCTTTACCATCTGAGTCTGTCCGTAATTACACATGCAAGGGATTGGGTCATATTATTCTTTCTGTAGATTGTGACTTGATTGCACCAGCTCTAAAGTGTCCGTCTTGCAGATTGTTCCCAGCCAAATGTTAATCTGAGGTTTCATTTATCTACAGCTTTCAAGCTTTTCAACTGAAGTGGGGGCTCTGGGGCCATCCTGCCTGGGTTCCAATCCTGGCTTCATGACAGCAGCACAGACAGCTAACAGCAGACCCCAGGGGATTTAAGCTCTCACATTCATGGTGTTGACTTGGAGCTTGGAAGTAGCTCCCCAGCCAAGGCTCCGTTTCCTCGGCCCTCTTGCACTGGGTTGGCCTCGTGGCTTGTTACTGTCAGTGGAGTGTGAGCAAAGCTGACAAGTGTCACTTCCACTCTTCCCCCCACCCCCCATCAGCTGGCTGAATGCAGAGGACTCCAAGGCCTGAGGGGAGAGCAGAGCACCTCACGGGAGGATCCTGGGTCCCTAACCACCAGCTAGAAGGCTGCCTCGCAAAAAGGGGTCTTCTCTCGTGATGGTGGCACACATGAGGAATAAACCTCTATTATGTTAAGCTGCTGAGATTTTTGGATATTTTTATTACAGTAGCTTGTGTCATCCTATTAATACAATTACTTACTAGCTGTGGTAAGTTACTTACTAGCTTCAGTTCCTTAACCTGTAAAATGGGGCCGATAATGTCTGACTCAAAGTAAGCGCTCATTAATGCTGGTTGCTATTATTAATAATGAATTATTTATTATTATTATTCCCTCTGATCCTTGGGGATCAGGAAGGATGAATTATTTTACATTGGAATATCAAAAAAATGTGTTTGGGAAAAGAGAGCTCAAAAGATGATCTATATCAAGTGACCTGGGCTTTATAAAGTAATGTTCTATTATTTGCAGTTTGGCTGTAGTTAAATTTGTTGGCTTACATAAAACACACTCATAAATGCATACGATGAGATTTTTCTTCTCTAAAACGCATGAACCCATATCCCATAATAATAATTGTTACTTTAGCTTTTGGAGTTGTGAGGATATATGTACAGCATAAACACTCAGTTAATATTCAGAGCCTTGTATCCCTATGCAGTGGTGGAGAATATACCCAAGAACTGGAGTTTTTCGTAAGCATTGAGACCATCTGATTTTGTTCAGTAGATAAACTTCCCAGTCTTTCAGCAACATGTTATGCCACCATATGAGGGCGAGGTTGGTTTTCTCAACAGCTTGTGTAGTAGCTTGCCTTTGACTTAATTTCCTTTCTATAAAACAGGAATTGAATGCAGCACTTACACTGCTTTATCACCATAGAGCTAAAATTTATAGTAGTAATTGTCCAGTTGACTGTTGAATAGTAAAAGCTTCGGAGGCTTATGGAGATTAAAAAAAATAAGAGTACAGACAGTACAAGGAGGAAAGGAGAGATATCCATTTTTCAATTCAGGACCTGACAATCTGAAAATCATAGAACCCTGTCAGAGACCACCCTGTGCAGAGGAGCTCCTCTGATGAGGGACTTCCCTGGAACTCTGTGATGGAGTGGGGCACTCTTATCAGCTAGCTGGTAACCAAGGCCCCAGGGACACTGGGCCTGGGGGGCCTGATACTTCTTGAGATAGTTTTCTCTTGAGGGGAGTGCCAAAAGGCACCCTGAGAAGTCATTGACACCATACCATGCCTCCCCACTGGCTGGAAGTTCTTAAAAACATGCTGGGGAAACTCTACGGCCTTCAACCAAGGTACACTTCCCCATAGCACAAGAAACACTTGCAGTTGCTCTTCTGAATTTCTCAAGTGGTCTCCATTTGTCAGAGGCATGCAGAAATTGGGGCTGAGCTGCTCCCTGCTGCCTCTCTACTAGTTCTGTGGGTCGTGCCTCTTTCTTTCTCCCTTCTGTCAATCCTAAGTAGGGTCTTAGTTGAAGAAGGTGCAGATTATCTCTTGTTCTGATGCCTTGGAAGGGAAAGCTGTGCTCCTCATGGAAGGGAAGCATTCTATAGGGTTTTCCTCAAACATACCTAGATCTGGGAGAGTGTGACATTCATAGTTGGTGTTTGTAGACTTTGGAGACACTTGATTGGAATACCTGTATGAAAGAATCTTTTAGACAATATTTCATTTTCAAATAGAAAAATATTCTTCTGGGACTGAGGGTTTCATTGTTGTTATGGTTGAGAAGAAGAGCTCCTAACATTAGCTTGAAGGATTTGGAAATATATTTACTTGGAAGCCTAATTGCTTTGGAGTGTTGTGTTTTCAAGTGACACTTCTGTATGTAGTAATTGAGTTGAGTGGCATACTAAGTTCACTTATGTCACAATAAGGAAATGACACTCCCTCTAACATTGTAGATGATTAGTTTTATTGTACCATCTTTAGTGATATATCTGAAAATTGTCACCCACCCCCCACATACACAAATATAGATTTCTAGCAACCAAGTTCTGCCAGAAGAGTGCCATCTCCAAAGAGTTACTGTTGAAGACTCCTTCTTGGCTAGTGAATGTGTTTGAAAAATGTTGCTGTCCAGAGCAGCACTCAGCTCTAGATTGGTCTGATAGGTTGCAAATGTTGATTGAGGATCTCTTTCATTGTTGGGACAAGAGAATGATCTTTCTCAGAAGTTAGAGGACAATTGTCTGAATTTATTACTGCCTCTGTCATCACCATTGCCATTTTTTGAGCACTGTGTTGAGAGTTCTGCTGGATGCTTTACATGCTTTGCCTCATTTGATTGTCACAAGGACAGAATGAAGTCTACTTCCCTGATGAAGAAAAGGAGGCTGGTGGAGGCTAAGCAACTTGTCTCCCAGTTTGTCAGTGGTAACTCTATGTCTTAACTTAGTACATCTGGCTGGAGAGTCCCTGCACTTGGCACCATGCCGAACTGCCCGGAAAGTGGAATGCACATTGCTGACCCTCCTCTGACTTGATCCATGGCCAGTGATTCTAAGCTAAGCAGGATCCTGCTACCAGGCTTCAAATCACTGGCATTACAGCACAGGTGATGAAGTGTCTTCCCTCCTACCTGTCCCACTGTGGTCATGTGATTAGCCCCCTTCACTAGAAATAAGACATGAACCAGAACAGAAACTATGCCACTTTATCTCCACTGGAGGAACAGAGGATGAACTTACATGCCATATAAAGAGTCAGTCTTCTCCCTCTTTTCCCACCACCTTCTGCATCCCGGTGTCCATCAAGCCTTGGTCACAGATGTCCTGCCTCTGTTAACCAGCCACCTCGTGATGGCTCACAACCATTTCATTACAATGAATAGAGGCCTTCCTAGACTCCATCTCCCAGGAGACAGGGAAATGCATGCACAGTCAGCCTCTTTTCTAGGAGCCTTAACGAATTTATCATTTTACAGCCCTCCTCGGGACCCTCTTTCTACCTGGGTACTTCCTGTTCCTGCCTAACTTTTCTGTGTTTCCAGATCTGTTTAGATGATCCATAGTTCCTGGTATTCACCCCTCCCTGCTCAGAGAGAAATGCATGGCTGTTTTTTATAGACTGTTGCACACTCAATACAAGGCTCAGCATGCCCTCCCACGTCTACATATTTGCACTGCTAACAGGTGTGCCTCTGGAAGGAGACATACACAGAACTATTACGTGTGATATCAGGGTGTGAGTTTAGAGTGAAACACTCTATGCAGCTCTGCTCCGACTTAGTTCTTTATTTTTAAATAAAATGAAACTAAAATTAGCCCCCTTACACTCTGAGGGAACCACATCTATTTGCCAGCATCTCCCCACTGCCTGACATGTGGTAGGCGATTTGTAAATTCCCATTGAATGAATGAAAATAGCAGTAATTCCAGCCTAAGTTCCTTTTGTGTGTTGGTGCAATCCCTACTTAAATGACTGGTTTAATTAAATTGTCTCTTGTACTCGGTATTTCTGAGCTTGAAATGCTAAAGAACAAAAATGAGATTTAAGGTAGGCACTTGAGGCATCTGCTGCTCTTACATAATAAATCACCTTCAAGGTGTCTGGGCTTGGACTGTCTCTAGGTTGCTTTCCCAGGGACGGGGTTTGTCAGGGTTACGGGTTAGGCGATTTCCAGGGAGGACCCGAGGCTTGGTGGAGAGATGGAGAGCAGTTGCTCTCAAGCCATGGGCTTTGAGGCACACTCCGCAGATTCTCACTTGGGGATGGACAGGTCCTTGTTCTATCATCTCCTCCCTTGGGTCTCCTGTCACTTCTCATGCAGTGATTTAATCATGCTAGCTCAGAGCTGTAATTTCAGTTTTTGGTGAGAAAAGTTAGCCAAGAGGCCATGTTAGAATGTGCCAGCTCTTTGGCTGATGATACTTTCTCCATCCGTCCTCTGTTGTGGGTGTTGGAGCTTGTGTCCAGCGCCCCGGTGGCCCCTCTTCTGGGTTTGGCTTTTATCCCATCCCATTAATGTGATTGGTCAGAAGACTGCCTGGAGCCTCCTCTCTGGGTGTTGTTTCAGGTGACTCGCTTCTAGATATGCAGTTACCACGTAGGAAAAAAAATGACCTAAATGTATGAACAGCATTAAGTGTTCTGACAGTGAAGTAGTGCTTTTCTCTTCTTGGTGTTTGTGTGAAATGATCTGGCAAAATAGATGCTGCACAAGTAATGTATTTCTGTGTCTCCCTTCTCAGATGATAAATGTTCTTGGCTCATCATAGAGTTTCTTGCCAAATGCTGATTCCACTAACAGAAGGAATGGAAGCTTCAGATGTTCCCTTGTGACAGAGGAAATCAAAAGTTTCTCAGGCTTGCCTTCCTTCTGGGCCCCAAATGCTAAGAGGTGCCCTTGCCAAGGGCCGCGTTCCGCCTAGATGCTAGAGCCAGGCGTGCCTTGGTCAGGCGCCTCTGGCCACTGCACTAGCTGGCGATGGGGAGGAGAGACCCAGGGGCTAGGTGTGGCAGAGTGAGGAGCATCATCAGCCACCCTGTCCAAGTCTGCCTGATCCAGTACGAGCCAGGAAGTCATGGGTATGAAAACACCGCTTATGAGAACCTTCTGTAGAAATGCCGATGGGAAGCACAAGGGAGCACTCAGGTTTTGGGGCAGCACATTATGTGCAAGGTGCTTTCACAGACATGCTCTCAGTAAAAATTAGAGCAGCCTTGGGAGATGGACACCGGGGTCCCTGGTGTTCTGGATGAGGACACTGAGGCCCCCGATGTTAAACCCCTTTCTTAAAGTGACAGAGCCAACCAGCACCATCTGCTGCTCTTCATGTCTCTGGGGGAGCCCCCCCCCCTCACTCTGCTCACTCCCGTGGCCTCTCCCCAAAGTTCCACCCACTGTAGCTTCCAAACCTCTTATCCCCATCCAGTTTTGCCTCCTTCCTATGCATTCTGCACACTGAGGTTTTTCAAAACACAAATCTCATCCTTGGGTCCCTCCTGCCCTTAAATTCTCTGGTGGCTCCTTTTGTTACCTCTCTCCCCTCATTCCCCACTTACCTAAATCAGGATAAGGTCAACACTTCAAACACCAATGTGCAGTACTTGACCGCTGCTCATCTCTCCCCAAAGTCCCTCACTTTGGCCATGTGTTTTCTGGCAAAGTGGAACCACAGCAGTTCCTTGAGGCCCAGGCAGCCTCTTGCACCCAGGTGTCCACACGTGCTGCTCCCTCTAGCTGGGATGTTTGCCGCCAGTTGCCACCCAGCCTTCCCCAGCCTCACTGTCCTTTGTGGCCCAACAAGATGGGTTGTGGCCTGGGCCATCTGTCATGGCCCTTACCACAAAGGTGCATCTTCCTTGCCTGCTTCCTCACCAGAGCACCCCAACACCTGTTTTACTCGGCACCTAGCACTAGCCCACCCTACCAGAGATGCAAAATATATGTTCGTGGAACAAATAAATGAAGGTCTGGGGGCAGGATTCAAATTCAGAAGGCTCGAGTCTTTAATCGGGCGGCACAGCCGTCGCTTCCATTTGTGTGTCCCTCTCCCCCTCTCTGAGTATGTGTGTTTACAGAGGCCTGCTAATACTTTCCTCACTCCTTTTCCCAGTCAAAGGATGACTGCTTTTACACGAAACAAAAGTAATTTATACTTTAGTCCTTGAAGCTATAGGAAATAAAAAGCTTCATTGCCTACACAGCTGTGTGGGGAGGCAAACCGTGGGAGCAGAAGGAGTGTGAGGTGATTTTTTTTCTCCAGGTCTTTCTTGGTACCTTGGAGAACAAAAGCCGATTTGTAGCCCAAATCCTGCCATGGAGTAATTTATAATTAAGGCTCCAGGGTGCCCTGGGAGTGCGGTTTCCCCTCTTGCTTCCAGGTATTTTTATTGTCACGAGCTGTGTCTGATCCTTTGGGGCCAGTCTCCAAGCTCGCCCCCTCAGAAGCACTGTGGGGTGGCAGAGGTGACTTCTGTGACATCCGGTGTGTCTCAGCCCTGTGGGTTTTGTTCACTTGGAGCAGCTTGTGAACAGCTGCAGCCCTTGTTCACTAATGATGTCTCCAGTTTTTGGTGTTGGACTTTCTTACGGAATCCAAGCCACCACTGGCTACTAAATCAATGAAAGAGGTGTTTTTATGGGAGTGGAATGGGCCTTCTGGAACAAGTTTGCAAATATTTAGATAGTCAGTCCTCTAGCTCTTCAACCTCAAGTTCAAAAGACCAAGCAATCAGAAACCAAACTTCACGAGGTTTAAAACACACGTTCTAACCATTTAACTCCCAACAACCCAGTGAACCTCTCAGTGCCGCACTTTCCCCATCTGCCACACTGAGTAATGCCTACCTCTCAGGGTAGTGATGAGAATTAGACAATATGTGAAAAGCTTCTGGCACCATGCTGGGCTGGTGAGCTGTATAGGAGTAAATTTACCAACTTCTTCAAACTCTGCTAATGAAGACATGCACCTTACACAGTTCTAATTGGGACCATTTTCTCCTGAACAAATCTATTGATTATGTGTCCATATTATTTTCTAAATATAACTACAACTTATATATTTTCTAATTTCTAAAACTGTATGTTTACTGTAAAAGTTAGTAAATACAAATACGCAAAAAGAAGGGAAAAAAGTTGTTTATTCCACCAGTTAGCTGTAAACACTTGGGATATGTCCTCACAGTATGCATGTGTGTGTGTATTTCTATTAAGGTAAGTAATCTAAAACAAAAAGTAATCGATTACTGTCTGAAATATATGGTAACATATTGTGTGCATTATTCCCTATGTATTTTTACATATATAGTTGAGATGGCTGTGTGGAATTCTGTTATGTTGTTGTAGCTCACTCTACTCAGTTGCCAGAGGTCAAATTGCTTGGTTTGGTACTGTAGGTATGTTTTTAATTGTCTTGATAATATGTCACCATTCTGAGCTGCTAACGGCTTGTGATTGATTAATGACTCTCATTGAGTTTCTCCCCCTGCTCTGCAAAACACTTTGATTCTAGTAGAGAGAAATGTTTCCTGGTAAGTGGAAGGCACTACATTATTCTGACCTGATTCCAAAAGGCATTAACACAGTTTGAAAAGGCAGAGTATTTCTGGCTTATGGGATAACTTCCCCAGCGTGGCGAGAAAGTAGTCTATGCTTGGCTCATCTGCACAGAGGACCCATTGAGACATGTCTGGAGGGAGAGCTCTTAGGCTGGAAGAGGACTAGAACCAGTGAACTACTAAGTTTGCCCCAGATCTTGAGTCCTCAGCTCGGTGAAGGACATTGAGTTGAGATTAGTTAGCTCGGTCACCAGGCACAAATAGTCCTGGGAGACTGACAACCCCTCTAAAGTCAGCAGCCCCTTTCCCCAGAGCAGACTTCAAAGAAGAAGGGGCATGTTTTCTCATTGAAAACTAGGTGGATGGTGAGAATTAAATAGATCCATTCCCTTCTAGAAGCCTCTAGGGAGAGAAACACATGAAAGGAACAGTCATGGCCCGAATGATGGGGCCCTACATAAAGATTAAAATAGTCACTTCATAGATCAGGTGAAGGTTAATTGTGAAATCCATTTTATTTTTCTTTATTTTAAGCCTCTAGATCACCTTCATTTAACTGACTCTGTAAATATTAGGCTGACATTGGATTTGTTATGTTTTACTCACTTCTTGAACTTTATATTTTTGGTCACGAATCAGCCTTGGGTATAAGCTGGCCTCAGCTGTTGGCTTTTGGTGCACATCTGGCAGGCAGCAGAGACCCCCCAGGATTCTTGGCTCCCAAGACACTGGCTCACATTTGAATTTAGGGAACATTTCCAGTGGTTGCTGTTGATGTTTGCCGAAGCTTTATCCAGACAGCAGCGGGCACTATTAGCCCAAGCCAGTGTTGAGCTGGCCAGAGGGCCACATTCCAGGCCAATTGTCCAAAGGCCTGGTAGGACCTTCGCTCAAGGCAGCTCTGTCTTTACTTGCATCTTCCCTGTTCTGTAAAATCACAATTGCTCTGCAACAAACTTGAAGTATTTCATCCAGGGAAGTCCTGTGAATATCTGCTGTGGGCTGGGATGCTGAAATCCAGGACCTGTCCTCTGCTCCTCGCCGTGTAAGCTATGACGCCAGGATAGATGAGCATGGAGTGCTTTGGGGGCAGAAGGGACGGTGCAGCCTCCTCCATCTTGGGGGACCAGGACAGCCTCAGCAGGGAGGATGGCGAAAGGTTAGATGAAGGAATGATGGTTTTCCAGGTGAGATGCAATGGAAAGGCCCTCAAGAAAAAACACATGGAAATTTTGCATGTTTTCAGGGATCATTGAGATGGATGTCACCTACAGCTCATGGCCCATCATTTTAAGTCCTTTATAAGTACAGAGCCCCTTATCAATAAAGCATAGCAGATATCCTTCCTGGTCCAGACTCAGATAGCCCAGAAATAGCACACTGTTTTATCTCCTCGGGATCCACTGAATTTGTAGAAACTCCAAGCCCTGAGCCTGATGCTCAAGTCAGAAGCCCATGCTCCAGTCTGAGGGTCCCTTTCTACTCTCCCACTCTGCCAGTGTTTGGTAGTGGGCTCTGGGAATTTGTGTCCAGGGTCCCACTTTTTACCAGGCATAGGGGGGTTGGGAGGTAGGAGGGTGGGGCTCTTGCTGATCCCAGAATCTATGACCAGATGCCCCCAACCCCACTCCCAGGCTCTAGAGATTTCATTTAAGACTTAGGGATTGAAGGAATGTTTCCTATGCTTCCTTAAAGTCCCTCCTTCTGTCCTCAAACCCTAATCTCCTTTTAGGACACCCAGTATCATTGCCTCAAAGAACTCAGAAATCTAAGGAAGGGAAAGGTTTTGTGTGACACACATACACACATGCATATGCACATGCACACACACTCCCTTCCTTGGGGCAGGGAATCACCGAGACTCCTCCCAGTTTACATTTGGAAGGTTAAGGGGGAAAATGGGGAGAAAATATAAATTCATGTCTCAAAAATTTTCCTGCCATTAAATAGTTGTTATATTTTTCCACCTCAAAAATGACTCTCAAGGTCTTTAGAGTAAGTGGATGATGTGGGGCTGCTTGTTTGTCCTAAGTAGGAGGTTGTGGTGTGGAGTCGGTAACTGATTCATGCTATCCTCACAAATATATTAGTCTGCCCAAGGGGTGCTGATATATAGTACCAGAAATCTGTTGGCTTTTAAAAAGGGTATTTATTTGGGGTAAAAGCTTACAGTTCCAAGGCCAGAAAAAGTCTACCTCAAGGTGCCATAAGAGATGCCCTCTCAGCAAAGTGCCACCTGTTGGAGAAAGATGGCAGGGGTTCTCTCCTCCCCCTCTGGACTTCCTCTTCCTCCTGACCTCTGTGGGCCCAGCCTCTTTTTTTTTTTTTTTTTGAGGTACTGGGGATTGAACCCAGGACCTCGTATGTGGGAAGCTGGCTCTCAGCCACTGAGCCACATTGGTTTCCCTGAGTGGTTTTATCATTTTCCTTTTTGTTGGTTTTTGTTTTTTTCAGGAGGCACAGGGAACTGAGCCTGGGACCTCCCATGTGGAGGCGGGTGCTCAACTGCTTGAGCCACATCTGCTCCCAGGGCCCAGCTTCTATTTTTTTTTTTTAAAGAAGATTTTTTATTTTTTATTTATTTCTCTCCCCTTCTCCCACCCCCGCCCCTCTCCCCACCCCCGCCAGTTGTCTGCTCTCTGTGTCCATTCGCTGTGTGTTCTTCTGTGACTGCTTCTATCTTTATCATCAGCACCGGGAATCTGTGTTTTGTTTTGTTGCGTCATCTTGCTGTGTCAGTTCTCTGTGTGTGCGGCGCCATTCTTGGGCAGGCTGCACTTTCTTTTCACGCTGGGTGGCTCTCCTTCTGGGGCACACTCCCTGCGCGTGGGGCTCTCCTGCACAGGGGATATCCCTGTGTGGCAGGGCACTTCTTGCACACATCAGCACTGCACATGGGCCAGCTCTACACGGGCCAAGGAGGCCCAGGGTTTGAACTGCAGACCTCCCATGTGGTAGGCGGACGCCCTATCCATTGGGCCAAGTCAGCTTCCCCAGGGCCCAGCTTCTTGACGCTTCATGCGCAAGTGATCCTGCAGTCCTTTCTCTCCTGGCATAGGGCATGTTTCTTTCTGAGCCTTCTATATCAATCTCAGCTGTTCTGGGCTCTTCCCAAGGTCAACTGCAATCAGGCAAATGGCTCTTCTCTCCCTGGGACCCTAACTGCTCAAGTCCTCTCCTTTCTGTTACATGGCAGGATAAAAAATGACAGCGCTCTTTCTTCCTATATGACTGTCTGTCTATGTGAGTGTTCATTTATATCAGACCCACCATGGGGGCAGAGACTCAACCTGAGTCATATTTTACTGATGTGGTTGAATCAAAAAGCCCTCAAATCAATCTTAACAAGTAATCTAATTAAATTAAACTGAATTTAATTTCATCAAAGGGTATCAGATCCAGAGGAATAGATTAGTTTACAAATTTAATCTTTGTCTTTCTGGGATTTCATAAAATAATCTCAAACTGCCACAATGAATAAATAGAAAGCCCCCGATATTTTTAGTTCCTCGGCTTTTTGATAACTACATGAATGCAATGGATTCATGTTGACATGAAAACTATTTTCAACTCCATTTGGAAGGTTTTCATTAAAAAGCAACCTTCCTTTCCAGTGGGGACAAGTTTAAATCTTTACTTAAACCAATCTTTTGGTCTCAGGACCTCTCTACACTCTTATAAGGTATTGAGGACCTCTAAAAGCTTCTGTTCCTGTGAGTTGTAGCCATTAATATTTAGTGTATCGGAACTTTAAAAATATTAAAAACTCATTGTATGTTAACATAAATAACATACTTTATGTAAAATAGCTATACTTTCCAAAACAAAAAAAAATTTAGCAAGAGGAGTGGCTTGTTTTTTTCTTTCTCATTTTTCCAGATCTCTTTACTGTTTGGCTTAAGAGAAGACAGCTAGATTCTCATTTCTGCATCTGCATTCAATCTTTTGCAATATGTTGACATATATGAAGAAAATAGCATCTTATATAGGTTTGTTGCTGAAAAAAGGAGAATCTCAGGGACCCCCGTGGGTTCTTGGACTACTTTGAGATCTGCTGGCTTATACAGATAAATTACCAGGGTGTGTGATAAGATTTACATGTAAAGTTGTCTCTGAGAATTTGAGTAAACTATGGGTCAAATCAGTTGCTCATGAACCAACTAACAAATTATGATATCTTAAGTGTTATTTTCAAGTTTTTGTACTTCCGGTATATGCACCTTTCTTTGAGTTCCTTGAGAGTATGTAGGAAGTCCTCAATAAACCTTTAGTGAATTGAAGTTGATATAACAAAGTCTACATTGAGAAATTCGACATTGTAAAAAGTTTGTGACTGCTCTGTCATGTTACTTCTTTGCAATTCTACTCTAGTTCCAGGGGTGGACAAACTTTTTCTATAAAGGGCCATACAATCTGTGTTGCAACTATTCAACTCTGTTGTTGTGTCATAAAGCAGCCATAGACTGTATGTAACAAATGAGTGGTTGTATTCCAATAAAGTTTTATTAGGTGATAGATTGGATTTGGCCCATGGGTGGTAGATTGCTGACTCCTGCTCTAGTTATACATAAAGTCATAGCCTTGAAACTATTTTTCCCTGAAAGCCCACTCTTTGGCCATGAAAAAAAAACAACAACTAAGTTTTTGGTGATCAAGGAAAAAACACAGCAAAGTTGAATTTCTTGATTTTATATCATGACACATCTGAAATACTGGGTTTCCAATACTTTTTGCGTGATAGCTAAGGAATCTGGGACTGTTCTCCAGAAGAATGGCTGAGCAAGGTCAAATTTTAACTGTACAGTGTTGATTTCTAGAAAGAAAGGAGATGGATAATAAATAGTTTGATTGCTTTGGGGCTTGTTCCTTCCCTGGGTGCTAGTTAAGTTTCCAAGGACAACAAATTTTCACAGTTCTCCTTAGTTGGTTTAATAATGTTGAAATACAGTCCAATATCCCCTAAATCCAATGAAAACAGGCATATTGTAACCTTATTTTCACTTATTCCTTGTAGGTGGATATACTCTAAAATCTCAGGTGTGGTGTGTCTTATGGTATCATGTGCCTTTAATGTTGCCTTCCCTCCTCACAGAAATACAAAGAGTACGAGAAAGATGTTGCCATAGAAGAAATCGATGGTCTTCAACTTGTGAAAAAGCTGGCAAAGAACATGGAAGAGATGTTTCACAAAAAATCTGAAGCAGTGCGGGTAAGTGCCTCTGGCTTCTGCTCTGCATTACCCTAAGACAAGGTCAGCTTCAGGAAACCGGCACTGATGGCACCACAACACATTAAAGATTTTTAGAATCATTAAAACTGAATCTTCAAAAGATAAAAGTTGACTCAGTTATCATGTGCACACCTTTATTTCTTCAATCTTGTTAACCAGGAGAAGCAATTCCTAAAGGCACAATTACCCTTTCCATATAAGTTCAGGTGCCAGTTTTAATCTTGCAATTTTCTGCCTTCAGCAGCAGTTTCACTGATTGAACTAATATGACACTAATTGCCAAAACTGTTCAAAGGTACATTGTGGTTGGACTAAGCAACTCTAAACAATTTAAGCAATGCTTACCAAAATATGGAATTGAAAATCTTGATGTGGTAAATGATGTTTAGATGAAGTTGGAAGTTCTCCTTACACCACTATGATTTAAGAGCCCCCTGAAATTTCATATCATCAGCAGGACAAATGAGACCTATGTATCAATTTGGATTTCCAGCATGACTTTATGCCTTGCTTCCAACCAAGCAGGCATCTTATGTACTTTTTGTGTGTGAATTCTTTTTTCTTTTGATTTTTTTTTGAAGATACATAGATCACAAAACTGTTACATTAAAGAATATAAGAGGTTCCCATATACCCCTCATCCCTTCCCCCCTTACGTTCTTGATTTAGGACATGGGAATACTGCAATATTTTATTCCATGCCAATTGACAGAATTGTGGGAAATAATGGCAATCTGAAGAGTCTTATTTCTAATGTATAACCTACTTACCTTTCAGTTTTAATAATTATCTCCAGAATCATTTTGTTATGAAAGATGACTTCTTTCTTTAGCTTGTCTCACACTTAATTGTCCAAACCAAATTTCTACAAGTTATGTTTCCTTTAGGCCTGCCCACACATTTTCATGTCTTGAGTTGCAAATTTTGATTCGGGGTAGAAGGGATTGTAGCTTAGAAGGTAAGAGCTGAGTTTAATCTGGGTTCAGTCCTTGCCTTTGTCACTTATTAAGCTTTCACCTTAGGTAAAATAAAACAGTTTCCATGAGTCTCAGTTTCCCCATGGTAAAAATGAGATCCAGTTAGGTGATGATTTGAACCATTTTGCCAGCCCAAATCCTGGCATATACACAGTGCTCAGTTGACTGGTAGCTTGTTGCTGCTACTAGGATTATTAATTAAAGTGAGATGAGACTTTACTGGAAACTCTGGAGTGCTTTGGACGGGAAAAAAAAAGTGCTTTTGTCTGCCATTGAGATAATGCGCTGACAGCCAGCCCTGGATGCTGCATGGAGGCCCCATATGTCACTATCTAGAAGCAAGTGACCTTCTTTACAGACCTGACAGCCTGGGAGTCATTCAATTCTAATAGACTCCAAAATAAAAATAAATTTTTAAAAAGTCCACTATAGTCGCTATTTTCTATTTATAGAATGAACATCCATTTTTGGTAGAACTTTTAAAATACATTGAAAATTCACGCAGAGAAAAATATGACCTAAAAATCCCCACCACCCACCAGGAAGCCATGGCTTGTGTTCTTGTCTGTTTCCTTCCTTTCAGTCTTTTTTCCTTGCATTGCTGTGTCTGCCTGAGTGTGCTTTTCCTTTTCGTTTCAAATTTGCAATTGTATTGCCCTTTCACTTTTATATCCAGCTGCTTTTCACTTCTTTATATCATTGTTATAGTATATTTCCTTGTGTCATTGTATTTTGTGGTTTTCTTAAATAGTCGCATAACATTCCAATCTGTGGGTGTATCCTAATTGATTCAAGTGTTCCTCTCTATTTGGGTGTTTAAGTTGTTTGCAGTGCTTGCTATAATTAATGCTGCAGTGAATATTCTCGTGTGTTAATAGTAGATCCACTGACTGAGCACCTTATTGTCCTTGGAGGCTCCTTTAAAGGACTCACTGATCTTACCCTCCTGACAGCTCCGTAATGGAGGTTACTGTGCTTATTCCATTTTACAAAAGTGGGGACTGAGAGGCAGAAGTGCAGGAGCCTCACCGAGGTCACGTGGCAAGTGGGAGGTGGGCTCCAGGCACATGGACCCCAGAGTCCACGTTCTTCACCCGCTCCCTGCCCTCAGCACACTTGAGTGTGCGTGGATTCCTTGTATCCTAGATATGGAACTGCAGTTCCAAGGCTCTGAACCACTCTTGAAGGTTCTTTAAACATCTGATAACATTTCTGTCTGAACAGCCCTGTGCGGTCACAGTTCCTCCAGTAGGAGAGTTATGTGAGGGCCCATTTTCCTGAATCTTCGCAAAATATTAAAAAAATCAACCCCCACCCCACCCCCAAACCAAACTAATTAACATTACTGATTTAAGAGAGAAAGATGATATTGTTTTAATTTACATTTCTTTGTGATTTACCAAATCTTAAAGTAGAAAGAGACCTCTCTCTTTAGGTTCCGCCTCTGCAACTGCAGATATGGGTGCCCTGGTCTCTGGAAATTGGGGGGCTCGTACAGGGTGCCACAGTGACGGAGAGACCCAGAGCCTGGACCTCGTCACCTGGCTCACCTGGCGGGTTAGACCTGGACTCTGGAAAGAGAGACCTGTTCAGGTGGGAGGCCAGTGAGAGAGCTGAGGAACCTCTGTGCCCCTCGATGACTTACGATGCTTGAGTCCGCAATGCGCCAGATGCTGAGCCCCCTACGCCTCTCATCCCATTTGGCACTCACATCAACCCTGGAGGGAGGACTGTTATTATCATTGTTTCTGAGACGAGGGAGCAGGCTTGGCAGGGTGAAGTTGTTTGCCCAGAGCACAGGGGCAGAGCTGTGTGGTTTGTCTTTGCACGCAGGTCGTAGGGCCACAGGGCCCCTGTGTGTATCTGTAGAGTGGGTTTAGCTCAGTGCCTGGCAAACAGAAAGTATCCAGTGAATGTTTGCTCTTCCTGCTGGTTAAGGGACCTTCAGGCATGTGAGCATTTAATAGCGAGGGAGTCCTGAAGCTTCAGGTAGCACCTGGGTGATGACAAGAGGGAGCATGAGTGACTTTTGCATCTTTGTATTGCCTCCTTTTAAAAACGTTTGCTTTAAATTAGTGAGCTAAAAAAATTGACTATTTGAAGTTAGTGTGGTCTGAAAAGGAAAAAAATAATAGTTGCTATGTTTGAACTGAAATATTACAGAATAAAGGCAGACAGGATTCTTTGAAATGTGTTTTAAAACAGATGTACAAGGTCCTTTGTAAGCACGCTCGATGCCATAAAACCTAGGTTTATGGTGCAGAGATATGTGGGTGTACAGCTCTCCCCACCCCGGAGCTTTAAACAGGAAAGAGGGTTTTGTCCGTCAAATCAGGGCTTGGTCTGGAGACAGAGTGGCTGCTGAGACTTGGCCTGACCCCCCTTGGGAGCTATGTAGGTCTACTGGCAAAGTCACAAACCATGTGACATCTGGGGTGGGACAGGGTGGGCACTACGAGGTGTTCTGGGTGCTGTCTTCTTTTGTGGCCAGGGGAGCAGTGAGTATGATGAATTTTCACATGCCAGTGAGACTTGACTTCTCAAACAGGAGAGGCTTTTGTTGGCCTGTGATCAGTGTGAGCATTTGATGAGCAAAGCCCTCCATCAGCCTTTGATGAGCAAAGCCCTCCATCCTCCTGGTTTGCCTGTGGTTGGCAGTGGAGTCGTTATTTGTGGCATCACTGAGCAATGGGGCCCTTCCTTTCCCAGGCCACCCACCGAGCAGTGACCCCCTTCTCCAGTGGCTCAGGAAAAGAATGAATTTTTAGAATTTGCCGTATCACTGTGATGCACCACAGGAATCTTACATTTTCAAGCCCCTATCTCCACCTCCCAGAAATTTGAGCCCATCCGAGGTCCTAGCGCATCCACAACAAGGAACAGGGTTCCTTCCTGCTGGTAACTGATTCAGTGCCAATTGCTCATCAGTGGTGGGGAGCTGGGAAGGAATCAAGGATATGTATAAGAAAAAACTGGTTCATGAACAATATTGGTGATTAAAATTTCCATTGATGTATATAAAATATTTATGAGACTGGCGATAGCAATTGAGAAAGCTGCAATAACAACACCTTTAGTCTATGAAGGTGGGTTCGGTCAGTGCCAGAAAAAAATAATGGTGCACTACAGTAACCCAGTCCTTTGACATCGCCTGTCATCTCTTGGCTGTTAAACAATGTTGGTTTTTAAAAAATTTCCTTTGTCTCTTCTGCTTAGGTTTCATGATCTTCCTCTGTCACTTTTCCCAATGATTAGTTAAATCCAACGGATTTTATTATACTCGTCCCCTATTTGAATTACTCTCCACTATGCAATTATCCTATCACAGAAAGTCCTATATTTTTCCCCGTTAGACATCTGAAGTAAATGTGAAACCTAAAGTGACCTGCTCATTACATAACTTCTATCATCTGCTTGGTAATGGACTATATGTAACCTTTTTTTTTTCAGGTTAGCAAATTACAAATAACCTTAGCTCCAATAATTGCCATTAACATAATGGTGCCTTCATCGTGGTAGCATTTCGTAACTATTATTTTCTAGTGGCTTTTTAGTGCCATTGGTGGTTTAGATAATTTTTTCAAATCCACTCTGAGGTTTGATGTGGAATGTTTTAACTTAAAGCCAAATCATGTTCGATGCTGCGATGCTACTCTTGCTTTTGTGTACAGTGCCAGTGCCCCAAGGCCTCATCTCCCAACTTCTTTGTTCAAACCCGTTCATGCCACCAGTCTCTCAATTAGTGTTGCTGAGCAATTTATCAAGCTTTAAGTTCCTATGAATGGATGAGAAATGGAATCAATTTGCTTTTAGTTCATTAACATTTCAATGGAGATAGTTCACACGTTGGATGCACAGGAAGCATTATATGGCTACCCTGGACTCCAGCTGGACCGTTCCTAAGCAGCACCTGGAAATTCTTGCTTCTGTGTCACCAGAGAGTCACAGATTATCTGTGATATTGATAAGAGGTAAATTTGACCTGGCTCCCTTTTTTCCTGAATTGCTGATGCTGAGATATTTTCTCTGATTTGAGGGGAGGGAAAAGGCAGAGGGTGTGCATTCCATGGCTTTGGCTATGAGGGTAGTCCATCCAGCCTGTCCTTTGTCTTTCAAATCTGAGCCTCCACCAGGAATAGAACAAACCATCAAAAGCTGGAACAACCATCTGAGGCTCCAGGGAGCTCTGAGCAAGTGCAGCCAAACGTGCAGTTGGAAGAGAATCTGCAGGAAGTAATGGAATAACTGTGGGCATCTCTCACTAAAGGGATGCACTTTTAGGACAGATTATAACACAACGAGGGCAAGTAATGATCCTGTAGTTTGGTACGGTCCATGAAACTGAAATGAGCAGCACAACCATTTTAAAAAAGTAGATAAACCGGGAAATGGCAAAAGAGGGACTTTGGAGAATCTGTAATTTTATACTAGGATTCTCCAGAATGGTTTCCTAAAGGTGAATTCTCCAGTTTGGTTTTGCCCTTGGTTGTGTGGAGCAGTTCTGGGGTTGGCATTCCCTGCCATCATGCTGATTTGGGCCAGAGCTGTGACCTCGTCCTGCCCTCCCAAGAGTTGCTGGCTTCAGTACCAGGCTTTTATCCACAAAGCTTTCCTTCTTGGCCTATTGCAGAGTTCAGACTTCCACAACTTAGACACATTTCACAGTGAGAGAGGGAGATACAGGATGGTGTCTTAATTTACTATAGGGTTGCTGATGCAATGTACCAGAAATGGGTTGGCTTTTATAATGGGGATTTTAGTTAGGGTAAAAGCTTATTTCCAAGACCATGAAATGTCCAAATCAAGACACTATCAGAGATGCTTTCTCACCAAAGCCAGCTCCTGGTGATTATGGTCTCCCGTTCTGTGGGAAAGCAAGATGGCGGCCATGTCTGCCTAGATCCCTTTTTATCCCTCCCGACTCACCGTCTCCTGGAGCCCAGCTGTGGGTGATTAGGCATAGGGCTTGTTTCTTTCTGGGCCTCCTCTGTCTCTGCTGCTCCGCTTTCTTCTCAAGTTCAGCTGTGGACGATCCGGCAAGTGGCAGGACTCCTCTCCTCAGTCTTGAGCCGCAGTGTGGGCCCAGCCTCTCAGGGGCTTCTTTCCATGCCTCTGTGCACTGCTGATTCCAGACTCTGGGCCCTTGCTCAGCCTCTCGCTCACATGGTAGAATAAAAACAGTGGCTTCCTTTCTCTGTGTCTCTTTCTCTGAGTCTATTTATATAAGACCCAGGAAAAGGGCAGAGACTCAACCTGAGTCAGGCCTCACAGATGAAGTCCAATCTAATCAAGTGATCTAAAGTGAATCCAGGGAAACGGACTTGGCCCAGTGGTTAGGGCGTCCGTCTACCACATGGGAGGTTTGCAGTTCAAACCCCGGGCCTCCTTGACCCGTGTGGAGCTGGCCCATGCACAGTGCTGATGCGCGCAAGGAGAGCCATGCCACGCAAGAGTGTCCTCGCGTAGGGGAGCCCCACGCGCAAGGGGTGCGCCCCGTAAGGAGAGCCGCCCAGCAGGAAAGAAAGTGCAGCCTGCCCAGGAATGGTGCCGCACACACTTTCCGTGCCGCTGACGACAACAGAAGCGGACAAAGAAACAAGACGCAGCAAATAGACACAGAGAACAGACAACTGGGGAAGGGGGGGAATTAAATAAATAAATCTTTAAAAAAATAAAAATAAAGTGAATCCAATGCAATCAAAGGGTACCACCCCCCACAGGAATAGATTGGTTTAGGAACATAATCTTTTGGGATTCACTAAAGAACGTCAAACTGTCGCAGATGGTATCTGTTTTGGTAGCCTATCAGGCGAGATCTCAAATAGGCAAAAAATTAAGAACATTATTTGCTCTTTAAATTTATTTCCTCCCCCAAACAATTAACCAGAAGTATCTAAAAGAACAAACTCTGTCGGGAACTGTGAAGAGAGATACAAAGCAAGTTGTAGCCAGACTCACTAAGTGAAGAATCTGTTTGTTTCAAACCTTGAGTAGGATATTTAATGCATTTCAAAAGTACTCTGAAGCTTGTACTGTAAATAAACTTAATCCTGTCCCACTTATTTTCTGATTTACATTGATAAAATGATAAATCAGGCACTTGAAAAGAGTGCTTCGCTTAAAAATAAATATCCTCTCTTCTTGGGAAAAGCTAAAAGGGACTAGATTTCATATTAAGATTTCCCCCCTTCCTATTGCTACCTGCTGTTCATTGTGGAACTGATTCCCATTATAGCTGTTCTGTGGAAAGTAATTGCTGTTGTACAGTAATTCAATTTCAGTGCATTTACGCATCACTTCACCAATAGGGGTTTATCTGGAGAAACCTGGGACTTGAAAGCTTTTTATCGAGAAATTCCACATGCAGCAAGATGTTTTTCCTAGGTAACAGCTATCAGTATTTGCATTTAATAAACATTTACCTTCTCAGAAAAATGGATTTTCCCCCTGCAGAAAAGATTTACACCAATCTTCCAAAAACCTAGAGGGTACTATTGAAGGAACTTTCTCTAGATGTTTTTTGACTGATGCATGTCTACATATGTATGACTATAAAACACATCTATGTTTTTATGTAAATATATACACTGAAGCATGTAAAGCAGGATCCATTCAAATAAAGCAGAAAATATAAGCTATATAGAGGATTCATATCTGCAAGGGCTATATGGATTCTTCTGTTTTTAAAAACCATCTCTATTCATAGGTCCCATAAATATTGTTGGGGTTGCATACTTTCAAAAGGATACTGATGTGGGATATATTTGGCCATAAGAAGGAATGAAGTTCTGCAACACCCGGCAACATGGATGAAACTTGAAGGCATGATGCTTAGTGAAATAAGCAGAGCTCATAAGAACAAATCTCTATGATGCTACTTGAATAAGATATCTAGAAATAGAGCAAATTTGTAGAGACAGAAAGTAGATTAAAGGTTACCAGGTAATGGAGAGAAGGGGAAGAGGGAAATTGTGCCTGGTGGGTATAGAGTGTTCATCAATAAAAATTAATAAAAAAGAAGACCTGTTAACTTGGAAATGGAATCCAGCATTTAAAAAATAAATTTGTAAATTAAAGAATTGTTCTTAAGCGAGAACTGATTCATGAGAACTCTTCAGATGTAAAGTCCAAAATGAGCTATAAATGTCTTAGTTGCTGAATATAACCTAACGTTGCTAGAACTGCCTGTAGGCCTCAGGCAGCGAGGGGACTGTACGCATCTAAAAGACTTTTGTCTTCTGCCTTCGGTTCGTTTCTGTTATCATCTCCGAATTTCAAAATTGGTTCCTTGAAAGAGGAATATATTTCTTTCAGAAAAAAAATATGTTTTGAGGTCACACACGAAGACGGCAGAGACTCATTCTTTGATATTGCTGCCTCTTGTGGTGTGCTACTTTTTCTTTTGGCAAACTGGATTGCAGAATCTGATATGCACGAGTCAGAAAATTTGGAGTAGAAACCGCAAACCAGAGGAAACTTAAAAAGTAGCAACCATCTGGATTCACAGTTTTGATGAGGTAAGCAAACCGTCCTCGGTTAATGGTTAAAGGCAAAACCGCATGGAAGCGCATGGTCTTTGTAGGTCTCAACCTACAGGACTGGGGCTTGCTCTAACCTACTTGAGACTGTACCAACCAGAGTCTCACCAAGGGGCCCAGAAGGCCACTTTCCCCACCCTGTGCGTGAGCAACTCTGCTGCCTCCTGATAAAGATCAGCTTTTTGCTAAGGGAAGAAAGGAGCCCAAGTGCACGTTTTACATATGCCATTTCATCCCCTGCCTCCCCCGGCTCTTTGTTTTCCATCAGCCTCACATATTTAAAGTTGGGTTGGCTCAGTGAAGTGCATCCTGGCTTTCCTGCTTATTCTAGTGATTTCGGCCTAGTAGAAAGAGCTCTACTTTGTGGGCAGAACTACTGTGCCAAACCCTCCCCAACTTCATGGTTATTTGTCCCTTTCCCAAATGTTTGACGAAAAGCTCTCTGTTTGCAGAGCTTTGTGGAAGACTGAGTTCTGGATTTCCTAATATAGCTCACTGCAGTGGGTTGAGTGGTGGCCCCCAATAAAATATAACCAGGGCCTAACCTCAGAATCTGTGAATGTGAACGTATTTGGAAAAGGGCATTTATGGATGTAATGAAGTTAAGAACTTTGAAATGAGGAGATCATTTTGGATTATGTGGATGGGCCCTAAATCCAATGACAGGTGTTAAGAGATAGAGGGCAGATAGAGATTTGAGTTAGACTAAAGAGGAAGAGGCACAGGCACACAGAGGAGAAGGTGCTGTGAAGATAGGTAGAGATTAGAGTGAGGCTTCTAGAAGCCAAGGAATGCTGAAGATTGCCAGAAGCCACCAGAAGCCAGGACAGAGGTCCAGAATGGATTTCCTCCAGAACCTCTGGAGTGTAGCTCTGCCACCACTGTCAGAGAATATGCATCTGTTCTTTTAAGCCTCCCAGTTAGTGGTAATTTGTTATAGCAGTGACAGGAAACTAATACACTCACCTATGTGTTTTAATTTTATTTTATACTTTTCATTTTGTTTTCACTGATTATACAAGTAATACCTAAGTAATGCACATTCGTTGTAAAAAAAAAGGATTGGCAAAAAATAATAAAGGAGAAAGTAAGGATCACAGCATCAAGAGGTATTAAAAGGTACTTAAAACCTTTCTGCACTTTTTATTTTTAAGCATATAAATTTATCTTATAGATTTTTTTTCTATTTGTGCATGTGTGTATGCATAAGTTTTTTAAACATTATGTCATTCTTTCTTGGAACTAGCACTTTAAAAAAATAGCATGCTGTGGATGTCTTTCCATATTATTAAATGTACATTTCTATTATTTTTCGTGACTGTGAAAAAGTCTGCTTTCTGAATGTTCCAATCAAGCAGTTCTCTGTTGGTGAAGTCATTGGTAGTGTTTCCCTATTGTAAGCAACATTATGACAAGCTCCTTGGCAGATAAACTTGTGTCCATTTATTCGATGCATTTATTAGGAGGCATTCTTAGCAGTGACATCAAGGCTTTTGATATATCTTGCTAGATGACCCTCCCGACAGCATGCAGCTGTTTGGACTCCCACCTGCAGGACTGGAGAGTGACTCTTTTGCTACCTTCTTCTTGAGCATTGGATATTATCTGTCTTTTGGTCTTTGGTAAATCTGATAGGTAAAAAGGGAGTATCCTGTTTTACTGTATTGTCCTTTAACAGCTCACAGTTTGGCATGGTGGGTCTCTTCTGGCCCCCACCTGCCCTGCTACAGGCTTTAAGACAAATTATACAATGTCACAGAGCAAGGGTTTAAGAAAAGGCCAGTGTCAAATAGAGCAGAAGACCCAGACACTGATCCCTGTTGTCCCACAGAGAGGGTGCAGACCAGACTCTCCTGGACACATCTGAGGGCAGAGTGTCTGTCCCCAACCCTTTCTCTCCTGGAGGGTGAGTCTCAAGTATCATAAGAACGGCCTTGTCAGGGTGGGGTGGAGAGACAAACCAAGGAGCACCCAGCTGCCTGGATTTGGGGTGCCAGTTTGGAGGAATTGTCTGTAACTCCAATAGCCTTGCACTTGAAGGCAGTGGTACCCCAGGGTATGTCAGACCATCCTACTTTGAGAGAAAGCCCCTAGTCCCAAGGGAAGGTGGTGAGTTCGATGCAGCCCCTCCCACTGGGAAGGGCCCTGGTCCCAGCTGGCTCATTGTCTGGGCATGCTGACAGCATGCCAGAGTCATTTGGTTCACATGTCCTCATCATCACAAAGGGAAGTTGACCATCTTTTTTCTATGTTTATTGTCCCTTCCTTCCTCCCTCTCTCCTTTTAAGCTGCCTCTCAATGCCCTTTCCATTTCTTACACTCTATGCTTGTTTTCCTTGTTCTCTGCTCTAGTCCCGTGTTTATCACATTGTCTGAATCTACAGTTAAGTGTTTAAAGTAAACATTTGTTGATTGACTGACAGACCTTCATCTTGAGTCAGCATACACTTAAAGACAGGGTGAGATGGTCTGAACCTCCTCCCTTTAGCCAGAGAACTCCTGAGTTGTGAAGGGGAGGAAGAAATTGGTCTCCTTCTCAAGCCTAAGTGCAGAGAAACTGAGGGCTAAAGGGTTTTCTAAAACCCATCGCTGTTTGCTGCAAGGAAATGAGCAGTCCGTGTGCTACCCCGAGACAAACATAGGCTCCCTGTTCTTCTGCTCCAGCCAAATCCCTTCCCTGTGGGTCTCCTTCTAGAACTAGATGAATGTGGGAGTGGAAATGGGCAGAAATCAGGCCAAATGCTTAGAGCAGAAATAAAAGGTAACAGATTTCTGTATAGGGAACCAAAGAATACTTTTATTTCATTTCTTAAATAATGGGAGCTTATTTAAAACACTGTTAAGAATGACAGATTGTATTTCTATGAATGTTTGAACTATTTGTCTGGAACTGGTTAAGGAAGACTTGGTTTTTGGGGAGGAAAAGGAGGAGGAAGTCAGCATGGAACGAGCATCACTTGGCAGGATAGTTTATAAATTTCTCTGGTGTTTGTTGGTTTCTGGCTTGAGGGATATATGTTTGTCTTAATCCATAGGCAGGACAGTAGAGCTAGAGTGTGCGCCCCATGTTTGTGAGACTTTTCTCTACATACTCCCAAGAAGTGAAACAAGCTGATGTTACAAGCCAGTTGAAGAGTTCCCATGAATTGGGTAGTGATGGCTCTCTGGGATGTCAAGGAGAAGACAATTTGGAGAGATGTGAGAGTCCTTGCCAAACTGTTTCCCCTCGTTGGGGCTTGCTGGTGTCCCAGCATTTGAGTGGCTGGGTTGGAACACCTGTCAAAAACCCCCCCTCCCCACCCTTGCCATCCTTCTCTCTCATCATACCTTCTTATTTCCTTTATAAAATGTTTCCAAAGTGGTGCTTACTCTGTCTTGGTGTTGATGTGTAATTGCTCGGCTTCCCACCAGGATACCTTTGTCCCAAGGGCAGGGACCAGGAAGGTCTTGTCTCCCATTATAGCCTGGGCCCCAGCCAGGGCTCTTGGGAAGAGTCTGTGCATGAGTGCGGTGCCACGCTGGGAGCAGGTAAGCTGCCCGTGCCGGAGAAGACCCTCTGATGGCCAGGACACAGGACTGGGCGAGGTCCCAGGCCTTCCGTGTGTGTTGGCACTTGCCCTGTCCCTCTGCGTCCCAGTATTTCATAAGTGATGCTTGAATTTGGTTTACATTTTGCAAAGAAAAATACAAAGAAAACATACTCTCCATTTTCGTCTACAGCGAAATGCCATTTAAAACCAAATTTCTCCTTTTCATTGCGTGTTTTTATTCCCCGTTTTCAAGTCCCCTTGTGAAAGATTTTCTGTCAGTTTGGTCCAACTGAGGGGTCCGAGAAGCCTGGTGAAGAGACACTGACTAGCAGTCACTGAGGCCCTGTTGAAATTACTGCTGGAATCATAGTGCTGGGTGCTGCCCAGAGCCCGAAAAGTAATTAGGCCCATCAGGGAGGAGACACCCACCTGGACCCCCGGTGCCCTCCGACAGCCTCGCCCACTGCAGGTAGAAGAGCCAGGTTGTGTCTGCAGGGAAAGACGTGAAGGATGCTTAGTCTGAGTCAGAGTGGGTGGGTGACAGGGGCGCCCGACACAGCAGTGGGATGCAGAGGTGCTGGTTCCAGCTCTGATTTTCCAGAGTACCATGTTATTGTTTTGAAACCCCAGACCAGGTGGAAAAACAAATGCCAATTTATACTACTCATAAGGGAAATGAAATCTTAAAACATTTGTGGGTGGGAAGAAATTGTGGTGCATCACCTATTTCCCCATCCATAGATCCAAATGATAGAATAAAGCCAAATAATAATAACATTTGTACTACTCCTGCTACTAAAAGGCTACTGCCTATATTTGTATAAATTCCTGGCAACAAGTAAAGGGTTTTCAGAAACATGGTGAGTGCATATTTAATCCGTTTAGGTGGGGATGTGCTGGTGGCAACAGTTTGTACTCTTTGGTCTCTACTTTGCTCTTGCCCCCATGGAGGTGAGGAGCAGCTGGTCTCGCAGATTTGTGAGATTATTTACATTTTAAAAATTTGGTTACGAGAGGAAAATGAAAAGGTAGTTAGGAATGCATTGCCATTTCACTTCCCCTGCATTCAGTGGCGGGCTGACAACCCTTATGAGGAATCAGTCTTTTGAAAAATCAGCCGGGATATTATTTATTACACATCCCAGGCTGTGCTGGCTGCCGAAACAGACTACATACAACGCTTTGTAATATCAGGGGTGAGTGTGGGGTTTTTTCACTTGTGTGCTTTTTAATTAAGTTTCTGCTTGTCAGTTGGGGGGGGGAGTGTGATCAGGAATATTCCTACAGAGGCTCCCCACGCCGCAGCAGCTCATCAGGCTGTTAGAGAGGCTCCGTGGAGAGGGACTTCCCTGGCACCTCTCGGAGCTTGCGGGGAAGTCAGGAAGCTGACGTCTCCTCTGGGGCATGCTTAGGAGTTGCTTATACACATTCCAACACCAGTCATTGGTGGGACCCCCCTTCCCTCAAGCGGGTGTCTGTAGAAACTTCCTGCTAGGCAAAGGTGTTCCAGCATTTTTCACACGAGGTGAGGTAACAGGTCCCACCTGCAGAGAGGTGACGAAGCAGCCCAAGGCAGAGGCGCTGTCATACTGGCAAGGGACAGATGCTTGAGCAGCTAAATGCCAGCGCTGTTAGCGTGCCACTGAGCCAGGAAGCCTCTCTCCAAGAGGGCTTCCTCACAGGATGCCGTGGCTCTGTCCCCGTGCGAGCTGGGAGCCTGTTGTCGTCATCTGTGGCTGTGCCCAAGGCCGGCGGAAACAGGATTTGGCTGCTGAGGGTGCAGGTGGAGGAGACAGGGTTCCTCTAGGGGAAAGGGTGCTCTGCTTTCTTCACTGGGCAGAATAAACACGAGTGGGGTAAGAGGCCCTTCTCCTAGAGCCACGTGTGCACCCAAGAACTCTTACTCTCCAGGGCGTGGCCACAGGGATATGGGGAAGTATAAAGGAGGCCACTGGATCAGAGCTGTCTACTGTGGCCTCCAGGCCAGGCCTGTTTTACTTGGCCCCTGTTGGCTTCAAGGAAAAAAAATGAAATCACATATAAAAATTACAAGTGATATTTTAAAAATTCAGATTCAAATCTTGAAAAATTGCAAGGTGGAGCCACCCTGGGCCCCCATTCCCACACAGCCACAGTCAACAGTCAATGAATTGCCCGGTTGATTTCCTTGCAGCTCCCCAGTCATTTTTGTTGCCAACCTGGCTCCAAAGTGTTTGTAATTCCTGGATTAGTCAGTTCAGGGTCACAACCTCCTTTTGAGGCATAGGCATAATACTTACAGTTTTTAAAATTCGTTCTATGGAAAACAGAGCTAGAGCCATTGTCATTGTCGTCGTTGTCATCATCACTGAGTAACTGAGCACTTCCCATTTGCCAAGCACTGTATTATGCTCTTCAGATATCATTTCAGTTAAATGTTACAACCCTGTGAAGGTGAATTCTAAAACATTCTTGGATGATGTGAGAACATTTTCAGGACTTGCAGTTATTCTGGGTGGTACTGCAGGGACAGATGCTGGACATTTTATGTCCTGCCATGGTCTACTGTGTGGACTGGGGGAGAGTGTAAACTACAGTGTAAACCATTATCCATGTGGTGCAGCAGTGCTCCAAAATGTATTCACCAAATGCAATGAATGTCTCACGATGATGAAAGAGGTTGTTGATGTGGGAGGAGTGGGGTAAGGGGGATGGGGGGTATATGGGGACCACTTATATTTTTTGAATGTAACATTTAAAAATAGAAAAAAACAAAAAACAAAAAATACAAAATTCTTGGCCAGGAATGGGGGTGTAAGATGGCTCATAAGGACATAGGGTAAAAGCAAGCAAACATAGTAAGCGGGCATGGGATTTTTAAATTTTTTTTTAAAATTTGTGAACTATGGGATAGGGCTATTTCCAAGGTCTTCATCCTTAAAAATGTAGGGTTTTAGCACTTGTCTTAGTCTCTTACCTATAATAAGTCCTTTTGTTTTATTGTGCATTTTCTCCCAATCTCAAAAAGACTTGATCCATGTAAATAATTCCAACCTGGTCTCATTCACAGAATCAGGAAACAGTGATCTAGAGTGATTGCCTCCACCTCTCAGAACCGCCCTCCTGCTGCCGCCCACTGCTTTCCCACTGGAATGATGGCTGAGATGGTATCTCTCACATGGAGGTGGGGGTGAGGGACGCTCAAAGTGGCCACATGTAAATGTGTAGCACTTATCTCTCTGTGCAGGCACCTTATTGAAAAAATAATTCATTAAACTTCATTCTAGAAAAGAAAGCATTAAGCCTTCATCAACAACAACATAAAAAGCTCACCATGACAGGAACGGGACAATAAAAGAGTTATTTTAGCAGAATTAACAGGAAGAAATTAACCCCATGAATCCTTTCTTTTTTATCACAGTGTGTTGCATTTACGTATTTTAAACTTTCACGTTTGCATAGACAATGATTTTAAATTAGATTCTCACATCTCCTCTCTGATGTTTGTCTTGTGTGCAGCTTGTCTTAATAACTGTGTTGTTAGCATTTCAAAATCCACTATGTGATCATTGGCTTGACCCAAAAGCATGGCACCAGTAACTCTTACAAATTTTTTTAACAGACTTCTTGAGATATAATTCATATACCATACAATTCACAGAAGAGTACATGTCCATGGTTTTTAGTCTGTTAACCAAGGTGTGCAACAATTAATTTTAGCAGATTTCCATCACACTAAGAAGAAACCCTGCACCCATTAGCAGTCACTTTATCACCAACCCCAAACCTTAGGCAACCACAAAATTGCTTACTATCTCTTTGGATTTGCCTACTCTGGACATTTTATGTAAATGGAATTATACAGTATGTAATCTTTTGTGTCTGGCTGCTTTCACTCAGCAAAATGTTTTCAAGGTTCATCCATGTTTTAGCATGTATCAGTATTTCATTCCTTTTTATGGCTGAATAGTATTTCATTGGATGTATGCACCATGTTTTTAAATTTTTTTGTCAGTTGGTGAAAATTTGGGTAGTTTCCTCTTTGGGGATATTATAAAGAATCCTGCTATGAGTATTTGTGTGCAAGTTTTTGCATGAACACATGTTTTCATTCCTTTTGGATATATACCTAGGGGTGGAATTGCTGGATCACATGATAACTCTATGCCTAACCTTCTGGGAACTGCTTTCCAAAGTGGCTGCACTATCTTACATTCCCATCAGCAGTGCATGAGGATTCCAGTTTCACCACATCCTCACCAACATTTGTTATTATTTGTCTTTTGAGTCTAGCCATTCTGGTGAGTAGGAAATGCTCTCTCATTGTGGGTTTGATTTATATTTCCCTAATGTCTAATGAGGGCATCTTTTCATGTGCTGTTTGGTTACTTGCGTATCTTCTTTCAAGAAATGTCTACTTAGATCCTCTAGCCATTTTTAAAATAAGTTATTTGTCTTTTAAGCATTGAGTTGTAAGAGTTCTTTATATATTCCAGATACAAGTCCCTTTTCAGATATATGATTTACAAATATATTCTCCCATTTGTAGGTTGTCTTTTCACTTTATTTGTAGCACAAAAGTTTTTCGTTTTGACAAAGTTGAAATGTCATCATATCTAAAAATCATTGCCTAATTTGAGGTCATGAAGATTTGTTCTTATGTATTCTTCTAAGAGTTTTATAGTTTCCACTCCTACATTTTAGGTCTTTGATCCAATTTGAGTTAATTTTTATATATTTTTATACATTTAATAATGTATATCTTTATAAATTTATACATTTATATATTTTTATATATGATTTAAGAAGATGTTCAGCTTCATTCTTTGCAAGTATATATTACTTGTCCTAGTACTGTTTGTTGAAAAGTACCTTTGCAATTTAAGGTGAGTACCTTTTAGCTTTATCAACTGTGGAGCTGAAGCACTGTAACTATTATTTGCAGCAAGAGTATCTTGTGCTGACTCCAAAAGGCATGAGGGCTTAGGAAATCACCTTATGCTATCTAATTACGAGATCCTTCTGAGCTGGGTAGAGTTGTTTATCAGTTATTAGCTCATTTTACAACTGAAGCAAGTGAGGCCCAGTTTTATACTATGGTGATTAAATGGCTGGGATTCCTATCCAAGCTATCTTCTCTCAACCCACAGGCTGGCTTAAGAACAGTGGCTGCCAAGAGGCAGGAACTGGCTAGGCAACTGAAATGACTCATCTCAGCACTTTTCAGAGTTTCAGGTGCATCAGAATAGCCCAGGAATATAGTTAAAATGAAGATTCCATGTCAGTAGTTCGAGAGCCTGCTTTTCCAAAGGAAGGATGCTAATTTTCCTGGTACTCGCCTTATACTTCAAAGAGCAAGGGATTAGTCCCCTGGTCGTCAAACTTTGTGGAATCACCCGGGGGGCGGAGGGGGGCGGGGAAGAGGGGGTTAAAAAGTGTAGATGTGAAGGACTTTTTCCTTCTTTATTTTCCTTTAAATGTTACATTCAAAAAATATGAGGTCCCCATATACCCCCCCCACCCTCCCCTCACCCCACTCCTCCCACATCAACAACCTCTTCCATCATTGTGGCACATTCACTGCATCTGGTGAACACATTTCGGAGCACTGCTGTACCACGTGGACAGTGGTCTACATTGTAGTCTACACTCTTCCCCAGTCCACCCAGTGGGCCATGAATGCCAAGGATTTTAACTCACTTAGTCTGGGGATTTTAAAAAACTCCTCAGGGTGTTTTGATGTGCAACTAAGTCTGAGTAGCACTGAGTAATCTCATTCAATTCTTGAGTGAGCCCATGATAGGGTGGGCATTTTAGGCTCTCTTCTAAGGTCAGGCCAGGTTCTTGGCCTTGTAGTTGTGGATGGACTTGCCCAAGGGCATACAGTTGCTAGGTGGTGGAGATGGGATTCCAGTACAGGTCTATCTGATTCCAAATTCGTGCTCCCAACCTGCCCCTGCCCTTACCGTCACTCCCTACAATGGCCTAACCTGGCAGGAGTGAGCCCTTGGAGAAGGTCATCCAGGGCCCCTGAGCTTCTTCCACTCCCTCACCACGCGGTGGCCTCCTGTCCCCGCCCTGGTGGTGTGCCCATGGAGTGCATGTGTGCTCAGGTATACTTACTTACTGCCTCTTTGAATCACATCCAATGCGGGTCACAGTTGCTCTGATTCATGTGGTGCCCACAGCAGGGAATTGGATGGGGTGAGTGATGCTTTTAACGCATGCCTGTTGAAGGTGGGATGAAGTGCTTGTTTCATTGGAAAGTCCTTTTATTTCAAAGGAGGAGGAATAAAAGCTTGAGGACTGAGGGACAATTTATTTATTTTCCCTTCCATTCCTAGGCTACCTTCTTCTATCCACACTCATCAATAGAAGGCCTGAGTCTGTGTGACCAGGGGCAGGAGTGCCTGCCTGCCCTAACTTTCCTTGACCCCAGTGCTTTTTTTGTCCCATCTCCTTTCCCTTAAGGCAGACTAGAGAGAATGGGGTCTAGGGGTTGGACACTGTTAGGTTGGGAATGGGAGAAAGAAATGCTGGCTCTCTCCCCTTAGGGAGTTTATAGGCTACAGAGATTGTGTCAGAAGTTAGGAGACTAGGCATGTGGGGTGGTGGGGAGGGCTTTGAAATGGGAAGTCCTGGTCGCTCAGGTGGGGGAACTGGGGAGCAATGCTGAACATAACCCAGGACCTGGAAGATGGCAGCGGGAAGGGTGCTCCCTTTGAAGGCAGTGGGAGCAGCATATTGGAAGCTGGAGAGGCAGCAGAGAGTGCGGCAAGGTGAAGGAGTTGGAAGGAAGATGTGAGCAGGGGGAGTTGGAGTGGAGAAAGTCAGACAAGCGGGCCCACGGTGAGGCCTGGGAGGTGGGGAGTGGGGAGGGGAGGCTGGTACAGGGAAGTAAAGGTGGTAGATTTGTGCTGTTGTTGGAGAGCTTCTTCACCACCCACAAGGGCAGAGGTCGGGCACATTTTGCTCCCTGTGTTACCCTTAGCACCGTGCACGCCTGGCCTAGCGGCCACGTGGACTCACTAAAAGAGTTTGGAGAGTTAGCATTTGTCTCTGTCGCGTGTTGGCCACCTCCATTTTCCTTTATGCCAAGGCCAAAACCGGCATATTCCTGGCCTTTTTCTGGGTATTTGATTTATATTCATCCATACTTCCCTTCAAGGAAGTATTTTATGCTCTTGGCAATCAGAAGGGGTGGTGTTAGAAGGTTCTTCCGAATCACAGTGGGAGGCTTGACTCCTTAGGGACTTGACCCCCTCCTCCAGCTGAATGCCCTTTGGTGGTTGAAGAGAAGACTTCCTTTGCATAACCCGTGGAGCCTGAAGCCCCCAGGGGATGCTCTGAAGGAAGGTGCTGTGACGCAGCAGCAGCCTCTGCTGTGCTGGAAAACTCCCTGAGAAGCCCGTTTTCAGTGGAAGCAAAGAGCTCTGTTGTTTAATTTTCAGCTACATTTAGGAGATGGACCAATCTGGAATTGTCCTCTTTTGGAGAGTCTTGCCACCACTCAGACAATTGTATCAATGCGTGGGGGGACCTTCTAGGGGAAAGTTCCAGAAGGACAGTAACCTATTAATTCTCCAAATTCACATCCCATTGTGTCTCACACCTTCTGAATGCCACTTATATGGTGACGGCATATATTTGGAAACATGCTTCCTCAGTGTAGCTCTGTGGCCCCCACAGAGGAGAGAGCACACTTAAGAAGGCAGACCTTTGGGATTACCTCCTTTTGTAGAAGTGGGAGCCCAGCATCTTTGTCTGCATCATTTGCTTCCCCTATAGAGTTTTTTTTTTTTTTAATTTTTTTATTTTTTATTGACTTTGTAATAATATTACATTAAAAATATATATGTGAGGTCCCATTCAACCCCACCCCCCCACCCCCCCTCTCCCCCCCCCCCCAACAACACTCGTTCCCATCATCATGACACATCCATTGGATTTGGTAAGTACATCTTTGGGCACCTCTGCACCTCATATACATTGGTTCACATCATGGCCCATACTTTCCTCTATTCCATCAAGTGGGCCCTGTGAGGATTTACAATGTCCGGTGATTACCTCTGAAGCACCATCCAGGGCAGCTCCATGTCCCGAAGACGCCTCCACCTCTCATCTCTTCCTGCCTTTCCCCATACCCTTTGTCCATTATGTCCACTTTTCCCAATCCAATGCCACCTCTTCTATGTGGACATTGGATTGGTTGTGTCCATTGCACCTCTATGTCAAGAGGAGGGTCAGATTCCACCTGGATGCTGGATGCAATCCTCCCATTTTCAGTTGTAATCACTCTAGGCTCCATGGTGTGGTGGTTGTCCTTCTTCAACTCCATCTTAGCTGAGTGTGGTAAGTCCAATAGATCAGATTGTAGGTGCTGGAGTCTGTTGAGGCTCAGGACCTGGCTATCACATTGTCAGTCCAGAGATTCAAATCCCCTAAATATATCTTAAACCCCAACATTAACTGCACCTCCAGCACATTAGCATGAAAGTCTTATGAAGGGAGATCCCATCTGAGTCCAGATTCATCACACATAAACACCATTTCCAAAGAGGGGCCATCTGCCCTGGTAGTTAACCCCATCGGCCATGACCATAACTCCCATGGGTCTCTTTAGCCCTCAAAGGAACCAATATCTGGGGGTTGTATCTGCTTTATCTGTCTCTCTGACTCTGCTCAGTTGTGCATGAGGGCAAACCTTCTGCCAGCCTCCAGACTCTTTTTTAGGAACTCGTAGCCATATAAACTCATTTCTCCTTTCCATTTCCCCCTTACTTTAGGTCAAACAGCATTTTAAAGTCATGGTATTTTATGTAGACATGGATATTCTGCTGATCCGCATTGAACCTTCCGTATAAGGTCATTTTCCAGTTGCATGCGGGTATTCAGTTAGCTCTCAGGAAACCAGTTCATGTCTTCTTTGGGAGGTTGTGCATACAAGTGGGCTTTGAAGTCGTGGAGACCTAGGCTTAGCCATCACTTAGGGGTTGTGAGTCACAGTATTCTTATTTGTAAAGTGGGTGTGATAACACACCACAGGCTTTGTGACTTGTAGGAATTCCACTTTATTCGGAGACCCTGGGCTGTTGTCTTCACCCTCTGAATTCAGGTCTCTCTGTTGTTAGAATGAAGATAGCCCTTCTGCTGACCTCACACGGGATGTGACGATCAAATGAAAAAGAATGGGTGCAGAATTAGCCTAGTGTCTGGGACATAATTGGCACCTTGTACATGGTAATTTATTTTATTTGCACGTGAAAATACATATCTTTTACATCCAGCATAGCAGAAACCTTGAGGTTCTTGCACCAAACCTCACTGGTTCAAATCCTTTCCCAGACATTTACTAGCCATAACACCTTGCTCAAGTTACTTAAGCTCCCTAAACCTTGGTTTCCATATCTGGAAAATGGGCACAGTAATATCTACCTAATGGACTTACTGTGAGGGCAAGTGAGAAAATTTATGTCAAGTATATGAGCCCCGTGCCTGGCACATAGTTCTTTTATTGTGTGAAGAGCAGTTGTCATTTTTATTGCTATAATTATTAGTCTTATTATAAGCAAACAGAAAATATGGCTATGATGGAATACTTAATTGTAATATTTAAGGAGGTCTTTGAAATGTCAGCTCTTTGGTAAACACTGCTACTTCAGGAAGGGTAACTTGGAAGGAGCGTTCCCTCAGTCACAGGAGACTGGCGTTGGCGAGGCACTCACCGGAAGGGTGGTGGAGTGTTTTTATCCATGCTGCCTCCCTTTGGCAGTGAAACCCTTCCCCTCAGTAAGCAGCAGCTGGGCCGGGGCCCTGCGAGGGGCGGCGTGGCTAATAAAGTCAGCGTGCAAGGGCCTGGCATTGCAGAGTTTTCCCAGAGGCCTGAGCGATGGTCCAAGGGTCCGCTTGGTCCATCTCCTGCCCTTGCTAGTGTGAGGGAAGGGGAAGCTGCGGCCCGTCAGTGTGTTTAGATAAGAGAGCCGGATTGACAAACCCATATTCTTTGGCCCTGGCCTTTCCCCCAAGCCTGGGACAGTGTCCCCTATGGACGAGTATCAGCTTGCCCTCTGTCCCATCCGGGCTTTCCAGCGGTGATGTATACGGAGGGACTCAGGGATTGCACAGACGTACCTGCCTGGCAGTCTTCATAGTTATTTGTGTATTTTGATTTATATTAGAACATATATAACTGCCTTTTAAAACAAGTCTGTATAGGTTATATGAGTTGATTTAAAGAAATAGTAAGTAACGGTGAGGTAGGGAGGACAATTGAGGCATGGTTTTCAGGGTAGTCTTGGAGCCTTCTTGGAACCCCACATTAGGGAAGGGGACAGATCACATGGGCGGAATGTGGTTGTGAGAAGCAATGAACGAGATGTGCAGATAACCCAGGTCGATCTTTTTTTTTTTAAGGATTTATTTATTTAATCCCCTCCCCGCTCCCCCCAGGTTGTCTGTTCTCTGTGTCTATTTGCTGCGTCTTGTTTCTTTGTCCGCTTCTGTTGTCAGCGGCATGGGAAGTGTGGGCGGCGCCATTCCTGGGCAGGCTGCTCTTTCTTTCGAGCTGGGCGGCTCTCCTTACAGGCGCACTCCTTGCGCGTGGGGCTCCCCTACGTGGGGGACATCCCTGCGTGGCACGGCACTCCTTGCACGCATCAGCACTGCGCACGGGCCAGCTCCACACATGGGAGGCCTGGGGTTTGAACCGCGGACCTCCCATGTGGTAGACGGACGCCCTAACCACTGGGCCAAGCCCGTTTCCCCCAGGTTGATCTTGAGTGACACAGTGAATATGAAATAGAAGATTTATAGCATAATGACATCTATAGCAATAAAGAGCACCTAAAACAACCCTACAATTTACGTAAGCACATGCACTGTCAAGGGCGTCCATCAAATCCATTAGTGTGGGTCACATAGGGGAGGGGAATGAGGGTAGAGGTCAGAGCTGAAGGGGAAAACTGTAGATCAAGAAGAGGGCCCTGCCTGGACCAGTGACGATAATGTGCTAAGAGTATGAGCAGCTCACCCTCCTTTGTGAGCAGTAGGTGTACACACACACACACGCACACACACACACAGTGAGACAGAGATAAGTGTAGGTATATATATATAGACACCAGGTGGTGGGCTGATATGGCACATGGCCATGGCAGTATGCAAATGCCTGAAGTCTGAGAAATCTTGCAAAGGTAGAATCACATTAACAGTGAACTTTTCTCAGCTACTGTCTCTGTTGCTGGACTGCTGCCTCCTGCTTTACACACACTGTTGCATTCCCTTTTCTTCACGGCCTTACAAGGTAGGTAGTTTTATCACCTCCTTTTCACAGAGCAAGAAACTGAGACTGGCCCAGGGCCGTGGAGGGAAGGCATGGCAGAGGAAACACAAAGCCCAGCCTCTCTGACTCCAAAGCCCACCTCCGTCCCTCGTTTACATTGCTGCGCAGCCCCTTCCCTGAGGGTTCCTTTTTAACAGGTGCACTTTAAAGCTCCGGTTAATACCCGTGTTGTTTGGGCTGAAAACTAAGTTGCTATGATAGTGATGCCCTCTGGGAATACGAGGTTGAGCCCTGCTGGATGGAGGCATATTTGTTGCCCTAACTGCTGGCAAAGGCGTTCCTGATACCTGACTTTGTGTCAGCATCAAAATCCCATATTGCTTGCTTGCTTTGTGCCATGTGCTGTTTTACCCCAATACTGTGGTTTTTAAAAATTTTCTTTTTTGGTAATGAATGAACCAGCCAGTCACACCGCCTCGTTTCAAACTGCATCTTCCTGCTGCTGCTGCTAAGGGGTGGCTATATACTATTGGGCTTCCACGTGTGTGTCTTCAAAATAATTTACCCAGAAGGTGCACGACTGGGCGGCGGGCAGCTGCATCACCTGGGACGCTTTATAGTTTATTTCACTGTCCTATGAGCAGACCAAGCCATGGAGCCCTTCCTGGTCATTAAGATGTACTCTCTCGCCTTCACCCAAAATGCTTTTCTGCCTTAGCCGGTGCCTCTGGCCCGAAGGCTCTTGGCTGTGCATGCGCTTCCCCAGGGTAGACGACACCGGTAAATCGTAAGCACAATGGCACACAGTGGAAGAAGTAAACAGTTCTGAAACTGTGCTATAAATTGTCATCCAGTGATGATTCTGTTTTATTACGGAGGTTAAATTACAGCAATCACTGGCACACAAAGGCACTGCAGTAAGAAAACATTTGGGAACAATGTTGTTTCTTTGATGGGTTGGGTGACGGGCGCGTGGGAATAAAAAGCCCTAACTTGTTTACCGTGGGCCAGAAAAGAAAATATGAACTCTAGCCCATTACGAGGTGTGCACTTCCTTTTTCTTTTATGAACCAAGCACGTTGCACATGTGTTGCTGTTGACACAGTGAAGATGATCAATTTGATTTGAAGACAGTTTCCAGCTATGTCTTTTCTTTCTCTTTTTTCTCTCAGTCTTCCCATCTCCCCCCATTTACCTTCCCCCATGCCCCCTGTATGTATTTAAACCTACTCAGGCTAGGACAAGATGGGCCAGAGAATAATGTCATCCATCAAGGATTGCCAGCTACAGACACTGACCTCCTGCAGTTCCCCACATGTGCTCTGAAGGGCTTGGTATGGGCCACTTATTTAGGGGAAAGAAGGTGGGCTTTGGAACGCCCTGGTTCTTGAAGCTGTGTGAACTAGGGGAGACCAGTTCCATCTCTGAGCCTCAGGATGGCCAACCGTAAAATGAGAACCTCGACTTACCTGACTCAGAGGAGTCTTTTAAAACATGTGCCCAACCGAGCAGTAAGTGCTCAATAAATGTTCCTTCTTTTATTTCTGTGTAGCAGCAGCAGGAGCATGACTGCAGATATGCAGGCATGCCCGTAGTCAGGCTGTTTTCACTAACCCTGGGATTATTTTGCAGTCTTTAGAATTTATACATAAAAGCAACTGTGTTAATTCTGGAAGGGTAGTCCGTTACTGCAGAGAGCTTATCACCCTCATTCCTTCTCATTTCATTTATGATGAAATCCAAACTTCTTGGCATGGCTCTTGCATCATCCCAGCCCAGTCTGCATCTCTCAGCCCCTCGCAGGCTATGTGCCCACATGGACCACCCTTTCGTTTCTTGAAGGACCAAGCCTGGTCCCTCTTCAGTACCCTCGTATAGATGTTCTGTCTGAGTGGAATCCTCTTCGCCGAAATACGGTTCCTCCTGGTCAAGATTTGCCTCATATGCTCCTTCTTGGGGCAGCATTCCTTGGCCATGATGCCCTACATAGCACATTATTGTCATCCTACCTAAAATGGTACCCTCTCCATCACCCTATCACCATCCTCATCACTCCATCATTTTCTCTCACATTGCCTTGTTCATGGCTCATCTTCATGGAATTCATCATTGTCTGAAGTTACTTTTTTTTTTTTTAAAGATTTATTTATTTATTTAATTCCCCCCCTCCCCTGGTTGTCTGTTCTTGGTGTCTATTTGCTGCGTCTTGTTTCTTTGTCCACTTCTGTTGTCGTCAGCGGCACGGGAAGTGTGGGCGGCGCCATTCCTGGGCAGGCTGCTCTTTCTTTTCACGCTGGGCGGCTTTCCTCACGGGCGCACTCCTTGCGCGTGGGGCTCCCCCACGCGGGGGACACCCTTGCGTGGCAGGGCACTCCTTGCGCGCATCAGCACTGCGCATGGCCAGCTCCACACGGGTCAAGGAGGCCCGGGGTTTGAACCGCGGACCTCCCATATGATAGACGGACGCCCTAACCACTGGGCCAAAGTCCGTTTCCCTGAAGTTACTTTTTTTTACGTAACTGGCTTTTGTTTCCACTCTGCTAGAATGTAAGCCCCATGAGGGAGAGGGCATTGTTAGTCTTGTTCACCAAGGATGGTGCCTGCTACAGAACAGATTCCCAAGAACTGTGCATTTAATGAATTGTTCTGATGTGCAGAAGATCACATCAGCGATCAGAATATTTTGCCGATGAAAAAATTGGAAACTCTCGTAACTTAAATAAATCCTCATGAATTCATAGCATTTTAAAGCATTAGACAACAGTGCTGTTCTTTGTGAGTTAGTGGTAAGAGGCACTTTGGTGGGTAGAATTAAAACTATTGACACTGCCGGTTCCTGGTAGTTACATGGTGGAAAGTCATGCGAGATTTGATAGTCAAACCCTAATAGTCTCCTGACTTTACAGAGTGTAGGTTTTGATGACCTGTAAATATTTATTGAATAATTATGAATCTTACATGAAATTATTTAATGCTATACTGTAGGGTATACAAAGGTGATGAGTCATAGTGGTTGTCAGTTGCTCTTGAAGGTGACAAAGGACAGTGACATCAGTATGAGTGTAATTATTTTAGAAAACTTAGGTTGTAGGCAAGTTAATCCTGCTGATGTTTAAGAAACACTTAGAAAATATTACTTCCACAATGCTCTTCTTCCACCTATATTATTTAGATTTGGACTGATAATGTGATAGTGTTTCTGTCCCCCAACATTTTATGATATTTTTCAAACATACAGCAAAGTTGAAACTACTTTACCACGAACACCATATGCTTACCACCTAGATTGATTCTACTGTCAACTTTTAGTATACTTTTTTGAACTGCATATCTGTGTATCTATCCATCCCTCTTTCCATCCATTCCTACATCCTATTTTTGGTGCATTTCAAAGTAAACTGCAGGCATGTTATAGTATTTTCAACAATTCACTTGTCTTTGAAAAGATAAAGGTTTTTATAACTTCGGCCTGATAAATAAAAATCATGTATTTGAGGCAGAAATTTGAAGCAGAATTAGTATAATATTCAGCCTTCCTGGGCTTCAGGGTGGACATGATCTGTTATTGTCATGTATGTTTCTTAGACATATGCTCTGCTGAGGAATTTTAAAGTATGAGGAAAAACACAGAAATCCCTCTAGATATTTCAAACAGGGAGAGATTTAACTCAGAGAATTAGAGGCTTACAAAATAGCTGGAAAGACTGAGGGAACAAAGATTACCCCCACCAGTTTTCTGGAAACTGGAAAGGACTAGAATTCAAGGACTTCCCACCCATGATATCCGCTACCTAAAGCACCCATATGGGTGAACTGCTGGGAGATGCCTGGAGACTGCTGGCAGAGCCTCCTGTGCCCTCAGCTGAAGCCCCCATACCTGCCACTTGCTGTCCTCAGATCAGCATTTTTCCTTCCCTCTCTCCCATCAGGGCCTCTCCTAGCTCCATCCGACCTGGACCCAGGTTGAGGATTCAGGGAAATGTATTTCCTGAGCTTCCAGCCCCTGTAATCCAGGGGCGAGCACACTACCAACAGACTATCTGCCCAAGCCTGTTTTTACCAAATTTTATATCAGAAAGCTATAAGAAATTCTACACAGAGGATGTTGAAAAAAATAACCAGATACTTGAATAGTTTTTCATAGAATATGTATACTATTCTAGCATTATTGGGAAATATAAATGATAGGATTTCCTATGACAAATTTTCAGCATTTAAATTCATGACTTTTGTATTGTATGCTGTCATATTGAGCTTTATTGAGTTCAGACTGTATGAAACAAATGTGGTTGGATGGATGGAGGGATGTATGAATGATTGGGGAAAATGAACTTAAGTATGATGCTTCCCAAAAGTATATGTGCTTTCAAGTGGCTTCTTGAAGGGCCAGGGGTGGGGAGCCTTCCAAAATGCAAAGGAATGAAGTGGAAAAAAGGGACTGACTGAGCAGTGGCGTTGTATTTATTGGGCAGGAAAGCCTGGCCTGCAACCTTGTGTGATCATTAATGTCATGTTGGACTTGATGGGAGTCCCACTGAGGACTCCACATTAGAGCTGCAAAATCAGGTTAATGCATGTTTTGGAGATTTGAGCTCAAAGGGCATCCAGCCCTTCTGGCATTGATGCGTGCTATGTCTGCCTGCCAAGTACCCATCCCCCTTTCTCAGGCAGCGGCACCCTGACTTCCTCTGGGAAACAGCCCATCCCCTATTCTAGATCATGTGTGCATTTGGGGGGTTGGGGTGACGGGTGACCCCACTTGCCCTTGCAGGGTTAGACATGTGACCTGGCTGGCAATCTGCTTGCTTTCCCTCCTGGCATCTCATTTGTCTCAAGATGGGTGTGTGACCCATGTCAGCCCAGCCAGGGACTTGCTTTGAAAGATCAGGACAAAGGCTCTCTCTTTCCTCCAGGGTGGCTGAGCTTCTAGGTTATAATCTGGAAGCACTCCACAGGAAAACAAAGCCCAATGCTGATGCTACTGCACGTACACTGGCCACACTAGATGGAAATACATATGTCTTCAGGAAGGTCACAATCCTGACATGGTCTGAGACTCTGAGTCTAGCTGGGGTTCCGAAACCAGCTGTGGCTGTGGCTGGAGCTACCATTAGCCCGCATGTTTTACTTTTATGGCCCAGTTATTTCCCTTTGTCTAGTTGCATCAGTTTCCTCTGCTTGTCACTTGTAACTGAATATGTCCTGTACACTGCTCATTTAAAAACACCACAGCAACGAACAACACACTGAGACTGTCCTGTGATTTTATCAGAAGGGGCCTTTTCTGGACTTGGACAGATGTTTCTCCATTGAGATGCTGTCTCCTTCCTCTTTGGTGACCTCCTAACTCTCACCCTCTGAGAGAAGGCTTGGCACCTTTCTCTTCAATAACTTATACAGTTGTAAGCTCCATACAGCAGGAATTTCGTCTGCTTTGGATGAGTGAGGAGCTCTTTCCTGCCCTTCTCTCCCTGCTTTCAAGACTTATCACTGGGCTGTGACAGACTAGGGCTATGTAAAAGTCAGGGGTCCTACTGGCCCTCACCCTGCATAAGGGTCCTCAGCCTCAGAGCTCATTTTAGGTTCATATACCTCATGGCTACATCAGGAACCCACAGGTAACGGGGCTTCTTTTTCATTTATTTTTATTATTGCCTTTTTAAAAAAAAATGATAAATAGATCACACAAAACATTATGTTAAAGAGCATAAGAGGGAAACGGACTTTGGCCCAGTGGTTAGGGCGTCCGTCTACCATGTGGGAGGTCCGCGGTTCAAACCCCGGGCCTCCTTGACCCGTGTGGAGCTGGCCATGCACAGTGCTGATGCGCGCAAGGAGTGCCCTGCCACGCAAGGGTATCCCCCACGTGCGGGAGCCCCACGCGCAAGGAGTGCGCCCGTGAGGAGAGCCGCCCAGCGTGAAAAGAAAGAGCAGCCTGCCCAGGAATGGCGCTGCCCACACTTCCCGTGCCGCTGACGACAACAGAAGCGGACAAAGAAACAAGACGCAGCAAATAGACACCAAGAACAGACAACCAGGGGAGGGGGGAAATTAAATAAATAAATAAATCTTTAAAAAAAAAAAAAAAGCATAAGAGGTTCCCATATCCACCCCCCCTCCCCACTCCTCCCACATCAACAGCCCATTTCATGAGTAAGACACATTCAATGCATTTGGTGACTACACCCTGGAGCAGTGCCACACTGCAGGGACCATAGTTTACATTGTAGTTCACACTCTCCCCCAGTCTATCCAGTGGATTATGGCAGGATATACAATGTCCTGCATCTGTCCCTGCAATATCATTCAGGACAACTCAAGTCCCGAAAATGCCCCATATCACACATCTTCCTCCCTCTCCCTGCCCTCAGCCACTCATGTGGCCACCGTCCACCGTCTTCACATCAATGATGCAATTATTTCCATTGCTAGAGTCACAATAGTTCTATAGTAGAATACCAGCAAGTCCACTGCAATCTATATTATATTCCTCCATCCTGTGGACCCTGGGATGGCGATGTCCATTCCACCTCGAAATCGAGAGGGGGCTTAGATCCCACATGGCTGATGGATGTGATTTTCCTGCTTGCACTTGTAGACACTCTTGGTTCCCTGTTGTGGTGATTGACCACTCTCACCTCCCTGTCAGCTGACCTGGGTAAGTCTAATGAACCATGGAATAGGTATTACAAGTCTGCTGAGACTCAGGGCCAAGCTGGCACATGGATATTCCAGAGATTCAAGTCTCCTGAGCATATACAAACCTAGTGGGGCTTCCTGACCAGCCTCTCCTGTTTGATCCCTGTGCCTCAGACCACAAAAGAAAACTTAAAAAAATTTCCCAATCTGTAGTGTAAAACCCAGACATAACCAGATCATGTACCAAACAGTGGTGAGAGTGAAATAAACATAAATGTGTGTTGCTTCACAAAGTATAAACATGGAAGGGCCAAGCCATGCAAGAATCTCTGGTGTGGCCTGAACATCTGTTTCACCAGGTTCTTTGTTTTTGTCAGACTGTGTGTGTGCTTTCCATTTGGGGCATTAGAGTTGGTTATGTATTTATATTATGTATAGGGAGATGTGTGTCATTAGTGTTGTGAATCCAAGACCCCTAAATCTTCATCAGGCTGTGCAATTATTGTAAATGTTAAGTTAGTGGGAAAGGGGGACTTGTTCTAACTCAGTTGGCTTTGGATTTCTGTGTTCATCTGGTAATAGATGCTATGCTTTTTCCCAAACCACCTAAACTTTATTCCAAAAGCATCCATTACTATACTTTCTGGGACTCTAATTCCTGATTTTTCTTTGGGGATTTGCTCCTCCCTGACCCTTTGTTCATGTGGTTTTGGGGGAACAGTGACGATCTCAGGTGTGGACCAGGACACCAGTGTGTGCCTATTCAGTGGGTCACCATTGTCCTTACTTGAATGTACAAGGTCAAGTAGTTCTGGCCCAATCACCTCACTGACCTCACCTCATCCCATTTTCTCTTTACTCCCTGCTCTCTATTTCCAGCTTCTGAGCCTGTATACCCCCTCCCCCTTTTACTTGGATTGCTCTTCCTGCAGAGAGCCACATGGCTTGCTGTGTACTTCTTTCTGGTTTCTATTCAAATGTCAATTCTCAAAGAGATTTGCTCTGGTTACCCTCACAAATGCAAAGTCTCTGGCCCTTTCTCTCACGTGGGTTAAGAGTTTCTCTATGTTCTGTGAGATTATAAGTCAGGTTTCCCTTTCTTAATACTAAAGATGATGAGATGAAAATATGCATTTGTTCAAGCTGCCTTCAAGCTTTGTTCTCTTGATCCTTCAAGTTTCTCAGCTCAGAGTCTGATTCCCCACCCCAGTAGAGCCCCACGGAAGGGTCCCATTCCTAGTTCCTGACCTCTAGAACTACAGTGCCCCTCTGCTTCCTGCTAGGTAACTTGGTGGAGATTTAGCAGGAGGTTATGGAGAAAGAAGATGTGACCCAGAGGTGTGATGCAGAGGTAAGTTCAGAGCGGTGGCCCCCAACCTCCTCTCCAACGTGAAGGGGCCAGTGAAGTGGTGAAATGGCTCTACACAGGGAATTGAACACCTGGGAAACAGAGCCTGGCATTGTTAGCACAGGCATCCTCTTTTCTAGAAGCCCAAAGTCCTGAGAGGCTGGAAAAGGGTTAGCGGCATCTCCTGCAGTTGACACTACTCGATACTGAGAGCCTTCTCCACATGTCTATCTGCCGATCCTTATGATAGATTCAAAATCTTCATATTGTCTTGGCTCCAGGTATAGTAGGCAATTAACTCTCCTCCCTCTGTCTCCTAAACAAGATCATGAGATTTTTTTATAGGACCTGAGTCAAAAAATGTTGAAAAAGGTAATCAATTCCAGCCTTCAATTAATTCATATCTTAGAATATTAAAACAAAACCTTCACACATGAAACTGAAGGTGACTTGGCTGTCAAATTAAGAGAATAAGAGAGAACATTTATTGAGTGTTTTAAATGGCCATGCTTGTCCTAATCTTGTTACACGTATAAGCTTATTTCACCTTCACAACAATATTAAAGGGTAGGTATTATTATTTCCCCATGTTGTAGAATGAGGAAACTGAGGCACAGAGCTATTAAGTTATTTGCCATAGATCATGAAGCTGAGTGAGCTTGAACTTGAGTATGTACATAATATTTATTTTAATAATATGTAAAAATAACGTAGTATTTTATCACTTAAATATAAGTCAGAATGTTTGTAGCAGAGTACCATAGACTGCTCATCCACTAGGCATTTACTGAAGCATGCTTGTGTGTACATGATAGGCATTAGAAGGATTTCCAGATGACTCAGACAGCTTCAGGATCAGAGAAGCTTACAGTCTCGAGTTAGAGATTTAAATCTACACAAAAGGCTGTGCTATGAGGCAATGGGACTGGGTATTAGAATAAAGACAGAAAATTCTGTTGAAACTTAGAGGAGACTGAGATTGATTCTGGCCTGTGGACCGGAGAGGACACTGAGAAGAGTCCTGTAGGCTAGCAGGATGACACTTTAGGAGGCGGATGTGACTGGAGTGGGCTGGAGGGAGAAGGTCGTTACCAGAGCAGAGGGCTCGGAGGCCGAGAAGCAGAACTTCCTGCGAGAAGCTGAAGCGTTAGAAATCAGGACCCGGAGTTCCGGCCACACTAGTAGGTGACACATCTTTAGTAAGAACAATGCTGACCAAATGACCAGCTGGTTTCAACTTTGAAAACACCTCCTGAGTTCCAGGAGGTGAAACCGAATCAGTAAGCGGTGGTCAGCTATGCCTGGTTTCAGCTTGTCCAGGTGGGCTATTTACCGGCAGCGAATGTGGTGAGGCGCCTGCCAGAGCCTGGTTTGTCTGGAGCCGACTGGAAGGGGAAGCCACCAGCCATGGCTCTCTGGTTGTTTGGGGCTTGGCAGGTTGCTTTCCCTCAGCGGGAAGCCACCAGGCCTAGGGGAGCCCTGGGTGGGGTGCAGCTCTCCCCGTGTAGCTGCATAGAGCTTGCAGGTTTTGGCCAGTCCCCCTCCTTCACGTCTAAAACATGTGAGTAGACAGACCCCACCCCCCCATACCAAATACAATTCACTGTCCCCAGCGCTCAGGTGGCGGTTCTTGCTCAGCGTGAGCAGTTGAGACAGCTTTATTGCTTTAAGAAAAGTCTTAAACTTTTTTGTGTCCTTTTGGGAAAGTTTATTTAATCCAGAAAAATACTTAATTTTTTTTTATTGTGGTGACATGTGTGTAATACAGAATTTCCCGTTTTAACCATTTTAGTGGCATAATCACATTTACAATGTTGTGCTACCATCACCACCACCCATTACCAAAACTTTTTCCATCACCCAAGCAGAGAGAAGGGAAGAAGAGCTCGTTAAATGCAGATACCTGGGCCCCGCCCCAGAGATTTGATTCAATGAGTTTGGAAGCGAACTGGTAGACTGGAGTTTCAAAACAGTCCCCACCTCCACAGATTCTGAGACAGATTCCAGCCCCAGAGGTCCTGGTAATTCGTTTTGAGAAGGCTTGAACCAAAGTAGTGATTTCCAATGTGGGATGTGTCAGGTGCATCTCAACTTTTTTTTTTTTTTGTCTTTATTCATTTTTTTAAATATTACATTCAAAAAATATGAGGCCCCTATATACCCCCCACCCCCCCTCACCCCACTACTTCCCCCAGAGCAACATTCTCCTCCATCATCATGAGACATTCATTGCATTTGGTGAATACATCTCTGAGCACTGCTGCACCTCATGGTCAATGGTCCACATCATAGCCCACACTCTCCCACGCTCCATCCAGTGGGCCATGGGAGGACCTACAATGTCTGGTGCATCTCAACTTTTAACATATCTATTTTGTATTTATTTTATCATATACATAATAGAGGGATAATTCATCATGAAAATGTATACAACAGAGTGATATATATATATATATATATAATCTCTCTATAAATATCCCTATAAAAGGGCATAAACTTGCTCTTTTGAATTGATAGGAGTATATAATTCAAAATTTTGGGGAGACAGTTTAGAGGAAGAGCCTAGGATTCATCTTGTGGATCATCAGTAGTTATTTGTGAATAGCAAGCGCCTTTATTAAAAAGTGCTCCTGAGGCATGCTTGGGGCTGGTCTCTCGGCCGGGTCTCAGGAGCGCCAGCCCCAGCAGCCTCCTCCTCTTACCTGTCCCTCAGGCCCCCTCCTCTGCATCCGAGAGTAGCCTGGGCCACCTTGCTCCCTGAGTTACAGCCAGGAGCAGCTCGTTTCCTGGGCTCTGGACCTCTAACTAGATTGAGCTCCTTGAAGGCAGGCTGATGTGCCCTCATCCCACTTTGTGTCTCTTGCCCCCGTCACAATGTCTGGTCCCCAAAGGGCTGGTGACTGAGTGAGGGAGGGTGGGAGGGAGGAAGGGGCTCCAGCTAGTGCTTTCTGTCATGATACTGGATCCTCTGGGAACCATGAATACAAGCAGATTGTGTTGTGGCGATTAGAAATCATTTATCCTTATATTCTTTTCGGCCTAACATTCTATCCAAAGAGAAGGTTTACTTTCCTTGGGGAACACTTCCTTGGATGGAGACACAGACTCACAGGACCTGGTTTTGGGTAACATCTTGACTGTGTATTAACCCTAAGACCTTTCTATGAACAGTTTTACCTCTGGGTTTCCCCAGTGGTAAAATAAGGGAGTTGGCATGACCCAAACTCCACCTATTCCTCTTTTACCTTCATCATTTTGCCTTATCTGAGTAGTACCTGTGGAAATGCTTAACAGAAAGTTTTTCTTTACATTGACTTCCCTTTTTCCTTAAATTTATTTTAAAAACAGCCTTTAAATCCCTACTGTTGATAGAAAACCAGCTGGCCATCGAAGAAGGTAACTGAGAAATCCCAACAGCCTGGTTCAAGTCTAACTCTGTCATGACCTGCAAAGCTTTGAGCTTTGGGGGTTAAATACATAAATATATAAATAAAAGGTCCCCACCCCTGAGTAGCTATATCCAGACACAAGAGGTTTGATGACCCTGCATTGGAGTTGGGTATGGTTAGTTCAGGCCTGCTTTATGGTGGCTGCATTTGTAAATGTCGCTTCTCATGATGACCATAAAGCTCATGGTATTGGAGAGAGATGACAGGAGCAGATCCCTTCTTCAGAGTGACATGTGCCGCATGTCTCATCCTGGTATTTGGTCCAACTCAATGCCAGGGACCATAAGCACCTGGAGAGAGCCTTTTGGGATACTGGAATGACCTGCATCAGGTAGCGTGACATGGGATTGATTTCTTCTTTAGAATATCCAATAGCTTTTGCTAGAGTTTTCTGTTGCCCATTCATAACATTTAGATGTTAACTGTACTTGGGATTTCTGTGGGTTTTTTTTTTTTTTTTTTACATGGAGTGCTTGTTCCCCCTTCTTCTCCTCATACACTTTTCATAGGGTTTTGACTTGGGCAAGTGGCTGCCTTTGAAGGTTGTAAATGTGATGAGGAAAATGACACAGCCAGAGGTATCATCCATGCCGTGGTCATGATGTGATTTCCTTGGAGCCTTGCCCATGGGGCCGGCCTGGTGCCATGCCTTTTACTTGCAGGGCCCCGTTGATGCTTCCTGCCGATGGGCAAATGTTCCTACACTGCCTCCCTGCTCCCTTACATGTGAGGAAGGTGAGGGCAGAGAGATGAGTAGCATCCCCGGGTTCACAGAGCCTATAAATGGCAGAGCTGGGATTGAACCTCCGTCTGCCCAACTCCAGAGCTCGCTTTCTTCACCAGGGCACTTTCCTGCTGGCGATGGAACTCGAGGAGGAAGTGATTTACCTGCTGCTTAGGGTGTTGGAATGCACACCCCCTTTCATTTTGGCTGAAGTGGAGATCTTTACTCTGCCTTATTAGTAAGTCCTTTAGACTGTAACTTGAGATGATGCCTCAGCTTGTCTGTTGCTTGTATTTCCATCAGATTTGATAGATGCCTTGTAATAAACGCCCTTAACACAGAACCATTTATTTCTATATTAAGCATCAGACGCTTGGAGGAAGGAAGCGAAGGATGAGATTATGCCGTGTCAGGATTGGAAATAACTTGTGTTGTCTGAATTTTCGATCATGGGCTCCTTCTCTGTAGGAGGCTCTTTCTGGCCCCATTTGCCAAAGGAACACATGGGGCTGGTAAGATGACTCCAGGATCACCTCTGCCCTCCCCCAGATAAAAATGGTGCCTGCCCGGTGGGCTCACTGTGCACAAAGAGACATCCTCAGGGCCCTCCAATGTGCAGGCGGGTCTGTGGGCCCTAGAAGGCAGGAACCTCACACAGGGCCTGGTGTACCATAGGCACTTAAGAAATGCTTAGTTAATAAATGTCATGACAGGTCTATATGCTTTTCAAAGCAGATCTGTATACAGAAAGCTACATCTTACATTTATTTACCTCGTTTGTGAATGCAAGGAAATTAATGTTCCTTAAGAGAAAATTCCTAGATCATTCTGCCCTTGAGTGATTGCAGCACGAGGCTCTATTAAGAATACCTAACATGTTAATCAGGAATTAAATTTAGGCATCTTGGCTGTAATCTAGTTCTCTAACCACAGACCCCTTGCTGCCCTTCAAATGGGTTCAGTAGAGTCAATTATCATTATTTTTGGAATCTGACCCTCGTTAATCTCAGCTTGAGTAAGTACCAATATGTTTTGGTGGAGTTCTTTTTCATGTCATTGGCTGGAATTGTGGTTGAAAGAACTGTGACCCATGATTCACTGAGACATTTTAAGTGCATGATAAAATATTTTTTAATTGTCAGACTTTCCGTACTCAAGTCGAAATGGGTAATTTTCTAGTAATCTTATTGCTGACGCTCTGATATCTACTATATTATGTTTCAGTTAGAAAATGCTTGATAATATGAATTCACAGAAATATCTATTTCTTTTTAAATGGAAATTCAAGACACATTATCAGGAGTCTCTTGTCCTCAGAAGAAATAATGCTATTTCTTTACCCATAACTCAAGTTTTTCTCCTTCTGTGGATTGTTGCAAATGGCACTAAAATTATTCGCTCATCTTTCTTTTTCTGTTGAGAAAGAGACTTGCATGTTGGAAACACAACTAATTGAGTGTTGCTTTTCCTATTTCATCTTGAGGTTGGAAGTAAGAGATTGGTGGCTCTGTCCCAGGGAGAGAGAGAAAATGGGCCTGGGCTGCGGGCCACATGGTTGGGGATCACGAGGAGGAAGCATTTCAGGGAGAAGAGTGCTGAGTTGCCGAGGTGCTCCTTGCAGTTGCAGCTTTCAACTCCACAGTCGCACTACAGGACCCCAAAAGAGGGACTCAGGGGGATGGCATGAAACAAAGCAAGATGTGCCCCCACTCGCAGCCCGCGGAGCTTGCCGCCTGAGTCTCTCCCCGCCTGTCCTGCTGCAGCCATTCGTTCTGAATGTTGCGCTTTCTCATTAGGAATCTCTCATTAGGAGACGGTCCTAAGAGGTGGCTCCTGTTAGGAATTCTGAAGCAAAGACTTCATTGAGCCCATCAGCAGCCCCAGTCCCATCTGTCGCTCCTCCTGGCCACTGCTCTTAATGGCTCCCCTGACTTTGCGCCAAGCCGCCTGCTCCTTATCTTTTCAGAGCATTGCTTTGTTTATCTTGATTTCACTATGCTTCTTTAATTTTTGTCTGTCTAACTTTCATTATCCTTTTGTATCTTTAAAATCACCAATGAGCTTCTTTTTACCTTTTAATTGGGTTTAAGCCTCTTTTCTCCATGATGCTCCTGAAAGAACATACCACTCCGGCGTCCATCCACCGCAGCAGTCCACACCTGGGCTTTGCTGGTGGGTGTCCCTCTGTCCCTGTGTCTCTTCTTTGTTAGGGTTTCTGTCCCTCTTTGTCCCAGCATCTCTCCTTTGTTGAGGTGTATGTCCGCTGTATCCCAGCATCTCTTTGTTAGGATGGATGTCCCTCTCTGCCCCAGAATCTTGTCTTTGTTAGGGCTGATGTCCCACTGTGTCCAATCATTGCAACTTTAAATTCTTACCTCGGTTCCAACCTCAATACTTGACCCTGCACCTGAGCATCAGGAAGGTCTGTTCTATATCCTCTGGTTCCAAAATGTTGCTTGCCTTCTGCAATGCGTCTCCATGATGTAATTCTAAAGAAGCACATTCCATGGGGAGAGAGCCCTTTGATTCAGATTTCGCCCATGCAGTTGTCTTGTATTTTGGCTAGTGGTGCACCTTTTGGCCTTCTTGTATTTTGGCTAGTGGTGCACCTTTTGGCCTTTTGAGACTTAAGTAGCTAAATTCAGTTATACCTTGGGCTTCAGCTGCTTATCAGGGCAGACTTAGCTGACTGCCCGAAGGACAATTTTTTGCTTCCCCTTCCTCCTTCCTGTTTTCTTTGTCCCTTTGGACTTGTGTTATGAGTGAATAACGTAAAGACCTTTGAATGGAGAGTGAGCGTCCCCCCCCCCCCCCTTTTTCCCTAAATTATAGGCTGGTCAAATAATGTACTTTCTTAGTAGAAGCTCCAAATGTGTTTTCCAGTTGCACAGGTTAAGTTCAGCTTTTATTTTTCTTAAATGGATATTTCAGATAAGTGTAGTATTTTCCTGACTGAAGCTAATCAATTTTTCATTTATTATTTATTCACCAAACTTTGGGATCTATTATTACCTTTCAGCTACTGTGCCAGATCCTGAGATGGAGAAGTGGACAAGCCAGAGGTGGTCTTTGCCTTCGTTGAGTGTGAGGGCTGGGAGGGTGGAGGAAGGTGGGGCCAGCCATCGATGATGTTAAGACTAGTGTATGGAGGCTCTACAGCAGAGAACCTTCTGAGCTAACTGCAAAATCACATTGTTACATTTTGCATGTGCTTTATTGGTGCACACTCAGAGGTATCAGGACGTTTCAGATGACTGACTTAACACTTCTTCTATTATCAACACTAGCCGTATTATATCCTTTTGCTCGCTTCCCAGGTAATTAAATGTTCCACGGGAGTGAGCTTTCCAGATACTTGAAGCAACAAGCCTTGTAAAATGTGAATTTTGTGGGACAAATTCTCGATCTGTCTGCCTACTTGTATGGTATTATAACTTAATATTTCATTTTTGACTTCTTGCCATCCCCTTTAACATCCTTTAGGTGTGACACAGTAATTTTGTAAGGACGTACAGGGGCTGTTTGCTTCTGGGTGAAATGCCTCTAGTCTCCTATGGATTTTGAGGTCTTGAGTCTGCTTTTGAAACATCTTCTGTCTCCCTTTTTCCTTTCAAATGGCCACCAGTGGCTTCTTGCTGCTGCTTGCTGCCATTTCCATTGTTGCTGTTTCTAAGTGTGTCTTTGACTTGGGAAAGCATATCTACAAGATTGTTAGAATTGTGCCCAAACTAAGATTTGAAGGGATCTTCACATATTTATATTCTTGTGCAAGGGCCTTTGGATAAGACCTTATTTCTCACCTTTGTCCTTGAAAGGACTGGAAGGTTCTGGGTGACTAAAGGTAGTGTGGCGTAATAACTTTAAAGAGTAATTAATCTCAACAGTTTGCATAGTTCTACTTCGCATTACAAGGTGAGAAACTCTCTTTTAACAGGCCAGATGGTAGCTTCCCTTTTTAGACTCTGCTATCAGCAAGCACATTACTTTTTTAAAAAAAATTGAGGTAAAATTCACATAGAGTAATATTAGCCACTTTAGAGTGTAAAATTCACTGGCATTTAGTACACTCACAAGGTTGCACAACCATCACTTCTATCTAGTTCCAAAGCATTTTCATCACCCCAAAAGGAAATCTATATCTATTAAGCAGTCATTCCCCATTGACCCCTCACCCCCAGCTTCTGGCAACCACTGAACATCTGTTTCTGTGGATTTATATATTCTGGATATTTCATGTTTTTGGAATCATGCGATATATGATCTTTCGTGTCTGGCTCCTTTCACAGAGCATAATGTTGTTGAGGTTCCTTCACATAGCATGTACTTCATTCCTTTTTATGATTGAGTAATATTCCATCATATGGATATACCACACTTTGTTTACCCATTCATCAGTTGATGGGCATTTGGGTTGTTTCCACTCTTGGGCTATTGTGAATAGTACTGCCATGAAAATTTGTGCATAAGTGCAAATTTGAATTCCTGTTTTCAATCCTCTGAGTATATACCTAGGATTGGAGTTGCTGGGAGCACATCACTTTTCACCTAGATGGTGTTTAGAACCTCTGCGTGGCCACCTTGCCTACCATCCCCAGATTCAAGGCGCTCCTGTGCTCTGCTGCCAGGTAACTTTTTCTAAAGCATATCCATGTATATCATTCCTTGCTTGGCTCCGCCTTGGTTTCCCAGTGCCTTTTGAGTTAAGTGCAGATGCCTAATCAGGACACACAGAGATCACCACAGATTGATCCCAAGCAACATGCGGATTCACTTTAATGGAAACCTCCTCTTGTCAGATTCCCTTTGGGCTCCACGTTTCTTGGAGCCTGCAGCTGAGTCACCTTCCTCCAGGTCCTCCTGGTCCTTGGTGCTTTGCTTCTGATGATTTGCACTGCGTCAATACCTGATTCTGCCAGATCCCCTAGTCAGCCACAGGCCCTCTGTGGATGAGCACATTCTGATCTGTTCTTGTAATCCCCTTGTACTTGGCACCCTGGAAGGTCATATAGGCTAGGAGTCAGAGCCTGGCAGGTGAGCTGATTTCTAGTTCTGGCTCTACGCCTCTGCCCCTCATTGTGTAACCTTGGGCAAGCAGTTCTTCACCATGAGCCTCTATTGGGGCGTTGATAAAATACGAGTGTAATTACACCTACCTCACATGATGGTAGTGAGGATAGTGTTCCAGGGTCCAGTGCGATTAAAGGCGGTACATTTGTCGTTGTGTTATTACTACTACTCCTAGGATTAGTATTAGTTTTACTCCTACAAGATCGTCAACAGATATTTGTTACAGTGTTTTGAATGTGCACAAATTGATCTATGCCAATCACAGACATAAACCTGGGGAAAGTCAGTTGTGACTCATGGAGTCACTGACAAATAAGCCAAAGTGTGGGAATGTCACAAACAAAAAATGTTTTTTTTTTTTAAAAAGGTTGTTAAAGGCCTTCCCAACCAGGTCAGGCAACTCCAGGTCCCTGGAGCAATGGTAGGGACCACGCTGTGTGGCACACAGCAATGGCAACTGGGGGTTATTCTAAAAATGACCATGTGGCCCCCAAATACATCACCCTGAAATGTGAATGAGCAGCAAAGCAGTGGTGCTTTATCCTGAGGAAAAGCCCACAGATGTTAGAAATAGTCTCTTCCAGAAGTCGCGACAGTAAATCTGGTCAGTTCTGGGCAGTAAATTTGCAGGTTTTATAGTCACCTCATTTAAGTCACATGGTCAACTTTCCAGTATAGCTGCTCCATCAAAATCAGAAATAACAGCACAATTAGGGCAGCAAGATTTCTGTGGAGCTCTGAAAGAAATGCAGAGATGGAAATCTGACATTGTTGGGAACGGTAGATATCCCCCCATGGTCTGTAACCAGCAGCCCAGTGCAGAGTTTCTGAACCAGATGGACATAGGTTTGAACCCCAGCTCTGCTCCGTACCAGTGGCATGGCTCCAGTTGAGTGGGTGTGTTTTCAGGGAGGTCCAGGAATTGTAATTTTGTAAAGCCATCACACTTCTCCTGTCCCCTAGGTAATTTTAATTATTAGCCAAATTTGGGAGTAACTGCTCTAAAACACGGTGGTATAAATTAGAGGTCATTTTGGTGAATGATTCTAAACCACCCCTACCCTTCTCTTCCTCCCCAGTGTCCCCCAAGTGATGCAGCAGCCCAGAGTAACATATGGAAATGCCAGCCTCAGCCTGGGCACCTGAAATGACCCTCTTTAAACATTTCCCCTCTCTCCTGCCAGGTTTTAGGGAGGGCAGTGGAGGGGGGTGATGAGATGCCAGAGCAAATGAGCAAGCCATCTCCTTGTAGTTTGGGACTTCTTGCCATCCTGTCCTGATCTGAAAGTCAGTCCAGGTGAGGTGGGACAGTCTCTGGAAAGGCCCCTCAAGGCAGTAGTTGGTGCTGAACTAGGAGAACCATTCTTCTATTTAGAACGTCTTCCTGCCAGGACAGCTTTTTATCATGTTTGTCCAAGATTCCCATTACTCTTCATTGCCTTCATTGTGTAGTACTGCCCATTAGTTTCTTTCCCCTTAGTGTTTATTCTGTCAAATACTTAAGGGCAGTTATCATGTCTCTTTAGCCAAGCTACACACACTCAAGGTCTTTTCATCTTTGCACATAAATCTCAGCCTTCCAGCCCTTCAACACCTACCCATACGTGCTGTGCTTTGTTTGCTTTGGACTGGATCTTGGAAGTGCAGGAATTTGTTTCCTTAGAACTAATGGCACCAGTGTGTATTTTATAAGTCTGCCACAAACACACTCACTCAGGGAATAAAGGAGATATGACCCGGTTTACTATTGTTTTAAGTATAGCACAGGGCCTTTTAGCACCCCTGGTGATATCTCCTTAAATTGATTTTGAGTCATGGGCAAATGTCAACAATGATTAGTGTTTCCATTAGTTTAAAGATTATACAGTATGAAGGATTTTTATTTATTTTCATTAAGGCCTAAAACCAAAAAAGAAAAAAAAAAGCTAGTATAATAAAAATGACAAACAGTGCTGTGGTGAGTTGCAAGTCAAGTGGGGTTCTAGTGGTTTCCATTTGTGGACTCCTTCTGAGTGTCTTTGATTCTTTATATTGAGCATTCAGAATTTTCTGTCAGTGCTTTTACATCTCAGGAAAGCCAATTTAACTCATGCAAAATCAGCCAAAAGAAAAAAAGAGACCATTTAAATATTAAAATTAATTCTACTTACCATTCTGCTCACTTAATAGAGTGTGGGATATAAGACCTGTGCCTGCTGGATTCCCCAGGCTATTTGGTTCTCACATGCCTCTCCTGGGCTTGAGTGGAATTCTAGAATCTAACGATACATATCTTTTGTACAACATGGCCCCTAAATGTAAAAAATGCATTACATTTTGTATCTTAAACAAATCTTTTAAGATTTAATATAAGGATATATAAATCAGCGACATGCCCTCACACACCAATAATTGTACATAATATCAGTGAGTTTATGCATTTCCTAAAGTCTCTCAGTTACAAATAAGGAAACCTAGTTTCTCCCCCCCCCCATATTTTGAATGTATGATAACCTTTTTCTGAGAAATTCCAATACCACCAATGTATCCTATAAGTATAATATTATATTTAAAAAACAAGATCATAAGGAATAATTGCCCACTTCAAGAAAGAATATAATTTTATTTCTTGGAAGTGTCATAAAAATGCATTACTGCATTACTGCATTTTTTTGCTCAAAAATAATAAACATGAAAATCAGTTGCCACAAAAGAGAGGAAAGTGACCTTGTTGGACTCTTTGAGTGATGGTTTGTCAGTTTTCAGTCCCTTAAAAATATTTATTGACCTTGCAGAACCTATGGTTGTCACTCTTCACAGACTGGCACATGAATCCTGGGTATACTTCTGGATACTGGAGATACCATTGTAAACAGTTGTAATATTATAGTTGTGCATTTATGTGTGTGTGTGTGTGTGTGTGTGTGTATGAGAAAGGAGTCAGGCTGGAGAGAAACAGACTAACAAAGAAAAAGGAAAAATGGTGAAAAGTGCCCTTCAGAGAATGAAAATAACATGGCATGAGAGTGATTGTGTAGCGGGATGTCAGGGACAGTCTCTGAAGAGGTGATAATGAGACCCTGGAATCTTAATGACAGGAAGGATGAGTTTGAGGATGTGGACAGGGGCCAGATTATTTATGGTTTTGCAGGCTAGGGTTGGGAGTTTAGCTTTTACTTGAAGTACAGCACAGCAGTAAGAGATGTGTTCTGATTTACCTTCATGTCACTCTGGCTGCTCTGCTGGCTCTAGTCTGCAGGGGGTGAGAGTGGAAATGGGGGCTAGTTAGGGGACTCATGTGTCAACAGCGGGAAGATCTGGGCCTGGGGTTTTATTGGTAGAGATGGAGAGAGATATGGTCAGGTATATTGGATGATAGAGTAATCAGGAATTGCTCATAGATTGGCCATGGGGGAGTGTATAAATGTGTATGGTGGAGGGAAAAAAGAACGAAATGATAACTCCTAGACTTTGCTTTACAGTCTTTTTTTTTTAAAGATTTATTTATTTATTTATTTATTTATTTATTTATTTATTTATTTCTCTCCCCTTCTTCCCCCTCTTTCTCCCCCCCACCCCAGTTGTCTGTTCTTTTTTTTTTTTTAAAGATTTATTTTTATTTATTTAATTTCCCTCCCCTCCCCCGGTTGTCTGTTTTCTGTGTCTTTTTGCTGTGTCTTGTTTCTTTGTCCGCTTCTGTTGTTGTCAGCGGCATGGGAAGTGTGGGCGGCGCCATTCCTCGGCAGGCTGCTCCCTCCTTCGCACTGGGCAGCTCTCCTTACGGGTGCACTCCTTGTGCGTGGGGCTCCCCTACGCGGGGGACACCCCTGTGTGGCACGGTACTCCTTGCGCGCATCAGCACTGCACATGGGCCAGCTCCACACGGGTCAAGGAGGCCCGGGGCTTGAACCGCGGACCTCCCATGTGGTAGATGGATGCCCTAACCACTGGGCCAAAGTCCGTTTCCCTGTTCTTTGTGTCTATTTGCTGCGTCGTCTTCTTTGTCCGCCTCTATTGTTGTCAGCAGCATGGGAATCTGTGTTTCTTTTTGTTGCATCATCTTGTTGTGTCAGCTCTCCGTGTGGGTAGTGCCATTCTTAGGCAGGCTATACTTTCTTTCGTGCTGGGCGGCTCTTCTTATGGGGCACACTCCTTGCGCATGGGGCTCCCCTACACGGGAACACCCTTGCATGGCACGGTACTCCTTGTGTGCATCAGCACTGTGCATGGGCCAGCTCCACACGGGTCAAGGAGGCCCGGGATTTGAACTGCGGACCTCCCATGTGGTAGACGAATGCCCTAACCACTGGGCCAAGTCTGCTTCCCACTTTACAGTCTTCAGTTCAGCTGTAGACATGCCATGTTTGAGACTTCTATTAGACATGAAAGTAGAGAAGGAAAAGATGCCATTGGCTCTGTGAGGCTAAAGTCCATGTTGGGAGTCAGGGCTGGTGATGGAGGCGAGAGGAATGGCATGTGAGTGGTCTATTAAGTGATGCATTGTGGAGAGTCTATGGACAGGAAAGGGAGATAAGGAGCCCAGTTGCGCCCCATTCCCCTTTCACCTCACACACTTTGATTGGACTGGAAACTCCATTGTACAAGGGCATGTTTAGCCAAGCTCTCCATTGCTCTGGTTGCATTGACTGCTCTGAAAACTGGGGCCAGCCACTGTGGAATTGCTAAGTTCTTGGTGGGCAGAGTATTTGGAGGTCCCATAAGGACTGGTTGGACTAGCCACATCCTGGTTTGATTTCTTTATGAGTTACAGAGGCTGCTGCTGTAATGCTCTGGGATGCCTCTCCTGCAATGTGCAGCCCTGGATGGTGGCTCCCAGTTTGAAGTCTGGGCAGCTCTTTGCAAGGCCAAACTCAGTACAATGCAGGAAGGGCCTTGGTTGCCATAGCCCAGAGAGAAAATTCGTGGGAGGAAAGTGATTTGAGCTAATGGCCTGGTGTTTCTTAAAGCCATTTTAGTTTTCCTTTTTGGTCATCCCTCTTTGTGTGGGCTGCTACTCCCAATTTTTGTTGTCTTGTGTGTGAATTAACTACTGTCGTCTTTAGCCTCCTTCTTCCTTTTTGCTGAGAACTTCCAGAGCTCCTTGCCAAGACAAGGGCTTAGGTCACCTCAAGGACACTGCCGATTCAGTTTTTCACACCTCCTGATTCTCTGTCGGCTTGGAGGCCTAATCTTGCCACAGTGGTGAGTTATGCCTTGGCAGCCACCCATGGGCACTGTGCTCCTGTCCCCGTGAGGCAGTTTGTAAATGCACACAGAGCCTGCGAGGAGTCTTTCAGCTCACGGGAAGATGGGATGATGGACTTAAAACATAATGACTGTTCAGTGTTAAATATTGATGACTATTCCTCAAAAAGTACTAAGCAATATTTAGTACTGCAGTTTATTGAAAATGGATCTATAATTTTGTAACAGTGGCATTGTTGTTGTTTTTTTAAGTTTGCATGCCTGCAGTGCTAGCATTTGGTAAAACATTTCCAGGAATACATACATTTTTGGTTCAGAAACCTCCACCAGTGCTTCCTCATTTTAGTTTCTGTGTCACTTTTCTCACTGGATTTTCTAGAAGGGTGAATTCCTCCTGGTAAATTCGTAGAAACACAGCTGCAGGAAGGTTTAGGGCCTTTGTGTTGTCATCCTAGCGCTGTTTAGGACTCCTCCTGCCAAGAAGGTGGCCACCCTCGGCTCTTCTCTTGCCTGTCATTCCTCTCGATGTGATGTGGACACGAGTGTTGACACCCAGGTCCCTGTCAGGCTGTGAACTCTGCAAGGACAGGGATTGTGTTTCTTGTTCACCGCTGTCCTTAGGAACATGTCGGGCACATAGGAGGTTGTCTTAATTTGCCAGAGCTGCTATGACAAATGCCACACGAGTCAGGTTATACAACTAGCATTTATTGTCTTTGTAATTTTGAAGGCTAAATGTTCAAAATCAGGGTGTGGGCAAGGCCATGTTTTGTCTTGGCATCAGTGTGGTCTGGTGTGGGCAGGCCTCTCACATGGGGCAGTCCTTGGTATCCTGTTGCTTTCTCTTATTTCTGGCGTTTCTTTGTAAGGCCCTGTAACAGTTTGATATTACTGATGAATTCCAAGAAGAAATACTGGATTATGTTTGGCAACTGATCTTTTCCTCTGGGCATATTAGATTATATTGGATTCATAGGTTTACTTGATTAAAGAATTATGTAAACCTCTTGTGCCAGTAGGGCATTGCAAAGGACAGAGTTGAGGACTTTTAATGTTGGAGTTTTGATGTTGGAGTTTGATGATGAAGCTGGAGCCTCAGGGGGAGAGAGACACAGCCGTTCACCTGATAGTCTACAGTTGACCTTGTGGAGAAAGGCAAAGCCTAGAGAACCTCGTAGCCTACAGCTGACCTTGTGGAGGAAACAGAAGAGCTGAGCCCGGAGGAACTTAGGAAGCCTGAACCCCCACAGCTGTCGGGAGCCATCTTGCTCCAACACGTGAAAATAGACTTTGGGGGAAGTAACTTATGCTTTATGGCCTGGTATCTGTAAGCTCCTACCCCAGATAAATACCCTTTATAAAAACCAACCAATTTCTGGTGTTTTGCATCAGTACCCCTTTAGCTGACTAATACAGGCCCCCAGTAATATGGATTAATTAAGGCCCATCCTGATTCAGCTCGACCACCCTAAGTGGGATCTTAGAACATCCTATTCACACTTGAGTCTGCACCTTAACTGATAATATATCTTCAGAAGGTCCAATTTATAAATCCATCCATGGGAATGTAGATAAAGATGAAGAATTTCTCTGTTGCTGGTGTATGTGATTCGGTCTACTATAGAAACACTTAAGGAATGAGATGTGGTCAGTGGGTACAGTTAGTCCAGTAGAAATCTGGTGTACACATCATTCTTATGGATTCAGGTATAATGAATATCAAAACTTGCCCTTTAGTACACAACAGGTACATTTCCTAAAAGCTGACGTAAGTTGAGACGATCACATTTATACCTTTTAAAATGTGCAGTGCTGTAGAAACCTAAGGAGTTTCAAGGAGGAGGTGGATCCTGTCTTTTTGCCATTGGATTTAGTAAAATAAGTATTATTTATATCTTAAACCAGACTTCATTAAATGTTTCATTGAGGGGAAGAATAAGAATAAGTGGTTTTGCTGAAGGAAAGGGGCTGTTTTCCATTTGAGGCCATGATCGCAGGAAGGGCTAATTGTGACCTTTTGACATTAACATTTAGTGTTCAAGTGAGCTGCTCAGGCAGGCCCCTCAATTTCCCTGTGCCCTGGCTTCTTCATTTGTAAAATTAGGAAGGCAAAGCCTGATAATACTTAAAATCAGAGGCTGTGTAAGGATAAGAGGCACACCATGCGGCCCTCGAACCATCTCCTGAAACGTGAAGCGTCCGTGTGAGAGCTGCCGGTGCGAGCCACTTGCCTGCTGGCCATGGCTTCCTTATCTGAAAAGCAATCAGGTGGTTCCCTCCAACTTTGGTATTCAGTGATTCCTATTCTGGTACTTAGCATGTGACATTGCCTGTGATCCAACAACATGGCAGATTGGATGGCAAGCAGAACCAAGCTGAAAGATCAATATTCAGTTAGTAAAAATGAAAAACCTAGACGGAGAAGTCTAGGAAGCAAATTCAATAATTATTTTCAATAGTTTATTCTTGGTATTTGTTGGATATGTTCCAAGATAATTTCCTTTTCTTCTTCCCTCTTTCATTTCTTCCATAAACCTTTCCCATATCCCCCACTCAACTATCCCTTTCTGTAGTCCAAGGACTCACCAGTAAATACTATAAGGTGTTGGAGGGGTGAGGAGGTATTATATTTAGTATTTACTCATAGTTGTGGGGTAAATTGTCTCTTATTAAACTAAATGCAGCAGCTTAGAGAAACAGGAGGAAATAGATTCAGGGTCTATCCTCAAATTAGATCCATCCAAGGTAATGAATTCAAATGGGAAGTATCACTTCCCCTGGGATTATGTTGCTAACTCTCAGGTTAGGAATAAATCAAACTGAACTGGATAACCTGGTTACTATTCCAAATATTCTCTGAGTAAAATGGCCTGGGAGAAAAACTTTATGGGGAAGACTGTTTAAACTTGAAGCTGGATCTGCAGTATGAATTTGTCAAGCACGCATGGAGGTAAAAGCACTTGTTGTGGGGCAGATGTATAAAAGGCCTTGTTGTGTTGGTGACGTGATGCACAGCTCAAGCTAGTGGGGCAGAGGAAGTGCTGGGAGGGTCCTCTGTATTAGTTTAGGGATAGATTTTTAAAGGTTAATATTTGTCATACTATGGAATTTATCCTGGGGGGGTATTTCCCAAGGCATAGTTCCTGGCACACATGTTTTGAGTGATAATTGGCGGAAATAAAGGGTTCCATGCTCAGAAATGTTTGAGAAATGATTGTTGCTCCTCTTTTTGAGCTGCATGATGCTCCTAGTCTTCCGACGTTCTGCAGTAAAGGAATCTGCTTTCACCTTGTTCAGGTAGCATTTCCCACATACCTGATACTTGAAAATAGTACCTTTCTCATGTAATTCACCCATGATTTTCTGGGCTATCATGTATCTCTGGTGTCAGTTTTTGGAACCCCACTCCAGGCAACAGGGGCCATGTGAGGTTTGACAGGAGAGGGGCGTGCTCAGACTTAGGCTGTAAAGCTCGGTGGCAGGTGGAAGGTGGAATGGGGGAGGGGCGGAGGGACACGAATGAGTACACCATGATAAGAGCCAAAGGCTGTGCCAACACAAAAATTACGAGGGTCCTGGGCATGTTTTCAGAGATCTAAGGGTCAGCAAATTTTGGCCAATGGACCAAATCTTGTTGACCAACCACCTATTTCTGTAAAGTTTCATTGGCACATAGCCATACCCATTCCTTTATGTATTAGCTTTCCACACTACAAGACCAGAGGTAAGTAGTTAAGACAGGGACCATATGGGCGGCAAAGTAAAAAATATTTACCATCTGGCTCTTAACAGAATATGTTCGCTGACCCTTGATCTAGGTGGTTGGTTGCCTGGACTGGTTTGGGTTAGGCCAGGATACAAGAACTAGTGGTGTTTTTCAGTTCTAGAGGAATGAAAATAAATATATAAAGAAAATTCCAACTACCAAATTTTAGGAGTTAGCCAATCTTGATGTTACTAAAGATGCCAGAGTCTGGGATTGTCAATTGCCTTCCCAGCTCTAAAGGTCTGAGAGAACTGAGCTCTGGTGGGCTCTGTTACCCTTCCTGTGGTGGGACCCAGGCCTCGGGAGTATTGGGAGGGAGGCCACTTTTGTGCTTGCATTTTGAGCCCCCAAAGCCATCATTCATTACCTTTGCCACGAACTTGGGCTGTGTCACAGCCCCATAGGAATTCGGCTGTAGTTTTTGGTTCTTCTGAGCCCAGTTTCCTCTACACACTGTTGATACTGGCAAAAGTTGCTTTCTCCCTTGGAGAGTAACTTTTTATGCATATTTCTTGGGGCACATATATTTATATACTATTAATAATGTAAAGTCCTGTGATGATAAAGTACGTGGTTGCCTCTGAAAGTAGAATGGAGCCATTCAACTCCCTCACTCCCACCAGGCAGATTTGTGGTCCGTTCAAGGCTTGGGCTGCCCAACACCCACTATGTGTTTTATTTTACTCTTTATATCTGATCCATACAGTTACTTAAAAATTTGAAAGCATGTATTTTTGTTTTAGTGGTGGTGATGTGTTTAAGAGTATAGGAAAGTCAGTAAAACAAAAAGTCCTATAAGGATTGCTAATCTTGTCATTTTATTTGTAGTGCTTCCTTGGTAGCATGTGTTAAAAAGAATCCTGTACTTTCAGATAGCTGCACACAAAACATAAATAATACAAGGTTTCTTAGATGTGAAAATATTTACCATCCAATTATGACTGCGTATTTGTTTCTGCTGAAAGTTAACCACTAGGGAAGACTTCCACATCTTATAGAAGAGGTGGTCAGAACTGAAGTGCAGAAGTTGATGGGGAACCTGTGGAGTGAGTTGAAGATATTTCTACCTGGCTAGAAAGTATACCTCTGAAGCATAGGGGAATGTAGTGAATTTGATGAGTGCTCTGTGTGTCTCCACATCCCCAACAAGACTGGCCTGATTGTTAATTCTCATTGCAGAATATGCTGTCTAAGACTCATGAATCTGGGGCCCAATTCAATTTCTGAGATGTTGTTTATGGGAATATCCACTTTAGTTTTGCCATTTAAGAATGAGAAAATGCCATTTATCCTGCAATTTCTGGATGGACAGAGACTTGCATTACAATCAAGATATCTATGACGTTTGCAAGCTTTATTTTTTGAAAGTGTATGTGGCAGCTTACTGCAGCTAATGTAATCTTTACATTTAAAAAGGGAGACTGCGGTTGATTCTTTCAGAGCCTAGACTCGTGACCTGGTTCTGCAGGAACTGACTGGCTCCGTGATCTTGGGTGGAGTCTGAGCCACAGGTCTTTCTCTGGTAAAATGGAAACGGTGGTATTGGCCTTACCAACTTCCCAGGCCTATGATAATTTCCAAAAGAGGGAGACTCAGAGGGATGTAAGAGATGGTAGCTAGGTTTTGAAAATGGTAGACAGACTATCCTCTGTAGGAAGGCTCACGAGGTCTACTGGAATATTATGCATGTGAGTGTGTGTGTTTGTACAGACATACACTTTACTTACCAATGCAAATAGGGTTGTGAAAATGAATCACCAATGAGCATAACAGCTACTGTGCGCTGAGTGACTTTGATTTGCTTGGCATATCAAATAGCTGAATAGCTCCAGGGTTCTGGGCTGAAATCGAAGTGGTGATAGGAAAGTAGATACAACCCCAAGTAATGGTGCTCCTGAGGGCTATAGAGACACCCAGGTCCTACGGTCATGATAGATGGCTCTGGAGTTCAGTGCCTTGCCAGTGAGCCCTACTTGGGAATTTGTGCTCCTGAGTGTGATGGAGTTAGATTCAGATGTGACCTCTCTACACATGCCTCTTCTGTCAAACTGACTGAACCTGTGATTAGCACTGGGGTTGGTGTATACTTGGGAGACTTGAATCTCTGGACTGATTGTATGCCAGCTGGGCCTGAGCCTCAGCAGAGTTGCAGCACCTACTCTCTGGCTCGTTAGACTTGCCCATGTCGGGTAACAGGGAGGTGGGGATGGCCAATCACCATACCAGGGAACCAACAGAGTCCACAGTTGCAAGCAGGAGAATTCCATCCATCAGCTATATGGGATCTAAGTCCCCTCTTGAGTTAGAGGTAGAGTGGGCATTGCCATCCCAGGGTCCTCAGGATGGAGAAATAAAATATGGATTAGAGTGGACTTACAGGTATTCTACTATAGAATTGTTGTGACTTGAGCAATGGAAGAAACTGTATCATTGATGTGGAGACAGTGGCCATGGGAGTTGCTGAGGGCAGGGAGAGGGAGGAAAGGTGTGATATGGCAGCATTTTCAGGACTTGGAGTTGTCCTGAATGATATTGCAGGGATAGATGCAGGACATTGTATATCCTGCCATGACCCACTGGATGGACTGGGGGAGAGTGTGAACTACAATGTAAACTATAATCCATGCTGTGTAGCAGTGTTCCAAAATGTATTCATGAAATGCAATGAATGTGCCACACTGATGAAAGAAATTGGTGATGTGGGAGGAGTGGGGGGGGGTTGTGGAGAATAGGGGTATATGGGATCCTCTTATATTTTTTAATGTAACATTTTGTATGATCTATGTATCTTTAAAATTTTTTTAAAAATCTATTAAAAAACTGTACATGAAAGGAGAAGTGAAAAAAACAACAATAACAAAGCAGTGGTAGGAGTTGCAGTCTCATTTGAAGTTCAGGTTTCTCTTAGAAACTCATTCAGTTTGTGGGCAGGATTCAATCCCTTCAAGTCGTATGACTGAAGTCCCCATTTTCTTGCTGTTGGCCGAGAATTCATTCAGTTCTTAGAGACCGCCCTCAGGTCCTAGCCACATGACCCTCTCAGTTTAGATCTTCCTTCAAAGCCAGCAGGGAATGTCTTTCCATTCTGCTGCAAGGGAATCTTAATCTTCAATAACCTAATTCAGGGATTGGTTATCCCTTTATATGCACAAACTCCACCCACATGCAAGAGGCGGGGATTATAGAGTGTATGCACCAGGGGGCAGGAAGCTTGGGGGAGCATCTTGGAATTCTGCCTGTCATACACCTCCGTGCTGCAGATGTGAGAAAATTGTCAGAGACGTTGCATTCCAAGGCCAGAATCACAGAGCTGGTAAGGGCAAAGCAGGGATTTGAGTGCTCCTAGCCCTTCCAGGAACAATGCACCTCTGTTTTATGCCAGGTCCGTTGTCACAGTGTCTTCAAGTTAGCTCCAGGTGGTGACAGTGGAGTACGTGTGTTTATTGAGCTTTGAAATGACTGCAACATTGACCATAGTTCCTCCAAGTCTGGAGTGTGGGCCGATACTGGTTCAGGAACTGTTTACTACTGGTCTACAATGAAGTAAGTACAGAAATTGAGAGGACGTGTTTAGAAATATTCACAGCATTCAATATTTCTGTGACATCCAAGCACATGATACTTTCTGTGTTTTTCCAAAGTGTTGGATTCCAGTGGTTTGGACATACACAAGATAACCAAAACATGGGAAGCGGGTTTGGCTCCTGATAGAGTGCCCACCTACCACATGGAGGTCCAGAGTTCAAACCCAGGGCCTCCTGACCTGTGTGGTGAGCTGGCCCATGCCCAGTGCTGATGCACACAAGGAGTGCCGTGTCATGCAGGGGGTGTCCCCCACATAGGGAAGCCCCCCACACAAGGAGTGTGCCCTGTAAGGAGAGCCGCCTCATGTGAAAAAAGTGCCGTCTGCCCAGGAGTGGTGTGCATACACGGAGAGCTGCTGCAGCAAGGTGACGCAACAAAAAAAGACACAGATTCCTGGTGCTGCTGACAAGAATACAAGCAGACACAGAAGAACACACAGTGAATGGACACAGAGAGCAGACAATCGGGGCGGGGGGAGGGGGGAGGGAAGGGGAGAGAAATAAATAAAAATAAATCTTAAAAAAGATAACCAAAACAAACCCCGCAAAGGCCTCCCTCCACTGCAGACAGGGCGAGGAGCACTGTGCAGACACAGCGCGCTCTCCAGAGCTGTGTTTGGAACCCACCTGGGGAGTGCAGTCACGTTGGCCTCTTGGATTAAGATGTAGCTGAGGCTTTGGACGACTTTTTCTAAGCAGTTGCTCTTACACATTGTTTCTTGCTAAGCCAAACCTGAAACCACTCCAACAAATTGCCCAAGGATTCTGGGTGCTTTCTGATTCTGAATATTCAGCAGCCCCAGATGGCACTGCTGTGTCCTTGTTTTATTTTATAGCGAGGTTCCAAGTCACTCAGAGAAGGGAAGCTGTGGGCTGGGCAGACCCTCCAGAAGCTCGGTTAGACTAGCCAGTGTGCACGCCTTGAGAGGACATGTCGACATTCTCTACATGTAGGCTGTGTTGATTAGCTTCCTAAAAAATAATTAGGGAAGAACTTTTTGACACTTTATAGATCAGTTGCTGTCTGAAACATGGCATTGTTTTCATTAAGACCAAATATCAGAACAACAGGGGCACACGATTTTACCTTTCTTAAAAATCTCCTCCTTCAGAACAGAAAGACCTCGAGTAACATCTCATTATTCCTGTGCCCCTTAATTTGATAGCTTGAAAAATGTTTCGTAGTCTTTAAGAACATCTGTGGAAATTTCCTGTCCCTGCCACAGATCAAATTGTTTAAATGATGACAGTGTTTTTATATTGAACTGTGATAATAGTATCTCATTTGCTGCTACTTAAGTGATTTCTTTTCCTCTTAACACATGTAGGTCAAGTTACTCCTTCACTCTAAAAAAGCAATGAAAATATAAAGGGTGGCAAATGGAATAAAGCCAATGATACAAGATTTTCAGACATTTTAGTAAGACCACGGCATTTCCCAATACTGGTTATTTTTCACTTTAGTACGGTCACTCTTGTTAGCTGTTTATTACAACATAGGTCATAATTCACAGGCTGCACTTGTTCTGAACTACAAATAAGTGCGAGGAAGCTGAAGGAAAAACAGCGTTTTTGACATAAATGCCCATCAACTAAATAATCATATTTAGCTATTCTAAATATTGTATTTGACTAATAACATAGTGAACTCCTCTTGTCAGAAAAACTTGGCTTTCTTAATATGTACCATACCATATCTTCTTTTATTTTCTATAGTAGGTTGGAGACAAATTTTATATTATTTCTGATAGAAGAGAAATGGGGAAATGAAATGGCTGGCAGCAATCTCTGAGTTTTGTGATTTGTGATTGAATAGTAAAATGTGTTTCTCAAGCCTGAGCTAAATTTTAACTCATGTTGCTGAGCCTTTGATGTGGCTCACAAATGGAACCTTCTTTAAGGGAAGTGGGGGACACCTCAAGTATCATGCAATTCCACATACGTTTTGCTAAATATTTAGTCAAGAAACATCTCAGTGACTTCTGGGCTCAAGATGTTCCACTATGTGCCCTGGGCAATCAAGCAAGTTTCTGGATCTCAAAGGTCTTATATTCCAGGAGATAAGATGTATCTATCAACCTTGAAAATAGAGGGTAAAATGTGTGGAGTCACATGAGGGATAAACAGATAAATTCTGAGAAGGGGGCCATGAATTCAACAAGCCTGTTGAATACCTGATGGAGACTGGGCACTGCTTGCTTTTTTATTAGTTCAAATGTTCATTTATTCTCTCATTCATTCATACACTCATACATTTCAGCTCCATACATACTGAGTAATTAATGGGTTTGGAAAAACCCACGTGAATAAACCAATCTACCATCCCAGAGTTTAGCCAAATAGGAAAGGGTTAAGTGAGGGAGAGAATTGGAAGGAGCATTCATTTGTTGATCAGAACTGATGGTGCACCAATGATGCAAGGAATACTCACTTAAGCCCTGAACAGATCTCTGTGGACAAACCCAAAGTATCCAGGGATGAGAGGAGAGAAATGTCAGCTCTTCAAAGTGATGATTACTGGACAATACAAATGACACACATGTCTCAGCTAAGCACAGATTTGTTAAACGTTGCAATGCGGGTACATGAAAGGGACCCCAGAATAAGAAGCCTTTTATTCTTCTCTGGAGTATTCAACAGAGGTTTCACAAAACAGGGGTATTTGGTTAGGGTGTTGAAGAGAAGTAGGAGCTTGCTAGACAGGGACAGGGTGAGTATAGCTTGAGGAATTGCATGTGGAATAGACATGCTTGCTTGCTGGTTTGGATAACACGCAGGGCTCATTTATGACAGCATGGGACTTACTTTTCCAACTACTCTGCACTTTTATCTAGGAAAACCTCTCAAAATGAAAAGGGTGTTAGGCTTTCCTTTTGAGAATTAGTAGCCCTAGTGCTGGAAAATAGTTTTCTCTGAAACTTGGAAAGCAAATGTGAAGTACATTTCCCCCTCGTCAGAAAATATTTAAGCCCATTAGGATGCAGAGATTAGGGACTTAAATTGGATTCGCAGGAAATGTGCCAGCTTCACATATGTACTAGATTACCTGTTTGAAATGATGTAGGCATGTTGCCCATAAAGTAATGTTTCTTGATGCAACTGAAAAAACAGGAGAGAAATCTTTGAGAAGGGCCTAAGTATTTCACCTTGGAAACCACTAACTTAAATATTCACTAGATATCATTCCTTGATTTTGGATTCAGCTTTTCTTAACTTCGCTTCCTTTTTCTTCTTTCCCCAGATGCTTTCTGATGGGGAAAAAAGCAGCTGTACTTAACTCCATGCATATTCACATTATTCCAAATTATCTTACACTCATGGCTAGGGTTTTTAGAAGAAGCTGCAATGGTTATATAAAGAGGAAAGCAACCACAAAAGGGAAAGGTTCCACAAATTCAAAGCAGGGAGCAAAGAAAATGGGAAACAAAGCAAATATGTTTTGCAAGTAAATGTTATGGCGGGACTCCAGGTACCTGCCAGGTGGAAGTTGTTAGGAGGGATAAGATGGTTATTGACTTAGAATTCATCCATCCTTGCCTGTTCACATTTGATAAACTGCCAAGTCTAATTCTTTTAGTACTAGCCTACCTTTTCTAATAAGTTTCTACTCCAAGAGCTGTACAGTTGTATTGCTTATTTTAGAGTTTTTTTTTTAACTACAGTACTAACCACTGTTACTGCCTATAAATTTTGTTCAATGGATTCACTTACTTGATCCTTCACCAAGAAAGACGTTTCTCTGAAATCCATTAAATTATAAAAGTTCAGACCGCTCTTGTGAATGCCAGTTCTGCTCCCAACTTTGTGTGGGTGCCAGAGCTCCTCTGGCCATCGTGCTCAACTGCCCCTAGCTGGGTTGACATGCTCCCACCTTGTTGTCTCCAGGGATCTTGCTCTCCACCCTCAGTGGGCTCCTGAGAGGAGCGAATGTCCCTAGTTCAAAGGGAGTGCAGGGGCTGTGTGGACTGTAGCCACCAGAAGGGGGTAAATGCTCCGTTGAGGGATCAAGGTGAGAGAGTATAGGTCTCAAGGGACTTACAAGAGCCCTCACCATGAGCTCTGCTCCCAAACTTGGTGCCCAGTAGAGCTAATCCACTTTTGCTTTAGTAGTCCCTTTTTAAGCCTTCTCAACTTGCTTTCCCATATAAACATATCTTAACTGGGCCGAGGCCCTTGCCTTGGTATTAGCATTTTCCCAGGTTCCTGGGTTTATATTCCTACTGCTCTGTTCATCTTTTTTTTTTTTTTAACAAATCAATTTTATTGATAGGTATTAATAAAGCATAAATCCATCCAAAGTGTATAATCAAAAGTATTTGGTATAATCACATAGTTGTGTCTTCATCATTTCAATCATTATTAGAGCATTTTCATTATTCAATAATAATAATAATTAAGAAAACACAAACGAATATAAAACTTGTCACCTCTCAGTCTCTCTGTGCTTCTCCTGCTGTACATGGCTGCTATTCTGTTTGTCTCTCTAGTTTATTTGTATTCATATTTTGTAAGAACAGTCATATATGGAATACTACCCATATTCATATTTAACATGAGGTTTCACTATGTTATACAGTTGCATGTTACATTTTTAACTTTCCTCTAGTAATATACATGACTTTAGACTTTCCTTTTCAACCACTGTCATACCCATATAATAGCTCTGCTAGTTACAAACACTATTGTGTGCTTTCACCATTTCTACTCATTTCCAAAGATTTACAATCTTTTTACCAGTTCTACACATATTAAATCACAGCATTCCATCCTCTACCCTCATGCTATTTTCTGTGAACTGTATTCCAATTATTAACTCCATGAATTTACACAATATATTAAGTTCATAGTTGTGCAATCATATGGTATTTGTCCTTTTGTATCTGGCTTGCTTTACTTAACGTAATGTTACGGTTCATCCATGTTGTCATATACTTCACGACTTCATTTCTTCTTACAGCTGCGTAATGATCCATTGTGTATATATACCACAATTTGTTTATCCATTCATTAGTTGATGGACACCTGGGTTGTTTCCATCTTTTGGCAATCACGAATAATGCTGCTATGAACATCAGTGTGCCGATGTCTGTTTGTGTCAATACTCTCAGTTCTTCTGGGTATATACCCAATAGTGTATTGCAGGGTTACATGACAAATCTTAGGAAATGCCAAACAGTCTTCCACAGTGGCTATACCATTCTACATTCTCACTAACAGTGAATAAGCATTCCTATCTCTCCACATCCTCTCTTACACTTGTAGTTTTTTGTCTTTTTAATAGTGGTCATTTTAATAGGTATGAAATGATATCTCATAGATTTAGTTTGCTTTTGCCTAATGCAAATGATGTTGAACATTTTTTCTTGTGTTTTTTTTTCGTTTGTACTTCTTCTTTGGACAAATGTCTATTCAAGTCTTTTGCCCATTTTTTCAATTGGGTCATTCATCTTTTTATTGTTGAGTTGTAGTATCTCTTTGTATATCATGCATATTGAACCCTTATCCGATATGTGATTTCCAAATATTTTCTTCCGTTGAGTCGGCTGCCTTTTCACCCTTTTGACAAAATCCTTTGAGGTGCAAAAGTGTTTAAATTTGAGGTAGTCCCATTATCTATTTTTCTTTTGTTCTTCATGCTTTGAGTGTAATGTTTAAGAAACTACTGCCTACCAAAAGATCTTGAAAATATTTTCCTACATTTTCTTCTAGGAGTTTTATGGTTGTCTCTTTTATATTTAGGTCCTTGATCACCTTGAGTTAATTTTTATTTAAGGTGTGAGATATGGGTTCTCTTTCTTTCTTTTGGATATGGATATCCAGTTCTTCCAGCACCATTTGTTGAACAGACCATTCTGGCTCACCTGGGAGGGCTTGACAGCCTTTTCAATAGATATGAGGATCTATTTCTGAGTTCTTGATTCAGTTCCATTGGTCAGTCTGTCTTTATGCCAGTACCATGCTGTTTTTACTACTGTAGCAGGTAATATACTTTAAAGCAGGGGTTCTTAACCTTTTTTGTTCCATGGACCCCTTTGCCAGTCAAATGAAAACCACGGACCTCTTCTTAGAATATAGCAACAGATAGTTTTATGACACACTCAATTAGCATGAGGTCTAACAGCTACCATAATTTCAAAGTATGGATGAGTGTAAGTGATTTTTCAAGATATCCAACAACTGTAATGTGATATGAAATGAATACTACTGTAATTTAATGCATACATTTATAACGGAAGGAAATGCTAGATTTCAGGTAAAGGTCAGAGAAAATAAAGATAATAAGTTGATTTTTTTCAATTCAAGCTCATGGGCTCCCCTGAAATCTTTGGGGTCTGTGGACCCCTGGTTAAGAACCCCTGCTTTAAAATCATGAAGTGAGAGTTCTCCACTTCATTCTTCATTTTTAAGACATTTTTGGCTGTTTGGGGCTCCTAAACCTTCTAAGTAAATTTGATAGTTGGCTTTTCCATTTCTGCAAAAAAGGCTGGTGTGGCAAAATAGATTTTAAATGCAAAACCGTTATAAAGGATGAAGAAGGTCATTATATATTAATAAAAGGGACAATTCACCAAGAAGCACTTTACCACATTGAGAAAATTTCCTTCTATTCTAACATTTGGAGTGTTTTAATCATGAAAGGATGCTGTATTTTGTCAAATACTTATTCTGCATCAATTGAAAGGATCATGTGATTTTTCTTCAGTTTATTAATGTAATTTATTACACTAATTGATTTTCTTGTGTTGAACTACCCTTGCATACCTGGGATAAAACCCCTTGATTGTGGTGTATAATTCTTTTAATGGGCTTTTAGATTTGGTTGACAAGTATTTTGTTGAGAATTTTTTGCATCTAAATTCATTAGAGATATTAGTCTATAATTTTCTTTTTTTTGTAGTATCTTTATGTGGTTTGGGTATTATGGTGATATTGGCATCGTAGAATGAGTTTGGTAGTGTTATTTTCTGTTCAATGTTTTGGAAAAGCTTGAACAAGATTGGTTTTATTTCATTTTTGAATGATTGGAGGAATTCACCTGTGAAGCCTTCTGGTTCTGGGTTTTTCATCTTTGGGAAATTTTAATGACTATTTCAATCTCTTTACTTGTGATTGGTTTGTTGAGGTCTTCTATATTTTCTAGGTCCAGTGTGGGTTGTTTGTGTATTTCTAGGAATTTATCCTTCTTGTCTACATTGTCTAGTTTGTAGGTGACCAATTTTTTGTAGTATCTTATGATCTCTCTTCTTTCTGCAGTGTCAGTGGTAATGACCCCCCTTTCATTTCTGATTTTATTTATTTGCATCTTGTCTCTTTTTCTTTTTCAGTTTAGCTAAATGTTGATTTTGCTGATCTCCTCAAAGAGGCAACTTTGGTTTTGTTGATTTTGTTATTGTTATTTTTGTTCTCAATTTCATCTATTTCTGCTCTGATCTTTACTATTTCTTTCCTTCAGCTTGGTTTGGGATTAGTTTGCTGTTCTTTTTCTAGTTCCTCCAGGTGTATGCAGTTAGATTTCCAATTTTAGCTCTTTCTTCTTTTTTATTGTAAGCCTGGTGGGCTATAAATTTCCCTCTCAGTGCTGCCTTTGCACTCTTCCATAGGTTGTGATAGGTTGTTTTTTCATTTTTATTTATCTCAAGATATTGAATTCTCTTGCAATTTCCTCTTTGACCCACTGATTATTTAAGTGTGTTGTTTAATCTCTGATATTTATAAATTTTTTCTTTTTCCATCCATTATTGATTTCCAGCTTCATTCCATTATGATTCAGAGAAAGTGTTAGTATAAGTTCAATCTTTTTACATTTACTGAGACATGTCTTGTGACCCAACATATGGTCTACCATGAAGAAGGGTCCATGATCACTTGAAAAGAATGTATATCCTGCTGTTTTGGGGTATAATTTTCTATAAATGTCTGTTAGATCTACTTCATTTATCATATTATTCAAGCTCCCTGTTTATTTTTTTATTCTCTGTCCAGATGTTCTATCCAAGGCTGAGAGTGGAATATTGAAATCTCCAACTATTATTGTGAGATAGCTGCTTTTCCCTTCAGTTTTGCCAGTGTGTGCCTCATGTATCTTGGGGCACCCAGGTTAGGGATAGACATATTTATTATTGTTATTTCTTCCTGGTGAATTGACCCTTTTATTAATGTATAATGACCTTCTTCATCCTTTATAACAGTTTCACATTTAAAATCTATTTTGCCCTTTTAATCTCATCCACCATGTCTTTCATTCCCATTAGCTCTGTTACTTTTCTTTGCAAGCTTTCATATTGTTCTTTATGCTCACCCAGCGTCTTCTTAATGTCCTTTATCATTTTAGCCATATTTTCTTTTAATTCTTTGAATTGATTTAGGAGATTTGTATTATTATCTTGATTAATTGTCTTAAATCCTGTATCTCTCCAGGATATTTGGTTTCTTCTTTTGACTGGGCCATCTTGTCCTATTTCCTGGTATGGCTTGTAATGTTTTGCTGATGTCTAGGCATCTGAATGTCTTGGTGAATTTACTCTGTTGGCCAATTTTTCTTTCTTGCTTATTTCCGCCCCCTCCCCCCCCCAGCTCTTCTTTTATATTTGGGTCAACTTATTCTAAGTCTTTAAAATTGCTCAGCAAATTTATAAAAATTGGCCCAGAGACTCATTTATGGGGCACAGATTTTCTCCCAGGGAAAGGAGACCTAAAAGCAGTTTTTCTCCATGCAATTTCCAGACCAGCCAGCAGATGGTGTTTGTCTGTGTACCTTTCCATGGAAGTGATTCTTTCAATCTCCATTTTCTTGTGTTTTGGTCTGGCCAAAGTCAAGATTGAAAGTGGGCTATGCTGGCGGAATTCACTGAAGAGAAGACCCCTGACTCTACCTGCCCTTCCCTTGTAATAGCTGACAGGGAGGAAGACATGTGTTCTCCTGTTAGTTGGCTGCAGTGAGCCAGGAGCTTTATCACAGCTTAATATTTTGGGGGTGGGGGTTGGGAGCCCATTCTGGCCACCATGGCAGTTAGGTAACTAACATTTGTTGTTTCAGGTTCTTCATCTCTCTGTCCCTTGCCCTCCTGGGAGTTGTGCAGCACTGTCCTGGTCTGCTGACCAGGTATAACTTAATGGTTTGAACATCTGTTTCCCATGTACAAAGTCCTGGGTTCAATTCCCAATACCTCCTCAAAAAAAAAAAAAGAATCACCTGGGATGCTTATTATATATGCAGATTTCCAGGCCCTTCCCCTTGATACTTGGCTCATTAGATCTAGAGAGGGACCCAGGATTGCTATGCTTAACAACCATGGCAGACGGTTCTTATGATTGGAACAAGTATTTTCCACACTTAAATAATTTTCAATTCTAAAATCTATTTTTTCCAATATTAGTATCACTATTCCAGCTCTTTTTTGTTTACTATTTGCATGGAATATCTTTTTCCAACCTTCCCCTCTCAACCGAGTTGTGTCCTTACATCTGAGGTGAGTCTCTTGTAGACATCATATAGATGGCTCTCTTTTTTTTTTATGGTACTGAGTGCTGGGTATTAAACCCAGGACCTTATATATGGGAAGCTGGTGCTCAACCACTGAGCCACATCAGCTTCCCTGAATTGGTTATTTTGTTTGTTTTGCTTTTTGTTTTTGCTTTTTTCAGGAGGCACCAGGAACTGTACCTTGGACCTGTAGGAGGTGGGAGCTCAACTACTTGAGCCACATCTCCTCCCTCATTTTTTTCAATCTAGTCTATCAGTCTATGTCTTTTGATTGGGGAATTTAAACCATTAACATTCAGTGTTATCCCTGTAAGGGAATTACTTAACCTCATCTGTTTTACCCTTTGGCTTTATGTTGTCATGTCTTACTATTGTCTGTCTTTTTCCCTTTGGTCTTTTTAACATGGCTTTGTTCTTTCCAGTCTCTTGACCTTGTAAATCCTCACCTACCATCTGCATGGCTCACTTGCCTGCCCACCTTGACCTCTGGTATTTTCCTGTCATGGTTTGGTTGTTGCTTATCATCTTAGTTATCCACAAAAACAGAATGCACTATTGATGGTTTTCACTGAATGCATGCATTTTTAAAACTGTTTTATTAAACAGCGTAAATTAGGTGGTTTGTCTTAATGAGGAATTGGTATATGAGAGAACTTATATAAGGAATAGGATTTTATGAATCAGAATACAAAGGCATAGGCTGGTAATCTTGTTTGACTTCATTTATTAACAGTTATTATTTTAATGCTTGTTTAAAGTTAATGCTTCTGAGTTACCTATAACATTCATCTTATCGAATAGTAGTTATTTGGTTACATATCTGTGTCCTTAACTATTTGTGAAATATATAGTGGAAAGGACTACGCTTTGTTAGTATTTGCTCAATAAATAATGGTTGAACTTAACTTCTTCCAGAGACTGAGACAGGGAAGGTAAGAGAGAGAGAAAGAGAGAGAGAGAACCCAGGTTGGTCCAGGATCTCTTCTGTTCATGTGAACTCTCCTATCAGCATATTTGTCCTACAGAAAGCTAATATTTGGGGGTATCATGCCCTCATAACCTGTCCTTCTTGCTATGGTTAATCACCGTGTTTACAATCCCCTCAAATAGTGATAGCTTAGTTAACATTGTAGAAATAATCACAGATATGTATACATATAGCATATGAATCTCTCAGGGCTATGATAGGCCACTGAAATTTTTTTTTCTTGTTTTAGGCTTGAAAAATTGAATAGGAACAATATTCTTTTTAAAAAGTATAAAATAATTTAAGGGTGCAAAGCTTCTTTTTAAAAACATTTTTTAACAGAGCTATAGAACAGGACTAAATGAATTCACTTTTTGGTGGGATTAGACTTTTCAGTGATGGAAGTCAGGTGCTTACCCTGGGTGTGTTTACTGGGGAATCACCTGCAGTGTGCGGTGATGGACACGCTGCTCTAAGTGACTGGAGGTGAGAATGAGGAAATAGACAAGACAAGGCTTTGGGCTTTTTTGCACTCTCTTCCCCTTTCTCCAGCCACCATGCCCAGCTGACCCCAGCCTTCCACCACCTGCATCACTTTTTTGCTAACACCTCTCTTAACTCATTAAGGATGAAGGTCAGCCCTTAGGCTGATAGAGTAGGCTCTTGCCCCGGGTTCACCCTAGCTTTCCTCTCTGGCCTTACCTACTTTTCTGGTGTACTCACCATTCCCAAGTGTGCGTTGGCCTTTCCCACCTACGGCACGGCACCCTCCTTCCTGCCTCTGGACCTGCCCAAGTACAAGGCACCTTTTAAAATCCATTCAAATTCCATTTCCTCTGGCCTCAGGAGTGCAAAGTCATTACTCTTTTGTTCAAATTTTATACCTCTTAGTAACCAAACATCCTCTTTGAAATCTGGCAAATAGTCTTAGGCATAGTTATTTATTATTGGGTGCAACTGCAAATTCCTAGAGGTCAGAGGCTGTCATAAATATTTGGCAGCTCCCTTCGGTGGCTGACCATGGTCCTTGCATATAGCAGATGCTCAATAAATATTTGTTGATCACTTGCTTTCATGACACTTAAGATCAGATACTCCTAATTAAATTAGTAGAGCTTTAAAAATGTAGTGTACAAGCAGTGGGAAAACCTTTTTGGAATGAGGTGGGGTATAAACAATAAAAAATTGTTTTAAGACATTTACAATGTTGTTGCAAATTTATGATTTTCCCCTCCATTTCTTGTTTGCTTTCCCAAGAAATGAGAAAATTTTAAATTAGAATTATTCTTGGATTCTCCTAGAATTCTGCTAGATGCCATATTATTGAAATACAAGCAAATGCCCTTATAATAGCCTTTTATGGATCATTTTAATACGGTACTTTTATCTCGATATTTATTTAGTGTTCTTGCCACAGTAATTCAGCTAGGTATCATGAAATGGGTTGTTGTTTCGCTGGCCAAATAATGTTCCGTTTTTATGGACGTACCAAATTTTGTTCATCCATTCATGGGTTTAAGGAATTTGGGGTTGTTTCCGAAAGTGAAGTGCATTTGGTTTTTGTAGCCAGAACTTCAGAGCCTGCATAAGTGCTTGTTGTTCCTTCCCCTGGACAGGGCTTCCTCCAGCTTTCCTCAGGGTTGCTGCTGCTTTATGCAGGTAGCAGCTTTCCAGAGGTCCCTTTTGTGGCCACCCAAAAAGTTAGTGCTCCCATTCCCCTGTTTTATAATCTACTTGGCACTCATACCTCTCCGGTGTGATCAAATGCGTCCGTTCCCTTGCTTGCTGGCTATGTCTCTTCCTCTGGGACATAAGCCCCACATGGGCAGGGATCCTGGCTGTTGGGTTGCCTGAGAGGCTGTCCCCAGGGAACTGAGTAGTACAGGGTGAGGACCATGCCTCTTGGCTGCTGTGGCCTGCCCCTGGTCCCTTGTCCTGATGCTGCTGAGCTGACCCTGCAAGACTCCAGTGTGGGGGTCAAACTGACCTTAACCCAACGGGACCCTCAAGGGCCCTGCCAAGGACCACATAAGGCCCCTGCCTCTGCAGTGCAGCAAAATCGAATGTTTGGTCTTGACTCTGTGCCTACTTCCTATTACTATGGAGATGGAGCCAGGAAATTCTCTAAGGGATCTCCATTAGGAGGCAACCATTAGCCTTCGGATTGTTCTCTTTTTCCTTCCAAGATTTATTCTTATCCTCATTCTTGGAGCAGGAGGAAAGCTGGGACCAGAACATCCATTTGCTTTTCTGCTGTCAGATAAATAGATGGCATGCTGCTTTCTTACACAATGTGAAGAGATGAGATGGTATGATTTCCTCCTCCAAGCTAGCTCTCTTGTGCATCTTTTTGCATCTGGTCTCAAGAGCATAACATACATGACAGTTGGGGTCCAATCAGGATGTTATGGCCTCAGTTCATTTGCTCGTTAGATTTAAGTGCCTTGGCTCAAGGGCCAGTTGAGGAGGCAGCTGCAGGTGGCCATGCCCCCACAGTCCTATCTTGCTCCAGAGGAGTCTATGATTGCATTGATGACCTGAATCTTCACAGCAGTTTATGAAGACTTGTAACCAAATGAGTGTCCTGAGCTCCATTCAGAGTTTGCTCTCTATGTGACTTTGGGGTAGTCCCTTCACCCTCCATGGGTCTGTCTTCTCTTCTGCGCAGTGCAAATATGGTAGTTCCCTAAGCTTCAGTGGACAGACATTGTAAAGTGCTTGGCATGGAGAAGTGCTTTGGTCATGTTTATGCCCATCTTCTACATCTTCTTAGGACTTTTTCTTTGCTCAAAATCATTTAACTCCTTTGGATTATTAAAGGGAAATTAAAAATCTACTCACATTCAAGTATATTTTATGAGTTAGCTCAAACTATATGGAATTGCTGATATTCAGTTCACAATGTGACAGTTTTGTATGGTTCAACTTAATCCTCTATGTGTCTATTTCATAGTAATGTTGTAGAATTTGAGAGAAGTTCAATTATTTGAGTATAGAGAGGCCAGGACTCAGGAATGATTTTGAGAAGGAAAAATGGTTTATTGACGGCCGGCGGGACTCGGGAGCTTTCTGTTTGAATCCCGAGCCCTGAACAAGATTTTCAAATGTCTTTTATACAGAGAGGAAAGGCCAAATGGTCCCTTTGTTTCAGTTCTCAATAGGCTTCAGTTAGCATATATATCTTCCACATCTTAGGTAAGCTTTTAGCAAGGACTCCAGATATTCTAGATAAGCTTTTAGCATATTTGGTTTTTGCATTTCCCCTAAATACTTAAAGTTTATAGCCCTTGCATTGTTAAACTGTTTCCTGGGACTGGAGCAGTTGCCATTGTCCCTAAGGGCAGGACTGCAGCCTCTTACCGTTCCACACCCACAGCCTTCAGCTTAGGTTATCTCTGAAGAGACAAAGAGCCTTCCACCCATAGCCCACATCAGTAAAAGAGGGAGGAGGACAGCAGAATGGCAAAGGTGGAAGGTCACTGGGTTGTGTTGAAACTAAGATTCCTTTTTGTTTGGTCATGTAAGAACATCAGAACATTACAAGACACCGAACTGCAAGGGATGGGTGGTGGGGATGGGGTGTGTATGAGGAAAGAGTGAAGAATGTCCAAGGCTGGCATGGTGGTGAAAGGAGGCATTACAGAGGCGTCTGAGGGAATTCAAGTTTTTTGTCTGTTTATTTTTGTATAAAATGATGTAAAATAGATTTGGTCTGCCTTCATTAGCTCTGTCCTTTCTTCATTAAAAAGAAATCCTCAAATCCTTCACTAGTAGGTTTGGTTCATATAACCGCTTAGTTCATTGTAATTTTGAAACAAAGTTCTAATTAAGGGTTGACAGAGGAAAAAGAGTTGAAGCTGAGAGAATAAAGTATATGAATAACATTACATCAAAATTCAAACTGATATGTAATTTCAGTTCATTACCTGAGCATTAAAAAAGGGAGAGTCAGCTTATCTTTTAAGCTAGTTTCTCATCCTTGGAAATTTAAACAATATTAAATCTGGCTAACAGAGGGTGTCATTTCTTGCATGCAAGAGGAACAAATGAAAATTAGAAGTGAAAAATAATAAAAAGTGCATTAAAGTTACACTCACTTCATTCAGAACACAGGCTGTTGGTTTACCCAGCTCCCCTGTGTCCTCAGAGGTCCCTGGGCACTGCATCTTGTACCAGTGTCAGTTCCCTTGCTGCCCACATTTTGAGTTGGAGCAGTCATCATCTCGAAAGTGTTGGGAAAGGTTCAGAGTCTTGGCTTCATTTCTACAATCAGGCCCGGGTTGTGGTGGTGGTGACAGCTTTTTCTGGGGACCCGGAGCCACCAGTGTGGTATTAATTACAGCAAGAGACTGCGTAAAATGTTCCGAGACCAAGCTCTATGAAATAGCTTTATTTTTCATTATTTGTTCTTGATTTCATTTGAAATAAGCACCACACATAAATATATGTGCTTGACTCTACTGAGAGGAGTAAAACCAGCTTGATCCTATTACCTAGTGTCCTTCAAAAGTCAAGAATGACCCAGGTCATTTGATTATTGCTTTTTAGCAAAGAATACCTATATAATACTATATACAATACTATATATATGTATTAATGTACCATACTGTATATATATACATGTACATCCACATACATAAATACACAATATAATTGGGCTCTTCCCAAGAAAATTAAAGGAACATTAAAAATAAATCATAATTCACCATAGGTTCTATGCACCATAGTGCTTTCTGCATTTTGGCCCTTGCCCCTCAGGCCTACCCAGTCAGGTTTGATCAGAGAAAACAAAAAACTTTTAGGTATATCAAGTAGGTAGGAATTTAATACAGGGAATTAGAAAGCACTCTTGATAGTTGGAAGAATTGGGGGAGTGAGGGTCAGGGAAGTTGCTGCCAGAGTTCTTAAGTTCAGAAAGCACTGCAGTCAGAGGAAACCAGCGTCTGTGGTCTTAGCAGTCTGCAGCACACGGTGGGTAATTGTCTGGAAGATATCTGGACAACATTGGCAAAAGATAATTTGCCGTCTTCAGATGCCCACAGTTTCCACTGGAGAATATTGGCCTTGCAGATCTCTCAAGAATCTAGCCTGGAGCCCTGCTGGCAAGGAAGTCTAGAAAATGTAGTTTGTAGACTTCCAGCCCCTATTATAGACCTGATGGCCTAGGGGGTGCTGAGAATCAGCAGGTCAATATTACCACACACCCTTAATCACCAAATCTAATGGTCTTACTTTTTAAATTTTATATTCTTGTATTACATAGTCTTACTGTGAGATTTTATAATATCTCACTCTCTTGTTTCCTCAGATATTCCTCCTGATACCATCTCTCCCTCTCTCTCCGACCATTCCCCGACATCACTGGGTAGTGTTTAGGAGCCCCAGGACAGTTATCACTATTCTGCCTTCTCCCTTATTTTCCGTGTCCTGTTGGCCTCTTACTCCTGTAGATTCTCCTTAAATAGCTTTAGAGTGCCTTCCCTTTGTTGCATTGAATCATTTTTAATCTAGATAACGTAAATAATATTTAGCTGCTTAAAACGCTCCAATCTCTTTCTTCACTGCCTTCATCCCACCCACTCCCACCCTATATACCCCTACACACTGAACTAATTGAATCTATCATGTGTTTTTGTTTGCTTCAGGGCCTTTGTATGTGCATTTCTCTCCTCTAAAATGTCCTTCCTCTGTTTTCTGGGCTTTTATCCTTTAGGTCTCAATTTAGAGGAGAATCTCTATACCCCTTAAGCCTAGTCTAGCTGATCCCTTGAAGGACTTCTGTATTATTCCTTGCTTCATCCTCTTGTAGCCCTTATCAAATTGAGTTGTGGTTGCTTGTTCGTCTCTCTCCTCCTGAGAATGCAGAGTCCTTGAGGGGAGGGCCCGTGTCCTGTAAACTTCATATTCCCAGGCAAGCACAGTTCCTGACACAGACTAGAATAGGTAATAGATATTTAGTTCATTTCACAACCGTAGTTGGAGACCTGACCATGTACTCAGGGCTGTTTAAAGCCCCTGGTGAGTCACATTTGGGTATGGAGGGTGGGGACGGCATCTCTGAGGAGGACCACCTTTGAGAGAGCAGCAGCGATGTCAGAGGCAAGCTTGTGGTGCTCTGACGCCAGAGGGACGGCTGGAAGCCAGCGAGGGAGGGGAGCTGAAGGTGCGGGGCCAGATTCCAAAGGCTTTGTGGGTGGTCATGATTAATGGGAAGCCTTTGGAGGGTTTTAACTGGGGGGAGGGGACACCAGAATTATTCTTAAAAGGCTCCTTCTGGCAACTGTGGGAAGCAGGGACTGTAGAGCTCAGAGTGGAAGCTGGGGATCAGTTAGGAGGGTGGGCATTGTCTGGGGGAGGGATGGCTGTGCCTTTGACTAGGGTTGAAACAGGCAGTGATGAGGAAAGCGGTGACACCTGGGGCATTGGGGCATATTTTGGAGGGAGCCCCTGTAGGACTTGCTGATGGATTGAGATATTTGTGGAATAAATGGCATTAAAGTGGTCTCCCTGTTTCAGTCTCTCTTTGTTTCAGACTTGTTCCCTTCTAGTTCCTTTTCCATGCTGTTACCAGATTAATTTTAAAGACTGTGCCACTCTTAGGCCCCACCTAACCTCTTCAGCGCCTCTGCCCATTGTCCATAGGACCCAGTGCTGGCTCACCTGGCTCACAGTCCTTGCTCACCTGGGCTGTGCTCGCCTGCCTTTGTGCACCCTACCCCCCTCACCCTTCACTCTCCCCACTCCCTACCGCCCTACCGCCTGCAGCTCTGTAGACACACTGGACTCCTTCTTGGGCCCCTTGCTGCTCTATCTTGGGGGAACTCTCCCCTCATTTCCCTCCCCCCCTCTTTCTCTTGGAACCTGCCTAACTTCCACTCATCCGTTTGCATGGGCTCATTGTCACATTCTTAGTGAAACCTTCCCCACACCAGTACCCCATGCCCTGGCAAAGTTACCTGCTCTCTGCTTTTTGAGTTTTCGTAAGGCTTTAGTCTCTGTCCTTTGGTTTTCCATCTACAAGTGTGTGATATCTGTGTGTTCCTGTAGGGTGGTTGTGAGGAGTAACTGAATTAATTGACTGAAGCACTTACAACAGTTTGGCACATAGTAAGTGTAAAACTCAGAATTGTTGGCTGTGATCATCATCTTGTGTGGCCCTCGTATTATAGCCTATGCCACATTGTCTAATTACTTGTTTATCTGCCCAGCTGGACTATGTGTCATCATCTTCATATCCCCAGCCCCTTGTATGATTCCTCTCCCATAATTCATCATCATCGTCAACCTTGTTGTCAGTAGCAGCAGTAACAAAGGCCATCATTAATGGCCATTTGCTGTGCCTAGAACTTTTGCCTCGGGTACCGGCATGGAAGTGCTGGAGCCAGGATTCAAATGCACGTTGTCTGACCCCAGGACTTGTTTTTGGGATGAACACAGTATGTTCCCCACAAATTGAAGTTGCCTGATAATGTTTGGATGGATGCATGGAAGGAAAGAACAAAAGGGAGTTGGAACAGCTTTTTCTCCGCATTGAATTTGTATAATAAGCCTTCTTGAGAAGGTAATATCTGAATGGACATGGAAATTGTTCTGCATTATTCCAGTTTCCAGGAGAAAGGAAATTTTCCTGACCCAGTATGGCTGGGGCCTGGGGGCAAGGAGCTGCTTGCCAGACTCACCCGCCTGCTCAGGGACTCCTAGGCGCCATCCGTCAAAGGAGCTTGCTTTGGTAAACAGCTTAATTTCTGTGTTTGTGCCATTCTGAGAACATCAGTCAAACCTTTCGATAAAGGCCTGTGCCTCATTCCATTTTCAGCCTCACTGATCAGAGCTTTTACTGCTGAAGCTGAAAAAGGATTAAAGAGAGTGGTGGATTCTGAAAACCAGTCCTTAAGGAGCAGGAGCACAGCCTTGTGTTTGGAACACAAGGCTTGGAGTCCTTTCCCTGGCAGCAGAATTAACTTTCACATCACCTCCGTGTAACTGTGAGCTTGAGGAATTGTTCCAAGTTCTCCCCATATGAAAGTCAACCGTGGGAGGCACAGACTATGTGAGGTTTCCTTGTTCGAATCAAGCTGTTTATAGCCTGAAAATCTTGCCTCTTCCCCTGTGCCCATCATAATAATATCTTCCACTTGTGTGGAGCCCTTTAAGGAATGTTTTATGTGTACATTCTCATCAAATTCACAGACTGAGGTACAGAGTGAGATGATACATTTTCAGTTCATCAGAAAACCAAGACTCAGAGAAATTAAGATTTGCCCAGAGTCAAGCAGTCAGGGGAGAGGGAAACCAGGATTTAAACCCTGTCCTTGGGTTCTGATTCTACCATGCCAAAATGTTTAAATGGCCGAAAGCTTCTTTGAGGGCCAAGACTAAGTCATCTATTTGTTGGGGTCCCATACAGTTCTTGACACAGTTTTGATTACTTACGAGTTTCTTAACAAATATTTGTTAAATTAAGTTGAACAGAAGTGATGGAAAACTTGATGCTACAACTTGGAATGGAAAGTCTCTGTAGAGCAGACTTTCTCACCAGAACCTATACCTTGTTAACTGAGCTGTGCCCTGTCTCATCTGGGGTGGGTATTGGATGTTCAGGTCTTCCTTGGCTAGTTTGCTGATGCTGCCAAGGCTCTGCCATTGTGGGTTCCAGCCAACACCTTCTGAGTAAGTCCTGGAAAGGCTGTGATTAAGGACTGGAACAGACTTTTATTCGACACTATCAGAGCCCTCAGGGATAGGTGATTTCCTTTCATGGGGAAAACAAATGTTCATCCTTCAAATTGACAAAATACCATAGCCCCCAGTCATCCTACACTCTCCCCTTGGGAAGTTATTGTCAGTTCCTTTGTCCAAAAAGGAAAATAGCTGTTACCTCTGAACGGTAGTGCCCTGGAGGCACTTTTCATGGTTTCTGGTTAAATAGCCTTGATTTTGGCAATTAATTCTAAACTGTCCCCAGGAGGGTTACGTAAGCAGAGACCATTCTTTAACATGCTGGGTCACTTGGAGAAAATTCTTGGGCTAAAACCCAAGACTGACTTCTTTTCCTACCTCCTTCCTAGTTGCCTTGGGCACTTAGGCAAAGTTGGGCTGTTTCCATTTTCAACAGCTTTGCAATTGCTGAACTTTGGTAGATGTAGAATGGGATGGCTTTGGTTTGGAAATTGACTATCCATGTTAATAACAGGTGTTAGTTTAATCAACCTCAAATTGGTAACGGGTATTTCCCATGGAAACAAAGATAATCTGTTATTGATCATGCTCAGTCTTCTGATGTAAACTGTAGGCTTATTTTATTTTACACAATCTGACAAAGACAGGAAGGGGCTGCAGCAAGAGGGAAGGAAAGAGAGCCTCCCACCTACACACAAGATGTGTTTGTGCTTTTGTTCTATTACCTGCTTTCTCTAGGAACTTTATAGATTAGCTTTTATAATCCACTCTGAAATGTTTGCTGTTTTTAAAGCAGAAATAGCAGCTTGGGCAGAAGGTCATTTTATATAAAATGTTCATTCGTGGGCAACAAAGCTTACTCCTTCTACAGGAACAAAGAAATAATGAAGGCTCCTTAAAAGCTAGTTTTCTTTAAAGAAGCAATCATCTTGAAGTTTGGTGATTTATAAGTGCCATTTCTATTGGAATTGAAAAGTAAAAACACTTGTATCAATAAGGATTGCTGAATATCATTAAGCCCTCAGATATGACTCTAATGCGGTTCCAGTGCTGCTTTGTGGGAGGCAAGCATGTCTTAGAGTTCCTCTTGTCTGCTGATGTCCTCCTCTCCACACTATTGATTTTGTCCTGTTCATTGCCTGTTCATTACCTGATTGTCATCCGTGGGGACTCAGTGTAGGTCTCTGAGCTCTAGCCATTCTGAGCTAATCGTCATTTCCAGGACATTTTCTTGTTTCCAAATCTTTGTATGAAGTGTCCATTTTTACAGCACCTCTCCTTCCCCTGGCTACTGCCTGTTCTCCTTTTGGACTCAGCTTAAATGTCACATCTAGGAAGATTCCTTGGTCTCCTGGCAGGATTCATTGGCCCTCTTGTTTTTCCAATGATAGCACTTCCCCCTCTATACTGAAATAGCCAGTTTCCTTGTGTGTGCCCCTCATCACCACATATTGTTTAATGGATCACTAGTGGTACCAGTCCCACACGATGGGAAATAGACATTTAATTACTCTAGCTACAAAAGCAGCAAGGATTAAAGCAAAGAAGAATCTATACTGTCACTGTGTACCTTGTTCTTAGAACAGAAGGGAAGGGATTTCAATACCAGAAGGAACGAAAATGAATTTCAATTACCTTTCTTTTCTCAGTTTAGTGGTTCTTAAACTGGTGGTTTCTGACCCTTGCTATAATAGGGGAGCATTTTAAATTAGTCCTGGGAATAAGTCAATCTTATTTTGTCCAGCCCTCTGGGGACATCTTTTGATGACTTATGAGGGTGGGGATTTTTCATGTTTCTTCTGGGGTAGATTGAGTTTGAAAGGTGACTGTGCTGTGTCCTCACCTCTGTAGAGTGTCAGCATCTCAAGTTCAAACCCTACCTTGTAACTTAGTGCAGGATAACAGGAATACGCTAATCCACGAAGGGTGTAATTTGTTCTCCATCAAACTCTAGCTCTTCAAATGAAAGTCACTGAATCTATTGTCAGAAGCAGATGAACCATGCCACGATAGATATGGTTGTGACAGTAATAAATTACTACTCCTTGATTACTCCACTTGATGGCTTTTCTTTTTGATTTAGAGGAAAAGTGACCTCTAACTATGGTATTACTGACAAATTAATAGGTAGCCCCACGTTAATCATCCATGCAGCCCAAATCCATGTTCATAATTATACATTTCCTTTAGAGTTACTCCAGTTGGGTATAAACCTTTTCTGAGAAAAAATTATGTATTCATTCCAGAAAAATGGCAATTAAAAGCCTTGGTGTGAGTCCTAAATGCATTATTGCAACACATTACATAAAAAGCACTAACCATATTAAGAGCTATGAAATCTTTGCTAAATTCCATCCTCCCATTATGAAGCATTTTATAAGGCAAAGCTTTTCAAATTTATCATAAGAAATAAAAATGGCTTTTTTTTCTTTGCTATTCTATATGATTTTTATATTTCTGCTTGGCTTTAGGGCTTTTATTCTATAATTTGCCCCTCCTATCATTTTAGGGATTTTTGTTTTTCAAAAATAACTTTTCATTTGTATACAATTTGTTCAGTCCCATATAAGTTACTTTGATTGCATCATCATATTTTTCCATTACTTTTTCCACCTCTCACCACACATTTTTTCTCTTTTCTCCTCTGTTCAAGTCCAAATGACCAGGAATGGGAAAAAAAAAAAAAAGGCAAAACAAATAGAACAACAAAAAAAATAATTTTCTTCTTCTGATCCAGTTTTTACTTTGACTTGGTGTCCTATTTCCCCCCTTCTGGACCATGATTGAAGGTTTGACCTCTGTGATGTCTTTAACCCAAGTCTTGATTTAAGTGTTGTGGGGAAGGACATGGAGACTGCCTATCCTGCAGTGTTGTATGGATATATGTGGGGTTACTGTAACAGGAAATAAGATGTGATTTGAAATGAAATGGCTTTAATATCCCCGCTATTCCCCTCAGCAGCTTAGTCTTTACCACCACTGTAAATATTGTCCATGGTCCGTGGCTTCTAGTATTTCTTATTTACAAAGAAAGCCCTGGTTTGTATTTATTTCACTAAAGGGGAGTAGTTATTTAGAAATATAAAAAGTCAATGAAATGTTATTGCCTCATGAATTACAACCTTGTAACTTGTAGGTGCTTTGCTCAAAAGCTAGGATATATATTCCAGTACATTAGTATCATTTTTATTGAGTAAGGACATGATTTGGCATCAAAGGGGGGAAGAATCTATGGGCAAAACAGATACTCTTACCTCAAAGCTTTATTTCCAGTGTTCAGTTTTAATTAAAAAAAGCAAACACATTCACAATTTTATAATCCAATCTTAGTTCAGTATCATTGAATTGCTTCCAGCGTTTTACCATTTCATGCCCCATACCTAGTATTGCAGTGTTTATGGTTGAAATACATTTCATGTTATGTTATAGATGAATATGTAATATGCAGATATACATATGTTCACCTATATATATACATATGCATATATAAATACAATGTTATATGTGAAATACTTTTCATGCTCTGCTCTTCTATAATTTTGCTATTGTTTGTGGTAATTTAATAATCTTGTTCTCTTATTTGCTGGTCCCACACTACTCTATTGTTTTTTTCATTTGCAGTTTCTTTTTTTCAGTGTTGCCTGTCTTGGGCAACATGTATTTTTATTTTGTCCTTATCTTTTGATCATTTGGTCAGCATTTTTTCTCTGGATTCTTAGAGTTCTTAGACACCACTGAGAAAACAACTATTATGTGTTTAAGTAAATAAATGCTCAAAATATGTTACTTCTTTGATAATGTAAATTTTCAGAAGTGTATAATTTTATACACATCTATAAATCTCAATATGTAACAAAGTTTATGATACAGGCATAGAAATTCTTAAAGTCTATTACAAAAATTAACTGAACAAGTTCACAGAAACACATAGATTTCTTATATCCCTACCTGTCACTCATCTGTCAGGGTCCACATTTAGATCTGCAAATTCTCTGTTGTGATCCTCAAAGGCTGACAACCTTCACTGACTAGAATGATACCAAGAAGGCTGAGACCCAATGAAAGTGTGGGGACTGCATACCCTGTCTTTATAGATAGTGTCTCTCCTTTTTCTCTTTTGGTTTCTCACCTTATCTGTTTAATGCCTCTCTTCTCTAAGTACTGTCTTATAATAAAAATACATATGTAGGGAAGCAGATGTGGCTCAACTGATAGAGCATCCGCCTACCATATAGGAGGTCCGAGGTTCAATACCGAGGGCCTCCGGCCCATGTGGTCAGCTGGCCCATGCGCAGTGCTGCCATGTGCAAGGAGTGCCATGCCACACAGGGGTGCCCCCTGCGTAGGGGTGCCCCACGTGCAAGAAATGTGCCCCGCAAGGAGAGCCGCCCCACACGAAAATAGTGCAGCCCACCTAGGAGTAGCGCAGCACACATGGAGAGCTGATGCAGCAAGATGATGCAACAAAAAGAGACACAGATTTCCAGTGCTGCCTGACAAGAATGCAAGCGGACACAGAAGAACACACAGAGAATTGGCACAGAGAAAGACCATGGGGGGGGGGGGGGTGAGGGGGAAAGAAATAAAACAAATAAATCTTTTAAAAAATACATATGCACACAGATTTTAGAAAGATCAGTGAGACTCTTGAATTGTCAGTGGGGCTTCTTAAGCAAGGCACCAGGAACGAGGTGAGGTCTGGGTTGAGTGCTCCATTTAGCTCGTGGTTCTCAGACTTTAGAGGCCTCGTAGTCATCCGGAGGTCTTCTAAACCAGACTGCTGGGCCTACCTCCAGAGCTTCAGATTTAGTGAGACTGCAATGGGAGCTGAGAATTTGCTTTCCTAACAAGCTCCAAGGGAGGCCGATGCTGCCTTTGAGAACCACTGCTCCAGGGTAACTTCTCCCTGGGTTTTGAATGAGAACACTGAGATCCAGAAGAGGGGAAGGGGCTTACCCAAGATCTTGCAACTGTAGCTGGTTAGCATTGGACTAGAATTAGAACAGTCTTCTGGATCTGGCCTTTTAATGCTCTCCTGGGGTTCATTCTTTGGCCAGAGAAGAAGCTGCCCTCTTCCTGACTGTCTGAAGGAACTGTGGGAATCCAGATTTGCTAATCCCTCTCAGATGCTTGTCTGAGGGCAGAACTGTCTCTGGCTGGCCTTTTTTTTTTTTTTTGTATGTCATGTGCAAAGAGAGGGCTTCAGTTCTCTAAATTAGTGCCTAACCTTATCCAAATATATTTCAGCATCTTTATTTCCATGGTCAATGTAATTTTATGACATGGGACATTTGTTACTTGTGGTCATTTTTATATTAATACAAATGTCATCGTTTCTGAAACATGGCCTATTAAATTCAGGTCTGTGTTATGTTAAGAAAAAGCAAGTTCAAGACAGCATAGGGTAAGAGAGTAACCACGAAGAGAATAGAAATGGTTGAGTAGTTTTTCCTTGGATCTAAAGATTTTGCTTTATTATTTCACTAAATGAGATGTTCCCCTAATATCCACTAGCCTGTCTTTTCTTGGTGGGAACTTACTGTTGGCAAATTAAAATTAAAAGTGATTTTGATAGTTGACTAATTGTCTTTAAATGAAAACATGTCATGAAATTGTTTTCATAAGAATATAAATTAGTTGGATTTATTTGACTAACAAGAATAACACATGTTACATTTTGTGGGTACTGCTTATTGATTTAGTATCAATGATTTCTTTATTTGGATGCAGATTGTCAAAGATGATATTGATGCATTGATAAAATGCAAATGACTGTTACCTGATAATGCACTAGAACTGGTTGCAGAAACAATTGACCTTGAATGATTGGAGGAATTAAAATAATTTCCCTTGGCCAAACCACTGAGAAAGAAATCCCTCTTAGAGTTGGAGTCAACTCAATTCAATGAAACTTGAATAAAGGCCTTCTATACCTAAGGAAAGCACTGTTCTTGGTAGGTTCTGGAGTCTACATTGGGCTTCAAGGGCCAGTGACTTTGAAATGTTATGAAAATGGATGCAGAGCCTGTGTGCATTTATAGACGTATTTAACAATATTTGTTGGATGAATTAATGACTGACTGATGTGAGCCTAAGTGCACTGTTTCAACCATAGGCTGTTTTTTCTTTTCCTGCATCTTTTAAAATCTCAGTTTTGACACTGGTGCGATTATTTTCAGTCGTGGATGCAAAGACATACCAACATACCAAGTCATGATATAATTTGGCACTTTTTGGACAACAGAGGAACATTATTCTTTTCAAACTGTAGAAGTGAGGTCCAGGCCACACTTCTGATTCTTAATGTTGCCTTCTGTCTTTTTAGCGTCTGGTGGAGGCTGCAGAGGAAGCACACCTGAAGCATGAATTTGATGCAGACTTGCAGGTAACTCAAGTTCTAGTTAAATTGTTTTGTGTCTTTGCTGCCAAAGGAGGTATACCAAGTTTCAGGGACTGAGAGAGAGCAACGGGCTTGTGAGAGGATGATACAGAGTTTGAATAAATGAGCCTATTTCTCTGAGAAGGCAGGATAGTGATCCTCAACCCCTCTCCATCATGACAGGTTGAAGGGGAGATGCTACCGACTCACAAGCATGCAACCAGTAACCAGATTTTCATGATTTTTTCCCCAATTTGGAGAGAATGAAATCAGTAAACGAAATAATCACCAGGGCTCTAAGTGGCAAGTTGAGGCAGCACAGTATGTCCAAACCCCACCTCTCTGCCTACACTTGGAAATGCAAGTGAGTGAAAGCAGTGTTGTGATGGATCTAACCTTGAATTGACTGTTGACTGTCTTTAAAAATGAACTCATTCACAGACTTGGGATTTGAACATCTTTTGAATAAATTTCTTACACTAGCTCTCACATGGCACACTTGTGCCTGCTTAAGAAGAATTTTGACATATATGGAAAACATAGTAAAAGGTATTAAGTGAATTGAATAATACTTGGAGGTTGCTTTGCATTCCTCCTGAAGGGACTTTTATGTGTATTATCATTTTGACTTCTGTAACTTTTCTTCAGGGCTGGAAAAATGGAAGGAATGAATTGTAACCCTTAATTCTGTGCTTTGCTAGAATATATCTCTTTTAGTGGCATGTGGTCACAATTAGGAAATGGTGTTTATTTTGCTATGTTTTCATTTATATGGAAAAGATAAAAGCAGACATAAATTTTTAAGCCCATAAAAAAATGGCAATACCAAAGGCAGCCTTTGGCTATATCTTTTTCTGGTAGGTGAACCTCTTGTCATCATAGCCATCTGTCATTACCCCTATCTGTATCTCTTGCCTTGTAGGTAACAGAATGTACACTCAAATGGGGTAATTGAGGAAAGTTTAATCAAGTTTATCAATGCAAGACATGGTTAAGAGAAACTGGCAATGGTGTCTTACTCCAGGGCTCAACAATGTGGGGTCCCTTACTGCTCCTAAGCCTGATGCAGCAGGGGGAGTAAATGGTTTCCAGAACTCAGGACTACAGCTATATGGAGAGGGTATTTGATCAAGGAGTGCAGCTACCCAAGCCAACCTGGCAAGGGTGGAATTTGGAGGGAAGATACCCCAATATCACTCTCCTGTTTTCTGATTTCTTCAATTCATTTGGTGCCTGTTGATGTAGGTAATGTTGGTCAGCAGCTTGGGAAAGGATGAAGAGTGGGTGTGTTGGGGAAAATAGAAAATATAAAGCCTTCCATCTGGGGTTACTTCCAGGCATAATACCCATCATATGAATCAAACAGAGTCAGGAATGTATCAAAGAGTAAGAGGTTCCAGAGCGAAGCAGAGAAAAGTAGAGGATTGTTGGTAACCCTGGGAGAGGAGCCGGGAAACTGACCCAGCTATTTCAGAAAAGCTGCAAGAGATAGGGTGGAGGAGCAGACTGAGTATAGCAAGAAGAACCTTGCCCTCTTACAGCCACACCACCTGGCGGTTTCACCAAAGCCTAGGGGCCATTCACTGGCACCCTTGTCTTCAATGTGTGTTGTCTTCGGAGGGCTTGGGCCTCCTAGAGCGGGCCAGGAGGGCTTCAGCAGGACCACTGGAAATCACCTTGTAAGGGAAAGATCCTAAGGACCTCTTGAATGTGCAGCCACAGGAAGCTGTCTCTCTCCTTAGGAGTTCTCAAAGTACTTCCAGGAATAGTCTGGTTATAAATGATAAAAACCTAACTCAAATCAACTTAAATTAGATTAAACATTGCATAAAATAAGAGTTCTTGAGTCTACAATGATATAAATAAACAATCATGTTGTAGATAAATAAGTAGATCAATACATAAATAAATGAAAAGGAGAATGCCAACTAATAAATATAGAGATGATGGAGTTAGAGAATCATGGTAATAAGTGATTCAGGCAAGAATCATCAATGGAAACTAAAACTAGTGGGTAAACGTTTGATGAAGAACAGGACATTTATAGTCTCAAAGTATCACCCCACAAATTGCTTATTAATTACAAAGAGAAAAATAGCAGATACCACCTTAAACAAGTGATCAAAGTTATTCTCACCAATCATGGGACACTGATATCAAGTACCTCTAGATGTGATGATCTGGAAGGATGCAACATCACTTATGTGGAATTCTTGCCTTAAATATATAGTCTGAATCTTATTGTGATAAAATTGTTGTTACTCAGATTGAGGAACATTCTACTGAGTAATTGAAGTCAAGGTCAAGAAAAACAAAGATAGATTAAGGATCTATTCCAGAAAAAAGGAGATTAAAGACACATGACATCTAAATGCAATGTGTATCAGTAAATTGGATACTGAACCAGGAAAAAAAAAAGGGGGTGTTAAAGAGGACATTGGGATAACTGGCAAGATTTGAATACGGATCACATGTTAGACAATGATATTGTATCAATATTTAATTTCCTGATTTTGACCCTTGTACTGTGCTTAAAAGTAAGAGAATGTCCTTGTTCTTGTTTGTTCTGGGCCAAATATTTATATCCCTTGGTCCAACAGGAATGAGTGAACTTGTAGGAGAGTGAGAACGATTACTAAAAGTCAGGGCTGTTTTGAAAAATCTGGCATTTTTTAGAGTCAATTTCCCTCTGAGATCATTTGTCTACTAACGATAGGTGGGCTGGCGCAGAGGAGAGAATGCTATCATTGTACTTAGGGGATTATCTTTCAGCAGCGGAAAAGTAGCCTCTGGTTTAGCTCCTCTAACCTAAAGGCAATTTTCTTTTTTTGTTCATCTGAAGCTATTGTTATCTTCCAAGAGGGCTATGACTTCTATCATATTAGTGACGCTTTACAATAAAATTCTGGTGCAGCACATTCATTTCCCCTTTTCAAACGTGGGTCTGTAAGCATGAATGCGGCATTGAATTTCACTTGAAAAGAAAACAACAACAGGTATTGAGAAAACAAGTCTTTGGAGTGTTATAGTTTTTGTTCTTTTGAGAACAATGAAGGGGAGTCCATTCTCCCTCTCTAGTTCCCTGCTCTATGTGAGTACAAGAGAAATATCAGAATGTGCAGTTGTGGTCAGAACCCAGAGGAGATGTGTGTTCATAATCTGTCATTATATCCGTGTCATCCACTCTTTGGACCTCAGAGCTTGTAGAAATCTTCTCTGAGTCGATATAAACCATGTGCGCTTTTGTGGAAACCTGTGAAAGAGAGGCCTTTGATAAAATGGATGTGCGCTGAAGAATGTGGCTCTGTTTAGGGGAAGGTTTTCACGCTGCTGACACTTCGATGCAATTTAAGCACAAGGCTGTTAACAGCTCCGGTGTCAGCGTCACGGCCATTACTAGGGTAGCAGGTCTGTACAAGGGCTCTGGGTTTACTGCTATGATGGTTCATTAGAGCTGATCAATTGCTGATCTGGGTTTCGTTGACCTCTCCGTAACCCCTGCCAGTGGATTGTTTTTATCAAAAACGTTTCATACTACACCTGCTCACTGTGAAATAATGCTGAGGAGGACCCTGAACTATCAGCTCATGAAGAGCAGAGGGAGCTAGAAGTCTGCCTTCCTACGTAAGATGTTTTTGGGAAATCTACACTGTGCCGCTTGGAGTTATACTGGTCTTTTCCTCTGTGCTCTCCAAACATGAAAGAGAGGAGGACCTGCCCCTTCTTTCACTTTATGTTGGGGTCTTGGTGTCATTGCAACATTCATGTGCTTTTAAAGTGAAGAACCTGTTTTTACTGGTGGATCAGCAAAAGTTACACCAAGTAAGTTTTATTGTCAGGATTTTATTTTCCATTTAAATTCCCTCTCACAGTCTCTGCAGAAGTTAAATTTTTCTGTTACAGGCTTATAACCTTGACATCTGCTGTCCCACTGCAGGTTCCTTAAATATGACATTACATTGTTGGTTCTTTGTTACCCGATACCTCCATTAAAGCAATTTTCAGTTGTAATTGATGTAGAGGCTTTGTTAAAATGGCATCTCCTCTTTTTTATTCTGAGCTATGAATTAACATAATTTATATTGGAAAGCATAGGGAAGATTAAAAATTCTAATTAAAACAAAGTGCTTTTTTTTAAGAAAAAGATTTTTGTCTTAATTTTTGCATATGATTATTTTATTTAATGTTTCCCCTTTATTATTTTAATGGCAAAACCTAATTCTGGACGGGGTCCTGGCCCCAGCTATCCTAGCCATTGGTGAATTCCCAGAAACTACATCTATACATCTTCAAGGTAATTCTGAGAGAATGCCTTCCTGCTCTTACTTGTTCTTTCTGGGTTTTTCCACTGCCAGCAAGGGAGAAGAAAAAGTCCTTCTGACACTTTACTAAAAACCTGCTTATCTTTTAACCACAAACATTCTCTTTGAAAGCTGTCTCAAATAAGTGCCAATTGCACAGAGCTGGTGCATGGTGAAAAAAAAATAAAAGAACTGTAGTTTTGAATTGGGTATCCTGCAGAAACTTTTCCATTACAAAGATTTTATAATAATTGTTCTTTGTTACTTGGTAAGTAATAGGAAAATAAAAAAGACTGGTAACAATCAGAGGGAAAACAGAAATGTGAATGTGGAAATGGTGGGGTTGTGGGGAGGACCAAGTTGTGTCCTGAAATGTCCCTTCCTGGCCGTCACCAAGCTGCAGACTCCTGTCTTGAAAACACAGTGGCCCAGTTCCAAAGTCGGAGCGAAGGGATTGGCAGTGGAAGGGCTGCAAAGACCATCTGGGGTGGGACAATTTATAATCCCTCCACCTTCTTGCTGCCTGTTGCAAAGGGAACTGTGTGCTGAACCAGGCAGGAGAGAAGGGGTGGGCTTGGAGCTCCCATATTCACTTTAGAATTTCTAGCACCATCCACTGGGAGAAGGAAGCCTTTCTAGGAAGAGGAGAAAGTAGAACGGGGAAGCAAACAACAGAGCAGAGCTGTCCTTTTCCCTGACAGCGTTTCTCTGCTGGAAAGTGAGGCTTTTTCCCCAGAGGGAAACTATGTTGTAAACAAAAGCAAAGGAAGGATTTAGTAGAAATACTTCCTGAGTGGAGGAAACGACTGTTCTCATGGGGGTTTTTGCATATTCCCGCCAAGCCTCAATCCATCCTTTCCATCTTTTGTCTACCGGCTCTGATTGTGCGAGGCATTGAGCTTGTTGCTGGAGGGCAGGGGAATCACGGAGGACCCAAGCCCAGTTAGAAATGGTGTTTTGCGTAGAAATAGCTAGTTGGATTTTGTGCAGTAAACAAGACAGGGTTCACATCTGTAGGAGAAATAAATGAAAAGGAAAATTTTCACACTCTTTGTGTTCAAATAAGTTCTATTTTTTTTTTTTTCAGATCTAACTGGTTAGAGCATGCCTATTGCTTTTTCTTAATACTTCTTTGTGTCAGCATGGCAGGGGATCACAGTTGGTCTTCAGCATTTTAACATCTTACATCAGATGTTGCTTTGTTAGGACTTGTCAAATGTCCATTATTTATCCACAAGACTGGTGTGTGAATAGTTTCTGAGGGATCTTTGAGTGTGACCATTTGAAAATCAAAGTTACTTCTTAGTTGTTACACGCAGACATAAACATACTATAGGTTTTGTTCCTATGGCTGGAACATTGCAACTTGTCCTAAGGTCCTTGTCATTACTTGAACTTTTTTTAGTTAATTGTTGGGTGGTCACTCTTTGTACTCAAAACTTTGACTATTAGTCATCTGAGAGGGGAATAAGGGGCTAGAACCTCAGCTTGATCCAACAAAGAGAGCAATGGCCTGGGTGGCTGGAAATGGAGGTTCTAGTAGGTCTAGCCCCAACTGGACCACTTACCAGCTGGTGGATCTTCAGCATATACATTGCAGCTGTGGTCTCTTTACTCATCCATAAAATGACTCATAACATCTAGATGATTTCTAAGGTCTTGTTATTCTGTGGCATGTTGTGATTCCTTCAGCAAAGAATCATCAGTAAACACTCAGGTGTTGGGCTCTGTACTGCAGATATGGCTGTGAGAAGGACAGATGTTGTCTGTGTTACAACAGAACTCACCGGCTAACGGGAAGACAGGTATTAAGGACATGACAACATAAAAAGTTATGAAATTTCTGTCATTATAATTGTGATGACAGACAAGTACAGTGCATACAAGGAGACTGCACATAAATTGGGAGTTCCAGAGGAAAGACCCAAAAGTGAGTCTAGATGGCTAGACATTTTAGGTGCACCTTCACCACAGCTGGAAGAAGTTTCTGCAGAGAGGATATTTTCGCTTTCATTAAATGACAAATTAAAATTCTTTTATCTACTTTCCATATAACACTCTTTCTCATTTTGAGCCCTCATGATCCTTTATTTTTGCTTCTTTTATGGTGCTTATCACTTTCTACCCTAAGTTTATTCAAATAAATACCCTTTGTTACTTAATTTGACATTTATCCAGAACTCATTACACGTTAAGCCTTGTTCTAGGATGTGGGAATTATATAAACTGAGATACGATGCTTGCCCTCCAGGAAAGTTAGATCTAATACCAGGCATGTTAACAATGATTGCAATATCATGTTGGAAGGAGCTAGCCAGTTGAAATAGCACATAATCAATGTGAGGGTAGGATTGATTGTTCTTTAACATTGATTTATTCATTATTCTTCCAATGAATTTATTGAGCATCAGTTGTATTCAAGAAGTGCTACAAATCATAGGGGTCAGAAGACCTAAATGAAACAAATTAAAAGTGTGAAGATTTCAGCTCTCATTGACAAATAATTACACAAACCACTTTTAAATTACAGTTGTGAGAAGTGCTGCCTTTTAATTTTTTATGTGAAATCTGACACAGTACAATGCAAAAATCTTAAAACTTGATAAGGAGAGTTCCTTCCTGTTCACCTTGCTTCCTCCCCTCTTCTCTCCTCCATGGAAACCACTATTCCAATTTCTAACATCAAGAGAATAGTTTTGTATATTCTTGAACTATACAAATGAAATAATGTAGTAATAATCTTTTGAGTCTGGCTTCTTTCATTCAACAGAATTTCTGAGATTTATCCACATTGTGTATATTACTTCTTCTTTAATGTAAGCATTGGATATTATAAATTTCCCTCAATAGTGCATTCCTCCCTCCTTGAAATTGATCGGTTCTGTTTCCATTATCATTGAGTCCAAACTATTTTCTGATTTCCCTTGCAAAAACCCATTTTAATACCTTATTGTATTAAAGCCTCCAAATATGATTGTGGCTTTGTCTATTTCTCACTTTACTTCTGATAGTTTTTAGTTCTTATATTTTAAAGCTGTCTTATTAAATCTTACTCATTTGGAATTCTTTTGTCTTTCTGATGAGTTGAACCTTTTGTCATTAAGAAATACTCCTCTTTTATAACTATTAAAGCTCCTGGTTATGTAATCACACCATCTCTTTACATGTCACATAAGTTTCTGTACTCTTATTTTTAAGCTATCTATGTCTTTTTATTTAAATAGTAATCTGGCAGTATTTAGGTGGGTCTTGTTCTTTTACTCAGTCTCACAATCTCTTTTAGTTGAATGTTTTAGTTTATTTATACTTTAAGTGATTATCAATATAATTGGTCATGTCTTGTTTTTTCTTCCTCTGTTTTTTGTTCCTGTTCATTTTTACTCTCCCTGGTTAACCAAGCATGTTTTACTCTATCATTTAATTTCTCTATTAATTTTAATCTACTTTTTTTCAATATATATTTTAGTGGTTGTTTTAGGGATGACAATAGGGTATAATATATCCAAAGTTAAATAAGTATTGTGAAAAACCACTTTACCTAATTTATAAGAACTTTGCCACAGTGAAATTCCATTGACTGTCATTGTTTGTGCTATTGCTCTGATGTATTTTACTTCTGTATGTCATAAACCCCATAATAAAATGCTATTTTTGATTTCTTTTTGCTTTAAATTGCTGTCTTTTAGAAAAATTAATATGAGGAAAATAAGTAATTTATTTACCCACATATTTACCATTTCTGGAACTCTTCATTCTTTTTTTTTTTTAAAGATTTATTTTTTATTTATTTCTCTCCCCTTCCCCCCCAGCCCCTTGCATTGTCTGCTCTCTGTGTCCATTCACTGTGTGTTCTTCTGTGACCGCTTCTATCCTTATCAACAGCACCAGGAATCTGTGTTTCTTTTTGTTGCATCATCTTGCTGTGTCAACTCTCCATGTGTGCGCTGCCATTCCTGGGCAGGCTGCACTTTCTTTTGCTCAGGTGGCTCTCCTTACAGGGTGCACTCCTTGCATGTGGGGCTCCCCTAAGTGGGGGACACCCCTGTGTGGCACGGCACTCCTTGTGCACATCAGCACTGTGCATGGGCCAGCTCCATACGGGTCAAGGAGGCTGGGGGTTTGAACCGCAGACCTCCCATGTGGTAGGTGGACGCCCTATCCATTGGGCCAAGTCCACTTCCCTTCATTCTTTTTTTTGGATTTGAGTTTCAATTTGTTATCATTTCTCTTCAGCTTGAAGAACTTCCCTAAACATTTCTTGTTTATAGGTTGGGTAGCAAGCAAAACAAAACAAAACTAACAAAAAACCCTTCTTATCTTTTGTTTATCTGAAAATGTCTTTCATTCTTGTTTTTGAAGGGCACATTTTCTGGATATAGAATTTTGGATTGATGGTTTTTTTTCTTTCAGTACTTTAGAAATATTTCATTCTCTTCTGATCTTTAATATTTCTGGTGATATGTCAGCTATCATAATTATCTTTGTTTCTCTGTATACAGTGGGCCAGTTTTCTCTGTCTGCTTTCAGTTTTTTCCTCCTTTTCCTTGATTTTCAGCTTACTGCACTATGGTGAGTTAAGGATGTTCCTAGATGTGATCTTCTTTGTAGTTATTCTGCTTTGAGTTTGCTGAGATTCTTGAATATTCTCATAGTATTTGGGGAAGTTTTAACAACGATTTCTTCAAATAGTTTATCTGTCTCATTCTCTTTGTATTCTCCTCCTGGAACTTAAATCACATATATTTTAGAATGCTTAATATTGTCCTATGGGTCACTGCAGTACTTTTTTGTTATTGTTTCCAATCTATTTTCTCTTAATCTGTCTCTAAGTTAACCAATCCTTTCTCCTTTTGGCTTCAGTCTGTCATTAAACTTATCCAGTGAATAGTTTATTTAACATATTTCTCTTTTAAGTTCTAAAATTTTCATTAGGTCTTATTTTTTTATTTTTTTTAATTTTTTTAATTTTTATTTTTTTTTTATTTTATTGACTTTGTAATAATATTACATTAAAAATATATATGTGAGGTCCCTTTCAACCCCACCCCCCCACCCCTAGGTCTTATTTTTAAAGTTACCATTTCTTTGATGAGAGTCCCTATATATGTACTGATTGTGTTCACCTTTTCTTTTAATTCCTAGAAAATATCTAAAATAGTTCTCTTAAATTCCTTCTGTATTAATCCCAACATCTGGGTCATTTCTATTTCCACTGACTGCTTTTTTCTTCTGAGATCACATTTTTAGGCTGCTTTACTGTCTAGTAATTTTTGGTTACAAGTTGGACTTTGTGGATTTCACTGATTTTTATAAATTTTCTCAATGTAATTTAATATTGTTCTATGCATGTAGAGGTGTTTGATAACTACCAGATTTATTGAACTCAAGATGCCATGCCTTAGTTTCTCCATTATTTACTATAATACTGAGATGGAAGACAGCAGCCAGTTGAAATATGGCATGTTGCTAAATGTAAGAGGACTTCTGATTTCAGAGATGTTAAAATGTAGAGAAATACATGCCATAAAGTTGATGAAATATGTTATTAAATTGATAAATAAACATATGCCCCGTTTCTTACAAATGCATAGTTATATGAGTGTGTGCACATGAATGTATGCATGTGAATTTTCTTAAATGAGCACTGGCATTAGGAAACAATTATTAATGAAATGAAAAGGAGAGAATGATTTACCATACATAGCAGGGCAGCTATGCATAAGGAGTGAATACAACATTGGCTTCTTTGTTTCAAAAGAACCATTTAATTTGTCTTTCAGCTGAAAGAAAGATTAAAATGTTTGTTATAAATCTTGAAATACAAACATAGTTTTGAAAAACTTGTAATTTCTATAGTTTGATTATATTAGTACCTACCCCTATTCAGAATTCAGATAAAGGTATTAACAAATTTAAAGACAGAAAGTGCAACTTTAAAGCAGTGATAATTGATAAAAATCTGATTTGGTGTTGTCTGATCATTTTATTTTATAGTTCAGAGGGAAAAAGTGACATTATTTATTCCTTCCAAATCTCTCTTTTATTTGCCTGTGCCACATTTCCACAATAGTGACTCTCTTTCTTTGCTACTTATGTGTTTAGAAATTCTGGATCCTGTTAAGGCTAATTGCATCACTGGTGGATAACCTGGTAAAACTCCTATGTGTTTTCCCCCTTGTCATAGACTTTTATGCTACACATTATTATTCTTTTCTATCATAACCATGTATAACTTAATTTTGGGTTAAGAATGGCTACAGAAGTCTGCATTGTTGCTTTAGAAAGCACTGTCTTTCCCACCCCTGACATTGGAACTTTGTGATTCCTTTAATTCTTGGCCTTTCTCAAGTGGACTTCTCAATGCTTGGGAATATTTATTTTAAATAAATATTTGTTTTAAACACATTTGTTTTAGATAATACATTTTAAATACAATAAAACACTGCCAATTCAAACTTTATTAAATATCCAAATTAACAAACACTTTTAAAGTTCAGAGTTTTGTTGTTTCCACACACACAGTGTCATGGTAGGATTTCAGACCTCAGCCAGTTTGCAAAGGGGACATTTGGGGACATCAGGGACTTTTTGGCATGTCTACAAACATGTTGGATAAACACTTAGTGGTTCTGTTAATCATAATATTCAGAGTCCCACATTACATTTCCAGAAATCTTTGTGTCTTTCATTAAGATGGCTGACTGCAGAGTTCATTGTCAGACCTCAGAAATTACCTCGGGATCTTTCTCCAGCAAATTCTTTGGCAGCAGTGAGAGTGCCCTTAGGTTGCTGATTTTTCACCAAGGATCTTGTGGTCTAGGGACTTGCCAACTGCTATTGAATTTTTAAAGTAAAACTTGCATCTGGTAGCAATCCAGAAAGTAGACAACTCAGCAGAAATTTTCCCACCCCACTTAAGACTGTTAATAAAGGAGCTGAGACTTAGGCAGATGAAGTAATTCTCACCTTTTCTACTCTTGGAGTAGTTTGTGATGCAGGTTTTTATAGTATATATAGCTTCAAGCACACATTTTAGGATGTTTCTCTTTGCTGGTTAATTAATAATAATAGAATATAGGGACAATGATATGAGTAATAGACAGCACAATTGAAAATTATTAGTGCAGATAATGATTGAAGTGCTCCACAGGCATTTATTTTTCTCCACAGTCCTATAAAATAGACACTCTTATTATCTGTCTTTTATATTTGGAGAAACTGAAGATTGAAAGGACAATGAATGGCTCAAGGTCACACAATATTAGGTAGCAGAGCCAGAATTCACTTCCATGTCTGTCTGTCTCTAAAGACCAAAAAGCTGTTGCCTCACATGGCCACAGTTTGTAACACTGACCTTAATTTGCATGGGAGTAAATCTGATAAAGAAATAAATTTAAGATAAAAGTTATCATGGGGTATTTAAAAGGCATATGAAATACTTAAAAAATAAATGTTCTGGAATGGTAAAACTTGACTCAGAAACATTTGAAATAAAATAAATTTCTTACTAAGATATAATGATTTAGTGAAAATGATTCAACATTGATTTCCAGATATTATTAGAAACATATACATATGGAGAGGTTCCCTCTTCTGGTGTAGAGTTGGATCTATTCTTTGTAGTGTAGACAATGTGCTCTTTTAAAACATATATGGTCAGATTACTTCTTTGCTTATACTTGTGCTTTTGCTCACACTTAGAGCAAAATCTAAATGCCTCACAAGCCTTACACAACTTTGCACAATCTTCCCAGGATCATGCAGTGGACTCGGCAGCTACCACTTACTTCTTTTCTCCATGTTTGCTGTGTTCCTGCCCCACTCCCTTCTGTTCTTGGAGCACACCAGTGGGATTTATTTATTTGTTGTTTCCCCCATTAAAATTAAGCTCCACGAGAACAGGCACCCCACATCCAGTAGGGGCTTCATAAATATATGTTAAAATTATTTGACATCTATAATGGTAATATATTGATCAAAACCCACGGCTGACTGATGACAATCATCAGTGAATTGTTAATAATTCATGAAGTTGTCATCTGTTTATTTCAATTAGAAAAAGCTGAATCCTTCTTAAAATAAATATTTATGGCTTGACCAGAAGTGGTTCAATTGCTGCTGTAAAAATCAAACACATTTTTATATACTAATGGCAGACTTTTTAAAAAGCAATTTTATTGAGACATACCATACAGTCAATCTAAAGTGTACATTCAGTGGTTTTTAGTATTATTGCAGAGTTGTGCATTCATCACGGTAATCAATATTAGAGCATTTTTATTACTCTAAAACATAAACCCCATACCCCTTAGCAGTCAGCTCTTAATCCCTCTATCCTTCCCCTGCCTTATATAACTGCTAATATAATTCTGTCTCGATATAAATTTATTTATATTTACATTTTGTATAGGTACTGTCAAACAATATATAGTACTTTGTGTCTGATTTATTTCACTTAATATAATTCACTTAATATATTTCACTTAATATAACTGGAAAGTGTAAATATATTACTATTCCCTACAGTCCATAGTTTGCTTTAGGTGTACTTTTGTCCAAATACCACCCTCTTATTAACATCTTGTAATGTTAGTGTTTATTCTGATTCACGGAGAAACATTCTTATATTTGTACTATTAACCACATTCATTGTCCACAAGAGGGTTCCTTATGCTATACAGTTGCATGTTTCATTTTTTTTTATTAAAAAAATTTTATTGGAGTATATCACTGACACATAAACAATAAGTATATAATAATATTGTGAACTTATAAAACATCATACAGGACTCTCATAACTTACCCTACCACCAATACCTTGCATTGCTGTTAAACATTTTAAACTAATGATTAAAGAGCATTGTGAAAATATTACTCCTAACCAAAGTGTTTTCCCCCAACCCACCCTATTAACTTTATATAATTTATATATGAACATGCATAAATAATAAGTGTATAGTAAAAGTTGTGAGCTTACAAAGCAAACATGCATAACATTGTACAGGGGTCCCAAACATCAACCCTCCACCAACACCTTGCATTTTCAGGAGACATTTGTTACAGATTATGAAAGAATATTGTCAAAATCTTACTACTAATCATAGTTCTTATCTTACATTTGATGTATTTTTCCCCCAACCCACTCTATTATTATTATTATTATTTAAAGATTTATTTTTATTTACTTCTCTCCCCTTACTGCCCTCCCCACCCCCTTCCCGACCCCCCCCCCCCCCGCCAGTTGTCTGCTCTCTCTGTCCATTCCCTGAGTGTTCTTCTGTGACCTCTTCTATCCTTATCAGCGGCACTGGGAATCTGTTTCTTTTTGTTGCGTCATCTTGTTCTGTCAGCTCTCCATGTGTGCAGTGCCATTCTCGGGCAGGCTGCACTTTCTTTTGCGCTGGGAGGCTCTCCTTACAGGGTGCACTCCTTGCGCGTGGGGCTCCCCTACGCGGGGGGCACACCTGCGTGGCAGGGCACTCCTTGTGCACATCAGCAGTGCACATGGGCCAGCTCCACACGGGTCAAGGAGGCTGGGGGTTTGAACCGCAGACCTCCCATGTGGTAGGTGGACACACTATCCCTTGGGCCAAGTCCGCTTCCCTATTATTAGTTTTAAAATATATTTTTTATGACAGAAGTTGTAAACTTATAAAACAATCATGCACATGTGCAGAATTCCCAAACAACATCCATCTATAAACACACCACATTGTGGTGGAACATTTGTTACATAAAATATCATCTGATTGCTACCATGTCCATAGAGTACATTTGGCACACATTCTCCATACTGCCCCATTATCAACACAGCACATCTTTGGCATAGTTGTAAACATATTACATTATTACTGCTAACCACAGTCCATAGGTCACTCCAGCTGTGTTTTTCCCATGCTCCTCCACATTGCCACCACTCTGTAGTCATGATGTACATTTGCTCTAGCTCACAAAGGACACTCTTGCATCTGTACCATCAACCACAATTCTCATCCCTTTCTTGGTTTACTGTGTTATTCAGTTCCTAGATTATTCTATACCATTCTGTCAATCGGCATTTACATCCCTAGACTATTATTTTCAGCTACATCCCCATTTATAAACTACCTGTTACTTACTATTTGTTACCATCCACTCTAAACATTTCCACACTTTTACATTAAAGCTAATTAAAACTTCTATATAACATTAAATATCAGTAGTCCATCTCAGCCCTCCTCTTTTTTTGTCTTTATTTTTTTAGTATTACATTAAAAAAATGAAATCCCCATATACCCCCATCCCCCTCACCCTACTCCTCCCCCCATAACAACAATCTCCTCCATCATCATGAGACATTCATTGCATTTGGTGAATACATCTCTGAGCACCGCTGCACCTCATGGTCAATGGTCCACATCATAGCCCACACTCTCCCACAGTCCACCCAGTAGGCCATGGGAGGACATACAATATCTGGTAACTATCCCTGCAGCACCACCCAGGCTAACTCCAAGTCCCAAAAACGCCCCCACATCTCATCTCTTCGTCCTACCCCCAGCAGCCACCATGGCCACTTTCTCCACACCAATGTCACATTTTCTTTGATTACTAATCACAATAGTTGATGAATAGAATATCAGTAAGTCCACTCTAATCCATACTCTATTCCTCCATCCTGTGGACCTTAGAATGGTTGTGTCCACTCCACCTCTGTATCAAGAGGGGGCTTAGATTCCAGATGGATGCTGGATTCAATTCTCCTGCTTTCAGTTGCAGGCAGTCTTGGCTCCCTGGTGTGGTTCAGCCCTCCTCTTATCTCCTTTAAGAATCCACCACCTACCACCAGGACTTGAAGATATTTTCCTGCAGTTTTTTCTAGAAGCTTTATGGTTCTTGCTTTTACATTTAGGTTTTTTATCCATTTTAAGTTAATTTTTGAATAAGATATGAAATAAGGGTCCAGTTCTTTCAGCACCATTTGTTGAATGGATTGTTCTGCCCGAGATGTGTGGGTTTGACAGGCTAGTCAAAAATCACTTGACCATACATGTAAAGGTCTGTTTCTAAACTATCAACTTGGTTGCACTGGTCTATGTGTCTGTCTTTATGCCAGAACCATGCTGTTTTTATCACTATAGCTAGGTAATATAATTTAAAGTCTGGAGATGAGAGTTCATTTTTCCTTTTTAAGATGTTTCTGGCTATCAGGACCCCTTACCCCTTTTCAGTAATTTTGATAATCGTGTTTTCAATTAAAAAAAATGCTGGTGGAATTTTTATCAGATTGCATTGAATCTATATATCAATTTGAGTGGCATTGATGTCTTTATGATATGTAGTCTTCCAATCCATAAGCATGAAATGTTCTTCCAGTTATTTAGGACTTTTAAAATTTCTTTTGACATTGATTAGCAGTTTTCTGAATAGAAGTGCTTTACATTGTTAAGTTTATTCCTACTTGAGTTTCATCTGTCATATTTTATTTTCCCCACTCCTTTGACACTTTTGGTTTCTTTCATTGATAGAATCTTCATTTTGAGACTCTCTTCCAGGCCTTTCTCTCATGTCTTTTCTTTTCAGGCTGTAGCATACCCTTTAACATTTTCTGAAAATCTGGGCTGTTGGTAAGAAATACTCTCAGTTTCTGTTTATCTGTGAATATTCTAATCTCACCCTCATTTTTGAAAGACAGTCTTGTTGGATATAAGATTCTTGGCTGAAAGTTTTTCTCTTGTAGTATCTTAAATATATCATTCCACTGTCTTCTCACCTCTGTAGTTTCTGGTGAGAAATCAGCATTTAAACTTACTTTATATGTTATATATTGCTTTTCTCTTGCTGTTCTCAGAATTCTCTCTGTCTTTTGGATTTGACATTCTGATTAATACGTGTCTTAGAGTTGGTCTATTCAGATTTATTTTTGAATGGGAGTACGTTGTGCTTCTTGGACATGGATATCTATGTCCTTCAATAAATTTGGAAAATTTTGTAACATTATTTCTTCAAATATTCTTTCTGCCCTTTTTACCTTTCCTTCTCCTTCTGGGACACCCATGACACATATGTTTGCATGTCTTTTGCTGTCTTTAAGTTCTCTGAGACCTTGTTCAAAGTTTTCCATTCTTTTCTTCATCTGTTCTTTCGTGTGTTCACTTTTAGAGGCCATTTCTTCAAGCTCATCAATCATTTCTTCTGCCTCCTCAGATCTGCTATTTATGATTCCAATGTTTTTAGATTTAATTTATTGTGCCTTTCATTCCCGTAAATTCTACTATTTTTCTATGTATGCTTTCAAATTCTTCTTTGTGCTCACCCAGTGTCTTCTTAATATCCTTAATCTCTTTAGCCATCTCATGGAATTTATTAAGGAGATTTGTTTGAACATCTATGATTAGTTGTCTCAACTCCTTTATGTCATCTGGAGGCTTACCTTGTTCCTTTAACTGGGCCATAGCTTCCTGTTTCTTGGTGTGGATTATAATTTTTATTGGTGTCTTGGCATCTGACTTACTAGAGTATTTATTCTGGGTGCAGTTTTTCTCTTTAGTTGAGGGCTTCCTGCCCTTTCTCCCTTGCTAGTTGTGCAGTAGGAGCCAAGGATGTAGTTGGTGCTATAAGCTATAGAGGGTCAAGCTGCCCTCATTGCCCCATGGACCAAATAAGCTTCTCCCAACTTTTTCCTTTGCCAGGGGTAGGGACAGAGTAACAATTATGTGGAATAATCCAATTTGTGCAGGTCTAGACTATAGTTGCTCAGAGAGACTGAAGAGGCTTCACACCCCTTTCTCCCCTGCCTGGGGCAGGGATGGAGCTGCAGGTGCAATCTGTGCAGTGCGGGTCCAAGATGACCACAGTTGCCCTGGTAGACTTCTGATTATTCAGTCTGCCAGGCAAAGGTACCTGCATTTACCTGGTGCAGGGCCCACCAGCCTCTTCCTTGTTAGAGGTGGGGCTAAAGCCTAGGCTGGGGCTGCAGGCCGATCTGGGTGAAAGAAACCGGTTCCAGCCATCACTGTAATTTTTGGTCAGCCCGGCTTCCCCACAGGCTGGGGGTGGAGTCAAAATGGCAGCCACCGGCCTCTTTCCAACTTGGACAGATTCATACCCCAGCTGTTCCTAGGGTTATTCCTTAGCCAGCCGAGTGTACTACAGTAGCCAAAGTCCATGGCCAACCATCTCCTCCTCCCCTGTTTTTGGGAAACATAGCTTCTAATTCCAGCCACAGAATAGCTCCTGGGGCGGCTTGTGCCACCAGAGTAGGATAATCACCAGCCTCCACAGCTTGGCTGGTAATTTCCTGGAGAGGCTGGCATAGGTCCCCTCCAGCTTCCTCCCTGCCAGAGGTAGTGCTGGGGCTTAGGCTAGAGAGCAGTTTGATCTGGATGTAGAGAATCCGGTCCCCACCAGCATTGTGATTTTCAGTCTACCCCGCTTCCCCTCGTGCCAGGTGTGGAGTTAAGATGGCGGCTCCTGTCCTCTTTCTGACTTGGACAGTTCAAACTTTAGCTGTTCTCAGGATTATGCTTTAGCCTGCTGAATTTACTCATCGGTAGGTGAAGTTGGTGCCCAACCGTCTCTTCCTCCCCCATTTTTTGGAATTGAACTTTCAATTCCAGCCATGGAACAACTACCGAGGTGACTTGGACCTCCAGTGGAGGATGGGCACTGGCCTCTGGGGCATGGAGTGCTCTACTTACAAGTCTTCTCTGCAGATGGGCAGTCTCCTCCTTCCATTCCTTCAAGGATATTGCAGAATGCTCTTCTGGTCTCCTGGAGCCCCCAAACAGGTGCTTCAGCTAGCTCCAGAGCGCTCTGGGTGTTTAGTAACTGCCCTGTAGCAGGAGCTGACTCTAGGAGCTCCTTACTCTGCTGCCATCCTCCTTGTTGTTTCTATTTACATTTTCAGCTTTCCTTCTAGTGACATAAACACCCATAAACATTCCCTTTCAACCACTATCATACCCATATATTAGTCCTAATTACCTAATTTGCTATATTGTGCTATCATCACCTCTATCCATTTCCAAACATTTACAATCAACCTTATTATAAATTCTGCACAAATTAAGCCTCAACTTCCCATTCTGTATCCTCATTCTAACCTCTCATGAATTTGCTCATTATCTTTAGTTCATATTAGTGAGATCATACAGTATTTGTCCTTTTGTGTTTAGCTTGCTTCTCTCAATATAATGTCCTCAAGGTTCATCCATGATGGCACATGCATCACAACTTCATTTCTTCTTACAGCCAAGGAATAGACCATTGTATGTGTGTATCAGTTTGTTTATCCATTCATGGTTTGATGGACCCCTGGGTTATTTCAATCTCTTGACAATTGTGAATAATGCCACAATGAACATTGGTGTGCAAATGTCAGTTCATGGCTCTGCTTTCAGTTCTTCTGAGTAAATACCTAGTAGTGGGATTTGCCAGATCATGTGATGGATCTATATTTAAATTCTGGAGAACTGACAGTCCTCCACAGTGCCTGTACCATTCTACATTCCTACCAACAGTGAATAAGCATTCCTATCTCTCCATATCCCCCTCAACACTTGTAGTTTTCAGTCTTTTTAATAGTGACCATTCTAATTGGCACAAAATGATATCTCATTTTAGCTTTGATTTTTATTTCCCTATTTGCTGGTGATGTTATACATCTTTTCGTGTGGATTTTTTTTTCCCCGTTTGTATTTCCTCTTTGAAAAAATCTCTCTTCAAATCTTTTGCCTAGTTTTTGATTGGGTCATTTGTCTTTTTATTCTTGAATTGTCAGATCTCTTTATATATTATGGATATTAAACCCTTATCTGATATGTGGTTTCCAAATATTTTCTCCCATTGAGTCAGCTACCTTTATACTATTGGCACACTTTTGGTGAAACAGCTGGTTTTTGTTGTTACTTACAATAAATTAATGAAGTTGCTAATTTTCCTCATCTAAATTATATTTTGTATTCCACTTATTATGCATTTATAAATATATGAATATGCTAATCAACTATAAACAATGGCATTGACTATATTCAGTGGTATATGAAGTGAATTATTCATCAAGTTATTTTAGTAAACAGATATGTGCTTATAGAAAAAACAATTATTTGAATTATTTGGAAAGGAAAAAAATTGGAAGGGAAACAATCTATTATCGATTTACCTGCCCAACTCCCCAAATCAATGCTACCTACAGCATGTGTGGGGCAACCTCTTACCATACACGTAAGAACTCAGAGGGAAACAACCAGCCTTTAAGGCTCAGTGTTTGACAGCAAAAACGTGTTTTGAGGTCATTCTGAATCTGTTTCCAACAGAAAGTGTATTCTAACACTATCATCTCCTCAGAACACCTTTAAAAGCCATGAGTCAGCCTCTCATGGAAAATCCTAGATCTGAAATTTCACTTGTCCATAGTAAAATAAAAACAAAACAAAACAACTGGTGAAACAATGCGCTTTCTCATGCCGATGGTCATTAATGGAGGAGGAAAAAAGGTTTACTTCCTGGAAGTATTTCCTTAGTAACCAGGGACCCTGAAACTTGGCTGAACAACTGGGCAAGCCCTGTGTGTTCTCAGACTTCTTCTTACTCCTTGTAAATCAGGGAGTGGGACTGGATTGATTTTCCTTCCTACTCTAGAATGATATGCTCCTGAGCTGGTTGAGTTTTCAGGGGAAAGGATACCAACTATTTTTCCAGAGGGCATCTGCTCATTCTTTTAGGAAATCCAGCGACAACTAAGGGAAACAGTCTCTGAGAACAAAACCCTCTCTGTATTCTTTTTACCCCTTGAAATTGATACAAACTTTCTACTTCAAAACTGAAACAGGGAAATATCAGTGAAAGATTGCTTGATTGGAACATTCACAGATCCCTGCTGGTAAATTTATCAGGTGAGATTTAAAAAGGTTCTTCTGAATAATAAAAATGATATATTTTTGTAATTTTAAGAACTTATCTTTGGAAGTTAAATGATGTGCTTTACTCCAAATCTTGGTTTGCTCTATAACTAAAGAAATTCAGAACCAAATTAAACCTTTGCTTTCACCTATTTGAAAGTGATTATGCCATGCATATGAATGTATTGGTAATTTATCCTCCTTCCTAAAAGGTTTCAGGTGGTTGAGAACATACAATCACCCTGAAAATTATTTTCTATAATTTAAAGCTTTTGTCATCTCGTTCTACATGAAACTGGTTGAAATATGAGACCATTCTGATTAAAAGTGGGGAGAGGGCTGAAGAAGAGCAGGAAGGAGAATTACAGCTTCATAGCAGAACTTTTGGAAACCTAGGTCAAGAAGAGAGTTGGCACATAGACAACCTTTGTCCAGTCAACATGCCTCTTGGATTGTTAGAAAATAAAAGAGGATTCATGTGTCGGCTCATGTTCACCCATTAACATTTCTGATAAGTTCGCTCTTAGCTGGTGAGAGCTGGACTTCTGAAGAAGGAAAGACATGGATTTGAATCCTGGCTTTTTCCTTTTTTTTCCTAACGGTGAGACCTGGAGCAAATTTCCTAGCCTCTTGGAGTCTCAGTTTCTTGTCTAATCAGGATGACTGGCTAACTGGCTTACAGGAAGAGCGCAGCACCTTGCGTGGCACGCAGGACGTTTCGAGTTGTAGTAAGCATGATGATTTTGGGGACCCTAATTATGCAATGCCCAGAAGTCAATTACACATGTAATTGCATCTTTAGTGCCTGTCTCCTTGGTGGACTCTAAGCTCTTGAGGCAGAGGCCACGGCTGCTTCTCAGTGCTGCCTCCCAGGCTTGGGGCACCCAGCTGACACTCAGGAAGTATTTGACGAAGGACTGGATGACAGAAGGAAAAACGAAGAGTCACTTCAAGAGTTAGCTCCCCCGTAGGAAGAGGGTTAAAAGCTTCATCTGCCAACGATGCTGCTGGTGGCCGTGGTGGTGGCACCCAGGCCTCTTCAGGACCCTGAGGGCGCAGTGTCCATCCTCTCCAGGGTCCTCCCAGGTGCAGAGCTCAAACCATTTCTGGCCACATTTGGACTTGCCCAGGTATGTGCGACAGCTAGAGAGCCTTTCTCTCTACAGACCTGACAACATTTCCCTCCATTGTCATCAGCCAGTTTAGCACTAGGTTAGCCAATTGTTCAGGTTTAAAAATAAATATATTCTCTTGTATGTCAGGAGAGAAAGACAAAAAGAGGCTGGTGCTAGGACACATGTTATATTCCACTTCAAATATCATTAATGGCTTTAAAGAAAACCTCTCTCCTAATTGCCTTCATTTTTTTCCTTTATTTTTATAATTACCCTCAATATTCTGTCTTCATTATTAAATGCAGGTCATTTATTATATTCTGCATTTCTTTTGGGCTTTGATTTACCAACTTGTCTGGGGCCTTCTGAATTAAAAGTAACATTTAACTGTAGGGCAGGTGGTTCAAGGAGCATGCCCTGACCAGCCACTTAAATTTCCAGGTGCCTCACCATTTTAAAAATGTTTGGGGAGAAATGGATGTCTGGACTTTCAAAGACAACATAACTGCTAGATTGAAATCAGCAAACTTGTGTAATTATCTTTGGTTTGGAGTCATCTGTATTGGACTTACAGGTCTCATATGCCCCAACTCCAACTGTTGGTTTTGACCTTGAATCTCAGACACATCCCCAGCCATGGCCACCCCCACTTCAGGTTTTTGTGTGAGAGGAGTTAGAAGATCTTGACCCAGCATCACGGGGTGAGATAAGGTTGGGGGCCATAACTATCTCATTTACTCCTCACACCAACCTGGGAAATAGGCCCTATAACTACCCGTCCCTTCACAGATGATAAAACAGACATTCAGAGGTATTAAATAAATTTCCCAAAATCATAAGTGTGGAAGAGGCAGACCTGGGGTTGAAAGTAAGCTGGTTTTGGTTCCATGAACAGTGCTTCTATATTATGCTTTCCAGCAGGAAGACTTCATAAATATTCATTTACTAGGTCTTCCTTTGATCTGGAGTTAGTGGGTGATCTGGGGTAGTAATGCATTTGGAAAACAGACTATCAAAGGTAGAGGTTGAATTCCTTTAAGTCAGGTAACCTGTGTTTTTTCAATGTTCTTGTACCATTTGGCTACAGAACTGTCTCCTGCAATAGCCAATGCTATTGGTCCTCTATTCTCTGATACCCTTTACAATATGCACGATGCTCTTTCTTGGGGGACTCTGCTCTCCGCTGAAGTAAGAGGCTCCTTTGGCCAGGTGATAGTGCCATTAGCTTCAACGTCTTCCTTGGTGAATACCTTGCTGATGTATGTATGTAGGTATATATGCACATCTATTATTTTCATAGATATACCTGCAAAGGAAAACATTTCAGAATATTTCCCCTGGGACCCCTGGCAGCACGTAGGGGGCCCCAACCAATGGAGGTGCCTGATATGGGGAGTCAAGCCCATTGTGCTCACCTTTGTGTCCCTCCTCCACCTTTTTCTATTATCTTTAAGTTTAATAGACTGAAAAAACAGTGAAAAGGCAGCACAGGTGACACCCACTACTGAGCAAGGAGGGCTGAGGGGCCCTGGGAGTGTCTGCTGGTGGGATTAGAGTTAAGGTCTTACAGCCTTCCCCGGGGCTGTGGGAAGCTCCCTTGGACCCTGTGGGTGGGGAGCCACTGGCATATTTATTTTTTGGAGGGAGATAACTGTTTCTTGCTGCACGGTTATCTGTCTGGGACCAGAGCACCTTAGCGATAAGAATTTAATGAATACATATGAGAAGAGGAGATTCAAGTCACTGAGCAGCGGGCTGCCCCAGGCCTTTTCGCATTTCAGGACGGCAAATATTTAAGGGAGCCCCTTGCAGATGAGGTTCAGGGGATGCCAGGGAAGGAGCTGTGTTCTCACCTGCGGTTCCCAACAGCAGGTGGGTGGTCCGCCTTACTGAGAATCTTAGAAATCGCCCCTCGGTTTTGCCCAGTGTCTTTGGTTTTTATAGCTCACTTGCAGTTTTAAAAAAATATAATTAGGCCTGTCCTGGTGCCCATGATTTCACATGGCCCAGAGGATGCACTTTTAATTTATTCTTTGCTTCTAATTGTAGTGTCTGCCTATCAGGCTTTGCTGGCTAGAAGCGAGTGAGTGATGCTTTTGTAAAGTGGTTAATTGAATCTGGTAATGACTCCTGTCAGAAGTCCCCGGGGGCTGTGCTGGGCCCTGGGCATCATCCCTTGCTCTTGCACCCAGCATCTGTTGTGTCAGGACACTGAAGACTGTTCAAAGTAACAGCGATGGCAAATCAGAGCTCCTATCCTAGGGGCTCTAACTGTAATAGTGCACCAGTCTCTGGTGCAAATGTTTCCAGGTTAAAAAGGTTTAAGAAAATTTTTGCAACACATGCACCAAACAAAGGAGTAATATCTAAGATATAGAAAGAGCCCCTCCATATCAACAAGGAAAATGGGCAAAAGATATGAACAATCATTTGGCACAAATGGAATTATAAGGGACAAAGAAAAGATGCTCAATCTCACTAGTAATCGGGAAAAAGTAAGTAAAACTGTAAAATACCATTTTTTTACCCAGGTTTGGCAAAGTAAATAAAGTAACAATAAAAACAACAATATGGAAAGTTGGTAAGGGCTGGGGAGATGGGAATCCTATTGGTACCACCACTCCGCAGGTCAGTTTTTCTGAAGCCTGGGAATCTAAACGTGCACAGAACCTACGAGCCAGTGCTCTCCCTTCTCACAGTCTGCATTTAGAAACCTAGCAGATAGACACAGCAGTGCAGCAATGTTTGATTTAGCAAAAATTTAGAAACTACCGAAATGCCCACCAAGAGGGGAGAGGCCTAAGAAACGATGGCATATGCCTGGGATGGGATTCTAGACGGCAACTAACAGGAATGAAACAGATCTACAGGTAATGGCAAGGGCAGGGCCAAATGTGTTGTGAAATATAAGAAGCAAAGGGCACAATTTAGGATTATTTGATATTATATAATTTAGGTTAAAAAGGAAAATGATCATATATATTTTGTTTGAGTAACTAGGTATCTGTGATTGCAGAGAAAAGGTGAATTGGTAACCCCTGGGGAGGGGCCAGGATTAGCAGTGGGGTCAGAGGGGACACGAGTCTTATGTGTGTTCTTAGACTTTTGCAAAGGAATTACATAGGGAAATGATGATTAAAATTTTAAGTCTTTAAAAAGAAAAAGAAGTCATGTCTGAAAGGTAAATATCCATTAGTGTCTGCAGCTTGCCTGGCAGTGTCCTCAGAGCCTCAGGGCTGTTGACTTGGGTGTACTGCGCTCAACCCGGCGTGTACAGGAAATGCCTTCTGCCTGGTCATGCGGGATTCACTGTAGCGTATCAGAGGCCCCCCTGCTGCTGTGCATTAGACTGTGTATCTGTTGACTGTAATCAGGTTTTTTGTAAAACAGATTTTTCAAAACTGTGTACCTGAGAATAGTTTTTAAATTTTCAAGCTTCTTGGACACGTGCTGAAAAAAGCTGTTCATCAGATTGGTTAGGATGCACTCTGAGGGCCTCTTGCTGCATGGTGTTGTGCCTAGTGTGGGCCCAGGGGTAGGGATCCAAGATGATTTATCCTCAAATCGAGGGCTTTACTAGTGAAGTAGGAGCTATCGATAATGGCTCTTGGACAGCCGTTGTAAGCCACAACTGTCCTAGGCAAATGATAGGGTTGGCAATAAAATGTAGGTCATGGCATTAACTTTGAAGTTCAGAGTTAGCTAGGTGCCCCATATTTCTGTTTGCTAAATCCAGCAACCTTGTTTGCTGTAGTCATAAACGCAAGACACATGCTCCCTGCCAGCAAGGAGCTTCTAGTCTAGTGGTCAAAATGCCAGGTTTTGACCCCAGGCACTGTGCTGATTATTGAACATCTCACAGCAACCCTGGGCTTTGGGTGGTGCCTCCCGCGGTGACAGCGAAGGAGTGAAAGGCTAATAATTACCCCAAGGCCCCTTGGCTAGTATTGGGGTGGGGGGGGGTGAGGGGTGTGAGGTCAGGACCCGGTCCCAGGTCCAGCGGCCTGCAGGGCCCTTGCGCTTGCCCTCCACGCCCCCTGGCCAGCGTTGTGACAGCTCCCCGCTGCCCCTCTGCAGTTCTTCAGAGAACGTGCAGGAAAGTTAGGAGCCTTCAACGTTACTGCTCCACTGCTGGATTTTCCAGGCAGCAGGAGGCAACCAGCTGTTTCCACTGTATCAAACCCAAAACATGTCACGCAGAAAAAATGTCAAGTCATTTTGAAAAATGTCTGAAGCATAATGTGCTTGACAGGGGTGAAATAGCATTGGCCATAGTCACGTAATTACTACCTCAATGTTTGTTTACCGTGCAGCCCTTTCTTCTTCCAGTTGAATTAAATCAATCTGAGCAACGACGGAGCTTTATAAAACCCAGGTCTCTGCCGCATACAACCGTTAGACTTTCTCAGGTTCTACGTAAGCTTGATCCTTGCCAGATTTACTAAGCAACTTAACAGTTTCTTCCATATTTGTACCTTCAGACTAAACTCAGACAGACTTATTGAATTAAAGTGAATAAAGGTCAACTATTTTTTTTTCCTGCAAACAATAAATGCTAAGATAGGGTGAGGCACTCAGGTCAGAGATGGGATTCCATTTTAAGCAGCCTCCAGGCACCATAACACTGTGGTCCACTAGATGGCGCTGATGATTCACACCAGTGCAATGGGAGCCCATCTATGGATGTTAAAAAAAAGGCCTTAAAAATGTCCAATCACAGTGAAAAACCTGGACCTTCCAAGCATTTCTTTCTCACCTTGTACTTTTTAATCTTTTCTTTGTGTTCATCTATATGGGCCTTATTTTTTTTCTCTCAGTGATCCCTTTCTGCCTTTCTAAATTCAGCAGAAGACAATCATGTTGAGAAGGATAACAAAGGCTGACTTCTTTAAACCATCTCACTGTATGTGCTGGCCTTTTCTATATTTTTAAACTTCTCAGACTTCATTTCCTTGATGAATTTGGTTACTCTGTATTAACATAACTTATCTAGTCACTGTAAATTTCCTACATCTAGTGAGGTGGATTTTCCATTTACAGATGTATGCTTGAGTTACTTTGAGAAAGGAAAAAATATGTCTTTACCACCCCGCCAATAGGAGGGGTCAGATCAGATGCCTGCTGTGTTCCAGGAAGGGTGCCCCTTTAGTCAGCCGTTCCGGCTTGAAGATTCGAGCTGGTGGGATGCTCCGGGAGGAAGATGGGCTGGCTTGGTGTGGAGATTCCGCAGCCAGTCCTCTCTTGTATATAGAATAACTTTTAGGCTGGGCAACAGCAACAAAAGCAGAAGGACTGGCAGCTGCTATAGATTTCCACTCCTAATGAGCCACATTTTTTTCCCAGAGCATGGCTAATGTGGGATGGGATACTCAAATTTAAAAAAGGAATGTTAAAAGGGAGTAAGGTTAGCTTTAATCAACCAAAAAAAGAAAAAATCATAAAACTGATTTTCAGAAAAGCTTGAGACCCATGGAAAGTCTCTTGTAAATATTATAATGGGAAGCAGCTCCCCTCCCTTCTTTTAAAGGGGATGGAAGTCTCCTGGTTTTCAAATAGCAAACCTCCTAGCTAAATGGGGGCGTTTAGGGCCTCTGTGTTAGGCTGGGAATTTCACTGCTCCAGCGCTCTGAGCCCTTTGTAGGAGAGCTCTTGGACTGCCTCCGTGGTGGGTGAGCTGTAGTAAGTGTCAGTAGGGATGGGTGGATTTCCTGGCGGTTATCCCCTGGTGGTGGTCTTTGGACAACTGTATAGAGGATGCATTATGCCAAGCTCTATTTCTCAAACTCCCACCTATCCTTGGTACCCCCTAGAATATGAGTAGCTAGCTGTCTTTTGCCGTGGCCACCTCTTGGATGGTGGAATGAAATATTCACTTGAGATAATTTTTAAAAAATAGTATTTTATGGATTTCATTATATTGCAGACAATTTAGCATCCATGAAATAAGAATAATGGAATCATGAGAGGGATAGATTTCCTAGTCATTGGAAGAAAAAAGCCTAAGGTCCCTGATTATAATCTGATATTCTGTTTAGAATTTCAGGGAATGAATGCCCTATAAATGTCTATTTGTCTATACTTTGGATGAAAATGGGGGAAAAAGAAGCCACAGTGCAGTATCAAAACACAAAACACTTCCTGAGTTTCCCCATGGTATGACTTAATCATATTTAATACTAATTATGTTCTTGCTACACAATGACTTCCTGTATAAATTGTGGGAGAATGTGAAAACCTTTCCAAGCCCCAAGCAAATTTTATAACAGGCTTGTATATGTGAACTTGTTATTATTTGCTAGGTGTCCCTTTCCATACAAATTATTCTTTGCAGATTTACCGAGAGGTAGTGGTGTTATTCTTCACTTTCCAAAAAATTACTGATGTTTTCCCTCCACTTCAACCAAAGTGCTAAAGATATTGGGTTTGGGTCAATGTTGGGCTGACTCAGAATTCTTTGTGCAGATGTTGTTAAGATCCCCAGTAGATCATTTAACTTTTGTGATTTATAATTATTTGTTCCCAAAGCTGACATTTGGAATTTATACTACCAAATAATCATTTTTTTAAAAGTATCTTTGATTAAAGATCCTCTGCCAATTTGCGAAACTCAGAAGTTGGTTTAGTCTTAGTCATGGTTTGCATTCTTGGTGGGTCTTGGCAATTCTGGGCACTTCAGAGATACAGCAAGCTCCTGAGACAGTTGTTTCTGGAGTTTCCTCCAGACCTGTGATGACTTTGGCAAGCCCAGTACCCTCAGAGGAGAGTGTACTCTTTAAATCTATCAAGTCCCTGTTCATGGAGGGTTTCTCTACATTTATGTAATTATTGTGGAAATTTTCTTGAGAATTAATTCTTCAGTTCAATAACATATACATATATATATTTAATTTTATGTTCCTGAAAACAAACCTAACCATGTAGCTTTATCAAAATATGTACTTATAAAACATATTGATAAGTTTGGTTGTTTGAAAGTAATATCCATCCTTAGGGGACTCCTCAGATAAATTATAGTCATAGAATCTATGAAAAGGCTTGTGAGCATTAGCATGGAAGGGTGGCTGTGCTACATTCTAGGCAAAACAAAATAAAACAACTGCAAGATGCTCTGTCCTGTTGTGATCCCATATATATATATATATATGATCATAGATAGAGGTCTAAAATACTAGATATAGCACTAGAATAGTAGAGTTGTAGCTATTTAAAATTTTTATCCTCCTGTGCCTTCTAATTTTTTATGATAAATTATATTACTGTCATTATCATAAAAAAATAAGGAAGCTCTTTAAACAAGTATATATATTTAGATCTGTCAATTCACTCTGTGTTTTCAGATGCCAATATCAAAATATAATTAGAGCAAAAAGATGCAGATACATTTCTTTAAAGTGAATTCTAGAACAAAATGTCATTCTCCAACATATTGTAATTCATTTTAGAGAACGGGGAAGCCAAAACATACGCTTTCCTTAATTATCTGTGAATTTCCCCCTAAAAACAAAAGCACTGAAATCACTTTCTATAAGTGTTCAGTGCTAGCAGATACTTTGATGTCTTCCTCCCCATCCAAGCTTGGTTAGGATTCTATTATGACTTTGTTAAAGCACTACAAATATATTAGGAATGTGATTTTGTATTTTGCTGCTGCTATTTATTGTATTTTTTTTTCCTAAGTCACTTCAAACATTAATTTTAAGAAAAGCTGCCTGGATTTAATTAATTTTAATTAAACGATAAAATGAGAAAGGAGTAAAAGTTGGTGCTTTGGGAAGTTCCTTTAACATGATGTCAGCATTGTGTCTTCTGAGCTCCACTCTCCATGTATTCAAGCAGAGACCCAACTTTACTGTGTCTTGCTTGATGCCATAGCCTTTATCACCATACCTATTGCTTGGGTCAAAAATAACTAAGCGGTAAAATTCTTTTTTGAAAAAAATTAAAAGTTTTAAAATTTGGGTAGGCTAACATATTTTAATCTGAATATTGTGGAACTGATGTTTAGCATCAAAGCAAAAAATAAATATGGATCTGCTTGTGAAATGGATAGTAAAATGACCCTGTGTTGAGCTCAATTTGACAGTGGAAATTGGGAAGGCCCAATACAGGTCCTTGGAGCAATGGCTGTTGTTTATTGTAGTTGTAAGTGACCAGGTAGTTATGTACTTGTTGAATGTTGACTCTCTTTCTAGTTGTGTAACTATGTATTTATATATATGTAACTACAGAAGCTTTGTAAGGGTAGGTACAATATCTATCATCTTCTTTGTTGCTGTAACCCCGGGGAATGGCCAGTGCCTTTAACCTAATGGACATTCAGTAAACAATTATTGAATAAATGAATATCTTCTGGAAATGGAGTTGTCATTTTTAGATATTTCTGTTGGGATTTAGTTTTCCTTTGACCAAATATACTCTAGGCTTTTGTAAAAGTAAAATTTAAATTATACAAAATAAAGCATGACTCCATCCTCCTAAAAAACATCAGAATATTACAGATGCTCCTAGGCCCAGCAGAAATGCAGTAGGCCCATTCCACTCAGATCCTCCTCCTTACAATTAAAACAACCCTAGACCTAACATGAGAAATGAGCATAGGAAGACCCTGAAAGGTGGAAAGAATGCACACTGACTCAAGATCTCTGCATGTGGAAAAGCATCATGACTGTGGTTCCCTGGGTTTCCTTATTAACTCCAAGAAGACTCCCACTTGTACCACCCACAGGCATAGACTGCAAGAAAAACCTGTTCCTCCTGGCCAAGGAGCCAGGAAAAGGGTGGCCTAACAAGAGAAAACCTTTTTGGCAGTGCCTGCTTTACTTCAGCTGAACACCAACGGAAAAACCACTCCCCACCCCAAGGCTGAAGCAGGGCTGAGCAGGGAGCTGGTCTTCTACCCTGTCCTCCCACCCTGTGGAAGCAAGCCACAGTGCTCCAAGTCCCCCATGTGTTAGTATCAATGGGACTGAGCAAGGAGCTCATCTTCCATTCCCTGCCTGACAGTAGCTGGAAGTGTGCTGACACCTCTGCCAGGGTAGTGTCAGTTGGGTGCAGCAGCAAGTTGAACCTCCATCCCCACCTAGCATCAAGGAGACCAAATAAGATGGTGTAAACCAGAGCTAGTCAGCATTCCTCTCTCTCTCCAGTCAAATCAGTGGGGCCTGGTAATGAGCTGGACTTCTACTTCCATTTGGCATCGATGAGGTGAAATGAGGTGGTGGGAGGCAAGGCTAGTTGGTACTCCACTCCTCCGTCCCCCAGGGTCTGTAGAGCCCAGCAAAGAACTGAGCTTCCATGTCCATCCTGCAGCAACAAAGCAATGCATGTCATCTCTCTGCTCTCCACTCTCTGGTGGCAGTGGAGCCTGGCAGGAAGCTAAGCTTACACTTTACACAGAGGCAATAAGGTAATATGACAGTGCCCTACTTTCATTGGGAAGATGTCAGTAGGCCAAAGGGGGGAATCTGAATTTATACTCCATCTTTCTGAAATTAGACAGTGTGACTCTGTGTTCCACTTTTGGTGGGATTGTGTTGATAAAGTCCAATGGGACGTTAGGCATACATGCCACCTGCCCTTACTACACCTGAACAGACAGACTGCCTGCTAAATGGAAAGATTCAGTAGGATTCAGGGTCTCATAATATATATTCAAACTGTTCAGGATACAATAGATAATCACTCCTCATACCAAGAAGAAAGAAACTCAAATTGAATGATAAAAGACAATCAGCATGGATCAATAATAAATCAGGGAGACAGACTTGGCCCAATGAATAGCGTGTCCGTCTACCACATGGGAGGTCTGTGGTTCAAGCCCCGGGCCTCCCTGACCCATGTGGAGCTGGCCCATGTGCAGTGCTGATGCGCACAAGGAGTGCCATGCCGCGCAGGGGTGTCCCCTGCATAGGGGAGCCCCACGCACAAGAAGTGTGCCCCATAAGGAGAGCCGCCCAGTGTGAAAGAAAGCGCAGCCTACCCAGGAATGGCGCCCCACACACAGAGAGCTGACACAACAAGATGACGCAGCAGAGGAAGATACAGAACACACAGCAAATGGACACAGAGAGAGGACAACTGGGGGGGCGGGGAGGAAGGGGAGAGAAATAAATAAAAAGTAAGTCTTAAAAACAAATAATGAATCAGATGTTGGGATTATCTAAAAAGGGTTTTAAAACAACCTTCATAAAAATGTTTCAACAAATAAATATGAATTCTTTTGAAGCAAATAAAAAAATAGAAAATCTCAGCCAAGAATTAGAAGTAAATGGGAATTATATTATAAAACTGAAGAATACAATCATCTAAATAAAAAACTTCCTGGATGTGCTCAATGGTAGAGTGGAGAAGAGAAAGCATAGAATCAGTGAACTTGAGGATAGATCAATAGAAATTATTCTAGGAAAAACAATGAGAAAATAGATCTTTAAAAAAAAATTAACAGTACTTTAGAGACATGTGGAACAATAACAAAAGAAGTAACATTTGTATCTTTAGAGTCCCAGAAGGAGATGAGTAAAAGAGTGAAATTGAGTAAGTATTCAAGTAGTCAAAGAAATGATAGCTGAAAATTCCCCAAATTTGGTGAAATATATAGACTACAAATCAAGAAGTTGAGTAAATCTCATTTAGGATAAATCCAAAGAAATTCATGCAAAGATACACCATAATTAAACTTCTGAAAACAAAAGGAAAAGGAAAAATCTTGAAAACAGAGAGAAACAATGCATTGCTTACAGGGGACACCTAATTTGAATGCCTGTAGAGTCAGCATCTGAATTCGTCGAGACTAGAGGAAGTGCTACAACTTTTTTCAAGTACTGAAAGAAAAGAACTATTAATCATAAATTCTGTATCCAGTGAGAATAGGCTCAGGAAAGAGGGGAAAATAAAGACATTCACAGACCAAGGAAAACTAAGAGAATTTGTTGCTGGCATATCTACCCTTAAAGAAAAGCTAAAAGAATTTCTCTACACAGAAAGGAAATGATAGCAGAAGAAGCCTTGGAACTACAGAAATAAAGGAAAAACATTGGAATGGGTAAACACACAGGTGAATAATAATAGATAATCTTTTTCGTCATGAGTTTCTTAAATCATGTTTGGTGGTTGAAGCAAAAATTAAAAATTTCCAATATGATAGCCATGCTGAGGAAACAAAGACAGTTGTACTTAAAAAGTAGGGAAGGCTAAAGGGACCTACATGGAATTGAAGTAGTAAAACAGCAAATACCAGTAAACTGTGATAAATTATGCATGTATATTGTAATACCTAGAGCAGGGGTTCTTAAACTTTTTTGTTCACAGACCCTTTTGCCAGTCAGGTGAACACCAAGGACCTCTTCTCAGAATGTAGTGGCAGATAGTTTTATGACGCTCAACATTGGAGGTCAGAGAAAGTGAAGAAAACAAGTTGATTTCTTTCAATTCAAGCTCGTGGACCCCCTGAAGTCTTTCCACGGACCCCTTGGGGGCTCCATGGACCCTGGTTAAGAATCGCTGACCGAGAGCAATTGCTATTTCACATTGATACGTCTCCTTTCCAGCCTCTTTCAAAACTTGGTACTTTACAAAACACATAGTGTTGGCTTGTGGGGGTTTTAGATAAATGGTTCTATACTCTACATGGCATTTTGAAATTTGCTTTTTCATTCAACGTGTTTTTTTAACAATGATTCTTCATAACTGCTGTGTTTGATATGAATGCACCACTTTATTTTTCTGTTCATTTACTGAGTGACTTTTTAAAGACATTTTTCCAGATTTATCCATTCCGAGCAATGCACAATGGGCATGCTTGTTGGAGGCTCCTTGAGGACCTGTGTGTGATTTTTGCTTTTTAATTTTTCTAATTAAAAAAAAAAACCCTTGGGTATTTTCCTCTGTGTTGTTTCCTTGGCTCATTCTGGGTCTTCTGCTAAGTTAGATTCTTGCAGACTCCAATTAGCAGGCAGAAACTTTCCTGGGAATGCAAGCTTTAAGAGAATTCACACTCAGAAGATGTGTGGACTGTAGCCAAGGGGTTCAGACCTTGTTGGTCAGTCCTCCTAGCCCTGCCACAAGGATGTTCAAGAAATATTCATTCTGTCTGGAGACTCCTGATTGCTCCATTTCCTTGAGGATGCCTGGGGTTACTGGAAAACCTGCTCTTTCTCATCCTCCTTTCTTTGCTGTTTTGATTCCTTGCAGCACAGGTGGTCTTGAACACTTGCATTCCTCTGGACAGCTAGGATGGTTCATGAAGCAAGTCAGGAAACCAAGTGAGTGATGGGCAGAGGTGCCTATACTGCACTCTGTAAGCAAGGAGGCAGACTCTCATTGGCTGAGAGTGTTGAAGGGTGCTACACTGCCTTTCATTGGCCAGGAGTGGACAGAGTATGGATGCTCGGCAGCTCTCGATAATTGGATAATTGAGAGTGTCTGAAATGACTCACATGATGGGGGGTTACATAGATACAAGTATAGATATATGCACACAGTGTATATACAGTTTCTGTGGGGTGGTTGTTTTAAGGAGAACATTAGACACAAATAAACTCATAAATTAGTGCTGATCAAATGACTAAAATTTCTCTGAGAACAAGAAGGGCTGTATTACCTCCATGGGGAAGATTATAAAAGGAGGCAGAGTTATTCCTTTATTATGCTAATGCTGCTTGCATGAGGGAAATCCGTTGGTTTCTAAGTGAATTTTTTTTAAATTATTAAAACTTCTGTAACTTTTCTAAATATGATATTAAAATAATTTTGAAACTGAGTATAGGGGGGTTTAGTTACTAATTTGTGTTTCATGATGTGCCTTAGGATGGGTGATTTACCTCTATCATTCCCAAATAGGATCATGGAGACTTTTATAAATTATTTTCATTCTGAAATCCTTCCTGAAAAAATGTTGCTTTGGGAAATCAGGAAAACCTCCTGTTGCAGATTTTCAGAGCAACTCCCTGGGAGATGGAAAAGCTCTTGGAGGAATCAAAGTATAATTAATGCACTTGTCTTTGTTTAAAGGAAGGACTGAATTGAATTATTATTAAATCCCTTTGAGGTGACCCATCTTTTGAAGCAAGGGCATTTAGATGACTAAATTATGATAAAGGGAGTACTGTGTTTGCCAGCTATTATCATTCTGAATTTGCATAAAAGTAATCATAATAGTGAGAGACATTAAATGCATTAATTATCCATTAAAGGGGTTATTTAACAATCATTAAGGGAGGCACTAATAGATTGGCTATCATCTTCACAGATGATGAACTTGATTTAAGCTTTAAAACAACACCAGAATGATTAGTCTGCCATTTTTACTTTGGTTGAATACACATTTTGTTTTAGGTTTCTGGTAGAGTCCATTAAGAAATGAATAAACAACATTCATTTTGTGTCTGTCCTATAACTTTGCACAAAAGTCCATGGGAGCAACAGTATCCAGTCAGCTAATGGGGTATGGATAGGCAGATGGTTCTATAGTTTCAACTGCCACTGGTGAGAGTCCTTGCCATTGTCCCCAGATCAGCAGCTTTAGATAAAAGCAGCCTCATCCTTCCTCCCTCTCTGTCCCCTCCCCCCCATTTCATTACCCACCTCCCAATATCATGGCTCGCAGCCGAGAGTCACCTCTGTCTGGCCCATCCCACGTCTTGTTTTGAAATGTGTCTTCCATTGGGGTTACTCTACTTGCAAGCAAAAGAAACCCACTCAAGCTAGCTTCCTTAAAATTTATTTTTATTTTATTATTTAAAAAATTTTTTTGGTATCAGGGCAGAGAATTAGCTCAGAGACCCCAAAGGCAGCAGAATAACCAGGTCTCCTGAGGGCCTGGACCAGGAAAGAGGAAAGTTCTTAGGAACCAAGAGACCCCTTCCCCTGCCCCCAGCCTCTGCGGCTTTCCTTTCAGCCTGCTGGCAGAGCTGATTTCTCTGCTTTCCCAGGAATATGGCCCCAGCCCTGAACTTACTTGCTTTTCTGAGGCCAGTATTGGCAGTTAATGGGCTGGAGGGCTGAGCCCCACTCTCAGATTCCTAGTGGGGAGCAACTGTGGCTCTGTTTGCTTTGTGTGCCCACCCCATGGGCCATAAGCCGTGGCTGGGAAACGGGCTCGCGGCAGCAGGCGTGCCCCGGGGGAGGCTGTCCTGAGCAGGCTGTGGTGGGCACACTCCTAAGCCTAGCGGCCCTAGACTTCTTGGATATACACTTTGCCCAGCGCGGGAGGCCAAGTCTGCCTCCTCTCACCTCAGGAAGCGTGTGGCGTGCTCTCATACCTGCCTCCCTTCTTGACTACCCCTTCCCAGCTTCCTGGTGTCAGTTCTGTGGGATGTTATTCTCAGTGTACCATTTTGCCACACCTTGGGCTGGCATCTTTCGGATACTCTGGCGCCTGGAGTTCTAGCCCCAGATGGCTCTCTGACCTTGTCTGGCCAACCTGGTCTCTCCTGCCCTGTGGACCATCCCAGCATCTGGCAGGGTGCCCTCACCCAGTTCCCACCCTCACCTGGTTCCCACCCTCACCCTGGGCCTGTGCTCCTACTTCGTTGCTCGTCTGGAGTGCGCTGACCCTGCTCCCTCCACTTACAGAGCTTGAGCTCACCCCCGGTGGAAGTGGGTTTTAAACCCAGTTCCAGCAGATGTGGCCAGGTGGAGTTGGTCGTGCCCTTGATATTCTCCGGCTCTTGCTGTCCACACAACTGGAGGGTAATGCCTCCCTCGAAGGGATTAGCATGAGCAGAAGGCAGCTCCCAGCTTTCGTGCTGAGGCTAATAGTGGTGCAAGTGCTAGGCCCAGATGAAAGCCCACCTTCCCCGGAAGCCCACCCTGGCCGCTCTCCTCTTTATCTTTGAGCTGCTTCTGTGTTTAGTACCAAAGGTTAGCAAGTAACTGTTCTGGACATGTGCCAGCCTTCCTGTGCACCCCTGCTGGATTGTAAACTCCTTGAAGGTAGGGGTGGGGTCTCCTCTTTCCGTTGAATCCATTGCGCTCAGCACTCAGGAAGTGTTTTTTTTCCCTCATTCTTAGACAAATGTGATCCAATTCAATTCAATAAACCTTTCTAAGTGCCTTTTATAGGTCAAGGATTATTCATTGAAAAGATTGTCATTGACCCAACAAGGGCCCATGGGGTGAGTAAATGATGAAGGATGATTTGTTTGATTGGCACTGTAACAACACAAGTCTCTAATTATGCATGGTTTTACACTGGCTTTTGCACAAAGGAAACTGCAGAGAGCTTTCCCCCTTGCTGGAATCGGCTTAAATTACTGATATGGACTCAAGTAAGGAGCTCATTATGGTAGACGCTATAGGATGATTCATAGCACCCGTTCCAACCCCCTACTCCCTTGCTTTCTTCTCCTTGATTTCTCTTTGCATCTCTGGATGCCCACGTGACCTAGTCTGGCCACTGGGATATTGGCAGAAGCTCCTAGAGAAGGCTTCTACTATCCCTTAAAAACAAAGATTTAAAGAGAGGAGGCTTTTCCCCTTCCCATTTCTTCCTGCCTGGAATGCAGGGGCCATGTCTGGTGATGCAGTAGCTATTCTGCTACCATGCAGATGGAAGCCACAGGCTAAGGATGGTGGAACAGAAAGATGGGAGAAGCCCATTTCCTGGATATATTCTTGAACAGCTGCCCTTGCCCTTGACTGCCCACCTCTGGGCATTGCTATTCATGAGGAAACAAACCCCTTACTTGTTTAAGCTGTTTTGGGGTGGGTGTTCTGCTCCTTGCAGCTGAAGGTATGGTTGTCGGACTGACATTCGTACTGTAGTACCAAATCTTTAGCTGAAGAAAGGTAAGATTTCAGGCTGCTTGGATGATGTAGCTTCATTTAGGTGCTCCCTAGTTGGCACATATCCATTTATACATCTTTACTTCATTAACCCAATCAAACATCTGTTTGTCCTTTCACCATTCAAGGGCAAAGGACTCCTGTGTGTATAGCATGGGGGCAGTCTTCTGAGAAACAGGGCTGTTGTCTTGCCCAGCCTTTGTTGTCATGAGTTGCTTTAGAGAGGAGGGTCAGAGACTGAACGGGGAAGGAACCTGGACTTTTGGCCTCAGACTTGGGTCATGAAACCCATCCCAGAATTTGCTAGCACTTTGGGAACTCGTACGTGATGTACATCTCCCTTCATGTGCCTTGTCTATAGATAGGGCTCTTAATACCTACCTAGAAAGGCTGTTTGGAATACATAAAGATGTAACATATGTGAAACTCTGGCACAGAGTAGTTGCTAAATAAAAGTTAATGGGAGTGAAAGTGAAAGGAAACTGTTGCTGAAGAAAAGCACCTTGAATAAACGTCCCCTCTTTTATTGGCGAGAGGGACCACGGTGAAGCAGGTCTGGCAGCCTTCTATGCTAGGACCAGTCTCTGGGCCATCCAGGCTAGACTGGGAACTCTTATACAACCAGCCTTCTGCCTTTCCCCTGGTGGTTTAGTTTTGCCATATAAAGTGTCTTTGTGTGGTGGGGAGGCGGGCAGGCAGGCGGGTGCAGTTATGAGGCAGAGTTCACTTTAGGCAGCCTCTTGGGCTGTGGTCAACTTGTTGCAGAACTCATGACCAACAGGCGCCGGGTTCTGTATGTTGGATCCCATGTAAGGGTGAGCTCTCTCTACGGCCGCTAATTCTTTAAGGCTTCCTCACTAAGAAGATTTGGAAGACAGGGAGGGGGAAAGAACCTCCTGGCTCAGAGATGCTTCCTACCTCTCACCTGGCATGCCCGCCCAGTGTTTACTGTGGAGCAGAGACAGATCCTTGGCAGACATGCATGGCAGCGTGCTCTGCTCTCCATCTGCAAACATGCCAGTGGGGATTTGGAATTCTTTCCTCACTGGGTCGCATTGTGTTCAGGCTTCAAGTTTGTCTCTTGCCATGTCTTGTCTTTAAGGCAGGCAGATAGAAAAGATTGGGAAAGGAAACGACTTTCACGGTTTCTTCCTTTGATCTGCGTCATGGGTCACAGATCAAAGTGACCACACAGTCAACTTCGCTTTGTAGAATTGTTGCAAAACATGCTGCTGTTTTGTTTTGTTGGTGGGAGCAGGCAGAAGATTTGCTTTTTATTTACTCCAATTCTTGTTGCTTCCAAATCGTTTTGCTTCCAAACTCCCTCATCAGGTTGTTAAACATTTGCAGCAGACTTGAATCACCAGGTGATACCTATTTAATACCAGCAAGTCAAGGAAAGAGTAGAGACCTAGGCCATGTTTAGCCAACACTGCGATAAGCTGTACAACAAAGGCAATGCAGAGGGCAGGCTCTCTTCTTCCCCCCATCATTATCCCATCTTCTTTTGGATGCTTTTCCAATGAATTTCCTTGGTTGAGAATATTAATCAAGATGCCCAGCTTTTCCCTAGCTAGACTTTCAGAATATTTTAGGACTTCCTGTTGAGCAGATTGACCCAGGCATTATTTCCCTGGCTGCTTCTTGACTGTGAGGTGGAGGAGTTTCTGCTTCAGGGAAACCCATAATGGCCATACTTCCTTCCTTCTCAAGTCTTGTTCAGAGTTTCCTTGTTGATTCTGTGAGGTGCCCCATAGTCTTTCAAAAAATTCCCTCTTGGTTTAAGTTTCCACAATCAGTATTTTTGCTTGCTTGCTATCAAAGAACCTGGCTGATGCAGTGGGCCTTTTCATAAACTAGCCTATTTCTTTCCTTGCACTTTTCCATTTCCTTTTTTCCATGGAAAATTATCTTCTGATCTGGCAGACAAATCAAGGATAACATAGCATAAATAGGGACCTATAGAACTCAACCTCTCCTCTCTAGATTGGGCACCTACAACATATACTTCTCGCTTTGGTTGTTTGAAGTTCATGGTTGGTCTGACTTTCGAGGCACTCAAAGCTATGTATTACTGCTATATAGTCGGGCTGTAGGAGCCAACCAGCCCTACTCAGAATTTGATCCATGACTCAGTACTGCTTTCAGGATTTCCTTAGTAGAAATAACTGCATCACTTCTTCTCTTGCTTTAGAGATGGTTGTTTTCTTTCTTGGGGAATTGTCTACCTCTCCAGATGCAGCTCAAACACTATGTCTTCTATGAAACCCTCCTCCCCTCATCCCTAACTCCCAACCTGAGCAGAATGAGTTCTTCCTCATCCTACCCTGAACAAGTGACTGTTTGTAAGCTCCAGAACCTACCTGGGCCAGACAGATAGCTGACATGAGTCAAGTTGGCTAGGTATCAGGTGATAAATAGTAGCAATTCTCAACCTCAGGTTAGACCTACACTGGGTGGGGGGAGGGAGTGGGACAAACACAACACATGCCACCTCCAAGGTGGACAACCACTGTTCGGCTCTATCCATTGCTGCTATATGGAAATGTAGATTTAGTATTGTCCGAGCTGGAAATCCAGATTTTGAAGTGAACCATCCCATTTTTTAAAAATGCTGGCAACAAATAGTAATTTAAAACATTGTGCAAACCTCATTTTCAGACTTAACAGAACATTTCTGTGCACTGAATATGGCTAAAACTAGAGTGGAAGGGGAGGAAGTGGTGTCCAATAGTGTTGTGTTTGGTGCAATTACTGCCGCTCCTTTGCGTTAATGGGAGCTTCTCACCTGCTGTTCTTGGAGCTCCCCGGCAGCTGGCAATGCCTTAGTTTTGTTACATTCCAGTGCCTGGCATAGAAGCTGCCTCAAGGTGACTGTTGTGTGCACTGTGTGGACTGAGCCGATGGATGAGGTGGGTAGATGTAAGTCACTTTGGCAGTGAAGGATCATGGGAGCAGGTTTAGGGTGCCTATGCACAATTGGGTTTCATCCACCTGTGTTCACAGATCCTTCTGGGAGATTTCTTTGTCAACTTACAGTTTTATGAGGGGCTCCACATCTCCTGAATGACCTGCTGCTCCCTTTAACATCCACGTGATCAACATCAGTGTTCTTACATGTTCATATTCTCACTTCCCAAGCTTTGGCCAATTTTGTCAAAAACTTTCCTGGGAGAAAAATCCATAGAGCATAGAGAAGGAAGACTGCTCTCTGTGCAGATGAGAATACCAAGGCCTTGAGAGTATGTGGATTTAGAGGAGACAGGCCCAGGCAGTGAAGGCCAAACTTTCAGTGAAGAATAATGAATGACATCACAAACACCGAGGCAGACTGCCGCCCGGCACTAATGGCTGGTCACCTTTTGTCATTTCTGTGGTCTGTGTCCTCTTGTCTCCTTTCCGTAAGGAATACCTGCCTCTTCTTGTTTGAATCGTATTGTGGCACAGTCCTAAGAATGGGGTGGGGGATAATGTCATCCAAACCATTTCCGACTCCAGCCTAAGGATGATTTTTCATCCCCCTGGCCCCCGGGTGAGTGGGATTGGTGCCCCCGGGTGAGTGCGCCCAGGGGGGTGGGATTCTGACACGCCTGACCGAGGCTGTCCTCCCTTGCCCCTAAGGAGTGCTCTCCACACCTTCAGCTGTCCTGTAGGATGAGGCAGTAGCTCAGGGCACTGAGCAAGAGACTCCAAACTGCCCAGCCCAGGGATGAGGCTTCTTCTGTTGTCTGGCTTCTCAAGATGGGGGTGCTGGAGGAGGGCACCCCAGGAGGCGTCTTGGGTAAATAAACAATAAGCACATTTTTTTCAGTCAACAAGACTGTCCTTGTTTTCAAGTGTTGTGAACCAGCCATTCCAAGCTCAGTTGACTTTGATCAGTGTTGCACAATGTTTCTGAGAGCTAATCTCTTCCCGTTCAAAATAGATTAAATCCAGCACATGAATGGCAGCTGCCCGTCTGTGTTCTTCTTACAAAATTATCTATTTGAGGAAAAAGTCTTAGAAATTGCATTGTGCCGGGTGCAAGTATTAACGATGAAGTCTATGTTAAGAAAATTAAAATTGGGAAAGTATGAAAAGAAAAATAAAAAGCAAACTCCTAGAAAAGCAGGTTTTCTGAGAAGAACGTCAGTTGTTTCAAGGCTATTTCAGGAGGGGTACTGTTTCAAGTCTAAGGAGCTCAAATGGCTGTGTGAGGATGTTTCCAGAAAATGAACTATTTCCACTGTTTTGTTTTCATGTCAGTCAAATGTAGTGTACACAGAACTTGCAAGCCAGACCACAGAAGTGAAGACTCTCCATCTCATGTGGTGTGGAGGGGCCTCTGTGGCCTGCGAGCCGTACAGAGCTTTTGTTTGTTTAGATTCTTTTTTGGCCTTGAAAGATGACAGGAAGGCACCCATCTGCTGCTCCTGCTGTCATTCAGGCAAGCCCCTGCTTGGCTCTTATTAATCCATGGTTATAGATCAGCAGAGATATGGGCCAGAGAACTCAACTTCCCTGCTTTTTTCGAAACGATGCTTTGGCAGTCATAGAAGAAAAAAAGATGAATCTTACTGTGAACCAACTTATAGATGATTTTTAATGACATTTCTGGTCATTGTTGGATGGATAGCTCTAATCTTAGCCTTGGAGTCCTTGGTAATGGATTTAAATTTTTCAGTGTGTCTGTCAGTAAATCCTCTGGGAGAGAGTTCCAAAAAGAATCAGCTTATATTGAATTCAGCACTAGGAAAGGTTTCACTGAATGATTATAGCAGTTTTGGTTTGAAGTGACAGAAAACTCAACCCAACGTAGCTTAACAACAAGGGTATTTACTGTCCAAGGGGAGTCTAGCTTCAGGCAAGGATGAATATAGGGGCTCAGATTATGCCCCAAGATGCCAGGGTCCTACTTCTGCCTTGATAGTCCATCCCTATCTCGTGAAATGGCCTGTTCTCATGCAGGCTGAGGCATCACCGTGCCAGCCCCACATCCTCTCAGGCTCAAGTCCTGAAAACTCTGCTTCCCTGATCGCTCAACCTAAGAGTCTCAGAAGTAAGGTGCATTGCCTTTGACTGGCCTGATACATTTAGCGCGCGTCCATGCCTGACACTGTACTGGCTGGCTGAGGCCTGAATCAGTAGCCCTTCCCCTGGAACTGGTCTCCCTTAGACCTGTATTCTAGATGCCTCTCAGATCCAGGAATTTGAACAATGTCATCAGGACCTTGGTACTCTTGCTTTCTCTTACTTTCTTCTTCCTCTGTGTTGTCTTCATTCTCAGCTTAATTATGCCCCCGCCAGTTCCACAACTGGAAGTGGGAGAGGGCTGGTTCCACCAAGAAACTGAGCCTGAAATGAGGGGGAGGGGCAGGGATGCTGAAAGGCCCAAACTGACAAATGTTCCTTACGCCAGAGTTGGTGGACTAACCAGTGAACAGTTCTCATTTTCTCACCAGTGTGATTTGGCTTTGCCTCCTGGATCACCACTAAACTACATATCAGAATACACTAAACCTCTAGTGATTTTGTGAGCCAGATGGACTCAGCTGTTTCCAATGTCCAGCCCTGGGGTCTTTGTGCTGGTGCTTCACTTGTGGAATTGTTTTATCATTACAGTGTCATTTTTCCAAGTGCAAGGTGAATTATGTTCTTCCATTTGGCAGGGAAACCATAAATCGCTTGTGAAGAGATTGGTTTATCTTCAGTTATTTTGTATCTCTTCATGTCTCAGTTTGACTCAAGGTGAATTCAATAATGTGTACTCTGGAACCAGATGAGCATTTATCTCATATTCATTTATTTTAGAGTGTTCAGTATCATTTAATCAACTCCTCAGTGTAAAACAAGAAAAAACAAACTACTTTTTAATGTCAGAGTTGAACTGTAGTTTTCAATCCTGAAATTCTGCATGCTAGCTTGGAATAACATGGAGCAGAGTTACTGGAACCAAGAATTAGTGTGTTTTCTATCATTAATCACACTCAGTAAAGGCTTCCTATGGAATGGACTGCAAAACACAGGAGAGCAAGCTCTGGCCTCTTTTGATACAGATAGCCTAAAAAGAAAAGAATTGCTGTCATTGACTAATATTGAGGAATTTGTAGGTCTGTGTGTGTAGCTAAATATTGAAGATAAGTTAAATTCACTCCACTTAACATAATGTGTTCACTTTGTGTTTTTAATGAAAAAGATCCGCTAATTTGGTCTTTTAAGTGTGGTTTCAAATTCACTTTTCTTTTTATTAAGGAAAGTAATAACCTCAGTGCCAATTTTATGTCAACTTCTATCTAAATAAATAAATGCTCACGAACTCCATTATTTGTCCTTTCTCTTGGGTATTTTATCTATAAATGCAGTACTTGGAACAACCAGTTTTTCCTGGAAGAAAGATTTATTAAATACTTCTCTGGGTAATTTCTGATTTTCTTTTTCTTTTGGGAGCTAAATCATTCTACAAACCTGGTTCACAATAAAAGGCATAAAGTTGTGCGTATGACTGATAATGATCACTAATGTTTATTAAGCACCTACTGTGTGTTAGGCACTGCGCTGGACTTTCTACAGTCTCATTATATTTTCACAATTGTCTTGTGTCTATGAATATGGGTTTTTATCTCTGCTTACATAGGAAGAAACTGAGGCTCAGATGCCTAAAGTTATAATTAGTAAGTGGATGGACCATTAACCCAACCTCCTTACTTGGCTCCCATAGGGCTGTGCAGGCATGTGACAGTATCTGCATGAGCCTGCTATCTGGAGGGTGACCAGAGCTGCCACTTAGGAATGCACCAGGCTTGGGTTAGTTGAGGATCTGACACCCCTTGGCTCTGGGGAATCACAAGCCCCCTTAAAACTTTCAATTTCTATATTTATACAAAAATAGGACTCTTTGGTTGCAAATGACAGAAAGCACAGTTCAAACTCTCTTGGGTGACAAAAACCAAAACCATCACAATAAACAATGCTATTGCTACCTGGACCCTCTCTTGGTTTCTTCTTCTTCTGAGCTGTCTTCATTCTCAGGTAAGTTATGTCAACGTGGTTGTTCCCACCTGTTCCCCACTTATGTCCCAGAGAAAGGGCCATCTCTTGTCTCATTACCTGCCCAGAAGTACTGGGCTCTACCCCAACTGTGCAAAGTGCCTGTCTCTGCAGGTTAGGGAGAGAGACTTGACTTCATGGTTTATGCATGAGTTAAACGACCTCTCCTGAAGCCAGAAGTGCAGCCATTGGTACCCAAACTGCATGGGCTCAGATCACTGACGATAAGGGCACCATTATCCAAAGAGAGGAAGAAATGTCTGGGCAGGCTAGCACAGATAGATGCCCATCTCAGTCATTGAGTGGAGATGTTGAACTAGCAGTTCTGGAAGGATCCTTTCAGCTCTGACATTGCTATGAGTTCCTCTATCCTCCACCCATTCTTGGCCAAACCATTCTCTGTGCCAGCTTTAGTTTCTTCATCAGTAAAACACTACTTCATAATGTGGTTTTCTCTCAAATTTGCTTTCAGGGGGTTGGCTTTAGTGAAGTATAATTCAGCAATTTTAAGTGTTCAATAAGTTTTGACAAGTGTATTCAGTTGTATAGTCACAACCATAATCATTTTCAGGATCATCATCCCCAAAAGTCATCTTGTACTTGTTTGTTGGCATTCTCCTCACTCCAGGGGCAACCACGGAGCTGCTTTCTACCACTACAGCTTTGCAGCCTTTGCATGTTTCTTTTTAATTGTATTTTATTTAATTTTATAATCTGTTAAAGTATTTGGCACTGAAATTTTACAGCATTGGTTAAAGGCCGGATATTAGATGAGTTCTAAATACATATTAGCTTTTATTAATATGGATGGATTTGGTAAAATTAGGCAGAATTCATTCATCATTGTTCTATGGACCATATGAAATTGCTGATATTCAACATGTTTAATGTATGAAAAATGGCAATTTTGTAGGGTTTCAATCTAACAGGACAAAAATCCCTCAAACTATTCCTAATGGTTGGTACAAAGATAATTTGGTGTAGACTTGTTGCTTGTCTTTTTCCCGTTTGATATGTATAGCTTTGTGTTTTGTGATGGGGTTTGGGGTAGCATCTAGGCCAGCACTGACATGCTTAAAAGCTGAGTCATCATTGTAATCAGAAACTACCTTATTGAGGGTCTGTGTGTTAGGCTATATGATAGACTTTTGCTGTTTGCCTGCATAGTATCCGTTGCCCCCTCTTTTGAAAATAGCACTTTCGTTTTCCTGGGCGATCCTGGTAGCCATACAGGGTTTGCATGTCTCTGACCCAGGTCTGAACAATTAAAGCATGATGTTTTTCAAGAATGGATACATGATCCTGTTAGAGCCAATCAGAACCAACCCTGGGAATTCTGGAACTACATGCTCTCTTCTGCTGGAAAGATTTAAGCCTATTGCTGCTGGAGCATCAGACTTCCATGTGGAGAAAGCCTGCCTGAGAACAAAGCCTACATAGAAGGAGGTGGAGCTGAGAGACAGAGTGAGACAGAATCCAGATGGCATTGTGTGAGAGACTGGGCATCTCATTTACATGAGCCTGTGGCTTTCCTGTCCCTTGCTTAAACCAGGTGGGCTTTTTTTCTTCTTCTATTGCTTGCGATTGCAGCTTTCCTGTCTCTGCTAGCATACCACCCCAAGGAGCTGAGTATGACCTTGTCTCCAGAAGTTATTTATTTAAAATAAGTGTTCAGCAATACCATAGCCAAGAATGTTGTATGAATGCATCCCGTTTACTACACACAAAAAAGGAATCTGTCTCACTTGGTTGAACATGGTTGTGAAGAGAAAATCTAGCACTTTCTCTCTCTACCCTCCATGCACTCTCCCTCTCAAGATAAAAACCCCTCTTGCTTCAATCCACAGTTGAAGCTGCAATAATGCTTTGAAAAAACATTGGAACATTTGTGGTGAAAAGAAGACATCTTGTACTCTGGTCCTTTGCACCTCCTGTTTTACAAGGGCTGGGGTAGGGGCAAGGAAACACCCAGGGCAGCAGGAGGGTTGCATGTAGGAGTGACCTGTAGCCATGGACATGGTTTTCTCACTTTCCAGTTGACTTATCCAGTCCTCTCTTCACCTGAGGAGGCTGGGATATGGCATGGGTTCTTGCTGGTGTCCTGTTCCTACTTAGCAGTCCTAGTTCTCATCCAGATTCACGCCATAGCCACTCACCCTGGTTGAAAAGGGCTACAAAAATTTAAACTAGATTGTTGGAGCTGTGGTTTTCTGGCAGAGCCAATGCTTTAGTGAATGAGTTAGTGTTTGTTGGACCCCCAATTTGAATCTTGGTTCTGCCACTTATTATGAATGTGTCCTTAAGCAGGTAACACCACATCATTGAAGCTTGCTTTTTTCTTTTTAATATCTTTGCTAATAAAAACAACCATATGGAACTGAATTCTGCCAACAACATGAATGAGCTGGGTAGTGGATTCTGCCCCATAACTTCCAAACAAGAGCCCAGCCCAGTTGACCAGCCTTAAGAGACACTGAGCAGGAAAACCAGCCATGCCCACCCAGATTTCTGTCCTACAGAACTATGAGATAATAAATTGGCATTGTGGTTGTAGGACTGAGGGCCTCAGTGCCTCTCTAGCTCTTGGCTGGAGGCTGCTCTCAACCACTAAATGCTGCTCCCTGGTCCTTGCATGTGGACCCTTCATCTTCAAAGCCAGCAAGGGAGTGTTGAATACTTCCTGTGCTTTGCATCGTTCTTTTCAAAGAGCTCATCTGATTGGCTCATACCTGAATCTCTGTATTTTAAGGTCCCCTTACTTGGAACTTTAATTCCATTGGCAAAATCCCTTCACAGCAGTGTCTAGATTAGTGTTTGATTGAATAACCAGTGAACATGAATCTTGGAGGGGACATCTTTAGAATTCTGACTGCCATAATAGGTGTTGTGTAATCTATTTTTTTTTTTTTCATATTGAATCAAGGGGAGAATTGAAAAAGTGATTACAGAAAAAGTCTCAAATTAATTGAGGTCACTCTGCTAATTTTGAGATTCCTTCCATACAATATCAGTGTTACTCCGGTTATATTATCTATTGTAATGAAGAAGACCACAACCTAACAGAAAATAAAACAGTATTTACGCTGATGTTGTTGCCTTTAGTTTTTGGAAGGAAGGGGAATTTGCTGATCTTTTCCCCAACTTTTTCCCTCAGTGGCTGGCAATGCTCAGTAACATTACAACATTATTCATTTATACTGTTTATTTGTGTGTGTGGGGTCTAGGCAACAAGTTGCTGATTTAAAAAAAAAAAAAGAAAAATGGATATAGACATATGGAAATGTTTAAAAGAAGAAGATTAGGGAAACGGATATGGGTTAACCAATTGGGCTCCTGTCTACCACATAGGAGGTCCAGGGTTCGATGCCCTGGGCCTCCTGTTGGGGGCAAGCTGGTCCATGCAGAGTGCCGGCCCACATAGGAATGTTGCACTGCTTAGGAGTGCCACCCTGCATGGGAACGCCACCCAGCATGGGAAAGCCACCCCGCGCAGGAGTGCCAGCCAACATGGAGAGCTGGCACAGCAAGATGACATGACAAGAGATACAGAGGAAAGAAAATAAGAAGACGTAGCAGAACAGGGAGTTAAGGGGGCACGAAAGAGTAATTGCCTCTCTCCCACTCTGGAAGGTCTCAGGATCAGTTCCCGGAGCTGCCTAATGAAAATACAAGCAGACACAGAAGAACACACAGCAAATGGACACAGAGAGCAGACAACGAAGGGAATTGGGGGTGGAGGAAATAGATAAAAATAAAATCTTTAAAAAAAAACATTAGTAAGACTGATGTAAAATAGTTGTAAAAAGGCATTGCCTCACTATCTTGTATGGTGTTTATGGTTTATGTTGTGTATGGTCTGAATGGTGTTGAATTTTGTTAGTTGCCCAAAACTATATAATTATAAATATAGCTTTTAGAAAAAATGGGTGCCCTTCAGAAGTTTGTGATGATGGGTTGGAATTTGGTAGGTAATCCATTGTTGAAAGCTTTGCTTCATTATTTTGTGGTATTATCTTTGGGTTGGGAATCTAAAGATTATATAAAAAGAAAAGTTCAGAGGCCTGTAGGTATTTCCATACTGTAGCTAATAGTCTATTTGCTGTAGGCACTATAAACTTCTAAAAATTAAAGATCAACTTTAACTCTTAAACTGAAAAGCAAAATTTTTTTCCCTGTGTTGTCCGAGTGAGAGATCCAGGGCAGGCTTTTCTCTGTATCAAACAGACAACAAAAGGGGTCTCAGCTGGCAAAAGGGTACATATAACTAGTACCTCAGATGATCTGTCTCCAGAAAATCAAGTTCAAAGCAAAACAGCAAATGGTGTCTGAATAGCATCTAACCAATTGGGACTGACAAGGCGCCAACTATGTGAGCTCATCATTGCGCAATGAGCTATAAACCTGGAAAACCTTGGAAATGCATCAGTGTTGCCTGAACCCACTTGGGCTTGAAGGAGAGAAAGAAGAAGTGAAGGAGGGAGAGAAACTCAATGGTTGACAAGTCATAGTTATGGAGTCATCCATACTGGGCTTCGGGTCTTAGCTTGAATGAGACTTGGTCAAGTTGTTATGAGACCACAGGAATGTTGCTGTATTTCTCTGAGCCATGGTGTCCCTATCTGCAAAATGGAGATAATGGTGGCATATTTCTTTTGCCTTTGGATGAATATATCAAGCAGTACATAAGAAGCATTTAGCAGATCACCAGGCATGTGCTACTTAGCAAATGTTGGCTGTAATTGAAGGAGGAGGTGGATTAGAGAGGGAGCAGGAAAAATGAAGAGAGAGAAATAAGAGAAGGAAGAAAGGAAAAAGAAAAACTATGAGACTATTGGGGCAGACAGAAAGAAAATGGTGTAAGGTCACCAGAATTCATGCATTTATTTATTTATTTTTATTAACAACTTTATTTCAAACTCACAAAAATAAAAGAATAGGAAAAGGCAATTCAACAAGTTATGGAAACATTACTCCTAAAGAGTTCTTTTTCAGGCAACTTTACCTCATCTAATTCCAACTGCTAAGTCAGTTGTTCCTCTAGTGTTCAGAAACATATACAGATGAACACAGATTAGTTAAATGACATAGTCAATATTATCATATTAATGAAAAAAATGAAGAGGAAAAAATGTTTACTGTATTCATGGCTCACAAAACCAAACCTCATATTCTGTTTTTTTCACATTTAAAATGAATATAGTACTAAATTTGCTTTTGCCACAAAAACATTTTAGCAATGTTTTATGTCAATATTTAATAGTTTTCTGAATACAGGTCCTTTATGTTCTTGATTAAATTTATTCTTAAGTATTTGATTCTTTTTGTTGCTATTGTAAATGGAATTTTTTTCTGACTTCCTCCTCAGAGTACTCACTAGTAGTACATAGGCATGCTATTTGATTTTTGTGTATTAATCCTGTCACCTTGCAGAAATTGTCTCTAAATTTTAACAATTTTGTAGTGGATTTTTCGGAATTTTTCAAGTATCGGATCATATCATCAGTGAATAATGAAAGTTTTACTTCTTCCTTTCCTATATGGGTGCCTTCTTTTTTTTCTCACCTAATTTCTCTAGCTAGAACTTCTAGCACGATATTGAATAGCACTGGGGAGAGTGGGCATCCTTGTCTTCAGTGGGAAAGCTTTAAGTCTTTCACCATTGAGTACAATGTTAGCTGTAAGTTTTTCATATATGGTCTTTATCATGTTGAGAAAGTTTCCTTCAATTACTATCTTTTGTAGTATTTTAATCAAGAAAGGGTGCTGTATTTTGTCAAATGCATTTTCTGTGTCAATCGATAGGATCATGATTTTTCTCTTTTGATTTATTAATGTGGTGTATCACACTGATTGGTTTTCTTGTGTTGAACCACCCTTGCATGCCTGGTATAAATCATGATGAATAATTCTTTTAATGTGTTGTTGGATTCAGTTAGCAAGTATTAAGTATTTTGTTGAGGATGTTTGCAAACATATTCATTAGGGAAATGGATCTGTAATTTTCTTTCGTCATAATATCTTTACCTAGTTTTGGCATTAGGGTGATATTGGCTTTATAGAATGAGTTTGGGAGCATTACTTTTTGTTCAAATTTGGAATGGCTTGAGTAAGATTGGTGTTTAATCTTTTTTTAATGCTTGGTAGAGCTCATTTGTGAAATCAGCTGGCCCTGGGCTTTTCATTTTGGGGAGTTGTTTGATGACTGTTCCAGTCTCTTTATTTGTGATTGTTTTTTTGAGGTCTTTTTTTTCTTCTAGAACCAGTATAGGCTGTTTGTACATTCCTAGGAATTTTTCCATTTCACCTATATTGTCTAGTTTTTGGTCGTACAGTTGTTTATAGTATCCTCTTATGATCTCTTTTATTTCTGTGGGTTAGTAGTAATGTTCCCATTTTGAGTTTTGATTTTGTTTATTTACATCTTCTCTCTTTTTTTCTTTGTCAGTCTAGCTAAGGGTTTGTCAGTTTTGTTAATCTTCGAAGAATGAACTTTTGGTTTTGTTAATTCTCTCTAGTGATTTTTTTTGTTCTCAATTTCATTTATTTCTGCTTTGATCTTTGTTATTTCATTCCTTATACTTGCTTTGGAAATTGTTTACTGATTTTTGTTTTTTTCCTAGTTCCTCCAACTGTGTAGTTAGATTATTGATATTAGCTCTTTCTTCTTTTTTAATGTAAGCATTGAGGGCTATAAATTTCCCTCTCAGCACTGCCTTTGCTACATCCCATAGGTTTTGATATGTTGTATTGGTTTCATTCTGTCTCAAGATATTTTTTATTTCTCTTACAATTTTTTCTTTGACTCGCTGATTATTTGAGTATGTTGTTTAATCTCCATATATTTGTGAACTTTTCCTTCTGCCTCTTGCTGATTTCCAACTTTATTCCATTATGATCAGAGAAAGTGCTTTGTATAATTTCAATCTTGTTGAATTTATTGAGATTTGCTTTGTGACCCAACATATGACTTATCCTGGAGAAAGATCCATGGGCACTTGAGAAGAATGTATACCCTGCTGTTATTCGGCACAATGTTCTATATATGCCTATTAGGTTTAGTCCATTTATCATATTATTCAAACTCTCCATTTCTTTATTGATCCTCTGCTCAGATGTTCTATCCAATGCTGAAAGTGATGTATTAAAGTCTCCAAATATTATTGTAAAGATATCTATTTCTTCCTTCAGTATTACTAAAGTTTGCCTCATGTATCTTGGGGCATGTTGGTTAGATGCATATACAATTATGATTGATATTTCTTCCTGATGTATTGCCCCTTTTATTAATAAATTATGTCCTTCCTTGTCTCTAATAGCAGTTTTGCTTTTAAAGTTTATTTCATCTGATGTAAGTATAGATACTTCAGCCTTTTTTTGTTATTGCATGTGTGGAAATCTTTTCCCAGCCTTTTACTTTTGTTATCTATTGGTATCTGTATTAGTTAGCTAAAGGGGTATGGATGCAAAGTACCAGAACTCTGTTGACTTTTATGAAGTGTATTTATTTGGGGTAGAAGCTTATAGTCACAAGGCCCTAAAGAATCCAACTCAAGGTACCATAAGAGGTACTTTCTCACCCAAAGTTATTGGCCACATGTTGAAGCAAGATAGCAGGAGATGTCTACTAGGGTTCAGCCTTCCTTCTTCCTCTTAAAGCTCCATAGTCCCAGCTTCTTCCAATCTCAGCTATAGGCTGGGATAAGTCTGATTTCTCCCTGGGGCTTGTTTCTCTCCAGGCTCAGCTGCTCTGTTCTCTTCACAAGGTCAACCGTAGATCATCAGGCTCATTTTTTTCTCCCTGGAGCCTCTGCCTTGTCTAAAAAGCAGTCTCTCTTCCTCTGTTTTTTTCTTCTCTGTGTACTTACTTACATGTGAGAGTCTGTTTTATCAACGCATGATAGGGGCTGGAACTCAATGCTGAGTCACAATCTAATGATGTGGTTGAATCAAAACCCTAATTTTAATATAATTTAATCAGACATCTCAGCTGACTCTAATACAATCAAATGGTTATCATGCCCACAGGAACAGACCAGTTTACAAACATAATCTATCTTTCTGGAATTCATAAATAATCTCAAACTACCACAGTATCCTTGGGTCTAGGATGAGTCTCTTGTAGGCAGCACATAGATGGCTCATATTTTCTTATCCATTCCACCAGTCTGTGTCTTTTGATTGGAGAGTTTAATCCATTAACATTCAATGTTATTGCCTTAAAGGCAGTTCTTATTTCACCCATTTTGACCTTTGGGTTTTATTTGTCATATTTTATTTTCACCACTTTTTATACTTTTATTTACTTTTACTGATATAATCTTCACTTTTAGACTCTTCTGAGCCTCTCTTTCCTGTCTTTTCTTTTCAGGCTCTGGCACTTCGTTTAGTATTTCCTACAAAGCTTGTCTCTTGGTTATAAACTCTCTGTTTCTATTTATTTGTGAATATTCTAAACTTGTCCTCATTCTTGAAAGACATTTTTGCTGGATAAAAGAATCTTGGTTGGCAGTTTTTCTCTTGCAGTATTTAGAATATATCACACCACTGCCTTCTTGCCTCCCTGGTTTCTGATGAGAAATTGACTTTTAATCTTACTGGGTATCCCTTATATTTTATGCATTGCTTTTCTCTTGCTGCTCTCAGAATTCTCTCTTTGTCTTTGTCATCTGACATTCTGATTAGTATGTGTCTCAGAGTTGGTCTATTCAGCTTTATTTGGATGGGAGTACATTGTGCTTCTTGGACACTGATATTCAAGTTTTTCAATAGGGTTGGGGAATTTTCTACCATTATTTCTTCAAATATTCCTTCTGCCCCTTCTCTCTTCTCTTCTCCTTCTGGAACACTCATGACACATATGTTCACACATCTCTTGCTATCATTTATTTCCCTGAGATCCGGTTCATTTTTTCCATTCTTTTCTTTATCTTTTCTTTTGTATGTTCACTTTTGGAGGTTTCATCTTCATGTTCATTTATCCTTTCTTCTACCTCCTCAACTCTGCTGTTACATGCCTCCTGTGTATTTTTAATTTCATTTATTGTGCCTTTCATTCCCATTATATCTGCTATGTTTCTCTGTTTGTTTTCAAATTCTTCTTTGTGCTCACTCAGTGTCTTCTTAGTGCTCTTAATCTCCTTAGCCATTTCATTGAATTTATGAAGGAGGTCTTTGCCAAGAGATTTGTTTTCCCATCTATGATTAGTTGTCTTGACTCCTTTCATCTGGCAACTTATCTTGTTTCTTTGACTGGGTCATATCTTCCTGTTTCTTGGTATGGATTGTAATTTTTTGTTGGTGGCCTGGCATCTGGCTTACTAGATATATTTATTCCAGGCACAGATTCTCACTTTAGTTTAAGGCTTTCTTGCCCTTTCTCCCTTGCTGGTTGTGTATTAGGAGCTGAGGATATAGTTGGTACTGTAAATTATGAAGGCTAAAGCTGCCTGCATTTCCCCAGGGACTGATGAAGCTTCTTCTACCTTTCTCCTTTGCCACGGGTAGGGACAGAGCTGAGCTGTGTGTAATAATCCAAGTTGTGAAGTCCAAGACTATAATTGCCCAGATAGAATGATGAAGCTTCACACCTCTTCCTTCCTTGCCTGGGGCAGAGATGGAGCTGCAGGTGTGTGCAACAATCTATGCAATGAGAGTCCAAAGTGACTGCAGCTGCCCAGGTAGACTGCTGTAGCACACCCCCACCTCTGCTAGTGGAAGGGACTAAACCTCTGGAGTACTCTCCAATCTAATCTGTGTGGGCCAAATGCACCTGCAGTTGTCCTTAAAGGCTGACAAAGTACTGTCCATTCCATTCTTTAGAGGTTGGGGATGGAACCATAGGCACCCAGTGGTTCAGTTCATGTAGACTGTAAATGCCTGCTGTTGCCTGGAGAGGCTGAGGAAATACCAATCCCCTCCTATTCTATTAGGGGGTGGAGGTGGATCCACATGTGCCCAACAGTTAAGTTTCTGTAGGCTGAAATTATTTGCCATTGCCCAGAAAGGGCTGCGGAAACACCAGTCCACTCCTATCGTATTGGCGGGTGGGGGTGGAACTACAGGTGTCTGACTATTCAGTCTGTGTGGGCCAAAACACCTGCAGTTACCTAGAGATGTTGGGAAAACACTGTCCCCCTCTTGTCTATTTGGGGTGGGGTGGGGCCACAGGCACCCAACAGTCAAGTTTGTGCAGGTCAAAGTGCCTACAGTTGCCCTAAGAGGCTGAGGAAACACCAGCCTCCTCCTCTTCTATGGGGGGAAGGTGAGAGTGGAGATGGAATTGAAGGCACTCAACAAAGCTTTTTATGCAGACTGAAAGCACCTGCAGTTGCCAGGAAGGGCTGAGGAAACACAGATCCCCTCCTATCCTATTGGGGGGGACAGGGATGGAGCTACGGGTGTCCAAGTATCCAGTCTGTGTGGACCAAAAGCACCTGTAGTTGCCCACAGAGGCTGAAGAAATACCAGCCCCCTCCTATCCTGGGGTGGAGGGGTGGAGATGGAATCAAAGGCACCAGTTTATGCAGAGAGAAAGCACCTGCAGTTGCCCAGAGAGGCCAAGGAAACACAGCTCCTCTCCTCTCTTATTGGAGTGCAGGGATGGAGCCCCAGCTGTCTGACTATTCAGTCTGTGCTGGCTGAAAGTGCCTGCAGTTACCTGGAGAGGCTGGTGCATGTAGGTTCCCCAGCATCCTCCCTGCCAGAATTGGAGCTGGAGCCTAGACTAGGGCTGCAATCCGATCTGGTTGGAAAGAAGCCAATACCTAATGTCACTATGATTTTCAATCAGCCTGGCTTCCCCTCAGGGTAGAAGGGAGTCAAAATGGCAGCCACTGGCCTCTTTCTGACTTGGGAAGGTTCAAACTTTTTCTCTTCTTAGGATTATGCTTTAGTCTGCCGACTTTACTAATCAATAGCTGAAGTCAGTGGCCAACTGTCTTTTCTTCCCCTGTTTTTGGGACACAGGGGCTTCCCACTCCAGCCATTCCTGAGCTGGCTTCCACTGCCAGTGGGGGGTGGGCATTGCCTCCAAATCATGGAGGGCTCTACTCATGAATCTTCACTGAAGATGAGCTGTCTCCCCCTTCTATTCTTTCCAGGATGTTGCAGATGCTTTTCTGGTCTCCTGGGCCTACCAAACAGATAGCTTTGGTGATTACTAATTGCCCTGTAGGACAAGCTGACTCTTGGAGCTCCTTACTCAGCTGCCATCTTGTGCTGCCGCCCATTTTGGGGAGATTTTTGATGACTTTCCATTTCTTTACTTGTACTTCGTTTCTTGAGGTCTTCTATTTCTTCTAGGGTCAGTGCAATTTGTTCATGTGTTTCTAGAAATTTGTCCATTTCATCAATGTTGTCTAGTTTGTTGGCATACAGTTTTTCATAGTATCCTCTTTTGAGGCTGGGTCATTTTAAATGTCACCTTTTCATTTCTGGTTTTATTTATTTGTATCTCTTTTCTTTGTTAATGTAGATAAGGACTTATTAATTTTGTTGATATTCACAGAGAACCAACTTTTAGTTCTGCTGATTTTTTTCCTATTGTTCCCCCCCCCCATTTTATTTATTTCTGCCCTAATCTTTATTATTTATTTTTTCTGCTTGCTTTGGTATTGATTTGCTATTCTTCTTCTAATTTCTCCAGGTATGCAGTTAGGCCTTTGATTTTAGCTCTTCTTTTTTAATGTAAGCATTGAGGGCTATAAATTTCCCTCTCAGCACTGCCATTGCTTCATTCCATATGTTTTGATATGTTGAGGTCTTGTTTTCATTTGTCTTGAGGTATATACTGATTTCTCTTGTAATTTCTTCTTTAACCCACTGATTACTTAAGAGTGTGTCATTTAATCTCCATATATTTATGAATTTTCCCCTTTTCCACCTGTTATTAATTTCCAACTTAATTCCATTATGATCAGAGAAACCATTTTGTATAATTTCAGTGTTTTTATATTTATTGAGATATGATTTATGCCCCAACATTTGGTTTATCCTGGAGAAAAATCCATGAGCACTTGAGAAGATTGTATATCCTGCTGTTTTGGGGAGTAATGCTCTATAAATGTCTATTAGAGCTAGTTCATTTATCATATTATACAAGCTCTCAGTGTTCTTATTTATTCTCTCTCTAGATGTTCTATGTAATGCTGTGAGTGGAGTGTTGAAGTCTCCAACTATTATTGTAGAGATGTTTATTTCTCCCTTCAGTTTTGCCAGTATGTCTCATGTATTTTGGGGCATATATTTTAGGTACATAAATATTTATTATTGTTATTTCTTCTTGGTGAATTGTCCCTTTTATTAATAGATGGTAGCCTACTTTATCTTTTATGAGTTTTGCATTTAAAATCTATTTTATGTGATGTTAGTTTCACTCTGCCTACTCTTTTATGATTGCTATTAGTGTGGAATATCTTTTTCAGCCTGATTGTGCCCTTGCATCTAAGGTGAGTCTCTTGTAGATAACAAATAGATGGCTCATGTTTTTTGTCCATTTTATCATATTTGTCTTTTAACTGAGGAGTTCAATCCATTAACATTCAATGTTATTATTATAAATGTGTTACTTTGTCTATTTTATCCCTTTGCTTTCTGTTGTCATGTGTGACTATTGTCTACATTTTTAATCCTTTCAATTTCTCTTAGTTATGTTCTTCATTTGTACACTCTTCTCCAGTGCTTTCTCCCTTGTATTTTCTTATCAGGTTGCAACACATCCTTTATAATCTCTTGTAAATTATGTCTCTTGTTAGCATACTCTCCGTTTTTGTGTGTCTGTTAAGACTTCAAACTTGCCTTCATTTCTGAAGGATAATTTTGCTGGATAAAGAATTCTTGGTTGACAATTTTTTTCTCTTTCAGTACCTTAACTATATCATACCATTTCCTTTTTGCCTCCATGGTTTCTGAAGTGAGATCAGCACTTAGCCTTATTAAGGCTCCCTTGTAAATAATATGTTGACTTTCTTTTGCTGCTTTCAAAATTCTCTCTTTATCTTTGGCCTTTGACAATCTGAAGAGTAGATTCTTGGATTATGTCTATTAGGATTTATTCTCTTTGGGATACAATATCCTTCTTGAATATTGATATTCATGTCTTTCATGAATATGAATATGAATATATTAATATATGTGGAAAAATTTAAGTCAGTATTTCTTCACATGTTCTTTCTACCCCTTTTCCATTCTCTTCTCCTTCTGGGACACCTATACCACGTATGTTTGTGCATTTTGTGTTGTCATTCATTTCCCTCAGATCATGTTCAATGTTTTGCCTTCTTTTCTCTGTCTTTTCTCCTATCTCTTCAATTCCAAATGTCCTATTTTCAAATTCACTTATTCTTCTAACATTTCAAATCTGCTGTTATATGCCTCTAGTGTACTTTTAATCTCATCCATTGCATCTTTTATTCCCATAAGCTCTCTTACTTATTTTTTTTTTTGGTTAACTTTCAAATATTCTTTATGCTCACACAGTGTCACCTTAATATCCTTTATCTCTTTAGTCATATTTTCCTTCCTCTCTTCAATTGATTTAGGAAGTTTGTTTGATCATCATTTATTAGTTGTTTTAAATCTGGGGTTCATCTAGATTCTTGGCTCATTCCTTTCAGTGGATGATATCTTCCTATTTCTTTATGTGAGTTGTTAACTTTGTTGATACCTAGGCATCTGCTTTGCTCATGATTTTTCTCTGTTGATCAATTTCTCTCTCTTTCCTAGTGGTTTTATTTCACAGTTCTTCTTGGATTTTTAGTTTAATTTTTTCTAAAACTTTAATATTGCCCCGTTTAAGTAGTCAAAACTGTGACTGCAGATTGACCAGGTCTACAATGCCTGGGAAAAAGTGGAGGTATCATTCTGTCTTCCTTCACCCTCCAGGCTGGTCAGCAAATTGCACTCCTTGGCAAATTCTTCCATGGAGATAATAAGTCCTCCAATTTCTACTTCCTCTTCTGAGCTAGTGAATTATTATAGTTATATTTGCTGAAGAGAAATCATGGTCAGCCCTCCACTGCACCCTCCCTCTTCCCTGAAGGAATCTGTCCACAGGTTTTATTGAGGCTGTCTGCCTCAGGGGTGGGGGATGGGTGGTGTTCCCAGCCACAAGGGTATCATCTCACAGTTTTCCCTCTGGCCTCTCCATCTCAGCATCCCCAATCCCTTCTGGACAATGCATGTGTTACTTTCCTGACCTGCAGGGGCTCCCTGCAGACTATCTCTATGCCTTCTCCTCCATTTTGCAAGAGCTCTGTGCCCTGCTTGAGCTACTCTGATACCATCTTGGATAATCTCCTGGATTCAATGCATTTAGAAAAATAATTTAAGTTTAAATTGAATTATCTCATTGCTGGTTATAGAATAACTACTCTCTACCACATGCATCTCTTTAAGATGCTGTATTTCTCTATCTTTTGATTGAAACTTCGAGGAACTGGTCAAGAGAGCCCCCAGAATATATCTGTAATACAATGTGGATATTAAGGGAGTCAGGAAATAATTTTACAATGACTACTCTTTGTGTGTGTGTGTGTATGTGGACTTTTTATTGTTGCTATCGTTGTTTCTTAATTCTAAATGAAAGATGCTGGCATCAAAATTTCCACACTGAGCAATCTCCGGAGAACTAAAATCTAAGTAGAATATTACCTTGCATATTGGGGCAAATTGAGGATGAATGAAGCAACACTGAGGATGGAGAATTGTTCCAGTGGAGCTTGAGGCTGGACTTGGCATATGCTCCTCTCCCAGTGCTGAGCTTTGCCTGTGGATTTACTATCACCACAGTTTTCCACTGTGTTGCAAAGGGAAGAACACATTTTCTGTGATCAGCAAGCAATCCTGATTTAATCCGGGGCAGAAAAACTCCAAGGTTTGTTAGTAATTCTGCAATAAGGTAATTGTATTGCCTCTCTGGACAAAAGTGCAAATGAAGTGAATAGTGTAGTGGCATGGGGAAAAGTAGGAGAAAGAGGCTGTTTTTACTTTGCTCTGATAGTTTGGTAAAGAAATATGTTCCTTTAGAACAAATGAAAATTCTGCTTTTAAGAAAATTATCTGACCTGTTTGGGAGACCCCAATAGTTTCCTTTGCCTCTTCTTGGAATTGTGTGTGTGTGTGTGTGTGTGTGAGATAAGGGCCCATTCCCACCAAGGTCAACCACTGCTCATTACCTATAACTCTGCCTCCAATTCAACCCTATCTTGGAATAAAACCAAATGAAAAAATGATTTTTTATTTCACAATTAAACCCTTTGACTTGGTTTGAAGATAGCACCACAAATTTTTTAAGTTTCAAAAATTTGTTTTTACTGTTAAGATATATGTGGGTAGTAAGATAGGAGCATGGGAACCGCTTTTCAATTCTGGATGTAAAGAAACGGTAGATATAATGATAATTTAGTGGCTGGATGCCCTTGTCAAGAGTTAGAGTGGGGAAGCTGGGACCTGTTAGAGAATGTTGGTAGAGACTAGCCTGTGGCTGCACTCACATTAGCCATTCTGGGAATGATTGTTGACAGGGTAAACTGGACTTCTAGGAAAATACTAATAATTAATACTCATAGGGTAGTTGTGTGGATTAGATGAGGTATGGTATGCAACATGATTAGATCAGTACCTAGCATAGAGTACCTATACCCGTAAGGGAAAGACTCTCAATTTTTTCAGATGGGCAACTGAGGCATAAAATAGACTAGTGGCTCAGCCAAGGTTGTTACTAATAGCTAATAAGTGGCTGATCCTGGACTTAAAGTCATGCAGCCTGATTTTACGCCTACATGTTCATCTGCCTTGCTGTACTGCCCCCTATTACAGCATATTTAAAATATAACAGCTGTTCCTTCCTCCACCCCAGCCTGCTTTTCTTGTTTTGTTTCCCTTCTTTGAGAAGAGTTCCACATTCATTCGTTTCCACAAACTAGAAATCTGGGGGTTCATCTTTTAATTAATCATCAAATTCTGCCACTTCTACAGCCCCACATCTCTCTCCTCTGTTCATCCCCTTGGCCACCATCTTGGTTTATGCTGTCATTGCCTTTTACCTGGATTTCTGCCTCAGTCTTCTTACTTGTCTTCCTGCTTCTAGTTTTCTCTCCTCCAGTCTGTTCTCCCACATAGTTCCATGAGTGACATTTCTAGAATTCAAATCTGATCCTTTCTGAGGTTAAAACTCCTAAGTGGATCCTCCATCTCCTGGTATAGAGAGGTCTTCTCCACAGTGCACCCTCTTATGCATGTTCACGTAAAGCATGGTACAGGAGGGCAGTTTCGGTGGCGTGTTGACAGGGAGAGAAATTGGACCACATAGTGAGAAAGCTATTTCCTTTTAGTGTAATCCCTCAGACAACCTCAGAAAGAGTCTCAATTTAGTATTAATATATTTTCAACATCTTCCTAATTCTTGTTACCTTCACTTTTAACCAAGGGAGAGCAAGCAACTCTAGTTTCCTGGAATTTGATAATACTTTGTGTTTTTATTGTACCTCTATCATTTCTTTCTTCTTCATGGCTTGTGATAGACGTTTTCCCATTTATGTTAGTGATACAAAGTTACATTTAAAAAGGAGTATATTTAAATTAAATAATTTAAATAATTATTGAAATAATGGAGTATAATAACAATTGTTAGTTAATGAGTAGAACAAGAGATGTACAACAAAAATTGATAATGGCATTTGGGAAACCCTTTTTGTGACCTGTTCCCTGCCTGTATTGCTAGTCTTGTCTCTGCCATCTTTCTCCCATTTTATAAATTGTTTCTTGAAAATCCTGGAGTCCTGAGCTACACAGTGGTTCTCACTCTTATCTCCCTCGCTTCTCAGAGACATAACAACCTTGTAAGAGAGAAGACTAAATAATAGTCCATGTTTCCTGCAGCCCCGGAATCAGTCATTGAGAAAAATTTTACTAAACAGGTCGACTGAAAGAAGAAATAGAATAGTGTTATTAAACACTTGGCTAGAAACTTGAAAGCAAATGATTAAATGATGAATTTAAAGATCCTATAGTAATACATGCTCAGTGGGCAGCTGTTAGCCAAGCTTTTTATAGTTATTTACTCAATTAAATATACCATGTTTAGAGCTGGGAAATCAGGCTCTGCTTAGCAGACTGTCTTATGCTCTTCAGGTTAATTCTATAAAAATCTATAAGCATTTCTTCTTTTAACCTTTAGTCCAAGTATGAGAATCACAGGAAACTGCTCATCCCCAGACTCCTGGTACCTGCACAGCTCACACAAGTTGAGCCCATAATAGGGCTTAAAACTTCCTCGAGGGGGATTGTGTGAAGATGTTGAGGGACTAATAGGCAGAGCTGAATGCTTTCACAAAAACAGTGGAGAAAGAACCAAAAGATGTCGATGGACCTACTTTGGGTGTCAGCAGACCAGGACAGTGCTACACAATTCCCAGGAGGGTGAGGGGCAGAGAGATGAAGAAGCTGAAAGGACAAACATAAGTTACCAAGCCCCCATGATAGCCAGGAAGGGCTCCACTCCCCACTGCCAAGATATTAAGTTGGTATAAAACCCCTGGCTCACTGCAGCCATCTGAAAGGTAAACAGACATCTTTCTCCCTGTCTGCTGTTTCAAGGGAAAAGGGAGGGGAGGTAGGGGTGCTTTTTTTCAGTGAATTTGGCCAGCAGAACCTACTTTGAATCTCCACTTTGGCAATTCAACACGGGAACACAGGAATGCCAAGACTGAAACACCTCAGTGGAAAGGTGTGCTAAATAGCTCCATCTGCTGGCCAGTCTGGAAATTGCATGTACAAAAACGACGCTCTCTGCATCCTACTCCTGGGAGCAAATCTGCACCCCACTAGTGAGATCCTGGCCCAATTTTGAAAACTTTAGCTAGGCAATTTTAAAGACTGAGAATAAGTTGAAGCAAATATCAAAGAAAAGCTATGGAAAAAAGATAGGCAAGAGAGAGAAATCAGCCATCAGAGTAAATTCACCAACATACTCAGAAGCTAGACATCAGCAAAAAATTACAAGCTATACTAGGAAATAGGAAGAGATGGCCCAGCCAAAAGAACACCAAATATCCTGAAGAGATATAGGATTTAAGACAATTAATCAGTGATATTCACACAACTCTCCTAAATCACTTCAAAGAATTTATAGAAAATATAACTAAAGAAATAAAGGATATTAAGATGACATGGGGGGAGCATAAAGAACAATTTGAAAGTCTGTAAGAAAAGTAACAGAGTTTATGGGAATGAAGGACACAATGGATGAAATAAAAATATATTAGAGGCACATAGGAGCAGATTTGAACTGCTTGAAGACAGAATTAGTGACTTTGAAGGCAGAATACCTGAACTGGAAAAGACAGGAAATCAGAAAGAGAAGAGAATGGAAAAAATGGAACAGAGTCTCAGGAATTGCATTCACTTTATTGGTGTCCTTGAAGGAGAAGAGAATGGAAAAGGGGCAGAAAGAAGATTTGGGGAAATAATGACCAAAAACTTCTCAACATAAATATTAATATCCAAGAGTGACAACGCACCCCAAAGAGAATAAATCCGAATAGACCTATCCTGAGACACCTACTATTCAGAATGACATATAAGAGCTAAAGAAAGAATTCTGAAAGCAGCAAGAGAAAAACAAAGCATCACATATAAAGGAAACGGAATAAGATTAAGTGCTGACCTCTGATCAGAAATCCTGGAGGAGAGAAGGAAGTGGTATGATGTATTTAGGGTACTGAAAGAGAAAAACTGCCAGCCAAGAATTCCGTATCAGGCAAAGCTGTCTTCAAAAATGAGAGTGAGTTTAAAGTCTTCAGAGACAAACAAAAACTGATAGACTATGTTAACAAAAGACCAGATTTACAAGAGGTACTAAAAGGGGTGCTGCAACCTGAAAGGAAAAAAACAAAGGTGAGATATTTAAAGAGTTTAGAAATGAAGATTATTAGAAAGGGTAAACTAAAGGATAAGAAGACAGATGATAGAATGGTATGACAACAGAGAACTGGAGAATAAAATGAAGTAGAGTAATGCCTTTATAGTAATAACACTGAATTCTAATGGATTGAACTCCCCAATCAAAAGACATAGACCGATGGAATGGATAAAAAAATATAAGCCATCTATATGTTGTCTATAAGAGAACCACCTCAGATATAAGGACACAACCAGCTTAAAAGTGAAAGTTTGGGAAAAGGTATTCCATGTAAACAGTAACCAAAAAAGAGCTGGAGTAGACCAGATAAATGTAAAATAACAATGTTTATAGTACATGAACATAATTACTCTGTGCAACTAGCAGATTGTTCCTGTGATCAGTATTCTGTTTCTTCTTACAAAATAAACCACTTGCTTTTAATTGGGAAAAACAAACAACAACAACAACAACAAAAAACTTCCTTAAAATTCTAAAGTTGAAATACAAGTGCTCTTTCTGATACAATCATACTATCCTTTGCTGGACCTGAAAAGTGTTTCTGTTATTTCTCGCCATGCCTCTTCTTGATTTGAAGAGAAAATGTCTTTGCTGAACCATTGCTCCTTGTACAACCATGTGGATTTTCAGCTCCTGAACCTGCATCCACATGACTAAAAGGTTTTTTTTTCTAATTCTTGGGCCACCTGCTTCTGCTTTTTCATCACATTATGTTGCATTGATCCAGCAGTAAGTATTGTTTTCCTTACCTGCATGGGGTAGTAATACATGTTTTGGCTGCTGAAATGTGGGTCTTATAATAAGAAAAAATTATAAAGCAAATATATATATATATATATATATATATAAAATTTGGTGTAGAATATACAATGCTCATGAAAAATTCAAGCTTAAACATGGAACTTTACAGTAATTATATGATTGTGACTGGCCTTTGTGAGCAACCCTGAGATTTCTGGAGCCATTTCATTTTTTCCTCATTTGGGGTCCTTTGGGTAGAAAACATGAACATGACTGATGGTGCCATAATGTCTGAAAAGCCTGAGAACAAGGCACCAGAATGTAAAATGTGTGGAAGGTGAGAAGGATCTCCATGGGTCATCTGGTGAAAATACTTTCTTTACAGATGAGGAAACAGAGGCTCAGAAAGCTTAAGACTTTTTCAGGTTAAAAAAAAAAAGGCAATCTTGAGCAGAGAATCCAAGCCTCCTGACTCCCAGGCCATTGCTTGTGGATGACCAGAGGAGCCCCCGAGTCCTTAGGTACTTAGCGGTTCTGTGCCTCTGTCTGGGGGAATGGGCCAGGTCTGGAGATTCTTGTTTCCTAATGGCCTTTTTCAATCCTAGTTCCCTGGAGATGAGCAGTCACTTCTGCTAATGCTTCTAGAAAGGGGAATGTGGAAGTCAAACATGAAAGAGTGACTTTCAGGCCAAGCCACCTTTGGGTAATGGAGCAGAAGTTTGACAAGAAGCTACACATGAATTTTGCCTTCCAAAGCTTTGGGAAAATTGCCAGCTTCCCCCAAACTTTCACTCCCTTCTGATTTTTCATTCGCACAGCCAAAGTGGAGTTGTTTTACTACGATGCCTGCAGGATTTCTTGAAAACCTCAAAGAGGTGGATAAGTTGTGTGATCTCCATTACCATCCTTTGGAAAAACTGTGACTAGTATTCTGTGATGGCACTGAATCTGGGGAGGCTTCTTTGTGACCTGGCTTCCAGGGCTTCTCTGGGAGAGATCAAAGACTTCAAAACAGCCCAAGCACGTGAAACCATTGGTAACTGTGCTCATTTCTGCCACAACTATTTGTTCTTGCAAGCCCCACCTTTACATGCTTTTTCAAAAATTGCATTCATTCTCCAAAGCATTTGAAAAGCTAATGGATGTTCTCATTTTATTCTACCCCTGACTGCAGGCAACTCTCTAACTGGATGAGTTTTTCTGAATTTCATTTGCCAAAGCCTTATGAAGTGAATAAATTTGAATCAATGTCTGGCTTTCTGAGGAGAGGGAAGTTATGCTTTGTGGGTTAAGTAAAGTTGTATTTGGTTATCTAAATGGACTTTTATGGATGCAAACTTACTTGCACCACATTACTACATTGGCTCAATTACTTAATACAAAAGTCTCATTAAGTGATGCTAAAATATACACGTGGGGATTTCTAAAATGAGTTTTTCCTTTGAACAGTCAGATATTTATGTTCTTTTGGGTTATGTTGGCAGATGAATATATTTTTCCTTTTAAAGATAACACTTGGGAGAAATAAGTGTCAATAAGAATATAAGTTACCACTCCAATTCCCAACAAATTGCATTTGCTGTATTTGATAACGCTCTAATAGTGTTTCTTCCCATAATAATTAGAGCAGAATTGAGATGTCATAAATGAAAGGGATATTCCAGTTGGTGGTGGGGGGTGCGGAATGGAAAAGCAATTGGCTTTTTTGTAAGTTGAAATTTTTATTATTGTATTCGACTTTCTAAATGACTGAGAATGGAGCTGATGGGTAAACTCATGAATGTTAATATTGCTATAGCTTCTGCTTACATAACACTTAGTTATTCTGCCCTTTATTACCCTCTTATAGATGTTGATGAGTCAACAATTGGAGCTTTTAAACTAATGGAAGGCTTTCAATCAAGTAGAATGCCTTCATTACTAGTGAGCAGGGAGATCTGAATGTGAATTGAAGTGGTTTAAACCAATCTAAGAAAACATTTTTTAGAAAAGACTAATACCCATAATTTATGTTTATTTTTAGTTTTCTTTGATTTGAATAAATTAGGGAAGGGTTTTATATTACTTGTCTCCTTTTCACCTGCCTAGCCAGTGCCAACACATTAGTCAGGACAGCTTCAGTAAGAAACACTTAAGCCCCCTAAGCTTAATACTTGGAAGTTTATTTCTTGCACATGTAAATGTCACCATGCATCCAAGAACTCTCCAGGATAGCTCCCTTCCAAGGAGTGATTCAGGCACCCAGGCTCCCTCTGTCCTGTAGCCACATCATCTGAAGCTTGAGATTTCTGGAATTGCTATAAGGGAAAAAGACAGTGCTGGGGACTCACACACCCTTCTCAGGTACATTAGATAGGAAGTGACACACCTAACTTCTCACAACCCATTGGCCAAACTAGTCACATACCCCACACCAACTACATAGGATGCTGGGAAAGGTAGGAGAGCACATGGGATCTTCCATAAGCACTACTCTCGTGACCGCTCCAACACATCACAGGTGCCTAGAAAGTGAACTGAGAAAATGATTGAATGAAGGAATCCCTTAAAATAGTCTGAAATTCAGAGAAAGGCATAATATGTTAAATCCATAGAGGAGGGATTGGAAATAGCTGGAGGACTATTAACCTTAAAAGGCTTTCTGTATTTATTTGTACCACTGACATAGCTACAAGAGCTTGTTGCTAGTTTATGTGTAAATATGCTATGCTACACAATTACTTTTTCCAAGGGCCTGACATATAAAGCCTGAAAAATTCCATTTTCTGATCCTAAAGGCCTCTAAAGCATCTTGCAGTTTATTAGGCAGAAGTGCTTCTGAGCCTTCAAGAGTGGGTGGTGAGAATGGACCTTGTTAAGCTTACAGAGAAGGTTAACCTCCATTGACAGGATGAAATTCAGGTTGTTTTCTCTTGCCACAGAGAAGTTCCCTAATCTGTATTGTCATCATAGAAAAGTTTATCCATTTTCTCCAAAGCATTATCTCAAATGAGGTGTCAGGACACGAAATGGATTTACCGTCTTGCATTATTTTTTATTTTGATGTTTAATTTTTTAAATCCCATTTACTTATTGCCATTTGAAGTTAAACCATCACAGAAATAAAGTAGGGATGGTTGGGAAAGAAAAGATCACAGTGTCTCAATCTACTACCTTACCCTTGAGTAGTTATTACAGAATCCTTAAGGAGTCTCATCTTATTGTAATTTCAAGTTTTTGTTACCTTGATTCATGGCAACTCATTTTCCATAACTCATTATGAATCAGATAATTTGTCAATCCACACAAACAAATTTGGAGTACCACTAAATGCATGCAATGGATGATAGGTATTTGGAATATATAATTGCTTTTCCATGAGACATTGATAAATTGCAATTCTGGAAAGTAGCCCAGAGCAACTAAAACGGAGAAGTTTTTGGAGCTGGCCACATCAGATTTCAAGTGCGTATTCCGTCACCTCCTTATGTAGGGCTTCTAGACAGTTAATTGTGCTGAACTGCAGTTTCCTCATGTGATAAGATGGGTGGTAGGGTTCGAGTAAGACCTCAAGAGAGCCTAAGCAATGAAACACTCATCCTCAATGTAACTTCACATAACATTGGCACTTTTGAAATGATTCAAAACTGTGTGTTGGGAATGAAATAGTTTTTTCCCTAAATTTTGCGGTTGTGCAATTCTAGTTATGGTTAGAGAAGCTTATGTTTTCTCTCTCTTCATTCTCCTCTCCACTCCATATTCTCTGCCTACTTGCCAAGTATATTCTTAGTCTGCCTATTAGGAAATCCAGCACTGCATATTAGGCACAACAATGGTTATTACACCTGTAGAGTGATCACATTTTTTCAATCAGAGAGAGAGTTCTGTGTTTAAGATGCTAGGTAGTGATGGAAAAAACAGTGTATTTGTTACCTTGGTAACTGGAGATGGACGTAACATCCTTTTTTGGTGTGTATCCTGTGGCTTTGGACTAGCATTTCTCTTCCCCTAATTAACATCCCATGAAAAACACAGATGTAAATCACCAGGGCAACTGGACCACGGTGTAATATGAAGTGTGAGTATATTCTAAATTGTAATAGTAATCATTATGATGAGGTCATATATTCTAGGTCTATCTATTAATTGCTTCTTAAGTGGGGATGGCAAACCATTGTTATGATGTGGAACCTAGAGTCATGGGTGGTTTATTTCTTACTGAAATGGGGCTTAGTGAAGAGAACTTTTTTTGGTTTATTGGGAATTGTGAGATTTCTTTGAAGAAGAACAACTGCTAACATGCAGTGCCAAAAATATGGATTTGCCTTATAATTAGGAGGTTGTCATCATCTCTAAAATATTAGGCTCTAAAACCAAGTGTTCTAGTTGAACCCGGCTTTTACATTTTGCTACTCAGTTAAGGATTCAAATTCACATAGAGATTTGACTTGAACCAAGAAAATCTAGTTATTGGACAGTAAAAGAGCTTATTATAAAATGGTTAGTTGGTCTTCTGATTTGGATCTTGAGGCAACATGTTTAGATTTAACTTACTCTTGAGTTCAAGCCATGTAGTGACCAACTTATTCTAACTGAAGATTTCATGTACAGTGTGTTAGCTCAATAAGTCCTTCTATATACAGTGTGGTATAGTAGCCACCTTTTGGGATCTCTACCCAACTAACAATGACCCCCCAATAAGTCTCTTTATTCATGAGAGTTGGACTTAAGAACCTGGCCAAGTTGTAGAATTTGACTGCATCGTCCGCTCACCCCCATCCCCGCTGCTCCCACCATCGCAGTTGACTGAGACCATTGATCATCTTCTGGCACATTGTGGACCAGTTAGATTTCTTCTTCTGGGTAGTAGGAATTAGATCTAAAATTTCAGTTCATCCTGGGCTAGTCTCTGAACAGAAAGGTGTATCCATGCTGGAGCTGTGGGCAGTTCTCTTCTGCCCTGTGAACCAGCAGGCCAAGAAAACCAGTCCATGGAGAGGAGACTGGTGCAGACATGCAGAGAACAGCAGGAAGGACAAAAAGCAAAAGCACTTTCTCTGTTCTGGTTCTTCCTCTGTTCTGGTTCCAGGACCTTCTTGAGACCTGGCTGCATCGAGTCCTTTGAATTCCATCGGGCTCTTTCATATCTTAAGATAAATACCACCACTTCTAAAGAAAACATCTTAACTAACACCAGTAGATGTTGTCTCTCTTTCACATGTGAAGAAAGCTCAGGTTCAGGAAGCCAAACCTAAGTGTTGACTGCAAAGTTTCTTAATTCTCTGTAAGGACTCTGTCAACTGAGGTCAAGTTAGAATCAGAAACAAAGAGGGGCTTTATTGATTCACATATCTGGGCATTCCAAAGTATAAATTTGCCTTCATACATGACTGAAGTTAGGATTTAACCAGAATCATCTGATCAAACTCCACTCTTCTTTGCCAGCTCTCAGCTCTGTTTCTGCTTGGCTTTGTTCTCAGAAGCACTGTCTCCGAGTGTGGCAAGATGATCACTGGCAGCCCAAAGCTGCAACATTACAACCAGTGACCCTTAATAAAGGGTGCGGGAGCCTGAGGCCCCTGGCATTCAGGCTATTCTCTGAAAAATAACATGCTCTTGACCTGCGTGTGGCTGGGAGAGCCTCCTTGAGTGAAAGTCCTTCCTGTAGCAGAGAATTGGGGTTCTGTTAATTAAACAAGGGAGGTGAGATGCTGGGCAGACTGGAGCAACTGTTATGTACCACACTTGCCTTTTTTCCCTTCCTGAATGGAAGTGACAGATGATGCTCATGTGTGTGACACAATCCCATATGCAATTTTTTTTCCTCCAGCTGTTAGTCACCTCCTTTCCCTCTCACTCAAGAAAACAAATCTGGGTACAGATGACTTGGTATGAGCTTAATATTAAGGTAACCTTAAATCCACTCAAACTGATTAGAAAAGGCAGTCCTTTGCTAACATATTTCCACCCTAGTAGTAACAAATCAAGTGTGACACATCTCACAACTGCTTGGGGTACAAGTCCTGGGGTGGAAACTCCTGCTCTTGGATGGATGCTATAAGGATAATTGTCTCAAAACTGTGTTTGCCACAAGCCTACCCATTCAAAGCACATTTGCATGCCTTCCAGCAATCAGGCACTGTTATAGGCACTGGGGTTCCAGTTATAAACAAGATAAAACAAATCCCTGTCTTCATATGGACCACCAGTTTCTAGTGGGAAGAGACAGACAGTACCTTAGGACCAAATAAAAAGAATTTTAGATACTGATGGGTGCTGTAAAAAAAAAAATAAAACAGAGCAGCGGGGCTGCCTGCCTAGTATGGTCAATACTAACCCTATAGGGCTATTGAAATTTAAATTGGTATTAATTAAAATGAAATAAAATTTTAAAATTTCAGTTCTTTAGCCATACCAGCTCCATTTCAAATGCTGAGGCACATGAGGCTGGTGGTTACCCATTTGGACAGTGCAAATAGACCATGTCCATCACAGCAGAAAGTTCTATTAGAGCATGCTGGGCTTGCCAGTGCCTGGTAAACTACACTAGTGGGTGTTTAGGGAAGACTCTGCTGAGAAGTTGGCATTGATGCTAAGACCTAAAACCACCCCTGCCAAGGTCTTGGGAAATAGCATTCCTGGCAGGGCAAATGATAAATGCAAAGACTCTGAGATGAGATGGAAATGAGCTTGGCTTATTTAAAGATTCAGGGATGACCAGTATGTCTGACTGAGTTGGAGAAGCAGGAAAGAGCTACATGCAGTAGGGCCTTGCAACTGTCCAAGGACCTTGGGTTTTATTCTACATGAAAGGGAAGCTATAGTAAGTTTTAAGCAAGGTAGGGGAATAGCTTCCTTTAGTCTTTACAGGAGCATTCTGCCTACTGGAGAGGGGCAAAGGTAGAAGCAGCACAGAGTGGGTGCTCAGAAACCAGTGGATGAAGGAAGCACTGCCGGAAGGCCGAGCCAGTCTGGACTCGTTGGGGCCTGACAGAGCCCACAGAGAGGGCCCCAGCTGTTTTGTGATGCCCCTGTGATAGCGCAGACTGAGCAACCAACCAGATGCCAGCCAGAGGAGCCAGGCCCTGGGACCCTACACAGTCTCCCTGGATGTCCTACCTGCCCCTCCAGGTCAGCTTGTGGCTCACGGTTAGTGGCCTTCAGTCCCTCAGCTCCTGTCGTGTCCTGCAAACCACTGTAGGACACTGCCGCAGCTGGAAATTCACTCCCCTCTCCCTTCTGTTCCTTCAGTGATCTTTCCTGAGGACCTGTGCTGTGCTGCGGTATGGTACTAGGTGCTCCGGTTACACAGGCCCAGGAGCTAACCACGGTCCTTGAAGAGGTAGCGCTTACACTGTTGAATGGACACTTGCTCAGTCAAATAACCGCTCTGATGAGTGTGTGATGACCCTGGGGATGAAGTCCCTGGGGCTTCAAGAGCACCCAGTAGAGATGTGCCAGGCAGGGAGGTCAGAGCGGCATCTGTGGAAGAATGGGCTTATGTAAGTGGCAGCTAGAGAAGCTGGTCCAGGTGGGGCAATAGCTTGGGCCCAGGCCACGTGGAGGGAGGACTGTGGGGAGATGGGGGGACTAAGAGAGGCAGTGAGGCTGTGGGGAAGAGGGGGCAGGTGGGGCAAGGAGTGGCTGGCAGCAGGGCAGGGCTAGGGGCAGGGCGGGAGGGGCCTTGTCTGCCTGGTAAGGATTTTGGCCTTTGTCCTAAGAGCAGTGAGAAGTCACTAAGGCTCACTAGCAGGGACATGGCCCAATCAGTGCGATATTCCAGGAAGCCCACTCTGCTGCAAGGAGACGTGACTGAAGGGGACGCAATGGGTGTCGAGGGACCAGAGAGGAGGCTCAGCACCACTGAGTGGGAGGCGATGGTGTTCTTGCCTTGTCTTTTGGAAAGCTCCCTCTGTCCTCTGGCTGCCAACTCCCCTGTGATAGGGACCACTACTCTTTGTTGTTAGGAGAAGCGTACAAGGCTGCCGCTCTACAACCATGTCTGCCCTGTGAAGATGGCAGTTTTACACAGTTCAACCCAGTACCGTGTGTCGGGCCGAGGGCTGTGCAGGCATGCCTCCTTTAGTGCACTTCACTTGCTGAGCGTTGGATATTGCACTTTCTATGAATCGAAGGTCTGTGGCAGCCCTGCGTCCAGTGGGTCTTTTGGTGCTGTATTTCCAGCTGCATGTGCTCACTTTGTATCTCTGTGTCACATTTTAATTAAAGTATTTACATTGTATTTTTAGAACATAAAAATACACACTTAACAGACTATGCATAGTGTCAACACAACTTTGATGTGCAATGAAGAATCAAAAAATCCAGGTGATCAGCTTTATTGCTTTGTTACAGGGGTCTGGACCCGATCCTGCACTGTGTCCAAGGCAGGCCTGTGAACCCATTGCCCATTTAGTCCTCAAAATAGGTAGCCGAGAGGCAAGGACAGAGAGTAAGCAGCAGCGCTGGGGGCTGAACCCAGGTCTGTCTGGATGAGAAGTCCCCGTGTCTTTCAGTGTCCTGGATAATGCTGTTGTGTAAATCTCTGTCTCAGGCACCAAGGTTAAAAAAAAAGTCTTTGCCTCTTGGGTGCTCACCGTATCCGTGAAGAGGCAGGAGATGCCCCTGTGGAAGTCTACACACTCCACTCCAAGGCTCTTAGAATGAAATGCCAGGAGAGGTCAGTGAGGCCTGCTGAAAGCTGCAGTCCAAGCCCTGGGTGGGGAGCTTGTAAAGCAGGCCATTAATACCGAGTATTCTCGGAGGCCAGAGATTCCAGATGGCCGGGCCAGGGATATTCATTATGTGTCTTTTAAAGGAACTCTGACACTTGAAGAATTATAAACCAGTTAATGTAACACTAATACTTAGAAATATTCTGGAACAGATCATTAAAAAAATCAATTTTCACATATGAGGAGAAAATGAGATGGTAGAGTAGAAACCAGATAGTACTAGACCTTGGAGAGGGCATGGCTCAGTAGCTATATATGTCATTTCCCCATCAGACATGTATGCAGTGGGAATGTGGCATTTGCTTGGCTTGTTTGGAACTAATATTCCTACTAATTTTGATTTTTAAATCTAAGCTCTAAGAAGCTGGCCGGCATCCCAGAACAGAGAAGGGAAAGGAAATAAGGAAAAGGGGAGAGAACCAAAACGTCGGAAGCGTCTGCTCTGGGCGCAGCGCCCACTGCTTTTGTCCACTATCTCATTCACTCCTCAGAAAGACCTAGAGAGGAAACTGAGTCACAGGGGTGTCGCGGTGCCCTGAGGAAGCACGCACAGTGTCAACTCTTGTGTGCCAGGCACCGAGACCCCTCCTCACCGTACCAGGCTGCTCGTGCTTCCTGAAGGGAGCGTGGGGTGAGCCCAGGCAGAAGGAAGCTGTTGGGCTCATTGGCGAGGGGTCAGGATGGGAATCAGGAGGCCCACCCAGACTCCTCCCTGGGTTGGAACTAAGTTCTTAGATGAGAGAGTGGGAACGCTCCTCTTGCTTGCGGTGAAACAGGAAGTGTTTCCATAACTGGAAAACACCCGTTCCTGCCACCACCTTGGATGGGGACCTCCAGGCATCGTGGTTGTGCCGGGGATGAGGAAGTGAGAACGGCTCAGTGTCTGGTAAGTGAGGTGCTCCAGGAAATCCAGGGCTGGGGGCACCCTGGCCCTCAGGGACCGACCGCCCGAAACAAGCCCCTTAGGGCTTTGTGGAGGGGTGAGTATCAGGAAGGAAAGAGCCAAAGTAGCCCCTGGTTCCCTGGGAGGGCAGAGCAGTTCAGAGGAGGCCGAGACAGCCCTCCAGTGGGCCCAGGGGAAGCCTGGGCCTGGCTGACTGGACTGAGCTGGTCTTACCTGCCCTGAATTCTGTGATAGGAGCTTGGCCTGCAGCTGTGAAAGAGTGAATGGTCACTGCCTTTTACAGTTGAGGAAACTGAGGCACAGGCAAATGAGTGAAGATTGGCACCCACGGGACAGGGCTTGGGCAGAGAATTGAGGCCAGTCTTGGAGCCAGGTTGGGAATATCCACAAGGAAAAAGGAACAGTTTCCTGTGGGCTCTGAGGAAGCTGAGGGGAAGGTCTGCCCGACAGGACCTGGAGGCCCGTGTGGGCAGGGTGCCGTGCAGGTGCTAGTTACGGCTCATCAGGTGAAAGGAACAGAAACCCACAGGCGGCAGCGGAGGCCGGCGGGAGGGTGCTGTGTGAAGCCTGATGGGGAGTCCCTGCCTCAGCGGTCAGCAGGATCCAGGGAGGGCTGGGGACCAGGCCAGGGGTCCTGAGGTGGAAACAAGCTCGTTGTTCCACCAGGAGCCAGAGGGCAGTGAGGCTGGAGTGCAAGGAGAGGCTGGTCAGTGGGAGGAGGTGAGGTGGGCAAGTGGGCAGTACCAGACCACGGAGCCAGGGTAAGGGCTGATTCGCAGGGGCCGAAAACCACTGGAGGCATTTAAGAAGCAGCGTGGCACAGTGTGATTCGCATTTCTAAAAGACCACTCTAGTTGCCAGGTGGATGGACGGCCGGGGACGAGTTGGCGGCTGGGAGCCCACCTGAGAGGCTATTGCTGCAGTCCCCTGCGAGGTTATGGTCGCCCGAGTGGGCCCTGGGTTTGCTGACCGTGAGTTCTGGATTCGACCTCCAGGCTGAACTTTGAGGTGGGCTTGTCCTCAGGTTCCATGGTGAGGAGAGGGGGAGAGGAGCACAGGCCCATCCCTTAGGGAGTTTACGGTGGGTTGATTTCACAGCACGTATATACAGGAAACAATCTGAGAACTTGCCAGGCACAATTTAATGAAAGCCAAAATGTGTGGAGCAGATCCTTCCCGCCCATGAAGCAAGCCCTCTGCGGCGGTGCCTTGTAGCTGGCTTATGCAACTTGCCCCTCAGGAAGCGGAAGCAGAAGCTACTCTTTGAAACGGTGTTTCTCAGCCTGGGCTGCACATTGAAGTCACTTGGAGAGTCTGGAAAAATACTGATGCTTGGGTCCCACCCTAGAGATTCAGATTTAATTGTTCTAAGGTTTGGTCTGTGGATCCAGATGTCTAAAAACTCCCCAGTGGGCGTCGAGGAGCCCTGCCGTAAGACGTCCTGATTTATGAGGTCAGGTATCTCTCACCTGGAAAGAGGAGGAAACTAGGGTAGAGGTCAGCTAACTACTGCCGCTGCCTCGGTCAAATCCAGCCCCTGCCTGGTTTTGTAAATGAAGTTTCTTTGGGACATGGCCATGCCCATTTGTCTACACATTGCGTACGGCTGCTTTCCTACAGTGACAGAGCTGCCACAGAGCCTGTCTGGCCCCCAAAGCCTAAACTCTTTACTGGTTGGCCCTTTACAGAAAACTGCCAATCCCTAAACTAGGGAGGGGTTGATTTCTCAAAGGTGGGGGGGTGGGGGGAGGCTGGGTCACCAGTGAGAGGTGGCATACTTCCTCTGGGTTGCGACGCGGCCTTAGAAGCCTTCTCCACACAACCATTCAGGCATCACCACCAACCAGTGAAGTGGCCACACAAACGGGAGCCTCCTGCTGTCTTTGATGTTCAGGATATTCTCCACTGGATCTGGAACTGGGTTCTTCACCTTGATAGTTGTCTGGCTGGGCCCGTGGGAAAGCCCGAGCTGCTGGATCCCGCAGTTGGGCAGGGGAGGAGCAATGGATTGAAAATGGCCATTTCTGAGAAGGTGGCCTTGAAGGAGAGGGACTCTGCATGCACATGGCCTGCCCAGGCAGTCCCTGAGGTGTCACGGGCGCCTGCCTTGTTCTCTTCATCTTCATGGTGACCACAGATAGCAAAGCCCAGTGATTCTGGCCGTTTCTTGAGCTCCCTTTACCCCACTCTTGAGCTGTGATGGAGCCTGTGCAGCTATAAGACCTTGGGCTCCTACAGCATCCTTCCCTTTCCCCAGGCCTACTAGACACTACTTACTGTTTCTAACCTGCTGAGGAAACCTCCCTGGCACCACATGGCCTAGAAGAGTTGATTGCAAAAGGAGATCTGTGGAATAGAAGTTCTGTGAGAGTCCTGGTAACTAAATGGATTCTGCCATTGACCATTTATTTAGTCACTCAGCCCACAAGTGCTTATCAAATGTCATTGTTATAGGGGCTGAGGATACAATGGTAAGCATCACAGTTTCTGAAATGTTGGAATTTAGTCTCATGGTGGAGTTTCAGGCATTGCTAAAATTCGTATGCCTAAAGCGATGCCCAAGGTAAGTGTTGAGAAGGACAGCTACATGGTTAGCTGAGTTTGAGGAATTCCACACAGGACTAGAGATTCAAAGTGCATATTGCGCATTCACAAAACTTGTTAAAGGCTCTGAGAAGTCCTGCAGTGAAGAAACCTATGTGCCTTTCCTTAAACCCAGCTCCCCCAATATTTCCCAAACTTTGCTCACCATGGCACAGCTTTAAAACTTATTCCTTTCCTTATGAGCATTCCATGGAACAGCTTACTGTTCACAGATCATACTTTGGAAATGCTGCTCTGGAATACTGCGGGGAACTGTTATGCCCAGAGGTGCACAGAATCTGCCACTATGATGCCTGAAGTGGTGTGACTTTTATCTCTGTTTATATTTAATATAATTTTTGTAGTTTGTTTTATAATGTACACATGTTAGTATAATAGTTCGTAGGTAGTAACATGAGTAATAAATGTGTGTAGGAGATGTGGCTCAAAAACTTTTCAGTGAAAGCTAAAAATATTTGGAAACCACTGGCCTGGAAAATGAAGTTCAGGTGCCGTATTCCTGTGTTCAAGAGCTTCTGCGCCCTGTTCCTCACCTCCTCTCCCTTCGTGGTCCTTCCTCTTCCTTGCCCTCTCCCTGCTTCTGCGCCCTGGCCTCTTCTGTCACCCGCCTTAGTCCCGGCATAGCCTAACCTGCATTTCTCAAGGCCCAGCACCAGTGCTTCTTTGCCGAAGCCCTATTGGGATCCCTTCCAGCCAGAGGTATTTTTTCCCTGTCTCTCTAGACTCCCTTAACACCCTATTGCAGGGATTGGGAAACCCTGTGAGCCAAATCCAGCCTCTGCCTGCTTTTGTAAATAGTTTTACTGGAACATAGCCACACCCATTCATTTATGTATCATCTATAACAGGGTCATTGAGTCATTGAGACAAAGACGGTACAGCCCACAAAGATGGTTAAAATCGTCACCGTCTTACCCTTTACAGAAAAGTTGGCCACCTCCTGACTCCCTGAATCATGTTGGGCGCTCACTGAGCCCCCGCTTTCTGAGCGGGGAACCCGGCGGGTTCTGGTGGACAGCACACACCCTGCTTTGTCTCCGGAATTTAAATGCCACATTTTCTCCCCTGGATTTGTTTTCTTTGTGCCTCCCATCACACTTAACAGGTCATCAGATATATTCGCAAAAAATATTAATTTACCCTCTCCCCATCGAAGACAGGGATTCAGAAATACTGAGGTGGATGGGACCATGTATAGCTTTTCCTCAGTCATACGGACAAAACCACTGGATCTTGTAAGTAGAGCAATGAAAACCGAGGACTGAGAAATGATTCTTCTTGTTTGTCCTGAATCAGCCTTTTCAAAATCCATACAGAATAGACAAATGGATTTGGGGAGGAGCAGCAGAACACACAGCTCGCTGTGGTAAACTCTGAGCGCCATTGAGCAAAATCCTGCTTACGTTTTCATCTGTGCCTCATTTGCATTCTGGGCTGTGCGGATAATGCAGTTGAATGGCAGTTTCCAAGCTGCCTCTGGAGGGAGAGCCTGTGTGTTAACCATTATTGCGTTGTTGTCCTTCACTGTGCAGGTCGAGCCTTTGTTGTGTTAATTTAACATCCGGTTATATGAAACAATGGAGTGGAAGGCTTGAGGTTTTAAAAGTGTTGATGGTGTTCTGTGAAGTGCTTGGGTCTGTGGAAGATTAAGACTAAGGTGTCATCTAACGTACTGCTGTGGGAGAAAGCACCCCTGAAGAGCTGAGGAGCAGGAAGGGAGGGGAAGCCTCTCCTCCAGCCTTCCCTGGGCCTCAGGCCGTCCGTGGATTGGCCACCTGATTTCTGCCCAGACAGGGGCTCCTTTGCTTGATAGCTCAGCAGAAGGGTATAATTTCTTTAGGATCTGGATGTAGGGTCGCCCAGTACAAATGGTAAATTGTGCTTTTAAAAAACAGGTGAGGATGAAATTTATCAACTCGAGTTTTATTTCTGTTACGTTCTTTTTACGTCAGCAATTTTTTAAAAAATGGAAAGGACATTGTGTTGTGACTTTGATTTTTTTTTAATGGAGGCATATATTTCTATACAATGAAATGCACAGATCTTCTCGTGTGCTATTTGATGAGTACTGACAAATGAATACCCTCAAGTAATTCACACCTGTAAGATATAGGACATTTCCAGCCGCTTGGAAAGATCGCCTCTTCACCTTCCCTGCTGGTCTCCGTCCTCTCTCCTAGAAGCCCTGGTGATGGCTGCGCTCACTGTTGACCATTTTTGCCTGTTTTGAAACTTCATGTAAATAGGATCACACATACATATCTCTGGTTTTATCTCTGGTTTCTCTCACTCAGAATGCTTGTGAGATTGATCCATGTTATCAAAGTATCAGAAGCTTGTTTCCAAAGAGTAATCCATTGTATGACTATATCACAGATTTGTTTACCCATTCACTTGTTGATGGATATTTTGGTTGTTTGTAGTTTTTGGGCTATTATGAATGCACTCCCATGAACATTCACACACAGATATTTGTGTCGACTTAGTTTTCATTTATCTTTGGCAAATACCTGGGAGTGGAATAGCTGGGCCAGAGGTAGATGCATGTTTAGCTTTATCAAATAATATTTTTCCAAAGTGGTTCATCATTTTGTTTCCACCAGCAATGAATGAGATTTCTGTTTACTTCATGTCCTTACCAACATTTAATATTGTCAGAATTTTTAATTTTAGTTCTTCTACTGGGTACGAAATGTCATCTGGTTGAGGTTTTATTTTGTACTTTCCTGATGACTACTGATGTTGAATACTTTTTATTTGCTTGTTGACCATTCACATACTTCTTTGTAAGGTGTTCAAATAATTTGCCTAGATTTTAATTGATTTTTTAAAGTTGAGTTACATGAGTTCTTTAAACATCTGGGTCCAATTCATTTGTCAGATGAATATATAATGAATACTTTTCCCCAAAAGTGGCTTTCCTTAGTACAAAGTCCTTATCTTTGGCAATACTTTTTTTTTCTAAATTTTTTAAATTTTAAAATTTTTATTTTTTGTCTTTATTTATTTTTTTAAATATTACATTAAAAAAATATGAGGTCCCTATATACCCCCCACCGCCCTGACCCCATTCCTCTCCCCATAACAATAATCTCCTCCATCGTCATGAGACATTTATTGCATTTTGTGAATACATCTCTGAGCACCACTGCACCTCATGGTCAATGGTCCACATCATAGCCCTCACTCTCCCACATTTCACCCAGTGGGCCACGGGAGGACATACAGTGTCCGGTAACTGTCCCTGCAGCACCACCCAGGACAACTCCAAGTCTCGAAAATGCTCCCACATCTCATCTCTTCCTCCCATTCCCTAACCCCAGCAGCCACCATGGCCACTTTCTCCACACCAATGCCACATTTTCTTTCATTACTAATCACAACAGTTCATGAATAGAATATCAGTAAGTCCACTCTAGTCCATACTCTATTCCTCCATCCTGTGGACCTTGGAATGGCTGTGTCCACTCCACATCTATATCAAAAGGGGGCTTAGATTGCACATGGATGCTGGATGTAATTCTCCTGCTTTCAGTTGTAGGCACTCTTGGCTCCCTGTTGTGATGGTTGACCTTCTTTAACTCCATGTTAGCTGACTGGGGTAAGTCCAATAAACCAGAGTGTAGGAACTGAAGTCTGTTGAGGCTCAGGGCCTGGCTATCACATGGTCAGTCCAGAGATTCAGGTCCCCTGGGTATATATTAAACCCCAGCACCAACTACAGTTCTGGTAAAAGTAACAGGAGAGACTTTTGAACAAAGATCATATCTGAGTCCAGCTCCATCACACAGAAACACAAATTCCAAAGTAGGGCCAGCTGACATGGCACTGAACTTCATCTGCCATGGCCATAGAACCTGTGGGTCTCTGTAGCCCTCAGAAGAACCAATACCCGGGGGTTGTATCTTCTTTATCTGTCTCTGGGACTCTGCTGAGGTGTGCATAAGGGCAACCCCTCTGATAACCTCCTGGCTCTTTTTGTAGACTCATAGCCATATAAACTCATTTGTCCTTTCCATTCCCCCCTTTTATTCAGGTCAAAAAGCATTTTTATCTCCTGGTATTATATGTAGACTGAGATATTCTGCTGGTCTGAGTTGACCCTTTTATTCAAGGTCATTTTCTAGTTACATCATCAGCTGGTACTTGGTGGTAATCCCTTGGTGCCAGGGAGGCTCATCCCCGGGAGTCATGTCCCATGCTGGGGGGAAGGCAACGCGTTTACATGCTGAGTTTGGCTTTGAGACTGGCCACATTTGAGTAACATGGAGGCTCTCAGGAGGTAACTCTTAGGCGCCCTGCAGCTCTAGGCCTTGTTCTTATTTCAGGTGCACAGGCTCACAAGCATAGTCATTAGTATCAAGGGCTCATTCTTTTTTGGTCTTTGCCATTGCACTTGAGGGATTGTTGCTGTTCCTTTAGGGACTGTGATAGAGCTCCCCTGGCTAGGAACTCAGCACTCCCTCAGTTGTTGTTTTTAATTGTATCCACTATGAAAATATCCAGACATTTTTATGTGCCCTGGATATATGCTCTGGAGAACTCCCTGCCAACCATGTATCCCCTGTCAATAACATCCCACATTGGTATTCCTCCCCTGTTTGGCAATACTTTTAACTTCATGTACACTTTGTTGGATATTAGCATAGCTGCTCTCACTTTTTATGTCTTTATTCAAAGTATGCTTTTCCATCCTTTTCTGTTGACTTCTCTATATAATTATTTTATAAATAGCAAAAAGCAAACACTGAGTATGACTATAGCCTGCATCCTGTTAGTACTCTTAGTGAATCATTGAATCAAAAGTGGTCTTGTGTACCCCTGACATAACAGGATGTCAACTTCAACCTTAAGAACTTCCTTTAATATTTCTTACCCTGCTGGTCTGCTAGTAACAAATTCTTTCAGCTTTTGTATAGCTGAAAATATCTCTATTTTGCTTTCATATTTGTATGATATTTTTGTTTGATGTAGAATTAGTTTACTGTTTTTCTTTCAGTGTTTTAAAGATGCCATTCTATTACCTTTTGACTTGCTCTGTTTCAGAGAGAAATCTTATAGTTACTTTCCTATAGTTATTGTGTCTTTTCTCACTCCTTTGGTTTCTTTTAAAACATTCTCTTAATATTTTTTCTTTGTCTTCCAGCAATTTAATTGTAATATGTCTGAGGAAGTTTTCTGTATATGTTGATCATGTTTGAGCTATCCTTAGCTAATTGTATATAGGGGCTGATTTTTTCATCATAATTGGGGAGTTTTTAATTGGGAAATAGTTTTTTAGATTTTTTTTTACTTCCAATCTTTCTCTCTTCTTCTAATATGCCAGTCACAAGTATGTTAGATGCTAGATTTTGTCCCACATGCCATATATTTTCTGTTCATTTTCTTAATATTTCAGTCCTTTTTTCTCTCTTTGCTTAGTTTGAGTAGTTTATAGTAATATTTTCTTCCACATATTCAATCTGATGTTAAGCTCAACTAGTGAAACCTTGAGTTCATTTACTTTATTTTTCAGTTCTAACATTTCCATGTGGTTCTTTTTATAGTTTCAGTTTATCTTTCGAGTATCCTCATCTATCCATTCATTACGTCTATCTTTTCCTTTGAATCTTTGAACATTTTTACAATGGCTGTTTCCCTTTCTATTGACTTTTTATTTCTCCTGGTTATGAATCACATTCTTCTTTTTTCTGTATATAGTTATTTTTTATTGTGTGCTGGACCTATTTATAGGTACAATTTATATACATTTTAAAATCATTTTGAATAACACTTGTGTATATAATATTTAATATATTTAATATAATATTTAATATATACAAACCATATGCAAATTTAGAAACATATCATGACATCTACAGACAATTTTTTAAAACTTATATTTGAATTTTAATGACATAAATTCAAACCAATTTTATTTTCAGCTGACTTGGAATTCTTATCTTCAAGCTACACTGAAAAGGATGAATGAATTGATATCTTTTGAGATTTCAGTAACATATCCTTTAAGCTTTATTAATTTTTCTTTGTTTATTCCTACTAATACTAAGAAATAGGTGCCACAGTACTCTTCAACTACTATCCCATAGAGAGCATCATGGGCGCTATGGAAAGATTGTCTTTGTTGGAATTATAGCCCTACTTATCAGCTTTGCAATGTTTGGCAGGGTATGTAAATTACCCCACCTTAATTTCCTCATCTGGAAATAAGAATAATCTTTTATAAAACCTACTTCGTAGAGTTGTTAGCCAGGAGCAAATGAGTTAACATATGAAAAGTACTTAGAATTGTTTCTGGCACAAAGTGCTAGATGCTGCTGCTGTTGATAGGTCATTTGTAAAACATGCTTCCACAACCCAATCTTAGGGGCTCTGCACTTGCTGTCCCCTCAGCCTGGGATCCTTCCCCCAAATCCTCATATAACTTGCTCCTTCTGTTCTTTCAGTCTCTGCAGGAGTGTCCTTATAGCAGAGAGGCCTTCCCTGAGCACTGTATATAAAAACAAAGCCTTTCAGCTCCCACTTCATTATTTTTCCATAGCAAGTATGACTATATGCCATAGTATAAACTTATTTGTTATTTTTAATTGATTTTATGCCTCTCAACTTAAATGTATGTTGCATATGGGAAGATTCTATCCTTTCAAAGATTTGAATGTTTAAAATATTTGGGTGCTTTTTCTATATTAACACGAGGGACTCCTATCTAGCCATTTAAATTAATCTTTTCAAAAAATATTTTATGACATCAGGAAATATTCATTCACACCTGCACAAAAGCAGCCATGGTCAATACCTCATACTTTTGGAGAGTATGTGATCAGATCAAGGTCCACAAGTGTAGGGATTGACCCCTGGCTTGAACCCAGGTCTACTTGGTTCACAGACCTCTTCACTAAGCCTCATGAAAATGTTCTGTTGTTCTCTCTTTCAGTATGAATACTTCAATGCCGTGTTGATAAATGAGAGGGACAAAGATGGGAATTTCTTGGAGCTGGGGAAGGAGTTCATCTTAGCCCCAAATGACCACTTTAATAATTTGCCTGTGAACATCAGTCTGAGTGACGTCCAAGTGCCAACAAACATGTACAACAAAGGTAAGACTTCCTGCTGCTGCTGCTCCTTTTAGAGGCAGAGGGTAGGGCCTGTGAGGGGTAGGGCCTACCTGGTTTGGATTAGTGTTGTTGTTGTTTTAACAAAACACAATTACAAGCTGACTCTGTCAAGCATCATTTAGATAGGTGAAGTGTATGGCCACTCCACCTGGAGATTCTGGACTCCCTGTTTCCCCAGTTGGTGTTTACATCAAACTCTGTAACATATAGTCCAGGAGTTGGCAAACACTTTCTATAAAGGGCCAGAGAGTAAATATCTTAGGTTTTGCAGGCCATTCAATCTCTGTTGCAACCACTCAACTCTGCTGCTCTGGCACAAAAGCAGCCACAGATAATATGTAAATGACTGGGCATGGCTGTGTTCAATAGAACTCTAGTAATAAAATCAGATGGCCCACAGGGTGTAGTTTACTAACCCCTGATGCAGTCCTTCTGTCTTATTCTTTGATTCGTTGTAAAGGTATTTAAGGGTTGGGGAGCTCCTGGGATTGTGACAGAACCAGCTGTGGTCTTTTCTAAAAGTACAAAGCAGCGTGGACATCTCTGATAGGACCTTAGCTGGTTTTCCTTTATGGCTTTGTGTCCTTCAAATCTAGAATTCACGTACAACATAGAGTTTTCTTTCCCAAATTCCAATCTGCCCATTTGAGTTGGAATTGTCATGGCTGAGGTGTGGGCTCCGGCATTAGATGGGCTCTGATTCGACCCCACTTTCCATCTCTTACTGACTGTGTGATCATGGGCACATCACTGAGTCTCTTTAGATCTCAGTGTCTGCATCATGATGTACTTGTGAGGACTAAACGAGTTGATGTTTGTAAAGCTTTAAGTTGTTACCATCATCATCCTCATTGTTACTAAGTCTTTGCTCTGCTTTATCATACGTGGAGGCCTCTTATGCCAAGAGCCGTATATCTCCCTGAAAAATAAAACAGAAAACCATGGCATCTTCAAAACAACAATTTGCTCCCGTGTCTACCATCAAGGTTTCAAAAATGTCAGGGGTCAGTTTCCATTGGGGCATCCAGTTCTAGAACCTCATGTGAGAGTGCAGTAGCAAGAATACAGGCTCTGGGGTTGAATCCTCCTCTGCTACCTGCTGGCTGTGTGATCTAAGCAGGTAGCTTTGCCTCTCTGAGCCTCAGTTTCCCCGTTTGTAAACTAAGAGTGGGGTACCACCTCCCTCCGAGGGTTGCGAGGATAGGAAATGATGCAGTGTAGCCCTTAGTGTAGCTCGGGCAAGTGCTTAGCACATTTTAGCTGTCATTATTATTGAGGAACAACATGGATATAAATTGCACCTCTCAATTTTTCGTGGTCACTCTTCAAAGAGCTTTGCCAATAATTAAAAAGCTTCAAACTCACTGTCTCTAGAACATTTTTCTCATCCTGTTCTTCATGGAAGGATGCCTAAAGTCTCCCATTTACTTGTTACCCAGCCTTGGATTCGGCAGAGGCAGCACCCCATTTATTGTTCGTTCAGATGGTTATTGGGGATCCCATGGTGAACCGAGTGCAGCCCCTCCCTGAGGAACTCATAGTTTCAGTGGGGAGCACCCAGGCAAGGAGATAATTAGGACACTGTGGCCCATGCTGATTACAGTCAGGGAAAGCCAAGGGGCTGTGTGAACACCAAGGAGGGACCCAGTCATGTGCTTCTGTGGGCTCAGCTGCAAGTTTGCCTTCTCTCCCCCTCTTAGAGAAAGTGGTGGCAGAGGGCACTGGACTGGGGCCATATCCTATGACCTAATCTTCACTGTGACTTTTCTTTAGGAGGCAAGTGGAAGCCAAGTCTTAACAGGCTAAGCACACCGCTTTGTTCAGTGGAGTTCAGTCTTCCAGGGTGGTCTTGATGGCTGATGAGGGAAACCCTCTTTTGTGCAGTGTGCCCAGAAGAAAGCCGTTTTCTCAGCATTAAATACCTTCTTAACTGAAGATGAAAAATTAACAAGACTTTACACAGCAATTTCAGATGTAAAATAATTCAGAATAATCTTTTAAAATATGCTGCTTCAAGGTTGCTTGAGCCATTAGCACCATTATAGAGAATTAATGGCATTTGGGCTTTAAAGGCAGAAATGTCCTTTTCAATGGCAGCAACACGTAAGGGACGGGTACTGCCATGGCTCCTGTTGGCTGCAGAATCGTGGCTGGGAGGAACACTTGGCAGAGTCCATCCTGGCAGCCAGTCAGATCACCTGGGCCGGGGAGGCAGAGGATGCTATTTAGAATCATCCCCGGACGTTCTCGTGGGGTCTGCCTATCACCTGGCCAGCCTGTGGGGTCAAGGGCCAAGGTCATCTTGGGCTCTGTATCTTGCCTTGGCCAGGTGGTAAATAGGTGCCAGAGAGAGAGAGAGGAGGGGGCTTCAGGAAAATGCCTGTCTTCACTCCACCTAATTCAAACCAGCCCCAAGAGTCTTTTTTCTTTTCAAGCTGCAGAAATAGATTTCATCTTTAAAAGGCCCTCCAGCTCAGATCTAGTTATTGATGACATGTACCCAAAACACATGCTCTTAGCTTGGTTACTGACTGTGACATTCCTGGATTGGAAAGCTTGCCCCCCCCCCCCCAAAGGAAAGCAATGTGAGGCCCTGCTCTCCCAGCAGCTTGGGTCGCCGTGGGTAAATAGCAGTGGTGTGACACTTGTTTAGGGACTGCAGAGCACTGTGTCTTTGGGCAAAGCTCCCATTCCAGGATGAACTGGCTGGTAAACCTGACCTGCTTCCTGTAATCTGCTTTCTGCCTCCTTGGCTGGGCCTTATAACTGGGTTGTTCAGCCAGGTCAGTGCTGATGCCCTTCTTTTAACCATTGAAGAAGACTGCAGCTTGCAGGAGCAAACTGTCCCTGAGAATTCAAAGAGCCGTATTCCTAGAGTCTTTAGGAATCTGTTCTAGGGTTCTTAGGGTGCTGATGGAGCAGCTTCCCCATGAAACCTCTTCAACAGATGTTTGCTGAGTTGCTGCTTCTGGCATCCCCAGGCCCCGAGTCTCACTCTCTGTGAGATGTCTTTGAAGAGTAGCTGCCAATACCTTTGGAGCTGTGAGTGACCTCATTCCCCCAAGAGTCAAGCATGGGAAGGATACTTTTCTGGAAGAACTGTTGATTAACTGACAGAAGATGTTTAAGTACTTTCTTGGCTGAGGTGGTGTTAAATTTATACATACACACACATAAATACATATACACATACGCATGTGTATACACATTACATGCACACATACAAATGTGTTGTAAATGTGTGTGTTTCTGTGTGTGGGAGAGAATGAGACAAGTGGAGTCATACCAACATTCCAAGCAGGTCCCGAACTAAGCACCTAGAATAATTCTTTGGATTTAGTTTCAGTTTGATTCAAATCAGCACACATTTATTGAGCCTCTGCCATTTGCAAGGCCGCATGTGGGCTCTGGGTGTTCAGGAATGAGTAAAGCTGTCATGGTCCCTGAGCATTTGGAGTTTATGGATGAGATGGGGAAGGTTCGCAGCCACACAGGCACTGGGAGTTCCACATGGTTGGAATACAGGGCATGGGAGATGACGTGCTAGACACAAGAGGGCTATGGGTGCATGGACACATCCCCCAGGTTTGAGGGACAGTGCAGTCTTCCTGAAGGAAGCTGATATGTGTGTCCAATTGGAAATATCAGGACAAGCTGAATGAACAAGCAGGCAGTGGAAGTAAGTTCGGGGCAGCAGGAGCATGTGCAAAGGTCCAAAGGAAGAGGGGCCACAGAGGGACTGGAAGAGAGTTGGCAGGGAAAACACGTGTTCATTCATCTGAGATTGACAAAGTATCATGTTTGGTGACAAGAGGCACAGAAAAGACATGAGGGTGGTGGACTTGGCCCAGTGGTTAGGGAGTCCATCTACCACATGGGAGGTCTGCGGTTCAAACCCCGGGCCTCCTTGACCCGTGTGGAGCTGGCCCATGCACAGTGCTGATGCACGCAAGGAGTGCCGTGCTATGCAGGGGTGTCCCCCGCGTAGGGGAGCCCCACGCGCAAGGAGTGTGCCCCATAAGGAGAGCCACCCAGCACAAAAAAAAGTGCAGCCTGCCCAGGAATGGCGCTGCCCACAAGGAGAGCTGACCCAACAAGATGAGGCAACAAAAAGAAACAGATTCCCGTGCTGCTGACAACAACAGAAGCGGACAAAGAAGACGCAGCAAATAGACACAGAGAACAGACAACCGGGGTGGGGAGGGGGGAAGGGGAGAGAAATAAATAAATCTTTGAAAAAAAAAAAGAAAGAAAAGAGATGAGGATAAATTAGACATAGCCCCAGCTTCAGCAGGTTTGCCCGTACACAGGGCGACAGCATGCCTGTAGCAGATGGGAGAGCAGTACAAGGTGAGCATTATTGTAATTAATAACAGGAGCAAGAGGGATTTACTTTCACGCCCATTCCCAGTTCCTCCTGGGACAGGCATGGACAGCATTATTTTGGTTACTTTGTGAATGTGGAAATTGAGGCTTGGAGAGGTCTCGTAGCTTACCCAAGGTCACATGGCAGAGCCACACCCAGCGCCCAGCCCTGAGGGATTCCATCTGTCAGCGTGGCTGGGTGAGTAGACGACAGCGGGGAGCCCAGGATCTCCCCGTGCTCCAAAAGGGGCAGTGAGTCCAGTGGGCAGGAACAGGCTTGGAAGCGAGGCAGAGTGGGCTCTTCTCCAACTCCACCACTTCTTAGGGGCGTCACCCTGGCACAGCCTCAGCTGCTTCATCTGTAAGTGGAGGGTGAATTGTTGTATCTCAGGTTGTCATGAGCATTAAAGAGGATGTAGCTAAAGTATCTGACACACCAGAGAAGCATTCAAGGAAAGGTAGCCGTAATAGTAACGATTACTGCTATGGCATCTTGCGGCAATTTCATGATCTTCCTCCTAGAACCTGGGAAGCCATTTGGAAGAAATTAAAATGGTGCTACCTTGCTCCAAGCCAGAGGTCAGCAAAACCACAGCCTGAAGGCTCACTCCTGCCCACTGCCTGCTTTGGTCGATATGCTTCTATTGGGATGCAGCCACACCCTCTGCTTGGCATCGTCTTTGGCTGCTTTCAGCTACAATGGCAGAGCAGAGCGATTGCGACAAGACCGTATGGCCCACAAAGCCTACAATACCTACTGTCTGGCCTCTCCAGAAAAAGTTTGCTGACCCCTGCACTAAACTTCTGGTATCTCCCCATTGCCTATAGAGTATAAACTTATTTATTTGGTGTTAATGAACCGCTCACACTCCTCTCACACACACACAGACACACACACATAAACATGAGTAGAAACAGAAAGGAAGGAAAAGGAAGGAAAAGGAGGGGAGGGGAAGGGGGGGAGAGAGAAAAAAAGAAAATGTTCTGTTCTCCATCCAGGTGAGACTCCCCTCCAGTTCACTGAGCGTGTCTTTCTCTTTCCTCCTTTATGTCTTGCCTCACTACTTTCATTTACGTGCACCCCACTTTTCTGCTTATCTAAACGGCCATTCCTTAAAACCCAGCTCAAAGGTAGCTACTTAATTTGGTCGATCTTTTCTTTTGTGAATGACTTGGTTTAGCTCTCGGCTCTAGAAACATGTTACATACATGTGCTCCCTCTCCACCTTGAGTTCTCGGGGGTCTGGGGACCCTGCTGGTTGAGCCTGGTGTCCCTCTTTGCTCCAGTGCAAGGGTCTGCACATGCCCAGCCAGCTTTAGCAAGGAAGGATGCGCGGAGGTTGTGAAAGAAAAATTCCTCAGTCATCCCAGATCCCAGGCAGCAAGGAGCAGCGGGGCATGCCTCACAGGGCCACGTGGGTAACGTGGCAGGAGCATAAGCCCAGCCCAGCAAGCGGGGAGCAAAAGGTTACTGTGGACCTGGGGACTGTGCCTTTGCAAGGTTCTGTGGGTAGAGTTGCAGCGATCGGTCCAGCAAGAGCAGGGACTGGGGAGCTTGTATTTGACCATCGCAGGACATGAACCTGGGCAGGATGTGGGGAGGAGGGGGAGGAGCTGCCTATCCTGTATCAGCAGGTGTCAGGCTGGTCACTGAGGGACCTAAGGCTAGGACGAAGAGCCCGAGGCTGTGACGAGGCGGAAGCCCCTTGTGTGCCTAAGGGTGGGGTGGACGGTGCTGAGCGGGTGAGGCAGTACAGAAAGACCCTATTTGCTTTTAATCCCCTTCCGTCCTGAGCCCCACGCTCTTCACATAACGGGTTTTCCGCAGCTGCTGAGGGAGGCGGGGGATGCCGAAGTCTTGCCTCCCGGGTCGTGAGAAGCCAACCAGCATCTCCAGCGGAGAGGGCGGAGTCCCTGCTTCCAGGCCACAGAAACCCACCCTGCCTGATGAAGACACGGGAGAGAAGCTCTTTGAAAGAATATTGGGTGGCTCAGAGACTCTCCAAGAAAGTCAAAGAATAAGGTTTAGAAAATGGCAGGGGGAAAGGGAGGCTGCAGGGAGCGGGATGAGGAGCTGCTGCCACCGGGGCTGGCCCCACCAGCTCATCTGTGACTGTGTAGCATTTCTGTGCCTCATTTTCCTTCTTCATCAGTTGGAAGACCGTAATGACATCTGCCTCGTGGGTTGTGGCGAGGATTAAAGGAGTAATACATTTAAACATTTGCAACAGTGGCTTCTTGGTGGCCCCTGGGACACGAGCTTGGGCAACTTACTCTCCCTGTCCCATTCTCAGCATTCTTAGCTGTAAAATGGGCACAATAACAGCACATGCTACATGGGATAAGTGTGAGCACGGCACGGGTAATGCTCTGTGAGTGGGACATAGTGGCTGGCCCTCTGCCATTGAGTCCTGTCACCTGCTGGGACAAAAGGGACCCCCTTCCTGGGGTCGTGGTGCAATGTGGTCAGATCGCAAGGGGAGAACCTGTGGCCTGTCCGAGAGGCTAGTCAACACCCACCTGTTCTGACATTATTAGGGTATTTAATTCTTACAGGTAGTTTTGGCAAAAGATAAGATGAACTTGAACTCAAAGGAGGCAAGAGCGGCTCACAGGTCCTCCATAGGTAGAGACAGGGTTGAAACCTGGCATTTCCATTAATTGTATGTTCTCTGGACCAAAGTCCACTTTGGGTGCCTGGGCTGCTGGTCTGAAAGCCATTTTTCTCTAGGGCATTTATAAAGATTTGTCTCCCAAATATATTTGTTTTAAAATGCTTAAAACTTAAGAGCTAGAAGTAGACCATGGTTTGGACTGAGGCTTCTGCTTCTGGCTTCTCCTATGCATGCTGAAAACCACGCATGGGCAGTTGGGCCCCCCTCTGGTTCTATGTTCTGGGTTTTTGCTCCCTGACTTGAGGTTTTCCCCCTTCCCCTTGTTTCATTTCCTTGCCATCTTGAGGGCAGAGGGAAAGGAAACCTGCAGCACAGGTAGGAAGGCTGGCCCTGAGGGGCCGTTGGCTTTGACGATGAATTTGGAGTACTCTGCTGCTTTGCTGGCTGTGAGTGCTGAGAAAGCAGGGACTGGTTCCTCAGGATCCCCTGGAAACTGGGGCTCAGTTGCTTCCAGGTCTCCTTGGGGACTAGGAAGGTTTTCCCAGGCTGAGATCCCAGGCTTTGGGGTCCCCACCCAGGCCGATCACCAGCAGTTCCTTCCGAAGCTCAGACTCTCCTTGGGCTCTGACAGGGAGTAGAGCAGAGGCAGCCCCACAGTTAGTGAGACCCCAGACTGCTCTTTGGAGTCTTGCCCCTCTCAAGCCCTCTGTGGCCCTCCCTTATCCCCCCTCCACGACATCTAGCCCAGTGACTGCAATGACTTGAGGCTCCCGTTCAAACTGGAGATTGCTGCTGCTTTATGAAGCTTCTGTGGTCAGCACTGAAAAATCAAGGGAAGAAATACAAAGGCCCTGATTATCTGCTTGGGACAGAAAGGGGGAATGGCAGGGAGAACAAATGTAAACTATCGCCTTTATAAAAATGGCCTCATTCATTTGTTCCTTCATCATTCATTCATCAAATATTGATAGTGTCAATAGGGATACGACTTTGACCAAGACCAACTGGGCCCCTTCCGTCCTGAAGCTCCCCAGTCAGTGGAGGAAGATGGATGCTGCAGAAGTCACGATTCAGGTGATGAGAATTCCACGTGGTAGGGTGCAGGTGCTAAGCGGCATGTAGCAGGGGGACTTGCCTGGTCTTGCACCTGCAAGAAAGGCCTTCCTGAGAGGAGACAGATAGGTAGGAGGTAGTGGGCAGGGTGTGGTTAGCAGCAAGACTAATCTATGAGCAGGTCAGACATCAGCCGCTCCTCTGAGAAGTCAGAAAGGTAGCTCAGGAGCTTCAAGGGGATGGTGGGAGGGGGATGGCCACATGGGGAGAAGGCTTGAGAGCCAATAGGAGGTCATGGAAACCGTGGCAAGGGGTCGAAGATGGTTGGCAGCTTTGCCAGTAGGAAGTCTATGGCAGGAACTCACTCACATTGAAGAGGGAGAAGGAGGAGGATCCAAGGCCCAATTTGGAGAAAACTCAGGGGTGAGGACTGGGGTACGACCCAATGCTGGGAGGCTGAGGCGGGAGCCCTCAGAATATCAGCCCCATGAGGCATGAACTTTATGTTTTATTCTCTCATGGTTTCCCAACCCTAGCATGCTATCTAGTACATAGTAGGTATTCAGTAAATATTAATCAATGCATACAGTAAAAAAAAAAGGTTTCTACTTTTTTCTTGCCCTGATGAAGAAAAATGTAGGATATTACTCTCACTCTAGCTTCCTTTTACTCTCTTGATAATGGAAGGCATCAGAGGAGAGGTTGACTACTTGGGAGGGGGAGATGGTGGTTTGCAGGACATAGTCCAGATGCTCCTTCATATGTCCTGAACTTTCTAGCAGGACACCCAGCTGGTCTGAGAGACCGGGCTGCAAGGCTGTGCTGTGCGTGGGGGGCCCAGCCCTTGAACATGAAAATAGCTTGAGGAAAATGGCAACCCATAACCACCATCCCAGAACCCAAGAACTTGATCTGTTACCATCCAACAGATTCCTCCAGGAAACCAAGGAAAAGGGTAAAGGTCTGCTGAGGTGGAATGGGCTGCTGCCTGGAAGCAGAGGCTCTGTTCTGCTGTTGGATGGGCAGGATCACTGGGTTTGGATTTGTCAGCTGTCTCAACCTATTTTTCAAATGTTAGCTTTGATAAAATGCAAAATGTATTTTGCCAAGCACTTTTCCCCTTAATTACATGTGTATATTTTAAGGGAAATTTAATCCACATGTCTCTGATTCATTTATACGGAAATCATTAAAATGTTGTTTTCTAAGAGCCATTTGATGTGCAAGAAGGCTCATGAACCTTTTAAAAAGCCATTTAATTTTTTTTCTTTCTTTTTTCCCCTGTTGCATGTGTGTGTGCATGTGTGTTTGTGAGAGAGAGAGCAAACCCAAGATGTCATAAACAAATTTGGATTCTAAATGGTTTGTTTTCTCCCCGGAATTCTGAACTGAAGCATTTGGAGTAGGCTTGACTCCTGCTTTCATGTCTGTCTCCCAACCCTAACTGAATGTGATGATGATATGGCCATAAATTGGAATCAGGAGTCAAGAGCAGAGGAAGTAGGCTTCAACACACTGCTTTGGCCCTAGAGAAAGATGTTCAAGAAACTCTCCACTGCCTGGCCCCTGGCACCTACAGCCCTGCTGAGGCTCAAGAACTTTGCAATGCTGCAGTTTGTTTTTTTTCAGGGAGCCCAGTCCCATCGGCATAGGCATGGCAGGACGGGAGAGTTTGGCAAGGCACAGATGACTGATTTTGGAGTGGTTCATCTCATCCCAGGATAGTGCCTCTGAACTGACTACACAGCTGTCACCTCAAAGGACTTACAGCTTTTCTAGTTTGGAAATTCTATTTTTATATCACAGAATAACTCTCCCTGCCTTAGAATTCACAGTTTGAGTGGCTGAGTTTATGTTCTCTTGGCAGTTCCTTCAGACTTCTGACTCTGTTTTCATGCACACAAAGGTCAGCATAGGTGTGTGTATGTGTATGCATAGGGGTGTGTGTGAGTGCACATAGATGTGTATATGCACAGGTGTGTGTACATGGATAAGTATGTGTATGCACAGGTGTGTGTGCACACAGGTGTGTATGTGCAGTTGTGTGTGTATGCACAGATTTTTGGATGTGTGCATAGGTGTGTATGTGTGTATAGGTGTGTGTATACGTATAGTTGTTTGTATGCACAATTATGTATATCATATACAGGTGTTTGTGCCTATACACAAGTGTGTGTGTATATGCATAAGTATGTATGTGTATGTTCAGGTGTGTGTGGTGTGTATGGATAGGTATGTGTGTATGCACACAAGTGTGTCTTTATGTGCTATTTGTGTATATACAGGTGTTTACATGTATACATAGGTGTATATATATGTAAAGGAGTGTGTGTATACACAGATGTGTATGTATATACAGATGTTTGTGCTTATACACAGGTGTGTGTTTATGTGCAGGTGTGTGTATATGTACAGGTGTTTTCATGTATGCATAGGTGTGTATGTGTGTGTAAGGGTGTGTGTATGTACAGATGTGTATGTATGCACAGTTGTGTGTATGTATACACAGGCATTTGTGCTTATACACAGATGTGTGTAGATGCATAGGCGTGCATGTGTACACTCAGGCTGTGTGTGGTGTGTATATATAGATCTGTGTGTATGCATAGGTGTGTATGATACACAGGTGTGTATATGCATAGGTGTGTGTATGCACAAATATGTGTTTATGTACAGGTATGTATTTATGCACAGGTGCGTGCATATGTATGTGTGTGTGTGCAAGTGTGTATTTGCAGGTGTATATGTTTGTATGTGCAGGGGTGTGTGTGTGTATATTGAATGTGTGTCTTGTACCACCTTCTAGGGATCGTTGTTAATGGAAGGAGTGTCACACGGCCCTTCATGGTCCTTCCACCTATGCTTAGGCTTTTGTTTAGTCTCAAAAGTGTACTTGAATGAATGAGTGAATGAATGAATGAATGGGTCGATTACTTGCCAAGAGCTAGTCTCTGTACCAAGCACTTCAGCTGCTTTATTTCTTTTACCACACCCCATGTGTTGTAAGTAGCAAAGGGGACCCTCATCTTCCACAACCTACTGTGGAAGAATTCCAAAGCAAGCCTTACCCAGCCTCTGTTCCAGAGGTGAGTCTGGAGAAGTTACAGGGGCTAAATTTCAAGTGCATCATGTTAGTGGCTAATCGACCTTTGCCCCAATGTAGGTGGGTATGGCGTTTAAAACTCCCACTAAAGACGGCCTATAGGCCCTCTGGTCCCCTCAGCCAGCCCCTGCCCCCTGAAGACCCCACCTTCTCCCTCTTGGGCTCTTCCCAGAGCCATCAGGGTCCTTGGAGAATGGCACTCCTGGACTTGCCTCACGGTCCCAAGTCCCATCTTGCTAGACTGGGGAAAAGCCCTTCACTCTCCGAGCCTCAGTCTCCTCATCTGTAAGGTGTAGAAAAGATACTCACCTCAGAGCGTCGTTCTGTGCATTAAAGGCGATAAGGTGCAGCACCAAGCACAGTGCCAGGCACACGGAGGCCCTCGGCACCCAGTGGCCACCATGCCAAGCCAGATTACCGATCCTGGCAGCTCAGACACGTTCACACCTCTGCCCTGCCTAACGTCTGCTGCGGAGCTCAGCCCCCAGCACAGAGACCCCCTTCCCTCCGCCACTGTTCACAGGGTAAGTGCAAAGACTCTCAGCCTGACCCCATCTCCTGTCTCCTTTTAACCTGCCACTGCTTTCCTCCTCCTGGCTACATTAGATCCCAGGATTCAGGCTCCCTAAATCCTGTGCTTGTGCTGCGCCCTCCACCCGGGATGCTTTCCTCCCCCTACCCCTGGCGCGTCTTCCCTTTCCTGCGAGCCTCATCCTTACCTCCCGCTCCAGCCCTCCTTTCCAGATCATTTGCCCTTTGATAATATTCCCATGGGGCTTAGCCTCGCCTCTGTCACAGCGTTCCTCACCTTGTATAGGGGTTTTTTTCTCACTGGTCTCTCTCCCCTTGAACTTGGAGGCAAAAGATATATATATTTAATCACCTATAGAACCTTGTGAAGAACCTGGAATATGAAAGATGTTCTACAGTTTGTTGAATTGAGCTGAAACCTTTTACTATGGGTCATGACAAATGGGGGGTTTCCTTCTGCTTATTGGTTCTGACCATTTGACTTGAGTTTGAATTTTAGCTCTTTTTGTTTGTCTGTTTGGAAGACAATCATTTCAGATGTATGGCTTGTGGGTTAATACTACTCTTGGGCCTTTTAAATGTGCTCGCATTTTTTCCCTTTTTTGCCAGAAGACTGGAGATCAAGATGAAGTCTTGTAATTGGATAGGGGCTAACGCTAGGCTGGAGGAATTCTAACGGGCAGAGCCAGGGCAGCTCCTGGGACCCTGAGAGCAGGCACCATTGCTAGCAGGGTTTACTCTACCTCAGGGTCTCAACATTTGTGAAATGTCAGTTAACAAGACAGAGCTGGAATTGGAAGGTGGGTTCCTTTTATTCACATGCCTTCCAGCCAAGTCAAGGTCATGTCTATGATACCATCACTCTCAGGCACTTGCTTCCTGATCTGATTTTTGACTGGGAGGGAGAGGGGCAGAGCCACCTTCATACTCTGGAAGTTGCCAGATGAGGGCCTACTGTGGTCCAGGGGGAGAATAGGTAGAGAAGCATCTCGCTGGGCCATGGCAGGGCCATGGCAGGCCACGGGTCCCTAAGAAGGAGAAAGAGAAAGCGGCTGGCCTGGGCCTCCGGGATCAAAGGAAAATAGGACACAGGGTCCTGCTGGGCACATGGTCCTGCAGTGGGCCTTGGGATGCGCTGGGTGGGCCACAGGCTTATTAGGTGGTGTGGGGTCTGACTTGCTATGCGCTTGATGTGTGGTTGTTGCCTGGACATGGGCCCTCGCTGCCACAAAGGGCTCAGATGGTGACGCTTGTTCATTTGTTGAAGAGATGTTAGGATAACACCTATCTCACTGGGGTTTTGGGAGGATTAAATGAAAGTGTATGCTAAGCACTTAGCATTAAGGTGAAGGCCTGTTAAACTCTTGAGTTGCCCCTACTGGGACTGAAGAGTTGCCCCTACTGGGACTGCTACGGAGTGAGGACTGTGAAATGCCTTGGGGGCATGGCTCCTGCCTGGGCATACCTAGGGCAATGGGCAATGTGCATTCTTTTGCACTTGCACGTTGGTCACTCTTTTATCACAGGAGTTGCACATCAAGAAGTTCAATGCCGAGAGAGCAGCATGGACTCAGAATTGTAGGTGTTGGAAAGTGACAAGCCTCTTCTGGAAGGAGCCGAGTCCTGATACCTGTGCCATTCCTCCACTCGCACACTGTGCTCGGGCACGGGGGGCCTCTTGGTTTTCAGGTCTTACTGCTCTGGCCGCACGGTTGTGGAGAACCGGGGTATCATTGTCAGCCAAATGCATCCCTTTTGTATGGGACCAGCAGCTCTCAAGAAAGTCTGGGAAGCCCTCAGCTGTTTTATGGCACTACTCTTGGTAGAGGCACGAAGGAAATTTTCCTCCTATTCACTTTCCACACTCTTCCCAACTCTGCTTTTCCCAACTCCACACTAATGAAACTTAGGCCCAGAACAGATGGTCTACCTATCAATTTGGAGACCCTCACTGGTGCATCAGTCCACAGATGCCTCCCTCTCTGTTTTCTTCCTTAACTGACAATCCCTACGGGCACAAGCATGATCTAATACAAGCCCATCCACAAGTCAGTGAAATAAAAACTATGATTATCCCATTTTACAGATGAGAAACTGAGGCTCAGCAAGGTTAAGCAGCTTGCCCAGAATCACTCAGTAAAGCAGTAAATCTGGAATGTGAACCTGACACTCAGACTTGAGAGTCACCCAATAAACCACTTTTCTCAACTGTGTCCCACCAACTACCGTACCCTGTGCCCTGACTGGGCCGAGTGTTGAGCTAGCTGGGCCATTGCTGTTTTCTGGGCACACTTCATATATGCAGCAAATCGTAGGTCCTGTTTTATTCAAATCTTGCTCTTTTCTTCTCGGCATTGCAAATCCATCATAAATAAAAACTAGTTTTGTTTTACATAAACACTTCCAATCTCTTCCCCTGCTCAAAATAAATGTTGTGGCAAAAAGCCTCTTTAAAAATGTAAAAAGCAAATTCTTCATCTGAATGTCAATGGGTACCAAATGCTCACACGTTGGGGATATTTCTGTTGGAGCTGAGACTGTTCCATATTTAATCCTGCAAACCTGCCATACAACACAAGACAAGTGAATAAGGAGGTAATGATTCGCAATGCAAGAAGGCGCTTCACTGCAGGGCGTGGAGGAGAAGTGAGTTCCTCCACTGCAGTGGCGGGAGTGCTCTTTGCAGAGCTGTTTCCAGCAGAACATCGCCATCATGTTTTGATTTAATAAATACTCACGGAGCACTTCTTGTGTGCCAGACGTATGAGGAGAAGTGGTGATGAATGGGCAGGCCCTGCCCCCGCGCCCATGGACCCTCCAGACCAGTGGGGAGGGAGACAGGAAGTCATCGTACAGCTGAGTGTGTGACGCCACCTGAGGGGACTGCAGTGGAGGACAGGGCTGGGGGCCGCAAGGGCGCGCGTCCCAACCATCCAGCCTGGACCTAACCAGGGCAAGGGTGGCCTGGTCAAAGCACATTTCCCTGATATTTGAAGGATGTGCAGGAATTAATTGAGCCAAGGCCTGGGATGGAGTGGAAGGTGGGCAGTGTGATACAGGAGATGGATCACATCTCACAAAATGCTGGTAAGTAGTCCTTGCAAAAATGTTTTGGAATGAAGAGGGAGAAGTGTAAAATCTATCACTCTTGGTATCCCACTGTTCACATGAACATATTCAAGGAATATGAATTTCTACCCTAGAGAAAGCCATCTCATTGTATGAGTCAGCTTTTCCCAAACTTATTTGATCATGGCATCCTTTTATCATGGATCAACCATTAGCATATCAGAAGGCACAAGCTTCCATGGAACCAGAAGTCTCTGAGCAGGAGTTCAGTGCACTCAAGATAAAGGTCTGTAAGGTACAACAATATGTGACAAGTATGTATTAATAGAACAATACCTATAGAAAGAAATACATAATAAATCCTGTGTGTGTGTGTGCGCGTTTGAAGAATATAAATGGCTGTATATGCAGAACATTTTTGGAGGGATGTACAGGAAATGATTAATAGTACTTTCTACTTTCCACCCTTCTGTGAAGTCTGAATGTTTTCCCATATGCATGTGTTACTTTATAGTAATTAAAAACAAAAGAACTTGATTTACAAAAGCTACCCATCTACAAGTACCTTTCAGAGTACACAGCTATCAGCTAAAGGGAATACATTTACATGTAAATATTTAATGTCTTTCCATTTAATAGTTCTTCTTGGTTTGTGGTAGAAATTATTGATAGTGGTTTTGTTTGAGGCAGTAGGACTATCAAGTAAGTTGTTTATGGTGGAGTCAGTGAGGATACTCCCTTCATGGGAAGTTTTATTAAGTGTCATCTTGTGTCCTTATGGTGGCAGTAGTTATTTTAAAATATGAATTATGTTGGCCTGGGAAAAAAGAAATGTTTTCCCTCCTAATACCTCTTATAGCCAAATCATCTGCTGATGGGTGTCACAGATAGAGGGATACCCTGCCTCAAAAATGAAGAACATTCTGCACTTGGAAAAGAAATGCCCGTACTTCCAAGGGTCAGCCTGAAAACTGAGATTAGAAGTGAGGTTTTCTGGTCTCCCGCCAAAGGCAAGCAGCCATGCAGTCTCGTTTTAGTTGAGCTCATTGATGTTGTCAGGTGACTTGAAAGAAGGCTTTTCGAACCAGCTGTTTCTAGGCTCTAATCGCCCTCCTCAAGGTAAGGAGGTGCTGACGTAGGCCCTGGGCTAAGTGGCCACAGGTGTGCCCAGCCAGGGCTCTCTGCTTTGTCCCAGTGTCTCAGGCCTCGTCTCGAGCCTGGCCTGCCTCTGCGACTTGCGTTCTGGGGATTCAGGCGACAGGCTCACACAGGCTGTGCTCACTACCCAAAGAATGCCGGGCCACACAGGTAGGATGCCCACGCGCAGGTGTACTCTCCACTGCGCGCCACCAGCTCCTAGAAATACCTGCCTTGAGAACACTGTGACCATCAAAAGTCCCTTTGGCTATATTGTAACTAGATATTTTGGGTGGGTTTCCAGTAAAAATGTCTGGGTGGTTTCAAGGCATCGTCATCTGCCCACCATGTGGGAAGCCCCAGTTTATATCTCCAAAGGGCCACACTTTGCATTCTCCCTCCATTCTGAAGTAGAGAGTTATTTTTGTACATTCCTAATATTTTTCTTATTCTCTTTTCTTCTCTCACTTCATGTCAGTAGAACAGTTTCTTCAGTAGTTGCAACCCAACATCTGCTGGGCTGTTTTACGGTTTCAAGCCTACATGCACAGACACACATGCAGATGCTGCATACAGTTACTTTATCTTTTGGCAAGTGGACTAATCCACATATAGAGATAATAAAATGACCTAGAGAGATGGCAGGCACAGAGCTCTCCAAGGTGGAACTCAGACTGGAGTTAGGTCTGTTGGCTCCAGCCCTGCGGCTCTTCCACTGGTGCTTTGAAGCTGAGGGCCCTGCAGTTGAATCCATCTGGACACATCGTCCCTTGTGTTGCTCAGGGCCCTGGGGCTGGGTGCTGTGGAGTTGGACCCAAGTGCTCTTTGGAGACTTTGCTGCCTGCGGTGTAAGATGGGGAGGAGGTTTCGTGTCCTCTCCTCACTGCTGTCGAGTGTAGAGTGGGAGGAAGGAAAAGAGCGGACAAAGTGCGTCGAGAACGCGGGTAAAGAGGTGATGAGTGGCTGTCTGTTGGGGAGCTGGGCTCAGGGGCAGAGGGGTGGTCCCTGGGATGGGCCAGTGTTCGGCAGGGAGAGGGAAGGCCCTCTTGGCAGCTGTGGGAGCTGTGAGGCGCCCTCCTCAGGTGCACACGGACTTGGGTGGTGGTCTGCGTCTTGACGCAGCAGACGTTAGGGATGCCTCGACACTGTCTGGTGGTGGTCCCGAACGCTCCCTTCTGCATGATTCGAGGACAGGCAGACTCCGGGTTCTCCTTTTCTCCTGTCTGTCGGTAGCACCTGTCTCGGGATCATTTGCACCCTTCACTCATTAGCAGTGGATTTCGCCACTCACCCGCTGTCCCTCGCCTCACAGATGGATCATTGTACTAGTGTTTTCTTTTCTTGTTTGCCAGTTTACTCTTCTTCTTGTTTCCAAGAGGATTTGAGACAGGTGTACTGCAAGTGGGCCAAGTCAATTATTTTGATTCCAAGGTCAAATGACCTTTTCTTCCTTTGACCTTACCACTCTACCCTCTCTTTTGGGAGCTGAGTGTAGAAGATGGCTGGCTGAGAGAGACTCATAAGCTCCCAAGGACAGTGGGTTTTTTGTTTTGCTTTGGTTTTAGTATAGAATGGGGCCATCATGTTGAATGAAAAGAAGGTTACTACAGAGCTGTCTGCTTTGTGGGTGAGAGGACTGTTTTAACTCCCAGAGAAGCTTCATTCTGTTCACTCTTTGCTAAAACCAGCAAGCACCAAACATAAGATTCACCAAGATGCTCCTGTCCTAGAAGTTCTAACGCTAGATGATTAGCGCAGCAGCTGCCATTTATGGTGGGCTGAGTGGGGCAGGGACTGTGCCAAGCCACTCCACTCGTCTGGTCTTCCTGGACACTGCAGCGCCCCATGAATGAGGATGGTCAGGTGTTGTGGGACAGACGATGGGCTCTGAGGTCCAGTGGCCTGACCTTGAACAAGCTTGAATCAAGGCTGGAGCACTCACCTGCTCTGTGGTCCCAGGCACTTCTCTGTGCCACAGGAAGAATTAACTGTACTCAACTCAACACATGGGGTTGTTGTGAGAAAGAGAGAATGAGAAACCCTGACATATCAGAAAGCTGAAAAGCATTAGCTACTGTTATCGTGACTGGTCACCCATTTTCCAGATGAGGAGACTGAGGCTCAGGGAGGTTAGGTTACTCCTCCAAGTCTGAATTCAGATCCAGGTCTGCCTGACTCTGAAGCCTGTTGTCTTAACTGCTGTGGGCACCAACAACCTCCCAAGAGACACGGCCTTGCAGGAAGGCCAGCACCCAGGCTGCTCCTCACTGGTGCTGAGGAGAGGTTTTCTTGGGTCAGTCTGGGAAAAGCCCCATCCCAGCATCAGTACAGCCAGTTCTTAATGACAGTTGACGCAGCCAGAGCTGACCTCCATCCAGGGTGCATCAGTGCGGCTGTGCCGCTGGTTAAAATCTTGAAACATTTAATACTGTTGGTTAACAGCCACTGCTCCAAGCCACCACCCAGGCCCCTGCGCTCCGCAGCCCTTCCCCACCGAAGGGAAGCCCTAATCCAGTGCTCAGGCCTGTGCCTGTTCCAGGAGGCCAGCACCTGTCAGGAGTCAGCCCAGGTGGAGCCCCCACTGCCTGCCTTTGGCTATAATTTATAATGCTCATGGGTGGCGACCTCAGCCGTGTGTCTTCTCTCACACGAGGGGCTCTAACTCCTCTGGGAAGGGAATGCTGCGAGCCTCCACCCCCACTGAGGCAGCCTGTGGCTGCCTGTCCTTGGCCCTGCGCTCTGTGGTTCTGCCCTCCTTACTTGGTCCATGTGAGGACCTCAGAGGTAGCTGAGGAGGCCTCCTGGGGTGTTCTTCTGGCTAGGCCCAGCACTCCACTCACCTGAGGAAGGGGCCCAGGGTTGTCCTGGGCATCCTAGCAGGAGGGCATGGCCGACGACACCCATGCTTTTTTGTAGCCCTCAGAATCCCTGGTGTTTCAGGAGAGTGAAGTCTCTAGAGGCCTCTTGGTTGTTTTTTTAACCAGAGTGAGGCAGGAGGTGAAATTTTTCACTGCCAAGTGTAGAGCCAGCGCTGGTGATACTGTGCGTAAAGGTGGTTAAGAATGCAGGTTTGGGGCCAACCCCACTTCTAAGCTTGCTGGTTGTTGGATTGGACAAGTTAGTTAACCTCTGAGAAAGACAACTACTGTAAGGCCCCAAGTCCCTGAAGTATGATTCTACCCAATAGAAGCCAAAGGATGCAGTGTCGGGGGTGTGGTGGAGGGAGGCGGGAGAGCACGTGGAACAGACAGTACGAATGGGCACACCTGGAACAGTGTCCGAAGGCAACGAAGGCTCTATTCCTGCTACCACCGGCCCCAGCTTCCTCTTCATCTGTAAAAGGGAGTACAGTGGTTGTACTCACCTGAGGAGAAAGTGGAAGTAGCAAATGAAATGGTCCATGTAAAGGCTTTGGCATGTGTTTGAAGCATAGTAGGTGCTTGTTGAATATTCACTATTAGAGTAATTTTTAGAAACTGTAGCTTTCCATTTGTGTGGTACGTTAAAGTACAGTACCTGGAATTTCCTCCGGCATCTGAGAATCCCGTATTTTAAGTGTTCCACTGAGAAGAGCTGAGGTGGGGATCACACAGAGGCCTGGAATCTTCTCATGTGGCCAGTCCCTGGACCACACGTCTGGGACCAGCTGAGAACCTTGCCTGATCTGGGTTCATGCCAGGCTCCTCTTGGCCTCAGTCATCCATCTAGTTATTTTGTGGTTATGATCGATAACCTGATTCTGGAAATGCATTCTGCTTTCCCTGACACATTGCATTCTAGAATTTTAGATTTCTTTCCCCCTGCAGATCATTCTGAGGAGTTTGCTGAAGGAGATAGGATTAGCAGTTGTTCAACTGTCCAGATATGAGAGATCTTTTGGCATGTTTCTATGTGTGTTTTTCCCTCCCCAGTCTCAATCAAGTTAATAAAATAGGAAGAGGGCTGGGGGGCTGGTGTTATTTTTCACTTATACAAGAAAGCTACCTTCATCCTTGGAAATGCAGATTCTGTACACAGAGTGTTTGAAAATAACATTTATTAGCTAATGCTGAGAATTAACACGTACATTGTCACTTGAGTGGAAAAGAACTCGGGATGAGGGTTGAAGACTAACAGACCACCGGGTGTGTGGGGGCCGGGCTTGCTGCCGCACGCGGGAGGCGTGATGAATGGGCGCCACGTTTGCCTGTGGGGAGGGGCCTTCTCCATGCCAGTCTTCGTCAGGTGGCAGACGGGTGCCATTTGGTGAGAAATGAAATGCCAGCACACCTCCGTAGCACGTTTGCCATGAAGGTCAATTGTTCCACACTCGCCAGGTTTATGACTGAGGAAAGGTCCTCCTCAAGGATGGCTCTGTAGGATTAGAGGTTTCTCTCCTCGTGTTCACAGTCGAGACTCTTCCCAAGGAAGGTGTTCCAGGAAAGCAGGGTTCAGAGACGAAACGGATCCTGGGCTGCCTTCCAGTCCCACAGCAATCCCGTGAGCACTCCGCCACCTCCCAGGGCTCCTCAGTGCTCTTGGTAACACCAGCCTTGGAAAGGCATGGGTGGCACTCCTTATGGAAGCAAATCTAAAGAATCTCAGACCCGTGCAAAATGAATTCAAGATGAAGAAGTCCGATCTTTCAACGGTGTGGCGGGGATCTGTTCTGAGCCTTGCCCCCTTCTTAGACAACACAGCAGCAAAGATGATAGGATTTCCCATTTTAAGCAGCCCTTTTTCTTAATAGTTAGTCATAGGAGGCACATCACACACTTTCAGGTTGTGCCAGAAAGAGCTTTATCTTCCGTTTTCAGGCTTGTGGCGTATATTTCTGGATAATGGATGGCCAAGTTAGGAGGAATTGTTTCAGAGCTATTCTGTCTCTGGAGGGATGTGGTTTTTATTAGCTCAACTGACAGAAATCTAAGTTGAATCTTCTGTTGACAAATGACAAAGACTAAAGCCTGACTAAATGGGCAGGATTATTGGTTGGCGGCACTGAGTGGCTTAAGTCAAGGCCACGGGGGCCTCTTCCAGTCCTGGATGGTGGGAGAACACATCCAGGACCAGCGGCCAGTGCCAGCCAGGAAATGAAACAAAGAGTTTGGCCCAGCTAGTATGTCCTGGTGTGTCTGAATTAAAAATAAAAACTCTAAAGCAGCGAACTGATCATTCTGGAAGTTGAAGTGGCTAGACGTGAAGAAGTTGGTTACACAGAAGTACAGGTTAAATTCCCTGGTGGTTCCAATACCCCTTTTCCTAGATATTTAGGATGACTGCAGTTCATTCCATGTGCAACAGCTGATATTTACAAGTGCCTTAGTGCAGTCTTCCCAGATTTTCTCACATTTGTAACACATTGGGGTACCAAGAAGAGGCCCCTGTGGGTCAGAACAACTGGGTTGGTGCTATCTCCCATCCTGGGAACTGCGGGAATCCGCGTCTTAGCCACAGCCTTGAGGCTGGCCTTACTGTTTAGTCTTGGAAGCAAATAGCGCTGGGTCTTTACACAGCTAATTTGTCTGCGTATTGGGCCTAAACACATGAGCAATTCACAAAAGCCGGAAGCGACCTCTTGTGCTGTAGAGCGGAAACCTGGGAGACTCTGGGCAGCAGAGGGTGGGACAGTGGCTCTCATCCCAGCTCACTAATCAAAATCCCTCAGGGAGCTGCTGCTGCTGCTTTTTAAAAATAGTTTCTTGAGATATCATTCACGTATCATCCAAGTCATTTAAAGTGTGTAACTCAGTGGTTTTCAATATAATACGAATATGTGCAACTGTCACACCAGTCAATTTTAGAACGCTTTAATCACCTCATTGAGAAACCCTGTACCCTTTAGCTATTGTCTCCCTTTCCCCACTACCCTAAGCAACCACTAATCTATTCAAAAATGGAATCATAATAAGTGGTATTTTTTTAAAAGATTATTTGTTTATTTCTCCACCCCCCCCCCCCTTCATTGTCTGCTCTCTGTGTCCATTCACTGTATGTTCTTCTGTGTCTGCTTGTATTCTCATTAGGCAGCTCTGGGAACCAATCCTGGGACCTTCCGGAGTGGGAGAGAGATGATAACTCTCTTGTGCCACCTCAGCTCCCTGGTCTGCTGCATCTCTTATTATCTCTCCTCTGTGTCTTTTTTGTTGTGTCATCTTGCTGCACCAGCTCTCCATGTGGGCCAGCACTCCTGCGCGGGGCAGTACTCCATGCAGGCCAACTCACCACATGGGCCAGCTTGCCTTCACCAGGAGGCCCTGGGTATTGAAACCTGGACCTCCTATATGGTAGACGGGAACCCAATTGCTTGAGCCACATCTGCTTCCCAATATGTGATCTTTAATGACTAGCTTCTTGCACTGAGCATAACGTTCTCAAGGCTCATCCAAATTATGGCATGTTTTGGTATTTCATTCCTTTTTATCTATTTTATGAATATATTACATTTTGTTTAGCCCTCCACTCAAGGATGGACATTTGGATTCTTTCCATCTTTTGGCTCTTATGTATAATGCTTGCTACCCTATAAATATTTGTGCACAATTGTTTTTTGTGGATGTATGCTTTTATTTCTCTTGAGTATACCTAGATATGGAGTTGTTAGGTTATATGATAATACTATGTTTAAGTGTTTGAGGAAGAACCAGATTGTTTTCAAATTGACTGTACCATTTTACATTTTCACTGGCTGTGTATGAGCATTCTGATTTCTCCACATCTTCACCAACATTTGTTCTTCTCTGACTTTTTAATTATAGCCATCTTAGTGGGTGTGAAGTAGTATTTCATATATATTTTTAAACTTTATTTTGAAATAATTTCAAATTTACAGGAAAGCTTTGAAAATAAAAAATAATGAAAGGAACTCCAATATACTCCCTATGCAGATACTCAGACTTACTTATAACATATGCCACTTTTATCTCTCTACCTATCTATCATCTAATTTTCTGAACATTTGAGAATACGTTGCTTGTTTACCATTTGATACTTCCATGCATAGTCCTTAATAAAAAATATTCACTTATGTAACCACATTAAGTATAATTATCAAGTTCAAGGAATTTAACATTGATACAAGGCATACAGTCTATATATTCCAAGTTTTCAGTTGTTCCCAAATGTCCTTTTGGACACTTTCTTCTCCATTATTAGATCTAGTCCAGTATTATATATTGCATTTAATCATCACTGTCTTATTAGATTCTTATTTTAGAATAGTGGTAATATATATATACAACATAAAATTCCCTACTTTAGCCACTCCCAAGCATATAACTCGGTGGTATTTATCACATTCACAATGTTGTGTTACTATCACCATCTATTGCTGAAACTTTTTATCACCACAATCAGAGGCACCCATTATGCATTAACTTTCCCCCACTCCACTCCTGGTAACCTGTACCTTACTTTATGAATCTATGAACTCACATATTCTAGTTATTTCATAAAATTGTCATCATTCAATATCTGTCTCTGTGTCTGATTTATTCCACTCAGTATGATGTCTTCAAGGTTCATCCATGTTCTCACATGTATCAGAACTTCCTTCTTTTCTATGGCTCTATTGTATGTATGTACCATGTTTTCCTTATCCATGGGTAGTTGGGTTTCTTCCACATTTTGGCTATTGTGAATAATGTATAGTAACATTATTCTACTATATGATGGTGTTATTTCTATTGGCTATATACCTAGAAGTAAGGTTGCTGGGTCATATGTTAATTCTTCATTCAGCTTTTTGAGGAACTGACAAATTTTTACCACAGTGACTGCACCATATTGCATTACCATGAACAATGTATGAGGTGTCCTATTTCTCCACATCATCCCTGGCACTTAATTTTCTTTCTTTTTTAAAAATAATAGCCATTCTAGTTGGTGTGAGGTAGTATTTCATTGTGGTTTTGCTTTGCATTTCCCTTATGACTAATGATGTCCAGAATGATTTCATGTGCTTATTAGCCATTTCTATATATTCTTTGGGGAAATGTCTACTTAGATCATTTGTCCATTTTCAACTGAGTTGTAGAGTTCTTTATATATTCTAGATACGTGTCCTTTATCACATATGATTTGCAAATATTTTCTCCCATTCTGTGGGTTGTCATTTTTCTCTCCTGATACTGCCCTTTCAAGCATAACAATTTTTAGTTTGAATGAATTTCAGTTCACCTATTTTTTCTTTTATTGGTCATGCTTTTGTTGTCATATCTAAGAATCCATCGCCAAACCTGAGGTCATGAAGATTTTCCCCTATGTTTTCTTCTAAAAGTTTTATAGATTTAGGTCTTTCCTTTAGAACTTTTATCCATTTTGAGTTAATTGTGTATGTGGTATGAGGTAAGAGTCCTAGTTCATTCTCTCCTCCCCCCACCCACATGACTCCCTCACCTGTTTGCTTATTGTCTGTTCACTGTCTCCACTTGCTATTTCTGCTCACCATCTGCTTATCTTCTTTAGGAGACACTGGAAACCAAGTGTGGGACCTCCCATGTGGGAGGCAGGTGCCCAACCACTCGAATCACATCTGCTCCTTGCCCATTGCATCAATCTGTCTTCTTTAGGAGGCACTGGGGACAGAACCCAGGACCTCCCATGCAGGAGGCAGGCATGCAACTGCTTGAGCCACATCCACTCCCCCAGTTCATTCTTTTGAATATGATTATCCAGTTGTCCTAGCACCATTTGTTGAAAAAACTGTTTTTCCCCATTGAATGGTCTTGGCACCTTTGTTGAAAATCAATTGATTATAGACCCATGGGTCTATTTCTGAACACTCAATTCTGTTCATTGATCTAATGTCTATACTTATGCCAGTCTTAATTACTGTTGCTTTTTAGTAAATTTCAATATCGATATGTATGAGTCCTCTAACTTTGCTTTATTTTTTCCAGTCTTAAGGTGGAGGGTTAGGTTATTGATTTTAGATCCTTTTCTCTTTTTAAATATAAGCATTTACAACTATAAATTTCTGTGCAATCATGGGTGCAAATGCATCCAACAGGTCTTGGTATGTTGTGTTTTCATTTATCCATCAAAATATTAAAAAATATCCCTTTTTAATTCTTTGATCCCATTGGTAATTTAGGAGTGTGTTGTTTAATTTCCACATATTTGTGAATTCCCCAAATTTCTTTATGTTCTGGATTCCTAATATCATTCTCTTGTTATTGGTGAACATACTTTATATTATTTCTATCCTTTTCAATTGATTGGCATTTGTTTTATGGCCTAGCATATGGCCTATCCTGGAGAATGTTCCTTGTACACTTGAGAAGAATATAGTCCACTGTTGCTGTTTGGAGTGTTCTATAGATGTCTGTCCAGTTTTACTATAGTATCATTTATACCTTCTAGTTCCTTGTTGATCTTCTGTCTAGTTGGTCTGTCTTTTATTGAAAGTTGGGTGTTGAAGTCTCCAACTATTTTTGGTGACTTTTCTATTTTTCCTTTCATTTCTGTCTGTTTTTGCTTTATGTGTTTTGGTGCTTTGTTGTTAGGTGCATATATGGGTATAATTGTTTTATTTTCATGATGGAGTGCTCCTTTTATGACTATAAAATATTGTCAAATATGGCAATCTTTGCCTTTTATTCAGATTGTTTAATCCATTCACATTTAATGTCATTTAAAAAATCTTTTTAAAATTATAATCTTTTAAAAAAAAGACACATAAATCTCACAAGATGCTACACCAAAAAACATAAGTGGTTTCCACATACCCCACTCCCCACATGCCCCACAACCCCCACATCAACAACTTCTTTCATTAATGTGGTACATTCATTGCACCTGATGCAAACACATGCTGGAGCACTGCTACACAGCATGGACCACAGTCTATGTTGTAGTCCACTCTCTCTCCCAGTCCACTTAGTGGGCCATGGCAGGACATATAATGTCCTGCATCTGTCCCAGCAATACCATTCAGGACAACTCCAAGTCCTGAAAATGCCCCTTTTTGATGTGTTTGGATTTATATTTGTCATTTTTCTTTTGGTTTTGTATGTCTCATGTCCTTTTTGTTTCTTTGTGCCTTCTTTACTCTTCTGTTTTGTATTAAGTAAATATTTTCTAATATAGCATTTTAATTTCCTTGATTACTTCTTAACTATTTAGTTTTTGAATTTTTTCATTAGTGGTTTCTCTAGGACTTAGCATATACATATTAATTTATCAGAATCAGCTTCAGATTTATACTAACTAGATTCTTGTGGGATAAAGAGACTTTACACCATATACTTCTATACTTTTCCCCCCTTTGCTGTGATATTGTTATACAGAGTACATCTATAAAAGTTACCAACCCAATATTACATCTTATTATTATTATTTTACAGAGTTTTATGTCTTATGAAGAAGCTGAGAGAAGAAAGAAGAGTAGGATATATTTATATTTTTTGTTATATTAACCTTCTTAGAACTTCTGAATCTCTTCATTTGTTACTGTGGATTCAAGTTACCATCTGGAGTAATTTCTTCAGTCCAATGTAGCTTTGCTCCCCATCACTTCTTTTGTGCTGTTATTAGCAATATATTAAGTTTGTACATGTTATAGACCCAATAATACATTACATACATGTTGTTTTATATATATATGTAAATTTAACCAATTAAGAAAGGGAAAGAAATATGCATTTATGTTATCATTTACATAATTCTATAATTACCTTTAATGGTGCTCTTAGTTTTTTATGGGTGGATTTGAATTACTGCCTGGGGTCACTTACTGTCAGACTCTAGAATTTCCTTTAGTATTTCTCATAAGGTGGGTCTTCATTTTTAAAGGATATCTTTGCTGGATATTAAGATTCTTTTTTGATAGTTTTTTTCTTTGAGCACTTTGAATATGTTATCCCAGTACCTTCTAGGGCTTTCATTGTTTCTTCTGAGAAGTCACATGTTAATGTTATTGGTATTCCTTTTAAGGAATGCTTCATTTTTCTCTTGCTTCTTTCAAGATTTTCTCCTTTTCTTTGGCTCCCATCATTTTTACTCTGATGTGTCTATTCATGGTTTACTTTGTGTTTAATCCTGCTTGAGTTCTTTGAGCTTTCTGGATGTATAGATTATTGTTTGTCAGTATTTGGGAAGTTTTCAGCCATTATTTCTTCTAATAATCTTTCTTCTCTTTTCTTGCTCTCATATGTAGTACTCTCATTACACATTTGTTGTACTTAATGGTGTCCCACATTTCTCTGAGGCTCTGTATATTTTTCTTCATTTTTTTGTCTCTGTTCTTTGGCTTGCATAATTTCTATTGATCTATTTCTAAGCTTGCCAGTTCTTTCTTCTGTCAGTTTAAATCTACTATTGACCCCTCTAGTGGCTTTTTAATTTCAGATATTGTACTTTTCAATCCCAGAATTTCCATTTGGTTCTTTTTTATTATTTCTCTTTATTGTTATTCTCTATCTGATGTGACATTATCATGCCTTCTTTTACTTCTTTAACTATGATTTCCTTTGGGTTTTTTGAACATATTTTTAATGGCTACTTTGAAGTCTTTGTTAAATCCCACATCTGGTCACTCTCACAGACAGTTTCTTTTGTCTGCTTTTTTCTCTGATTAAAGGATAATACTTTCCTGTTTCTTTAAATACCTTGTAATGTTTTCGGAAAATTGGAATTTTTACACAGTGTATTGTAAAAATTCTGGGTACTGTTCCCTATCCAGGGCTTGTTATTGTTATTTTCTGTTTATTTGCCTAGTGACTGCCTGAATTATTTTAATGAAGTCTATTATCCCAACCCCAGTGTGAAGCATCTGATGTTGCTCTTCCACATCTTCTGGGAGTTCAGCCTTGGGTATGCCCACAGTCATCCTGAGATGGCAGTGATTTGGGCAGGGTTCTATTTGACTCTCTCTTTCCCCAAACACACCCAGCTGTTAAACTCCACTAATTGACAACTGATTGCTCTGTTGTTTTCAACAATGCCTTTTTGGCATAACTCACTGAACAAACTGATCCAATCAACTGTGGGCTCTGATATGAAGATAGTTACCCAAGGTCTGTGTTTGAGATTTGTTCTGGCCCCAGGAGGGCTCCTCTCAGGTGTGTCTTTTTCTAGTTCTCCCTGGCAAACTTGATGCCTATACTTCAGCTTATATATCCAATAAATCTCCTAGTATCCTTCCAATTGCCTTTCACTACAACCTGCACAATTTTTCAGAGTGCTCTTAGGCTTGAACTTCTCCACACTTTGCTGCAAATGAAGTCAGTTCCTTTGGGAAGAGATTCTGAATTTTTTGTTTTATGGCCTGCTCCCTTCCCCTAAGCAAGAGAAAAATCTCTGAACCACTGGTTTGAAGGTAGCAGGGGAGAATATTGCCCATTTCTCTCAGGGTGACAGTTCTACTTTAAGAGCTGAGTACTGGTGCAAGAAGGAAAGCAGCAGCCTCATGTCTTCTCAGCTTGACTTTTTGAAGCATGGGACCCACTGCCTTAGGAGTTGGGGCAATGGGGGTGCAGGGCCTCAATTTTCTCAGTGTGCCATGCCCAAGGTAGAGCCTCTATCCAATGATTGGTGCTGGGTTGAAGAAGAGAGTCCCTGCCTCTTGGTCGCACTCCCCTAATATTTAGTCACAGCAACTATTAGCTGGGGGCAGGATGAGAAATGTTTACATCCCGTGCCTCCCCAGAGGCTAGCCCTCTAACTGGAAGCTTGGGGTAGAGGAAGACTGGGGGTCTTGGCAGCACCAACCTGGAGTGGGTTTTCTATCTCACTGAGCTGGGAGGGAGGAGAGAGTGTGTGGCTCTTGGTTTAATACCATAAACTCCCACTGTTCTTACTGAATTTTAGATTTTCTTGACTAAATGTCTGCTTATTTACTTTACACCCATAGGATGATTTACGTACTTCAAATGGTTGTTTTTTAAAAGTATTTTCACCAGTTTTACTGGGAAGCAGGTCTGCAGAGCACCTCATATTGTCATGTTGGGAGTGGAACCTTTGAGGAGCTTCTTAAACATCCAGATACCAAGAACGTTTTTGAAAAATTATCAAGTCTGGGGTGTGGCTAGGACTTGGAAAACACTTGGGGGATTTTGTTATGCAGCCACGGTTAGGAGCTACTATTATAATATGAGTAACAGAGTGGGCTCTGGATATGATTCACATCCCTGACATTAAATAATTTTTAATCTTGGATACAGCATCGCTTAAATCTCAGTCTCTTGATCTATAAAAGTGGAATGAGAACAGTCCCTACCCTAGAAGATGTCACGAGGATTAAGTGAGTTAATACATACAAAATGCATGAATACAAAAAATGTTTTAATTATTATACAATGATATATCATTTATTACTAATAAAATATATCATTATGATGATGATGATGTTGTTGTCTTCATATCCTGGGGAATTCTCCAATTCTAACCACAACCTGGGTGTTCTGGTTTGCTTTGGTACCAGGTAAACACCCAACGGAAGTGACCCTAGTGTACCTATCTTTATTCTGACATGGGTTTTCCTGCTTGGTGATTAAAACACGGAATCTCATTTAGTCCTTTGTTCAAGAATGAGGTAGTTCCTGTCTCCTTTCTCTTTTGCAGGGGTTTGGTGAGTTGGGGGAATATTCATTTTTCATCCCAGAGATGTGTGTACCTTCTCCACTAATTATTGATGTCTAGGAGCTTGTGAGGTTATGAAGTAGATATCGCCTATAGGCTGACATTTCTGTCCCTTTATAATTGCTCCTTTAACATGCAAATTCAGGTGACACAGCAATAGCTCAGAGCCCTGCTAAAGAAAATGTGACTTATGAAAAAGGCTTTTCCCCACTGGTAGCTCAAAGTTGCATTAATGGACTTTAGGGTGAGGACTTGAGGGCGCAGTGCCAGGTGGCCCGGGTAAGAGGCGTCATCTCCTCTGTGAGAGCAGACCTGCACAACCCGATTAGAGGAAAGAGAAAGATCTTTAGCTACTGACTCCACCACTTTTCTTTCCTTTGGTCGTTTCATTACACAAAAAGCAGCAGCAACATTTCATTAAGGAAAACTTGGTGAACAAGCACAAAGAAGGACTCAGGCTGTGAAATGACCGCATAGGAGGCTGTGGGAGATGATCGACATGTCCTTCAAGGGGTTTTCTGTTCATAAATGTTCACATACACTTTTTTTTTATCCCCACCTCCCTTGTGGCTTGCTTGCTGTCTGCTCTTTGTATCCATTTGCTGCATGTTCTTCTGTGTCTACTTGTTTCCCTTTGTTGCATCATCTTGCTGCACCAGCTCTCTGTGGGTGCAGACCGTCTGCCCTCCACAGGCACAGGCCGTCAGCTCTCCATGGGTGCAGGCCAGCTTGCCTTCACAAGGAGGCCCTGGGACGCGAACCCAGTACCTCCCGTATGGTAGACGGGCGCCCAATCGATTGAGCCACAGCTGCTTCCCCACATACACTTTTAATAAAAGTGAGCACTTGTGGTATCAATACTCTTTTATAAACCATAAGCATTCATATTAGTGGCTTTCATTTTCTTAAGACATTTTTTCTCCTTGTCATTCTTTGTACTGTCACGTAGTGGCAAAGTGTTGAGTCCTGGATTCAGCCAGGTTTGGGCTGGGGTCTTGAACATGCCACTCACAGTGTCTGTGGCTTAGACAAGTCTTCCCTCTCCCTCACCTTCGGTTCCCTTACCTGTAAGGTAGTTAGGATCGTGCATTGTTCCCAGGCTTGTGGGGTAAATGAAGTATAGTGAAAACCATGCTTCTTTTTCGATTTTCTTGAACTTCCCTGAATTTAACTTTCCAGGCCTGTAGGATACAGAGCCCAGCACTGATGATTTTAAATGCTAAGCCTGGGAGTGCCCACTGATTGATGCCTTCTCCAGTCTTGCCTGGCTCTTGAAACAATCATGAATAAACATATTTATTTACGTTTTGGTACCTAATAATGTGGTCTCCTTTGTTTCACCCCCTCCTGGACTGAGGATTTTCACCTTTCATGTTCTGCATCATCTGAGAATTTGATAGAAATCCAGAATCCTGGGCCCCTTCCGCACACAGCTCAGTTCCCCGGTTGCTACCTTCTCAAGAGGACCCTCCTGAGCATGCAGACGAGACAAGGTTCCTCCTGTGGCACCTCCCATGCCCTGTCCTTGTCTGCATTATGCTGTGCGTTGGTGCTGTCCACCCCTTGCAGGGTGAGCTCTCCCGGCCTGGCACCTGGTGGGCTGCACTTACTACAGGCCAGGCAATGGGCTAAATGTCTTAAATGCATTGTTGCCTTGCCTCCTTACAGCAGCCTTGTGAAGATCAGCTCTGTTATTATTCTTATTTGGTAGATGAAGAATGGTTTTCAGAGACATTGACTTGCCCAGGGTCACACAGCCCATTAAAATACTCAACCATTGCTCAACATTGCCTAAGTGTGAAATCCTTAGGGAATGGATGCCTAGAAAAGTGTGCTATGTTGGCTGAGCAGAGAAGATAACAGATGGACCCTGCTATGAACCTTCCCCTAGACACATGCCCCGACACCGTGGAAACCAGGCCCAGAGTTTCATAGCTCATTTCCCTAGTGCCCAGGGGGACAGCACAGGCCAGAGAATACTTTTCTCCTCTGCTGTGAACCTGAGCTGATGAATCCCATTTTGGTTTAATCAATGCAGATTTCAGGACACCGGAATTAAAGGTCTTTAAGGGCCTGGCACAGGCTGGCAGCTGCCATTGCTTTCAAGGTGTAATGGTTTGCTCTGACTCGCACTCTGGTTGTGGGCACATGCTAAGCTCTAGCAGGCAGTCTGATTCTGATTCTTATTTCTGCACTTCCTACCTTACAACAGAGGATTTGTATGTATCTGCTGGTGGCTGATTATCATCTCTGCACACCTGTTGTGGACGTACTTGAGCTGGAAGTGCCCTTGGCCCAACTGCCTCTTGGACGGAGTTGATAGTGGTGTATGACAGAAGGATATTCATAGCTCCCTTTAAGTGGCAAATTGAAAAACCCTATTTAATCAAAGAAATGGCTGTGGTTCATCACGTTTCAATCTCATTTTGAGCTGCCTCTCTACCCTAAGAAGGTTTTTTTTTTCCTCTGTGCAAGTAGAACTTTTGATTACTGTCTGCATTTATCAACTTGGCAGTGAATAAGCTCATTTCTGAGCATGCCAGCACGAGCCGTGCTATGGAAATGTCATTCTGATGAGGGCGGCATCTCTTGCTGGGCCAGAGAGTTAAGAAGAAAAGTTAAGTGGGTTTCTGGGAAGTCCAAGTTGGGAACGTCATAGTTCAAAGGCGCAGAGAATGGCTTGTCATTGAGAAACTTGAGTCACTGCAGCAGAGCCCTGACTATAGAAATTTCACACAGAGTAGGTGTTCTTAGAAATCTGCAGCATTGACAAGTGTAGAAAAGAGAAGTTTGGCCATTTTCAATTCATTTGCCATATTGTCACTGTTCTATTTGTCCAATTTTCCTGTTCAAAAATTCTCTCCACAGACCATCTGAGTACTTGTCCCCTTTCTTGGCACATACTCAGGCTGGTGCAGCTTGTCTTCAAATAGTTTGGAAAGGAAAATTGTGTGTGTGTGTGTAGAGCATGGGATGATCAAAAGGGATAAAGTGTTAATAAAGGGCGACTCTAGGTGTAGTGTTTATAGGAGTTCTTTGTGCTAATTTTATCCTTGCAACTTTTCCATAGGTTCAAGAATGTTTCCTATCCATTACTCCTACCCCAGTGAACACAAAACGTTCTAGTTATCCTTGAACCCCTCTTCCCTCACACCCCTGTGCTGTACCCCACAGGGAGTCTGTCAGCTCCACCTGCAGGACAGATTCCCTTTCATTCTACTGCCCAGCACTGCCATCCTGATCCTGGCTGCCATCTTTTCTCCCCATGTCAACTTTAACTGCCTCCTGACTGGGCTTCTTGCTTCTGTTTTGTATCCTAACATACCCTGAAATAGCCAGGGAAGTCCTTTTAGAACACGAAGTCTACTGCAGCCTTTCTCCACTCAAAGCCTTCTGGTAGAAGAGAGGCTGAAGTTCTTGCTGATGCAACCCAACCTCTCACCTGCTCAGAACTCACCCCCCCACACACACGTTGGTTTGTTCTGAGGCTGGTCTTGCTGTTCCTGGAAAGGTGATGCTCATTACCCCTCAGGCTCTTTGAATAAGATGCTCCCTGTCCTTGGAATGTTTCCCTCTTCCTTTGCATGGCTTCTGGTCTCTTTCTTCATTCATTCATTTTATTTGCTTGAATGTTACCCCTTTAGAGGAGCCTTCTCTGACCATCTTGTTAAAGAAATTAATCCCTACATCCTCCAGTATCCTCATTTCTCTTTTCTACTTTCTTTTTCATGGTAGAAATGACTAATGAACCACTCCTGAGATTGTCTCATGCATAATTGTTGTGACTCCAGTAGAATTACGCTTCATGGGGCGGGGCTTTGATTTATTCTCTGTTGTTTTTTCCTAGCTTGGAACAGTGGTTCTCAAAGGGTGGTCTCTGGAGCAGCAGCAGCAGGATCTTTGGGGAGCTTGTTAGAAATACACGTGCTTGGGCCCAGAGAGTCAGATTCTCTGGGGTCAGGCCTAACTATCTGTGTTTTTCTAGCCTTCTAGCTGATTACGATGCATTTTAAAATTTGAGGACCACTCATTGTTTCAAAAGCATGCCTGGCGTCCATAAGTTCTGAGAAACATCTATGTGAATAAACAAATATTTAGTGACCATCTGTGTGAAAATGTCCATCTTCTACTACTTCTTGTTTCAGTACCTTAACGGGCTAGTCTATTAAAAAACAATTACAGCCATGCTCATGTTTCAGCTTCAGTTTTGTGAGGATTCAAGGTTAGAACATGGCTTGTGTTTCTTTCTCCACTCCTGCTATGCTAAGCTGGTATAGCCTTCCTTGATTTACATTTCTGATAGTGGTTATTGCTGTTGAAATGGCCTAGTGACAGCCAGAAGTTCTGGGTAATTATAGAGGCATCACTGTGTCTCGCTGAATATTTGAAGAATGGATGATGGCGGGCTGCGTCCTGTGCTGATGAGCTAGCCCGAGCTGGCTTCACATTGAGGTCCCACCGGCCAGCTAAAAGTAGAAGTCGGGAGTGGAGAGGTCACCAGTCAGGACTCTGAGGAATGTCTGGTGTGACTAGAGCCTCTGCTGGTCAATTTGTCATTGTCAGCTCTGAACTCACTGTTGTCTGGAGAATAGATGAGGTGGCCATCAAGTAGAACAGCCCCAAATAAAAGTGATTAAAAGGTTATGTGATGGGAAACTAGAAGTTTTGATTTATAGAGGATCTTTTGGAGATTTCACTGCCAAGGGATATTTACGTGTGTTTGTGTTTTATGTATTCTATTAAAAAATGTAGGCTTTCCACTTGAATCACCCTAGAGCAGAAAAAAATGTTTTAAAAAAATCATCCACCTCTAATACTATGGATAGAGCTAGTAAAAACCTGCCAAACTGATGTTGGCATATTGCCTGCTCTCAACATGTCATTATAAGTTAGCAGGTGGAAATAGAAGGGCATTTGCCAGTGTTAAGTGTGACGGTCTCTGGGTCATTGAATTATGGGTGGCTTTAACTTTCTTATCTGTCCCTGTATCCCTGCCTGTACTTGCTGGGTTTTCTAAGGTGAGAATAAAAAAGAAATCTTGTGAATGTGTTTAGAAAATTAATTGGTTAGGCTTTACCTGTTTCCTTTTTTTTTTTTTTTTTAATGACCTGAGATATTCAGGGAGAGAGCAAGACAGTCTCAGGGAGAGTCAAGATTATCTGAGTTTCCCTGATTCCGTGATTGAGACCAGCCACGCCATCAGGCCAGCCATGACCGGCTGTGTTCTCCGCAGGGTGACCGTACGTCTCGATGTGGAGGAATGGTTGTTTGGACACCTGGTTGCTTTGTGAGCCAGCTTAGTGCAGGTGGCCAGGGCACAGGCTGGTTCTACAAACACAGAGAGCCACGTGCTGTGGAAAGATCCTGTCCAGAAGCAGGATGAAGAGAGGACCCGAGCTTGGGGTCCATGTGTTTCTGAATAGCTGGAGGCTAGTCTCTTATAATACTAATGATGTTAATAATAGTAATAATGATCGTAAATACTACTGTAAGCATTGTTATTACTATTACTATAAATGCTTCTGCCATGTACTTGGTGTTCGTCAGTGCCCAGCCCGGTCTGGACTTTGAAGTCACCTGTCCTCTGTCACCTGTGGAACGGGGCTGTCGTGAAGGAGACCTAATGCTAGGTGCTGAACTGACTAGCACGCCTTTGTGCATGCTCGATAAATGGTCGCGCCTCTTTTTAACAGCAATAATCTCCCCCAATCCTAAGTATTGTTATCCTGATTTTACAGAGGAAGAAAGTGAGGCAGAGAGAGATCTGGAGGGTGGGAGGGCGGGACAGACAGGCACCCACCTGGGGTGAGAGAGGATGCTGGCATGTTGATCTCTGCACAGCAAGGGACTCCTGTGGTTAGGGGTGACTTGCGGAGGGCAAGGTCTGTCCCTGACACTCCTGTCTGGCTCGAGTACAGGTGCACGCCACAGGCTGGAGAAAGAGGGGGGCTCTGGGGTGCCAGGTGTGCCGGGGATCCTTGCTTCCTCATTCATTTCAGCCCCCTGCCCCCCACTTGCCCCTCTGTGAAGTGGGGAAATTGAATACCTGCTGCTGTAGAGTGAGAGCTTCTGCCATGAGGCCCCGGGAGGGCCCTTTGCTTCTTTCCAACTGGGCCACGTGGGCAAAGGCTGAACATGGAACGGCTGTGTTTCTCTGCTCTCACGGGGTCTCCAGCCTCCTTGGGAAGACGGAACAAACAAGTGAACGACACCTGAAAGCAGACAGGGCAGGTGCTGGGAGGCCGGGGCCTGAAAGCACTTCCTGTGGTGTGTAAATGCTCAGCGAGTGGCAGCCCGTTGTCTCTCTAAATGAATGCTCTGAATCCCCTCTGTCCCCTGCCCTCAGCCCTCTTGTCAGCCTTGGTTCTGGAATCTCAGGACGTGGTCTCGAGGGCACGGTCAGGTGAGGTGACTTTCCAGAGAAGCTCCTTGAGAACCTGCACTGTGCTCTGGACATGTGCCATGGACGCTGCTCTTGGTGGCAGGTCTGGCTCGTGTCCTGAGTCTTCTTGCTGAGTCCTTGAGGGCAGTGGGCGGGGACAGTAGTCAAATAACTCCCTGCAGGTAGGCCCCTGAGGATGTACTCTTCCCCCACTCCTCCTGGATGCCGAGGCCCGGGCTTTGTCCCCACCCAGCACGAGAGCGCCGCAGGAGTGAGGAGCACATCTTTACTGGCATGCCCGTGGGTGGGGGGAGATGGGAGATAGGGAAGGGGACAGCCCGTGCCACCCAGCAAAACCTATTCCAGCCTCCATCTGGCACCTCTGTTCTCCTTCCCCAGCCTCCCCTGGCAGTCCTGCCACTGGGCCACCTCTTGCCCCCTCTGCCCTAGCCCTGAGCAATCAGCTCTGCCCCTCTGCTTACATCTCTCACTGGGAAGACAAATGTCTGGAAGGTAGTCCCTCACTGACTGCAGACTGCTCCTTACGCCTTCCTCAAAGTTAGAGAATAATCGCAGCAATTATGTTTTGAGTGCTTGCTGTATGCCAGGACCTTACTTACTACTTTCCCTGAGTTTGCCTTAATGGCCAGGACATGGCGGGAGAAAAGGTGCACCCCAGGTACAGTTCAGAGGCATCCATACCTGCTCGAGGGCACACGGACATGGGAGAGCGGGACTTGAGCTCGGGCTGTTTGTCTGGCTTGAGGTCCCTGTTTCCCATGGTTGAGAGAGCTCCTGGAAGGGATGCTGACTGCTGACTGCAGGGCAGCCACCCTGAGTGGGAGGACTGTGCCTCGGCTTTGTTCCTGGTTTGGATCCATAACTGACTGTGGCATCTCTTGTTGGTGAGAAGCAGCAGCAGATGGCCTACACTTGTCCCCTCTTGCTGAGGTCTGCAATGGAGGGCCCTCCCCTCCCTAAGAGCCCTGCCTGAGACCATGGCCAGACTCCCCTCGTTGACTGCCACGTCATGGCCAGCCATGCTGCACCCAGCTGAGGCCCTTGGGAGGCCGTCTGCCTTTGGTCTCCAACCTGCTGAGAGCTGACTTTGGGCAAGTCACATCACATCCCTGGGCTTTTCTTGGCACGTTACTCCCAGCACCCTGAGATGCTTGACATAGCCATATTTGGTGAGTTTGGTGATGGTGGATACCCATCTCAGCTCTTGGATGAGTCAACATCAACATACTATGAGCACTTCCCAGGCCTGTCAACTGTGTTGTTTCTCCCCCCGATTCTTCTGCCCTCCCCTTCCTCTAGGCTTCCCTTCCAGAAGTCCTCATTCGTCATTCAAGGAAGCCGAGTGAGGACATCCTCTCACTGTTAATGAAAGCAAGAGTGCTGGCTGGCCCTTTCACAGCTCTTTCTCTGGCCTTTTCAGCTGTAATCCCCATCTAACATCACAGAAAGGGATTTGAGGATTCAGGGGAACTGGGAGAAAGGATTCCAAGTTTCTGGACCTTCATGGCTGTTCCCTCAAGGCACAGCTCCTTCTTCCTAACAGATTTAGCAAGCCCTCTGAGGCGTTTGCTGCCATCCTAGTTGGCTTTGTGTTCAATAGCCATCGGACAGGGATGCACAGAATTCTTGGGTACTCCATCTGGTTCTGTAGGAGGTATGCCCAAGTGGGTGTGAGCTCCCAGGCACATCTCTCTGGAGGCAGGTGCTTTATTTGTGCAAGGGGACTTGAGGGGTTCACATCCTGTTTGTGTGGATTTGATTTTAGTTCTGAACTTTTGGAAGTATTATCCCAATAATTCACTTAATCTCTTTGTAGTCATTCCTGTCAATAAAATGTGGCCATAAAGGCCTACCTGGCAGCTCTGTTACTAACTCTGTGAGCTTGGGTGTGTTACTCAGCAGCTTAAGCTCAGTTTCCCCAACTGTAAAGTGGGGATAGCATTAGACCCATCCTAGAGTTGTTCTGAGGATTAAGTGAGTTACTGTATATAGATTTCTTAGAATATTTCCAGGTACATTGTGAGTATCCGTGCTCATGCCTGCTACCTTGTTAAGGTGTTGTTATGGACAAATTACCTAAATGCTCCCTCTCAGGTTCCTCATTTGCAATGTGCATAATAGGGCCTGTATCTGAGGTGTTTAAGGAGTAAGGGAGCTAAAACATGAAAACTGCTTTCCTGGACAAATGGAAAGTACTGCTCCCATGGTCGGTGGTATTATTTTTGGGGAAATATGTTTTCTTCTCTTCTCCTGTATTATTTCTTATTCAAACAAAGCCTAGAGATTGGTTCATGATGCTTTTTCCAGGACATCAGTCTTGCTTATATTCTGTTACATTTTGAGTGTGTGTAACATAAGAGTGTGCTAAGTGGCTTCTTTCAGTGCTTAGGTATTTGTGTGGTGTGAATGTTGTTTCCATATGCTCGTATCTCTTCAGTCCTTCGCCTTTCCTTTCCTGACCAAGGGCATCTTTGTCCATGTGGACATGCTCATACAATGGTGTTTGCATGGGTTAAGTGTGTGTGTGAGTGGGGCATGGTGGGTACTGAGCATTTTTTTTTTTTTGTCCTTTTAAAACCTAAACTTTTTAAAACTGCTAAACTAGGGCAGGTAGCTAACAGATTGTGAGAGTAAGGGTTCTCCTCTGCTTGACTGCTTGATGAAGGAAATGAGGCTGGCAAGACGAGTTAGGGAGAATTCTCAGAGTTGACCAGTTTGTGGCTGGACATCATAGCACTGATTTTTAAAACATACCAATAAGTATGTTTGCTGCTGTGCTGGAAGAGATGACCCGTCATTCATCTTACTCAGAGAGGAAAGGAGATGGGCCTGGAAGTCCTATGGGCAGTGGTAAAATGATCACTACTCATCTTGCAGTCATCATGGAAAGGATAAGCTGCTGTTTCTCCTCTAGTGAAGTTTTGCCAAGAACAAATCCTACCAAGTGAACCACATTTCCTTCTGTAATTGAGTGACGGACCAACTGGTGAACATGAGGACTGTCCCAATTGCCCTTTTCATTTGGCCTGTGAGGCACAGCTGAGGCTTGGCAGTTCTTGGGTATAATGTCCTTTTACTAGAATCCCCACTCAGCAACTTCAGCCCCCTGATGGCTCCTGTTCTGAAGTGCTCGTATTTCTCAAAAGACTGATTGCTGGTAAATTCTCACCTGGAATAAGAACTGATAAACTGTGAAGCCGCTGCTGGGTTGTACTTGTAATTGAAATACCAACCTAAAACTAAATCTAATTTCTCAGTGTCTTCCCCCAAGATACCATGGGTGTTTTGAGTCAGTTTTATGCTATTCTTGGAAATAAAATGATCTTTATTGTCTGCTCATGCTGTGCCATATGAAAGTAGTGTTAGAAACGCTCAAAAGGACCCCTAACCTAATCATTGTCCAGTAATATACATTAAAATGACCATATCGAGGGTAGTCTATAAAATAACGACCCAGGGCTCTTCTGTTTCCTGTTAGTTTCTCAAGTGAACATCAGACGGGGCCACATGAGTAAGCGGAAAGCGTCAAGGTTATGAAAGATGAGAAAAGAAGGAAGGACTGCCCTAAATGAAAAGAGATGGAAGAGACAGGACAATCAATGAAATATCCTGGGTTGGATCCTAGCCCAGAAAAAGGACATGAGTGGTACCCTTGATGAAATTTAAATGAGGTCTGTAGATTAGACATAGTATTGTATCAACGTTAGCGTTTTGGTTTTGATTATTGTACTGTCGTTATTATGTAATAGGCCAACATTTGGGGAAGCTGGGTGAAGGGGATGGGAACTTTTTTCCTTTTTTCCAAATTTGGAACATTTAAAAAATCTGAAGTTATTTCAGAATGGAAAATTTAAACTGGTACTGCTTGTGCAGAGGACAACAATGGGAGAGAAACAGTCTAGACATGTTAAAGATGGCCAGCTGACTCATGCACATCTTTATAGTGAAGACATTGGTCACTGCTTTGACTCTCAGTTTACCAACACTTTCTCCTTATATTTGTGAGGAAGTAAAATTGATTTATATTAAAACAAATTCCCCCAGACACTGTCAGTCATGAAAACTGACCCCTTTGCCTCTCCCCACTTGAAATAGAATGCTCTCCTGCTGTTACAGAGCAAAGAGATATGTATTTGACTTGGAAAAGTAAATTGATACGTGAACAAAAATGAGGAGGGGACATATGTTATGAAGGAGTAATACAACATAATCCCATTTTAGTACAAACAAAATATCTTTCCATAGATGGAGGAGGGATTAGAAGGTTTTACATCAATATACTAATAGTGGTTATCAATGGAATTAAAGTAATTTTAGTTTACTGAATATCTAATATTAAGACATATTAATAAAATAAGAAATTATCTATAAGAGAAAGAATAAAACTCTTTTTAGAGTGTGATTTCCACCCCTCCCTCTCTCAAAAAAAAAAAAAGCTCTGTTTGGTTTAAGATAAAAAACAGTATGTAGAATCTTACTGCAGAATTCATGTATTAGTCCACTATCCATTTATTACTCCATTCTCATACCACTTAGTGGCCAAGGCATGGAGTCTGTCCCTATTTTCCAGGGTGACCAGTGTGACACCACAGTTTTGGTGGTCTAGTCAGGGTCTGAAACATGCAATTGAGAATATTATTCCTTGGCACAAGACCTCAAGATTTTTTTTTTAAAACACTGCATTCTGTTTATCAAAAGGTCTTTCTTATGTTTCTCTTTGGCACAATTAAATAGATTTTAAAATTTTCAGTTGTGGGTCCTTAATATATTCATCCCAAGATGCCTTTGTGCATCTGTTATATATTTCCATATTGTTTTTGCTAATAGTTTTGGAGAGATTTTAAACATTTGAACCTTTTTTTTTCTTGCTTTGAAGACAATGTCTGGAGAAAGTTAAAGACTCAGAAAGTTATTACTTTTTTGTATCCCTTATTGCACTGTCAGCTGCTTTCAAGAGGAAAGGGTCCATTTTTCCTTATTCTCCTTCACTTTTCCTTTTCTTCTTAAATAGAGTTTGGGTTATTCAAGAGGATTGGATTGATCCTCTGGAATGAATTTTTACTGATCCCATATGCTAATTAACCATGTCTTATCCCTAATTCAATTGTAAGAGATAAGATCTCCATTTATACATGGTATATATGCATAATGTGTTTTAGGGAGCAAGCACTGAACAACTTAAAATTAAATAAAAAATGTTTTAAGAAACTTGTTTTTTCTTAAATATTTCTATCTTTTATAATAGGGTATTTTTTTGAAGCAGACTTTATCATCATCTCTTCACATCTTTTGTTGTTCTTTACACCTATCTCCTGATCTCACAGTGGCCAAGCTAGCCATCATTATTTTGATCTTGTAGCCTTTGAACTGGCATCACTGATGGTCCTTGCTTTGGGACAGTCCATGAGTAGCATAGTTTTCAGTTCTTAAAAAAGCTTCATGATATTCTAATTCATGTAAATGCTATCAAAATAGCAACTTTCAATGTAGATGTTCTTTAATTCACATACAAAATAAAACTGTTATTTAAAAATCATCAAAGAGACAAAAGGGTGAGATCGTGGAACATTAAATTTTAAAAAAACTGCATTGGATACTAGCGGCATAGATGGTTTGTCAGCTAGCTGCTGTAATAAAATTAGCCATTGTGGTAGACTGAATTTATGTCTCCCAGCAAACACATGTTCTTAATCTTAATCTGTATCCCTGTGGGTGTAAACCCTTGGAAATAGGACCTTTTGAAGATGTTATTTTGAGTTAAGGTGTGGACAACTGAACCAAGATTGGCCTTAATCTGGACTACTGGTGGCTTTATAAAGAGAAAGCCACAGGGAGTAGCCAGTTGCAGAAAGTCAGGGAGAAAGAGAAAACAATTGCCATGCGAATGGAAGGCAGAGATCAAGTGAAGGAACCCCAAGGACTGTGGCAGCCAGCACCAGAACACTGCCAGCCCTGGGAGGAAGCAGTCTCGTCTCCTCAACCATGAGACAATATGTTCCTGTTGTTCAAGCCATCCTATTGTGCAGTGTTGGTCATAACAGCCTGGCAGACAGAGACAGTCATCAGATGCATTAAGACTCCAAAATGTTAAGGGAGATTTGATTTACTCTGTACCTCTGACAATTTAAAATATGTTCCAAACTAATTAAATACATCACCATCATGACTTAAAAGTTTTAGCATCTACATTACTAGAAGGACTTTCCAGATAAGATTGTTTTTTTTCAGAAATATGAAAAAAAAAAGTTTGAACTACCACAAATTTAAAGAACGAATTTTCAAACAGTGACCTGAAAATAGGCTGTTTTTCTTTTAAACAATTCCAGCTAAGATCAGTAAGTAGCTCTGTCCCTGAGGATTTTTAGTGCTCAGTTTCCATTTCTGACGGCCTATCATTGTCATACATCATTTTTGTAGCAGCTGGCTTCTTCCTCTCTTGGTGCAGTTCCTGTTAAATATGTATGGCCTGTTTAGTTTTATTTTAGTAGCAATAACATTTTCTTCTATTTCATTGTTATTTGTAGCATATAATCTGCTGGACTTGAAGCACTATTTCCCATGAAGCACTTCTTTCTCTCTTCCTTGATATTTTTCCCTTCACATCCCCAGAGAGCCCTCATTTTCATTAAACTTTCTTTGCTGGTGACCCATAAAGTTCTTCCTACCGGCCATGCAATTTTAGAATGCTCAGTAAACTTCTTATCCATCAGTATGGTATGGAAATGCTTCACTTGGTGAATGATCCTGCCAAATTTAAAATCTTTTGCTGAATTAGTGCTCACTGAAATCCTGGGTCACCTGTGCTCCTAAGATGGACTTTTGGGTGTTTGTGACCATATTGGAAATCTGGAGCAGATATTTGTGGTTTGTCTCCTTGGCTCCCATATGTTTCTCTTGCCACCACTGGAACCCTGGATTTCTTTTGAGAGCGCATCCTCTCTTGTGGCTACTGGGCTTGAAGTGGCTTAACAGACTTAAGGTAATCAGATGTACCATTTCCCCCTGGGATCAATAGGAGACATCTATAAGAGCCCACATTTTATCCCTGAGTAAAGAAGGTATATTAGTCAGCCAACGGGGTGCTAATGCAAAATACCAGAAATCTGTTGGCTTTTATAAAGGGTATTTATTTGGGGTAGAAGCTTATAGTTACCAGGCCATAAATCATAAGTTACTTCCCTCACCAAAATCTGTTGCCATGTGTTAGAGAACAATGGCTGCTAACATCTGCCAAGAATTCAGGCTTCCTGGGTTCCTCTCTTCCTGGGGCTTGATTCTCTCTGGGCTCAGCTGCTCTGCTCATCTATGTGCTTACTTCCCAGGCTCCAGCTCAAAACTCCAAACTCCCTTCTCTGTGGTGTGGTTTCTCTGTGAGTTCCCGCCCTCCAAGGGGGTAGGGATGTAATGTCTTACTGACGTGGCCCAATCAAAGCCTTACTCACCATTTAATCAAGTAAAAGGGACATTCTGAATCTGATATAATCTAATATACCTGGAAGGACAGACCAGTTTACAAGCATAATCTAATATCTATTTTTGGAATTCATAAACAATATCAAACTGCCACGGAGGGGAAAAGATGTGATGACTAAGTGCCACAGCCTTATAAGGGAAGAGGCTAGAGATGCTGGGGCAAGGGCTATAGGGTGAAAGGCTAGGAGGTTGAGGTAGAGCCAACTCTGTAGGATGCAGAATAGGAAGGCAGATGGAAACTAGGTCCTTAGTGAGCCCATTTGAGACCCCTGGGTCAATCTACTTTTAGAGAAATTCATACTGCTTGTCTTTTTAGGTCATTGGGCCAATACATTTTAGGGTATTTTATATAAGGTGTTTGGTTCTTTAAACTGATAAGATTTCTAACTTGACAGAATAGGAGGTGAGTTGACATAATTATGACAGAAGGTCTTTTAGGCAGCCTCCACTGAAGAAATTTAGTGGATTAATCCGTTTCTCCATTTCTTTTCCCATCACTAAAACATTTTGGCTGGTGCTCAGAGCATGCTGAATGCTTATAGTTAGAAGACTACCATGGTCCTACATGCAAAGCTTGACCAACAGGTGTTACAAGAAGGTGGTTAATGCATTATTTTAAAAATTATCCTGTGCTTAATCCTTTTTGGTTAACCAACCAACTATATCATTATCACATCAGAGCAACATGCACATATACACTGTCAATGAGCTCCATTCTCTGTGGAATGGGGTAGGTTATAAATCCTGGTTTACCTAAGGTAGATCTACTTTATACTGGTTTCTCTCTATATTAACAATAGAACCCTTTCCCCTTCTTATTCTCAGAGGTGATCAGATTTGGATGATAAATTATATGAATATCCTGATAATAAATGACTTCATAGAAATGAAATCTATATACTTTGATTTTACACAAGTCATGTATATGACAAAAGGAGGAACCTTCACTGCCATTTGTCATTCAGGACTTTATTTATTCCAACAAGGTCTGTAAGCCAAATCATTCCACCTCACTCAGTTTAGCTCAATTGCCATTGTTCAACATGCCAACGAAATAGTTGCCAAAAGAATTTGGAACACAAGTGAGGTCCAATGGAAAGATGTCTGGAATCTTCTTGTTGTTAGTTTGACCAACATCATCAGAAGCGAGCATTAATCCTAGAGTATATCACACTCTTTGGATGCAGTTTGAACTTCCAGTGGTATAGTACAGGAGGGTTTATGACATGTAGATCTTTACATGAACTTGGGCATTAAAAGCAAATTCTTAAAATGTTCCAGCCATGTGAACGCAGTCCCATGGTGCATTGTCCATTAAAACCACTATGGTATGAAATTGGCTTCCTCCCTGGAGCTCTTTAAGGGGGCAGACCTTTTCTATAATTTATTGGCAGAAGGCATTGCTGCTTCTCGGAGCATTTTCCTACACCATCTTCAGGTCTCCTTCTGACTCCTGTTTATACTCTCCTTGGGATGTACAGCTAGAAAATCTCTTTATTATATGACCACTTATATTTTCATGTTCTTGGGGCTGAATGGCTTTAGGAGTCTGTCAGTTTCAGAGAAGAAAGACATAGAGGATGTATTTATAATGTATCAAAGAAAAAACATTTCCTTATGCAATAACATGTTCATTTTTAAACATAACATGTCCCCTGCCACCCCACACCCTGGTCTATACACCATTATGGACTTGGTGAGGAGATTCCCAGGAGGGAGACTGTGGGAGGAGCTGACGAACTTGGCTGCTTTGAGCCACTGAAGCTGCCGTTTCCCTAGACTTTGCCCTTCAGGGACCACGCTCCTGACTTCACCTGCTTCTACTCAACACCTCTATGATTACTTAATGCTCTTCTTTAAATTGACTCACTCTTTGTTTTCACCTAAATAAATTTGGCCTCATGCTGAACAATAATATCTGAGTAACCATGAGTTTGAGGGGTTGGTTGAATTCTCTCTAATGTCATTAAATGCCTAAATATTAAACCTTAAAGATTTCTTTGCGTTCCAGCTGAAATCCTTTCAAGTCCCTCCCGTGGAATACCTACCTCACTCCCATGGGGTGGAGTGTGGTGTGTGTGTGTGGGGGGAGCAATTGGGAGGAGGAATGGGCAGGGCACAAGCCCTTCCCCATCTCCATCTCCGTCTCTATCTGTGCTTCAGGAAACAGGGTTGAGATTTCTTTATTCGACTAACCCATTGCTTATTTGTAGCTCTAGCTAGACCATTCCATTTAAAACAGGGGTGCTTCTTTTATACAAGTCGGTGCCAATGACCCTATCACTAGTCTTGTCATTCTGATCTCCAAACATGAAGGCTCAAACCCAGCCCACTCACCAGACGCCCGTTCCAGATACAAACCCCGAAGCGCCCAGGCATCTCAAAGGATGGCAAGAGATGCTGAGATACTGGTGCACAGGGGAGATTGTGTCTCCACTCCCGCCCACCCCTCCCTACCATACTACTACGCCATGACCACCAGTACCGGCGCCCCCACCATCCGCCTACCGTACCACTCCCACCCCACCCCCGTCCCACTGCCACCCCCGCCCCCACCTCCAGGTTGCCTGTTGAGTCAAAAATGGCAAGTGTGAGCAGGCCTCGTGACTGGATTGGTCCTCCTCAAGGCTCACCTCACACCCGCTTCTCCTTGACCTTGCCCTCCTACTTGCTCACCTTTCTTTCTTCCTCACTCAGAGTTCACCTTCCATCCCTATCCATCCCATCTTTCTCCTCTCATGAGCTCATTTTTCAGGGTAGTATCACTGTGACAGACGATATAGGTAGTGCATATCACAAATCCCTGCCCGTGCCCCCTGCAGCCCACCATGCCGGCCTCTCTGCAAAGGCATGCTCAAGGCTGAATGCTGTCTCTCATATATAAAAATATGAATACAATTATGGTTATGAATATGCATATAAATATTAGTATTGGTATCCCTTTGCAGAGGCAAGAGAGTCAGCCTTTGGGTGTTGAAAGCAAACAGTGAACTTAAACTTGGCCTTACCCCCCCACCCCCCTTTTTTGTATTGTCTGTTATTCACGTATCCCCTGTGTGTGATTGCTGGGCCTGCGGGAGCCCCAGTTACTGCTGCCTCCTTCTCTGCAGTCGTCGGCCCCCCGTGCTTCCCCCTCCTCAGCGCCAGCCTCCCTTTGTCCAGCCCACAGCGCTATGTCTTCACACCGGCAATATCCTTAATTGCTACACGCATTTGTACAGTTCCCTGGCAATTATATTTCAGACCCTGTCAGGATACCTGCTAGCCTTGGGGCTGTGTTTATATTAAATATCAATAAAAAGCGGATAGCATCAGCCCAGACAGCAGGCTCACACAATCATATTTTACTGAGAGCCAGGCCTGTCCGGAAGATGGAAGGAAGGGATGTTTAAATTTCTTTCTCTCTTCTGAAGGGTTAGAATGAGAGGAGACTTTCTGAGTGAATTATGGGAAATGTGTTCTTACTAAGAGATGGCAGCTATATACTTTCTAACTGGGTGTCACCCTTTATTGGACTGACTTGTCACAATATCAGTTCTCTCCACAGTTGTTTGTCTGCGCGGCCCTCTAGGAGCACAGGGCAGAGCTTCAGATACCAGAGACAGCTTTAAAATGCTTGTTGACTGAGTGGGTGAAAGTTTATTTGGCTTCCCTTTAGTTGGGGGGTTAGGACAGGGTGGAGGAATAGATGTCTCTGAGCTTCACCCCTCCTCTACCCACAGCCTCTGCACAGCCCTCCCCTGAGGGAGACGTGAGGGGGAAACCTAAGGCCCCCCACCAACTGTGTGATCCCTTCCCCCACAGGCCTTGGCTCCTTTATCCCTCAGAAACAGCGTGCAGTGCCCAAGATGAGGTGTGCCAGACGGCCGACACCTGTGGACACACAGCAGGGCCTTTACAAGAAAGAGTTCTCTCTTCCCTGAAGGTTTCCATCTCCCAAATGTGGGTGCTCAAGATTTCCTTTCCTTCTGTTTTTCTGTCAGTTGGAGACACCCTGGGAGAATGGCTTAGAGGCATATGCGTTGCGGCTATTGATACAACAGAGAAGTTAACTTCAGTCAGCAAATCTGTGACAATCCAGCTGTTGGGGAGAAACTCTTTCTTGTTGCATTCAATAGATTTTCACCTGTGTAGTTTGTACTTGGCCACTTGCTAAAGGACAGGTACCTAATTTAGGTAGAGAATGTCAGGAGTGTGTCATCTAAGGAGCATGCCAGTGCCCACTCTGGAGTACTGCTCTGTTTGTCCTGCTTTCGAGGACTCTATATCTGAAGGTTCCACAGGGAGGCTGGGATGATGTAGAAGGGAGCCTCAAGCACTGGCATAAATGCTTGCCTTCACAGTTCAAAACCTGGACCAATATGTGTTTCCTGAGCATGTACTCTCCAGAAACAACTGGCTTCGCTCCCTCTGCCACTCTGGTGCAGGTGTCACCACATCCCCCTTGAATGACTGTAGGAATCCCTAACCACTCCCCTCCACTGCCACCTACCCACCCCTGCTTGGTTGCTCTCCAGCTGGCAAAAGTGAGTACCTGCCCTTGCTTCAAACTCTTCCAGGCACCTTCCATTGTCCTTGAGATTCAGAGCAAACTGCATACCAATGTAGTGCTCTGCCCGACCCAAGGTTCCACCTGATTCTCTGTGTTCCTGGCCCTTGAATTTGCTTTTGGCCCTATCAGGATCTCCCATTGCTAACACTTATTCATTCTACAGGTTCCAGCTTGAGCTTGATCAATGCTGCATTAAGAATTCCTTGCCTAAGACCTCCCCCTAACATCATGTCTTGACCCTTCTTATATTAATCACTGTTGTAATTTTCCATGCAGATATGCAATTATTGGACTGTCTACCTCTCCTTGGGCTTTTCGTCCATTGGGTTAAAGGCCATGTATGGCTTTGCCCACTGCTTTATTTCAAAGCCTAGCATGATTCTTTGTATACCATAGGCATACAGGGAATATTTTCTGAATGACCAAATAAGTATATTTCATATCCAGGACAGATGTTAAATGACTTGGGGGATCTTAGAAAATGACATGATTTCTAGCTTTCAAATGGGTTTTCCAATGGTAGTAATATAAATTAAACAATTGAAAGTCAAGAAAAGGCACCTCAGTGAGTTTGGCCAGGATGCAGATGTGGGTGTATGTTGGGAGATAGAGGGGAAGCATGTCTGAAAAGGGAGCCCGTGTCTGATCAGGGAGCTGCCACACTTACCCCATTCTTCTCACCCCATTTCAGAATCCATCAGTATGAGTGTGTTCCCTTTCCAATCTGAGTAAGTCCTCAGGAAGGAAGCAGGCTCACGTTGGAGTCTACACAGGCAACTTAGTTAATGGGAAATGTCACCCATCAAATCAGATGTCTTAAATTAATGGATACCAGCTTATGTACAGTTTAACAAATGCCATTTTACAATCAGAAGCTCCTTGAGATGTGCTTATCTTCCCTGTAGAGCGTCTTACCCAAGATTTTCTACCCTGTAAAGGGCCCTTCTGCAAGCAGGCCTGGCTGTGAGTGCTGTTGGCAGCTCTGCAGCACAGAACTGGGGGTGGACGTGTTAGGGAAGTCCTGGCGAGTGGCTCTGAATTGGTTTCCAGCACTACCCTATTTTTATCTCTCATGTCTCTTTAACTTATGCACATGTTCCAGCAAGCACTGCTCATGGCCAAATCCAAACTAGAGCTGCCAAAGCATTCGTGGCCAAGATGCCACATTGGGTCCTGAGGAAGCCTGATCCGAGCCCCCTCACCCAGGGAGCACCCACTTCACTCATTTGTTTGCAGCTTGCTCTGAGTCAAGTGTTTTCTGGTCTCTAGACTTACCTCCCATGCCTCTTATCCCCACCCCTTATCTACCATCTGGCCATCCATGAATAGAGTTCAAATTTTCCATCCAAGTTCTGTCTCTGCCATCTAGTAGTCTGGAAAAGTGACATAGCTAACCTCCATCCCAGGCGAGATTATGGTCTGGGGCAATGGACATCAATGGTCTGAGGATTGAAATCCTCATCTGTGAAATGGGGTAAGAAGATTAGTTGAAACTGATTCTAAAGGGTCATGCATAGTGCCTGGTATATAGCAAGTGTTCAGTAAAAGGCAATCTTTGCTGCTCTCCCATCATTATCATTTTGATTTCTAGCATTTAATTTTCTTAATATCTGACAGACTTGTGAATGGTTTATTCCAGGAGAATGTAAGGGATAAGGAAGAGAAAATATAGGTTTCCTCCCAACATTTGAAATATTTTTAGGGGAGGAAGAATATTTAGAATATTTAAGGCAAAAAAGAAATAATGTACTCATGGATGTGAAATCTCATTGGGGATTAACCCGGAAGCCTAGCACTCTGAGCTACAGGCTGAGAGAATCTAGAGCATCCTCTCAGATTTGCCAGGAGGTGTGTTTATCCTTCATTTTGCTTCCCAACTCCATCCAAAGTGGTTCAGCATTGGACCATGGATCCTTTTCACAGCTCTGGTACCAGGGGTGCCAGAAATTGGCTCCAGGTTTATGAAAATCAGCCTGCATTTAGTATCTAGCATATCTAGTTAGTTGGAAAAGGAATTTAGCTTACCTCCTCCCCAGGCAAGATTATGTACTGGGGCAACAGACTTCAATATTCTGAGGATCAATATCCTCATCTGTAAAATGAGGAGAGGTTTAGAGGAAGGGTAAATGTTTGGCAAATACATGATGTTGTAATTCAGCACATATTAAGGGCTATTTTCCAGTAGATAGTAGTGCTTAATAATTAGCATCAAAACTATTCATTATTTAATCTATGATCCATTTAAAATGAATACAAGAGATGTCATTTACTTGCTGAAATGGGAGACATGAAAACTATCCAGCCGTTTTCCTCTCGAGTCTGGTTTAAAATGCAATGCTGAGCAAAACTTCTGTGTGGGCTCAATCTCCCTGGCTCTCTGTGCCTGGTGTAATTTCATATCCTGGAGGTACACAGCTTCAGAGACCTTGAGGAAAGCCCAAAATCTTTCCCCTAGTCTTAGGCAAGTCGAGAAATACCTTCCTTAAAAGAAAAGCACTTCAAAGACTCCGTTGACCCTAAATTCAGTCCCCTTTGCTCAAATAATAGATTGTATGAATGACTGTCTGTAATTCCATACTGGCCAATATCTTTGTCATGCACATGCAGATTCTCTAACAATTGATCTACATTCTGTGGTGAAAAAAGTCATGCAGTTCTTCTGATTCACTGGGGGATAAATGACATAGAAAGAAACACTAATTGTGCATCAGTTGACTTTGAGGTCTTGGAGAGGAAACTCCTGGGCCTTTGTGGATGCACTAAGGCATCCATAAGAATTTGGATTGTTTGAAGGGTGTGTCTTGGGAAGAAGTGGGCTATGCTGGCTAAAGATTTCAGAAGAAAAGGCATTTGATGTGGACCCATGAATAAAAGAGCAATGGGTCTTGGCACTGATGGAGCAGAGTTAATGTCCATCAGAAAGTGTCAACTGGGCAGGAAATTATGAATCTGCTGAAATCCGAACTCTTTACGGTGGACTGCCCACCCCTCCACCCTCCTCTCCAACCTTTTCCCCGGGAACACTTGGCCCCAGCAACATTTGCTGCCTTGCTGTCCCCCAAGATCAACTTGGGGTTTCTAACTTGTTCTTCCTGCTGTTTAGAAAGCTGTTGCTGCTCTCTACATTTTCATGGCCGATGCCTTCTCAACATTTGGATCTCCCCTCTGTATGGGCATTTTTGACCGTCCAATTTAAGAACAAGTGCCAAGTGAGGTTGTTTTTTTTTTTTTTTTTAAACTTTTTAAAATTGATTTTGTAAAAATATTACATTAAAAAAACAATATGAGGTCCCATTCAACCCCATCCCCCCCACCCCACCACTCCCCCCCCCCCCCCCCCCCAGCAACACTCACTCCCATCATCATGATATATCCATTGCATTTGGTAAGTACATCTCTGGGCATCTCTGCATCTCATGGTCAATGGTCCACATCATGGCCCTTACTCTCCCACATTCCATCCAGTGGGCCCTGGGAGGATTTACAATGTCCGGTGATTGCCCCTGCAGCACCATCCAGGGCAACTCTAAGTCCCAAGGCACCTCCACATCTCATCTCTTCCTGCTATTCCCCATACCCATATCAGCCACCATGTCCACTTTTCCCACTCCACTCCAATGCCACCTTTTCTCTGTGGACCTTGGATTGGTTATGTCCATGGCATCTCTATGTCAAGAGGAGGCTCAGATTCCACATGGATACTGGATGCAATCCTCCTGCTTTCAGTTGTAGGCACTCTAGGCTCCATGGTGTGGTGGTTGTCCTTCTTCAACTCTGTCTTAGCTGCGTGAGGTGAGTCCAATAAATCAGATTGTAGGAGCTGAAGTCTGTTGAGGCTCAGGGCCTGGCTATCATATTGTCAGTCCAGAGATTCAAATCCCCTAAATATATCTTAAACCCCAACACCAACTACAATTCCAGTAAAGTAGCATGAAAGTCTAATGAAAAGAGATTCCATCTGAATCCAGTTTCATCACGTAGAAACACCAGCTCCAAAGAAGGGCCATCTGACATGGCAGTGAACCCCATCTGCCATGATGATATAGCCCGTGGGTCTCTTTAGCCCTCAAAGGAACCAATACCTGGGGTTGTATCTACTTCATCTGTCTCTTAGATTCTGCTCAGTTGTGCATAAGGGCAATCCTTGGAGAGATAAAATGGAGGCAAGGGGTTGCCTTTGGGGGGGGCTTTGCGGGTTTGAGGGGGGATGGGGATGGGCAGATGGGTAATCTTGCCCAAAAAGTGGGGGGAGGGAGGGGTAGCATACGAACCAAGTGAGGTCTTGAACCCAGAACTTAGACTCCAAAGCCTGAGCTCCACTTAATTACACTGCACTGTTAGGGTATGGCCTACCGAATCTCCATGTAAAGAACAGGGATGAGAGCGGGAAGCTCTTCTTGAGACGTTGGCTTTTGTTTTTGTTTTTGTTTTTTGCTAATGTACCAAGTCAATATAGTCCACATTTATGGAGCAATTGCTTAGCTAAGTCATTTACATCCATTAATTTTCTGGAACCCCTATGGACTGGTTATCTCAGGTGGGACTCAGGGAGTGGCACTCATGACTGAAGTATGATGATAGAAAGCACTGCCTCATTCAACACAAAGATGAAAAGTTGTGGGAGTGTATGTAGGGGGCAGTGTACAGAGAGAACATTAGCCCGTGTAACAAAGGCAACCCCCAGTAAGAATGTGCAAACCTGAGGGTAAAGCACAGCCAAAAGTTATTTGGGTGGAAATAACAGAAGGAAACTATAAAAGTAATTTGTTGTTGGGTTATCTGACACTTTACAAAGACAGATCAGGGATGTGTGGGACGCTTTTCAGATACAAATTGCAAATATATCACAAAGGTGGTATGGGATTCTTATTCTCCAAGCACCTGCTAGCAGTCTGCTTTACTAAAAGCTGAACATCTGATAAATTCGTGACTAGCATCATAGGTAATCTCAGAAGATAGAGGACGCAGGAAGCGGAACTGCTATTTCTGGACTTAATATTGACCAATATGAACAATAAGTTGATGTGGTATGGACAGGGACATTGGGGCAAAAGACCCTGTTACCTTGGAATTCACTTCATTGAAAAGAGAACTAGACAGTTCACTAGACACATACACTAGACATTAAGGAAGAGGATTTTAATCCAATTCAGTGATTTAGAGGCAGGCCGTATTCACAGAGTTCAAGAAGAATGGTATGCTCATAAAAATGTAATGCGGACATGAAAATTGTGAATTGTTCCCATAAAGAAGAAAAGGGAGAGGGCGATTAAATGTCCTGCACTAGTAAAGGGCCTTTACCTACTAAACTCAGCTTTTTATTCCCCCAAAGAGAACAAAGTCTGTTTATTCTGATGAGTAGAACATTTGTTTTCAAATGTTTAAGGGATGGCAAAATGAAGGTAAGTCAAAATTACTGGATAAACCCAATTGATGGAAGAAAGAGGTCTTATTTTTTCCATTTTATAGAGAAGAAAAGTGAGGATTAGAGAGGTCAGGTAATTTGTATAATGCCAAACAGCCAGCAAGTAGCCAAATCAATATATGAATTCTGTTCTTTTCTGTTCTTCTTCATTCCAAAGTTTACACCATCCTGCTGGGGAAACAGCTAGCTTTGCAAATAATAGCGATTTTCTTGCCCACACTTAGGACATCTTTTTTTGAGCACTTAAGATGAAACAATTTTGAAATTTATTTTTAAAAAGATAGGGTTGATATCCTTCTTAAAAGATTATTATTAGAGCAGTAAATGTACTCAGGACTTTTTAAAAACTGGGTATCTGCCCAGTGAATGTTTGGAAAAGCACTGGCCTGTGCCTCAGAAGACCCATCTGTTCTGGACCTGCCACTACTTGGGTGACTGAGAATAGTCAAATAATTTTGTCTGAATCTCAAGTTCCTCAACAGCAAAAAAAAAAAAAAAAAAAAAAAGAGAATAATATCTACCCAGAATATTTAACAAAATATGAATAAGTTTGATCATTTATATGGAATTACTATGTAGGGGATATTAACTAAAATATGATGTCCCTTTATAGAGTATTTTAGAGTTTCTAAAAAATTCTAATTTTGTAGATTTAATAGAGTACTCTTTTTATAATTTATTTGTTTTAGGGTTACATTAATGCTCTGAACTCTAACAATATTTGTAGGCAAAATAATTTATTATTTCTGAATTTCAGTTGTAACTTTGTCTTTGGTACTGCTATGCATCCCTATTTTTCCGCAATGGGTTGGAAATGAGGGCTATAAATAAGAGCTATTAAAGTCAAGCTGTTAAGACCTTATGTACTGCATAGATGAAGGAGGCAGGAGTGGAAAGCGGAATCCCTAGCATGACTCCCAGGTTTGTAGCTTAGATGACTAAATGAATGGAGCTGCCATTAACCAGAAAACGGAGAAATGAGAATCAGGTTTTAGGGAAAGATGACAAACTTAAAAAGAATATGTTATAAACCATGGAATGAGTACAAATCATGTGGAATAGTGATCCTCTATAGTGGGTTGAACACTGGTCCCCCAAAAATTATGTCCAAGTCCTTTCTCCTAGTACCTGTGAGTGTGGCTTTATTTGGAGAAAAGGTCTTTGCATGTGTAATCAAGTTAAGGATCTTGAGTTGGGATCATCCTGGACTTAGGGTGGGCCCTGAAATCAATAACTAGTGTGCTTAAAAGGGGAAGGAGGGGGAGTTTTGACATTGAGGCACACAGAATGAAAGACCAAGTGAGGCTGGAGGCAGAGACAGGAGTGAGGCATCTACAAGCCAAGAACCATCAGGAATTGCCATGAGGAGCAGATGTAGCTCAGTGGTTGAGTATCTGCTTCCCATGTACAAGCTCCTGGGTTCAATCCCTAGTACCTCCTTAAAAAACACAAACAAAAAAAAACAGCCGCCCCCAGAATTGAGGAGAGAGGCCTAGAAGGAATTCTCCCTTAGAGCCTGCAGATAGAATCAACCCTGCCAAAACCTTGATTTCAAACTTCTGGCCTCCAGACCATGAGAGAATGGATTTCTGTTGTTTTAAGCTGTCCAGGTTATAATCATTTCTTTTGCCAGCCCTAGGATACTAATAGTACACTACCCCCTAAGAAGATTAGGGGTTACGGTAGAAGCTATAGCTCAGAATAATCCAGGACTCCTGAAGAACTCTAAATGAGGCAAAGGGAGTTTGTCAACAGATTTTGAAACAAAAGAAAAGAGGAAAAGTGTAGATCTACTTGGGGATGGTGCTGTGATGATGAGAAAGCAGATCTTCTCAGCTGGAGAGGGGAGGAATGTCAAGCTAGGGTGCTACTCAGATCCTAACACGAAGTTTGCCTTCTCTTCATTAGATGGCAGGAGGCACTGGGGACCCAGGTTCTTGGGGTGAGTTTGGCAGCACTGGCCTTTGGGTTACTTCATTTCTGTTCTCTGGGAATAAGGTTGGGAAAACCATTTTTAACTCAAGTCTCTTTTTCCCTAAGTATTTAGATGACTGCCATTTAATAATGTTATCACTTTCCTGTTGTTGTTTTTTTCCTTCTCTTAAATGACTGTAACAGTGGAAAGCAATTTATAGTTTTCTCTTCCATTGAAACTGCTTTCTAATCAAGCCTGTGAAATCAATACATTATGATTGTTTCACAAGCCCAGGAAAGTGTTATTTCAAATATTTGATCAAACGGCTATGTAATCTACCCTCCAAATGCTAGACCATATGTTTTTTGTTTTTTAAAAATAAATAAATAAATAAAATTTTTTAATGTTACATTTAAAAAATATGAGGTCCCCACCCCCCTCACTCGACTCCTCCCCCCATAACTACAACTTCCTCCATCATCATGAGACATTCATTGCACTTGGTGAATACATCTCTGAACACCACTGCACCTCATGGTCAATGGTCCATATTCATAGCCCACACTCTCCCACAGTCCACCCAGTGGGCCATGGGAGGACATACAATATTTGGTAACTGCCCCTGCAGCACCACCCAGGACAACTCCAAGTCCCAAAAATGCCCCCACATTACATCTCTTCCTCCCACTCCCTACCCCCAGCAGCCACCATGGCCACTTTCTCCACACCAATGCCACATTTTCTTTGATTACTAATCACAATAGTTCATGAATAGAATATCAGTAAGTCCACTCTAATCCATACTCTATTCCTCCATCCTGTGGACCTTAGAATGGTTGTGTCCATTCCACATCTATATCAAGAGGGGGCTTAGATTCCAGATGGATACTGGATGCAATTCTACTGCTTTCAGTTGTAGGCACTCTTGGCTCCCTGGTGTGGTGGTTGACCTTCTTCACCTCCATGTTAGTTGAGTGGGGTAAGTCCAATAAACCAGAGTGTAGGAGTTGCAAGTCTGTTCAGGTTCAGGGCCTGGCTATCACATGGTCAGTCCAGAGATTCAGGTCCCCTGGGTATATATTAAACCCCAGCACCAACTACCATTCTGGTAAAAGTAACAGGAGAGACTTGTGGACAAAGATCACATCTGAGTCCAGCTCTATCACACAGAAACACAAACTCCAAAGTAGGGTCAACTGACGTGGCACTGAACTCCATCTGCCATGGCCATAGAACCTGTGGGTCCTGTAGCCCTCAGAAGAACCAATATCTGAGGTTGTATCTACTTTATCTGTCTCTGGGACTCTGCACAGGTGTGCATAAGGGTGACCCTCTGATAACCTTCTGGCTCTTTTTGGAGACTCATAGCAATATAAACTCATTTGTCCTTTCCATTCCCCCTTTTTATTCAGGTCAAAAAGTACTTTTAACTCCTGGTATTATATGTAGATTGAGATATTATGCTGGTCCGAGTTGACCCTTTTATTCAAGGTCATTTTTTAGTTACACCATCAGCTAGTACTTGGTAGTAATCCCTCGGTGCCAGGGAGGCTTGTCCCCAGGAGTCATGTCCCACGCTGGGGGGAAGGCAACGCATTTACATGCTTAGTTTGGCTTTGAGACTGGCCACATTTGAGTAACACAGAGGCTCTCAGAAGGTAACTCTTAGGCATCCTGCAACTCTAGGCCTTGTTCTTATTTCAGGTGCACAGGCTCACAAGCATAGTCATTAGTATCAAGGGCTGATTATTGGACCTTCCTTCTTTTTTGGTCTTTGCCATTGCACTTGGAGCATTGTTGCTGTTCCTTTAGGGCCTGTGATAGAGCTCCCCTGGCTAGGAACTCAGCAATCCCTCAGTTGTTGTTTTTAATTGTAACCACTCATCCACTGCTGGTGGGAATGCAGAAGGATCCAGCCATTCTTGAGGACAGTTTGGCAGTTTCTCAAAAAACTAGCTATAGATTTGCCATATGACCCAGCAATTCCACTCCTGGGTATATACCCAGTAGAACTGAAAACAAGGACACAAACTGATATATGCATGCCAATGTTCATGGCAGCATTGTTCACCATTGCCAAAAGCTGCAATCAACCCAAATGCCCCTCAACAGATGAATGGATAAGTAAAATGTGGTATATACATACAATGGAATACTACTCAGCTATAGGAACGAATACACTACAAACACACGTGATAACATGGATGAATCTTGAGAACCTTATGTTGAGTGAAGCAACCCAGGAATTGAAGGACAAATACTACATAGACCATATGTTTAATCACTCTACATCCCCTTGTTCACCATTGCCCAAGGTAAATTAAAACTGCTTTCCTTGAAGATGTACAACTTCAGAGCAAGATTTGATGTCCCAGTGAGATGGGTGAAATGATCCTTTGGCCACCACAGCCCCCTTTGCCTCTCTGAATGTGCTCATAGTTCCGCAGGGTACAATCTTCAGTTTCTAGAACCACCATAGGCAGCTTTTCTCTACCAAAAAGAACCCACTCTCAAGGAGAAAAAAATGTCTAACTGGAAGTCATTGACTCCTTAACATGTTGAGACAGTGAGCTGGTGAAATGGAATTTTCGCTCGTAATTGTGGAAAGTTTTTATATAACACTGTCATAATTGAGGCCATTGACAGAGGAGGCAAGGATCATGGATTTTTCAGTGTCATTTTTGTATTTGCATCTTCATGGATTAATTTTAGTGGCTTTTGCAGCAAGAAGTGAGTCACAGTAATTATTGTCAAGCTTGGACAGGAACGATAAAGGTCTCCATTTTCCAGGATTGTGAGGATAAAGTCTTCCTTAAAATTACTTTGTGGTAACAGGAGGATTTGAACTCTCCCAGCCTATGATATAGCTTACTGTAGTTTACAAGAGTTAGAGCATTTATCCTTGAGATGGAAGTCAGAATCCAAATTGCCTATTGAATCTAGGTAAGTGGTCTGAAAGAATAAGGCAGGCCTGAGGTGAGGCAGTGAGACAAGACCCCGTGTCCGTGGGCTGGATCAGGGGCCATTTCATGAGCTCTGCCTAAGAGCTCTCTAGATGAACATCCTGGGGCAGCTTCTGGCGAAGGGCAGGTAGCTGTGGAGGAGGGGTGAGGTGCTCTGGTGCCGATGGTGCATTGCCTTGTCAGTGGGCCCATTTTATATTTTGCTTATTGGTTTACCAGGCGGCCTAGTGACTGGAGTGATGGACTCTTCTCATCCCTCCTTCCTGTGAGGTGTGAAGGCATCCCTGGAAGGCATGCCTGGTCGATTGCCTTGATGCAGGGTCCCACAGGGAATGCTGGTGCCGGTGCTGGACTGGGGGCTAATGGAATAGCTCCACTGATGGCTTTGTGAATGCTTTTTGCATTTGCTCTTTTCCATTGGTTCATTTAACCTTCCAAACAGCCCTCTTAGATGGGTATTTTATCATCATTTTACAAATAAGGAGACCCAGGATTAGAAGCTCTACTACTTATCATTTGGATACTCTTAGGAAATTACCTAACCTTCCTGTGCTGCAATTTCCACTTCTATAGAAGGGAGAATAGCAATGGAACAATCCTTGGAGGGCTTTTGTAGGGATGGGAGAGAAGTGAGCCTAGTACAGTACCTGCCCCACAGGAAGGACCCAATATAGGTTTCTCCTCCTCTGCCCAATTATTCATATGAAGATCCTTGTCTCATTCTCACCCTCATCATACTAGGCTTCAACAATTATTGCCTTTTAAAATTTTTATTTCCTAGATGCCTGATACATAGAGGATGCTATGTAGCTGTAATAGTGATTCCCAACTTTGGATGTACATTAGAATCACCTGAAGACATCTTGATGCTCATTCCTTCCTCCACATCATTTCTAGCAGGATTTTTACAGGTGATTCCCAAGCATCAGTGCTTTTTAAAGCCCCCCGTGTAGATTCTGGTAAGGAACCAAAGTTGGAAACCACAGACCTTGGAAGATAGTTGCCCTTCTTCTTCCCTCTCCTTTCCCTCCACCCTGCTCAGCTTTGTCTCTCTCAAGCCTCTTCACTGCCTCAGGCCACTCTGTCCCTTTTTTTGCCCAGTCACTCAAGCTAGCTACCATAGCCATTTGACTCCCTCCTGTCCAGCACACTTTCCATCCAAAGGCTATTGCGAAGAGAAATGTCCAGCTCTGATCTGTATTATGAAAAGATACTTCTGTCAACAATATGAAGAAGGAATTGGAGAAGCAAGTAAGTGTACTCAGTGCTTTAGGGCTGCTTCAGGACCTACTGTAAAATCCTCCAAAGTCCTTAGCCTGACAGTCTAGGCTCTCCTGGATGGTCTCAGCTTCTGTTAACAACCTCCTCACTCGTGCTGAGTCCCTTTACCCTTCAGTAAGGCCATAGCCATTTTCTCTAACCCCACCCTCATCTTGCAGGAACTTGGTGAATGTTTCTTCTCTTAGAAGCCAATGTTGCTTGGTGTGGCATCATTGTGAAACAGCTCTTCAGTGGTTAAAAAAAAAAAGTATAATAGGTGGTCACAGAGCTATGACCCATGACCCACCTTGTCAGCCAGTATGAAAACAAACAAAAACCAAAAAAATCCTGTTTATTTTCCTTCTTTTTCTTCACTCTTATTTCCTATCTACGAGCAGAAGGTGAAGGGTTAACTTTGGGCTGCCAAGGGTGAGGAAAAGGTAAGATTTGCTTACGGATTGCAGGATGGAAGAGCAGATGAGGGCCTGGTATGTGGAGAACAACCTTCCTTCCCTCTGTCCTTCTGTTTTCTATCCATCTCTTCATCCATCCACAAAAGTGTTTGGCGTTCTTTCCGGGGTCACAGGAAATACGGCAGAAAACCAGCAAGAGGGCTCAGAAGCTGCTGAACATAAGTGGAGACATTAGTTATGGAATTCTAATTAAAAAAAATTTTTTTTAATAAAGCAAACTTCCAAGTAAGGGGTGGGGAGGATCGGTGCAGAGGCCTGGTTGTCTGAGGGGAGTGCAGTGAGAGAAGGTACCTCTTTCCTAAGGAAAGGTCTATATTTTTAAATTCTGAGCTTTGGCTCAAGGCAGATAGGGGAGCAGGAAAATAATGTTAGGAAGGTCTCTCTTGGCTTTCTCAAGAACTATAGGCTCCGGGGGATTGAAAATTACAAATAAAGGGATGTGCCTTTCAAACAAGGAGTTATCAGTAGAGGCTTCTGTGTCAACTGGAGTGCTGGGGCAGGATGGGAAGCCTGGTGCCTGGAATTTCCAGGAGCTAAACGTTTAAGGAACTATAACTTTCTTTGAAGCCTCCTGCCAGATGGGCTTGTGTGGGATGCCTGCTGGAGTTTTATTTCACTTTGTTTTATAAACTAACTCCCTCTCTCTCTCTTTCTTTTTCTCGCTCTTTCTTTCTTTCTCTCTCTTTTCAGACCCAGCAATTGTCAACGGTGTTTATTGGTCTGAATCCCTGAACAAAGTTTTTGTAGATAACTTTGACCGTGACCCCTCTCTCATCTGGCAGTACTTTGGAAGCGCGAAGGGCTTTTTTAGGCAGTATCCAGGTGAGTATCACTGCCTTGACAACTGTGGTTCAGATTAAAGAGCCTGTAGTATTTTTCTTTGTGGTTAGGCATTTGCATTTTGGTCTCTTCCTTTATGAGTAAGTGAAAGATTTTGTCCTTCTAATTGGGGTGCAGGGCAGAAATGCCAGTGTGTCCCTTGCATCCTTTCCCTTCTCCCACTTCCCACAAACGCTCCTCAGCACCCTCCTGCCCTATGGAAGATGTTTCCATTGGTCCAAGAACTTCCCTCTGGACCTGCACGTGGCTTCAATATCTTTCTCCGTAGAGTCATCCATAGAGCTGCCACCATGTATGAGGAATTGGGATGTGCAATGTACTGTATTTAATCCTTCTGCACAAGAGTTTGGTTTTATTATTGTTACTATTACTACCACTACTGTTAGGGAAAGGAGCAAATAATACTTGTGCAGAGTTAAATTCTGAACAAAAAGTATAAGAGATGGAGAATTTGAATTTGGATTTCCCCACTCAAGAGTGGGGTCACCTTGGAAGAAGAATTGAAATGGCTTAAGTGCCACTGATAACAGTAACCCCTCTCCAAGGGTCATCAGCTGCATCCCAAGCAGGTGCATCGGTCAGAGTTTATCCACAGGACCTTTGGAACAGGTATTCCTTCTGGGGCCTTTTTTTTGCCATCGGATTTTGATTTTGGCTTGGTTTGAATTTTAATTAAAAAGAGACATTTTAGTTTTGCTTACTAAGTTGTGAAAACAGGGCTCGGGGCTGCAATTGTGCCAACATCACAGCTGTAGGAATTAACAAACTCAACCTGAAAGAACGGTGGGGGGTGGGGGGGGACTCTATGCATAATCTTGGAGCAATTAAGCGGAGTCTTTTATGTTTTCATTAAGTAAGACTAGGCACCTGATGTCTTCCCTCACTGAGGCATGGAGGCAGCCAGCCACCGCCTTGAGGAGCTCTCTGCCCTGCACACAGCATCTGTCCCTGAGGCTTGCCTGCCAGGGTGTCTGCTCTGCCAGATTAGTTAACATTTCCCAAGAGCCGTGTTCAGCAGGGCATGCACAGTTCCTCCTGGAACTCAACAGAAATTTAAACAATAAGCATCCTATTAAAGATAATGCTATAATAAACAGTGGCGTATTAAAGTTCCAGTTCCACTAAATTGCAATCTGCCTGAGACATTCAATAGAGAACACATTTAATGTAGATGCTGCTGACATGAGGGCATGGAGGGGGTGTTCGTCCACCTAGGAAGCCACATGGATATCTTGCCATCTTTCCATGTGACATTAGGATGAGGATGTGATGGATAAGTAGAAACCATGATCATCTGTTGTCTCCACCAGCAGGAAGTCCCCAAATGATGGTCTTAAGGAAACTTGAAAATAAAGGAATTCCTCATAAAGGGTTTATGTAAAAGGAGAGACTAATTTATGTGCAGAGTTTTTATCAATCGGATAAAATATGTTAATGCTTATAGTCCTTTTATGGCATTTTTGGCTGAAGTTTTTTTTTTTTTTCAAAGATTTATTTATTTTTATTTATTTCTCTCCCTTCCTCTCCCCACCCCAGTTGTCTGTTTTCTGTGTCTATTTGCTGTGTCGTCTTTGTCCACTTCTGTTGTTGTCAGCAGCACGGGAATCTGTGTTTCTTTTTGTTGCGTCATCTTGTTGTGTCGGTTCTCTGTGCGTGTGGCACCATCCCTGGGGCAGGCTGCACTTTCTTTCACACTGGGCGACTCTCCTTACGGAGTGCACTCCCCTACACGGGGACACCCCTACGTGGCAGGGCACTCCTTGTGCGCAAGCGCACCAGCACTGTGCATGGGCCAGCTCCACACGGAGGCCCGGGGTTTGAACCATGGACCTTCCATGTGGCAGACAGATGCCCTAACCACTGGGCCAAGTCTCTCCTAGGATAGCTGCCCCCAGGACAGAGATGTTTCTTTGGTCTATCCCTCTGTCAGCAGCACTCACAATAGCACCAGCACCGTGTGGGTGTTCATTACATATTTGTTGAATGAACTAATCAATCACTCAGTAGATCAAATTCTACCAGGTATATTGTCTCCTCTGGATAACTGCTCACCAGCTGCAGTTGGGTGGAGACTTGGTGACCCAGCTAGGATCTGACCTAAATATAGTATAGAACTGTAGTTTCTTTTCCCCATTCTCTCCCACCTCTACCTCTTCCTAGGCACCTGCCATTTCCAGTGCCCACCAATTCCTGGTTGCTGGATGTTCTGTTGCCCATTTACTTCATGATGTCTCCTGAGCATCTCATTATAGTTAGTTGGATTTTTTAGGCTCTTTGTTTTCCAGAAGGCATTGGATCATACCTGCCCTTTTCCAGCCTAGTCCTGTTCATCATTTTACAACCCTCTGGGGTACCCAATTTCTACCTGGTTACTGTGTGGGGCCACTGGTTCTAACCTATCTTTCCTATTCTGGTCAAGGCTCAGTCTTTTCCAAAATGGTATGGCTGGTAGACACTTCTTGTATCTACCCATCCCTGTCTACATAGAGAGAAAGCCATGTCTATGCTGCATAGATGGATCAATATCTAATCAAAGACAGAATATAACAAGGTAAATGCATGATGGTGACAAGCCTTGGTCTCTTCCCAGCATCAGACTCTCATTGTTTCAGAGATGCAGATCTGGAAGTCTATTCTAGTGGAAGCCTTGATGACCACATTAGAAATTAATTTTCTCACCTTCTCCATGGTTTGTATGCCACAGGAAGGGGAAAGCTGGTTCACAACTACTGCCATGAGGAGGCAGGCAGAGGGCTAACTAAAGAGCTCTCTGCAAGTCTGGACTTTAAGTGCTGCTCACCAGTAACCCATCAAGTATAGGTTCTATGTGCAGCATTAATTGTTTTCATCCTCTTGTCCACCTGCCTCACTAGGCCCAGGTTTAGTGACGGGTAAAGTATGATTGATATAGGGGTCCTTTTCCTTGGTCAGCTCAACAAGTCCTTCCCAATAGAAATGATCATGGAAACCATAGTTCATAGTTTTTGTAGCCCCTCTCATGGTGCATGATCTCATAACAGATGGTTTCAGGAGAGAACATTCGATTGAATAAAGGAGCTTTTATGGAGGACTGCACAGTCAATTTCTTAGAAAATACTTTAAAGCCAAAATTGACTGTAACTCACATTAGAAGCCAACATTTCATTCTAGACTATGTATTTTTTTAAAAAGTTATACTGGAAGGTATTTATTTAAACTTTATATCATGAGCCAAGTCCAAAATAGTTTTGAGGATGGAATTGGGCAGGGCTCATCCAGTTAAGAATAAACCAGCATGTACTACTGCTTGATTTTCCTTCCCACCTTTCCATATCTCTCTGGGTTTTTGTTCTCAAACTGGGATGAGAATAGAAATATTGTGTTGCCATGAGTTAGTATCTGTTCAGGTGCTGGGTTGTGGAGATGGTTTGTTCTGACCTTGGGTATCATTGGCAGTTTCAGGGAAATTTTATGGAAAAGACTTTGTACTGAAGAGAGAAGAGAAACAATGGATTAGGACATATTTGTTGAGGTGGAAAGAAAGGTGGACATTAGAGCCAGGCAGAAATAAATCCAGAAGGCAAAAGCTATTTGGATTTTTATTATGCTATTTGTTATAGTCTTTCCTAGTTCTATTAGACAGTCTTAAACCTCTTTGCCCCATGGAATTACACTGGCATTAGATGGCCTGACCCTCAGACACTGTTGTATTAGCATCTGCTCTATTGACCCTGTTATTCATTTTCATGTGCTATAGGAGAACATGGAGGCATGTGTTGTCTTAGATGAGATCAATTTCCCTCCAATGCTAGTTTGCAATGCCTATGGGAGCGATATCAAGGGATATAGGAATGTTACTAGTATTTTAAATTCAAAACCAATTTGAGCATTTGAAACTGCAGTAGAGATTTTGACACTATTTTCAGTTTCACTGAGTGATCTGCTAAAAGTTCTAGAGGCCCTGTGCTCTAAAAGCTGTAGAAGGCATGCTAGCAATCATTGATGCTGATAATGAAGCAGAGAGTACCTCAGAGAGAATGCTGTAGGGTAGGCAAATCTGCTGCTAAACTGCATCATTCTCTCTGTCTTGAGTTCCATGCCCCATTTGCCTGGATCTCAAAAGGCATGTTGGCAATTCTAGAAATTTTGTGGCTCATGAGGGTGCTTCTTGCTTAAGTAACAGTTCCCTGGATCTCGAAGATTTGAAATGAGCCACTTATTCTTTCTCTGGAATTTGAAATCACATATATATTTTAAAAATACTTGTGTATATGAAAAATTTTTGCTAAAACATTGATATGTCCTAGGGAAGATAATACCATCTAGGACAGGATTTCCTGAAGTTTGCCTCCTGAACACTTTGTTCTGAGATTCTTGCTATACTTAAACAGATTAAGGGACCTCAGAGGTTCCTCCCATAGTGTAGAAGCCAGTTGTGCTTTTGTTCACTTAATGCATATTAACATCCTGTGAACTTCTCATAGAACACACTTATGGAAATGCCTGTGTAAGGAAGAGGACAGTGGAATGGGAGATGAGACTCCAGTCTTGACTGGACACCCAGTCACACACTCAGGATGATCTCTGACCTCTGGGAGCCTTGGAGGCCTCATTGTGAAAAGAAGATTTTGGCCCTAGCTTTGAGTCAAGATGTGATGTCTATTGTTACATTCAGGGCAGCTGTGACAGTCCTGCAAGGGCCTGTCTCTATCCTGCTATATGTGTAACTGTTGTCCTGACCAGGAAGGAAGCAGGACTCATGCTTCTTGCAGTTGCCTAGGCGCCTTCCCCCCACACTGAAGTTCTCTATGCCACACCAGCATCTCTTCCACTCCTGTACCTGCTCTTCTTAGCTTCAGGACCTTGGCACGCATTGTTCTCTCTTCCTGGTCTGTCTTCTTCACCCAACCACCCCCACCCCTCACTTCTGTTTAACAAGTCCTACCCACTGTACTGGGCTACATAGCATCCCCCAAAATTCATGTCCATCTGGAGCCTCAAAACGTGACCTTATTTGAGAATGAGATCATACTGGATAAATCCATGTGTCCTTACAAGAAGAGGAGAGGATACAAAGGCTCAAAGGGAAGAAGACCAGGTGAAGTCAGAGGGAGAGATTGGAGGGATGCAGCTATAAGCCAAGGAATGCCAGGATTGCTGGGAGTTCACTAGAAACTAAGAGGAGGCAAGGAAGGGATTCCCCCTAGAGCCCTCAGAAACAGGATAGCCCTATTGACAACTTGGTTTGAGACTTTTGGCTGCCAAAACTGAGAGAATACATTTCTGTTGTTTCATGCTACTCAATTTGTGGCCACTTACAACAGCAGCCCTAGGAAACACATCTACCATCATTCCCCTCTCAGGTTAAAAGAAGACCCTTCCTCCCATCAGGGATCAGAACCATCTTTCATACTCTAGCATAGCATCAGGTACTTCTCCTTTGTAGAGTCTCTGATACTTGTGCTTTCTCATCTAGTGTCTTCTTCCTGTTAGATGAGAGGCTTCCTGAGCACAGGCAGGGACCAGATACATCTTAGTCTCCATGCCCATCACATGCCCTTGGCCAGTTTGATAAAAACTGTGATTAGTAGACAAAAGGCCATTTGATCCATTTTCTCTTTGGAATGGTATCCCTTACCAGTTCTCTTAGCACACTCATTTTATCTTGACTTTTCAAAAAGCACTGAGTTTCAGCAGTACCTGGGAAGGGCTTATAGCAGGAAAAGTGTCTCAATCCCAAAGCAGATCATCAAGTGTCATTAATCCTTCCTTGCAGGCTCTGACCTGAATATTGAAGCTGTAAGAAGAATGTCACATTTTGTGCTCCCCATGGAGCACACAGGCAAAGGGCTCATGTAGGGGTGAGAGGAAAAGGCAGAAGCTGGGGATGGGGTGGTGAATGGCCAATGGTTTATGCAGATGTGGCCATGGCCCAAGGCCCTTGTCACAACTGAATTCAAGAAACATCAATGAACACTTACCATGCATGGGCCAAGCACGTGTAGAAAACAAAACCAAAAAGCAAAAATAATGTGTCTACATTGGACTCAAACCAATTCTTTCTGGAAGTACAAATTGGAGCATAACCTAACCTCATTAGTGATGTAATTTCATTGTGTGTCAAAACTGTGTTATCCTAATTTTACTGGGCTTTCAGCAAAGCAGTGTGTCAGACATTTTTCTTTATAAATTACATTGTTGTCTTTAGTGTCCAGTATCATGTCAGTTATGTTTTATCTCCATTACCAACAGATCTTCAATTGGCAATGACTTCTAATACTGCTGCTCTCTAATTTCTAATAGGGAGATCTTTAAATTAGACACATCTGGAGGTGGGAAAATATAGCTAGAGAAGGGGGGGGGGATTGTGGGATAGTGTAAGGAGGACAGAATGAAACATCTTTGGGTTGCAAATTACCATCTCCAGGTTATGTGTAATAATTGGGGGGATGTTTATATTAAGCACATGCCTATTATTAGCATGCTTGATCCAAAAAGCTGACCATTGTTAAGTGGAAAGGGGAACCTCAATGCCACAAATGGAGTCAGGATTTTCTTCTGTGAAAATCATTTTTCTGTTTTTAGCTTCTTATCTCCAAAGTCTTTGCTTCAAACCCTCTATCCCTGAAAGAGCTCATGGTTGGAAACAGTGGTTTTTCTATCTTTTATTAAGCAGAAAAGCCTTTTTAATGACATTTTATTCTAAAAAACTAATTTTCTAAATAGAAAATATAACCTTTGGATAGCCTTGACCAGTTTGCAAACCCTGGGACTAAGGATATGGAATTCCATTTTATATCCTGGGAAAACTCTTCAGGCTTCAAGATCTGAAATTCAAACTTTATTATTCAACCTAAAGCCATTTTATTTCATTTCGGTGCAGAAGGCAGGGCCAAAATCCTTATTTTATAAATAAGAGTGGGAAGGGAACAGACTTATATGTATTCTGAGGTGGAAATATTGAGTCATATATATGCCTTCTATCCCACTATGCTATGGACATTACCTCTCCCTGGTCTAGGAATGGGCCCAAACTCTGACTAGAGGTCAAAGAATGAGGCTGGGTGGTGGAAAATGAGCATGGCTAATTTTATCATGAGCCAAGGAAAGGGGCTGGTGTCACATCCTCTCTCAAGGGATAGACTGATACAGAAGGTGTCTCCACTCTCCAGCAGGACTGTGGTGCAGCTGAGCTCAGGTTTTTGTCCCTAAAACGCCTTCCCACAGTTTGTGATGGAGCACGTGATAAGATACAGGGTTGATCTTTGCATGTGATTTTTCATCCTGTCCATTCAATCAGCAATGTAGAGCAGCCTTGAAATTCTACGAATAAACATTTGAAGTTTCTATGTTTCTTACAACCCCATTTTTCTTCTAGGGATTAAATGGGAACCAGATGAGAACGGAGTGATTGCCTTTGACTGCAGGAACCGAAAATGGTAGGCAATGGCCAATTTCTGTAAATTTTGAAAAGAAAAAAACTTGGGAGAAGGTTGAGAGTTCATTTTTCCTTAATTTTCCCCTGACCCAGGTACATCCAGGCAGCTACTTCTCCAAAAGATGTGGTCATTTTAGTTGATGTCAGTGGCAGCATGAAAGGACTCCGTTTGACTATTGCGAAGCAAACGGTATCATCTATCTTGGATACCCTGGGGGATGACGACTTCTTCAACATCATTGCTGTGAGTCCAACTGTTTTGTGCTTTCTTTGCCTTGTGGGTTCAGAGCGTCTTTCAGTGGCCCCCAGTTAATGCTCATCCTGCTGATGGACAGTCAGCATCTAGATGCCAGGGATTGGGTGTGGCGAATGGTGTGGGCTCATTGAGTGGGAACATGGGTGAGCTTTCAGAGATTGTGTTTCAATGCTGTTTGAACACAATTCTTCTTCCAGGCACTGTCATCTGGATGAGTAGTTCCACATTTGACATTCCAGAGGAGCTGACCATTTCAGAACTATGGGGAATAGTCCCAGCAAGATTTTTCTTAAATCACTAGAATTTCTCTTGTGGAAATGAACTTTAAGCTAGACTGGTCTAATGATACTGGTAGTGGTAATAATCATAGTGATAAAAGGACTAAAATTTGAAGGACAGTTTAGGGTATATCAAACACTTCCCTCTTAGCTTCTGAAACAAAAATAGCAGTATGAAGTACCTACTGTGTGCCAGTTGTGTTACTTTTCTTGTTTATAGTATGCTTGAGCCTCATAGCAAACCCTAGATGGTAGGTGGTGGTTTCTGCATTTCTCAAATGATGATGCTCAGATTGCAAGCATTTCAGTAAGTGGCCCCAGGTCTCAGAGCTGGAAGGGGCCAATCAGGGAACCAAGCCCAAGGGTGGGTAAGTCACATAGTATCTGTGATTATATAAAGGTGAGCACTTCCCTGGTTTCTATCTATGACTCTCTTTCCTCTTTGCCCTGTTTTCTCTAGTATAATTCTCATCCCAAAGCTCATACCCTCCCACTCTCTTTGTAAAGAAGGTAGTCACGTGGAGCCTGAAGTATGTGCATGACCCCATTTTGCATTTGGATCATGGTGGAACTGTGTTGAGCAGCAGAGGCAGGGTGGTAAGCCAGATGGAGCTTGGGCTTTGGCATCAGGACTTGGTTTAGCATCCTAGTTCTTCCACCTACAGCTAGTTTAGTCTAAGCATCAGCACTCTCAGCTATGAAGTGGGTGTAATTATACCAGCCCACAGGGTTGCTGTGGGCCTTGCCAGAGCTGACCTGATGTGAGCAGTGCTGGCCATTGTGGGACAGAAAACAGGGTGCTATTTGAAGAGCAGAAATGGGCCACACTGAGAATGCCATGACCTGTAATTGCTTGACTTCCTGCAAGCCTCCAAATAGGGCATGTTATCACAGGACTCTTAGGGTTGGGCAGCTTGCTGCATGGGCATGAACTCACTTTTTCACACTAGGCCAAAGGGCATGGGCCCTTACGTGACATTGGGGTTGCACAGGGGATTCCTTGAGCTAGTGTCCTACCAGCATGCTTTGATGAATCTTAGAGCAAAGGGGCATGACTTCAGGGCAGCCTGATTTGTGGCATTGGATTTTGAAAAGCCCTTAAAAGGGAAGGGAACAGAAAGAGAGTAATAAGTTCCATGGGAGCAGGACTTCATCTTGTTCCTTCATTGATGTCCCCAAAGTTCCCAGGACAGTGCTCTGCAAATAGTTTGAATAGTCCTTGAGTGAATAATAATAAAGAACATCCATAGAGTGCCCACTGTGTGCAGGTCACTTGCTGAGCGCCCTTTGGAGATCATCCCACCAAATCTTCATTCCAGCTCTGAGCTTCATGGTGAGAGATGGAAGTACAAAGAGGCGGAAGGCACTAATCATGGTCATGTGGTCAGGACTCAGTTAATGCCTCTCCAGTGTTACCTTGCTCTGCTTCCTGAGCAGAAGGGAAGAGAATTTAGTTGATCTGCTCAGCCACCTCACAGCGAAACTATAGGGCCCTAGAGTACAGTTATTCTTTGGAAGAAGAATTTCAAAGAGTTAGACCTTTGCCTTTTAAATCAAGAAAATTTACTCTAGTCTCCGGTTTCATTGTGAATATGCAAATATAGCTTGATCCCCATACATCCTGAAGCATTTAAAGATAAGCAGCTAATTTGAGACTATCTTTCTTATTAATCTTTAATTACTCATTAAGGAAGTATCAGAAATTTGCATAATAAGGGCCAACTAATTACATGTGAATCCTTTATCAGTCACGATTTAGTGTTTTGTTAACAAAACCAAGCAGTTGAAGTAATCTATGTAAGTTCATTAAGATATACAAACAGTGTCAACTCAATAATGAAAGGAGGGTGATCATGATAATTAAAAGCAAACATGTCACTTATTCTAGAAAAGTTCAGAAAAAGCTATTTTTAACCAAAAATTGTCCCAATATGTAAAGAAATCCATTAGAGATCCCCTTGAACCTCACTGTACATCTGTTAGTTTTGAATATAAAATATAAATGATCAGCTTCAAATCTATTTAAAGAATTACTTCAACAGCTAGAAAGATGCTCTGAACTTTTTCATTTGAAGCCTTTATAGTAATATTATGAGCAAGGTTTCCTCAGTGAGCAAGCAAATGGGTCAGATATGCTAGTGAAATTATATTAAAAGAACAAGATCATAAAGAATCTGTCAATCAACAGTAACTTTTACATGTTGATTGTCTTTTAATATAGGCAAATAGATGTAAAGATTTGAACAATTCTGAAATATTCCAATGCCCTTTCTATTCAACACCTATTCTTCCAAATATCCATGTATATGAACACATCATTCTTCCACAAAGATAGGATCATATTTTACAGAATATGCAGCAGTTTGCCTTTGTACTCTGATTGCAATCAACTTCCTATGCATTTTAATAGAAGGACATTGCATCATGTATAGCTGATATAAATTATTTAGCCAATTCCCACTTTGCTGGGCACTATACTCTTGTGAGTCTTTTTTCTTGAGTGCTACAGTGAATGAACTTGGCATCTAAGTTTGTCTGGTTGGGTATGCTTCTTTTGAATAAAATCTAGAAGTGGAACTGCTTTACCAAAGAGTGTGCACATAGTCAGATATTACCAGAATGTCCACCAAGTGAGCAGTAATGTTTATACACTTAATAATAGTTTAAGGGGCCTAAGCAATAGGCCCCTTAAACTATCTGCTTTCCTTTCAAACTTCTCTTCTAACCCTAAGTGTGTTTCACCATTTTCCCCTTTGTTGTATGTGTTTTATGTGTTCTTTTTTACCTCTTCTTCTTTCCACCCTGGCATTACTTCTAGTAATATGGTGTGAGTTTTCCCTCAATCTGTTTAAATAAAATGGTCACATGCCTCCCATCTAGAGGAGGGGAGGTAGAATCCTACTGCAGGCTCTTGTAAGTGCAAGAGATGAGATATTTGAAATTCTGTCCAGAATGCCTTGTAAATCTGTTGGAGTACATTGCTTTTGTAGGCTTGATTCCATTTACAGGAGAGGACATTATCATTTCACCCTTCATTATGCTGTCAGCCTTCTCTTGCTTTCTGGGTAGACGCTGGCGGAGATATTTCAGTGTTTTAGAGAGAAAGTAAAGAATACGATCTTTATGTTCAGCGTTGGAAGCCCTCGTGCACTGTGTGTTTTTGTTGGTACAAATCTAATTCATCATCATCATTGGATTTTCGGTGCCCTTATGGGGGAGGGAGGAGGTAGATTTAAATAGTTGGGAAAGCTTTCATAGGTTATTTGAGCCCGTTTTTCATGTTTTATTAAGTTCATTGTTAAATGCATCTTATATATTATATAGAAAAGCTTCTGAAGCAGGTCTTCCCAGAGAATAAATGGGAAAGAAAAATGCCAAAAACGTTTTAGCTTTCATGGGTATGGTGTTGCAAAATCGATAAAAAATTGATGAACTAAATGATTGTAGTATAAAAGAATAGTTGAAATACGAGAGTAGTTTTGTACAATCAAAGTTAAAATTTAAGGTCAAATCACCGGTGCATGAAGAAAGATGTCTCTGACAAGAGAAAAGCCATATTTTTCTGATCTGCTTTGAAGTCTAATTCTAAGCCATGCATTAAATTAACAATATTATCATAAAAATGAGGGTGCTAATTCTGCCCATTGCTGAAATTTCAAAAATGATTTTTACAGAAGCCTAAGCCATGCATTAAATGAACACAGTATTAGCTGGGCTGATATTGGTAAATCAATTTAAATGCCTCCTCCAGTTATATTTGTGTAGAGTTGAATAGAGAAGAACATCATTTGTTAGTTCAACCCAGAACTTTCTGGTGTCCTGGTTTTAATTTGCAGAATTTTCTTTCAAACTGTTGCTCCAGTGCTTTGCCTGCTGTTGATTTGCTTTTTAAAGTAATCAATTCCGTATTAAAAGTATGAGGATAGTATTTCCTTTTGGTGCTCATTTGTTCTGTACTACTAATTAACGTCCTGTCGTGTTTCAAATCACATAAGAAGCTTTTGTAATGCAAAATATCCCTGGGATGTCTTGTGTTGGTGAAAATATTGTGGGTTCATCTGCTTCATTACATAATCCCTACACATTTTCATTCTAAAGGCTATCTAATACAAAATGCACCAATAAAACCATGACAATATTTAATGGACTGACAATTGTGCATTGTTTTCTTGGCTGCATGGGCAAGTCAGCATTTTAATTATACGTTTTCTGTGTGCATTTGTGGAACTTTGGATTCTCTAAAATGTACCCACTTCCTTTACTTTTTGTTTATCTGCTTTTGAAGGGGATAAAGATTCTCATCTTATTTTTTTTAGCCCTGTTGTAACAGTAATCAACTTTTTTTTCAAGCTTTGTTCCTAGTGTTTTCCACCTGTAATCTCCTCTACAATTCTTGCCTTTCAGTTTGTTGTTTAGGTTATTTCCTATTGAGTGCTGAGTGTGAAGTCTGCCTGCCTGGGCCTTGTGGTTGCTGTGCTTCTTGGGGTTGGGGAGATCAGGAGGCAGGGGCTCAGAGTGTAGTGTGCCCATCTTAAAATGGGGCTATCTATTAGCTTCCTTGGGCTGCTCTAGCCAAGTACCCAAAACTGGCTGCCTTAAAACTACAGAGATTTATTCTGTCATAATTCTGGAGGCTAGAAGTCTAAACTCATTATGTCAGCAAGGTTGGTTCCTTCTGGAAGCTCAGAGGAAGAATCCCTTCTGAGTTTCTCTCCTGGCTTCTGGTGGCTGCCAGCAATGCCTGACACTCCTTGCCTTCCTTGCAGGTTTATTGCTCCAATATCTGCCTCTGTGGTCTCATGACCTTCTCCCTGTGTATGTCCGTGTCTGTGAGCCTTTACATGGCCTTCTGACAAGGACACTGGTCATGGGATTTAGGAATGTCTTCATCCTGACTGGATTCTATCTGCAAAGACCCTATTTCCAAATAAGGCCATATTCACTGGTACCGGGTTAGGGCTGCAGCATCTTTTGGGGAGGTCACAGTTCAACCCAGAACAAGCAGTGAGGGAGGCTGCAGGAACACAGACCGGGGCAGGTGACCAGGCCTGGGCCTCTGTGACGGTGCCTCAGAAAAAGCAATGACTGAGTGTGTGGCTCAAGAGCGCTAACCAGGCATAAGCAATGGATGGGGCAGGAAGGGCAGGAGGAAAGAGAATGAGCAACTGAGGAAGCAGGTGTGATCCCCCCGCCCTCCACATTCCCTAGCAAGTGTTGGGGTTCAGTGTGTCTGGAGAGTATTGTGGTGGGGTGAATGTGGGGTTGGGGGGTAATGGTGAGAAGAAAGGGACTGGGTTGAGGGACTCGGACCAGACCAAGCATGTAGTCAGCTTCATGCGGGAATTTGGACTTCATCTGGAGGCAGTTGACATGGGGGGGGGGGGGAAGCACGGGAGGGGTTGCAATTGAATGTGACCTGTTGAAATGTTCTCTTAAGTCTCTTCCTTCTTGGTTTTCCCTCATCCTCGTTTTTACCCAGTTGATGATTTTAGAATTGTTACGCCTAAGAGTTGTATCACTTTCATCAGCCAAGTCCAGCTTCCAACCTTAAATAGAGATCAGAGTCCTTAATATCATCCAGAACCCATATTTGGTTGTCTTCACCCTCCTGTCTCTGGGCTGTGGTTTATGTTAACCATTGTATGACCCGATTTGACACTGATGCTGAAGCTTGCATGACTGGGGCCAGTCCAGCACAGATGCTCTTTGTTTTCATATCCTTCTCCAAATGTTCTGTCCATTCATTTAATTAAAAAGAAACTTTCCTTTCTCTTTCTAAATCATTATCAGAGTCCCCATTGAGACTTTTGCTGTGTCTTTTAAAGGAGACATATAGGGATTGCTTACAGAGATGGGCACAAGGAAGGAAAAGGCAGATGGTGATGGGTCCCTGACCTTCAGAGAACATAGAATTGGTCAGTTGACACAAGGGGGAGAGGGAGGGACAGTTCCCCTGGGAAGAGAGTGGTGGGATTTAGTCTATCATCTGAGAATCTGAGAAACAGGCTTGTTTCAAACTTGTTTTGCCCTTGGATGAAACTGCGGTATTGTAAAGAAGTGCTTTTTAGCCTGAACCAGAAAAGCAGGCATTATCTCCAGGTGTAATGCACATATTCTTTTACTAATAAAAGTAAGAAAAAGTAGTTTATGCTCATACCACAATGGTGATCACATGCAAATTTAGCCAGTGTTTTATGTCCGCAGCACATAGAAGGTGCTTCGTTAATACTCAATAAGAAAACTGCAAACCAATGTCAACAAATGGTTCCATGGCATCTGCTTTCCACAAAAGGATTTGGCAGTAAGTTGGCTGCACCATCTTGGCTCCAAGTCTTCCAAAGAAGGTCTTCTCCACTGGTGTGTGTGTGGGGAGTGGGCTGCACTTCAGAATGTGGCATCGGGTGGGACATGTGCTGTTATGCACTGTGGGTTTTGGTTAGTGCGTGTCCAAAGAGGTCAAAAGCATGCCACCCCTCTTCTCCCTCCTTTGCAATTGCCCCTAACCCTCTTCCTACTGAGCAAGCACCAGCTCACCCTCTTATCCATTGGCCTTTCTGTTAGCACACGTAATGCATCTATATTTTCATTCTCTTTTGTGCACTTGTGCACCTGCGCACAGATGCCTTAGTTGTCTATCTAATATACCAGGGTTTGGGTTGACTATTGAATTAACTCATTCTTTCCTCACAGTGAGTTCATGAGAGAAGTGCGGTTATAATCCCCATTTTCCCAACAAGAAAACCGAGGTTTGGTGAGTTGAGGTGCTTGGGTCAAAGCCACCCAGTGTGAGGATTTGAAGCAAGGCCCTTCTGCCTCAGGTTCTTTAGCTCTACTGCCTCTGCACTTGTGTGAGATCAGAAGAGGAAAGCCAACTGGGAAGGAGAACGGGAGAAGGAAACTGCGAGTGACTGAGTCCCCGTGTAGTACGTGGCTGGTCCTAAGTTTTTTAAGTGGTGAAAGTTCTGTGTCTCTCTTCTCACTGTGCAGTTCGTGGTATGGGTGGGGCACTCTCCAGGGTTGCCTGATCGCTCTCCTTTCCTGCTAAGAGACTCTCTTCATTTCCCAGAAATTTGTAGAAAGGATTAACCACTTCAGGGGGCAGGGGTAGTTTGTATCTCTTTAAGATTCGTTCCTGCTAGTGGAATGGAGAAAAAGTAAGTGACAGAAGAAAACTGCACCTGGCAGTTGGATGTCCATTGCATCCTTTCCTTCCTTAGATTATTGGTTTTCCATTGTTTAAGTAGAGATGAAAGAAAGCAATTTATAAGGCAGTGGTCTTGTGTCTGAGGGAGGGAGGTGACCAGATCCCAGGAGTAAATTGATTTGAGCATCCCTATCACAAAGTAGAAATCTAGGGAACTTGCATAAAAACACAGAGGCTGGTAGGTTTTTACGCTAAGTACTGCTGGGAGCCTGGAAGCAGTTGCAAGTGCAGGATGTCCTTGGTGTCCTCCTTGGGGAAGGGTTGGGTAAGGCTCTGGGCATGTGCAGCCGGTGGGCCTCCTTGGCACAGCTGCCTGATGTGAACTGTTCTTTCCATATATGCCTGAGCCCAGCTCCCTTTGGTGATACAGAGCAGATTGCTCAGCATAGCTTTATCCTGATGCAGTCAAGGGAAATCAGTCAACTGCAAGGTTGGATGATGCCACTAACAAGCTGGCTGGGGTTCAGAAGAGCAGATTCCTCCGCCGTGGCCACTGCACACACAGTGACAGGAAGCATGGGTTTGATTACTGCACATGTACCTCCTTGATGAGGGCAAGAACTTCTTGGTCTACTTTACTTTTTTTTTTCTTAGAGAAGTTGTAGGTTTACAAAAAAACATGCAAAAAAACACAGTTTCCAAATATTCTTTCTCATATACTCTCGGCACAGTTTCCCCTATTAACACAACGTGTTAGTGTGGCACCTTTGTTAGAATTGATGAAAGGATATTATTTTATATAATATTATTATTAGCTACAGTCCACAGTTTACACAAGAATTCACTGTATTATATAGACCTATGCATTTTTTTCATTTATTTTATTCTAGCAACATATATGACCTAAAATTTCTCCTTCAATCACATTCAAATATGTAGTTCAGGGATGTTAAAAACATTCACAATGTTGCCACCATCCATTACCAAAACATCTCCATCACCCCAAACAGAAATTCTCTACCAATTACGAATTAACTCCCCATTCCTACCTCCATCCTGGCCCTTGGTAACCTGTATTCTAGTTTCTGACTAAAATTTTCCTTATTTTGATTATGTCATTCCTTATTCTAATACGTGATCATATAATATTTGTCCTTTTGCATCTGGCTTATTTCACTTAACATGATATCTTCAAGGATCATCCAGGCTGTCACATGTATCAGAACTTCATTCCTTTATTTCTACTGAGTAATATTCCATTATATATATATAATGGAATATTGTGAACAATGCCACTAACATCATTGTGCAAATATCTGTTTGAGTTCCTGCTTTCAATTATTTCGGGTGTATTTAGCTTATGGTAATTTTAGGCTTAACTTTTTGAGGAGCTGCCAGACTCTCTTCTACCTGGCTGAACTATTTTATATTCCTACCAACAAAGAATGAATGTTCCTAACTCTCCACATCCTTTTTTTTAAAGAGTTATTTTTTTAAAATCTATATCTCTCCCATTCCCCCCACCCCCAGTTGTCTGCTCTCTGTGTCCATTCGCTGTTTGCTGTGTGTTCTTCTGTGACTGCTTCCATCTTTATCATTTGCACTGGAAATCTGTGTTTCTTTTTGTTGCATCATCTTGCTGCATCAGTTCTCCATCCGCAGGTTGCACTTTCTTTCACTCTGGGCTGCTCTCCTTAGGGGGCGCATTCCTTGCGCGTGGGGCTCCCCTATGCAGGGGACACCCCTGCATGACACGGCTCTCCCTGCGTGCATCCGCACTGCATGTGGGCCAGCTCCACACAGGTCAAGGATGCCCTGGGTTTGAACCATGGCCCTATCCATTGGGCCAAGTCCGCTTCCCTCCATGTCTTTTCTAACACTTCTTGTTTTCCTTTTTTTTTTTTTTTCATGGTAGTCATTCTAGTGGGTAGGTAATGGTTTTGATTTGCATTGAGGTTTTGGTTTGCATTTTCCTAATGTCTGCTGATAATGAGCATATTTTCATATGCTTTTTGGCCATTCATATGTCTTCAGTGAAGAAATTCTATTCAAGCCTTTTGCCCATTTGTAAATTGGGTTTGTCTTTTTGTTTTTGAGTTGTGGGATTTCTTTAAATATTCTGGCTATTAAAACTTTGTCTTTATCTGACTTTGGTGTTTGGGTGCTGTTAGTCTCACAGAATGAGTCAGAGTATTCCCTTCTTTTCAAGTGTTTGGGAGAGTTTGAGCAGGATTGCTGTTAATTCTTAGAATGTTGGGTAAAATTCAACAGTGAAGTCATCTGATCCTGGCTATTTCTTTCTTGGGAAGTTTTTGATTACTGATTAGATTTCTGTACTTTTAATTGCTCTGTTGAGATTTTCTATTTCTTCTTGAGTTGATATAGGTGTAGTAGGTATATAGTGTGTTCCTAGGAATTTATCTGTCTCATCTAGGTTATCTTACTTGGTAGTGTACAGTTCATAACATCCTCTTATAATAGTTTTTATTTCTGTGGGGTCAGTAGTGATATCCCCCATTCCTTTCTAATTTTAATTATTTGTGCCCTCTCACCTTATTTTCTGAAGCTAAACTTTTGTCAATTTTATTGACCTGTGTGTTCAAAGAACCAACTTTGATTTAATTGAATCTCAGTTGTTTTTTAATTCTCTATTTCATTTATTTCCACTCTAATCTTTGTTATGTCCTTCCTTTTGTTTTCTTTGGATTTAGTTTGCTCTTCTTTTTCTAGATGCTCCAGTTGTGAGGTTAGGTCTCAGATTGAGATCTTTTCTTTTTTTGATATAAACATTTAGAGCTATAAATTTCCTTTATAGCTATAAATTTGGTGTCTCCCATAAGGTTTGGTGTGTTGTGCTTTCACTTTCATTTGACTCAAGTTATTTCCTAATTTCCCTTGTGATTTCCTCTTTAACTCACTGGTTAAGAGTACATTGTTTAACGTCCACATATTTTAATTTTCATGTTCTCCCTCTGCTATTGATTTCTATCTTCAGTCCATTGTGGTCAGAGAAGATCCATTCTTTGATTTCAATATTTTAAAATTTAACCAGACCTTTTAAATGATGTAACGTATGTTCTATCCTGAAGAATGATCCATGGGCACTTGAGAGGAATGTGTATTCTGCGGCTGTTGAATGAATATTCCATATATATCTGTTAAGTCTAATTGGTTTATAGTATAATTCAGTTCTATTTCCTTATTAATCTTCTGTCCAGAATGTCTAACCATTATTGAAGGTGGTATATCGAAGTGTCCTACTATTAATGTAGAACAGTCTACATTACTCCTTCAAATCTGTCAATATTTGCTTCATCTATTTTGGGGCTCTGCTTTTAGGTACATATATATTTATAATTGTCTCCTTGTTGAATTGTCACTTTGTCAGTATACAGTGACTTTCTTTGTCCCTCATAACAGTTTTTTACTTAAGTCTATTTTATCTGGTATAAGATATAGCTACCAAAGCTCTTTTATTTACTATATGCATGGAATATTGCTTTTTCATTCTTTCACTTTCAACCTACTTATGTCTTTGAATTTAAGGTGGAATCAGTTATGAACAGCATATACTTTTATCTTGACTTTTTATCCATTCTTCCAATATCTGTCTTTTGCCTGGAAATTTTAATCCACCTACATTTAAAGTAACTCTTGATAATGCAGGCCTTTCTTCTGCCATTTTTTTTTTGTCTTTGTAAATATTTAAACATTTTTTCCTATAGTGCTTCTATAAATGCCTACTTTCATGTTTCTTTGATTTTGTGTATTATACCATTTCTAGACCCTTCCTATTTCTTTCTGTATATATTTTTTTCATATATTTTCTTGTGGTTACCATGGGACTTAAATGTATTATACCATTTCTAGACCCTTCCCATTTTTTTCTGTATATATTTTTTTCATGTCTTCTTGTGTTTACCATGGGACTTAAATGTATTATACCATTTCTAGACCCTTCCCATTTTTTATGTATATGTATTTTTTTAATATGTCTTCGTGTGATTACCATGGGACTTAAATATAACATCCTTAGTCTATAACAAACATCTTTGATTTGTTACCAATGTAACTTCAGTAGCATACACAAACACTATACTTCTCCGTCCACACACCTTTTGGTTATACTAATTACAAGTTATATCTTTATATATTGTTTGTATATAACCATAGAATTATCATTATTTCATGGATTTGCATTTTAGAACCTTTAAGAAAAAGTAGAGTCGGCTGTTTTAGGTTCCTAAGCTGCTGAAAGCAGATGCCATGAAATGGGTTAGCTTTAAATAATGGGAATTTATTAGCTTACCGTTTGAGGTTGTATAACTGTCTCAGTCAAGGCAACATCAAGGCAATATATTCTTCCTCAACCAGCTGCCACTGATCCTTGGTTCCTCTGCTATATGGCAAGGCATATTGTGGCATCTGTGGTCTCTCCCTTCTCTTCTGGTTTTGTTACTTTCAGCTTCTGTGGCTTTCTGTCATTTTGCATGAATTTCATTCTCCTTTAAAGGACTCCAATAAGAGGATTACCGGATTAAGACCCGCACCTTATATGAAGTAATCCAATCCAAAGGTCCCACTTACAATTGGTTTATACCCACAGGAAAGGACTAGTTTTAAGAATGTGATTTTCTAGGGTACATACATTTCCAAACTACCACACCTACCAAAAAATACAATAAAATAGTACTGGTATTTATAGTAATCATTGTGGTTACATATTACAAAGGTCTTTACTTCTTTATGCTGCTTTGATCCACTGTCTAGTGTCCTTTCCTTTCAATCTGAAGAATTCCCTTTATTATTCTTATAGGGCAGGTCTAGTGGTGATGAATTCCCTCAACTTTTGTTGATCTCTCCTTCATTTTTTAAAAAATTATTTTATTGAAGTATATCACTCATACATAAACATACATAAATAGTAAGTGTATAACAATAGTTGTTAACTTACAAAACAAACATATATAACATTATACAAGACTCTCATAACTCACCCTACCACCAATAACTTGCACTGTTGTTAAACCTTTTTTAAATAATGATTAAAGAGCATTGTCAAAATATTACTACTAACTAAAGTAATTTTCCAACAAACCCTATTATTATTATCTTTATATCATTTATATATAAGCCATACATGAACAATTAAGTGTATAGTAAAAGTTGTGAACTTACAAAGCAAATATGCATAACATCATACAGGGGTCCCATACATCAACTCTCTACCAACATCTTGTATTGTTTTGAGACATTTGTTAAAAATTATGAAAGAATATTGTCAAAATCTTACTACTAATCATAGTCCTCACCATACATTTGGTGTGTTTTTCTCCCAACCCATTCTATTATTATTTTTTAAATGTATTTTTTATAACAGAAGTTGTAAACTTATAAAACAACTGTGCACATATGCAGAATTCCCAAACAATACCCCTCCATCAACACACCACACTGTGGTGGAACATTTACTACAGATAGGGTAATATCACTTGATTATTACCATGTCCATAGTGTACATTTGGCTCACATTTTCCATACTGCCTAATTACCAACACAGTACATCTTTCACATAGATGCAAGAATATTATATTATTACTACTAACCACAGTCACTCCAGCTGTATTTTTCCCATGCTTCTCCACATACCCAACACCCTGCAGTAGTGATACACATTTGCTCTAGCTCACAAAGGACACTCTTGCATCTGTGCCATCAACCACAATCTCTTGGTTTACTGTGCTATTCAGTTCCTAGGTTATTCTGTAGCATTCTGTCAATTGGCATTTACATACCTAGACTACCATTTTCAGTCACATCCCCATTTATAAACTAGCTGTTACTCATTGTGTGTTACAATCCACTCTATCCATTTCCACACTTTCACATTAAAGCTAATTAAAACTTCTACATACATTAAACATCAGTAGTCCACACAGTCCTCCTCTTATCTCCTTTAAGAATCTACCACCTACCACCAGGTCTTGGAGATATTTTCCCAAAATTTATTCTAGAAGTTTTATGGTTCTTGCTTTTATTTTTAGGTTTTTGATCCATTTTGAGTTACTTTTTGGATAAGGTGTGAGATAGGGGTGCTCTTTCCTTCTTTCGGCTATGGATATCCAATTCTTTCAGCACCATTTGTTGAATGGATTGTTCTGCTCAAGCTGTGTGAGTTTGACAGGCTACTTAAAAATCACTTCGCCATACCTGTGAGGGTCTGTTTCTGAACCATCAATTTGGTTCCATTTATCTATTGTGTCTGTCTTTAGGCTAGTACCACACTGTTTTTACCACTATAGCTAGGTAATAAGATTTAAGGTCTGGAGATGAGGGTTTGCTTTTCCTTTTTATGATGTTTCTGGCTATTCAGGACTCCTTACCCTTCCAAATAAATTTGATGATCATGTTTTCAATTTTTTCCTAAATGCTGGTGGAATTTTTATCGGATAGCATTGAATCTTTATATCAATTTGAGTAGAAGTTACATCTTAATGATAGTCTTCCAATCCATGAGCATAGAATGTTCTTTCAGTTATTTAGGCCTTTTTTGATTTCTTTTAACATTGAGTTGTAGTTTTCTGAATACAAGTGCTTTACATCATTGATAAGTTTATTCCTGACTATTTGAGTTTTATCTGTCATATTTTATTTTCACCATTTTTGACAATTTTTGTTACTTTTATTGATATAATCTTCATTTCTTAACTCTCTTTCAGGTCTCTCTCTCCTGTCTTTTCTTCTCAGGCTCTAGCACACCCTTTAGTATTTCCTGAAAATCTGGTCTCTTGCTTAGAAATTTTCTCAGTTTCTGTTTATCTGTGAATATTCTAATCTCACCCTCATTTTTGAAAGACAGTCTTGCTGAATATAAGATTGTTGGCCGGAAGTTTTTCTCTTGTTGTATCTTAAATACATGAGACAACCATCTTCTTGCCTCTATGGTTTCTGGTGAGAAATCAGCACTTTATCTTATTGGCTATCCTTTGCTTTTCTCTTGCTATTCTCAGAATTCTTTTTGTCTTTGGCATTTGACATTCTGATGAATATGTGTCTTGGAGTTGGTCTATTCAGATTTTTTTCTGATGGGAGTAAGTTGTCCTTCTCAGACATGGATATCTATGTCCATCAGTATGGTTGGGAAATTTTCCACCATTATTTCTTCAAATATTCCTTCTGCCCCTTTTTCCTTCTCTTCTCCTTCTGGGACACCCATGACATGTATGTTTGCATGCCTTTTGCTGTTATTTAGTTCCCTGAGACCTTGTTCAATTTTTTCCATTCTTCATCTGTTCTTTTGTAAGTTCACTTTCAGAGCCCATTTCTTCAAGTTCACCACTCCTTTCTTCTGCCTTCTCAAATCTGCTAGAATATGATTCCAATGTTTTAAAATTTCATTTATTGCACCTTTCGTTCCCATAAGATCTGCTATTTTTCTATGTATGCTTTCAAATTCTTTGTGCTCATCCAATGTCTTCTTAATATCCTTAATCTCTTTAGCCATCTCATCGAATTTATTAAAGGTATTTGTTTAAATGTCTATGATTAGTTGTCTCAACTCCTTTATGTCATCTGGAGGCTTATCTTCTTCTTTTAACTGGGCCATAGCTTCCTGTTTCTTGGTGTGGATTGTAATTTTTTTTGGTATCTTTGCATCTGGCTTCCTAAAGTTTTTACTCTGGGTGGAGTTTTTCTCTTTAGTTTAGCACTTCTTGCCCTTTCTTCCTTGCTTGTTATGCAGGTGGAGCCAAGCATGTAGTTGGTGCTGTAAACTGTGGAGGCCCAAGCTGCCTTCATTGAGCCTGAGAACAATGAAGCTTCTTCCAATTTTCTCCTTTGCCAGGGGTAAGGACAGAGTCACAGTTGTGCAGAATAATCCAAGTTGTGCAGGCCTAGACTGTAGTTGCCCAGAGAGACTGATGAAGCTTCATGCCCCTTTCTTCCCTGCCTGGGGTAGGGATGCAGTTGCAGGTGTGGGCAACAATCTATGCAGTGAAGGTTCAAGATGACCACAGTTGCCCTGGTATACTTCAAATTTTCAATCTGTGCCAGCCAAAGTTAAGTGCAGATACCTGGATAGGCTGGTGCAGCGCCCACCAGCCTCCTCTCTGCCAGAGGTGGGGCTGAAGCCTAGGCTAAGGCTCAGGGTAATCTGGGTGAAAGAAACTGGTTCCTACACTTACTGTGATTTTTTGTCATCCCAGCTTCCCCTCAGGCTGGGGGTGGAGTCAAAATTGTGGCCACTTCCTCTTTCCAAACTGGGCTGATTCACACCCCATCTGTTCCCAGGGTTATATCTTAGCCTGCTGAGTCTGCCAATCACTAGTCAAAATTGGTCCTCCCGTTTTGGGAAGTGGAACTTTCAATTCCAGCCACAGAACAGCTCCCAAGGTGGCTTGTGCCTCCAGTGGAGGATAGGCACTGGCCTCCATGGCATGGAGCACTCTACTTACGAGTCTTCTCTGCAGGTGGGCAGTCTCCTCCCTCCATTCCTTCAAGTATGTCGTAGGATGCTCTGCTGGCCTCCTGGAGCCCCCCAATAGGTGCATCAGCTAGCTCCAGAGAGCTCTGGATGTTTACTAACTGCCCTGTAGCAGGAGCTGACTCTTGGAGTGCCTTACTCTGCTGCCATCTTGCTGGTTCTCCCTCTCCTTCATTTTTGAAAGACTCTCTTGCTGAATATAAAATTCTTGATTGGCAGTTTTTTTATTTCAGCACTTAAAATGTTTCACCCCACTGCCTTCTTGCCTCCATGATTTCTGATGAGAAATTGACAATCTTATTGGGACTCCCTTGTACTGAACATGTTCCTTTTCTCTTAAGCTTTCAAAACTCTTTCTTGTCCTTAACATTTGTCAGTTTGACTACTATGTGTCTGGGCATGGGTCTTTTTTAGTTTATCTTATTTGGGTTTCATTGGGCTTTTTGTGTGTTCTTATTCATGTCTTTTGTTGAAATAGTGGTGACTTTTCCCCAATATTTATTTAAATATTCCTTTTCTCCCTTTATCTCTTTTTTCTTCTTCTTCTGAGTTTTCCATAATGCATACACTGGTATGCTTGGTGATGTCTGACAGGTCCCTTAGGCTTTATTCACATTTTAAAAGTTCTTTTTCTTTGTGTTCCACAGCCTAAATCATTTAAATTGTCTTGTCTTTGTGTTCACTTATTATTTCTCCTGCCAGATCCAATCTGCTATCAAAAGCTTCCAGGGAAGTTTTCGTATCAGTTATTGTGGTCTTTAACTGTAGTGTTTCTGTTTAGTTCCTTATTTAAAATTTTTATATCCTTATATCCTTATGGAGATCCTCATATTGTTCATTCACTGTTTTCCTGTTACCCTTTACTTCTTTCTCTGTGTTTTCCTTTATTTCCTCGAGCATATCAAAGACTTTTTTTTTTTAATCTTTGGTATATCCAACATCTGTTATATTTCATGATAGTGTCTGGATTTTTATCTTGTTCTTTGGATGATCCATCATTTCCTGCTTCTTTGTCTTGTAATCTTTTTTGCACACTTTTTGTTTTAATATTTCAGTGTGTTAACTCTTTAATTTAGTCCCTGAGCTGTGTTCCTAAAGTTTGTATCCAGCTAGTGATATGATAGAGATTTCCTTGAATGCCAGGAGCTAATAAAAACAAAACAACCAATGCAAAAAATAAAAAAATAAAAATCACCTTCCACTGTCTTCCAATTGGCTCTAGTGTCATCTTGTATTCTGCTTTAGATGTAGTCCTCATTTTTTTTTTTAAAGATTTATTTTTATTTATTTCTCTCTCCTTTCCCCCTGCCCAGTTGTCTGTTCACTGTGTCCATTCATTGTGTGTTCTTCCGTGACCACTCCTATCCTTGTCAGCGGCACCAGTAATCTGTGTCTCTCTTTGTTGCGTCATCTTGCTGCATCAACTCTCTGTGTGTGTGGCACCAATCCTGGGCAGGCTGAACATTCTTTCATGCTGGGCAACTCTCCTTGTGGGACGCACTCCCTGTGCATCGTGGCACTCCTTGTGTGCATCAACACTGCATGTGGGCCAGCTCCACACAGGTCAAGGAGGCCCTGGGTTTGAACTGTGGACCTCCTATGTGGTAGGCAGATGCCCTATCCATTGGGCCAAGTCCGCTTCCCTGGAGTATATTCCTTTTATCAAGAAGATCAACCTGAGGCAAATGTGAAGGGAAGGGTCCACAGCCTTTTTTCTGAGCCTGTGTCTTGTCCTGAGCTTGTGCTTACTATTTTAGGAATTTCCCTTTTTGCAGGAATTCAAATCCCCTCTACTCCCTTCAAAATAGACTTTCCACCTTTATTGTATGACTTAAAGCAGGTAATCCTTTGCCCCTGACTGGTTTGATTTATTTCTGACATCGACTTAGCTGTCTCCAGCTGCTTCTGCCTGCAGGGAAGTTCTGGAATGACAAGCTACAGATGAACTTCCTGGTTCAGTCCTTCACACTGCCACCTGGTAGACTGGCACTAACACATGGGCACTCCAGTATGTGCCTGGAGAATACTCTGCTCCCTCCAGAATAGGGCAAGGGCCCCACAATGGGTGCACAAGCTATCTGCACAGCATACTGTGGAGGGAGTTGTCAAGGGACCAGCGAGGATGGTATGAGCTTCTCGTACTGTTTTTAAAGCTATGTTTTCTTGATTCAGCACTTGCCCAGTTACGGCACCCTTTGACTGTTTTCTGGAGTTTTGAGGAAGATGGCTGTATTAGTCAGCCAAAAGGGTGTTGATGCAAAATACCAGAAACTGGTTGGTTTTTATAAAGGGCATTTATTTGGGGTAGGAGCTTACAGACACCAGACCATAAGCTTAAGTTACCCTCACCAACGTCTATTTTCACATGTTGAAGCAAGGTGGCTGTTGAGGGTCTGTGAGGGTTCAGGCTTCCTGGGTTCCTATCTTCTGGGGTCTTGCTTCCCTCTGGGTTCAGGGTTCCTTTCTTCCCAGGGCTTGTTTCTTCCTGGGCTCAGGGTTCCTCTCTTCCTGGGGCTTACTTCTGTTTCCTCTATGAGCTTACTTCTTGGGACTCCAGCGTAAGTCTTCAGCATCAGTCTCCAATATCAAAACTCCAAAAACCATCAGCTCTGACCTTTGCCATGCCTTTTATCTGTGAGTCCCCAGTCACCAACGGGTAGGGACTCAATGCCCTAATCATAACTAAATCATGCACAGGTACAGATCAGATTACAAGCATAATCCAACATTTCTTTTTGGAATTCATCAATTATATCAAACTTCTACAGTGCTCCTACCAGGGTTTGGTAGTTTTGGTGGGAATGGCTCCCTAGCATGGCTTATGCCACTACTGTGGTCGACCAGAGGTCTTTCCTTTTGACCTCCCTGCTCAGGCCCCCATGCATACAGGCCTTTACAGCAGCAAAGCTGTTTCACTTCTTACCTCACTAGATCCTCCCATGGGCCCCTAAAGGGTAAACAGAAAAGTAATTAACACCTTCTCATGCATAAGAATCTGGGAATGCAGAGGGTTAGTGACTTCCCCAAGACCAAACTATGAGTATATGGCAGAGGCAGTATTTGGACCCAAGTGTCCTGTTCTTACCTCAAACTGTTCCGCTGCAAGAGTTGACTTTGAGAGAGTGCATTAGGCAGAACATGGATGAAGTTTTTTTTTTTTATTTACCTGGGCAATGGAGAGAGAAGGAGCAGCAAATTGGGAACTTCTGTTAGGAAAGTGTGGGCTACAAGTTATAGAATAGTTAACTAAAGCTTCCTTTAGCAAAAAGGTATCTAATAATCTCATGTAAGAAGCCTGAAGGTGGGCAGCTGCAGTTTTGGTAAAAGAGGCTAACGGTGTCATCAAAACTTGTGCTAGCTCCATGTTCCCACTTTGCCTTCCTTAGACTCTTTTCCATTATTAGTCTTGTGCAAAGTGGCTACTGCACCTCCACAATAGCATTCCAGGTGGAAAGGAAGGCAGCAGGCATAAGAAGACTTTCCTTTGCTGGCAAGAAAACTGACCAGAAAGCAACACCCCCCCACCCCTCCTTATTTCTCATTGACTGGGACTGTGGTGCCTGAAAGCATGTACCCAGCAAAGGGGAACTGAATAGCCATGACTGTTTTAAGGTCAGTTCTATTTCAGACCTTGAGAACAGGCATATTTTCCATCATGAACCAGATCAATCAGCAAGGAGCAGGGAGGCAGGGGGAAATGCTGTTGTCTCAGCAACTTCCAGTCTCAGTCTAGTAACTAGAACAGCAACACGGAACTTTGGAGAAGTTCTTCTTCCAGGTGGAATATGTAATTGCTTCCTGGGGTCTTGAGATGATGTTCCATTTGTTGACCAAAAATAACACTCCCATTTCTCAATGGCTAACTACAGAATTGCGTAAGTATATACCTTTTCTCAGTTCCTCATTAAAGGAAAATTAAAACTCTAAGACCACTGGGAAAAAAATCTTCAAATGAGTTTTTTATGACTAAGAACAAAGATTAAGGAGGGATGTGAGGGTTAGAGAAGAGGCATTGGGGGCTTTGAAGTCCTGAGGGGAGTGGCCCTCAGGTCAGACTGCTGGTGTTTGAATCTGGACTCGGCCCCTTACCTACTCCCTCATAATTCTAGGAGAGTTGATGGTCCTTGCTCTGCCTCAGTGCTCCAATGTGTAAAGGGAGAGTGATTGGAAGTGCTTACTGTATAAGGTGTGAAAGATGTCTATCCTGTGCCTAGGTGAAGTAGATGCTCAATAACAGCCCATCTCTGGGAAGTGGACTTGGCCCAATGGATAGGGCATCCACCTACCACATGGGAGGTCCAAGGTTCAAACCCTGGGCCTCCTTGACCCGTGTGGAGCTGGCCCATGCGCAGCACTGATGCGCACAAGGAGTGCTGTGCCACGCAGGAGTGCCCCCGCACAGGGGAGCCCCGCGTGCAAGGAGTGCACCCCGCAAGGAGAGCTGCCCAGAGTGAAAGAAAGTGCAGTCTGCCCGAGAATGGCACTGCACACATGGAGAGCTGACACAAGATGATGCAACAAAAAGATTCCCGGTGCCGCTGATAAAGATAGAAGCAGTCACAGAAGAACACACAGTGATGGCCACAGAGAGAAGACAACTGGGGGGGGGGGGGGGGCGGGGAGGGGAGAAGGAGAGAGAAATAATTTTTTTTAAAAATCTTAAAAAAAAAATACCAGTTCATCTCTAGTATTAGTCTTGTCACTACTCCTGCCTGCTCACTGAGTACCTTTGTATATGAGGCTAATGCATATTAGTTGCTCAGCCTCAAGTCTGGCCTCTCTTCTGGTTGGTCCCTATAACATGTCCAGAGCGATTATCCCAAGCTTGTCTCTTCATTTTACTCACTCTCTTGTTTATAGCTCTGTCATGACCGCCACTGCCCACAGGCTTAAAGTCCAAATTCCTTAGCCAGACTTGGTTCAAGAGCTGGGCCTGTGGGAGATAGTTTCAATCTCTTTCCTCAGGAACTCTGGCTGAGCATTTGGTTGCTAAAGTGGAAACCCCATGGTGTTTGATGGGCATCCACTATGGGCCTAGTTGCGGCATTAGATATGTGCTTTGGAAGGACAAGCCTAGCTGCAGTGCAGAAAATCAAGCTTAGTGAGACAAATGAATATAAGAACACACAAATTTCTACACCCTAGATGTGAGTTTTGGATAAGAACAAAGGATTGTGGTCTAGGTATTCTGGGATCATAAATGATGGAAGGCCTGTCATTGGCATCATGTGGAAGATGGCGTTGTGCTCATAAGCAATGTTCTGCCCAGAGTGGCTGGCCACATCAAGGCCTCCCCTTTCTTCCACTCATGTAGAACTCATGCATGTGTTCCTGGCCCCAAGAAGCCACGGACAGGAGCTGGAGCTATCGCCGCCCAACTCTGGGGTGCTCTCCAGAGCCCACCTGGACCGCATGACGTCAGCCACCCACAAGGGGTTCCCAGTGTTTGGAGGCTCCCCTGGTTAACTGAGTGCATTCTGAACTCTCCCATGTAACAGCATGTGTTCTAGAATTTTCTCTCTCAAACAAGGAATAAATGCTGATGCCTTTGGCACTTAGACACAATTTCTAGGAGTGCCTATGGGGAAAGCTACCTCCTGTGAATGAATTGAACCTGTGATTTTGTTGCTGTTTTGTCTGTGTGTATATCCTTAACTTATGAATAAAACCCATCAAATGCTTAATTAAATGTTTCTTCTTGGCTTTTGCTTCCCTTTACAGTATAACGAGGAGCTCCACTATGTGGAACCTTGCCTGAATGGGACATTGGTGCAAGCTGACCGGACAAATAAAGAGGTAAGGGGCTGCCACCAGCCAGGGATCATTGCGCAGCTTCAGCTCCCTCAGAGAAAGAGTTTGTAATGATTTTGCCCTAATTTTTAGAAACTCATTGAATGTTTTGTCATTTTTTTTAGGTTCCTTGAGCCTACAGAGTATAGAATACTTATTTCAAGGCACAAATGATATGGTGGCTAAAAATGATACAGTAGCTAACATTGAGGTCAGATGCCTGCTAGTTTGGAAACAGTTGTATTGATTTTCTTTCTCTTGGTCTTAAGCACATCCTATGTCAGCACCACTGAAGAAGTATGGCTCTTGCTGAGACTTCAAAAAAAAGAAATTGAGCCTAATTTTCATATCTCATGTTGCACTTTTCACAAGTTGTTAAATAATCGTTGGGGTGGCTATTTGCCTATATTCCTGATCATGAGGGCAATGTCTGACTCACCACTGTGAGCCCAGGGAGGCTTGTGTGAGGTGCTGGCATGTCCTGGAGAGGCAGGGCGTAGGCCTGGTGCTAGCTCAGCTGCAGGGAGCAGGAACACTTGACGTGGGCCTCTCTAATGTAGTGAGTGAGGAAGACTTGGAGAAATTAATTCCAGCTCTAACACAGAATCAGAAGGAAAAATTATACCAGAGTTAGAATACAAGCTTCACTTTGATGTGGGAGAAAACCATAATACCTTCTATTTTATCAGGAAGAAACAAGTATGTTGCAGTTCGAAGGATGGTGTGTATAGGGAATGTTCATCTTTAGCCATTTTCTAGATTAAGAGAGTAGGACTGAGTAGGTATTGAAAGATACACTGGCTGAAAATGTCCCAAAATTGATGAAGAAACAAATATATATACATAATAGGCTGAGCACATTTCTAATAGGGTAAACCCAGTAAATCCATGCCAAACACATTATAACAAAATAGACAAAGAGAAAAGTCTTGAAAACGGCCAGGTGGGAATGATGCATTACTTACAGGAAACACCAGTTTGGATGGCAGCAGGTTTCTCGTCTGAGATCATGGAGGCCAGAAGGAAGTAGCACATTTTTTTTGAAGTACTGAAATAAAAGGACTTTTATCTCAGAATTCTATATTAAGAAGGGAAACCAAGACATTCTCAGACAAAGGAGAGCTAAGAGAATTTGTTGCCAGCAAACCTACTTTTAAAGAATGGTTACAAGTTCTCTAAAGAGAAGTGAAACGATAACAGAGGAAGGTTTGGAACTTGAGAAAGGAAAGAAGACCATCGGAATGTTTAAAAATAGGGGTAATTACAGAGTATCCTACTTCTGAGGAGATTCTTAAATCATATATGATAGTTAAAGCAAACATTTTAACAGTAGCTGATTTAAAGATCAACAATCTTTGTTGAAGAAATACTCAAAACAACTATATTTAAAATGTGTGGAGGTTAAAGGGGCCTGAATGTAAAAAAGTTTTCTACGCTTCACTTGAAGTGGTAAATGCTGTATGCACCTGAGAAAAAAAACATGTTCTTAAGTCTAACCCATGCCTGTGGGTGAACTCTTTGTAAGTAGGACCTTTTGATGAGTCTACATCAGTTATGGTGTGACCCACCTCATTCAGGATGGGTTGTAATCCTATCCCTGGAGTCTTTTATAAGTGGAATGAAAGGGGGGAGGGTGAGAGGGGAAGAGGGTGGTCCAGAGAGTACTTGCTCCCTTGCACATGCACCATGGAAGCAAGAAGCTGAAATCATTGAAACCCAGAAGAGAAAAAGAGAGACCAGCAAATGTCACATATGCCTAGTCATGTGGCAGAGGAACCATGGGTCATTAGCAGCTGGTCTTTAGGAAGAAAGCATCGCCTTGATGATGCCTTGATTTGGGCATTTTCTCAGCCTCAAAACTGTAAGCTAATAGATTTCCACTGTTAAACCTGTACCAGTTCTTGGTATTTGCTTTAAGTAGCCTAAGAAACTAAAACACAGTGGACTTTGATATGTGTATATTATGATAGCTATAGCAATAACTAAGAAATGTGCAATATGTTCAAAAGCACTATCAGTAAAACAAGATAGAATCTTAACAAATATTCAAATAATGCACAGGAAGGAAAAAACAAAAACAGGAATGACAAACAGAATAAACAAAAAAATAATAATAAACTGGCAGACTTAAACCCTAACATATCATTAGTTATCTTAAACATAAATGATCTAAACACACTAATTAAGGACAGTGTTTGGAAGAGTGGATTAAAAACAACAAAAAAACCATGATCCAACATTATATTGTCTGCCAAGAGAACTGAATAAAAATGAAAAGCCCACATATGAATATATAAGGGACAAAGCTACGTTGAAAAGGAAATTTATATCACTAAAAGCTTACATTAGAAAAGTAGTATGTTCTCAAATCAATAATCTAAGTTCATACTTCAAGAAACTAGAAAAGTAACAGCAAAATAAACCCAAAGCAAGAAAATGATAAAGAGCATAAATCAGTGAAACTGGAAAAAAAAAGCAAAACAGTAGAGAAAACTCAATGAGACTGAAAGTTGATTCTTCAAAAAAAAGAAAATCAAAATCAAAATGATAATCTCTTTTCATTTTAATTGAAGATTTGTAAAACATTGAATAAAAAAGGAATATTAATGAACAAAAAACCCAGCATATAAAAGCTCAAAAGATAAAAAAGAAATATTAATGAAACAAAAAACCTGGCATGTAAGACATTGAAAACAAAAGCTTGGTACTTTTTATTTTAAAAATTTTTGGTAAAGTGTATACCATAAAATTTGCTATTTTAAATGTGCAGTTCAATGGCATTAGTCATTTACAACGTTGTTCTACCACCACCATTACTGAAACATTTTTATTACCCAACACAGAAACTCTGTACCCATTACAAATGAACTCCCTGTTTCTCCTTTCCTCTAGAATCTGGAAGTGCTATTTTATATCTTTGTACATTTTCTTATTCTAAATATATCATATAAGTGGAATCAAATATTATTTGTCCTCTTGTGACTGGTGTATTTCATTTAGCATAATGTCTTCAAGGTTCATCCATGTTGCAGCATGTATCAGAATTTCATTTCTTTTTATGGCTAAAATATTCCATTGTGTGGGTATACCACATTTTGATTATACATTCATCTGTTGATGATACTGGGTTGTTTCTACCTTTTGGCTGTCACAAATATTGCTGCTATCAGTGTTCATCAAGTACCTGTTTAAGTCCCTGTCTTCAATTCTTTTGAATATATACCTAGGAATGGAATTGCTGGGATTTGTTTTAATTCTGTTTTTAGCTTTTTGTAGTGCTACCAAACTGTTTTCCACAGTGACTGCACTATATCCCCACGGGCAATGCATGACATTTCCAAATTCTCCACATCCTTACGCACACTTGTTAATTTCTTTTTTTTAAAAAATAATAGGGAAGCGGATGTGGCTCAAGTGATTGGGTTCCTGTCTACCATATAGGAGGACCCAGGTTCGATCCCTGGGGCCTCCTGGTAAAGGCTTGCCCGTGTAGCAAGGCAGACCCACGCAGTGAGCTGGGCCCACGCAGCAAGATGATGACACTACAAGAGAGACAAAGGGGAGAGTCAAGGCAACTGAGGTGGTGCAAGTGTTGGGGAATCTCTCTCCACATTGGAGGTCCCAGGATCAAATTCTGGTGAATCTTAGAGGAGAAAAACAAGAAGAGAAGACAAAAAAAAAAAAAAAAGAGAGAGAGAGAGAGAAATAGATGCAGAAGCTCACACAGCAAATGGACACAGACAGCAAAAATAGCAGGGTGGGGGGAGGGGGAAAATCTTTGGTGATCCAGAAGGTGGGCTGTTGAATCATATTTTCTACAAAAGGCATGTTCACGTCTGCGGTGGAACTATATGTACCCTGGCAAACCATGTTCTTAGAGCTAATTCATTTGTGTGAGTGTAAGCCTATTGTAAGTAGGACCTTTTGATACAGTTACTTCAGTTGAGGTATGGCCCAGCGTGGGTCTTAATCCTCCTACTGGAGCCCTTTATAAGAGAATAAAATTCAAGGAGAGAAAAAAGTCATGGAAGCAAGAAGCTGAAAGCAGTGAAACCCAGGAGAGAAAGGAGAGCCCAGAAATGCTGCCATGTATCTTTCCATGTGACAGAGGAGTCCAGGATCTCCAGCAGCCACAGTCTGGGGAGAGAGCACCACCTAATGGTGCCTTGATTTGGACATTTTTCTCAGCCTTGAAACTGTAAGCATGCAAGCTAATAAAGTCCCACTGTTAAAGGCCAACCCATTTTATGGCATCAGCTTTTGGCAGCCTAGCAAACTCAAGCAAGGTCCTAACCCCTGGTTCTGTGAGTGTGAACCCATTTGTAAATAGGACCTTAAATGACGCTATTAGTTAAGGTGTGCCCAAACTGAAGGAGGGTGGGCCTTAATCCCCCCATGGGGAAATCCTTGAAAGGAAATAGGACATGGAAGGAGAAGCCATGGGAAAAAGTCAGAAGTCAAAAGAACCCAGAGGATAAAGAAGAAGACATTGTTATGTGGCAGAAAAGCCAAGGACCAAGAATTGCTGGCAGTGCTGTGTTTGGGAAGAAAGCCTCACTTTGCTGACACCTCAATTTTGGATTTCTCCTAGCCTCAAAACACTGAGCCAAGAAATCTCTGTTTAAGCCAAAAAGAAAAAAGCCATCCTAGAGGGTGTGAAGTGGTATCTCATTGTGGTTTTGATTTTCATTTTTCTAATGGTTCATGATACTGATCATCTTTTCATGTGCTTATTGGCCATATTTGTATCTTCTTTGGAGAATTATCTATTCAAGTCATTTTGCCCACTTTTAAGTTGGGCTGTTTATCTTTTTGTTGTTGATTTGTAGGAGTCTCATCATGTTTTAGTATAATCGAGACAATCTGAATTAGATTCTGGTATAAAATAATCAGATTCCAGGGTTTGTACTCTTCAGTGTCTCTCTAATTCAGTCCAAATCCCCAGAATTAGAGCCTTGAGCCCATTTCCTCATATTCTTCATATAATGGGGATGGGGATTATTCTTCCTCTATAATAGAATGGCTAGTATGATCCCTGACATTAGGCATTCATCCTCTGAATTGTCATTCTGACTAGAAGGTGCCAAGTCCTTTGAATAATTCATTCTTTGATCAGTATACTTACATGGATCTTGACAAGTTCTTATGGCTGCTAAATATTTGAGATTCTTTCCTACTGACACATTTTCAACTCTTTCCCTGGTGGCCGCTATCACCCTACCTCCAGGAAACAAAAGGGCTTGGGAGGCCTTCTAGAAGGTGGCATCTACAATAATTACATCAAGTACTTTTAGTCCATTGAAAGCCAAGTCTGGTTTCACAATTCTCAGGTGGCCCCCTGAAAACTCAGAACTTTAGTTTTAATTATGGCACTATTTCATAACGTTCATTTTAAAAACAACTACATCTGAATGGAGAGTGAGAAGATCTCAACTTGTCTTAAAACACAAGAAAGTTTAGGGTGAAAATGCTGACCCAGACCGGGTAGTCCTGGTTCACATATTTCCTATGATATTTCTTGAAATAGCCCATGGCACAACATCCTTGATCAAGTGGTCTTGAGGTTCTATTAAACTTTTGGTTTTTGTCTTTTAAAGGTATTATTTACTGTCTGGAGAGATTTTGCTCTGCTGTTTTATGTACCAAATCAACTTACATTCTTTTTCTTTAAGGAAAAAGAAACCATGACAAATTTAGTGAGCCTGGAGTTCAAATACAGAACTCTTATGAGTAAACTCTCATCCTAATCTACTTCAGAACTTCTAATCTCTTTGTGGTCTGAACCAGGGGAGAAGAGAGAAAAGGAGGAAGGAAGGAGATTGATATGGTTTTTCTCTGGTTTTATAATGAAGATGTTCTGAAATCCACTGAATTTCATGGCTCTGTTTAAGATTCATTTGTAAATATTTGTTGCAAAATCAACTGATTTTTAGAAACCCATGTAGCTCCCTTTCTTGGCAAGTTTGATCTTTTCCCATGGGATCAGGGAGACTGAAACTCATGAACTAACCGAAGTGTACATTAGAGTCGCTGGATTTTCCCCAATACTGTTTCTCCCAACCTGAGCTTTGTCAAAGGAGGTACCCCAGACTCTAAAACCGCCTACCTTCCATGCCCTTATGGGCATCCAGTGTACAGTTTGCCAGGATACAGGGGTAGGGTTTACATGATGATACTTAAGAAGAGAGTACCTCTTCTTCACATTGGGAAATTTGCCTGCCCAAGGACCAAGGGAGACAAAATTTGCAGTTAGAACAGACACTAGCCCACTTTTATTCTATTCAAAACTAAAAGATACTAAGAATTACATTGCTTTTTAAATATCATGAGTACATTAAGAACAACACACATAAGGAAAAATTTGGAACAATTTAAATGTAAATAAATTCTTTTAGATCCAAAGTAATTTAATGCACCATAACTTAGCGTGAATAAGAAAGGTCTATGTATATTGCAATGAAAGAGCAACGATGATGTATAGTTAGATTTTAAAAAGAAAGTTAATTGTAGAATAGTATACTTTATGATTTCTCTTTTCCCTAAAGAGAGATGATGGATGGATGAATGAATGGATGAATGAATGAATGGATGAATGGGAGGGAACGAGGATGAACAAAAACGTTTGCCAGAAAATATACCGAACTGTTAAGGTAGTCATCTCAGGCGTGAGGGATTTAGCAAGTATACTTAAATATATTTTTGTATAGTTTGAATCTTTAGCCCAATATACTTTTGCAATCAGAAATAACATTATTTTAATAATTGGTTTCCTATTCCTTAACTTAATACAAGTGGTTTTTAAAACTATTTCGTAGGTGTCTGAATACTAAGCTAGTTGCTTTCCAAAGATTGTGGATCCTCTCTGCTAATTTCCAGATAGCTTTGTTCCTTTGCAAATTGGCTGATTTTTCTTATCAATGGAAAGTGATATAGCCACATTTTAAATCCATATTTCTCTTTTGATCTAAATGAAGTCTAATGCTGCTATTTTATGTATATTTAAATGACACATAATGCAAAATGTTTACTAATCTTTTGCAGAGTTCAAGGTTGTTACCAAAAAGGTGATGTATGGGCTGCTTCTATAGGAGATGTGCTCCAGAAACTATCCTCAATGATTTCCATCTTTATGTTATATATATTTAATAAAATTTACTTGTTTGAAAATAACCAAACTACTATTAGGGAACTATCTAGATAGCTAATGCAGGTCAATACTTAGTTTTGGTTAAAACAATCAATATAGTACAGTAATTTTTTTGTTACTCTTTACTTCAGCTGTGTTCATTGTGAACTCCTTACGTGGATCTTGATGAGGGGTTAGCAAACTTTTTTTGGAAAGACCCAGATAGTAAATATTTTAGGCTTTGCCAGCCATATGGCCTCTGCTATAACTATTCAAATTTGCCTTTGCAGTTGAAGTAGCCAAAGGCCAGATGTAAATGAGTGGGCACGGCTGGCTGTGCACCAATAAAACTTAATTCACAAAAATAGGTAGCAGGCCAGATAGAACTCGGGGTTGTAGTCTGCCCATCCCTGTTCTATACTGCAGACAAGAGTAGGAGGAGAAGTCTGTCATTAAATAAAGAATTTACACTGACTCAGGGTACAATCTGCTTTCTGAAAAGGGCACACAGAAATTGGTAGTTGAGAGTTTGAGTTGCTCTTCTCATTTTAACTCTTTTAGCAGGTGTTTGGGCTAAATCTCTACATTGGACTGATTCTCTACCTTGAAGAGACTTGTCAGTTAAGTGATTTCTGATTTCCTTGTTCATCTGTATTTAATCTGAAGGCAAGAAGACATGGGTATATGCCATAAATAGAGGTAGATAGAAACTAATAACTCAGTAATAAATACAGGACTTTACAACTTAGAAAACACTTCTCATTTGGTTCTCATGATTGTTACCATTTTTTTCACATTTTATACCTCTGTAGTCCTGGGCCCTGATATATATGGTCAGCTGAATGAGCAGATGAATGAAGAGATGGAGATGCTAAGAGAGCTTAAGTGACTCACCCAGGGACAAACAACAAAAAAGTGAAGAACTACTTTCCTAATAACCCATCTTATTATTCCAGATACTATCCTTCTCTTAGTCACACTCCCTGATCAGGTAGAGTTATCTTTCTGACACGGTTCATATCAGTTCATTCTTCTGAGGTCTGTAGAATAAAGTAATTCAGATTTATGTTCCAAAAGAGTACTGTTGAATACAATGTGCTGGTGGCATTTAAGTAACAAGGTATTCTTTCAGAGCTATGGTGCCTACCTTAGTGGAAAGGGCACAACCACTTGTTTGTATGAATCATGAATTGAAGGATGATCCAAAAGTTTGTTCATCCTTTCTCTTTATATGGCAATCCGTTGAGTTCTTTATCATGGACTTCTCCATGACACATGGACAGGTCTGCTAAAGCCTTGTATATGTTTCTATGTCTAATCCTCCTTGGTTCCAGCACTCAGTTAAGGGGAAACTATTCAAGCAAATAGTTGTCCTGTTGTTGCTTGACAATGACCTGGGGGCTGTGCCTCTTGCCACCTCCTCCCCAGTCAGGGGATGCTGTATAGGCTGCCTTTCATTAGCTTTGTTCTCTGGTTCCCATGCTTTCTGTGACATCTTGATTCGCCCTGTGACAGCTGGCTCGATGCTACATCCCATCAAATGCACAGACTGCCCACTTCCTAATGCTTCTTCCTTGGTTCCCTGTCTTGATGTCTAAAGTTCAGTGGAGCTTTGGGATAGCATTAATGACATCATCCAGACCTGGAGACCCCAGGGAGTAGTTATATGAGTAGAAATACTCATACACTTTATCATAAATGTTCACACCTCAGTTACCCATTGCCTATGTAGCAAAGTTATTTGGACAGCAAAGCTATTTAGGGGACTCTTTGGATTCTCACTCAGAGCCTGCTTATTCTTATTTGGTACACAATTTTAACTAATTTGGTGATTAACCAACAATGTAATAAAAGCAGTTGGGTGGGGGAAGACAAGAGGGCTATCCTGAGACATCTTTCTCTTTCAATGTACCTCATCCCATGGAGTAGTGCTGCTGAATGACCAAACCATAAACCCACAAATCATCCTGGCTTGTAGTCACATCAATTCTTCTTAGTAGTCTTCAGTTATCCCCACAACTCTGCTCTAGTCACCCCCTTCCCAGTTCTCATCACTGTCACCTTCCCCCTGCATCTCTGCATAGTCTCCAGGTGGAGTTCCTGGCCCTCCATGTGTGTGCTCCTGGGCTGAAGGCCAAGGGACCTGTTGAAGCCCAAGCTGCTTATGTGAGGGCCCTGCTAGCATTCCTGTGTTGTCTCCTGGCTGCTCTTAGGATAAGGGCAAACTCTCTATAAATTACTAAGGGGTCCATACGTCCCTGTTTGCCCAGCAAGATATGCCTCTGATCAGGGTCATCTTTTGTCTATCACTTGCCTACCTGCCCCTCAACGTGCAAGTCCACTCCATGGACACTCATGCTCTGCATTTTATCACTGTGGCATCTCTTTCAACCATACCTGGTCTGTCAAAGGCACTCACATGTCCACTGATTAAATAACAAGTTAATGGTTTCTCATCCTGCTTTGGTTTAAAATGGAGGCCTAGGTCATAAGGGTAACAGGAAGAGCTAGAGGTAGGCAAACTGGCAGCTGGAAAATATGGATACCACAGCCTGATAGTTTAGATACATCAGCCAGGTGAACTTGGAGCCCAACACCCTAGGCTATCTAGGATTTTGGTATAAGTTATAGCAACATATATATATCTCCCATTAGAGCAGGGGTTCTTAACAAGGGGTCCATGAGTTTGAATTGAAATTCAAAAAAACATTATTCTTTTGGGATTGTGTTTGTATAGGTTGATGTATTTATTAAATAATACACAGTAGAGTATGGACTTAGTAAAGGGGTCCATGGTTTTCACCTGACTGGCAAAGGGGTTCATGGAACAAAAAAGTTTAAGAACCCCTGCATTAGAGTCACTGTTCAGTAGGACAATTTTGAGTCTTTGGGGCAAATTTAAATTCTAATCTATTTTGGAGAACAGGAGTTGAGTACTTTCAGAGTAAAAAATGCCTAACTGGTAAGCACGAGGTTAACGTAACTCCTGGTGTGTCAGCTTACCTCTGAGAGCAACCCCTTTCACCCCTTCCCATCCATAGGACGGGGGTTTAGTAGTACCCACCCCCCATACCCCTATCACATAGGAGCTCTGGAATGACTAAATGGGATAAACACTTTGAAGACCTATTGTTCCATGCTTGGTATCATAACAAATGTGACTGATTATTTATTTCCATAATAATGATTAATATTGTTTTCTTAAGAGGTGTTTCTATCCAAAGTAGTTATGATATAGAAAGATAGAGCATTAAAAGTCTAAACCTGGGTTTTACGAGGACACGCATTCCAAGTACATTTCCTCCCAGGGAGACAAGTTCTTCAATATTAGGTCCCTGTGTGCAAACCTTACCTCCAGGTCACTCAGCTTTCCAGACTTCTAATTGAAACTTGCCCAAACCACCAAGCTAGAATGCACTTAATTTCACAAATTCTTAGTGAATGATATTGGAAGTTTTACCTTAGAGTGTGGCACAGAAATAGGTCAGAACTTTGATTCACATATGTATCTTTGGCTCTTGTAAATAGAACAATCTCTGAGTAAAATATGATCAAATTGCCCAGAATATTTAGCTCAGTCTATAGACCACCCCAAAGACTTGTTAAAATAGTTCTGTTTGTGAGGGTAGTCATGAGGCTCTGGTTTTTAGTGGACAGCATCTAATATCTGAGACACAGTAGACTATCCTCCCAATTGGGAACCACCCATGCTCTTGAGAGATTCCTTTCCCTCTGTTTGATAGCATCAAGCCTCCCCAAGATGGGGGTACAACACCTTCCCATTCATTGAATGGGTCTCCACCCAATGATATAACACGCTATGACAAGATGAGCACTCACACACTCCCTAGAAACCTGCCCCAGGTGCACCCTGTGCCAAATGCCCCCCATCAAACACCTTAAACAAGTAACCCTTCCTTATTATATTTTCTAAAGAGTTTTCTCAACGTTATAGTTTCAGCCATATACCTGAAAAACTCCCATGTTCACCTACTCCCCCCAAAACCTTCCCCTAATTCCATGGACCATCTAACCCATCCTCCCAACCCTTGGCCCGCTCAAGCCTGCAAAGCCCCACCCAATAATATCCCTATGAGCCTGTCTTATCCCTTCCCTGCACAACTACTTGCCTCCACTTTATCATAGATTTCACCCATGTAGACGCCAGCTCACAACCTTCCTCTCCCCCCCAATTTCCTGTAAGCCTGTCATCCAGTCTCTAGCTCTCTGAGACAGCTTGGTTTACTTAATTCATATCAGAGAGGTCATGTAGTATTTGTCCTTCAATGCCTGACTTGCTTCACTCAACATAAGGTCCTCAAGATTCATCCATGTTATCCCATGTGTTAGCACTGTGTTCCTTCTTACAGCTGAGTAGTATTCCATTGTATGCATATACCACGTTTTGTTTATCCATTCATCTGTTGATGGGCATTTGGGTTGAATCCTGCTTTTGAAAATAATGTATAATGCCGCTAAGAACATTGATATGCATATATTGGTTTGTGCCCTTGTTTTCAGTTATTCTGGGTATATGCCTAGCAGTGAAATTGCTGGGTCCTATGACAAATCTACAGAGAGTTTTTTGAGGAACAGCCAAACTGTCTTCCAGAATGGCTGGATCCTTCTGCATTCCCAACAGCAGTGGATGAGCGTTCCCGTTCCTCCACATCATAACACTACAAGTTAGTCTTGTTTTTTAAATAGCTACCAGTCTAATGGATGTAAGATGGTATCTCATTGTAGTTTTGATTTGCATTTTCCTAATAGCTAGTGATGCTGAGCATCTTTTCATGTGCTCTTTAACCATTTGTATTTTTTCTTTGGAGAAGCATCTGTTCACATCTCTTGCCCATCTTTTAAATGGTTTGTTTGTATTTTTATTTTCAAGATATAGGATTTTTTTATATATGCTTGATATTAATCTCCTATCAGATATATGGTTACCAAGAATTTTCTCCCATTGGGTAAGCTGCCTTTTCACTTTCTTGATAAACTTCTTTGAGGTGCAAAAGTCTTTAATTTTGAGGAGGTCCCATTTATCTATTTTTTCTTTTGCTACTCATGCTTTGGGTGTGAAGTTCATGCAGCATTTCCTATTACAAAGGTCCTCTAGATGCTTCCCTACATTGTTTTCCAAGGTCTTTATGGTCTTGGCTCTTATATTTAGATCTTTGATCCATCTTGAGTTGACTTTTGCATAACATGCAAGATGGTAATCCTCTTTCATTCTTTTGCATATGGATATCCAGTTCTCCAAGCACCATTTGTTAAGAGGCCATTCTCTCCCAGTTGAGTGGGCTTGGTGGCCTTGTTGAGTATCAGATGACTGTATATGTGAGGATTTATATCAGAACTCTCAATTCAGTTCCATTGGTCAGTTTTCCAACTTTGTGCCAATACCATGCTGTTTTTTTTTTTTTATTGACTTTGTAATAATATTACATTAAAAAATATATATATATGAGGTCCCATGCAACCCCACCACCCCCACCCCACCTCTCCCCCGCCAGCAACACTCATTCCCATCATCATGACACATCCATGAATACCATGCTGTTTTGATCACTGTAAGTTTGTAGTATGTTTTAAAGTCATGTAAAGTGTGATTCCTCCAATTTCACTTTTCTTTTTCAATATGTCTTGGACTATTTGGGGCCTTTTTCCTTTCCAAGTAAATTTTTTTTTAATTTCCTTTTTTTTCTTTTAAATGTTACATTCAAAAAACATGAGGTCCCATATACCTCCCCACCCCTCCCACATCAACAACCTCTTTCATCATTGCAGCACATTCACTGCACCTGGTGAATACATTCTGGAGCACTGCTGCACCACATTGACAGTGATCCACATTATAATCCACACTCTCCTCCAGTCCACCCAGTGGGCCACTATAGGACACACAACGTCCAGCATCCATCCTTGCAGCACCACCTAGGACAACTCCAACTCCTGAAAATGCCCCCACACCATATCTCTTCTTCCCTCTCCCAACCATCAGCAGCCACCATGGCCACCCTCTTCACATCACTACTACAATTTCTTCCCTAACTAATCACAGTAGTTCCCCAGCAGAACACCAGTAAGTTCACTCTAATCCATACTCTATTCCTCCATCTTGTGGGCCTGGGATCGCTATGTCCAGTCCCCCTCTACATCAAGAGGGGGTTTAGATTCCATATGGATGATGGATGCAATTCTCCTGATTGCAGCTGTACGTACTCTTGGCTCCCTGGTGTGGTGGTTGACCCTCTTCACCTCCCTGTCAGCTGGCCAGGTTAAGTCCAAGAAACCAGATGGTAGGAGCCACAAGTCTGCTGAGGCCCAGGGCCTGGCCATCACACCGATAGTTCAGAGACCCAGGTCTCCTGAGTATACACCAATCCAAACACCAACCACAGGTCCATTAAAAATAATAGAAAAGACATGTGTAGAAAGGTTACATCTGAGTCCAACTCCATCACACTCAGGAACACAAACTCCAAAGTCAGGCCAACTGACATGGCCCTGAACTCCAGAGCCACCTGCCTTGACCATAGAACCTGTGGATCACTGCAGCCCTCAGGAGAACCAGCACCTAGGTTTCCATCTACCTTGGCTGTCTCTGGTACCCTGCCAGGGCAAGCATAAGCATCACCGCCTGATGACCTCCCGACTCTTTTTTGGAGACTCTTAGCCATATAAACTCACTTGTCCTTTCCATTTCCCCCTTTTTATCCAAAGTCAAAAAGCAGTTTGTAACACCTGATATTACATGTGGGCTAAGATATTCTGCTGGTTTGAGTTGACCTCTTTGTTCATGGTCTTTTTGTAGTTACATCATCAGCTGGTGCTTGGTAGTAATCCCTCAGTGCCAGGGAGGCTCATCCCCGGGAGTCATGTCCCATGCTGGGGGGAAGGCAATGCATCTACATGCTGAGTTTGGCTTAGAGAGTGGCCACATTCGAGCAACATGGAAACTCTCAGGAGGTAACTCTTAGGCAGCCCACAGCTATAGGCCTAGTTCATATTTCAGGCACTCAGGCTCATAATCAGAGTCATTAATTTCAAGGGCTCATCTTTGGGCCATCCATCTTTATTGGTTTTTGCCATTGCACTTGGGGGATTTTTGTTGTTCCATGGGGGAATGTGATAGAGCTCCCCTGGTCAGGAATTCAGCACTCTCTCATCTGTCATTTCCAACTGAAACATCTATGAAAATATCCAAACCTTTCTATGTGCCCTGTATACATGCCCTGGAGAACTCCCTCCCAACTGTGTGCCCCCCACTAATGACACCCCACACAAGCGCTCCTCCCCTGCCTTAGTTGAACCTCTCTGTAGTCCAAAACTTCTTCAAAAAGGATTCCCAATATATTGCCAGGTTCCATTGATAGAAAAATGGAATATAGTGATGGGTTTAAAGGCTAGATACAGATATATAGAAAGTTAGAAAAATTAAATAAAGGAAAAATAAATTGGGGTATCAAAGAAATGAAAAAATGAAAAAGCTTTGTTTTTGACACTTTGCCTTTCATCACTGCTATAGGTGTTGCCCTGTATGTACAGTGGCAAGGCAATTTCTTCCATTTCTTCCTCAGTGTCTGCCTCCTTTCTTTCTTTTTTCCCCCCTGATTATTAAGTTTCTCTTGATATGCATTTTAGGTCACAGTAGTTCACATATGCAATATATGGTACTCCCACATATCCAACATCAAACCCTTTGTCCCTTCCCCAACAGTGATCTTTTTGCATGTCCATGTTATATTTGCTGCAGCTAATGTACAGATATTGAAACGATAGCTTTCAAACATGGTTCTATTTGCGTTTACATTATGGTTTATATTTTAGACTATACAATTTTCTAAATTTTTAGTTATCTTATGTTTTACATTATGGTTTACATTTTAACCTATAGATTTTTATACATTTTTGGTGTAATTTAACATGACCTATATCCATCATGGCATGATCTGTGGAACACTTCCATTACCCCACAGTTACCCTGATTCCATGTATTCAACACCTCTTTCCCCCTTCCCTCAGAGTCCATCATGACAATAAATCTTCATTACTTGAGGGACCATATTCAGAGATACTTGGAAAAATGTTGAGGACTTGGCATACTTGACTGCCCTAACCCATTGGGAGCCATTGATTCTCTCAAGAGATACAATTCCCTTTGTTTGAGAACATCAGTTCTCCCCAGGATGTGGGTATACCTTCACTCTCATTGTATTGGTCTCCACCCAATGATATAATCCACTCTGACAAAATGAGCACTCACACACTCCCCAGAAGCTTGCCCTGTGTCAGATGCCCCCTCTTAAGCATCCCCAACAGGCAACCTTCCATATTACACTCTCTAAAGAGTTTTCTCTGCACCACAATTTCAACCACATACCTGATAATCTCCCATGATCACCCTCTCTCTAATTTCTTGGGCAATCTGACCTATTCTCCCATCCTAGCACCCCTAAAGCCCATGCAGCCCCACACAAAGTTATCCCTGTGCCCCCATTTTGTCCCTTCCCTGTACAAATACTTACCTCCAGCTTATCATTGATTTCACCCAAGTAGCTGTCAGCTCACAACCTTCCTCTACCCTCCAAATACCTTAAAGTTTATCATCAAGTCTCTGGCTCTCTGAGACAGCTTGGTTTACTAATTTCATATCAGAGAGGTCATGTAGTATTTATCCTTCAAGGCTGGGTTGCTTCACTCAACATAAGGTTCTCAAGGTTCATCCATGTTATCACATGTGTTCGTACTGTATTTGTTCTTATAGTTGAGTAGTATTCCATTGTATGTATATACCACATTTTATTTATCCATTCCTCTGTTAATGGGCATTTGGGTCGATTCCAACTTTTGGCAATAGTGAATAGTGCTGCTATGAACATTGGTGTTCATATATCAGTTCGTGTCCCTGTTTTCAGATCTTCTGGGTATATACCCAGCAGTGGAATTGCTGGGTCATATGGCAAATCTATAGCTAGTTTTTTGAGAAACTGCCAAACTGTCCTCCAGAGTGGCTGGATCCTTCTGCATTCCCAACAGCAGTGGATGAGTGTTCCCATTTTTTCACATCCTCTCCAATAATTGTAGTCTTCTGATTGTTTGATAGCTGCCGGTCTTATGGGAGTAAGATGGTATCTTATTGTTGTTTTGATTTGCATTTCCCTAATAGCTAGGGGTTTTGAGCATTTTTTCATGTGTTTTTTAGCCATTTGTATATCATCTTTGGAGAAGTGTCTGTTCAAATCCTTTTTCCATTTTTTAAATGGGCTTTTTGTCTTATTATTTTCAAGATACAGGAGTTCTTTATATATGCAAGATATAAGTCTCCTATCAGATATATAGTTACCAAATATTTTCTCCCACTTTGTAGGCTCTCTCTTCACTTTCCTGACAAACTCCTTTGAGGTGCAGAAGGCTTTAATTTTGAGGAAGTCCCATTTATCTATTTGTTCTTTTGCAGCTCGTGCTTTTGGTGTGAAGTTCATGAAGTCGTTTCCTATTACAAGGTCCTGTAGATGCTTCTCTACTTTGCTTTCCAAGGTCTTTATGGTCTTGGGTCTTATATTTAAGTCTTTGATCTATCTTGAGTTGATTTTTGTATAAGGTGTAAGTTGGTAATCTTCTTTCATCCTTTTACATATGAATATCCAGTTCTCCAGTCACCATTTGTTGAAGAGGCCATTCTCTCCTAGTTGAGAGGGTTTGGTAGCCTTGTCAAATGCCATATGACGGTATATATGAGGATCTATGTCAGAACTCTCAGTTCGGTTCCATTGGTCAATGTGTCTATCCTTGTACCAATACCATGCTATTTTCACTATTGTAGCTTTGCAGTATGTTTTGAAGTCAGGTAGTATGATTCCTCCAATTTCATTTTTCTTTTTCAATATGTCTTTGGCTATTCAGGGCCTCTTTCCTTTCCAAATAAATATCATAGTTAGTTTCTCTAGTTCATTAAAGAATGATGTGTTGATTTTTATTGGGATTGCTTTGAATGTGTAGATCAGTTTTGGTAGGATAGACATCTTAATAATATTTAGTCTTCCCATCCATGAACAGGGAATATCCTTCCATTTAATTAGGTCTTCTTTGATTTCCTTGAACAGTGTTGTGTAGTTTTCTGTATATAAGTCTTTTACATCTTTAGTTAAATTTATTCCTAGGTATTTGATATTTTTATTTACTGTTGTGAATGGTATTCAATTCCTGATTTCCTCCTCAGATTGCTCATTACTGGTGTACAGAAATGCTACTGATTTTTGTGCATTTATTTGTAACCTGTGACTTTACTGAACTCATTTATAAGTTCTAGAAGCTTTGTTGTAGACTTCTCAGGGTTTTCTATGTACAGGATCATATCATCTGCAAATAGTGAAATTTTGACTTCTTTCTTTCCAATTTGGATGCCTTTTATGTCTGTTTTTTTGCCTCAGTGGTCGAGCAAGTACTTCTAAGACTATGTTAAATAGGAGGGGTGATAGTGGGCATCCTTGTCTTGTTCCTGATCTTAGAGGGAAACATTTTCGGATTTCACCAGTGTGAATGATGTTAACTGTAGGTTTTTCATATATACCCTTTATCATGTCCAGAAAATTTCCTTCTATTCCTGTCTTTTGCAGTGTTTTTTACCAAGAAAGGGTGCTGTATTTTGTCAAATCCCTTTTCTGCATCTATAGATATGATCATGTGATTTTTTTCCCCTTCAATCTGATTAAGTGGTATATCACACTGATTGATTTTCTTATGTTCAACCATCTTTGCATACCAGGGATGGAATGCACTTGGTCGTGGTATGTAATTTGTTTGATGTGCTGTTGAAGACAACTAGCAAGTATTTTGTTGAGGATTTTAGCATCTAGATTCATTAGAGAGATTGGTCTGTAATTTTCCTTTCTTGTGCCATCTTTGGTTTTGGTATTAGAGTAATGTTGGCATCATAGAATGTTAGGCAATGTTCCTTCTATTCAATTTTTTTAAAGAGTTTGAGCAAGATTGGTGTTTATTCTTTCTGGAATATTGAGTAGAATTCACCTGTGAAGCCATCTGGCCCAGGACTCTTCTTAGTTGGGAGGTTTTTAATGACTGATTCTATCTCTTTACTTGTGATTGGTTTGTTGAGATCATCAATTTCTTCTTTTGTCAGTATAGGCTGTTTATGTGTTTCTAGGAATTTGTCCATTTCCTCTAAATTGTCCTTCTTGTTGGCATATAGTTTTTCAAAGTATCCTCTTATGATAGTCTTTATTTCTGTGGTGATGTCCCCTTTCTCATTTCTTATTTTGTGTATTTGCATCTTCTCTCTTTTTTTCTTTATTAGTCTAGCTAAGGATTTGTCAATTTTATTGATATTCTCAAAGAACCAGCTCTTTGTTTTGTTTATTTTTTCTAGTGCTTTTTAATTTTCTATTTCATTTAGTTCTACTCTGATCTTTGTTCTTTCTTCTTCTTTGGAGGGGTTAGTTTGTTGTTGTTGTTGTTTACTGATTCCTCCAAGTGTGCAGTTATGCCTTTGATTTTAGCTCTTTTTCTTTTTTGATGTATGAATTTATGGCTATGAATTCTCCTCTCAGTACAGCATTTGCTGCATCCCATAAGTTTTGATATGTTGTGTTGTCATTTTCATTGGTTTCGAGGTAGTTACTGATTTCTTTTGAGATTTCCTCCTTGATCCACTGTCTAAGAGTGTGTTGCTTAACTTCCATTTCTTTGTGCCTAATCTGGTTCTTTGGCCCTTGCAGATTTCCAGCTTCATTCCACTGTGGTCAGAGAAATTACTTTGTATGATTTCAATCTTTCTGAATTCATTAAGACTTTCTCTGTGGCCTAGCATGTGGTCTATCTTGGAGAATGATCCATGTGCACTTGAGAAGAGTGTATATCCTTCTGTATTTGGGTGTAATGTTCTGTATATGTCAGTTAGGTCCAGATCCTCTAATATATTGTTCAAAGTCTTTGTTTCTCTATTGAATTTCTGTTGAGATGTTCTGTCCAATGATGATAATGGTGTATTAAGTTCCCCCAATTTAATTGTAGAGGCATCTATTCCTTCACTTAGTTTTTCCAGTGTTTGCCTCATGTATTTGCAGACACCCTGGTTAGAAGCATAAATGTTTATGATAGTTCTTTCTTCTTAAAAGATTACCCCTTTTACTAATATGTAGTGTCCATCTTTGTTTCTCACAATAGTTTTGCATTAAAGTCTATTTTTTCTAATATTAATATAGCTACTCTGCCCTTTTTTGGTTATTCTTTGTTTGTACAATTGTTTTCCAGCCATTCACTTTCAACCTCCTTGAGTCTCTGGGTCTAAGATGGGTTTCTTGTAGACAGCATATAGACGAGTCATGTTTCCTTATCTAGTCTACCAATCTGTGTCTCTTGACAGGTGAATTTAACCCATTGACATTCAGTGTTATTACTCTCAAGGAATTACTTACATTAGCCATATTTTCTTTGTATTTGTGTTTTTGTTGTTTTTATTTCTCTTTTTGTCTTTTTAGTTGTTCTTATACTCTCCTCCAACTCTGTGTCTCCTGTTTTTTCTTTCCTCCTGTAGAACTCCCTTTAGTATTTCTTGAAGGGCAGGTTTCTTGTTGGCATATTCTCTTAGTTTCTGTTTATCTGTGAATATTTTGAACTCTCCATCATTTCTGAATGCCAGCTTTGCTGGATAGAGTATTCTTCACTGGAAATTCTTTTCTTTTAGTACCTTGACAATGTCATACCACTGCCTTCTCTCCTCCATGGTTTCAGATGAGAAATCAGCACTTAATTTTATTGAGCTTCCCTTGTATGTGATGGTTCTCTTTTCTGTTGCTGTGGTCAGTATTTTCTCTTTGCCTTGAGCACTGGATAATTTGACAAGTATATGTCTTGGGGCAGGCCTGTTGGGATTTATGCTGTTTGACATGCATTGTGCTTCATGACATGTATAACCATCTTCCTCAATGGGTTTGGAAGTTTTCAGCCATTATTTCCTCCAATAGCCTTTCTGTTCCCTTTCCCTTCTCTTCTTCTGGGATGCCTATAATGCATTTGTTTGTGCATTTTGTGTTGTCATTTAGATCCCTAAGTCCCTGCTGCATTTTTTCTATCTTTTATCTATCAATTCTACTGTCTGTTTGATTTCAGATGTACTGTCTTCCACATCACTAGTTATTTTTTGGATTTTGCCATTCATCACCATCATTTCCATTATCTTTTTGCATTTGTTTACAATTTCTTCTGTATACTCTCCAAGTGTTTTCTTAATATCTTTAATCTCTTCTTTCACTTCATTATGTTGGCCTATGGTATTTGGAGAGCTTTGATTAGTTTTTTGATGTTCTACTCCTCTTCTTGGTTTTTAGTTTGTTATGGTTTGCAATTTTTTGTTGTTTTCTGGTCATCATTTTATCGTGATGGATTTGTTCAGTTGATTAGCTTCTCCATCTAGTTTTGGGGTTTATTTAGGTGCTGTTTTGTGTGTGTGTTAGGTCTTTGACACTTTGTTCTTTTTATTCTATTTCCTTGTTGTCTAAGTTCCCTTGAAGGAAGGAGATTAGGGCCAGGGAAAGCAAAAGAGTTAAGAAAAGAAAAAGGATAATAGTAGTATTGTTAGTAAATGTCATCAGAAGAACCATGTAGGACCTAGGAGAATGAATATTCAACTCATGTAAGCTATATAGAGTTATAAAAATTAAAAAATGGGGAACCTACAATGATATGGGAAACTGAATATGGAGATGAATATAGTATGAATTAAAAGGCCAGTGTGATCAGGAGAGAGGGAAAGAGAAAAGAAAGGAAAATAACATAAAGAGTGAATAAAAGGTAGAAAAGAGAATAGAGGTTTTAGAAATAAAAAGCCAGAAAAAATGGGGGCTAAACAAAGAGAGGTGGAATGTGAGAGCAACAACAGAAGATGGAAGAAAGAAAGATGTAAAGAAAAGGAGATAGCGATAGCATTGGTAGCCAAAATCAGTACACACGGAAAAGAGGAAATCAAGGATGAGGAAACACAGCAAACAAGAAACACTGCCTAGTAGAAAAAATGAAAAGAAAAAGAAATAAATAAAAGGGTGGTGGGGGGAAGGAAAGACAAGAAAACAAACCAAAAAATCCAGACAAACCCTCAAGCAAGGAGTCCTCTTTCCAGTTGAATAAATTGCTTAGAAATCTGCCCCTCTCCTTTTCTCTCTTCCTCACTTCCCTCTCTCCTAGGGCAGCAGGAAGCCCTGTGAGAGCTCTCCTCTGAGACTCAAAAGGTACCCTGGTGAACCACCTCACCACAGAAAATGACTCTCAGTCTCTTTGAGAGCGAGCACCCACACCTTGCTGGGGACTCTAAATATACTGTTGGAAGCCTACCAAGCACATCCTACTGTCCCCCCTCCCTAAGGTGTGTTGCACAGGACTAGTTAATTGCCTGACTCCACCCTCTCCCAGACCAATTTTCCCTATCCCAGTGCATTTAGGTAAATCAGGCTGCCTTAGCAGATTCACCTCTCCTTTCTTCCTAGTCTCTCCCCAAGCCAGCTGGCATGCTCCTCCAAGCTCAAAAATGGGGGCACCAGACAATTGAACCTGCATTCCTTGGGTCCCTCTGAACCCCTCACCAGAACCCTCCCAGTCTCAAGAGTTTGTCTCAGCCTGGAGGGCTAGGGGAATGCTGCAGTTTGGGGAGCGCTGGGTTCAGAGAATGCAGGCTTGGTGAAAGCAGGCTTGGGGAATGTGGGTTCGGGGAATGCAGGGTACTGGGAATGTGGGGTTTGGGGAATATCGTTTGGGGATCATGGATTTGGGGAACAAGAGACTCAGGAACGTTGCCATGCAGTGTTCAGGGAATGCTGTGGCTGTCAGCCCTAGGGGATGGGTTTAGCCTTCCCACAGCTTCAGGCACAAGTGCCAAAAACTCACAGTATTACCTTGAGCAAGCACTCCTTTTGTTGCACTCTCTCCAGATCGATGTCCAGAAACCTCCTGCTTTGTGGGTTCCCAAAACAGCTCACTCAGGCAGGATTCTATCCCCACTCAGCTGGTTTTTTGGAGGAGAGATGATGAGGTGTACTCACTTGGATGCCATCTTGCCCTGCCTTCCTACTGTGCATTTTAAGGTCTTCACCTACTGACTTGCTTGCAGGTGCAGCTACCTTGGCCGTTCTGTTTGTAACAGTCTAGAACATTGCAAATATGATCAAGATAAAGGGAGGAAACCACGCCACCCCTTCATGCTCCAGTTGTGACTCTTTACAAAGCCTCAACTTCTCTCTCCTTTCATTTGATCATCCCAGGCTCTCTGGGAGAGAAACTCGAGTCCTTGAATCTCATATTTCAAATCGGAGGAAATGAGCCCAGGGTGACTTTCTCAGAATAAAAAAACTATTAGGAGGACCCTGCTAAATTGCTATTTTTGCAAATCAAAAAGTGGTCAAAGGTCAGCAATTTCTTGTGAGTTCAAGCAGATAGTTCAGGGTTTCTATTAGATATTGCCATGGCCAGTGTCTGTCATTGAGAGTTGACCTCATGTGTAATGCATTAGCCTGCGTGCTTCCAATGTGATTGGACTGTGTATTTGATTATTAGTGAGCTGTATGTGGGCCTACATGAGTTTCTGTTTTTCCTTCCTGGTGTGTGAACTAAATAAAGTCTTCATAGTAATAAGCCCTAACAGTCTAAACAATGAGCTTTCATATGCGGCTCACCCTGTCAATGTGAGAAAGCAGCTTTGTGACATCCCTCTAATTTTAATTATTTGAGGGATTAATCCTGTTCCTTTTGCCAAACTTGGTTAAAATGCACTATGAGAAATCACTGATGGTTTGAATGCCATCCGCTTCACTCTGTGCCTGTCCCTTAGGTCTAGGTCTGGGTGCCCAGCTGCCCGAGCATTAGCTAGCCTGTCCATCACATGGGCACAGCCTCTGGGGTCCCCACCTCAGCTGCCATCCCTGCACCTGGGGAGGACCACCCAGATTCCAGGCCCAGACCCCACACTCTGCCCTCCACAGTCCCTGGCAGCAGAAGCCAGCAGGCAAAGGCTGTCCCCAGCCCCAGAGTTTGCGTTTAGTTGCCAGAAACACTTTTGAAGCTGAAGGCATTTCCTAAGAAAGTGCTGTGGCCTGTTCTGCAGTGTGTGGTACAGCCAGGTCACCTCCTGGGAGTGGGCGAGGTAAAATGGCTTGGAGAGAAGGCTTTGCTCCTTCTTGCCTAAGCCATCTGTGCTTTCCTCACTCTTTGGGTCATGCTCCTAATTTAGGAACAATCTCTTCTCCACTAAATATGTCCATGGCACAAAGCAGAAGATAATTTACTTGTGTAGATGCCTCTCATCTTTAGAGAGAGATGTTCTTCTACAGATAATACCTAAAAGATTTGTTTTAAGTCTAGCAGCTTTCTTGGGTATTTGTTGCAAACTATTGCTGGATTGACCTGGATTGACCTCTTTTACCAGCTAGCTGAGTCTTCAAGGGGTACATCCGGCACAAATCAATGTGATCTGGTTGGAGCAGATGCCTCATCATTCCACAGGGTAGTCAGAAGCTACATGCCTCAAGGACCAGTTTTGGGAACTGCAAACTTCCGAGTAACTAAGATAGCGTTGTTTGCCATGAGGCACCGAGGGAGGTGACTTATAAATTGAGCCCTCTGCTGTACTTGTCTTTGGCTTTCCTTCCCCACCAGTTGTGACTGTACCTCTTCAGCTGTCACTTCCTTGTGTGTACGTCTAATGAGCCGTGTAGAAGCTGAGGTCTTAGGAGACAGCATTTACCAAGTGCAGTGTGGATGTAAGGTCTGCAATCAGCCCTGTCATCAGACTTCCCACAATGCTACGCTTGATCTCCCTACCCATAGCTTTCATCACTTTGGCCTCATTGTCATTGATAATCAAGTTATTTTTCATGATGCCCAGATCCTGTTCCCAAAGTCTTGCTTACAGCATTGTGTGTTTCAGAGCAGTTAACCAAGATCACACACTTAGCACTTTTCATTATAGACACATAATGCTGGGTGGGACTCTGTCCCATTTGAATGCATTTCAACTTCACTATTTTCTACAGTCCATCTCTGGTCATTTAGGTGGTAGAGGACCAAAACTTGGCTAAGTTTCAGAATCCTACAGCCAACATTTAAAAAAGTATAGATTCCTCAGCCCATCCCTAAACCTCCTAGATGGGAACCTGGAGGGCTGGGATGTTTTTAAAAATCCAGGGGATTCTTTTGCAGCCAGTCACTGACCTTCTTTTAGACCCCATTGGGACATAACATGACCAGATCTTACATTCCAGTCACTCTACAAAAACACCTACTAATTCTGCTAGGGTTTGTTTGAATGTGGGAGCTTCGTGAGCTTGTCCCCTCTGTTCTGTCATTAGTGCTGTCAACCAGGCCTGATTTCAATGTTTAACTCATTTATGGAGTTAAAATATTAAATGTTTTCATGGGTATCAGTTACCTTCTAAATATCTTCATTTTCTTCCCCAATGTCTTACACCAGCTAATTTTAAGAACCAGAGCATCAAACTAATAGTTGTGCCCAGTTTCCAGTTAAGGAAAAAATCCTGTTTTCTTGTTTTAGCCTTTCAGTATACTGAGAAATAAATCCAAGCATTGCTGAACACTGTAGACATTTATGTAGACACGAGAAAGTCCATGAAGGAGACATGCTTCCAATACAGTGCCTGGCTCCTGTCCCAATGTCTTCCAGAAGCCACACCTGTAGCAGGTCTGGCTCCATAATTTGTAGGGCCCAAAGCAAAATAAAGATGCAGGCCCCTTGTTCAAAGATTAAGAATTTCAAGATGGCGGCCTCAGAGCATTCTGGAGTCAGACTCAAATTTATGAGCTCTAATAATATTTCTCCTTTTCTATATGTTTATGAAGGGTATTCAAAAGAGAATTTAAATAATAAGATAAAGAGGCCTGAATTATGGTAGAGATTTTTGAGGTAGGTAGACTGAATTTTAGGGTGCTGTTTTTATTTTTATTTTGTTAAAGCCAGACTTAAATTTGTTTCCACTGCCCTTGTGATGATGTGAGCGTCTATCTGACCACTAGAGGACGCAGCTCTTCTTTACTCGTCTTTACCCCCAGAGTGGGCCCTGGGTTGGGATCCTTTAAAAAAACCCAATCCCCTAATCTGGGATTTCAAACTCGGATTGAAGCAGTGTAATGTCTGCTGCTGCTCAGACATTCGGGTTGTCTGAGACTGCAGGTTTTTGTGGGTGGTCCCCCTCTGTTCGATGTCACTATCAACAAATATGTGGAAGGAGAACCGGAGATGCAGGCAAGCTTCAATCAGGTCTGCCTTAATTGGTGTGTCGGATGCATTTGTAGCACAGGCAGAATCAATTAGGCAGCTGGGCTCAGAGGCAGCAGGTCCTGGGCTCCAGAGAGCTCCTATAGATGGTTCCGTGGAAGAGGAAGAGGAAGAGGCGTTCCTCTGGCTTTCTTCTAAATAAGGCTCCAGGACAGCCGAGTTCCCCAAATAGCTCTCCCCCCAAGTGCTTTCCTGGTCTGTTACTTTCCAAGAGTTCCTCCTACTTGCAAGGCCACCTCATCAGTCCCATCCTTTCACTCAAAGCCTGGCTCCCTCTCACAGACTCATGGGAGGTCTGTTTGGCAGATGGGTCTTGACTGAACTTCCCCTCTCTCTGTATCCTGAGCATTGGTTTGGCTTCCTCAAAGGCAGGGTCCATCTCTTCTTCCACTGTTTCTGCCCCTCTCAGCCCAGGTTTGGGCCTGTAGTGGGTCCTCAACAATGTGTCCTTCATATGAACTAAGCTGGTATTGATGGAAAGCTGGAAGACAGCTTCAAAGCTAAGATTCCAAATGAGGAATATTTCCATAAATAGAGAGGTGCCATGGGGAGGCAGAGAAGAGGGAGCTCATCGACAGCAGGGAGGCTTTGTCTATGTAGTAAGTTCTTCACATTAGGAAAAAAATAAAGAAAAGAAGCAAAAGGAAGAAAATTTGAAAGTTGAATGTAGCCCTATGTGGGAGTTTGATATTTATGAATCCCAAAAAAGAAGGAGTATTATCTTTTGTAAACTGATCTTTTCCTCTGGGTGTGATGCCCTTTGATTGTGTTAGATTTGGTGAGGGGCCTCTGATTAAGTTTATTTAATAAAGTCAACTAGGGCTTCTGATTAGGCCATGTCAGTAAGGTGTAGCTCAGGCTGAGTCCCCGCCCCCTTGGCCTATATAAATGGACGCTTACTCAAGAAGACACACAGAAGAGGACACGGAAGAGGAGACAACTTGATCATTTCAGTCTTGCCATGTGACAGAAAGGAGAAGGCTCAAACAGCAAAAGCCCCAGGAAGAGAGATGAGCCATTTGCCTTGTAGTTTGCAGCTGGAGAGAACAGAGCAGCTGAGCAACTGAGAAGGCCTGAGAAACAGGCGGAGATTGCCTGCCATCTTGCTTCAACATGTGACAACTGACTTTGCTGAGAAAGCAACCTTGAGATGTACTCTTTAGGACCTTGTAACTGTAAGCATTTACCTCAAACAAATACCCTTTATAAAATCCAACCGATTTCTGATACTTTGCATCCACCCCTTTGGTAGACTAATACACCCTATTATCAAAAAGAACCAACTCTAATATTTTTGGGTTTCCCTGGAAGGCTGTCATATATCAGACATATGTGTTTTGTTTTTTTGTTTTAAAGATTTATTAATTTATTTCTCTCCCTTTGCAGCTTGTTTACTGTCTGCTCTCTGTGTCCATTCGCTGTGCATTCTTCTGTGTCTGCTTGTCTCCCTTTGTTGCGTCATCTTGCTGCGCCAGTTCTCCGCAGCTCTCTGCGGGTGCAGGCTGTCAGCTCTCTGTGGGGTGTGGGCCAGCTTGCCATCACAAGGAGGCCCTGGGACACGAACCCAGGGCCTCCCATGTGGTAGATGGGAGTCCAATCAATTGAGTCACAGCTGCTTCCCAGACATATGTGTTTTTAAAAAAATAAATATTGAATTGTTAACTTAACTGCCTTTTAAAATTAACAACAAATTGTATAATCTTTCCCAGTGTCTGAAGTTATCTCTCACAGTATTCCAGATGGCTATATAGTATTCCAAACTCCTTATTGTTAAATGTCATTTGCTTTCAGTTTCTTTGCTATTATGAACAATGCCATGATGAGCATCTGAATATAAATATTTGAGTTCTTGCTTGATTAATTCTTTAAGGTAAATTTGTGGAATTTAATATGGTCAAATACTGTTTAATTTTTGAATGTATATGTATTTATTCATTGATTAAATAAATATTAGAGTTTCTGTCTTGAGCCACACGCTATTAGGGCAATGGGTACACAGTGGTGAGGAAGACTGACCAAGTCCCTTCTGCCCTGGAGTTGTTAATTCTGGTGTGAGGAGACAGATAAGAATCAAATCATTCTGGACTTCAGGCCCCGTCAGTGCCAGTATTCATACCTCCAGTCCTGATCACCACCCTTTGGGATGTTTACTGGGACTCCTAAGCTTCTCAGGTCCAAGACCAGATTCCTGGTCTTACCTCTTATACCTGCTCCTCCCTGTCTTCCTGAGCTCAGCAAATGGCATTCTTGGATTCTAAGGCTCAGACCTCAAATCCCAGGGTCATCCATGTCTCCTTTCCTTTCCTGGAATCTCATCGAAACTGCCAGCAAGTCCTGGCATCTCTACCTTTGACAGAACCAGGACCTGACCAGGCCTCACCACCTCCACCCCTGCCAACCTAGCCTAGCTACCACCCTCCCTGCCCTGAATGATGGTAATCATCTTCTGTCTGGTCTTCCTGCCTCCCCTTCTCCAACCCACCCCCAGCATCCAGTCCATTCTCCAGTCAGAAGCCAAAGCCATGTTTTATCTCTCTTTTCAAACTGAAGGTCAGATCATGCCCCTGCTCTGCTCAGCACCCTGCAATGGCTTAGGGCTGGCTTAGCACAAAGCCAGAGCCTGTTGAGTGCCCAGTGAGGGACCCCTTTGCTCTCTGACCTCCTCTCTCCCTTGTCTCCTGCTCTCAAGATGCCTGCCACAGTGGCTTCCTCTCTGTTCCTTGGAAACATGGGGCTCACTCCCACCTTAGGGGAACTTGTGTTCTTTGTGCTTGGGGGGATCTGCACCAGATAGCCCAGTGACCAGCTCCCTCATCACCTCGGGTGCCTGCTCCAATGTCCCCATTCCTGACTTCTCTAAATCTGCAGCCATGCTTTCCCTTTTTCCTACAGTACAGTCTTCTAAAGCACTGATCACCATGAAGTTTGTCTTGTACTGAATCATTTATTGTCTCTCTCATCCATTAGAATGTGGGCTTCATGATGGCAGGTAGTCCACCTGGCACATAATAGGTAACCTGTTAGTTATCCTGGGCCGCCGTGACAAAGTATCATAAACGTGGTGGCTTGAAAGAACAGAATTTTTATTCTCACAGTTCTAGAGGCCAGATGTCTGAAATCGGGGGGTCAACAGGGCCATGCGCCCTCCCATGGCTCCAGAGAGGAGTCCTTCTGGCCTCTTCTAGCTCCCGCTGGTGGCTGCCATCCTTGGCGTTTCGTCCTGGTGGCAGTGGAACTGCTGTCTCTGCCTCTGTCTTCCCATGGCCCTCTTCCCTGGCGCTCCTCAATCTGCCACTCCTTTTAAGGTCACCAGTCATTGGATTTAGGGCTCATCCTAGTCCACTATGACCTCCTCTGAGCTTGAGTACATCAGTAAATACCCTATTTTCAAATAAGGCCAGATGCATGCACCGGTGCTGGGGTTTAGGGCTTCTGCATAGCTTTCTTGGGGATACAATTCAGCCCCCAAGAGGTACTCATTAAATGCTTTTTGAGTGAATCAGATAGACAAACAGATAAGTGTTGTGAAAGAAGAAAACTAATAAGGTAGCAGAGGGTAGCTTGGAGACGATGGGGTGGGGTCAGGAAAGGCCATTCTTAGGAGGTGCTATCAAAAGCAGCCCCGCATGTGAGAAGGCAGGACAAGCAGGGCCTTTTCAGAGGTGGAGGGAGGCCATCTTGTGGGCTATTCTGAGGAGATCACGTTCCATATAAAGAGCTCCTGGTAGCCACTGGAAAACTCTACCTAGGAAGTGGCATAATGTAATCTACATTTTTGAAAAACATTGAGGACTACAAGGTGAAAGGATCAGGAGACCACCAAGGATAGTCTTTCTCAGAGACTAGACACAAGGAATGGTGTCTTGACGAGGAGGATGCCACGGGAGGTACTACTGAAAGAGGCTTTGCCCTTTAGGGGGATGGTGCTAGTTCCCTTGGTCATTTATGGGGCTGCCCAAACACCGGTGAGGTTGACTCTTCCTGGTGTTGAAGTGTTATTAACTATCTGTATCTCAGATGGTGATGTAGAGGCAAATGTTAAAGCCTAGTAGTCTGGTGAACTTTGAGGGACTGTGAGGGGTTCTCCTTTTTGTTCCCCAGGAACATGTAGGGATCTGAAGTGTTCACATTAGGGAGCAAGGGTAGTTCCAGGGAGAATAAGGACAGGCGAGAGCAGCCTCAAAATTCTCCTTCGAAGTGATAAAGTGAGAGCAGGGATTTAGAAAGTAATATACTCTGTGTAAAGAAAAATAGATGGGGAGAATGATAAGGAGTGACTAAAGAGGAAGGCATGACTCTGAGGGAAGAGGTCAAGGGACATTTAATGGACCAGATGTATGAAAAGATTCTAAACTAAAGAACTGTACTAAAACAAGCATCTGCCTTTGTGATTTTTTTATTCTGGGAATACCTAGTTATAAATAAAGGCATAGTAGTGGTGATTTCACTAGCACTTGACTTTCATATTCATGGGTTAACATGAAACTGAAATACTATTTGTCATATTTGCAACTAAATTTGGGTTTAGTTACAGAAATGGGTATGAGCTATTTAACATTAAATTATATCCTGCTAAGTCAGAATCAGGTAGATTTTTATCTAATAAGATGATTAAAAGGTTCCTCAGTCTGCTTTATGTGCAAACTGCAGTACTATTAATTATGATGACCATGTTGATTAGCAATGAGCTGGTGATGACTTTGATAACCGCCATAAGGTTTATAAAGATGCAGGTACTTGTGTTGTGAGGAAAAGGTCACCAACTTAGAGTTTTGAAAAACAGTTTTAGCTATTTACCAAAGATCTGCCTGTGGGAAGAAATGATAGGACTCATAAAGTAGAGGCTGGAACCACCCCTCCTCGGATCTTGACATATAGATTTTATAGGGTTTCATTTTTACATGAATATGGGGTAAGATTCTCTCACGCTTCCCAGGAATTCTTAGGCATCACAAGAGAAGGAGGGTATGGCATTCACAGGTAGGCAAACTTCAAAAAGTGACCAAGCTTAAAAAGAGATTCAAAGATCCAATTTGAAAACAAGGGGAGCCCCAGAAAAGGAAGACTCATAATATGCATGCAGAAGAACAGAAGAGTGTGACATGTGTGGATAACAGGTCATGGTAGTTGTTCAGGAGAGGAAAATATTAAGGATATCTTTCACTTAGTTGAATTTTTCACTTTTAGAAGAGGTGCCCTCAAGCTTTGTCGACTCTAGAGCCACCAGCCATGGGGAAATGGCCTATGGTCCCGTGGCCTTTGGTTACAGTTTGTGTCCTGACCATTTGTAGGTGCTAGACTGTTCTGCATACATCCTTCGTTTATTGCTAATAGCACACTTAGTTTGAAATTTTGATGGTTCCATAAACTGATACATCGAGGTCCCTTGCCCTCCCTCACAAAAGAGGTCAATCAGACTTTCTGTTCAGGACTCTGATAGGCAAGGACAGGGCAGAGTATTGGAGGCATATTCATTCCAGGGAGGGTACCCTGACTGCAACGGGCATCCTGACTCTTCCTGATGATTCTAGAATTTATCTGATAGGAAGCTCAAAGAGGTTAGTTGTTGTTGCTTGCAACCAAAGAATGACGATGCCTTGACACATGAATTTTTGAAAAATCATAATGTATTCATGGTTATTTTAATAGTTTTGCTCTTCTTTCATAACAAAATCCTTCTCTGAGAGGGAGAGGGATGGGAATATAGATCCTTGTCTGTGAGCTTTAGTGAATGCTTGCAAGTAAGTTGTTCCCAAATATCTAAGACCCAGAAGGCTCCTGCTAAGGAATACAGTGTGACCAGGATGGTGCAGACAGTATGATTTTCAAGGTCTCAGAGAATTCAAGTCAGTGGGTTTGTTGGCTGACTTGGATTTCTCTGAGAACTTCAAGATTGTACAAGTTGCGCTTCTCACCATGCATGACATGGCCCTCATCCCAGGTGGACTCACCTTGCCACCTCATTCAGTACCAGCCTCTCTTGCTCATTGTAAAGTAGTGACATGGGCACCTTCTCAGACAAATCATGGACTTTCAGCTCAGGACCTGCTCTGCCTGCCTAGAAGAGTCCTTCTCCTCCTTAGGGAGATAACCCTGACCACCCAATGCCCAGGTAGCCTGTGCTTCCTAGTTCATACTTTCTTACCATACCCACCACATAGGACACTCGTCACAAGATATTTGGCCTTAATTTAAAAAAAAAAATTATTTATTTTCTTCCTCCCTCCTGACCCCATCAAATGGGATGTAAGGTTTATTAGGCCAGGAACCTATTTAATTCTCCCGGCACCTATAATAGATGTTCAATAAATACATGTAACGGTCTCAGCAAAGTGTGCACTAGGATTTCAGTGAACATTGTGAAGTCCATGCCTGCCAGAATTAGATAAACAAATTGACATTAAATGCAGATAGGAGCTAATTGACAGTCATGGAGCATGTAAGAAGAACTATTAGGGAAAAAATTAGTAAGATTTCCTTCTATCTCATTTGAGTGACTTTGTCTCGTATGGTGTCTTCAGATTAAAAAGCAGAGTCTTTGCTAGCATAGTGAAAGTGCATTTTAATTCTGAGATTACAGCCAAGACTGGTCAGTTTCTCTAGCCTAGGTTAACTCTTCCTCCTTTTATTTTAAATCAGAACAATAGCCACAAACCAGGAGGTGGTGGGGGGAAGGATGGGATTTACCAAGTTGCCCAAGAATCAGCAGCAATTCTCTCTTGACCATGTAATACTTTCTTTTTCCATTCCATATATGTCTCCCTTCAGGATCATATAACAACAGTACATTATTCCTATGAGCTTCTTGCTTTGCACGTTGGCGAACTGGAGTGGAGCATTCCTAGAGCTGAAGGAGGAAGACTCAGCTAAGCAAAGTGGTGGAGGAGTTGATGGAGGAATTTTCTTTTAGCTCCAGAGCTTTAAAGCCCAGGAGGAGAATTGAATTAAAAGAGGCTTCCTCTGCCCCATCCCAGCCTGCATGTGTGGTGCTCAACCCCGCCCCCCCCCAGCACACACACACACACATCCCCAGGGAGCACAAACTGGAGAACTGGATCCGTGGGTCCTTACTCTGAAGGAGACATGACCAAAAGCTGCTTTTCTTACACTCTCAATTCTTCTTCACATCAACTTTGAGGAAAAAAGGCTAAAATGAACATGAACCCATGGTTTCTGCGTCCTTTAAAGCAGCCCGCACCTGCCTTCCCGTCCCGGGCCTTGGCAGACTGAGTCATGCTTGCCTGCACGTCGCTCTAACGCTTTTCGGATTCACCTCACTTCTTCCTGTGAAATTTTGGAAATGAAAATTTTAGTTTGCTTTGCAAGTGAACTTGAAATTTTTTTTTGTAGTTCTTGGAGCCAAAGGAGCAGTGAGTGACTAGAAACCTAATTTTAAAGTTTTCACTAAACTTGTATTTTATTATCGCCACTGAGAATGAACAATTTTAGGGAATTCCCTGGGCAGAGGAATTGGGTGTGTGCACAGGAAGGACACACTTTCTATTCCTGCAGCAGGCATGGCCACCCATTTTCCCCTGGCTCCTGTTGAATGCCCACATAAGTGTTCTGGGATGTGCAGCATTGCAGGCTATGATTGTGGGATCATCATGGCATGACATGGTTTTCTGTTTGTTGGTTTGGTTGGGTTTTGTGCTCCCTGCATCATTGTCCCCTCATATATTTCCCACCAGTTCTCCTCAAGTGGTTTAAAATCCCCATAATATGCCCATCAGAGTGGCTAAAGTAAAACATACGGGCAATACTAAGTGCTGATGAGAAGGCAGAACAACTGATTCTCTTATACCTTGCTAGTGGGAATAATATATTGTGCAGCTGCTCTGGAAAACAGTTTGGCAATTTCTGATTAATTTAATCATGCACTTAACATGTGACCCAGAAATCCAACTCCTAGGTATTTACCCAAGAGAAATGAAGACCTATGTTCATGCAAAAACCAGAATATGAATCTTCATAGCAGCTTTAATTGTAATTGTCCTAACTGGAAACAGCCCATATGTCCTTCAGCATGTGAACTGGTAAGCAATCTGTGGTGCCTCCATACTGTGGAATAAAAAGGAAAGTGCTGTGGATACACACAGCTAGGTTATATATCAAGGTCATTAATATCAGTGCAGCAAAAGCAATCTCAAAAGGTTACATATTGCATGAGTCCATTTATAGAACAATCTCAAAATTTTAAAAAGTATATAGTGATAAAGATCAGCATTTGCAGAGAGTTTGGCATGGAGAGGATGTGACTATGAAAGGCAACAAAGGGAGTTTCTTTGTGGTCATAGAATAGATCCTTCTGATTGTGGCAGTGGTTGCATGAATCTTGTGATAACATTTCATGAAACTATCAGTATATGCACAATAAAAAATGAATGTGTGTAAAACCTGGTGAAATCCACAGAAGAGCTGTAGTTTAGTTAATGGCCTTGTGCTAATGTCTATTCCCTGGTTTTAATAACTGTGCCATAGAAATGAAAGATATTATCCTTAGGGGAAGCTGGGTGAAGGCTACTGTGTCATTCTATCTTTGAAAGTTCTTTGTGAGTCTACAATTATTTCAAGATAAAAAAAGTTTTAAAAATTCTTTTAGAAGCAGCTAACATTTCCTGAATATTAACTACTTTCAGGCTCTTTGTTCAGTGTACTACATCTATTACCATATACAACCTTTTCAACAGCCCTGTCAGGTACTTTCTATTTTCCCCATTTTATAGGGGAGGAGATTACCCAAATCCACACACATAAGCACACACACGTGCACACGAGTAACAGAGCTAAGATTTGAATACAAGTGGCCCAGTTCCAAAGTCTGTTCATTTGACTATGAGGTTCTCCATCCCTGCAGAGTCTGCATAAGCAGTCACTCTGAGGTTCTCCCTCCCTTACCAAGCTGAGAGATGCAAAGACTAGTCTAAACCACAGCACTCAAAATTGCAGGCTGACCACCCTCCACTCATGTTGCTGGGAGTCTGGAAGGTGTGATTGAGAGAGTTGGCTTTGGTCCTTGCTACTGCTTTGATGGGAATAGCTCTCACAGACTTAAAAGTGCTTGTGGCTCAAGGTCCTTTTCACAGCAAAGAAGTAAGATAAATTACTCTGTCCTAGAAATGCATGGTTAGAAATTCCCTTGTGAAGACACTCACTGGGCAGTGGGGAGTAAGAAGTGTGAGGTCGTGAAAGGAATTCTTGATGGCAAGAGTGACTCCATGGAGGTGTGGCCTGGGTTCTACCACTTGACTGTGACTTTGGGCAACTTATTTAACCTCCTTGATCTGTCTCCTTGTCTGCCAATCGAGGAGCCAGGCCACCTGACTTTTCAGTTGTGAGGAACGCTTAGATGGTATGTAAAAATGTTGGAGAACTCTCCAGTGCTGCTTGTGTGTCCAGTGGCAGGATGGCTATAGAAATCTGGCATCCAATCATGCTTCTTAGAGTAAGTCTGTACCCGTGCTTCTCTTTTTTTATTGACCAAGCTAATGCTTCTCAAAAATATATCTGAGGGAGCAGTAGTTCCATAATGAGATATTAGTAGATATACAGGTTTGGGGCAGGTTGGAGGAAGTTTTTTGGTCAAACAAGCTTAGAAATAATAGATTAAACAAATTTAAATAAGCTTCTTTGCTGCAGGACTTCTCAGAGCCTTTAAAGTGCTTGGTGCATTCTGACTCTCCAAAAGTGCTAGATAATTCCTTTTTTGTAGCATTTCCAAAACTTTTTCTAGGAACAAAATTTAATTCAGAAAGTTTTTTTAGGTAACATTTGGGAAATGATATTATAAATACTTGGTGACTGAAGAATAAATGTTCTGCAATTTTACTTTTGTTTCTTTGTGTAGACCCTGCTATTTTAATTTTATAGTCTCTAATGCAATAGATTTTAATCAGATGTGCACATTAGCTTTAAAAAAAATTTTCCTCTTCTTCTGCCATCCCCATCTGAAAATTCTCTTCCAGTGGGAACTGGGTATTAGATTTTAATGCAGATTTGAACACCTCTGCATTTGAGAGACTAGATGCAACTATACCTGGTTTTAGATTCTAGCATTTTCCAGAGTCCAAGTTATGGGTCATCTTTTCAAATACTTTCCAACTGCTGACTTTCATAGTTTCTCCTTAACCAAGAGGTAGTATTACCCCTCTTTGCAAGTATGTGGTCAGCATGTACATCCAGATCTCAGCCTAGAATCCAGAGAAGAATAGGTAGATGAGGACTGGGTCAGGAATTCCAATCTAGGGGCTCAGCCAAGCCTCCTGCGGCAACAACAGCCTTTGAGAATTTTACCCCCAAAGTCTCAGCTCGACTGGGGCAAAGTGTGATACAGACATGCTGTATTGAAAGTCAGATTGTGCCTTTGCATGGGCCTCCGCGGGTGTGGATTACATAGATTTGAGTAGATTTTTAGGTTGCATGGTGTTTCTAATCGTCTATCATTTCCTAGACTGAATTTCTGCTGCGGAAAGTTATTTGAAAGATGTTTGCTAAGCAGCTTTCAAATGACTCTACGTCTCCATGTATCATTTTTACGTCCCTCTTCCATGGACTCAGACCTGCAAATGACTTCCAGTGCACAGACAGTGTCTAGCTAGCTGGGTGCGTTTTGTCTTTGTCCTCAAGATCCTCAGGGTACCACTTTGACTTGAACCGTTCTGCAGTGAAGTCATTTTTCTTCTAAAATGCTGACCGGAAGGGGCCATTTTGTTAATTTAGTATGCCTGCTCTTGTGCTCAAATGAGAAGCTGCTATAAAAAGAGAAAATTGGAATGATGAGACCTGGGTTATAAGACTGTCCAGTCTCTTCTCTGAGTTGGAAAAAAGGGATGGCATACAGAGAAGAATTTTTTCAAACCTGGACAGGAATTATGTTCTCAGGGCAGGCAGTATTTAATACATTGTGCTATCTTGAAAGCTACATTCAGATTTTGGTAGAGTGCGGAGGGAGGAGATTTTTTTTTAAAAAACCCAGCTCAGTGCCTATTACAGAAACCCATATTTGAGTCATGTGGCATTTTCTTTTTTAAATAAATGAGATCAGTATGCACAATGTTAAAGGGATGGTTGTGTTCTATCTTTTTAAAAGATCATACATCATATTAACTTACTCTTAATAGTGTAACATTCTCAGAAGGTATGTATTAAAAGGGTAAGATTTAAAGTATGCCAGTGCCCTCATTATTTGTCTTGCTTCAGGAGTGGAGACTTGTGCCAGCTCTGCCGGTCGACCAGCTGGCTGTTCCCCCAGGTGCCTTCCTCACTGGGGAGTGAAGTTGGTGCCACCTCACAATCTGAAAACCAGTGGACTGATTGGGTGGTTCCCATACATGTATCCTGTTGGGATGTCTCCCTTTTCTGTAATGTGACCTAGGCAGGTGACAAGGGCCCTTTTCCTCCAGATTTATTGCAATTTCATGGTAACAAGGGCCCTTCTCCTCTAGATCTTTTATGATTTCATTCTGGTGTCTCACAACCATAGCCCACCCAGAATCAGAAGCAACCCAAAGACCTTGATCCACAGAGGCAAAGGCCAAGTAGACTTCATGGAGATGAAGTCCTGAGAAGCCCTGAATCCAGGTAATGCACTTACTCCAGCTCCTACTTTCATTATCTTTGTGGAAAGTAAAATCTAGATGCCAGCAGATTAGCATACTTAGCTCTTTTCCTCTGTGTGATGGGAATAGTCATTTTCTTTCTAAAGCCCCTTTAATTTCAATGAGAGGTGAGTAGAGATGTGTTAAACTTGTGAAGCCCCACTACCTACCAGGTTGAGAAGCAGATAACCTCCAGGGAAGCCGAAGGTGCCCTAACAACCAGGACAGCCAGCCTGCTCTGGGAGGGGTCAGGCCAGCTGATTAGCCTGCAGATGCCAGGTGACTGACCACGTGAGAACCTGGTTGTTGAGCCTGCTGAGATGACTGGGCCCCACCGGTCCACCCAGCAGACAGGACTGGACCCGCCCCTGCCCCATAGCCCTGCAAAGCTGGTGCTGGCAGGCTGTGTGCAGAGGAGGGGCCCTGCCTCCCCCATGGCTGGGAGGCAAAAGCAGGGTCTCCATGAAGCACCGTGAAAACCGCCTGTCCCCATGGCTAGACATGAGGAAGAGTTGTGTAGGACACTTTTACCTGTGGATACAAATAATACATATCACGAGACACCCCCATGAAGTGTGTCAGATCAGCAGAACCGCACCGTTATTTAATTGATCCTTGACTTTGGTTCACAGGACCTCTTGTAATATACGTTATGTTTCTTTGCTTGAATTTCCCATGTCAGGACACATTGCACATTTGCAAAGAAGCAGTTTCTCTCGATAAAAGAGTTGGGTCTTTTAAAAAGGATTTATCTTTACTCTTATAATGACTGAATTAGAAAACAACTATTCATTTATTCACCTGTCATAAAATTATTTGGTGGTTTCTTCTACCCTTGTTCCCCTTGCCACCGACTGTATCTTTATTTTCCAGAATGGGAGCATGCGTGTTGTCTATAAAGTCCTCTGTTGAGTTCATGTCCTGTGGCTGAAAATCTGTACTTACATTTTCTGTGGACCCTTGCTGTTTTGTTTCATAAATGCAATAACCCTAGGCCTCTCTTGCCCTGTATCATGTCCATATTCATACTTTCTTTGCTCACATATTGCTGACATGGGGGTCCCTGGGAAGGCCTTTCTGTCCCATATTGTGAACCCCACAGCTTGTCTGTGAATTGTAAGGCCCCTTGAATCTTAGTCATTGTCATCAACAATGTGACCTTATCACAATCATTTCTGGAAGTTCTGGTCCCTTCTGCTTCAGGACCTTGGCACATGCTATCTTTTTCATCCAAGACCCTCATGTCCCAGCTCCTCTGGTTTTGTCTATTTGACATCTGGGCCCTCTCTCAGTGCTCCTATTACATGTTTCTAAAGCTCTGCATGCCTCTCTTACCAGCTAAAGATTTTGGAATTCAATGTGTACCATGGGGAAAGGGAGAAGTTCATGATAGGAGAGATGTAGGATTAACACAGTCAGACTTTACCCAGTACAGGTGGGGCATTGGACCAGATGGGTGGCCTCAGAGACCTCTTCCAGTCCTGAGGTGATGGGATTTGAGCTCCCTTCCTCTTTGTCAAATTCTTCTTCTGACTCCAACATTTACTTCCCTCACCATGTTTTCCTGTTCCTTGAGCAAATGCTGATCTCTCTGCAGTAAGTACTTCCCACCTTAGTTCCTTGTCGTTTTACCACATTTTATGCCCTTTGCCTGAGCTTCTCCATCTGCTATTTTCCTTCTCTGCCTCTTCAGTCAGTTCCTTTCTGTTCTTTTTTTCTGTGCCTCCATCTCTCTCATTCCCAGGCAAATACTCAAAGAGAACATAAAGTCTGTAGAGAATAAATGGTTAAGAATTTGGGTTGTGCAAGGCTCCTCAGAGCATTGGCTGATTCTGGGTCAGGAACGGAAGGTTAACAAAATGAGCCTGGGATACCTTGTCCTGTGTGACAGCACAGAAGCTACTGACTACTGTAAAGAGGACTTGAGGGCAAGCTGAGGGGAGGAGACTCTCTTGGCCAAGGATGGGATGAATTGAGCACCAAAACAGTCAATAATGGATTGAAACACATACTCTGTTACAGTCCATGCTGATGCTAAAATATGAAACAGAACAATTTTGAGTTCATAATGAACCTTAAAAAAAAGAGGGGGTAGAAAATCCTTCATTGGTTACCTTTAGACCAATCTTCATTTTGAAAATCAGTGAACAAAAGAAGGGCAGCAAGCATTTATCCAACTTTACTGTACAAACAGTTCCTCTGGTAACTAAACAGTAGAAGAGGAAATGCTCCACTTCAAAGAATTTTTTAATCTAATAAATGAAGACATGATGACAGAATTAAAATGTCACGTTTCCAGACCCAATGAATTAATTGATCTAGGTGTTCAGCCTCAGTGGCTGCCAATGTCAAGGAGACTACCAGATGCTCTCTGCTGAAACACCATGAGCGCCTAAATAAATAAATAGCTAAACCTTAATCTGATCAAGCCTCTAGATCTGACCACCAATTTAATAAAATACAGGGGACAGAAAAAGAAAAGCATGCTAAATGACACCATGCACATACCATCAGTAAAATCCAGACTCCTGGATGCTCTTCATGACAAACAGCCCTATTTCTTCAACAACAACAACAACAACAACAAAATTGGAAGAAAAAAAAATAGAAGGAGACCCCTAGAATAGAAGATTTAAGAGACTTATGAACCAATCACAATGTATGTACCTTATTTGGATCCTGATTCAAGCTATGTGATTGCAATTGACAATTAAGGACATGTAGGAAGTAAGAACGAGTGTGCGGTATGAGCTTGGCCTCAACACCCTTCCTGCTTATTCTTCCAATATAATACACAGCTGGGGCCACCTTATGACATCCTAGTTGATACCAACTTTATCAACTTTTCTATCAAAGCCAAACTGGATTTAGTGCAGTTGATGATGGACTATTTGTATGCTAAGTCAATCCCTTGTATAACTGACTATGTCACGGCTGAAATGAAAAATTGGGACAGAAGTATCTAGTGGCTCTAAGGATTGCTAAGGATCCAAGATTTGAACGATTACCATGCACACACAAAGGAACCTATGCAGATGACTGCTTAGTACAGAGAGTAACTCAGCACAAGTGTTATATTGTGGCCACAGTTGATAGGGACCTTAAGCAAAGAATCAGAAAGATCCCTGGAGTTCCTATCATGTACATTTCTAACCATAGGTACAACATGGAATGGATGCCAGGTGATTATGGAGCCCCTAGGTTCTAGTCCTTGCAAGACAAAATTTCTCTACCTTTCTTCTACTGACTTTCTCTGTTAATATTTCATTAAACACTCTTATGAACTGATTGAGTGTAATTAAGTGCACTCGGTTTTTTTTTTTTAAAAAAAAAGACATGTGAAATAGGTGTTGTGGTTTTGTTTTTGAAACTCTTTTTCTTTTAGAGATGCATTTGGAAATGTTTGCAGATGAAGTGATGTGATATCTGGGACAAGCTGCAAAGCAATCTGGATGGAGATGCGTTAGCAGTCTATTGTTGTGTACCAAATTACTCCAACACTTAGCATCTTAAGACAACAAGCCTTTGATGGCTCATACAGTGTCTGTGGGTCAGGAATCCTGGGTTGTCCCTACTGAGGGTCTCTCAGGAGGTCGCATTCTCATGGCTGTTGGCAAGAGATCCCAGTTCCTTGATCACTATTGGCTGAAAGCCTTGGTTTCTCACTGCCTGGATCTCCATAGGGCTGTTCCCAACAAAGCAGTTGCTTCCATGGAGTGAATTATCCAAGGGAGAGCAAGAGAGCAATCAAGATGAAGGCACAGGTCATTTATAGCCTCGTCTTGGAAATGATGCACCATCGCTTCTGGGGCAGCCTATTGGTTACGGGGACCCACCCTGGCACAGCGTGGGAAGAGCCAACACAAGCCTGGGGATGTCAGGGTGTGGCCTCCTTATAATTAAGAGATCTCTGAGCTCCATAATGGAGACTGCTTTCACGGAACATCAGCGGTGGGGGGAGGGAGGGCATTGGTAAAACAAGACTCACCATGAGTCGATGAATGGAATTTTCTAACACAGTGTTTTTGGATAAAAACAATGTATGTATTTTGGAGATGAAATGCATGGGTGTAAATCCCAACTCTTCCACTTATTAGCTGTGAGACTTTATCAAGTGACCCGGCTCCTCTGAATTTATTCCTTTATTTGAAAAATGAGGGTAATAAGAGCATTTGCCTCAGCTCACCAGATTACTGTGAGGACTGAAGATGACACTACCTACAAGTGCTCAGAAGTCAAGGCTGCTGTATAGAAAGCACCCGGTGGACACTAGTGCCATCAGCATCATCTTCTCTTCTGTTGGGGATGCTCTGTTCCTGCTAGGCCTCTAACCATCCCAATAATGACCTATTTTCTAGAAAACATCTCTACTTTTTAGAGACATATTGTGGTTTTTCCCTGGAAAAGGCTGCCATTCATTTCTTATCTTTCCCCATTACTAAATGCAATCCCACCTTCCTCAATGCACAAGTGTGCACCTTTGTGCACAACTCTGCCACCCTGGCCTGTGCCACCTGCTTCTCTGAGCATATCCACTGCTCCAGTGGAGGGCCCTGACTCTCCAACAAGGTGCTCTTTTGGTGACTGTGCCTGTGTCTCTCGTCCATCCAGAATCCCCTCTCCCTCATTCTCTTCTTGGAATACCTCTGTCCTTAGCAAACTCATTAGTGATGTGCAACTGGGTCTTTTCCTAGCTCTTGCCCCTGCAACCTCAGAATCAGAAATGGGCACATGATCCAGGACTGCATAAGTCAAGGGCCCATTCTCTGGCTTCCTGGCACGTGGCCTAAACTGAGCTAATCAGAGCATTTCTTGAAACTTTGCCGAAAGAACTACTGCTGAACTTGGTCTTGTGTAGAATTGCCAGATATAGACAAAAATCAATCAGTCTGCATGTCTGTCTATCTCTGTGGCACTCAGTTAACTTTGAAATTCAGATAAACATTGGAAAATTTTTTAGTCTATTATTTGTTGTTTATCTGAATGTCAGTTAATTGGGCATACTGTATTTTATCTGGAAACCCCAGCTCTTGCCATCGAGCAAAGTTCTAAGTAGGTTCTCTCATGACATTACATGTCACTGCCAAATTGCCCCAGAAATGAACAGTGACTCCACTCAGTGGGCGAGAGTGGGGTGGGTCAGGGTACATCCCTCACTGCCTCTGGAATGTAAGTACAAATGTGTCCTCAGCACCTCCCACCCTTCCTCCCTGGGCCATAGCTTTGTATCTGGGTGCAAAGTACTCTGGGACTCTGAGATAATGGTTTGATGAAGATGAGCCGCTGGCCTCCACAGGGTGCATCTGCATTCCATTCTGCCTGGATGCAGACTATAAATACATATCTCTTCAGAGTTGAAAGTTCCACAGAGCTTGGCACTGTGTTTGGAATTAACCAAAGCTGTGACTTCTGTCTGTGCTCACACACTCCAGCTGATGAAAGCATTCTTCCTCTGAGGAACCAATTTGAATCAAATCAAGGTTTTTATAAAGTTTATAGAGGATGAACTTGGACCTTGAGAAATGTCAGAAAGATGTAAAGTGCGAGGCCTGCTGTTTACACACACGCCAGCGGGCCATGTGGAGACACAAAGCAGGCGTTTCTGCCCAAACAGCCTTTGGACAGGGGCTCTCCTCAGTCTTTTGGAGGCTTGTGGAGGCGGGCTCTCTGCGAAGGGTTTACTAGCACTGGGACATAACACGGAAGCCGATGAGGTAGGACAATATGGCGGTGAGTTTCCCTGGACTGGTCTTGCCTCATGTCCCTCTCAGCAGTTAGTTGGAAACTCCGGGCTGCTTTGGTGCTGGCACCCATTCCAGAGTAGGTACTTCCCTGTTGCAGGGAGTCGCCAATGCTCTATCTACTGGGGCTCACCACCACAGTCATACACGGGCTAATTAGTGCTTCACACTGAAGTGAGGTTGTAGCTAACCTACTTGGTATGAAATAACATTTGTTGTTCACATCCAAGAAATCCATCTTGTCTCTAATTTGGCATTAGCACTAAACAGCTGCTACCTTCAGACACTCCAATTTGTTATACACAACGTAAAGGAGAAATGGGGACTGGTTCAGACACATTTCTATCAGTGTCTGTACTTTTTCTCCCAAATTGCAAACATCTGGACTGGACTTTTTAATGCTAGCTTTCTTGGGCCAGTGTATTTTCATCTTTGAGAAACACCATGTTACGGCGTACTCTCCCCACCAGAATCAAATGGCAGTCTGACTTCCTGGAGCCTGGGCTTGGAGGAAGCAATGCCACAAGACACAGGCCTTTCCTGTAAAGTGCATTGACTCTGCACTGCCCTGGATCCCTGAGGTATTTGCTGTAAAATTTAGCCAAGGGATTTCTCAGACTAAACTGGAACAGGGGAGAATTGTCTCAGGTTGGAGGGCTTGTTTCCAGGATGAATTAAATCAGGACAGAGAGTTCACATTTAGATTAAATAACCTCTGGTAGAGTATGTGGCCCCCACTTGGTCTCTGAGAAATGCACTTCTGAAGTTTGGGTTTGGAGCTCAGGGCAATGGGACCACAGAGGACTGTGAAGGTTTATTTGCAAATATCACTGAGTAGCTTAGCATCAGAATGAGATAGGCACATTTATTGGGCACTGCTCATCCTCTCAGGCCAACTTGACCAACGGGAGCAGTAGCCCTATTTTCTGAAAATGTGAGGGGTGTGCTGTGTCTGTTAGAGGATTGGAGAGACTTAAGGTGGTCTTACCTTAAGGAGCTCAATTTTAGTTTGTCAAACAATGTGTGCGTTAAGCCATATGGCTTTCTTTTCTTTTTTTAGATTTATTTTTTATTTATCTCTCTCCTCTGCCCCCCCCCCGCCCCATTGTCTGCTCTCTGTGTCCATTCGTTGTGTGTTCTTCTGTGTCCACTTGCATTCTTGTCAGTGGCACTGGGAATCTGTGTCTCTTTCTGTTGCGTCATCTTGCTGCGTCAGCTCTGTGTGTGTGTGGCGCCACTCCTGGGCAGGCTGCGCTTTTTTCGCATGGGGCAGCTCTCTTGTGGGGCACACTCCTTGTGCGTGGGGCTCCTATACGTGCGGGACACCCCTGCATGTTATGGCACTCCTTGTACACATCAGCACTGTACATGGGCCAGCTCACCACGTGGGTCAGGAGGCCCTGGGTTTGAGCCCTGAACCTCCCATATGGTACGCAGACACCCTATCAGTTGAGCCAAATCTGCTTCCCATATATGACTCTCTTTATAAACTAAGTTCTTTGACGTAAAAACTACTGCAATCCTTCAGTGAATTTAGACAAGTGCCTACCTTTCTTGGGTTTTGTAGCAGCCAGCAGAACTCATAACGTGGTCGTGTTCAGGGGAATGAACTTGAGATAGTTTGCAAAGTAGAATTCTGAATGAAGCAATTCAATCCAGTACTGACGGTGTAACTTCTCTTGGTGTAAACTAGTGACTGAAATGGTGAGTTGTGGTTGAAATGCCACTCTGATGGCCTAGCTTACCATGTCAACCATGTCAGCCTGGATTAGGGGTGCAGAAAACAAGTGGTCATTCAATTAAAATACATTGTTCTTAAAAGTTGTAGTCAGAGTTTTGTAAAGATTTCGGTTTTACGCATTAAGATTTAATTCCCATGAATGGTGGGTTTCCAGGCCTCCTCCTTGTAGGCTTGTGTTCCAGGAGTGGATCTTAAGGCAGGGAGGAGGGGGTGTCTTGGCAGAGAAGCAGGATTCCCCAGAGTGTGTATTTTCCCTGAGATACCCTAGATCAATGGTTCTCAACCTGGTGTGACTTTACCTCCCTGCTCCAGGGGACATCGGGCAATTTGGACATTTGGAGACATTTGTGGTTGCTATTTTGGGTCCTACTGGCATCAAGTGGTAGAGGCCGGGAACGCTGCTAAACATCCTACGATGCACAGGACCCTCCACCACCAAAGAGTCCCCCGGCCCAACCTTTAGCTGTGCCCCTGCTGAGAAGCCCTGGATTGGGTGTTTTCTGAGAAAGAGTTCACGTATTGAGTGAACATGGTGGATTAGGAAGCTAAGCAGCCCTTTGCTATAGGTCTTCTCAGGAGTTACAGTGCACAGTGCTCATCACGTGTGTTTGTGGCAAAATCCCACAGAACTCAGTTCCCAGATGCACATATCTGGGAAACACTGCTTCATGCCTGTATAAGAGATACCGAGTGGCAGCTTAGGTGGCCGACCCTCAGAGCCCTGGACTGGAGCTGTGGCTTGACACCAAGCAAGGTCTGCGTGGGATGCACAGCATCTGACTCTGGACAAATGGGATTGGGACTGGCTACAAAATTTGCAGGACTCAGTACAAAAAGAAAGTGAGGGGGAAGAAAAAGAAGAAAAATTAAAATGTAGTTTGCCTTCTAAAAGCAGGAAAAAATGCCTTTTAAGGTGCTAAAATATCAAGCTTTTCCATAGTCTTCTTAGACTGTCATGGTGTTTCTTATTTGCTATTTAAAATTATGTTAAGGGAAGGAAAAATAAAAATTCAAATTATTAGAATTTTATAGTTTATCTTCTATTGTGCAGTGCCAATATAAGCAACTACAGTTTAGAGCATTTAACTTCTTCAGGGAACTGTGAAAATTGCACAATTTGTATTTTATACCTTGTACATGTGTGGGTAGTTTATTTTAACAAAACAGTGGTGATACTACACAAAAGTAACCCAACTGTTTTTATTTCACTTCTACCCACATGTCTAAGTTCAGCTTACTCAAGTGGGAAGGGAAGACTGAAAGGAAAAGGAACTCTGGGTTGCCCTGTCGCCCCCTTTCTTTGTATGTCATGATTTTCAACATAAGTGGTTGACTAATAAGTCACATGAGTACGAAAGGATACGATAGGGTTCCTTGGTCATTCATGTTCCTTAAAGCATCATTGCCTGCTTTCTGTGTTGGAAACAAGTGCTCTCAGTGTCCCTGCCTAGCCAGTTGTAGATGGAGCACGCTTACCTTGTACCCTGAGAGTCACAGAACCCCCACACCTTGTGGGTCCGCCGGAATTCTCTGCTCATGGGTCATCGTGAAAAGGACATGCGAATGAGGCCATGAGGGCTCAAATACCGTGTGTCTCTTCTGTTCCCATACACGGTCTGCTGTCCTAACAGACTTCACTTACAGAACACAGGTTCAAAGAAAAAAATTAAGGATTTCAAGATGGCAGCATCAGAGCATTAAACGGACTGTGGGACCCTTTGAGCACAGGCCTTATGCAACTGCAGAGGCCGCGTGTCCGGGAGACTAGGCCCGAAGGGGATTGCGGCTTTACACAGGAACCTAAAGTCTCTGTACGGGTGCCGGCTGTCCTTGCTCGGGTGTAAAGAGCTGTGCCCTGTGTGTCAGGAAGAGGCCGTCTTTCCTAGACGTGCAGACCCGAGGAGCAGCACTTTGGAACCCAGCCTGCCTCGTTCTTTCTGGGCCACCATGGACAAGTTATTTCACCATTCTCAGTCTTTGGTTGCCTACCTATAAAATGGGAACATAACTGTACTTTTGTTTTATGGCTGCTAGGAGGATCTGTGCGAGAGAAGCACACAGCATCTGACATGCAATCAGCCAGAGGTCTTGAGTGGGCGATTTCTGAAAGCCTTCCCGTGGCTGATGTGCTGATCCCACCCTCATTGGCACCTAATACGTACAGAGTCAGATCTGTCGTACTCGTGTGGCCCTGCTGGGCGTCACTGACGGATGGCTGTTAGCGCTCCCTCTGGAAATCGCCGAACCCCAGCCAGGGTCTGGGGCTCTCGGGGTCTCTGCTGATGGAGAGATTGTTTTGTCTCCCAATGTCCACATTTTGTATTAATCCCCTGCTCTTAATTGGGAAGACACCCCACACCAGTGAAACTCCCCTGCCATAGTTGCCAAACATGGATAATTACGTAGAAGGAAAAAACGATGGCTATCTTCACAGAGAGAGTTATCGGTATTGATTCAGCTAAATTAAATCTGGTTGGGGGAGAGGGTTATTTCACAGCATCCTCTGCTGGCCTGGATGTTGTGACTGTTTAAGGGAGATAAGCAGGCTCGCTTTGCCTGTTGGCGGCTGGCACGGGAAGTTGCCACGCAGTATCTGGTTTCTCTCTTCAGGCATTAAGCTGCACTAATTGCTTTGGAAGTGAGGCCTTTTCCAGGGAAGCAGCATATGCTGTGTGAGTGCCTGAAGCAAAGATAAAAAGCCACCCTCCTCCTCCTTAATTGAAGTTTAATAGTAAATGGAACTGTCACAAGGTCCAATAAACTCTTTATTTTCATTTAGGAAAAAAACTGCAAATTAGCCACCTCCTGAACATGGTGGTTGAGCCTCCTTCCTGCTCAGGCCACCTTGACCCTTCCGTTCTCTCATAGCCGCGCTCTGGAGAATAGTCATGTTTTGGAGTCAGTGAACTCAACCCCGTGATTATATTCATTGATGAAACCTGTCCCTTGAAGGTGAAATAAGACATGTGTCAAGGCAGAGCAGATCCTAAAATGTCAAACCAGGAAGTTGGCATAGAAGTGTTGTTGAGGTATGAAATGTAGGATTTGTATTTTACTTCCTTATATCCGAGACAGTTGATATTGCTGCTCTGACGCAGTGCTGCTCTTCACCCGCTATTCTGGAGATAAAGTTACCACTGCAGCTGGTAAATGGTTGAACCAGGACTACAGCTCAGTCTCCTGACTCCTAGGGCAGTTTTTTGTTTGTTTTTTAGGGTCCATAGGTTCTGTATATTGACGGCTTACCTATAATGATGAGAATATGATTGCCTTAAATCTAACAATTTCTAAGCCTTTTAGTGGCTACAGCCAGGAGTAGAGAAGAAGAAACCTGCAGTGGTGGAGGGATGCAGGTAGAGAAGTGATTTCCTAAGGAAAGTCAGAGGGAGGGGAATGGATGTCAGACAGGCAAAAGACACTGATGTCCACTGGGTGCAAGGCCTTAGAGTTTCCTTGAACTCCCCTTGAGTGGGTCTTTAGTGAGGAGGAAGAACAAGTCTAGCCCTTGCTGTCCAATGGAACTTTCTGCAATGATGAAAATGTTCTGTAATCTATGCAATCCAATGCATAGTCACTATCCATTATTGAGCTATTGAACACTTACAATGGGGCTAGTGCCAGTGAGGAAATGAATTAATTTTAGGTGATTTTAGTATTTTGTTGTTTATTGGGTGGGTCTCCACCTACTAAGATAGCACCCTATAACAAGATGAATGCATTCTTGTTCCATAGACGCCTGCCCCAAGTGCACCCTTTCCACATCTGCCTACCACTGACACCCTGCACCAGTGGACCTCACCTGCCATATTTGCCAAAAAAACATAACCACAATTGTATTTTCAACCACAGACCTCTGCCTTGCTGGAGCTCACCTGCTCTTTCCTCTAGCCCTCCCCCCCAGTTCCAAGGATAGTCCAACTCACCCCTCCATCCCTGCTCACACTCACACTCCAGCATCATGGACTCTCATCCCTGCACCAGCATCACTCCCATCCACTGCCAAACTACCTCTTTACCATGGGTTCTATCCAGATTGAGCATTAGGTCACCACTCTCTCTTCCCTTTCTGTCTCCTGGTGACCTGTCTTCCAGAGTCTAGCTCTCTGAGTCTGCTTGGTGTGCTTAGGTCATATCATTGAAGTCATGGAATATTTGTCCGTTAGTCAGTGTCAATACCTCATTCCTTCTTATGGCTAAGTAATCTTCTATAGTATGTATGTACCACATTTTCCTTATCCATTCCTCTGTTGATGAACACTTGGGCTGCTTCCAACTTTTGGCAATTAATGAATAATGCCATTATAAAATTGGCATGCACACATCTGTATGTGTCCCTGCTTTTAATTCTTCTGGGTATGTAATTTGTAGGTAATTTTAATTAAATATAAATATGAATAGCTACCTGTGGCTTCTGGCTACTGTAGGGACAGTGCAGCTCATCATGGAGGCCACACCATGGGAGGGAGTTCTCTGATAAGACAGATTTTGTATAGGAGGAGAATCTGTCTGGGCATTAAGTGCAGCCCAAAAGATCAGGATGATGAAGTTGATTTCGTTCAGGTTACAGTGTAGGAAAAACTATATAGTTTAGACATGAGGGACATGAAGAAGGGAGAGGGGAGAGAGAGAGTCCTTCATCCCTGACATCACTGGAAACCTTTAACTTGAGGAAATGTTTTGTCATCTAATATATGGATCAGATTTGTATCTGGAAGAAACAAAATCACAACTGATCTTGATATAAAAGTGAATTGAGGTGAACTCCATGACATATTGTTACTTTTTATTGTGTGTGTCTAACAATGTAAACAGCCATTGCATAAATCTTTCTGCACATGACATGTAGCTACACATGGATTAAGAGAACAATTAAATGGGCCTGTCATGTTATTAGAAGGACAAGGCTGTGTAAATTTGTGTGCCTTACCCAATGAAATGCAGTCGACAGAAATGACATTGGATAAATAGAATGTACTTGCATAGCCAGGATCAGACCCAGCAGTGGGACCTTGGGTGCAGTTAGAAAGCAGCCTCTCTGGAGGCTGCGGGATGGGTATTTTGTCATGCTGTGTCCTGCAGGGTTCGTATAGGGACGACTGTGGTGTGTCATGGCTGAGCCTACGTCCTCCTGATGGTCTCCACTTTTCTGCAAGTCTACTGTCCAAAGGCAGTTGCTCTTGGTGAAGGGAGACTGACCTGCTCCGCTACAGCCAGGAGGCCTGAGTGTTCTTACATTCAGCTAACTGCCTGTGTCTATCAAGTGCTCACGCCTGTGCCTGGTATCTTCCTGGGACTACAGGATCAGGAACAGGAACAGGGAAGTTGAAGACTTGGTTTCTGGGCCCTAGGGTTTGGCTGGTTCCCTGGCCCTCAGCGTCCCTCTCCTCCTGTCATTCAAGCTACTTGCTACACACTTGTAGACTCAGCCCCACTCCAGGTGCAGAGCCAGACTGCCCATGTAGATATTGAGGTCATTGCCGATGCCCAGCATGTGTGGTACTAAAAAAAACACACCAAAACTTCTTTTTTCTAATTTCGAGAAGCAGCAGCCAGTGTATAACAGAAAGAGGAGGGCTTTAGAGAGGATAAAGCAGACCTGCACTAGAACCTGGGCCCAGGAAGCGAGCAGGTGTGTGGATTTGCACACAGTGTTGAGCCTCAGCCTCCCCATCTGCAAGGGGATGATGGCACCTTACAAGGTGGCTTTGAAGGCTTAGCTGCATGGTATTTTTAAGGGCCTAACATGGGACAGGTATAGGTAAGGGTGGCTGCTCCTATAGGCATGAGGAAGTGGCTGCCATGAAATCCCAGGAAAGAGTCTTGCTGGTCGGAAGTATCCAGGTGAGCCACCAACTCCACACCCAGCCTGGATTCACATATTAGTCTTTGGTGTCATTAACGTCAAGCTGTGAGGAGCCCACCTGAATTTTCCAGTTCATGTGGGTGCAGCCTTGCCAGCAAACTGCCCCCCATGCCCATGGCGGCGGTCCCTCTTGCTTCCTGAGCCACATTCTAAGATCAGCCTCTATGATCTGTTCTGATTTTGTGATGGTTTGGAGGTTCCGATGGCCACGTAGCCTGTAGGACACACCATGAGTGGGGTCGCCATCTGAGTGCTGATTGGATCCCTGGGCATGGCAAGGAAAAAAAAGTCATTCCCAAGCCGGAAAGTGACTGGCAGATGATTTCAATGAACTCACTTTCCTGCGCTTTCCCTTCTGATGACTCCTTCAGCCAGTTTCTTCATCAGACAAAGGTGTGGATGCCTTTGGGAAGAGAAGAATTCATTTCTAAAGAAAAGAAATGGTTTTGGAGTCAGCCCGTTAGTAACAGTGCATATGGAGACACAGCCTCTGGGCATTGGTGGACACCAACTCCTTGACCCCCTCTTGGCCCCTTTGGAGAGAGGCAGAATTGGGTGGGGTTCCACAGTTACTTTCTTTTGTGCCCTTCGCTCTCCAGATGATGCTCCTGTAGAACCAACAGAGTCAGAAGAAGGCACTTTGGGCTGCTCCTGCAGACTGTCTTTTCCATTTTGTCTATTCCTTGAAGAGCTTCTGTATTTCTAGCCTATGCCCCCATGACTATACTCATACCCGATTTTATGATCCAGTCTTCTTCCTTGTTTTTAGAGGTTTTGACTGAGCACCTTCTGTGTTTCGGTATCTGTGGGCATGGTAAACAGAGGAGGGCACTAGACTTTCCCTGGCTTAAAGAGTTTCACGGTCTTGTATAGGACAGACTTTAATCAGGCACTTACACACTTGGAGAGCTAAGTTCAAGGTGGCTCTGAGTCTGGGGTGCTCTGAGTTCACAAAGGCAGCCTTCCAATCAGCCAGTCTCAGAGATAGTTGGTCAGGAAAGGCTTCCCTGCGTGGGAGGGAGCTGATGCCCCAACTGAGATTCCAGAAGCCATTGAGAGTCAGCATGGCAGGGGAGCCAGGGCACGGGTGAAAAGTGTTCCCAGTGGACGGGGAGTGTGCACAAAGTCCTAGAAGTGATCAGGAATGGAGAGCAGGCAGAGAAGAGTCCCAAGAGATGAAACTGAAGAGGAAAGCAGAAATTTGAGACAAATTCCGTACTTTTCACCAGAGTTCAACTTTTTCCTAAAATGCAATCAAGTCCTTTTAAAATGCATATTGAGTGTAAAATTTACATTGAACAAGTTATTTTGTTTTGAATATGAAAGGACAAAGGGAAAATGAATTATGACCGTTTCAGTCTGAGAATTAATGATCTTTTGCCTTAGAATATGCCTGTTCATTCAAGGTTGGTATTTCAAATAGTGGGATGGGCACTAATGGATTTTCTGCTTTGTTGTTTCAGCACTTCAGGGAGCATCTGGACAAACTTTTTGCCAAAGGAATCGGAATGCTGCATATAGCTCTGAATGAGGCCTTCAACATTCTTAATGATGTAAGCTCCTCTTGAGTTGCCTTTTTCATCTGTAGGAAAATGTATTTGTTTCCTTAAATGAGGATTGGTGTTATTGTTAGCCTAGCTGTCACCTAGTGGTGCCCACATATGTGGAATGGGAGGGTAAGGCTGGTCATTTGAGTCATCTGGGAAATCAGGTGCTACCTGATGAGGCCAAACCACTGCCTTGCTGGTGGAGTTGATGGCAAAGTCCGGTCAGGGGATTCAGGCTTGCCTGCCACGCTGTTTGTCTCTGGGCCATTGGTATCTCCTAACATTCCAACACCTTGTTATACAGATTTCTTTTCTTCTGGGAAACTCTCAGTTTCTTTATGGAGTAGGCTCATTTCTCACTGTGTGTCCCACTGAATCCCAACGTATGGCAAGATACAGGCGAAGAAGAGCTACTCTGTGAAGTATGTTTCAGGGCAGCCACAAGCTACACTTATCCTTCCCCTACTTCCAACCCCTTGAAGATACATAATATGCAGAAGCAAATTCAAGGCTCCAAAAAGTACTACAGAAAGTAATCCTGTTTAACTTGGTGTTTTGCACACTTCTTTGAACAAAGAATCCTTTATTCAAGTCACACCTGTTAACCTGTTAACATCCTGTGAAACACTTTGGAGAATCCTGGACTGATGATTCTGACCCTTGAATACAATGTATTATGCTAGAGCAAAATGCTACTTTTGATTTCTAATTGCTCTGGGAAGGATAGTAGAAATAATAGTGGCTATCCTTATTAATACAGGTTCTTTATCATTTTTTTAACTAGAATAATATGCCACCTTCTTTTTAATGCCAGGTATTGCAATGTAAGAGTGAACAGAATAGACAAAGTCCTTGCCTTTATAGAGCTTACATTTTAGTGCAAAAGTCAGAAAACTATGGCCTAAGAGCCAAATCCAGCTGGCATCCTGTTTTTGTCAATAATGTTTTACTGGAACATGGCCATGCCCACCTGTTTTTATGTTGTCTGTGGCTGCTTTTGTGCTACAGCAGCTGAATTGAGTAGCTGTCAGAGAGACAGTAGGGAATGAAAAGCCTAAAACACTTACAATCTGGTCCTTTACAGAAAAGGTTTGCTGACCCAGGAAGAGACAGTTGAGGTGATTTGGGTTATGGAGAGTGGCTGAGGGTGCTGGAAGGATGGGGAGTTGTTACCTTATAGACTGAGGTCAGGGACAGTCTCTTTGATGATGCAATATTGGAGCAGAGACAGGAGGGAAGGAAGTGAGCAGCCATGGGGCTATCTCGAGGGAAAAGCTTCCATCAGGAGTGACAGCAAGTGCAAAGGCCCTGAGGTGGGGATGTTTGGCTTATGCATGATACGGTGAGAAGACCAGTGTGATGAGAGCCAAGTGGGGAGGAGAGTGGTAGGAGATGAGATGATCGAGGTAGCAGGAGCCAGGTCATGTCAAGCCTGACAGACTGTAGTGATGACTTTGGCTCTTGCTCTGTGTGGGACGGAAAGCCACTGAAGAGTCTGAGCGTAGAGTGACACAGTCCGACTTGGGTTTTGACACTATTTCACTGGCTGCTATGTTGTAAAGCATCTGGGTTGGGTGGGGCAAGGACAACAGCAGGGAGGAGGCTATTAAATTATCTGGGTGAAAGATAGTTGTGGCTTGGATCAGGGAAGTAGCAGGTAAGATGTAGAAAAATAGAAACTCCAAGTATTTCCAATAGAAGGAGCTAAATTCAGGGAATTGTTTGTACAAGTAATGGAAAAGTTGAGAAGCCAGACAGAGACTGAAGCAATCTACAAATTAGCACCAGCAGGAGCCTCTTCTAGGGTAGGAGGGATAACAGGAGTGGGGGCTGTTATCAGAGCTTGGTCTCCGTGGTCATCCGATGGAGATGGCACATGGAGAGGGCTGCCTGGCAAGAGCAGGGATCTTGGAGGGAAGGGCCTGTCTCTGTGGAAGCTGGGACCATAGAGGAAATGGAGCCATTGCCAGAAAATGCCCCTCTCCCCAATGCAGGGTGAAATAGCTTAGAAATACTTGACTTCTTCCTTGCTTCCACCAGTATTCCCCTTTGGGTGAACGTTGTCAAAACTGTTGGGGAACGTGGGAGAACATGACTTGCAGGAAAAGGCCTGGGGTGAATCTGAAAATAGACAGGCAATGAGTAGTTTAACCTCCATATGCAGGTATCCAGCAGAACCAGGAGATATAGCTAGAAGCCCCAGTGGCCTTTCTGTCGTTAGATTCTGGGAAGCTCTGCAGGGCAAGCTGCTGCTGTTTTGCAGGTGAGCGAGCAGAGGCTCAGGCAGGTGAGCCATTTGCCAGCTTATTTGAGCTGATCTGTTATGCCTACCTCCAAAACTTGAGGTTTGTCTCCTTGGCTATACCAGCTCTCAACTCTCTTCTATCAATAATATCTATTCACACCAGGAAGGTCATTTAGTCTCAGTCTTGTATCAGTGCAGAGAAGAAGAGAAAATAAGGAGGAGGGGTCCATTTTCTTTGTCCTGACCAAGTCAGCTGCGTCGACATAAATCTGAGGCCATTCCTTCTCACCATGCTCCAAGGGGCCTGTTGGCCACAGGTAATTAACCTTTATGTAAGAGCTGGTGTTTTGGACACCTCATCCATGTTAACAGCCTTTTAAAAGTTCAGAAACATAGCAAGCCGGGGCAAAGGGCCAGGCTCTGCCTCTAAATTCTGGTCTGAACCCCTGAAAGCCACTGACTCAGGACTTGGAGATGCCGACTTCCTCATCTCAGCGTGCTCTTTCCAGTTGGTAATAGTGAAAGGACTTGCTACAATTGGCTCACTTTTTATACCAATGTATATCAATTTTATGCCAATTTATATCCATTGGCTCACTTTTTTATACCAGCAGGGGGAGGCAACTCTGAACTGGGGAGACCCTATTTGGAAGTCTTCCCTGCACTGAATTTCTGTCTTCCTGCCCTCTGGCCATGGCGATGAAGGACCGAGAGTCCAGAGAGCTTTATCTGTGGTTCCATTTGTGGCCCCTGGAGCTGGCAGGCTGGGTAGAGAATCCTGACTTGGACTGAGTTCTCTGTGTGGACTTGAGGAAGCTATTCCAAATCTCACTCTTATTTTCCTCATTGGATAGACCCATGGGATAGACCCAGGACCGGCTACATAATTTGCAAGACCTAGTGCAAGGCCCCATGCTCAAAAATTAAGAATTTTAAGAGAGGGACATCAGAGCATTAAACCAGGTGCAGGCCCCTCCAAATGTGGAGTGCTGTGTGATTTTGTGGCTCGCGTGCCCGTGAAGGTTAGGCATTCAGCAGGATGAAGTAGGGCCTGGCTCCTTTTCAGCAGGGCTGGGCTGGGTGAGAAGTGCCATCTCCATGACCACTGAGACTTTAGGTGGGTCTCCCCTCTTGTCAGGCTCCCTGTGACTTCTCAATGCTCAGGTCCCACTCCCTGCCCAAGCCCTCAGGACTATCTCTTCCCTTTACCTTGTCCTCTCTCTTCTTGCCCTGCTGCCTCTTCTCCTTTCATCTCTTGCACTTACCTGTTTTGATCTCAGATATGTCTTAGCCTGTGTTTCCCATTGCATACCTCGTTGGGCACTGGTCTGCAAGATAAACCATCTTAGGGGTTTGTAGTCAAGCTGGGGAGATGCCTTCCCCCACTTGGAGGCTTGCAGTGCACTTGAGCATATTAAAGGCCCTGAGAAGTCCTGTAGCAGCCAGATCTTCTAAAATGTGTGTCTATACCAGTACTCACTTATCAAGCTAGGACGTCTTCATATTGTAAACTGAGTTTTAGCACTTGTAGAACTCATGGCTCACAGAGCACTCTTTCAGACAGATGATCACTGTGTGCTCCCAGGGCTCCCAGAGGGATGTATTTACTCCCACAGGGACCTCTAAGATCCAGAGAAGTGGCCAGCACATAGTGGATTTTTTGTTTAATCCTGGTGTGCTAAATATTTTTGAACTGTGAGACCTTCCACTACATCTACCTGTCCTGCCTTAACCTGTAAAAGACCTTCTGGAGTCCAGCCAATCAGAAAATCTGATGGGCTAAATATAAATCTGAGAAAGCAAAATGCTAAAGCAACAATACATGTTACAAAATGTTCCTGCTTGAGATTGGTTGGTGTTGGCACTGTGTTCTTTTACGTGCACATTTATCCCGGAGAGAGGCATTTTCATCCCATCTCTTGCCACTGGGCTTTTAAACAACCAAACTCTGACAACAGAGAGGTGGTTAATCTCCCATGAAAATGAAGGTTTATCTATTTTCCACTTCATCAATATGACCTTAAAATGGTAGAATTCTTTTCCTGTGCATTATGTCTGCCTTTGCAAGCTAATACAAAATAAATAGCTATTTCTCAAACACACATTCTCATGCTCCCCTATCCTCCACCCCATCCCCCCCCCCACACACACTACAATTGAAATTGTGATTGTGGCTGGAACTTAGAATGGTTCAGAGATTATTTTAATTAAATGAACTTAATTTTATCGTACAGTTACCTGCATTTCAGTTTCAGTATTTGCTCAGATGACTTAAAGGCTTGTAGTGGTTGATACAAAGGGCTTTGAAAGGAGCATTCAAATAAACTTCTAAGCGCCTTCCAGCTATTGATCTCTTCTGCATTCATTAGATTCTGTAAGAAGGCAGAGCCAGTTTGCTACAGTAGTTAGCATCTACCTTGTCATGTGACAACTGCAATTATCTCTTTTGGCGATGAATGTGATCTTTTCAGTGATTACCTTTTAAAAATTTTTCTTAGCCAATTAAATAAAATTCAGTGACATTTCAAAGACTGTTAATCACAACCAAATGCTCTAAATGTCAGGATGCATTGAAATTTTCACTGCTAACTGATGAATCACTGAGCTAATTGTAGTTCATCATCAGGCCCTTGTCATTGTTATTATTATGGAAAACACTTTCATCACTCTCGCTATTCAATAAAAAAAAGTTCTAGACAAATATGAAGAGAAGAGATATTACTCATCAAAGCATTTGAATTTAATTGCATTCTTCAAAATTCTCCAACTGCAGATTGCTGCAGAGACTACTAGGGATTCAGCCAGATAGGAAAGTGATGTTTTAAAATAAACAGCTCCTGGCAGCCTCTTATTCCAATCTACATTATTCAGGTATCTTCATTTCCCTCCCCTTCATGTTCTTTGGGAGAACTTTTCTTGGCTATTTTCAAATGAGTTGCATGAAACCAGCCCGGGGGTCTCCTAAATTTCTCTCCTTCTACAGCCTTCTGTGACCTGGAATAAAAGTTACTTTTGCTCAGTGGCACTTGCAGCTGGATTTTCAGGCTATGCTGCATGTTGGCTACCCAAAATGTCACCAGAACAACCTGTTGATAAGGCAAGGTGCTGCCTATTCCTAGTGCAGGAAGGGAGAACATGCACCCCCAGGGCAGAGTCTTAGTGGTGTCTCAGAGTAGGAAGGGCGAAGTCAGACTATTTATTGAGACTTCGAAGTCTGCTTTGTGGTGGGTCTTTCAATGCAGAGCAGAGGGAACATGGGTTGGTTAGGAATGGTTAAAGATCCTAATATTTTAGTTTAGGTCTGGTGGACATAGCAAGGCAAAGATTTTGAGGTCAGGGGTCCAAAGAGTCTTAGAGTATACATTGTCCTTTGATGCTTTCTTGGGAAAGTTGATGGATCTTTCAGGAAGTTCCTAGAATAAGCAATAAAGTTCTTTGCAACTTTTCTCTTCCAGGGCAAGAGTTACCTGGAATAGTAAGTTTGGTTGATAAAAACAACAGAATAGTAAAGTCATGTGGAAAGCTGTGGAGGTGATGGCTTTGGTTTTCAGGTGTTTCTTCCTGCTAAAATCATTGCAGCAGGGACCTTGTCTGCGCAGTGGCCCAAGGGCACATTCTAGTCTGAGCTGCCACGGGCCAGGATTAGAGTTAGGATAAACGTTTGAGAGCTCTCACTCAGAGCCCTGACCCTGGTGGCTGTCCTGGAACCCTGAGAGGGATGGAGAGAGGAAGAGACAGGAGATGGAAGCATTGGAGGAGCCTTCCCAGGTGTCACCATCTGCTCAAGGAGCTTCATGCATTATTGAGAGGTCACTGAGGGTGCTGACTTAGAGAGTGAATTCTAGACTTTAACTGCCTGTGTTTGAATCCTGGCTCTGTTGGATGGTAGGTAGCTATGTGACTATGAGCAAGCCAGTTAATCACTGTGTGCCTCAGTTTCCCATTTGTAAAATGGAGATATTGATAGTCTTTCCTTCAGAGGCTGGTGGAGATTGAGTTCACACATATAGCTCAGCACCTAATTGAACACTTATTACCTGTAACATAGCAACCATTTAAAGATATTATCCCCTTCTTATAAATGAAAAAATGGTGACTCAGGGAGAACTTGTCCAAGACATACAGCTCATACTGCTGGAATAACATTGTTGGGCTTTCTACTAGACCATGGCGTCCTATGCATGTTTTGATTTGGCTTCATTTTGTCCCCAATATGGCTATAAGGCAAGTCTGTGCATCTGTCTGTCTATCCACCCACCCATCCTTCCATCCTTCCTGTTAGTCATGGTCATCTCTCAGATTACTGCAAGTTCACACTCCATATCAGAAATCCATGTGCACAGAGACTGGGCATTATACTTCATCTCAAATGCTTTATGAGCAATCTGGTTCACCAGCTGCTGGCCAGCAGAGCCTAGAGCAGCCTCCCACCTTCCCCAGTGTTGGTCAATAGACTGAACACGCCAGGCTCATTTGCCCTCAGTACCTTCACACCTGCTCTTTGCCTTCTCTGGAATGCCCGTCCCCCAGACACTTAACTCTTTCAAGTGTTACTAACTTTCTCAGTGAGGTATTCCCTGATTACTCTTTCTAAAATCACCCCCTGCCCCAATATCCCCTTTCTCTACTTTCTTTTATCTCCTTAGCATCATTGCTTTGAAACATACATCATAATTTATTTATGTACCTTATTTCTTGTCTGTCTCCCCAAAAGGAATATAAGCTCCACTTGGGAAAGGATTTTTGTCTGTTTCATCTCCAGTGCTCTTGTGGGTACTCATAAATAGTTTTAGAATCATTTGATAAACTTGACAGACTTACAGTGGAAGGCATTTCTTCCTGAGCCCAAGGCCTAGTATCTCTAATGTAACAGATACACAGAGCTCTCTGATGGGTATTGCATTTTGAAATGATTTCTTTCCACAGTTCAATCACACGGGACAAGGAAGTATCTGCAGCCAGGCGATCATGCTCATAACCGATGGGGCGGTGGACACCTACGACACAATCTTTGCGAAATACAACTGGCCAGATCGAAAGGTAAGCTGATGCTGGCACTGACTTTGCAGAGTGGAGTCCAGGGAGAATCTGTGTTTTGTAACCTCCAGATTGTCCACAGATAAGTGACCTGTGTAGACTTAATCTCATAATGACCTATGGTTTCTCAGCCTTGTGTTTTTTGGTTGACCAAAACCAAAGGCTATGGCTTTTCTTGTTTTCACAATGGAACTTTTGGAGGAAAGAAGAAACTCGTAAGATGGATTCGATGTGTTCAGACTGGGCAGCGTTTCTCTTTACTTTTGTGTCCCATGGGCCGAGAGCTGCTTGGTGGGCCCAGCATCTGGAGGGTGGTGATGCCAGCCTATGTTGGCTCTGCATTCATCTCCACTGTACTTCCATGTTTCTGCAGTTCCTCCTAAGCCCTTGTTACCACCTAGAATCTTCTCTCCTTCCTGCAATCTGTTCCCCACCTTCATCAAAGCTGCTCTGGCCCTGTTCTAATTCTTTCTTTGCTTTCCAAGGTAACATTTATTTATCTGATGAACTCAACCATTAGGATGTGAGAGTTTCAGTGGCTGATATTAATATTTTTGGTGCCCTTTGAGTGTCTTAAATGCAAGGTTCAGAGGTTAAGGTCAACCAAGCTATTAACCAGTATGACTTCTTTGGAACCCTCCCAACATTTCCCTGATATCTTCCTTCCCTGGAGAAACCAGAAGCACTGAGGTAAAGTTGAATGGGTTCTTTGGAAGGTGTCCCTACCAACTGGCCCCTGAGGAAAGAGCCAGCCTTTAATCACTGATGACTGCAGCCACTTGCAGGGCTTCCCTCTGTCCAGTGCAACCTCTGGTTGTCATGGGTCCATCCACCTCCCCATCCCCACCACTAAACTCTGGGATTCATCCTTCTATACTTGGGGCATCAGTCAGCCTCTGTGGCTTCCCAGACTCCCCTGGCTAGGGGCAGGATGAAAGTAGGGGAGCACTTAGGGTCTAGTGAGTCTCCTAATTCTCATGGATTATGAGAATTGAGGCTGCCTGGACGTCTTTGGATGCCAGGTGAGGAAGGTAGGTGAGTCTTGCAGCTAAGGGTACCCCAAAAGTAAAGGCTCTGGGGCAGCGTGGTAATGTCTGACCTTTCTCTGGCCTTTGTGGGGAAGAACAGTGACACAGCCTAAGTCATCAGCCTCTGGGATCCCAGGAATTGGTAGGTAAGATCTAAACCTAGGGCAGGGACAAAACAGGAGGGCAAGAAACAGGGCTTAGGTGAGAGCTAGTGGAGGTGGGATCTGTAGGACTTCTTCATGGGACATGGTTGCAGGTGTAGAAGAAAAAGGATGTATATCAGAGGTGATGGAAGCAAACTAGAGAAGTCAGGGGGGACAGGAAAGAAGGGACAAGGAGGGACCTTGGAGTCACTTTATATGTATATTGAATTTCTGGGAATTCAACTAACCACACACAGCAAAAAAGAAACAGGAGACAAATGACAACTGCATTGTTGACTGCATTCAGAGAGTGGGTAGACCTGAGCGAGCGTGGGGTGGGAGATGTTCCATTTTCTCTTGGCTCTTCTTGATTCCTATGTGTCTCTGATAGCACAAGCATCACACCATACCATGTGTGAGCCTGGTGTTTAAAGACACATACACTTGGTACAACATGGCCCCCAAATAGACTCTAGTTTCTTTCTCTAGTGCTCAACCTTGGAAACAATCTCTACTGAAGCTGGAGGGAAGGCTGGGCTTACAGAGAGTATGTGGATTAGAATGTGGCACCTGCCTCAGGGATTTCTGGGGATAAATTTAGGCTGAATGTAGTCTTCACTCTAGGCACTGACTTTAGAACCAACCGTTGAATATAATGGAAGTTCAGGGTTGGGCAAGGTCATTTTAGATGGCAGCAGTATTTTGGGTGACAACTTCCAAGGACAAGTGGAGGCCAGAGTTAAAGGCCGATAAACTGCATGATCTGAAGGAAGAAGCATGCCAAGCCTCTGGGCCGCTGTAGCACTCATGCACAGCCTGCAGTTGGCAGGGTGACTAAGGGGACTGGGAGGGATGTCCCAGCATGAGCAAACATAGGTAGGGTCAGGGTTAGTTTGCCAGTCTGCTGTGACAAATACCACACAATGGGTGGGCTTCAACCACAGGAATTTATTGGCTCATGGTTTTGAAGATTGGAGGTCTAAAATCAAGGTATCAGAAAGGCCATGCTTTCTTCCCAAGTCTTTAGTGTTCTGGCGCTGGCTGGCCACGCCCCTTGGGCTCCTTTGCTGGATCTTCTCCTGCCACCGCATGTGATCCCTCTCCTTGTATCTGCTCTTTCACTCCCCACTGACTTCCAGCTTCTTGCTTTTCTGCCTATGCCTGAATTGCCCCTCTATAGGGCCTCCAGTCTTATGGACTAAAGCTTGCCCTCCTGCAGTTTGGCCATATCTAAGCATGATCTTGGAAGGTCCTATTCACAAATGAGTCCACACCTTAACTGGTAATAATATCTGCAAAGGGCTCTGTTCGCAAATGGGATCATACAATTTCACAGATTAAGGTTAAGAGCATGCCTTTATTGGGGTAATTCAAGCCACCACAGGCCATGTACATTGTACAGCCAAAAGAACATTTACATGTCTCATAGCAGATTTAGGAATATTTTGCATTTAGAACCATTCCAAAAAGAAAAAAAAAATCGAAGGAACCTGTTAACAAATATTCCATTAATGTCAAATATTTTTCTATGTGACTCTCTCATGCTCTGTTGCATGAATCACTCCTGCTTGGTGATATTCAGTGAGTAATAGTTGCCCAAGAATACGGGGTATTTAAATATCCTGTCCTTATACTTGCAGGGAAAGGCATAGGATGAGGGCTGCAAAGTCATAATTCTTCAGACAAAACGCAAAACTCAACATATCTTTCCAGATGAACAATAGTGATTTATGTCACTTTCTTGCCTTAATTGAAACCAGGGTCCTGGGAATTTCAGCAAGACTTGAAGTAGTTTCATCTATTTATAAAGTATTTCAAGCAGAAACAGATTTTCTCTTTAGCAAAAGGGTCTTTTCCTATGATTAGAAATTAATAAGCCAGTTCCAGTTCCCTTCCCTCCTGCTCCATTTTGGAAGGATCCATGATATTCATATACATTTTTTCTCTTCTTTATGAACCTCCCTGCAAAAGTGCAGCTAATAAATTTGTATAAAACCCCGGTGTGATTTAGTACCATATTAAGGTAAGATGATGTACAACATATAAGTAGTTAACTTGCTCTATTATCTTGAATATTATATTGGTAGAGGATAGTGTCATGCTATACTTGGCAATTTCACAACTAGAAACAGGAAATGGGTTCCTAAGAGAGAAAGATGATCTTAAGAGTAGAACCTGATTCTCATAAGACAGTACTCCTCAAACTTGAGTGAGCATCAGAATCAGCTGGAGGGCTTGTTCCAACACAAGCTGCTGAGCGCCACCGCAGTTTCTGATTCAGTAGTTCTGGGTGGAGCAGATCAATTTGAATTTCAAACAAGTTCCTGGGTGATTCTGAGGCTGTTGGTGGGAGACCCACACTCTGAGAGCTACCACTTTAAGAAGCAGTCCAAGAAATAGGGTTTGGTTATTCCAGGGACTTTGCTACGAGCTACCACTTTAAGAAGCAGTCCAAGAAATAGGGTTTGGTTATTCCAGGGACTTTGCTACCTCTACTTCCATGTTTCCCTTTACAAGAGTCTGTTCCCTCAGTCAAATCCAGTGCATAGGTGTGCATTTCTTGGCCCACACTTTGTGTGAAATACTGTCAATTACTGGTCAGCATTAAAACATGTGGAAATATTATATAAAATGCTCACATTTTGGTTTCTTTCATAGGCAGTACATGTGGCCCATTGGGGCTAGCATTCCCACATGGCAACAAATAGGACTTAGAAATGGCCAACCCTTCAGCAACAAATGCACATTCCTCTTGGCCATTATCCTTGGCCATTATCCCCACCGCTAACTCTCTCATGCTTTGCCTGCCCAGGCCCTGAAGGTGTGGTGCCTCTGACCATTGCTTAGATTAACACTTGCTCTTTCTCAATGAAGAAGTGTCGTATAGAGATCCCAGGGTCGCCTCAGGATTTCTGCCCTTGGTGTTTGTGCCCTGTGTAATCTCTTCCGCTTGAGTGTGGGTGGGACCTGCAACTTACCTCTAACCAATAGAATGTGGTAAAGTTGAAGGAGTTTCGCAGATATAGTCAAGGTCCCAGGTCAGATGATTTTGAAATAACAATGGGGATATTTTCAGCAATGAGCCTTACCCAATCAGTTGAAAGTACTTAAAAGAGGGATCAGACCCTCCCTGAGGGCAGAGAGACTCTCATTTCTGGCTGTGTTGGAGAAGCCCATGTAGCAAGGAGCTGTGGGCAGCCTCTGGGTCCTGAGAATGGCATCCAGTCTCCAGCCAGCAAAAAGCTGCATTCTAGTCATATCACCACAAAGAAAAGAATTCTGCCAACAACTCATGAGCCTGAAGGCACATTCCTCCCCAGTTGAGTCTCCAGATGATTACAGTCCTGTAAGCCATGCCCAGGCTGTTGACCCATGGAAACTGTGAGATAAAAAATGTGTATTGTTTTAAGCCACTAAATTTATGCTCACTTGTTATGCAGCAATAGAAAACTCATCCAAGAAGGAAGGAGAAGAGAAAGGAAAGAGAACGACTTTCGTAGCAATGCTATAAAACATCCCCGAAACCAGTGGCTTAAAACAACAGCCATTTATTATTTCCTGCCATTCTCTGGGCTGCCTGGGTGCTGGTTCTGTTCTTGTGGTGTCAGCTGGGGTCACTCACGCGGCTGCCTCCAGCCAGGAGCTGGCTGGGCTGCCTCACCTCTGCTCCCTGTGGCTTCTTGGCATCATGTCTAATCCTATTGGATAACATTGTGTCCACTCTCCCCTGGGTGGTAGCTTGGACTTCCTTATAGAATGGCATCTGGGTTCCAAGAAAGGAAGAGCAGAAGTGAGGGAGCTGGCCAGGGAGGGCTTGTTGGCAGTCATTTTTAATCCTATCTGCCACCTAACCAGAGCCTTGCTCAAGGCAGCTGCTAAATAAACCCTTTTAGAGTGAGTTGGGGGAAGGAAGGCATGATTGGTGATTTCACTATGAGTCTAGGAAGGCAGTACCACGACTGCCCTTGCAATGTGTCCCTTGCTGGCATTTTATTTCTGAAAGCAGAAATAAGGAGCTATCTATTCATTTATTGGATGCCATTTGCTTTTGCCTGATATTTGTTGGTTAGTGACTTAGCAGCAGTTCTTACACACTTGGAATGAAATATGAACTATTCAACATGTAAAGGACTTGTTCCAGAATCTGCTCATGAAATAAAGCTGCGTACATTTAAATGAGAAAAATGCCCATGACTGCTGTCTATATATTTCCTCTTGCAAGTGAGCTAAAAAAAAGAAGCCATGGAATAATTTATCTTTACTTTCCCCTGGTGCGCAAGGCAGAAAGGCAATAGCCAAGAGGCTGTGAAAGTAGTGGTGATTTTAAAAAGGGGCTGGCAAACTATGGCCCATGGTCCAAATGTGGCCCCTTGTCTGCTTTCTGTGGCCTGTGAGCGAGGAATGGTTTTAAATGCCCAAACAAGCAAAAATATCGAAGAAGAGTACCATTAATTCTTCATATTAGAGCTGTATGAATTATATGAAATTCAAACTGTTTTCTTGCAGCCCAGTCAGGCTCATTTGTTTATTATACTGAATACGGCTGACAGTAGAGGTGAGTAGTTGTGATAATGACCGCCTGGCCCGGAAAGCCCAAAATAGTCACTACCTGGAACTTACAGAAAAAGTTTGCTGACCCCTAATTTGAAAGAACTTTTAAAACAATTTAGACCAACCAGTGTTTGTGGGAGGTCACTGAATACCCCAGAAGTTTATGCCCTGGCTGCATTCAGCAGAAGAGGGTCATGGCAGTTTCTCCCTTCCCTTCCGTTGCTTTTTTCTTGTGTGAGTAAACTATGCTAAGCTCACAAGAGGTAAAGAAGGTGGGAGAATTGATGGGGAATCTCTCCCCTCACGCTGTGGTATCGCTCCCTCAAAGGTGAAATGACCCTTTCTGCTTCTCCTTTCTTCCTGGCTTCACTTCTCTTGCCATTAGAACTGGGAGGTAGTGAATGGGGGTGGAGTCCTTAGACTCAAGCCACTGTTACTTTGAAGGCAGAATCAGTCCACCCATGGGTTAATAACTCTTACATGTTTTACCTTGGTACTTTAGGGCATGAGATTTGATCTGTAACCATCACATAAGAGACTCACTTCTGCAGTAGGTAGAATAGTGAAAGGTAGGCTGGGGTAGAGATGGATTCGATGGTAATGGCCATCACTGCACAATCTGCTCTTCACAGCGTTCTGTGATGAAAAGTAGAGGTGGTATTGGAATGCTTGATTTCCTTCATTTCTATTCTCGCTAAACCCAGTCTTCCCCAATGAGAAAAGTTTTAAATGGGTTTCATCTACCTAAATATATAACACAAACTAATACATAGCCAACACACAACTAATGCTAGCCAGTTCTTATTGAAGCATTCTAAATGCTTTGTGTGCATCCAATTCTCACAGAAATCCACTGAGGCAGGTACTATTTTATTACCTTGTCACAAATGAGGAAACTGAGGCACCAAGAGAATATGTAACATATTCAGGGTTCCATAACCAGCAGTTGGTAGAGCGAAGATCACAGCCCAGGCCGCTGAGTGCTGAGCCTGTACCCTTGACCACGGAGTAGACATTTTGAGGACAAAAGCAAAACAAAATCACTGTAGGTCAGAGCAAGAGCTATCCATACTGTGCAAGTTGTCAGCAGGGCAATAAGTCCATTTCCTTGCCCTTCCCACCACCAGGGGTCTGCAGAATGCCAGGGAAGTCAGTGAGCTCAGAACCCACCGTGGCTGCAGGCAGAGATCAAGAGGAGCGCGAACTGCCTGGCCTCAGACGAGGCTGCCTGGATGTGATTTAAATGATGTGCCTTTTCTAGAAGGACAGGAGGACTTCAAAGGTGAATGCCTTCCAGCTGTGTGGGCCGGGTGCTCAAGAACAAAGGCGAGGATGGTAGCTCAGAGGCCCTTTGGGAGTGCCCCTGGCTCAGGACCCTGGGGGGCTCCTCCATGGCCTGGCTGCAGGGAGGGTGAGACAGTAGCAGCTCATGGTCTTGGAATAAAGGAGATCTCTTGATCATAGAACGGTTTGGGACCGGCTTTGGAGCATTTTTGGCAACCCTGTTGGAAATCGCAGTCCTCTGAGTTGGAGTCTCATAAATCTCCAGGAAGGTCTACCTTGGGGGTTTAGCCACAGGCTTCCCTTCCTTGGCATAATTTGGAAGCTGACGATGCTTCAAACCAGTGGCCTGCAAGGTCCGAAGCTTAGCTCTGCCTCAGCCATGCTAGGAGGTTTGTAAAGCTCAGGAATCCCCTTCGCCTCGCCTTTCTGTGGGGCACGTGCCATTACGGGGAGCAGAGTTTATGAGGTGAGTCAGGGCTTCTCCTTTTAAGAATCTGATCCTTAGATAATCTTAAGCAATTTGGAAGGAATCTTTCTTTCTCCCTCCCCCCTCCTTTCTTTTTTCTGAACTCCATTCTACATTGTTCTCTTCTCAGTTTCCCAAATGACTTTTTCAGAACGTTTTTCTGTGCCTTCCTTTGAGCCACTTGTGAAGAGAAGTCTCCAAAGCCACCATGGGCGATGAGGACGGAGTTAATATCAGCATCTGTATGGTAGAGGGTCCCACAATGCCTCCTTCCCAACTCCCCCCTCCCCTACTCTCTTGGCTTTGCCTGTTTCTTATCCCTTGGAACTACAGTAAGGCTTGAGGGTGGCAGGAGCTGCTTGGCAGAGGAAGCAGAGGGAAGTAGCCAGACCGGGGGGCAATCACTCCACAGAGTTCTTGGGGGCCTGTTGGGTCCCAGGAAGTTGTACCGGGTTCCAGTAATATGGTGCCATCATGAGCACTGCAAAGAGATCACAGATGGCAGGTAACAGATCCTAGATAACAGACAGTAAAACGTTCCATTTATTAGAAATCACGATGAATCCTCTGGGCGAGACAGACAAGGGGCTGAGAGAGAGGGGGGATGATGCAGCTCCTTTAGACAAGATGGCCAAGGAAAGCTTCTCTGGGGAGAAGCTATTAGTTTGTGTTATATATTTAGGTATATTTGTTTCCTGGGTCCTGGTAGCAGACGGGGATCCCTGTCCTGTGGAGCAGGGACATGGGCAGGGCTGGCAGGGCAGGCAGGGACCAGCTCCCCAGGGTTTCGGTGGGAGCAGTAAGGAGTTGGAATTGTGATCCAAGGATAGTGGGGAGCCATGGGAGGATTTTGAACAGGAGAGAGAGAGGATCTGATTTGTACTCAGGGGTTCTCTCTAGCTGCTGTGTGGGGAGTCAGACTATAACACTAAGGCTGTGTATGTAGCTTCGGTATTAACTGTCTTCATCACGACTGATCCCAGTGGCAGGGCGACTCGTACTTCCTGTGAATGCTCCAAGATGCTCATGTTTCCTATTGCCACTTTATTCCTGGGGCCATTTGGGTGGTTACATTTCTCTGTCCCCTCTCTCTTGCTTTCCTTGCCTTTCTCCCTCCCTCACTGAAGCAACATTTTGGTCTGAAAGTTTCGGGTGAGTTTGTGTCATTGCTGTATTTTTTAAAGGGTGATAAATCCTAAAGCTGTCTTAGGAAAATAACGGGAACATTCATTTCTCGTGGTCAGTCAACAGTATGACAGGAAAAGGCGTTTTCAGTCACTGTGGTGAGAGCTCATGCAGGCCCTCCTCACAGCTGGAGGGAGAGTGGAAATGGTTCGTTTTCTCCTGGCTTATTTTTAGTTACTTCTGCTGGTCTAAGACGTCTTGTGGCTCCAACAAGAAGAACATGACAAGACAAGTTGGGCCTGAGGCCCACTGATGTGTGGCTGCTGACAGCCACCCAAAAATCACTTCTTCTCAGGGGTGCAAGACACAGTTGCTTGGGCACCTTCCTCTCCACAACAGCTGCTGCTCCTGTCCTGGGCCACATGTTGGGGCCTCAGCCTCTGCCTAGAAAGCAGGTGGGATGGTGACCATTCTCTAGTAACCAGCTTCCAGAGAAGCCACACTTCAGGGAGAGCCCCTCTGTGCCCGGCCCTGTGCCAAACACTTTTGCCTGTCTTGCGGATGGGGTACTCCTGTTGCCATTTGTCTTACAGGTGAGGGACCTGAGGTTCAGGGGAGTGAGTCCTCTGCCCAGAGCCCAGAGCCATGAAGTAGGCAATCTTTGATCCTTAGCCTTTGATTCTCTGCTCTCCAACGGGTCACTGTTGGAGTGACATTGGTCACTGTGGGGTTAGGAGGCAGGGACTTGCTAAAAGTGCTCCCTGGGTTCCATTCTTTGCAGGTGCAGCTCTGGAATCTACATTTTATTAGGCAGCTCATAGACCACACCTGGTGAGTTACAAGAGCTTTACAGTCTCTTCCATGACACGGCATAGAGTTTTTGTCCAAACTGGAGCAGCACATGGAGACATGCCACTTAGCATGGATGTGTTGGCAGTGTATGAGCCAGGGTCCAGCCAGGGGCAGAACCCACCATTTATTTTAACAGAGAGAATTTAACATTAAGAATCATTAGCCAGGTAATGATGACCTGACAGGGCAAAAGAGAACTCTAGGATCTCATAAAATAGCACCTGCGGGAGGCAGCTACTCTCCCTATGGCAGGGAAGGGGGAGGAGGGAGAAGGGGTAATGTGGGTGGGAAGAGAAGAGGTGATTGGGAAAACATAAAAGAAGCTGGAAGGAGGGTCCTGTGGGGGCTGTCAACCAGACTTCTGAGAAGGCGGTACTGCCCGGCTGATGCCGGGGCCTCCGAGGGGGATACAGTGAGGCTGATTCTGTGAGTGTTGGAAAAACTGCAAACTGGATACATTCACTGCTGCTGGAGTAAATCATCTCTGTCAGGGAGAAGAAGGCTTGCTGGTGTGGTGTTCCCAGGAACAGGAAGCCAAGGGGAAGTAAGCAAGAAGATGTGAACCCCTTCTTCCTCCATCCTTGCAGCCTCCCCATATCGCCCCTACTGCAGACCCTAGCCTTGGCAAAGCAGGTGGCAGAGCGCAGCCCAGCCTCCCTGCCCTGCATGGAGGGGCAGGTTGGAGCTGAGAAACATGAACTTATTAACTGGCAACCCAGTGATAACTGGAAGTTTGCAGAATAGCTTCAGCTCCTTGGCATGTTAATGGTATGTCAAGTCCTTATTTCCTGGGTTTTAATTTTTCTTGTTAGGGTCCCTGGGATGGAGCTGGGGGGCCAGCACCACCTAATGGAAATAGCATACTGTTTAGAGGCCAAAAAATTCTGTTTCCCCATCTGTGCAATGGGGCTAATTATGCACACCCTGCAGGGTTGTGAAGAATGGAACAAGAGGACGTGCTACCAGGCTCAGTGCCTCGGACACAGCTGGCCCGGTCCGTGACAGCCACGTCATTATTATCGTCACTCTTATTTTCAGTGACTCACATCGTTAAAACCCCTCTGATATAGTTAAAATGTAGTTGTACTGGATGAATTCAAGATGGTGTAGCACTGTTTTTTCAGATGTGGAAATAGAAAGTGCTCTTTTATCCTTGAATATGGATTAATCTTATGCAGTGTCTTGGTTGACTTATAAGAAGATTAAAGTGTTCAGCAGCATTATAAAAACATTTCCAGGCCTTTCCTTTGACCTGTTTCAGGAATAAATATATATGTGGTATATTTTTTACCTACACTTTTGGCACCTGGCAAAATATACTGATAAATATTTGACCATTCAGTAGCCTTATAATAGGTATACAGTTACTGTTCATCAATTCACAAGAACTTCATGGAAGGAGAGCCTGTCAGTTCATTAATACTGAAATGTAAAAAGGAAACAATTTGAAAAGTAATGTAATTTTATGTTGTGTTTCCAGAGTGGCGGCTGAGGCTCAGCCTGCCGGGGCAGGTGACCAGGCTTGCTTCTTCCTGAGCCAGGTGACTTTCGACAAGTGATGGAATCTCTGAGTGCTGCCATTTTCTCATCTAGCAAAAGAGGACAGGGCTGTGGCAGGGGACAGATGAGTACTCCCAGAGTCTAGGGAGTCCCTGGCCAGTAGCGAGTGGTCAGTGCACGTTAGCTGGAGAGGGCTGCGGGTTCTGGACCGAGCTCAGCAGTGGCACCTGAGTGAACTTCCTCCAGAGGCCTGCACTGCTGCGGGGACAGAACGGGCCCCTCCTTTGGCATGGTGTACTTGGGAGGGTGGAGGTCTGGCTGCATGTGTTTGGAAGCCTCTAGTTCTTATCAGCAGCCTCATGTTCTTTTCTTTTCTCACTTGTTCGCATCACCAAACTTCCCCCGCAGACAGTTTGACAGGAAGCCTCAAGCCAGCCAGCGAGTGAAGGTCACAGTGTGTGAGGGGGCAGAACCCGGGTCCATGGAGCTCACAGATGAGGCTCCGTGTCTCCAGCAGCTCTGAACTTCCGGGTTCCCAGGCGCCATGCTCAGGCCAAGCCCCACCCTGTGTGCTCATTATTTCATCAGGAAACCTTATGCCCACTTTGCTGCAGTTCCCTTTGTTGGCTCAGAGAAGCGGACTTAGAAGGATGAAGAAGAGAGTGAGACCCCTCCCCACCCCCACCCTCCCTTCCAGGAACGTGTCTGGTGTGCTGGGCTAGGTAGGAGCTCACAGATCTCGCAGCCAGTTGAGCTCCTCCACCCCTGCTCTCTTCTCCCTGCACGTAAGTTGCCATCAAATCACATTTCTTCCCAGTTCGCATTTGTTTATCCCAAAGCAGACGTCCCGTGGCCAAACCACCGCACAACAGCAGGTAGACCTTTCAGGAACTGAAGGCAGATTGTGCCCCTAATCTACCCCTGACCCTCCAGTGCTGTCCACTCTGTGCGGGGTTCAAGCCAAAGCCCCAACAGTGGCCCACAGGGGGTTCAACCCTCATGCTCTCTGCTGGGCCCATGACTCCCAGACCTGCCAGGCACCCTATCAGCTGAGGGTATCTGCTCAGCCCCATCCCTCTGCCTGGAACACCTTCCACTTTAATTTCCACATTGTTGCACTCCTCGCTTCCTTCATATCCTTGCTCAGACACTCCTGCACTGGGTTAAATATAGTGTCCCCCCAAATTCATGTCAACCCAAAACCTGTGAATGTGACACCTTTTGGAAAGAGGGCCTTTGAAGATGTAGTCAAGATGAGGTCATGCTGGATTTGGGAGGGCCCCAAATCCCATAGGACTTGTGTCCTTAGAAGAAGAGGAAATGTGGTCACAGGCCATGGGAAGATTGAGGCATGGAGTGATGCCACCACAAGCCCAGCAGTACCTGGGGCTACAGAAGCTGGAAGGGGCAAGAAGTATCATCTGCTGGAGCATTCAGAGAGCACAGCCCTGCTGGCACCTTGATCTCAGCCCTGTGGCCTCCAGAATGGGGAGAGAATAAATTCTGATGTTTTAAGCCACCCAGTATGTGGCCATTTGTTCTGGAAGCCCTAGGAAACTAATACTCTACCTTTTCAATGAGATCTACCCTGACTATCCAATTTACCCCATCACCACCACCAGCAATCTTAGTTCCTGCTTTTCCTTTTTTGATGCATTTCATCTGATAGCATATTAAACATTGCAAGGAAATACATTGTGTTTGTCATCTCACCTGCTAGAAGAGGGGCACTAAGAGAGGAGGGCTCTGCAAAGTTTTGTCCACGGGTATACTCCAGGTGACCAGAACTATGTGCCCAGCACCCAGCATGCACCCAAGGGGCTTTGTGGACAGAACTGAATACTATTGTACTACTTTTCAAGCATCATCTCATTTGGACCTTGCATCACTTTTGTGATATAGTATGTCTCTTTTATACGTGGGGAAACTGAGTTGAGAACGGGTTTAGTAACTTTAATCCAATACCCATACCTTTTACCTCATCCCTAGTATCTTGTCTGATATCCTGGGGTGGACAGAGAAATAGAAGCCTGGCTAGGACTTCTCCATTGGAGGCATCTAGAAATAGCCCAGTAATGTGGTGAAAGTTGTAAAAAACCATATCTTAAGTTCCAAACGGTGGTGGACGAATGTTCAGTGTAGACTGCCAAGGGTCAGAGGGACTGGTGTTGGGCAGGAAAGTCTTCCAGGATGATGGAATTCCCCAGCACCTTGAACTTCTCCTCAGTTGCTTTTACTGCAGTGGTGAGTGATGATTGGTGGCATTATTTCTGAAATATTTGCCTTCTCCAAAAGACAACACATTCTACCTCTGTTTTGCCCTTCCCAAAGCTTAGTACCTGGCACATACATAGTACAGGCTCCGTAAACATTTGTTGAAGGGAGGCAAGAGCAAGATTAGGTGAGCCACATTTAGGTAGTAGATTTAGGCCAAGGCAACGTATCTGCATCCTGCCTGCGAATCCCCAAATGCCTTGCATTTTAAAGGCCATAAACGCTGAGAAATGATTCATCCTTCAGATTTGATCCCAGTGGCCCAAGAGGAAGTCTCCTCAACCCAAAACCTGACCCCTGGGCCTTGCGCTTCCTGGTCCTTGATGCTTTCTTCACTATGCTAAGTCTCCACCAAAAAGGGATTTTCTGCATTTTTAGCTAACTTTATTGGTAGAAAAATCACCTTTCTGCCTCATAAATGAAGCTCCTTCTTCCAATAGATTTTGGGAAATCTGATCGTCTCCATAGGCTGACCTTTGTATTCCCTCTTCAAACATGTGGGGAAGAATTGGTGAAACCTGACAATCCCCATGCCAAAGTGATTTTGGCCATCAACCTGTTATCCGCCCAGCTACCCTTACCTTAATCATTTCCATAAAAAATTTGAAGGAAGGAGATTTATAGGGCTTAGTGAATATGTTCCATTACTGCGGCCCAAAATGTTAGGCCCTGGCTCCTTTCAGATCCTTCTCTTAGCCCAGAGCCTCCCCCAGGAGCCTCTCTGCTCCCTCCGGGAGCTCCACATTAAAGTTGAGCTCGGTCCATTGTTCGCTGTTCCATAATGTAATAATAGATTTTGTTCTATCCTCTTCACTCCTAGGAGATGTCTTTCTGGGGAAAAAATATGAGCAGAGGGTGGTGACTAATGGGGCCTCTCTGGGCCTCTCTCAAGTATGAGCTGCACGTTAACTTCCAGCATGAGTCCTGTTGGCTGCTGCCTGACGTGCCTCGCTGGAAAGCAAAGAGGCTTGTGTGGAAAGCGGCGCCAGAATGTGAGCTGAACGCGAGATGCTGAGGGAGGATTACCCAAAGGGCCACGAAGCCTCCTGGGGCCTGCGTCAGAGCCCTGGCACAAATTTCCAAGAAGCCCTCTGATTTGGAGAGGGCTAACTGGCTGGGGGCAATTGTCTAGTACCTTTGGGTCAGAATCATGAAGTTTTATCACTCCCAGCTCTTGATTCTATAAATCTGACCCTTGGAACCCATAGAAACTTTAGGGCTTTTAATGTTTGAAACACTTTAATTTTGTTTTCACGTGATTTGTTTTTGTACTTCAATTGAGTAGAGACAATAAGTGAGAGTTTTAGAATTTCAAAGAAGGCTGTCCTGCTTCAGAATTCCAAACGGAAGGATGCCTGTATGAGCCAAGGACATACTTACTGAAACGTGTCCCCTCCCATAGAATAATTTTCTTAAGCCTCCTAAAAACGCTGATCCTTTCCCTTCCTCTGGACTTAGCAAATGGCCTATTTCGAGCACTTCTCTTTAAACAAACATTCTAGTCCCTATTCAAAAAAATATTAATAATCCAGTGAGAGTTCTCTTAAGCTGGGGATTGGTGGCTGGCCCTGAGACATCAGGAAAAGTGTGGATAATTCTGGGGTGTGGGTCTCTGTTTCTGCCTCTTCTAGAAGAACACTTAGGGAGTCTCTCATTGCTGCTGTAGATTCAGCAGAGGTGTTAAAAGTCTGACATAAGGGTCTTTCTGGAACTTCAAGAAATCCCCAGAGGAGCACGCATATGGCTTACACAGACATTTTATGATTTGAAGTTCTGACTTGAGCCATGTTTTTTGAGATCTATCTATAAATCCATATCTTTTGGGAGGCATCCCCTATCCACCACTTCTCTTCCTGCTATATATAGGCTTTCACAGTACCTGCTGTTTTCCTTAACAACCACCATTTATAAAATTAGATATTCATTTGGGGGGTTACTGGCTTATGAACTCTCTGCCCATAGTAAGCTCTGTGAAGGTGGACGCCATGTCTCTCTCAGTCCCCAGTGTTGAGCCAGCACCTGGTATCGTTGGCACAAAGTAGCTGCTTAACAAGAAGTTGTGTGTGTGTAAGAATGGAAAGGTGGTGGGTGGGTATGGGGCAGGGGGCTGCTGGGTGATGGGTGGGTGGGTAGTTACTTTAAGCCTCTGTGTCACTGAGGACTGAACGCAGAGCATGTGCCGCTAGCAGGGCTGAAATGACTCCAACCTCCAGTCGTAGGTCCTGATGCCCTCTTCACTGGCTTCCCTGTGATCCCTGGGACACTAGGCTTGCTGACCAGAACAATAATGCATCGACAGTGAGTAGATTAAAACTGTGCATGGCATATGGAAGGGAGTTGGGACAAGTGCCTGACTCGGATGTGAAGGGTATAGGAGGTCGTCTTAGGTGGGAACGGTCACGAGTTTGCTTAGGGTTCTCCAAAGAAACAGAAGCAGCAGGAGATACACACACACACATATACATACATATACATATGCATGTATGTATGTGTGCACGCATGTGTGTGTACATATATTCAGCAATTTATTGCAGGAATTGGCTCATTGTGCCAGTGGGGATTAGAAAATATGTATTCCGTAGGGTAGACCGAAAGTTGGAAACCCCAGTGAAGGTGTCATTGAATTCCCCAGGAGAAGTTAGCTGGCTCAAGTAGAGAGAATTCTTCCTTCTGACTGCTGAAATCCTCAGCTCTTGCTCTAAGGCAGGGGCTCTTAACCAGTGAATTGAAAAAATTCAACTTATCTTTATTTTCTCTGACCTCTCACTGAAATCTCACATTTCCTTCACTTATAAATGTATGCAATAAATTACAGTAGTATTCATTTCACCTGACTAGCAAAGGGATCAGGGGAACAAAAAAAGGTTAAGAACGCCTTCTCTAAGGCCTTGAATTGATTGCACGAGGAGACTCCTCTCACTGATGAAGGCAGTCTCCTTTGTCACTTGCAGATGTATTCTGCCATGGATGCAATCAACTGACTAGTGATTTAATACCCTCACAATCAACAAACAGGCCCGTGCTTAATTAACCAAACTGCTGGACACTGTAACCAAGCCACATTGATTCATGGAATTAACTCTCCCAGGTGTTATTGTGGCTGTTTCTATACCTCACCCTGCAAAGGCTGTCACCTCCTTCATGTCAGAGCCCCTGCCTTCTCCCTCAGCCTCAGGCCAGCCAAGAGTGCCTGTGGTCTCGCCTCATGGCCTCGAGGACAGGAGCTGGCTGCCCCTGCTTCTCTTCCGGACTCCAGCGCTGTTCAGCCGCACATGGCACCTGTCCCGGGGGGAATGTGTAAGAGCACTGAGGGGAGAGAGGAAAGGAAAATGGTTTTTTCAATGTTAATGGAAAAGAAGAACCCAAGTATGAGTAGCCACGAGTCAGAGAGTAAGAGGACAGGGAGGTTACATTTGATTTCCACCTTTGTCTTGAGCCTGTGGTCTTCTACAAGGCACTTGGTCTCTCTGAGCTTCCATTTTCTCCTTTTTAAAACGGCCTTCCTCATAGTAGCTCCTTCTTGAATTTGTTGTAAGAACCAAATGGGAAGAGGCACGGGTTCCTTGTGGTCCATGGACCCAGTGAGGGAAATGGGATGAAATCTTTGAAGAGTGAGGACTGTGTGAATGAGTCAGGATCCTTGAGAAGTCCTGGACTAGAACTCGACTCCTGAGAAGGTGAAAGTGTTTGAGAGTAATCCCTGGGAACTTTCTGGAAGAATCCTTCTCTGCACTTGCCGTAGCCGACGTTTTCATTGACTGTTGTTTCTTACGAATTACTTTTAAAATGTACAGCCATGATTGGCCAGCATCTTTTCTCATGGGGCCTCTACGACCTGCCCAGGTTAGTGAGTGCAGCTCTGCGTGAGTCTGTGTTTGAGTGAAAGTGAGGGCGGCTGGCGTGTTCTCAGAGGCAGCGCCAAATCTCCTGCTACCCTCCCCCCATCTGAAAGCTGAGGGGCAAGTGTGGACTCAGTGGTTCACCCTCATGTCACCAGGCCTCGCTGAGTTATCTGTGCCGTGACTTGGCCTCCAAGGTGCCAAAACTTTGATGAACCTGCTGCAGAGGGTTTATGTGAAACCCTTCCTGTTTTGTTTTTTTTTTTAAACACACAAGTGGAATCTGGAATTGATCCCAGATAATACATCTGCCTCTTAATTTCACTTCAGAGGGGCAGGATGACAGGAAAGGCGATGAAGACACTTAAATGCATTTATGATTTATGCCCCTTGTGATAAATCAATGGATGATTTCTCCCCAAAATGTGGTCACTGCCTGACTAACTCATACCAGCTGACACATCTGTGGGATGCATAAGGAAATGGGGCCTGAGCCCCCTCCTTGCCATGTGCACACCAGTCCTTGAACCTAGCACCCCAAGGGATGGGGATTTGGACATGTGAGAAAGGGAGATAGTCTAGATGTGCTCAGGAGGGCGAGCGGCTTCATTGCCATCTCTTTTTTTTCTTTTCCTCGAGTCTGTTTTCCTTTCTTGTGGCCTGATGGTGCAGTTATGCTCAGCCTGTCCTTGGTTCATCTCCAGCATTCTTGTCTGTGCTTGCCTTCATGTGTGGTGAGTTAGATTTTTCCATTCCCTAAAGGTGATTTGATCAGGCCCAGTTCTCACTAGAGTCCCTCAAAGCAAGCAGGGAGAGTGGAAAATCACATTAACTCTTTCATTAACTCCAGCTGTTCTGCACTGAAGCTGAGATGGCAGAGGTTTCATCCTTGGGGCCAGCTTGCTGCCTTCGGAGGTGGCTCTCTGAAGTGCTGACTTGGGGAGGGCTGTGAGGGCCCCCCTGGCCTGAAAAGGGAGATGACCAGTCAGCAGTGCCTGCCTGCACCCGAGAAGGTTGGGGGGCCCTCGTGCTCTGTGTGTGCCATCCCTTCCCCCCTGGTTTCCTCACTTCCTGAAGGCACCATCTTGACTTTCTGAACCCAGAAAGCCATCGCTGCATGTCCCACAAAATCCTGCCATCTGAAATGTTTAGTAATCTGTTGAATCAGTTCTTGGCTGCTTGGAAGCTGCATTGCTTACTTTCCCACCATTCTTTTTATTTATTTATTTTGTATCATCTGAAGCTAATTTCTCCAGGAGTGACTTGGACTTTGGGAAGAAAAGTCACATTCATTGTATAAGTTACCTCTAAATGCAGCAGCATGGTTCTGTCTCTTATTTTCCTCTTATTTAGAAATGTCTTTATTCCTCCTTTCTTTTTTTTTTGCCTTGGCACACACTTGATGCTTTCTGGAAGACAGTTTAAAGAGTTAGGCAACATTATTTTCCTCACCCTGCTTTCAGAAGAAAAAGTGCCAAAACCATTTTCTGAGTCTAGATTGGGAGGTGAGACCCCACCCCCCACCCTGATAGGTGGCAAAAGGCAGAGAGGGAAGGTCTGAGGAGAGCTTCTTTCTCCAGGAGGCAGGTAAGGTTGCTAGAGTTCTTGTCGGAGTTATAGCTCAGCAAGGGATGAGAAGTGCAGGATAGCCGTGTCTAGGAGATGGAGATGCTGGCTCTGAGGTTGGCGCATAGGGCGCTTGAGCTGGAACCTCTAATGCTGGGACCAAATTGCACTGTTCCACACTGACAGGCTATAGAAAAGGAAACTGAGACAGCTAGTAAAGGTTGCTCATTTGGTGTATCTGATGGTGATACCTTGCATTACCATTGTCCCAGCCAGAAATAATATACCCACAGCTGTGTTTCTGTAGGACAGCAGGGACATCTAATGATATAGCAGGCTGATCTAAACTGCCTTTTCTCCATTGATGCCCCAAAGAGAAGATCCATATATTCCACCTCTATGTTAACTGGCAGTGCTGATCAGGTATCATTGCCATGGGAATGACCTGTACTGTTTGGCACACTTTAATGAGAAATCAAAAATTAAAATGGAACTTGATAGGTTCTGCTTAATGCCAAAATGAAATCTTCATGTATTCTGATGGATATTACATAATTAGTTGACTTCTTGAAGGAGTTCTAATTATACCTATAGAAGAAGCTCAAGATAATGAAATGCATTCATCTCTCTGGCAAGCTGTCTGTCACTTAGCACTGAGCTTGGAGTCTGTCCTCTGGGACTGGCCTTCTAACTCGAAGAATAAGGATTTATTTACAGTCACAGAACCTGGAAATGAAATGCAAAGTTATTTTATGATGTACTTACTTTTTATTTCCTCTAAGAAAATCAGTTTTCCTTAGCTTCATATACTGGGTAAATGGCCATGCGTAAAGTAGCTATATTAATCCCAGAATGTATAAATTCCTTAAAAAATGTATTAGTAGAGCTTATGATTCCACAAAAACTGCCTAGTGATAGGAAGAGAGTAGCGACAGAGGCCAAAGGAAATGAATTCTTCGACACTGAATTTCATTAACTCTAACATTGGTGTTCAGAAAAATAGTTGGCTGGATGGGTGGGTGGGCTAATGGGTGGATAGATGGGGGATGGGTATTTGAAGGGCTGGATGAATCCTTACTCAGCGAGGGGTATTAATGGAGAAGAACAAACTTAGGAAAAAAATTTACCTTTAAATATATTACTCTGTATTTGATTGTTACAGAAAACGATAAGGAAGAAAAGGGTTTTTCCCCCTAATAATTCCTATTTGTCAAAGGGAAACTCAAGATTCCTTTGATTTCTCAATAGACAGCTTCAAAAGGTATAAGCCAAGATGTAGGGAAAGTTGGAGAAAAATAGAAAAAGATATCTCTGAGATAGAACAGGTAAGAGAGAGTCTTACGTTCTAATAACATCCATGATAAGATAAAAATATATCCTTTATAAATAAGACCTTGGTAACCAGAGTAAGAACAAGGTTCTCCTTAAATCTCCCTGAGAAGTAGATTTTTCCATGATGCATTGGTGAATGGAATCCAAGCCAACATTTATGGAGTAGTCATGGCTGAATTTCGATGTTTACTAATAAAGACACTCTGTGCAAGGACAGAGCTTCAACTCCATTGCTGACACAGTGATAGAGAAAAATGTAGGCGTGCCCGCCTGCTGGTTTCCTCTCCCAAATTGGGGCGCATGAATCTTTTATAATGACCACAGGTATTAAAATATTTTTTGCTGTGATGTCACCTCCTTTCCAAATTTGTTCCTTGAAATACATCTAGACAGGAAGGCATTGAGTGATGTTAAACCAAGTGTCCTTAGGACGAAAGATCAGTCCTGTTTTGTGAAGTGTCATGTAGAGTGACTAGGGGATTTTTTCAAGCCCCACAATTATCTGGTAGTGTGAGGGAAACCTGGGCTTCCATTAGCCCGGCATGGACGGAAATGCTTCGCACAATCAAACGCCTTCCATCTGGCCCAGCACCTGGAGCGGCGGAATCCTTACAAGAACCTGTCCGTGTGGTTGGCGGCTGAATTCCAAAGGAACATCTGTGGGCATTTCTCTAGCTAAAGGACTGAATTTTCCTCCCATCAAAAGGGGCATTCATGAACTCAGTTGATCTAGTTCGTTCATATTTTTAGCAAAAATGGCATACTCTGACTTAAATTCCCAAAGATCAGGTCTCCTCATGTTTGTGACCCTTCTACATTCTGATTGGTACAGCATCATTGCTGTGTGGACATTGTTTCTGAAAGTCCTGAATTGGATCCATTCATTAGATTCTCATATAAAAAGGATCCTCCTCTGTCCTACTATTTCAAACATAATATTAGAAACAAAGAACCTCAAGATTTGAAGGTACCTTGAAAAGAATGAAAGGTATGAATTGGTTTCCAAGAGTAAATGGTGATGTCTGCAGGCCAGTTGTGTGAGTGTGTGCGCTAATGGGACGTGTGATCAATAACCATTGTCCAGGGGAGAGGCAGGAGGTCAGGTGCCTTCAGAGTGGATGCGTCTGCTTGCAATGGAGAGATAAGCACGTTTTCATTTCACTTCTGTTCCTTCAGAGACAGCATCATTTCTTTCACTCAAGCCAGGGTGTTGAACATGTGATTGATGCCTTGCTTGTCATCAAATGGCCAACTTTGCTGAATTACAAGGAGAGATGTGGTCTAGTTTGAAAAATTGTGATAAATATTTGCACCATGTATAAAAATAATCAAAATAGACATTTTAAAATTTGAGTTTTATTTCAACTTAAGATGGCAAAAGGAGCAGATTCGGCATGAAGAAAGAATTTTCTTATTCAAAAATTCAAAGGGCTTCATATTATAACTTTGCAGTGTTCAAAGAAAACATCAATTTTAAGAACAAATATCAGTAGGCCTCAGGGAACAACAAGAAAAGAACAACTCCTCTGAGCATGGGCGAGAACGCTTTAAATATTAGTAATAAATTAGGTCTCACAAAAAAGTGGATCAAACGCTAAGTGTCTTGAGATCCCTCTATTTCCACGCCGTCGTTAACCTATGACATAGAAGCAAAATACTGCAGCCTTCATTCACACAATAAAATTCCACCCAGCATGAGCAGCATGGCACAGTCCAGGAGACAATTGGTCCAACACTCTGGGGGACCAAGAAGGATGAAGGGAATGGGTGCAGCTCCACTACCATTCAAGGAGGCCTCCTGGCCTTTTGCTGTGTTTAATTACAGTGGCAAAATCGCAATCACTATTTACACAGGCTTATTGCTCAGGTGTAGAAATGCACCCTGAGCTCTCTCTTGGCATTTGCTTTGCAGCAAGGGGAGTTCTTAGTCTTTTAAATTAAAAACAAAGTCACCCTGTTCCTTCTGGTGTCACAGGGGTAAATAGCTTCTGTGAACCTGCATGGGCTGCCCTAGTGGTGAATTGGTGGGTCAAAGTGGTTTGTCATGTCAGCCACTCACCAGAGGGGATGAGGACACGGCAAGAGGGACCCACTCATTTCTGTGCTTACCACAAATGTTCTCCTAAGACTGCAAGCCATACGTGGCCTGCAAGGCCCTGCAGAGGTCTGATCTGTTCTCTGGGGCTTTACCTCAAATCAGGGCTGAGGCACCATGCTCCCTCCCCCAGAGGGCGTTTGCATATGCTCTTTGTCCTTTCAGATGCTTCTGTTGCTCACCACCACCACACACACTTTTCAGATGTCAACTCTGACATCTGAACTATGGCTCAGCCTGGGTCATATGTTTTGGCCATATTTTCAGATGGGACAGTATCCCTTTCATTCTGAGCATTTACGTCTGTTTCTTGCTTCTGTTATTTTGTTGTTTGTTCCTTCATTAAACTGCAAGCTCTACAGGGTAGGGTCAGGGCCGGCTTCCTGGATATGCTAAGTCATACAGGGAGGCCAGGTTTAATGCTCTGCTGTTGCTGCCTCGAAATTCTTAATAATTTTTGAGCAAGGACTCCCAATTTTCATTTCCACTTAGCCCCATAAGTTGTGGAGTCAGTTGTGGGTAGGGGGCACATCTTTTTCTGTTAGATCTCTAGCACAAGGTAGTGCTCCCGAAGTATTCACTAAATGAATGTTTCATTAATGCATCAAGCATAAAATTCCTAACACTTAATATCAAGTCTGGATGTTTTATATATATATATATATATATATATATATATATATATATTTTTTTTTTTCCCTCCTGATGGTTCACAACATAATTGCACATAATGGCCAGTGCAACTGAGATTGAATTAAAGAGACATGCCTATTATGATGTAACAACAAAAAGAATTGGTCCAAACTATAGGAAGCATAGCAATGGACTGGTCTGTTGTTAATTTTTTTGTTCTATATTTAGAATTGAAATAGTGTTGTTCAGAGAGCAAAAATGTTAATTGTCTTGCAAAGTATGCTGTGAATTGGAGAAAACTATCCCTCAAATGATAGAGGAATTTGAAACAGTGACAGGTGCTCATCTGAAATGAATGTAAATGCTTACCCCAGGGCTAAGGAAATGCTGTAAAAATGTCCAGTCTGATCCTTCCTTCACATAGCTGGAGAAACCCCAAGCTTGGCTACACATCTGCCGAGTTCAGAGAAATCGCAGGCATTCATGGTTTTTTGCAGCATGCCCGTCAGTGTTTGGGTCACTTTGCATTGAACACATTTTCCCCTTCTCCCCTGCCCACCTTAACAGTGACCGCCTGAGATTGTGGAGTCGGCAGGATTTTCCAGGCTGTACCAGTGCAAGCTGTTAATAAATTAGGTTCACAGAAGTGTGATGGCAAGGCGTTTCCTCCTGAAGTTCAGAGGCCTTACAGAACATTCATGTCTCATTACAGCCCGTGCAGCAGTTTCTGCCCTAATAAATCAAAGAAGCTTTGCAGAGAGATGGGCTTGCCCATAATGAATCTTTCTGTTGGCATTTTCCCTTTAGAGGTGCAAATAACAGAGAAAACCACCCCATCTGGCCCCTGGGTAAGAGAGAGCTGACAGCAGGAAGCTGTTATCTCAAGCGTGACAAAGGTCACTGCAGGTAGCAGCAGTGAGGGGTGGCAGGGAGGGCTGTGAGTGACAAGGTAGAATGAAGCCACTTATGGGCCTTTATCGCTGTGATTAGAAGCGTCAGCTGGATTGTCAAGGTCCTGTTCTCCCTTCCTTGGTGCTCACTTATTTTTCAGGTTTAATCTTCAGACCTTCTTGGTGTCTTGCAAACAGTGATTTGGCAAGTGGACACATCCCTGCAGTGTGGTGTGAGGACCTGTTCGTTTGGATTTATGTTCCATTACCTTAGTAAGGTGTGCTCTGGTGTCTGGGAATGGTTACCAAGCAGAGAGAGGGGGATCTTCCCATCGAACCCAGATCACCTTCCCTCACCCAGTGGAAAAAGATGTGTGATGAAAGCCAAAGAAATCGGGCATTATAATCAACAATATGGTAATGGACAGAAATGAGTTATTTGAGCTAGGAAATTAACTTGCCTCTAGTGGAGGTTTACCAGGTTTTTTAAAAAAGGGTATAAATCGTATTAAAAACAGCTCCTGGAAGTAAATGAGGAATTTGTTTTTGTTGCCTTATGCATATTTCACAAGGGGACAAATCTCTGATTTTGGAAGTAAAAGAATATTGATAATTTCCTCTGTTCCTAGGACCCTGGAGTCTCATTTCATGGGAGAAAAAAAATCCTATCTAGTTAAGGCAAGGCTATCTTAGTTTTTTTTTCCTTCTTCACTCTTGATTTTTGCCCTTTCCACAGCTGCAGAGGCACTTCCAAGGAGCCTGGGCTGTGAGTGTGTCTTCACAGAGAGGCTGCCGGGGGCCCTTGGAGGGTGGAATATATCCGGTTGAGCCTATTTCTATTCCACACAGGTTAGCTGGTACCTTCTTCAATAATCACTTTGCTGCTGGGAAGGCAGAAGAGAAAGCAAGTGAGGAGTGTCCTATTTATCAAAAGTGACAAGGAGAACAGAGGTCCTCCATCAGCCCTCAGCTACCCTCATATTTACATAACATCTTTCCTTCCAGTATTTTCCCCAGCAGATGGCCCAGGTGAGGTTCACGGACTCTGCATGGAAATACAGCTGCTCCAAGGCAAGCACTAGGGATCTTTTGGGTTCTCTTCCAGCAGAATTACAAAAGAGTTCATAGAAGCAAGGGGCAAAGTCACTCCCCAGCTGCCGTAGTCCTGGAAATGTACACTGAAAGCCAGAGCTGCTTACAAATTGGGAGGTTACCAAAGCCCAACAGCCCAAGTCTCAGGAGATAATAGAATCCTGGAAGAGTTAGTAATTGACCATGAGTGGGTGTGCCCCTGTCTGCCACTGCTGCAATGGGAAAGTCCCTGAGACCTGATGAGGTCACAAAGGGACCATTAGGTGTTGACTGCAATGAGTGTACACTGCCAAGGAAAAACAGAGATTGTCCAGGGAATCTCTGGAAGTTCCCTCATCCTCTTGCTTTATCAAGATCCCAGAACCAAACATGGCACTTGTCTGCCTGGGGCTTTGCTCTGGGGCTGAGCATGAGCATGTTGGCAAGCCTTATTTAGTACAGGACATTGAACACACACAGCTGCTTTCTTAAGGTTTCCATTTCAAACTGTCTGGGCCATAGCAGATAATTAGCGCTTTTTTTGCTTTTAGGGCAAGCAGTGCTTTTTTTTTTTTTTGACTTTATTTCAAATTCACAAAAATAGAAAAACAGAAAAAGGCAGCTCAAGTAATGAAGACATTACTCCTAAAAAGTTATTTTTCAGGCACTTTCATCTCATCTTATTCCAACTGCTAACAGTTCCTCTAGTGTCCAGAAAGATAGATACACAGATAAGCACAGATTAGTTAAATGACATAGTCAAGGTCTCCTCATTAATGAATAAAAATGAAGAGAAAAAAAAGCTTAATTGTATTCATGTCTCACAAAACCAAACCCCATATTATTTATTACCTTTAAAATTAATACAGTACCAACTTTGCTTTTGCTACAAAAACATTACAATGTTGTCGTTAACTATAGTCCATAAATAACATTATATTTTCCCCATGTATCACCACCTTCTTAATACCTTGTAGTAGAAGAACATCCCTGTATTTATATTATTAATCACAATCCTCATCTACTTCCAAAATCATTGCTATGCATTCCCAGTATTATCCTCTAGCTGTCCTCCTACTAACATTAATCTTCCAAGATTACTAGCTCCCGCTGCAATCACATCTGTGTTTGTTATATTCATTATGTGTTACCATCAAGTCCAAACATTAGTGCATACTTACAATAACCTTATTAAACATTCTACATACATCCGGCATCTTCTCGACCTTCTCATCCCATATCCCATCTTCTACCAACCTACACTTCATAGTCCAACTCTGTAAGTCTACTCATTGTATTTAGTTCATATCAGTGAGGCCATACAATATTTGTCCTTTTGTGTCTGGCTTATTTCACTCAACATTATATCTTGAAGATTTCCCCATGTTGTCATGTGCTTCCCCAATTGATTTATTTTTGCAGCTGAATAATATTCCATCATATGAATATACCGCATCTTTGTTTATCCATTCATTGGTTGACGGACACTTAGGCTGTTTACATCTTTTAACAATTGTGAATAACACCGCTATGAACACGGGTGTGCAAATATCTGCTTGCATCCTTGCTTTCAGTTCTTCTAAACATATACCTAGTAGCAGGATTGCTGGATCATATGACAGTTCTATATTTAGTTTCCTGGGAAACTGCCAGATCATGTTCCACAGAGGTTGCACCATTTTACATTACCACCAACAGTGAAAGAATGTTTCTATTTCTCCACATTTCCTCCAGCACATTTTCTGAAGTTTTCTGTTTTCTTAATTATGGTCATTTTGTAGGGTATGAGATGATATCTCATTGTAGTTTTGATCTTCATTTCCCTAATAGCTAGTGATGTTGAACATCTTTTCATGTGTCTTTTGGCCATTTGTATTTCCACTTTGGAAAAATGTCTGTTCAATTCATTTGCCGATATTAATGGGTTACCTGTCATTTTGTCCTTGTGTGATCTCTTTATATAACACGGAGATCAATCCCTTGTCAGATAGGTTTTCTGAAGATTTTTTCCCTTTGAGAAGTCTGCCTTTTTACTTTCTTGACAAAGTCTTTTGAAGAACAAAAGTATTTAATTTTGATGTAGTCCCATTTATCTATTTTTTTTTTCTGAGAAACTACCATCAACCACAGGATCTTAAAGATGTTGCCCTACATTTTCTTCTAGGAGTTTTATGGTTCTAGTATTTATATTTAGGTCCTTGATACATTTCGAATTAATTTTTCTATAAGGTGTGAGATAAAGGTCCTCTTTCTTTCTTTTGGATATGGATATCCAGTTTTCCCAACACCATTTGTTGAATAGACTATTTTGACCCAGCTGAGTTGGTCTGACAGACTTGTCAAAATTCACTTGACCATAGGTGTGAGGATCTATTTCCAAACTCTAATTTCGGTTCCATTAGTCAATCTGTCTATCTTCATGCCAGTACCATGCTCTCTTTACCACTGTAGCTGGATAATATGTCTTAAAGTCTGGAGATGAGAGTCCTCCAACTTCATTCTTTTTTTTTTTTAAAGATATTTTTGGCTACTTGGGGGCCCTTACCCTTCCAGATAAATTTGAGAATTGGTTTTTTTCAGTTCTACAAAGAAGAATATTGGAATTTTTATCAGGATTGCATTAAATCTATAGATCAGTTTGGGTAGAATTAACATCTTAATGATATTTAGTCTTCCAACCCATGAACACAAAATAACTTTCCATTTATTTAGATCATCATTGGTTTCTTTTACCAAAGTTATATAGTTTTCAGAGCACAAGTCCTTTATGTCCTTCATTAAATTTATCCCTAAATACTTGATTCTTTTAGTTGCTATTTTAAATGGAATTTTTTCTGACTTCCTCTGATTGCTCATTAGTTGTGTATAGAAACACTATTGATTTTTGTGTATTACTCATATCTTGGCACTTTGCTGAAATTGTCTAGGTTCTAATAGTTTTGTTGTGGATTTTGGGGGATTTTCTAAGTATAAGATCATATCAGTGAATAATGCAAGTTTTTTATTTTTTCCTTTCTTATTTGGATGCCTTTTATTTATTTTTCTTGACTAATTGCTCTAGCTAAAATTTCTACCACAATAATGAATAACAATGGTGAGAATAGGCATCCTTGCCTTTTTTCCAATGTCAGTGGGAAAACTTTTCAGTGCTTCATCGTTAAGTACAATGTTAGCTGTGGTTTTTCATATATGCACTTTATCATATTGAGAAAGTTTCTATTCCTATCTTTTGGAATGTTTGGTTTTTTTTTCAGTCAAGAAAGGGCACTGTAATTTGTTAAATGCCTTTTCAGCATCAATTGAAATGATCATGTGATTTTTCTCTATTCAAGTTATTAATGTGGTTTATTACACTGGTTGATTTTCTTATGTTGTCCCACCCTTGCATACCTGGTATAAAGTCCACTTGATAGTGAAGTGTAATTTTTTAATGTGTTTTTGGATTCAGTTGGCAACTATTTTGTTGAGTTTTGAAATCCTATTAATTAAAGAAATTGGTCTATAATTTTCTTTTTTAAAATATCATTTGTCTTTTTTAGTAGGGTGATGGTAGCTTCATAGAATGAGTTTGGTAGCACTCCTTCCAGATCAATCTTTGGAAGAGTTTGAGCAAGATTGGTATTAGATCTTCTTTAAATCATTAGTAGATTTCACCTGTCTTGCCATTTGGTCCTGGACTTTTCATTTTCAGGTGGGTTTGGATGGCCCTTTCAGTTTCTTTACTTGTTATTGGTTTGTTGAGGTCATCTATTTCTTCTAGGGTCAGTGTAGTTTGTTCATGTGTTTCTAGAAGTTTGTCCATTTCATCAATGTTGTCTATTTCTTCTAGGGTCAGTGTAGTTTGTTCATGTGTTTCTAGAAATTTGTCCATTTCATCAATGTTTTTATGATCTTTTTTCTTTGTGCTGGGTCATTGTTAATGTCACCCTTCTTATTTCTTATTTTATTTATTTGCATCTTCTCCCTTTTTTTTTCTTTGTTAATCTAGCTAAGGGCTTATCAATTTTGTTGATCTTTTCAGAGAATACCAACTTTTAGTTCTGTTGATTTTTCTCTTTTTCTCCTCCATTTCATTTTTTTTTTCCTCTAATCTTTATTATTTCTTTCTCCTTGGTTTGGGATGGTTTGCTCTACTTTCTCTAATTTATCCAGATGTGCGGTTAGATCTTGGATTTTAGCTCTTTCTTCTTTTTTAATATAAGCATTGAAGGCTATAAATTTACCTCTCAACACTGCCTCTCCTGTATCCCATAAGTTTTTGTGTATTTTGTTCTCATTTTCATTTGTCTTGTGGTATTTGCTGATTTCTCTTGTAATTTCTTCTTTAACCCACTGATAATTTAAGAGTGTATTGTTTAATCTTCATATATTTGCAAATTTCACCCTTTTCTACCTATTATTAATTTCCAGCCTAATTCCATTATGGTCAGAGAAAGTGTTTTGTATAATATAAATGTTTTTAAATTTATTGAGATCTAATTTATGCCCCAACATATAGTCTATCCTGGAAAGATCCATAAGTGCTTGAGAAGAATGTATAATCTGCTGTTTTGGGGTATAATGCTCTATAAATGTCTATTAGATCTAGTTCATTTATCATATTATTCAAGCTCTGTTTCCTTATTTATCATCTGTCCAGGTGTTCTTTCTAATGATGAGAGTGGAGTGTGAAAGTCTCCAACTATTATTGTAGATTCATTTATTTCTCCCCTGTTTTGCCGGTGTGTGTCTCATGTATTTTAGGGCACGTATTTTAGATGCATAAATATTTATTATTATTTCTTTTGGTGAATTGTCCCTTTTATGAATATATAGTAACCTAATTCATCTCTTATAGCAACTTTACATTTAAAATATATTTTACCCAATAGTAGTTATCACTATACACACTTCTTTTTTCATTGCTATTAGTGTGAATATCTTTTTTCCAACCTTTCACTTTTAGCCCAATCGTGTCCCTTGATTTAAAATGAATCTCTTGTAGACAACAAAAAATGGCTCATTTAAAAAAAAATCTACCAGTCTATGTCTTTTAATTGGGCAATTTAGTCCATTAACATCCAGTGTTACTATTATAAAGGCATTACTTACTTCATCCAATTTATCCCTTGTTTTTCTGTTGTAATTCTTACTAAGTCTGTATTTAACACTTTCAATTTCTCTGACATTTGTTCTCCATTTCTAATCTCTACACCAGGGCTCTCTCTCTTGTCTTTTCCTAGCAGACTGTAACACACCTTTTATATCTCTTGTAGATTTGGTCTCTTAGTAACATACTCTCTCCTTTTTTGTTTATGTGTAAAGGTGAGGAGATGGCAGTAACAAGGGGCACATGGATGGTGTAGCCTGATGGAAAATGTATCCAAAGAGCTGGGTTTTTTGAGGAGGAAGGAGATATTTTATGGGTCTAGCAATAAGTAGCAAGAAAGATGTCCCCATTCACTTTCAGGCTCTAAGGTATGCAAGGTGTGGGTGATAAAGAGCCATCCCTTGATAGGAGTAGAGGAAACAGGTTTCCACAGACAACCAGCTGGAGCATGAAGGTGAAAGTAAAGGTAAAGGTAAAGATGAGAGAAGAGCTTGAGGATAAAAAGGATTTTGCTGATACTGGACCATGAGTTTTAGAAGGTGCAGATAGAAGTTTGAGGCAGCTGAGAGGGATGGATTAGCCAGATGAAAGAAAATATGGGCATGGGGAACCTTGGGGATAAGGACCTGGGTGATCAAGGCTGATCTGGGGGCTTGACCTTTTCCAATGATGGAGGCAAACATTAATGAAAGGCTCTGATGGTCCCCTGGGGCATTCAGTCCTCTTTAGAGGCTCTGCCCAGAGTTCATGGCTTAGGTGATATGTAGGGGTGAGGTCAGGGTGCTAGGACTCTGTGGGTCTCTTTCAGTTCCTCTCATTGTAGTGTTGAGACAGGAGGAGGACCCTGAGGGGATCAAGACCCTCAGGGGATCAAAGTGATGCACAGTTCCTGGGGGCATCACTGCCATGGTCGTCTGTGTGAGTGTGCCCTCTGCAGTTGTGAAGGTCCCACATCCTGCATGAGATAAATGGTATGTAAAAAGCCTCAGCAGTCAAGTAAGTGTGGGAGATGCTGCCTCCTGTGTTCCACTCTTGACACAGACTAAATAAAAGCTCCAAATAGTCCTGCAGCAGGTTTATACCCTTTGAGGTTTGTTTACCTCAATGTTTCTCAAGCCTGTTTACTTCTGTATCCTATTTTCTGTCTTCTGTAGAACACTTATGATATTCTGCAGTTCTTTGGAACATGCTTCCAGAAGTGCTGGGTTTGCATCCCAGCATGGCCACCAGATGGCCATCCCTTACTTCCCTGAGCCTCCAGATACTCTTCTTTAGTGATGTCACCTGGCCAGGATGGTTGTCAAAATTGTGAGTTAACATGATGCATGGCTTGTAGCAGCACTGCAGTAAATGTTAGCCCCCTTCCTTACCTCTCCCCAGCAACTCTCGGTATCTTACCATTAGAACTTAAATTGCAAACTCCATCTGTTAAAGGAGCCATGGTCTTTACACGTAAGAGAGCTTGCTAAAGGAATGGTAATGGGGGGCTTTGAGCAGATGCATTGGTTTCATTGTCAACTGTGTTTGCACATGGTGTGACATTACTTGGTCCCTCGTAGCACTCAACAGGGTGCCCGAGTCTCCGTCAGACCTTAGTAGATCCTAACTGTAACTGGGCACTGTTGACTTGTTCATTTCCTCCTGTGAGAGGGTGTAGATTGTGGAGTGGTGTGGAGTGGTGTCCAGGGGTGTGTTCTGGGTCCTGTGTACTGGGATGTTTCCAGGACAGAGGGTTCAGATAACTGAGGCAGATGGACGGGCCCCGGGGCAATGCGCTTCTGCTGTATCTTGGCATATTGGTCCACAGGACTGCCATTCCCAACCCTCTTTCCCCAAGGAGCTCCATAAATGTTCTGTTAGCTGAGGAAGGTCAGAGGAGCACTGTCAAAGGAGAGGGGAGAGTGGATTAATTACAACTAAAAACAAACCTCAGCTGAAATTTTTCTTGATGGTGAAAGGAAGATAGATTGGCCAGGGCTAGGAATTCTGAGACCATCCCCCTTGAATGTGACTTCATTCCCTGAAAGGGCTGAGGCCAAGGAATTGTTTCTGGCCCCAGGTAGGGAGTCCACTGTCTGTCTTGTTTTAGTTCTGGTTCAGCTCGTTTGGGGAGTTGGTAGTTTCATCATTTTTTTCCTCTCTCTCTTTTTAAACTCAAATGATGTGTAGTATGTGAAGGTCAGGAAGGAGTTGATACATACCTGCCCTTGAGCACAGTCCCCCAGCTTAATAAATAGATCTTGTCCTAGGTACAAACATATCCAATTTGCTTTACAAGGTTTTATTTTTTTGCCTCAACATATATACCTTCACACATGCTAAACTTGAAACCATTGTAAGACTGCGTGTCCTTGAGTGGGGAGTAGTGACAGGACTTGGTGCCACGAACCTCAGCCACTTGCTAGAAGGTAAGCTCAGCTGGCCTAGTTCACGCAAGGAAGCCTAATTTTGGTAGTTCTATGGGGGGAGGGAGGCAGCAAGAAAAAGCAGACTTGAGCGTACGTAATATCTTCCAGGGTTTCTTTTTTCATGTCCAAGAGCTGTAAATGGCAAGATTGATTTGATATTTGAACTATGGAAAACATTAACTGTCATCTCCTGAGCTCACAAATGGTGCTTTTCTTTAAAAAGAATTGGCCTCAATTTCAAGACAAACAGATTTAAAATATCTTCAAATAAGTGACAGAGTTTAACATACCTTAGGAACCTGTGCACTAATTATGGTTCATATTGTGTGAACAGATGCCAATTTAGTTAACAGTTTGAAACAATGAAAAAATGACATTTGAAGAGTTGTCTTTTGTGGCTAAAGTAGTTTTCCTTTTGCCCCAGGAAGATGTTATAAATCATGTTTTATTATTAAGAAATATTTTTACCCCAATAGATTCTTTATTTGGGCAGGAGAAAGAGTCAAATCTCTGATCCAAGGAGAAGATTGGGATTGTGCCATAGTGGCCATAAAGTGTGATTGATTAAACCATGGGAGAAGGGAAAAAGAGAGCTAGTTTAGTCTTAAAAATAGATGTTCAAGAGAAGCATAAAAGGGGTGATAGGCCATAGTATTTAGAAGGGAAGCTGAGTTACCTTTAGAGCCTTGAGCGATCAATTTGTGACAAGAGAGCAATGAAGCAAGAGGCGAAAAATTCGCAGAACAGAAAAGTTGATTTTTTTTTTTCTTAAGGTGCAAGTGGTGGGTGGAGGTAGCAGTACATGTGTCTAGTTTCTTAAGTGTTCTGTTGAATACAATAATCTGGATCTAAGGGGTATGAAAAAAATTTTCATTGCTTCCATCAGTGGGGAGGTAGGGGCATGAGGGGACCCCTAGGAAAGTAAGTCTGCCTTCTATTTTAGATGGGCCTTTGTAATTTAACTGGAAGTTTCAAGAGGGAAGTGGTGGGGTTGTGGCAGGAGTTAAAGTGCCTTCTTCTCTAAGATTCAGTGATTGTCTAATTTTGAGTTTGCCATCTGCATAGAATAAGGTAGCAAGAAGGAAAAGCGCAAGTGGAAAAATTCGAGGGAGAGAATTTGATAGGAAAGGAGGGGAATATAGGGGATCCTGGAGTTCCAATCATACACGAGGGAAAAGAGCAAAATTGAAAGTTTAAGGTCAGGTTAATCAACTACAGAAACATTTCTTGGGTAAAATTTGCTTTATCCTCACATGAAAAAAAATAAACGATGTTTGCCGCAGGCTACTGAGAATTGAAGGCAAAAATGCTGACATTATGATCTGATGGGAAAAATATGCAGTGGCAGCTCAAGTAAGGGGCCGTATAGAAATCCCAAGGAATTTTGTTCTTTAAAAGATAAATATACAAAATTCAATAATAAGCCTCTTCTTAGTGGATGGTGGTACAAGTAATGGTTAAAGACCCTTACATTTCACAGCCAAGAACACACCGAGTCCAGAGGCAGATAAAAAAGTCAGTACTAAACTGCCATTTTCATGCTCTCTCGGGAGCCAAATCCCTCTCCCTTTGGGGTCCCATCCTTCTAGGAATGTATCTGTCCTCTTCCTTAGCCTTTCTAAGGCTCCATTATTCTCCATACTTGCAAGGGATGGACCCTGGGACTTTCTGAATCCTGTGGTTCTAACAACTGCAAAATCATCAGACCTTTACAGCTGTCAAAACTGACTTGTTCTTCCCAGGTCTTCTCAAAGTAACTTTTTCTTATCCTGCCCTAGACAGATGCCAGGAATAGAGAGAGAGGTTGGGGGAAAACATCCCTACATTCAGACAGAGAACAGGAGCCTTCAGGAACTATCAAGGCAAGGACTAAGGATTCCAATCCTAGTGAGAGGGTCTTCTCTAAAACCTCAATGCCCCAGGAGGAGCTGGAGCAGCTGGGGACAAGGAGTTTGTTCCACACCATGGTCAAGTCCATTGAAGTTTCCCAAAATGTTGTGTACCTCCATGTCTTTGCTCATGCCCCACCCTCTTCCCAGGACTCTCTGTTAAACTACTTATTCTTCAAACCCCACCCAGAAATGCCCCTGTCTCTGGCAGTTGCTGACTTGGGACAAGGATTCAGGAGTCCATGCAGACCATTCCTTGAAAATGTGCTCCTCAATGTTTTCAAGGTCAACAAAATGTGAAACCTGACTAGCATCAAATAGGATTCAAAGAAGTATTTATTTTTAAATAAAATGGCAAGTCTACTCTAAATATTATCTATAAAATTTGTTGTGGAAAGTCAACTAAAAAATATAGAATTTGAGATAATCCAAACTAGGTAATAGAAAGAAAATAATTGTGTGCCTGGTAACTCTGTTTTAATAAAAAGTAGGCAGTTTTAATTGGAAAACATGAATACAAAGGCAGAATATAGCAAAAAGAACAACAACAACAAAAACCAAACAACGATTATAAATAATACGACCAGGTGAACATGAATTTGCTCAAGAAGTCTAAGGATCTGAGAATTAGAGGTCCACTTTGAAAATAAATGTAAACTCCTTGAGGGCGTGACTGCCCAATTCTAAATCATCTTTATGTTCGCAGTACCAAGCAGTACTAGTGGACATTAAAGGAAGGCTAACACCAACCAGAAGCTGTCCTCTCTATATAGGGAGAAAAATGGAAGGAATTAAAAAAGGAATATATTTAATGTCGTGTGATTCAGTGTTGCATCATACTCTTTATCTATGGACCCCATAAAATCATCCCACCAGGGTGCAAGGCAGTGCTTTGGGAGTCTCTGATTAAATGGTAGGCTCTTGACTTTTTAGTTGGAACTGGCCTCAGTGATTTTATGCAGCAAAGGTAAGCAAGAGCTAAGAATACGGTCTATTGAGAGAATCAAAGACCAGAGAGAGTGTCCCTGAAGTGAGTGACATTGTTCCTGACTGCCATTCTGATCTGACTCCACTGAGGCTCCACTGCATTTTATGCGGCAAAGGTAAGGGAGAGCTAAGAATATGGTCTATTGAGAGAATCAAAGACCAGAGAGTGTGTCCCTGAAGTGAGTGACCTGGTTCCTGACTGCCATTCTGATCTGACTCCACTGAGGCTCCACTGTGATTTTTCCTCCTTGGATGGCCATGAGAGATCCCATTCTAAGCTGTACACTTCCCTGCATCCCTCCTTTTGCCTGAACTAATTTATATAGATTTCTGTTGCTTGCTATCCAAAGCCCCTGACCAAGACCATGCTCCATGGAACTTTGTTCATAAAGAAAGCTATTGGAGTATGTGTAGAGGAAAAGGAACCATGACTCCAAACAAGGATGAGAGTATGACACCAAGACAAAACTAATAGGTGAGAAAATGATTAATTTTAGTGCTGGGGAACGTAATTTGTCATAATGGAAGAGGTAAAAACATATAAATTTGACATTTATTTGCATTTCATTTATAATGCCTCAAGTTCCCAAAGAAATCTATCAGGTTTCAGAGATCAGGCTGAATGCATCTCTGCTAAAACAGTCAATGAATAAAATTATCTATTGTCAAATTTGCAAATTCATTCAAATTTTGTAAAAAGTAAAATCAAATTCTTTCATTGCCTGACTCATCTTCCTGAACCAATGTCATAGATCTAAGTGCAATTTTTGTTGCTGTTAATTTAAATTGTAAATCCTACACTTTATGAAAACTGATAGCAGTGGAAAGAGATGCTTTTAGTTCCTCATCTTCCATACAGGAACAAAAGATAATTTTCCCATGTAAATAACTTTTAAGGGTAGGTAGGGTAGCAGGACATTATTGGGAGAAGTTTGAAATTGTAAAGAACATCCAAATTCATTGAGAGGCCAAAACCTGTTTACTAGGGAAAGAAAATCACCAACTCTGACCCTGGATCAAATGTGTAGATAATTCCAAAGATACGTATCCACATAATTGTGGAAAAGGAGAAACTGATAATCTTGTCTGGCTTAACAACATTTCCTTTTTACTTTAAGGTTTTGTTTCTTTGGCTGTACAGATGTTTTTAATTTTTCTGTGTGTGTTTATATGTTTGCAAATTTCTGGGGCTGTGCTGATGAATGGAGTTTTTATTGAATTTATATATAGTTTTCAGATAATAAAAAAATTCTTAAGCTTCTTTAACCTGCCACCTACCTCCAGCCTGGGTCTTGTTTGAGATTCTTATTATACTGCCTTAGTATACTTAGGTTTTCCTTTACCTGTGCCTCCATATGCTACTGTAATTAAAATATTTGAAAAGGGAAAGATGGCCTGTGTCAACTGAGTGGTAGGGTTTCGAGGAGCTGGATTCACTGCTGAATGTTTTCCCTTTGGGAGCAGGAGTTGACTGACCCCTTGAATGTTGGTGCAGTTGTGGGGGTTAACCATTTTGTTAGGACTTGAAAATGAAATTGCAATCAATAAGGGAGAGATGTGAGAGAGCCCTTCCCCTAGGTCCGTTGCTGTGTGTGTAGTGAGCGCTCCCTGGCTGCAGGGCTCGGGGCAGCCGTGGATGCCTGGGTCTGCAGAGTGCTGCTTCTGAGTACGAGAGCCTCTGCTGTTAAGAGCATAGACCTTTTTGTTTGATTGGCTATTATCTCATGGCATTTTAAAAAATTAACAAAAATGAAGCTCCTAATTTTACATTTCTTTCCTTTCTATTTTAATATAAAAACTATCTGGGGCTAGGAGGGCAAAAACAAATAAAAGCCTCAACGTCTGCCGAACACGTCTCTGAGCCCATGGCACCACGTCAACGTGGGTACAGATAGAAAGGATGACTGGAATATTAAACAGAGGCAAACGTGAGGGCAGGATGACTATGCCATGCAGAAGGTGGGCAGGAGAAAGTGAGTTCATGTTTAAATGTCTGTTTGCTCCAGGCTTTTAACTGGTGAGCAATTCGGAGATGGGAGAAACAACTTGCCACACGTCCCAGAACTAATATGCAGGGGCTCAGGATTTGCATCCCTGAGTGCCAGCCTAGGAGTGGGGCTTTACAGGTTTTTCAAGAATATCAAGAATTGGTTAGGAGAAAGCAAACAGGAGCAGGAAGGGAAATGGATGGAGGGGCCGTGGCAGTGCGGATGGTGAGCTTAGCGTTTGGGGCCAACCATCTGTTCTTGGTGAGACGTGTGGGTGGTGTGGGTGGAGGCCGCAGGTGTGGGTTTGAGGTCTGAGGGTCTAGGCCCCAGGGCTGGAAAACTCTTTATTCCCTAGGACAAAGGTCAGTGTTGAGGCAAGGGGCTTAGCTGAAGTGAGATGGATGTGGAGGCAGCACACAGAAAATTTTGATGGTTAGGACAAGAAGCATACTTATTAGTATGGGCTAAAATGTCTTCAATATGTTTTATGTTGTTGGAGCATTGAGAATGAAATCAATAAGGATCAGAGTGAAAGAACTGCAAGTTCAAAAGTAAATGTTGTTAATGCTTTCAGAATGGCCTTTAAATATACTCTCTCTCGTAAATATGTCTAGAAACCAAAAAATGCCAATTTAATCTTCTGCCAAAAACATCAATGGCAATTCCAAAGCAGGAGGCTTGGGGAGGAGCAAGTGGCCGGCTGCTGAGGAGGACGTTGAGAAGGCGCCATCCCAAGCACTGCCACCCCAAGACGCACTGACTTCTCTGCAGCTGGGGGAGCCCTGATGGCATCTTTGAAACTGAGCTATTAATTTTAGCTTCTTAGTTGATAGAACTGTATGATGAAACTGTGCAGTGAAAATATGAAAAGCAAAAATTGAATCCTGGTTATCTTGCAAAGGCAACTAGATAAAGGTTCTTACAAACAAACTAATAGAGATGGTATCCCCTTTGCCTTCATTTGCACCCCATCCACAAAGTTTCTCACTGGCAGGATTAAAAAGGAAAGAGAGAGAGCTGGAAATTCATTCCTGAAAGGGAATACTCGACATCAGATTTCAACATGAGCTTTACTGAAGCTACCCACCTTCTCCAGCCTAAATTTGCTAGACGATGATTTGCATGACATGGCGGCCCCCACTAGAGGTCTGAGTCCTCTGCTGCACTGGGTGAAGGCTCTTGAGGTCCTGCTTCTTTGTGTGGACTGGCTTGCTAGGTCCTGCGTTAAAAACACAGAAACAAACACCTGTTCAATGAGTACTTGGACGATGTGTAAAACAGTGGTTATCAGCTGAGGTTTGCAGTTTGGCACAGCAGCATTTGAATCCAGGCCTTGCTTCTTACCCTGTGTCTGGGAGTAAGCTCTCCAGGAGCCCTTTCTTCTTCTGTAAAATGGAAATAACCAGTACTCATCTCAAAGATAGTGAGGAATAAAATAATGCTCTCTATGTACCTAGCATGGCACCTGAGGCATGGGAAGCTCTCTCTCAACTTTGGCTGCCATCCTTCCTCTTGTTTTTTTTAATCACCACCACCACTTGTATTTTAGGGAGCCTTGGCTTTATCCTGGATCATACACATCAGTCGCCCTTCTCTTCTCTTCTGCTGAGTGGACTTTGCCAACAGCGCTAACATTTGCTCAGCGATTGCTTCACTGGACTTGCACTGTCTTGTATTGCCTTGCTGCAGTCTGTGTTTTAATAGATATGGTAGTTATCTGATAAAACAGCAGGAGATACTCTTATCTTCCTCATTTCCTGTCAGGCCCAGGAGATAGCATGCAAAATTGAAAACCATTATTAAATGTGTGTCATGTTCAACAAAATCTCTGTGCTGGGAAGCTCTCAGCTGATCACAGAAATGGCGACAGCAGCCCAGTAGGTCCGTCCAATGAAGGCAAGTGTTGGCTGGCTGGTGCAAAGCTCAGCCAGAGGGTAAGAGAAGGGTCTACAGAGTCTGGCCACATCCTTCAATCCCTTCTGTTTGCTGGATGCATGGATCCCATTCACTTACCACACAGGAATCTGCAAAGACATCTGTTTACCTTCAAGTTCAGTGAGATCTGAAAACCCTGACTTTGAATAAATGTCACCTTATGATCTATCAACTCCTGCAAGTGTGTCTTGGCAGCAGGACCAAATGTAGCAAATGACATTATTCCAGAGAACAAAGGCCTATGGGGCATGTCTCAGAGGACCCCCTCAGCAGCTGAAAGTGCAGAGGGACAGACTTCATAAAGACAGGAGGTCATGGGCGGGCTCTGAGAAGTGGAAAAGAAAACAACCAAAAAAGAAAAAGAAATAACCCTTGAGTGGAATGACTGAATAAGGTTCCACTAAGTTTTTCTGTGAAGTGTCATATAGTAAGTACTTTTGTGTTGCGGACCATTAAGGTCCCTCACGTAGCTACTCACCTCTGCTGTTGTAGCATGAAAGCAGCCATGGACAACATGCAAATGAACGGGCACGAACTGCGTCCTAATAAAATTTTATTTACAAAAAACTGATGATGGGCCAAATTTAGCCCCCGTGGGCCATAGTTTGCCAACTCCTGAAACGAATCAGTCAGTCATTCTGATTATTGTCCTGAATGCCTTTTTCTAGAGAGTACAGCACAGTGATAAAGAGCCAGGTTCTGAAGAAAGTACACCTGGGTTCAAATCCTGCTCTTATTGCTGACTGGCAGTGTAACCTCACCCTCTGTTTTCTCATCTGGGAAAATAATGTAACGCATAGAAAGTGCTTAACATGGTGACTGGCTCATAGTAACTGTTGGCAATTAGCTATTGCTACAGAAAATTCAGAAAGGTTTATTGGAACATGGCCATGAACTTTCATTTACACATCGCCTATAGCTGTTTTCGCATTATGGCAGAGTCGAGTATTTGTGATAGAGACTGTATGGCCCATAAAGTCTAAAATATTTACTATTTGGCCTTTTACAGAGCACGTTGCTGACTGCTGGGCTAAAATCTTCAATAGCACCCTAACACTTCTAATTTGCTGCAGGTGACTCAGCCCTAGCACTTCTGCTTATGTACACAAAGGCAGTAAGTTGTCTGCCTATCTCAAGATACACAGCTAAGTGTTAAATATTGTGATTGACTCTGCAGACCAACAGGAAATAGAGGAAAGTTTCAGTTCCTGAGTGTGATGGTTAATTTCAGGTATCAACTTGGCTAGGTGGTTGTTTGGTTAAGCAATGGCCTGTTTGTTACTGTGAGTATGTATCCTAGGTGGAACTCACATTCCAAGGTCAGTTGTTTGCATTTACAATCAACAAAGGTTACCCCTACAATCTGAGAAGTCTCCTCATCCAATCAGTTGTTGGTCTTAAAAGCCAGAGATGAGGATTTCAAGGTCAGGAAAAAGAATTCAGACTCAGCTTCAGCATTGGCTCTCGTCAGAATTTCTAGCCACCCAGCTTCCCCTGGGAAATTGGGACCAGGGACTTTGGCATCACATATATTGGAGTTTCCAGCTTGCAGCCTACCCTACGGAGTTCAGACTTGCCAGCCCCCACCATCACAAGAGCCAGTTCCTTAGCGTAGCTATTATTCTATATAAATCTCAATATATAACTACATATATATCTATCTCCTGTTCCTTCTGTTTCTCTGGAGAACCCTGACTAATACACTGGGTTTCAGTTTAAATGGCTTCCCAATTTGCATGGCATTGTGGTTTCAGACTCTCTAAAATTATAAGCTTAGAAAGTGACTCTGATTCCCAAATTGTTCACTGAGGCAGCCTGGGACACGGCAGCAAATTCACAGGGTCTCTGCAGGATATTTTAAAGTTTCCAGGGAAGCTGCAGTATTCAGCATTTCTTTGATGCTGCATGAACCACTTGCTTCAGTTGATCATGCCGCTTTCCATTCAGTGATGCCACCTCTTTGTGAACAACGATTTTCAGCGGTTTCTGTGATTAAAAATGAAAAGCAAGTGCAATGTGAAAATTAATAGGAAATAGGAAATGAGGGTGTTGGTATACAATCTGATTTCAAGGTTTAAGAAGTTGTGCCAGTCCCATTAGGTGTAAATACAGTTGTTTAAGAACAACGTAAAAATATTGTTGCTGCTTTTTTTTTTTTTCCAGATGGCTACTAAGTTGTTAGGACAAAAATACTTAAGTTCTTGGGAACTAACTACTTAATAAACAGGCCTATTAGATATTTCTTTTGGCTTAGAGTCATCTTGAACTGAGAAAGTTATGGAACCTCTGGTTTCTGGTCTTTGTAAGTTGTAAGTGGCATATCTGAGTACCAAGAAGCAGCACTCAGTATATTCTGATATTAACTTGAAACTTTTCTTTGGGAGAAAAAATTCCAAGTTTTTATTAAGTAAATACTTTTTAAAAATCAAAATTAATGCCAAAAATCCATGGTTGGAAACTAAGGACAGGGTCGATATTGATCTGTTTTGCCTCAGGCTCTAAGGTGGCTCCCAGGGCACCGAGTCCCAGCAGTGTCTTCTTTGATAGCTCTCAGCCCTGTGGCCATGGACTCTCTTTATTTTTGCTCCTGATGCTATTTGGTTGCTTTTGGCATCCTCCTGTCCTGGGCTAGGGCTCGGGCCCAGCAGGGTTGCCACCATACTAGTCTCCTGGTCACCAGTGTCCCCGCTCAGACCCTCCTCCGTGCTGCCGCCCTAATCATGCCATGTCCTTGAGTGAATGTCTCCACGGGCTTCCCACTGCTTACAGTCCCCGTGCCCTTGGCCTGGCAAGTGAGACCCTGGTAACTTCCCAGCTCCCCGCCGCCTCATCTCTGACTACATTCTCCCCCAACCTCACATTCCTGCCACATGTGGCTTCTTACTAGACTCCAAACATGACATCACAATTTGACCTCTGAGCCATTGTACTTGGTATTCCCCCTACCTGGCTGTTCTTCCTCAGAGTTTTTTTTTCTTTCATAGTTTTATTTTACCAGATAAGTTGTAGGTTTGCAGAAAATACAGAGTTCCCATACACCCCGGCCCCCTTTTATTTATACTTTGCATTGGTGAGTTACCTTTATTACAGTTGATGAAAAAATATTATTATAATTGTATTATTAACTGTATTCCATCGTTTACATTAGGGTACACTGTGTTGTACACTCTTTTTTAAAAATTTTTATTCTGGTAAAACATATATAATCTAAAATTTTCCCCCTTTAACCACATTCAAATATACACTTCAGAGGTGCTGATGACATTCAGAATGTTGTGCTACCATCACCACCATCCGTTACCAAAACCATCCCATCAACCCACACAGAAATTCTGCCCTAATAAATCATTAACTGCCCATTCCCTGCCACTGCCCTGCTCTCTGTGTTCTAGTTTCTGACTTCATGAATTTTTTTATTCTAATTATTTTATATCAGTGAAATCATACAATATTTGTCCTTTTGTGTCTTGTTCATTTCACTCAACATTATGTCTAATATATGTTGTAGCATATATTAGAACTTCATTCCTTCTTATAGCCGAATAATATTCCATCATATGTATATACCAGATTTTGTTTTTCCGTTCATCTGTTGATGGACACTTTGGCAATTGTGAATAATTCTGCTATGAACATTGATGTGCAAATGTGTGTGTTGAATTCCTACTTTCAATTCTTTTGGGTATAAAAATAGAAGTCAGATTGCCAAGTTATATGGTAATTCTATACTTTATTTTCTGAGGAACTGGCAAAATGTTTTCTACTGAGGTTGCAGCATTTTACATTCCCAACAACGATGACAAGTGTTATTTCTGCATATCCTTTCCAACACTTGCTATTTTTCTTTTTTTTAATAGTAGCCATTCTAGTGGGTGTGGAATGGTTTCTCATTGTGGTTTTGATATGCTTTTCTCTAATGCCTAATGATGTTGAACATCTTTTCCTGTGCTTTTGGCCATTTGTATATTTTCCTAGAAGAAATGTGTTAAAGTGGTTTTTTTCCCCATTTTTAATTGGATTGCTTGTCTTTTTTTTGTTGAATTATAAGATTTATATATGTATTTTTCTTGATATTAAACCCTTATCAGATATATGGTTTCCAAATATTTTCTCCCATTCTTCATTTATGAGGAAATCTTTTCATGTGCAAAAATTTTTAATTTGATAATGTCCAATTTATCTTTTTCTTACATTGCTCATGCTTTTAGTGTAAAGTCTAAGACACCATAACAATGTCCTGAAATGGTTCCCTATGTTTTCTTCTAGAAGTTTTAGAGTTTTGGTTCTAATATTTATGTCTATGATCCATTTTTAATTTATTTTTATACGGTGTGAAGTAAGGTTCCACCTTTATTTTTTGGCATATTCATATCCAGTTTTCCCAACACCATTTGTTGAAGAGACTATTCTTTTCCAGTTGAGTGGACTTGCCACCCTTTGTGAAAAAATCAGTCAATAGTATATGTGAGCATTTACTTCTGAAAATTCATTTTGATTTCCTTAGTCTACATGTCTGTCCTTATGTCAGTTCCATGCTGTTTTGATTGCTGTAGCTTTGTTATAAGTTTTTAAATCAGGATGTGTTAGTCCTCCAACTTTGTTCTTTTTCAAAATGTTTTCGGCCAGCCAGGTTCCCTTATCCTGTCATATAAATTTGGTGATTGGCTTTTGCAAAGGATTATGCAAAGAAGCCTGTTGGAATATTGATTGGGATTCTGTTAAATCTGTAAATTACTTTTAGTAGAATTGACTTCTTAATATATTTAGTCTTCCAAAAAAATATATATATATATATTTAGTCTTCCAATCCATGAACATGGGATGACCTTCTATTTACTACTTAGGCCTCCTTTGTTTCCTTTTACCAGCATTTTGTAGTTTTCTGTGTATAAGGCATTTATATCCTTGGTTAAATTTATTCCTAGATATTTGATTCTTTTCGTTGCTATAGCAAATAGAATTTTTATTTGATTTCCTCTTTAAATTTTTTATTAATAGTGTATAGAAACATTAGCAATTTTTGCATGTTGGTCATGTTCCCTGCCAGTTTACTTAATTCATTTAATAACTCTAGTAGCTTTATTGTGGGTTTTTCAGAATTTTCTCTGTATAGGAACCCATTGTCTGTAAATGAGGATAGTTTTACTTCTTCCTTTCCTATTTGGATGCGTTTTCTTTCTTTTTCTTGCCTAATTGCTCTGGCTAGAACTCCCAGTGCACTGTTGAATAACAGTGGTGACAGTGGGCATCCTTGTCTTGTTCGTGATCTTAGAGGGAAAGCTTTCAAACTTTCACCAGTGAATATACTTAGCTGTGCGTTTATCATATATGCCCTTGATCATGTTGAGGAAGTTTCCTTCTATTCCTAATTTTCTACGTGTTTTTATCAAGGGGAGCTGGATTATGTCAAATTCCTTTCTGGCTCAGTTGGGATGATTATATGGGTTTTTTCCCTATTCCTTCTATTAATGTGATATATTACATTAATTGGTTTTCTTATGTTGAAGTGCCCTTCCATATCTGGGATAAATCCCAAATAATCATAGTGTAAAATTATTTTTTTGTTCTGTTGGATTTGTTTTGCTAGCATTAAGTTAAGGAATTTTGCATCTATATTCATAAGAATATTGGCCTGTAATTTTCTTTTTTTGTGGAATCTTTATCTGGCTTTGGTACAAGGGTTATGTTGGCCTTATAGATTGAATTAGGGAGTGTTCCCTCCTCTTCAAGTTGGAAGAAGCCGAGGAGGATTGGTGTTAATTCTTATTAAATGTTTGGTTAAATTCACCAGTGATGCCATCTGGCCCTAGGCTTTTCTCTGTTGGGAAGTTTTGATTACTGATTCAAACTTTTTACTAGTTAGTAGTCTATTGAGATCTTCCATTTTTCCTGAGTCAGAGTAGGTAGTTTGTGTATCTAGTAATTTGTCCATTTCATCTAGGTTATCTAATTTTTGATGTAGAGTTGTGCATAGTATTCTCTTATAATTATTTTTATTTCTGTGGGGTTAGTAGTAATGTCTCCCCACCCCTTTCATTTCTGATTTTAGTAATTTTTATCCTCTCTCTTTTTTCTTGTCAATCTTCCTAGTGGTTTGTTGATACTATTGATCTTTTCAAAGATTCTGGATTTTTTTTTTTTTTAATTTTCTATTTTACTTATCTTTGATCCAGTCTTTGACTCCCTTCCTTCTTGCTTTAGGTTGACTTTGCTTCTCTACTCCCCCCCTCCCCCCCAATTCCTATAGTTAAGAGTTTAAGAATATTATCTGAGGTTTTCCTTTTTTAAAATTTTTTATATGAGAGCTGTTATAGCTATAAATTTCCCTCTCAGCACTACCTTTGCAATATCCATGTTTTGGTGTGTTGTGTTTTCATTTTCATTTGCCTCAATATATTTCCTAATTTCCCTTATGAGTTCTTTTTTGCCTCATTGATTATTGAAAGATTCTTTGTTTAATTTCCACATATTTGTGAATTTTCTAGTTCTCCCTCTCTTATTGCTTTCTGGCTTCATTCCATCGTGGTTGGAGAAGATACACTGTATGATTTCAATATTTTTAAGTTATTGAGACTTGTTTTGAGACCTTACACATAGTCTGTCCTGGAGAATGATGCACATATACTAGAGAAGAATATTCTGGTGCTCTTTTTGACATGTTTTGTATGTGTCTGTTAGGTCTAGATGGTTTATAGTATTATTTAATCTTCTGTTCTCTTACTGATTTTCTGGCTAGATATTCTGCCCATTATTGAAATTTGGTGTATTACAACCTCCTACTATTAATTGGAACTATTTAGCCCTTTAAAACTGTCAATATTTGTTTTGTGTATCTTGGGGCTCTGCCCCAGGTGCATATATATTTTAATTGTTATGTCTTGTTGAATTGACCCCTTTATCATAACAGTTTTTGACTTAAACTCTATTTTATCTGATATTATTATAACTACCTCAGCTCTCTTTTGGTTACTATTTGTGTGGGTTATATTTTTTAAACTTTTTTTCACTTTTAAACCTCTTGTTTCTTTGAATTGAAGTTATGTTTCTTATATACAAGATTATAGTGGGCACATGCTTTTTTTATCCATTCTACCAAGCTCTGCCTTTTGACTGGAGAGATTAATCTATTTATATTTGAAATAACTACTGATAATGCAGTATTTTCGTCTTCTCTTTGACTATTTGGTCTTTGTCTTATACATTTTTAAAGCCATGGTTTTATCATTTATTTTTATGCTTGTGCATTGTAGAACCTGTAAGAAGGAAATAGTGTGTTATGTGCCAAAACTATAATACAATATTATTGGCATGTATAATTACCCATAAGGTTACTTTTACAGAGATTTTTCTTTCTTTATGCTACTTTGATCTGTTGTCTGCTGTCTTTTCCTTTCAGTCTGAAGAAATCCCTTGTTTGTAGGGCAGGTCTAGTAGTGATGGGCTCATTCAGCTTTTATTTATCTGGGAATGCTTAATTTCTTCCTCATTTTCAAAAGACAGTCTTGCAAGATATAAAATTCTTGATTCACATTTATTTTCTTTCAGCACTAAATATTTCATCCCATGGCCTTCTTACCTCCATGGTTTCTGTTGAAAACTCAACACATAATTTTCCTTGTGTACAGCATGTTTCTTTTGTCTTGAAGCTAACAGAACTCTGTCCTTGTCCTTAGTAGGTAATGTTTGACTGCTATGTGTCTAGGCATGGTCCTCTTCAAGTTAAAATACTGGTTAGGGTTGTTTATAATTATATTTGGGATGTTTTCTGCCATTATTTCTTGAATATCCCTCCTGCTCCTTTCTCTCTCTTTTCACCTTCTGAGACTCCCATAACGTGTATATTGGTATGTTTGATTGTATCCCACAGGTTTTTCAAGTTCTGCTCATTTTATTATTTTGTCCTGCTCCTCTGCTTGAATCATTTCTATTGTCTTGTCTTCAATTTCACAGATTCTTCTGCCAACTCCAACTTGCTGTTAAAATCTTTTTTATTTTACTTATTGTGGTCTTCAACTCAGGTATTTCTGTTTGGTTCATTTAAAATTTTCCTCTCTATTGAGATATCACCTTGTTCATTAAAGATTTTCCTGATATTCTTCAAGTTTTTGGTTTGTGTTTTTACTCTCTGTCCTCTATCTCCTTTGGCATGTTGAAGATCTTTAAGTCTTTGCCCAATGTGTCCAAAGTCTGTTTCTTTTTTGTGATGATTTCTGGATTGTTATCTTGTTCCTTGAATGGTCCATCATTTTCTTTTTATTTGTCTTGTAATCTTTTGTTGCACCCTGTATATTTTAATTTTTTTTAAGTGTTAGCTCTGGGATCCCTAAGCTATCTGTTCCTCAAGTTTGTATCCAGATAGTGATTTGGCATATTTTCTTAAGTACCAGGAGGGAACAAAAAGAAACAAACCAATACAAAAAAACAGAAACAAAACCACATTTCACAGTTTCTGAAAACTGACTGCATTGGCTAGTGCTCTCCTTCTGAGTTTAGACCCCCTATCAAGAATATAAACCTGATGCGAATGCAAAGTGCAGGGTCCACTTCATCTTTTTTGAGCCTATGTCTTGTCCTAGGCTTGCGTTTGCTCCTGACCTTAGGGCCGCAATTCAAATGCCCTCTTTATTCAGACTTTCTTCTACTCCTGTTTTCTCTAGTGTATTGCTTAATGCAATACAAACCAGTTTGACTTAATTGTTTTCTTACACTTTGCTTTAGCTGACTTCAAAATTCTATAAGTGTGAGCTAGAAAGGAGTTTCCTAGTTCAGTCTTTCAGACTGCCACTGGATAGATTGCCATGGACATACAGGGTCCACACTATGCACAAAGGGGATACACTTATCCCTCCAGAACAGGACCAGGAATCCAAAATGGAATGCAGACTGGATCCATACCATGCTTTCAGAGGAGTTGGGAAATGGGCCAGTGAGGGTACCATGGTCATCTGCCATTTTTCGAGCTGCATTTTCTTGATTTGCAACACTTTAACAGTTTTCTGAGGAACATGACTCTGCCAATTTTTGCTAGTTGTTCAGAGATTCAGTGGGAGAATAGAACCCTGTAATGTCTTATGCCACCATCTTATTTAATTACAAGTCCTCTCCAAGTTATTTTAAGGAAATAAAATGTATAGTGGGTAATAGGAAAATAGGAAATTGATAATCTTAAAATTATGTTTCATATATCTTAAAGATTTAGACAGGAGTATCTAAATCAAAAGGAATTATTTGTTATCATCATTTTTGCTTCAGCAACTTTGGGACAAATTAAAAGTCCCAAACTCTGAAAATAAAAGGAATTATTTGGATTCAGGTTATTTCATAAATAATAATTGAATCCTTATTCTATATTGGAGATACAACACTGAACAGAAATGGCTGTCTTTGTTGAGTCACTGTAGGAGTCATTTAGACAAAGCAACATGACTTTCTAAACCCTTGTATGTCTCTCCCAGATATTTTGATTTTCAAAAGAGATATTCACAGCAGTATTTTGCAAGCTACACCTTCCAGAGATGTCAGACTGGTGTTAGATACACATAATCACCAGAATGACTTTGCTATTGAAAATTATTCTTTTGTTACAGGCATTCCCCCTGTAACACACACACATGTAACCTTTACCATATGCTTGACCCCTTAGCCAACAGATTTTTTCAGGCCTTGATAATAATCCTGTGAATCTATTTGTCTTTGTTTTGTCATTGACTGGAAGGTTCTTACTGATATGCATTGATTTCCCTCTCCCAGTTTTATTACCTTTCATGTTATAAAAGCTATAAATTATGGTTCATATTTTCTTATTGTTTAAAAGAATCACATTGGATTTTAAAAACAAGAAGAAAGGATTAGCTGGTGAATCGTGAATTAATGGTAAACATGGCTCGTCATCTCCAAGAGCCCTGAGCTCCTATTCTTTACTTTCTTTTAATTGGACAGATGGTCATGACAAGTATGTGGCAAATTATATGCTGACATTAGCCCAAATAGGAGCCATTAGTACCTGCAGAGAGCCCCAATTTATTTCTCTCTTCTCTGTAGTCATTTTTAATTTGTTACCCTTTTTCCCTTTTTCTTTCCTATGAATGTTGTGGAAGGAAAGAAAGAGAAGGGTGGGTTGTTCAGGTGTTAAGGGCACTGAGCTTGGATTCAGTGCAGTTTATGGTTGTATCTTGGTTCTCCTGTTTGACTTAGTATACTTCTTCAAACCTCAGTTTTTCATGTCTGTGTTATGGTAATATTATAGTAAAAGGCCTCTAAGGGCAGTTGTAAAGACTGAATGAGTTAATACACATAAAACATAGTTCCAGACATAGAGAAAGTGCTCAGAAGTCATAGCTGCTTTTACTAATACTAGTAAATTAGAGTGATAGTTGCTAAATCCAGAAGTCACTTTTCCTCTCTTGTTTCATTTAGCAGCAGCTTTTGGCACAGTTGATCTCTCTGTTTCTTTTACATGGTTCTTTCTTTACTTGACTGCCAGGAAGCCCAGGTCTCTCAGTTTTCCTCCTCTATGAGCCTTTGCTTCTCAGTCTCCTTTTCTGGTTCCCTCTTAACTCTGACCTTTAGTGCTCTAAGCTCAGAGCTTGGTGCTCTTTCTCCTGTGTCTCCACTTAACCCTTGATAATTCCATCAAAGCACATTTCTTTAAATACCATCTATGTGTTGATAACTCCCAAATGTACATCTCAAAGGTAGATCTCTTTCCTGAAGCCCAGCCTTACATATCCAGTCACTGTCCCATATCTCCACCTGGATGTGGGCATCTCACCCTCGTTCAGAGCTCAGCTCCTCATCTACTGCCCTAACCTGCTCCCCTCTCAGCCATCCCATTGTGTTGGATGGTGTCTAGTTGCACAGGCCAGAAGCGTGGAGTCATCCTTGTCACCTGTCTGCCTCTTACACCCTCATCCAGACCATTGGTCAATCCTGTGGGCTCTACCTTCCTACAGCCCCAGACACTGTTGCTGACATCCTACCCCACCTCCATTATCACCCTGGTCCATTCACCTCGATCACTCCAATACCTTCTTAGCTGGTCTCCCTGCCTCCTTACTGCTTCCAAGACACACTGGGCACTTTGCTGCCTCAGGGTCTTTAAACTGGCTATTCCCGGTGGTCAGAGACCCTCTCCCCCACTTGTCTGCATGGCTAATTTCTTACCTCCTTTAAGTCTTTGCTCAAATATCATTTTCTCTAAGGCCTACTCTAAATACCCTATTTGAAATGGCATCTTCCTGCTGAATTACTCTGGTCTGGGAACCCATATCCCTTATTTCACCTTAAGAGTTTTCTCCATAGTATTTTTACTTATTGATTTCACAAACTATGGAAACTATATAATTTATAAACTTACTGTAGTGTTCATTGGTTGTCTCTCTCCAGTAAAGTGTTACCAACAGAGGTATAGAGATCTTTGTCGTTTATTCACTGATGGATCCCGAATGGCTGAGCAAGGCCCAGGACATAAAAGATGTTCCATAACTATTTATTATTTAATGAATCATCATCATCATCATCATCATCATCATCATCATCATCATCGTTTGTGTCAGCAGCTTATGTGTGCTACATCATCCATAGAGTATGTTATCTGGCTAGTAGTGATTGTTTAATTGTCATTGTTTTATGAAGAGTTATTTAGAGCAACTACCCTTTTACTTACGGCAGCCTGTGATTTGATAGCAAAATTGTACCTGAATGAGGAAAAAGAATTAGGCAATTTGAGAAAATGTTAATTTATAGATATAATTTCTTTATAAAAGTATAGTTAATAGATGTTTTGTTTTTTGTTTGACTGTTTTGTTTTGCTTTTTTCATTTCTACCGAGTCTAGAATAAGAAGGAAAATCTTAGACTGGCCCTGAAAGGAGTTAGGCTAGTCTCTGCCAAAAGTTACCTTTCAGGGGTAATGTGGCAAAGGCCTGCTCAACTGAGGGTTTGTCCTTCCTTCTTACCCTATGATTCATTACTGTATTAAATGGTGTTCTGTAGCCTACAGATGGCAATAAAGTATAAAGTTTTCAAGTAAGACATTCTCTATTTTCTGTGTGTGTCTTCAAAGATGATTTTACAAATGTTTCAGCCCCTTACCCTAAATGGATTGGGCTTAGTCAGTTCTTCGCTAAAGACCTGGGTGCCACCTATCCAAAGTCCTCTCCCTCCCTGTGATGAGCAACCCCTGAAGGAAAGGAAGTGAAGCTGCATTGTAGAACAGGAACGAATGCCCATGACTAAATGTCTGCCCACAGAAATGCCTCCCTCTTGCCTAAAATTGCCATTCCAGTCGGGGCCATTCTTCTGCTCCCTTCCCCTTGGTTCTGTCCAGATTTTGGCAGCAGCTGGATACCTTGTTACTGGGCTACTTCCTGATGGCTATAGGGCCCTATACAAATAGTCTGATGTGAATAATCAGCAAAGGGACGTATTGCAGGGATTCCCTTGATTAGCTTCCAGTCAAATATCATGGCACTCTTCAGCTGAGTGAGAAGCGGAACAAAAAGGGATGCTGGAAGCCTGGCCAAGTTTAGGTCACCTTGCAGGGAGAGGTTATCAGAACACCAGTGGAAGGTGCTGAAGGTGTATTTCCAGCAGACAGCTTAGAAAGAAAAGTAATTATGGTAATCTCTAGCTCGAAGTCCTTAGTTTATTAAAATGGAAATGAGCTAATGTCGAATTCCTTCAGACCCTAGTGGCATGGAAAGAGGCCAACTTTGGGACCAGTGAGAGTGGGATATGTTGCTGCCTTGGCCTGTAGGCCATAGTTCTTATTTATTTACTGTGTGCTAAGCAAGTTGTTCACATTTGCAGTTTTTATAAGCCCCAAGAGCTGATTATTGCTGGAGAATGCAGTTGAGGTCCCATCAGTCATTCTTTATCTTTTAATTCTGACTCTGTGAATAGCCCGCAAGTTACCAGGTTACTGTTCATTACTAATAGCTGATAACTAATTAATAAAATTAGTAATTTCAATTTTGATACCTTGGGCAGATGTGGTTTTCCCAGTCCCCCTCTAAAATTCCATTTAAAGCAAGTTCTTTCTTGCAAGGAGGGAATTTCCGGAGAATGCTGTCCCACACATCTGCTTTTCCTTGTCCTGCCTTGCTGTCGGGTACTGAACCTCTGGTGGGAGCAGGGAGCAAGGGAGCACTGGTACCAGCTTCAGTGCAGAGGGTGGAGTTTTGGGCTCACATGCTCCCTGCTTGCGTTCTTCCATGGTCAGTGGTCAGAGGACTGCCCAAACAGCAGTTAGAACTGAGCTTCCAGTTAAGCTCTGGGTCCTACAGAGACTTCTTAGAAACTCCTAGGCCTCAGCCCTCCGGCACAGCCCATCAACAGGTGAGATGGGCTGCAGCCCAGTTACCTGCCTCTTTCATTGTTCAGGTACATTTGTGTGTCTCTAGCGGCCTTTTGGAGAGAGTACTTGGTTGCTACTTCGTATCCCGTGGATGTCTGTGCTTTGGCAGACTGTTTAGTTTTTTTGCAGTTATCTTTCATTTTCTGCTGAGAATTTACCTGCCAAAGGCCTGAAGAAAATGCTATTTTAATTTTTCTCCTATGAATGAATTGCCAAATCTTTTTAATTAGTGCTTATAGATTGGCGAGCTGTCTACCAGACAATTGGATTTCAGGGACCAATTAAATACCAAAAGGGAAAAAGTAGTATACAGTTGCATGTGTGGTTGCCAACTTTCTATTATATATTTCTTTTTTTATTATTCTGCCAACTTTTTATTTTGCTGTATGACTACATAAGGATGTTAAATAAAACAAAACAAGATACCTATTAACTATCATCTCATCATCTCATAGAATATGAGCAATTTGACACTAAATGAAGACAGGATATTTTGGAATAAAGGACAATGCTTTGAATGAAATATATTTAACTTTATGGGAAATTTTCTATACTCTCTTTCTTGTTTCACCTTGGAGGGGTGAAGACCTGTTCTCATAGATGAGCTGTACTGATTGATGACATTTGGTGACGTTGGGACCAGTTAATAAGAGGATTGTTCAGATCTTGTGACAGAGTGGTTGGGGGATGATCTACAGTCAACCAAAGCTCCCATACCAAAGTTGTTGCTTTGAGAAAGGGCCTGAGAGTGATCCTTTACCTTTGAGAGGGGTGTTAGAGAAAAAACGGCACTCACTGGGACATGGAGACTGATCAATTGCAGGCAGGAAGTTTATTGGGAAACACTCCCAATGGAGGGGGGGTCTAAAGAATAGACTTCAGCTCCCCCCCAGCACAGTGGGGGTTTGAAGAGAGACTTCAGCCTGCTCGTGGAAGGTGGTGGATATGACTTTATACAGTACATCAATAGGTAGGGAAACATTAGTCCATGGGGAGAGGGTTACAGTCCAGAGTATAGCCTTGGGCCAATAAGGGGCTGTAAAAGTGAATTTTCCCCATGTATGGCTTGGGGGTAGTGTGCTAGGAGGTAGGGTATTCTTGGAATATGGGAGGGTTTGATGGGCCTGGGCTGGGAAGGGATGAGGGTCCTTATCTGCTTCATTCCCACTGGCTCATTCTTGGGGGGAGATACGGTGTCTTCCGCACATAGGCAGCTTTGCTCAGTCAATCAGACTGGAGTCACAGCCCTATGACCTGTTTATCATTGTAAACCTTGTAAGGGAGAACCTCTAACAAGGGGCTATTTGAATCTACATCTTCTGCCTGTTCCCATCCTAATTTTACTCCTTTTCTTTTTTTGGTGTATTTTTCTGCCTTTTTGTATACTGTTCATGTTTAAATTCTAAAAATAATGCATGTTAACTTCAGAGAAATAAGAAAAGATGGAACAATATAAGGAAAAAATAAAATTTTCCTATAAATGTATCTTCTAGAGAATTCATAGTTAAAATCCTAGTGTAGGCGCTACCCCAATTACAATGGCAGAGTGAGATACATCAGGGCTTCATCCCCCCATGGAAGCTTTGAATAATGAGCAAGATTTGGCAGAGACATCTTTCTCAAAGCTGCAGAAAATAGTAGAAGAATTGCAGTAACAGAGCAGGTGCCAAATCAAGAAAAAGACAACTTGAAAGTGGTAGGAATTCATGGTGCTCTGGCTGACCCCTCACCCACCCTCTCAATGGCTTGGCATGGAGCTGACCTGTACTCCCAGTGTGGGTCCCTGACCCAGTTCCAGAAGGAGCATGTTTACCTGGCCCTGTCTCTTTGGTGGTGAACTGATGAGCTGAACCAGGATACTCGTTGCTAGCTTGCCATTCTCATAAACTTACCCTGCATGTAGAAGGCAGCTTACTGTGCTCTCCTGCAGAACACTGTGGGAAAGCAGTCAAGTCATGGCTGCCTGGGGCAAGGGATTGCTGGCTCTAGGACATACAGTGCTGGGCCTGGACCATGAAGAAACTGTTTCCTGAGAAAGAGGGAACATATGTATCTATGTAAATGGAGGAATTCCTTAGGCTAAATATGCATGCCTAAGAAAGGATGCAAATGCAGAAAGGATTGGGAGGCCGGCTATGCTTTGGCCTGGAGCCATTCTCTAAACTCATTGTGTGGATAAACTCTGAAGGGGAGAGTACTCACAAAGGTCAATCTGCAAAGATTGGGAAAGGCAGTTTCTTTTTTCCTTTATTCTTGCTTTTGTTTTGTTTTTGTTAGCTCCTCACATTCAAGGAAAGCTGTGATATAACACCAGCTTGATACAAACTTAAGAAAGAGATGCCTGAGAGCCTAAATCCCAGTGATAAAGCATTAAAATATCAAAATGTGTAGGTTTCAGCAACAACAACAACAAAAAATACAAAGTAACAGGAGAAGATGAAAGCATTAGAAACCATCAATGAAGAGGACCAGATCTGGAACATACCAGACAAAGACTTTTAAGAATGGTCCTAACTATGCTCAAAAAGCTAAAGGAAAATATGGACAAAGAACTAAAAGAAATCAGGACAGCAATAGATGAATACAAATAGAAATCAATAGAGAGATGGAGATTTTGAAAAGGAAACAAAATGAAATGAATACCACAGTAACAGAAGGAAAAAAAAAAAAACTCCCTAAAAGGGTTCAATATCAGACTGGAGCTGACAGAAGAAGCATCAGTGAACTTGAAGATAAGACAATTGAAATCATCCAGTCTGAAAAGCAGTAAGAAGGAAAAATGAAGAAAAATAAACAGTCTGAGGAACTTAGAGGACACCATCAAGTGTACCACTGTATACACTGTAGGATCCCCAGAAGGAGAAGAAAGAGAGAAAGCGGCAGAGAGAATATGCAAAGAAATAATGTCTGAAAGACAGGAATATACACATCTAAGATGCTCAATGAACTCCAAACAGATAAGCCCAAATAGACTGACACTACATGATATTATAATCAATCTGTCAAATGCCAAAGACAAAGAGAGAATTCTGAAAGCTGCAAGAGAGAAGCTATGCATGATGTACAAGAGAACCTCAATAAGATTAAGTGCTGATTTCTCATTGGAAACCATAAAGGCAAGAAGGCAGTGGGATGACATATTCAAAGTGCTGAAAAGAAAAATTTGCCAACCAAGAACTCTAAGTCAGGCAGTCTATCTTTCAAAAATGAAGGAGTGATTAAGACATCCCTAGATTAACAAAAGCTGAAGGAGTTTGTCACCACTAAACTGGCCCTATAAGAGACGCTAAAGGGCATTCTGAAGGTTGAAAGAAAGGTTAACAGAGAATAGATCAAAGCCATATGAAGAAATATAGATCTCTATTAAGGGTAATGACGACATGGGTAAATATAAATGCCAGTACTATTGTACCTCTGGTTTGTAACTCCACTTTTTACATCCTACAGGAACTAAAAGGCAAATGCTTAAAAGGTAATGAAAAATCAATGGTATTGGACTCATGTATGAATATGAAATTTATGATAAGAACTACAATAGGTGGGGGGGATTGGGGATTACAGTTGCAGAGTTTGTATATAATATTGAAATTACATTATTCTCAAAGCAAAGGAGACTGTTATAGATTTAGGATATTAAATTAAAGCCCTATGGCAACTACAAAGAAAATAACAGAATATGCAAGCTCACAGAGATGGAAGTTGGAGTACAAGATGCCAGTTGTGGAAGGCAAGGGGAATGGGGAGTTAATGCATAATGGGTGAGGGTTTCTGTTTAGAGAGATGGGAAATTTTTAGTAAAAAGTTACCAAAGCGTTGTGAATGTGATTAATCCCACTGAATCATTTGTTTGGGAGTGGTTGAGATGGAATGGTTTATGTTGTATATATGTTCCCACAATTAAAGAAAGAGAAAGAAAGAGCAGCTGAACAGACAATGACAATTAAGTAAATACATGATCCTGGATGGGATTTAATAATGGAGGAGGAAAGGCTCAAAAGGACATTATTGGAGTATATGAAAAAATTGAAACATAGACTGAAAGCTTTATATCAATGTTAAATTTCTTGAACTTGATAACTGAACTTAAGTAGTTACATAAATGAATTCCTTGTTCTTAAGCAATATATATGGCAATACTAAGGGTTCAAGGAGCATGAACATGGAAGTGGACTTGGCCCAGTGGTTAGGTCATCCATCTACCACATGGGAGGTCCACGGTTCAAACCCTGGGCCTCCTTGACCCGTGTGGAGCTGGCCCATGCGCAGTGCTGATGCGCACAAGGAGTGCCGTGCCACGCAGGGGTATCCCCGGCATAGGGGAGCCCCACGCACAAGGAGTGCGCCCCGTAAGGAGAGCCGCCCAGTGCGAAAGAAAGTGCAGCCTGCCCAGGAATGGTGCGACACACACGGAGAGCTGACACAAGATGACACAACAAAAGAAACACAGATTCCTGTGCCGCTGACAACAACAGAAGTGGACAAAGAACAAGCAGCAAATAGACACAGAGAACAGACAACTGGGGCAGGGAGGCAGTGTGGGGGGGGGAGGGGAAATAAATAAATAATTAAATCTTTTTAAAAAAAGGAGTATGAACACTTACGTGTTCAGAAAATGGTTTGAGAGATGGACAGGAAGGAAGGAAAGGAGGGAGGAAGAGAGGAAGGAAAAACTAGATATAACAAATATGGCAAAATGTTGAAACTTGGTGGATCTGGGTATCTGCAGCAGAGTAGGGGTATGTTCGAATTCTCAGTATGGGGTTTGTATCATTTTTGTAACTCTTCTTAAATTTGAAAGTATTTCAAAACAAAAAGTTTTTTAAAAGTCCTGGTGTATTTTTTCTAGCCTTTTTCTCTATGCACTTTTTTTCACAAAATACAGATCATAATACAAAATTTATCTTGAACAACCCCCCCCCACCCCCCCCATACATACTTTCTATTGAATCATTACCATTTTATTAGGTCATAAAATACTTTAGAAAATGTGATTTCAATGACTGCATAGTACTCAAGTTTAGCTTTTCCTTTATTTCTTTGCTTTTCTTCCAAAGCATAGTCTTTGTACATATCACAAGTTGTTTCTAGGATACATACATAGAAATGCAATGAATAGATCTAGAGAAGTATATTTGAAGCTGTCTCCAAATGGCCTCCAGGAGATTTCTACCAATGCATATACCCACTAGCAGTGTACCAGAGTTGTCTTCACACCACTCACTAGCTGTTGCTAGATGTGAACTTTTAAATAATCTCAACCAATACTCTTGCAGAATAAATGGAATCTCATCTTAATTTACATTTCTTTCATTACTAGTAAGGTTTTTATTTTCAATCTTCTTGGTCACTTGGGCAAATAAAAAGAGTATCTCATTTTAATTGGAATTCCTTAAGGCTGATCCAATCTATGGTTTAAAAAAGGTTTTTCATCTGAATATGCATTTCCCTGATTCCTATTTACTAGTTATTTGTATTTCTTTTCTGTGAATCATCAGTTCATATCTGTTTTAGTTTCCTTGGCTGATCAAGCAAATACCATGAAATGGTTTGAGTAAAACAATGGAAATTTAATAGCTTATGGTTTTGAGGCTAAGAGAAATCCCAAATCAAGGCATCATCAAGGTGATGCTTCCTTCCAGAATACTGGAATTTTGGTGCTAGCTGCCAGTGATCCTTGGTCCTTGGCACACAACAACATACATGGTGGCCTCTCCTGGCCTCCCAGTCTATTGTGTATCTTAATTTTGTCTTTTATCTTACATAATTTTTATACCTTGTGGTTAAATTTGTTAGTTTTTTTCTGTGAAGACTTTTGTTTGTAGTTTGTTTTCAAAACAGCTATTCTGACACCCAATTAAAAAAATATCTCCAATATTTCCTTCTATTAGTGAGATTAGTAATCTACTAGTAATATTTTATACAATAATTTCCTTCTGTGTGAACGGCTTATCAAGCTCTTTGCTTCCTTTTGTTTTAAATCAAAGATTTCATCTTTTTTCCTTACTGATTTGCAATAGGTCTTCTTATATGAGAACATTAACCTTTGCTACCAACCACAGATATTTTTCATGTGTTTGTTTGCCTACTGATTTTTATGGTGGCTTTTGCCATATCAGAATTTAAGGATTTTATGAAGTCAAATTATTAATTATTTCCTTTATGCTTTTTTGCTTTGGCTAATGTTCTTGAAAAGGGCTCTGCTTTCTTATTTCCCCTTCTTTCTTCTCCCTTTTCTTTGTTCATCGCCTCTCTCCCCACTATGTTCTATTGGACTGGGGAAAGAGGTGGAGGGCAGTCAAGGTTGAGGAACAGGACGTGTTCCTCTTTGTTATTTTTCTCTCTGGTTTGACTCCTCTTTGAGATTTGCTTCCCCTTAAACCTCTGCCTCTGGCTTCTAGTAACGCCATCATTATAATCAGATAAAAATCTTTTTGGTAGCTTCAGTTATAACTGCTGACAGCTGTAACTTTAGGAATAATTACAGTATTATCTGTACTGTGGGCCAGCACCGCCCTAAGTCAGCAGTTTGGGGTGGCCTCCCAGCAGCCTTCACATTTCATCCCCATGTGGTTGGTTAAATGGTCCCCATTCCAGCAGCAGTGACTTTCTGCATGAAAAGGGAGGAGGAATCAGCTTCCTGCTACACGGACATTAAAAAATATACTTCCAAATGCCAGCAAGGCCTGGTGTTATCTGCAGTGCATATTAGAAATCCATTTGACTTCTTTCATTGGCTGATTTCATAATCCATGTTGTTTGCTTTTCCTTGTTATGCGAGGTTTCCTTCGGAGAATGTTTTGCTTCTCTGGTAGAATTCATCTGGTAGACTCTTGCCCACGGTGTTATCATTGGAGAAGTGCTAGGCGGGGTATTTGGTGGTGGCAGGGCAGGGAGGGAAGCAGGGGTGGGGTGGGGTGGGGGGATAGTTCTACAGTCCCGCACTTTCCCTCCTTCTTCCTTCTTGCTATGGCCTTTGTCTAGACATGTACCTTCCATCACCTCATGAAAGACCACAGTTTTCTGCCGCTGGCATTAAACCTTTCCAAAGACATATTAAAGAGATGTTAAAAATGATGTTAACTCTTCTATTAGCTGACAATATTATGTTAAAAATTTCTTTCTTGCCTTCCATTGTCTTTTGGCCTATCTCCTACCCATCCATCAGGCCCAGGAAGTTCCTTTGCTTGGGGTACAAGTAGAAGGAAACTGTTTTCTCAACAGGTGACTTGAGGGCCCCTGGCTTTGGAGCCTCCTGGATCTCTCCTTTTAAAAGTCAGTTCTGGAGGCTCCATCCCCAAAGTTCCTAACCCTGGGTCTGGGGTCAGTCTTAGGTATTTGCCTTTTATTAGGCACCCAAGATGTTTCTTATCCACAATTAAGTTTGAGAACCACTGCTTTAGAGACGCCCCTTCATTTGCAAATAGAGCTGGCCCGTCTCTGCCATCACACTTGTCATCGTGGAGTCTGGGAAGCCAACTCCAGACATGAGTTTTTCATCACTTTTCATTTCACAGGGGTGGAGCATGTGGATAAGAACAGGTCTTGCCCAGGGTCACCCCATCAGCCCCTCCAGACTCAGGTCTGTCTCTCTCTGAAGCTCATGTGGCACCACTGCATACCCTTAAAAAGCCCTCTTGGAAAATATCGAGCAACATGGCGTTGGGTGATGGGGGTTGGGATGGGGAACAGCATGTAAAGAAGAGCACACTGTGGCAGGATTGTTGGGTAGCATGGTACTTTGGGGATCACTTGGCTCCTCCCCTGTGCTTCCTTTCAGTGTTCATGGGCATGTGGCGCAAGGGCACAGTCTTGCTCCAAGACCTGAAACTTGCCCAATCCAATTCTTGGCCAAGGCAATTAAATGGTTAAGTGTTATCAGCCAGTGCAGTTCCTTTCTCACATTTTTGACCTGGGCTTGGCTTAAGCATTATTATTATTTGAGCAATGGACCTGGGGGTGGGAAAGCAGCCTCACAGGACAGATGGGCTCTGATTTTAACAAGTGGTGGAGGCAACTCAGATGGGAGCCTAATCCTTTGGAATCTTCTGTGAAGCCCTCCTGAGACTCAAAAAAAAAAAAAGAAATCTTTTTGCTTTTGAGGAGGTTTATCACCCTCACTTGGATTCTCCAAAGTGCCATTGAGAAGAACATTCTTAAGGGTAGACTTTTTGTAGGCAATAGCACCAGTTCTTCCTAATCCCGCCAGTTTCAAGGGGCAGGGAAGGAGTAAGAGACTGAGTTTATGGAGAAAAGTTCCTCCCCGCCCGTTTTTATGGTAGTCCCATTCCCAGTAACACATGCTCATTGCCCTCTCTCTGCCTCTCCTCCTCCTTCCTGTTTCTTTCTTTCCCCTGGTTGTAAGGTGCCCCACGCTTCTCTGGCCTGGAAAGGAGTGGAGCAGCATGCACACTTAACTTATTTTTCATGCATTCCAGAGAGAGGGAGTTGGAGCACAAGTGCTGTAGGCAAGATACTTCTAGTCCTTTCTGAACTGCTCTCCATGAATTCAAATCACCCATTTTAATGGATGCCAAAACCACTGCTGGGAAGGGAGTGGGGGAAGGAAGGAAGGAGGATCTTTGCTAAATATCTTTAAGATGAAGCAGTTAATTCCGTCTTTCCTTAGCCACACTTATTTTTCTTCCTGGGTCCTGATTTGCCAGTGGGCATGGTAATCTGCCCTGTGGGCCTGTCATCCACTCTTGTCTTTTGAAATAAGCACAACATGTTATTTTAGCAACACTTTCCGTAAGCAGAAAATAAAGCTTATTGCTCCTCCTTTGAGGGCTCAGTTGTCGTCTTTGCTCTCCTTAACCTTCATCTAACATAGTCAACTACAGACAATACAAGTAACAATATTTTCAAGTTATGGTCAGATCACAGGGATAATTAATTACTCACCTCATGGGTCCTTCCCAGGAAACTGCCTGTGGATAGAGAACTAAAAATCAACAGTAGGGTGATCTGTAACCAAGGCGTGGTCTCAGGAATGAGAAGAGCAAATTGGGGAGAACGCTTTTGGACATCAGGAGTGGAGGGGGGGGGGGATGTGAACTTAACTGACATACAGGGATGGCCTTGTTTGTTTAGAAGATGAGTCACAATTCTGTTTTCCTTTGAACTCTTTCAAAAAAAAAAAACTGGCTTCCAGACAAAGGGAAATAGAACGCAGCCACAGTTGTCTGTTTTCATAAACTTTCAACTTGCTTTGTTGCCAGTCCTGTTTTTAAAAGTTGCCTTAGAAAAACATAAAACATGTTTAATATTCTGCTCTGAATGATCTGATATTCATTTTGTTATGTTTTTGGTCCCTATTGATTTTGAAAATGCTGAACACAAATACTTGACATTCGGGAGGGCAAGCAAAGGATTAAAACAAAATCTCTGCCTCCTGCTTGCGATTGTCTGTAAACAATCAAGTAAACAGAATTTCTACAGTCAGAAGAAAACATGATTAGAACATTTGGGAAAGGAAATATTAAGTGACTGGGGAAAATGTTAATGGCACAGATAATAAATACATTTATTAGCTTAACACTTTTCATCTCTTATGATGCATTTTATAAACTGATATGTGGGCAATGGTCTGCAACTATTCTTTCTGCCACCCTGTGTGTTTTCTCCCAAATATGATTGTTTATAGAACAAGGATGTATGGGAGAGAGAGCGAATGCTTGTACAAATCACCCACCAACCACGTAAATGCAGAAGGCTCAGCAAGGATTTCAGGCTGGAATCAAAGATTATTGAAACCATAGGAGGCATTTGGGTAAGAAGGGTGTAATTGCTGTTATTATTGAACAATTACTGAGTGCTGACATTGTGCTTCATTGGAAACATAGAAAGAGACCCTGAACTTGCCCAAAAGACTTAAAGTGAAAATAAGGCAAAGGCATCAAGGCACGAAAAAAATCCGAGAGCATAAAAAAGGAACTCACACAAGGCATAGATACCTGGGGCTTCTAGTCTCCAGCTTTTAAAGTTTTGTTCCTTCCTTTTGAGCCCACACAAGCCAGTCAGTCTCTGATAGGGCCAGGTAGTGATAGGAGGTTTGGGAGAAGCTGCAGGCAGAGGAGAACCAGAAGGAGAGAGAAGACTGGGCTGGATGCAGGAGACGCAGAGGAGAAAGGGGCTTGAGGTCCTAGGATAAGGCTCTTCTCTCCCAGCCCAGCCATTGACTAAGATGTGAAAGTGTTTGAGCTCCTCCTCTAATGGGGCAGGACAGTATCCCACTCTTAAACCTTGTTAACCAGTCTCTCCCTCCTTTAGAAAGCAAGCTGTTTGCCCACCTAGCCACTTGCTCCACATCCAAATTGCCCCCAAACCAGCATTTCCTTTAGGCCTGTCTCCTCTCCTCTGTGACAGCATATGTATCAATTTTTACTTTGTCCTGTTGCCTTGTGTTTGTGTCTTACCTTCCCTATTAGACTAGTAGACTAGTGTGCTCTTGAGTGAGCTATTTAACCACTCCATGCCTCAGTTTATGGTCTACATAAAATGGAGATAATATCAACCTGTCAAGAGCTGCCATGAGGTTAAACGAGGTGATATATGGAAAGCACTTAGCATGTACTAAATGATGTTAGTTTTATATTTTTCTTTATACCTTGAGCTCCTGCCACACAGCAAGGATAATTATTGGTTAATATACTTATCAAATAAGTGACTAAGAATATGCCAACTCAAACCACCCTATGAACTATGAGGTGAACTAAGTACTTCCACGGGTACATGTGTGGAATCTGTGTGGAACACAGGTGGGCTACACGTGGTTGTTACTGATGGGTTTCCTTGGGAAACAGAGCCCATTAGCACCCACCTGCACCATCTAATCATGTCCAGGGCAACCAAGGCTCAGAGAAGCCAATGGATTCATTCAGGGTCGCACCATTTGTAAGTGATGGATCCAGGATTTGAACTCAGGATAGTTTGACTCCCATGCTCATGCTCATCTTCACATCCTTATGAGACCTCTCCAAATATTTACTGGGTGTAGCAGTTTGAGATTATTTATGAATTCCAAAGAGAGCTTATGTTTGTAAATTGGTTTTCTCCTCTGCTTGTGAGTACCTTTGATTGTATTAGATTCAACTGAGATGTCTTTGATTAAATTGTGTTAAGATTAGGGCTTTCATTTGACCACTTCAGTAGGGCATGACTCTGCTTAAGTCCCTACACTCTGGTGGGCTATATAAATGGATACCCACTCAAGAAGGCACACAGAAGAAGATACACAGGAGACATGGAAGAGGAGAGAACTTGTTCATTATCTTCCTGCTATGTGACAGAAAGGAGAAGGCTCAAACATCCAAAGCTCCAGGAAGAGAGATGAGCCCTGTGCCAGCCTACAGCTGATATTGGAAGAAGCTGTGTCCATGGAGCCTTAGAGGAAGAAAGCCTGAGACACCAGGCAAAGATTGCCCACTATCTTGCTTTAACATGGGGCAACAGACTTTGGTGAGGAAGTACCTCTTATGGTAACTTGAGTTGGACTCCTTAGGACCTTGTAACTGTAAGCTTTTATCCCAGATAAATACCTTTTATAAAAGCCAGCAGATTTCTGGTACTTTGCCTCAGCACCTTTGGCTGACTAAAATACTGGGTGAGTATTAAGTCATCATTTTCATCCAGATGTGGCTTTTCCCTTGGATATTTCTTCCTTGCCCCCTTCTGCTCTTCAGCTTATTCTCTCCAACTCCAGGGCTAACTGCAGTCACCACAATGTCTACACATCACAGGTGGCCTCTTCAGTTCATATTTAAGCCAATTAAATAAAATTAAGAATCCATTTCCTCATTTTACTAGCCACATTTCAAGTGCTCAAGAATTACACATAGTTTTTGGCTAACATATTAGCACAGCTGTATAATTTTCCGTCATTGCAGAAAGTTCTATTGGATAGCACTGCCCCAAAGAATGCCTCAAATAATCAAGATACTGAATTTTTATTTTTCCTGATGTCCATGGTTATGCCCTGTTTTAGCTTGTGAAGGGTTGCCAATGTAATATACCAGAAATGGGTGGTTTTTATAATGGGAATTTATTAGGTTAAAATGTTGTGTGACTGTAAAAATGTCCACATGGCAAGACAAGTGGCAGTGTCTGCTGGTCTGGGTCTCTGCCTTCTCCTCCAGGCCCACTTTCTCCCCGAGCTCAGCTGTGGGTGATCTAACACACTTGTCTCTCCCCTCTCCTGCAGGCCTTGTTCCTGGTGCTGTTTCAGTCTGTTCTGACTGTGGCTTTACTCTCTCCCGGGTTCCTCTCTGAGCTCCTGGGTTTCTTTACTCCCTAACTGTGGCTTTTTCATTCTCCATTTATATAGGACTCCAGTTAGAGGATTAGGACCCACCTTGGGTCCTACAGTCAAATCAAAAGCCCTTACCTGAAGTGATCTAATCAAAAGTGATCCAATCAAAAACTCCCTTAACTGAATCTAAAAAAAAAAAAAAGTCCCACATGCAATAGGTTTACACACATACCCTTGGCATTTTATAATCTATGAGATACTAAATAATCTGCTGGTAGATGAATGGTAAAAGCTACATTTATAGAATGATAAATATTTGGTTTAATTGGCTTTATACTATGTGTTCCATGCAATATATGTATTCCATGCAAAGTGCTTTACATGAATTGTCTCATTTAATTCTCATAACAGCCCTTGAGGTAGGTGCTGTCACTAACCCCTTTTAATAGGATTGGAAAGTCACTTGCTTGAGTTTTCACACATTGTTAGTGGAGGAACAAGGACCTAACACCAATCCACTGGCTCGAGAGCTCTCTTAGCCACTGTACTACATCCCCCAAAAGTCATAGACTAGCCTCAAACAGTAAGAGGTGGCATTAATTATCCTAACATCAGAGGCAGCAGAGTTTTCTATTGTAAATTTAAAATCAAACTCAGCCATATTGGATAGAAGAAGTCAGGTTCAGCATGTTTGACTCCTGTTCCTAAAAGAAACCAACTTGCTCACTGAATTGGATAAAAATTATCTCTGGTCCTACAAGTGATCTTTATTCCTGCCAACTAAAATATATGCAGGCCACCAAAAAAGATGATCTACTGTTTGAAAGTGTATCAGCAACTAACTAGCTGAGAAACTGCTTGTGTCATCCCAGCGATTTGAAAGCCAGTGATCTTAATGAATCCTTCTATGAGCAGGAAGCTTCATGACAGCCGTTTGCAAGTAATTTCATGAATTCTACCTGCCTCTTCTCTCCCATTCTTTTGATAGCCAGTAAACCTAGCTTTTGATCACAGGTTATGCTGAAGAGAGATATTTATGTGTTGTAAGTGTTCATTACCTGTAGAAGGTTATTTAAGAGTTTTAGATTGGACAAGGTGCAGTGAGGTGAGAACTATTATACTAATCTACACAAGATTCATTTCAGCCATTTGGTGCAAGAATTTATCTTTCAGAATGTTATAGGTCTAATCTTAGCTCAACTAACTAAATGTAAAAGTAGTTTCCATATTCTTGGGTAGTATTCATATTTCTCCCAAATAGCAGGTGTCCACACAACAGCAGTGGTGGCCAACTTTTGTTATTCAGAGATGTTATTTTGGGCAAAAATATTCCTGAAATCATCTAGCTCAGTGCTGAACATATAGTAGGGACTTAGTAAATATCTATCCTCCTACCAGGTTTCGATTGGAATTATGTAGAACCTCTTCACAATTCTTCTCTTTTTGCAAGTGTTTCTTTTTTTTCCTATAAATATTTAGGAAGAAGATATTACTTGAAAAGCAATAGAGTTTACAAGTTGTTCATAACTGCCCACTGAACTTTTGTCATGAGTGTCCCTCAAACTCCAGGCTGGAAAGTATAGAGACAGAGAGCTAACAGTAGGGCACAAAAGAAAGTGTTGGGCAGATGGTGAAACATGGGCTTTGGGAGGCAGACCGAGATCTTAACAGAGAGCCACATTAGTTTGCAGCCCTTTAAATACTCAAGGAACCTTGAAGTGACTTAATTTGTAGTTTCAAACCCCTGAGTCAACCCCCAGGTAATCACAGGAGTGATGAAAAATACTACATGCTCTCTCTCTTTTCCTAAGATCACTTTATTCTTGATCTTTGAAAAGCAAGTGGTTTTTCTTGTGCAAACAGCTTCATAGACAGGTCAAATCTGGTACCCACAGTCTATGCTGAAGGGGGAGACTTTGTACAAAAGGCTCAGTGCTCAGGGCCCAGGCTTTGAAAATGACTCCAGCTGTATTGCCAATGCAAATGCAGGAGGGGAAAAAATTACTGGAACAAATTGAAAGGTTATTCAGACTGGAATTTAGAATCTCAATAAAAAAGTCTTTTATAAGCCAAAGCCCTCGGAGTAACCGGATCATTTAAAAATACATCTTTTCTGCATTAAATGTAGTGTGACAGCCGCATTAGAAATGCTGCAGTCCAAGTATGTTCCTTAAATATTTTAACTGACTTGTAGGGACAGTGAAAATCCACTGGGGTGGGGAGCATGCTGGATCCCCAGGTCATAAATAGTTTCCATTTCTTTATTTTTTTCCTAATTTTTTGATACCTGGCAAATTATTATTTTGCCTTCTCCTCCAGTTGACAGCTGTAGAGTCAGCGATCTCGGAGAGCTATGTGTCTTGAGAAAAATTTGTTGAGCTATTGAGTTTTCTTTTTTGACTTGGTAAAGAAACCAGACGTTGATGACCAGAATAGCATGCTCTTGTACTAGTGTGGAATCCCTTTAATAAGGGGCATTTAGGCCAAGAGACACAAACCTAACCCACCTAAGGAGAGGCATGACCCACATGGGAAACTCTGTTCCTATTGTTTAAAATCTCTTATTTCATTGCCTTTTGAAAGAAATGATCCCAGCACTGTCTGTTGTTGATATGCATGGCAGGTTCCCCCCCCTCTGGACACTTTTACTTCCTTGAACCAAATTTTGCAAAAGGAAACACACAAGTAGAGAATGGGGAGTCAAGTGAAGTCGATGCAATAGACATTTCTTATGGGCTTGCTGTGTTCCACTGGGCACGGGCTAATGTTGACCCTAGCTGGCATGGGTCTTCCTACCTATTTAATTTCTAAAAAGGCTCAGTCTCAAAAAGATTGGTTTCATTGTTTTTAAATGATGAAACACTTCTATATTCTGAATGCCCACTGCCTGGAATTAGCAAATAACATTTTGCCGTATTTATTTCAGACCTTTACCTTTATTTTACACCCCTACTTCCTTTCAACTCCTGCATGAAGTCATTTTATTTCTTTTTTCCAGGTGAGTCCCTTCTTGGTGCTGCCAAATTATATTATTTGTATCACAGTCTTAGGAATTATGTCATTAAAGTAAGTTATTAGGTAACTTATCTGTAGCCCCTTCTAGATGATATACTTCTTGAGAATAAAAACAAAGCCATTTTCAGCATGCTGCCCTCAGTTCCTGGTGACATGGCTGGCATTAGAGTTTGGGTCTCAAGTTTTTGTTGTTTGCTTATTTTTGAATGAGAGGATGACTGCATAGTAACAAAATTTAAAATCTCTGGCATTTCAGAGAACACATTACAGTCTCTCTATTGACCATCAATATTTTTAATGAGTGATTTAGTAGGGAATTGTAGAATCATTTAATTCAGCAGTCTGAGCCTTCCAACTAAACTCTATAACTAAAACTTTAGAATGAACCCTATTTAGATTATATGATAAAATGATAAAAATAATAGGCCATCTTCCTGGATAGAAGAATATAAGTTGCTTCAACCAACGTGCTAATCCTATCTTACTGAATTTGCGATTTGGTATGAGAATGCACGTCTGAAGCCTAATTATCTTGCCTGTACCTGAAAATGGACATTGTCCTGGACAAACACTTCAGTGATGCTGAAACATCTATAACATAGTGCTGATGAAGATGGTTTGCACAGCCTTTTTTCTCATCATGCATTTCTCGCAGAAGAACAGACTGATCTGTTCTGGTGCATCTCTTTGGCAATAGCACTGTTAGCTCCTATGTTTTATTTTATTTTATTTTTTCTTTCATTTTTTAAAATTTTTATTATTTTTTTTTATTTACTTTGTAATAATATTACATTAAAAATATATATATGAGGTCCCATTCAACCCCACCCCCCCACCCCACTTCTCCGCCCCCCCCCCAGCAACACTCGTTCCCATCATCATGACACATCCATTGCATTTGGTAAGTACATCTTTGGGCACCTCTGCACCTCATGGTCAATGGTCCACATCATGGCCCATACTCTCCTCCATTCCATCCAGTGGGCCCTGTGAGGATTTACAATGTCCGATGATTGCCCCTGAAGCACCATCCAGGGCAGCTCCATGTCCCAAAGATGCCTTCACCTCTCATCTCTTCCTGCCTTTCCCCATACCCATCAGCCACCATGTCCACTTTTCCCAATCCAATGCCACCTCTTCTATGTGGATATTGGATTGGTTGTGTCCATTGCACCTCTATGTCAAGAGGAGGCTCAGATTCCACATGGATGCTGGATGCAATCCTCCCACTTTCAGTTGTAATCACTCTAGGCTCCATGGTGTGGTGGTTGTCCTTCTTCAACTCCATCTTAGCTGAGTGTGGTAAGTCCAATAAATCAGATTGTAGGTGCTGGAGTCTGTTGAGGCTCAGGACCTGGCTATCACATTGTCAGTCCAGAGATTCAAATCTTGCTTCACGACATTATAAAGCCAAATCATCTAGATCCTCATTTCCACATTTAACTCCAGTTCTTCCATGGATCCAGCATTCCCTTGACTAGCAGCATGCCCCCTGAAGACATGGCAATGCATTATTTCTTTGTATCCATATCAGGCTGTCTTTTAACACAAGAAGATACCTCCCTCCATTTTCTTCTGCAAGATGGAGTTTGTATAAAGGACATGCACTGGTTCTATTCCTGGGACTGAAAGTTCAGCCGAAGACTGGCATTGGGTGATTCATCCCTGATGGGGACATTTTCTCCCCAAAGCAGTAGCAGTTCTCAATAATGTTGTCTACTGTGAAATAAGTAATGAATAATGTTCCACAGGCTTGTCACCTGCCAGTGCTAGCCTAGAGTTATACACCATTCACCCCTTTCTCTTTCACACAGGAAAATCATTCAGAATGCAAGTGGGTGGAGTGATATTATTTTTTTTAGTAGTATGATTAGGATCTGTGTTTATTTATTTAAAAATGCAATCTATTCTCAGACTTTGGCTTTTGGATTTTGATTAGTTACTGATTACCCAGGACTCATGCTGCATGTTGCCATTGAAACCAGCTGTTCCTGAGAGACAGTGCCACTATAGACTGTGCCTTTTACTGAACTGCTATGCACTTGGTTCCCTTTAAGAATGATGTTGTAACTGATTGTCAGGGGCACTGTGGGAACTGATGCTCTCCAGCTTTAGACCCTCACTCTCAGGGTGAGGAGCAGTGGGAGGCTGTTTGATCACTTTTAAAGCTCACGGAGGGAAACATTTTTGCACTGACTGTGCCAGAATCCCATGCTCTGTAGGCAACATAATGGATTTCATTTGGAGCCCTGCACAGGCCAACTGTCATGATATGGTTGGGAAGCTTTCCATCAGCTACTGTGAGCTGCATCACACTGCCCCTTACCTCTGTTTTTGGCTTCTCCATTCCTGGTCACATTTTATGAAGCAGCCAACCATCCAGATTGGGATTTCATGCTCTGCTGCACTGTTGCCCAAGTTATTTCTCTTACAAAGGTCTCCTTTACAAAGTCCTTAATCTAAGTAATGCATAGAAGTTGTATTAAGGGTTAGCAAGGGCAGGAAGGCAAGAGCCAGAAACTTCCTGAAAATTGTCATTAAAGCATTTCTATGAAGGCCTAACAATTCATTAGGGTGAGTCCATGCAAAAGCCCACCCCCAAAAATGGATAAAATGGATTCAGACCCAAATGGCCATGATCAGTCCAATTCTAAAGGACATTCTTGGCATTTTGAAGGTCAGAGGAGAGATTTTATTTGAAGCTTGTCATGTGTGTTACCCACATTCTATATTTGAGTTTGTTGTTTACATTCATTGGATGTGCCCATTGCCCCTTAAATTCTGGACGAAGACCAAATAAATTGGTCAACCTGACTTGGTATGCCATCAATCCAATGCCTCAATGCAAAAGACTTCCAGACCCCTTCTCCTAATATATGAAAGGGGTTTATAGACTAACCTAGGTTTTGAAAGAGATCTTAAGAGCCCCCTGATTGTTGGTTTAAGATTGACATTCATTTAGGTGGCTTGAAAAGGCTCCTGACTCTCTTTTACCTGTGGAACTTTCATTACAGTTCTGGTAGCAAGGTGTAGGTAATTTCCCCAAAGCTTACCCAAAAAATATTTTATGTGAAAGCCTTTGAGTAAGGTTGGCTTCCCACAGGATTCTTGCTGACTTTGAGTTTCCTTGGTCTGCTCATCTCAGAACTTTACTATGTGGCGTAGCTGGGGTGAGAGGAAGATTCTAAGGCATATAGCTGCGTGAGTTCTTATTTGCTTGTGTGACTTCAGCAAGGGAGTGAGAACAGCTGGGGGTGACCCCAGCTATAATAATCAAGGATTGAGTGAGTGACTTCAGGTCCACTCTATCCACAGAGAGGCTATAGAAATGTGTGGTTTAAAGCTTTTCGTTGCTGCCCATGTTGAACAATTGACAAAGGTTATGACCTGACAAGGTAGTTGTTTATTTGAAGCTAAAAGTCAGGGGTCCATTAAGGAACCCAGAGGCCTTATATTTCTGGCCTCAATTCCATTAAAGAACAAGTAAAATCATCCAGTGAAATTTTTCTGGATTTTCAATTGACTAATCCATTCCAGTTCACTGATCTATAATGCCTGAGAATAAGAAGTAGCTGGATGGTACCACATTATATAGACAAAGATTCTATCTAATCTGATGGCAGACTACCCCTATTTTGCCTGCATGTTCTAATAAAATATGGGCTTTTCAATTCAGTGAGATAAATTTTAAGGTTTAGATTATTAGCTGTTGGTTCATTCTATAGAGCTACCAAAGACAAAGTGACAGAAAAAATAACCCAAATAAACACTTTTTCAAAGATATAGAATTGAACAAGATCCTTTTTATTGGAGATCTTGGGATTACTGCCAAACTGGACTTTGGGTGGTTGACAACATGTATGTGTTGACTGAGCAGAGAAACATGAAGGCTGGACTTCTAGATCTTGAATACCTCCTGCCTTGGTCAAAGTATGTGTGTGAAACAGAGGGCTGGAGCCATTTGGCAAAGAGACAGATAACTAAATCTTTTAGAGTGGGACTCTGTTAATTGCACATTGGTAACTTAAGCCATAATTTAAATGCCCAAGTCCCAAGAGGTCTGAGAATTCCCTCTAACACCTGAGTTCATGGTGGAAGAGTAAAACCAAAACAAGCTCACCCAGAACTGTGATTATTGAAGAGTCAGGAAATAAAGACTCAAACTCCAAATGGAATATTTAATAGAAATCTCTGGCAAGTGTGATGAAGGAAATGTAAAGGCTTTGATGAGAGGCTTGTATTAGTGAAGCTAGGCAAGGCTATTAAGCAATAAGAACAACAATCACAAAAGCTAAATTTCAGTGACTTAACAAAATCAAAGGTGTGTTTCTTCTCACATGGCTAATCTGATACAGTTCTCGAGGGAGGTGGTAGTTCATCTTCCTTGAGGCAGGAGAGAGAGAAAGATTGAAGATTTTTGCACAGATGGGTTTTTGGCAAACTAGGGAGTAGGTGTACCATATCTGATCATATTCCATTGCAAAGAATCTAGCCACATGGAGCCAACGTAACTATTGGGACTATTCCTCCTCAGTCTCCAAGAAGAGGAAGTAGGATTGATGAGTATCTTGCTGTTAATGGAAGACCTGATTTAGACTGGGGCTCGGGGAAGATCTCTCTAGAGGAGTGATTTTTAATCGGGATTCAGAATATTAAATGCTAGTCACATGAAGAGCGTATGGGTGTGAGGGATTGAGGTGAGAAAATAGATTTCACAATTTCCCAAATTAAAAAAAAATTTAATAAAGATGCATCATCTTTAAGTATGTTTAGAGAATATCAAGCAAATACTACAGATTTTCTGCCATTTGGCGGGATGTTACTTAGAATCTTCACTGAAATCACCTATCCTACAACTGGAGATCTTAAAAAGTCAGAGGCACATCTGGAGGTGATAGTTTAATTACAATCTAGGCAAATTAAACAAGGGCCTGCTTGGCTGTCTATAATACTTCCATGGACATAGAGAGTCTTTCAATAGAAAGTAATTAAACTTTGGCCACAGAATAACACACAGTGGGGAGACTATCTGGTGAGGGGCAGAGCCTGAACTTTAGGGCTAGATTCTAATGTGATTTCTCCCAAGCTAGATAACCTCAGAGCCAAATTTCCCTCATGTATAAGGAAGAGCAGTAGCTACTGTTTACTGGGTATCATGTATGCGAGATTGTGCCTAAGCCCTTCAGTTGTCGTATAGAGTCACATAAAGTAAATAACACGTACCAAAAAAGACTTATTACAGCAGTTAGGATGTACCAACTTACAAAGTGTTATCTAGTGACAGATCCATTTAAAAGGCAGGCTAATTCAGCCACTCAAAGCCAAGCAATTTTCATTGTGAATGCTCTCTGCCATTCTCTGCATGTTAACAGTCCTAGTTTCAGAAGGTGCCAACAGTTTGAGGACTCACCAGGAGACACCTGCTATACATCTCTTTTTATCTTATTAAAGAGAAAATCCTTTTCTGTCTTCCCCCACCTCCCAAGCAGGAACTTCTGTAGATCCCATTGGCCAGGAATGGGTCACATGCTCTCAGCAGAACCAATCATTGGCAAAAGAAATGGCATGACCACAATTAACTTAGACCAATCATGAGTCCTCACTGGGGCTTGAGAAGAAACATTTTCCCTGGACATATGGGAGGCTGAACTTCTGAACAAAATCAGGGCTCTGGCAGCAAGAAGAATTAAGGATGGATTTTGGGCAGGAAACCAGTAGTGTCTGCCATATCCTTACCCATCTTTCTAATGTTTGCCCCTTGGAGTAGCTCCCTCTCAGGTTTGTGCGGGTGAATATTAAGCACGTAAGTGTTGTTTCCCTCCACTCCTGTCCCTTTCAGTGCTAAGCAGTGCATATTAAACTTGTTAAATAAAGCCCCTGTTTTAATGAAATATAGAATAGGGACAACTTTGGCTAGGAGGAAGAGCTGCCTTGGGGGGAAAGTATACTGTAGTGGCTAAGACTCAGGCCTTGGGACAGCCTGGTTCAAATTCTGACTCTATAGCTCACTAACTGGGTGAGCTCAGGAAAAATTCTAAGACTCTGGGTGCCTGACTATTTTTATATGTAAAATTGGGATCATCATCCAAATGACATCTACCTGTATGAGTTTTCTAGTGCTGCTATAACAAATTACCACAAACTTGGTGGTCTACAACAACTCAGATTTATTAGTTTGCAGTTTTGTATGTCAGAATGAGGATGCGGTTCTCACTGGGCTAAAATTAAGGGTTTACAGGGATGCATTCCTTTCTGGAGGCTTTAGAGAGAATCTGTTTTCTTGCATTTTCCAGCTTCTAGAGGTCATGGGCATATCTTGGCTCATATCCCCGTTCCATCTTCAAAGCCAACAATGGCTGGGCAAGTCTTGACATCGTATCACCCTGATTCTTCCATCCTCTTCCATTTTTAAAGTCCCCTTTGATTTCATTGGTCCCCTGGGAAAATCCAGGGCAATCTCCCTATTTTAAAGTCTGCTGATTAACCACCTTAATTCCCTCTTTCTATGTAAAATAAGGTAATCACTGGTTCCAGAGATTAGGACTTGGACACTTTTGGGGGCCATTATTCTGCTTACCAAAGCACCCACAGCAATACTGTGATAATTAAATGACTGCTGCGAAAACTTAGAACAGGGCCACTCACATAAGCAAGTACTTGGTAAAGGCCAGTGTATATGTTTCATGAATGCATTTTGCAGGGGATCAGGCTGTTGGCAGCTGCCTTGAGGAAGAATCTGATGCTGCATTGTCTACTTCTAGAAGTGATGATAAAAGGATATAGATAACAGTAAGAGAAAGCTCCTTCTTAAATCCTACACTTTTCTTATTGAAGCCAAAGCTTTTGGAATTATGTGACTCTCCACAGAAAACATGTGGTTTATGCTAAGTCCATTTTATGAGTAACAAGAATGAAACAAACTGGGCAAGATACAAGCAGATATCACTATCCTCACAGAAAGGTGGCCAGTAGAAGAGGTGAAGAACCATCCTGCCGTAGATCGCATTTAATGAGCCTGTATAGGAGAAGTCCACAGTACAGTTAAGATAATGGTTCTGGAGTTGGAGTCCACCTATTCTTACAGGATGAGTGACCCCAGGCCTTAGTTTCCCCATTTGTCAGATGGGGATAATGATGGTACCTACATCAACTTGAGGTGTAAGGATTAGATCAGCTAATGCAGCCAAAGTGCTTGACACAGGGCCCGGCGGTAAGTGCTCGATAGGGGAGAGCTGTGGGATATTTCTTACCCATTAAGAGCCTCACTGAAAATCATTAGACTCTAAAGAGCTGATCTCCTACTAGTCTGGCCAAACTGTATGTGGACTTGGCATTATCTTCAAAATCCTGCTTTCATGCAGTTAAATCTTAGAGTGAATGTTTATCCCATTAAACTACCCACCCCCAGATTGCATCATATGTAATTGCAAGATGAAATTATTGTCTGGAGAATGAATGTAGCCATTGTTCAAATTTTGCATAAGCGATGATGGTGCTGGAATCATCTTGGTGAGGAGGAGGACCGGATTTGTTGGTTGAGGTGGATTGTGACAAGTGGGCCAAGGGACAGACAACAGAAATCCACTTTTTCTTGGATGGAAAGATATATGTTGCAGGACCTAGATTCAGCAGAGTAATGTCTTGTCTTGGGCTGTTTTCATCCCACAGCAGAATAACTGAAGATAAAGACAAAGATGATGAAAGACAAGATGATATTTTAATGTCAATGGGCCTGGAAACAAGGGTGCTATTGTTTGCAGACAGCCTTTGTTCATCTGAGCAAGATTAGCAATGGCATTAATTTATTCAAGATTACAGTTCAGAAGGAAAGTCATCAAAGCCAAAGCTCTTTCATTTATCAAGAATGTTTTATCTGACTCTAGGATAGAGGGAGAAGGGTTCATTGCTCTGTGGCTGAGGCATACTTAAGAGCAAGCTGTTTTAACATGATGGTTTGCCCAAAGGAAACACATTAGAATCCACCTTCTTCTGCCTCTTAGCTATTCTCACAGTTCCTTCATAAGCTTAAAGTACCCCAAGATTCTTTTGGCCCCTAATGTGGGGAGCAATGGTTAAGCTTAGAAAATGGAAATTGGTAAGGTAGACATGTGTTTTATTTTGCTAGGCTGCTGAAAGCAGATACCATAAAATGAGTTGGTTTTTAACAGTGAGAATTTACTAGATTACAGTTTTGAGTCTTAGAAAAATATTCAAATCAAGGTATCATCAAACAATACTTTCTTCCTGAAGACTGGCTGCTGGTGATCCTGGACACCTCTACTATATGGCAAGGCACATGGTGGTATCTTCTGGACTCTACCCTCTCTTCCAGGTTTTGTTGCATTCAGCTTCTTGCTTCCATGGCTTTCTACCTCTCTCTCCTTATTCATCCCATTTATAAAGGACTCCAGTAAGAGGATTAAGACCCATCCTGGGTCATACCTTAAGTGAAGTAAGTTATTCAAAAGGTCTCCTACTTATAATAGGTTTATAGCCACAGGAATGGATTTGCTCTAAGAACATGGTTTTTTAGGGGAAATACAGTTCTAAACCACTATAGCATGGCCTGTGGGTTTCACCTACAGCTGTTGTGGTTCAGTCACACACTGCCAACCCTCAACTCCCAGGTTCTCTGATATGCTTATACTCTTTACAAAAATATTATAAACATAGGTTCTCTCCTCATCAGTCCAGCTCCTTAGCTCTGGATCATTTACATTTATGGCCATGAGAATAAGAGACCACAAAAATTATTAATTTAAAAAAAAAGCACAACTTAAAAAAATTATTTTAGATTCATAATAAGTTGTAAAAATAGTACAGAGCATTCCCTTGGACCCTTTCCCCAACTTCCTATTTATAAAATTTTAAGCATAGTCAAATAACTTTTTAAAGACCTTTTATCAAAGGTATCAAAAATACTTTTGGTAATATATGCAAAACTAAAATATATGGCTCTGAATTTTTACCAAGCAAAAAGCCCATGTAAAACCCCACTGGTATCAGTACAGAACTTGCTAGCCACTCCAGAACTTCCCTCATTATGCTTCAGCCTGATCATTCTGTCCCCCAAAGCTAACTACTATGATGACTTCTATCTCTATAGTTTGTTTTGCCTACTACTGAGCTTTATAAAGTGGAATCATTCAATATGTATTCTTTTGTGTCTGCCTTCTTTTGCTCAGTATTATGTGTGTGAGATTCTTCTAAGTTGTTGTATGTGACCATGATTTGTTCTTATCATTGTTGTGGAGTATTCTATAGTATAGACATATCATAATTTATCTCCTCTCCTGTGGATGAACAAATTTGATGGGATGCTGCCACAAAGTTTTTGGGAGTTATAGTTCTAAAAGAAAATTTGCTTCATTGTATTGGCCATATGGAATTATAAGCAAGAATAACAAAGTAAAACCATATCAAAATTCCTTTGATCTTCAGAGCGGTTGATAAAATACTTATCATTCCTACTAACTCATTTCCTCAAAATGTTAATATAGGTTATTGCCAATTTTGGCTATTATAAATTATGCTGCTATAAAAATTCTCCCACATGTCTTAGTGCACAGATGTATACACATTCCTGTTGGAATTATTCTGAGGAATGAGAATTATTGCAGTACATTTACATACATGATCTTTTTAATGTTAAGGAAATGCTAGTATATTCATAATTTGGTAAGGATTTGTCTTGAATGGGTGTTGAATTTTATCAAGTGCTACTTCTGCATCTATTAATAAAATTATGTAGTTTTTCTTCATTATTTTTAATGCCATGAATTACATTGTTTGAACTTCAAATATTGAAGCAGTCTTGCTCTCATGGCATAAACCCAACTTTGTCATGATATAATAAGCTTTTTATGTTTCACTGAATTTGATCTGCTGAGATTTTAAGATTTTTGTGTCTTTGTTCAGGAGAAATATTGGTCTGAGAATTTCCTTTTTTGTAATTTTTTTTTTTAGGGTTTTACTAGGGTTATGCTGGCCTCAAAATGAGTTGGGCAGTATTTCCTCTTTTTCTATTCTCTGGAAGGATTTGTGAAAGATTGTTATTTCTTCCTTGATTGCATAGAAGAATTCAATTTTGAGACTACAAGGATTGTAGTTTACTTTGAGGGAAGATTTTTAATTATAGATTAAATTTCTTTACTAGATGTAAGGCCATTCATATCTTTAAACTTCTTCAATCAGATTTGGTAAGTTGTGCTTTTCAAGGGATATGTTCATTTCCCATAAACTCTCAAAAGCCCCTTATTTTCTTTGTAAAGTACAAAAGATCTGTAGGGCTGTTCCCTATTCCATTCCTAACATTGTTAATATGTATTTTCACTTTTTCCCCTTAATCCATCTTACAAAGGGTTTATTGATTTCACTGAATTTTTTTTTTTTTTCACTGAATTTTTAAGAAACAGCTTTTGGCATTGTACGTCTATTTTCTGGGTCATTGATTTCTGTTGTTTTTATTTCCTTCCTCCCACTTTGGGTTCAATTTGATATTTCTTCTGGCTTGTTAAAAGGGATCCTTAGATGAACTAGTATGGTTGATATAAAGGCAGTGGCCACCAGAGGGTCTGAGGGGAGGGAGAGGGAAGAATAGGTGTAACATGGGGACATTTGGGGACATTGGAATTGCCCTGCATTACCTTGCAATGACAGATACAGGCTATTACACATTTCATCAAAACCTATAAAATTGTGTGGGGCAAAGGGTAAACTCTAGTCCATGGTCAGCAGCAATCTTTCAATATGTGTTCATCAATTGTTACAAATGTACCACACTAAAGAAAGATGTTGTCAATGGCAGAAAGTGTGGGATGAGGAGGGGGTGGGGTATTTGGGAATCCCCTATATTTTTGATGTAGTATTGATGTAATCTAAAACTTCTTTTAAAAAGTTAATTAATAAAAGGGAACCTTAGAGCATTGATATTCACATTACCTCCTTTTTTATTGAGTACATTTAGAGATAATCTGTTTCCCTCTCGTCATAGCCCACATGTTTTTATATATCCTATTTGCGTTATCATTCATGCATACTATTTTCTCATTTCCCTAGAATCCTTCTTTTTCCCATGGGTTATTTAATGTATATTACTTAATTTTGAAGGAGTTTGAAGTCTACATTTTCTAATTGCATTTTATGATTTTTAGCTTAGCTCTACTGTGATACTGAATAGATTCAATGTGATCCTCTGAAAAACATTGAGACTTGGTTTATAGAACAGCATGTTGGTTTTGGTTAATGATCCTTGAGCACTTGTTAAAAATGCGTTCTGTAGTTGATGAATTCATATCATTCATATCACATAGGTTAAGTTGACTAATTGTAATATTCAGGTATTCTGTGTCTCTACTAGTTACTCTGGTATTAATCCTATTGGTGACAGAGAGGTATGTTAAAATTTCTCACTATGATTTTTCCTTTCTCTAATTCTCCTTTCAGTTCAGTCGATTTTTATTTTTTTATATTGTTGACTCTTTTTTATAAGCAGGATACAGATTTAGGGTTGTCATTTTACTTTTGGATCAATCCTTTCATTATTGTAGCTATCAAAAGGTAAAGAACATACTGGCTTAAAATAATTTCATTGTGCTTATGAGGTTTGAAAGTAAAAAGGTGGAAGAAGATATACCAAAAGGTAATGGATGTTCAGTGGAATTATTAATAAACTTAAGCTTATCTACCATCTTGCTATTTTTGTTACCTATTCTTCATTTCTTTTTTTCTCTTTATTTGATTAATCTTAAAGAAGGTGAAATGTTTTATAATTCATTTTTCCTCTATTAACTTGTTACTATTACAGTAAAACATTCATCCTTAATTTATTACAATCAATCCTCCTCAAATTATTACTTTTACCACTTTTAAGGTAATGTACATACCTTCACACAGTTTAACTGTTTAACCCCTGCTGCCCTTGGTGCTGTTTTATTTATACATGTATTTTAACCCCAAAGCTCAGATATTGTCTTTTTAAACAGATATTTACTTAGTGTGATAGTTAAGTTCCTATGTCACCTTGGCTAGGTTGTGGTGTCCAGTTGTTTGGTCAAGCCAACACTGGCCTGATTGTTATGGTGAGGATATTTTGTGGATTTAAATAATTAGTCAGCTGATTTCATCCATGGCTGATTGCATCTGCAATCAACAAAGGGGCTTGCCTTCAGCAATGAGAGAAGTCTCTTCTAATCAGCTGAAGACCTTAAAGATATAACTAATGATTTTAGCTGTCAGAAAGAAGAATTTCTAATTCTACTTCAGCCAGCCAGCTTCTCTTGAGGAATTTGTTACCTTCATTGGAGTTCCCAACTTGCAACTTCTCTGGGGGAACTCAAGGTCACCATCAAGTTTCCAACTTGTGACTTGCCATATAGAATTTGGACTTGCCAATCCACATGATCGCATGAGCCACTTCCTACAATAAATCTCCTAATATTGTTACGTATCTCCTGTGAGGTCTATTTCTCTGGAGAACCCTAATACAGATTTTGCTACTGAGAGTGGTTCTTAAGAAAAAGAGACTTAAGGATGAGATTTCTGGGTTGGTTTTGGAATTTTTGAAATTGTTTCTATAATATAATTAGATCAAAAGCCACCAAGACTCTATTTCCAGTTAGCACTTTAAAATTCGGTTGTGAATGTTGTTTCTTTTAGGTAGGTTGGCTCAATCTATTGTTGCTGTTTGATTATAGGTAGTCGCCAGATGATGATGGGCATCCATGTGCAGTTTTGTTGAAGACATGCTTTGTACAGAAATACCAGCTCTCTTGCATTCAGACGTTATCAATAGGGGATTTACCTTTATCTTTTCAGGGTATGATGATCCAATGAACACAGATTTTTAAAGTTTCTCTATTTCTTTAAAAATTAATGTTTGTGAGGCTCTTGCCTCCCCCTCCATGAGTGTGGGAAACTTAGCAAGCCCTAGTCTCTACTTGAAATTTTAGACTCCATATTATTAGCATTTTTAAGGCATGATAACCCAGCCTCTTCCACACTTATTTGCTCAACTTTGCTGTGCTAAGTGCTGAGATAATAATAATGAACAAGACAGAAAAAATCCTGTGGGGGGACTTAATTTGCACTTGCGATCCATTTAGTAGCACCCATGATCGTGTACAGAAGACTTTTGTGATACACTGAACTAAATTAGTCTCTATGGACAACTACTGGGCCTTACTTCTGCTTCCAGTGGTCCCCAACTCTGTGTCTACATGCTAGCTAGATGTAAATATGAAAGAGGGCCTAATGGAAATGGTCATTTTGGAGTATTTCACCTTCTCTGGGGAATAAATCAGATTGAAACAGAATTTTTAATTTACCCCAGTGAGTCTGACTCTTGGCTGTTCAGTGTCACACCTTTCAACAAGTGCAACTGCATTACTGGAGCAAAATTAATTTGAATTCCCTTTAAGTACATCTTCTGAATTGATTTTCTAAACTGAAACTGGCAAGAAATCTGGAAACAGTGTCATAACTTTGAAAGATGGGAGCAATGTTTTAAAGATCGTCAGCCCATTTGATCAACCATACAGAATTAGGTTGGCAATTATTCTAGGAAAGTCAACTTGTTAAAAATAAATAAATGAAGAATCTGAAGAGACAGTAATTACATATGCCTTGTGATTTTTATGTAGTTCCATATTTAAATGACTGCATATATGAACATGTTCCTTTGTGGGTATATGTTTTTTCATATTCCCAGACAAGCCTTCCTTTTAAATAATTAGGAAGGTTATATCTTAATGCAAAGCCACACACTGTCTTCTGAAATAAATAAAAAATAAATAAATAAAATCTACGATGTTTTGTCTTAACCATTGCCACTGTTCCTGTTACTAGCATAACTGACACTTGATTCTACTTTTCTAATAGGCTCATTTGACCCCACATACTAGAGCCTATTTTTTAAGACCATGTAATCCCAAAAAGTTGTTGCTGACCACCTGTGTTTATACTTTCAGGTGTCAAAAACAAGACAGAATGTGAACATGGTTGTCCTGATCTCAGATTCACATCTTGTGCTCTCTTCAAAGTTATAACTGTGGGCATATTTTTTGTTTGATCCAAAATCTGTGCAGGGTTTATAGTGTCCCTGACAGAGTCAAAGTGTCATGAATGTAAATGGCAATGAAGTAGTTGGGACAATCCTTCTCTGTGGGGTGAGAGTAATGCCCATCCCAGGGAAATAACTGTAAAACCCATCCCTTCAAACTTTGGTTTTCATCAAGACCCAGGGCTCTATGACTATGTGTTAAGAAGTGTGAGTTCTCAGATGCTAGATGAAGCAGGTCTGCTCAAAGGCAGGTAATGTCTTCTGTGGAGACACTCATATATTTAGGTAAACCCTTCGGTGCTAGTGAAAATGTATATCGCAATGGTGTAGATCAAAAGTGCCAATGGGTAATTGAAACTGACATTGTATTGGGTTCCTTCAGTGTCAGGGTCCTTTTTTTTCCCTTTCTCAGCAACATTCTCCCTCTTATCTTCATTTATGTCTCTGCTCCCTTAATCATCTTCAAATGTTTGTGGGTTGATGTTCATATGTCCCCATTCTGTTTCTTAAATCTCATTTGTTGCCATTTTCCTCTTACAGGCAGAGGAAGTATTCTGTTTAGGCTACGTGTTTAAGGGTGAAAAGTGTTTATGGAATCTTCATCTGTTTCCCTTGTGCCTGATCTAGTTGATGACATCACTCTATAACTTTACATGCTTTGGACAACGCAAAGCGTACAGGACAGAATGTTTGAGATGCAAGCAGAACATGTTTTTGTAATTAGCCAAGAACCCAGGCAATAACTTGTGATACTTGTTTTTTAAAAAAACCCATTTACAAATCCAACAGGGGAAGATGGTCTTTGCTGATCTGTTCTTTGGTGGCCCAGGACTGACTTTGAGGGGGTGTCTGGGTGTTTGAATGCTTGTGTGTGGTCAAATTACAGATCTGGATAGGAGTGTAGTCTTTTGACTCAGGTGAAGAATTTTGATCTGGCCTAGGTCATTGATAATATGCAGAGATTTTGGAGACATTTGAATAAATCCCTTAGTGCCTGGAATTTGGAGATAGTAATTTCATATTAATGAGAGATGAATGAAAAAGTTTATGCCTGGGCCATTTCCTCCCATGTTTTGATATTGAGAGTGCTGCCTTGTTCTCTCACTTGGAAGTGGTTATTCAGGGGCCTCCTAAGATGTGCCACAGCTTGCTGAGTGCTTCAGTTTAGGCTACCATCTGCTGACTGCTCATCTCTGGGGCATCATTTCCTAGGACTTCTACATCTTGGTCACTTTAGCTTTTTGAGGACTCCTTAAGCAGTTAAAAGGTCAGAGAGCAGAAGAGAGAATCCTATGGATGAGTGTACGAAATGTCAAAATTTTACAAATCTGATATATCCACTTAATATCAGTAAGAATGAAAGCTTTGATTGGCTTGTACTAAGACGTCAGTGGAGGTAAAACCAATTAGAACTTCCAGAGGTGAGGACTCGCTAGGGACCATTCCCATTGGGGCCTGCCATAATGCTTAAAGATCTCTGCTTGGGAGGAAAAGCCACCTAGTGAAACCATCATGTTTCTGCCTCACTTCATGGGATGCTTGCGCTCTGAAGACCCTGGCCTGATGAAAGGGTTAAACCAAGTGGTGAACCATGTTTAGCTGTCTTGAGACATTTGTTCTGTGTTCATGGGATTTAGTAATTTTAATGTAAATAGGCACCTCAGCAGCTGTGTCCCCTTATGCATATTTTATTTAGCAGCTGAGTTGCCCATGTCACTTGGCAGCCATAGATTTTCAATTTTTCCTTGTGCCAAGAGGGCAGCTGGAATAATTTGAGTACTCATTAATTTGGAAGAAGTATGAGCTCTGTAAGGCAGACAACACGAATCTTTTGTATGGTGCTGTACCAGGATAAGCAGATCAGGGCAGAAGCAATTTGCCCTATCCCAAAGGGGCCCTAGGATTTTAATAAGCTGGTTATGAAAATTCTATTTCTTTGCAATTTGAAGCATCTAATTAGGGCCTGTAATTTCTCTCCTATAACGAGAATGGATGAAGGTTAACGTTAGGCCTCCAGGGTCCTTTCACATTCATTTACAGACAGAAATCAGGTAACAGTTGTAGCTAATTAGTACACGGTATTAAATATTTAGTCCATCTTGATTTAACTTGGAGAACACATGCATAATGTTGGGGTATGCAAAATGATAAAGGGAAGTTAAATTTAATTTTTAATCAAAGGTAAACTTAAAGGCAGCATATTAAAGGCAGTATAATACTTTTAGCACTGACTACCCTAACCTCACTGCCAGCAGGGCAATTGCCTCCAGTTGTCTGAACTGTCAAGATAAAGAAGATGATGTCGATTTAATTCCATCACTGGAACACATTTGCTGAGTTCAAACAGCTGGGATTTATGTGATCTGTGTAGAGTACAAAGAACTTGATGATTCTTATCATAACGGTGACATAAAAACCACCTTCTTGATGTTTCAGAATTTGGAGTTTAAGTCTGGATGATATGAGCACATTTGGGGGAACTGTCCTAAGGAGGTGTCTCATTCATAGGCATTTCTTTTAGAGAGGAGTCACATCTAACAAAATCATTCCCTGCAGAGAACTCTTCTCCCATGAGATGGGGATCCCTGGGTAATGGGGCAACATCGTGTTGAAATTAAAGTCTGGCTTTGCCATAGATTGATATCCAAATTCCTGCATGCTGAGGATCCAAATTGTCTTCCAAAAATGGGATTCAGGGCATGTATATCAGAAAGAAATCCCTCAGAATCAGCCATGACTCATCATCCCCCTGGAGCCTGACAAAAGGGTAGAGCATCTTCAGACTGAAATCAGTTGACCCGGAAGCTCCCAGAACCCCTGTAAGTTACCCGGATGCAGTCTCTCGGGATGCTAGATCAGTGTAAAATGACAAAGAGGAGGGGGAAAAGAAGAAAAGTCTTAAAAAATAAAAAGATTCTAATGAGTAACTCCAAAGCATACTTCCCTCTCACTTCTAGTCAGAGGCTTCGGTTGGCTCCTGAAATACCCCGGTTCCACTGGTTTCATTTTGGGGACACTTTGAAGTATCTTTGCAGATACATACAAAATAAATAGAAGCTTCCAAAGACCGTCCTGCTTTACTACATTGGCTTGCAGTTGCCATTTATTACAAAATGGTTTCTGACGACAATAATCCTTTGAAAATCGCCTGTTATTGTGGATAATAGCTGCTTGTCAGACCATTAACCACCCTTGACTTCACTTTGGGCTATTATATGACGAAAGAGTGAACCGGTGGCGAGTCTGCCAGGTGTATTAAATTATATCATGCTTATAGAAGTTCTGTGTTGGGGATTAGTATCCAGAAAAGACTGTCAGAGATTGCCAAACTCATTATCTGCTGAGGCGGCCGCTGGCCTCAGTCCTGGGGATGTAAAGCGTGAGTTCCAACCATTAAATAGTACCACCCGCCCTTCTTTGCCCTAGTGCACCATGAAGACACAGCACACTGGCATTTCTTCTGTGTTCTTCCAACTTAAAAGAAGATAAAAGCTTGTTGCATTAATGATGGTCAGCTGGAACACTTCAGTGACAATAGATTAATTCATTTTCTGAATTTTTTAATGGCACACTGCTCACGTGGGCAGGCTTCTACATGGAATTTGATGGGACCTCCTAACACTTTCTGCAGATCTAGATTTTGTTTTCTAGGTCCCTTAGGACAAGAGAGGTGGCCTCTGTGAGGGTACGCTATGATGTCCCGGATACCCACATTCACTCTGAGCACTGACATGTCACATTGAGCTCCAGGCATCCTTCAGGTCAGGGAAAAGTGTGAAATGAAAAGAAATACACTTTCATCTGCAAACATACCTATGGTCATATCATCTTGCCTGTTATCAACAGCTCTGGGTGAGTGCTCATGTAGCTATTGGCCTAATCTGTCTTGTTTTTGTTTTTGATGACCTGTGGGATGGTGCTGCTTCTGATTTTTAGTAGAACATTTGTATATGACTTATTTAATAACTAATCTCTGTAATGCTTAAAACCCTAAATAATGCATTTTCCTACCTGAATGCCATTTGTGTGGAGGTAAGGATTGAGTTGTTGTTGTATTCCTCATGCTTCCTGAAATTTCTTACCATTTATTTCTTTTATTACAAAAGTAATATACATTCACTGTAAAAAATTTATAGAAAAGCAGATAAGAACAAAGAAGTAAAATCAACTATTATCCAATGCCCAGAGATTTTCACCTTTTTCAATATATCTTTCTATTGTTTTTTGATGCTTATATATTTCTATTTTTAATAAATGGGGTCAGACTGTGCATGGCATTCTGTAACCCATTTTGTTTATTTACTGAGGTCTTTCCAAGTCTTTAAGCAATCTACTGCCCTGTTGTGGCATGAAACTTCATCAAAATTCAGTGAATAAATATACTACAATTTAACCCCCTTTTGTGGCCACATTTAAGCTTCTATAATTTTTCTCCAGAATAAACAGTGCTGCAGTATATATATATTCAGTGCTGCAGTATATATATATTCATTAAGCTAATTATTTGATTCATGATTTGATTGTTTCCTGGAGTCAATTTCCTTGAAGGGGAATAACTGTGTCAAAGATTAAACATATTTAAAATTTTTATTGGTATAGCCAAATTATTTTCAGAAAGCTTACGCCAATTTCAATTCCCACCAGCAATGCTTGATAAAGGGTCTTTCTGAATACCCTTGTTGTCACTAACAAGTCATTTTTCACTTGGATAGAAAAAAAATATCCTGAAAACTCCTATTGTAGTTTTAATTTTAATTTGTATTAATAATGCAGCTGAACATTTTATGTATCTGTTGCTCTGGACATTTCTTCTTCTCTGACCTGCTAGTTTGTGTCTTTGCCCTATTATTATATTCTCAAGTCATAGTGAGCTATTGAGAAAATGAACTTTGGAGTCCCACATGCCTTAAAAGGACCCAATATCTGTCAATGGGTGATCAGGGAGAAGTTCCTACCTTTCTAGGCTACAGTTTGCTTATCTGTTAAATAATTTTAACAATAGTGCCCACCTCACTACACTTCTCCACTGTGCACTTCCTGGCACATGGTAGATGCTACCCTCCTTAGTTTTAATATATTCATACTCATTCAATCCTTTCTATTTCTTTTAGCGTGTTCCTACTCAATAGGTCATGATGACTTATTCTCAGTTGGCCTATGTTTATACCTTTTAATCATCTGCCACATTAATTCATTTACCTGCCAAATATTTGGAGACATCTGCTGTGGGTTAGGAGCTGCATGAGGACTTGGAAGAACAACAACATGCATGACAGATATTGTGCCTCTCATGAAGCTTACACTCTAGCGTATGTGTACCTGGGAGGAAGAAACCGAACAGAGCCAGGTGACAGAAAAATAAAATAACTCTTAATTGCACCATGTGTTTTGCAGAAAACCCATAGGGGCCAAAAGAAAAGGGGAGCTACTCCAACCTCTCCTTCCAGGGCAGTAGGATGCCAGCAGTATGTCCTCAAACTTGTTCCTGGAGGAAAGGCTCCTATATCCCAGAAAGTGATGTTTAAGATGGAAAAGTGCAGACTTCCTGCAGCCTCTAGAGCCATCAGTTTTGACCACTTGCAAGGCTCCCACCTGAGGGAAACATTTTTCAGAAGTCAATTCAGTTCCAACGCTTTGTACCTTTCTTTTTCTCCTCTTGATCCTCACAATAAATCCTGACCCAGAAAAACAACAAACAAAATACGAGGATAAGAAAACAGATGGGAGACTCACTCTTAAGACCATGGACTTTATTTCTGTTCAAGTATGTTTTTCTGTTAAAATATATTTCTCTTCTTGACTTTTATTTGACTGATTTGTCTGCTGCCTCCCAGAGCACTCTTTTCCACCAGCCCTGCACATTCCATATAAACTCCTCTTATGGGTTATAGTTTATCTTCTCCACTAGACGAAAGTCCCTCGAGGGTAGGAATGATCTGCTCTTCTCCATGGCCTCATCTTCCTCAGTCCATGTCTATCACAATGACTTTTTCACCAGCTTATTTGCTTGAGCAATATTACTTAATTTTTAGTTGTTTTCTCTTACAGGGTCTGGGCAAAACCAAAAGAATTTGGAAAGTACCTGATGGTTCATTTCCAGGAACAAAGACTTAAGGGAGGGATTAGGAATGATTCTTTTGGCCCCCAGTATTCATCTTCCCAGTGCCCAATGCTTGGAGAAGGAACACTATGACTTTGCAAGTACATGATCCTCCTTAGCGATGGAGCTCAAGGTTACACGTGCTGTATTCAGGGGAAGCCAAGCTGTTAGAGGGCTACATGCAGTAGCGAGGCAGTCCTGGAAGGAGATCAGGGGCTTGAGGTACTATCACAGTCCTCGTTGCCAAAGAGGGAAGGTGGAGATGTGTCCTCAGGGCAGGTCACAAAGTTAGGATAGGCAAAATATAAACAACTGGGGAGGAACTTCAACTAGTGACTTTTGAAAAGTCAGAAGTAGCTTAGAATGGCAGGGCCTTCTCTTCCCTATATTTATTTCTCTATTTCTCCTTGCCTTCCTCTCTCCATAGAAAGTACGGAAAGAACTTACAACTCCCATGAGGGCAGGGACCATATGGGCTCTCCCTCCCCATGTGTCTCAAGCACTGAGCAGGGCATTTGGTGTCTAGTGGGTGCCCAGTTAGTACGGGACGGGTGGAAGGGTAGGTGGGAGGGTGGATGGATGGGAAGCAAAAACAGAACCAAACTTAGAGATTAGTAGGAAGGAAGATGCGACCCCAGAGGCTGGACCATGAAATACCTAACAGAGTCTCCTGCAGTCTGGGAGAGCCAAACTGTTTTCCAGGCCTTCAAGAAGCCAGCACAAAGAGGGCAGCCTGGGCTACTCCCTGTCTGTAAGGTTAAAACATGACGACTCCTGAGGATAGGGTGTAGCTTGTGCTGACTGAGGACATGACAGAAAACTCCCTGTGGGGATTTTCAAAAAGAAGATGCCCTTTCTCCTCCTCCCCACAGAAGCTTTTGCTTTATTCTGTGCCACCTTCCACCTGAGGCTACCACGCGTTGATATAAAAAATAGTGACTCTACAGGAAAGGTTTTGGGCCAGAACGCACATTCCCATAGAAGGAGGTGGGGGTCTTGAGAGTTTAGGAAGCCCCGTAGGGGCAGAGGTGGTCTTACAGATAATGGGCCTATATTAATTACCGAAACCCCACAGGTAACCCTGAGACACCTGCCCTCCCTAGCAGCCACGTCCCTACTTGTCTGCCTCTTGGAGAATCGCTGGTGAAAGAAGTGAACACTACACTTGCATTTGTCTAAGACTGTGACTTTTCTTACTAACAGTATTCCCCACAAGGTGGTAGATGAGGAAAGTGCTATTTTGGACTAATTCTTAGTGACGGGGAGGATTGGTTGGGAAAACGGAAGTGAAAAGAACGTTGGGAGAAAGCTACTGTACCATCTTAGACTTCACGGCAGCTGTTGGCCTTAATGAGTTTGAGACTGATTCGGGCAGGGGTCCCAACTCCTGACTTACCGACCTGTAACCTGCTGCTGTGCTGCTGTTACCAGGGCAGGGCGTGGAGGGTATGTTCTAGCCTAAGGCATGCTGCCTGTTACTGAGGGGCTGTGGCCAATATGTGCCCAAAGCCAAGCGGACCTGGTTCCTTCTATACTCTGACGTGGCCCCTTGGGGTCACACCATTCCAGAGGTTGTGAGAAGCAAAGAGGGATAAATGGGGAAGACTGTTAAGGAAAAAGGAAATCTTCTCTAAGATTTCAGGCCCAAGTCCTTTCTTCAAGCTTTGTACCCCCTAGTCTTTTCTCCATTTCATTTTTATTTCTTTAAGGTTCAAGCAAAGGACATCTTTGGAGGTCTCTTCTTTAAAATACTTTCCCTCTCCTTTGTAGCATGAATTCCCCCAAACCCCATTATCTTACTTTGTTACATTTAACAGCAACCAGGCGAGGTGGGTAATAGTAGGCTAACCAATTTAAAGGTGAAGAAAATGGGGCTTAAAAAGGTCAAGTAATTCACCCAAGTCCCCACAGCTCATTTGGGAAAGTCCCAGATTCTAAAATAGGTGTGTCTAATTCTCAGCCCCGTCTTGTAAGCATGGCATTCGGCTAGCCTGCCCACCTGGTCAGTCCTATATTCCATGAAATGATGTCAGTCCACTGTCACAAAGTGCAGGGAGAAAGGAACGCCTGCCCTGGCAAGTTTCCTTGGAATAGCAAGCTGCACATTGTGATTTTAAGATGTGGCTTTGTCCCTGCTAGATAACTCCTGAAGCAGGCAGTTACTTAAAGTACAGTTGGCCTCAATCTTTGTATGGCTTATATCTAGAATTAAGGGGTAGGCATCTAGGAAAAAATGTATTATGAAAACCATCACTTACCTGTGGGAACCCTCGAATAAGGCACTATTTTTCTGCCTCTTTAATATGAAACTTGTAACAAAGACCAGAGATTTTTCATATTTCCATTTCTTCATATTTTACCTTCAAACTTCTCTGCAAAAAGAAGTGAAGAAAGCTGAGCTTAGGGGAAATAAAACTTGAGCTGATTCACAGCATATCAGTCTGGAAAAATAGAAATGTGTGTTCCTAAAAATGAAGTTGGTAATAAAGGTATGTGGTCTAAGTCTGATAAATTCTAGTATGTCCCAGGCAGACTTCAATTACTTCCCAATCTGTGAAAAGCAATGGAGGACAGGTAGGTAAATAATATGCGCTGAGAATTTCCTGCACAATGGGCATTAATTGGGACACAGTTGCATTGTTCTGCCCTCCCAGCAATCCCATTTAGCACTATTAGCCCTTGTATATGGCAGGACCCATGTAAATTTATCTTGGATATCACTCCTCTGTCCCTGGCTCCATGCTGGCATTCAGCGGGCTCTCAGCAAAGTTGATTAAGAGGAAGCACTTTTCGTGATTGGCGATTTCAGAGGTCATGTTGCCCTGTGCTCTGTAAAGATGTGTCTGCTTCTCGTACGCTGGGCATAGCTGAGTGTCCTGTCCCTCTGCAGCTCTTACTGGGAGCCAGCTGCTCTCTAAGCATCCCTAAATGCATTGGGTCGGGGAGCTTTTGGGCTTTTCCAGACTGCTGGCCCAAGCTTTCATTGTAGCCCACTGTATTCGTATGTGAGCTTTTTATTTCCTCTCTCAGTTTAGACCAGAGATCGGCAAACCACAGCTTGCTGCCCAAATCTAGCCAGTTGACTGCTTTTGTATGGCCTGCGAGCTAAGATGGTTTTTTACATTTTTAAGTGGTTGAATGAAAATCAAAAGAAAAAGATTTTGTGATACGTAAAAGTTGTGTGAAATTCCATATTTGCCCTTTATCATGTTGAGAAAGTTTCATTCTATTCCTACCTTTCGAAGTGTTTTTATCAAGAAAGATTGCTGTATTTTGTCAAATGCCTTTTCTGCATCGATAGAAATGATCATGTAACAAATGTACCACACTAATGTAAGATGTTAATAATAGGGGAAACTATGTGTATGGGGGTAGGAGATTATATGGGAATCCCCTATATTTTCTTTTTAGGAGGTATTGGGAATTGAAACCAGGACTCAACCACTGAGCTATACCCATTCCCCAGCCCCTATACTTTTGAAATTTTTCTGTAATCTAAAAATTCTCTAAAAATAAAGTAAAAATTTTAGCAACCAGGTAGTAATTATAGCTATGTTATATGCCTTTCCATTTCTCTTAAATATCTCCAAATAAAATGTGAAATAAAAAATAATAAAAGTTGTATGAAATTTAGTGTCCAGAAATGAAGTGTTATTGGAACACATTTGAATTAGCCAAAGGGTTGTACCAGAAATCTGTTGGCTTTTATAAAGAGTATTTATTTGGGGTAGAAGCTTACAGTTACCAGGCCATAAAGCATAAGTTACTTCCCTCACCGAAGTCTGTTGCCACGTGTTGGAGCAAGATGGCTGCTGACATCTGCAAGGGCTCAGGCTTCCTCCTCTTCAGGCTCCATGGTCCCAGCTCCCTCCAGCTCCTTTTTCAGCTGTAGTCTGGAATAAGTCTTGTCTCTCTCCCAGGGCTTGCTTCTCTCCAGGCTCAGCTGTGCTGATTGCTCTATAAGGCCAGCTGTAAACTATCAGGCAAATGGCTCATCTCTTTTCCCCAGGCCTCTGCTGTGTCTGATGGAGCCTTCCGTCCTTCCTTACATATCTGCTTCTCTGTGTATTTACTTCCTGGGGTCCAGCATTGAACCCCACTTTCTGCTGTGCCATGTGGTTTTCTCTGTGAGTCCCTGCCCACCAAGGGAGTAGGAACTCAATGTCCCACTGATGTGGCCCAATCAAAGCCCTAATAACAACTCAATCAATACAATCTAATATGTCCAGAGAAACAGACCAGTTCCCAAACATAATCCAATATCTATTTTTCAGAATTCATAAACAATATCAACCTGTCACAACATCCATGCTCATTGTCTGTGTCTGCATTATCTGTGGCTGCCTCTGTGCTACAATAGCAGAGTTAAGTATTAATAGTTGTGACATAAACTGTATGGCCCCCAAAGCCTAAAATATTTAAGAAAAAAATTGTCCATTAAGAAAAAAAATTGCCTATTGTTGCTTTGGACAATTCTTTTGGAAGCAGAGCCCTAAGGGAAAGATGGAATCTCCAGAGAGAAAATCAGATGATTTCTGCTAAATTCACATGATTCTCTTACTAACAGATGTCATAATATATGAAAGTGTTCTGCTGCTGCCAGGACATGGTGCTCAATGGACAGTTCAGGATGTTTGTCTTGGTAGAGGATGGGCTGGCAACTGGCTTTGCCGTATTTTGATCAGTCAGTAGATCACCAAAGTCCACTCTTCTTGAGACTCTCTGATTAGGTACTGCTAATGATCACATCCTTCACACACAGTCCCTGATAAACTCCTCCTAAAATGTACTGTCCAACCATGAGAGCTATGGAGTCCGTTTTGCCTTGGCTGTATCAAAACTCAAAGTAAAGTCTGTGCCTGGTTCAACTATCTCATTGATATTTATTGAACACCTGTCATGGGAATGAGATAGACATAGGGGAACATGACAGACATGGTCTCTGCCCTCATTTTGTTTCTCTTTGGAGAAAAAAACGAACAAAACGAGGTAAACAAAACAGATCATTAAGATAACTGTAAATTGTACCAAGTGTCCTGAAAGAGACAAACGGAGTGACAAGACTGGGGGTACCTGGGATGAGAGGGAGTTAGCCATGCAAAGTAGGGGTGAAGGAAAAGGGGATGCAAAACCCGAAAGCCAGAGGAGTTTGTGATGTTTCTGGATCTTCCAGGGCATCTTAGCTGATTTAATCACGTCAGAAGTTTGGAATATATTTTAAGTGCTATGGGAAGACATTGGAGGGTTCTAAGCCAGGGAGTGACTTGAGCTCATGATATTTCATTAATGTAAGTATCCCATCTCAATTCGTAGCACAGTTAGTTTCTTTTTCACATCAGTAGGTTTTCTGCTTAATGTAGAGGCTTTACATATTAGTTTATAGGTCAGAATATTTTTATTCATGGTGTTAACCTAGAAACCTTCTTGGAAGAAGGGACAGACATGGGAACAAATATTTGTCACCCCTTGATTTCTTGTGGCCCAAGAAAGAAGGAGATCAGAGGCCTCCAAGCCATATAATCTGTCCTTAGACTACGCTGGTGCCCAGAGTGTGAAGCTCAGAGATGGACCTGTTACAGAAGTATTTTTCTGGAATTGGCCAATCAAAAAGCATTCTAGTACTGACTCTGAGCCACGCATTGTGCTGGATTCTCTGGATTCAAAAATGATTAAGACGGGAGCCCTGTCTATCCATTCCACCCCTAGTGCTTTAAATGTGGCCCATCTCCATAGGCTGTGTAATGTGACATATGTCATAAAAACCCAAAGTACACAGTGATTCTGTTCTGAATCAGGGTTCTTGGCATCTCCACCTTGATCCTCTGTGTTGGGCACTTATTCCTGATGTGACTTTTCAGGATTTGATAGTAGATGGCAGATTCTGGTATTCACTAAATTATCGAAGAATAAGGATATAAATGAACAAACGGCTTCTCTCTCATGTCATTAAACACCTAAGATGAGAGCTCACATCTTGATTGTCCATAGAACACACTTTGTTTTTGAAGCATTTACAGTCCAGAATCCAAGTGAGGAGCTCTTAACCTGAGATCCATTGGTTCCTAGGGAGTCCAGGTTTGCACTTTGGTGGAAGAAGCTTCCCAAACCCCATGAATTCACATCTGAAATTGTGTATATACAGTCACGGGCATTTTTGAGGGGAGAAGGTCTGTGGCTTATGTCAACCTCTCAGTGGATTTTGTGACTCTTAAAGGTTATTAAAAGCTGTTATCATTATACCTCGTGTGTTACTCTATTAAAAACCGCCAGCCTCATATTATCCTTGGTAATGACAAACATGGGTGATGGCTCATTGGAACCCTCCTGTCGGATGAATCCCCTCCTTCACCCGCAAAACTCCATTTCCCCTTCAGCCACACCTCTGGCAAGGCCGTCTATGGGATAGAGGATTTGGCTGTCCCTGGCTCACTTTGTTTGATGTCTTTAGCCTAGATGTGCAGCTAAGCAGCAAATTGTGTGAACCGCAAGTGGGGATACAACTCTAATTGACTGAAGTTCATTGCTTCTGCCCTGTTCTCTCGTCCACTATCCTATTTACTGTTGACCACAACCCCAGTGAGAAGGGTGGTTGATCCACATTTGACTGGCAGGAAAGCCACAGATCAGAGGATTTAAATGACAATTTGAGGATGATCAAGCCTGCGAGTATAGAGCTGGACCCGTCAGGAACCAAGGTCTGCTGATTCCTGGCTCTGCCCACTAAATGAAGAGGATCTAGCAAATTGTACCATCCCTCTTTCAGGATGTTTACTGCTTGATATCTTACTGCTCCATTAAATTGTGTATAAAAACCTCTTGCCCCACTGCGCTACCCCAAATCAGTTTCCAGGTGACCAAAAGACACCTTTCCCCTTTGCCTTGGCAAAACTGGACTTCTGACACTGTGGGCAGTGGATTAGAAATGGCAATTATTTCTGAAATGGGATATTTTCAATACCACACACCAGGCGTCAGCAGTTGTGCTCAGGTGGAAGGAGATTATACAGACTCTTAGAGCATCTCCAAAATGATAGTTCATTTTTCATAATGATCTATGATATTGATTTGTTGAAATTTTATTACTTTTGTAATTTCATTCAATTCATTCCATTTTATTGCTGCTCAGGGCAGTCGTGCCTTATTTGCTCTTGTCCTTCTGGATAAGGATGTTTCTTATTTTATTACGAGCATGATGGCTTCTAGATTAAATCAGTTGCTTGATATAACCGTTTTTACAGGAGTCAACCTTCTCCAAGCCCATCTGTACTCTTGCAGAATTTTCATGAAGATAAATATTGGCAGTGATTTATGAAGCGTTTTTGTGAATAATCAGGTTCCAGCCCTCTTCTCCTGAATAGATTAAAGGTTTTAATGAAGGATGCTTTCCTACACCAGAAATCATAGAAATGAGCAAGTACTGTAACAAAAGCTGGTTAGGAATATCTTTTGTGGAGACACAGATAAAGTGCCTATTCAGTAGCATCAAAATGACTTTAAAACATAAAGACATCCAAAGACCTCTTTCTAAATCTGAAGTCATGCTTCCTTTTGAGAAATCTGGGAGGCATTTTAGTAAATAATTGAGTTGGTCAGTAAGTGTGGAGGGACATGAGCAAGTGAGAAAACACAAAGGTGATTCTGCATACTTACTTGCATAGGGTGACTCTTAGCTAAATTAAAATTTAGAACCCATGAATGTGAGCACTCATGGATACTGTACTCTTTTAGGAAGTACTTACACATGTAATCCATGTAATTTGCATGCTTTTAAACATGGAAATGCTGTATTTGCCGTGACATGTGTCTGTCGTTGTTGTTTTTAAATTAAAGATGGCCTTTTTCTCCAAAAATATAGGCTTTTTATCTGTAGGGTTCTTAAATGCTCTGTCACCAGGCCTTTCCTCTGGAGGGACCAAGTGTTGAGTTATTGTAATCCGCAGGAGCAAGGCTTCGGGTGTGAACACAGAGCTAGCAGCTGCAAACAACAGGGCACAGATCTGCCCTTTCTTACAGAAAGAAGAAAGTGCAACTGGATGATCTTGCTCACCAGATCTGGCCGTTGTCTGATGCTCTTGCCTTTTTGTATTGACACAAGATCCTTTAGAAATGTCATCTTGATCCAGCTTCTCTTTTTTTTCCTTTTTAACTAACCACTGGATTGTATACTCCTTAACACCTAGCAGTATACAGAGACAGTTTTCTTGCAAATGGCTCCATTGATTTTTAATTCCCAGTCCCACTTCCCTTCCCACCAGCTTCATCTTCTTGATGGTATTTTTCACAGTGACGGTCTCGCACCATCTGTGTCAGACCTCCCAGTGTACGTCATAAAAAAATATTAAAAAAGCAGAGCCCTGGGCCTGCTTAATCTGTGGGTGGTCACTGGGGCTCTGCCTTTTAACATGGGATCCTGGAGCCCAGTGAAGTCAGATGGCTCCCACCACCCCAGCTGGCCTCACTCTTGCCTCTCTCCTGAAGCACCACGTGGCTGCCTATGTGGTCTCTGTTTCTACCCTTATCTCTTGAGGCTGTGGTTCTCAAACGTGGCTATACTTGGCATCTCCAAGAGGAGATAAAATGTTGGGTCTTGCCTCCAGAACTTCTGATTCGATTGCTTTGTGTGGAACCTGGACATTCAGCATCATAACAACTCCATTGGAGAATCGAGGGCCCTGCAGCCCCACTCCTTTTATAGCATAATGCGCCAGCTCACACCTCGCTTCTACTCAGTCCCTCTTGTGGCTTCTGCTCTTGCTGCGAGGAAAAACCCCCCTCCAGCAGTGGCTCACAAGGCCCCCCTCTCTGGCGCCCCTCGTCTCTCCAAGTTCCCCTCCTACCTCCCGTCCTCACTCCATCCACACTAGCTGCTTCACCATATCTCGAGCATCCCTATCTTGGGCACCTCTGTACCTTTCAGCTGGAAGACTTCCTTGGTAGCTGTATGGTTCACTCGCCATTTCATCCAGACCCCTGCTCAAATAACACCTAATCAGGGAGGCCACCCCTTCCACCCATTCTCAAATAGCAGCCCCTACCACTCTCTATCACCGTCACCTGATTTATTTTCTTCATTCCCTCTAATCCAGTCAGTATCCAACATAGGTGAATATGTCATTTATTGACTGTTTCACTCTCAAGAAACTTAGACCACCTTGGGACAGTGAGCTTGTTTGGCTCACTACTGTATCCTCCATTCCATGATCCACCCCTGGCACAGAGCAGGCTCCAAAGTTACTTGTGGCAGAATAGATGATAAACTGCTGCTCTGGGACTAGCTCACAATGCCTCCCAGTCACTGGCAGGCTCACCCTCAGTTCTCTCTCTCTCTCTCTCTCTCTCGATGTATATGTATACGTATGTGTGTGTGTATGTATATGTACATAATTTTTTTTCTGTGCAGTTATCCCATTATGGCACCACCAGCAGCTACTTCCCTTCCCCTGTTTTAATGGCTGCAGAAAGGAGAGAATTTAAATCATTGTCTTTGCAAGTTCATACTAACTATATTGGCCCATGGTTGTGAGGAATGGTGCAGTGCCCTTCCACTTTTCTGATGAGAATTGTATCTTCATGAGTAGGCAGCATAATCTGTTTCTTCAGAAAAACAGAGATGAGTTTTTTGTTTGTTTCATCTGGGAAATTTTATTCAAAGTAGATTGAACTTTGAAATGTCTACGTAGCAGCATTTTATTAAGCTTAATTGGGTTTGTAGGACATTTAAAGACCATCAAAACTTAAATGGGAGAACAAGATGAACTAATAGGTTGATGCAGATATACATATGTTTTTTCCTTTTTTAGCCCTGCCTTTCTGCTGTGTTAATGAACACACTGTCTTCTCTGCCTGGGCTTGATGAGTGCAAAGACCTGGCTTTCTGTGATGCTTTACTGTGCCCGATGGTCGAGATGGTCCGAGGGGGGCGGTGGCTCCTTCTCGCGGTTGTGGGAGGCCTTGGCGCTCAGCAGCACCCCAGGCCCTGGCTCTGCTAATGTACCTTGCCACATCAGAAAGGACTCAGGCTTCAGGAAGAATTGTGGAAGTTCACTCATGTTGCTTCTTAGGGAAGAAACCTCCAATTGTTGAAAATAAAATTCATCAGCTTAAACAATCTGTTAATGTGGAGCTGAGGAACAGTTTGACTTCATTGTTCTCAGTTCAATGCATAGTAAAGTAAGGCTGCCCCCCCCCCCCAAGAATATGTTAGCCCAGGTCTTAATTTCCACATACCATTGACTCCTCTGTTTGATTTTTACTGCTAAGTTTATTTGTCCTATGTCCTTACAGAATTGTTGAGGAGATAATAGTGCCATTACTTGATTCTCCTTTAAAATAATCTCTTATTTAATACTTACTCATTTGTAAAAACTTTCAAACAATATAGAAATTTATGAAGTCCCTTTTAAAAAAATAGGATTCTCTGCTATACAGTATCTCATAACTTGCTGCCTTATCAGTTTATAATGGATGCCTTTTTATATCCATACATAGGTATATGGAATTCCACTTTATGAATATACCATAAATTTTTTAGTCAAACAGCTCTCAGAAGAGACTTAGGATTTAATGGTTTTTAACTATTACAAATAATGCTAGAGTGAACACTCTTGTCCTTTTATTATTGAATATTTGTGTCTAACCTGAATTTTAGGGCTTCTCAAAGATAAGTGCATTACAATTCTCCACATTCCTACTAGTTCCTGTCATTTCTGTTCATCTATTTGGCCCCTATAGACATTTCATTTGTTATCCCAGCTATGAGATAAATAACCTGGAGGTAGAATTACTGTGTCCAAAAAATTCACAAGTACAAAATGTTATGGATAATGTTAAATTGCTCTCCAACATATTTCATACTTTAGAGTAAAATAACTTTTTTTGGAGCCAGTCAAAAGGCATTACTATAAGAAATACAGGGCGTGAACCCAGTAGCATTTGATTATGTGTATTTTATAGGAAGAGATGCAACAAGCCATTTCCATGCCATTTTTAGTCAGATAAGGAGGCCAGTTCTCTGGGAGCTGAGGACTGCACATAAATGGAAATATTTAATATGATTCTGATTTTCTTTCATAAGCAATAAAATCAAATACAAAGCAACAAGACAGATGTAATGCCTATAAATCCCTTAGCAAAGTACCCGACCCAAGGGATGGTGCTGATTGTGGAAGCCACAGTGGTGCTTGTAGTTGGGGTAGCGGGGGTGGGGTAGGGGGTCGTAGCGCTGGTTCTCATTATTGTGGTTGTTCTTAGCACAATCATTCTTGCGCAATCGTGTCTGGTCTGAAAGTTTGGCACAGCCCTGCTGGTTTTCCAAATGCATTGCCATCTTTTGAAATCGGGAATTGTACAAGCTTTGCCAGTGCTGCACAGCATCACTCTGGTTTGTAACCATGCCTCTGAGAGAGAACTCAGTTTATGCTTGGAAACAAATGGGCTGCTTTGTGTTGGGTCTTTGCCTACAATTTCCTGGGAGCAATCTCTTAAAATGCTTTCTGCTGGGCTAACAGCCAGTGGGGAGGTATGATTTTATCAATCTAGTGTTTTCCCTTTAAATAACTTAAGTTTGAAATTCAGGGCAAAGATTTATGCAAAAAGTAGGGGTCTGGTAACATGATCCCAGTCCCTGCTCCCATGGGCCTTGGAGCTTGTTGAGATATTCTGTGTTGACAGAATTGGTTTCTCCAGGGGTCAAGAAGAGACGCTGGTGCTTTCCTGAGGTCTCAGAAAACCTCTCCCAAGAGATCAGGCCTTGAGGAAACTAATCAAATAACAGGGCCTCCATGTCCCCTAAATCCAAGTGCCTTGGCTAAATGCCTCTGAACGCCAGGCAGAGAACATGAATGTGGGGTGCAGCTCTATGTAGGGGGTCAACAGTAACCACCTTTGGACACCTGGGGCCAGCTCTTCAGAGGAGCCAGAATCTTCTAATTTTGAAAGCATGTCCTTCCTCCCAGTGCAGGTCTAGTAGGAATGGGATGGAAAAGAGCTAGGGAAATGAAGACATTCAAAGGCCTCTACCCGCCCATTTACCCAGGAAGCCCTCTTGCAGGAGCTGCTCTCTGAACACAAATGAGGACAGACTAAGGCTACATAACGATCATGTACATTCAAGCCTCTCTTTAAGTTGGAAATAAATCACCTGAAAACTCATTTGCAAGTTATAGTGCCCAGGTAAGAGGATATTCATAATGAAAAAAAAATCTTTGTTTTTACAGACAGCAGTTAGCATTCATATATTTTTATCCATTTCTGCACTGAGTTGTAATGGCCCAAATACTGGATCCATCTGGACACAGGCAGGTGAAAAATACACATTCCTTCCTTTCCTTCATCAAGTAGCCAGTCAGGTGAAGGAGAGCAGCCTTCTAGACCGAAGCACACAAGTTAGCTGCCATCGTGGGAAAGTCTCTGAAGGAGCAGTAGGAGATGCTAGTAAAGAAAAAAGTGGCATGCCTGACTCAGTGTGGACGAGCTGAAGGGACAGCAGCTGGTAAAGACTCTGATACTACATGGCAAGAATCATTCATCTAGTACCGTGTCTTCATTTAATTCGGTCACAAAATGGTGGTCAAAGGGCAATACTTGGCCTGCCAAAAGAGTTTTGTTCGGTCTGTGTAGTGTTATTTCAAATTTGGATCCAAGGATTTTAACTCTTTTAGTTCCCGATCTTTCTTCTGTTTTACCCTCAAATGCTACTTTGGGAGAGGGACCCCATTGTGCTTTGTTTCAGAGTCCTAGCCTCTTGAGAAAAAGTTGAAAAATGAAAGAGGGTTTTCCACGTGTTCTCTGCTCCTAGGTATGTCCAGACCTTAGGAAGACTAGAGAGAGTCCCATCGGTCCCCTGGCCATAGGCTATGCCTCTTGTCTCAGTTAATTGCCTCCTCAATTCACGCCAGAAACCACAGATGGTAGGAGAGTGTCTGCAGCCTGTCCTCACCACTGGGGGGAAATGTTGAGGGTCTTTCAGTGGCATTTTTATCCCCAAGAAGAGCACAGTCTGCATTTCCTGTGCAAATGAGGGTAATGGTTACGGCTTGGGTCCAGACCATATGTGGAGAGCAGACCTAGGCCGGGATGCCGCCAGCCTCTCATTTCCAGTGCTGCTCCTCTGTCATGAGCTGCACACCAAAACACAGCCACTGCCATTCCATATGCTGTAAGAGATCAAAGGCTCCCAGTCTTGAATATATTTCTAGCTGACTGTTCTTCAAATGTCTTAAATATGTTCCTGCAGATGGAGAGCATGGTGCCTTAAAGAGGTAAGCCACATGTGCACGCGGCCTGCACAGGGTGGTGTAAAGTGAATTCCGCTGACCCATGCGCTCGTCTTTCTTCCAGGTTCGCATCTTCACGTACCTCATTGGACGAGAGGCTGCCTTTGCAGACAACCTCAAGTGGATGGCCTGTGCCAATAAAGGTGGGTCTCCCCTGTATACTTGGCTGCAATGGGGACAGTCGTGAGAAAGTGGAGTTCTAAGAGGGGCTGTAAAATTCCAAGACAAGGTTTGGGTGTTTCCAGATGATTTTTGAAAGACTTTGTAGCAGCTTCTCCCAAAATACATTTGTAAATTTTGAAGTAATAGTCCAGTGGAATGGTCAAACGAGTCACCTCTGCTGCTTAGTAGCTGGGTGACATTGGGAGAATTATCACGGCAGAGATGTTTACTGTGCACCAAATATCCCTGTGCTTGCCTGCCATTCCCAGCCCCATTGCGGTTAGGTGGGACTTCAAGACTGAGTTGTTTTTGGACTGAATCATTTAAAAGCTAGGGTGGTTGTATTAGCCAAAGGGATGCTGATGCAAAATATCAGAAATTGGTTGGTTTTTATAAAGGGTATTTATTTGGATACCAGGCCATAAAGCATAAGTTACTTCCCTCACCAAAGCCTATTTTCATGTGTTGGAGCAAGATGGCTGCCAACAGCTGCGAGGGTTCAGGTTTCCTGGGTTCCTCTCTTCCCAGGGCTTGCTTCTTCCTGGGTTCAGGGTTCTATTCTTCCTGGGGCTGGCTTCTCTTTCCTCTGTGTGCTTACTTCCCGGGGCTCCAGCTTAAAGCTTCAACATCATACTCCAACATCAATACTCCAACATCAAAAACCCTCAACTCTGTCCTTTGCCATGCCTTTTATCTGTGAATCCCCACCCTTTGGTGCCCTACTGGCACAAGAGGTTTACATAATTCCTTAATCAAGTAAATCTATGACTCCAATATTATAGAATATGCCCAGAGGAGAAGATCAGTTTACAAACATAATCCAATATTTCTTTTTGGAATTCATCAATAATATCAAACTGCTTAAAGTGGGGGTGTCCAAACTCTGAGCCTGCTCTTGTCAGCAATGAAGGTGCATGTTCCAGACAGCACAATGTAAGATGTGGCAGCTTTCATCAACCAGGCTCCCTGTGTGACCCCCTGGAGCAGACACCTTTCCACCAGTCCTGCCCTCCACCCTTGCCATCTGCGAAGCCCTGTTAGATACATAGTGCACATGATAAGTAAACCTTTGTGTTAAGCCACTGAGATATCCAGCTTGATATGTTTCTATAGCATAACTTAATCTATATGACTTAATTCAGTTGGTGAACTTTAATGGGATTCATTGTCCTAATTGTCACTCAAAACGGGGATGATGATAATAGTTCCTCCTTTGATTCTTACTAAATAGGACTAATGAGTCAGTGCTGAGTTATAGGAAGTGCTCAGTATGTATTGTTTTACATTGCTACATTTTAATTAATAAATAATTTCTGAAATCTACTTTTTTTGGATAAGGCTGATTTAAGCAAAATAAAGCATACTTCTTCATTATAAGTTTAATATGCTCATGCTCATTTTGAATCTCAGTGTTGCCCCTGAGAGTCTTTTTCTGTGGAGCATCTAACTGGCATTTTGTTCTACAGAATTCACTTTGGAAAATGCTGGATTAAAACAACCTATTACCTACATTTTTGGTTGAAATAGAAAAAAATTTATGATTATTGTATTTCACATTTAGAAAATTCAAATAAACCTGTGTTCATTTGATTCCCAATTGTGTGTCAGAAACAATGTTTTGGGGACAGCATAGGGAGAGAAATAGCAGGGGACTCCAGCCTGCTGAGGCCCTCTTATCATTTTACACACAGCCAAGAAGGCAATGCGTAGGAGGCAAATAATTGGTAGAGTCCATGCTCTTAACCCAGATTCCCTGAGTTCAAATCCCGCCTCCTCTTTCCCACCAACCATATGCAAGTTACCAAACCTATCTGGATATGAATATGTCCCCTACAAAACAAGGATAGTAATGAAACCTGCCCCATTTGCATGTTATGAGCATGAAATGAGGCTGTGCAGGTAAAGCTGGCAGTTCAGTGCCTAGCACGTAAATGCCCAATATTTCTGTGTATTATACTGATCGGCAAGGGTGTCATATCTCCCCTCTGAGGCTCCACACTCTGTGAGAGCAGGCTTTGACTCTGACTTCACCCTGAGTGCTCAAAGTCCAGCCTGGTTGGTACCTTCCTTGGTGTGGGTACCCTATTGATATTTGAAAATGAGTGAATTGACTACAAATACTAGAATAGTGAATTGACTACAAATAATAGAAGAAGGTATGTCCTTTTGCATAGTAAATTGATATTTACCACTGCATAGTATATTGATATTGATGGGTTTCCTCCTAAACCATTTTTTAAATAAAAGCCCCAGTGTTTGAACTTACAGTGGAAAAAAGAGGACTCCATGAAGTTCTCAGTACCAGTTTTGGTGACTTAAAGTTATTTTAATTGCAAGCAACCAAAGTTGCTCCCTGAAACTAAAAAGAGAAGTGTTTTGGAAAGAAAGGGGAGTGACTCAGAACCTTGGGTAGAAGGGAAGCGCACAGTTTCTTTCTGCCTGTCCACGCCCATCTTTTGCTCTGCAGCAGACCTTTGTGACTATGGCACGTGTACAGCCAGAAGTGACCATCCCACAGCATGCATACCCGTCCTTCCACACAACACAGAGTTACTTTTTCCATATTGAGGACAGGGAATGTTATTTGAAAGGGAAGCTTATATGTTTTCTATTTGAGACAGACCAGTAACTCTAAATTCTGTTTTCAAGTACCCCTCAAAAAAAAAAAAAAAACGCCTATGATGGTCAGCTGCATCTTGGGCCAGGTCTCTAACCCTGTTTAATGGAGTGTGGAAGGAGTGAGACCCAGGAGCCACAAAACAGGCACTCTACTAGGGCTCAGCACTACGGGTAGATGAGTGGGTGGGTGGGTGTGGAAGTTCGCAGAGAATACGTACATGGCCAGGCAAATAAATGTCTACCCATCTTTTCCTTTGCTTGGCACTGCTCTTAATTATCTGTTTATGGTTAGAACAGTCATTTAAGCAAGTTCTCAATTTCTTCATCTAAAAAATGCAGGTCTCTGTGGAGGGTTTGTAAAATTTCCTTGAAGCTCTAAAATAACACATTCTACAATTATTTTCAATTATTGGCTGGCTCACCTCACTAAAAAGTATCAGTGATTCTGCTTGTCTTGGAGTAATGTGTTTGGCTGCATTTCAGGGGGGATCTAGGAGAGAGGTGGGTGTGAGGAGAGGGGGGCTGAGTGGATCACAGGTTTCCTCTGTGGGAAGAACCCTTTCTTGAATTAAGTTTTGGGACTTTATGGCATTTGAAACACTTGAGTGAGCTACACTTTCCCCCCCATTTTTCCCTTTCTTTTGTGGTCTTGAAAATAAAAGTTCCTTTCCTATTTTTTTTCTTGTGCTATTATTCCTGCCACGTCAGATTGCAGTTCTTCGCATCAGCTAGCATACATTTAGTCATGGTTATTGTTTTTATGTTTTTACCACTGTCTGTGTCCAGCTGATGAAAATTACTCAAATTGAAGTCTTGTCTTAATCAACTAATATTACACCATAATTCAGTTTTAGTCATTGTTTATAAAAATCTTTGAAGCATCATTTCGAGACAGTTTAGTCAGCTCAGAGTATTTCAGGGCCTAGTTATAAAATATAGCCAATATAGCTGTTTAGATTTATAAGTTCTGAGTACTGCAACTTGGAAAATCCAAGGAGGTAATAGTAGCTGCTTGGCTGGATAGGCTATTGGATTCCACAATTTCACCTTTCTTCCTGTCCAAATCCAGTTGTTTCCTTCCCTGCCACAGCCAGTCCCTCTCGAGAGTTTCGCCTTTCTCACTCTGCTTCTCTTATAAAGGGCTTTGGGAATAAAATGTCATTATTTGCCACCCTTCAAAGTAGCAGTTGCCATTGAAATGTTAGGCTCCAGTCATCCATGCCCATGTAAACAGTGGCTTCACGTTGCGTCAGTTATGGGGTTTTAGACCACGTAACATCAGTGAGCAAGTATTCTTCTATGGTCATTAATTAAATCATTGTTTATAGTCTCACATTGTTATAGCATGGAGGCGGCACAACATTTTTCTTCTCAAGTAACATGAGGTCCAGAGCCTTCCCTCCCCTTACATATTTTATCCCTGACTCAGCCAAGTCCTTCAGTGAAATGAAACATTAACATTCAGGGACCCAAAGAGAACCCAAGGAGGAGCCTGTTGGCTGACCGACGAGGTCTGGCCACAAAGTGACCCTGGGAAGGAACAAGAGTTGACAGGGCCAACCTGTCATTCTGAGGACTTGAAGAACTTCTTGCCTAAAAGCCTGTTAGCCATAGAGACAGTGTGCAGCCAGGAGACCTCAGAAGCTCCCCCCTCTAAGAGGACATCTGGAGACATTCATACCCTTGCAGGAGTTCTCTGCCTCCTTCTATCTACTAGCAAGTCCAGACAAGCCTGGCGCTTGCTCATTGGTTTGTTTCATTTTTTGCAAAACTAGATCATTTTTTGAGGGAACCAACCCTAATGAGGCAAAGCACCAAGCCATTTTAAATACATTAAAACAATAATTGCCACTGTAGAATGGCCTGTGGAATTTACAATTCTGTGTTCACACTATTGGATAAACAAATGAACTGGGAAAACAGAAAAGAGGGGTTGGCTAGCACAGATATTCCATACAGTGACAACCTTCTCTAATGTTCAGTGTGCCAAGGTTTTGAATAAGCCCTGGCTGATTCTTCTTCAACAATCACACCGAGAGGAGTTTTCCAGCTGTGCAAATAAAGAAGGAGCTCAGCGTTTGGGTTCTCAGCCAATCAGTCACCCTTAGGTGGAAGGAAACCCTGCATGTGTCTCTTTTGGGTATCTGCTTAAATAGTCCCTTTTTGATAATTTAATTATCATTTGCTCCTTATTTGAAAGAGAATTGGTAGCCTGACATCTGCCCTCCGTTAAAGCCCAGACTTCCCAATTTTTCTATTAAGAAATTCTTAACCTCGCTATACTTTTCCAAGTGTTCCCCAAAAGATAGCTTCAAATTTATTAGAACAGCATGAGCTTTTAGAGGGGGTAGAGAACAGGGGGAGGAGGGCAAAAATGGCAGTTATTCCAAAACCGTTGTATATAGTTCTTTGTGTTAATTCCATAGAACAGAAGAAAATGAGTGGAAAGTTTAATGGTGACAAAGATGGTGATGATGTTGTTAATAGCAACTAACGATGACTAACTGCTTTCTAAGTGCCAGGCAGGGTGCTAAGTACCTTACGTGTTTTATCTCTTTTGATCCTCATAAAAGCTCTATGAGTTATGTGTGATAATAATCTTTATTTACGGAGGAAAAGTAGCACCTTGCCCCAGAATCAGCAGCTAGCAGGTTGCAGAGTCAGGATTCTAGCCCCGTTAATTTAAAGCCAGAGCATGAAGTCATCGCCAGAATGTGAGGCTGAGGGGAGAAGAGAGTCATGTTTCAGAGAGGGCTCTGTCCCTCCTAATTTGAGATTACCTGGAAGAAAAGAAACTAAAAGATCAAAAAGGACTTTAATGTGCCGTAGTTAATAAAGGCTGGAGCTGAAATTTATATCCCACCTATGTGTTCCAGAACAAACGTGGACCTGCCTTAGCTTGCACAGTCATGTGGTCCATTTCCTGTCATTTTAGAAATGGGGAGGTTAAGGCTCTGAGTGGAGATGCAGCCTGCTTGAGACCATATTGGGGGTGTGAGGGTGGGCTCAGGGGGAGCTGCAGGGACAAGCCAGCATTCCTAGTTCCATGGCATAGACCGTTAAATTATTTTCTTCTTTTCCTCTTTGCCTTACTTTAAAAAACTAGTTATTTTGATCTGCTTTTAAATTAAAATGTTACAAAAATAATACAAACCCCATGCAGAGAACTCCAACATACCTCAACCCCCAAGATACCCAGATCTCCCAATTTAAACATCGTGCCACATTTGCCATATCATTCCATCCACCTACCTGTCTCCCTTCCCTCCCTTTCCCCTACCCCTTCCCCTACCCCCCCTCTATTTTCTGAACAGTTGAGTCTAAGCTGTATGTGTCATGTTTCTTGACCACTTAATACCGCCATACACATTTCCTATGAACAAGGATATTTATTTATCAACTACCTTAAGAGCACTTATAAAGTTCAAGAAATATAATATTAATATAACACTTGCAGTATATATTCCATTTTTTTCATATGTCCCAATAATGTCCTTTTGAGACTTTTGTCCTCTCATGTTAGATTCAATCAAGGATCATGTGCTACATTTAATTTTCATTAGTTGCTCTTTCCTTTTTTTAAATCGTGTGAACATATATACAACACATACTTTCCAATCTCAACCACGCCCAAGCATACTAATTAGTGGGATTAATCACACTCAAAATATTACAGTACCATCACCACTTTCTAGTACTAAAATTTCCCTTCTCCCCAAACAGAAACCCTAGAGCCATTATGCCATAGCCCCTGCTCCCTGCCCCTGGCAGCATGCACTCTAATTTCTGTCTCCATGAGCTTGCATATTCTCTGATATTTCTTAGTAATTGCCATGGGGCTTAAATTTTTTCTATTTTTTATTTTTTTATTTTTTTTTAAGAACGCTTATATCATTTTTATTGAGAGTAGTCAGAAATTGAAAATACTCCAGGTAATCATCAATAGGAGAATGCATAAACAAACTGCAATATAACCAAATAATGAAATACTACTCAACAAATAAAAGGAATATACCACGTATATGTACAACATGCATGAATCTTATAATTATACTAGTGATAGAATTCAGTGAAATATATATATTTATAGTTTCTTTTTCTAATTTATTTTTGCTACATTAAAAAAATATGAGGTCCCCATATACCCCTCCACCCCCCTCACCCTACTCCTCCCATAACCACAACCTCCTCCATCATCATGGGACATTCATTGCACTTGGTGAATACCTCTCTGAGCATTGCTGTACCACATGGTCAGTGGTCCACATTACAGTTTACACTGTCCCCCAGTCCATCCAGTGGGCCATAGGAGAACATAAAATGTCCAGTAACTATCCCTACAGTACCACCCAGGACACCTCCAAGTCCTGAAAATGCCCCCACATCACATCTCTTTTTCCCATTCCTACCCTCAGCAGTTACCATGGCCACTTTCTCCATCTCAGTGCTACATTTACTTCCATTACTAATCACATTAGTTTCAGAATAGAGTATTAGTAAGTCCACTCTCATCTATACTCTATTTCTCCATTCTGTGGACCCTGGGATGGTTATGTCCACTCCACCTCTGTATCAAGAGGGTGCTTAGATTCCACTTGGATGATGGATGTGATTCTCCTACTTGCAGTAGTAGGCACTCTTGGCTCCCTTGTGTGGTGGTTGACCTTCTTCACCTCCATGTTAGCTGGCTGGCGTAAATCCAATAAGCCAAAGGGTAGGAGTTGCAAGTCTGTTGAGGCTCAGAGCCTGGCTATCACATGGAGAGTCCAGAGATTCAGGTCCCCTGAGTATACACTAAATCCCAGCACCATCCACAGGTCCAGTGAAAGTGACAGGAGAGGCTTGTAAACAAAGATCACACCTGAGTCCAACTCCATCACACTCAGGACCACAAACTCCAAAGTAGGGCCAACTGACATGGCACTGAAGTCTATCTGTCATGACCATAGAAGCTGTGGGTCTCTGTAGCCCTCAGAAGAACCAGTACCTGGGATTGTATCTACTTTAGCTGTTTCTGGGTCTCTGCTGAGGTGTGCATAAGGGTGACCCCTCTGATGACCTCCTGGCTCTTTTTTGGAGACTCATAGCCATATAAACTCATTTGTCCTTTCCATTTCACCCTTTTATTCAAGGACAAAAAGTATTTTTAACTCCTTATATTACATGTGGGCTGAGATATTCTGCTGGTCTGAGTTGACCCTTTTATTCAAGGTCATTCTCCAGCCACATGGGGCTTAAATTTAATATCCCAAATGTATAACAATCTTGTTAACTTCAATAAGTAAACACAAACTATATTCCTATACCCCTCCATCCCTCCACCTTTATGTAGATCTTATCACAAATTACATGTTTATACTTTATGAGTCCTAAACCATTGATTTATCATTACATTTTATGCATTTGTCTTTTAGATCCTTTAGGGAATAATAAGTGGAGTTGCAAGTCAAAAATGTAATAGCACTAGCATTTATTTTTATAAAATCCACATTGTTACTCTCCCCAGAAATCTTTATTTCTTCATCCAGCTTCAATCTGTTGATTGGCCTTTCCTTCCAACCTTCAGGACACCTTTTAGCATCTCTTGCAGGGCCTGTCTAGTGGCAACAAACTCCCTTTGCTTTTATTTATCTAGGAATGTCTTAATATCTTCCTCATTTTTAAAAGACAGTTTTGCCAGATACAGAATTTTTAGATGGTAATTTTCTGTTTTCAGCACTTAAAAATGTGTCATCCAAATGCTTTCTTGCCTGTGTTTTCCAATGAGAAATTGGCACTTAATCTCACCGAGGCTCCCTTTATGTGACATGTTGCTTCTCTCTTGCAATTTTCAGAATTCTCTCTTTATCTTTGGCATTTGATAGTTTGAATATAATATATGCAACATGGGTCTATTTGGTTTTATCCTGTTTGGAGTTTGTTGAGCATCTCAGATGTATATATTCCTGTCTTTTGTTAAATTTGTGAAATTTTCAATCATCATTCCTTTGAATATTCTCTCTGTCCCCTTTTCTCTTTCTTTTCCTTATGGGATTTCCACAATGCATATATTGGTATATTTGAAGATGTCCCCAGATTCTTCAGGCTCCATTCACTTTTCTTAATTCTTTCTTCCTTCTACTCCTCCGACTGGATAATTTCTGTTGTATTATCTTCAAGTTCACTGATTCTCTCTTCTGCCAGTTCCAAACTGCTATTGAGCACCTCTAGGGAATTTTTAATTCCTGCCATTATGGTCTTCACATTTTATAATTTCCATTTCTCCATTGATATTCCCTTTGTGTTCATCACCTGTTTTCCTTATTTCCTTTACTACTTTGTGCATGTTTTCTTTTTGCTATTTGAACATAATTAGGACCATTTTTAAAAAGCCTTTCTCTGGAATGTCCCAGGTGAAGCCCCCTGAATTATGCTAATGTTTAATCTTTTCTTTTTCCTGGGCCATCTCTTCCTGTTTCTTTGTATTAAAGTCTGGATATTTTTGTTTTTAAATGTGTTACTGCTGGGATTTAGACTCTGGACTGGCCTTTCCTTAGGCTTGCATCCAGTTAGTGTGATGACAGAGTTTTCCTTAAATGCCAGGAGGTAACAACAACAGCAAAAAAAAAAAAAAAAAAAAAAAAAGAGGAGGAGGAGAAAAAAGAAAATACCTCTCCCATTTTCCACAGATTGACCTGTGCAGGCACTGTCCTCCAGGGCTTATCCACACAATGAGTTTAGAAATGGGCTCCAGGCCAAAGCCTAGGGACCTCCCCGATCCTTCCTGCACATACATCTTTTCTTGGACAAAAGGTTGTGGCCCTAGGAATCCCCCCATTTTCACAGTGCTGAATGTCCCCTTTTCTCACTGTCCAAAGCCCTGCACTCTATGTCCTACAGCCAGCATTCCCTTGCCCCAGGCAAAACAACCTGACTATTCCCCCATAGCATTCTGTAGGAGAGTTCTATAAACTTCCTTCTACACACAGGGCAATTCTGAGATGTGAGTCCCTCAGGCCACCACCAGACAGATAGGGCTAGATACACATGCTCCCTATATGTGCACGAAGATCCTTCTGCTCCCTCCGGAACAAGGACCAGGGGTCTACCCTATAAGCATGGGCTGGCTCAGTGCCAAGCCAGTGAGGGGTGGGGAAGGGACCAGCAAGGACACCATGGGATCCTATCAGTTATAAGTAGCCTATTTCTTGATTCATCATGTAACCTTTTACTGTCTGTAGTCTTTTAACTATTTCCAGGAGCCTTGAGAAAGATGTTTCTGCTAGTTCTAGCTTGTTGTTCAAAGCTTCGGATAGGTGGGTGGAGTCCTGAAGCATCTCACTCTGCCATCTTGATCAGGGCAGGACCTCCAAAGCTCTTTGCCTTATTTTATAAATATGAAATTTGATACTAAAACTAAAAATGTTATATTATTTACACAGGAAAAGGTATGTTCCTAAATCTGGGCTTGGGCTGGATGGCTTCTCTCAGGAGCTGGTTCCCGAGGTAGGCACAGGCCCCCTGAGGCTGCTGGATGCTCTGCCCTGGTGGTCATGCTCTCCTGGAATGGCTCCTTCCCACTCTTTGGACATGTGCCTTCTGGCTGTCCGGGCCCAACAGGCCTCTTGCTTGTCCTTTGTGAAAAGAAAAAGAGATGTGGCAGTAGAAAGCAGTGTTTAAATTGTACATTATTCTACAGAAATAATTGTTTTCAATAGTGTATGATGTCAATGAAGAGGGAGATGAACACAATATTTCAAGAACACTCTTGTCCTGTAGAGAATGCAACCCAGGTTGCCCTGTAGACATCACTTTCCACATAAATCTTTTTCATCTCCTTTCCCACATCACTGCTGCTGCTTCTTGTTTTCAGGCTGACTTATTTAAGAGGGGAAAGAGTCTTTGAAAAAACTAAATGGGGGCAATGCCCATCACAAAAATTGTGAAATGAGGACCTTGCTGTGTTAGGTGGACAACCAGGGTCTATCTGGTGAGGAACAGACTCCTGGAGCCATCAATGTGGCACTATTGCAAAGCAGGGTGCTAAATGATGTGCCAATGGAGCATCTCTTGCAGAGGCAGCTTTTAGACCAGGAGCTCTTAAGATATATTGAAGTAAAGGTGGTAAAATCTCAGAAATACAAAGCATGAGGCTGCATGTGTTTTATTGCACCAAGTGCCTGTAACCCAGAGTTCACAGAAGGAGCTCTGCAAGGGAGTAAGGTAAATAAATTGATGTTATATAGAAAAATGAGCAGACCATCTGTAATAGGTGGCTAATTTCAGCATTAATTACTCCCTGGTAATTACTGAATGATTACTGATTCTGTTTTCTTACATGATATATGAAGTCCAAAAAGGCACATTAAAGAAGAGAATAAACATTCATTCAAGCGCTAGAATTTAAAACAAAAAAAAAAAAGAGGGATGAGGAAGGGAAAGCAGCCAGCTGAGAGAATATGGAGGGAAACCAAGAGAAGCAGCTATGGTTACAGCCCAAGATTCCAATCCTCAGTGACTTCCTATTATCCATCAAAAGTTACCTTTGTTGACTAAAACCTAGAGGAAAACCTTTAAAGACAAAAAAATGTGTCTTTCATAAAGGTTTCAAATTTTAATGGCTTGGAGTTAGATGATCAAATTTGCATAAATTTTGCAGTGTACATTATTATTTTATTCTCTCAATATAAATTATTACAGGGTTTTAAGCAGGGAAGGGATGATCGTTTCTGTATGTTTAGAAGCTCCTTCTGGTCGCTGTGAGGAGCCTTGGTCATGAGAAGGGAGATTTGTGGGAAGGCTATTTGCTGTGCTCTGGGAGAGAGTTGATGGTGTCTCAGACTAGGGTGGCAGCAGGGAAGATGGGAAAGTGGATTTTTCCTATAGTTTGGAGGTAAGGCCAGAAGAACATGCTGGTGGATTAGATATAGGGGCTTGAGGTAAGGATGTTACCAAGGATCATTCTTGTGCTTTTGGCCTAATAGGGCAGAGGTCATTTACAGAGATGGGGACAAGTGGAGGAGGAATGGGTTTGAGGAGGAAAATCAGGAGTTGGCTTTGCACAGGTTTGTTTGGCTCTTCCATTAGCCCTTCTTGTGGAGGTGGCAGGTAAACAGTTGGCTATGGATCTGTGCTTGAAGTTAGCTTTCTGTAACTTCAGAACTTTGACTATGAAAAGTGAGGATGACCTCTCTGTTCAATCCACTTTCAAATGTGAGGTTGTTGGTCCATCCCACTCCCTCTCTGTGCTAATGATCTTCCTCTCCCATCCTCTTCCCTATATTCATCTCTTTCCTTCTCCTGGCCCCAATTTGGAAAACTTAAACCAGGGAATTTTACTGTGGGCATTGAGGATTAGATGTGAAAATACCAACCCAGGCAGCCAAGAGGAGCTCCTAAGAGTTGCCATCTTTATTGTACACTTGGCACGAGGCCAAATGTAGAAACGATTCTCTACTGTGAACTACTCATTCACATACTCAGAAGTGTTCGAGAACCATCAGTCTGTCTCTTCCTCGTAGCAACATGGTAACACCCTGCTTTGCTTGCCCCTGTGTCATGTCTGTCCCTCTAAAATCCTTCACTTAGAGCTCAAAGTTTGCCTACTAACGTAGAGATGAAATGTATTCTGTCTTAGTCACATTCATTGTGACTGTTCTGCATGGGAAGATGACCACTGTGGACATGGCACCCTCTCTGTCCTCCAGCAATCCCCTTTAAAGTCCATCCTGCCCACCATGCCTGTAAGAGTGCCTCCTTAGGAGCCTTTCTAGAGCAGTGTCCTAAATGGGTCTCCGTTACGTTGAGGAAGTGATGAGGTGCCCACGGGTCCCACTCCTGGGCCACAAACTAGAATAGCCTGTTCCTTTGGGGCCCTGTGTTTCCCCGAGGATGGGCGAGGCTCAGGCCCTGGCTGGGAGGGCAAGGCTGCAGGAGTGACAATGCATGCTAATTAGTGCTGTGCAGAGCTGTCATCAGGAAGCCAGAAGCCACATGGTCCCAACCTGGCTTGGGGTTGGCACACCAAATTCAAACCAGCTGCCCTTTGTTTGGAAATGCCCTGGGACAGTCCCAACTCTTTCTGGAAAATAGAAAGTCACGTACCCTCACACATAGCCCTGTTTTAGACACTGAGAGACTCTAAGAACAGTCAAGCTAGTGCTGCAACAGCTCCAGGGATCTACTCTCTCTGTCTTGTTTGACTTATACAAACTTAGAGATGTGTCCTTATTTAGACACAGAGAAGAAACATGAATTTGAGTCTGCCCAGTATCCTCCTACTTAAAATCCTTCTCCCAGGGTCTGATGTGACAGTCAACCTACTCATTTCTCTAGTCTTACAGCACCTACCCCCACCCTCTTTCCCCTGGGCTCCCTAGTCCAGCCATTCTGAGCCATTTGTCATTCTCTGAAGGAACCTGGCTCTCTCTGATCTCCAGGACCGAGTTTATACTCCTTGATTTGCTGGACCTACCCTACCCTTTAACCCTACTCTCCCCAGCAGCTCTCCCTCCCGCTTCAGGTTTCATCTTCACTGACTTTCCTTCAAGGAAGCCAGGTTTAATTGGCCATCCTGGCTGTGTCCTCTGGCTTAAGGATGACTACAGTGTCTGTTTACTCAGCTCTCTCAGGCCTCATCCCCATGACAGCGGGAGCCTTGGTCATCTTGTTAACCTCTGCTTCTCCAGCGCCAGTCATCTAGTTTGAATGAAGGGCCCCGTCCTGGGGACCCAGGCCGCTGCTTGGTTCACTCCTTCCCTCCCAGCAGTTTCTAACCACAGCAAAGTCAGCAGGAGCCAAGCTAAAGAGGAACATAGCAGTGCCTGGAACCCGAGATCAAAATGGCCTCCTCAAGACAATAGCATGTTTAGGCATTTTCTGTTACTTAGAAACCAGGTCTACCCAGCATATGGAAAAGACAGGCCTGATAACTACATTAGGGTGTGAACTGGAGTTTAAGTCTCAAGCAAACAAAGGGCATACAAATTCTATAGATCTAGAAGGCACAGACTTTAGACTCATAAGCCTGGGTTCAACTTCTGTCTTAGCCACTTGCCAGCAGTGAGAACATGAGCAAAACACATACCCTCGCTCTGCCTCAGTCACCTTCTCTTTGAAGTAAGTACTTCATCATGTTTTCAAGAATACGTGAGACAAATCTTATCAAGTTTTTAGCAAATGTTGTGGCACTTAGCACTCAATAAATCATAACTACTACTTTAGTTATGATAAAAATGAGATAGCCTTTAATGTTTGTGCTTTGTAATTTTCCCCTTGGTAAGAAACTCATCAAAGTGAAAAAGTAGGTTGCAAAATGGCATATAGAGAGGACTCCCATGTCTGCTGAGGAGGGTGAGTAAGTGTATGCATAGAAAAAAGACCAGAATGACATTCTCCAAATGGTTATCAGGGTCTTCTGGGCAGTGGATGTAGGGTTGATTTTAATTTCCTTCCTTTTTCTTGACTACGTTTACTAACATTAACACATTACTCATGAAATCGGTCTTGAGCAGAGTGGGGATGGAAAGTTTTAATGAAAAAGAAAGAAATTATCTAAAGGACACGAAGGCATGGTATGTATACCTTCCCCATTTGCAGGTCTTCCTGTCTGTAACTGAACTTGGTGTCCTTTGGTTTTGGCAGGATTTTTCACCCAGATCTCCACGTTGGCTGATGTGCAGGAAAATGTCATGGAGTATCTTCATGTGCTCAGCCGGCCAAAAGTCATTGACCAAGAGCACGATGTGGTGTGGACTGAAGCATACATCGACAGCACTGTGAGTCCATGGGGCCCCTGGGGGAGAGGCTGAGGGTGATGTGAGGATTTTCCTGTGTTCATTCCAGAAGAGAGCAATTGTATTGATATCCTGCAGTTACGGAGTTTGGTGGCATTTTCCTTGTATTGTACAGTTTGCATTGGTCACCTTGGCAAACAAGGTGGTCAAAAGTCATATCCAGAGTATTAACAGGCACTACAAGCATCTTGTCAGCATAGAAAGTTCACTTTTTCCTTGTATCTTCTCTAGTTACTGTATTTTTCTCCTTTTCCACATTTGTACAAATCCCATCCATGTGGCACTGATCGTTGACATGTTCTTAGAATCACAAATCTTTGGGTCTCAGTTTGGGAATATGACCACAGCTCAGCTCCAACAACCAAGTAATGCTGGAGAGACGGCAGTTGTGTTTTCTTCCCTTGGACAAGTGGAGAGAACATGCTTGAATGGTGTTCCACAAGCACTGGACTATTGTGTGAACTCGAGCCACAGGATCATTCTAAATCTGAATTCCAAGCAGAGGATTCTGATGCTGAAATAGCTTAACAGGGGGGCTTTGCCAATCATCAAGAAATGTCTCAATGGCCGCACATTTTGTGTAATTTTAGGGTGATTTCTCTTAGTGATAAGGAGTCTGATGAGAGTGGTGTTTTTCATTTACTGATTGTAAATGTTCTTATAGGGCCCACTCCCATCATTTTGTTGGAATTAACATCATGTTAATCACTGTAACCCAGACACAGCTGTCTCCGGAGTGCTTTCCATGGCTGTTGAGGGCTGGCTGTTCTCTCCCTGGGCTCTTCTCTGCCTGCTGTATTCCTGACATCTGTGGGCAAATGCAGAACAGGAACAGAATATGGACACTCACCTTAGGGGACATGGTGACAGGCCAGGCCGCAGCAAACTTGCCCCATTTTGGCCTTAAGGTACACAGTGGAACCATGGAAGTGGGAAAATATCATCTGGTCCAAGACGAACATCCCTTCCTCGGGAGAAAGCATCCTGAGCAAAGACGGTGTTGAGCAGAAAAACCTTAACTGGTTCCAGGGGATTCCCTGAGCTTTTATCAGTTTCAGGGTCTGACCCTAGTTTGGTTTTAAATTATGGAAACAAAGTAACTAAACTGCCCCATTTATGTTGGCTCCACGTTAGCAATGACAATGACAATGATAGTTTCATCTTGTCAGGAAAAACAGTGAAGGATAGGATCAGCTGGCTAGTCAGCTTTGAAGTGACTGAGAACCCAGGGGTTTTGAGTATAAACCCTGAACAGCCAATTGGATCTGTCATTTATTTGTTTCACTGATTTGAAAAACCTAAGCCAGAGTCTATACCTAAAATATTATAGTACTGAATAGACAGACAGATGGAATGGAAGGTCCTACACACAGACCCATCTACATCTGGTAGTTTAGTATATGATAAAGGTAGGATCTCAGGTCAATGGGGCATTGTAATACACGCTTTTGCTTGCGAAAACTACATAGCTGTTTAGAAAAAGATAAAATTGGTTCTTCACATCCAACCCAAGAAAAAAAAAACAAGTGAATCAGAGATCTAAAAAACAAAAAACAAAAAACTAGCACTAGAAGAAAACCTGTGAGAATTCCTCTAAGACCTGTATACAGGGAAAGCTTTTTTGACAGTGACTCTAAAATCCAGGTACAAAAAGTAAAAGAAAAGAAAACCAAAAGTAAACAAAGTAACTTTTGCAAGTCAAAAAACACCATAAGCAAAATCAAATGATAAAATGGAAGAAAATATTTGCAACATATAGTGCACAGAAAGAACTAACAATCCTAATATATAAAGAACTTTCAAAAACTGAGAGAAAAAGCCTAAAATTCCTACCAAAAATGAACAAAGGACATGAGCAGACAATTCACAAACAAAGAATAAAAATGGCTTTTAAAAGTGTGCCTGCTTATTTTTACGAAAAGAAACTCATTAGTAAACTTGGTCATTTATAGGGAGTGGGTATGTGAAGGGGTGAAGTGGTGTCCTTTAAATGTAGTTGTGGAAACAAATTGAAATTGAAAGTGAGATTAGCACTTGAAAGCAGATCCAACAAGACTCTAGTTTGAATGCTCAAAGTGATTTATTTTCTTCCTTAATCATAAACTGCCAGTACAACCAATGTACAGTAGGCAGGTCAAGGTCACACAGTACATTTAGTGTGAGGTAGAAGATACAAAAGTCTTGAAAGTCTATCACGAAAAAGTAGGTGGAACCTTTAAAGAGAGATCTTGGGAGCCAGATCTGTAGTGGCATTCAACAGCCATTCCAAAGCAGGAGAGGCTGATCTGGTCACAGTGGGTCAGTGAGCCCACAGCAAATCTTATAGCATAGCATGGGCTTTTGGAAGCAGGAGTCAGAGTGCCAGCAGCCTCTCCTCTGACACTTGCCAAAGCAGCGTTTGCTCTGGATTTTATAAGAAGTGCCCTTCTGGCTGACTATAAGCCCTTCCATATCATATTCTTGTATAAATATCTACTTATCACTTGTTACAAAAACATGTTTTTCTCCATTTGTTCATGTTCTGATTGTGGTCAATGTATTTACAAGTTTCTGAGGTTTTCCTCAATTTGATTCTATTGTACTTGATTAAAATGATTTTTGGGATTCAAGATCATTAATATCATTTCAATATCCAGCTAGTGGAAAGGATGGGGAGAGAGCAACTCATTTCTAAGTAAATTTCTTGTATAATTTTGCCTTTTGGAAGCATGGTAATGTGCTATGTATTTAAAAATTAAATCAACAAGGATGGGGAACAAAACAAAAAATGAATGTAAGCAGAACCAAATGAATCCAACTGTATTTCAAATCTCCAGAAAAGAGGGAGGGGGCCGGTGGATTATCTGGAAGTGGAGGGCAGAATGGCTAGCCTTTTGAATGTAGGACTAACACACAACATTGTTACAACATTGTTTTGAACACAATAATTTGGCTATATGCTCTCAATCTAAGGGGAACAAAAGAAATACACATAAATTCTAAAGTCCTTTTGTTTAAAATCTATATGTTATAATATGAGAAAAGCAATTCTGAGTCTATTTTGTAAGAATTGTAGGATTGACAAAATATGTAAATGGAGGAAGACAAAGCAGACACCTGTGGACTGGACTGAGATTGACTGTATCAGAATGAAATCCCATTTCTGTCCATTGAAAGGGCTAAGCAACAACACTCCAGTAGCAATGAGCACATCTAATACCCAGATATTGGCTTCTAAAAACCACTCTCACGGAGTTTCATAAAATAGCATCACCATTGAGAAGCAGATGGTCATTGAGTGCCTCTGGAGAAGTACATATCACCCTTGTATAACTAATGGTGAGGAAGAAGATAAAGTTTAGTATTAAGATAATGCCTTTATTTAGATAATTGTAATCAATTAAATGAATTATTGTTTTAGATACTAATTAGTTACAGACATACATGCATACATTTGTGTGTGTGTGTGTGTAGATTAAGAAAGAGGGAATCCATTGCTACTCAGGCTTTTCCACTGATGAACTCCTGAGAGCAGAGGTAAGATCAGTGATTCTGCAGGCAGCTCTGGGCATGTAGTTGCAAAGGAACATCTTCGAATTCTTGTGCTTTATCTTAAATATTTATGTGAAATTTGCATTCTTTGCCATGATCATTTTTACTTATCAATAAATATAATAATGGTCTTGGTGGCTCACTCTTGAGTAAAATTTGCATGCCAAGATAACAGAGCTCTTCAAGTACCCTTTGAGGTATATACGACTGAACAACTAGAGTGTGGTTATCCCAGAAATGACTGCTCAGCATTGCCTCTGTGCTTTCTAAGCTTCTCTTTTGGTGTCTTTGCAAATAACCTTGGGAAATAAATCCCCTAAGAGTATTTTCTGAGAGTTCTTTTCATCTTGGCGGTGTTGAGAATCCTTTGGGACCAGTGAGGACTTTTGGGGATTCTCTCTTCCTCTTTCCTAAACTTGTTGGATATAGAGAAGGCAGCTGCTGCTTCTACAGGTGCTCTCTTGCCAGTAAGCAACAATCTCTTCAAACTCGTCATCTGGGCCTGGATTCTGCCAGTGCAAGGGCACAAGCCCCCTGTCACTTACACAGGGTCAAAATGAGATTCACAGAGTGGGGAGTGGGGAAAAACTGCTTAATGAGTCCATTGGAGTGATGGAAATGTTTTGAAACTAGGTAGAGAGGGTAACTGCACACTGTGAATCTACCAAATGACAGTGAAGTGTTCACTTTAAAATGGTTAGTTTTATGTTCTTAATATCATCTAGAAATTTTTAAATGAGCAAAATGCATGAAATTAATTAAAAAATCAGAATCATTTGCTGAATTCCTCTACAGAGTATAAATTCTGAAATGAGCCCACCAACTTCAGAACCATGCAGATGACGAAGGGTGGATGAGCAGTTGTAAGTTTATAACTTTCCTGATGCTCACTCACCCCCAGCACTGCCCAAACGTGACCAAGCTTGCATTGACAAGATACCAGACTCAGGGCCACTTGGTGTTGGAAGACACCTGATGTCCTGGTTGGCTTAGTAGTTCTGGGATTTTTAAAATACATTTACATATATTTATAATCTACCTTGGCTTATTAACTGAGGCATTGAGTTTAGAGTTTAGAGAAAGTCCTGGGTTTGAATTCCATGTCTATTCTACAACACCTATATGACCTTAAGCAAGTTGCATAGCCTTTTTGAGTGTTGTTACTCTCGTTTTCAAAATGGGAATACAACCTGCCTTCTGGGGTTGACTATAAGGATTAAAGGAGATAATATTCATAGGGTGCCTGTGTATGGTGAGCTCATGATAAACAGCTATTGTCATTGTCATTTCCCAACCTCAGGAAATCCCTCCCTCCCTTTCTTCCTATAGAGTAATTTATCCTGATTTGTGATTCCCAGCTGGAAATACAAACAAACTCTTGTGTTATGGGTCAGCATCACTATGACAGCTGTATAAGTTTTCAGTCATGGCTCAACAAGTTGCCACAAGCTTAATAGCTTAAAATAACGTAAATATATCTTCTCAGAGCCCATGGGTCAGCAGTCTGGGCACAAGTAAGCTAGATCCTCTGCTCAGGGTCTCCTAAGGCTGCAATTAAGGCATATGTTATACCACAGTCTTGTTGGATTCTCAGGATCCTCTTCCCAGCTCATTCAGATTGTTAGAAGAATCCAGTTCCTTGTGGTTGTAGGAAGAAGGTTCCTGTTTCCTTGCCAGCTATTTTCTGGGGATCCCGGCTGGTTTTAGCCACTTGGTCCCTAGAGGTAGTTCATAATAGTGCTGCTGTTTGCTTTCACTGAGGCCAGAAGGAGTGTCTCTCTGATGCTTTACCTCCTTTTAAAGGCTTCTCTTATTAGATCAGGCCCACCCAGGATAATTCACTTTTGATTAACTCAAAATCAACTGATTAGTCACCTGATCATGGAAGGGATATCCAATCATATTTCCACACAGGGGAAGGGATTTTAAGGTTATGTACTACCTCTGGGGGCAGAAATCTTGGAGCCCATCTTAGAATCCTGCCTACCAACTACAGCCTCTGCCCCTGTGCTATGGTGTGAGAGGGAAAGATAATGCCAGAATAAAATGCAACTGCTACACACTCCTGCAAACTCTTCCTCAAGTGAAAGACTTAGGGCAGCCATGTTCATTCTTCATCAGAACATTTCTGCCCACCACTGATATCTGTAGGAGTCTGGTTCTCTTTGTAGTCTGAAAGTGGCTTTAGGAATCAGAAGACATGTGACCTTACTGATTTATACTATTCCTACCAAATACCAATGAAGCAGATGTTTGTTGATTATCTAATAAATTTGCACACTTGATCCAACAAGGTTGTTTAAGGTGGTCTTAAAAGTCTTCTTTTATAAAAATTATCTGGGTAGTTAAGCAAAAGGAATTCCTGTGTTTTCTTGACTCATGAGTTATTGTGGCTGAAAACACAGCAACAACAGATGTAATTATAGAATTGATTTAATACTTAAATGAATAGCTTCAAACGACATGTGAGCATGGTGCTTTCCCTTTTTATTAATTACATATTGATTCACCCAGTTCTGGGTCTGGACACATCCAAGATAGAAGTTTAACTGTGAACAGAAGCTGAACTTGGATTCTTGCACATGAGAGGCAAGGACTGTGTTTAACCAAGCCTGAATCTAGAATCCAGACTGACATAACTTTCCTTTCAAGGTTCCATCTTTCCTGCCTGCTGCAGCCAGTCTGATTAAATATTCTGTTTCCTGCTTGGCTGTTCTAGTCAATTTTCTTTCTTGGTGAAGCCCAAATAAATGAATTAATGTTAACAACATTAATTATGTTTAATCTAATAAGATCTCATGTATTAATTGACAAAACAGCAAACACCAGAATTCTGAAATTCATAGGCTTCTCATCTGAATAGAAGTCATGCTCAGTCATTATCTCTTAGGTACAGAGCAAAAAATCATTAACAGTGGAATTTGTTCCATTTTGTAAGAAAATGACTTGGGCTTTGCAGTTGGGTCTTAATCAGCTTGGGAGTGCTACCCAACTTGCTGTGCAGGGTAGAAACAGCATCAGACTGAAGCGGCATCAGCATCCCTTATCAACCCCTCCAGGGGAGTTTGCACAGACCAGGGTGACAAACAGAAGGGAAGCAAAGAAATCTTCTAGAAACAGTGGGAATGTGACCATTTAAAATAATGAGAATTCATTACCAAGCCCTCCTGCCCCTCCCTTTTGCTGGTAATGCAATTCAGTAGGCAATTTGTAGGAACTTTCAAACCCATTTAGTTGCACTTGCAAATTGGACCTGTATCCCTCCTCCTTGCCCCCCGCCAAGCCCAACTTAGAGAAAATGTTTTGCATCTGATAAATTGCACATTTGTTTCATTTCCCATCTAGGAATGGCACCTAGGCCATTAGGAGTCGTTTGGGTGATTGCTTTAAGGTACAACATCTTACTGCCTAGAAGCATTTATTCAGGGGGTTGATGCCATTGTAAGGAATATGTAGGCGCTTGGAAACTGAATTTACAGTATTATCCCAAGACCCTGCTCCATATAAAAGAAGTTCAAATCCTCAAAACAAAAAGACACACGTAAAGAGAAACATAAACCTTCCTGCTGGGTTGTGGAACAGAGAATACCATCTGCATTACATGGCATGAAGGAAACTGATTATGTTGGGACCTCTATTTCATAGCAGATGGGTTCATTAAATTTAATAGCCTCCAGAGCCTTTAGAAACCGTGTTAAAAACATGTGGAGCATGCTGTGACACTTCACTTCTGGCCCCGCAGTCATTATAACTCTGGCACGGACTATAAATATTACAGTACTTTATTTCCATTGAAACAGCTTATTATTATAATTATTATTTTGCTAGGAGATGGTGATGTTAAAATTATGAGTGCGTTCCTGATTTTTGGGAGCATTTATATTCATCCAAATATTTTCCCCTTCCACTTGATTCCAGATTTATCTGTTAAATTGTGTTGTTTTTTTGTTGTTTTCCCTGAGCTCAGCCTTTTTTTTCCAAGTTGGTGCTATAAAACTATCAAAAATGGAGGAAAAAATGAAAAGGACTTTTGAATTTTAGGTGTATCTTTGTTTCTGTTATTACGGTTTAATAATTTACAACTGCCTATAAAGGAAGGACAGCCTCTCATCTCTGCCTTATAGAAACGGATAAAAAAAATAAATTTGAATAATCATATAGCATGATGGATTCTTCAGCACTCTTCATTTACAAGTGATAGAAGGCAACTCAAAGAAGCAAAGGCCAGGATATCCACATCTCTGTCTTGAGGCATGACTCGATTCTGGGGTCAACCCAATGTTATTTCAACTTGTCTATTGAATCTTACTGACTTAATTCCCAGGCACCCTCTCTACCAGGTGGTGGCATAGATGGCCTCCACTGTCCACTGGCCCCTGATTTCTGCCTTTTTCTTCCAGCACTTATCTAAGCCAGTGATTGGTCTATTTGCATCACAACCTCACACTGAAAGATTAGATGGAGTACTAATTGATGGCCTGAATCTCATAAACAGGGGAAGAATCGAGTCCCAAAGGAAAATGATATGGGGAAGACTGAGAAGTCACAAAGTCCTGCACAGAACTTGACTGTAGAACCCAAAACTAACCCACACCAAACAGCATGCCTCACAACATTATGATATTCATTACAATACTACATTTTTAAGCAATGGAAATCTTTAGGCAAATTCTTCCATGGACCCTTCCTGTATAAAATATATAGAGGCAGAACTCTACATATTGTTTGGCCACTTCATCAATGCCTAGGGAGGCTCTGAAGCACTTTTTAAAGCTTTTTCTTGTGCTTCAGAGCTTATTTAGTGCTCTAAGTAATCACAGTGTCAACCTCAGAGAATGGCAAAATGGCATTCTTGCTTGGATTGTCTTCTGTGCCTCAAAGTTTATGACAAGGAACTGTGTTCAATTCATTTAGGAAAGGTGGTTATGGGGATTAGGAGGTTGCATTTATGGCTGAACAGAATACCAAATTAGAAGGTTATTTTTATTATAATATTAATATTTTATTATATCTCTGCAGCATTTTTTCTTCATTACTGCAGATAATTGAAAGTTGGCTTAGCAAACTTGTATCACCGCTTAGAAAACATTAGTTCTAGAGCGGGAGAAATTTATGGGATGGGTACAGGAGCAGATTCATCAGGGACAAGAACCATCAAGGGAGTCAGAGTCCATCAGGAATAAACAAGCACTTTCTCATTCTTCCTTGATGGAGCCACATAGCCTTTGTCTGTGCTTTCTTACTTGAATGTTTACTTGTTTTTTACTTTCTCTCCAATACCAGTTCTCTCAGCTCCTGCCTTTCATGGGTGAAGCATGGTCTTTTCCAAGTCCTGTGTTTACATGATATACCAGTTCAAACATCCAATAGAAATGGACGCAGGGTTTGTGTATCTTAGTTCGCACTCTTTAGTGAATTACATAGTTCACCTGAGCCCTTAGCTCCATTGAGGTGAGATGGCTACCCCTTTTCCAATCAGTTCTAGTTGGGGAAGGGTCATGAGATAGAGTAGCCAAGGCTGTGGTAGCAGATTCTGTAAGAAGGGGCTATGGGGAGGAGGAAATGACTGGAGACTGACAGAGGAGACAGATCTGGACCTCTGCCTTCCTCTTTCTGGTTTCCACAGGTGCATCCTTGACTGGATTCTACTGCTAATTCTTGGGAGCATGTCTTCTTCCCTCTTCTCTGAGGCCCAAACTCCTGGCCTCCCTTTAGCCCCAGTTGCCCAAGTATCCCATTTTACTCTTCTTCCTGCCTCCTACTTCCTCAACCCTGCCCTTTCTCCTTACACTATTCATGCTGTGTGGGTGGTAGGATGCACTCTCCCTTGTGCTTTCTGAGAGCTGAGTGAGATATTTTGTACACCACGACCAAATCTTTATTGCTTTTCCCCCCTTCACTGCCCAGCTATTTGGGCGATTTGGGTTCTCAGAGCTCATTCCCATGCTTTGTCACGGTTCACACTAAAATGAACACATTCCTCTTGTTACCAGCATGAAGCACAATTAAAATAATCCCAGAGAATCAGCCTGTGGTTTGCCTTCAGCTGCCAGTTTATTTTCTCTTGCTGTATACAGGCTTTTCTCCATGTGAAAGATTTGATTCTTTTACTCTTATTCCATAAGGACTGCTGTGCCAAATATATCGTCTGTGAGGCCATGACTCAAAAGATATCATAGATAAGAATATTCCAGCTGATTTAGACTCTTAAACTGCTTCTGCTTAAAAATGGCAGATCATTCTTTTGCCTTCTCTTCCCATTCATTCATTATTCCCATCATTCATTCATAGCCTTTCATACCTGCTTGTGAGTGATATGGCAATTTGAGGCTCCTTCCAACCCTATTCTGCTGTCTGTCCTGGTCAGTGTCCAGACAAAGCTTGATGCTCAGAGGCATTTCCTTGGGGGAAATTCTCTCTTGTTCTGAACAAAGAAAATCAAAGGCAGTAGTGCTCAGGCAAACGGCACATGTTTTCGAATCAATTTCCATTAGGTTTAATAAAAAACCTGGAAGTCAACATTTTTTCTGTTTGATGGAAACAACTATTAAACACTCTTTTAATTGATTTCTCCTCTAAAGTGATCAAATTAAAGGTGGCCCTAGGGCCTAGAAGAAGTAAGGGCGGGATGGTCATCCCACAGCCTGTTTCTCTCTCATTTAGTCCCCTGTTAAGGAGCATTTGATTCCATGTGAAGGAGCCTTCCCTTGAGAAAGACAGGACATGACTGCACTGTTTGCTCACCCATTGATCCCCCTATGGTTTTCCTATATAAGTGACCAGGGGACAGGACCTCCCTCTTGCCATTAAAGGGCAAGGCCAGCAAGGGACCAAATTTTACAGCTTTTTCTATCTCTGAAAAAAATGTTTGAAGGCCCATTTAAAAAGATATTTGCAAATAGGTTAGCTATAATATATTAGTGTATCTGAAGTATAGAGGCACTGGCTCAAAGCTCTCCAGGAGACCCTAAATTCTAAGCAGTTGAAGCTCTTGATAACCTGACTCAGTTTACCTCTGTCCTCTCTTTCAATATGGCCTGTCCCCATTCATGCTGCCATTCAGCCTTACTCTTCTCAAAATTTTACAATCTCAACAAGTAACCTTGCAGCTCTCATATCCAGGTCTCTGCACAGTTGGTATTTCTGCAGGAAACAGCCTCTTTCTCTAGCCCCACTGGCTACCTCTGGGCTTATCCTTGCTCTCAGTTTCATTGTTGCTGCCTCAGGGAAGCCTTCCCTAACCCCGTGAAATCCATCCCTGATTAGAGTAGGGCCTTCATGATGTGTGTCCAAAACATTTAGCACCATTCTAGAACTTCTGATACTATATTAAAAAAATCCCAATGTTATTTATTATCTCAGTACAGTATAAAACCCTTAAGGAGGGAATAGTGCTTGGTTTGCTCTGCTATCCTCAATACAGAAGCAGGCACCTAGTAGGTTCCCAAGAAATACACTGATGAATATCCTAGAACCAGAGCTCTGAAGGTTGGAAAGCATCTTCAACTATTTATGTTCCATAGTTGTCAGGTAAGAATGTGACCATCTCAAGCATTTCATTGAACATGTTACATACATACTCAAGGTCATTGTTGTTATACATATGATTGGATTCATCTTCCCAGCGTGATAGGCCACCTCTCTCAGATACCCAACATCACCAAGCATTGGCCACATACATCAAAGTATTCTGAGTTCATGTGCCCATGATTTGAGGAGCTAAGAAAATTGCATTCTGATTGGCAAAGGTAATTTAATATCAGCTATGTTAAGATAAAATTGATGGTGCTTTTGCCCTATACAATTTCATGCCACTGAACATGTCTACTGTTAAAATACAAGGGACTAAAACACCAAAATTAAAAATAAAAAAAGATTTTGGCACTGACAGAATCATATCTGGTTGCTGGGTATGTTATTTGTACCCATCCCCTCATTTGCACTCTCTGTTGACTCTCTGTGTCTCTTCATCTTCTTTAGGAGGCACTGGGACCAAACCCAGGACCTCCAATGTGTAGGTGGCTGCCCAATGGCTTGAGCCACATCCACTCCCTGCTTGTGTCTCTCCTTGTGTCTCATCATTGTGTCTCCTCAGTTACATCAGCTCACTGTGCCAGCCCCTCACATCAGCTCTCAGTCTTGCTCATCTTCTTTAGGAGGCACCGGGAACTGAAGCCAGGACCTCCCATGTGGTAGATGGGCACCCAAAAGCTTGAGCCACATCCGCTTCCCCATTCAGTACATTTTAATGCACGTTGCCTCCAAATGAATTAGCATGGCCAACAGAGCCCCACAGTTACTGACTATTCTCTCTCACACTCAGAACATTCAGTCATGCTGTTGCCTTCTAATTGCTTAAAAACACCTCAAATGTTCTCCTTCCCCCAGGCGTTTGAACATGTTTCTCCTTCTGAGCTGGAAAGATTGCCCTTCCTCTTGCCTCTATTGGGGTAGAAGCTCTTTCCCACTCTCCATGTCTCAGCTAAAAGTTGCCTCATATGCCCAATTAGTTCCATCTCAGATCCCTCCCTATTAGTATCTTTCATAGAAATAGTGTTCATTTATAATTATTTTAATTTATTGCTTTTAATTTATTGATTTTTTTTCTGGTATGTTTCTTGTTTGCCCCTCTAACAATAGTGTAGGGACAGCAGCAAAGTCTGTACTGTGTACCCATACCCAGTGCCTAGCACATAGTAGGTATTGATTTACTCAGTGTTGGTTCAGGAAGGCTAAATGGCTTTGTCTTAGTCACCACCAGTCTCTTTTTTGCTGTTTATCAAAGGACACTAAGAACTAAAGAGAAGAAATAATTAAAAGTACTTGCCACAAAGTGGACAGTGGGTACAAGATAGGAGTTTAAAATATTTTCCCTGAAATGTAATTGTCATATTTGCCTTAAAGGATTGTTGAATGGTCAAGTCCAGGTCTGAACCAAGGGTTTTTATCAATACCAGTTCATCTATTCAGTGGCAGTCACTGATTTTAGACGGAAGAGGAGGGAACGTTGGTGGGTGAACCAGATTCCCTTTCTGCAACATCTTTCTATGCACGTTGTTAAAAGCAATATGTTGGAAAATGGTTTGATTGCTTAAGGCACATTGTTTACACTATATCACTTGGGTCTGATGGAAAAGTTCCTAACAGTGGTTTTCTTCCTTTAAGATATGGTTTATGGATAAAGTGTGGAATGTGAATTTTTTTGGATAGGACATCATCATAATTTAGGTGGACTCCAAAGAAATTTGATATTGGGAGCGGCTGGGAAAAATATCCAGGTTCATGGAACTTCATTAGCATTAGCACTCAGTTCTCCATCAAAATAGAAATGCTCTCTGCTTCTAATTACTGTCCTTATACAGGCCAAGTTAATTACTCAGGCCAGACTGGAAAGGAAAATTCCCAGAAAGTCTGATATCATGATAGAACACTAGTGTGTTTCCTGAAGAAAAGCAAGATCCTTAATGAATTAGCATTTGAATATAACTTTTGCAACAGAGTACTAAAGGAAGGAGGGGGTGGAAATCAGGGATTTTGGCAGCTGTTTGCCATCATAGCTCTTGACAATCTGCTTCTTATTTAGTTTTCTGTTATGTAAAAGCATGGAATTCTCAACTTAAAAAGTATCAATCACTGCATGACAATACCTATGTAACAAAACTATATTGTGTTGAAAAGGCTTTCATTTCAAAAGGAGATTACTGATACTCTTTATTTTATTATTAAAATGTGCAGCTTATTTTATTTAGAAAGTGAAGTGGTTTTGTTAAACATTAGTTATTTAAAGGTTAAAATAACCTTAATTTTAACTATTAATATTATTAAGAACAGATTTATTTAAACAAGTACAACTGAATGCAACAAGAGCAAACTTGGAAAAGAAAATTTGTGGCTGGGAATGCAAAAATGCATTGAGGGCTACATCTTGGTCAAAATATTTAAGTTCATGGCTGCCCTTTTCTGTATTGGCAGAACCATACATTTTTGTAGGATCTGTTTACTTCTCCAGACTTTATGGAATATAGATCAAGTTTGTCGATTTCCCATTTCTCTCGTGATGATAGGAGTTATAGGAACTTATAATTCCTGTAATTATGGGCTGAATTACGAGCACTCAGAGTGAATGTTCTTTATGACCCTTTTCCCCAGATGGATTATCTCTTCTGTTTACAGATGGTTGGCAAACAGTTGAATCTACTCTCTAGCCACCATTGTTCTAGGGACACTTGTGGAACCAGATGTAGTGTAACCTCCGTCATTGACCAGATACCTACTACTCTATGGGCCAGTCAATCTCCTGGACACTAGTTGATAGACAAGGTTGTCCAAGTTTTCATTTTCAGGAAATAGAGTTTAAGTCCCTGCCGTGAACAATTCAAGCCAAGTAGGTGATTTATAACGATTGCATTGTTTTTTTGTAGCCTGTGAAATGAGGCTGTGGATACTCTCCTACACAATCCTATTACCAAACTGTCTTCATTTTCCAGGGCTGTCGGAACAAATACTTCAAAGTAGCTTTAAACAACAGTCATTTCTTGTCTCACAGTTCTAGAGGCAAAGAAGCCTGAAATCAAGGTGTCATCAGAGCCATGCTCCCCTGAAACCCATAGGGGACAATGGTCCCATGCTTCTTCCGGCTTCTGGTGCGTGCCGACCTTCCTTGTCATTCCTTGGCTGACCCATGCCTCACTCCTCCTCCATCTTCACGTGGTTTCTCCCCATTGCCTCTCTGTGTGACTTCTCCCTTTCCTAGGAAGACACCTTAGACAGGTGTCACCTTAAACAGGATTCACCCTAATCCAGGTGGCCTCATTTTAGCTAATCACATATTCAAACACCCTATTTTCATATAAGGTCACATGCACAGGACTAACCAGGGGTTAGGATTTGAACATGTCTTTTGGGGGAGACACAATGCAACCCATAACACAGGTTATGGGGAAAACAAGTCTAATTCTGCCTTCTGTGCAAACACTTATTAGCAAGAATGTACAAATCCAGATTTTTTGGAAGCTTAAGGAAGTTTTAGCTCTCTATCTTTTTAGGTATTCTCATGACACCTTGTATTAGAGCAAAGGCAACATTATTGCAGAATTCAGTTAACCTTCTACCTGGAGGCAGACAACTGAGAAGCCTGCATCAGCAGCTGAAGGCAGGACTGCTCAAAATTCAAGCCTGCAGCACTCTTCCTAAAGACGGAGGCCACTGAGCTCCCAAAGTCCTTCTGTGGTTCATGCAGACACACAGAGCCTCCGCAATTCAGCAAACCGATCCTCATAGAGTGAGACTGCCAATTTTTCCAATAAAATTAATATTTAATGTCCACTATGGAAATAGGCAAAACCTCTGGTGTTGCTCAGAGATAATAGTGATAACACATGTAGCCTTTTGATTAGATGTTATCTGGAATGGGTATTCTTGATTAGGACAATTGACACCTCTGAGAAATGGATAAAATTAGCTTACACATTGCTATCACACCATCTATGCGGAAGAATTCTACAGTAAATTACATACCATGTAACAATGTACTTTATTATATGCTATCAAGGTCTCTTCTTTATGAGGTGGGAATTATAATGATGCTGATCTCATAGTGTTATGAAGATTAGAATAGATCATTTTTGCTTAGCACCCTGCCAGGGGCATAGTGAGTGCTCCATAAATATTAATTATTATTATCTAGAAATTCAGAATAAAATTGCTTTTTGTCCCATCCATAGAGTCACATGGAATGAATTCTGCCTTCCTGCCCTCCTTCCTCCCTCTCTCCCTTCCTCTCTCCCTCCCTCTCTCCCTCCCTCCCTTCCTTCCCTCCTTCCTCCTCTAGTGGTGGTGGTGTGGTGGGAGGCTTACAAAATTCTGGCACTCTCTAAAAGAAAAGGGGAAAATATTGGGCCATGCAGGTATTTTCCTCTTTAGGTGAAAGGCCTCCGCATCACTTTCACTATTTGCTGCCAGGGTCCCTGTTCTGAGGTGTGTATTCAGCTTGTCCTACCTAGAAGTTCCATGTCTTACTAGGGATTTAAAAAAAAATGGTGCCATTACCCATCATTGTCCATAAACCTTCATGGCTGCATCATTTAGAAACGTTTAGAGTGAGAAATAATTACAGTGCAGGAACATGCCATGCTTTGAATTTTATGCCATGGCTGACTGGTGTGACCCAAAAAAGCTTGGAAAGAAAGACTGACCTGGGAAGACTCATGATGACCTTGGGAAATATCCTTCCCAATAGTAGTAGTCCTCATGCAAGCAGCACCATAAGGATATCTGGGATGCTGAGAGCCACCATTTATGCAACAAAGTACACTCCAGACCTGGGCTAAGAGCTCTTGCATCTCCATGAGATAAGTCCTTTTATTTCCATTTTCCAGATGAGGAAGCCTAGGCTGAGAGAGGTCAAGGAACTTGCCCAAGGACATTAGATAATTAGTGGCATAAATGGGATTCAACCCAAGGTGACCCTGCCTGGGTGGGAGGCCTATGCTCTGAGCCCGGATGCTGCATGTTGGCTGGTCTCCCACATGTACCTTCTTGCTCTGATGAGTAGTAAGCCCAGCGGGCTGCTTTACAGAAGTGCAAGTCTTTAAGACACCGATGTGAGATTAGAAATGCCATTCCATTCCCCATAAGCCTGAGTGATACTGCTTCTACTGAAATTAGAAAAACCCACAGTGCCTGCTTTGAGATGATGGGGAAGTATAAAGACACGTGAGCCTGGCTTGTTCTGAATTATGGTCTCCATGGCCGTGGCAAACCCATGGTCGGAAATTTTAAATTTTGGAACATGTACCATTACATGGAGAGTTCTCTGTGCTACATTAAATGACAGAAGGAAAACTCAGCTCATCCACTTGTAAAAGCAACCACAGCATTCCTGGGTTTAAATCCTGAATCATAACCATTCTATTAGATAGGCCTTTAAATATCTTGGAATTTGCCTTTTGAATGCATTATATATCACAAAAGGATTTTGATGGTGTTATCACAGCAAACCCTGTAAACATGTTTTATAATTTACATTGTGCCAACTACTGTCATTATGTCAACCCTCAAAATATGTTATTCCTGACGTGCACAGAGAGCAGCTTTTCTTCTGAAAGAAGGAAGTGGAGGGTCCTGAATCAAACTCCTCAGGGGCATTTTTAATGACTTTGGATGGTGGATCTGGTCAACCATGGATAGATAGTCAAAAAGTGAGTTAATAAACTGCAAATACCCAATTGAACAAGTCAGGTTGTCCTGAAGGCAGACCACCCAGGGTAATAGGGCCTCGGTTAGGAGGAAGTTGAGTAACCATGGGGCACCTGCATTGCACCGTGCAGCAGCAATAGGTAGCTCAAGGGCTTGAGACCTTTGGAGAGCATGCTCAAGCAACCTGGGATTAGAAGTTTGAATCGCTCAGAAAGAGTGCCTCTGATCTGAACCTCTGCACACAGACTGCTTTTGGATGGGGACATGGAGGGAAAGCAGTGGCATTGTCACACATTACTGTACACTGCTTTTGCTTCCCTGAATAATAAACATGAAATTGTTTTTCTTTTGATGAAAAGATGAGCATATTTAACCTCTTTCCTCCACCCCCTTATCACCCCCAAACATCCACCTCCAAATCAGTCTATGTTCAAAGCTAACAACAGCATTCCTCATGGAGAATTGTCTTGGCTTAGAAAAAGATTGGGGTCCACTAGGATGTAAAAGAGAAGCCCCAGGGCAGGGTCTGGGATGAGAGAAAGTGGAACAAATGAGAAAGCAAGTTTGCCTCCTGAGAGAAGAGAGGAAACAGCAGGCTTAGCAAGTAGACAGGCGGCCTGACCCCCGATGGACAAATGACTTTCCAAGGGCAGGGACGGCTCTTATTTAATGCTGTGTCGTTCGCTCTGCTACCATGCAAACCCTGCATCTTACTGAAAGCCCACCACATTTTCTCAAAGGCCTCAGAGGAATGGTTTGGGGGATACTGTGGGAAAGTTCTGTTTTTCTACTTTTCTACTCTCTTGGAAAGGGAGTGAAGGGGTGTTCATTTGGGGGGGGGGGGTGCGGGCGGTGAGGTAGTTCACAAACAGAAAGAATCCAGCAGGAGCTCAGAGCCAGAATGACTGGAGACCTGTATGTCCCATCCTTCCCCAGAATCCCAGCAACCACCAGCAGAGCCACAGGCCTCCCCCGGCATGGGGTGGGTTTGGGTCACTTAGATCTAAGTCTCACTGGATAGGGTATCTTGGCTGATAGGTAAGTTTCTGCCAGATTCAACAGGTTAAAAATAAAGAGAAAGAGTTCAAGAGATGCCAATTTTGGTTTTTCTCTCTCCTACTAAGTTACAAAACATCTGCTTCTCAGTTTCTCCAAATGAAAAATGGGAAGATTTTTCCATATCAGGGGGTCCCCACAGCTGACATCTAGCCTTGTGTAAATTTCAAGCAGTCTGTGATCACACCTGTCAAAACCAGTACAGGAAAGCATATGATGTTCTGGATAGAGGATCCCTTCCTTCCCCAAAATGTGAAGAACTATGGGAATGGATCACTAAGCTATATATGGCTATATGAGCCTGTTTTGTTGTAAATTACTTCTTTCTTATCTACCTAAATGATAGGCAAAATACATTAATGATTTGCTGTAGGGATGTTCAGAAGCAAGTGAAACTGAGTCCAAATACAGATCCTGCATTGCATGTCATTACACGAAGATGCCAGGGGGGCTGGGAGAGAGAGAGGCCCACTGAAGACATCCCTGGCTGGTGTGAAAAAACAATGGTCCAGAATACTCAGTCAACCCTGTGATGTCTTATTCTTGGCAAATAAGGCTAACATCTACATCATTGGATTTGAGACCCAATACTCCAATTGATTCTACTCCCAAAATACATCTCAACTCTTTTCTCTTAGCATTTGCAATGTGCCATGTCCACCCTCTCTCCTCCCTGGACCACCCTGTAGACTCCTAACTGATCTTCTGGCTCAACTCTTCCTCCTCCGCTCTCTCTCTCTCTCTTTCTTTCAGTTCCAGGGTGGTGGACACCAAGCCACTACCTGCTATCAGGGCCCTCACTGCTCTCCTTGATGACTCTTACTCAATCTTCGGACTCATATTATAATCCCTTTCCTGATTCCCCAATTATAAAAGGATCACCTATGATTCTCTCATAGACATAGTTCTTAACAGAACTTAATATAGTTTATCATGGTCTATTTCTTGGACTGTTTTTTTTTTTTTTTAATTTATGTTTCTCTGGCTCACTCTAAGTTATGTGAGGGCATTGACCCTGTCTTTTTTGTTGCCATTGTATTCCCAGTACCCAACACAATATCACACAAAAGGTAGGAATGATGAATGAAGGGTAAAAGAGTCTCCACTTAGGGGAACATGATCTGACCCTCTCATCATAGTTTAATCTATCCACTTAATGCTTTTTCATCCTTCAGGTCTTTTAAGTGCTGCCTTAAAAGACCCTTTCCTGCTGTGCTCCCACAGTGCAGTTACCCCACGATATGGTTACCTTTAGTGTACTGCTCTATCTCCCCCATTCGTAAGCATCCTGGGGCATCCCTCCTCCTTGCCCAGGGCTGATGCTTAATTGATATTTAGGGGGTACATAAATAGCAAAGAATGACATTGTTAGTTTTGATAGTTTTAGAACTAAAAAAACCATCTGAATGTGATAGTTATCATTCAGTTATGGCCCTGATGACAAACCATTTTATGTATGGAATATTGAAATTGGGGCCATGTATGGAGACCCCTTGAAAAGCTTCTAATTTATATCTGCATGTGGACCATGATTGAATGAGTTCATGAATACATGACTTAAATTTGCTATCTTTTATTTTTTTGGATTTTCAATTTTCTTGATATGGAAGCTATTGTTATTAGAAGGAATTTTGTGGCCAATTGCTCATCATATTCAGTTAGCAACAAAAAGAGAAATGAAAACAACCAAATTTTACCATTCCCACCTATTTCAGAGCTTTTCTCTTCTTGCAGATATTTCCCACACACTCCCATTTGAGTGAGTACGCAGTACTTATAACACCTTTAATGACAATTACCGTAAGTCTCAGAACAATTGAATTCTGAAATAATTCATTTACATTCATTACGGTTAACAAGGCCTCAAGGTAACAGTATGATCTGCCTTTCTCAGGTTAACCATCTTATTGGTCCAAATACACATAAAATCTTCCAAGTCCCAGTCATCTCTGAAGGGTACCATTAGGATTATTTTATAATTTAAATCGCCATAAATCTTTCATTTTCTCTTAAAAATCTAGGCTAGAAGCACAATTGATTGCTATCTATGAAACTGGAAAGGAAACTATTTAAAGTCTTCTTTTTCCTTAGCGATTTCCTGCTCCTGACTGTTGGCTTCTGACCGGAACCCATCCTATACTGTGTCCCCAGCACTGTTACTGCAGTTGCCGTAAGCCTCCTTGTTAGTGGACATCCTGCTGTATTCTGTAACTCCATATTTCCTTTAATCTTTTAACTGTCTCATCTCATATGTCAGTCATGATCTAGCTGTGGGTCATAGGATTTATTCCCCAGCGTAACACATTTCTTTGAAAATATCCTTGCTTTTTGTACCAGTGTTGGTCACTGGAGATCTTAAGGAAGGTTGCGCCTCAATGTAGTGGTTCAGTGTCACCTTTCTTCTCCTCAGTTTGTTGAGGTGAGTGCATTTGGCTTGTTTCTCCCAGCTGACTTTGTCCTGCTAGTCCTTGCCTGATTTTGCAGGAAGCCCTCAACATCACTTGGAGACAGAGTATGTAAGTGTGGGAGAAGACCTGTCAAGGTACCCAGATAGCTTAGAGCCGTCAAGTTTCCTGATGTCTTTTGGAAGTGACTGCCTTACTCTGGGTGTCCATTTGGGACACTAGAAAGGATCACTGTACTTGGAGCCTGAGGACTGAAATTCAAGTCTTTGTTCTGCCCCTTCCTGACCATATGCCCTTATATCAACCACTTCCCTTTTCTGGGCCTCAGTTTCCTACCTCACTGGGTGAGATGCTACATGAACCTCAGTGAGAAACACAAAGTTTAGGTGGTGATACTATGGATATTAAAACTATGCATGTTACGCTGATGGGGTAATGGATATAAGTGATGTTAGCACTTATTATGAATGTAATTATACTATTGAATTTTGCACTTGAAAATAGTTAAAATGGGAACTTTTAAGTTTAATATGCTTACTACAATAAAAAGTTTTAAAGTCAAAAGATACATATTCACACTGATGATAACCATTGTGGTGATGAGTGAGGCTGAATTTGCCCACAGCAAGCATTCCCAAATATTTACTTCTAAAAGGTTTCTAAAAGTCTCAGTATCTGATGTGAAGGAGACATTAATATACTTTTTAAGTTAAGAAAAAAAAAGCCGTACCATATGTGTCCTCTGGGTTCATCCAATACTGATTGAGCAGCCAAAAATAATGGTGATAATTGCAGCCACATTTATTGAATTCACTCTTGGCCAGGCACAGTTAGAAGGACTTGATATATATATGTGTGTCAAATATATTTCTATAAGTATATATATAATACAAAATATTGCATTTAAATATAACAATATTAAATATGAATAGTCATATGAGATGGGTGCTATTATTTGCACAGAATAAAACTGAGGCATTAAAAAATTGAATAACTTGCCTAGAGAATTTTTTTTTTTTTTTTACAAAAAAGCAAAACCAAAATCAAACCAAAATCAAAACAAAAAACCTGTTCTTTCTATAATCCAATGTAAATGTTTTCAAATAAAAAACAATGAGGCATTATTTGGGCATTGAGACGTGCCCCTGTGCCTGAATATCCTTGATTTGCCTTCTGTATAAACAAATGGTGTTATTTTGGACGTCCCTTATGATAACCAAGTGGAGAGTCCTCACACCACAAAATCATCATCATATGCTTGGTTCTAAATAAACTTGGTGAGGATATCTAAGGCCTGAATTCTCCCCAGATCTGTGTGCACTGACATATTCAGTAGACTGGGAAAAATCCATGTGGCTTTGGCCAAAATCAAACTGTTTTGCCAAGCTTGCTTAATTGTGAAACCTATGGTTATTTGGATGGAAATTTAATCTGTGCCTCTGATTCATTTACTTATTACTCATTAAACTGCTATTTAGTTCGAGCTGTATGAGCTGTAAGAGCTTCCCCAAAACCTTTCTAAACCAAGAATGGATTATAGCAGCATTCAGTGAGGCCGGCTTGACTCATATTTAAACTGATCCAAAGCAAGGGCTCAAGGGTTCCACCGGTTAGGCTGAACGAGTTAAGGCAGGACAGGCTGCTTGAGGTGTCAAAGTCTACTCCTCTGCATTTTGAGGTGCACCCCTTTTGTTATCCCAAAGAAATGCCAAGTAGAGTTTTTGTAGATAGATTCAAGTAAATTTCTTATGTAATGAGAAACATTTTCTCTTTCCTTTCTAAGGTTGTTTCTTTGCCACTTAAGGAGGTGGCAGGGATATACCATGCTAGCTAAGAGCATCGACCCTTGAGCCAGACAGCCTGTGTTCAAATCCTTTCCCTGCCACTCAGATGTATGATCTGGGACTGTTTGCTTAATCCTTTTGGGCTGCCTCCTCATCATACACAGCAGAAGGACAATGACAGACCCTACCTTGCTGGGTTGTTGTTGGGGTAATTGGTAGAGTGTCAAAGAACACTTGAAACTGTGCTGTCACAGAGGAGATGCCCTGTGTTGTTGTTGATGGATAGGCTGTGGCATCTAGCTCCCTGCAGCCCTCCCCCAGGACATTATCTTTTCCCCTCTCATCCATGGTTCTGCAGCAGCCAAAGTAGATTTGCCTTCTGCCATTGCAAGCCAACAATCTAACATCCATGTATTGCTTATCACCATGTCAGCTCAAACACAGATGTTCTCAGTGACTGAGCTGTTTAGATTTGTGCCTGGAGAAGCCGGGGTATAAGGCAGTAGGAGTTGAGATGAGGGAACTGTGGGGACTTACAGCACACACACCATCTAAAGGTATTCATTTCAAAAACTTTTAAAACAGCTGATGGCCAAATGAAACTCTACAGGCATGATCTGCTTGGGGTTGGGAATTCCTTATGCCTGAGTATACCATGCACGACCTTTCCTATGCCCCTTTCACCTCCAGCATCCCTGGCTCTGGCTATGTTTTCTCTCCTGCCCTGTCCTCAAGCGCTCTAGCAGCCAGGACAGCAGCAGAACACATCTCGATCTCTCCATACTTAGAGTTCACAGTCTATGTTCGTCCTCACTCACATGCTTGACCCTGTGCTCCCAGCCACGTTGAGCTGGAACTGCCATTGTGTGCCCTGCAATGCCTGTTGCAGCAGCCCACCACCTACAAAGGGCTTCTCTTTCTTGCCTGTGCTCAGTGGTCTCTCTTGCTAGGCAGTGCCAGATGAGGTAAGGTTTCCTGGCTGTTAAGACAAATGCCATACAACAGGTTGACTTAAGAACAGGGATGTATTGGCTTACAGATTCATGGGCTAGAAGGCTTGTTTCCTCCCAGGGTCATTATCTTCTGGCTGGCTGGAAATATTTGGGGTTCTTTTCTATCACATGGCAATGCACATGGCAACGTCTTTTCTCTGTTCCAGATTCCATTCACTTCCAGCTTCTGGCTGTACCCTGTGGCTTCTCTTCCATGTAGTTTCCTTTGCACATCCGACTTCATCCATATTGGATTAGGGCCCCCCCTCCTTCAGGTTGGGCACACCTTAACTAGCAACACCTTCCAAGGTCCTATTCAGAAATGGCTTCACACCCATAGGACCAGGGTTTGGGACTGGAACATGCCTTTTGTGGGGGACATGGCTCAATCCCCAAGAAGGCTTAAACAGCCTCAGCTTAAATCTGGCCTGGAAAACCCCTGGTCAGAAATCCTGGCTTCTGTGGTATGCATGATCCCGTCCTGCACTATTAACCAGCCCACTGGCCAATGGGTACCTGAAGATTTTACTGTGTGTTCTTTAATGCCCTCCTTTCACTTTTATTCAGCTTTTTGCTATGGATAGTCTGTGAAAGTTTCTCAAGGAGATGTTCATTTCTCTGAGCTCTGCTCACCCAGCAGAATGCTTGCACATGATAGATGTTTATGAAATGTGTCCTAATTGTTTCTGTCTTAACAGCCATCACCAAGAATTTGCCAATGTTCACATGCTCATGGCTTATTTGGGACGTGGCACAAGGCTTGGCAAACCCATTTCGTGGTCTTACTCAACTTTCAGTAGAAGTATTGGTATTGTCAGAGGGCATAAAAACCACCCTAGACCAGGTGGGCAATGGCACACATTGTTTGTATGCAGAGCAGGTGCCGAGACAGATACAGGAAGACGTGGCAAGGAAGGGAACTGCAAACTCAGTTTCCATGTGATTAGACACTTTCCATATTTAGCCTCATGGCTAAAATTTGCATAATTATTTTAAAAAGGAAAATTAATTATTTATGACTGTAGCCTTTAACCAAACTGTGCATTTCAAGTAATCACTCTGGGTAATTTAAATAAAATCTTTTCTGTAAACAGTTTATGCTCATTAGAATGAGGAAACTGTTGGTTTATTCAATTAAAAGGACATTATTGCCAGTTTGGATTCTCTGTCTTTTTTTCCACTTCAAAATAGAGGACAGTCACATTGAGACAGATGGGACTTAATTAACTTGTCTCAAAAGTAACCAGATTTTGTGTCTTTTAGTTAATTTTAAAGAAAATGGATTCCCAAAAGCCTTTTAAAAATCCGAACAACTGTTTTAAAACTCTGAAAAGTAGTTCCTGCCCTCCACTCTGACAGAAATGTCTGTTCCCTGGAAGCGTGCAGGGCTTCCACAGGAGCCCAGTGCAAGCCAAGGATAGTTCTCTGCATAGCCCTCATACTGTGTTCTTTCAAGAAGGCAAAATCATTGAGCCTGATCCGTGCTTCTGTAAGTGACACCACAATTTCCTTTGGTTAAGGAGGCTCTTCCCATGAAGGCTGCCATGTTTCCAGGATGCTCTTTGCTCTTACTTGTGGGATGGTTCCCCGAATGCCCATGGCCTGTGAGCTACTCTGGGGCCTGGGGCCCTGGGCATTGGCCCAGGCTCTGGTGGGTATGCAGCTTCACTAGGAAGGGCAAGCTAGTAACTGATGCCAGAGATTAATGGTGGGCCCTGCTACATGTTGGGGTGAAGTTTCTAGAAGCCACAGCCCAGCTTTTACCCCAGAAGCAAGATCCAAAGCTGATCTGAGTAGCACGGGTGAGGCTGGGAGCGTGCTGGACTGAGAAGTAGAAACCAGACATAGCCCTGCCATGAGCTTCCTTTGTGAAATCAGGTGAGCCTTCAGGACTGCTAAAATCAGGTGGTCTGTCTTTTCTTCTTAATTTCCAAAGCTGTTTGATTCAGATTAAATTATTAGAGCCATCCCATGTTAAATAAAGAGCTGCTCTGATTGAACTGGGGTCAGACACCCCTCTTGTTCAATCTCTTTTGTTCACTTGTACTCAGAATCTTTGGACTCCAGAGAAAAGAGTTCACACATTCTTTTTCTGACTAGTTCACAATATATCCTCAGTAAATCGAGCTATGATGCAAATCCAGCTCAGTCAGATATGTATGATTAAGAAGAATCTATTTAATTATAAAACTGAATGTCAAACTCTGTCTTCAGGCATGACTGGATCTAGGTACCCAAGTGCTATCAGGAATCTTCCTTTTGCCATCTCTTGGCTATGTTTTCATCTGTGTGGCTTCATTCTCTGGTAAGGTCATCCTCCCCTTGTGGTTTCAAGACTGCCACTAGTAGCCCCAGGCTTATATTCTACCAGTGGAGTCCCCTCAGAAAAAAGAGATCTCTTTCCTCATGGTCCTGGTCAAGGTTCTGGTGCTGAATCTCATTGCTTCTGCCATGTGCTCATCTCTGCCTGTGAACCCGTCATGCAGGAGTGAGTGACATATCTACCCTTGGATTTGCAGATGGGGTGGGGTTAGCCCCAGTCCAACTAAGAGGACTGAGAGTAAGGGATAGATGGTTCCTCAAAGTCAAATCAAGGTGCTATTGCCAAAAGAAGGGGGAACAGATTCTGTATAGGTGAAAAACAGCTCTTCTCTAGAGCTCCCTTCTAGATCCAATAGCCTATGGATCTAAAAAAAAATCCTACCACTTTTCTTTTGCATCTGTGGAGATTTTGTTCAAGCCTGATAAAGGAGGATTTGTACTTTTGTATACAATAAACTTATGTCTTTATAAAGGGAAAAAGGAGTGGCGGTGGGAGCAGAGGAGAAGATAGAAAATAGAAAATGCCAATCCGTCTCAACTTTCTCAAGTTTGGTCATCTTTCTAGGAAGGAAATGAATAAATTATTTCTGCCTGTTATCATAAATACTTGTTAGTTTACCACCTGATATCTCCTGTGATGCACTGAAGAGAGAGCCAAGACTATAACAGGTTTAATTCTTCTACTTCCTGTGCTCTTTGCAGCTGTTTGGCAGGAGTTCCTTAAGCTCATGTTTCAACCAACTTTTGTATAAATGCCCAGAATTCATGGCTGATTGAGCTACTTGAGCTTTGTAAGCATTGGGGATATATGTGTGCTAAAGGCATAATAGCGCGATGGTTTTGGCTGTGTGATCCAGGTCCACCCAAGCCCAGACTCAAACACTTACCTCCTCCTGAGAGAAACAAAGTCACAAGGGCCAGGTTAGAGCAGTGACATTCTTGGGGATGATGGGGCCAAAGCCTCTTACAACTCCAAGCCCTCAACCCTAGTGAATGAGGTCGTACTGTACCCAGGGCTCCTTTTCTCTAGGTCAGTGTTATGCAGTGGCTTTCAGAGAAAATTGGGTTGATACCCCAAATCTGCCCCTGGCCACTTACGGTAGCTTGTTCAAGTCATTCCTCTCATGAGGCACACTTCCATCTTCTGTAAGACCACGGCTCATTACGTCTACCTTCCCAGGTGGCCTGAGGATTACATGAGATGATGTGTAAAGTGACTGGGATCAGAGGCCTTGGCTAAGAGGTGATAGCTGTTGTTTTCGCCTCTTTTCTCCCTGAGACCATACCCAGGTCTCATTGTATCTCTTGCTTCCTCTTAGGAAACACCTGATCAAGAAGAACAGATACGTCAGCCTAAGAGGACAGCAAGATAATAGTAGTGGTTGGTACACAATTACCCCAGAGCCAAATCCAACCCACTGCATGGTTTCATAAATAAAATTTTATTGGGACACAGCCATGCCAATTCTTTTATATACTATCTCTGGCTTCTTTTGAGCTACAATAGTAGAATTGAGTTGTGACACAGAGACTGTATGGCAAAGCTTAAAATATTTACTCTGACCTTTTATAGGAAAAGGTTACTGACCCCTGCCTAAAGGCACAGAGATGTACTTACCCACAAGGGTGGTTCTCAGACCTGGTCCACACCCCAATTTAGTAGAAGAAGGTGGGTCCCTTTTCACAGGGAGAGAATTTGGTTGGACCTTTGTACAGACAGGGGTTGCCTCGGGCCATCTTTACTTTTTGTTTTCAGTGTAGGAGGAAATTGAACCCCTGCTCAACAGTAGCCCTTTCACCTCTTGCTAGACACATTCCACGTCTTGCTAGACAGTTCCACCCGCTGCAAATAGCCTTTGATCTTGGACTCTGACCCATCCATCTAGCGAGGAGTGAGGCACAAAGTAGAAAGGAAGTCAATTTTTTCCCCTAGCATCCCAGTGATATTTATGTTTAAGTGTCCCAGTGAGTGAAGTTTAACAAAACATGTTTTGCATTGGACTGTTATTTACATGTTATCCTCAGAATCTAATCATTTAAATTAAATGTCTACCTTAGTTTTAAATGGAAATATTTTTGTATTTCTGTAAGAAATATAGAGACAACTGTTTTCTTCTCCACCATGTACCTTGGTTCAATGTTCAATTTGTATCCCTACAGAAAGTCTCATTTCAGTAATTAGCCTTCAGGTTTGCAGCAAATTGAAATACATGTAATGAATCATCATTTGTTCTCTCTTATTCCCATGTTATTATCTTACTGGCAGTATAGAATAGACCCACAGGTAATACAATTTGCTTGTTTTTGATTCAGATTGCATTGAGTCCGTATAGATCAATTTCAGGGAAAATGGACATCTTCAATAGTAAGTCTTCAAATTCATGAACTTGAAATATGTCTCTATGTATTAAGATCTTCTTTAATTTCCCCCAGCAATGTTTCTTAGTTTTCAGTATACATCTTGCACATCTATTCTTAAATTTATCCCTATTTTATGCTTTTGATATTACTGTACATGGTTATTTTTTCTAGTTATTTTTGCTAACACATTTGATTTTTTATTATATCCTTATACTCTGCATTTTTACTATATTCAGTTATTAATTCTAAGAGCCTTACAATCTAGTCCTTAGGATAGTCTACCTAGTCCATCATGGTGCCTGCAAATAAGATAGTTTTACTCATTTCTAATCTATGGCTTTTATTTCTTTTTTTTGCCTTATTGAATTGACTACAACCTCCAGTATAATGCTAAGTTTAAAAAAAAAAAGAAAGTGCTTCCAAGCTGAAGGACAACATTCAGTCTTTTACAATTATTTTACCTGTAAGTTTTTCATAGTTGACCCTTACGAGGAAGAAGTTTTCTTCTTTTCTTAGTTTGGTTTTGAATTTTGTCAAACTTTTTTTTTCTTATATATTTAGTGAGATAATTATATACTTTTCTTCTTTATTAATGTGGTTTTCCAGTCACTATTGCTGTTTAATAAACATCCCAAGAAGTAATGACATGAAATAGCCGTTTTAGTATACTCACAAATGCTGTGGCAAGAATTTGGATAGGGAACATTGAGGATGGCGTATCTCTATTCCATGATGTCTGAGGTTCTAGCTGTGAAGATTCAAAGGCTAAGGTGACTTGATGGCTGGAGATGGATTTTATATGGAGGCTTTTTTATGCACATATCTGGTGAGTGATGAGGGCTGTTGGCTAGGACATCATTTAGACTATGGGAATACCAACACTTAGCACTTTACATTGTTTTGTCATGAAATCACTTTGCATAGACAACTTTGAATTTCCATATACCATTATGGCTAAGTTCCAAGAGAAAGGTAGACACGCATGACATTTTTATAATCTATTCCTGGAACTCACATTGTGCTATTTTCCCATACTTTCTGGGCTGAAGCAGTTCCTTTGAAACTGGTTTGCAAACCAGTTTCAAAGGGAGAGGACATAGACCCCAATACTTTATAGGAGGAGCATCAATGTCACATTTAAGAAAGAGCATGGTGTGAGAGATAATGTTATGGCCAACTTTGGAAAATGCAATCTTCTACATGTGGCAAATTAAAATGATTGGTATCAATTTTAAGAATATTATAATAACTTTCCATTCCTGAAATAAACCCTTTTTGGTCATAGTATTTATTTTCTTTTTATATACTTCTGGATTTGGTTTTACTAGTACTTTAAGGATTTTTGCTCCTATGTTCCCAAGTTACTATCATTCTAGAGTTTTCCTTTCTTGAAATGTGTTTGTTGGGTTTTGGTAATTCTGGTCTCATTAAATGGGTCAGGACATATTTCATTCTCCATTATTTTCTGAAAAAGTTTGCATAAGATTTGTGTATTTCTCCTTGAATGTTTGTTAGAATTCACTAATAAAACCATTTGGATGAGGAGTTTTTTTTGTGATAACGTTTTAATTCCAAATTCATTTTCTTTTATAGATAGGCTCTTTGGAGTTTATATTTCTTATATCAATTTTGCTCATTTGTATTTAAGGAACTATTTCCATTTTATCTAAGTCATTGAATTTGTTGTCATAAAGTGGTACATATTATTCTCTTATCCTTTTAATGTCTTTAGGATCTATGATGATATGCCTTCTTTCATTCCTAGTTATTGGCAGTCTATGGTCAGTTTAGCTACAGGTCCCTCCATTTTACTTATGTTTTAAAAGAAACAGCCTTTGGTTTTAATAATTGCACTCTCTTGTTTGTCTTGTTTGTTGTGTTGATCTTTTTCACTCGTTTTTACCCTCTTTGCTTGGATTTAATTTGGCCTCCTTTTGCTAACTTCTTAAGTAGAAGCTTTGATCACTGATTTCACACATTTCTCCTTTCCTATTGTAAGCATTTAAAGCTATACATTTCTTTCAATGCAATGCTTTAGTTATATCTCACAATTTTTGGTATGGTTTGTTTTCATTTTCATGCTGTTCAAAATATTTTTAATTTCCCTTATGATTTTGTTTTTGGCCTCTGTCTTTGGGTCATGGGTTATTTAGATACTTCCAAATGTTTTCAGATTTTACTAGATGTGTTATTGTTACTGATTTCTAATTTAATTCTCATGCTAAAATAATATACTCTATAGGATTTCAATCATTTTAAGTTTATAGAGGCTTATTATAAGACTTATTACCAGTCTTATTGAGACTTGTGTTATGGCCCACCAAATGGGCTTTCTTGGTGAATATTCCTTATGTGCTTAAAAAAATATGTGTATTATGTAGTTATTTATGTATTGTTCTATAAATGTAAATTAGGTCAAACTGGTTAATAGTGATGTTCAAGTCTTGGCTCGATCTCTTCACTGATTTTCTTTTTGGTCATTTTATCAATTAGTAAGAGAGGACTATTGAAATCTCCAAGTAAATTTCTGGATTTATTATTTTTTGGATTCTGTCAATTTTTATGCTATTTATTATGAAACTCTATAATTAGGAACATACACAATTCCTTGTCCTGAAGTCTGTATTAACACTTTTTTTATGGTTTTTATTTTGTGGTATATTTTCCCATTCTTATAACTTAGACCTATGTATCTTTTTATTTAAAATATGTTTCCTGGGAAACGGACTTGGCCAAGTGGTTAGGGCATCTGTCTACCACATGGGAGGTCCGCGGTTCAAACCCTGGGCCTCCTTGACCCATGTGGAGCTGGCCCATGCGCAGTGTTGATATGCGCAAGGAGTGCCGTGCCACACAGGGGTGTCCCCTGCGTAGAGGAGCCCCACGCGCAAGGAGTGCACCCTGTAAGGAGAGCCGCCCAGCGTGAAAGAAAGTGCAGCCTGCCCAAGAATGGTGCCGCCCACACTTCCCATGCCACTGATGACAAAGAAGCGGACAAAGAAACAAGACACAGCAAATAGACACAGAGAACAGACAACCGGGGGAGAGGGGGAATTAAATAAATAAATAAATCTTTAAAAAAATAAAATAAAATAAAATAAAATATATTTCCTGTAGAAAAATACAGGTAGATCTTTTTATTTCCTTTTTACCCAATCTGACAGTATCTAAATTTTAAATGATGTGTTTAGTCCATTTACATTTAATATAATTTTCTATATTCTCTGATTTTGAGTTCATTATCTTGTTACTTACTTCATATACACATCATATGTTATTTTTTCTTCTTTTTTCTTCCTTTTGAATTAATTGAGTGCTTTTCAATTCCATCTTATCTCTACTATTGGCTTAATAGTAATACATGGCAGTCATGTCTCTTAAATGATTGCTCTAGTGTTAAAATTGTACCTTTAATTTCTCAGAGTTTGTCTTCAAATAATATTACAGTAATTAAGTTATAAAGGAAGGAAGTTATGCCATTATACTTATGTGCCCTCTTCTGTCCCATGTTCTATTATTATCATACTTTTTCCTCTCACATATGTTGTAAACCCCACAATATATTGATTTTATTTTCCTTTAGACAGTTAATTAAAAAGAGAGAAAAATCTTACATTTACCCACATATTTTCCATTTCTGGTGCTATTTATTTCTTTGTATAGATTCAAGAGTCCATCTGGAATCATTTTCTTTCAGCTGAAGAACTTCTTTTAATCTTTCCTATATGAAGTTCTGTTGGCAATGAATTCTCTCAGTTTTGTTTTCTTTTGTCTACAAACATTTTATTTCACCTTTTTTGGAGGGATGTTTTTAGTGAACATAGAATTCTAGGTGGGAAATTGTTTTCCTCCAGTAATTTAAATATATTGATCTATTATCATCTGACTTGCATTGTTTCTTATAAGAAGTTAGTGATAATTTTTACCTTTGCTCTCCTATGCACATGTGCCTATATTTTTTTGTTGCTCTTAAGCTATTTTTGTTATCATTGGTTTTCACTAAATTTATTATGATACTTTTGGTGTTGTTTATTTGTGTTTATCTTGCTTGAATTTTACTATGCCTCTTGTGTGGGTTTATATTTTGTATCAAATTCTGAAAAATGTATAAATTATTTTTTCAAATATTTTTCTGTCCTTAGCCCATACCATGCCTATATAGAATTTCAACTACCCATATATTCATCTACTTGATATTGTCCTACTGGTTATTGACATTCTTCTTCAACCAATTTTTCTCTCTATCTTTCATTATGGATTGCTTTTATTGCAATGTCTTCAGGTTCACTGTTCTTTTCCTTTGTAGAGTCTAATCTGCTGTTATACCTATTGTGTCTTTTTAATTTAAGTACTGTGGTTTTCAACTCTAAGAGTTCCATTTGATTAGGGTTTTTGTTTGTTTGTTTTTGCTTTTAGTTTTTATTAATTTCTTCACTCTGCTCATGTTTTCCTTTAAATCCTTGATTATATTTATAACTGATTTAAAGGCCATATTTGCTAATTATATCATTTCTTGGTATAGTTCTACTTAATTGATTTCCCTCTAGAAGTCACATTTTCCTGTTTCTTTCTATGAAAATTTTTATTAGGTAGCAAGTGATATGATTTTGATTACAATAGTGGGTATTATGTTATGAAGTATTTGCATATGGTATTTCTTTAAAGAGTGTTGAGTTTTGTTCTGGTAGTCATTTAATTTACTGTGTATCAGTTTGACCCTTTCAATGCTTATTTTTTAAGATTTTGTTAGGCATGTCTGGTGTGTCTTTCACTTTAGGGATAAGTTATTTCTAATCCTAGGGCACAGCCTTTCTGAGGTTCCTACTCCATTACCTAGGTATTTAGCAAAGTCTTTTACTCTGGCTGATTGGAACTTATTCTTTTCCAATCTTATTGAGAGAAAATCTTTTTTTCTTTTTAATGTAGAGCACCACGGAAGTTATTCCCCACTGCTACATATCCCACCCCCAATAACTATACTTTATCTTACCCTATACATGATCATTTTAGTATTAAAATCACAGATTCAAAAATACTTCTCTACAGATTTCTGGAATTCTTTCTCTGTGGTATTCTGCCTTGCAAGTTCTAGCCATCTCAAACTTCCCAAGCTCTGTTTCCTCAATTTAGCTCATCTACCAGACTCTGCTTGGACTCACCCTCCGTGCTCTGATATTTGTTAAATGCCCCCAGGTAGAGAATTGGAGTGATCATGACATTCACCTCATATTTTCCTCTCTTTAAGTCTGTTATACTTGTTGTCCAGTGTCTAGTAACATTTATCCTATGTTTATAAATTTATTTATTCAAATTCTCTTTCTATCCAGTGTTTTGTTTGTGACAGGAGGGCTAATACAGTACTAGTAAGTTCATGGTGCCCACAAGCTGAAATCTAGGAATAAAATATTATTATTATTATTATAATTAATTGTGTGCTTTTCTTAAAAAATTAATTAATTAAATTACTTTTGTTCATTCATAGTCAAGAAAAAATTAACATTTTAAATTAATTTTAGCAGGGAGTAATGTTTATCTTTTGTATTCCTTGACTTCGTTGCTTATCTTATGTTTCAGGTGTAAATTGACAGCATTTTCTATCTAGTTCTTAGCATTTGGGTTTCTCTAGTTCTTATATGTGAACTTCAGAAGCAAATTTGTCTCTTTGAGGATGGGCCTTCATGTCACTAATAAGACCTGACTTTCTTAAGAGAAAAAGTTTTGAAGACTGGCAAAAAGAAACTTGGAAATAAAGATGTTCAATAAGAGTTACTTTGCATTATGATTTAATTGTAAATTAATCAAGACCATAAGAAAAATTCCACTAAAAATACACATGGACTTCAAAAATTCTATGAACATGTGTTTGGCAAAGTGTGCTTAAGGATTGCCAAACCCCAGATTTTGTGAGGGGGTAGGGGGGGAAAATACACTTCCAGAGAATCAGCAGTCTTGGCATCTAGCAGACCTCCTCTCTAGACATGACCAAAAGGCCTGAAGTAGCATGAAAATGAGTGTGCTGGCGTGCTTCAGTGGAGGGCAAAGCGGCCCTCTTGTCTACTGGCATGAAGACCACTGCATTTTTATTATACTTTGTAGTCTCTTTGTTATCCGTTAATAGTATATTCTAAGTTTTTAGGAAAAGAAAAATTGGATTATTTGACTTGCGTCTCCTATTTGGTCAAAAAGCAATCTTGGTAGTTAGTCTCAGTTTTCCCATCTACAGAATGTATTAATAAGTGATTGTGTAATACCTACAGTGTGGTTGTGAGAATTTCTCAGAATGCCTTCAGGGCCCTAAGTTCAATGCCTGGCTTAGAGCAAGCACTCAGATGTGAGAGCTCTCATTCTTAGGAAGTAGGATCCAGTCTAGCCTTCAGAGGTGCTTACATACACAAAGAGAGCTAATACCTTTCAGCACATTGCTTTATTGCTTCTTTCTGTTTAACCAGGTGAACATAAAATATATTCACTTGTGGGCCAAGGTAAAGCCCTGTGGAAGAGAAGGAAATGTTCATAGTCTTTTTATACAAAAGAACTTTTTCTATACTAAAATCACAGACCTGGAATGTTTCCTGAAGTATTTCCTAGTTCAGAAGATGGACAAAGAGTTTTCTGTTACCCACAGCTGACAGACACATTATCCTCAACTGTGTCTTTAATGTGTTCACCTTGATGAGATACACGCTTGATGGTTGGAAGAACTACAAAGCTATTGCTTTTATTTCCTAACTTGTTTATTTTTCTGTAGGAGGCAGGAAATGGAAGGGCCACATTGATCCTTGAGTTGATATAGACATAGATGGAGATGGGATGGAGATGGAGATGGAGATAGAGAATTATCACTGCCTCCCAGGAAGTTCAGTGAAAGCTTCATACCATCAACTATTTTCTAGAGCAGCAGAGAACCCATTTTCTGGGAAACACTGCTCTGGAGTGGCCTTCTGTGATTCTTTTATTATTATTTATTATTTTTTCAAAAGAAGCTTTAGATTACATAAATGTTACATAAAAATATACAGGATTCCCGTGTACCTCATCCCCTCCCTCACTTTCCCCCATTAAACAACATCTTTCATTAGTGTGGTTCATTTGTTACAATTGGTGAACACATACTGAAGCACTGCTACTAACCATGTTTGGCAGGGGAGGGTTATTGATGCAGGGCACGGGGGATGTGGGGATATACCAGAAAGGGCACACCTGGGCATGCTTCTGTGGAATGTGAAAGTGTCCATCTTGTCATAGGGTGTTATCTCAGTGGGTGGAGACCCACAAAATAAACAAGAAGATATTAAATTCCCATCTAGGGGAGTCCTACTATGTTCTCACATAGAGGGGCAAAAGTCTCTGGGGAACATAAGCTATGATTCTTTGAGGTTATCTTTCGCATGACCTTTAAGAGATGGACTGTCGTCATGTGACCTCTTGGGATTTTCTAACTGATGCTTGCTCTCTGTCTTGAAGGTAGCCATTGCTGTAGTTTACATGGAAGCAAGCTAGAATATCATTGCATCCTTTGTTTCCAGGGTAAGTTCTAGATCAAGAAGAGGTAGGATATCTGTCTCCCTCTGGCTTGTGATCTATTTGAATGGTATTTCCCCATGATTTGTCTGCCTGTATGCAGGAATGTTCTACCTGTAATCATGTAGGTGAGCAGATGAAGAGCGCCGTGGTGAGCCTGGCATTCACCCCTGCTGCAGCTGGACTCTGTTGTGTAATTCCAGCGGGTGTAGAAGTCCATGCTCATTGCGATTAACCATCTGTAGGGAAGCTGCTCTACTCAGAGCCGCTATTTTGAGAGGTTTACAATTCAGCCATAAAATCCAAGTGTAGCCACTTAAAGTTGTTAGAAAACATGACAATATTATATGGCTTTTATGTACCTCTCCCTTTCTATTTTTTGAACCATTTTACTTGGGTGATTCTTCTTTAAATTTTTCACTTGCAACATGAAAAAGCAAAAAACATGCTAAAATATACCAATCACTTTGCTTTTATGTGGCTTCTTGAGTTTGTCATCTGTATCAATGGCTTCCAGAACTTTTGCACACCTTTTTATAACTATCTTAATGACCCTGTTTTATAAAAAGCTTTTATAAACTTTGTATCTATGCACTATTCACTTCAGAGCTATTATATGCCAAAAGCTGTTTGCAAACTAAAATATTATTATGGATATAAACCTCTTTTATTGTTAAATAGAAATGAGTAACCCAAATAAAGAACAAAATGTGGACTCAAGGAAATTGCTTGAGAAGTCTGGAAGGAGATCTGCTTTGTAAGATCCTATTTCATCCTTGAAGGCTCCAGACATTTACAAGATGCCCCCAACCTTGAAAATTCCATGAAATATGACACTTAAAATATTGCTCACTTCGGCTACTGTGTTATGAAATGTTCAAGTGTTGCTTACAAAAAAATTCATTACTTAGCTTCCTTTTGAGCATTAAACTTCTCACATCAAAAGACGCAAATCTCTGTAACTCTTCATTATGCCTACTAAAGATGTCAAAGATGTTATCCAGTATCTTATATAGTGGTATTTTCCATGAAAAAAATCTGTCAGGATTTAGTAATAATAAGATTTTCTGTTCCACTGCAGCACGTGTTTCTATAATGCCAGTTAGCTCATATGCAATTGGTAAATAGAGAATGATGTCATTAAAAGACAATGTCTCATTGGTTCCCATGACCTTTTACCCAGACTGCTAATGTTTTGCACCACTAAGGAAACAGGAGTGAAAGCAGAATACAGGAATGCGGCAGAGAACAGCAGGCTGCAAAGAAGCATAGCACTGTGTATGAAACATGTTCTTCCTCGTGCCTCCATTTGCTTGCATGTTCTCTCTTGGAAGTGTTTGCTGCCTCTTTCACCCTAATCTTTGAGCATTTTGCCTTCGTCTTCATTATTCAGCAACCTCATTCCTTCCTTATACCTCCTACCTTCAAACTATCTTCTCTAAACTATTGAAATGTTAAGTACTTTATTTTTTAATAGGAATTTAACATGACTTGTAAACTGTGCTTATGTTTATTAAAGTTGTGTGTTGCTTGTTTAGTTACCAGCCCATGGTAACAAGTTGCTAAGGGTTTGAGTGGTCTGTCCCGTAAGCTCTGTTATTTTTAGGGTGCAGTTTTATAGGATGTGAGGATTCATGCCATAGCAGAAATGTTTGTAATCATACTTGCCTCAAGCTAATAGTTTACTTTTAAAATTATGGACATTGTGAAATGCACAACTTACTGGGATGGCTGCCTAGAAAATACAGCAACAATGGCTTGCACATCCTTTGTGAGTAGACAGAGTACATGTTTACCTTCATTTCTGGCCCCTTTGATTTTTTTTTTCCTATGAGAAACACTGTCTGTGTACTCTCTCCACTGCAGACATGGAGAGTGGCTGCAGAGTGGTTCACTTTGGGGGGAAGAGTTTTTCTGGTTATCTTTCTAGGAGACCCAACATTTCTAGTTAAGTTGCTAAACAGATTTCTTTGCGGTTCCACATTTTGGCTGATCCCTGCAAATTCCCCCTTGAAGACATCTGTTGAGTGAAGTAATGGCTTCATTGCAGACTCTTGAGTTTTCATTAATTTTCCTCCAAGGGTGTTTTATGTCTCCTTTTGTTGGGAGGGTGGGGACCCATTCATCTATTTTGGAAGGTTTCAGGTTCTCTGGCTCACTGTGTCTCCTGGTGAAGCTCTCCTGGTCATTGCTGATCCTTCTGGTTCTCTGTGTCTATGACTGGTCCAATGGGCTCTCTGCTCTCAGACCACCAGCCCATGGTCATCCCAGGCAGCTGCAGATCCAGGTGACTAGAGACTGAAAGAAACGCTCAGTGCCTTCCTCTGTTGCACCCTTGTTGGTACTTGCCTTCCTACATCCCTTTCCTCCCCCAACCATCTCATCACAGTGGCTCCTTATATGGCCCTGACTTGGCTTCAAGTTCACAGTCTCTCAGGAATTATATGACATGCATAAATTATTAAACATTTTTGCAAATTAAGTTTTAATTAGAACCAGCAGTTTAGAGCATCCAACTGGAAACAGTCGCAACATTGAAAAGTGACACTGGTAGGGTGGGAGTTCAGGAGAAGGTCTGAATATTTTGCATCCTGTTCAGGTATTTCCAAAATGAATGCTGCAAAAAAAGAGCTTCCTTCCCTATTAGGTCCTCCTTAATTGACACCATTACTTTAGACTAATATCTTCATGCCCCTTAGCCCTAGATTGCCATGTCAACTTTGCCAACTTTTCTTTCAGTTCTACCAGCCGGTGTTTTCACAGGGTACTGAAAGGATCTTGGGCTTCTCTACATTGCCAGAGCTCCAATTCAGATACTTTGTCAGCAGGATGACCACCCCAAATAAAGCTGAAGCATGACACTTTTAATTAGAACCTTATTTTTCCAATACAATGCAGAGTTCAAGTCAGATGAGAAATGACTTCTTATTGTGAGAAATTTCAGAATATTGTAACAAGCGAAATGTCTGGGGCTTTCCTCCAGCTGATAGTCCTTAGCAATATGTAATGTGAGAATTGTTCTGGTCTGTCCATTAATAATCCACATTTTCCAGCGTCCCAAAAAATGTCTGCCATCAAGTGAATAATTTATGCAGGTTTGCCTTTCATCTAGGGAGAGTTATACTGCTAGCATAAAAAAATATGTATTTTCATATGAAGTTAAGTTTAAAAAATCTGACCTTTAGTTATCATTTCACTTATTTTCTAGTAAATAACCTGGTTATGCCAGTCTGCAGTGACCAGTGCAGCATTCTTTGTAGACCAGCAACATAGCTAGCCACTTGGTCATTCAGGAATTTTCAAGTTTATTATTCTGTCTTTAAAATATTTGGACCCATGGCTTTCAAATCCATGTGATCTGTATTTGAACTTACTGGAAATTTTTTTTAAACAATACGACTTAGTATTGGCTTGGAGATAGTGAAAGAAACATGGAAAAAGTAAATCCCAGGCAGAGTATAAATTGGTATATCTTTTCTTGAGGGCATTTGGACTTAAATATGTACATGCCCTTTGACCAACAATTCAACTTCTTGAGAATTTGAGAGATTATGCAGCAATTTAACTATAGGATGTTTATTACAGTTTTTCAATTACTAACCAGGTAAAAATAGCCTAGTTACATAGCAATGAAGAATTCAATAAGTACATTATTATATATTCAAATAATAAAATACCATGCAATCATGTGTATGATATTAACTGAGATCAAAATGGATATTAACACCATAGGTAGTTTCAGATGTCCTCTTTTATATTTAATTTTCTGTAAGGGATATGCATTACTTGTGCTGTTTTTAAAAAGAAACTTTAAAAAGTATGTGTGTTGGAAGGAAAGGTCTTTCTGCCCATCTTTTATTTTCAATATACCAGTAGAAGAAGTTGTTCAAGTCTCCATCTGCACCCCAAATTAAAATCACTATTAGATTAGAAATCACTATTAAATTTTATATGGTCAAGTTAAGATAATATCCAAATTGATGAAAGCAAGAAAATTTGGAATACATAGACACCACTCTCCCCATGAATCCTTCCAACAAGATTTGAAGGAATAATAAAATATGAAGCAAAAATTGGAATAGGGATTTTTGAATAATTTTAAAGTAGGAAAGTCAATATGTTTGTTTTCAACTGTTCACCTTGTTTTTGTTCCTGTCTTCTATTCTGCAGAGTTATCTATTCCTACAATTCCCATGAGCTCCTCCTATTCCTGCTCCCTCATCACCTCCATCCTCAAGGGAATAGTTGAAGCCATGAGATTGAATGAGGTTGCCCCACCTATGAACTGTAGAATGAGTGAAGAGGGGACCATATGTAAGGAGCTGGATGAGGAATGTGGAGTAGAGGAAGGAGACTAGCATTCATGAGAAAACCAGGCGAGGAGATTTCAAGGAGAAGGAGAATGCCACAGAGAGGCACCTTTTTGTCCCCTGACTTACCCTTTATAATCATAAAGGCCAGAATAACTCCCAGACCTCAGAGAAATATGATGACCCCTGTTTGTAAATGAATTTCAAATATATCATTGGAAACCTTTTGAGGGAATTACTCCTGAGTACTTTCTAAGTTGAGTAAGTAGTTATGGAAATATGTTGATGACTCCCTTAATTTGCATGAGTAAAACTATTCCTGAACAGCCATGGTATATGCATAGACATGGCCAGCTGAAAGTTTCTATGGGAAAGCTGAGAAAAACTCAGTTGATTCAGGATGCCCCAATGACTCCTACTTAGCTGAAAGCCACGGAAATCTCAATTCCATGGCTGTGTCTGGGCTTAAATGATGCTGTCAGTGCAGAGTTCTCTCCATCTCACTGTGCTGTTCACCTTCAGGCCCCTTGTAATAGCCCATCCCCAGCATCACGTCCTCTCTGGTTCTAATTAAAAGGAGGGAAGGAAAGAAGGGAAGAGGAGTGGTAAAGGGGAAGAGGAGCCTATTTTCGGTTACTCCTATAGAAACTTCTATAGAAGCCTCCATTGTACAACCTCAGGGATGAGGTTGCATCTCTGAGCTAATTGAAGTGGTCAGGGGAAAGTAATTAGTTGATTGGTTTTGGTCTGGGCACTGTCCACATCATAGTAGTTGGAGAAAAAAGGAGAAACCTACCAAATGAAAGGAGCTGTATGATGAAACCAGAGAGTCATGTGTCCACTCTAAAACTCACATATCATCTCGTGTACCTCATACGGGCCATATTACTTCTTCACAGTGGGTTGTGTGGACAAAGAAAAAACATGTTCTTTTGCTTATGAAGTATTTGAGAATTGATAAACTCTCCTTAGAGTCTGTGCAGACAACCCCATTTTAGACTTCCACCTTCAGGTAAATTCATGCACTGCTCATTGTTGCCCCAATCAACAGGGCCCAGGGCAGTATCCCAAATTCAGTCTCATGTGGGTCCACATGGCTTTTCATGACTGTGAGGCCATGTGCTATACTCCAAATAGATGTTCGCCTCTGGTCCATGGGAACTAAAGATAGAGCTATAGGAAGATAAGTATGTACCTGTTCTCACTGCCAAAAAAGAAAAAATACAAAAACGAAACATGGCCCAGCAAGAAGAGTCTGATTCCAGGTCCACAGTACCATCTCTTACTTTAGTTTCCTCAGCTGCTAAAGCAAATGCCATGCAAAGGGATGGTTGACACATGGGAATTTAAGGGCTCACGGTTTTGAGGCCAAGAAAAACTCAGAATCGAGGCATCATCAAGCCGATACTTTCTTCCCAAAGACTGTGGAGTTCCGGGGCTGGCTGCCAGTGCTCCTTGGTCCTTGGCTCCCCTATCACATGGCAATGCACATGGTCACCTCTGCCGCCCTCTCCGTTTTCATCCAGGTTCTGCTGAATTCAGCATCTTGCTTCCCATGGCTTTCTAGCTGTCTGAATTTCAATCTACTTATGAAAGACTCCAGAAATAGATGAAGAGTCATCCTGGTTGAGGTGGGCCACATCAAAAGATCCTATTTACAGTGGATTCACATCCATAGGAATGTATTAAGATAAAGAATATGTTTTCCTTGTGAATACATAACCCCAAACCAACACACCTTTCACACAACACCAGATTGGGGCCAACCTTGGAAACTCTGGAGCCTACAAGGTCAAGGAGTAAAACTAGCAAACATTAGTAGGGACTTGGCACGTATTTTCTCATTTAATCCTGACATGAGTCTCATGAAATAGTGTTATCACTACAGTCTTATAGATAAGAAATCTGGAGCTCAGAGATGATATATTGTTATTCAAGTTCTTGGCACTAGTAAGTGGTAGAGCTAGGATCTGAAACTAGGTCTTCCTGATTCAAAGTCCTCCCTACTTCCTTCTTCTTTTCCTTCTCCTTTTCCTCTCCTTCCCTTCCCTCCCTTTCCCTTTCCTTCCCTGTCTTTCCTTTTCCCTTTTCCTCCCTTATTTTCTTATATTTTTCCTTCCTTTCTCCTTCCCTCCCTCCTTCCTTCCAACCATCCATCCATCCATCCAACAAATATTTATCTAATTCTTTCCATGGACCAGGCACAAGTCTAGGCCTTGGTGATAAAACAATGAATATGACAGATAAGGCCCCTGGATGGATCTTGAGTTCCTCTGTGAAAAAGTGCTAAAAATATAAATAAGAAGATTACAGAATGCAGTAGATACTAAAAAATAGGGGGGAAAAATAAGATGATACTACACAGGGAGAGTTGGGGTGGAAATTGGGATTCTTCTCAGAGGAGGTGCCACCTGAGCTGAAGCTTGACTGGCGGGGAGGAATGAATGAGACCAGTAGGGGCAGTCCGGGAGATGCCATCTGGGGAGAGCAGAGCATCAGCCAGCCAGAGAAGAAGCCACGCAGGCGCTTGGAGGCAAGCAAGGCTTGGACAATAGGGCTGGCAAAGCCATCTGGTTTATACTTTTAGATCATCTGGGTGTGGTGTAGAGAAAAAGAGTAGGGAGCAAGCGGGAAACTGGGTAGACCAGATGAGCAATAATGGTGGTTTGGCCTGGGTGGCAGAAGTAGATGAATTTGGGACAGAACCCACACTGCCAAATCTTAGCTCATTGGATCGTTTCCTCTCCTTGGCATAGGTTTTGGAGTTTGAGCCACTTCATGGAACTTCTCTTTTATGGAGGAGTAAGGATCTTTATCCACATGGCTTAATGAAGAAGAATGAAAGATTATAAATGCAAACATCCATAAGAGGAAAAATGAACACAAGGAGCCTTTGCAGCAAGCAGGGATTTATCGCTCATTCATAAGGCCTGGGGCAAAGGGCCAGTTTTACAAATGGAATAAACATATGTAGGCCAGGCTTTTATGTTTCACACAGTTGGCAGGAAGATACTTTGTTTCCAGTTTGGTCTTTACAAATTTCATAGGGAAATGTGTTGTTTTGATCAATAGATCTTTAATTGGAGTTTTATTTTTGAAAGAGAGGTCACTCAGCTCTGGAACTTTTTTGAGCTAGAGCGACGGTTGTCCCCTCACTCGTCCTCAAGGCTCTGCGTGAAACTCTGACAAGGAGTGAGGCAAATTAGGAAAGTCAAAACAAAAATACTCCCTTCTCCTCTGTGTCTCTTCGGGAAATACCTTCTTTCTTTAGCATCAGGGACTCAAAGCTCAGCGGGATCTCCTTTTCTCTCACCCCCCTACTCCTTCACAGGCTCTTTCCTGACTCCTCCTTGCCCCATGGGCCTCTAATGGCAGAGGGGCCCAGGATTCAGGCCCACACTTAAACTTGCCTCTATCTGCATTTGCTCCCAAGGCAACCTCATCTACATGCTGAGTCAGCAAGCTCAGGCTCTTCCCAGAACTCAAACTCCAGACAGCCAGCTCCCCCCTCTGCCTGCATGTCTAAGAGACATCTTAAAATTTGTCGGTTTTAGACAAGACTACACTCCAATTATTTTTCCTCGAACATATTTCTCAATCAGTGGCAGTTCCCTTTTTGTATTTGCCTAGGCCAGAAACCTTGACATCATCTTCGATGTCTTTCCTTTTCTCATAGCATCTTCCAGTCCATCATCTTTACCCTCAAGTCAATCTAGAGGCAGACCACTACTCACAACCTCCACCACTAGCAGCCTGGTCCAGGCCTCTATGGAGAGTAGCCTCCTCACTGGTCTCCCTTCTTAAATCCTGGCTTTGCTCCTCTCTGGCTACGTTACCTTGGAGTTTTGTCATTTACAAAATTGGGACAATAATACAATGTACCTTGTTGTGAACTTTCAATAAATTAGTATAGGTAGAGTGCTTAGAATGGTGGATAGCACATTCTAATATTAGCTATTATGAGCACCTGCATTACTGCTACCGCCACCCTAGTGTGTGGCTACCATCTTTAAGATTCCCTCATAGTTCAGAATGACTGCTAGAACTCCAGCCATCACATCTGCCTCTCCAGAAATAGGATGGAGGGAGTCTTTGAAAGGACAAACCACATTCCTGTACATCTTATTAATCACAACTTAGTCATTTGAACATGCTGACTCTAATGTGGTCATTTAGCTATGCCTGCCTAAAAATTGGGTTTCTTATATCAAGATGGAAGGGCATAATGGCTAATGGGAGGCAACTGGCAGTAACTGTGCTAAGAATAGGAGGTATCTGATATTATGAGAGAATACTGTGATGGCATATGACATGAGAGGTCAGAAAAGGGTGAGAAATAAGTGTTTACTAGGCAAGGTGGAAGGGAAGTGAAGAGCTCCAGATGGAGGCAAAAGCAAGGTAAATGTCCGGCAACAGGAGAGGGCATGTCAAATATTTATGCTATGCCATGCGTCATGTACCATATGCTGAGACACTTGGTGGGCTGGACTCTGTCCTCCATCAGATTCCCCCTTAAGGGGTCATACCAGGATTCCTCGTCCCCCTTTCTCCTATAGGGGACACCCAGAAGGAGCGGCCTATGAGGGCTCCAAATCCTTCGGGGGCTCGGGTTGGTGCTTCTGTCCCTTGGTCTTCATGAGATCAGCCCTGGGAGCCTGGGGTTGGAGCCGAGGCAGGGACTACAGAGTGACTTGGTTTGACCCCCAGCTTGGCCATTTCTTGGCAGGGTACCCTTGGTGGGGTCCTTAGCCCTTCTAAGCATTATCTGTTTCCTCATCTCTAAACTGGGGATGATACTAGTATCTGGCCCAGAGAGCCAGTGAGGAAGTCCAGAAGAGCTAAAGCAGGTAAGGTGCTTAGCAAGACCTGGTCCATCATGTGCTCAGCTAAGAGTGGCTGTTTCTGTTATTTGCTGTCATCTCACATCCTCGCCATCCTCACCTCCATTCTCTCCTACCTGGCCTGAATTCTCAGTCTTTCCATGTTTGCGTCTTTTGAGTACTTGAGTACATCCTACATCCGGCTCTTCCTTTGGAATGTGCAAACCCAAAAGTATGCCACAACCTCTTTCCTTATTCTTCTTCCAAAAAATTATCTTTCTTGACCCTCCCTTTTAAAAATGACTTGAAGACATGTACAGTTGGATATAGAATCCTGCAGTCTGGGGGTGCTTGGCCTAGATGGTCCATGAAGCTGCTTGGTCCAGACCCCAGTGAGAAAACAGTCCCATAAAGGTGGGGCTGGGCTGGCAATATCTGACTAGAGGGCACTGCAGAGGAAAAGGCATCCAGAAGAATGTGTGCAGCGGGAGAGGAGTTGCCCCACCTCAGGTTGTGTGAGGATGGGGTGCTCCCAGACTGTTTAGATGCATATCCACTCGTCAGTGAGATAGTCCACACTATGTTGAAGTCTGTACCAGGCATATGAGAATCTGAGCATTTCATATCCTTCTGGCAGGATGTGAAAGCCATCATCTTAGATTATCAACATGGTATAGGGTTGGGACACAGATCCAAGGCAGTTACCCAAATATCTTACCCTGTAGCCTAGTAATCAGGTATCTTATCTAACCAGGAGAGCACCAGTCATAGTTTGGAGAACTTCAGACATGTGTACAGCTGTCATGGAACATATGACCTAGCAAGGGAGAGACATTGAACAAATACATTACACAAGTAATTATATATGTGCTCCAAACTATAAAGAAAAAGTATAATAAGACCTGTAGAGATCATCGAGTCAGGGATATGTTTTGCCCCATTCCGTCTTTCTCAGCCCACAGCAAACATTGCTGATTGGTTTATGACATTCTTTCCAACTAACTCAGACATCGCTTCAGAATCCTTCTTAACACAGCTCTCCAGGCAGTATTAATGATCAATCAGTGTTGGCTTTCAAGGCAAAAGCTATTGGCCATTCCCTAACCTTCCCTCTACCCCTTTTAACAAACAAGCACACATGCCAAAGATGGGAAGGCATGTGCTTCAAGACTCTAGCCAGAGATTAAGGTGGACCCAATGTCCAGCTAGTGTGGCTCCTGGTCCAGAGATCTGTATGCCACTCATGAATGCTTGGGGAGTGACTAGTCGGGAGAGCCGACGCCCAAGCAGGAGGTCTGTGGCTTCAGATGATTTGATCTAAATTTGTTATGTTCTATTCTGAGGCTCTTTCTCAGAGGTCCAACCTGCTTAGGGCATTGCAAGCTGTAATTTATGTTATTTAAAAGCTCCGATAGGAAAGTTGCTCTTTGTTCTCATGAGTTATTTCTTAAGGAAAATATATGTTTTGTGGAGAGTTTTGAGGGCATTCTTAAACTGAAGACATCACCACAGAGGCCTAGCCTCTCATTTTCCTTCCCAGGATTTCTTCTCGTATACTTCAATGGGTGAGTCAATAAGAGGTGCCCTGTTCCACCAAGATAAAACTTCAAGAAAGAAGAAAAGCGAGAAAGGGAAACTGCTTTCAGAGAGGCCTGTGAAGTCCTATAGTTTGTGTAGGATTTAACTGTGCTATTTATTTTACAGTTCATCAAACATTTGTAATTCCCAAGTCCCCCCACCCCCACCATGCATTTCATATGACATAGGCTGTGATTCAATGCAAACACTTTCCTAAGAAACAGACATTTATCATTCCATAATGTTCACATCTCCAAGGTTTCTTTTGCATTGTGTGAAAAGATGTTTAATATTTAAGAAACTTTTCTTTAAGTGATTCATTTCAGGTTCAATTTCTCACCTCTTGATGCTTTTAAAAAAGTGATTTATTTGTTTGTTTATTTGTTTGTTTATTATTTGTTTAATTTCTCTCCCCTTCCCTGCCCTCCCTCCCTCCAGTTGTCTGCTCTCTGTGTCCATTCACTATGTGTTCTTCTGTGTCCACTTATATTGTCAGTGGCACCAGGAATATGTGTCTCTCTTTTGTTGCATCATCTTGTTGCGTCAGCTCTCCTTGGGTGTGGCACCATTCCTGGGCAGGCTGTACTTTTTTCACACTGGGCGGCTCTCCTTACTGGGTACACTCCTTGCATGAGGGGAACACCCCTGCATGGCACGCCATTCCTTGTGTGCATCAGCACTGCACGTGGGCCAGCTAACACATGGGTCAGGAGGCCTTGGGTTTGAACCTTGGACCTCCCATGTGGTAGGTGGACGCTCTATTAGGTGAGCCAAATCTACTTCCCTTGATGCATTTTTTACGGACTCTGGAGAAGCACTGGAGGACATCACAAGTTTCCTATCTGACTAGCTGCAGCCCCACCTCTAAGGAAAGACTCAGAAAAATGTGCTAATTTTTCTGTCTTCCTGGATTTGAGAGGCCAGTTGGGGAAAAAGCTTTGGAAATTAAGTGTTGGAGAGTTTGGGTTCTGCTAGCTATGGAGCAGACTGTTCTGGAGACGTTTCTGAGATCCAGGACATCTTGCTGGTTTGGATTTATCCCTTCTACTTTTTGCTGGACTCAATCCACAGGGAGCTTAGGACATGTTCAAGACCTGGTCTTAATATCTGCGAAGAGGAAATGCTCTTCACAGAGTGAAAATAATGGGAAGAGGGAGAAGATTCAAATGGGAGCCCTAAGATGCCTGATATGGGTGGTGAGCATCTTCTAACACTTGAGATCTTATAAACTTGAGAGAGATGGGGAAAGCCTGTGGTCACAATTCCCAAGTCTTTGTGGCCTTTATTAATGTATGATTAAGTTGAATTTGTATATTCTAAAGTCAGACAACCCAGATCTACAATTTATTATCTATGAGACATTGTATAATTGCTTAACCTCTAATTTTCAATTGTTTTTCATTGGTAAAATGGGCATGATAAGTGTATGTGGCATAGGGTTGCAGTGATTTAATGGAATAATACAAATAAAGGGCTTACAGTGCCCGGTGATAAGTTCCCACTCGATCCATGTTAATCTCAATGATGAGTAGTAAGTCTTGGTAATGATGTAATTCCTAGATTCAGTATTTAATACGCGGATAATGTAAATTCCATTCCAGACTGGAAGAAAAAATGTGTTTCAAAACACTGCGTGCTATAATGGCAGTCACAAATACCATGTCATTAAACCTCAGCCTAATAGCTTCAATGTAGAAATATAGACAAGTAAGTCTCATAAATGTTCATCTTTTTCCACATACCTATAATTTCAGCTCCTTGTCTGTGCCATTGGGAAAGCTATTATGTCTTATTTTATGGATCGACTGACTGCCTTTTCGTTGTTCTTAGAATGTCAGCTTCACTTTCAATACACAAATCCTTCTGCATGCTTCCTTAACAGCCAATAAAGAGAACAGTTAATGTGCTACAAAGCAAGAAAAACTGACTTTGAAAACAAAGCATTCTTCTAATGGTCTTACCTTTGTGTATAGTAGGGTTTCTCAACTTTGGCACTACTTGCATTTGGACTGGATAATTCCTTTCTGTGGAGGCTGTCCTATACGCTGTAGGATGTTTAGCAGCCTCCCTGGTTTCTGCCCTCTAGAAGCCAAGAGCGCCCCACTCCCAATTTGTGACAACCAAAAATGTCTGCAGAGAGTCCTCCTCTGGCTGGTGTATAAGAAGGAGCTGGGTCCTGGCATTGTACTATTTGGTCTAGTGACAGAAGAACTTTAGTTCCAGTTTTGCAGGAGGTTACCAAAGTGCCTAGGGTATGATGATTCCCAACACAGGTGCTGCAAACTCCCAGATCATCTATTGATAACCTAAATTCAGATAGCAGGTTGAATAGTCGGCATTGTAGCTTTATTTTGAAAAATGACTTGGCTTCAGTTTGATTTCTCAATTTTTCTCCCCATTTTGGTTTTTCAGTCTGTCAGTGGCAGCCTTATGAAGTATTACAGTTAACATGAACTTCTTATATAATGATTGTTTTTTCATTTCTTTTTTTGTTTTTGTCCCACATTTTTCAGCTCCCTCAGGCACAAAAGGTAAACTCTTTTCCGTCACATTCCAGTCATCTCCCGAACTCAGTAGCTGTGCATGTCTCCATGGTGGTGTGCATTTGTTAGTCTTCATGACCAGTGAAATGGTTTTCCTCTTACAGCTTTGGAAAACTGAAGTTGGGCAGAAACAGAGAGCCAACAGACCCAGCTGTTCACTGTCCCTCTGCCCAGTTAGTTTGACCAAAGCACCCTGTTGTGACCAGTGGTTATAGGGCAAGTCAATGCCCAACCATTTTCCTAAGAATTCTCAAATAATAGGTCCAGTGTAAGTTTGGCACATTCCTTTATACATAGCATCCCAGGCCTTCCCTGGGATAATTTTCGGGAGACAAATAGATAGCATGAATAATGAGTATGACCCAGTGTCCAAGCATAGATTTTGGACTCCGAAGCCAAATCTTTGAAAACTCTCTTGGGTTCCATTAATTGCAAGCTCAACAGCTCCTTTTCTTGTCTCATCACCCATACCTCCCAGAGAGCATTAGAGCAGAATTCTTGCCAATGGCCAGACCCTTTCACTGGTCTTCATTGTCCATCTGAGGTGATCTGGTTCCACCATCTAGAATGTTCTCTGTCCCAAAAGATTCCATGTAGTTGCAGTGCTGGCTTTGATGTATCATCTCCATGGCATGCCATTGTGTCCCAAGGACAATTATGATAGAAAAATGTCACATGCTGCCTGCTACATTGTTCTTGTATATTTCACAAACACAAGCAAGACTCTCAGAAGACGCAGCAGTTTCTGGGGGCCAGATGTGGGTTGATTTCATTTCAAGAGTTGAGGTAGGGTGCCAGCCCAAAATCTAAGCAGTATTTCCAAAGCTCTCCAGTTTGCAGTAGAGATAGTTTGATTCCTTCTCATCGAGAGAGAGAACAACTGTGCCACAAAAGACAGTCTGTTCAGACCATATGGACAACCAGGGGCCTAGAAATCATTACACAATTACTCAAATATATTTGAGATATTTAAACAAGGCGAGACATACTAGCATGTGACTTGGCTTGTGGTAATGTTTGATTACACTTGAGTGCCATCACAAAAGGACTGAACACTTCATTAAAAGTTAAAGTATTTGAGTAGAGCAACAGCTTCAAGGGTAAATATATTGTTGGAATTCCAGATTGTTTGGAAGGCTCCACATCTTTGATAAGACATATTTTCTTAATTGGCCATGTTTGAAATTTCTTTGTAAAGAAACAAAAGAGAATTTACCAAATCCCACTGATTCATATACAAAAGCATTCCTGTTGTAGAAGATTCCTCATGAAATTGAGGTACCATCAGCTATGGAATTTTGAAACAGAGTTCAAAACAAACCAACACAGAATACGATAATAAAAAGTGCTGCTGGGATATATGATTCTTCAATAACACCTTGCTTATCACACTCTTTCCTTCTGTCATAATATATTGACTCACATCACATGTGTTGCACAGTGAAGCCATATTATTGTGGTCATGGAAAGCCCAGAATCAAGGTGGATGCCCCAACAGTTTTCCTAAATCTTTCCATAGCTCCAAAAGATGTTATACAGCACACAAGACTTATTCTGCAGCTACTAAATAACAAGGGATAGGTCTGCCTTCTCTTCCACACCATACTTAAAAATGATCTTCTTTCTATTAAAAAACAGAAAGATGTTTACCCTAGAAAATACATTAAACTCTGTGTGAAATTGTGAAGCTCTTTGTGATAGTTTCTGGGGAATTCAGATCTTTGGAGAAGGGTCTGAATTTCAATATCAAGTATCTAGGCTGGAGGGTAATAGGAGTTGAGGAGAGGCACACTGAAGACTGGGGTTACAAGCCTCCATCTCTTGATATATCACTGCCCCTCACTCTTCTTCCCTCCTCTCCTTAATAGTACCTCAGAGGTATACTTGCAGAGACCTTTGCTAGAAGGATGAGTGCCTTACCAGTGTCCATTCCCCTCAAATTCACTGTCTTGCTGCTTGGCCAGCAGAGGAATGTGGTGGGTTCAACTACAACCTCTAACTCTTTGTGAACCAGGGCAAATTCCTTTATTTTTCAAAGAGGATGATGGCACTAACTTACCAGTTTTGTTTGAGTTATTTCTTTTACTCATGCCTAGCACAGTACCTGTCCCATCATAGACACTCACAAAATATAGAGCTCCTAGTACCATTTTGGCTTGGTTTGACCCTGGATGCTCTAGAGCAGCTCATGAGAGCTTTTTGGTTTTGACTCAATCCAATGAGTGATCGAGAGATGACAAAAGAACTCAGAAGGTATTTGTTGCTCCTCCTGTTTCATTAGAAATTCTGTGCATTGAATGAGCGCACCTTCATCCATGAAGTCAGGAAGAAATGGGTGGTGGCTTTAAACCCCAACAAAATCAAGACTTTCAAAAACCATTGTTTTGAGATATTTCTTTCCAATGCGTTTCCATGTTACCCATGGATTTCACCCATCTGTGGACATGATCATAACAAGCCCCTTCCAAACCCAAGATTTTGTTTTTCTGGGAGGCACCCCAGCCACTATGTCTTTGGCCTGCCTTTCACATGAGGTCATGAGCACGTACATTGGGCCACGTGGTGTCTGCATTTGTACTGTGTTTTTGTTGGAATCCGTCTTTGTATCATCTGCAACTGTTTTCTCTATAAATATTTTAAATAGTTATGTCTCTGTAAACATGTATTTTAATCTCTTGGCTGATCTACAACTAAAAATGTCCCATTTGGGTGTCTCTTTTATGTGTAGCAGTCATTGATGATTGTTGTTTATAAGTTATGGTTTATATTTTGAGGGCCCTCCAAGACTTCTCCTTTAGCTCTTCAAGACAATTTTCTAGAGCAATGGTTTGCAACAAAATATATTTTGTTTTGGTTTTCTTGTGATTCTTAAGCACTCCTGAGATAATTTCTAGACTCTGAAAATTGCAACCTCTGATAAAACATCAGGGTGCTACTAGCTGGTGACATACCTGATGAGGGTAAAATATTTTCAAATATATCATCAGAGTTCTGAACCTTGTTTAAAAGCCATGCAGCAATTCATACCCAAAGCCGTCAAGCCATCTCAAATCTCTTCTGTTGGTGGAAATTAAACCAGTTTCTACAATGGACTGAATGTCCTTGAATTCAACAATAAAGAGAGTACTTCTGTGAGAAAGACTTATCTTTTTTCCCTTACGTGATATTTCTTGACATCTTAAAAATATCTGAGAAATCCTATTTTATAATAACAAAGTGGAATTACCCAAAACCATATGCAAATATATATTCAATAGTCATGCATGGCAAAAATAGCCCATATTTCAAGCTGTTTATTCATTCAAGTTGCTCTGTCTATAGGAACTAAACATCAGTTGCTCAGTGCATGCTTAATTTAATCACTATAGAGAAAGGCCTGGAATATTTGAAAGCAAAAATACTCTTTGGGGAATTCCAAATTTGCCTGTTATGTGGGTTAACTTGTCCCTTTGCTTCATTTTGGGCTGCATTCACACAACTTTGGAACTTGCCAAAGACTGTTTCTTGAAGGTTTTGTCGGTGCTCTATGTTTTGCCTGGACTATAACTATATTAGTTAATATCAGCCTGGAAATTCTGAGCAGGCATAAGCATTTTTCTCAAAACCATAGTTAAAGGAAACCACATCTCTAATCCTGTTTGGAACAGCAGTTGATGCATTCAGGGCTGCACAGTATGGCAAAACGATCCCTGTTTAATAGCCTGACCGCGTGTTTTGTTTCCTGTTAGGAATAGCTTAACTTGCCTTCTTGAACAAACACAGCAGGGTTCAAGGTCTGTTGTTCTCTGCCTGCTGTGACATTCTGTGCTGCTTAAGTCGAATGAGGACCCGAGAGTGCATAAATTAGCTTCTTAAATGGAGGTCGAGTTTTGGTTTCCCTTTCAGGATGGAACTGTTATATTAATTTTCTCTCCTTGGTGTAAATGAGATCCGGAACCCATTTGTATTTTCTTTGTTTCCTTGTTTATGTTTAGGGGTAGTAAATGGAAGCATTCAATTATCTAAGGTTTTTTCCCACTCTTTCTTTCTTTCTTTTTTGTCTTGTTCTTTAGGTACAAACTTGTGCAAACAGAATTTAGCCTAGCTCTTATCTCAGTGTGATCAGATTTCAGCAATTGTGGGTCATCATTTATCATTCTTTGCCTCATTTAACTTCCAGACTCCGAAATGTTGAATCCACTGTCATTGAAAATAGAAAATTGAGAGTTTGCAAAGCTGCTGTTTTCATAAAACTGTGGGCCTAGCGATTTTAGAGTTACATTACAGTTATATAACTAAATCAATGCGAATGAAGTGCAAAACTGTTAGGTGATAAGTATTTACATTTTATTCTGGTGTATGACTCATTTGCTTTCACCTTTACTTACTGTGTGTAAACTACCATTTCTTGCTTTGATAAACCTGCCTTCCTCCTTATTGTCTACCATATGATAGAAACATCCACAGGTATCTTTGCTACTCATTCCCAAGCTGGGGCTGTTTAGATGGACTGAACTCACAAGTTGAAAGATGATAGCAGCACAGTGGACTGGACTCTAGTTTAAATTGGTAGACATATTTTATGAATAAGGCAAATCCATTTCCTTCATCTCTCCCCATGGCCAGTGAGATAGACTCTGTGGAAATCTGAGTGATAGCATATTGCTCAGCCAGAATGATGGTCTCATAACCATATATTTTATTCTCCACTGTAGTTCTGTATGAGTGTGTCTGTGGCTGGCCAGCTCAGATAGACTGCTCTGCTGCCAAGAAAGGAGGTGAACTTTGCAAATTTCATATCCCTGTGAGTTTTGGCCAGCCCCTTTTCCATGGCCCTGTCCAGCTCTACATTTGAGACCATAAATAAAAGAATGCAAGTCCCTCAGATTCAAAGTACGTGCCTTCCTGGTCACACATGGCCCACTGTGCAGCACAGAGGTGCTCCAGCTGAAGCCCCGAGCTGACTGATAGGGGGACCGTGGAGCTCTTTTTGAAAGCAAGTTACTATTTGCATTTCTTATTTAAATGCAATGACTTGTTAGTTTGAAACAACCTCATAATCTGTGTCTGTGTGAGTATGTGGAAAAAAAGTTTCAGTATTTAACTCGTTTTCATAAGTAGTTAAATTTTGATAGGGATTATGTACTATTTTTATAATCAGGCAAAAAGCAGGGCAAGAACAAGGAATCAGTTTAATTATGAAAAATAAAATTAGACTTCTGTTAAAATGTTTAGACTGTTTTTAAGCATGAAAATTAATTAAACCCTTCAAGAAAAACATTGCCTGCACATATGCAAATATCAAGAACTTTCACGTTTGCCTGCTTTGACCCAACAATTCTCTTTTGGGGAATCTAGCCTAAATTGTTCAGTGGCTTGAAATTTTATTTATAATAAGACAAGGAAGAACCCAAACACCCAACAATAGGAAATTGATAGCAAAAGTTATTGAACTTCCAAAAGATAGAATATTTAGGAAGCCATTATAAAGTATAGGCTAAAAAGAGATTTAATAGTGTGATGTATAAATTAAGTCTAAAATCAGAATGTAATATTTTATGTACATTATACTCCTATCGTGTGTGTGTGTGTGTGTGTAAACTTAAAAGCAGAGGTATGGAAAAACTAGAAAACAGTCCATAACCACGTTTAACTGTGAATATTCCCTAGTGGGAGGAGAACCATTCATTTTGTTTTCTTCTTCATACATCTCTGTATTTTTCAAATCCCAAACAATAAGCATATATTATTTTTATAAGTAAATAATTATGGGTATAATACAGTACTGAATGTATTATTCATAAATATATGAAATGAAATAGACTAGCAAGCGTTTGCCTAACAATTGTTTGCTGAGTTCAACTCTCTCCAAAAATGGAAAAGTACAGTACCCAAACACAGTTATGAAAATATACACATAATCATATTGATTCATTGATTCTTGGTATAAACAACTCTACTCAGAAGGATAACAATTTATAAATGACTGGTTGTCTTATGTAGACCAATACTGAAAAAGTACCTATGTTTCAGTATTCTTCATTTCCTACCAGAAAGACAGGTCATTATTTGACCTTTAGTCAATGGGTACTTGGAGCAACTTTGGTCTAACCTTGAAAAATCTGATAAAATAGGAGGGGCATGATTAAACTCTGAAACTTGGGCATCACCTATTCCCTACCCTCAATCCTTAGTGGGCAAACATTGTTTGTACTGCTCACACCTTAATGGAGGGGCTGATGGGAAAGAAAGGCTGCCTTGGGTTAGAAGTGGGAAAAATGAACCTGGGTGAGGATGGCTTTGACCCTATTTGATATTTGAAGAGGGTTGTTAGTGTTGGTGTTGTTATTATAACATGTTCCCTGTGCAGAATGGAGGACTTTCACTCTTGCAGTAGAGGCAAGAGAGGCCAGTGGTTCAGAAGACCAACTTCAAAGTTGGCTGGAGGTGAAGTTGAGGTGCAGCTCTGCCAGTTCTCCCTTGTAACCTTGGGCCCTGAGCACCATCACCCTGAGCCTGGGATTTCTTGTGTCATAATGGTGTGAAAAGCCCTACTATGGGATTCTTCTGAGAAGTTCATGAGCACCCTCTCCAGGACCCACACACATGGAGTGCTCCATTAGATGTCGTGTTGGAGCAAACTCTGCTAAATATGCTAGTAGCCTTATACTTTGTTTGATGTAGATACATTTGGAAAAAAAATTTGAAATAGTTTTGAAGCATGGATGTAACCTGAAAAGGTATTCATGAAGCCAAAAACCAGGAATTGATTTGAAAAATCCCTGATAGGATTTCAAAGTCTTCTTTTAAAAGTTTTCATTTATTTAAAATATGTGTTTTCTACTATTTATTTGAATCAAGCACAGCAACTGTAAAATATGACTTTCTTGAGGTCTTAAGACAATACAAACTCTACTCATATATATCGCTAAAATGAAAATCTCTTCTTTTAAAAGCCAAAAAAATATCTGAATGAAATCAATGGATATTTTTGTTGTTAACATCTCAATTATTGATATGTACCCAAAGAAATATATACACCCTTCTTTCTTCTATATGGAAAGGAGGGCAGAGGATTGAGAAAAGTTATTTCAAAAGCCCAATGAATTAGAATATCATGGCATAAATGTCAGCGTATCAATGTTAAGCCTGGAGTCAGTCTTAAAGGGGACATCTCAGAATACTCCATGTTCTGATTTCCTTGCTTATAGATGTGATTCTGTAGGTCATTACAATTGACCCAAAGATAATCTCTTTTTTTTTTCTCTTGTTATTTTTTTTTAAATGTTACATTAAAAAAATATGAGGTCCCCATATACCCCCTCACCCCACTCCTCCCACATCAACAACCTCTTTCATCATCATGGGACATTCATTGCATTTGGTGAATACATTTTTGAGCACTGCTGCACCACATGGATAATAGTTTACATTGTAGTTTACACTCTCCTCCAGTCTACCCAGTGGGCCATGGCAGGACATACAATGTCCAGCGTCTGTCCCTGCAGTACTACCCAAAGATGATCTTGAAGTCAAAGAGTTGGATTGACATTTTGGGGTCTCCTTCTGTGTATTTCTTGATGGGTTTAGAAAACCCACAATCATCACTTTGCATACTAGATGTGTTTTCTGAAAAAGCTGCATATGAATCCAAGTTTTATGGTCAAGGCCCTGGAAAGCATTATCATTTAAAGGAGTACTGTATGGAATACCTTCATGAAGTAAAGAATTAGGTGGTCAGATATGTATTTGAGTCAGAAGTACATTTTATTCTGATTATATTATTATGCCTCTGTAAGTTTGAAAGAGTGAAAAAGAGAGAACACACAAGAAGCTAATGGAGAGCACTGCACAGAAGCAAATCAAAATTAATATGATTCAATGAAAAATTAATTTAAAAACAAATCTGTGTCAAAATACAAATCTGTGTTATATATATCTAATCAACGTCAAATCACTGTCTGATTTTAATTTGCCTTTTTAGGTCCTCATGGTTGGGGGTTTCTTGTGTGGCTGAAGTACTAGGTAAATGTTTTCATAAGTTACTGAAGAGAGAACATACACATCAGCTATATACTCACAGGCAGAACCTTTCTTTTCTTTTTGGGGGCGGGGGTGGAGAAGAAGTGGCATGATCTTTTGATGCAGAACAATTCTAATTTTCATTGACAGAGTTCGTCTACCTGTATTTTTTCTTCATATTACAATGGGAAAATTAGTCATATTAATGAAGCAACTGCCCTTTTAGGTTCTCTTTTTAAATAGAGTTATATGTTTGTTGATCGGGTCATATTTCAGTTGCCCGATCCTGTTTCCAGTCATGTCATTCACTGCCCGGACCCCCAATTAATGGATATATATTCGTTACAAACCCAAATATAGCCTGTTTTCATGAGAACTGGAGGGATGGCTTCATCTCAGCTGCCAAACATCTCAAGCCAAAGGAGTCAACTGAAATGACCCTTTGGGGTAAACTGGAATAGTTGTGCAATCATGCACAGCAATGATACTAAGAAGTTCAAAAACAGAAAGTAAGATGTTTATCCCTTCAAATTAACTAGAAGGTTTTGGAAAACCCAACCTGGTTTCATGAAGTAGAAAAATGTTAGGCAAAGGACTAATGCCATGGTATGGATTGCCTTTTTCCAAAAATGATTCACGGAATTGAGCCACTTAGTGAATCATGAGCCTCATGTGTTTGGATGGGACCCATCCGTGTTTGCCCAGGCCTGAGACACATTATATGCTTTGCAGGCTGGGTGCTTCTTAAACATCTGGTCCTTCTTCAACCCCCTTCCTCTTCAACAACCTTCCTTCACAACTTGCTTCCTTCCCAACCTACCTTAGTATTTATCACTACAATAACACTTCCTCCCAACTGCTTTCTGAAGCATTCGTTTAGGGATCAAGTCTACTATATTCTGTCATGAGATAAAGAAGGGAGATATTTCTATTTTATTTGTTTTGTTTGTTTATGTAATTCAGATGGAGAGAGAAATTTCATTTGATAGAACAATGGTGAGTTTATGAAATTCTCTACTCTCACCTGGAATAGTCCTTATGAGATAAGTTGTACTTGTCTTATGTGCCAGGCAGTGTGCTAAGTGCTGTACATCCATAATTCCAATTAATTCTCCCAAGAGCTCTGGAGGCTCTTCCTGTTTTAGGAAAGATCTGCATGTTTTTCTCTCTCTCATTGCCCTCTAAGCTCCTTAAGGCAAAACATGGCATTTGACCTCATACCCTGAAAATAAGAGGCTGGGAGCAGAGTATTAGGATGGGTCTCTGACATCAGGAAGGCTAAGGCTCTTATCCCTATTCTGCTGCCTTCTGTGACCTGGAGCTAAGTTCCTCCCCCATTTATCTTCAAATTTCTTCACCTGTAAAATTAGCACAGACTTTGCAAGATCTGTGGGAGGGTTAAATTTAAGAACATATAGATGTAAACATTTATAGCAATGTTTGGCACTAGTAAGCCATGTTTGGCAATGGACAAGTGAATGGATGGATGGATGGATGGATGGATGGGTGGATGGATGGAAGAAAGGAAGAATTGTTGGAAGAATGTATAAATTAAAATGACTCAGCAAGTTTGGATAACCTACTCTGGGCTATTAATTCAGGTCTGTTTGCTCCTGTAGCTCATAATTTTTCTCTTCTCTATGCTGCTTTTCAAGAAAGTCACAGTACTCAACTAAGCTGGTGAAAAAAAATTCCTTTACCTCTGACATGGCAGGACCATGGACCTCTACCCCTATCAGCAGCAGCAGCAGCAGCAGCAGCAGCAGCAGCAGCATGTAGGCACCAGCTTCTCAGAACCTCTTTACACTCTAGGTCTATCTGTCCACACTGGTGTAGGTGTAATGCATAATATGCAAAGAAGCCATGATCAAACATAGACTGCAAAGCATGAAAGAGAGAATGCACACCCCAGAGTCTCGTCCAAATTCTTGTACCAATTCTGCCTGACTCCCTTTCCTCTCTGGGCCTCACTTATAAAATAAATACAAGATGGGTTGGAATAAGTTGATTCAAGGTCATTTGCTGAGCACTTCTTATGTACCAGGCTCCATACTAAATGCTAAGGATAAAAAGAGGAACTATTCCTAGCTTCTGCCCTCAAAGTTTACAGGCTCTTCCGAATTCCCAGTATCCCATTCAATGCAGTGTTAAGTGACTTTGCTGTATTAACAGATTGCACAAATTTGGTCCTAGATGGTATCTTAGGTTGTAGAGTAAATATGATTATCTTTGTAGTGAAGTTTGAGCACATCTGGTTCCCATTTCCACTTAGTTAGGAGAGGTTTTATGGAGGAAGCAGCATTTCAGGGGGTCTTTAAAGAAGGGGAAGGTTTTGTCCCAGAGCCCTGAAGCTCTGACAGTTGGCTGTATTTTGAGGCATCTATTTGGGAGGTGTCTAAAAACACATTTATGAATGTTGGACCACAGTGGGGGCTGGGGAGGTCAGTTATGTGTCATAGCTCATCATGAATGCTGGCCATAGTCCAATGCCCATGATAATTCTCTTGGTCAGTATTGCTGGGTATTCTTGAAATAACCATGTTTTACCCCTAATAAACAAACGAAAGCAGTTACCTAAAACAATTTAGAGCTTTGAAATCTGAAATATTCTCTTGCCTGTGGCTTTATTTATCTGTGTTTTCCTGGTCAAAGGCAGTGACCTCTAGCTAAGTGTTTACTCAGAAAACATATTCCCTGCTTAATGACAAATTTTAGTAACACTGGGGGCAAAAGGTAACAACACCAAAATTTCCCTCAATGATAATTTTATTAGAAACTATTTTTAGATGCTCATACAGATGTTCCAACATTAGCCAACACCGTCATTCATAACATCTTCTTTCAGGTTGTTAGAAAGTGAGAAAACAAATCCAACAATTTAGTTCCTACAAGATGCAGCTAAAGTTCAAAGAGGAAGATCTGCTGACTTTTATATTTATAAATTTAAAATACAATGAAATCTTCTAAGAATTTAGGATCCCCCAATCCCAGATGCAAGCAATAATGATTCAGTAAGAAGGGGGAAATGTCTTAGCTAAAAGCAAAATATAATTTATGCAGCATTCTCAAGGTTTGAGTGACTACACTTTACCAAGACAATCAAGTGAAAAACAAAGGGGAAATGTTATGTAGAAGGTTTACATATTCTTATTTCTTATTCTCTTTCTTATATTCTCCACTGCTACTTTGTTAGTGACTTATGTTATTTGGATTCAAGAATCTTACAAAAAATGTTGAAAAATGTTGAAAAACAATGGTTGTTCTTCATTGGTCTAGAATTTTTAAAGGGAAACAGTTTCTCTGGGTACTGTCATAAAATACAAACAAGTTCTATCACTTACATTGAAAGAACCAGCTTTTCAGTTAAATTTAATGCTTGCTTCTTCTAAGTCTCTTGCTATAAAACATCCAAAATACTGACAATAAGTATACCATTTATATAATCAAATATAATATGTTTAACCCAGAAGATTAAAATTTTATTCTGATATAAATTTTTGATGTCAATATGTTACCATGGTTTGAAAAACTATTTTGATCTTTATACCAAAAGGAATTTTTAAAATAGGATTTTTATTTTTAGGCATTAATATTCCTTGCAAGCATATGCTATTGGGTGGTTTTATTTATAAAATGCTTTCTGTAGATGAAAATTTATGGGGAGGTTCTTATTAAAAATTTTAAACATACTGAAAAAGAGGGCAATTACAAAAAATAAACAAAAAAAAACACACTCTGTACCCACCTTCCAGACTTAAAGAAATATAAATATTTTGCCATATGAACTTTGGGTGTTTTTGTCTTTTTTTCCTGAGGAAATGAAACATTGCAGACATAAGTGGGTTTGCTGTGGGATGATGGGTGTCCTTCCATGGGCGGTCACCACTCCTGCTAGGTGGCACTAGACACGGTCTCTCCACCTCAGCTTCCCACTGCTGGTCCTTTTTCGCCCCATTTTGACTAGTACCCAGAAATAGCACCACCCTTTTAGGGGTAGCCTGCATCCTGCCTACGTCCTTCTAAATAGTCCCTCCAGTAAAGTCTCCTCAAATCACCCACTTTGAGGAGGCTGTTTGTTTTCCACTGGGACCTGATGGCTCAAAGTTCCTATCCTACCTATCTGGGTTATAGTTGTATAATAGGTATATTACTGATAAACAATATATAAGCATTGTTGTGTGTGCCTAAAGATTTACATAAATTGTTTCATACCATATGTATCCTTCTGCAACTTGCTTCATTGTCTTAGATATTGTTTAAGGTTTATCCATGTTGTTATGTGAAGGTTCAGTCATTTATGTTTTAAGATAAATTACCTGTAGTCTTCAAGTTATGCAGTTAGAACAAATATTTTCAAAAAAATCTAGGAGAACTGCGCTTAGAGTTAATTAAAAAAAGATAAATACCTAGAATGCCAATGGTGATTTAGGAATCTTTTGGTTTTCTCACTGAAATAAGCTATTCTTTCTTTCCTTTCTCACTTCAGAATGGCTTCTTAGATATCGGTAAATGATTTTTCAAGGTACATGTGTGCTGAAAGCCTCTCCTTTAAATCTGGCCAGTAGTGAATCAGCCAGAAAATCTCATGATTATCAGTAATAACAGTAGATATCTAAATAATTATGAGAGTAAAATTCACAGTCAGATATTGCCAAGTGGACAATTTGATACTGTGCTCTCTTTCCAGGTATAAGATGTACTGATAAAATTTAGTTGCCACGGATCAGTGAGTCCTCACCTTTTCTTCCTCTGAAGGACATGCATTCCCAGAATAAAAGTACTTCTGCACATACTTAATACAAAAAGTTAAGACTGAGCATCGAGTATGGGTCTTACATGTTTTTTTTGCCTGGTCGAGGGTAAGGGATGTTGTGATGACAGATGGAGTGGGGTGGTTTTGGGGTGAGACCAAAGTAAGTGGGGATTGAATAGGGTAAGTATCCCTGGCCCAAGAGAAGGAGGGAAAGGTCCAGGGATTTTTGCCTTGGGGGCTCTCTACATAACCATGTATTCTGCTCCAGTCCCCTTTTCCAGGTCTAAGTTCCACCTTTGGTATTCTTACCAACTAATTTGCACAGAATATTATTCTGATGACTTCAAATATCCTTTATATGCTTGCTGTAGAGTGAGAAAACTGGAAGGGCACAGGTGCCATTCCTCTCTTCCCATTCTGTCCCTCTTGCCCCTCTCCAAGTGCCACCCAGAGCATGGCCCCTGGGGATTCTTAGGTCATTGGGACACTTAAGTTTGTGGGGAGAGGAGAGGATGCTCCAAGATGTTGACTGTTCTTCTGTTCAAGCTGCATTTGAGAAAATGGTTCTGAAAGCACCTCCCCTCCCCTTCACTCCCCCATCACATTTTCAGATCCTTCATATCTTAAAGAATCAATGGTTCTTCTTTTGAAATGTTTCATCTGATATTAAGTTGTCCATTTTCTATCTTTTAGTACTATTCCTTTCCTGTTGAGATAAAGGCTGTTGATAGAACTAATAGTTGATACAAGCCTGTCTTTGCTTCAGCTAAATAGTTAACCATAGGTAGGTAATGGCATAGACTGCCATTTTAATTGGTAAAGCCCATACTCCAGAAATGGCTTTTTATCTTCAGCAACCTCATGCTTGCAATTCATGCCAACAACCACTAGATGGTGGCAGTGTCTTTTCATTGAGTGCAAGTTACCATTCATAATGAATTTAAAAGAGATGCAGCAGAAACATAGTTGTGTACTGACAAATTATATACAGACATATAAAATATTTGTGTATCATATGTATTATTCATTTATATGATGTACTCTGTTAACAGAGTCAATATGTTGTTTTAATATGAAAAACTTAAAAACCTAAGAGGGCAAAGTATAGAAGAAATATGCTATTTGAGGAGAGTTAGTGAATTGGTCTTTGTTTTTCACTTAAAGTCAGTTCTCTTTCTGAGCTGAGTTCCCCTGTTTGCTTACTACCTTCCCTTTAAGTCCACACCTCTAGGGCTGGGCTGCTTTGGCAGTAGGTTCTATTGAAAACCACCTGGCAGCCCTTGACTGACTAAAAGACCTTCTCAGGTCCAGGTGTCCAGCTCACCTCCTTTTACTGGGGCTTAGCACTCATCCCCAGGAACCTCCAGCTGCTGGAGAAGTGAGGGTCCTGCTGCCAGCCCTGGTGGGCTACCTCTGAATGGAGAAGTCAATGATGCCCAGGCAGCATTGTAGCCTGGACTGGTTCCAAACCAGAGGGGCCTGCTGAGGCTCTGACATGTGCCTACAGCCTATTTCTCTCCAGTAGTCTTCTTCTTGCAGGTTTTTTGCCTCTTTGTACCAGTGCAGCCAGTCCATTGCTGACTCTACTTCTGTTACTTCATTATGAAGGTTTTACGTGCAATCCTAATGAAATAGTTTTTTCTATGTCATCATAAATGTTGTCTATTGCCATATTTGTGGGGGGAATACTGTGACCCTTTTCCCTTTTGCCCCTCTGGCCCTCAGAATTTCCTCCTCTTTGTGAATTGTCCATGAAACCCGGGACCACCTCAGTTGGTATCTAGAGTTATGTAGGTCATTTATGGCTAAAATTGGCATCTGTGTGAGTCAGGACTCTTCAATAAGATTCATAAATCCAATTCATGCTCATTTGGGCAAAAAAAGAAAATGTATTGGCTCAAGTAACCCAACCATGGAAAAACCAGGGGTGGAGTTGTCCTCAGCAATGACAGCATTCAGGACTGGTACCCTCACCCATCTCTCCCCCTCCCTCCTCACACAACTGTACACACACAGTTCATCTCAGTCACTTCTCTGTGGTGAAGGGACATAGCTCACGGCTCTCAGGCTTACATTCTTATAGCCATCCACAAAGGAGAGTGAGTGAGACTTTTTCACTAGCTACAGAGAGGGGGACAAACTCCCAGGTGGCTTCACATGAGTCATGTACTTACTTAATGGACCCATTCCTGTGGGTTAGGAGGAGGGGTAGGAGAAGTTCTGGTTGGCTCAGCCCAGGCTGGATGCCCAGCCACATGCTCAGGATGGGAAAGTTTAGCCACCAAGAGCCTCGTGGGTTGGAGAAGGTGAAAAGTAGTTCCCTGGAGGAAGGTGGTGATACCTGCAGAGGAAGGAAAAGATAAGTACTGGGTTTAAAAAAAATAATGTCTACCCCTGCATTGTTATGTACATAACTATTGCCAAGTAAGAGGCAAATGGAATGAAACATTATGTAGCAGGGAACTTGTTCCTGATGTTGTAACTTGCTTCAGGAAGCATTTTGAAGCTGTCATTCAAACCTTGAGAAATATCTATGAATTCTGGAAGCAACTACTGTAGTTTAGTCTGGACCTGAAGAAGGAAGCCTCTCTGCCCCCTGAATGAGAGCCAGTGTGCCAGCCCCAGCCAGCTCTTCTCCCTCTGCCTCTTCAGCTTCTCAGTCTCCCCTAATGGACTTGGGGTTCCTTGAGGGAAAAGCCCATGTCTTGTTCTTAGTTGTCCTCCCAACACATGGCGTGGTACTTGGCACATCGCTCAGGCTCAAGGAATATTTATTAAGGAATCAATGACTAAGAGAATAAATGACTAGACCTGCAGCAAATTTCATAGGCCACAAATCTGGTTGTGATCCTGTCGGGGGCTGCATCCTAGGCCATGGACATTGCTGACCGGTGCCTCTGGTGGAGAGCTAATCAAGCATCAGGGGCAGAGGCCTGGCCTTGCTGCATGGCCCTCACACATGAGTCCCAATGCATATTCGTATGAGCCCGCATGCATGGTTAACTTGGGAAGCTGACAGGAAGCAGTCAATCTGTTTAGCAAGTCTGTGTTTTATAAACCAGATGTTCAATATTATTATTCATCATTTCCTTTGATACCAGAACAGTCCCCATTATGTAGCATAGGAAATGAAGGATAGGGAATAATATATATTTCTTATACAACAGAGTACCACAACCAAGCAATTCAGAGGGCTGTTCAAAGCCTGGGCAAGTGTAATTGAATGACAGTTCATTTTAGGATTCCCACTTGAACTTGGGTTAATGGGATTTTGCCCAGGTGGACCATGGTGACTGCCCCCCTCCCATCCCTACCCCTTGGAAAATGAGTATTGACTCTATGTCTGTGTTTTTCTTGGAAGCCGTATATATGAATCATGAGTGACTGCTCTTGACTCAGCAGCCACTACAGGTTGGGGAGCCATAGGAAATCAGGGACCCCCCAGTGTGTGTGGGGGGAGGGGGGATAGAGGGCTCCCGGCCATGGTTGGCTGTATAACTTCAGTGTGGTGGTCAGGAAATACAAATTTTACCCCAGCTTTTATTTCCTAGGCAGGCATACAGAATGCCTCATGGTTATAAATTGGTTACAGTGTAGATTAACTTTCAAACTGATGTTCCTTTTTCGTGAAATGTTTTAGATTCACAGAGCCCAGACCTGTTGACACTGGGAATGATGAAGCTGGCTGGTGTGGGGAGCAGAAGAGAGTCTTACTGTTGTGCAAGTGACATTTCTGGGCTCTTACCTGCCCCCATGGCCTTTCTGACGAGTGGGGAAACCTAAAGTTTAGGGTCCTGGCTAATCCAGTCCAAAGCTGGGTCAAATTTGCCTTCAGGAGAGGAGTACGTGGGCCCACAGCACCATGTATGAACAGTGGCCAGACTGAGCTCACCGCATTTCTTTTGTTTACTTGTGTCTGGTTAAAAATGAATGGTTTCAGTATAAGTGCAATATTATGGGAAACTTTTCTTGAGTAATGATGTACTAATTACATTTGGAATTAGCTCCTGAGTGAAGTTGATACTATATTCTGGCTTAATATTTGGAAGTCAGTTTCTCACAATCTTGTGTTTGTGCCAGGACAATTACCAGTGATTTATAACTGATTTTTATGGTTGCAGGAAAAACAATGCTTCATTTCTCATTATTGTCAATTGTATGTTTTGATTTCAGCCATGATACATGTTGGCAATGCTTGAAATTTTTATTTGAGTTGCAAAGTGGAAGTTGCCCAGGGTTTTGGATCAGTTGAAATGAGTTTTCTTTATAACATTAAGGATTAATCAAGGAGTCAGGATATGGGACGACTTCTAATTCTGAGAGATGTTTACTGTGGGCTCATTCTGCCTTTGGAAATGGCCTTGTATGCCCCCAGTGGTGGCCACAGCATACTTTAAGTATTTTTAACAAAGTGTTGGGCCCATGTTTCCATAAATTGCTATATACTGATTGGCTTGGAGTATTAGTCAGCCAAAGGGGTGCTGATGCAAAATACCAGAAAGCTGCTGGGTGTTATAAAGGGTATTTATTTGGGGTAGGAGCTTACAGTTACCAGGCCATAAAGCATAAGTTACTTCCCTCACCAAAGTCTATTTCTGCATGTTGGAACAAGATGGCTACTGACATCTTTGAGGATTCAGGCTTCCTGGGTTCCTCTGGGCTCAGTGCCTCTGTTTCCTCCACAAGTTCAGCTGCAGACTATGAGGCTCTCTGGGCTTTGCTTCTCTCCACAAGGTCAGCTGTAGACTACCAGGCAAATAGTTCTGTCTCTTTCCCTGGAGCTCCATCTTAAGACTTCAGCATCAAACTCCAACAACAAAACTCCAACATCAGAAACCTGCAACTCTGTCCTTTGTTCTGCCTTTTATCTGTGAATCCCCACCCACCAAGGGACAGGGACTCAATGCCTTAATGACATGGCCCAATTAAAGCATTAATCATAACTCAATCAGGCCCAGGTACGGATCAGATTACAAACATAATCCAGTATCTATTTTTGGAATTCATAACCATATCAAATTGCTACACTTGGTTTCTGGCCACAATAACTGTCAAAGTCAACACATCATTAATATCATTTAGTTATTAATATTATGGTTAAGTATGCTTGGTCACTTATCCTAACAGCCAAATCAGACTGCCCCAAGTAATAGATTATAGGTGACCCTGAGTTCTAGGTCCTTGAAAGCCCAAGAGGTTCTTGCCTTATCTTGCTTGCCATGGGGGAATATAGGCCCATCTTGATATGATATGAAACTAATAAAAACATGGCCCGCTGCATCTCTGTTGGGAGTTAGTCCCAACACCTACCAGCTTCTCTTTAGCTATCATGGTCATTGATGGAGCTAAGGTGGAAAGGACTGTCCTCTAACAATGAATCTGGAGTTTTGCTATGCACAGTAAATACTAAAACAAAATTCAGATTCAGTGGGTCTGGAATAGTGTCTGGAACTATGCATTTCTAACAATCTCTCAGGTGCTGCAGGTGCTGCTGCCCAATGTATTGCACTGCAAGTAACTCAGAGAATATTTTGGAAGAAAAAGCATAGTGGAAAGTGGACCAAATTTAAGACTTTTACCCAAGAAGCCAGCCAGTCTTTGGGAGCTTCACACACTTAGATTTTAGGATCTTCTCTTTATAATGTGTCTACCCAAGAAGGATGAGGAAGCAACATCTTACTGTTTAACAAACTAAAACTTCGGAAGAGAAGTACCCAAACATCAGAAAACATTCTAGAATGAAGACAATGGATTCTAGGCCACAAATTGTTTTACCTGTGGCTTGAATAGGCCATGAAACCAGCAAGTACCCCTCTCCAGCTGGACTTGCCAGGCCTCTTTTGTTGCTTATCAGCAGTGCCATTTGCCTTGACTGGGATTCCAAGTCCTGACTTTGGACTCTGCTACCTACTAACTGTGTCACCTTGAAGGCAGGGAAAGGAATCTAGGCTCCTTTGAGTACCTCTATATGTCAGGTACTGTGCTGGGCAGTTTCCACTTTTCATCTTCATGGCGACAGTGTGGGGGAATAGTTGGTGTTATTTCATATACGGAAATACAGACTTGAGGGCAACCTATTAATAAACATGCAAAGCTGCAAATCAGACCCAGGCTCAGGGGTCTGCCTCCTAGGAGCCTGTTTCCCTGTTTGTTATTTGATCAGAATAGTAGTTGGTGTTTGTCTCCAACACTGTGTGAAGAGCAAATGTGCTAGGTCTCGATATGGTTGTGTGCAACTCCCAGGGCTGCACGAATACGTCATGTACTGTATTACAAGGGTGTTCTTCCAGGAGAAATGCTTAGCTTCTTAGCAATGATTTTAGGGGGCAGATGGTCAAGATATTTTTTTGTTTCATTTGTTTTGGTTTTCTTTGATTTCCATCTGGGATTGCATTCAAAGATTTGTGGTGGTCCCAAAGGGCCTTGACTCGGCTACCTTGGGGAGAATAAATGCTTCCAGCCTCTTTTGTTTCCAGCAGGGGCAATTCACAACACCCCTTATATTGATGTTTTCTGGTCCTCAATTTTTCAGATTAAGAAGAAGCATTAATATTGCTTAGAATGAACGTGAAGGTCTGGGAAGTCAAATAAGAAAACCCATTTGTGGTAATGAAATAAGAATCACCACTAAGCTCCAAACACTGCCCTATGCCAACTCAAACAGTTGAAAGCGGCGAACAGATCGGCCTGGGGTGACGGATGGCATCTGACACTGCAGCTGGAGGCTTGAGGCAGCCCCTGGTCAGGAAAGGACGTGGCACTCAAAGGGGCTGGCTGCTGGCGCCCGCGCTTCCCAGGCTGCTCTCAGTAACTGGCTTTTCTCTCTCCATCCAGCTTGCTGACGATCAGGGCCTCGTCCTCATGACCACAGTCGCCATGCCTGTATTTAGTAAGCAGAACGAAACCGTGAGTACCGTGGCCGCGCTTCCTGCTGACGCTACCAGGGCTGTTTTCTCAGATCCCTTCTGACTTGAGCTCTGGTGACTCTTGTTTAAGGATACAGGAGATACAGTTTTCCCTCTTGTTGCATCCTGCTCTTAGAATCACAAAATCAAAGCAACGACGTGAGGAATCCAACCAGGCATCATTTTAGAGTATGCCGCATCTTTCCAAATTTTAAGTTTGAAGTGATCAGAGGAGGAAAGATCTCAGAGAGAATCCTTGATTATGGTGAATGGCCTCTCTTTGCTTTATAGTTTCTAGCCTTAGAGGAAACAAAGGGCAGTCTCAATTTGCATTTTTTCCTGGATGGCCTTTCTGATATCAGGAAGTTTCAGCCCATCAGACTGATCGCCTGTCTGGGAAACTGGCACCTTACAGGCCTATTCCTTCACCTCCCTTGGTTTCAATGGGCTGCTAAAAAATTTTAGGATTATTTCATATTTTTCTAGCTATTTGCTCCCTCTCTCTCCTGGGCGCCAGATGGCAGTGCGTATTGAGAAAACAGTGCGCAGGCTAAGTCGTTCCTGTAGAAAGCATTCGTAAGGGACACTGATTAATGACCATGGTCCTCAACTACTCAAACTCTTGTGCTTCTTCAGGTCAAGTTTTAACTTTCAGGAGACAGAAGAGGGAAGGCATGAGGGTGTCTTGACATGAGTGTGTGTTGGGGATTGTAGTGGTTGATGCTGGGCCTGGGAAGCTGCCATCTTGTCTAGTAATATTTTGGGGGAGGATGGTGCAGGATAAAAGGGGGCCCCTCTTGGAGATCTGGTTAATCTTTAATCTCTCTCAGGTTTGGGAAGGCACCAGCCTGTGATCGTGATCTGTGGTGTGTGGCTTCTTACCAGCTTCTAATTCTTTTTGCAATTCACTTTCTGTTGTTATTATTGTGTAATGTTCATTTTCAGCAGAGATCGAAAGGCATTCTGCTGGGCGTGGTTGGCACAGATGTCCCAGTGAAAGAACTCCTGAAGACCATTCCCAAGTACAAGGTAATGCATTACCTGGTTAAGAGTTAAGGGATGATAGCCAAGATATTTTCATAACATGCCAAAGGGACGAGCAGAACAAGAAGTAAAGAGAATATTTGCTCCCATTCAGGGGCACGGGTGGGAGCTCACTTTTTTTTTGGCAGAATAGCAAATGTACAAGCAGATCTGAGCAGGTCTACGCAGGCTATGCAGGTTTGGGTGGGTCTACATAGGTCTACATAGTTTGTGCAGGTCTATACAAGTCTAACACCTTGGATGGCCTCCTAAGCCAGTCCTAACTCACCCCAATCTAAGGACACTTAAAAACTTGCTGCTTTTGTCAGGAACCCAATGACACACAAAGAAAAATGTCTCTGGCTCTATTCAGTGAGGACAGCCTATCTTGGTAGGCGAGGGGGACCAATTAATGTTCTCTTAATGCTAAATTGAAATCCATGCCACTGAGGGGATTTGGAGTTGTAGATTCAGGGTGAGGGGGTGGCATGGGTAATCTTGGAATATGGAGACTATGGCAGGGTTTGCTAGGTCACTGCTTTGGGAGTTAGAATAATATAAGGGGCATTACAAAGCATGGAGCTCATGCAAAAGGAATACTGTATGGGAAAACGGGCTCAGAAAGGTGGTGGACATGCCAGAGCCAAGCACCCTAAGTTAGGCCAGCCCTGCAGCCAGGAGGGGAATGTGCTTTCCACTGTGTCTGCCTTACACTGCATCCTCAGCATCTGGGACTTAGTCTCCTCCTCCTATTTATTTTGTCTCCTACATTCGGGGACACGGACCTGCCCAGGGCCACCCTCAACTGGTCCTCATTCTGTTTCCATGGGAACAAGCAACTGAGTTCCATAAGACTTTCAAGTAGTTGTGGACCAAAGCTCCCATTGCCTGAAGCAAGTGAGAGCAAGGAGAGCACCAGCCTCCAAGCTGATGAATTGTACTGGCTGCTTGGGACACCATGCAGAAGGGCTGCTGAGTCTCTATGATGGCAATTCGATGACAGTAGCCACTTTGAGATCCATGGGGATGGTATTAGTTACCGTTTATGTTCACTGCTGCTTGAGATGGGTTGCTGTGGTTAAATAAGCCCTTGGGTGAAATTGGATCAATGGAGAGACCAGGAGCCTTGTTTCCACCAAAGTTAGGCTTCAAACTGCTCTCCTTTAGAGTGCTGTCACCCAAACTTCAGCTTTTCTTTTACCACCATGACAGCATGTTATCTTTTCTTTGTTACCTAATAAATATTTTTATTTAAATCGACTTTTCATTTTATTTACTCACAGCTTAAACAACCACATGTGAAATCACATTATATTCTATTGATGCACATTAAATTAAAATATATAAAATATTTGTAAAGGTTCATTTGATGGACCACCAGAGGAATCCACGCACAATTTGGGGAGCACTGAATTATGGTATTTTAATGCAGCATGAGCTTTTTACCTAAACAGATGCCTTCCTGATTGGGGAGTTCATTCACTCAATGAATACTTGTTCATTCACAGGTATTTCCTTGGTGCTAACAATGTGGCATACTCTAACCTGGGTGCTGGGGCTACAGTGGGCCAGAGAGTCTCTTTCATGAAGGACTCATGGTTTTGTCTGGGAGACAGACAGAAATCAGCTCATGATTGAAAATCTGGTTACAAATGACAATGTAAGCTCTATGAGGGCAGGAACATGTTTAGTTCCTTAAATGGTATCTGGATTTGGTAGATGCTCAGTAAACAGCTATTGAATAAATAAATGAGTGATCAAATGGGGGAGAAAAAGTGCTCAGGAAGGAACATAGTTTTATGAGAGCTGATGATGCGGGGATCTGACCTAAAGGAGAGCTTTGGGGGGGGGGGGCACATGGTAGTGATCAGGGAAGGCTTCCCTGAAGAAGTGAAGGTCAAGCTGAGATCTGAGGGATGCAGGAGGCAGGACGATCAGTCCAGGTAGAGGGATCAGTAGGTATGAAGGACTGATGGTGGGATGTAAGATGGCCTGTTGGAGAAATTGAAAGAAGGCTTATTTGGCTAGAGCTGCACTCAGAGGGATAAGTAGACCCAGCAGGGCCACGACGGCCCCATTGAGCTGAGTGTTTTTTCTCTTGAGAGCAACAGGAACCCCCACACAGATTAGCCAGGAAAAGGACATGGCCAGGTTTGTCTTTCTTAAAAGCTAGTCCAGAGAGTCCTTGGATCCCAGGCTGAAAATTCTCACCTCTTTCCTAGTGGGGGCTCCTCAGAAAAGCTAATCAAAAAGCAGGGAGAGGCAGGCACCCCTGCAGCCCAAGCACGAACCTGTTGGACTGCCAGAAAGTGCTGTGCATGTGTGAGCAGGTGCAGAAGGAATAGAGAGCAGCCCGGGCTTGTTCCCAAGGGGAGCACATTGGGATAACACAACTCCATCGATTGCACAAGCTCTGAAACCACATCCATTCCCTCTTACCCCACATCAAATAGACAGTCTCACCAGGTACCATTTGGGGCCCATTCTTTGATGGATGAGGGCTCCTTCTGCCTCCTTCTGGGCCAGGACCTGAGATTGTTGGCCAGGGGCCCCTTCCTTAGCTCTGCCTTCTCTCACATGCCTGAGGACCAGTTTGTAGGGGAGTGAGGGGCTGCTGGGCTTCCTGGGCCTTAGGGGAAGGAATGCACTGGCAACCAGCTCAGCTCTGGCGCAGACACACCTGGGCCCCCACGCCATGCTTTACCTGTGCTGCTGCAGACAATCCCTCCCATCCTTAGCTACTCTTCTGCAAAGTGATGATAATAACAGAACCTCGCATGGTTTGCTGTGAAGTCTTAAGCATTATATTAAGAGGGCACAGTGGGGGGACAGGAGTGGCTGGTGGCCTCTGGGTACCCACAGCCCTCTTCCTTCTATGTGGGGCGTTGTCTGCATAGAGCTGTTGACACCAGCTCTATCCCAGTTTTAGGCACCTGTGGACTCCACGTCCGTTGACCCTGTACTGACCTACAAGGCCCAGCCTTGCGATGGGCTAACTGAATCACCAGACAGCTATCTGCTGAAAATGGTATTATCCAAGAATTTTTAAAGACCTGGGGCAAGTGCATTAGGCAAGAGCCATCAGCCTGATGATGAGGGCAGGTCTGGTAGGTCTCCCTGCCCTGGCCTCTGTCTCTTGGCAGCACCCAGCAGACAGTGGAGCTCAGTAAACATTTCTCGAATGAAGTAATTCACAGCCATAAAGCTTCCAGGTATATTGGGGTTTGCTTGTGGCACAGACATTCTCCTGAGTCTGGGGAATGCCTCTTCTCCCAGGGGTCTACATACCTCTGTAGCTGGGAGGTGGGCATCTGGCCCGCCCTCGCCTGCTTTTCCATAGAGGGTTGGGAGCAGGGGCAAGAGAACAGAACAGCCCCTCGCCTGGCATCACAGCAAGCTCTCATCCAAGCAGGGGGGCTGAACGCACAGCTGTAACCAAAATGAACAGGTCACTCTGAGAGGCAAAGTAGGAAGACTAGAAAATGGGGGTTTAAAAAAGCACCATTTTGTGGTGCAAGGCACTGTGCCTCCTGGTATAATATCAGCAGAGGACATTTGCCGAGTACCCGGACACTGCGCAATATGTGTTCCCCATGTCATGTAACCAAAGCCTCCTAAAAAAAGTGCAGTATGGGTGTCCACATTGTATGTGTAAGGTACGCCAAGCTTATAATTTGCTCATGGCTACATCATTAAGACATGTAGAGCTGTGATTCAGGCCAGGTCTATCTGACATCTAGACCCATGTCCTTAAAACAAATCACTTCATGATTTCCTGCCATATTCAGATACCACTGGTACAATTATACACTCCATTTTTTCTTTTCTAAATCTACTCAGCTTTCTTCAACAAATTTTAATTGGAAAAACCAAATCACTACTTTAAAAGGAAAGCCAGTGTCACTTGCCATTAATAAGTGGTAAAATTTTAAAAAATCATCAGAATGAAATAGAAATATTAAATGATTGCTTGATAATTCACCTAAGGTTCTGCTCCTTCTTTCTTAAAGAAGGCAATGTGAAAGGCAAGTGTAAAGATTGACGAAGTGGAAACTTTCTGGCATAATCAGAAGGATAGACAGCATTTAAAGAGGGCTGACTCTCACTAGTGGCTCCTGGTAATTTGCTGCTGGGCCCTTGTGCCACCTAAAATCACCTTGCCTTACACTCTGTCTTTCCTTTGAAAGAAAGACGATCCACAGGAAGACGTGGGAGGACCTAGGGAGACAGGACCACCAAGGAATGTTCAGCTGGTGTAATGGGCAGCCCATGCCTCTGGGGCCTCCCCCAGGCCTGGGCATCAGCGGCACGGACGACAGTCCGTAAGTCCCTCGGAGGGGCTGGCTTTTCCCAGCATGCCCTATCGAGTCCTCAGCCCTGCAAGGTCTTTGAACAGGCATGTACTTTCTATTTGCTGATGCCATTTAGGGGAACAAATTAGGAAGCTACTTTAATAACAAGAGGAAATGAACGCTAGGAGAAAACCAGCTGTCCAGACTCATGAGAGGTGGTCTCCTCAGCTAAAGGACCCTCCTGCTCCGGTTTATTGAGATGACAATGGCCCTTCTTCCTACAGCCACCCTGGGGGCCCTGACCCACCATGGCTTTTACAACTGGAATTCAACTTCCAGAGCAAGATGGAAAACTAGTTGACCAACACCCATGCAATCAAGTGCTAGAAACTGTGTAGGTCTCCAGAGACTGAAAGTCAAGGTGGGGGGTGGGAGGGCTTTGAGGTCTCTAAAGATAATGGACTTTACTTTGGTTGAAATCCCCAGATCTAGATGTCCAGAACTTCTGGCTCACTGTTTAAGGAAGGGCAAGCCGCCCTTCAGCTTAGAGATGAACATCAGAGAACATTCCTGAACAATCCATACTCCTTATTTCACATGAGAAAATGTAGAAACCCTAGCACGGGTCACTGCTTGATATATCCAGTAAGTCAGGGAAGAAAGACTATAATATGAATTTGGTCATCACCACCCGGTGGGCCAAGCTCTTGAAATTGCTTCTGCCAGGCAATGTGCTCAGCTTTTCACATCAGTCTCTCACTTAATAAAAGTCGGACAGTTATCCCCATTTTACACCTAAAGAAACTGAGACCTGGAAAACTTAAGTATCTTGCAACTAGCAGGTAGAGGTCTGGCACTTGAATCTTTATAACCCCAGGGTCATTAAGAACAATAAAAGAACAATGACAATAATACTAGTAGTAGTTAAAATAATAGCAGTAGTAGCAGTTATCGAACATTTTGCTGTCTTCTGAGGGTGGGTGGGACAAAGTACTTTGCACACATTATTCCCATTGAATCTTTACTATGCTCCCATGAAGTGGGTACCACGTGGTCTCATTTTTAGTTGAGGGAACTTGAAATAACTTTCTCAAGTTGTTCTCAGCTAGTAAAAGATGAATGAAAGAAATTGTAACACAAGGCTAGAGGAAGAAGGGGTAGAGAAAATCAAGCAGTAGTGCTTGAAATGCAGACAGTTCTGTTTTACACTTTCCCAAGGGTTGGAATGAGAACCAGGGATGCAGGTATGATGGATCAAAGGTGTCCGTCCTCTGCTGCCCACAAAGAGCCCAGGGAGAAGGTGTGCATGCCAGACCCCCAGGGCTCTCTCATGCAGGAGAAGGGAGCTCCAGGGAGCAGAGTGCACATCACACCTTTCCCTCCTGATTAACACCTTGTAAAGATGAGTCAGCTCTTGGCTCTTGGGGTTTTCCCAGAAGATAGAATTCTTTCTTTTCCCTTAGCTTCATAGATTTTTCCCACAAGCAATCAGACTTCCTGTAATTTTTATTAAGAATTCCAGACACCCCAGCAATAATTTCCAGACACCATAGCCTTTCTTAACATAATGAGCCCGTTTCATAATTGGTTTCACTTCATTAGCCCGAAGCCTCTCCCCTTGGAAGGGAAGCAACTCCTTCTCCAGGCTGTGGGAGCATGTGGGCTCCTGCCTCCAGAGGAGTGCTGCCCCAGGATGAGTGCTGCTTCAGGAGCCCCCAGTCCTGCAAGACCCTGTGGATCCTGCTATGTGTTACTCCATGTGATGCACATTAGGGTGGTAGAAGACTGGTTCTCATTGATAAAACAAGAGTGAGCCATAGAGTGATTTGTGGCCAAAATCTAACGTTAGAGGTTGTCTCATGATATGCTTTTGAGTCTGTGAGAGATTTGTACACAAAATATTTTTTGAGGTGTGCTGAGATTTTATCGTCTTCCAACTACACTGGGTTATATCTGGATGCCACTAACCCACAAACATAATTTTCTGATTTTATTTCCTCTGGATGTTCTCCTAGGAAGAGTTTTAACCAGACTAAATGTCAAGAAGACTTATCCAAATTCAAGAGTTGAGAAGGACTGGCTATGCATCTTCTGTAGCAAATCAGCTTCTCCTTTACAGCTCATTTTAAATATTTGACTTCAGTTCAAGTGTTAAAGATGAGCTAGTTAATATCTGGGCAAAATGAGAGATGTATTAAATATATACAAATCTTAACTGAGCACCTGCCATGAGCCAGACCTTATGCTAAGGACTTAATAAGATGGATGAGATGCTCCTTCCTCCACCCCCAAAGAGCTCATTCTAATAGGGGAGGGACTGTCTTAAGCCCTTTCCAGAATAAGGTGGAGAAAGAGAGCCAACTAGCTCAGATGGCGTGGAAGAGAGGGGGCAAAGGGGAGGGTCAGGAGAGGTGTTTTAGGAGATGATTCTGAGGCTGAGCTTATGGGATGGGTAAGCATTAGGTAGAAGGAGATGGGAAGGAGGGATGCCCCTGGCAGCTGATGGGTAAAGGTCTGGGTAGGGGAGAAAACTTCAGTGGGAGAATTGTCAGTACCATGTGCCCTGAGAGGCAGGGTGTGGAGGGAGGCAGGGCTGGTACATAGGTAGGAGCCAAACCTCAAGGATCCCAAATGGGAGACTCATGGGCTTTATCTTATACATGACAGGGCTTTAGGGAGTTTTAAGCAGGAAAAACTTTGAGTTGGGCCAGTCTGGAGGGTGGCTTTGTTGGGACAAGCTTTGAAGCAGGAAGAACAGTTAGGGCCAATGTGGAAATCCACTGAACTAGAAGCAGAGTTGAATCTGAGTAATTTCTGAAAGAATAACTAGCAGTATTTAGTGATTACTTGGGTTGAGGGATTGGAAATGAAAGCAGGAAAGGAGCCTGAGGCTAATGCTCAAGTTTCTAACTTGGGAGTCTGGGTGGGTGGTGGTACCACTTACAGAGAGAGAAGAGGAAAGAGAGCAGGTTTACAGGAACACAGCCTCCATTTTGGGCTGCACGAGTCTGAGGTACCAGAGGCGTGCCCAGGTGGAGGTACCAGCACACATGGGGTACCTGGAGCTGCCCCTGAGGGGAGAGGCCAAGGCTGGAGCACGGCTCTGGAGATCAGCAGCATATGGGTGGTTGCTGGAACTTACTGGGCAGAGGACTATATGAGACAAGGGACACTCAGGACAGAATCTTAGGGAAAATCATTGCTTATGGGATGGATGAGGGATGAGAATCCTAAGAGGAGGAAACCCAGCAGCATGGGACCTGAAACTGAAGGACTAAAGAATGTCAGGGAGGAAGGAAAGCCTCCCGCTAAAGCCAGGAGGATCAAGAGAGAGGTATGCTGAGATTTTATCTTTCTCCAGCTACACTGGATTTGACAATTTGGAGGCTACTGGAACATCTAGAGAAAGGAGTTTTGGTGGCATCTTTGAGGGCCAAAGGTAGAGTCCAATGGCATGAATGGGCAATAAGGAAGCAGAGATGGTAGTTAGACAACGACTGGAAGACACTGGGGTGACAAGGTCAACTCAGCATCTGTATCCAGGGAGGAGGCAGGTTACCTTAGCTCTGTAGGCTCTGAACTAAGGTCTATTTCATTGATCTTTTTCCTGCTTCCTCATTTTCTTCTTACTCTTTCCTCTTTCCTCCATCCCAATCATCCTTCCATGTATATATATTTTTAAAGACTTATTTTATTTATTTATCTCCCCCACCCCTCATTGTTTGTGGTCTGCTCTGTGTGTCTGCTCATCTTCTTTTTTGGGGGCACTGGGAACCAAATCTGGGACCTTCCATGTGGGAGAGAGGTGCTCAATCTCTTGAGCCACCTCAGCTCCCTAGCTTGTGTCTCTCATTGCCCTTCCTTTTTGTCTTTTTGTTGCATTATCCTGCCATGCCAGCTTGCCACACCCGCTATTTGCACCAGCTCGCCTTTTCCAGAAGGCACTGGGAACCGAACCTGGGACCTCCCATGTAGTAGGCAGGAACCCAATTGCTTGAGCCACAATCACCTCCCTCCATATATTTTTTAAACTACATAATGTGGTATGACCTGCTCTCATGGATTGTATATCCTGGTGGGGAGGCAGGCATTAAATAATCAAATGCCTTGACTGATACCTTGGATACTTAAAATCAGCTCCACAAATAATTGATTGCCATTTTAATAAGTACTATAAAAGAAACACAGAGCATTAAAAGAGCAAATACAAAGGAGCTTTTCTTCCCCAATATTACTTCCCACAAGCAAAACAAAATGAATTGAAGTGATGTCCATTATAGCAGTACATGAACATATTAGCTAACTATAAAATATCACTCGTTTAGTCTAATTTTGAGTTTGAATTTCCATTCAAATGCTACCTTTGCCTTTAATAGAAAAATTCAGATTCTCAGGGTCCTCTTTGACCCCTCAGTCTCCATCAAACTGGGATGTAATAATTGTAATTAATGCAGTGTTGACTGTGTCTGGCATTTTTCCAAGAGACAAGATGAAAGAGACAATATACATCTCAAAGGATAGGAAATCTCTGGTTTATCTTTCACAACATAATGAAATATACTTTTATAGTTATAGTCAAATAGAATCTTATTAAGATTTGCTGTGCTAGGTAACTCCTGGGGAAAATGTCTGTTTCCCTGACTGACTACAAGCATATTTGCTTTATATAATGCAAGGAAAACTTTTAATTGCCAGTGTTAATTTCTCTGAAGGTAATTTCACATCACCTTGACGTTACGCTAACAAGCAGACAGGGTCATTCCTAGTTTGTAAACTCTGTTGTCTGGATCATTTAATAGTATTCAAGAATGTGAATGGCAGAGAATTTTAAAGAAAAATAACAGATACTATGAAATAACTTGTGAAGAAAAGGAGTTGTTTTTTACAATTTTTCTCCCTTTTCACTGCTCCGGCACAAGTAGGTTACATTTTCTTTCTTCAGAGAGAGGATCAGTAAGGGTTTTATGCCAGAGGCCATTTTAATACATGAATGATTTGTAGGTAAATTTATTATAGCCAGTGGGTGCAGTCAACTGTGTAATAGAAATATTGTCAAAAAGCCGGGATTATTATTTAAATAAGTGCAATGTTAAATTTGATTACATACTTTTTAAAGCTAATAAAACATTTCATTGCTCTCCAACTATTTCCCATAGTCCCATTTAGTCAGAAAACATAAATTAAGTGAGGTTCTGCATAGAAAATTACCCAGGCTCTGTGTTGATGGCAGTGTGTGTGGAAAAGCTTGGCTGCTGCACAATTTAAAGACAGACGGATATAAAAGGGGTTGCAGGCTCCTTTTTGGCTGATAGGGACACTTTTATCCTTGAAAATCATGCAAAGTGACAGCCTAGGGGAGTGTATTTTGAGATGGCCCCTGTGGATGTGGAATTGTAGGAAGCCGGGGTGTGAATCAGCATGAGGCCCTGTCTTTCCTTATCACAGGTAGGGAGAAGACACCCAGCCTGGTAAAATTCTGTGCAACTGGACATAGGGTCTTTTCAGAAACATTAGCCAGGTTCTTATTAAGAAAAAAAAAAAGGTAATTGTTTTTGTTTTAAATAAATCAAAATAAGGGCCTTGGATGCCAACATGGGGATGTGACATTTTAAATTATGCTATTTGCTGAGCTTATCCTGTGACAGGTCTTCATTTCCACCAAATGTCAAGGACCAGCGCCTTGCATTCATTTTAATGAAATATTGTGCCGATAACAGTTATGAATGCCAAGTTTAAGCTCTAAATTACTAAATGTCGGGCTGCTTTGTGCTTTGCAAATTCACCAGGGAGTAAGCTAATGAAGGTTTCTGTCTCGCTTCCTCTTACAGTTAGGGATTCACGGTTATGCCTTTGCAATCACAAATAATGGATATATCCTGACGCATCCAGAACTCAGGCCACTGGTAAGAGAAATACTTATTTCTGTGTTTTTCCTTTTGCAATTTCAAAAGATTTCCTTCAGTTCCACAGTGATGACATATGTAGCAGTTTTTACTTTAAAAAGCCCATTTCATAGTATTGTCTCATAAAGTTCAATAATTAATAAATAGTATTTTGACACATATTATATGAATCAAAAATGTATGGCAAATATATTTCCTATCATACTTTTATATATAAGTTCACATATATCTATAGCTGTTTGTTTACTTTACATCTGCCAATATATTCTGTAACTCAGGACAGTTTGAAAGCCATTACAATGGATCCCTTTGTATAACAAATGGCCTCTCAAGCTCAGACCTTAAACCTAGTTATTGTAAGTCATATTTGATACAACAAATTAGATCCAAGATCCCCAGAAATTACTTACAATGGGATTTGTCCCCAAATTACATTGCTTAAACCTCGTGCCTTATGGGCAGAAGCCATTCAACACGCTTGTTAGTGAATTGAAGTCGTTGAGCATGTCTTCATTTCCAGCATGAGTGATACCCAGGAACATTGTACATAAACTGCTTGCTTTCTCTCAGCATCATTTTCCCTCCCTTTGAAACAATTGGGGTTAGGCCAAGTCCTGGACAGTCCACAGCGGCCATCAACCCTGGTCCCTGGGTGGAGGCTGCCTGCAGCCCTGGGTTGAGGGACCCTCAGCCGCCGTAGCACCCCTGGGCCTCTGGAGGGGCACTGGCACTGAGTGTGCCATGTGTTTGTTATTCCTGGACTGGTTGAAAGGAGTTGAAGTTAGGACACCCCTTGGGGTTTGTGTGCATTTAACTGATTTTAAAAGACAGTAGAAAGATAGAAAGGCTCATCTAGTAAACACTGTTTTTTAAAGTCAAGCAAGTGTGAGTCCTTTACTGTAGTAATACACACACATGTATGCATGCACACACACACTTGCCCATCTACCCCACATGGCTTTTCCCCTTTCATCAAAATTAAAAAATAGCAGCCCTGTCTGCTATGCAAATGTTTGTTGGCAAAGCATTTTGGGGACCAGCTTGCTTCTCACTTGCATCATTGTTTAGAAACAGTTCATGGGAGAGCTCCATCATCATCCAACTTTGCTCTAATCGCCTTGGTATTATTGGAGTCATGGCCACATCATGTGGGTCCCATATGCATGCTTTAAGATGAGACTTATGGTAATATCTGATTTCAACAATCTTTCTATCAGGAAAGGACTAAATTAACTGGCTAGCTAATTCCAAATGTAACTTAGATACATAGAAGGATCTGATTGAAAAGGCCACTGAAAGTGACATGCTTAGCACATTATTCCATCTCGCAGCCACCCAGCTGAGGTTGTCTGTTGGGAAGGTAGGAGTTTTGTGTTTGGTGTGGCTGAGTGTGGGCTTCTAGTGCTTATTTATTCCAAATTGGAATGGATCACAGTCAATGAAACAATCAAACCTGGGTCCTTCTGCCAGTGAATGAATTAACTTCTGATTTATCAGCTTTGAAAGGAGGAATGAGATGGAACCACATGTCCGAAGTGACCAAGGTGTCTTCCCTCTCTCTGCAGCAATGAAACTGATCAGCTCCCAGCTGCACAATCACCTCACAATATCTTTCTGGTCTTTGGTATCTCCTGGTCATGCAGTAAATGGTCAGTTTTCAAATAGTGCCCTTTCCAGAGCCTTGGCTGCTGAGAAGGCAGCTGAAAGGTTCTTAGAAAACTGGGCCACTCTTCCTCTACTGACAGTTCAAATAGTCACAAAAACAGGCTATTTCTATTCCTATGTGCTGAATAGTTTCACCAAAAAAGGGAGCCATAGTCAAATTCTCATAAACTGGGTGGCCCAAGTAAATGCCCCACATCTCACTTGGGAGAACTTAACCAAATGAACCATTTTTGTACTCAGTCTGTGATAAGAATATAAGAAACAACCAGCCCAGTGGGTCATCTATCCTGCTTATTTCTCTGTGACCCTAAGGCCATCAGATGTGTAGAGAAGGTTTGGGGTGATGACGGCCACTGAGGGTCACGTGAACTACTCAATCTGAATGCGTTCAGTAAGCGTCTATTGACTGCCCTGAGTTGTGGAGTTTCCTCCTGGGCAAAAGGCACTGGTGAAGTGGACAGAATTCAACTTTGTCTTCATGCTGGTTGCCTTTGATTCCTAGTCCTGTTGCCTTCTAGCTATTTGATTTTTGGCAAGTTACACAGCCTCCTTGAACGTCATTTTTCTCTTGAAATCCTGCCCTAACCCTAGTATATCCATAACAGGTTTGTTGTCAAAATAAATGGAACAATGCAAGCAAAGTGCCTGGTACAATGCAGGCCCCCAAGAGACTGGCGGGGGCAGGGTGGGTGCTCCACCAACATCCTTTCTGAGCTGTACTTGGCCTCTTGATCTGTACTCAGCTGATATGAAGACTGGAAGGATACACTGGTGCTGGATGCTAAAGAAGTCTTTTTATTCACCTGTTTCAGGTTGTTATAAGAAACATTGGCATGGGGTTGTGTGTACACACACAAGTGTACCAGTACAGAGTCTTAAGTCTCTCTCTCTCACATACACACACACACATGCCTTTCTTTGAGGTTCAATAGGAATCTGGGTTTTACTTTCTGATGCTACAGGAACTTTGGCCAAGTCAGGTCTAGATGACAGATAGAGAACACCTGTACTATGGAGGCTCTGCATGAATTCTGCCATATAAGGAAGCCAAAGTTATTTCTTAAAGGAACAATAAGAACAATGCTAAAGCCATAATAACTAAAGAATGATAGTCAAGGATCAGCCTATATGGGATGGAATGTTCCTAGTTTTAGCCTGTCCAAGTTATTTGTTCCTCTCTGTTTCTGATGCAGCCTTCCTTCTCCCTTACCACAAGCCTCCTTGACACATAGTAGGGACTCAGAAATGAGAAAATTAAGGGATCCTCCACAGCCACTGTTGCAAGTTTGCTTACTTTGGGTTCTTCTGAAGGACGTCACATGGGAGCTTCTGCCTGGAAACCTACCGTCTGCACCGGGCAAAAATTCACTCTAGCCAGAATCCTTCCAAGCACAGCTGGGAGCAGCAGGCAGCTCACCGCTTCCCTGGCTAGCCTGGGCAGGGACTCCTCATTCAAACCCAACGGGCCTCCTCCCCAGCCCAGCCATATAATCGAATCCTTATTATAAATGGATATTCCCCTTGGTTCTGGCCAAGGCCGCCAGATTAACACAGTGGGTGTGAGTATGGGGTTGTGGCCAGCGAGGGGAGGACAGGGCAGGCGCACTTAAAATAACTCATATTCCCTCTCCATCTGCCACTGAGGTTGCTTCTGCCTCTGCAGCCAGAGGAAAGAAGTGGGTTTCTCTGAAGCACAATACCAATATTTTTCTAATTTGTCCAATAAAATCTTTTCCCTGAACTTAATGCTTGACTTGATTTTATCCAGTATTTTCTTTAATCTTGTATGATTTGGGTGTGAATCATGAAGTGTCTCCAAAAACAACCCAGATGGAGGAGCCTTACTCAGCAAACTCACTTTGGTTTAATTGGCAAAACTGCTAAAGTAATGCTTTTCCCTTGATAACTGGGCTTTCCTTAGTTCTCCTCTCTCAACCGCTCTGTCCTTGCCACCGGCTTTTGACTTCCTGGTAGATTAACTGGTGACAACTAGACAAACATTTACCTGGCCCCCGTTGTGTGCAGGTCCCATGTCAGACCAAGGGCTGATGTAGCCGTGTCATGGGAGCTGGAGAGCCATTTCACGGGTGGGGTGCGTAACTCTGAGTGGGAACGAGGCAGCAACACAGCAAGAGGGATTAAAGTTAGACCTTGAGGAATGCTTTTTGAGTAGTTGTTAGACACCTGGAATTTTATGTTGTTCTTTACTACTCTCTAATAGTTGGCTAAAAATATTTCAAGCTATTGCTTCTGTATACATTTAGTGTTCTTGCTCTGTATTTTTTCTAACTCTTTGAAGCGATATGGACTTTTCTTAAAAGGTGCAGCACCAAATATATTTCCTGTCCTTTTGTTCAGTGGGGGAATGAAAGATATGAGGATTGGAAGGTGCCAGTTCTGACATGATCTGTATTTCTGTCAAGATGTGGTTGATTCATCTGTTCCTGTCTTTTAGAAGAAAGGGGCATCTAAATTGATTTTCCTCCCCAAGGGGGCCTAGAATATGGACCTGGTCAAACTATGGAGAGAACACAGTGAAGGCCCCTTCCAGCAGCCCCAGGAGGGGCAGGGTTCCACAGAGGAAGCTCAGGCAGGCAGAGTTTAGGAGTCACTCTTACGAAGCCATGCTGAAATCTGCCAAGACCAGGAGATGGGGACAGATCCCAGATAGTTCCTATTCCAGATGAATACTTGCTAGTTACATGGGGTACAAGTGTGGTGGGTATACTGAATGGAAGGTAGGCAGATTGGAGAGAAATCTGCATTTCATTCCTTCTGCCTTTCTGGGATGTCCACCATGTTCTAGGCTTGAGCAAGCTGCTCAGAGTAATTACAGAGATGTGCCCTGCCTCAAAGAACTCAGCATCTCAGGGGAAAAAAAGAAGAAGAAAAAGGAAAAAAGAAGAAAAAGGAAAAATGGGGGGAAAGAAAAAGAAAGAGAAAAAAAGAAAATAGAAAAACAAACAAAAATATAAAAAAAATTTTTATAGAAAAAAGTCAGAATCTAATAGGGTGGTTAAGATATGTGATGTCACTGTTGACACTAGAGAAGAAGCATTGCTGTGTGTGTATGTTTGATTTGTTCTTAATATGTGTTTCTAACATTAATAGGTTCTTCTAATATTTGTTGATTCCTTTCTATGCACCAAGTGCTTTACTTAACACTGTTAATCGTTGACTAATTTAATAGCCAGCTTAAGATGTAGGGGCAGTAGAAAGGTCCAGAGAGTGAATGGGGAGCCCGGGCGGATGTGCCTAGAAAGTAGCCTGGGGTTGGACTGTAGACACCTGTGAGTGATGGGATGCTCCTCCCAGCTGAGGTTCTCTGTGAGGATGGGAAGTAGCCCCGTCACAGATGGGAAGCCCAGCACCAAGACACACAATGACGTCCCCAAGACCCGGCAGCTGGGAAGTGCCCGAACCAGAGCTATTGAGATGGTCTAAATCCCCTCTGCTAAGGTGGTTCTTCAGGAAAGGGGAGGCAGAGGGGTCAGAGGGTGGGAGTGACAGAAGGATATCATCTCTGCAGCCATGTGGATGAATGACAGGGTAATGACTGGACGACCATAGCCAGTGTCACTCGAGACCAGTGCTGTCCACTAGGAGCAGAAGGCGAGCCGCAAACATGAGCCACTTGTGCAATTTCCAATTTCCTATAGCCGCATTTAAAGAAGTGAAAAGAAACAGATGAAATTAAGTTTAAGAATATACTTAACCCAGTACATACAAAAAATTGTCATTTAAACATGTAACTAAGATAAAAGGTATTGCAATATCTTGTATTTTTTCATAATTGTGTGTATTTTTTGCTTTCAGCACATCTCAGTAGCCACATGTGGCTCCTGGTTAGCCTGTGGGACAGATGAAGAATGTAGTCAGACATTTGGGGCCATCCTAGCTAAAGCAAATCCTAGTTCCTTAAAATGGACTACAACAGACTCTACTGCCACCACCTGTTACCTGTGCCAGCCTGGAAGTCTGTGGGAGGGAGGGAGGAAGGGAGGAAGGGAATTAGTTTACTAGCCTCTATTTGGTCCCTGCCCTCCCCTCCCAGGCTGTGGCCACTCTTGTCTCTCTAGGTAGGAATAGTGGAGTTGTCCACAACCTGGGGGCACTGAGTCAATGGTCAGGGCAAATGGGCTCCCAGTTTGGTTGGGGCAGCTCTGGCTGTTTCAACAATGTGAATTCACTCCAAGGGCTTCTGGGAGAATAGACTTCCTAAACCAAACTGTTCCACTCAGGTGAGAGGGTGGGACATGTCATTCCTATCTGTCCAGCCTAAGTGATCAGGTTAAATTGGAATATTTAGACAACAAAACAAATGTTGTTTTGAAAAATTCAGGTGAACTCTTTCATGAGCCCAAATTCTGCAAATAATTGTATGTTCCTAAGTAGAAAGAGTCCTCCTACCCCCTCTGGAATTCAGTCTTCCCATCCCAGCCTTGGAGTGTCTGCAGCCTAAGTTCTAAGTGATATTACCAGCCATTCCCTGTGCTACTTCTTCAATGTCCCTGTCCCACTCTAAACTTTGATCCTGCTCCTTTTTCCTACTGAGTTTACCCTTTTATGCCCTGTTTTGCTCTTGCACACGGGTTATGTGTCGAGAATTCCTGAATGCATGGATTGACACGTAGACATACTGAAAAACGTGAATGTTCTTACACTGTGGTCCTTTCATGTACAACTCAGTGGATATCCCTCTGGACACGAATAAACATGTATTATAAATCCTAAGTAGAGAGTGTCTATAAAACACCAGTTTAAAATGGAGTTTAAACAGTAGGGACACTATTAGAATCGTTTCCTAGGTCCAACGGACTCAGCTCAAGCAATGAACCATGTGAGGGCATGCTGTATAATTCTAAGGAATTTAAACACAAAGCTCAAATTTGATCTTTACATAATTATGCACATCTTCAGTTATGCAAGGTCTTGCTTACATCCCACACATTTAATAATTTTCTTTTCCTTTCTTTATAAAATGCTTGGACCAGGAGCACCTCAATTAAGTTTCCCTCATTTCCTCTGCCCATGCACACCTACTCAATACAAACACAGATGGTTTCCGTTTCATTCAACAGGTATGGGCAAGGCCTCCACCAGTTGCTTTTTCCGGACATTCTGCCCCCCTTGCCATCCACCCTTATGTCCCACTGGGTCTGGCTCCAAATTTCACTCAAGCCTGTCCATCTCTCTGTCTCTGCCTCCAGCCCCTGGTCAGGCCACCGCCATATCTCTCCTGGGTGCCTTTGTCCCCTCTCAGCTCCTCTCTGGGCACCTGCCCTGCCAACCGCTATCCACTCGGAGTCAGAGGGGCCCTCTGGATGTCAGTCAGGTTGTGCCTGTTCCCTTGGCCTTGAGCATAGGACTGGACTCCCAGCCACAGCCTCTAGCACCCATGGGTCAGGCCCCTGCCCTGCCTGTGATGCTCTGTGCTCCAGCCTTGCTGGCCTTGTGGCCCTCTCCCCGAGCTCCTTCCTGCTCCAGTCCTTGGGTGTGCTCTCCTCTCTCCCTGGTATCTCGCCCCACCTCCCCGCAAACCTGGCTTTTACTCATCCGCCGTCTCAACTGAGATGGCACCTCCTTAGAGAGGCCCTCCCTGACCCCCAGCCAAAGGAGCTGCTCCTGTCATTCTCCATCACATCCCACCACTTTAGCTTCTTTGGATCACTTACCGCATGTCTGTGTGTTTGATTTCACCTCTGTATTTGCTGTGAGTACAAGTTCCAAACTGCCTGGGACTCTGCTGCTGTACAGACGAGGGAGTCAGTAAATATTTGTCAAATGATTGAATAAATGCCTGAGTGCCAGTTTCCTACAGTGAGTGGTAAGTGCTGGCACTGCACATTCATTCCTCCAACACATGGTGATCCCTGGCTGGGGCAGGAGCTGGAAAGTGACTGAAATGTAATCAGCCACTCTCTCCCTCCCGCTCACCTGTGGGCATTTATCAGGTGTTCCTTGAGTCCAGCCCTGGGCTCGCTAATGGACAAACAGGAGCAGGTTACGACGTCTCTGCCCACAGGAAGCTCCCCACATACAGCCAGAAGTTCCCCTGACAGAGGAAGGGACCAAGGAGACCACGGGCACACAAGGAAGCATCTCCTTTCCTTGAGGAAGGGTACCTGAGAGGCAGGCGGGCTTCCCAGAGGAGGTGTCAGCCACACCAGCTGCCGCCAGCCCACCCTGAGGGACACGTCTCCCCACATCCTCCCCAGGACAGACCAGGCACGACTTCTCTTTCTGGCCTCAGAACCATGGATTCCTGCTGGCCGAACCCTGTTGGGGTGTACGGGTGGGACCTTAGCATCCTTTACAAATCCTCCAGTGGTCCCCAAATGCAAGAAATCCCTTTTGGGCCTCCTGGCCCAGCTCGTGGGCGCCCGAGGACCTGAAAGCCTGTCACCAGTAGGTGGCGCACGGGCACTGCCATGCGCTCCAGCCACTCGCAGACGGAGCCCCTGCCACGGCCATCTCGGACCAGAGGCCCGGCGTCTCCACTGAGGCCTGGTCTGGATCCACTCCGTTTAGTTCAAAGGAAAGAAGTAGCCGATGCCTAGTAAGTGTCTCTGACCAGAGGAGTGTTTGCTCTGAGAAAAAACTCAGCAAGGCGGTCTGAGCCCCACGTCGAGCCTGCTCTTTTTGAATGACATCACTTGGCAAAAAAGGCTCGCACGCTTTATTTTCCTGGTGCAGTTGCCGGGGCGCTGTTGGAACCACCCCAGGACGGACAGTGGCATGGGGGGCGGCGGTTCCAAGGGCCACTGGGGCCGCCTGGCCGTCTTACAGGCTGCGCCCGCGCCCGGGCGGGAGTTCTGTGGAGCTGGAGCTGCGTCGTTTTGCAAACCTCAAGAAGTCAGACCCTGAGCTCGGTGACGGGGAGTGTGCTTGGCCCCTTAGGGACTAGGTGGGTGTGGGGATCAAGTCCCCGAGTATTTTCGAGAGCAGCGTGCCTTCCCAAGGGCGTCGGTGAGCTGGGCCTGGCCGTGCCAGGGGCGGGTGATGATAAGGGCACGTTGTTCAGCGCAGTCGCCGGCTCTGCGGTGACCGCCCCGGCGTCCCGGGCAAGTCCTCTCGGCGTCCTGCCTGCTGGCACTCGGGGCAGAGGAGTCAGCGCTAGGGGAAGACGGTCTCTGAAGCCTGAGCCAAGGACTGTGCCAAGCAGAATGCAAATTCCCATCAGTCTTCAGAAAAAGAAGGGGAAAAATAGCATGACTTTGGACAATGTCGTTTTTTAGTAGAATTAACTTATTCAATTGAAAGAAGTGCCCTGAAGTCTGAGGTTGTGTTGTAGTGTTCTTTTAGAAAATGAAAGCTGGCTGGGGAGCCTCCTTTAACCCCTGCAGCCCTGGCCCTGCCCCAGGCTGCAGCCTGCTCGGCCCTCCTCCTGGCCTGGCTGAGCCCCCGCCCCCGCCCTGGGAGCCCCCCACTCCCTGGCTTTCTTTCTAGGTTCCTGTAACTGCTGCCTCCCTCTATCCGTTCTTGCAGAGAGGCCCTTCTAGCTTCATGGTGCTGCACTATTTCTGGTAGTTTCTTCCATCCAGCCCACGCCATTATAATAGTCCCTTTCACCAATCCCCCTCATTAGCCAGCTCCACTCTGCCATCTGCTTCCTTGGTGGGTCCCTAACTAATACAAAGTAAGAGGAGAGGGAAGGTTTGTTTTTCTGAAGTCCTTTTTCAGGAAAGAGAGAGAGAGAGAGAGAGAGAGAGAGAGAGAGAAAGAAGGGAAGGGAAGGAAGAAAGGAAAAGGAAGAGGGAGGAAAATGGATAGGAAAGAGAGAGGATCTACAGTTTTTATTCACTCATTCATTCATATTAGGTCATGTATCTGTTGACCTCCCACTGTAGTTAGAATGGAGGGACTACACACACCCTTCTGATAAACTCCACTTTTGCTCAAGGGAGGTAGAGTTGTTATTTGTTGCTTGCAATCTGAGCCCCCTGTTACATCGCAGAGTGTGGGAGGCACCGCAGTGTGCAGCGCTGGCCCCTGCTCTCATGGAGCGCACAGGTCCCCCATCGCTGCCCACCCCTCCTGTCCTCTGCAAAACTTTCTCCCTCTCACTCACCCCCCTCCATGCCCAGCACGGTCCTCTTCCCGTCCACCTGGCTTCTTGCACAGGCCAGTGACTGCACTGCAGAAATACCTTATCACGTCAGCACCCTCATCGCCCCGCACACAACCTGAAGACAGGAATCGGATTTGGCCACCCTTGTATCTCCAGGTCCTGGCGAGGCACCTGGCGGAGGTGGTGGAATGATAAAAAATGGGGAGACAAGACCCACATTTTGAAAATCAAGCACACAACGAGACAGTATATTATTAAGCACACAGGTGGAAGTGCTGATAAGAATGAGAATTTATAAAAGGACTCGGTGTCAAGTTGGGGTTGGGTGGCTGGGGAAGGCTGCAAGGAGATGCGTGTTAGCCCATAAGCTTGAGATCACAGTTGGTGGTGAGACAGTCTCACATAATTGGGAGCAGCCAAGGGCTCGTCAGATACTGGCTGAGTGAGGTCTTGTTTGCATCCTGTGCTTCTGGGGCCCATTCACCAGCCCTCCCCCCTCCCTTTCTCCTATCCTTCCCCCTCCTCCCTCTCCTCCCTCCCTCCCTTTCTCCTTTCTTTCCCTTCCTTCATCTGGCATATATTTACTGAGCACTTATCATGTGCCAGGCACTGTATTAGGTGCTAGGACTCTAGGGATAAAGCAAGCCAGATAGAATCTGCCTCTCCCTTGCTTTGGTGTTTGCAGTCCAATGGAGAAGACAGGGTTTTTTAAAGCTCATAAATACACCAATAAAAATTTTAAAAGCATGTATATTTTGGCTATGCTCCCTGAAGGAAACAAGGATTCAAGAAAATGAAAATAGGGAGAGAGGAACCTGCCTTCATTGGGTGGTCAGGGAGAGCCCATCTTAGAGATGGCCTTTTAAGTTGAAACCTGAAGGATGAGAAATAAATGGCCATGAAAAGAATGTGGAAAACAGGCCAGGCTGAGGGGCCCATGTGTGCAAAGGTCCTGAGGCGGGGGTGGGTGTGTGCAGTATGTCACGTGCTGGGATCCTTCAGTATATTTAGGAGAGCATGTGTGAGCTGAGGTTTCCTTGGCCAATCCCTTTTTGGAAGCTTACTTAGTGGAGCAGTCGCTGTTGATGCCTTGCCCTCACCCCCGTGCTCTCAGCCCTCAGTATTTCCACACATGCCAGACGGGCTTGCAGCTTCCCCAGCCTGGCTGAAGACTTTCTCTAACTTCTGGAGCCCACCCTTCCCAGGCGTGCAGCAGGTGGAAATTGCCAAGGAGTCAGCGCTCCTGCAGGAGAGACTGCTGAGCACTCTCGTGGGGGCTTTCTCCGGGGGAGGAGGGGTGCTGACCGGCTGCCTGTGCTCCCAGGGGGCTCGAGCTCCCGTGGTCCCGAGCAGTGACATGCCGGATGATGCCCGTGTCGGCCGCCGCCTTCCCTTCTCCATACCACTTCCCTTTTTCCTTCCAGGTATTTCCTAGGAACCCCTCCCTCAAAACACCTTGCCCTTGAATCATGGTCCCAGGGTTCCGAGAGAATTCAAAACAAGACACTAGGGGCTTGATATTTCTCTGCAAAATTGTCTTTGCGTGAGGCCACAGCTTCAAATGCAATTCGGGTGCACCCATTTAGACCTTAGCGTCAGCACGGCAGCGTCAGGCACGCTTCGCGTTCTAGCTCAGGCCCCTGCACGAGTGTCCCCCTCACACCGGGCTGCTTGGAGAATCCACATTTGTATGTAGAGGTACCGGGGAGCATTGGCTTTATGCTGTTAATAATCAAAATAGGCTCTTGAAGGAAATTTGGTTTAGAGAGAGGATTCTCTGCTGCTTTATTGTTTGGCAAAAGCCTTTGACAAAGAAAGAGCTTTTCTTTTCACTGGACACACTCTGACCTTTGTTTTACTAGATTAATTTCATATCTAGAGTGCCCCATCTTGGATGATGAATTAGCAATAAAAAGCTCATCAAAATGTAATTACATGCAATGTGTTGAATAATGATCTCTTAAAAATTCCTATAGATTTGTCTGCACCTCCTTCCCCGCGCGGGGGAAATGAGCCTCAGCTGCTAGCTACTAGTCCCCGCTCAGGAATGCTAACCCTGGCGGTCCCGGCAGGCTGAGATGGGAGCGCTGGCTTCTCTCATTGCCGAATGTCATCTAATTGATCAATTGCTTTTCTCCATGTGATGCACATCTTTATATAATTTAAAGGACCGTCTCCACGGGGGTAGGAATACACAGGAAGTGGAAGCTCGAGGCAGAGGGCAGCACTCCCCTCCGCCAGCTGTAGCTGCCTGCCTATTAGGGGGAGGGAGTTATTAATTAAAACGTTAACTGCCCAGACAATAGCAGGCAGACTAGAGTGGAAAAAGCCTGGGAAGCAAGCATGGGCGCTGCCATAACTGTAAATTCCAGAAAAGTTTGTTCCTCCTTATAAAAGGAAAATAGAGCTATCTGAGTCTCGGAGCAGACCTGCTTATGGGGTGTCAGGTTTTCCCAAGAAGCCCATCTTGTTTCTCTCCGGGGAATTGGACTTGGTCAGGGAGATAACCTCGCCTTCGCCTCGTTCCACTGAGAGGCCCTGTGTAAAACGCTACAGCTGGAGCTGACAGCAGACTATTCAGATGATTCCAACAGTGTAAATGCCCACACTCATTTGAATAACTGAAGAATTCAATCATTTGAATGCCAATGATTATTCCTCTTGGAGTTTACATTTTAGAAAGACAGTGCTTCTGAATCCCCATGAGAGCATTAAATTGCTATCTAATTAGCAGTCCCAAATTATATATATTTAAGAGATAATTAAAGGTTTGAAGGCTGTTGGAATAACTGGTTATACATTTAAATGAATCACTAGAAATTTGTTAGTAATGTGCGGAGTTTTCTTTTATTTCTTGCTTCCTTCTTTGAAGTTCAGTAGACCCAACCTCGTGGGGTTAAGTCTGGTAGCGGTAAGATAAAGGCAGATGTTTTTAATTATTGCAGCTCAAACCCCCAAATAATTATAAGCAGCTGTCATTTTTACATAATCCTAAATGATAAGACCCAAAGAATGCAAATAAAAATGTTGAGACCATGGGCTTTTGGGTGCAATAATTCAACCCCCATTGCATCACTGAGGGTTGTGCTTCGTCAGTGAGCACGATTCTCTCTGCTCAACTTTCATAATCATGGGACAGGAACGTGTCTTCCTGGACATACATCAGAGGTGCCATTCCCACGTTCTCTGGGAATATTTGCTTGGCAAAGGGAAACACAAAGACATTTGGAATATTGAGGCAAGAATGTAGTTTGGCTAAGTCTGGCAGGGCTGAAAGCAGGCTCTGGGTTCAAGACTTAAGCGACTTCTCTGCCTGCCTCTCCCTGGAAGTGTGGGAGCCCCTTATGGAGTAAATCAAGGGGGCATTAACCATAGCCACTATGGTTTCTTCCCTTTGGATGCAATGGCTAAAAATCTGAAGTCTTCCAGAGCAAGGCACTGGGTTGACCCTGGGTAGAGCTGAAGCCAGACTCTGCAAGAGACAAAACCAGACCATCCACTATGAAAAAGGTACGTGTGCACACATGCAGGCACACATGTGTAGCCTGAATTAAATCAGAGGCCCAAGGACCCCCATCACTGCCCCTTGCTAAGGAATGCTCAAGGCAGATCTAAATTGACTTGGTGACCTGGGTTTGCAGAAGTGTGCCCAAGCGGAAAGGATTGCCCAATGCGCTAAGCTCAGCTCGTTGGGGCTGGTAAGGATAAACAGATAAATGAGGAGCGAATTCAGACTAAGGGTTCAACTGGAACTTTAAGAAACCAACAGGGATTTCCCAAATGTATCCTGGGTATTAGAATCAGTTAAAATGTTCTGATTCTCCCAAATGCTTCTCCCAGACTTCTTAGCTACACTCTGGGAAGAGGTGTTTTGAGTGACAGGGAGGGGTGAAAGTATTTCTCTGCCTTCTGGTACTGCTGACTTGATTTTAATGTGGGGTAGACCTCCCTGGATGGACTTGCAGCCCCTGTCCATCCAAGCTCAAATGCAAATATAACTATTACATTCACATATATTTAACAGAAAGAGTCCTTTAAGAATTATAGGCTTGAAACTCAACTCTGCTCAGCTGTGGAGCTATCGGCATCTGGTTCATAGCTCCCGTAATCCCCTCCCCTCTCCTCCTTTCCCTCTCGCTGCCCTAGCAGGCACTGGGCAGACACACTGATCTGTGGTCGCGCTCCGTGGCGACCGGTGGGCCACGGAGCTCTAGGGCAGTCCTTGTGGCCAGACACCTGGGGTCAAACCTCAACTCTCCCTCCATCAGCTATGTGACCTTGGAAAAGATACTTAGTCTCTCTGGCTAGTTTCCTTCACTGATGAATGAGGACAAAAATAGTGCCTAGTGCATGGTGTTGTTATGAGGATTAAGTGAGTTATTCACAAAGTGCCTAAGCTAGACCAGGCACATCGTAAGGGTTAAACATGTGTTTGTTAAATGAATACATAGATGAATTTATCCATTCGTTTCATTCACTCAATCAAATATTCATGAAGAAGCTAATCTTTGCATTGCAGTTTTGATGATGACCAAGAAATTCCTCTTTCCCAAAGATGTTTAGGATCTACCGGGGGACACGGGCAAGGAAATGATTAATTTGCAGGACAGCGTGATGGCAGCTGGGATGGGGTCACTGTGGAGGCCGGGGAGAATATGGGAGGGACCTGATCAGACCCCGACCCGACCTCTCCCAACCTGCATAGGACAGGAGAGGCTTCCCAGGTGATGTCTCAGCCACGTGCTGAGGAGGAGCAGGAATGGGCCACTTGACTCTGAGCTGGGGAAAGGGGGTTCCGAGAAGAAGGGTCAGCATGTGTGGAGGCCTGAAGGCAAGAACAACGGGGCACTTTGAGCAGTTAGCTCAGTCCAGCTGGGGACACAGAGAGAGGCAGGGAGTGGTGAGAGGCTAGAGTGGCAAACCGAGGTAGAGAGAGAGGCTCCTGCGGCATTCTAGAAAGCTGGGCATTATCCCCCAGGGCACGAGGAGTCACCGGGATTCCACCCCAAGCAGTGAAATGATTCTGAATTTGGAGGAATCCCTTTGGCTGAACGCTGGAGAACAGATCGGAGTGGAGTAGACTTCAGCCAGGAGGCACCTGCCGTCATGAAAGGAGAGGTGGCCATGGTGGCCTGGACAAGTTGGTGGCACGAAGGACAGAAGGTGTGATGCAATTTCAAGAGACACTTAGAAGGTAGTAGCAACGGGCTGTAGGGACTTCATGGGCCCTGGTGGCTTGGCCTGGTCCACTGACCTCTTCCTCTGACTGTCCTCGCCACTTCCAGCTTTGTTCCCATCCCCATGGTCATGGGCAGACGTAATACCTGGAGAATTCAGTCAGCCTTGCAGGGGACCTTTGGTTTTCCTGTGTGCCATGAATCACCTCAGAAGTCTTTTGGGCTTACTCAGACCAGCATATCTAGCCCAAAACATTTTTAAGAGGTTTATCACTATAATGGAGAAACATGAAAAACGTTTTAAAAACCTGTCTCCGTGCCGCCATCCCAGGGGAGCGGATGGACTGATGATGTCCACAGACAGAGCGTGGAGGTCGGAGCGTGGCAAGGGCCGGGAGCACACAGGCAGGGAGGTGGCCGCGTGCATGTTTGTGTTGCAGAACACGGAGTCCTCGGGGTGCTGCCGCATGAAGGTCACCCCAGCTGGGAGCGACCCTGGGTGGAGGGATCAGGGCACTTCACGGGAGAGGTGGGCCCAGAGGTGGATCCCTTCCAGTAGTCTCTTCCTTCCCAAGTAGCGTTAACTGTTTTTAACAGGGAAAGCAAAGCCAAATGAAGCTATCATGCCAGACACCTCCCTAAAATTAAACACATACACACACGTGTGTAACTTGGAGGCTCTGACGTCACAAGCGGGTTGACACCATTACAGGCATAAGCCAGAGTCAAAGGTGCTGGCTGTGGGCTCGGAAGAGAGGACTCCTTTCCCTGTTTCCCCCAACCCGCTATGGACCCCCCGTGCGATCCCCCGCCTCCGCCCTGCCGCTTGTGTAACTGAGCACAAAAACTTGGAAGCTGAACAATCTCTTTGTTCTGACCGCCTGTGCGTCTAGAATCCTCTCCCCAGTGACAGCACTGAGGAGCGGCGTTAGGAATGGGGGTGACTGGATGGGGTGGGTGGGCAGGGTGGTCACAGGAGAAAATGCAGCAACAGAGAACCTGCTCTGCAGAGAATGACGACAGCGTTCGGCGGCTAACACGTCTTACTACAGCAGTGGGTGAGGCTATTTCCTGATCGCTAGAATGAATAAGGAGATTCGAGCTCTTTGCAGTTGCAAAATTGGAACCCATCTGTGGTGCCTAACTGTACCCCATATTTAAAACGGACTGATGGATTCTGTGTCCCTGCAGGTGTTTTAATATAGTTAGCTTCTCCAAGGAACAAGGCCAAAAAAAGTTAAAAAAAAATTGATTCCTGAGCATCACAGATAAACTCTCAAATTATGGAGGGCCTATTTAGCCCCAGACATTAACTCCTAGTGGCATAGTGATAACTGAAATCTTTATAGGAAATCAGCTTTGGAAGACAGCATGCATCCGTGCTCAGAACTCCGGACCACTCTATTTTAATCTTGGAAATTCATCCCAAAGGCTGTCTTACGTTTAACGTTTTCTCCAGAAAACTTTAGTGTTCTACTTATCAGAGCAGGTGCTCCCCCCAGGTGCCCACAGGTAGCTTCATGCTGTAGGTAGCCTCCATGCACCTGCTCTTCCTCCCTAGTGGGCGGGCCTGCCTTTCCCAGCATTTCCCTCTTCCTGAGTCAGCGTGCCCTGGAGCTGCTACTCTTCTCCCTGCCCTGTGCCCAATCCCTGTCCCTTTGCTAGCACAAAAGGTTCCTCCCCGCAATCACTTGGCATGATTATAATTTTTATGACTAGCTTGCTACTGCAGGACAGACTGGTTTTTGGAAAATGGGAGTTTAAATCCAGCCACGGTATCATAAGCCCCGTTTAACCTACAAAACCAGCGGTGAGGCTGAGCTGCCAACGTCCTCCCCATGCCCCACATCTGACTCACGGCCACTCAGCCCGGCCTTCCTCTCACAGGGCAGTGATGAAGATAAAGGGCATTCACGTTTCAGGGAGGCTTGTTAATTGTTGTTTAAGAAAATACCAAAGCTGTTCTAGTTTTGCAGTCATCAAAAGGATTTTGTAATAATACCAAGAGAGCACGTAGAACTTTTCATCTTTGAGACGTTCGAACATTAATAAGTCCATGGTACCTTTTAGAAAGAGGAAAAGGCTTGCTGTCTCGACATGCCCTGTTGCCTCTGTCCCACCTTCCTGCTGGGCCCGGACACACCCCCATGGCACTCTCTTTCCCTCTGGCATATCAGGGCTTCTCATCTTTCTCTGAACACACAGGATTTCATCTCCCAGTACAGTCTCATTGGAATTTCTCTTGGCGTCCTGTCACTTTCATCAGGCCGTGCATCTTATCTAGAAAAGTCTGCGCTATTGTGAGGCACACGACCAAAGGGGCCAGCACAATTTTGGTAGAAATCCTAGCTAAAGTGGATTCATCAGGTACAAGGTCTCTCTGAGGTCCTGAATTGATTAAATAAGATATGACTATCGGACATGTGGCAAGAATCTTGACGGATTGTGGTTAGTAGTATCTAGTAGTTCTTAAACTACTCATTCTTGCATCCTCAGCCATTGAGGCCAGTTTTGGGGCAGCCCAAGTGTGTCGCTGGCTGCTGGGGTTTGACTCCAATGTGGCTATGCAACCATGAATGTGCCTGCCCTATGCTGTCCCATCAGTGTCCGCCCTCTAAACTGAGGGCCTGAGTTAGCGAGGAGACCACCTCAAGGGAGCAACGAGAACCTCTAAAAGGAGACAGAGTTGGCTTTGAATCTTAACTCCACTGCTTATTAGCCACGTCTCCAAGGGACCTGTCCTCCCTGAGCTCCGCAGGCTCCCATCTGTGAAATGACCGGAGTCCTGAGAATCAAATGAGATATGTCTAGCACTTAACACAGTGCCTGGCGCAAGAAATAGTCCCTCTTCAAGAACGATAGGAGGTGAAGGGGAAGCCAGCCAGCAGAAGATATCTGCTTTTTTTTTTTTTTTTTATTATTTTTAAAGGTGGTCGCTTGGAAAGAAGAACAGATCAGCTGCTATGTTTTATAAATTCCTTGTTGGAGAAAAATGAACTTTGAAAACTGAAAACACTAACTTCATTTTTTACACTTTTTGTTACTATCCAAGTTTTCTACAATAAACAACTGTGACTGATAATCAGGAGAAAATGAAGAACACAACAGACACTTGACCCATTTGGACTGTGGCACTCATGGCCCCTGCCACTGATCCCAGAGGAGGTGTGGCTGACGGAGGCCACTGGGCTCCCTCTCCCGGGGGCTACCCCTGAGACTGGACATGCTGTCACAATCAGGAATCTTGATTTGCAACTTGCAGGATGGACTCAAAGTGTCAAATTCTTGGGCGAGGGACCATCACTCTGTCACTGGCCCACCTTGCCACCTGCCTACAAAGGCACAGCCTTGCTCAAGACCCTTTGCAATGACCTCTGAAAAGAGGCAACTCCAAGTTTAAAGCTGAACTGCCTCTTCAAAGGAATAGGCTTGTTAATAAACAGTAACATATTAAGAATCATTTTATCCCGTGAACTCACACTCAAGGGATGAGCTCTGTGAGGCAGGGGCTGCCATATCTCATAAGCCAGTAAGAAGAACAGCCCTTGTTAGTAATGGCTGAGTACGTCTTGTCAAGCTGTATTTATTAGGACATATGATGTGTTGGGCTCTACACTCAACCGTATATATGCCCATTGGCTTCTCGCCACAGCCCTGGGAGCTGGGCGTGTTGCCTCCATCCTCCAGATGAGGACAGCAGGGCTCTGAGAAGCGCCCACCTAGCCTGGCTCACACAGCGAGCAGGTGGAGGCCAGCGGGAACCCAGGTCGCCCTCCAGGGCCCTGGCTTTTAACCACTGTCCTAAACAGCTTCCCTTGATGTAGCCAAATTCACTGGCAGTGAATTGTCATCAGCTCCTGGAAGGCAGAGATAGCCCTTCCCAAGGTGGCTTCTCCATGCTTTCCCTGCTCCCTGTGTTTGCCTGCACGTGGGTCAAAGCCTGATGAATAGGAGGTGTACAATAATATTTTGGGGTGCCTGGGTGAATAAACGAGCAAACAAAGCAAAGGAATGAATGGATGGATGAGTAAAGGAATGAAGCATTCAGAGGCAATCAGGCCCAGTGTTCTTGTGTATGGAGAAGAGAATATGCACCTCCTTCCCTCTTCCAGGGCAGTCCCTTCACCTCTGAGAGAACAAGAGACTCAGGCCTGGGCTCGGAGCGGGCGGGGGAGCAGCGGAGGTGTTCACCATCTGAGGACCGTGGCTGCCTGGGGAGAGAAACATCTGCCCAGACAATTGCTGGCTCTCGGCCCTTGGACACACCCCTCCTCCAGATGGCATTAGCTTTGGGCAAGGTTTCTTCCTCTCCAGTTGTAGGCCTCCCACCCCCATCTCCTTCCTTCCTGTTGGCAGCATGGAGCGGCATGTACAGCTTATCAATTATTAGCATGTACAATATTTGTTAAACAGAGGCTGCATGGATGTGTAGCTGATTGCTTCTGGCCTTTTCCAAAAGAACACAGATAAAGCAAAGTCATGTTTGTTTATTGTTTGTTAACCAACATGGCTATCACCTTAGCCCATCCCATTGTGATTCCAAATCCAGTCTGCCAGCAAAGCTGAAGGGTACTCATAGCCAGACAATTAAATTCTTCAGGGAATGGTCTGGCACTTACAGCATGCCCCAGGACAGTTCCGGCTAGCTCCTCGGATGGGTGCCCTTCTTGTCCCATCCTCCTAGGCCACAGGCTGGTTGGAGTGTTTACCACATCTGGCCTTTATTTGAAACCCCACCTCAAAGTATTTCATAGCACAGAATATCTTTCCTTATTAAATTCCCCCACATATTTTTTTCATAAAACAGGCACCAAAAACTACAAACCTACCTGTGGCTTTCAAAGTATCTGTTTATAAACCTTTGCAAACCATTTGCAATTCGTTAATCACATTTTCAAAGGAAGTTACAGATTATAGATACACTAACAAATGCCATATACCATGCCTGGGCCCCAGTAACCAGATCCTCAAGCAGGAGAAAAGGGAGTTGGGTAGCTGGTCGACCTGGGATTTGTCCCAGGCCAAAACTGCATGGAAGAGGGGATATCTGGCTCTGACTGAGAGATCGAGAGCTTAGTTCTTTTCCTGTCACTCCCTTGCTCTGTGACTTCACACACATCCTCTTGGGCAAAGCAGGCAGAGAAGTTCAGCTGTGCCCAAGCATAGCAGTGTATCTTGATTAGCAGAGGTATTTTGCAAGTCACATGTTCCTAAGTAATCATTAAAGTACCAAAGTCTGTGAGTACTTCGTGCAAAAAAGTACTTTAAAAGGGCATCATTTAAAGAGGAAAAAGGCATTAAAAATGTATAAATTGGAACTCTGTTCAAGTCTTATGATTGAAATCCAACTCAAGCCAGCTTAAAAAAAAAGTTTTAAAAGGGAAAGAGGGACAAAGTGTAGGAAATGTTTTTTTGGTACATGAGACATCCAAGGTTATACAGGTTTCAGGCTCAGCTGGGGACAGAAACACACACTACTCTCTCTCTTTGTATCTTTTCTGTGCTTTCGCTGCACTAGCTTCATTCTCAGGAATGCTTCTTACCAAACTATAATAGAGATGGCCACCAGCAGCTCCAGACTTACATCCTACCACCTTAGCAATGCCGGTAGAAAGAGAGCCCTCTTTCTAGAGAAACCCAAGATAGCATGCCAGATTGAGGCTCCCTTGGATTGGCATAGGCTGTAGACTCAGCCCTGAACCAAATGCAGTGACCTGGAGCTAAGTGGGCCCCCCTCACATGCTCAGGCCACATGCCCACGTCTGACCAGGGCTGGTCTTAACTTGGCTGTAAACACATTTACTGAGAGTGGGGTGCAAGAGGTTCCCTACAGGAAAACCAGGGTGACCACCCTGGAAAACGTGGGGAATGAGTGTTGACCATCCATGACACAGGTGTCCTACACGTACATGTTACATGCTTCTATCTAACGGAGCTTTAAATTCTAGCCTTCTAAAATGCTTTCTTCCTGGGGAGAAAGAAAAAGGTAGATTTACGGTCAATATGCTAGAGTTTGCTCATAGACCTCACTCAACATGTCTTATCTGTACATCAGCCCACTGAATTTTCCTTGTCTCATCCAAATTAATCACTCTATTTCATTACTGTTTAAATTCTAAAGGAGCTTACCCAGTGATTAAAATCCCAAATGGAGAGTGTTTCAGACCCATTTTACATACCAAGTTAAGTAGGCATTATGGAGGTACAGCCCTAAAATGGAGTTCCAGATGGAGTATTCCAGCCCCTGCCCATTTCTTGCAATGAAATTAAATTATAGAGACTTGTTAGAATGTGGTGCTCATAGGCCAGTACAATGGGAAATCTTTCCCTCCCTCTCTCATCTCGCCAAGTTTCTTAAGTGCCTTTGGTACAATGTACTGTGTTTCTTGAGTGGTTACAATAAAAAGAGGAAAGATCTCTAGGAATGGGTAGAAGTCAAATGTTCCCTGCTGATTTTACTATTGCCAAATGCCATGGTGAAGGACTTGAGTTGCTGTAGAACAAGTATGAATTTCTCTGCCAGAAGAGTCTTGAATCACAATTTGTAAGATGCCTGCCAGGAAAAGACAAATGGTTGTGATTGTCTGAGAACATCATCTTCAGAAAACATCTCCTACCTGCCTATGGTTTACAGAACAGTGACCTGCAAAATTATTGAATGGGTCTCCTACATTTCAAGGACATTCCATATGAGTTCCCAAAAATTGCATGACTTTCCAGAATCAGCTGCACGTTAAGGATGTGTTCTGTGCCCAAAACAGTGCTTGCCATTTTACATACAGTGTTTTATTTAATCTTCTCAACCTCTCTTTATGATAGAGGTGCTATTGTTTTCTCCATTTCGCAAATGAGAAAAAGGCAGCTTGGAGGAGATGGGTGCCTTGCCCAGTAAGCAGCAGAGCTACCATGCTCTCCTGTTTCTAACAAAATGCATGGGTACCTTTTCTGATGATGAAGGAACATTTGGTGTTCTGAACCTTGGAGACTTGTTCTAGTTATTAAACAGTAGTTTAAATAACACAAGGCTTTGTGATGAAAAATTTGGGCAGGAGCTGGTGGTGGGTGAGTGTCCTCCCTGGTATTGGCTGTTTGGATTTTTAAGCTTGTTATTTAATTTGTTGTTTAGCTTGTTGGAGCCCATTTTTCTGTATATATGATGGGCAGGAACTTGACCTTACAGGAGTAGAATTAAGGGTGATGAACTGCACACAAGTTCTTGGGTAAGCGTGAAACACTGTTTAATTGACTTTATAGCCTTTGTGCCTTGCACTTACATGTTTCCAATAAACACATGTTGAATAAAAGAATAAAGGAACACTTTGAGTGACCAAAGGAAGAACTTACCCTAAAAAAAGAGTTTAGACCTAGCATTAGGCTGCACAAGAAGTTGTGGAAGTTCTGACTTTAAAGGTCAGGAGCTAGACTGCATTAACTTCTGGGGTACCTAGTAGTGCTCAGTAATGGTTCTATTAAAATGGGATCTGGGGGCCACTGGCCCAGGTAGCAGAAGTCCAAGAACCACCGCCTGACTCTGATTCCTCAGGATGACAATCTTGAGTCTCAGCACCGTATCTCCCACCCCACCCCCCTCACTCCTCCTCACTGCAAGACGCTGACCACTCCTGCTGACCTCCAGGCTGTTTCTCCCACTTAGCCCAAGCCTGGCTCTCACGATGACCAGAGCGTCCATGCACACAGTAACTTTCCATAACAGGCTCCAACTGCTAATCTGCCATCATTTACAGCAGCTTCTGAGGGAACCTCTTCCCTTCCTCTTCATCTGGAGTGGATCTGATGTCATCAAACGGACCGTGAACGTCTGCTAATTGGCAACCTAGAAGAAGAGGTGGAAGTGGGATTGATGTGAGGGGTGGTCTAAGCCTACTGCCCCTTAGACGAGAGGCTGCCTTCCTGGGATGGAGGCTCTATGAAATCCTGAAACACAGCAAGTGGGGTAGAGAAGTACTGCAAGGAAAATTCTGGGCGTTGTTTGGTTCCCCTGCAATCCAAGGTCTCCCTGGTCTGGTCTCACTTTCCTGAGACCCTGGGGGCCATTTAGACTTGTTTGGTTCAACAGCCCTGCAGTGATGTTCTCCCTCATGGCAGTGTGCCTTCAGCACCTGTCTCTCTAGTAACCAGTATCCAAAGTGGTAACTTGTGGTTTGGGAACTTAGAACATTTAGGTGATGCATCCCACTTAAGAGTCTTTCCAATTAAATCAAAAGAGGACCAATCTAGAGACAAAAGGGAGGGAAAAAAAAAAAAATATATATATATATATATATACAGTTTTCTCCAACATTCTGTTAACCTTGTCTTATGAACTTGGGAAGGGATTGCTTATCCTTTGCTTGCAGTAGAGGGCAGACTTTCCTACATTATAAACGCCCCAGCAACCAACATTGAAGGCCACCAGGCCCGCGAACGTCCAAACCCATGAACGTACTGTCAATAAAATGGTGGGCTGACAGGGTGACTAACACCAGTGATTCAGGGGAAATCCTAAAACCGCTTCCTCAGTTTTTAACACACTCATCAGCTTTTCCAGATGAAATACCCTAATGACGATTAAACCTGGCAGTGATTCCCAATACCCATGTCTACTCTGGGTAAAGCAGTAGTCCAAGACTGCTGTGACCAGTGTGATAGAAATGTCCTGTGTCCGAAAAAACGTTACGGGGATACGGAGAGTACCCGTGGAGAGCAACGCTATCGCGTCCTGACCGTGGAATGTGGAGTAGGGTTGAGACAGGGGTGGTGCTGGGAGTATTAAAAAGCATAAGGGGGTATTTGGGTAAATATCCAAACACTTAGAGTTTTGGTGAATGTACCTAAGGACCCCCTTTCAGTGTCAAGAAGGGGTGACTGTTAGAAGCTTAGGAATGGAGAAGATTCCCCCATCTCACACTTACAGCTTGCAAGCGGGGAGGGGTGAAGGAAATAACCTTGCTTTGCAGCAGGAGTTTTAGAATCAAGATGTCCACTAGGCAAATTCATATCAAGCAAATAGTTGACTTGCATTTTCCCTCCAGCTCGGAGCAAATGTTTACAGACAGCTGACCTTGCCTTCCTGTCGTAAAAACAACCTTGAACGGCCACAGGGCTGGGTTCCCCCGAGATGTCTATTCACTCACATTCCCCATTCCCTGAAGCAGTATCTAGGAGAAGTGTTGCCCTGGATGGTGATTTCATGGAAATGCGTTTTGTTTTTTTCTTTTTCTCCTTCCCCCCCTGCTAGTATGAAGAAGGAAAGAAGCGAAGGAAACCTAACTACAGTAGTGTTGACCTCTCTGAGGTCGAGTGGGAAGACAGAGATGATGTGGTAAGTGATTTGCTTTCTAGCCTCGGGGGGAGCTCTGTGGTCCCCACTTCTGTCCCAAGAGCTGGCCAAGAGGCCCACCAGAGGGACACCTGGCCATCAGAGGGCCGTAGAGACAATAGGTCCTTTACTGTGTTTTGAGTTTCGTATCTTCCCCCAACTCTGCCCCAGGTCAGGCCAGTTGCAGACAGGCCGGCCACTGCCTGCTTTGCACAGACTGCTAAAACTGCCCCTGGCCGCCCGGGCTCCTCTGCAGCTGGTTGGTTCAGACGACCCCAGAGGGTGGTCGATGGGGCCTGTAGCCCTCAGTGGAGCTCCCTGGCTGGGCAGCAGGGGGCTTTGCCCACTGCAAAGTCAGAGGAGCAGAACGCACCCAGCAAGACATCACAGCTCAGGCCCTCGGAGCAGCCCAGGGTTTGCAGGCCCGTTTCCCGAGCCTTCCCAGCCAGCGACCTTTCTCGGGCTGTGCTGCAGCGGCGCAGCATCCTTACTTACCACACAGGTTCAGCCTTCCCTTCAGTACTGTAGCAAAAGCTTTCCTTATGTCCGCGACTTAACCCCGTCAAGTCTTTTTGTTACTTCCTCAATAAATCAGATTTGTTAGACACGGCTGCCTTTGTGTGAATCCAGGCGGACTGTCCTTAATTAAATCGTAACTTCCCAGGTGTTCTCGTCTGGGTGCTCTTAAGTTTTCCTTACGATAGCTCTGTACCAAGGTCACGTTTCTCTGCTGCCCCCTCCCAGATTTACCTGGGATCCTTCCTTAAGTTTCATCATTACATAAGCATTGTTTTAATCCCGCACCCTTTCCTGCTTTCCAATGGGATTTTCAGGGGATCCATTTGAACTCTCAGGCTGGGTTCTCTTGCCTTCCCGAAAGGTGACCACCGTCACAGTTCGCTTGCACAGCTTCTCTTCTCTTCACATCCTCTGCTCCCCGGACAGTCTCAGCTAGCATAAATCTCTGATTTTCTTCCTCACCTTTAAAATGCAAACTCATATCTGTTTTGGAAATTTAACCTATCTCCTTCATCTGTACTAAATTTTTTTAAAAGCCAAGCTTAGACAAAACAGCTTTACCATTTGATAAAACTACTTCTTCATCTGCACTCCTTCCATCTTATCCCAGCAGTCCAAAGTCATGTTAGCCCAGTAACCTGTTACAATTTTCTATCTTTTTGTGCTATAAGCCTTGTCACCAGGACTCCTGTCAGGTTCTTTTAGTTGCACTGCCCCTTATGAACATGCCCTGCCTTTTATACCTGTTCATACAAAGGTACCATGTTGCACAGTTGTGAAGAATACAACCTGGAAACTAGATTGCTTGGCTTTATATCTCATCTTTGCTGTTTGTTGGCTGTTGGTCTTGGGCAAGTGATAAAGTCCTCTGTACCTCAATTTTGTTTTTGTTTTGTTTCCAGTAAAGTAAGTATGCCAGTTATAGTCCCTATCTCATAGAGCTGCTGGGAGGACTAAATGGATTAATTGAAAGATACAAAAAAGAGTGCTTACACCATGGTGTGGGTATGGGGAGTAGTCCAAGAGTGGTAGCAATTATTAGGATTATTCTCATCATCATACTTAATCCCAGGTGATCTTTTCATTAATGAATGTCTCTTGGACTTATAGCTGCTAAATTGTCTCATGAAATCTTGTGTGAATCCATGCATTTCATCATTTTCCTTTTCTCTTCCATCTTCGCTTTATCCATTGCTGTTTTTCTTGATTTGACTTCACTGGTCCCCTATGTGTCCTTTCTAGGCAGGCTTTGAGCTGGTCATCAACATGCTTCTCCAACCCTTCATCTTTCTGTTTTAATTAGTATAGAAGGCAAACTTGATTATGCTCTTTCTTACTTCAGGAGCCTCAAGACCAACCAGCACATGCTCCATTGGTTAACACCAGGCTGACAAGCTCACCTCACCTTCCCACACTACCTGTGAAGCAAGTTATTGCTTGACTCACACTAGTCACCAACCTGTGCTCTGGTTACTTGTCAGTGAGCCAATATCTCCTTTTACTAATCATCATTGGAAAATGCTTTTTTTGCTCCTTGTCCTTTCCTTTCTCATCAGAGCTACAGAACATTGATTCCCACCCACTTCTCCATATTCATCACCTTCGTGAGATGATGGGTTCTAGGTATCCACCCTCTGAGTTCCCACATCCCAAGCAAGCCAGATGCTTTTGTTCTGTGCAAATTGGTCTCTGGTTTTGTCTCTTTGCTTTGGGTCTCTTTGGAGCCTTGGGAGCAGGGTGGTTTGAAAGGTGAACTGCCTTCACGATCAATATGTTTTACTTAGAAAAACCCAAGCCGTCATATCTCCCCTGGAGATTTGTACCCTACTGATTAAAGAACTCTGGAATCTGTAGAAAGCATCTTTGTGAAGTCTGAACAAAATTCCACAGGTCCATGAGTCAGCCACTGTGGTTTCAAAGTAAGTAGCAAAGGGCAGTGATCAGGTCAAGATCTGGGAAAGACTATGCGGTCAGATCCCACTAAGGAAGAAGCAGCATGAGTCTGCCCAGTGCAGAGAACTTTTTGGAAGGAGCATATTTCCGTTCTTGGTTGGAGCCTACTTCTTCTCTAGGATAACTAAGCTTTTCTTAAATATAATGACCATATTTATAACATAGCCCCAAGTACTTCCAAAAATTAGGTGTGGTATCACATATGATTAAAACACATGCAAAAAGACTGGCAAAAATTAAAATAAGAAAACAAAAGGGGAAATAAGAAGCCATGTAGAGAAGTATGAGAGGGACCTCTAGCTGGGGCCCAGGATGAGTTAGGCATCATGTTGACAATGCATCAAATAGGACAGTTCTGTGGGGACTCAGGAGCCAGGAGGGTCCTTGAGGCATGCATAGCCCAGTCTGACTCAACAGTGTCAATCACCTCTGGGAAGGAAGAAATATCTTTAAAAAATAGTATATAACCTCTGGTGACAAATTCTCAGTGATGATTGGAGGAATTAAGGATGATTTTTGTTTTCTTCCTCTTACCACTTAGTCTTTCTCAGACTTTCTACAGTGAACATGATTGTTTATGTAAACCTAAAAAAATAGGAAAGAGTAATAACTATTGTATATTGAACTCTTTCTATGTGCCAGTGCTGCTTTAATTGCTATATATGGAAGAACTCATTTATTCTTTGCAGCAATCCTAGGAAATAGATATTATTGCTAACCCCATTTTACAGGTAAGAAAAACTGAGACAGAGAATATTGATTAACTGGTCCCAGGGCATGCAACATGGTGTGTATTCCAACCCAGGAAGTCTGGCCCCACAGCCTTGCTCTCAACCCCTTCAGGATGCCTTAGGAAAGAACCCTCTGCCCCCTTGAAAAGTTGACTTCAGTGCCTTTTGAGAAGGTGTTATCCAACCCTGAGAGTGGCAGAAAGGTGGAAGTGCCTTGCACACAAGTTGCTGCTGCACAAATGTGTGTCCATGAGGTGGAGTTGCGCAGACTGGCCCATCAGATTCTTCCTCGAGTTCTGCCAAAACCCTTCCTGTTGCAGGGCAAGCACTTTTCTTACTGTTCACCAGTCAACTCTCATTTCTTCTTAGCTGAGATCACTTTCTCCTTCATCTTTTCTTCCCAGAGCCTTATAGACTTCTCCTTCCTGGGCTTATTTCTGATTCCTTTGGCCATTCAGTTTGTTCTTTTTTAAACCCCTCCACTCATGCTTCAGCCCTAGGCCCCCAAGCCAAGCAGGGCCCATGTTGAAAACCTAGACAGAGGTCTCTAAAGAGATGGGGTTTTGTTGTGCGGTGGTCCATGCCCAAGTCTGCTTTCCTGTGCTGGTTGTGGCTTGCTCAGGAATGGCAGACTTTTTCTCCATTGCTTTTCCCTTTGCTTTGAGTCTGTCAGCTTGGCCAGGATCCCCTACCCTTAGAGGCCTTGAAGGGCACATGGCCTGTGCACTGGGAAAGATGAGGCTCATGTTTTGATGTGGTGACAAGGAGCCACCATCAAGAGAGTGGCCACCATTATATAAGTAGACACAAACCCAAGGTGATTAATGAATCTCTGGAGGAAAGCTTCCTTAATGAGCTCTAACACAGGTTGGTAAGGGCAGCAGGCTAATAATGGAGCTGGAATAGTGGCCAGCAGCTGGAACGTGGTTGTTAGATAAAGTGGGTGCTTTGAAAGGTCAACCAAGTTGCTTTAGCTTCCAGGCCGCAGGCTAGAGAGATAGATTCATCCTGGCTTCTTGCGAAGCACAGTTGCACTGGATAACCCAGAGCTCAGGGAAAGGGGGCTTTTCCCTGAGAGCTGGGAGTCTGATTGTCACCAGATTACTATTTTCTGCTCGAGGAGGTTTTACCTTTTGTTTTATTGACCATGCTGTGATGAAAGCTGTTTTAATGTCCACTGCATTATCACGCTTCTTGCAGATGTTTGGCAATCTGATAGGAGGAAAAGGTATGTCACTGATGTTTTAATTTGCCCTTCTTTGGCTATATGTTAAGGTGAACATCTGGAAATGTGATTGTTAATGACTGCATAATATTCTAACATATGGGCACACCAAAACTTGTTTGGAAATTTTCCTGCTCCTAGCCATTTTCATTTTTCCAATTGTTCACTGTTGTAAAAACAGGCAGGCAAGTTCAAACAATATTTGCACAGTTCCCAGCAGCATGTCCTGGTCACTGTCAAATGAAGATGATAATGGTACTAAGAAGATGTGCCTGGCACTTAGTAAAAACTCAGTAAACTACATTTATCTATATCTATATTATCTGGTCTTCATAAGAAGCCAAAGAACAGTTTTACAGCACCTGATGGGATCACCTGGATCTGGGAGTCCTCACTCAGGAATACTTTTGATGGAATGAGTGAAAGATGCAGAAAATGAGGCACAGAGAGGTCATAGGGCATCTGGTCTATGTCAGTGGCAAAACTTGGACCTCAATATTCTGGCTTACTTCTGGGTACCTTAGGACTGTACCAACCTAGAGATGGCTAAAAGCAGTAATTTCCAAGCCTGGAAGGATTCACAAAACCATTTAGTAGTTCATGAGCGGCAATTAAAAGCAAGGAAATAGATTAAAATAGGAAATATCAGAGGGCTCAGGCTAAGATGTATTTTGTATGTGACTCACACTCAAAAAATAGTTTGGAAAAATATTGGCCCAGAGCATGGGTATCTGTGTCGAGTAAACTCACATTTGGATCCTGATTCCTTAAGCTCTCGAAAGGTGTCTGACATTAAGTAAAGGTGAGGAGGATGATAAGACCTATAAGGAGGTTGACAGCAATGGTGCTGGTGGTGATTATTTGGTTGTACCAGGCACATTTGTAAATACTAACTCATTTATGAAATGGGTCCATCATCAGCCCCATTTTGCAGAAGAGGAAATTGAAGCACGGAGGGGGGTAAGAGTCAAGAGTCCCATGCTGTCAAATAGTTGGTCAATAAATGTAACCAACTTTCATTGCTGTTGAAGAACAGGAAAAGATAAGACTAACCATGCAAGTGTTCCTCTCCAGAAAGCACCAGCAACCCTGGCCTTGGCGCCATGCTGAGTCCTCTGTGCTACTGGGAGTTGGGGGTGTGGCACAGAGGCATGGAGAGGTTTACCTAATCTCTGACTCGCCTGGGGAATGTGAGAGGGGAAGGTCCCAAATGACTTTAGGCAGGCACCAGAAAGAGGAAAAATGAAAACCATGTTAAAGATAAATCGAGCCGTTCTTAAAATGTTAGAAAATAGACTTAATTAGGACCAGCTCTCCCCATCCAAAACCACAAAAGTTAAAATGGGAAAATATTTCCAGAAATGCCCATTATGTGTTGTTAAAAAATATCTAGAGTAAAATATATGTTTTATTTTATACATGCCTCCAGCTAAAAATTATGCTTTTACTCTCTCTCCCAGAAGATGGGAATGTGAACCCAAATCTAGACAGCCCCGAATCCAATTTAGGTTTGCTGCAAGCGTTGCAGTTTTCTATCAGCCAGATCTTATTCAAGCTCCTCAAAGGAAAAAAGAGGGGAAAGGATTAGAAAAAAAAAGAAACACCAAGGCCTGGATCTGGAAAAGAGCTGTTCCTGACAGGCTGTGGCATGTCAGCCTTTGCTGCTATTCCATTAAATGGCCTTCCCCGTCGTCCCCACTGGTGCCCATGCCGGCACATCTTTCATCACTGTGTCTGCTGTCCTCCTCTGAACTCACAGAAGGGCCACATGTAATTAGAAGAGGTCAGCCGGGGGCGGGGGAGGAGAGCCAGGCTCAATGTCCTAGATGGGACCTCCAAAAATCAGATACAGGGTCACCCCATTCCCTGCCCATCAGCGAAGCCCTTAATTGGCCCAGATTTCACGGAGAGCATTTGAAGATGATTCATGCTATGAAAAGTTAATCCCTGCTTCCAAATGGTTGGCTTTTTTTTTTTTAACTACTGTGTAGGAAAATATCTTTAACTTGATTATGTTTTGAAAAATGATTTCTCCATGACAAATCAGAACGCTTTTTGAAAACGTAACTTGTCCCCAGAGACGTTCTTGAGCGCTTTAGCGGGTTGCTGGGGGTTCATTCTCTGACGCTCAGAGATTCAGCGCCATCATATCGGCTTTTTGCGGTAGGCGTCCTGAGGTTTTCATGAGCACCCAAAATTAAAGCTGAAAGCTGTTTATTTACTGCTGTTAGCTTCTCTCCCATTGTACAAGAGCAGTTGGATTGTTATTCTTCAGAAGCCCTTTTTTGGAGGCCCCCGTGTAAGATGCAGACTCGCTGCAAAAGTGCCCAAGATTCGGTGGGAAAACAGCCCAGTCCCGTCATACCGCTGCTTTACACAAACCACAGATGTGTCCCCAGGATGGAGGATGTGAGATGGAGATTACGTAACAACCCAGAGAAGAACTACCACGTCAATTTTCTTTTATCGTTTTAGTTAAGAAACGCCATGGTGAATCGGAAGACGGGGAAGTTTTCCATGGAGGTGAAGAAGACAGTGGACAAAGGGGTACATTTTTCTAAAACATTCTTGCCGCTTAATTTAAACCAAACCACTGTGAAAAATTAGCTTTGAAAGCGATATCTGGAATAAATATCTTTCACTGAGATCATTTTTCTCTTGTCTTTACTTATCTCAAACAAGATTCATGCAGTACTGTTAACCTGATCACAGTGTGTCCATTTATTTTTATTTATTTCTGAAAACTTCACCTAGCAGACTAACCATGTTTTCTTTTCTCTACGACTTTTTTTTTTTCAATCTAGAAACGGGTATTGGTGATGACAAATGACTACTATTATACAGACATCAAGGGTACTCCTTTCAGGTAGAGCTGACCATAATACATGGACATTCCATCAGACCCATCAGTTGTGTTTGTACAAAACCTGCTGACGCTCTCAGAGCTCATCATCCGAAGATAACCAAACACCCTGCCGAAAGGCTTGGAAAGAGTGAGGAAGGGGCTTTTTCCCAGGCTGCTTTTGTTTTTCCAGAAGAGGGAAGATGGTTCAGGCTCACCTAGGAGAACTCGCTCAATTTTGTCATGGCTTTGCATCTCATTATCAAGCAAATAAGTTTGGGAGTTCCCACTAAGGGTGGGAAGACGAGTTCAGAGGTACCAGGGTCCTTAACCATCTAACTTGTTGCCTAGTGAGTTCCATTTCACCTTTTATTTCCATAACAAAAAAAACAAAACAGAACAAAAACTTCAAATTGGAGGTAGCATATCCATCTGTACATGATGTGCTTTTGTTTTAATTACTCTGAACTGTCCTTCTGTGCTTGTCTACCTTTGAATCCTGTAATTTCTCTTTGTAACAATCCTGGAAAATGACCTTGCCTCATTGCCTGCTCTCAGATATGTATATGACCTTCTAAAATTCCCCACTTCTATTAATTTATTGTCATAATACTTTTACAAAGAGATATTTCAACAGGGCTGCTTCATGTTTCTGAACTGGTACTTCTAAGAGCTAAGAAGAGAATTTATTGACTGTAGATTTATTGAAAAATTAATGCTAACATTGCTTCCATATGCTGCCAGGGGTTATGGGTGGATTTCAGTGGGAACTAGGAGCAATTGAAGGACCAAATGAGCCTCTAAGTGGGTTTGCCAAATGAAGAGACCATGTTCTCAAAATGTATTCTCTTACTTTAAGCAAAAACAGAAAGGAAATTAGATCAAGCCAGTGAGAGTGTGAAAAAACCATTAGAGTTGGGAGCACCTTGGGCAAAGAAGCCACAACACAATCATGTGGCTACACTCAAGGGTGGTGCAAGTGTTTGTTTTTGTCTTTAAGAAGGGGTATATTTTCCTTAGTCCCATACTCTAAGGTCAAGAAAGACCCATGTCTGGTTGACTGTAGGGGAGGGCTGTGTAAGGTGGCCGTGAGGAGCAGGGAACCTGGTCCTTGGGTTGGGATCCAGGAAAAGGACTAGCTGGAAGGGCGGGCAGTTTGCCACCCCTCCTAAAAGCACCACTGAGCAGCCAATTGCTTCTGGCACTTCCAATCAGAAATCACTTTGAAGCAGCTGACTGAACCTAAGAAAAACCAACACCAACTATCATCAGTGGGGTTTTGGAAGTAAACTGTTTGAAAAAAAACTGTTTACAGAATGTGAAATGGAAATGGGAAAGTGGAAAATTAAAATTTTAGCCCGCAAGACTTTTGCTGTCAATGCCATGGATTTCACCGTCTGCTTTGTTTCTCTGCACAGTTTAGGTGTGGCGCTCTCCAGAGGCCATGGGAAATATTTCTTCCGAGGGAACGTAACCATTGAAGAAGGTAAAATGGTTCCCCTTGCCTGTCTTTTCCTTTGGATTGAGAAGGAAGTTCTGGAGCCAGCGATTGGGTTAACTGAAGATCTTGTTCCTTGGCCCAACCCTGTCCTTGGACATTTGACTCAACTAATTGCTCCACTGGTGTTACTTTGCTTGCCTAGGCTGTTTCAGAATGGTGGGAACCCCAATTTGGGGTGGCCTTCATTCTGCTTTTATTTATTTACATTCTATTTGAAAACACCAAGAAATTGAGGAGCAACTCCTAGGACTCATACACCCACTATATTCTTATCATACATGAAAACTAGTGCCAGGTAAATTAGGTGAAACTTCCTGCTCAGGAATAAATGAAAACCAAGATATTCAAGCCCCAGTCTCCTATAGTTGAGACACAGATTTGACTTGTGTTTCAAGGCAGCTGTGGTCCAAAGGTCAATGTGATCATTGAAATGATTAACACTGGTCAGGAGGAGTAACTAGCACCTTGATATCCCGGATCCTCTTCTTAACATACCAATCAATGGAGACAGTTTTTTAATAGCCCTTAAACTTTAAACTGCTACCACACAAGTACCATCCTTTTCATCTACCAGTGACCCATGAAGATCAATGGGGCTAGTAGTATCTTACAGAGGAGGAAAGTGTGGCTCAGAGAGGTTACCTATTCCTAGTATCACAAGCTCACATGGAGAGGGGAAGCTGACCTCTGAAGGGCTATGCTCCCCAAATGGCCTTGGATGAGTCACTCATCTAATCTGAGCAGTAAGTTTCACATCTACACAAGGAAAGAATTGGACCAGACCGTACTCTTTTTGTATGTTTCCAAGAAATATGGCCCAGGAGCAGGAGGTCAGTTATAAACCAAGTTTTAATTGATTTGAGTTGGTTACAAATGAATATGGTGGACTTCTAGAAGCTTGACCACCCCATGGCTCACTCAGATGATGTAACAGGGATGGACTGAAGCATCGGGTTTGATCATGCTCGTGATCTCAGTTTCCTTAGACGGCCTTCTGGCTTACTGCTGATTGTCTCTACATTGCTTCACAGGTGTCGATTTTGTTCTTCTAAGTGATTGTGAGCACTTTAGGAACAGAAAGGAAAATCAAGGCAGTCACCACGAACTGGGCAGAGCCAATGTGTGTCCCTCATGGACCTAATCATATGATCTGTCTTTCCAGAGACAAACAGGCAACTTTGTGAATTGGGAAAGATATTCCACAAGATGTGTTCTCAGAGATCTTTTTTTTTTTTTTAACTTCTAGAATGTTCTGTCTTTAAGAGCCATTTATGACTCTGTGGAGATCCCTGCCCATGAAACCAGGAAATTCATTTCTGAGCCTTCCAAGGTCAAGCTAAAGAAACAGTTTATGGTCAGAACAGTAGAAAGGGAGGTTATGAATGGATTACCTACCTGTCTTTTTTATGTCTGTCCCCATAGTCAACCCTCACAACATGGAACTGCCCCTCCCTCCCTTCTGTCTCTCTCTCACATACACACAAACAGAATTGTTTTACCTTGTCTTCTGAATCATTTCTTAGTCACCATCTTCTTCCGTACATTAGACAGTCTCACAGTATTCCAGGGAGGCACCATCCCACTTCATGGCATTTGCCCTTGCTATTCCTTCAGCCTGGAGCACTCTTACCCCAGTTATCTACCTGGCTCTCTCCTTCATGTCTTTGCTTAAAAGTCACTTTTCAGTGAGGCCTTGCCTGAGAGCATATTTAAAATCAAAACTCTTTCTCTCACTTCTCATCTCTTGGCATTCCCTATCCCTGTTTCACACACTAAATATCCTTCATAACCCTTGCCATTAACTTATAGGCTATACATTTTAAGTTTAATTATTTTTACTTCTGCCACTAGGAAGTAAATCCCATGTGAGCAGTGGTTTTTGTTTTGTTTACTTTTATATTCTCAGGGCTTAAAATAGTACCTAGTACATAGTAGGTACTTAGTAAATATAAGGAAGGGAGGGATTGCAAAATAAAAGGAAAGAAGAAGAGGAGGGTTGGGGGGAGGTCGAGAGGGAGGGAGGGAAGAAAGGATAGATGGATGGATAGATGGATGGATAAGTGGGTGGGTTGGTAGATGGATGTACTAAAGATTAGCCTATATCCTCTTTAGCTCTCTTGTGGAGCCTGTGAGTTAGACATTATTATCTACAGCATTTTGTTGTTACAACTCAGAGAGTTGAAGTGACTTTTCAAACATCATTCAACTAGTAGGTTTTGGAGCCAGAATCTTGCCATTTGGGTCATATGTGATAACAGTCCATCTAACCCATACCCTACTTTCTATGAAATAAAGCAGGGTTGTGTGATAGGTCTAGTATTTTGCTATTTGTTTTATAAAGTTGTATTTGGGAAATCCTGTGCAGTAAGATTCATTTGGTCTTTTGAGAAGTTGACATCCTAAAACAGGCTATAGAGATGGGATTCTCATTCAGAAGTGTTCTGTTTGCTGGTAGTCCCTTCGAATCTACAAGGAAGGAGAGAATGATTTCACAGACATAAGGTGGTCTGGAGCATTCTATAAAATCTTCCCAGTTCCCTGTGAGCACCAGTTCTCTTAGCTACTTTTCCAGTCTGACGACTCATTTTTACTTAGTATCCTGTGACAAGCAGCTATTTTTGCTAGTCAAAAACAGTTGAGTATCAACAATTTCATATCATTCAACCTATAATTTAACCCAGGCAACCACCCATAAGTTGTGGACTATTATTATTCCAGTTTTTCATATGAAGAAACTGGCATTTAAAAAAATAAAGTAACCTGCCCAAGGTCATACAAAAATAATTGACTGAGCCCAGTTTTCAATTAGAACTATATGGAACTCCAAAGTTAGCGTTTCTAATTCTCAGGCTAAGCTTCTCTCCCAGGACTCAATGATAGCATTTATCACCAAGGAGTTAAGGCTTTCCTGGGACACATGGCCAGTGGTGGGTGATGGGTAAGCGATGTGGAGATGGGCAGAGAGTTCTCCTGGGAAGAGAACTCATTTCCTTTGGGCAGAGCTCCTGTTCCTAGGCAGACCCTTTTGGGGTTGGTATCCACCCTCGTCCTACCCCATGGCTCTGCCCTAGAATATCTGAAGCACACAGTAGACTGAGGAGATGTCAGTGTCCCAACTTGGGTGACTTGTACTGTACTCATTAACCCTTTCTCCTTTATCTCCAGGCCTGCATGACTTAGAACACCCAGATGTATCCTTGGCAGATGAATGGTAAGAGTCAAGCAATCCTCCATTGGCATTGGTATTTGTTGCCCTCTTTGATTCCAAGATCTTGTGCTGCCCTGCCCAGCTCTACTGGTTCAAAGGCAAAGGAAGGCAGTTATGCTGTAAATATTTATATATTCTTGTTTTGGGCTGTATCATGTTCTCAGGTCCTACTGCAACACTGACCTACACCCCGAGCACCGCCATCTGTCTCAATTAGAAGCCATTAAGCTCTACCTCAAAGGCAAAGAACCTCTGCTCCAATGTGAGTCTGCTTTCAAGAATGTGCTGTGTGTATGCATACAGTAGTGTGAAGAGTGAATGCAAACCTATCTTTTGCCACGGTTTTCAAGGAAAGCTTTGAAAACTGCCAAATCTGTTTCCTGTAGGAACATATAAAGATTGTGGGTTACTAGCAATTCACACAGAATCCCCAATCCTGGTTTAAACCTTTGCCTAGGATTTGTCCCCTTACTGAATCATTTAGTCAAGAACTTGAATAGGATTGAAATGTTACAACTGGAAGAGGATTGTAAATGTCCACTTATCCAGCTTTCTTGTTTTGTCAATGAGAAACCAGGTTGGAAATAAGATTTGTCTTATGCAAGGCTATAACCTGTGTCTGGTTCGCCCAACCGAGACATGTTATTTCTTATGGCATATATGTTCTGCTGCTTCTCCTCCCACCAAAAATGGCCCATGACCAGTGCAGAGGAGGCTGAGAAGAACAGCATCAGGCCTAGGTGCTCACCAAATGCACTGAATAGTAGGACCTGTACTATCGCTCGTTATTTCCTGAGCTAAAGTTTAGGCAAGAGAGGCTCACTGAAAATGCACATGGCGCCTGCTCATTTTTGACATGAAAAGTACTTTGCATACATTATCTAATGGATTAACTACAGCAACCTATGAGTGGTGCAAGGAGGTTATCCAGCTACTAAATGACAACTTTATGGAGTGGATTTACTTTCTGAGATATGCCTAGGCAGGGAAGAGATCAGATGAGCATCATATGGGCCCAGTTTTTCATCTTCTTTGATGTTTTAATGATATATTTAAAAAACAAAACTATAGAGATAATATAAGAACACCCTTATTTCACAACCCAGTTTTATCAAATCCTCATATTTTGCCAAATTTGCTTCAGGTCATTTTTAAGGAATGCAACGTTATGATGTAATGTTGATGCCCCTCGATAGCCCTGCCCAGGCCCATTTCTTTCTTTTTATCTTAGAGAGAATGACCATCCTGAATGTGTTCATTCCTATGCATTTCATATTATTAATTAATAAAGGTATCCACAAACAATATGTGGTATTGTTTTGCATATTGAATATATATATATGGTCTCATAGCACATGTATCATTCTGTAGCTTGTATTTTAATTCATTATATGTTGAGATTTATTTGCATTGATCATTTAGTTCTACTGCATTTATTTGAATTACTAAATAGGATTCCACTAAACAACTGTATCTTGATTCATTCATTGTCTTACTGATGATGAATTGTTTCCAGTTTTTGCTTTACAACAAAGCTCCATTGCCTTCTTTGTTCCCAGCCTAGGTGACGATGGGTCTGCCTTATGTGATTGTTAGTTGCCCCCTCTGCAAAGTCTTTGGAGTGCTCTAGGATACATCTCCTAGACTTATGATATCATCCCCATTCCTTGGCCTCTATAAATAGTTCCCTTCAATGAGGACCTATATTCCCCTTTAAAATGAAAAAAAAAAAAAACCAAAAACCTTAAATGGAAAAAAATCACAAAATAAGAGTCTTATTTGTTATTCATTTATCATACCATTTTTTCCTTCTTACAACTGCCTGAGATCAGGCTTTGAAGAAGTGTAGGTTTTGATAGAAGACAAAGATGGGATGAAAAGAGCAGAGTTTTCAAGGAGTAATGAACTCTGGTCTCCCAAACTAGGAGCCAGTGTTTTGCTCCACATCCTCACTGCTAGATGGAAGAAAGTGTGAGACATCCAAGTGTCTCCATTTCCGAAAGACTCATCCGGATACTTCGGAGGCCCTGTATTGCTGGCATATCCAGTGTCAGAACTGTGTCTTATAAATTTGGCTGGTGGGAGGTTAACTCATAAAGTATCACGTTGTACAAGAAAGTAGTTTGCAGACATTGCAAAGCAAGCCCAGTTAGCACCTCTTGGGCCAGTCAAAACTGTCTCCTCAAGCATGCCCCTCCCAACAGGTGACAAAGAATTGATACAAGAAGTCCTTTTCGATGCTGTGGTGAGTGCTCCCATTGAAGCATATTGGACCAGTCTCGCCCTCAACAAATCAGAGTAAGTGGTTGCACGTGTCTTCCTTTCATGGCCATTTCCTCACAAGTGGTCCGAAATATGGTTATGGTTTAAAGAACTAAACTGTTTTAGGAGCCTAGTGTTAAAGTTCTTTAATTTTTCCCAAAGCTCCAAACCACAAGAGCTAGATAGATTAGCGGCTCTGGCTGGGACAGCAAGCTTCTGGGTTTGACATATAATTTGTTTGAATTTTAACATTACATGAAATTCAGTATGCTGAGGTAGGGTAACACTTCCGAGGGAGAGGGAGGCGGAAGGAGCACTTTGCTTCCTGCCTTGCCATGGCTCCCACGACTTCACAGTCATGAGGGAATTTGGGATCTGGGCCAGGTTAGATTGAAAGTAGGATGGGGGAGTGGGAGCTCTATTTCATTAGGGTGTCGAATATAACCCTGTGGTTTTATTTCTGAAGTGGGGCTTTATGGGGACAGGCAATGGTAGTTGTTGTAAAAAGCTAGGAATGAGAACTGCTTTAGCAGGTTATTATTATTACTAGTGTTGTTGTTGTTATTATCATTTTACTATAATACTAGGCTATTAAAAGATAAAAATAAGAAAGAAAAACTTTCCTTTTCCCCAATTCCTTCATGTCATACATTATTCAGTTCTCTCCCCCTTTCTGTTCCTCCTTAGTTCCTCTTTTCCATTTATCTTTTCTTCTATATATTTCCTTCTCTCCATTCGATGTTTATTGGTCTCATTTTCACTCATTCTTTTATCAAGTGTTGACTGTGTATCTGTGCTGTTCCAGGCACTGTGCTAAGCGTTGGTGCAATGGGCTAACCCAAACTGACATAGTCCCTTTATCATGGTGCCTTTGGTAGATCATGCAATAGATTATTAAGAATTCCAGTAACTGCTCTGATGAAAAGTAAAGGTATGTAGACCTGGAGTGGAGGTGGAAGGCAGGGAAGGCTTTCCAGAGCATGAACCAGCTCAAGGGTTGGGAGCAGTCCAGGGAGAAGGAATGGCAGGTGTGCGGACTCTGAGCAAGGAAAGTATATGGCCCATTTGGGAGGTTAAAGAAGGACTATATAGCTGGAAGACAGAAGGGGCAACTGCAGAACACCAGGTGGCTCCAGAGGGCCTAGGGGTTCTGGATAAGGATTTGGAATTTTAAACTAAGGGTACTGGAATATTATTGAAGGTGTTTGAGAATAAGAGGGATGTAAGCAGCCTTTCATTTTTAAAAGAAGGTCCCTCTGCTGTTGTGTGGGACATAAAAATGGGGTAAGAACAATACTAGAGATATCTATTGTGTAGCAGAGAATGTGCGACATGGGCCAGGGCAGTGGCAGTGGCAGTGGCACAGAGAAAAGAGATCCATCTGTGGCTTGCTCCACCTCTTAAACACTTAAAGGTAGCATTGACCACTTTGCTTTGCTGTCAGAGAGTAAGTAACCAAGTGATCTCCTCCTGAAGATGACGTGAATAATGTTTCACATCTATTTGCTACTAGCATCTAGTGCTTGGAAGCAAAATCAAGAACATTCTCTTTATAGTTTTATTGTGGAATAAAATTACACATCTGTGGAGAAAGCCATTTGCTATCTCAGGAGGAGACAAAGGCATAAAAATCTCCTGGGAACACACTTAAACATAAAATGGCCTTGGAAATTGAAATAGAATCATCTTTAGTGAAGTTCAAATTAGTTTCTCCTTGCTAAGCCATTCTTGGGATTCCTATGTGGCCTCCTGCTACTTGAAGATGGCAGGGAAGTCATCCTTTCACTTATCTCTTTGGGGTTGGTGATGAGGATGAAGCTTGTGCTCTGAGGGAAGTCGGTACCCCCACAACTGTCTGGTATTCAGGCCCTAGGCATCTCAAAGCTGTGGGATGCCATGAACTTGATTCAGCAGCTTAGTTGCTTATTGCTTCCAAAGGCAAATTCTACTAAGCATCTCAGTTCAAAGAGTAGACTTGGTAACATCAAAACAGAAAACTAGGTCTAAAGACCACTTCCCCTCCCTAAAGATCCTCTCATTCTTAGAATCCAGTTGCACTCTCTGAACTTGCACCCACAGTCTTGAGATAAAGGCACGACAGGTAGAGTTAGGGGTGAGTTTTCTCCTGTCGCTCTTACTGGCAGGGATTTTCTTGTTTTTCTTTCAAGAACCACCCTGAAAGCTTTTGTAAGGGATACATTTGCATTCTGTGCTTGGTGTATGCATGTGTGTATGTGTGTCTATCATTTTATTTTCAAGTTTCAAAACCCCTCTTCCATGAGATGTTTCCTGAGTAGTAGAATTCAAAAGCCTTATGTGTTTCCTGCTTGGAAGCATGGCCTGATGTCCATTGCTCTGTTTCAGGAATTCTGACAAGGGTGTGGAGGTTGCTTTCCTCGGGACTCGCACAGGCCTCTCGAGAATCAACCTGTTTGTTGGGGCAGAGCAGCTCACCAACCAGTAAGTCGGGACGCCCCACTGTAGGAGAGCCACGAGCCTCAGAAATGGGAAACTCCAAGGGAAGCCTGTTTCATTTCTTGGTTCCATCACTAGTAGAAACAAAATTCCAGCTGCCCCGGGCCTGTTGACATGTTTCTTCTCTGTTCTTCCACGGGGGCCCCAGCTTGTGTGTTCACCTGCTCATTGGCCCCTCTGCAACCCTTTGTTCCTCATGCTTGTTGGCTTCAGTCCACTGTCCTGGAGTCCTCTCCCACCCTGGTGAGTCATTTCAGAACCAGAAGATGATGTGGCCACTGGGGGAGCAGCCAGAGGGAGGACTAGCTCATCTCCTGACAAATGGCTCCAGGGCACTCAGCTGCACCGCAGCTTTGCTGAGGAATTCGTGCCTGTTCCAGAGTCAGTGTTCCAAGTCTACTGTTTGTTTGTTTCTGTTTTAATAAACCTCCCTGCCTCTGTCCTTAGCCTAATGGACTGCAGAGCCCCACGCCTGGGGGTGGGCAGTGTGGTGGCACCAGGGTTTGACAATGCTTCTTTGTGCTTCCAGGGAGCCCTGGACAACAGTGGCCAGAGGGTTGCCCAGTCCAGGACCCAGATGCTCTTTAAACTGCTACTCAGTCCCTTGTCTTCCGAGAGCCACAGGCATTCGCTCATCAAATTATTTTTTGATGAGAGCTGGTAGATGGTCCAGGAGGTCTTTGCTGAGCTCATTAATAAGTTTGCTCAATTTCTTTTCTTAGAAGCAAAAGGCCAGGGATAAATGGGGTCTAAAGATTCAATACGTTTGAGTGTGGTTTGTAAGTATGTGTGGGAAGTTTGTAGGTTACCTCCGTCATCACCCTGACCTGCAGTTGTACTCAGTGAACGTCTGGATGGCTGAAATGATCCTTCTGTCCTCAAGAAACTCATTTCATTGACTCATACAGAGGCGTCTTGACATCTACTGTCTTTTACCTGCCTACATCCCTCCCATCAAATGGTATTCATTGAGACCCGACTATTTTAATAGTCTCTCAGCTGGGGCAAAAGAGCTGTCAGAATTTCTGACTTTATTTTATTTTTGACCAGGGCATGCAAGGAAATGCTCAAAGCATTAGGAAAAGTACTAAATAATATAAAGGTCCAATCCCAGAGTGAACTTGCACTGTCATCAGCTTCCTACCCTGAGATGCCCTCTCCTGTCCCTACCTCCTGCATTTGGAAGTAGGTTCATTCTAATTCATGACCTCAGGGACCTGGTCATCATCCCCAGTATTATATAACAAATAGCTTATATTATATAACATATAACTGATGGCTTCAGTTTAGCCTCCACTATCACACAATGGATAGCACCTTTGCAGCATGAATCCTGGTCTCTTCCGCAGTCCTATGTCCAAGAGGTGACCATTTGAACCACAGAGAAGGAAAGAAACTGCTGGGCTTTAAGCCATATATGTGTTGGAGCCCATTTTCAGTTTACATAGCCCTTTCACGTAGGGTGTTACATAATCCTGACAGTAGCCTGCTAGGTGTGATATTATCATTCCTATTTTGTAGATATGTACACAGAGGCTCAGAGACTCAGTAACTCACCCGAGGTCACCCAGCTCTGCCCAGAACTTCCACAATCTGTCTTACCCACCGCAACAGCCTCTAGCCCCCAGCCATCTTACCCAGAAGGCTCTTTTCTTTCTGAAGCACACTCGGGATTCTGTGGAATCAGGCTTCTCTTTCCTGCTTCCTCTTCAGCCACTGCCTAGTGCTTGCCAGTGGCCTCCACGGTTTTCCAGGAGCACAGCTTTCACCTGAACCCCAGAAGTAGAGGAGCTGGAGTGTTGCAGGCTTCTGCTTGCTGCCCTGTGTGTCAGCATAGTCAATGGGGCCCTGGATACCCAGAAATGCAGTGTTTCAGACCTGTCGCCCACCCCTCCCCAAACCCGAATATCCCTGTCAGTCTAAGTGAGGAGCACTTCACACCTCAGCTAGCCCCATCTCCTGTGACTCTTGACAAAGGCCACCCTGCTTCAGCATTCACTGCCACCTGGGAAGGGCACCGTCTCCTAGGTGGTTGTGCTCCTCTCACCTCGGAGCAGAACTGGCCCTGGTGAAAACGGCTGCTGCTCTGCTGAGGCTGTGCCCTTGGCCTGTCCATCTGCCTAGGGCTGGGCCGCGGAGGCTCCTCAGCACACCTGCAAGGCAGCTCTATTAAGAATAGTGTATCTAAAGAAAACAAACGGCAAAAGGGGAAATTTCAATCTTTGAAACCTGATGATTTTAGGATCGGGAAGCATTACCACTGCAGGCCGAGAGGGGCTTGTGTGTCATTGTGCCTGGAAGCCCTTATGCCAGCCTCTGGAATAGCGTAAGGGTCTCCGCACCCTTCCAATCCCATTTAACAACGGCAGAGTCAACCTTCTGAATGAGAGCACAGCACTCCTGCCAAGCGTTAAAAAGTCACTACTTTCTGGAGAGTCCTCTCATTGCCGAGTGTCAGGAAACAGGGGTAGGTGGCAACGTCACACCAGTTTTGATCTCCTCTGACCAGTTCCAGGTAGCACAATTGTAATAGGGCTACTGACAGCATAGAGTACGTTTATAGGAAAGTGGCCATGCTGGTGAGGGCATTTGAAAGAACTGAGAAATGTTACTTAGAAAAGACATAGGGGGTGCTTGAGGAACTCATCTGAAGGTGCATTTAACTTATCCTGTGATCATTAAGCATCCAGAGAATGCCTGCTGAGTTCCAGGCCTTGGGGACACTTGGAAATAGAAGTTCTTGCTCATAGAGAGGAATCAGGACATGCCCGCAGAATTTCCAGGGAGGCCAAGTCCAGTGCCATGTAAGAACTTTGAGACGTGCTTCTGAAGGCATGGGCTTCCTCTCAAAGGAGTGAGCACTCCACCTTTGGAAGAGGTCAAGGGACTACCTGTTGCCCATATCTTAAAACTAAAGAATGCTTTCCTGAGTTGAATGCCAAGTTTAATCATTACTAATAACCAACTAGTTACACCTTGGCATGTAAGTTTGACCATTCTCAACCAATGTAGGATATTTGAGTATTTCTCATCACAGTTCTGTCTGCTCCAACTTGGTGCTGCGAACAACTGAATTGAGAGTGGTGCCTCCTCTGGTATAACTGGTGGTCTTTTCACTATGTCTGACCGGTCTCCTTTCCTTAATGTCTCTGCAGGGTGTGGACTAGCCAGGCAGTGACTTCTTAGCCCCTGAGTTGTACCATAACACCAGATGAGGCACTTAGGTGCTAAGGGTACATGATTTAGGTGCTAAATCAAGTCAACAGACCTCACTAGGACTACAGGATGTTTAAGGCTCTGTGGAGGGATGCAAAAATGTGAAAAAAGCTCCTATTTGGGGAAGTATCTTAGGAAGCTTGGGGGTGGGGACACAAGTGTGTGGATAAGACCAAGAAAAGAGAAGGCTGCATGAGAGGACCCTGGGCTGTGGGGACCCAGAAACAGGTACGCACATGTGGCTCTTTGCACTTGTGTACTATGTGGTATGAAGGTGCACCTTGAAACAAGCATGCCTTCGACAGGAAGAAATGGCGAGGAGAATGCATATGGCTTCTGGATGGAAGGAAACGCTATCGGCAAAAGGCAGAGAGACGGGAGGGCAAGGGATTTACCACCGGGACTATTTGGCTGCAGTGGGGGTGGGGACATAAAGAATGCGAGCCAAGATGCCGCCAGAGCACATTTTCACCCCTTTTACACTTTTTTTCTACGATGAGTGAGATATGCTTAAGCAGTTGATCCTCCCTTGGATACGTGCACATGTGTGTATGCTTAGGCAAGAAAATGCTTTCTGTTTTAAGGAAAACACCCTTTAGTTTTCTGATATGATTTCTAGAGGATTCGCTTGCTTGCTCCAGATATTAAGAATTAGTGCACTAGAAATACTAATAAAAGTCATTTCATCTGCTTGGAATCTACTGCCAGAGCTCTACAAAATATTTTTTAATCTGCAGTGCATAATGTTGACCCCAGTCCCCCTTGTGCCAAGAATGACAGATTGGGACTCTAAAAGCAAGGACTGGGTTTTGGGGGGAAGAAAGGTAGTTGGGATGCACAGGTGTCTTTTCCTTGCTGAGTGGTGCAGTAGTCTTCCCAATCCTTTTCGTTTCAAGGGACTTCCTGAAAGCTGGAGACAAGGAAAACATTTTTAATGCGGACCATTTCCCTCTCTGGTACCGAAGAGCTGCCGAGCAGATTCCAGGGAGCTTTGTCTACTCGATCCCATTCAGCACAGGTGGGTGCCCTTATTGGAGAGCGGGGATGGTGGTGGTGCTGTTTTCAGGTCTGATACCTGGGCCATGTGTGCAGAAGGGAGGGGGAGAAGGGAAGGAGCTGCCTGAGCAGTGAGGGAAGCCAAGTTCAGCCTTGAGAGCCAATGCCAAATAGTGGGCCAATGCTGAAGCAGGGACCTATTCTTTAAGGGTAATGGTCCCCGCAAAATGAAGGTTTTGCCTAACCAAATTGTGCAAAGAGCATTTCAGGAAGCAGGTCTGGTATTTTGAATGCACACTTCTCAGTTGATTTTTATTTTAATGTTTTCATAGCCCCACTTAGAGAAAGTTAAGGCAAGCATAATCCTTTGCTTGAATCTTCAACAAGTTACATCACTTCAGAGGCCCACAGTTCTCCTCTGAACTGCATTCATTTAAATTGATATGCAGGATTCCTTAGTCTAAAAAATCTTAATCTAAGACTCCTATAACCTGTGCTCTCCTGATTCAGTGGCCAATGAGAGGCAAGTAGCTGACGATTTTTCCGGATCTAAGATTTTATGATTTTACAAAAAATTCAGGTGACCTCCCTCCAAAAAAGCCTCAGAGCATTCTTATTTCAACTAGTTTTAGAAGCACACAGGCTGGAAATGCTTTACAATTGGACTGGGCTTTATTTTGTCTCACACTTCTGATATTATCAGAGCTCATTATGTATAACAATTTTCCTGAGCATTGCAGAAACTTCAGAGGTGAATGTTCTGTAAACTTGGATTGCTATGGACAGGTCATTCTGTAGGTATATTTTATATTAGGGTCTTTTGTTTTGCTCTCTTGGTACCATTATTAACTCACCCCTAAGGGGGGTTTTCCAGTGCCCTGTGTGGAGTCCTGCTGCCAGGGGTCTTGATGCTCTATTATTGCCCTGCGGAAAGATATTTGCAGAAAGAACACTTCTGAAATTCACAGAAAACATGGCAAGAGTTGTCTAATAATAAGCTGAATGGACTCATGAGGAAGAAGGTCTCTTGTTAGTGAAGGTATTCAAGGAAAGGCCAAATGTTATTGAACAAATTCCCTTACTGAGTGGTATTTCAGATGACATAATCTATTAGGTCCCTTTCAGGCCTAAGATTCTTTGAGTCTCTGCTCCTTTGCTTATAGGCATGTGTGCATGCCCGTACATGGGCATCTATTCTCAAGTATACGTTTCCAGGTGACTAAGTCCTCCCTCTTTACATTTATCCAAGTCACACCTGATTACTGAAAATATCAACTAAGAAGTAGTGGACTTTCTCATTCTGCTGCTCACCTGTCAATAATATCTTTGATCAAGCAATCTCATGAGAGTTCCTTTGACACAGCCCTCTAAAGAAAAATTAGAACATGCTAGATCTGGACTGGAATCATCAACTTCGCTTTTGTGGCATAGTGGTTTTTTTCTCAAAGCTGAACAGGAAGCTTTGGGGGCTAAGGACATTCCCCAGAACTGTTTTATGTATGTGATGATCCTCATGTCAGTTTGCTTTGTTATTAGTCACCTTTTCACCATTTTTCCTGCAAAGAATTATATCTGGGAACAACAAATTCTGATTATTGAAGGCAGTTGTTAAATTGTTTTTTGTTAAATGGAGTTTTCATTGTACTTTTGATTTAATCATATAAGGAAAGGAAATTGATCTTATTTATGGTAAAGTTATGGATGACATAGCATCTTAGGAGATTTCACAGCCCCTTTAGAATTTGGAAAAATGTTAAAATTTACCAGTAAAAGTCATTGTGGTGGAGCTTTCTTTCATTTTCTTGACACATTGGAGAAACTGCTTTTTATTGCTGCTTAAACTTGGACCAGGAGGAAATTCTTAATTGCTTTGGTCATAAGTAAATTCACATTCAGGTTTGCCTTTTCCCTGCTTCACAATTCAATTGGATTCCATTCAACTCATATTCAGTGAGCACCTTTTATAAGACAGGCCCTGGACTAACAATTAATAACTATGACATTCAAAATTCATGCTCAGCAGTTTTTAGTTCATAGGAATTGGAACCATTGTTAATAAGGGAAAACCTCTTAATCCTAATACCATATTGTTACCATATTGATGGAGTAAGGATTGCATTCCAGCTCAATCTCTATTTAGAATTGTTTTGCTCAGAAAAACTGGGCTTGAAATCAGAATTTTATAGATCAGTAAGAATTTAGCCAACAAATCAAAGCTAAAGCTCCCAACTCATAAAAGAATCTCAAAAGTTCATCAAATACAGCTCTCTGTGGCTATATTTAAAGAACCAATATAAATATGATTACTGACATATGTAAACACTGCAATTAGTAACCATTAACTTCCGATAACATGGCCCCTCTGTGGGCGGTCAGTAATTTCAGTGTGAAGAGACTGGACCTTTCCTCCATGGGTGGTCATAGCTTGGTGCATTGGCTTTTTCCAGCTGAGAGGACTGGCTACATAGGATTCATGTCCTAACAGCAGATTCCCCATGGTCCAGAGTACTCGGGGTTCTGGGAAGCCAGCCCCAGCACAATTTGCTAAATTGGCTATTCTCTTAATGTGTACATTATAACTATTTCCATTTTTGTCATGGTGGTTTTCCTTCTTACAGGAATAGTCAACAAAAGCAATGTGGTGACAGCAAGTACCTCCATTCAGCTCCTGGATGAGCGGAAATCTCCAGTGGTGGCAGGTAAAAGACAGATTTCAATTACTGTATATGAAGCAAGCCTGGCATCCATTTCTTTGGCCAGTCATCTACTTTTCTATAGCATGTTTTTTATCCAGAAGGTAGGTTTTTTTGAAAGGAAAACAAAAATTACCTCCTCCTTGTGACATCTCCTCCAAACCAAGGCTCTGACAGCTGATTATGTTTGATGTGAAGACAGAACTCTTTCCCAAGATTTTTTGTTCTGAAACTCTGTACCAGTAAGAAAGTGTTGATGTGTGTGGAGAATAATTTCCTCACAGTAGTTAGCATGGTCATTTAAAGTGAGCTCCAGATCACTAACTTCTATGTTATCAAGATAGCAGTAGGTATGCAAGGAGATTGTGGGTTTGTTTTAGTCAAACATAAGCTGAAATGTGCTCTGCTCTGGAGAGGCTGAGATTTTCATCACCCAAAACCCTCTGGTGAATTAGACTTAGACATATCTGTAGGTGCTAGGTTTGGGACCAGGAGGAGGACAAAACATTTTATGATTAGAAGTCTCAAATTCAGAGAAACCCTAGCTCTGATTTGCCCTAGCTCTGATTTGCCCTATCTATCAGGATGGGGACTTTCACTGGTGGGATCTGACCAAAAGGGCCAGAAACTCCCTTGAGTCCTTCCATGAGGGCAGCTGCTGGCAAAAATGTGGTCAAGGACTGTGTTTGGCACATAGACCATCTCTGATAAAATATTGTTGGATCCATTGGTTGATCGATGGGTGTTAACCTCCAAGCACCATCCTGGTATTTGTATTTGTTGGATTTACCAAAGGGAGTCTTTTTGTTTTCAGGAAGCTTCCCTTAATAAATTCTACCTTAGGGTGACTTTGAATGTCAGCTTCTGTGTTTTCAAGCACAGAACAATGTGGGAAGGAATGCAGATGCGTTTGAAGTAGTCGTTCTTTGGCTGGAAAATACTGCTTTTTCTCCCCCATTTTATTTCTAATTTAGCCAAATGCATCGTAATTGTATTTGTAGGGATTGAAATATTTGGGGACTTGTTGCCCTGGTTATTCCTGGCTTATGGAGTGTAGCAAGGAAGACTGTCTTATGTATTTGACCTGTAGCTCATCTTAAACTAGGCAGACCTGTAATTAATCAGGCAGGAGATATGGACGCTGGGGGTTTCACAGCTGCTGCCTTTACATTTTGTCACTTAGTGTCTCATGTTCCTTGAGGAAAGTGGGCGAGAGGATCATTTCACTCAGAAAGGTTTATTTTTGCTCAAGGGATGTCAGGCTTGCTCTAGGCAGACCCACCCAGCTAGTGATGGAGACATGTTATCTCAGTGGAACTGAGTGGAACTGGGGCCAAATGCAGCAGCTGTCAAGGCCATGATCTGGGCAAAGCTATCTGCTTGAAGTTTCTTTTTAAAACCCTCTCCATGGGTTTCTTGTTCAGTCATCGTGAAGAATGCTCTGAGTTGGCCTGATCTGTACTTGGCCCTGAGGTCCCTGTGCCCACCTCTGTCCAAGTTTATAAACTGTGCTCAAATGTCTAAAAATGCCTTACATTTTATAATTGCCTATTTGGCTGAGTATAGGCGAAGCATGGATGTACCCTGGATGTGTGTGGTGGGTTGAATAGTATTCCTCCAAATTCATGTCCACCCAGAATCTTTGAATGTGACCTTATTTGGTAATAAGATCTTTGCAGAAGTAATCTTTATATGAGGTCATATCAGATTACTATGGGCCCTAAATCCAATGACTGGTGTCCTCATAAGGAGAAGGAGACTTGGAGAAAGTGACAGTTAGGGAAAAAGGCCATGTGAAGACAAAGCACAGATTGGAGGGATGAAGCTACAAGCCAGGGAATGTCAAGGAACACCAAGGATTGCTTGGAAGAGCCACCAGAAGCTGGGACGATGCATGAAAGGGTTCCCCTAGAGCCTTCAGAGGGAGTACGGCCCTGCTGACACTTGCTTTCAGACTTCTAGCAAGGTTCTCTTGAGATCACATGACCCCATTTGGTGCACCATGAGAATGTGGAAGAGACATCATCCTGTTAATGCCACTTGGTATAGGCCAGCTTGTCCCCATTTTCAGAAGACAATACAGAGCAAGTTGAAAAAATGAGGTCATCCAATGAACAGTACAGTTCTTACCTTTTCAAACTGGTGATTCATTAACCTATTTTAAACTGTGTTTGGTAGACATTTGGTTTGGATTCTGAAGGCTGCTGTGGATGCCACCACGTGAAGGCAGTGGCCTCAAGAGGACCTTTCCCTCCCCAACAGCCGAGCGGTCTCTTTAGCACATCCTCCAAGTTCCACTGACTTTGACTCAACCTTCATGAAACTGTGTGATTAGTTTCAGTATTTCCCTCAAATTAGGTAGACATTGTTTACCAGTTTAAAATAAAAGGGCCATTTTAATTGGGGAAGAAGACTTGTTCTGGCAGATGAAGATGAAAATTTGTGCAGGATTGTCCCCCACTGGGGCTCCTCCAACAGCAGATTGGACATGGCCGACTGGCAGTAATTTAGGATTTCAATGAAATCCTTGTGTTAAATTGAGATTTATCTGAACAACAACCAAAAGATTGTATAACTTTGCAAATAATTATCAAGGACTAGTTGAAAAGGCCTGCCCTGCTCCCAGGCCTGATCTGGCCCCCCTGTTTGTTGGCTACATATATCTGTTTGGGGTCGAGAGAGTTTTTCATTTTGTTTTTTTTTCGTTTTTGTGTTTTGTTTTATTCTTTTCTTTCTTTTTTTCTTGTTTTCTTTTTTAAACAAAAACATTTAGATACTCATCTGTCAATGACAGCTTTGAAGAAAGGGCAGTCAAACTGGGCATGATTCCATTTATATGTCAACCTCGCTGCATAAATGGACCCCATCCATCTTCTTGGTCTATGACATTGCTTACAGTCATTCTCTAGAGGAGCCAACTCTCCAGCTGCCACTAGCATGCTACATTTTCTTAATCACTTTCCCACTGCAAAGAAAGAAGTGGTAGGACTTTCTCCTTATCCTTCCAGAGCCCTGGAACCTCCTGCCTGTGTCAGGTGCCTAATCCATTTTTCCACTATTATTGGAAAACAGACCTTGAGCCATAAAGTCTGTAGGTTTGTCACTCACTCTATAACTTGCTAAATGTGTGGTCAGGAGTCTCTGAAGGTCTGTCTGAAATAGAATTGGGATTATTACCTGACTTGCCTTACTCTAGGTTTATTTGGATAATAAAAGGAGAAAACAAACAAGAAAATACTTGGATATAAAGAAGTATAAGAATACTAGGATTTTGGAGTAACCCATGTTTACCTTCAAGTTCATATATTTATGCATTCGTTCGTTGATTCAAAGAAAATTTCCTGAGTACTTGCTTTTTGCCAGATACTCTATATCTAAATAAATAATAACAAGGCCCTGTAAATGAGCTCCCCTCCCCACAGGGGTCTGTGAAATAGCAACGTTTTTCAAGCCATGTCTACGTAAGACAAATGAATTGAAAAGCTGAACAATTATTTAGTGAATAAGCTTGGAGAAGGCAGTATCTGGAAGCTCCTAGAGATCAAGGACTTTGTCTATTTAATCTTCTGTCCCTCACAGCATAACCCAGTGGAGTGTCTGGAGCACAGTGGATTGGTCCTCAACAAGAATTTTATAAACTGAATAAACTAGGGGAGCAAGTGTAGCGCAGTGGTCAAGTGCCAGCTTCCCAGGTACAAGGTCCTGGGTTCAATCTCTGGTACCTCCTTGAAAAGAAAAGAAAAGATAAGAAGAGAAAAGAGAGGAGGGGAGGGCAGAGGAGAGGAGAGGGCAGGGGAGGGCAGGGGAGGGGAGGGCAGGGGAGGGGAGGGGAGGGGAGGGGAGGGGAGGGGAGGGGAGGGGAGGAGAGGAGAGGAGAGGAGAGGAGAGGAGAGGAGAGGAGAGGAAGGAAAGATTGAATTGAACTCAATGAAAACCTGTTTTGCCCTCATTTACTTACTGTTGACATGAGTCTCCCAAATTACCCAGATCAATAGCTGTAGGGAATCCTGCCACCAGGCTAGAGTGCAAATGACTGAGAGAGAAGAAGACACGCACAAGGCAGAAGAACTGAGCCAAGCTGGAAGGTGTGACTATGTAGGGACTTCCTCCCCACCTCAGATTGTTTGTCTCACCTCCCCATGCTCCTTCTAGACTCTCATTCTCACAGATACAATTTAAGATATTTCTGTTAAGAAATTTGGACTTCTGAATATTTTTAATAATGAAGAATTCTGAATTATTTGCGTTTGCTTTAAAACATAAATGTTAATGTATCCAAATCCATATATATCCAAATGTACCCAATGAATCCAAAATCTCTCCTAAAAACATTCCATTGTGATTTCTTAAATAGACTGCAAATGCTCCAAGGGCAAAGGCCCCCAGTTACCTTTCTATTTCTGGCTATTCCTGGCATCAAATATAAAAGCTGACACACTGTAGATGTGTAATAAATAGTGCCTGAATGAAGGAGTCAATGAAAATGAGCTTCAGTTTTACCTATTATATGAAGGTACCTAAGCTTGTAAAATCAGCAGTTAGAACTCCAGTCCACACCACACTACAGTGATATAGAACAATATAAATATTTCAAGGAATAAAAGAATTGTTCGGTGTCCCATCCTAATGGTATCTGTGTTAACCCAGCAGTTGCCTCTGCATTAGCAGATGTCTTTTCTTAGGTCCAAGCCTCCAACTCATAGCTTAGAACAGCTCTTCTGATCAGCAGCACAAAAGATAAACTGTCCTCGTTAGTGGTAATGATTTCTTATAGAAATGGCTTTTTTTTAAAGAAAATTATTTTTAGTAAATTTGGGAGGTGGGTCTCTGATCTGCCAGCCAAAGACACAGACTGTGGTAGATCCAATGCGGAAAGGGGTAGAATTTGAAAGTACAGTTGATGTCATCTGATTTGCATAGTTCTAGGCAGTGTAATGAAGAAGGATGCTTGACAATAGGACAGGAGTTCCCATTTTAACCAGCTAATTAGGAATCTGATTGATCAACATCATTGACCATTAACTATTAGGTATTTATATGTGCTATTTAAACTAGGGTATTGACTAGTCTAGTTTAATATAGACACTTCATTAAAATTGGGTGAATAATGTTGGTGAAGTTTTATAGGCAAATATTCAGCTTGACAACTTTCCTTTGGCAGGATTTCACATAGCTGATATTACCAAGTTGACTTGCATGTCAGGAATTATGTGTAAAGTTTGCATGGATAAACCTCTAGCTTGTTATCTGTACAGAGAAAGGATTTTATCTTGGCAGAAATTAATATTGATTGATTAAGGCAGTGCTTCTCAACCAGAGGTGATTTTTTTTCCCCGAGAGGACATTTGGCAAAGTCTGGAAACATTTTTAGCTGTCCCATTTAGGTAGGGAGGTGCTACCAGTATCTGGTGGGTAGAGAACAAGGATACCACTACACATCGTGGAATGCACAAGAGAGCCTCCGAGACAGAATTTTCTGGTCGAAATGTCAGTAGTGCTAAGGTTAAAATGTCCTGCGTTAAACTGACAGGCAAACTTCAATTGTTAATGCTTTCAAATTCAGTGTTTTCCCTTATAGATTTATTTATATTTAAAAATATTGTTTCATTTCTTCATTTTTAAATGAAATCATTCAATAAATATGTATCTCGCACCCACTATGCACCTAGTCTAGGGATACAACTGTGAACAAGTACCCCAGAGGGTGATCTGGAGTATGCCGGGGGTGGGGGGATTGCTGGTTGATACAATGATGAAGACACTGTGGCATTCAGCAGCCACTGAAGAATCTCTCCACCCCAATGCTACTGCCTCCCCTAAGAACACTGGGCTAGACCAAGTTGCTGCCACCAGAGAGCTTCCATTTGTGTGGGAGATACAGACAACAGACAAGCACATGCAGGAAGGGAGGAAGCAAAGAAGGAAGAAAGGAAGGAAAGAAGGAAAGAAGGGAAGGAGGGAGTGAGAAAGGAGTTGCTGGTAGTGGTAAATGTTCTGTAGAGAACAGAGCAGAACAAATAGATGATGTGTGAAGTGTGGTGGCGGTGGCAGAGGGGAGGGACGCGTGCTTGCATTTGTATGTGTGTGCTTATGGGTGTGTCACTGGGGCAATGGCTCCTCAGATGGGGTGGTCAGGGAAGGCATCCCGGAGGAGGTGGCATGAATGGAGACTTGAATGATGAATGCAAAAATACATGGGAAGAGCCTTCCAGGCAGAGGGAGCTGATTTCTCCCAGAATCCTGAGTGAATCTGGAATGAGATTCCTCATGCATTTTATGGCCATGTTACAGGTGGGGGCTCTGAAGCTTGAGTCTTTTGAGTTTTGGGGGTGTTTCTCTGGATCTAAAAGCTTGGACTTTCGTTCATCTAAAGTGTAGCACAGGACTAAATGCCATGTGGGTAGGTGTCCCGGGGAGGAGGTACAGAACCAAGGCAAGCCTTTGCTCTAAATGTCAGCTACGATGTGAAGCTTTTTGTTTGTTTAGTGTTTGTTTCCCTAAACTGACTAAAGAAAAAGAAAAGAGGTCTAAACCAGTGGGACAAATGGACTCGTAGTTTAGTTCTAGATTCTGCCTTACTTGAAGTTGGCCAGAAAATTTGAGAGGCAAAACTGGCCACTTAGAACAGCTGCTGGACCTGCCCGCACAGTAGCCAGTGACAAGGGCACATTGAGGATAATTGCTCCAGGAATAAAAATAGCCTGGAGTTTCAAGAAACTGGATCCTCTGTGCTCTCCATGGCATTCCTTCCCGAGTCACTGTCCCCTTTATAAAACTCGTCAAATGTCCCAACACACCCTCCACTTGTAAAATCAGTGGCAGAACTTGAGAGCATCAGGTCCTAATACCTGTCCTCCAGGTTCTAAATTGGCAGGGGAAGCCACCTCTTTTTTTGACTTTGTGGAGGGATTTGTATATTAAAGTAATAATGAAGCAAATACTTAGGGGTAAGCATGGGGTTATTTTTTCCCTCTCTCTGGGTCTCAGTTTCCACATTTGTAAAATAAAGGTGTGTGGTGCTTAGGTTAGATGTTGAAAAGCCTGGTTTTTGAAGATGAGTATTTGTTTCATTGCCACAGAAAAGAAAAGGAATGAACAAACATCGGAATATTTCTCACACCTGAAATCTCTATGGCCTCTGGGGACTCCTCTGTTTCCTGTTCAGAGAATTAAATGAGTTTATGTATGTAAAGTGCTTGGTTAATGCTTATAGTTCAGTGCCCAATAATCATTATGTGCTGAATTATCATTGCCATTGCCATCAGCGTTATTAATTACCCTAGGTTCCACTCCACACCTTTCACTAGCCAAAGCTTATTCCTACATGCTGTTCTCTTTGCAAACTTGCACGTGGGAATATCACTAGAATGTCCTTTAAATGCTAGCTGAAAGAGAAGGAAACCAGTTATCTTCCAGTACCCCCTGTCTTGAGATGTTTGGAAAAATATATATATATCTCACTCAGAAAATAAAGTCTCTTGCTATAGTGAGACTCACTTTTCAAGCCTTGGAGCAGGGCTTGGCAAACTATCAGCTGGGGCCAAATCCATCCCGCCTCCTGTTTTCTTTATTTTTGTTTACAGTTTTATTGAGCTATATTTCATGCACCATAAAATTCACTTATTTAAAGTGTACAGCTGAGTGGGTTTTAGTATTTTCACAGTGCTGTGCAGTCATCACCAACATCTAATTTTAGAACATTTTCAACATCCCCGCAAAATTCCATACACTTAGCAGTAATCCCCCCATTCTTGTGACCCTCCTCCTGCCCATCCCCTGGCAGCTATTCATCCACCTACTTTCTATCAATAAGGATTTGCCCATTCTGGACTTTTCTTATACACTGAATATACTGTATATGGTCTTTTGTGGTGGGTTTCTTCCACTTGGCATATGTTTTCAAGGTTCTTCCCTGTAGTAGCTTGGATCAGTACTGCATTTCTCTTCATTTCAGAGTAATAGTCCATTATATAGATGGACTGCATTTGTTTGTCCATTCACCAGTGGATGGCATGTGCGCTGCTTCTACCTTGGGGCTATTATGAATAATGCTGGCATGAACATTCATGCACAAGCTTTTGGGTGGACACATGCTTTCATTTCTCTTGGGTAGATACCTAGGAGTGGAATTGTTGAGTCACATGGTAACTATATGCTCAGCGTTCTGAGGAAGAGCCAGATTGTTTTTCAAAGGGGCATTCCTAACTCACAACGGAGGGTTCCAATTTCTTGAAATCCTCACCAACATGTGTTATTGTCTGTATTTTTTTCACTTTAGCCATCCTAGTGGGTGGGAAGTGATTTGCATTTCTCTAATGACTAATGAGCATATTTTCAGGTGCTTATTGGTCATTTGTAAATCTTTAGAGAAATATCTATTCAGATCCTTTGTTCATTCTTAAAATTGGGTTATTTGTGTTTGTATGGTCGAGTTGTAAAAGGTTTTTTTTATTTTCTGGGTAAAAGTCCCATGACAGATATCTGTTTTTGTAAATAAAGTTTTATTAAAATACAGCCATGACCATATGTTATATTGTTTATGGACACATTGGGGCTAATACGGCACAAAGCCAAAAATATTGGCCTGCAAAGCCAAAAATATTTACTACCTGGCCTTTTACAAAAAAAGTTTGCCAACCTCTGCTTTAGATTAAAATACATCACAAAGTCTATTAAAAAGGAAGAAAAACATTGGTTTGTTCATTTACCTTTTTCACTATGTTTTTATCTTATAAAAATGAAATGGATGTTTAAATTATAAGTTGTTTAAGTGGATGCTGAGATAAAGTGACATGTATCAGAAGTCATCCATCAGTTGGGCCTAATGTATTTGTATATGTGGTTACATGGAAATCCCAATCGAAGCTACTAAGTTTTCTAAAAATATATGTTCTCATTATCAGTCAAGATAGTGATTTACTTAATCTTCGCTGTAGTTTATAAACCTCTGAACAGTGTAATCAGCATAATGCTTGGTAGAGCACTGCAAGTGCCCTCACATGCTTTGATGGAAAAGAGTTTATGGGATTTGTTTTTCAACTTGGCTCATAAGAGATTTGGGGATTTATTTAGCTGCCTTTATCCAGGCAAATCTCCTACTGACCTTGTTGGGATTTTGATGACAATTAAGACTAGAATATATATGACTCATGCAAAGTGAAGGGCCCACAGAGGATAGACGAGATGATGTAAATTTCCCCTCCCTGGGAAAAGATGGCGGGTGGGAGCCGAGACTGCACAAGCACCAGTGTTCTTGCTTGGACCAGTCTGCCTCCTAAAGTTTGCACTCACTCAGAGCTCCTGAGCTCTATGTGCATGAGGTCAGGGTCAGTGCCTGAGTGTCATTCCACTTCAAGGCCATATAATACCTGGCCTGGTTCAGGCAGATGGGAGTGTACAAAAGTCTTTAAAAATAAAAGGACATTTCAGAGGGAAAATGTAGTGCATGGTCTTTTTTATAAGCCTTACTTCACTAGCTTTCTCCTGCCAACTTCCAGATTTTAGCTGATATATCATGTTTTTAGGCCAAAATTATTTCTTATTAAATTACTTTCTTCATACTATGTATTTCTCACTCTGTTTTCTGCTGTATTCTCTCTGGAACCCACTCCAATCTGATTTTGTCCACATTGCAATGTTTGCTGTCAAGGCCACCAAAACTTCCATGCTGCCTAATCCAAAAATGAATTTCAAATGTTCAGTTTTCTTGGTCTGTTAGCAGCAGTTGACCACACTGGTCACTTTCTCTTTAAAATAGCCCTTTATGTGGTTCTTCTACTGCCTTGCTGGTCACTCTGCCTTATCTCCTTTGCTGATTCTGTTCCTTACCTGACTTGGTAGAGTTGCAGGGCTGGTTCTCTGTGCTTCCTTCCACTCTGCTTCTTCTATCTATGCTTCCTTCCACAACCCAGAAAGTCCTACGATGTGGCCTCCAATTACCGTCTAATCTCTGCTCCTTCTGCTTCCCTCTTTGTCTGCTCAACCACAGCCACATTGCCTCCCTATTGTTCATCAGACATGCCAAGCTTGCTCCTACCTCAGGGCCTTTGCATCTGCATGGCACCTCCCAGGGGTACTTTTCTGGCAGATTTCTTCACCACGGCTTCATCTTTTCCTTCAGATCTCTGCTGAAATACCTTCTCAGAGTGTGTTTTCTGACCACCATATATAGAAGAGAAATTCTTCCTCCTTATCTCCAGGACTCTCTACCCCTTATATCTGTTCTTTTCACCACCTGATAATTTGTATTCATTGGTGTTTCTCCCTTTGTTAAAAGAAGTTATGTATGTATGGGGCCAGGTACTCTGGTATTTCTTGGGACTTTTATTTCTGATACCTGGGAAGTTATCTGGCACATAGCAGGTGCTTAGATATTTGTTAGATGAATGACTTTGCATTATTTTGTAACCCATATTAACAAAACCACTGAGACTTACCACTACCTGATTTTAATGCTTGTCACAGGTACTTTAATGCCATGACTTCCTCATTCTTAAGTTCTTCTTACCCTTTTCCTCCCCCTTCCTATCCTCTTGCTTTTTATAATTTATTCCTGGATCAATTGTAGTTTACTTCAAGTGATGCTTCTTCAAGAGGAATGTGTAGGTATCATTCTCTCTGAGCCCTTTCATATCTGAGAATTACAGTCTCAGTTTGGTTCCTTATTAAGTTTTGGTTTTTATGTATTTCACTTCTGGATTGTAGATTTTTATTTGTCCTTAAAATCTTAAAATTTTACCCAAACCTATTCATCTGGTGTGCTTTGGCCAATGGAATGTGAGTGCATATAATGTATGCCAAATCTAACCAGAAATTTCAAAAATTATATTAGGATGCATTCTAAAATTGGTCTTTTTATGATTCTTCTGCTCCTTGAGTTGTCTTTATTCCATGATTTTTTGTAGATTTCTTTTAGAGGGCTCCAAGTTAGATTTTTCCTTTAACATTTTACTATTCTTGAACAATGGGAGTATTAACCGGACTTGGTATTTGCCGGTGAACAAGGTGGATGGCTTCCCCTTGAGTCTCCCTTGTGGTTGATTTTAGAGTACCCCTTGGAGAGATTAGGTTGGGCAACTAGTTGATATGTGCAGTCCCTAGACAAGTGTCCATTGTCTAACTGCCTTTCATGTAGTATGGTATTACAGGATTGAGAAGGAGATGCCATTCCTGGTACCTGGTGGTCTGACTACTTGTTTTGGATAAACTGAAGCAGTCGGTAGTTTTCTTTCCTTGTAAGAAAGAAAGAAAATTCAATCCCAGACCGTACTTCTTGTCCCCCTTCCTTTTATCACCCTATTATTTGTTGCATTGTTGATATTATTCACCTCTAATGAATAAAAACAGAGGTCTTCATGGGAAGTATTTTGGGACTTGAATGTCCTCAGATAACCTACATAGAGGAGGGACTGGTTTCCTTCAGGTTTTTGAAACCCCATGTCTCAGGGGAAGGAATGCCAGCCTAAAGACAGGTGGTGCAGACGCTAGTCTGCTCTTCTACTCTATTGCTAACCTAAACAAATGCTTCAGGGTTGCATCTCTGCTTTGAATAGTGGACATTTCTCTTAGAGCCTTGGATGTCATTAACCAGGACTCCTAATTTTGAAGGTCCTTCTAACTTCTTTCTTCTCTCTGTGTATTCAAGATGCATTTCATGGGAAATACTACTTATTAGCCAGCATCTTAATCTGGAGTCTAACTTTATCATCTTTTCAAATAACCGAAAGGGAGTATGGCTGACTCTCTCCCTTCGTTCCCATTCTAAGAATGCCTTTTCCAGCCCAGCAGAATCATAAGTGACAAAAGGAACCTCCTATTCCAAGTTTACATCAGCTCCTTCAGCTGCTCTCCCGGTATTGGTGAGACAGAGCTCTGGCAATGACATGTTTGTTGGTGGTTGGGTTCTTTTCCCTGACATGTTTTAAGATAAGTGTTGGCAGTGCCAGGAAAGGATACCAATTCTGACATCTTTGAACATTTCACATCCTGAAATGTGGCCCAGATTTGACCTTGGAAAGACCTGGATCCAAACTCCTACCCCATCACTTAGTGATGTGACTTTGAGCAAATGACTCCCACTCTCTGATGATGTCTCTTCATCTGTAATATAGCAGTAAAATATACACATGATATGGTCATCTGAGGCTTAGAGAAAATGTATGCATTATGCCTGAAAAACACATGGCACAAAGTTGGGTGCTCAATAAGTGTCGATGTTGGGTGCTAGAATTGCCATTATTCAGATCGACATCATAACATCATGTCTTAATACGCAGACATACAGAATGAAAGCAGAAAGGTGAGGCTTGTATTATCCGTGTAACTTCATGCTCCTGCAACCACATTTATCAGGCCTGTGATCAATTAGTGTGTGACTTTTGTGAAGTTCCTTTCCTTTTCCATGCTTCTATTTCCCATCTGTAAAATAAGGAGACTGAACTATATCAGAGTAGCAAATAGGTTTAATCTCATACATCAAGATCCGTAGTAGCTACCTGGAAAACAGATTTAAAAGGATTCTGAGGCTCAGCAGATAAAGCCTGCAGTGATCTATTAGGAATGCCTGCTATGGATAGGGAGGGTGGTGCAGCTATTCTGGAATTTTCCAGGCCTGGATTATTTTCTGGATCTTCTTAGAATGGGACTTGGCAGCTGGGTAAAGTTCTATCCATTCAAATGGATATTCAGTGTCCTTGGCGTGAAAAGCAGGCTATGGGTCTTCTAGTCGAATCTGCAAGCAGGGGTGGGGAGTGGGTTTTGAAACTGTTTCTCTGAATGGGATAGATGATTCTTTCTTTGAGACCTCATTGCTATTTGAGCATAAAAAAAATAAAACTCTCCTGGAACTAATACATAGAAACCACAGCCCAGTGATACCGGGTAGGGTCAGAATGTCATTTTCTGGCAGATTTCTATCTAATAGCATTTAGCAGTATATAGACTGGTAGGTTTGACCAAACAGAAAGGTTAATTTCCTGATCTGCAATAGGGGGCAATGGGTTTCCAACAGTTGTGTAATTACGCTAACTGATTTTAGAAGTTGATTCAGCAACTTTCTTTGATATTTAGGATCTAAGACAAGGGTGTCTTATTTCTCGGGTAACATGGTTAACTTAAAGTAATGAGATTTGTTTTTCACAAACCTTCAGGAGGAAATCCTTGTGTGAATTACTTTTCAGTCTTCCATTTTTGTAAAGAAAAATAAAAGACCCAGTTGTCCACTGGCATTTTATAATAGTAAGCCCAAGATTCATCTTACAGAATCAGGGACACTTCCCTTAATTGTAAATGCTTTTCAGATACAGATTTGGAGAAAGGTTCTCTTTCTCTTTCTCTGGCAGAAGACTTTGCTCATTCCCTTCCTTATACGGCTTATTAATTGCTATTGCAAATTGTGATATCCAACAAAGGAAAAATGACCATCAGTAGTCATACTGTTCCACTGAGTATGATGAAAAACTCTATTTTAGATGGTTTTCTCAGGAAAAAATCATCACAGATCATGATTTTTGTCCACAGTATATTTGCAGCAAGGCTCTAAGATGGAAGGGCATTTTTATAGGGGAATCTATGAATATGATAATAGCAATAAATGGTTGAAAATAATCTGTGAGGCATTTTCAAACTACCTCTCATGAACTGTAGTGGTTGTGAAAGATAATTTGTGGTTCTTGCAGAATACCTTGCAAATTGGGTCTTTCATCTGCAATGTTTTTTTACAGTTAAAACATTTCATTTCTCATATTAACAAATGATAACTCTGCATTTGTTAATCTAAACAATTTGATTTATATTTTTCTGTGCTGAAAGGCTGTTGACATTTCAGGGTAAGTAATTATTTTCATTGCTAACTGCTATTTGTGGTGACTATAGGCAAAAGATAGAAATCTGAATACACGATTGTATCATTCCAATCATTTTCCTTAAAGACTGCCCATAAAACAGGAAATCTGTTTGTCTGAATTATCACCCACAATTTGAAACCTCACAGGACATGGGTATTGACAAGTGAGGATCCCAGCGCCTTTCAGAGCTTTCGGCAGTATGCTGGAAGCTATCTTGTGCAAACTCTGTGGCCAGGGGGACAGGGTTGAGCCACAGTGCCACTGAACCTCGGGCGGGGCAAATTGCCCTTGCACTCCTAACTCATAGCAGAGAGGAAGCACTGGCATTGGCCTCAGTAGTTCCGAGCTTGTGTAATAGCTGTTCAGGTGTCTCTCGGGTGGTTGTTAGGATTACATGGAAGAACGCTCACACGATTTCCTCGTGCCAAGGCAGGGACATGGCAGGAGTAATGGAAACATGTGGTGAAATGGTGATGACATGTACAAAGATCTTCGAAGTTTCCTTTCCCATATTCCTTTCTTGGCCAAGAATTCACAATCAAGGGCAATGGAAGGAAAGCTTTTTCACCTGGAAAGCAGTTGATCTGTCCTTAGAGCAGGATTCTGAGCGTTGGCTGCTGAAATGCCACACACTGCCCATGGAATTGTGGAGAGGAGGCACCCTGGATCCAGGGCTAAGCCAATGTCTGGGATCTCTTGCATCTTAAAATCCATGCTAATTTTTCAGGGTACTCCTTAATGTATCTAGATTTATTTTACCTGACCCAAAAAAACTTACCATCAAAATTTAAACTTTCCCCCCACCCCTAGGAAAGTCACCTAGCAAAATGGCTGCCCCCGGCAGACGGGGCAACTTTAGCCTGTGCTTCTTTCTGTGTGGGGCCCACACTAGTTATATGCAGCCCATCACAGGTGTATGCTGACCTTGTGTTGATTAGAGGGGCCCTGGGGTGAATCCTGCAGAATGGGGTATGACAGAGCCATCTGTCCATTTCCCTGTGGTCACTTTCCACTGTTGGACAAGGTTCAGGCTGCATCAGACGGGCAGAAAATAGTGCTGCATGAGCGGACCTTCCACTCACATTCTAGGTCAGGGGCAGGACTACTGATTTAGGATCCAAACCAATTTTTACATGACCCGAAGGAATGAAGGCAGAGCCAGAACCCCGGATGGCAAATGTGTTTTATCCTTGGAACCAACTCCAATTGATTCGTTCTGGCTGCGTACAGGGCTGTCTCAAGAAGGCATCTGTGGTGCATGGGGCTCAGCCACGAGGGGTGCTGTGATTTATTAGCGATGTCTGTCATGGCCTCGGGATAGACTGCTTACCCTGTATTGGCCATTCTTTGCTTTTGACATGTCCCTAACTCCTCTGTGCCAAATCCTTCTTTGCAAAATGATTTTAATATATACAGGTGGCTGAAAGTATGAGATGAGGCATCATGAGAGAGAGACCAGGTAGGTTCCACTTTAAGAAAACCTAGCATGAGAAAATGCAAAGTTACAAGATGCATAAATCTGGAGCCAATTATTTCCATTACAGAAAGATTCCATGAAAGTTTCCTTTAAATAGGGAGCTCCCCTACTGCATTAAAATGATGATTCAATTTACAAAAATTCACTTTGCATGCACCTCTTCAGGACCATGTCTACAGAGGAAAGCAAGCCACACCTGGTTTTTTTAAAGCGTGGCCTAAATAATGTTCAGGACGGCTGCCCCTACATATCTAGAGCCTCCTGGTAATCCCCACTCTCTTCAGACTTCCTCCTTACTTCCTATCCCAGAGTGTTGAGTAGAAACTCTGGGTGGTGGTCAGCAGCTGCCGGCTCCCACCCTAGCACGGCTGCATTTCATTAGTGGGTCAACTGATTGCTCCGGGTCTGTTTATGTGTGGGTGTGGTTGTGCAACTCAATGCACTCCCTGGGCTGTGCATGTAGATATAGATACACAACAGCCATTATCTCGCTTGGCCCACCCCAAATTCATTCCTGCTGTGAGAGAAATGGAAGTTTCCAAACGCTTGGTGGATATAGCCTTGCTCTAATATCTGCCCCCAATTCTGCCTGCCCATCCTCTCTGTGTTTGTTTATGTGTAATTTACCCTTGCATCAGAAAACTTCCCCAGATTCTGGGCCTGAGTCCCATTATCCAAACACGGAACCCTCCTCTTCCTCTGTGGCCTAGAAAACCCCAAATGGTTTTCTAATTTAGAAAATTAAATATAATCTGGCTCTTGTGGCAAGCTACAAAATTCCCAACCACCAGACGCTCCCATTAAATGCATAATGTACACAACATCTGAAAGTATCACCAATCTAGCATGAACTCGAATTAGAGAGGCATTCAGTGCCCCTTGGGTAAGATCACCAGCTTCTTCCCAGGCACTCAAAATTGGGCAGTTTTCCCATGGACCATAAAGCTCCCAAGAATGCTGATGGGCACATGTGTCTGAATTTCTGCTGCTCTGTAAATGCAACTGAATCCCAGGACGAGTACCTGAAAGAGATGATATCTTCCCTTTCTCTCCGTCTGGCCCTCCCCCATGTGGAACAACTGCAGTAACTTCACAGGCCCAGAGCTCAAGTGTCGTGTCTGCTTCATCTACGGTATTTTTAAAAATCTCAACATAAATTTCTTCCCAGGAATATGTTTTACAGACACATCTTTTATTTCTCTCTCTCTCTCTTTCTTTTGGACTAAGCAAAATAAGGCTGTAAGAGTGAACAAAACAGACTCTTTCCTCTGGCCTAAGGTGACCCTTCCTCTCTGAGATGGAAGTTCTCAGGCTGCTGGGCTGTCAAGCAGCTCTTTTCCTGCCGTCTTCCCAGGCTGGTTGGTTGGAGCCAAGGGTCCCCCATGGCCCTGGGCTGTCACTGCTGCGTAGGCGCAGCCGTAGATGGTGGCCACCAGCATCATGAGACCCACGATCCCACACACAACCGCGGTGACGATGAAGGTGGCGATGGCATAGCGCAGGTTGGCTGGCCTCGGCTTGGCTTTGAGCTCACACTCGGCGAGGGCGCTGCGGTCCTCGGGCAGGCTGGGCGCCGCCCCCCGGGCAGAGCCTGGCTGCGGAGCCGGCGAGGGCACCTGGTCTGGAGGAGAAGGGCAAGGCTGGTACAGCTCGTGAGGGATCTTAAGAAGGTCCTTGCCCCTCCAGGTGTCCGGTGACGCACAGGTGATGCCATCCGTCACGCCCCCTTGAAGAAACAAAAGCAAAGGATGATAACAGAGCCTCAATACAGCTGAGTTCCAAAGTCCTCAGCCCGCAGAAACTTAGGCAGATGGAATTTATAAAGTACCTTTTTTTTCCCTTGGAGTCAAAAATTTAACAACCATATTTTATGATTTTAGGATTTCTAAATTGGCTAAATGCTAAAAATGCCACACACTAAATTGGCAATTACTTATGACCAAGAATTCATTAGAAGCTAAGTTACCTCTACCTTATAAATGCTGAGGGGAAAACAATGCAGAAGCTGACAAGAAGGAGCATTTGGACTGCAGCTCCAGGGTCTGTGCTCACAGCGTTGCTGGGGCTCACTCCTCTAACGAACCCCGCCAGACAAGAACTCTTTTGTACCAAATTCCCATCGGAAAGCTACGGGGAAAACACAACAACAACAACAACACAAACGTCCATTGTCGTGATGCTATGTGTCCGTCACAAAGACCCTGTGTGTCTACCAGCACTCCTCAGTGATGCCCAGTGTGGGGGCTGGAATGGTCTTTTGCGTTTTCCAAGTGTGTATCTGAAGATTCAACAGTCATAGTTGTTTAGTTCATGGGATTAAGTGTAATTACCACGTCTCCTCAGGCCTCGAAACATTTACTGCTTTGAGTATCAAACCTTCCAGTGGGTTATTAAATGCAGTTTCCATTCCTTGTAAGGTGGTTGATTTCCTCAGGTATGTAAAGCACGGTTGGTCAGGGGATTTGGGTGCCGAATAATCCTTTTCTAGAACACTGGCCTCGTTGACCACTGATTTACTAGCTGACCTTGTGTAAATAAACTTCTCTGCCTAAACTTTTTGCTATGAAAACATATTTGTATCCGACTTGATGGATTACAAAGCACATTTAGGTAAGTCCTCACATCTGTGCTATACCGAGTAATTCTTGTCCAAGCTCGCACAGGTTGTAAGTGGACCGATCACTGCTTGATCCCAGTTTGTTTCCCCCCTGCACCTGCTGGCTCCCTCCACTTCCTCCTTTCTGGAGTGCTGTGAGGTCAGCGGACGCAGTGACCTCAGCAGCATCTGCCTGTAAAGCCCTTCCCTGCGCAGAAGCCCGCTAGCCTGTGACTCGGCTGGCCCCGGCTGCCACAGATACCTCCTCGGGACAGCTGCAAAGGGCCCCCTGGTGCCACTCATAGGAAAGTCAGATTGGAGGTTCTTAAATGCACAATAGTTGAATTATAAAGTTATACCCAAGAGTGGCGTGCCAGAGGCCAGCACTTCAGTGTAAGTCGCGCCCTCCCTTGCATGGCGCTTGGGAGTTTGGGGCCTCAGAAGCCGAGTCCTGCGTGGCCCTGCTGGTAGGTGGGTCCCTCCACAGCACGATGGTTATCACGCGGCCAGGTCACACCAGGTAAGCGGCAATAGTAAATGTAACCCATGCTCTTTTTGCTGCCCCTGCTCGAAACTGAATTCCCTGCTGTCGGAGTCTCGTAGGCCCCTTCTGGCTTCGTCAGCAATCCTTTGAGGTGAATCCCCCAACTCTAAAGCCCACAGGTAAAAGAGGAATGTCCTCTTTTGTCCAGCCACTGAGATGCATGAGTCCAGGGGTGCAGCCTGGGCTGCTCTGGACAAATCCGAGGCATCAGGGGTCGTTTTATGGCACTGCACAGTCAGCCTCTTGCAGGGACTTTGATGCCAGGCAGAAGGCCAGGGAGAAAGCAATGCAGCATGGGGCTTTGAGAAGTAATCATGATCTTTAACCTGCCCAGAGAGCACTGAGGCTTCCAGCAGAGGGAGAGAGGCCCCCTGCCACGGGAAGGCATTTCCATCCACTGGGGCAGTTACCCAGTCGCTCCAGGCTGAAGAATGAATGGTCTTTCTGCAGTTCCAAGCTTCCTTGGAACTAATTCACTCTTAGGGTGGGAGCCTTGGCCTCAGGTTCCGGAGCCAAGGAGGTCAAGGCTGAGGTCTGGGATCTGGCTCAAAGACAGGGGCTGTGGCTGCCAGGAGCTCCCGCGGCTCCTGTGCAGCTGCATCCTCAGCCCATATTCCCCTCTCACCCCTTTGTCACCATCCCAGGGGACACGACTCCAGAAGGCAACTCGGCTGATTTTTGCCTTGGGAGTCCTACTCCCCATTAGGTTCATGTAAGCTAACAACACAAGAAGCTCCAGCCTGCCAAACACTCATTGTCTCCCGTCTGGCCACTAGAAGCCCTTAATCAGTGTCTTGGATGAAATAGGATTTAAAGTCTTGACTCTATACATTACTTAGCTGTGTGACCTTAAACAAGTTACTTGACCACTCTGTGCCTCTGCTCATCCAGAATGTAGGAGAAGTGGGTATCAATGAAATCCACCTCCTAAGATTGCTTGGTTAGATAGAGTATGCCAAGAATTTCGCACAATACCTAACCCAGGGTAAGGTTTAATAAAGGTAACTATATTAGCACAAAGGTGATTTTTGTTTACTTATGAATGGAGAGAGAGAAATCATAATTACAAAATCTGTGGGCGCATGTTTTCGTGAAGGAGACGTTATGTGTTCACCAAAGCATGTCTTTGTTTTTCTTGGGCCCAGAGGAAGACTACATTTCTCCACCCCTTGTGGTTAGTTTGGGGCCATGTGACTGGTTCTGACCAGTGGAAGCAATGAATGACACTCCGGGCCATAAAGCCTCCTGCTTGCACTTTGTTCTCATTTAGGGGCACCTCAGAGGCCAGTGGGGAAGTTAGCAACGGCTTGGGTTGAAAGGCGTTTAGGTCCCTGCATGGCACCCAATTCCCTTGTCCTCTGACATGGCGAGCAACAGATTCTTTTTGCTTTTTGTCCCTGTGGCCTGGGATGGTCGCTTATCTCCATCAGCCTGCCCTGACTAATTGGGTTAGTGCTTACGTTTGTTTATGCATCTCTTTTAAATCAGGCCTTTACTTATGTCTTTTTCCTTATTTTATCTTTATTCAATACATAGGTAATCAGCTTGCCTCCCACAGTTAGCATCTATTTGCATGGGGTCTCTTCCTAATTATTTGGGGACCTCCAGGATGTGTTGCCCCAACCCAATCTTACCTTCCTCCCGAGAAAGGCTGCAGCCTGTGGCCACGCAGCCCGCCCTCAGGGAGCTCTGACCCACAGCACAGAATCCAGGACCACAATAGGCCCCTGCACCTTCCTACTGTGGTACTGTCCTTTTTTATCTGACAGTAGCTAGCGAGGGGCATCAGCTTGCCCAAAGTCCGCTGGCAAGTTTGTCGCAGAATAGGGGAGCTTTGTCCTATCCCGTGTTTCTTGTCATGTCCTGGATGTAGGAACAGTTTTTGTCAAGAAACGTTCTCTTTTGGTGACAGCGGTCTCTGTGACAGGCTGCCTTGTGCTCACATTAGTCGCAGCACCCCAGATGGAAGCAGTGTTACTTGCAACCTCCTCTAAGAGAGATTTCACCATCACATATGGCTTAGGTCAACTTAAACATTAAGCAGGTTAGTGAGATGACATTTGCTATTTATTGTTGAAAGGGATTCTTATTTCAGTATCGTCTATTTTATCTGATTTTGTGCTCTAACCATCTCTGTAGAACTGCTGCAACCAGCCAGATGGTATTGATTCCCTAATTTGTATCTGTGGCTCTGATATCTCCCTGAGCTACAGGCTCAAATATACAACCACCAGCTCATCATCTCAAGCTCGGCAGCCCCAGTCTGAACTCCTGATTTACACTCACCTGCTTCCCCCATCTCCCAGGCTTCCCCTTATCTGGTAATGGCATCACCATTTATCTCATTACCATTGCAGGACCAAAAAAAGTAAATTTCCCATAATTACGCTCTCTTCCTCATCTCCCACTCCAACCTAGTAGCCATTTCTAAAAGTTCAGTATTCCAAATATCTCCCAAAGTCGATTGCTTCTCACCACCCTGGTTTGGGCCACCACCGTGTCCTGCCCGGATGACTGAAATCACTTCCTCCCTCATCTCCCTGCTGAGGCTTCTGCAGCCTTTGGTCTGCTCTCCTAGTGTAGCCTGTGTGACCTTTTAAAATATAATCAGATCTTGTTCTCCTGCTTAAAGCTCTTCAAGAGCTAAAACCCAAACATCTTAGCCATGCTCTGCACATCCCTCTGTCACCTGGCCCAAGTCTTGTGCTGCTTTATCTCTGTTTGCTCTCTAGCTCATTCCTCTGTTCTAGCCACTCTGTTATCCCTTTTTTGTCCCTCTGCCAAGCTAAGCTTGCTCCCCTCTCAGGCCCTTTGCACATGCTGTCCTTTCCCCAATTATCTTTTTGCTCCATTCCTCCTCATGGTTCTGCTCTCCCCTTACCCTGCCTCTGTCTTCTTAGCACTAATTGCTGTCTGAATAGATAATATTTATCATATTTAATACATATCTCTACTACCAAACTGTGACCTCCACAATGACAGGGGTTTTCTTGTTCAGTGCTCTTTTCACTAGAAAAGTTTATGGCACATAAGAGGCACTCAAATATAGGAATGAATGAATGATGCTTGAACATTAGGAGGAGAGAAGCACTGTGATGGAAAGAAATGAATGGCTGAGGCCCAAAAGCCACGCATGCATTCTTTTGTCATCTGTGCTTCTATTCTGTAATCTTGGGCAAGTCACTGATTCTTCCTGGTCCTCTATTTCCATTGATAACAGAATAGCTTTAGGTTGGAAGGGGTCAGCAAACTTTTCTATAAAGATCCAGAGAGTAAAAATTTTAATGCCATACAGTTTCTGTCACACTACTCAACTTTGCCTTGTAGCATGAAGGCAATCACAGACCAGATGTAATTAATGGTCATGGCTGTTGTTCCAATAAAACTTTATTTACAAAAGCTGGCAGTGGACCAGATTTTACCCTTGAACTGCAGTTTGCTGACCCATACAATATGCTAAGTGCTGCCTGTTAATCGGCCTTCTGCTTTCAAAGGTATTTGTGCTAGAAATCAACTACACTTCCGGATACCCCATTCAGTTCTGCCTGAAGACAGGCAGAAAGAGAAGATGCCTTTGCTGGAGGAGGGGGAGGGCAGTAAAGGAGGGGCTTTTGAATGATTTAATGATAAATTGTTCTCCTGACTCCACCCTAAGTGTGTTGGGATCTCCTTAACACCTATCTTTTTTTTTTTAGATTTATTTATTTATTTATTTATTTCCCCTTCCCTCCCCCACCCCGGTTGTCTGTTCTCTGTGTCTATTTGCTGCATCTTCTTCTTTGTCCGCTTCTGTTGTTGTCAGTGGCACAGGAATCTGTGTTTCTTTTTGTTGTGTCATCTTGTTGTGTCAGCTCTCTGTGTGGGCGGCACCGTTCTTAGGCAGGCTGCACTTTCTGTCGCACCAGGTGGCTCTCCTTATGGGGCATACTCCTTGCACATGGGGCTCCCCTACGCGGGGGACAACCCTGTGTGGCACGGCACCCCTTGCGCGCATCAGCACTGCACATGGGCCAGCTCCACACGGGTCAAGGAGGCCTGGGGCTTGAACTGCGGACCTCCCATGTGGTAGACGGACGCCCTAACCACTGGGCCAAGTCCGCTTCCCTTTAACACCTATCTTAATTGTATGTAAGTTAGTTTTCTAGATGATCTCCAGAGCCCTTCCATCTCCAATATTTTAGGATCTCTTGCTTTGCTTTTTGGCTTGTGGTTAAAGAAATATTGAGTCATTTTAGAGAATACCCCTATTGCACTTGTCTTCAATAACAATGGTATTTCCTAAAGCAGAAACAATAGTCTTAAGGAGATAGCTGTCAAATGGGTAGAAGCAGACAGAAAGGGAAAAATAGCTCAAGGGATAGATAACCATGCCACCAGTTGGATCACACTTGAAAATTAGAATATGATGCTACTTTGGAGTTGAGCAATTATTCAGGTGACAATTGAATTTCCCTCTTTGTTAAGGGCATACAATTCCCAGATTTATAAAAAAACAAAAACTTCATGTTGGATTAATCAAACAAATAGATATTTCCAAGAATCATAATAGTAGGTGAACTTTTCATACCTGAATTAAACACCCTTTATTGACTCATTTGCCTCTTTTCCCATATCATACATAACATCAATTTTCAAAAGCTTGTATGGGCCCCTGGCACACGCCTCAAAGTGCTTTCTAATGAAGAGAAGAGATGAGGTTCCACCTAGACTGGTAACATGCAGATGGGGGTTTTCAAATAAACATTACTGACCTTTATAGATAAATTTCTCCATCCAGAGTTTAAGACCGAGCAAGTGGCAATTGCATTTCCAGAGGTTGTTCTTGAGAAATAAAAGCCTCACACTGGGCATGGACTCTAGGAGAGTTCGGTCTAGCTGCTGGAGCTGGTTTTGCTGGACTGCAAATACAGTTAGGTTCTCCCAAGGCTTATCCAAGGATGTGGGAAGATGGCTAATATTGTTTGATGACAAATCAAGCTCCCTCAGCTGTGGGAGGGAATGGAAAAGTCTGTTTTCCAGGGAATGCAGGGAGTTCTGAGTTAGGTTTAACACCTTCAGATGTTGAAGACCATGGAAAGCACCAGGGTCCAGAGTTGAAAGGGAATTGTTGGATAAGTTTAAGGTTATGAGCTGTGGCACAGACCTAAAGGCAAAAGCAGGAAGCTGGTGAATCTCGTTATCTTGTAAGTGCAGTGTTAGAGTCTGAGGAGGCAAATCAGAAGGGATTTCAACCAGACCCTGTTGGCTGCAGTCGACAGACTTTGAGAATGAGTGACAGTGGCACCTCTCTGGGCAGCCAGATACCACATAAAGCAGGAACATCACACTTGAAAGCAGGAGCAGTTCACCTACAACAAACAGAGAGAAAGTGAGATAGAAACCAGCTGGTCAAGGGTAAAGAGTAGTTTCAGGGAAGCAAATGTAGCTTAAGTAGTTGAGCACCTGCTTCCTATGTACCAGGCACCAGGTACATAAAAGCATTTTTTTTTTTCTTTCTAATTCACAAATAATGGGATTCTGAGACAAGTAACACCATCCACAATCTGGCAGGAAGGTAACTTGTTTGCCATCTTTGGTCAAGTCTGGCTAGACTAAGTATGGCCCTGGTGTCAATAACTATTAAAAACTTTATGCTAACTCGTGTCAGAAGCCCTGGAAAAGACAATTTTTCAGTGACTCATTAGAAGATGGAATATATAAGGATATAAAGTAGAAGGTGAACTAAGTCTTTTTTGTGCATATGCCTTTTGGAGAGTGTAGCAAAATTGTCTGGGACCAGAGGTGATAAAGAACATGAGGAATTTCAGATATACACATTTCTAAAAATTATGCTCCATAGCAGCACTACCCAGGGTGGTAGCCACTAGCCACATGTGTTTTCTGAGCTCTCGAAATATGTCTGTTGTGACCAGGGAACTGAATTTTTTACTTGTATTTAATTTAACTATTTAAATTGAAATAGCCATATGACACATGGCTAGCAGTTCCTGTAATCGACAGAGCAGGTCTCATATACTGATGTTCATTGCAGGTGTAATTGCATGAAAGGTGACTCTTCCTTTTTCATTTGAGAAATTTAAAAAATATAGAAAAGCATTAAGAATAATATAATAGTAGGATCATGGGGAGATGGCAACGGACTAGCAGGCAGAGCTGAATGCTCTCAGAAAAATAATAGAGAAAGAGTCAAAACCTGTCTGAGGGATCAGGACAATGCTACAGAACTCCCAGGAGGGTGAGGGACAGAGAGACGAAGAAGCCAGAATGACACACATGAGCTACCAATCTCCCATTGCAGCCAGGAAGGGCTCCCCTCCCCTACCTCCAAGATAGTAAGCCAGAGTAAAAGGCAGAGTAAAATGCATTCAGCGACTAAGAGGAGAGCAGACATCTTCCTCCCTGTCCACTGTTTCAAGGGAAAAGGGAGGGGAGGTCGGGGTGCTTTTCTTCAGTGGATTCGGCCAGGAGAGCCTGCTTTGAATCTCCAATCTGGAGAGTCAACACAGGAACATAGAAAAGTCAAGACTGAAACACCTCTGTGGAAAGGTGTGCTGACTAGCGTCATCTGCTGGCCAGTCTGAAACTTGCATGGATAAAAACCATTGATGCTCTCTGCATCCAACCCCTGGGAGAAAATCTGCACCCCACTAGTGAGTCCCTGGCCCAATTCTGGATATTTAAGCTGGGCAATTTTAAAGACTGAGAATAAGTATAATCAAATATCAAAGAAGAGCTGTGAAAAGGAGAAAGAAAAAAAAACAGGCAAGAGAGAGAAATTAGCCATCAGAATAAATTCACCAATGTATGCAGATGCCTAGATGTCTGCAAAAAATTACAAATCATACCAGGTAACAGGAAGAGATGGCCCAGCCAAAAGAACAAACCAAATATCCTGAAGAATACAGGATTTAATACAATTAATCAGTGATAATCACACAACTCTCCTAAATCACTTCAAAGAATTTAAAGATAACATAACTAAAGAAATAAATACTAAGAAGACAGTGGGAGCGGAATTGTGGGAACATGGCCCATGGGGTAGACAAATAAAGTTTAGCTCTTTCTGAAACTACTCAGAAGGAGTCCAGGGCTGCCTTGGAGACCTGCTTAGGGGTTCCGCAGGCCAGAACACTGCTTCACGACTAACAGGAAAGTTGGGGACAGTTTATTTCAAGCAAACTTGAAATAAAAAAAAAAAAGGAAGACACTGGGAGAGAATAAAAAACATTTTGAAAGCCTGCAAAGAAAAGTAACAGACCTTATGGGAGTGAAGGACACAATGGATAAAATTAAAAATATATTTGGGAAGTCGACTTGGCCCAATGGATAGGGCATCCGCCTACCACATGGGAGGTCCGTGGTTCAAATCCCAGGGCCTCCTGACCTGTGTGGAGCTGGCCGACGTGCGCAAAGAGTGCCATGCCACGCAGGGGTGTCCCCCGCATAGGGGAGCCCCATGCGCAGAGAGTGCGCCCCGTAAGGAGAGCCGTCCAGCGTGAAAGAAAGTGTAGCCTGCCCAGGAATGGTGTTGCACACATGGAGAGCTGACACAACAAGATGACACAACAAAAAGAAACAGTTTCCTGGAGCCACTGATAAGGATAGAAGTGGACACAGAATAACACACAGCGAATGGACACAGAAAGCAGACAACTGGGGGGGGGGTAGGGGGAGAGAAAAAAATAAAATAAAAATCTTTAAAAAAACTTTAAAAAAATACATTAGAGACACATAGGAGCAGATTTTAATTGCTTGAAGACAGAATTCGTGATTTTAAAGGCAGAACATCTAAACTGGAAAAGACAGGACAACAGAAAGAAAAGAGAATGAAAAAATTGCAACAGGGTCTCAGGGAACTGAATGACAACATGAGACACACAAACATTCACGTTATTGGTGTCCCAGAAGGAGAAGAGAATGGAAAAACAGCAGAAAGAATATTTGAGGAAATAATGACCAAAAACTTCCCAACCCTTATAAAAGACATAAATATCAATATCCAAGAAGGACAACGCACCAGAAACAGAATAAATCCAAATAGACCTACCTGGAGACACCTACTATTCAGAATGACAACAAACAGAGATAGAGGATTCTGAAAGCAGCAAGAGAAAAGTAAAGCATCACATACAAGGGAAACTCAGTAAGATTAAGTGCAGACCTCTCGCCAGAATCCATGGAGGAGAGAAGAAAGTAGTATGATGTATTTAAGGTACTGAAAGAGAAAAACTGCCAGCCAAGAATTCTGTATCTGGCAAAGCTGTCCTTCAAAAATGAGGGTAAGTTCAAACTTTTCACAGACAAACAACTCATGGAATATGTAACCAAAAGACCAGATTTACAAGAGATACTAAAGTGGGTGCTACAGCCTGAAAGGAAAAATCAAAGGGGAGAGATTTGGAGAAGAGTGTAGAAATGAAGATTATTAGGAAGGGTAAACTAAAGGGTAAGAAGACAGACAATATGACAACAGAGAACCAAAGGACAAAATGGATGAAGTAACTAATGCCTTTTACAGTAATAACACTGAATGTTAATGGATTGAGTGCCTCAATCAAAAGATATAGACTGATAGAATGGATAAAATAATATAAGCCATCTATATGTTGTCTATAAGAGACCCATCCCAGACCTAAGACACAACCAGGTAAAAAGCGAAAAGTTGGAAAAAGGCATTCCATGCAAATAGTAACCAAAAGAGAGCTGGAATAGACCAGATAAATGTAAAATAACCATATTATAGTAAATGAACAATAAATTGTTCCTGTGATCAGTATTCTGTAATTTTTTTCATATAAAATAAACACTTGTTTTTAATTGAGAACTGGAGAAGAGATTTATTTTTGGAGACTTCATTTTTCTTTAACCCTTTCTTACTCATACTCTTTAATTAAAATAATCTATCTGGATCAACAATGATTTAGCATGGCTAATGCTGAACAAGATATTGAGCTTTTTGCCTCATAAAATTATGAGCTGGCAAATTGTCATCTGCTGTAATTCATTCTAAAAAGATGTGAAGAATTCCCAAATAGGAATTTGATTATCTAGAAAGAATTATGGTCTAAATGGAAATTAAATAACTAAACCAATAATTTATTTCATTCTTAGAGATTATTATGTCCTATAGTTAGAGCTGTAACATAAAAACTAGAATTAGGTTATAAGTAATTTCTACTTGAATTATTATTTGTATTTATAAAGTTTTTTTGCTTTGCTATCTATTTTTTGTAATTGATTATATTTAATCTAACCTGGCCTTGCACTCTCTTTTAAAATTTGTAAGTTCTTTCGATCTATTTTTTATTTATTCATTTTATAATTTTACAATAATGGACTTTTTAACAGCTAAAAAAAAGTCATTGATTATATGCTTTGCATAGATCATATGGTATGTGAATGTATCTCAATAAAACTACTTAATAAATGAATAAATAATTGTGCAAGAATAGCCAGAAATAGCAGCTATGTAGAGCAGGGGACACAGAGAGATTGAGGAGTTTTCTTGTTTGTTTGTTCGTATGTTGTTTGTTTATCGTTATTGAAATAACAAAAAATCTCTACTCATGACTGAAGTGATGAATGAGCAACTATGTGATTATACCAAATACCATTGATTGTACACTTTGAGTGAATTGTATGCTTTATTAATATGTATCAATAAAATTGATCTGTTAAAAATAATAATATAATAAACACCCATAGTCCCGTTACATCTACTCTTAGCTCAAGGAAACAATGCATCACTGAGGCAATTGAACTCCCTTGTGACCAGCACACATCTTGCTCCCTGACATGAGCCGCCCTTACCACCACCATTACTGAACCCTTTTGAAAACAATGCTTTACAAAAATATGGCAAATTATATAGAGCAAGCCACAACCCAAAGACTTTATAGATATAACGTGATTTCATCTTCATAACCTTATAAATATGGTTCTATTATTATCTCCATCTTAAAGGTGATAAAACAGAGAAGCTAAATCACTTGTCCAGGGTCACACAGATGAGTGGTAGAGCCATGACTTAAACCCAGGGAGTGCGACTGCAGAAACCATCTAGGTTCTTATCTGCTGAACTCTACTACCTGCCAAATTCTTTTATATAGGGGTTTCTAAAAATCTACATAAACAGAATTGTGTGTATGTATTATTCTGTCATTTTCTCTATTCACTCAACACAGATTTTAAGATCCATCCATGTGGATATGTAGACAGCTAATATTTTCCTTTAATTGCTGTGTAGTATATCCCATGATGAGACCATGCCAAGTTTAATATTTAGCCACTGCCTTATTAAGGGACATTTGAGTTACAGTTTTGTTTTGTTTTTGTTTTTGTTGTTTTCATTACAAACAATGCTGCAAAGAGCTTCCTTGCACAGTGAGGGAAAGGATCTCTGGAATAAGCAGGGGTCTCCGTGCAGGCTTCAGAGATAATGCTGATTTTATATACCCTTAGATACTGCTAGATAGTTCTGTATCACTTCCTTCTTTTTTCTGAGACTTGAATTTCAAAATATTGCAAACACCAGTTGAGGATATTTTTTTAAATTTGTAGAGAAATTCATCTACTCATGAAGAAAGTTTTTGATAGAGGCTTTTTAATTTTGGTTTGGTTTGGTTCTCTTTGTTTGTTTTGGGGGGACAGTGGGAGATTTACTAGGGAAATGTACAATGTGGTTGTCAAATACACTTGAGTCTGTTCTCCCTTTGTCCCTTGAATTCCCTACTGATGCTAACAGTGCTTTAGGGGAATGGAGAAGAGTCTTGGAGAACCTTCTGAAGGAGATTCTGCTCAGTTTAATGTAGCTCAAGGGATGCAGATCAGCACAGCAATAGCTCTTCCCCCACTTCCAAAATATATAAAGAGCAAAACCTTTGTTTTTCTTTCTATAATTTTGCAAATAATCTAAATGTCTCCTTTCAAAACCCAAACGTCTTCCAGGCAGAAGTGAACTGATACCCCTCACTTTAGCTGTGGACCTCAAGCATTAATGAGTACCAGGAAATCAAATCTCAAACCAGAGAACCTGTTTTCCACAGAATCCACTAATCCATTAATGAAAGGCTTGTCTTTCTGAGATTGTAGCCAGTTTGTTCACTTTATTCTTTGGTTCTAACCCCAAGGGAAGAATATATGAACTCCACCTTCAAGCTTCAAGTTCTATGTGTTCTATGAAATGGCCCATGACAAGCCCATCACTTATCTGCATTTATGGTTGGATACATTTGCCTCCACCCCCTGCCCATGTCCCCAAGACAGCAGAAACATAAATCCTCTGCCTTATGGAGATCTTTGTTGTATCTGTCCGTTGTTTTGTTTTGTTTTTTAAAGAAGACCGTTTGAAAATAGGTTTCCCATAGATACCTTTCTGAGGGGCAATGGAGTTAATTAGGGCTCACCTTTCATGACTGGGTCTTCGCAGGATTCCTTGCTGAATTCGTAGCCCACCTTCATTAATTTGAAGTCCAGTAAATGGAGGGCGTGGCAAACTCAGAGTCCAGCTTGGCACTCACTTTCTACGAACCCTGCTCGGCGCTTTTCTTCAAAGCAGAAAACAGCCGTTGTTTTCAGGAGCCCACTTATTTAAGCAGTTCTGCTAGTGTCTCCATCTGGCTGGGAGGGTTTTCCATAGAGGAGCGTTTGATTGTGCCCCCTGTTCTTCCTTAAAGAGTCAGCCTCCCCAAGATCATCCCTGCCTTTCCCATTCAGCCGGGAGCCACAGAAAGAATGTTTGTCAAACCCCGGTGAACAGCTGTAGCATTCAAACATGACCCCGATGGCTCAGGCTTTTTGATTATTTAATCTGCTTGAAGTCCAGGGCACCAAAATAAAATAAAACTGCCTTCTTAATCCGGTCGTGGTGTCTGAATTCTGTTGACTTATTAACCGTGCCGTGTCAACCCTCATCAGGTTGGGGGATGCCCGACGCAAATCCTCAATCGGGGGTCTAGCAACAGAGCCAGCAGAGTGTGTAAAACAAGGACAAATTGGCCTGCTGGAGGCTGAGACGGTTTCTACAGTGCGCTTGTTTGGTCATCGAGGGCTTATTCAGCCAGCATCCGTGGGGATTAGCTGTGTTGACAGGATCTTCATGCCCTGAAATTCATAGCCATGGTTTCCTTTAGTGGACATCACAACCTCTTCTTTCTGGTGCCACAAATACTTCCCGGTTGCCTGCTTGCTCCCCACCCCCACTCTCCCACCCCCAGTTGAAGTGACCTTTTGGTGAGCCTGACTTTTGAAATACTTCTCCATCTTTCATTGTTTCCCTGACACTGAGGTTCTGGTCCTTTCCTCATTTTTCACATATGAAACAATAAGTCCGCCCCCTGTGAGCAACGGGCATCAATGGACTGTGACTGTTCTCTAATTGAAACTGCTGGGAACTTTCCCACCAGGGACTTGAACCCTTTCTTTGAATGTGCAAATCCCTCACCATTTATGAGGTTTCAGTGCCTGAAGCTTCCACCCAAAATATTCTATATATGTAGGGTAAAAACCTGCCTTTTTTTTTTCTTTGAAGCAGCTGAAAGTAGAATCAGGCAGTATAATCGAAAATTTCTGAGTGTGTGCTTGGGAATCAGATGTTTCTGAATTTGAATTTCAGCTTCACTCTTCACCAGCTGGGAAAGTGAGCGGCCTACTTGAAGCCTTGCTTTCCTCATCTCTAATATGGGGATATCAGGAGTCCTTACTTCACAAGCTTGTCCTCAGGATTAAATAAAGTAGTACAAGCCTTGGCCCAGAGTGTCTTAACCTATGTCTGCAGTTGCCCATGAAAATGCCTTCCAGGATGATGGGACTGCTGGATTTGGAAAGCAGTCTTGCCTAGAGGTGGAGAGGGAGGTGGTGTAGAAGGGCCTGGATTCATGCCTCTTTGGTTATGGAGAGGAAAGAAGCCCATTGTGATGGAAGTCGAAAATTCGGTTTTTGGCTATACTTAATCACCTGCTCCTTGGGGATCTTTTCTCAACTTGACCAAGGTCCTTCTCATCTCACAAAACTCAGTATACTCGTCCTGCCCCCTTACTGAATATCTGCTTTACCTAGCCCACCATCTTTTGTCTCCCTCTCACCAACATTTTTTGAGCATTAGAGAAACAATAGGAAAAAGAGTCGTCGTCGGGGGTAGGGCAAATCTTAAGGTCTAAATGGTTCCTCTCTCCCTCCCTTCCTCCCTTCCTTCCTATTGTCAGGTGCACAGATTTTAATAATAATCATTTGTTTATTTGACCATTAAAAGCCTTTGCCTGACATTCAGTTATTAATTAGCATGACATATGTCTGTGAATCTAACCTCACCCTAAAATGAGAAAATTACCGATAACATACATCTACCTATGTGCTTCTCTCTTACCCAGGGGTTAGCAAGCATTTTCTGTAAAGGGCCAGATAGTAAATATTTTAGACTGTGAGCACCATACAGTGTCTGTTATACGCTATTTAACGCTGCTCTGCCGTTGTAGCAGAAAGCAGCCAAAGACAATATGCAAACAAACAGGCGTGCCTCTGCACCAATAAAAGTTTATTTACAAAAATACAAAAACAGATGGAGGACTGGTCGCTGCACCTCCTGCTCTATGCCCTTCCCCAGCCATTGCCACCACCACCACCACCTATTGCCCAACCCCAGATCCCACCACTCAGCCAGAGATATTCACTTTCCTGTTTCTGGCCCCTAGGGCCTTTCCATGTCTTAAACCTTGCGTTCTGGTGAGAAAACAATGAGTGGGCTTGGGAGGCCCTGAACTGAGAGACTTTGGGGTGCTTTGGGCAGATGGAAAATTCAATGAGTGCCGGGACTTTAGTGGTGCTGGTCAGCTGTGTCTGCAGGAAGGACCCAACTAGGGTCCAGGTGTCTAGGACTCCAAGGCCTGAAAAAGATGAATCCATCAGCAGCACAATTTGGCACAGGAGGCCTGGACATCTGCAAGGAAGCTACTGGCAGCCTAGAACACCCCCAGATAAGGAGGAAGTACCCCTCATGCTGCTGAATATCCTGAAGTTGTGTGATCTTGGACACATCACTTGCTATCTCTGAAGCTCAGCTTCCTCATCTGTAAAATGCACAAATACCTACCTCATAATGTTGCAGGGAGGATCAAATAATATATTTTACTTTATTTTATTTAAGATTTATTTATTTGTCCCCCCACCCCAGTTGTCTGCTCTCTGTGTCTATTTGCTGTGTTCTTCTGTGACCGCTTCTATCCTTATCAGAGGCACCAGGAATCTATGTCTCTTTTTGTTGTGTCATCTTGCTGCGTCAGCTCTCCGTGTGTGCGGCACCATTCCTGTCAGACTGCACTTTCTTTCGCCCTGGGTGGCTCTCCCTACAGGGCGCACTCCTTGCGTGTGGGGCTCCCCTACGCGGGGGACACCCCTGCGTGGCACGGCACTCCTTGCGCGCATCAGCACTGCGCGTGGGCCAGCTCCACACGGGTCAAGGAGGCCCGGGGTTTGAACCGCGGACCTCCCATGCAGTAGACGGACACCCTATCTGTTGGGCCAAGTCTGATTCCCAAATAACATATTTTAAATGCACAGTGTAGGCCTCGGAGAGCAAATGATAAAAAGTGGGACCTCCTGTGAGCAGCTGGTATTCCTAGGTCTCAAAGAGTCCTCACTGGCTGCTCCCACTTGAGACAAGAATGCCCTGATCAAAGTGGAAAACCCCACAGCTAATGGGCTCCTAGGAGCAGCAGCTTATATCCCAGAGGGCCTCTTCCCTGCCTCTGCTTTGCTTTTACTGAGTAACTGGAGGCTAGAAGGTGGGCATGCATACATGGAGTGGAAGGCTGTAGGACTCTGAAGGACTTCGGAGGCCGAGGCAGATTGATTTATTCCATCTGACCTCAGCCAGGAGAACAAAGGCAGTGTGTGCGATCCTCATGCTAATGCCTGCTGTGCCTTCTCCTCCTCCCTTGCTTCCTCCTGCCCTCCCTTGGTGATCCAGGTCCAAGAGTAGCAGGAAAACTGTGCAGGGCAATGAATAATTGAGAAGAGACGCTGAATGTCACTTCAGACCAAAAGCCATACCCTAGCGGGGAGCACCATCCCTGTGAAGGGCTTCTGGTATGAAAACCCCGACAGGATCCCAGCTGCCCACATGGAAACTAGTTTCAGATATACCCTCCAGGTAATATTGTAGCTATCTTTACACTGAGAGTTAAAGAGTTAAAGAATTTCCTAGTTTCTTTTTTTTTTTTTTTTTTTAAAGATTTATTTATTTATTTAATTTCCCCCCTCCCCCGGTTGTCTGTTCTTGGTGTCTATTTGCTGTGTCTTGTTTCTTTGTCCGCTTCTGTTGTAGTCAGCGGCACGGGAAGTGTGGGCGGCGCCATTCCTGGGCAGGCTGCTCTTTCTTTTCACGCTGGGCGGCTTTCCTCACGGGCGCACTCCTTGCATGTGGGACTCCCCCACGTGGGGGACACCCTTGCGTGGCACGGCACTCCTTGCGTGCATCAGCACTGCACGTGGCCAGTTCCACATGGTCAAGGAGGCCCGGGGTTTGAACCGCGGACCTCCCATATGGTAGACGGACGCCCTAACCACTGGGCCAAAGTCCGTTTCCCCCTAGTTTCTAAGACACAGTGTTTTGCTCATTTTAAGTCAGAATGTTTCCTAAAATAAATTATTCCAACCTTTCACACTCCCTCCAAAAGAAACGAACAATTTTTAACCCTTAAAATTTATGACATCTTGAAATCTTGAGACTATGTAATAGCTCTTTCTTCCAGGCAATATTAGTCAGCTATTTAAAAAGAGTAAGTTAGTGGTAAATATACCTATCTGAGAGGATGTTCTTAATAAGTTGTCAGGTTACATAAAACAAACTGAATAGGACTGTATATTGTATAATCCCATTTATGTTTTAAAAATGAGATAAAGGTGAAGGAACAAACCTAAAAATGTGAACAGGTTTGTCTGAGCATGGAGTAAGTTTGGAAGGCCACACCCCAAACTGGTAATACTGACTGCCTGAGGGGAGCAGGGAGTAATTTCCGAAGCAGGGGGAAAAATTAATTTTTTTTTCCTTATGCCTCTGTGGATTCAACTTACTACAACAAACATGCATTATGTCTATAATTTCAAAACTACAGAGAAAAAGAGTTGGCTTTTGTTAAGTAGCAAACAGAGGTGCACTTTGTTTACCAGATTATTGGAAATGGTTTATCCCCTTGTGACTAGCTGGGTTACATGTGTAAAGACTGCGTCCCTAGAGCTCATCCTCTCACTCCACAAGGATCAGCCCCAAGGGGACATCTGCCTTCCTCTGCCAAGTGGTCCCCACATGTGACCAGATTGTACAAGGAATATAAGCCTTTCTCTCAGGTCTCCCATCTGCTTGGCAGAATCACAGCACAGTGCTCTTGCATCCCTGTCAGTGGGCACGCCATCCAAAGCATGTGCTGTGGTGCCTGGTGCCAAGGAAGGCTGCCAGCCACAGTGACAGCTGCAGCCCAGCTTAGTGGGGAGGAGGCCCGTGGCACCACAACTCCACTGAAATTTCATTACGTTACGGAGGAAATTTGGCATTTGGAGGCATGTGCATAATACTTCCATAGGAATTGTGATGAACAAACAGCACCCAGGTAAAAAATTAATACAGTGTTATTTAAAAGGTCTCAGTATTGTCCTCTTCCTTCCCTCCTTCCCTCCCTTCCTTCCTTCCTTCCTTCTCTTTTGATTTGTTTTCCTATAAAACATAGGAGGAAAACTGGTAATTTTTTTAAAATGACAATTATAGCAATAATTTTTTTTAGTGCTTACAATGAACGAGATACAGCTAAGGATTTGTAGTAAAGTAATGCTGGCTGCTGTAACAAATAAAACCCCAAATATCAGTGACAAACACAATAAGCTTATTTCCTTTGTTTAGCATAGTCTAGTTCAGGTTAACAGGGGTATGAGCTCCACACAATCATTCAGGGACCCAGGTTCCTTCCATCTGATGACTGGATCCCCTTCTTGGTACATAGAATCCTCTCCATCAACAGGATGATTGGAAAAGAAAAATAAGAATCAGGCATGGGCTAGGTCTGGAACTGGTCTTATCACTTCTGCTCATATTCCACTTGCCAGGATGAAATCACATGACCATATCAAACAGCAAAGGAAATTGTAAAATGTAATCTAATTGTGTGTCTCAGAAGATAAGGAGACACAAGCGTTGGGGAGCATTAGTGGTCTCTGCTTGCACATTTTGTGTTATCCTACTTAATTGTGGCAATAACCCACTAGTCTGTGAGCATCAGATGACCGAAGATCAGGTCCCTTCTTTTTTTCGCTCCCCATTGTTTCATCTGTTACTATTACTTTTGTTATAGATGATGGAACTGAGGCACAAGAAGTTAAATAAGTTGCCCTAGGTCTCCAAAATATTTATTGCAAAATAATGGATCATGGGTACATGTTTTAGGTACACTAGTCTGAAATCCTATAATCTATTCCATTTATGCCTAAGGTCTCTTTATACAACTCATCCTTTTCAACAATGAGCTACAGAATTTAATTTTTCTGAAAACTTTAACAGACTCAGAAAAAGAGAACCTGGTTTCCTTTTGAGCTGTTCAGAGCAGGATCAAGGCCTCATGGTTTCTATAGTGAGAAGGTGGGAAGGGTATGTACACTTGCCTCCTTGTTCTTTCTTGCCTTTGTGATAAGGGGTTACCACAGGTCATTCGGTTCACTTCGTGTGAGTATCAGTAGAGTTTAAATTCCTTTTAGCTGGCATTTCAGTTGTCTCATGAAATGTAAACATTAAGGATATGAAATGTAAGCATTATGGATATGAAATGTATGCCTCAACCTCCCCAAAGCTAAGTAAGAGAAGGGCCAACATGCATGAGACTGCTTTTCAGCATCTACTTCTCCACTGGGCTTTATTCTGAACTAGATGTTCTGGGAACCAGAGAACAATTACCCTGCTTTATGTGTAAAAGAGCTTACTGGTTTCTAGCGTGTTCTTTAGCAATCCTTATTTATTATATCAGAGTCAGTCCTGGTAGTCTCATCACCTTGAACCTGTTGTCCATGTGAAGACTGCATATGATTTTGCTCAAATGAGTTACCCCAATGTGTCAACTCTCAGGGAGCCCCATTCTTAGAAGTCCAGGGTACATTTTGGTGTCCATCTGACTTAAGGATGGAATAAAGGAGGAAATAAAGATTCCCATTCCAATGTCTTCCCAACCTGTCTCCCAGCACTTGATTTTCTTGCATACACGATGTGTATAAAGATAAAGATGCATTTCAGAAAAGTATGATTAAAGGTAATTAGCTCATGCAGCTGGTGGAGTAAACATATACAGATGCTGGTTGACATAAAGCTAATGAAAGAAACAAAAGGATCAAGAAACATGGCAGTTCAGGCAGCCTGGCCAGAGCCTCACACTGACACCTTGTTTTACTTAAATCTTTTGATTGGCTACTTTTGTCCCTGCCCCAAGAATATAAATTGGAATCAATTTCATGTTCGCGTTTGATTGTTTACTCATGTTACACATAAAATGAGTGTTTTGTGCTGTACTTCTTGGTGAATTTTTATTTGCTTTTGTACTTTTATTAGAACATGATAGTCCAGTATCTGTAATAGATTAAATGTGTGTTTCATATTTCATTACAGCTTTATTGTAGGTATATTGTAATGCAATAATGAGTCTGTGTTTTGCTTTTTTCTCTTTAAGGTTTGCTCCATGTTAGTTCTTGGATACATGTAGCTTGAAAATGTTCTAGAAAACACAATTGTCTCAAACAGGACTTAGATTATAACCCAGCCATTGCACATTCCAAACTGCGGGAAGCCTTTGTTAGTCCAGCCTCCATGTGACCCACAATTTCATTTTAGAACAGTGGCCCTGTTAAAAGTTTGGAATCTGGAATAAGACCATCTAGGTCTGAATGTCTCCAAATTTACTAGCCATGTGACTTTGAATTAGTTATTTAACCTCTCAGTACAAACCTTTCCTTATCTGTACAATGGAACCTATCTCACAGACTTTCAGGGAGGGTTAAATAAACTTTTTATGTAAGAATCCCAACCAACAAAATGACTTTGCACATATCAATATATATTAGCTGTCTTCTCTACTATTATATTATTAATTATATTATGTTATCTGTGTTATTATTATCTTCTCTATTATTGTGTTTGTATGACATGTAGCACTAGGCACTTAGGCTGTTCACACTCTTCACACTCACCTGCTTAGTATGAAAGCAATTGAGTATAATGCAATGGCGCAGTTTGCTTTTATGACAGAATTCACCATCCTTTTGGATTAGGGTGTGTGTATGTGTATTTACCTAGAACCAGTTGCAATCTAAGTGAATTTGTGCCCTGCAGATCTCTGCTTATCATCAAAATAGTTCCACAAACAAAGGAAAGTTGGTTGTTGGCATCCTATGTCCACGACCTTCACGTGGATAATTCCTTAGCAAATAAGGAACATGTACTTAGATGCAGTCACCATGAGGTTTATAATGGGCAGCCTTCCATTCTGGTGTGATAGCAATGCTCTAAATATTTCCTTTAATTCAAGAATCCATATTGGGCTGCCTACTGTGTGCTTGAGCTGTTATTTCTTTTACTTTCCCTGCTGATCTGGCCTCTAGTCAGTGTGCTCGTTGGTAGGAGGCCCTTTTCCCCATCCTTGCTTAATTAGAGAAAGCTTGTAGTCATCTCCCCAGGGCTGTTTAGCTTTCATCATGAAGCATGACTATCAGAGTTTCTAGGTTGATAGGAGTGGAAACATTTGTGTTCGACAAGCAGGCTCCTTCATGTGTTGTCAACATTTCATTTGTGATTCTAACAAGGGCCCAGGAGAAAGTCAACTCCGCATACTGCTCTCTGCTGCTACAGCTGATGTTTATAAGTTTCTATCCCCGGCCCCATGTCGCTCCTACCACGAAGGCGTTTGGAAATGCTGCTTGTGAGCTGCTGCTGTTGCTGTATGATGAAGAACTAAGGTAGTTAAGAGTTCCTTTGCATAAATATCAGTTGTTCTAGAGGCACTGTCATTATTTATCCCTCCCTGCCATGGTTGGAAGGCTGGGAGGCTATAGAGACGGCACAGTGCCCCAGGTGCTACAGGAAGGCAGGGAAGGGGTGGGGAAGAGCATGGTGCAAGCTGACACTGAGAAGAAATAAGAAGCTGGTTGTTGAGTCCACCTCCCCAATGTTCCCTATAACTTTATTACCAATTTTGAAAAGCTCTGTCCCACACCTGTCCACCTTTTCAAGAAGGCTACTGTCTGGTTTGAGTCAGAATTAGAGCTGTGCGGTAAGTCCTGTATTGTACTTTGGAGAGGTGCCATCACAGGTAGCACCATTTAGCGGCTTGGCACATCACTACACAGATACATCCTGCTGTCTTCCACATGCTTCTTGGAGAATGTGGAGAGGGTTGTGATTTTGTGAGCATTATGAACTCTCTATGCACATTTATCAAGTTCTGAACCTTCGTGTATAGTTTGTGGTTGCTAGTGAATCTGTCCTGTAGGTACCTGAGCAGAGAAGTTTACCTCCTCACCAGACAAGTGCTTTGGGTTCAGTGTACTGCAGAATACCCAGCAGTGCTATGTCTCTGAAGCTGCATTTGTGGTACAGAATTTTCCATCCTGTGAGTTTTTGTATATATGAGTGTAACTGCAGTACCAAACAGGCAAGGGCTGGCAAGTAAATAGCTCTCACGCTACAACCATGGGCCCTGCTTTGCGGTCCAACAGCACACATCACTGACAGCCCCATAGAGCCCTGGCCAGCTTTGGAATCCTTCCCAGTCCAGTGCTCCAGGGAGTCACTATTGGTGGCATGCAAAAATCATCCTAGTTGATTGAAGTAGACCCTTGCTGTTTGTAAATCTAGCTAAGTGCCATTTTGCAGATGGGAGAATTTGAACCATGCTAAGAAGATACTGACCAAACCCACTACTCCTTTACTTCTATATCTTGATGTCTTTTAGTGTTTTCTCCTTGTCCTCATGAACATGGTAATTTTTCTACAGTGATTTAAAAAATAATAAGTTAATTCTTTATTTTTAAAAAATGGCCTTCAAATAAAAGACATAATTTTAGGGGAAATGCAAAAGGAGTCAAGTTGTAGTCCATGGATTTGCACAGGAAATCCATGGCTTGCACTAGAAATATGATTCTAGAAAAGTCAGGGAATTGCACAGGCATTTCTGTCTGTCTGCCTGAATTTGGGCATGTGGATGATCCTCAGTTAAGAGTTCCCTGGGATTACCAGGGGTTTACTTGGGGGCAGCAGGTCAGCCATAAGCCCAGCCTCTCATGATGTTATCTCACTGAAGCTCTCCCAGCAGACCATGTTCATTTGCTTAAGAAAATCAAGTTCCTGGTTCAGAGGAAGTCAATCTTAAAAGGTAGCAAATGTCAGCCAGCAAAGTGGGACGAAGAGGAAACTGTGAAACCAGCTCCCTATTGTTGTTTTTTCCTCAAAATTTCCATCACTTTTGGGGTTATGGGGCACTGTTAATTATCAGGTGTTCTTTTAGTTTCTCTTTCTCTAGAAATCCAGTTTGCTTTGATTGACCCAGTAAGTTCCCAAATTCTCAGGGCTCAGTCTCAATATCTAAATCTCATAGAACCCTCCGAAGGTCTCAGACAAGGGGAGCTTTACCTTGAATCCCTCCAGAATTCCAGAGGAAGCACTGTTATTTTCTATATCTTACTGAAGAAAAAAACTGAGAAGACATGCTGAGGTTGAGTCACTTGCCCAAGATCACCATTGGTAAGCAGTAGAGCTGGGACTTCAACCCACGTCTTCCTGACTTTTAATCCTTTTAACTACTAGGTTCTTTGTTTCTCGTCTTATTCTTCCAAGCCATTTCCCCTTCATCAGAGGAAAAGCAAAGAAAGTGGCCTAAAAGAACCAGACAAAGCCCAGACAAAGCCAACTCCACAAGAGTAATCCTTCCACCCTTACCCAGGAAGACATCCATCCTTGTAGTTTCCACTGCCTATTGAGTTTCGGGGCTCTAGGGGCTGCTGCTGTCTGCAGTGGCCACAAGTTGGAGAAAGTGCTCAGGGTCCAGAGAAGAGGGAAGCAGGGCAGGTAATGTGTAGAGTTAGTGCTAATCTGGTTCATCCCTAAAACAGTGCTATCAGCCAGATTGTAGACATACTTGCCACAGTTTCTCCCCGTGGCCAGCAGCTGCCCCTGCAGGCCCCCTGCCTTCATCACTGGGCAAGAAGGAGAGTGCTTCCTCTGACCTGTGGATCAGTAGCAGGAAAAGCATGGCATTCTGTGGGCCTGCTCCTGCCTCTCCACCCAGGCTATTGTTTAGACAACCATGGGAACAAAGCCCCTTTGCCATGCTTGCTTTAGAACATCCAGACTCTTACAGAGCATGCCCCAGAAGGAGGTGGGAGAGGAATGGCCAGCACATCGCACTGAGGAATCCTGGGTAATAAGGCAGAGGCATGGAGGCCAGGACTGGGTCTTCACAGGGGCTGCACCTTCTGAGCAGATAAGCATCACAAAAGAGGACCAGGAGATGGAGAGGACGAAGTTGACCTTAACAGCCATCTCAGCAGCACCAAACTTCTTTGTCAGGAAAGAACTCCCCAGGCCCTGTCCATATGTCTCCCCCCTTCCTCCTGTCCCAAATTAAAGGCAGTTGCCTGGAAACAGATTAGCTAACTCTTAAGATATGTGAATACTTAAAAAAGTAAGACAGGTAGCTCTTGGGAGACTGACTGTTTTCTACTTCCTTCTGCAAGGAAGGTTTTTGGGTGAAGTAATTCTGAATAGGGAATGTATGTCTTTTAAATATATATTTGGCTTCCCTGTAGTACAGTATACTTTGATGTTTTAAAATACAGCTCACCCCACTCAGATTATTGCCTCAGTGCCTAATGCTGTAAAATTAAACTACCCTCGCCATTATTTTATTAAGCTCCACCAGTGTTTCAGATGCAGACATGTCGCAGAGCTTCAGGCCATATGTTTTATATGCTGTCAGGGTGAGCTCCGACTCTAGTCCGTAAAACCCCTTCCCCCATGTCTTTATATAGTGCAGCATTTTCAAAAGCTTTGCTATAGGCTACTCCCAAATTGTCGTCTGTTGGAAATAAACGTCTTTAGTTGTGTGGATGTGAATGCCTAAAAAGATGAGAAAGAAAGAAGGAAAAAAGAAAAAAAGAGTTTCGTGGAAAGTCCTGCTGTCCCCTGGACATCACTTTTGCATTTATACCTGCGCTTATATTATTGAGTTTTTTCACTACTTGTGTGCGTGTGCAATGATTCTGAAACCTATTTGCAAATGAGGCTGGCATTTCTGCACAGTGAATTCACCTTTCCAGCAGGGAGCCAAAGATATCCATCCACAGGTTTGCATTTTGAGAAATAAATGAATACAGCCATAAATGCCGATCCTCTTAACAAGACTAACTTTGTCATTTAATAAGGGAGATTATTTCGTAGATTTAAAACCAGTTAACACATTGAAAACTTGATAAGACAAGGGGATCCTGGTATGTTTCCTGTTCTCCAGTGATTAAAGCAAATCGAACGCTGGACTCGGGGAGGTTTTCCATGGTACAAGCAGTGCCGTGAATGTTTCTCCTGGTAATGCAATTAGGAAATATTGGCCCCAGTTAATGTAACTTAAACAAAACATGTTGTCCTCGTCAAACTTGTTCAAGTTGTTAAACAGGCAAAGCCTTGTCCAAAAAGTTAAAAAACAGGGGCGTATAGTGTTTCCATGGAAACTCTGTTAAAATACTGATTTGTGGATATGATCATAATCAGTCCCATAATCTAATATGACTGAATTAAATGAAAAAGAATCTCAGTTATGAAGTAAGCCCCCTGTGTAAGAGTATTCTTGCACATGTAGAAAACATATGGGTCCTGACGGACACTACTTCAAACTACTTATTGGCACAGAGCTTCCAGGCTCCAGTTTTGACTGTCGTTTTTTCCCTCCATTCATTGTTCCCAGTTTTTATAATGCCGGGCTTATGTGAGCAAGCAGTAAATAAAGTCTTGATGACATTCGGGTTTTTCAATACATATCATTCCTCCCCACACAATACCCCATATTGTTTCCATTGTCTTTTGTGACAAGAGAAGATAACCCGTAATATTTAACGGTTCGGGGGACGTTAAAAGATTAAGTTTTATTAAGGTAATAATTTCTTTCTGTTAATGGGATCTTGGTAGAATTCTAACTGCAGTTGCAGATGAGTGCCTTTGGCCTCGGAAGGAGAGGCCGCTAAAGCCAAGGGCTGGGGCGATGTCCCTCAGACCCTGGAGCGGAGGCCTCAAGGACGTGCCTTGGCCCCCCCGCCACATGATGCTGCGGCTGGGTTTGCACCTGTCTGGGCTGTAGTAAAAATGGAAACTGCTCACCACGGGATCATCTTCCCTCTGGTGGAATGGCAAAGACAGCCGTCTTTCAGCAAACCTGCGTGATTTATTTGAACACCCTGAGGAGATCACACGTGGTATCCGTGGAATCGGTTTTCTTGTGAAAATATGTCGACAGTCAGGTACAAACTTACACCGGCTTTACCAGGTCATCGTTGGGAGAGCCCCGCACTCAGCCGCGACGTCCCAGAGCTTCTGCTGAATGACTGGCGTGACGGGGCGGGGACACGTGAATGCACCACTGCACAGGTGTGCTAGTACCTCTTGTACCAGCGAGGTCCCCAGACATGTGGTGCATGGGATCCTGAAGGTCACGGCATGTCGGAGGCCCACCGTCTGGACAGAGAGGTGCTAAGGAAAGCGAAGCAAGGCCCAAGGACTTGAACAAAGGGGTAAGAACTGACTTCATCCCGAAGGGCTCCCATCTGCCTCCTGGAGTGTCGGCACCTCCCAGGAGTACACAGAGAGAAAAAAGACTCAGGCTTGATTCTTGGTGCCAAGAGCTTGAATCTGCTGATCATCTGCTCCCCTTAACATCCTCACTTTTTATTTCTAATTATCCTGTCTTTATAGCAAATGGATGAATACAGTGTTAAAAAATGAAATCGTACCAGAAAAGCTTACAAGTAAAAAGCAGGCCCCTGACCTATCACTCTCCTGCCACTCCTAACTCCTAGTCTTATTACCAAAAGACACCACTTTCAACCCTTTTAGCATATTTATTTCTTATTAGTGAATTTAGCTTGCTATTATTTTTGGTGTAATTTCTGACATTACCTTCTTATTTTAATAGATGGTCCTTTGAGGTTTTTATACCAGCTTTCTTGCTCTCTCCCTATCCACCGAAGAGTCACATAAATGTACATATTTCATGGTTTTTGGTTAAAACAAATAGGGATTATATTACGACGATGATCTATGTGTATTTTGACTGTTAAACAGTATACTACTATTAGCTTCCTTTTTGTAATATTTTTTCCTGGACTGAAAAAATTCCCTTGTGTTTTTATTTGTTTAGTTTTTTCACTGTTTTCTTTCTCCAGGGTTTTATCAGATATCTCACATGCCTATTATTACTATTTTCTAATGTTCGGGTTTTCTGCCTATCTCATCATTCTCTGGGGAGACCTCTCACTGGCACCCTTTGGCACCCTGTTCTGGGCTGTGCTACGTGCTCTCTAGACCTGGTAGGCAGCTGGTCTCCTAAGATTTCCCTTTAATATGTTCCTTGATCATAACCCCTCTTTTCCTACATCCTCATCTTCCTTTTCCTTGACTTAATTCCTCACTTTGCTGATGAACATTTTCCAGTGGTTTTCTAAGAAAGGGAGGTGAAATTTCTTCAGTCCCTATAACCCTGAAAAAGTCGTGATTCCACTCTTAAAATTGATAATCCTTTGGCTGTATATAGAATTCATGGTTAGAAATTATTTTCCCACAGAATTTTAAAAACGTGTTCCCTTTTCTATGGACTCTCAATGATGCCATTCTAACTCCAGACCCTTTGATATGACCAGCCCCTGCATCCCCATTCCCACCCCAGAAGCTTTTAGGATCTACTCTTGGTCCCTAGTATTTTGAAATTGCATGATTCTGTGCCTCCATCTAAACCCTCTAAATGTGCTGGGCATTTAGAGTTGAAATGTGCTGGGCATTTTACAAGCTCTTTTGATTTAGAAAGGCATAGCCTTTGGTTCTGGGTAAGTTTCTTATATTATTTTTCTAGGTCCTTTTTATTTTTTGGGAAAGTTTTTTTTCCCCTCAACTTGCATTTTCTGGTCAGGTTGATCTGTTTTTTTATTTTGACTCTTTTCTTTTGAATTTCCAAGGGTTCTTTTTTCACAGCAGGCTGTTCTTGTTTCAAGGACCTACTTTTCCCCCTCTGAGTATGCTAATTATGTTAGTTTAAAGTTGTTTTTTCTTGCTGTCTCTCTGCCTTATTAACGTAACTCGTTTATTTTCTGTTTATTTTTATCTTTCTCTTTCATGTTGAAGTCTCTCCACAAATATTTGAGGTCTTATCTCTTATTTAAGAGAGAGGGACTAAAGTGCTAATTTACAGTTTGCCCATAAATGGGCTTTTTTTTTTTTAAGATTTATTTTATTTATTTCTCTTCCCTTGCCCCCCATTGGTCTGCTCTCTGTATCCATTCGCTGTGTGTTCTTCTACATCAGCTTGCATTATCCAACAGCACTGGGAAGCTGCGTCTCTCTTTTGTTGCGTCATCTTGCGTCAGCTCTCTGTGTGCAGCGCCATTCCTGGATGGGCTGCGCTTTTTTCACACAGAACAGCTCTCCTTACGGGGTGCACTCCCTGTGTGGCACGGCACTCATTGTGCACAGCAGCACTGCACATGGGCCAGCTTACCAATGGGTCAGGAGGCCCTGGGCATCAAACCCTGGCCCCTCCATATGGTAGATGGACACTCTGTCAGTTGAGCCCCATCAACTTCCCTGCCCATAAATGGGCTTTACTGTTGGGTGAATCAATTGGGAACCAGCCAGTTTGGGAGTAGGGAAAATGTCAGTAACTTTAGGACTTCTCTGGGGATTGTAAACCTGGTCTCCAGGGTCTCAGAGCTGGGCAAGAAAAGGGGAATAGAGAGTCTCATTGGTTGGTGCGTAAGTTTTTATTTTCCTTGTTCACCCCTTCACCCATATGCTCAACAGAGCATTAGCACTTCTCAGGAATATATAAGATGATATTTGTGACATGTGCACCAGAATATATGATATGGTGCTTAATGATTGTTACTTCTGTGCCCTTCAGCCTAGCCATGGAATTGTTTAGAATCTCCAGGTAATCCAAGACTCTAAGCACTATTCCATAGTCTGGGCCTTGAAAGTGGCCAAGTAGATATATATGACACTGACCCCAAATGCCATCTCTTTTTTTAATTCTTTCTCCTTTACCCAGCTCAGACATGCTTAGCTGTCTCCCAGGAGCCTGTGAACGTCTCCAGAACATGGACAATGTCTTGTGGGCATATAGTGATAGGCATGGAGTCTTTGAAGAGCCTGGAGTTTATTCTATGCTCTCCCTTTTTGTTAGCAATGTGACCTTGAGCAACTTATTTAACCTCTCCAAACTTTAGTGTATCTAACGTAGCCCAACTCAGTGGAATCTCAAGTGTGTCCAGTTCAGTCTCCTCTCCTCACCTCTTCCCACCAAAGGCAAGTGTAAAATACCTCTGTATCACTATTAGGTGTCTAGAGCCACCCTCCCTTTTCCTTAAGAGTATAGGTATCCCGTGGCTTTGTGAGGATGTGGGGAATCAGGCGCCAGGCAGAGCATGAAGCAGGAAGAGAAGTTGCTTCTGCTGGGCAGTCAGTGGGTGATACAGCAAAGCTGGGGTAGCGCCAGGTGCTGATAGAGGAGGGGGAGGCCTTCCTGGGCATGAAGGAGGGACCTGTCCCCCTGCTCCACCTCTGCTCCACGCAGTGTCCTTTACCCCATCCACTCACCCAGCCCTTTCCAGACAGCAGGAACCTTTGTACTGTGTCTCATTTTGCATTCTCCTGCCTCCAAGATGCCATGAAAAGAAGTGGGGGCTTCTAAAGAAATAAAAAGTAGTACACCATTGATGGACATGTCCTGAATGCCTCTCAGTTCTTTTAACTCTTACCTGAGGACTTTAGCCTTGAATCTTCTTTCCCTTCACCTCACTTTGCCTGTTAATGCTTACCCCACCCCTGGGCTACAGATTAAAAGTCATTTTAATCTGACCCCAAGGACTTGGTTGAGCACCCCTTTTTTTAGTTCCGTACCATCCTGTACCTGTCATTCAAACCGCTCACCATTGTCAATTGCTTGCATAAGATCTGTGACTCCAAAGAGATCTTAAGCCCTGGGAGCACATGGCTGTATCAGCCATATTCTCCGTTGTGTCTTCCACCACAGAAGACGCTCAATCACTACTTGTTGAAAAAAGCATAGAGAGGAGAAGAGAGAAACAGGTAGAGGCAATATGAGGCCACTTACAGCAGGGGAGAAGATGAAGCCTCTTCAAAGTAACCCTTCCAGTGGATAAGAAATTAAAATGTTGATTTAGCAAAGAATAAAAGCAGGTTCCCCTGTATCAATGCCTTGTTCTAAAATATCAAATAATGATGAGACAACTTACCTATGTAGAGACTGGCTTCAAACCTGGGAGGAGCTAGTGTTGCTTTGCTCTCTTCTCCACTGCTTAGAAAGAATCCAATCTTTTCTTAAACACTTGAAACAAAAGAAGAGCTAAAAGGCAAAAAAATGCAAGTTTGGAAGCAGATGCGGTTTATAAAAAATCCCTGGGACCATTTAGTTCCCCACTGAGATTAGTTTTAAGGCACAGAGCTCTGGTGTGAAAGATCCTTATCTGTAGTTGTAATACTCTGTCGATAAGATAGTTAAGCATAATGAAAAATTAATCTGCCTGTGACCATAGTGCATTTAAGCTGATTAGATTTACCTGGAGAGCTTGAGGTGGGAAAGAAGCACCTCCTGGCTGTTGACTGCTGTAAGCAGCAATAATTCAAGGAGGATTTATGTTTTGTTATAGGAGCGGTTGGTGAGGGAAAGAGAGGTGAGAAAGGGAGATAGTGCTGATGGCACTTTGTGGGTCTGAGAACATGTGGCTGGTTAGGGGTGAGGAAATCTGACTCTGGCTGGCAGAGGGGTCATCATGAATCCTTTCAGGCACCCCAGAACAAAAAGGGTCTTCCATTCTAGGGAAATATTATCATACTAGTACTAACCATTACTGAGCTATTATTGTCTGCAGGGTGCTCTGCTTTATCTAACTCGTCATCACTGCTTTTATGACTGAGCTCAGAGAGGTTAAGTAATTTGCCTAAATTCTTCCCAGGGCTGATAAGTAGAAGATATGGATTCTAATCCTGAGCCCATATCCTTAACCTTTATCCTCAGCTGGCTCTGGACTTTTTCAGTAGACTGAGGAACCAAGAAGGGTGGAATAAGCTTCCACGTGGCACTAATGCAAACCTAAGAGACATAGAAAATGAGAAGCATAAGGGGAAGGACTTGCAGGGCAGGGAGGAAGGGATCCCAGCAGTCAGCTCAGGGCACCAATGGCAGACTTTCCAGGAATCACAGGGTCGTTTCTCCAAAAACTCACAGAAGAACCCAACCTTGTGCCTGAGTGCTGTGTGTCCCCAGGCAGCCTGGTGCCCTGGGGTCGGGCCCTGCTTACAGTGTGAAGACGGCACATTCTTAGTATACAAAGGAAACCTTGCATGGCTTCAAACCATGAGAACAGACTCCATCAGTCAGACCTTGGGCATGGAAGTAGAAGCCAGTCCATGTTTTAGAAGTAGTAAGGGTTTGGGTTTGAATAGAGGATACTAGAGTCTTTCATAATCATTAAAAGTTTGGGGGTGGGAGGCTCACAGGTCAGGAAGCTGCTGCAGCCTGCAGCATCTATGCAGGTGGAAGTTTCTTCAGACCTTACATCTGCCAACACATCTGCCTTTAACAGCCTCTAGAGCACAAGAGACTCTTTGCTGCCTTCTGAATCTAGCATTAGTTCTCTCATTGGCAAACTCTAATCTGGAACCACACAGGGGAGGGGACTCTAGGAAATGCAGGCCTAGCTTCTCCAATGCAGAGCAGGTCTCCCAAGGAGTCGTTGGTGTTGTCCAGGTGAATATTACCAATCAAGAGCTCTGAACCCTCCTGTGACCTCCGTTTACAGTTGCCTTCTATCTGTCCTCCCCCTTTCCTAGTTGGCTTAGCAAGGGCTTCTGATAGGAAATGTTTTGCCTGGGGTGAGTTGAGGTATGATGTGATGCTAAAGTCCGTTCCAAATGACCTCCCAAGGAGAGTCTGAGGTTGAGTCTTCTTTCACTGTATCATCTCACAACCTGGCTCAGTAACAATGGTATGATGCTGGATATATGTCACAGGGAAGAAATAAAGATACTCTCCAAAGGAAGCCAACCAGGCCCTGCATGGGATATATGCATTTGCCTTCTTCATTATCCATTTGGACTAAAAAGTCCAAAACTATACTCTTGCTTCAGGTACAATTAGATCCAGTGCTCAGTTGAGGTCATCAGGTTTCTCAGCCTCCTGTTCTATTTTCTTCTGCCTCTTGTTCTATTTCTTCTTCTAATTTCTCCTCACCTCAGGCAGGCCCTCTTCATCTTGTGGCCCTGTTGGGGATTGAGTCATGTCTCCCATACATGTCATGTTCACAGCCCAATATTTGGTCCTTTGGATGTGAACCTATTTTTTAAATAGGATCTTTGAAGATGTTATTTGTTACAGTGTGCCCAAACTTAATGTCAATGGGCCTTAATCCAATATGGCTGAAGTTATGATGAGTAAAGGAAATTGGACACAGAAGGACAAGCCAAGGGAAAAAGCAAGAAATCTGGAGGAGGAAGGAGAAGACAGTGCCGTGTGCATTGCCCTGTGGCAGAAAAGCCAAGGAACCCCAAGGATTGCTTGGCAGCTAGAGGATACTGATCTTGGGAGGAAGCAAGTATTTTAGCTTCTGAAACCTTGAGCCAATAAATTCCTTTTAAGCCAACCCATTGAATGGTATTTGTTTTAGCAGCTCAAAACTTAGGCTTTCATCTGATCAGCTTGGCAAACTCATCGGAGAGAAGCTCCCTCTTTCTGATGAGTCTGAATTCAAAGTCCTGGGCTGGCTTTCATTGACCCAGCTTGGGTCAGTGCCCATCAATGTGGAGGACGAGCCCCCTGTGCCTGGGGGCTGAGAGAGCTAACCCTACACAAAACACATGGACTGAAATTGGAGGCGGGGCAGCTCCCTAAAGGAGATCGTATGGCTGTGCGTAATGAAAGAGGGGCTTTGCTCCCTAAAAAAGGGAAAATGCTTCCCCAGCAAGGCAAAGCAACAACTGTTTGTTATTCAAGCCAAGCTCGAGTTAGAATTGGTCTGGGCCATCCCTGAATCATCTCAGGCAAATTGCTAACCTCTGTGGACTTCCAGTTGCTCGTTTGTGAAGTAAATAGGTTGGCTTCAGTGGTCCACTCGGCCATTCCAGTTCTAAACTTGTGCCATCCATGGCACAGCCAAATGGATTACAGTGGAATCAGGATCCATTATTAAGATGCTGCACAAGTGCATGGGTCCCTTATCTCAGGCCTAATAGTATTGCAAAGAAGCAAAAAGGCAGTCTGAAAAAATCTCCCAGCATTGTTGGTCACGATCTTTGAAAAATTCAGAACTGGTTTTGAAGGGGCACACATTTCAGAAGTGGCCATCGTCTCTGCTGCAAATAGATACATCCTGTTGGATCCTGGATGGAAGATTTCTTTCGCCTGCACATCTCTTAGAAACAGCGTTCCCACCAAACTCATCTGGTTTGCTGTGCCCTGGGCAGAAGTAATTATTTTTACGAGCCATTATGCCTGTCTAGTCTACCTGAGGGCCACCCTAAATGATGTTTCTCTAGCTATTAAAGGCTTTATCAGGCATGGAGTCTCTAATAGTTTCCTTTAGGGGAAAAGAAAAAGAGTCCTCTTGAAGTCTACCACCCCCAACAGCAATTTGCTGCCCATTTCAGGGCCATGCTAAGTGGTTGGCACCCGACAAAAGGGCACAGTCAGAGTCTTTTCCTTTCAAGTGCAGCTGGAAAATGGGAGTCATAGGTGAAAGTGGGGAACCAGAAGTATTTCCATGCAGCCGAGGTAGCTTTCTTGTTTTGTTGTGAGCTGGCAAACTTCAACATGCTCAAGCAATGTTTTGTCAAATTTCTTAAATGCTGAATGTGGCACCCATCCAAATGAATGTAGATGTTATTTTAGTGCTAGGAGAGATTTATTTTAATGTACAGATGCAGGCACTACAAAGGCCCCTTTTAATCCACTGGGGGCCCTGTTCCCTTGCTCTTTTACTCTCTGCATTCCCCACCCCCTCCATTTTAGAGACCTGGTGTGTGCTGTGCAATTGTGGAGTGTTCCCTTCTTCCCTCTTCATCTCCCAAGGCAGTGACATAAGTGCTGACAATAATTATAATTAAGATGCTTGGTGCAAGGAAAGAAACAAAACAAAACAGTATGCAAGGCTCTGTACCAGTACTTTTTCACAGCCTGCCTGGAATTCACAGACAATACTGCTTGATAAATGAAAATGCACCAACTGCAGAGCTGCCCTGCCCAGCTCCAGGCCCTAGCAGTTTCCTTATCTAGGACCTCATTCTCTAAGCACCAAAGAAGCTGTTCCTTTGCTGCTTTGCTCTGAGATGGGAAATCCATCAGTTGAGCAAAGCCTCAGATACCAATATCTTGCACCTTAATCAGGGCCAAAATAAACGGAAAAGGAAGCACAGAGGAAGCCATGGCGACTTGTGAGGTTTGGCTGAGCCAAATCTATGCTTTCAAGGCAAGACAAGGGGAGGGGACAGGCAAATGGGGGGAGGGGAGAGAAGAGGATGGAATGGGAGGGGTAAGTCACTGGATTCAGCGGCAGAGCGCAACTGAAGGCAGGGCTGTTCTTGGTCCTGTTTCACCCAAGGCCGCCTCTTTATAAAATTTTGTAATGTACCCTTTACTATCCTCAAACAAAATTCACAAAAATATAGCTTGTTAAAAAAAAAAAAGGCTACCAAATACACCAAGTATAATATTAAGAAATAAAATTAGTGCAGTTTGTCGTAGGATAATATATGTGTGTGTGTGTCTGAATTTAGAAATTTGGGCACAGCTACAGGGAGAGAGAATGATGCAGCCAGAAGCTTGCGCTTACACAGGGACTCTCCTAAATGCCATGCATGCTCTGTGGACATCTCAGCCACAAACTCTGCTGCCTTTGCTGACCGGGTTACCTGAAATAGTGAGGCTCCAGGCAAAACGCTCCCGCTCCCTGTCTCCCAGCACTGCAGTTAGAGCTCTAGCAAATTCCTTGTGCACAGTGTATTTTGTATTTGGTCGAGGCCCAGACCTGGGCCCTGCCTTCCAAGCACTTTAGTACCAGGCAGAGCACTTGGGGCAGGTAGGGACCGACAACCCAGGAACTGTAGGACATGCCCGTGGGGGCTGAGCCCAGGAGCATCTTCCAGTGACTGTGGCAATGAAAAACATCACTCAGACTTCCAAGCAGCCCTGTGGTGGGCAATGCACCCCATGGAGAACCATGGGGGAGGGTGGGGAAGGGAAGCGGCAGAGACTCCTGAGTCAGGTGTGAATGCTCATATCCCAGTTCCACTGAGCTCTAGCAGCTGTGTGGTCTTGGATAACTCACTTAACTGACCTGTATCTTATCTCTTTTTTTTTTTTTTTTGTACCTTATCCTTTAAACATTTTATCCCCCATGAGATTGCTGAAGAGTTAATGGGGATGATGCAGGTCTGGTGTCTGGACCAGAGCGGGCCCTCAATTAATGCTATTTCCCTTGTATCATGAGAAGTAATGCATATATATATATATATATATAAAATATCCATAGCTGTTATTGTGTGTATGTAAATGTCAAGACATTTCTTGGCTATGTTACATGTCTGGCACTGTGCTAGGCTCATGACATACCTTACCTTATTGAATTCTCACAAAAAGCCTAGAAGGTGTATATGATTCCTATTCCCATTTTACAGATGAGGAAACTGACTCAGAAGACATATTGCTTGTATATGAGACTGGCAGACTCATATACAAGTTCCTTTGACATTTTCCAAACCAGCCATAAGTATATGGAAACAGACATAAGAAAGAAAGCAAGAAACTACCAAAATTTTGGGGGGCCTAGTGACCTAGGTGAGACCTCTGTGACAGGTGGGACACATGAAATTTTCTAAGCACAAGACTGGGCCAAGATCACAAGGTCACATGGAGACCCCTGCACATGGCGGTCAGATTGTCCGTGCTTGGGGAAAGAAGAGGCACAGGTCACCACAGTTTCAGGGGGCCTCGGAGGACTCCAAGTTCCTAGTGCCACTTCTTGTGATACCTGAAAATCCGTGCTCCCTTCCGTCTAGTGAGTTTCGTACTTGTTGAAAGGCTCAGTTTCGATGGAGCAGGGGAGGAGGTCATTGCTAAGCTGTTGTACCTGCTGTACCACCCCACCAACCCCTGCCCGCACCAGCAGAGAAGCAACAACCTCAGGGAGCTGCCCACACCCGCCTTTGCAGGCGGAGGGCTCCTGGCAGCTGTTTGAATCATTGAAGGGCTGGAGCTCAGTGCCCAGAGCCCCACGTTCCTTCTCCAGGACCTGCCCTGCATGGACCTGGGGAAAGGCTTCAGACTTGGTATCCCACTGGATCCTGAGGACATCTACTTTTAGGTGCTCTGTCGTTTGTCTTCTTGGGTCATTAACCAGCAGGGGCTGCGAATTGTGGTCTGCACATTTCAGGTGTGCAACAATTGCAGCTTTTTGCTTAAAACTATGCTTAAATTTCTGTCAGAAGCCTCGATTATCCTAGTAAGTTGGAATTTAGTGTCTCTTCCCTCTTTCCCTCAGGGCTTACCTGAGGCAGAAAGGGCGGGTTGGACATTTAATCATGGGTTCACCTGAGTCATTCCTGGATTCTGTCATCAGTCCATGCATGGGTCAGTGCCAGGGTCTCCTCCTTCCAACCGAAGACCACCTTAGGGTGGGCAGCCCTGGCCTCCCTCCCACACTCCTGCCCGGCAGGGACCCTTCGGCAGCTGGGGGCTCTGCGAGGCTGCCTCGCCCGACCGGAGGGGATCACCCAGCAGCTCTTTTGACTGGGGCCAGAAGAGGAGGCGCTTGGGTGTTCTGCTGCTCCCCAGCCAGGCTTGAGAGGAGTGTGAGGGGGGTGAGTAAACCCTCCAAGAAATATCTGCTCCTGGAGTCCCTGCCTGGACCTTGGGTTCTGACCCCCAGGAGGGGAGCAGGGAAGGCTGTCTGACCTGCAGGTCCCTGAGGGCACAGGTCTGCCTTGGGTCCTGCCCGCAACTTTGTTTTCCTTGGATTCTCTTCCTCATATTTTCTTTTTAGAGGGCTGGGGGCATGGAGGAGAGAAGAGGAACAGGCCCAGGCTATTCCCACATTTTCCCTCCTGCTTTGAGATTCTTCAGGGTCGCTGCATTTGAGATTCAAAAATCCAATTTACTCCTTTGTTCTCTGAGTTTCTCTAAATCCTCCCTTCCCTGAGGCCTTAAGCATGGAATGCTTTAGCTGAGGGAATGGAGAAGCGCCAGGGGGTGCCAGGAAAGTCTGGGAAGAAAAATGTTGGTAACAGTTGAGTTTCAAACTATTATCCCTCACAGAAGCATGAGAGGCCACTAGTTAACTACCTAGTGCCTGGAACAAAGTCCATCTCCTTCATTAATTTATCCAGCCTTTGTTGAATGCCTATCGAGCACCAAATATCCTCAGGGAATCTTTAGGAATGGATAAAGGAGTGACTTGAAAGTTATTGAGGCCCAACAGCCTGGCTCATCCTTGAGGCCTCCATCTGTAGAGAGGCTCTGAGAGGCCCTGCTGAGAAGGATTTGGACTTCCCTACCAAATCAGGAAAGAAAGCCACTGCCGGCTGTCCCCACACTCCATCCTGACCAGATCTGAACGGCGTACCTGTTCCGAAAGCCTTTTCAGGAACCCAGATGAGAAAATCAGGTGTTGACCAGCACATGTTTGGGAGCCATGACTTAATGACAGAAAATGGCTTTTCCATCCTCAATATCTGCCTGATTATGGGACAAAACTGCCCAAGGCTGATTCTCAAATATTCTGAGACCCCGAGATTCTAAGACATTGGGGAGAAAAATTGCTTCTTGGTTACTCCAAAGTGCTGTCTGTCCTGTTCCCCTTCTCCCTCTCCACTCATAATCACCTTGTGTGTAGCTGTTCTGGGAGCCTTTGCCTTGGACCAGGTCTGCTAAAGCTGTACACAACTGCCACCCAAGTGTTTGGAATGGGTATCGAGATGGCCAGAGGGACCCAGGCCCATCGGCATGCTGGGTTTGCCTTCCCAGGCTGCCTCTTTACAAGAGCACACTCAAAAGCACACAGTCTTCCACCAGCTATTTCTGGTGAGACATATTAAATGAAATGGAGATGCAGGATAAAGATTGGAAAACGATGGTCTTGAACTACTTCCTTATTCCTGGTGGTTGTCTTATAAAGGCTCGGGAAGTTCAGCTTCTTGGCTTGCATCAGGCACACAGGTGGTCTTGGAGATTTTCAGACTCTCTAAGATCATTCCCAGCTTAGGATTTTGCAGGTAGCCTGAAATGCCTTCCCTGCCTCCCTCTTCGCCTGGTCATAGGTTGTCATGAATTCTTACTCATAAAGAGACTCTCATCTCTTTAATAAAGACGTCCCTAACTCTCCCTCCAGGTAAGGTGATGTGCTCCCAGAGTAATCCTAAGGTAATGCCCCAGTCACCTAAACAAATCAGTCATCAGTACCTGGAAATGATAGAACTAACTTGAATATTCAGATAATTGATACAAATATTTTGGGTTGTCTAGATAAAGACATATGACTTACTCTGATACATCCAGTCTTCATTTTACTTGACAAAACACCTACAGGGTGCTGGAACTCATAGGTGTGGAAACTTCTTTGACTTTGCTCCATGAGGTGACAATAAGGGTGAAAATCACTTCTTAGCAGGGAGACTTTAAGCCCATAACTTACTTCTCTGATCCTCAGTCTTCTCATATGTAAAGTGTTAGTAGGAGAAATACCCACTGTTGCAAGGTGTGGTGAGGATTAGCAATAAAGTAAGCTTGCAGCAGGGCACCTAGCACATAGTAGGGGGCTTAATAAATTGTATTAATTACTGTTAATACTTCTATTATTATGTGATATTCTTCCTATGTCCTAATTTATAAAATAATTTTCATCATGGAATATGTCTTATGTAGTTTGTAGATGTGTCTGATGAACAGGAAAACATTTCATGAAATGATTTACTTGGAAGCAAAAGTAAAACATGATGCAATTTACCAAGTTCAAATGATACAGCCTTGAGGTTGGGGGGAGGTGGGCAGTATCAGAATCTGGCAAGATGTAGATGAGCTGAAAGTGGCATGCCTATTGAAAAAAATCAGGGGTCCATAATTCCCCCAGTCATTAAGGTTTGGAAACAAAACCACACCTCTATCCCCAGAACCCCTTACTTGGTCCTACAAGTCCATTATCTCTCACCTGGATGGCTGAACCCTCTCAATTCCTAAACAGTCCCACTTACACAAGCTATGCAGCCCACACTTTCCCCTGTGAATAGTTCCAAAGCACATTTCTGTTCACATCTCACATACTTTCTAAGTAACCTGATTAGCAAATGTACATTGACATCAACAGGACATCCAACCATCCAGTCATTCATTCCACATTTAGTTACAACTACCTGCCTGTGTTCGGCACCTTTCTAGGTACAGGGGATACAGCAGTAAACAAAACAGCCTCTGCCATCAAGGAGCTTACGTCTAGTCAGGTGAGGATGAGGCGCAATATATATATAATACATAGCCATGTCAAATATTGATAAATTCTAGCAAGAAAAATAAAGCAGGTTTCAATTGCTGACAGAAAGACTGTCTGAATAATCTATGGATCAAGCCAAGCCGGTTTATTCCCTACTGTAGCAAAGAAGAATACCACCTTGACAGAGTCTTAGCTGTGCCTCCGAAAGGGAAGTTCAGGGCAATATTTTCAGGGTTTTGGGTTCTGGGCTTGAGTGGCTTATGACAGAGCTTTCGATGGGAGAAACTGGCATTTTGATAAATCGATAATTGTTTGATAAGTGAGCATCTTCCCTAGTTGAGCCATCTATTGTCCTGAAAAGAGATTTGATCAATCTACTGTTCAGATTTAGGGGAATTTTCTCGAGCAATCCATGAAGTATTTTTACCTACTTATAAACTCACCTTTCTGGGCAAGAATTTTCTAGTAATCGAGAAAGCCATATTGATATAGTGACCTTGGTTCTTAGAATCGATGGTCAAGCTACAAGCTTTCTTCACACTCCCAGGGCAAAGCATGCTACAGTAGTCACTGCTGGCAACCTGGAGATGTTCTATGGGACCCTCAACATATAGTTGCCAGATTTAGCAAGTGAAATCATTTTATCTGGCAACCCTGAGTGCTGCAAATTTTTAAAAATGAACTGCCTATCTATTAAAATCTAGATTTTCAGCTTCTTTAGGAGCATCAAAATATCTTGCAACATCAAGACCATGTGTCCCACAAGGTACCAGCTGAGCTGAGCTGAGCTGTTGCCTTTACACCAGGCATAGGGTGAGATCTAATTGACCACACTTCTCACCCAACCCTAGAGGGATTTTGAGTTTGGAGTTTTGGAATGAACTTGGGCTCCCCTCCAGTGAGCTAGGTGTGCTTAGAAAATTCCTTTCCTTCTCTGTGCCCTGAAATCTATCTGGAAACATCCGGCTCCATTAGCTACAACACAAGGATATCTGTGCTTGCTTGCATTAGATACAGTTAATATTTGCTTTGCATTAAATACAGCTATAAACATCCAACTCAGAGGTGTTTGGAAAATATATGTGGCCACTCTATTATGGGTTTTGAAATGTTTGGAAATTTGACCCCCAATTTTTTTTTAATAATTTCTTTGGTAACTGTTATTAGGTGGTGGCCTAATATGAAATTATTAACTAGGGAGCTATAATTTGAAAGTTTATAATTTCCTTAATGGACATTGATTTGCACAACCCTGATTAAAATACAATGAAACCTGAGGCTTAAATGTTTTCTTCTGAAAGGTTGAAGGATTGGGAATTGACTATAAGAATGTATTGGCTTAAAAACTTCATTGAAATAATATTATTGAGTTCTGTGAGCATAAAATGATCTGACTAAAAACTATTTGATGCCAGTTTCAGTGGCCTTGGAAAGCTGAGGGAATACAGGTTTCTTCAGATGGAAGTCTGGAAAAATGCTTCCAGATTTCTTCAGGGGTGAAAAGAAAATTATTATTCCATTCCATGGCCCTGCTAATTCTTTCCAACGTTGATCCGGTCAAGTAATTAGAACCCAAAGAGGGGAAACATTCATAATTGTCATTTATTATACTGTATCAAAGGTAACTGTTCCAAAGAAGCTCTGACAGGACAAAAACAAAGTGATTATGAAAGAAACGTGTGGGCAAACAGATTATGCCTTCCTACACACCATCCCAAAAGCCAGTCAGAAGCCGTAGGTGGGGATGGCTCCAGATTAAAACAGGCGAGTCTTCAAAGAAAACCTCCTAATCTGTTGTCAATCGAGTGATAACGTGAGCGTTTCCCCTCCCTGTCTCTCACCACACACATCTATCATGCAGCCCTTTGTTATTTAAAAGGGTGTATAAAAAAGATTACCCCTCTCCCCCATACCACAGGGAATACTTCAGAAGTGAAATATGCAATCAGTTGGAGGGTTATATTTAAAATGCCTCCTCCCTTTTATCATTGTATTTCTCCACTTGGCATAGACAAAAATATGAGGTGTGTCTGCTGTTGTGAGAAATTTTTTCTTTTCCTAATTTCTGCAATAATACCGCACTTTGGAGATTAATGTTCAGGCTTTACCAAGATTAAAATAACCCAATACTTCTTTGATCTAAAGATTTTCAAAAGGTTGCTGTTGATCGTGCTCCCTCCCCTATAATCTTTACAGAAAGCCTTCGGCTCTGCCAGCCTGACACCCAGGGGGACGTGAACGCAGCTGCCTTCGCTTCCTCCTCATCCTCACGAGAAAACTCTGGTCTCAGTTTTGCCCAAATCAGTCCCAGGGCTTCAGCTGTCTTTTTTGTCCAACATTCCATCATGCAATTCATTAAAACTTTCACATGAAATACTTAACAGATGAGCTATGTCCTAATTCACTTTACGGTTTTAAATTGTTACTCATGTGGTGAGTCCTGCGTCCTGGACATTAGCAGGGACAGCCTCATATGGGACGTAAAGAAGGTCAGAGCTCTTCGCTGCTGTGCTCCTGAACAGTGGCCTTAGTCCAAGCCATGGGTGAGTCGCAAAAGCATCCAAAAAAGTGACATTCAGATTCATTGTTGGTTCTACTTTCAATTAACTAGTTTGAAAACAAACAGAAGAAAACATTTAAACAAATGTAGCTTGGCTAACAGCCATTACATTTGACCGTTGATTAAGGCAAGTTGGGTTCCAAATGTGCCAGGCCTTGCTGCTCTCACTGTTAGCAATCTCTGTCATTGTGCACAATGAAATGAAAACTCAGGGACTCCGACAACGGGGAGCTGAGGCCGGTGTAGGGGATATTAACCCAGCCTCGTAAAAAAGCCACCACCCTGCTTGAGAAATATGGCCAGTAAGGAGGCTGATTTTCTGGATGAAAGAACATTTGACAAGCATTTATTTGTAGAATGTTGGTTTTAAGAAAACTTGTTCCATGCTTAAGAAAGGAAATACATGGAAAAATCCTTACTGGGTATTTTATTTATTATTTACTTATTATAAGTTTTAGTTTCATGAATAAAGGAGCTATTTGCTACCAGATCCCTGCCCACAGATTGGAACCTCTTAGAAGAAAACTCTTCTGTTTGTGGCCCAAGCCAGAGCAGGGCAGCTTGGGATGCCTTAGCTCTGTTTCTCTGTGTGCATGGGATGAAATGACGGTTGTCCCTTGCTGCCAGCATTAGCCAGGCAGTTGAGAGGCTTTGCAGCTAATGAGCACGTGTGGCGCTGACGGCACCAGTGTTGGGGATGGTGACACTCTTGGATTCTGTCTGGCCTTGACCTGAGTGCATATAAATGACCACAGTCCCAGAAGGTGACGGGGTTTGAATGGGGGAGGGCATCTTTCATTACTCCTAAAGGGAAAAAAATCTTTCTAAGAGCTCACTCAGCTGAAAGAGCATCGTTGGCTTCTGTCTTCTGCTTCATTTTGCCTGTGCTGATGTGGTCTTTGCCCCCCAACTTTGGTGTCAAGATTTTGTAAAGTGTTTTGCTGCCGATATTGCACCCTGAAGAATATTCCTAGTGGGGGGCAGTTTGGATTTATCATGGATGAATTTTTCTGCTCAGTCTCAGCATGTTAGCATGAAAGATAAGCTTGACCATGAAATACAAGAATAAAGAATACAAGCTCAGGTAACAATAATAAATTGAATGTCTATAACACTAGCCATCTTTTAGAGCATTTTAATACACATTCTTTATTTAGCATCATTTAGCACTGGTCCACAGTGCTTCTCTTTGGAAGCTAGAGCAAGCATGAATCTCTCTGCAGAGACAGAGAAATCGAGCGAGATGCTCAAGGGCATATAGTAGTAGTCTGAGAAACAGGATTCACAATCAGTTCTGATAAAAAGTTTCCTGGTTATAATTCATTGTTGCCCTTTGAAGGTGGGAGAACTGTTTTTCTCTCTTTTCGATGATCTATCTGTGTAGATGTGGCTATATGTGCATGACTGGGAGATTAGGCAAGTGGAAGTAGGGTGTTTGTGTGCTGGCCATGGTGTGTACTATTTTACAAACCAGATTTATGCTCCTAGGGTATGTTGCAAGTTGAGGCCAAGCCCACAGAAAATTATTTCTAAATGAATACAATATGAAAATGTTATTTTATTTCTAATTTTACATGTAACATTGTTATTTAGTGAGTTTCATATTACACTTGTATGCATGTCCATTAACGTGATATGAGATGCCTGCATGATTTCATCTTGAATGCATTTGAATATAATAGCACTGGAAATGTAATTTGTATTCTCAAATTTTATAAAGCAAAATAAATAAATCTTGGGGGTGGTAGCCACATTGAGCATATTGCATTGATTTCTTTGGATTTCTTTCAAACTAATTACCAACTTCCCCTTACAAATCCAGGTTCTTCTCCTTAGCGGCCCTATCTGATCTAAACCCTCCATACCTAAGTCATCCTTGTTTCTTCTACCTCAGTGGAGCAGGTAGCATGGACAGGTCTATGGAGAGCTCTACCTTTCCATAAGGAGGGCAGAGCCAGCATCCAGGTCCGCTCTGTGCAGCTCACCATCTAGTCCTTTCTAACCCTCCCATGATCACTGACCAGCAGTATTGTTCAACAGAACTCTCTGCAGTGATGGGAACCTTCTAAGTCTGTGCTGTTCAGTACAGTAACAACCCCACATGGCTGTTGAGCTCTAGAAATGTGGTTAATGCAATTGGAGAACTAAATTATTAACTTTACTTCATTCTATTTAATTTAGATTGAAATAGACACGTGTGGCTAGTGGTCATTCTATTTGGATAGCACAAGATCAGAGCTTTTGAGGTCTGTCTGCTGCCTTTCTCCAGATGCAAGTGCGTTGACCATTGGCATTCTACAAACTCATGGTGTTTGGATGATGCCCTTTGCTCATCATGGTCAGCTCTGAGCATGTTGAAAGTGCAAACCTCTCTTCAGTGACATGACTGCCCTCCACCTTGTTGCATTCCTCTGTCTTCACCCCAGTGCACCCACCACCTAGCACATAAACATGCAAAGGAGGGAGAGAGGAATGGAGAAAAGGAAGAAGGAAGGGGGAAAGTAGCTAGGAAGGAAGTTAGAAGGTTGAGACAAGGCAGTCTGGAAGGGAGAAGTTGGAAGGAAGATGCTTGCCTGAACGTCTGTGGTCTGTATAAGCTGAATGTCTACCAGGGGGAATTACATCAATAATCATGTAAGCCATGCACTTTTAAAAGAGATGTCAGTGCTTGAAGGACCTGACTATTTCATGGGAAGGTATTCTGGGATGGCCATTCTCATGACAATGAAGTGATCTGCTGTTTTTGCTGCTTTCCCAAGCCCATCCCAGTATCTTGGGGTCACTGTCCTAGGAGACTCAACCAAGGTTGGCATGTTGGGAAGACTCCCACAGGACAACAATTTTCTCTGGGTCTCTTCCATTCTTGGGAAGTAAATAAGGTACTGTTTTAATCCTGTACAACTCTCTTCCTTACTGGATTGTCATTTATAAGGACTGGCCTAGATCACAGTATACCGTGGACTGGGAGTACACAAAAGGGACTCTATGTCTGTCTGTGCCACGCAGATTCCTATCAGGGAACCCTGGAACACTTGCAACCAAATGGAAGGGAGGAGTGCGTCCAACTCCAGGAGAAACATGCTGATGATTTTCAAGGACTGTCTCAAAAATTTCAAATTCCAGGAATGTTGTTTTTATTGTCTACACACTCTCCTTGGGACTTGGGATTCACTAAAGCATTTTCTGTCCCTATTTTCCTTATTAAATTAGCACAACTGCCTTGAATCAGAATATATCATTATGGTTTGAAATGTTGAAAGAACAGAATAGATGAGCATGCAGATATCTCAGGGTCCATTTGAGAGATGAGGAGCAAGCAGGACTTGCTGAAGTAATAATGTTTTCTCTGATAAAGGATGAAAAAGAAAAAAAATATAAATGTGGAACAAAACAAGGAAAGTTAGCAAAAGGAAGGTAAATTTCCATTTGTGGAAGCTATTTATATTTGTTTTTCTGAATAGAACTGGCCATAGGATACTCTTAAACATTCTTTGAGGGTTTTTTTGTTTTTTGTTTTTTTTTGGGGGGGGGGGTCTTGTTTTTGTTTTTTGCTTTATTTGTATGTGTGTTTGCATTTCATTTTCATGCTAAGAGAGAATTAACCATCTACTGACTTTGGCTGCCGAGCTTATCTTATTCTTCCCATCTTGCACTGACCAAGAAGCCCTTTACCTAGTGCTTCCTCTGCAAGGCTTTCAGTGTGGATTTCCTAAAGTATAGATATGATCCTGCCCCTTCTTTGCTTAAAAACCTTCGATGACTACTCGTTGCCTTTAGCAGAAGTTATAGCAAACTTTCCTGAAAAAGGACCAGATGGTGACTATGTTAGGCTTTGTGAGCCATGCGTTCTCTTTTGCAGTTAACTCAAATCTGCCGTCATAGTGCAAAAGCAACACAGACAGTATGTACACAAATGAGTGTGTCTATGTCCCAGTAAAGCTTAATATACCAAGAGGCTGGATTTGGTCCACAGGTCACAGTGTGCAGATGCCTGGCCTACAGGATGTTCTTCAGATGCCTTGACTTGACATTAAAGACCTTCTATCATTTGACCTCACCCTACACTAGCAGATCCCCTTCTCCCATTCTTTTTGAGCCTCAAGGCACACAGTGGTCTTTATAAAAGCTCCATCCCTTTGCCTATGCTGTTTCTTCCATTTGAATTGACATCTTTCCTTGGTTCTTACTTCTCCTCTGAGTTGCCCTCCATATCTTAACCTTCCATTAGTACTCAGATTAGAGCTTGACACAGAGAAGACCATTGAACAAATGGTCATGAAGTTGACCCACCAATGGGATTAACTGAGCATCTTTGGATCAAAGAGAAGTATATTAATTTGTAGGTAAAATTATTGTGACCCCAGAAATGCTATGGGAAGCCAGAGGCCAGAGTTGCTAGAAGACGAGGTTGGGAAATAGCCGGCAGAAGCCACAACCAGGTCAAAACAGAGCAGACCAATTGCAGCCAGGCTGTCTGGGAGCCCTTTGGCAACAGCCTCATGTCCCAGACAGGAGTGAGGGGAGGAGCCAGGGAAGCGGTGTCTAGTTTGGGACATCAGGACCAGGGAGAGGATGCAGCCTGCTGGAGAGAGATCAGAGAGAAGCCGCCTGCATGATTAATGGGATGGAGAGACTGACTCATGAGGAAAGATTAAAGCGCTGCGAGGAGCTGGGGTACAGGACCAAAAGGGGCAGATGATAGCAGTCTCCAAATATGTGCAATGGATAAACACCCAGGAGGGAGCAGCTAGCTTCATTAGGAAGGTGAACACAGAGGCTCCATCAGAGGGTGAGAGGGGCACTCAGAAAGAGCAGGGGTAGCAGAGGGGAAGCCCTTTCTGATGGAGGAACTCAGTGGATGATGGATGGGTCAGGGGAAGCTCTGGGCTGTCAGAACTCGAAACACCGTGGAAAGGTCACCATGGGGTGATTCTTTCAGAGAAACTTCTGCTTTTTTTCTGCAGGCCTCACAGCCTGCCACAGCTGTTGACCTTGGCCTGAGAGGTGGCCTCAGAATTACTCTCTGACTCCCAGTGTGGGGAAGGCTGTTTCAAGAGAAAAGAAGAAGGGGAGGTGCATTGATAGAACTGAAATTCACAGAGAGAGAGAGACAGACAAATTTATTTTCCACCATCTTGGTTCCTCTTAGGTATCAGTGTTTAGATGTCACAATTTTGAAGTCCTTTGCTCTGAAATCATTTTTCTGCTGACTCCTCCCTGTCTCTGGTAAAACCAAAGATACTGGATCCAAGCCCCTTCTTGATTACAAAGGCAGGCACCCCCTCTCTGCCTGCAGTGCATCTGACTAAAATCCTGCAAGCATCGTGGCATCACAGGTTCCTTGGTTGGCTCATTCCCAACACGGAAATGAAATGTCAGGCATTTTGGAAGATAAGATTTATTTGAAAAGGCAGTAAGCAGCCCTCAGACCTTAAGCTCAGCTTCCCCTGAGAATTGTCTGAAATTTTCTTTAGGGCAAGAAGGTGCAGCATGTTGTAGCCTGACCAGGGGGCCCACATCACAGTAGGTCCTTGACTGCCAATTTCCTAAAAACTGTAGACTAGAGCAATGGTCCTCAGCCTTGGCTGCACATTAGAGTTTCTTGGGCACTTAAAAAATATAACCATGCCTGGGCCCCACTCCCAGACATTCTGATTTAATTCATCTTGGTGGAGATGGGGAGGTTACCCAAGCATTAGTATTTTTTTCTTTGAAGTTCCTCAGGTGATTCTGATGGAGGCAAGGTTGAGCCCTGCTGAGGAGCCCTTGGTTTTGGGTGTGATTATAAATCACATGGATGTTACTTCTCTTTTTCTGTAATGCTGGCTATAATATCATTTGTTTGTTTGTTTTTTGTTTTTTTAAAATTTCTCTCCCCTTCCTGCCCCACCCCCCCAGTTGTCTGCTCTCTGTGTCCATTCACTGTGTGTTCTTCTGTGACCGCTTCTATCCTTATCAGCGGCATCGGGAATCTGTGTTTCTTTTTGTTGTGTCATCTTGCTGTGTCAGCTCTCCCTGTGTGTGGTGCCATTCTTGGGCAGGCTGCACTTTCTTTCGCACTGGGCAGCAATCCTTATGGGCCATGCTCCTTGTGCGTGGGGCTCCCCTACATGGGCGACAACCCTGCGTGGCAGGGCAGTCCTTGTGCGCATTAGCACTGCGCATGGGCCAGTTCCACACAGGTCAAGGAGGCCCGGGATTTGAACCGCAGACCTCCCCTGTGGTAGGCAGATGCCCTATCCATTGGGCCAAGTCCGCTTCCCCTGTAATATCATTTGAAAGTTGCTGTTGTTGTTGTTTTAAAGTACACATTTATGGGTCATCTTTGTACTCAGCACAGTGAGGACCTTGGTGAGCTTATGGTCCAGAGGAAGAAGGGCATTTGTGGCAGAGCTGGATGGATCCAGGGCACTGAAATGGCATGGTTCAGGGACTATTCCAGTTCTCCATGTTGCAGCCATGGTTAGTTCTGGTCGTAAACTAGAGTCTGAAATTCTAAGTTCAAATCCAGAGAGTAAGTCTGTCCAAATGTGTATGCTCTAGTTAACCTTTGCCCTCATACCTTGCTTTGACAACCTCTTTAGGAAGTAGAAATGCTTTAGAGTTATAAAGGTAACAGCCAAAGATGTACATGAACTTCCTGAAGCAGCATAGCCATGATTATCCAAGTGGGGGGCCCCAAGAGGTGGAATGCAAGATTTCAAGAGAACATGAAGAACCATATGACCCATCAGTCCTACTGCAAGATACATAAACAAAATAATTTGATAACAGATGTCCATACAAAAACTTCTCCATGCATGTTCACAGCAACATTGTTCACAAAAGGTCCTAACCTCAATGCCCACTGTTTTAGTCTCCTGGGCTGCTTCAGCAAATACCGTGAGATGGGTGGGTTAAGCAATGAGAATTTATTTGCTTTCAGTCCAATCAGGGCATCAAGGGGAAGCTTTCTCTCCAAAGACTCTGGCGTTCTGGAGCAGGCTGCTAGAGATTCTTCAATCTTAGCTTATCACACGGCAATGCACATGATGGCCTCTCCCTGCCTCTCCCTTCTCTTCCAGATTTCATTGATTTCAGCTTTTTACTTTCTGGGGCGTTTTTCTGTCTGAATTTCACTCTGCTTAGAAGGGATTCACTCCAGGGGAGCGGGTGGTTTGCATGCCTGTTTCCCATATACAAGGTCCTGGGTTCAATCCCTGGTACCTCCTAAAAGCCAATTAATAACATCAATAAAGGATTCACTCCAGTAATAGGATTAAGACCCATCTGAACTGAGGTGGCCACGCCCTCCTAACTGAGGCAGCCTTATCAAAAGGTTCTGTTTGCAATGGGCTGACACCCACAGGAATGGGTTTGATATAAAAACATATTTTTCTGTGGTTTTAAACCACCACCTCTGTCAGCTGAGGAATGGATAATTCAGTGGAATATTATTATTTAGCCAAAAAAAGCAATGAAGTGCTGGTACATGCTACAACCTAGATCCACCTTGGAAGGCATTATGCTAAGTGAAATAAACCAGATAAAAAAGGTCATATATTACATGATTTCTTATATACAAAATGTCCCAAATAGGCAAATCCATAGAGTCAGAGAGTAAATTAGTGGTCACGGGGGGTGGAGGGAAGGCAGCAATCAGGAGTAACTGGTTAATGGGCCTGGGGTTTCCTTTTGGGGTGATAAAAAATCTCTGGAATTAGATAATGGTGATGGTTGCACAACATTGTGAATATGACTGTCACCGAATTGTACACTTTAACATGGTTAAAAGAGTGAATTTTATATTATATATATTTTACTACAATAAACAAAAAAAAAGTCTATAAACAAGCTTTTTGTTTTCTTTTTGGTGATTAGGTGTTTCTTTTAATGGGTGTTATTACTTAGGTTAAAGTTATTGTCTGTATTTAAGTAAAAAAGTGATATGCAAAGACAAATAATGCTGGTGATATGTTGATACAACAAAGATTGGGGAGGTTGTGTGCCAGGGACTGAGATTTGCAAAAACTGCCCTGGGAGATTGGTGTCCAGCAGGAGTCCAGTTTTTTCCGTACATAGTCTCATTCTGTCTTTCCAACTCTTCAAAAGTTTTCCCACCATCTGATGAGATTTTTGCCCTTACCAGTCCACTTTCTGAAATGGTTTCATGAGTTACTTTGTAAAGCGTTCGTGGAGAGAGAGGCCTTGAGCTTGTTCATATCGTAGTTCTGAGGACCCATCATATTTCCACTTTCCAAAACTTCATACCATTCTCTTAACCCTCCTCCCACTTCTCTCACTAGCACCAGTATGCAGCATTGCTTATGGAGGCTTTTCACAAAAAATTGTATGATTTCACTGGAAATCCCGCGGCAGAGAAGAACAAACTAGGTCACATCTCAGCAAAGTGACTGGCTTCCCATTCCAGCCTCAGGACAAGTGCTTTCCAAGTTTTATGCCTCAAAAACACAAGCATAGTACTGGTTTTAGACACTTAGGCTCATACGATAATGGCTGACACAGGAACTGTGAAGATACAGTGATCTGAGCATCATTTGGTTTTCATTCCTGTTTAAGCTTACGTTGGCCAGGGGAAGGGACCACAGGGGTATGAATTTTGGAAACATGCTAGTAATATGTTTCCCAAGAGCCATCTGCAATCTTCTCTACTTCTCTGAGTACTCTAGTTCTCTGAGTACAAGCAACCTTGAGAATTCCTTACCTGAAAGATAAAATGTCTTGGTTGTATGCTTCACTGTAAATTTATTTTTTAAGTGTTCTTATCTGATGTCCTTATATCAGCTTCTTGCTGTGAGGGATAATTTTCGAGGATGAACTTAAGTCATTGTGTAAAGGGGTCTCTAATGTCTTGTTTTATTTATAATTTGTCCCAGCTGTAGGCATTCAGATGAAACTTGAATTTTTCCAAAGGAAGTTCTGGACAGCCAGCAGACAGGTAAGTTATAATCAGCATATTGAAGTATTAGCGGCACTGTTATTATACAGGTGTTCATGTTTGGGTACCTGGAGCCTTAAGTGCCAGATTTCCGATGAATGTTTGTAAAATGAACTGCTGGCTACTCAGGTTACCTTTTATTTCACTGCAAAATACAGGGTTGTCAGCATGTTAAACACCACGTGCTGGGCAAGCAGGGAATTTGCTCCTAGGAACAGTTTTAATTGTGAAATCAAGATAGTGACCTACCAAAGGAGAAGCAGTTCTTTAAATATTGAGGGAGATGTTCATAGTGATTTTCTCCTACTCTCATTGTGATGCCTGCTTATTTGAGAACCTCTTTACCATACTTGTGAAGACTTCTGCATTGTTAGGTTGCTTTAGCATGTACCTGCCTCCTTTGGTTGGCGGGCTCTTTTGCCTTGAAGAATCTGGCAAGCATGCTTTCTCTTTGCTATGTTCTCTGTACTAAGTAATCTTGGTGATATTTGTTAAATGATTTGGCAGAGATGTCTACTGATAAATTGCCTCCATATGCCCAATTCTAAATGTTTCTTAATTTAAGACACTTAAGGAAATAATAAATGAAAAATTAACGTAAAAGTAAATAATTACATTATTGTTTTCCTTGTTACCAATATTTGAGATCTTAAAAAGATATCACCAATATTGAATGATGACACAAATTAAAATAGATGAAAAAGAACAAGACCTAAAGCATATTGTTTTATGTATATCTTATATTACTCTCTGGCGTTGGTTTTTTTTTTAGGAAAGGTGGGCAAGATTCATCTTAGAGCATTCTCTTTGGGTGAAATTTGGGGTTGTCTAAGGGGCAGCTATAAAAGCCCAAGCGACAGCCATAGCAGAGCTGGGACGTCCAAGTAACATGTCTTCCCCTGCTCCTTCCCACACAGTGTGCCGCTCTGGATGGCAAATGTTCCATCAGCTGCGATGATGAGGTAAGACAGTCTCCTGGCCTTGTTTCTGTCCCATCCAAGGGGAGGTGACAGATGGACCTTTGTCACAGAGGGAATGTCACTGTAACTCTAAACAGAGCCATATCTGTCAGATCTCTCTGGGCCCATCTCCAAAAAAAATCAAGGACGTTTGCTTTTTTTTCTCTCTCTCTTCCCCCCCGCCCAGTCAGACAGCTTATGAGAGCTGGAGAAACAGGTTTCAAAGGTCTCATGGACAGCACGTTTGGAATTCTGACATTTTATGGGAAATAATACAAATTATTTCCATTTGAAACTTGCATTACAATTCTTAAAGCATTTTCCGCATGTTATCTCTCTCCATCCTCCAGTGAAATAGGTAGCAATTATTGCCCCCCTTTGCAGATAAGAAAATTGAGGGTCAGAGAAACTTAAGTGCCGTGTATATTTTCATGTAATGAGAGAGCTAACCATCTAGGCATTGAAAGCTCTGAGCTTCTCTCTTGCATGATGCTTCCCTCCTACAACTCTCCTTCCCTCCCTTCCTTCCTCACTCTCACACTCATTTTTCTTTCTCTCTCATATTTTTGGGAGGAGGAGTTTGATTTCCACCTATGAGCCATGGGAGAAAAAAATGTACCATTGCATTAAGTCTCTTCACCAGGTGAGAACATTCAATCCTATCCACCCTCTGCCCCATCCTGTGGGCCAAGCAAATGCACGGTAGCCTCATCACTTCATTTCTGTCTGTGCTCAACAGCAGTCAGCACGTATTTTCAACCTCATAAGCACACATTCATATACCTTCCAGGTTACCAAAACGATTTAAGAAATATAACCAATTACAAGTTCAACACATAAAACCTATGTTAGAAGGAGATTTTTTAAAAGTAGGCAAAGGGATCACAAGCACGGACATATAAAAGGAGTCCAATGGGGAAGCGGACTTGGCCCAATGGATAGGGTGTCTGCCTACCAAGTGGGAGGTCCGCGGTTCCAATCCTGGGCCTCCTTGACCCATGTGAAGCTGGCCCATGCACAGTGCTGATGCGTGCAAGGAGTGCCGTGCCACTCAGGGATGTCCCCCACATAGGGGAGCCCCACACGCAAGGAGTGCACCCCGTAAGGAGAGCTGCCCAGTGCAAAAGAAAGTGCAGCCTGCCCAAGAATAGCGCCACACACACAGAGAGCTGACACAACAAGATGACACAACAAAAAGAAACACAGATTCCCGGTGCCACTGATTAGATAGAAGCGATCACAGAAGAACACACAGCAAATGGACAAAGAGAGTGGACAACTGGAGGCGGGGAGGAAAGGGGAGAGAAATAAATGAAATAAATAAATAAATAAATCTTAAAAAAAAAAAAAGAGTCCACGAAGAGATTAGGACACAAAATGCTCTGAACTTGAGGGTCCCAGCTGCCAGTTTAAAGAGAATCATAGCCATTCATTATGTGAGTCATCACAGGACCCAGAGAGTAAAAGCCAATCAGCTTTGTAGTAGAAGCCCAACTCTTTCTCCTCATCGCATTAAAGAAAAGAGAAAAGGGCACCCTGTCATGTTTTGTGATCAACACCATTCAGTAAGTTCAGAGATGTTTGTCATAGGATGGTCAGGTGTCCCTCTAGTGTCTCCTCTCTTTGAGACATTGATTGCAATATTGCAGTGCTCAGCTCCAGAGCAACACAGCTGAATAATAATACTGACTAATCAGTATGCTGAGGCCCTGAACCCTTTGCTTGCACAGTGGGTGCAACTACTAATCCCAATTTACAGGAGGGGAATGGAGACTCAAAGAGTGTTGGTAAGTCTTCCAAGTCGTCATAATAAGAGGCCAAGCCAAGTTTTAAAACTGCATCAGTCTGATGTCAAAAGTAGTACTCTTGAACCTCAACTATACCATCTCCAAAATAACAATAGCTTTGAGCACCTATGTGTCAAGCTCTGCTCTCCATAGCTTTACCGAAATAAACTCACTCATTTTTCTCCATTATCTTGTGCAGTATAGGCTCCTTTTACCAAACTTGCCTGTGCTGTTAGATTGCTAGGTTAGGGGATACAGGTTCTGATGCTGAGAGCCTTACCTGGGAAGTCTTTACACACATGTGAAAGGGGAACAGTAGGGAAAAATGGACATAGTGAGTGAAATACTGGGCATATTCCCATGACCAGAATATGCCAGGCCAGCCAGCAAATACTTTCTACATGTAATAAATATGTATTTAGGAGAGTAGAAGCATCTGTCTCTGCATATGTGCAAGGGAGGTATTTGTCCTCCTGATGTTCCACTCTTATGTACCCTAAATATATTTGAAGAGAGTGACAAAGGGATGAAATTTTTCTTTGACTTCCAAAGTCAACAACAGTTTTCAGTGTTAGAATTCTCAAGGACCTCCCTGTTGGGAGTATAAGCAGGGCCTCTGTCTGTCTCATTCAGAACCAGCTTGAGACAAAGAAGGTGCCCCATGAAGACTGAGTGGTTAGGTAACAATTGTTAGGTAACTAACAATAGAAGTTGTTAGGTAACTATTTGGATGGCTGTGTAACTGTTTGGATGGTTGAGTAGTCATTCTGGTGGATGGTGATTTGGATAGTTGTTTGGTTGGTTGGTTGGTTGGTCATATGAATGGATGATTTGATAGATTGGTTGGTTTCTTTGTTGGTTAGTTTTTTGGAAGAAGGGAGGGAGGAAGGGAATGAGGAAGGGATTATTGATTGGTTGGTTACTTGGATAGTTATTTGGTTGGCTGATTGGTTGTTTGGTTGACTGATTAATTGGATGGATGGGTGGTTGTTTGCCTATTTGGTTGATTGGCTAGTTGGTTGCTTGAATGGTTGGTTGATAGTATGGCTGGTTGGTTGGCTGTTGGGTGGTAGTTTAGTTTGCTAGGCTGCCAAAGGCAGATGTCATGAAATATGTTAGCTTAACAATGGGGATTTATTAGCTTACAGTTTTAAGACTGAGAAAGATGTTCAAATCAAGGCATCATCAAAGTTTTTCTTTCTTCCCAAATACTTGTTGCCTGTGGTCCTTGACTCCTGTGCCACAAGGCAAGGTACACTGTGACATCTGCTGTTCTCTCCCCTCTCTTTCAAGTTTTATTGCTTTCAGCTTCTTACTTCCTTGGCATTCTCTCTCTTCATCTGAATTTCATTCTCTTATAAAGGACTCCAGAAAGAGGATTAAGACCCACTCTGGGCCATGCCTTAACTGAAGAATCCTTATCAAAAAGTCCTACTTAAAATAGATTCACACCCACGGGAATGGATTAACAATAAGAACATGATTTTATGGGATACATGCAGTTCCAAATCACCACAAATTTACGGTTGTTTAGGCAGTTGCTGGTTGGCTGGGTTGTTGGTTGGTTGGTTGTTGATTGGAAGGATGGATAAATGGTTGGTTTATTAAATAATTTGATGAATAAGACAGAAGCAGTGATCTTTCCTCAACCACACTGCATCAGTGCATCCTCACATAAGGAAAAAAAAAGTTGAAATGGATCCCTACTTATAGTTTAAATATCCAGTATATGTTTGTTGTCAAATAATTGATTTTACAGGCAGTAGTGCATGGTGTATAGCTTCAAATTGTGGCTCTGAGAGTAATTAACTGTGTGCCCTTAGGCAAGTTTCTAAGCCTCTCTGTGCCTTGGTTTCCTCAACTGTACAGTGGGGGTAGAAATAATAATAGTGAGAAATGAATGAGATAATGTTGAAAAGCACCAGACATGATGGCTGGTACATGGTAAGCACTCAATAAATGTTAGCTACAAGCTAAAAAAAGTATGAAGTATGTTTCTTCTCTTAGAATAGTGGTTCACCTAGATCTAAACCTCAGACAGCCATGGCATATGTACCCCAGGCAGGTGACAGTTTCTCCTAGGCATGGTAAGCACAGAGAAAGTTTCCTTCCTCACCTCTGCTAATTATCTCTTTTCAGGGGCCATTGGGATAATGGCCATTCAATTGTTATTTAAAGGATTACACACTTTGAAAATTGAGCCCTGAGTTTGCCCTGATTCCTCAACTTGATATGATGCTCCAGTGTTCTCAGTTTGTACTTTGAAACTCTCATTCATTTTCCTCTTTGTAGCTTTTTGAAATGGAAAAGCCAGCCCCTTTCCATCCTTTCAGCAGACTCTTTCCATTTGCATTCTCCTTTCACAGCTTTTGAGTAGGCTTATGAGACCATGTCCCTCCTGCCTCCCCGCCCCAAATGATCAGGTCACCATTAAAAGCAGCTCTGGGGCTCGTTAAGTTCACATGCTTCTGGCTTGTCCTCTGCACTGAAGACCTGGTCCACTTCCCTCAAACTTATCAGACATGCTTTGCCTTGGATCCACTCCAGCCCCTTTGTCTCCTCCATCGATAGATGCCCCAGGCCTTGGCAGGAGTTTCCGAAACTGGTGGGTAGAGTCAGAATGGTCGGATGACTTCCCCTCTTACGGGCACAAGTTGCACAAGTCTGTGGCCATGGATTTGGACAGCCTGGCTGTGCAGCTGAATGAAGACTTTTAAGGAGCTTCATTCCATTCAAGAGGCAACAGTTCAAACACTCTTGAAGTCCTTCCAGAAACATTTATCAAGCCCTACTTGTATGCCTGGCACCTGGTTTGACCATTAAGGTTTCAGTGGGAAGCAGAGTCAGAAATGACTCCTGCTCCTGGAGCTTTCTGGCATATGTAATTATCAACTATGATAAGTGGTATAAGGTAAACCAACATAGGGTGGTCAGTGTCGGCTTCTCTGAGGAGGTCACATTTAAGGCAACTGCAGATAAAGAGGAACTGACATTGAGGAGAAAACCTGACAAATGAGAAGAGTTTTATGGTCGGAGAATGGCATGTGCAAAGGCCCTGAGGTGGCAAAGTGTCATTATGCTCTGAGGAAGGGACAGAAGGGAAGAAGAAACCAATGCCCACCTCTGATTTCAGTCTTACCCATGGGCACTATTGTTTCCTTCTCTCATTTTCTCCTACTCACCTCACCAACAGCCTCCACCCTCTGGTGAGAGCAGCATTTTACAAAGAAGGTGGAAGAAGATAATGTCCCCTTCTACCAAGGCATTTGGAGGAGGGCAGAGTTTTCCAGATGTGAAAGTAATAAGCTGATTGAAAAATTCATATTCAAATTCAGCTGTCACCCTCTCTTAGTCCGTAGGAATAGAAGTTAATAATCATCATTAGACTTCAAAAGGCCTTCCTCTAACCTCTGGAAGACAGCAGGGCTGGAGAAAGGGCTAAGTCAAGCAGCCAGGTGCCTCCATATCTGGAACCGCCCAGCCGGTGGGTGGATTTGAGAGTCATTGGACACAGGGCACAGGCAATTCCCACCAAGTGAATCTTTCCAAAGGGTATTTCCCTTTGTAATACCTTTTTCCAAAGACAGTATCTTGAGATGATAGTTGACCGATAATGAGAAGATACAGGAGGTGACATGAAGTGAGGATCAGTCTGTTCCACGATTGAAATACCAGGGATAAGATAATAGGAGACCTGGAGAAAAGGAAGCAAGCAGTGGCACTTTGGAGTACCTGAACAAAGAGACAGACACTCAGACCCCACCATCAGACGCAAGAATCCAGTTTCTGTCTGTCTCCCTCTCCTTTGTCACTATCAAGAACAACATGTAGTACAATAGGGGCTTCTGGGTTGTTTCAAGTCATTGCTCAGCCTGCACCAGGGAAAACAAACCAAAGGCATCCCCCAAAATAAATAGCAACAAAACTGGGAGACCCTCTTATGTTGAACTCTGTGACAACTTCTCTCTCTGAGATACTCTGTAAAATTGTAGCTTAATGATACTTATAAAGAAATAGGTGCCGAATGCGGGTACACATACATTCTTTGAGGACTCTCTAAGCACTAGGAGCTATGCTCAGCATGTTCCATGCACCATCCCACTTAATCATTTCAACAACCCTATGAAACAGTTGTCATTGCTATCTCCATCATTCAGATAAGAAAACTGAAACTCAGAGTGTTAAAAGACTGATAGCCAATGTCAGAGTCTCTGCTTCTGAAACTAGTATCTTGGCCTCTGGGCTGATACTGCTTTCCAGTTAGCAGGAGGGTGAGTTCTGTGATTTCTCACTCCTAAGTATCCTTTCTCTGGGGCCTTCTTATCTGTGACTGCCTGGTTTACCTTTCAGTGTTTACAGGTATATAACACGACACTGTTGCCTACAATGAAAACTTAATGACACCTACAGATTCGGTGCAGGTCTATGCTAATGTTGCATCATCCTTGCCTTGACCTGTGGTTGTCCCAGTGATTAGTAAATTGGAATATTGGCTGTACTTATTTCTTCCCTAATAAATGATCACGCCTTTTTTACAATCAATATAAGCTTGAAACTCAAATTTACCCATAAACAAGTACAGCAAGGCATCTTTGTTGCCAAGTTCCTGTCATGGAATCCTACTTTAAGGGGAAAAAAGTGAATTTAAAAAAATATTAAATGGAATCATGGTCCAAGAAATAAATGTCAACCAGTACTCGGCAAAGAGAAAACAAATGCTATTCCCCAGCCCATCCCCAGGAGAGCACACCCACTTACTGGAGCAGAATTTGAGGCTCCTCTGGAGGAAGGAAGCTTAGGCATATCATCTTCTACAAACTTTGGCCAGTCCTCCTTTGTTTCTCTTCCCATCACCATCTGGTAGGATGGAGACTAATCTGACCAAGATCGTGGAGTGTAGTTTTAGACTCTGTCCTATAATGGGCTTTTATCTTTCACAGATTGTTCCTTAGCAGTTGATGGGTACATAGATTAAATCCCCCTAATTAGACTGAATGACTTGGTTTCTTGTTTTAAGATATTAGCTTAAGAATCGTTGAACTTGGGGGCTAGGTACTTATAATTGGGGCTAGCACCACTTGACCAAACTGACCTAAAACCTCAGTCACTTTCATTGTTTTATTTGTTTTCAGCCATAATAATGATACTCAGGCACTTGGTGCATTGGCTGATCCAGCTGATTTTTCTGCCACTGCTGTCACTTATTGTGGATGTCTTTGGTAACAGGGGCACACGAGCTCTGTTCCTTAGTTCTAGGCTTTTCATGAGCAGGCAAGATGTTCTTGCCCCATGTCCTAGTGTCCTATTGTCTTTTGAAATGTAGCAGGAAGTGGCCAGTACAAATGTGGACTTTGGAGTCACAGAGCACTGGATTCAAGTTCCCCTTGCTTAGCTGTGGGACCTTGGGGAAAATAACATCTCTAGGCTTCTGTTTTCTCCTCTGTTTAAGAGGATAATCCCATGTTTTATGGTGTAAAAAGCAAGGATTGCATGGCCTGACTTCCTCCTATTGCCATTATTACTACTATTTTTATTATTAATATCATCATCATCATCTGTCATTGGTGAGGATCTTATATTTTATGAAAAACTTCTTTGAGTGATAACTTCTCTCTGATCTCCCAAGCTTGGCATGCCTCTGTTCTTGAAGCTTGGCTCTCCAATGCATGAGTTGAAAAAGGTTACTTCTCTGCTCTAGAACTTTTGCCTCTGTTCCTTCTAGACCAGGGCCCTCTGAGAAGAGTAGGAGAAAGGGAGGATGTTTTAGGCTTGAGTCTCTTGAGGGCCAGTCCACCCCTTGCTGGCAATTTCAGGGAGCACAGAGGTCCACATTTTCAAGAAGTGTGGCAAAGGAAAGGAAAAAGGTTTACAATAAATAGTGAATGGTTTCATTAAGTTTTGTCTTTGAATAAAGCTGAAATTGTGAAAACAAGTTTAATTTATTTAATAAACTGAGGCTATAATTGCAACTGTGCTCTAATTCTCCAAACAAAGAAACATTAATTTAGTGAGGTTTTGAGGTAGGGGATGTAATTTTTCTGATAACATTATAAAAACAGTACAACATAGAATCCTTCACTTCACATTTGATTTTCTCAGAATGATCACAAAGAGAGTCAAATATAGTTGAGTGTGATCCATTTTTCCAGGTGTTTCTCTCAATTCTTTGCTTTTGCAATCATTCTCTTTGGAAGCACCTCTCATAACATCCTCCAAGATTTGTCCTTCACATGTCTACCTTTGACAGTTCTAATGTGTCAGTGACTTCTGTGTGATTGGAGACATTCTCCAATATCACTTTCGTTGACTTCATGAAATCCTGCCTCTTTCTTAAGACTTGCAATTGAATTTATTTGCCTTGTGCCTAAATTGTATTTTCTGATATTTATAACAATAGACAAACTGAAAGATGTAGGTCTAGGAGCAAGGGTATTCTTCAGTAAGGAATGTGTGAGCAAGAACTAATTTTCTAATTTTGTATTTGGGTGGGGGGGGGTGGAGAAAGGGCTAAATAACTTGTGATTACTTATGTGGCTGTGAAGATTTAGATAGTTAATATCTGAATATGGAGGCTACTCCGGTATTCAACATGCATTTATTATTTAAATAGCACTTAAACCCCCTTTGTTTCGGTATCTGTATTTGCAAAATGAGCATCATTATATTCAAATCCACAAGGAACTGGGTTTGTTTCGTATGGCCCATTGTAAACTGGGCTAAAACTCATCAGGGCATTAGTGCTGTCTTAGACATTTCTTTTAGTTTGCTAGGCTGCCAAAAGTAGATACTGTGAAAAGGGTTGGCTTTCAGTAGTGGGAATTTATTAGTTTACAAGCTTACAATTTTGAGACTGAGAAAAATGTCCAAATCAAGACATCATAAGGCGATGCTTTCTCCCTGAAGTCCGCTGCTGGCAAACCTGGACTCCTCTGTCACACGGCAAGGCACACATGGCCTCTGCGGGTCTCTCCCTTCTCTTCTGGGTTTCATTGCTTTCAGCTCTTTGCTTCTGTGGCTTCCTTTTTCTCTTTCTGTTTTCATCCCATTTATAAAGGACTCCTGTAAGATGATTAAGACCCGCCCAGAATGAGGTGACTCATATCTTAATTTAAGATGCTACTCACCAAAGGATCCAATTCACAATGGGTCCATACCCACAGGATTGGATTAACTTTAAAAACATACTTTTCTGGGGTATATTCAGCTCCAAACCACCTCAACATTGCTGTCCAAAAGAACTTTCTTCAATAATAGAAAAGCCCAGAATTGCAGTTCTAACCATGGTAGCTCTAGAGCACTTGAAATGTGGCTAGTGTGACTGCCAAACTGAATTTTTAATTTTTTTTCACTCTAATGAACTTAAAATAACACTTAAATCCACCTGTAGCTAGTGGCTACCATATAGGTCAACACAATTCTATGAGATTGCTTCCATGACGCTGTCTCGTAAGAGTGGGGGGAGGGCACTTGATTCAGAATTCCCCCAGAGTCAAATTCAAACAGATAACCAAGCGATGCTCTATTGCTCACCTAAACAGCCATTCTTTTAAAAAAGATGCCAGCAAGGGCTTTTAATTTTCACTGATTCTCCACTCCTGCCTAATAGTGAGAGACAGGCCTTTCTGACGATCTAACTTCTGTACTTTTGTGCCTGACTAAAACCAACCTCATGGGTAGGTAAATGTCCCAGAAAACACCAGCCCTGTGGTGGCCTGGAGGTAGGCAAAATTCAACTCAGGGTAAAGATATGTTACAAATTAAATGTTGCAGTCGGTATGTAAAGTTGCAATAAATAGAAACTGAGTTACATCAAGGACAGAATTAAACCTTAAGTTTAAACTCCACAACACTATAATTAAAATTTAGCCTGTAGCAAATCATTCACTTGAGATTAAAGTAGTGTGGGGGAAGCAGAGTTTTGGGCTTACCTTGCTTTCTGCAATTTATAAGTCTGAGCTACCAAGAGCTAACAGCCCTGCCCCCAAAGCCAGCTCCCAATTAAAAACACAGTTTGAAAACCTTTAGGAGGCCTGAGGGGCCCCTTTAACAGAAGCTGCCCCTTCCCCCCTGCCTCAGTCTATGAACAAATTAAAAAATATTACCTGGTCCCCCGATGGTCCTCTGAGCTGACACGGTGTTTTCATTAATGCAACATTAGAGTAATGACATTGTGCTGGTGTTTTGCTTTAAAAACAGCCTGCTCCTCAACTGTTTAGAATACAGGCTTGGGGCTTCTGAACACTTTGTTCCTGGGAAATATTTTTTCAGGTCACATAAAGGAAAAAAAAAGAAGACAAGCTGTGTGTGTGTGTCTGTGTGTGCATACGCGCGTGTATTCTTTACATCCTGGCCTGGGTTGCTCAAGGCTCTCCACTGTTTTATTTCTGTTTGTTTTGCAAAGCAAACACAGGCTAGCCTAACCCTGGCGTTAACTCCTAAAGCTCCCAGGCGTTTCTAGTCGCCTGAAAACAGCCCCTCTCCAAAAAAAAAGAGGTTTCTCTCAGGTTGGAAATACGTCATTTCTGTAAAAGCAGCCTCAGGACCCGACGCTGAAACTGTGATTTTTATTTTCTAGACTGTGAACTGTTACCTCATAGACAATAATGGATTTATTCTGGTGTCTGAAGACTACACAAAGGTGAGTGAGAAATTTCCGCCAACTCAAAGTAACAAGCTCAGAATGTGCTTGGGTCAGGGGAAATTACGGTGTTAAAACTTGGAGACAATGATCTATATTTAAGAGGTAATAGCAGGAGATTATAAGACCTTATTTCCATCCCTCCAAGAATGTCACAGCCTTCCTCTCAGCAGGCCCCAAGGAATTTTTACCTCCCAGTGGGGGCGGTGGGCAGGGCCCAGGGTCTGCTCTCTCACTCGTAAAATGTTCAATTTATAGAACTCTTTGCCTCAGAGTTGTCTGTGCCACATAAAGAATTTTTGCCTCAAGGGTAGAGGTGCCTTATAGACTTTGGACAACTTTAAGAAGGTTTCCTCCTTCTGATACTTTATCTCCTTATTAAAAATACATATATTCCTACATAATTATGGTTTATGGCTTTCTTTCTAGATTTAGCTTTTTAAAACTCAAGTTATCTGAGTTCAGGGATTAACTTGGCCTCTCAATACCAAGGGACCGGGGTCCAGGGATAGACCAGGAATGTTCTCCACTTGATTGAGCTGTGTGCTGTGTGGGCGCGGAAGGTAAGGAGATGGAAGGAGACCGAGCTGGGGGACTGGACCCGGAAAGCAAAAGGGAAGGGGAAATCAAAATAATTGTTGTAGAGAAGCTGGTTTCCCCATTAAAACTTGCTGCCTTAAAACTTTTTTTCTGCAATTAGAAATAAAGTGGTATATTAAAGAAGGTATTATTTGATTTTATGATGGTTTCTAGTGCTAGTTCTCACTCCTTAACTAGTTTTGAGATCTTGGACCCAATAGTTAATCTTGCTGGGCCTTCTAAAATGAGGAGGGGTGACTACGTAAGGCTTCTACTGACTCTAAGATTAGAGGCTCCTAATAATTTATATTGACGTCCCTTATAAATCATTCCATCAACTGTGTGATAGGTCCATCCATGCTTAATAGATTTGTGAATTGTCCCTAAGTGTGGCTCTTTAGAATCTGAGCTTAATGGTTTGTTAATTTATAAACAGTTGCTCCAGGTAACATAAGGAGTTGTGCTTCAGAGGATTTCTACTCTTAGCCCTGAGAAATATTCTCAGGGTATTTTAAACACAGCTTTTATATGTGAAAAATTACATGGATGTGAGGAAAAACTACACTCCTTACACCCAAACTGCCCCTACGGTCTCCTCAGATATTGAACACCAGTGGACATCGGACAGTTGGTGGACATTAGACTGGATAAATGAGCCCGTAGAACAAGGCCAGACTCTGAGGAACAGGATATATGCAAACCTATGATAATAAGGTTTTCAGGGCAGCATTCTCTGGAAAGATGGTATGCCCTTTGGGCTGGGAGGAAAAGCCCTGAGACACTGAAGAGTCAACCAAGCGAGGGCCCAGGTTAATTGACTGTGAAGAGGAGCTTTGTTCTTCTGCCACAACCATGTAGGGCCGAGATGGGAACCTGTTCCTGGGGTGCAGGGTGGATGTGGCCCACGTCTTCCAGGGGTGAGTCCTGCCCTGGCCAACAAAGCTAACTTTTTTGGAAGAAGGAATGACTTCCACAGCTGTGGCCACTGCGTGGGGCTCTGTTCTCTGTCCTCTCTCCCTGTCACCAGACCTGCAGCGCTACCCAGTCAGCCCTCCAGCCTGCTCAGCCTGGGCTTGTTTGAGGCTGTCTGACTTCCTACACACCAATTAGGATAATTCTTCTTCATCTAACAACCAGTTCCACTGACACTGGCATATTTACACACACAAAGTACAAATGTCCTTCTAGCTCCTAGCAGCAGCACACACCCATGGAATTTGGAAAAGGTTCCAAGTTGCCCTGGAGGGACAAAGGCAATGCTCAATATGCAGTCGGAGAAAAGCCATTTTCTTCTCCACCATCCTCTCTTTCTTGACGTTTTGGAGAAGTCTGTGTTCCTTTCCAGGCAAAAACACCCAGGTGTGTAGCTGCGAGCACTTGGTTGGCTAGAGTTGAGGTTTAGTCCCAAAGCTTATGAAATTTAAGCAACTGGAAGTGGAGTGGCCCCCAGCCCCTGCCACCCACCCACCAGCACCCACAGTGGAGATGGGGACTCTGTACTGGGTACCGGCTCCTTCCAGGACATGGGCAGAGGATGTCTATTGTCCCTAAGCTCTGTTCTGCTGCACTGAATATGCCGTCTGGCTTGAGGCACCATGGGTGAGAGTGGTTCCAGGAACCAGGGGGGAATGCACGAGGATGTTAGTCCTTCATCCCACCGTTCAGGGATTGCAAATCCCAGCCAGTGCCAAGAACTGGACCTGACAAAGCTTCGACCTTTGTCGAAAAGTGGGACAGAAGTGGGAAAAGAACTTCTAGGCCTCCAATGACCTGAAGACAGCTTCTGACCCAAGAGGAGAACTCGAGAAATCCTTTGATTGGCCGTGCTGTCTCTGCAAGAGGCTGGGCATTCTTACTCTCCGTCAACATATCAACTACCTGGGGACACGACGAGAGTGTCTCTCAGAAAGTGATTCTGAGAAAAGATGGATCCTCAGTTGTGGGAAATTTATAAGGCCAATGAAGCGGCCGGCTACGGCTCCCTAAACAGATCATCCAGGAATTCTAAACAATTCTTTTTATTACTGTTTAGGAAGCTTTTCACAGCCTATTTCTGTCTGTGTAAAGTAGCGTTGTAATCACAAGGGATTGCGTGCCGATTAATGCCTTCTCCATCCAAGGGTAACGGTGTGTGTGCACACACAGGCGTGCTGCTCCCAGCATTCGCGCGGGGTATGTAACAGCCATACCTCGACACATCGTGGAAACCTACACCTCTCTGGACTGGTTTACTCCGTAAGCCCACAGTTGATTGTGACTCTTGAGACCTTTTCCATTTTTTTGTGACTGTAGTCCTGAAAACTTATTTTGCTTGGTGAATTTATTTTGCTTATTTTTCAGGACACAGACTGCCATTTTCATTTCTTCTAGGCTGTTTGGGCACAATATTTATCTCTGCTTTCCCATGTCTTTTTTTCTTCCCTGCAGACTGGAGATTTTTTTGGTGAGGTTGAGGGCGCTGTGATGAACAAATTGTTAACAATGGGCTCCTTTAAAAGGTAAGGATTTTATGGTGCCCTGTGCCTGCCCCCTCCCACCCCCCAAAAAGAAAAAAACTTTGCCTAAATAAAATAAAACAAACCAAGGTCAAATAAAGCAAGCCCAGACTTGACCCCAGGGCTGGTTTCTACTTGTGTTCATGCTGCAGAAGATCCCGCTGAAATCCGATGCCTCTTGCACGAGTGTTAAGAGTCTTAGAAACTGGGCTCACAATGAGTTTCCTGTTCGCCCAGCATAGAGCTTGTTGGAGGCCAGTATTGAAGCAAGAGGCCGCATTGTGGCAAGATTATATCAGTCTGAAGCAAGTCACCGCGAAGAAGGAGGACACATTGTCGCCTAGTCAGGGAAGAGGGGAGTGTTGTTTGTCTCACTTTGACAACCAAGGGAAACTTGCTAGGAACTCAGACCTCAGGGGTGGAGACGGATGCTTGGAGATTTGTGGATACGGTTTAGAAAATCAAGTAAAAGTCTCCAAAAAAGCCCTGCAAATTTCAGGCTGCTGCTAAAGAAAAACCCAGATCAGGTCAAATTCTCCCTGTGGCAGGTACCGCTTAGGTGGGTTGGGGACAGCTCCCAGGGACCCCAAGTGAAGCGTGGGTGGGCGGCCTCTGCTCGGCCCCGTGGTCTCAAGGGCAGCCAGCTGTGCTCAAGGGAACACTGAAGTTGGTGGGAACCCTGTCACCCACGAGAGCCGCACGTGGGCCATGTTTCCCGAGGAGGAACTCTGTCTCCCTGTCCTTGGGCTCCCCGGAAGAATGATGGTCTTTGAAGTGGTGTTTTAATGGGAGTATGCGATGCTGTTAAATGTATAAGAGCAGGAAATACAAGTCAGCTCGGCTCTGATCTACTGCACATCGGCCACTGGTGGGAAAGGCAGGCCCTGGTTTATTACCACCCCACGGCTGAAGGGCCAGGAAGTGTTAGCTCAGGAAATCGGACTTTTAAGCCAGTCAACAAGACCCACGGAGTGCTGTGCTGAAAGCTGGGAATTAAAAAATGATGACCCAATTTTTGAAATTCCATAGCTTGTTTGTGCCAGAAGGGGGTGAAGGGAGGGAATGATAAAAAACTGGCATGACTCCAGCGCTTCTGCAATCTTTGCCACATTTCCTTGCTCTCAAGCCTGCCTGCAATAGATTGCTCACTCGTGCTCACAACCGCTCAAGTGCAGTTTTCCATTTCCCCAGGAGTCTTTGCACCCAAGCTAGAAACTGCTTGGAGCTGGGCTTGGGTTGCTATGGAGTTTCCCACAACTTCTTGAAGTTTCCCACAGCAGTTTCTGGATCGTCTGCCACCCAGGGCACCACTAATTTTTCATTTCTTTATGTGGGTGTGTACATTTGTACCATGTTAACCTGTTTTCAGCTTGGTGGGGGAAGGAGATAACAGATGAAGAATAAGCACACACATGTTCCTCATTTGAAAGCGTATTTTTCAATTTCTTTAGCCCCCTTTTTTTTTTTTTCCTTTTTCCCTCTTGGATATTCCTTTCAAACTGTTGAACAGGAGAAAGAGAAAGCTCGTAGTGATATTCTAAATTGAATGTGGGCGAAAGCTTGGTCTGGATGAGTTTGCCTTTCTTTTACTCCCATAGTACCTAACATATTTGAGAGAAGAGAAGGCCTAGGGCCTTTACTCCGTCAGAAGTGTCACTGCTGTCATCTGGGAACTAGCGATAGACACCCTCAGTGGGGCCAGCAGAACAATGAGGGTTTGCGTTTGGGAGTCAGAGTGGCTCCAAATCTGGTCTCTGACTTAGGTGAAGTCCAGCTACCCCTCCTTTGGTTTCTCATGTGGAAAATGAAAATGATCATACCAATGACTGCCTTCCCTTATAATAATTCACCTCAAGCGCCCAGCATGGTGCCTGGCATATACGAAGGGCTCCCCAATTGCTGGCTGCGGCTGTGATTTTGTTGTTGTGGATCTTTGCCCAGCCTTGGCTTTGCTTTTGGCTTGGTAGCAGGTAAAACTTCTGCCACCCTCACGACAGGCTTCCCAGGGCACCTGGTGGTGGGACCCCTGGTGCTGGCATGCCCTAGGTCCCCTGGAAGCAGCCGTTAGTGCCCTGGCCCTTCCCAGCATGCAGTGCTTGTTCAGAGCGCAGTCTTGACGGTCCTTCCATTTGGAGGAAATCTACCTTTTGGAAGCAGTGCATGGATGCAGATGGAGGTAACTGGCAGCCCTCCAACACGGAAGGAATGCACCGCATTAAACCAGACCACTCCCAAACACGGTGCGTGAACCCTGAGTTGCTCTGGTGACATGGGTGAGCCCGGGGAAAGCTCAGAATCAGTTCACTGAGCTGAGCTCTCATCTCAGCAGATGGGACTGGCACAAAGTATTTTTAAATTTCTCTGCTTATACCCAATCATATAGAAATGAGTGTCCTGCGCAAGAGCCCTACAAAGCATCTTCTCCAGAAAGTGCCCCGAGAGAAGAGCACTATGTGCTTTATTAATTCCCATCTCCCTCCACCCCTCCCCTAGCTCTCTACTTTGCTTCTTCTCTCTCTAGGGAAGGGTGGCAATGCTTGCCCGCGTGCCAGCAGAAGCTTCTCCTGACTGTTCTCACCACTTACCTGGTGACTCGGTAGTCGACAGTGCCATCAGAGAGAAAGAACATCCATTTCCGGGCTGCACTTGTGTGTGGAAGGTTCACCAATATTGGTGCAAACAGATTAACAGCTTGAGGGAGTTTTGAGAAAGTGCCGTGGCAGGGTTAGTGTGCAAACAACCTAAGAGGCCAGGCTGGTCACTCCTGGTCACTTTAACTTGTCCGTTAACAGAAATATTAGACTTGGCTCTGTCCATCCAGCTTCATATGAAGTCTCTAGGGGCTAAATAACATACCAGTAGCTCTAGGGCCTAAATAACATACCAGTAACTTCAGCAGTAGGAAAATTATAACAGTGGCTGCCTTCCGTGAGCATCTGCCCTGCATCTGGCCTGGGTTGGGTTGACAGATCTTACTTCTTGCAATCTTCCCAATGTGTCTTGAGACAGTATGATCAGGTTTGGTTACATAATTTGTGGGATCCAGTGCAAAATGAAAATGTGGGGCCCCTTGTTCAAAAAGTATGAAGAATTTCAGTAGAGTGTCAGCAGAACATCAGATCAAGTGTACAGCTCTGTATGACTGCACAGTTTGCACAAGCATGAAGCCAGCCCTGAGTATTAAATGCCCATTTTATAGATGGAAGTAATGAGGCTCGAAAGTTTAAGTACTTGTCCACACTCTGCGTGGCAGAGCTGGATTCAAACAATCTGCTGCTAAGCACAGTAAGAATTTTCTGGCTTCTGCCCTTTGCCTGGTTCTGTGTATGATGGCATTATGTATGATGCCTTCTTCAGCTTCATTTGAAAGGTGAAGGATAGCTGAGGGAGATGTTGGCTCAGCAGTATCTTATCTGGGCACACAGAACTTTCAGGATGGAAGGCCAACAGAGTGATAATATCTCCCGGACTTCGCTGAAGTTGATAAATTGTTAGACCAAAGCCTATCCCCAGCTTTCCCATGTTTTCTCATATGATACCACATTTCTCATAAGAAACACCAGCTTTTTGTGTTTCAAACAGCAAATGTCAAATACTTCTTCATTCTTATCACTGAAAATAAGGACTCCCTGATACATGACTCGTGCAGGGTTTCTCATATCATCAGTTTTCCTTTTCTTGATCATGTTCACATCTAGGAAAAGCCTTGCATTCATAGTCCTCAAAATCCACACTCTATGGTTCTGCTGTTGTTGATAGTGACATGAACCTCTGGCAGCTACTAAAATAAAGTCTGGTTTTATTAGAATTCATTTATTTCCTTCTCTCTTGCCCTCAGTGGTAAAAGCTCAATGTTGTCAAATATCCAAGGGAGAAGTGACAAAAATAACAGAGCTGATCATAGGAGGGCATTAAAGGTTCCTGACAGGAGAGTCTACTCTGGACTTGGAAGAAGACTTCAGGTTGAGAGCCAAATTCACCACTGTGTGGCCTTAGACAAATTCCTCAGTTTCTGTGAGCTTCAGTGTCTTCACCTTCAGAATAGGGCCCTCAGGGCATTTTGTGAAAATTAACCCAAATAAGTTATGTGAAGATGCTTTGCAGACTGCAAAGCCATTGCAAATAGGAGGTAACATTAGCCCATGGATTAGATGCCCCAGTGTCTGAGATCGCTCTTTCATTTCTCCTGTTTTTATTTCAGTTTTTATTATCATTAACACCCCCCAAAAGGGGATTATTACACCGAAGTTATCTCTGCAGCACAGTTTTGGAAGTGAACCTCTGTGTCTGGAATCTACTGGGCATTAGCATCTCCTGGGGAGCTTTCAAAACACACCCATGCCCAGGCTGCACCCCTGGAGATTCAGAGCAAATTGGTCTGGGAATGGAGACCGTGCCTTGATGCTCTTTACAAGCTGTCCACATGATTTTTACGTGTGGCCAGGGGCAAGAATCCTACGTTAAAACACCTGGGTGCCAGTCCAGACGCTGCCACTTAGGAGCTATCTGACCATTGGCAACTTTAACATACCAAATTTGAGTTTTCTCTACAGCCAAGAATTATTCCTGCAAGCGAGGGTTAAATAAAACAATGCACGAGTAACTGAAGTGTCCCCAGCTTGAGGGGCCATGTATGCTTACAACCTGTTCCCCTGAGCATGGTCTCCCCTCATGCCCATAGGGGAGAGGCCTTGCAGAGCACCTCCAGCTGGCACGGAGGAGCCATTTCCCAAAACCGGGGCTCCTGCATGTAGCTTTCAGATCCAGGGCCTCTACCACCTTCTTTTTCCTCCATTCCTCTTCCTCTTTTTTACTCCAAGGCAGGCAAAGCAAAATGTTTGATGGGCTCCTTTCCTACACAGATGAGTCCCCTGCCCATCTTTCTGAGGTCTATTGGGATTATCTTCTGGGAACCTGCTTCCTCCCCTGGGGAGTGTGTTAGAGGGGCCCCATCTTCAGCACTGCACAGAGGCTCCAGGGGGACTCTCAGGCATTTGTGTTTACTGGAGCAAAACACAAAGCATAGAAGCAGCAAGTGCAAAACTCACATTGACTCTCAGGTTCAATCTGCCAGAATGAAATGCTCAGCAGATGCTATGAAGACATGAAAACCGGTGGCCTTTCTGTTCTCTTCCCACTTCATCTCCCTTCCCCTACAAATAATAGAACACAGCCTACCAGAGTTGAGTTGGGCTTTAGCCTGGATCTGAAGTGCTAGCTGTTAGATAAGAGGGACAAGTCTGACTTTTAGGACATTTGGACCAGGGAAGATTGAAGGGAAACTTGAAATAAGTTCAATTTGGATGGAGCCTAAGGAAAGAGGAACAGCTTTCAAAAAATGAGTAAAAAAATAAATAAATCCTCATTGAAGGATGAAAGAGTGACTGTTGCTTTTATCAAATATCCAGAACCTGAGCGCTTGCCCTGGATTTTTTGCTTTTATCAAACATCCTGTGGTTTCTGCCAAAGGATCTCTTCCTTTGTTCTCTATGTAACTAATTATGCTTGAGGACAGAAAAGCCAATTGCGGCACTCTGGGCCTTTGGCTGGCAGAGAAATTGCTCGCAAAGCAATTGTATTTGCTTTGGGAGCTACCCATTGTCCCCCTCTCTCCCTCTTGGCCTTTGTCTTTTCCATTTTCTGCTGTGCCTGGTGCAACTTGCCTGAGCTCTGATCCCCACAAGACCGCTGTGAGGCCTGGCAAATGTCCTCTTGCTGAATTAACATGGTTGACTTCTAGAAATCCCTGGAGCAGCTTCTTCTGCTTTGGAAATCACCTTTCTAAAAAGGTGACCTAGGCAGAGTTTAGGACTTGGACTGTTTCTACCCCATCTCTGTACAGTGGCATGCCCACTGGCAGGAGACGGCAAGTTTTCCCTGTCTTTGGTAATGCCTTACATTTTTGCAAAACGCCCTGGCCATCGAGTCTAAGATGTTAAAGGAAAAGTCTGTTTTGTTTTGAGGGCTGCTTTCCTTGCATGCTGAGTGCCCCACGGATGCTTAATACTCAACAACTCATGTAATGAATGTAATGACTTCGAGCTTCCTGTTGACCTGACCATTTCCACAGAAGTATGCTTTGTCAGAGGTGGCTTTGAAGGGAACAAGAAGACAGACTGGCTTGGACAAGTGTGCTTCTTAGCCAAACTTTCTGGAATGCAGAGACATGAAAATTCCAATGAACCGCTCTTAAAACTCTTCAAGCTGCTGCTTGAAGATCTGCAATTACTCATCTTTATCATACAATCAGGATGCCTCACTTATTGAATACTAACTATAGGCAAGGCATTATTCTAAGCACTTTACATGCATTACTTAAATTAATCTTCCCAACAACTCCATGAAGCAACTACTATCATTATGTCCATTTTATGAAAGAGGAACAGGAAGTGGAGCATTTCAGAGCATTTCAGGAACTCATTTAAGTTTACCCACGGAAGTGAGTGGTGGAGATGGAATTTGAACTCATGTCTCTTGGATTCCAGAACTTGTGCTCTAGTTACTACACATCATTTTCCATAGCCAGAGCAGACTAAAGTATTTTCTGCAGAGATTTATTTATTTTTCTTATTCACTTTTGTCTTGCCCCAAAAGTTAGTTGAAAAAGAAAAAAAAAGTTTGTTGAAAGAAAGTCTTTCAATCAAACTCAGAGTCCAATGTATGTTAGGACTTGGTTCTGCTACAAATAGTAGAAAACTCCAAAATAACAGGAAATTGCTGGCATAGTAGGAGTCTTTTTTCTCTCTTATGTAAAAGAAGTCTGAAAATGCTAATGTAGGGGGCTTTTTTTGTAACTGTGGGACTACAACCATAACTTTTTTTCTCTACCTTCCTCCAAGTTGGCTTTCAAACTCAAGGTTACTTCATGGTCCAAGATGGTTGCTAAGCTCCAGCCATCATATCTGCAATCTAGGCTGGCAGAGGAAGATTCATGCAAGTCCAAAAGGCCAAGTCCATTTTCTTCATTAAGCAGCTTCCTATATAATAATTCTGCTTAGTCACAAGGCCTCACCTTGCTACAAAGGAACCTGGGAAATGTGCATAGAGAAGAGTCAGTCCTAAGGCAGTAGAGGGGAACGGTCATTGGAGACTCTTTAATAGTCTTTGCCACATCCAGCATGGCCCAATTTGCTTAAGACTACGCAAGTTCTCTAAGTATTGACACTGCATTCCTGGGATATCCATTTCGAAAATCCTTGAGAACTGAGACTGTTCACAACCCCCTGTACGGCCCACTCCCCACATACCCAGGTGCCGACATGGACGGACTCGAGCGTGTGCCCTGCACGGGTGCTACGCACAGTGCCGCACTGTGGGTGGGTTGCTGTGAAGGGTAGACAAACTTGTGGAGCCCAAGGAAGCTCCCCCAGCATCTAAGGCTCTCACCTCAAATGGATTTTGCATTTACTCATTCCCCCAAGCAGAATCCGCTGTTTCCCTCTATTTTCTGCTTTAACAAAGAGGTAAAAGAAATCGAGTCTTTTTTATCATGATCCATTTCTCCTTTGGTTTACAAGTAAAGCTAGTTTTCACGAAAGGATGAGGGAATGGGCCAACAGCTGGCCATGGGGCACACTCACTGGGCACGCATGCACGTCGTCCCTCACCCCAGGATCAAAGCGATGTGGTGGGAGGGCAACACTCTTCTCTGAGTGGGGACGCGGTTGCTTTTGATGCTGAAAGGTTCTTGGCCTTTCCAGGGTCCTATTGCTTTGAAGGGCCCTCCCTCGCTTTTTGGCTCTGGGGCACTCACACTTGTTTGTCAAATCAAGGCTGGTTCAGGATGAACTAAAACTGTCTCTCCTTGAGGTTGGCAGATGCCACCCATGAATAGATGAGTCAAGGAAGAGTTCCTATGTCTAGGCCAGCAGTGGTCCCCAGGAGGATGTGACAGGTTGTGTGAGTCCCCATTCCTGCCTGCAGGATAGTCACAACTAAGTTTGGAAGAGAATTTTACACACACAGGAGGTAATCTAAAATGCATGGTCAACCTGGCTGCTAGAATTATTCAGGGAGCTTTTTTTCCCCCCCTTTTTTTTTTTTTTTCAAATGTTACATTCAAAAATATAAGAGGTCCCCAAACACCCTCCACCCCCCTCACCCCACTCCTCCCACATTAACAACCTCTTTCATCATCGTGGCACATTCATTGCTTTTGGTGAATACATTTGGAGCACTGCTGCACCACATGGATAATGGTTTACATTGTAGTTTACACTCTCCCCCAGTGCCCCCCAGAGGCCATGGCAGGACATACAATGTCCAGCATCTGTCCCTGCATTACCACCCAGGACAACTCCAAGTCCTGAAAATGCCTTCAAGGGATAACTGGTACCACGTCCCCAACCCAAAACAATTAAACCTGGGGCTGGGAGAGTGCCTAGGCATCAGCATATGTATACATACTTTTGAAGTTTGCCAGATGATTCTAAGGGGCAGCCAGAGTTGAGAGCCACTGTTTTGAACAAATGCTAGGGCATGGCAATGGAGAGTAAGTTTACCTCCCATTTCCCAGATTCTTCCAGATCTCCATGAGATCCTTAAGGAACAGGATATCCTCTGGGAATCCGTGATTGGGTAGCCCCAGGCTTAGAGTGGAAGAGACCCAGGTTACATTCCAGCCCCTGCTCTTAGGAGTGCGGTAGGAAGCTTGGACCAGTGACTTCATCTTCCTGAGACTTGGTTTCCTCACCATTTCTGCACAATTCTTGGGTAAACGTTAAAGACGTAAATATATATATATATTTAATGTGCAACCACACCCGTGGCACAGGAGAGAACGCCTGCGCTGCTCACAGAAAGCAATTACTTCGCTGCTTTTTATATTATCAGCACCTGCTGGTGAAGGTGCTTTGGTGCTCTTAGAGCCCTCTTCTTTGTCCACAGGATGAGCGAGTCTGGCTCTAATCTCCCCTCTCAGGATCTACGGGGCCCTATGCCCCATGGTATACCCCGTGGGCCTGGCGCCTCGCAGGTGCAGCCACATGAAGCTTATTCTCTGCTACTGATGAGTGCTCATTACCCAACTTGCCTTGGTAATTTCCAGCCTGAGGGCTCACAAACGAAGAGGGCCAGGATCATTTAAATTCACCCCCACTGCTGTGTTCGATGTGCTGTTTAAGAACAGTTCCACCTCGGGGAGCAGTTGCTGTGGAGCGGGCTGGTGATCAGTGCAAGGAGAGGCAGAGCCCCCTTGGATCTTCTCTTAGAAGTGTGAGCTGTCCACTCCTCTGGCTGTTTGAAATGCAAGTGGAAGGAAAGGCCTCACGGGGTAACGGTCCCTTCATTAAAATGTTTCTATCCCCTGCCCCCTCCGCCATCAGGTACTTTTCCCTTGCAAGTTGAAAGCTGCCCCAAAGAACAGATAATACTTGGTATTACATGCCACTTTCGTGAGTCACTTTCCTCTTCATACTTTTAAATTCAAAGTTGCTTAATAATGCCCTGCGGGGAGGCTCTATGTCAAATGCCTCCCTTGTCCTGCCTTTTACTGTTGTATTTGCAGACATTAAGATGTTTCCAGATTGGTTTTAGGCAAACAGCCAAATGGAGCTCATTCAGTGAATCATTGCAGATAAAGCACCTAGCCTCCTGGGCACATAGTAGGTGTCTAATACGTGCTGGTCCTCACAGCCACTGGCAAGTCTTGCTGAGCTAAGTTTGTGTCTTTGAACCCCACCTGCTAATTCTCAGAAGAAATATTTTTCTTGGTCATGGTTTCTGTCCGGCTGGAAGAGAGCAGTATCAGGAAATGGACTTGAAACGCATCCTGATGCGAGGCTTCTGTCCTCCGAGGCCTGGCGGCACAGGGGCACCGCCGGCTGCCCAGGCTTTGGTTTTTCTGTATTGCTTTGAGTTTCTCCGTCAGAGATTATATCTGCCTTCCGTGGAAGCTTCAAAGCTTTGGGACTGGGGCATGTTATCTGCGATGAGAATAAACCTCCACAACAGTGCACACAGCAGTCGTGGGCTGGGCATGATTCTCTTCTGGGCTCATTTTAGTGCCTAATGAAAGCAGGCAATTACCACGTCCTTTAACTATAATCTGCCGAACAGGATACAGGTAGCCGCAAAGTGTAGTTATTTAAAACAGCAACAAAATCACTTCAAAAAGGGTAATAATCTTTAAGTCTCTCCTTCTGCAACATCTAGTTAGGGCTGTCAAAGCGTGGAGAGGACGGGAAAGGCTGGTTTTGTTCCCAGGCTTCCAGCAGTACTATCCGGAAAGCCTCCTTTGAAAGGAGAACTGCGGATCCTGGTCTGGGGCCTGCCCCGGCGCTATCTAGTTTAGTTCCAAGGTGTAGGCAGGTGCCTTTGAAAACCTCCAAGGGGAATCCTGTGCTTCCTGCCAACTGTCTGTCAGGGGGGTGGTCACAGCGTGGGGCACTCGCGGGAGCTCTTTGCCTTGCAGTGAAAGTTGATTCTGGACATTGACTTTGAGAGCTCATCTTGGGCTGCACTGCCTGTGGCATTCCAGTAAGGGACACAGCAGGCATCTGAAAGCTGAGTGTTTCCTACACTGTCAGAGCCTGCGGCAGAGCAGGATGCAGGGTGAGGTGGGTTCAGCTTAGCCCCTGGCTAATTCTCTGCCACTTATTAGCAATGTGGCCTTGGGCAAGTTATTTAGACTGGCCGAGACTCAGTCTCAGAGGAACAATTAGCTCTATCTTGTAGGGACCTACTTAGAAGAGTTCCTTGCTAGCAGCTGCTCAGAGTTCCATCGGTATCGGCTGCCGTTAGTATGCCCCTCTAAGTTCGCACTCCTGATAACCCAGCACTGTATCTGAGGGTGCCTCGCAGCGCTGCGCTAACAAAGGGGAGGTTTGCCACTGCACCATACGTGCCAGTGGGCTAAGAACTGCTAGGAGACCTGTCCATCCTCCAGCCAGCTGGGAAAAGCCTGAGCCCCTTCCCGTTGCCTTAGAGCCCACTCCCACTAGTGGGGGAGAAAAGCACGCTAGTGATGCTAACGGCAGCTGCCACCCTGCCTTCTGCTGAATGCTTCCTCAGTGCCAGGCACTGTGATACAAGCAGCACATCTGTGATCTCCTTCACCCCCGTGATCACCCTGGAAGGGAGTCATTATTCTCATTTCACGGATGAGGAAACTGAAGCACAGGAGAGTTAAAAATATAATAAGTGACCAGCATCTGGGTTTGAGCTCATGTATCACTGACTTCACAGCTGGCCCCTTACCGGTTCTGTCGCAAAGTCTACCCTTGAGCTTTTGGGAATGGTGCAGCTTGTAGATCTGAAAATAACAAAGAATGAAATGGCTTCCTGTTGTCCTGGGAGAACTGGACATGACTCAGAGATAACACGTTACACAGAAGGAGTGGGCTGGACTTTTTGGTATCTGAAGAGCACGTTTACCCATTAGTAGTAACAATCAAGGAGACCACATCCTTTAACACTTCTCAGTGAAATTCCTCTTTACCTTTTAGTTCCCAGAACAACTCGGTTAGGCAGGGAAAGCATAGCTTACCAGTGGGGAAGTCAAGCCGCCTGTGTAAGGCTCCGAACAAGGCACACAGCACAGTCCATTTCAGTGCACTTCCCTGTCCCTAAGTAGCCAGAGCTCAGCAACCTCTGTGAATCGTTTTACAGATGGGAAAATGAAGGTTCAGAAGAGGGTAAAAGCACAAGGCCACACTGAATAGATGGCACAAACAGCCTTTCAGACCAAGGCCACAGAGCATCCATGCCTGTCGGACTCCAAGCACACGCACGTTCCAGCTGTAGGGATGGGCTGGGCAGCAGGAAGAGGACTGAGCCAGTAACAGTCGTGCCGTGTGCTGGGAGGGAGGCCCTTGCAGGGACATCTGGAGCGACGCCCAGCGTGAACGTGGCGATGGCAGCCTGCTGGGCCAGCAAGGGCCCGATTAGAGCTGTGCTTTATGGGCCGCAGTGGATCCTAGGGACTGTCCTGGTTCGTGCCAGGCCTGTGCCCATGTTGAGTGAATTTCTGTGAGAACTTTGGGGACTTTTCCCAGCTTAATGTTTCGCTGGTTCGTAGACTTTATTCCTGTCTCAAATGAACGTTCTGGTTGTGTGTGCAGTAAGGAGTGAAGCCAGAGGACAGTGACAAAGCTAGAAAAGATGTTCTGATGAGGAGGCCTTGGGAACTTGCGGGCGACTGTGGGACCGCTGGCAACCTTTTGGGCTCTGCTGCCCATGGAATCCTAAGGGTGGACGGTCAGCAGCCACAGCCGGCTCTTGGCTTAATCTGTATCTGCAATGTCCATCGCCTGTCCAGATGCATCACATTTTGCAGAAGACATCATGATCTCAGAATTGTCCTTACCTATCCATGATTCAGTCAATCAGGCATTCACTCACTCAGCCTCTAAACGGAGTGCCTTCTCCGTGCTGGGTGCTTCGCTAGGGATAGAAACAGTTCCAACGCCAGTGTGCAGTCTCGTGCTTCTTCTAAGGAAAGCCTTATCTCCATTCAGCATAAGTATTGTGCTCTTCTTGAAAGAAATTCCTGGGAGGATGATTCCATCCAGCCATTTAGAGGGGCTCATACTGAAGGGTTGAATCTCACCTGAGCTGTGTAACTCGGGCTTGGGGGCTGGAGGGCAGGTGGGGCTGCAGGTCTCCTTTAGCTACAACCCACCTAAATGCTATAACATGCCACTAGAAACTGCCAGTCACCTTCACTTGGTAAAGTTGTTGATGGGGGATTAAAATACTGGGAGCAATTATAAATTAACACCTTTCTGCTACTGAGTAAAGACCGTAATTGGGACGAGTGTTATGCTTTTATCACAGAGGGAAGAAGGTCTACTTTCTCTCATAAACTGCACTGTCTACCAAAAAGAACAAATACATCCACTATTAGGGTGGTGGCACAGGGGGGCGAGAATTATTATTGGTGGATCTGCTGGTTTCTGACAAATTGTCAAAGTGCTAGAGACATCTTGACCCAGTCCTGTTTCCTGTTATTTGAGAGAGAGAGAGTATCTGGCCATTTCTTAACCCAAGGACCATTTCTTATGCCCTTTCCAACTCTTTAATCCTGGAGACATGGCCCCAGTGGATAAATCCCAGGATCCAGAATCCAGGGAACAGCATATTCCTTTGGGGTATCCTTGTCCACACAAAGTGTCCTTGTTTAGACCATGCTGCCTGCTCATCAAGGTGGGGTATTCCCATCTCCCTTCACTCTTCCTAATACCTAGGTCCCTTTGCTCTTCAGTTTTCTAAAAGGTGACATGACTGGGTCTCCAGTCCTGGACTTTGTCAGGTTCCTTGTTTGTGGCTCTTTGCTGGTACAGAGCATCATTTGGTTCCATATGTTCTTTTCTAGTCAACTTCTTTTCCATTCTTTCCAACAGAATTACCCTTTATGATTACCAAGCCATGTGTAGAGCCAACAAGGAAAGCAGCGACGGCGCCCATGGTCTGCTGGATGTAAGTATGGTGCAGTCAGCCAGGAAATACCAGCGTGTGTCTTTGTCTCTCTGTGTGAGCATAGCTCCTCCTCTGGAGTAATACATTTATCTTTTTTTTTTTTTTAAGCTATGAATGTTTAAACGTATTTACTGATTTTTTTACTCACTAAGAGAAAAGCTTCTACTTAAACCCAAGAGCACTTAGGGTACAATTGTTATGTTAATGACAAACAGATCTAGTCTTTGATGGATTAATATAGCAGTATCCTTTTGATGGATAGAAAAAGGGAGAAGTGTAGTATTTATGTAATCTAAGTATCCTTTAAAAATAAAAAAATATTTAACTCTGGAAAAAAAAAAGGGAGACGTTACATCAATTCTCTCATTCTCGTGTAAAAGAGAGTTTGTTTTGGTTTGTAAGATAGCTGTTAGCCTCTGAACTAATTCAGAGTATGATCACAGATTCTCTCCCCAGGCATGCAGTTGCTGTTTCAGCATCATTTCCCTTGATCTTGTTCCATTAGTGATGTCCAAGTTGTGGATCAATCAATAGAGCTATTGTATCATTAGAAACCGATTTCCAGACTGGCAAAAACAAGTGTTATAATTTACTCCCTGTTTAACAATAGAATTTACAATGTGCAGACAGTGGAAATTTGGCCACCAGTGACCTGAAAACTCATGAAGAAGAGCTATCGTGTGGCTCTGTATAGTCTCACGTGTGGGTATAAATATAGTCCTTGCAGGCAATCATTTTGTACGTGCCAAAAATTAATTGAACATTTAGTTTGAAACACAACATTTAGGGAAGCAGACTTGGCCCAATGGATAGGGTGTCCGCCTACCACATGGGAGGTCCGCCAGTTCAAACGTTGGGCCTCCTTGACCCGTGTGGAGCTGGCCCATGCATAGTGCTGATGCGCTCAAGGAGTGCTGTGCCACACAGGGATGTCCCCCGCATAGGGGAGCCCCACACTCAAGGAGTGCACCCCATAAGGAGAGCCCCCCAGTGTGAAAGAAATGCAGCCTGCCCAAAATGGCTCTGCACACACGGAGAGCTGACACAGCAAGATGATGCAACAAAAAGAAACACAGATTCCTGGTGATGCTGATAAGGATAGAAGCGGTCATAGAAGAACACATTGAACAGACAACTGGGGGCGGGGGGAGAGAAATAAATAAATAAATCTTTAAAAAAAAAAGGAAGCACAACATTTAAAGCCATTTTGGTTTTGAAACATAAACGTACACTTTCTCAATTGCAGGTATAAAATCTTGCGAAGGGATTACTTAAGGACCAAATTTTTATACCCGGCTCCCATACATCACCCTGTATGACGTTATTTTTTACTGTATACTTACTGTTTATGACTGTTCATGTGTTTTAGTGAGAGTCACTACGTCTTCTCCAAACCTACATTTCCTAACCTTGGCACGAATATTTTCACCCTTCAAAAGTTCCAAAGACTTACCAAATCCAATGGATGTGTCATGATGATGGGAACGAGTGTTGTTGGGGGGGGGAGAGGGGGGGTGGGGGGGTAGGGTTGAATGGGACCTCACATATATATTTTTAATGTAATATTATTACAAAGTCAATAAAAAAAAAAAGTTCCAAAGATACATTTTCATCATTAGGCTTAAAAAACTCAATGGCTTGAACCCTTCTGAATGATAATGTGCATTTTAAGTTTTTAATCCCATATTTACATAATCCCTTTGTTTACCCATCTATTGAGCTGGCTGGAATTGTTTGAGTGCCTTTCCCCCTGGCCTTAGGGTGAGCTGCCCCTGTGCCTTGTTCCCTCTAAAGCCTCCTTAATCCCTTTATTCATTCTCTCCTCCCTCTGACCCATACCACCAAAGACTGCTAAAATGTCACTGCCCATCCCATGAGGTACAAAGGCACAGAATTGCTTCATACTTTGACCACCCTGGCCTTTTTGAAAGATGATTATTTTTCAAGCTATAAAATGTAACAACTAAACTACAGGACTGCAAGGTTGCATTTGGTGGACACAGTTAAAAGTTCACGCTTTTATCTGACCCTGATCCCAGAGTCCTGCGATTCAGGGAATGATATGGAAGGACTCAGGCAAATCGGAGCAAGCATTCCACTGACCAAAATCTGGGAGGGCTGGTGATAGCCCCAGCAGATTTCTTGTTATGTTTCTTTAATTTCTAGCCTGAAGTAGGGAGACTTAAAGCATGGTTAGAGGTATATACGTTGTTATTTTATTTAAACTGAGATAATCCCCCTATTCCTAATTCTAGTCCTGAGGGTTAAAGTGCTCAAAAGTAGGATTAAGCAGCCCTCACTTCAGAAAGCAAGGTTTGGCATTTCAGGTCTCCGATACATGCATTACCACCAGAAGAGGTTCTGAGGTTTCACTGAACCTGCCTTCTGGTAGCCAGGCTCTGCCAATGTCATCGCCTGTCTCTCACGTTCACCCACCACTTGCATATCTGGCATACCTAGGTACAAAGAACCAACTGAGGGGGAACTTGGTATTTTCCAGAATTCAGGAAATTGAATTATCCACATAGGAAATATCACAGAGTAAACAATCCCGCTGCTTTTTTAAATTAAAATATTCTGAAATAAAGATTAGACTGTCAATGCCTTCTTTTATAGAAGGAAGGGGATTTTCTGCAAGGATAAAATCACATGTTTATATATATATAGTTATCATTTTTTCCAAGTCCAAATATATAAGTGTGCGAAAAGGCAGTTTAAATCCTACATAATTCGTGGGAGGCATTAAAATCAAGTATCTACAATTTTTGCTTAGTTCACTGCATGACATACAGTGATGGAGAACGCGGAATCACCCTTCAGAGGGACAGCCCCTTGAATCACCATTTGAAATTAGTTACATGATTCCTGCCCCTCAGCATTAGGCTGCGAAATATTAGCCCCCAGAGGGGAAAGGTTTAAGCATCGCCTGGTGAACTTCCTTTTTCCTCCCAGTGATAACCCTTGTATTAGATCATGTTTATTTTACTTGTAAATCACATCTCACTACCGGGGAGTTCAAAGTTTTAAGATGTTAGTTTTGAGATACAGTATCCAACCATTTTCCTCCTAAATTTAACTGGAGCTCCACTGTTTTTAACACGATATCAATCTCTCTGGAAGAATAACATTGTCTTTATGTAAAGCCATAAGTTAAACCTAAATTTTTTTGTACGTGATACATTCTTTTTAATTAATTGAATTCTTCTTTTTAGCCTTATAATGCCTTCCTCGCTGCAGTTAAATGGATAATGACCGAACTTGTGTTGTAAGTACATTTTGCTGCATTTTAAAAGAGTATTACTGTTTTTATATTATAAAGTGAATTGGGAGACAGTATTTCATGCTTTTAACAGTGATTAGTCCTAATCATCTGAGATAACCTCATTGAACATATCAAAATATTGAACACTGAGGCCAAAAAATTATCTTTTATTAAGTTATTCATGGTCCTGCTTATGCCCTTATGTCATTGTTTAGCAGACGAATAGCTTGCAATACACAAACCAAACCTATTTACTGTGGTTAGTGTTAAATTTAACATGAATGTCTGGCTGTTTTTAATGCAGCCTGGGTGGGCTGTGGTCAGAAGAACAGACAGCCACGGTTGTCCACCAGGCTTCCTCGGGTGTCTCGGCGTTCGTGGGCTGGGGATTTCCCTCAGGTGTGATTTGCCCTGTCAAATTATGGTCCTGCATGGAAGGTACCAGATGCATCTGTGACTTAGGTCAGACTTGAAATGGCATGGACATGAAAGGCTTGACTTTCTGGACACATTACAGCAACACTGCATTACACAAAATGGAAGTATTCTGTGGACAAGCATGTAAATTAGATAATTTAAACTGTACCAAACTCAGTCTTATTTTTCCCCATTAAGGCTCCAGTCTTTTGGGTTTAAGGTGAATTTCTTGCCATTTGATGAACCAACATTGTTTTCTTGATGGCCTTAATGAGATCTATGTTAACTTGACAAAGTTGATAGATTCAAGGGGAGAGTAGGTCCCCATGTACCTAAGGGACAGGGAAAATGCAGATAGTGGATTTTGATGGAGAGTGAACTGCTAGGGAGTATAGCCAAGAGGCTGAAAAATAATGACTGGAGTTTTACCTATCCCCACTCATTTGGATAGTGATTTTCATTACTTTTACATTCTTTACTAACAATTGAGAAATTTTGGTTTTTCAAGAAGTTGCATTGTGGCATAATTTCATAGATATCTGTGTCCACCCTCCACAACTGCCACCCCCCCATCACATTAGGTCTAAACAAGTTTGATTTGCATTCTACATTTTGAAGCATCCTTTATTACTATAGTCCAGGTAGAAGAAAATATTCTATTTGTATTTCTGAACCAAGGCAGGGAAGATCTTTAGAAACTGGCTTTTTACTATGGAATCAAAATATATGGTACAAGGGTGACTAATGAGAAATAACTAGGAAACTATTTCAGATTATAGAGCAGGAATTTTCTCAACAAAGAGTCCTTGAGTCTAGCTCAACCTGATTTTGGGCTTTGGCTGGCATTCGTGATACACTAGTCTTTCACGAGTAGATCAAGCCCAGGGAAAATGCAGGTGTAACTGCACCACCCTATCATACCCCCAGGTGCTTTCAAATGAGGTGAGCAATGACAGATAACACGGGAAGCCACTGCTGCATGCAGGGTGCACGTGACCAAGTGACGTTGGGCTTTTTCATCATCTGCTTAGGTTCCTGGTGGAATTTAACCTCTGCAGTTGGTGGCACTCAGATATGACGGCTAAAGGTAAGCAACAACTGGTTTCTATTTCCTAGCTCAGAGTGAGAAACCCTGGGTTCCCTGGCTGCTTTTCATTAAGGATGTGCTCTCATAAAAGTACCCAGGACAAAGTGATGATTTTTCAGCTCCGTCAGAAATCACTCTTTGCACTAAGTGCAGCTCCATCCAGTCTGAAGCAAAATCCCACAGGCTGTACTCGGTCCACGTATACTTTGATGTGTTTCCTTAAGAAAGGCTTTGAGGTCCTGCACTGCACAGGTAATTCTTCAGAAAGCATGTAGGCGGTACTAAAATCTAATGGAGAGAGCCACGTCACCCTTCGCAGGTGAATGAATGGCTAACCACCTTGTTTTTGTTTTCACAAATACCTTCATGGAACGTGAACCTGATGATAGTCCTCGTTCTCCTTTGAAAAACCTTCACCCATTTGAGCGGCTGTTAATAGAGACTCTTAGAGGCAAGGACTGTGGAGTTCGAAAAATATGGGTTTGAGTTCTGGCTCTGAGGTTGGGCTTTGGCAAATTAGTCGATCTCTCCAACTTCAATTTCCCCATAGTAAGTAAAATGGGGAAAATAGTTATCTCCTTGGGTTTTGTGTTGTTTTTTTTTTTTCAGTAAGCATTTAATGATGAGATAAATCATAAGCTAAGCACAGGGACTGTAATATAGTCAGTCCTCAAAAAAACAAACCAAAAAAAAATGTGCCTGTCATTAATTCTTGGTGGTGATGATGACCATGGCCTCCGCCACAAGAGGATGGTTAAAGAGTTGAGTCCCCACATCCTATAAGCCCAAGTCCATCACCGCCCCACAGTCTGCCCCCAGGGAGGCTCAGTCCTTCGCTGCTCCTCAGGTATACCCTGCTCTTTTCTTCACACCTTCCTTCATGTCTGGCTCCATTTCTCACCCAGCATGCTATCCCCAAATCAGTACCTAGCAAACTGCTACGCTTTGTCTTCTTATCTTTTCTTTTAAGTGGTAGTTTAGTAAGGAGTCGGCATCCCACCAGGGGCTGGATGTGTTTTCAGTTTGACACTCCCTAGTCCTTTCCTTGAAGACCCCAGTCTGTGGGGATCCCCTCACTCTTCCCAAGCAGAATTAGCACCATCTCCACTTGCTCCTGTCTGGTCAGTGCCCACATTTACCCACGCTTCTCTCCACTGTCACTGCCTCTGCGTGTTTGCGCCACACTGAAGGAGAACTTCTCAATGGCAGGAGCTGTGTTTCGATCATTGTTATCACTGGTGACTTAACACATGCCTGGCACATAGTAGGTACTCAGTTCATGCTTCTGAAATAACTTTCTTGTGCTGGGTCACGACCGTTACCGTCACTCTAGTCATAGCTTTGTGACTTTGCCAGAAGGTCCATGTTGTCCAAATTCCAGGATGCACCGATTTCTTGTTTGTTAGAGCACAAAGTGGAGCAGCACCTGCAGAGCCCTCCTTGTGCACGTGCCAGCCAAGGGCAGCTCTGAGAGCGGTGAACTGGATCCCAGCGGGTCCAGGGCTGGCTCTGTCCTGGGGAGCTGCGAGTGCGCTAGAGTGGGACGGGCACACCCCACGTTCCTTCCACCACTGCTCTCATCTGTGCACACACCTGGTCCTGGTGATTCTCAGGGCTGGAGCTCAACCCTTGCCCCTCCCCCCAGGGCAGTGCCAGTTTTGAACAGCAGTGAGCGCCCATAATCCCACATCTAGAAACTTGGCCTAAGGAAATACAGAGATGTGAACAAAGGTTTCTATGGTGGGATAACCATTCCCAGAGAATGTGTGATTGCAAATACTGGAAACGCTTTAAATGCCTAACGATAGGGAACATTTTAAAATACTGTACAACCCACTGACAAAAAAGCATATTGTTCTTTTTCTGAAAATGTTTCAACAAAATGAAAAGTGTTCATGCAAATAAATTATTTAAGAAGTAAAAATAGGATCCAAAGCTGTATATACCAAAAAGGCATCCACTGGCTGGGGCAGGAGGATGTGGAGTTAAATAGGATCAGTTATCAGTGTGACGAATGGGCTCAATAAGCAAAGACTAAAATATGAATGAGAGGCAAACACTTTTGTGTTCTCAACAGAAAATTTTAAGTAAAGCATGAACCTCTGTTTAAAATTTGGATATGAATATATGCAGGGCATATATGATTTGAAAAAGAAAGGTGAGAAGGAACCTATTAAATGGATCTCTTTTTCCTTTTATTATTTTACTAGCTTTTCCACAGTTGCATGGTTGGGGAGGGGGGAAAAAAGGAAAATTAAGATTAAAATAGAGAAAAGCAAGAAAGGAAATCAATAGGGGCAGGAGAATGGCTCACAAGTGGGTGAACTGACCACTCTCTTCAGCACCAGTGATCTCAGGACAAATCCCCGTTCCCTCCATCAGGCCTTGAGCTCGCAGAGGCTGGCGTGGCCATGCACAGAGGCTGCGTGCCCTGGCCCTGGAGCCAAGCAGCCCTGTCTGCTGCTTGCTAGCCGTGAGGTCCTAGGCAGGTCATTAGGTCTCTGTGGGCTTTGTCAGTGAAGATAATAGACATCATGTGGTTGTGAAAGATGACTTAAACAGTGCACGTACAGCCTCCGGGCAAGATGTGGCTCAGAGCACTTGCTGGCCCGTGGCAGAGGGGGCCCGTGTTGTGGTGGTTTCATACCCCCAGACTCCCTTTTTCTTAGGGGAGTGCTCAGTGCCTGGGGCGGCAGGCTGGTCACCATCAGTGTTTTCCGTCTTGCGCTCCTTTTCCTACCTGTGCACCTGCCCCTGGCAGAGGCACTTCAGGGGTGAGCATGAGGACCTCGCCCTCTATAGAATGCCAGCCTCCACCCCCCGTCCCCATCACTGCCTTGGCTGACTGCCTTCCCCCATGCCCTGCTGCCCCTGGCATCCGCCCACACTCCAGCTCTGTCCTTCAGATGTGGCAGGTAGTTTGGGAGGTTGTGCTGAGTGCCAGTCACTGCGATCTTTGCTTAGACCAGTGGTTCTCAACTGGAGACAATGTTGCCACCTCCGTGGCCCCCAGGGGGCATCTTCCATGTGTGGAGGCAGTTTTGGTAGTCCCACCTGGGGAAGGAGGTCTTGACCGGCACCTACCTGGTAGAGACCAGGATGCTACTAACCACCCTCCACGCACAGGCGGCCTCCCACCACCACGGCGGCTGGCTCCACATGTCCATGGGGCCGAGGCTGAGAAAGGCCGGGCTAGACCCCTGGGTGTGGAGCACGGGCTGCTGAACAAGGGAGGGGAGATGGCCTTTGGTCTCCTGGAAGTTCAAGACACTTGGGCAGGTTGCCATGCTGTACATTCCCAACCCTTACCCCCACAGCCTAATAATATGTTGGTTCAGTTCTCTTCTCTGCCTTGGGAAGCTTTTCTTTAAGACCGTTAATAAATACTGCCACCAAGCATCTCCATTGCTCCACTGTGAGACCTTCTTCCCACAGGCTGTAGAGAGATCTTGTGAAATAATGGTATTCTTGATACACGGCGTGCTGATGATACGGCGCTTCACCATTTCCAGAGTGCTGGCCTATGGATTAGCTTCAGGTCCCGCCAGTACTCCTGGGAGGTGGCTATTGTTAGAATTTGTCACTCAATCTCTCTGAAGCACCTAAGTCAGACAGCTAATAGAGAATGAATTCAGGCCTCAACCAAGACCTGCCCCTCTGGGCCCTGACGCAGGTGGTGGCGAGGGCGGCAGCCTGCCCTCCTTGAGCCCCATGTCAAGCCAGGCACTGCACAGGAATTGTCCCATTCAGGCCTGTAGCCCTCTCTGCTGGGTGAGGATTTGACTTTTCTCATCTTATGGATGAAGCAACTGAATCACAGCGTGGGGAGTTAGCTCATCCAAGGGGCTCTTGTCTCGCTATCTTGTTCAATGTGAAAGTAAATCCTAGACCCAGTATAGGGAGGGAAAATTTTCGAGCGCCAAGAGGATCTTGGTGCAAGGTGTCATTCTAAATTTACCATGTGCTTCCTCGATAAAGACCCTGACCTGAGACAGATATCTTTGTTTCAGCTAAAAATGGAATCCATAATTATACTGTTTATCTGCTTCATTTCCTTAATGAGGGGAACTGTGGAAGCCCATTTCTGCTTGATTATCACAAAGGTATCATTTTGGTGAAGTTGCACAAAGAGAATGGAGCTTGCTGGCACCCAGTTACGAATGGGGGTGCATTCACAGAGACAAAAGCAGAGGAAGGCTTTTCAAACGGGAACTCTATTCATTCCCAATTGTCTGCACATAATTACTGTGAACCCGAGTCAGTTATTCTCATCAGGGACATTTGTTGCTAAGAGAAAATTAAAGAAATTCGATTGTTGAGATGCTCTGTTGGGTGCTTTAAGTGGGTGATCCATCATCCACCATAACTGCTGGGCGGGGCAGTGGCATGGCAAAGTATGTGGACTCCAGAGCATGGCCCCCTGGCCGACAGCACTGGGCGGTACCACTTAGAGCAGTGTAAATTTGGGCAAACATCTTTATTTCTCTGAACTTTAGTTTTTTCATCTGTAAAATGAGGACAGTGGCAGGCTCTGCCTCTTTGTCTGGGGATGATGATTAAGGGCACGCCCAGGGTGTTTGGCATGGAGTAAGTGCTCAGTGGGTACAGTCTTGGCTGGGGAGGCGGCATTGGAGGTTTCCTGTTTAAGTAAATGATGATCATGATGAGTGACTTTCTATGGGACTGTCAGGTGGCTGTGTCTGCTTTCTGAGCCTCAGTTTCTCCTTCTGGAAAAAGAAGGAATTAGCCCAGCTGAGCTCCATGATCCTTGTGCACCTATCACTTTCTAAGATAATGAGTTCTTGAATGCTGAAGAGTTAAAACAGTACTCAATAGATTGCTGGCAGCCTTAGTTATTGGTTTAAAATTCCACAGATATACAGTAATGACTGGCAAATGTGGTGTTTTTCATAACACTGTAGTCAAAGAAAGGTCTTAGATTAAATGTGGCCATGGTTTTATATGGTAATTCGTGTATTTCCCGAAAGCACATCAAGCAACTTCCAGCCAATCTGTACTCATAGATGGTTTTATCACCACATCACCATGGGTGCCCTGCAATTGTCAAAGGAGCAAGAATTCCATCTCCAGAAAGGATTGAGGCCAAATGACTGTCGCCATTGAGGGTGCTGGACCCGTTCCATTGTAACTGGGCCCAGACAATTAGAATTAGAGAAGGTGCAATTATGGGGCTCATTAAGTCACGTGTGCTGCCTATCTCAGCCTGACCCAGAGCCCTTTTCTCCTTTGGCCAAACTTCACAGAGCAGTTAAACATGTGCATGCTGGAGCTAGACAGCCGAAGTTCAAGTCCTGACTGCCACATACTCATTGGATGAATTCAGGCAATTTATTTCCAGTCCTGTCCCTGCATTGCCTCATCTGCAAAACAGAGATAATGATTGCTCCTACCTCATAGTTTTTTTTTTTTTCATTTTTCCATGTTTTACTGTTAAATGAATTAATGCATGTAAAACAAAACAGCATCTGGCACATGATAATTGCTTTAAAAAATGTTGCTGTTGCCATCGAGTCATTACATGCCATCAGCAGGCTTGTGCCATATCTCCTTATAACCTATGGTATCATTTATTTAATCTTTATTTCATTTTAATTGACTCCCTTTTTGAAATTTAAAAAAATGTAAAAATTTAAAAGAAACCTTCCTAAATAGAACATCAGTATTACTTGCCAAACAGAGAAATCAAATGTGAAAAGAACTGAGGAAATAAAAAGTGTTACAAAAGTATAGCCAAATACTCTGAGCCTTATGTTTGACCTCCCTAGGTTAAAAGGAGAGAAAAGCAAATGAAAGAAATGAAACTGAAGGAAAGGTGGGAAAATAACAATAATAATAATAATCTTGAAAACCTCCTCAGCACCAAGCAACGATGCCCTCCTGACAAAGTCAGAGTCATTGGAAAGGCACTGGGAAGGGAATGCTATTCCCCCAAGTGCCTCTCTGAGCTGCTCTTGCTGGGCCTGTGTCACCTAAAATCAGCTTGCCTCTCATCTGGAGACAGTTTGCCTTTAAGAACTGAGAGTCTCCTGCTTACCTTGTCCATTTTATTTGCTTGAACCATACCAACCAGGAAAATCATTTATTTATTCAGCAAGCATTTACTGAGCCTTCCCGTGAGCCAGCACTGCCCAGCAAAGGTCATGGCGTCAGGATGCGGCCCTTCAGCAGTGTGGCAGGAGGGCTGCACCAACGGTCAGGAGGCAGGGGTGCGGCAGTCTGCTGGCCTTTTGGAACCAAAAGGCAGTGGCTCAAAGACGTCAACCATCCAAAGATTCAGTGGAGTAACATACAGTAGGAGTAAGCCATGGGTGGTAGTAAAAGCATTTACTTACACAGCACGTGCGACGGGCCAGCCACTTTATATATATATACTACTTCCTTGATCCTCAACCCAAATCACTGAGGTTGGTACCACTATTTCCATCTTGCAGTTGAGGACACTAAGGCGAAGAGAGCTTAAAAACTCGCCTCCTGTCCACAGCAGCCACAGGATTCATCAACCCCCAGGGTCTGTGCTCTCAGCTGCGAAGCAATTAGCTAAACCCTGGCGTGAAGAGGGCAACTGTGTTCGTTTCCTAGAGCTGCTGGAGGGCTTAAATGACAGAAATGGATTCTCTCCCAGGCCTGGAGGACAGAAGTCCAAAATCAGAGTGTCGGCAGGGCCACATTCCCTTAGCCTCTGGGAAGGATCCTCCCTTGTCTCCTCTGGCAGCCCACCTCCAAGCTCTGCCTTCTTTTTCACATTGTCTTCTACCCTGTGCTTTTTGAACTTGTTAAATTTAGAGCCTGCTCTAACCCAGGAAAACCTCATCTCAAGATCCTTGTCTTAATTACATCTGCAAAGACCTTATTCCAAATTGGGTCACATTCTGAGGTTCCAATTGCACATGAATTTGGGGAGTCGCTCTTCAACCTGCTCTGGTAACACTGGCTAACAACTAACATTTCATGAAGGTTGTGTGTGTGCGTAAAAGCGTGCATACGTGTCATACATTAAGGGCTGTATATTCTTTAGCCCACTTATTTCTCAGAAAAACTGCAGTTAGGCAAGGGCGTCTCCCCTTAATGTCAGTGGCCAGTCCCTGAATATCACATTCTACATAAAAAAGGTAATAAGGAGCTGGTTTCCTTTTGTTTTAAGTAAGGAAAATTACACTGCATTATGTTTTGATCCCAAACCTCTAACCAATTTCCTCAAAATAATTAAAGCTCAGTGAAAAGCCTTAATATAAGAAACAATCATGTTAAGATATGAATGCTTAAAGCATGACTTCCTGATCACCAGTTATCTGGTTGATACCCAGCAGTTGTCCCTGTGTTGCCTCACTTAGTCCCAGGAGCATCCCAGATATTCGTGCACTTGATCATGTCATGTGACCCACTCTACAAAACATCTACCCATGGTCCTGACATTCAACTGTTGTATTTGGAATATAACTCAAGATGTTTTCCACATGTCATTTTGTTAATATCCTATTAGGTTTTGAGTTTTGGAGTTGTAAACATTATATATTTTTTAATTTCCTATATAAATATTAGCCAAAAGCTTTGCATTGAGAGGCATGTACCTCTATGAAGAGTATTAGGTATTAGAAACCAAGAATCATTCTACTGAGAAAATGTTAATAAATAGACCTCCTTTGAAATGTACCTATATTAGCCTGCCCAGCTTACAGATGAAACTACTGAGGATTAGCTAGAAGCAGCAGAGCAAGGATTTATACTCCACATATCTCTGATTTCAGAGCCTTCACCCTTACCTATATGCTAGAGTATCTATCATCTCTGTCATCACAACCATTTTAATGTCATAATGGCTTCATTAGAATGCTAGTGTTGGTGCTAATTGATATTTACTCAGTACCATTATGTTCCAGGTACTCTACTATGTACTTAACATATATTTCATTTATTTCTCACATCAACCTCTGTTATAAAAACTATTATCCCCAATTTACAAATAAGAAAATTGAGACTTAGAGAGGTTTTGTAACTTGCCCATGGGGCATCACTTGTTTAAATGAATCTATTGCCAAGCTTTCATGAGTTCCTACTATGTGCTTATCCAAGTACATTACATATAGGGTTATTTAATGCTGAAAAACTCACATGGTATACTATTAGACAAAACTTCATAATAGTAGGTTTGGTTCATGGCTGTGGTTCAAAGGAATTATGCATTTTACTGTTTTATATTTAAATTTTCTTTATAATAAAATTGTACAGTTTTATCATGACCTCTGTCTCACCCCAAATAATATGGTACAACTTATATTTTATACATTGATTCAGATATATATATGTGTAGTTGCCAAGCTTGGGTGAGTCTGAGATCAGAGACCCAGTGACTGATGTTGTCCCAGAAAGTAGAATTCTTGTGATGCATAAATGATAGCTGATCAAGCCAACACAACTGCTTGAAGAATTATAGCTTATAGAGTTGCCTGGTAGATGAAATCACTTGACTAATTAGAAAATAATGCATTATGCTGTGCCTAGAAAAATCACAGAGCAGCAGGAGTGGACTTGCATCCTGAGTTCAACTGTGGGCAGTCAGTCACAATATTGAGCTTGTGCCTTGCATTTGTTCTTTATTTATTTTTCTCCTTCTCCCTATAGCCCAGAAATTGAAACAGACCCTGGAGCCTTGTGATACTGAATATCCAGCGTTTGTCTCTGAGCGCACCATCAAGGAGACCACAGGAAACATTGCCTGTGAAGACTGCTCCAAGTAAGCCCGCTCCCCACTTTCTACTCAGTTTAGAACTTTCCCAGATGGACCCATGCGACCAGCAGGCACACATAGGCACGGAGAAGTGAAAATCATGGCTGCCCTCTGGTGTGGGCAAGTGTTTCCATCAGCTTAGAAGAAACTTCACTTGACTTTGCTAGAGAGATGGTTTAGTGGTTGGGAAGCATTTGAAAGTCATGAAAATTTACCCTGGGATATAGGATATTTTTACACCAGTTCACTGATGGTTGGAAAAAAATCCTAACTGGTGCTTTCCCAATTAACATTTGACAGTTTCATCCTAGTTATCCATTGGAATAATGTCCCGAGGTATCTGGATTGAAGGCATAAAGCCTTCAGTATTCCCCAAATCTGATGCATTGAAGGTAGTGCCTATGTATTTCTCTGATTACTAATGAGATTGAACCTGTTTTTAATGGTCTTATTGGTCATTTTAGGTTCCTGACTTCTTTATTCCCATGTACAGTTCCCTTTTGAGTAGTTGGTTTGACTTGGTTATTCTTCCTAAGTTCCAGCAATTTCTTTGCAGTTACAGGATTATAAGTGTATTTTCCTATTTTTTTATCTAACTCATCACTTTTTATAGATGCCTTTTGATGCAAGGAAGATTTTGCTGTTGTTATTTTAATGGTAGTGTAATTTATTCCTCATTTACAATTTGTATGTTTTGTGTCTTAAGACATTCTTTCTGCCCTGATGTCATCACAAAATTCTCATATATTTAAGTGTTGCCTTTTGCATTTAGGACTTTAACACAAATCAAGCATTATTTATTGAATAATCTTTATATTCTCACTGAATTGTTATATAACATCACATGTCTGCAATGGGCTGAGGTCTCATCTATATATGCAGATTTGTTTGCAGGTTTTATCGTTTGTCAATACCTATCTCTTTTAGTTTCCTAGGCTGCTTAGAGGAGGTATCAAGAAATGGGTTGGGTTTAAAATTGAGAATTTATTCACTCATGGTTGAAGCCAGAAAATGTCCCAAACAAGGCATCGTCAGGGCAATGCTTTCTTCTTGGGGACTGGCTGCGGCAATCCTTGGCTTCTCTGCCACATGGTGGCTCCTGTTGGTCTTTTCCAAGTTTCGTTGATTTCAGCTTCGTTCATGGTTCTTTCTCTCCTTCTTTCTCTTTCTCCTCCCCCCATTCTCTCCATTCTCCTCGCACCCCCCCTCCACATTCTTTCTGTTTATAAAGTACTCCAATAACAGGAGTAAGACCCATCTTGAATGAGGTGAGCCACACCTTAACTGAAGTTGCCTCATCAAAAGGTCCTACTTACAGCTGATTCATACTCACAGGACTGGTTTAACTTTAAGAACTAGTTTTTCTGGGATACATATAGCTTCAAACCACCATTCTATACTATACCTCTTTAATTATCACCGTGTTATAACAGTGTTTGATATTTAGGAGAACCAGTGCTCTTTTCTTCTTCTTCTAAGTTGTCTTAACTATTCTTTGTCTGTTACCTTTTCATATTAATTTTTACATCAGCTTGTTAATTCCCTTGAATTCTGCTATGGTTTGGTTTAAATTGTTGTATACTACAGATTAATTTGAAGATGATTGCTATCTTTCATGATATTGGGCCTTGACATTCATTAACTATTAATAAGTACAGTATGACCTCATTTTCAACGAATTCAACATGAGTTCAGGTATACGCCATTGGCAATTTTTAAAAAAAGGCAAAGAGAATTTAATTTAAAAAAAATTTCCATGTTAATTTACTTACTGTTACTAAAGTGTTTGCTTTTTTCATTAAAAAATGTGTGATAGGCATGTTCATATAAGAAATACTTATTGAATAATGGGATTTGCTATTGTGTGTGATTTTCATCTTAGGCCAAGTGTCTTGAAACATACTGGTACATAAAATGAGTTCCTACTGTATATGTCTACTTATGTATGCCTTTTTCTATACCTTTAATATTATTTTATACTTTCATTTTGTTATCTTTATTCCTAGGTTAGAGTTTTTCTTGCTATCATAAAGGATATATATATTTAGAGCTATGTTTTCTAATTGGTATTTCAAGTATGTAGTAATATCACTGGTCCTGTATTTTGAATATCTTATATCTAGCAAACTGGTAAATGCTCTTTTAGATCTAATAGTTTGAATTCTCTTGGACTTTTTGCATAGACAGTAATATCATTTGTGAAGTTTCCTTTCCAATCTCTGTAGGGCTTAAGGATATATTTTTGGTTCTATTGTACTGTACTTCTGATACATTATTGAACAGAAGCCACAAGAGGGACAACCATGCTTTATTCCCAGTTTAAAGTAATTGCTTCTAATCATTCCATGTTAACTGCTGTTTGCTAGTGGATTTTGGTAGTTAGCCATTTTTTAAGTTACGGTAAACCTCTAAATTTCTTTTGCTATTGCTGTTGCTATTATTGTTATTGTTTGAAACCTGGAGAAGTGTTGAATTTTATCAGCTATTTTTCTGTCTATTACTACCATCATTTTTCTTTGTTAGTTATGTTGAGTTACATTAATAATTTTAAAAAAATTTAAATCATGAAATATATCTATATCAATAAATATCTTTAACATTTGATAGGTTGTCATCTACTTGCTTTCACAGGATGGAACTTCATTGTTATGTTTACAATAAAATCAAAACAATATATTTCCAGATACATTTTACTTATTATGGAGTTGTGCACCTATGTTCAAAAAGGAGAGTGAGCTATACTTTTCCTTTCTTGTACTCTCATTTGTATTCTCATTTACTTTTGCTATTAAGGCTATTTCAAGGTCAAAAAATTACTTGGGGTGTTTCCACTCTTTTTATAATCACTATCATTTTGTCTAAGATTGAACTATCAGTTTTCCTTTTTTTTTTTTTTTGAGTAGATTTACAGTTACTGAATTAATTTCCTTAATGGTTAGATATATCATTGGCTTTTATATTTCTTTTCGAAATGATTTTAGTGATACTGTGTATTAGAAAATTGATTATTTTATTTCAGTTTTCAAATTTTTTGGATGAGCTTGTTAAATGGTCTCTTTTGATTAAAAATGCTACTATAATATTTCTAATTTTGTCCCTTTTAAATGCTTGATATTTTCATGGCCTTCCTCCCTCTCTGCACCCCTCCTCTGTCTTAGCACTGCCAGACCTATATTAATACTTTGTCCTTTCAGAGGACCACCACTTAATTTGTCTGATCTTCCCTGTTGTTTCTTTCACTTTTTATTTCATTTATTTTGCATGTTATCTCCATAACTACTTTTCTGCTACTTTTGGGGGGCTTACTTTCTATTTTATTTTCTAATATTTTTTGTAATACTTAGCTTCTTCAGTTTTATTTATACATAAATATAGATTCAAATATACATTTTCATGTATAGATTGCATATATCTATACTTTTTCTCTGCATTCCATAAATTTAATATATAGGGCCTTTAATTGTTAGATACTATCAATTTTTATAATTTTCATCTATAAATTTTTGAAGTCTTTTAACATTTTCTAATATATGGGTTTTGAGGCTATCTTTTATTATTATTGATGTCTAACTAAATGGCACTGTGCTCTGAATAGCACATGTTTTATAGTATTGGTGGAGACTTGCTTTGTGATTTAGTACATTTCCATGTATCTTTGAAAGCAAGTTGCATTCTCTAATAGCTGGGTACAGGGATCAATATGTATCCATTAGACCAAGTGTGTTAATCCTGTTCAAATTGTGTGTGTGTGTGTGTCTACTTTAGACATCAATCTCTCATCAGGCTTCAACCCTGTCATGTAATTCAATTCATTTTATTTGCTATACTTTGAAGTTCAGTATAGCATATATTATCTGGGACATCCCTGTTCAGGATGGGTGTAGCTTCCCAATAAATCATTCCTTTTATTACTGTGTAGTAACTCTCTTTATCAAGAACATTTTGTGCTTTAATGTCTATTTTGTTTCTCAGTTGTGCAGGAACAGCAGTTCTCCATTTGGAAATATTTCCTCAGTATATTTTCTCCTTTCCTGTTATTTTCAAACTTTGTCATTTTGCATTACGATGCTGTCATATAAACAGATTATAACTGGATTTTATTTTTTTATGAATTATCTGGTAGATTTAGTTTTCAAAATTTATTGTGCTTACTGATAAGTTTGGATTTATTTCTACCATCATTTTATATGCTTTCCATTCACTATGCTTTGTTTCTTTGCTTCTTCCTTTTTTGCCTTCTATTGGATTTATTGAGTTTCCTCTATTCCTTTTCCTCCTTGCTAGTGTATAATTTATATGCTTTTCGGTCATCCTTAGCTTTTTAGCAGTGTTTCTATTGGTCAGAATTCCTCCCTCCTAAGAACAGAAACCTAGAACCCTCCAACTTGGCCCATCTCTTCCATGTAATCTTTTCTGACAATTTAGTTCTCTTGTATTTTTAACCTACTAAATACTTTATTTTTATTGCTATCTATAGGAAATTACATGTTTACCTACATTTTTATCTATTTATTCAGCATTAGTTTTTTCTTCATCATTGCTTTTTTTTTTTTTTAATGTTTCCGTTTTCTTTGTCACCATGGCTTTTTGTGTTATATTACCTCAGATATTTTTTCAGGAATGATCAGGGAGTGTTAAATTATTACATTCTTTGTCTAAAATGTCTTATTTAACATGCACCCTTCAATGATAACTTCATTCAATATCACTGAAATATTCTAAAGATTATCTTCCCACCTTTATCTTTGTCCCTTGATAAGTAATCTTTGTCCCTATTCTTTGATGGCTTTTAAAGTTTTCACATTCTCTTTATTCTGAAATTTCATTGAAGTGTGTCTAGACATAGATATATTTTTATTTATGTGTTTTATTGTAATATCCTTAGACTAATATTCCAGTTCACTAGTTTCCTCTTTATGTCTAATCTGCTACTTAAATAAATCCATTGTGTTTTAATATTAATAAATTTTTCTAGGAGTTAAAATTTTCTACTTTTTTAATGTAGTCTTATTCTAGGTTCTCTATACCTATATCTGTTGAGATTGTTCTAGTAGTTTAAATTCTTGGGGTACCAGTCCCCTTTTTCCTTATGACTCCTGACTTTCATATGATAATTGCTCATGTGTTTTGTCATTTTTAACTGTGAATTGATGCTTAATATTAATTATTTCTGTGGGACTAGGATATAGCTTAAATTTCTCTTTACAGCACATTTGCATTTGGTCTCCTATTATGTAGCGCCCTGGAATTGACTGTCTGGGAATAATTGTAATGTAAGTTTTTATATTTAGACATTTCTGAACCATATAATTACAGCAAAAATTTTTCCCCAAGCAGCATGTAGTTTAGATTTGAAGTTTGATTTCTCATGGGCAATATTATCTTTTTCTATCTAGAACTCCAGAGTATCAGCTTTTTTCATTCACCTGTATATGTACAGTTTGGGTTTTAGTGTTCTTTATTGTAAGCTCTGTTTGCATTTAAATATTTTTTTGTTTATTTATAGCATTTCATCCAGAGTATCTGAGTGTTTGAAGTAGGATAGCTTCCACATTTGTCCAGTCCACTATGTTATGGCTTTGTATTATGACTGAGAATATTCTAGAGCCTCCACAAAAAAGCACTGAAGTATGGAGGCTTAGCGTAGGAACTTGGAATCAGAGTTCCAAGTGTAAACCCTAGCTCCATTAATTATTAACCATGTGACTCTTTGACACTCAACTTCCTCTTGGATAATTTGGAGGTAAAATAGTAAGCATTGCATGGACCTGTGAGAATAACTTGAACAACTTTAAGTTGTGAATTTAGTATAATGCCTGGCACATAAGTACATAATAAACGGCCACATCTAATACATACATAATACCATATTTATGAGAGGGTTTTAACCCTCATAAACTATTCTGTCAAAATGTGAATTTTCTCTTTCAGGATTTTAATACCATTTCACTACTGTAGAATTCCCACTAGGAAAAGGCACAGTATATATCTATCTCAGATGACCAAAGTTCATACATGACTTAAAGATTGTTGACAATTCACAGCTCTGTGACTCTTCAAGTAGCCTCTGTTGATTTTATACTGATTGAGAACCTTTATGGCCAGGGAGATATTCTATTCATAGTCATCATCACTACAGATTCTATGAGGTGGTCAGTATCTCTTATCAAATGATAGACATCATATTGGATGGAACATACATTGGGTTTCTTATTTCCATTCTAAATGAGAAAACAAATGGAACCAAGAAAGAAATTTACTGGAACAAGCAGTATTTTCCTTATGGACTCATAATTAGAAATCCAAAGTATGAATGCAGTTTGATTAAAGTAAGTGACTAAAGATTTAAAATTGAAAACTACCTTTCATTCAATAGAAGGTCTTTGCATTCCTGCTATGACCAAAAACCATGTTAGTGTATCGAGGAATGCAAAGATGGAGATCAGGAGTTGGTGCTGAAAGCACCAGTCATGACATGTCTGTTTCAGACCTTGAATTCGATGCTGGGTTGAAGATTCACAGAAGATTGGGAAAGTTGAATACGATCTTAGAGAGTTTTCTGGCGGCCATGAAGACACTAAGGCTTTGGAAGCTTTTCCTTGTAAAGTTTTATTTTAAGGACACTGCCCAACAGTTCAGTCATAAACTACAGAGACTCAGGGGTCTGGGTGGGGCAAGGAATAGGGACTTGTTCTTTTTCCTTCCTCCTTCCCTCCCTTTCTTTTTTTTAAGTAAAATTGTTGATCTATAACACAAATTTTAAGTTTGCAGCTTGATTAATTTTTTGCAAAGTAAACTCATCTGTATGTGTGCTCAGGTTAAGTGATAGAACATTGCCAGCTCCTCAGAAGCCCCCTGCCTACCCCTTCTAGGTGCAGTGTCTACCTGGAGGTGACCACTCTCTTGATTTCTAACATCATAGTTTGGTTTTGCCTGTTTCAAATCTCTAAGTTGTGAGATGGCAAGTTAATGATGATCTTGAAGGAGATTTTTAAGGAATCAGTTGGGGAAACAAAACAGGATGTTAGGAAGAAATGCAACGATAGCTGAGGTCTTCAGTAACCATTCTGGGCTGGACTTTGGGGAGATGGTAGTAAAGAAGACTCCCATAATTCCCGTCCTCATGGAGTTTATAGGCAAGCAAATAGGCAATTTCAACACTCCCTGGTTAGTTAGACTGATTAGAAAGTAGATGTCATACGAGCATAGAAGAAAGGCTTGGGGTGGTCAAGGAAGGGTTTTTGGAAGAGGCAGCATCTAAAGCAAGATTACTGGGATAAGGATGAGTTGGCCAGTAGCAAGGAAGGAGGAAAGTGTGTCCAGGCAGAGGGAGGAGCATTGAGAAGACAAGATAAATTGTGGTTTGTTCAACAAATTGTTCGAAGTTTAGGGGAGTTGGAACACAGAGTTAGGGGTAAGAAGAGATGAGAGAGGAGACAAGTTCACTTTGCCCCTTTGATTCTGCCAAAGGGGTCTTTATTTATTTATTTATTTTTATTGACTTTGTAATAATATTACATTAAAAATATATATGTGAGGTCCCATTCAACCCCACCCCCCCACCCCCCCTCCCCCCCCCCCAACAACACTCGTTCCCATCATCATGACACATCCATTGGATTTGGTAAGTACATCTTTGGGCACCTCTGCACCTCATAGACAATGGTTCACATCATGGCCCATACTCTCCTCCATTCCACCCAGTGGGCCCTGTGAGGATTTACAATGTCTGGTGATTACCTCTGAAGCACCATCCAGGGCAGCTCCATGTCCCAAAGACGCCTCCACCTCTCATCTCTTCCTGCCTTTCCCCATACCCATCGTCCACCATGTCCACTTTTCCCAATCCAATGCCACCTCTTCTATGTGGACCAAAGGGGTCTTTATTTTTTTTTTTCTTTATTATTATTATTTTTTAATTACATTAAAAAAAAATATATGAGGTCCCATTCAACCCCACCGCCCCCGCCCCCCACTCCCCCCACAGCAACACTCTCTCCCATCATCGTGATACATCCATTGCACCTGGTAAGTTCATCTGTGAGCATCACTGCACCCCATAGTCAGTGGTCCACATCATAGCCCAGACTCTCTCACGTTCCATCCAGTGGGCCCTGGGGGGATCTACAGTGTCCCGTAATTGTCCGTGAAGCACTATCCAGGACAACTCCACGTCCCGAAAACGCCTCCACATCTCATCTCTTCCTCCCGTTCCCCACACCCAGCAGCCCCCATGGCTACCGTTCCCACACCCATTTCACATTTCCTCTGTGGACATTGGATTGGTTGTGTCCATTGCACACCTATGTCAAGTGAGGGCTTAGATTCCACATGGGTACTGGATGCACTCTTCCCGCTTCTAGTTGTAGACACTCTAGGCTCCATGTTGTGGTGGTTGACCTTCTTCAACTCCATGTTAGCTGAGTGGAGTAAGTCCAATAAGTCAAAGTGTAGGAGCTGAAGTCTGTTGAGGCTCTGGGCCTGGGTGTCATATTATCAGTCCAGAGATTCAAATCCCCTACATATATCTTAAACCCAGCACCAACTACAATTCCAATAAAGTAGCATGCAAGTCTTGTGAAAAGAGATCCCCTCTGAGTCCATTTCCATCACGCAGAAACACCAGCTCCAAAGAAGGGCCATCTGTCATGGCAGTGAACCCCTTCTGCCATGACCATAGAACCCGTGGGTCTCTTTATCCCTCAAAAGAACCAGTACCTGGGGTTGTATCTACCTTATCTGTCTCTTAGACTCTGTTCAGTTGTACATAGGGGTATTCCTTCTGACAACCTCCAGACTCTTTTTTAGAGACTCACAGCCTTATAATCTCATTTCTCCTTTCCATTTCCCCCTTACATTAGGTCAAACCACTTCCCGAAGTCATGTTATTATATGTAGACAGGTATATTCTGCTGTTCCGCATTGAATCTTTAATTCAAGGTCATTTTCTAGTTGCTTCTTCAGCTGGTATGTGGTAGTGATCCCTCGGTGCCAGGGAGGCTCATCCCCAGGTGTCGTGTCCCACGCTGGGGGGAATGCATCACATCTACACGCTGAGTTTGGCTGTGAGAGTGGTCACATTTGAGTAACATGAAGGCTGTCAGGAGGAAACCCCCAGGCACAATGCTACTCTAGGCCTTGTTCTTATTGCAGGTGCATTGGCTCAAAAGTGTAGCCATTAGTATCAAGAGCCCACTGTTGGGCCCTCCTTCCTTCCTGGTTCTTGCCGTTGCACCTGGAGGATTGCCGCTGCTCTCCCAGGGCCCGCAGCAGTGACCCCCCGGCCAGGAGCCCAGTACCCCCCCAGCTGTTGTTTTTAATTGTTTCCACTATGAGTATATATAGACATTACCATATACCCTGGGCATATGCCCTGTATAACTCCCTGTCAACCATATATATCCTGTCAATAACATCCCATATCAGTATTCCTCCGCTGCCATTGTTGAACCACTCTGTGATCCAAAACTTCCCGTAAAGTGAATCCCAACATAATGTCAGCTTCAGAAGAGTCTTAGATCACCAAAATTCATATATACAATATACAGTATTTCCCCAGATCCACCATAAAACCTTTTCCCTTCCACAGCAATAATCTTTTAACTTATTCATATCATATTTCCTGAAACTGATGTACAGATTCCGAAACTATAGTTTTCAAACAAGGTAACATTTGTGCTTACTATGTGGTCCATACTTTAGGTTGTACAGTTTTCTAAATTTTTTAGTTATCCTATGTTTTGTCTTATGGTTTTCATTATTAGTCTGTCGTCCTCTATATGTTTTTGGTGTAATATTAGCTGTTTTATATTCATCCTTGTGTACTCTCACATAACTCCTCTTTTGCCCCCTTATTTACCTTTGTTCCATCCATTGCACGTCCATTTTCCCCTCCCCTTAGGGCCCACAACGCCTGCCAATCTAATGCTCTGGGAGCCGTCCTTTCTCACAAGAGATACAGTTCTCTCTATTTGACAGCATTAGTCTTCCCCAGGATATGGGTCCACCCCACCCAATGGTAGAACCCACCTTGGCAAAATGAGCCTTCAGCTATTCCCTCCGGAGTCCGTCCCGCATCAGACCATACCCCCTGAGCGTCCTAACCAGGTGACCCTCCTATTTATACTTTGATACGTTTTACTCAACATTTAGTTCTCAACGAACTTCTGGCACTCTCCCATGTTTGTATATTGCCCCTCCCTCCCACCTATTTCTTGGACCATATTACCCCTCTTCCCATCCCCAGCCCCCCTCAAACCCAGAAAACCCCACCTGAAGGTAACCCCTTGCCCCCATTTTGTCCCTTCCCAAAGGGGTCTTTAGACACCACCCTGACCCAGTGTGGAACAACAGAAGGTTTTATGGAGTGAGGAAAATGATCGTGTTGCAGATGATGGGAGGAATAGTAGCAATAACAGTGATAATGATGGCCCCTTGATTCAGAGGGGCCATTTGCCATCCCTGTTTTCCCCACCTCCTCAGGTCCTAAGAGAAAAAACAAAACTCATCTGTTTCTTTTCCTTCTGCTGCTCTTCCTACATCATCTTCCTTTTAGGAATTAGAGCTTGACAGATTGGCTGGGGTAACTAGTTGAAAGGGAAATCTAGTTCATGGCTGTATTTTTCTAATGCAAAAATTTGGGGTGTGATTTATTATAAAATTCTGATATAATGCTAATATCACATAAAAATAATCTAGCAATATTCCTTTGGGGTGTTTTTGAAGGATTCAGCTTTTTATTCTTGTCTTTTGCATGTCCTTTTCCCTCTGTCCTTCCTTGTTCCATTTTATGAAATGAAGTTTATTGGAAGATACATCTGAATATTTATCAAAGTATTCATTAACATAAATCATGCACTTCATATGAGCTTTGCATTTTTGGAATGCATTCTGTTAAGAAAGGAAATAATGTATCATCATCTTCTCTACTTGATGGACCATATATATATATATATATATATATTTTTTTTTTTCAGTGCAATAGTCAAAATGTTTGGTGGCAACCAGAAATCCAAATTTGCATATCTGCTTTACATCAAATTTGTGTAGAAATTTGTCATCCTTTGCCTGGAAAGAGTGGGATTACACAGGACTCATTCTATAAAAGAATTGCTTATTTTTGCCTAACTTTCTAGGTAACTTCAGGTCAGGGGCAGTGACATTCAAAAATAACACCATTCTACAGCTTTGGCTAGAAATGAGTTGGAAACTGAGTTTGGTGAAAATTATAGTATTTCAGAAATTACGCACTAGGATCTTTTTCATAGAAAAACATCTCGCCTCCCGCAATGGAACATACAAAACTGTGTCCGTTACAAACCAGTCTCAAGGCACCGATTACTTTCCTCCACAAGTCATGGCAAACCATAGAGCAACAATCCCAAAGAGCAGTTCACTTCCCACGGGAATGTACTTCATGGACTGTCATTAACCATCTGCCCATCTCTTTGAAGAAATCAGATGATCCTGGTGTCTAAATATTTTGTTAAAACACAGAAAACCAGGTCAGGTGGTTCTAGACCTATAGCAAATGTCTTTTTGGTCTCCAAATAATTTTGAAATCTGGCTGCTCCTGATTTCATTTGTGTCCTATTTCCACAATCACTTGATGGGTTTATATGGAAAATACGTTGAGTGACTCAGTTGCTCTAAATAGAAACCTTCCAGTTGGCAGTTCCAAAAGTAGACATTCATCTATAGCATAGACAGATATATTATTCCATTGAGGGACAATATGCAATTTTTTTAAAAAGAGGATTTTCATAAATATAGGGTTTATTAAGAATGTAGGAGCCTAAAAGAAAATAAGAATTTACATAAGAATGTCATTAGGGTTGGTGGTTTGGCCGCTCCAACTAATAATTTTTGTCATCCAATATCCCACTGATTATTAATCTGTTATTCAAACAGAAATCGAAAACAACTCGGCCCATCTTTTCTGGGCATTTATAACTGTCAATAAGTTTAACAAAATTGGACATCTTTTTTAAAAAGTTATGTTTTACTATTTTTCATTTTTACTATGTTTCTTCCTTCTTGATACCCTACCCCCTATGCCAAGAAAGGGATCCACAACAATTTCCTTGGAATATGAATCAATTGTAGAATTAAATGCATGCAGGCAGTTAAGAAGAAAAATCAAAAACAAAATTTTACACGTGTAACATTTGCAGTGGCTGAGCTCTAAAACTTGTCACATTTCAATGCTGGCAATGTATTTATTCATTTCTAAGACTTTTTTTGTATGCACCTTTCTTTTTTTTTTGGTAGTATCACTCATCACTTTTCATAAAAATCATATTGTCATCAATTTCACTTTGGGATCTGTACACAAGCTTCGCTCATCTTCCTGGAAGCCCCCAAAGCTGTGGCTACACTTTTCTTCTCTCATCACTTCTCCTCACGCGCCTTTCATTTATCCGCTAAACTGAAAGAAAGTAATTGGTCTCGAAGCTGTGTTGACATGTTCCATGGGCTACAGTTCAGAGAACCATAGTTCAGGGATTCCATTTTCCTACAAACTACTCCAATTTCCTGTTGAGGTCTCACACTGGGTGGGCGATTTACTGCAAGTCTTCAGACTGTTCTCAGTGAGTGCCATGCAGGTGTCCATACCAAGCAAGTCTTTTGGAAACGACCTGTAAAATGGATCTGTTGCACATGGGAAGATGGCATTTTCCTTGAGGAAAGGCTGGGAAATGCAGTCTGGGGCTGGACTATAATCTAGCCTGCCACACCTAACAGTGGAAAGATAGCCAATTATTTAAATATCCTGAGTCTTAGTTTGGTTGTGTCCATAAGGGGCATAAGAATAACAATCCCACTTATGTGTAGGTTTTAAAAAAACTATATAACTCTCATACTTAGCACAGAGTACTTGCTTCATAAACGTGAGAGGATTTTAAGAGAGTGGCTCCACAAATGCGTTTGAGTTGACGGTGACATAGGAGAACAGCAGAACTGCTGTTGGTCCCCTCTCCCAGATTTCTAACCAGAAGATAAAATGTGTCAATCAGGGAAAGCCACTGATAAGGATTCTGCATCAACCAGACTGTCCCAAGGAAAATGGCTTTTAGGTTTTTGCCATTTGTTATGTCTCCTTGCGCTCTTGGTTTATAAAAAGTGTGGAATTCTGAATCAGGGACTACACATATTTAGTAGTGATAGGATACTTCATTACCCAAATTAGATAAAGACTTTGCCAGTAGGAGTACATTAGTACTGTGAATGATAAAAATTTGTAGGCATTAAAATGTGTTGAAACATTTTGTATTTCCTGCCCTAGAGTCTTGCCAAACTACTGTACTTGATCTTAATAAATGTGATTCTATTTTCCATGAAATAATTATTGGCCCTTTCTAATGTACTTAGTTGACTTCTAAGCAAGTCAGCTTTCCACACTGCAGTGAGATTACCACCAAAAATCAAATTCTTTCCTTTGGAGATTGAGAGCTATGCATCATAATTCTCCCCAAGTTTTCCCTTGATACTGTTTACCTGCGTACATATTGCCATATTGGATGGTAATGTGCAGAGCCGTGAATTGTGGATCACCCAAATCAAAATAGTTCTTGCCCCTCCGAATTTTTCAAAGTCTCGCCCAGGAAGCTGAGGAAGAAATCCAGCTGCCATCTCCTTAAATGCTTCTTCTTCCCTGTCTGTGTCTCAGAAAGGGCAAAGGAGTAACTTCCGGATCCTAAAAATGATTTCTTCATGAAAGATTTAAAACATGACTCCATCAAATCCAAAATTTTTCAACAACTTGTCATATAATGTTGAAGAGGTGTCATTCTCTTCTTACTAAAGAGTTCCCTTCTTTTTATCGAATGACTGTGGGGCCAGATTTGAATAATTTAATGCTAGCTCTTATAATGAAAAACTTACCGTTGTATGTTCGTGGTTGATAAAAATGTCTTGGCTTTAATTTTTTGTTTTAAATAATGGCAATGAGAAGTGGGTGAGAGATAAGTACTTATCTTGGGGATTTTATTTTGAATTCTTTAAACAGTACCAAAAGATGAACAAAAGTAGGAGGATAACTGAGATTAAAGCCTCTGATCATTTTTAACACCAAATCCTTCTAAATCTCAGTCCAGTGACATTTATGAATGGAGACAGAACTTCACTGATTCTCCGTCTTGGAGGCTGAAAGGAAAAAAGTGCCATTATTTCCATAAGCAGTGATGATTACAACTTTGAGGATCCAGATAGAACGGACGTTGTTGTGTAGGTGTTGCTATCTTTACTTGCCTTTGATAAGCAGTGTTTGGAGAGGTTTTAGCACAGGAAATGTTGTAAATTACTGTTTTCCTTTTCGAGCCTGTGATGAAAAATGAGAGCACGCATGTCTATAATGACTAGGCAGGTCTCTACCTGACATGAATTAGTCTCACAAACAGTTTCCCATTTGTACATTTCTTAATGTGTGGGGAAGCAGGGTGGGAGCACATGTAAGTTTGGCTAGGCTCACAACACAGGGAGGCTTTCCCCTTCCATGCCGGAGGGAAGGAGACCAGAGAGCCAAGAGGTATTTTTAGAATGTTTATTTGCATGTGGAATTGAGGAGGGCAGAGCTGTATCCACACTATTGACGTTTGCAAGCGGCATTTCTGCAGTGCATTGTCTCCATCCCGATGGTCAGTTGTGCCGACGCCCACCATCCCTACCTCAAAGAACAGTCTGTGTTTTTCTCGGGCTGCCTAGTGCTGCACCTGAAGCAGCTTAGAGAATTGCCAAAACCCTATAGGTGTGGGTTTATTAACTCTCCAGCTTGACCCCCATTTGTTTAGCTTGTAAAGGGTTTATATGTTCCTATGGGTATTAAAAACCCATCTGATATATTAAGGGAACCCAAAGGATCAAAGCAGAAATACTGTTTGAAATGCACCATGTTGAACGTACACATAACATTTCTAGACACAAACCATCTTTTTCAAGGGACATTTTGCATGCTCAAGAAGGAGATTCAGTTCTTAATGATAGGTTTTTCTTTGGAACTTGGAATTTTCCTGGTTTTTTTCAATGACCTCCCCACCCCCCCACCCCCAACCCCCTTAAGGATCTCACCGTTTTGACAGGAAGACCTCTTGGCAACTTAAGGCAGAGGCAGGGAATAATCTCAATTCGGTCTTTGTGCCTAGAAGGATGTGGTCCAAGGACCTTAACAAACACATCAGCACTGCCCAGTGACCTGGGTCCTCTGCACTGTTAGAAGGAACATGGGTGGAGAGGGTACAAGATGATGGTCAGCACCACTCACAGATCCAGAATAATTAACAATGTAGATGACAAAGGCAGGAGGATGTGGGAGAAATTCTAGGATCAGTGTATCAGATGTTCCTCAAACAAAACATTGCTATACTAACTTGGAGAAAACAAATCTATGCCTTTCATGAGTGATTCCATTTCTGTTCAGGAATATCCCTGTAATCTTGGATTATTTTCATAGATGTAAGTCTGTATGAGAATTTGTATATATGTGTACTATTTACTGAATGCCTACTTTGTGCTAAGAGCTATATGCCCATTTCTGCATTTAGTTTTCTTTACATTTTTTTTCCTTTCATCTTGGCATTTAATCAAGGAGGAACCTAAGGTGCAGAGGAGTTAAGTCCTGACCTGTGTCCTGATACATCCAGGTGAAAGCCCCTCTGTCATGGCACTGAGTCATCTCTGTAGCCCCATGTCAGACTGAGTTCATCTCACCATTAGGATTTGAAAACAAACAATCCCACCATTCACTTGACCTATGAGAACATCCAATTTGACAAGAGCCATATGCTTCCTGAATGCCAGTTCCATGCATATCTCCACCCAGATTTCACTGGAGAGATCACTACACTTATCGCATTACTGCTTAATCTCCTGTTTGCATGTCTTTCTCCCCCACCACTCAGGTGGGGCAGGCTGGAATGGTGGTAAAAATTTACTGCTTCAGAGTCACGCAGACCTTGGTTTGACTTCTCAGTTCCAGCACTTCTTCACTGGGAGATCTTTGCCGACAAGTAACTGGCCCTCTTGGTTGCCCATCTGCTCACTAGTAAAATGAAGATGATGATAATGCCCACAGGGGCTTGGGCTGATGTGAACATTACAAGGTAGAAGTAGAGAAAAGACTTTGTCCAGTACCTGGCATTTAATTGGCAGAGCTTGGAGGTCTTATATTGAATTCATCATGGATAGGATGTGTCATGGTAGTTCCTATATTACTAGCACTTAATGTAGGGCCTTATATATAAAATAGTGCTCAGAAAACTTTTGAGAGACAAGCTTTGCAAGAGAATAACCAAGTAAAATGTGAGCAACAGGAGGGTGTGACTCTAGTAACCAAGGTACCTGTTCTTTTATGTGATATTTGTCAAGGATCTGTTTAGAAAACAACTAGAAGATCAAATTCCCAAGAGCCCAAAGGGAACTCATATTTTCTTTATAAAAAGGGAACGTGGTCTGGAGGAAAGAGGGGGTTTCCTTGAGTTCTCACATTGAAGTAGCAGCAGATGCCCCCTTCAAAGCCCAGTGGGCAGCCCACTGTTTTAGGAGTCTTTCTTTCTCATGATGCTACTTTCCCACAGCTGATCTTTTTTTTTTTTTTAACAGATTAATTTTATTGATACATATTATAAAGGATAAATCCATCCAAAGTATACAATCAATGATATTTGGTATAATTACATAGTTGTGGATTCAGCACTTCGGTCATTATAAAGTGCTTTCATTATTCCAATAACATAATAAAAACAAAAAACAGACTAAAAAAATTCATCACCTCTCAAATCTCTCTCTGATTCCCCTGCTGTACATAGCTACTATTCTCTTTCCATCTCTCTACTTTTTTGTATTTATATTTTGTAAAAAGTCTTATATATGCAATATCACCCATATTCATATTTCACATGAGGCTTTGCTATTCAACAGTCTCATGTTAAATTTTTCAGCTTTCCTCTAGTAATATAAATGACCTTAGACTTATCCTTTCAACCCCTATCATAACCATGTAATAGCTATGCTAGTTACAAACATTATGATGTGCTTTCACCATTTCTCTTCATTTCCAAAGATTTACAAACTTTTTGCCAGTTTTGCACAGACTAACCCTCAGCTTTCCATTCTCTACCCTCATGTTATTTTCTGGTGACTTATAGTCTAATTATTAACACCCTGAGTTTACACAATATATTTAGGGCATAATAGGGCAATCAAATATTACTTGTCCTTTTGTGTCTGGCTGGCTTCACTCAACGTAATTTCCTCCAGGTTCATCCATGTTATCATATGCTTTACGATTTCATTTATTCTTATAACTGCATAATATTCCATCATGTAGATACTCCATAATTTGTTTATCCATTCATAGGTTGCTGGACACCTGGGTTGTTTCCATCTTTTGGCAATTGTGAATAATGCTACTATGAAAATAGGTATGCAGATGCCTATTCATGTCACTGCTCTCAGTTCTTCAGGGTATATGCCTAGTAGTGGTATTGCCAAATTACATGGCAAATCTATATTCTTTAGGAACTGCCAAACAGTCCTACACAGTGACTATACCATTCTATATTCCCACCAACAGTGAATAAGCATTCATATCTCTCCACATCCTCTTCAACATCCTCTTCTGACTAATAGTGGCCATTCTAATACGTGTGAAGTGATATCTCACTGTAGTTTTGATTTGCATTTCCCTAATTGCTCTTGATGCCGAACATTTTCTTCATGTGTTTTTTCCACCCTTTGTATTTCTTCTTTGGACAATAGTCAAGTGTTTTGCCCATTATTTAATCAAGTAGTATATTAGTTAGCCAAAGGGGTGCTGATGTAAAGTACGAGCAATCTGTTTGCTCTCATGAAGGGTATTTATTTGGGGTAAAAGCTTATAGTTATAAGGCCCTAAAGAGTCCAACTCAAGGTTGGTTTCTCACCAAGAGGCATTTGCCACATATTGAAGCAAGATGATTGCCAATCTCTGTGAGGGTTCAGCCTTCCTCTCTCTCAACTGCAGGCTAGCATAGGGCTTGTCTCTCTTCCCAGGGCTGCGGAATCAAAGTTCTCTCCTCTTCCATGTCATGACAAAGTTCTCTCCTCTGGAATCTATATGGTGCTCTCTCTTCCTGTGTATCTTCTTCTGTGTCTTTTTGAGTGAGTGCTATTTATATCAGCCCACCAAGGGGGTGGGGATTTAACCTGAGTTACACCCTACTGACATGGTTGAGTCAAAGTCCTTATCTTAACATAATTGAATCAAAGACACGTCAGATGAATCTAATACAATCAGATGGTATCACAGCCAGAGGAACAGACAAGTTTACAAACATAAAACATAATCTCTCTTTTTTTTTTTTTTCACTCCCCCTCCCACCTGAGATGGCTCCCACATCTGTTTGCTCATTGTTTTGGCTTGTTCTTTCCACTTATTGTCTGCTTGGGTTCTTCATTTTTTGGGGTTTTTTTTTTTTCTTCTTGTGGTCTGCTCGTTGTTTTTTCCTCATTGTCTGTTTTCTTCTTTAGGAGGCACTAGGAACCCAGGACTTCCCGTGTGGGAGGTGGGCACTCAACTGCTTGAGCCACTTCTGTTCCCTGCTCATTGTCTTAACTCGTTTTTTTCCTGTTGTTTTCTTCCCCCATTGTTTTTTCCTCCATTATTTTTCCCCATTGTTTTTTTTCCTGTTGTTTTCTTCCTCATTCCTTTTTTCCTCATTTTTTTTTCCTCCTTTTTCCCCTCATTGTTTGCTCATGGATTTTTTTGTTGCTTGTGGTCTTGCTTGATGTTTTTTGTTCATTGTCTGCTCGTTGTTGTTTTTTCTCCTTTTTTTTTTTTTGTTCGTTGTCTGCTCATTGTTTTTGTTCAACATCTGCTTGCTGTTTGTCTTCTTTAGGAGGCATCAGGAACCAAACTCAGGACCTCCCATGTGGGAGGCAGGTACTCAATTGCTTGAGCCACATTTGCTCCCAGTAATCTCTCTTTTTGGAAGTTCATATATAATCTCAAACTGTCACAAGTAGTTGGCCTTTTTTGTTGAATTGTTGTATCTTTATATATCATGACCACTAAACTCTTATCAGACATGTGATTGCTAAATATTTTCTCCCAATAAGTTGGCTAACTTTTAGTTTTAAGAAGATCCCATTTATCTATTTTTTCTTTTGTTGCTCCTGCTTTGGGTGTCAGGTTTAAGAAACCACAGTATTTTGAAGATATTTTCCTACATTTTCTTCTACTAGTTTTATGGTTGATGATTTTATATTTAGGTCCTTGATCCAATTTGAATTAATTTTTGTATAAGGTAGGAGATAGGGGTTCTCCTTCTTTCTTTTGGATATGGATATTCAGTTCTCACAGTACCATTTGTTGAATAAACTGTTCTGGCCCAGCTGGAAGGCCTTGACAGCCTGTCAAAATCACTTGACCATAGATGTGAGGGTCTGTTTCTGAGTTCTCAGTTTGGTTCCCTTGGTCAATCTATCTGTCTTTATGCCAGTACCATGCTATTTTTACCATGGTAGCTATGTAATATGCTTTAAAGTCTGGAAGTGAGAGTCTTCCAATGTCATTCTTTTTAAAGATATTTTTTGACTATTCAGGACCCCTTAACCTTCCAAATAAATTTGCTATAAATTAGTTTGGAGAGAATTGACATCTTAACAATATTTAGTCTTCCAGTCCAGAACATGGAATGTTCTCCCATTTATTTAAGTCTTCTTCCATTTCTTTTAGCAATGTTTTGTAGTTTTCTGAATACAGGTTTTTTATGTCCTTGGTTAAGTTTATTTCTAAAGATTTTATTCTTTTAGTTGCTATTATAAATGGAATTTTTTTCTGTTTTCCTGCTGAGACCACCCATTAGTAGTATATAGAAATGCTACTGATTTTTGTGTATTAATCTTGTATCCTGCCACTTTACTGAACTCATCTAATAGTTCTAGTAGCTTTGTTGTAGATTTTTCAGGACTTTTCTAGATATAGGATCATAACATCAGTGAATAGTGAAAGTTTTACTTCCTTTCCTATTTGGGTGCCTTTTATTTATTTATCTAGCCTAATTGCTCTAGCTAAAACTTCTAGAACAATATTGAGTAACAGAGGGGACAGTGGGCATCCTTGTCTTGTTCCTAATCTCAGCAGGAAAGCTTTCAGTCTTTCACCACTGAACACAATGCTACCTGTTAAGTTTTTCATACATGTACTTTCCCATATTGAAAAAGCCTCCTTCTATGCCGATTTTTTGGAGTGTTTTTATCAAAAAAGGATACTGCATTTTGTTAAGCGCCTTTTCTGTACCAATTGAGAGGTTCATGTGACTTTTCTTCAATTTATTAATGTGGTTTATTATGCTAATGAATTTTCTTGTGTTGAATCACCCTTGCATACCTAAGATAAAACCCACTTGATCGTGGTGTATAGTTCTGTTAATGTGCTTTTGGATTCTGTTTGCAAGTATTTTGCTGAGGATTTTTACATCTATATTCATTAGAGATATTGGTCTGTAATTTTCTTCTTTCATAGTATATTTATCTGGTTTTGGTATTAGGGTGATGTTGGCTTCATAGAATGGGTTTGGTAGCATTCTTTCCTGTTCAGTGTTTTGGAAGAGCTTGAGTAAGATTGGTATTAGACCATCTTTGAATGATTGATAGAAATCACTTGTGAAGTCATCTGGTCCCAGGTTTTTTGTCTTTGGGAGTTTTTTGAAGGCTGTTTCAATCTCTTTACTTGAATTGGTTTGTTGAGGCCTTCTATTTCTCCTAGGGTTAGTGTAGGTTGTTCTTGCTTTTCTAGGAGTTTGTCCATCTCATCTACACTGTCTAGTTTTTTGGCATTGATTTGTTCATAGGATCTCCCTTATTTTTGCAGAGTCAGTGGTAATGACCCCTCCTCTCAATTCTGATTTTATTTAGATTTTCTCTCTTATTTTCTTTATTAATCTAGTTAAGGGTTTATAGATTCTGTTGCTCTTTTCAAAAGTACCAACTTTTGGATTTGTTAATTCTGTTTTTTTTTATGTTTTCTTAATTTCATTTATTTCTGCTCTGATCTTTACTTATTTCCTTGCTTCAGCTTGGTTTGGGATTAATTTGCTGTTCTTTCTTTACTTCCTTCTAGTGTGCAGTTAGATCTTTAATTTTAGCTCTTTCTTTTATGACTTGCTATAAATTTCCCTCTCAGCATGCCTTTGTGGTTTCCCATAAGTTTTTAAAAATATTTTTTTACTTTTAAAGAAGTTTTAGATTATATCAATGTTACATCAAAAATATAGGGAATTCTCATATACCCCGCCCCTCCCACTCCCAGACTTCCCTGCATTAACAACATCTTTCATTAGTGTGGTTCATTTGCTATAGTTGATGAATACATATTGAAGCATTGTACTAGGCAAAGAGTGTAGTTTACATTTCAGTACACAATTTAAGTGCACAATTTTATAGGTTTAGACAAAATGCTTAATGGCCTATTTCCATCATTACAACATCACTCAGAGAAATTTCAGTGTCCCAAAAATACCCTATGATATACCTATTCCTTCCTCTCTCTCCCCTCAGAACCTCTGGTGGTCACTGCCTTTGTATGATACAAGTTCTTCCATTGCTAGAATAATCATAAGTCCATTTTAGTCCATAGTTACTTTCAACCCTTATGTTTGTTCATTCCATAGTCTTGAGGATTTTGGGATGGTAATGCCCACCCAGTCTCTAATTGAGAGAGGGCTTAAAACCCATAGGGCAGATTTGCTTGTAGTTGCAGACACTCTCCACTCCCTGGGATGGACATTGTCTATCATCATCCTTTTGTTAGTTGTCCTTATTGAGTCAAGTGTACTGGTGAGTAGTTCATCTCAACTCTGCTGAGATTCAGGGTTCATCCAGAATATGAACAGACTGAAGATTCAAGTCTCTGGCATATATATTTAACAAGTATAGTCCTAATTCTAGGTTCAGTTAAAAGGGACAGAAGAACTATGTGTAGGGAAATTATAAATGAGTCTAACTCTATTATATTGTGGAGCATATATTCCAAAGTTAGGCCCATTGACAGGAGGCATAATTCCCAAGATAAGTTGTGTTCTCATTTTCATTCACGTCAAGATATTTACTGAATTCTCTTGCAATTTCTTCTTTGACCCACTGATTATTTGAGTGTGTTGTTTAATCTCTGTATATTTATGAAATTTCCCTTTTTTCCCATCTATTAGTGATTTCCACCTTCATCTGTTACAATCAGAGAAAGTGTTTTGCATAATTTCAATCTTTTAAAATTCATTGAGACCTGTCTTGTGATCCAACATATGGTCTATCCTGGAGAAGGACCCATGAATGTTTGAAAAGAATGTATATCCTGCTGTTTGTGTGTGTAGTGCTCTATAAATGTCTGTTAGGTCTAATTCAATTATCATATTATTCAAGCTTTCTGTTTCTTTATCCTCTGTCCAGATGTTCTATCCAATGCTGAGAGTGGTGTATTGAAGTCCCTTATTGTAGAGACATTTATTTCTACCTTCCATTTTGCCAGTGTGTACCTCATGTATCTAAGGACACCCAGGTTAGGTGCATAAATATTTATTATAGTTATTTCTTCTAGGTTAATTGCCCCTTTTAAAATATATAAGGACTTCCTTCAGCCCTTTATAACAGTTGTTTTGCATTTAAAATCTGTTCTGTCTGATATCAGTATCACTACTCCAGATCTTTTTGGGTTACTTTTTGCGTAGAATACCTTTTTCCAACCTATCATGTTCAACCTGGTTATATCCTTATGTCTGAGGTGAATCTATTGTAGACAGCATATAGATGGCTCATATTTTTTATCCATTCTATCAAGTCTATGTCTTTTGATGGGAAATTCAAGTCATTAGCATTCAATGTTATTACTGTAAAGGCTAACTTACCTTGTCCCTTTGTCCTTTGACTTTCTGTTGTCATATCTTCCTATCATCTGTCTTTTTATTCTTTAATTTACCTTTCCTAATACTCTTCATTTCCATACTCTTCTCCACATCTCTTGCCCTTGTTTTTTCCCTTCAGGCTGCAGAACTTCCTTTAGCATCTCTTGTAGTTCTGGTCTTTTGGTAACATACTCTCAGTTTTTGTTTGTCTGTGAAGGCTTTAAACTCACCCTAATTTTTGAAGGATAGTTTTGCTGGATACAGAATTCTTGGCTGGCAGTTTTTCCTCTTTCAGTACCTTAAATACATCATACCACTTTCTTCTCTCCTCTATGGTTTCTGCTGAGAGTTTGGCACTTAATCTTACTGAGTTTCCCTTGTGTGTTATGCTTTGCTTTTCTCTTGCTGTTTTCAGAATCTTCTCTTTATCTCTGATATTTGTCATTCTGAATAGTACATGTCTTGGAGTAAGTCTATTCTGATTTGTTCTCTTTGGGGTGTATTGTCCTTCTTGGATATTGATATTTGTGTATTTCATAAGGGTTGGGAAGTTTTCAGTCATTATTTCCTCAAATATTCTTTCTGCCCCTTTTCCATTCTCTTCTTCTGGGACACTGATAACATGTATATTTGTACACTTCACATTATCCTTTAATTCCCTGAGACCGTGATCCATTTTTTCCATTATTTTCTTTTTCTGTTTTCCTGTCTTTTCCAGTTCAGATGTTCTGGCCTCAAAATCACTAATTCTGTCTTTGAGCAATTCAAATCTGCTATTAAGTGCTTCTAATGTAGTTTTTAAAAGATTTTATTCAGGGCAGTGGACTTAGCCCAGTGGTTAGGGCATCCGTCTACCACATGGGAGGCCCACAGTTCAAACCCCGGGCCTCCTTGACCCGTGTGGAGCTGGCCCATGTGCAGTGCTGATGCATGCAAGGAGTGCTGTGCCACGCAGGGGTGTCCCCCACTTAGGGGGCCCCATGCGCAAGGAGTGCGCCCTGTAAAGAGAGCCACCCAGCATGAAAGAAAGTGCAGCTTGCCCAGGAATGGCACCGCCCACACAGAGAGCTGACACAACAAGATGACGCAATAAAAAGAAATACGGATTCCCGTGCCACTGACAACAACAGAAGTGGACAAAGAAGACGCAGCAAATAGACACTGAGAACAGTCAACCGGGGTGGGGGAGAGGGAAGGGGAGAGAAATAAATAAATAAATCTTTGAAAAAAAAAAGATTTTATTTATTTCTCCCCACCCCCCCCCCATTGTCTACTCTCTGTGTCCATTCACTGTGTTCTTCTATGTCTGCTTGTATTCTCATTAGGTGGCTCCAGGAACCAATCCTGGGACCTTCTGGAGTGGGAGAGAAGTGATCATTCTCTCGCACTACCTTAGCTCCCTGGTCCGCTGCGTATCTTATTATCTTTCCTCTGTGTCTCTTTTTGTTGTGTCATTTTGTTGTGCCAGCTCTCCATATGGGCCACCACTCCTGGGTGGGGCAACACTCTCTGGAGGCCAGCACTCCACATGGGCCAGCTTGCCACACGGGCCAGCTTGCCTTCTTTAGGAGGCCCTGGGTATCGAACCCTGGACCTTCTGTATGGTAGAAGGGAGCCCAATTGCTTGAGACACAACTGCTTCCCTCTAATGTATTTTAATCTCATTCATCATGTCTTTCATTCCCATAAGCTCTGTTACTTTTCTTTGCAGGCTTTTAAATTTTTCTTTATGCTCACCCAGTGTCTTCTTAATATCCTTTATCTCTGTAGCTATATTTTCCTTCAGTTCTTTGAATTGATTTAGTAGATTTGTGTGGTTATCATTGATTAGTTGTCTTAAATCCTATATCTTGTCAGGATATTTGATCTGTTCCTCTGGTTGGGCCATCTCTTCTTGTTTCCTAGTAAGCCTTATAATGTTTTGCTGACGTCTAGTCATCTAAATATATTGATGAATTTACTCTGATGGTCAATTTCTCTCTCTTGCCCAGTGTGTTGTTTTTTGCTTTTTGTTTTCACAGCTATTCTTTGATTTTTGGTTCAACTTATTCTAAGTCTTTAAAATTGCCCAGCTTAAGTTATCAAAATTGGGCCAAGGACTCACTAATGGGACACCAATTTTTCTCCCAAGGATGCGACTAATGAGAGACCTAAAAGTAGTTTTTCTCTTTACAATTCCCTGGCTGGCCTGCAAATGCCACTCATTTGCAAACCTTTCCACAGAGGTGTTTTTTCAACCTCAGATTTCCATGCTTCTGGTCTGGCCAGAGCCAAGATTCATAGTGGGCTCTGCTGGCTGAATTCACTGAAGATAGGTCCTCTGATTCATCCTCCCTCTTTCCTTTAAATAACTGACAGGGAATAAGATGTCTGTTCCCCTCTCAGTCCATTGGAGTGAGCTAGGGATTTTCTCCAGGCTTAATGTCTTGAGGGTGAGGGATGGGAGCCCTTCCTGGCCGTTCTTGTTTTGGGTTCTTTGTCTCTCTGTCCCTTGCCTTCTTGGGAGTTGTGCAGAACTGTCCTGGTCTCCTGACCCCCAAAGCAGGTCTCTTGGACAGCTTTTCTCTATTGTTTTTGTGAAAGAGTTGAGCCCTGCCTGCCTATTCCCATGCCATCTTCCCGGACCTCACCTGATCTTTTGTAATAACAATTAACTAACTAAATATTTATACAAAGTTTGATACATAAACATATTAAGTAATTTAAAAATCCATATGGGTATGCCATGAGAAGTAAGGCTCTCACAATTTTTTACCTCTTCTTCCCCTCTTCTATAGACAGCCATGTTTCCAGATCCTAGTTTATCACTCCATGAATGTCTTACACAAATACCAGAACAAAGGTATATTAAATATTTCAGCATTTTTATTTTCACCAACAATAGTATACCATACACACAGTGCTTCATCATTTTTTTCCCTGTTTTACATAGATTTGTCTCTTTTATTAAAAAATAATTACCTGAGATTCCATTTGGGGGAATGGACCATTATTCTTTTAGCCTAAATTGGGTTCCAAGTCATTAGCTACATGAACAAAGAAGCAAGAATTGATGGATCAAATGGTAGGCATATTTGTAATCTTGATAGATCATGCAAAAATTCAATTTGACTTAAACCAGTTTGCAATTCCACTAATTTATGAGAATAAATATTAGCTTATAATCTCATCATCACAGACGTATTATCAAACTGTTATGTTCTGCCAATCTGATAAATGAAAAATGGAATATCATTGTTGTCTTAACTTTTTCTTTTCATGACTGAAGTTGCATGTCATTTCATGTTTTAAAATCACTTGCATTTCCTTTTCTGCACACTAATTATGTCCTTACCTCTATTTTTCTCTTAAGTGATTGATTCTAAGGTGTAGACTTTTCCAGCTTATATAGTAAGAAAATTAACCACCTTTATGCATTGTGTTAAAACATAGCTCATTATAACTTTTTTCTCATCACAAAAGTAACACATGGCTGTGGAAGAAAATTTTCAACAGTTTCAAAATCCAGCAATAAAGCTACTGATATTTTTTTTGGTTATATTTGCTTTTAGGCATGCTTTCTGTAGTTTCTTTCCAAAAATAGAACCATATTATATTGCTATCTAAGCAATGCCACCATAGATGAATGCCTTTACTACTAAAATTCCACGTATCCATGCAATGATTCCAGCTAGTATCAATTCCCTAAACATAAAATAGATGGGTACCATTCTTTGTTAAGATAAACCTTGATGAATTAGTTACCTAGTACAGATTTAAATTTATCTTTTCTTCTGGTTCCTTTCTCTGTTGCCTATTTTTAGGGATAGTTTATAACTTTTAAAAAATGTAGATAATAGGTAGAAATTATTTTCCAATAAACCTTCTCCAGGTAGATATGGTGCAAACAGTGTGGAATTCTAAGTGGTATAAGCTTTTATTTTTCATACTGAGGTGAAAGGAGAAGTCTGTTTATAATTTAGCCTAAGACATGAGAAAACAGAAAATAAGTAATAATAGACAGATTTATACACTTAACGCTTTTATTAGTGATTATTTATAAACCTCCGTGTATTATTTTTAAAAAAACAGTCCAATTTCAACAAAAGGTATTGGCTTCTAGCAGGGTGCCAAGTTATTTATTTCATCTTAATAATAAGTAACATTGAAATGACGTTAAACAGGCTTGTTGAAGGGTCACAGAAAAATGAGCTTTCAGAAAGACTTGTTGAATGTCTGAGCAGAACTATAAGTACAGCTAATCAGGAAAATTAAAGCTACATGAAAAATTGTTGAGATTAATGAACACTGATTAAAATAGGATAAAGTGCTCAGAGTATATAAAACCACACAATGCTCTGAGTGGGCCTGTGTTTCCAGAGTGCTTATTTAAGTTAACATAAATCTCTCAGATGAATTATGCTAATGCCATTGATTCCAACCATTTCCTGACTGATGCATTCACCTATTTTTATGTCATTTCTCCTTCATAAAGGATGTGGGTGTCCAATGTATGTCTATCAAGCTCTGAAAATTGAAGTGGATTTTAGGAAAGGAGGCAATACAAATAATATATAAACTTGTTTTCTATATTTGGAAACTCTGTAGATTAGAAAAGGGAAGAGTTGAATGATCAGGGTTGTAGCAGTTTGATATAGTTATGAATTCTAAAAATAGATATTGGATTATGTTTGTAATCTGGTCTGTACCTGGGTGTGATTAAATTATGATTAGGGCATTGATTGGGCCATGTCATAAGGGCACTGAGTCCCCACACACCAAGGAGTGGGACTCACAGGTAAAAGGCATGGCAAAGGACAGAGTTGGAACTTTTGATGCGAGGGCATTTTGATGTTGGAGTTTTTATTTGGAGTTTGACGCTGGAGTCTTGAGATGGAGCCCAGGAAAATAAACACACAGAAGAAAGAGAAGCAAGCCCCAGAAAGAGAGAACCTGAGCCAGGAAAAAAACACAGAGGATTAGAGAAGGCTCCTTAGACGCGGCAGAAACCCCAAGGAGAGAGACAGAGTTGTTCGCCTGATAGTGTACAGCTGACCTTGTGAGAGAAGCAAAGCCTAGAGAGCCTCATAGTCTACAGCTGACCTTGTAGAGAAAACAGGACCTGAGCCCAGAGAGAAGCAAGACCTTGGAAAAGAGGATCCCTGGCAGATGTTGCCAGCCATCTTGCTCCAACACATGGAAATAGACTTTGGTGAGGGAAGTAATTTTTGCTTTATGGCCTGGTATCTATAAGCTCCTACCCCAAATAAATACCTTTAGTAAAAACCAACCAATTTCTGGTATTTTGCATCAGCACCCCTTTGGCTGACTAATACAAGGGTATTTAGGAAAAATTCTAAAAATGCTTTCTGGCTGTCTGTCTACAAGTTATATGAAGCGGTGAATTCATAGCAGTCAGTAATTAATGAGCAGCGGATGCAGATTAAGCCATGTTAACCTTAAGAATAAAGAGGATTCAAGAGAAAGGTCGAGAATGCACAGTAGCTAGTATTCTGTACATGAGTCCCATTAGATGTTTCCCAGTCAGCTGAAGTAGTCTTCAGTGAAATTTGTCAGGATAAAGGTAATGACTTCCCTCTTCTGGGGACACCTGTACTTTTGAGTGATTTCATTATTTGTCTTAGACTACTTAACAGATAATTAGCCAGTTAAGTACACTGTGGTGATCCCATATCTTATATTATTAAAACACCCCTTGTGTTTTATTTTTAAGATAGCCATCATGAGCAAAGGAATTTTATTTTTACTTTTTAAATGATATCATCTTTAATGATATGAAATAATTAGAATAAGCAAACTCATAGTTAGAATCTAGAATAAAAGTTACCAGGGGATGGGGTGGGGATAGGTAATAGGGAGTTAAGGCTTAAAATCTGCAGTTTCTATTTGGAATGATGGGAATGTTTTGGTAGTGGATGGTAGTGATGGTAGTACAACACTGTGAATATAATTAATGGCAATGAAATATATATATCTGAATGTGGTTAAAAGGGGAAATGTTAGGTTGTATATATGGTATTAGAATTAAAGTTTTTTAAAAATCCATGTATGGCAGTTTGAGATTACTCATGAATTCCAAACAGAGAGATTATGTTTGTCAACTGGTTTGTTTCTCTGGGCATGATACCCTTTAATTGTATTAGATCCAGCTGAGATGTCTTTGATTAAATTAAATTAGGGCTTTGCTTCAACCACATCAGTAGGGTGTAATACAGGGGTGAGTCCCCGTCCTCTTGGTGGGCTATATAAATGGACACTCAAAGAAGAAAATACCTGGAAAAGATAGCTCCATGGACAGATGAGGAAAGAACTCAGTCATTTCGGTCCTGCCATGTGACAGAAAGGAGAAGGCTCAAACAGCTAATGCCCCGGGGAAAGCTGAGCCATTCACCTCAGAGTATGCAGCTGAAGAGATCATATCCCTGAGCAGCTGAGAAGGCCTGGAAAGAAACGAGCCCTCCAGCCTAAGCTGAGATAAGAAGAAACTGGGCCCATAGAGCCTTAAAAGGAAGAGGAAGGCTGAACTCTTGCAGAGATCAGCAACCATCTTGCTTCAACACTTGGCAACAGACTTTGGTGAGAAAGTACCTCTTATGGTTCCTTGAGTTGGACTCTTTAGGGCTTTATGACTGTAAGCTTTCACCCCAAATAAATACCCTTTATAAAAGCCAACAGAGTTCTGGTACTTTGCATCAGCACCCCTTTGGCTGACTAATATACCATGGAACTGTACAACGGAAAAATAGAACCCTAACTTAAACTGTGGATTATAGTTAATTGTATAATTATAAAAACATGTTTTCACCATTTGTAACAAATTTACCATACCAATGCAAGGTGTTAATTATAGTGTGGTATATGGGAATCCTGTATTTTGTGCGTTATTGTTCTGTAAACCCATAACTTCCCTAATTAAATCAAAATAAAATGTTTTTTTTTTTCCCCAGTTCTTTCTCTTTGAGGATATTTAGTAGTAGTTCTTAAATGCAGAAGTAGGCCCATCAGAATCAACTGGGGGTTCTTATGAAAATGCATATTCCTGGGCTTTACCCCAGATCTATTGATTTCTAATTTCCAGGAGGTGGGTCTAGGAACCTGTATTTTGGCCTGATTCCCCTGGTGAATCTTTGCACAGCTGGGCTGAGAAACTTCTGCAGGATCTCCTAGGATATAGTACAATAGGCAGTCATAGTACTTTCCTGCATTTTATTACCAAAAGCTACAATCTCTTTCATAAGTCATAAACTGAGAAGCTAGAAATAAGGGGGTGTGGGAGGGGAGTGAAGTGGATAGAGTGATGCCGAAAACTTCGGTAGTACCTCACCTTTCCCAAAAACTGAGCCTGGCATTGGGGCTGGGTGCACTTTGCCATGAGGCACCACCTTCGTGTTTTCAGGGCCACAAACCACAAGTGTTATAGCACAGTAGGTCTCAGAGGAAGATGACTAACGTGATGCTTAAAGTTGGGTTTATGGGAAATGAGTGACAGTTTAAAAGGGATGAATAAGCACAAATGAACTCAGAATCAGTATTTCATCAATGGCACTTGTGGGAGGAAGAATTTCAGGACTTGTGTCTTAGTATCTTGGAGAAAGTAGGTAATACCTCCATGGACGTGCACAAGTATAAACCAAGGTCAATTTTCAGGAAGTAAGTCATCAGCATCAATAATAAAGGGAAGGCAGTGGACTTGGCCCAGTGATTAGGGCGTCCGTCTACCACATGGGAGGTCTGCGGTTCAATGCCCAGACCTCCTTGACCCATGTGGAGCTGGCCCACGTCCAGTGCTGATGCGCGCAAGGAGTGCCCTGCCACACAGGGGTGTCCCCATGTAGGGGAGCACCACGCGCAAGGAGTGCGCCCAGCACGAAAGAAAGTGCAGCCTGCCCAGGAATGGTGCTGCACACACGGAGAGCTGACAGAACAAAATGATGCAACAAAAAGAAACACAGATTCCCATGCCGCTGACAACAGAAGCAGACAAAGAAGACGACGCAGCAAATAGAGACAGAGAACAGACAACTGGGGTGGGAGGGCGGGGGAGAGAAATAAAAAATAAATAAATCTTTAAAAAAAAATTAAGGGAAGAAAATAAGCAGGAATGGATTTCTCCAGATTACTCCCTCAATGAATTTTAAAGGATGAGACAAATGTTTAGTGACCCATGGCATACTTTTCCCTTTTCATTTTCATGTATGTTTTATTTTTCTTTATAAATTAATTGTCTTCTGTAATGTCACTTTTCTCCTCTGAAGCAATGTCTTTTCTATTACTTTTAAAAGCAAAAACTGTAAGATGCAACCCTGATGTTTTTAGATGGAAATAGTGCATTTTATTAAATTTATTCACTTATGCAATTATTTGTTCCTTTTGTACACATGTGGCAACAGACAGCACCAAGCATTAAAATCAAATAATTTGGGTGCCTGCCCCTGAGCTTATGATCTAGCTATATTATCTTTCCAAGAGATTAGTGTATCATCTAACAACTTATTTTGCCTAAAGTCTAGGATTCTCCCTTTTCTCACTCATCTGATGATAAAACACTTGCTTCTAAAAGTTGTCCTATTTTATCTAAATGAACATGGGAATCTTAAGCACCTAAATTCATTGATGACTGGACAATTTGATCATAGTCTCTAGAAAAACCAGAGTAAAATCCATACTAAGGTCTATGAGGGTGTTCATTTTCTTTTAAAATCTTTTGTTTTCCCCCATCTGCCTTTACCTGTTACTATATAATCAATGGTTTAGGAATGAATTATTTTAGTTCCAATAATTAAGGTGAAAATACCAGTTAACATTTTTCATCCTACAATCTTTGTTAGAGAAGGTATTAGTTTACAGAAAAATCTTGCATAAAATAGAGTTCCCATATACATCCTACAATTTTCATTTTGCAGATATAGCTTGGTTTTCTTGAGGCCATATTTATCCATTGGGTTTTCTATGACACAGCGGTTCTGCTGAATGCCTGGGGCAGTGAGGGCTCATGGAGTCAGACACATCTGAGCTGGGAAGTGCTGTATATGCATATATGAACATGCATCCACAGGTGTGAAATGAAAGTATTACACATGTGAATGTGCATCCAGAGGTATGAAATGAAATGTTGCATACATGAACCTGCTTGTACAGGTATGAAATGAAATGTTGTACATGCATAGATGAACATGCATTCACAGATTTGAAATCAAGTGTTTTATATACATATATGAATAGTCACAGGTATGAAACAATGGTATTCCTCTTAGAAAGCTACATTTCATGTTATCCTATTAAAGCTCTGAGAACTCCTGCAGTGAAGAATCCTGTTTGTTGCCGCCTTTCTCCGCCCCTCCTCCCCTTCCAGCCCCTGCCACCCTTCCCGCCAGTCCCGCCCATATTACCAACCTACAATCTGCCCTCTTCCCCAGTAACTGCTTACGGCGTATTACCAGAGGTCTGCCCCCCCAGTTTTAGCCAATCCGCAGCCACCCCTCCGCCCTGCTCTCCCCTTCATACTCCACCCCCTTCCCTGCCTATATAACCAAGTGTACTTCCTCAATAAAGCAGACCTGTTCTTGCGCTCAAGCAGTCTTCGTGGTTTTTCCTCAACCGTGCGTCCCCCACGCCTGGAGAACCGGTGCTCCTTCTTGGAGCACCCCCCGCCGGCTGTCGGCAGGAGCAAGCCCCCCCCCGACTCTTGGGCCTGAGCGAGGACAAAACCCCCACACTCAACTACACCTGTTGAACTCTTTTTAACCAGGAATTGATTGATCAATATCAGGCAGAACAGTTCCATCTTGAGAAGCACTTTGTGAGGCTAATAATTTCCTTCATAGGCTGGATGGGGTAGAAGTCAGTCATGGCTGTTAAGCTATTTTAAGGTACTAAATGGCTGGGACATAGTGCTAAGATAAGTGAAATAGACTGGATGCAGGGTATGCATTGTAAATACGTAAATGCTAATCTATGAGCAGATTTATTCAACTAGGAGGTTTGCTGGTATGCCCTACACTAGAGCTGTATGCCAAAGAGAAGGGGGTTGTCTGATGTGTGACTGGGTTCGGGAGGTAGAGCTACTATTATCACCTGTACAATTTACAAGAACCAGAAAGCAAAGACATGTTGACAACCTCGAAAGATCCTTCTAGCACCTTCTCAAAATACATTTCTTGAAAATAGGGCTAGAGGACAAACTAATAGAGGCTTAAGCCCTTATTTCTCCATCCTTAGAAAACAAATGATGAGTCTGTGACCAGGATCATTTCAAAAATAAACATTTTCAGAAAATGCCCCACCTAGCCTGTGATGCTGTGGTGGTCTTTTCCCACAAGTGATAAACTAGAAATTTACTAAGGAAAGGATGTGTAAAGAGCCAGAGTCCAAAGAAAACTTGACACATATTTTTGGGGCATTTAATGCTCATTGGAAAGGAAGAATTTTTAAAGCATTTTTTAAATTGTGGTAATGTTAAAAATGTGCAAAATTAAGAATAATATAGTGAAACCCATGTATCCATGTTGCAGCCTTAATAATTATCAACAATTTGCGAATCTTGTTTTCTCTATCTACACTATTCTTATTATCAAACCATTAGTAGTACTACTTATTTTGCTGGAATACATTTTTAAAAATCCCTGACATCACATATTTTCATCTGTAAATATTTCAGTATACATCTCTTAGAGACAAGGACTTTCAAAAATATTTTAATCACAATGCCAATTATTACACCCCACAAAATTAATAGTTCCTAAATATTATCTTATACACTATCTATATTCAAAATTCACCTTTGGAGAAGAACTCTGTTAGACTAATAATTTCCATTACAGACTGGGTGGAATAGAAGTCAGTCATAGATCTTAAGGTATTTATTTATAAGGTACTAAATGTCTTTTTATTGATGTTTCATTTGAAGCAGGATCCAGAAGAATTGTACACATTGCCATTGGTTGGGAGACTTCTGAAGTTTTTAAAAATCTGTAACATCCCCAGCTCCAAACACCCCTCCTGTTTGTAATGCCATTCGTTATTTTAAAAATAGTCATTTGTCCTATAGAATGTCCTATGTTCTGAAATTTGGCCAATTGTTGCCTCGGGTGGTAAGTAACAGGTTTCTTTTTCTGTGGTAGTTTCTGTAAAGTGGTGGTTAGATCTAGAAACTGATTAGATTCTGGTCGTTGCGTCAGTAAGTCTATTCTATAGGGAGTGCCATGTACTTCCTGTTGCAGCGTGCCAGGAGGCACATGATGCCACGTTCTTACACTTTAGTAATGCTGAGCTCAGTCCTTGAGTTCACATGATGCTTTTAGATCCATTGATACAATTGCCTGGATCCATTCTTTCACTAGAAAATTGGAAAATGATCAGAAGTGGGTGATGTTCAAATTCAACAGTCTTTTCTGATTTACCAGCTTAAAAAGTTCTTCAAAGAAAAACTTCCCTGTATTAATTGTAATTCTGCATATTTGTACAGAAAAGGCAGATATATGCTTGATTGTTCCTCTTTATCAATTTTCAGAATAATGACTTGGTGCCCTAGGAACTTCCAATGATGAACAGCAAGCTGGCTTTAAAAATTATGATGAACTCATGGATTTATATGTGTTTTAACCTATTGCAGACATTATTCATTTGATATGCAACTTTCTTATGTTTGGCCCATGGGAACCCTTTCAGTTTGGTCCCTTGTGTCTTATTGAAAAGATTTCTTTGGTCTTTGGTAGTTTCCTAGGCTCATGTGCAGCAAGATATTCCAAGGTTGTTCTGTACATTTCCTGCTTCAGATCTGGAAGGAGCCCTTTTCCAGGAAGCTTTGGTTCTGTTTATTGGGAGATGCTATTTACAGACCACAATCTGGGCCCAAGTAGTCATTGTCAGTGGCCTTGCCACAGTCTTCTAAGACTTTTCAGGAAACAGAGCTAGTAAATATATGTTTGTTTCTAAATCAAGGGCGCCCACTGACTAGGAACGTCAAGATGATGTTAAATCAAGGGCTCATACTAATAGTTCCAATTCCAATTCAAAATGGCATGATTTTCCATTAACTTCTTTGATTTAAAATGTGCCTCTTTTTCTTACAGTTCCTGACTACACTAACATATTTAATCATTTAAGCTACAGAATACATAAAATAATTTCAAAATAGAAATACCAATGTTATTACTAACAATAGCATGAATGAGTATTGTTTAAGAATTCTTTGTGGTCTTTTTTTGTTTTGTTTGATTTTTAGACTAGGTCCCAAGAAGGAAATAGTTTTCAAATACTGTTCAAATACTGTTTTTTAAAGCCAATTGAAATAATTCTTTTCATTATGTGATTATGCCAACAATTTGGTACACAATTACAATTTTTTGGTTTTTGTTTTTTTTGTGTGTTTTTTTTACTTGGGTGGGGATTGCTTTCTGTTTCACTGTAATTTTTTAGTTATGTAAAATATGCATTTGGTATCAAAGTCACAACCATGAAACAAGGAACATTCAAAGGAGCATACTTCCATTCCTACATTCTCTATCCTGTTACCTCCCTTTACTGATAGATAGGTAATCACTTTTATTAGTTCTTGGCTTAGCTTTCCATTGCTCTTTTTAAAAATTAGATAAAAAGTAAATGCATTCATATTTCTCCCTTTTCTTTCACAAAAGAAAGCATATTATAAATGCTGTTTAGTATCTTGTTTTTGTTTGGTTGTTTTTTTATCATATTACCTATATCCTAAAGCCCTTGCCTCATCAGATTGGAGAATAAGATGTTTGTCATTCCTTTTCATAGCTACAAAACCCTCTAATGCCCTCTCCTCCTGATAAACATTTCGGTGGTTTCTAATATTTTCTTATTTAGACATGATCTTGCCAGTAATTGTTTACTATCTAAAGAAATTCTTATTTTTGTTTGGATACTTGAGGATAGATTTCATTGAAATGGGATTGCTGGGTCAAAGTAAACAAAGTAAAATCAGTTGGACATAAATGTTAGGGTTTAGATTTCTGAGCTCTCAATGCAATTTCATTAGTCCTTGAGCCAGTACCATGCTGTTTTGATTACTGTGGCTTTGTAATAAGTTTCAAGGTTGGAATCCTCCAACTTCAAGATGGCTTTGGGTATTCAGGGCTCCTTACCTTTATATAAATTTGGTGATGGGCTTTTCTTTCTTTTTTAAAATATATTTTTTTATTAAAAAAAATACTTAGTTTACATAAAATGTTACATAAAAAAAATAAGGGATTCCCATATGTCCCACTCCCCCCACCTCCCACTTTTCCCCACATTAACAACTTCTTTCATGAGTGTGGTACATTCATTGCAATTGATGAACACATTTTGGAGCATTGTCACTAAGCGTGGATTATAGTTCATTGTAGTTTACACTCTCTCCCACTCAGTTCTGCAGGATATATAATCACTTGTATCTGTTGTTGCAATGTTATTCAGGACAATTCCAAGTCCCAAAAATGCCCCCATATTACACCTCTTTTTCCCTTTCCCTGCCTTCAGCACCTCCAGTGGCCACTGTCTCTATATGATATGATAGGCTTTTCCATTTCTAAAAGGAGATTGTTGGAATTTTGAATGAGATTGCATTGAATCTGTACATCACTTTGGGTAGAATTGACATCTTAACAATATTTAGTCTTTCAATCCATCAACATGTTATTTGTTTAGGTCTTCTTTGATTTCTTTTAGCAATGTTCTATAGCAGTTTTCTGTATAGAGATCCTTTTAGCAATGTTCTATAGCAGTTTTCTGTATTGAGATCCTTTAAATTATTGGTTAGATTTATTACTAGTTATTTGATCTAGGTGCTATTGGAAATGGAATTTTTTCTCCGTTTTTCCTTCTGATTGTTCATTGCGTGTATATAGAAACACTACTGATTTTGGAGTGTTGATCTTGTACCCGCACCATTTTGCTGAATTCATTTATTAGCTCTACGAGCTTTGTTGTGGATCTTTCAGGATTTTCTGTCTATACTTATGTCATCTGTAAATAGGGCAAGTTTTACCTCTTCCTTTCCAATTTGGGTGCCTTTTATTTCTTTTTCTTGCCTAATTTCTCTGGCAAGAACTTCCAGTACAATGTTGAATAACAGGGGTGACAGTGGACATCCTTTTCTTTTTCCTGATCTTAGAGGGAAAGCTTTCAGTCTTTCACCATTAAGTAGGATGTTAGCTGTGAGTTTTCATATATGTCCTTTATCATGTTGAGGAAGTTTCCTTCTAGTCTTAGTTTTCTAAGTGTTTTTGTTTTAATCAAGAAGGGATGCTAGATTAGGCAAATGCCTTTTCTGTATCAATTGAGATTATCATGTGTTATTTTTCCTTCATTCTGTTACTGTGGTGATTTCCTCATGTTAAACCCACTCTTGCATAGCCAGGATAAATCCTACATGATCATGGAGTATAACTGTTTTAATACACTGTTGGATTCCATTTGCTAGTAATTTGTTGTGGATTTTTGCATCTATATTCATAAACGATATTCATCTGTAGTTTTCTTTTCTTGTGGTATCATGATCTGGCTCTGATAAAAGGGTGATGTTGGCTTTGTAGAATGAATTAGGGAATGTTCCTTTCTCTTCAATTTTTTGGAAGAGTTTGAACAGGGCTAGTGTTACGTCTTCTTGGGATGTTTGGTAAAGCTCCCTGTGAAGCCATATGATGCTGTACTGTTCTGTTTTGGGAGGTTTTTGATTACTGCTTAAATCTGTTTACTAGTAATTGTTTGGTGAGATCTTCTATTTCTTCTTTGGTCAATGTAGGTAGTTCATGTGCTTCTAAGAATTTGGCCATTTCTTCTAGTTTATCTAATTTATTGACCTACATTTTTTCATCATATCCTTTAATAGTCCTTTTATATTCATGGAGTCAGTAATAATATCCCATTTTTCATATCTGATTTCCATTATTTGTTTTCTTTCTCTTTTTTTGTCAATTCTATTGATCTTTTCAAAGAAACCAACTTTTGGTTTTGTTGATTCAATTGTTTTTGTTTTGTTTTGTTTTTTAAAGATTTATTTATTTATTTAATCCCCCCTCCCCCCGGTTGTCTGTTCTCTGTGTCTATTTGCTGTGTCTTGTTTCTTTGTCCGCTTCTGTTGTCGTCAGCAGCACGGGAAGTGTGGGCGGCGCCATTCCTGGGCAGGCTGCTCCCTCCTTCGCACTGGGCAGCTCTCCTTACGGGCGCACTCCTTGCCCGTGCGGCTCCCCTACGTGGGGGACACCCCTTCGTGGCTCGGCACTCCTTGCACGCATCAGCACTGTGCATGGGCCAGCTCCACACGGGTCAAGGAGGCCTGGGGTTTGAACCGCGGACCTCCCATGTGGTAGACGGATGCCCTAACCACTGGGCCAAGTCCGCTTCCCTGCTTTGTTTTCTATTCCTTTATCTCCATTGTAATATTTTTTTTTCCTTCCTTGTGTTTGATTTGGGTTTAGTTTGCTCTCATTTGTCTAGTGCTTCCAGTTTTCAGGTCAGGTCTCTGATCTGAGATCTTTCTTCTTTTTTAACATAAGCATTTAGAGCTATACATTTCCCTCTCAGCATTGTCCACATTGCATCCCATATGTTTTGGTATGTTGTATTTTCATTTTCATTTGCTTCAAGATATTTCCTAATTTCCCTTGTGATTTCCTCTTTAACCCATTGGTTGTTTAAGAGTGTATTGTTTAATTTCCATGTATTGTGATTTTTCCATTTTTCCCTCTGTTATTGATTTCTAGCTTCATTCTGTGGTTGTCAGAGAAGATACATTGTATGATTTCAATATTTTTTAATTGATTGAGGCTTGTTTGTGATCTAACATAGTCTATCCTGGGAAGTGATCCATGGGCACTCGAGACAAATGTGTATTCTGTTGTTGTTGGGTGAAATGTTCTTTATATGTCTGTTAGCTCTAGTTGGTTTATAGTATCATTTCAACCTTATTTTCTTACTGATCTTCTATCTAGATTTTCTGTGCATTAATGAAAGTGGTGTATCAAAGTTTCCTACCATCAATGTAGAACCATCAATTTCTCCCTTCAAATCTGTCAGCATTTGCTTTATATATTTTGGTGTTCTGCATTTGGTACATACACATAATTGGTATGTCTTTTTGTCTAATTGCCCCCCTTTTCAGTATATAATGACTGTCTTTGCACCTTGTAACAGCTTGTGACTTAAAGTTTTAGTAAGTTATCCCAGCTCTCTTTTGTTTACCATTTGCATGGTATATTTTTTTCCGTCCTTTCTCTTTCAAGCTATTTGTGTCTTTAAATTTAATGAGAGTCTCTTGTCGACAGCCTATAGTTGCATCGTGCTTTTTTATCCATTGGCATCTGCCAATCTCTGCCTTTTGACTGGAGAGTTAAATTCATTTATATTTCAAGCCACTATTAATAATGCAGGATTTTCTGCTGCCATTTTGCTATTTAGTCATTGTAAGTTTTATTGCTATTATCCCCTTAATCTTTCTATTAATGCTACTAATAAATTTATCTTTTTGTGTTGTACCATATTGAGTGCCTTTTCATTTCTTTCTAGACATATTTTTCATCTACTTTCCTCATGGTTACCATGGAGTCAAAATTTAACTCCTAAATATAAAACAATCATACTTGGTTTGATACCAACCTGATTTCAATAGCATACACATACACTTTTCCTGTATCTGTTCATACCCCCACCTTTTTGTTGTTGTTGTTATCAATTACATATTTGTATACTTTATGTCCAAAACCATAGCTTTATCATTACTTTTTTTTTTAGGAGGTACTGGGGATTGAACCTGGGACCTCATACATGAGAAGCAGGTGCTCAGCCTCTGAGCTATACCAGCTCCCCTTTATCGTTATTTTTTAGACCTTTGCCTTTTACTACCTGTAGGAAGTAAGAAGTAGAGTCATATACCAAAAAGTACAATACAATAGTAATGGCACTTATAAATGCCCATATGGTTACCTTTACCAGTAGTCTTTATTTCTTTACATCTACTGTACTTTCCTTTCAGTCTGAAGAACTCCCTTTAGCACGTCTAGTGGTGATGAACACCCTCACCTTTTGTTTATCTGAGAATGCCTTAATCTCTCCCTTGTTTTTGAATTAAAGTCTTGCTGGATATAAAATTCTTGGTTGGCAATTGTTTTATTTCTGCATTAAAGTATTTCAACCCACTGTCTTTTGCCTCCATGGTTTCTGATAAGAAACTGGTACTCAGTCTAATTGGGACTCCCTTGTACATAACCTGCTGTTTTTCTCTTGAAGCTTTCATACCTCCTTGCATGTCCATTGGATCTGACAATGTGATCAATATATGATAAGATATACTTTTCTTCAAGTTTATCCTGTTTGGCATTCTCTGGGCTTCTTGGATTTGCCTATTCACATGTTTTGCTAAGTTTGAGAAGTTCTCTGTCATTATTTCTTTGAATATTCCTTCTTCCCCTTTCTATCTCCTCTTTTTGGGACTCTCATAATGTCTATATCAGTATACTTGATGGAGTCCCAGAGGTCTCTCAAGCTATTTTTGCTTTTTATAATTCTTTATTCTGGTCCTCAATCTGATTCATTTCAAGTATCTTGTCTTCAAGCTCATTGATTCTTTCTTCCTCTAGCTGTTGAAATCCTCCTGGGAGTTTTTCATTTCTGTTACTGTGGTCTTCAACTTCTGTAGTTCTGTTTGGTTCCATTCTAAAATTTCTGTCTCTTTACCAAGATATTCAGATTAGTCATTTATTGTTTTCCTGCTATGCTTTCTTTTTCTGTAGGTTCCATCATCTCTTTGAGCATTTTTAATATCATTTTTAAAATTCTTTGTTTAGTATATCTACTGTCTAGTCTTCGTGGGTATTTTCTGGATTTTTATCTTGTTCCTTTGGATGGGCCATTATATCCTCTTTGTCCTATATTTATTTGCACACTGTACTTTTTTTTTTTTAAAGATTTATTTATTTATTTATTTATTTATTTATTTAATCACCTCCCCCCCCCCGCCGGTTGTCTGTTTTCTGTGTCTGTTTGCTGCCTCTTGTTTCTTCGTCCACTTCTGTTGTCGTCAGCGGCACGGGAAGTGTGGGCAGCACCATTCCTGGGCAGGCTGCACTTTCTTTAGCACTGGGCGGTTCTCCTTACGGGGCGCACTCCTTGCGCGTGGGGCTCCCTTACACGGGGGACACCCCTGCGTGGCAGGGCACTCCTTGCGCGCATCAGCACTACACATGGGTCAGCTCCACATGGGTCAAGGAGGCCCGGGGTTTGAACCGCGAACCTCCCATGTGGTAGACGGACGCCCTAACCACTGGGCCAAGTCCATTTCCCCACACTGTACATTTTAAAAATAACTATTTCATATAAAAAAAAATGAAAAATAAAATGCAGTTCAATAAGTTATGGAAACATAATCCTAAAAAGTTCTTCCTGGCACTTTTAACTCACCTAATTTCAACTGCTAACTCATTCATTTCTCCAGTGTTCAGAAAGATACACAGATGAATACAGATTAGTTAAATGACATAGTCAAGGATAACTCATTAATGAAAAATAAATGAAAAAGAGAAAAAATGCTTAATCATAATTATAGCTCACAGAGCAAAACTCCATATTCTTTTTTTACTTTTAGCATTAATATAGTACCAACTTTGCTTTTTGCTACAGTAACATTACAATATTGCTGCCAACTAAAGCCCACAAATCATGCCAATTATCTCTCTCCCATGTAGCACCATACTCTTAACAACCTGTAGTAGTAAAACACTCCTGTATTTATACTATTGACCACAGTCCTCATCCACTGCCAAAATCATTGTTATACACTCTCAATATCTTCCTCCAACTAATATTAGTCTCCCTAGTCTACTTGTTTTAGCCACATTATTGTCCATAAATCAAAACTGGTTTTTACACTCACCGTAATGTGCTACCATCAAATCCACCCATCACCATATATTTAAACATTCTACACACATCCAGCATTTTCTTCCCCTTCTTATCCCACATCCCATCTCCCACCAACCTATAGGTCATAGTCCAACTTTATAAGTCTACTCATTGTATTTAGTTCATATCGGTGAGACCATACAATATTTGTCCTTTTCTGCCTAGCTTATTTCACTCAACATAATATTCTCAAAGTTCCTCCATGTATTCATGTGCTTTCCCAACTGATTTCTTCTTACAAATGAATAGTATTCCACCATATGACTATCTAACATTTTGTTTATCCATTCATCAATTGATGGACACTCAGGTGGTTTCTATCTTTTAGCAATTGTGAATAATGCCACTATGAACATCAATGCACAAATATCTGTGCAAATCCTTGCTTTAAGTTCCTCTGAATATATTCTTAGCAGCAGGATTGCCAGATCATATGGCAATTCTATATTTAGCTTCCTGAAGAATCACCAGATTGTCTTCCACAGCGGTTGCACCAATTTACAGTCCCACCAACAGTGAAGGAGTGTTCCTATTTTTCCTAATACTCTTGCAGTTTTCTGTTTTTTTGAAAATAATGGCCATTCTGTATGGTGTGAGATGATATTTCATTGTAGTTTGATCTGCATTTCCCTAATAGCTTATGATGTTGGACATCTTTTCATGTGCCTGTTGGCCATTTGTACTTCCACTTCAGAAAAATGTCTATTCAATTCTTTTGCCCATTTTTAATGGGGGGTGCTTGTCATTTTATCCTTGTGTGATCTCTTTGTATAACATGGAGATTAATCCCTTGTCAGATATGTGATTTCTGAAGATTTTTTTCCCATTGAGTAGGCTACCTTTTTACTTTCTTGATAACGTCTTTTAAAGAACAAATAAGTTTAATTTTGAGGCATCCCATTTATCTCTTTTATTCCTTTGTTGCTTGTGCTTTGGGTATGAGGTCCAAGAAACCACCAACTACAAGATTTTGAAGATGGTTCCCTACCTTTTCTTCTAAGAGTTTTATGGTTCTAGTTTTTATATTTAGGTCCTTGATCCATTTTGAATTAATTTTTGTAGAAGTTGTATGATAAGAGTCCTCTTTCTTTTATTTAGATATGGATATCCAGTTTTCCAAACACCATTTGTTGAATAAGCTGTTCTGACCCAGCTGAATGGGTTTGACATCTTTGTGAAAAATCACTTGACCATAGATGTGAGGTCTGTTTCCATACTCTCAATTCATTTCCGTTGGTCAATCTGTCTATCATTATGCAAGTACCACGCTGTTTTTACCACTGTAGCAAGATAATATGCTTAAAAGTCTGGAAGTGAGAATTCTCCAATTTGTTCTTCTTTTTAAAGATATTTTTGGCTATTTGGGGACCTTTACCCCTCCAGATAAATTTGAAAATGGGTTTTTATAATTCTACAAAGAACGATATTGGAATTTTTATTGGAAATGCATCAAATCCATAGATCAGTTTGCGTAGAATTGACATCTAAATGATAGTGTTCCAATCCATGAACACAGAATATCCTTCCAATTATTTAGATCATCATTGGTTTCTTTTAGCAATTTTTTATAGTTTCCTGAATACAAGTCCTTTACACCATTGGTTAAATTTATTCCTAAATATTTTATTTTTTTAGTCACTATTATAAATGGAATTCTTTTCTGACTTATTACTGAGATTACTCATTAGTAGTTTACAAAAATGCTATTGATTTTTGCTTATTAATCTTGTATCTTGCTATATTGTTGAAATTGTTTATGAGTTCTAATAGTTTTGTCAAAAATATTTTTGGATTTTCTAAGTATAGTATCATATCATCAGCAAATAAAAGTTTTACTTCTTCCTTTTCCTATTTCTTTATTTCTTTTTCTTGCTTAATTGCTCTAGCTAGAACTTTTAGCACAATATTGAGTAACATTGGTGAGTGCAGGCATCCTTGTCTTGTTCCCAATCTCAATGGGAAAGCTTTCAGTCTTTCTCCATTAAGTACAATGTTAGCTGTGGGATTTTAATCTATACACTTTATCATATTGAGAAGGTTTCCTTCCATTCCTATATTTTAGAGTGTTTTTATCAAGAAATGGTGCTGTTTTTTGTCAAATACCTTTTCTGCATCAATTGAAATGATAAACAAATCAACAGAAAATCAACAGAACTAAAACTTGGTTCTTTGAGAAGATTGACAAAATCTGTATATCCTTAGCTAGATTAGCAAAGGAAAGAAGAGAGAAGATGCAAATAAATAAAATCAGAAATGAGAAGGGTGACATTACCACTGACCTAGTAGAAATAAGAGACCATGAGAGGATACTATGAATAACTGTGTGCCAACAAACTAGACAATGTTGACAAAATGAACAAATTTCTGGAAACACAAGAACAAACCACCCTGACCCTAAAAGAAATATAGGATCATAAGAAACCAATCACAAATAAAGAAATTGAAACAGTCATCAAAAACCTCCTGAGAATGAAAGGTCCAGGACCAGATGGTTTCTCACAGGTGCATTCTACCAATCATTTAAAGATTTAACACCAATCTTGCTCAAACTCTTCCAAAAAATTGAACAGGAAGGAACACTACAAAATTCACTCTATGAAGCTAACATCACCCTAATACCAAAGCCAAATAAAGATATTAGAAAAAAAAGAAAACTACAGACCAATTTCTTTAATGACTATAGATGCAAAAATCCTCAACAACATAATGGATCCCACGGCAGCCTGGTGCAAGAGTAAGTGATAGGTGCCGGTAACTTCAGTGTATAGAGAGCAATTTACTTGTCTTTACCATAATTACCAGAATCTTCCTCCCATGCTTCCTTGGATGCTATACAGTGTTTCACTGGACTCCAGAGTTTTAAATATTTGTTTCAGACAGTTCCTGCCTGTTTAGTCGTTGTTCTGGTGGAAAGTCTGAATCCTAGGGCTTCCTACTCGGCCATTTTCCCACAATCCTCCTGCCTACTTTCATGTTGAGTGTTTTGTGAGTTTTTTTTTCCTGCTATTGGCTTATTATTTATACCTATTTTTAGATTTTTTTGTTTAATAGTTGCCATAAGATTTACAATATACAGCTTTAAGTTTTCATGGTCTACCTTCAAATAATATTAAATCACTTCATGTCTATAATACATAACTTACAACATTACATTCCTCATTCTTCTCTCTCATTTTAAATCAGTATTTCATCAGGTATATTTTTTGAGCTATTTTCTCCTTACTCTGTGATTCCAAATACATGTATTTAGACTGCTTGATATTCTGTTATTGCTTATTGAGACTGTTCATTTTGTATCAGTCTTAATTTTCTTTCTATTCTACAATTTGGATGATTTTTATTGACCTGTTTTCAAGCTCTCTTCTATTGTGTCCAGACTCTTGTTAAAACCATTAAATTTTAGACTTCAGAAGATATTTTATTTTTTCTGTTTTAGTATTTACATTTATTCTGTCTTATAGGTTCCATATTTTTCCTGAAACTCTCCCATTTCTTTACCTACTTTATCTATGTTTATTTTTAGACTCAACATGCAAATAAAATATATAAAATATAATTATATATCCTTATTTACTAATTCTAATATCTGGGCTAACTGGGTCATATGCAGATATGTTTTCACTGACTTCTTTTTCTCTTTGCTATTTTGTCACATTTTACTGTGTCTTCACATGTCTAGTAATTTTTGTACACTGACTATTGTGGATGGTACATTGTAAAGGTCCTAAATTCTGTTTTCTTCCTCTGGAGAATGCTGAGTTTAGAATGCAGCTTCCACTGCATCTTAAATTACCAGTGGATCACCTTGCCCTTTTGGTCGCTCGGTTTTAGGCTCTAGTAGTTTCACTTTTGTCCTTAAATCCTGCACATAGTATTTCCTCCTTTAAATTTTTTTTCCGTTATAATTTATAAAATTAATCTGTACTAGTTAGAAATGATATAAAGGTATGGCCCTAGGTTAAATTAGAATATATGATTTTTAAAATTTTTATTTTATTAGCTAAACAACTCTTAGTTTAAAGAAAAATGCTGATTAAAGAAGATTGGAAGTAGAGGTTGCTCAAAGAAAGAAATGATGGTGGTACCAACTAATACAAATCTGTTGTTTCAGCCTGGTGAAAATTTGAGAGTTTTTTGTTAGGAGGAAGCAAAGATGTGAAAGCCAAGTATTTCAGAATATTAGATCAGAAAGAGAACTTAGAAATCATTTTTAACCAAACTTGGCTAAGATTGAGAGCAGTGGGAACAGAAAAGTTCTTAAGGTGATTCTGCCCATTCATTTCCTTTTGGGCACTTGATTCAACTCCACTGACTCCTCCCAGTTAGCTTTCTGTGCTGTCTCTTACCCATGATATCTCTTACCTCCAGTGTTATTCTTCCCCTCTACTTCATGTTGATATTCTGTTTGGGTACAGAATGGGAACAAGTTTTTTTTTCTGTGGGAAACTTTCTTTTCTGTGTTGGAGTATTTCACTAATCATCAAAAATCTGTGTAAACACTAATGTTCACAATCTGAAACACTGCTTTTATACAGTATTTTCGAACACATCCGTCTACCTTGAAAATTCCCTGTGGCTGTAGAATCCTACCTCTGTGCTTATGCTCCTTAGAATGAAAAATGGTGCTGTTTTGTGGGAAAGGGGCTGTTGAATAGGGATGGGAAAACCCACAGCACTGATTTCAGAAGTCAAATCACAAAATACAGCAAAGAACATGGGTTGTCTGAATCTATTCCTGGCAAATTAATTTGATGATACAAGATAGACTATTCAGAATGCACAGGTAGAGTCAAAGTAGGATGACATTTATTTAGCCTTTTATTTCAGTCAGCAAAAATGTCTTGAGCTTCAACAGTAGATGGGGCAACGTTAAAGCTGATCTTATGTGGGGGGTGGGGGGTTACTTAGAGAATTTTGAGGGAGACTCATTCCAGGGGAATACTGTCAAAGTGGGCACGTGGAAGAGGAAAGGAAGATCACAAAGGAGGTGCCTCTTTGTTTCTTCAATTAATGATCTTGGATAACTTCACTCTGATTTTATTCCTTCTGGTAGTAACTGATGTCAGAGAATAAATTCTAATCTCTGAGACCAGTTTTCTAAATATGTATTATATATATATATAGTCTAAAAAGTAGAAAGTTATTATACCATATTTCATGGTTCTTACTTAAATATAATTCCTGCTTATTTTATAAAACTGAAAAATATAGAAATGTGTACATAATAAAGTAAAAATCACATGTGTGCTTGCCATTCAGAACTAACCAAGAGATAAAAAATTTACACACTTAGGCTCTGAAGTCAGAGTCTGGATTTCAATCCCAGCTCCACATCCTATTTGCTTAGTAACTTTGGATAAATTACCCAGTCTTCTCATCTGTGACATGTGGATAAGTAGGAGTATTGAAATGGGATTGTATTTCTTTCCAGTCTTCTTTTCTATGCAAAATTAGCCTCACACTGCCCCAACGGTTTTCTTGTCCATAACATAGTATATTAGACACATTGTTTCTTATCATTTAGTGCAAGCTATCACAACCTTTTAGAACGCAATTATTGATGATCAGAATCTGACTTGACCAGATCACTTAAAATAAAGTGAATTCCTTATGCTTTTGAGTCTCTTTAGACGTCCTGGTGGTTCATTATGGTACTGTTCCATTTTGCTAAAGTAGGATAACGTTTCACATGGGAATTGTGGAAAACAATGGGAAGGTAGAAAGTTAGGTGATTATGAGTCCAAGGTAATGTCATCTTGCCCTTTCAGTTGAGAGACAGATTCCTTGGTCTCAGTTTATCAGCAAATTGTTGCATTACTGTGGCCCAGGCGAGTTTCCGCAGGAGGTTGTGCTATACAGGGAGTAAGATGGCAGGTTCTAAAGTCTAGCAGATCCTGGCTTTGATACCTTAAACCAAATGCTATCTTAAACCAAAATGGAACCGAATTATTTTAGCTCTCTAAGCTTTAGGTGCCTCTTTTGTAGCTTGGGGATAATATAGCTGCCTCCTAGGGTCATTGTGAAATGAGTCAGTTGTGTTTAAAAGACCTTCACACAGGACTGGGCACTTGGTAAATTCAGCGTAAGTAGGTAGATGGTGGTGGTGGCGGTTTTGCTACTGTGAGAGTTGATGGTTTTCAGGATTTCAAAAGTTGTTTAACTTCTGAAAACTTCAATGTTTTCATCTGTGAAATGATATTTCTTTCCATTGATATCAGGGTTAAAAGGGTACTGCCTGGATGAGTGTTGGGTTACCAGGTAAATACTCAATAAATGTGAGTGGCTGTTCTCATTATTTATAATAAGAAAAGACACTAATAGTTCCAGGGAAAATATTTAGCAAATTCCTTACTCTTCTTAAGGGATTAGAATAAAATGGTTCATGTCATAATTAAGAGGATTTATTGAAGACCCCAGGATAAAAAAAAATATATAGAAACTTTGAAAAGCTAAAATAATAGCCAAGTTTTGAAAATATCTTTTGTTGTCAGCTTTTTTGAGATTTTCCCCCCCTCTGAGTTAAGAAAAGACAACTGGGTATCTCTGGCTTTTCATTCAGTGGGGCTCTCTCCCCATATTTCAAACACAAAATACCATTCCTTGCCACCTGCCTTGGGCTGACAATGCCAAAGAACTTCTTGCCCAAATAGTTTGCAAGCTCTGGGTCGGCACCATAAATCTTGACAAATCCTCTGTGGGGCTGAGGATGAGCGCACGTCGTTATTATGGCTTCTATTGACTCATTCTGCCTGCAATATAATAAATACCACAGCAGGACACTGTGCCCTGTACACAAAGCCTCATTCCAGCTTTTTGTGCATTCTCCGCATTGGCAAGTCACAAACAGAATGCCATAATGTGCCCATTGTGTATATTTTTGAATAAATAAGTATTACAGAGACAAAATGCTGGTCCCATTTAATCTTAGCACTTAACTGTGAAAATAGTGCACATTTCCCACGCTCATGAAATGGAGCCAGGAGAAGCCTGCCCCAGTCAGGCTCCTGGCAGGACACCAGAGGTACACCTGGTGCGAGGAGGGCTGCCAGCAGGCTGAGGGTGGCTTCTGGGTCTCAGCTTCCTAAAGCCTAAGTTTTCTGACTGCTTGTGATCCGGTGATGCCATGGCTAGCATAAGGAATTTAGGAACTATTAGCACCTAGTATCCTTTCATTTACAAATAACAGAAGGCTCAGTTCAAACAAGCTTAAACTATAAAGGGAAAAGTTGAGATTTAGGGTTAGGGTAAGCCTTCATCTAGTTTCCCAAAGGTTAGTACCAAGGTTCAGGTTTTCTCTATGCGTTTCTCCGTAGGCATTTCCAGCCCAGGACAGCTGCCCTGGCTCCTGGAGCTGAAAGTTTCTTTTTCTTTCCTGTGTTGAGAGTGGAGATAAGTTTCTTTTTTTCTCCTCTGTTGAGAGTAGAGATAAGAGTTTCAACCTGATTGGAATAATTTGGGTCTACTGCCCATCTCTGAGCCAGTTACTTTCTCTTGGGGAAGGAATTGTCCCCATCCATTTGGGGCCAGGAAACGTGCCTGGGCAGGGTTAGCTCCCCAGAAGCACCTGGGCTGCCTGGAGGAAGGGTGGATTCTTGAACAAAGAGGAGGATACCGAAGAAGAGAGGTTGGCTATCCAAGAGAAGCTGCTATGGAGGGTGGGGCAGGGCCCTGCTTTTTTTTTTTCCCTTTCCTGAGATCAACCAGAAGGAGAAATGTCTGGACCTTGAAGTAGACTAGAGTTGTAGAAACAAACAATAATACTGGGCTGCTCAAACGCTGTGCAATGTTCTGCCAGGGAGCATGTGCTACCTTGAATTATATTTTTATCTTTCATTCTTTTTCCATTAGTATTCAATACACTTTAGTACAGAACTGGTATGTAGAAAACAAAAATAAAGGAGGTCTATGTTTGCTCTTAAAAGTCTAGCCTGAGTCTAGACTTTTTAATTGGAAAATTAAAAAACAAAATAGTGATCTGTCTGGTTATCTAGAGAGAGAAAAGGAGGACACTGGCTGGCTTACCCACTGCATGATATTGTGGAATAAATCAGTCCTTACTGCCACCAATCTTTTTTTTTTTTTTTTTAAGTTTTAGGTGACAGAAAAGTTACAGCAAAAATAGAGGGGATTCCCATATATTCCACCCCCTATTAATAACATCTTAAATTAGTGTCATATATGTTACAACTGATAAATAAATATTGAAGCATTGCTACTAACCATAGTCTGTAGTTTACCTTTTGATTTACACTGCACCACACAAGTTTGTACGTTTTGACAAACTGTATAATGGCCTGTATCCATCATTGCAATATCATGCAGAACAATTCCAACACCCTAAAATGCCCGTGTTCCGCTATCATTCCCTCCCCTACCTCTGGTTACCACTGTCTTTATATCAATGTTACAAAGTTCTTCTGTTACTATAATAATAATGTCTGCTTTGGTCCATGGTTGCATTCCCTCCTTATGTTTGTTCATTCCTCAGTCTTGAGGATTTCGGGATGGTGGTGCCTGCTCTGTTTCAGATTGAGAGGGGGCTTAGATCTTATGGGGCAGATGGAAGGAATGGTTTCGCTTGCAGTTGTAGATACTCTTTGCTTTTTGGAATGAGGGTTGTCCATCATCATAATTTTGGTGGTAGTTCTGGGTGAGTTTAATGAACTGGAGAGTAGGTGTTGGCTTCAACTCTGCTGAGATTCAGGGTTTAACCAGCATATGAACAGCCAGAAGATTTAAGTCTCTGGGACATACATTTAATGAGTATAGTGCTAAGTACAAGTTCAAATAAATGGGGTACAAGAATCATGTGTAGGGATGTTATAAATGAATCTGACTCTGTTATATTAGGGAAATAGGTTATCATATAGTCCAAGGTAAGGCCCACCAATGGGGTGCAGCAATTCAGTGGCCAATTAACTCCTGCATCTGAAGTGTCTGCCCACATGACTTCTGAATTTGAGTTCATATTGGAAACCATTGTTTTATTTGTTTTGCCCATCGCTCCTAAAGCCTGTGACACCCAGAGGGGCCTCTTGCTGAATCTCATTTCCAGCTTCTCAAGATCACTCTTCCATGTGATCTGCTGGGTTATCAAAAGGAAATGTTCTACATGATCCATGGCTTACAGTTTTTAGAGCATTCCAAATATAGCTTACAGTGTTTGTGTCTATCTGTCCAGCCATTCTGGTGCAGGACAAGGATGGCAAACTGGATGGGAAGGGTTTAATTCCACATGCATACAGAAGTGTGTATATTTTGTGTGGGTCATAAAGCACTTGCAACATGCCACGGGAGAATGGAACAAGATGTGTTTCCTTCTTTGAGTGAGAGCTTCATGGAGAAGGTAACATTGGAATAAATCTTTTAGAATTGAATTAAGGTTCTCCAAATGTATGGTAGGAGATTGCTACCACACTCAGAGCCTTGCCTTCAAAGTGTACCCCTGACCCAGCAGCATCAGCATAACCTAGGAGTGGTTAGGAAGGTTGAGGTACAGACCCCTCCCTAGACCCACTGAACAGAACCTGCAAGTAAGCAAGACCCTCAGATTGTTTGCAGGCCCATCACATTTGAGAAGCTCTACTCTAGACTAGTAAGTCTCAGCTTGGCAACACACTGGAATCACTTGAGCTTAAAAAAAACTGGGATGTCCGGGTCCTACCCACAGGGATTCTAATAGAATTTGTCTTAGTTATAGCTTAGGCATTGGTTGAAAACAGAACAAAGCCTGGAGTTTCCCAGGCCATTCCAATGTGCTAAGACATACAGCCCCATCTGTGCCTCAGCTCTGAGGACAGAGAAGCATGGTGCATCCATGACGCATGAGTAGGTCGGCATGCTGGGAGAGAAAGCCAGGTGAGTCATGGAGAGCCTTGTTTGCTTCACTAGCATTCAGACTATTGGGTAAGAAGACAGGGGGGCCATGAAAAGGGGTAAAGCAGAGGGACGGAATGTCCAGCCTTGCACTTGGGAAGGACCACACCACATAAAGAGTAGAGTGGGCTGTGGCAGGGAGAACAATTAGAGGGCATGTCCAAAATGATGCAGAAGCGGCAGTTCAGAAACCCTCCTGGGGAGGCAGTGGGAAGTGTGACCTCAAGTGAGCTCCATTCTTCCACAGAATTCACTTGTGAAACAAATTCAAAGTTGAAGTTAGGAATTTCAGGACAGCCCATTGGTGGAGTGTTAAATGCTTGGTGCACGGCACTTCTGATCATGGGTCCCTGGGGACTGCACTGGTCACATATCCAGGAAACTGGACCTGGGACTGGAATGATGGATTCGGGAGGACTTAGGGAGAGGTTGATCAGGGCACAGGGAAGTTCAGAGAGAAAAAAATGGATAATTACTCCAAGGTATCCAGCTTGTGTGACTGGATAGATGGTAACATCATTAAGAGAAACAAGGAAACAAGGGAAAGAATGGTAGGGATTCAGGGCAGGGCAAGTTTCAAGTAAGTGTGTTTTTTTCTTTGAAGCAACACTTAATTGTCCTTCCTTTCTCGGGTTTAATTGCATAGGCTGGTACTTTCAGAACAATGATAACTAACAGAGGGGCAAGTAAACCTTGTTGCCTTCTTCCACCTCTAATTGGACTACTCAGTGTCTTAACCTGAAGCATGATGCTAAATTTGCTTTGCAAGCAAGTACCTATTTATATTCACTTCAGAATTCTTGGGAGGAGGAGATTTTTGCCAAATGTCTTTTAGGCACTTATTTTACAGATTGTGGTATTGGCTCTTTTCCAACTCTTTGTAGGGAGGGTGTCTTACAGTAATAGCTTCACTAGGAGGATGTGAACAGGATGTCGAGTGGACTTTCCTCATACTCCCAGAATTAGGTGATGACAAAGTAATGCTAAGTACCTCAGGTTCTAATTTAAAATTGGAAACCACCTCCCCAGCTCTTTCTCCCTAGCTTATTTGGGGGTGGGAAAACAAGACATACCTTCTAGTCTACCATGAAAGATGAGTGAGGGATCTAACAAAAGCATAGAAAGAAGTATCTCCCTCCAGGAGGTGCTTTTTCCTGCTGGAAGCTGGATGGACAGTGGGAAAATATTCCAAGAGACTTCCTCTACTTTGGGTGTGCCTGCAAGAAGGGAAGTCTAGCACTGGTGGAATAGCTGCTGAAGCAGCAGGTGTACTGATGTGTTCTTGTGCCTATCTGAGCAGGAGAATGAGAACTGGCAGGAGAGGACAGGTCTTGGAGAAGGGGCCTTGAAGTAGCTTATGTGTGGACCACACAAAGATATGTGTTTCCCAAAGGTTAGTAAGCATGATGGAATTTAGTGACCTCAAGCTATCATGCTTCATCTCCAACCCAGAGGGTTACTCTTCAGGTGAGGTCCACCCCAGGGGTAAGAGGCTGAGGGATAACTGCTTATGGTAAGAGCTACATGGGTGGTCAGGTTGGGGCCACACTGGGGAGCTCCAGGTCCTCTGATGAAGCCATGATAACCTTACAAGAGAGTCAGCCTTTGGATGCTAGGACACAGAGAAGGCATCAAAGGCCAATGGGTGTTAGTGAGCCCATAAGCCATGGTGAGAGAGTTGCCCCATGGCCTGGTAGGAAGAAAATGCTTGTCTCTTTGCTGTTCCGTTTTCCCCATCTCAAATTACTGCAGTAGCTAGAACCTAGGAGCTTGGAGAAAGGACTGCAGAGCTTTGTACAAGATATGAAATTAGACTATTAAACCAGGCTGGATTAATTTTATTAAGCTAAAATAGAAAGTTATAGAATATATATGAGATATCATTTAGAGCTGAGAAAGCAGGAATTCAATGTAATAGAGTTGAAAACAGAGACTTAGAAAGAATTGTTTCATGTTTCTATTCGTATTAATCCGAGACAATTCGATAAGCTGTTCATTTGCATTCCTAGGCTAATCCACATTGAGGCAGGCTATATTAGTCTTTCAATGTCCTGCTGAAGTCTATTTACTGCATTTCATCTAAGATCTTTACATCAATATTCATAAAGAGAGACTATTCCAGAGCTTTCTATTTTTATAACCTTTGTGAGGTTTTTATATCAATGTTCTTCATAAAAGGCATTGGAAATGTATCCTTTCCTTGTGCTCTGAAATAGTTTAAACATTTTAGAATTACAGGTGCCTTTACGTTTTAAGATGATTCACTGTGAAATTGCCCTGGCAATGTTTTGGGGTGAGCAGGTTAGGATGTTCATTCTTTCATTGTGCTTGGGCTGGGCCTGAGTAGCTGCTCCTCTCCCTCCACCATTTGGTAACATAGAGTTATGTTAGAACACATCCTCAGTTTTAATTTCTAGTTTGAATGTAAACAGTCCATCATCAAATGTTTGTTCTCCATGGCTTATGGGCCTGGGTGAGTGCAAAGCATTGTGGTGGGGCAAGGTGTAAGGAGAAGCAGATCCTGTTGGACGTCCACAGCCACGTACCCGACCCACTTGGAGAACAGGACCATAGAGAACAGGATCCGTGCCAAATTCAATAAGTTCATTGTGATTTTACCATCTTTTAACTTTTCTTGGAAAAATATATGAAGGGTGAACGACTTCAGTCTAGGTTCAAAATGATTTTTAAGTTCTCTCCTATCCAATTATTTCTCAAGCCATGATTTTGTACCCATTTAAAGAAAGGCAAGCCAATCAGGTCTGTGAATGTGCAACCTGCTGGTCCTCTGGTAGTCTCACCCACCTTCTCCTCCCCATTATGTAAACTTGTTCTGGGTGAGTATTAAGCAAGCATTATGATCCCTTTCCACGTCTTGTCAGCAAAGCCCCTCTCAGAAGATAGGGTGAACGGTCTCTCTTGTGAGGGGAGGTTGTCTTGAAATTGCATCATCACTTTTCCTCGGGCTCTTTCTCAGTCTGTAGTGGATGGGAAAGGGAAGACTGGGTTATTTCAGTTCCAGCAATGGACACATCAGAATTGCTTCCCTCTTCTCTACTCTTCTTCCCTTGAGGACTTAATTCATTTCACGCATTTTGACCTATGCCTGCACAGACCCGACTGCTGTGATTTTCTGTTGAGGCATTTCCCTCCTCGCCTTTTTTGGCCCTCAGGTATACCCCCCAGGCCACAGATCCTCAGCACAATGATGTCAGCCTGGCTGCTGGGCCCAGCTGGATGGAGGTGTGTTTTATGAAGTTCAACCCTGCACCCCGGGCCATAAATATACATTGTGCACATAAATGGACAGCTAACATTGCCCAGACCCCTCTGAAGCACAGTAAGTCTTTAAAATATGGAAAAGCAGTTAATCTTTCCGCTGGCAAATCCTTTGTAGAGGGTTCTTTTCCTCCACTGCAGTGTAGCTGCACATGCAGATTTTCATCTCCTAGGATTTGGGAAAGGAGGGCAAGTTTGCAATGGGGCTTTATTGAGCACACTTGCAGAGCCTTCAACCAGGAGGGTAAATGTGTTAAAAAATGTCTTGAATTTATTGTCATTAAACATTCGAATTGAGTGACCACTCTGGGTCTGCCCTCAAGGAGCTTGAGTACTAGTAATTCTAATAAAGGACAGGAAGTCGCCTCTCTGTGGCAGTAGAGCCAGAACACGCTTGGTCTCTGGAGGCTTGCAGCTTTGGGTTGAACCTCAGTTCAGCCCCTGCTACTCTAGGAAGTTACTTAACCTCTTTTCTTCATCTATCAAATGGGCATTATTATGTCTTACACATAAAACTGCTGAAAGAGTTTACTTATCCTGAGTCCCAGTTTTCTCCTCTATAAAATGAGAAAATCAATTCTCCTTATCCCTGGCCAAACACTCCATTTTATAATTGTCTTAAAAACACACTTAAGGTACATTCTCCTTGTAAAGAATGTCACTGTAGCAGATTAAGTTCATATCTCTTTTGACACTTAATCCCATTCTTAGTCTTTTCCCCAAAGGTAACCACTGTTGTTTTGGCATATAACCTTCCCTATCTTTATTCTGTACCATTCCATCTTTTTTCTTTTCTCTTCTCTTCTCTATCAATCTTGTCTATCTAAGAGACAGGCATGGGGAACCTTTAGAAATATGCAATGTTTTGTGTCCATTTTATGTATAAATGTCAAGAATATACCAGGCAAATTATCTTATAGAAAGGCTCACAGACCAAATTAGATGGCCCAATCATATGTCTTATCGAATCAGTTTAAAACATATAGACGTACAGCAAGAAGCAAGGGGAAAGGAAGGAGATGGAGAGAGTTCACTACCTGTGTCCTGTGCTGTGCAATGCCCCTATGTTTCTTTTCTTTCTCCTTCCATCTCCTTCCTCCCTCCTCCCTCTCCCACTTATGATATGGCTAGGAGGACCAAACTTGAGAGTGGGGATGGGGGCTCAGCTGGCGGAAGGTACACTGAGCCAATACACTCTTGATTTCTTGAAGAGGTGCAAGGGCAGGTTTTTAGCTTGCCTGTAACCTGATGAGGAGCCATGACTTTTACCTGCATGTCTCAGAGAATGTGGTTGCCAATTGTTTGATTTAACAATGTCCTAGGTGAGCGCTATCAATCTGGAGCTAAGATAGTATGTGCCTTATGAATATTCCACTTTACTTGGTCCTTCCTTTCCTTATACAAGAAGACACTTCACATTATCCATCTGTTTTATTTGTGTTCAACCCACACATGCTGTACTTGTTTAATTCATTATTCTCCCTATGACTAACATGAGGCATTGGTCACTTATATGTCTAGACTTAATATGTCTGATGAGTTTTATCTATCCCATTTATTTCCTTGTTCTCCAATATTTGTAAATATTCTTAAGTGTTCATACTCTCTGTATAGGTTTGTAACATTCTTTTCCCAACTACTGTGCCCTGGATATCTTTTCATGTCAGCAAATAGAGATCCTCTTTATCCTTTCTCCCAGCACCAAGTAGATCATTCTTAATGCTTACTTCATCAGTCCCCCAATGGTGGACATTCCAGTGGTTTTCTTTTTATTTTTCTTTCAATGAGCAATGCTACCAAGAGCATCCTTGATGTGACTTCTGGAATTCCTGAATAAGAGGTTCTCTAGAGTGTTACTGACAAATAGATTCTAAATGATTTCCATTGTAATAACAAATTTTCCTCCAGAATGCCTGTCAATGTTTGTTCTCCCACCAGCCGGGTAGAACTACTCTCATTTCTTAATAGTCCTTCTATCATTTCATATTACCACAGATTTTCATTTTTCCCAAATTGGTAGTGAAAAATGCATTAATCATTTTAGGTTTATTTCCCTAATTATTACTAAGATTGAACCTTTATATATCATCAGTTGTCCATCAGTGTTTCCTTTCCTATGACTCATCTAATAGGTTTTGATACTTGGTAGGGCAAGCACCTTCCCATCCTTTATATAAAACCCAACTTATATACAATTGTACAGATTCTTTTCTATATTTTTCTGAATGAAAGTTAGAATCATTACATTAAATTCTACCAATCCTTTCATGATTTTGGTTGAGATTGCTTTAAATTAAAAGATTAAGGGAGAAATGACATCTTTAAAATATGAGTATCCTCTTCCACTACCGTTGTATTTCTCTCCAATCGTCAGGTTTTTTTACTAGATGTATTCTAGGGCTTTTTATAGTAATTATTGACAGTATTAATAGTTATTTATTTCATTTTATCATTGGTTATTGCCAGTGCTTAAGTCTTTCATTAATTCTAATAGTTGGTCAGCTGATTCACATGGGTTGTCTATGAACACGGTGGTATCTGCTCTTTGAGAGATTTGGTAGCAGTAACCTGGGAGTAGATTCTCAAATAGAATTTCTTTCTTTCATGACAATTGGTCTGCTCATATTTTCAGTGGCTTGGCCAAATTCTGATGATTTCTATTTTATCATCAAAGGTACATTTTCTCTAAGATTTCAAATTTTTAAAATATTATATATACATAAGTCATTTAAAATGTTTAACATGCTTACCTTTTGAGTTCATTTTTTTGATTAGAGAGGTGTATGTTCATAGAAAAATCAGGTATAAAGCAACACTCTCATATCCCCCATTATCAATATTCTGCATTAGTGTGGTCCCTTTGTTACAAATGATGAAAGAATATTATGATTGTAGTATTAACTATTGTCCATAGTTTACATTAGGGTGTTTCATTTCTTTTTTTCCAATAGACAACCCTATTAGTAGTACCTTGCATTAGTGTGGTATATTTGTTATAATTCATGCAAAAAAATGTATAATTGGACTATTAACTATAGTCCATTGTTCACAATAGGGTTTACTATATTGTATAGTCTTATGTATTAGCTTTTAATTTTTATTCTAGTAAAATATATATGACCTAAAAATTTCCCTTTTAACCGTATTCACATGCATAATTCAGTGCTGTTAATTACACTTATAATGTTGTGCTACCATTACCACAATCCATTACCAAAATATTGCTATCATTCTAAATAGAAACCCTGTATATTTTAAGACTTGACTTTCCATTTCCTAGTCCCACACCATCCCCTGGAAAACTAAATTCTAGGTTCTTACTCTTTGAGTTTGCTTATTCTAATTCTTTCAAATCAGTGTGATCATACAATATTTATCCTTTTGTGTCTGGCTTATTTCACTCAACATGATGTCTTCAAGGTTCATTCATGTTGTATGAACCAGAACTTCATTCCTTTTATGGCTGAATAATATTCCATTTTATGTATATACCACATTTTGCTTATCCAATTATCAGTTGATGGACATTTGCATTATGTCTATCTTTTGACAATCGTGACTAATGCCGCTATGAAAATTGGTGTGCAAATATCTATTCAAGTCCCTGCTTTCAATTCTTCAGGGTATGTACCTAGAAGTGGGATTGCCAGGTCATATGGTAATTCTATACTCAGCTTTCTGAGGAACCGCCAAACTGTCTTCCACAGCATCTACACCATTTTATATTCCTAATAGCAATGAATCCTTTCTAACACTTGTAAAACAAAAACACTTTTGTTTTTTAATAGCAGACAGTCTAGTGGCTATGAAATGATACCTCATTGTGGTTTTGATTTACATTTCCCTAATAGTTAATGATGTTGAGCATCTTTTTATGTGCTTATTATCCATTTGTGTTCTTCTTTGGAGAAATGTCTACTCGTGTCTTTTAGCCATTTTTCATTTGAGTTGTATTTTTATTGTTGAGTTACAGAATTTCTTTTTATTTTCTGAATATTAAACCCTTATCAGATATGTGGACTCCAAATATTTTCTCCTACTATATAGAAAATAATATAGGATGTATTTTCATTTTTGTGATGAAGTCAATGCCCAAAATTTTAATTTTTATTGAGATACATTTATCTATTTTTTCTTGCAATTTGGGTGTAAAGTCCAAAATAAATTATTTCCTAACACAAGATCATGAAGATGCTTCCCTACATTTCCTTCTAGGAGCTTTATAGTCCTTATATTAAGGAAGAATCCATTCTGAGTTATTTTTTGTATATGGTGTGAGATAAGGATCCTACCTCATTCTTCTGTATTTGGATATCCAGTTCTCCTAACACCATTTGGTGAAGAGACTGTTCTTTCCTAATTGAGTGGATTTTGCAGCTTTGCAAAAATAAATTGGCCATAGATGTGGGGATCTATTTCTGAACTCTCAGTTTGAGTCCATTAATCTGTATCATTGGGACAGTATGCTATTTTGACTACTGTAGCTTTGTAACATGCTTTAAAGTCAGGAAGTGTAGTCCTCCCACTTCATTCTTCTTTTTCAAGAAGATTTTCAGGGTCTTTTACCTTTCCAAATAAATTTGATCATTGGCATTTCCATTTCTGCAAAGTAGGCTGATGGAAATTTGATTGGGATTATGATGAATCTCTAAATCAGTTTGGGTAGAATGGATATATTAACAGTATATTTAATTTTCCAATCCTTGAGCATGGAATGTCCTTCCATTTATTTAGATCTTTGATTTATTTTAGCAGTGTTTTGTAGTTTTCTGTGTACAAGTCCTCTACATTCTCGATTTAATTTATTCCTAGATATATGCTACTGTAGGTGAATTTTTTTTTCTTGAATTCCTCCTCAGATTGCTCCTTAATAGGGTATAGAAACTCTACTGATTTTTGTGGGTTGATCTTTTTATACACCTCCGCCTTGTTGAACTCATTTATTAGCTCTAGTATCTTTGTTGTAGATTTTTGGGGACTTTCTATATATAAGATCATGTCATCTGCAATAGTAAAAAATTAACTTTTTCCTTTCCGATTTGAATGCCTTTTATTTCTTTTTTCTTGCCTAACTACTCTGGCTAGAACTTCCAGCACAATGTTGAATAACAGTGATGACAATGGTCATCCTTGTCTTTTTCCAGATCTTAGAAGGAAAGCTTTCAGTTTGTCACCACTGACTATGATGTTAGCTGTGGGTTTTTTTTTTCTTTTTTTTTTTTAATATTTATTTATTATTATTATTTTTTAATTACATTAAAAAATATATATGAGGTCCCATTCAACCCCACCGCCCCCGCCCCCCACTCCCCCCACAGCAACACTCTCTCCCATCATCGTGATACATCCATTGCACCTGGTAAGTTTATCTCTGAGCATCACTGCACCCCATAGTCAATGGTCCACATCATAGCCCAGACTCTCTCACGTTCCATCCAGTGGGCCCTGGGGGGATCTACAGTGTCCCGTAATTGTCCGTGAAGCAGTATCCAGGACAACTCCACGTCCCGGAAACGCCTCCACATCTCATCTCTTCCTCCCGTTCCCCACACCCAGCAGCCCCCATGGCTACCGTTCCCACACCCATTTCACATTTCCTCTGTGGACATTGGATTGGTTGTGTCCATTGCACACCTATGTCAAGTGAGGGCTTAGATTCCACATGGGTACTGGATGCACTCTTCCCGCTTCTAGTTGTAGACACTCTAGGCTCCATGTTGTGGTGGTTGACCTTCTTCAACTCCATGTTAGCTGAGTGGAGTAAGTCCAATAAGTCAAAGTGTAGGAGCTGAAGTCTGTTGAGGCTCTGGGCCTGGGTGTCATATTATCAGTCCAGAGATTCAAATCCCCTACATATATCTTAAACTCAGCACCAAATACAATTCCAATAAAGTAGCATGCAAGTCTTGTGAAAAGAGATCCCCTCTGAGTCCATTTCCATCACGCAGAAACACCAGCTCCAAAGAAGGGCCATCTGTCATGACAGTGAACCCCTTCTGCCATGACCATAGAACCCGTGGGTCTCTTTATCCCTCAAAAGAACCAATACCTGGGGTTGTATCTACCTTATCTGTCTCTTAGACTCTGTTCAGTTGTACATAGGGGTATTCCTTCCGACAACCTCCAGACTCTTTTTTAGAGACTCACAGCCTTATAATCTCATTTCTCCTCTCCATTTCCCCCTTACATTAGGTCAAACCGCTTCCCGAAGTCATGTTATTATATGTAGACAGGTATATTCTGCTGTTCCGCATTGAATCTTTAATTCAAGGTCATTTTCTAGTTGCTTCTTCAGCTGGTATGTGGTAGTGATCCCTCGGTGCCAGGGAGGCTCATCCCCGGGTGTCGTGTCCCACGCTGGGGGGAATGCATCACATCTACACGCTGAGTTTGGCTGTGAGAGTGGCCACATTTGAGTAACATGCAGGCTGTCAGGAGGAAACCCCCAGGCACAATGCTACTCTAGGCCTTGTTCTTATTGCAGGTGCATAGGCTCAAAAGTGTAGCCATTAATATCAAGGGCCCACTGTTGGGCCCTCCTTCCTTCCTGGTTCTTGCCGTTGCACCTGGAGGATTGCCGCTGCTCTCCCAGGGCCCACAACAGTGACCCCCCGGCCAGGAGCCCAGTACCCCCCCAGCTGTTGTTTTTAATTGTTTCCACTATGAGTATATATAGACATTACCATATACCCTGGGCATATGCCCTGTATAACTCCCTGTCAACCATATATATCCTGTCAATAACATCCCATATCAGTATTCCTCCGCTGCCATTGTTGAACCACTCTGTGATCCAAAACTTCCCGTAAAGTGAATCCCAACATAATGTCAGCTTCAGAAGAGTCTTAGATCACCAAAATTCGTATATACAATATACAGTATTTCCCCAGATCCACCATAAAACCTTTTCCCTTCCACAGCAATAATCTTTTAACTTATTCATATCATATTTCCTGAAACTGATGTACAGATTCCGAAACTATAGTTTTCAAACAAGGTAACATTTGTGCTTACTATGTGGTCCATACTTTAGGTTGTACAGTTTTCTAAATTTTTTAGTTATCCTATGTTTTGTCTTATGGTTTTCATTATTAGTCTGTCGTCCCCTATATGTTTTTGGTGTAATATTAGCTGTTTTATATTCATCCTCGTGTACTCTCACATAACTCCTCTTTTGCCCCCTTATTTACTTTTGTTCTATCCATTGCATGTCCATTTTCCCCTCCCCTTAGGGCCCACAACGCCTGCCAATCTAATGCCCTGGGAGCCGTCCTTTCTCACGAGAGATACAGTTCTCTCTATTCGACGGCATTAGTCTTCCCCAGGATATGGGTCCACCCCACCCAATGGTAGAACGCACCTTGGCAAAATGAGCCTTCAGCTATTCCCTCCGGAGTCCGTCCTGCATCAGACCATACCCCCTGAGCGTCCTAACCAGGTGACCCTCCTACTTATACTTTGATACGTTTTACTCAACATTTAGTTCTCAACAAACTTCTGGCACTCTCCCATGTTTGTATGTTGCCCCTCCCTCCCACCTATTTCTTGGACCATATTACCCCTCTTCCCATCCCCAGCCCCCCTCAAACCCAGAAAACCCCACCCGAAGGTAACCCCTTGCCCCCATTTTGTCCCTTCTTTGTGCTCATACTTACCCCCAGCTCATCACAGATTCCACCCCTACAGACATTAACTCACATCCTTCCTCCACCCCCCGATTTCCAGTAAGCCACTTTTCCAGACTCTAGCTCTCTGAGGCAGTTAACTTATTTCATATCATTGAGGTCATATAGTATTTGTCCTTCAATGCCTGGGTTGCTTCACTTAACATAAGATTCTCAAGGTTCATCCATGTTATCACGTGCGATTGTAGTGTATTGGTTCTTACAGCTGAGTAGTATTCCATTGTGTGTATATACCACATTTTATTGATCCACTCATCTGTTGATGGACTTTTGGATTGATTCCAACTTTTGGCGATGGTGAACAATGCTGCTATGAACATTGGTGTACATATATCGGTTTGTGTCCTTGTTTTCAGATCTGATGGGTATATACCCAGCAGTGGTATTGCTGGGTCATATGGCAAATCTATGGATAATTTTTTGAGAAACTGCCAAACTGTCCTCCAGAATGGTTGGATCCTTCTGCATTCCCACCAGCAATGGATGAGTGTTCCCCTTTCTTCACATCCTCTCCAGCATTTGTATTCTACTGTTTTTTTCATGGCTGCCAATCTTATGGGAGTAAGATGGTATCTCATTGTAGTTTTGATTTGCATTTCCCTGATAGCTAGGGATTTGGAACATTTTTTCATGTGCTTTTTAGCCATTTGTATTTCTTCTTTGGAGAAGTGTCTGTTTAAATCTTTTTCCCATTTTTTAAATGGGTTGTTTATCTTTTTGTTTTCGAGATATATGAGTTCTTTATATATGCAAGTTATAAGTCTCTTATCAGATATATGGTTGCCAAATATTTTCTCCCATTGTGTGGGTTCCCTTTTTACTTTCTTGACAAACTCCTTTGAGGTGCAGAAGGCTTTAATTTTGAGGTAGTCCCATTTATCTATTTGTTCTTTTGCTGCTCGTGCTTTTGGTGTGATATTCATGAAGCCATTTCCTATTACAAGGTCCTGTAGATGTTTCCCTACACTGCTTTCTAAGGTCTTTATGGTCTTGGCTCTTATATTTAGGTCTTTGATCCATCTAGAGTTGATCTTTGTATAAGGTGTGAGATGGTAATCCTCTTTCCTTCTTCTACATATGGCTATCCAGTTCTCCAGGCACCATTTGTTGAATAGGCCATTCTCTCCCAGTTGAGAGGGTTTGGTGGCTTTATCGAATATTATATGGCTATATACATGAGGTTCTATATCTGAACTTTCAATTCGATTCCATTGGTCTGTGTGTCTCTCCTTATGCCAGTACCATGCTGTTTTCACTACTGTAGCTTTGTAGTATGTTTTGAAGTCAGGAAGTGTGATTCCTCCTATTTCGTTTTTCTTTTTCAATATGTCTTTGGCTATTCGGGGCCTCTTTTTATTCCAAATAAATTTCGTAGTTAGTTTTTCTAGTTCCTTAAAGAAGGCTGTGTTGATTTTTATTGGGATTGCATTGAATGTGTAGATCAGTTTTGGTAGGATAGACATCTTAATAATATTCAGTCTTCCTATCCATGAACAGGGAATATTCTTCCATTTATTTAGGTCTTCTTTGATTTCCTTGAACAATCTTGTATAGTTCTCGATGTATAAGTTTTTTACCTCTTTAGTTAAATTTATTCCTAAGTATTTGATTTTTTTATTTACTATTGTGAATGGTATTTGTTTCTTGATTTCCTCCTGATCTTGCTCATTATTGGTGTATAGAAATGCTACTGATTTTTGCGCATTGATCTTATAACCTGCGACTTTGCTAAACTCATTTATGAGTTCTAGGAGCTTTGTTGAAGATCTCTCAGGGTTTTCTATATATAGGATCATGTCATCTGCAAATAATGAAATTTTGACTTCTTCCCTTCCAATTTGAATGCCTTTTATATCTGGTTCTTGTCTCAGTGCTCGAGCCAGTACTTCCAAGACAATGTTAAATAGGAGCGGAGACAATGGGCATCCTTGTCTTGTTCCTGATTTTAGAGGGAAGGATTTCAGGACTTCGCCATTGTAAACAATGTTGGCTTTAGGTTTTTCATATATACTCTTTATCATGTTCAAAAAGTTTCCTTGTATTCCGATCTTTTGGAGTGTTTTTATCAGGAAGGGGTGCTGTATTTTGTCAAATGCCTTTTCTGCATCTATAGATATAATCATGTGGTTTTTTTCTCTCAATCTGTTTATATGGTGTATTACATTGATTGATTTTCTTATGTTGAACCATCCTTGCATACCTGGGATAAATCCCACTTGGTCATGGTGTATAATTCGTTTAATGTGTTGTTGAATACGATTAGCAAGTATTTTGTTAAGTATTTTTGCGTCTAGGTTCATTAGAGAAATTGGTCTGTAATTTTCCTTTCTTGTGGTGTCTTTGTTTGGCTTTGGTACTAGGGTAATGTTGGCATCATAGAAGGAATTAGGCAGTGTTCCTTCTGTTTCAATTTTTTGGAATAGTTTCAACAGGATTGGTGTTAGTTCTTTCCGGAATGTTTTGTAGAATTCACCTGTGAAGCCGTCTGGCCCTGGGCTCTTCTTAGTTGGGAGATTTTTAATGACTGATTCTATCTCTTTGCTTGTGATTGGTTTGTTAAGATCATCAATTTCTTCTTTCATCAGTATGGGCTGCTTATGTATTTCTAGGAATTTGTCCATTTCCTCTAAATTGTCATTTTTGTTGGAATATAGTTTTTCAAAGTATCCTCTTATGATAGTCTTTATTTCTGTGGGGTCAGTGGTGATATCACCTTTCTCATTTCTTATTTTGTGTATTTGCATCTTTTCTCTTTTTTTCTTTGTTAGTCTCGCTAAAGGTTTGTCAATTTTGTTGATCTTCTCAAAAAACCAGCTCTTGGTCTTGTTTATTTTTTCAAGTGCTTTCTTATTTTCTATTTCATTTAGTTCTGCTCTTATCTTTGTTATTTCCTTCCTTCTTCTTCCTGTTGGGTTACTTTGTTGTTGTTTTTCTAATTCCTTCAAATGTGCAGTTAATTCTTCAATTTCTGCTCTTTCTTCTTTTTTGATATATGAATTTATGGCTATAAATTTCCCTCTCAGTACCACTTTTGCTGCATCCCATAAATTTTGGTATGTTGTGTTATCATTATCATTTGTTTCAAGGTAGTCATTGATTTCTTTTGAGATTTCCTCTTTGACCCACTGTTTTTCTAAGAGTGTGCTGTTTAATTTCCAAATTGTCGTGTGAAATCTGGGTCTCTGTCCCTTGCAAATTTCCAGCTTGACTCCACTGTGGTCAGAGATATTGTTTTGTATGATTTCGATCTTTCTGAATTCATTAAGCCTTTCTTTGTGGCCTAGCATATGGTCAATCTTGGAGAATGTTCCATGTGCGCTTGAGAAAAATGTTTATCCTACTGTGTTTGGGTGTAATGATCTATATATGTCTATTAGATCCAGCTCTTCTAATATACTGTTCAAATGTTTTGTTTCTTTAGTGATTCTCTTTTGAGATGTTCTGTCCAGAGTTGATAGTGGTGTATTAAAATCCCCCACTATAATTGTAGATGCATCTATTCTTTCACTTAGTTTTTCCAGTGTTTGCCTCACATATTTAGAGGCGCCCTTGTTAGGAGCATAAATATTTATGATTGTTCGATCTTCTTGACAAATTGTCCCTTTCACTAAAATATAGTATCCTTCTTTGTCTCTCACAATTGTTTCGCATTTAAAGTCTATTTTGTCTGATATCAATATAGCTACTCCTGCCTTTTTTTGGTTGTTGTTTGCTTGTATGATTGTTTTCCAGCCATTCACTTTCAACCTCCATGAGTCTCTGGGTCTAAGATGTGTCTCTTGTAGGCAGCATATAGATGGGTCGTATTTCCTTATCCAGTGTCCCAGTCTGAATCTTTTGATAGGTGAGTTTAATCCGTTGACATTCAGTGTTATTAAGTTTAGAGAGTTATTTATGGTAGCCATATTTTGGTTGGATTTGTGTTTGTTATATTTTGTTTGTATTATTTTATTTTCCCCTTCTATTTTTGTCTATCTTGTTGCTTTTACACTCTCCTCCATCTCTGACTGTCCTGTTTTTTCCTTTCTTCCTGCAGAATTCCCTTAAGAATTTCTTGAAGGGGAGGTTTCTTGTTGATATACTCTTTGAGTTTCTGTTTATCTGTGAATATTTTGAACTCTCCATCATTTTTGAATGCTAGTTTAGCTGGATAGAGTATTCTTGGTTGGAGATTTTTTTCCTTTAGTACCTTGACTATATCATACCACTGCCTTCTTGCCTCCATCGTTTCAGATGAGAAATCAGCACTTAATCTTATGGAGTTTCCCTTGTATGTGATGGTTTTCTTTTCTCTTGCTGCTTTTAGAATTTTTTCTTTGTCTTGAGCATTGGATAATTTGACAAGTATATGTCTTGGGGTGGGCCTGTTGGGGTTTATGACCAGTGGAGTGCGCTGTGCTTCTTGGATATGTACATCTGTCTCTTTCAGTAGATTTGGGAAGTTTTCATTCATTATTTCCTGCAACACTCCTTCTGACCCCTTTCCCTTCTCTTCTCCTTCTGGAATGCCTATAATACGTATGTTTGAGCGTTTTGCGTTATCATTCAGGTCCCTAAGTCCTATCTGGATTTTTTCTACCTTTTTATTGACCACTTCTACTATCTGTTTGATTTCCAATGCACTGTCTTCCACATCACTAATTCTCTGCTCTGCCTCTTCTAGTCTGCTGATATTTGCTGCAAGTGTATTTTTGATTTCTTGAATTGTGGTGTTCATTTCCATCATATCTGTTATTTTTTTGCGCATGTCTGCAATTTCCCCTCCAAGTGTTGTCTTCACGCTGTTAACCTCTTTCATTACTTCATCAAATTTGTCGGTGATAAATGTTCTGAGATCTTTCATTGCTTGTGCGAAGTCCTGCCCCCCTTCCTGATTTTCAGTTTGTTGATTGGATTCAGCCATGTTTTCCTGATTACTGGTTTGGTTTGTAGATTTTTGTTGCTGTCTTGTCAACATTTTTTCTTGACGGGTTTAATCAGTTCCTTAGCTTCTTTGTCTAGTCTTGGAGATTAATTAGCTGTTGTTTTTGCGTAAGTGTTATATCTTCTCTTTGTCATTTTGTTCTTCTTATTCCAATTTCTTATTGCTAGTTAAGCTCATTTTAAAGGAAAGTATTAGTGCTGGGGAAAGTCAATTGTGTAAGGAAGGAAAAAGTGTGAAGTAGTATTGGTGATATATGTTTACAAAGCAACAATATGAGTTCTGGGAGGATGGAGGTTAGATCATGTAAATTGTGTAGAGTTATAGTAGTAGGAAAGTACCTATAATGAGGTAGACGACTGAATATGGGAGGAATGTGGTACGTACTAAGAGGCTATTGTTTTCGTGAGAGAGGGAAAGAGAAAAGAAAGGTAATAGTTTCAGGGACGAATACCAGATGGAAAACTAAACAGAGGTATTAGAAATTAAGAGTTAGACACTTTGTGGATCAAAGAAAGGGAGATGGAATATAGGAGAGATAGCAGATGGTGGAGGATATCAAGTTGTAGGGGAAAGGGGATAGTGTAGATAGGCTAAATCTATTCACAGAGAGATGAGGCAGTGGAGGGTGAGGAAACCCAGCAAATGTGAGGTATTTCCTGTAGGACCTATTGTATTGTTAAGGAAAATAGTATAAGAAGAATATTGGGGACAAGAAAGAGAGGATTGAAAAAATAAAAAAAAAGAACAACAAGAACAACAACAACAAAAAAAAATTAAAAATAAAAAAAAAATAAAAAAAAAAAACAAAACAAAGAACAGAAACCCCGCCGCCAGGCTCGGCTGGGCTCAGCTGGGCTCCGGTCCCCCGCCTGCCGCCCGCCGCGGCTCGGCTGGGCTCGGCTGAGCTCGGCTTCCCCGCCCACCGCCCGCCGCCGCGGCGCAGCGCGGCTCGGCTCTCCCGCCCGCCGCCCGCCGCGGCACGGCTAGGCTCGGCTGGGCTTGTCTCCTTCGCCCGCCGCCCGCCGCGGCACAGCGCGGCTCGGCTCTCCCGCCCGCCACCCGCCGCGGTGCTAGCTGCCTCGGCTCCGCCTACCCAAGGAGGGAGTCCTCCACACGTAGCTGGGATCTCCGTGTATATTTCACAGATGGATCCTCTCTGTTACCTTCCCTCCAAATCCTAGCTGTGGGTTTTTAATATATGCCGTCTCTCATGTTGAGGAGCTTTCCTTCTATTCCTATCTTTTGGAGTGTTTTTATCAAGAAAGGATGCTGGATTTTGTCTAAAGCATCTTCTATATCAATCAAGATGATCATGGGGATTTTTGGTTTTGTTAATGTGGTTGATACCTTAATGATTTTTTTATGTTGAACCAATTGCATACTTGTGATAAAACCCACTTGATTGTGGTGTATAAATCTTTTAATGTGCTGTTGGATTCAATTTTTAAGTATTTTCTTGAGGATTTTTGCATTTATATTCATAAAAGAAATTGCTCTCTAATTTTCTTTTCTTGTAGTATCCTTACCCGGCTTTGGTATCAGGGTGATGTTGGCTTTATAGGTTAGATGGTGGTCCATCCTCGTCAATTTTTTAGAAGTGTTTGAGCAGGATTGTTATTAATTCTTCTTGGTATAATTGGTAGAATTCAATTGTGAAGCTATCTGGTCTTGGGTTTTGTTTTCTCAGGAAATTTTTGATGACTGATTCAATTTTTCTACTTGTAATTGGTCATTTAGATCTTCTATATCTTCTAGAGTCAGTGTAGATTTTTGAGGTATTCCTAGGAATTTGTCCATTTCATCTAAGTTGTTTAATCTGTTGGCATACAGTTCATAGTACCCTCTTATGACCCCTTTTATTTCGGTGGCATCAATAGTAATGTCCCACTTCTGATTTTATATATTTACATCTTTTCTCTTTTATTGTTAGTCTAGCTAAGGGTTTGCCCATTTTATTGATCTTTCCAAAGAACCAAATTTGATCTTGTTAATGTTCTTTATTGGTGTTGTTGTTGTTTTGTAATAAACTTTACTTTTAGAGAAGTTTTTGATTTACAGAAAAATTACCCTGAAAGTATAGGGAATTTCCATATAACCCCCCACCATAAACACACACACACACAGTTTCCTCTATTATTAACATCTTATGTTAATGTGGTACATTTGTTACAACTGATGAACCAATATTGAAACATTGCTACTAACCAAAGACTATAGTTTACATTATGGTTTACACTTTCAGCTGCACAGTTCTACAGATTTTGACAAATGTCATTGCAGTATCATGCAGAACAATTTCACTGCCCTAAAAATTCCCTATGTTCGACCTATTCATCCTTCTCCCTCCCTTCTGAACCACTTGCAGCCACCATCCTTATATCAATGCTACAAGTTCTTCCATTAACACAAGATAATAACTACAATAAAAATGGATCTACTTTGATCCATGGCTACACTTCCCTTTTATATTTGTTCATTCCTCAATCTTGAGGTATGTGGGATGATGTCTGCTCTGACTGCTTCAGTCTAAGAGGGGACTTAGAGATTATGGGGCAGATAGAAGGAATTGTTCTGCTTGCAGTTACTCCTTGTTTTTTGGGATGGAATGTGTCCATCATCATCTTTTTGTTGGTTGTACAGGGAAAGTTCAGAGAATTGGAGAGTAGGAGTTGGCTGCAACTTTGCTGGGATATTAACAATCCAAAGATTTGAATCTTAGATATTTAATGGGTATACTGAGAATTATAGGTTCAGATAAGAGGAGTAGAAGAATCATGGTAATATTAAATGAGTATAACTATGTTATATTGGAGAAGTAGATTATCATACATTCCCCAATAGGACCCGGCAAGGGGGTGTTCACTGCCTGAGACTATGAGCCTTGCCTCTGGTGTCTGGACATTCCTAGAGTCCTTATGAACACACTCGTTTGAGGTTTGTTTACTGTGGCAGGAAGTGAAGCCTGCCTGAGACCTGCGTAAGCATAACCTCTGGAATGACTACCTGACACATTTTGAAATTTCTTTTATTATTTCTACTCTAATCTTTGTCATTTCTTTCCTTCTGCTTGCTTTTGGTTTAGTTTGCTGTTTTTCCCCTAGTTTCTCTAGGGTCATTGGTTTTAGCTCTTTCTTCTTTTTTAAAAAATGATTTTTATTTTTTATTTATTTCTCTTCCCTTCTCCCCCCAGTTGTCTGCTCTCGGTGTCCATTCACTGTGTGTTCTACTGTGTCCAGTTGTATTCTTGTCAGCAGCACCAGGAAACTGCATCTCTTTTTTGTTGCATCATCTTGCTATGTCAGCTCTCCATGTGTGCGGTGCCACTCCTGGGCAGGCTGCACTTTTTTTGCACAGGGTGGCTCTCCTTATGGGGCACACTCCTTGTGTGTGTTCCCCTACGTGGGGGACACCCCTGCGTGGCGTGGCACTCCTTGTGCACATCAGCACTGTGCACGGGCCAGCTCGCTACACGGGTCAGGAGGCCCTGGGTTTGAACCCAACCCTGGACCTCCAATGTGGTAGGCGGACGTTCAATCAGTTGAGCCAAATCTGCTTCCCTTTTTTTTTTTTTCTTTCTTTCTTTCTTCTTTTTTAAAGCAAACATTTAAGGCTATAAATTTCCCTCTCAGCATTGCCTTCACTGCACCCGGTAAGTTTTGATATGATGTGTTGTTTTCTTTCATCGCAAGATATTTATTGATTTCCCTTGTAATTTCTTCTTTGATCTGCTGTTTAAGAATGTGTTATTTAACTTCCATATATTTATGGATTTTTGATAACTTATTTCTAATTTCTGTCTTTTTCTTTATTGAGACTTGTTTTGTGACCCAATCTGTGGTCTAGCCTAGAAAACAAGTGATGTACTTTTGAGAAGAATGTATATACAGCTGTATTGGGGTACAATGTTTTGTATCTGTCTGTTAGGTCTAGTTCATTTGTTATATTATTAAAATTCTTTGTTTCCTTGTCAATAGAGGGTAATCCATTAACTATTCAGTGTTATTACAGTAAAGGCAATACTTAATTCAGCCATTTTGTCCTTTGTTTTTTGTATCATATTCTTTTTTTGTCTCTCATTTCCTTTATTTATAGTTATTTTTTTAAAGATTTATTTATTTATTTTTAATTCCTCCCCCCTCCCCCAGTTGTCTGTTCTCTGTTTCTGTTTGCTGCGTCTTGTTTCTTTGTCCGCTTCTGTTGTTGTCAGCGGCACGGGAAGTGTGGGCAGCGCCATTCCTGGGCAGGCTGCACTTTCTTTTGTGCTGGGTGCACTCCTTGCGCATGGGGCTCCCCTACACGGGGGACACCCCTGCGTGGCAGGGCACTCCTTGCATGCATCAGCACTGCGCATGGGCCAGCTCCACACAGGTCAAGGAGGCCCGGGGTTTGAACCGCGGACCTCCCATGTGGTAGACGGATGCCCTAACCACTGGGCCAAGTCCATTTCCCTATTTTTGGTTATTTTGTGATGTGTCTGATGGATCCTTTTCTCACTTTAGTTTATATATATATATATTATTTTAAAAATATTTTTATTGAAGTATGTCATTAAGTGTATAGTAAAAGTTGTGAACTTACAAAATAAACATGCATAACATCATACAGGGGTCTCATATATCACCCCTCCACCAACACCTTGCATTGTTGTGAAACATTTATTACAAACTATGTAAGAGCTTCATCAAAATATTACTACTAACTATATAGTACATAGCTTACATTTGGTGTATTTTTCCCCTGATCTATCCTATATATTTTTTACTTTTTTTTCCCTTATTTTATTTGCCTTTTTTTAAAAAGATACATAGATCACAAAAAATGTTAGATTAAAAAATATAAGAGGGTCCCATATATCCCACACCCCACATCCCACCCCACTTCTCCCACATCAACAACCTCTTTCATCATTGTGGCACATTCATAGCATTTGATAAATACCTTTTGAAACACTGCTGCACCGCATGGATAATAGTTTACAGTGTAGTTTACACTCTCCCCCAGTACATTCAGTGGGTTATGGCAGGATATATAATGTCCTGCATCTGTCCCTGCAATATCATTTAGGACAACTCCAAGTCCCAAAAATGCCCCCACATCACATCTCTTCTTCCTTCTCCCTGCCCTCAGCAACTACCACGGCCACTTTCTCCACATCAATCTACAATTTCTTCCATTGCTAGTCAAAATAGTTCTATAGTAGAATACCAGTAAGTCCACTCTAATCCATATTTTATTCCTCCATCCTGTGGACCCTGAGATAGTGATGTCCACTCCACCTCTAAATTGAGAGGGCTTAGTTCCCACATGGTTGATGGATATGATTCTCCTGCTTGGAGTTATAGGTACTCTTGGTTCCCTGGTGTGGTGGTTGACCATCTTCACCTCCCCATTAGCTGACCTGAGTAAGTCCAATGAACCAGAGAGTAGGAGCTGCTATTCTGTTGAGGCTCAGGGCCAGCTGGCACATGGTCATTCCAGGGGTTCAAGTCTCCTGGGTGTACATCAACTCCAGCACCTACCACAAGTTCAGTAAAAGTGACAGAAGAGGCATGTGTAGAAAGGTCACATCTGAGTCCAACTCCATCACACTCAGGAACACAAATTCCAAAGTAGGGCCCATTGACAAGGCATTGAACTCCAGAGCTATCTGCCATGACTGTAGACCCTGTGTGTCTCCATAGCCTTCAGGAACACCAGTACCTGGGTTGTATCTACTTTGGCTGTCTCTGGGATCCTGCTGAGATGAGTAAGCATGACTCCTCTGATGACCTCCCAACTCATTTTGAAGTCTCTTAGCCATATAAACTCATTTGTCTTTACCATTTCCCCCTTTTATTCAAGGTCTTTTTCTAGTTGCATCACCAGCTACTGATTGGTAGTAATCCCATGGTGCCAGGGAGGCTCATCCCCAGGAGTCATGTTCCATGCTGGGGGGAATACCCTATGTATTTTTAAATACTTTATTTATGGTTACCCTACATATATAAGTTGCCAATTTTAAAACATTCAACTTAGTTTCAATAGCATATACTTTCTCTGATCCCATATCCCTGTTTCCCCTCTTTATGTTGCTTTTGTCCCACACTACCTTTTTATATTTTGTGTGTCCATTTTCAGGAAATATGCTCTTTTTTGTTCAATTGCATTCTGACTCTTACAGGAATTAAAAGTACAAGTTGTACATTGAGGATAGAGTACTACTGGGGTTTTCATTGACCATTTTAGTTAGCTTGCTTAAGATCTTCATTTCTTCACAATTTTGCTGCTTTCCAAATTGTCTGTTTTGCGTTTGACATTCTGCTTAGAATGTGTCTTAGAGTAGATATATTAGGATTTATGCTGTTTGGAGTATGTTGTGCTTCTTGGACATATATGTCTTTCATAAGAATTGGAAATTTTCAGCCATTATTTCCTAAAATATTCTTTCTGCTTCTTTTCTCATCTCCTTCTGTGACACCCATGACATGTTTGCATGCTTCATGAGATACTGCTTAATTTTCTTTATCTGTTCTTCTGACTGGATGATTTTGATTGTCCTGTCTTCTAATTTGCTAATTCTTCTGCCTATTCAAATCTGCTGCTGTATGCCTCTAGTGTATTTTAAATCTCTTCTGTTGTGGCTTTCATCCCCATAATTTGTTATTTTTCTTTATGCTCACATGTTGTCTTCCAAGTATCCTTTATGTCTAGATCTATATTTTCCTTCATCTCCTTGAATTGATTTAGGAGATTTGTTTGAAAATCTTTTATTAGTTCCAAATTCTGTGTTTCTTCTGAAGGTTTAATTTTTTTCCTTGACTAATCCATATCTTTCTGTTTCTCAGTATGGTTTGTAATTTTTTGCTGATGTCTGATTATTTTTTAAAAATCAATTTTATTGATGCATATTCCATCCAAAGGTTACAATCAGTGGTATTCAGTAGAATCTTATAGTTGTGCATTCATCACTTAAACCATTTTTAGAGCATTTTCATTATTCCAATAATAATAAATGAAAAACAAAAAAAAATCTCATCACCTCTCAATCTCTCTCTGCTTCTCCTGCCACACATAGATGCTATTCTGTTTCTTTCTGTCCAGTATATTTGTATTTAATTTTGTAAAAACAACCTTATATATGCAATATCACCCATATTCATATTTTGCATGAGGTTTCACTATATTATATAGTCCAAAGTTACATTTTTTAGCTTTCCTTCTAGTAATACATGACCTTAGACTTTCCCTTTCAACCACTGTCATACAATAGCACTGCTAGTCACAAACACTATGATGTACTTTCTCCATTTCAATTCATTTCTAAAGATTTACGGCCTTTTTACCAATTCTCCACAAATTAACCCTCAGCTTTCCATTCTCTCCTCTCATTCTATTTTCTGGTGGCCTCTGTTCTAATTATTAACTCCATGAGTTTACATAAAGTATTTAGTTCATAATATCACAATCATAGGTATTTGTCCTTTTCTGTCTGGCTTCATCACTCAACATAATGGATAAACAAATTGTGGTGTATACACACAATGAAATATTATGCAGTGGTAAGAAGAAATAAAGACATGAAGCATATAACAACATGGATAAACCTGGAGGACATTATGTTGAGTGAAGCATCTGATTATTTTGATGAGTTAACTCTGAAGATCTATTTCTCCCTATTGTCCAATGTTTATTGTTCTTTGGTTTTGCATTGTTAAGACTCCTCTTTAACACTTGGTTCAACTTAGTCTGGACCTTTACAGTAGCCTGTGTTAAAATATTCAGATTTTCTCAGCTCTTCATCTGCTTCTTGCCCTGGATATGTGGTACAATTTTTAAGATTGCACTTTTTGTGCAGTTGTTTCCACCTCCAGGAGAAAGCTTCCTTTCCTCTGTTCCTTCTCCAGAAATCTTATTTGTTCTGTTTTTGTGCAGAATTTTCTCCCCAGGTCCTCTGGTTTGTTTAAATTCTCCCCTTCTTTCAGTGCGCCCTCTTCCTTAGACTTTTCAGTTCAGGGACCCATCCTGCCTTACAGCAGCTCAGTTTCCACACACATACCCTTTTTTTTCCTGTGAGACTTTTCTGCCCCAGGGACCCAGATGGGGTTAATCCAGAAAAGTGTGTTTTGCATTTAGATGGTCTAGCTAACAGAGACTAGATATTCCACTTTTTCTTCAATCTATTGCTTGTGGAGTCCCTCTCTGGTCTCTATCATCCTCCAGAATTTATGCAAGTGGGATTTGTCCTTTTTATAGTTGATTCTGAGGGAAGACTTTTCCAGGGGATGTCTTACATCACCATGTTGATAACATCATTCCCTTTTGAGTTTTAATGTTATTTTTTTTACTTCTTTCTTGATCAGAAGTACCAAAAGTTGATGTACATTATTGCTCTTTTGAACCATGCCTTGGGGTCTGTTGGTTATCTTTATATTTTTATTTCCATTTCATTCTCCCATTTTTATCTTTATAAATTCTTTCTCTCATGGATTCAACAAATGTAGAGAATCTGCTCTAGGTACTGCTCTAAGATAGTGGAAATAACTATGTCCAGAACAGATGCAGTTCTGTTCCCATGGAAATTACAGTCCATTGTAAGCATGAAAGAATGGGCAGATAGTGAGCAAGTAAAGAGAAAGAAAGAAGCAAGTAATATTGAGAAGATAAGTGGTAAAGTCATTAGGGGCCATAACAAGAACTGATTCAGTGGAGCGATAAGAACTATAGCTTTAATGGAGAAGCTTCTTGAAAGTAAAGGCATGAGGAAGTAGAGAGACATTCTGGATAATTCTTTTTAGGAGTTGTACCATACAGCAGAAGAGAGAAACAGGGCAATAGCTATGGGGCAGGTCAAGGGAGAGTTTTGTTTTTCTTATCAGTGATAGTATATGATATTATTTTTATAAAGTGAAGGTAGTGGCTAGTAGATGAGGGAAAAGGTGCAATTATCACCCCTTGTCTCTTCTGTCTGTCATGTCCTTGCAGAGGCCTGGGAGATAGTCAATTATATGTACCAGAGGGAAGGTCATCAAGTGTAGGGCACACGTGCAAGTTTATGCTCCTGTTTTCCCAGCTTCTTGATTTGAAAACTTAGTTTATTTCTTTGTAAGCTTTGTTTTATGTAAGTTTTTGGCTTTTAAAATCATTTATTTACTTTAAATAAGGTTTAGATTATGTAAATGTTGCATAAAAAATACAGGGGCTTCTCCATATACCTCCCTCCCACACTTTCCCATATTAACAGCATCCTTCATTAGTGTGGTATATTTGCTACAATTAATAAACACATGCTAAAGCATGATGCACATATTTTTGTCCATGATGGTCTCAGATTCTCAAGGACAGTATTTTCAATTTTTATTTGTCCTTGTTCTAATTGTATTCTACTCTACTGTAGTAGAAAAAGATATAAGATAGACAATTAGGAAATAGAAAAAACATTTGATTTTTCTGTTCTGTGGAATGTGCTATGGTTTTTTGAACTTGAAAATAATTTATATTCTATGTTGTTTTGATAGGAAGAATTTTTCCTCCATATTTTAATTGCTCCTGCTTTCATCAATTCCTTTTGGTATTTCTATCAGTCTATACTAAAGTACATAAAAGTTCATGTCGTAGCTTCTTAGTGGATTATGTTTTTCAGTATGAATTATTTTTCATTTTATTTTAATGATTTTCAATTTTGAATCTTTTAGTAATAATATGACTAAGCCTATTCTTCTCTCTTGTTGTTAGAGATGTCAATTGCAAACAGCATAATGCTGGTATTTTTGTAAGCCCAATTTAAGAGTCTCTGACTTTTAATATGTGAATCTAACCACTTTACATTTATTAATTTGTGTTTTGTAAAAACTTACCATGTTATCATGGATTGATTGGGTTTTCATTTACTGTTTTTTCCAGTAATATTCCTTAAATTTTAAAATATTTTTTTCAATGCCTATAGGATCTTAAAACTTTTCCTCTGGATTCTTACATACCATTTATTTACGTTTTCCCAATTTCCTCAAAACTTTGAACATGTTCTATTTTCATTTCTTTATCTTTAATACTCTCACTTAAAAGTTGGTGGTGTTCTGTTTCTAGAGAAGTTTTTTTTTTTTTTTCCCTAAAGATGTATTTTTATTTATTTAATTCCCCTCCCCTCCCCCGGTTGTCTGTTTTCTGTCTTTTTGCTGCGTCTTGTTTCTTTGTCCACTTCTGTTGTCATCAGCGGCACGGGAAGTGTGGGCAGCGCCATTCCTCGGCAGGCTGTTCCCTCCTTCGCACTGGGCGGCTCTCCTTATGGGTGCACTCCTTGCGCGTGGGGCTCCCCTACGCGGGGGACACCCCTGTGCAGCAGGGCACTCCTTGCGCGCATCAGCACTGCGCACGGGCCAGCTCCACACAGGTCAAGGAGGCCCTGGGCTTGAACCGCGGACCTCCCATGTGGTAGACGGACGCCCTAACCACTGGGCCAAAGTCCGTTTCCCTCTAGAGAAGTTTTGATACTTGGTCTGTATCTTCAGTTTTCCAAAACTTCCATTCATGCTTGGATGGTTCTTTCAATTTCTAGAATAGTTTTTCTTCAGTGTAAAGAAAGTCTCTCCCTTTTGATCTAGAATTTCTTATCATTCATCTCTTTCTCTTTTACTGCTACATCTAGTAGATTGATTTGACTTAATTGTCTTAGCAACCATTTTGTTCTTTAAGCATATTTGTATGCTGGTGGTCATAATCCATTACAAAGAAACCAACTGCTAGAGTAATGCCCTTATGTAGATGAGAAGGGATCTTGTGTGTTAAGGGGGAAGGTAGAGTTATGGAGAAGAGTGGGAAGACCAGAGAGAAGGTGTCTGAGAGTGTATGGATGACAAGTCTACTGGTTTAGACAATGAGGAAACATTTTTGAGCAGTAGCATGCCCCAGTCCCTGTTATGGATAGTAAAACTGAATTAAAATTGTAGGGTGCTAGATGCATGGACATTTGTAAGAAGAAAGCCAGGTGGTTTGTAGCCTCAGAGGCATTCTTGGATAGTTCTTACCAATTTCCACAACATAGGTTGAAAATTTGGGGTTATTTCCCACAAAGCAGGATTCTTATTCATTGCATGATTTTAATAAATCATGGAGATACATGCTACAGAATAGAACACATTTGTTAAGAAGGGTGAATGAAGGTAAAAACTTGAGAAGTTGACCATTTTGTTACCCTAAAGTTTAGTCAAATGAAATAAAGTGAATTTAATGAAATATCATGAAAAATTATGTGACGTGGGTTTCTAGGGTTGGGAATATTTAGCTAATCTGTTGGCTCTTTAAGCATCTGGGAGTTTGGTCTCAAGTTTTTCCTCTAAAAAAGGGGTGTTTTTTATTGTGGTGTTACATGGTCATTTTATTATGTAGGGTAATATAAGAAGGAAGCATCTTCAAGCTTATTTTAGTTAGACAAGCTATACTGAGGCTGTCTAGCATCTCCAACCCTAAAGATTCCATTAGTACCAGTAGAGCTTAAAGTGGAAGGATGGAACCTCCAAAAAATTAGCATTAATTTCATTCAAAAACACTGTACCTCTGTTTGTACATTGTCTAAAAGTGGTACAGGGAAGGGTCGAAGAAGAAAGAAAACTCTACCTAGAACATTAATAACTTCTTAGACCTGGGAAACTGAGGTCAGATTCAGCCGACTTTTTTTTTTTAACACAGCTTGTTATTTGTAAACTTCATGGAAAGAAGCAACTTTTGTAGTAAAGCAATGCTGCCTCTTGTTCCAACAGGTCCTTTGTGATCCAGCAAATCCCAAGTAGCAATTTGTTCATGGTGGTAGTGGACAGCAGCTGCCCCTGTGAGTCCGTGGCCCCCATCACCATGGCACCCATTGAAATCAGGTATATCCTTTTGTGTGAAGGTCCGTGACTACTGATGAAGCTGGTAAGGGGGTATAAACAGTAGGGGAGAACTATTAGAGAGGCATTATATCCTTTCCACTGTTGGAGAGGGAGAAGTTGTTAAGGGAATTTAGTACAAGTTTTGACCTCTCAAATCCAGAGTGAGAAAAAATAGCATCCTTAACTACAGTCAACATAATGAATCCCTTAAGTGTGAACGTTTAAAGGCCCAGAAGATCAGGAGACGCCCAGAATCTTGTCATGGTTTTCATCCTGAGGTAAGTATAAGAACTCTTTCTCTTCTCCCACCATATTCACAATGAAAATCTCATAATGGTCATAGAACTACACATAAAATGTTTATTCATGAGAAACAATCCCTTTCAAGTAAACTAAAAATATTCATGAAGGCTAATGGTATTCTACTTTCACCACCTCAGCATCTTGGTTTACTAATTTTTAATTGTAGTTAAAAGAACTACAAGAAATTCACATGAAGGAAAAATGGTAATAATAATGTCTAATAAATAGGCATAATTTATGAAGAAGGCTCTAAACCCCCTACCATACAAAGTCACAAGTTAAAGGCACTCAAATTGTACCTAAAATGAGGGTCAGAGGATAAATAAGCTTATATGTCAGGTAAACCATAAAAGAATACCTCCTGCAAGGCTAAAGGCAAAAAATCTGAAACCTAGGAAAATAATACAAATTTAAGTATTAACTCCAGGTCCCTCAAAAATTGAGAAGAATATTCTCACCTTTAAACTATGCAAACCCTAGAAAAAATATTAAACAACATTGAAATCATTTGTTCTTAAAGTCCATGTAGTACCAATAAGAACTTGGAATTTATTGAGACTATTTCCTTCTATATGAAAAGGCCAGTTCCACAGCAACTTTATACACATGTATACTTAAAAGACCTTTGATAAAATTAATTGACCATTCCTAATAAAAATGGAAATAGAAACAATAGTCCAAAACACTAAAGTATTTCAATTAAAACCATCAGAAATAAGAAGATATTTTTCTTAGGTAACTGGTTATAAGATACATTAGTAGCTTTTCTGTAAGCTTCTAGAACTGGTGTGATGAGGTCAATGGATCAAAATAGAAATTTTTACATATAACAAAGATTCAATTCATAGGGGAAAATATATATTTAAAGTTTAATGCTAAAAAATAAGTGTCTCATAAATTCTGGGGATTGGAGAGAACTTCCTATCCCAAACCAGAAAGGAATGGAAGAAAACCAGATCTATAGAAAAATGAAAGTCACTAATAAATAGAACTTGAAATAATTACCCTTTTAAAATCGGTAAGTTCAACAATCACATATAAAAATACAGCAAGTACCTGAAAGATACAAGTCCTGATGAGAAGGAAATAGAGGTAATGATAAAATATCTTTGTACAGCAACAAAGACAAAAATACCCTTTAGCTCTTCAATCATACTTCCGGGCCTCTTATCACTGACTGGTAAGGACCCAGTGAAAAAACTAGAAATAAAAAAAAATAGCTGACTAACAGATTTGGAGAAATTTCCAACATTAGTGGATAAAAAGCATGCTACAAAAAGGGATAAATAATTTGATTTCATTTTTGTAAACAGGGTCTTCCTCCCCACGCACACACACATACCAAATAAAGAGAAGGAAGACATGTCCAGTTTCTGGAATGATGAGGCCCCTTAGAAACTGACAGAGAAATTTTGTAGAGATAGGTTGCAATATTTTAAAGGCAAGCAGTCCTTGACCTCTTGAGTATTCTGCATAATAGTTTGCAAAGAGTGATTGCGAATATTTTATGCATCAACAACTAAAATCAGAGATTCTCCTCCCTGATTGGTTGAAGTTTAGACAAATTGCCTTTTCTAGATCCCAAAGCCTGTGGCTATGGAGAGGGAGGAGAATCTTCAGGCCTTGTGGGTCCCATTTCTGTCTAACCCACCCCTGCCTTTCCCCCTAGGAGAATGCGAGGGAGTGTGGGGGTACACCTGGGCTCCAGGCCACGCTGTTCCTTACTCTGCTCCCTCTGCTTTGGATGGTCTTCTCAAGGTGACACTGACTGAGATGTTCTCTTGGCATGCTAAATCATGGATAAACTGTGAACCAAACTATGGTGCGACATAGGAGACATGAATAGAGTCCAACCATCAGCATCTCATATTTTAAACTGTGCGTGATATAAACTCTTAAAGATATGTTGACAAAAAAAGTTATCTTTTTACTTTGCCCATCATGCAAATGTGAGTTTGCCACATGATAATCACCCTTCATAAGAAATGGGCCTGCAAGTAGTAGGCCATATCCCTTCTGCTTGGAACCCATTAAAACCTGTGTACTTTTTAAGTAAAGTATATTAAAATCATAATATCTTCGTTGGGTTTTATTATCACTCAAATATGTGGAGAAAAAGTCACCCACATTCCAGAAACCAGTAAAGTATGTTGTTGTTTTTTTGACAGAGCCTTCATTCTGGAGCAGATGTTAGACAAATATTTAATAATTGTTAAGATGCTCTATTCTGTTATAAAAATATTTATAGAAGTCTACCAAAATGTCATCTACATGGAAAGAATTTCTCACAGAACCCTGAATTTTGTTGAAACGTCAATAGAAATCATAATTTAAATGAGAACACCAGCTCTCATAATATTTCAAGTGTTGAATTATTTGGGGATGGAAACATTCTGAGAAGAATAATTCTCAAGCTTATTGCTTGAGCATTTGGCTGATGGCTTTCCCTATAAAGAAGAAATGACATATAAAATATTTCAAGATATAAAACTACCCAGACCTGTAAGAATTCCTAAAACAAGGGATCCTGAACCAAAGAAAATAAATTTCTCTGGATCATCATTACCAGATACTGTGGAACAATTGCCATGCTTAAAGACAGTGTAGAGAATCACACACACACCATTTATAGGAATAGCAACATTTATGCTTCTTTAAATTCCCATGCCTCCAGTACTGGTAAGCACAAAACACATTTTGATATTGTCCATTTCTGTGCATTCAATGGGCTAAGTTGATGAATGGTTTTATTTGCTGTTGTTATAAAAATTTCCACACAAATCAGTATAAAGTAATTTTGAACAAAAATAACATCACATGACCTACCATACGCCATTATAATTCTAAAGAACACAATAATGGGTCATATGTTATAATGCCTATAGTTTAATACTATGGCAATATATACATGGAAATATATGTAATATATAGACGTGGATATCTATCTAGCTACCTAACTTTACTCCCCAGATCACTGACCATTCTAAGCAGCAGGGCAGAAATGTTTTCATTAAATTGTGATATAATGGTAGCAATTGAGTCACACTATGACTGTTAGCCCCACCAAGCATCACTTCATGGGAATGATTCTTTTTCCTCAACAGCCCCGCTGGCCACTCCATTTCTCCCCTTGGACATCTAATAGATTTGTCCAAAGCAGAACTCTTGATCTCCTCCACCAAACTTTGTCCTTCCTACCAAATGGAGACTCAGTTTCTCAAACCAAAGGCCTGGAGCCACCCTTTCTTGTGCTTCTCCCTCAACCCATCATTCTGCAAGTCCCAGGAGCTCTGCCTTCAAAAACATATCATCATCTCCTCACTGCCGCCTGCTCTTTCAAGCCACCTTTCCCTCCCATTAGATCTTCACTGGTCTCCTCACTTCCACTTTCAGAAATTCACCACACCATGGCCTTTTCTCCACATAAATTGCCACATCAGAGCATCTCCTTTCCCCACTGCAGCTAGAATAGCATCCAGATCCCATCCCCAGTAGTGCACAGGCCATACTGCCCACACTAGTGGTTGTCAAAGTTGTTATGCATTAGAATCACTTGGGGAGCGTTAAAAATACTGATGCCCAGGCTGCACCCCAGACCAGTTAAAGAAGAGTCTCTAGGGGCTAGGCCTAGGCATCACCATTCTTTACAGCTCCCCAAGGGATGGTAATGTGACGCCAAGTCTGAGGACCATGGACCTCCCGGGGCCCTGCAGGCTCCGGCTCTGCCCCTTTCTTGCCCTGCTGCTCGCCACTTACCATGCATGGTGTCCACTGCCCTCCACTGGCCCCTTCCATCCTCTGAAGATGCCAGGCCTGGGCCCTACCCTTCAGGGCTAGTTCTTGACTAGAGACGCCCTGGTAAAGCAACCCCTCTGCCCCAGTCCTACTACTCCCGCTTTAATTTTTTTCTTTATATCAGCATTTGAAATAATTTTATTTCCCATTTCTCCTACTGTATTGTAGCTCCAGGAGGGCAAGGACTTCTCTGATGTCGTTTGTGGCCTTAACTCCAGCTCCTAGGACAGTGCCTATTATCTCATAAAAATAATACCACCACCACCACCAAGCCTGGAAGCTAAATTTACCAAGAGCTGACTTTGGGCCTGGGGCTCTTTGAAATACCACACCCATTTGATAATTCATGTGATCCTCACAACAAACCTACAGAATAAATATGAAAGAGGAAAAATAACTTCCCCATGGCCACACAGCTGGAAAGTAGCAAAGCTGGAATTTGAACCCAGACAGTTTGGCTCCAAAGTCTAGGCGACAGTCAATCAAATAATGAATGAATAAAGGAAGGAAGGATCAATGACCTATACTGCTACATCTCAGCATCTCCCGCCCTCTACCCTTATCATCACCTCCCAAACTGTCCTGCTTTCCTACAGGCTGGCCACCTCTCCTCCCAGCCACTGCTGTTCCTTTCCTCCCCTCCATGCCATTTCCTGCTGCCCATCGGCCCTGCCCTGTCTTCATTCTCCGCTGTCCAGCTTAGATGCTGTGACCCACAATTGCACTCTCATGTCACCTGGGCTGCTAAGCACATCTGGGCACCCCATAAACATGTCAGCCTTTGATCTCAACTGGGCCATCAGCCCAATCCAAAAATGCATTCTTTCCTGAGCCAGCTTCTATTCTCTTCTCCCCAAGAAATATTTTAAACTTTCTTAAGTCTCCTTAACATCTGGGCCATTGTCCCACACACCCTTCCTATTTCAAAGATAGAAGAAAGGTCATCTGAGAGTGGGAAGTCCTGGTATAAATCTTGAGATAGCATTATGTATAGTACTCAGCAGTATAGCCAGATGGAAATATTGTTACGAATGGAGATTGTGTCAACTGATAGAATAAATACTATTACTAAAAATAACAGGTTATGGCAGAGTATAAAATACCAGCATTCTTACAAGTATTATTGTTGTTAGTGTTGAAAATGATGTCATATCTATAGTACAGAATTATCAGAATTATTATTAATAAAATATAGATAGTCCTGGCCACTTTGGAGAATATTGTAAGATGTACTGCAGGAAAAAAAAAAAAAAGCAGTAACAATGCTGCTATTAATATTAGAGAGAATCACACAATTTTTTTTAACTAGCTATTGTAACCTTGCTGTCACTGTTGTAAATAGGATACTGTAAAGTACTAGAAAAGTAGTATTTGAATAAAGTGCTTGGCAACAGAGAAGGAAAAAAAAGAGTATTCTTGTATTTAAATGCTTGTGGGAAAAGGTAGGCTCTTAACAAATCTACTTTACTGCAGCCTACAAGGCCCTACAAAACTGCCCTCCCTGCCCATAACTTCTCATTTTCCCTGCCTGTGGCAGGACTCCAGCAGCTGCCTCAGGGCCTTTGCACTTGCAGTTTCCTCTGCTGGGGTGCTTTCCTAGGATTCCTGCATGCTTCCCTCCCTCCTCCTTGGACAACCTTCCCTGACTTCCCTCTTTGCAACTGCAGTTTCCATACACCCCACCCCAGGCCCTTTCCTGTGTGATTGTCCTTCATATCCACAGCAGTTATTACCATTGGATTTGCCTATTGTTTGTCTCTCCCCAAGAAAACAGAAGCACTGAGAAGCCAGAAATTATGTCTATTGTGGTTTTCACTGATAGACTCCCATCTCCAAGAAGAGTGCCTGGCTCAGAGCGGCCCTCAAGAAACTTTTAAGCTAGTAGTTGTAGTAGAAGTAAGAGCAGTGCTCCAACACAAGGTGTGATGTGTGTACCACTGTGGGATGCAGGCCTGTCATCATTTCGAAAGAGAGTGAGGACTAATAGGATGCTGTGTTACACTTCAGTGCTTAAATTTGAAGAAGGCACTTTCCATGTAGAATTTTAAGCTTGCTTGATACCAATCATAACCAAAGGCATCCTAATAAATAACTTTTGATTAATATGTGCGGTTCGCCACTAATCGTTGAGAAAATAAACTATAATGTGATATAGCTTAAAGAAGCATTATGATGCAATTAGTTACCAAAATTATAAACTCTGACATACAGTATATTTGGTAATAGATTCAGAAGATACCTATAGCTAATCATAGTATAATGTAGCAATATTCTTCTTTAAATATAGAAGGTATTTCATATACATGTATGTATATGCATATACACTTATATAGAACATATTTTATATGTAACAGAAAAAAATTCATAAATAGAATAATAGCAATATTGATTGACGGTAGAATAGCTAAATGCAGCATTGACTAGAAAAGTAATGATATCTTTATCTGTCCTAAAATTAAACACAGGGCATCTCCATGTTCTCTGTTGTCATGAGCAGTATTGAAGGGAATGCAGAATTAAGTCAACATAAGACATCGAAATATGAAATAATGGTACTGGTAACAACTAGTATTTAATGTGTGACGTTGTTTACGATTAGGACGTGTAGGATTATTTAAACTACAAACAGTGCAGCAGCAAAGAGGATCAAATTAAAGCTTTTGTTATAGGAGGCAGGGTAATTTAGTAAAATATTAAAATTACAGGCAGAAGATCACAGTTTTACTACTTGCAATATTGGAGGGAGTAATAATTTGACAGACCCTTGAGGGCCATTTCCAATGCTTGCAATTTGGGAGTTTTGCAAAGATGCCTCTAATCGTCATTTTTACGCTGGACAGTCTGTCATGGGCCTTTCTACAAATATGACTCTCATGTCTAACCAGCTGGCAGGACCTAAAATCCCTGCTGGGGGCTTTGCAAGCATCACTTGCTCTAATCCAGGGCTTCCAAATCCAGGGCAATCCTGCTGTCTCCTCCCCCCAGGGGACATCTGGCACTGTCTGGAGACATTTCTGCTTGTCATGACTTGGGGGAGAGGGAGGTGGCTGGTGGGAGGAGGTCAGGAGTGACAGTAAACATCCTACAGCACACAGAGCTGCCCTGCACAGCAAAGAAGTATCCAGCCCAAGGGTCAGCAGTGCTGCAACGGAGGAACCCTGCTCCGGTCCTTTAACAACTATGAAGGTTCTCGCCTTTACAAATTAATGGATGCAGTGAACTTCTGGATCTTCAGATGGCTTCTGAGTCAAGGATATTCATCCCCAATGCCAGGGATCTCCTACATAAAGTAAGGTATTAACTACAGACTCATTTAAAGTGCAATCCAGCTAAACTATACCTTAAAATATACAATGGTGAGCTCCTTCTTGTCATCCAGACCCAAAAGCCACCATCTTCCCCTGTACACCCAGGAATACTCTGCTGCTTAATTCACAGCAGGAAACTGACGAGGATCTGGCATTTCTCCTGCACTGCTGATCTCCCTTCACTCCGCCCCTCTGACTCATCACTCCATGGGAGAGGGCGTCTTCTCTCTTTTTCTACTGCTCTACTGTATCCCTGGTGTTTGGAGTAGTTGCTCAACTTTATGACACCCAGGAAGTGTTTGCTGAAAGAGTAGATCAACCACCTCCATGCTACCATGTATCAAAGCCCCAATTTACGAGCCACTCTGTGGAGCATTTTATAGTTATCATTTCATGTAAATCTTGTGGCCCTTCCTGTTATTCTCCTTGCATTGATGAGGGAAACAAAGGCTCAACAAATATATTTCCCGAAGGTGCTAAAGCAATAAGACACAAAGCCTCACTCTACACCCTCCGTCCTTCACCATGTACCATTGTTCCACGCTGTGGCAGGCCCCAGTGTCCCCAACGAGGCAGTAAGTCCAGATGGCCATACTTCCCAGGTTATGATACTATATAACATAGCAACATGTGGGCACATTACAGCAATAGGAAGTTACAGTGATTTTTTTTTTGTAAATATGATTAGAGACAGTATATTATTAATACAATGGGAAACCATGGGTACATTTTTACTACATTCCAAAGACAGTATTTTACTGTACTTCACACATTATAGGTAAGGCCAGATGATTTAGACTAAGGCTTAGCAAACTTTTTTTGCAAAGGGCCATATAATAAATAATTTAGTCTGTGGCCATATTGTCTGTATCACAACTACTTGACTGCCATTGTACCAGACAAGCAGCCATAGAAAGTAAGGAAATAAATGGGTGAGACTGTGTTCTGATGAAATTTTAAGGATGCTGAAATTCAAATTTCATCTAATTTCATGTCCACCAAATGTTATTTTTCTTTTGATTTTTATTCACCCATTTAAAAAGTACACCCTATTCTTTTCTCAGGCTGCACAAAAATCAGCTGTGACCCCTATTTGACACACAGGCCATAGTTTGCCAACCTTCTGATTTAGAATATTGAGTCTCTTATAATATAATGAATTAGGAATAGCATTTCAATATTTCAGATATGTATGCTAGAATACTGTCATTGCCGTCAGTATTGGACCTACTATAATAAAACTATGTGCAATTTTTACTTTAGCAGCATTCAAACTACCATCATTTCAAACACTGCAAGTACCATAGTACAATCTAATGCCTTTAGATGTGTGTAAGTACAAATATATAGAACCTAATTCACTATAGTAGTGGTAGCATTACTGCAGCTTGAATTGTAAAGCAGAGGATATAGGCTGACATAAAGCACTTCAGCACAGTATATTATCATTTCTGTTCCCACAATTATATGTAATAAAGCAAAGCATAAAATCACATCATTGCTACCAGCATCGGCTGCCTTAAAGCTGACACTTCCTTCAGTCTATGCTGTACCATGTGGACCTAAATATAAGATTGTGTCACATTACTACTCTATCCACTAGGTTAGGCTGCCAAGAAATCTGTTAGCAAAGATCCTACCATAAATCTTATACCATACACCACCAGGTTATAATTATACTCATGCCATTTGGTTAACAATAAACCAGTAAAGAGAGAAAAATATTTGAGTGACATCTTTTTAATAAGATATTGTCACCTAAGACATGATAGGCCACTACTAATTAGCATCACAAAGAGTACTCAGTTACAGCCATACTGTCCTATGTTCATCAATAATTCCATATTGTACAAATATGCTATTCAGTTTGCTACTATTAATACATAATATCCAACTTGTAGTAGTTAGTGTGGAGTGAGGATGGGGAGATTTCCTGAGTGTTGACTGTGACAAGCACTTCACAATAATTTTCCCATATAACAGCTTATAGTAAGAGTGAGAGCAAGGTATGAGAAGCCCACATTGAAGACGACAAGCCCATGGATCAGAAATTACACCAGCTTGGCCGCATCACACAGGCAGGAATAGACAAAACCAGAATTTGAAGCCAGCTTTGATGGACACCAGAACTTGTGTTCTGTTCACTTTGCCATGTGCCAAGTCTCTGGTTGCCATGTCGCTCTGATTTCACAGCCTGTGCTACCATCAAAACTCAGCGAGCCCCAGTTCTACTCACCATACTGCATCGCATGGCCTTAAGGCTCGTACCAGCATCACTACTGTTTCAATCCATATATTGGTTTAATGGGAAGGGTGGTGATATTGTCAGTTCACAATAGGGTGTACATCAATTCCTGTAGCAATAGCACTATTAAACTCTTTAACAAAAATGCTGCCCTCCCTTGTACATAGTCTAATACACTAATATGCTCGCCAACCTTACTCCTGATTATGAGAAGAAAACAGCTACCACGCTAATGCAGCCTGTGTTTTAGTAACAATGAAAACGCTACCCTGGAGTCCACTGCTCTTTTCCACGGTAGATCCTGTGCCTGTGAACCCAATCTGGGACTCCGGCTTCACGGCGGAATAAAGAGGGTGCTGCATTTCCTCAAAAGCAGGACAATGACTTCCTCGTTTTTCATCACCAACATCAAGCAAATTGCCCAACACGGAGCAGGCACTGGGATGCTCTGCGATGTCAGATGTTGGAAGTGATAACTTTACTATGTGTGTAATTTCAGCACTTTGTGATATCTATAATTTTAGCAAAAATATGAACACAAACATGCTAACACTTAAATACTGAGTATTCACTGAGGAGCAATACCATTTGAATATTTACTGATTTACCATAGTACATTTCAGTTTAGTACAGTAATATAGCAATATTCTGGTTGCCCACACATACTAGGAGAGTCCCAATATTTGTAATTTATAGTTTATATCAGTATTATATACTCTGCTGCTCTATTTACCATCAATCATGTCGTTGCTATTTTCTATAATATAGCAATAATGCACAAATAATGTGCTATGTCAAGATCACTACATTGTTCCACATTATTAGAAGGAATACTATAATGCTCCTCTGTAATGTACTTCCTCTAATACCAGGGTAAGTAGTAATCTATAATATGTTTTCTTTCATTCCTATAACTTAAGAAACAAGGCCACCATAATCAATTACTATTTCCCCATGAAACTGATAAATCATTTCTTTTTGCTCAGTATAACGATATAAATTTTAAATGTATAACAGGCTTTATAGAACAATAAATGTAGTATGATCTCATGTATGTAGAGCAATTAGTTGTGTCAAACTACCTGTTATAAATTCATTATGTTCTACATTTCAAAAAAAATTGCTGCTTCCAAAATGGATCACAGCAATTTTATTAGATGGGGCTATCTTGCAATTATTTAGCATCAATTTGCTAACAGACTATATCATACTAAAATACAATATGCAACTTAACTTGAGGATAATTATACCAATACACTAACTTGCCCATAATTTTAGTATTGTTTTAGTTGTTATTAGTACTGTTTTTAGTTTTAGTGTTGCTATACCACACAGTATGCCGCATTGAACGTATCTGGCACCAACAAAAGGAATATGATTATTATATAAGCTTGTTGAACTCAGACTACATTGGTTTGAGTCACAGCTTCACTACTTATTCCCTGAGTGATTTTGCTCAAAATTCCTGATATTTTTAAACCTCATCTGAATGATGGGAAAAATCATAGAGCCTACCTCACAGCATTGTTCTGATGAGACATTACACCTAAATGCAGCACTGTATTTATTTGTACAGAATGTGGTATATAGCAATAATTCAATAATTATTAGCTATTGTTTATATTTATATATATATTATTTATATTATTATGTTAATACCTCATACTCATTCTGGTAACAATATTATCAGGCTACTTAGAAAAATACTACTATATCATATACTACCATCTTTTTAACCAATTTTGTAGAAACATTACTATATCATCCCATGCTAAACTGAACTCTCCTAATCACTTGTAATTTAATATTATTTGACAGGACTAGGCCCTATCCCTAGCCCCCGACCTGAATAACAGCCACAACTTGCAGAAGCTGCAAGTTTATTATTAACCTGCCCCACTGTGGAAGTGCGACCAACCATTTACTCTGAGGGAGCCACGGGCCATGACACAGAACAGCCCCCATCCAGAGCCCACGTGTCCAGATAGAGTTCATTTCCTCACAAGAATAGACCAAGAAGCCACATGGCCCCACCAACCCCTCCCGCATCCCTAGAATTCACTGCCCCTAGCCCACCACTCACTCCCCCTAGCCCACCACCCCCAGCCATCCCTATCGGCCCTCGGGTCTTACCCAAGCCCCAACCCACTCCCACTGACTAAGCATGTTCCCGCCTATAGATGTACTGTATAAATTCATGACTGCCTCTGCCAGGGGCGGGCTGAAGTTTCTCTTCAGACCCCTTCCTGTTGGATTTTCTCAATAAATCCTTGCCTGCAATCGCTGGTCTCCATGTCCCAATTGTCTCACTCCGACATCTAACACTATTAATTATACTGTTATATTCTTCTGCCCATAACTATTCCATCCTAAATTATGCCTTACCTCTAATGATAGGAGCATTCAGACATTACTATGTTATTTCTAGTTGTCTGTGATTTAGTCAGTTTGAACTGGCTGTCAAGCCAGAAAAAAAAAAAGTTCTTATGTAATATAATTCATAGTTTATTCTATTTTAAATTTAGCACTGAGTAGTAACACTGGTATTTCTCTACCCTGCCTTCTTCAATACTGAGCTACAGTGCATCCAATATAGGTATGGTAATAATAAGTGTCACCATGGCTACATACTGGTAGGCTGTAATATACATTACTTCTAGGAGTAATAGATACAATAATCTTATAATAAAACATTTAATCACAACTGTGCTATACTGTGCTCTCCTCTGTTTCAATGTATTATACCATTATACCATCAGTAATAATTGTTCCTTGATATGCCCATATAATTACAATAGCTGCTGGTTTATTGCCCTAATCTCAATTGTGATATTAATAAAGTGGTGATGCTATGACTACTATATTGCCCGATCTGTGACACAACCTCCAACACTGGTAACAATAATGTCACAATGGCCCACACTCTTGCACCTTTAGTGTAAGTTGTTTAGTAGTGGCAACTTATTGCCAGTCAATATCAGGCAACAGATCCATCACTATGTTATGCTGTTAGCAACCCTATTAAGTGGGAATTATTTTGCTTATAACTTCGTAATAATATCTTTTTCTTGTTAATTTTAGAGACCAGAGGTTCCATGCTAATCTTTACTATACCATATTCTATTAGAGTATCTATATCTTGATACTAAATTTCCTTTGCATTTATTATAGGATACTTAGCTTTTTTGAATAAAATCATATTGCTTTCTGCCTCATTGGACTTTTTTTTTTCCTTATTTCTCCCCCCACCCCCACCCCTCCATTATCTGCTCTCTGTGTCCATTCACTGTGTCTTCTTCTGTGTCTGTTGTATTCTCATTAGGCAGCTCCAGGAACCCATCCTGGGACCTTCCAGAGTAAGAGAGAGGTGAATACTCTCTTGGTCCACCTCAGCTCCCTAGTTCACTGCATCTCATAGTCTCTCTTCTCTGTGTCTCTTTTGTTGTGCCATCTTGCTACATCAGCTCTGTGTGGAATCCCCACTCCTGGGCAGTCTGCACTCCTTGCGTGGGGGCCACTCCTTGCGTGGGGTCACCCTTGTGCAGGGCGACACTCCTTGCATGCAGCAGCACTCTACATGGGCCAACTTGCCACATGGGCCAGGAGGCCCTGGGTATTGAACCCTGTACCTCCTGTATGGTAGGCAGAAGTTCTATCCCTTGAGCCATATCCACTTCCCTCATTGGACTTTCTAATAAGACTTCCCATAGCAGCTGCAAAAATTCCACCTTATACTGTGTGAATTATAATTTTACTAGCAACAACACAACAATGCAGTATTATACTATATTATAAACCTTTTTAAACCATCAACCAAAAATAAATGTTCATATTCTTAACATTAATGTCATACATAAGATTCACTCAATTTTTAGATTTTATAATGGATCCCATGATAAAGTCACCTCTGTGCTATCTGTCTGCATGCATATTGATAATGGTAAAATGGTCTATTATATATTAAAAATATTTTAGTTTGATCAAGGTCCAAATATAGCTGGATTCATTTTATCAGTATACAACATTTCTTAAATATTTTGGTCATAAAAACTTTTGAAACTGATGAATCTCATAAATTCTCTTTGTAATTTTAGGAGAGTTCCTAAGTTGCTGGACTCTATGTTAAGATTTGAAAGTTTAGTTACATGCATTGGGCTGGATCAAGATAATGTGATACTGCACTTTATAAAACACTGACCTTGCACTTTATAAAACACTGACCTGTTTTTAGAAATTGTACATCCAGGACATATTTCAATTCTGATATCACATGTTTATCACCAAAGCCTGTGCTCAGATTTAACTTAAGTTTTATGAAAGAATATTGACTTTGATAGAGTCCAGAAGGGATAGAGGTGAGTGGAGAAAAAATAAAGTTCAGATTTTGACTAAATAAGTCAATGTTTTAGAATAGTTCTGGATGTGACTTCCTTAGGTTTGAAATATGCAAAGATCATTCTGGCTACAATGAGGAAAAAGGATTGGAGGGGCCAAGAGGAGAAGAAAGAGAGAATTTTGGCATTGCAATAATCCAGCAGATGGGCAGAAATTATTTAATGATGCTACTCAGCTGCAGGTAGCTATTTTGGAGAATACATATTCCAGTAATCCATAGAGCATGCCAGGCAAATGCAAAAAAAAAAAAAAAAAAAGATGTAAAACAAGAAGGAAAAGAAGGGGACTACTGCTACTGCAGAATATGAAAAATACACGTCTGGATACAAGGCAGAAACAATAAAACAAGAAAAACTTTATCATAAGTTAGAAGAGGGCTTAACGATGCTCCAGTTGTGGAAGTGAGGGAAAGCAAGGAGCCATGAATAAAATCCAAGTTGTTTGATTGGCAAATAAGTTCATAATGTGCCATTCATGGAAATAAGGAATACAGAATGAGGGATGGATTTGGGGAATGGAGGAAAGGGTGAGTGAAAAGGTAAGAATTCCATCAGGGGCATGTCGAATTTAAGATCCCTATAAATTATTATTTTAGAAATGGAAGAACTTTTACCATTGATATAAAGGCAGTGGCTACCAGAGGTTCTGAGGGGAGGGAGAGGGAAAAATATGTGTAATATAGGGTCATTTTGGGGACATTGGAATGGCCCCGCATGACATTGCAATGACAGATACAGGTCATTATATATTTTGTCATAACCTATAAAACCGTGTGGGACAGAGTGTAAACTATAATGTAAACTATAGTCTATGGTAAGTAGCAATGTTTCAATGTGTGTTCCACTGTAACAAATGTACCACACTAATGAAGGATGTTTTTAACATTGGAAAGTGTGAGAGGGGGAGGTGGTAGGCCTTGGGGAATCCCTTATATTTTTTATGTAATATTTATGTAATCTAAAGCTTCTTTTAAAAATAAATAGGGAAACGGACTTTGGCCCAGGGGTTGGGGCGTCCGTCTACCATATGGGAGGTCCGCGGTTCGGACCCCGGGCCTCCTTGACCCGTGTGGAGCTGGCCATGCGCAGTGCTGATGCGCGCAAGGAGTGCCCTGCCACGCAGGGGTGTCCCCCTCGTGAGAGCCCCATGCGCGGGGAGTGCTCCAGTAAGGAGAGCCGCCCAGCGTGGGGGGAGGGAGCAGCCTGCCCAGGAGTGGCGCCGCCCACACTTCCCGTGCCGCTGACGACAACAGAGGCGGACAAAGAAACAAGACACAGCAAATAGACACCAAGAACAGACAACCAGGGGAGGAGGGGAAATTAAATAAATAAATAAATCTTTTTAAAAATAAATAAATAAATAAATAAATAAGTGGGGCTGTCCAGCAGTCAAATGAGTATGTGGGTCTACAATTAAGGAGTTAGACCTGACGACAAAATTTCAGAGGCATCAGATTCCATATACTAGAAGCAATGTCAGTGGAGAGAAGCCTATAGAAGGAGAAGAAGCAAGCTTAGGACTGAACCTTAATGAGCTCCAGCATTGAAGAGCTGAAGGATGGAACACAAAGGGAACAAGAAGTAGCAGTCAAAGCAGTTGGAGGAAAACCAGGAGAGTGGCACATTGCAGTTGCCATGAGATGTGTATGCTTTCAAGGGGAAGAGACCATTGAGAAGTGTCAATTGTGTCAGGAGATCAAAAGTATAAGGAATAGGAGTGATGTCATTACAATGACCATGTAAGATGTCCTGGTAAGTATTCCTCCTTAGAAACAGCAAAATAAAAGGGAAGAATCAACTATCTAAAAATTCTGGAATATGGTTAAGACTAGAGAACATCATAAAGGAACACTAAATTGGGAGGAAAACACCATGCCTAATGGTAGGAGAGAAATGGGACAAATTTAGCAGCCTGGGCTTCTCCTCATGCTCCTATCTGCAGGGCAGTTTGTGTAACTCACAGCTGTGACTCCACAGCCCAGGGATATTCTACTGTGCAACACAGATTGCAGATCTACCCATGGTGGCATTTTGGCGGCCAACATGCATTCAAATGCAGGTCCCAGAGATCCAACTGACCTATGGCAGCAGTTGGGCAGCCTATGTGCATTCAATTGTGGGTCCCTAAGGCTGGATGGACTGACTCACAGTGGTGGTTTGGTGACCTGCACACATTCCCAGTGTGGGTCCCTAGGGCCTGATTACTGGTACACCTGAGTGAAAATATTGGGTATTTTTGTACATCAACCCCATCTGGCTGCATGGAAGACATACTCAGGGAATGAGTCTGGGTCCCCCTACCCTGAAAGTTACTGGGTACAGAAAATCTGCATGGTAAGGGGGAGCTGAGCCACTGAACCACAGCATGAACCCAGTGCTAAAAGCTGGAATGAAAAGGCAGAAGTAGAAAGAGTGCAAGAGTAGAGCCAAGTTGACCACAGGTATCAGGGAAGAAAAACTATAACAACCAAGGAACAAAGAGAATAGCCCAGGACTCTGGGAGGGAGAACTATTAGAAAGGAAAGCCTCTCTTTGAGGGGAAACAGTCACATGCTAGGGAATATTTGGCTGTTACTGCACAAACCAGGGCAAAATTCAGACTCAGAGAGACCTGAGAGGAGGAGAACTGTTAAACATGGGCTGTTCTTTTAAAGATGCAGTAGAACCTGAACTAAGCATTGTGAAGAATAGCCTCGCCACACAGCCAATTCTACACTATACTTTACATAAGAGGGAGAACCTGACTTCCAGAATTAGCACATCAAAATAATCAAGTGAGTTAATATCAATAAAGGATCACAAGTCATACAAAGAAACAGGAAGAGATGGTCCATTTAAAGGTACATGTTAAAACAACAGAGGAAGCACACACATTGGTAATTAATCAGACATTCAGTCATCTCTCTTAATAAGTTCAATGAACTAAGGAAAATGTGGACATAGAACTAAAGGAAATAAAGACGACAATGTGTTAACAAAAGGAGGATTTATAATTTAAAATCTAAACCAAACAGAACTTTTCGGGACTAAAACACAATAACAAAGATTAAAAATGCCCTAGAGACATTCAATAGCAGATTTGAACAGGTAGAAGAAGAAAAATCAGTAAACCCAAAGACAGGAAATTGAAATCAGAGAGCCTGGAGAGCAGATAGAGAAAAGATTGGAAAAAACTTTGAGCAGAGCCTAGAGGCCCTGTGAGACAACATGAAGTGAATCAATATATTCATGATGGGAGTTCCAGAAGGGGCAGACAAGGGAAAAGGGGCAGAAGGAATATTTGAAGAAAATAGCCAAAACGTCCCAAAATTGATGAAAGACATGAATATACACATCCAAGAATCCCTACAAATGCCAAACATGATAAACCCAAATATATCTACTCCAAGTCATATCATAATCAAAAAGTTGCATGCCAAACATAAAGATAGAATTCTGAAAGCAGCAAGAGAGAAGTAACTTGCCATGTACAAGGGATTCTCAAAAAGATTAAGTGCCTATTTCTCATCAGAAACAATGTAGGTGAGATGGCAGTGATATGACATATTAAAGTAGTGAGAGAGAAAAACTGCCAGCCAAGGATTCTATATCTGGCAAAAGTGTCCTTCAAAAATGAAGGAGTATTTAAGACATTCATGGATAAGGAAAGGCTGAGTGTGCTCATCACCACTAAATTTGCTTTAAAAGAAAAGCTAACGGAAGTTCTTCAGGTTGAAAGGAAAGGACAGTATATAGTAGCTTGGAGCTATATGAAAAAATAAAGATATCTGGTAAAGGTAACTACGTGGGTAAATTAAAATGCTGATATTACTGTGTTCTTGGTATGTAATTCTACTTTTTATTTTTTATAAGATGTAGAATACAATTGAATAAGAAGTAATCATATGTCTATACTATGGGCACACAATATAAAGTGCTAAAACAATGTAAAAAGTGATTAGAAGGGGATAGGAGCAGAGACTGTGTATACCATTGAAATTAAAGGTTGGAATCATTTCAAACTAGCTGGCTATAAATTTAAGTTGTTAAATACAAACCACATGGAAATGAGAAGGGGATCACTGTCTCATTACAAAAAAAGTCAGCTCTACACAAAGAAAGTCTACAATAAAAGAAGGAACGGAGGGACAAAATGGCATAAGACATACAAGAAACAAAGGACAAAATGGCTGAGGTAAGTCTTGCTTTATCAGCAATTATTCTGAATGTAAATGAACTAAACTCATAAATATGTGGACTAGCAGAATGGATATAAAAGTATGATCAAACTATATACTGCTTGCAGGTGATATTCCTTAGTTTCAAAAGCACAAATAGATTGAAAGTGGAAGGATGGGGAAAAACATTCCATGCAAAAGAGAGGTGGAGTGGTTATACTAATATCAGACAAAATGAACTTTAAGTAAAAATCTGTTAGAAGAGAAAAAAGATAACATATTAGTAAAATAATTTATCAAGAAGATATAACAAACATATAGGGACCTAATCATAGACCTAGAATTCATGAGGCAAACATTGATAAACTGAAGGAATAGACACTTCTATAATAATAGTTGGAGACTTTAATACATCACTTTTGTTAATGACTATAACATTGAGACCGAAGATTCCTAAGGAAATGGAGGATGCAAACAATGTTATTAAAAATTAAACTTAACAGATATATCCAGAGCATTACACTCAATAGCAGCAGAATACACATTCTTCTGAAGTGCACATGGGTCATTCTCCAGGACAAATCATATGTTAGTTCATAAAACAAGTCTCAATACATTTTAAAAGATTGATTATATATCTAGATAGCATCTTCCTTGAACACAGTGGAATGAAGCTAAAAATCAATAACAGAAAGAAAACTGGAAAAATCCAGATCTGATATGTGGAAATTAAATAGCACACTTTTAAACAATCAATAGGTAATTGAAGAAATCAAGAGAAATTAGGAAATATCTTGAGACAAATGCAAATGAAAATACAACACACAAAAATTTACAGAATATGGCAGCAAAAGCAGTCCCCAGAGGAAAATTTATAGCTTTAAATGCCTATATATTTTTTATCCACCCCCCCTTGAGGTTTTTTGCTTGTTGTCTGCTTTCTGTGTCCGTTCACTGTGTGTTCTTCTGTGTCTGTATTTATTTTTTATATATCCCCCTCCCCCTTGCAACTTGCTTGCTGTCTGCTCTCTGTGTCCATTTGCTGCATGTTCTTCTATGTTTTTGCTTGTCTCCCTTTTTGTTGCATCACCTTGCTGGGTCGGCTCTCTGTGGCGCTTGCAGGCCAGCAGTGCTCCGTGGCCCTTGCGTAAATCCCTATATTTTAAAAAGAAGAAAGATATCAAGTCAATAACCTAACTTCACACCTGGAGAAAACAGAAAATGATGAGCAAACTAAACCTAAAATTAGTAAAAGGAAAGAAATAATAAGGATGAGAGTGGAGATAAATGAAGTATAGACTAGAAAAAAACAATTGAGAATCAATGTAACCAAAAGTTGGTTCTTTCAAAAGATCAAAAAAAAAGGAAAAACCTTTAGCTAGACTGACAACAAGGAAGGAAGACTAAATAATTAAGACCCAAAATGAAGGTGGGGGGGTATTACCACCGATTTTGCAGAAATTAAAATGATTATACGGGAAGGGGATATGGCTCAAGTGAATGGGCTTCCACTTTCCAAATGGGAGGACTTGGATTCAATCCCTGGGGCTTCCTGCTTGAAAAAAAAAGCATGCCCATGCACAAGCCTAGTGCCCATGCAAGTGAGTCATGCAACAAGATGATGATGCAATAAAAGAGATAAGGGGAGAGTCAAGGTGGGGTGCAACAGAAACCAGGAACTGAGGTGGCACAAGTGACAGGGAAACTCTCTCCACATCAGAGGTCACCAGGATTGATTCCCAGTGAATCCTACAGAGGAGAAAGACAAGAAGAGAAGACAAAAAAAGAGAAATAGATACAGAAGATCACATAGGGAATGGACACAGCAAAAAAAATAGCAGAGTAGGGACAAGGGAGAGGGGAAAAAAGAAAAAGATTACAGTGAACAGCTGTATGGCAAGAATTAGATAATACAGAGGACATGGACACATTTCTACAAACAGAACTTACATAAATGGATTCAGGTAGAAATACAAGATCTCAATACGTCTATAATAAATAGAGATTGAATCAGTAATCAAAAACCTCCCAACAAAGAAAAGTCCAGGACCAGATGGCTTCACTGGTGAATTCAACCAAATATTCAAAGAAAAATTAGCAACAACACTTCTCAAACTTTTCTAAAAAGTTAAAGAGGAGGAACTCTCCAAAATCATTCTATGATATCAACATTACCCATGTACCAAAACCAGATAAAGACATCACAAGAAAAGAAATTTCTGAATTTCTCTTGTAAATATAGATGTAAAAATCCTCAATAAAATACAATAAAATCTCATTGCAACACACTACATTAACAAAATGAAGGGAAAATCACATGATCATTTAGAATGATGCAGAAATGGCTTTTGATAATCTAACACACCTTCATGATTAAAATATTCACAAAACTGGAATAAAAGGTAATTTCCTCAACATGATAAAGGGCAAAATCCAGAACTAACATTATACTCAATGGTGGAAGACTGAGAACCTTACTCCTTTGAGTCAGGAACAAACAAGGATGCCTGCTTTCACCACTCTTACTCAGATTTGTACTGGAAGCCTTTAAGGAGCTGTGAGGCAAAAATAAAGAAAAAAGAAAAATAAATTGGAAAAAGAGGTTAAAATTCTATTCGTAGGTGACATAATTTTTTATATAGAAAATCCCAAAACATCCACAAGAAAAATACTAGAACTGATAAATTCTGCAAATTTTCAGGCCATAAAATTAACACTCAAACATCAGCTGTTTTTCCTTTTTTTTTTTTTTGACAATCATTTTTTAATTTTTTTTAATTTAAAAAATTTTTTTTTATTTTTTATTTCTCTCCCTGTCCCCCACCCACCCTGGTTGTCTGTTCTCTGTGTCCATTTGCTGCATGTTCTTTTTGTCTGCTTCTGCTGTTGTCAGGGGCACAGGAATCTGTGTCTCTTCTTGCTACGTCATCTTGCTGCATCAGCTCTCCGTGTGTGCGACGCCATTCCTGGGTAGGCTGCACTTTCTTTTGCGCAGGGTGGCTCTCCTTATGGGGCACACTCCTTGCGCGTGGGGCTCCCCTACGTGGGGGACACCCCTGCGTGGCACGGCACTCCTTGCACACATCAGCACTGTGCATGGGTCAGCTCCACATGGGTCAAGGAGGCCCGGGGTTAGAACCGCAGACCTCCCATGTGGTAGATGGACACCCTATCCACTGGGCCAAGTCTGCTTCCCTCAACTGTTTTTTCTATACTCCAATGAAAAAATATTCTGAAATGGAAATTTTGAAACAGGCAATCCCGTTCATAATAGCCCTTAAAAGAATAAAAATAATTGGGAATAAATTTAGCCAAGGAGTTGAAAGATATGCACACTAAAAACTATAAAACATTGCTGAAAGAAATAAAAGAAGACCTAAATACATGACAAGACATCCTATGTTCATGAATAGGAAAATTTAATATCATTAAGATGTCAGTAGTCACAGTGATTTACAGATTCAAAGCAATACCTATCAAAATACCAGTAGCTTTTTGTGCAGAAATGGGAAAGCCAATCTTCAAACTAATACGCACACACAAGCACCTCTGAATAGTCAAATCAATATTGTAAAGGAAGAACAAATTTAAAGATCTCACATTTCCTCTTTCACAACTTACTACATTGTCACAGTAGTCAAAACAGTGTTAGGCTGGCATAAAGATTGACATGTATGCATTTTGGAGTGCTTGAAGGTGTCCCATAGCTGCCTTAGACTATTTTTGCTTTTAATATTTCTTTTTTATTTCTTCTCCTCAGCATGACTTATTTCAAGTGTCTTGTCTTCAACTTCACTGATTCTTTCTCATCTCCAATCTTCTCTTGAAACCCTCCTGGGCATTTTTCATTTCAGTTATTGTGGTCTTCAACTCCAGTAGTTCTGTTTGGTTTCTTTAAAAAATTTTCTCTTGACTTAGATTTTCTTATTGTTCATTTATTGTTTTCTTGAGTCCTTTATTTCTTTCTGTGTATGTCCCCTCCTCTCTTTGAGCATTTTTCAGATCATTTTTTTAAAGTTTTGCTTCTTAGGTCTACATTTTTGTCTTCTTCATTGGTGTTTTCTGTATGTTTATCCTCTTCTTTTGGATGGGCCATAATTTCCTATTTGTTTGTCTCGTATTATTTTATTGTTCATTTTACTTTAATATTTTAAAATGTTAACTCAGGGATTTATTTGCTGAGTTGTCTGTTTCTTGATTTTGTAAACCAGCAGGTGAAAAAAAAAATTTTTTTTTTTTGAGCTTCAGTTTTCCTATCAGGAAGGTCTGCTCAAGGCAAATGCAATGTGCAGGGTATTCCCTCTTTCTGGTTCTGTGACTTGTCTTGGGTTTTTGCTTGTGCCCATTGCCACCACTATTATTCAACAATGAACTGGAAATTCTTACCAGAGAAATTAGACAGGAAAAAGAAATAAAAGGCATCCAAATTGGAAAGGAAGAAGTAAAACTTTCCCTATTTGCAGATATGACCATATATACAGAAAATCCTTAAAAATCCACTAAAAAAACTTCAAGAGCTAATAATTAATTTGGCAAAGTGACAGCGTACAGGATCAACACCCCAAAATTAGTACTATTTCTAAATACAAGCAATGAACAATTGGAAGGAGAAATCAAGAAAAGAATTCCATTCACAGTAACAACCAAAAGAATCAAATATCTAGGAATAAATCTAACCAAGGACTTTACAAAGAAAACTAAAAAATACTGCTAAAGGAAATCAAAGGCCAAAATAAATTGAAAGGTATTCTGTGTTTAAGGATTGGAAGACTAAATATCTTTAAGATGTCAATACTGTCCCCAAGTTATTAATAGATTCAATGAAAGCCCAATTAAAATTCCAAAAACCTTCTTTGTAGAAATGGAAAAGCCAATCATCATATTTATATGGAAGGGTAAGGGGCCCCAAATGGCTAAAGCCATCTTGATAAAGAAGAATGAAATTTGAGGACTCACACTTCTCAATCTTAAAACTTATTACAAAGCCACAGTATTCAAAACAACATGGTACTGGCACAAGGACAGATATATAGACCAATGGAAAGGAACTGAGAGCTCAGAAATCAACCCCAACATTTGTGGCCAACTAATTTTGACAAGGTGGCAAAGACCACTGAACTGGAAAATATAATGTCTTTAACAAATGATGCTGGGAAAGCTGGATCTCCATTTGCAAAAGAATGAGGACTCCTACCTCACACCAAATACAAAAATTATCTCAAAATGGATCAAAGACTGTAATAATATAAGAGCTAGAACTATCAAATTCCTAGAAACAAAATGTAGGAAGGCATCTTCAGGATTTTGTGCTAGGTAATGACATCTTAGATTTTACATCCAAAGTATAAACAACAACAAAATAGTAAATGAATGAGGCCTCATCAAAATGAAAAACTATTCTTCCTCAAAGGACTTTATCATGAAAATGAAACAACAACCTACACAATGACAGAAAAATATTTGTAACAACATATCTGATAAAGAATTAATATCTAGAATATATAAAGAAATCATTATACTTAACAAAAAGCTGAACAAACCCATTTTTTAAATAGGCGAAAGACTTGAACAGACATCTCTCCAATGAAGATATACAAATTGCCAGAAAGCACATGGAAATTTGCTCAATATCATTAGCCATCAGGGAAATGTAAATCAAAATGAGATACCATTTCACACCCATTTGAATGGCTCCTATTGGGGGAAAAAACACACAGAATGTAAGTGTTGGAGAGGATGCAGAGAAAGAGGAGCAGTCATTCATTGCTGGTGGCAATATAAAATGGTGCAGGCACTGTGGAAGACAGTTAGTTCTGCAGAAAGCTAAGTATAGAACTACCATATACCATATAGAACTACCCAGCAATCCCACTACTAGGTATGTACCCAGTAGAACTGAAAGCAAAGACTCAAACAGATATTTGCACACCAGTTTTCATAGCAGCATTATTTACAATTGTCAGAAGATAGAAGCAACTCAAGTGTCCATTAAAATGAGGAATGGATAAAGTGTGGTATATACATACAGAGGAATTTTATTTGGCCATAAAAAGAAATAAAGTTTTGATACATACAACAAAATGGATGAATCTTGAAGACTTCATGTTGAGTGAAATAAGCCAGACACAAAAGGACAAATATTGTTTGAACTCACTGATTTGAAACAGTTATAATGAGCAAACTCAGAGTCAGACTTTAGAATATAGGTTACTGGGGGAGGGGTAAATATAAGGAAAGGGAATTTAAGGCTTAAAATGTAAAGGGTTCTACTTGAAATGACGGAAATATCTTGATAATGGGTAGTGGTGATGGTAGCACAGTATTGTGAGCACCTTTAACAGCACCGAAAGGCATCTCTGAATATGATTAAAAGAGGAAATGTTAGATTGTATGTATGGTATCAGAATTAAATTTTTAAAAAATCTGTGGTACTATGGTACATATGAACCCTAAGTTAAACCATGTATTAATACTTTAATTAATGGTACCATTATAAAAATGTGCTATTTTAACAAATGTTCCACACCAATGCAAAGCAATGTCAGATGGTATATGGGAATCCTGTATTTTATGCATGATTTTTCTGTAAGCCCACAACTTCTCTAATAATGAAAAAAAAAATTAAGTGCAAAAAAAGAGAAAGATTGACATATAGACTAAAGGAATAGATTTGAGAGTTCAGGAAAAAAACATCCTTCTATGGTCATCTGATATTTGACAAGGGTGCCAAATACATAAATTGGCAAGATCTCTTCAACAAATGGTGTTGGGAAAACTGCATATCCACTTGCAAAAAATGAAGTTGGACCCGTAATTCACACTATATACAAAAATTAACTCTGTGTAAATCAAGGACCTAAATAAACATCAGAGCTAAAACCATTACACAACTTGAAGAAAACATGGGGGTGGGGATGTCATAAACCTTGTATTTGGTAGCGATTTCTTAGACATGACACCAAAAGCATGTGCAACAAGAGAAAAACAAATAACATTAAAAAATTGTATGTCTAAGGACATTATTAAGAACGTGAAAAGACAACCTACAGAATGACAGAAAATAATGGTGAACCATGTATCTGATGAGTTTAATATCCAGAATATATAAAGAAATGATAAAACTCAACAACAAAAGACAACCCAATTTTAAAAAGAAAAAAGTACTTAAGTTGACGTTTCTCTAAAGAAGATATACGAATGGTCAATAAGTAAATAAAAAGATGTTTAACATTACTGGTCATCAGGAAAATGCCAATCAAAGCCACAATGAGATACCAGTTCACACTCAGTAGGCTGATTAGTATTTTTAAAACAAACAAACAGGAAATGCATGTTAACAAGGATATGGAGACATAGGCTCCCTTATACATTTCTGGTAGCAATGTAGAACAGTGCAACCACTGTGGAAATCAGTTTGGTGGTTCCTCAGAATGTTAAAAATGGGATTACCGTAAGACCTAACAATCCCACTTCTTGATTTATATACTCTAAGAATTGAAAGCAGGGACTCAAACAGATATTTGCACACCAATGGTCATAGCATCATTATTCACAATAGCCAAACACGGGAGCAACTCAGGTGTCCATGAACCAATGAGTATATAAACAAATGTGGTGTATACATACAATGGAATATCATTCAGCAATAAAAAGAAGTGAAGTGCTTATGCATGCTATAATATGGATGAAGCTTGAGGACGTTATGTTGAGTGAAATAAGGAAGGCACAAAAAGATAAATGTTGTATGACCTCACTTACACGAAATATTTAGAAGAAGCAAACTTCATAGAGACAATGAGTAGTTTATAGGTAACCAGGGGTCAAGCATAGATGGGAGGTGAGGTAGCAGTTGGGTTAGACAGGAATAGGGAGTTATAGCTTAATGTCTGAGGTGATGAAAAGGGTAATGAATATCAGTGATGGTAGTGCAATGTTGTGAATTGTAAGCTTGAATGTGTATAAAATGGGAAATTTTGAGTTATATACAGTACCACAAAAAAGTTAAAAGAAAAAATCACTTTCTTTTCATCAACCCCTAATTGCCTTTGAAATTTATCAACAAATTTTGTAAGCATATCACAGAATGGTAGATTATTTTAATTTTAAGATTCATTTAAAATTAATTATTTCAAACCTGGAAATATTTTATTTAAAATAATATAAATTATGATTCATCTTCCAAGGCTTAAATATAAGTTTGATTATATCTATACAGACTTATGAGACATTCTAAAATTTTCTGAGAATGGAATTTATTAAGTTAATCCATTGTGAACAACGAGATAAACCAATATTCAAAATCAAATAAAAATATATAAGCAAAAAAACTTGTCCCTGATGTTACTAACAATCTCAGTACAGTAGGGAGTTAGAGGATAGAAGGTGGAGGGGAGATTACAAATAGTCTATAAAGCAGTAGAAAGTAAGGAAGAAATGAACTTGACTTACAAAGTTCTCAGTTCATGAGGCAATAGAAATTGGACATAGCTCTCTTCCCCTTACTTTTAATAAATTGTTGAGTTTTAAAAAATAATTGTGTTCTTTTATCAAAATTACCCCAAATTTGGCATATGATTGAAAATTTTCCATGTTTTCTTGATTTCTATAATGATCAATGGATAGGCCACACTAATATATATGTGCAAATAACTCAGGTAAAACAACATTCTAAAGACAAAGTAGTGCTGCACTTCTAAATCAGGTGGACATTTTCTCAAGACCGTAGAATACCAAGTCCTATCACTGACCACAAGACTCATGCTCTACATCTGTGATGACACAGGTTTTCACAATGAACTTGTGACATGGGCATTGCTTCATTTTGCAATCGAAATGAAGTCAAAATAGAGACCGATCCTCAAGAGTTTAAATAATTTGCAATGGTTGCAAAGCTAGTGAGTGGCAGAGCCAAGATATCCCCTCAGGTCACCTATGATCTATTTGGTATAGAGGATATGCTTGAAATTATGCCATGATGATACTCAGCTGCAGGAAGTTATGACAGAAAGAACATATTCTAGCAACCCAAGAACATGTTGAGCAAATGCCAGAAAGAAAGAAAGAGAGAGAGGGAGGGAGGGGGGAAGGAGGGAGAGAGAGAGAGGGAGAGAGGGGGAGAGAGAGAGAGGGAGGGAGAGAGGGAGAGAGGGGGGGAGAGAGAGAGAGACAGACAGAGAGAGAGAGAATAAGAATGCTGGTGTATAATATTAAATATGTGCAAGGTTGAATTAAAACAATTAAAAGCATAAGATAGAGGACTTCCAGGGAAGATGGCAGAATAAAGACATCCAGGACTCAGTCCTTCCACTAAAACAGCTATTAAACAGGCAGGAACTGTTAGAAGAAATTGTTCTTGGGTACCAAGGAAGAGCAGGAGGAAGAGACTGGTAAACTACAGTGAAGAATAGTGAGTTGCTCTTCTGCATGGCAGCTGCCTGTGCACATTCCCCACTCTATGGTGGGCTGCCTTGGGGTCCCAGGCCCTGGTTAGTTTGTTGGTGACAATAAGGGACATAAAAATTCTCTTCCCTAAGATCATCCTAAGATGGATGATCATGGATCATGGCTTTTGATCAGTGAATTTGAATTGCTGGGTCCAGGCTCAGAGCTAGTATTAATATTTCAACCTGCGCTGGACAAAGGCAACAACATCCATTTTTTTCAACCCTGCCCTGAACAGTGGCAGAGGCAGTGGAGATTTAAAAACACAGTGCTTCTTCAGGGCTTAGGGGGACATTTAGCTAACAGGTTGCATTTGCCAAGCAGGCCAGGAAAGCACAACTCTGGGAAACTGTCAAAGAGACTTTGAGTGTCCTTCTTGATTCCCTTCCCCGCGCATTTTGGAACTAGTCTGTGTCCCTATCAAGGGTCCATGGATCTGTTTTGGTGGGGAAATACTGATTGGAAAAGTCCTCTCTGGGGTGACCTTCCCCCTAGAATTTGCTCTGTAGGCAAAAGCAGCTAGAGACAATGAAAAGAATATAAAAAAAATTATAGAGACCAAACAAAAACAGAACAGATCAAGACTCCTGGAGAAGGAACAGTAGAAAAGCTTTCTCCTGGAGGTGAAAAAAATTACAAAAAAAAAGTGCAGTCTTAAAAATTGCACCACATATCGAGGGCAAGACTCACATAAGAAGAGCTAAAAAATATGATCAAACATAGGCTATTCTAAGGGTCTGAAGTAAGGTGGAGTAAGCATCAAAGAAGAAGCTTAACACAAATCCAGCTAAGAATAAACCCTAGGCAAGAGGCAGAAACTGACCATCAAGGCATACTCATCAAGATAATCAGATGCCTAGCCACCAACAAAAAATTACAAAACATACTAAGAAACAGGAAGATATGGCCTAGTCAAAGGAAAAAACTAAAATTTTAGAGAAGAACCAGAATTTGAAACTAATCAAAGATGTTCAAATAAATCCCCTAAATCAATTCAAGGAGATGAAGGAAAATGCGGATATAGACTTAAAGGATATTAAGAAGACAATTTGTGAGCATAAAGAAGAATTTGAAAGTATAAAAAGCAACAACAGAAATTACAGGGACGAAAGACACAATAGACACAATAGAAGAGATTAAAAATACAATAGAGGCATACAACAGCAGATTTGAACAGGCAGAATAAAGCAATCAGTGAAATAGAAGACAGGACAATCAAAATCTTAAAGATATAAAAAAAGAATGGAAAAAAACTAAGCAGTATCTCAGGGATTAGAATGACAGCATGAAGCATGCAAACATATATGTTGTGGGGGACCCATAGCAAGAAAAGAAGGGAAAAGGGCAGAAAGAGTATTTGAGGAAATAATGGCCAAAAATTTCTCAACTCTTATGAAAGACATAAATATACATGTCCAAGAAGTGCAACAAACTCCCAAGAGAATAAATCCTAATAATCATACACTGAGATACATACTAAACAGATGTCAAATGCCAAAGATAAAGAGAGAGTTCTGAAAGCATCAAGAGAAAAGCAATTCATCACCTACAAGCGATCTGCAATAAGACCAAGTGTTAATTTCACATTAGAAACTTTGGAGGCAAGAAGACAGTGGTAAGATATGATAAGGTATGGAAAGAGAAAAACTGCCAGCCAAAAATTCATTGTCCAGTAAAACTGTCCTTCAGAAATATTCACAGATAAACAGAAACTGAGAGAATTCATCAAAAAGATACCAGCCAGAGTGAGCAAGATGGTGGCAGAGTAAGGAGCTCCTAGAGTCAGCTCCTGCTACAGTACAGTTAGAAAATATCCAGAGCTAGCTGGAACTAGCTGAGGCACCTGTTTGGGGGCTCCAGGAGACCAGAAGAGCATCCTGCCACATCCTTGAAGGAATGGAAGGAAGAGACTGCCCATCTGCAGAGATTCATAAGCAGAACTCTCCATGCCACAGAGGCTGGAGGCACAAGTCACCTCAGGAGCTGTTCTCCAGCTGGAATTGAAAGCTCTACTTCCCAAAAATGGGGAAGGAAGAGAAAGTTGGGCACCAACTTCAGCTATAGATGAGTAAATTCATTGTTCTAAAGTATAATCATGTGAACAGCTAAAGTTCAAGCCTGTCCAAATCAGAAAGAGGCCAGTAGCCACCATCTTAACTCCGTGCCTGGCATGAGGGGAAGCAGGGCAGACTGAAAATCACAGTGCTGGTAGGGACTGGCTTCTTTCCATCCAGATCATATTGCAGATCTAGTCTAAGCCTGCACCAGCCTCTCCAGAAAATTACCAGCCAAGCTGTGGAGTCCAATGATTATCCAGCACAAGCTGCCCCAGTAGCTATTCTGTGGCTGGAATTGGAAGCTCCATTTTCCAAAAACAGGAGAGGAGGAGACGTTTGACCACTGATGTTGACTACTGACTAGTAGACTCAGCTGACTAAGATATAACCCTAGAAACAGCTAGGGTGTGAATCTGTCCACCCCCAGCCTGAGGGTAAGCCAGGACTGAAAATCACAGTGACAGTAGAAACATATTTCTTTCACCCAGAAAAGCCTGCAGTCCTGACCTAGGCTTGAGCCCCATCTCTGGCAGGCAGGAGGCTGGCAGGCTCTCACCAACCTATCCAGATAACTGCAGGTACCTTTGGCTGGTACAGACTGAATAATCGGAAGTCTACTGGGCCAACTACAGTCATCTTGGACCCACACTGCATAGATTGCTACATACACCTGCAATTCCATTCCTGTCCTGGGCAGGGGAGAAAGGGGTGTGAAGCCTCATCAGTCTCTCTGGGCAACTACAGTCTAAGCCTTTATGACTTGGATTATTCTACACAGCTGTGACTCCGTTCTACCCCTCTGGCAAAGGAGAAAGTTGGGAGAGGCTTCATTGGTCCCTGGGGCAGTGAGGACAGCTTGAGCCTCCATAGTTATAGCAACAACTACATCCTTGGCTTCTACTGCACAACCAGCAAAGGAGAAAGTTCAGGAAGCTCTCAACTAAAGAGAAAAACTGCACCCAGAATAAAGACTCTACTAAACCAGATGCCAAGACACCAACAAAAAATTACAATCCACACCAAGAAACAGGGAGCTATGGCCCAGTTAAAGGAATGAGATAAGCCTCCACATGACATAAATGAGCTGAGACAACTAATCACAGATGTTCAAACAAATCTTCTTAATAAGTTCAATGAGATGGCTAAAAAGATTAAAGATATTAAGAAGACATTGGATGAGCACAAAGAAGAATTTGGAAGCATACATAGAAAAACAGCAGATCTTATGGGAATGAAAGGCAAAATAAATGAAATTTTAAAAACATTGGGACCATATAATAGCAGATTTGAGAAGACAGAAGAAAGGATTGGTGAGTTAGAAGAAATGGCCTCTGAAAGTGAACGTACAAAAGAACAGATGAAGAAAAGAATGAAAAAAATTGAAAATGGCCTCAAGGAACTTAAAGACAGCAAAAGACATGCAAACATATGTGTCATGGGTATCCCAGAAGAAGGAGAGAAGGGAAAAGGGGCAGAAGGAATATTTGAAGAAATAATGGTAGAAAATTTCCCAACCCTATTGAAGAACATAGATATCTATGTCCAAGAAACATAATATACTCCCATCTGAAAAAAATCCAAATAGACCAACTCCAAGACATATACTAATCAGAATGTCAATGCTAAAGACAAAGAGAGAATTCTGAGAACAGCAAGAGAAAAGCAATGCATAACATATAAGGGATACCTAATAAGATTAAGTGATGATTTCTCACCAGAAACCATGGAGGCAAGAAGACAGTGGTCTGATATATTTAAGATACTACAAGAAAAAGACTTCCAGCCAAGAATCTTATATCTGGCAAGATTGTCTTTCAAAAATGAGAGCATGATTAGAATATTCACAGATAAATAAACTGAGAAAATTTCTAACCAAGAGACCAGATTTTCAGGAAATGCTACAGTGTGTGCTAGAGCCTGAAAATAAAAGACAGGAGAGAAAGGCCTGGAAGAGAGTCTAGAAATGAGGATTATATCAATAAAAGTAACCAAAAGTGTCAAAAGAGTGGGGAAAATAAAATATGACAGATAAAACTCAAATAGGAATAAACTTAACCAACGATGTAAAGCACTTGTATTCAGAAAACTGCAACTCAATGTTAAAAGAAATTTTTAAAAACCCTAAATAACTGGAAGAGCATTCCATGCTCAGGATTGGAAGACTAAATAGCATAAAGACATCAATTCTACTCAAATTGATATGCAGATTCAATGCAATCCTGATAAAAATTCCACCAGCATTTTTTTTAATTGAAAATATGATTATCAACTTTATTTGAAAGGGTAAGGGGGTCCTGAATAGCAAGAAACATCTTAAAAAGGAAAAGCAAACTCTCATCCCCAGACTTTAAACTATATTACCTAGCTATAGTGGTAAAAACAGCATGGTACTGGCATAAAGACAGACATGTAGATGAATGGAACCAAACTGATGGTTTAGAAAGAGGCCCTCACATGTATGGTCAAGTGATTTTTGACTAGCCTGTCAAACCCACACAGTTTAGGCAGAACAGTCCATTCAACAAATGGTACTGAAAGAACTAGATATCCATAGCCAAAGAAGGAAAGAGGACTCTTATCTCACATCTTATCCAAAAATTAACTCAAAATGGATAAAAAACCTAAAGATAAAGCAAGAATCATAAAGCTTCTAGAAGAAATTGTAGGACGATATCTTCAAGCCCTGGTAGTAGGTGGTGGATTCTCTAAAGGAGATAAGAGAAGGACTAAGATGAACTACTGATGTTTAATGTACGTAGAAGTTTTAATCGTCTTTAATGTAAAAGTGTGGAAATGTGTAGAGTGGATGGTAACAAATAGTGAGTAACAGCTAATTTACAAATGGGGATGTGGCTGAAAATGGTAGTCTAAGGATGTAAATGCCAATTGACAGAAAGCTAGAGAATAATCTAGGTACTCAATAGCACAGTAAACCAAGAGGTGGATGAAAATTATGGTTGATGGTACAGATGCAAAAGTGTCCTTTGTGAGCTAGAGCAAATGTGCATCACTAATGTAGGGTGTTGGGAATGTAGAGAAGCATGGGAAAAATACAACTGGAGTGACCTATGGACTATGGTTAGCATTAATTGTGTAATATGCTTGCATCTATGCCAAAGATGTACTGTGTTGATAATGGGGCAGTATGGAGAATGTGAGCCAAATGTATGCTTTGGGTGTGGTAACAATCAGATGATATTATTTTACCTGTAACAAATGTTCCACCACAGTGTAGTGTGTTGATAGATAGATGTTGTTTGGGAATTCTGTACATGTGCATGATTGTTTTAGAAGTTTACAGCTTCTGTCATAAAAAATATATTAAAAAATAATAATAGGGTGGGTTGGGGGAAAACACACCAAATATAAGATATGGACTATAATTAGTAGTAAGATTTCTAACAATGTTCTTTCATAATCTGTAACAAATGTCTCATGACAATGCGAGGTGTTGGTGGAAGGTTGACATATAGGACACCTGTATAATGGTATGCATATTTGCTTTGTAAGTCCACAACTTTTACTATATACTTATTGTTTATGTTTGTTCATATATAAAGATAATAATAATAGGGTGGATTGGGGAAAATACTTTGGTTGGCAGTAATATTTTGACAATACTCTTTAACATTATTTTAAAATGTTTAACAACAATGCAAAGTATTGGTGGTAGGGTGAGTTATGAGAGTCCTGTAGGGTGCTATGTTTGTTTGTTTTGTAAGTTCACAACTACTACTGTGCACTAATTGTTTATGTATGTTTATGTGTGAGTGATATACTGCAATAAATTTTTTTTTAATTAAAGGAAAAAAAGAAGATACCAGCTTACAAGAAGTACTAAAAGGCATTCTGCAGGCTGATAGAAAAAGACAGGAGAGAGAGTCCTGGAGGAGAGTGTAGAAAAGAAGATTATTAGTAAGGGTAACTAAAAGGGTAAAATGAGAGAAAAAAATGGATATGACATAAAAAATAAACAAAAACAAAAGGAGAAAATATCTGAAGTAAGTACTGCCTTTACACTGAAAGTCAATGGAATAAATTCCCCAATCAAAAGACACTGGTTGACAGAATGGATAAAAAAGCATGATCCACATGGTCCTTGGGAAGTGACTGAAAGGAGCCTTTAAAGCAGTGATGACCTCCATCAAGCAGCTGATGAATGAGGAGTTGGAACAGCTCCAAAAGAGTGAGACCATTGTTGTAGAAGGTCATGAATTGCACGAAGAAGACATCTGCCTCATGTACACTTTCCATCAGACCACAGGTGGGAGTGCACAGTTTGAAGCACACTCAGATGCTCAGGCTTTTTGGTTCTCTTAGATGTCACCCCTGACCAGTCAATGGTAGATGAAGGAATGGCTCGAGAAGTCATCAATCGCATCCAGAAATTTCGCAAAAAGTGCAATCTGGTTCCAACTGATGAAATAAGTTTATTATGATGTGACATCTGAAGGAAGGTATCTGGATAATGTTTTTGAAAGCCACACAGATTTTATATTTTCCACCATAAAGTCTCCCTTGAAACCATACCCAGTTCCCAGATCAGATAATATCCTTATTCAAGAAAAAGTGCAGTTAAAGGCATCTGAGCTGGAAATTACACTCACCAGAAGATCATCCCTGCCAGGTCCTGCTTGTGCCTATGTCAATCTTAACATTTGTGTAAATGGCAGTGAGCAAGGTGGAGTGTTGCTTCTGGAAAATCCAAAAGGTGATAACAGGTTGAACTTTTTAAAGTTGAAAAGTATTGGTACTAGTATTTTTGGTATTAAAAATCCAGAACTGGCTATCTTCCATGGTGAAACAGAAATAAAAGGTCAGACCAACTTACTGAGTCTCAGTGGGAAAACCCTTGGTGTGACTGGAGGATCAGCTCCCTCTTTGTCAGTACATCAACCTGCAGCTCTTGAATGCAGAGCCACAAGAATGTTTAGTGGGAACAGTGGGGACTCTGCTGCTTGAAAACCCAAGTGGGCAGAATGGACTCACCTACCAAGGTCTTCTGCATGAAGCAGCCAAGGTGTTCGGCCTTCAGAGCAGGAAGCTAAGGCTCTTTCTCAATGAAACTCAAACGCATGAAATTACAGAGGAAATCCCCATGAAGACTTTGAATATGAAAACTGTGTATGTTTCTGTGCTACCAACAACAGCAGACTTCTAACATTCATTTATCAACTGGTTCATTCAGCCATTCCTTGGCACCCATGCTCTGCATGCTTGTGTGTGTTTATGCAGGCACACACACACACACACACAACACACTCTTTCTGAAGATATTTTCTTCTGATGTACGTGTAATATGCTGCTTTTGGTCCAAAACTCAAATGGGATTGATTCATCAATTGACTTGAGACCTCACAATAATATTTCACTTAACCGTAAACACCTTTTGTGTTGAGAGGAGGTTACAATGTTGCCTCAGCACTACACAGCGTTTACTTCTATACATGCAGTTCTTAAGTATAGAAGGTAGAAGTGATTTAAAGGGCATGGTATATGTTCCATTTTATAGCCTTTCAAAACATATTTGAGGCCTATTAATGGGACAGACATGTTATATATTTCTGCTACCTGTATGATTTGATGAAATATTTTAAGTGACAGTAAATCAGAACAATAAATGGACCTTCTTTCAAAAAAAAAAAAAAAAAGCATGATCCAACTATAGGCTTTTTAAAAAAGACTCACCTTAGACCTAAATACACTAATAGGTTGAAAGTGAAAGGTTGGAAAAGGATATTCCATGCAAATACTAACCAAAAAAGAGATGGGGTAACTGCTAATATTGGAAAAAATAGACTTTAAACACAAAAGTATTATGAGACAAAGAAGGACACTATATATTAACAAAAGGGGCAATCCACCAAGAAAAAATAATATCATTAATATTCATGCACTTAACCATGTTGCCCAAAGTTCATGAGACACACACTAGCAAAATTTAGTGGGAAATAGACATCCCCACAATAACCATATACCAACAAATTAGGTGAAATGGACAAATTCCTAGAAATACACAAGCAACCTATGCTGACTCTAGCTGAAATAGAAGACCTCAACAGACCAATTACAAGTAAAGAGATTGAATGAGTTAATAAAAAACCTCCCAACAATGAAAAGCCCAGGACCAGATGGCTTCACAGGTGCCTTCTACCAATCATTCCAAGAAGAATTAATACCAATCATGCTCAAATACTTCCAAAAAATTGAAGAAGAGGTAACACTACTTAACCCATTCTGTGAGGCTAACATCACGCTAATACCAAAGCAAGATAAAAGAACTACAAGAAAAGAAAATTACAGGCCAATTTCTTTTTTAAAAATTATTTATCTTTTTTTAAAAAGATACATAGATCACAAAAAAATGTTACATTAACAACTGTAAGAGGTTCCCATATATGCCACCCCCCACTCCTCCCACATCAATAACCTTTTTCATCATTGTGGCAGATTCATTGCTTTTGGTAAGTACATTTTGGGACACTGTTACACTGCATGTATTATAATTTACATTGTAGTTTACACTCTCCCCCAGTGCATTCAGTGAGTTATGGCAGGATATATTATGTCCTCTATCTGGCCCTGCAATATCATTTAGGACAAAGCCAAGTCCCAGAAATGCCCCCACATCACACCTCTTCTTCCCTCTCCCTGCCCTCCAATGGCCACTGCCTTCACATCAATGATACAATTTCTCTTATAAATATAGATGTAAAAATCCTCAACAAAATACTTGCAAGTTGAATCCGACAGCACATTAAAAGAATTGTACACCATAATCAAGTGGGTTTTATGTCAAATATGCAAGGGTGGTTCAACACAACCAAATAATTAATGTAGCACACCACATTAGCAAAACAAAAGGGTAAAAACCATATGATAATTTTGGATGATGCAGAAAAGGCATTTGATAAAATTCAACGGTTTCTTGATAAAAACACTTCAAAAGATAGGAATAGAAGGAAACTTCCTTAATGTGTTAAAAGACATATACTTAAACTACAGTGTAAACTATAAGCCATGCAGTGTTGCAGTGCTCCAAAATGTATTTACCAAATGCAATAATGTGCCACAGTGATGAAAGAGGTTGTTGACATGGGAGGAGTAGTAGGGGGTGGGGTAAATGAGAACCTCTTATAGTTTTTAATGTAACACTTTTTGTGATCTATGTTTCTTTAAAAAAAAAAAAAAGACATATACAAAAAATCCAGAGCTATCATCGTACTCAATGGTGAAAGACTGAAAGCTTTCCCTCTAAGATCTGGAAAAGACAAGGCTGCTCAGTCACCACTGTTATTCAACATCGTGCTGCAAGTTCTAAGAAGAGCAGTTAAGCAAGAAAAGGAAATAAAAGCCATTCAAATTGGAAGGTAGAAGTAAACCCTTCACTACATAGATGATATGATCCTATATATAGAAAGTTCCCCAAAATCTTCAACAAAGCTGCTTAGAGCTAATAAACAATGTCAGCAAAGTGGCAGGGTACAAGCTCAACATGAAAAAACCTGTAGTGTTTCCATACACTAGTTATTAGCAATCTGAGGAGAAAATCAAGAAAAAAAATTCCATTTACAATAGCACTAAAAGAATTAAATATGGCAGAAGGATAGATATATTGATGAATGGAATTAAATTGAGAGTTCAGAAACAGGCCCTCACATCTATGGCCAAATGATTTTTGGCAAGGCTGCCAAGTGGAAGTAATAAGGAAAGAATAGTCTCTTCAACGAATGGTGCTGGGAGAACCAGATATCCATATGGAAAAGAATAAAAGAGGACCCTACCTCATACCATATATAAAAATTAACTCAAAATGGATGAAAGACCAAAATAAAAGAAGCATAACTTAAAACTCCTGGAAGAAAATGTAGGTAAGCATCTTCAAGATCTTGTGGCAGTCAATGGTTTCTTAGACTTTACACCCAAAGCACAAACAATGAAAGAATAAATAAATAAATAAATAAATGGAACCTCCTCAAAATGAAAAACTTTCATGCAAAGGATTTCATCTGGAAAGTGAAAAAAAAAACCTACTCAATGGGAGAAAAATTTTGGAAGCCATATATCTGATAAAGGATTACTATCCATAAAAAATAAAGAAATCCTACAACTCAACAATAAAAAAGATAAATAACCCAATATTAAAAATTGGAAATGACTTGAATAGACATTTTTCCAAAGAGGAAATACAAATGGCTAAAATGATCATGAGAAAGATATTCAACAACACTAGCTTTTAGGGAAATGCAAATCAAAACCAAATTGAGGGAAGCAGACATGGTTCAACTGATAGAACATCTGCCTATCATATGGAGGGTCCAGGGTTCAATCCCCAGGGCCTCCTGACCCATATGGTAAGCCAGCCAAACGCAGTGCTGCTGTGCCCAAGGAGTGCAGTGCCATGCAGGGGTGCCCCCATGTAGGGGTGCCCCAAGTGCAAGGAGTACGCCCCACACGGAGAACCACCCTGCGTGATAAACAAGTGCAGCCTGCCTAGGAGTGGTGCCACACACATGGAGAACTGATGCAGCAAGATGACGCAACAAAACGAGACACAGATTTCTGGTGCCACCTGATAATGCAAGCGGACACAGAAGAACACACCATGAATTGACACAGAAAGCAGACAATGGGGGGGAAGGGGAGCGAATAAATAAAAATAAATCTTTAAAAATAAAAAGAATAAAAGTAAAAACCACAATGAGATACCATTTCACACCTACTAGAATGGCCACTATATAAAAAAGCAGAAAACTACAAGTGTTAGAGAGGATATAGTGAAAGATGAACACTCATTCATTACTGGAGGGAATGTAAAATTGTGCAGCCACTGTGGAAGACAGTTTGGCTGTTCTTCAGGAAGCTAAGATTAGAATTACAATTTGAACTGGCAACCCCACTGCTAGGTACATACCCAGAAGAACTAAAAGCAAGGACTTGAACAGATATTTGCATACCAATGTTCATAATGGCATTATTCACAATTGCCAAAAGATGGAAACAACCCAAGTGTCCAATCAATGAAAGGATAAACAAACTGTGCTATATACATTCAATGGAATATTATTCAGCATAAAAGAGCAAAGAAGTCTTGACGTGTGTGACAACATGGATGAACCCTGAGGACATCATGTTGCGTGAAATAAGCCAGACACAAAAGGACAAATGTTGTATGATCTCACTGTTATGAACCAATTATAATAAATAAGCTCAAAGAGTTAGAATCTAGAATATAGTTTACCAGGAAAGCAATTGAGGTTAGAGAATTGGGAATTGATGCTTAACTTGTACAGAATTTCTATTTAGGCTGATGGTAAAGGTTTGGAAGTGGTTGGTGGTGATGGTAGCACATTATTGTGCATGTAATTAATAGCACTGAACTATATAGGTGAATGTAGTTCCAAGAGGAAACTTTAGAATGTATATATTACTAGAATAAAAATTAAAAGATAAAACATAGGACAGTGCAACACTGTGAACCCTATTTAGATGATAGACTTGTTAATAGTACAAGAGAATGTTCTTTCACAAAATATAACAAAGGTATGATATTAACATAACATGGTATAATAATAATTGGGTGATATATGGGAAAAATACCTAATGTAAATAATGGATAATAGAACTATTTTAATAATATTTCACCAACTGTAACAAAGGTAACTACTGTTTTAACAAAGTACAATTCTATCATCAGTTGTAACAACTGTTTCACACCACTGCAACATGTTGGTGGTAGGATGGTGTATGGGAATCCTGTATCTTATGCATGATTGTTTTGTAAACTTACGACTTCTCTAATAAAAAAAAAAAGTGCTAAGACAAATACCAACACAATTCATTAACAAGTGAAACCATTTAAATGCCTAAAAAAGGGAATACAATCAGTAATAGTTGTAACAATTTAGAGTAGGGAGAAATCTTAATTTGCTTCTCTTCGTAGATGACAGGGTAGGTATGGATGGATAGCAACTAATTAACTCAATTAATATGACCTAATTAATATATGTTAAAGGTTACACTCTGAAAACAATCTCTTCTAGTGCCAGTGTATCATTTACACAATACAACTATATGCCTCAGTTTCCTCCATATTCGTCCTTTTCATGAAAACTCATCTGGCCGAGGAATGCCCGGGACAGGCACGGAGGAAACCCTCCCTCAGCAAGAGCCATTATTCTCTGTCCAAAGATTCTCTTCTCTCCACACAATCAGAAATCTTCCCAAATCCTAATCAGTGGCCTCAGTCTCCTCCATTGGTGTGCCTCCCAGCACAATCGTGTCTGTGCCTCTATGTATCAGAGTTACTTTGATATTACAATATCAATTTAATGATGTATGAGTATGAGTATGATGAGTATGAGTATGAGTATGATGATGATGATGATAATGATGATAATAATAATAGGGGAGGAGAGGAAGATGGGGGAAGAGAGACACTACTGAGTGCTTAACATGTGTCAGGCATGGTGCTAATGCATATCACCTTCACAGCCTTTGAGATCAGCACTACAATTACCTCCATCTCACAAAGGAAACTGAGGCTCAGAGGCTGAGCAAGCTGTTGGAGGTCAGCAGGCTGAATCCTGGCAAGCTGACCCAGAGCCCTTTTCTGGACCTCATCTTCCTCAGTGCATATATATGACCTGCATTCCTCCCTGCTAAGCCAGACAAATCCATTTTTGGCCAATAATTGATGAAACCAATCAGACACATACACTGTTGGCAATAAAAATAATGTATCCTTTAAATGGCAAATGATGTTTGCATAGTTTTTCTATTCAGAGCGGGGTGAGTCCCAAGGAACCCTGTTTCCTTATGCAATTTATTACCTCAAAACTGAGCAGGGCACTGGGTCCCTCCAAGTCAGAAAAGGGCTTGTCTGAGGCACCAAAATCACTGACTGGGTCTTGAGGAGACCCGAGGGTCTGCCACAATCCTAAAAAAAAAAAAAAAGGTTGCACTTTCCTCCCCAGAGGCGATAGTTTTCCTTCTTGTAGGTGAGACAGTCTGGTTTGGGTTTCTACCTGGGTTGGCTGGAGGGAGAAAGACATTTCTGGTCATAGCTCCTTGAGCACCATGGTTTGGATAGATTCCAAGTGGCTGTCAGTGTCCACAGTACACCAGGATGGGGCAGGGCATCCTCACCTGTGGTTTACCCAGCACAGGTGCCACCAACACAAGGAAGTGATGCCTCAGTGAGATGCGCGTAGCCCCCACAGCCCACTTACCCTGGATGCGTGGAGCACCAGGGTCTGCCCTCTCCACTAGGATCATCTCATCTTCTCCTACTGTCCATTGCGACTGTTAAAATCATGCACAAACGTCCTTCCCTTGATCACGCCCACCTCACAAAGCTCAGTTCTGGTTAAACCAAGATTTCTGTTTACTCTCTGCCTCTCCCTAAGCAGCTGAGCATGGCTGGTGCCAAACACACAACCAGTTCACTGGTCACTTTGAATTCATGACAACAAATCCCAAACGGGCACTGGCCACGACCTGCATATCTCACTGTGTGTTTGCTCTCCTGCTTTCAAGATTACCCATATCACCTCTATCCACCCCTTCAGCTCACAAGCTTCTCTCCAGAGAAACAAGAGGAGCATGAGATGGGATGCTGTGACCTTCTCAAGAAACCTGCCCCTGCTGCATTCACTCTCTGCCCCCTTCTGACACCATCTTGAAGTGTTCCTGTCCTATCGAAGGCAGCCCTCCTACTTATGCCCTGCCTCCCACCCTCTGCCTCCTCAAGGCCCCTGCTCCTGGGTTTATACCCTATTCGGTTTCATCCTTAGTTCTTCCCTCCATACAGAACCAGCCCCACACACGCAGATGGACCTCAATGGCTCCCACTTGAAAAGACCCTTTCTTGACCTATACCTGCTCCTCTCCTGCATAGTAAAACTTCTTAAATTACTCATCAGTGCTCCTTGTTTCCACTCTCCCACATCTCATTCTTTTCTTCCATGTTGAGCATTTTTTGCCCATTTTATTAGATAAATTGTAGGTTTACAGAAAAATCATGTAGAAAACACAGAGAATTCAGAGTTCCCATAATTGCCCCTTGCATTAGAGTGGTACATTTATGACAATTGATGAAAGAATATTCTTATAATTGTCCTGTTAACTATAATCCATGGTTTACTTTAGGGTTCTCTGTTTGTGTTGTACAGTCCTATTTTCTTTAATTTATTTTTATTCTAGTAACATATGAGAGAGCTCTTTTTGAGGCCACCAGGGCCTCCCTGAGTCCAAGTCCAAAGGCCACTTTCCTATCCTAATCCTACTCATCCTCTCAGCAGAGAGTTCTTGGAAAGCTTTCTTCTCTTAGCTTCCCTGGCACCCACTCTCCTGGAGTTCCTGCTTCCTCACCAGGTGCTCCTTCTCACCTCGAGGTGCATCGTTCCTCCTCTCCTCCCCTCCCACACTGACATTTGGTCCTGTGACCCTCTCTCTCCTCCGCCTACCTCTCTCTCTCTGTCATCTTGTCCAGACCCTGGCTTTAAGTGCCATCTCTGTGCTGATGACACCCCGTTCCCCTCTCCAGCCCTGCCTCCTCCACTGAGCTCCAGATTCATATATCCAGGTGTTACTTTACCTGCCCAAGTGGGGTATGTTAGAGACATCTCAATCTTACCATGCCCCAAACAGATTTATTTTTCACCTCGAAACTTGCTCCTTCCTGTTCTCATTTCAGTAAAATGCCTCATCAGCACCTGTCCCATCATCCAGTGACAAAACCCCAAAGCTTATGAATGACCACAGATGACTCCTGCCATCCCCCACATCCAGTCCCTTAGAACGTGCTGCTAACCATCCCACCACAACATACCCCAAATGTTTCCGCTATGTACCATCCCCACCTGCTGACCTCTCTCCACAGAACTGCAATGGCCTCCACAAGGGGCTCTGTGCTTGCTCCTCACCCCACCCCGCTCCAGAATCTGTTTTCCACGCTGAAGACAGGTTAAGTTGTGTTGCTCTGCTAATCTTCCCACTGGAGGTGTCCTAGTGTCTCCCAACTTACTTTGAAAATCATGAAAAACATAAGACAGACTGATGGGTAGATAGAAAGATAGAGAGATGGATATATATGTGATGAAAGAACAACAAAATGTCCCCTGTGAATCTAGGTGGTGGGGGTGTAAGAGTGCAACTGTAAAATTCTTTCAGCTTTTCTGTATGTTTGAAAATTTTCATAAGAAAATGCTGGGAAACAAACTTCAAAACAATTCTTCCCACCATACTCAAGGAAAAAGCCCAAGCTATTTCCCTGGATATGGACATCTATAGGCTCTTCTGCCTGCTGCTTGGCTCCCCAGCACCCTTAGCTCCCAACCACAAAGGGGGCTTTCCACCCCTTCATATGCCAGGCACGTCCCTGCCTCAGGGCCTTGGCACTGGCTGTTCCTTCTACCTGGATGCTTTTCCCAGGGTCATCTAATGACATCTTTTTGTCATCTGGGTCATAGCGGATATGTCACCTTTGACCACTAAAATTATTCCCCCAGTGGTACAGCAGTGCTCTAAAATACGTTCACAGAGTGTGATGAGTGTGCCACAATGATGGGAGCGGTTGTTGGGGTGGGAGGAGTGGGGTGGGGAGGTGGGGGGTATATGGGAACCTCTTTTGTTTTTAATGTAACATTTTTTGAGATGTATATATCTTAAAAAAACACAATTTACAAAAATGATGGGGGTGGGGGCTGGGGAGTGGGTTATATGGGAACCTCTTATGTTTTTTAATGTAACATTCTTTGTGATCTATTAACTTTAATTTTAAAAAGTGTTAAAAACATTTATTTCCCCTGCTACTGATCACCAGACCCTGCCCCTTAGAGCACGTATCATGACCCACGTTGTCCTATCTCCTTTATGGAGTCATCCCCAACCAGAAGTAAGTTCCTTAAAATGAAAGAATTTGCTATGTCTCATTGTCTTTTTTGTGAATGAATAATTGCCACAGCCACCACCACCATGAAGAAGGTATCAACATCCCAACTTTATACAAGGGCTTAACCTCCACAGCCTCAGTCTCCTTGTTTCCAAAGCAGAGATGTCAATATCTACCTTGTTCTTTGGCGATCCCAGGGTTTGCTTCCCAACCAGATGTGTCACACTCCAAATGCGTACTTGATAGCTGCCATTTATTACACACTTATTGTATTCCAGGCACCATGTCAGCATCTAACCTAGCCTCATAAAGCCCCTGTGAGATTAGTTTGATTTCCATTTTACTGAGGACAACACTGTGGCCCATGGAGAAGCTCGTTGCCCAGGGCCACGCGGCCAGGCCCCACAGACCTCGGCTGCAAGCTCAGGCCTGCCCATCGGCAAGGCCACATTGGTGGCCTGGGCACCCAGCTGTCCCCTGTGCCATACTGCCGAGTGCTGCGAGTGACCTGAGCTGTGCACCGTTGCCTCCTTCTTTATTTCTAAACCACCCGAGGCCATCTCCTTGCCCTGGGACAATACTCCTTCCCTCCACATTAACCCGTCTCTAGACACCCACACCATCGAGGCTCAGAGAAAGGATCCTTGAAACACCTTCCCCAACTCTCCAAGGTTTTGTTTGAAATAAGGGCTTTTTCCCAATAAGGTTCAGTACGCAGTGATTCCTAAAGGTTGGAAGCACAGCTCTTGACTAAAGCAAAGGAGAGGCAAAGCTGCCCCGGCCTGGGAGGAATCATAGTGAAAGGAGTAATGAGACAGCCAGGAAGCAGCGTTCGCTTACCATGAGCTCAGCCGGGCACTAAGAACGTTAACTGTTCACGATGGCCAGCGCAGGGGCTGGGGTGTGTGGGAGGCAGCTGGCCTAGTTTCAAAACCCATCACCTTTCCCGCCTCCTACACCGACTGACAGGCGGAACCCTGACCCACCCTTGCAGCCTTGTCATCCTCGCAGCCATCTGGGCCTGAGACTCCATGCAAAGACTCCAGCTTGGGTGTGCCTGACTGTACAGTCCCATTCCAACAGGAGGGAGGAAGGCCCTTGAAGGATGACAAGGACCCTTGGCCCTTTATTCCTACTGCTCACTCAGTGGCCGGAACAGACAGAAAGATTCAAGGACTCTTCAGTCAATCACCCAGTCCCATCCATTCCTCCTCTGACCTCTCTCCCACATGTGGTCCCTGCCCTACCTTTCCTGGTCCCTCCATCTGCTTTACCCCTTTACACCCCTCACTGAGAGGAGGGTCTCCCAGCCCTGCTGCCTCTGGGACAGTAAGGATGTGTAGAGTAAATCCTTGAGTGGGTTAGATGGGAATTTGAGTACCAAGTTTGCAGCTTATAAGCTGAGTAGCACTGGGTCAACTATTTACCTGTCTGAATTGCAGTTTTCTCCCCTGTAACTGGGGATAATAAAAGGTCTCCTTACAGGATGATTATAAGGAATGAATGTGATCATGCAGCCCAAGTGTAAAGACAGTGCCTGGAGCACAGGAACACCCCATATACCATCTGTAATTCAGTCATGGTATACAGCCTATGCAATCAAAATAAATGTTACTAACAAACATCTTGGATTATTCCATTTCTCTTTTAAAATGTCAAGGGGTTCCCTGTGTCCACTGATGAATGCTCAAAGGCCTTAGTTGTTGTCCCACTCTGGCTCACCGTATCCTTCAAGTTTTCATGCCACAGCTGGTTCTGAGACTTCTCAATGATGGTGCCCACAGATGTGATATGAGTATGAGCAGAGAGGTCCTTATCTGAACCTCACTTGGTTCCTTTCCACATCTCACATAAAAATGCCCAGGCACGCGGTAGGTATCTTAGGTGAACGCCAACAGTTGCCCCATGGAAGCGTACAAAACCCATTTTGGTGATAGCCTGTGGCGCCAGGCCACACCATAGAACCTTCCCTAATGAGGTGCAATTTGGAACCAGGAACTGCACTTTGGTTTTGGAAAGATGGAAATTTATTCTAAGATCTGATGATAGAAAATCAGCTGGTGTGGGTAAGGTAAAAGGCGCTGTTATTCTTGAAAGGACAAGGCCTTTGGGAGAAAACCCACTAGAATTAAGTGCAACCTTTGTTTGTAAACTCATAGGAATATGGGTTTAGAATTCATTTGAGTTGAGTCCTTTCCAGGTACCAGTAACCTAACATTTGGCTCTTTTATGCAATCATGACACAGTAAGTTCTTAAGAACACCACTTTCAAACACTATCAGAATTAAAAGACAGACTTTATAAGTATTTGAAATTGCCAGTTTAAAATTTACCTGGTTCGTTTGCTTGTCAGTTGCCAATAACTTATACGATACTTGCAGCTTTTTCTGTAATCACATGTATTACCAATGAGCCTTTAAAAATAATTGCTTTGGAAAAAATAAAGGGTAGAACTCAGTGAATCCATTCCTGAAAACAGATTTTGGTGGCAAATGATAGAGAAAAGAAAATAAAAAGATGATGCAACAAAATTTGCCCTTGTGTCAAACTTCTGAGTCTAAACACCATAATTTAGTTAAAGCTATAGACTGCTGTGTTGAGCTCTATTCTTGCACCTGAATGATTTTTGTAAAAAGTTTTATTGAAATATGTCACAAACTGTGTTCACCCATTTAAAATGTACAAATCAAATGTTTTTGTATATTCAGAGTTGTTCAACCATCACCTCAATCTTAGAATTCTATTTGTTATTCCAAAATGAAAGCTCACAATCCGTTAGCAGTCACTTCCATTTTCCCCTCTTCTTCATCCCCACCGAGGCATCCACTAATCTACTGTCTCTATAAATTTGCTTATTCTGAGCATTTCATAACAGTGGAATCATAATTTTTGTGTTTGGTTTCTTTCACTTAGCAAAATATTTTCAAAGTTCTTCCATGTTGCAGTATGTATCAGTACTTCATTCCTTCTTTCTTTTTCTTTTTTTTAATGTTACATTCAAAAAATATAAGAGGTTCCTATATACCCCCCACCCACCTTCACCCCACTCCTCTCACATCAACAACTCCCCACCACCACCACAGCACACTCATTGCACTTGGTGAACGCATCCTGGAGCACTGCCGTACCACATGAATAACAGTCCGCATTGTAGTTTTTTTTTTTTAAGGTTTATTTATTTATTTCCCCCCCACCCCCACCCCATTTGTCCGTTCTCTGTGTCTATTTTCTGCATCTTCTTCTTTGTCCACTTCTGTTGTTGTCAGCGGCACGGGAATCTGTGTTTCTTTTTGTTGCATCATCTTGTTGTGTCAGCTCTCCATGTGGGCAGCACCATTCCTGGGCAGGATGCACTTTCTTTTGCACTGGGTGGCTCTCCTTACGGGGCACACTCCTTGCACGGGGGGCTCCCCTACATGGGGGACACCCCTGTGTGGCAGGGCACTCCTTGCGTGCCTCAGCACTGCGCATGGGCCAGCTCCACTTGGGTCAAGGAGGCCCAGGGTTTGAACCGCGGACCTCCCATGTGGTAGACGGATGCCCTAGCCACTGGGCCAAGTCTGCTTCCCAACATTGTAGTTTATAGTCTCCCCATTCCACCCAGTGGGTTATGGAAGGATATATAATGTCCAGCACCTGTCCCTACAACATCATTCAGGACAACTCCAAGTCCCAAATGCCCCCACATCACATCTTTTCTTCCTTCTCCCTGACCCCAGCAACTACCATTGCTTTCTCCACATCATTGCTACAATTTCTTCCATTACTAGTCACAATAGTTCCATAGCAGAATATCAGTAAATTCACTCTAATCTATATTTTATTCCTCTGTCCTATGGACCTTGGGATGGTGATGTCCACTCCACCTCTATATCAAGAGGGGGCTTAGATTCCACATGGATGTTGGCTGCAATTCTCCTGCTTGCAGCTGTAGGCACTCTTGGTTCCCTGGTATGGTGGTTGACCATCTTCACCTCCCTGTTAGCTGACCTGGGTAAGTCCAGTGAACCAGAGGGTAGGATTGCAAGACTGCTGAGGCTCAGGGCCCAGCTGGCACATGGACAGTGCAGAGATTCAAGTCTCCTGAGTATACCCCAACCCTAGCACCAACCACAGGTTCAGTGAAAGTGACAGAATTGGCATGTGTAGAGAGGTCACCTCTGAGTCCAACTCAATCATACTCAGGAACACAAATTCCAAAATAGGGCCAATTGACCTAGCACTGAATTCCAGAACCATTTGCCATGACCATTGAACCTGTGGATCTCCATAGCCCCCAGGATAACCAGTACCTGGGGTTGTATCTACTTTGGCTGCCTCTGGGGTCCTGCTGAGGTGTAAGTGTGACCCCTATGATGACCTCCTGACTCTTTCTTGAAGACCCTTAGCCATATACTCATTTGTCTTTGCCATTTCCCCCTTTTATTCAAAAAGCAGTTTTTAACACATAATCCTACATTTAGTCTGACATATTCTGCTGGTCTGAGTTGACCCTTTTATTCAAGGTCTTTTTCTAGTTACATTACCAGCTGGTTCTTGAACGTAATCCCTCAGCACCAGGGAGGCTCATTCCTGGGAGTCATGTCCCATGCTGGGGAGAAGGTAATACATTTACATGCTGAGTTTGGCTTAGAGAGTGGCCACATTTGAGCAACTTGAAGGCTCTCAGGAGGTAACTCTTAGGCACCCTGCAGCTCTAGGCCTAGTTCATATTTCAGGCACACAGGCTCATATGCATAGTCATCAGTATCAAGGGTTCATTGTTGGACAACACTTCTTTGTTGGTCTGCGGTCACCCCTCGGGCTGAAGCGTGGTTTGCTGGCCTGGCGGGGGAGCGGCCGCGGTAGGCCAAGCCGCTGCCCCCATAATGGGGTGGCTGGTCGGACTCACCGCCACCCCTGGGGGGAGCTCGGCATGGGCGCAGAGTGCCCTCGGGTCTCCCCTTCTCGGCAGCCATGCTTCCGCGGCCACCCCTCCTCCCGGATGGCGCCACACGATGCCTTCTTTCTCCCTGCGCAGGCGCAGGGCAGAAAATTCCAGTCTGCCCTTTTCCCCTCCCCCGACAGCAGCAACAGCCAGGTGTGGGCGGAAAAATCCAGCCCGCCCTTTTCCCTTCCCCCGACAGCAGCAACAGCCAGGCGTGGGCGGGAAACTCAAGTCTGCCCTCCACCCCAGCAACAGCAGCCACCAATCCCTAAACCCTGCCCCTTCCCCCAGCAACAGCGACAGCCAATCTCTAACCACCACCCCTCCCCCGTCCAGTACCGCCCACTGACCTTTCGCCGGCAACCAATCAGAACAGGGCGTGGCTTCGACCAATCAGCCTTCCCCAGCCCCTATAAAACTGTTGCCTCTCCCTCAGTAAAGTGGACTTGCGTGTTTACCTTGTCTCCGCGGTAGTTCTTCTGCCGTGCGCCCTCCAGTCCTGAGAGCCCCCGACAAGGGCCTGGCCTCCCTTGTCCCCAGTTCGTCGCCTGCTTCTCCGGGCGACCCCTTCGTCGCCGGCTTCGCCGGGCGACCCCTTCGTCGCCGGCTTCTCCGGGCGACCCCTTCGTCGCCGGCTTCGCCGGGCGACCCCTTCGTCGCCGGCTTCGCCGGGCGACCCCGTCAGCCGAACCGCGCCACCCCTTGTGAGACCGATCCCTCGTCTGCTGCCGGACCGACCCCTCGTCCCAAGTGGGACTGACCCCTCGTCCCAAGCGGGACCGACCCCTCGTCCAGAGCTGGACCGACCCCTCGTCCGCAGCCAGACCCCACCTCTACCGACTGAGCAAGCCGCCGCAGTTGGCGCCCAACGTGGGGCAAAGCAACCCCACCACAGCACAACGTGGGGCAAGGCAACTCCACCACAGCCTCACTCCATAACCTGGCGCCCCCCCCTCCTCTCTTCTCACCGTGGGACTTCTCTCGTGCAACATTGCTGCTACCTGAGCCTTGGCTACCTCATACGATCCACGGCGGTCTGGGAGAATCGCTGGATGGCTTTCTCCTTCCATGTCGGGGGCTTATACCGACCCGCTATGATTAAGAGGAGCCTTGGATTTCTCGGGAGCACGCGCTTGCACGTCTGAAGTAATCCTACCACAGCCCTACCCCCTCCTCTCTTCTCACCTTGGGACTTCTCTCGTGCAACATTGCTGCTACCTGAGCCTTGGCTACCTCATACGATCCACGGCGGTCTGGGAGAATCGCTGGATGGCTTTCTCCTTCCATGTCGGGGGCTTATACCGACCCGCTATGATTAAGAGGAGCCTTGGATTTCTCGGGAGCGTGCGCTTGCACGTCTGAAGTAATCCTACCACAGCCCTACCCCCTCCTCTCTTCTCACCTTGGGACTTCTCTCGTGTAACATTGCTGCTACCTGAGCCTTGGCTACCTCATATGATCCACGGCGGTCTGGGAGAATCGCTGGATGGCTTTCTCCTTCCATGTCGGGGGCTTATACCGACCCGCTATGATTAAGAGGAGCCTTGGATTTCTCGGGAGCGCGCGCTTGCACGTCTGAAGTAATCCTACCATAGCCCTACGCTCTCCTCTCTTCTCACCCCTATCTTTTCGCTCTGCATTGCTGCTCCTGAACCTTGGTGACCTCATATGATCCACGGCGGTCTGGGAGAATCGCTGGATGGCTTTCTCCTTCCATGTCGGGGGCTTATACCGACCCGCTATGATTAAGAGGCGCCAATAAAACTCTCAGGAGCGCGTGCCTGAGCACCTCCACCCCTGCCTTCACCTCTGCCTCCTCCCCTCTGCGCTTGCTCCCCTTTGCCTTGCTCCACTGCTCGTCGTCCCGCCCTCCCCTCGTCGGGGCCTTCTCTTGGCCCGCGACCACCGTCGGAGCCCCACCGGCTCCGACCCCTCGTCTCACCGCGCACCTCGGCTCCCATCGCCGCGCTCTCAAGGTAAGGGCCTCTTTTCTTATCGGCTCCAAAAGGCCATTAGCAATGGGTAACATCCTATCTGCTAAGCAAGCCCCACAAGTTCGGGCCCTCACCGGTCTCCTAGACACTCACCGGTGTAAGATCTCTTTCAAACAGCTTCAAGTATATTGGGACCTTCTTCTCCCCTTTAATCTGTGGCTTACCACGTGTCAGCTTTGGGACCCGGACACCTATACTCGCCTTATAGATAGGGTCACTTTTGCTGTGGAGCAGGAAGGTAAAAGATTCCCTCCTGGCTTATTACAGGCAACATAAAGTCCAGAAAAAATCTTGAAGGGTATAATCTATGATATGCTATATAAAAAAAGATTTAAAAGCAGCTATACCAAGAAAGTAAGAATTATGAGTCAACTGTAAATAAATTATATATTTCTGTTAATGTGTTGTAATTGTTCTGTGTTTGTCTGTCTGTTCGTTCAATGTCAACGTATATTGTGATACCTCCGGATGGTAAATATAAATTACTAGAAATCTTTAAAAGAGCTCTATTCAAATGGCCAAAAATTAAATAAGCGCTTATATTAATACTTAAGTTTATTATATTAATACATAAGTTTAAATGTTAATAAGATATCTACAGTTAAAAAAAATTGTAAGTCTTAATTAACAAAATTAACTGTACGTCTTCATAAAAAGTTGTTCTTGCCTAGATTAAAATGAATAACTTATTTTTCTTCACAGGATAATATAAAGAATGTAAAACTTATATGAATATTAAAAAGGTTAAAAGTTTGTAAAAATGCTAACGGAAATGTAATAAGTTTTGCAAAAAGACGTATTTTGTCCTAAAGTAAGATGGCTAATTTTTCATAAACTCTTGAAACTTAATTTGCATGCGGCAAGTGTAAAAGGTATTGTGATAACTTTACATAAGGGAATGTGTTCTGTAAAGATAAAATTTATCTTCAATAGTTTACATTAAGGTATTAAATGGCTAATTCCAAAAGGTCATTCTTAAATATATATATATAAAACTAAATTGATGATAATAATAATAAAAGGTAATTTTATAACAGGAAAGATTAACAGCAACCAAGCTCCCCTGCCAACTTGCTTTTAGGAAACGGTTTCTAATATTGCATGCTACTAAGTATTTAAAGAAAAGTTATTCTTAAGGAAACAGAGGATGATTTTGTCTTTGCAGCCATTGTCTACTTAGCAACACCCCTCGCTATCGGCCTAGCCACTGTTGCGCCGGACGATTGAAACCTTAAACAAAGACTCCTCCTCACTGTCATCTTCCTATCTATCGTTACTATATTTACTGCCCTCATTCTCCTTCGTTTATAAAGCAGTCTCCTACAAACCACAAAGCTTCTGTCTTAAACATACCATTCTCAACCCTATCCTCTAAATGATCTTCTCACTTCCCCCACAGCCTTTAATACTCTATTTCTTTCTCATAACCTTTGCTTTCTTGATAATATTTTCCGCCATCTGTCTAGCCACTACCACCCCAGAAGATTGTAACCACGGCCCCCCATGCCGCCATCGCTCTCAAGCAGCTCCAGCCCCGCGAAACGGCCCGCAACCTGCTTTCCCCGGCCTGCGGCCTGCTTTCTAGCATCTAATAACGTTTCTGCTTTTAACAGCTCCCCATACTTCTGCGGAGCTTCCTCCTGTCTCGACCTCACTCCTCTTCTCAGCCATCCAAAGCGTCCTTTCTTGTCCCCCGCCCCCCTCCTTTTTTCGCTTGAACCCCTACTGCATTGCAGATTGGGCCGCCCCATGTCGGCCCGCCCCATTAACATCGGCCTCTCTCGCACCCGTGAAGACTTTGGCCTTCTTATTGTCCTCGCCTACGTCTCCACCACTCCCGACGCTGCCGCCACCACCGTCGCTGGTGCCCTGACGCGACTTGTCCTCACCGCTGCGATCCTCCAGACCATCACACAGTCTGCCTCTACCGCTCTTCGCCGCCAAGAAGAGATCAACTACCTGTAACGCGCTGTCATCCTGGACTTTTAACAAGCAGATGGACCTTATAGCCACCGAGATCAACAAGAATTGGACATTGGCCACCCTTGCTTGCAACGGCAAGATACTGCCCCCCAAATTGTAGATTTATCCCCGGCATACTCACCTCCCTCTTCAGCCCCGCTTCCCTCATTGCTTACTGCCTCTTGGGCCTCAGCTACTTGTTGCTGCTGCCATCCTGGTCCTTATTTGAAAAGAAGGGGGAAATGCGGTCACCCCTCGGGCTGAAGCGTGGTTTGCTGGCCTGGCGGGGGAGCGGCCGCGGTAGGCCAAGCCGCTGCCCCCATAATGGGGTGGCTGGTCGGACTCACCGCCACCCCTGGGGGGAGCTCGGCATGGGCGCAGAGTGCCCTCGGGTCTCCCCTTCTCGGCAGCCATGCTTCCGCGGCCACCCCTCCTCCCGGATGGCGCCACACGATGCCTTCTTTCTCCCTGCGCAGGCGCAGGGCAGAAAATTCCAGTCTGCCCTTTTCCCCTCCCCCGACAGCAGCAACAGCCAGGTGTGGGCGGAAAAATCCAGCCCGCCCTTTTCCCTTCCCCCGACAGCAGCAACAGCCAGGCGTGGGCGGGAAACTCAAGTCTGCCCTCCACCCCAGCAACAGCAGCCACCAATCCCTAAACCCTGCCCCTTCCCCCAGCAACAGCGACAGCCAATCTCTAACCACCACCCCTCCCCCGTCCAGTACCGCCCACTGACCTTTCGCCGGCAACCAATCAGAACAGGGCGTGGCTTCGACCAATCAGCCTTCCCCAGCCCCTATAAAACTGTTGCCTCTCCCTCAGTAAAGTGGACTTGCGTGTTTACCTTGTCTCCGCGGTAGTTCTTCTGCCGTGCGCCCTCCAGTCCTGAGAGCCCCCGACAAGGGCCTGGCCTCCCTTGTCCCCAGTTCGTCGCCTGCTTCTCCGGGCGACCCCTTCGTCGCCGGCTTCGCCGGGCGACCCCTTCGTCGCCGGCTTCTCCGGGCGACCCCTTCGTCGCCGGCTTCGCCGGGCGACCCCTTCGTCGCCGGCTTCGCCGGGCGACCCCGTCAGCCGAACCGCGCCACCCCTTGTGAGACCGATCCCTCGTCTGCTGCCGGACCGACCCCTCGTCCCAAGTGGGACTGACCCCTCGTCCCAAGCGGGACCGACCCCTCGTCCAGAGCTGGACCGACCCCTCGTCCGCAGCCAGACCCCACCTCTACCGACTGAGCAAGCCGCCGCATTGGTCTTTGCCATTGCACTTGGGGGATTGTTGCTGTTCCATTGGGGAATGTGATAGAGCTACCCTGGCTAGGAATTCAGCCTCCTCAGTTGTTTTTTGTAACTGTAACTACTATGAAAATACCCAACATTTATCCAAACATTTTTATATACACTATATACTTGTTCTGGAGAACTCCCTCCCAACCATGTGCCCCCCATCAATAACATCCCACACCAGTGTTCCCCCCCCTGCCATAGTTGAACCTCTCTGTGGACCAAAACTTTTTCAAAAATGAAGCCTAATATTTTGTGAAATTCAGTTAATAGGAAAATGAAATATAGTGATGGGTTTAAAAATTAGAAATAGAATACATACCAATTTAGAAAAACTAAAATCGAGTAAAAATAAATTGGGTTATTAAAAATGAAAAATATTATAAAGATTTGTTTTTGATGTTTTGCATTTCATCACTGTAGTAGGTGTTGCCCTGTATATACAGTGGCAAGGCAATTTCTTTCATTTCTTCTTCAGTGTCTACACCCTTTTTTCCCTCTAATTTTTAATTTCGTCTTTACAAAAGTTTTAGAACACAGTAATTCACATATACAATATAGGAGATTCCCATATATCCAACATCAAATCCTTTTCCCCCTTCCCCAGCAATGATCCCTTTACATGTTCATGTTATATTTGTTGCAGGTATTGTACAGATATTAAAACATAGCTTTCAAACATGGTTCCATTTTTGTTTACATTATGGTTTATATTTTAGACTGTACAATTTTCTAAATTTTTAGTTACATTAAGTTTTACATTATGGTTTGTATTTTAGCCTATAGACTTTTATACATTTTTGGTGTAATTTAACATGTCCTATATCCATCACTGCATGATCCTGTGGAATATTTCTACTGCCCCCCAGTTACCTTGATTCCATCTATTCTATACCTCTCCCCCTTCCCTCAGGACCCACAGTGACAATCAATCTTAACTACAATCTAACTAACCAGATTCACAGATATTTACAACAATGCTGAGGGCTTGACATACTTGACTGCCCTAACCTATTGGGAGCTACAAGCTCTCTCAAGAGACACAATTTCCTCTGTTTGAGAACATCAGTCCCCCCCAGGATGTGGGTACACCTTCACACTCATTGTATAGGTCTCCACCCAACGATGATACAACACCCTATGACAAAATGAGTACTCACACAATTCCTAGAAGCCTGCCCCTGTGCCAGATGCCCCCCCCCTTAAGCCTCTTAAATGAATAATCCTTCCTTATTATATTTTCTAAAGAGTTTTCTCTTTATAATAAATATAAATGTGGTTTATATTTTCAACCACATTCCTGACAATCTCCCATGTTCACCTGTTCCCCCTAGCCCTCCCCCCAATTCCTTGGGCCATCTGACCCATCCTCCCAACCCTAGCCCCCTTCAAGCCCACAAAGCCCCACCCAAGTTATCCCTATGCCCCCATCTTATCCCTTCATCGTACAAATACTTACCTCCATCTTATCATAGATTTTACCCATGTAGGTGTCAGCTCGCAACCTTCCTCTCCCCCCAACTTTCTTTAATGCTATCATCCAGTCTCTAGCTCTCTGAGACAGCTTGGTTTCCTTATTTCATATCAGAGAGGTCATGTAGTATTTGTCCTTCAATGCCTGGCTTGCTTCACTCAACATAAGGACCTCAAGATTCATCCATGTTATCCCATGTGTTTGTACTGTATTCCTTCTTATAGCTGAGTAGTATTCCATTGTATGTATATACCACATTTTACTTATCCATTCATCTGTTGATAGGCATTTGGGTTGATTCCAATCTATTCCAGCTCTGTCCCTATAAATTTGCTTATTCTGAGCATTTCATTTCAGTGGAGTCGTATAATGCATGGTTTTGTGTTTGGCTTCTTTCACTTAGCAAAATATTTTCAAAGTTCTTCCATGGTACAGTATGTATCAGTACCTCATTCCTTCTTATTGCCAAATACTATCTCATGGTAATGATTCAACCATTTTGGCCCATCAGTTCATGAAAATTTGGGTTTTTGCCATTTGGGGGCTATTATGAATAATGCTGATATGAACATTAATGTAAAAGTCATTGTGTGGATATGCAAGTTCATTTATCTCAGGTAGATACCTAGGAATGGAATTGCTGGATCACATAACAAAATCATATTTAACATTTTGGCGGAACTGCTAAGTTGTTTTCCAAAGTGGTTTCATTACTTGAACGTTCCCACAGCAGTATCTGAGGATTTCAGTTTGTCCACATCATTGCCAACACTCATTATACCTTTTTAATTATAGCCATCCTAGTGAATATGAAGTGGTACACCTTGTAGTTTTGATTTGCATTTCCCTAATGACTAATTATGTTGAACAATTTCATGCATTTAGTGGCCATTTTGCATATCTCTTTTGGAGAAATGTCTATTCAAGTCTTTTGCCCTTTTTTAAAAAATTAGGCTATTTGTCTTTTATTGCTGAGCTGTTAGAATTCTTTATATATACTGGACAAAAGTCCCTTCTCTGGCATATAATTTGAAAATATTTTCTCCCACTCTATGTGTCTTGGCTTTCTTGAAATGATAAAATATGTTGCTTCCTCCCTGGAATTTCTGGCATTTATCTAACTTACAAATACTTTCACATCTCTGTGGATGTTTCCAGAAACCTCAGACCTCTTGTGTCCATAACTGATTTCCTTATTCTCCTTTCCCCTATCGCAGACCTGCTCTTCCTTTAATCTTTTTTTATTCAGACAACTAGTTAAACAAAGCATAAACCACTCTTCCTAATTCTTTAAAATCCTCCTTCTGTCCCAGATTCTGTCGAGCACCAATTAGTTTCATTCCTGCCTGCACTCAAGCATCTGAAATCACTCCGTCCTGCTACATCTACTATCAAAGTCCAGGCTATGCCTTTATCACCTCTCTTCTGAACTTGCTCAATAGCCTGACCCACAGCCTGTTTCCAGCCAGGCCCTTCTGTACTCAGATTCAGTGAGGACACTTTCGTGGGACATTACACACTAACAGTTATAATCACTGGTTCTGAATACTTCCTGAGTTCAAATTCCAGCCCTGCCATTTAAACTTCTCTGCTCCTCAATTTCCTAGTTGTAACATAGAGAAGATCATAGTCCCTGCTCACAGTGTGTGTGAGGGCTAAGTGAACTCTATGGAAAGTGCTCTGAACAGTGCCTGATATACATAGGCATTCAGTAAATGTTAGCTAATAACAGTATAGCTAATATTGTTCTTACCATTAATTAGAACTTCTCCAACATTTCCTTTACCCAAGGAATAAAGTTGAAATGCCATTGTTTTGTGTACCACAAAACCCTAGTAGTGGTTTCACATCTTCACATTTCAAAATGTCATGCTGAGCTTAGAAATGGCCAGTGTAACTTCTTTGTAGGTATTGTTGCTGTACTACCGGTGGCAAACATGTTTTGTGGCCTTGCTCCTGTCCAGGCTGAGTGCTAAACACTTTCTATGCATTAGCTACTGAAAAAGGTGTTAGTATGGCTATGCTTAACTTCATAGTTGAGATAAATGAGAGGCTAAGTCTCTTGTCCAAGATCACACAGTAAGGAAGCGGGAAAAGTTGGATATGATTCCAAGTCTCTTGGACACCAAACTCTAAAGTCCTGGCTCTGCTTCAGAAAGTTTCTGAAGAGGTGTCTGCAAACAGACATTTTCAAAGGCAGTATGGGAAGGAATTTCGAGCCCTTATTTCATATTTGGAATTCCTGAGCTGACTACGTCTTTCACTGTTATCCACACCTCTGAAAATTTCTGGCACCAGAAAATTCTAAATGTAGTTTCAGGAAGCTCTTGCTCAGGAGAAACATTTCCCCTTGGAGTTAAGTATCCTCTTTTGCTGGTTGGACTATGGGCGTATGAACTCACTTACCTGAAGTCAATAGGTCTTAGCCCTAGCTTCCTTTTTTTTTTTTTTTCTCTATGTTTTTTAAATGTTACATTCAAAAAAATATAAGAGGTCCCCATATATCCCCTACCCTCCTCACCCCACTCCTCCCACACTGACAACCTCTTTCATCATCATGGCACATTCACTGCAGTTGGTGAATACATTTTGGAGCACTGCTGCACCACATGGATAATGCTTTACATTGTAGTTTACACTCTCCCCCAGTCCACCCAGTGGGCTATAGCAGGACATACAATGTCCAGCATCTGTCCCAGCAGTACCACCCAGGACAACTCCAAGTCCTGAAAATGCCCCCACATCATATCTCATACTCTACTATGTAACTATTGTGATAAATAATGGAAGAAATTGTAGCTTCCTTCTTTTTTAATCACGGGAGAGTGTGAACAGATCAGGAATGCTCTTTCTATCTTAGAGAAATATCTGCAGGTAATTGGCCATGTGTGAGTGACTGAGGGCTAGTGCTTTCACATGCGGAAGCAGCACATCGTTAGCGTGCACAAGAGGTCTTTATTATCCAAAGATAACTGGTCTTGGAAAAATGCTGCTTAACATGAACCCGTCACAAATAGGACATTTTCAAAATAAACTGGAAAAGGCAGTTACTTAGGGCTCTAACCTGAAAAGCAAAACTAGCAACTGTGAAAGTAGGCATATTTTATTTAATATTTAACAAAATATAGGACTAGATTAAAATTCTGCCCTCTTAGAAGATGTACAAAATAAACTGAGTGTGTTTTTTCAGTTTTTCTGACAATATTGTATAATAGCAAAATTCATTTTGCCTTGAACTTTTCCGACACTGTCGAAATGTCTCTCTCTCTTTTTTTTTTTTTTACAAGCTTTGGAAAAATCTTTTTTTAAGTCAGTTTTTCTCAGGGTCACTCAATCTTTGACATTCAAATAATTCTGTTTTTAAAGCTCCAATTTCATCATCAGTCTGGATGCTTTTCCTCTGCTGAACTCTCCTTAGTCATGGCTTTGAGTGTGGCTAACTTGATTCTCCAACTTCCAAGAACCCCAAGAAATCTTACAGCTTTTGCAAAGTTTGGAATTCCATTTTGCAATTAACTTGCCTAGCAATTTCTTTGTACTTTCCAACACTTACATTGCCCAATTGGCATGAGACAAACCAACAAAAATATTGAGTGGATGGTTTGGGACAGGAACTGATGTTAGAGAGGGGCCAATTTTAAATGTTGACATTTTTGTGGATGCCTTTGACTCCTTATGCATACTCATATTTTCAGACTTCTGAGGATGTGCATCTCCTTAACTAGCACATGGCTTTCCAAATCCAAGGCTCAAAGCTCTATTTGAGACTCAGGTGACCTTGAACATCCAAGGTGTTTCCACAGACAACAAGGCCCAACAGGGTCTTACAACACACCCACCATTCTGCATCTTCATCCTCATCTCATGCTTTGCCCCTCCCCTTGTGCACCTGCTCCAGCCACTCTTGTCTTTTTCATTCCTCCAGCTTTTTAAGTTCTTTATAGCCTCTGAACTTCTGTCCTTTCTCTTCCTTCTGTCTTAAATGCCCTTCCTGTAGCTAAAGCTCATCCTTCAGATGTCAGGTCAATATCAGCTTCTTACAGAGGCTTCCCCTGACCACCCTACCTCAAGAAGCAACCTTCTTCTCAATCACACTTGTTTTATGCCATTCTCTTTATACCCTTAATAGCACTTATTACAATAAATAGAAATCATATTTGTTCACTCTCTCATTTCTGTCTTTGAGAAAGAACATAAGCTTCAGGTGGGCAAGGGTCTTGCTAAATTCTCCTTTACATACCTTGAAGTTTCCTTGCGCTGCTGTAACAAGTACCACAAACTGGGTGGCTTCAAACAACAGAAATTTATCCTCTCACAGTTCTGGAGGCTAGAAGTCCAAAACCAAGGCACCAGCAGAGCTACACTCCCTCTGAAACCTAGGTGAGAACCCTTCCTTGCCTCTTCTAGCTTCTCGTGTTTTCCAGAAATCCTTACCACTCCTTGGCTTGTAGATGCATCACTTCAATCCCTGCCTCCATCTTCACATGGCCTTCTTTTATGTACCTTGTTTGTTTCTTCTCCTTCTATAAGGTCACCAGTCATGTTGGATTAAGGGCCCTCCTTACTCCAGTATGACCTATGACCTCATCCTAATTTTATTCCATCTACAGTTTCCCAATAGAGTTACATTCTGAAGTACTGGGGGTTAGGATTTCAATGTATCTTTTTGGGGGACACAATTCAACCAATAACAACAGCCAAAGCCTCTCTGTCTGGTAGGTGAAGAGCTGTAGTTTACAATTTGCAAAGACAACTTGGAGGCAGAGCATTCAATTTCCATGTTTTAAAGCATTTGGTCAGATCACTTCCCTGAGGCCAATGGAACAAATTTCCTAAATTATAGGGCCCAACTGAACCCTTTTAGACGTGGGAAGGATTTCACAGGGAATATTTCAGGATTAGGAATTAGATACAAAGGCAGTTATTTCCTTATATGCATCTCTCCACCTAAGGATTTGTGCATTATCATCAAATTAATAATGCCATATCCCCACTGAAGGGGAGAGACTGGGGAAGTGGGATGAGGGGCTTATGTGGTCATGGTTTTTGTCAACCTCTGCCCCAAGAGCTCTATGGCTTACTTAAAGAGAAATTTCCCTGCTTCTATCTGGAAAGGTCTATTGGCTAGAAAGGCTAAATAAAACAGGAACATCATGCAAAAATGCTTCAGTGTAGTTCATGGGCCATGTAGCAGTTTGAGATGGTTATGAATTTCAAAAATAGATATTGGAATATGTTTGTAATCTGGTCTGTACCGGGGTGTGATTAAGTTATGATTAGGGCTTTGATTGGGCCACATCATTAGGGCGTTGAGTCCTCACCCCTTGGTGGGTGGGGTCTCACAGATAAAAGCCAGGGCAAAGGACAGAGTTGGGGGTTTTTGATGTTGGAGTTTGATGTTGAAGCCTTAAGCTGGAGCCCTGGGAAGTAAGCTCAGAGAGGAAAGAGAAGCAAGTCCCAGGAGGAGAGGAACCATGAGCCCAGGAAGAAGCAAGCCCTGGGAAGAGAGAAACCCTGAACTCAGAGAGAAGCAAGACCCTGGAAGGGAAGAACCCAGGAAGTCTAAGCCTTCACAGATGTTGGCAGCCATCTTGCTCCAACATGAAAATAGACTTTGATGAGGGAAGTAACTTATGCTTTATGGCCTGGTATATGTAAGCTCCTACCCCAAATAAATACCATTTATAAAAACCAATCCATTTCTGGTATTTTGCATCAGCACCCCTTTGGCTGACTAATACAGGCCATCTCTGGATGATCCAGGTCAGTGTCTGGGTGGTGCAAAAGGGTGACTGTCCCCCGGTCCTTGGAACAAAGAAATGACAACACTAAACAAGATACAGAACTATCAGAAATCTGTGTTTTCCATTGCTAAGATCTCAGAAACCTATAAAAGTGGTTGTTTTATGGGAACACTTAGCAAAGACTGCCCAAGTCCATTTTAAAGGCCAGAAATCCTTTGACATATGGCAATCATTAAGGGTGTTCAGCTGTCTATCTTGGACAACTCTTTCTTCTTCCCTCCCCCAAGGAAGGCATTTCTGAGGCCCGACAGTTACCATATTTTATAAGAAGCACTTAGTGGCAAGCAAGACTCAAAAGCAGTCTCAGGAAGAATAGTCCTGGCCAAGAGCTCTAAGAGTACCAAGGCATTTTGTCTCAAAATGGAAGCCTTGAGGCAAAGCTGTTTCAGATTAGGAGAGGGCATTTATTTCTCATGGGGGTTTTACTTTAGAAAAAGGTTTAATGACTCAGATGTCCTAAGCAGCAAAATGGAGCACATTATCTTGCTTTGCTTTTTCCCCAAGCAGGGGGTTATGTGCACCTCTTGGCCACAGTGGATATGTCAGGATTTTCTAAAGATCAGACAATGGAAATGATTTCCTTTGTTACAGAGGATGTGCCATATTCTTCAGCACCTGTACCATGGGGATAAGGTGTTCCTGAGCTCCTGGAAGAGCAGGCAGATGCTTTCTTTATAGTCCTCCTCTTCTACCCCCATCGTGGGAACAGTTGTTAGAACACATACACACTGTATTCTTGGAAAAATCTCCCTAATGTTACTTTGATGTGATTCTTCTCAGGGAAACCATACAAAATATCTCAAAGAAATAACAATAGTTGAATCCAAAAGTATAAGGCAGTACAGTCCAAGCTCAGCTCAATGATGAAAGCCCTAACATGTTCTCCATACTCCCTTCTGACCTTGGCCCAAGCCAGGATGGGAGAGACCTATAAGAAACATACTGTGCTCCACTTTAGAATTTGCCGTCTGTCAATAAATTCCATCTCCACACTAAAATGCATGGGAAGAAATTCATGTGGGCATTTGCTTTCCCAAATTATTAAGGTTTTCCATGAAAAGAGCACACAACACCTTTTAATTCTGTTAGTTGAAGTATAAAAGTCTACACATTGCGTGTCACAATTGCCTTTTAAATGTATATTCTAAAAACTTCTACTCCCTGAACTTTTCCCTAAAGACATCTAACTGGAAAAGGAGACAAGGTATGGCCACTTATTTTTCTCATCTGTCAAATTCTGGCTTCCAAAAGAAAAAGAATTCAAACTCTAAAAGGCATAAATAACAAAATGTAGCTATTTTGAAGCCTCTTGGAGAGATGGCAAAAGGGGGAACTGTACCATGCAATGCATAGCAAGGCAAAGCATGAATCCTTTTTAGCATGTCTCCCAAAGTCTCAACCATCACCTTAGCTGCTCCCTTCCAAATCTCACTCTCCCAAAACCAGTGTCTACAGTCTTCAGCCAGCTCCTCCCAACATTCCTTTATTTCCTCTTGAGTAGTTGGACTTTTTTTCAAAAAGGTAAAATTAATTTAACTTACTTCTCTTCTTCCAATTCTTCTATCTACTATCCTTATCAGTATAATAAATTAAGCATCAAAACTTTAGAATGAATAGGGGGGGAAAGCTGTGAATGGTTGCCAAACACATACCTATCACTTAAGACACACAGAGACTTAAGTAGACGTGTTTTTAGCAGCATTATTTATAACTGGAAAATTAGAAAAACTAAATTAGGGATTGTTTGAATTAAATTACTCTACATTCTTATGATGGAATGTCATGCAATTGTAAAAAGTGTTTTCAAGTAATTTTCATGGCTTCGGAAATGTATATGGTACAATATTAAGTGGAACAGTAAGAGAAAGGTAAAACCTGAATAAATATTATATTGCCAAGTATGAATATATGCATCTATACATAAGAAGAAAGAAAGGAAGGAACATTATCATGATTTTAAGAGGAATTATTTGGGCTATAAAAATACAGACACATTTTGTCATATCAAAATTTGTTTTTATATTATCCTAGTTTTTTACATTTATTCTAACATTATTTCTTTCTATTTAAGAAATTTTAAGTTTCCATAAAAATCATCTATAAAATATCAAGTTCTCTTATTTAGAATTATACTACTCAATTATTAATACCTTGCATTAGTGTGGCACATTTGTTAAAATTCATGAAAGAACATTTCTATAACTGTACTATTAACTATAATCCACGGTTTATACTAAGGTTCATTGTGTGTATTGTGGAGTCCTAAGTTTTGTTTTATTTCTTTATATTTTATTTTTGTAAAATATATACAACCTAACATTTCCCCTTTTAACCACATTAAAATATATAGTTTGGTGCTATTAAATATATTCACAATATTGTACTACTTTCACCATCATCCATTGCCAAAACTTTTCTATCAAACCAATAGAAAGGCTTTACAATTGAATCATTGGCTCCCCATTCCCTACCCCCACTCCAGCTCTTGGTAACCTATATTGTAGTTTCTGACTCCATGAATTTGCTTATTCTAATTATTTCATGCCCATTAGATCTATAATATTTGTCCTTTCTGTGTCTGGCTTATTTCACTCAATATGAAGTCTTCAAGATTCATCCATGTTGTCACATAGATCAGAATTTCATCCCCTTTAGGGTTGAATAATATCCCATTTTATATATATAGCACATTTTATCTATTCATCAGTTGATACACACTTGGGTTACTTCTATTTTTTTTTTTTTTTGGCAATTGTGAATAATGATGATATGAATGTTAACATGCAAATATTTATTCTACTCCCTGCTTTCAATTCTTTTAGGTATATACCTAGAAGTTGCATTGCTGGATAATATGGTAATTCTATGCTTAACCTTCTTATGGACCACAAAAGTGTCTTCTGCAGCAGCTGTACCATTTTACAGTCCCACAAACAATGAATGAATATTGCTATTTCTCAAAATGTATGTTTTTTAAAAAGATTTATTTATTTATCTATTCCCCCATTCTCCTCATTGTCTGCTTTCTGTGTCCATTCACTGTGTGTTTTCTGTGTCTGCTTGACTTTTCATTAGGCAGCTCCAGGAACTTGTCCTGGGACCTTCCAGAGTGGGAGAGAAGTGATCATTCTCTTGTGCCACCTCAGCAACCTGAGCAGCTGCGTCTCTTATTGTCTCTCTTCTGTGTCCCATTTTGTTATGTCATCTTGTTGTGCCAGCTTTCCTCATCGGCCAGCACTCCTGTGCGGGGCCACACTCCACACAGGCCAGCACTCTGCATGAGCCAGCTCGCCACATGGGCCAGTTTGCCTTCACCAGGAGGCCCTGGGCATCAAACCCTGGACCTCCTATATGGTAGATGGGAGCCCAGTTGCTTGAACCACATCCACTTCCCTCAATATGTTCTTTAATACTTGTAATTTTGTGTTTTTTAATAGCAACCATTCTAGTGGGTGTGAAATGCTATCTCACTGTGATATTTTCATTTCTCTAGTAGCTAATGACATAGAACATCTTAAAATGTGCTTTTTGGTCATTTGTACATCTTCTTTGGAGAGGTGTCTTTTCAAGTTTTCTGCAAATTATATAGTTGGGTTGTCATTTTGTTGTTGAGTTGTAGGATTTCTTTATATATTCTCGGATATTAAACCCTTATCAGAAATGTGGTTTCCAACTATTTCTTCCCATCAGGTTGGTTGTCTTTTTCCTTAAATGACAAAGTTACTTTGAAGCACAAAAGTTTTAAATGTTGACGAGGTCCTATTTATTTTTTTCTTTTCTTGCCCATGCTGTGCGTGAAGTCTAAGAAATTATTGCCTAACATAAGGTCCTGAATATCCTTCCCTAAGTTTTCCTCTAAATGTTTCGTGGTTCTGGTTCTTACAATTAAGTCTTTGATCCATTCTGTGTTGATTTTTGTATATGGTATGAAGTAGGGGTCCACTCTCAACCTTTTGTTAGGGACATCCAGTCATTTGTTGAAGAGACTATTTTTACCAACTGAGTGGACTTGGCATCCGTGTCAAAACTCAGGTGGCCATAAATGTGAGGGTTGATACCTGAACTCTTAATTCAATTCCTTTCATTTATATGTCTATCCATGGGCTAATACCATGTTCTGTTAATTACTATGGCTTTGTAATAAGTTTTAAGATTGGGAAGTATGAGTCTTCCAACTTACTTATTTTTCAAGATGACTTTCACTATTCAGAGCCCCTTGCCCTTCCATATAAATCTGATGACTGGATTTTCCATTTCTGCAAAGAACGTTATTGGAATTTTGATTGGGAGTGCATTGAACCTATATATCACTTTGGGTAGACCTGATATTGCCCAAATAAATCAAAGGAAATAACAATATTTAGTCTTCCGATCCATGAACATGGAATATGATTCCACTTATTAAAGTGTTCTTTGATTTCTTTTAGCAATGGTTTCTAGCTTTCTGTTTACTATTCCTTTATATCCTTGGTGAGATTTATTCATAGATATTTGATTAATTTAGTTGCTATTTTAAATGGAAATTTTTTCCTGATTTCATCTTCAGATTGTACATTACTAGTGTATAGAAACACTACTGATTTTTGCATGTTGATAGTTTCCCCCACCACTTTGGTAAACTCATTTATTAGCTCTATGAGCTTTGTTGTGGATTTTACAGGATTTTCTTATATAGGATCATGCCATTTACAAATAGGGAAAGTTTCACTTCTTCCTTCCCAATTCAGATGCCTTTTATTTCTTTCTGCTGCCTAATTGCCCTGGTTAGAACTCCCAATACAATGCTGGATAACAGTGGTGCAAGTGGGCATTTTTGTCTTGTTCCTGATATTAGAGGGAAAGTTTTCAGTAAGATGTGTGATGTTATTAATAGCTGTGGGTTTTTTTTTCATATATGCCCTTTATAATGTTTAAGAAGTGTCCTTCTCTTCCTAGTTTTCTAAGTGTTTTCATAAAGAAAGTGTGCTGGATTTTATCAAATCTCATTTTAAATCATTGACATGATGGTGTGTTTTTTCTCTCCCTTCATTCTGTTAGTGTGGTCTTCTACATTAATTGATATTTTTATGTTGAACCACCATTGCATACTTGAGATAAATCCCTCTTGATCATGGTTTACAATTCTTTTAATGTGCTATTGGTCTTGGTTTGCTAGTATTTTGTTGAGAGTTTTTGTATCTATATTCATGAGGGATATTGGTCTGTAAATTTGTTTTCTTGGGAAGCAGACTTGGCCCAGTGGATAGGGCATCTGCCTACCACATGGGAGGTCCACAGTTCAAACTCTGGACCTCCTTGATCCATATGGAGCTGGCCCATGCACAGTGCTGATGCGCACAAGCAGTGCTGTGCCACACGGGGGTGTCCCCCGCATAGGGGAGCCCCATGCACAAGGAGTGCGCCCCATAAGAAGAGCTGCCCAGTGCAAAAGAAAGTGCAGCCTGCCCAAGAATGGTGCCACCTACATGGAGAGCTGACACAACAAGATGACGCAACAAAAAGAAACACAGATTCCTGGTGCCACTGATAAGGATAGAAGCAGTCACAGAAGAACACACAGCAAATGGACACAGAGAGCAGACAACTGGGGAGGGGGGTAAAGATCGATAAATCTTTAAAATAAATAAGTAAGTAAATAAATAAATAAATAAATTTGTTTTCTTGTGATTTCTTTACCTGGCTTTGAAATGAGCTAGGGAGCATTTCCTCCTCTTCAATTTTTTGGAAAAGTTTAAGCAGGATTGATGTTAGTTCTTCATGGAATGTTTGGTAAAATTCACGTATGAAGTCTTTACATTGGGAGGTTTTTGATGGTTGATTCAACCTCTTTACCTGTTATTGGTCTGTTGAGATATTCTATTTCTTCTTGCACAAGTGTAGGTAGTTTGTTTGTTTCTAAGAGTTTGTCCATTTCATCTGGATTATCTAATTTGCTGGGGTACACTTGTTCACAGTATCCTTTTATAGTCCTTTTTATTTCTGTAGGGTTGGTAGTAATGCTGCCCTTTTCATTTTTTATTTTAGTTGTGTCCTTGCTCTTTTTTCCTTTGTCAGTCTTGCTAAGTGTTTATCAATTTGTATGATTTTTTTCAAAGAACCAACTTTTGGTTTTGCTGATAATCTCCCTCTCTCCTGTTTTTAATTCTCTATTTTACTTATCTTTGCTTTAATCTTTGTTATTTCCATCTTTCTGCTTGCCTTGGGTTTAGTTTGCTCTACTTTTTCTAGATTTTCAGCTTTGCAGTTAGGTTTCTAATTTGAGCTCTTTCTTCATTATTAGTATAAGAACTTAGAGTTATAAAATTCCCTCTCAGCACTGCCTATATAGAATCCCATAAGTTTTGGAATGTTGCACTTTTATTTTCACTTACCTCAATATATTCCTTAATTACCCTTGTAATTTCATCTTTTGTTCATCAGTTGTTTAAGAATACATTATTTTCCCATATTTGTGAATTTTCCATTTGTCCCTCTATTATTGATTTCTACCTTCATCCCATTGTCACTGGAAAAGATAAACTGTATGACTTGAATATTTTTGAATTTCTTAAGACTTTTTTGTGACCTAACATAGAGTCTCTCCTGGAGAATGATAAATGTACACTCAAGAAGAAAGTCTATTCTGCTATCTGTTGGGTCTAGCTTATTTAGAGTATCTTTCAAATCTTATATTTTCTTTTTAATCTTCTGTCTAAATGTTCTATCCATTAGTGAAGGCAGAGTTTTGAAATCTCCTATTATTGTAGAATTGTCTATTTCTCCCTTCAAATCTGTCAATATTTTTTCATATATTTGGGGGCTTTCTAGGTGCATATATATTTATAATTGTTATGTTTTCTTGTTGGATTGACCCTTTTATCTGTCTATAATATTCTTCTTTGTCTTTCATAACAGTTTTAAACTTAAATTCTATTTTATCTAATTATTATAGGTAGTCCAACTCTCTTTTGGTTATTACTGCATGGTATATATATATTTTTTTATCCTTTCACTTTCAACCTGCTATGTCTTTGAATTTAAGGTGAATCTGTTGTAAATAGCATATGATGGGGTCATGCTTTTTATCCATTCTGCCAATCTCTGCCTTTTGACTGGAGAGTTTAATCTATTTCCATTTAAAGTCACTACTGACAGTGTAATATTTTCTTCTACCATCTTGCTATTTTGTCTTTGTAAGTCATACTTTTTGGAGCCTCAATTCTTATGTTAATGCCTACTTTAATACCTGTTTGATCTTTTTGTATTATACTATTTTGAGACCCTTATCATTTCTTTCTGAACATATTTTTCATGTATTTTCTTTGTGACTATCTTTGGGTTAAAATTGAATATACCAGACCTAAAACAATATATTATTTGATACTAACTTATTTTCAATAGCATAAATATACTCTTCCTATACTCCTTTGCCCCCACCTTTTTTGCACTTGTTACAAACTATACGATTTATACATTGTATATCCAAAACCATAGATTTATCATTATTTTTATGTATTTTCATTTTAAAACTTGTAAGAAGAAGTAGAGTTAAGTACCAAAAGAAATAATACAATAGGATTGGTGTTTATAATACCCATATGGTATTATAAATATTGGAGGTCTTTATATCTTCTTGCCACTTGGTCTACATCTAGTGTCCTTTCCTTTCAGCCTAAGGAACTCCCTTCAGAATTGCTTGTAAGACAGACTTAGTGGCAATGAACTTCCTCAGCTTTTGTTTATCTGGGAATGTCTTAAAACCTATCTCCTTTTTTGAAAGACAGTCTTGCCATATATAAAATTCTTGGCTGGCAATTATTTTCTTTCAGCACTTATTTCATACCACTATCTTCTTGCCTCTATGGTGTCTGATGAGAAATTAGTACTTAATCTTATTGGGATTCCCTTGTGCATAACATGTTGCTTTTCTCTTGAAGCTTTCAGAACTATTTGTCCTTGGAATTGAACAATTTAGTTATTATGTATCTGGGAATGGTTCTCTTTGAATTTATCGGTTTTTTTTGGGGGGGGGGGATTTGATGGGACTCTTGAATGTGCACCATGTCTTTTATTATATTTGGAAGGTTTTTTGTCATTATTTCTTTGAATATTTCTCCTACCCATTTCTCTCTTTCTTCTCTCTCTGGGACTCCCATAATGCACATATTGGCATGCCCTATGGTATCCCACAGGTCTCTTAGGCTCTGTTCATTCTTTTTTATTTTTCTTTCTGCCACTCAGACTTAAACATTTCATTGTCTTGTCTTTGAAATCACTGATTCTTTCCTCTGCTACCTCCAATCTGCTGTTAAAACCATCTAGGGAATTTTTCATTTCAGTTATTATATTCTTCAGCTACAGTATTTGAAAGTGGTTCAAGCTGTCGGGCACTCACTTCCCACATGGGAGGTCTTAGGTTTGGTTCTCAGTGTCCCCTAAAGAAGATGAGCAGACAACAAGCAGCCAGATGGGGGACCTACCAGGGAGGGGGGGCAGTGAGGGGTAAGAATAAAGAACAACAGGAGCAAAAAGCACCTTTCACTGTCTTCAAATTGGCTTTACTTTGGCTGATGGTTTCCTTCAGAGCTTAGCCCACCTATCAAGACCAGCCAGAGGTAAATATAAACTGCAGCTTGTTACATCTTCTGAGTTTGTGGGGAGTCATGGAGCCTGCTTCTTTTCCCAGTCTTATGCTCACTAGAGGCCAAAGAATTCCATCCTTACAGTTAACAGGAGTTTGACTGGATGCCCCCTGTACTTCCTTTGAAATAGACTTTCAACTCCTCCTTGGTGCTCCCTTGAGTGACTTAACACAGGTAGTCCTTTAGCCCAGGTCACTTCAAGTTAATTGTTTCTCACCCTTGGCCCTGCTCTGTAAGCCACTTCTCTGCTTATAGGACAAACTCTGGAAGGCAGACTCAGTCTTCTCAGATTGAGAGATTGGCACTGACATACATGCACAGGGATTGCTCTGCTCCCTTTGGAACAGGGCTGGGGACCCTAATGGGAGCACAAGCCAGTTTCACCCTGCATTGTGAATGGATGAGGGAGGGGCCAACAAGTGTTCCAAGAGCTTTTCCTCTGGCTCTTGAAGCTGCATTTTCTTGATTCAGTACTTGCTCGGTTAATGCAGCCATTTAACTCTTTTCCATAGTTTTGAGGAAGGCTACTGTCTTGAATATTCCTTTGCTGCCTTTGCCCAAGGGTGGTTGGAATGAAGACCACTCTTATAGCTGGCTCCCAGAGATATGAAGGAGCTAATCAAAAAAGGTGATCAGACACACACCCGTGGAGTCTGAAACACTAGGTCTTCATGCTCTACTCTGGCACAACCAAACTGCTCTAGGAACATGAGCTCCAGTCCCCACTGCTACCTACATGTGGCTGGGGAAAGGAAAATGATAGGTGCTGCAGGGAGGATGAAACTCACTGGGATATATCAGACTTTACCAGCCTCTTCCTCCAGTTCTTTCATGGATATTGCACAATGTTCCACTAGACTCTGGAGCTGCATAGTAGTTGCAGTTCCTCCTAGTTCAATAGTTGTTTTGGTGGAGAGACTGATCCCTGAAACTTCCTACTGTGCCATTTCCCCCATCCTTATTTATTTAAGACTCATTACGTGCCAGCATTGCTTAGGTGCTAGAGACAGTCATAGACAAACTATACATAGTTCATGCCCTTCTTCATATAAATCAGTTTTTTAGTGCAACAATCTCCTTGAGTATAGTATCTCTGTGTAGCTTAATGTAATATATACCTGTGTCTATTTTCTTACTCAGCATTAATTCATCCTTCTTGGGCAACTACTTCTTTCCCACTCTCAGATATTTATGTGGAATTGACCCAACTCCAAACTCCAGGGGTGAGCCCTAATTGACTTATACCATCAGTTTCTCCCATTCACAGCAGTCCCAATGACTGGCTTAGGGAGAATAATGTGAGTTCATCAGATGAATAAGAGGGTGACTTCCACAATGTCCTCTGGACTTGATGGTATAAGGACTTGAGGTCAGGACCTTCTACAGTCACACATGGGCTTTAAATTCTTCAGGACTCTCTGGTATGACTAAGAGAGTCATCATGTGGCTAATGACAATATAAAGAAAGTGAGATTCTGGAGAATGATTTCTTGGTCACCTGGATTAAACCTTGAAGCCATCCTCTGAATTTTCCCATTACCTGAGCCAATAAATTCCCTTTATCATTTAATCCAATTTAGGTGAGTTTTCTGTTGTTTACAGCTAAAGGAAATCTAAGGGATATACCTATTTAAAGCCAACTTTTACAAGTAGTGACAAACATATTAGCTTAGGTCCCAGGGTACCTGAGTATGAGATCCTATTACTTTAGGTTAAGTCCCTTCCCCAATTGGAACCCAGCATCTGCAAAGGAAATGGCTGGAGTAGAATAGGAGTTCCCAAACTCTACTTGGGCAGACCAGGCTGACCAAGGAAAATCTATCCACAGTCCTCAGTTTTGAAAGAAAAATAGAATACTGTAATTAATAAGATTTTATGAAGTTAAATATATTTTAAGGACTACCTTTGTTGTGAAACTATAAATGTGTATATAATATTTTACATACTTAGTTGGCAAAATTAAAAATTGGAAACTTTCTGTAGTTCCCTCCAATTAACATTGTTGAAATGTTTCTGACATTTTGGTATGAAATACCAAAATCTAGGGATCAGTAGACCAAACAGTCTTTTAAGGAACCATCCAGCTATACACATTAAATAAGTTTTCTATTTCTCAGTGATATGCCTTCAAGAAACATAATATTAATATTATTCAATACAATTTATGAAGTATTTATAAAATGCTAAAAGTTAACAGTAGTTATCAGGGTAATGAAGATGAAAGTGTCTGAAACATGCAATAGAACATGAGCACACTAATTTTTTAAAAAAAATTTTAAGGAGGCAATGGGGATTGAACTCAATACATGTGAAGCAGGTACTCAACCACTGAGCTACACCTGCTCTGCCTGAATGATTATTTTTTAAACTTAAGGAGGGTTGGCTGTGAACTAAGTTCATTTTCTTTTTCAATTACGTATAGCCAACTCATAACTATTGCCAAAAGTTTTATTTTTATCTCTGCATATATAAAAAAACTGAATCTAATTATTCCTATTTTTATGCAGTTGTCCCAAGACAATAATTGACTATTTTTTTTTCAGAGCAAATCCACATGTCTACCAAATCAGAATTCATTTCTCCAGGGATTTCATTCCACATTCCACGAGTTACAGAAGAGTTACACATAGGGTACAAAGAACAGTTTTGGCTGAACCATTTGAGAATAATTGCCAACCTGTTGTCCCATTGCTCCATTGTGTGTCTTTGACCACAATAAAACCATCAAAACAGGAAATTTACAGGGATCATCGCTACCCTGTAACCCTCAGACCCCAATCAAGTTTTGCCAATTGCCCCAGTAATGTTCATTATGGCAAATCAATCACTTTCAAAAACACACTGTGATGGTCAATGTCATGAGTCACCTTGGCTAGATTATGGTATCCAGTTCTTTGGTGAAGCAAATACTGGCCTGATGGTTACTGTGAGGGTGTTTTGTAAATGGATTTAAATCATCAGTCAGTTGATTGCATCCATGACTGACTATACCCACCATCAACAAAGGAGATTGCCTTCATCAATGAGAGAAGTCTCCTCACCCAATCATTTGAAGGCCTTAAACCTAGAACTGAAGATTTCAGCAGTCGGAGAGAATTCTGTCTCTACTTCAGCCAGCCCACATTTCCTGGGAAATTCAATTCACAGAGTTTCCAACTTGTAGCCTACTCTACAGAATTTGGAATTGTGAATCCCCTTGGTCATGTGAGCCAATTCCTAAGATAAATCTATTAATATTTACATTTACATATTTCCTGTCAGAGCTTTTTTCTCTGGAGAACTCTTAATACTTCACACACAAATTTAGTTATCACATTTCTTTAGTCTATTTCAGTCTGGAAATGATACTCTATCTTTCCTTGACTTTCATGATTCTGAAGTTTTGAAGATTATAGATCAGTTTTGTTGTTGTTCTTAAATACAAGTTTGGTGTTTCCTCAGGATCAGTTTCAGGTGATACATCTTTGGCAAGATTATCAGAGAAATGATGCTGTGTTCTCATTACATTTTTTCACAATTTCTGTGTCCCATTATTAACATTCATTTGATTACTTTACCAAGGTGGTCTTCTCCACTGTGAAGTAACATTTTTTTTCCTCCTTTGTAGTTAATAAATATTTTTAAAGGAAATATTTAGAAGGAAACTATGTTAATAGCATACGCCTCAAACTTTCAATTTATTTATCTCCTCATTGGTATGGAATCCTAGTGTCTTATTTGTTATAATCTGTTATTATTTTGAGTTGATTAGAAGTTACTTCAGGCTAGCTCCTGTTCCCATTTAATCTGTTCCCATCATTCTTTGAGCACTCAATATCTTTCACAATAAGATGTTCCAGGCTCTTGTACTTTCTTGGCTTCATCCCAGGAATCAACCATTTCTCCAACATGCCCTATTTCTTTTAGGGGAAAATGATAAATAAAGGCCAAGGTTTGAGTGCTGGTGTGCTCATTGAGGTATTGCTGTTCCCAGGTCCTCTCATTTGACATAGCTCAGGAATAAATACATGCAAAGTTTTGTGTGTGTGTATGTATTTATACACACACACATGCACACATATGAACCTATATGCCCACAAATGAACACATGCATATAGACACTTACAGTTATATGTGCTTATCTATACTTAATTCCATATTTCTCTTTTTATTGAAATCTATGAATTCTTTTCCCCAATATCTTCAATTCCAAACCACTATATCTAAAGGTTCACTCTAGTTTTCTCCCTTTCCATATTTGTGCCTCCTTTCTTTGACAAAGAGAAAGCTGTCATTATTCTAAAGACAATTACATATTTGATCTACCCTATATGTTACCAACTCCCCACTACTGCCCCTGACACCCTGTACAGATGTCCACGTTCTCACACCTGGGCTATGATGGCTTCCATCAGGCAACTCCATCAGAGTGTCAGAATCTGGATCAGGCCATCCCTCCAGGTGCATGTCCTCCTCACCCACTCATATTCCCATGTGCCATTTGGGGCTGTCCCCCACCCAGACCCTATTGTCTCACACCAGGCCACCCTGTGTGGATGGTCTCCTCATCTCACTAGAGTGCTCACCTCTCTGCAGGCAGCCCCAGCATGTGAATGCCTTCCTCACCCTCCTCAGCTCTGATTCTCTGACTCGCCATGCCCAGGGAGAATGCTTTCCACAAGGAACTACATTTTCCAATGCATTTGTATGCCTAATTGTAGTTGATATAGATTCCAAGCAGTAGGCCAGAAGAGAGAATATACATCGATAGGTTTGGAGGAAAAACATTTCACAGATGTGAAATTAATTAAATGGGGCGCAAAAGCTTTAGTCCCAAAGTTTACAACCCATTTAGTGGTCTTCCCATTTCCCTGTTGTGAGCCTGGAGCCATTAGCCCTACAGAGAGCCGGATGACCTCTTTATTCCATGAGATCAGTCCCCTGCCAAAAACCCTGTGATGGTGTCCCATCCCACTCAGAATAGAATCTAAACACTTGATCAAAGACTGCACTACCAGGACCCTGCCCCTGCATTTTTCCCACTCTGCCCTGCTCATTACAGTCCAGCACACAGAGCTTCTTTCTGTTCCTCATCCTATCCTTAGAGCCTCTGCACTTTCTGAGCTAACTTATTCACTCTCAGATAGGATGCTACTTCCCTGAGGGGTCTTTGATTACCCTGCCTACAGCAGCTGCTAAGGCCACCATTCTTCTCTACCAAATCACCTTATTGCAGGGAATATGAAGTCCTTATCCACAATCTAAAAAGGCCTATCTCTGTATTTATTGCTTGTTTGTTTCTACAGGGACAAGCCTCTTTTGTTCAGCATGATACCTCCAGGATCTAGAAGCCAGCCCACCACATAATTCTAGGTGGATGATAACCAAGTCAATGGACGAGGCACTGCCCATCTAGCTTTGTCCATCCTGGCTTGTGCCCTTAGGTGACCTACTCACTTCTCTGATGTCTGGGTTCCTCAACTCAGAAGTGAGAAGGAGAATGCCCTAGAAGGGTCATCTGGGAGAGTACAAGCAAGCATCAGCATAGGTCAGTTCAGAGAAAGTTAATTTCCCTTCTAATGTGGTAGCTGAAATAGTGAGATCAGCACTGGGTTTACAGAATTGTAAACGTAAACGGTACTCTTAGTTCAGAGATATTTGGGTTACTGAATATGCTGCAACTAGGGTTCCATGCCTGACTATCCTTTTGATCCTTTTGATCAAATCCTGTGTTTTTATCTGAGCGCTATAAGCAGTACCATCAGTAAAGAAAAGTCATGCCATGTGAAAAATAAAGCTTCAAAATGACTTGTAAAGGAAACTATATCCCCTTGGCCATACACGGAAGAAGATTTCAGGGCCAAGACATGTGCCTTTTGAGGCTTAAGGCTCTTAAAGACTGAGCCTAAGCACATGAGAACAGAGCCGAGGAAAGGGAAGGAAACTCCAAAGTTGGCCTGTTAGTCCCCGATGAAAGGTTATTTTATCTGCTAACATAGAGCCTGTGGTGAGAGCCCTGCTTAGTTAGATGTCAAGACTGAAGACATGGGGATGACCTCACTGGAAAGCAGAATGGCCATCCTCCCTTTGGCTTTGGGAATATGTGCATTAGACAAATTATCTCTATTCAGCTAAACTAAGTTATAGATGATATAAGTCCAATCAATTCCCCATTTTCATGCCAATAGATGCAGAGTCAGCCTGTGGAAGGGAGGTGGAAGAGGGTGGCTGCTGGCCAAGCCCCCTTCAGAAGATCCCATTGGCAAACAAAATCTCCCTATAAAAAACTTTCCCATCCCAGAAAGCAGTCAGATTTTGTGAACTTAAGCAATAGTGATTGCAGAAGAACTCTAGGTCATTAAACACAGCACAGTCCCTAGAAGCTTGCTGCTTTGGAAAGTGACCCATAACCCAAAACAACTGGTGGGATTTAGGCGATATACTTAGAGACACTTCTTGTAGGCCACTAGTCTCGGATCTGGAAGACGGCAGAAGGGAGAACACTTCTGAGGCTCACCCATGGCTACTGTTTCAGTCCCTAACACTTGAGACTGGACTGCAAAGGAACCTGGTGAAACAATACACCTGGCACTATCATCGTGATATATAGCTTTTTACAGTTCACAAAGTGTTTCTGCATTCATGATACTTTGGTTTCCACTCTGTGAAATATATCCTCTCTCTCCCTCCTTCTTCCAGAGATTAGGAAGTTAAGGTTCAGAGAGGCTAAGTGACTTGCAACAGAACACACAGCTGGATAGTAGGAGAGCTAGGATTTGAACATGGGTCTACCACCAGACCCCATACGCCCTCTACTATGCCAAAAATGAGGCACATATTAGAGCAGATTTGCCATCAATTTTTTTTTATTTGAAGAATTGGGGTACGCTATCATCTGGCATCTCAGATACGACTGAAAAACAAAATGAAAGTCATCCTTGTTTAGGAGTCACATGTCAGGTCCTTGGAGATAGACTGTTAGGGATTTGGGGGTAATCAGTTGTCATATACCCAAACCAGCCTCAGCCTAACAGCTGCTTAGAAACTCAAAAGGAGGAAGGTGAGATTGTCCAGTAAATCGGAAATCCAGTGGAGACATCAGCTAGGTTGGGCTTTTTCCCCACACCCTTTGTTTCTGGAATTACCCACCCTTCTTTGAGGCAAATCCTCCAATATGTTGGCCAGGACCCCAAAACAGTACATTCAACACATTCATCATCATATGGGAAAGATGCATGTTTGTTTAAAAAGTCAAGTTCATTAACTTCTACGACTCTTACAACTTCCTAAAGACCCTCGGGCTTTTTTTTTTTTTTTTAATGCTGGAAGAACCACATTAAGCTTAATATGATCCAATGTAAAGACCTGAAATATGCCTTGAGTGTACTTTCTGGGAGATGAAAGGACCAATATGCTTATAAAGTTCTACCACTCAAAAAAAAAAAAAAAGAAAGAAAGAAAGAAAGAAAGAAAAAGAAAACTTTTAAAATGTTGGAAGTACCTCGTGGCTAGGGAAGGGATTAGATGCCCTGCTCTCAGCTCATTACTTCTAATATAAACACTCGGTATCCTCACTGTTCAGCATCAGTTGACTGTCTTTACACAAACCGCACAGATGGAAGGCCTTGGGCCTTTGTCTCTGAAGCCAGTTTAATGACTAGGGCAAAGTGAGATGTTTTGTCTGATTAAAGGCTCCACTCTTCAAAGCCATACCTTCCTCTATTTGGGAAATGACAATGTTTATGGTGTCTGGGCCCAGCTGGTGGATGGATGGATGCCCTGAAGATTCCAGCCCTGGTAAAAAGAGAAGGCTCAAGTGACCTGCATGAAGGGCAAATCACTCAACTTTCCCACGTACCTCAAGCCCAATGGCATAAAACCCTTGTTGGATGCACTCAAACACAGGCATCATCAGACTCATGGGTGAAAATAACTAGAAAGGGGTGCCACTATACTTTTATATTTTAATTGAAGAAAAATATGATTCTTATAGAAATTTGGAAATACAGAGATCAAACAAGATCAAACAAGAAAAATCACCAGCAATACAGAAATCAACACTATTATTATCTGGTAATATATTTCCATTTTCCTCCCAGTATTTAATACAAGGCACTTTTTTTTTTAAATTGAGATCCTGTAGATTTTGTGTCTCTCTTTTTACATTTGTCAATATATTGTGGACCTCTTTCTAGATCAATTAATTAATATCTATAGCTTCATCATTGATAACTGTTATCTATCATGTACACATACCATTTATTGTAATTTTATTAACCAATGTGGAGTAGTTAGGCATCTAACTTACTTTCAATTTTACAGTATCATAAAGAACTGAGATAAAAAATAAAATTCCTGTGGCTGCAGGAATCTTTTCTGATTATTTTTCCAGGATAAATTCCTATAAGCAGGATTGCAGGATCAAAGAGAATGAACATTTCTGATCTTGACATTTACTGCTAAATTGCCCTTCACAATTTGTACCATGAATATATCTGGGCATTTATTCCTTTGCATTCTGATCCATGATAGATATCATTTTAATATATTTTTCTCAATTTTATAGGCAAAAAATAACTCCATATTGTTTTTCTAATTGGCCTAAGTCCACTTGAAAATGAATTTTTTTTAAATTTAAGTTTTATCGGCACTTTGTATCTGGTTTCTTTCACTTAGCATAATTTTCTGTTTTACAGTTGATGGAAAAATATTATTTTCCACTACAGTCCATCATTTTCTTTAGGTATATTTTTGCCCAGATACTACCTCATTATTAATATCTTATAATATTAACATACATTTGTTTTAATTCATGGAAGAACACTCTTACATTTGTACTATTGACACACCCATCATCTACAACAGGGATCACTTTACTATTCAGTCCCACATTTCATCCTCTAGCTTTCCTTCTAGTAATATACAAGACCCTAAACTTCCCCTTTCAACCACAATCACACCCCCTTATCAGTGCTGTTACACTTACTATAATGTGCTACCATCATCTCTATTCATTTTCAAACATTTATAATCAGTCGTCTTACAAATTCTGCACAAATTAAACATCACCTCCCAATTCTCTATCTTCATTCTATCTTCTGGTAACCTCTAGTTTAGCTATTAACTCCATGGGTTTACTCATTATATTTAGTTCGTAATAGTGAAATCATACAATATTTGTCTTTTTGTGTCTGGTTTGCTTTACTCAACATAATTTCCTTAAGGTCCATCTATACTGTCATATGATTCACAGCCTCATTTCTTCTTATTGCTGAATAATACTCCATTGTATATATAAACCTCAGTTTGTTTATCCGTTCATTAATTGAAGGACATCTGGCTTGTTTCCATCTTCTGGCAATTGTGAGTAAGGCTGCTATGAACATGGGTAGGTAGATGCCTGTTTATGTCCCTGCTCTCAGTTCTTCTGGGTAGTTAACAAGTAGTGATATTGCTGGATCACGTGGCAGATCTAGACTTCCTTAGGAACTGCCAAACAGACTCTCACGGTGGCTGTACGATTCCACATTCCCACCACAGTGGATATGCAATCCTATTTTTCCACATGCTCTCCAACATATGTAGTTTTCTTTTTTTCTTTTTCTTTTTCTTAAATAGTGGCCATTCTAATAGGTGAGAATGATATATCATTGTAAACTTTTGATTTGCATTTCTCTAATAGCTAGTGATGTTGAACATCTTTTCATGTTTTTCACCATTTGTATTTTCTCTTTGAAAAAAATGTCTATTTAGGTCTTTTGCCCATTTTTTAATCAGGTGATTTGTCTTTTTATTGTTAAGTTGTAGGATCTCTTCATATAGTATATATAGTAAACCCTCATCAGATACGTGATTTCCAAATATTTCCTCCCATTGAATAAGTTGCCTTTTCACTTTCTTGACAAAAAAGTCTTTTGAGGTGCAAAAGTTTTTAATCTTGAAGAGGTTCCAGTTGTCTAATTTTTCTTTCATTGTTTGTGCTTTAGGTTGAGGTCTAAGAACCCAAATCCTGCCACAAAATCTTGATCTTGACTGACGCAGAAAAGGCATTTGACAAAATCCAGCATCCTTTCTTGATAAAAACAATTGGAAAGATAGGAATAGAAGGCAACTTCCTCTTTCTCCAGCAGCAAAAATGACAAGGACGGTAAAGTGGCAAAACTGAATATGCCTTCCCTAAGATTGCCTGAGAGTTTATGCTCATGAATTAACTTTGAAAAAAATATTTTTTAAAAGATACTTAGATTACATAAATGTTACATAGAAATTATAGGGGATTCTCATATGTTCTGCTCTCCACACTGTCCACAATTACCCCCATTAACAACAACCTTCATTAGTGTGGTATGTTCATTGCAATTGATGAACACATTTTGGAGCATTGCCACTAAGCATGGGTTATAGTTTACATTATAGTTTATACTCTCTGCAACACAATTCTGTAGGTTATGGCAAGATATATAATGACCTGTATCGGTCATTGCAATGTCAGTCAGGACAATTCCCCAGTCATGAAAATGCCCCCATATTACACCTGTTTTCCCTCTCCCGGACCTCAGAACCTCCAGTGGTCACTGCCTCTACATCAATGATAAAAGTTTTTCCATTGCTAGAATCACAGTAAGTCTATAGTAGAATACCAGTAAGTCCACTCTAGTTCATATTTCATTCCCCAATCCTGAGGATTCTGGGATGGTGATGTCCACTTCACCTCTAACTGAGAAGGGCTTCAGTCCCATAGGGCAAGTGGATGAGACTCTCTTGCTTGCAGTTGTAAGCTCTCTTGGTTCCTTGGTATGGTAGTTAGCCATCATCACTTCCTTCAAGTTGTGCTGGGTGACTCCAATGAGCTGGAGAGTAGATGTTACAACTCAGTTGAGGCTCAGGGCCCAGCTGGCACATGGATTGTCCAAAGATTCCAGTCTCTTGGACATACACCTACCAACTCCAGCACCAACTAGAGATTCAAATAAAAGGAACCAAAGAGCCATGTGTAGGGAAACCACAACTGAGTCCAATTCCGTCACACAGGGAACACAAACCCCAAAGTAGGGCCCACTGATAAAGCACCAAACTCATGAGCTATCTGCCCTGACCACAGTGGCTGGGTATCTCCAGAGCCTTCAGGAGCCCTGCTATTTAGGGTAGTGTCTACTTTGACAGTCAATGAGATCCTGCTGAAACATGTATAAGCGTAACCTCTGGAATGACCTCCCAAATCATTTTAAAGTCTTTTAACCATAGAAACTCATTTGTCTTTACCTTTTCCCCTATTGGTCAAAGTCTTTTACCATTTGCATTGTTAGTTGGTGCTTGGTGTAATTCCTCGGTGCCAGGGAGCCTTATCCATGGGAGTCATGTACCATGCTGGGGGGAAGTTATTGCATTTATGTGGTAAGTTTGGATTAGAGAGAGGCCACATTTGAGCAACAAGGAAGCTCTCAGGAGGTAATACTTAGGCACCCTATAACACTATGCTGTAGCAGATTGATATTATTGATGAATTCCAAAAAGAAATATTGGATTATATTTGTAATCTGATCTGTACCTGGGCATGATTGAGTTATGATTAGGGCTTGAGTGCACACCCCTTGGTGGGTGGGGACTCACAGATAAAAGGCATGGCAAAGGACAGAGTTGAGGGTTTCTGATGTTAGAGTTTGATGCTGAAGACTTAAGCTGGAGCCGAAAGTCAGCACACAGAGAAAAGAGAATCCAGTCCCAGGAAGAAAGGAACCTTGAACCCAGAGAAAAGCAAGCCGCAGCAAAGTAGGAATCCAGGAAGCCTGAACCCTCGTAGACGTTGGCAGTCATCTTGCTCCAAATAGACTTTGGTGAGAGAAGTAACTTATGCTTTATGGTCTGGTATCTGTAAGCTCCTTCCCCAAATAAATAACCTTTATAAAAACCAACCCATTTCTGGTATTTTGCATCAGCACCCCTTTGGCTGACTAATACATATGCTAATTTCAATTTTAAGATTAAATCTTCAATAGCACAGTCATCAGTATGTGCCCATCAATGGACCATCCTCCTTCACTTGCCTCTGAACTTGGGGGATTCTTTCTGTTCCATTAGAGAATGTGGCAGAGCTCCCTATGATGGGAATTCAGTATTCTTTCATTCATTGTGTGAACGCAATCTCCACCCACTGTGACAATGTCTTATGAACATTTGAACACATTTATATGCCTTATATGTATGCCCAGGTGAACCTCCTCCCATATAGCCCCCTTCACTGACTCCCCACATCAATGATCCTCCTCTGCCACAGTTGAAATGTTTCTGTGATCTAAAACTTCTTAAAAAATGAAGCCAATAAAATAGCCAAATGCATTTAATTAATAAGAAAATGAAATAATGATAGTTTTAAAAATAGGAAATAAAATACAAAAAATTTTAAAATAAATTTTGGATAATAAAAAATGAAAAAATATTAAATTTTTTTTGACATTTTGCGTTTCATCACTGTAAGATCTGTTGTCCTGTATGTACAGTGATATTTTCTTCCATTTATTCCCCAATTGTCTTACTTTTTTCATTTTGTCTTTAAACAAGTTTTGGGTCATAGGAAAGTCACATACAGAATATAGGGGACTCCCATATATCCAACATCCTCCCACTTTTCCCCCTTCCCCTATTAATAACATTTTATATGTGGATGGTTCATTTGTTACAACTGATGTACAAATTTTGAAACATATCTACCAATCATTATGGTTTACATTTTAAACCATACACTTTTATAAATTTTGAAGAAACTTAACACCGTCTGTATCCATCATTGCCAATCATGTAGAACACTTTCATTGCCCTCAAAATGTCACCTCTTCCATCTATCCTATTCCTCACTTCCCCTCCATGTGAGACCCATAGCAACCACCAGGCTTCACTCTGCAGGACCAGATTTGTAGTTACTTGCAACAACACTGAGGGCTTGACACACTGATCTGTCTTCTCCTATTGGGCACTGCCCATCCTCTTGAGAAACTCCCACCCTTCTATTTGAGAACAGAGCAGGCCTCCCCCAGGATGGGAGTCCAGCAGCACCTTGCTCATTATGTAGGTCTCCACCCACTGATATAACACACTACATCAAGATGAACATTCACACACTCCCTGGAAGCCTTTAGAAGGTTCCCTACATTATCTTCCAAAGTCTTTATGGTCTGGCTCTTATATGTTGATCTTTGATCCATCTTGAGTTTATTTTTGTATAAGGTGTGAGATGGTGCTCCTCTCTTATTCTTTTGGATATGGATACCCAGTTCGCCAAGCACCATTTGTTGAAGAGGTCATTCTCACCCAGTTTAATTGGCTTGGTGACCTTGTCAAATATCAGTTGATTGTATCTGTGAAGATCTATATTAGAACTCTCAATTTGGTTCCCTTGGTCAGTATGTGTGTCCTTGTGCCATTATCATGCAGTTTTGACTACTGTAGTTTTGTAGTATTTTTTATGGTCAGGTAATGTGATTCCTCTGATTTCTTTTTCAATATGTCTTGGGTTGTTCAGGACCTCTTGCCCTTCCAGATAAATTTCAGAGTTAGTTTTCCCAATTCAGTAAAAAATGCTGTGATGATTTTTATTGGGACTGCATTAAATCTGTAAATCAGGTTGGGTAGGACAGACATCTTAATAATATTTAGTCTTCCTACCCATGAACAGGGAGTATTCTTCCATTTATTTAAGTCTTCTTTGATTTCTTTTAACAGTGTTGTGTAGTTTTCTGCATATGAGTAATTTACATCTTTAAATTTATTCCTAGGTATTTGATTATTTTAGTTGCTATTGTAAATGGGAGTTTTCTTGATTTCCTCCTCAGATTGCTCAGTATTGGTGTACAGAAATGCTACTGATTTTTACACATTGATCTTGTAACCTGTGACTTCACTGAACTCATTTATAAGCTCTCGAAGCTTTGGTGTAGATTTCTCAGGGCTTTCTATATATAGGATCATGTTGTCTGGAAATAGTGAAATTTTTACTTCTTCCTTTCCAATTTGGATGCCCTTTTTATTTTTCTTCTCTAAGTGCTCAAGCAAGTACTTCTAACACAATATTAAATAGGAGAAGTGAAAGTGGGCATCCTTGTCTTGTTCCCAATCCTAAAGGGAAAACTTTTAGGATTTCTCCATTGAATATGATGCTAGCTGTACATTTTTCATATATACCTTTTATTATGTTGAGGAAGTTTTCTCCTATTCCTATCTTTCATGTAGTGTTTATCAGGAAAGGGTGTTGTATTTTGTCAAATACTTTTTCTGCACCTATAGAGATGACCATTTGATTTTTTTCTTTTGATCTGTTTATGTGGTATATTACCTTGATTGATTTTCTTATGTTGAAACATCCTTGCATACCATGGATGAAATCCACTTGGTCATGGTGTATAAATTATTTGATGTCTTGTTGAATGTGATTAGCAAGTATTTTGTTGAAGATTTTATTGTCTAGGTTCATTAGAAAGATTGTTCTATAGTTTTCATTTCTTGTGGTGTCTTTGTTTGGTTTTGGTATTAGGGTGATATTGGCATCATAAAATGAGTTAGGCAATGTTTCCTCCACTTCTATTTTTTGCAAGAGTTTAAACAGGAGTGGTGTTAGTTCCTTCTGGAAGGTTTGGTAGAATTCATCTGTGAATTCTTCTGGTCCTGGGCTCTTCTTAGTTGGGAGGTTTTTGATGAATAATTCTATCTCACTACTTGTGATTGGTTTGTTGAATTCATCAATTTCTTCTTTCGTCAATGTAAGCTGCTTATGTGTTTCTAGGAATGTCCATTTCCTCTAAATTGTCCACATATTGTTGACATATAATTTTTCAAAGTATCCACTTGTGATACTATTTCTGTGGCATCAGTGGTATTTCCTTCCTCATTTCTTATTTTATGTATTTGCATTTTGTCTTTTTTTGTGTTAGGCTAGCTAAGGGTTTGTCAATTTTATTGATCTTCTCAAACAACCAGCTTTTAGTTTTATTTTTTCTAGGGCTTTCTTATTTTCAATTTAATTTAGTTCTGCTCTAATCTTTGTTATTTCCTTCTTTCTACTTCCTTTGTCATTAGTTTGTTATTCTTTTTCTAATTTCTCCAGGTGTGCAGTTAGGTCTTTGATTTTATTTTCTTCTTTTTTAATACAGATATTTATGGCTATGAATTTTCCTCTCAGTACAGTTTTTTCTATGTTGTGCTGTCATTTTCATTCATTTCAAGGTACTTACTGATTTCTGATTTCCTCCTAGATCCACTGTTTGTCCAAGAGTGTGTTATTTAAATTCTATTAGTGTCTAATCTGGTTCTCTGTCCCTTACTGATTTCCAGCTTCATTCCATTGTGGTCAGAGAAATTACTTTGTATAATTTCAATCTTTCAGAATTCATTGAGTTGTTCTGTGGCCTAGCATGTGGTCTATCCTGGAGAATGATCCATGTGCACTCTAGAAGAATGTACACCCCACAGTATTTTGGTATAATGTTCTGTGTATGTCTTTTAGGTCCAGATCCTCTAATATATTATTCAAAGTCTTTGTTTCTTTATTGATTCTCTGTCAAGATGTTCTGTCTAATAGTGATAATGGTGTATTAAAGTCCCCCACTATAATCGTAGAGGCATCGATTTTTCCACTTTGTTTTTTCAGTGTTTGCCTCATGTATTTTGAGGCATCCTGGTTAGGTGCATACATGTTTATGGTCGTTCTTTCTTCTTGATAGATTACCCCTTTTGTTAATACATAGTGTCCATTTTTGTCTTAAAAAAGTTTTGCATTTAAAGTCTATTTTGTCTGATACTAGTATAGGTATTCCTGCCCCTTTTTTGTTATTGTTTGCTTGTAGAATTGTTTTCCAACTATTCACTTTCAGCCTCCTTGCATCCCTGGGTCTAAGGTGGTTTTGTTTTAGACTACATATAGATGGGTCATATTTCCTTATCCCTTCTGTCAATCTGTGTCTCTTGACTGGTGAGTTTAATCCATTAACATTGAACGTTATTACTATCAAGGAATTACTTACATTTGCCATATTTCTTTAGGTTTATATATGTCATATGTTGCTTTTATTTCTCTTATCTTTTTAGTTGTTCTTACACTCTCCTCCAACTCTCTCTCCTTTTTTTTTTCCTTTTGACCTGCAGAACTCTTTAGTATTTCTTGAAGTGCACGCTTCTTGTTGACTACTCTCTTAATGTCTGTTTATCTGTGAATATTTTGAACTCTCCCTCATTTTTTAATGCCAGTTTTGCTGAAAGTTTTTTCCTTTAGCACTTTGACTATGTCATACCACTGCCTTCTAGTTTTCATGGTTTTAGATGAGAAATTAGCACTTAATATTATCAAGCTTCCCTTATATATGATGTTTCTTTTTCTTTTGCTGCTTTCAGTACTCTCTCTTTGTCTTGAGCACTGGACAATTTGACAAGTATATGTGTTAGAGTAGGCTTGTTAGGATTTATGCTGTTTGGGGAACACTACACTTCTTGGACATATACGTCCATATCCTTCAATAGGATTGGGAAGTTTTCAACCATTATTTCTTCCAACACCTCTTCTGTCCCCTTTCCCTTCTCTGGAATGCATATAATGCATATGTTTGTGCATTTTGTGCTGTCATTCAAATCCCTGAGTCTCTGCTGAATTTTTTCTTTTTATCTTTCTGTTCCTCTATCTGTTTAATTTCAGCTATACTGTTTTCACATCGCTGATTCTTTTCTCTGCCTCTTCAAATCTGTTTTGTGCTTCCAGTGAATTTTTTATTTCTCGTATTGTGCCGTTCATTACCATCATATCCATCATGTGTATTTACGATTTCTTCAGTGTGTTCTTCCATTATCTTCTTAGTATCCTTAATCTCTTCCTTCACTTCATTAAGTGGATTCATGATATTTGTTGTTCTGATTAGTTGTTCCATGTTCTGCATCTCCTCCTGTTTTTTATTTCGTTCATTGGAATGGGCCATGTCTTCCTGTTTCTTAGTAGGTGTTGTAATTTTTTGTTGGTATCTAGGCATCAGTTTATCTTGATGGGTTTGTTGTTGTTGCTTTTGTGTGTGTGGTAAGTTTTCACTTTGACACTTCGTTCCTCTTTCTATTTCCTTGCTGTTGTCTATGTTCCCAAAGAACACTCCCTTCCACTCAGTGGCTGATGGGCTTAATTAACTCTTAATCAATTTTTCTTGCTAAAAAAAATCACTTTGGCATTAGTGACTGATACAGCTCAATCATTATGACAGGGGACCCAATGATATCCTGTGTCTCTGAGAATTACGGCACTCAAATCCCTTTCACAGCTCTGGCTACTAGGCCAATCTTATTGAGACACAAAGTTTTCATAATGAAGAATGGGTCTGAAGAGGAAGCTGCATATTTGTGAAATAAGGCTGATATGCATAGGACACATCATGATGCAAAATCAGTGAAGACATCCTGAGAGAGCAGGATTTGAGCTGAAAGTGGAAAATTGGGAGAGTCTAATTGGGAGGAACAAAGAGAGAAGCAAACAAGGGTGGACATATCAGAGAAAGCAGAGGTGCAGAGACGGGAAGAGGGCCTGACAATGATAAAGTCCAGGATTATGTAGAGAGTTTGCACTTCACCAAATACATGTTACTATTTCTCATCCCTGGATAGGGGTTTCCTCATTTGTAAAATGGGGCAACTATATGAACAGTCTCCTTTAAAAAGGCATAATTCAACTTAATTGAAAAGGGGCATTTTTTGGCTTAAGTAATAGAAAAGTCCAGGTATAGCCTTCAGGAGTGGTTTGATCTAAGAACTTAAATGTAAACAGGATCTGGTGCTATCCATTTTCAAGTTGTCTGTTACTCTGTCAGCTTGTCCAGATTCCATGTGATGGCAAGATGACAGACAGCAGCTCCCACTATATCCTTCTGTGTTCAAGTCCAGGATTCACTCTTATTTGGTTGCATGCCTGTCTGCAAACCAGTACTTTGGACTGGTCAGGATGATGGAAGGTGCTGGCTGGTCAGGTCTCAATCCTATGCTCCATCCCTGGAGCCATGAGCAGAAGCAAACCTGAACCCCATAACCTGAGTGTCAAGGAATGGCAATTCTCCAAAGGAAAAAGGAATGGCGATTCTCCAAAGGAAATGTGGGGTGCTCTTCTCCAGAGAAGAGGGAATTGATGCTGGTGAGGCTAAAACAACACTCCTATAGATCAAGAGCCTTGATATTATAGGATTTTGTAAATTAACCCTCTGAGATTGATGGGTTAGGAATCATTCATTCTCATTTCACAGGTGACAAAATAAAGGTTTAGAGAGATTAACTAACTTCCTCCAAGGTTCCACCGATGGTATTAGGCATGGCCACAACTCACATGTGGCATTCTGACTCCAAAGCTAAATCTCAGTGAAAGAATATTCCAGCCAAGTCTCCTTTGTATAACAGGCTTCTTTAGTATCAAGCCTATACTGGGCAGCTACTCTGTGCACTTCTGGTGGCCATCTTCACCTTGCCCCACACTGGCTTTATCTTGAGGATGGATCAAATGAACAGCCAGCTCTGTGCCTCCCATGGGTCAGTGGGGATTAATGACCCTGAGAAACTGCCCTGACAAGTGTGAAAGGGAAGTTTCTAAATGTAAATGGCCTTCTGCCACACACAATCATTTGTGAGCCCAAAAGAAGAAAGAGATGACAAATTGGTCATTTTCCATTCCCCCCTCCACATGCCACAAAGGTAATAAATCTAGTTTCTCTCTCAGCTAGTACTGCATTCTAAAAACAAATGAAGCATTTAAATGGCTGATATAATGGTTGTTGTGCCAGCAGCAGTTCAAATTTTTTATTGCCCATAAAAACTCAATTCACAAATGAACCTGATATGAAAATGCCTATTCCAAATGCTGAGGCCTTCTTCTTACCAAATGTATAACCCAAGAGTTAATGGTACAGTAGCAGGGTACAGTGGCCCAAGCACTGATTTTACAATCAGTAGATCACAGGGGTATCACTGACCATCTCTGTGACCCCCCTGGGTCTCAGTTTTATTACCTGTAAAATAGGAACAGTATTCCTTCTTCACATGGTTGCCTATTCACCCATTTATAATTGTCACTCCACAGATATTTATTATAGACCTAGAACATGTTATGCACTGATCAAAGAACAGGGGATAGAGATTGAGGCAGCACAGTCCAGTCATGATCTCACTACACCTTGCAGTATACATCATGCAGTGTACATCTTCTAGCTAAAGATGTATCATAATCAATGAACCACCTATATAAACTTTATTACAGCGGTACATGTTACAGACGAGAGGTACAAGTTGGTAAGAGAATGGATAGGGGAATGTGGCCCAATCTTAAGACGAGTGGGAATTAGCCAGCAAAGAGGTAAGGGAAGAGCATTCCAGACAGAAGACACAGCAGACACAAAAGCCCTGGGATAGAAGGAAACAGGATGTGTATAACAGAATAAAGGACGTCTAGTGTATCAGTTACCTATCACCACAAGAATGCTGCATAAAAAGCAAGTTCTTAGTGGAATAATCCAATGAAATTTCATTGCTGCTTCCAAGTCTAATATATTGACTGGTTAGTTCTGCTGATATAGGCTCTTTGCTCCTGAGAGTTGGCTGGCAGTTGACTGAGGTGCCTTGGCTTCCCTCTTAGTATTCTTTCATCCTCCAATCAGCAAGCCTGAACTTGCTTTCTGTACAAGGTCAGGGTTACAAGAAAGAGAGCAAAAGCTGTATGGCCTCTTAAGGCTTAGATTCAGAACTGGCACGCCTGGATTTCTAATACATTCTTTGTAGTCAAAGCAAGTCACAAGCCAAACCCATTTGATGACATGGGGAAGCAGACCCACTGCTTCATGGGAGGAGCTGAAAACTCACATTACAAAGGGCAAGGATACCAGAAGGGGGAATAAAAATTCTAGCCACTTTTGCAACCTGTTAAACACAGCTAATAGGGCTGGAATATATATATATATACCTAGAGGCAACATGATACAATGAGAGGCTGGAGAAGCTAACAGGAGTACACTTTGCAAACACTTGGGGGTACAGACCGAATGAAGCAATGATTATAAAGAAGAAAACACTGTATCTGGCACATAGGAAATAAATAATAGGCATTCATTCTTAATATTTTAAGTCTCTACTTTATGGTTGTCTGGAAATTTTCAAAAATAATTCATATATAAACCTTCTCATTTGATTCCCATAAAGACCATGTACAGCAAAAAAGGATGGATGTTACTGTATCCATTACATGGACCACAAAACTGAGCCTGAGGAAAGTTGAGAAGCATATCCCATGATCACAAAAAAAGAAAAAAAAACACATTTTTCTTTTTATTCATTTAATAAACATTGAGTTCTCACTTTTGTGCCAGCCTCTATGCTAATGGTTACAGTAGTGAAGAAAACAGACTTGGTTCCTGCCCTCATTACGTTTATTTTCTAGTAGAAAAGATAGGAAATAGAACTGCCAGTATTCACACTTAGTTTTTTAAGGCGACCCCTACATTAAACAAGGTTGAATTCTGAATGGCAATTGGCCACAAAAAGAATGGGGTTGAGATGACTCCCGCTTGACTGTACACAAGTCAGATGGAAGTAAAATATATGGGAAATTACACTGGGGAAAGATGGGCTACATCATTTGGGCACCATCCTACTGAAAGTAACTACAAAAACTAGACAAGATTTTTTTTTAAATACAAGGAAATTCTGTTTGAATGTATTGGTTGTTATCAAGGCAGTAAAGAATTAAGAGACCATGATCCAGGAGAAGAGAGGTGTGAACCTGGCAATAGGTGTCACTTTCTCCCTAGAGATATCTGTAAAGTCCTGCAACAGTAGCTGGAATGCTTAAGAGGAGAGCTGTCTACAGATTCACAAGATGAATTGACAAAAATTGGAATTCAAGATCTATCAAAGTGTGAGGGACAGCCAATAAACTCTTGAGGCTTTGGGTTTTGACCCCAAAAGGCAATTCCCTAGGAATAAGAGTAAATCAGAAATAGCCCTCATGGAGACTGAAATCTAACTTAAATCCTTTTCCATCCATAGTTGAATTTTGCAAACAGGGATTCCTAGGGCTATTAGACTATCTGTTTGCCAAAAGCACATGTAAACCCTCTCTGGAAGAAGAAACCTCATATTAGGCTTCTATCTCTACAATTTTTCATATTTAATGTTCAGCAATTAATCAGAAATTACTAGGCAAGGAGACAGGACAATGGAACAAAAATCAACAGACATTAGATATAAATCCAGAGCTCATCATATAATGCCATAGGCGTGGGATTTGCTCAAAAGATAATAATGAGAATTTTGGCATAAAATAGGAAATTATAAAACAGGATCAACTGGAAACTCTACAACTGAACTATACAATAACCGAAAAGAACAGTTTAACAGAAGATTGGACAATTGAAAGTGAATTGGAAGATAAGTCAAAAGAGATATCCAGAGGAGTGAATGTAGCTCAAGGGCTGAACACCTGCTTCCCAGGTATGAGGTCCCACATTCAATCCCTAGTAGTTCCTAAAAAAAAAAGTGAGATATCCAGAATGAACAGAGAAAGATAGAAAAGTAAAATACAAACTATTTCAAAGAATGCAAAGAAGGAATGCTTTCTAACTCTTTTTATGAGACCAACATACAACAAGGACATTACAAGAAAGGAAAATTACAGTTCAATCTCTCTCCTGAACATAGATGTAAAAACCCTCAGCCAAATATTAATACACCAAATCTACTTATTTATGGTAAGGGTAACACATCACAGCCAAGTTGGGTTTGTTTCAGAAATTCAAGGTTGTTTTGACATTTGAATACCAATATAAGTCATATTTACAGAATGGAAAAATTTAATTCTCAAATTAGATAGAAAATGAATTTAATAAAAGTTAACATTCATGATTACAAACTCTTAGCAAACTAAGAATAGATCTATCAGAAGATGCTAAAATTTTTGTAGAAACACAAAGGGTGAAGTTCAGCCAAGAAAATTCTGATGAAGAGGAAGAAAGTGATATGACTTGTTCAATCAACATTAAATGTATGGTTTGTAAGACAGAGTGGTAATGGCAGAAAGATACAAAATAAATCAACAGAGCAGAAGAGCGAGCCCAGAACAGACCCTTACATAAATGGACACCTGATCTTTGACAAACTGACACCATAGGTCAGTGGGGAAAGGACAGGCTCAATAAATGATGCTGGGTCAATTTGCTTTCCATATGAAAAAAATATGAAATAACCACTGTAGTATGCCCTGCATACAAATCAATTTCAGGTGGATTGAGAATGTAAAAGTAAAAAGTAAAGTGATATAGCATCTAGAAGACAATAAAGCAGAATATGTTCATGAACTTGGAATAGGGAAAGTTTCTTTAAACAGGTCACAGAAAGTATTAACCATAAAGCAAAGAGTGATAAACTACACTCCATCAAAAGACACCTTAACAAAAGACATTATATATCCTGCCATAATCCACTAAATGTACTGGGGGAGAGTGTAAACTACAATGTAAACTATAACCCATGCCGTGCAGCATGCTCCAAAATGTATTCACCAAGTGCAATGAATGTGTCACAATGATGAAAGAGGTTGTTGATGTTGGAGGAGGGGGGTGGGGCTTGGGGTATGTGAAAACCTCATATTTTTTATATATACATATTTTGTGATCTATGTACCTTATAAAACAGACAATTTAAATTTTTTTTTTTTACTGGCTATGTTTCAATATTTGTTTTTTTTTATTTTTTATTTTATTTTTTTTATTGACTTTGTAATAATATTACATTAAAAAAATATATATATATGAGGTCCCATTCAACCCCACCACCCCCACCCCACCCCTCCCCCCCCCAGCAACACTCATTCCCATCATCATGACACATCCATTGCATTTGGTAAGTACATCTTTGGGCACCTCTGCACCTCATGGTCAATGGTCCACATCATGGCCCATACTCTCCCCCATTCCATCCAGTGGGCCCTGTGAGGATTTACAATGTCCAGTGACTGCCCCTGAAGCACCATCCAGGGCAGCTCCATGTCCCAAAGACGCCTCCACTTCTCATCTCCTCCCGCCTTTCCCCATACCCATCAGCCACCATGTCTACTTTTCCCAATCCAATGCCACCTTTTCTATGTGGACACTGGATTGGTTGTGTAAAACAGACAATTTAATACAAAATTGAAATAAATTTTAAAAAATGCAATGTGCAGAATGACAGAAGATGACAACATACAATTGATAAGGTTTGCATTTATAATTAGAATATATAATGAAATATAAATAAGATCATCCAGGAGAAAAATGGACAAGAGGCTCAAATAGGAACTTCATCAAAGAGGATATTAAAAAGGTCTATAGACTTATAAGTTATTCAATCTTATTCATAAACCAGGGAATACAAATTAAAACCACAATACACATTACACATTACACATCAATCAGAATGGCTAAATTTAAAAGTTATTAATATAATAGCAAGTGCTGGAATGAATGAGAACTAATGGGAGTTCTCGTGTGCTGCCAGTCGAAGTGTAGATTACAATTATGAAAAACTTAAAATTACTTAACCAAACCATGTGCTCCATATGACCCAATAATTGCAGTCTTAGGCATACACCAAAAGAAGTGTGAGCAAATGTGCACCAAAGTACATGTGCAAGGATGGCTCATGTCAATATTAGTCATGTAAATGCAAAAATGGAAACACAAAATCTTAAAGTGAATAAACAAATTGTGGTATATTTATACAGTGGAATATACATCCTAGGGCAATGGCAATAAATTAATTGTGACAATGAAAATGAATCAACATGGATGAATATCTCAAATTTAATATTGAGTAAAAGAAGCCAGGCCCCCTAAAATACATACTGTATTGGTCTGCTTATATGAAACACAGGAGGAAAACAGGCAAAACTAAACTATAATATTAGGAATGCATGCTTAGATGATAAAACCCATAAAGGCAGGCAAGAAAGTGATTTCCACAAAGGTCAAGATAGGGTCTCCCTGGGAGGGGGATGGGAGGTATGAGGTGGGACTCTGGGGGGATTGAAATGTTCTGTTTCATAATGCGGTGATGATTACCTGGATGTTAACTTACTGATAAATCACTAATCTCTACATTTCTAATTTATACAGTTGTGTATATTTTACATTTCACCATAAAAAGATTACAAATATGCCACTAATGTGGGATGGATGAGAACCACTAGCCTAAATGGAGACAAATAAAAACCTTCTGGAACAACTTTCTAAACTTTCTTGCTCCCACGCCACTCCCTGAAAGAACTTTGAAAAACTACATATGACCTTTCACCTTTTAAATATGGCATTTTCCAACATGTTTAAATAGTTGCAGTGTATTAGCACTGTTGAAATTTTAGAGTAAAAATGTTTTATCACTCTAAAATCTATCGAATGACTACAAATACATTAGTGATTTAAAAACATTGGAAATATATGTATATATACATAAACAAGCTTTTACTTGGAAATTATATATTTTCCTTGAAGTTGTGTTCCATTCACTTTAAACATTTTTTTATTTTGAAAGAAACTTTAGATTACATAAATATTACATCAAAAATATAGGGGGATTCCCATACAATGCACACTACTCCCTCCCCCACTTTCCCCATTAAGAACATCTTTCATTAGTGTCGTACATTTGTTGTAATTGTTGAGTGCATATTGAAGAATTGTTACTAACCATGGTCTATAGTTCACACTTTGCACCACACAATTTTATAGGATTTGACAGAATGTACAATTGCTGTGTCATGCAAGACAATTCCAATGTTCCCAAAATGCCCCATGTTGCACCAAATCTTCCCTCTCCCTCCCCTCAGAACCTCTGGTGACCACTGCCTTTATATCAATGTTACAAGTTCTTCCATTGCTGGAACAATTAGAAGTCTACTTTACTTCATAGTTGCATTCTCCCCTTATGTTTGTTCATTCTTCAATCTTGAGGATTTGGGGATGGTGATGCCCACTCTGTTTCAAATTAGATTCCATGGGGCAGATGGAAGGAACTGTCTTGCTCGCCATTGTATAATAGACACTGTTTTCTGGAATGAGCATTGTCCATCACATCTTGCCACGAATTAATAGTTTATATGTTAGGAGTTCAAAACCCTTGACTTATCATCACATCTTATACATTTGTCTTTTAGGTACTGTAGGATGTAAAAAAGTGGAGTCACAAACCAAAAATACAATAATACTGGCATTTATGTTTACTTGTATTATGAACTTCACTGGGGAGATTTATTTCTTCATGTGACTTTTATCTATTGTCTAGTTTCCTTTCCTTTCAACCTGCAGAACTCTGTTTAGCATCTCTTGTAAGGCTGGTCTATTAGTGACAAACTCCCTCAGCTTTTTTCTCTCTTTTTAAAAATGTTACATTAAAAAAACATGAGGTCCCCATATACTCCCCATCCCTCTCACCCCACTCCTCTGACATCAACAACCTCTTTCATCATTGTGGAATGTTCACTGCATTTGATGACTACATTTTGGGGCAGTGCTGTACCACATGGATAATGCTTTACACTGTAGTTTACATTCTCCCCCAGTCCACCCAGTGGGCCATGGCAGGACATACAATGTCCAGCATCTGTCCCAGCAGTACCACCCAGGACAACTCCAAGTTCTGAAAATGCCCCCACATCCTATCTCTTCTTCCCTCTCCCTACCCTCAGAAGCTACCATGCCACTTTCTCCACATCAATGCTATAATTTCTTCCATTACTAATCACAATAGTTCCATAGTTTCTACTATCAGTAAGTCCACTCTAATCCATACTCTATTCCTCCATCCCGTGGACCCTGGGATGGTTATGTCCACTCCGCCTCTGTATCAAGAGGTGGTTTAGATTCCACATGGATGATGGATGCCACTCCCCTGCTTGCAGTTGTAGGACTCTTAGCTCCCTGGTGTGGTGGTTGACATTCTTAACCTCCCTGTTAGCAGGCTGGGGTAAGTCCAATAAACCAGAGGGCAGGAGTTGCAAATCTTCTGAGGCTCAGGGCCTGGCTGTCACATGGATAGTCCAGAGATTCAGGTCTCCTGAGTATATACCAATCCCAGTGCCAACCACAGGTCCAGTAAAAGTGACAGAAGAGGCATGTGTAGAAAGATCACATCTGAGTCCAACTCTATCACACTCAGGAACCCCAACTCCAAAATAGGGCCAACTGATATGGCACTGAACTCCAGAGCCATTCATTTTGACCATAGAACCTGTGGGTCTCTGTAACCCTCAGGACAACCAGTACCTGAGGTTGCATCCACCTTGGCTGCCTCTGGGACCCTGCTGAGGCGTGCGTAAGCACGACCCCTCTGATGACCTTCCTGACTCTTTTTTGGAGACTCATAGCCATATAAACTCATTGGTCCTTTCCATTTCCCCCTTTCATTCAAGGTCAAAAGGCAGCTTTAACACCTGATAGTACATGTAGGCTGAGATGTTCTGCTAGTCTGAGTTGACCCTTTTATTCAAGGTCTTTTTCTAGTTAGATCATCAGCTGGTACTTGGTAGTAATCCCTCGGCACCAGGGAGGCTCACCCCCAGGAGTCATATCTCATGCTGCAGAGAAGGCAATTCATCTACATGCTGAGTTTAGCTTAGAGAGTGGTCACATTTGAGCAAGATGGAGGCTCTCAGGAGGTAACTCTTAGCCACCCTGCAGCTCTAGGCCTAGTTCATATTTCAGGTGCACAGGCTCATAAGCATAGTCATCAGTATCAAGGGCTCATTGTTAGACCATCCGTCTTTATTGGTCTTTGCCATTGCATTTGGGGGATTGTTGCTGTTCCATTGGGCAAGGTGATAGAGCTCTCCTGGCTAGGAATTCAGCACTCCCTCAGTTGTCATTTTTAACTGTAACCACTATGAAAATATCCAAACATTTTTATGTACCCTATCACATGCCCTGGAGAGCTCCCTCCCAACAATGTGCCCCCTATCAATAACACCCCACACCAGTGTTCCTCCCCTGCCATAGTTAATCTCTCTGTGGTCTAAAACTTCTTTAAAAATGAAGCCCAATATATTGCTATGTTCCATTAATAGTAAAATGGATTATAGTGATGGGTTTAAAGGTTAGATATAGAATACATACTAATTTAGAAAAATTAAAGAAAAAATAAATTGGAGTATCAAAAAATGAAAGAATGAAAATGCTTTGTTTTCGACGTTTTGCTCTTCATCACTGCAATAGGTGTTGCCCTGTATGTACTGTGGCAAGGCAATTTCTTTCATTTCTTCCTCAGTGTCTATATCCTTTTTTTTCTAATTATTAAGTTTGTCTTCACAAAAGTTTTAGATCAAGTAATTCATATATACAATATAAGGTACTCCCAAATATCCAACATCAAACACTTAGACTCTTCCCCAGCAATGAACTTTTCACATGCTCATATTATATTTGCTGCAACTGATGTGCAGATATTGAAACATAGCTTTCAAACATGGTTCCATTTGGGTTTACATTATGGTTTACATTTTAGACTACACAATTTTCTCAATTTTTAGTTATCTTATGTTTTACATTATGGTTTACATTTTAACCTAAAGACTTTCATACGTTTTTGGTGTAATTTAACATGTCCTATATCCATAACTGCATGATCTTGTGGAACACTTCCACTGCCCCACAGTTACACTCATTCCATCTATTCAATACCTCTCTCCCCCTCCTCTCAGAGTCTACAGTGACAATCAGTCTTCATTACTTGAAGGACCATATTCAGAGCTACTTGCAACAGTGTTGAGGACTTGACATACTTGACTATCCTAACCTATTGGGAGCCACCAATTCTCTTGAGATATACAATTCCCTGTTTGAGAAAATCGGTACTCCCCAGGATGTGGGTATACCTTCACTCTCATTGTATGTGTCTCCACCCAATGATATAACCCACTATGACAAAATGAGAACTCACCCACTCCCTAGAAGCCTGCCCTGTGTCAGATGCCCCCCTTAAGCACCTTAAACAGGTAACCTTCCTTATTATATTTTCTAAAGAGTTTTCTCAACATTATAGTTTCAACCACATACCTGAAAATCTCCTATGTTCAAATGTTACCCCCACCCCTAATTTCTTGGGCCATCTGACCCATCCTCCCATTCCTAGCCCCCCTCAAGCCTGCAAAGCCCCACCCAAAGATATCCCTATGCCCCCATTTTATCCCTTCCCTGTACAAATATTTACCTCCAGCTTATCATAGATTTCATCCATGTAGGTGTCAGCTCACAACCTTCCTCTTCCCCAACTTCCTTTAAGCCTATCATCCAGTCTCTAGCTCTCTGAGGCAGCTTGGTTTCCTTATTTCATATCAGAGTGGTCGTGTAGTATTTGTCCTTCAATGCCTGGCTTGCTTCACTCAACATAAGGTCCTCCAGTTTCCAGACATTGTATGTCCTCCCATGGTCACTGGGTGGAATGTGGGAGAGTGTGGGCTATGATGTGGACCATTGACCATGAGGTGCAGCGGTGCTTAGAGATGTATTCACCAAATGCAATGGATGTCTCATGATGATGCAGGAGATTGTTGTTATGGTGGGAGGAGTGGGGTGAGAGGGATTGGGGGTATATGGGGACCTCATATTTTTTTAATGTAATATTTAAAAAATAAAGACAAAAAAACATACGGTCCTCAAGATTCATCCACGTTATCACATGTGTTTGTACTGTATTCCTTCTTATAGCCAAGTAGTATTCCATTGTATGTATATACCACATTTTATTTACCCATTCATCTGTTAATGGGCATTTGGGTTGATTCCAACTTTTGGCAATAGTGAATAGTGCTGCTATGAACATTGGTGTGCATATATCAGTTTGTGCCCTTGTTTTCAGTTCTACTGGGTATACCCAGCAGTAGAATTGCTGGGTCATATGGCAAATCTACAGCTAGTTTTTTGAGAAACTGCCAAACTGTCATCCAGAATGGCTGGATCCTTCTGTGTTCCCAACAGCAGTGGATGAGTGTTCCCATTCTTCCACATCCTCTCTAACACTTGTAGTCTTCTTTTTTTTTTTTTTTTTTTTTTATAGCTGCCAGTTTCATGGGAGTAAGATGGTATCTCATTGTAGTTTTAATTTGCATTTCCCTTACAGCTAGTGATTTTGAGCATTTTTTCAAGTGCTTTTTAGCCATTTGTATTTCTTCTTTGGAGAAGTGTCTGTTTAAATCTCTTGCCCATTTTTCAAATGGGCTGTTTATCTTTTTATTTTCAAGATATAAGAGTTCTTTATATATGCAGGTTATAAGTCTCCTATCTGATATATGGTTATCAAATATTTTCTCCCATTATGCAGGCTCTCTTTTCACTTTCTTGACAAACTCTTGAGGTGCAGAAGGCTTTAATTTTGAGGAAGTCCCATTTATCTATTTGTTCTTTTGTTGCTCGTGCTTTGGGTGTGACATTCATGAAGCCATTTCCTATTACAAGGTCCTGTAGATGGTTCCCTACATTGTTTTTCAAGGTCTTTATGGTCTTGGCTCTTATATTTAGGTCTTTTACCCATCTTGAGTTGATTTTTGTATGTTATGAGTTGGTAATACTCTTTCATTCTTTTATATATGGATATCCAATTCTCCAGGCACCATTTGTTGAAGAGGTCATTCTCTCCCAGTTGAGTGGGTTTGGTGCCATGGTTGAATATCATATGACTATATATATATGAGGATCTATATCAGAACTCTCAGTTCAGTTCCATTGGTCAGTGCATCTCTCCTTGTGCCATTACCATGCCATTTTCACTACTGTAGCTTTGTGGTATGTTTTGAAGTCAGGTAGTGTGATTCCTCCAATTTCATTTTTTCTTTTTCAATATGTCTTTGGCTATTCGGGGCCTCTTTCCTTTCCAAATAAATTTCAGAGCTAGTTTTTCTAGTTCATTAAAGAATGCTGTGTTGATTTTTATTGGGATTGCATTGAATCTGTAGATCAATTTTGGTAGGATAGACATCTTATTAATATTTAGTCTTCCTATACATGAACAGGGAATATTCTTCCATTTATTTAGGTCTTCTTTGATTTCCTTGAACAGTGTTATGTAGTTTCCTGTATATAAGTCTTTTACATCTTTAGTTAAAAAAAACATACCAAGGAATAAATTTATTTACTATTGTAAATGGTATTTGTTTCTTGATTTCCTCCTTAAATTGCTCATTATTGGTGTACAGAAATGCTACAGATTTTTGCACATTGATCTTAAAACCTGTGACTTTATTGAACTCATTTATAAGTTCTAGAAGCTTTGTTGTAGACTTCTCAGGGTTTTCTATGTATAGGATCATGTCATCTGAAAATAGTGAAATTTTGGCTTCTTCCTTTCCAATTTCAATGCCTTTTATGTCTGGTGCTTGCCTCAGTGCTTGAGCAAGTACTTCTAACACAATGTTAAATAGAAGGGGTGATATTGGGCATCCTTGTCTTGTTCCTGATCTTCGAGGGAAAGATTTTAGGATTAAGCCATTGTAAATGATGTTAGCTGTGGGTTTTTCATACATATACTTTATCATGTTCAGAAAGTTTCCTTCTATTCCTATCTTTTGCAGTGTTTTTATCAAGAAGGGGTGTCGTATTTTGCCAAATGTTTTTTCAGCATCTATAGGTATGATCATGTGATTTTTTTCCCTTCAATTTGTTTATATGGTATATTACATTAATTGATTTTCTTATGTTGAACCATCCTTGCATACCAGGAATGAATGCCACTTGGTCATGTTGTATAATTCTTTTAATGTGCTGTTGAATATGATTAGCAAGTATTTTTTTGAGGATATTCACATCTAGGTTCACTAGAGAGATTGGTCTGTAGTTTTCCTTTCTTATGGTGTCTTTGTTTGGCTTTCATATTAGGGTAACGTTGATATCATAGAATGAGTTGGATACTGTTCTTTCTGTTTCGATTTTTTTGAAGAGTTTAAGCAAGATTGGTGTTAGTTCTTTCCAGAATGTTTGGTAGAATGCACCTGTGAAGCCATCTGGTCCAGGGCTCTTCTTAGTTGAAAGGTTTTTAATGACTAATTCTATCTCTTTAGTTGTGACTGGTTTGTTGAGATCATCAATTTCTTCTTTCATCAATGTAGGTTGCTTACGTGTTTCTAAGAATTTGTCCATTTCCTCTAAATTGTCTTTCTTGTTGGAATGTAATTTTTCAAAGTATCCTCTTATGATAGTCTTGATTTCTGTGGGGCCAGTGACGAAATCTCCATTCTCATTTCTTATTTTGTGTATTTGCATCTTCTCTCTTTTTCTTTTTTTAGTCTAGCTAAGGGTTTGTCAATTTTATTGATCATCTCTAAGAACCAGTTCTTGGTTTTGTTTATTTTTTCAACTACTTTCTTATTTTCTATTTCATTTAGTTCTGCTCTGATCTTTGTTATTTTTCTTTCTTTCTTCTTCCTTTGGGTTTAGTTTGTTGGGTTTTTTTTTACTAATTCCTCCAACTATGCATCTAGTTCTTCAATTTTAGCTCTTCTTTTTTGATGTATGAATTTATGGCTATAAATTTCCCTCTCAGTACTGTTTTTGCTGCATCCCACAAGTTTTGATACATTGTGTTATCATTTTCATTAGTTTCAAGGTAGTTACTGATTTCTTTTGAGATTTCCTCCTTGACCCACTGTTTTTCTAAGAGTGTGTTGTTTAACTTCCATATCCTATTGCCAAATCTGGGTCTCTGGCCCTTGCAGATTTCCAGCTTCATTCCACTGTGGTTAGAGAAATTATTTTGTATGATCTCGATCTTTCTGAATTCATTGAGACTTCCTCTGTGGCCTAGCATGTGGTCTACCTTGGAGAATGACCCACGTGTACTTGAGAAGAATGTATATCCTGCTGTATTTAGGTATAATGTTCTGTATATGTCTATTAGGCCCAGCTCCTCTAATATACCGTTCAAAGTCTTTGTTTCTTTATTGATTCTCTTTTGAGATGTTCTGTCCAAAGTTGATAGTGGTGTATTAAAGTCCCCAACTACAATGGTAGAGGCATCTGTTCCTTCACTTAGTTTTTCTAGTGTTTGCCTCATGTGTTTGGAGGGACCCTTGTTAGGAGCATAAATGTTTATGATTGTTCATTCTTTTTGAAAGATTATCCCTTTCACTAATATGCAGTGTCCATCTTTGTCTCTCACAATTGTTTTGCATTTAAAGTCTATTTTGTCTGGTATTAATATAGCTTCTCCTGCCCTTTTTTGGTTATTGTTTGATTGTAAGATTGTTTTCCAGCCATTCACTTTCAATCTCCTTAAATCCTTGGGTCTAAGATGTGTTTCTTCTAGACAGCATATAGATTGGATACGGAAATGTGACCTATCTTCCATTCTGAGTCTCTTGACAGGTGCGTTTACTCCATTGACAATCAGTGTTAATACTTTCAAGGAATTACTTATATTAGCCGTATCTTCTTTGGATTTGTGTTTGCCATATTTTGTTTGATTTTTTCTCTATTTGTCTTTTTAGTTGCTCTTACACTTTCCTCCAACTCTTTCTCTCTTGTTTTTTTCTTTCTTCCTGCACAATTCCCTTTAGTATTTCTTGGAGGGCAGGATTCTTTTTGGCATACTCTCTTAGTTTCTTTTCATCTGTGAATATTTTGAACTCTCCATCATTTTTGAATGCTAGCTTTGATGGATAGAGTATTCTTGGTTGGAAATTTTTTCTTTTAGTACCTTGACTACTTCATACCACTGCCTTCTTGCCTCCATGGATTCAGATGAGAAATCAGCACTTAATCATATGGAACCTCCCTTTTATGTGATGGTTCTCTTTTCTCTTGCTACTTTTAGTATTTTCTCTTTGTCTTGAGTATTGGAAAATTTGACAACTATATATCTTGGGGTAGGCCTATTGGGATTTATGCTGTTTGGGGTGTTTTATGCTTCCTGGACACGTACATGCATCTCCCCCAATAGATTTGGGAAGTTTTCAGCCATTATTTCCTCCAACATCCCTTCTGTCCCCTTTCCCTTCTCTTCTCCTTCTGGGATGCCTATAACGCATATGTTTGTGCATTTTGCATTAACATTCAGGTCCCTAAGTCCCTGCTGGATTTTTTCTGTCTTTTTATCGATCAGTTCTACTATCTGTTTGATTTCAGATGTACTGACTTCCACATCACTAAACCTTTCCTCTGCCTCTTCAAATCTGCTATTATTTGCTGAGAGTGTATTCTTGATTTCTTCAATTGCGCTGTTCATCACCATGATATCTGTTATCTTTTTGTGTATCATTGCAATTTCTTCTGTATTCTCTCCAAGTGTTTTCTTCATATTCTTAATCTCTTCCTTCACTTCATCAAATTGGTCCCTAGTATATATTTTGAAGAGCTTTAATTACTTGTTCGATGTTCTGCTCCTCTTCCCGGTTTTTAATTTGTTCATTGGATTGGGCCATGTTTTCATGATTATTGGTTTGTAGTTTTTTGTTGCTGTCTGGTCATCATTTTATCTTGACAGGTTTAATCAGCTGCTTAGCTTCTTTGTCTAGTCTTGGGGTTTAATTAGTAGTTGTTTTGTGCATGTTAAGTTTTCTCTTTGTCACTTTGTTCTTCTTATTCTATTTCCTTGTTGGTGGCTAAGTTCACTTGAAGGAAAATATTAGGGCCAGAAAAGCAGTAAGAAAAGTAAAGTATAATATTAGTATTGATAGTAAATATTAACAGAGCAACCATGTGAGAACTAGGAGAATGGATATTAGACTCATGTAAGCTGTGTAGAATTATAACAGTAAGAAAAGTGGAGTACCTAAAATGAGACAGTAAACTGATTATGGGGAGGAATATAGTATGAATTAAAAGGCCAGTGTGGTCAGGAAAGAGGGAAAAAGAAAAGAAAGGATAATAATATAAAGAGTGAATAAAAGAACGAAAACAGAACAAAGGTATTAGAAATAAAAAGTCAGAAAAATTGGGGGCCAAACAAACAGGTGGAATGTAAGAGAAATAATAACTGGTGGAGGATAGAAAGATGTAGAGGAGAGAAGTGGATTTGGCTCAATGGATAGAGCATCCACCTACCACATGGGAGGTCCAGGGTTCAAACCCAGGGCCTCATGACCCATGTGATGAGCTGGCCCAGTGCAGTGCTGATGTGCACAAGGAGTGCCGTGCCACACAGGGCTGTCCCCTTGTAGGGGAGCCCCATGCACAAGGAGTACACCCTGCAAGGAGAGCCACCCAGCATGAAAAAAGTGCAGCCTACCCAGGGTGGCACCACACACATGGAGGGCTGATGCAGCAAGATGACACAACAAAAAGAGACACAAATTCCCAGTGCTGCTGAAAAGAATACAAGCAGACACAGAAGGACACAGAGCCAATGGACACAGAGAGCAGACAACTGGGGGGGGGGGAACAGGGAAGGGGAGAGAAATAGATAAAAAATAAATCTTTAAAAAAAAGAAAGAAAGAAAGATGCAGAGGAAAGGGGACAGTGTTCGTGGCCAATATCAATACACACAGAAAAGAGGAAATTGAGGATGAGGAAACACAGCAAATGTGAAGTGCTCCCTGCAGCACCTAATATAAAAAAAATTAAAAAGAAGAGAAAGAAAGAAGAAAAAAAGGGGACCAAGGGGGGGGGGGGAGGAGAAAGCAAGAAAAATAAAAAGAGAAAGAAAATAAGAAAAAGAAAAAAGGACCATGGGGGGATGAAGAAGAAGGAAAAACAAGGAAACAAACCAAAAAAAAGGCCAGACAAAGTTTCGAGCAAGGAATCCTCTTTGCAGTTAAATAAAATACTTAGGAGTCTGACATTCCCCCTTTCTTCCTTCCTTACTTCCCTCTTTCCCAGGGCAGCAGGAAAGCTGCATGAGGGGTCTGGTAGGAGATTCAAGTGGGTCCTTGGCGAACCAGCTTAGCACTGAAAACAATGACTCTTAATTTCCAGAAAGAGAGCACCCACACCTCACCAGGAACCCCAAATACCCTATTGGAAGCTTGGAAAGCACATCCTACAGTCCCTCTCCCTTAGGTGTGCTACAGGAGGGCTAGTTGATTTTCTGACTCTACCTCCTCCCAGACCAAGTTTCCTATCCCAGAATGTTTATGTAAATTGGGCTTTCTCAGCAGATTCACCTCTCTTTTCTTCCTAGGCTCTCCCCAAGTCCCCTGGTATGCTCCTTCAAGCTCAAAAAAAAAAAAAAAAAAAAAGAGAAAAGGAAAAGGGGGGGGGACCAGAAAATTGAACCTGTACTCATTTGGCCCCTCTATACCTCCCACCTTATCCCTCCCACTCACAAAGTCAGTCCAAAACCAGGGGTTTAGGGTAATCCTGGACCTCAGGGAGCGCTGGATTCGGGAAAGTGAAGTCCGGGATATTACAGACTTGGGGTATGTGGGTCTGTGGAACGTGGGCTATGGGGCTTAGGGGACATGAACTTGGAGACCATGCATCTGGGGATCATGGGGCTTGGGAATGCTGCTGCACAACTGACAGTTTTCAGGGAACACTGTGGCTGCCAGCCCTGGGGGAAGGGTCCCACCTCTCCACAACTTCCAACCTCTGTGCTAGAAACCCACAATTCTCACTACTTCTGTTATAGTCTCTCCAAATTGATGTCCATACACCTCCTGCCTTGCAAGCCCTCCAGCAAGATTCCGACCCTACTCAGCTGCTCCTTTCCAAGAGAGATTATGAGGTGCACTCACTCAGATGCCATCTTGCCCCACCTTCTCCCTCAGTTTTTATTTATCTGGGAATGTCCTAATCTCTCCATTTCTAAAAGATACTTTTGCCGGACATAGAATTTTTGGTTGTCAGTTTTCTACTTTCCAAACTTTAAAATACATCATCCACTGTCTTCTCACCTCCATGTTTGTTGATGAGAAATTGAAACTCAATCTCATTGAGGCTCCTTTGTATGTGACACAATGCTCCTCCCTTGCAGCTTTCAGAATTCTTTGGCATTTGACAGTTTGATTATAATATGCATGGTATGGATCTATTTGGGGTTTTCTCTGGAGTTTAAGTGTCTTGAATATGTGTATTCATGTCTTTTGTTAAATTTGGAAAGTTTTCAGCCACTATTTCTTTGAATAGTCTACGTGACCCTTTCTCTCTTCTTCTTTGGGACTCCTACAATGTATATATTAATACACTTGATGGTGCCCCATAGGTTCATCAGGCTCTGCTCACTTTTCTTCATTCTTCTTTCTGTTCCTCAGGGTAATTTATTTCAATTATCTTATCTACACATTCTCTGAATTTTTCTTCTGCCAGTTCTCATCTGCTGTTGAACCTTTGATGGGATTTTTAATTTGTTATTGTGGTCTACAGCTCTGTCTGGTTCTTTTTCATAATTTCCATCTCTACTGATATTCTCTTTGTGTTCATACACTTCCTGTGTATGCCTACCTGCTGGGAGGCTCTAGTGCACCTCAAGGGCAGATAGGGCTCCCAGTGTATCAGCCCTAGTTCTAAGGAATAGCTGTTTGCAGGCAGTGTAGACAGAATTTGAACACATGGCCTGAAAATTTCACACATGTGAATGAGAGGCCCTTGTAATACAGGTTGAGCTGGGGTTAGGAAGAAGTGTAGAAGGCCAGCTTATCACATCTTGTCAACTTCTAGTATGTAACTCAAGTGGTCCCAGGATAATTGAATATGGTCTCCTACGTCATTATCAAGGTGTGTTTATCAAAGTTGGAGGATAGTATATCTTTCACCTACTAGCTTGTAGGCTGCTTTATAAGTTTAACATATTTAGACGTTAGCCACATGCTATGTCAGCCTTCGTTTATACTCTTGGGTCAGGCTTCAAATCCATAAATATTAAGTGTAGTCCTGTTCATCACAATTCCATTCTAACAAAAATTAGCAAATTATACTAACTGCTATGGAAAGACATTTAAGTTATATTAATTAAAACTATCCTTACATATCCTTATGGAGACTAAAATATTTGATCCCATTTGTGGAGGGTTGGTGGTGAGAGAGAGCAGGGGGGAGGATTTCCTCCTTCCATTTAAAAGCAAAGAGAAATGAAAGGCATCCAGCTAACCACTAACAGAAGTAATCTTCGGTACAGGACTTCAAGCAGTATTTGTATACTTAATTTTTGCTCACTTGCATTTTCTAATTTTTAACAATGAACATGTAATAACTTAGAAAATAAATATTAAGTGGAAAAATACAGCCTCAGCAGCATATCCCAGCCAGTTTTCTTAGGGAGGTTCAGAATGTCTGAGACCCTTGTGCAAGGGAGGACAACTTTGCCTTTCTACTAGGGTACCATCCCCAACTTTCTGAGAATATCATTGAAAAGGACATTTGTCTTTTCCTGTCCATGTCCCTTGGCCCAGTTACCGGAAGTGGCCATCTGAGCCCTGGGCCTCCACCTTAGCACATCACTTCTCGTAATCTTTTTACCGCTAAACATGTTCTTAAAGTTCCTGGCCCAGAGGCAGAGGAAGCTTAGAGAACCCTGGGAATTCACAGTGATGACAGGCATGCTGGGCCAACTGCCCCTATTCTGACCTGGAGCCTCTGGCTTACCATTTAATATATGCCAGCTCATGCCTTGACCCATCACTGGGGCAGAACTGCTTTTAACAGGGCCAGGGAAGAGGCAGCATATGTGAAAGTAACACGAGAGATTTAATTGAGCTCTCCTGGGACTTGGGGTCTCCCAGAGCTGGTGAAGGCAAATAGACCCTACTAGGCTGTTTTCTCTCCTGGGTTCTTACAGCCTGAGTAACATAGTTTAAAAAGTTAAAACAAAATACAGAAGCTTAGTTAATTTATGTCCACTTCCTACACTCTGTTTAATACATTAACTGTTTCCTTAACTTACGGGGGTGATTTTGAAGACTAGTCAAAGAGCATATTGTCTAGATGATATTTCAACTTTTTATTACCAATTTTATTTTGCAAAATGGAAGGAAAGAATAACAAGATTATATTGGTCAAAGATGAAACCTTTTATTAGTGAGAAAGAGTTAAAGAAACCCACACAATGTCTCCTTGACCTTTCGACCCAGTTATTCCAAATGGTAATTGTACATGAATGCTCGGGTCTAAGATGCTCTAACTGGGCCACAAACTTCATTACATTGATCACATTCTATGAAATTTGGAGTTCAGAGAAATAGTTGGGCATAAGGTCTCTGACCAATGCAACAGATAAAAGTTTGTGAGCTGCTAATTCTGTGATCTTGAGCAAATCACTCTTCTTCATCACTTTAACATCTTCATCTGCAAAATGGGCACAGTAATAGTATTTATCTCACAGGATTTTTAAGAAGCACAAAGAACAATGTGAAGGTAACATGCTTACATACAGAAAGGGAAAGTTACAAGCCCTTCCTTAACAGGAGTTCTTTTTACTTTTATTATTGGAAATATCAGGGCACTCTAGAATTGGCCTGAAAGATAAATAGACATAAAGCTTCAAGATGGGGTGATACACACCCTAATTCAAATCCAGATAGATCAGCCCATACCAGGCATTGTGGAAGGTGCCTTGTTAATTCATTCCTGAGATGTGCCTTTCTATGTCAAGTACCAAATTAAAGGTCATATGAGAGATATTGTTCTGATGAGATTCAGGCACAGAGCAGATGGCTAAGCATGCATCCCATCACTGGGAAAGAGTCCGTGCACTCTCACTCAGCAGTAAAGATTGATCTGTCCCATGGAAATAGGTAGATTGGTTCCAAGGATGTTACACAATGCAGAAGTTCACTTGATTAATGATCAACCGAAGACCACAAATGGTCAGATGATTAATCTTTACTGTTTTCATTGACGATAAGAATATTGCCAATTCAGTTGGAAAAGACTACCGAAAGGGGGTGTGAAACCTTGAAGCAGAGACAAATGTTACTGCCCAGAAGTCTGCTTCCTTCAGCAAAAGAAACATATTCATCATAGGATTACTGTCACCCAAAGAGAAAGCCTCCAAAATAAAGGTTAGGAGAAAACTAGCTTTCTCACAAGTTTATAAAGCCTTGCCCAAAGGGACAATGGAAGCAAAACTGTTCTCTGAAAAGAGAGGGTCAAGAATTAATGACAAGCTTAGCCAGGGCCAAGGGGTCGGAAATGACATAGGGGACCATGGAAGTTAACTGACATTAAAAATACTTCAAGTAGCAGCACTGGAATTATCATGAAACAAGCAGAGAGAAAACCTGAAACAGAAAGCAATACCCGGGTCATCCAGTGATATCAGGAAAACTGTAGGGTGGGGCGGGGCAGTATGTGAGAAAATGATGTTATTTACTGTGCTAAGGACAAAAGTCAGAGGCAATCCAGATTTCAAATCTGGAAAATAAATATTTCATGTAAGCTAATGGTTGAGCCAGCTGTCTAGAAGAAAACAACGGATTTAGGGACTGTCATTTTTTCCCAGTTTAAGAAGATCAAAGCCTACTTGCCACTTGTTCAAGACAAGACTTGAAAACAGAGAGAACATCTACAGTGAGGTCAATGTTCTACTGAGGTCTTGGTACCAGCTCTGAGGAAGGGTAATAAATTTAATAAATGTATATTTATCCACGGAGTAAATATTTACTGAGCCATTTTCCTGCATTTATATAGAGTAGAACAATGCAAATATAGAAATAGATGACCAAAAGCTTGAAGCCGGTTTTATCTGAGATTTATCTCACCCACAAACTGTTATCCCCATTGCATTTTCTAGTGCATGTTGATAGAACACTCAATGAGCAATAGCCCTTGGATTGAAAACATTCTTTCACCATCTCTTTGCCACTGAGTCTAACCTAGATGCCTGCTCATCTGATTTGAATCATCTTAATTATTTTAGAATTATTTAGATTTTTTAAAAAGCCTTTTTTCTTGAGAACAAAGTCCATGCAAAATCTTAAGCCCTGAAAATGTTCTGGCTGCTGTTTTAGGTGCCTCCAGATAAAGGCCTGGCTACTCCAGCACAATCTCAGTGGTACTCCAATACAATTCAGGGGACAAAGAGGTTTTCACTAATTACTCATAGATGATTAGGTTAAATCCCAACCATAACAAATAAACAAACCAGAATATTAGAAATCCAGAAAGGGAAGGTATCTGGATTACCTTCCTAATCCAACTGTTGATCCTAAGAAAAATAATTCCTGATCTTATTGGAACATCTCTATATACTTAAGACATCTTAAGATGGAGGGGTAAAAATTAAGCTTTTCTTTCCTAGAAGACTTAGGCAAGTAATTCCAAATTACTAAAAACCAGTAATTTGAGCCAAAAAATATCTATATAATGGAAAGAATTTAGATAGGGGGGTACGTGTGTGAGTGTGTATGTCCCTGCCCTGAATTTTGGGGACTAGACAAATTGCCACATGTTGAAGAACTTAGAAATAGCATCTATTGCCAAATCTAGCATATGTACATAGGCAAAACACACCAATGGTTATGTTTGAACTTTCATTTGAAAAATCTGGGTGCTTAAAATTATACCCAATATTTCTTGCAAAGTCATATTCTTGATGTGTTTAAAATGAATTTGCTAAGAACATCAAGGCAATGAGCAGCCTTGTTTTTTAAACACTGCTGGAGTATAGTTAAAAATATGTATATAATGGGTTGAAGTTAAAGAATCTCAAGTCCAAGTTGCCTGGGTGGCTCTCCCACTGGGAGGTCTGCCAGGTGCAGAGGCTGGAAATGCAGTTCTCCCATGTGCTCACCCACACGGACACCAGCTTTCTTCCTTCCCCAGCTAGAGTCCATCAGAGTTAGCATGAGTTTTCCTGACAACTTTTTACTAACATCAAAGACATTTTCTTGGAAACATAGGAAAAGAAACTACAGCATGCGTGAGTCCCTTAAAGTAACAAATTTTGTTTCTATTTCTGAGAAAATGTTTCTGAAGGTCCTCTGTGTATGCAAGAAAGGTTTTGGGTTGGCATTGAAGAAATGAGTACTTTTATTTTCTTGTCATTTTCATGGCTATCTTACAAATGCTATTTATTTCAAAAAACATCCTCATAGTGGTTATCGTTTCACTAGAGCATTGCAACAATCCAGGGAGGGCCCAGCTCAAACAGTTATATGTCCTTGATGAAGGAGGAAATCCAGGGCACATCAAGGGTCAGCGGCTTGCCAGGGTCTCAGAGTTAGATGGAATCCACAACTAGTAAAAGAATCGGGTTAGATGATATTACTGTTATTTTATATTATGTTACTGTTAGATTATGATATTAGCCCAACAATAACCTACCCAGCATCCCACACTGTACAGTAAGAACCTGAACTTTCTCAGTCTCCTGTGGCTACTCTCAAAAGAGTGGAGAGTACACAGGGGGTCTGGAAACCATTTGTTTCCTGGCCGTGTTCTTTGAGTATCACCTGGATTCTCTAAGGTGGTGTGCAAGAGGCCTCAAACAGCTGGTGATCTGATAGATGCCGCCTCAAATCTAAAAACAGATTAAACATTTAAAAATGAACAACTTGCTTCTAGTAGATTTAGATTCATAGGGGAATTTCTGCAAAGATTTTGAGGTGCTTGCTGCCTTATTTAATCAATATTTTAGTTTTTGGGTTTGGTGGGCATCTACTGTGTGTCAGGCCCTGTGCTGCAAACTGGTGTGCAACAAGTGTTCAAGAGCTGGAATGCACGGTCTGGTTTGAGCAAGGCAGACACAGTCCCTGACCTCCAAAGGCTTGCCTTGTAGTCCAGCACTGTCCAGTAGAAATATACTGTGAGCCACAAAGTTAAGCCACATGTGTAATTTCAGATCATAAAATGTAAAAGATGAAATTAATTTTAGCAATCTGTTATTTAACCCAATATATCCAAAATATTATCAAGTCAATATGTAATCAATATTAAAAAAGTATTAAGATTTTAAAAAGTTTTTGCTACTAAATCTTTGAAATCCAGTTTGCATTTTATACTCACAATACACGCCAATTTGGACTAGATGCAAAGTGCCTAATGTTAACCTGTGACTGGGAGCTACCATAATGGATAAAAAAGTCTGGGAGGAGATATAGACAAAAAAAAAAAAAAAAAGAAGTCAGGGGATTGAAAAGAAGAATCATTGGTGAGGATGGAGAGGAGCATTTTAAAGAGATTGGTTTTCCTACGGGGGTGTCAAGCCGAGTCCCACATTTCCTCAAATGTAAATTGTAAGTACATCAGTGGCTTTTCGCAATTTTTTTGCAGAGCTCAAGAAGATTACCTAAGTAGCTCTAATAAGGGATCAAGTTTGACATGACTAGAGTAGCTAATATTTTATTATTTTAAAATTCTGTAAGGTGCATCACATTTGGTGGGGGCAAAACATGTGGGTAAAGCACAGCACTCAAATGGCCTTCCCATGACGTGTGAGATGTTCAGTTTGGATCTCACAATGATTCTAGTTTCCTTTGAGCTCACTAGGGTCAGATGTGAAGAGTGGGACCAGCTCTTGAAGGCACCTGCCCAAGTGAGACAGGAAGACATTTCCTAAAGGGCCATCCTTCATGACCCTTAGCAGATGTTACAGAGGGAGGCTTAAATTCATCCCAGCCAAGGGCTAACCATCAGCATCTTGAAGGAAGGCTTGTTCTAGAGTCCATTCTTGATGACTGCTTAATTGAACAGCTGTGACTTATCTCTTGGAAGACCAGCTTTCTCATGGAACAAAATGTTTAATGCAAAAAAAGGATTTGACAGGCACTTTGTCCAACCTCCTTCACTCTACAGTTGGTGCATACAACACTGGAGAAGCTAAATAACTTGCCCCAGGTTACAGAGCCCTTCACCTGCAGATCTGAGAGTAAAAGTCAAGTTTCTCCTCTAAGGAGCCGTGGCTCTTCCTACAAAATTAGGTAGCCTTCACCAGAAAGCAAATGAAGGATTCACCTGTCATATCTTACTGGAAAAAGCACAAGCATCCATTATTTTTTAAAAACAAATTCCCAATAAAGTATAAGAGCCTCAGTTAGAGGTGTTTTCTTTTTGTGTTAAAATAGTCCTATGATCTTCCAGTTGGTGCTTTAGCGTTATATCCCCATTGGGGGCTGATGGGCTGTTACGAATGAAATTTTAAATTCTCAGAAATATCACTGGGAGCAAAACAGAATGGCTCAAATAGATGTTCTAATTTGATTTTGCATATTTTATGACTTAGGAGGTTTTTGAGAGATAAATTCAGTGAAAAATGGCTCTTACAAAACCTTTGTTTCTCTATTTCTCATGCCAAGGTGCTCATAACTTAAAATTTCTTAAAATTCAAAGACGTTAAAATTACAATTTTCTAACCTCTTGGGAGTTTCCCTTCCATTCTGCTTTCTGAGGGTAAACCTTTTGCTAGAAAAGCAGGATGTTTAAAATGAGTCACCATATAAGCTGTAGTATTGTTATTCATGCTAAGTCCAGGTCATTTCCATTTAGTGAGTTCAATCTCTTTTTGAATCCTTTGTTGTTCTATGAAGTTTAATAGCCATTCATATAGTCATTCGTTTATTCTGTTAATGTTTAGTGAATTTTTTTTTTATTTGTCACATAAGTACTGGTGGGTGGATGCTGACCAGGCTGAATCTCTGTCCCCAAGGAGTTCTCATTCTTGGAAGAGAGATGATATCATACGAAGAGTTACGTGAACAGATGCCCAAGCACAAGTGGTGTTGAGTGCCCAGGATGCAATGAGAATCACAGGGAACATGCTTTAAAATGGAAGGAAAGAGCATCCCCACCAGATGATCTTTAGGCCAAAACCTGAACAATGAGAAGAAAAAAGCCTGGCCCAAAAAAAAAAAAAAAAGGGAAGGCGCGCACAGGAAGCACTAGGAAAATTTGACCCACAAGAGTTCTGCGAGTAGAAATTACTCAACATGGTCAGCGTAGGAGGAAGGGGAAATGGGAGGAGGAGGCAGAGAGAATGGTGGGTGCCAGAGGTCAGGGGCTGGGTCACCGGGGGTCTCATGAGAAGCTTAGATGCCATTTAAATGCAATAACCACACACGGATGGACTGAAAACAAGGAAAGTTCATTCTCTCCCAGTTCTGGAGGCTAGAATTCTGAAATCAAGTTGTCAGCGGGGTCATGCTCATTCTGCAGGCTCTAGGAAAGAATTCTTGCTCTCCTCCCTTAGCTTCTAGGTTTGCCAGCAGTCATTGGTGTCCCTTGGTTTGTAGTGGCGCAAGGCCAGTCTCTGCTTCTGTCTTCACACGGCCACCTTCCCTGCACGTGCCTGGGTCTGTTTCCCTCTTACAAGGGTACCAGTCCTATTGGATTTAGGGTCCATCCCAATCCAGCATGACCGCAGCTTAGCTTGATTACATCAGCAAAGATCCTATTTCCAAATAAGGTCACAGGAACAGGTTCCAAGTGGATATGAATTTGGGGAGAGAGGAGGGCATAATTCAACCCAATCCCGGAAGCCACTGAAGCTTTCAGCAAGGGTGTGGCATGCTGCAACTGATGGTTTGAAAAGACCCACAAGCTGTTACATGGAGGCAAGACTCAACCCTGGTTGAGACCTTGCTGAAAATACTGATGTTTGGCTCCGCCCAAGACCCATGAAATCAGATGCTCTGTGGTCCGGCCAGCATTTTTTGAGAACTCTCCAGGTGATTTTAATGTGTAGCCTTAGCTGGGATCCACTGAGGAAAGTGGCCCTCTCACAGCATGGGACCTGAATTAGGCTCCCCTCCCCCCCTACATTTAACACAAAGGAAACCACTTAAACCTTTCACAGGGATGCAAGTGTTCAGCTTACGCTCAGGAATTCAACCACAAAAACATTCTGATCAATGACCTAAAATGCCGCCTTCTGAGTTTGCAGAATTACTGTGGGCCAACGCCCTCACCCACCATATATGATAGAAGCAGTTTATGATATTAATTACATATCTACACACACACAAAAACAAGCCACACCATTCAGCATACACACCTCTACTATGCACTCTTGGTTGAAAATGTCATTTGCTATGTACATATCAAAACAGTGCTGCTAAAGCCCTATTAGGGAAATATTTGGGGCCATGTGGAATCAGTTATGTCCCACCATCCTGGGAACTACCGAGTTGCAGAGCTGCATGAGCTGCTCTCCAGCAAACGAACCATATCATTAATTACAGACACCGCAAATAAAAACACCTAAAAGGCAAGCATAATATATACAATAAATAAAAAGGTCACCATTTGCAAAGTGGCCAGTTCCTTCTGGACCAATTGTCTCTCGTTTTCCTGGGCTGTAATTGGAGACTTCATTTGATTTATCACACTGAGCTGGGAAAGATCTTTCAGTTCACAGAGATTAGAGAGTTGTGAAATCCTGACCCCCAAAGTGCTTTCACCAAGTGCAGACAACACATTTCAGATTGGGTTTATTATTGAACTGACTATTCCCAACCAGAAAGATAAATTGCAGAGAATAACACTATCAAAAATCTTTTCCATCGATTTTTCAAAATGACAGTTCTGTTTTTAAGGGTTAATGAAACAGCCTGAGTTAGTACAAAATCAATTACAAGTCATGAATTCTTTTATTTTACGATAGTAATCACCATGTTCATGAAAAGCCAGTCTTCAGTGCTAATATTCCTTATGAAAAAGATGGATAGGTGTATATATATATATCATATGCATATACATGCAAACCCCCCAAATTAAAGGAAGTTCCTTAATTCCTTATTCAACCATCTGAATAATTCATAGGATGGAAATTAGGTTGCTAAACGCATCATTGTAGCAAGCGTTAAAATTTCCCTTGTAACTCTTCTGTGGTCCTCAATTTATAAGTGGAACATCAGCAATTAAATATCAATTATTTACTGGTCATGAGGAAAAATTTGAACAGTTTTGAAAGGTTTGTTCAGAGTAAAAGTTCAGACCATGCAACAGGCACCATTTATCGAATGCCTCTGAAGTGCTGGGGGCTCACAGGGACCAGCAGCTGCTTTGCTCGCAATATAGTCCCAGTGTCCTGGCCATCACTGGTGCTTAATACTATTTGATGATTGAATGGATACAAATCTTGAGACCAGCACCTTCCAGAGGTTGAGAGTGACCTGATGTACTTTCCTTGTATATACTGAAAACCTTAAGAAAATGAGTCATGCTACCTAAGGACTTGTCACACAATCTCCTACATGCCACACCCATCTTCCCCCCTAACAGTTATATTTGGGTCCAGTGGCAAAGGTTTAAGCTCTTGCCACTCTCTGAGGCCTGAGCATAACTCCTCCTCTCTGTTCTCCCCCATCCCATAGCAGGCCCTGCTTGGGTCCCACCCGAGGGAGTTCTGTGGCAGGACAACACTAAAGGACCGCTCCATCCGATAGTCTTCCCATGGCCCCGAGCCTGACTTACCCTACAGGATTTTATGATCTGACAACTGAGAGAATGATCACCTTTTCCAGGAGAACTTTAGCAGAAGAAAAGACACAGCCTGTGTTTAGTAGAAAGACCCATGGAGAAGATGGGCTGGGAAAAGGGTGGTACTGGGGATTGGCCGGGAGGAGTAGGAACCAGGGTTCTAAGGAGGAACACCATGTAACTCACCTTCCCAACCAGGGCCTGAGGGACAGGCTCCACCAGGGCTGCTATCTGCGTAGCTCAGATGGTAGGGTTCGTTTCGTTTCCTAGTTCCTTTCCATTTAGTTTTTTTGTTTTGTTTTGTTTTTTGGGTTTTTTAGCTATTTCTTCCCAAATCCTGAAAATCACATTGCTTTGTTGGGTCATGAACCTCTTTAAGGAACCCCTGAAAATCATAACCCTTCTTTCCAGAACAATGCTCAAGTGCAAAGACCCACAAAATGATGCTTACCACGTCAAGGGGTTGGTGAGACACCCCCCACCCATGGTTCTCAAATCAAGGACCCCACTAACCTTGATGTATTTTTAACAATTTTCAAAACAAGCCTTGTGCTCCATAGTCCAACATTCCACTCCCCCTGTATATTCTTTCCTTCCCTTTCCTAAACCGCAATGTTACCTTAGCAGAGAGAATATTAGAGCAACATATGGAGCCAATGGATGCCAAGCCAGTGGTTTCCCAGAGAAAAGAGCCACATGAAAGCTCCTTGAGCTGCATCCCCTGTATTTGTAACTGTTTAGTGGTTGGGGGTTTGGAGAAAATAACAGCCAATAGGTATCCAATCTAAATTTACAGAGGGGATAAAAGCAGCCAAAATGATAAAATGTCTCTACTTTGGAAAGGAACAAATACTTGAATCCACTGAGGAACCCAATTATTTTCACTTGGGTTTTATTAGAAGACTTCATCATTTCCAAGCATACAAGGAAGGTTAAAGAATGGCAAAAGCAAAAAGACTGGGGGAAAGGTTACAGGCTCAGGGAGGCCTCCCAAGAGTGTGGGGAGCATTTCCACTGAGTTGAATTGAAATAAATAATTGCCTAGATAATGTCTCATGGAGGCAGACTGGTGTTTAATTAACAGAGTCTCCATTCATAAAGTGCTGGGCGGCTCTGCCAAGCACCTTCATCATGGAGGGGGAGGCAGCAACATTGGCTGGGGGCAGAGTCCATCAAGAAAAAGAAGCCATCCATCAGTTTAGCTTTCTTTGCCTTTCATTGGAAATATTTCCATTTGCCATCTGAAATCTCTGGAGCCCCAAATTAAAGCTTCCTTCCTTGTTTATAATCTTAGGGCCACAGGAATCTCACATCCATCATTTCTCCTTGGCTGGGTGATCCCCATAAAACAAACAGAAGATAGGTAATTGGCTGCCCTCCTAATGGGGCCATGCATGTGAGAAGAGGCCCCATGGGGGCCCCAAGGAGCTACCTTGGGCTCCTTCTGATCTGAGAAGTTGGCTATCTGGCTGCAGCTCTGACAGTAATTGAAAGGCAGGCTCAGTTGCTGACTAGGTATGTGTACATGTATGAATAGGGTGCAGGGAGGGACATGAGGCCTGACAACCTTGAATGTGTCTCTTCCAGACAACACCTGGTGAGGGAGGACTGGAAGAAGGTGGAAATGGGGAAACCAGAGATTTCCACATGCATTGATCCTTCAGACAAAATAATCTGACCATTTTCACAGATTAGCCCATCTCTGGTTCAAAATGACTATTTTGGAATCCCTATTGGAATAACACTATTTAAATAAAAAATGGATACAAAAATCTTTGGAAGAACTATTAGTGGGGAATTGGATATTCATATAGTATCAACATATGACGACATAAACTACCTGCAGCCCATAAAAGAAACACATAGCAACTGCCATTGCCTCAAGTAGAGCTTGGTCTTGGCATCCATAACAGTGGAATCACCAGACATGACGTGCTTGTGACCAGATGCAGTGAGAGCACCTAGCATCTCTTATGATGTACTCATGCCAAAATGGTAAGGGGTTCTAATCGAACCTCAGGGTGAGAGGAAACAGGGAAGGGAGTTAGAGGAACGAGTTAAACCCAGAAAGTGGATCATTCTGCAGGACAATTGGCTTGGTCTCTTTAATAAGTTTAGATGTCTTGGGATAATAAGAGAAGTTTAGATGGTTTGTTCTGATTAAAAGAGACAAGATTAATTAAATAAAATGCATGGCTTTGGTGGATTCAGACTGAACAAAATAGTTAATCTGGGGACAATTATGGGAAATGGGAACATAGACTGGGCTTAGATGATAATGGGCAATTGTTAATCTTGCTAGGAGTTATATTGATTTGTGGTTATGCTGGAAAATGCCCTTCTTTGGGACTCATACTGAACTACAAATAAAGGGTCTTGAGGTCTACAGCTTACTTAATATACTTCATACTTCTGAAAAACTCATGAAGCAAACATGGAAAAATGTTAACAAGTGTTAAGTATAGGAAATGGGTATATGGATTTTCATTACATTGTGCTCTACTTTCCTGTTTGAGTCAAAATTTTATAATGAATCAAAAATGTGCAGAAAAAAAGAGTATAAGAGCACTTTCCAGAAAAGATTCAAGATGTAGAAAGGGGTAAGCCAGCTAATAGGAACTCCCATATTACAACCAGAGAGTAATATCAAAGAGGAGGTAATAAAGTGTAAGGCCCCCGTCATATGACCCCCCCAAAAAAACAAAAAACAAAAAAACAAAAAACAACCATTCATGGCTCCCTACTTTCCTTAGGATTAAGTCCAAACTCCTAGCACAGACTCTAAAGCAGGGATTCTTAACATTTTTTGTTCCACAGACCCCTTTGCCAGTCAGGTGAAAACCATGGACCCCTTGCTAAGACCACACTCTACTGTGTATTATTTAATAAATATATCACACCTGCACCAACACATCCCCACAAGAATAATGTTTTCTTGAATTTACAATTCAAGCTCATAGACTCCCCTGCTAAGAATCCCTGTTCTAAGGACATACACCACAGGCCCTGCCTGCCTCCCCAGCAGCACGTGCTGCCCTTGCTCCCGTCACTGGGCTCCAGACACTCTGGTTTCCTCAGGTCCTCCGTGCCTCGCCCCGACTTCCGTCTCAGCCCCTGGACTTGCTGCGTGCTGCCCCTGCCTCTGGAGCACACAGTCAGCACACCTCCCCCCAGCTCTGGTCAAGCCTGCATCCCTGCACATGCCTCATTCCCACTCAGTTTCTTCTGGGTAGGAGTCACCCCTTCCCCTTGGACTCCAGCACGTCAGAAGAGAAGCCCAGGCCACTTCCTTTGTTTGGGATCCGCAGTATATCAAAAAATGAAGAAGTGCTTCAGAAGCATAACAAAATTGTATCATCTCAATGTTTCCCTTTAACAAATTGGTTTAATACACACAGATATACTACGTTGTCCATATTACACCATCGTTTGCCAATAAAATCAAATTTAAGTTTTTGAGTGTGAAGCCAAGGCCAAAAGACTTGCTCCCCACAAGATATGTCCTGCTGTATTGTCACTGCTGATTTACTCTCTGGTTCTCCCTTAGTTTTCTACAGCTATTGTGACTTATTACCACAAATTTAATGACTTAAAACAACACAAGTCCATTATCTTACAGTTCTGTAGGTCAGGAGTCTTCTACAGGTCTCACTGGACTAAAACCATGATGTTGGCAAGGCTGGAGGCTCTAGGGAAGAATCATCCAGGCCGTTGGCAGAATTCAGGTGCCTGCAATTGTAAACACCAGTTGCTGGCTGTAAATTCAGGGTCACTCTCAACTCCAGAGACAACCAAATTCCTTGGTTCGCCCCTCTCCTGTCTCATCTCTCTCAGACTGCAGTTGGGAAATGTTTTCTGTTTTTAAGGACATGTGACTAGATTGACTGCAGCTGGGAAAGGTTCTCTGCTTTTAAGGATGCATGTGATTAGCTTGAAGATTGAACCCACCTGGATAATCCAAGCTACTCCACATCTCAAGGTCTCGAGAACCTTAATCACATCTGCAAACTATCCCTTTGCCTCTAAGGGTCAATGGATCAGGACGTGGACATCTTTGGGGGCCATTTTTCTGCCGAACCATAGGCAGCGACTTAGGCTTTGTACTCATGATATTAAATGTTTTCTATATTATTGTTACAATGACTGTCATTATTCATTGCTTATTTAGATCCATCAAGTTGCAAATCCAGCTCAGATTTTTTTGTCAGATCTCATTTGATTCCTGTGAGGTAAGCTGGGAACATGGATAAGAGCCAGGAGAGGGGAAAAGAGGCTTATCCAGGAAAAGAATAACCAGCTCTACAGTATAAGATTGAAATCCAAAGCCACGTAGTTAAGCTCCAGGAGAAACTATCCCAAGTTGGAAAATCAAGTAATGGTTATACTATTTTATGATTTATAATTATTGAAAGTAAATTGCTAAAAGGATTCTGAGGATTAGACCTGAAGAGGTAGGGGGAGTAAGATTTTTCTCCTGAGACTTCTGGTATTTTTTTGTGTGTATACTTTAGCCATGTGTATGCACAGTCAGTGCTTTGAAAGTGATTAAAAATGTGATAATTAAAATCAGTCCAGCCACATAATGGAATCTCATACAATTTCTAAAACAATGAAATTATGTATGTCCGTTTATAAAAGAACTCCAAGTTATGTTGGTAAGTGAACAGAGAAAAGCATAATCCTCTCTGTGGAAACACATACACACAACACATAAGATACATTCAGTTAAGCAGCTATGAAGAGAGTATATTTGAAATCTCTGAATGGAATAACAAACGGAAAAAAGCCCCACAAAACCCATGGTTATATTTGGGAAGAAGGACTTGGGTGGGTATGGGAAAGAAGCTTTTCAGTCTGTTTTCTTTTTTGTACTGCTTATTATATATATATATACACACACACACACATATATATCACTTTGTCTTAGAAATTGACAAAGGTCATCTGGGTGTGGAGATTTTATATAAATACTTTTGTTGAATTTTAAAATTTTTATTTCTGTTTTAAAAATGAGTACATTTTCTATTTTAAAACTATATGAGAAATCAATGAAATGGAAAACATAAATACAATAGAGAAAATAAACACCATAAAATAGTTTAAGAATATTAATAAAATTGATAAGTTGCTATCAAGACTGTCATTAAAAGAGAGAGAGAGAGAAATGAGAAACTACCAGGAAAGAGACGATATCACTAAGATTCTACAGGTATTTCAAATCAAATGAGGTGATGTAATGAACAGCCTTAGGTCAAACAGATTTGGAAAATAGATTTTGAAATTTGATGAAATGGATAAGTGCCATGAAAGATACAAATTATGAAAGCTGATTAAGAAACTGCATGTCTGAATGGCCTGATAGTAAAGAAATTGAATTCATTATTTAAAATCTCCCCACAAACAAATAACTTCATTGGTGAATTTTTCCAAAAATTTTAGGAAAAGATAAACCAGTGTTATGGAGATGATTCTAGAAAATAGAAAAAAGGAACCCTACCTAATTCTTTCTAGGAAGCCAATAGAAACTGATTCCAAAATCTCACAAAGATTTACAAGAAAGAAAAATTAGAGAACAAAGTCTCTCATGAACAGGGATGTAAGAATGATATAAAATATTAGCAAATAGAATTAGTGTCGTACGAAATAGATAACATACCATGACCAAATAGGGTTAATTCCAGGTTTTTTAACTTGCAAGGGTGTTTTAACATTTGAAACCAATGTAATTCAGCACTTAAAGGGGAAGGGAAAAAAAATTTTTGCAAAATTGAATACCTATTCATGATAAAAACTATCCACAAACTAGGAATAGAAGGAAACTTCGTTTGAAGAAAAACTCTACCAAAACCCAGGACAAACACCGTACAGAATTGTGAGGTATCAAAGGCACTTCCCATGAGATTGGGAAAGAGAACAAGGAGATAGATTCCTGACTGAAAGAGGTAAAATTTATAAATGCTATTTTTTAAAAATAATATATTTAAAAATATATTTTAATGAAAACAGAGGGAAAAAAACATAAATATTTAGCTTAGCTGAAAACATTCTAGAAGGATGTGCTAAAACTGTTAACAACAATTATTTCTTAAGAGGGGAGGGGGCTAGGTTTGGAGGAAATTTTTCAAATATATTTTTATTTTTGCTGATATCGTTTAAAACTATGAGAATATATTAGTATAATATTATTATAAAAAAATAATACAATATTGTCCTGTTCTAAGAACAATTTCTAGGAAATTATTACTTCTGTGATCTGTGAAAGTATTTCCACATGGGTATTTAACCTGGTGGAAGGAACTGAGAAACGAGCTGCTCATTTATGTATATTCAACAAACAAATTCATGAAGATGTTATTTCTGAACTGAAGATACTTACCATCCCATGTGAACTAGGACATTTGGAATATGCAGATACTTATCTGTGTTGGTTCTGGAATTACTCTATTTCAGGGGTTCTTAACCTTTTTTGTTCCACGGACCCCCTGCCAGTCAGGTGCAAACCAAAGACCCCTTCTCAGAATGTAGTGGCAGATAGTTTTATGACACTCAACTAGCATAAGACCTAACAACTACTGTAATTTTGAAGTATGGAAAAGTGTAAGTGATTTTTTGAGATATCCAACAACTGTAATGGGATATGAAATGACTACTACTGTAATTTGTTGCATACATTTATAAGTGAAAGAAATGCTAGATTTCGGTTAGAGGTCAGAGACACTAAAGATAATAAGTTGATTTTTTTTTCAATTCAAGCTCACAGATACCCTGAAATTTTCCCACAGACTCCCAAAGGGACCCCTAGTTAATAGTCCCTGCTTGGGTAGTAGATGTGGCTTAAACAGTTGGGCCCCCACCTTCCACATGGGAGGTTTGGTTGCCAGAGCCTCCTAAGGAAGACGAGCAAGACAACGAGCTAATGTGACAGGCTGACATGGTGAGCTGAAGCAATGAGCTGACATAAACGAGGAGACATAACAAGAGACATAAGCAATTGGGAGTGGATGTGGCTCAAGAAATTGGGTGCCTCCCTCCCACATGGGAAGTCCCAAGTTCAGTTCCTGGTACCTTCTAAAAAAGAAGATGAGCAGACACGGAGAGCATGCAACAAATAGATACAGAGAGCAGACAGTAAGCACAAACAAAGAGGGAGGTGGTGGTGAAATAAATACATAATTTTTTTTTTAAGAATCCCTGCTCTATTTTAACCAATGAGCATTTTTACGCCATGTGGCCGCAAAGGGGCTATGAAAGTCAGAGTACTGGTGAATGGACTCAGGACTCAGGCATTAGGGACAATCAAACAAAATAACCCAGCTTCATTCACCCCAGCTTATCCAAGAACAAATTCCGTTCTCCTTGCAGGTACAGTTAAAGTCTGTCTGGTTGGTCCAGATAAAAACATATTCTAGCTGTGAATTAATGAGGCCATATTGTTCACCACTAGAAAGATTTAGCCTCAGAGGACAGAACACGGATATGAGTTTCTGTAGAGTCTAGGCGCAGAAATTGCTGGGTTCTCAGCCTTGGGACCCTGGGAGCCAGAGATAAAAGGGGTGCTGTCTATTCAGGTTCTACACAAGGAGGTCATATTAGTGCCGCCCCTCTCCAGACAGGAGCAGCAGGTACCTGCTTCTATAGAATCCTACTGGACAAACAAACAGATGTCCTCCAGTTAATCTTCAGCCACTTCTAAATAGAAGATTACTAGGGGACCCATCTCCATTAATCAAATGATTAACAAAATAGTGAAGACCAAGAGAAGGAAATACTTTTCATCTACAAAATCAGTGTGAACAGTTCAAGTTCCCTAACCTGTGCATTCGGGGTTTCTTTGGGCTGGTGTGACCAGATAATGGGTGTGGCTTCTTAGGATCTTAATTTCAGAGGGGGTCTTTGAGATCAGTCCCCTCCTTCCTCAACTGGATTCTGCCAAGAGAGCAAGACTGGATCAAAATACCTATAAAAGACTTCATAGGATGTGCTCTACCCCATAGATATCAACCAAATAATGGAAGCAAGTACCTAGGCCCTTGGATGTGGAGGTCTTTCTCCCCCCCCCCCCGCCCCCACCACTGCATAAACAACTAAGGCAGGGGATTACTCCTTATGATCTATCCTAATGACATCACTCTGTAAATCACAAGCTTCCTGCCTCCTATGGAGGTCCCCTGATGAAATTTACAAGGAAGAGGAACAAAAAATCACATGGCCTGAATCAAAACTCCACTCTGCATAGCCAAAATGCATCTCTACCTCGATTAGTATCTTAGCGTATGTCAGCTGCTTTTGCAAGATGCGTACAAACTGACTCACCCTGGGATTAGAAGTATCGTGGGTCAAATGACATTTCCAAGGGCCGTGCTAAGGCTAAATGTTTAAGCAACAAAGAGTGGTAGAGGAAACTAGGGCTGTTCTTCCTGGAAGCAAGTCAACTTTGCGGTGATCTAATTGGTGTTTCTAGGAGTCTGAGGCGGTCTGACCAAATTGATCTAGACAGCCTTTTCCCACTTGCAACAACACAAAAACTAGATGACATAATTCACAGTATAGGAAATTAGGAGCAGATAGGAAACACACACAAGACTACTGTATTTCTTCCAAAGGGAACACACATATTGAATAGATTACTAAGGAGGATCCTCGAAGTTGGCAAAATCAATTCGTTCAAGAGATAGCAGCAGAGCACTGGAGAGAATGAAGGCCAGAGAAGAGAGCAAAAAGCATGAAGACAGCAGTATCGTGGGCTCATTTGGTCATCTCATTTCTAGAATTTCTGTCACTTCCGTGAGTTCGGTAGCTCTATAACTCAACTTTGACATGTAAGGTAATGGGGCTTTGCCGTCTAAACATCTAAAACTGGGTTAATGTCTTAATTACTTTCCATTGCCTATGACAGACATTTTTTTTCTGTAAAATTGAATGAAAGAAATTAAGTTGAAGCAAATTACTTGTAACCACCCAGAAATTTGGGCTTATGGAAATACTTCAGAGCAAAGTGGCAAGAGTAGGTTTCCTCTTAGTCAAGTCCAGCACATCTCTTGCAAAGTGGTGGAAATGTTTTCTTCCTCATGAACCAGGAAAAAGTATATTTTTGGAGCTTTGTGACTTGGTCAAACAAGGCAAAATTTACTCAGCAGGTCCACAGACACCAACATCTTTCAACATACTCTTGTTTCCCATCTTTGAGAAAACATTGGTAAATTATAGATAGCCTTGAAATAGACTCTTCTCATGAAAGTGAGGATGTTTTTCTTAAAAGTGAAGATGACATTTCCTCAGCTACCCCACATCAGTGGAAGACAAAGGTAGAGCGACACCCACTGCACAAATGGAACTGCGAGCACTTGGGTTTTGCACAAGAATCCAAGTGTTGATTTTTGCTGGGAGAGCTGAAATAGCAGGTATGCATGCTCAAAACCCCCCGGTTGTGCCTCTTGGGATCAGCACAAGTGAGGATGCAATAAAAGCTTAGCCTGATGTGTTTGGATGGCACACAACTATAAAAGAAGGGACGCAAATAAACTGTAAGTCTAGGTCCTTTAGTTGCTCAACAAGCCATGTTGTGTTTATTGCAACTGCTCCATCAATCTTCTCTTACTTCCTGAAATGGTTCCAGGTCATGATACAGAGGAGTAGATTGTGCCTCAGATCTGGGATGAAAAGATATCAAGATAATGAACTAGACCAACAGACTAATCCAGTTTGTATTTGAGAGAATGCCCTTTTTTAGACTCACTGGAGCAGAGGGCTTCCAGAGGAGAGGAATATGCTAGAGGAGGAAATCTACAATTATATTTGCTTTGGGGCAGAAGCCCAGCCTGGCAGCAATATCATTAAGTCATCAAAAACATGTTGGAGCTACTCAGACAAGGATTAGAATCCTGGACAATTACTTTAATCTCTAAAATTAAGATTCCCTATTTATACAATGATGTATTACCTACCTCAAAGGATTGTTCTGAGCATTAAAAAAAAAAAAGTTAATTCAGAAGTGCCCAATCCACTACCTGGAGCACAGGAATCTTTTATATATCGATAAACCCTATTATACAAATAGCTCTAATTCTAATTGCTTTGGTCATCATCAAACCAAAGACCTAGTGAAGCAAATGGGCTTTTGAAGGAGCAACTCTGCATTGCTCACGCCTATGAAAAATCAGTTATTTTGAACCCAAGAGAGATGCCAATATTCTGATACTGGAAAGGTTTTCTAATATTAGGATGATTCGTACAAGACAGGTTCCATAAATATTATCCAACATGTGGAGCCATGATGTGTACAAGTTGTCAGTGATATTTCTCAAAAGAAGCAGGACATGATTTGTGGGCTGTCCTTTGTAAGAAGCTACAGAGTCACCCACGTGTAGTTTCTGATAAGAGAACAGTTACAGGTTCATGAGCATGATTAAACACCTTCCATCTACTCTCAACAGAGACTTAATTAAAATATACTATTTCCTTGACTGCTTTTGCCAGACTGCAGAGATTATGAATGGTTACTGTTGCAATTATTAATGAGAATAAGTGATTCCAGGAATGATATCAGGAATTATAATAATGGTGCTTGCAGAGGCTAAGGGAAAACAATTAACAATGCAGAAGAGATTAGTCTTTCTTCCTAAACTGGGATGGATACTAACTCTTAATAGTTACATCCTCAACTATTTAAAATATTTTCTCTATTCTACTGACTCTATGACTGAAGGGATCACCTTGCAGTCGTAGACAAATTTTATAAGGATGGATAGCACAATGTTAACAGTAAGGTAGCAGAGTGATTGCTATTTCCTTCTTTGTTTATCTCTGTCTCAAAGCGCCCTGCAAGGAGAGCCACCCTGTGTGAATAAAGCACAGCCCGCCCAGGAGTGGCCTGCTCACATGAAGAGCTGAAGCAGCAAGATGATGCAACAAATAAAGATATGCATTTTCCTGTTGCCACCTAGGGTGCCATCGGACATGAAGGAGCACACAGTGAGTAGACATAGAGAGCGGACAAAGGGGTGTGGGGGGAAAAATAAATAAAATAAATTTTTAAAAAAAGTTTCTACAATGAACAGATCTACAGAATAATCATAGAGAATAGAAGCTCTGGCTCACAAAGATGGGGCGTGTTTTTCTGCTTAACCTCTGGGCCTTGGTTTCTGCACCTGTACAGTAGGGGTTTGACACTCCCACGTTGGGAGGATTACCTGAGATCACATAGCAAGTATGCAGTAAGGTGGCCATAAATGGAAATCTTGACTGTGTTTCAGTTTTCAGGTTAAAAAAAATATTTCTTGACTTGAAGAAACAAACCTGGGTGAAGAAAAATATGAAAGTGAATGAACCTTAAAAGATTGAAATTAAAATACACATAGGAGACAAAAAGGAATAACCTTTTATTCCTTAAGAGGTAAATGATGCCTGGCATATATAACAATGAGGGCTTTCTTCCTGCATCGTGACTGGCAGCTACCCCCGACTTTCTCCAAGGTTAGCTCAGCTCATCCTCCCCCTGAGTGCAGTTCAGAGTGGGCATAGTCACCTTGACTTGCAGAGGAAGAAATTGAGCCCAGGGAGGTGACAGATAGTTCGAAAGCTAGAATGAGGACTACCAGCCCCTTTTCCCCCGACATTTGACATTTTACACAGAATCCTGCTGGGGAGGTAGGGCCATAGTCTGCAATTGTGATGTTTGTGCACTGCTGCAAGGAGCTGCTTTGGTTTGGGCTGAAGTCCAGCACCTGTGTTGAGTGCATTTCCATTGGAGAGGCGCAAAGGCTCTGCAGATGCCAGGCCGTGTGCAAAGTACTGTGTCCACCCAGAGGGGGCGCCTTTGGCTAATTCAAACAAAGGAAGACTATTGGCTAGGTGAGCCCTCTGCTAGGCTGCCTGCCCTTCTTTTCTACGGTTTCCTGCTGGGGGAGATGGGGGACATTACTTTTCTTTTTATATTATAGCAATGCAACCTTCTTTCCAATTTGCTTTTTTTCCCCTTCCTTTTTATCCCCTCAGGGTACAGAATGATGGTGCAGGTTTTGAGATTGTATATGTAAATATATATTTACATACTGTCTTTAAATCTTTTTGTTGGGTTTTATCTAATATGCTTTTCCTATCAATTAGACAGGGGTATTTACAAGATTAATTTTTTATCTACATGCCTCATTATTTACAATTCTCAGTGACTCTGGTTTGTTTGAAAACTTAGATATCTCACTTCTCAGACCAACATCCAACTTGTTTCTATAAATAAAAGGCCTGGAGGCACTTAATTTCAAAGACTCCCCTACATGAAGTTAAATGGAATGGCCTGGAGTTTTCTGGTATTAATCTATGATTTTATTTTAAAGAGTAGTATTATGTTGCCACTTCATTTTATTATGATTTTTTTTAATGTTCTGGGATCACTCTTGAAATGAGAAAGGTTATAATAATAAATGATAACTCTTAAGAATGCTAAGGCTTCTCTAATTTCTGCTTATTTTCATGAGAACTCAGGACAATATTGTTTGGTTTTCTAACCTTATCATTTCCAGCCAGCTGAAGCCGCAATAGGCTATTTGCAATCCTGAGCGATGAGGCCACCCGTCCCGTCCATCCTGGGGCCTGGCGGGTCCTGACTTGGTATGAAACGGGGTCATTCTCACTGGGCTTTGCTCTTGATGAAGGAGGTTGACGTGAGTCCGATTTTTTTTAGAAAAGCATGAGGTTGTGTCCCCTAGCTCCTTCACGGGGCTAGGAGCCAGGCAGATGCTCTTACAAGCTTCAGACTGAGTTTCAGGGTCTGCTGTTCGCGTAATCGTCAGCACCCAGATGGTGGGGCTGGGGCTTACCCGCTCAAGTATTCCCGGCATACCTACCACTGAGCTTTGCGACAGGAAAAACCAATGTTTTCTGAATCAAGCCAGCAAGTGCTAAGGCCAACAGCATATAAGAAAGAGGTTGAAAGAGATGGGAAAAAAAAAAAAGGTGTGGAAAAAAAATATCAGAAGAGGCAGAACATTGTGTTTAAAGGAAAATTCCATTTTTTCTTCTGCTCATTCATTCATTCATTTCTTGAATGTTCTAAACTATTTTAAGACAGTGATTTGGGAAAATTTGAAGGAGGAGACCCATGAGCTAAGACCTGAAGAATAAGAAACTTGGGATATAGTGATAAGTAAGAAAAGGCAGAAGGAAGAACAGTGGTAAGGGCAGAGTTTAGAGTTTGAAGGTTGGACTTAGGGAGGCGTGAGAGGTGTCCTCTGATGCAGTTGAACTTCCTTCCAGCATGGAAGAGTAGCCTGAAGCACAGTCACAGCAGCCCTTGTTCATAGTCCTTCCCCAAAACACTGGTGATGAATGAGAGGGTACAGCATAATCTATTAGAGAGAACCAGACCCTGTAGCCAGGCAGCCCTGGTGCAAACAGCAGCTGGGGTCCTATGACTTCCTTTTTCTGACTCTTCTTGCTTTTGTAAAATAGGGGTGCCAAGAATGATACAATAGCATTGTGCAGGTTGAGGGTGACTGGCACAGACAGTGACAGGCATAAAATGGATGCTCGGTAAGGCTAGGTGTCCCCTTGTCACCCATCCTGAGCAACCTGGAGCAATCCAATTGTCTTCTGACAAATTGCGAGTTAAAAAGCACACCTTTGATATGTTTCCAAATAAAAAAAGATCTGATTTAATTTTTAGCAGCCACAGCGTTCAGTTGGTCATTCCCTGAGTATTCTGGTTATTTGTTGATTAAAGGTATCGTGTTTCTTTTCTTAGCAAATTCCTGGCTTTTCTGGTATTTGTCCTGCACTTATGTCCTTTGAAATCTACCGGTCTGATCCACCTTGGCCAACCTTTTCTGATGTCCTCTACACGGCCTCCTTGAGTACGTGTGGAAACTTTCATGCACAATTGAGTTAACTTTTAAATTGGCCACTTGTGCCTTCTCATTGAAAAGCTAAAGGTCATTTGTATGCACTACTTCCATGAAAATTTAATGGGCAGTTATTTTCCACATACATGTAGAAATAAGAGTAAAAGCCAAGGAGAAGTCTTTGTTACAAGATGCACTTTAATTTATATTTTAACCTTTTTATTATCCTCGCCAGAAAGTTTTTCTAAAAAGCGAAGTTCAGGTCAAATACAACGTTTTATCTACAAGGACCAGTGTAATATTTATATTTGCATTTCCCTATATTTGACTTATCTCTAAATGGAAGAAATTTGTTTCATTGGTTGTGTGATAATGGAGTAAATGCATACTTATGAATGCACTTTTTAGGAATATTTTAATCATGTAAATAATCTTTAACAATAGTTTTGGTCACTATTAATGCTATCACTTCTCTCTAGACAAATGGCAAGACAAGTAACATGAGTGAAAAATAAATCTTTGTTGTTACATTTAATTTTTCTGAGATAATTGTATATTCACATGCAGCTCTATGGAGTAATACAAAGAAATCCTTATCCTTTTCTTCCAATTTCCCCCAATGGCCATGGTTTGCATAACCGTGAGTACAGTATCACTATCAGGAATTCCATACTGATAAAATCCCACCCATCTTATCCAGGTTTCACCAGTTTTATGTGCACTCATTTGTGAGTATGTTTGTGTGTATTTAGTTCTATGAAATTGTATCATGCATTTTCTAATATCATGAGATCGCCAGCACCACGGTCAATACACAGAGCAGGGAAACGGACTTTGGCCCAGTGGTTAGGGCGTCCGTCTACCACATGGGAGGCCCGCGGTTCAAGCCCCGGGCCTCCTTGACCCGCATGGAGCTGGCCCATGCGCAGTGCTGATGCGTGCAAGGAGTGCCGTGCCACACAGGGGTGTCCCCCGCGTAGGGGTGTCCCCCCCGTAGGGGAGCCCCATGCGCAAGGAGTGCACCTGTAAGGAGAGCCGCCCAGCGCGAAGGAGGGAGCAGCCTGCCGAGGAATGGCGCCGCCCACACTTCCCGTGCCGCTGACGACAACAGAAGCGGACAAAGAAACAAGACGCAGCAAAAAGACACAGAAAACAGACAACTGGGGGAGGGGAGGGGAATTAAATAAATAAAAATAAATCTTTAAAAAAAAAAAATACACAGAGCAGTTTCATCATGAAGCTCCTGAGTGCCACCTTTCCATGGGCACATCCACATCTTCGTCATCCCTAACCCCTGGCAACCATGAATCTGTTCTCCTTTTCTATAAATTTTTCATTTCAAGGATGTTATATCAATGGAATCATATGATATATAACCCTTTAAGATTGACTTTTGTCACTCAGCATAATTCCCTTGAGTTCTAGCCAAGTTGTTGCATGCATCAACAGTTCATTCCATTTTATTGCTGAGCAGGATTCCATGGTATGGCTGTAGCACAGTTTGTTTAACTGTTCCCCCATTGAAGGACATCTGGATTGTTTGCAGTTTGGGGCTATTTACAGGTCTCTGCATGAACATAAGTTTTCATTTCTCTGGGAAATGCCCAAGAGCCCAATTTCTGAATCATTTGGTAAGCACATCTTTAGTTTTATAAGACACTGCTGTGCTTTTTCCAGAGTAGCTGTTTCATTTTACATTTACACCAGAAACTTCATTGTTTTTATCTATAAAATTGGGGGTTATTTGTTACTATAGCACAACCTAGCCTGACTAATATATGAGCAGATTATTTTCTTACTTCAAGGTCATTACCTAATCACATTGAACCTTAAATATGAAATGAGAGGTGTCTAATGAGATTTTCTTTTATTCATTCATTCATTTACTAATTCATTTATTCAATAGCTAATGATTGAGCACATATACTATGCTTAGGACTATAATTAGTGCTAGGGATCCAATAGTGGGGAAAACCCAGACTTCTGTTGGAGGTAGGTGTCAAGTGGGAAAGCAGATGATAAAATGTAGACAAGGAGAACAGTCCTACAAAGGAATTTCACATGATAGCATGAAGGTACCAAAGCAGGGTACTAATGTAGCTAAGTCTGGAAAGATAGGATTTTGGTTGGTAAAATCCAAGAAAGTGATGCTTGAGGTGAAGTCTTAGGAATGAGTTTACTAGGTAAAGAAAGTGGGTGTGGAGGGTGGAGGGGGAGAGTAACACCCTAGACAGAAGAAACAGCCTGGTAAAAGTCTTGTGGGCATACAGAGCATAGATTCTTCATGAATTGAAAGATGAAGGTGGCTAAGTAGTGAGAATGTGAGTCTGAGAAGTGTAAGATGAGGCCAGAGACCCTCAGGAGCCAGAATACCCAGAACCACAGGGGCAACATTAGAGATGTCAAAGCGGTGGGAATCTTTGACGGTTTTAACAATGGGAGTGACATGAGAAATTTTGAGCTTTTAAGGTATCATTCTGGTTATTGTGTGGAGAAGAGACATAATGGAGACCAAAGTGGATGTGTGGAAATGAAAATACTTGAAATTAAAGGATGCCAGGATGGAGGAGAGAAATCAGTAGATAGACATATGGGACTCTATCATATCTCTTCTCCCCCAATATTTCTCAACTTCCAAAAATAATAAAAAGATGATAACAAAAAGGAAATGGTCAAGGGAGGGCCAAAATGCTTTGCAGAATAGACTTGAATCTTTTGTCAATACTCAAAAGATACCATAAAAGGCACGAGCATGTAAAATAGCAGGATTTCAATGGACAACTGATTTTAGCTAAAAAGGACTTAGTGGAGCCAATGCTTATCCTTTATTCTGTAGAGCAGGCCTGATGAGTTAAGCACATGATGAGTGAATATGAAAAAAATGGAAAAGATGGAAATCTGAGTGTGATTTAACTGGAAAGGGGAAGTCTCAGAGCCTCATTGTTCAATGAACTCACTTGTTGCTTACTTCCTGTTGGATGTTTCTGATAGAAATGCCAAATATCAGGCTTACTCTCCCTGAGATTCCATGTTTTTCTCTTCCTAAGAAGAAAACATAAGCCAGCCCATTTTATCCAAGCTCCGGAAAGATATTGGGATGATAGCACCCAATGCTCAGAAGTATTAATAAAAAGAAGAAAAAGATGCCATGGAAGCTTGCCACCTGTGACATGGCAGTTCTTCATTCTGAAATTTGGCTTCTGAGTGTCTGCTGATGGCAATGGAAAGCTTCCCAAAAGACTCTTATCTTGAATGAATTTAAGGGAGTGGGAGGAAGAGATGTGATGTGGGGGGCATTTTCGGGGGTTGGAGTTGTCCTAGGTGGTGCTGCAGGGACAGTTGCCGGACATTGTATGTCCTCCCATGGCCCACTGGGTGGACTGTGGGAGAGTGTGGGCTATGGTGTGGACCATTGACTATGAGGTTCAGCGGTGCTCAGAGATGTATTCACCAAGTGCAGTGAATGTCTCATGATGACGGAGGAGGTTGTTGTTATGGGGGAGGAGTGGGGTGAGGGGGGTGAGGGGTATATGAGGACCTCGTATTTTTTTAATGTAACATTAAAAAATAAAGACAAAAAAATATTCACTGATAAAAAAATAAATAAAGTCTTTGAGTTGAGGCAGTATTGCTTAATCCGGATCCCTTAATCTAGATAAAGTACTGTTGCAAATTAATGGAGCTGTGGCTACTAAAACAGGTGATAGTCCCTCTCCTGTTAAGCACTATTTTGCCATTGTGGATTTGCAAGACCACTCCCAGTATTCTTCTCAGTGACCATTGAAAGCAGGGAAGAATAACTACTTGACAGGAACTATGACAGGCTGTAATTCTCTCTTCAAGGAACTGTTTGCCAAGAAAGCTGTCCAAGCTGGTCACATTTTATTTGCTTCTACCCATCAAGGAACCATTTGTGACAAAGATGGTTCTTCACCCTTAATATGATTTGGTTTCAAGCAAAATGAAAGAGTGCCTTGCCACTCTTTAGTATACTGAAGTCATTTCTCAAGGTAGAGGTTTGAGATCTAGAGGATTGGAGTGAAGAGGGCATTTGAGACTGAGATAGGGTAGGAAGGACCTAAGAATGTATTGATTATCAGGGTGTTAAGGCCCCTTAGTGCTGTAAGACTGGGAACCTGAGCCAGATTGATTCCAACAGCATCTATTAATTCTGCCACACATATTCAATTATGTTTACAGAGTACCTACTATGTGTGCCAGATACTCTTAACTTAGGATACACTTAGTGAACAAAAAAGACAAAAAATGTACCTTCATATAGCTTGCATTATATAAAGGAAAGAAAGATAATCAAGTAAACATAATACAAGGGTAACTTTATATATTTATTAAAAGATGAGAAGCTGGGGAGCAGATGTAGCTCAAGTGTTTGAGCACCTGCTTCCTATGTATGAGGTCCCAAGTTCAATCCCTTGTACTGCCTAAAAACAAACAAATGAGAAAATAACTCTCATTGGGGAGCGGGATGTAGCTCAGTGGTTGAGCACTTGCCTCACACACACACACACACACACACACACACACACAAAGATGAGGAGCACTATGGAATTTGTGAGTGGAATTGGGAGTATTGAGGATTTGAGCAAGTGATGGTATTAAGAAGGTGACTTGGGCAGGCTTCCCTGAGACTTAAATGGGGTAAAAGAATTAGCCAATCAGCATCAGCAGGAAGAGCTTTTCAGGCAGAGGGAAGTGGGGAAGCAAAGCCCGAAGGTGGGAGCCTGCCTGCCATGTTCACGGAATGTCCAGGAGGCCAAAATGGCAGGAGCCAAGTGAGTAATGGGGCATCTTAGGACATAAGGTCAGAGAAGCTACGGACCCAAAGTCATGTCAAACCTTGGGAAGATGCTGGCTTTATTCTGAGTAAAGCAGGGAGTAATCGGAGGGTCATAACCTCTGGCTGCTGTTGAGACATGCCATAGGGCCCAAGGCTGCAAGCACAGAGTCCTGTTAGGTAGCTAGAACTCTGAAGCAGAAAAAAGGTGATGGCGACTTGGACTGGAATGGTAACAGAGGAAGTGGTGAGAAGTATCTGAATTGTGGATGTATTTGAACATAGAGTCAGCAGGATTTCCTCTGGATTGGATGTGAGATATGAAGTAAAGAAGAGAATTTAAGTCACTCCAAGGACTCTGGCCTAAGCAACTGGATGGAGCTGCCATCAACTGAGTAGGGGAAGGCATCAGGTAGAGGAGCTCTTGCAAGAAGATCAGGAGGAAATTTTGGACATGTGAATGTGTACAATTTATTAGATAAACAAGTAGAGGCAGTGGATATGTGTGTTTGGAATTTGAAAGAGAAGTTCTGTCTAGAGATATTGGGAGTTGGTGGCTTATAGCTGATATTTTGGATCACCAAGGGGTGGGTAGATGGAGAAGAGGATAAGAACAAGGCTAAGTGCGAGGATACTCCTACCAAGAGCCAAGCAACCTAACATAACAAGAAAACACTTACACTTGTGTAACATACAGTGAGTGTTTAATGAATGTCACCCTATGATGGCTATAATTTTGATTGTATTTATTTTTTCAATTGTACCTGCTTGTTTGTTGTATTGATCTAAGTTAGGAAGTTATGACCTTGAATGTATTTTTTTCTGGCCCGTAAAATGGGACAAATCAGTAAGTACCCACGAAGTCCTTGTGGTGACATAAAAGGATATTTGTTTAAACAACAACAGCATCGAAGAAAATGTGGCATTGGTGTGGAGAAAGTGGCCATGGTGGCTGCTGGGGGTAGGGAGTGGGAGGAAGAGATGTGATGTGGGGGCATTTGCGGGACTTGGAGTTGTCCTGGGTGGTGCTGCAGGGACAGTTACCAGACATTATATGTATGTCTTCCCATGGCCCACTGGGTGGACCGTGGGAGAATGTGGGCTATGATGTGGACCATTGACCATGAGGTGCAGCGGGGCTCAGAGATGTATTCACCAAATGCAATGAATGTCTCATGATGATTGAGGAGGTTGTTGTTATAGGGGGAGGAGTGGGGTGAGGGGGGTGGAGGGTATATGGGGATCTCATATTTTTTCATTGTAACATTTAAAAAATAATAAAGACAAAAAAAAAGGATACTTGTTAAAAGTGGGAGGAAGTTTAAGACTACTTGAAGAAGTCACTAAATCATTTATTCAATATTCAGTGTATTCAGTGTGCAACAAGGCTCTGCGCTAGGCCTGGGAAGGGCACAGAGATGAACAGGAGGATATAATTGCTGTCCTCAGGGAGGGTATACTTTGGAGGGGACTGTGCATTAAGCATTATGGGGGGGGTGTAGAGCAAATTACTTTCAGTATAAAAGGAAAGGAATTTTATTATAAATTCAAGGCATAAGATAAGATGGTAAGTGTGGGTGGACATGGGCATTTATTCATATGTAGATATCAGTACATATGTATGTTCATTTGCTTTTTTTTTTTTTAAAGATTTATTTATTTTTATTTATTTCTCCCCCCGCCCCGGTTGTCTGTTCTCGTGTCTATTTGCTGCATCTTCTCTGTCTTCTTCTGTTGTTGTCAGTGGCACGGGAATCTATGTTTCTTTTTGTTGCATCATCTTGTTGTGTCATCTCTCCGTGTGTGCGGTGCCATTCCTGGGCAGGCTGTACTTTCTTTCACGCTGGGCAGCTCTCCTTATGGCGTGCACTCCTTGCGCATGGGGCTCCCCTACACGGGGGACACCCCTGCATGGCAGGGCACTCCTTGAGCGCATCAGCACTGCGCATGGGCCAGCTCCACATGGATCAAGGAGGCCCGGGGTTTGAACCGCAGACCTCCCATGTGATAGACGGATGCCCTAACTACTGGGCCAAGTCCGCCACCCCCCTCATTTGCTTTTGATAAATGTAAACATCTAATGACTGAGCATCAGATGATTGAACTAAGGGGCAACTGAATTGGGGCTGAAGAGACTAGGGTGGGAGCAATGATGTGTCAGATTGAAAAAGTCTGGGAAACAATGGGAAAGAGTTTTCAAAGAAAGGATTCAGGCTCCACCCAATCTTTCTTTGATGTTCTGCCAGCTTTCTTCAGAATCCCACACTTATTCACATTGACCTGGACCTCTGGCTTTCGCCATTATGAGGGAAGTACTTTGATCTGCTTAAAAACAGGGTCTTGGAAAGGTGATGAGGTTTCAAAGGGGTTCTTGACAGACAGTTCTTGCAGGCTACCAGTCTCGGAGGCTCTTGAGGTCCTGCTGCTATTGGCTCCAGCAGGAGCACCTCTGTGAAGGCTGGAGAATCTTGCACGTAATTCTTAAACCCAAAATCAAGGGGAGAATTTGATCTCAGGGTGGAAGAATGGGTTCCCACTGGAAACTCTGATGTCACAGTCAAATTTGCTACTGTTCACAATTGGGTTCCCCATTTGACGGCTGAGACTTGAAACAGAATCCTTTTTGAAAAAAATATTTTAAAAAGGAATATTTTGGGATAGATTTCAGAAAATGCCCTACTGATGAAATCTGGGAAATGGCAAACATACATAACAAGGGAAGTGGTATGAGTCTCAAAGCTTGAGTCATTCAAAACCATATTGGAGGCATCACTGGAGAAAAGCTGGGAGAGAAGTAGCCTGTCTTGGTGGAAAGTCAGTGAAGCGCCCACCCCCACCCGCAGTGCTGTAGAGGCACACTTCCGGGAGCATTTGATAGGGACTAACTGCCAGATATGACTTTCTTTCCTCTGCATCACATGCTATCTAGTGTGCAGCACAAATGAAGCACAGGACAAACTTTCCATTTTATTCATGTCTAAGATATCTCTTCAAGTCATCAATAAAGTCCCCAAAACAGCTTGAGGAATAAAATGTGATAAATGAGATAAACAAAAATGATGAACTCTATTACAGATCAGTTTTACAAAGCCAGACACATTTTTTTTTTCAATTTGTTTTATTTTTATTTTTATTTTATTTTATTTATTTCTCTTCCATTCCCCCCATCCCCCACCCCCGCCCTGGTTGTCTGTTCTCTGTGTCTATTTGCTGTGTCTTCTTCTTTAGACACATATCTTGTTGGAACCTCTGTCCATCCTCTTTGTAAGCAGTCTCCTTTGGTAGGTAAGATTATTGAGATTTAATGAGGTTTTGACAGACCTGTTCTTCTGAGTCCAAACCAACTCTTTTGGTTATTATTGCTCCACCTCTCTGCCTACCAAGATAATTAAAGGAACAAAACCCCAATCCACTTTTTTTTTTAACTTACACAAGTTCATCAAATTATTAAAGGAAAATCCACAACTTAATAGAAGTGAAGGTATACCAAAGTGAACTCCATCAGCTACCCAAATAAAAAACATTTAGTTTGTGTTGTTTGTTTGTTTTTTGCCTTAAAACACAAACGTTATTTCTTCTTCTTTTTTTTTCTCTCCCGTTTCCCCCCTCCCCCAGCCCAACCCCAGTTGTCTGTTCTCTGTGTCTATTTGCTGTGTTTTCTTTTTTTGTCCGTTTCTGTTGTCAACAGCACGGGAATCTGTGTTTCTTTTTGCTGCATCATCTTGCTATGTCAGTTCTCCACATGTGCGGTGCCACTCCTGGGCAGGGTGAACTTTCTTTTGTGCTGGGCGGCTCTCCTTACGGGGCGCACTCCTTGCGTGTGGGGCTCCCCTACACGGGGGACACCCCTGCGTGGCATGGCACTCCTTGTGCGCATCAGCACTGCGCATGGGCCAGCTCCACACGGGTCAAGGAGGCCCGGGGTCTGAACTGCGGACCTCCCATGTGGTAGATGGACGCCCTAACCACTGAGCCAAGTCTGCTTCCCAACAAGCGTTATTTCTTGCTTCTGAATCCAACTAACATCTCTTCTGAGTCTGTAATTCATACACATTCCTGACTCTCCTTAGATCACCAATAATCTCTTTTCCCTTATGTGTCTTCAATTTTCCTCTAATGGGTATTTCCTCTACTCTACAAACCTGTCCAAATAGTTTCTACCCCAAAGTCACTTCTATCTTGAGCTAGATTCTTCTAACCTCCTTTCCACTCTTTCTCACACTCCCATGACTTCTGAACTTCTTTACACATGAAGCTTAAACCACTTTCCTCTTCTTTCCCCTTAATGTCTCACAGACAGACTTCTTTCCTTACAATCTACTGGGATGCTTATGGGAAGTATCATCAAGCCAACGACCTCATCTCTATCAGAACGGCCTTCTGGAACACAATAACTGCCTGTTTCTTCTATTTCCCTTCTTCCATCCTCCCTTATAAAAAGTCATTTCATAATGTCCATTTTCCATTAACTTTATTGCTCTTTTTTTTTAGATTTTTTTTTCTCTCTCCTTCCCCACCTTCCCCCAGCCAGTTGTCTGCTTTCTGTGTCCATTCACTGTGTGTTCTTCTGTGTCCACTTGTATTCTTGTCAGTGGCACCAGGAATCTGTGTCTCTTTTTTTGTTGCATCATCTTGCTGTGTCAGCTCTCCTTGTGTGTGGCACCTCCTTGGGCAGGCTGCACTTTTTTTGCATGGGGCAGCTCTTCTTAACACGGCGCACTCCTTGTGCATGGGGCTCCACTACATGGGGGACACCCCTGCGTGGCACTGCACTCCTTGTGCACATCAGCACTGTATGTGGGCAGTTCATCACATGGGTCAGGAGGCCCTGGGTTTGAACCCTGGACCTCCCATGTGGTAGGTGGATGCTTTAGCCATTGAGCCAAATCCACCTCCCAACCTTATTGCTCTTAAAGACCTTTTTAGGACCTTATTATCATTCCAAAGGCTTGACTTTTACTTCTACACATATGAACCACCAATCTAAGTCCCATATCCTAAAACTTCTACTGAAATTCAGGCCCCTGTATTTGAAATCCCTATGGAAAAGCCCAACCTGAAGGAATTACCAGGTACTTCTTATTAATTCATCCAAAATTGAGATCTTTTTCCATGACCCCATCTTGGCAGTCCCATCTCAAACCCCTGTTCTCCTGGGTTCAAATCTTCAAATCACTGATTTCTTTTTCCTCACTTCTCACATGTAATAGGTTGTTAACCTCCCTGTTCTATTTCTAAAATACACACATAAGCTTTCCTCTCTCTTTCTATTGTCCTAGTCCAGCTCTCATCATTTCTCCCTCAGTTACATCAACAGCTTCATGATTGCTGACGATGATAGCAAAAGTTAATTTTTTATAAGAGTTTACTGTGTCAAAGCCCTGTGCTGGGTAGCTATGTACGTCCACAGCCCTGTGAAGTGGCCACTGTTGTGATCCCTGCTTTACAGATGAGGAGAATGAAGTCCAGAAAGGCGAACATTTTTTCCAAGGTCACACCATGAGTACAATTAGAGTCATAAGGCAAATTCATTTCCATCTCCAGGGCCTGCACTTGTAGCCCCAGTGCATATTGCCTCTCAATGTAGATAACAGAAACCAAGTCTTTTGGCCTGGCAGTCAAAATTTTACAAAACATGGCCTCTTACCTTTCCAATTGTATTTTCTGGTTTAGCCCTTCCTTCTACTCTAGGCAATTGTTATTGCAGAAGATAATTCCTTTTTCTAGACAGCTTCTCTTTTCTCCTTATGAAACTTTGAGACCCATCTCAAAATGTACAACTTTCAAGAAGACTTCACAGCTGTCATTGTTGCTTGGACTCAATCCTGTCCCTAGGTACCCTGCCAGTAGTTTGTAGCAGCACTATAGCAATGATTTGCCTGTCTCATATTATTATGGATACATGTGCCAGTCTCTCTCATTAGCATCTCAAAGATAGGGGCCATGTTTTACTCCTCTTGGTCACAATCCCCCCACCCCACCTCTACTGCCATGCCAGTACAGTATCTGGAACATGATAAGCTCTCGGTAGGTTTGGGTAGATTTTAGTAGCAGGTTTGTGTGTGAATGGGGTTGGATTATTAATGGTGGTGCAAGGCGGGGGAGGGGGAGGAGACTGTTACCTCAGTCAGTCTGTTCCTGAGGTCTACACAGATCCCTTAGGTTTCATAGTCCAGAGAACATAGGCTGTTTGGGGGTTAAGGCACTCTTCCAAGTTATAACTGGACTCCAGGGCTCTACTTCCATAAAGCATTCCACTCAACAAGAGGTATAGATTGTTTTGTTAACTCACAACTTCTCAAATTAAAAAAAAAATAAATTTTGAAAGGGGGGGTATTAATTTCATCAGAAATATTTCTCTCTGCTTTTTAGCTCCCACCACCAACCAAACTTTAAAGTTAGTGGCAGTAATGATGACAATGATAAAAGCTAACATTGACCAAACTTTATATTTATAATCTCCATTTGATCCTCAGTACCACTTGATGGGGTAGATACTACTATGATTCCCTTTTTCTGGATGAGAATATTGAGGCTCAGGGGTTAAGTAATTTACCATGATCACTCAGCTACTAAGTGGCTCAGCCGGATGTAATGACGCCCACACACCTAACCACTGGACCACACCATTTCTCTAGAGGCCTGAAGTTAATAAATGTTAGTTTCCTTGCCTCTTCCCCACACTACCAGCAGAATTAAGAAACAGCAGTCTTGGCTTGGCACAGCTGATAGTTACTGAGCCCAGCTCTGTTCCTGTGTGCCTGTGCATGGTCAGTTTTATGGCCAGGCTGCTCACGGGAAGAGGCCCATTCACATTCTAGTCATTGTGAATCCCCGCATAAAGCTTCTCAGGAGGAGGAAGCAGTGGGAACTGCTGGGATTCTGCACAAGTTGGGCTCCGCTGGAGATGGGATATGAAATTTTGACATGCCATTGGCATGAGTCATTGGAAGCCCAAGCTGTGGACCAGAGGGGACGGCAGGAAACCACAGGCCCTGGTTTCATCTTGTGGTGACAATCTTTTGGGAGGCTGGATGACTGTGGTGGTTCAACTGTTCCCTGAAAGCTGTCTCCCCGTCAGTGCTGGACCATGTTTGTCTTGGCCAGTCAGGATGTGCAGCCCTTCCTGGCCTCGCCAGTGCTACTGAGGGAGACACATCCATTTCCTGAGTCCCAACCCCCTGCTCTGGCTACTACATCCATTTTGCACAGCCGCTTCCCACTGTTTGGAGACATGTGGGCGGTTGGGATAAAAGGACTCTTCACCTTGACAAGGGCTTCTCACAAAGCCAATTCGTCTTTGAAGTGGCCTTGGTTCCCAAGTGAACAGAAAGGCTATCCTCCAGCAAAAAATACCCTTTGCTTGGCTGCCAAGTTCACAGTAACTTTGATATAAGATGGCCTCCTTCACAGGCCCAACTTGAAATCTTCCACTCTTAGTTGACATGACTCCCCTCTTATTTATTTCTATTGGACTCAGTGCACAGTTCACTCTCACCTTCTGAAAAATTCAATGATATCTATATTTTTCATAAAAAATTTCCACCATTTATTTAGCTGTTAGTATGTACCTTATACCAAATGATGCCCATAGGAAAATGAAACAGTCCTGGTCATCAAGGACCCAGGGAAGACTTGAATAAGCATGTAAAAAGTTGGACAGTATTGTGTTATGGTGAAGAGTAAGCATAGAGTTTGGTATTAAAGTAAGGCCACATATGAATCTTGTTTCTGCTGTTAAACAACTGGACAAGTCTCATTATCCTCATCCATAAAACAGTTGAGCAAAGTACCTTTCTCTCAGGGTTGCTTGTGAGGATTAAATGAGACAATGTCTTATCAAGCACTTGGCAAGTCTCTCACATATAATTAACACCCCATAACTGAAAGTGATTTTTATTTCTCACATTTAGAATGTGGAAGCATATACAGGGCTATTTGCCTAATTTATAAAATTTTCCTCTTCCAAAATAAAACTGTACAAAATCAAAAGGTGGAAAACAGCTTCAGGCCTCCACCCAAAGTAAGAGTATTTGCTTAGAACTAAAGCAAAAGCTTTGCTGAAATCTGGATAGGGGTTACTAAGTCTACACCATCGGGTTAATTGTAGAAATTCGTGTCAAGACCTAACCATCTCCTTTGGGGTCAAGGACAGATGGCAGATGACAGAAAGCCTCTCCTTAATCCAGGCTCCAAACCTTCCCTCTGCCTCTACTCAGGCGAGCAGCCCGCCTCTCCACATTGAGAACACACTGAGGCGAGGCCCGGGGCTGCTCTGTCACAGCTGACCAGGAATTACCTCATGGCTGGACATGGCTGCCCCATAGAGGTGCCAAACGTGATAAATGCTTCAAAGCATTTAGGCCTTGCAGAACATGAAACCGCATACATATTTTAACATATCATTCATAAGTCCTATTATTCCCCTTTCCTTACCCTGAAACTCACACATTTGCCTCTCATGTTGCATCTTACATGCATTTTTTTCTCCCCCTCCCCCACCCTGCTGTTTTTGCTGTCTGTGTCCATTCCCTGTGTGACTTCTGTATCTATTTCTCTTTTTGCTTTCTCTTATCATCTTTCTCCTCTAGGATTCACTGGGATTCGATCCTGGGGACCTCTCATGTGGAGAGAGTTTCCCTTTCAATTGCCCTGCCTCAGTTCCTATTCTCTGCTGCACTTCACTCTGACTCTCCCCTTTGTCTCTTTCTTGTTGCATTATCATCTTGCTGTGTGACTGACTTGCACAGGCACTGGCTCACGGCGTGGACACTCGGCATGTGGCACGGGCACTGGCTCGCCACGTGGGCACTCACATGGGCACTCGGCTTGCCATACGGGCACTTGCACAGGCACTCGGCTCACCACGCAGGCGCTCACATGGGCACTCAGTGCATTGCACGGGCACTTGGCTTGCCATGCGGACTCTCGCGTGGGCACTTGGCTCACCACGCAAGCACTCGGTTCCCCACATGGGCACTGGCTCACTGCATAAGCACATTTTTCTCTTCTTTTTCAACCCAGTTACCCCCATATTGTAGGCAGAGATTGAACCCAGTTACCCCCATATTGTAGGCAGAGGCCTTATCACTTGAGCCACATCCTCTTCCCTCTTACATGCTTTGAAAGCACCGAGTGACAACCACTGTTGTTATCATGATCTGAGAGGAGGTTTGTACTCTTTCCAGGCGGATTTGAACATTGGACCACAGGTACTGATTTCTGAACCTCCCCTAAAATGTCTGTTTGGTATCATACATTTTTGACCAAGGCTAAGATCTGTTCTCATTTTCTCTAGATACTTTTATGCCTTCTTAATAAAAGCAAGTTGATACAGTCTAAACATTTGAATTTGTAGCAGCTGAAGCTTATCTGTTTGAAGAACAAGATTTCTTCCTTGGAGAAAATATCAAAAGGCAAGGCACAAAAGTCACAAGGAGCACATGAAAATGTTTTTTTGTGTGTGTGGCTTTTTAATCCCCAAGCAAAATGACTTGGAGCTTAGACCGTAATGTCTTCATTCTTCAAAATTATGGCCAGGTCCAGGTGTTTTCTGCCTTGTCCAACATTTTTGGGTTCCCCATCTCTGGCCAGAGGTATACACTGTCATAGACTTGACTTTCCTTTGATCATGCATTAATAAATTCTAGGGTCAATATATGAAGTAAATATCTAGGTATATTCTTCAAGCAATAGTACATTTTTTCTTTATGGAACACAATGTTTGGTGTACTTAATAGAGGTTAGTTTATGATATGCACCTTTGAAGAACTCAAAGTTTCCTTCCTTCCTTCCTTCCTTCCTTCTTTCCTTCCTTCCTTCTCTTCTATCCTTCCTTCCTTCCCTTCCGTCCCTCCTTTCCTTCCTCCCTCCTTTCTTTCCTTCCTTCCTTCTTTCCTTCCTTCCTTCCTTTTTTCCTTCCACCTATCACCCCATTTATATGCTTTTATGTTAGGCATTTATTGTGGGTCAAGCCGTGAGTTTAGTATCAAAAGCTAAATATTAAGATATAAAAGAGAATAAGATCTCTAGTGATTTACACTACAGTAAGGGAGACTAAAAAAAAGGAATATGATGCAACTGAAGCCTGAATAATGTGCCCTGGGAGAATGAGTAAAGACTTATGGGGAAACACTTGCTTCTGGAGGCAGACAGACTTGGACTTGCAGCTGGCTGCACCGCTAAGGAGCTATGTGATCTTGGGCAAGTTATATAACATTGATAGGCCTTGGTTTCCTCATCTTAAAATGAGGATAATAATAGTACTGACCTCATAGGATTGGAGTGAGGATTAAGTAAATGGAATGAGATAATCATGAAAAGCACTCAGCATAATACTTAGAATTAGAATTAGTGATGATGTCTGTGAAAGTTATACAGGAGAAGTGACACTGGTCTTGATCTTGAATAATGAGTAGAGATTTGCCAAGTAGAAAAGGTAAAAGACCACTGTGAAAAGAGGGAACAGATGGAGAAGACTGGAGTCATGAATGCATGTGACATTTTAGGTAAGAAGAGATGGTCAGTGTGGTCACACAGAGAGAATATGTGAGATGAGAGTTGAGACTGGACAAGTAGGTACGACAATTAGGGAAGAGCCTTGTATTCCATGGTGAACTTTATACAGTCAACAGTGGAATGTAGCATTGTAACACTCAGTTCAGAAACCAGAGGACTGAAGTTTAGAAGAAGAGAAGAAGTTGTTTCCTTGCTGTAAATTGCCCTCCTCAAAGTTCCACTGGAGCATGAAACTCCTTTGTCCATCCAGTGTACTCTGAGATACTTTCCTGTTTAGGAAAATGTATTTGGCAAAAGATTCAGCAGACCCCCCTGCCTGCCTTCTTTGTCTGCCTCTGTGGGTACCCACTTAGTCTTCTTTTATGGAAAGAGTAAAGGGTTAAGAATTAGGACATTTGACCAACCTCTTTGAACCTTCACAGGTAAGTTTGATGGGATGATAGTTGAACAAGGGGTCTCCAAGGTCACCTCCTATTATAAGTCAAGACTCCAAGATACAGACTCATCGACAACATAAATTCAGTACTGCACTCAAGTACTGTGCCCAAACCAAATAGGAGAGCCGATCTGAACACGTCATCTAGCTCCAGAGTCTATGCTCTTGACCTTTACCATATACTGTCTCTGTGCTGTGTTGACCCATTTTCCCCGGGGCCAATGATGACATTCTTCTGCTTGCTGTCATTTGTATTTTAAGAACTGCAGTTGTTCTTAGCATTCAATCTGTGTGTAAGTGGGTTTTGTGGTCTGTTTAATTAAAATTTTAGAACACAGAGTCCCCAGCTTCTCCTGCTATTTGAGGCCCTGCTCTGGAAGACACTGTGGGGACTTAACTTCATTTCAAGGATGGGAGTGTTTACAATAAATTTTTCCTGCACCCTAGGCTGGCCTTTAGGCAGGAAGCCCCTGGAGAGGAAATTCATTAGCCTCACTGCTTCTTCTTGTCCCACTCAGGGTGGCCAGATTCCAGATTCCATTATTATGCAGTACAGGTGAGGATGAAGGAGGATTGGAGCAAGGGGAAGGGACGGGGAACAGAGAGGGAGAGAGAAAGCTGGGGTGGCTGTGGGTAGTTGTTCTCATGATATGAAGCATATCCCTTCAAGCAAGGCTTCTTTATCTTTCTGGAAGTTCAAAGTGTGGAGGTGACATATCCTGCTTTAAATTGTGGATGGTATTTTCAAATACTTTAAAATGAGCTTATTATCAAGGGCAAAAGGGATGTGCTTAAAGGTAATAACAGCCTATTGGCTTGGAAGCACCTCATGGGCTTTAAAATGCTTCCTTGGCATGGAGTATAAATGTTACTGGCTTTGAACTCACCCCCAAATTAAGCAAAGCTTTTGCCCCTCTCTTGACTGCCAAATGTTCCCAAGGCTCCTGTCAGTGGTGTCTTGCTGAGAGGCCACACTGCTGCAGAGCCAACAGGTGGCTGTAAAATCTGACGGCCTGAGTGAGGGAATCCAAACCTGTTTCTTATTGAGTCACCAAGAAGACTGGGTAATTCCAGAGCCAGTTGTAGATCACTTTTATGGACAGCAAGGGATGTGTCATCTCAGTAGATCTGCACAAAGTATCTTCTTGGTAGACTCCAGACTGAGGAAAGCCCAGGTGGGGCTGTGAATTTCTGTAGAACCCCTCACATGTGAGCAAAGCTCAATCCATCCTGGGCTCTTCTAGCACCTCTTGTGCTGTGAACCTGATACCTCTCAACCTTTGGAATGCAGGAATCAACTTAAAAGGAACCTTTCTGGTACCAAGCACGTCTGACTCCTTCTAATGCTGAATTCACTTTATTATTGAAGTCCTTTGCTCTCTGACTTACAGTAAATAATTGTCCACAGCTGTTGTGAGTTGGCTTATCCTCCAATAAAGGTCAGGATGGCTGACTAGACATCAGAGGAAAAACTTCTAAAATTTGGTGTTTAGACTAACTTCATCTATGTTTATCTTTTGTGTTTGTTGTAATTAAATAGGCAAGTATGGGTTGTGGTTAAAGCATGAGCAGACAACCTGGGCATCATGGTTTTCTTTCTAGTTCTAAGTTCAGATATGTGTTGAATTCTCCCTCTCCTCTAATGCCTCAGTTTCCCCAGCTGCAACACATAGATCAGTATTCAACCATATCTCTCACAGAATTCTTCCAGCTTGTCTGAAACCAATACTGGAAACAATTTCTTTTTACGAGACCAGGAGACAGCCAATCCATTTGCATTGCTTGATGGAATGCAGTTAAAGCACAAACACTCACATGCTAAAGCAGCATCCTACTCAAGCTGGAGAATACAACGAGGATAGGACAACTCCATGGGAAAGTTTACCTTCAACACCAGGAGACCAAAGCAGCACAAGGAGCTCATGTCCCAGGAGGAAGTGGGATCCACTAGTGCAGGGGAACTGGGACAAGAATGGGAGCTTCTGCCACGTACTTTTCCAGATGGGATTTCTAGGCTTGCCTTGTGGTGGGGCCCACACAAGCTTTCCAGCTGCATCCTGGAATCTCTAGGAGGAGGCCTGCCAGCAGGATGAGGTGGGAGATGTCCTCCCAGGGATCAAAATGTATTAGTTAAAACCTAATGCAAACACCATTTTCCCTGGAAACACCAATACAAGGAGCAAAAAGATAAGCAAAGACGATTCCAAAGAAAATGTAGGCCATTGCGATGAATGGTGAGGGAAGAACGGGGGCCAGGTTGAGGAAACCATAGGCTAGGAACACAGAATAAGGAACATCTGAAGCTTGCTACTATTAATACAAAGCTCATGACCCTCTAGCTGAAGCCATTATCATATCGTGCCTAGAATACCTCTAGCTGCCTAGAGATCAATGTAGGGACTCCCTCTCCCTGACATCGGTCTCTACTTTACTGAATGATTCATTCCAATTGCCAGGTTAATTTGGGTACAGAGGAGGGCTATGGTATAAAGGAGAACCTTTGGGGTCTGACACACCTGGCATTATAGGAATTATTTAACCTCACTGGACATCAGTTTTCTTACCTACAGAATGGGGAAAATAACAGTATACTGCTCTGTGAGGCTCTGATGAAAAAAAAATTTTTTTTTTAAAGATTTATTTATTTATTTAATTTCCCCCCTCCCCTGGTTGTCTGTTCTTGGTGTCTATTTGCTGCGTCTTGTTTCTTTGTCTGCTTCTGTTGTCGTCAACTGCACGGGAAGTGTGGGCAGCGCCATTCCTGGGCAGGCTGCACTTTCTTTTCACGCTGGGCGGCTTTCCTCACGGGCACACTCCTTGCGCGTGGGGCTCCCCCACGCGGGGGACATCCTTGCGTGGCACTGCACTCCTTGCGCGCATCAGCACTGCGCATGGCCATCTCCACACGGGTCAAGGAGGCCCGGGGTTTGAACTGCGGACCTCCCATATGGTAGACGGACGCCCTAACCACTGGCCAAAGTCCGTTTCCCAGGCTCTGATGAAAATTAAAATGAGAGCATGCTTATGGGGCACTTAGCACACTGGAATCCCTCAGTAAATGGTGACTCCTCAAAGCCCTGTTGCTTCTTTGCCACCATTTCCCCAACTACAGCCCTTTCATGATTACCCAAAGCACGTGCATAAAAGCTGAACTTTTTACAAACTATAGCTCCAGCTTGCTTCCTAGAACCATGTATGGCACAGATCTAGACTTTTATATTCCCCTAAGAAGGTTCCCATTCTAGAAAATGGATTTTTTTTTTTCACCTCTTCTTTCTTTTTTACCATAAGCCTTCATGCCCGCAGGGTACTGTACACAGCTGTGTGGGTTGTACACTGCCCTAGAGAGGTGGAAAGTAGGAGCTGATGTTAGGCTAGCACGTGACTCACCAACCCATGTGTCCCTGGTGTGGGGCTGCCCCTACAGGGCAGATGGGAAGACTTTTCCTAACGCCATCACCCAGAAGCGGAGCCTTGCTCAAAGTTTACCTTTGCCCTGGAGTTGTCCCTGGGCACCTGTCCTCTTTCTTCTTTCTCTGGCCAAAACCAACCTGTTGAGTTTTCTTTTAAGAGCTTTTTTATTTTGAAATAATTTCATACTTATAGGACAGTTGCAAAAACAAAGTGAAACCCAGATAGGGAACCCCAACCTACCGTGCCCCAGACATTTTTAACGTTTTGCCACATTTGCCATATCATTCAATCTCACCATTTATCTCTCATCTACCCATCCACCTATCTAACCTATTTATGAAACATTTGAGAGTAGGTTGCATGTTTTATGTTACTTTAACACTTAATACTTCTGTGTATATTTCCTATAAACAATAATATTCACTTATGTAACCATCTTAAATACAGTTTTCAAGTTCAAGAAATTTAACATTAATGTTAAGTAGCTTTCAGTCTATAGATTAGTTTTTTCATATATCTCAGTAATGTCCTTTTGGGTCTTTTCTCCTCCATTATTAGATCTAATTCAGGACCACGTATTGCTTTTTTAAAATTTATTTCTCTCCCCTCCCCCCCTGTTGTCTGCTCTCTGAGTCCACTTGCTGTGTGTTCTTCTGTGTCCACTTGCATCCTCAGTGGTACCAGGAAATTACACTCTTTTTTTTTGTTATGGCATCTTGCTGCACCAACTCTCCATTTGTGCGGTGCTATTCCTGGGTGGGTTGCGCTTTTTTCACGTGGGGTGGCTCTCCTTGCAGGACACACTCCTTGCATATGGGGTACCCCTACATGGGAGTCCCCTGCACGCGGCAGCTCTGCGCATGGGCTAGCTCACCACACAGGTCAGGAGGCCCTGGGTATTGAACCCTGGACCCTCCCATATGGTAGGCAGATGCTCTATCAGTTGAACCATGTCTGTTTCCCATGTATTGCATTTAATTGTCATTGTTTCTTTAGTCTCTCTCTCTCTTTCTCTCTCTCTCACTGTAGTAACATATATACAACATAAATTTTTCTATCTCAACCCCTCCCAAGTATACAATTCAGTAGGACTAATCACATTCATAATGTTGTGCTCCCCTCACCACCATCCATTATCAGAACTTTCCCATCTCTCCAAACAGAAACCCTACACCCATTTGCATTAGCTTCCCATTCACCCTCTCCTCCTTACTGTACTCTACTTTCTATCTCTCTAAATTTGCAAATTCTAGTTATTTCATGTAAGTAGAATATCACTGTCTGTCCCTTAATTTCTTACTCTTTCCACTCAACATTATGTCTTCAAGTTTCATCCATGTTCTAGCATACATCAGAACCCATTCCTATTTTTACAGCTGAATAATATTCCATTGTTTGCATATATCGCATTTTGTTTATCCATTCATCTGTTGATGGACACTTGGATTGATTCTTTCTTTTGACTACTGTGAAGAATGTTGCAATGAACATTGCTGTACAAATATCTATCTGAGCCCCTGCTTTCAATTCTTTGGGATATATTCCTAGAAGTGGGATTGACAGGTAATGTGGCAGTTCTATGTTTAACTTTTTGAGGAAATGCCAAACTCCAAGTTATCATTTGAGGCCAGCCCAAACCCTTTTTTGCCTACAAAGCCTTTCCCTCCTCTAAACTTCCAGTCTTTCTCCATCTCTGAGATATGAGAGAGGTTAGTGGATAGAAGTCCAGCATATGAAGCCATGTGTCTGGTTGGAATTCCAGATCTGTCATACTACTGGGCACACTATTTCATCTCAATATACTCAACTATAAAATGGGAACAACAATAGCAACTCTCTCACAGAGCTGTTCTAAGGAATAAATGATATAATACAGGCAGGTTTGAAGCATGGTCCTGGATGAAAATAAGCATTCAATCCAAGTATATGCATTCATTGTTTCTTTCAATAAACATATTTATTGAGCATATACTGTGTGTCAGACACTGTGTCAAGCTCTGGAGATCCAAGAGTGAATAACTACAGATAAAATCTCTGCCCACCTCGAGGTGTAGGGGGTACAGGTAGTGCTTCTAATGATGACACAAAGAAATAGAGAACTACAACTGAGACAAGGACCAAGCAGAAGACCCCTGGGGATATGAGAGCCTGACGTGGGGAGGTCAGGAAGGCTACTCTGAGGGAAAGATGCTTGAGCTGAGATTTGGAGGAGGAAGAAGAGGTATTGACTAGCTACAGAGCAGCGGAAAGGGTGCCCCGGGTAGGGGGAGGACAATATTAAAAGGCCCTATTCAGTGAGAATGTAAAGCAGCCAGAAAGAAAGGTACAGAAAGAATAGCAAGGGGCATGTGAGAGACCAGACTGCTGAAGTCGGAGGGGCAGCCAGGCAGGGCCGTGTAGGGATGGAAGGAAGAGCCGCTGGAGTATTTTTAAGCAGAGGAATGACATGATCTACTTAGCTTCTCCACAAGATCTCTATGGCTTTGGTGTGGAGAATGGATTAGATGCCAACAGAGTAAAAACATGTAGATCTGGAAGATACTGCAGTCCTCCAGGCAAGAGACAGTAGTAGGGCAGGAGATGAGAGATGTTTGGATTCAAGAGTTATTATCATGTTCCTCTCATCACAAAATTAATGCTAGTTACGCTTTGTATTTATATTTACTCAAGTCGCCTATCATTCTCTGAAATATTATATTCTGTCTTCCCAATTAGAAGATACGATCTTTGCAGGCAAGACTTGTTTAAAATTCCTTTGCATAACTCGCATGGCACCCTGCTTATAGTAACTAAAAAAGGAATATTTCCTAAGGTGTTTTCTCAATTTCAGTTACCAGTGAAAGGGGCAGTAATATGAATGAATGAAAACATGAGAGGGTTGCTGGTGGAATATGTAAGTATAAAAAACCTCTTTTTTTCTCTGTGTTGCTTGAGGAACCAGTGGAAAACTAGTAAGAGAAAGCAAATACTCAGTCAATGCAAGTAGCCCAGGAGGAGGACCTCCTTTCAAGGTGGGTAAGTCTCACCCAAAGGAAATGGAAAAATCGTATGCTAAAAAGTGGTGAGTCTAGTGAACTAGAATCAAGGATTACTGCTCAGTATACCAGTTGTTAGTGGTATTGAATCTTAGTGACCTCAACTATAAAACTGGTGTAATAGTACTTAATTCCCAGGGTTGTGAGTACTTGTAATGAAAAATAGGATCTAAAAGTGGTCTTCATGTATGCTTTACCCTCAGAGCTTGGTGTTACTACTTATTAAAACAACACAAAATAACTCTGACTATTCTTTTTTCTTATTCCTGTCTCCCTTCCCTTCTCAACTTTAAGTTTATCCCTTAGCTTTATGTTTTCAGGGAAAACAACAGAAACTCCAAATCAAGGTGCCTTAATCTAGAAGGAAATGTACTCTCTCACATAACAGGAGTTCCCATATCTGGATGATCTCTAGGGATGTCCAGGAGCTCAACTATGTCATTAAGAATGAGACAGTTTCACACCATCTGCTTTGCACAGCCTCTAAGCAAAGCTGGTTCTCTCCAGCTCCTAAGATAATGGGACAGCCCAGGCAGGATTCTGCTGGCATGGAAGGGAAAGCCACTGGTCCAGCACAGGGGGTGACATGCTTCCTTGTGCATTTCCACCAGAATAAGTAGAAAACATTTCCCCATGCCATGAATCTAAACACATTCCCTTTGGTCTGGTTGGGTCAACAAAAGTCACATGCCTGTTTCAAGACCAATCATAGTTTCTAGGAAAATGCCATGCTGTGATTCACTTAGCCAAATTAAGATTTACCCCTGGAGCTGAGAAAAGAGAACATTCTTGAACAAAATTGGGGATGCATCCAGAAGTAGAAAAGGGGAAAGATGATGAGAAGGCAACTGAATGTGCCCAACCACTAAGAAGCTGGGTTTTTTGGGTTTTTTGTTTTGTTTTGTTTTTAAGAAAAGCTAGGTGACTTTATAATTGACTAAAGTCCCACTTCATTCATCTATCCATTCATTCACTCACTTGAAAAATATTTATTGGGTGGTTACTCTGCACCTGGGACTAGGCAAGCTTAGTAAGGCACCTCAAGAATTTTTCAAATACGCACACCCCCACACATATTTTTCATTCATTTACCACATATGGAGGCAAGTAGCCATATAAAGAGACAGGCATATTCACATGGCAATTTTTATACACCCATATGCCTAATCCTCAGTTCTCACATTCAGATCTTCATAAATCTGGATTCCAAAGGGAGCAGGTCACGATATCATTTTGGACCATTGTCAAAGAGGATTTACAATCATTGTTTGCATGACCCAACCATATGCTCTGGTTGGGGAAAACACGCTGGTTAGCCTGCTTTGACGTATGTATTGATGACAACGAGAGTTACACCACACCACAGGAAAAAAACAACATGGAAACACTTGCCAAGTTATCAGTGAACTGCCTGCAGAAATAATGACGTTCTTGGTAGAATCAAGAGATGATTAAAAATAATTAATGGATACTTCTCAAAAAGACATAACAATCTGAAGATCTGGAAGCCAGCTGTTGTAATATTGCTTGAGAAGAAGGTGCATTTTACTGGCTCCCTGAAACACATGCCTTTAGCCCCACAGCAAAGAAAGAAAAACCTGACCCAAGAGATAATGCCAGTTTTCTGTTCTTAAGTCCTTTCATCACGGAGCCCACATTATGGAAAACAAGGTGTGATTTTCTAAAGTGGCTTGGTCTTTTCCTATGAATGACCTGAGAAATCTGCATATCTTACCAGTGATCTGAAAAAGTGGGGCCCTTTTTCTTCACAGATGCACCACGGCCACGGAATGAAGGAAGAATTCACTGAGCCTTGGTTTCTTCATCTGTAAAGTAGAGATAATACAATCTATTTCAAATAGATGAACAGGAAGATTTTTAAAAAGCATATGTATATGTATATGTATATGTATATGTATATGTATATGTATATGTATATGTGAAATGCCAGTAGGAGTAGTGGGGAGACAGATTGACTACAAAAGGGCAGCACAAGGGAATTTTTTAGGGTAATGAAACAGTTCTGTATCTTGATGGTGGTGGTTACATAGTTGCATGCATTTATCAAAACTCAGAGACCTATATACTACAAAGAGTGAATTTTAATTTATATAAATGAAAAAGTAAATAAAATCTCCATGCAAATAATTTGTCAGTAAATACCTATGAGTAAAGCTAGATTTTGTTAATAAGAAATTACAGTACCTTGCTTCAAGTATGTAAAAGTTTTGGGAACACTTGGTAAAATGTTAGCTTCCTCAATCACTTCCATGAGAGGTCTCTTCAGACATGCATTCAGCTTTCTGAGTCTCTGATTTTTTTTATGACCTCTGCACATGCCATCTGCACTGACTGGCACAATCTTCTCTCCTCTCCCCTTCGTTTGAGCTCTTGAATCTCAACTTAGTCATTTCTTCCAGGAAGCCATCTTGGAAGACTTCTTCCCAGGCTCAGGGGTTTGCTCCATTTCTGAGCCTCTCAGATCCAGACAACTCTGCTTAAATTCTGTCTCTTCCACGGACTGTGAGTAAGTGAAGGAGGGAGCCCTAAGTGTTGTTCTTTTTGTGTACTCCAGAATCCAGGGAAGTGCCTGGACTATGATAGGGAGTAGAGAATTATTTGTTGGATGCATGTGCGGACACGTGGATGGATGATGGAGAGCTTATAAGTAAAGAATGAAGAAGGCCACTTTGACTTCTTAACTTAGTCACAGTTCTTTACCTTGACAAGTAACAAGAATCTACTTGAGCAAATTTAAGCAAAGTAGAAAATTTATTGGCAGGATATTGGAAGAGCTCTGGAACACAACAATCATTGGGTTACATGAGAAACTAGAACCAGACACTGGACAGATGTTGGAAACCCAGATGAAATTTTTCTCCACCTCTACCCTCCATGATTCTCTGTGGATCAGCTTCATTCTTCTTTCTGCCCTACATGCATGTGTTAGGACAAGATCACCCAAAAACTCCTCAGTTGTCCCCCTCTGCCTTGTAAGGAAATAGCCCAGATTTACCAACCATCTGAAAATCTCAATGCCAGAATCCTCAAAGGGAAAATCTGATTGCTTCACTTTGGGCTGGTCTCTATCTTCACCTCAGTCAACTCTGGCCAGGGGTGTGATGTCCCACAGCACACCCTGGCTGCCAGGGATGACCCAGTTTTTAGAGAAAGAGTGCTGTTTTTGTTGAGCAGACACCCCAACTGGTGACCACTACTGTGGCAGACAGACTCTTAAGGTCCCCCTTCCGGTGTTCACGACCTTAAGTGTGGGCAGGATCTATGGCTTGCCTTTTGTTTTCACATTTGCTTGTTTTTTTAAGTCAGGAGAAACATCTATTCCAATCCTTTGCCCATTTTTAAATTGTGTTGTGTTGTGTGTTTGGCTTTTTGTTATTGTTATAAGTGTACTTTATATACTTTTGATACTAGACATTTATCAGATATATGATTTGAAACTATCTACTCCCTTTTGGTGAGTTGCCTTTTCACTTTCTTGAAAGTGTCCTTTGAAGAACAAAAGTTTTTATTTTGTTGAAGTCCAGTTTATATTTTTCTTTTGTTGCTTATGCTTTGGTATCATACTTAAGAGACCATTGCCTAATTCAAGGTCAAAAAAGTTTGCCCTTATGTTATCCTTTAAGTGTTTGTATAGGTTTAGCTCTTACATTTAGGTTTTTTTATCCCTTATGCATTAATTTTTGTATTTGGTATCACATAGGAGTCCAACTTCATTCTTTTGCATGTGGGTAGCCAATTGTCCAAGCACCATTTATGGAAAAGACTGCTTTTCCCCCATTGAATGGTTCTGGCACTCTCGTCAAAAATCAATTGACATAGATGTTTAGATTCATTTCTGGACTCCTGATTCTATTCCATTAGTCTGTACGTCTGTTCTTATGCCAGCACTACATTGTTATGGTTACAGTGACCCTGTAATAAGCTTTGAAGTAAAAAAGTATGATTCCTCCAACTTTTTCTTCTTTTCAAAATCATTTTGGCTATTTGGAGTTCCTTACAAGTCCACATGAAATTTAGGATCTATTTCTTTTCTATTTCTGCAAGAAAGGCAGTTGGGATTTTGATAAGGATTGTGTTACGTTTATAGATCAACTTGAGGATGTATTGGCATCCTAACAATAAGCCTTCCTACCCATGAACATGGGATATATTCTCATTTACTCAGATCTTTCCTAATTCCTTTCAACAATTTTTTTGTAGTTTTTGATGTATAAGTCATGAATTTTTTTGTTAAATTTATTCCTAAGTATTTTATTCTCTATGAAGCTGTTAAAAATAGAATTGTTTTCTTAATTTCATTTTTGGATTGTTCATTGCTAGTGTACCAAAATATAAGTAATTTTTGTATATTGATATTGTATCCTGTACTTTTGCTGAACTCATTTATTATTATCTATATCTATCTATAGATAGCTATACATATATAAATATAATAGTTTTTTTCCTTTGAGTATTCTTTAGGGTTTTCTAAATATATATGATCATGTCATCCACAAATAGAGATAGATTTACTTCTTCCTTTCTAATTTGGATGTCTTTTACTTTTTTCTTGCCTAATTGCCTCGGCTAGATCCTCTAGTACAATGTTGAATAGAAGTGACAAGAGTAGACATCCTTTTGTTGTTGTTGATCTTAGAGGAAAGCATCCACTTGTGACTTGCTTTAAACCAATAGATTATGACAAATGTGATGGGATATATGTGATTCCATGTATATGATTATGTTACATAAGATTGGGGTACCTATTTTTTATCTTGTTGAAGACTCTCTCTTCCTTGCTGACTTTGAGGAGGTAGGTAATCATTTCATGGGACTCCAAATGGCAAGTAGCTGAGGGCAACCTCTGGTCGAGTCCTCAAGGAACTTGAATCCTCAGTTCTACAGCCACATGGAACTAAATTCTGCCAACAAACTGAATGAGGGTGATAGTGCATCCTTCATCAAACAAGCCTCAAGTGAGACCATAACCCCAGCCACCACCTTGCTTTCAGCCTTGTGAGATATTAGGCAGAGGATGTAGCTAAGCTGTGCCCAAACTTCTGACACACAGAAACTGTGAGATAATAATTGTGAGTTGTTTAAACCTCTAGGTTTATAGTACTACTGTTATGTAGCAATGCAAAATAATAAAACCACACAGTATGTCTTAATTTTAAAATTTTCTAAGAAAGTATACAGGATCTCAGCCCAGACCTGTAATAAAACCTCCATATCAAGACTGTTGTTCTTGGTGGTCAGAGGATGGCACATTAGCCACACCCAACAGTCAGCTGAAGAGATGCCCTGAGCCCACGCAGGATTTCCCCAGTGTGGGAGGCTTAACTTTGATCCTCTAACCCCTGCCAGGATGCTGACACATTCTTCTGTTGGTGACCTAGAAGTAAGCCCACCTAGGAGATTTAAGGTATCACAATTCAGATGCCAATTTCAGGAGTTCACAAGTGAAGGGAACCCAGAGATGGTAGGTGAGTGGCCCAGAGAAGAATGTGAGAAGGGGAGGTGAGGAAAGACACGGCAGACTGCCTGGGGGCTTCTGCTTTGGAGCTGCTGTGTCTTCAGCTTGGCACTGCTCTGCCCGCATCACACTGTGGCCTCAGAGTCACTGAGTTTGGTGTGCAAAGTTGGAATTAAGGGGCATTAAGTGTTGTATACATCTGCTGCAGGGAAGGAGGCACTTATCTTTCTTCTCCTGCTTGAGGTACCCCAAGTGGCTGGTGCCCCAGTCCTGAAAGAGATCTCCTTCTCTTCCATGAGGGTAGGGAACGACAGTAGAGCTGAAAACATGCATACAATTGCCCACCCTTTCCTGTGGTGTTTGTCCAAAATCCAGATTCCCAGGATTTCTACAACAGCAGGTCTAGGCTGGGCCCAGGAATAGTGCTTTTGAAAAGCCCTCGTGTGATGTGTAATGTCAGGGAAGCTTGGGAAACTGCTGTACAGTAGAGTTTACAGTTATTCCCGTGTGACGTCAATAGTTGTTACCACATGTTAGAGAGGCCGCTGCGGTCCAAGATTGGGAAATGCTGCACACGCGAGCCCCTCTCCTGAGCACTGCATTGAAGACTCGGAGAATCCCACAGCAAATAACCCAGTAGTACAGCCCTGGCCAACCAGACTAGGTCAGGAGCTTGCTCTCACCATCCCCGCTGCCCACTCTCCCCGGCCTTCACCCCCCCAGAAAAAACTTGAGGAACTGCTTTTCCGCTGAGACTTTTTGGGAAATGCTGGTCTCTGGCTTAAAATCTGCAGTGAAATCCATGTTACAGAGAGAAGGAACCTGCGCCTTCATGGTCTGTGTGAGCTGCAGGAGCTGCAGCCCCTTCCTCGTTCTTCCCCATTTGTTGTGTCTGGTGCACCTGGCCAGGTGACCTGGCAGGTCAGTTTCTGTCTCTCTTTACTTTCATCTCTTTGTCTTCCTGACAATCCTTTATCCCTCACCAATGAACGCATCGTCCTTAACAAGCCCATCTGCTCACACGGTGCCAGGTTGCTTCAATTCCAAGTGACACCTCCTTTTGGAAAGGGCCGTCCCTTAGTGCTGACACAAGCAGCCCCCCTGCCATTGCTGCGTACCTACAGGGGAGTAAAACCACTCTGATCTTGCTCTCTTCTACCTGGCTTTGCCCCTCCTGATCTGGCCAGTCCTGCTGGCTGCTGACTGTGGGTCCCCTGAGACCATCCCAGCCTTGACATCTTATATTCTATAGGGCACAACCAAGAATGCTTGGGAACTGACAGGCACCATTGGGCAAATGGGCTTAGCACAGCTCCCTGCAAATAGTAGGTGCTACATCCCCTATAAAACCAGTTGTTGCTGTGTCTCCAATGAGCGTGGTTTGCACAAAACACAATTCATGAGTTAAAAGTTACAATAAAGGAATGGTATTCCTTTACTCCTGTATTTTGAAAAGAAGAAAGGAGATCCTAGTCTTTGCAATACTTACATCAATACCATTTCCTGTCTGTCATATTCCCTCTGTAGACCCTGGAACCACCTCAGCCCCTAACACATGTGCCCATGACACACATCCCACACACGGAATACAGCATATACCCAGAGACACACATCACACATGCACATACCATGCACATGTGCACACACACCTGCTGTGTTCTAAAAGATGGTAACTTTCTTTCCTCCTCTTCTCCTTTCACATGGTGCGTTATTATGGAGACTGACTCAGCCTCTCCCACCCTCTAAGTCAGATTCAGTCTTCTTATGGGAAGTGGCTGGGGGAGAGACTAAGGGTCCACCCATAGGATTTTCTCCACTGGGCTGGAGCTGTCTCCATGAGCTATTATTACAGAAGGTGAGAAATCATGTGTAGTCAGCTGCTTAAAGATGAAACTTTCTGGTACTCTAGAAGGGAGAAAGCTAAAAATGTCCCTCTGTGCCCTACTAGACTGCAAGCTCGATGGCAGATAGCCCTGTGCTTTGTGATCTGTCTTTTGAGTACCAAAATCATGTCTCACATCTGGCACAAAATGTCCTGGAAGGAACTGTTTATTGAGTAGTTACTGTATACCAGTAGATAATTTGCAGCTATTGATTAGTCCTTGCTTCAGTCCATATCAGTGGAAAATACACGTTATCATACAGTCATAGCAAACTCTTAAATACTTTACACCTACAAAGTACTGTTCTGAGTTCTTAACAAATACTAACTCATGTAATCTTCACAACAATATTATGAGGCAGATCCCATTATTATCCCTAGTTTTCATGTGGGAAAAATTAGGCACAGAGAAGCTCAGTAACTTGACAATATCAAAGAGCCTTAATTAGGAACCCTGCTCAGTTTATACTCCTTGTCCTTAAACTGCAGCTTCCTTGCCTCATGTACTATTGTGGTTTAGAACATCTCTGGACCTGAGAAGTTTAATCTGAAGGTTGACACTGTGCTTTTTATCTATATTAGCTGGGACCACTTATTTACCCATGTGTTTCTTGAACTGTAGAAAGAAGATATTAGGGGTTTATAATTCAAAAGTATCTGTGAGTTTTCTGGTCAATCAAGCTGGTGGCATCAGCTGCTCTAGAATGCCATTACCCCAAAGAATATTTTAACAATTAGCAAAAACTATAAGTGCTATCTTCTTCAAAATTCCAGAAAACACTTTAAGGGTTGCAGTAATTGAGTGAGTCACAAATTAAGAAAATACAGCTTTACAAACAGAAGGAGATGGGAAATGGATGTGGCTCAACCAATTAGGCTCCCATCTACCATATAGGAGGTCCAGGGTTTGATACTCAGGGCCTCCTGGTGAGGGCAAACTGGCCCACATGGCGAGCTGGCCCACGCAGAGTGCCAGTCCATACAGGAATGTCACCCTGCACAGGAGTGCCACCCTGCATGGGAACACCACCCAACACAGGAAAGTCACCCTGCATAGGAGTGTTGGCTGGTGCAGCAAGATGACACAACAAGAGTCACAGAGGAAAGAAAATAAGAAGACGTAGCAGAACAGGGAGTTGAGGTGGCGCAACAGAGTAATCACCTCTCTCCCACTCCAAAAGGTCCCAGGATTGGTTCCCGGAGCTGCCTAATGAGAATACAAGCAGACACAGAAGAACACAGAACAAATGGACACAGAGAACAAACAATGGGCGGGGGGGGGGGGGGGGGGGGGGAATGGGGGGAAGAAATAAATAAAATAAATCTTTAAAAAAAAAACCAGTAGGAGAAACTAGTGGCAACCTTGCTGGTCTCTCCTCCAACCCCTTTCCAGCATGGTGTGGGGCCAGCCTGAGTGTCCATTGTGGATCACTCACCCTGTTCCACAGGGCGTAGAACAACCCCTATGTGCACGTTGAAGTCCCTGTATGCCACTCCCAAAGCTACTAGAGCAAATAAATGAATTCAGGAAATTGGAAGGGTACAAGATCAACATGAAAAAATCAATAGTGTTTATATACACAAGTAATGAACCCTCTAGAGAAGAAATCAAGGGGAAAAAAACCCTTTACAAGAGCAACTGAAAGAATTAAATATCTAGAAAGAAATTTATTCTAACAACTTTAAAACATTGCTAAAAGAAATCAAAGAAGACCTAAATAAATATAAGGACATTCTATGTTCATGAATTAGAAGGCAGGATGTTGTTAAGATATCAATTCCAACCAAAGTGATTCACATACTCGTCACAATTCCCATCAAAATTCCAATGGTCTTCTTTGCAGGATGGAAAAGCCAGTCATCAGTTTCATATGGAATACCATATTTTAGCATTGTATATTTGTTATAGTTCATGTGAGAGCATTCTCATATCTGTACAGTTAACTACTGTCCATTTTCTACCACAGGGTTCACTGTGCTATACAGTCCCGTGACTAGTACAATCCTACCAAAGTATACACTTAGTGGGTCTCAGTTTACCAGAGAATTGTACTGTCATCACCTCAGTACATTTTAGAACATGTTCATTGCTCCAGGAGGACAAATGCATAACCCTTTATACCCCCACTCCATGTTGATCTTCCATGTTGAAGAATTTTAAAAAATGAAAAACACACTTTCTAATTTTAAAAATTACTACAAAGCCACAGTAATCAAAATATCATTATACCAATGCTAAGGCAGTTATAATATAGAGCAATTGGATCTGAGAGTTCAGAGATTAACTGTTACATATATGGCTAAGTGATATTTGACAAGGATGCCAAGTCAACTCAATGGGGAAGGAGTTGTCTCTTCAAGAAATGGTACTGGTAAAACTAGATATCCATTTGCAGAAGAATGAAGGTGGGCTTCTATCTCATACCATATAAAATAAATTAACTCAAAATGGATTGAAGTCCTAAATACAACGCCCAGGGCTCTAAAACTCCTAGAAGAAAAGATAGGGAAGCATCTTCAGGACCTTGTGCTGCACAATGATTTCTTAGCCTTTACACCAAAAGCATTAACAACAAATGAAAAAATAGATAAATGGGTACATCAAAATTTAAAACTTTGTGCACCAGAGGACTTCATCATGAAAGTAAAAAGACAAACTATAGAACGGGAGACAATTTTTGGAAATCTTATATCCAATAAGGGTTTAATATGCAGAGTATATAAAGAAATCCTACATCTCAACAGCAAAAAATCAAACATCCCAATTTAAAAATGGGCAAAAATGTGAATAAATATTTCTCCAAAGAATATATACACAAATGGTCAATAAGCACATGAAAAGATATTCCACATTAGCCAGTAGGGCAATGCAAATCAGAACCAATGAGACACAATTTCAAACCCATGGTAAAGCTACTATTTTAAAAATATATTTTTTTATTACGGAAGTTGTGAACTTACAAAACAACCAGCATATATGTAGAATTTCCATATAACAACCCTTTAACACACCACACCATTGTTGAACATTTGTTACAGATTATGAGATAATATCATCAGACTATTACCACTAACTATGGTACATGGCATACATTTGGCATATTTTTTCCATACCCCCCTATAGCTACTATTTTTTTAAATGGAAAATAACAAGTGTTAGAATGGATGTGGAGAAATCGGAACACTCATTTTTTGTTCTTGGGCATGTAAAATGCCACAGTTGTTGTGGAAAATAATTTGGCTGTTCCTCAGAAAGTTAAGTATAGAATTACCATATGATTCAGCAATTCCACTTCTAGGTGTATACCAAAAAGAAATGAAAGCAAAGACTCAAACAGATATTTGCACACCAATGTTCATAGTGGCATTATTTATGATTGCCGAAAGATGGAAGCAACCCTGTCCATCAACAGAAGAATGGATAAACAAAATGTGGTATATACATACAATGGACTATTATTTCAATGTAAAATGGAATAAAATTCTCATAGATGTAACAACATAGATGAATCTTGAACACATCATGCTGAGTGAAATAAGCCAGACACAAAGGAGAAATATTGATTACCTCAGTGATATGAAATAATTAGAATGAGCAAATCCATCAGTTCAGAAACTAGAATACAGGTAACCAGGGGCAGGTAGAGAATGGGGCGTTCATGTGTAATTTGTACAGAGTTTTTATTTGGGGTGATGGAAAAGCTTTGGCAATAGATAGCTGTGATAGTAGCAGAACACTGTGAAAGTAATTAATGTCAATCAATTATATATTTGACTGTGGTTAAAAGAGGAAATTTTAAGTTGTATAAATATAACTAGAATAAACATTTTTTAAAAACCATAAGACTGTACAGAATAAACTGTGACTTCTAATGTGCACAACTATGAACTATAATTTATAGTATAATTACAATAACATTGTTTCATCAAATGTAAAAAAATGTATTTAACACCACACTAATGCAAAGAGTTAAGAGCAGAGAAAACTGCATGTGTGATGGGTATATATGGGAATTCTTTGTTTTCTGCATGGATTTTCTATAAACCTACAACTTCCCTAATAAAAAAATTTTTTTTTAAGATTTTATGAGTACTGAATGAGTAATGCATCTTTCTAGAACAATGCCTGACATGTATTGAACCCTTTATGAATGTAGTTATTATTAATATCAGCACCAATTTGCAGTTGAAAATATAGAGGACCAGAGAGGAAAGGTAACTTTCCATGGCCACACAGGCGGTAAGTATTAGATATAGAATGCAAACCCACATTGGTATGCCTTTTATCCTGTCGGTGAGAGGCAATCTAATAATGCTTGCCACTGCATTTTCACTGAGGTTAGAGTGGGGAAGCTCAACAAATTGTTTCCACTGTTCATCTCTTCTAAAAGAGCATTATTCCTGAGTAAAGCCAGTTCATAATAGCATTGTACATTCTAGGATATATGCTTCCATACATGCAAATCATCAACAGAATTAAATCTAAATGTCAGATCATATCCTGGATGATATTTAGCCTTCCCTAGACACACAATAAAACTAAAATCTTTGTGGACTGCTTTGTCGTTTTCCATGCTCTTTATTCTACTCTGCCTTCCAAGTCTTCCACTATCCCTTCCACTGGGGCAGCTTGGCATAAGCAGTGGTTCTATACACGTGGTCTTCAACCCACTTTGACAGACCAGACAGGGTCTCCTGGACATTTTCCAGAACACGTAACTTTCCAAAAGGTTGAAACTCAAGTTGGAAAACCAAGACGTAGAAGACGTGAACAATTTGTAGACTCATGAAGTGGGTGACTGATGTGACACGTGTGTCCCTGAACTGTGGATTATACTACTAGGACCTTGAGGAAGGAAAGCGGAGCCCAAGTTAAAGAAGCCCTATTATGCATTTGGGGAATAAATTCGTTTAAGTCTTACCTCCCCACTCCCCAAAGTGACACAGTTTTTACTCCAATTGTCTTCAAATTAAACTCTAAATTGTTGCAAGAATATACTTCACAAATTACCAACTCATAGTGAGTTTATGTAGAAAGCAAGAGGTGCTGAATAATCAAACTGACATTTTGTATATCTTTGACTTTTCTGGCTGATGTCAGTAAGAATAGATATTTACCAATAAATTTATCAGACATTATTTTGGTAAAAGTTTTTTAAGAGGATCAGTTTCCCCTTGAGGAAGATTTCTGTGATGCCTATTTGCATATACTTGATAAATAGCATCTACTCATAAATTGAAATGAAAAATACTATGATTAACAAATCAGAGTATTTGATTTTAATAAGATATATTATGTATATTAGGAGCCTAGGGCTTGGGATAGCTCAGGCACAAAATAGTAGAGGAGGAAGTTTTAAGAATTGCTCCCTTTGCTAGAAAAGTGAAAGAGCTCTTAAAAAAGACAGGGAGTAACTAAGCTATAAGCCTGGAACCTGAATAAATATTTAGGACAATTACAGGACTGTCAGAGGAAGCAAGAGGCTGCAGAGAGTTGAACTTTTGTAAGCGAAAGCACAAACCTGTGGCTAGCCCTCATTGCCCAGCCCTGCGACAGCAGAAATACCGGTAGCTGTGGAACGGTGGCCCAGATTCCAGGAGTGGCTGGTTGGGGTCAGGGCTGGCAGATGATACCACCTCCTCTAAAATTTGGGGTTGAGGGTCTAGGTCAATCTGGGGGATCTGTGAGGGACCAGTGTGGGAAGGGCCACAGTTTCAGCCCTCTGGTCAGCAGTGCTTCCACCCTTCCACCAGCATCCACCTGGATGTAAGGAGCTAGCTAGTGTTGTTGATTTTTCCTTCTGTGTGAGAGCATTTCCTTGTCTGGTAGAGCCCTGAGGGCACAGCATAGATCTTCTGGCCTTACCCAGCCCCAGGGACATAGAAAGACAGGGCATCTCTCTTTTTTTCTTTTTTTTTTTTTTTTTTTTTTGTTGGTTGGTCTTTTCATTCTGTTTTATATTTTGGATCTGGTAAAAGGAATGATTCAATAAAAAGATTTAACAATTATAAACATATATGCACCTAAAGCAGAGCGCCAAAATATATGAAGCAAACATTGACAGAAATGAAGGGAGATATAGGCAGTTCTACACTAATTGCTGGAGATTTCAATACTCTACTTTCAGCATAGAACATCTAAACAAAGGGCCTGAACAACGCTATAAACCAGGTCAAACAACCGTCAAGAACATCGGAATACACTTTCTTTTCAAGTGCATACAGGTCATTCTCGGGGACAGATCATATCTAAGGCACAGGAGAAGTCTCAATGAATTATAAAATATTGAAATAATAAAAAGTAACCTCTCTGACCACAATGGGATGAAGCTAGAAATCAATAACAGAAGGAAAACTAGAAAATATATAAACATATGGGTGTTAAACAGCACACTCTTAAATAACAAATGGATAAAGAGAAAATTATAAGGGAAATGAGGAAATACTTACAAATGAAAACAAAGTCACAGCATACCAAAACTTACAGGATGCAGTAAAGTCAGTGTTCAGAGGGTAAATTTTTAACAATGAATGCTTATTTTTAAAAAAAAGAAGAAAGAACTCAAATTAAGAACCAAATTTTATATCTCAAAACTAGAAAAACAAGAGCAAAATAAGACTAAATTAGCAGAAGAAAGGAAATACTTAAGATTAGAGCAGATAAATAGGGAATAGAAAAGCAATTGAGAGAATAAACAAAAGGTTGCTTCATTGAAAAAAATCAATAAAATAGACAAAGCTTTACCTAAATTTACAAAGGAAAGAGAAAGCAAATAACTAAAATCAGAAGAAAATGGTGATATCACTACTGACCTTTTGAAAATAAAAGGGGTTACAAGAGACATTATGAGCAATGATACATCAATAAACTAGAAAATCTAAAAGAAATGGAAAAATTCATAGAAACACATTAATTAACCAAATTGACTTAGGAATAAACAGAAAACATCAACAACATATAACAAATACAGAGATTGAATCAATAATAAAAAGCTTCCACCAAAGAAAAGATAGATGACTTCACTGGTGAATCCTAACAAACACTTAAGAAAAGAAATAATACCAATCCCTCTCAAACTCTTCCAAAGATTCAAGGTTAAGGAACATTTCCTAATTCATTCTATGAGGTCAACAAAGCCTGGTAAAGTCATCACAAGAAAAGAATATTAGAAACCAATTTCCTTAAGAATATAGATGCAAATAATCTTAACAAAATAATAGCAAACAAAATCCAATGATCCATTAAAAAGCTTATATACCATGACCAAGTGTGATTTATTCCAGGAATGCAAGAATGGTTCAACATATGAAAATCAATCAACGTAATAAACTACATAATTAGAATGAAGGAATAAAATGCATGCTTATCTCAATAAGATGCAGTAAAGGTATTTGACAAAATTAAGCACTCTTCCTTAATAAAAACACTCAGAAAAGTAGGAACAGAAGAAAACCTTCTCAAGATGATAAAGGCCAGTTATCAAAAGCCCACAGCTAACCTGGTCTCAATGGTGAAACATTTAAAGCTTTCCTCCTAAGTGAAGGAACAAGATAAGGATGTTTGCTCTCACCACTGCTATTCAATATTGCACTAGAAGTTGTTGCCAGACTAATTAGGCAAGAAAAAGAAATAAAAGGTATCCAAATTCAAAAGGAAGAAGTTAACCATCTCTATTTGCAGGAAACATGATTTTATATATATAAAACCCAAAGAAATCCAAGAGAAACATATTAAAGCTAATAGAGGAATTCAACAAAGTGGCAAGGGATAAGATCAACACACACACAATGTGATCCTATACACTAGCAATGAACACTCTGAAGAAGAAATTAAGAAAACAATTCCATTTACAACCACATCTAAAAGAATAAAATATCTAGAAATAAATTTAACTAAGAATACAAAAGACTTACATACCGAAAACTGTGAAACATTGCTGAAAGAAATTAAAGATGACCCAAATAAATGGTGAGACATCCCATATTCATGGATTGGAGAAGTTAACATTATTAATATGTCAGTATTCCCCAAAGCAATATATAAGCTCAATGCATTCCCTATTAAAATTCCAGCAGCCTTTTCTTGCAGAAATGGAAAACTGTCAAACTTGCAAGGGGCCCCAAAGAGCCAAAACAATCTAGAAAAAAAAAGAACAGGGCTGGACAATTCATACTTTCTGACTTCAAATTGTATAACAAAGCAACAGTAATCAAAATTGTGTGGTACAAGTATAATGATAGACAAATAGATCAGTGGAACTGAATTGAAAGTTCAGAAATAGACTCACACATCTATGATCTATTGATTTATGACAAGATTGTTAAGTACATGCAGTGGGGAAAAAAAGTCTCTTCAAGAAATCATACTGGGAAAACTGGATATCCATATGCAGAAGAATGAATTTAGAACCCTACCTCACACCATGTACAAAAAGCAACTCGAAATAGATTAAGGAACTACACATAAAAGCTAAAACCTGAAAACTCCTAGAAGATACTTAGGAGCAAACCATCATGAGCTGCAATTTGGAATGGATTATTAGACATGACACCAAAAGCAAAAGCAACAGAAATAATAGATAACTTTGATTTCATGAAAATTAAAAACTTTTGTGCATCAAAAGAATTTAACAAGAGAGTCAAAAGACAAGGTACAGAATGGGAGAAAATAATTTCAAACAAATTATTAGATAAGGGTATAATATCCAGAATATATAAAGAAATCCTTCAAAACACAACACCAAAAAAGGCAAACAACCCAATTTTAAAATGGGCAAAGGAGTTTAACAGACATTTCTCCAAAGAAGATATACAAATGACCAATGAACACATGAAAGACGTTCAACATCATTAGCCATTAGGGAAATGCAAATTAAAACCACAAGGAAATATGCCTTAATATACACAAGAATGGCTATTAATTAAAGAATGGAAACTGCAAGTGTTATAAAGGAGGCAGAGAAATTGGAATTCTAGAGCATGGTTAGCAGGAATTTAAAATTATACAGCCACCTTGAAAAGCAAAAACTTAAATATAGAATTGTCACTTGACCTTGCAATCCCCCCTCTAGAAAGAAAAACAAGATCATAAACAGATACTTGTATACCAATGTTTTTAGCAGCTCTATTCACAATAGACAAAAGCTTGAAACAATCCAAATGACCATCAGCAAATGAATGAATAAATGAAATGTGGTACATAGACACAATGGAATGTTATTCAGCTACAAGAAAAAGTGAAATTATGAGACATGCTGCAAAATGAAAGAACTGTGAACACCTTATGCTCAGTGAAATAAGCGAAACACTTAAGGATAATAATTGTACGATATCACTGATGAGATGACTGAAAATAGCAAATTCACAGAGATAGAAAGCAGAATAGAGGTTATTTGGGAAGGAGGTAGGGGAAAGAGGGAAGGGAGAGTGTGTGAGGAAAAAAAAGTCTGGGGCAGGGAATAGATTTAACAAAGCATGGTTTTTATTAGTACTTCCTAAGTCCTCAGCATACAAGGAAAATAATAGAACTTTGATCCAAATTGTATCACAATGACTTAAAATACTACTTGCTTATAGAAAAGCCCAAATTAAAACAAAACAAAAATGAATTAGCAATGTTTTCAGTCAGAGATAAATCTACCCTGTTTTCTTAGGTGAAATGTTTCAACAAAGTATCTTAAATTGCCAGACATTAGTAAGATGTCCTGCTATATTCCTGTGATATAGCCAACTACATGAACATAAGGAATTAATATTTTATGACTCAAGAATCTTAAAAACACTTTTCTTCATAAAAAAAAAAAGAGGTGTACAAACTTTTAAAAAGTCAATAAAAAGACACCAGTCGATCTTTTTGTGATGTGATTTTTCAGTTCCTGATATATGTTTTTAAAAAGTCATCTTCTGAATCTAAAATAAGCTTAATAAAAAATAGAAGACTTTCTCAAGCTGTGTACTTTAGGCATTATCGAATACTATTTCTTCATATCTTTGGTAGTTCAATCTACTAAAAAACGCCTTCATTGTCTCAGGGGAAAACTCTGCCTTCCCCCTTACAGTGGGGGAAAAGGGGTTTACATTCCAAAAATCATTCTGTTCAAGCTCCGTGTATGATAGGAGACAGGATAAGGATTTTTGAAAGCTCCTGCCGGCTGTTCCTTGAGGTAGAGTCACCTGCCCGTCCGTCTTCTGGGACCTAGGGACATTCGAGGCCTGTCATCGTAGACTGCCCATTTCTGACATGCTGATTAAGCTGCCTTGAGGGAGTTGAGTTCTCTTCTCAGTTTTCTGCCTCTCCTGGAGCACAGCATGCATCCTACTTCGGATTCCAAGCAAAGCAACTTAGAAAACATCGAACACTCCCCCCGGGTTTGATTATTTTTGTCATTTCTCCTTAGAACCCCTAGTCCTCATGTTCTGAGAAATGTGAGCACCTGAAGGTATCACAGGGAGCTGCGCTCCAGCTCCCAAGAACTGTGGCTCTGCTGAGCTGTGTCACTGGCCAGACGCTTGCCCCGCCTGAATTGCTGTTCACGTCCCCGTTACGACTTGTGAAACTGATCAAGGCTTTTATTGAAAAACACGAGAAGTCTCCCCGCTCCTTACTCACCGTGATGCAGCAAACTCCAGGTACCAAACGCAGGCAGAGGAAAGAAATTGTAGCAACAGAAGAACAAATTCTGTGGCAACATGTTAGAATCCTTCCGAGGGTACAGACAGTTAGTTGTAATTGGATGTTTGTCTTCCCTAAGATTCAGTTTTCCATCCTAAATTAAATACCTGAATGAAGAAGATAGATCCAGGTGACTTCCTTAGCTTCCTTTCAGCTTCTGGTTCTTTGAGGCTAGAGCTTAAATTATTTTCTTCTTAAGTGGAATCCCTTATTTCTCTAACATTAAATGTCTTAGTTAATGGTCATTGGGTGGACTACTTCCTTATTCCTTTTAAGAAATATCCTGTATTCCCCTGAAGGGCAGGGATAATGCCTTCTTCCTCTCTGGATGGCAGTGCCTAGCACAGAGCGATTATCTGACATATTCTGAACGAATTTGAAATTACCTGTTTTGATCACTGCTCGCAGCAGATAAATAGTTAAGTTCCTTGCAAACCCAAGCTACCCAAAGAGGGCTAAGGGATTAATCTTTAGAACAGGAGAATATTTTAAAATGATGTAGATCTATGTGTCCTGACATAGCTCTCCAAGACTCAATCTTGAGGAAAAGTAAGCTGTGATAGGATACCACTTGTACTACTTAAAAGAAAAGGCAACTCCAACGTATTTATTTCTCTTGGTATAGATTTCTGGATGCAAATGAGTGAGGAAACAAGAAAATCAGGAAGGCTAACTAGGGCGCCGACAATCGCCATGACCTCTTGGAAGAGGGCTACAATGATGGGAACTTTGTCTGAAATGTTTGTATTTTTGACAACCGCAATTTATGAATTCAGCAATCATGTTCTTAAAAATAGATTTAAAAATAGATCAAACATATTTTGAGTTTCCCAGGGAATTCCGACAAAGTCAGTAGATCAAAGTTGTACGGCTTAGGAAAGCACGGTAGAAATGAACAAAATGCCTCTTTTTTACTTTTTTAAAGTATGGTGGTATTTTAATATATATATATTTTTAATCAGAGAAGTTGTAGAGTTACAGGAAAATCATGCAGAAAATAGAGTTCCCATTTATCTACCCTCCCCCACCCACTATTATTAGCACCTGATGTTAGTGTGGTACCTTCAAATGAAATGCCTCTTAAAACAAAATCAGAGTGATATGGAAAGAGGAATGTTGGGGGCAACTTTCAAATGCATAATTTTGTTCAAACATACTGTGGATGGTGATACATGTGAGTGGAAATCATCCCTATGTGCAGCAAATGCAGAAGCAGAGCCATTTGGAGATTTTAAAAACAAATCTTAAAGGCACATGTTTTTATGGAAGTCAATACATACATATGCACTTACATGGAAAACAACTTTCAGTATTTTTGCAAATTTCCACTTTGAGTTGACTATTCAGATGAAAGAATATTTAATTTAAATCTTTTAAAAATTGAATGCTAGTGATTTTTGAGGGGTTTGGAAATTATCTGAAGACTTTTGCCTGAAGTCTCCCTATAAGAATATTTAACAAAGCATCATGAGGAGAAATTATACCTTTGTTGAAAATAGAATTTTTTCACTTATCCCTATCAATATCCCTTTTTCTCTATTAATTTAATTTTTAAAAAATCATGTATTGCAAAGCATTCCATGACCATTGTAGAAAATTAGAAACAAAGAGCAAAATGGAAAAAAAAAGAGAGAAATATTCATAATTTAACTAGTGATGTCTACCTTACATTATATTTTTGGTGACCCTCTTATGCATATAAGTACATATATTACCAAAAGATTGCTTTAATTTAATGTATTATAACATTTATCATGTTAATGAATCATTAACTATTTTTAAACTCAAGATGAGAATGCCTCCTGTCCATCAAAACACTCCAGTCAAGAAATCACTCAAAATCCTTGGTTATTTGAGCAATCACATAAGACCTTTTGAATGTCCCTTTATGAAGTAATCTCAAATAAATTATATCCTCAGATCCTTCCAAAATCTGGTGAGGGAGGAGGAGCTGGCATTATTAACACTCCCATTTTAGAGGTGAGACAGCAAAGTCAGTGAGTGTCCACGGATTTGTGAAGCCCACTTTCAGTGGGTGAGTAGGCAGGATTCGAACCCAGGTCTCCTGATTATAAATCTTGTACTCCATCTACACAGGACTCCCAGTTTTCCACAGCTCCCCCAGCTATAGCACTCAGGTTTCTGCCCAATGTGAAAAACGTCAAAACTGCCCACTGCCCAGCACACCGGGTCCCTGCTGTCCTCTTAGCTTACTTGACTCTTCTTCAGAGCACTTTTCTCTCCCTCTCAGAGTTTCCTTCTTGTAAGGGCTGATGTGTGTTCTTGTGTTTCCGGGAGGGCTACCACACAGTGGCGTTTTCCAGCTGCAGCCCCAGCACCCTGCACAGCTCCTGGCCTAGGTGAGCGCTCTCAAAGGCTCGAGGAGGGAAGGTGATGCCGTGGCCCTACCAGCTCTCAGCACAAGCAGTCTGGAGTGTCGTCGGAAGAGAAGGAGCTATGCCTGGTGAGCAGGCATAGCCGGTTAGGGTAAGCTGAATAAATGATGCAGGTTTTTCCTCTCAACTGAAATGACACACTGGTTGGATTAAATTATGTATTTCAAGCTCTGGGGCAAATCGATAAAACCAAAGAAGACTGTGTAACAACCAGATAAAATAACCATTATTTAAAAAGTCACCAAAACCAAAAACAGCAGTTGATTAAAAAAGAAAACTCTGTTCAATAAAGGGGAAAAATCAATCTTTTCATGGTATCTGAATAACCAGAGGATAGGATTTTGTCACTTACCCACCAGTTATTTCCATATGTATTGTGGAAAAAATTGGTGTATATTTTTGCAGCTTGTTTTATTAATAACTTTCCTTGTCATTTGTAAGAATGGACTGACAGGAAAGCCCTCTGGTGGCCGGTACCAATGACTTCTCTCGTCGGTGGGCACATCCCAAATCCGTAAGAACAGCTCTGCAGAGAGCTGCCTGTCAAATAAGCACTATTTGTCAAGAATATTTTTTTTTAAATCAGCTTTTCTCCCAAATAGCTAAAAGTTCTTTGTTTGAAATATTTATTCTCTTTCAAGAATTCTTTGTCGTTAAATTTTTCAAACATAAGTAACTCCTAAAGAAATCTAGGGGAGAACAAAATGATTTGAATCTCCCTTCTTGATGATGTGGTCTATTTTTTAAATTCCTGTTTTGAATTTATTTTAATTTTGTATAAACATGATAATAATGATAAATTCTGCTATAATCAATTGGTGATAAATTATTTTCTATATTAAGTTTTTTATTTTTCCTAACCATTTTCCCCAGCAACATTCCCACAAAAAACCTGCCATTATATATGATTATATTTTTCATGCTGTGATGTCTTTATTACCAATTTTTCTCCAACTTGAGTTTGCCTTTGTAAATAGTACCATCATTTAAAGTTGAATAGTTGGAAGTGATTTATCTCTGAAGTATATGTGTATTTTATTTAAAAGACTAACTTCATTTTCAAAACTATTAAAACATTATTTGAGTTGTGTTTAAGCAAGTGTGATATCAACAGGAATTATAATTGAGAAAGACAATATTTCTCAAATCTTAAAAAATCTCTGACCTTAAAAACAAAGCAGCAATAACTCGATATATATTTCATTGAAAATAGAACTTTCAATTTGAAAAACGATGACAATTTTTATAGTTTAAATATCTTACATTAATCTTTCTTCCTCTAAAACCACACTTTCTTAAGAATAAAATGTAATATTTGAAGATCTTCCTGTGATGATAAAATATTGTGTTGGAATAAATGGAAATATTTATTGACCATTTTAAGGGAATAAGTAAAAATAAAATATAAAGCCCTCAGTGGACTCTAACTTTGAATAAAGTAACTTTTCTTTCAACGATTCTTTTTGTTCACATATCACCCACATACTTAAATAACTCCACAGCATTTTAATAAATTTAAACGCAAATGAAAGACACTAACAAAAAATAAGCAACTGATGAATTTCATTTTGTGGTTCTAGTACTCTTCTATTAGTTTATGTAGCCTCTTTGCTATAATCTTTATCTTATTTCATTGCATTCCTTTTTCTAGATGAATAGCTTTGATCATTTTTCTAACACAAAAAGGCACATGTATTCATATATTCTGAACTCTTTTGTACAGAAATGTGCAAAATAAGAATATACATCTTTCTCTTATATATTGCATTAAGTTTTTTTTTTAATTTTTCCTGGTAAAGTTTTGTACATCATAATTTCTAAAGGATTCTAATTTTATCACACCAGAAGGTCATTTTGGTCATGCAAATTTTTGTTGACAATATTATTCATATATGCAAAAACTAGAAAGAATCTTGTCAAATAGGTATTTTGATTATTTTCCAAGTTGTGGGTGACACTGTACATGTTAAAAGGGGATAATTGAGAGATTGACCATGGCTCAACTAGGACCAGAACCAAAACAGCAACTTAAATGTTCCTTGAATTTGATTAAGTGGTAAGCCCCACCTACTCCACCCCCCCCCCCCCCGCCCTTGACGGTTTTGTAAGAGATCACATATTACTACGACATATTACTGCTTTATTTTGACAACTTTATTTTGCATTTTAGCTGTGAAGGAAGTGGGAAATTTTAAACACTTTAGCCAAACGTCCCGCCTGTGTGCTTCCTCTTTGTGGCATGAAAGATCCGTTTTTGCAGATTTCCAATCTCGCACCATCCCCAAACCCAGGCAGTCCATGCGCCGCGCCTGCTGCATGCTCAGGCCACGGACCCTGACGTCTGTTCTGTTAGAAGATAGAACCACTCAGGGGTAGAAAAGGAAAATGTGAGCCTCCGACCATAAGCTCATGAAAGGCAATTTCAGTGCCAGAGTGGGGGCTTAATAAGCACAGGAAGTTCTGTCGTGATGGGGCACCAGCGGCACACCGCGGCCCCCCCCATCGCCGGATGGAGCCGGAACACTGAACCGCGGTGTTCTCGGCGACAGCAATGGCAGCGGCTCGCCTATGGGCTGGCATGGCCACAAAAGGCACACCCTGGCATGTCTCGGGACACACATGATAGATCTGCTGCTAGGAGTTTGTAATTATTTAATCAAACCCAGATCGCAGGACCTGGAGGGACAATGTGCGTCCTTCCGAGAGTGGAAGCGGGACAGAACTGAAATGGTGACAGACTGCAGGGGGACCGCAAGAGGCAAGGCGCTGTGTGCCTTCCTGGCCTGGCCTCACGGGGGCGGGCGGAGAGTCACTTCCCGGGGCCTGCCATCCCCCCAGGCGGGCCTGGAGGAAGTGAGTTACAGGCCATCCTCTTGATGGGCTGATGGCAGTGGAATCAATTCTATTTCCTTTCCTGGAACGAATCTTACGTCCCACTCTGAACAGGAAACCGCTCGTTGGAGCCTACTCTCTCCACGACACCCGCACAGGCATGGGCGCGCACACGGTCACGAAGGACTTGTGCCAGCCGCTTGCTTTCTATAGACATAGTTTTAAATCCTGGAAGAATAAAAAGCCCCACCCCGTTCAACTCCCACATCGCACATGTGGAAAAAGAAGATGCTTAGAAAAGCCTGGCTCGTGAGAAACTCCGCGGCACTGGCGTTTGGAGGCCGGGATCCGGGATGCAACTGGCCTTTGTTCTTCCAATCGGCTTTTAATTCAGTCCCAGCCCATGAAAAGAGAAAGGCGGAGGGAGGGGAGAGCGGTGCTTTCACAAGCAATACTTGTGCTTTTGGGTGGAGAGGGAGAACATTAAATTAGCATTGCATTTCATTCCTAGCCCCTAAGAGAGTCAGGAATTTAAATAAGATGCTCTCTTGAATTTAGTAAACTTTTAAGTTTCAATTCTAAAGCCCTAAGAAATGATGCATGGTCTGATAATGTCACAAGGCCATAGTCTTTTTATTGGGTGGTTTCTTTTTAAAGGATATTAAGTTAAAGGAAACGAGCATTAGAGAAAACGAATTCAATGTGTTCATGATATAACTAATCAAAGTGTTAATTTCCAAATTTTTTCCCAGTATAAACTTTCCCCTGTGGTTATCAGCGGCTTCATTATGCCTTTCTGCCCTATTCTGCTCTTTAATATTGGCTACAGAACTGCTTTAGAGGGAGATGCTACCAGTGGAATAAATAGTGATTCCTCCTTCCCCTTCTCCCTTGGAATCCAATTTTCAAAGCAGGAATATCTAAATAGATATTTTTTTCTCTGAACATGATCTGTTTTTTTTTTTTTCTTTATTAATGGCGAAAAACTTCAAAAGGGGCACGTGAGTGCGTTTTCATGGTAAATAAAACTGAGAAAGAAGCAAGCGCCCCTCCCCACCCCGCACCCTGCTTTGTTCTCCCCCACTCCCACATCCTACTTCTTCACCCCGAGGTAACCATCGGTAACAGGTTGGGTGTGTAAATTTCTTTCCCCATACGCTCTTTGTAAGGGACAAATTTCAAAAACAAAGTACGGAAAATATTTAACCTTCTGCCACGATTATTAGGTTTTCATATTTAAGAGGGAAAATGCCCAAAATACATGAAAGTGGAAAATCCCCAAACAATTTGGTTAGATATGTATTGTAGCTTTCTTCATTCTGAAAAGTCTTCCACAGGCTTGACAGACATACTTTCAAACACATGTAAAGACATCTTTACTTTTAGAAAATAAACTAAAAATGAGGTCAGTTTCTTAAGAAAATATAAAATATTTTATCAGTTTCCAAGGGGGATAAAAGAGTTAGATGGGGGAAAAAATTAGGCCATATTTCAACTGTTCACGTCTTAACGTTCAACCAGCTTCGGCTTTTTCTTCTACAGTTAACCCCGTCTCTTCTCATGATATAAATGTACATTTCAAAACTTGTTGTTTGTTTTTAGTTGGCATTTTTAGCAAGAAAATAATCATCTTTTTATTCCTTCTTTATATACCTTGAGTAATGTTAAAGTAGTTTATATAGACTCTATAATTAATGAAAGATGTAGGCTTATTTTACAGGTTGCAGTCAACACTCTAGTTTTGTTTTATAAATGAATTAAGAGGAATTCAAGCTAGCAGAAGAGGTTGGGAAGATGATGATGAACAGTATGCTTATGTATAAAACAATCAAGCAAATATGGTAACGAAATTATCCAGAACATTTGGACTCTCCCCTTTCCTGCCCTCTAAAGATTCATGGGAATTTCCATGCTCATGTTGCATGCAGCTTCCCTGACTAATAACTTATTGTTTACAGTGCTAGCTCGCACTGAATTTCTTTAAGGGCATTGATTATTGAGGGCGCCATTTTCTGTTGCCTGTCTGAGTAGGCTCAGAAACAAGGATACTTGAAATATACACCTTTAGACTATGCTATCTTCACATGATCCTAAATTCAGAGAACAAAAAAACAAACCTAAACTAAAAATCACCAAGCCATTTGCTTTGCAACACATAGTGAATGGAACCACTAAAGGACTGAGTGCTAACATTTTATTTGCTTTTGTACTGAGATCCTTGTGCAGAGAGAGAGAGAAAGAGCCAAAAACGTTGTAGCAAGACATATGGAGATTCTGCTTCAGATGTTGTGGTTGACACGAAATACCGAGTCTCTAACTTTGAGGAGCATACAACCTGGTAGAGAAGAATAGACAAACTGCATAAAATTAAGGAATAATTCTGGTTAAGGGAGATAGAATAAGAGTCATACTGGAAATTTCCAGAGGAATGTCACATGAAGTATTTTTATTTTGTTTTATATATTGCGTTCTCTCTTCTTTTGCAGGGAAATGGATGGTGTCATGCGATATTTTGGGAATTTTCAATCTCAGCCAATTTTTTTTCATAAAGAAAAGTTTTCTCTAAACCACTCCATTTGAATGCGTTCATCCAATATGTTTTATTGAATAACTACAGTGCTGGTGATGAGTTACAACAATCAATAGGACACAGGCTTGTTTTAAGGAGAGCACAGGATAGCAGGAGAATCTGGAATAAGGGGGAGGGGCCCAGATGAAGAGGGAGTGCTCCCTGATTTGGGAGGCAGGAGGTAAGACAAGGAAGGTAACAACGTGGATACAGCAATGTGTGGTAACTCTTAGAGATGAGCAGAAGTTAGCAAAGGGAAGAGAGGCAAGGAGGAGTCAGGCCAGGGTGTGTGCAGAGGAAGTCTAAAATTCACGTCAGTGGGAAATGATATTCAAGCAGTGGTACACTTGTGTTCAGTGGCACAGGCTTTATCCTTTTCCAGAAATCCTGAATATGAGTGCCACTTGTGGCTGACATTCACATTGGATGCAAGTTCTCCATTGACAGGGATTTCTCCAGGTTTAATTATGGCTGTTTCTCCAGAACAGCAATGGCTCAGAGTGGGTGTCAATAAATATGAATGCCAGAGCTTATCCCTAGGGTAGAGTCAAAATGTGATTCCCTTTAGATAAAATTAATTGCAGATAAGTTTGCCACAGTGAAAGGAAACAATTCTCTAGGGCCTTCTATTCCTTGTACCACAGGAAGTGATTAAAAATCCCTGTTTGGGGGACTACCTTTCTTTGGCCCTGATCAAGTCATGTGATGTCATTTCATGCCTTGTTACCTGATCTTGGCTCACGGAGGCCACAGCCCTCTGGGTCGCCCTGGCTTAGGAGAGTGACCACACCTGTAGAGCTATCAGTGGCTCCTTAATATCATTGTGTTTTTCCACACATGGTGATAGAATTTTTAGAAAACAAGGAAAGTGTTACATTCTTCAAACTGCAATTCCTCTCTTTCTTAGAAATCTGGCAGTTTCCTGTGGAAGAAGAAAGTTGCTGTGCTACTCTTTAGAGTTTCGAGAGTTGTGATTCTTATATCTTCTCTCCAATAAAGTTGAGAATGACCCTTGATCCTCTCCTTTTAGCCTCAATTGACACAGATAATTGACTGACCTAAACTTTGAGCAGACTTTAAGTTAAAGAGGAGCCAGGATGGATCATCCCAACACAAGAATATCAGCCTCTAGTTACTGGAGACATCTAAAGAACAATAAAAAAACATCCACTTTTATCGAATGGATATTCCTCAAAAACACGTTTTGTGCAATACCAACATAAAGAAGAAGAGGAAGGAAACTAGAAAATGAGGGTTTAGGATTAAATTTAGGGTGGCAAATGAATGTCAACTCTAACTGATCAGTGGTGGCTGCTTGAAGCACAGGATTGGAAGGATTGGAAATTTGCATCTGGGGTCACTGGAAAGAGAACCATGATTGATTTACAATGTCTACCTTGGGCACAGAGAGGGATGTAGGTCTAGATGCAATTATTTGCAATTCTTGATAGTTGTTAACATCCCTTCTAGTTCAAAGTTTCTATGAATCTGTATAGGCAAAATATTTTATTTGGAAATAATTTATAATTTTTCAAAGCTATAAAAGACTATAGATGAATTTAGTGGTATGATAAGCCATAAATAAATGAAGTGGCCTGATAGTTAGCAAACAGCCAGTATGGAGATATTTAGGGATCATTTACTTGAGCAATTAATAATTGAGTGTTATAAATCTCTGTATTAAGACAGTCACCATATATGAAGCAGTGGTTGAGAGTGAGGAGAAAATATTAATAATGATGATGGTCATAATAAAATAGCTAACATTTATTGGGCATCGATTAGGTGGCAAGTGCTACATGGTATTTTGCATATGGACTATGTCATTTCATCTTTAGAACAACCCTTGAGAGTTGTTATAGTCCCATTTTAGAGATGAGAAAACAGAGGCTCATAGAGGTAATATAAATAGGCCAAGGTCACACAGCTAGAAAGCAGTGGCAGAGCAGTGATTCAAACAGAAGCAGTCAAGGTGAGTCTTAACCAGATTTAGAGTATGCACCACAATACTACCCTGCCAGCGTCAAAGGCCAAGATGTTGATGATAAATAATACAGGGTGGTAGCACAGGCATTCTCAAGCTGCACAGAGGTTATCTAGAGGAATTTTCCTTTCATAGTCTCAGAAACACTGCCCGGTGATAGCTGCATACCTCAAAACAGCGATCAGTTCTGCTTTAAAGACTTCAATAGTCAACACTGACGAGAACCAGCAGAATGTGGGAAGCAACTGAGATCTGTACAACGAATGGGCAGCATATGCAGATGCTTTATTTAGAGCAGGTACAGGGCTTCCTGACCACATAAGTTTACTCTGCCCATTTTATGATCCAGATTCACTGCTAGCAACACAGAAATAACCCAGACAGGGCCCTTTCTTTAAGATTTCGGAGTCCACTGGGGCGTTCAGACAGGTACATAAATAAATAAGATAGAAGAACAAGTAAGTACCCCAAAGTGACAGATTCTAAATGGGTGGCATGGGGAAAGTGTCCTGGCAAAGCAGGAATCTGAATTTGACTTTAAAGATTGAAAAGGGGTTCAAAAGGCACGTGAGACAGCATTGCAGGCAGGAGGAATGAAAGTGACCAAAGGTCCAGAGGTGGGAAAAGGCATATTATGATTGAAAACCCCTAAAATGGGCCAGGTTTGCTGAAGCAGCAGAAAAAAATACACGAGTTTTGGAAGAAGGGAGAAGATGGACACGGAGGCTGGAAATGTGTCCAGGGCTTTTTAAAACCATATGGATTTAAATTGGTTCTCAAGGCAGTGGGAGCCATGGGAAGTTCTGGAGCAGAGGATTATCTTACTTAGAACTGTACTATTAAATGATTATTATGCAGCAGAATGGAAGCTGGAGTGGAAGGAGAAACACAGGAGGCAAAGAAACCCAATTAGAAGGCCGGTGGGACAGTCCAGGCAACATTTACTGAGGACTTGAACAAGGTCAGGGCCAGGGGCCTGGATCAGGAGACTGCAGGAGCCCCTGCAGGAGGTGCAGCTGACAGAGGAGACAGGGCCTGCATCAGCATCATCTCTCATGTTCAAGGCTCGCATGGCCTCTCTCAGTCTCAGGCCTGGCCTAGGTAGGGTCAGGGGTGCAGGGGCACACGGTCAGGAGAACCCCTGCAGAGATGGGTGCCAACCTTCAGCATTTTCTAGGACCTTGATACTGACTTGACACCAACTCAGATCTTCCTTTTTGGTCAAGGTTGCACTTTTCCACTTAAACAAGATACAAGCCCAGTTCCGTGGATTCCAGAGAGTCCAGAAGGATAAGGTCGCCTCCCATGTTGGGAAAGAGCAGGTTCTTTAGGGCTCTGTTTTCAAACCTAGAGTCTGGGCATTGCGGAGGACTTTAACACCCCATCAATGAGCAAGCGAGAAAGGTGTGTAGGCAAAGCCTCAGCAAGAGCAAGGAGTTCCCTAATGTGATGGAGACATCTGATCTGCGGGGAACAAGAATTCCTTCCTTGTCTACACTATGGCTGCCCTTAACCCACAGCTGGAACAAAGAAGCTACCTTTGTAGGATGCATTTTAGGAGGGAAGTGGCACTGCATCGTCTCAGACCAATAACATACAGAATTGCTATAGAAATAATACCCTTTCATGAAAGGGATCCCCTGAGTAATTATTTTCCATATTAAATTAGGCTAATGTTATATTAGGCTAGCGCGATACTGCCCTAATCCGGAGAGTGAATGAATTTAGATATGCATATTAGTATTCAGTTGGATTAATACAACCCATGGCCAAATGCTCCACCAACCAAGATCCTGAAGTTCTTAACATGGTTGCAATTTCCCGTAAATGCCTCTTCCTAGTCCCCATCCTCCTAAAGAATTATTGTCACAGTTCCTTGGCAGCAGGTCTTCAAGTTGTTGACCTAAATTGCAAACATTTTACATTTTACCTATGTTCGTGTTTTAAGATTCAAAAGTAAACACATTTTGCAGCCTGCTCAGATGACTCTGATGCTCCAGAAGGAACGACGGCAATCCTTCAAGCCCACTGCAGCGGGCCATCCGACCACGTGGCCAAGCCCTTTCTTGCCCCGTCCAGATGTTGCACCTTAAAGAATAAATTCCTGTGTCTGCAGCACACCAGCCCCATTCAGAAGCTCTCTATGCAAAAGGAGTCAAAAGGGCTCCTGCCACAGATCCGCCAGTCACTGCCCCTTTCACAATAAGCAGGGGAAGGATTGAGAGGGGAAAGAGAGTGGGGGAGCCCTTCTCCCTCTCTCCCTTTCTCCCTCACAAATGCAACTCTCCATCTAGGCTTTCCTTTCTAATCCTCTGGGGTAGGAGTTTTTATAGTACAAGGTCATTATTCTGAAATCTGTCAGTCTTTGTATTAAGTGGATTCTTGCATGTTTGCACCTGGGGTTATTTTTTAAGAAAATTTATGGGTGGTCTTAAGAGCATTTGGAGATTACTTAAGGAGCCCTTTACTCCCTTGGGTTTGGCTATTTCTGGGATGAGACGGTTCCTTGGGGCCATCACTTGGCTGTCCACTGTCCAAGTAGACAAAGGATCAAAGGCTGGGTAGATGGTCCCAGTGCCTGGGATGCTGCGCAGGGTTCACCTAAGACAGTTCTGCCCGAGGGTGGGCTGTGGACTGGAGCATCAGCATCGCCTGGGGGTGTGTGTTAGAAATGCGCTTTTTAAGTCCCATCCACGACCCACTGAATTGGAGTCTCTGATTATGGGGCCCAGGAATCTGAGCTTTAACAAATCTAACAAGTTCTCCAGCTGGTTGTTAACGCTTGCTGAAGTCTAAGAGGCATCCGTCTAGGATGTGGGGTGGGCCATATCCTCAGACTGTGGTGAAAACCACACTGCCCCCTGGCCTGGTATGGTCATTCCCATGATAACCTCTTTCACCTTCCACCCTTGAAGTCTGAAACTAACCATGAATGGAGCACAAGTTCACATGTGTTCTCAGCTCCTCAAAGTCTTTCACAGGTGGATGAGTTACTTTAGAGTTATTCTATTAGTTACATACATAGGGTCAAAATATGATATGGAGTTAAGAACAGACACATTCCATATTCGAAGACTAATTACACCCACAAATATTCTGGGAAAGACTAATGATCAATCAACAATTTTTTACATTTTGATGAACAGTTTTAAAAAGTATTTCTGAAGCCCATAAGAGATCATCTCATTTTCTCAGCTCCAATACTTAGTGGAGAAAATGGCAAAGCTGATATTATTACTTCCATTTGATAGATAAGGAATCTGAGGTCCAGTGGAATATGTTCTGGGAAAGATACTTTTAATCTGGAAGTCTGACTGTGCTTTAACATATTCCAAAACATTTCTGGTGGAGCACATTACAAACGTCCATGTTCAGAAGTAAAGTCTATCTGTTGAACTAGTCTAGTCTGTCCTCCAGTTTTCCATCTATGAGAATTTTCAACCAAATGGGTTGAAAGGCCCAAGTTCCACCCAGGGAATGGCAACAAAAGGGCACATCCCCCATTCACTGGAGCTCTGCGGCCCCAGGCACTGTGACCATCATTTGGTATGCAGATTACCCAGTACCCTACTGAGGCCCCACAGCATTTTGATGTTAATGACTCCTAAACTGAAGATGCCCTAGTTAAATTGAGGCTGGACAACCATCGAGCAGTTGGTTAATACTTAGGCTATTTAGTCATTCCAAACAATGCAATTAAGGATGAATCATAGCTCAGTAACCTAAATAAAATCAAATTAACAAATGGGCGGCACTGCCTTTGGTCTGGGAGGCTAATTTATAACCTCCAATCTCAAAGATTCTGTGAATTCGTTCCCGTTTCAGCATAGATCCAGCTGTGGTCCATCAGTATACAGCACAGTACTGAGAGAACACAGCAATTTCAAAGGCTCTAAGTTGGATCTTTGGTACTGACAACACAGAGGAGTGGGTCTGAGTGCAGACTCAAACAGATGACAAGCTGAGCCCTCTAACCCTTATTAACTAAGTCACTTTGGGCAGGTTATTAAATCAGTTTTCCTATCTGAAATACGGAAATAATAATACCTTTATATATATATAAAGTTGAAAATGACCCCTGATTTTCTCCTTTTATCCTCAATCAATGCAGATAACTGGTTGACCTAGACTTTGAGCAGACTTTTCTTTGAGTTATAATTATGTTCTACATAATACATATATATAACATATAATACAGCTTATTCAATAAGGTTATTTATTTAGCTTTTTAATCAAGTCTGTAATCGGATTAAATTAGCATAACTCATGGTCAAAAAGTTTTCTAAATATCATCTAAAGCTGATTTTCCTCTTGATATGAATCTATGATAATATCTTTGAAAGTTTTAAAGATATTCATGGATCATGGGAATTTGAAACATGAAGGAATTCTTCCAATTTTTCCAGAACAGGGTCCATGGAAGCACAGTGACTTGACCAAGTTCATGCCTTTGGAGTCAAAGGTGTGAATGGAATCTGTTCCTATCCAATGGTCAAATTCTCTGTGAGTAAGAAGAAGACAGATTCCCTCACTGAAAAGTAAGATGTGTCCTTGACAGCAGTGCTGTCCAATCAAAATAACTTTAGCTTTTTCTATAGTCACATTAATAATAGTATAAAGAAGTAAAATTCATTTTAATAATGTATTCCATTTAACCAATATATCCAAATATTATCATTTCAACATAGGATCAATACAAAAATTTTACGAATGAGATATTTATTTTGTACTAAGTCTTCGAACTTTAGGTTTTCTTCCTTCTATTGCACATGTCAAAATTTTTTTTTTCGCTCGTCTGTTTTTTTTTTTTTTTTAATTTAGGAGGCACGGGGAACAGAATAGCACATCTCAATTTGACACTAAATTTTCACTGGATATATTTGATCTGCATTTAGATTTCATAAAAGTTTGCAGGTCAAAAGCAAATTCCTGAAGCCAAGTTAATCCAAACCTACTAAAAACTTTGCCAGTATCTGAATCAAGTATCTGTTTTTAACTAAAATTAGTAAAATTAAATGAAACTAAAAATTCAGCTCCTCAGTCCCACCGGCACATTTTAGGTCCTCAGTCACAAGTGGCTAGTGGCCAGCAGAGAGGACAGAGCAGTTCTAGGCTAAAGTCTGGCTGCCATCTGCTACATAAAGATACTATGAAGATGATGGCAGAGGGTGGGGCTTGCCTGGAGAAATAACAGGCTGGCTAAGATAACTCTTACTGGTTCATTTGCTTTCACTTGGGTGGGCTTGGGCAAAGGTTTAGCCTATCTGGCCTTCCGTTTGCTCCCACATGAAATGGGGATTGTAACAGTTATTTCATGAAGTTGCTAGAATGGCAAGATGGGATGGTGAATATAAAGTATAGACTCTAGGACAGGAATAGCAGCAAGTGCAGGATAAACTGTAGTGAAAAAGATTCTGAACAGGTAGTCGCAAATTCCTAGTCCATTTGTCCAGCATAAATGTTTTACAAAGAGCTCATCTTTTATAGCAGAGATGGTGCAGTTGCTTAATAACCTTATAGAGGTGCCTCTGGGACCTTGAAACATTCCACTGCTATCTCTGCAGCTGGAAGCAGTCACCTTCTTGATATAAAGAGGCGCAGTGCTCCTTCTTGACACCCCGCCTCTTTATACCCTGTTCCTTTTACCTCAAATGCCCTTTCTGATTACCTCTTTTCCACCTGGCAAATTCCAGAAAAGAGATTTTTCGGAACCTAACTCAAATATTCCCTTGGGACTCCTACAATTAGAATTATTCATTACCTCTACCAGTGCACTCTATTTTGTGTGTGTGTGTGTGTTTTTTTGTTTTTTTTTTAAGTAATGACAGCTAAAAGGTTAGGTGGGGCCAGCATTGGCTCTTTCTTGAGCAAGTTTACAAGTGGGCTGATGCATAATCCATTTACTTCAAAGAAAAATGCACTTTCAATGGCGAGTGGGGTGGGTAGTAGTAGTCGTAAGTAATAACAATGTCAAATAAAATCTGGCACTTTACATGGATTATTTTAGCTAATTGTAACAACACCTGTATGAGGAAGGTACTAAGATCCATCCTTCTCTAGAAAGGGGGAAAATTGTCTGAGTAGTCTGCGTCACAGACTTGCCATTTTGGAGAATGAGGCAAAGTTGCTATTGCCTCTTCCAAGTCCACTCTCCTTTTTCCCATCACTAACAGAACCCCACTTTTGTTTGGAGAATCAATGTGTCCAGTTGAAAACACTCACTTCCCAGTCTCCCTTGTAGCTAAGGGTAGCCACGTGACCTTTTCTAGCACAAATCTGCTGTGTAAGGCTCCTGGAACTGACCGCTCTGGCTCGGCCTTTGCTCTTTGCCTGTTCTTCTTTATTCTAGCCTGGAGTTTGTACCTGATTGCTGGAGGCAGCGCAGCCATCTTGTGATTACCACGTCAAGAACCACACTCGAAGGATCTCGGGACAGGAAGCGAGCTGGGGCCTGGTCTTTGAAACCTTGACCAGCTATGCCCCCATGGGCTGTGTCCTCCAGCTTCCCATTAGGTTAGCAGTATTACATGTCTATTTGATTTGACCCTGCAGATTTCAGCCGCAAGAGGACAGGCACAATCCTAATTAATAGAGAGGATTTACTTTTCCGGCCCGGAAAACCAGCAAGCTCTGCTAGACCCCTTCCTCTTCACCATCTGATACTTGCCAGAACCTCTTCTAATCTGGCATTTGCTACTGGAGGTTATCTTTATCGTATCAACTCACTGGACGACTTTCCTGTCCTCCCTCCACACACTGGTTTTGTCACCACCAAGACAACTCCCAGGAAGGCATATTTCCAGGCCTGACTGGGATCATTCCTCCTGTACTATCAGCAGAGTTCCCCACCACGTCACAGGGCCTCATCTGGCAAAAACGAACTTACGTGATCACAGGGGCAAGTAGTCCTGCCTCCGTCCAGCCCAAAAGTCAAGTGGCATGGAAGGAGGTGCCTGTGAGAAGCTCCCAAAGCAAGAAAACAGACAATTAAAAGTGAAACCCTAGGACAAGAGTCAGCAAGCTACAGCCCAGGGGCCAAATCCAGCTTATGGCCTGTATTGCAAATAAAGTTTTATTGGAGCACACATATGTCCATTTTTTAACATATCATCTATGAGGCCTTTGTGTTACAACAAGAGAGCTGTATAGTTGCAACAGAGACTGCACAGCGCATACAGCCTAAAATACTGACTATCCAGACCCCCTAGGAAAAATTTTGCTGCCCCTGCCCTAAGGCAAGTAGTTTTGGAAGAAAGACATGGCAGAGACTGAACAATAGTAATGAGAGGAAACCACAACAGCTCCAGGCCCCATTTACCCTGGACTTTCTATGTGCCAAGCACAGTGTCAATTTAACCCTCACCACAATTCTGAAAGATGCATTTGAAATGCTCATTTAATGTTTGAGGATCCTGAGTCTCAGAGAAGGTTAAACAACTTTCCTGAGCTCTCACCTCTAGTGAGTGATGAATTCTGCCTAAATCTAAAAACACGATTTTAATCATTAACAATTCCTCTATATTCTTCCTCTTAAGCTTATTTAAGTTCCCATGATAAATACTGAAGGTGAATGCAGAGAGAACTTTAAATGGAAAAATGCCTATGTAGAAGAGCGGGAAAAGACCTTCATTTAGCTCAGCGAATTCCAGAACATGGAGTAGAAGGAAGGGAAACATGGGCTCCAAAATGGGTGGAATAAAAGTGCCAGTAAGAGTGGAGGGATGTTAGCTCTAGGTGCAAACTGAGATATCTCTGGGATCCTGGTAGAGAGCCTTCCCCATATGATTGTCCCCTCAGCGACTGGTACAGTGCCTGCAGTACCATCACTGGCCCTTCAACCGGAGGAGGAACTATCACCAAAAGGATCATGCTAATTCATTGGGGACGCCTCTGAGGGTCTGAGCACAGGACTTAGCCCCCATCCCTCAACCTAGTATCTGTGCAAGTGATCAGCAAATCTGATAAGAGCAAGACATGGTTTCATTCTTGAAGAAAGAGAAGTGGGTAGTGGATGCTGAGAGGCAGGATCTGGGCTAAGGCCTGGGAACTTGCGGTACATGCTTAGCCAGGGCAAGTCACACCTCAGGGGAGTATGCGGGAAGTGGTGGGTCTGTTTGAAACAGTGGAAGTCTAATGTGAGCCCCAAGTAGGAGGTGGCCACTATGACAGCTAATTTGGTCTTTGGTTATATTAACTGAGGCGTGGTATTCAGGTCATTGGAGGGGACGGTGCCATTTAACCTACCCCAGCCAGGGTACACTCACTGTGTGAGATAGTTCTGGGCATCCACGTCAGAGAAGGTGGGGGTGACGCATGTAATGGTTCTAGAAACTGACAACTTTCCATCTATCCAAAATTTTTGAAAGCTTACTTTATGCTACATACAAGAGTATTTATTGATATATAGATTTTACTTTTGAGTAAGGGATACAGACCTTAAACCAATGATCATACAAACATAAAGTTATTAAGCATGAGCTATGAGTGGAAAGGACAGGGTGCTAGGGGGACATATCGTAAGAGAGCCCGTAAGTTAGACTGGTTTATCTGAGAAGATGATATTTAAACGGAGACCCAAGAGATCCATGGGAGATAGGCTCTTAAAGAGTGGGGGAAGGCATTCCAGGCTGAGGGCACAGCAAGCACGAAAGCCTAGAGGAGGGAAATGGCCATTCAAGGAAATGAGAGGTGGGTGTAGTTGGAGCCTTGTGAAGGAAAGGCATTGTTAAATTTCAGGTTGGGAGGAGGAGATGATTTAGGGACTTAGGCCATTTTATGCAGTTGGATTTCAACCTAAGTTCAATGAAGAACCATTAAAGAGTTTTAAGCAGGGACAGCATCAGATCTATTTTGTATTTTCAGGAGTCTGCCCTGGCTGCTGTGGGACTTGGAGAAGCCACAAGAGCAGAAGAGGAAAAGCCAGTTATGAGGCTACTGTAGAAGTCCAGGTGAAACAGGACGGCAACAGAACCAATGCGGAATGGCTGGGAGGGCTGAGGAGTTGAACCCTGGAGAAATAAATCATAGCAGGGAATGTCATACCTGTTTTCCCATCTCTTTATGTCATAGAATGAATGAGAAGAAATGGCAGACATCTGTTGAGGGGAGGTTTCCACTCAATACAGAGAACTTTCAAGCAGGCAGTGTATCTATCCACAGCTCAGCCCACCTAGGGGAGCAGGGAGTGTGCTAAGGTTAGAGACTTTCACTCAGCATGTATGATGGCTTCCAAAGCACATTATATGGTAGTAAAGCAGGCTGGTAAGATAGGGAATTAATAGACGGATCTGGAACCTGGAAGAGAGTCCACATAGACATCGATAACTCCCAAGATGGCTGCTGAAAGACCCCACCCCCAAGATTCTGCTACCCAGAACAAAGACTTCTTCTGGGAGCAAGGAAAAGCCCTGGATGTTCCCTAGGGACTTTATCATTGGGTCCTCACTAGGGGATTGATGGGTGGGGTGATCAATCAAAACAGCAAACAGCTGGAAGCCCTCCCCTGCCATTAGCAAAGGGGTGGAATAATAGTTTATAAAGCAAACCAGAGGCCTGAGCAAGCTCTCACCCCGCTTTCCTGACTCTGGGCACATTCCTGCCCTCTGTGTGTCGCTCTTGCCATTTTTCTCTGCCATGTGGCCATGCAAGTAAACCTGAGCATTTATAATCTATAATGGGGAATTGTAGCTTGTAAATCAGCCCTCTTTATCCCTTTTCACCCCCTTCCTCTCTATCTGGGCCCCCTGATCTGTTATTTTCTCCCATTTCTCATCCCTCCCTACCTGAATAAATTACTGGCCTAACTCACCCGGTATGTTCTTGAAATTCATTTCTGTAGCATAGCCAAGAACCTAGACAAAATCCGGTAACAGTAGGACTTACAAAATCTTTTTCTCTGGGGACTTTTTTTTTTTTATTGATTTTGTAAAAATATTACATTAAAAAAAATATGAGGTCCCATTCAACCCTACCACCCCCACCCCATCTGGGGACTTTTAGATGTGAGAAAAGTTCTGTGAGAAAATTAAGTGCCAGGTATGGTGTACCCTTGAAGAGTTGTCTCATACCTGAATTTATTAAAAGGTGAGAAGTTCTCACCTAAGAAACTGATTTAGTAAAATTTAAACCAGCATTTTCTAAACTTATCTGGCCATGGAACTCTATTTCCATGTAACTGCCTAGTAATAACCTGAGAAATTAGTAGTCTATGGGAATATTGGGGTGGGGGGGGGGACACTGCTCTAGAGAACTTATAAGTTCCAGGGCAGTTCCTAAGTAAAGTGCCTTCCAAGTATACAATCTGATATTCTTCCTGCAGTTCTCTTTTACTAGACAGATATTTCTGATGCGACAGGAGTGCTAAAGTTGAGGATCGGAATGCACACAGAGATTTAAGCCCTAATTCTCCTAATTACTAGCTGAGTAATCTTGACAGTCTCTTTAACCTGCCTGAATGTCCATTTCCTCACCTATAAAGTGGGAATAACAATAGTACCTATAATTAAAGGTTGCAGAAAAGATTAAATGAAATATTGTGCATCAAGAGTAGTACGCATGCAATAAATAGGAGCTACATTTATGACTGGTCTTCTGAATAAGAACAGTAAGGGGCAGGCCTGGGGGCTATCACTACCCAGTGAACCAGGCTAGGAGTTTTCAAACCTCAGCAAGTATCAGCATCACCAGGAAAGCTTGTTTCAATGCAGATTGCTGGGCCCTACCCCAGAGCTTCTGATTCTGTAGGTCTGAGGAGGGGCTGAGAATTTTTCATTTATAATAAACTCTCAGATGATATCAAAGCTGATAATCTAGAGACTGCGCTTTGAGAACCACTGAACTTGGTTGGTGTTCAAAGTATGCCCAGATGCCTCTCCATTCTGGTCAGCAGGATCAAGCTTAATTTACAGGCTGTTAGTGAGACAGGACCAGAATGACCTTATTCTTATGCAATGTCCTCCTTGGAAGCAAAGCTTGGCTCTGAAAAGAGGCACCTTCCAAACAGGTGTATGACGAGGGTGGGGGGTGGAGAAGGAAGTGGGAACACAGTCCAGGAGGGGAGAGCACCACACCAGCCCACACATCTTGAGGGTCCTTTGGCAAAGATGCTCCGACTCAAAAATGCTGCCTCCCATTTATCCTCCAGTAAAAGCCTCCAGGCCTGGCTTGACTCCCTGCAAAGCAATTAAACTCTCGTTCCATTTTGAATCATTCTCCCTCTGGAGAGTGTTTTCCTCCTCCTTGGATGGTCCTAAAATGACACGTCCATTTCTTTGGCCTGACTACATTATTCTCAGGGTTTATGCGTTTATTTTTTCAATACCCACACTTTATTCTTATATTCAGTTTGGTTTTGCAAGTTTTGACATGCTTCACAACCACCATGTTGAAGACCAAGGCCAACTGGGAAACAATATTCATGAACTATGATATTTTATAAACACCTGGCATTTATATAAACAAAGGAACTGGGGTTTTTAATAAGGTAACCGCTCTGTTTATTGTGTTTTCCTGTACATAGGGAATCTCATTGAAAGTATCTGGCATCCAGACAGTATTTTTATAAACCGTGATTTTAGTCTATTGTGAATTCTAAATTAGACACAGCCAATGTGATATTGTAGTATTTCATAATTCCCCCATTTATTTTCATTTAAGGAGAGGTATGTGGGAATACCACCTTTATGATGGGACATGACCTTGAAGGACTGGGCTATGACAGTTGTAACACTGAACTCAGAAAGGTGGTAGCTGAGCTGCTGGGCATGGGTTTGCTCTCCACCCACCAGGGCTGGTGACCCTGGAATCCCACAGGAGCCTTGGAGCTTCCAGCAAAATGCTAATATTTCCCTTTTAAATAATGACATGTCTGGGACCCCTAATATACTGACTTCTACTCTTAAATCTCCATGTAGAGGAGCTGGAAGAATGGCTTGTTCAAGGCCAAAAGTATTGTAGAAGAAAATCTTTCTCAGAAAATATGATTTTAAGCTACTCTCTTTGCCTTATCACCAAGTGCCTCCTTCTCCCAGAATCACTGAAAATTCAGCTAAACACCAGTATCTGATAACCATGTCGTAGGATTTCAGCCTCTTACACAAGCAATCTTTATTTCAAATAATGCTATTAGCATCCATTTACTGAGGGCTTACTACCTGGTAGGAACTGGGCTCATCATTTAATATATTTTATGTAATCTTTACAAGGACCCTAAGGGCATTGTATTATTACCTGCATTTTACTTAACAGGAAATTCAAGGGGTAGAGAGTTTGAGTTGCACAAGAGCACCCAGAATTAATACCCACCACTCTCTTCCCAAAATCTGTGCTCTCGACCATCATGAGGCACAAACACATATTGCCTCTGAGGTCAGTATTATCAACACATCCCATTCATGTATGAGGAAACTGAGCTTCATGAAGGTTTTCCATCTTGTCCAAGGTCACAAGTTCATAAGTAGCACAGCCAGGAATTGAACAAACGTTAATGTTCCTCTACATCATCTTCTTTTAAACATTATGATACACTTCTACCCAAAAGAGAATGAAAATATTTTATAGAAATATAATTTCATATTTTTTTTAATTTTATTTCTGGTAGGTTTAACAGAATCTCTGATAAAGTAAAAAACCATTTTTTCTTCAATAAGTATAGCTCTAGAAGTTAGAATGGCATACACAGTAAACTCAAGCAGACCCTGATCCCAAATCCTGTCATCACCACCTACCAACTGTAGAGAACTAGGACCAGCTGTTTCACCACTGAACCTTAGTTTCCTCATCTATAAAATGGGTGATTGTTAGGGTGGCGATAGTGCAGAGAGAACACCTTCTGGCAGCATTTCTTGAGAGGATGAAATGGGATGCTGTCTCAAGCAGTGGAAGCTCAGAAAATATTAACTTCTTTCCTTCATAATTACATTTGGTTTCTCATTACTTCCTCATCATCTTCTCATGCACTCCTCAATCACGGCTGGAGTTTTCATAAACGGCTTTGTGCCCTATTCTTTGAAACAGCTTCGTTCCCAAGTTCTGACGCTCCCAGGAGATACACAACCTTGTAGCCATGTTCACACACCAAGACTCGCCCACACGAAGCATGTATTTCCTCTCTAGGACCTCGTGCATGGTGAGTTCATTTCAATATCTTCTTAATCCCATGTCACTAACAAGGATAGGGTCAATAATATCCACGTGTGGTGAGAGACCACAAATCTATACACCTATTTAAACCAGGCAAGCACCTATCCTGTTGGCTCTCTCATTAAACTTCTGGGAAACCATTTTCCACACCTGGAAATATAAACTGGAAATCTCATCATGAAAGATTTTCTCGATAAATCCCAGGCTTCTCTATACTGCAATTCTCAGGAAATTTTGACCATGCTTTGTTATGTCCTGGACTAGAGTCAACAGCATCTCTTAAATGAAAAATCCTTTTCAGAGGGCTATAAATGTGAGGCCATTCATTTCTATTGCCATTGGTTCCTTTTCATTTGGCTCAGCCTCTTCATACATAGAATGAAAAAAAAAAAAGCTCTACCTTTAATTGACTTGAAGCCAAGTTGATTGACTACAGGAAGGGAAAAGAAAGTGTTTTAAGAAATAAGAAGTTACAGTCATTGAGAGCTTAAAAGGAGTTTAGGAACTGAAAAAGAAAGAGTGGCTTGTAAATTATACTTTTATTTTTTATGGGAGGGACTTAATCAGTTTTCCAGGTTCTTGAGTTTAATTAAGGTCAAAGGAACATCTCAAAGGCAAGGAAAAAAAACAGAGTAGGTAAGATATCTGAGTGGCTGGGATAACGGTGTATGGAGAATGTTACGGAAAGACAAAACCGGAAATGAGGAAAAGAAAGGAAAGGAAAGAAAAGGGGATAGAAGGGGAGAAGGGAAAGAGAGGAAAGAGGAGAGCAGGCAGAAAGGAGGGGAAATCTGGATTTGCTAAACCCAGCAAGATGAAACAAATTCATTTTCCACCAGCTCTTTCCGAAGGCACTGGTACTCCCCTTAATTTCTAAATGGGTCACTGAGGCTAGAGATGTTGTCTGCCTCATCTAAGGACACACACTGGCAAACACAGAGCCAAAACTAAATCATTTCTGACTCCAAAGACCATGCTCTTTCTAATCTACCCCACTGCCTTTGCTTACCATTTATGGATTTCAATTGTTGGGGGTGATGGGGGAGCGATTAAAAGGAACTTTATTGCTATTTCTCCCTATAGCACAAGCCATGTTCACTATAACAAATCAAGTAGTACATGAGTTGGTGGAAATATTAATAACAAGAGAGCACAGATGGTTTGTGCTCTTACTTTGTGCCAGGTTCTAGGCCACATGCCTTGTAGTCATCATCTCATTTCATCTTTACAACCCCATGGAATAGGTGCAATCATTTGGGCACTCCTTTTATATACGAGGTCACTGAACCTCACCCATATTATACTTTTTAAAATTTCCCTTTTACTTACCAGTGTTTGAAACCTCTCTTTCGAAACTCTTCAACTTCTGTCTCTGGAACACTTTAGCCTCCAACCTTTTATCCCTGATAAATTAACCATTATCACCAAACTAGTCTAAGCATTTTTGGTTGCTGTTTTATTTTTTAAAAGGGGAGGGGAACCAACCAACGAACCAGATGTGACCATCTCCAATTTCAGTTCTTAACGTAGAATAAGTTGCAGATTTCTTTTAGTTCCTCGGGGGTAAATCACAAACAAGAATTAGCACATCACCAGTCCAACTTCCTCTTCCCAGCATGTCTGTTTAAAGTTAAAGTGAACGACAGACTCAAATATCAAAGGCATATTGCTCCTAAATTAGCCAATCAGCTCCAAATACAGCTGGAAACAAGAGCAGGGGATAATGTTTTTCAATCAGTGGACAACCCTTTGAAAGTTTAATTATAAATGGTAACCGTTTATTTCAAGCTAAATGAATTTTGCCACTTCCATGTAGGCAATACACACTACATGTCACCCCAGCCTAATCTTTATCTCTTTCTGCCTGCAACAGGGAGTGAGCTAATTATATAGCTCCCCATTCTCTAATTTCTTTTCTGTTATTGTATTATTCTTTTAAGGGAATGGCAAATGTTTGCTATATAATTGTTTGAAGAAATCAATTTTCTAAGCAACTCTTTCAGAAAGAAACCAGTCTGGGTTGACCTGACAAGACAGATTAGATTCAGCGCCCTTAGAATTGGCAATCCTGTCATCCATCAAGGGAAGGAAGGAGCAGGCAGTTTGAGATTGGTCTCAGGTGTCAGGTCTGGGGAGAAACAAGTTTTATCCGTTCCCCTCTAGGAGATGGTGACCTCCATCTCAGTGGTTCATCTGGAGATCACTGCAGTAAATTACTTGCAATGCAACCCCACAGAAGCTTCTGCTCAGGTACAATGTGATCTTCCTCACTCATTTGATCCCCTACCCGGAACTTACATGTCATTTCCCCTCAGCTAGGAAGATATAGTGGACGGGGTGGATATGTCCACCCAGAGCATCATCACCCTTCTTGGAGGAAGCTGCTCCTCACTCCACACATGTGGTCCTCCCCTATCCCTACAGGATGAGGTACCATGATTGGCACAGTATGGTGAAGTTCCAACTGGGATCCAAGGTTGGCATGTCAATCAAGCCCAGGATTCCCATGTTCTTTGACAGTCAAGCCTGGGATAGGAAATCTGGCCTAGAGCTAGTGAGAAAATCAAACCCAGGCTTTGAGGACAACAGACATACCACTGAACTAGTTCAGTGACCAGGTAGAAACCACTTAAACTACTCAGTGCCTCAATTTTCCTTTATGAAGACAAGGATAATATCTGTTCTGTAAGACTGCTGAAAAGATTGTAGATACTGCTTATAAAGTTCTAGAAATATCATAGTTAGTAAAAAATGATAAACATAGGTATAGCTATGTATGACATCAGCAAGCCTTACCAGCCTGAGAGGATCAAATGGAGTCATATTTGTGTTTAATTTTCCAGATTGCTATGATTCTAACTCAAAGAAATGTGACCTCTGGGTCTCAGCCATGCTCCTCCAAAGTACTCTGATTTTTTTTCTAGATGTCCCTAAATGCCGCCTCCCATGTCTTCACCAAATGGTCTGACTGAGACTGTTTCCAGGTGGTATCCTCCATCGACTTGTGTCTGCCATATTTTCCTCTCCTCCATTGCCATTGCTGACTGTGCCCCTTACAAGGTCACCACAGTCCAGCCCAGAAATGCCACCCCTAGGACCCTGCTCTGCCGTCACTGTCTAGGGGGCCCCAGTGGTGCTGGCTTCTGGCATAAGTGAGAAGAATGGACTCTCCCCGGTTCCTTGCTACCTGAGCCTCTAATTCATTCCTTAATTTTTGGGGGGCGGGATGGTGGGTTTCCCAAGTTTTATTAAACAACTCATTCAAAATATTCCAGGATAAGTGAGTTTTAATCCTCCTCTTCCTCCTCTTCTTCATCCTGGTTAATCTGGAAGTAAGGTCATTCATAGCTTTCTTTGCTGTTAGCAACTATGCACAGCCAATCACATAGATTATTCTTCAAATATTTTTTGGTGAGCTATTTCAAATACCTTTTGGAAAAGGGCACCTTGAGGTTACAGTAATCTTGCTCTTGCTCCTTGCAATGGTTACAACCCCTCCACCAAGGTTACCAGCTTTTCCATTCACTTTGATTCCTTCTTGTAGAACCTGTTCCACAGGCGCCATGGCGGCAGTGCAGGCAGAAAGGGAGTTTGGCGAACTACGCAAGCGCAAAGAATCTAATTCATTCTTATTTCCTAAAAGCAACTCCCCAAACTCCAAAACATCAGCAACATTCAAGAAAAATCCACATTTCTATTAATCTGCTCCTTCTAGAAAACACCATCTGCCAAATGTGAATTACCATTTCCAGCTCTAAAAACAGAACATTTGTTGGAACTGATGGACACTTCTCTCACTCCAGACCCACCACAACAGTCTCACTGTGTCTCGACAGTTTCAGAAACCTAAAGGCTCATCTCAACCAGGTCAAACATGACATCCAGTCGAATCTTCATTTATCAAAGCAAAGCCAGAGTGTAGACACCCCCCACACCAGTGACCAAATGCTTGGCAGACAGAGAGATGGAGACCATGTGGGCTGCAGAGTTCAAGGGGACTCCAAGGAAGGCTGATTTGTTGGGGATCTTTTTTTTTTTTTGGGGGGGGGATCATTTAAATCAGCTTCTTCCCCTGATCCTTCCTTACACACGGCGAGTGATATGTAGATTTTTCTAACAATAAAGACAAATTAAAATGATAACAAGGTCAAGGTATATCATTTATTGTAGTTACATCTCAGTTTGGCTTTGAAAGAAAATATAGATACTGGTTCAATAAATAAGATAATTTGTGTATTATGCACCATCGTCAATAGATATTCCATTATTATTTTTAAAATACCAACAATTCATTTTTCATAATTGCATATCATAGTTTAGGCAAATTTAGTAATTTAGCCTTTTAATAATGGAGCAGGATCAAATACAGATGCTTTCGGGAAATGATTAATTTTTACAAACAAAATGTTCATTATAAACTGCAAGATATTCATATGTCAAAACTCTTCTGGATTGATCTTCCCAGCCCTTCAAAGCTAATTTGAGTTTAATAAATCTGAAATCTCATGCTTTGGTTGAACAAATCTGCCCACCAGACCTTGTAGTTAACTGTTATTAGGCCAGAGGTCCTGTGTGATCATATAAGTAAAGGCAGGAAACTCAAGGAAGCTGGCAACCCATAAATGGCCAATTAGCCAGGGGCAAAAGTTCAATAAAAACCCTATATAAAATAGGTCTCATACTTATAACACAGCAAAATGCATTTGAAACAATCAAGAAGTGGTATAAGGTCCACGGCTCTGTGGCAGGACTGCGTACGGTAGGAGGGCAGGTTAGGGACTCAAGGGAGAAGCTGCACGTTTTATGCAGCCTACATTTTCTAGCCACAGCTGACTGCTCTTGTAGATGTTCTTGAAAGTTCTCTACTCTAGTAGTGAGTCTCTGACAGCAATATTTATGCAAACCATAGTTTTAGATGGTTTTACTATTCTTATATTTATTTTAATTTTACTGGTCTTCCATTTCCTTGTTTGAAAAGAAAAAACCAGCCTTTTTCTCTATTTCTTGTATTTCATCTTTCTGGAGGATAGTATGACTGCTTCAGCATTTCAAATTGATGAAATGAGATTGTGTCTAATGCCCTTAGTCCCCTTCATTTAACTGGGTCAGACTGAGTCAGGGTGGAGAAGTGGTCTCACATCCAACGGCCCCAGAGCTGGACTAAGGAAAAAAGGCTCTAAGAATGGAACAGGAAGTCTAACCACGCCGAATGGGCAGGAAAGGGGTGAGAGTGCTCCACAATTCTTCTCCCAAAATCTCTAGGGAAGAAAACACAGCAAATCTGGACAAAACCAGATGTCTTACCAATTCATTCAGGCAAATTATTTAATAAAACTAATTTAGTAAAGCAAAGCAAAACAAAACTTAAATTCTACTTTGATCTGAATGACTGATGTTTCTTTTGTTGTTGTTTTGAACTTTTTATTTTGGGAAAATTACAGATTCTCAAACAGTTACAAAAGAATAATATGGAGAGATCCCATCCCCCTTTACTTAGTTTACCCAAATTGCAACATCTTGCAAAAACATAGTACAACATTATCATCAGGATATTAACATTGCTGTGCGCAAAATGCAGAACATTTCCGTGTTCCCTCATCCTGCCCTTTCCCAGTGACAGCCACTTCTTTATAGCCCCTCTCCTGACCTTTAACCCTGGCAGCCACTAATCTGCTCCCCATGTCCATAACTGTGCCATTTTAAGAATGCTACACTAATGGAATCATACAGCATACTACATAATCTTTAGAGACTGACTCTTTTTCGGTCAGCCTAATCCTTGGAGATTCATCCAAGTTGTTGTGCGTGTCAAGATTCCATTCCTTTTCATTGCTGAATACCATTCCATGATACAGATGTACCACAGTTTGTCTAATCCCCTGAAGGAAAACTAGGTTGTTTCCAATTTTTGGCTATTACGAATAAGGCTGTTATTAACATTCAAGTACATTCTGTTGCATGAACATTAGTTTTGATTTATTTGGATTAAAAACCCAGGAGTGTAATTGCTTGGTCATATGTAGTTGCACATTTCATTTTTTAAGAAACCAATAAACTGTTTTCCAGAGTGGCTCTACCATTTTACATTCCCACCAGCAATAGATGAATAATCCAGTTTCTCCAAAATTCACTGGCATTTTACGTTGTCACTGTTTTTCATCTTATTAATTCTGAGAGATGTAACATTTCATTGTGGTATTAATGTGTATTTCCCTAATGACTAATGATGGTGCACATTTTATAGACAATCATATCATCTGCTAATAGGAACAGTTTTATTTCTTCCTTTCTTATCTGTATGCTTATTTCCTCTTCTTTCTTTATTGCACTGGTTCTAACTTCCAGAACTACATTGAGTAAGAATGGTGAAAATGGACATTCTAGCTTTGTTCACAGACTTAGAGGAAAAACATTCAGATTTTCATCATTAAGGATAATGTTAGCTATAGGTTTTTTGAAAATGCTTTTATCAAGTTCAAGTTCCTCTTTATTCCTACTTTTCCTGAAAGTTTTTTTTCAAGTCAAATATGGGTGTTAGACTTTGTCAAATGCTTTTTCTGCATTAATTGATAAGATCCTATGCTTTTCTTCTTTAATCTGTTAATGTGGTAGATTATATTGTTTAATTTTTTAAAATATAGAACCAGTCTTGTATGCCTAGAAAATAATCCATTGTATCATAGTGTGTAATTTAAGAAAATAAACTGCTGAATTCTATTTGATAATATTTTAAGTATATTTACGTCTATAACTGTGAGTAAAATTGGTCTTCTTTTTTATACTGCATTTGTCTTGTTCTGATATCAGCTTAATACTAGCTTTATAAAATGAATTGGTAAGTTTTCACTCTACTTCTATTTTCTGGAAAGATTATGAGAATCAGTGTTAATTATTCTTTCATTTTGGGCTGCATCCTCCAGTGAAATCATTTGGGGTCCAGAAATTTCGTTGTGTGTGTGTGACTAATTATAAATTCAATTTCCTTAATAGTTACAGGGATTTTCAAATGATCTATTTCATAGTGGGTAAGTTTAGTTTGTGTTTTTTTGAGAAATTGGTCAATTAAGTTTTCAAACTTATGTATGAAGAATTGTTCATGGTATTTCCGTATTCACCTTTGGACATCAGCAGTATCTGGTAGTGGTGTCCCATTTGATTTCTGATATTGGCAATTTGTGTTTTCTTCCTTTTTTTTTCATTATCATTGTTACTAGAGGTTTGTCATTTTGTTAATCTTTTCAAAGAACCAGTTTTTTTGTTCCATTTGTTTTTTCTATGTTTTCCTACTTTCAGTTTCATTGATTTCATCTTTTATCAATATAATTTCTTTTTCCTGCTTGATTTTGGGTTGATTTTGGGTTGATTTTGCTCTTCATTTTCTAGGTGCTTGAAGTAGAAGCTTAGGTTATTGATTTGAAACTATCTCAAATCATAAGACCAGAATATATTAGGTAACAGATGACAGAAATGTGTTAGAAAGAGAGAAAAAGTTGTCATAGGAGATTTTAATGGACTGTTCTCAGAAACTGATAGACTATATTTAACAAACAAACTAAAATATAGGAGATGTTGATAAAATAATTAGTAAGTTATTCATATAAATTTACATAAAACTTTGCCTCAAACATAGAATACCCATTTTTAAAATAAATAAACCAGTCACAAAAACAGATCTTATACTAAGAACACAAAGACAGCCAAATAAATTCCTGAAGCTCAAAATCAGATCATGTTCTCTGACTGAAATGCTATAAAATTTAAAATTTACAGTTGTGTTACCTTAGCAAAAACAAACAACAAAACAACCCATGTATCTAGAAATCAACAAAAAAGTCTAAAATTATACTACCAGGTAGAACTTGGGTAAATAGAAAACAAAAGGGGGAAATTACAAGATACTTACAGCTGAATAACAACAAAAGTAGTATATGACAGCATTTGTTGGCATAGATAACACAGTTCCTAGAGGCCATTTATATTTTGGATATATTCCAAAAATTTTAAAAAAGACTGAGAAAGAGATAAGCTAAGTGGTCATCTAAAAATGGTAGATAATTATCAGCAGAACAAGCCCAAAGACACAAGAAAGAAAGCAATAGGATGGTAAAGGTATACATCAATAAAATGGAGAAGAATAACAATAAAGATCTTAAAAAAACAGACAGCAGTTTTTGTTTTTTTTTTCAGAGCTGGCAAACTTTTCCAAAAAAATGAAAGAAGGGGAAAAATGGAGAAGATGAAATAAAATGAAAATAAAAGTTAAAGAATGTTATTAAACCATATGCCAATATATTTGAAAATGTAGAAAACTGACAAAATTTATAGAAAAATGTAAAGGAACATTAAAATGGGCATAAACCTGTAATTGTTAAAAAAAAATCAAAATGAAAATCAACTCACTCCATTTCCATACATGATAGACATAGAGAGTTTTACAGGTGAGGTAAGTAATATGCAATTCCTATCTTATATACATTCTTCTAGAAAGTAGAAACTGAAACAAGTCTGGCCAGTTCATTTTATAAGGCTAGTATAATTTTAATAGCCAAACCAGACAGGGAAAAAAAGTAGAAGACAAAAAAAAGAGTATAGGCCAATTTTACTTGTGAACTTAGTTTTCAAAATTCTAAATAAAATATTAGCTAATTATTTCTAAAAGCATATTAAAATGGCCATGAATCAAGGGTGGTTCAACATCAGAAAACCTATCAATATAATTTACCATTGTAAAAATAGTCACAGAAATAGATACAGAAGAAGCACATGATAAAGTTCAACATTCATTTCTGGGGGGAAAAAACTCTTAGAAAACTAGGAATACAAGTGAATTTCCTTAACGTGATAAAGTTTATCTACCAAAATCTACTGAAAATATACCATAATTGAAAAATTTTAGAAATATCTCTTTTTATGTCAGGAACAAGACAAGAATTACCATTACCACAACTGCTATTCAAAATACTTGGAGAAATACCATAAAATGTAAATAAATAATGAATATATTGGATTGGAAAGCAAAAGACAAAATATTTATTACATAGAAATCCATGAGGATCGGTAGAACACCACTGAAAATAAAATCATTATTAAAAATAATAGTGTGCACCCACTAGAGCAAATTCCTATTAGAAAGCATAAGAAAATAAGAAAATTTATAATAGCAACTATCAATTTTCTATTAGTTAACTTAATAAAGAATGCACAGGATGTTTTGGAAAATGGTTAAATAATTTAGCCTAAGTCATGAAAAAAGACATATATATATATATATCATGCCCAAGTCTAGGGTAATTTAACATTGAAATGATACCAACTTGACCCAAATTAAGTTGTAAATTAGTACAATTCCAATAAAAGTTCAAGCATATTTTCTGGAAATGAATTCTAAAATATATATGGATGAATAAAGGTCCATAGAAAAAAATGAATATTTTGAAAGAAGACAGCAGGAAGATTCATCTCACTAGGCATAAAGACATTACAAAAAAAAAAAAATAATTAAAACAGCATGGGAGCATAACAGTAGACCAGATAGCAGATTAAAGCACCCACATACATGCCTGGGTGCTTCTGGAAATGGTATATTAGAGAATTAGCATCACAAATCAGTGGGATAAGAGATAGATTATCTGCTAAATAGCGTGAAGAAAATTGTCTCACTCTATGGAAAATTAAAATGAAATTGCTACCCCACATCAAATACAAAAATAAGCCCTACATGGAATAATAATTAAATGTGGAGAAGCGGATGTGGCTCAAGCGGGTGGGTCCCAGCTTTGTTTCCCAGTGCCTAAAGAAGACGAGCAAGGCAGAGAACTGACACAATAAGAAGACACGATGATATGATGCAATGAGGAAACAAAATGAGAGACACAACAAGCAGGGACTGGAGGTGGCTTAAGCGATTGGACACCTCCCTCCCACATGGGAGTTCTGGGTTCAGTTTCTGGTGCCTCCTAAAAAGAAGACAAGCAGACACAGAGAGCAGACAGAAAGTGCAAACAATGAGGCAGGGGGGAGGGGATAAATAGATAAAACAAATCTTAAAAAAACAAAACAAACGTGAAAGGTAAAAATATGGAATTAAAGATGAAAATGTAGAAAATATGTTTATGAAGTTAGGATCAAGACTCCAAAACAAAATTTAAAGAGATAAATTGATGGTTCTGGCATTCAAATGAAAGATTTCCCCACAAAGGTACACACAGACAGGGAAGTGGCTGTGGCTCAATCATTTGGACTCCTGTCTACTACATGGGAGGCCCTGGGTTTGCATCCGGGTTCACCTGCATGTTGCAGAGAACTGCTGGCCCAGGTACCGCAGAGAGCCGCCAGCCCACAAGTGCCCCAGAGAGCCAACCCAGCAAGGTGACACAACAAAAAGGGAGACAAGCAAAAAAATGCAGAAGAGTACACAGCGAATGGACACAGAGAGCAGACAGCAAGCAAAAAGCCACAAGAGGGGGAGGATAAAAAAGAACTACACACAAAGTTAATAGGCAGGGACAGCCTTACCCATGCAACGGCCCCATGTTAATTAATAAAACAATAAGAGTATTAATTGAGCAGATACTGTACTGCATTTAAGGCACTGTTCCAAGTATTATAATTTATATACATTAACTCATTCAGTCTTCACAACCACCCTGTGAGGTAAGAATTAGTGTCATCCTTACTTTACAGATGAGGACACAAGCACAAAGAGGTTAACTTGTCCAAACTCAAACAGCAGGTGAGGGGTGGAGCTGGGATTTGAATCCTGACAACTTAACTGAATCAATAATCTCCCCTCTTAATTGTGGTTACACTGCCTTTGAGAGTTTTCCTTGCTGACGTCAAGGGAAGAGAGCAAGCCAGAAGAAAGGATCCAAGATGTCAAATGCTGTGAGCATTATGGTCATGATTATGGCCATCATTACGAGGTGTGGCCGATGAGTTTGCCTCTAGGAAATCCCGGTGGCTTCTGTAAGCACTGTATCAGGAAGTCAGGAACGGGTATAAAGGAGAAGCCACAGTGGGCTGCTGGGGAAGTGACCAGCCAGTGAGATAGCACAAGCTTTTTCTCTCTCTCTCTCTGTAAGAACAGTATTTTTAGGATAAACAAATAGTAAATTTATAGCTTTGTCTTCTCCAAACTCCACAGTCTCAATGCAAGAAGGTTACCTTCCAGTAGTCAGTTCAGGACCGGATCTGAACAGAGTCAAGGGGTGCAATGTCAACCGTCTTTGTGTTTTGGAACAATATTCACTACTGTGCAGTAAGCCCCACTCTTCTGAAGGCTATGGTTAAGTTTTGCACAGCTGAGGGCAGCAGGAAAGAGTTAGCTGCTGATGGCATTATCTTCTCTATATGCTCATGTTGACCTTACAGAGGCCTATGAGTTTGTATAAAAACTGATCCATGAGGCCACAGAATCGATCAAACAAACATTCTGGGAATTTGAATCTGAGGGTTGTTTTCAATCCACACATTCTTCTGCATGTGGGTGTAAAGATGTAGCAAGCCAGCTCAATGCAGGGACTGTCCGTCAGCATCGGTGAACTCTGTGGGCCATGTCTGGTCTCACGTCCCTAAGGTCCCATCCATTCTTCAACAACATAGTCTTGCACTTGTCTATGTTGAATAGCTCCCAGGTCTTCCCTAACTTGACAGGCTGCAGACTGGCCCCTTCCAGCACCACAGTGAGCCTATGACCTCAAAGCTTACTTCCTTTCCCAAACTGGGGTTGCTTGGGTACCCTCAACCTTTTTAACTACAGCTCTAGAAAGTGAAATGTACTCATCCTTCTTAATATCAGCCACTTTTTTGTTCTGTGGTTTGCATTTTAAGAACATACTTAAAAAATTCTTTGGATAATGCTGCTGATTATAGACAACATGACAACTGTAAAATTCATGATCCTTACTTTCCAGAACAGATGCTCTACAATTTAGGATGTCTGGCTAGTTATGACCAATGCCTTCTAAACAAATTGGTTTCAAATCAGCATCTCCAACTAATATTTTCCACAAAATGCAACCCACTTCTTGTTTGCAGTAAAGCATTGGAATGAAATGGTACACTGTTTGTTCTCCAGCTCACATTATGACCTGCTATAAAAAGAATTAATATTCATAAATCTTTTTTACTGCACTAATTTCAAAGTTTTAAAGTGGCAATTACCACCTGACATAAGGGCAGGTGGAGAACTAAAGGAATTTTCAGAGAGTATGAGATGCTATTCCCACATGAGCCTTCAAAGAAGAAAGCAAAGAAAGAGGTCTCGTGTTGAATCTGGACATGAACATGAACATTTTTGAGATGGTCTTCCATAAGGACTCCAGACAGTTTGGAAGAAAATGTCCCAAAAATTTCTGTAGAGCATCTGGGAACATGAGCAGGAGTATATTATAACGTGGAATAGACCACATAGCCAACCTTTTTGAAATTTTCCAGATGGGACCTACAGTTTGAAAAGCTTAGAAATGTCTTCTCTGATGTCCATGTTTTCTGTAATTAAAGTTTCTTCACGCTCTGACAGCTGAGCAGTGGATTGGCCTTAACTATCTATATCTGAAGCCATTGAGAAACTCCTTGTTGAAAGCTCTCCAGGCATCATTTATGAGAAGAGGTAGCCTTTAAAACTGTCCAACAGGAAACTCCGAACACACTGGAAGCTCAAGAAAGCTATGACACATAAAACAGAACAGAGAAACTGGAGAGAGAAGTAGTAGAGGCTTTGGTATGATTTTAATTAGAAGAATAATGAAGTGGGATGGTAGATAGTATAAAGAACCTTTATTTTCAGTTTGGTCCCTAAACTATCAAGAGGGAGGAAAGAATTAGGAGGAGGGCTCATTCATTCAGTAAGTATTTATAAAATTTCTATTAGATCAGAAAGCACCGTGCAAGGCACTGGGGATATAATGGCAAATCAAAGGAGAGCTTAATATTTAGTGGGCAAGTTGATCAAATAATGGGAGAAAGGAAAGTATGATTACAAACTGAGGTAAATAATTTTAAGGAAAATAATAGAGCTCTAAGAGAGTAACAGAAGAAGCTAACCAGGTCTTTGGAGTCAGGAAGATTCTAAATAATATGAATTAATGAACTTTGTGAAGGAGTTTGAGTTCAGGAGGATGAGAGGGAGGTAGAAACTATAATATTCCAGGAAAGAAGACAAGAACATGCAAAGGCCCTGTGGTAGGAGGGTACAAATAACTTGGGTGGTGGGAGGGATATGAAGAGAGTTAGCTTCTCCCTCGGGGGTCAAGCTGTGGAAGGATTTGTTGAGTGGTGGGAGAAGAGAAAACAAGGTGGACTTCTATATCTTCTCACTTCCCGCAACTTACTGCAGCTCAGATTCCTTCCTTGTCACTCTACTCAACACTGCTTGCATTAAATTCATCAGTGGCTTCAACAGTGCCCAACTCAGTGGAAGCAGTTCCATTCTTACCTCTTTTGACCACTTGGCTTGGTAGAATCTGCCTACCCCTGACTCCTGAGACTACCTCTTCCCACTTCCTTCGAAGTTTCCTTTGAAAGTCTTCTCTTTCAACCTGCCCCTTAAACAGAGGCTTCTCCTGGGTCCTGTTTAAAAGCTTTTCTCCCTCCCTCTACACTCTTACTGGCAACCCTTTTTTGTCTCACAGTTGTTCATCCAGGAGGATGGACTTGGATTTCTTCCAAAGCAAACCCTGATTGGGAAGTAAAGAGCATAGAGAAGTGAGACGGGAAGGGAAGGGAGGGGAAAGGAGGGAGGGGAAGGGAAGGGAAGGGAAAGGGAGATAGGGGAGGGGAGGGGAGGGAAGGGAAGATCTTAAACCAATTACCCCTGTGAGTAGCACAGTGGTGAGTAGCACTTAAATCTGCTGGGAACCTCTACAACAAGTGGGAACACACCTCAGGGTGATCCGCCCAGAGGGACAACATAGTTGGCATATTTATATGCCAGCTACCTGGCATATATAGTAAAGGGTTGTTCCTGGAATATGTTAATTCCCCAGCCTCAGGCAAAAGAATACAGATTCCAGCAACTGGAAGTTGAACCTCTGTGTCTTTAAGTGTTGAGGCTGGGGTAGATTGGTTCGGTCTTAAGATTCACAAGCCCAGGTCTTCATGCAAAGTGCAGACCCATTTATCTGTGGGACAACTGGTCTTATCCATGCATGTGTATCACAAGTCTAACTCAGTACATGCAAAACCAAGGCCATCATCTCTGCTCCCACCTGCTTCTCTCCCTGGATTCCCTATCTCAATGAATAGTCCTACTCTCCACCCAGTTGTCCCCATCTGGACTCTGGATGTCATCCTTGATGCCTGCCTTAGACTCACTTCTCATATCTATTCCATCACTTCATCCAATCTCTTCTATCCTCTGGTCACCTCTGAAATCCATCCACTTCTGTTTATCCCCATCCACTATCCTGGTGAGACCACACTCATCTGTCACCTGGATATCAGTAACAGCCTCCTCACCAATGGCCCTGTTTCCAAAAGTTTCCGTGCCCAACCCATTCTCCACCCTTTAGTCATAACTACCTTTTGAAAGTTCAAATATGATCAGGTCATTCCCTTCAGAACAAAGTCCTTCAAAGTCTGCATCTCTGCCTTCCTAGAATGCACCCTCCAGAGCCCCCACCTTCTCGGCTTTAATAACATTGCATGACCTGGCCCTGGCAGAACTTCTCGGACACTACCTGCCCCTCTTTGTGAACTCTGTGCTCCAGGCAATGGAAACCTCTGAATGAGCCAAGTCCCCTCTCTCCTCTGGGTCTCGTTTGTGCAATTCCTTCTGCCTGGAAGAGGCTTCCTCCCCTGACCTCCCTGTATCTGGATAACCCTACTCAGCTTTTCAAGACTTGGATGTGACATCACTTCTTTCAGGAAGGCCTTACTGATCCCCAAGCCTGGATGAGGTCTCACACTCACATGTCCTCCAAGAGGACCCAGCTTTGCTCTCCAGGACCCTCCTGTGTCAGCATGGCTCTGATGAGCAGGAGGGGTCGCCACACTCCCCTCTGGGAGTCCATTACCCCTTTAAGACCAAAAGTGTCCTAATCCTAGAGACAGGCCAAGTCTCTGGCAGACACCTAAGTGGGAGGAGCAGGCCTACACCCAGCTGGGACTCTCTCAAAGGTCCTGTCTCAAAGGACGAGAAGCCCCCAAGCTGCTTACTCAGGATCTACACGTTCCTCCCCACGATAGGAGAAAGGGGCAAAGTACATCTAAAAACCATGTGGAGAGACTCCCCATGGCAGCTGTGCCTCTACAGTCCCTGTGATTGTTCTACTTCAAGTACCAGGGCTTCCGAAAGCTGGAGCTTGTCCTGGAATGCAACGTCCTGAATAGGAATGTGACTGCTCAGACAAGGGCTGGGGCAGACAGGACTAGAAGAGGTGCAGGCTAAGATGAGGGAGCAGCTTCATCCCCTTTGAGCTTGCATTGCCGGAGAGATCCAAGGAGGGCCATGCACCCACTTCACTCTCCCCCAAACCTGTACCATCACCTCATGGGGAGGACTCCAACCACCTCCCGCTGGACTTCTTGCTCCCAGACCTCCAGTCTTGCCTTTACCTGGAGACCTGGAGAAGTTTCGGTGTGTGAAGCTTCAGAGAGAGAAAGCATTATTTCCTCCAGCTTCAGGGCATCTCAGGGCAGCATTCCTAATTTCCCAGCTGGGAAATCCTTGAGCTGGATACTCACCCTCACTGATGGTACAAGGCTCACACCAGACAGCCGGTGCTTCAGAGGAAAGGCATCACACTGAACTTTAGCGAAGGTGAGATCTAGAAACAAAGGCCCCAGGGACTTGGGCAGACTGGTGTTTTCAATATTCTAAAGCCTGATATTTCTACTCTTCTGAATTATTATTTTTTTAAATAAAAGTACATTAACCTGGGAAGCGGCTGTGGCTCAATCAGATGAGCTCCCGTCTACCATATGGGAGGCCCTGGGTTCACGTCCCGGGGCGTCCTTGTGAAGGCGGGCTTGCCCACACATGGAGAGCCACCTGGCCCGCAGGTGCCATGGAGAGCCGATTCAGCAAGGAGATGCAACAGAAAAAGGAGACAAGCAAAAACACAGAAGAGCATGCAGCGAATGGACAGAGAGAGCAGACAGCAAGCAAAAAGCCACAAGGCGGGGGGGGGGGGCGATAAATTTTTTTTTTAATTTTAAAAAAGTATATGAACCATAACAACAAGGCTCAACCCTAATATTCTGTGGCTTATGTGGTCAGTGCCCGCCTGTTCTTCCTCAGATCCCCTTACGCTTTTCTCCCTTTATCATCTTCTTGCACACAGATCCCAGTGTCCTTTCCGTTCCAACAGCCACACCCAAGTCTCTGTGGCAGTGACCTGCGGGCAGGCTGCTGGGGCCTACTTTGCCTGAAGGTACCGAGAGCCAATATATCTAGGGATTTACACGCCCCAGGGCCAGCCCTTAGCCAGCCACTAATAAGTGTGCAAGGCTAAGAGTGCCAGCTCCCCCGAGGCATGACACACTGTCCCCAGAGCTCCCCCAGGGCACTGAGCCAAAGTTAACTTGCATGAATTTTGCTTCATGTCCTTCCTCAGCTTCCTTCCTTTCCCTGTCCCACTTCTCTTCCAGCTTTCTCTGGAAACACCTCCCAATAAATCACTTTCCCATCAATCCTCGTCTCAGGTTCTGCTTCTGGAGAACCCAATCAGAGACACCCTTAGGCCTACCGGGGACTGAGGCTCTCTGCCCCAGGCATGGGCTAAGCACTTTCTATGCACTGTCACCCTCACACTTCAAAGCAATCCCAGGAGTCCAGTGCCACAAACTGACCCCAATTTACAGTCAAACCACAAGCTCAGAGAGATTTATGATGTTTTCTTCATACAGACAGTGACCGAAAGGTTCCTTCACAAGTCTGCCTGGCCATTCTGCTCTACCTTGTCATGGGCTGGGTCCTCACAGAATCCCCCAAAAGGCAGACCCTGGGGCAAGGCGACTCATTTGGGGACTGGTCCCAGGAACCAGGATGAAGAAGTGGGGAGAGCACAACAAGGATGCAGGGAAAGCCCACTCAAGGGCGTGTTTGAGCTCGTTTCCTTGCTGAGGCGGTCTCTGCGGTGGGCTCGAAGCCAATTCACCAGGACCTTCTCAGGAGCTGTGTGTAATGTACCTCGGAATTGTTGGTCTGAAGGATCAAAGAGGCGAGTATTAGCCACCAGTTGTATACCTGTTCCAGGGTTGCCCACAAGTGTTAACCCTCTCTTCCTCTGAATCCACACCATCCAGCACCCTCAGGTACACCCACGCAGAGCAGGCTGCCACAGCTACGGCCGGAGTGAAAGGAGAGGGTGTGGGGCAGGACGCAGGGGCCTTCTGGAACCTGCCTCTTTGCTGTTTAATGTGATCAGGCCTCTCAATAAGAACCCATGTTTGCTGAGCAGACTGTGTGCCAGCACTGGGCTAGACACCGTTCATGTTATTCCCGTCTGACGTTTGGGGGAGCTGAGGTTGCCCCCTCACGGCGCACGGCAGAGCTGGGATGTGAACTCCACGCCTGCGCTCCTTAGCTCGCGCTCTTGCCCCAGCCCCCGCCGCTGCTCGTGAAGGTGGGGCAGCCAGGCTCCAAACCAGGCAGCCTTCCATGGGCTGGGCAGGCCCCAGCTCCGGCCTGGTTCTCTCCAGGGGGGCCTCGCCAGAAATCCAGCCAGGGACCGGATGGCGTCTTATAATTTCTCTGTATCCCCCAAGCTGCCTAGCACTAAATAAATACTTGCTGACTGATTGACTTATTCCGGCCTTGCTTCCAAGTTTCCCTGGGCCCCTTCTCCAGGCAGCCCCGGTACCCGGCCCCCCCCCCCCCCACCGCCTGGCCTCTTGGACTCCCCCATTTCCACCCGCTACTGAAGACTGAATTTGGCATAGAGGAAAAATTGCATTTTCAGAGATATGAGCTGGTGAGAGAAGGGCCTTGACAGTGAGGGTGGGTGGGGAGTGGGTGGGGAGACGAAGAGGAAGAGGTGAGACAGGGAGGGATCTTGACTCTCTCTATCCCAGAGACCCCACAGTGTCCAGGAGCCTTGACCACTTGGCAGAGATATTCCTGGGATCACATCATACAGGTTAAGGATGCAGACTTCAGGCATCTTGGTTCAAATCCTGGCTCTACCCATTATTTTACACCTCTGTGCCTTGTTATCTTTATCTATAAGCTATGATAACAATAAGTCAGAGTTGTTTCATGGGTTAAACTGAATCAATGCAGTGCCTGGACCCTGGCAAGGCTCCATAAATGCAGCCATTGCTGCAGTTATGTAGCCTGTGTTTATAACCCCACACAGCTGCTCTGCTCTTCTCATTCTATTGATGAGGGAACAGATTTGGAGACGGTAAATATCTCGCATAAGTACTAGAGGTTAAATTCAAATACAGATCAGACTGACTCCAAAGTCCACCTATATTCGGATACATCAGCATTTACACATTCAAATAATGTATTTGTTGGTTATTACTCAAAGTACTCAGGAGAATTAGGTATCATTATTTCTCCATCATACTTTGGAAGTATCTATCAGAAGAAAGTTTCTTGATGGGAAAAAGAACTAAGTATTGGACAATAGAGAAGACTATCAGCTCTCATAATTATGTCATTGACATGATGATGATGTGAAAGTGCTGTGTGTCCCCAATATTTGTGTGTTTCCAAAACAGAGTGCAATGACTCTATCACTCACCTCTAGTTACTTGTCTTGCCTTAACCTTGCTTACAGGCAGTTTCATTTAGTTCACTGTGAATCCCATTTGTGCCTGGGTTTCGATTGAAACCTCTAGCTGAATGACAGGACACTTAAGTTTTGTGGTACAAAGTGGCCCCAGCTGAAATCAAATAAAATAAGATATTGAGTTGTGTGCAACCTATTCAGATGTTCCAGTGTAATCACTTTATAAACCTATAGGATTTGGTACTGGTTTTATAAAACCTCATTCATTCATCTGTAAAAAAATTTTTCATTTAAAGTTCTATAAACATGATATTTGAGTTCTCATTTGAGATTTAGCTAATAGATGTGCCATGCCTAGGTCAAGAGTACTCCAGTTAATCCAGCTACTCCATTCTCTAGAAAGCAGGTGGCCAGAGAAGCGGCCTCTTGGCAACCGCAGGAGGGTATTAGGATGCTGCCTTGAGATTTAGAGTCACGAGAACAGCAGTGATTCTGTGGGAAGTGGGTCTGTGGGAAGTGGGTCTATGGGAAGTGAGTCTGCAGGAAGTGAGTCTGTGGGAAGTGAGTCTGCAGGAAGTGTGCTAGTATTTCTCCCTGGAACTACTCTGTGTCTACTCCAGTTCCTACCCACTCACATGTATAGAACACCACTATTTTCTAGGCACTATGTATATTACCCCCTTGGTCTTCATAACCATGTGAAATAAGGAATTCTCCACATTTTACAGATCAGGAAACTGAGGCACAGAGAAGACTAGTAACTTTCCTATGATCACCCAGCCAGTGAGTGGTGCAGCTAGGATTCTCCCTAAGAAATCTTAGGGACTCTAATGTATGCTCTCAACCCATACCCTATTTCTCAGACAAAGCATGAAAATAGGACACCCTGGGGTCCCACTGACTTGATGGTGATTATGTGCAGGGAAACTGTTGGGATTTATAAAACTTGAGTGAGAGAGGACAAGAGACTAATGGGAATGATATCAGATTCAACTCTATTCCTACCACATGCTCAGGTTTTTTACATATATGAACCCATGTGACCTTTATGACAATCCATCAAAAATGGGAATTGTCTGTGTTGATGGAAGGGGAAACTGAGGCCTAGCAGGGTGAAGTGGCTTAGCCAAAACCATTCATTTATGCATGTGGCATATCAAGAATATCAAACTGCTTTGAGGGTCTGACAGGAGGTGTATTTATCCCACCCTCAAAGAGAAAGTAGAATTAGGGGTACCCTTATAAGAAGAAACTGAGCAGGCAGGACCCAATTGGGAAGGATGGATGGGTGGGTGAATGGTCAGATGGACCAACAAATATTATTCTCCCCAACGTCCACAGTACAAGTCTAACAAGTATGATTGTTTCGGTGGAAACTTCCCTCCCCATTTCAAGATCAGGGATAAAGCACAGTCACAAAGCAGCATTCATGGGACTCCTGGATAGATATTTCTCCTTTTGCTTCAAAACGAAGATGCTGCTAAATGATGTGGAAGGAGAGTTGCAGGCATGCTGCTGGCCATCTGGGATTTCATGTTGGTCATAATCCCCATAACTCTGCCGCCAAGACGTCAGAGCATGGCTGGCTACAAATGTGAAGTCAGCTCCCTTCCAAAATCAATAAGAAGCTTTCGACCTGGCTATCTGCATCAGCTCAGAGAGAAGAATAAGGATGTAAACCAAAGCTAGAAAATGAAATTCTCTGAATGGGTTGCTTTCATTGGTTTTGGCAAAAAACACATTCAAGGAAACCAGGTTGGTTCTCAATTCCCTTTTTAATAAATTAAAAATGGCTGATAGCTAAAAGTATTCTGTCTTCTTTGTGAGGCAATGAAAATGTTCTGTACTTAAATAGCGGTGATGGTTACACAATTCTGTGAATGCACTAAAAATCCATTGAAGAGTATATTTAAATAGGAGAATGTATGGTATGTGAGTTATATCTCAATAAACCTGCTTACATGGCAAAAAAAAAGGGGGGGCTTTTTCTGTTACCTAGACATGTGGGTCCCAAATGGCCCAGATAACTCATTAGCTCAGATGGAGAAAGCATATTTCTCCATTAGTAAGTTGGGCTCATCTAACTATGATCTCCAAGTTCATAATTACACTGGAAACAGTGCTGTGGTTAAGGCCAGTCTGGCTAAATTCAGAACTTGACTCTCCCTGGACCTCCTTGGTTCTTTTCCTTCTGGAGCATATCTATAGAAACTCATCCCCAAGACTTGCTATTAATTGGAGAAAGTTTATTTTTCCTATAGGTTTGATAATCAATCATCGGATTTCAGCACTTGTTTTGTGGGATTGCATTTCATCACTTGCTACAGTATATATTATTATTCATTATATAAGTTTGTTAACGGTGTATTTATTTGAGTGAGTCTCCCTCTAAATAAAGGGGCCTTATAAAGATTTTTTTTAATAAAAGGTTTATTTTTACATCAGCTATTTGCTTTCCTATGCTAAATCTCCGCTGAAGGCTCTGAGCAGCATGCAAACCAAATTCCTGCATTTCAGGCTGGGATGGGGCCTTTGGAAGGGTGGTAAAGGTGGCTAAAGGGGCCCTTCAGCAGATTCGTTTTTTTCAGCCCTGTCAGTCACTTTCCCTTTGAGAAGGGAACAAGACGGCTGGTAGAGATTAAGAATGGTAATGTAAAAGCTTCTACCTACTGCATAAAATTCTTTCAAATTAATGCAAGCATTAAATTGTCAATGATTTTTCGCATAAAGCAGATATTAAACTGTGCATGCCCGCTGGTGTTGGTATAAAGTTTTGTCAACATTCTTGGCACACAGGATCTGAGCCTGGGGGTCAAAAAATGTTTTTAACCAAATTTTGTTGTTTCAGTTGCTTTTTTTACATTCGTGTGTTGCAACTCAAACATGGATTCTCTTCCCAAAAATGGAATTTGGCAGGCCATTAGTCCATACTGTGGTCTAATGCCTTTGGGTATTTTTTAAACATGCAAATGGCCAAGATATTTAGGTTTTTGAGGTTGAAAAACTGTGCACGCACTTTTAACAACTTCTTTTTCAGCTGTATTTAGTATGCATATTTATTGCACATGTGTATTAGGCGGCATGCCGATTAGACTCGAGATTACTTGGGAAAATACACAAATGCCTGTTCACTGGGGGAATGCCTCGAAGAGTTTGATCTGTCTCCTTCTTTTTACCAGGGATCACAAGGGTTAGGACTGGAGGCAAAGCAGGGTCCTGAGCAGTGAGTGAGGACACTCAGCGCCTTCCCGCTTCGTGGAGCCCTGTGGCATGAGCCAGCTCTCCGTCCCCAGCCTACCGAGCTCCACAGAGCAACAACCAGAGGGAAAGGGGGTGCATCCAGGCCTCCCTGCATCCTGCCCCTGGTCTCCTTGCCCTAACCTGTGCCAGCACACTGTGGACACTAAGCCTGGCCTTTTCCCAGCCGAGACAGAATCCGGCTCAAATCTTTTGAGCATAAAGAAAACACATTATAGCCTAATCCACTGTCCAGATCATTGAGCACTAACAGTTATTACCTCATTTGAAAGTAATTTTTAACAATTAGCTTAGGAAAGTATTTTATAATTTTTGCTAGCCTTACACAAACTAAAAAATTTTTCATGTAATCAATTAAATCTGGCAGCATAGCATCAGGCACTCATTAGGCGAGCCTGCTTGAAATTCATGTACAATTTCTTCCTTATGGTGATTTGCAGGAGCTTTTAAACTTGTGCTGGGATGCTGGAAACATCCCCCAAACATCTCAGACACATTGTCTCTCTGAACCTGAACTTTTTTTAATGGTGGTTAAACATGTTGTCTGCTTTAGTTTCCTGTCTATCTTCATCATGAGCCAGCACCTGTTTCCAATAAATTATACACAGAACTGTATCAGCAACACCTTGGCAACAGCTGCCACCCTTAAAAGCAAGTGCCCTTGAGGACAATACACCTGTGAACACAGAGAGTGTTTATTTAGCTGAAAGCCAAAACTCTAAGTTACATAAAGCAATTATCTAAAGCCTAATGTATGCCCATTATTAACACAAAATAGCCCTGTTCTTAAAAACCAATAAAAATCTATTTAAAGGATTTTTCCAAATCCCACTGAAATTTGTACTCAACTGCAGACCTACTCTTAGCCTGGGACTTAAAATTCTAATGGTGGGCAAGGGAGAGGTTTGTGTGTGAGTTATGATATTCTTAGCTCATGTGCAGAATTGGGGACATAGCCATGCACGGGTGGCACAGCCACAGATTTAAACTATTGAACAATGACATGTCTATTTAAAGTACTCTTTGTTAGAAGTCACTTTAAAAAAAAATCCAAATTTGACTATGGTCTAGAGGTTAAAAAAAGGAATGGATTGTTTCAGTTTGTACTTAAATGTAGGAACAGTTCATCCCAGGATATCTTTATTTGTACAACCTACCTTTAACTTACGGTTCATTACCTAATAGCATTAACCTTAGGTAATGGGGTTAGCTAGACACTAATGAAAATGGAACCAGCATCAGGTAAAAAACTTCAAACTTCCATCCTGCCACATGAAATTACCAACGATGAAAATTCCAGTCAAATAAAGCATCTACTGCTCATGGTTCAATTCCAAGAGTGCTTGGCCTGTTGTCATTTCAAGAAAAGGGACTATATTACATATTGCTGAGCAATAGATAAGAATAGGGAAGAGCTATTGTCTCTCCCATCTTGAAACCTCATGAAATTTGAGTGATTTTTTGCTTAGGGTTAGTAATAAGTTAATCCCTGTCTGATACTTCCTGTTGACATTTAGCTGATGGGCCTATAGTCACTTAGGTGGAAATGTGTTTTAGCACTTCTGTTTCGCTGAATGCAAATGCTGTGGAAGTAACTGTTAATGAGCATTACAGCTTCCAGCTCTGTCCATCATATCATGCACATGAATAAGCAGCACCTGAAGCCTGAGAGCCAGACTCTGGGAAAAAGTTTAGCAACTCCAGGCCTGGGTCTTAAGACGACAACACGTTGGGCTGGTCATGCTTGCCTTGGATTGGCTGCGTGCGATCACGGGTCAGACTGCTGTAGATGGAGGTGGGACCTAAGAATGGCGCACACTGGGCCAGAACTGGTTTATTCTCTTCTTTGCAATTTGCTGACACTTTCATTTATTTAGCAACTGTTTTCTGAGCACTTATTTCAGACCAAAAGTTGGGGATATGGGAATGAATTAAGGAGATGATTGCTCTATCTTGCCAGATTCCAAGGACCTCCTCTGTGTGTTTGAACCCCTGTGATGAGAAACCAAGCTCCTAACTGTGACTGAGAACGAGCCATTCACCCTCTCTCAGCCAGTTTTCTCCCTTGTAAAACACAGAGAAGAACAATCCCTCTTGCATCCACATCAGAAAATTGACATAAAACTCAAATAAACAACTGAAGCAAATACAACCTGCAAATTCCAAGCTCTGAGTCCTTCCAGGGGCCCTTTCTTTGTTGCACTGAACTAGCACTGGGGTTATTTCCTTAGATGACTTCGCCTGTTGGAAGTTTGAAGACCCAACATGAAACACAAAATGCAGCCCCAGCAGTGGTCTCATTATCAAAACTCCAGCAAGCATTCCAGCCAGACTAATTCCCCACTGGATTCACTTAAAATGTAAGGAGATCTTTTAGCCAGACTTTGCTTGGAAAAAATATAATGAAAGAAGAGGAAAATAAGGAAAGATGTGTTTTCCTTTTCTAACTGGTAAAGCATTATGCTAATTCAAGGCTCTCTCAGATATAAGACTTCCTTCTTTGATTTATTTTCTTGATTAGGGGCCCTCACATACAATGGCATGTAAATGTGAGAGGCACCCAGTTTGGATTCCAAGGCCAGAAGAAATCCAGGCGTGGGTCTGAAAAGGAGAGCTGGTTACTATCCCCCTGGAGAATTTACCTTTATTAAAGATCAGCAAATTTCCAGCACGCTTTGCTAAAAAGTCCTTAGCCCAATTTTGCACAAAAGATAAGATTTGCTGTGCTTTAGATAAACTGATTTTTGAATATTGAAAGGGTAATTAAAAAAACATTTTCAAATCTGATTGGTTTCTTTGCCTGCTTGTCAGATTTCCCATTGGTGATGAAACCCTGCCAAATGTAGATGTAGTGCTGGTCACGAAATGAGACCCAGGCTTGCGGTTCTTTGATAATAACTGTGATAATAAATTCATCCATTAATTTCTTTCCTGTTTCCCTACGTGGGTAACATTAAACCAAGATGTTATGCGATTGGATGGAAAGAATCATTTTCATATACAGATATTCACTCACATCCTTTGGAAGCTCTGTCTATTATGTTGCTAATTCCCAAAAGACTGCACATGTCCTTCCTAGGCCACATGGCAGGTAATACAAGGTTAGAAATGAGGTGCCTTGTGACCTGGGAAAGGCTCTTAAACAGAGTGACATGGGCTCTGTGCTCAGGACATTAAAATTGGAGTCATAATGATGTTAATGAATTCAGTATAAATACAGGGGCCTATATGTAAATAACCAGGCAAAACTTCCTCTTATCTGCAAACTTTCCAACAGATAAATGGAGCCAGGATCATCAAGTGAAATATCACTGGGTTGTTTTGCTTAGTTAGACCCATGTACGAGAGAGAGAGAGAGTAAGAGAGAGAAAAAGAGATTTTAAAATGTTTATGCACCTTCTGGGTGCTATCTAAGATGGATGCCATTTTCCCTCATGAATGGAGAACAGGTTCACAAGCGGTATTTGATCAGATTGGAAGATTACCCTTCAGGTTTCATTATGTCCCTGCATAACAACGAGACAAGCCCTGCCTTTCTGTATGTGTGTCTGGAAACTGATTAATGAAACAGTAATGATTCATTTCCTTCCCTCTTCTCCCCCTCTTTACCTTGAAAGCAAGGTAAAAGACTAAGGAACTAACATGAGTTTTAATTCTGATCATTTTGTGTGAAGGTTATTTATAGAAATATACTAAGTCAAGGCTCTGAAAATCCTTTCCCTCTACACCAAGCACAGAGGACAGACAACGGAATGATCTTGGTGTGTAAAATTCTTGCTTGTGTGGCCCTGGGGTTAAGCCTGCTTTGAACTGCCAGGTCATTGTTTAAAACTATACACCTGCACAGAATCAGTTGTGGGCAAGAAGCTTATTAGCAAAAGCATGCTGATCAGTTCCTGGAAAGCCTTATGTAAAGAACCTCGTGGTTTCTGTTAAGAACGAGAGTTCCCTTGAGTTACCCAAACCCAGTGTAACATCCTGCTTTAGTGAAAAGATGGTTTGGAGGAGAAGCAAGTCAAGGACTTGGGAAAAGGTTCAGGAAAGCGACCAGCACAAAAGGCAAGCACGGTCCTGCAGAGGCCTGACCTGGGCTTCCACCCGGGTGCTGTGGCGACCACAAGAGGGTTCTGAGCCTTCTCCCCAGGCGTCACCACTGATGTCTTGGGTACAAGGGGATAATACATAGGAAACGGTTTTGAGAACTGAGAAACACTACACACAGCATAAAGCTGGGCATCCTGAGTAAGACGAAGCTTTGCTCATGTATCAAAGTTTGATGGCTACAGGGAGGGAAAAAGGCCTTTTTATAGTGTCCAGCTTGATTTCTGTAGTTCTAAAAGCAGCAGGCTTAACTTCATCTTTGTTTTTGGGGGGTGGAGTGGGACACATTTTTAAAGGGTATTTGGCTTCTGCAAAAAGAAAAGAGGCCCTTTTTGACAGGAGATGTTTGGTGACCACAAGGTGCCACAGGGCTCTGTGTAATAACCTCTCTTTGGGGATGGAGTCACAGATGCAGATTATGCTTCCTTTTAGGAAAGCAGTTTGTGGTGGTTTTGTCTGACGCAGCTTTTAGCAGATCAGGAACCTGAGCCTCGGGTAGAGGAGCCTGTTGGAGGCCTCCCAGGAGTTGAAGTGAACTGGCCCCTTCCACACAGTGGCGAGTCTGTGAAGCGGTTCTGCTGTGCGCATTTTAATCTCCTTCTGTTTCCCAAAGGTTTTAGCCAGTGTCTATTCGGTCACAGGGTCTGGTCTTAGCTTTACTTCGGGGAAATGAGAGATGGCTCTGGACAGACACAGGTGGGACAGGAGAAGCAGCCTGATCAAAGCTGGAGGCAACCAGAAAGAGGTAGACAGGAACCTGAAATAAGTGCCTCTGTCAAGCGGAACCTGGAAAAAGATGAGCATCCTCGAGCTTCAAGGAGAATCCTTAGGATTTCAGTGTTGACGGGGAAGTGGGGTCCTGATGGTGGGTGTTGATGAGATGGAGACAGTCACGTGGCCATTACGGGGCAGGCTGGAGAGTATTTCCTGGGTCTCGTCCTGGCAACACCATTTCCTACCTATGTGGCTGTGGGCAAGTTACTTAACCTCTCTATGCCTCAGTTTCCACATCTGTCAGAATGAAGATACAGCATTATCTACCTTGTGGGGTTTAAATGAGGGTCAAATGAGATAAGGTAAGTTAAGTAGGTAAAGCATTTAGAAATAGTGTCTGGAGTATAATTAGTACTCGATAGCTGATTACTTATTATTTTTTTTTAAACTAGAGCTTAAATCTTTATCATTGCAGGAAACAGTCATGATTGTGGGACTTGAGAGAAGGGGTCAGAAGGGGTGTGCTCCATGGGCAAGGGTCTCCACTCTACACACAATGCCTAGCACATTGTAGGTGCTCAATAAAATTTTCCCAAGGGAAGAATCAGGTAGATTAAGTCTTCCAGTGCATGAAGTTGGGACTCTGTTCCATTTACCGGGTTGTTCTTCAACTACTTTCTGAAATACCCCATAGAAATAGTAAGGTTATCCTGTTGGGTTTGTTAGGCCAAGAAATGCAAATAAGCAGCCAAACATTCTGAAATACAGGATATGATCCAAGGTGATTCTAGATTGTCACCACACAACTGTTGTCACTTTGTGTCCTGACCTGTGACCTTGCCTAGAACTCCTTCATGGTTTGGCCTGTTTCTGTCAGAAGGGACCCCCTCAATGTGAGAGGTTAAGTCATAGTCACCAGCAGAAGCTGTGACTTGGGGTAAGGTGTCCTGGCTTCTTGGCCAGACCCCAAAGCACATTCTGGGGTGGCTTCACGGCAAGGCCAAAGGAAAGACACAGAGGCCTGAGCGGAGACAGAGTCACGAAGCCACCATATACTTCTTCAGCTTTGCTCCCTGCCAGGTCTGTGGGACAGAGAGTTAGAGGCAAAGTAAAGGCTGATTTTTAGAAGGCCATACAGTTAAATCAGTAAGCTATTCAATCTCATTAAAAAGGGAAAGAGAGAAAGAAGGAAAGGGAAAGTAAAAGTAAGTACCTTTACCAAGCCATGCTACAAGTAAAACATCTGCGTGGAACCTGCTGAACATCCTACACACTCCACTGTCCGGGAGGTATAATTGCCCCACTCCAAACAGGTGAGGAAATGGAGACCACACCTGAGGTCCCAAGGCTTCCAGGAAGAGACAGGTGCAAACGTGTGTCTACCTGGAGACAAAGCCAGGGCTCTCTCATTGTTCCATGCCATCCCCGTAGAATGTTCTCCATGCAGTCATCTGCACCAGGGCAATCATTCCTTCTCTCCCATCTTCCTTCCCACCTGTCTGCCCTCCTAACACTGTCTCACACACTTCTTAGGCACTTAAACTTATGGACTCATAGTTTTGGTTCTTTGTTATGGGCCTAGTTCTTATCACTTTGTCTGCCGTAAACTCTTTGAAGGCAACGATCATTTCTTATTGAGCTATGTCCCCCTGAGGACCTGTCTTAGTACTTTCAATATCACACATGTTCAATAAATCATTGTTGCCTGAGATAAGGATAAAACTTCTCTTATGATGCAATCAAATCAGCAATAATGAATATTTTATATTAGTTAATTGCTGCTTTATACCATGAGGTTTCATAAAGGTAGAGTAGGTAATGAGACAGGGAAGGGAATGATGGGATAGAAGCTGTCCTCCCTTACCCTGGGCTGCTCTTCTAGATCTATTTTATACAGTGCCCCAGCAGGGTAGAAAGGGAACTATTCCAAGTCCTTCCACCTGGCAGGAGGGGGCCAGGGCAAGCAAAGCGGCATGTCCATTCTCAAGGGACTTGTCCAGGCCTTGTTCCTGGGGAAGAGGTTGGGATGGGCCCTAGGTGACTTCTGGGGAATATCTGGATTTCCACATTTAGAGTTGGGTCTGCTCAGAATCACTGTAGATCCCAGTTTCAGTTGTTTGTATAACTTGTATCTCTGAATCACACACACTAATGCCATCATCTCCAAACACAGAGCATCAATAGTTAGGGGAGGGAGGAAATACTTCTGAGTGTCTCTTACATGCTAGGCACCATGGTTGGTGCATCTCATATAATCCTCCATACCGGGCTGAAGAATAGGAACTCTCCCCATTTTACACATGGAGAAATTGAAGTTCAGGACGTGTCTTGCTGAGGGTCTGGCAGCTAGGGGCTAGCGGAGCTGGGAATATGAACTGCCTCTGCATGCTTTTTGCTCCATAGAAGAGAGAGTCAGAAATTGGCAACTGGCTGGGGGAGTCATAAACTAAAGTTGTGGACAGTATAAACAGTAAATGTGACATTGGGGTGTGACATATTGTGATTAGGCACTGAAAAAAAGTATCCTATTATGCTGGGGATTTGGGGATTTTTCCCCCCATTTTGGAAGAATTCATGAAATTTGAAAATGCACATATTCTATGATCTAGCAATTGTACTTTACATCTCATTATTTATGTACTGAAAAATTTACAAATGAGTACAAGAAATATACCCCAGTAAGTTCATTGCCAAAACAAGTCCAAATCAAACCAAACCAAGTCACCCACGCAACAAACAGAAAACCCTGAAGTCCTACTGGTAAGAGAACTGAATTATGATCTGTCCAGTCAATGAATTATTATGGGGACTATAAGTGTAAAATTATTATGGGGACTAAGAGTTGGCATGGAAAGACATACTTGAATGAAGAGAGCAAGATGGGGAATGACAAGCATGGCATGTACACTCATGGTAAGAAACATTAAAAAGAGTACATACTGACTGGAGATGGTGGGAAGATGGTAGAGTAGGGAACTCCAAGGCTCAGTCCTTCCACCAGAACAACTATTAATCAGGCAGCAACTGTCTGAAAAAAACTATTTTGAACACTGTACAGCATCCAGGGAAGAGTGTGAGGAAGAAGCTCATAAATTAAAGAATCTAAATTGGCCTCTAGCATATTTTCTCCCCCTTTTGCCTCCCCTTCTTTCCTCCCTCCTGTCTCTCCCAATCTCTTTCTCCCCCTCCCTTTCCCTCTTCCTCTTCTTTCTCTCAGCTCCCTAACAATAAGAGAAAATGCTGCTATCAGTGACTTCCAGGCCTGGGATTCCAATATTTGGCTATAACAAGAACAATAAGAAACCATGCATGTCGTTGGCTCAGCAGATGGCCCCACCTTGCTCGAGTAACAGTACCCCTAGCAGCAGCAGTGGGAGCAATAGAGACAACTAGCTGAGCAAAACCAACTCATACACCCAGCAATTGCAACCAGGCATCACTGACCAGGACCTTGTTAAACTGTGTCAGCCATTATTGGCAAGATGATCTCCAATAAGGCCATACAGGACAAGACCACAACAAATGCAAAGGCTACGGTTTCATGGACTTTGACAGTCCTTCAGCAACACAGAATGCTGTAACAGCACTGAAAGCCAGTCGTGTACAGGCACAGATGACAAGCAATAGGAGAAGGACCCCACATATTTATACATCCTAAACCTTTTAATCTTGATGGATGAGCAAGAACTGCAGGGAATGTTGGAGCCCTTTGGCCAGGCTATCTCCACACCAGTGGGACCAGCGGAGGGGTTGGCTTTGTAAGGATGGAATCTACAGAGAGTGTGAATACATCATCACCCATTGTAATGTGAAATATATTAAGATACCCTCTGGAGTACCAAGCCCTTCTGATCCCATTCTTTGCAAATTTGCTGGTAGTGAGCCAAAGAAATGGCAGAATCAAGGAAAATTTATGCACAATGGATGGGCCTGGCCAAGGAATGGAGACATAGGTGGCATGACCTTGACCTATGACCTCACAGCAGCCCTTCAGAATGGGTTTTATACAACCACTTATAACATTGTCCCCAAGAGGATGCTCACTCAGACTGCGCTGTCCTCATATCTTCCATTTCCTGTGTCTTCATATCAGAGAGTGACTCAGACATCTCCCCTACAAGTACCTAACCCAGCGTAGGTACTGCACCACGAGTGATACCTCGTGCAGCCTTCAGGTTCAGTTCTGACACCAGGACTGGATCATCCTCTTTCTCTCAGTCTGCCTCCATCATGGAACCCCTTAAGTAGCAACTGGTCTCCTCTCCCTCATTAGCACAGGCACATATATGTCAACAACTGCAGCTATGCAAGGAATTTACATCTCCCAGTACACCCCTTGCCCTCTTTCAATGGTTCCAGTTGAGGAGAGCAGTGGTCATCAGAATTAAGTGTCAATGGATACTCCTTCAGACATGTGGTCTATTCTTTCCAGTTCAACAAGTAAGAGTAGACAAGTCTGGGCCTGGAAAAAGGAACTCTCTATATTCCTGCCCTCTATTATTCCTCCATTGCTGATGGAACCTGGGGGAAACATCACTTTTTTGTGTGCCACATTAAAGGAAATCAAAATAATTTTTTTGTTTTGTAAAAAAAAGACCATAAATTGTTCTGTCCATTCAACAGCTACCAGGATCTACCTTGCAGCAGGCCACTATGAAGTCCACCATCTGGCTAGCTCACAGGTGACAGGAAGGACTCCAAAATCCTTTTTCCCCAGACCAGGGGTGGGCAGGCCCTATCATTGATCACGGCTTTTGATTAGTGACTTGAGATCACTGGATGCCTGACTCTGAGGACAGCTATTGTTTCAACCTACAAGAGCAGACAAGAGCAGCATCAGCCGTTGATTTAGCCCAACACAAATAGAGGTAGCATTGGTGGAGACTTAAAGATGCTCATGTTTCCTTAGGGCTGAAGGGGATAATTAGCTGAAGGACTGCATTTGCTGGACAGGCCAGGAAAGCTCAGTTTTGGAAGCCATCAGAGAAGTTCTTGGCATATTTCCTGATTCCCTCCAGAAGGCACTTTGGAGACCTCTTCATGAGTCCCCAGGACCCTGTTTCATCTAGAAAAGAGAAATTTGGGAAAGTCTTTTCTGGCATGTCCCTCCTTCCAGAATTTGCCCTCCAGACAAAAGCAACTTGAGACAATGAAGGGAGTGTAAGAAACTATAGAGGGAGACAGTCTGGGGCAAAGGCCTGTGGGCTTCAAACACCTGGGAGAGGAGATTTGTCTCCTGAGAAAGAGGGGTCAACCTAACTCCTGTAATCAGGGGCACTCAAAACAACTAACAAGCAAAAGCCCAGGACAAGAGAGAGGCCCAGAAAAACATGGAAAACCCTGCACACTACATTTGCCTTGGGCAGACCATCCTGATGAGAGGACTGAAGCTCAAGAAAATCTCTATCTTATCACCAGGTGGTTACAAAATCAAGAAAAAGACATCTAAGGAAATAAATCCCAGAGTTAACATTTTAAAATATTAAGATGTACAGTGTGCAGTAAAAGTATGATAGACAACCAAAGAAACAGGAAATAATGGCCCAGCCAAAGGAAGAGGATGAAAATCCAAAAAACACCAACAAAGAAGACCAAAATGTGGCCACAACAAAGCCTTTATATTTTAAAAAATCTTAAAAATACTTAAGGAGACGAAAATACAGTAAAACAACAAAAGGATATCTGGAATGAAGATATGGGAATCTTAGTAAAGAGATTGAAATTTTAAAAAGGAACCAAAAGAACTACTGGGGTTGAAGACCACAATACCTGAAATGAAAATTCCCAGGAGAGTTTCAAGAGTGGATTGGAACTGGCAGAAGGAAGAATCAGTGAACTTGAAGATAAGACATTTGAAATGAGTCAGGTTGAAGAACAGAAAGAAATAAGAAATACTAAAAGTGAAAAATAGTATAAGACACCTCTGAGACACTATCAAGAGTACTATTATGGGTGGGCAGTAGGAGATTCCCATATGGAAAAGTAAAAGAGAAAGGTGCATAAGGTATATTCAAGAAGTAATGACAAAGAACTTCCCAAACTTAGCAAAAGACATGAATATGCACATCCAACAAGGCCAGAAAACAGCAAACAGAATAAACATGAGGAAAATTACACCCCATCATATAACACTAACAAATACAAAGGACAAGGAGAGAGTTCTGAAAGCTGCAAGAGAAAAGTAGCATGTTATATATAATGGAATCCCAATTAGATTGAGTGCGAATTTCTCAATAGAAACCATAAAGGCAAGAAGGCAGTGGGCTGAAATATTTAAAATGCTAAAAGAAAACAATTGCCTAAAATTTTATATCCAGTGAGACTTTCATTCAAAAATGAGGAAGAAATTAAGACATTTTCAGATAAACAAAAACTAGAGATCATCACCACTAGACCTACCCCACAAGCAATTCTAAAAGGACTTCTTCAGACTGAAAGGAAAAAACACTAGAGAGTGGTTCAAAGCAGTATAAAGAAACAAAGACCTGCAGTAAATGTAACCAATTGTGTAATTATAAAGGTCACTTTTATTGTGTATTGTTTGGAATGTAGTGTTACTGCTTAGTTCCTAGGTGGTAAAATGCAAATGCAGAAAAATTAATCATCATTCTATTATTTTGAACATACAATATACAAAGATGTAAGTGGTAATGATTACCAAAACAGTGGGGGAACAGGGAGGTATAGGAAAAATCTATATGCATGCTATGGAAGTTAAGTTGATAGCAAACCAAATATGACTATTATATATTTACACATGACCTTGACCTATGACCCCACTGCAGCATGCTCCCAGCCTCATGGTAACCACAAGGAAAATAGATGAAAAATATATCCAGAGAGAAATGAGAAGGCACTTGATATAGTACAACACAAAAAAAATCAAATAAATACAAAAGTAGGCATTGACAGAAATGAGGAAAATGTATACTACTTGCAAAGGATTAATAGCAGAAAAGAATCCTGTATTATCAGTAGTGACTTTAAATATAGTCCAGTCCTATATATTCTCCAGTCCTAAGGCAGAGATTGGCAGAATGGATTTTTTAAAAAGCATAAATCAACTATATTCTTCTGCTAGAGACTCACCTTAAATTCAAAGACACAAGTTCATTGAAACTAAAAGGATGGACGAAATATATACCATACAAGTAGTAACCAAAAGAGAGCAGGGCTAGCTATATCAGATAAAATAGATTTTAAGTAAAAAACAGTTATGAGGGTCAAAGTCGGTCATTATATACTGCTAAAGGGGACAATTCAACAAGAAGATAAAACAATTACAAATAAATATATACCTAACAGCAGAGCCCCAAAGTATATGAAACAAATATTAACAAATTTGAAGGGAGGAATCGATGGTCCTAATTAATATTAGGAGATTTTAATATACCACTTTCAGTAATGGATAGGACAACCAGTTAGAAGATCAATAAAGAAATAAGACTTTGAACTACAGTCTAAACCAACTAGACTTAACAGATATATATAGAACACTGCACCCAACAAAAACAGAATACATTCTTCTCAAGTATACATGGACTGTTCTCTAGGATAGACCATATTTTAGGTCACAAATAAAGACTTGATAAATTAAAACATATTTTTAAAACATATTGTTTAAAAACAATCATACAATGTATTTCTCTGACCACAACAGAATGAAGCTAGAAATCAATAACAGGGAGAAATGGGAAATTGACAAATATGTGGAAATTAAGCAACATACTCTTAAACATGAGTTAAAGAGGATATCAGAAACATCAGGAAATATCTTGGGGTGAATGAAAATGAAAATACAACACACCAAAACTTATGGGATGCAGTGAAGGCAGTGCTAAGAGGGAAATTTATAACTCTAAATGCTTACATTGAAAAAAAACCCAAAGAGGTGAGGCAAGTGGCGCTGGAGACGAGACCAGAGGCTGAACTCAGGATCTGACAAGATGGCTGGGCTGCCCCACATCATTATCAAGATGCGTTTGTTTTTCTGTTTGTAGGAAGCCCACATGTGTTGGCAGAACCAGTTCCTGGTATTAAAGCAGAATTAGAATAGAGCAATGCCCCATTATTTTCATGTGGTCACTGCTGGCCCCCATGATTCCCCCTTTGAGGGACAGACTTTTAAACTTGAACTATTCTCTCTTGAAGAATACCCGATGGGAGCCCCTAAAATAAGTGGTCCCCAGCACTGCAGATCTGAACAGTTCTGCTATCAATCCAGGCTTTGTTAAGTGCTCCCAATCCAGATGATCCATTAGCAAATGATGTAATGAAGCAGTGGAAGACCAATGAAGCCCAAGCCATAGAAACAGCTAGAGCATGGTCTAGGCCATATGCCATGAATAATATTTAAATCGATCTGATCATCAAGTGTACATCTCATGTTTTGCCAAGATTTCTTCCTCCTTTGTTTGCATTTAATGGACACATTACATAATAAAAGCCCAGACATCTTCAGTCTTTTGGTGATTAAACGCACATTAGCAAATCAATGTCTTGTCCTGATTCACTGTTGTAAAGCATGAGCAGAGGCTAGAAGTATCATGTGGATTGTGGCAAAACGTTTAAAAAAAAACAGCCCCTCTCCTGCTTTTCTTCATTTTCCCCATCATGGTTTAAGTCTAAAAGCACTGTGAATGAAGATAGTTGTTAGGGTTAGCTGCAGGGGTGTGGGTGTTTTTATTTTATTTTTATTTTTGAAGAAGGAAGTTTTGTTTTAATTTTTTGAGCTCCCCTCCTCCCTTTTATGGTAAGCTAATTAAATGCCTTGGTTAAAAGCAGCTAACTAATTGCTCTTTAGAATATACCCTCTAACCAAGTCCTTTAGACGCTATAAATGGATAAGCTTGATAGAACCAAAATGAACATTAAACAAACATCACAGTCATCACTATAACATTGTGACTTTGCTGTCAAGTATAGTATCCTCCCTTCAAAAAAAGCTTGTGACTATTTTGTATGGCTTATCTGGAAACGTCTGTGAATCTTATGTTATTGTAAAATATTTTTTGTTATTCTACTTTGCCTTTGTGCAGCTTATTTTACTGTGTTTATTTTCATTTTCCCAATGTGACAATCATATTTAAAAATTCAAACTCTGATTTAAAAAAAGAAGACAGACTTTAAATCAGAGACCTAACTTCAAAACCAGAAGAACTAGGAAAAGGAGAGCAAACTAAACCCAAAGCGAGCAGAAGGAAGGAAATAATGAAGATTAGAGCAGAAATAAATGCAATATATATTTAAAAAATAGAATCAGCAAACCCAAAAGTTGGTTCTTTGAAAAAGATATAAAATTGACAACTCTTTAGCTAGACTGACAAAGGGAAAAAAAGAGAAGACGCAAATAACTAAAAGGGGGAGGGGGGCAGGGGAGAGAAATAAAATTTTAAAAATTAAAAAAAAAACATTAAAAAAAAAGAAAACTACAGATCATCATCTCTTATAAATACAGAGGCAAAAATCCTAAAAATAAAACAAAACAAAAACCAGCAAACTGAATCCCACAGTATAGTAAAAGAATTACACATCATGGTCAAGTGGGATTTATCTGTAAGGAAAGTTTGGTTCAACATAAAAAAATCAACTAATGCAATATACCACCATAGCACAATGAAAGAAGAGGGAAAAAATACATGATAATCTCCACTGATGCGTAAAAGGCATTTGAATAATTCAGCATACCTTCTTGATAAAAACAATTAGAACATTAGGAATAGAAAGAAATTCCCTGACCATGTTAAAGGGCATAAATGAAAAGGCCACAGCTAACATCTTACTTAATGATGAAAGATTAAAAGCTTTCCCTCTAAATTCAGGTTCAAGACAAGGATGCCCTCTGTCACCATTGTTATTCAATATTGTACTGGAAGTTCTTGCCAGAGCAATTAAGGAAGAAAAAGAAATAAAACACATCCAAATTGGAAAGGAAGAAGTAAAATGTTCCCTATTTCAAGATGATACAATATTATATACAGAAAATCCTTTAAAAATCCACAACAAAGCTCCTAGAGCAAATAAATGAATACAGCAAACTGATGGAATATAAGATCAATGCAAAATAATCAGTAGTGTTTTTATGCAGAAACAATGAACAATCAAAAGAAGAATTCAAACAAAAATTCCATTCACAACAGCAACTAAAAGAGTCAAATATACAGGAATAAATCTGACCAGGATGTAAAGGACTTCTACACAGACAACTATAAAACATTGCTAAAAGAAATCAAAGAAGACCTAAATAAATGGAAGAATATTCTATGTCCATTTATTAGAAGACTAAATATTCTTAAGATGTCAATCCTACCCAAAGCAATTTACAAATTCAATTCAATCCCAATCAAAATTCCAATAGCCTTCTTTGCAGAAATGGAAAAGCCAATCATTAAATTTATATGGAAGAATAAGGGGACCTGAATAGGTAAAGCCCTCTTAAAATAGAAGAATTAAGTTGGAGAACTCACAGTTCCTCCACATAGCCACAGTAAGCAAAACAGCATGGTATAGCATGTGGACAGATATATAGAGAGAAGACAAATGAAATTGAACTGAGAACTCAGAAACTGACCCTCAAATTTATGGTCAACTGAGTTTTGATAAGGGGGCAAAGACCACTCAATTGTGAAATAGTCTCCTCAACAAATGGTGCTGAGAAAACTGGATCTCCATTTGCAAAAACCAACCAACCAACAAACAAAAAACAGAAGTAGTATCCCTACCTTATACCTTATATACAAATCAACACAAAATGGGCCAAAACTTAAATTTTAAAAAGAGCTAGAAATATCATATTCCTAGAAGAAAATGTAGGGAAACATCTTCAGGATATTGTGTTAGGCAATGGTTTTTTAGACTTTATACCCCAAGCATAGACCAAAAAAAAAAAAAAAAAGATAAATGGGACCTCATTAAAATTTAAATTTTTGTTCATAGAAGTACTTTATTATGAAAGTAAAATGACAACTTACACAATGGGATAAAATATTTGGAAACCACATATCTGATAAAGGTTTAATTTACAGAATATATAAAGAAATCCTTCAACTAACAACAAAAGACAACCAACCCAATTACAAAATGGGCAAAAATCTTAACTAGACGTCTCTCCAGAAAAGACCTACACATGACAAGAAAGAACACAAAAAAATGCTCAATATCATTAGCTATCAAGGAAATGCTAATTCAAACCACAATGAGATACCATTTCACACCCATTAGAACAGCTGGTTTTTTTTTTTAATGTAAAATAACAAGTGCTGGAGAGGATGTGGAGAAATAGGAACCCTATTTCATTCATTGCTGATGGCAATGTAAAATGGTGGAGCTGCTGTGGAAGATAGTTTGTCAGTTCCTCAGAAAGCAAGGTATAGACCTACCATATGACCTGGCAATCTCACTATTAGGTACATACCCAAAAGAATTGAATATAGGACCTCAACAAGGTATTTTCACACCAATATTCACAGTGGCATTATTCACAATTACCAAAAGATGAAAGCAACCCAATGGTCCATCAACCAATCAATGGATAAATATAATGTGATATATACCTACTATGGAATATTATTCTGCTGTAAAAAGAAATGAAGTCCTGATACATGCCACAACATGGATGAATCTTGAAGGCATTATGTTGTGTGAAATAAGCCAGACATAAAAGAACAAATATTGTATGATCTCGATTAGAATAAGCAAAACCATACAGTCAGAATCTAGAATATAGGTTACCAGGGGACAGAGTAGGAATAGGAAATAGGGAGTTACAGCTTAAAATGTACAGAGTTCCTATTTAGAATAATGGAAATATTTTGGTAATGGATGGTGGTGATAGCATAATTTTGTGAATATAATTAACAATACTGAACTATGTATCCGAATGTGTTCAAAAGTTAGATTCATTATATGGTAAGAGAATAAGTTTATTTTAAGTTCATAGAGCTACACAACACAAACAGTGAACATTAGGTTAAACAATGGACTAAAGTTAATAGTACAATAATAAAAATGTGCTATCATCAATAGAAACAAATATTTCACAGCAATGCAAAGTGTTAATAATAGGATGGTATATGACAATCCTGTATTTTATGCATGATTGTTCGGTAAACCCACAACTTCTCTAAGAAAGAAAAAAAGTGTGCATATTTCTATGGATACATATATGTGTATATGGTACATGGGAACAATTAGGATTGTTTTTTAATATGGAGGATTGAAAATATGCATTTTTTTCTCTGCTACTTCTTGAACCCATTGAACAGCCAGTAAAGCAATACAAATTGGGGGAAAATAGCATCCATTCACAGGGTAAAAAAGAATGGGAGAAGAACTGATGGCAAACAAGATAAATTTTAGTACATGGAAAGGAAAAGAACAAGTGATAATAGACTGAGAGCTTGGAGAAAGCTAAAATATGTATCATGGGATAGAGATGAAAGCTCCTAAAGCAAGTTGATTTCTACCACAGAATTAAAAAACAAAAAAGCCAAACAAAACAAAAATCATTCGGGCATTGAAGGAAACGAGTTACTTCTGAAGATAGGGACTTTAGCTAGGACTGAAGACAAGAGGATGAATTGGAAATATAAATGAGGAGCAATTGGACTATACCTGTCCCCCTCCCCATAGTATGCCCCACCTCCTGCAAAGCCTTCATTGTTGGAGTTGCCTCTTCTCATCCCTCTGAAGACCCCTTTCACCTCCAGAAAGATGGGGAAAAAAACAAGAGAAACATGGGTCTCAGGACACTAAGCATGACTAAAAACAGAGGGATAAGACACATTGATAAAGAGGGATTAAGTTCACCTTGAACTCTGAGACATACAGTTTGGCTTCCAGATCTGTAGCAAGCATTTTCTTCTCCTCCCTGTTATCTTCCTTCTACTGACAACCAGAAAGGAGAAAGGATATTGACCTCAGAAACAAAGGCCTACAGGTACTGACATTTGAGGGGAGGGAGGGTTGTCCAATAAGATCAGTGAAGTCTCTAATATACTACCTTAAGACCCATCAGTTTACAAGCCCTGACTTCTCACATATTGCCTCTAATCAGCTGTTTTAGTTCCTCACCTTTGAACTGGAAGAGCCAGCCAAGGACCACTACATATTTGAAGAAAGTGAAAAACAGAAAACAAACATGTGAATGAAGTAAAAAGAAACAGATAATGGAGAGAGTAGAAAATAGCTCACAAAGTAATAATAGTATGCTTTGGAAAGATAAGAGATGATACTCCTTAAGAATGACCCACTATCTTTAAAAACAACAAGGATAACTCAGGAAATAAGGAAGTCAAATATAAATTTCAATAGAAAAAAAATCAAAGGTAAAGTTGAGGAAGTCAGCAAGTAGAATGAAAAGACAAAGATGGAAAGTGGAAAATACAATATTTTTAAAATTTGAGAATCAATCCAGAAAGTGCAACACTCAAATGACAGGAGTTTCAGAAGCAGAGATGAGAGAAAATAAAGAAGAAGAGAATTTCAAAGAAATAATCAGAAAAATTTCTTAGATTTGCAGGCTGTGAGTTTTCAGATTGAAAGAGATATCAAGTGTTCAGCCAAATGATTACAAAAAGATCCACAACTAGCTACACTTGAAGTTTCAAGACACCAAAAATAAAGAAAACACCCTAAAAGCCTATGGAGAGGAAAACAAGTAGTATATAAAGGACTCGCATTCAAAATGGCATTGGACTTCTAGAGCATCAGCAAAGAGCTAGACAACAATGCCACATTGCTGTAAAAATTCCAATAGAATATGATTTTCATCCTCAAATTTTATATTGCTCAGGCAACTGTGAACAGACTTAAGACATTTTTGGATATGGAAGGCTTCAACATATTTACTTCCCACAAACTGCTTCTTTGGAAGATATTAATGGATGTGTTCTACCAAAATGAGGGAGTAAACCAAGAAAGAAGGCTTGGGATTTAGGAATTAGGCTTCATTATAGTAGCGCAGTGAAGGTAATTCCTAGGATGATGATAAAGGAAAATTTTAGGGCACCAGCTGTGCAGGTAAGAGAGCATCCAATACGGACTAAAGCAAAAGGAGACAGCAAGAGTGTCTTCAAAAAAAGCCTGGAGAGATCACCTGATCACCTGAATTGCATGACCCATTGAGAAGAGGCAAATAGTTATCTTGGAGAGTTTGGGGATAAATTATTATTAGGCAGATAAAAAAGAAAAGATTAGGAAAAAAGAAGGCAATTATCAATCCCAGGAAAACCAAAGAGTTATACAGACAAACATATGACTATATTACACATATATGTTATCAATAAACAGTACTTATAACAATAAAAATTTATTTAACCAAATATTATATTACTATACTGAAAAGTTGGAGAGAAGAGAGATGTATGCATTGTATGGGGTAAAGAGGGAAGGATAACTAAATTTCATCTTCTGCTTTAGAAAATCAATTGCTAATACCGAAAACTTAAAAAATCAAGGAATAGCAGCATATTTATATTATTTAGAACATCAGAAGTAACAGATAAGATAAGTAAAATCATTTATCTGAGAACTGTTACTCAGGGATGAGGAGGGGGAACTTCAGAAGATGGCTATTTTACATTAAAAGCCATAGTACTATTTGATTTTCTAAACTATATTCATGTATTACTTTGGTGAAAATTAAACTAAATTGCAAAATGATTGCATGTTTATTGGAAACATTTGGGAAATAAAAAAGTGTAAAAGTAAGGAAACAAGATGACTCATAATCTACCACCCAGATATAACCACAGTTAGTACTCAACCATATCCTCCGGTCATATTTTCTTTTTATTTAAACATACATGGATGAGATCACAGTATTTAAGTTTATTAGGTTCCTTTAAACATTATATAATGGACACAACCCCATACATTAAAACAAACTTTGTAAATATCAGTTTGGGTAGCTTTATAAGATTCTAGTGTGTGGGTGTCTGATTACTCAATGACTAACTTCTCTGCTGGACACTGCTTTGTTCCGATCATTCATCATTATAAACAATGACTTGATAGACATTTTTACATAAATTGTTGCTGAATTTATGATTATTACATTAGCATAGACTCCCAGAAGTTCACAGGCATACTTAAATTAGTATTTTATTAATGGTCAAATGATGCTATATTAGCTTAAAATATTATACAGCCCAAGACTAATCACTTAAATTAATTAACTAAGCCTTCAAAATTAAGCATGGGAAAACTTATCCAGGAACTAATCTAGTTTAGTTTTCATGCTAACTTTGAAAATATTTCTAGATATATCGATAATAATCTGCAAATAAAAGTACAACATTTTTAAAAGTCGAGAAAAACACACCTTACTGACAGCAGTGTTTGCCTCTACAAAAGAGCAAGGAATGAAGGTGATTATCAAGACAACTGTAACTTTCTCTAGGCTATTTGAATATTTTACAAAGAGAATGATTATGAATTGTTATAGTCACACATAACTTAAAATATTCCTTCCTTTGTGTAGAAGTCTAAAAAAAGGGTGCTGCTGTTGTTCCTGAAGTGCCGCTCTGTTCTGGTACCACACAGATGTCTTTTCTTTCTCATTTTGTCCAGACAAATCCGTCTCCTCCACAAGGCCCCTTCTGACGACACACACCAAATGGATCTCCACTCATTCATTCATTCTTACTTACTCTTGAGTGCTTATGTTCCAGACCCAATGCTAAAAGATGAGAATACTGCATGACCAAGACAGACAAAATCCTTGCTTTCATGAAGTTTGCATTCCAGTTTGGGGAGCCAGACAATAAAGAAGATAGAAATATAAATAAGGGAAGTGGCTCAGTGCATCCGCCTACCAAATGGGAGGTCCATGGTTCAAACCCTGGGCCTCCTTGACCCATGTGGAGCTGGCCCATGTGCAGTGCTGATGCATGCAAGGAGTGCCCTGCCACACAGGGGTGTACCCGCGTAGGGGCACCCCACACGCAAGGAGTGTGCCCCGTAAGCAGAGTGCCCTGTAAGGAGAGCCGCCCAGCGTGAAAGTGCAGCCTGCCCAAGAATGGTGCTGCACACACAGAGAGCTGACACAACAAGATGACACAACAAAAAGAAACACAGATTCCCATGCCACTGACAACAACAGAAGCAGACAAAAGAAGAACACACAGCAAATGGACACAGAGAACAGACAACTGGGGCAGGGGTGGGGGGGAGGGGAGAGAAGTAAATAAAATAAAATAAATTTAAAAATGACTTTAAAAAATATATATATAACTGAAGTGATAAGTGCAATGAAGAAACTAAACTAGGGTGATGCACTCAAAGGTGACCACTGAGAAGTGGGACCACATCAGAATGGTCAGGGAAGGCTTTTGAGGAAGGTCTGTTTGAGCAGAGACCTAAGGATGTGAAGAAACCAGCCATGAGAAGATGGAGGTGAGGGTGAGGGATGGGTAATGCAACGCAGAAATAGGGAGTACAAATATTGTGGAGCAGAAAGGAGCTTATGAGTTCAAGTGATCCCCAAAAAAAGTAGTGACCATGATTGTACATAATTCAGATGTAAATTAACCATATGTTGTTCTGTTAACTATATCTGCTTGCTTTTGCACATGTAATAATTTAACAGCAGTCAGTAGCATATATTAAGCACCTACTCTGAGCTGCCCTGTTCTGTAACTCCAGGGGGCACCACTCACACTCTTCTGTATGTGAACGATACTTTGCCATATGCCAGTACTGTCCAGCTCTTCACCAAGCATTTTACATGGATCATTTCAGGAAATCCATATAGCAACCCAGGATTTAGATACTATTAGAGTTCCCATTTTAGAGAGAAACTGAGACATGGTTTAAAGACAATCTTGGGTAAATTATCCAAGGTTATATAACAGATAGTAAAACAGGCAGCAATACAACCACATCTTTAATCCAGGTTGTCTGATTACAGAGCCTACTACAATCAGCAGTTCCACATGCTGGTGACATTTTATCTCATCAAATTCCTATCAGCTCTATGAAAGCAATAAGCATGCTTTCTATTGCTTGATACAGTTTCAACACACTCAACAGAGTGCTGTTTTTAATTTGTGCTCAGCAATGTTTATTGACTGACTACCTGAAAGAAATTGTCAAGTCACTCATGAAGGAACAAAATCTAGAGACAGCAGGAGTCCTAGGGCGATACATCAAGTGCTGCTCTCATTAGGTAAACTCATGAGAACTCAGCTGGAAACCTACAAGTCCATTTCTTTGGAAACAACTCTAGGTCTGAGCCTCAATAATTTTGAAAGGACCTTAAGCATGTGGTATAGAAATACTATCTTGATTGTGTAGCCAGTGACATCATCATCAATGTCCTTATTTTGTTTATTAAAGTCAAGGATATACTAACATTTTGAGAAGAAGGATTTTGTGCTCTGTGTTAGCAAAGAGAAGCAGTCAGTAACACCCAATATTTCAATACATCATCAGAATCTTTGGGCCAGATCTAGAAAAGATCAAGTATATTTCTCCATCTCTCTTTATCAATGACAGTGAGAAACAATGAAAAAAGAAACACATATTTTTGTTTATAACTCATGTTGATAGCAGTCCTTCATGACCCTTGCCTCCTTGTGCTCACAGCCCCGTGTGATCGGGATCTGTGACCTCATGTACATCATTATGTATATGTGTATGTATATGTGATTACAAGATTATCTTATGTGAGACCGTAGCAGTTGTCTTGCTGGAGTCTCTCTCTCTCCTTGCTAGTGTTGGCAAACCTAAGTGGCAATGAAATGCAGGTGACCTCCTGGAGCTGAGGATGCCTTCCAGGTGACAAGCAACAAGAAACTGAAGCCCTTGGTCCTATGACCACAAGAACTGAATTCTGACAACAACCTAAGTGAACTTAGAAGTGGATCCTTCCCCAAGCAAGCCTCAGATGATACCACAACCCCAGCAAATCCTTGAATAAAGTCTTGTGAGTTCCTAAGCAGAGGACCCAGCTAAGCCATGCCTGGACTTCTACCCATAGAAATTGTGAGATAATAACTGTGTCTTGTTTTAAGCCACTTGATTTGTGGTAATACCATTATACAGTGCTGGAAAATGAATGCATTGTCCCAGTGGCGGAATCCAAAATTCGAGACACGTTCTTGGAGGCATATTGTGAATAAGAGGGTATGAAGCTGGTACACTACCCGCCATATTGCTTATGCTGGGGAAGGTCAAGGTAAGCCATGCACCAGTCCTGACCTTTCTGAACCAGGATCCTTTTGTTTTTCATGCTGTGGAAGTGCTGAAATGTCAGCTGTTTTTGTATGTGTGAAAGGATCTTACACAGAGGGCTCATGTCTAGAACATGCACATGGTGTTTTCACAGCAAAAATAATGTTGCTTTGCAGGACCTACGTATATAAGATTTTACTAGAGCAGAGAGGCCTTGGAAAAACCTCCCAATCCAACAAGCTTGTGTTTTCTTTTCAAAGAAACACCAACAGAGCTTAATTTAAATCAATAGAGAAGGTAAAGGTGAAAAAAAGGGGGGAAAATCATATAAGCACAAGAAAACAAAAAAGCGAAAGTGGCAGACAACACTTATGAACCTGGGGGAGAGAAAATTTAACTAAAATGTCAGTGGAAATATTTGTCTCTTCCCCCCAGAAATGTGGCTAATTTACCTCCTTATTAAAAGGAGACCCTAGCTGAGTGCCTTTTAATTGAAAGGAAAGCAGGTATGTATCTTGCACATGTCACAGTCCTTGCTTGCTAAAGGTTGCTGTTTTCTTTACAGCACCTGTGGCAAGAATAGGGATGTGCTGAATTGGAAGGGGGAAAAAAAAGAGCAAAAATTTTAGCAGAATAGCTTAAAGGAAAAGCTATAAGAGAAGATGGAAACAACTTAAAATGATCCAAAAGGGAGAGATTAAGGCAAAAAGGAAATGTTAATGTAGGCTAAAAATACTTCTCTCTGGGAAGAAAATGAAAAATTTCCCCAATGGGTGATTCAAAAGCAATAATAAGCAGAGTAAAAGTTGAGTAAACACTTACTGAGTTAAACAACAAGTACATTGAAAGTAATTAGAAAACACAGTGGTTCTTCTCTTTGCTAAACACGGTGCTAATCTTTTATCCATTCAACCATTACTAGCACGCACTAACTCATCTAAATTTCACCACAATCCTATGAGGTATTGGTGAACCCTATGCGGATATTGCTAATGCCCATTTCACAGATGACAGGACTGAAAGAGGTGAAGTAACTTGCCCATGTCAGATGGCAGGAAAGCAGCATATTGGGGTTCTGAATTCAGGACTCTCTGCCCCTATGGTATGGTGATAAGAGAAAGGATAGGCAGGATAGGCTCTATGTTAAGAAATGGCCTCCTGCAGATGGGAGGAACAGCAGTGAGTTATTTCTGGGAGTTGGAGTGCATGGTGATTGAAGAAAAGTACGCCTGAGGGATGAGTAGAACAAAACTCTGAAGAAATGAATACGAAAAATGCTCTCAGATTAAGAACAGTAAGAACAGTGGAAAATTAATCCCCTTTTCTTTGATTTAAAAAAGATTTTCCTAACCACTGTGCCAAGGTTCTGCAGAGTGAATTAATGAGACTGTATCAAAATCAGCTGGCCATCTTGGTAAAGTTCAAATCCCTGGGGCCCACCCCAGATCATTTTTAACATGGCACCATTGACTTAGGTGCACGTTCAAGCTGGAGAAAGACTGTGTGGTGGTATTTAAGGAGGGGGCTGCTCCTCAGTCGCTGGGAGGGTCATAGGAACTGGCTATGTTTGAGTAGCACCGTCAGGAAAGTCAGCTTATTGGGGTACCCAAATCATATATTTACTTGGCCCAAGTCCACCATGCAGGTGAAGTCAAAAGAAGAGCAGGAAGAAGGGGACATCTCCCATCCCTTCATTCCTCCACTAAATTGAAGGAAGGAACTGGACACGACATGAGCTGACCACATGTGTTCCAGGGGCTCATCTCCCTGGATGAAACAGGAGTGAGTTGAGAGAGCTTAGCACTGGTTTTCCTGCACTTCTGTGGCTAGAGCCTGAAAACAGACCAAGGTGCATGTCCCATTACCAGTGGCCATGCCCAAAGGAAGTCTGGCAGACAGTGTATTTGAGGAACCCCTGAAAGCTTCCTGATACATGAGGATTTTGGTAATAAGTGATGATATCTCCTTTTCTCCCTCTACATGTTGAGTGTTTTAAAATTCAGATTATTCCACCCACAGCACGGCTCTGGGTACAGGGGTGGGCTTCTTAGGAGGCTGTGGCCACCCTGTCTGCCTCCCCTTGCTAGACCAAGGCTGTGGAGAGTTAGACTTTACCCTCTTTGTTCTTATATTTCCAGGAGAAAAGGCAAAAAGGAGGCTGCAGATGAACCCCAGATGACTCTTTGTGGAATCTAGCAGACCTTTTCCATTCTACCATCTCAGTAGAAAGGTATTTTATCCCAGCATCTCACAAATCTCTCTTAATACAGACCATTGCCTGAATCCCTGCAGTCCTTCTATTTTAAAAGCCCCCTTGCAGCGTGTTTACTGTTATTACCCTTGCCAACAGACATGAAACTCAGAACCAACGTTATTTCTGAAAATAAAAAGTCTCGTGTTTGCTCTACGTTTCTCAGACTCACGATGGGGTCCGAAACAGCCGGAAACACCATTAATTACAATATCCTCGTGACCAGGTGATTTGTTTTCAAAGCACCTGATGTGTCACATTCAATTCATCCTCAAAACCCGCTTGTCAGGGGAATAAACACCAAGTGTCAGAACTTCCCAAGAAATCCAGTGATGAAAAGGCCTTTAAAGATGAACAAATTAAATTTAGTTCTAATGCCAGCAACAGAAGGAGAGCAAAGTGAAGAGGTGCCGAAGAGCAAGCACAGGTAGGAGTTTAGATAAGGCTGGAGATGAGTTAGACAGCTGATGAGAAACAGATACTAAAGGGCTTTTCTAGAGAAGGAGGCTGGTTCAGGACGGTCTTTCTGCAGTCAGCTGCAGCAGTTGGTGCTGACAATTGGTTACTTTTTTATTAAATTATATAAATATATAAATTATATATATATGTATGTATATATATCCCATCCATGGAAATCCACTGCAGAATAATCTTTGCACCTGCTTTTGCCAACTGTGTCCTCAGGTTTTTTTTCTCCAGGCCTCCTATCCCAGAGATAATACATGCACATCATGATTTCCACATGTCTTCGTTCAACCTCTGCATTCCTCTCTGGTGCTGTCAAATCAAATGAACGTGCTCTAGGTGACCACTCAATACTTCAGCTCGAGGCTCCTTGAAGCCAACGTGTTTGGTGAGCTCTAGGAATCCAATGCGTGATGGTTTCCATTAAGTACTGAATATTGCCCTGTAGGGTTCGAGCTAAAAAATGCATAAATTATTTAATGTAAGGGCTTCGCTGATGACTGATAAAATCAAATTAGCTGCTTTGGGCTAAGGATGAATTTAAAACAGAATTTCCTCCTTTGAAGAGACAGTGACAAATCTATTTGATAGGTCTGCACGTTAAGCTTTGTTTTTTGTTTTTTTTTTCCCTTGGTGGAAAATTTAACAGAGTCCTTTGAACAACATTGGCTTAGGTTATAAACTAGTCCCGCCCCCCCCCAAAAAAAAATTTATGTTTGTCTCATTATTAAAGCTAAATTTGCCCATATAAATTTTAGGGAAAAAAGCAGAAAAAAAAAGAAAAACCAGAAGTGGTCCATAATTCCAATATTCCAATAAAACCTGGAATTTGGAGTATTTCCTTCCAGCTTTTGTCTATGTGGGTACAGTATGAGTATAAATTTTTTTTTACAAAATTGAAGTCATATTTTATACATATGCATATTCTTTTAAATATTCACTGAAACCTAATTTTAATGACTACATATTATTCCATACTCTACCTTTGATTATGACTTTAGGATAATTACTCCTCCAAAAGGCTACAAATATTTTTAAGGCTTCTTTTGATACACATTGCCAAATTAATTCCCAGAACTTCTGATGCAATTTATAATTCCATTTGCAATATATGTGTTTAAAAACATGGAGTGTGTAAAATATTTGTAACAGAATTCAATTTATCCATGCCAATCCTTTCCAAAATAGTTGCTAATTTTCTAGATGAAATTACTATTTCACTGTTCTTCAAACTGACTAATGAAATTCATTGCTTTTTAGACTTTCAAGTCACGTTATTTTCAAATTAAAGTAATGCATAAGTAGTTTTGCTCTGCTCTACTTCTCCCTGACTCTGTGATTTACTAATTCACTAAGTGAGGAGTTATGACTGGTGTAACGAAGTATACATGTTTTGAAGTAAAAATATATCACTTGTTGTAACCTGAAGAAACCCTAGGATCATATGTAAACTAAACCTGCTGTGGTTTCTCATTCCAACAGACATCTAACAGAAGCCAAAATGAATAACAATTTAAAAACATACCTCTTACTTTACTTGTCTCTCTTAAAGAACATTTTTTGAAGATTTAATTTATAATCCATGCTATTACTTAAAAATTTACCCTGCTTCTTCTATTCTTTTTTACCCCAGCTTCTTAAAAGCCTCTTTATCCCTCGTAGCCCTGGTTTTTTATGCCATGCCCCCATCCTCCTGACCCACCTGTCCTAATTTCCTCTACCCATATTCCCAATCTGATATCACAAAATTCTAGAAACTGGATTACCAAAGAATGAACTACAGTGGTGGGGTTGGTAGGATGATAAGACAGACACATGCATAAACATTGACATATCTTATGTTCACTCTGGCCTTTTGAATCCTGCTAACTGTTGTTATGTAGACCAGGTTTTGCAGTACATCATCACTGTTTACAGAATATAGTCCTCTCTCAAACTGAACTAGCAATGGTGGATGTCAAATAAAAATTTTAAAGGTCATTATATGCCTACCATGTCCAAGGTACTGCCAGATGCTCAAGGAGCAGGAAAAAATTGAAATCTGGTTTATGTTCTCTATGTACCTTCAGTTAGAAAGATGAGCATCTTAATCATGGGGAGAAAAACTCTGCCTATCAAAATAAAATGTGATGATGATGCAATTCATGAGAAGTATTTTAGAATAGTTACAGACTAGTACAAGGTTTTAATACATGCTCTGACATTTCCTTTCTTAACCAAAACACATGAAATCCCAGATTGACAGATGTAACACCAGGATTCCCGCTTCCAACATTTTAATGTTGTCTGGTCCAGAGAAGCTGGCCTCAAATTTTGGATTCTTCAAATGTTGTTTTTATATAGTTAATAATGTTGCCACAAAAGCCTAAAATGGGAGAAGTACCCACTTCGCCCTTTGTTTACTGTGTGTCTATGACTTGCCCAGGACTGTGTCATGCACGGGGGATCTCTTTGGGCCCACAGTAGGGAAGTCCCTGCTTTCCTGCAGTTTCCAAAAGCATTGTTTTTGAACTGTCCTCAGGTCTCTGAACTTCTTTGTTTCTACTTTTACCTGATCTTTCTTATTTCCAAGTTTTGTTCTGTTTTTTTGCTGTATTGTGTGTTGCAAGATGCCATAAATTCTTAGCAAAAAGCTGGATATAAATTACAAAAGAATGTTTCAATTAGTCATGTATCAGTATTTCCTCCCTTGTACTTGATGAGCTACTTACGGACTCTGTCTCACTCGTCAGAACACTCTATTTATCTTCGTGTTTGTCTTAATCTAGTACAGTTCTCAATAAACATTTGTAGATGTAATTTGTCCACGAAGATAGTTTCTATGGACACTGCTCTCGATTAAAACAATAGTTCTGCATCAGTTCTGCTATCAGGCAAGAGGTGCTGAAATATCCAAAATAGCACCTGCACAGGAAAGATGGGGTTTAAGAATATCTGCTGGATCCTGAACAGATGAGAGTCACCCAATTCAGATAACTTGATTTCAAGAAACAAATAGGTGGTCACTGGTTAGTTACAATCACCAAGAACCAAGATGAACATTGTCTTACTCAAAATGGAAATTTTACAAACTAGTTGAAGTTCGGGAACAAGATGAAAAATAGAGCTGTTGTAGAAGTAAACTGAATGATCACATTTTGTCCAGCACCCATTTAATACCCAGAGAGAAGAAAATAAGAACCGAAAAAATTTGGGTTTTCTTTGGAAACGATCCTTCCCTGGTTTGACTTAGCAAGGAGCACCATTCACTACTGAAGCTATGCCAAGTGAAAAATGCAGGCAGCTGTCCCAAGACTCGATCAACACAGACTCAACTCAATTGGATTCAGTCAGCATTTCCTCTGTCTGTTGTATACAAGACACTGCCCCAGGCAGGTCGGGAATTTGAGGGAGATAGAAGAATGCGGAGGAGGCAAAAATGAGCAAAAGCACGAAAGAGAATTCTGACCCCAGGAATTGGGGAGGAGCTCATGGAGAAGGCCTTGGAGGACTGATGAGTCAGAGATCCAGGCAGAAACGGAAAGACTGGCATTATGCCATGAGGAGGAAAGCCTGAGTACAAAGAAGGGCAATGGAAAATGCATTCTGCAATTGGTAAGGCAGGTCATATGGCTGAACCATTGGGGTGATGGCAAAATACCAAAGTATGAAAATATTTGGAGACATATGGGTGACGGAACTGCATGCTCTGGTTCCACAAAGATGTGTGGAGTCCTGAACAGTCAGATCCAAGCCAGGCAACTTTATCTGATGAATTTCCTGTGAGTACTGTGGAGAAGACTTGGAGAGTCACTCCCCTGTGCTCCACCCCCAGCTAAGCCAGGATTGTTTCTATAAACTTCTTCAGAAGGTGAACACTGATAAAATTATCTCATTCATGTAGATAGTGGTCCTTAAGATACATTAAAAGCAACCCTAAATTTCCTTTGGAAACATCTCAGGCTTCCCCTAGAATGCAGAGGGGAATTGTATTAGTCAGCCAAAAGGGGTGCTGATGCAGAGAACCAGAAATCTGTTGGCTTTATAAAGGGTATTTATTTGGGATAAAAGCTTACAGTTACAAGGCCCTAAAGAGTTCAACTCAAGATACCACCCAATCTGTTCCCATATGTTGGAGCAAGATAGCAGGCAATGCTTGTGAGGGTTCAGCCTTCCTCTCTCTCTTAAGTCTCTGTGGTCCCAGTTCCTTCTGATCTCAGCTGTAGGCTGGCATAAGACTTGTCTCTCTCCTCCAGGCTCATTTCTTGCCAGGCTCAGCTGCTCTAGTCTCTTCACAAGGTCTGCTGTTAACCATCAGACCAATGGCTCATCTGTCTTCCCAGGGCCACAGGACCCTTTTCTAAGTCTGAGTTCCCTTCCTCTTTTCTCGCATATCTGCTTCTGTGTATCTACTTCTTCGTTCTCCTTGAGTGACTGTCCATTTATATAGCCACCAAGGGGGTGGGGATTCAACCCTGCACACCCTGATGATGTGGTTGAATCAAAGCCCTAATCTTGATTTAATCAAGTAAACGTAAAACCTTTGAATTTAAATCAAAGGGTATCATGCCCAGAGGAACAGACCAATTTACAAACATAATCTATATCTCTTTTTGGAACTCATAAATAATATCAAAGTACCACAGGAATATATCAAAATAGGTAGATGGTGGAAGCAGGAAACCCTCCCCTTTTCAAAGAGTAGATCCGCATTGGTCTATCTGACATATTAGCTCTCTGCAGATTTTTTCTTTTAGATAAATTATTCCACACCACCAAAACAAACAAACAACAACAAATACTTTTAGACTTGAATATTCAGCAAATCTCAGCAAATCTATGGATTGCAAGTAGATGCAAGAGGGATGGATGTAGAAAACCAGATTGATATTAATTAGCTGAATAATTGCATTTGTAAAATACAAGGATTCTATCTGAATTGACTGGGGGAGAGGAAGTCAGGAGACATTTTCAAACCTATAGCTAAATATTAATACACCTTGGATTTTTATGGCTTTTGCCTTTCTGGAAGAAGTGCAAGTCCACTGCATGGAAATAGAGGAGAGAGAAGAGATATTACTCTTAGCTTAAACAAGCTATAAATAGGCCAACTTCAATAATAAAAGTTATAGTTCATTGAGAGCTTACTGTATGACAGGTACTGTGGTAAGCATTTTTATGCACATTCACGTCCAGTCTTCACAACAAATCTATGAAGCAATTATTATTTTAATCTTTATTTTTTAAAATAAGGCTCAGAAAGTTAAGTAACATCCCTAAAATCACATAGGTAATACTAATTAATAGAAGGGAAATGAATTACAGTAGAGATGACTGAAGGAGTTGCCATAATGCATTTCTAACTCTGCCAAGTCCAATTTCAAGGACAGACACTGGCTATGGAACCCAATATCACTTGGTTATATTGGAAAATTCCTCAGGAAGAAATTTACATGTCTACTTTAGCTACTATAATCCTTGGACACTTTTATAAATCACTCTTTCTTATCTACTGTCTCCTTTCCCCTCATGGACTGTAATAGAGTTTTTTAAGCAATGAGATTAATGAGATTTAGCAAGCTTTTACAGGCAAAAAATGTGCTTTATGGGATTGTGATTATATCTTAATTTAATTATCAAAACTTTCTCTTTCTTTATGACAGTAACCCTCAAAGCTTCAAATAAATGTATTAAAATTTTTATCTTAAAAGTTTTCTATTTTCAATCAAATATTCCGTTCCAGATATTTCAGAGTCAATAGCTATTTAGTTTTTACCTACCCCTCATCTGTTAACCACAGTTAGTTCATTGTTAAAATGAAAATAATTGCTGAGATGCACCCAGGCAGGAAGCCCAGCCTGCCTGGCTTTGACCTTCACCACAAGCTGAAGTCTGGGTACCAGAAAGGCTACAGGTGTACCCAGCCATCGTCTGCATCCACTGAGCACCTGAGTAGCCTAATGCAGGTATTGACACATTTCTGATACCAAGAAGGCAAATTTGCCCAGCACAACCCAAATAGATCAACCAAGGATGGCAGTAAAAGAAAAATAGTTTCATGTTTAAAAAAAAAAAAAGGAAATCATTTCTCTAGTATTCAGAAAGATACGTAATGAGAACAAATTGGTTATATGACATGACCAAATTCTCCTTATTAATGAAGACAGTGAAGGAAAAAATGCTTGATCATAGTCATAGCTCATGGCATTAAACCCCATATTCTTTTTTTACCTTAGCATTGTTATAGTACCTTCTTTGCCTATACTACCAAAATATTACAATATTACTATTAACTACAGCCTATAAATTATATTAGTTATATTTTCCCCATGTTTTAGCATCTTCTTAACACCTTGTAGTAGAACATTCTTGTGTTTACATTCTTAACCACAATCCTCATCTACCACCCAAATCACTATGTTAGACAGTGATTGAATTTGTTTCTAGGATTAAATGAGATAAATGTGCCTGGACAGAACTTTTTAGAGTAATACTTCCATAATTTGGGTAAGCTGTCTTTTGCCTGTTATTTTATCTTTTGAAGTTGAAATAAAGTTGGTTTTTTTGTTGTTTTTTTTTTTAATGAAAATGATTATTCCTTCTTTGAAGAGTGGTGTGACAGTTGAAGGTGCTGTCTCCAAAATGTCTTCTTCAGGGCCTGACCCCTGATAGGCACTTTGTGTTGTGATTAATAGGCATATTCAAGTACATGGCTTTCTCCTCAATGCAATTCTGAAGTTCGTCAATGTCGCAGCTGTCTTATTGCGCTGATAAATTATTGTAATGGATTGGGTTTTGTTCTATTACAGGCATTGCGTCTAAGTTCGATTACCAAGGATTTAAGTTCACAGAAATTTCGTAACTGAGAATTTGAAAGGAGCAGACGGGGGCCTGCAAGGGGCTGACATCTCTGATAACCATGTGAAGTGGGAGCCAATGTGAAGGGAGAAGATGGGGAGGGAAAGCACAAGCAAAGAAGAGAAAGGAGAGCAGCAGGTAAATATTCAAGAAGAAGAGATATGATGTGGGGGCATTTTCAGGACTTAGAGTTGTCCTGGGTGGTACTGCAGGGACAGATGCTGGACATTGTATGTCCTGCCATGGCCCACTTGGTGGACTGGGGGAGAGTGTAAACTACAATGTAAATCTTTATCCACGTGGTACAGCAGTGCTCCAAAATGTATTCACCAAATGCAACAAATGTCCCATGATGATGAAAGATGTTGTTGATGTGGGAGGAGTGGGGTGAGGGGGGTGGGGGGGTGTATGGGGACCTCTTAAAATTTTTGAATGTAACATTAAAAAAAAAATAGAGAGAGAGACAAAAAAAAAAAAAGAACCTAAAAGAAAGAAAGCAGGAAGGAGGGCTTTTCACCCTCTACTGTCAGGGAACGATGCCCGCTCACATGAAAAGCCTCTGGCTTTCTACTACTTGAGGTTTTCTCCATCCTCATCTGCCTGGATTCTCCACCCAGTCCCCTTGCAGGCCCCTTGCCTCCTGCCACCTCTTCTGGTGCCTCAGGCTGTGCTCCAGGATATTCTGCCTTTCTCTGTCTAATAAATCCCAGCCTAGACTTCGAGTCCCCTCCCCACTAGGCTGTATCTATGAATTCCTGCTGAAATGGTCTGTACCTCACATAGATCCAAGGTATAAATTAAAGAGTATACACCTCCTTGGGATGGGATAGCCCTGTATCACTCAAGTTCCATAAAACTGACAGAAGCAAACTCTCTAAAATACGTCTTGGTGACATCACTGCCATTGCTCATGACAGCTACAAGTGAGTATGAAATGCCTTCTTATGTTAGCTGAACTAAGCAGTGAAATCCAGAGTCTCTCCAGGATGGCTGTGGAGAGCACCAAGTGATTTTAGTGAATGTCATCTTCTAGCTTCAAGGGCTCTCATCCAACTACTCTGCTAGGGACTCCCTGCAAGTAAGTGAAAGTCAAAGTGATGTGGCCAGGAGGTGTAGGATAATAGAATCTTTGTGAGATATTCCCATGTCAGAGGGCACTGAGAAGGGCAGAGGAAGGGACTCTCTCACTGTCAGCTTACCCCTATGGCCCCCAGGTAAGGACCACTTAAGTCACTGTCTTCATTATTGCACGAGTCTCAACCTTTTTATCCTGTGCCAGTTTCCCAGGCTTGACTGCATCTAAACAGGAGCCTTAGGGCAGAGGAGATAAAGAACTTGGCCTGAGCCTATTAGTTTATAGGGAAGAACCTTAGGATCTGGGAATTGCAAATCTGCAACCTTAGTGACATAAATGTATTTTGAAGGTCTGGGGTCATCTGACCACATAGGGAAGAACGTTGAGGAGAAATTTGAGCTGAAATTGTCAAATTATTTTAGAGGAAAGCCTTTAGGAATGACTTCCCTATAGGTGTCCCTTAAATTAGGAAATCTGTCTAGAGAAAGATTTTTCAACCTCCACTCTACTGACATTTGGAGCTAAGTGATTCTTAGCTGTGGGGGTTGCCCTATGCATTGTAGGATGTTTAGCAGCACCCCTACATTCTGGTAGCACTTCTCCCTAGTTTTGATAACCAAAAATGTCTTTAGACATTGCCAAATGTCTCCTGGGCAGGGGCAATCACCCCCAGTCAAGAACCAGTGGTCTAGAGAGTAATTCCTCATGTCCAGACCTGAACTGAAATCTAGAGCTGAAATCTCTCTCAAAATAGTCTGAACTTCTCTGATGTTCCCAATCTAGCTGTGCTTTTAAAACATTTCAAAATGGTTATTCTTTTCCCTTAGCCTAGTATTAGACTACCAAATCATTCTGAAATATTCAGGCCATTGTACCAAGAAACCCAAAGTCTCACATGAAGGGTGTCTTTAGGTTCACTCTTTAAATCAATAAATATTTATCAAACAATATACCAAGCTAATGTTCTACCTGAAGTTTCTCATGAGGCAAAGTCCTTTTTCTGTCTCAAAGGAAGGAAAAACCATATCAATATATCGATATCACGAGACCAACAAATTGGCTTTTCTGCACGGTTTCTGAGAATTAGGCCATTTTCCCCCTTGGCCCAGATCATCCCTCCTTCTTTGTAGGGCTTCATTTTGTCACTGTTGTGTTACCAGGGCTCAACATGATGCTTTGCAGTTATCTTAACTGACAGCCTTTCCCCAGGAAGCAGGATCCAGAGAGCCAGGAACAAGTGAGGAAATATTAAGTGCCTACTGTGTGCCAGATACTTTTTCAACCTTCTCACATATACTCATGATAACTCTGATCAAAAGAACCATTAGACAACTTCACACAAGAGGAACATGTTAATGCAATCATGATCAAGGTAAGAACAAAATACATGCAAAGTGCGGTCACACCTGGGGTGACAAAGGAAGATGTTAAATGGTCAAGGGAGGCCAACAGATAAAATATTTTGAATGCATACCTACAATTTAGAAAGATATGCATTTCATTAATCTGAGACACATCCCCTTGCTCTTAAAATTACTCTGTCCTTCTTCTGTATCATCCTAGCACTTCAGGTATAAGTCCACTGCAGGCTTTACAATGCTCTTACCTTGCTCTTACGAGCTTTCTTTGTGTCTTTTCTTCCTCACCAGTCAAGAGCAGGGGTTCCTGCCTATGCATCCATGTCTGTCCTCAGGGGTAGTTTAGTGCTCTGCATACTGCTGACACTTGGCACTGCAACTGGACTTCTTTTGACCAGATTGTCCTGTTCGTTATTGTGATTTCCCCAGCAGTGATACTTGGCTTCAGCTCAGTTGGGTCTTCTGTCACTTTAAATTGGTAAACCAGTGCCCTGGGAAGGAATAAACCAGAATACATAGGCTTGTTCATTATTTCTTAGTTGAGGGACAGGATTATCCCAAAAAAACATTTCATCACAGTATGTTCCTCAAGCAAAGAGTCCGTGTTTATGTGCCGGGAATCAGAGGGTTCTCAAGAACTTCTCTAGAGAACGATGATAAATAAAGTGGCGAGCAGAAGACAGGATGCTCACACCTGGCCCAGCCCTGGTCCGGTTAATATCCTGCCTCGTCTTTCACACCATGCTGTGTACTCCCTACAGAGACATGAAACAGCAGATGAGGGAAAATGCCGCAGGTCGAATAAAACAGCATGGATAAAAGGCCTCGTGTGTAGACCGATCTTCTCTGGGCCTTGGCTGTAAATCCAAGTCACAGCACCTGCATCTTTCCAACGTAAAAGGAAGTTGTGAAGGTTCATGAATCAACTTAAGAGTTTTGACCTCAAAAGGCACTTGCTACTTGGGGTATTATTGTCTTACTCATATAGTCAACAGTTATATTTTAGCCAATGCTATCCATGGGGCATTGTGCTAGGCAGGTAGTGTGGAGGATATGCAGGTTAACAAGTCCTTGATCCTTTCCTTGACAGGCTCACAGGAAAGCTATTCAAGGGGGTACCATGGACTGTGATTGGTACGTGAGTTATGTGATCCATCCACAATGAGATAAGAACAGAAATTGAAAGTACGCTTTTAGAAATTTTTGTAGCAAGTAATGTTACACCTGTTGAATCTAATAAAAATACAGGCTTGTACTTTCTGTCTTTTTATTTTCTATGATTTCATGTTTATTTTATGAAAGTAAGGCCCTACAATGGATTGGAAACCAAAAAAGCACTTCATCCTTAATCACAGACATTTTGAGAAGATAGAAAAATGACTGAAATACAAAGCCAATAAGAAAAGGATTTATAAGTGGAAAGAATTCAATATAATGGAGGGAGAGGAAGATTCTGAGAAAGATGGATGTAAAGGTCAGGAAGTACAAAGATGAACAAAAATAAACCAAAAGAAGTAAAATAACAAATTGTCATTCGCACGAATGTAAAAATAGTCACAGTGTGATATTATAAATATCCAGAATTATCATTCACGTATGAATGACCCAATTTAAAGATTCTAGGAATAGAAACACAGTTCCCTTCTGGAAAGAATTAATGGAGTGGTTGCAAACAAGCAGGAAATTCTCAAAATTACCACCAAAGTCTCATACTATGAAGGGATGGGTCCTGGGCATGTGGGAGGTCTCCAGGGTAAGTTCTCATTGAGTCTCCTAGAGCCACTTTTCTTCACCCTATAAACAATCTTCTGAGACCATAGAGATGGAGCTGGAGGAGTAGATAAACTTAATAACAAGTTTTCTCTAGTCCAGCAGATGGTGGAAGCCAATTAAATAACATCCAGCAGCAAATGTTTCAACCAAGGCTTAGAAGCAAAAGAGGGAGACAAAAAGAGGACAGTGCCTGGAACCATACCAAATCAAATGCTTGCTAGCTACAGACTTTCTCTGAAACTCAAACTCCTTCAAGAAGTGTGTTCAAGGCACAAACAAGAAAAACTGAAGTCCAAGAGATACTACCTTTTGGGCAGAATCTACTCCCTTCTCAGTGAGGTAACTTCTGGTCTAGGATTTTCCACAATACCAGAGGTTAATAAAGCAGAGTCAAAGTTTGCCAGCAGCAACAGCCACCTTTCTTGGGAAGCTGGGAGACTATCAACATCTAACCCCAAATCTCATGTTCTGAAAGAAGGGCTCACACATTTGAGATAAACATTCTTTACGTGGCAAAGAGGCAAACAGACTACCCAACTTTTTAAAGATAAACAAGAGAAAATAAAAGGGAAAAAATGAAGGAAAAAAAAGAAAAATTGGCATGTGCTTTACACAAAAATTCTACCCCCAGCTCCCCCTATCAAATATAAAAGAAAGAAATATAGCATAAACAGTGAGAGAGTAGTTAGGGAATGAGAAAGTCACAGAGAGAAAGAGAGAAAGGGAGAGGGAGAGGGGAAGAGGGATGGGCGAGAGGGAGAAAGATAATTTTAGAGGATTCTCAATTGAACAAGAATGTGGCAACTTTATTCAATACTCAAAGAAAATTTAAAACACATGGATGAAGTAAGTAATAAAAAATGAGACAAGAAAACTTAATGACATGGAAAATAGGGATTTTGCAGATTTTAGGAAAGAAACCAAGGAGCAAAACAATGCTTTTAGAGGACTTAAAACTGCATCAAGCGAAGAAAGAAGCAGGACTATTATGAGAAGAAACAAGCTTGGGAAAAATACATGAAATGCAAGATATAAGGACAAATGAACTTAAAATTTTAACAGGAAAAATGGCAGACATGAAAGAAAAGGCTATATATATGTATATACATACACAGTCATATGAACATAGTCTACATTTTATGCATATGTTATAATAATTTCATATATTTTACACACATATATATACCTGACAAATGAATAATTGGTGATCACAAATGAATTAATAATTTTAGTAGAATAGAACAAATATTCAAAAAGAAAAGACTTGAGTCTACACACTGAAAGGGCTCCCAACTCCTGGAAAAATTGATAAATGTTATCTACAACTGAGAAAAATTTCAATGAAATTATTGAACTTCTTAAGGAAGAATTCTACAAGCATCTATGTAGAATGGGCAAGCCACCTATGGAGACCAGGTAGAGTTCTCATGCAAATTAGAAACCAGAAGATTATGATAGCAGCAGTTTAAGTCCATGGGCTTTGGAGACAGACAGGCCTGGCTTACCCACATTCCTACTATGTGATCTTGCCCTGGTACCAGTTACTTGAACTTTCTGATTCTTAGTTTCTTCATGTGTAAGGAAAGATAATTCTATCATAAATTTAGCCATGGCATATTTTTCCAATTTCAGAGAGGTCATGGAAAGGGTCAAGACAAACCATCTATCATAATATGGAAAGCCAAAGAAATCATCACCAAAGCATTAAAATATACAAATAAGCATTGCTAGAAGTACAAGGAGAAACTTCAAGAAATATAATAGGGAAGGTGACTTTAATGTATCTCTCTAGTCATTGTCAATAAAGCAGCAAGCAAATCAATAAGGAAGAAGTCAATTTAAAAGTACAATCAGTAAGCTTTACCTACCAGATCTATATCAATTTTCTGCCCCACAACCAAGAATACATTAGGGAATTCAAGAAAACATTTAGAAGAAAGTTCCAAATTAGTTGAAAAATTCCAAAAATTAAAAATAATATAGGCCACATCCCCTAATTCCATTCAATAAAACATAGAATACAAAAATAACAAATGTTACCAACAACAAACCTCCTGCCCAGCAAATGGAAATTTAAAAATATATAGCTACACCATGTCTAATGTTAAAGAGAATGTTAAAATCATAAATGCAAAATATATAGAAAAGAAAATGAGAACATTTCATGCAAAATTCTGTAGTACATAGTGAAAATAAGCCTAAAAATGCATCCTTACATACATTTGCTATTAAAATGACAGTGTAGAAATAGTGAGGTGAGCATTCTCTCAAAAATATAGAGAAATGCTACAAACATAAATAAGGAAGCAAAGAGAGGAATTAATAAAATTAAGATGGGAGCAGATGAGGATCAAGTGGTTGAGTGTCTGCTTCCCACATGGAGAGGTCCTGGGTGTGTCTCCCAGTGCCTCCTAAAAAACAAACAAACAAGAAAACAAATGGAGGAAAAAAAAGGGGGGTGCTGATGTGGCTCAGTGGTTGAGCACCGGCTTCCCACGTACGAGGTCCCATTTCAATCCCCAGTCCCAGTAAATACATACAATAAAATAAAATGAAATAAAAATAAAATAAAATTTAAAAATAAAATATATAAAAATTGATAAAATAGAAAACTGATAAAGTGAGACATCATAAATCCCAGAGCTAGCTATTTGAAAACCTAATAAAGGAGATAACTCAGAAGCTAGTCTAATCAATGGCCAAAAAAGAGATAGCACAATTCTCAAAATTAGGAATGAGAAAGAATTAAATACAAATTTAGACTACCAAAGCCCAATAAATATATGAAAAAGTTTAAACTCACAAAGTATACATTAATGCAAATAAAACCAACACTGAGATAACATTTCTTGCTGTGAGATTCATGAAGATAACATCACAATCCACTTGAGGAAGTGTTGGGGGCAATGGACCTTCTCTCAGACACTTGGTAAGAGTGAAAAATAGGTTTATACTTTCTGGAGGGCAATTGGTAATATTTGTCAAACTTTTAAATGTGTGTATCCTTTAGCCAAATAACAATGCTCTTATAGGTTCTAACCAGATTAGGCACAAAGATACGGAAGTTAAGCAACACACTCTTAGCCAAACAGTGGGTCAAGGAGGAAATCTCAAAAGAAATCAGTAACTACCTTGAAACTAATGAAAATGACAACACAACATATCAAAACTTATGGGATGCAGCAAAATCTGTACTGAGAGGGAAATTCATAGCCATAAATTCATATATCAAAAAAGAAGAATGAGCTAAAATTGAAGACCTTACTGCACACTTGGAGGAATTAGTAAAAAAACAACACCCAAAGGAAGGAGAAAGAAAGAAATAACAAAGATCAGAGCAGTATTAAATGAAATAGAAAATAAGAAAGCACTAGAAAAAATAAAACAAAGAGCTGGTACCTTGAAAAGATCAATAAAATTGACAAACACCTACCAGACTAACAAAGAAAAAAAGGAGAGAAGATGCAAATACACAAAATAAGAAATGAGAAAGGGGATATCACCACTGACCCCACAGAAATAAAGAATATCCTAAGAGGATACTTTGAAAATCTATACACCAACAAGAAGCACAATTTAAAGGAAGTGGACAAATTCCTAGAAACACATAAGCAGCCTACATTGATGAGAGAAGAAATTGATGCTCTCAACTAATCACAAGTAAAGAGATAGAATCAGTCATTAAAAACCTCCCAACTGAGAAAAGCCCAGGGCCGACAGCTTCATAGGTAAATTCTACCAAACATTCCAGAAAGAACTAACACCAATCTTGCTTAAACTCTTCCAAAAAATTGAAATAGAAGGAACATTGCCTAACATTCTAGGATGTCAACATTACCCTAATATCAAAAACAAAGACACCACAAGAAAGGAAAATTACAGACCAATCTCTCCAATGAACCTAGATGCTAAAATCCTCAACAAAATACTTGCTAATCATATTCAACAACACATCAAATGAATTATACACCATGACCAAGTAATTTCATACCTGGTATGCAAGGATGGTTCAAAATAAGAAAATTAATCAACATAATACACCACATAAACAGATTGAAAGGAAAAAATCACATGATCATATTTATAGATGCAGAAAAAGCACTTGACAAAATACAGCACTCTTTCCTAATAAAAGCACTGCAAAATATAGGAATAGAAGGAAACTTTCCAAACACGATAAAAGCATATATATGAAAACCCCACAGTTAACATCATATACAATGGTGAAATCCTAAAATCTTTCCAAGATCAGGAACAAGACAAGGATGCCCACTATCACCCTTCCTATTTAACATTGTGTTAAAAGAACTTGCTTGAGCACTGAGGCAAGAAACAGATACAAAATGCATCCAAATTGCGAAGGAAAAAGTAAAAATTTCACTGTTTGCAGACAACATGATCCCATACATAGAAAACCCTGAGAAATCAACAACAAAGCATGTAGAACTTATAAATTACGAGTTCAGTAAAGTTGCAGGTTATAAGATCAATGTGCAAAAATCAGTAGCATTTCTGTACACCAATAATGAGCAATCTGAGGAGGAAGTCAAGAAACAAATACCATTCACCACAGTAAATTAAAAAAATCAAATACCTAGGAATAAATTTAACTAAAGATGTAAAAGACTCATACACAGAAAACTACACAACACTGTTAAAGAAAATCAAAGAAGACTTAAATAAATGGAAGAATATTCCCTGTTCATGGATAGGAAGACTAAATAGTATTAAGATATCTATCCTACCCAAACTGATCTACAGATTTAATGCAATGCCAATAAAAATCAACACAGCATTTTTTTAACAAACTGGAAAAAACTAACTATGAAATTTATTTGGAAGGGAAAGAGGTCCCAAATAGCCAAAGACATATTGAAAAAGAAAAATGAAATCAGAGGAATCACACTACCTGACAGTAAAACATTCTACAAAGCTATAGTGATCAAAACAGCATCATATGGACACAAGAATAGACACACTGACCAATGGAAATAAATTGAGAGTTCTGATATAGACCCTCACCCTATATCTGATATTCGACAAGGCCATCAAGCCCACTCAACTAGGAGAGAATGGCCTCTTCAACAAATGGTGCTGGATATTCAAATGCAAAAGAATGAGAGAGGAATACCATCTCATGCCTTATACAAAATTCAACTCAAGATGGATCAAAGATCTAAATATAAGAGCCAAGACCATAAAGACCTTGGAAGACAATATAGGGAAGCATCTACAGGACCTTGTAATAGGAAATGGCTGCATGAACTTCACACCCAAACTTCATGAGCAGTGAAAGAAAAAGTAGATGAATGGGACTGCCTCAAAATTAAAGCCTTTGCACCTCAAAAGAGTTTATCAAGAAAGTGGAAAGATCGCCTACCCAATGGGAAAAAATATTTGTAAACCATACACAAGTGTTGGAGAGGATGTGGAGGAATGAGAATCCTCATCCACTGCTGGTGGGAATGTAGAAGGATCCAGCCATTGTGGAAGACAGTTTGGCAGTTCCTCAAAAAACTAGCTATAGATTTGCCATAGGACCCAGCAATTACACTGCTGGTATATACCCAGAAGAACTGAAAACAAGGATACAAACTGATATATGCACAGCAATGTTCATAGCGGCATTATGCACTATTACCAAAAGTTGGAATCAACCCAAATGCCCATCAAAAGATGAATGGATAAACAAAATGTGAAATATACATAGAATGGAATACTACTCAGCTATAAAAGGGAATACAGTACTAACACACAGGATAACACTGATGAATCTTGAGGACCTTATGTTGAGTGAAGCAAGCCAGGCATTGAAGGACAAACAGCACATGACCTCTCTGATATGATTTAAGCAAATAAAGCTGTTGCAAAGAGCTAGAGACTAGAAGATAGGCTCACAGGAAATGGAGGGAAGAGTAAGGTTGTGAACCAAGGTCCACATGGGCGAAATCTATGATAAAGTGGAGGTAAGTAGTTATGCAGTAAAGGGATAAGATGGGGGTATAGGGATACTATTGGGATGAGCTTTGTAGGCTTGAGGGGGCTAGGGTTGGGAGGATGGGTCAGATGGTCCATGGAATTGGGGGGAGGATTGGGGAGAGCGGGTGGACACAGGAGATTTTCAAGTACATGGTTGAAACTATAATGTTGAGAAAACTCTTTAGAAAATATAATAAGGAAGGGTTACTGGTTTAAGGTGTTTGATGGGGGGCTCTGGCACAGAGTGCACCTGATGCAGTCTTCTAGGGTGTGTGTGAATACTCAACTTGTTATAGTGTGTTATATCAGTGGGTGGGGACTCATTTAATGAGTGGGAAGGTGTTGTACTCTCATCCTAAGGAGGTCTGATGTTCTCAAACAGAGGGAAGGGTCTCTTTTGAGAGCATGGATAGCTTCCAATGGGGGAGGACAGACTAGTGTAGTGTGTCAAGCCCCCAGCATTGTTGCAAGTATCTATGAATCTTGTCCTTCAAGCAGTGAAGCTTGGGTGTCACTGTAGGCCCCGAGGGCAGAGGGAGAGAGGAATAAAATAGATGGAAGAGGGGGTAACTGGGGGGCAATGGAAGTGATCTGAATGATTGTGCAATGATGGATACAGACCATGTTAAATTTCACCAAAAATTTATAAAAGTGTGTAGTCTAAAATGTAAACCATAATGTAAACCATAATGCAACCAAAAATTTATAACATTGTACAGTCTAAAATGTAAGTTATAATGTAAACCATAATGTAACCATGGTTAATAGCTATGTTTCAATATTTGTACATCAGTCATAGCAAATGTAACATTCACATATAAAAAGATCATTGCTGGGGAAGGGGGAAAGGGGGAGGATGTTGGGTATATGGGAGTCCCCTATAGTCTATATGTGACTTTACTGTACCTAAAACTTTTTTTTGAAGACATAAAATAAAAAGATGTAAGACACAGAAATAAATGGAAGAGACTGCCATTGTACATATAGGGAAACACCTACTACAGTGATGAAAGGCAAAACATCAAAAAAAATTTTATGATATTTTTCATTTTTAATACCCCAATTTATTTTTTACTTTATTTTAGTTTTTCTAAAGTATTATGTATTTTATTTCTAATCTTTAAACCTATTACTACTATTTCATTTTCCTATTGATTGAATTTGACAATATGTTAGGCTTCATTTTTTAAGAAGTTTTGGATCACAGAGGGGTTCAACTATGGCAGCAGAGGAGCGTGGGGTGTCATTGATGGGGGATGAATGGGTGGGAGTTCTCCAGGGCAAGCATATAGGGTATATAGGTATGTTTGGATGTTCATTGGGTATTGACATAGTGGGTCGAGTTTCACATAACAACTGAGGGAGTGCCGAGTTCCCATCCTGGGGAGCTCTGTTGCATTTCTCAAAGGAACAGCAACAATCCCCTAAGTGCAAGGGCAAAGACAAGTGAAGAAGGAAGGTCCAATGATGGGCCCTTGATACTGATGACTATGTTTATGAGCCTGTGGGCTTGAAATTTCAACTTGGCTTAGAGCTGCAGGGTGCCTAAGAGTTACCTCCTGAGAGCCTCCATGTTGCTCAAATGTGGCCACTCTATAAGCCAAACTCAGCATATAAATACATTACCTTCCCCCCAGCATGGGACATGACTCCTGGGGATGAGCCTCCCCAGAACTGAGGGATTACTACCAAGCACTGGCTGGTGATGCAACTAGAAAAAGACCTTGAATAAATGGGGGAAATGGTAAAGACAAATGAGTTTACATGGCTAAGAGACTATAAAATGAGTTGAGAGGTCATCAGTGGAGGTGCACTTATGCATGTCTCAGCAATGAGTTTACATGGCTAAGAGACTATAAAATGAGTTGAGAGGTCATCAGTGGAGGTGCACTTATGCATGTCTCAGCAGGATCTCAGAGACAGCCAAAGTAGACACAACCCCAGGTAGTGGTGCTCCTGAGGACTATGGAGGCACCCAGGTCTTATGGTCATGGCAGATTGCTCTGGAGCTCAGTGCTTTGCTAGTGGGTCCTACTTTGAAATTTGTGCTCCTGAGTGTGATGGAGTTGGACTCAGATGTGACTTCTCTACATGTGCCTCTTCTTTCACTTTTACTGAACCTGTAGTTGGCGCTAGGGTTAGTGTATACCCAGGAGACTTGAATCTCTGGACTGTCCATGTGCCAGCTGGGTCCTGAGCTTCAGCAGAGTTGCAACACCTACTCTCCTGTTCATTGGAGAATACCCAGGTCAGCTAACAGGGAGGTGAGGATGGTCAACCAACACACCAAGGAACCAAGAGAGTCTACAATTATAAGCAGGAGAATCCCACCCATCAGCCATGTGGGATCTAAGCCCCCTCTCAATTTAGAGGTGGAGTGGGCATTGCCATCCTAGGGCCCTCAGGATGGAGGAATAAAATAAGGATTAGGGTGGACTTACTGATATTCTACTATAGAATTATTGTGACTCTAGCAATGGAAGAAATCATTGATGTGAGACAGTGGTCACGGGAGTTGCTGAAGGCAGGGAGAGGGAAAAAGGGGTGTGATGTGGGGGCATTTTCGGGACTTGGAGTTGTCCTGAATGATATTGCAGGGACAGATGCAGGACATTATATATCCTGCCATAACCCACTGAATGGAATGGATGTGTAAACTATAAACCATGCTGTGTAGCAGTGGTCCAAAGTATATTCACCAAATGCAATGAATGTACCACACTAAGGAAAGAAGTTATTGAGGTGGGAAAAGTGGGGGGGTATGGGAATTGGGTATATGGGAACCTCATATTTTTTAATGTAACATTTTGTGTGATCTATGTATCTTCTAAAAAAATTTTTTTTTAATTTAAAAATTAAAAATAAAGGAAAAAAAAAAAAAGAAGATAACCAGACCCATGCATGCATTGTGCAAACTGCAAAAGGTAGTAAATTCAGTGAAATGGCTGCTATTTTAAATAATGCTGTAAACTTACATTAATTAACCTGAAAAAACAATGCCTGTAATATATTAAGTGAAAAAGAAGCCTGCAAAATATGAAATTATAAATTCAAAAACAAATATTTGAATTCCCAACTATGTGCCAGACACCTCTCTAGGCATTTGGGGAAGCAGGAGTGAACAAGTCAGAAAAAATTCCTGTCTTCATACAGATTAGGACAAAGGCATAAGTCAGTTCTAGCAAGTTAGGCGAGTCTGAAGAAAGGGTGGCGACGTGTGAACAGTAGTTATCCATAGGATTCAGGGTAGTTTCTACTTTCTTCTTTATCTTCTTTGAAAGTTTTAAAACCATACACAAGATGACTGTAATCAGAAAAGAAGTTATTTTCTGAAAGGTGTAGCAATCATTTACACTTGAGGGAATGGTGAAGTTGGCATTTCAATGGTGCCTGGAAATAAGGATAGCATTTAACTGGAGTGGGTAGTTTCCATTTTAAATATGTTATCATTATTAATCAAATATAAAACAACAGGAGACTCGTTTTTCATGGTATATTCTTTCAAATACTTGAAATTTTTGCTGTGTGCAAGTATTACTTTTAATGTGATAAAATTTAAAATAAAAAATGAAAAAAGGGCAATATATATATATATAAACAAGAGCAAGATGCCTTTTCATATAAGCACCCAATGACTCTCATGCAAATTTCATATCTAAATTCAGCAAATCCAGAAGTCTTCTGAGACCCTATCATCCAATGATGAATAAAAAAATTAATTACCTGCAGTTGAGGAGACAGTAAATGGTCAGTTTCTACAGCTGAGATGAGTGAACCAGCAGCAACCTCCCATGTAGCTGCAATGAGTGGTGACTATACCACAACGCTGGCAATTCCTAGAAGGTTTTCCCAGCCTCTTCCCACTTGAAACAGTAAAATGTTCGATAAAGAAAAGAATGCATGCTTTAGTTCAGCTTCTTTTTCATGTTTGACTTTAATTTTGGGAATACACACTTAGCATCTTGATAGTGACATCTGGTTTAGGTTTCAACAATTCTTAAATGTGTGTTTTAATGGATGTGAACCCTTCAACTTTTGGGTAATGTCTGTCACCTGAACTGCAAACCTGCGGCTTCCCCAGGAACCCATCACTTGAGTAACGGGGTCCATGGACTCCTCAGCATCACAATTATTTGTTTTCTTAGTAAGGCTGACTTTTGGGTTGGAATGCCCAGCCTGCTGTTGCCTCCTGGAAGCCCTTTGAAACTTCTTGGCCTAGGTCAGAGGTTTGGCTCAGGGCAGGAGATTCTCAGCAGCACCCATGCTGCTGATCTCATCAGAGCACCTCTGTTTTTACTGTTTAAATACAAAGAACTCACAATTCAACCTGCCTGTTTGTTAAGACTCAGGATACAGCTTCTCCCATTCAACCTTAGAAATAAAAGTGTTGCTTTGGAGTAAAATTTGTGAGAGGCCTAAGGATCCAAGTTTGAAAGTAACTAGTTGGATTCTTCTCTATTAGTTAATTTTGAAAAAAGGAGCTTAAACAAGATCGACATTTTCTTTTCAAACAGATAAGAAAGTAGAAGATAAACTCTGGGCAGCTTGAGAAAGTCATTGGATACACTGTTCCACCAGCCCCGGGGCGCGGGGCAGGGGGGGGGGCTCTTGTCTTCAAGTACAAGATGGCTGCTGAAGTTCTACCCATCTCATCAGCATTCCGGACAGCAGATTGAAGGAAGGAATAGAAGCTGACCTTTATTCTCTCCACGAGATGTCCAAATATTTTTTCTAAATGCCAGTATAACTCCTTGGTGCATCTTGCCACAATTAGGCTAGGTTAAGGAATTTTTTAAATACATTTTTAATTTTTATTTACTTATTTATTTTAGAAAGTACCAGGGATTGAACCCTGGACCTTGTACATGGCAAGCAGGCGCTCAACCACTGAGGCAAATCTACTTCCTGCATTTTTTTTAATGAGATGTAATGTGCCAGCGAAAAATCAGGTTCCTTATTAATAAGGAAGAATGGGAGAGTGAATATTAGGACGCAGCTAGCACACAAGCATCCACATACATACTTAGAGTATTACCAAAATTACTTTTAGAGAAAGGGCTGTCATTAATTACTTAGATACCATTATCTACCATATAAGTGTGAAAAGGCCCCAGATCAAGAGCTATAGAAAAAGAGCAGATCCAAAGGAGGGCTGAATTTAAAATGGGAAGGATTTGAGTTTTGTTGTTGTGCTCAAGAAAGAAGTGGGGCGAAAATAAGGGGAGAAAAACACTAACAGACACAAAGGGGCTAGAGCACTCTGAGAAGTGGTGTAAAAAGGAAGAAGAAGAGAAGGAGAAGGAGAAGAGGAGAAGGAGGAGGAGAAAAAAGGAAAGAAAAAAGAAAGAAAAACAAAGTACACAATAAGTAGAACAGCTAAATGGATTTGTAGAACAAGCATTGCTCTGCTCAAACTTACTACATTCACAGACCCTGCAGGTGTGTGTATGTGTGTTTAGGGGCTGTGCAGGTATAAATCCAGGAAGAAAAAGTAAGAAGGGCCCTCAGCCAGGTCAGTGTACCCCACAGGGACAGTGTATGTGGGTAACAACATGATCTGAAAACTCAGGAAGCGGAGACAATAGTTTGAGCTAAGGTGACTAAGAGAACCGGAAGTCCCCCAGGAAGTCACAAAAATCTTGGGGGCCTTGAGGAACAGATGTGCCGCAGGTTCAAAACTGTAATTTCAAGCCAGTTCTTTCTAGGACTTAAAGAGTGCTTTCATGTGAGTTGCATTGCTATAAAATTTTAATTCTCACGTCTGTCTCCCAATGTGCTTGCGAGGAGGACGAAGCAATGTTTATTTGAGTTTTAATAAAATACAAGCTTTATGCTACGGAAAAACAAAGCTGCATGCTGCACAGCTGGCTAGCTGTTCAGGCAGAAACAGAGCCTGCTCTTCTCATGGCCTCCTTTGGTTAGGAAGGAATTAAGTGTCGTTAATCGACGGAAGGAGTGCTGTGCTCAGAAGCAGAGTGGGTGCTCTGCAGGATCAGCAATGGGCCATCAGATGACATGCTCATGTGCTGTCTGCCTTAGACCTGGTGGCACGCTAATCACCGAGGGTGACAGCAATATTATTCAGTGTACCAGGTATAATAAGCCATGATTGTGCAGACTTGCTAGGAGAAGGAATGTTTAATTGCCTAAGTTTTGGGAAAATCTGGTCTGAAGTGGGACAGGACATCAAAGAGATACAGAGACTGCCTTGGAGACAGACTCTTTTATCTAGTTCAACCTACTAGGTGATACTAGATAAAAGATTTTCTATAAGATTCTTGTGCGTGAGTCTACAAAAACTGCAGCCACCCTCAAGACTCCTTAGGGAGCTGGAGTGAAGATAACTCTGACAACACTAAATAACCTGGATGAAGCTCCTACTATGTGCCCACACGGTGCTAAGCCCTTTCACGGAGCACCAGCTCATCAAATCTTCCCGGCAATACTATGAGGCACATGCTGCCATGACCTTCATTTTCTGGAAGCGAAAAGTGAACACAGATGTTAAGAATCCTGCCCCAGCTTCTACAGCTGGGAGGTGGTAAGGCCGAGACTCCCCGCAGCAGGCCTCCCACCACGGCCTCTCCTGGTAACCCCCGAGTCTCACTGGCTCTAGGAATGAGCCCAGGGTGGCTGAGCAGAGCGCTGTTCCTTCGCGGGAACCAGCAGAGACTTGGATTCCATGCCTGGATTCCCAGAGTCCTGCTCAGCGCCAGGGTGGATTAATAGCCTCGGAAGCAGTCAAGAGGGAGGGAAAACATCTTTCTCAGGCATCTTATTGGGTTGGTTCCAATTAAGAAGGGACTCTCATAACTGAAATCTGGAAGAGCACAGAGTATTCTGAAAATATTTCCTTCCCCACAGCCCTCCAAGCAAGTGGACCGATGCCTTGGATTGGAGCTGGATTGCAGTCACTAAGTAACTGTATTTTGGCCCTGAAGGACAAGTTAAGAATTTATTGATGCTTCGCCTCTCAGCTTTTCAGTCAACGTAACAGCATTTTGTCACTGACATTCGGGAGGGTGTTTTCCAACATGATGGATGAAGACAAACCCACGGACTCTAATCAATGGGGAGTGACTGTCCTTGGGAAAGGGGAAGAGTAAGATATGACTGTGGGAGTTAGAAGGCACCTGCCAGTTTTTCCCCACCACAGTTCACTCAGTCACACATTGACTCAGTCTCCCTCTCCCCTAATATTTACAGAGTGCTTATTAGGTGCTGAGCCCTAGTGTTAGGCACACGGGACACCTTCATGAATAAGCCACAAAAGGTTTCAGCACTCCCCGAGCTCACAATCCTGCTGAAGGAGACAGACCACCCGCTAACAAACGCCACTACAATAATTTCAAGGGTGACATGCCTATGACGGAGGCAGAAGTGACCCTCAGAGGGGCTCAGAATGCCTCTACAACAATCTATATTCCCAACCAGTATCTTCTGTCGAATAAACTCCAAGGCCAGGCGAAACCCATGACCTGCAAAGGGACATGACCTTCTTCCTCTTAAAAGTGGGTCATGAGCTCTAGGATTCACCATTCATGGTTTCACACAGTCTTTTTTTCCACCCCTGACCCAAAAGGAAGAAAGCTTCCATCTGGCTCGGCATTTTTAAAAAATGATGCAGTCATGAAGAATGAGAAGACAAAAAATAATAAAACCCAGAACTTGCTTTGAGAATAACTTTTTACCAACAGGATGTATCATAAATATGAAATGGCAAAGAAAGATGTTCCAGGATTTGTCCTTTGTCCTCTGTTAGCCAGACAGATAATGAGTTACCATAGGGGATTTTTTTTTTTCATTTGAACATGAGCTGCATATAACTTCCATACTTCTGTGAAAAGGGAACCCATAAATCATAAGTTATTGTTTCCTAGAAACTGGGACTGTACAAGGGAGAGCCAAACAAAAACCTTTGTTTCATGAGCTTGCAACTTTTTAATTAAATACCACTTTAAACTCACACATACATAAGCCAAATGTTCCCAATCCATTTCCACGTAGAGTGTGCCGTCTAAGCTCCCCCCCGCATTGTGGCTGTGGTGCAAGGAGGGTTTTTGTATTTTCTTTTTTCTTCCTTTATTAAATTAGGTGAATTTAGAAACACAAATCACAGGACAGGGTCTGGTTCTCAACATTTCTTTGGTAGTCATCATGACCAAGGATCAGCCTGTATCTATAGACTATAAACAAATAAAAAAGAAAGGAAGAAAGAATGGAGGGAAGACAGGAGAGAAGAAGGAGGAAGGGAGGGAGGGAAGGGGGGACTCCCTAGGCAAGGGGCATGAAAACATAAGAACCTTCATCCGGTCAGGCCTACAGACCCTGGAGGCACAGTCTGGCCAGGTGTTCATCACTGTCCATGCTTCCGTCATCTTTGATATGTGCTAAATTGCAATTCCCGGCCCCCTGGGATGCAAGTGAGGGCAAGTGACTAGTTAATCCCCCAAAGAAACGAAGCAGAAGGGAAGTGCCATTTCCAGTTTTGGCTCCTAAAATCTCCTGGTCGGTTCCTCAGGCTTGCTCTTCCCTCACCTGCCAGGTAGATGCAGAGAATCCAGGGGAGGGATCGGAGGCCCTGGAAGACGGTGGAGCCTGGCTCCTGCCTGCCTGTGCGGTGCTCGGTACCCACCACCACCAATGCACTGAGCCACGGGCAAGAAAATTAAGACCTGAGCTAGGGGCTGTTCTTATACAGTAAACTGGCCCCGAATAACACACTCCTTCACCACACAGGCCCACCCTTGCTGGGTGACACCACTAGATACTTTGAGGATTAATTCTCTCTTACATTCTTCTCAAACGTTTAGGCCATGCCTCAGGTGTCCCTAACTTCACATTCAGAGGGCATCACAGAGAGTTCAGTCCAAGAACTCTACCTGCTAAATTCATATTTTCAGGGAGTAGGTAATCTACCCTTTATCACAATTCCTTTATAAAAAGGTCTTCAAGGATGAGTTCATGATTCAAGTCAAGATGAGAAAACCTTTCTAAATCAGGGGTCAGCGAAGGTTTTCGGTTAAGGGCCAGGTATTCCATGCGTTTGGCCTTGCAGGTGTATGGTCTCTATCACGATCGCTCAACCCTGCCAGGAGAGTGGACGAGCAGCCGCAGGTAAGACGCCAGCAGATGGGCCTGACTGCTCCAGTAAGGTTTGATTGACAAAAACAGGCAGAGAAGGTGGGCTGCATTTGGACTGGGGGCTGTAGTTTGCTGACCCCTGCTCTAAATCATTCTCACATGGTCACTGAATACATAAATTTCCGTATCAATTTCAATCCCCTTGGCAACTTTGGTGTGCAGTGGCAGATTTGTTTTAACACTATGTCCTCTCAGATAGGACACATGAAAGGGAAGACACAGCTAAATTCTTCTTCTCACCTCAACACTGTAAAAGGTAAATGTAATCTATTTTAGTTCCTGTCCCCTGCCCTTGAAGGCTAGACCTGAAGTCAGACTTGGATTTAAGCTCCACTGATTAGTCTCTGGCTTTGGTTGAGTCACTTCCTCTCTGTGAGCCTTGGTTTCCACATTGGTAAAATGAAGATAACAATATATAATTCACAGGCTTGCTGTAGGGAGGGAGCCACGGAGAATAATGTATATATTTTGTGAAATGTAAAGCCCAGTATAGAGGTAAGAGACTATTATTATAAGCTGCCTCTCCCTTCCTGGATTCTGGATTTACTTTCTTCCCACTCGAAACGTGATTTTCCCCCTGACAAATCCCAAGGAGGGCCACTAAATCCCCGTTTAGCCTAGGCCAGGAGGCTGTTGGGGGCCACGGGCCGCTCCACCTGTGTTCTTATTGACTGCCAGAAACTTGAGCCTCCTTTATAGCCACTAACTGGATCCAGAGAAGGCAGTTTGAGCTGCCAAAAAGGGTTATTATTTTAAAGAGATAAAATTCAATATAAACCTGTTTGTAATGGGCATTTTCAATATGGTTTGAGCGGCCAATGACATGAGGCACTTGGCCTTGGACCCAGTGCTATTTAAAATGGGCTCAGGAATGGAGGTCCTGTCCCCATCGAAAGAGTGTCACACTTAGCAGTCCATAGTGGAAGCCTTCATGGTGCAAAAATCAAGATGCCTTTTAGTCAGTTATTTAAAAGGTAAGGGAGATTTGTGGATAGAATATTTATCCTGTTGTTGCATGTTTTTATGGTTGTTCCATTTTAGTGAAAGTTGCAACTGCCTCGCACGCAAAACTCCTGATTCCAGAGTAAACCTAGTCTTCAGAGAAATCGTAAGGTTTCCGCCCCCTCATGTACTATCTGAATATAGCACACACTTCCCACTCTAAAGTAAACACAATGCTTTTTTATTTGATGGTGCTTGTATTAAAACCTTAAGAAAAACCTTGGTTCTTGTCAACTAATTTATCAATATTTTCTAGCAGTATATAGTGCAGTGCCTGCCAAGAGAAGAACTTTAACACAGATTTGATAACTGTACTAGACCTACGTGCGAGGCGTTGTCCTATAATTTACAGGGCAGGGATGGCAAATATCCAGCAAAATGCCTTGACGCCTCTACTCTGTGTTCACAGCAGGCATCAATAATCACACATTATTTTCTGATGAGCCAAAACCCAGTAACAGTGACTTCTTGGCCAGGGCAAATTTCTTGCATCTCTGCATAGTCAGAATTCCAAGATGATGGACCCTCTGCTAGCCCTTTGTCTCTTCCCCAAACTAGGTCCTTCCCCACTCTTGCTAATCTTAGTTAACTAATCCACAAAGTCACTCAGGACCTCAATCTAAAAATCTGACAGCTTCTTTGACTAATCCTCTAATATCTAACCAACACATTCTAGGAACTCTAATGCCCCAAATAAATCCTGAACTGCTTCTCATCAACTCCTCCATTACCATGTAGGCCATCTTTGGTCTTTACTATTTCAAATTCCTTATTTGCTCCCCTTCTTCCTAAACTATGTTTCCCGTACAGCTGCCAAGTGTTCTTATTAAAACCGATCATGCCAATGGCCCACTGATAGACTATACAACCTGCACGAATCTCTCTCTTCCCCTCCTTTCCCATGGCAGCTCAGCTCGCCCTCCTCTCCACTACTGCACTGCAACGAGAGCTGCGTGGGCCTTCTTTCAGTTCTTGGGAACATCCAGCTCTTGACCCCTGTTAGGGCTTTCCACATGTTTTGTTTACGACCTATGCTGCCCTGCCTCTCCATGGCTGAGTCCTCATTCTTGAGGTCACAACTTAAATGCCATCTCCTCAGAGAGGCCTTCCTGGACACTCACTCAACCACTCTTGTCTCCATCAACCTGAGGCCCCTATTCTCCTACCCTACTTTTTATTGGAAGACTAGGGCATACACAGTAGTCTTAGACACATGAAGCTGCAACTTGCGGTAGAATAGAAAACAGTCGTTAAAACAGTATCTTGGCATTTCCTAGTATCTACCACATTGTTTAATAATATATTATTTTGTTTTAGACCATTTTTCTTACCTAATGGGATAAGCTCTACTGGGGGAGGGAGAACATTTGTCATATCACTCAGTGCATAAAACATGCATATGAGAGCCTTTCAATATAAATCTGAGGAAGGATAAAGAAAGAGGGCACAAAATACTCTGCTTGAACTCAAGGAACTTTTAGGCTACCTAGAGAAAAATAGACAACCATATAAAACAAACATTACTACATTCTATATGGCAGAAGATCCACCACAGTCGATGATACCTTTTGCGGCATCCACTTCACCCCAATAACTCCCTTTCCCAGGAAATCCATGTGCATGCAGAATGAACTCCCATATCTAAGAGTAGATCAGATATCTGTGTTTGAACCACAGGATGCCACCCATCCTCATTGCCCAAGCCTGATGCTTGCTACTGCTTGTCATATCAAAAACATCTTGAAGACGGGGAACCTGTTGGACTTGCCCATTATTGAATCTAGCCCCTGAGACTTGTGGCTTCTCCACAATCATGTTTTGAATCTATGAAAGCACAGAGCCAGGTAGTGAGTCAGATATCCAAGTTTTATTTATTGGGTGACCTGGGTTTAGTTTAGGCTGCAGGAATCTAACAAAGGAACACCCAGACAAATGAAACTAGACAACTAAATGTCTATTCATTCAATTATTCTCATATAATTTCTAATAATATTAGAAACACAGGGTCATTGTGAAGGGTCTTTGTCTGTCCCTTCCTCCTCAGCAAGTCCCCAGGGCTGGTTTTGATAGCCTTAGGTGAGGTTTGGCCTGGCCCATGTAAGTCTGATTGTTTGTGGTTCCACTGGACCAGTCAGTTGCCCTGTGTACCCCCACCCCTGCACCAGAGCCGTCATGCTCCTCTTGGAAAATTATGCTCTCTGGAAGGCAGGGTGGCATTCTTTCCCCCAAGGGTAAAGTTCCACATGGCAGGTCATAAATTTAGAAGGTCCTGTTCTCACAAGGCACTCTGAATGGTTTTCCCAAGCATACAAGTAGAGGGTTGTTTTATAATCATTCAGGGGAGAGCTCAGAAAGAGGAAAGGTCCGTGCAGGGATCCAGGCCAAGTTCCTTCCTAAAACACTGGTTTATTTTCCGCCACCCACTTGGCAGGTGGGCAAACTGAGTCTGGGTGTTGCAGAGTACAACGTCAGAAGTGTGACTTGTAAAGAAGATGTCTAATAGACCGAGCTCCATGCACCCCAATATCCCTCTTCTTCGTCTTCACTTAGAAACCGAACCTGATCAACATTGAGAATGTTCTGCCAGACAAATGGAACCTCTTGTCTTGGACAAAGTAGGGTAGGTGAAAGCATGGTGAGAGCAGATTAAGTTAAGACCAACATAAGAGAGGGAAACAGCTAGCTCAGATAGTTTGTTTAATGTGCACGAAGCCCATCCCATTCGACATTTGCGACCAGTTTTATATTAGAGGCAAAGATTTGATTTGACTTCCTTTTTTGTCCAGTGGAGAGACATAGGGATGACTCAAATCATTTTACTCATTAAACTTTCTTTCTCTTTGTGGGAACAGATTTGGTTTAATACTCCCACTCTATTCCCAGTATCCAGAACAGTCATACTAGATCCTCAATAAATATTTATTAAATTACTGTTACTGCATATGCTTAATTTACCATTTCACTTTGGCCTCATTCTCTGACTTTCTGGGACTCAGACTGTTGTTCTAACATAGTTTATTTTTTTCTTCAGCAAGAGGTCAATTGTCATTTCCATCCTTCAAGAAAAATGTTGTCTGAGACCTCCTTTGATCACAATCCTAAGATGTCCCTTGGTCTCCCTGAGGTGCATCGTGCAGAGATTGGGCATCCAAACCTCCCCCACAACACGTCTAAAGGATGAAGGCACAAACAGCTGACATGGACTTCAGCCCAGTGAAGTCACTACTGTGGGGGCTCGGGATCGTCATCACTGTCCCCACAAGTCCATGCTTCTGGACTTTGTTAGTAGGCTTCGTGCACCTGCCACATCAGACTCGAGGCTGAGACCAGATTCAAATCCAGCTTTGCCCTCAGGACTGTGGACAGTGTATTCAACTTCTCCGAAGCTCAGTTTCCTTGATGGTGAAATGGAATAGAATAAAACTCCCTCAAAACACAGCAAATCACAAAATGTGCATACAAATCGCCTGGGGACCTTATTACGTTGCAGGTGCAGCCTCAGCAGTTCTGGGGCTGGGCCTGCGCCTCTAACAGGCTCCCAGGTGAGGCTGCCGCTGCCGATCTGGGCGCCCCTCTTAGAGGAGCAAGGTCATAGGACATTAAATGAGATAATCATGGGAACTAAAGGGGATGATCATTAACACTGGTAAGTATTAGAAAACAAATGATCAACAATCAGTTATCAGGCGAATTTGGTTAAAACACATGAAATTACTGCCAGCCAGGTTTGAATGAGACTGTTTCTGTCCCTGGGACCTTTTATGCAGGTTTGTGACTACATCTGAAAACGCCTTCAGGCCTTTCCCGTTAGTCCTAAAGTAACTACAGAAGTCAGGGGCACAGGGAGAAGATATTTTATTACCCAAGTATTTATGTATGGGTTTTGGGGGTTTTAAAACTGGCAATTAAAGCCTTGTAAATTTGTATTATCAACAAAATAAATGTAGAAGGGTTAGTTACTCATTGCTAATAAATTTGATCATTCATTTATAAAATGAATGTCCGCCCAAGAATCACAGAGCGCTCTATAAATAACGCTTTGCTAAGCCACAAACCACCCCGAGGAGGAAGGCACACAGCACCCCTGAGGGGTTAAACAAACCCTCCTGGACCCGGGAACAGGGAGGGCAGTTCTCATGTCCCCTTCCCACATTTAGGCTCAGCTTCTGCCCCAAAGGGGACTGAGGCCCGGAAGCAAGGTACCTGTTTGGAAGCATTTCAGGTCAGCTTGCATGGAGGCTCCATCCCCAGATGGCCCCAGGAACCCATCCGTGAGTTGGAAAAAACCATGTATCTAATTTGGAAGGTTGAGGAAGACCTGCCTCCTCCTTTCCTCCTTTCCCTGACTCGCCCTCCAGGCAGTTCAGCTCCTACTGAAGAAGGAACTTTCAAGTCGACTGGCCCAGCTATGGAACTTGAGTGTGGATGGAATTAATGAGACAAAACAAGACAAAACTGCTTTATCGCTGGTTTCTCAAGCAGATTCCCCCCTTCAAGCCTTACTGTCCTGAGGGTCCTCTTCACTTCCCCCCCACAAACGACTCAGGAAACCCTTCTCTCTGTGTCACGGTGCCCTGGGTGGCGTACAGCTTCGGTGTCTGACGAATGGGTTTGAATTCCAGCCCCATCCCAGGAGAGGACCGCAGACCTCAAGTTCCTTAGCCATGAATTGGGATAATTACAGCCAGCGTCACCTGTTGGCCTCATGGGTGGGTGACAGAGGATGAAAAGCACCTGGCTCAGGGACGCCTCCGTCAACGGGGCTTATCACTGTTAGCGGTGGTGATGCCAGTTTTGATGCTGGCCATAGATGCAGCACCTGCAACAGCACAAGGCCAGGTCACAACTTCTACGAAAGGGATGTGTGTTCTGATGACCCCTAAACACAACGCACACATGCATGTATCCACCCACATATACATACACCTGCACACACCCTCCATGCTCTCCCCACACCTGCAACGACTCACAAGATGGACACACTCCACGTACACGTGGATCATACAGCGCAAACCCATATACCCAAACCTGTACTAGTCTAAAATTTAAATATCAGTTTTTTATCTCAAAAGTTTTCAAATGTATATAAAAACTGAATTATGCTTTCTCTGGCCCTGTCTCTCTTGGTGGGGGTGTGGGGGAGACGCAGGAGAGCTCATCCCCCTGGCCAGTGCCCCAAGCGGAGCTTGGGCTGGCTGCTAGGTCACTTAGCCAGACCAGAAACTGCGTCTTAAACTTTCTTCCAAAATTCTTAAACAGACCATCTTTGAAGCCATAACCTCTTCCTGCCACCTGCCTTCAGACCAGCTGCCATCACCCCTATCCTTGCTGGAAAGAGGACTCAAAATCTCTGCTGCCACCACGGCTGGTAGCGTGACCCCGTTACTATCCTGGGTCTCCTCCATTGTCCACCCTCCCTCACCCCCTGGCCCAGCACATCCCCCTGCTCCTCTGCTCGCACAACCCTTCAGCAGCTTTCGGTCTCCTACAATTTCTTTTTAACCACTGCCTATCTCTGTGTTCCCTCTCTTGATTCAGTCTGCTAGATCAGGAATCATCTTTATTTAATGAGCTTTATTCCTGTCAATATGCAGGGAGGGATTTAATGAGAACTTACGATATTCTCACCACTGCTGCCTTTCATTGATCAAGGCAGAGAAACCATAGAATATTTGGTTCAGAGAATATTTCAGTCAGAGAACCGAAAGAAAAAAAAAAATACAGAGTAGACATGTCTAGAGAGGGAAGATCTATAGAACTATTTAATGTATCTTCCTATAAAAGGACTTCTGGTTTACACTGGACTTGGAATGAATCACTTCCGCTAAAGTCTTTAAGATGTCACCACTCAAACTACCTAAGAAGGCAAATGTCTGCTATAAGAAATGCTACAAGCCATTTTATCAAACCAAGCCTGCCTCTTTGGGTCTACCATGAATCAGTCATCCAAACAGAGAGAAACTTTTCTCTTAGACCCGATGATTACAGAAAATGGAGGTGCAGGATTAAACTTTCACATCTAATATTTTAAAAAGTATTACCAGCAACTCCAGGTTCATTTTTAATTTCTCAATGGAAGTCATTATTGATACATTTCTCTTAAAAGAATAAAGGCTGCCTAGTAACATTTCTTATAAAGTGAATTTGTATGAAGTTTTTTTCTGTTTTTTCCTCTGGTTTCTAATATTGAAATGGCATTATCTAAAAGCTATTCATATCATGAATCTTTTTAAGTATGGTTAAAAATGAAGTATGAGTTGTTAAATTCAAAGGATGTAAGCCAATGTTTTCTGTTTGTGCTTCAAGCATTTTTCCTCTGCAGCTTGACTCATACTATTCCCTTCATCTAGAATGTTCTTCCTACATATCTCCAAATCTCTATATTCTTTAAGCAAATTTAAAGGCACTCAACCTTTCCAGCTTCAAATGCTTCGTTCTCCAGTCTTTACTGACTTCTCCATTGGGAGTCGTCTCCCTCACTTCTGCACACTTTCAAATGGGAAAGAGCAACTTTGAGGTGTTTGTTCAGTCTTCAAAAGTAGGGTGTCCTGGCAAATCAGGCTTGCATTCTTTTTTTAAAAACAGTTTTCTTGAGATATGATTCACATACACTATAAAACTCATCCCTTTATAGTAAACAGTGCAGTGATTTTAAGTACCGAGTTGCCCAGGCATCAGCATAATTTTATTTTAGAATATTTTCATTCTCCCCAAAAGAAACTCCATACACAGTATACATTAGCAGTCACTCCCATCCTACCCACCCCCCAAATTCTAGGCAACCAATAATCTACTTTCAGATTCTATAGATTTGCCTATTCTGGACTATTCATATAAATAGAATTGTACACTATGTGGCCTTCTGTGTCTGGCTTCTTTCACCTAGCATAATGTTTTCAACATTTATCCATGTTGGCACATGTATGACTCTTTCATTCCTTTTTATCCATTGTATGGATATACCATATACCACCTTTTGTTTATCCATTATCCTTTTGGACGTTTGGGTTGTTTCCACTTTTTGGCTATTATGAATAATGCTCAATGAACATTCATGCACAAGTTTTTGCATGGACATATGTTTTCATTTCTCTTGGGTAGATACCTAGAAGTGGAATTACTAGAAGTGCTAACTCTATGACTAACATTTTGAGGAACTGCCAAACTCTTTCAAAATGGCTGTACCATTTTACGTTCCTACCAGCAACGTATGAGGGTTTCAATTTCTGCACATCCTTGCCAACACTTGTCATTGTCTGCCTTTTTGATTATCAGGCTTGCATTCTTAGTCTGAAGCTTTATTTCAGGAAACAGGTTTGAGGAAAAGTAGGGAATCTGGAAAACTTACCTCAAGAAGCTTTTTCCATAAAGCTGTCACAGTATCTGACTCTTGAGGAGGGACAGCACATGGGAAGAAAAGAGCTGCTATGTCTCAGAACAGGGAAGCCCTTTGCAATTTCCGCACAGTGCCAGGACTCGTGAATGGGGCACCTTTGGTCAACTATTTTCCAATCCTTGGTGTTCTCATGGGTAAATGCAGAGGGAACCCTATTATTCATTAAAATGAAAGGGGGGAAACGGACTTGGCCCAGTGGTTAGGGTGTCCGTCTACCACATGGGAGGTTTGCGGTTCAAACCCTGGGCCTTCCTGACCCGTGTGGAGCTGGCCTATGCGCAGTGCTGATGCGCGCAAGGAGTGCCGTGCCACGCAGGGGTGTCCCCGCATAGGGGAGCCCCACGCACAAGGAGTGTGCCCCATAAGGAGAGCCGCCCAGCATGAAAGAAAGTGCAGCCTGCCCAGGAATGGCGCCGCCCACACTTCCCGTGCCACTGACGACAACAGAAGCGGACAAAGAAACAAGACGCAGCAAATAGACACAGAGAACAGACAACCAGGGGAGGGGGGGGGAATTAAATAAATAAATAAATAAAAAAGAAAGGGAACATGAATGTGAACATAACTGCAAGCTCTCAGGAAGAACAGGCACTCAACATTACCCTCAGAGAACGTTCTTTTTCTTAATTAAATATTTTTTCTTAAAGAAGTTTTAAGTCAACAGAAAAATCATGAAGAAAATATAGAGTCCTCTTTTACCCTATAAACGCTCAGTTTCCCTTATTATTAACATTTTGCTTTAGTGTGGTACCTTGGTTACAATTTATGAAAAATTTTGTTGTAATTATGCTATTAACTGTAGACTATAGTTTACATTAAGGCTCACTGTCAGAGTTATAGTCCTATGCTTTAAAAGATTCTTTTTATTCTAATAATATACATATAACCTAAAATTTCTCCATTTAATTACATTCAATTATATAATTCAGTGGTATGCATTTCATTCAAAATGTTACACTACTATCAAAACCATCCATTACTAAAATGATTCCATCACCCCAAACAGAAATTCAGTACCAATTAACTCCTTTACCATCCCTGGTAAACTGTATTCTAGTTTCTGAGTCTATGAGTTTGCTTATTCTAATTATTCCATATCAATGAGATTATACACTATTTGTCCATTTGTGCCTGGCTTATTTCAGTCAACATGATGTCTCTATAATTCACCCATGTTGTTGCATGTATTAGAACTTCAGTCCTTTTTATGGCTGAATAATGTTCCATTGTATATATACATGCTACATTTTATTTATCCATTTATGGGTTAATAGAAACTTGGGTTGCTTCTATCTTTTGGCAATTGTGAATAATGCCATTATGAATATTGCTGTGCAAATATCTGTTTGAGTCCCTGCTTTCAATTTTTTTAATATATGTGAGATTTATGAATCATGTGCTAATTCTGTCCTTAATTTTCTGAGGAAACCACCATCTTGCCTTCAAGGTGACTGCAACATTTTCCGTTCCCACCAAAAATGAACAAATGTACAGATTTCTCCACATCCTTTCCCATACTTATTTTCCATTTTTGGCTAGTAACCATACTAGTGAGTATGAAATGGTTATCTTACTGTGGTTTCGATTTGGATTTCCCTAATGGCTAAAGATGTTAAGCACCTTCTTACGTGTTTATTGGCCATTTGTATATCTTCTTTGGAGAAATGTCTTTTCAAGTCCTTTGCCCAAATTTTTAAAAATCAATTTTATTGATACATATTCATAAAGCATACAGTCCATCCAATATGTACAATCTATGGCATCTGGTATAATCATAAAGTTGTGCATTCATTACCTCAATCAATAGTAAAGTGCTTTCATTACACTAATAATAATAATAAACAAATACAAAAAACTCTACTACTTAATAATCATCTCTCAATCTCTCTATCCTTCACCTGCCATACATAGCTGCTATTCTGCTTCTATTTTATTTGTGCCTATATTTTATATAGATGGAGTCAAACAATATGTGGTACTTTTTGTCTAGTTTCTTTGACTTAGTATATTTCTTTTTTTACCCTTAATGGAATTTATCAATATATTATTATACACTACTGTCCAACCATTGCTTTGGTTGTGTTTTTGCCTGATATTAACATCTTGTAACATTAATATACATTTGTTCTGTTTCAAAGATAAACAGTATTACACATGCAATGTTACCTATTCTCATATTTCACATGAGGTTTCGCTATGTTATACAGTCTCATGTTACATTTTTAAACTTTTCCTCTAATATTATACCTGACCTCAGACTTTCCCTTTCAACCACTATCGTACACGTATATTAGCCTTGCTAGTTACAAACACTATGATGTGCTTTCACCATTTCTATTCTTTTCCAAAGATTTATGAACAACTTTTTTCCAATTCTGCTCAGATGAACTCTCAATTTTCCATTCTCTACCCTCATTCTATTTTCTGGCGACTTATTCTAGTTATTAACTCCATGAGTTTACACAGTACATTTCATGATGGCACAATCATAGAGTATTTACCCTTTTGTGACTGGCTTGCTTCACTCAACATAATATCCTCCAGGTTCATCTATATTGTCCTAATCTTCACGACTTCATTTCTTCTAATTGCTGCATAATATTTCATCATGTTTATCCATTCACTGACTGATGGACACCTGAATTATTTACTTCTTTTGGTGATTGTGAATAACACCGCTACCAACATCAGTGTGCGACTGTCTGTTTGTGTCACTGCTTTCAGTTCTTCTGGGTATAGACCCAGCAGGTACTGCCAGGTCATGTGGCAAATCAACTGCCAAATAGCCCTCCACAGTGTCTGTACCATTCTACATTCCCATTAAAAGAGAATAACTGTTCCTCTCTCTCCACATCCTCTCCAATTTGCATTAATAGTTTTCTCTCTTTTTAATAATGGTCATTCTAATAGTTGTGAAATGATATCTTATTTAGCATTGGTTTGCATTTCCCTAATTGCTAGTGATGTTGAACATTTTCTTATGTTTTTGTTTTTTGTGTTTTTTGTTTGTTTGTTTGTTTTGCCATTTGGACAAATGTCTGCTTAAGTCTTTTGCCCATTTTTTAATTGAGTCATTTGTCTTTTTAGTTGAGTTGTAGAATCTCTTTATATATTATGGATATTAATCCCTTATTGGATATATGATTTCCAAATATTTTCACCCATTGAGTCAGCTGCCTTTTCACCCTTTGGACAAAGTTCTTTGAGAAGCAAATGTGTTTATTTTTGAAGAGGTCCCATTTATCTAATTTTTCTTTCATTGCTTGAGATTTAGGTGTAAGATTTAAGAGACCCCCACCTACCACAAGATCTTAAAGACATTTTCCTACATTACCTTATAGTAGTTTTAGGGTCCTGGGTTTTATAGCAGCTAAGTCTTTATCCATTTTAAGTTGAGTCCTGTATAGGGAGTGAGATAGGTGTCCTCTTTCATTATATTTGTATTAGATATCCAATTCTCCCTGCACCATTTGTTGAAGAAACTGTTTTATCCCAGTACAATGGATTTGGCACATTTTTGTCAAAAACCAGTTGGCCATAGAAGTGAAGGTCAATTTCTGGACTCTCAATTCTATTCCATCAATCAATGTGTCTCCTTATGCCAACACCATATAGTTTTGACCACTGTAGCTTTGTAACATGTCTCAAGGTCAGGTAGTGAAATTCCTCCTTCATTGCTCTTCTTTTTTAGGATGTTTTTGGCTATTCAGGTGTCCTTTCCCTTCCAAATAAATTTGGTAATTGTCTTTTCTGTTTCTGTAAAGTAGGCTGTTGGAATTTTTATTGTAATTGCATTGAATCTATAAATCAGTTGGGGTAGGATTGACATCTTCACTATACTTAGTCTTCCAAATGATGAACATGGAATGTCTTTCTATTTGTTTAGGTATTTCTTTGATTTCTTTTAGCAGCATTTTGTGTTTTTTGAATAGAGGTTCTTTACATTTTTGGCTAAATTGATTCCTAGATATTTGAGTCTTTTCATTGCTATTATAAATGGGTTTTCCCCCTGATTTCTTCCTCAGATTGTTCAATACTAGTGTACAGAAACATTTCTGATTTTTGCATGGTAATCTTGTATCCTCCCACTTTGCTGAATTCATTTATTAGCTCAAGTAGCTTAGTCATAAACATTAAGGAATTTTAAAAATATAGGATCATGTTATCTGTGAATAATGAGAGTTTTACTCTCTCTTCTCCTATTTGGATGCCCTTTTTTTTTCTTGTCTAATTGATCTAGCTAGAATTTCTTATACAATGTTGAATAACAGCAGTGACAATGGGCATCCATGCCTTTCCCAATCTTACAGGGAAAGCTTTCAACCTTTCCCTTTTGAGTACAATGTTGGCTGTGGTTTTTTCATATATACCCCTTAATTTTGAGGAACTTTCCTTCTATTCCTATCTTTTGAAGTGTTTTTATCAAGAAAGGATGCTGTATTTTGTTGAATGTCTTTTATCAAGAAAGGATGCTGTATTTTATTGAATGTCTTTTGTGTATCGCTTGAAATGATCATGTGATTTTGTCCCTTCAATTTGTTAATACAGTGTATTACGTTAATTGAATTTCTTGTGTTGAAGTACCTTTGCATACCAGGAATAAATCCCATTTGGTCGTGGTGTATAAGTCTTTTGATATGCTGTTGGATATTTGCAAATATTTTGTTGAGAATTTTTGCATCTATGTTCAGTAGAGATTTGTCTGTAATTTTCTTTTCTTGTAATATCATTATCTGGCTTTCGTATTAGGATATGATGTTGGCTTCATAAAATGTTGGTAATTTTCCCTACTCTTCAGGTTTTGAGGAGTTTAAGCAGGATTGGTGATTTCTATTTGAAATACTTGGTAGACTTCACCTGTGAAGCCACCTGGTTCTAAACTTTTCTTTGGTGGGAGATTTCTGTTAACTAATCCAATCTCTTTAAATTAGTGATTAGTTTGTTAAGTTTCTATATTACTTGTGGAGTCAGTGTACGTTGTTTGTGTGTTTCTAGGAAATTTATCCATTTCACCTATGTTGTCCAATTTATTTGCATATTATTATGGCATAATATCTTCCTATGAATCCTTTTATTTCTGAGGGACTAGTCATAAGATCTCCCCTTTCATTTCTGATTTTATTTATTTGCATCTTCTCTCTTATTTTCTTTGGTAGTCTAACTAAGGGCTTGTCAATTTTATTGATCTTCTCAAATAACCAGCTTTTGGTTTTGGTGATATTCTCTATTGTTTTTACTCAATTTCATTTATTTCTGATCCAATCTTTATTCTTTCTTTCCTTCTGCTTGCTTTAGGATTAGTTTGCTGTTCTTTTTTAGTTTCTCCAGGTGTTCAGCTAAGTCTTTGACTATAGCTCCTTTTTCTTTTTTAATATAGGTGTTAAGGCTACAAATTTTCCTCACAGTGCTACCTTTGCTATATCCCATAAATTTTGATAAGTTGTGTTCTCATTTTCATTTGTCTCAAGATGGTACTAATTTTTCTTAAAATTTCTTTCATGAGAGGTGGGAAATTTTTTAGCCAGTATTTCCTCAAATACTCTTTACACCCCTTTTCCCACTCTTCTCCTTCTAGAACTCTCATGATACATGTAAATGTAAAATCTTTGAATTTAATACAATCAAAGGTTTTCACCCCCAGAAGAAGTGACCAGTTTATAAACATAATCCTTCTTTTTGGAATTCATAAATAATATCAAACTGCTACACTCCACCCTCTGATTTCTGAAAAGATATTGCAATATTTTTTTAAAACTTAAATCAGTAAAACGCTACATACAAAATCACATCATAATTAATCAGTTATAGAAATACAGTTTGTCTTGGGGCAAAGTCCCCTCTGGCTGTAGACCTGTGAAAGTTAAAAATAATTTATCTGCATCCAATATACAAAGAGACAGACATAGGATAAACATTTGCATTATGAAAAGGAGAATTTGGAAGGGAAACATGAGTCACTGGTAGCCTACAATTCTGAAAACCCGCATACTCCAGGGCATACTCCATTAGATTTCAAAGTCTGAGAGTCATTCTTAAGATGATGGCTTCCTCTCATCCTTGGGACCTCATGGGTGCCCACCCTTTCTATAGGCTTGCCCAATGGCCATTTCCTTGGTTCCACCTTCATCAAGCATCTGGATGGTGACTGAACTTCAAACCTCATCCTCAAGAACACTGGGGTGATGGCAACCTCTACCCCAATCTCTGGAGTACAGTTTCAACCCCCTTAGTACAGTGAGGTAGTGGTAACATTCTCCCTAATCTCTGACATAGAGGTGCAGCCCTCTCAGAACAGTGACTTGGCGATTTGGCCTTCCCTATTCTGTGGGGGGTGGGCCCACCCCTCCCAGAGTAATGAAGTATCAACCTCACTCTCCCCAATCTATGTGGAACATGTCCACCCCTCTCAGACCACTGGGCTTTTGACCTCACTCTCCCCAACCCTTGGAGAATGTGCTCCATCTTTTCTGTAGCCTGCAGTAGCAAAACTCTCCCTGAACAGCAGGCTGGAATATTCACTGTCTTCAAATGCCATGGCAAATTCACCCTCTCTGTACAGTTGGGTGGGGTACCTCACTTGGCCCAAGGAGATGTCTTAATTCCAGACCTTAGCTTCCATGGTTTTCCTCTTAAAGCCATTTTCCCTTCCATCTCTTCTCTCCATGTCCCTTTTAGTCCAGGCTGACAGTGGTTTTGTTCATATAGATCTCACAAAAAGCTTTTAGTTTAACATGCAGGAAGCAGGGGTCCAAACCGTCAGACATTAAGACTTTCCACAAGTCTTTTTTGGATAATTCCATTTTCAATCCTGACTTGCAAGTTCCAAGCTTAGTTAATTCCTCAAATGGGACACTGTCATCTTTGGGTTTGATTTCCAGAGGCATGGAATTTCTGGAATGAGTTTCTGTTTGCTTTGTGCCCAACAATTCTGCTATCACCTTATCTCTTTCCTCTAACATTTTGCTATAAGCTGCAAGGAGAAGCCAGGATGTATTTTCCACATTTAGTTTGGAAACCTCCTTGGCTAAATGCCCAATCTTGTAGTTTTCAAATTCTGCCTTCCATATAACATCAAGAGTTAATCTTGCTAAGTTCTCTGCAACTTTAAAACATGAATAGACTTTCTTCCAGTTTCCAATAATAGTTTCATCATTTCCTTCTAAGGCCTTATAAGAAATAACTTTAGGCTCCATATTCCTATCAATAGTCTCTTCAAAGCAATCTAGGCCTTTTCTGTCAAACATCTCACAAAATACCTCCAAAAAAATACCCCTTACCCATTTATAAAACCATTCCAGCATTTTTGGTGTTTGCAAAATTCCCAGTACCATATTCTGTATTAGTCAGCTAAGAGGGGTGCTGATGCAAAGTCCCAGAAATCTGTTGGCTTTTTTATAAAGGGTTTTATTTGGGGTAAAAGCTTACAGTTACAAGGCATTAAAGAGTCCAATTCAAGGTTGCTTTTTCTCACCAAAGTCAATTGCCATATGTTGAAGCAAGATGGTCACCAATCTCTGTGAGGGGTCAGCCTTCCTCTCCCTCAGCTACAGACTGGCATGGGGTTTGTTTCTTTCCAGGTTCAGCTGCTCTTTTTGCTTCACAAGGTCAGCTGTAAACTATTAGGCAAATGGCTTAGCTCTCTCCAGGGCCCCAGGATCAAAATTCTCTCCTATGCTGTGTCTATGGAGTTCTCTCTTCTTTCCTCTGTATCTTCTTCTGTGAGTATCCATTTATATGGCCTGCCAGGGGGCAAGGACTCAACCCTGAGTTACGCCCTACCGATGTGGTTGAATCAAAGTCATAATCTTGATTTAATCAAGTAAAAGTAAAACCTTTGCATTTAATACAAGGGGTATGATACTCAGAGGGACAGTGCAAATTATAAACATAATCCTTCATTTTGGAATTCATAAATAATAGCAAACTGCTATGATGCATATGATGCTGTACTTCATGTTACCATTCAACTCCCTGAGTACCCGCTCAATTTTTTACATTGTTTTCTCTCTCTCCAGTTTCAGTGGTTCTGTCTTCTGCATTGCTTATTCTTTCTTCTATCATTTTGAGTCTACTGCTGTATGCCTCTCATTTGCTTTGATCTCCCCTATTGTGTCTTTCATTCCCTTAAACTGTTATTTTTCTATTCAGGTTTTTAAATTCTTCTTAGTGGTCACCCAGTGTTTTCTTGATGCCCAGCTCTGAGGTTGGCTATCCCATCATAACCAGGTTATAGGGCCAGATGGAAGGGAAAGGATACCTGGGTATCAGGAACTGATGAAGCTAAAGTATGAGGCCTCTGGATGTAACTACCAGCAGGTATGCAGCTCACTAGATGAAGGAGGGGTCTTCCATGAAGCTGGCCATTTAGCAAGTGCCTTTTAAGCACCTATGTGCAAGCCCCGAGACTAGTTCACAGGGAAATTGTGGTTGCTACCTGGAAGAACTCACCCTCTGGTGGAAAGTTAACACTTCTCTTTTGCCAAGCAGCTTATGAGAATTCTCTCTCCAGTGGTGGACTTTGGAGAGGAATCATTTTGGGAGTTCTGGTGATCTCCCAGGGCTTTTCCTTTTCACAGGGGTCTGAATGATATTCAGAGCCCCCATAAGCTTCTAGATGTGCTTTTGGCCTCTCTTGGTCTTTTTTTTTTTTGTTTAAGAAAAGTTTTACTAATGTGTTAATATATCAGCAAAGTTATTGCAACGGGTTTAAAAGGCAGACAGACACACTATTACAGGCTGTAAAGTAACAAAAGGGTTTTATACAATTAAAATATTACACAGACTTATGGGATTTATTGAATAACTAGCCCATAAAAAAATTAAATCTCAAAGATTAAATCCAGTATTAGCACCTACAATATCTCTGAAAGTAAAACTTTTAACCGTTTCATTCTCTCCTAATTTATTTCTTAACTCTCTCCTAAGTACAGTGCTCTCAAGCCCTAAAGATGAACTAAGGGCCCAAGAAGCCCTGATACTAAGAATGTACAGCCAAAAGGACTAGAAATATCGACACAGAATTGGGAGTTTTACTTGGAAATCACTTACTTTACTTGAACCATAAGATTTCTGTGCACTGAATACTGTTTATGAGGAAGGTTTATGATACTTAAGGTTTGCCAGTAAGGATAGTTTTTAAAAATTAGCAATATACAGTATTAGTCCTATCAAATTTTTTCCTCATGAGTTATATTTATAACAAAACTATAATTAAAATATTTATTACACTTGATTACACATTCAGGGACACGGCAAGGAACATTTATGTTTGATGGTTTAGCATCCACTTTATTGTGCTTACTTATTTTTGTAATGAACAAGCAAAACACACATCCTCCCAACATTCATGGTAATGCAATAATAACATAAAGTTCTCCAAAGAAAATAACTAGAAATTGGATTAAATACTGGTTTAATTAGGAATAACTGCTTCAATAAAACAAATAACATTATACATTATTTTTCTAATAAGCTCTAGTTGGAGGAAAAAAACAGCAAAAATTGATCTTTTTAAGATCTAAGTCATGGCAAAACTGGTAGTTCCTTGAAATCTGGGCGATGCATTAGCAAAACCACAGATACAGCCTATCCCTCACCAAAATCCCAGAGAAAAGCATCTTATTATCTTGGGGGAATAAGACTGAACACTGCTGAAGATATGACTTGTCAAAGTCTAAAGTCATCTGGGAGGCTCACCCGAGGAATGAGCAGAACCTATGGTACTGGTGGCACGTAAGAAATCAGCTTTGGGTTGGGCTGACAGCATATTTTATTAAATGGCTTTGAATAGAAAATGAAATACTTCATTGTGTTTGCTCAGAAACTAATCAAAAGATTACAGAGTCCTACACAATTTCGAGACACAAAGTGGATGCTGAACGATTAGAGGTCACCCTGGGTGTGGAATTTTAGAAAGTTAGTCCTTGGAGTAAATGGCACCATGGCTCTGGCAGCAGATACAAAGGAATGATGCTCTGGAGAGGAGGTAGGGGACACTCTGCAATCGGCCAGTGGATAGATGAGGGTCCCAGCTTAAGGTGGGATCTTTATTCTATGGTTTATCTTCCACTGCTCATGCCTGTCTTCATAAATGGTAATTTCAATAACTCGAAGTCCTCTCTCAATGGGATCTGTCAGGAGGAGGCCTTGGGGAGCATATATCTTCTCATTCTGCTCTTGAATGTATTTGGAGACTTTCTTCAGAACCTTCTCATAATGAGTTTCCATGCATAAGAAGATGGTATAAGCTGTTAAACAAGCCAGACAGCCTTCGAGGTATGACTGGCCCCCGAGCTTCTCCGCTTCTGCATAAAGGTTATTTAGTGTTCGAACTGTTTCTTCAAACTGTTGTCTATCAATCCGGTTCTCCAGCTCCGCGGGGAACTTGGTCTGAAACTGGCAGCGTGTGCCACTGCTGTAGTCTCGCTGAATGAAGACCTTCCCGGACACCGGCGCCTGCTGCGGCCTCATGGCGAGGACAGGATCGGCCGCGCCGCCTCCTCTGCCCTCCAGCTGCTGTCGCACCCTCTCTTGATCTTTGACCTGACTTCCTCACTAGGCTTAATCATTTCTAGCTTTGATTTAAAGTGAGATATGTGTGGCTCTTCTTTTCACTTGAACACTTAGAGATCATTGTAGAGTTACTAATTGACCTAATTTCAAAATTGCTGTATCTCAGGGACTAGGGAGACCTGAGGGGAGAGATGGGGAAATGCCTTGTTGTGGAGCAGTCAGAATACACATATTTTTAAGCTTGTCATCTTATATAGGCATGTTTCATAGTACCCCAAAACAATTACATTAGTAACAGATCAACACAACAAAGATAATATTAATGAAAAGGTTTGAAAAATTAAGAGAATTACCTAAATGTGGCTCAGAGACATGAAGTGAGGTCATACTATTTAGAAAAATGGCACCCATATACTTGACCAATATAGGGTTGCCACAAAACTTCAATTTGTAAAAATAATAATAATAATAATACCCATGAAGCACACACACACACACACACACACAAAAGTGAACTGTAGTAAAATGAGATATGCCTGTATTCTATTTCTTCACAAGCAAGTGTGGGTAGTTTGTGTGCTCAAGAATTTGTCAATTTCTCCCATGTTGTCTAATTTGTTGGTGTATAGTTATAGTGCTTTTTATTTCTGTGGGGATGATAGTAATGCCTCCCCTTTAATTTCTTATTGTAGCTGTTTGCATACCTTTTTAAAAATAATTCTGATGTATAATTCACAAAACTTATAATTCAATGTTTGTTAATATTTTTTGCTCATTGCTTGTTTTTGTTTTTTAGTTTTCTTTTTGGCATTTTTTGCTCATTGTCTGCTCATTGTCTGTTTGTTTCCTTTAGGAGGCACTGAGAACTGAACCCAGGACCTCCCATGTAGAAGGTGGTTGCTCAACTTTTGAGCCACATCTGCTCCCCTATTTGCATACTCTTTAATTCTTTGTCAGTCTAGCTAAATGTCTGTTGATTTTATTGGTCTTTTTAAAGAACCAACTTGTCAATTTGCTATCCTTTTTTTTTTTAATTCTTTATTTCATTTATCTCCCCTCCTATTCTTTGTTATTTCCTTCCTTCCACTCACTTTGGGTTTAGTTTTCTCTTCTTTTTCCGGATCCTCCAGTTGCGAGGTTACGTCTCTGATCTGAAATCTTTCTTCTTCTTATAATGTAAGAATTTAGAACTACAAATTTCCTTCTCAGCACTGCATTTGCTGCATCCCACAAATTTTAGTATTTTGTGTTTTTGTTTCCTTTCACCTCAAGGTATTTCTTAATTTCCTTGTGATTTCTTCTTTCACCCAATGATTGCTTAAGAGTGTGTTATTTAATTTCTACATATTTGTGAAGTTTCCTGTTCTCTGTTATTAATTTCTAACTTTATTTCATTGTGGCCAGGGAAGATACATTGTAAGATTTCCATATTTTAAAACTTATTGAGACTTGTTTTGTGACCTAATATATGATCTATCCTGGAGAATGATCCATGTGCATTAGAGAAGAATGTGTATTCTGTTGCTACTGGATGAAATCCTATATATGTCTGTTAGGTCTCATTCTTATAAAGTATCATTCAAATCTTTTAATTCCTTATTGCTCTTCTATCTAGATCCATTATTTAAAGCAGTGTGTTTAAGTCTCCTACTATTAATGTAGAACCATCTAATTCTCCCTTCAAATCTGTTCATATTCACTTCATATATCTTGTGGCTGTACCATTAGGTATGTAAATATAATTATGTTTTCTTGTTGAATTGACTCCTTTGTCACTGCATATCTTCTTTATCCCTTGTAACAATTTTTGACTTATAGTATATTTTATCTGATATTAGTATAGCTAACCCAGCTCTCTTTTAATTACTATGTGCATGGTCAATATGTTTTTTTCTGTCCTTTCACTTTCCAACTACTTTTGTCTTTGAATATAAGATAATTCTCTTGTGAATAGTATATAGCTGGGTCATGTTTTTTTTATCCAGCCCACCAATTGCTGTCTTTTGACTGGAGAGTTTAATCCATTTACACTTAAAGTAGCTACTGAGAATGCAGGGCTTTCTTCAGCCATTTTGCTACTTTGTCTTTGTAAGTCTTACACATTTAGTGCCCCTTAATTCTTTCATTAATGACTACTTTCATATTTATTTGATTATTTGTACTGTACCATTTTGAATCCCTCCTCATTTCTTCCCATCTATATTTTTACAATAGATTCTTTATGATTTCCATGAGGCTTAAATTTAATATCATACATATATACACACACACACACACATAAAAAACACATTTGACTTGTTACCAACTTAACTTTGATAGTGTACACAAAAACTGTTTATTCCTTATACCCTTCTGCTTCCCCCACCTTTTTGTTGTACCTATTGTTACAAATAATATCTTTATGTACTGTATGTACAAAACCATACATTTGTCATTGCTTTCCATGCATTTGCATTTTAGAACCTGTCAGAAGTAAAAATGTGGAGTTACATGACTATATATATATATATATATATATATAATTTCACTGGCATTTATAATTACAAAGCAGAGGCTTTGGAGACACACAGTCATCCTGGATTCAAATCTCAGCACCATCACTTCCAAGCTGTATGAACTTAGAGAGGCAACTTAACTTTTCTGAGCCCCAGAGTTCCTGTCTATGAACTGGTGAGATTATGAGTAGCTGCCACACTGGGAGGTTGGGTAGATTCAACAAAATCATGCATTAGCACTTATTATGGAGTCGGGAAAATGGTAAAAGTTCAGTTGATGCTGGTTTTTGTTGGGAACAATAAATAACATCAAAACAGCAGTTGTTAACTTTCCCAGAATGCATAGTATGTGCAGGGCACTAAGTTAAGCACTTCAGATGTATCAGCCCATTTAATTTTCACAGCAAAACAATACACTGTCACCATTATTTTACAGGTGATAACATCAGGGTACATAGTGTTGAAGCAGCTCACCCAAGGTCTCCAGTAAGTGATGGCTCTTGAACTTTGCCTCCAAGTTCAAGAGGAGCCTGGGCTCCTCTTCTGATGACAAAGTAGGTCATGGAACTCACAAAACACAGCACAAAAGGGACTATTTGCCCCTTCTTGTGGCCTCCCACAATTGCCCTGCTGCACCAGACACTACTCTCGGTGGCTAATGTGGTTCTTTTGTATCTGGCAAAGCAGGGTGTTTAACAGATTCAGCTGCCAGCTCAGGGGCAGGCTCACGCAGCCTTACCCACATGCTCCCAGAACAACTCTTGGGTCTTCGTCAATGGAGCCTTAAATAGCACTCTTGTTCCAAACACGGTCAGAAACATCTGAGATAAAGTTGGGATGGAAAATTAAGCAAACCTTTAGAATGTGCACAATGAAAAGCCATTGTCAGGACTCATTTATGGATGGCTTGTTATACTTTCAAAAATTAGCACTATTGGACACAAGCCCCAGCTTCCAGTTCGCCTTTTTTCTTTTTTTTAGGAGAAAATATATAATATACAAACAACTAACCACTTAAAAAAAAACAGTAAATAGATATGACAAATTTGGGCACCAAAATGAACTAAGGACTGTAATGCACATCTCCGTCCAATGCTAACCATTATCAATGGTTTGGGTGTAGCTTCTCTTAAGCTTTTTCCTTTATATGTAAACATAAATATATGCATTTAAATGCATATATGCTTGGCGACGTATACACATTTCATTTTAAGGATTCCACACAAGGGTTGTCACAATGTATGCATTGCTTGCAAAGTAGCTTTACTTTATTCACTTAACAATAGGTTAGGAAATCTCTCCAAGTTTGTGCACACATAAATTGGCATCATTCTGTATTAATTACCGCAGTTTTTCCCACAGTGTGGAACTACATAATGTAATTACCTGTGTCCTTCTTGATGTAGTGGGCAGACTAAGTGCCCTCAATGATCTCTGGCTCCTGACATTCATGCCCCTGTGTAATCCCCTCCCCTTGAGTGGGGGATCGGTAGTGCCTTGCTTCTAATCAACAAAATAATGCAAAGGTGATGAGATACTATTTCTGTGGTGAGGTTACAAGAAATTATAATTCTTATCTTTTTAGCTGATGCTTGCTGGTATACAGAAAAACCCCTGTGGCAAGGAATAGAGGGTAGCTTCTGACCAACAGCCTCCAAGGAACAAAATGCTGCCAAGTACAATGTGAATTTGAAAGTAGATCCTTGCCCGGTCAAGACTTACATGAGTCCCCAGCCCTGGCCAATACTCTCATTGCAATCTTGTGAGAGACCCTGATGCACCTAGCTAAGTGATGACAGAATTCTTGACACAGAAATTGAGGTAATAAATGCATTTTGCTTTAATCTGCTAAATTTGTGGTGATTTGATATGCAGCAATAGATAAATGGTACGGTTGTTAATTACTGTCTATCACACACAATGCTGGAAGATATGTCCTCATGTGTATGATTACTGGAGAATTCATAGCATCAATTCTTAGGCCTGAGATTATATAGTCTAGAGCAGGGGTTCTTAACCTTTTTCATACGATGGACCCCTTTGCCAATCAGGTGAAAACCACGGACCCCTTAAGTCCACACTATACTATTATTTAATAAATATATCATACCACACCAACATGTCCCCACAAGAATGTTTTTTTAAAATTTCATTTCAAGCTCATGCACCCCTTGTTAAGAACCCCTAGTCTAGAGTAAGGATATTTAGCATAGATAACATCACCAGACTACCTTCTAAAAATATTTATGTTACACTCATGGATACAGAAAGTTCCTACTTTCTTCTATGCCCTAACCAAATGAAGTATCATTGACAACTGAAATAATAATATGAACAAACCATTGTCTTCTTTTCTTTAACTGGCATTTTCTTAATTGCAAGACAGGGTGACTATCTTTTTTAAAAAATAATATTTTTTTATTTTTTACAAAATTCTTAGATTACATAAATATTACACAGAGAATATAGGGATTCCCATATGCCCCACTCCCCACACCTCCCACACCCTCCCACATAAACAACATCCTTCATTAGTGTGGCACATTCATTGCAATTGATAAATGCATCCTAGGGCATTGCCACTGAGCATGAAACACAGATCATATTTTAGTTTACACTCTCTCCCACACAATTCTGCATGTTATGGGAAAGTATAAAATGGCCTATATCTGTCGTTGCGATATCATTCAGGATGATCCCCAAGTCCCAAAAGAGCCCCAGTATTATACCTGTTTTTCCCTCTCCCTGCCCCTAGAGGCTCCAGGGCTACTGCCTCCATATCAGTGTTGCAATTTCTTCCATTGCTAGAATTACAATAAGTCTATAGTAGAATAACAGTAAGTCCACTCCAGTCCACAGTTCTTTTCCTAGTCCTGAGGATTCTGGGATGGTGATGCCTACTTCACCTCTAAGTGAGAGGAGGCGTTGATCCCACATAACTGATGGATGGGACTCTCTTGCTTGCAGTTATAGTTTCTCTTAAGTCCATGGTATAGTGGTTGTCAATCCTCACCTCATTGTTAGTTGTCCAGGTGAGTCCAATGAACTGGAGAGTAGGTGTTGCAACTCTGCTGAGGCTCAGGGCCCAGGTGGCACAGGGACAGCCCAAAGATTCAGGTCTCTTGGACATACACCTGCAAAGTCTAGCACAAAGTATAGGTTTAAATAGAAGGGACAGATAGACATGTGTAGGGAAGCCATAACTGAGTCCAACTCTGTTGCTCTCAGAAGCACACACTCCAAAGTAGGGCCCATTGGCAAGGCACCAAACTCTGGAGCTATCTGCCCTGACTGTAGAACCTGGGTGTCTCCAGAACCCTCAGGAGTCCCACTATTTGGTGTAACATCCACTTTGGAAGCTATGAGATTCTGCTGAGATATGCTTAAGTGTTACCTCTGGGATGACCTCCCAAATCACTTTGAAGTCTCTTAACCCTATAAACTCATTAATCTTTACCTTTTCCCCCTTTTATTCAGGGTCTTTTCCTATTGCATTGCTAGTTGGCACTTGGTAGTAATCCCTCGATGCCAGGGAGGCTCATCCCCGGGAATCATGTCCCACACTGTGGGGAAAGTACTGCATTTATACACTGAGTTTGGCTTAGAGAGAGGCCACATTTGAGCAACAAGGAGACTCTCAGGAGGCAACTCTTAAGCACCCCACAACACTAGGCTGATTTTCAATTTCAAGAGCAAAGGCTCACAAAAATAATTGTCTATATCAAGGGCCCGTCAATGGACCATCCTCCTTCACCAGTCATTGCCCCTGTACTGGGGGAACTGCTGCTGCTCCATTAGAGAACATGGCAGAGCTCTCCAGGATGGGAGTTCAGTATTCTCTTGGTTACTCTGTGAGTCTCCACCAAGGGTGACCTTTTTTTAAATAAATCCATTAGCTATGATTTTTCTCCTCTCCTGAGACTTGCCTCTTGATATCCTTTGCTATAATCCTATTTTAATTCAGCAACTGGAATATGGATATTAATGTCACATCTAGGGGCACAGGACAGCTCTCTTCTCCATTGGCGATATTAGTGTTGATCACCCAAAGTGTTATCCAATTTCTATATTGTATAGTCACTTTCCCCTTGAAACTAATAAATCATTATGGGGAAATGCTTTTAGATCATACAAATACATTGCTCCTCATCAAAATATCTGCCTGGATTTAGTATCCTTTGATGACTCCTGCAAGAACCAAACTTTATTATGGGTGCAAAATGATGATTTTATAACTCTAGCACTCCCACATTTACCAGTTGGCATTAATCCTTCTTTAGTAGATAAGATCTCCCTTTCCCTCATTTATCTATTTATTATCAGTATGGACTCACAGTTTTCTGTCTCTCCCTCCTCAATATAATTCATTACTGTCCTTAATCCACAAATGATTAAATGGGCCAATGAAGTTATCCAGCCCTTATGCACTTCCATTTCCACTAATTAATGGGCTCGTCTTAGGGTTTAACCTGGTTGATATTTTCACAGTGCTTAGAACAATGTCAGGCAAATCCTAAATTCTCTGTTCAATAAATATACACAAATTCACAATGCACCGGACAAATAGAAGAAATCTGTGCTATCAGGCCCATCAGGGAAGAGTTGCATATAGGTAAGGAGAGGGGTTGGGTAGAGTCATTTCTGTCTACACAAGCACAACGCATCATCTGGAGCCATTGTTTAAAACCCTGAAGTGCTCATCGTCCACCTCCTTTCATGAGTTCACATCACATTTTACTAACCTCCCCTTACTCATTTCTAAAGCCAATTATTATCTGTAGGATACAATGAATTTGTCTTTAAATTGTTTTCTCTTGTTCTTTAAAGCCATAAAGCCATTGCTATTTACATGTGCTAATTTTATTGGATTGTATAACATTTAAAGCTTATCAGATCTGAAAATGTGCAATTTGGGTCTTTTTTTCCAATTATTTATGATTACTGGTTCTGACCACAAATGTGGACTTTTTTCTTACTTTCTCCCAAAAAAACTCCACAACCCTAATACAGCCCCTTCTCTAAAATCTCAACACACATGAGAACAAAACCCAATTTTATTCAATTCTCTTACTTCTAATACAAATCCGACAACTGCCGCATCTTCTCAAGAAACGCAGTGGTTGGCATTTGAACAACAGGTCATTTAGCACCATGACAACCAGGGTGCCTGGGTCACTTGTGTCCAAGAGGCTTGCCTATGCAGGCACAGCAGCTCCTTAATGAGTCAGGGAGAGAATGGCAAGATCCCCTGGTTGAGGATCTGCATGGGGCCATCACTGCAGTTCCGAGTGAGTAACTCAAAGATGGCAGCTGTTTCATATTCAGCTCTTAGTTATGAAATCACCAACATTTTCCATTTAAATTTCATTGGTGTGATTCTCATCTAGGAAATTGAATCATGCTTTCAATTCCTTACATCCCAGAGCATAGTCCTTTTTCTTCAGAAGTAAATAAGGCAGTGTCTTAGGCTTTTTCTGAATGTCTTTTCAAAAGCAAAAACCTTTTCTTTAGGGCCAGCATTCATCATTTATGCTTGTCCTTTGCTTTGACTGAAAGAAAAAAATTGGTCCAGTCTTCCAACTGGCTATTCTTTGGTTGCCTTAATTCATGGGAAGCCAAGAAGGGAAAAATTGGTATTTCCAATGGTGTTGGACAAGGATAAACAGAATCATATCACATTAACTATAATTTACAGCATTTCAACACATCCCTGCTTCTGCCAAAGCTGGCAAAGATCAACCCCCATGGGGAAAAAAAGGGGGAGAGAGAACGGGATGGGGAAATGGGGTTCAAATATAGAGAATCTGAGTTTCTATTTTCTATGCCCAAGTTTATTTTGAGAATTAGGCCCCCATTGGCACTTTCTTGAGTGTTTTGCTCATTCATGCTATGAAAATAAATTTCACAAAATATTTTCTGGACTCAACTTCATCTGTTGCTAAAGCCAAAGCCAGCGTGCTTCCAAACAGACCCACTGTGGGGCCACTAAGATGGTCGTTTTGATGCTGGCAGGAGGCCATGGGAGGAGTTATTGAAATTCAATTCAAAATACTGTACTCTGCATGAAAATGCCCACTTATGAGCACTCACAGGATGAAGAATTTCACAGGAAGATGACAGCAATGACAACTTCTAGGACCCACCAGTGTTGCCTGGAGATGATTACCCCAAAACACATACGCATTCCCAGGGCTTTGCTGGAAAATCTTCTAAAGGCTGGGACTATGTGTTTTGAGCTGGAACTTCTGTGTTTGAAGTTATTTATTACAGACTGAAAAACCAAATATATGCAACAGGAGCTTGGTGGAATTTGTAACTAAGATACCTCAAGTGGAATAGACAGCAGGGATCCCAACCACGAGGCTCAGACAAGAGCCCAGAGCCCGCTCCTAACCTGAGGACTTCCCTGCACACTCAGGGGCAGATCATCTGCATGTTACATTCTCTCCAGAGAACCCCAGAAAACACTGATAGCATTTTTTCTTCAAGCACATGGCCTAAGAACATTTTTTCTAGCTAAAACTATGACTATGTTATGGGTAGGTCATTTAACAACTCAATCCTAAACATTATACTTTTTTTTTCAACTGTCTTTTTCATGCGGTCAGAGACTGGGTCTTATTCACTACTGCCTTTCCAGAGTCTGAACAAATGTCCTCAGAAGCAGCATGCTGTGGAAATTTTACATGTGTTCCTGGTCATTTCAGAGTTCTTCAAGCAAACTCATTTGCTACTATTGAAACTGTTAGGGATGTGGGCAGCACCACAGAATTTTATAAAGGAAATCATAAGCAGGGGAATATTTAGCAGTTAAGAAAATTCTATTCAGCAATATCATTTCTTCCTTAAAATGGGAAAAGACCAACACTAAACAATTTTAGTGGTGGACGATTCTTAGATTTACGTCATTGAACACCAGCAATTGGTATAAACAGGGTTTGAGACTCAACGGAACAACCTACCCTGACAATGCTGAGTTCTTATGTTTAGAATGCAAGTCAGGTTAGGAGATAACATCCTCATCTAGACCAACTAATTGCAGTTAATGACCACAGAATAGAAGGTGCTCTGTGAAGTGATCCTTATAGTTGTGCCATGCCCTGAAGGCAGATCTGTCCAATCTCAGCTTCCACATGGGATCTGATGTAGCCTTAAGCTGGGGCAGGGAGGAGGTATCAGTCATTCATTTGAAAAAATTGTCACTTAGGTCTTCTATGTACCAGACACTATCTTGGGCTCTGGGGGGACAGTAGTGAATAAGACCAAGTCACCAACCTCATGGAGAATATTTCATTCTATGGAAAAGAATGTAAATTTTATAAAAGAAGTATAATAGAAGGTGGGTTAGAAGCTATGAAGAAAAATAAAGTAAGGGGATGGACAAAGGGAAGGGGCTGACAATAGGGTGTTCAGGAAGGCTTTTCTGGAGAGGGGACTTTGGAACAAATACTTGAATTAAGTGAAAACTCACACCAGGTGATAATTGGGTCCACTGGCATCTGACAAAAATCAAAGGGCTTTGTGGTCTGAAGCAGCGTCATACAATGACATAAAAAAGATCAGACAAGAACGGTTCTTTGTACAACCATCTTGAGCACTGAAAATAAGTGGAAACATCTTGTTTCTTTCATTAGACTGGCAGAAATGTAGCAAGGTACTTAGAAAAGAAGGCGGCATAGAGCATATAAATAAGTAATATCTATGCATGCCTGATCTCATAATAAAAAACTATACATAAGTTACTATGTGAGACCTGAGTACATGTTAGCAAGAAGTCCTTACTCCTAACTCATAAATAATACTTATTGAATTTTTTTCATACTCTACATAAAATGACAGAAAATTATGTATTCCAGCAGGATTGTTATGGGGAAATGGAAACTTTATGCCTGGCTGCAGGAGATAGCAGGGTCTGGGGATGAAGAAGGAAGGAGAGAAAAGCAACAAAGGGGCCCATTCGGAAGTTTCCACATTTGAAAGAAATGTCAGTGGCTTGAACCAGGGCAGTAATCAAGGAGGTTGTAAGAAGCAGTAGAGGGAACAGGACATCCTGGCAGAGTAGATGGAGGTAGGAAGGAAAGAAGAAATCAGGGGCTTCTCATGCCTTCAGCCTGAGTACTTGAGGCTTTTTACTGAGATCTGGGAAGGAGCAGATTTAGAAGGGGAGATAAGGAGTTCTTTCTAGGGCATGCTAATTTGAAATTCTTATTACACCTTTATATAGATGCTGAATAAATGGAAGTGATCTGAATAAATATCAATGATCTGTTGCTGAGGGATTCAACATCAAATGGTAAATGTGATTCTCTTACCCCTTAAACTCTGGGAAATATTTCATTTCTTAATCTGAAGAAGTAATTTCATACCAATTTGGCTAATTGAACATACCTAAAATTCTACACCTAATAATTACTGAATACACATTCTTATTTAAGTCACCAAAATTGACCCTACACTGAAGCACAAAGCATATCTCAACAAATTTCAAAAGAGCATGTGTTTCAATCACTGGAATTAAATTAAAAGTCAATAATAGGGAAACAGATGTGGCTCAACCAATTGGGCTCCCATCTAACATATAGGAGGTCCAAGGTTCAACGCCCAGGACCTCCTGGTGAGGGCAAGCTGGCCCAGGTGGTGAGTTGGCCCACATGGAGCACTGGCCCACACGGGAAATGTCACCCCCCACAGGAGTGCCCCCCTGTGTGGGAATGTCACCCAGCACAGGAAAGCCACCCCACGCAGGAGTGCTAGCCAACACGGAGAGCTGGTGCAGCAAGATGACACAAGAGACAGAGAGGAGAGAAAATAAGAAGACGCAGTAGAACAGGGAGTTGAGGTGGCGCAAGATAGTAATCATCTCAATCCCTCTCCAGAAGGTCTGAGGATCGGTTCCCAGAGCCGCCTAATGAGAATACAAGTAGACACAGAAGAACACGCAGTGAATGGACACAGAAAGCAGACAACAGGGGGAATGGAGGTGGACAGGAAGAAATAAATAAAATAAATCTTTTTTTTAAAAAGTCAATAATAGAAAAAAAACTGGAAATTTTCCAAATACTTGGTAATTAAGCAACACACTTCTACGTAATCTGTGAGTTGAAGAAGTAATTAAAATGGAAATTAAAAAATACTTTTAACAATAATGAAAATTTGATATATCAAAATGTGTGGGAAACAGCCCAAGCAGTGTTTAGAGGCAAATGTATAGCTCTAAGTAAATATGATATAAAGAAGAAAGTATAAAAATAAGTTACCTAAGTATCCATCTCAATAAGCCAGACATAAATTAACAAACCAAATTCAAAGAAAGTGAAGGGGAGGAAGTATTAGATTAGTGCAGAAAGCAAAAAAAAAAAAAAAAAAAAAAAAATAGAAAACAGACAAATGATAAGGAAAATTTAAAAAGCCACAAGTCAGTTCTTTGACAAGGTTAATAAATCAACAAACTCCAAGCAAGACTGCCCAAGAAAAAAAGAAAGAATAAAAGGAAAATAGAAATTACCAATATCAGGAAGTATAAAGGCCATATATATCACTTTGGATCACACAGACATTGAAAAATATTAAGGGGAAACTTTGAGCAACTTTATGCCAAATAAATCTAACAACTTACATGAAATGGATTACTCCCCAAAAAAACACACTTAGCAAAATTAACACAAGAAAAAAATAAAACATCTGTAAAATAAATTAGATCTTTTATTAAAAACCTTCCCACATAGAAAACTCCAGGCCCAGATGATTTCATGAGTGAAGTTTCCCAAACATTTAAGAGTTTAGAGAAAGGGAGCACTTCGTGATTCATTTTATGCCATTACAAGAAGAGAAAACTACAAGCGATTCTCTCTCATAAGCAGAAAATTTATTTCTTAAAAAAAGCTATTTTTTCTTAAGATATTCCTTTGCTTCAGTCTATTTTGTTCAGTTAGTCAGACTAACTTGTCAGTACATTTGAGACACGTATGAAGGCTCCCCAAAAACGTTTTGGGAGAAATGATTTTTCAAACTGAATTCTTGCTGATAGCCCCCTTGATATGCCAATGAATAAGTTTGTGCTCCCGGAACAAAATTAATCATAATTCCTCTTTTGAGATCAAACTTATCTCTCTTGGTTCACTGAAAGAAAATAATTTAAATTATGAAACTAAAGTGACATGAGCCCTGCACCCCTACCAAACTTATTTGCATGACAAACATCTGCTAACATGACAATGGTAAATACTGAAGCATTCTTATTGTACGCCTGTGAGGAGATGCAAGGGAGAGCAAGCACACAATCACATATTGGGACATACACATATGTAAAAAAAAAACTTTTGTGAAGTTTTACCCTCTGATCACTTGGCATCAGATCACAGTGAGGAAGATCTGTGATTTTGTCAGACAATAAATAGTAATACAGTGCCTCAAGGTATTTTCATATATTAAATTATTAAACAAAAAGATTTGAGTTTAACATTTTCTTTTTTATAAAAATTCTTCATGTACCCTTTCATTACTCTTGGTACCCCTGAAAAAGGGTCTACCTGATTTGGCCATTTTGGAACTCAGAGCAGTTAAGGGTAAACTTTCAGTCAATATATCTAAAACAAGCAAACTGGCTCATTTTATTGAATTGGCCGAATGTTTTTTATGTGCTTACAAACCAATCAGCCAGAGTCAGCATAAGGCAATGGTTCTCAAAGAGCGGGCCGCAGACAAGCAGCATCGGCTTCTCCTGGGAAGTTGTTAGAAACGTAAAACCTCAGACTGACCAACTCAGAAAACATACCAGAAACTCAGCAGTCTATGCTAGAACAAGCCCTCCAGGTGGTGTGATGCCCACTCAAGTCTGAGGACCACTGAGAGAACCACTGAGAACCTAATGGTTATCAACGTTTATTTTTTAATGATCTTCTTGCAACACAGCCTCATAACTTCCTCTAAGACAGTTTCCAAGGAAACAAAAGGAAAAAATATTATGGGAAAATCAAAGGTTACAATAATTTGAAATCTCTGAAACTTTTGACAGCACTTCAGTAATTGCCACTTAGTTGTAGCTGTGGCATAGATAAAGTAGTTTATGGATTTAGGCATAATTTCTTTTAGTTTTCCTCCACTCCTTTCCCACCTGATAAGAAAGCTTATCAGAATTGCAGGGTGGTGGGAGTGATGTTACTGCATACCATCATGATTTGTATACAGAATAGGGGGTGGTTAAGAAACAGCTCTGGAGCATTGGTTTGAAGTCCATCTCCTCTGCTTCAGAGCTGGGAGAATTTGGGCAAGTCTCTTAACCTTTCTGTGCCTCAATTTCCTCATTTGTAAAGCAAGAATAATAATAGTTCCTACCTTGTGGGATTGTGAGTATTAAATGAAAGAATATATATATAATGTCCTTAGAATAGGGCTTAGAAAGTATATATATATATACTTTCAATATATATATATATATCAATATATATCAGTAATTATTATTAGCAGTGATACTATTAGAGCAAGCAAAAGTAATCCTTTCATAAATTTCAATTTACAATTGATGTATCATATTGAACTTTCATAGCAAGTATTAAAAACCCAGTAAAAGGGAGAATTTACTGGCCTGTGTAACCAAATCGTGAAAATGGTGAGGGATGACTGCAAACAGGGACTCAAATACAACCAGTACCTTCTCCCAGTGTGTCTCTTCCCTCCTTTCTGCATCATCTTCATTCTCTTAGAGGACGGACCTGCTGCTTTCACAGGGCAGGGAACACAGCCATCAGGTGTTTCTAGTTTTACAGCCTCACTGCCTTGTTACCAGAGAAGATCCAAATAAAACACTCAAGGGAAAGAACTTAGGTCCAGCCTGGGTCACTGACCTTGAGAAAAAAATTTCTCTGATCCAGGTTAGAGAGAGAGGAGAGGGATGTTGAGTTCCCCCAAATGAGGAGGGCACTGTTTCGAGGAGAGACGGATACACGGCACACAAAAATACTGTATTTCTACTGTAATAGTCATTGAGAATGTACTGTTCGAAGCCTTCCCAAACCATAACATGTTCCTCAGATTTAATTTGGGGGCTCAGATGCTCTCTATACCATTGAAAGTTCACAACTGCTGAAGGCCAATATCATCACCACCACTGCTAAAGACCAGAAAGCAGAGTTACAAATGGTCAGCAAGCCCTTCAAAATTCAGCTGACTTGAGAATACATTTTAGGAGCTTTTGCCCTGTATCAACAATAATGGGACCTTCAGAGAATGTTAGCTGGATCCTGCTGGGCTCACCACCCAACCACCCAAGGCAGTATTTGGTATCACATCCCGGCATAAGCTCACCTGCCAGGTGATGTGTGCTACTTCTGTCCAGGCAGAAGCAGAAGATGGGTCCAGTTCACCTGACACCAAATGGCTATCTTTAAACTACTCTCACTTCTGCTATATCTTATCAGTGGAGAAACATTGCAGAAATAAAATATGCAGGTATTTGGATTTTCTAAAGTGAACACTAAGACTTCGGTGATCCTCATTTCACCCAGATGAAAGGCAAGAGTGAGCAAGCACACAGAACTCACTCAGGTGGGTCCCCTACCAACATTAATAACTGAGATACCTCATCATCCAAACCAAGATACAGGTGAGTCATGACTGGCAGCTGCTGGTCCAGAAAATCTGGAGAATAATCTTGAAAACAGATATTGCCAATGAAACACAAAATGCTAAGAGACATATTTGTTCTTATAGCCACAACTCCATTTTCCTCTTCTTGAAAGAAGTGTTTACCTCTCTCCTGGAAGAATAGAGAAAGACATGTTAAGTGGGAGGAAAACCTTATGTAACTTCCTCTAGGAAAGCCTCTTTCAAGCTCAGTCATTAACCCTCTAACGAAAGTTCACATCAGTGAATCATCTTTTATCACACCCCCTCCAATTTCACAAGATGGCCTCATCATACCTGTTCTTGCCTCAGACTGTAGGGCGAGGGATTTCTTTTTCTTGAAGGAAATTGTGCAAGAACAGACAAAGCAGATGCAGTTCAATCCTTCGGTCATTTTTTTGAGTCAACTATTTGGGGGATGAAGCATTGCTTATTGCAAAGAACTTTGGCCTTGGGGTCAGAGCCAGCTGCGCCACCTACTAACAGTGAATGCCCCTGTGCCTCTGCTTCCTTGCTCATAAAATAATGATCAAGTACTCGTGTGCTGCATACAGTTCTAAGCTGCAGTATCTTGTTTAGTCTTCCCAAGGACCATCCCTAGTAAACACTAATGTTATTCCCATTTTACTGTTGAGGCAATTGAGGCATAGAGAGATTATGTAACCTGCTTCAGGTCACACACAGGGGTATGGGTGGAATCAGGATTTGCCGAGAAACTCTGCTTCAGTCTGCACAATTATTTTCCTAAGCTGCAAATTTGGGGTAATGATCATATCTGCCTTATAGCTGTTGTCAAGGTTGATGTATGTGAGATCTGTAGCCTACAATAGGTGCGCCAAATCCAGTAACGGATAAAAGTCTCAGAGGATTAGATATGCAAAATAACCAGAAGCAGTTGGAGATAATGGAGTTAGAAACCAGGCCGCTATTCACAAAAAAATGCTTAATATCTAGATGAGTAATTCCTATGCATGGGACACATGAGATATCCAATTGTGTGACTACCTGAAGTTTATAATGAGTTTCAAAAAAGTTAAAGCACAGGAAGTTATGATGGAATGCTTCATAAACCTTAAAAATAGTACTTATTACATTGTGGTTGTTTACATGGCTGTCTCTCATACTAGACTATGACTTCCTCAAGGTTTTAGGGTTTGGGCTTTTTAACTTTCTATTCCCAGCATCTAATATAATACTCAGCCCAAAGGTGAGATTCTAAAGTACAGTTGAAATGAAAAGTTCTTTGTAGATAAATAAGGTGTGGCTACTGGGATTGGAAATATTGAGTCATTTGGTAGGAGAGGAGAACATTAGGTGATAGATGTTTAGAGATACAGGGTGAGTCTCTTGCATGGGGTAGGAATATAGACAATAGTTGGCGCTCCAGGGTGGTTTAAATCCTAGGTTGGGCTTGGAAGGCCTGTTGCATGTGTGATTCAAGAACATGTTCTTAAGCTCAGTGAACATGTTCCTGTGTCTATGTCAAGGTCATTATATAAACCAGCTGTCGCTGGAGCTGTTGTTCTGGAAGGGTCAGGATAACAGCCATTGATGGCTCTGTGAAGAATTAGGCAACTCTACAGTTATAATCCACTAATCTCCCCAAGTTAATGATTTATTTGTTCTCAGAAGAATTTGGTAGCAAGAATTTGGGGACCAAGCCTTATTAACCCCCACTACTTAAACACCACAGTGCCAGTTATAGTGTCCACAGGTCCCCAATGGCACCATGTGGGAAAAATGCACCGGAACCTTTCAACACAAATGGTAGAATCATGGAAATAACCTATTCAACATCTGGTAATTTCAATAAAATAAATAAGCCAATTTGATTGTCTTAGGTGTACTAGCTGATAGTTAAGCTTAACTGCTCTGTGTTCCAAACTGTTGAAATCAAGTGAACCTTTTTATAGGATACTGAGATTAATGAAATGGTACACGAAGAGTTTTTATTAAAAAATGCTAAACGACAATCTTTTATTTAATAGTTTATTATACAAAAAGAACTTGAGGCACTGTACTGCTCTTTATTGTCTGACAAAATCACTCTTCTACTTCACCATGATTTGACACCAAGTGATCAGAGGGTAACCCTTTACAAAAGTTTGGAGTTTTTTTTTTTTGTTTTTTGTTGTTGTTTTTAATCAATGCATATGTCCTGATATTTGATTGTGTGTTTGCCCTCACCTTCAGTCCCTCACAATTATACAATAAGAAATGCTTCAATATTTACCATTGTCATGTTAGCAGATGTTTATCATGCAAATAAGTGGTGGAAAGCTGCCTGATGTCATTTTACTCTCCTAATTTGAATTATTTTCTTTGTAAACAGACAAAAAGATAGATTTGATCCCAAAAGAGGGATTATGATTCATTCTGTTCTGGGGCACAAACATACTCTTTGGGGTATCAGGTGAGCTACTGCCATCTACATTTTAATGCAAGATTCCCTTTTGAAAAATCCCTTCTCCAAAAATGTTTCTGGGAACCTTTGCAGGTGTCATGATGATTTGGTGCCATTTGATCAGAGGAGTAAAAATTGCCAACATTTTTTTACTTGTGTGACTGCTTTGCTTTTTTTTTTTAAATTTATTTCTCGCCCCTCCCTCCATTGTCTGCTCTATGTTTGTTCACTACGTGTTCTTCTGTGTCTACTTGTCTTCTCATTAGGTGGCTCCAGGAACTGATCCTGGGACCTTCTGGGGTGGGAGAGAGGTGATTATTCTCTCACACCACCTTGGCTTCCTGGTCTGCTAAGTCTCTTATTGTCTCTCCTCTGTGTCTCTTTTTGTTGCGTCATCTTGCTGCATCAGCTCTCTGTGTTGACCAGCATGCCTGCTCAGGGTGGCACTTCTGCACGGGGCAGCACTCCTGCACAGGGGGGCTCTCCTGCGTGGAGCAGCACTCCACATGGGCTGGCACTCCACATGGGCCAGCTCACTACACAGGCCAGCTTGCCTTCACCAGGAGGTCGTAGGTATCAAACCCTGGACCTTCTATATGGTAAAGGGGGGCCCAGTTGCTTGAGCCATATCCACCTCCCTGCTTTGCTTCTTTCCACCTGGTCTTTGCCTACTTGGTGATGGGGATGGCCAAACAGATGCCCAAGGAGCCTTCAAAATTCAGAGCTTTTATGTACATGTGAGTTCAGTAGAATATTCAGGTTACAGATGAAACAGCTTCTATCTTTCATTTAATGCCTGTGGCAGCCAGCCCTCAGATGGGAATGCTGGGATGCTCCATGAAGGCATCAAGTCCAGAAGGACAATGTTGGCTCCTTCCCATTCTGCCCACCAGATGTGGCAGCACCAGTCCTTCAAGAGTTTTTGCTGAAGAACCATCATGACTTCTGCTGAAGATTTATATCCCTTAAAGGTAGTTCCTACACAGCCTTCCCGAGCCATCTGGCTTGAGAGAAGTAACTAACCATTTTATTTCTTCTTCCTGTTGTTGCCTTCATTTTGACCATTTCACAATCTGAATCTTGATGACTGTCCCATCTTTCATGGCTTTTGTTGAAGTTGACCCCAGGTTGAAAACGGGATGTGTGTTTATTTTACCTAACAAAGTACCCATGGCTGAAAGGCTTGGAGCCGTCGAGTACCGTACTTTCTCCCCCTCCAGATGGGGCTGTAATTATAATTTAACTGTCTGGGTCCAACCTAAGGTGAGGAAAAGATATATTAAGTTTGCACACATGTTATTCCCTTACCCCCACCCACTTCCCTTCAGCTCACCACATTTCAAATGCAACCATCTTTTGGGGGAGGTGCACAACTATGTATGTGTGTGTGTACACACAGTCGCGTTAAAATTCTCATTTTGCAAAGTTTATGCAAAAACCAAACACCTGGGTTCAGAGTTTCCTAAAGGAGTCATCTGAAGTAGGTTCTTTATGCCAAAATGTCACAAAGATTTATGTGCTTTCATTTGTGCATTAAATTGAGGACAGGTGGGAGAATTCTCAAGCCTGAGAAAAACTGATAGCTTATTTCTCCCTTAGAAGAGAGATGGCTGTTATGACTACTGCTGGTTTAGATAAAATAGATACAGACCTTTTTTTTTTTTTTTAAAAAAAAAAAAAGGAGGGGGAAGCTCATGTTTGAAAAGCAATATTTCAGCAGTCAAATAATTACCTCTGCGATCATGTTTCTCACAAATGGGAACCCTGGAGTGGGATCCCCAGGTGAGTCCCACCTCCAATCCAAACAGATCGGGCAATACCATGCCCAAACAGCCAAGGAATGGCCTGGCCTCTGTGCACACTCACAGAGAAAGTGTCTCTGGAATTGAGGTAAATGGCGGCCTCAACACATTCCATTTTAATGGCTTGCAACAGAGTCAGTTACACATATGTAACCACTCATTTTTTAATTTGATGCTTGTTTCAAACACCTTTTCAGGACCCAATACATCTTAAAAATGTCATCACTTGATAGGTCGCTACTCTATGTCCAGCCTTGAAACAAGCGATTCGATGTGCTGAGTATTCACCTGGATTTGAAATGAGTGAAAAGAATTTTCATTTTAGAAAGGGAATGCTATTTGGAAAATGCAACCAAGCTAGACTTTTCACCAAGGGAAATGAGAGTTGCTCTTGGAAAGCCTGGTGGTCAGCCTCTCCTGGTTAAGACACTGCTTGACCCTCAGATGGCCTTGAGGCACATTGGAAAAATCAAAATATTCTTACATGCAGTCGCCTTGAGGTTCCAAGTGAGCTTCTGAATCAAATATTTATCATCCCACTGACTGATCTGTGTAGCAAGAATTTTCTATTTGGAAACCAGAACTAGGCTCTCACTGAGGGGTAGTCCCGGTTTTTGTATGACTTTTGTAAAGTTTTGTATGACTTTGTATGTGGATACAAATGAAATTTGAAACCTCCTAATGATTTCCGATCTTTTCTTGTGTAGGCAATTACTACAATTTTAGTGATCTGTCTTTTAAAATGACCACTAAATGTAATAAACATATATAAGAAATGGGGAAAGCTTTCAGAAAAAATACCCAGTAACTCCCAGGCATTTTTTTTTTTTTTTGACCCAGGCATTTTAGTATAAGTTTATTTGGCAGTTCAGCAGGAGGCAAGCATGTGTTTGTGGGGTGATGACTATGGAGGTTGAAGGGAGATAGATAAAGGAAGAAATTTTATAAACTGGAAGTAAAAGGTGTTAATAGTTCAATAAGATAAATGTTTGCCTTTTAAAGTTGAATTCCAGAAGAAAATGCAACACAGGAAATAACACATTTTTTCTATGCTAGAAAAACATGCTATCTCGTACCCAGATTGGAGAGTGGTGTATTATAGTATGAATAACACTGGGTGGTGCTCCACTTAATTTCTAAAATACATACATTTTTCTTGTATTATTTTTGAGCTAAAGCTTTGATTAAAATTCCACTGCCTGGTGGGAACAGTCCAAGGTTATTTTGTAATTTAAAAACAAACACAAAGAATTCTATTCACTATGCTAAAGAAGCATGTCTTAAAAGAAAGTCCTGCCTTAACATTTGCACAGCTCTTCATAAAAGTGATTCCTAACTATTTTTGAGATGCACAGCCCAAACATGCAAAAAAAGCACCCCGCTTATACCTTCAGGAGATCCATGGACTGCCTAATGTCCATTGCTTGACCTTGTGTGAGGTTACAGAATCAGGTTACCTCCCAGCTCTGTTCTTTATAACTGCTTATACCGTCAGGGGATCCATGGATTATCTCTCACCCATTCCTAGACCCTGTGTAGGAATATGGAAACAGATTCCCGCTCTTAGCTCTGTGTTTTACACTTTCACCTACAGTTTTCTCACTTGATCCAGACGACAGTCCTTTGAGGGTCATAGTCCTCAGGCCCAGCTCATGCTCACCTGAGCTAGAGTCTCTGGCTTGGCCTGAGAGCCCAGGTCTGCCCACTGCCAGCTAGTCCAGAGGGGCTTACTTTCTCTGCTCCGTCCAGTGGCTCTGGGTCACTGGCATCACCTTCCCAGGTAGGATCCAAGTTTAAGTTAGACCAGCCATGCTTGGTAAGTTCAATGGGCAGAGTATGTATATATATTTTATCAGGAGGAAATCGCTCTGGTTCATTAGGTTCCTAATTTATACCTCCACAATGTTCAGTGGGTGAGGAGACTAGCACCTCACCTCCAGGCTTCACAAGGTCTCCATGGGAAAATTCCCTATGGCTCCTTTGGGGCAAATCCTCCTTGTCATGATGATGACAGAGAAACACACTGTCCAAAACACTGAGACAAACAGCTTCCCTATTTCAAGATCAGTTCCAACTAATATGACATGAAATAATCAAAACGAGAGCTAACGATTAGCACTGGCTTTGTGCCAGGCACACTTTGAAGCACTTTACCACATACTGGCTCATTTAATCCTCACAACAATCCTATTAAGGTAAGTGATACTATCACCCTCTTTACACCAATGGGGAAGGTGGAACACAAAGAGATTTTTTATTTGCTTCAGGTCATCTAGCCAGTCAGGGAAACAGGACTCAAATCCCAGTTCCAAGTCCACTCTGACAACTTGGATCCTTTGCCCAAGGTGAAACGCAAAGTTGGCTATGAGAGTAGAAAATGCACAAACTCAGATAAACTAACATGCATATATTAGGAATTTTGATCAGCTTTGGTGGGAATATGTAATCAAAGCTTAGGAATACCCCATTCAGTTTATGGGGCAAAGAGTTTGAGGAGGAACCTATGAAGCATAAAGATGAGGAGAGCCAGAGCCTGCTGTGTACTCAGGTTATGAAAGGAAGCCATAGAAGGTCAATTTTCTGCCTTTGTCCATCACCAACATAGCAAGGTACTTCGGGACCATGTAAGGAGGAAGGTCTAGGTGGAGGAGAAGAGTGAGGAGGTAAAAGGGAAATACCATGTGATTCTATCCAGCTATAGCCAGAGAGCCCAAAACTGTCACAGCCAATGGCTACTGTACACTGTATACTGGGGGGACATAAGTTGCAAACCATTCCTTTGTACATTCTCATGACCTGTTGTTAATTCTGTATCCATACCTGTATCAGACTGTGTACCATAAAGCTCATATTACAGGGGCTTGGGGTTAAAGTCATCACAAGGCAAAACTTGCCAAGAATCAGCCTTTTCCTGCATCCCTGAAACAGTCCATACAGTAGACCACACAAATGTACCTCTGTCAAGGAGTGCATCACCACCAATCCCTCCACCAATAAGGAAGGACATCCTTGTTCCTACAGTAGAACACCTAAAGAAACAATTGGCTTGATTTAAGGGCCATTTTTTTCAATCATAGGTCTTTAAACAGCAGATTTAGCCTCAGCATAGCCAGATGTTTAGATGTCATAAGGGAACCAGGACAAACAAAGGAAAGAGCAGATTCCCATTTTCCATCTCATGTCCACTTCAAGGCATAACCCAACTGAAGGGAATGATGCATGGAATTGATCTGGGTGGGTGTGTTTCACTTGACTAAATTAAGCATGTACATGAGAGATTCCACTCTAATCCACAAAGGTGGGGCTAGTATTTAGTCTTTACACATTGGTATTCTGGACCAACCCATGACCATTATAACTGGTCATTACCTAAGGTGCCTTGCTGTGCCCTTTCTGAAAGCACACATGAACCTACACATGCACACATATCTGATCTTTATCACTGCAGCATTGGCATTAGGTCTGGACTCCCTAGCTTTAAGAGTACATTTATTTATCCTCCGAAGCCTGGCTCAAATGCTACCTCCTCTGGGCACCCTTCCATGCTTCTTTCCACCTGGGCATGATCTTCTCCTCTGACTTCTGTCATTTTGCCATTGTTTATATGATGCCTTTTATTAAAGGTGGCTGGAGAACTAACATCTTGTCTAAGAGGTGAGTTCTCATGGGCTCTTTTACAAAGTCAGTGGTCAATAAATGTTTTATAGAAAATAAAACAAATGAAGGAGTAAGTTATTTCACTCGTTTGTGTGGATCAGAGAGCTTCATGGGAAAACAATAAATTGTGAAAATATTAGTTATTTTAGCATGAAATGCTTTACCTTTTGAGTATAGTCTTTAATGTGACTGAACCGTATTTTTCCATGCCCCCCATTCTCCTTAAACCCCCTAAATCCCAACTGCCACCATCAGAAAGGAAGAAAGGAAAAAATACCAAAAGGCAAAGGAATTTTGAAACTTTGAACTTGAAATCAACCAATTCTGGTAGAGATCTGAAGTAATGAATCAAGATGGAATTACCTATGAGTTTTTATTAACACAAAACTCCAGAAAATTCCTCACCAACGATGTCTTTCATTAGCGTGGTATATTTGCTATGATTGATGAACACATATTGAAGCACTGCTACTAACCCAGAGCAGTGGCAACTCTGCCTGACCAGGCTGACTGAGCCATGGACTTTGCTTCTCTTCCTGCTCCCATCCTCCTGACCCTCAGACCAGCCTTTGGCACCTACCTTTCCAGCCTTCCATTCCTCTTCCTGTGAGTTCCTCAAGAGCCTCTAGATGCAGCCAACACCTACTCTCCAGTTCACTGGACTCGCCCAGGACAACTAACAAAAGGATGATGACGGTCAACACCCATCCCCCAAAACAGAGAGTATCTACAACTGCAAGCAGACAGTTCCATACACACGCTCTACAGGATCTAAACCCCCTCTCAGTTGGAAACAGAGTGGCCATCACCACCCCAAATCCTCACGATCGAGGAATGAACAAACCTAAGGGGGAAATGCAATTATGGACAAAAGTAGATGTATTATTATTCTAGTAATGGAAGAACTTGTAACATTGATGTAAAGGCAGTGGTCACCAGAAGTTCTGAGGAGAGGGAAAGGGCAAAGTGGTGTAACATGGGGCATTACTGGGACATTGAAATTGTCCTGCATGACACAGCTATGATGGATAGAGACCATTAAACATTTTGTCAAAACCTATAAAATTGTAAATGCAAAGTGTAAGCCATAATGTAAACTATAGACTATGGTTAGTAGCAATACTTCAATATGTGTTCATCAATTGTAACAAATGTACCACACTAATGAAAGACGTCGTTGGCTAGGAAAGGTGTGGGAGAGGGAGGGGGTAAAGTATATGGGAATCCCCAACATTTTGATGAACATTTATGTAATCTAAAGCTTCTTTAAAAATAAATTTTTTTAGAAAGAGCCTCCTAATAAATTCTCCAAGTCTTCAATTAGCCAAAATCTATTTTATTTTGCCAGCAACCAACACATCTGAGGGACAGGCAGACATATTTGAGGAAGATATGCTTTACATGCTCTAATTCCACGAACACCGGGATAATTTCAACTACCTCAGGCAAGAGCATTTAGCTAGTAACTAGTCTAGTCCCTAGTGAAAAATCAATTTCTGTAGGTGAGGGGCTGTGCCTTCAGGGGAAACACACCTGTCTGCCAGCCTGAATCTAGCTGCCTGTTTTGTGGTATCTTTGCAAACAGTTTAAAAGCTGACTCAAATAAAAACATTCCTCCCACACACACAACAGCTACTTCAGCTATTTTATCAAAGATGAGAAGCACTTTGCATCTTGTTGTCATGAACCAATCATTCAATTAAGATAATTAATTTATTGCCTTAATGTACCTTACTCTCTCACTCAATCCCCCTGGGAAAGTTCCATTACTATTACTTAACTATCTTTTGGGGGATATTTAAAATGACTCCATTCAATTGGATCTAACTGGTTAAAGCAGCCAAATCAAAGCTTCAGAGTTCCAACCCAAATATTTCTGTTTAGGTTCTTATACACATAATTACATATGATTTACAGTGACGCACAAAATTTCCGGAAATAAAAGCAGGAATCTTAGCTAAGAATTTCATCCAGTCCAGCAAAAATATGCCCAGGCAACAGAAGACAGATGTCACGAACATGGGACATGTGAGGTTGGAAAATGTTTGCTGGGTACATCTTCATTATGCCCTGAAATCTCATAAAGGGCAGGAAAGCAAAATCTTAGTGGTTCCCAGTGGGGAAATGAAGATCGCAGAGGGTTCAAAACCTAGTTTCTGTTGCTCTGGAAGCTTCCAACCCAGTGATTATAGAAATATTTTCCACAGTACAGAGGCTATCTGCAGAACAGCCAACATGGGGGAAGGACCAGGCCATGTGGGGTCTTAAGAGAAACACCTAGGTAAGAAATTTAGTGGAAAACATACTGCAGCTAAGCAGTGGAACTAAAATTGCCACACAAATTTCCAGAAGAGGGATTTATAGCCCAGGATTTGGCCTCTAGGGAAGATGAGAAGGTAGGAGTATCATGTTGGCTCATGAAGGAAGGTTAAGCAACCAAACATTAAACTGCTTATCTGAGCTGAACTTGTGAACTGCTGAAGTTTCCCCATCCTGGATAATAATAACTGAGCACAATTATCAGTTCTAAATAACAAGTCGTCATTGAAAGGAAACTGGGCCAAAACATTGACTTTGGTTTTACAAGGATTTTGGGGTGAAATCACCTTCCTGCAGTTGACCCTTGGGGAACAATCACCCCTTCAAAGTGAGGGAAATGCTCCCTCCAAACACAGATGGGCAGATTGGCTTCTTTGGGTCAAATGGGACCCTTGCTCTAGAAGAACTCACCCATAGCCCATCTTCCAATATAAGGAGACAGATGAGAGGCCCCTGTCATTGAGGTAGGGCTGACAAATCTCCCTATGCTTGGGCTCTTGCCTACCTCTTTAGCCCAGCTTACACCTCTCTTCTTCTCATACCTCTTGTATACCTGTCACTTGACCTACTACTTCCTAGACTGACACCTTATCTCTTTCCCACCTCAGGGTTTTTCTGTTTGCAGTCTCCACTGCCTGGAACACTCTTTCCCATGACCAATTCCTTTTCTCTTAGACCTCCACTGAAATGTTAATCTCCAGAGAGTTAAGAAATTCTTGGGGTCAAGACTCTCTTGATTTTTGTTATCTCCTAGAGCAGAGGTCCACAAGCTATGACCCAAGGGCCAAATTTACCAGGCACATCCTTTGATAAATAAAGTCTTATTAGCACACAGGCACACCCATTCCTTTACACATTGTTTATGGCTGTTTTCTCACTATATTGGCAGAGCTGAGTAGTTGTGACAGAGATCATATGGCCTGCAAAGCTGAAAATATTACTGTCTGGTCCCTCACAGAACAAGTTTGCTGACTCATATTTCATACATTTAACACATTCTATAATTACTTTTTACTCATTTACTATTTTTTCCATTCAAGCATATAAGTCCACGTACATGGGGATTCTGTCTGTCTTATTCATTGTCTTATCCCCAGCATTTAGCATACTGTCTGGAACAAAGACAACACACAACACTGAAATTAAGCAGGGATTACTATTCCCATTTTCTAGGTGGGAACTCTCAGGGTGAAAGGAAAGAACTGCTTCTGGGCTGGAGTGGGGATTGGGCAATTTTGCTTTAGTTTAGTATTTTTTTTTCACCCTTACCCATTTTAGTTGGTGTAGAGTGTGTCTCCCTAACTGGAATGTGAGCATCAAGAGGTCAGCTGTCAGGGTTTTTTTCTGTCTTGTCCACCATGGTATTAACAGCACCTCAGACAGTGCTTGGTACTTAGTAAATATGCAATAAATGTGTTGAGTGAGTAAATGTATCAGTGAATGGCTATCCCCTGCAAATGGCAGTGCCTCTGACTCTGCCCCAGAGCTGGATGAATAGTGCCATCCACACTGAACATAACCATAGTCACAATGAGCTGGTCAATGAATATTTTCTCACAACTATGGTTACATTCCAATCATTCGTGCCCAAAGGGTGGGGAGGTGGTCAGCCTCTGGAAATCTTATGGAGGTCTTCTTTTGTGTGTCTGTGACCAAAGAATTTTCCCTGTGGGGGTTTCATTTTCACTATATTAGCCAATTCTCCCCTTTGAAGGTGAAGAGAGAAGGTAGGGATGGATGAGGTAATGGAATTATAGAATACTAGAACTTCACAGGACCAGGCTTGAATCTACCATTTATTGGTTATAAGATCTGGAAATAAGTACAGAAATTCCCTTGTGCCTTAATGTTCCCATCTGTTAAATAGAGACACAAATACCAAGCTCCCAGGGTTGTTTTGAGACCACTATGAGTTTATGTGTGTCAGCATTTTGTAGAGCAAAGAGCACTGTAGGTTTGCAAAAAACTGTTCTTAGCAGCAGCAGCACTGATAATAACAAACTCAAAGAACTAGTGTGATACAGAACTAATTTAGAATAGTATTAAGAGTGTCAACTCTGGAGCTAAACTCCTCAGGTACAAATCCAAGCTAAAGCTCTGCCATTTACTACCTATCTGACCTTAGGAAAGTTGTTATTTTTGTTATTAATGTTTTTACTCTTCAGAAATCCCTCAAGCCCCTGAGAGCTCTCTCTGCAAATTCCAGGCATGATCCCATAGCTTAAATAAGGATGTTACTGGGGAAAAAAGATGGAGCAGAATCATGATAAATATTTCAAGACCTTCTTTCTGAATCATTCTCAACCTGGAGTTGGTTTCTATCATGTTCTGCAAACTGGCACCTTTCAATGATTTTTAGATCCATGATGAAAATATATCAAAAACAGTTAAGTGCAGGGAGCACATGTAGTTCAAGTGGTTGAGTGCCTGTTTCCCACATATGAGGTTCCAGGTTTGGTCCCCAGTACCTCCTAAAAACAAACAAACAAACAAATGAAAAAAAAAACAACTCTCATTGGGGTGCAGCTGTGGCTCAGTGGCTGAACGCCTGCTTCCCATGTACAAGGTCCTAGATTCAATCCCTAGTACTTCCTAAAAAAAAAAAAAGGCAGTTAATTGCAAAATGGGCTTGAAACATCGAGCAGCTTTTATTAAAGTGCTAATGCCCCACCAATCATAGCAGAGACTCCATGCAACCCCTCAAGATTCCACTGGATGTTAGAACCTGGCTGACCTTTACTTGGAAAGGGAGAATGATGTGGCAGCTAACATGGCTCTTTGCATGGCTTCCTTTCTGTCTATCTGTAGATAAACAAAAAGCCAGTGACTAGACTCCCTAAGGAACAGAATCCAGCCTTCAGTCTGACTCCCCAACTCTTGTTCAAGTTTTGGTTAAGACAGGGATATCCAGTACCTTCCATGTTGTTGGGTATCCATCTTCCTTTGAGCAACCTCACCACTGAAGGTCTGAGAAAAGTGGGTTTACCTTATGAATCTATTCTCATTTTTCTAGAATCCATTTAAACCCTTCTGCTTGAATGACACCCCAGCCAAGTTTTCTTGAATGGGATAGAGGAAAAATGTGCCTGAAGTACACATCTAATCAGAGAATATGTGGCTTTTTTTTCATTTATGCTACCATAAGCCTTTTTTATTAATATATTTAGTCAGTATGGGGATTATTATTAGATATCCATGTTTCTAAAACTTCATCCTAAGTATAAGGCAAGCAGGAATTTGCTTCCAAAGCAACTTACTGTTGCTACCTTTTAATTACTGAAGGTTTTAGTACAGTGATTTATCCTTAAGCCTCTTGATAATCCCAGGAAAATCTGGGTGTTGGAAAATGGAAGGCAACCACCTACATTTTGCCATATATCCAAGACAGCACTAATGGAGTCCAGCTAACCTAAGGATCATTTCAAAACAAGAGAGTAAGACTTGGGCAAACCAGATCCCACACAAATCCTGCTGTGGAACCAGGAAATGAGCATCTATTTGAAAAATGTGCCTATTTTTCTGTCTCCACACCCCTTCCTACCATCTCAATGTAACATTAAGATTGAGCCCTAACTAACTGGAACATGGGCTAGAGCCACAAAATATAGGCAGTGAAAAATCTTTACTGGAGTACACCAATAAAGCAAATCCCTTTGATGCTGACGATGGCATCATTTTTGTCACCAACCCCTTACAGCCTGACAAAGATGGGGAGTGGGCATTCCAAGAGCAAATAACAACCCTTACGTGTAAAAATCAGTGGCACCAGACACTTATGACGCCCCATCCCAGGAAAGCTGGGAGAGACAGTGTACGTTTTTTAGATGGGGTACTGCACTCATATGCAGTCAGAATGCAGCTGTCCGTTGCCAGAAACCATTCATCAGACACTGCAGAAAAGTCTGTCAGCTTGGCCCACAGGCCCCGAGCCAGTCTGTCAGGATCCAGGCTAGCAGCCAGAGTGTCAGGGGCTGCGGCTGGTGGCCATCAGAACTTTGATGTCTCAGGGTTGGCCAACTGGTATGTGAGGGTGGCCGATCGGCTCTGAAACCATACACCCTGCTCAGAGGTCACGGTTCCGAATGCAAGCGAGCCATTAGACTATCTCCAATAAAGATGGAGATAGACATTTTATATTGCTAAAAAAAAATTGTTCAAATTATTTCAGTATTTGTTTTGATTTAAATTTCCATTACACATGCTTTTCATTATGCAACTCAATTAGTATATAAAAGATTTTTCTGTTTAAAATGTTTAAATGAACATAATTGTTCAATTTGGAGAGATTACAATGCTTTTATTTAATTAACACTGCAATAAATACATCACTCTGTAATGAACCCCATACTTTTAGGCCATTAACCATTCAATAAATTTGCAATATGGAAGGTTCTTTATGGAGAAGAAGATAAATAAAGCTATTTAAATGAATGTACAATGGCTATGATGCTAAGCAGCAAATTATAGGTTTTTGCCTCCCATCCACTAGAGTTGTACCTTGATTACAAACATATGCGAGTAGAATGAACAGCATACATTGAAATTACTATTTTGACCATGAGGTACGCTGGAAAAGTTCTCTGCCATTGGTGCTAGCTGAACTCTATGGCGTCTTTCCAATGAGAAGCTTTTTCAAAGTTTTTCTGAAGGCTCTTCTGTCCTCTGCCTTATCATTGTCTAGCAGGCAGTCTCTCAGAACCAGCTGGTTCCACTGGTGATGACAAAATTAAAGTCACTCCCCCCACACGATGCCCTCTAACACAGGACCATTACCCACAGTCTTTCAACCACAATGGCTCCACGCAACTAGGAGCATCTCTGCTGTGACAGACATCCAGCCCCTGCCCTCTGTTGCCATACTCCCATCTTGCATATCAGTGCACGTGTGTCACCCTCTGCCTTCACTGAAACACTCATCAGCTCCTTCCAGCAGTCAGCCTTCCAAGGTTGGCACACACAGCAGGTGCCAGTAAAGCCAGTTTTCAGATGAAGCCGCTGCAGCTTAGAGAGATTAAGTATTTGCATAGAGTCTCAGAGCCAAAATGAGAATCAAATTTTGCCTCTTTCCCAATGCTCCTTATTAATATTAGTAGCTATAAAACTAATTGTGTCAATAGCTAAAATAATATATTAACATTAAAAAAGAGTACTGATATTGAGTGATTATAACAGGCCAGAAGTCATTACAATTTCATTTTAGAGAGAGAAAACTGGAGTTTAGAAGTGGGAAGAAAATGGTGGAGTAAGGCCAAGCCATCTAGCTCCTCCCAAGATTATCTCTTCAGGTGGCACCTGGGAAACTCCCCAAAGCCCCACCACTAGCTTCTTTTTTTTTTAAAGATTTATTTATTTATTTCTCTCCCCTTCCCCCCGCCCCAGTTGTCTGTTCTCTGTGTCTATTTGCTGCGTCTTCTTTGTCTGCTTCTGTTGTTGTCAGTGGTACAGGAATCTGTGTTTCTTTTTGTTGCGTCTTGTTGTGTAAGCTCTCAGTGTGTGCGGTGCCATTCCTGGGCAGGCTGCACTTTCTTTCACGCTGGGCAGCTCTCCTTACGGGGCACACTCCTTGCGCATGGGGCTTCCCTATGCGGTGGACACGCCCTGGGTGACACGGCACTCTTTGCGCACATCAGCTCTGCGCATGGGCCAGCCGCACACAGGTCAAGGAGGCCCGGGGTTTGAACTGCGGACCTCCCATGTGGTAGACGGACGCCGTAACCACTGGGCCAAGTCCACAGCCCTCCACTAGCTTCTTAATGTCCCTTCCTTTGTTCTCCATTTTCTGTCCTATGGGTTGGGCCTCTCTCAGAGAAATCTTAAAGGATCACAAAGGGGAACTCCTCTTTTAATCCTTGTTCTCCCTTTACATCAGGAAAGATGACAGCCCACAAAGCATGTATTGGAAACTCCCCTTTGTACTCCACTGCCCATATCTGACTTGCCCAACCCCGAGATTTCCAGGGCAGGAGCCATAGGGTACCATAGCTGTGGAATCAGACAGATCTGGTTTTAAGCCCAGCTCTGCTATTAACTAACTGTATGACTTTGAATAGATTACTTATCCTCCTTGTGCCTCATTTCTCTCAACCATAAAATGTACATAGTTCCTACCTTCATACAGCTATTATGAAGATTAAATGAGATTACCAAATTTATCTAAATTTACTTAATATCTAACATAGTAAATGTATAGTGCCTAGCTTATAATAAATGATTAGACTTGGCCCCACATTACAGGTTTAGAGAAAAACCCAAATAATCCAATCAACCATTCAGTAAATATTTATTGAGCATCTATTATGTTTGGGTGCTGCCTAGGCATTCAGGATAGAGGGTGAACCAAGACATAAATCTCTGCTCCTGTGGCACTTTCCTGACAGAGTGTATATGGGGGTAGGGGGAGGGAATAATAAAATAAACAATAGAAATACTACATATTTCAGTTTGTGACAAAAAGAAGGAGAGGTGAAAAAGTTGAGTGGCGATGGTGAGGCTATTCAAGAAGGTGCCATTTGAACTAAGACCTGAATGAAGATTCAGATGATGGGGCACATATCATGGTGCCTGTGTTACAAATAAACATGCATTGGATATTCAAATTCACAGTGTCCAACTCATCTCCCCCAGTGGTCCATTCTGTGGCCAAATTCATTCATTCTCATGTGCAAACATTTACAGGAATCTGCCATGTACCAAGCACCAGGGAAGGCAGACAGAAATTGCCTTAAGTTCTGCCAGCTTGCAGTTTTCTGCAATAGGATGCTGCTGGAAAATGGGTGGCATGATGAAAGGTGGCATTTTCTAGACCCTATTCTTGACATTCCAGGATATAGAACTCTCTTTTTCAGTAGAAGAGCAGAGAGTGTGAGGGGTATAAGGAAGGCAGGCTTTGAGCCATGTGACGGTTACAGCAGGACCACTGGCTAAAGTTTGCTCATTCAGCCAAAGGTATATGCCATAAATGAAGAGTGCATAGGTCAGGGAGTCAAAGACACCTGGGTTCACATCCCCTTTACGCAATTTACAGTGTGAATTTCTCCTTGCTGAGCCTTTATTTCCCCAAACATAAAATGGGAATAATAGTCTCTTCCTCTCACTGTTACTGGTTATTGAATCTAGGCAATGAGGTGAAAACGATCAGTGTACTATGTTTTCAATATTGTTGTACACTGGAAAATTGTCCAAAATAAATGTTTGGAAAAATATTAAGAAAAATGATATACACGAAAACTCCTGGGATGGAGGAGGCATTTGACAGATTGTAGTTAGTTTTTTTTTCATTCAGAAATAAATTCTCACTTCCCATATGGCACCAGTCATTGCCTGGGAATTAATATAAAAAAGACACCCATCCTTGTCATTGAGTAGTTCTTGTACATTCTTAATCAACATTATATGTCTCTTCATATTTTTTCAGAACAGATTCCCTATCTTTACTCTTATTTTATTATTATTTCCTTGTATGTGTTTGTGTCCTAAACCATAAATAATTTAAAGAACCAGCCAGAATACAACTGGATGAATGAATCGGCAAATGGATGGATGGGCTGGCCATCTAAGGGAAATCAAAGACTGGTCAGAAACCTAAGTCCCTGATTAGCTAAAAACAAGTAGAGTAACTTAGTGTTCACATGGTTAGACGGAGCATCTTATATTTTCTTTTAAACTCCACGGATGGATATATAACAACCTTTCCAGTGCCCTCCTTGGCTACAGAGATAGGGTCATAACCAAGGCTGACCCACTACTACAACTACAATGCTAGGTTTCTCAATGGGCACATAACCCAAGCCAGCCCAGAGATAATGTCCAGAAATTTTCTCCCTGTTCATAGAGCTATTACAATGTTAATATAAAAAAATAAGCACCATAGCTCCCCATCCATCCATCCTCCAAATTGTTTGAAGGAGGAAGTCAACATGATTTCCCTGACTCAAGCAGTCTCTAAGGCCAGTCATCTCCATTCCTGTCCCTCACATTGTATGGTTACCTGAACCAACAGTCATGTTTTTATCTCAACAGTTCTATGCAAGTCATATGACATATGACTGAGTATAGACTAATACACTGTTGTTCCACCTTGTCTTTGACATGGTGGTGACATTAGATTTCTCTCTAATCTTCTTTCAGTGTAGTCCTTTCTAATAATTAGCCATGGGGGCCTCTAAAGGACCTGGGACTGTACTATTATCCATGGAGTTTAAGAAAAATATCTCTCTTTCTAGTTGTGGTAATGATGGAAGGAAGAAAGCCAGAAAATATCAAAAACTGAGTTTTTTAGAAGGGGTAGTTTCTAAAACTGGTCCCTAAAAGCATAACCATAAAAGAAAAACCTTCATAAACTGGACTAAACTGAAATTAAAAACTTTTGTTCATCAAAGAACATCATCAAGGCAGTAAAAGGTCTGGGAGAATATGCTCAAAGTATAAATATCCAACAAAGGACTTCTATCTAGAATATATAAAGAACTCCTATAAATCAATAAGAAAAAGAGCATACAACAGGAAAAAAAAGTGGGCAAAAGATTTGAATAGGCACTTAATAGAAAAGGACATCCAAATGTCCAACAAGCATATGAAAAGGAGTTCAACATCATTAGTCTTCAGAAAATTGTAAAAGAAAACCCCCATGAGATAGTATTATAAACCTACCAGAATGGCTAAAAATAAAAGCCTGAGAAACCCAAGTGTTATCAAAGATATGGAGTGAGCAAAACTCATAATGCTAATGAAAGTATAAATTGATGTAACCCTTCTTGAAAAAATATTTGGCAATTCCTATCAAATCCAAATCTAACCTATGGCCAAATAATCTCACTCCTAGGTGTGTTTATGTGTAAGCTGCACGTATTCAAGAGAAATGAAAACACATGTCCAAAAAACTCATGGAGTTATACCTCCAAGATCATGACTCCAATGACTCATGACCCATCTATAACTAAAATGAGGGGAAGTAAGGAGGGTGATATCTTAAAACCTATTTTCAATGCCTTCTAAAAGTCAATCCCTTTAAAATCAGTAATGGACTCTCATGGCCTGGGGGCAGTGCTGTCTTTGCTGCCTTTTTGGGGGAGCTTTCTCTCCCCCAATAACAATCATGAACCTCATACTTGCGTAATGTTTATAAAGGCATTCATATATCTTGGATCACTTGAACATGAGATAGGAGAGGTATAGTTCTATCACAGAGTTAAGGAAACTGATTGGGAGACTTGCAAGAATCAAACAATCCTAGACTGGAGAAACCAGAATACCAGGAACTAAACTATTATGACAAGCAATGTACAATCCAGTCTCCCTCTCTCTATCTTCTCTTTATTCTCTCATCTGTCTTCTCTACTATTTTTCTCTTCACCAAAATTCTCTCATCTCATTTCCTATCTGCCCTTCTTCCCTTTTCCCTCACTACTTTTCCTTCTTCACTCTAGCTTGACCATGAGTCTACTACTCTTTACAGCACACTAAACTTCTTTCAGATTTTCCAGGGTCCTATGCTTGCCCCCATCTCTATATTTCCTCATTTGTAGCACCTTGATATGGAGCATATACACAACCACCTTCAAATGTCTATCTGTAGTAGAAATCGGTCAATTCCATTTCTGACATCTATCCCCCCTTTTCTGGGATTAGCATGCCAGTTCCCCTTGGGAGAACCATCTCTCTTCTGCTCTTCATCTCTTCCCTTTCTCAGCCTCCATCGATCTACACAGATGTGGAGCCAGTAACAGCATTCCATCCCCCAGGTTGCAGTAATTGGTTCATACATAGGGCACATAGCTCAATCCAGGCCAATGAAATCTATACCAGGACATTTTCTGTTGAGTTGTAGAGCTGGTAGGATGAGTGTAGAACTGTTTGGGATCATCTTTGCCATCATCTGGTGTTTGCCATCTTGAGAAAGAAGCCAACACAGTGACAAGCCAAGCTGAGGAATTATAACAATTTATTAACCACTTTGTAATGACTGAGTGTCCATACATGGCTAAAGCTATACTATTCTTGGCTTTCTGAATTCTGTAAGCCAATAAAAACCTTCTAAAACTAAGACAGTTTGAGTTGATATAGTAGATTAATTCAATAATATCTCTAATTCTACATTCCTTCCTACATCCATGCTCTTTGCCATGTGAATTTTCCATGTCTAACCAATGAGTCAGAGTCTATTTCCCTACCCTTTAAATCTGGGATGGTCTTGTGACTTGCTATGGTCATTGGGATGGTAGATGGCACAAGGAGAGGCTTAAAAAAGTGTTTACATGACAAACTTGCTCATTCTTATGCCTCTGCCACTGCCATGAGAAATTTCTGAGCTAGCCTGCTGCAGGATGAGACACACGTAGTCCAGATGCCAATGTGTAGTCAATTGACCACACGACACATAAATGAACCTCACCAAGGCAAGAAGAACTATCCAGCCAGGGCTGGTATAAATTTCCAACCCATATATTCATGAGATAAGTAAGTACTTTTTGTTTTAAGTCATTGAATTTTGAGGTGGTTTGTTATATTATGTCAGCAGACAACTGAGAGTTGGTATTCCATCACTGGCAACCAAGGGAGACTGTTTTAGTTTGCAAAATGCTGCTGAAAGCAATATACCAGAAATGGGTTGGATTTTTCAATGGAGATGTATTAACTTAGAAGTTTATAGATCCAAGGCTGAGAAAAATGACCAAAATTAAGGCACCAGGTGATACTTTGTCCCTAAAGACTGGCTGCTGGCAATCCTGGACTCTTCTGTCAAATGGAAAGGCTCATGGCAGCGTCTTTCTTCTCCCCTGGATCTCATCACTTTCAGCTTCCTGGTTTCTGTGGCTTCTTTTCTTAGCTTCTGTGGGTTTCTTTCTGCCTTGTGGCTCCCTCTCTATTTACCCCATTTATAAAGGACTCCAGTAAGAGGATTCAGACCCACCCTGGGTCACACCCTTCAGAAGTAATCTAATCAAAAGGACGGTTCCACCTACCATAGGTTTACACCACATGAATGGATTGGTCCCAAGGCCATGATCTTTTCTGGGGTTCATAAAAGCATCAAACTACCACAGAGTCTAAATACAATAGTGTCCCCATGAGTTTCTACAACTGCCTGTATTTCTCTCATTGTAGCACTTAACACACTTTTATAATTGGTGTTAACGTATCTGTGTATCCCTCCTGACCTGCACTGCCCAATAGAACTTTCTGTAAATGATGAAATTGTTCCATATCTGCATTGTCCAAAATGGTAGCCACTAGCTGCGTGTGGTTATTGAGCTCTTGATATGGGACTAGTGTAACTAAGGAATTGAATCTTTAATTGCATTTCATTTTGATTAAATTTAAATAGTCACCTGTGGCTAATGGCTACCATATTGGACAGCATAGCTCTAATGTCTAAACTCTTTAAAAGCAGAGTTTTATGCATCTTGTTCATTATCCTATATCCACTGCAGGAGAAGGTGATTAATAAATATTTTTGTGATAAAGGAATCAATGTTTCTGACTCTCTTGAGAATTTCTCACTATCTACTAAGCAGAGTCTTCAGACCCAAAGGAGTTAATGACCTCAGATGTCACCAACTTTCATAAATACTGTAAACTATCTTCAAGAAACATTCCATATAGAGGACAAAACTCTCCTGGTCACAATGCTCTGAACTCCCAAGATTCAGCACTTCTACTGACCTTTGGATAAAAAGGAAGTTTCTAGAAACCTGGAAGTCCACTTATACCTACCATACGTGTTTCTCTTTACCTACAAATAGGTCCTAACATGATGCCAGCTTCTGGATGGGCCCAGGAGGCCCAGGCAGTAAATGGACCTGGCAGGGTGAGTTTGCAAACACAGCCCAAATACAAACAAAAATCAAGATTCTCAGAAAGGCACCCACTTGATCCTTTCTAGTGATGGGAAAGCCTAATCAGATGACTCTTTGATATGTGGTAGCAATGGTGACATCAAGATTGTAGTGGGAGGGAAACGGACTTTGGCCCAGTGGTTAGGGCGTCCGTCTACCATATGGGAGGTCCGCGGTTCAAACCCCGGGCTTCCTTGACCCGTGTGGAGCTGGCCATGCGCAGCGCTGACGCGCGCAAGGAGTGCCGTGCCACGCAAGGGTGTCCCCCGCGTGGGGGAGCCCCACGCGCAAGAAGTGCGCCCGTGAGGAAAGCCGCCCAGCGTGAAAAGAAAGTGCAGCCTGCCCAGGAATGGCGCCGCCCACACTTCCCGTGCCGCTGACGACAACAGAAGCGGACAAAGAAACAAGACACAGCAAATAGACACCAAGAACAGACAACCAGGGGAGGGGGGGAAATTAAATAAATAAATAAATCTTAAAAAAAAAAAAAAAAAAAAAAGAATGTAGTGGGGAAGAGGATGAAGTGGAAAGAGGGATGGAGACTCAAGTTTCAAAGATGGAATCCTCAACCTCAAAAGTGGGTAAAGGGCCACATAAACTCCTCAATCCCTAATTTGTGCCACATAAAAGAAAGTAAACTCTGAAGTACACTGACATATCTAGAACCCATTTTTCCTGACCAAAAATGTTATTTTCTAGAAAGTCCTTTCCATTTCTGTTGATTCTGAGATGAGTCCAAGGTTTGGTCACCAAAGTGATGGCCCAACATGCAATAGATGCTCAATAAATATTTAAATAACTGCTCAAAAAATAAACTATCTTTTTCATAATGCCAAATAGTAAGCAATGGCTACCTCTCAGGGGCTGTATTTGTTTTTTAATAATATTAAGTGGTTTCTCCTCTTTGTGTGCTCCCCATATACATATACTAGAAGAATTATAATATCTAAAGTACCTTCTGAGCTATATGACAGGAGTCTTAAGTACAAGATGTTTTTCTAACCAAATCCATTTCCATCTAGAAATGCTTTCTGGGTCTTTCAAACTTACATTCCATACAATGGTGTATCTCATTAGCCAAAGCCAACTGGAGGCCAGAAGGCAGGGAAATTTGAGTCAGGAAGTTCACTGGGGTGTGAGCTGAACAGAGAAAGACAGAAAATGAGCCTTGGCAGGACAAAAGGAGAATGATCATCACAGAGGAATTATCTAACTTTTGAGTCTTGATGAGAGACATGGATGCTAAAAATGTCCCTCAAATAATAGTATTATCCCTGATGCACAGTACCATTAATAACAATGACAATAACTTATTCCTCAACATGTGGTCAACACTTTAATAAGTAATTTACAAGTATTCTCTCTCTTGTTCTTCAGAACAACCCCAGTAGCAGGTATTAACATTGTTTCATTAACAAATGAAGAAATCAGGGGTCAGAGGTAAAAGAACTTGCCCAACCACACTCCCTAGAAAGTGTAGAGTCAAGATTGAAAGCCAGGTCATCTGGCCAAGTCACAGAAGCAGCGATTGGCGACCACCTTGAAGCACTAAGGGAGCCAAATACTGCAGCCATGTGAATCCCTGGGAATCTTTGTCAGTGTTTTCTTAACAAATCTAACTGCACCTGAAAACAAGTAAACATTAAAAACTATTTTTTCACACACCAGGAAGTCTAGACACCTGCTTTTGTATATATTCTGGAGGGGGAAAAATAGACTCATTGTATGGAATTTATTTCAACTATTTGGAAACGTTTTAGTAAAGAGAGGTTACATTTGAGATTCAGCAGTGAGACATAAATGTTTAACACAAGGTCTTCCTCCTTACCCACCCTCCCTCACGGATGTTCTGAATAATGCAAAGTCTGTTTTAAGCTCTGCTGATTTACTCAAGAAAAAGATCAGAATATTTTGAAATATTGGTCATACGGTCTGGCAGACGGGAGCATTAAAACACAGAGTAAAACTCAACAAGCTACTTCCTGTCGGCTGCTTCTCAAAACTTCATGGGCCCATAACACTTAATAAAAAAACATGAGCTGTAAATAGTACCTGCATTTTCCATCAAATGAACTAGACATTTGGATGTTTCCTTCTTGCTGAGGAGTGCATAAGTCCCTTGCATAGAAGATGTTAATCTCCTACTCCTTCACTGAAGACCCACTATGTGCTGGGTACTCCATTGTTGGGTTGATTCATATGAAGTGACTGATACTCAACCAGTTTGACCCAGAAAAACAGCAATTTCATATGGCTCAACCCATCAGATGCTTTACACATTTTATCTTACAATACTTACAGCAGTCTGTGAGGTACGTTCTCTTATTCCTAGTTCATTGGAGTGCCAGCTCCATGAATGAAGAAACTATCTACTTGATCACCTCTAAGTTCTTAGGACCTGGCACATAGTAGATGCTCATTAATTACTGGATGGATGGATGGATGGTTGAGTGTATGGATGAATGGGAAACTAAGACTTAGGGAGGCCATCCAGCAAGAAAGGGATGGAACCAGACCTCTTGTTCACCAACCTTTCAGTCGGTTTAAGGGGGAAGGCACGAGTTGTGGTCCTCATTTCTAGTTCCTTGAGTCACCACTCATGGCCTTTCTCTAAAAGTCATATCTTGTGTCTGCGAGCAGAGGAGGAACCTGGAATGACACAGTCAAGTGCCTCCTGAAGCTCTCCCAGGCTTTGACTGAAGGGGTGAAGGAGTGGCAATCTTGCTGAAAAGGGTTCCAAATGCCCTTGATCCTGAAACACAGGAGAGGAAGGGAGCAGTCAGAAGTTATGTGGAAGGACAAACATAACAACAGGAGGAGGAGACTGAGGTGGAGTGGAGGCCCAAGCCTGCAAAGATTGTGGAGCTGTGTCCATCTTTCCACATCAGGCACAATGCTTCGTTAAGTGGGGGCCCCAAGGGTTAACTAGGAAGGTGGAGGGGGCAGAACAGAGCTGAGGAAAGCATACCTGGAAGAGGAGGAAGAAGGCAAAAAACTCAGGCTGGAATCGTTTTGTTTTATGGATAGTTTATGAGGCGTATCAGGAGTCACACGAACGGGCAAGGGCTGGAATGTTTTCTAACTTTAAAGTGAAAGCCGCCCACCAGGCCTCGAGTGTGGGAGAGGCCAAATATGAAAAACACAGAGGCCCTTCTCTGTACTTCCCACCTATCTTGTAAAACGTGGATCTTGGGGCTGTGTACATTAGCAAATGTGTCTCACGTCAAACACTAAAACTACCTTGGAGCTTTACCCAACCACGGTGCTCAGCTCAGTGTTTTCAGCTGACTCATCTCACTGCCTGGAAAAGTGTCCTGGGGTGGACCTTGGGGCTGAGGAGAAATCTGGAAAGGAAGGCTACAATAGCCGTGGGGTGCCCACCTCTACACCAAGTACTCTGTACTCAGAGCCATGCACTGGGCACCATGGAACAAGGAGGAGAAGGTTTGCCTGGGGGTGGTAGTCTCACTGGGGAGGAAGAACATACAGGGAGCCTCAGAAATATATCTTTATTTGTCCAAATCAGCTCGGTGCCTTTAACAGCTCCCTCTCCACCCATAGGCAAAGCCACAGGCGCCCCATAAACTGACCCTTCCATCCATGGCCTCCGAAACACCTCCTCCTGCCCTAGCCAACCCAAGGGCTCCATCTCTCAGCTTACCCAGCACCTCCATGGTTGACCCTTCGGTACCCTGGCTTGTTCCTATGCTCTAACCCATCATTAGAAGTTATCCCAGAAACATTCCTTGGATTTTCTGGGCCAGTGTCCAAGATTCTCCTTTGCCCCATTTCCCACAGGCAGATCTTGTGTCCACACTATTTCTGGACCCAAGCCAGGATCTGATCCTAAACCTCGTGCCTGCCTGGAGTGTGGATTCAGTCAACAAGCTATTTAATAACACAGGGGACTTTTCTATTATACAGGCAGCATACCAAGTGCTGAGGAGGCATCCCATCTCTGGGGCACCTTTTCAGCCTCCACCATGTAATACACTGCCTTTCCTCTTCCATTCATGAGCTCTGAAAATCTGGGTCTACAAGACACCCAACTATCAATCCTGCCTTCTCTTTCTTGTACATCCCTGGAAATTTAAGTCAACATTTCCTCCTGATAAAGTTTACTTGTTGAGAGGTTTTTTTTTTTCCTTTACAGAAAGGTTGGGAGATTATTCTGAGAGCCAGACTTATTTCTTACTGTCCCTTCAATCACACTAGCTCTGCCCCTGAACACACAGTGACACTATTAGGGCAGAGTTAGGGCATCAAGCTGGGAAAACTCACAGCTGATTCTGGGGTGCTGTTTGCATGAACTCTCTGTAGGAAATTGAACACTGGAATAATAGTGAAGAAAAAATGGCATTTACTCAGAGAATTCTTAGATGCCTAATCTTGCTTTCTTGCTTCATCTATTCACTCACTCATCCATTCATTCTAGGGGGTCCTGTTCTCTACAGTAAATCAGCAAAAAAAGACAAAGTTCTCTAGAAGCACAGAGCATGGTGAGGGGAAGGAAGCAATCAAGTGCACAAATAAATGATACTTTCAGATAGTAATGAGGCAATGAAAATCATAATGGACAACAGAGTGAAAGGCAGAGGTAGAAACATGAAAAGGGCAGGGTGAGGGGTTCCTAATTATAACCACAGAGTGCAAAAAAAAGCGAACCAACACTTCTATCCAGAAGTCTTGGCCTCCAGACCCAGTGCAGAATCCTAGAGAGTTCATCTGAGCTCTGGAAAAAAAACCCTTTCCCTAAACAGGGCTGGTCATTCCACTGAAAAAGCTAAACCCTGTTACTGCTGTTAGCATTCAACGTGAGGAAAAAAAGGCCGGGTGCCAGCTATAAAGGACAGAGGAAATAAATGAGAGAGGGTATGTGTGGACAAAATGTCTGCATCAACTTCCAGGATGCATGCTTGGGAGCTGGTGGAGGGTGGGCGAATGCCCTTTCCAACCAGCTCCAGGACTGGACAGTGGGTTGGGTACCTTCATAAAGTGAAGGGAAAAACAGCCCCCCTAGAAGCCAACAGACGTGGATCCCAATGGGAGGGTGCTGACATATAGTAAGTTTTGGAATTCGGGGCTGTTAGAAGGTCTTTAAGGTATTCCAGTTTGCACACTAATTTAGGTCATTGTGGACAACATGGTCATACCCTACAGGGGATGGGAGTAAGAGCAGAGTAGGTAGGCATTTGGGAAGTATGAAAATGGATCCTTGGCCAGAGTCAAGGGTACAGGCCTGGCCTCAGATGAAGGAGGCTGAGAAGTTGTTGGGCTCATACCTCTGAAGGTATTACACAAGTCTGCGTACCTAATGAAAATCATTGCTTCTTAAAGAGTTCCTTCAAGGAACTCTTCTTTTCAAACACCACGCTATATTCTAGAGAGGCTGAATGAGGATATGGCTATGATAAATACTTCAGAAATGGAGCAAAGAAGTTTACAAGGAACCTACTGAAAAATAACATGCAGCAAGGCCATTTTTTAGAATGGGGGAACACTAAGGAAACAACAGAATCAAAAGAAAAACAAGGAATGTTGGAAACAGAAGGGAGTAGGTTCCCAGAGGATCTATCATCAATATAAGTTACAGTAATATTAATAATGAGAGCCTATGACATTTGTTTAAAATTTACTAGGCACTATATACTATATTAAAGGTTTTATAAACATTAAATCATTAATCCTCACATGATTTTCATGATTCTTCTAGAAGAGAAAACTGACTTTTGGATAAATTGAATAAATCTCCCAAGATCACACAGCTGCTAAAAAGGACAGATATATCCAATCCCAGACTACCTACCTGACTCTGGCCTTGTAGTAGGCAGTGGCCCACCAAGTAGGATCTAGTGACCATTTATATATGAATCACTGAGGGCCTAATAAACTGAAGATTCCCAGGTCCTACCAGTGATAGAAAATCAAAATGCATGTGGAGCCTGAAAATCCCACATTACAAAGTCTCCTTGAGTGATTTTTAAAACACATTTGGCTTAAGAACCAGTCAGTTAGGGGTAGTGAATAGACTGGGTTAATTGGAATAGAGGGTCAGGTTAGTGGCTCTTAAGAATCCAGGTCAGCAAGGACATTCACAAAAATAAAGTAAGCATCCCAGAATTCATGAGGGACAAGGCTACCCTATAATGGTCATGAAAAGATTCCATATATACAGCATGTTTATCTGGATCTGACTGTCTCTTTCTGCCTTCTCTAGTGATTGGACTTACACACTGCAAGTCAGGAGGAAGGTGGGAAAGGAAGTGTGTAGAGAGGGGTCAATGAATGAAGACCATAGACTTCACAGAACTAAAGTCCCAAACTCAAAGAAGTTTAGCTATAGGGAGCAGGAAAGAAAGGAATCAAGACTAGGCCAGGAACTCAGGAGGGCTGACTCCCAAGGTAAACCCTCTTCCTGTCCCTGCTCTGCTCCCCTATGATGCTGAGCTAAATCAACCATATGGAAGGCTGGTGTCCTCACTGATGACATAAAGCAGCTTCACTTGGAAGAGAGCCCAAGAGTTTCCTGAGTTCCAGTCTGAGAAAGGCCAAGCTACTGAAAGAGTCTATCCAATTTCTAGCATTTTCTTATTCCCAAGCTCTTGTATAGGAGGGTTCTTGGCCCTGAAGCTGCCTCTGTGAGTCTTTTGTGCCCCCGGCTTCATCAAAGAACCAAGCTTTCAGTCTGTGACCACAGTCGAAGGCAGGAGGTGTAGTGGGGTGACAAGGAAGTGAGCTTTCATCCTCCTACGAGGGGTCGCATTTCCTCTCTTTGCTTTCCACTTGCCTTTCTGCTGAGCTTTGGGTGGAATAGTGGGCCATTGTGGGAAAAGATCCACCACTGCCCACTACCATAGGTCAAGGTCTGTTGGACTCCTGCACACAGATGCTTTGGGAAGGAGTGAACAGGCCTCTGGGCCCTGGCCTTTGAAGGTCCCTCCACAGAATGTTCAAAGGCTGAATATAACAGGGCAAGTTGCTTCTCTGAAGGAGGTGGAAGACAACTGCAGGCCCTTACCTCTGCCCTTGGAGCACTGGGGTTCTCTTCTGACTCCCCAAATTAGGAGGGAATATCACAGTTTGAATGAGAGAGATTTTGTAGACTTGGCCAAGGACAAAGCTTTATCCCTGACTTGGATGAAACTTGCCCCACTGCAGAGCTGTTCCAACCAGAGCACTTCAGTTTCACACTGACCCATGGACATACACCCCCAGGCAAGCTCACTAACAGGTCCCCGAGGGTTATACCCTGTGACCAAGACCAGGGAGGACCAACACAGGCATAGAAGAGAGAGTGACTGTTTCTCCATGGGGTGAGCATGTGCCGGTCACTCTTCAGGGACAAGCCTTGGTGTGAGTACATGGCCAGACAACTGGCCTGAGGAGACTCCCAGATGGCTCCACTCCACTTATAGTGCACCAACTGAGGGATGTGCCATGAGCTCTCCAAACTGAAATGCCAACACATTGCAGCCATAATCAGATTCAAATATTTCTCTACTTGGACTCAATTCTCTAGTGCATCCTTGAGTGGTCAACTCTGTTCAGAGGCAGCCTGCTCACTGTACCAGGTGTCTTACATCTCCCCTAAGAGGTTGAGACAGTCCTTAAAATTAGTGTGGAAGGGTAGCCAGAAAGAGAGAGAAGTAGGAAGGGAAGGAAGAAGAAAGGGAGTAAGTGGCAGGCAAAGAGAAAGGCAGGGATCAAGATTAAGGGAGAGAGAAGGTTCAAGGGAAGGAGGCAAAGAGAAAAACAGAAGCACAAACACAGGCAGAAAGAAGGTCACTCACCACACTGACCTGTCCAGAAATGGCCCACACTCTGTCAAACCCAGCACAGCAAATCAACCCTAATCCCCCACCCCCTCATTTCTAGGCAAGCAGCTCATATAGTCACCAGAGAAACAAGGCTGTCCACAGCAGAGTTCATCCTCTTCACATAGCACACCTGCAACTTTTCCACAGCATGTGCTGTTTGGTTTTGCTCCCTCCCCACCCCCACCCCCAAGGTATATTTGAAGTAATAAAAACTTTTCTGAGTTGATCCTTAGGGCAACAGCAGCAATATGGTGGGAGAGAACTACTCAGACAAAGGTTGGCCCAATATTTTTTTGGTGGTATCTTCCCCAAGGGAACAGGGCAGCAACATCATCCTGTAGCTCCACCGGTGCAGCAGTGGTCTGGGCTTGTGTAAGATAACGGCAGGGGACAGGGTGTGTCTGGGAATTCTGAGTCTGTAACACTTGCAGGGCCAAACTTCAGAGTGATGGAACTATGAAGATGGCCAGAAGGAACACTGCTTCTAGGCAAAATTGATGCATTTGAATAAAAAGCAGGAAAGGAGGGCAGCAGGGAGACTGTGGGGCATGTGCGCACTGGGTAGAGTTGGTGTGGGAGCAGTAAGATTGGAAACCCAGAAGGAAAGTAAAAGTTTCCATCAGCAAGGTCGGGGAGGAAAACAGAAAATACAAGCCTGGTAATAACCAGCTTATGAGTTTTGCTTGGGCAGAAATATTATGGGCAGAAATATTCCCTGCAGAGGAGGAAAGTGTCAGAGATAAGAGTAAAGAATCAACATACCTACCTATGAAGGTCTGAAGACGGCTGAGTTACCTGTACAGCTGAACGAACACCTTCCTTCCACACTTACATTCTATCAACTACTGCTCTCTGAAGGTATTAGGAACAATGAATAAGGTAGATACGGAAGCTCCCTTCTCTTTCTGTCTTTTTTTTTTTTTTTAACAAGCAAGAAGGCTTTTTTTGAAGTACATATGTATTGTAGGGGAAGGAAAACAAAAAAAGCAAGTTACAACCCAGGACCCAAAGTTATTATGTCTTCAATTACAATATCAATCCATACGCAATAAACCTTTTAACAAATTTCCTCCATACAGTTCAGACATAGAGTAGAAACCACCATAGCTTGTCCTCAGTCCAGTGGCCTTATAGGAACGTGAACTAGAGGCTGACGCAAGTGAAAGGAATTTCCTCTATGGTATATACTTCTTTCATAAACAACTTTACATAGATAAACTTGTAAGATTAACAAGGATAGTTTGGAAGAGGGAGTATCAAAAAGGGTCAAATGGTCAAATAAACAGTATGATAAGGCTTAAGATAAATGTAATGAAAACGTACAGAGGCATTGGGAATGTGAGGAAGTGGGGCACTTACCCCAGGCATGGGATTTTGAGATTATGGTGGGAAGTGAAGGCTTTCCATAGGAAGACAGATTTCTCTAAGTCCTAAAAGATGAGTTGAGTTTAAGGGGGTAGGTGGTTTGGGGATAAGAAGAGAGTGTTTCAGGTAGAAAGGGAATAAATACAGTCAAATGCTCTGAGGTTGGGGAGAGCACAGTACATTGATGGAACTGAAATGGGTTCAACAAAGGGGAAAAGAGTTGACGAGTTGGTGGCAATGGTGGGAGGTGAACATAGGACAGGTTTAAAGGGCCTTGTCGGCCATCCTAAAGTGTCTGGACCTGATCCAGAGAGAAAGCATCTACTCTTCTAGCTTCCCTGTGGCAATGGGGGTTGGGAGAGTTCCCACTGGGCTCTATGGCTGGCCTTGTAGAGGAGCTTACAAAGCTAGAGGGAAGGTAGAATTCCCTAAAATCCTGGTCTCCTCTAGTCTTTCCACATGGACTCTCAAGAGATAGAAACTTCAGGGCAAAGGAAAATTGGCCAATTTTCCTCACAGCCTAGAAGGCTGTGAGTTACTGGCATGTATCCCCTGTTTATTTCTCCTAGTATTGTGGGAAAAGGATAGGGCTTAGGCTGGAGATGAAGAACGGACCCCTGAAAACTCCATTTGGAAACTGTAGGGCAATAGTGTGGATACAGGACAGGCACGGCCTGTAGATGTGCCTGATCAACTGCCTGACTGGAGCGGCAGCTATGGGCAGCCAGGCAGACCCATTTCAAACTCTGCTCAGTCTCATTTTTGGAGTAACGAGAGGGGGCAATATTTAGATTTTTTTAAACCCTGATGGTGGATTTCTTGATCTCTTCTCTCTCACTCCCTCTACCGCTCAGATCCAGGCTTCATAGATTAGTAGAAGAACTCAGAGGTGAGTAAAGGTCGGCTTAAAAGCATGCGCCTCACCTTTAACAAACCATGGACCAAGCACGAGACTAGCTCAAAATCTGGAGCCCAGGAGAGCTGAAACCCCAGCTTTGTCCCTTCCTATTCATGTGACCATGGGTCATTTATATTTCTAAGCGACTAATCCATGAATTATGATTGTACTGCTTCAAAGGGATATAGCAAGGGTTAAATTTGATTATGCAGAGGAAGCACTCAGCAAGATGCCCAGCAGAGTCAACACTGAATAGGTGAGAGTTGATATGAATTGTTATAATATGGCAACCATTTCTATTATTAGTACTAAGTGTGGTATTAAAATCTTCAAGTCTTCCTAAGGCTGGGGAGACCCACATTTACTGAAAAAATAGATGCTTGGCTGCACAAGAAAACACTGATGTGAACCACCACACATTTTGCCTACATGATGCCAAGAGAACTCACAAAGCCACTGTAAAACCACACGCCAGTCACAACAGCAATCGGTTCCACTGGGAAGGGGGGAGGGTTCCAAAGACTGAGCTAAGTTTTCACTTTCTAAATGGAGATGGTGGAATTAGGGTATGATGTGTGATAGAGTTGTGTGAAGTGGTGAAACATGGAATATGTCTTCACAAATCCTGGGCAACCACACACTGTAATGAATGGCAGAAAGAAACAGAGCCACATGGGAGTTGGGGGAATTGTCTTCCCAATGTGTCAACATAAAGTGGTTTCTAGACATTTCAGCACCCGGTGAGATCTTTATGGTGCTGGGAATCGCACAAATTATGTGTATCATGAGACAAGAGTAAAGATTGGACTTTTAAAGGCTTTTGCTTCCTGAATGTTTATGATGTGATACAAATTGGAGTTGTTGATAAATTAAAATGATAAAGGAGTCCACCTAAGAACCAAGGGGAAACAGCACAGAGACAAAAGCTGCCCAAGATGACACAAGAGGGAAGGTGATTTTTATGCAGTCTAGGGTTTAATGTGTCCAACTACCTATAGTTTTCATGTGTAGTATTACCAAATTGGGATTATGTCATGCATACTATTTTCTACATAAAAATATATTGATATTACATATCAATAAATGCACAACTAATTCCTTGTTTCAGAGCTACACAGGGTTTTATTGTAGGGCACAAATACCTTTTGCCTAAATGTACATCATTACCTACTGTTCAGTCAGGATGAGGCTAATTATGCTACAGTAATAAACTAAACTAAAACTCTAGTGGCTTATAATAGCCAAGGGTAGGCCCCATCAAAGGTTAGAACATTTTGCCAACCTGCCCTCCAGAGAGATTGTGCCAATGTACAATCCCAATGGTGAGGTAGGAAAATTGTCCATTTCCCCTCCATTCCTATGATTTAGGAAAGAGTCACACAAGGGTGAATCAATAAAAAGCACAACTTGGCAGAGTCATTTGGTTGATGCTCCCTGTTTCTTACCCTCAGCTTTCTGACCTAACTTCTTCCCACCCAAAGAATCCTAGACATGTTTAAAAGAAAGCCTCTGTGCAGTAACCAGCCTGCTTATTTTTTTTTCCTTCTTCTTTATTTTCTTTTAAATGTTACATTCAAAAAACATGAGGTCCCCATATACCCCCCACCCCACCCACACCAGCCCTCCCACATCAACAACCTCTTCCATCATTGTGGCACATCCACAGCACCTGGCGAGTATATTCTAGAGCACCACTGCACCACATGGCCAGTGGCCCACATTGTAGTCCACACTCTCCCCCAGTCCACCCAGTGGGCCACGGCAGGACACACAATGTCCAACATCCATCCCTGCAGCACCACCCAGGATAACTCCAGATCCTGAAAATGCCCCCACACCATATCTCTTCTTCCATCTCCCTACCATCAGCAGCCACCATGGCCACCCTCTCCGCATCACTACTACAATTTCTTCCCTTACTAATCACAATAGTTCCTCAGCAGAACACCAGTAAGTCCACTCTAATCCATACTCCATTCCTCCATCCTGTGGACCCCAGGATGGTTATGTCCAGTGCCCCTCTACATCAAGAGGGGACTTAGATTCCACGTGGATGATGGATGCAATTCTCCTGCTGGCAGCTGCAGGCACTCTTGGCTCCCTGGTGTGGTGGCTGACCCTCTTTATCTCCCTGTCAGCTGGCCAGGGTAAATTCAAGAAACCAGAGGGTAGGAGCTGCAAGTCTGCTGAGGCCTAGGCCCTGGCCGTCACAATAGTATTGTGTCATGTTGGTTCCAAACGTTTGGGTTCAAAAAACACAAATCCCAGAACTAGTGGCATTCTAACAGAAGGCAAAGTCTCCAACTCCATCCTCCCCACCATGCAAATATGTACCCCTTCTAGCCAGAAAAATATTTATTTTCATAATTATGCCATTAGCTCTGTCCAAAACTATAAGTGGGGAAGATGTAGAGGAAGAAGAGGGAGGAAGAGATGACAAAGGTAACATTCTTCAGAAATAAACTCCTATTCATTCTGAAATTTTACTCACCACTGATGACTTTCATTTCCAGGGAAACTGCCTCACTTTCAAGAAAAGTGTCTCTCAGTCTCATTTGGCCTGCATATGACCAGGAGATGAGACAAACTGAAGTCCCTAGGCTACTGATGAACCATAAGAAAATAATTTCAGTGTCATATAGCATCAATCCACATAAGCAGTTGGAATGTCCCCTGACAGTGACATTATTTGCAACCAGAGAGAGACAGGTTTATGTTGCCTGGTGGTTGCATAACTAATGGTCTTCCACTGTGTTTCCTCTACCCATTGCCAAAGCGTCCCTGAGTGGCCCTGGTAGGAAGCCTACTACCCATGACCTATCTCTACCCTCACTCATGGTGACCTTCCTCATCCCTGTATGAGTCAGGGTTCTCTAGGGATACAGAATCAACAAGAGAGATCTGTCAATAGTATGCAATTTTATCAGAGTCTCTCACGTGACCATGGGGATGCATAAGTCCAGTTTCTGCAGGCAGGCTGCAAAAACCAGGAGCTCCAATGAAAGTCCAATGAAGGTTCTTGATGAGTTCTGGGAGACATTGGCTATCCAAAGATAAACTGGGAAATTTTCACTCAGTGCTGGAATCACTTCCCCTTTTAAGGCATTCAACTGATTGGATAAAGCATCACTCATTGCTGATGGCAATCTCCCTGATTGATGTCATTGTAATCAGCTATCCATGATTTACCAGTGGAGTAAAGTCAATAGTGACTAAAGTGCATAAATGCCCTTGTATTACAGTAAGCCTAGTGCTTGGTTGACCAAACAACTGGGCACAATTACCTGGCTGAGTTGACATATTAGCCTAACTGTCACAACCCCCTTCAGTCACAGTGCCTGGGCTTGAACCCTGATTTACCACAAGCCCTGGAAGAAACTCAGGAAAACTGGGGTTCCAGTGGAAAAGTTTTGGTAATGGATGGCAGTGATGGTAGCACAACACAGTGAAAACACACACACACACACATATTCTGCCCCAAACCAGGGTTCCAAACCCAGCTGTTCTGCTTCCTAATGGAGTGAACTCACATGAGTTATACTTTGTGAATCACGCTCTGTAAAATTAGAATGATAACAACTCGTCTGTTACATTGTTTTGCAGATAAAATGAGCTTATGGCTATAATGTTCACATAGTACCAGATACAAAGCAAAGCACTGAGTAATTGGTAATTATTGCCACGTCTTACTTTCCATGTCCACTACCTCTACTCTAAGCCTGGCCTTATTACCTCAACCCAAAACTAGTGTAATGGTCTCCTACTGGCTTCCCCTGCCTCCATTCTCACTCCTGCTAACAGAGTACACATGCACTGGAGAGATCTATCATTCAGTTTTATTCTGTAAGTCCATCTAGCCTACTGGTGAAAGTTCTAGAATCTGACAGAGCTGCCTTGTAGTCTTGAACCCTCTCCCTCCCTGCCCCACCTCCACAATTATTTTCTATTTGACCTTGGGAAACTTACTTAAACTTATCAGCCAGTCAGTTTCCTCAGTTACAAAATAGGAAAAATAAGAACGATCCCCTTAGAAAGTAGTTCTAAACTCTGAGTTTGCATAAAATCCACTTGGGAATCATGTTTGAATGAAGATTCTCACACTCCTCCACATTCAGAAAGATAGGGCCTTAGATACCCATATTTGTAACCAATCTCCATGTATAGCACTTATATTTTGAGACACCTACTTTGAAAAATGTAATTAGACACTTGCTATCAAAAGCTTAGCCCACAAAGCACATAGCAGTTGCTTTCGCTATTTGCTACAGCATTCAACAGATCTTTGGACTAGTCAGAAAATGTTTTGAACTCCTCCTCTATGCTAGGCACTGACCCAAAAAATGCAGAATTGCCGTTGAGTCCAGGAGGACCGATAAACATTAACAAGTCTTCTATGTACTATGATAAAAGAAACACAGGACACACTAAGTCATTAGGAAAATGGTTCAGACATTACTTTCCCCCCAAAAGCCTCGTTATGCCTCCAGATCTTCTAATATATCTTCCCGAACCAAGCAGGCAGTGATATGCTAGAGCGGGCTGATAACCAACTGTGTGAGCCAAGTGCTAAATTTTAAAGAATTTTGCTATCCATGCGATTTTTCAAACCACCAAAATCCACAAACACTACACATCAGGGCTCTCCCCCTGAAATGGGTTGAATGGTAATACCCCAAAACTCATAATCACCCAGAACCGCAGAATGTGGCCTAATTTGGAAATAGGGTCTTAGCAGATATAATTAGTGAAGATAAGGTCATTCTGGATTAAGATGGGCCCTAAATCCAGTATGACTGATGTCCTTATAAGAAGAGGAGAGAACACATACAGAGAAAAGATGGCCATGTAAAGATGGAGACAGAAAGCTGCGTGATACGACGACAAAATCAAGATATGCCAAGGATTGCTGGTAATCACCAGCAGCCGGGAAGAGGCAAATGTTCTCTTCCCTAGAGCTTTCTGAGGGAGAATGGCTCCACAGACAGCTGGATTTCAGACTACCACCCCCAGAAAAGTAAGAGAATACATTTCTTTTGTTTTGAACTGCCCAATTTAAACATAGAATAATGTTATGGCAACCCTGGGAAACATATAAGAGCCCCGCCCCAAACCAAGAGCAAGTTGTTAAACAACTACTGCATGTTCCTGCACACAGGTCACCTCACCATCCCTCCCCTGTTCTTCACAGTCGTCCCATGACACTTGAACCAATTCGACCCCTGCTCCCACTTCCAAACCCAATCAACTGCCTCAGAACCACCCAGATGAAATCTCATGCCATGTTTAGATTTTTTTCCCTGGGAGAGTGGTTGAATGCCTGGGCACCAATCCTACTGGCAAGGACATTCATCTTCCTAACAAATTCCACCTCCTGGGCACATCCTATGCCCATTGGTGGATAAATGAAGGAAATTTCCCCTTAGGAAACAATAACAATAAAACAACATGGAAAATTTTTTGTCCTCTCTCTAAAAGGTTGCCACCCCCACCTCCTTTCTCCTTTGGGTCATGGTGGCAGAATAGGTTAGTTCTAAAAGTCCTTTGGACAGGGACAGGAGTATTTAGCTGATGTCACCAGCCAAGTATCTCCCTGCACCCTGGGAGGGTGTAGCGGGCCAGACCCCTAGACCCCTGCTGGAGGTTCCCCTAAACAAATTTCCAGTTGGCCTCATGATGGGAAATTCTTTTCTCTTGTAGGGAACATTCTCTCCTTCCCAGATTTCCTCTGATAGAGACTCAAGGAGAAATGCCAGGCCATAGAATTTAAACAGAAGGGCCTTCGACAATTTATCTCACACTTCAGCAACTTTGCAGTTTATATTTGTAAACCTCACTTATTTACTTGTCCTGTTTTTGTTAAAGTAAACTCATTTGGAGCCACCACATAAAAGGGTTTTGTTTACATGGCCTCTGCTTTCAGTTTAGATTCCTGGTTTACTTTATTAAAATGAGCCCAGTTTTATTCTCCCCAAGAATAAGAAAACTCTAAATAAAGTCCTGAGCTTTCCAGACATGGATAACAGGCCCAAGAGTTTGTACAAAAGGCTCAATGTGGTAAGAGAAAGGTGGGGAGGCCGAGAAGGAATTTGTGAGCGACCCGGGCCTGCGGGTTGCAGAGCAGGTTTGACCCTGGTTCTGGAGTTTGGAGTTCAGGGCTTGCCAACCTCTTCTCACCTGTGGAGCCATGATTAGGTTCCCTCAGGATGGAGCTGCGGCTTGTGACTCATGTTGGCTCAAAGAATGGTTCGCAAGGCTTACCTCACCCTGTTACCTTAGGCCCATTGTCCCTCAGAGACCACCATACCACACACTGATAAGACCCCTTCCATCCACTTGTCAGACAGTAGCCAGCCTTGTTACCTACAAAAGGTTGAAAGAAGTTGATTAGTATCCATCATCTGCCCCCACCTTTGCCCAGTGTGTGCGTGTTTGCTTGTGTGTGTAGGGGTTTTTCTGGAGCAGTGGGGTCAGAAATCACAGATGTGGAAATTGCCCACTGACATGAACAGGCAATGGAAGCAACACTCATTCATTTTTCTTTCCTCCCTCTGTCTGCATTCAATTTTCTGGGTGGTGAGAAGACAAGCTACAACCTAGTGAAAGAGTTAAGCAGAAGGAGAATCAAGAACCATAAGAACTTACTGATGTGCCTGTCTTAAATGTTAGAGACTTCCCCATGTGGACTCTTTAGGGCCTAGTCCCACAAATAACATTCCTTCTGTTTTCCAGGCATGGCTAAGTGCAATGGATCAATGAGGTCCTCTGTGCCAAGGAGCTTGGGAAAGGCAACATCCTATAAGCAGACCCTTGAATGGAAGGGAAAGAACTCATGGGGCAATAATCATCAGGAAAATTACGAAAGGATGATACAATGGTTCTATGGAATATTATATGATTCATCTGAATATACTGAAAGGGAATGGTCACTAGGACATACTGTTCAGTTAAAAAGCATATGTGATTACCTCTGAAGCACCATCCAGGGCAGCTCCATGTCCCGAAGACGCCTCCACCTCTCATCTCTTCCTGCCTTTCCCCATACCCTTTGTCCATTATCACCGGACATTGTAAATCCTCACAGGGCCTACATGATGGAATAGAGGAGAGTATGGGCCATGATGTGAACCAATGTATATGAGGTGCAGAGGTGCCCAAAGATGTACTTACCAAATCCAATGGATGTGTCATGATGATGGGAACGAGTGTTGTTGGGGGGGCGGAGAGGGGGGGTGGGGGGGTGGGGTTGAATGGGACCTCACATATATATTTTTAATGTAATATTATTACAAAGTCAATAAAAAATAAAAAAATTAATTAAAAAAAAAAAAAAAAAAGCATATGTGCAACACCATGTTATTTGGATTTTTTTTAAAGCCTCAATCTCAAAGGCATTGTGCTGAGTAGAAAAAGTCAATCTCAAAAGGTCAAATACTATATGATTCAATTGCTATAATATTGAAACTCAAAATGACAAAATTACGGAGATGGAGAACTTATTAGCAGTGAAGGGGAAAGGGGAGTTTTTACTATAATGGCGTAGGTAATAGAATAATTTGTTGATGGAATAATTCTCTACCTTGGTTGTAGTTGTGATTATACAAATCTATACTTGTGATAAGACACCATAGAACTATATATATGTTTTATTAACGTCAGCTTTCTGGTTTTGATTTTGTAAGATGTAACCATTGGGTGAAAAGGTACATAGGAGCTCTCTGTGCTATTTTTTGCAATTTCCTGTGGATCCATAATTATTTCAAAATAAAAAGTTAAAATCCTCAAAATAATACCATATATTTCTATAGGTACGCATCTAAATAGATGCAAACAAACATACAAAACCCTGAAAGGATATACGCCATATTGATTGCTATGGTCACTTTGTCAGAAGAGGAGTATTTGGATTGGGAGTTGCTCAGAAGGTGCTTAGCCTTCTCCATAGTATTAGACTATTTTTCTAACAGATATGCATTTGTGTATTTTTGTATTATTAAAAAAAAAATAGATGTTAAATTCATTGAGTCAGCCAGAATTAACAAATATTGACTGAGCCTTTACTTTGTGCCAGACACTATGGCTACAGCAGTGAAAAGACAGACACAGCCCCTGTCCTCATGGAGGGATGGTCCAGCCACGGAAACAGCCATGAGATGGGTGCCCAGGCCAAGAAGCATCATGAGCTGCAGAAACATGAAGCAGGAGATCTTGTGTTCATCTCTGTGGCCTCCACAGCCACCATATGCCCAGTAACCACTCACTTACTCATCAAAAATTTGCTACACTTAATGCATTCATGCTAACAAGGTAGGCTTCCTGCCTCAGCGAACAGAAGAGACTGAACAATAATAATCTGGGCACTGAATTTGCATTGAGTATGACTTCTAAAAGAAGAGAGAGAAGCAAGCTGAACCCAGAGGTTTGGAAGAATGTAGAGAAATAAGGGCAGAGAACAAGGCAATTACAGGCCTGAAAGACTTCTCAAAAGCCAATTGTTCTACTTTGGAATTTGTGCTCCTGAGTGTGACACAGCTGGACTCAGATGTGACTTTTCTACACATGCCTCTTCTGTCACTTTTACTGAACCTGTGGTTGGCACTAGGGGTGGTCTATGCTCAGGAGACTTGAATCTCTAGACTGCCCATGTGCCAGCTGGGCCTTGAGCCTCAGCAGAGTGGCAACTCCTACTCTCTGGTTCATTGGTCTTACCCAGGTCAGCTAACAGGGAGTTGAAGACGGTCAACCACCACACCAGGGAATCAAGAGTGCCTACAACTGTAAGCAGAGGAATTGCATCCATCATCCATGTGGAATCTAAGCCCCCTCTTGATCTAGAGGTAGAGGGGACATCACCATCTCAGGGTCCACAGAATGAAGGAATGAAATATGGACTAGAATGGACTTACTGATATTCTATTATAAAACTATTATGATGAGTAATAGAAGAAATTTTAGCATCGAGGTGGAGAAAGTGGCCACAGTAGTTGCTAAGGGCAGGGAGAGGGTAGAAGAGAGGTGATGTGGGGACATTTTGGGGATTTTGAGTTGTCTTAATGATATTGCAGGGTCCGATACTATACTTTATATATCCTGTCATAACCCACTGAATGTACTGGGGGACAGTGCGAACTACAGGGTAAACTATTATCTGTGTAGTGCAGCAGTGCTCCAGAATGTGTTCACTGAGTGTGATGAGTGTGCCACAATGATGAGGGAGGTTGTTGGAGTGGGAGGAGTGGGGTGGGGGATGGGGGTATACAGGAACCTCTTATATTTTTTAGTAACATTTTTTTGTGATGTATATATCTTCAAAAAATACAATTTACAAAAATGATGTAGTGGGGAGTGGGGAGTGGGTTATATGGGAACCTCTTATGTTTTTTGTTTTTTTATGTTTTTTAAGGTAACATTCCTTGTGATCTATTAATTTTTTAAAAATTAAAATTAAAAAAAAACCACACACACACACACAAAAGCCAATTGTTAACTTTTCAGGAATTCTGTGAACCAATTGTTAAATCCAGTCATTATTTAAAATTAAATGACAAAAATTTGCATGTAATTATATTAAAAGCAAAGGTAAATACTCAAAATTCATCATTCCTAATTATTTTATTACATTTCACTATTATCTATCCTCTTGAGGTTATTTATGGCTTTTGTATCTATATGTGGAAATACTTATAACAGCGTGCTACTGCACATCTCTTCCCATCTCTGTGTTCAATGACGTCATGTTGGTAGCTTGAAATTAGTCATGGTGGGAGAATTTTCACCATAGAAATGGGCAAATACCACAAATCAAGGGTGCCTCCCCAACATGGGAAGTTGGTTGTTAAACCAGCACACCACTGGTAGGCTTCAGATCTTCCCCTTCAGTGCTGACCACAGGACCACAAACGCAGCAGATGCTCAAAAATTCCTTAATGGGCAGGAAAGAGGCCAGACAGAACATGAGACATTTCCCACATTCTTCCGGTGGCTCCAAACCATATCTTGTGTCTGGTAAGTGATATCCTTTCATGCTTCATACTCACTTCACCACTACTCACCCCTCCTCCCCCACCAAATAAAAAAAACAAAAAACCTCCTCTAAGGCCCTAAAACAGGACTCTCCCAATTTGACACAGACATTACCAACCATGGCCTGCTAGCACCACCATACAGAATGGCCATCAAAGAGGATATACAAATGAAAATACTTTCAACATCATTAGCCATTAGGGAAATGGAAATTTAAACCACAAGATGATATCACTACACACCTATCAGAATGGCTAATATAAAAAATATGACAACACCAAATGCTGGCAAAGATGAGGAAAAACGGGACTAATCCTATACTGCTAGTGGTACTGTGAAATGGTATAGCCATTCTATCAAACATTTTGGGAGTTTCTTATAAAACTGAATATGCAAATATCCTATGATTCAGCATTTGTACTCTGTTTTCATTCGTGCACAAAAACTTGTGCACTAATGTCTATAGCAGATTTATTTCATAATAGCTAAAACTGTGAACAACCAGGATGTCCTTCAATGGGAGATGTTAAACAAACTGACAAATCCAGACCATGGTATATTACTGAACAATAAAAAAAGGAATGGACTATTGATATATGCAACAATTAGGCTGAGTCTCAAAGGAATTATGTTGAGTGAAAAAAAGTCAATCTCAAAAAGTTACATGTTATGTGATTCAATTTATTTAATATTCTTGAATGACAAAATTATAGAAGTGGAAAGCAGATTATTTGCTGACAGGAGTAAGGCACAGTGTGGGGAAGGCAGGTAGGTGGGGCTATAGAAGGGTAACATAAGGAATCCTTTTGGTGATGGAAATGTTCTATATTGTCCCTGTTTCAATTCCAATATCCCGGTTGTGATATAGCTCTGTAAGATATTACCATTGGAGGATAGGTAAGGGGGAAATGATACATGGGATCCTCTGTATTATTTCTTATATCTACATGTCAATATATAATTATCACAAAATATTTCATTAAAGAAGAAGCCTAAGTACCTTCAGTGGGGAAGCCAGGAAGTAGCACCTAGAAAGATACGTGTGGAGAATAAGTCTAAAGCAGGCAGACTCTCAGATCCTCTCTCCTGCTATTTCAGTCTGCTAAGCTGCCAGAATGCAATACTAGAAATGGGTTGTTTTTTTACACTGGGGACTTATTACTTTGCAAGCTTACAATTTTGAGGATGAAAAAAATGTCCAGATTCAGGCATCATCAGGCGATGCTTTCTTCCCAAAAACCAGCTGTGGAAGATCCTGGACTCCACTCTCACATGGGAAGGCACGTGGCGGCAACTGCTCGCCTCTCCCTTCTCTTCCGGGTTTCATTGCCTTCTGCCTCTAGTTTCCTCTGGCCTTCTCTCTCAGCGCCTGTATCTTTCTCTCTGTCTCTGCCATACCCTCACTCTGTATTTACCAACCTTATAAAGGACTCCTGTAAGAGCATTAAGACCCACCCTGGGTCACATGCTACTGGTCACCTAATCAAAAGGAAGTTCCCACCTATAATAGGTTTCACCCACAGTAATGGATTAGCCTCAGGATATGATTTTCTGGGATCCATAAAAGTCTCAAACTACCACACCTACCCTAGGCAGGCAGGCAGGAGGTTGTTTATTTGAAAACAAGGGCCACAGGCATGACGTTAGAGCAGGAGTGAGGTTTCATGCCAAAACAAAGTACACTGGATCACTGGACTGCCTTCTGATGGGTGAAAAGCCTAGCCTTGCCTCCTGGCTAGCTCCCAAATATTGACAACATTCTTACCCCACCTTGGTTGGAGACTGGAGGATTCTCTTCTGGGTTAAACATTTGGGGTCTCCTGATGAAATGGCCATGTTGCCACCTGGTCTTCCTCAAGGAAAGCCCACTTTTCGCCAAGTCCCACCTAGGCTCATTGCACTTTCATTCAGCATTTTAGATTTTACTCTTAAATATGATGGATAAACAAGACCAGACATTTGAGAACAGCTTATAAAACCTTGCTACTCAAAGCATGGACCAAAGACCAGAAGCATGGCATCACCAGGGAAATTTTCAGGAGTGCAAAGTTTCAGGCCCCATCCCAGGCTTGCTAACATAGAATGTGCATTTTAACAAGGCTCTAGGGGATTCGTATGCACATTAAAGCTTGAGAAGCACTGGTCTAATATGAAAGACAGAAGTGAAGTCAAATATGTAAGGAAAATTCCTCAGAGGAAAAAGAAACAATGTAAGGAGTAGGAAAAAAAAAACTTCAAAAGATACTAAAATTGGTATGTTCAAGAGGAAAAAAGAGATTTTGCCTCTATAAAACAAGAACAGGAAGCTAGAAAAAGGAAAATATTCAGAGGCCAAGAACGCATACTCAGAAAAGAAAGAAAAGAAGAATAAAAGAAACAAAATTCAAGAGAATGGCTGAAAGACCATGATGAGAAAATTTTTCCAGAAAGGAGGATGAGAAGGCAAACAGATGGAAAATGGAAGACAAACAATAGATAGATAGGAGGATTTGTCTAGCATATGTAACATCTGGAAAATTAAGAGAGTTACAAAAAAGAAGGAACAAAGGGAAGAAAATTATTAAAGAAAAATCCCAGAATTGAATGATATGAATTTCCAGACTGAAAGAACCCATCAACTGACCAACATAACGAAAGAAAAAAGATTCATACCAAGATGAAAGAAGGTCCTAAGAGCTTTCAGACAGAGAGGAAAACAGCTCATATTACAATGGAGAGGCAAACAGAATGGCAAATACTAATAGAATACCAACAGATTTATTTCTACCAAAACTAGGAAGTACGTCCAGAGAAAAAAAAGATGTTTCTTAAAGTCTGAGCCCCAGTTTCACATCATTAGTAAATTGGTGGTAGAGGGCTAAAGTGTAGCTTAAGGGAAAGTATGTCTATAAAGTGACAAGCAGTGTGGTAAGTGGGCCGTAACGCAGTGAATGGGGAGTTACTCCAGTTACTGATGAACACCCATCTTGGCCAGGACAGAGCTCCCAAAGCCGTCTATTTTCCTTTAGGTATAAACCTGAAACACTCGGAAATCTCATCCTGGATGGAATTAGAAGTTACACCTCCAAGGATTTCAGTCCTGCTCACCCATGTAAGGAATCGCTCCAGGCTGAGCCCCGGTGAAAAATCCAATTGCACAATCCTACCTCATTCCTTGAATGTTTCAGGCTCCTTCAGGGGGAGGTCATGGGAAGGCCCATTAGGGCTCCAAAGGCCCAGAACTGTTTCTCACAAGTCCTGGAGTGACTGGACACATGGCCTGACCAGCAGCAGCTCGCTCCCCACTCCCATACTGGTTGAATGTTGGCCCCAAAACATACGTCCAAGTCCTCACCCCAATACCTGAGATGTGACCTTCTTTGGAAATAAGGTCTTTGTCAAAGTAATTATATTAAGGGTCTTGGGATGAGATCATCCTGGAGGTAGGGTGGGCACAGAAAAGCCACATGAAGACAGAGGCTGAGCCTGGGATGATGTCTGGAAGCTGAGGAACACCAGGATTGCTGGGAGCCACCAGAAGCTAGGAGAGAGGTGAAGAGAACATTCTCCCTCCAAGCCTGCAGAAGAAACCAACACTGCCAACACCTTGATTTCAGGCTTCTGGCCTCCCGAACCGTGTGGGAACCCATTCCTGTTGTTTTAAGATACCATGTTTGTGGCCTTTGGTTTTGGCAGACCTAGGAGACCAATACACACCCTCATCAAAGTGTCCTGCCCCCACAGTTGCCTCCACCTCACCTTGTGCAACCTACTCCTGCCTGCACCTGCCTGAAATAATGCAGGCAGCCCCAAATGCCTGGCCCTCTGCCACCATCTACACTGTACACCAGCTTTCATTCCTCAAACACAGATCTCAGCTCACCGTTCTCATGCGCTAAGGTGCCCCACCTCAAAGGCAATGAGGTCCTAATTCCCCAGCCTGGCATTTGTTTCCCACTCCATGCCTCCTTCCACCCTTCACCCCAGCCACACTGGACTCACCTCCCATCCCAAAGCACCTCCTGCCCACTGCCATCTGCAGACCTGCTTGAGCTATTCCCTCTGCCTCAAAGGTTCTTTCCTTACATCCTGTGATTCAAGGCCTACCCTGCTTCCCTGTGCTTCGAGTGTTCGCGCATCATACTTCATCAGTGACCAGATTTTAGAAGACTGAATTATGACAGACTCTCTCCAAGAGAGCAGAGTGACCACAGTATATTTAAGTCTGACCTCGGAATAGTCAGCACAGAGGTGAGTATTCAATTCCAGTCCCTCAGTCGAGTGATAAAGTCAGTAATATCTGCCCCCGATTATAAAACCCGACCACTTTGACGCCCTTCCCCTGTCCTTCAGGAACGCAGCGTGTTCCTCATTTTGTCAAGGTCACTGGGGGGAAGATGTTCTTATAGTCAAATGTGCATTAATCTGCACTGAAGTCATGCTTTCCTCTTTGGGAGTTAAAATTCATGCCATTTGCAGATGGGGTTTTATCTGTTTCCAGTAGAAAAATGAAAGAAAGGCCTCAGGCCCAAACAAATAAATTGGGAGCACCAGCCAGCAAGAAAGAGGGAGATCTGAGCTCTGAGATCCTTGAACGCAGTGCAAGTGGCCCCTTGTTCCTCTTTGACTAGCACAGGCTCTGTTGCAGGAACTTCATCATAAGTGCCATTATCACCAGCTCGCTCCCCACAGACGAACAAGGGGCTGGCATTCAGCAAAATAAATAGTGGCAACACTCCCTTCTCACCCACTGGTAAGGAGCACAGGCCTCGCAGTGTTTGGATCCAGCGTATTTTGTTTTTTCACCATCGTACCTCTCTCAACCTCCTACTCCTGCCTCCCAGAATCTCCTGAGAGACATGAAGACTGCCTGCGCTGAGACATAAATGAATCAATGCCTGTTTCATGAGTTTCTTTTAAAAGATAACCATCATTATTGGGAGCAGATGTAGCTCAAGTGGTTGAGCACCTGCTTCCATGCACAAGGTCCCGGGTTCAATCCCCAGTACCTCATCAAAAAAAAAAAAAAAAGATAACCATCATTATAACTTCCTCCCAGAACCAAAAAAATATTAAAAATGATGTATGAGAAACAATAACAATGAAATCCCAGTACAAAGAGGCATCTGGGAGATGGTAAGAGAATCACATGAGACCAAATTTCAAAAAGACCACACGAGGGGAAATAAGCAAAGACCCCTGATTTGGTCACCGGTAGGTACCGTGCGTGTGTGTTTGTATCTCCTGGCTCTCTAAGCAGTTCAGCTCCCCTAGAGAGAAATCTATTTAAACATCATTGTCCAAACAGTCCCCTTTCTTTTCTCACTCTCCTTTTTTGGATCTTGCCGGGGGTCAGGGGAAAGTCTTTAGAGAGTGTTTTCTTTTTTCAAACGTGAAGAGTTTTGGGCGAGGCGGAGGGTGACTGCACTGGGGAGGCCCTGCTCCCCACAAATTGCCTTTGATCCTGGACACGGAGCAGAGAGCTGGTGTTTACCGCAGGCGGGAGGCTGCCTCCAGTCAAACCCCTTCTCCTCTCGCGGCTGCCGGGGAAGGCTGACGTTGCCCGATGTGTTCCTACCTCCCTGCACTGGGGAGGCGGAGTGCCATCAATCTCAAAGGCCATTCCAGGCTCCTCTGCCCTCCCGGGGACGCGTCTCGGCAAAGGAGCCTCCAGGTCGTGCTCTGCTGACGGGGAGGGACCGCCGTGCTCCTGGGGTCGTGCAGAGACGACGAGGGTGGCCTGCGTGGTCCTGGACCGCAGAGGAGGGTGGCATCCCTTGGTGGGTTCGACACACATCAAGACTTACGACCAACTAGAGAATTCTCCACACTAACCTTCTCCAAATGAGACGCCCTTGCCAGGACCACCACCACACCCGAGGTCAGAGAGAAAGAACAGAGAGAGTAAGTCGAGTCCCCCCAGAGGTTGAAAGATGATCAGTGTTGGAAGGTCCTAAGGCCTTCAGTCTAATTCCCACGAGGGTCAGGTTTAAGGCCGGCACGTGCGCTGAAGGTTCGCAGCACTGAAGGCCTGCGGCCCTTAAGGAGCTCCACCTCACTGAGCACCCTCGGGCGTTGTCATCAGAGTCCCACAGGACCAGAGACCAGCGGCCAGCCACATGGGCAGATCTCAAAGCAGAGGCCACGATAAAGATGTGGATAAACCACCCTCGCGTGCTCACCCTTTTGACGAACGCCTCTAACAGCTTCTGTGCTCTGGGCCTCGTGCGGAGGGGCGGGCCTGGAGGGGTGTCAGGGCAGAGCGTGGAAAGTGCAACTCATCCCTTCACCAAGTCACAAGCTCCAGACGCCCTCCAAGCGAAAGGAGACACTATGACTCCTAGAGCAGGGGTCTCACACGAGCATCACAGTCACCTGGGGGGCTGTTACAGCACAGACTGCTGCCCACCCCCCAGAGTTTCTGCCTGGTAGAGCTGGGGGTGGGGTGCTGAGAATGTGCAGTGCTGACAAGTTCCCCAGTGAGGTCGAAGCTGGTGGTCCATGGCACACACACTGAGAACTGCTTACAGGTAATACACTGAGGCCCCTCAGCAGCCAGTCATGGCCCACTGTGTCACTACTGAATGAGGCAGAGCATTGGTCCACACGGAGAACAGCACAAGTAGGGCCCTCCGAAGCCCTGTGGCACCTACAACTGAAGGGAATTCCACACTGCAGTCAGCTCCAGTTGTGCTAGGGTAGGTGACTGGGTGCTCATTTGTACTTCAGGTTTCAGACCTGGCATGACATATCCCCGCTATGTCATGATGTAAAAGCTACAAATTAGATAATACACACTGTGCCAGGAACTTCTTTAATACATTATTTAATTCTCATTGCTATTCTGAGTAGTTGTAACAATAACAGCTAATATTTAAATAGCCCTGACTCTATGCCAGGTATTCTTCCAAATGCTTTAGACCAGGGGTCAGCAAACTACTACTCATAAACTCACCACTCGTTTTGGTAAATAAAGTTTCATTGGAAACAACCGTGCACATTCATCTACACATCATTTATGGCTGCTTTTACACAAACATAGCAGAGGTGAGCAGTTGCAAGAGAGACCAGGCAGCCCATGAAGTCTAAAATATTTACTGCCTGGTCATTTACAGAAAAAGTTTGCCAACCTTTGCTTTAGAACTATTAACTTACTAATTCTCCCTGGAAATTTTATAGGTGAGTGTCATTTTTAACTCCATTTTACAGATGGAAAAACTATAGCACAGAGAGGTTAACTATACTCAGCTCGTATATGGGGGAGCAGGAGTTCCAACCTGGTCATGCTGCTTCCAAAGTCACTTCTCACCATTATTCTCAACTGCCTCCTTTGCAAAAGTAATCAATAACTTGGCCAAGGTCTCCCCTAGAACAATAAGTGGTAATTTCAGAATTCAGTCTCAGTCTGACTCCAAAGCTGTGCTCATGACTACAATGAATCTGACAGCTTCAGGACAAGCCAACCACAAATAAATCAATTAAATTACTTGGCTATTCAGTGTAGGAGAAATTTAAACTTTTGAAAACATTTTTAATATGTTGATTTGCGTATGGAAGGGACAAATGAATTTAGCCAGAGGAACGCCTGGGTGGTACAGAGCAGGGGTGACCCTTGTCCTGATTGTCCCCAGACAGTGCCCTTTGTCTCAATTTAAATGATAAGTGACCCTACAATTGGTTAGAATTCTAAGTTGAATTTTAAAAGGCAAGGAAAATAAAGAAAGAACCTGAACAATAACCCCCTCCCCCAAGCCTTTCAGCATGCATTTTACAGTCTCACTCCTCTAAAGAGCCATGAGGAGTTGGCCATTTAATGAGGAATTTCCCACCCTGAGCTTCAAGGTGAGGTTTCCAAATCCTGAGAGAAGCCCAGGGGTGGCTTCCAGCCTTGAGTGTCAAATGGCACCAAGTGACATCATTCGAATCCATGAGACTCCCAGGCACCAAAGGGGTGGCCACTGTACCTTGCAAAGGAATGCCATGCACCCATCCCAAAGGGCAATGAACTTGAACTAAACAAGCCTCCTCACTGTCTGCTACTGATGTTGTAAAAGACTATGTCCAAGGGCTTCCGGCCTGAATAAAGCTTGGCTTGGCTGACCCAGTCCTCTAAAATGAATTGGGGGAAGCGGATGTGGCTCAACTGATAGAGTGTCTGCCTACCATATGGGAAGTCCAGGGTTCAAACCCAGGGCCTCCTGACCCATGTGATGAGCTGGCCCATGCGCAGTGCTGATGCGCACAAGGGGTGCCATGCCATGCAGGGGTGCCCCCCACGTAGGGGAGCCCCACATGCAAGGAGTGTGCCCCACAAGGAGAGACACCCCACGTGAAAAAAAAAAAGCACAGCCTGCCAGGAGTGGTACTGCACACAAGGAGAGCTGACACAGCAAGATGACGCAACAAAAAGAGACACAGATTCCCAGTGCCACTGACAATACAAGTGCACAAAGAAGAACACACAGAGAATGGACACAGAGAGCAGACAAGGGGAGAGGTGGAAGGGGAGAGAAACAAGTAAAAATTTTAAAAATCTAAAAAATATATATAAAATGAATTGGGCATGAGTACTGTGCAGGGTTGCCAGTGCTTCCATTAACAGGGAAGGTATGCAGGGGCAGCAAAGAGGGCCCTCAGCACACCACAGATGCAACCAGGGATTTATCTCAAAATGGGTGGGTTGCAGGGAGGAGGGAAGAAAAAAGGAGAAGACAAACGAATCCTTGGGGATGAGCTGCTTAACAAACCCATGATGATTGCAACGCCACCTGAAGAAGGACCACTGGATGCCACAGACCAAGCGTGAGTACCTAGACACATCCATAACATCTACGAGCCTCAGCCTATCCCTTTACAAATGGAGCTACTGCTCCACTTTGCTCCTAGTAACGACAAGGAATTGCTGTAAGGATCAAATGATGGGATGCAGAAGACACAAAGAGGACTTTGCACAGTTTAAAGCCCTATAGGAATAACCAGTATAAACCCACAGGAAGAGGATGTGGGTAATGATGGAGATGGAAATCAAAAAGGGCCTCCTTCAGCTTTAAGTACAATACTTCAATATTGTTTTGGGGTGATGAATCCATACATAATTTCTATAATTTTTAAATGCATAAACTTATGCAATATATACACATACAAGTATATTCAAAGAGTTGCAATTTAGATGATGAAAGCACACAATGCTATTTTTACCCCATTTGCCCATGCAAACCTTCCTTGTGGAGCCAATTCTTTCCCATCTCTTGGGAAAAGTCTTGAGATGGTCCCATAAATTTTTTTGGTCTATCTAAGCCCACAAAAAATCTGCTGCTCACTTTCAGTCTCAGAACTATGTCGTTATGATAAATAATACGTAATTCCATGTAATAGTCAAAATTCATTTAAAACATCACTTGTCCCTAGCTCAGGTTGCCTGAGTGGATTGTCCTAAAGGGAGAAGGGTGCAGATCCTTTATCTCCTTCATCTTCCTTCCCCCAGCTGCTCACCAGATTTCTGGGTCATGCAGGTCTGGGTGGTGGTAAGGGCAAGAAAGGTCCTTCTGCTCTGACATTGGTTTTCTCTGTCACAGCCGAGTTTAAGCCAGCCCTTTCTTGGGGGATGGGGTGGGCAACTCCTCCAGCACTGGGACCTCTCCTCTCCAGTTCCTTTAGCACAGGTCAGAGTCTCTACTCTGGCTGCTCAACGCTCTTCCTTCAGCTGCTGGCAGGGTTTCCCCAATGACAAGTCTCTCTGTTGGAGTCTCCAAACCCTCTTCCCTGAATGACATACATCTGGTCCAAAGGAAACAAATCCTGGGAGTGTGGGCTGTGTCCAGAGCAGCCACCTCACCCCCGTGCCTATCAGAGCAGACAGCCAGCCACAGCCTTTGGGCTTTTCCAGCTCTGGGTCCACATCTGACCACCAGGTCCCCAAAGTCTCCAAGCGATCCATGCCAAGACCTCAGGGTGGTGAGCTTGAAGTCCCATGCATTTGGCTGGAGGGGAAGGAGAAGCGCCCCAACCTATCTTGGGGTGGGAAGATGCAGTTAGGTGAGACTGTGCAATTCTCTCCAAGGATTTTCTTCCTACTTTCTACCTTCCAACTTCTCAAATTTTAACTTCTTTATACACTCCAGTGAGGCATTAAAAGTTTCAAAACCCATCCTCACCTATCTCCTTTGCCCATCCTGCACAGATAATCTAGTATATTTTACTAAGTATTATATGATATTAATATGCATCTCTTTCTGCACAGGAATAGCTCTGGTCCTAAGACAACAGACAAAGGTATCAAATATTACTGGGCTCTTTGCTTAGTGAGATGGAAAGAGTTCTCTCACAAAATTCTGTTATGAGTAGTAAAAGGACTTGAATCAAATATGCTATGTATTAATGGTAATTAATTCCGAGGGTTGAAACTATAGGTAATTTTTTCATTGTACTTCTCTATATTTAAAATATATATAATTTTAATAGGAAAATAACTTATTGTTCTTACTAAAAGAAGAAAAATCCTAGACAATGGAGAAAAAGAGAACCTTAAAAGAAGGAAAGAAAGGAGGGGCAAGGGAAGAAAAACATGGCAGGAAAGAAGAACAAGAAAGGAAGCTCTCACACCTTTTAAGGACAAAAGCATGGCATAAATAAATGACAGATTATTTTCTTTATAGGTATGCTATAAAAGCGTTGTCAGTTTTTGCATGTCAAATGCATGCACTAAAGCCTAAACCTAGTCTTGCAAATATCCACCTCTTTGAAAAGGGTAAGAAAGTATGCGAGACCAAACTCTGAACCAGGTTTGAGGGACTGGACTGGTCCATCATCGCATGAAGCCCAGCAACAGGCCAGCTCCAGTGCTAGGAGACTCAGGATCAGGGTCATTCCAATGGCACTGTGTCACACTCACACATTGTCCCAGGGATGGAGGTGATGTGGGAAAACTGAGAGAAAGCAGCTACGTAAGAGAGACCGCAGAGTCCTCCTGCATCCATTTGAACAGTAGGCTAATCGCAGTAAATCTCAGAAAAGCAAGTCTTGGCAGCATCTTGTTAGCCATCCACTTCCTACCACAGCCAGGAGAAGCAAGAACACCACTGTTTTTGTTTTTGTTTTTGCCTTTAATTCTAGCACTGGCTTCTCATTATCTGAGATAACGATAGTCATTTGAAGCAGGCATCAGATCTAAGGGCCATGGTGTGCCACTGGAGGGGCTTTAAGAGAAGGAGCTGGGTGGGGGATATTCTGTTTGCCCGCCCTGTTCCCCAGATCCACCCTCTGCCTTCCTCCATCTTGCTCAGCAACCCAGGAGGCTGACCTCTACCAGGTTCACATACTGGGCTTTCCCCCTGCATTTTAGCTGGGTTCAGTCAATGGAGGGTGCCTGCAGGATATGGTTAGGTGAGCAGAGAAAGAGTTGAGGTGTTAACTCATTATTCAGTGGGTCTATGGACCACCACGGCTGGCTCCCGTCCTGTAGCCCTCTTCCATAGCTTCACTTCTTGCCAGGGTCTGAGAACTGCTTCCTCTACTTGCCCTTTCAGATCACAGTGGCTGTAGCAAAAAGGGGTTCAAGAGAGTGGGGCAGAGTAGATTCTGGGAGATCAGTTGGGGATTCTTATCACCAGGAGAGAGATGGTGATGGATTGGTCTAGAGTATTTGTATGGAGATGAAAAGAAGAACATAGATTCCAGAAATATTTAGGAGACAAAATCTATCCAACTCATGGTGATAGACTGGACAAGAGCATGAAGGAGAAGACTCCTAAGTTTTAGGTCTGAGAAATCAGAAACTCCCTTTGGGGATGGAGGATGGCAAAGAGTCTCATTTTCTTCTCCCCGTTTACTATAAGACTGCAGGGGAGGCAGCAATATTATAGTAAAGTACTTGAAGGGCCTTTCCAGATCATGCATTTCAATGGCGAGTTCATTTCTAAACATCTCATTTGCATCTGCAGAATGGTCACATGCTGTTTTTCTTACAACACCTAATGAAGACAGATTAGGAAAAGCAACTTAAAAAACTTCTAGCTCTCTTAAGTTTCAAAAAATTAAATGTTAGATTTATAATTACTGTGCATTTTGTTTGAGAGAGAAAGAAAAACTCATACTCAAAGAACATTTTCATAAATCATGTCCATGATTAAAAAAATATGGTTCAAACAGACACAACTGTGCTTTACCCTGCATCTGTTTCACATACACAAATGTGTCAGGTTTACATAAACCACACTGATACAGATGAAAAATAAGGAAAGAAAAAGATAAAAATAGCTCTTATAGTATCAGTAACACATCTTTTATTATTATAATATATGATACCATTGTAATCAATCACACTGCTTATATTGCGTTGTGACCTCCAGGCCCCTAAAGGTAGAGCCGGCCAACATCCAGGAATCGATTCTTTCAACTTAAAAAAACAAAACAAAACATGTAATTTTGGCTTTCTGGTGACAATTTCAAAGATAGTGAAATTTAACAATCTCATCCCAAGTATTATCCAGATTTGATTTCAGAAGTATTTCTTTTAGAGAATACTCCCCCAGGGAAAGAGTGGGGAAGGGAACAACAACCTGTTTTCTGGTGCTACTATAGATAGATCATCTATAAATGGAACCACCCAAAGAGCCACTGGTAGCTTCCCAGGGCTGAATGATAACACTGTTGATTTGTACTTTTATCAACTCTTTCTCCTCTCTTACCGTCCCTAAGGAGCTGAGCAGACATTCAGCTGGAAAATGCAACTCATTTTATTCCTCAACTGAAGGAACATGTAGCATTTATATTACAATTATAAAAAGTTGGAAGGTCCATAAGGAAACTTTAGAAAAATATGGACGGCTTCCTGCAACAGCGACACAAGATGGCAACCACCATGGGCTCGGACAATTTATGAAAACCACATATACGGCCTTAAAATAGAATGGGGACCTAAATACTCAGAATCACCTCCCTTTGTAAGATTTGTAACAAAAATTAATATGAATGGAGGTAATAGTTCTAATGGAGTGGTGGACCCAAGAGCCATATCAGGGCTAGCAAAATGGCAGAATTCATATAGCATCAAAGTTGTCCTGCAAGAGCTTCAGCGCCTAAGGATGTCTAAGGAAAATCTGAAACTCTCTCAGCCACCTGAAGGACAGTGTTACAGCAAATAATCAAAATGAAAAACCACAGGCTCTCCCCCCACCCCATTTGATTTAAACAGTCTTCATTTTTCATAATAAATTTTCTAGGTATGTATTACAGACCCCAAAGTAATAAAAAGGAAGCTCCCATTCAAAGGCATTTTATCTTAAGATACTGTAAATGCCACTAATTTTTTATCCATTTGAAATATTTAAGTTGTGCTATAACAAATTTATATATATATATATATATATATATATATATATATATATATATGGACGTAAACTTTACCCCAGTAAGCGAAACACTGCTTTCTCATTCATTCTCTAAAGCACATTTTTCCCTCAAATTTGCATTATTTAAATTTCTCCTAATGCTTTAGTTTTATGTTTTGTCCCCTAATCAGCGTTAACTCTGAAGTCTATTAATCTATAAGCAGATATTTTATTTTTCTGCCAGGGGCATTCTACTCAAGGATAAAGAATTGTTCCATGACGCAATCATTCACCCCAGACATAATACGTCAGTTTTAAATATTTAAATCTTGGGGTTGCTTAAAATTCTACCTTTACCTTGAAATCCCATGTTAAAGCAGTTGGTATTTTGTACCTACGCATCAGATTTTTTCATTCCTCAGGAGTGGCTCAAAATGTTTAGATAGAACTTTGCTGTTCTTCTTTGCTTCAGGTGTTAACATTTTTTCTTCTACTTTTTCTTTGTGTTTGTCAATTGCTTATTGCATTTTCAGGAAAGTCTAGTGAAGCCTCCAGGGCTAGAAAAGATAGACATTTGTACTCCCTGGTTCCTCTTGATCCTATTACATCACACCTCATAATGTCTATCACCAGGCAGTACAATATAAAAGAGGAAGTCCCTGGAGAATTCTGCAGGAGAGAGCCAGTGCCACAGGAGAATGTTCTTCCTCACTTCTGTCATTCCACAGCTGAGGCAGGCAATGTCCTCACCCTTCTAAGAACTGAAGCAAATGACACGTGTGCAGACAAAAATCCCCCCTGACCAAGCTGCCCCTGGCTCCCTATCAGAGCTTAAGGACTGCTCCCCTATATTGTACTAAAAAAATCACAAATGCTGAGGGCTCTCGAGACTTCTGGACATTATAGGCAGAGCAGACATCCCCAGGAAACCGGTATCTTGGAATAGATGATAACTTATCTCCGCAATGTATCAGAGTTTGACTCATTTATAATTTTCCTACAAATGATTCTTCTGCCCCTTTTATTTGAACCTATAATTACCACTATACCCATTAAATATATGTCCCAGAGACTGAAATTTTCCAGCTATTCCTGTGCCGCATGAGCCTGGAATCTTAGCAGAGTTGCAGCTAACCCCTCCTCTCCAGTTCATTGGACTCACCAAGGCAATTAACAAAAGGAGGATGACAGACAACAGACAATGTCCATCCCAAAAAACAGAGAGTATCTACAACTGCAAGCAAGACAATTCCATCCATCTACCCCATGGGCTCTAATCCCCTCTCAATTTGAAGAAGAGTGGAATCACCATCCCCAAATTCTCAGGACTGAAGAATGAACAAACTTAAGGGGGGAGTGCAACCGTGGGCCAAAGTAGACTTATTATTATTCTAGTAATGAAAGAACTTGTAACATTGATATAAAGACCATGGTCACCAAAGGTTCTGAGGGGAAGAATAAGTATAACATGAGGCATTTTGGGGACATTGGAATTGTTTTGCATAATATCACAATGATGGATACAGGCCATTATGCATTTTGTCAAAACCTATAAAATTGTATGGTACAAAGTATAAACCATAATGTAAACTATAGGCCATGGTTAGTAGCAATGCTTTAATATGGTTTCATCAATTGTAACAAATATACCACACTAATGAAAGATGTTGTTAAATGGTAGAAAGTGTGTGGGGGGGGTGTATTAGTCAGCCAAAAGGGTATCAATGCAAGTACCAGAAATCTGTTGATGCAAAGTACCAGAAATCTGTTGGCTTTTATAAAGGGTATTGTTTGGGGTAAAAGCTTACTGTTACAAGGCCCTAAAGAGTCCAACTCAAGGTTGGCTTCTCACCAAAGTCAGCTGCCATGCTCTGAAGTAAGATGGTTGCCGATTTCTGTAAGGGTTCAGCCTCCCCTCTCTCAGCTGCAGGTTGGCGGAGGACTTGCTTCTATCCAGGCCTTCTCATCTGTAGGCTGCAAGCTATCAGGAGAATTGCTCATCTCTCTTCCCAGGGGCAGAAAGTCAGAGTTCTCTCCTCTGCCATGTTTATGGAGTTCTCTCTCTTCCTGTGTGTCTTCTTGAGTGAGTGTCCATTTATATATCCCACTGAGAGCGGGGACTCAACCATGATTTACACCATGCTGAAGTGGTCAAATCAAAGCCCTAATCTTAGCATAATTTAATCAAAGCCATCTCAGCTGAACCTAATACTATCAAAGGGGAACACACCCAGAGGAACAGACCAGTTTACAAGCAGAATCCTTCTTTTTGAAATTCATAAATATTATCAAACTGCTGCAGGTAGGGTTTAGGGTAATTCCCTATATTTTCAACATAACATTTATGTAATCTAAAGCTGTTTTAAAAATAAAGAATTATTTTTGTATAAAATAAAATCACAAATGCTCTGCAGTAGGCCAGATGGCACTTTTCTGCAGGGGAGGGACCCGGGGCATGTCTTCTTCCTTATGGCCCCTCCCTCACGGCTGAAAAAGCACTTGGTGATTAACTGGTAGAGTTTTTATTTTGGTTTCCTTTCTGGTCACCCATGAAAATGTGAATAAATGAAAATAAATATTAGAAATTAACACTATGAATTCCATCACCCACTGAGAGCTATTAACATTAGTATCTTTCTTGCCTGTCATTTTCTACGTGCACACTGATTTTGTTATTGTATAAGTGTAGCAGTTTGATATAATTGATGAATTCCAAAAAGAAATATTGGATTAGGTTTGTAATCCCATCTGTACCTGGTCATGATTGAGGTATGATTAGGGTGTTGAGTCCCCACCCAGTCCCCACCCCTTGGTGGGTGGGGACTCACAGATAAAAGGCATGGCAAAGGACAGAGTTAAGGGCTTTTTGACTTTGGAGTTTTGATGTTGGAATTTGATGCTGAAGACTTAAACTGGAGCCTGGGGAAGTCAGCACGCAGAGGAAAGAGAATCCAGTCCCAGGAAGGAAGGAACCTTGAAGCCAGAGTAAAGCAAGCTCCAGGAACATAGGAACCCAGGAAGCTTGAACCCTTGGAGACGTCGGCAGCCATCTTGCTCCAAATAGACTTTGGTGAGGAAAGTAACTTATGCTTTATGGCCTGGTATCTGTAAGCTCCTACTGCAAATAAATACCCTTTATAAAAACCAACCAATTTCTGGTATTTTGCATCAGCACCCCTTTGGCTGACTAATACAATAAGTTTAACATAACTATGATTACATTCCATATACAATTTTGTATCCTCAATTCTCTTCTCAGGAACATTTTCACATAATAAAATACAACCGTTTTTTCCTTCTGTATCATGATGTATCTGAAGATATTTGATAACTGGGTGTCTGTTTGAGCTCAGGGCTACACTACCTTGTTCTTAATACCAAAGTGAGGGTCTCAGTTCATGTGTGGTAAGACAGACGAGTGGACTAAGGAGTTAAACCAACTTCCTCAGTCTTTATTCTACTTTCATCATCTATCACTGATCCAATGCTTCCCTTGGAGAACAGAGAAATCTTCATTTTCAGAACACACTGGGTTTCTTTCAGTGTTCTTCAAATACTCATATTCCCTCGCTTCTGGGTGTTTGTACATTCTATTCCCTCCATTTGAAATGTCCTTCTTCCTTCCCACCTTCCCAGTCACTTGTGTATCCTGGCTCTTTCCTGCTCAACCTACAAGCCCCAAATAAATTATTACTCCCTCCAAGGTGGAGATAGGTTCCCTTCCCATGTGTTTTCAGAGCACATATACTTCCCCCATCAGCACCTAACACACTGATTATAATTGCCTATTTGCTGGTCTGTCTTCTCTGCCAGGCTAGATCATTCATGAAGACAAGGGCACTAAATCTTTCTTGCCTACCACTGTATTTTTGGCACACTGCTTCTACATGGTAGATATTTTAGTTAGCTAAAGGCTGCCAATGCTGTACACCAGAAATGAGTTGGCTTTTACAATGGGATTTACTAGGTTAAAAGCTTACAGTCCTGAGGCTGAGAAAAATGTCCAAATCAAGGCATCAGGTCTTTCCCCAAAGATTGGTTGCTAGTGACCCTGGACTCCTGCCGCACGGCAGGGCACAGTTGCAGTTCTGCCAGATCCAGCCTTCTCCTCTGGGTCATGTGGCTTTCATCTTCTTGCTATCATGGCATTCTCTCTGCTTAGTGGGTTCCTCTCTGTCTCTGTGGCTTTTTTTCTGTGCCTGTAGCTTTGTATTCCTCCATTTATAAAGGATTCCAGTAAAAGAATAAAGACCTACCCTGGGCTACACCCTACCAGAGCAATCTAATCAAATGGTCCCTAACGGATGTAATCTGATCAAAGGTTCACAATAGACTCAATTTAAGAACATAATTTTCTGGGGTCCACGAAAGACTCAAACCAATACAGTGGACATTAAATAGAGTTGTTGAGTGAATCGATGAATGAAAGCTCATAAATTAAGGAATAAAGTTGAAAGATTTTCAGAGTTTTCATGTTTTTAGATGGCAGTAGTCAGTGTATGAAAGATATGTTCCCACTGATTTGACTTGCCTGTTAACAATTTCCCCCTTCATCTGCAACCAGCATCTAAAATTTCTTTCTAGGAAACCACTTTTCCCCTATGGTTGGGATATGTGGATTAAATAAAGTTGACTCCATCTTTCATTTCCATGTGTGACAAAGTGGAAAATAAGCCTTGGGAATTTTGCTGGGACTACTGGGAAAAAGGATTTCTCTTTCTCTTTGGGTTGCTGAGTTCATAGACTGAGGTCTAGAGCTCTTGATAGACATCTTGCTCCCATATGGAAAGACCTTACATGAGAATGAAGATGACACAATGGAAAGCAGAGCCATAAGCTAGAGCCATTCACAATGGCTCTATTTGAATACATGATCATATTTTATCAGAAGTTTTACTACCTATGAACTTTTCAGGTACTTTTACAACTTTCTTTTTTTTTTGGCTTTATTCATTTTTTTAAAACTACATTAAAAAAATATGAGGTCCCCATATACCTCCCACCCCCCTCACCCAACTACTGCCCCCATAGCAACATTCTCCTCCATCATCATGAGACATTCATTGCATTTGGCAAATACATCTCTGAGCATCGCTGCACCTCATGGTCAATGGTCCACATCATAGCCCACACTCTCCCACATTCCATCCAGTGGGCCATGGGAGGACCTACAATGCTTGGTAATTGTCCCTGCAGCACCACCCAGGACAACTCCAAGTCCCGAAAACGCCTCCACATCTCATCTCTTCCTCCCATTCCCCACACCCAGCAGCTACCATGGCCACTGTCTCCACAGCAATGCCACATTTTCTTTGATTACTAATCACAATAGTTCATGAATAGAATATCAGTAAGTCCACTCTAACTTTTACAACTTTCAGTTATAAAACTCTATTTGTTTAGCTCACTTTGTCTTGGTTTGCTACCACCTGAAACAGACTCTCATCCTTCTATATTCCATTCTATGTAGTGTCCAGACTCCTCTCCAGACATTGCAACTTCCCTATAAGACCAGGTGGGAACTGACCACTTGGTATCTAGACCCCCTATTGACCCCCTTCCTCAGGAATTTCACTATTAGGTGGCCTCTTCCCTCATTACACCAAAGCCTCAGAGGGATGAAAAAATACCAACTTCTCCCAGAACTCTCAGAACTCATGGCTATATGGCAGGGCAATGATCTTTGATGCTGCTATGAAGAAACTTTGATAGGTGGCCCTTTCAAAATCATCAAATCTACTTTGCCAGACATTTCAGAGTCAGGGAGGGAACTGGAGAATCTCTTCCTTACAGAACTTCTGCATTCTTTTGGTTCTGTGTAACAAAATTTCAATTTCATCTCCAAATCCCTAAATCTCTGTGATGGTAAACACTGACTTGGCTGACTCTGTAGGACTCTTGCCAGCCCAATAATAAGAGCTGAGCCACCTCTAGGTGAGGTTGCTGCCTCCTTCACAAACATGGATATTGTACTTGAATGGAAAGCCCTGGGGAGAGATTATAAACCTCAGTCAGGCAATAGCCACACCCCTAATATCAGAGAACAACAGCAATCCACTTGGCAGAAGGACACCGACATGAGGAGTCAGAGAAGGAAAGTTTCCCAAACCTATGAAAACCATTTCTATCCAAAAGGTCCATAAATAGGATGAGAAACTTGTACACACACATATACACATGCACACAAACACATAAACACAGTCCCTCAAGCAATGAACAGAAAACAGCAAAATGAGTTTTTCCAATCTAGAAGTTTTTACAAGAGGTCACACAAAGGTGTAAAAATTAAATCCCACTTAGTTAATCTCATCCAGAATTATCTTTAGTAAAATTAATTAAATTATATGAAATTGGGACTCTCCTAGAAGCCGTTGGGTAAGTATGTGGATAGTTATTGCATCCATGAGATGTGTGAGAGGCATGAATATGGAGCCAAGGGTTGGGCCCTATCCACTTAAAGAAAACTCAGATATCATTAGACTTGTAACTCACTAGATCTCATTAATAATCAATTGGTTATGCTACAAAATGCTTTGACCATCTATAGCGCAATTGGTAAAATTAATGCCCAGCCACCGGAAACACCAAGTGTACATAGTGTTCTTTTTTTTTAATTTAAAGATTTATTTATTTATTTCTCTCCCCTTCCCCCCCACCCCACCCCAGTTGTCTGTTCTCTGTGTCTATTTGCTGCATCTTCTTTGTCCGCTTCTGTTGTCAACGGCACGGGAACGCGGGGGACACCTGTGCGTGGCACGGCACTCCTTGCGCGCATCAGCACTGCGCATGGGCCAGCTCCACATGGGTCAAGGAGGCCCTGAGTTTGAACCGCAGACCTCCCATGTGGTAGACGGACGCCCTAACCACTGGGCCAAGTCTGTTTCCCCATAATGGTCTTCTAATAGCCTTGAATGCCCTTGAGATACCTTGAATTTCCCAGAGAAAGGAGGGAATAAACATGAAGTCATTAATGACTCCACACTCAAATCTCCCCTTCCTTTTCCCCATGAAGCTATTACTTCTATTCCCAGGGGCAAATGACAGGGCAGTCCTCCCAGTAGTCAGGAGCCTAGTCCCTGGATATGAGTTCCAGCTTCACCATTTATAACCTGGATGGTATCTAGAAAGTCACTTAAATTTCCTGAGCTTCAGTTTCCTTGTTTGCAAAATGGTGTTGTTAATAATCATACCTGTCTGTGAGGGTTACTCACAGTACTAAGTAAGTTAGATAATGCCTGAAAATCACCAACATCATCACTCAGCTTCAAATTGGTGGCTTTGTTGAGAAGTATATTCTTAGAAATAATGTCTTTGTGGACTTTGGGGAGAATACGTTTTCACCTTAGCCATATGACTCTCTCCCTAAGCTTAGGAATGATGACATTTCCAGGCAGAATATCTGGTGGCATTTTTGTTAGACTGGAATGGAATACACCCAAATATGGTTTCCTTGAGGAAAAAAAAATCTAAAAACAGGAATAAAAAGATACAAGAAGCTAGAGGCTGAGAGGTTTGGCCCCAAGGGTATATAAACTCCATGAGGACAAGGGTTAGGTCTGTTTTGCTCACTGCAGTAGATCTGGTATCTAGCATAGTGCCCATTATAAATAGAAGATTGGTCAAGTTTTAACAAGTAAAGGGGAAAAAAGAATAAACAAGTGATTACTCATTGAATATCAACTGACAAGTCCTGGTCAGGGCCACATTACAGATAATCTTGGCAGTGTTACCAATGAAAAAAGTAGAGTTAAATGTCCCCTTATCTTGGCATCATTGGTTGACACTGATGTTAATGAGTGGCCTTGTTGATTAGAGGCCTACTCTTTACCCTGAAGCATGTGTGAATAATAAAACAACAAGGACATTAATAATAAACTCACTGCAGAGTCTCAAAACTGACCATGTCCCAGAACAATTATTCTGCATAATTTCATTTATAATCATTTCCACTGGCAAATGCCTAAATAAAGGAGAATAAATACATGGCATCCAACTGCTTTCTAGGCAAATGACAGATATTACTAATTGATCATGACACTTTTTTCTTAGCTTGTTCCCAGACTATTTCTCAACATGGCATTACAGCAAGCCACTTCCATCCTACTGGAGTTGGCTTCTGAGGCGGAACCATTCTGTCTTCTCTGCTCTAGATGAATTTCCTTTTATGCACCCCCCCCCAACACACACACACACACACTTTGTGATAATATCCCTACTTTCACTCAAGGATATACTCCTCTTCTACTCCTAATTTGTTGGCAGCAGTGACAATGTTTCCATCCCTGGGTTTGGGGATAGAGCACCTGATCAACTGGCTCATTGCATTCCCCTGGCTATAGAGACTGGTTAAAAGGATGCTAATAAAAGCCAGTGTTCTTGGGCTTTTGTTGAGCTGGGAGGAAGCCAACTCTCACTCTGATCTAGTTATAATCATGGGGGCTTAGAGTAACCAGGCAAACACACTGAGGAGCCTGGGAATGAAACCAACATGGTCAGAAGGCAGAGAGGATGGGAAGAAGCTAATTCCTATTCATACATTTGAAGTCACTGGATCCAGCCACACGAAGTCAGGTACTCCTGGCCTTAGAGATTACAAGTGAAAAATTGCTCTTTTTGCCTAAATTGGTCTGTTTTGGGATATAATGCTACCTGAAACCAAGAGAAAAAGATTTAAAACACTATCTATTCTGACACACATCTCTAACTCCTAAAGTTATGGATATTAGGAAAAGACTCTAGAGGTCCACCAATTTACCAACCCTGCAAATCTCTTTTTGCACATCTCTTCTCTAGAACCATGGAAAACTGCCATCCAATGCAAAAAGTCTCAATGTCCTAGAAGTGGGTAGAACACTAAAGAGACTACCAGACATCTAGCGCTCAGACCTCCCCATCCTTTGGGCCACATCAACATCCCAGGGCTGGAATACTCACCATCTTCCAAAACTAAACCTTTCAGGTTGGGGATACTAAGCCTGAACTCTCCATTCTAAACTACACACTTCAGCAAGCACTGCCTGCCCACCTATTTTTTCACTTGTTTGTTTCTTCATACAGTCAGTAAATATTTTTCAGTGCCTTCCGTATGCCAGACATAGGTCTAGGCATTTGGGTTTATCAGTGAAAAAACAACAAAACAGAAAGCCCCTACCTTATAAAGCCTACATTCTATTGGCAGAAGAGAGGCAATTACAGTAAACATGGCAATAATTAAATTAAGGCTGACAAGGGTGCAGATTTACCATTTTAATCAGGGTGGTCAAGGTGGGCCTTACTTGAAGGAGGCAAGGAGTGACCCATGCCGAAAGTCAGGGGGTCCTGTGATCAGTTTATTAAAAATGTTCCCCAATTTCTAGAACTTTTGAATTACTCACTGTTTCCAATAGCCAGCATTTGTCGGTAGTTCAGGGTTGCCTCTGTACACAGACCTGCTCAACTGAATTTTCTGTTAAGTGTTTAGGGTGGTGAAGGGCGGAGAGTTGCTTTGCTTTTGGCAAAAAGAACTTGAAGAGCAAAGCTTGTTGGAGGTAAGCCGACCGCACAGTTCGCCTAGACACCGCCCTGCTGGAGCATCTATTCCATAAATGTCTAGAAAACTGAATCACTATGAAAGTGAATTCTGACAAATGAGGGAGCGGGGACCAACACCTACGGGAATGTTTTTTTCTTTTCTAATAGCCAGAGATGCTGTCTCTGCCAGTGCTTGAAGCACTCCAGAGTCCTGGAGACCAGGAAGGCGGCTCCTTGGCACTGGACTGCCCCGGAGGTGGGTTTGCCTGAACCACCAGCCTTCCCCAGTGTGTTTGGGCTTTCTCGTTCCGGACCTGTCCTCCCTCTGGCTCTCCTACTTGAATAAGATTTATGTGCCAGCGTCATGCTCACCCTAGATCCTTTGAGGAAAACATAAAACAAATCCCAAGGATTCGGGAGGGAGGCCAGTCATCGGATACTGCTGAGGAAAGTCAGAAGCAGCTGCGCGGAGCCCCCACCAGTTCAAGGTACCTCTTCACCCGCGAGGCCATGTCCCTGCCCTGACAAAGCTGGCCAGGCCACCAGCCTGAACTTCATTCCAAAGGCAGCCTTTCAGCACTACTGAAAGTGAGTCTGACCAATGTGGCTGCACAAATCCCCCCCATCCCCATGAGAAACTTCTGTGTGCCCACTAAGAGTCCAGGCAGGATAGCCTGATGGTTAGGGCTGGACCCCTGGTCTCAGGGAACCCCGGGTTTGAATCAGCTCCCCTTCTTACCTGTGTGACCTTGGGCAGGTGCCATAACTCTTCTGCATTTTCTCATCTGTGAAATGGGGGTAATGATAATATCAAGCTTATATGGCTGCAGAGAGAACAAAATGATCTAATGCTTATAAAGCCCTTAGCACCATTCTCAGCATATCACAAGGGCTAAAAAAAAATGCCAGCTGCCAACATAATAGTTATTGTTGTTGATACAACAGCACACACACACACATAGCCACACAGCAAAATACATACCACTGCCAGGGACCCATAGGCTTCCTCCACCTTTGAAAAATTTTTCTCAGGAGGAGCAGTCCCCTGGAAATTTGATGAATAAAATCCTCCATTTTATTACCTTATCATTATAGAATGATTTCATTGGGGTGATGTGACTTGCACAACCAGCACTGGTTACGATCAGGCAGTTAACCTGTCTCTTTATGGAGAATATAAACCATACACATTGGCACCAGCCCAAGACCAGAGAGAAATCAAGCCGTGAAAACAGGTTTTTATTGAAAATATTCCTCCTGTTCCCCCCCAATTATGACCTGGTTCTCATTTCAGCACTAAGGATACATAGATTTTTAATCATGACCAGTGGGAGTCATCTGTTCCATCAAGAAATAAATCATGTAGGACCATGCTTGACACCATGGGGATATCAAAAACACACACAGTGAAACACACACACACAATCAGGACAGGTACCTGCCCTCAAAGAGTTCAACAATGATGGGAAATGGGGATAAAACAAAGAAATTAAACACAAAGTGGGAAATGGTGTTACCTGGTCCACTTTGGGGACACTCCTCACTGTGGAAGGACTCTAGCCTTATGTGCCATTCATTCAACCGTTAGTGACCACTTCCTGTCACTAAGGTACAGTGCAAGACAACCAGGTGGAAGCAGAGATTAATTAGATGGAACATGCATGAAAAAGATTGACTGTCCATGAGAAGTGTAGGGAAAGTGCCATGGAAGTTCAGAGAAAAGAGGACTTACTTCCCTTCTGAGACCATTAGAAGATGGAGTCTTGGAAATGTTGAAATCCAAGTGCAGCTGAAATAGCCGAACAATATTGGAAAAATGGGAGACACTCCAGAAATGCAAGGAGAAGCAGCAGCTGTGTCCTGGGTCTCCCCAAGGCCACAGCATACTCACCAGAAGGGTGACCAGATGAAATGACCCCCTTGACCCTTCAGCAGCCTTGGACATAAATGCAGGAGTCCTATGCATCACTCATAAAACTCACTATGCAAATACTGACCAACTGGTTATTGTCCAAAGGGCAGTTTGGAGCAAAATTATATTACAATTATATGTGTAATATGTATAAATACAATTATATTATGACCAAGAAATTGCTATTGATACATGCACCCCATCTTATTGAGATTTCCCAGTTGTACTTGTATTCATTTCTGCATGTGTAAGTATTTTAGTTTTATGCAGTTTTATATATGTAGGTTCATGTATCCATCACCACAGTAAAGACAGAGAACAGTTCCATCACTACTAGGATCCCTCATAGTTCCCTTTTATAACCACATCCACCCCTTCCTCTTCCCCATCCCTGAAAAAAACAAATCTGTCCTCCATTCCATAATTTTGTCATTTCAAGAATATTTTATGCATAGAATCGAATAGTACATATACTTTGTGGATTGGCTTTTTCACTCAGCATAATTCCTTTGAAACTCAACCAAGTTATCTGGGATATCAAAAGTTTGCTCCATTTTATTGTTGAGTAATAGTCCTTGGTATGGATATGTGTAACCATTCACCCACTGTGGGACATCTGGGGTGTTTCCAGTTTGGGGACATTATGAATAAAAGCTGCTATGAACATTCATGTACAAGCTTTTGAGTGAACATAAGGTTTTAGTTCACCACGATAAATGTCCAAGAGTACAAATGCTAAGTCATAAGGTAAATGCATGCTCAGTTTTATCAGGAACTGCCAAACCATTTTTGCAGAGTGGCTGTCTCATTATATAGTTTCCACAAGCCTACCAGCACCAGTACTTGGTGTTGCCACTTTTTTAAAAAATTTCAGTCAGTCTAATAGGTGTATGCATTTTAATTTTGTTTTAATTTTCATTTCCCTAATGACTAAGAATTCTGAACTTCTTTTCTGGTGTTTATTTGCCATCTACGCATCCTCTTCAGTGAAATGCCTGTTCATGTCTTTTTCTGTTGCATTTTGAGATCTCTTTATATATTCTAGATATTAGCCTTTTGTCAGATATGTGGTTTGCAAACATTTTCTCCCTCTCTGTACCTTTTTTATGCTCTTAGGGGCTTTTGCAAATTATACGTTTTTAATTTTGATGCAGCTCTATTTGTCAAATTTTTCATTTTAGGGATAACGCTTTTGGTTTCAAATATAGAAACACTTCTCCTTGCTCTAGGTCCTGAATATTTCCCCTTATGCTTTTTCCCTAGAAATTTATAGTTGTATGTTTTACATTAGGGTTTTGATCCACATTGAAGTAATTTTCGTATAAAGTATGAAGTTTAGGCCAGGTTCATGTGTTTTGCCCAGGGATGTCCAATTGTTCCAGCACCACCTGTTGAAAAGGTTACTTTTCCTCCATTAAATTATTTTTGCATCCTTGTCAAATATCATTTTGGCTTATTTGTGCATGTCTAGAGCTGGGCCCTCTAGTCTGTTCTCTGTATCTATTTATCTATTCTTCCACCAATACCAAACTATCTAGATTATTGTAGCTATACAGTAATCCAGACATTAAGAAGAGCGATTACTCTCAATTTATTCTGCTTTTTCAAGACTGTTTTCCCTATTCTAGGGCCTGCCCTTTATGAGCATAAAGTTGCTCATAGTATTCCCTTATTTTCCTTTTAATGGCTGCAGGGTTTGGAGTGATATCTTCTGTAGTATTCTTGATACTGGTGATTTGTGTCTTCTCATTACTTTTGTCAGTCTTGTTTAAGGTCTGCCAATTTCACTGATCTTCTCTAAAGAACTAGCTTATTGTTTCAATGATTTTCTTTATTAGTTTCCTGTTTTCAATCTCACAGAGCTCTGCTCTTACCTGTATTATTTTCTTCTATCTGATTGTTTTGGGTTTCTTTTACTCTCTTTGGCAGTTTGATATTATTTATGTACCCCAAAAGAGAGAAGGATTATGTTTGTAAACTGGTCATTTCCTTTGGGTGTGATACCCTTTGAGTGAATTAGATTCAGCTGATATGTCTTGATTAAATTACCTGTTATGATTAGAGCTTTAATTCAACCACATCAATAGGGAGTGACTCAGGATTGAGTCCCCACCCCTTGGTGGGCTGATATAAATGGGTACTCACTCAAGAAGATAACACAGGAAGAGAGAGACAGCTCTATAGACAAAGCAGAGGAAAGAGCTTTGATCCTGCAGCCCTGGGCAGAGAGGTGAACCATTTGCCTGATGGTGTGCAGCTGAGCCCAGAAAGAAAAAAGCCCTATGCCCACCATTTTGCTTCAACATGTGGCAAGTGACTTCAGTGAGAAAGCAACTTTGATTTGGACTCTTTAGGCTTTGCAACAGTAAGATTTTACCCCAAATAAATACCCTTTATAAAAACCAATGGATTTCTGGTACTTTGCTTCAGTACCCCTTTGGCTGACCAATACAAAATTCTTCTAATTTCTTGGTTAAGAATTTATATTAGTGATTTTGACCTTGTCTCTTTTTTAGCATTTAGTGCTATAAATTTTCTCCTAAGTACTGCTTTAGCTGCATCCTACATATTTTGATATGTTGCATTTTTTTAAAAAAACTTCCTCTTTGACCCATGGGTTATTTAATTTCCAAATATTTAAAGATATTCCTATTTCCTGTTTTTGATTTTTAGTTTGCTTCCATTGTGGTCAGAAAAATACTCCATATAATTTTTTCTTCTTTATTTTTAAAGATTTTTAGATTATATAAAAGTTACATCAAAAATATAGGCAATTCCCATATACCCCACCCCTCCCCGCTCATACTTTCTCCCATTAACATCTTTTGTTAGTATAGTACACTTGTTACAATTGATGAATACATATTGAAGCATTACTACTAACCATATTCTATAGTTTACATTATGGTTTATACTTTGTACCCCATAATTTTATAGGTTTTTACAAAATGCATAATGGCCTATATTCATCATTGCAATATCATGCAGAACTATTCCAATGTTCCCCAAATGCCCAATTTTATACCTATTTTTCACTCTCCTTCCCCTTAGAACCTCTGGTAACCAGTGTCTTTATATCAGTGTTATAAGTTCTTCCAATACTAGAATAATATGTCTACTTTGGTCCATACTTGCAATCCCCCCTTCTGTTTGTTCATTCCTCAATCTTGAGTATTCTGGGATGGCTATGCCCACATTGCTTCTAATTGAGAGGGGACTAGATCCCATGGGGCATATGGATGGAACCATCTTGCTTGCAGTTATAGATACTGTTTTTGGAATGGGCATTGTCCATCATCATCCTTTTGTTAGTTGTCCTGGACAAGTCTGATGAACTGGAGAGTAGGTGTTGGCTGCAACTCTGATGAGATTCTGGACTCAATTGGCACGTAAACAGAACAAAGATTTAAGTCTCTGGGACATATAATTAATGGGTATAGTGCTAATAAAGTTTTAATTCTTTTAAATTAGTTGAAGTTTGCTTTATGGTTCAGAATAAGCCAGTATTGGTAAATGGGTGCTTGAGAAAAATAAGATTCTGCTGTTTTGGGGTTGGAGTATTTTATGTATGTCAGTTGGTACATACTGGTTGATTGTGTTATTTATAACTCTATATCCTTGCCGAATTTGTTTAGTAGTTCTATCAGTTGCTGAGAGAGGGATGTTGAGGTCACCAACTAAAATTGTAAAGTTGTCTATTTCTCCTCTCAGCTCTACCAGATTTTGCTTCATGTATTTTGAGACTCTGTTGTTTGGTTTCTACAGATTTAGTATTGTTATGTCTTCCTGGTTGACTGATTCTTTTATCATTATGTAATGTCACTCTTGGTCTCTAGTAATTTTCTTTACTCTGAATCTACTTTATCTGATCATAATATAGCCATCCACTTTTTTTAAAATTAGTGCTTATGTGATACATCTTTTTACATCCTTTTACCTTCAACTTACTTATGTTGTCTTTGATGCGCATTTTATTTAAAGAGCACTGGGACAGTTTGAAGTTCTTTCTGAATCCCAAAAAGAAAGAGACTGTTTTTTAACTCATCCATTCCTGTGGGTATTTCAATTGGACTACATCAGTGAGGTGTGATTCAGGTTGAGTCGCTATCCTCTTGCTGGGCCTGATATAAATGGAGACACAGAGAGAGAGACACACACACAGAGGAGAAGGGAGTTCTGCCATATTTGATCCAGCCATGTGAGAGAGGACTCCAGGTTTGCCCGCAGCTTCAGAAAGGCAGAAAACCCCCAAGAGACTGAGAAAGGAGACCCAGGAAGAGACAAGCCCTCTGCCTGGATGCCCACAGCTGAGCTCCAGAAGATGGCATATTCTGAAGGGGAAGGCAGAGACCTCAGCAGAGATCAGCAACCATCTTGCTTTGCCTCATGACCAGACAACAGGATCAACAGTAACTGACTTTGGTGGGAAAGCACCTCTGATGGTGACTTGATTTGAACATTTCATGGCCTTTTAACTGTAAGCTTTTACTCCAAATAAATCCCCTTTATAAAAGCCCACCCATTTTTGGTACTTTGCATCAGCAGCCCTGTGGCAAACTAAAACAAGCACATAGGTGAGTCATGTATTTTCATCTACTCTGCCAAACTATGCCTTTTAATTGGTATATTTAGACCATCACATTTAAGGTAATTATTGATAAGTTAAAGCTTAAGACTACTATCTTATTTGTTTCCTCCAGTCTTCATTCCTATATCTCTTTTCTTGCCCTCCTGTGAGTTATTAGAATATTTTTAGATTTTCATGTAAATCTATAAGTGTTTCTAAATTATCTCTTTTTATAGTCTTCCTATTGGTTGGCTTGGGTGTTAAGCAAATATCACCTTCTGCTTGTATCGACATTTTACCACTTTAGGTGAAGTGTGGAGACCTTATTTCTACTTAGGACCCTTTATTTTCACTGGTTTTGAATATAATTTCTTGAGTATCAGATAATATAATTTCTGTTTCAGTCATCAAATATGACTTATACAACTCATAAGGGAAAGGACAGTCTGTGTTATGTACCTATAATTTTGCTCTTTCTATTGTTTTTTCCTTCCTTCCTGATACTCCAGCATTCCTTCTCTTATTATTTCCTTTCTGTTTGAAGAAATTCCTTTCACCAATCTTTAAAGGTAGGTCTAGTAGCAACAAATTCACTTAGTTTTCTTTTGTCTGAGAATGGTTTTATTTCCCTTACTTCCTGAAGGATAGTTACACCAGATACAGAATACACAGTTCGTAATCATTTTCTTTTAGCTCTTTGAAAATGTTGTACCAACTCCTGGCCTCCATGGTTTCAGATGAGAAATCGACTGTAATGCAAAGTTGTGTTGTCTTTTAGGTAATGTTTCATTTCTTACTGGCTACTTCTATGATTTTTTCCTGTATTACCCACCTTCCTTAAATTCCCCCTTTCCACTATAGTACATTTGTGGGTTTTTTGCTTACTTGCTTATCATAAAGAACATGATTTGTTTGGCCATACATTGTCATATTTATTTTTGATACTCAAGGAAAACTATTCTCATACTCTCCCATTATTCCCCACCTTCCACTAACCCTGGGAGAGTTTAGCACATACTTTTAACAGCCCTAGAATTTTGCTCCATTGTGACCCCACATTCCTGAGAGCTTGGAAGTGCTCAGTTTATATTTGATCAAGAATGACTTTTGATACAAAAGAGTCCCCATCCATGCTGGCAGGCAGAGGGATGTTGAGTGGGAAGGAACCTATGATGCCCATATTTAGAAGCCTCCCCATTTGGAGACAGACATGCTCCCCAAAAGCCCATACAAAACAGTTGTAAGCGTTCAGTGATGATGTTGTAACATAGATGGGAAACAAGTGAGACTAGGGAGGCACAGCAATTTCATTTCCTGAGGAGGGTTACATAGCAGAGAGCTATGTGGAGGTTTGTGAGGTCCCACCCAGATTCATCTCAAAAACATAAGCTGTGGTCAACTGATATGCCTGCCTTAGGTTGTGGGGGGGGGGACTGTGTGTTACAAAAACAGCATTATAATTGATGAAACATTTAGCAATGCATGGATCTGTCTTTAACTTAGAGGTTGCTAAATGAACTTTATCTGATGTAGGAAACAAGTAAAGAGACTGCTTTCAAAGAAGTCATCTTGTTACTGGTGAACTAACCAAATAAATTATTGTGGGCCTGAACTCCTTAGGAGGCTTTGCCTGGTTTCAGATGGGGAGACCCAAGGTTTATCCAATGTGGTTTACCTAATGCCACGTAAGTTAGCAAAATAATATCACTTTTTTATTTTCCACAGGACTGAAGTTTTGAAACATCCCTTTTAGTAAGAAGTGACTTTTGTTTCTACAGATGGGGAAGAAATGAGGCAATCACTGGTGCAAATCAATGAACAGATAGGGCCAGAAGATAGCCTAGTGATGCCCACTTTGCCACCTAGCTTAGCCTCACCAATCTTTCCAGCTGTGCTCAACTACCATTTCTTCCAGGACGCCTCCTGCCTTTCTTCCAACCCAACGAGACTGGCTTTTTCTCTGAAATCATCTTGCTATTATTCCCCATGCCAGGGGTCACAAACTGCCACACTGAAAGTTTATTTTTGCCCCATAGTCATGGTTGTGTTGGATCACTGTGTTTTTAATTCTTTTTTTTATATATATTTGTGGGTAAAATATTTTTTAAAAAAAAGGGGGGGGATATTTTCTATTAAAAATCCAATTTTTCAAATATTTGAAAAAATTAAAGAATATAACTGTTTCAGCAGGGGATGGCAGGCTAGAGGGGAAGAGCCCCTAGTGGTACATAGACTCTCTACCTTGCCACATCTTCCAGACCTTGACAGGTTTTGGAATTTGAACAATGCCATTTTTCTTCTATTTCTCCCCATCAAGTGTCATCAAAGATTGGCTTGTACTATAGCGTACATTTTTCCCTGTTAATCTTGTCTCCCCAGTGAGATTATGAAAGCCAAAGGGTAAGACTTATGTCTTAATACTCTTTTGCATTTCTGCCACCTTTCCACCCTCTCCATTGTAACAAATCCCTTCTCACTATCCCCATGCTTATATCCTACACTGGGTATAATGACATAAATTAAGATGCCTATCATTTATTGAGTACTTACTATGTGCCATCTCTGAGCTAAATACTTAGTATTCTTAACCTCAATCCAAACCACCATTTTTTAAATATATATTTTATTTTTTTTTAAGATACTTAGATTACACAAAATGTTACGCAAAAAAAAAAAGGAATTCCCTTATGCTCCACTCCCTACACCTCCCACACTTCCCCACATTAACAACTTCTTTCATTAGTGTGGTACATTCATTGCAAATGATGAACACATTTGGAGCATTGCCACTAAACATGGATTATAGTTTACATTGTACTCTCTCTCCCAACAATTCTGTAGGTTATGGCAGGATATACAATGGCCTGTATCTGTCATTGCAATGTCATTCAGGACAATTCCAAGACCCAAAAATGCCCCCATATTACACCTCTTTTTCTCTCTCTCTGCCTTCAGCACCTCCAGTAGCCAATGTCTCCACATCAGTGATATAATTTCTTCCATTGCTAGAATCACAATAAGTCTATAGTAGAATATCAGTAAGTCCACTCTAGTCCATATTTTATTCCCCAACCCTGAGGATTCTGGGATGGTGATGCCCACTCCACCTCTAATTGAGAGGAGACCTTGATCCTATACAGCTGATGGATTGGACTCTCTTGCTTGCAGTTGTAGACTTTCTCAGTTCCTTGGTATGGTGATTGTCCATCCTCACCTCCTTGTTATTTGTCCTGGGTGAGTCCAATGAACATGAGAGTAGGTGTTGCAACTCCATTGATGCTCAGGGCCCAGCTGGCATGTGAAAAGCCCAAAGATTCCATGTTTAGTGGCAATGCTCTTGGATGTACACCTACCAACTTTAGCACCAGCTGTAGGTTCAAATAGAAGGGACAGAAGAGGCATGTGTAGAGAAGTCACAACTGAGTTCAACTCTGTCACACTCAGAAGTACAAACTCTCACTGTCAAGGCACCAAACTTTGGCTATCTGCCATGACTGTAAGACCTGGGTGTCTCCAGAGCCCTTAGGAGCCCCACTATTTGGGGTAGTATCTACTTTGGCAGTCAATGAGATCCTGCTGAGATGTGCATAAGCATTACCTCTGGGATGACCTCTTAACTCACTTTGAACTCTCTTAGCCATATAAACTCATTTGTCTTTACCTTTCCCCCTTTTATTCAAGGTCTTTTTCCAGTTGCATTGCTAGTTGGTGCTTGGTAGTAATCCCTCAGTGCCAGGGAGGCTCATCCCCGGGAGTCATATCCCACGCTTGGGGGGAAGGTAATGCATTTATATGCTGAGTTTGGCTTAGAAAGAGGCCACATTTGAGCAACATGGAGGTTCTCAGGAGGTAACTCTTAGGCACCCTACAACACTAGGCTAAGTTGCAATTCATAAGCATAGTCATCAATATCAAGGGCCCATCAACAGACCATCCTTCTTCACTAGCCATTGCCCCTACACCTGAGGGATTGTTGCTATTCCACTTGAGAATGTGGCAGGGCTTCCCATGATGGAAAGTCAATATTCTTTCCATTATTGTGTGAATCTCCACTCACTGTGACAATGCCCCATGAACATTTGAACACTTTTATGTACCCTATATGTATTCCCAGGTGAACTTCAACTCATGTATCCTCCATCACTGACACCCCACACCAAAGATCCTCCCCTACTATAGTTGCAACCCTTTCATGATCCAAAACTTCTTCAAAAATGAAGCCAAGAATATCACCAAATACAATTGATAGGAAAATGAAATAATGATAGCAAACCACCATTTTGATTAGGGAGTGATTACCCCCATTTTACAGATGAGGAAACTGCAGCTCAGAGAATGTAAGCAACTGGGCCAAGGTGTCCCAGCTGGGCACACCTAGGATATGAACTCAGTTCTATAGGCTTCTCTAGTCCACATCTTTCTGACTGTGCCTAGATAGTTCTTAGATCCACTAGGAATAGCTAGTTCAGGTATGGTTTTTCAGCCTAGCTTCAGATGGAGTGTAAAGGCCACAGAAAGTTCCCCTGCTGAGATAGAGCAGTGGTTCTCAGCTGAGGGTGATTTTGCCTTCAAAGTACATTTGGTAATGTCTGAGGACATTTTTGGTTGTCACATCTATGGCGCAGGGTGTGACTGGTATCTAGTGGGTAGAGGCCAGGGAGGTGTTTAAACATCCTACAGTACACAAGTACAGATAAATATCCAGTCTCAAATGCCAATAGCGCCAAAGTTGAGACCTCTTAGAGACTCTATCCTATCTGTAACTTAAGGCCCAGAATTTTCCTATGCAAACCCTAAGCTGGAATCAGGTTGCAATTGCTTGCCTGTGGAGAACTAAATGTTCACTTTGTCCCCAGAGCTTTGGCATTCTCCATCGATTTTGAGACCAATCTTTGTAATTCCATATTACTTGTCGAGAGCCATATACCAAGTAATTACAAATTTTCTTACTCTTATTTAAGATAAAATTAGGGTCTTTGCTGGGGTGGATGATTCCATAGGGTTATTACAGTTTACTCTCATTCCACAGACTTCTGCTTTCTGCCAGAAAGAGCTTTTTAATAACAACCAAGAATAATAAGGCTTAGCAAACATAAACCACCTCTTGTTTCTCAAGATGTACTTTTTGCTTTTTATTTGTTTGAACCATTTTCTCCAATTACTTTACAATGATGTGATATACTCGAAATAGGCCATGGGATAATCTCCCAATGAGAAAATGTTTGAGCAGTTTCATCACATCTGTAGCTCATTTAAGGTTAATTCTATTACTAGATAAAAGTTAAGGAATTAATTCCTGACACAACCCCTAAGACATGGGGTCATGTGGATTCCCTGACTAGAATCTACAGACGCTTGATCAAAACACATCAGAATTCTCTAAGTCAGGATTTAATTTAGTTATGAAACTGAAAAACCTAGAGGATTGATGGATTCAAGAATAGCTGGGCCCAGGTGCTCAGAAAGCATCACCAGATCTACTGGCTCACAATTTATCTGCCCTATACCTTCTTTGTTGGCTCCATTTTCGCATTGCCTTTATCCTCATGGTAGTAATATAGCCACTTTTGCTTCAGTCTTCATCCTCAAAGCTCATAGTTAAGGGGGAAAAGAAGATGTTCCTCTTTCCTGAGAGTCCCAGCAAAAGTTTCAACATATTTGACTGAATCAGTTGTCTATTCCTAAGTCAATTACTAAAACCAGAGGAACATGGTGATGTGTCACTTGGCCAGGGCTGCATCATGGGGAAAGGAAGGCAGATCATGGCAACCGAGTCACAGATGACCACTACAGGAGGAAAACTGGCAAACCCATTCAGCACGGACTTGAGTCTGAAGACTCAAGCACATAGCAGGAGGCCTGATCTGGAGTGAGGAGCTGGGGTGGAGTCCTTCCTAGGCCCTGACTTGCTGAGTGACCATGAGCAGGGCAGTTGGCTCTCCAAAGACCTCAAAGTCCTTTCCACCTTAGAATGTTTTCCTCTGTAAATGTCTTCACTTCTTGATTCAGAGTATTTACTCCAAGCCAGCTTTTCAGTTAAAAACCAAATGCTCTACACCAAATACAGTAAAAGAAGAAAAACAGGGAAAGGATCAGAAATATTTTACTCCTGCTTTATGTCTTTTCTGGCAGTTACAACCAAACCAGCAAATCATTTAGGATAATCTGCTTGGTCTACAAATTTTACGGTAGCATAAACCACTCATTTTAGTAGGTTCTGATGAATACTCAACATCCAAAGGGGACTATACCAAAGGGAGCAGCCTGAAGAGGAAATCCTCCAGCATCTGAAAACAATGGAGAGGAAGAAGGAACTGAGAGAGAAACACAACTTCTGGACCATGCAGGCTTGTCTTTCCCCAAAGGGGGGAAATTATTTTCTTGTGGTCAAATCGAGTGGAATATAGAATTTTTATCAATATTATGATAAAATTATATTCTTTTCTTTAAGCATGGAGACTCTAATTGCTGACTTTATCCTCTGATGTGGCCAATTATGGGTAAATATATTGGCAGAATCTTGGTTGGGCTCTTGGCATTACCTACCAAAGAACTGCCTGGAAATACATGGATGCCTTACAAAAATAGGGCAAGCATGAAATGGCATGTCATGTGATATACTGATGTCATATAGTATTACCAAGCAAAGTCTACACATCTCTTAGTAAACCCATTGTCTAGACAATTAAGGGACTTTAGATGGTAAGGTTTATGATTTCTCCAGTGGATTCACATTACTCAGCAATTAAAGGTGCTAGCATGTGGCCATATTTGGGCAAGAATCTCAGAGCCAAAAACGAAATTAATAAAATGGAAGATAAATCCAAGGATAGTATTTCAAATGCAATCCAAAGATAAAGAGATGGAAAATATTCATTAAGAAATACAGGAAAAATAATGAGAAAGTTTAACACATATCTAATCAAGTTTATGGAAGGTGATAAAAGAATGGGAAGACACACTATTCAAAGAGATAATATTCAAAGAGCTACTCAAAGAAATAATTTTCAGATCTAGGATTTACCTTAGCTACATCATAGTGGTACATACTGCAGAAAATCAAAGAAAACAAAAAGATTTTTAAAAGCAGCCAGTGATAAAACACAGATTACCTACAAGAAACAGCCTTTCAGATGACTACTATCTGCTCATCCAAAAAAGTGGCCAAAAGGAGTGGAATATCTTCTGTGAGCCAAGAAATATTGCTGTAAACCTAGAGATATAGACCCAATGAAACTCTTTCAAAAAGAATGGTAAAATAAAAATGTCTCCACAAAAACAGAAACTTAGAGTAATTATCCACAAAATAGTAACCTGCAAAAAATCCTTAAAATGAAATTCTGAAAGATATAGCTGTGGCAGAAGAAAAATTATTCCAGATGAAAATCTGATGTAAGAAAGAAAAATTAACAAGGCATTTGTAAATATGTGGCTTAATCTAAACATCAATTGCATAAAATCCTGATTTAAAAATGTTAAAAGGGATGACAAAGCAAAAATAATAGCTAAAACAAAAATACTAGAATCTATGAGAAAAAGACTGCCCAACTAAGACAAAAATAATGATAAATTATAGTTGGGGAAGGGTGACCAGGGAATAAAAGCATCCTAAAGTTTGAGGATTATTTGGGAGGATAGAAAATATGTTCATTAAATTTAGACTTTGTTAAGCTAAGTATGCTAGTGTAATGACTAAAAGAATAAGGATGGAACACACATCCACCAAAGAAGTAGCAGTGAAAACTGGGATAGAGAAAAAAAAGATCTGAAAGATGGCAAAGAGAAGAATCAGAGGAAGTAAGACAAACCAAAATTACATAATAAGATAGTAGAAATAAATTTAAATATATCAGCATTCACAACAAATATAAATGGATTCTTCTCTCCAAATAAAAGGCAAAAATTGCCTGACTGTACCAGATCTTAAAATGTCTAACTATTCTATATATAACAGACATGGTCTCAAACTATATATAGGAAATATTAACATCTGCAAAGAGAAGGGTGAAAATCCACCAATATAACAAAATTTTTAACACATTTCTCTCAATATGATAGATCAAGTAGACTGAGATGTCATTAAAAAATGTATTCACCAAATGTAATGAAAGTCCCATGATGATGAAAGAGGTTGTTGATTTGGGAGGAGTGGGGTAAGGGGGGTGAAGGGGATGTGGGGACCTCTTATTTTTTTTTAATGTAACATTTAAAAAAAATAAAGAGAGAGGAAAAAAAACGTGAATAACACAACAATCCTGATTTGAATGGGATACATAAAGCATTGAGCATAGCAACCAAAGAATATACAATTTTTTCAAGCACACATAACACACTTATAAAAACTGGCCATGTATGAGGACATAAAGCTAGATTCAAAGCTCTCTAAAAAATGCACTTAAATTAGAAAATATTAGAAAAATATAAATAGAAAAACTGTGCCTATTTGAAAATTAAAAATAAACAACTAATGGGTCAAATAAGAAGTAATAATAGAAATCAGAAAAATACTTTAAATTATGGGAGGCAGCCAAAGCAGTATTTATAGGGGAATTATAGCTTTCAATGCTTCATTAGAAAAATAAGAAAGGCTCAAATCAATGAGCCAAGTATCCAACTAGCAGATACAGGGGGGAAATATCAGAATAAAAACAAAAACGATAGAAGAAATACAAAATAAAGATTAAAAGCAAATAATTATAAAGTAGGAAACACATAAAAGTGAAGATCAACAAACCTAGAAGTTGGTCTTTGAAAAGACTAGTAAACAGAACATTATTATCCAAGATTAATCAATAAAAACAGAGATGATGTACAAATAAATAGGACTACAAATGTTACAGAGTTTAATAGTTAATAAGAGGTCATTATGGGCAACTTCATGCCAACAGAGCTATAAATTTTGAGTAAATGGATAAATTTCCAGAAAAACACAGTCTACCAAAATTGACGCAAGAAAGAAAAGTAGGAATAATCTGTTAAATCTTTTAAAAATCATATCAATAGCTTAAAATGTTAAAACAAAGAAACTGTTAGACCAGATGGCTTTATAGGCATGTTCTACCAAATAGATAGGAACAGATAATTCCAAATTTATACAAACTCTTCCAAAGAATTTGTTTTATTAGGCCAACCTAACCTTGATCCCAAACAAGACAAAGATAGTACAACAGGCCCATTTCACCCATGAGAATAAATTTTAAAATGTAAACCAATTACTAGCCAACCAAATTCAGAAATATATAAAAACAATAAAGACCCATTACCAAATTGAGTTTGTCCAAGAAATAAAGTTCTCCAAATTAACAAATAAGGAAAAAAAACATGATAATCTCAGTAAATGCAAAACAGACTTTCCATAAAATTCAATCCAATTGGGGCATCTATCACAAAACTATCACAAAGAAGATCCTGAACAGCAAAACGTTGAAAAGTATTCCATCTATAAATATTTTTAGAAAATAATATGGGAGAATAACTTAATTAATTCAGGAAAGGAAGCATTTTTTAACTGACCCAATAAGCATACTCCATAAAGGAAAAGAATGAAAATTTTGACAGCTTTAAAATTGAGAACTTCTTTCATGAAAAATAACAAAGTGGGAGAAGATTTTAGTAACATATAGCCAACGAAAGATAAGTATCAAGGAGAGATAAGGAATTTTTATAAATCAGTAATAAAAATCCATAACAACAGAAAAAACTCATAAAAAGGCATTTATAGGAAGGAAATACATAGAACATAAACATTTTAAAGTGGTCAATCTCAATTTGTAATTATGTAAGTGTGAATTGCAGCCACTTTGAGATATGATTTTGGACTGGCCATAATTAAAATTGGACAGTACTACAAGTAGACAAGGATGAGGAGCATTGAGAATTCTCATTACCATACTGATGAGAATATGAATTGTTATAGCCACTGTCTGAAACATCTTGGTATTACTCAGTAAAGTTAACTATGCACAAATTGCAAGACCCAGAAATTCCCATCACTGGGAGGAAAACTCTTGTCCGTGTGCCAGGGTACATATACAAAAATGACATGGCAAGATTGTTCAAAAAAGTGAAAAACTGGAAACAACCCAAATGTCCAAAAAGATAAATTGTGCTTCATTCCTACAATGGATAATATATACCATATATAGCACATTAAAATGAATAAACTAGACCTGCATGTTTAAAATGGATGAATTGCAAAAGCAGTGTGCAAAAGCAAGTTACAAATGACATAATCCATTTACATCAGGTTCAAATTCAGACAAATTAATAGATCCATTATTTAGTGCTATGTAAATAGTGGCAAAATCATAAAGAAAACTAAGGGAATGAGAAAATCAAAATTCTGAATATCAATTACCTTTGGTGGAAGGGGAAAGCAAAACGCCATCAGGGAGGTACCTACAGAGGACCTGGAAAATACTGGAAATACTTCATTTATTAACCTGGGTGCTAGGTCCCTATGGTTTGTTTTATTATTCATCTTTTAACAGTGGAAACACATTTTAGAAATCTTTGTATGTATGAGATTTTATAATTTAAAAAGCATTTAATAAAGTGACAGAGCCTTTTCTCAATTTCTAAATAGAAGCAGGTTAATTTTTTAATATGTTTGAGTGTTTTTAAAATGTCTTAAGCCAACCAGTAGCACTGTGTTCTTGGTAGCAATGCTATAATTCCCAATCAAATTAAGATTAAGATAGTGGTATCATTACTATTATTTAACATTCTCTATGATATAGCCAGCAAAACTGGATAATATTTAATAAAAAGTAAAAGTATTAGGAACCAGAGCAGAGCTAAAAATTTTTATAGGTTATATTCTTTTTCGATCTGGAAAATCAAAGGGAAGCAGTTAAAAAAAACAAATAAATAGAACCAGGAAGAGAATTAAATAAGTTCCCCTGGATCAAAATTAGTATACAAAAATAAATAAAGTTTTATGCAATATATGAGTAGAAACACACCAGGAAAATAACAGATTAAAAAATACCTTAACAACACAAAACACCTAGAAATATAAAACAAGACATATACAGGATCTATCCAAATAAAACTATAAAAATATGCCGGGGTATGAAAAGAAGATAAATTAAGAGATTTACCTTGGAATCCTTTGGATGGAAAGACATAATATTATACTGACATCAATTTTCTTCAAAACGAGTCTTTAAAATAAATACCGCCTCATTATTTTAGAACTTGATCAAATTGTTCTAAAGTTAATCTGAAGAATAATCAGTGAAAATCACAAAGATGATATTTTTAAAAAGGAAGATTAATGCTATGGCAGGGATTTATCAAACAACCAGATATTGAAATACATCATAAAATTTTGGTGACTAAAACATATGGCATTTTATTCAGATTACAAGGATGCTGTACCAGTATTTCACTGAAGCACATTTGATATAATAGAAGAAATCTAAGTTTCTATCAATATGAACCCAGTTAATAAATAATGTTATAGTAGTATACTGAAATCCTAGACAAACATTAAAAACTGATATAACAATTAATCCATATCTAGATACCTCATATTAAAACTACAATATGGAGAGAACCAGCAAGATGGCGGTGGAGTAAGGAGCTCCTAGAGTCAGCTCCTGCTCCAGGGCAGTTAGTAAACACCCAGAGCTCTCTGGAGCTAGCTGAAGCACCTGTCTGGGGGCTCTGGGAGGCCAGAAGAGCATCATGCAACATACTTGAAGGAGTAGAGGAAGGAGATGCCCGTCTGCAGAGACTGGTAAGTAGAGCGCTCCATGCCACAGAGGCCGGTGCCCATCCTCCACCGGAGGCACAAGCCCCTTTGGGAGCTGTTCTGCAGCTGGAATTGAAAGCTCCACTTCCCTAAAACGGGGCAGGAAGAGACAGTTGGACACCAATTTCAACTATGATGAGGAAATTCAGTGGGCTACAGTTGATCCTGAGAATAGCTAAGGTTTGAGCTTGTCCAGGTTAGAAAGAGGCTGGGAGCTGCCATCTTCACTCTGCGCTTGGAACGAGGGCAAGTGGGGCAGACTGAAAATCCCAGAGCTGGAGGGGACCAGCTTCTTCCCATCCATATCAGATTGCAGGTCTAGCCTAGGCCCCAGTGCCACATCCAACAGGGAGGAAGCTGCGGGGACCTGCGCCAGCCTCTCCGGGAAATTACCAGCCAAGCCACGGAGGTCAGTGATTATCCTGCTCTGGCAGCATGAGCTACCCCAGGAGCTGTTCTGTGACGGGAATTGGAAGCTCCATTTCCCAGAAACAGGCGAAGAGGATACGATTGGCTGACGATTTCGGCTATAGATTGGGAGACTTGGCTGGCTAAGAGATAACCCTGGGCAAGGCTGGGGAGAGAACCAGCCCAAGTCAGAGAGAGGACAGTAGCCATCATTCTTACCGCACCCCCAGTCTGAGAGGAAGCCAGACTGACTGAAACTCTCAGTGTCAGCAGGAACCAATTTCTTTCATGCAGATCAGCCTGCAGCCCTAGCCTAGGCTTCAGCCCTGCCTCTGGTAAGGAGGTGGCTGAGGAGCCCTGCACCAGCCTATACAGATAACTGTAGGTAACTTTGGCTAGCATTGACTGAAAATCAGAAGTCTACTAGGGCAACTGCGGTCATCTTGGACCTGCACTGCATAAATTGCTGCCCACACCTGCAGCTCCATCCCTGCCCCAGGCAGGGGAGAAAGGGATGTGAAGATTCATCTGTCTCTCTGGGCAACTACAGTCTAGGCCTACACGTGGATTATCCCACATAGCTGTGACTTTGTCCCTACCCCTGGCAAAGAAGAAAGTTGGAAGAAACATCATTGGTCCCTGGTGTAATGAGGGCAGCTTGAGCCTCCACAGCTTACAGTACCAACTACATGCTTGGCTCCTACTGTGCAACCAGCAAGGGAGAAATGATAGGAAGCCCTAAACTAAAGAGAAAAACTGCACCCAGAATAAATTCTCTGGTAAGCCAGATGCGAAGACACCAACCAAAAATTACAATCTCACACCAAGAAACAGGAAGCTATGGCCCAGTTAAAGGAATAAGATAAGCCTCCAGATGACATAAAGGAGATGAGACAACTAATTATAGATGTTCAAACAAATCTCAATAAATTCAATGAGATGGCTAAAGAGATTAAGGATATTAAGAAGACATTGGATGAGCACAAAGACGAATTTGAAAACATACACAGAAAAATAGCAGATCTTATGGGAATGAAAGGTGCAATCAATGAAATTAAAAAAACATTGGAATCATATAATAGCAGATTTGAGGAGGCAGAAGAAAGGATTGGTAAGCTTGAAGAAATGGCCTTGGAAAGTGAACATACAAAAGAAGAGATGAAGAGAAGAATGGAAAAAATTAAACAAGGTGTCAGGGAACTAAATGACAGCAAAAGATGTGCAAATGTATGTGTCATGGGGGTCCAAGGAGGAGAAGAGAAGGGAAAAGAGACAGAAGGAATATTTGAAGAAATAATGGTAGAAAATTTCCCAACCCTATTGAAGGATGTAGATATCCCTGTCCAAGAAGCACAATGTACTCCCATCCCAAAAAATCCAAAAAGACCAACTCCAAGACACATACTTATCAGAATGTCAAAGGTCAAAGACAGAAAATTCTGAGAGCAGCAAGAGAAAAACAATGCATAAAATATAAGGGATATCTAATAAGATTAATTGCTGATTTCTCACCAGAAACCATGGAGGCAAGAAGACAGTGGTCTGATATATTTAAGATACTACAAAAGAAAAACTTCCAGCCAAGAATGTTATATCCAGCAAGACTGTCTTTCAAAAATGAGGGCAAAATTAGAATAGTCACAGATAAACAGAAACTCAGAATTTCTAAGCAAGAGACCAGAATTTCAGGAAATACTAAAGGGTGTGCCAGAACCTGAAAAGAAATGACAGGAGAGAGGGGCCTGAAAGAGAGTCTAGAAATGAAGACTATATCAATAAAAGTAACTAAAAGTGTCAAAAGAGTAGTAAAATTAAGATATGACAGTTAAAGCTCAAATAGGAATAAACTTAACCAATGATATAAAGCACTTGTATTCAGAAAACTGCAACTCAATGTTAAAACAAATCAAAAAAGCCCTAAATAACTGGAAGAACATTCCATGCTCATGGATTGGAAGACTAAATATCATTAAGATGTCAGTTCTACTCAAATTGATGTACGGATTTAATGCAATCCCGATAAAAATTCCACCAACATTAAAGAAAAAATTGAAAACAAAATCATTAAATTTATTTGGAAGGGTAAGGAGTCCTGAATAGCCAGAAAACACCATAAAAAGGAAAAGTGAACCCTCATCTCCAGACTTTGAATCATAATACCTACCTATAGTGGTAAAATAGCATGTTACTGGCATAAAGACAGACACAATAGACCAATGGAACCAAATTTATGGTTCAGAAACAGACCCTCACAGGAATGGTCAAGTAATTTTTCACTAGCCTGTCAAACTGGCACAGCTCAGGCAGAACAATCCGTTCAACAAATCGTGCTGAAACAACTGGACATCCATTGCTGAAAGAAGGAAACAGGACCCCTATCTCATATCCTATCCAAAAAGTAACTCAAAATTGATCAAAAACTAAAAAAAAAAAAAAAAAAAAAGAACCATAAAACTTCTAGAAGAAAGTATTGGAAAATATCTTCAAGACCTGGTGGTAGGTGGTAGATTCTTAAAGGAGATAAGAGAAGGACTGAGTGGACTACTGATGTTTAATGTATGTAGAAGTTTTAATTAACTTTATTGTAAAATTGTGGAAATGTATAGAGTGAATGGTAACACACAGTAACAGTTAGTTTATAAATGGGGATGTGACTGAAAATGATAGTCTAGTTACATAAATGCCAACTGACAGAATGGCTGAGAATAATCTGGGAACTGGACAGCACAGTAAACCAAAAGGTGGGTGAAAATTGTGGTTGATGGTACAGATGTAAGAGTGTCCTTTGTGAGCTACAACAAATGTATATCACTACTGCAGAATGTTGGGAATGTGGATAAGCATGGGAAAAATACAGCTGGAGTGACCTATGGACTGTGGTTAGTAGTAATAATATAATATTCTTGGATCTATGCAAAAGATGTACATTGTTGATACTGAGGCAGTATGGAGAAAGTGAGCCAAATGTATGCTATGGACATGACAATAATCAGATGATGTTATTTTATCTGTGGCAAATGACACACCACATTGTAGTGTGTTGATGGAGGGATGTTGTTTGGGAATTATGCACATGTGCATGATTGTTTTATAAGTTTACAGCTTCTGTCATAAAAAAAAAATTTAAAAAATAATAATAGGGTGGGTTGGCGGAAAAACAGACCAAATGTAGGAAAAGAACTATGATTAGTAGTAAGATTTTGATAGTGTTCTTTTGTAGTTTGCAACAAATGTCTCATGACAACACAAAGTGTTGGTGGAGGGTTGATGTATGGGACCCCTGTATGACGTTATGCATGTTTGCTTTGTAAGTTCACAACTTTTACTATACACTTAATTGTTTATGTATGTTCATATATAAATGATATAAAGATAATAATCAGATTGGTTAGGGGAAAAATACTTTGTTTAGTAGTAACATTTTGATAATGTTCTTTAATCATTAGTTAAAAAGGTTTAAAAACAATGCAAGTTATTGGTGGTAGGGTGAGATGTTATATATGTTTGTTTGATGTTATATGTTTGTTTTTTAAGTTCACAACTATTATACATTTATTGTTTATGTATGAGTGATATATTTCAATTTTTTAAAGTTTAAAAAAACAAAAATCTACAGTATGCCAAAGACAAAGAGCAATTATCTCAGAATCAAGTCAGCAGAATGCAACAACCAAAGATGGCATTTTAACTGGCAGCAAACTTCTCAAAAACAACAGGATAGGCCAGAAGAAAATTGAATAATATACTAAAAATAGTGAGCAAAAATAAATAGTAAGCCTAGAATTTTCTCCTCAAGTAAATTACCATTCAAGAAAAGAAAAAAGAAAAAATAGTTTCACAGAAAGCGTGCAAGAATTTACCACCCAGAGACCACTGCTAAAAGAACTAACAACGAATGGATCACAAAGAGAAAGAATTTAAACCCTATAGGAGACAGCAAGCAGTGAACAAATTAGGAAAAGCAAAACTAAGACCTGAGTGCATAAATATTAATTACTAATTTTGTAAAAAAAGATGAGACAAAACATGAAATTACAACATACAATAAAAGGGGATGATGAGAGTTAAAACATATTACATTTATTTCAAATTTAAGTTAAGCAGGGAGACGGGGGAAAGAGGTGTGATACTGGGATATTTTCGGGACTTGGCGTTGTCCTGAAAGACACTGCAGGGACAGATGCAGGCCATGATATATCCTGCTATAATCCACTGAATGGACTGGAAGAGAGTATAAACTACAACATAAACTATAATCCACGCTGTGTAGCAATACTACAGAATGTACTCATCAAATGAAATGAATGTACCGCACTAATGAAAAAAGTTGTTTTTGTGGGAGGAATGGAGGGTGTGGGGAGTGGGGTATATGGGAACCTTATATTTTTTATTGTAACATTTTGTGTGATTTCTGTATCTTTAAAAGAAAAAAATAATACATATAAAAATAAATTAAAAATAAACTATATGGCTGACTCTTTTAAAAATATAAAAGAAATATATAACTTGCAAACCAATGAAGGGATAAAAGAAAAAATGCAAAGAAATGAAATCAAGGAATTCAATAGAAAGAAGGAAGAAAAAATCATAATAAACAAGGTAAAGAAAAAGCCCAAATATATTTAACTTACATCTAGTTAGGACATAGAATGCAATGATGAACCACTTCTCATTACATCAACAAGCACCAAGACTTATTATTGTAGAAATGGAAGAACTTCTAACAATGACATAAAGATAGTGGTTATCAAAGGTTCTGAGGGGAAGGGGAAGGAAGAATAGGGGGAACATAGGGCAATTTTAGAGCATTGAAATTGTTCTGCGTGATTTTTCAATAACAGATACAGACCATTATACATTTTGTCAAAGCCTACAAAATTATATGGTGCAAAGTGTAAACCATAAGGTAAACTATAGACCATTGTTGCTAACAATGCTTCAATATTTGTTCATCAATTGTAACAAATGTACCACACTAATCAAGGTTGTTCTTAATGGGGGGAAATGTGAGAGGGGGAGGGAGTGGATATATGGGAATCTCCTATATTTTTTATGTAAATTTTCTGTAGCCTAAAACTTCTTTAAAGTTAAAAAAAAAAAAAAAAAAAAAAAAGGAAGTACCAGACAAAATAAAAGTTTTGTATTCTAAGGGGCCAGTATAGAGTCTTGGAATGATGGAATATTATACAGGTATAAGAAGATATGAAATCTTGAAGCATATGAAAACATGGATGAACCTGGAGGACATTATGTTGAGCAAAGCAAGGGCAAATACTGTATAATTGTGCTATTTGAACTAAATATATTGTGTAAACTCATGAAGTTAATAACTAGAATATAGGTCACCAGAAAATAGAATGATGGTAGAGAATGGAAAGCTGAGGGTTAATTTGTGCAGGATTGGTAAAAGTTGTTCATAAATCTTTGGAAATGAATAGAAATGGTGAAAGCACATCATAGTGTTTGTAACTAGCAGTGCTGTTATATGGCTATGACCATGATTGAAAGGGAAAATCTAACATCATGTATATTACTAGAAGGAAAGCTGAAAAATGTAAATGGGACTGTATAGCATAGTGAAACTCATATGAAAACTGAATATGGGTAATATTGCATATATAACTGTTTTTCTTTGAAACTGAAGAAATGTATGTTAATGATACAAGATGTTAAGATCAGGGAAACGGACTTTGGCCCAGTGGTTAGGGCATCCGTCTACCACATGGGAGGTCCGCAGTTCAAACCCTGGGCCTCCTTGACCCGTGTGGAGCTGGCCCATGCGCAGTGCTGATGCGCGCAAGGAGTGCCCTGCCATGCAGGGGTGTCCCCTGCATAGGGGAGCCCCACGCGCAAGGAGTGCACCCATAAGGAGAGCCGCCCAGTGCGAAGGAGGGAGCAGCCTGCCCAGGAATGGCGCCGCCCACACTTCCCGTGCCGCTGACGACAACAGAAGCGGACAAAGAAACAAGACGCAGCAAATAGACACCAAGAACAGACAACCAGGGGAGGGGGGGAAATTAAATAAATAAAATAAATCTTTAAAAAAAAAAAATGTTAAGATCAGGTAAAAAAAAAAAGCCATTATGCTAAGTGAAACAAACCAGAAACAAAGTATTATATATTGTATGATTCCATTTATATAATGAAAATATAAATCAATTTATAAAGATGGAATTAGATTAGTGATTACACAGGGCTGGGGAATGATAGAGGGATTAAAAGGTGATTGCTAAGGGGTGTAGAGTTTTTCTTTTTTCTCTCTATTTTTTTAATGTTACATTAAAAAAATATGAGGTCTCCATATACCACCCACCCCCCTCACCCCACTCTTTCCCCCATAACAACAACTTCCTCCATCATCACGAGACGTTCACTGCATTTGGTGAATACATCTCTAAGCACTGCTGCACCTCATGGTCAATGGTCCACACCATAGCCCACACTCTCCCACAGTCCACCCACGGGGCCATGGGAAGACATACAATGTCCAGTAACTGTCCCTGCAGCACCACCCAGGACAACTCCAACCCCCAAAAATGCCCCCACATCACATCTCTTCCTCCCACTCCCTACCCCCAGCAGCCACCATGGCCACTTTCTCCATACCAATGCCACATTTTCTTCAATTACTAATCACAATAGTTCATGAATAGAATATCAGTAAGTTCACTCTAATCCATACTTTATTCATCCATCCTGTGGACCTTAGAATGGTTGTGTCTACTCCACATCTATATCAAGAGGGGGCTTAGATTCCACATGGATGCTGGATATAATTCTCCTGCTTTCAGTTGTAGGCACTCTTGACTCCCTCATGTGGTGGTTGACCTTCTTCACCACCATGTTAGCTGAGTGGGATAAGTCCAATAAACCAGAGTGTAGGGGTTGCAAGTCTGTTGAGGCTCAGGGCCTGGCTATCACATGGTCAGTCCAGAGATTCAGGTCCCCTGGGTATGCATTAAACCCCAGCACCAACTAAAGTTCTGGTAAAAGCAACAGGAGAGGCTTGTGGACAAAGATCACATCTGAGTCCAGCTCCATCACACAGAAACAAACTCCAAAGTGGGGCCAACTGACATAGCACGGAACTCCGTCTGCCATGACCAGAGAACCTGTGGGTCTCTGTATCCCTCAGAAGAACCAACACCTGGGGTTGTATTTACTTTAGCTGTCTTTGGGACTCTGCTCAGGTGTGCATAAGGGCAACCCTTCTGATAACCTCTCAGCTCTTTTTGGAGACTCATAGCCATATAAACTCATTTGTCCTTTCCATTTCCCCCTTTTATTCAGGTCAAAAAGCATTTTTAACTCCTGATATTATATGTAGACTGAGATATTCTGCTGGTCCGAGTTGACCCTTTTATTCAAGGTCATTTTCTAGTTACCTCATCAGCTGGTACTTGGTAGTAATCCCTTGATGCCAGGGAGGCTCATCCCCAGGAGTCATGTCCCATGCTGGGGGGAAGGCAACACATTTACATGCTGAGTTTGACTTCAAGACTGCCACATTTGAGCAACACAGAGGCTCTCAGGAGGTAACTCTTAAGTTACCTGCAGCTCTAGGCCTTGTTCTTATTTCAGGTGCACAGGCTTACAAGCATAATCATTAGTATCAAGGACTCATTGTTAGACATTCCTTCTTTTTTGGTCTTTGCTGTTGGACTTGGGGTATTGTTGCTGTTCCTTTAGGGACTGTGATAGAGCTCCCCTGGCTAGGAACTCAGCACTCCCTCAGTTGTTGTTTTACATTGTAACCAGTATGAAAATATCCAAATATTTTTATGTACCCTAGATATATGCCCTGGAGAACTCCCTGCCAACTATGTGTCCCTTGTCAATAACATCCCACACCAGTATTCCTCCCCTGCCAATGTTGAACCTCTTTGTGATCCAAAATTTCTTTAAAAATGAAGCTCAATATATTGCCAGGTTCCATTAATAGTAAAATGGAATATAGTGATGAGTTTAAAGGTTAGATATAGAATACATATTAATCTAGAAAAATTAAGGTAAAAATAAATTGGAGTATCAAAAAATTTAAAAATGCAAAAGTTTTGTTTTTGATGTTTTCCTTCTTTCACCGCAATAAGTATTGCCCTGTTTGCAAATTGACAAGGCAACTTCTTCCATCTTTTCCTCAGTATCTATGTTCTTTTTCTTTTTTTTTTCCTTTCCCTAATTATTAAGCTTATCTTCACAAAAGTTTTAGATCACAGTAATTCATATATACAATATACAGTACTCCCACATATCCAACATAAAACCCTTTTCTCTTCCACAGCAACACTCTTTTTACATATTCACACTATATTTACTGAAACTGATGTACAGATATTGAGACAATATCTTTCAAACAAGGTAACATTTGGGTTTACATTGTGGTTTATATTTTAGACTATACAATTGTCTAAATTTTTAGTTATCTTATGTTTTATCTTATGATTTACATTTTAGCCTATCAGCCCCTATACATTTTTGGTGTAATTGAACATGTCTTATATCCATCCTTGCGTAATCTTGTGGAACACTTCTATTGCCCACACAGTTACAGTAATTCCATCTATTCAATACCTCTTTCCCCCACCCCTTAGGGCCCACAGTGATAGTGAATCTTCCTTGCTTGAAGGGCCATGTTCAGAGATACTTGCAACAGTGTTGAGAGCTTGACATGCTCAACTGCCCTAATGCATTGGGAGCCACCATTTCTCTCGAGAGATACAATTCTCTCTATTTGAGAACATCAGTCCTCCCCAGGATGTGGGTATATCTTCACAGTCATTATATGGATTTCTATCCAATGATATAACCCACTATGGCAAAATGAGCACTCACACACTCCCTAGGAGCCTGTCCTGCATCGGATTATCCCCTTAAAGCATCTTAAACAGGTAACCTTCCTTATTATATTTTTGAAAAAGTTTTCTCAGCATTATACTCTCAACCAAATACCTGACAATCTCCTATGTTCATATGTTCCCCCACCCTCCCCCCAATTTCTTGGGCAATATTATCCATCCTCCCATCCCTAGCCCCCCTCAAGCCCGCAAAGCCCCACCCAAAGATAACCCTGTTCCCCCATTTTATCCTTTCCTTGTACAAATACTTACCTCCAGCTGATCATAGATTTCTCCCATGTAGGTGTCAGCTTACATCCTTCCTCTACCCCCCAATTTCCTTTAAGCCTATCATCCAGTCTCTAGCTCTCTGAGGCAGCTGGGTTTGCTTATTTCATATCATTGAGGTCATGTAGTATTTGTCCTTCAATGCCTGGGTTGCTTCACTCAATATAAAGTTCTCAAGATTCATCCATGTTATCACGTGTGTTTGTAGTGTATTCATTCTTAAAGCTGAGTAGTATTCCATTCTATGTATATACCATATTTTATTTATCCATTCATCTGTTGATGGGCATTTGGGTTGATTCCAACTTTTGGCAATAGCGAACAATGCTGCTATGAACACTGGTGTGCATATATCGGTTTGTGTCCTTGTTTCCAGTTCTACTGGGTATATACCCAGCTGTAGAATTGCTGGGTCATATGGCAAATCTACAGCTAGTTTTTTGAGAAACTGCCAAACTGTTCTCCAGAATGGCTGGATCCTTCTGCATTCCCACCAGCAGTGGTTTTTCATGTGCTTTTTAGCCATTTGTATTTCTTCTTTGGAGAAGTGTCTGTTTAAATATTTTCCCCATTTTTTAAATGGGTTGTCTTTTTATTTTTGAGATATAGGAGTTCTTTATATATGCACGTTATAAGTTTCCTATCAGATATATGGTTACCAAATATTTTCTCCCATTGTGTAGGCTCTCTTTTCACTTTCTTGACAAACTCCTTTGAGGCGCAGAAGGCTTTAATTTTGAGGAAGTCCCATTTATCTATTTGTTCTTTTGCTGCTCATGCTTTTGGTGTGAAGTTCATGAAGCCATTTCCTATTACAAGATCCTGTAGATGCTTCCCTACACTGCTTTCCAAAGTCTTTATGGTCTTGGCTCTTATATTTAGGTCTTTGATCCATCTCGAGTTGATTTTTGTATAAGGTGTGAGTTGGCAATCCTCTATCATTCTTTTACATATGAATATTGGGTTCTCCAGGCACCATTTGTTGAATAGGCCATTCTCTCCCAGTTGAGACAGTTTGGTGGCTTTATCGAATATTATATGACTATATATGAGGATCTATATCAGAACTCTCAATTTGGTTCCATTGGTCTGTGTGTCTCTCCTTGCGCCAAATACCATGCTGTTTTCACTACTGTAGCTTTGTAGTAGGTAGTGTGATTCCTCCAATTTTGTTTTTCTTTTTCAATATGTCTTTGGCTATTCAGGGCCTCTTTCCTTTCCAAATAAATTTCATAGTTAGTTTTTCTAGTTCATTAAAGAATGCTGTGTTGATTTTTATTGGGATGCATTGAATGTGTAGATCAGTTTTGGTAGGATAGACATCTTAATAATATTTAGTCTTCCTATCCATGAACAGGGAATATTCTTCCATTTATTTAGGTCTTCTTTGATTTCCTTGAACAGTGTTGTATAGTTCTCTGTGTATAAATTTTTTACATCTTTAGTTAAATTTATTCCAAGGTATTTGATTTTTTTATTGACTATTGTAAATGGTATTTATTTCTCGATTTCCTCCTGAGCTTGCTCATTATTGGTGTACAGATATGCTACTGATTTTTGCGCATTGACTTTATAACCTGCGACTTTACTAAACTCGTTTATGAGTTCTAGAAGCTTTGTTGTAGGCCTCTCAGGGTTTTCTATGTATAGGATCATGTCATCTGCAAATAATGAAATTCTGACTTTTTCCTTTCCAATTTGAATGCCTTTTATATCCGGTTCTTGCCCCAGTGCTCAAGCAAGTACTTCTAAATCAATGTTAAATAGAAGAGGTGATAGTGGGTATCCTTATCTTGTTCCTGATCTTAGAGGGAAAGATTTTAGGATTTCACAATTGTAAACAATGTTGGCTGTAGGTTTTTCATATATACTCTTTATCATGTTCAGAAAATTACCTTGTATTCCAATCTTCTGTAGTATTTTTATCAAGGGTGCTGTATTTTGCCAAAAGCTTTTTCTGCATCTATAGATATATTCATGTGATTTTTTTCCTTCAATCTGTTTATATGGTATATTACATTGATTGATTTTCTTATGTTGAAACATCCTTGCATACCTGGAATGAATCCCACTTGGTCATGGTATATAATTCGTTTAATGTGCTGTTGAATACGGTTAGCAGGTATTTTGTTGAGGATTTTTGCGTCTAGGTTCATTAGAGAAATTGGTCTGTAATTTTCCTTTCTTGTGGTGTCTTTGTTTGGCTTTGGTACTAGGGTAATGTTGGCATCATAGAATGAGTTAGGTAATGTTCCTTCTGTTTCAATTTTTTGGAAGAGTTTCAGCAAGACTGGTGTTAGTTCTTTCTGGAATGTTTTGTAGAATTCACCTGTGAAGCCGTCTGGTCCTGGGCTCTTCTTAGTTGGGAAGTTTTTAATGACTGAATCTATCTCTTTTCTTGTGATGGTTTGTTGAGATCATTAATTTCTTCTTTCATCAATATAGGCTGCTTCTGTATTTCTTGGAATTTGTCCATTTCCTCTGTATTGTCATTTTTGTTGGAATATAGCTTAGCTGGGTAGAGTATTCTTGTTTGGAAAATTTTTTCTTTAATACCTTGACTATACCATCCACTGCCTTCTTGCCTCCATGGTTTCAGATGAGAAATAAGCACTTAATCTTATGGAGCCTCCCTTGTATGTGATGGTTCTCTTTTCTCTTGCTGCTTTTAGAATTTTCTTTGTCTTGAGCATTGGATAATTTGACAAGTATATGTCTTGGAGTAGGCCTGTTGAGATTTATGGTGTTTGAGGTACGTTGTGTTTCCTAGACATGTACATCCATCTCTCTCAGTAGATTTGGGGAGTTTTCATCCATTATTTCCTCCAACACCCCTTCTGTTCCCTTTCCCTTCTCTTCTCCTTCTGGGATGCCTATAATACATATGTTTGCGCATTTTGCATTGTCAGTCAGGCCCCTAAGTCCCAGCTGGATTTTTTCTATCTTTTTATCGGTCAGTTCTACTATCTGTTTGATTTCAGATATACTGTCTTCCACATCACTAATTTTCTACTCTGCCTCTTCTAATCTACTGCTATTTGCTGAGAGTGTATTTTTGATTTCTTGAACTGTGGTGTTCATCACCATCATATCTGTTATCTTTTTGTATATGTCTGCAATTTCCTCTCCAAGTGTTTTCTTCATAATTTTAATCTCTTCCTTTACGTCATTAAGTTGGTCTCTAATATATGTATTGAGATCTTTAGTTACTTGTCTGGTGTTCTGCTCCGCTTCCTGGTTTTTAGTTTGTTCATTGGATTCAGCCATGTTTTCCTGATTATTGGTTTGGTTTGTAGATTTTTGTTGCTGTCTAGTCATCATTTTATTTTGATGGGTTTAATCAGTTCCTTAGCTTCTTTGTCTAGTCTTGGGGATTACTTAGTTGTTGTTCGTGTGTAAGTGTTATGTCTTCTCTTTGTCACTTTGTTCTTCTTACTCTATTTTCTTGTTGCTGGCTAAGTTCACTTTGAAGGAAAATATTAGGGCCAGGGAAAGCAAAATGAGTAAGAAAAGATAATGTATAAAGTAGTATTGGTAATAAATGTTAACAGAGCAACAATGTGAGATATAGAAGAATGGATATTAGACTCATGTAAGTTGTGTAGCGTTATACCAGTAAGTAGAGTACCTATAATGAGACGGCCAACTGAATATGGGGAGAAATATCGTATGAATTAAAAGGCCAGTGTTTTCATGGGAGAGGGAAAGAGAAAAGAAAGACAATAATATCAAGAGTGGATAAAAGACAGAAAAGAGAACAAAGGTATTAGAAATAAAAAGTCAGACAATTTGGGGGCCAAAGAAAGGGAGGTGGAATGTCAGAGAAACAGTAGATGATGGAGGATAGAGAGATGTAGGGGAAAGTGGATAGTATAGGTGGCCAAAATCAATATACACAGAAAAGAGGAAACACAGCAAATGTGAAGCGCTCCCTGCAGCACCTATTATATAAAGAAAAGAAAAGAAAAAAGAAGAAAAAGAGAGAAAAGAAAAAAAGAGAGAAGAGAAAGGGGGGGCAAAGAGAAAGGGGGGGAAACAAGCAAGAAAAAGAGGGGGAAAAAACTAAATAAATGAAAAAGGACCTTGGGGGAGAAAATGGGAGAAAAGACCAGGAGACAATGCATTATTAGCAACCACGACACATACATAAATAAATAAATAAATAAATAAATAAATAAATAAATAAATAAATAGACCAACGTTTCAAGCTAGGAATCCTTTTTGTAGTTAAATAATATGCTCAGGGATCTTACCTTCCCCCTTTCTCCATTCCTCACTTTTCTCTCTTCCAGGGCAGCAGGAAAGCTGCCTGAGAGGTCCAGTAGAAGATTCAAGTAGGTCCTTGTTAAACCAACTCAACACAGAAGACTATGACTATTTCCAGTGTGAGAGCACCTACACCTCACCAGAAACCCCAAATACACTATTGGAAGCTTGGATAGCACCTCCTATAGTTCCTCCCCCTTAGGTGTGCTAGGGGAGGTCTAATGGATTTTCTAACTCCGCCTTCTCCCAGACCAAGTTTTCTATCCCACGATGTTTAGGTAAATTGGGCTTTCTCAGCAGATTCTCCTCTCCTTTCTTCCCAGACTCTCCCCAAGTTGGCTGGTACACTCCTTCAAGCTCAAGGAGAGAGGAAAAAACAACAACAACAACACAAAACGCAGAGGGCTAGGGTAATCAAGGACCTCAGGCGGACCTCAGACAGACCTGAGGGTGTGGTGGTTTTGGGGATGGGAAGTCCGTGATATTGCAGACTCAAGGTGTGTAAGTCTCTGGAGTGTGGGCCACCAGGGTTTAGGGACACAGACCTGGGAACCATGCATCCAGTTAATACGGGGCCTGGGAACACTGCAGCACAACAAAGATTTCAGGAATCGCTATGGCCGGGCCACCAGCCCTAGGGGGAGGGGTTCCACCTACAACTTCTGAACTTTGTGTCAGAGACCCAAAATTCCACCTCGTGTAAGAATCTCCTCCGTCACTGTCTCACCAAATCGACTTCCAGACACCTCCCACCCTGCAAGCCCCTGAAACAGCCCACTTAGGGCTTGGGAACACCCCAGAACAACAAAGCCTTCAGGAATCGCGCAGCTGGGCCACTAGCCCCAGGGGGAAGGATCCCGCCCACAACCTCTGACCTCTGTGCAAGAGACCCAAAATTCTACCTCTTGCAAGAATATCCTCTGTCACCGTCCCACCAAATCAACGTCCAGACACCTCCTGCTCTGCAAACACTCAAAACAGACTGGTCCAGCAGGACTCCGACCCTACTCAGCCACTTCTTTGCAGGAGAGATTATGAGGTTCACTCACTCAGACACCATCTTGCCCCGCCTCTTTGAGTTTTTCCTTTTGAAGTAATGAAATTGTTCTAAAATTTTTTATGGTGATGAATGCACAACACTATGACTATACTAAAAACCATTGACTGTATTCTTTGGATGGGTTGTATGGCATGTGAATATATCTCAATAAAACTGTTAAAATAGCAACAACAACCAAAAAAAGGGCAATGGAAGCCTTCAATAACTGAATAACAGAGAAAAGAGGCCTTCACAGGTGGGTAGAGAGCCTAAGGTTTATTTTGGGTATGGATTGTTAGAGGAGTGGACTTCAAGCCTAGACAGAAGTAATTGGTGTGGATGAAAAGAAATCTGCCAAGACTTTGATGAAAGCATGGACCAGTGAGACTGAATCCCAAATATAAAATATAAAATCCCAAAAATAAATCATTCATCCCAACAATTCTCACCTCCCTTTCACACCCCCAAGAAAGCAACATTATAGGACAGGCAAGAAAAGAGGATTTAAGGATTCTGCTGGAATTGAATTCAAAACTGAAACAAAATATTTCAAACTACAACCCAACCCCCTCCCAGCCCAAACTCTGACAAGATCAAAAAGGGAAAGGTTTATCTATCTCTATTATCTTTCTCCCTAAAACTTATAACAATCTAATCATGAGAAAAACATCAAAGAAATCCCAGTTGAAGGATATTATACGAAATTCCCCATCAGTACTCCTGAAAACTGTCAAGGTATAAAAAGAAGGAAAGTTTATGAAACTGTCACCAAGCAGAGAAGACCAAGGAGACATAATGACTAAATGTACTGTGGTATCTTAGATGGAATCCTAGAACTGAAAAAGGACATTAGTGGAAAAACTTGTGAAATGTGAACAAAGTCTGGAGTTTAGTTAATAGCACTGTATTAATGCTGGTTTCTTAGTTGTGACAAATGTATGATAGTAATATAAGATGTTAATAAATGGGAAATCAGGAGTGTACAGTAAATCTCTACACTATCCTTCAAACTTATCTGTAAATCTACAACTATTCTAAAAGTAAAAGGTTATTTTTAAAGAGGAAAAATAACACCAATTTATAAAATGCAAAACATTTTGATGAGGAAAACTGGTACACTGAAAATGAGAAAATGTAAGATCTAACTAAATGGAGAGATATACCATGTTCATGGATGAAGTAAGATATCATTTCTCCTGCAAATTTATCTTGATTCAGTACAATCACAATATAAATCCCAGTAGACTTAAAAAAAAAAAATAGATGAGTTGATTCTAAAATGTTTTAAAATTACCAAAATGAACTGGATAAAGAGGAGCAAAGTCAGAGGGTTTATATTGTCTGATTTCAAGATTTACTATTAGTCAGGGAAATAAAGACTAAGTATAGATATATAGAACAGAAATAGATACACACACATATATGGTCCATTGATTTATGACAAAGGAGGCAAGGTAAATGAAAGGGTAAATGATGATCTTTTCAATAAATGGTGCTGGAAAACTGGATATCCATATTTTTAAAAAGTATACATCACAGTTAACATCATATCATAAACTAGAGTTAATCCAAAGTGATTCTTAAACCTAAATGTAACTGAAAGTATAAAACTTCTAGGAAGCAATTTTTGCAAGTCTGGGGTAGGAAGACATTTTCTGATGGGATAAAAGAAGTATTAATTATGGCCAAAACTGATAAAATGCAGTTCATCAAAATTAAAAACATCTGCTCTTCAAAAGTCAGGAAATTAAAAGATAAACTACTTAGTGGGAGAAAATATTTACAATACATATGTCTATCAAAGTGTTTGTATTTAAAACACATAACAGACCCATAAAATTCAATAATAAGACTTATAACCCAATAAAAAATGGACAAAAAATGTAAACATATAGTATACAAAAATAGATAGACAAATGGACAAGAAGCACATAGAAGAATCCTCAATATCATTAGTCAGTAAAGAAAAACAAATTAAAACCATAATGAGATGCACTACCTCTACAGAATGCCTAAATTTAAAAACTTGGAAACAACTTTTGCTGACAATAATATGGCACAATTGGAATTGCTGATGGCAATGTAAAAATAATGCAATAACTTTGGAAATATTTGGTAGTTTCTTATAAAGATGCTCATCCTCCTGTCATAAACCCAGAAATTCTAGTACTAGATATTTACTGAAGAGAAATAAAAATATATGTCCACAAAATTCCTTGTACATAAATCATCAGAGTTTTCATTCATGAAAGTAAAAAACTGTAAACTCTACTGTACATCAACAAAAGGATGGAAGAACAAACTGCAGTATTTTTATAGAGCAAAATACTGCTTAGCAGTATAAATTATCTTTCTCTGATTCATGCAACAATGTGGACAGATATTTAAAATTCTTTGTTTTGCAAAAGAAGCAGACCAAAAAATAGTGCATTCCATTGATATGAAGTTGGAGAACATATAAAACTTATCTATGTGATAGAATCAGAATAGAGTTTACCTCTGGGTGGGGAAGACTTTTCCTCACAGAAGCATGGGGAAACTTCCTTGGGTTATGGAAATGTTCTAGATCTCAATTGTAGTATAGATTAAATTACATATTTGTTAAAACTCATTGAACTATATTTATGCATTTTACTCCATATAAATTATACCTCAAAAATATAAATGAAAGAATGAATAGACAGCATGCTACTTCGATTAAAACAGTAACTAAAGTAAAGGTGAATGGATTAAATTTGTCCACTAAAAGAGACTCTCAGTTCTAATTTTAAAAAACATAAAACTAGGGAAACAGATGTGGCTCAAGCAATTGGGCTCCCATCTACCATATAAGAGTTCCAGGGTTCAATACCCAGGGCCTCGTGGTGAAGGCGAGCTGGCCCACGCACGGTGCCGCCCCGCACAGGAGTGTCAGCCCACGTGGAGAGCTAACGCTGCAATATGACAAATAAAAAGAGACACAGAGGAGAGACAATAAGAGACTCAGCAAAACAGGGAGCTGAGGTGGCACAAGAGAATGATCACCTCTCTCCCACTCTGGAAGGTCCCAGGATTGGTTCCTGAAGCCGCCTAATGAAAATACAAGCAGACACAGAAGAACACGCAGCAAATGGACACAGAGAGCAGACAATGGAGGGAGGGGGAGAAATAAATAAATCTTTTAAGAAAACCAAACATAAAACTTAGTCACATGCTGTTTACATATGAAATATATAGACAAATACAATTTGAAAGTAAATGATGTAAAATGAAATACTAGGCAAACAATCAAATAAAAGTTGGCTTAATTATAGTAATATCAAATAAAATTGACTATAAGTCAGAATATATTGCATAAAAATATGAAGGTCATAATACAGAATAAAAAGAACAATTGGCTGTCAAATTATAATAAATCTGTGCATACATGCACTTAGCCAAAATTATTAATTTAAAAGAAAACCATGAGTTTACATTACAATGGAAATTAAGTACCAAGAAATAAATTCAATAAAATATATGTAAGGTATTTAGGGAGAAGATTATAAAAAGTAATTGAAGGGCATAAAATGAAGGTCTAAAATAAATGGAGAGTGCTACCATATTTATAGACTGGAACACTCAATATTGCCAACAAATACTTCACAGTTCCAATCAAAGTTTCAACAGGGTTTTCCTTCAGAAATAGAAAAGCTGATCCTTACGCTTGTATGATAGAATTAAGCCAAGACAATTTTGAGAAAGAATATAAGTATTTGTATTTTTCAGATATTAAGACTTGCCTCTAGTTACTGAATCAGCCCTATTACTGGAACAGAATAGAAACTAGTAACAGAACCGTGCGTATGGGAACTTGGATAGTTGCAAAAGTGGAATTTCAAATATGTGGAAAGAATTTGCCATTCATTAAGTGGTGCAGAATGATTGGCTAACCATAAAAGGAAAGATAAAATAAGCTCTTTATTCTATTGGTGTAGAAAGAGATTTTATAAATCTGATACAAAAAGTATTAACACTAAGGGAAAAATATGATGAAGTCAAGTACTTGAAAATGTGTAACTTCAGGATCAAGACACCATAAGCAGGGAGATGGAGAATGGGTTATATGGGAACCTCTTATGTTTTTTTGTTTTTTTATGTTTTTTAATGTAACATTCCTTGTGATCTATTAACTTTAAATTTAAAAAAATAAATAAATTAGAATAAATAAATAAAATAGCAAACAAACAAAATAGACACCATAAGCAAAATGAAAAGAAAAGCCACCATCTGGCAGATGGTGCATTTCTTACAACACCAAAGAGTGAATATACAGAATATTGTAAGGAGTTCATTTAAACAATAAAACATGACCACTAACCTTACAAATATATAAACAATGAAATTAAAAGGAAATTCCCAGAAGAAAATATCTGATTGGTCAATACATGTGAAATTTTGCTTTTAACCTAATAAACAAACAGAAAATACAAACAAAAATTGCAACAATACATGCTTAAAAATTCAAAAATTTAAAAACACCAAATGTAGGAGGAATGTGGGGAAACAGGAACACTTACATATTACTATATGAGGTGACCATTTGTAAAGCAATTTGGTAACTTGCACTAAATTGAAAGATGACGATCATCCATAGATGGTCTAAGACCTAGCACTTCCAGTTTTAGATTAATGGCCTGAAGAAATTCTGGAGCACGTTCAGGATATACTCTGCCTATGTTTTTCCCTTGTCTGCCCATAATAGCAAAAAAGAAAAAAAAAGAAAAAAGGAAAGAAAGAATAATTGTCCCTCAGTAGAGAACTGGAATATTGTAGTGAGTGTATGAACACAGACATATTTCAAAGACATTTAAATTCAAAAAGATACAAACAACAAGACACCATTTAAAAAATTGCAGATAGGTAAACGACAGATGATAGGGCAATATATATTATATATATAATATATTCAGAATAAAATATATTTTGAAATCTTTATTAGCTTAAGGATAATAGTTATTTATGCTGAAGAAAGAAAAGGCAAGGGATGAGGGGAGGACTGTAGGGTGTGTATAATATTTTATTTATTAAAAATTAATAACTGAAATTCAGATGTTAATACATCAACATCCCTTTGGCTTCAAATATGTACCAGGCACTATGATAAGATGCCAACAATCACATACTCATTAACATGACAATATTTTCCATTAGACTTCAAAAAATAATTTTGCATCTCATATAATGACATTATGTACAGGATATTGGTTATGCTGGTCAAATAATGGCAATTATATTCAATTATTTTCAAAACTCTAAACCCATGGCAATGCCTGTTCCCTAAGGCATGACAATAACTAAGTTCTTTGTAAAAAAATGCAATGCTGGGTCAAATATTGGGGACTTAAATACATATTGCCTTGTATTGTTTGCTTTTTGAAAAAAAATTCTGAATCATCTGATAAACTCAGACTGTAAAAAAGAAAAGAGGGAACCTAGGAACCAGGAGAAATACAAAAGAAAATTATGACCCCACAACAATCTGAGTCTTGGGGTGGGAGGTGGGAATCCAAAGAACAATGTAAGGAATGCTGTAAGCTTGTTCCAGAGCAAGATGCAAAAGGGAGGAGACCACCCAGTTTTAGAAGGAAAACCCAGTACTGAGGACCAGAAAAGTTACCCAGTCCCTTTTTATTTTTCCCTTTGTCAACACAATACCTTTCAAATCAAAAAGACAAGTCCATTGCTTTTGCAAAAGGACAATGAATGGAAAAATCACTGATCGTCTGAATTTAGTTCCAGGCTCTTGATGCATTTAGTAAATATATACTGGATGCAAACCATGCACCAGTGACTGGGGGTATAGTGGTGAACAAAGCAGGCAAGGGTCCCCTCCTAGTTCATATTCCAGTTGCAGACGATTTCATTAAACAAGGAAAGAAATCATACTAAGTGCTAATGAGAAAATAAAACAGGGTAAAGTGAGGGTAAAGAGAGAGATCATACCAGAGATGTGTCCATCATACTTGACAGCAACCTGGATGGTGAGAGAAAGCCAGTCATTCACAGACCTGGGAGAGAAGCACTCCAGGCAGATGGAACAGGTAGTGCAATGGCTCTGACATGAAAAGGAGCCCTGCATGTCTGAGGTCCAGAAGAGACAAGGTGGCGAGACTGTAATTATTCACATAGAAGAAGTAGGAGAAGGGTAGGTGGGGGCCAGGTTCTGGTCACAAAGGCCCTGGTAAGGTACCACAATGGGAAGCCAATGGAAAGTTTTCAGCATGAAAATGACAGGGTCTGACTCCCATGTGTGAGATCATTCTGACTGCTAAGCAGAAAATAATCTGGAAGGAGAAAAGAAGTGGAAGACCAGTGAATTAGATATGGCAAGATACCATGGTGGCTTGGACCATGAAGGTAGCAATGGAAAGATAAGAAGTGATGAGCTGTATTGCAGAAGTAGAACCAACCAGACTACAAATAGTTGGGAAAGGGTAGGGGTAAGGTGAAAGAAAGACAGGAGTCGAGGGTAACTCCTAGGTTGAGCGACTGGGCCAACAGTGTTGCTATTTCCTGATAAAAGGAAGAGTTAGGGAAGAAGTTTTGGTGGTAGAACCAGAGAAACTTGAGTATTGTTTCAGTCACATTAGGTCTGAGATGCCAATATATCTGAGTAGTCCTGCTGAACAGGTGAATTAATGAATGTGAAGCTTTCAAGAGAAATCATAATTAAGATACGAATTTGGGAAGCACAAGCACGTAAACAGTACTGAAAGCCACAGAACTGGATGAAATCACATAGGCACAGTGTAGAGAGCCCAGTACCAAGTCCTTGGGCACTCTAATAGTAGAGATTCAGGGCAGGAGGTAAACAAGTGAGCAAGAAGACCAAGACTGAGCAGCCAATGGCATGAGAGAAAAACCTAAATCTACCATTTCACAATGCTAAGTTGGAAATTTGTAGATTTGACCTTCAGGCTTAGATGAAGAAAATGCTGGAGTTTGGGAAAATTTTGTACTTGTAGACATGGCTCACTGTGTATAAATCTAAGTAGAAGTAGAAGATGTGTCAGAGGACGGAAGACTAGTAATTCCTGACCCCTTTTGAAAAAGAGGGATGATGGGAGACTTGAAATTGTAAGAAGGTTCTAAAACAGTTATTATTGAGGTGGTTTGTGGGCACTTGAAAAAGAAAGCTGTGACTATTAAGAATCATCATGAGGGAAGCAGATTTGGCTCAACTGATAGAGCATTTGCCTACCACATGGAAGGTCCAGGGTTCAAACCCAGGGCCTCCTGGTCCATGTGGTGAGCTGGCCCATGCACAGTGCTGATACATGCAAGAAGTGCCGTGCCACACAGGGATGTTCCCCACGTAGGGGTGCCCCACGCACAAGGAGTGTGCCCTGCAAGGAGAGCTGCCCCATGTGAAAAAAGTGCAGCCTGCCCAGGAGTGGCACTGCACACACAAAGAGCTGATATAGCAAGATGACACAACAAAAAGAGACACAGATTCCTGGTGCTGCTGACAAGCATACAAGCAGACACAGAAGAACACAACAGCAAATATACACAGAGCAGACAACTGGGGGAGGGGGAAGGGGAGAGAAATAAATAAAAATTAAATCTTAGAGAAAAAAAGATGTACCTTTAAAAAAATAAAGAAAAGAATCATCATGGGTTCATGAGGAAGAAACGTTGACAACTTCCATGTATTCCTCTTTTGAAAGTCGTTACTAGAGGTTGGAAAAACTATACATGTCAGGTGAATTATGAAATTTGCGTTCCCAGTGAGTTAGGTGAAACTGATGCTTTAAAAACAATGATCTCAATCTTAACCTGCAATAATACAAGAAGGGTGCTCAAATCAAGAAAGCTCTGCTGTACTTTCATTGATCACAGCACATGAGGAAGAGCATTAGGTTCTCAGGGATATTGGCAAATGGAAACTCACTGAGAGGAAACTTCCTGAGATGTAAAGTGTTCATAGTTTATGAAACAGTGCAGAAATATTAAAGCATGTAAGCTGGTGAAACAATTCATCATGGACATGATTCCTGTCCTCAAAACAGTAAACTTCCAGGAGTTCAGATGTGGAACTACCAAGTTTCCAGTCCAGAAGAGAAAGAATGTTACAGCAGTGACTTCTCTTGAGTAATAAAATAAATTGCCTAGCAAAATGGTGAGTTCCTGAGCAATGGAGGTAAAAGACATTCTCTCGGAACCCAAGTGACTTGGCAGGGGATATCAAAAAGGGCTTCTCTCACTGAGTGGGTCTGGACTAGTTGATTTCTGAAGTCCCTACTGATTTAACATGTGTAGCCTTTCTAAAGCCACTGGGCAATGATTTCAGGGTTGTTTTTTTTTAGGTACTGGGGCTGGGGACTGAAACTGGGATATCATATCTGGGAAACTGACACTCAACCACCGAGCCACATCGGCTCCCCTGAGTTGGTTTTTTTGATTCTTTGTTTGTTGTTTGCTTTTGTTTTTAGGAGGCACCACGGATCAAACCTGGGACCTCCCGTGTGGGAAGCAGGCACTCAACTGCTTAAGTCGCATCCACTCCCTGATTACAGTTATTTTAATTTTATTGAAGTTTATCACTCATACATAAACACACATAAGCATAAGTGTATAGTAATAGTTGTGAACTTATAAAACAAACATATATAATATCATGCAGGACTCTCATAACTCACCCTACCACCAATACCTTGCCTTGTTATTAAACCTTTTTAACTAGTGATTAAAGAGCATTGTCAAAATATTACTACTAACCAAAGTATTTTCCCTCAACCTACCCTATTACTATCTTTATATCATTTATATATGAACAAACATAAACAATTAACTGCATAGTAAAAGTTGTGAAGTTACAAAGCAAACATGTATAACATCATACAGAGGTCCCATACATCAACCCTCTACTAACACCTTGCATTACTGTGAGACGTTTCTTACAAATTATGAAAGAATATTGTCAAAATCTTACTACTAATTATAGTCCTTATCTTATATTTGGTGTGTTTTTCCCCCAATCCACCCTATTTTTATTTTTTAAATATATTTTATATGACAGAAGTTGTAAACTTATAAAATAATCATGCATAAGTGCAGAATTCCCAAACAGCACCCCTCTATCAACACACCACACTGTGGTGGAATATTTGTTACAGACAAGATAATATCATCTGATTGTTACCATGTCCATAGTTACATTTGGCTCACGTTCTCCATACTGCCCCATTAGCAACACAATACATCTTTGGGATAGATGCAAGAATATTATATTATTATTGCTAACCACAGTCCATGGGTCACTCCAGTTTTATTTTTCCCATGCTTCTCCACATTTCCAGTACCCTGCAGTAGTGATGAACATTCACTCCAGCTCACAAAGGACACTCTTGCATCTGTACCATCAACAACAATTCTCATCCACCTCTTGGTTTATTGTTCCTATATTATTCTCTAGCATTCTGTTAACTGGCATTTACATATCTCGACTACCATTTTCAGCCACATCCCCATTTATAAAATCGCTGTTAATCACTATTGGTTACCATCCACTCTGTACATTTCCACACTTTTACAGTAAAGCTAATTTAAACTTCTACATACATTAAATATCAGTGGGCCATCTCAGTCTTCCTCTTATCTCCTTTAAGAATCTACCACCTACCACCAGGTCTTGAAGATATTTTCCTACAATTTCTTCTAGAAGTTTTATGGTTCTTGCTTTTATTTTTAGGTTTTTGATCCATTTTGAGTTATTAAGGTATGAGATAGAGGTCCTCCTTCCTTCTTTCAGCTATGGATATCCAGTTCTTTCAGCACCGTTTGTTGAATGGACTGTTCTGCCTGAGCTGTGTGGGTTTGACAGGCTAGTCAAAAATCACTTGACCATGCATGTGAGGGTCTGTTTCTGAACCATAAATTTGGTTCCATTGGTCTATGTGTTTGTATTTATGCCAGTACCATGCTGTTTTTACCACTATAGCTAGGTAATATGATTTAAAGTCTGGAGATGAGGGTTTTCTTTTCCTTTTTATGATGTTTCTGGCTATTCAGAACGCTTTACCCTTCCAAATAAATTTGATAATCATGTTTTAAGTTTTTTAAAAAAATGCTGGTGGAATTTTTATTGGGAATGCATTGAATCTGTACATCTCTTTGAGTAGAACTGACATCTTACTGATATTTAAGTCTTCCAATCCATGAGCATGTAATGTTCTTCCAGTTATTTAGGACTTTTTTATTTCTTTTAACATTAAGTTGCAGTTTTCTGAATACAGGTGCTTTATATCATTGGTTAAGTTTATTCATGACTACGTGAGTTTTATCTGTCGTATTTTATTTCACCACTCTTAACACTTTTAGTTATTTTTATTGATATAGTCTTCATTTCTAGACTCTTCCAGGCCTCTCTCTCCTGTCTTTTCAGGCTCTAGCACACTCTTTAGTATTTCCTGAAAACCTGGTCTTTTGCTTAGAAATTCTCTGAGTTTCTGTTTATCTGTGAATATCCTAATCATGCCCTCATTTTTCAAAGACAGTCTTGCTGGATATAAGATTCTTGGCTGGACGTTTTTCTCTTATAGTATCTTAAATATATCAGACCACTCTCTTCTTGCCTCCATGGTTTCTGGTGAGAAATCAGCACTTAATCTTATTGGATATCCCTTATATGTTATGCATTGCTTTTCTCTTGCTGCTCTCAGAATTCTCTCTTTGTCTTTGGCATTGACATTCTGATGAGTATGTGTCTCGGAATTGGTCTATTCAGATTTTTTCAGAGGGGAATATGCTGTGCTTCTTGGACATGGATATCTATGTCCTTCTATAGGGTTGAAAATTTTCTACCATTATTTCTTCAAATATTCCTTCTGCCCTTTTCCCATCTCTTCTCCTTCTGGGACACCAATGACACATATATTTGTACACCTTTTGTTGTCATTTAGTTCCCTGAGACCTTGTTCAATTTTTTCCATTCTTTTCTTCATCTCTTCTTTTGTATATTCACTTTCAGAGACCATTTCTTCAAGCTCACCAATTCTTTCTTCTGCCTCCTCAAATCTGCTATTGTATGACTCCAATGTTTTTTAAGTTCCATTTATTGCACCTTTCATTCCCATAAGATCTGCTGTTTTTATATGTATGCTTTCAAATTCTTCTTTGTGCTCATCCAGTGTTTTCTCAATATCCTTAATCTCTTTAGCCATCTCATTGAATTTATTAAGGAGATTTGTTTGAACATCTATAATTAGTTGTCTCAACTCCTCTATGTCATCTGGAGGCTCATCTTGTTCCTTTAACTGGGCCATAGCTTCCTGTTTCTTGGTGTGGACTAAAATTTTTGGTTAGTGTCTTGGCATCTGGCTTACTAGAGTATTTATTGTGGGTACAGTTTTTCTTTTAGTGTAGGGCTTCCTGCCCTTTCTCCCTTGCTGGTTGTGCAGTAGGAGCCAAGGATGCAGTTGGTGCTATAAGCTATGGAGGCTCAAGCTGCCCTCATTGCCCCAGGGACTGATGAAGCTTCTCCCAACTTTCTCCTTTGCCAGGGGTAGGGACAGAGTCACAGCTGTGTGGAATAATCCAAGTCATGAAGGCCTAGATTGTAGTTGCAGAGAGACTGATGAAGCTTCATGCCCCTTTCTCCCATGCCTGGGGCAGGGATGGAGCTGGAGGTATGAGCAGCAATCTATGTAGTGTGGGTCCAAGATGACCATAGTTTCCCCAGTAGACTTCCAATTATTCAGTCTGTGCCAGCCAAAGGTATCTGCAGTTACCTGGATAGGCTAGTACAGGGCCTGCCAGCCTCCTCTCTGATAGAGGTGGGGCTAAAGCCTAGTCTAGGGTTGCAAGCCAATCTGGGTGAAAGAAACAGGTTCCTACTGTCACTGTGATTTTTGGTCAGCTGGGCTTCCCCTCATGCTGGGGGTGGAATGAAAATGGCAGCCACGAGTACCTTTCCAACTTGGACAGGTTCACACTCCAGCTGTTCCTAGGGTTATACCTTAGGCAGCTAAGTCTACTAACCAGTAGCCAAAATCAGTAGCCAATCATTTCCTCCTCCCCTGTTTTTGAGAAATGGAGCTTCCAATTTCAGCCACAGAATAGCTCCTGGGCAGCTTGTGCCACCAGAGAAGGATAATCACTGGCCTCTGCAACTTGGCTGGTAATTTCCCAGAGAGGCTGGCACAGATCCCCCCAACTTCCTCCCTGCCAGACATGAGGCTGGGGCTTAAGCTAGACCAGCAGTCTGATCTGGATGGAAAGAAGCTGGTCCCTACCAGCACTGTGATTTTCAGTCTGCCCTGCTTCCCTTCATCCCAGGCGTGGAGTTAAGATGGCAGCTAATGGCCTCTTTCTGACTTGGACAGGCTTAAACTTAAGTTTTTCTCAGGATTATACTTTAGCCCACTGAATTTACTCATCAGTAGCTGAAGTTGGTGCCCAACTGTCTCTTTCTCCCCATTTTTGGGTAATGGAGCTTTTAATTCCAGCTGCAGAACAGCTCCTGAGGCAGCTTGTGCCTCCAGTGGAAGATGGGCACTACTCACGAATCTTCTCTGCATATGGGCAGTCTCCTTCCACTCCTTCAAAAATGTTGTAGGATGCTCTTCTGGACTCCTGAAGCCCCCAAACACGTTCTTCAGCTAGCTCCAGATGGCTTTGGGTGTTTACTAACTCCCCTGTAGCAGGAGCTGACTCTAGGAGCTACTTACTCTGCCACCATCTTGCTGGTTCTACAGTTATCTTTAATGTGGCTTTCCTGACTAATTCTCACTTCAATGGAAAAAGTAGAAAACATATTCTATAATATAGGTTGGGAATCTGGTCACAATTCTGAAATTCTGTGAGGAAGGCTGTTCTATGGCTGCCTCCCAAGGCTGAGGGAATCTGAACATAAGCAATGTCTGCTTGACATTGCACTTATTTGTAGGAGCACATTATCTGGCACCAATGGATACCCTCATGTCTATCACATTTATCTACCAGTTTGCTAGTAATGTAGTGGGAGGTAGGGATGATGCTCCTCTGGGGCTCCAGTCCAAATGACAATCCACTTCAGATCTTGCAATTCTGCTTTACATTGAAACTTCTTCTTTCCCTAAGGATAAAAGTGGATGTAAATTGGTTTCCATCAAATAAAGACAAATACTATTCCCTGATGATCTCTATGCTAATAAAAGGGAGACTATCATTCTCATGCCTAAATGTTTTTGTAGTTCCCCTATCAGGTCCACTGGTTACCTCTATAGAAACTAATGGGGATTGGAGAGATACTGTTACCAGATATCATAAGCAGTTATCTGGGCTCCATGAGCATTCACTAAACACCTAAAGAATGGCAGATAACCATCTTTGCACCAGGAGGCAGGGAAGGGGCTCTTACAATCTATGGTATATTGAATTATATACCTCAATATAGACATGTTCTTAGGTTTAATCCACAGCCCTCAGTTCACAATGGTGTAAGCCCATTGTAGGTAGCACCTCTTGAAGATGTTATTTTTGCTAAGGCCAACTGAATGAGGGTGGGTTCCATTATTTGAGCCAAGGCCAATTTGTGGTATGTGATAGCAGCTCAAACAAAGACCTAATCTCTCAAACATGGGCCCCACTGCCCTTATGGACAATTTCATCTTGCTGAGAAGCTGGGCCATCCACCTGACGAGGACGCCAACCATTCAGGGTGTGGTGAGCACCTAATGGGTGGAGGCAAGTGTAGTGAGAACCAGAATGGGGATACAGGAGCTTCTCTTGAGTGCCCATATGCAACCTTAATTCCAGACACTCTCCCAACTGCCATTTGTAGCAGAGGCCTTCCCCAAGCTGCTTCCAGCAGTTCCAGTAGATTCTCCTGCCTCTGGAGATAATGCTCAACCACAGGGCTCATTGATATTCTCTTTCAAGTGCCTGCTAAGTGAACTACAGCTTTCAAGTGCAAGGAATTCAAGTATGAATGCTGTCTAAAGCATTAACTCTGTTGTTTGCTCTATGGAGATACCACCGTAACAGAAGTAACAGAAGTGCTGGACTTGGGAGTCCTCAGCCCCAGATTAAGAGCCCAATATCCTCTTCTGAGATACTCTGCTGAGGGATTCAATGAGACTAAGTCTTCACCTGCAGCCAGATACCCCCGTTGGAGATACCCCAGTGGAAGTCTATGTGGACAGCCTTCCAAGGCCTATATTTCCTATATCTTGTAGTTGCCAAATGGTTCTTGTTGAATTTATGTCTTGCTGCCCCTATTCCAGTCAGGAGGGAGAAAGCGAGTTTGTGAAGGCAGAGCTGGGTCTTAGGATATCATGCACATGTAATGGACTTTAGACCAAAAAATTAAATGCTGGTTCTGATGTGCATTACGTCTCATTCAGAAACTGCAAATAAGGAGCACAAACAATGTTCAGTCATCCCTGGCTGAACCTCCAATTCATCGTTATAAAACCATATCTTAGTTGGGATCTTCTGAAGTTTCCTGTCTAATCTATGGTCATATGAATGTACACATTTGATTACTCCTTGGCATGCATTCACCTACTACACAAAAATTTACTTAGGACTTAGTATATGCCAGGCACTGCTCTAGGTGCTATAGGGATAATACTGAACAAATTAGTTAAAAGACCCTGGTCGGTGAGGAGAACAGGAAACACATGAACATGACACTTTCTGATTGCGAGATGTGCTGAGAAGAAAATATGGTGAAGGGATCGAGTGTAACCTGGGGTAGAAACAACTCCCTTAAGGAAGCCCCGAGTCAGAAGATCTCCTTGGTTCATGCATCTTAAGATCCCTCAGATTTACTCCTCCTCTTTTATCACCTGTTTTCCAAATGGCACTGCCTGATCCCCAGCTGCTGAGCATTTGATATTCCTATAGTTCTTAACTTACAAAGAGCAGCCTTTTAATAATGCTCAGGAACATGAAATTTCTACCCCTTTCCATTGTTCATTTACTGAAAAAATTAGAGAGCCCCCAATAAGCATTAAGCAACAGGGTACGTGAGCTCAGCTGCCATTCCACCCCAGAGAAAATTAAGTAAAATATTAAAGGAATTCAACCCTCCAGGTCTCTACTAGCATACAGTAGAAGGCACCCCTTCCCTCAAGACCTTTTACTTCCACTTGTCTGAAATTTATAATACACCACCATTTTTAAGAACACAGCATTCTACTGATATCTGCTAGAAAATGGGCATAATAAATATGAAAATATACAATATCTGTGATATAAATAGTGCCACTTAGAGGTAGGATCTCTGTGCAGTGTACCACCCTTGCAACTGATGGTACTATGGATGATCATCCAGTTTTAGGAAAAAAAGCACTAAGTGGGTGGTGGTTCCAGATTTGACCTACTTTTCAGAGTAACCTTGGTGCTGTGAATGGGGGCTAATCATGCTTCCGTATTAGCTATTTTTGGTAGACGACTGACATTGGTTAAATGTAAAAGAAGGTTTGCTCCTCCCTACAACCTCCCTATTGAAGTTTCAGCCTAACTCAGCCCCACTGGGAAATCTTTATTAAGCAAGCATTCATTAGCAAGGAAACCCAAGAGTTCCTGAAATTCCAGCTCTACGACCTCTCAGGTGCTCTGACTACAATTTGCATGAAAGGTTGTCACAGATAGTTCAGAGTCAAGTGTCTGTTACCTGTAGAGTCAGCATCAGACAGACACCTGTGTATGAGTGGCTGTGCAGTCTTGGTCAGGTCTCAGGCCTGGGTTTTTACATCCTGTTTAATGCTAGGATGAGTTGTTGCCCCTACTATATTTCAACCAATACACGTATATTGACTACATTAATTTCACCACTGAAAGCCCATCTCTAGCACCCATCATGCTGACAAATCACTCATTTCACCAATGAAAACCCTCTCTAGCATGTATTATGCTATCCCAGGGCCCATAGTATGGACAGAGGAGCTAAAGAACACCAAATAGGCTTTCTGATTAGAATGTTTGTTCACCAGCCCTAGGGTATGGCTTCCTGACTAGGGACCTGACTACACAAACTTAACTTCCCTCTGTCTAACATGTATTGCAAAGTATAAACAGCCTTACCTTGGGAACATCACCTGGCCTGCCTTGCCTGTTTCCTCAGTCATTCAGTCCACCTCAATAAACATTTTTCATGTACTTACTGTAATAAGGACTACAGATAGATTCTGCCCTCAAGGAGCTCAAAAGTCTATAAGAAGGCAGATAAGTATCATTTCTTTTTCCCAATCCATTAGTAGGAGTGGCATGGAGTACTGTCTTAAAAAAATTCATGATCAAGGAAAGAAGCTTAGAACTGACTACTGATGTCTGCCATGGCATGAAATGGAAAATGGCCACATGTATTTATGTGATTGCCCCTACACCAGACATTCCATAATGAAAAAAGGAGTCCTACCCATCTCCCAGATACTTAAGAGAATAAAGTAGACATATGAACCATAAAGTATACTGAAAAAAATACCAGAAAGATGGTGTTGCATGCCATCTTTAGGGATTCAAGAACACAGCAAATGAAAGGAAGATGAAAAGTGAGAAGTGAAAGTGCTGGCAAGCTTTCTTTATGGCAATTTCCTGTGGAGAAAGGTCGGGACATGCAAGGCTATGCCAACCATGGCTTCTATTTAGTTGCCCTGAGAAGCCAGTTAAGAGTCCAGTGGGTGAGAGCCCAGCCACGCACAGCACAACGCAGTCATTCTGCAATTTGCGCCTGGCCACCAGTGATCGGAATCCAACCACAGTGGCAAAAGTTCCCCCACCAAACTAGAAGGCCCTTTTGTGAACAGGGACAGTGTTTTATGGATGAATAAATGGCAAGTAAAATCAGTTCTGCTATAGTGTGACATATGCATTCCTAAAAATTATGGCACTATGAAAAATCATGCAGCAAAAACCCGGAGATATATGGGGCTGTGACTGAAAAGGGCAATCCAGTGATGTAAATGTCAGTTGAAAGAATGCTAGAGAATAATCTAGGGACTGAATAACATAGTGAACCCAGAGGTGGATGAGAATTGTGGTTAATATTACAAATACAAGAATGTCCTATGAACTAGAACAAATGTACATCACTATTGCAGGGTTGTGGGAATATGGAGTGGCATGGGAAAAATACACTTAATATAACCTATGGACTATAGTTAACAGCAATACTGTAATATTCTGGCATCAGTGCCAAAGATGTACAGTGTTAATAATAGGGTGATATGGAAAAAATATATCAAATGTACGCTATAGACCATAGTTAGTGGTAATAATCTGATCATATGCTCTGATAATCTGAAACAAATGTTCCACAACAATGTAGTATATTGGTGGAGGGGTGATGTATGGGAATTCAACATATGCATGATTGTATTGTAAGTTCACAGCCTCTCTAATAAAAACATATTTTTAAAAAAACAACACAGGGCTTATGAGAAAAATGAGGTGGGTGGGCACATCTCTCAGATTTTATCAATGACACATTAAAAAAAGATAGGAGTCTAGTTAAAAGAATGGCACAGTTTGAGACAGGTGAAGTAGTTGACAAATATATAATTACTACTATAAAAATGACAGTTTACCTTGAAATAGACCTAAAGGGTACTTGTGGAGGTGGGCGTTGGTAAGGGTTGTAGCTTGTGAGTTATCGTGAAGTAGTGGAGAGTTATTGCAAAGGATCCTCTGAAATTAGGTGGAAAGTTGAAGCAGCAGATGTGGTTGGTGCAGTTCATAACACAGGTGGTGTCCTGAGATAGCTGGCAGGTGTTTGAGGTGCGTGCATGTGTTTTTGTGAATTCCTACATGTCTTAGTTCAGGTGGGCATATTTTGAGCATTCATTTGGCAAGTCTCCTGGACAAAATTGCATAAATGCAAACATAAAATTGGTTCCTAATATATCAACAGTATTAGAACAAATGTGAACTTACAAAACAGGTATTACAGCAGAACTGGATGTTTAAAATTCTAAGCTGGACCCAGCGGGACTAATTAATAATAGTTATTTACTGAGGACTTACTAAACCCTTTATGAAAATTATTTTACTCAAGCTCTGCAGCCAACTCACAGAAAAGGTTTGCATTTGCAAATGCAGAAACTTGAGCTCAGAGATTAAAACATTTGTCCCAAATCATGCATGTTATTAGTAGTAAAGATAGGAATTGTGCCAAGTTTTGGTGGGATCCTAAAGCTGATTTCCTTCATCCCTGTGTCTACTGCCTCCCCAAGAGATTATTAAATGTGAGGGATAATTTATCCCCTCATTGATTCATTCCATGATTCCATGTTTCCTTTTTATATCTTAGCACACCAACTATGATAAAATTGTGCTGTAGCTATCCATCCCAAATGGCAAAAAAAAAAAAAAAAAAAAATACAGAACAGTAGACGCATGAGCCACAAGCAGGGAAATTGATGAGGAGAGCTGGGGAATTCACCAAAGGCCCCACAGAGGAAGGCTGGTCTAGCTCAGCATGTTAACTTGTGCCACATATGGATACCACTGGACTCAGGCTGTGGACCAACAAAGCATCACATAGCATTGGAGAGTCTGAATCAGCCCATGTAGGGCCCATCTTCAACAGCGGCACCCTGTGGCAACAAAAGGTAATTGCAGGAAGGGGCTTGCAGGACAGAAACAGTAACTTCAACTAGCAATGTATAGAGTACTTACTAAGTGGCAGGCTCTGGGCTAATGTTGTGGGAGAATGAATTATTACCCCAAGCTAGACATGTTCTTAATCTTAATCTACTTCCCTGTGGGTTTGAACCCATTTTTAATTGGACTTCTTAAAGATGTTATTTCTAGTTAAGATACAACACAAATGAATGAGGATGAGTCTTAATCTGGATTACTAGAGACCTTATAAAGAGAAAGTCATGGGAAGGAGCTGGAAGCTGGACACCAGTGGGAACATAGAAGAGAAAGAGAGGATATCACCACGTGACAGGAAGGCCAAGGAATCACAGGATTGCTGGCCAACAAGAACACTACTGAGCCCAGGAAGAAGTAAGCCTTCTAGCCTCCAAAACTATGAGACAATCAATTCCTGCTGTTTAAACCAACCTCTTGTGTAGTATTTGTCATAGCAACCTGACAAACTGAGACCAGTATTTTATATGCCCAGTACAAGTCCTGCATGTCAGGATACTTTGCTCAGAAGCCCATGCTGAATCCCATGCTGAATAATAATAAAATTGCTGCTAATTAAATTGTTTGCCATCAATTAGCATTTTATAGAAACCCCAAATGCACAGGCTCAGGTTGTTAGGTATACTTGGAAGGCACACCTGGGTTTGTATCCTGGTTCTGTCTCTTCAAAGCTGTGCCACCTTGGGTAAATTATTTAACTGCTCCAAGTCTCCTTGCCTCATCTGTGTCATTTGTAAAACTGAGATAACTGGGTTGTTATGAGGATAAAATTAAATAATATATGTAGGACTCTTAACATAGCAAGCGCCTGATAAATGGTAGCTTCAGCTTCAGCTACCTTCATTATTACCCTCATCATCATCATTCTATCTTTGCCAAAAGGGTTGGACCCAGTGGGAGAGAAGCCCAACCATCCTACATGGGTTGTTGTCAGAGCTTCGCACTCAATAAGAAACTGGATAAAGCCTTTGTAAGAAGAAGAAGAAAATCAGGAAATAAAAATTCTCACTGGTGTAAGAAGAGTAATTGTTAAAAAGCAGCGCAATCATTTGTATTAGTGCCTCTGGAAAGGCAGACTCTTTGACGAACCTTGAGAAAACCAAGTCCACCAAAGCACAGAAAACCCATTCCAAAATGACTTATAGAACCAAGGAGATCGGAGAAACTAAGTTAGCTGCACAGTTGAAAAACTTTAACTTGGTAATCATGGCCCATTCAGTCACAGCCTGTCCCTTGAGTTCTAGAAAACAAATTACTCATAGGGGAGTAAGGAGCATTGTGGTTTGACATGAAGTAAATCTGGTATTACTAGTTTCAACCAAGAACCTTTCCAACTGTACATTTGTTTTTACCTTAAAAGGGTAAAGAGAATTAAAATCAGTATCTCCAGGGTATGTAATAGATTTCCCAATTTTCAGGTTGTTTTATATCACATATCAAAGTTAAGAGAATAAATCCAGATATAAAATATCTCTTCTAGGTGCCATTTTTCTACACAGTATTCTTGCACAACTGTACTACTGTTAACATCAGTTTCTGTTTTACATATTACTGCTCACCCTTCCCTCACGTCACCTGACTGCTACCTAGATCTAGGCTGATAACATCTCACTGCCCTGGTCAGATGACTGGCTCAGGGATAGACACAAAATCCAATGAAAGTCATTGAGACACAGGAGACATCTGGCAACATTTTTGGGATAGGAGCAGGAAGTCCTTCCCCATTCAAATGGAACAAGAATGAACGAAATTGTGCTTCTGCACACATTTTGCTACTAGGAGAGGCAATCCCTTCTGAGAACTGAATTCTGTCAGAAAGCAGGGGGTAAAATGAAGAGAGAAGAGAAAGTGGGCCCCAGTGCTGTCTTTTGAATATGTTGCTCTGTCATTGCTTGAAGCCGTAAGAACATTACATATGCCATTAAATTTGCTTCTTGCTTACACACAAACCTGAACCAGTCCCACCTTCCACTGGTAGTTTCTTATCTGGAATGCCTTCATTATTCCTCTTTACCCATCTAAGCCTAAAAATCCTTCAAGACCTGGTTTCCTCTCAGCAAAGTTTCCTCTGCCTACTCCAGACCCTGGCCACTGTTCCCTCCTCAGAGTTACCAAGCCCTGGCCACGGCTGTACAACACAACATACCAGCATATGTGGTGTGCTGTAGGCTTGCATTTTATCCTCAGCTATGCTGGAAGCCCGTGGTGGGCCAGTGAAGCCCCTCTCAGAGCCTAGCTCAGTCCCTCACATACAGGTTGTCTCAGAAAGCACTGACTTGATGAGGAAGTTGATGAAGGGAGTTTGCGGAACCCAGAGAATGACACTTTGTAAAAGGAACATTTTCTTACCATTCAAATTGAAGAAACCAGAGCAATCAGCTTCAACTACGATTACACATCCTGTAAAGTTGTTAACAGGAACAATGGCCACAACAATGTAAACTGTGATAAACAGGTGGTATTTACTGTGTGCTTACAATAAGTCCCTTATATATTATTTCATTCCGTCTTCACCACAAACTCACGACGTTACTCCTATCATGAACCCATGTTACAGATGAGAAAACCGAGGCTCAGAGGTTTGAATTAACGTGCATAAGTCACAGAGTTGACAAGCAGCAGAACCAGGATCTGAGAGCTCTGGCAGTCTGCTCACAAACACTCCATTGCACCCCCTGGCCAAGTCCCAGTCTCCCAACTGTCCCACTAATGTGCTGCTGGGACTGGATCCCCCAAAGTCATGGTCCATGCATCTCACTAAGTGCTTTTCATGTAAATAGTTTATAATTGCTAAGAATGATACCATGAGAATTTTTATTGGTCAGATTAAATTATTTTTCAGAACACTTCAAAATTATAGAGACAGGCTAGTTATAAAATAATTTTTCTTAAAGGGCTACATAAATAAATGCAATGATGACTAATATAAACGGCCACTTCACTAATGTAGTATCTATGACTTTCCCAAGTACTGCACAAGAAAGAAATTAAATCCATGGCCCATGTGATTAAGATTAGAAGTCTTCTTTGTAACACAATTGTCTTTTTAAATGAACCAAATAGTTGCCTGATGAAACCAGGTTTAATGCTCCCTGTAAAGATGAGCCCTGAGATTGCAGGAACCAAGTGATGAGATGGAGGCAGTATTGGCTGAACCACAGCCATCACTGAGGCTAGTTATGCAAGGCAATTGATGGTTCAATCCTACTGGTGTGGACCCACATGCACACTCACCTTATCATGGTCAGAGCCCCTGAGGTCCAGCGGCTCTGAATTTGTAGCTTAGATGCAGAATTCCTTATCTCTAAGCATAGACAGGAGAGTCACAGTCATACATCCAGCTTCAGAAGCTCCAACTACAATTCCTCAGCAGAACATGTTATTTGTTTGGTTTGTTTTTACCATTCCTTTTAAAACTTAAAAAAAATGTTAATATTCCATGGTTTCTGCCAGAATGCCATTCAGGGTGTATTCAGCCTGGAGTGAATGCAGGATGAAAGGTATGATTTTCCTGTATGCATGACTATTCTCAGCTTTATACCTGGATGGATGTGAAGGAGAGGGAAGTGACAGAGGGAACCACTGCACTGAGGATGAGTCAAGCATTTAGGGGTATGTTTTATAAAAACTGGCTCCTAGTGTCAAGCCAAATACTTCATCCCATGTTCAACCAATGAAACAGTCATCTGTCCAACTCTTTTTATTGCCTGCTTTAGAACCTAACTCCTGTGTCAAAGGACTCACCTGTATAGAAAATGTGACCAGAATTCAGCAAAGTGGAGGTGGCTCCAGTGACTGTACTCTATCTTCTATCAGTATGTTCGGCATCTACCCTTGACAAGCCATCCACTATGCTTGGAAGAGTTATCCATCTGGTAGGTAGAGCTCTTCCAAAAAAGAAATGGATCACCTTGAGCTCCTCATAACTGGAGATGGCCAACAAGATAGTCACTTGGCTCAAGGATTGAAGAGGGAGTGGAACCCTTGGGCAAAGGGGACAGTGGAATGACCCAGATGACCGCAAAGGCATGAGTCAAAGGTTCAATTCCCTCACAAACGTCTGCTATGGGAATTCTGTCACTGGGTCACCCAAAATTTCCACAAATAACTCCCCACAGTGACCCTGTAGACTTCCCCAGACATTGCTCTCTCTCATATCATCATTGAAGTTTTATGGGTACTCATAAAAATCATTTCACAGAAATTGACAAATACACATAAGTCTCACATATTCAGAGGAGATGAGCACATTAATAAAAATGCTGAGGAGTTGTTTTTAGTGGATGATTTTTCTGTCTTTTTACAGTGCTTTTCTTTTTTTTTTCCTTGAATTATGTTTCCCATTTGAACTTTTAAAAATAAACTCTTTACACATGGCATATAATGAAAGTGATCAAAATTTATCAACTGGGGATATTAATTTGCAACCAATTAATATTGACCTTGGGTAATGCTAATAATGCTTAAATTTAAAAGTATATATAGGGAAGCAGATGTGGTTCAGGCGATTGAGCTCCCACTTACCACATGGGAGGTCCTGGGTTCTGTTCCCAGTGCTTCCTAAAGAAGATAAGAAAGACAGTGAGCTGATGCAATGGGCGGGCACAGAGAGCTGATGCAACAAGATGATGCAACCAGCGACACAAGGAGGAAAGCAGAATGAGAGACACAACAAAGCAGGGAGCAGAGGTGGCTCAAGCAACTGGGCACCTCCATCCCACATGGGAGGTCCTGGCTTCAGTTCTCAGTGCCTCCTAAACAGAAAACAAGCAGACAACAAAACAGACACAGCAACTACAAACAATGAGGGGATGGGGAGAAATTTTTAAAAATATATATATTTAGGGGACAGCTTGGAGACTCTAAGGAAAAGCTGACCTATCAGATCTAGAAAAACTAAGGACATCTGCAGCTTTGGGATCCAGGCAGCAGAGACCATTAAGACATCAGTCACTTTCAGTCTTTAAGTGTCTTGAGTGTCCTGAGTGACAAACTCCAGGAGAAACAGTTTATCAGTTTAACTGACAGTCCCACCATGATGCAAGGTAATAAAAGAAAGGCAGAGAAGGGGCTTCCCAAAAGAAAATTAGGTGTGATTAGCAAAAGAAAGAGCCATGGAAGCAAAGAAGTAAAAAAATACCCAATATTCACCATAATGAAGACTCAGAATATTTGTTAGGTACCTACTGTATGCTAGACCCCCAGCTAAATACACGCTTTACCTGAATTGCTTCAGGTCATAATAATAGGAAGGCTCTATGATTATTCCCACTTTACAGCTGAGGAAAGTGAGGTGAAAAGGATTATACTGCTTACGTATATAACACAGGTCAGCGGGAGGGTTGGGATTACCCCAATCCATCTGACTCTAAATCCCGCTCTCTCAGTCACTATGCTTAGAGCCCACAAAAACGCCACGTACTGCCACCCTGTCATTGGTATCACATGCACCTCCTGTGAGTTGGAATGTCAGAGACCACAGGCACGGTCGAGGCACACGCCTTCACCCCACCATGCCTTGTTAAGTTGTTGCTCCACCAGGGTAGTGATGATGCCATTCAGTGTGGCAAGGGTTAAACAGCCACATTCAGAGAGGCGTCTTTGAAATGCACAAAGAAAAAGACTCAGAAATGAGACTAGATTTCAGCTCCATTCTGTTATCAGAAAGAGAAGTGGGGCCAAGACAAGCTGAGTGCCAGAGTCCGTGGAAACCCGAAACATGTTTCTCTAAGTGCTTCTCCTTCCAGGTCTGGCCTGGGTGTATTTCATGGAAAGACAATCTGTCTGTTTCTAATCCACTTACATTTAATTTATTAAAACATTTTGAGCCAGAGTTATTAGATTCCCAAAAAAGCATTAAGGGTCTATTTTATAAGACTTTTAAAAATCTGTATCCTTTGAACAAAGAAGTCCTATTTCAGTTGACCAAAACCTCAAAAAAAGTAAAATTGCTTCTACATTCAGAACCAAAGATGCTTATGTCCATTCTAAACTTCATAAATCCTCTTCTTTCAGGCATCCTAAGTATACTCAGGCTGACTACCACAACTGGAGGTTACCTGAACCCCTCAAATGTCAACTGCCAGACAAATAGAGAGAATGTGATGTAAAAAGAGGGAGGCTTAAAGCTAGAAGACAAGAGAACTGGCCTCCCATTAGCTGCGTGGCCTCCACTGAGTCATTTTCCCTCTCTGGGCCTTCTTTTAAGTGGAGAATGTGTTTATATTCTTTGCCAGCAAGGCTGTTCAAAGATCAAAAGAGAGAATCTATGTAAAAGCTTGTAAAAGTTTAAAAGATAACTTCCATTATTATTCTCGCTACAAACTCTACATTGAGAAAGTAGAAATAATCAAATGGGTATGGCCAGCAACTCATCCAAAACTAAGATGAATTTTCCTAGTTCATAACAAGACTGGCCACGTCAAAAAGATAGATTCAAAAAAACTCAGTGTACAGATATCAGCAAAATCGAATTTTCAGGCTATAAATGATGTGCCCATCGCTATGGCAATGGATTGACATGAGGGCATGCATTTGTGTGTTCAAGAGTCTAAAGTAGTTACAGCATAAATTGTGAACAAATTATCCAAATAAATCTGACTCCTGCCCCTGAAACCCAATAATAAATATTCACTTAGGCATGGCTTATGCAAAACCTTTCCTTGAGCTTGATCATGATGTAATTTTTTTTGCAGGCTCAAATAGGAAAAGTTAATGATAGAGCAAATGTGAAAGGAAAGAAGCTAATTTGGGTGAAACATTAACTTGTTCAACTTTCAGGCCACAACAGAAAATACGGCGATTAATTTCACTTCTATGTATGGGGTAATACATAGGACTGTAATGGTTTCAAAATGAACTAGAAAATGAAGAATTAAGTCTTCCAAATACTCAGAAACAATTTGCTTGTTTTATTAAAAATGTATAGCTACATATATTTTACATTGACTCAAGTGACATATTTTCCTGTCAGGAGAACCAAGTTGTAAGACTTACATTTGTTTCCCAATGTATTCTATGGGACAATGCCAAAATGCAAGCTCACGGGCAGGAAACTTCATATCCATGGGAGATTTCCCACACGTTCCTGTTAGTTGAAAGCAGCTCCCAAAGGAAGCAACATCTGCTCCTGGGAATCACTAAAGGCAACACTGATGTCTGAAGGGGATTTTTATTAGGAAGACCCTCCCTTATCGACTTTCCTGAAGTTTTCTCCTTTTCAAATGATCTGGAACTGAGACCAGCTGGTGGGGGGCAGAGCAGGCAGTGATATTTTACTCTGAAAAGTCAGAGTATGCACAAAGTCACACCAGTTATCACTTCCTCCAGTAGCCTCAGGGAGCTGAGAGAAAATACTTCCTCTTCCACCCAATACTCCAAACCAAAAAAAAAGAAACCAAGCTTAATTTTTCAAAGACCAAATAGTCAATATTAAGAGACAAATAGAGGATATGAGATAAATACTTCCCAATCACTTAAAAACCATTCTTGGTTTGCTGGCCATGCAAATAACAGACAGCAGGAGGGATCTGGCCCATCAGCCGGAGCTTGCCAACCCATGCTCAAAGTGAAAGTTAATTGGCAAGTTTTGAAATCTAGACTTCTGAGGCAACTTGACGTGACAAGATAATGTTTTGAAATAGTACGTAATTTTTTTCCCTCTCCACAATTCCTTTGGCCTTTTCCCCATTCAAATAATGCCACCCTGAGTTCATGGCCCCAGGACCAGGTAAGTGAACAGAAGGAGAAACAAGAATTTCTTCCTGGCTCTTGAGGTCTTTAGGTCTCCCCAGGGTGGGAAGACTCAGATGGAAAGAACTCCTATACAACAGCAGATGTGGGAGAAGCAGCAATGAATCCACATTGGCAAAGCTTACTACCTACAGCACTATTAAACAGTGGATGGCTGGGTTGGGGTGCAAGCCTGAACATGGATACATGGGCATGTAGATACCAGTGTGTCGTTAGAAAATGGGCCCAGCACCAGTTCTCCTACCCATCTAGAATGAGTCTAGCATGGGGAAAAGAGACCTCAGAAATCCCAGGCTGATGGGTACATTCTTAGAAGGGATAAATTTGGGGCCTCATATCCTGAGTAGAAGCCCAGTAAAGCAACAGGAGTCCAGAGAATGGGTGCTTCTTAATGGGCTAGGCAAACTAACCCCATAACTACCTCATAGAATACCTTCACCCCAGAGGGCACAAAGCAGCAGAATGAACCGCATGCCTTTGGGGAGAGGCCGGGAGACATGGCCGGAGGCTAAAGGGGGAGAGAGTTGGATGTGGAGGGACTTTGTGAATGGCAGTGGGGATGACTGAGGAGCATGCTCCAAGGACCCAGTATCAATAGTCTGTGAAGATGAGGGACATGCCTAAGGATGCCAGCAGGACAGGAGAAAGGTAATGAGTAAAGGCCAGTAGATGGAAGCACAGAGAGATGTGACCCAGGAAGGACCATACGGGATTCCATGTGCCTTGGCCCTCTCCTAGTCTCACAGAATTTGGCACAGCACCAAAGGGAGAAGGTGATGCTATGTTGCTGCTAGCAAGCTGAAATGGCTTGATGGAGAAGCTGAGCCTGGTTATTTATAGCTATACACCTTACCTGAGTTTGAGGAATGAGATTCCTAACCAATTAACAGGCTAGTAAAAAGAACAAAGGTTTGGGATGAGATCAGGCTCTGCTACTAACAGGCTGTGTGACTTTGTTAAATTATGACCCTGATTGAACCCAGTTTCCTGATGGGTGAAAGAAGGAATTATCCATATAACACATGGTAAATCGGTTTCTTCTTTGTGAGCCACATTTGATAAATCAGTCGCTATTAACTAGAACATTGACTTAAAGAAGGTTCGGAGGTTGCACCTGGATTCTTCAGGAAAGTATGTCATCATTGATTACTGATGCTTCCCAAGGGCACAGAAGAGAGGGAAGGGGAAAGAACAGCAGATAGAAGAAACAGCATATCTATTCCATTCCTGGGCAGCTACATGATCTTTGAGGTCCCTTTTGGTTCAGAAAGCCAGAAATTTTTCAAAATGCCCAACTCAGGAACTCTTCCATTCATTACTCTTGACAAAGACTGGGCTCACATAGATGAAGGTAATAGTCCTGCCACAGGAGAAACCAAGCAGACCTGGACACTCCTTTTTCTGTGCCAAAAGTCATGGTGAAGTGGAATAAGCACTGAACCTGAGTCCACCCCTTTAAAGCCATGAGTCGCCTGGCTTCTCTGAGCCTCACTGTCCTGAACTGACACTTAGCCCCAGAGATTGTCAGAGGAATCAAGTCAAAAAGCAAATGGGGAATGTACCCAGCGTATAGCTGGCACTCCATAACTGCCCATTTCCCTCTTTACTGCAATGGTAACTGCATTTGCCAACAAGATGAAAGTTTATAGGAAAATCCTTTCTCCCTAGCATGTGAAAAAGTTTGTCCTTCAAATAATACTCTTCCAGACTTTCCAAATACAAAAGTTTAAAGCAGTAGTTATAAGAAAAGAGTTAGTCTTGGATCCCTGCTAGGAAAGCTAGTTGCCAGGCCCTGCCCTAGACCTGATGAATCGGAATCTCTGGGGATAAAGCCTGGGAATCTGTATGTTACCACAATTCCAACACCCACTGCCATTCAGAACTACTAGTTCAGCAAGCATTCATGCCCTCTCCCTGTAGCCCAAAACACCAGGCTCACCTGCTTCACCTTCTCAGAAGCCTGCCCTGACCAGCCTATTTAAACATCAGACCGCCCAGGCCCAGTTCTTCCTAGCTCCCTCCCCATTTAATACTTTTCATAACACTTTCCATTCATCATGCCAACCACATAGTTTCCTTATCTGTCTCTCATCCACCCCTCTCTGAAGGTGAACTCCACAAAGGCAGATCTCTCTGTCAGTTTTGCTCATCACCACACCCCCAGAAGCTAGACCAGTGCCTAGTACAGAGGGCACACAATAAATATTTGTAGAATGGTCTTTACTGCTTCTCATGCACTCATTTGACCTCAAAGGAAAGGTCAAAGAGATGAGAGATGAGATGTGGATGGTTGGGCAATGACATGATTGACTTACTGGAAGTTTTAAATTCTGAGTCTAGGCAACCTTGTAAAATAAGAAGGAAATAGACGATCCCCTCAAAGATTCCTCCAACCTTGGCAATTTTCTCAAGTAAATGGCTAGCTTGCAGCTTTGATTTTCAACTTAAGTTGGTGTGTGGTGAAAAATGACCTAAATCCAGGAACAGACGAATGGGTTGAGCCTCCTATCTCAGAGCCAGGGACGCTTCTCTCTCCAATCTGCCGTGGCATCCTCAGTGTCTGCTTATGCCCCATGTCCAAGTTCCAGTTTCTCTGCACTGGTCTGCCCACTCCCTGGGCAATGCCCTTAACAGACAAGACCAAGCCGAGCACCACCCTCTCTGGCCTCTGAAAAATGAGGGTGCGGTTCTAAGCATCTGGAGATGAGGGGGGAGGTTGTTATTTAGCAAAAGAGATACATCATTATTTTCTTGCGCCAGGATCATGTTTCATTTAGCTGACTTGGCTCCACATTTAAATAGCATCCCCCAGGCAAATAATACAATTAAGCAAATGGAGAGATTTAGTAACAATAAATTCCACAGAACTGGTCATTCTTCTGCATGCAGTTTTAAAAGGAGCTGAGAATTTAGAGGGGATCAATCACTCTAAGTCTCCAGGGCCCAAACATTATATAGAATCTGCTAGTAAAAACTGACACAGAGTTGAAATACACACACCCACACACAGGCACACACTGACAGGTTAGGCCTAGACACACTTTCTTTTTTTACAATCCCAAAACTAAAAGACAATTATAAAAATGGTTAAGGATACAAATGGAAGAATGAACTACACAAACAAAATACCTAAGAGCCAGTGAGGGAAGAAGAGTACCTGGGCCCAGGTGGTGTGTAAGAGCAGTCCTGGATTGGGAGCCAGGAGACCCGAATCATAGAATTAATAGCAGCTCTACCACGCATATTCTGTGTGGCCCTGGGCAAAACAATGACTTTTGTGACTTTTATACAGAATTCCCCTCCCTATAAAAAAAAAAAGTTGTTTGAATCTCCCATCACCCTCTTTATCATCTCCAAGCACCATCTGTGCTACCATTTACTTACTACTTTCCTTTACGTCAACTCTTCATTTGAATATAGTTACAAACGAGATGGAAGGAAAGGAATATTTATGATACTGTTTGTTGCACTTTTCTATAACTGTACATTTCTCATAATAAATACCTTTAAAAGGAAACAATTTCATTACTATTAAAGAAACCCTGGAATCACTTGTTTTAAATTAAAACAAAAGGTAAGGATAAAATGACAATGGACTGACTCCTGCTTTTAGTTGTGACAGACTAGTTTGCTTCAGACCACTCCTTTGCCAAGAACAACTACAAAAGTTGGATAAAATATAAAAAGTGAAAGAAAACAAAAACCCTCTGTTTGAAGACACTAGAGAGATCCAAGGCAGCTAGGACTTGAGGAGCCAAGACCCCAGAGAGAATTAAAGCACACTGAGATAAGCCCAGCATTTAACAGCACTGTTTTCCTCCACACATTTGCTGATTTGTCAATTTCATGCAGCCTAGAGGTTTAAAATCAAGAGTCTCACCATAACAAAAGTTTAAGTTCAGGGAGAACAGGCCCTGTTAAACACTTCAAACTTCCAACTGGGACAACGAAAAGGATATACATCCCAAGCAGAAATCGATCAACCCTCACAAATACTAAAATCCAACCTCAATCAATCTCAAACTCAGATGGAAAAAGATGATCTACCACCTCACTAAATATCAGACAGAAGCAAAAGTAAATGTAATTTTTTCTAGAATAAGGTAACATAATCTGGAGTTTCAAATGGGCTCTATAATTTTTCATACATTATGTCCAGGATTTATTAAAAACTACCAAGCATGCCAAAAGACATAACCAAATGAACAAAGACCAAGAGAAAAATAGATGCACATGTAAGTTAATACTGGAGTTATCAGATGCAGATTTCAAAATATCTATGATTAATAAGTTCAAGAAAGTAGATGGCAGATGGAAGTTTTCACCAGATGACTGGAATACTTAGAAAATGAAAAAGTGGAAACTTCAAAATTGAAATATGTAATAACAGAAATTAAGAACTCAATAGATGGGGGAAGTGGATATGACTCAATGGACAGAGCTTCTGCCTACCATGTAGGAGTTCCAGGGTTCGATACCCAGGGCCTCCTGGCCTGTGTGGCAAGCTGGCCCACATGGAGTGCTGCCATGTGCAAGGAGTGTCATCCTGTACAGAGGTGCCCCCCAAGCAAAGAGTGACCCTCATGCAAAGAGTACAACCCTGCAGAGGAAGGCAGACTGCCCAGGAGTGGAACCACCTACACGGAGAGCTGATGCAGCAAGATGACACAACAAAAAAGAGACACAGAGAAGAGGCAATATGAGACACAGTGAACTAGGGAGCTGATGGTGGAGCAAGAGAATGACCACCTCTCTCCCACTCTGGAAGGTCCCAGGATGGGTTCCTAGAGTCGCCTAATGAGAATACAACAGACATAGAAGAACACATAGTGAATGGACACATAGAGCAGACAATGGAGCAGGAGGAAGGGAGAGAGATAAGGGGGAAAAAAAGAACTCAATAAAGGGGTTTTATGGCAGATTAAATGATACAGAAAAGAGGATTAGCAAGGCAAAATATGTCAAAATAAAATACACAGACTGAGCCTAGAGAATAAAAAATATGTATATACACACACATAAATACAGAAAAGAGCATAAGAGAGGTATGGGATTTGGTATATTTGGAGATTCTGAATGAGAAACAGGAAGAAATGTGACAGAAAATTTGAATAGATATGAGGTGAGAGGCACAAAGATACCAGACTCAAAAATCGTTAAAACTCCAAACAGGGTAAAGAAACCACAACTAGGCACATAATAGTCAAACTGTTTATAAACAAAGAAAAAATCTTAAAAATCACCAAAGAAAGGAGTCATATTACCATCAAAAGAGCAATGGTAATGACTAATGCTAACTTTTAAACAGAAATGATGAAAGTCAAGGAACAATGAAATGACATCTCTAACATGCTAAAAGAAAATAATTGCCAACTTAAAACTCTATGCTTGGGGAAAATATCCTTCAAAGGTGCATATCAAAAAAAAATTTTTTTTCAAGCAAACAAAATCTGAGAGAATTCATATCCAACAGGCATGCTCTAAGAAATACTGAAGGGAATTCTTCAGGACAGAAGGAAAATGAGTCCAGATAGAAGTGTGGAAATATAGCAAAGAATGAAGACAATGGAAAGTGCAAATACGTGGAGAAATATAAATATTGACTGCACAAAATAAGAGTTTCTTGTGCCACGTAAAATATGTGTAAAGCTGAAAATATGACCACAATGACACTAAAATTTGGAGGGGATAAACAGATTTAAAATGTTCTAAGGGCTTTGGAAGGAATGAAAGGCCAAATTTCTCTCATATTCTAATTATTAAAGTTAAGGTTGCATGTTGTAATCTCTAATAGAACTACTAAAAGAAGAGTGAAAAAAAGAATGTTATCTAACAAGCTAATAATGAAATAATACATTAATTCATTCAACAGGAGATAAAAATGAGAGGAAATTCAATTAGAAAAACTGTAAAAGAAGAAAGCTGTAAGATATTCTATTTATTAAATATTCTCATTAAAATACAAAATGTCCAGCTGAATTATTTCCAAAAAAACAATTAAATGCTGCTTATAAGGAACACCCTCTAAACATAAGGATACAGAAAAGTTGAGAGAAAATGGATGAAAATGGTTATACCATGAAAACACTGACTGAAAGAAAGCAAGTATAGTTAAACTAATTACTGATCAAGTAGACTTTAAGGCTAAACTAATTATCAATCAAGTCCCTCATTAGAATTAGAGAGACTTTTGATAATGCTGAAGGAGTTAATCCTTCAGAAAGATGTAACAATTCTAAATATATACACCTAATAGTATAGTCTTAAAATATATATAAAACAAACATTGACAGAAATACAAAGGTATTCTAGTGAAATTATCATCATAGTGGAAGATTTTGACACTTCCATACTAACTGACATAACAGGAAGACAAAAACTGGGTAAGGCTATAGAAGATATGAACAATATAATGAATGTGACCTAATTACATACAGAAAACACTTGAACCAACAACTATAGCTAAATATTTTTTCACAGGCACATGAAAAATTTAGTAAAAATGACTTTTGGGGGCTATTGATATCAAAGAATTGAAATCATACAGAGTGTATTAGTTTTCTAGTGCTGTTATTACAGATTATCACAACTTAATGGCTTAAAACAACACAAATTTATTACTTTATAGTTCTCTAAATTAAACTGGCAAAGGAAAATAAAATTAAGAAAACAGAAAATCCATTTACAAGAACATCAAAAAGAATAAAGTACTGAGGAATAAATTTAACTAAGTAAATGTAAAATTGCACACTGTAAACTATAAAACATTGCTGAAAGAAATTAATGAATATTTAAATGGAAAATCATCCTGTGTTCATGGACTGGAAGATTTCATATTAAGATGGCAATATTCTCTAAATTTATTGACAGAGTCAATGTGATCTCTATCAAATTTCCGACTGCCTTTTTTTTTTTTTTTTTTCAGAAATAAACAAGTTGATCTCAAATTCATATGGAAATGCAAGGGACCATAAATAGCCAAAACAATCTCAAAAGGGAAAATGTTAGAGGACTTGTAAATTTTACTACAAAGCTATAGTAATCAAAACACAGTGATACTGGCATAAGGGTGTGCATATAGACCAATGGAATAGAATTGAGAGTACAGAAATACATCCATACATCTATTGTCAATTGATTTTTGACAAGAGTGTCAAAACTATTAAATGTGGAAAGAACAGTCATTTCAACAAATGGTATTGGAACAAATGGATATCTACAGGCAAAAGAATGAATTTGGACCTCTGCACCATACCACATACAAAAATTAAATCAAAATGGTTTAAAACTATAAAACACTTAGAAGGAAATGTAGTTATAAATATTTACTTGGATTAGGCAACAGTTTCCTAAATATGACACCAAAAGCACAATCAACAGAAGAAAAAATAGATGAGTTGGACTTCATAAAAATTAGAAAGATTTATGCCTCAAAGGACACTATCAAGAAAGTGAAAAGACAACACACAGGAGAAAAAATTTGCGAATCATATGTCTGACAAGGAACCAGAATATATAAAGAACCTGTTCAACTCAACACAAAGACAAATAATCCAGTCAGTTTTTTAAGAGGCAAAAGATTTGAATAGACATTTCTCAAAAAAAGATATAAAAATTACCAAAAGCACATTAAAAAGATGCTCAACTTCAGTAGTCATTAGGTAAATAAAAATCAAAGCTGTGAGATGCCATTTCATACCCACCATAACCAGGTTAATTTTTAAAAAAAGGAAAATCAGTGTTGGTGAAGATATAGAAAAATTGGAACTCTAAACATTGCTGATGGAAGTGTAAAATGGTGCAGCTGCTGTGGAAAATCATCTGGCAATTCCTTAAAACCTTAAACATAGATTTACCTATGACCCAGAAATTCCACTCCTAGAAATATACCCAAGAGAATTGAAAACATTATGTTCACACAAAAACTTTTACATTTTTATAGCAGCAGTATTCATAATAGCCAAAAAAATGGAAACAATTCAAATATTTATCAAATAAGATTGGATAAACAAACTGATATATTCATACAATAGAATATTATTTAGCCATTAACAGGAATGAAATTGTGATGCATGCAATAACATGGATGAACCATGAAAACCTTATACTAAGTGAAAGAAGCAAGACACAAAAGGCTACATATTGTATGATTGCATTTATATGAAATGTCCAGAATAGACAAATCCATAGAGACAGAATGTAGATTAGTGGTGCCATGGGCTGGGGGAAAGGCAATTGGTAAATACAGGTGTTTTCCTTTGTTTTGTTTGGAGTGATAGAAATACTTTGGAATCAGATAGGGTGATGGTTTCACAACATTGTGAATATACAAAAAAACAGAGAATGCTACACTTTAAAATTGATAAATGGTGAATTTTGCCTCCGTTCTGGAGGCCTTTTCAGCTGCTAGAGGCCCTCCTTACTCCTTTGTGCATGGCCTCTTTCCACCATGATCAAGGCCAGCAGTGGGGTGGCAGCCTCACATGGCAGCATTCTGGCCTTCTGCTGCCTTCCTCCTACACTTTTCAGGACTGAAAGTCAGCCCATCTAGATAATCCAGAATAACCTCCTTCTTCTATAGTCAGCTTATTCACAACCTTAGTTTCCCTCTTCCATGTAACCTAACATTCACAGGTTTCAGGAACTGGAATGTAGGAAATGTAGGGGGGGTGGGGGGTGGATTAATTATTCTGCCTACCATACGGCTTGCTCTCTTACTGCAGAGGAGTTAACATAGACCTCAATAACAAAAAGATCATTAGAAAATTCACAAATATTTGGAAATTAAGCAAAACACTTCAAGTAATCCCTGAGTCTTACTTATTTTAATAAGGAAGCACTGACAATAAAAATTAGGAAGTATTTTTAACTGTGTGTGATAATGAAAATAGGATCTATCACATCTTGTGGGATGTAGATAAAAGCATATGCAGAAAGAAATGTACAGGTTTAAAAGCTTATATTAGAAAAGAAGAAAGGCTGACAGTAAAAAATCTGAGTCCATCTCAAAAATTTAGAAAAATAATAGCGAATTAAACCCAAAGAGTGTGGAAAGAAGAAAATCCTGAAACTAAGAACAGGAATTAGTGAGCTAGAAAATGAAACATGCCACCAACAAATACTAAGCCAAAAGCTGGATTCTGAAAGGGCTAATAAAATGTATAACTCCTGGCAATACTGATAAAGAAAAACAGAGGAAGCACAAATTACCAGTATCAGATTCACAGACACCAAAAAGACAATACAAGTATAGCGTGAACAAATGTATGACAATGAATTTGACAATTTAGATAAAATGGACAAATTCCCAGGGGAGGGAGGGAACAGCACTTAATATAAATGATAGAAAAGTCATTAAGAAAGCCCTTAATGTTTAGACACTAGACCAACAGAAGAAATAGAAGGTGCCCAAACAAACCTAGAAACATACAGACACTTGATTCACAACAAAAATGACACTGCAAAGCAGTAGGTAAAATGACGGTCTTTCAATTGTGGCTGCTGAGTCCACTATACACCCACATGAGGAAACAAACACAATTCCTGACCCCTACTTTAAACCATACATCAAAATCAATTCCAGATAGATTATAGGCCAAACCTGAGAAGTAAAACAATGAAGCTTCTTCTAGAAGATAACATAAAAGAATACCTTTATGACTATAAGATAGGCAAAGATTTCTCAAACAGGACCAAAAGAGTACCAACCATAAAGAAAAAGATCGATAAATTTGACCACAATAACATCAAAAGGCAAGCCACAGAGTATAAGAAGGTATTTACAATGCAATTAATAAAAAAGAAAAAAGATAAGAAAGAAAAGACCTGGTATCCAAAATATATAAAGAATTCTTGCTATTCAATTAAACCAAAAAATTGACAACCCAATAGAAAAAATGGGTAAAAGCCTTGACCAGGTACTGCACAAAAGAGTATATCCAAATGAGCAATAAACAGAAAAACAGGTCCTCTACCTCATTAATCACCAGCAAAATGCAAATGAAAACCACAATGAGTTATCATCACACTCTAACCAGAAGAGCTAAAAGTGTATACCAAGAGAAATGCATAGATGTGCATAATCAAAGACATGTAAAAGAATCTTCATAGCCACATATAACTGCTAGTTAAAAACTGGAAACAGTGCCCATCCTCTGTAGAAGGGGTTTTTAACCATTTTTGTTCCACGGTCCCCTTTGCCAGTGAGGTGAAAACCACAGACCCCTTACTAAGTCCACACTAAACTATGTATCACTTAATAAATATATCATACCTGCACGAACATGTCCCCACAACAATAACATGTTTTTGAATTTCAATTCAAGCTCACAGACTCCTGGTTAAGAACCCCTGCTCTATAGAATGGGTAGATAAACTGTGATGTTTTCATGCAATGGAATAAAGCAGCAATGAAAATGAATAAATTACTCTTATATAAACAACATGGATGAATCTCTGAACTATTAATAAAACGTGGCCCATGAGAAGCCAATCACAAAAAAATTCATACTAACTGATTCCAATTATATAAATGTGAAGCCCAGCAAAGTTATCTGAAGTATTAGAAATCGGGGTAATGGAACCAGTATTGGGGGCTGGGGCCCATTAGCTACAGGGAAGGGGACTTCCAAATTAGAGTACCTTATATCTTGATTGGAATGGTGGTTACACATGTGTGTTCACTTTGTAAAAAATCATCAAGCTTTATTTACACTTAGGATTTGTATACTTTTCTGTAAAAATGTTGTACTTCAATAAATGAGCTTTTATTTAAAAAAAAAACAAACACAGAAAAAAAATATTTGCAATCATCCTAATGCCTTTAGTGAACTATTTAAATAAAATATTACAGACATTTCGTGACCTACACTAATATGAGTCTAGTCCACAAATAAATATGCTTTTGGAAAATGTAAACATACTGAGTGAATTCAAAATTGCTTTTAAATTCTAGTGAGATTCCCTTTGCCTGTTGCAATTCTGAGCCCAAGGCCTGGTTTCTCCTAGTTAAAAAGGGAAACAAGCAAGTGTTAAAGAAGAACTTAAGATTTAACACCAAGCTTAGACTTTTTTCTTAGTATGATATATGAAAATATTATTGAAAAAGAAACACAACAACATCCATTACTATGTACCATCTGAAATCCCCTGGCTAAGCACCTGCCCCACCCTGAGGGATGTTCTAGTTTAGTTGAGCTCTAATTTCCTTCCAGGCGACTGTGACTTGCCGCTAGAAGGCTCTTCACACTCAATGGCAAGTACAATGAGTCCTTAACTTGGTTTCAAAAAGCAAAATTGAGTTATTGTTTAAGTTATGAAGTTAAGTTAAAAGACAAGATTATTGGTTACAGGATCTATTAAAATGGGTAGACATCTAGACACACCCTAGATGAAATAAAGACCCCCTTCTCCATACATAACAGACTTAGCTTGAAAGTCAGGGAACCCCACTCCAAGGGGCTTCCCTCTCACAATCCACATCCAAGTTGTCAGCAGAATCATCAGCTCCACCTTCAAATTATATCCAGAATCTGACCGCTTTTCACCATCCTACATTATCCCTTGCCTCCTGACTGGCCCCTCCACTTCCATCCATGCTCTGATACCTGTCAATTTGTTCTCAACAGAGTAGCCAGAATAATCTAGTCAAATCCAAGTCAGATCTCATCAGCCTTCCTCTGCTCAAAATCCTCCCACGTAGACAAGTGCCAATATCCTTACCGCCCCACCAGGTCTCCTGTGACCTGGCAACCCATTACCTCTGTGACATTACCTCCCCTTGCACTCGCCCAGCTCACTCTGCACCAGCCACAGTGTGGCTCTTGTACTCTTCGACCATGCTAAACATGCTTCCACCTCAGGGTCTTTCCACTGCCTGTTCCTTCTGCCTGAGACTCCTCTCCTTAGACACCTCTGTCTCCCTCCCTCCCCTACTTCAGATCTTTACTCAAAGATCACCTTCTTTACTCCTTCCCTGGTTCTTTTATGTAAAATTGTGCTCCCCCCTCAATACTGCCTATCTATGTTCCCTGCTTTATTTTTTGCTTAGTACTCATCACCATCTAATATTCTATTTATTAATCTCCTTATTGCATTTAGTTTGTTGCTCCATCTCTTTATGCCACAAGACATAAGGAAAAATAGTCTCTAGGACTTGAAATTCAAGAGATAGTTTAGACAAGAGACTGAAAAGACATTAACTCCCCTTCGAGCTTTAGGGTGGGAATAGTGTGGGTTGGTAATGTTCCACTTGGGTAACAAAGCCCCTTTCTTTCATTCTTACTGGCCTGATAAAGCCAGAATGATAGTCAAGCTGCTGAGGGGAAGCTGGTGTTTATCCTTCAAACCATGACATTCGGTCCAATTTTCCCTTCCAACTCCAGAGGACTCCCTGATTTAACAGGGGGGGGAGGGGTGGGGATGGACAAATCCTTTCTTCCGTCAAGTCTTTTTGGAGTGGAGGAGTACATTTGTTCATTCAGCAAATATTTATCAATTACTGTTTATGTGCCAGATGATACACTACATGCCAAGAATACAAAAGAACCACACAGACTTTGCCCAAGTCAAGTTCAGTCAGGAAAGCAGAGAGAGAAGGGGTGAGTCTCTCAGCACCCTGATAAAATCTAGGCAGCTCAGACACACAGTATCCTGCGGTGTCTTGATGGGTGTCAGGTTGCTGCCAGTAATGTATAGATAATAAACTACTCAAATTTGTAACCATTTAGTCTTTATAATTGAGAGTGATTTGAAGGTTATGCCTAGGAAGTCACTTTCTCTGTCTGATGTATTCCTTAACTGAGAAGAAATGAAGTACGTGAAAAAAATTTACAACAATCCTGGCAATGCCGACAGAGAGGGTTATGCCCTACAGCCACTGGGATGAAAACTAGAAAAGGGCTGGGAACCTCTGCTACAGAAGTCTGTCCCTCTGTTTAGGCCTGGTTTACATTCCCAGGTGGCAGTGATAATGGCAGCTACTGCTGAGCACTGCAATGGGCAGTCCGGGGAAGGCACCTGGATTTCTTATTTCCTTTAATCATCATTACAATAAGAGGTTTGTATTATTTAACCACACTTTGCAGGTAGAAAAATTGACATTGAGATTTGTGTTAAATATATTACCCAAGGTTATATGGATTGTAAAGGGAAGGTTTGGAATTCAAACCCAGATGTGTCTGACTCCAAAACCCTTGACTAAAATCCTTCTGGCATGCAGTTTGGCAAATCAAGTTGGAAGTTTTTGAAATTAAACTCTCCCTTGAAGAGAGATTTGGTGAATTTATGTATCAATTTTATGCAACCAAAAAGGAATTAAGTGAAATAAGGTGTTAAAGTGGGTAGCACAGCAAGTGACAATGGCAAGTGTAAGATAACCCACCATCACTATTTCCTGCCACATTTATTATTTCTCCCTCCCTCCCTCCTTTTTCTTTTTTTTTTGGGGGGGGGGGAAGGGCTTTAATTACCATTCACTCTTGCTCACAGGTCTGTGGGTTGCCTAGTTAGTTTTGCTGATCTCAGCTAGGCTTGTTCAGGCATCTGTGGTCAACTGGCAGGTTGAGTGGGGCTGGTTGGTCTCACTCACATTTCTGGAGGTTTGCTGGCTTTGAACTGCAATGACAGCAAGCAAGCTGGCCCAGGTTTGTTCAACTGGTGGCAGAAGGCTCCCGTAGAGCCAGTGGAAGCAAGCCGGACCTCTTGGAGCCTAAGTTCAGAATGAACAAGGCACCACTTCTGTGCCACTCCATTATTCAGCACAAGTCAGGAGGCCAACCAAGATTCAAGGAGTTAGGAAGTAGACTCCTACCTCTTAAGGAGCGGAGCTGAAAAATCACATTCCAAGGATGCCATCACATTTACTCTCCCTCTTAATTCTCCTAGTAGACTAAAAGAATTCAAACTGGCAGAAGATCTTCCCACAGCCAAGCAGCTTCCCATACTCAAATTCAATCTGACTACCTGTTGTTTAATATCACCAATTCTCCTCTAACTTAAGTTGGTAAAGTTTGTTTTTTCCTTGAAATAGGGGTCTACCCAGCATATCTATTCCTAGTGTAGTTTCCACTGTTTCCCTTTTAATGGAAAGTGCTCATATTACATTATTTGGGGTCCAATAGCTGTGAATAAGAAAGGCCCTCAGAGCTCTACTATTCAAGTAGCAATACAGCTTCTCCACAATCCCGAAGCCCCCACCAGAATAAGTGCAGAGTCACACATCATCCTAACTCCTTGGATTTGGACTCACCATGTACTTTTTCGCACCTCATCTTCCGCTACCACCCCATATGCATGCTCCTTCCTCAGCCCACTATGAAATTGTATGTGCTCCTTACTTCTGTTCATGCTGCTCCCACTGCCTGGAGGAAATACCTTCTCTGTCTTCTCTACCTGGTAAACTTCCACTGTATTCAACTTGGCCTGCATCTTGTTTGTATGGCATCATATTGGATATGCAATCATTCAATCATGTGCTCACTTGACAAATATTTACCAGCCTTTTGGGCCCAGGGATACACGGAGATCACGCACAGCACCCACCCTTTCTCCTCATGGGGCTTGCCATCCCTCTTGTGTGAAACCACTCCAATTTCAAAGTCCCTGCCTCTGCTCAGTTCCCGCAGGCATAATTTTCACTTCCATAAGACTGTAGACTCTTTAAATCCATGATTACACTTTATTATTCCATTAGTGTTATGATTATTTCACCTAGTGTGTTTTTAATAGTAGAAATGCAAATGAAAATGTTCTGGAGAGAAAGATGAATATCAGAAAGAAAAAGTGCTCTTGGGGGGTGTTTAGGTCCATTTCTTCATTTTGCAAATGAGAAAACTAAAGTCCAAGGAAATTACACTACTACTTGTGATTATAGTACCTTTACACAGAAAGCAACGTGAACCCCAACTTTAGAGTCAAAAGGGAGACTTTTACATTTTAAACATAGTCTCTGAAATACTCTAAATAAAGAGGCTTTATTTAGAATTTTCTAAACTTTCTAATTGGGGAAATGCAGTATAATAAAAGTGATTAAGAAATTGGGCTCCTGAGTTAGGTAGATTTCTAATAAAATTATGGCACCTGTTTTACTTTGGGCAAGTTATTTTCACCTGTAAGTCTCACTTTCCTTACCTATGAAATGAAGCTGCCTATCAGTACCTGTCTAGACAGGCTGAGAAGATTTAAAAAGATAACAGTTGAGAAGATTTAAAAAGATATATCAAGGACAGGACATAACACTTAGAAAATGTTTAATATGTATACACTATTATCTTTATCGTTTTAATTTTGCTATTAATTTAAATGATACCAGGTAAATGGTATTAGCTAACTGCTTAGAGGTTCAATTGTAACCATAATTATATTCATGAGGTCTCCATATTTGTTGCTCTATTAAATTGGCCATAACAAACTTCCCTTAAGTTACATAAAAACTTGCATGTCTTTTTGTCAGAGATTTCACATGTGTGTTACTTTCTGCACAGGATTAAACTACAGGAATTGAATTAGTGAAGTCCTGAGCAGGAGGAAATGAATGCATTCTAACATATGATGGCAAGACCCGTATTGCAAAGACAGTGATTCGGATGTCGTTACTGAACTGGTAGAACCTGCGTTTAATGGCCAGAAGATGTTCATTTTCTGAGGCTTAGTTAGGATACTGAACGGTCCTTTTTTCCATGCATAAAAATGGAACTATAAAGGTTAGAACTCTATGGTTAAGAATGGTTTTAAACAACATTTTATAGCATCTTAAAGCAACCCTTTTATCTTTACATCTTCACTTTTTATGTCTGGGCTTTTATTAGCTGTGTGCTTGAACTAGACCCAAATCCTGGGTGCCACACTCAAAATCATACGGTACATCTGTTTCTCTGAGAAAGGACATGGTGGGATTCTGTATATCAGAATCTTCCTCCCAACCCGAAATCAAAACACTCACATTTCATGGGAGAAAAGGAAAGCACTACACTCATGCCCTCTCTGCAGGAACGGCCTGTCTTGACCACATTCCCACAAGGACGAGAACAGGGGCATGGCCAGAGTCACCAGGAGGATCCTCAGCATCACGTTTACTGCCCAGAGCTTCCTGCATGGGCACTCATCTCCCCACGGAGTCCCCAAGGCTTCTGAGCAGAAGAGTCCTGTCTTCACTATGGATGTCTCCACAGCACCTTGGGCAGCCTTGAACCTTCCCCTTGACTAGCACTTTCTGGGCAAAAGGAAGTACTCTGTCGTGATTTCAAAAATCAAGCAAGTATTTTTTGGTCTTTTTCCCAATTTGTTGATAAATTTTTATTTCATGGTACAAAGGAATTTTTGAAACTATCATTAATTAAATTAGAAAGTCAAGGGAGACTTGGGTGTTGAAGCAAAAACTACAACAGGAATTGTGTTGTTGTTTGTGGGAATGAGAGGACTTCATCTGGCTAAAGCAGTTTTCCTTTCCCAAAGGAATTTTTATTCATAAGTTTTTTTTTTTTTGTACCAATAGTTAACTGACAGCGGCAATGGAAAACAATTTGGTAGTTCCTCAAAAAGTTAAACTAGAATTACCATATGATCTGGCAATCTCATTTCTAGGTATATACCCCGAAGAACTCAAAACAGGGACTAGAACAGATACCTGTATACTAATGTTTATGCAGCATTATTTACAATAGCCAAAAGGTGGAAAGAACCCAAGTATCCATGAAACAATGAATGGATTAATAAAATATGGTATATCCAAACAATGGAATACTATTCAGCCATAAAAAGGAATGAAGTACTGATACATAGCACAACATGGATGAACCTTGAAAACAATATGCTGAGTGAAAGATGACAAACACAAAAGTACAAATATTGGATGATTTCACTTATATGAATTACCTAGAATAAGCAAATTCACTGATAGATTAGAGTTAGCAAAGATTGCAGGGAGGGGAAGGGCAAAGTGCTTGTTTTAGATGATGAAAAAGTTTTGGTAATGGATGATGGTGATAGCACAACAATTAAAATGTAGTTAATGCTACTGAACTATATACTTAAAAAGGTTAAAATGCCAACTTTTATATTATATATATGTTGTCACAATAAAAAAAATTAAAGTTACCTGACAGTCATCAGCTGTATCTTGAGCCTGCACAATTCAGTGATGTTGTCCAGAACTGCCCAAAACTCTACAGTAACAGCTGGGGTGAAGTACAAGAAATAAGAAGCTGGGGAATGCAAATGAGACAAATAAGAATAGTATAGTTGGAACACAGGGCAAAGTGAAAGCTGTAGTTGGAAATTACACTGGAAAGGTATGTTAGGGTGAAACCATGAAAGGTTTTGAATGTCAAGCTATTAAAAAAAAAAACTAGAATTAACACTAAACAATGGAGGGCCATTGAAGTTTTTGAGCAGCTCAGTTTCTAGAGTTCATAGGAGCTAGGCTGGTCCTGCCCCTTCTAACTTTACTGAGGGCCTTTGAGCTCACCTGCTATTAGGGAGAGCAAGCCCTGCCCCTCATTTCAGCTGCTGTTCCTGAATTGACCCATCATGTGCCCACTGAACCCCTGCGGGATACTTTCTGATTCTCCTATCTTCAAGTCTGGCAGGTACCCTGTTGCTTTCTTCTGACTTTGGTATTATGTAGGTTTTCTGGCTCTTGATGATTTATCCTTACTCACTGCCATTTGGAAGTGTATGGGAATACCTAGCCATTGGGCATTGGAGATGTTTGTTTGTTGGGTAAATGTTGACCATGTGTTTCTGGCTTTGCTATCCAATTGCCTTTTTTGTATGAAGAAATGTGGAGAAATTAAAAAATGGTGCCACCACTGCCATCTTCTCATTACCTAGAACTGGGTTTTGTTTTGTTTTTTGCTGGAAATCAAGGAAATGGTAGAATTCCACATCTGGTTTGAGATATAGGATGATGAAATAATGCATTTAAAAACAAATTCAGGGCGGCGGACTTGGCCCAGTGGTTAGGGTGTCCGTCTACCACATGGGAAGTCCGCAGTTCAAACCCCGGGGCTCCTTGACCCACGTGGAGCTGGCCCACGCGCAGTGCTGATGAGCGCACGGAGTGCCGTGCTACGCAGGGGTGTCCCCCGCGTAGGGGAGCCCGACGCGCAAGGAGTGCGCCCCATAAGGAGAGCCACCCAGAGCGAAACAAAAGTGCAGCCTGCCCAGGAATGGTGCTGCACACACGGAGAGCTGATGCAACAAGATGACGCAACCAAAAGAAACACAGATTCCCATGCGGCTGACAACAACAGAAGTGGGCAAAGAAGACGCAGCAAATAGACACAGAGAATAGACAACTGGGGTCGGGGGTGGGGGGAAGGGGAGAGAAATAAATAAATCTTAAAAAAAAATGAAAAATAAAAAATAATTCAAAGGAAGGAGCTAGGGCTTAGCAGTGGTCATGAGAAGGGCAGTCCCCAAGACGGGCATAGCAACCGCAACAGTCATCTGGTCTACTCCAATAGGAACCTCTAGGGTCATAATGACTGTCCCCCAGTGATGTGACAGAGTTGCCACTTCTTGCTGTAACGTCTCCTCAGTGTGTTCCACAGACTCCAAGTAAGAGTTCAGATTCAAGGCAAGGAGGCTGCAGTGTGAAGGCTACTGACATGTCATCAGCCCATGAAAAAGTGGGAGTTGTAGAGTCTTGCCCTTACCACCTGTAAAGTGAATTCTAAAAGATGAAAATAATACTTCTACTTGGCTGGGTTGGAAGGCCTGACTTGAAATGCAGTCCTGATAAAGGAATGCCGGGAGGTGGTTACGTACCTGTCATGGGAAGACATGGGCTCTCGCCTTCACTTATGAACTCTATACAGAGGGCTCTCCGGCCTGCCTTGGAGTCCCAGGCCCTGAATGAAGCGTGGGTGTCTCAAGCCCTCCTTGACAGTCTGTAATGAAAGTCTTTCAAAGACATAAAACAAGTTGCTGGGCCCTCCCTTTCTCATGTTCATAAAGCAAAGTCCAGGGAAAATTACAAAGCTTGACAACTTGAGAAAAACCTCAAACTACCACATGAGTCACGTGAGACTCTCCGGTCCATAACCTAGACCTGTGAGAGAAGAGGACAACTGCATGGAGGCAAAAATAGCACAGACCAAGCCAGAGCTCTGGCATCCTGGAAGGCCACCCACATAGCAGAAGGGTGGGACACCCTGTATCTGAGGACGTATCCTGACAAGTGGTGAGGAGGCACTTTTGAGGCAATGGGGTCTGGGCAGTGGACTTTTTTCTCCCATGAGCCCACAGTCCTTCCAGGCTGAAGCGATGGTTGGTCCTGACAAAAACACTAAGTTAAAGTACCATTGGGATGTCCTGATTCTGCCTGGAAGAGAGTCAGAGCTCAGACTTTGAAACCAGGGACTACGGGCATGTGTCTTAACTTCACTGAGCCATATTTTCTTCAGTTATAAAATGCAGAGAATACCTGGCTTTTCGTTAATGCAAGCATTAAATGAGATATATCTATAAATAGCAAGACCATATAACCCTATCAATGCAAGACCATCCCAGTTTTCCCTTGTACCCCAGCATTCCATCCAGTTAGCACCTCCTTTCACTCTCAGAAGTGGATGATAAATTATTTGGTTACACAACATATAAAGCTCCTAATATGGGAAGTGGACTTGGCCCAATGGATAGGGCATCCACCTACCACATGGGAGGTCCACAGTTCAAACCCCGGGCCTCCCTGACCCATGTGGAGCTGGCCAATGCACAGTGCTGATGCATGCAAGGAGTGCCGTGCCACGCAAGGGTGTCCCCCATGTAGGGGAACCCCACACTCAAGGAGTGCGCCCCATAAGAAGAGCCGCCCAGCGCGAAAGAGAGTGCAGCCTGCCCAAGAATGGCACCGCACATATGGAGAGCTGACATAATAAGATGATGCAACAAAAAGAAACACAGATTCCCAGTGCCGCTGATAAGGTGGAAGCGGACACAGAAGATACACACAGCGAATGGACACAGAGAGCAGACAACGGGGGGGGGGGAATAAATACAGCTCCTAACACAAAACCTGTCAAAAAAAAAAAAATAGGCAATAGGCCTTCTCCAACTCTTCCCTATTCAAACGTGTTTTCAGAATCTTCATTTGCACTGAAGTGTAAATGGCTAACAACATTTAAGTTTTCCTTGCCAGAAATCTTAAACTTAAGAGATACATGTTTTGTGGAAGAAACTCAGGTATCATGGGCCAGAAAGACACTGGGGACAAGCTGGGGGCTCTTGCACCTCCCATGCATAAGACTAACCCCCAACAGCCATTCTGAGCTTTCTGACAATTCTCAAGCCTCAACCATCACCCTCAACCCAAAAATTCAGCATAGATAATAGCATCAGAAAGTAGAGCTCTGAGTCCTGATCACTGCTTAGCAGTGATGTCTCCCACGCAAGTACTTTCTCCGCCAGGTGGTTCAAAGTCTTCTCTCTGAACAGGGATTGCTAGTGCTCCTTACAGCCCTGGAGCATCCAGAGGACATGGAGCACAATGAGCTGAAATCCATTAGAAACTGGATGTATTACCCTGGAGATGGGATTATTAGAGGTAAGTTATGCTGCAAGAAAACTGAGACTTAGAAAACAAAACAACAAAACAAACTCATAATTTTAATATATTAAATTAACAACGGATTCCACAAATTTTTGGTTAAGTCCTTCAACCAACATATGAGGGCCTACTGGGTTCCAGGCACTGGGCACACCCCCCAGTAATCTGGCAAGACAGCCAGGATGATAAGGACAAGTAGGGAGAAGAGTCAAGCATCACAGCGGGGGACGAGGGAAACTCCCTGGCCAGCAGTTGACACTGCAGCCAATTTTAAAACTTCCCACCCAGACTCTACTTTTTCCATTTTAAAAATAAATGTTATGTCATTAAAATAGTACTTACTCATCATTAAAAACAAAATAAAACAAAACACATTTATAAGTTTAAAGAAGTGAAATGTTAGGTAAACATAACCATAATTAACTTTTTGGTGTTTTTCCTATCAAAATTTTTTCTGTCCTTAATTAGCTATGTTCCTTTATTTGTAAGTACTTGTGACCTCATGGAAAACACAATGTTAAATGTTTATTGTTGAAAACATGGAAAACACTCCAAAGCCAAAGGTAGGATCATCTACAAACTACTAACCAGAGATAACCACCACTGGACATTTTGAAATGATTTTCAACACCACAACCATTACCACTGTACTGATGAGCAGTTGTGGTATTTTAAGAACCAAAGGAGAAAAAAAAAGAATAAAGAAAACACAGTCCCTACTCATTTTGAGTCTGACTTACTCACTTAGTAGATTATTTTAAAGCCATTATCAATGAAAATTCTTCTACGAAGATTATTTGTAATGTCTACATAGCATGCAATCAATGGATGTAAAATAACTTCATCTTCTGAGTGGACTCTCAGGTTATAGTATTTTTTTTTTTTTTAAGATTTATTTATTTATTTAATTTCCCCCCCTCCCCTGGTTGTCTGTTCTTGGTGTCTATTTGCTGCGTCTTGTTTCTTTGTCCGCTTCTGTTGTCGTCAGCGGCACGGGAAGTGTGGGCGGCGCCATTCCTGGGCAGGCTGCTCTTTCTTTTCACGCTGGGCGGCTTTCCTCACGGGCGCACTCCTTGCGCGTGGGGCTCCCCCACGCGGGGGACACCCTTGCGTGGCACGGCACTCCTTGCGCGCATCAGCACTGCGCATGGCCAGCTCCACACGGGTCAAGGAGGCCCGGGGTTTGAACCACGGACCTCCCATATGGTAGACGGACGCCCTAACCACTGGGCCAAAGTCCGTTTCCCTCAGGTTATAGTATTATGTAATATGTCTTTGTTGTTTTTTATTTGTACTTGTAATTCCTTTACTTAAGAATTCTTTGCTGAATGTCCACTGTGTGCTGGAAACTGTTTTAGATTCTAATGATACAATGAGAAACAAGAGAGACAAGTCCGTTCACCTTAAATAGATTTCTCTGTATACATCTTAGATTATTTCCTTGGAATACATTCCTAGGAGTAAACACATTAGACAAAAGGGTCATAGAGATTTAATTTTGTATTCCTACAAGGGTAGTATTTAAGTGCCTTTTCCTATCTCAAATAATGACTTTCTAACAACTTCTGAGTTTAGGATCAAGCTGTAATTGGTGGGAAGCCAGATACTGAAGTTCTAGAAGACAAGGGCTACTTAAAATGTACCACCAACAGAGGAAAAAAAAACCCTCCTTTTTAATCATAAAGCAAGAAAATATAAGTTACAACTAAGCACGGAACTCCAGAGCCAGTCTGTCTTTCAATCCTGCCTCAGGCGCCCAGTAGAGTATGGCCTTGGGAAAGTTATTCATCCTTCTGTACCTCAGTTTCTTTATCTATAAAATGAAGATAACAACAACTCTCCACCAAGGACTTATGTGGTGATTACAGGAGTTAAAAATATGTAAAGCAGGTGGCCGACTTGACCGAGTGGTTAGGGCGTTCATCTACCACATGGGAGGTCTGCGGTTCAAACCCCAGGCCTCCTTGACCCGTGTGGAGCTGGCCCATGAGCAGTGCTAATGCACGCAAGGAGTGCAGTGCCACGCCGCAGACAAAGAAGATGCAGCAAATAGACACAGAGAACAGACGACTGGGGTAGGGGGAGGAAGGGGAGATAAATAAATAAATAAATCTTTTAAAAATATATATGTAAAGCAGCAAGTGGGTGTAGCCCAACAGTTGAGTGCCTGCTTCACTTGTACAAGGTCCTGGGTTCCTTCCCCAGTATTTCAAAAAAAAAAAAAAATTGCAAAGCACTTAAAATAGTTCCTGTATGTATGAATACATACATACTCAATAAATGTTAAATATTTTTAAATTAATTTTAAAAATTTAAGTAAAATTTGATTCAAATAGCACAAATAACAGGCAAAAATAGGTAAACCTAGTTCTCTAATTTCCAAAGATTTTAACTTGCTGATCCTGCAAAATTATAAAGAATACCTAAAATTACATTTGAACCTTAATGGAGCTTGAGTTTTTATATCCCTTCCATCACTTTCTATATAGCCCAGTTCTACATGCAGATCCTGAGGTCTCATCAAGCCCTTCATGGTCCCATGACCAGGGACTATTCTCTACCTTCTTAGTCTGATCATGACCATTTCTTCACTAAGAACCACAAAGTACCATGTGAGAAACACCCCAACTGGGGTCTCATTCTGAAGGAAAACTCTAACACCATCACCTTGCAGGAATGTGCCAAACTCCAGAGAGACTTGGCATTTTGAGCCTTGTAACAACTACTCACTGAAGGCGGATTTCCATGGGAGCCATAGCTGACTGTGAATTCTGACGTCCATTCATTGGTGATTAATGACATCAGGGAAAACAGGCCAGCAGGCACTGACATTAAGAAAGAAAGCTATTATTTTCAAAATCCCACTCTAATTAAATGGTTCTTCTTATAACATTTGCAACCTAAAAATAGGTTTGATCTGTCCACTGGGGGCCACTTCAAGTCCAGGGAGAAGCTGAACAAGCCCTCAAGCAGGAATGTTAATCTCCAAGGTTTTTGATACTCCAGGACTGGAGTCCAACTTGCTTGTATGTGCCTTCCCTGCAAAAGTAGAGTATAGTATCTTGCTACAAAATCCTGAGATGGGAGGAGGCTGGGAGAAAAATATTTGTAATTGACTTCACATTTATAACTGGCCTATCAGGCTCTTTAAAATCCAGGAAAATTGGTGATTATAAATATTTTTAACACATTTGACATAGAAAGATTTTGATATGCTTAGACCCCACAACACAGAAATAACAACGATGTAGTTGGCATGAATCTGTGACAGAGTAGAAACACTGCACATGTCACTCCCTGAAGGTGTCATTTTGATCGACTAATTTGACAATGCTGTCAGTTTAGTCAACCAGTGGCCAAGTGATTTGTTAAACTACCCATTTGGCAACCTGCACTATTGATATATTTGGGCAAAGCAATACTGATGAACACAGAGAGTGTTTCCAATATTTGCTACTCAAAATACTCTAACATCCGTATGAATAACTTTCTCCATATTCTTCCCATCCATTCATTTATTCAATCAGATCTTATCAAACACCTGTTATGAGCACACAAATGGCGACTAAATCTGATGGGTGAACATCTAGGAAACTCTTCAGCTATTGGATGGATGTCAATTTCTAGGTGAAGTGTTGAGTCTGTGGTCTTTAAATGTACACAGCCATACTGACTTATCAACAATCAAAAACACCCTTCCCATCATTTATTTTGTCTTTGCCAATTTCACAGGCAGCGCATAGCACCCCAAGGCTGTTTTAAGTATTTTTATATTACTAGTAAGATCAAACAATTTTTCAAGTATTTGCTAGCCAGTTGTGCTTATTTTGTGAATCATCTGTTTATATCCTTTGTTCATTTTTCTATTAACATCATTGTATATACACCTTTGCATATTCTCTACATATTTTTCAATTATCTTTTTTCCCTTGGTAATATACTAAAGCATTTTATACATTTAAAAAATTAACCCTTTTGTCAGCAAATAATTTTATAAGGCTGTGGTTTATCATGAATTTCTTTAAAGGAATTTTTTTGGGGGGTTGTGCAGATATTTTTTAACTCTTACAAAAGTTAAGCCTTTATAGTTAAGTTTCTGCTTTAACTAACATATTTAGAGACATTCTCTATCCCCAAAATTATGTTTGTAAATGTTTGCCCATCTTTTTTTTTCCTTGTTTAAATCTTTAACTCATCCAAGACTTCGATAGGATGTGAGAGGTACAATGAAGTCATATTTTTTCCACAAATTCAACCAACTGCCTGAGTATTTTTCCTTTTCCAATGTTTCTACTAGTGTCCAGAGACATTGCCCAAATGGGGACTCATGTGACAGTCCACAGCATCAAATCAAAGCCAACCAAATGACCACAAGGCAATAAACAGGTTCCATCAAAAATTATTGAGAAGGGAGCCAAATACTTTCCCTCTGAGATGATTATTTTAAATATATTTTTTCTCAAAGCTATTGCAGGGAGGACAAACGCTATAATAAAAATCAGAGAAATATTTATTCTGAGCCAGTGGTCAAGAGAGGTGAGAAAAGGTGAAGAGTAAACGGTATACAAATGATACAAATGCCAGGTAGGATAGAAAAATTTATTCTCATTTTTAAAACTGATATCAATTTTCCTCATAAAAGTACTAAGTGATAATTTTTTCAGATGTTAATTGCCTGTGCCAGGACAAATGCCCATGACCTTTCTATGGAATAGGGCTGATGGACTGGCTGAAGTGCCAATTTAGAGGATGGTGTGTGGGGACCAATGGCTTCCTGCTTGACTTGGAAGGCTCTCTGGGCCTAGAAAATAAAGATCATGAGTGGTTGACCATTGTCTTTACTATGGGCAGAAGGATGGAATTGATGTTCAGATGCCCCATCTCCAAGATTATCTTTCATTTGTTTCTTTTTTTCAGAAATCCGATGGCCCCATGTTTGAGACATGTCCAATTAACTTCATGCAGAGCTTCCTGTCCTTTCTTTCCTTCTTCAAATATTTAGTGAGCATCTTCCATATTCCAAGAATTGTTGTAGATGCTTGAGATACAGTGAGGGCAAGAGAGACAAGACTCCTGGCCTCTTGGAGCTTACGTTCTAGAACAGAGGATGGCAAACTATATCCTGTGAGCCAAATCTGGCCCACTACTTATTTTTCTAAGGCTCAAGAACTAAGAATGGATTTTACATTTTTAAAAGGTTAGAAGCATTAAAAGAAGAACAATAGTTTATCACATGGGAAAATTACATGAAATTCAAATTTCATTGTCACAAAGTTTTACTGGGTCATAGCCATGCCCATTCATTTATGAGTTGTCTATGGCTGTTTTCACAACAGTGGCAGAGTTGAGTAAATGAGAAAAAGACCCATCAGATTATAGACTGTGGAAGACACTAGGAAGGAAATCATCTGGGTAAAATGATAGTCACTGACAGCGGGAATGGGCTTGCTGCTTTAGATGTGGGGTCAGGAATAGCTTCACTGAAGAGGTGGGATCTGAACTGAGACCCAAAGAAGTAGCTCTGAAGAGTCAGGGCTGGGGCTGGAGGATGGGTATTCCAGGCAATGAAAATATCAAATACAAAGACTCTGAGGCAGGAAGAGTCAGAAAACCAGCACTTGCTGGGGCAAGTGAGAACGGGATGCAGGAAAGATAACAAGATGAGATGGGAGAGTTAGGCAGGGCCTGATCTGACTGCTGTGTTAAATAACACATTCTAGAGGAGTAAGACCAGAAGCAAAGGAAAGTTAGTAGACTCCAACCAGGGTGGTACAGTAGGAATGCAGATACTTAACAGTCAAGATAAATTTTGGAGGTGGAGCCCACAAAATTTGATTCTGGATTGGATGTGGGGAAAGGAAAGAGTCAATGGTGGAGGCCAGAATTTTGGTTTAAACTAGGCAGTGGGTGGGACCATTTGCCAAAATGGAGAGAACCAGGAGTTGCAGTTTGCCTAAGAATAGGGGGAAAGATGAAAACCTTGTCCCCCTGCCCCCCTGATGGTTCCCTAGTCTGTTTGCTCATTGTTTTTGCTCACTGTCTGTTTGGTTTTCTTTAAAAGGCACCAGGAATGAACCTGGGACCTCGTAGATGGTAGGCACTCAACTGTTTGAGCCACATCCACTTCCTGCTCGTTTGTTCTTGTTCATTATTTGCTCATTGTTTTATTGTTTGTTTGTTTGTTTGTTTAGATTATTCTGCTCATTGTCTGCTCATTGTTTGTCTTTTTTAGGAGGCACCAGGAACCGAACCTAGGACCTCCCATGGAAGGTGGGCACTCAACTGCTTGAACCACATACACTCCCTAGAACTTGTCTTTAAGACACTCAAGGAAAGATGTCAAGTAGGAGACTGGATCTAATGGTCTGGAATGTGGGGAAGAGGTTGGAGATGGAGATATAAGATTTCATAAGCATACTTTCTGAAGGTGTATGTTTAGAAAGTTATATTTAAGAACAAACTGCTTCCCTGCCCACAGATGTTGGGATTTCAAGCAAGAACCAGTGCTGTAAGCATGTCCCTATCCTTTTCAGCCAGAGGAATGCCATGTCCACATCAATTTGGCCATTTGACAAATATTTATGGGCTCCTTTCAGGCTAAATGTCTCCTTCTCACAAATGGCACTCCTGCCTACTGTCCCAGGTAGGAAGCCATCCACATAGGAAGAGTTCCTGAAAGAAGGACGAGTTTACATTACAAGAGGTCACCACACCTCATTATATGGGGCTTGTGAAAATGTTTCTTGCCTGACTTGAAGCAGCTTGGGGGTCTGAAAAAAACCTGCCTCTTGCTTTTAGGAAAAGAACTCAGCTCAGAAGTGCCAGGGTAGTTAGTAGACAAGAAGACTCTATGGACTTCTGCAAGCATTTTAACTTGTTTGGGTCACTGAAAAGCTATTAGTAAGGTCACTTCTCAGACAACACTGGCACCAGCTCCCCACCTTCCTGGCAAGCCCCATCTTACAAATATGCAAGCATAAAATCACCCAATTTTTACCCCAGAAATCCCCTCTGCATTCTTTTAAGTTGTGAGGACCTCCCAAAAAATCAGTTTTATAGAAGCGTTTAGCAACTCTCAAGATCCACTGCTGAACCAAAAACATTAAACTTGCCCCCCTCCCTGTGACTCTAACTGAAGACTCCCCAAGTACCAGTATCTACATTGAGTAAAACCATTCAGTGATTCTTTTGACAAAACTTAAGAAGTTCATGTACTGGTTTTCTACCAGCTGGTTATTTGGGCACAGGGCATTCCCTCTCTGGGTCTCAGTCTCCTCATATGTACCTCAAAGGAATGTATTCCCTATTTCAGAAGGCATGTGATGAGCACAGGCAGGAGCTGTGATAGGCCCTCGGGATTCAGACATTGGTAGACAGGTCCCTGCCCTCAAAGAGACTAGAGTGGAACTTGAACCCGTACACAAGATGACATGCAGCAGAGATGGTAGCCGTGGCCAGTGATACTGTGCTGCACTTGGCGCACTCAGTGCTAAGCGCATTATATGAATGACTCATTTCATTCAGCTCCCCTGTGAATGAGGCATTTTACCCCCATTTAAACAGATGGGAAACTGAGGTTTAGAAAGAGCAAATGACTTGTCCACAGCAAATAAGAGGCTAGCAGAATTCAGGCTGCTGGGTTCCAGTGCCCTCAACATTTAAGAGTCCGCTCAGTTGGGTGTGGCTTCTCAGAGCAGGAACCTTCCACAACACCAGCAACGGCATTCAGTGAGCCCATCTGCCTGCTTTGTACGCTCTGACAGTTATGTGCTTAGCCATTTTCTCAGGCTGTCTGGGCCTCAGTTTCTCCAAGAACCAGCTTAGAATATCTAATATACCAGGAGCCTCAGAAGCCATCAAGGCAAATCTGTTCATTCTTACATATGAGAGGATCTGCGGCAGGGAGAGGTAGAATGACTCAGGCAAAGAATCTCAAAAAATTAGCAGGAGAACCAGGCCAAGATCTCAGTCAAAGTCTTACCTGATGGTCTCATTTTTCCTCCACTATATTCCTCAGCCTTTGTTTCCTTTTTAACTGGAAGAGAAAATGGGGGTTCAAATAAAGGAATTGGTATAACCAAAGTCAGCCTGCCAAAAAGTAGCAAAGCAGGGACTTGAAACTATTTGTTCCTGGAGGCAATATGGAAACTGGTTGAAAGCATTGGCAGTGGAGTCAGTTTGGACCTCTCTAGCTATACAACCTTAGGCAATGAGTTGACATCTGCAAAGTTGACACTGTACTAACAGTGTCACCTTCGTCAGGCTACTATGAGAATAAGTGAAACACACATAAAGTGTTGAGCACACTGCCTGGAAAATAGTAAGCATTCCTCTGGCAAACATTTATTGAGTGCCTACTGTGTGCCAAGTACAAATCCTGGTGTTTTTATCTCATAACAATCCACTGGATGGGTATTATCAATTCTACTTTTCAGAAAAGCAAATTGTGGTCAGTTACTTACTCAAATCACTCAGTTGTTAATTGATGAGGCAAGGATTTAAAGCTGTGTGGTCAGTTGCAGGAAACTGAACTCTTCCTCCCCAAGCAACAGCCATGTCTGCACCCACTCTCAGCGTTATAGTAAAATAGGCCTTGGGAGGGCCAGGTTGGCATTCTCTCCACTATATAGCAAGGTTGTCATTGGAAACAAAAGCTGTGAGATGAGCAGAGAAAGAAACCATCAATTGTGGACATGCTGTGCAGGAAGATGGGAACAGTCATTCCAGGGGCTGGCAGAGGCCTGAGTGTAACTCTGCCTGGGGAAGGTCAGTGGTCCACAAGGCTGCTAAGACAAGGCCTGGATCCCTATTCTCATGATCCACCTTCAGCAGAACCCACTGAGGATTCATGTTGTGTGGGCTTTGTGGTATGGCCAGCATTTAGGGAGAGCCCTGCTTTTGAAGATCCCATGGCAACAGGTTTTACTGAATTGGAAGGGGCATGCCCAGCCTGGCCTTCCTCAGCCCAGTAGTGACAGGGTTATAAGGGGTCTGCCTTTTTCTCCTTAAATAACAGCTTATCCCATTTGCAGCCCAGGACCAGCATGACTTGGAGAAACTGAGGTTATCTAACACATCTTGGATCGTTTGTCTCCTTTCCAGGGGCTCTTCTCTTCTTCAGAGCTGTATTGTGCTGTGGCTCTTCTTATAGTTCATTTGATTCTCATTGCTGATAACCTCAGGCTCTCTTCCCTTCTGTGTGCTTTAGAGAAATAACAGAGCAGATTGCAGGAGGATCTTCTCTTTCTCATTGAAATCCTGGCTGTAAATGCCTTGCCTAATCCATCCTCTACCACATGTTTACATCACATCTCCCTAACGTGGAAGAAGAGGGTACAGATGTTGGATTTGCACTTTCATGACTTTATTTCTCTTTTTTGGTTTCCTTATCAAGAGTTAAGGATAGCCCAATTGCTTAGTACTCTTCTCTTCCAAGAGAACATTCACTTGCCCTCACCACTCCAGTTTCACCATCACAGGACATGTCTGAGGATAGACCTGAATAGTCACCTGTCTGGGATGTATAGCTGAGCAGGGACAATGCAGGTTGCCTGAATTGTGCAGGACTTTGAATTGGATAAACGCCCAGTGTTGCACCAACACTATGATGCTATGCTTCCTACAGCATTATCTGAGGTGGAGAAGATGGGATATGCACTCCCCTTCATGGATAAGGAATTATATAAATATTATAGAACTGTTATATTATTATGTAAAGTCATGTGGTAGGCACAAATATTATTCCTATGTCAGGGATGAGAGAATTGAAAAGTAGAGAGGTTGAGTAACTTAGCCAAGTTACCAAGGTAATTCATAGCAGAGCTGGGACCTGAGTACAGGCAGACAAGTTCCAAAATCTGTATGTTCTTAGTTTCTAAGCAAAGCTGCCTCTATAAGGTGGTCAAAAGAGATAAAGTGACCTGCCCATAAGATATGGAGTCACAACTTAGAATCTATTCTATTGTAACAAAAAAGCTATACTGTATTTAGAGCTCAGAGTCTACTGGTCAAATCCACACACTGTACTGGATGATCAGTGCCCTTCTGGCACCCCAATTTTCCATAGTATACTGTGAAGGTTAGGCTAATGTGTCAACCTGGCCAGGTAATGGTGCCCAGTTGTTTGGTTAAGCAAGCACTAGGCTAACCTAATACAAGGGCATTTCAGGGACTTTTAATCATCAGTGAGTTGATCGCATAGATGGGTGAGTACATCTATTAATACAATTGACTAAGGAGACTGCCTTCAGCAATGAGTGGTGTCTTATCCAAACAGTTGAAGGCCTTAAAAGTAGATACGATTTCAGCATTCAGAGAGAGGATTCCCATCTCTACTTAGGACAGCCAATATCTCCTGGGGAACTCATCAGGGATCTTCACCAAGGTCCCTGGATTGCAGCCTGCCCTATGAAAATTGGACTTGTGCATCCCCATGGTTGTATGAGACCATTTTATAAAACCTCATACTATGTACAGATATCTGCTGTTGGTTCTGTTTTCCTAGAGGACCCTGACTAATAGAGCTTGGTACTGGGAGTGGTTCTTGAGAAACAGAATCTTAAAAATGGGATTTCTGAATTGGTTCTGGAATTTTTATAATTGGCTCTCTACTCTGATTAGATTCATGGGTACTAACGACTCAATAATTGAGAGGCCACTGGCAGTCTAAGGCATGAGTTGGCAACAGAGATATACAAAATATTACCACTGGATATGAAAACTTCCATGCTTATAAGAGGCAGGGCTCTGAGTGAGAGTGTTTTTAAAACCTTAAAAGAGTTTTGTGGATTTAAAAGGTACAATGATGTTGGCTGGCTTTTCCTAAATACAGTGGATACAATTACAAAAGAAAGGGATGAGCTAAAGGCTTAAAATTTGCAACTTAAAGTGTCATGTGCATGATATGTGCCCTGAAAGAATTCTTGTTTGGTGCAGCCACAGACTTGAGATCTCTGAAAATCAGACTCAGAGTCTCATTGTATAAGCAGCAGTTACAACAGAAACTAAAATCTCAACCTTGCAGGGTATCTATTGATAAAATGGGGACACTGATTGGAAAGGATTGGGATGAAGACATATATGTTGATGATGATGGCAGTGGGGACAATGAAACCCTAAGTTCTGTTGAGACTTTGCCAGATAAACCTATAGCGGTCTACTCTGAGGAGATAGCTACCCCATTTTCTCCCCATCCTAAGGAGTGGGCCACCCATTGTCAAGTCTGTACCATTTAACTTCCTCCCTGCCCTGAGGAGACAACAACCCAACCTCCAGCCTGCCCCAAGGAGTCTGCTATCCAACCCCACCTGAAGAGATTAATCCTGTCTTACCTGTATTATCTTAGGGAATACCCTAAGGTAAATGGCTTGCAAGACACTTCTAATGCTTCACCTTACCCACCACTATGATGCCTCTTCTCTTCCAGACCTAGAACTAAAGTCACAAGCTCCTCAAAGGTGAAGTACAAAATATGACCCATGAGGAAGTACACTATATTCCAAAAGAACTGCATGAGTTTTCCAATTTATATAGACAGAAATCAGGGGAATATGTGTGATAATGGATATTAAGGGTATGGTATAATGGTAGAATGAATATATAGTTGGGCAGGCTAAATTTATTGATATGGGTCCACTAAGCAGAGATTCTGAATTCAGTGTTGTAGCTTGAGGAGTTAGAAAAGGCTCTAACAGTTTGTTTGGGTGGGTGGCTGAAACATAGACCAAGAGATGGCCAACACTGCCTGAGGCTACCACAATGAAAAGCAGACTTAAAGAGGCAATCAAAATAGTTTGAGTCACATAGACCAATGGCACTGGCTCGTATATCATGGAGTACCTAGAAGTAAAATAGATGGAGAGTCTACTAAATTCCTACTTGATCTGTATAAACAGAAGAGTTTTAGGTCGAGAGAACAAAAGCCTAGCTTGAATTACAGAAACAGACCCTTAAGGGATGGTACCAGTCCCTTAATCAATTCCCAAACTTGAGACAGTTTTCAGACCCAGAGCTCCTTGAATGAGGAGAAAGCCAAGTCCCCTTGGGAAAGGACCCTGTTTTACACTGCCAAAAATTTATATTGTTAATCTGCCTCCCAGCCCTCCCCAAAGAGACCTATGGCCTTTTACCAGGGTAACTGTGCGTTTGGAGAAAAGGGAATAATCAGACACTTTGGGGATTATTAGATACTGGTTCAGAAGTGACATTAATTCCAGGAGACCGAAACGTCACTGTGATCCAGCAGTCAGAGTAGGAGCTTATGCAGTTCAGGTGATCAAAGGAATTTTAGCTTAGGTCTCACAGCAGGTCCAGACCCATTCTGTCATTATTTCCCCAGTTCCAGAATGCATAATTGAAATAGACATACTCAGCAACTGATAGAATCCCCACATTGGATCCCTGACTTATGGAGTGAGGGTTATTATGGTAGGAAAGGCCAAGTGGAGGCCACCAGAACTGCCCCCTACCTAGGAAAACAGTAACTCAAAAGCAATACTGGATTCCTGAAGGGATTGCAAAGTTCAGGGCCACCATCAAGGACTTGAAGGATGAAGGGGTGGTGATTCCCATCCTATTCCCATTCAACTCTCTTATTTGGCCCATGCAGAAAACAGATCTTTGAGGATGACAGTAAATTATCATAAACTTAACTAGGTGGTGACTCCAACTGCAGCTGCTGTTCCAGATGTGGTATCATTGCTTGAGCAAATCAGCACATTCCCTGGTACCTGGTATGCACCTATTGATCTGGCAAATGTTTTTTTCTCAATTGCCATTAATAAGGACCACCAGAAAAGTTTCACTGTCCCACCTCAGGGATATATCAACTTTTGAGCCCTGTGTCATAATATTGACCACAGGGACCTTGACCATCTTTCCTTCCCACAGACCATCACATTATTCCATTATATTGATAATATCATGCTGATCAGACCCAGTGAGCAAGAAGTAGCAAACACTCTAGACTTATTGGTAAGGCATTTGTGTGAGAGAAGTTGGGAGATAAATCCAAAAAAAACCACGAGTCTTCTACCTTGGTGAAATTTCTAGGTGTCCAGTGTTATGAAGCATGTCCAGATATCCTTTCTAAAGTGAAAGATAAGCTATTGCATCTGGCCTCTCCTATGACCAAAAATATGGGACAACACTCAGTTGGCCTCTTTGGATTTAGGAGACAGCATATTCCTCATTTGGGTGTGCTACTCCAGCCCATTTACGGAGTGAAGAGAAAAGCTGCAAGTTTTGAGTGGGGACCTGAACAAGAAGAGGCTCTGCAACAGGTCCAAGCTACTGTGCAAGTGGCACTACCACTTGGGCCATATGATCCAGGAGATCCAATGGTGCTGGAAGTGTCAGTCGCAAATAGAGATGCCACCTGGAGCCTTTGGTAGGCCCCTATAGGAGAATGGCAACACAGAATCTTGGCATTTTGGAGCAAAGCCTTACCATCATCTGCAGATAACTACTCTCCTTTTGAGAAACAGCGTATGACCTGCTACTGGGCCTAAGTAGAGATTGAACACTTAACCATAGGCCACCAAGTTACCATGACACCTGAACTGCCTATCATGAGCTGGGTATTGTCTGACCCACGAAACCATAATGTTGGTGATGCACAGCTGTATGTCACCATAATGTAGAAGTGGTATATATGAGATAGGGCCTGAAAAGGTCTTGATGGCACAAGTAAGTTATACGAGGAAGTGACCCAAATGCCCTTGTTCACCACTCTGCCACATTAGCTTCTGTTTCCCAGCCCACAGCTATGGCCTCTTGGGGAGTTCTTTACAGTCAGTTGCCTAGTTTACAGGTGGTTCTGCACAGTGTGCAGGTACCACCCAAAAGTAGGCAGTAGCAGCACTGCAGGCCCCTCTCTGGGATGCCCCTAAGAGACAGTGGTGAGGGGAAATCCTCCCAGTGTGTACAATATTAAACAATGCACCCGGTTGTTCATTTTGCTTAGAAGGAGAAATGGCTGGAAGTGTGTTTGTGCAGTGATTCATGGGCTGTTGCCAATGATTTGGCTGGATGGTTAGGGACTTGGAAGGAACATGATTGGAAAATTAGTAACAAAGATATCTGGGGAAGAGGTATGTGGATAAACCTTTCTGAGTGGCAAAATATATTAAGATACATGTGCCCATGTGAATTCGTACCAGAGGGTGACTTCAGCAGAGGAAGATTTTAATAATCAAGTGGATAAGATGACCCATTCTGTGGCTAGCAGTCAGCCTCTTTCCCCAGTCATTCCTAGCATTGCCCAAAACGCTCATGAACGAAGTGGCCATGGTCGTAGGGATGGAAATTATGCATGGGCTCAGCAACATGGACTTCCCCTCACCAAGGCTGACTTGCAGCCACTGCTGAGTGCCCAATCTGACAGCAGCAGAGACCTACACTCAAACCCAGATATTGCACCATCCCCCAAGGTGATCAACCTGCTACCTGGTGGCAGATTGATTACATTGGACCACTTCCATCATGGAAGGGGCAGCAGTTTGCTCTAACTGGAATAGACACATACTCCAGATATGGGTTTGCCTTCCCTGCACACAAAACTTCTTCCAAAACTACCATCCGTGGACTTCCTGATTGTCTTATCCACCACCATGGTATTCTATGCAGCATTGCTTCTGATCAAAGAACCCATTTTCCAGCAAATGATGTGCAGTAATGGCACATGCTCATGGAATTCACTGGTTTTACCATGTTCTCCATCATTCTGAAGTAGGTGGATTGATAAAATGGTGGAATGGCCTTTTGAAGACTCAATTACTGCACCAACTAGGTGGCAGTACCTTGTAGGGCTGGAGCAGTGTTATCCAGGAGGCTGTATATGCTCTAAATCAGCACTCTGTTGTGCTGTTTCTCCCACAGTCAGGATTCATGGATCCAGAAATCAATGGGTGGAAATGGGAGTGGCATCACTCACTATTACCACTAGCAATTCACTAGAAAAAATTTTGCTTCACATCCCTGCAATCTTAAGCTCTGCTGGTCTACAGTCTTAGTTCCAAAACAAGGAGGGTTTCCACTGGGAAACATAACCATGATTCCGTTGAACTGAAAGTTAAGACTGCCATCTGGACACGTTGGGGTCCTCATACCTCTGAACCAACAGACAAAGAAGGGAATTACTATACTGTCTGGGTTGACTGATCCTGACTATCAAGAGGAAATAGGACTGCATCTACATAATGGAGGTAAAGAAGAGTTTGGAATACAGGACATCTCCTAAGGCATCTCTTAGTACCACCATGCCCTGTGATTAAATTCAAAGGAAAACTGTAACAACCCAATCCAGGAAAGAATAAAAAGGACCCAGAATCTTCAGAAGTTAAGGTTGGGTCACTCCACCAGGTGAAGAACCACTGCCACCTGAGGTGCTTGCAGTAAGGGAAACATGGAATGGAAAGTGGAAGAAGGTGGTGATAAATATGACTTCTGACCATGTGACCAGTTACAGAAATGAGGTCTGTAATGGACATGAATATTTCCTCCTTGATTTGTTATGAGTGTCTTTGTATATGTACATAAAACGAATCTCTGTTTTCTCCCCTATCCTTTCCCCTTATATAACATAAATGGTATTGGCTTCATGTTGTAGAATTTAAGAATGTCAAGTTTAAGAGTGAATATTATCTAAGGCCTTGCACCCTATTCTGGAGGGATTTATTGCATTTCCGGTTGTATGCAGGACAGTTGAGTATTGTTAGGCAGAAAAAATATATATGTCCGCTATTGTTTTTATTTAGGGATTGAGTATGGTTGAAGGTGATGTGTACAGCTGCCAAGCTGACAAGGGGTGGACTGTTAAGTTAGGCCTATGTATCAACCTGGCCAGGTAATTGTGCCCAATTGTTTGGTCAAGCAAGTACTGGACTAACTGTAATACAAGGGCATTTCGTGAACTTTAATCATCAGTAAGTTGATTGCATAGGTGGCTGATCTCATCTATAATCAGCTGAGGGGATTGCCTTCAGCAAAGAGTGATGTGTTACCCAATCAGCTGAAGGCCTTAAAAAAGAGATATGGTTTCATCCTTCAGAAAGAGGATTTCCATCTCTACTTTGGATAGAGCAGCTCCTGGGGAATTCATTGAGGACCTTCATCAGAGTCCCTGGCTTGCAGCCTGCCCCATGGAATTTAGACTTGTCCATCCCCATCATTGCATGAGACAATTTTATAAAATCTCATTCTATTTACAGATATCTCCTGTCTGTTCTGTTTCCCTAGAGACCCCTAACCCATATTCCTCCATGTTCCGGCCAAGGCCCCACACTCTCACTTCTAGGCCTTTGAGCCAACCCATCCTTCTGCTTGGCACATACACCCCTGCCCCTGTGCCTGGATCATCCTACTTACCCTTCAAGATTAAACATCTACGCCCCTGTTGCCTTGACTTTCCAAATCTGGCTTGTGTGCTCCTTCCACACGCATACATATCAAAGCCAACTCCACTTCTCAGCACAGATCACAGCAATACTGGATAGAACTAGGAATAGGATGTTACCTTTCCAGATGCTCAGCTCCACGAGTGCCAGAGTGAGACTGCACTGTACTTGGCATGGAACAGGGTTCAAGAGATTTTTGGTGACAGGAATTTAAGCTGGTGGGCAGCTTAGAGCTGCCCCAGTGTGCCTCAATCAAAGAACTCAGGAGGTCTTCTTTCAGCTCCTCTAGGATGCCAAGTTCTCCCATGCACTTGCACTTTGCATATGCTTTACTGTGTCTTCTCACTCTCCAATGTCTTTTCTTTTTCTAATCTAGTCCCCTATCTTCAACCCTTAGTAGGACTTCCTCGTTTTAAGCTCTTAGAGGCTGATGTACTTTTCCTTTAAAGGCAACAGTTCCCAAAGTAGGGTCCATGGGAGGTCCCCATGATTCTTTCAGGGAGTCATAGAAGCCAAAACTGCTTTTATAATAACAACACATTATTTGCCTTTTTCATTGTCAATCTCTCATGGGTATATGGTGGAATTTTCCACAGGCAATGTGATGATATCGTTGCTCTGATATTAACATGCAATGGTTTTATTATTACTGTTCAAAATAACTTTAATTTCTAATATAAATACGGATAAATATAACCAATGAAAACAAAACCTCTTTAGGATCCCCAATAATTTGTAAGAGTGTAAAGGGATCCTGAGGGAAAGAAAATTTTTTGAGAACTGCTGCATTCAAGCATATATCATCAGGTAATGCCATTTTTTTCACTGGACTGTAAGCCCCAAGAGAGCAGGGACCACATTTCCACTTGCCATTGCATTCCCAGTTTTAGCACTGTGCTTCGCACACAGTAGATGCACACTAGATATTCAGAGGGTGAGTAAACCACAACCCTACCCATGGGTCTGAGGGCCAAGGTGTGTGCCTCAGACAAACCCCACCAGCCCTAAACTCTGTAGCTGGCTCCTCCTCAGGAGAAGAGGAGAAGACAGAGCAGGAGTAACCCTCTCCTAGAACAGCACATCCTGGGCAAAACCATGGAGCCCAACACGGTGCTCAAAATGTGCAACTTCCCACTTGGCTTTGCATTTTTCCAGTTTCTCGCATATGCATCTGGAACACATTAGAAAGGGGTCAGGCTGGTTTGGAAAATGTTTGGGTAACTCTGGACACAGGAGCTAGAGCTGGAAACCTGTGGAGAAGAGCATGACCCCCTGACAGAGTTCATGGTTATGGCCCGAGCTCTGATTGCCTGCCAGCTCAGGACAAGCTTCCTGGGCCTCCCCAGGGGTGGAAGCTCCACTCTTCCCCGACCCAAGTGGAACTTTCCAGCTCTGCCTTCATTCCTCAGACACCCCCTTTCAGATTCGCATTGGCAAGGAGACACTCCCCTCCACCCCCACATTATCCTTTTCCCACTGTCTCTCTTGTCCCAAACCACAAACCCAACCCAGGCCCTGCTCCATGGAAAATAATGACAATAACAGTAATAGTAACCCGTAAATTATTATTTCCCATCTATGGAGCAATCGTGTACCAGGTAGAGCTTCACACGCATTCTCTCACTTTATCCTTGCAATACACCCACAAACCTTAAGAGATAATATTCCCATTTCACAGATAAGGAAACTGAGATGCAGAAAGGCATTCTGACTTCCCCATGGTCATAAAGCCAAAACTCAAACCCAGAATCAACCAACATCAAAGTTTGTTTCTTTACCTTCATAGCACACCCATATCCCATGAAAATAACATAATCAGCCAATTCCTTTTCTCCCAGATCAAGGCAATTCAGAAGCAGCTAACAGAAGGAGCTTGAAAGCAGGGGGAATGTCCTATCCACAGTACATGGTTGCCTGTAACAACTAAATGCTGTTTTTCAAATTAAGCCCCCTCAGCAGTGGCTCCCAAATCAAATCTAGTTTTCAAATTAAATTTCCAACACTATCCCGAGTGAGCATCTCCAATGAACTAAAAAAAAGCCCACTTCCTCACCCCACCCTCCAACCCAGAAGAGAAGAGTCCTTCAGAGTAGAGAGAAGTTCATTAAAAACAAACAAACAAAACTTCCTTGGCTTAGAATATCCCCGAGAAATCCAGGGTTAACATTCAGCTCTGAGCACACCATGGAGACTGGCCCAGCCCACAAGCTCAGTAGGGCAAAGAGGAAAGAGGCCGGCCAAGGGGTACAAGGAGAGCTTGCCCCTCTAGCTGGTGTCCTGCCTCCTAAGGCAGGCAAAACGGGGATGAAATGAAAACTTGGGGCAGGACACACGACCAGAAAGGTCACATAAGTTTTTCAAGGTCTAGACCTGCACTGTCCAACACAGCAGCCACGGGCTACCTGTGGCTAGTGAAATGTGACCAGTCTGAACTGAGATGTGCTATAAGAGTGAAACAGAGCCAGATTTCAAACACCTACGACAAGAAAAAGAATGTAAAAATATCTCAATAATAATTTTCATAGTAATTACATGTGAAGCCTATTTGGGATGTACTGAGTTAAATAAAATAGATTATTAAAACTAATAATCCTTAATTTTAAGTAATTTGCCTCTTTTTGCCCTTTTTAGTGGGCATTAGAAAATGTTTCCTATGCGGCTGGTACTCTACGCCTATTCAACAGCGCCACCTGCCCAAAGGGCACATTCACCCCTAGAGTCCAGTCCCTGACACAGGCACACCCGGAGTTCTTCCCTACTCCTCTCAAACCAGCCGCACCCTCCTCTCCTTTGAAGCCTGCCCCTCCCTTCCTCCATAGCTCACCAAGATTCCCAGACCTAAGCCACTGGCCCCCTGCCTTCCAGGCCACCCTGGTTAGGTACTAGTCCCCATCCTGACACTGGTTAGTGACCCGTGGAAGCCATCTCCATCCCCCTCTCATTGCCTTCTGCCTTCCTGGGCACACCAGGGCCCCAGGGAGAGAACAACACCCCACCTGTCCTCATTCCCTGTGGCCTGTCCTTTCAGAAGTTCCTGTGTAATTGCTCTTTCCCTTCCCCTTTAATGAGCTCCTGACTTCCTGGGTGCAGGGAACATGGGCCCAGACTTGCCACTGTCCTCTGGAAGCTGCTGCCTGGCCACACCCACCTCACATTGGACCCAGCCTCTGGCCCACAGGCTGCACCCGGCTGTCACTGACAGGTGGGCAGAGCTACAGGGACTGGGTGGTCCCTGTTCTTACAAGTCTTCCCTGGGAGCTCCCTGCTAGCAACCATCTCCCTGCTTGCCGATCATCCTGGAATTCAACCTCAGAGACCCCAGTGGGCTCTGCCTCCACCAGAAGCCCTCTCCTGCCACTCCAGGCTTTCCTTCCATCAGATCAAACTAGTCCACCATGCTCCCACTCTTAGGAACTCCAAAAGCACTCCTTGTCAGAGCAAAGGGAAGCCCCTATTGTCTGAGGGTTTAATTAGCACCAAGTACTTTCACACCTGTGCCATTTAGTCCTTACAGCAGTCCCACATGGTACAAATCACCCCCATTTTACAAGTAAAGAAACTAAGGCTCAGTGTCATGGAGGAACTTGTCCAGGATCACACTGAGACAGGTTCTGAAGCCAAGAGGTCCGTCTCTAAACTTCCATGCTGTCAAGTGCTGTACAGAAGGCACAGATACAGGGGGCAGCTGGACCAAGTTCTGGATCCCAGTTTTATAATTTTCAAGCTCTGTGACTGTGCATGCTTCTTAACTCCTCTGTGCCTCAGTTTCCTCCTTTGTAAAATGGGAGTAATTTTCTCATAAAGTCGTGAGGATTAAATGAGTTATTGCAAGTAATACACTTAAAATAAGGGCCTACAAGTTACATGTAATAAATGCTCAATAAACAGTAGCTATTGATATTAATTAATACCCACTCTTGTTCTCCATTAGGCTGTAAGCACCTGCAGTATAAGAGCTGTACTCATGGGCCATTCTTGATCTCCCTGCTCAAGTCTCTAGTGATGGTATGAGAGGAGGCTGAGAAGGTGTATTAGTCAGCCAAAGGGATGCTGATGCAAAGTCTGTTGGCTTTAACAAAGGGTATTTATTTGGGGTAAAAGCTTACAGTCACAAGGCCATAAAAGAGTAAGTTACTTCCCTCACCAAAGTCCGTTGCCACATATTGGAGCAAGATGGCTGCCAGTCTCTGCAAGGGTTCAGCCGTCCTCTCCCTCCTAAGGCTCCATGGTCCCAGCTCCTTCTGATCTCACCTGTAGGTCGGAGGGCTTGTTTCTCTCCCTAGAGCTCATTTCTTCCTGGGCTCAGCTGCAGCTGTAAGCTATCAAGTTCATCTCTCTTCCCTGGGCCTCTGCCTTGTCTATGAGCTGTCTCTATTTCTCTGTGTTCCTCTCCTGTGTATCTACTTCTGTGTTCTCCTTCTCTGTGTGTTTACTTCCATGTGAGAGTCTGTTTTATCCCCACCAAAGGGGTAGGACTCAACCCTGCACACCCTAATGATGTGGTCAAATAAAAGCCCAATCTTGAGTTAATAAAGTAAAAATGAAACCTCTGAATGTAATACAATCTAATATGCCCAGAGGAACAGACCAGTTTACAAATACAATCCAATGTCTATTTTTGGAATTCATAAAGAATACCAAACTGCTGCAGAAGGTGACAGCAAGAGGGAGCATCCAGCTAAATGTAGGTCAATCTGGTTTTGCTCCTCCCCTAAAAAAGCTCAGAAGGTGAGGAATGGGGCCTCCCAGTCTCCCAGGAATCTCTAAACCTCAGAGTTCCTCAGCATGGGGGCCCAATAGCTGATGTTGGAGGGCTGTCTTCTCACAACCTGTCTTAGACCCCATAACCAAGGAGAAACTGGGTAGTGCCAGTCTGTGTATGAGAGACAAACCCATGGGGCCAACGTGGGCATGGACCAGATGGGCGTCCTCTCTACAAGCTTCACACATCTGGATTCCAGTCATGCTTTAAAGTAAGACAATTCCTCTTCCCACTTATAAAAGTGATAGTGCATACTGAGAAAATATTTTTAAGTATAAAGAAGAAAATACATGTTAATCCATCCAGAGGAAATATACCATTGATGTATTATACATTTCTCCCTCTTTTTAAGGCCTATATGAAGAGAGAGACCTTCTTTAAGATTCTTCCATAGTTGAGCTCATGCTCCAGATAATTTTCTGTGGCCTGCCTTTCCCCCTCAATATTATATCAGAACTATTTTCCCTTGTCATGAAAAATTCTTTGTAAACCACATTTTAAGGGTTGTACCATAATTTATTTAATCATTTCCCTATTGTTAGACATTTAGGTAATTTCTAATACCACACTACCATAAATAATGCTGCGATGAACATGATGCTACATAAATTTTTATCCCCCTACCTATCCCTGATTATTTCCTTATGATGGATTCCTCGAAGCAGAATCACTGAAATTGACTGCATAAGCCATTTTATGGCTCATGACCTGTACTGAGTGGGATATGTATAAGAATATCTATCTCACCACATGTTCACCAGCACAGAGGACCATCTCTTTCAATCTTTTGATTATGTATTCTGATACTTCTATGTCAAAATTTTTTAATACTAGTGAGCAATAATTGGCCTCAGATTTTGACCATCTGACTTTGGGGGGGGGGGGAAAGACATGTTCTATTGAACTTGACACCAAAGGAATTAGACATTTGTTTTAAAGAAAGGCAGCATTATTATGTTTAAGTGCAATTTGTGACTCCAAATTGTGGCAAGCAAAATAGAAGACACAGAGGTTTGACTAGCACCACTTTATGGAACAGAAAAACAGAAGGGTAGGCAAGTAACAATATTTATAGAGTGGTAGCAAGTAACCTGTTCTTAATATACAATACCATATTTATTCTTTAATCCTACAAAATGATGTTATTCCTAGTTTAAGAGACAGGGAAACTGCAACTCAGAGGAGGTTCATATTTGGACCCAGATTCACTCAAGCAGTGAGTGTGGAGTCAGGATTCAAATCCAAGTCTGTTTGCCCCAGAGTCCATGTTCTTTCTATAACCCCAGGCCACAGTGCAACTAATGGATAGAAATAAAGATGGCTTGAGGGAAGCAGATTTGGCTCAATGGATAGAGCATCCACCTACTACATGGGAGGTCCAGGGTTCAAACCCAGGGCCTCCTGACCCATGTGATGAGCTGGGCCACATGTGGTGCTGATGAGCGCAAGGAGTACCATGCCATGCAGGGGTGTCCCCCATGTAGGGGAGCCCCACACACAAGGAGTACACCCCATAAGGAGAGCTGCCCAGCACAAAAAAAGTACAGCCTGCCCAGGAATGGCACCACACACACAGAGAGCTGACGCAGCAAGATGACGCAACAAAAAAAGAGACAAAGATTCCTGGTGCTGCTAACAAGAATACAAGCAGACACAAAAGAACACACAGTGAATGGACACAGAGAGCAGACAACTGGGGAGGTGGGGGGAAGAGAGGGCAGGGAAAGGGGAGAGAAATAAATAAAAAATAAATCTTTAAAAACAAGATGGCTTGATCTGAAAGGAAGCTCTCATATAGGATAAAATAGCCCTAAATAATCTGCTTACTTTACTTTTTCCCCATTTTTTCAAAGAATAGAAAGGAAAACCTTATCCAGCAGTCATCTAAATTATTATCCACTAAAAACAGTGATGAATTATAAATAACCTCGTGCATTTATATTTATTGCATTCCTAAAAATGTACATGAAAGTCAAATGTAAAAAAAAAAATCTAGCAAAGGGCATATATGTGTTAAGGGGAAGTTCTTTTCACAGAAAACTGAAAACAAAAAAAATCCGTATTTTAGGATTGTGTTTGGTTTATAAAATCCTTGGTTGCTGTATGACATGAACATGATTATTTATAACATATCAAAACATAAAATGCCAGCTTGTAGAAAATCAAAATTAATTCTCTGAAATAATTTGGTACTTCAGATCTGAGTTCATGTATATAATTTGAGGTTATAGTCAAAAGATGGAAAACACTGATTAGTGTTGGGGTGAGGGACTTGCTGACTATGATTTAAAAAGGGACCAAGCAGAGATCTAAGTAAAGAAGAGAAAAGGAGATTGATGACACTAAATTGAATGGTTTATACCAACTATTTTGAAAAATTCATCAAGAAAAAAGTTGATTACCCATCATTCTCCTCTCTTGATGAAGTGAGCTGTAGCAAGCTATATCTCTTTCAAGAATGCCCCAGAGAAGAGAGATAAGCCATTCGCCTGATGGTTTGCAAGTAAGCCCAGAAAGAAACAAGCCCTATGCCAGCCTGTAGCTAAGAAAGAGGAAGGCTGAACCCACAGAGATCATCCTCCATCTTGCTTCAACACATGGCAACTGACTTGGGTGAGAAAGTTATCTTTTATGGTACCTTGAGCTGGACTCTTTAGGGCCCCGTAGCTGTAAGCTTTTACCCAAATAAATGCCCTTTAAAAAAGAACAAAAATGCCCCAGACTGAGAGCTTAGATACATTTTTAAGCTGCAAAATGTTAGCAGGCGGACTTTGATTTTAAGTGCCTTATACTTCAAACTGGGTCTTATTTGTCTCTTCTTTCATGCTTGCCTTTCTTCCTTCCAGCTCTTCTTCCTTCAACTACTATACTCTGGACTGCAAACAGAACTATAGCATTGTTATATAAGCCCAAAATCCTTAACACAATTTACAAGTCACTCATGACCCCCCAGCTAACGTCCCACCCCAAATGGGCACTAGTGCCCACATTCTCAGTTGCCTAGCCTACACTGGCCATCTTCCAAGCTCTGAAAGATTTCATTCCACCAACAAGGCCTTTGCACATGCTGTTTCCTACGTCCAGATGCTCTCACCTGCCTCCACTCCTCCCAGTCCTGAATGAACTGCTACTTTTTGGTCAAGCCTCAATTTAATCCTCAAATCAGTTTCTATTTCTTCAAGGAATTTTTCCCTGATTTCCTGGATTGAATCAAGCTCCCTACTATGCACTCTCAGAGCACTACTTAGTATCAGTTACCAGTTGCACTTTCATATTTATTTGTGTCTACTTTTCCAACCATATGGTTAATTCCATGACAACAGAGATAGGGGCTACACTGATTTATCCCTGACTCCTCAGTGCCCAGCACAGAGATCGGCAATCACGATATTTTGTGAATAAAAGGAATGGTTGAATAATAATCAGTTTCATGCTCAAGAATCCTTTTTTTCAGGAACAGTGGTCAAATGAAGACATTTATAATAAAACAAAAACTAAGACAATTCCCACCAACTCACTAAAGGATCTGTTTCAGGCACTAAAGAAAATGAATCCAGATCACAGAAGTTCTAAGAGACAAGATGTTGGCAAACAAGTTGGAAAATCTAAATGAACATGGGTCATATAAGATATTATCTACAATGTCACTTTTGAGGGATTAAAAAATTAACATACTGGTCAAATAAGAGCCTACACGGTAGGAGGAGGGTAACAAATTAAAATCATTTAGAACTCAAACTGAGATTAACTGTTAGAGAAGCCGGTCAAGGCATTTGTTATTATTTAACTTCATTAAAGTAAAAATGTTTAAATATCTAGAGCATCCACACATGCAAAAAAAAAAAATTAGACTTAGAAAATAACTACCAAAACTAAAAAGGGGGGAAATGAAATGAAAAAAAAAAAAGGAAACAAAATCCAAACCAAAAAAAAGGAGGATAAACAAAAAGAAGTAAAAAGCTAGATAAATAAAAAGTTCAAATTATATCAATGATCCCAATCAATATAATGAATGAAACACTTAAGTTGCAAGACAAAGACTGTCAGACTAAAAATAAATCCAACTATGGGTGTTTAAAAGAAACATTCAATGCCTAAAGACACAAAGTGATTGAGTAAAAATACCAAAAGAAACCAGTAAAAACTAAAAGACTGGCCATCATAGTAATATATTATTGAAGTGCAAAATATTATTAGCTATAAGAAGGAACACTACATAAAAAGTTTAATTCACCAGACAGATATCAAGTAAACAAATAAGATGTGATCAATTTATGTGCATCTTCAAGTCATTGGGGAAACACATCCATACAAAAGGGGCAGCTGTGTCCAAACCAAGGTGGTAAATACCCATTGCTGAGGATGCCTCACCATGCCAGGTGTCTACGATCATCCTTTACCACCTTCCTCAAGCATAAGGACCTTCCCAAGCTCACCCTGGTTTTGAATCCCACAAATGCTGGCCAGCTTGTCTGACTTCTGCTCCTGCTCAAACCACTTACCAAATGGCAAGGGCCCCTTGCTATTCCAGCCCAGGTCAGGGACCTAAATAATCCAATACTCTGTGTCAGATAACCATCTTTTTGTTCTCCCTCTTCTCCAAGCAGCACTGTATGAGTCTGACATAGAGTCTCTCTTCATTCATTCAGCACTTTTTGCACACTTACTAGGTGCTGGGCACTGTACAGGGTACACAGGGAAAACTCCATGAAAGACACCCCATCTGACTCAGGGATCGGCGGAGACCAGCCAGCAAACATGGCATCCTGGGAAGCAAGATGTGTGATACAAAATTGCCAAACTCTGAGCAATCCTTGGCTCTTGCAAGCTGAAACCTCTTCCAGCTTCAAGCTAGAAGGTAGCCCTCAATGACCAGAGATCCTTTTCCAGTTTTCAGATGGGCAACTACACACGTCAATCATTATTTCACTTATCATGTTTATATTTAAAGACATTTTTCTACTATAAAAATAATTCATAGTCATATAAAAATTAGAACATAAAGGTTAATAAAATTAAAAGCTAATCTGGGGGAAACGGATGTGGCTCAACTGATAGAGCATCCGCCTACTATATGGGAGGGTCCGGGGTTCGATACCCAGGGCCTCCTGACCCATGTGGTGAGCTGGCCTACGTGCAGAGCTGCCGCATGCAAGGAGTGCACCCTACAAGGAGAGCTGCCCCACATGAAAGAAAAAAAAAAAGCTCAGCCCACCTAGGAGTGGTGCCGCACACATGGAGAGCTGACGCAGCAAGATCATGCAACAACTGCAACAAAAAAGAGATGCAGTTTCCCAGTGCCACCAAGGGTGCAAAGAGACACAGAAGAACACACAGCGAGTGGACACAGAGAACAAAACAACGGGGACGGGGTGGGGGGAGAAATAAATAAAATAAATCTTTAAAAAAAAAAAAGCTAATCTGGAAAGCAGATATGGCTCAAGCAATTGAGTTCCCACCTACCACACGGGAGGTCCCAGGTTTGGTTCTTGGTGCCTCCTGGAGAAGACCAGCACAATAGCAAGCTGCCGCCAGAGTTGACTCAAGATGATGCCACAAAGAGACACAAAGAGAAAAGACACTGAAACACAACAAACCAGGCAGCTGAGGTGGCTCAAACGATCTAGTGCCTCTTTCCCACATGGGCAGTCCCAGGTTCTCTTCCCAGTGCCTCCTAAAGAGAGGAGGAGCAGACACAGAAAGCAAATGGGCACAGAGGGCAGTCAGCAAGTGCAAACAACCAGAGCGGATAATAATTAAATTTTTAAAATCTTAAAAAAAAAAAAAAAAACTAACCTGCCACTTGGAGAAAATTACTGTTAACACTTTGATACACCCTCTTCAGACTTTTTCAGGCGCCCACACACTCAAGTAATTGTACCTGTTTGCATCATGAAATCGAACATGCTGCCTGAGGGGAAATGGGGATTAAGTCCCTTGGAGATCAGCCAGTCCGGTACTTGAAGTACCTCTTAAAAATCACATGTTCACAGCACTAACTCTAAATTTTTCATTAAAACATTGCAAAATCAACAATACACTAGATAGAGAAATACTCTGCCATCCTCCAGACGTCACAAAATAAAGCCCTGAAAACAACATTCCCTTCACAAGAGAAGGGTTCCTGCTGTCCCTCTCCAGGGGCCCTCAGCCTTCCGGAGTCAGGGTTGAGCCCGGGCTCCACGCTTCTCCCGCCCCCAGTGCTGCGCGATTGGCCCATAGGCAGCCGCTACCGCCAGCCGGGCCAATCAGATCCTCTCCCTCGGGAACTTGGCGTTCAATGAGAGCCAAGCAACTGGCGAGAGCTGGGAGCACAGGTCCGGAGCAAGGGTGTCCAAAATGGCCGCTTCAGGCTCACCCGAGGAGCTGAGAAAAATACAGGTTCCCAGGACTCACGCCTAACATAATGCATCTGAATATCCAAGGGAGAGCCCTAGGGTGTGTATTTTAACCAACAACCTACCCGATTCTGAAGCTCCGTGGAATTTGGCAAGCAGAGAGGGCTAATTCTTGAGTCCCTGACATGAGGCCCCTGGAGTCACCCGACCTGGCTTCCTCCTTTGATTCCAGGAGACATCTCAACAGCCTTCCAACGAGCTGTAACTCCAGGTGGACATGGCCTCTGGGATTGCAGCTGAAAGAACCCTTCCTGCACCCGGCCTGAACTTTGAGCGCTCGTCACCCGCGGGGCTGCATCCCTGCGGTTGTGCAGCCTTTGCTGCGCCAGGGTTTCCTTGGGCTCTCTGTAGGGTGTGTTGCCTCGTTTGCACATGAGATGTGAGAAGGAGGGGTCCACAAGCGTAAGACTGCTCACCTGGGAGTTTCAAATTCTGAATTCTGAGGGAAAGTGCTCTCTGGAAGATGAACTTCTGACTGAATTCAGTCCACCGAGGCCCTCATGCGCTTGTCCCTGCTGAGGGTAGTGGAGGGCGCCCTTCTCCCTCTAGACGCCTGTGAGCAGCTCGCGGGTGCAGGTCAGTTTCTAGGCGAGTGTTGTCCAGTAGAACTTTCTGTGATGGTGGAAAGGCTTGTAGCTCCACCTTATTTCCTGCCTGTGATTACTGAGCACTTGAGGTGTGGCTGGTGGGACAGAGGAACTGAATATTTTATTTTATTTTAATGAATTTAATTTAAATAGCCACAGTGGCCAATAGCCCCTGTCCTGGAGAGCCTAGGCCTAAATTCTTTACCTAATTAACCCTTCAGAGGGAAACACCTGCTTTGTTTTACAGATGAAGAAGTCGATACGCAGAGAGGGACAAGGACATGTCTTAGGTCACCAAATAAGACAGTGGAAGAATTCAAGCCCAAGCCAATCCGATACAGTCCCTGCCAGTCCCACACACACACAATGTGTGTAACACTTCCATAAGGGAGAAACTAAAACTGAACGCCGCATCTCGTAGGCATCAGGTCTGTTTTAGTTACAAAGCCAAAACAAAAAAGCAAAGCACGAAGCAGGACAGACGCTATCAATTCCGCCTAACCATGTAGCTGGTCCGGCCAACGGCCTTGGCTCCCTCCTCCAGCCGTCCTGGCTCGACACCGGCCTTGTGGTCGGGTGTGTTTTATTGCATGCCGAAAACTCCAAGATAGCTCAGCCTCCGAGAACAAAAGTGATTGCGGGGTAAAGAGGGAAGGGAGCCAAGAGGCTGTCCCTCCCTCCTCCTAGGGTGGACACCCTGTCTGACAAGCCGCCTTCAGGCCTTTAAAATACCGCACCATCGCGGAGCGGGCCCCACTGCCCTGGGAAGCGTCCACAGCTGCCTCCTTTGCTTGCTGTGCCCAGGGAAAACTCCATTTCTAACAGTTACAGTCAGCCATTTAAATCACATTACACTGTAAGTGGATATACAAATTGTCAGCCCTAATGAAATTTAGGAGGAAGCAGTGGGAGAGGTGAAAACACTTAGAACTGGTTTCTTGGTTTTCGAGACCCGAATTCAAGTGGTTTGAACTGCTCGTTGCAAGCGTGCTTGGAGTGTGGTTTTTCTCCCAGCACAGCGAGGCTCCCCTGGGGATTCACGGTCACATCTTCTTCCCCAGTTCACCCTGCAATTGCACCTGACCTAGATGTTGTGCAACTTGAGGCAGGAGAGGGTCATACCTATTCCTGTACCCAGCAAAAGTCCTGGCACACAGAGGCACTTGGGAAATGGGTATTGAGAGAATAAACCAGACAAGCCCTGTGGACAGCCCAAATCACAAATGTTAGAAGAGGCCCTCGGAAGGAAATCCACCTGCATGCCAGAAATCCCTTCATTAAAGACCCCTGTGGGACGGAGTAAGAAGCGTCTTCTTTCAGTCTTTTCTCTCAGAAAACACGTGTTCCTGCGACGATGGGCCCACAGCATACTGGATTAACTAACGAATTGAATGAGTGGACTAGCCTGCCACCAAGTAATTGATCAGGCTTCTGTCTTCAGGGAAGGAGGGGTCCCAGCAGGTGTGAGGGTCTGGGGGAGTAAGATAATGAGATAGTAGCTACCATTTATTGAGTGGTTAACATGTGCCGCACAAACAACTCCCCGTGTAATCCTCACAAAACCCCTGCACGGTGGGTATGGTTTGCCTCCTTTATACATAAGGAAGTGTAAGCTCAGGAATGTCCTGGAACTTGCTCACAATCGTGCAGGCCTGTCTGATTCCAAAGCTCCCAGGTTTCCTGCTTCCCACTCCAGGGTGAATGGAGGACCTGGATGGGAAATGGTGAGTGTGTGGATGTGTAAGGAGGAGGATGACCCAAAGAGAAGTTTTACCCACATCACAGTATTGCTGGGTCAAAGCAGTGTGGGCCGGATTTCATTTGCATTCATTTTATTCCCAAAGGTCAGGGTTTGATGTCCCACTCTCCAGCTCAGTCTGTCATCAACTTCCTGGGTCATGATCTTTTCTGAACATGGAATCAAATTCACTCATGTGACCTCATCCAAACTATTGTGCATATGTGGGGGAATGAGGCCCAGAGAGGGGAAGCGATTTGTTCAAAGTCACACAGCCAGGTGATGGCCAAACAGGGTCCAGAATCCAGACACTGACAGTTCTGTTGGGCCAGTCATGAAGTCTGGGTCCAGGAGTTTCTGCCTGTTTCATGAGCAGAGGGAAACTGCCCTCCCTGACATCTGCCAGGGTATGCCCCATGGCACAAGATGGAGAGCTTAGAGAGAGAACTCTGAAATGGCCTCAACTCGAAAAATAGACCAGTAATTCTGGGTCAGGAATAAAACGTTATCTTTGTAGACTTTTTAGTTTCCATTTTTCTCTTCCCATTAACACCAAGGCATTATCACCTAGTAGATGAAAGCAAGAATGATATAATCAGATCTGCCTTTTTTCTTACCAGCTGTGTAATTGTGGGAAAGATAATTAATCTTTTGGGGCCTCTATCTCCTCATCTGTAAAATGGGGAGAATAATACTTCCTTTTGACAGATGCCATGAAATCAAACAAAATAATGTGAGCAAAAATGTGTAACAAAGAAAAAAGAGCAGTACATGGGAATGCTTAGTAAATGGAAGCTAATGCTAGTAACCCTGTGGTGTGAGTTATACAGGTCTTACTATTCCATTTTATAGATGGGGAAACTGAGGCCCTGGGGAAGCTTAATGGCTTGCCCAAGGGGACACAGCTGCCAGGAGATAATATGGGGTCTGGTGCTGAGTGTGCCTCAGGAATCTGAGCTGCAGCACTGACCTTCACCTCCTTGGCAACATCATTTCTCTTGTCTCAGCCTCAGAAACTTGCTCTGTAAAGAGGAGGTAAGTCCCCACCCTGCTCATGTCATAGGTCTCTTCTAAGACATGGGAAAACATTCTGCAGAATTTCCCATGGATGGGAGAGGAATTGGCATGTCTGAGCTAAGGCTAAGCCCATGGCTGTGACTTCCCACCCTCTGCTCCCCAGCCTGAGACTCATCATGAACCTTCAGCAGCACCCCCCACCCCCACCCGCCATGCCTGGAAGGGATAGGCCTGCAATTTGCTGAATCAGGGAAGCTCATGAGTCATGTGAAAGCCGATGATGGGAATGGTGCTGGTTTCTCCCTGATGCCAATGATCACCACCACCACCATCGTCATAATCATTCCTCTGACTGTTTGAGTACATCCTGTGTCAGGACCTTTATTTATGTAATTTGCAATCCTCTCAATCACCCTACAACAATATCATGACCTTGTGTTACGGATGAGACTACTGAGGTTCAGTGAGGTTAAGTAACTGGTCAAAGGGCATATAGCTAATTTATAGCAAAGCTTGGAGCCATGTTGGTTTGACTCCAAATTCTTTGCTCCTCCCTCTTCACCATACTCATGATGGAGTTAGAGACAGAGAGTCATCCTACTGCAGATGATGTCACCAGATAGAAGAAAGGTAGAGCACCACTTACACACTGTGGAATGTTGGCTCAGTGGAGGAGATGGTTTGCAAATATGACTGCAGCAACTTCTCCCATCCTGAATGGTTGGCCTAGTGAAATACGACTTTGAAGCAACTTCCAACTAGACTTCAAGTGGAGTCTGTTTCTCTACTTCTTTGGATCTGGGCTGGCCTTATGACTTTGCTTTAATTAAAGGAATTTGAAGTCTGGAAGCTTCCATTCTGAACTTCTTGAAATGTGGTACCACAATGTGAAAAATCCCAGGCAAGTCTCCTTTAGGATAAGAAACCACATGGAACGAAAGACCAGACTCAACCTTTGACTTGTGAGTGAGGCTGTCTAGGATCTTCCAGCCCCTGGCCAATCTGCCAGGTCCCATGTAAGACCAGCAGGATCAGCCCCTCCCAACCCAGCCCAAATTGCTGACACAGAGAAAATACTAAGAAATAAAATGGTTGTTGTCTTAAGCCACTAAGTTCTGATGTAGGTATGATGTGTTATTCAGCAATAGGTAACTAGACAGCAAATTAATTTCTCTGAACCTCAGGTTCTTCATCTATACAATGGGGATAATGCTCACATCCATGCTTGATACGCCTGTTATGAAGACCCAAATGAGATAAAGCCTGCAAATTGCAGAACACTGTGTGGGGCACAGAGTCAGTGTCATCAGCATTGGCATTAAGGGGGTCATCACTGGTGTGAGCAGCTCTGGTTAGTCTCTGAGGCAAGTGGCGAGGTGAGCCGTTCAATGGGCAGGGGATAGCACATACGTCGAGGGCAGCCTTGGACAAGAGTGTGAGGTAGAAGATATAGTGAGCAGCCTTGTGGTGCAGCAATGGGCAGGCATCTAGGTAGACTTATCCTGGTTACAGAGACATTAGGCAGCCCCATGTTTGACTGTTAGCCAAGGATCCCAGGGATTTGATCCAATACAATGCAATATCAAAAGGTCTCCAATATCATGGAGGCCTCAAGGTTCCATGGCCACAGTGAGGGTCCAGGAACCAAGGATGTGAGGAGGTCATTGTCTCTACAGGGTCATCCCCGAACATATGCCCCCGCTGAATACTTTCCATGGCTCCCTATTGCCCTGAGGAAGAAGTCTAGACTCCTTATCCCAAGTCCTGCTTTACACTCCAGCTTCATCTCTCCCCTTTACCGTCCACATTCCAGCCATACCTCCACTCTCAGAATCCTGGGATGAACCACATCCTTTTCCACCTCTGGACCTTTGCACAAGCTGCTCTTTATTTCCTGAAGCTCTTACCTACCCTAACCCCACTTAATCTGAATAAACCCTTCCTCGTCCTTAAAAGCTCAACTAATATGCCACTGTCTCTGGCAATCAAACTTGATTCTCCAAATCTGGGTTTGACTCTCCTCTGTGGCGGCCCCCATGGCACCCAGTTTTTCCCTGATCATCACTGTCACAGTTGATTACTAGTATGTGAGCTCTGGGAGGGCAGGGACTAAGTCTGCTATCACCTAAATCTGTGCCCACACGCTAGGTGTTCAATAAATACTCAGTAATGGATAAAGCGAGAAATGAGTTGGATTAGATGGATACTTAGGGAAAAGTCAAAAACAAAGAAGGAAATGAAAGGCTTAGAGAGAGGAAGAGACTTGCCACAAACCACGCACAAGCTGTCATAATTGGGAAGAGGCCCTACCTATTCTGAAGAGGCCCATTTTCCTAGCTGGCTAGGAACTACCCATTGATGAAGGGAGGTGTCCTCTTGAAAATGAGTGTGGCTGAGTCATGGCATGCCTGAGTTTCCCATGGAAGGGAGTTCTCCAGGTGAAATGGCATGCTTCTCAAGAGCCAGTGTTCCCTGGGTGGAATTGGGAAAGTGTGCAAGGGACTATCTCAGTCTATGAGTCTTCTGCCTAGGGGGCCCCCATTGTGCTCTGGGACTCATAGAGCTCTGGTTCCTGACAAAAGGCACATGGCAGGTGGATTGAGGCACTGTGCTGAGTAGAAAAGGTCCAACCTCTCTAACAAATATACACCAAAATATCAGTGGCATTATGTGATAGAAGTTCATAATTTAGTCACATTCGAGTTTCAGGAGAGGGTTTCTGATCAGCACATGGTGATCAGCACATGGCTATGCAGTCATCCAAGAACCCAGTATCCTTCCTTGTGTGGTTCTATCAACCCCTAGGGCTCCAGAGTCCTCTGCTCCCACCTAAAGGAAGGGGGAGATGCAATGGAGAAGTCACACTTCCTTTTTAAAAACCCATGCTCCACAGTTGAGAGACATCACCAACATTCATCTTCCATTTGTCCAGACTTGGATGCCTGGGATCCTGGGAAATGTAGCCTTTGGTTAGGCATCCTTGTCCCAGCATCAACTCCATATTGAGAAAGGGAGAGCACAAATTTTTACTAGACAAATTGGCTCTTGGGTCAGACTTAAGCTCTCATATCTTCAGCTATCATATGGGGGTGACAGTACTACCTCAGGAGACTTTTGGGGATAATACCTAGCTGGGATGAAAGGTAGAAGACTTAGCACATGCCAGGCACAGAGTAAGTGCTTGTCAAATATTACCTTCCTACACCAGTTTTTTAAAAATATTAGAAATGAGATTTTTCTCAAGGAAATACTGAGAGGACTTCTAGATCTTCTCTTTCCTATGTTTCCCCTGCTTTTTACACATTTCTCTTTCCCTCTTCCCACCCAGTCTTGATTTCCTAGAGCTGCTGTAACAAAAATCTCACAAATTTGGTAACTTTAAATGACAGAAATTTATTGTCTCACAGTTCTGGAGACCTGAAGCCCCAAATCAAAGTGCCCGTTGGCAGGGCCATGCCCCCTCTGAACTCGGTAGGGGAGAATCCATCCTTGCCTTGCCTGCCTTCTGGTAGCTTGCTGGCAATGCTTGGGGTCCCCTGGCTTATGGCTGCAGCACTTCAATCTGTATTTCCATCATCACGTGACCTTCCCTTCTCGTGTCCCTGTCTCTTCTCTTCTTCTAAGGACACCAGTCGTATTGGATTATACGCCAGTATGACCTCACCTTGACTAATTCCATCTGCAATGACTATTTCCAAGTAAGGTAAATTCTGATGTACTGGGGGTTAGGACTTCAACATACATTTTGAGGGGACACAATTCAATCCATAACATGCCCCCTACATGCCTTCCCTCTCTTTTTCTCTCCCATCTCAGGGCATCCCCTTGTTGCTTCCCAGAACATTTTCCCCCACCACAGGCACCCAGGCTGTGCCAAGCCCTCCACTGACAAGACGAACAGCACGGAGGCTCTTTTGACACTTTACTGGGTAGTGCTCCATGCCCTCTCCAGCCACAAAACTAAACCCCAGACAACCATTGATTAGAAGAGGACGCAGCCCCACAAAACCTGCCAGAGAGAGCGGAGTGCCATGCTAGCGCTTCCCAACTTGTCTAGAGGATGGGGACAGGTATTCAATGAACGTTAAGTCAACAATGTTTGACAAGCTCTGCATTAAACAGCAGGTTATCAGTTTTAGTACCTCCCATATGCCAGTGAGCATTGCACATCTCTCAGAGGGGCAATGATCCATCTGTGGTCATTCCCCAAACTTGTTTGTCCAGGAAACCCTCTCTGTTGAGCATCACATGGATCTATGATTGATGGAATACTCTCTAGGCATTGCAGCTCAACCAAAATTTTCAGAGAAGAGAGAGCGTTTTTATTTTGCTAGGTGGGGGAAGGCTGGCTAGGAAAATTCAGCTGATAATTTATCTGCTTGATATGAGATGAGATGTTTTGAGATGAAAGGGATTTGAGAATCTGCTGAAGGTTACACTGCAGGTGAGTGGTGGGGCTGAAAGCTGGGAATGGATATGTTTTCCATTCACTCATTAAGTGTTTATTGAGTTCCTGTGATTTGTCAATCATTTCTTTACCCCAAGAGAATAATCCTTTTAATTTCATCCTTTTTGGATACTTTATAAAAACAGAACTTTCTGGTTGAAAATAATGGTTCCCAACCAGAGGCAATTTTTGTCTGCCTGCCGACCCCAGCAAAGGGTACATTTGGCCATGTCTGGACACATTTTTGGTTATCACAAATGTCCTATTGACATCTAGTAGGTAGATGCCGGGGATGCTAGTAAACATCCACAATGCACAAGATAGACACCCACTCACCCCCAAAAAAAGAATTACCTGGCCCAAAATATCAATAGTGCCAAGCTTGTGAAACCCTGATCGAAAGACCTGGCTGGCAACCATTGTGGCATGCAAAATAGCTACCAGAAGAATATTCCAGGCAATTCAGTATGTCCTTCATCTCGAACTTTTATTTCTCTCTTCAAATCATTCTATTTTTCTTCCCTTGCCCTGGGATTTCATGGTAATTTCAGCTCACTGAGCTAAATGCTTGTACTAAATAATAAACTTCTAATACAAAGTTTGCACATTTGTAGAAAAAATTAGAAATGAAGAGATTAGCAACAGGCAAAAGAAAAACTATTATTAAAGGACAAAATTAATCCTCGGGACTAGACCAAAATATCATCTAATGCCCAAAATGTTAAAGCGTTTTTCTCTGGATGTCCTAAACCATAATCATGCTCCACACTTGCATCAAACTCTGGGTTGTGTTGGACACTCTGCTAAACACACACGACTGCGTGAGTTTCATAAAATGATTTTAATAGAAAAGTACAAGATATGAACAAAAATAAATAATCTTTATTTCTAGCCCAGCAAATTGTACACTGCATATAAAAATGGTCTAAGATGAAATTTTCCTCCATTCTTTTGTTTTTGAAATCCTGAGACAGCATTTTAATTCCATCTTCTAGATTCAAATTGACACATCTTTTAAAAATCATACCAACCTTTAATCATTCTACATCCATTTTTTAAAAGTCGGCTTACAAGATGATGTTTCACTAAAATATTTTCCATTCATCAGATTCAAATGCAAAGTTGGTGTGAACAGGTAAATTAGAAGATCCCTTTTCTAAATTTTAACTCGTATATTTCTGCATCTTTCCTGCATTAAAAATTCATTTCATCATCTTTTAAAACATGGCATCTGAATTTCACCATTCCATAGAGAAAGGGAGTCTAGAAAAAAGGTTTTTTAAAGTAATAAATATTTTTAAAGTATATTTTACAGTGACAATGCAATATTTTAGACCTATGTCTTAGTGCGTATTTGCAGTACATACAAGCTTCAAGTCATCATAACTTTTCCTGTCTATCTTTCTATATATTTATATTATGGGCCACTCAGTCTTTGGGTACTGCTTTTGCTAATAATGATTGCTTGGAATCAGCCAGTACCAGTCTCTTATTTGAAGTACGTGTCCAGCTCTAGCTTCATATTTGATAATTCCAGTGGCTTGAATAATATTTTGCAAAAACAAATAGAAAATTCGTATTGGCAAAATCATATAAGAAAATCATTTTGCGTAGGCCACTAAAACATATACAGTATCCATCTCAGGAGGTTGTCAGCTTGAAGTGAACAGATAAGCTGGACTGCAGCTTAAAGCAGTCTTTTTACTTGAACCCATAATGACTATTTTGAACATGGCTCTGCTTGCCGCTGCCTATATATAATTTTTTTTGTTGTTAATTTTCCTGTATTGGGAAGATCTTGAATGTACTCCAGGATGCGAAAAAAAAAAAAATGCTGACACTACTAAATCGAGAGTATATGTTTTTGCAATAAAGAACACTGGTCAATATACAACTGAGGAAAAACTGAAACAGATGTGAGTCCTAGAACCACAAGAGTTTGAATTTGCCCAGAAATGCTATTTTAAACACTCTATATGTTGGTCTACTGTTTTTTTGTGGAATAATGCATTCTTGGCATCCTTCAAAGGTTTCAATATGTTACAAGGTTATCCTAAAAAAAAAAAAAAAAAAAAAAAAAATGGCAAGGGCTTACGTATCAATCTGTGCAGCTCCAGCCAGATTTCAGCGTACATTTTCAGAAAGCACAAGAACGTGTCTCAACTGCACTTAATACAAGGGACCTTTGGTTTCCAATGAGTTTTCATTCTCTGCCCACTGAGACTTGCTTTTCCTAAACTGCTTTCAAGGGGCACAGGGGCACTACACGTAGGCCACAGAAAATTCAAATCGAGAGGTGCAATTGTTGCAGTGGTAAACACAAAGATGCATTCTTTTGGACTAAAACTCTGGTCATGGAAGAAAGCACGTGCCTTCTGGTTCTTCACTGGGCTGTTACAACAGCAGCACGCTCTAAAACAATTAAGTTATATGCATAATGCTAAAAGAATGTGAGCAATCCTGTAACCAGCTTTAAGCCATCTGCTTGATTTCTTTTTTTGAGGAGCATATATAGGAAAAGAGAATTCTCCTTTTGTTCTAATACATATAAGAAATCTCTTGAAGTGTCCAAATACGGTTTGGTTTTGGTAGAATTCTCCACTCTTGTATTGACATGTTGTGGCCCTAAACTCTCCCTCATGGATCTCTCCAAAGATCTCCACATGAATTATCTGAAGGACAACTGAAACCACTTACCAATATACAAGTAATGTTTTATTTTATATTCTATCTTCCATTTGGCATAAGCCCTTCGATGTTTGTTTTTAAACCAGTGAAATATACAAATCACATAAGACAGAAATATGTACATTAAAAGTACAGAATAAAGGCCATAGAAGATATACATAATATCTGCATGACAAGTAGAATATTTTACATTAAATAGTTTCTTTTAAAAGCTAGGAGTGTTAAACTCAGCTCTCTTCATAAACATGAATCACTAAAAAGGAAAAAAATCTGACTTAGCAAATACAAAACTTACTTCATGGTTTTTGTATAATAAAAACCAAAAAAGTGACATTTTAAGCTAATTAGTGCTTTTTAAAACAATTTCAAGATCTTTTGCTTGCAATTCACTGCAACGGAGGGGAACTTGTGCAATAAATTAAGAACCACAGATGGCTGGGATAATGAAGATGCCACTGAGCCTATGAAAGTTGTAGGAGAGGTGCACCTTTTTAAACTTTTAAAACAATGTAAGTTGCAGAGGAGTATACATTTGATGGCACTTTCTGGAAAGAGATGCCCTTGTATTAAAAAAATTAAAACTAAATTTAAAAACTAGCTCTATATGGAGTGAGCTGGGTTTTCCTTAGGGATCATCAAATAAGTACAATCAAATCTAACAGGCACCAGTTTCTGCTCTGCAGAATGAATGAAGAAAAGATAACCATGGACAACGCTTCTGTGTTTTGAATATTTCTTAATTTCTATGTCAATGACAAACTCCAGCAAGGGTAAGCAAATGGAGATCTAAGAAAAGGGGGCAGGGCGGGAAAGATAAAAGAAATCTGTAAGCCAACGTGCATTTCAGTGAATCAGACCTTCAGGATGCCTCAGAAATAAGGCTGCTTCATGGTGCTCGAGACAGAATTGCATCAGGGCCACAACCTGAGCTCTAAACACTTTTTGGTAAAAACCCAATTGGAATTGCAATGAAGGACAACAATGATCCAGACAGGAATAACCCTAGAGTAAACTGCGAATCTAAATCACTGGCTGTGCTGAGATATAATTATATTTATATTTATATATGTATATATATATATATATATATGCTATGTACAGAGACTTTGCAATATCAGGCCCCCTTAAACCACATTCACCCCTCCCCCTGTTATAAATGCAACTGTTCAAATCCACAAGGAACAGTTTGAGGGTACCCCTGTAGGCTAATAGGAAAAGCTCGAGTGGAGAGTCTAAACACAGGATCATAACAGTGAAATGCTGCAACACCTCTCACAACTCCATTAGCCCCAAAATGTCATTAAAATATATACCTACTGTTCCTCAAAATAAAAGCTTTGGAAAAAAAGAGTCCCTAAGAAGCAAATTGTTTTCCGAGTGGAGCTCCTAAGGTTTCACTTCCTCTCTTAAGGGGACCCAGTGGAGCTGCTGTTTGGAAACAAGGCCAGCATCACAGCACAGAGCAAGCAGAGAGGACCTGGGGTTGAATGGGGAGGGCAGATTTCCCTTTTCTTTCTCGAATTGGTTTGTGCTCTGGTGCAGTGCTGAACTACCTGGGATTATCTTGTCTGGGCTATGGAACTGTGAACGGAATTCATTACCATCATTTATTAATAACCAAGGATCCCTAAGTAAAATTACAGTATATTTTTATTTTCAAGCCAACCACCCCTACCCCAAATAAAAAGTCAAGTATCCACAATCACGTGAGCGAGGATCCTTTTCTAATTTGAAAACTTAATTCCTAAAAGAGCTTCAAAACATTATCTTCGGATACAAATTTTCAGTTTTCGTTTTTGTTTTTTTAATTTCTGGGGATTTTCTTCCCTGCCCCCAAATTTCATTAGCAATTAGAATAGCACTGTCTGCTGATGGACTATTTGAGAAGGATGGAACATATATACCTTCTCTCTTTGAGGGATATTGAGTATCTCATTCTTACAATTCAAATTTTGAAAATGTAAAAAGCAAACCAGTAGCCCATGAGGGAGAAGATTCTATTTTTTTACTCAAGATCTTACCACGAACCTTTCAACTCTCATCAGAGCACTTACAATTCATTTTGGTCACCGAGGCCAATTGTACATAGATACGTACCACATCTTTCAACTGGATCCTTCCCATTCCATATGACCCCATTAATTGAGAGAAAGAAAAAGCATTTCCTTTACCTTCTGGATATGCACCATGTCCACAGCTAAGTTAGGGTGTGTGTTATTTCCCCTCAGCCTCTATCAAGAGAGGTCTTCATTGCCTTTTAAAAAATCCACAAAATAAATATTTTTTTCTTGGTCCCCACCCCTCATTATTGCCAAAAAATAATTATAATATTAATAATAAACCACAGAGTTCTTAAACGGGAACAGGAAAAAAAAAAAGGTGTGGTTGCAATTCTTGGGGAACAATAAAACAATATTTTAAAAAAACAACAACATGGAATCACTGTACTTTCTATAAATAAGTGGGTCCTGGGTGGCGGGGCAGGCAGTGGGCGCCCACTATTTGCACACAAACTGGTCCACAATCTCAGTGCACTTCTTGCACTTGACGTAGCAGCACCAGTGGAACTTGCAGTGGCAGCGCTCTGTCTGCACGGTCTTGAACTGGTCGTAGCCGCGGCCGCAGCACATGAGCTCACAGCCGTCCATGCCCTCAGACGTCTTGTTGCACAGGCGTCCCTGCGTGCCTAGGGAGCCGGTGCTCTCGTTGCGCACACAGTAGTCGGGGCTGGGGTCGATGTAGACCAGGTCCTGCGTGGTGGGCGAGTTGAAGCGGCTGTTGACCTGCACCAGCTTGCCCCGGCTGTTGAGCCGCATGGCCGCGGCACTGTCATACTTCTCCTTGAGCGCGTCGCCCACCTTGCGGAAGTCTGCCAGCTGCAGCCAGCACGTCTTGAGGCTGCACGAGCCGGACACCCCATGGCACTTGCAGGCCACATCGGCCAGGTTGTACACCGTCTGCAGGGAGACAGGGGACAGTCAGCCCACAGGTCGACAGAGCCCAGACATGGGAACAAAGCTCTCCTCGGCCTTCTAGACGGTGGGGCCATGACCACCAGCTAAATGAGATAAATGAGGGGCTACTTCCCCCTCAATCTCTATTAACAAAGCCTTGTGTTGCCTTCCTTTAAACATCTACAAAATAAATATTTTCTTAGGTCCTATTACATAATAATAATGTTTAAAAACACAGTTTTTTAATAGGAACAGGAAAACAAGCAGTCTGGTTGCTTCTTTTTTGTGGAGAAACAACATTAGCAGCAAAGACGAGACTGTTCACAAATCTTTACCTGTCACCCAGATGATGATGATGATGATTATTGCTGTGTGCCATGCAATCCCCTAAGAGCCTTTACACTCTATACCTTACTTAATCATTCCAGCAGCATTAAAACACACACCAGATTACAGAGGATGACACAGCGGCCCAGAGGGGGTAAATGGCCTGCATGGGTCACACAGCTGGAATGTGGGGAAGCTGAGCCTAGATCTGACTCCAGCTTCCTGTAATGGCCCCCACTGTGCTGGCCACGCAGACCTGAGTTCCATTTCTGACTCTGGTGCTGAAATTCGGGCAACTGGCTTCACCTGTCCCATTTTCATCTCTGAAGGGGACTGTGAAGATACCAACCTTCCAGCATTGTTATGAGGATAAAATTACTAGATGCCTGTAAAGTGCTTGGCATGTTCTAAGATGTGCTACTTGGGGCACACGCAGCACAACACACTGGTCTTCCCCCAGGGTGGCGGGCGTGTGGCGTCCTTGCCCTGGGCCCTTGCCTGGTCTCCTTGGGCCTCCCAGAAGCAGCTTGCGCTACCTGGCCCCGCAGCACTGTGCCCAGCAGTCTGGGAGCTGCTCGCTGCCTATTTCTAGTCCTCTGGCTGCCCGTGGTTCCTAGTACCAGCAACCTTCCAAGTCGGGGTGGTGCTGGCATGCTGGAGAGAGCCCATCAGGAAGCTGGAGGCCAGGCATGCTATAAGCTGCATCCACCTAGAACAGCCACCTTCTTCCTCCAGGAATTCATAAGGTGCTTTCTGAAAAGCTGTACCAAAGTGTACTCTCTAAGCATGAAGCGTTTCAGACACTCAGCTAGTTCTGAGGAAGGGTTTTGAAAATGTATTTAACCTCTGTTCCCCTTTGAAGAAAATAAAAAGCTAATTCCTAGAGGAGATGCTAATATGATTTCCTGGCATGGTGCCGAACTGCCCTCTCCCCAAATCCCACTACCCTGGAGAAAAACTGTCTCCTATATAACCTCACGCACCAAGGAGCCAAAGTCAGTTCACTGCTTGAATTCTAAAAAGTACCCCCAAAATAAAAAATCTCACTATTAAAAAGATGCCAATGTTAAATGAAACTGTAACATTAAAGGAACTTTTCCAACTTTCCAAAATCCCCTCTTGCCATTGGAAATCCCTCGCTCTTCACACTCTGGTTGCTGAGCCCCCACTGGTTTCTCGGCAAGAGGAAAGTCCAGGCAACGCCCAAATACGGATGAGAGCACCAATCTGAGCACACCCCTGGATACGACCCACCAGAGTCAGCCACATGTCTGCCCTGGAGGCAATTCAAGTCTGTCATATGGACAGAGAGAGCAAGACATGTCTGGTGAAGGTGGGAACAAGATCTCGTGGGCCGCCAGAGGGTGAGGGGCTGGCACCCCATTGCATGGCCCTCGGTCTCCCACAGTGGGGAGAGCCAGGCCACGCTGCAGGGACAGAGGCAGTGGAGGCTGGTGAAGAGAAGCCATTCTCCCTCTGGTTTCCAAGACAGGGAGAAGGGAGGGCTCAACCATTGCCGGCTCAGTGCAGCACAGGCCAAAACCTGCAGTCAAGTCCTCCTCCAATACTCCCAAATGTTCTCATCCAATCTGAGAAGAAGATAGGCTAGCCACAAGCATCTAGATAATCTTCAACTTCTCCATATCCTTTACTTCATAACATTTAATAATACATGATCATTTATCAACATAGGCCTACGCTAAACGAAGACCTTCTATTGGATCTTATATATCTGTTATTTTGCAGGTTAAAATAGCCAAACAGTGGCAATTTAATACAGCTTAACATAAATATGATCCCACTTAGTCCTTCCAATAACCCCAAGGAGTATTTAGGGTCATTTGCCAAATGAGAAAATGGAGGTTCAGAAGCGGAAAGGAAGAGACAGAACTGGATTTTAATCTAGAACTCTCATAATTCCAAAACCCACAGCTCTTCACCCCAAGTCCCTGTCTCAGCTGCAGTGCATGAACGTAATAAAACGTTTAAGCCTAGCCTTATATTTAAATCTACCATGTTTCTTTCATGGTCACAAACTGGTCCTCTCGGCCTCAGTTTCCCAAACTTCAAAATGTGGGTATGGGATCAGAGTTCGAAGGCTTCTTTCCAGCCTTCTGTATTTTGCTCTGTGATTATCTTCCCTTTTCCTCACCCCAAAATACCAAAGAGTAAAATCTCCAACCAGAAAGTTCCTGGCACCTACCTTGAGTTCTGTGAAAAATAATGGCCCTGGTTTTCAAGGCTGCCAAAGTTAAGAAAAGTTTCGCCCCTTCTCGTTTTAAGGCAGCCATAAAGTGCCACGTGCTTAACCGCAGGAGGGGAAAAAAAGGGTGTTTTTTAACTATGGTGGAGAAGCTTTTTCATACCCCCACCAGGGCAAGGAAAGAGCGGGAACAGGGAGGTTCTTGCCCGTGGCAGGGACCGACGGTCCTCTCTAGGCATCTGGGTTGTTCTCGCTTCTCTCCAGAGCTACCCTATGATGGGCCTGATGGACAGACCTACACAATCCCACACTGCTAAGGACACTGTTCTTTTCCTATAAAAATCCCTCTCGCCATCAGGGCAGTCTTCTAGTGACAGGAGGGGCAGGAAGAGAGGAGGGAAAAGGGAAGGCCTGAAAAGCCGGGTGAAGTTTCTCAGCTGGTACCTGTTGGGAGGTCACATCCTTCTCCCACATTTAAACTCAACCACGGACATGTCCCAGGGAAGGTGATTCTGAGCTCGGGGTCCAGTTGCACCGGGTACTAATGAAAAGGGCAGGGGAAGATCACCTTTCTCAGGCAACTGCTGGAACATCTTGGCCGCAAGGGGCCAAGGGGGACCCATTCATCCCCGGGGGGCTTGCTGGGGTGTGTTGCCTTCTTCAAGGATGCTTGGGGGGGGCGGGGCGGGATGTTAGGGTTAGAGGTGGTAAAGTGGCTGCGATGAAGGGAAGCGAAGGGGAGAGAGAGAAAACGAGACAGAAGCTGGGAGAGAAAGAAGAGGACAGAGAAAAAGAAAAGGTCTCAGAAAAATAGGGCGAGATAAAAAAAAAAAAAGACATAGAGGGGCGCGGATGACAAGGAACGGGGTTGGAGACAGGGAGCGACCTGGGGCGGTTGGGAGGATGGAGAGCAGCCAGGGGCCGGCGCTCGCGGCGCGGGCAGGGGGTAAAGCGGGGAGGGGGCACTTACCCGGCGGCCCGCCTCGTTGTTGTGCAAGTTCATGAGGATGCGCGCGCTCTCGTAGGAGCCCTTGGCGTGGATGCGCTCCCGCTCGCGCGCGTCCACGAACTCCTTGGCGAAGCGGTAGCCGTAGTCGATGTTGTCGCCGCAGCCGCCCCACAGCCAGTCCCGCGGCAGGTCCTTGGGGCGCGCGGCGCGGCTGCAGCCGCAGGTGGACAGCTCGCCCTCGCGGCAGGCGCGGCTCATGGCGTTCACCACCCCCGCGGCGCTCACGGCGTACGTGAAGGCCGTCTCGCGGCTGCCTGCGGGCGAGGGCGCGGGGTCACTGGGCGTCCGTCCACGGGCACGCCAGGCTCGGGCCCGCCCGACGGCCGAGGCCTGGGAGAAACCCCGCACCGCCCGCCGGAGACGCTCTGGGCGTAGTGGGGGGTGGGGGGCGGAGAAGCCACCAACACGTGCAGTCCCCGCACCCTGCCTGGGGGAACAGGCAAGAAACCCCCTAGCACACCTGTGGCTCCTGGGGCCTCCTCCTGGGGAATGAGGAGGAGCCCCCAACACACCCAGTCCCTGCGCCCACCTTGCCGGAAGCAAAAACCTCCCCAGAACAGAAGCAATGAATAACAAAGGAGAAGGGGATCCCTGCACTCTCGCTCAGACATTCAGAGCCTAAGGCACAATTCTAAGCAGTGCTGGATTGATGTTCTTGCTCTCAGAGGCTTTTGAAAATACTTGAAACTGTCTTTTCCAAAAAATGCACATGAAAGGAGTCATTGAGGGGAAAAAAAATCAGAATTTGGGTGGACTTCCTTATACTTATTTTAACTTTGGGTATCATTTTCATTTAAAATTATCTTTAGGAGAAGGACCATAGAATTTGGTAGGCTGAGAGCCTCTGGACTCCTTAAGCTCAGGCTCTAACCCAAACACTGCCTGCCTGTGGCCACAATAGCTTTGGCCTTACTTCCCCCTTTGCTTTGGCAGTTCTAACACTTACTTCCCCCTCCATCATGCCCCACCATCTCTGTCACGGGATGAGGCTCTTTTACCTTCCAATGGGATACTTCTAAACATGTTCCTAGAGAATTATAAATCAAAGTTGTCTCTCCATCATTCCCAAGCTAAAAGGCTGATACTGCTCATTCAAGACCGACTGCCTGCTTTTAAAACAGGTTGTTGTTCTTTAATGCCACTTCTGCAACCCTCTATGGGCCTTTGCCTCAAGTGTTAGAATGAGAGCAAGAAGGAAAAAAGCACAACCCAGGGGAAAAGAAAAAAAAAAGTTTTCTGCTCCCCCCAAATTTGTAAATATCTCTCTGTAAATCAATTATAGGAGATGAATTCGCAAGGAGAAAAATGGAGCCAATCATAGACTACCTTAGACACCACTTGTATGAGGAGACATTTCTACATGTAACAAGGAGCCACTTAATTTTAAAAAAGGTTGTAATAGGAGAGAGAAAGGGTTAATAACCTGACAGTCAAAGCTGGAGGTGTGGGGGTGGGACCTCACTTTCTTTAACTGTAAAATAAGAGTATTGAAGGTAATGCCTGGAGAGAAAAGGCCCCTTCTGATGCTGAAATTCCTGTACCAGACTCTGTTTCTCCTATACTTACTTCAAGAGGTTGCTAACAATCTAACAATTACTGGTTTTTTGGTTTTTTTTTTGTGGGGGAGGGCACTGGGAGACACAAGAACAACAGACAACAGGACTCAACCCTAACGGGAAGGGCCGCCCTATAGGAGGATGGCAATGCCAATTCGAAGATGCCGCAGGCGCCCCTTTCTTGGACCTCTGCTGCCACTTCAGCCTGGGCCACTGTGAGCCCCCTGTCTGGAAGGTGGCTCTGATTTACCACAAACCTTCCCTCTCACATTTTAAAACTGAGTAAGTTAAGGAGCATGCTGGTAAGGAGAACACACACAGTTCCTGTGAGGGCGTATATCTATCTAGTTTGAATTAGAGAGGCAGAGAAAGAGGAGTGGAAAGAAATGAGGAGAGCAGACAGCACCTAGGGAATTATTTGAGGATTAACACTGATAATACTGCAAGCACTGTGGCCCTGGGTGGGAGACTCGCAGAATGGAAAGGTTGCAACTAGAAGAAGACAGGAAAGGAGTCTCTGGAATTAGAGGGAAATAAGATGCTATCCTTTGAGTACCCTGAGCATAAAGGGCTTTAATAGAATACACAATAATGCTGCTTTGTTCATAAATCTATCTAGAGCATTTACTTTCTTGCCCCAAAATATAAACCTGGTAGAAATCCCTAAGCTAATTGGCCACTGTAGGGAAAATGTCAGTTTAAAAACTTCTCTTTGGCCAAGTGCCTGTGGACACAGTCATCCTGGTTGGAATATCGCTGATTCAGTTAGGTTTCCCTCTGTGTGACATCTCCCTCTACTTGAATCCTCATGCTCCTTAAAAATGGCACCTTCCTTACGTATCTTTTCACAACACGGAAACAAAGAAGAGATGGGACAAAAGCTGGAAGAAAAGGGTAGCATGATGAAAAATGAGAAAGTTTCCATAAGGAAGAGTGGTCCCTTCTTGAGGCAATTGTCCAAGGCAATCAGCACCATAGAAAAATGAGTTGGCGGGGAGGGCGGTTCAGAGGTATCAGCCAGAGTTTCCCAGACACTGGCCTCATCACAGGGTCAGGTTTTCCCAGACAATAATTGGTCTCAATGTCCCTGGTGGGCTGAGGGCTTTTGTTGGCGGGGGGGGGGGAGTGCACACACACCTTCTTGCAGCAAAGATGTTTGAAATTTTCCCTTTGCTCATTCTCTTCGAATATACCCCCAAGGGGAGAAGTAAAAGCAAAGTAACGTTCCCACTGCCGGGATTAGGTCAATGTTTCTCCTCCATAGGAAGCTATTCTGGTGTTTCTTCTCCATCTCTTTTTAACATAAATAAAAAAGAGAAGGCCCACCCATGTTTTCAGTGTCCCACCCGAAGCCGCCCAGCAAGTTTTCAGTTCTGGGATGCCAGGCGCTCAGGAGATCTTTGGCAGGGCTGCTCTGGTCTTCCCAAGACATCAGCTGATGTGATGACAGTATCTGGGAGCGCTCCTCTGGGGGCTACCAGGAAGCACCACTCCTACCCCCTTCCCATGGCCCAGATGGTGGCACCATGCAGCTGAGGACCTGAGAGTGGGCTTGCGAGGGTGATTACATATAGGCCTTTGTACCAAGGGTTCTGCTTCTTTCCTGAAGAAGGAGGCTCTTTGAATCTTGGACCGCTTATAAAATAAATCTCCAGCAGAACTCAGTCACTTAGCAAATGATAGCTTATTCTGAACATTTTGGCCCAAAACACACGTCATAGGAAGACGAGAAGAGGATCTTAAAATCAAAGCCACGTTCAAGTCACTGCACAAAAACACTGTTCCAATTGCTGTTTTCCTTCCTGCTTGCAATCATTGGGTTCCTGTATAATATTTTGCTAAGTCATATACATGTGAAAAAGGGGTCCCATAGTTTCAGAGGAAGGCAGTTGAGGGGCGAACATATAAGTCAAAGAGAGTGGAACGCTAACAACTTAACATTCTGATAGAGCTAAGAAAGTTTGTGGTTTGCTCACTGTATCACAATGCAGGAGAATTATATTCCCACCACACCCCCGGTTAACTACATAAGACAGCCCATCTTCAGGGAAAAGCCCTGTGTTCCTGAAGCTTAACTCCTAGATTCAGATCCCAGTATATACATTAGCACATTTTAATCATTAACAGAAAGGACAAAGCCCTATGGAACTTTACAGGCTGAGGCTGCACACCATTTTCCCATTCAATCAAGGGAAAAGCTTCCAGTCCTGTATTATTTTAGTTTATGAAGCCGCTTGGCTCAAACATTCACTGACAACTCTTTTTTGTTCTCAATGAATGCACTTTTCAGGTTTTTGTAAAAAGCATTCTATCCATCCATGATGGATCTTAAGCCAACTTTGAATCTGCAGTCAGTATAAACAGTTAATTGCTTTGATAAATTGTGTCTTATTTTAGGAGTCACTCCAGTCATATTAATTATAAAGTCTTGTTTGCATAGAAGTAGAGACCCAAAATATTCACACTAGAAAACACTTAGGACCACGTCTATCGAATAGTATTCTACACTATTTATCCAAAACCAGAGGCAAACTAATTTTTCAAAATCTTTGCCTTTAGCCCAGTTTTAGTGCCATCCCCTCCTGGAATGGAGTAACAAGTTCAACAGAATATTTAAAAGAAAGGATTGGACTATGAGTAATACATTTAAGGTTTTAAAAAAATCTCTAGGTTGAGATCCCTCCCGTGTAGTTGTATATCAATTGCCAAAATCACAAATGTAAATTAGATCACATCTAATTAAAATTCCTTCAGGAACTAAAAGTAAAGCTTTTAATATCTATATCTGTATAGCCTCAGGAAATATCTATATTAGGAATATTAAAACCTTGTTGTTTTCCAACATATTCAGCATTCTGGAAGACGACAATTTTAAGTTGATGCATGGGCCATTTTCAATTGCAGCTTAAGTTAAAAAAAATTTTCTAAAAGTCAAGATTTTGAAGTTTAAAAGGAAACAATGACTCAGCTTTCCCCCCATCCATTTCTGAAATGCCAAAATAAGTGTGCTGCTTCCATTTTAAACAAAATGCTTTTTAGAAAAACTAAGCGTTCAGAAAAAGGAAGGTGTCTGTGACGCTTCCCCCTCCTGATTTGCTTAAAGAAGACTAAAACTTAGAACCAGGCATGGGGACCAGAATTAAATCGCAACAATGCCAAAATCCCCAAATCATCCCTCACCCAAGTTGGAAGGTGTCTTCAACATCGAGCACGTAAGGAAACACTAGAGAGAAAAGGTCATATAGATATATATGTAAGTATATAAAACGTGAGATGGTCGCCTACCTATCTGCATAACCCTGCCAAAAACGGAGGTGTTATCCACAGTGCTGCAGTTCCATCTTCGATGTCGGAATTGATATTGGCATTCTTTAATGCCTGTCTTCGCGCCTTCGCCGATGTACTGCATGTGGTCCTGATACAAGTGGCACAGTTTCTTCTGTCCTTGAGAGAGTCCTGCCAGTTGGCTGCAGAGAGGCTGTGCTCCTATGATATATACTTCTGACATCTGAACAGGGTTATTCATACCTAGTGACCTAAAAGGGGGGGAAGATGTGCATTCGAGATTTACATGAACTTGAGGCGGGCCCTGAAAGCATGTGAGCAATACCCCAGTTTAAGCACACAGATGCTTTTTCTCTCCTGCTTGTCCTAATGACAAAGTATGAGGAGGGCTTCATAAAACTCCTCTGTTTAAACTCCACTCAGAAAACGGAGGTATTGTGTAGTCCCCATCTGGCCATCTGGCTCTGCAGTTAGAATTTTCACTCCCTTCCTTGCCCCCATTGCCATAGACCGGAACCAGTATTACTGAAATCCTTTCAGATTAAGGGCAAACGGCAGTGTCAGGGACAGGACAGAAAGTGACTCACTTGGCCTCACAAATTGGACTGATCTGCCTTGAAAATACACAAATGCCGAAAGTAGCCACAATTAGACACGGGTAGGAGGCGAGCAGTTCACTTTGACTGACAGAAGGACAGAGGGACAAGTATACAGACTAGAGAAAATTCACCATGCTTCTGGACATTTTAAAAGGGCTCCTTATGTGATTGTAAAGGACCCAAGACAGGGTATCCAGGGAACAGAAGTCATGTTTGACAGTCAGAAAAACGCTGTTCATTTACAGGGGGAAAGTATCCAGAACACCGTCAAAAATAATCCTTTGGATATATTGCAGTCTATCTAGAAGGGCCATACCAAGAAGAAACCCTCATTTAGGGACATTTGACTACTTCAATTTAACCTTTTTTGATCAAATTTCAAGCCCAAAGAGTTTCCCACTTGGAATTTAGCTGTTTTCGTAGAACTCTGCCTACTTCAGACCCTGTAGGTTAATAAGCTCAAGTGACAGAAAAATAAAAGCTGAAACTTACTTTTACTTCCTAGAGGTGGCAAAAAGTAAATTTCATAGATAGGTTTACAATGACAAGAGAAGTGAATTTCTCTTCCTTTTTATCATATCTGAACAAGGGCCTCATAGAAAAAGGCCTAAATTTATATGTTCTTTATAGAGCTGAAGGTAAGCTTCACACCAGCAAATTAAAAGGAAATTCTGATTTAAAGATATATATATAATATTATATACATTTGTTAGATAAATGCACCTCCAAGTTTCTACTTAGCTTTAAATATTGTCTCGAATCATACAAATGAATCTTAACAAACAAGAAAATGAACATGCACACAGAAAAAAACTTACCACCAAGAATTGGCTTCTACTACAACCTGGGCGAAGGAGAAAACTACGGCCAGAGCCATTAGGAAGAATTTGGAAGTCATTGCACTGCCAGCCATCCCCAAAGCAACTCCTGGGCTTAATATTCCAATCGACTTCTGGAGAGGGAAGAAAGGAGCAGCTGTTTATTGCCTCTCAGATAATTTTCAAGCATACAAGTTTAAACAACGGAAGCATCGGGGGTCTCTTAAGTTTACTGTTGATTGACTGCACTTCTCCTTCGAAAAGTTTTTGATGGCAAGATATAGGCAATTTCTTTTTCCAAATTAATCCACCCACGCAACCTCACCAGGAAATCTGATTTCGCTGGGATCATGAGCGCGGGGCACGCCGGCGACTACCAACGTGTCTCAATGCTGTTGAGTCAAAGCCCCGGTGCCAGGCGCTGCCTCCTTCCTGCGCCCTTGCCTTCCCGCTCCCCCTCGCAACCCCTCTAGTTCGCGCAGCGCTCTCGGGAACCCACCGCCACCCTCATCCTGTCCCCGACCTGGGTCGAGCAACAAGTGGAGCCAGAATTAATTCCATGGGCGAAAGGAGCGGGAAGGCGAATGGAGCGCGTTGCCGGCGGCTGCGGAGGAGGCGGGGTGGCCGGCGTGGGGGTGGGAGGTGGGGGCAGGACGCGGGAGGGAAGGGCAGGGGGTGGGGGGCGAGGCCCTGGGGACCAGCGTGCGCGAGAGTGCCTAGCTGGGAAATGCAGCTCCGAATTAACGTCGCCTGTCTCCTAATCAGTTTACGGTCAGATCTGGGGGAAGTCACTTCCAGATGGGGAAGGGCGATCGGGGTTTCCTTTAGGACGCTCTGCGGCCAGATTGGGGTAGGGAGAAGGCGATGGGGCACAGGAGATAAGGGGGGTCTGCCCTTCCCTTCTAGGAAACTGGAAAACAATGCCCCCTCCCCTACCCCGCGGCGGGCTTCCGCCTCGGACTGGGTGCATCCCAGAAAAGGAATGGTACCCCAGGGGAGGGAAGGGGGTCTGAGTCGCACAGTCCTGGGAAAGGAGCCCATGCTCTCCCCCTTCTCCCTCTCCCCTCCCCTCCCACACCCCCAGCCTGACCGCGACAGCTGAGAAAGGGGACTGGGAGCCTAGAGGAACTTCAGTTTCCCGCGGTCCTAGTTTGGGGGTTTCGGCCCCTTCACTAACGCGGCTAGTGCCGGCTTTGGGGAACCGCCACCCCGCCCTCCAGCTCAACTCAGACTCGATTCAGTCTGTCCCGAAAGGTCGGGTAGGAGCTGAGGCCAAAGCCCGCGCGGGGCCACAGACGCGCCGCCTCCCACGCTGCGGTTGAGCCCCGGGAAGCAGGAGTGCAGAGGGACCCGCGGCGAAGGTTTGCGTCCTGAGGAATTTCGGGGGCAGGGGGCGGCCTTGGGGGTTTCCTCCGCAGTCCCTCCCCAATGTGACTTCTCCACCTGTAGGCGGCCGCGGGGCGAGGCGGCAGCGGGTGCGGGTGGGAGGAGCGGGTTTCCCAAATCCCCTTTTCCATTCCTGATGAGAGTCACCCTGCGCCGCGCGGTCCGCAGCCCGCGAGGGACCCCTTCCTCGGGAAGGGAAAGGGGAGCCTCCTCCTGGTGGCGGAAGGGCCGGGGCTGAAACCCGCGCGATAGAAGTGACTAAGGGGACCAAGGCAGCCGCGAAAAAGAAAAGGGGCTCCCAAGCCTGACAGCGGCTTTCCTTCGAGTCGCCCCACGAGAGGCTTTTTGGCCGGGACACTGGAAGGCTTCCCGGAGAGGAACTGCTTATGGGCTCGGCGCCCGCGGCCCGGGCTCCCAAAGGCGCGGCAAACCGGGGGAGCATCCCGGAGAACAGAAACCTGGGCTTTCCTGGGCCTCGGAGAGCAAAGGCTCGGTCTCCCTCCCCCACCCCCGAAGTGTCAAGTTTCCTCCCCCAGAGGGGGGTGGGCGGCCGTCGCTCGACCCAGACGCCAAGTCGACTCTTCCCAACCGCGGCCGAAGCCGCGCGCGCACACGCACACACACTCACACTCAGACATGCACACACGCGTGCACAGACACACGCGCTCCGACGTGCTTCCGAGCCGGCGGCGGGGCTCGCGGAGGGCCGCGCGCACTTTCAGAGCGAGTCTCCAGCCCCGCGGGGAGCGCGGGGCGGGGCGCCGGCAGGGTAGAAATTGATAACAGATTCGCAGGATTATAGCGGATCTCTTTGTTAGAGGCGAAGCCACACAAACCGAACCCACTCCCTGCCCGACGCCCCCGAGGAGAGCCCATGGGTTCCCAGAACCAAGGCCAACTGGGAGCGGGGCCACCCGGTCATCGCAGCTCTGGCCCCGCCAGCTGCAGGCTGGGTGGGGGGGGGGGGGCGGGGGGAGCCGGGGGTGTCCCCATGGGTGTCCCGCAGGTGAGCCCCGCCAGTCGCGTCTCCACTTAACCTTGGTCCGGAAATTTTGGTCCTCTTCCCGCCCCAAATCCTAGCAACTCAGAAAAGGCCCCACTAGTTTGAAAAATTCTAGGAACTCACGGCAAACGCACTAATACATGCACCGACTACGGAGGGGAAGGTATCCCCGTCAAGAGATCGGATCCGAAAAGCCAGGACGAAACGAAACCTCTCAGGATACGGTCGCATCGCGGGTAAAACTGGGCTGAAGCTGAGTTTCCCAAAGAGCAGGCTCAATGATTCGAGCGCGTTCAAGGCCCGGAGAAGCCGGCTTTGTAATGCCCGCTCCCAATCTGTTCTTAGAGGACGCGGAGCCAGGGGTCTGGAGGCAGTTAGGAGGGTCCAGCGCAGAGGAAAGGTAAGGTGGAGGGAGGGCGCGCGCGAGCGCCCCTGCCCACCCCGAGCAGCTCAACGTTCTGGCTCCCTATTGCTCTCCCAAAACTTTCGCATTGGACGGCTTAAAATTGTTCCGAATCCTTTATCAGCTAGGATGCGCGGGGGCGAGGATGGGGGGGAGGAAAGGAAACCCCTACACTCCTCAGAGGCCTTTGGCGGAGCATCAGGGCACCGGCGCAAACCGGCACTCCATGCACGTCCTCTGCGAGCGGCCCCCAAAGAGAAATGACCCAAAGGCCACTGGCGCTGCCTCCTTCAATGTGGACGTCCCCTACCACTAGGTTCTCTGTGCGCAGCACCCCCGCCCCCCCATTCTGGGAGTGGAAGATGATTAGCCAGCTTATCACACTTAGCCAACTCAGTTGGAGGAAGTGAGTTTGACCTGGGCTCCCAGGGACGAATGGGAAACTCCAGGAAAAATCTTCGTTCTAGGTGGACAAGAAACTTTGTTTTCCTCACTCTGATCTGCAGGGAAAAAGAGGGAGACACTTGCAAGAGCAAAACTTGGTCGCAGCAACAAACTTCGGCCAGTCCTGACTTGGGTAACGCGGAGATGAAAGGGGAAGGAGGCGCTGAAGGATGCGCCGAGGCTAGCAGGACGTCCCCTTTGGGGGAGCAGACAAAGGAGCCTGCGCTCCCCGCACCCGCGTCTGGCCTGGGCTCGGGGGAGCCGCGGTTACCCCAAGCCGCAGGGATGTTTTACAAAAGTGTACAAGAGGCAGTGGGGGAAGGGGACAGCCAGAGAGGGAAGAGGTGGAGGGAGCTCCTTGCACCCAAATGTGCAAACCAGGGCAGACTCTGACACCTACGGACTCAGAACCAAGGCAAGCTGAGAAATGCCTGGTGCCTGCTGGTTGTCCATTCCCCAGAGAGGGTTCCTGAGAACCTTGGCAGTCCCCTCTCCCTCCCTTTCTTTCTCTCTCCCTCCCTCTTACACACACACACACACACACACACACACACACACAAATATCAGGGACACCATCTCACATAGGATGTCTCCTCCCTCCCCACAAGATCTGACTCTATTCCGAGGTAGACCGACTGTCCGTGGAAAGAGAAAGAACCCTTAAAGAGAAGTTTAACCCCCACTTTATAACAGATGAAGAAACGGAGGCAGAGGGAAAGCAACCCTCGTCCTCCACCACAGCGAGAGGTGGTGAGAAAGCCGGGGGCCAAACCCCAAGCCTCCTGGGACGCTACCCTCTCTCCCACCCGCTGGAGAGTATGTAGCAACCCTCTGTCCAGTTACCTGAGCCCCCTTTGCTGGGTCGGACCCACGGCCCTTTCCGTAGGAGAGAGGCCAAGCGGTGCAGCTCGTCCTCGGGGGGCTTCGACGGGAGGGCGGGGAGAGAGGGCCCTGGTGGTCGGGAAGGATGAAGGGCAGCGAGTTGGGGGGCGGGGGGCGGCGAGCAGCTGCAGGCCAGCCCCAAGGAAAGGAAACTCGGAGGCGTCCTACCCCGAGGAGACCAACAGGGGGCAGCCGGCACCGCACCGCGCGGGAAGAAAAGGCTGCGCGAGCCGCTGCGAGCCCCTGGCGCGGGCAGCTAACCCCTTGTGCACCGGGGCTCTTCGGTGAGAAGAGGTGGGCCTGCAGAGCGTCCTCTTTCGGGGACAGGGCGGACGGAACTGAGATTAGTTTGCCCAGGACCCCCCACCCTCACCCGAGCCCACGTGAGCCATCGGCCCACACACTCGGGCACAGGCACTCACAGGCCACTGCCCCTCCACCACCGGCGCGCGCTCGGCGCTGCCCCCTTCCAACTCCCCTGGCATCTGGCTAGTTCAGCGGTCACCGGGCGAACGCAGGCGGGAGGGCGGGGGCTGAGGACTGACTTCCCAACGTCGAGTTGTCCCATTTACAGAGAGACGCTGGAAAAGAAGGGGGGCTGTGAACCACAGCAGGGCCAAGGGGGGGTCTCCAGATCGCCTTGCTGTTGTTGTTTTCAACCTTTCTTTCGGTATGGCTTTAGGAAACATCGTAATTCCAACCCTAATGTTAGTTTCTAGGAACCTGAGAGTGAGCGAGGCCGAGACCAACGGAAATAAAGATCTAAGCTTGGAGGACGCAGGAACATTTGCTTGGAAAATAGCAAGTTGCACTGCAGGAAGAAAAGTTAACTTTTCGTAAAAGTGAACTCTCCGTGACCCTCGAAGTGTGTGACTCGGCTCTAATATACAACTGACAATTAAAACAAACACGAGTTCACAAACTGCACCCCCACCCCCACCCCGCCGGCTCTCCCGACCAGGAGGCCCAAATGTCTCCAAAGGACAAGTCAGTCCGACCGCGTAGGGGGCCGGGACGCGCTCTCAGGCGGACAGGATTAGAGCCGCCGCCGCCGCCGCCCCCACCACTGCTGCAAAGTGCCAGGACTCACCCAGTGGCGGCTAATAATGCTAATAACGCGACTCCACTCCCCGCGTGGGGATGCGCGCTGGCCCCCCGCCAGGCACTCTTAAAGGCGCAGGGGCCTATGGCTCTCAGGCTCCCGGGCCGCGACCAGCCTGCACGCTGGCCTGGGACTGCGCCTTGGGGGTGGACGCTGCTCCGGGGCGGGCTGGTCCCTAGGCCTGCTGCTCTCCCAACCGGGGAGCCCTTCCCTCGCCGCCCCCCCTTCCCCTTCCAGAACCCGGGCCACACACCCTCTCCGTGCCCGCTCAGTGGGCGCTTGGTAAATATTTGTTGAATTGAATCATTATCCTGTTACTGAAATATACATAGTAAATTACACTCGAGGTTCTCAGGGTAAAAGGAAAGGCACTCTCGAGTTTGTTCTAAGATCGCTATTCCCCCTTTTTTTTCTAATTGAATGTGCTCCAAAGTCGAAAAGGTTTGCAGATTCCAGATACGTGGAGAGATCTCCCGGGACGCAGCAGCAGTGGGCGAGGGCTGAAGGGCGAAGGGGTCGGGGTTCCCTGTCAGTGAAGCGGGGTTCCAGCCCCTCCAGGCGGTTGAAGAAACCAAGAGGAAAAGGTGTGTGTGGGGGGAGACTCAGTTAACTTCCAAAAGTGGCGGGGGGTGGGGGGGGGGAAGAGTGGCAAGAGTCAGCGGCGCACTGAACACCTACCTTCATGGCGAGGGGGAGGGGGCGCGGGGAGGAAGTCGCTGCCCCAGCGAGGGGAGCCGAGGAATCCGCGCGGAGGCGCCGGGTTAAGCCTGCGGGGACGATCGGATGCGCGGCTGCGGGCTCCTCGCGGGAGCTTCGGGCGGCCGTAGGGAACCCGAGCTGCAACGAGTTTTGGCGCCGGGGCCTGGACACCCGAGCCGGGGCAGCGCCGGGATGTGCCCGGCAGCGGAGGGGGCGCCCACGCCCGCGGGCCGGCAGGAGAGGTAGGGCCCGGCGGAGGCGCAGCGAAGGAGTCGCGGGTCCGGCGAGGGCGCGCAGGCGACTGTTCCTCGGCGAGGCGCTCCCTCTCTAACGTCCATCAGCAACGGCGGTAATTAGGGCTTTCCAACCCCAAATGTGGGCGTGATTGTGCAAAAGACTTTACAACAAATTAAAAAAAAAAATCTTCACAAGAGGGTGAAAAAAAAAAAACTGCCCCACTACTCAACTCTGGCCCGGGGCGGGGGGTGGGGGGAGCGATCCGTGCACCCAGGCGCCCCCAGTTCATTCACACCACGGATTCTGCAAACTCCGGGTGGCTCACACGCCTCCTGATCTCCAGCTCCTCCTCTCCGAGTCTGTGGCCGAAACGTCTGCTTCCAGGAGCTGATCTTGCGGCCGCGAGTAAGTGTGTGAACGTCTGTGTACACACACAGACACACAGAGAGACGCACACACACCCACTGCAGCTTTGGGGCCACCGAGCCTTCAGGCGCGCATAGCTTTTTCTCCTGGAGATGCCGCTGAAAACGCACAAGTTGCCATCCGAGCTGCAAGAGTCAGCGCCAACTTTTGTCCTTTCATTTCGAGGGTGGGCAAAAAGGGGGCACGCAGTGGGTGAAGAAGGCGCCCCTGCGCGTTCCGCCGCGCGCTGGGTTCCGGGGGGCGAGAGGCGATTGCCCCCGACGCTGGCTCCCCGTCCCCACCCCCTTCTTTCTTTCTTCGGGTTAATCCCTCTCTTCTCCCCGCCTTTTCAGGGCGAAAGGCGCCGCGGAGCGAGGGCACCGCGGGCGCGGGGCCGGGGAGAGCGGGGGCTCGCGGCTCCGCGGCGGCGGCTCAGCTCCGGCGGTCCATGGCTGGCGCGGCTGCCCACCTCCTCGCCTGGCGCGGGGGCCGCGGGGCGGGAGAACGGGCCGCAGGGCGGCGGGCGGTCCCGAGCGCGGCGGCGGCGGCGGCGGCGGGAGGAGCTCGCGGGGCAGCGGCCGCACCGAACCGGACTCCGGGCGGCGGAGACAGCGCCTCGGAGCCCGCCGCAGCCTCGCACGCGATCCCGCGCCCCGCAGACCGACCGGACACCGGGAGCGCGTCCCCCCGCCCGCCCCCCGGCCTTTCTGGCCAACTGCCTCGCGCTCTCCCTCCCTCTCTCCAGACTCCTCTTTTCCCTGGTGTTCTCAGAAAATGTAATTTTTTTAAAAAAGTTGCCGAACCGAAGGCGGCTGGAAAGAGAGAGGGAAGGGGGGAAAAAAAGAAAGAAAAAAACTCAACTTTGCCTGTGCGCATGCGTGCTTAGGCCGGCCTATGACAAACTCCGCAGGATTTTAAAGCCGTACCACGAGCTGGGGGTGCTGGCCCGGGGGCGGGGTACACCCCCCCCCGCCGGCCCCCTTCTCTCAGCTCCCCATCCCCCAGGCATCTGCAGAGAGCGAGGTCCGCTCTGCAGCCGCTGCCTGCACGCCGCCGGCTGTCTGGGCTCCTTCCAAAGCTGCTGACTCGCGGGAGGTTGAACCCCAACTTCCCAAGGGAACCCGTTGGCTGGCTTTCCCCAGGCCGCTCCCTCCGGCGCTGCGTGGGGACTGCCACCTGGTCTAGAACCTTGCCGGCGACCTCCTCCACAGTCTTACCCCTGGAGGAGGGTTCCTGAGCCCTGGGGCTGGGGATGGGCGCGGACGTCCTGCAGTGGCCCTGGTGGAGTAAGAATTTAGGTACTGGGGTGCAAGATTAGGCAGCCGCCTGGGATCCAGCCCTTTCAGGCGCGACACTCCTTCCGCCCGCGCGGATCTCGATGGGGGATCTCAGGTGAGAAGTTTGACAAAATGGGGATCCGGTCACCGGAACTTTCAGACACGTCGGGCCAGCCGCGCTGTGGTCGTTGGGACCCTCGGCGGCGCGGAGATGGTGAATGTGCACCCCCACCCCCCGCCCCAGCGCGCCAGGAGCGCCGCCCCGAATACCGCCTCACACGGGGGCGCGATTCTTGTCCTACATCTTCCCCACCTCCCAGTCATCGACGTGGAAGCCCCTCGGTCCCCCAGGATTCAATTTCCACAGTCCTTACAGCACACACTTGACCTGAAGGCGCAAAATCCATGGCCTGGGTACCTGCAAGTGATCGCTGTTTTCTTTTGTTCCCTATGGCTAATCCCCCCCCCCCCCCCCAGTGGTCCCCAGCGCTGCCCCGCCCTCTGCAGCCCCTCGTCGGTCCTAGCCCGCTCTATTCCCTTGGCCCCTTCCCCCGGCCTGACCTCTTTCGCCATGCGCGCCAAAATGGCAGTGTGCGCGGTGAGGGGTGCCCCAGCTCTGTGAGCCCTCGCTTTCTTTCGCTAGGGGCGCCTGCATCCTGAGGGAGGGGAACCCAAAGTTCCGGAAGCTCCTCTTCGGGTATCTTCCCCTCACCTCCTGGCACCCCGTTCCCTTCACCCTCTCTAGACTTTGACCACTTAGCAACCCGTGGGCATTTTCCAGTTTTCCAGTCTAGCCTAAGATCTGTCCTTGGGAGTGGGGGTGGGGGTGGGGGTGGGGGGAGAGTGGGCGCTTGTTTAAGTAGAGGGTTTCCGTCTTCTCTGGCAATGTTCCTCTGCTCCTCTCCTTCCCTTCTTTTCTTTTCTGCTGTGCTGGGTGGCTGCTGCCAGAGATTCAGCGGGCCACCGAAGTGCACGTGGCCCCTGGGCTGGTACCCCAGCTCTGCCCCCCCGCCCCCGAGTGTCGCAACCCCGGGTCCTGGTCACCAGTGAGTCAGCACCAAGAAGGCAGGGAATGAGTTGGCTGTGAATGGAATTCCCAAAGGACACCAAAGCCACTTGGCACCTGACTACCAGCGTCCAGGGGCCACTCCCATATTCGAGCATGTTCCTGCAAAGAGAAGGGCAGTTAACAGGAGCATTTGCTCCACCCACACTGCCAGTCCAGAAACATTGGCTACTGGCTGCCCAGACACATATGTAGCTATATTCTGAATTATCCGGATTATTGCCTGTTTCTCTCCAATTGCCTTTGCTTGGGTGGAGAGTCACAAAAGCTCTCTTGCCTGTTGGCAGGCTTTCCCCTAGTGGTAAGTGGTGGTGGTAGTGGTAAGCCTGAAGATTCTGGAATGTGCAGGAGTTCCAGTCCTTGCTCTGCCATATTCTATCTGTGGAATGTTGGAGAAGACCTTTAGCTCTTCAGGCCTCAGAATCCTCTGGAAAACAAAACAAAACAAACCAACAACCAAACAACACAGAGAAATGCCATGATCTACCTTGTAAGGGTGCTACATTGAAACAGGATGACCCTGAAAATTCAGGGGCGTGGTGAGAAGGGAAAGGGATGCCCATGGCTGCACATAGTATGGCACCTGGCACTTGTCACCCCGACTCTGCTTCTACAGAAAGCAGCTCTGAAAATCGAAGTTTCCAAACCCCTTTGGGGCAAAACTGAACCTGAAGTGACAAGGCTATTTACAGTCTTAATTTTTGCTGAAGAAATATTAACTTGTTTGATTACTAGGGTACTGCCCCAGACCTGCTGGGGCTGTTGCAAATTAAAAAGACATATACCCTATTCAATGTTTCCAAAAAAAAAAGTCATAACATTTCTAATGAAACCCATCTGGCCCCCAAAGACTTCAGATAAAGAATTGTGAACTTTATCTGATTATATTAATAATGGGTGTACTGAGACTATGCCCCACAAGGAGGCAATAAGCTCCATCACAGCAGGGCCTCAACTGTGTTGCTCATGGCTGTAACCCCAGTGCTCAGAACAGTGCCTGGCGCTTCGTAGGTGTTCAATAATGTTTGTTGAATGACTGAACAAAGGAGCAAGTAGATGAAGATTATTTCCAGAAGATGAGGACCTGTGAATGGGAACCAACTGGGCATCCAGTTTGAGCTTTCCGGTCAAGGGGACTCAGTTCTAAGAGCCAATCCTATACCAGTGTCGACTAGTGTGGCTGGGAGAGGAGCTAACAGTAGGAAGAGAGAAATCAATGCCTCTCCATTGGCGAAGGTTCTTGGGTAGCGCACCTCCAGTCTGTGGAATTCCTCCTTTACCTCTGCTAAACTCTGCATGCATTTGGGTATGCACACTCAGATTGAGTCATCTGAAGACCCAATGGCAAGGCATCACCATGCTCCACTCATTAAAAATGCTTTCGAGGCTTGGGAACAAATAAATCAATATTTTTGGCTGCTCTCCCAACAGAGTTATTTCACAAAGCAGAGCACGAGATAAGGAATTTATGAACGATTGCATCCCTGTGCCGCCTTTCCCAGCGGGAGAAAGCAGAGCCCGGGTTGTCATTCTGGGAAAATCTACCCCCTTTTTATGCCCGGCAAATAATATTTTATGGCCCTGGGTTTATGGTGCTGTTTTAATGATCCGCTGTAGAAAGCGGTTTTCTCTCCAGTCACTAGAATTTGTCAAGAAGGGCTTGAGGCCATAAAAGGGGGGATGGGCCCCAGGGACAAACAGTCTCCATCTTCTGAAATAAACTCATAAAGAGCCCCAAGATGTTTACTCCTTTGCCTCAGAGTCAAGACCAGCCGGGTTGCCTGAGAGGGGCCAGCAGGTCGAGCACTAAAAAGGACAAAGAGGCCGGAAAGGGGGGGCGGCTTCCTCACCACCACATGGCCACAGTCAAAGTAATACCCTCATACGGGGCTGCTGCCGGCCCCTGGGCTGTGCAGGGCAGAGGCCCTCTAGGGTTACAGGACATTTCTGGACTCAGGGCTGACTCCAGGAGTTTCTCTGAAAGTCTCAGTCTCTCTTGGTACTTGGCCTGATCAGTGTGCCCTCCCTAACTTAGAAACCCCCTCGTTTTTATAAGTGGCATTTCTTTGAGGGCCCAAAGTGAGTGCTTTTTTTTTTTAAAGGACCATCAGGGTTAGACAGACCTGAGTTCAAATCCCGGCTCTGCCTCTTGCTAGCCGAATGGCTCTATGGCAGGCACTTCCCCTTCTGAGCCTCGGTTTCCCGGCTCAGTAAAGTAGAGATTGAAATGTACAGATTAGGTTTATATCACAATTAAGATAATGTCCAAAGGCCTTGATCCAGATCCTACTGATGGCGACTGCTCAATGAATGGCAGCTGCTACGAGGACCTCAATGCGAAAAATCTGTCCCTGGGTACCTGGGTCAAATCCTGAGACAAATGAGGAAGCCAAGGAGGGTGAGGGTAAGGGTACAGGGAGAGGAGAGAAATGCAAGAGGCAATTACATAATTATCGGCCATGTGCACATGATGCAATTCAACAAAGGTGAGGCCAAGTGCTGAGATAATAGGGAATAATAATAATAATTGCTGGTATCATTTATTGAGCTTTGTGCCAGGCCATCATTCATTGCCTTTTCTAATCCTCACTACTTTATGAAGTGGGACCTATTATTATCTGCATTATATGGAAAAAAGGGGAGCATCAAAGAGATCACAGCTTCTATAAACCCAAGCAGGAAGCAGGAACCAGGAATCCTGAAGGAGTGTTGGATTTGCTCCACTAAGCACCAAACATCACTTCCACCAGAATCAGCCATATTAGGAATGCCTGGTTCAAGTCCAGTTCAATGGTGCTATCACAAAGGTTTACTTAAAAAAATTTTTTTTTCCTATCTGGTTGTGTCATTGTCTTTTTGGCAGGTTGTGTCACTTTTTGGGGGCCTGCACCTCTCTGCGCAGGTCTGGAACAATTTTTCCCTTTTCGTTTCTTTTCTTTTTTCTCAGGAGGTCCTGGGGATGGAACCTGGGTCCTCCATATGGTAAATGGGAGCTCAATTGCTTGAGCCACAGGTGCTTCCACAAATGTTTTCTTATTTCATTAACTGAAGCTATGACTTCCTTGCCCTTATCCCACCACCACCATCCCCAATGGTAGTATCCACACTCTGCAACTCACCTTGAATTGTGACCTTCCCTTGGGCAGCATTCTTTGAATTCCCCGTCCTCTGAAAAGAGCTTGGTCTGGTGCTTGTCCTGTATTATCACTGAAGGTATGGATGAAGGCGTAGGGGTTCTCACTCCCCAATGCAGCTCAGATCATGTTGCTCCCCTGCCTAAAATCCTTCAGGAGTGCCCCAGCATCTTCCAGATAAGTCTAAATGACTTAGCCTGGACTGTGTGGTTTGTCGGAATACATCATGCATCCTTTGTGCTTGCTGTTCCCTCTGCCTGAAACACTGTTCCCTCCAATCTGGGCACCACCTTAACGGAAACATCAGTCTTGTCTTAAAGTCACCTCTGCTCCCTCCCCACTAGCCCCTTGGCCTGTATGATTTTCTTCATAGCACCCATCCTGATCTCATTCACATGCATGTTTGTTCACCTATTTATTCCCCCCTCCCCCTGCCCCATCTGCATTGTTCCAAGCTGTAACCCACAGTCCCTGGAAAAGGAAAAGTGTTCAGAATGATCATATGAATGAATGAGTGACCAGTCTTACCCACAGCCACAGAGTTAGCAAGAATTTGAACTCTGGTAATCCATGTCTAGTTCTCAAAGGCTTTGCCACTCTACCTTACCTATTTGTAAACACAGACAAAACTGTCTTTTAAAAGATGTTTCCCTCATTCCACAAATGTACCTACACTTTCCCCCTTGACCTCTCCTACCACGGCTTACCTTAAGTGGAAAGAGACTGTTAAGAGAAATAGTTTTCCTCTGAAGAAAGACAGTCTTCCATTTATTCTCCCCTTTTGTCATGTCGTTTCTTCTGAAAAGTTGTTTTCTCCTAACTGGCATTTCCTTATGAAAAGCAGCTGGTCCGGGCATCCTGTGATACAGTTCAATATTGTCTACTCCATATTCTATGTGGACCACTGGGCATCTCTAAACTGGATTTAGACGAACATAGATTAACTGTTCCTGGGGAGCAAAGTCCCTTTACTAACATGGAGGAAGCTGCTTTTCTTAGAGAGAGAGGAGAAAGTGCTTTTAATTTTGTTTTATTTTTTCCATTTTCAATATTAGGTGTCTAAATCTGTATATTAGGGCTTTGGATATCTAATTTAGCCACTCTTGATAATCACTTTTGTTCCCAAAAAACCCATTATATAGCTACATTCCTGGGTATGTGAAAGAAAGTTTTAAAAATGTTTAGCAAATTTCCATTGTTCGGCAGGGCAATCTAGAAAAGTGGCATATTTTTCCAAATTTTCTGATTTAGACATACCGTGAAACTGGTTGGCAGAAAAATAAGATCTCATTAGAAAGCAGCTGGCTAATACTAAGATATGGTTCTAACTAGATTCTCGTATTGATCAAATCTTGTTCCTTCAGATAAGAGGGGACTACCTGAGAAGCCTACCTGTGACACACACTTGGACCAGGGGTAGAATGGACTTGGCCCAAACAAGAAAAGTGAATCCTGGCATCTCAAGATTACTTACCAATACGGTCAACTCTCCTGGTCATTTTAGCCATATAACACTTAATTTTTAATATAAAACTAGTAAACACTACCCTTACATAGCAGCAAAATAGCTGAATGAAAATGACAGAGTTTAGCCATTCAGTCCGTTACTTGGTGTTGTCGACACTAAAGTGTGCATGAAACACCCAGGAAGGCAACTGCATTTTTTTTTTAACTTTACAAGAACAGTTTGACATCATCATAGCAATTTTACCTCTTCCTGAAGTCTAACACGATTGACTTTAATGTGATTTTTTTCTATAAAAATATTCCCAACCTCCTCTAGAGGGATCTCATATAATTCAAAATAGCAAGTTAATATCCCAAGTCCTTTTAATTTTGTATACTCTGCTGCTGTAATCATCGGTGCCAGGTAATGTAGCTCTATTATACGTTCCCTAACCTGTCTCAATAATCAGTAAATTTTAAATGAAAGTTTCTTTCCTCCACTCAGTTCAGTCCTTCATTCAGTTATGTATAAGTGTCCATTAAGACCAAGTGGCAATTCAATGGCTTTGAGAAAAATATGAGGAACACTCCCAGGGCAAAAGATACTGATGTCACTGAATATATTTAACATAAATGGTTTTAACTTCAGCAAAGATTTCTACTTAACAAAAAAAAAGCAGTCACTCCTTGGCAATACCACAGAATGCAAGAAAGTGAAATGAATAATGGCAAAGTATTAAATTACCTATTCCAGCCCATTTCTCTATCTACCAAGTATATATACGAGCGTGATGGCTCCACTCAGGGCATTCAAGGACATGCTCCACAAGGAGCTCTAGTCCCACCCCATGGCCCTCACTCCTCAGACAGGCAGATGGGTCATAACAGATTACTTGGGGCAAAAGCACCATCTCTTCCTCATTTTGCATGCTCCATTCAAGGAGGTTTGTTAATATCGCCTTGCTGTTTTGAAGTGGGATTCATACAGTCCGTATGATAACAATATCCATTTCAAAATCCAAATCCACGAACAGAAAATAAAAGCAAATCATAAATTTAGAGGGTTGGTTTGTGGGGACTGAATTATGGCTACAAGAAACAAATCAAAGAGCAGCTTACAACATGGAAAGTAATGGCTGTAGGAAAACTGACATGCTGCATGCTCTTCATTCATTCACTCGCTCATTCATTTCATTGTTTGCTCATTCAGTTATGAGTCATCTACTGAGGCTCAACAACGATTCATTTAACAAGCATTTATGGAACACCCATTCCTTCCTTCATTCATCAAATTAGTATTACATAGGCCAGATCATGTTGGCTTATCCCTATTGGGTAATAGATGTTTACTGAGCATTTACTAAGAGTTAATCATGAAGAGGCTCTAGAAGGAAGTCCCAAATTTGTAAGGGGGATGAAAGGCCCTAAAATGTTTTTCTTGAACATACCCTAGATATTACTATTGCTTGGCCAAGGTCATAAGGCCTATGGCCTCTTAGCTCAGTGGCTCTGGAATAGGGCTAAAAGGGCTTAAGGTCTAGTCCAACAACTGGGATCCCACCTTATGCTGGCTGGCCACCACAGACATCTTTGGTCCCAGGGCAGTCCACTGAGGGAGAGGGGTTGCCTCAGGCCCAGTGGATCACTCTTAGAAAACAAGCCCTCTGCACTGGCCGTTTTCCTGCTGGGGCTCTCATGCAGAAGTAGGCCCTTCAGAGAACAAAGGAGCTTGGACTCTGTTAGAAGCTGGCTGGAGGTAGAGAAAAACTGTAACCCAAACAGTCGCTTTTTCCCAATCTTGACTATCCCATAGAAAACAGAACTTCCCCTTACTTCTCTCCAAAACCTTTTACTCTAGTCTGTTCTGAGTATTTTACAGAAATCATATCATGTGTACATAATGATATAATGTCATTTGGCCTGCCCTGAATAATAGCAGGGGCTATTACTATCCTGATTTTGCAGGTGAGGAAAGTAAGCTCAGAAAAGTGAAGCAATTTGCCCAGAATCAAACAGCCAGGATTTCTACCTGGGTCCTGTAAATCAAATGTTTTGATTGCAAAGGACAAAAGTAGAGAGGAGAAGAAGGAAAAGAGGAGGAGAGAAGGAGAGAGGAAAGCAGAGGATAGTGATGGAAGGGGAGAAACAGGGCATGTGGGAATGATGAAAGGAAGGGATGGAGAATTACAGAGAAAGGGAGATGCCAAGACAATTCTCCCAGAAGAAGATGGGAAAGAATTCCTTCATTAACTCTCTCCTCTTCATTTGCCAAGGAGGTGCCTGCAGGATATCAGACGTCCAGATTGAAATCAAAATCATAATCATTTGCATGTTCCCATGTATCTGACGAAGTGTTCAGGAGACCAAAATTAAATTGCTTCTTTTCGTTTGCTTCATTTGAACCCAGCTGTGCAGTCTCCCAATGGTACATTCTTCAGTTTGTCCCTGGGCACCTTCCTTAGGTGGCTTCCAAAGTGTCATTGCTCACGATGGAGAGTTTCACTTAGGCTATAAAACTGTAGAAGTATCAACCAAGTCAAGGGTTTCATGCCCAGATAATTCACCTATTTCTTCCTTCCTTCATCCAGCCTTCCCTAATTACCTACCATGTGCCAGGAATTGTGCTCAGCACCAGAGATGCAGAATTGAATGGGTCGTGGCACCTGCTCTCCAGGGCTCTCAATACAGCAGGATAACCAGACACATGCAGAAATGATGCTGAAGGTAATGATTGTTAATGCTCTGCAGAGGTAGGTAGAGGCACAGCAAAGAGACAAAGAAACCCACCACTAAAGGAAGAAGTCAAAGGATTACGCGAGCCATCGAGGCAGGGCATCTCCTCTGGACACCTAGAGCTGTAGTCTGCCCAACGTCTATTCCTCCTTCCTCTGGTAAGTCAGTGTACCTGATTCTGCTTTGAGGACCCACCTACCCTCTCCTTCCAAGCCAAGTGATTTGGTGGGGCTAACTCCCACCCCTGACTCCAGGTCTGGGCATGTGACTCAGGCCTGGCCAATTAGGGCAGAGTCATATGACATGGAGTAGACCATCGAGAGAGTTTGGGGTTTTCTCCTTGTGGCACTGGGGGGTTAGGGGTGTCATTTTTCCTTTAAGGTTGCTAACCTGGTCATCTGTAAGCTGGAGTTTTGGGGTGATGTGCAGAAGGCACTACATGATGAAAGCAACCTTAAAAATGAAGGCAACGTAGAATTAAGCAGGGCCAAGGAATGGAGGGAAAATGAGACCTTAACCATCTGATTCTGCTGGCGCCCCTGAATCCAATTGCACCTGAAGCCTGTATTTTCTTGCCCACCTTTTATCCAGAAATTAGCTTGATTTGGGTTTTATCACTTGCAATTCAAAGAGTTCTGACAATACAATGATGTTTAGTGTTTTAGGGAAATTAACATGTAAGCAAAAATGGCTAAATCAGGTTTAGGGTTAAATGGCAGAGGCTGGTTTCCTGAAACCAGCCCCAGGACCTAAAGGAGATTTGCTCTGAGATGGTCCCCTTGTGGCAGAACATCTTGTCAGTCCAAGGAACCCTGGGAAATGACCACTGAGGCGTGACTAGCGCAGAATCAAGGAGAATCAGGGGAGGAAGGCAGCAGTGGGAAGACAAGCTGGGGAGGTGCAGAGAGTAGGTGAGTGGTTTTGCTTAGAGATAGACACGCATGGCTGTGATGGAAGATGCAGCCTGTGACTGTTTCTACATCTACAGGACATCTCGTTTCAGCATATTTGGCACTGTCAGGAAAAACAGTAAAATTTTTTTTTTAAGTGTTAGAATTTGGGACCTGAGGGGAAGTCAGCAACTTTTTTTTTTCTTTAGGTTTATTTTATTTCTCCCCCCACCCTCGTTTGCCCTCACTGTCTATTCTCTGTGTCTATTCATTTTGTGCTCCCTGTGTTTGCTCATCTTTTTTTTTTTTTAGGGGGCACCGGGAACCCAACCCAGGACCCCCCATTCAGGAGGGAGGGACCCAATCGCTTGAGCCACCTCTGCTCCCTGCTTGTTGTGCCTCTCATTTTATTTCCTTGTTGTGTCTCTTTACTGCATCATTTCACCACACCAGCCTGTTGAATCAACACTTTGTCTTGCTCCTCTTCCTTTAGGAGGCACCAGGAACCGAACCTGGGACCTCCTATGTGGTAGGCAGGTGCCCAAGTGCTTGAGTCACATCCATTTCCCAGCAACTGCCCTTTAAAAGTAAGCTCTTTATTTCTGTGGTTGGTCTGATCTGACTTCTTTTGGAATCATAAAGCAAATGGTTTTAAAAAACTAAATCTGTTTGAGTCTTAAATGGGTCTTGAAGTCCAAATACTAGGGGAGAGGAAGAGGGACCTTAGATTCCCTATGCCTATTAGGAACAAAATTTGAACTAATAGTTTCTCCATGTGGAGACGTTAATTCATCACATAAATATTTCCTACCAGTCTTCTATGGGCCTAACTCTGTGCTAGGGGAGATGCTACAGGGTCAGGCAAAAAGTAGATAGAATTCCTGCCCCCAAAGAGCTTACACATCCTCCCAACCAGAGATCTTTCTCTGCATGGAAGGGATTATCTTCCTCCCTCCCTCTCTTCCTCCCTCCTCCCCCTCTCCTCCTACTCTCCTCCCTCCCTCTTCTCTCTTCCCCCACTCCTTTCCTTCCACAGTTATTTATTCGCACCCACTTTGTGTAAATACATTCATTATATATGACAATGTGAAAACTCAGTAAGTGGAATATTTCAGGAAAGAGCTATTCATTAAGGGTAGATTAATTGGTAAATTGAGAATATGAAAAAGTACCACATTAAACTTCTATTACATGTCAAAACCTCCCCTTTTTAATACCTTTGTTGAAAATGAAAAATCTATTAATTTTTTCCTCAGTAAATGCAGCCTGGTAAACCTAGTTGACACAATTTTCATGGACTAGGAAATGACGGCTTGGTGGTTAGACCTGCCCTGTTCAAACCAGTAGCCACGAGCCACACATGGCCATTGAGAACTTGAAATGTAGCTAGTCCAAATTGAGACGTGCTGTGAGTGCAAAATACACACCAGACTTCAAAGACAGGACAAAAACAATAATGAAATACAGAACATTAATAGTTTCTATATTGGCTTGAAAGGATACATTTGAAAGGATATTTTGGAGATATTGGATTAAATAAAATGTTATTAATTTCTCTTTTTAATTTTTAAAAGCAATATGGCAATTAGCAAAGTTTGGATTGTATATATGGCTTGCATTATTTTCTTTTGGGCAGCTCTGGGTTAGGGGATGGACTCTGGAAGTCAGAGTCAGGTTTGAAATCCAGCTTCTCTATGTAATAACTGTGTGACATTGAATAAGTTACTGAATCTCACCAAACCTTGGTTCCCCTGCTATAAAAGGAATTTAACAGTATCTAGTTATTGGGATGTTATGACTATTAAATGAGAAAATATGTTCCACGAGTATAGTACAAGGCTTGGCATGTAGTGCATTCTTAATAAATGTCAGCTATTCAGAGTGACTCTGCAGTATTGAACCTGGTGAGTCAGGAGATTGGGCTACATAAAAATGTACCATGGGAATTTGCATAAATCCCTGAGCTGAAGCTGTTTCCCTTTGATTTGCTATTTTCCTAAATATGGAAAATGAGGGTATTGTTAATGGGTGGCCATGGCCAGCCAGGTTCTGGTTAAGCACAAGCCCTGGTGAGTTAGGTTTTGGTTATCGAAGGACTAGTACCCAGTGTAATTCTTCATGGCACTAGAGAAGAAATGTTGTTACTCTCGAATGTCTTATTAATATAGGTCCTTTTTCCTGAGAGCGTGCCATGCGCTAGGCAATGGGCTAAGCATTTGACAGGAAGGCATCCCACGTGGTGCTCTCACCAACCTGAAGGATGGGAGGGTTGGGTGATTTGCTGAGGGTCACCCAGCAGGGAAGTGGCAAAGGTAGGACTCAACCCAAATCTTGTGACCTCAAACATTGATCTACGTGTCACTGAAATGGAAATACTCTGGGTAATTCTCTGTGGCCATGACCTTGTGGTCCCTCCTATAAGTATTGTGTATTGTTTAGATAGCAGAGAAAACTTGGTTTACCTGCTTTGGCCCCAGACAAAAAAGAATCATAACAATGAAAATGAGCTTTCATAATAATGAAAATTTCTGCTTTCAAAGTTTCCCATTCTCTAGTTATTAGCAAGCAGAGAATACCCATCCTTCAAAATGACCCCATGAAATGTAGCCCTACTCATCTAGGGCCCTGAAATATTACTAGCCAGAATCTCATAAGAGGTAGCGTTTCCTCCCTCGGGAATTTTCCAGGATTTTGCAAATATGACATTGTTAATCCACCCAATACCGGGATGAGACAGGTGGATGGAAGTTACTATTATTCTTGCTTTCAAGATAGAATATTTGAAGCCAAGAGAGGTTAAGCAATTTGTCCAAGGTCAAATGGTGAGACAGAGGCAGACCTGGGAAGGAAGCAGGTATCTTCTGAAATTCTAATCAAATGCACACACTGGCTGGCCAGTCACCACGATGTACTGAAATCCAGTTATATGCCCTTAGCACAAAGTGACGGACTGACTTTAAACGTGATTTCTGTAGCTGCGTCTAACTGAATCTGCGAGGACTGGTTTAACACCCATGTCCAAAGTGATATCAGATTTTTCTCAAATATCAGCTGGAAAAAAAATGCAGCTTCTTCCTCCTCGCTATAATACAAATGAGGTATCTATTTTCCCTAGCTCTGTTATATCTAAACATACCTAGAAGTGAAGTCTTGAAGGATAAAGGGAGAATTGTTTTGAAAAGAGCCCTGCTTGGGTTGTCTTTTCTTCAGAGACAACCTGTAGCACATAGAAAGGTTTAGGGAGCATCTTGCTATTTACCCTGGTGTTGAGACTGAGAAAAGATGAACATAAACTAACCTTGAATTTCACAAAATCTAGAATCCAATTACTCACCTTTGAACTCATTAAACACACTTTACTCTTTTCAGCTGTACACTTCTGACGATAGGTAAAGATGAGATGCATAGCCTGGAGTCATAGTTGGAAAAAGAGAAGACTTTCGGGTAAGCCAGAAGGAATAAGTGCTTCATGCTAAGAATTCCAAGGACATTTGCACAGAAAATTTGTGTACAGGGTACTCTGCTGCTAATGATCACTCTTGTCCAATTTCCAAAGAGCTCTGCCCTTCCAAATGGCTGGAGCAAATTTGTATTCCTTTCTGCCTCCCGGAGTTTTGGACATTTAAAACCAGCTACTCTGTTGTCGATTTTCAGTTGTTTGCGACAAAGTGAGGTTTCAACGAAACTGTTGTTGTCAGAGTGAAAATAAGGCCCCATTTCATTAACTTGGTGGGGGGACATCTACACTTTTAGAAATGGCCACATGCCATGCTGTGAGCTTGTTCTGTAAGAATTCACAGTGGCTGCTTTCGGATTTGTTGAATTTTAGTTTAATTGACCAAATAAGACTCTTGGAGAAGTTTTTCTCCCATGAACTCATAACTTCTGGAAGTACAGGAGATCTGGGACTGGTCATTCCAAGAAATTCTGATTCTATTGCCTGTCATTGTTCAACCAGCTCAAGCTTATCTCACCACCCTTGGTCCTTTGCTGATGTGGACAGCTCCTTTCAGAAACACCAAATGCACCCAAGCCTACTGCAGGAATGCTCTCTTGCTAACATGCAGACACTGAAAGGGAGAGGAAAGGAGCATATCTACCTTCTTTCCAAAAATCAAACATATTGGGGGAATCCAAAGGTGAAGCAATTCCTTCCCTTTCTCATAAACTGAAAACATCATGCCCAGAAACCAGAGCATCAACTAGAATTTGGGCCTCAAGTCCAACATTTTATCTTGCAAAAGACTATCTTGAGCATTTCCAGGTGTAATTATGGCATCTTAATATTTCCAATAGCCCTAGTATCTTGCTGTCTGAGTTGTAAAATCAACTAAGAAAGGCAATTGCGTTATGAAAGGAACATTGAGAACCAAGATGATAGATTTTGGCCACAGGCAAAGATACTGCTTCCTAACCAACCTGTGATGAATCGCAAGACCTTAATTTTACTTAAAGATGCGTGAATACACTAGTTTTGGAAGGAAAGAGGAAATAGACCTGCCCAAAGCAAGGGATTCCTTCTAATGATACTTATACCATACTGGCATTAGTCCTTTTTACAGTTTTTCTAACCACACACATTTCTTATCTTACAATTTGGGCAGGTCTTGCTGGCCTTTTAAAAATCCTCTGTTTTATTGCCCAAAACCCTTGCTCTCGATTTGAGTTCATGTGTTTTGTGGAAATACAAGTGGTAATTACACAAGTCTTTCCCTCCCTGTCATTGGCAACAGTTACCAGGGAAATTTACAGCCCCCAATATCCAGATCTGGAAACTGGTTATTAAACGTGGCCAAGGACAACCCTGACGTGGCAAATGGGATCTGAACAAGGACCAGCTCAGCAGCAGTTCTTGTGAGAGCATGCCTGGGAGGCAGCAAGTGCCCCCCAGTTTCATTTTGTTAAACATTTTCATTATTTATGATAAGATTCCTACTAATAGTAGCTATCATTTCTATGTGTTCAGGATCTATTATGTGGCTGGCATTGCATTAAGTACTCATTTAATCTTTGTAAAAAACACACTTCCAGGAATGTATTATAATTCCCAATGTTAACAGGGGGGAAGCAAGGGTGGAGGGACTTTGTAACCCACCCAGGGTCATTCATTTGGGATGTGGTGGAGTCGGGATTTCAAATTTCCAAGGACTACAAACTCACAGCGCTTCAAGGGCCAGGCAGGGAACACACTGGAGTGAAGCTGGCCAGGTGTGACATTTTAGAGCGCAGTGAGGACAACCGAGAAATGGCGAGTACATCCTACAATTCCCGAAGCCCCCCGACTCCAGGCCTAGCACTATTCCCCCGTCAAAAAAAGTAAGACATCGTTAAACAAGAAAGAGCTGAGGCCTAAATTCATTGCATAGATCCTAGTGTTTCAGCCGCTGCGATTTGAAACTGGATTAATGCTTCATGGCGTTATAAATGTTCAGGGGAAACTTCCTTAGTGAGCTATAACATGCAGACTGAAAAGTACACAAATCCTAAGGCTATCACTTGATACTGCACACACCTGTGTAACCAACGCCCAGATCAAGAATCAGAATATAACCAGCATCCTGGATGCCTTTTCTGTGCCCTCCAAGGGCAGCCACTGTCCTGACTCCTAAACCCCATAGATCAGTTTTGTCTGTTACTGAACTTCATGTAAATGGAATCATATCATATGCTCTCCTTGTGCCAGCTGCTTTCTCTCGTGTATGTGAGATTCATCCACGGTATGCCACAAAGCAAGAATTACTTCTAAAGAGCTTTTATTCTCAAATCTACTCTTGATATATTCACCCAAATACTTGATACCTGAGCACTGAAGGAGGAAAACTTACTTCTCTGAATATATAGGTTTTTTTTTTTAGGAGGTACTGGGGATTGAACCTAGGACTTTGTATTTGGGAAGCAGGAGCTCAATCACTGAGCTACATCTGCTCCCTGAATATAGATTTTAAAAATTGAAGTAAGGTACTCTAGGAATTTTGTTACAGTTACGAGTAGAGCTTTGCTGTCTAAATGTGTTTCCTAAACATTTCCTCATGCATTGTCTCTTTTCATCCTCTCATATCCCTTGCCAGGTAGTTAAAAAACATTTTATTCCCATTGGTTAGATTCTAAAACAGAGGCAGCATGTGGTTATCCATTGTATATGATCCCATGAGCAAGTGTAACAAAATAGTTATAAAACTGAAATTTTAGCCATGGTGTCTTGGTTGTCAGCCTGATGCAGTTTCTACAAGGACATACATCCTGTTGCTCTCCTCTGGGTCAAAGCTCCTTTCAAAGGAAAAAGAAACCCATCTGCAATGTGAAATGCTGTGAGCTTTTCATACTGCTCTGTGTACGTGATGTTTCCCCACCCAGCATTCATTTTCCTTTCACATATGGGAAACTTCCCCTTTCTTGGTCCACAAGGTTGGGGCAGGACTCTATCCCTAGCTTTCAAGTAGGATCTGGGGCCTCACCTGTAGCCTTGGGAGTGTCTGAGAATTGATTCAACAAATAACAGGGAAGTAAAAGCAAGATGAGAGTGAGGAATCACTTGAGCCCCTGGAACAAGCCATACCTGAAACCTGACATCATTAAACTGTTTCTTGCAGGGAGCAATATAATTGTATGTGTTTTGCTTAAATTGTTAGTTGTTTTTCTTTTCTTTCTCTTCAGGGGTGGTACTTAGAAAGAAAAAAAAAATCCTAACATAACTCTTATTCAAGTATGAATACTCATATTTCTCCTCCCAAATGCAAAGGGCCTTAGCATCCTTATCCAGAAAGTTGCACTTATGCAGATACAGAGGTTTTTGTCTTGAAATTATGCAAAGTTTCTCTCCTGAGTCATTCCTCTCTAAGTGAAGTCACCAGAATGACCACATCTGTTTTTAAACTATAGAAATGCTAACTTTGCCCTGCTCCAGGAGAAGGGGTTACTCCACCCATAACAAGCGTTTCTGCCATAGACGCTCATGTAATCCAACAGGGAAAGGCAAGGCTGGAAATACATCTAGAAAAGGCAAAGACGTTTTCAAAAAGAAGGGGGAAACAGATCCAAACAATGGGACTGTTGACTCAAACAAACAATTCCCATCTACAAGGCTTTGGCAATGTTTTTCCTTCTCTAGCCAGCACCTCCTCCCCATCTGTCACCAAGGCCCTCTTTCTATGACAGAGATCTGGTCATGTATCTGCACTTTAAAATCCACCACAAAAGGGAGGGAAAGGAGTAACTTTACAGGGGAGAAACCTGACAAAACCCACTTCAGTCGATCAAGGTCAACATCAACAGTCATAAATCATGTTGCTAGTATGTACCTTTGATATAATGGAATGAAAATGCACTTTGCCTCTGTGGTCTCCCCCCCCCAGTAACCCATAACTCCAGGCCCTTTATGAGGACAACGTTAGAATAATTCTCATATCGGTCACCTGTGGCCTTGATGAAGAAACAAATTCCAAATTCTGCTATGTTGGAGATCCAGCTTGCAATGTGGAAGCACGCCTGGGTGAATAAGAGTCGCATCTGAACCCCAGCCCCACACACCCTGCCCATCAGACCTTGGCAGAGGGGCTTCCTGAGCTCGGTCTTCAAAGCCTGGCTCCACTGCATACCACCTGGAGAACCTGGGCCAGCAAGTCAGCCCTCTGACCCTCCTTCTCCTCGTTTGTACAGTGAGGATAATACTACTACCTGCCTCATGCAATTACTATGAGCATAAATGAGTTCATGGAAATATGGCATGTAGCAAACACCAGCACCAAATAAGGGCTTGATAGCTGTGTGGTCATCTCATTGGGCCTCAGTTTCCCTTGCTGTAGAGAACAGATCATGACAGCATTACCTCATGAGACTGTTGTCAGGAACAAAGGCGTTGAAGCACATCCAGTCCTTAGCATCATGGTCTGGCTCTTAGCAAATGCTCAATCATGTTCAATTATTTATTAGTCGTGTTTCCTTATTAAAATGGCTACAGTGATGATTGGATCAGCAATTCCAAGAATTTAAATGTCTGCCGAATTATTTGCGATGGCAGTTCTCAGATACCAGAAGCAGTCAGGACAGATCTTTAATCAGGGTAGGTTAAAACCTCAGGGCAGGTGCCAATATTAAGTGTACATGCTTCAAGGGAGCTAAAGGTATGGATTAACTTCCCATCAGTGTGTGGGCAGCCCGCCCTGGATACGCAGCAGTGTGCAGGCTGGTACCTTTCTAAGCAGGTGACCTTGCTTGTGGGCAAAGCAGCAGAGGCTCAACCCGGCCTCCTGGACTTAAGCATCTAGGCCTGACTGCAGGCCCGGATGCTTCAGGAAGGCCCAAGAGGTAAGAGATTCCCATCCATCAAAAGTGCTCTTGCTTAAAAACGGGAACATAAGGACAGGGGGCAACAACTTCGCAGGTCCTCCAAAAAGTGCCTGACATTAAGGGCACTTCACACATGGTGTTCTGAGTCCATAAAGCGCAGAAACCAAATTGGTATTTCCCCTGGGTCGTCAAGGATCCACTGGTGGGAGATTTTGTTCTTATAATCAGTGACTCTGATTGAGACCTGGAAGTCCATTCCCTGTAATACAGTTGACATCTTTGATGGAACCAGGAGCAGAACATGTAGCAAAGAGGTTCTTTCTGCTTTGTGAGCCATAGGTTAGCTGTGGAGCTGGTGACCCTTGAAAGGACAATTTTGCATGTGTGTTTTTCCAGGGGGAAAGTGATAGCAGGGCTCTCTATTATTTTTGCCTGCCAAGCTTTCTCTCCCCTTGTTTCTATAATAGAACCCATTTTTTCCCCCTTTGGAAAGTGCCTGGCCCACAATCAGTGAGGTTGTCAATCACCTGGCCTCATCCTCCCAACACCCTTGAAAAAGGTGGCCTAGGAGTGGACACATGATTGGAAAAGGACCCGTAAGAGTCCCTTCAAGAGATTGACATGGAAGCTGGGAGAGAGGGGTCTCCTCTCTAAAAACCAGGGATGTTCAAAGCTATTGGGGACTGTTTTTGCCACCAAGTGGAGAGAGCCTAGCAGAGATCAAAATCAACCCAATGGAAAAATGAGATGGAAAAGGACACAAGGACAGAGGGTGAAAGGAAGAGAAGGAAGGAAGGAGGAAGGGAGGGAGGACAAGAATAAGAAGGAGAAAAAGGGAAGAGAGGAAAGATGGGACGAGGAAGAGCGGGAAGGAGAAGTAGAGATAGAGAAAGATTGGGGGAGAAAGAAAGGCAAAATGGGAAGACTGAAAGGGCGAGGAGGAAGGAGGCAGGTATCCCCAATAACTTAATTTCTTAATTTGAACCTCTAGATCCAGACAAACCTGAAGGAAGATTTATGCCTTGGTCATTCCTGGTAAATGATCCAATAAATTCCCTTTTCTTTCTCAAGTCAAGGGGGTTCTGAGTGATTTTAAAATGAAGATCCACGACCCCAAAAAGATGAGAAACCACTACAATCGGAGCATTTATTAGAGATGGAAGGAACTCCCTTCAGAAAGAAACAAAGTTTATTTGATGAATATAAATAAGGCGATCAGCACAAAGTACTTTTCATACACAGGATAACAAATTTATGAACTGTACATACCTTGTATGTTGTACTTCTACTAGACACAAGGTTACAACAACTGGCTAATACATGCCCACTGGTAGTTTCTGAGGGTTCCTTAGTTTTGTTATATTTTTTTCATATCGATGCCCATAATCATATGATCAATATCACAACCCACATGCCACTCACTTGAAGAAATATTACAAGAAGCACTATCAAACAAGGGTCTCAGGTCTCGGGGATACACTGACCCCTAGCAGCATTCAAACGCCACTCTACACAAAAACATCTCAGATAGAACTCAGGTCAATACATTTGAGGTCTCGTCATAAACACTGTTTCAAAAGTAAACTGAAACCCACGTTCAAATGAGCGTTGACACGCTGTTAACGTGCATACTGGATACACAAAAATCATTAAATACAAAATTGAGACTGTACATCAAAATTAAATAGGGTAGAAAGTACAAGCCTGCTTCTGCACAAAGAAGACAAACTTCTAAATGTTAGTCCATATTTTTTAAAACTTCATTATGATTAGAGGGGAACCTGCTAAAGTTTGTGCAAAGGAAATATCTTCTGAACATCACAGTGTTTGTTGTAAACCCAGAGACTATTTTTAATATATGAAAAGGGATATTTTTTGTAACCCCCAAGCATCAGAGAATATTACATGAAATGGGAGAAGATGCTATGTTAGACAGAATTTTAACATTTTAAGGGACTATATGATATACTCTCATCAAGGTAAGATCAATAATACTTTTAATCCACATAACTGGGGCAAAAAATGATCCCCAAAACAATACCGGTGAAAAAAATTGGCACGTAAGTAGAAATAGCTTACTATATGCAGTTGTTTTTTGTTTTTCTTTTTTTTCTATTTTGAGGACCCTATTTTCCCCAGTGGATTTCCTACTTCAAGTATTCAGTTGCAGAGTTCAGGTCAAGACCTGGCTACAGGAGGCAGTGAGGGCTGCCTAGTTGAGGACACCCAAACTTTTCACGGGGACGTGCTGAGGCCTGGGTTTTCAGTATGACGTTGTCAAAATGTGCTGAACGTGCTTGCAAAGAACTCTGCTTGCGTCTCCAACCAAGACCTACCTCCCTTTGATAGTTAAAGGACAAACGTGTTAAACATGACTGTGTTGCGGCTGTTTATGCGACAGGTAAGCTTTACACAGTTTGCTATACTTATTGACGAGAACAAAGCCAGAAGCAAGAAACCTGCTTGAATACATAAGGCTCCTCACGCACTGAGAATGAACAGTGTAATTCAGAGACGGTGTCGTCTTCCTCAACAAATAAGCTGTTGGTCTTTTAAATATCTCCACGGCTCATGACAGAGGTCCAGAGTTAATTGTACCAACATTTTAAAAAGTAAGAACAGTGACTAAATTCAATGCAAGACTTCGGGAATATCTGTTTAGAATCCTTTCCACAGCAGCAAAGAAAGACAACTATATTGATTAAGGCCACTCATGCTTAAAGTCACGGTTTGTCCTTTAAAAAATGCAGATTTTCATCTCCCACTTGCATACACGTGGAAGGGTTTCTTCCATTGACAAGAACATGGATCACTATAAGAGGTGCACATATTTGCCAGACTCAGTCATGAGTTGGATGAAATTATAACAACTTTTTTAATCTTCAGAGGAAGCAGTAGGAGTTTAATTCTCCTTAGTACCATGTCACTGTATGTAAAAGACCTCAAAATTCGGTCTCTTTCCCTGGCATGTGCTTTAAATAATAACTCTGTACTGACATACATGTTGTGTAGAGCTATATACAGATACACAGCTTTGTGATTGCTCATCATTCACCAATGTTTTCATGTTTGAGGCAAAAAATACTTTGGAATTCATGTTGGAGACAACTTTTAAAAAAATGTAAAATGACCCTTCATTTACAGAAGATCTAAGCCCACACTGCTTGCACAGCAATTGGAACTTGAATGTGAATGAGTCCCAGCTCCTGCATGGAGACCTGCATGTACGGGAAATGGTAAGAGTCTGAGCCCTGGCACGAACCCACTGTGGGGACGTATGGGACCCGTGGAGTAGACACACACAGGGGCCTCAGACTTTTGCCACTCTGCAGTACATGGACAGGGGGGATAAAATCATGAATGATAAAATTTAGATGCGCCATACATTGTCAGAGACACACACCATGTTCTTATAAGGCGATTTCTTGGCAAGTATTAGTGGTTTAAAGATTGATTTCATTTCCAACCTGGCCCAGAGGTAACTACTGGTTACACCATCAGAATGGGGTTCTTCGAACAGCGGATTAAAGAAATAGAGGAGGGTAAAGGCTCGCAATTTTTGGTGTTTTAGTTTCTCTGTCAAACAGTCCATGCATCTTGGTACACAAACACCACCCAAACCACTCACTCACAGCAAACTGACACTTTTTGATAATCTAATGCATGAGGAATGACCAGTTTGTCTGAACCAGCAGACTAACTGGAGCTGAAGCTAGTTGTCCAACAAGAGTTAAGATCCCATGGAGTTCAAATGTATCCACTGGTATTTAAATAACATAAATAAAATGTTATCAAATAATGATTTTCAGGAGAGATGATCCCGTTCCAAAGGCATGAATCCCAACGAGAAAAATGGAGGCTTTCTCATTTTTCACTTCCTCCGCATCCTTCCTTTCCAACATATTCGAATCCAAGAGAAACGGCGTGAGATAATGAAGGAAATATAGTGTCGAACAGAATCCCATTCAATAATGAAAGTGAAAACTCCTCTTCGGTTCTGCCGAGCCGCTCCCAGTGGTGGTGGGCAGTGATGTGAGCCGCACTGCAATAGATTATCAGAATACCGCTGCAGAGCTGCATTTTCCCTTTATTCAACCCTTCTGATAGCTGCAAGAAGAAAACACATCATTTAGCAGGGAGAGAAACTGCTGGTGTGTGCAGTGATATCGAGATAATTCTGGCAGAAACTTCCCCCTGCCCACCCCACCTGTCTTGCCGGCCCCTCCACCGCTCTCTTTAGTGGGAGGGGGTGGGTGTCAGGAGGCAATGGAGAGGGAGCAGAGTGGGAGGGCAAAGTGAACAGAAAGTTACATTATGTTCTGCAGAGCCACCTGAGAAGAGGCATCTTTCCAAATACATTGTCATAGGTCTATGTCTCCCTTGATGCAGAAAAAAAATGGAAAGGAAATATGTCAGGATGTCTCCAGTGAATATTTCTGGGTGATCAAATTGCATCAAATTTTTTTTTCCTCTCCACATGTTTCTCTTGGTTCCACATTTCTACAATGACAATAGTTTTCCTTTTTTTTTTTTTTTAACTTGGCTTTATAGAGATGAGAGATTTAAGAATTGTCAAGACAACAGAAAACTTAATGTTCCCTTAAAAACCATCTATGAGTAACAGTTTGAAAGAATATTGCTATTTACTTAAGTAGAGCTGACTGAAACAAAGCTGGCTGGCTTCCTGACATCAGTGTTGTGTATACATCTTTAATACTCACTAAAGAAAACCACCAGCTTTTCATGTGCACACGTCATGCCCGGTGGCCGGGATGTTTTCTCACTGTCCCAGTGAGGAGCGCTGGGTATGGAACACAACTGATGCCTGGGAAGAACAATGAGATGGGCGAGAGGAAGTGACCATCCCACACTACTGCTTCCAGTGATAACTTTCTTCTACGGAGATGCTCAGCTTGGTGTGACTGTGTCTCTCCCATTCACATATGGCCTTTGAGCATTTAGGGAGTTTCTGGGCATGGCAATAGTGCAGCTATCTGGGGAATATGGCAGAGCAGGGAAAGATCAAACAGACGCACACACATGCAAGTGCCATTTTTATATACAGCCCACGCTTTCCTATTCTGTGGTTGATACGCAGCATTTCTACATCACACTGGCTAATGAGAGTGCCAACCATCCCAATGTCTGCACAGGTAGGCAGTTATTTTGAGCCATCATTAAACAGTGCAAATGAAATATGTGGCTTGGATGAACTCTGCTAATTCATACTCTGAGGAGTTTGGTGTAACCCTTCTGGTTAAGAAACTTGAATCGGGGCGAAAAAAAAAAATGACTTTTGCAGAGCCAGAAAGCTAGGGAGTTCCTAGAGCAGATCATATTACTCATTCTGGCACATAAAATCTTTGCAAACTCTGTATGAAAATTTAAGTTGGAGCATGCTTTCTGTGTCATGAGCTGTGCATAGCTCTAATTCTTTTATGCACTAAGCATTTCTTAATTATTGTTTAAAGGACTGGCCAATATATAAAAAGGCCACATGATTAAAAGGTAAAGGGAACCCCCAAAGTAGTATTAAAATACAGAGGTCGTTTCTTGCAGACGGGGAAGTGGGTGAAAAATAATCACAATGAATGTCCGATGTCCTTGAAGTTTTTCCAAGTCAAAGTAGCAACCCCCCCACCCCCAAAAAAACAAAAAAAAACCAATCATTTATTCAGTTGTGAGAAGATTTCCAGCTGGGTAACAGGTCACCAAAGCAAAATCCGGTGCCTGGCAACTATAATGCACTCATTTGGGATAAGGCTTGTGCTGAGAACATGAGAAGTCTCAAAAATTATTGCTACTCCTTCAATCAAACAATCCACTCACAGGTCTAAATGGGTTGGAGGAAAAAACTCAAATGGCATTGCCAGCAGTAAGAAATGCAGATGACCCCTTAGTGATGGGTAAATAAGCATATGCTTTAGGAAAATAATACAAGGAACCTTGGCTGCCAGCAACAAGGCAATCTGGGCAGCCACCCACTGCGGGCTAATCCCTGGCCTGGCCTGCCTTACCCGATGGTGCCAGCAGCCGCAAACCCATCCCCACGCAGCCTCTCTTACAGCACCCAGCTCTGCATCCTCACGGCGGCAGCACTCAGAGCTTTCCAAGTGATGACCCATCTCATCTTGGCATTCCCCAGTTTAGAACCCTTCACCGGCCTCCCGTTGCCCTCAGGACGGAGGACGGACTCCTGGCTATGGCCCAGAAGGCCCCACCTGGCCCCTCTCCAGCTCCACTCTCACCAGACCCTCCACTCTTCATGCTCCTCCTCTGCTTAACTTGCTTCAGCAGTTCTAAGTCATCCTCTACTCCTCGTCTCACAACCCCCCCTTTCTTCAGGCATGCACTTACAGCTCTTGACCTGATCGATTCCTACTCATTCTTCAGCCTCAGCTTAGATGTCGCTTCCTCCCAGGAAGCCTTTCCTGCCTCTCCCGGGGCTGGCTGCACAGGGAGTCAAGCACATCTGGCACTGTCCTCACCAAGTGACTTGTGTAGATCTGTATTGTGCAAGATTGTGGCCACTGGCCACACATGGCTACTGAGCACTTGAAACGTTGGTGGTCCAAATTAAGAGTTCCTCAAAGGGTAAAAGCAAAAGCAAAATTTGAAAACTCAGTATAAAAAAAGGATAAACCACAGCAGTAACAACTTTTATTACTGATTTCATGTTGAAATCCTAGTTTGGACATATTGGACTAAATAAAAATATCGTAATTCGTTTCACCTGTTTCAAATCACTTTTTTTAGCAAAATTTTTATTGTCTTTTTTTTTAAAGATACATAGATCACACAAAATGTTGCATTAAAAAATATAAGAGGTTCCCATATACCCCACTCCCCACACCCCTCTCTCCTCCCACATCAACAACCTCTTTCATCAGTGTGGCACATCCATTGCATTTGATGAATACATTTTGGAGCACTGCTACAATGCAGGGATTATGGTTCACAGTGTAGTTTACACTCTCCCCCAGTCCATCCAGTGGGTCATGGCAGGATACATAATATTCTTATCACTTTTTGAATGTAGCCACTAGAGAATCCAAAATTACAGAAGTGACTTGCCTTCTATTTCTATTGGACAGCCCTGGTCTAGACTATAAACTCTGTGGGGGATAGAGGACAGACCAGTCTTGCTCCCTTAGCATCCCCTGTGCCTGTAGTTCTGGAACAGGTTGAGTCACTCATTCATTCCATAAATATTAAAGTGCACCTATGGTAGGCAGAATCCTAAGCTCTCCACCCCAGATTTCCTGCCCTATTCTCTGGCACTGGGACTATATTATGCCTATGATCACATTACTTTACATGGTAAAGGGATTCTGCAGAAGTATCTAAATTTACTAATCAGTTGCCTTTGACTTACTCAAAAGGGAGGTCATCTGCGTGTCCCTAATTTAATCTCAGGAACCCTTTAAAAGGGGAGGTTTCTCTTCCTAGCAGAAGAAGAGAAAGTCAAGGCAATTCGATGCAGGAGAGGGATTCACTGTGCTGAGGTGGAAGAGGCCATGGGAGCCTCAGCAAGTCCTTTCGGATCTGAGAGGGGCCCCTGACTCACAGCCCACAGGAGACGGGGACCTCACTCCTACCACCTCCAGGAACTATATTCTGGCAATAATCACAGTGGGGAATCTGGGAACCTCTCATATTTTTTAATGTAACACTTTGTGGGATTTATGTATCTTTTTTTAAAAAAGTTAATAAAAAACGGAAAAAAAAATATGCGCTTGGGAGTGGATGCTTCCCTGAAGCCTTCAGATTAAAGCGCAGCCAGGCTGGCTCCTTGACTTTAGCCTTCGCAGACCCTAAGCTGAGAACCCAGTCAAGCCCGCCTGGACTTTCAACCCTCGGAAACTGTGAGAAAATAAACGGGTGTTGTCTTAAGTTACTAAGTTTGTGGTTATTTGTTATGCACCAATAGAAAACTAACAGCACCTCTCTGTGTCAGGCAATGTGCTTGGTGCCCGAGAGAGAACAAGGCAAAAGACAGATACGGAGCCTATAAGTTCTCAAGAGGAAGATAGACAACAAATAGGGACACAGATCAATAAATTAAAGGGGAGGTTCTATTTGTGCTATGAAGGAAATGAACAGGCAGCCGTAACAGAGATGTTTGTGGTGGAGAGCTCGGCTTTTTTGAGCTGGAAAGGTGTCCACAATATTTCAGTTGAAAAAGCAGCTTGCAATCTCTATGTAGAGATTGATTTCATTTTTGCATAAATATACATATGCATAAACATTTATAAATGCATACACCAGATTATTATTAATATTTATATCTAGGTGATGCTTTTTTTATTTCCTTCTTCAGATTGTTTTTTTTTGGGGGGGCCAGGGCATTGGTTTTGGATTTTCTAAACCAAAGACTCTAGCATAATCCTAAAATATAAAGCTCTTTCCATTTTTACAAAATCAGTATTGAGTGGCACGGAAGCTCTGACCTGGGCTGTTCTGATGGGAATCCTGCCATCAGTTAGCAGAGGTGTGCATGGGGGGCACCGCAGTAAGATTCCACCCCAGCACAAGCGCCCTCGGGAGAGCAGGCTATAAACGTGTGGCGTCTCACAAATATTCCTTCGGACTGTTTTTCTTTGGAATAAAGACACCTGCCTGATTACGGCTTTCTTCTCCTGCCCTTTCAGCAGTGATTTGCAGAAACAGGCTGGGAGAAAGGGGTCTTTGGTAAACACAGAGGGGTTAAAGGGGAAACTGTTTAATAACAGTAGTAAAACGCAGGCTATTTTTGACATCTGGGTTAATGTCCATTACGCTCCATGTGCTTTCCAAATGTGTGCAGCGTGCCCCCAGGTACAAAAACAGACACCCATTCACAACGGCTTTGCATGCCCGCTCCTAACATATTGCACATGGTGCCCACATAAAAGGCGAGCCCCTGATAGGCCAATTAACGGCAGTCTGAAGAGGAGAGCGGCTCACTCTGGGGCAGCGGGCATCCTGCAGCACGGCCCCGCTAAGTGACGCAGCTCACAGCAAAGCCCAATAGAGTCGTTCCCGCGCGCGCACACACACAAACCTGTAACTACATCTGTGTTATTACTTAACATCTTTAAAAACGGGGTGGAATGGGTTTCCCGTTTTCCTCATGAAGATTTATTTATTATTGTTGTGATCAAAGTAGCAACAAATTATGTTAAATCATTTAATTTTCTTGATAGGAGCAACCACCTTGAAGCCATAATTCAAAAATATGAGTGGAGAGCCACATTTTCCCTTTCGAGTGGCCTCCTACAGCTCCACAGGGCAATAAAATGTAACACTTCAGAGCCCAAAGGGCTGGGGGCTGGGGCGGGTCCAGCCAGCCCTGTGCTCAGAATTGCAAACTGCTGTTGGGGATGACATTGCTTGCTGGTGAAGGCAGCAGAGGAGCTTCTTTCCTCTTCGCTTTCTGTGTGCTGGGTGCAACTCACCCACAAGGCTTTAAATCACGGAGTTAGGACAGATACGTGATGTGTACATCAAATGGCAGCACATACTGCTGTGTCTCCTTAGGATTGTGCTTGTCTTTACCACTGCGGTCGGTATCACGAGCAGCTGGCCTTTGCTGTACAGCCCCCGCCACCACGCGAGGTGCGTTTGCAGGAACGACCTCAAACAAGCTTGACGGCACCGAGACACGGGCACGGTTAGTCGCCCCTGTGCTGATGAGGAACCTGAGGCTTAGGGGAACTGAGTGCTTTTGGTCAAATTCCCCCCATCCCAGAGTCCTGATCTGAACCCACATCTTCCTACTCCAGAGCCCATTCTCTTTACCATGAGGCCACCACTTCCAGAGTGGGGTCTTGCCCATTAGTCTCGCATACCCTTTAATTAATATGTTTTCTTTTTTTCTTTTTCTTTTTGGCGATAAAAAGTTTATTTTCCTGTTAATTTTTAAAGAATAACCCCCCATTAGCTATTAAGTTACATTCTCACAAAATCATCTAATTTCCCTAGATAGCTATGTTATAATCTAGCTTTTCCTTCAGGAATAGTTTAGATATATAATATATACCTATTTACTATCTTTTTAAATTCCAGGAAAAAGAAAGACTGATTTTTTCAATTTAACAATACTATGTATATACTTTATTATTTTTTGTCTTTGTTTTTTTATGTTACATTCAAAAAATATGAGGTCCCCATATACCCCCCACTCCCCTCATCCCATTCCTCCTTGACAAACCTTAAATTTCCCTTTTAAATAGATTTATTTTAATACCATAACGCAGCCGACATTTGTCTATATGCATTATGATAATTGCATACCTATTAAAATGAAAGTGCTTGCCCACAAACACTTGGACATGGAGCGCCCATGGACATGCAGCGTCCTGCATCCCACTAGCTCTTCCTTGGAGACCATTCCCAGTGCCCAGCAATGGCTTCTCCCAGTGGGTGGCACAAGGCATGAGTTGGCCCTTCTTATCCAACCATCCCCAGCACCACTTTAGTCTACATTTTCAGCCGGAACGGCGCTTTTCTTTTTCCTTCTCGGGGCAAATGAAAGCAGAAGTGAAAATCAGAGATCTGCCATTCAGGACCAGTGTTGGGTGGTCAATATCATTTTCAAAGCACTGGTTAAATAGAAATGTATTTAATTTTAATTTTTTTTCTCTTAAAGTAATTCCCTCTTTAACTTGAGAGACTATCCAAAAGCCAAACTCTACATCAGTGTTTCTCATCCTTGGCATAACGGGCAGTTTGGTCTGGATACTTCCTTGATGTGGGAGCTGTCCCGCGCATTATTAAAGGATGTTTAATGGCATCCCTGATCCCTACCCACTAGAAGCCAGTAGCACATCCCCCTCCAAGTCAGTGCAATAAAGAAACCAGGCGTTGCCAAATGTCCCCCAGGGGACCAAATCACCCCTGTTGAGTACCAGTGGTCTTATCTATTGTTTTTGTACTTTCAGAGTTGACTTGCTGTTTTAAAGACAGTGATATTTTGATAGATCTGTACATGTATGCAGGCATGCATCCTATCTTTCCCAAGATAGGAACAATTTTTCAGAAATAAAGATCTTCCTATTTCTAAGCTGCCATCATATTCTTTTAGACATGGCTGCAAAGATTTAAAAGTGCAACAGAAAGGTATAACCTAAGCAATAAAAATAATGAAAATGTACAAATTATTTGACATAAAATAGAAATGCCACAATCCTGAGATAGCAAGACACCTAAGACACTTGCTGAGCTAAGTGAAAAGGTAAAATCTAGTTTAAATTTATAGCATTCCTTCAGTGTCCCTCTAGGAGTTTGGCATTTTGCCAGGGTTCCTTGTTAAAAATTTGTTAAACGTGTTTGGCATTAATGCAAACACAAAGTGGTCATTTGTTACAAATTCTATTGGAATGCATTCATTTAAGGCAATGAAGTAGTTACTAGAAAAGAAAAAAAATGTTCATTAAGTACATTTTAAAAATACAATGATGTATGCAGTGTGTAACTGTGGCGCCCTGGTGGCTATATAAATCGCTGACAGAATAACCACACATTGTGTTTAGTTTGAAATTGGAATCTTTTAAACATAACTGATAGAACAAAAACTGGTTTTGTTTGTTGTCAAACCGATGTTAGTCTTTCTTTTCTGAACCAGTTAAAATAACCAAAAGTTTGGCATGCAGTTTCGAACATCTCCAATCAGTGAAACACACAGGTTAAAATAATGCTTTGGGACTCTTTGGGGGTGCTGCAAATGACATCCGAGATGAGGCAGATTCAACAAACACAACATCAGCATCCTGGAGAGAGGGGGACCCCACTCGGAGGGCCGCGGTGTCTGAGGTTATTAGGTTACCTGGAGAGAGACAACCGGCCACTTTCGCCACGCAGACAATGGAATCTAGGGGCAAACCCCCTCTGCCTTGTGGACAGAGCCCGTACCTTCCCGTCCCACCTCAACTGGCCACACAAAGGAGCTCTTGCTGAGTAATAGTGACTCAGCTTGCCGAAGAAATGGGTCTAGAGTTCAGTTCGGGGGCTAGTTGACTTTACAGGACATTTGGCAGGCAGCACACTTGATGCAGATGGTGGCATGGAATATATCATCGCGCTGAAAGCTGATGTTAAAGGAAAACTCACATGTTCACAAGAATCCTCAGATATTATTTATTGCTTTTCCCCTCCCTCACACTGACATACTCACTGTCATGCAAGCGTCCAGATAAGAGAGTCCCAGGGGCCCTGAGAGCCACAAGCCCCAATCCTCATGCTTCCCAAACCTCTTGACGCCAGTCTGTCTTGCCATCTGGGTTTGGTATGACAGGGCGCCCTGGGAGGTTCATAAAACAAAGTGGATCCGGGGTCTCTGGGTGCCAAGCTCTTGAAACATTCTCCTGGGAAACGGACTCGGCCCAGTGGTTAGGGCGTCTGCCTACCACATGGGAGGTCCGCGGTTCAAACCCTGGGCCTCCTTGACCTGTGTGGAGCTGGCCCATGCACAGTGCTGATGCGCGCAAGGAGTGCCCTGCCACGCAGGGGTGTCCCCCGCATAGGGGAGCCCCACGCGCAAGGAGTGCGTCCCATAAGGAGAGCCACCCAGCGCAAAAGAAAGTTCACCCTGCCCAGGAATGGCGCCACCCACACTTCCCGTGCCGCTGACGACAACAGAAGTGGACAAAGAAACAAGACGCAGCAAATAGACACAGAGAACAGACAACGGGGGAGGAGGGGGGAATTAAATAAATAAATAAATCTCTAAAAAAAAAAAAAAAGAGTAAAACATTAAAAAAAAAAAAAGAAACATTCTCCTCGTTCAAGAGTAAACCTGGATAAAACGTGGCATCCTATGTGTGGCCTGAAGAAGTGAGTCTTGCCCTTCACATGCCAAACAGGACCAAGAAGCAAGGAGTCTAAGACTGGGAGAAGAGATTTATCCCCAGAAGCAGCAAGAATGCACGGTACAAGGTGGGAAGCACACCCTGGATGTTACAGAGAAGGTCCTGGTTGTGTGGGTCCTGACCCTTGCATCGTTTGCAGGGCCCTCTTTATGAAAAGGAAGACACAGATAATTTACTGTTCCAAACCTGAAAAAGAAATGGCCCCGTGAACACATTGTGGGGACCCCTCCCAAGGCCTTGGAAGGGGCCTGTGCACGGTAGGGGCCCCCTAGGCTTGAGCTCCATTCGCTCTATGGTAAATCCCTTCTGCCTGCAATTAAAGTCGATTTTTGAGATGGAATTTTCAAATTCCAAAGAGATCAAAGTAAGAAAGAAATTAAATCCCTCACTGAAAAGTTTTTAGGATGCGCTTGCTACAGGCAACAAGGAACGCATCTTTTTAAACTAGGTGCTAAAGAAAGCTGCCATGTTCAGGAAAGAGATGCCTCCTCCTAGAAAAGGGGCCAGGGAGGCATTTTTGAGAATTGAAAACACGAAGCAACAATTTGGTGTCTCAAGTTTACCGAACAGAAGTGGCTCAGATGACAAGTGTTTACAACAAGATCTTCATAGAGCCAATAATGGCAATTAGTCCCCAGGATTTGAAGGCGTCCGTTGCCTTGCAGAGGTGGAATGCCATTTACTTTTGGGCTGGCGACTAATTAGGGGTCTTGTTTGAAGATCAAGGTTTTGCGATCCCTTGCTTCTTAATAACATGGTTTGCCTGTCCGCCACCTGGGTCCAGGCGAGGCCTCCCTTCCCCCCTCCCCAAACAGCAGGCACTGCCTTAGGCCAGAGCAAGTGTGGGCAGGAAACCACAGATCCAGCCTTTTGAGCAGTTTAACCTCTTCACCGCCAAGGTCCTGCAACTCGGGGCTTGATTCGGCTGCCCAGGAGTGGAGACAGCTGCCTTTGTTTCCCAGGCAGGGCTGGAGGCCGGGGTAGCTGTGATGCAAAGAAACTGCCTGCAAGGTGCAGGCACCACGTGGCATGATTTCTTGCAGGGCAAGAGAGGAAAACTTTACAGATGAGCGAAGAATCAAGAGGCTCTTTGCATTTGCTTCCGATTGCACCATTTCCGGAACTCACTTTAGATGGGACTAGCAAAAGATGGCTCAAGCTCCCATCTAATAAGTCATCACACCCAAGAATGAGATGCCCTCTTCCGTGGACCAATTGCCAGTGCCTCGGTGGCCTTGCTGCACGAGGCTGGGCTGGCCGCTGCCCAATTTAAGACACGGTGGGCAGAGGCCAAAACAGCAGGGAAAGTAAGCTGCAAAGAATTAAACTTGTAACAACTTGGGCAAAGCACAAACAGCGACTGAGGTTGGTTCTTTGGCTGTTGACACACTCTGGCCTGGGTGGGTTGTGGTCACTAAACCCATTAGCGTTCCGATGTGGCAACAGCTAATGCAGCAAGTTCAATGTGTTTTTGTTTAATTCCTAAATGCCGGGTGCACGCCGGCAAAGATGGCCGCTGAAGGCAGGAACCCCCCACGCCATAAACACAGTCATCATTGTCAGCGATCTGAAATTCAGTTTTTAAACTACTTATTTTTGGCAGATAGGGGCTGAATGGAGTTTTGCATTTGATTAACTGCGCTTTAATTCGACTGGCTGCAACCTTTGCGTTTTCTAAGCAACCACTAAATCAGAATTTCCTGCAACAAAAGGAAATAGCCTTCTCTCTCTCTGTATCAAAACACACACGCAACAAAAAAGGCGTATTTGGTTGGTGGAAGGGGCAAGGGAAAATGTAGAAACAGAGCCAGCAACTAGCAGGGTGTTCGGGAGGTCTGAGATATGTGAGCCCCTAATCCTCACCTACCTGCAGAGAAAGGAACATGGCAAAAGTCCCCTCGTTTCAGTCCACAGACAGAAAGTGAAACGGGTTCTTAAATGAGGCACGAAGGGAGATTTTGTATTGTCTTCTACAACCCATATTTATGACCAGTATGAAGCCTTCCTTCCTTCCTCCCTCCCTCCCTCCCTCCCTCCCTCCTTCTCTTCCTCCCTCCCTCCCTCCTTCTCTTCCTCCCTCCCTCCCTTCCTCCCTTTCTCCTTCCCTCCCTCCCTCTTACAATGTTTTAAGCATCTACCAGGAACCGTGCTAAGTACTGGGGACACATGGGTGAAAAGACAGACTAGTTCTGCCCACAGAGAAGGCACACCAGACATTACCTTCAACAAATAATTAAACTGAACACATGATTAATAAACTAAAATCATGGTAAGTACCAAGGAGGAGAATTATCCGACCTCATTCACTGAGCATTGACACTTTTCTCATTTGGTTGTGTTCAGTCCTATATGCTCTGTGAAGTGGTTCTTATTAACTCATCATACTGCTCCCAAAACAGAGAGGTAAAGTTACACACTCACGGTCACACAGCTAACAGTGGGCCATGTGTGCCCCAGCACACTGAGGTGCTAAATGCCCAGTGTACAGGAGCATACTGGGTCCCCACCCGGACTGCCAGGAGGGGTGGAAAGACTTTCCAAGGAAGTACCGTTTCTGGTGGTGTAAGTATCCACACTGGTAGATTATGACTTCCCCTTTTTAAATTTTTTTCACTGCACTAATTGAAAAATATGTCTATGGCTTCCTGTGCATTCCTAGGGGTTTTGCCCAGGCTCTCTGTCCTTCCCAGTGGATTTTCAACCAAGCCTTTTTCTTCTCCCAACATGAGCTCACCTACAGCCTCCTTCAAAAGCTTCCACTTCAGAGCATCAGGGCATCTGCATCCTCCTTCCCCTGGAAGAGTTTGCCTTCTGGCCTTCCGGCTTTGTGGTATTTGGGATGATTAATCACTTTTAAATATGAAAAAAATTAACATGTCTGAAGCATTTCTCCCTGCCGTCAAGTGTTTTGCCTTAACGGAGATCCAGAATGTCTCCCTTTCCCAGTGATTCCAAAGCAATACATTTTCTCTTGGAAATTCAACTGCAGAAATCCCATTCAGAAGCCCCAAGCAATATATCTTAACATCTTAATTTCATTTAGGAGGAATGCAATGATTGATCATTTATCATTCTGAGATTGAGTGAACTACCTGGAGGATTCCAATCTATTGCTCCTCTGCAACTGATGGGATATTCACATGTGTCCTGGCCTCATGAGGGCTTTGGGGTCCAGGCTGTCTTTGAAGGAGTGGGATGCTAAAAAGATTATTGAGGGAGGGTCTGCCTTTACAGGCAAAGTATAACTCTAAGGCTTGACTTGCTCCAAATCAGAGCCTCCCCCAGCGGTGGCCAGGATGTCTGCTGCTCAATTACTCCCACTCCTCCATCCCCACACATGGAATCTTGCCTTCCTGCCCTTTTCTTTCATACATAACCCTGAGAAGCCTGGGGAAAACCTTGACATGAAATCCATTGGCATTGGTGGAACTGGATGTCTCATCCAGGAGGTTTCTATTAATTTAAATGTGCTTTGTCCAAAAGGAATTTTTACTGCAGTGCAGACAAACTGGCACCTTCACTGGCCATTTGGGCCAGACCACTGGCAAAGTGGCTGCCCTTTTGGTTCTCACATAGGACATATTATAATCTCTTCATGTTGGGTAGGGTTGCTTGGTCACCAGGAGAACTGACCAGCATGCTCTATAATAAGGTTTTGGGAGTTTCTCCAGAGCCAATGATGTTATCCTGGACATGTGGGTGGTAGCAGGGCTGACAAAGCAACAAAACACACGGTTCCCAAGTCTAGGTCCATGTTGACTCATGAGAGATCCCAACTGCGTACCTACTATGTGTTTTACCTGGTATAGGTTTTAAGAAACACATGCAGAACAGGATGTCTCCCAAATTGCACTCCCTACCTGTGAACACACACGTACACAGCATTTGCTCAGGAAGCCCAATGCCCCATGGACCACCTTAATGGGAAGCAATGACGTCCCTCTCCAAAGAATGAGGAGTTTGAGAAAAGCAGGGGTTGTTTCAGAGGGAATCTAAGGCCAGTCACATTTGCTCAGTGCCAAAAAGCAGATGTGCTCCCTGGTTTGAATTTACATTTAAGTCCTATGCCAAAGCCTGTCCTCGCAGGTCTGCAGGAGGCCCAAGGGCCCAAGGCTGCAGCAGTTGGTCTTCCATCTCCAGCTCCCTTCAGAGACACACGTGAACTCTGTGGTCACAACTGGGCCGACGGGCTCAGTGTAACTGTGAGAGCACTAGCCATGGGCCCCACTGATGCGCCCACTTTCTCATCAGTTCTGGGTCTTTTACAAAGAGCTGAGAATATGGTGATAACACGGGAAAATTACACCGAATGGAACTCATGGACGATAGCTAACAGTAATGTAGTATTTTGCAGTAATTGCAAGACGATAGCACATCAATTCTAAGGGACAATAAGGGAGTTTAAGGGGATATGGGATTTTTCCTTTTCGAGTAAAGGAAATGTCCTAAAATTGACTGAGTTGATGATAACACAACTTTGTGATGAAAATGAGAGCCCCTGAGTGTGCATTATGAATGGAGGAGTGTATAAAGCAAGGGACAGTATAACACAGGGAATCTGGTGGTGGAAGATGGACTGTGGTTAATGGGACAAATATGAGAACATTCTCTCATGCATGGTGACAAATATAAAATACTAATATGGTGTTAATAATCAGATGGGTTGGGGGGAAAATGCACCAAATGTAAGATATGGGCTACAGTTCATAGTTATATTTTGACGACGCTCTTTCATAGTCTGTAAAAAATGTTTCACAACACTGCAAGGTGCTGGTAGTGGGGAGATGTATGGGAACCCTGTATGATGCTATGCATGTTTGTTTTGTAAATTCACAACTTTATACTTTCTGTTTATATATGTTCATGTATGAATGATACACTTCGATAACATTTTCTTTGAAAAAATTTAGAGAGGAAAACATGTTTTGATAACACATGAACTAGCTGGAAGTTTTCCTATTAAATTCCAAGGTCTTGGTGGGCAGGGGCTGGATTTAACTCTTCAAGGATAGGCCTGACTTCGAGGCCTGAGGGCTGGAGCTGCCTTAGGACACAGAATTGGGCCAGAGGACCAGGGGTTTGGGGATACTAAGCAGATGCCTGAGGGGAGACGTTCGTGGGTTCTGGGAGATGCCTTGGGAGCCAATGCCAAAGCCCACATGCAGTCGGTCCCCCATGTCCTCTGTCAGCCCTGCATGACCCATGGACACACCAGAGGCCTCGGCTGTGCTGCACATCCCTGGGACGCAGCCCCACGGGCATTGCTGCAGCCCCTGCAGAAGTGTGTGGCATTCCTGCTTGGCAGTGCCACGGGCATGGCATCCACGGCGGGTGGACCACAGAGCTGGAGGCCCCCTGGGACTTTTGCACATGCAGCTCCCCTGGCCTGGGGCACATTCTCCATCCCCCTTCGCCTGGCTGCCTTCTATTTAGCCTTGGATGTCAGCTAAAATGCCACTTCTTCAGGGGCCCTTTCCTGACTATTATTCTTGGTCAAATCTCCTTGCCGAACACTCCCTTCCTTAGAACTGCCCTCCCCTTGCCTCCGACATGCTCCTGCTCCTGAACAATTTGGCATCATGCACCTGTGCAAGCATTTGATTAATGCCCGACTCCAGCCTGGGCTGCCCTTCCCGAGGACAGACTGTGTATGCCCTGCTCACTGCGGTACTTCCCATGTGCCTGCCACACAGTGGGTGCTCAAGAAATAGTTATACAGGGAAACGGACTTTGGCCCAGTGGTTAGGGCGTCCGTCTACCACATGGGAGGTCCGCGGTTCAAACCCCGGGCCTCCTTGACCCGTGTGGAGCTGGCCATGCACAGTGCTGATGCGCGCAAGGAGTGCTGTGCCACGCAAGGGTGTCCCCCGCGTGGGGGAGCCCCACGCGCAAGGAGTGCGCCCGTGAGGAAAGCCGCCCAGCGTGAAAAGAAAGTGCAGCCTGCCCAGGAATGGCGCCGCCCACACTTCCCATGCCACTGACAACAGAAGCGGACAAAGAAACAAGACGCAGCAAATAGACACCAAGAACAGACAACCAAGGGAGGGGGGGAAATTAAATAAATAAATAAATCTTTAAAAAAAAAAAAAAAGAAATAGTTATACAGATTATCAAATGCTTCCTTTGCACCAGGCATGGTGCTGAACGCTTTACAAGGGGCGTCTCGTCCTCAGTACTGTTGCCGTTTGGACTGGGAAGTCCTTGTGGGGCTGTTCTGTGCCTTGAGTATGTTCAGCAGCATCTCTGGCCGCTTCCCACTAGATGCCAGGAGAACCACCCCAGGCACTCCCCCCCCCCACACACACACACAGTTAGGCCGAACCAAAATGTCTCCGAACACTGCCCAGCATCCCCCAGGGAACAAAATCACCCCTGGTTGAACATCTCTGATACACACATATTAACCCATTCAATCACTGATACGCACATATTAACCCATTCAATCTCCACCACCACCCCAGGAACGAGGCACCATTATTTTCCTCATGTTACAGTGGAGAAAACTGAGGTCCGAGTGGTTAAGCAGCTTGCCCCAGACCACAAAACTGCTAGCAAGTGGAGCCAGGGGCAGGCAGTTGAGGGATAAGGACGGGCTGGGCCAAGGACACCCCGTCAGATGTGGCTGCTGCGGGCCGAGGACCTGGCCTTTCTCACCTTCACCCAGTGAGCTTCCTGGGCAGGGCCCGCAGCTGCACTTTCAGGCTGTCCACACCTGGGCTTGGTTTCTGGAAGGACCTCTCGAGGATCAAGGCAGCTGCAGAGCTTCTGCTTGTGGGCCGCTTCTCAGCCCTGGGTAGCAGGCTGTGCGGCCCAGACCCTCAAGGGCAGGGCTGTTAGGAACCAGCAAGGGGCCGTCAAGGGCCCTTCACTCCCAGGGAAGCGGGGCACTGGCTGGAATGTGGGCGGGAAGGCAGGACTCAGGCCCGGTGTCCCTGCTGCACGCCTGCCCGGCCTAGGTTTGCACTGGCCTGACTTTCCATGCCTGCTTGGTGACTCCGTTGTGGGACCTTCGGTCTCCTCAGCCAAGCACGGACGGAAGGGACAGCACTGCCCGCGGCAGAGGGCTGCCGTGAGCGCTGAGGCGAGAGCAGGAGACAGGGTCCAGCAGGGTCCGTACATCTGATTCACCCCCGAATTCTTCCCCTTGCTTGAGTGGCCTCAGGTAAGTCACTTCACCTCACTGAGCCTACATTTTCTCATCTCCAAAGTACAAGTAGTAACTCTGACCTCTCCAAGTGATTGAGAAGATAAAATAAAACAAGCGCTGCCTGTAGATCCTCCAGACCAGTGCCTGACACGGAACAGGTCCTCAATTACCAGTAGGTCTCGTTACCTCCCCTGTGTACCAGTCACCCGGCCACCCAGAGCAGAGAGTGGGCATCAGACCGGCTTGTTCCAGAGGGCAGGAAGGGCCGTTGTGGGGTGCTCATGCCTCAGTTACTCACGGGCCAGTCCCGGGCCTGGCTGTCTTCATGACGGGAGATGGGCAGAGCAGAGGAAGAACACGCCAGAAGGGCCCGGAGCCCAATGGCAGAAGGAACCCCAAGTGTCCCCTAAACTGCAAACCACATGCCTCCCACCTGGGCCACCTCTGGCAGCCAGCCACGTTGTCAGCCTCGGCCCTTCCTCTTTGGGTGCTTCCTGTTGGCACAGCCCACTCTATTTTGCAAAGCTTCACTGGTTTTTTTTCATGGTTCCAGCTGTCAGATAAACTTTCAAGAATATTTCTGTGGCAGGTACAAACCTGGACAGGAAGCCTCAGGAAGAAATCCTAAATTAATTATATGTCAACATTTAAGCCACAAGAAGGAGCAGTTGTCATAAATTTTTGGAAGGTTAAAATCCAATCTTAGTTGTAAATGCAAGAAAACTCACTGACTCACTTGTGAACGGGTGCCAACAAAATGATATATTTTACATTCTTTCACAACTTGTTTTGGCTAAACACAATGAAAAAAAGAGAGAGAGGAATTACAGTTTTATTCTTCAGTAGGCTGAATTGTTCAGTCATGCAAAAGAGCCATACATGTGCCAAAGCAGAAGAAACGAGCTACGCTTGCCCACATTTTCTACTGTCTTCCACCTTTATTGATAAAGGAAATAGGGCCTAAAATGCAAAGGAAGGCCAGAGGGGCCACACTCACCTTTGGTGTGGCCAAGGCAGAACATTCCCGACAACAAATCAATTTATTCCCCCACGTAAACTGCCCTTCTGGTTTATCTTCATTATCTGATCAGATCCTGGCACAATGGTCTCTCAAAAATCATTTCCCTGGGCCTGTGTTCCTGGTTGAATCTGGTGGCAGGTAGTTACTGGCAGAAAGGCAGAACTGTCTCCTTTTCAGGCTCAGGAAGGCTTAGGAAGGCAGCTGGGCCTTTGGTTTCCTGCTTCCTTTTCTTCATGCATTCATACAATCCATTATTCCTTTCAATAAACATTTATTTTTGCCAGCCTTGAGCTGGAACTGGGGATCTGATGGGGAGTGAACTAGCTAGACCCTGATCTTAGAGGCCGCAGCAAGCTGGGGCCACAGAGGAGTAGAGAGACAATTTCCATTCAAGGTGGTGCATGAGCTAAGGCCTCAGGAAGGACAGGTAGACAGTGGGGGCATATTGAGGGGGAGTTAGCCAGGGCAAGAGGGAAGAAGGGAAATTTCCAAGTAGCGGGAGCAGGACAGTTAAAGACCCGGAATAGGGACAGACTAAGGCCTATGCAGAGCACAGTGGCACCAAGGACAGCAGGGACAACCCATGTGAGGGGCCACGGCAGAGACAGGCCAGTCCACACGGGAGGCAGTGGCTGCACCAAGGAGACCGGATGCTTCCTGGTGGGAGGAGAATGGTCTAGCCAGATGTGTGATTCCCGAGGGTCCCTCTGGGGCGGTGGGAGGCTGGAGGGAGGCAGGGGAGGGGGGTTGTTGGGAAGCACAGATTTCCTCGCGGGGCGAACAGTGCCACGGGGGATCACAGTGGAGACTTGGCCGTCCTGCTCCCGACAGTTCCTGAATTCTGGGCTCTTCAAGTGCTGAGGGCTGCCGGCCCCGGTGGGGGAGGGTCACCTGAGATCGAGGAAGCATCTTCTCTTGACTCTGGCTGCGATGCTCAGAGGCATGAGCCAGGCTTCTCCTGAGGGTGGCCATCCGTGAGAGCCTTGGCGCCCAAAGTCAATATTTGTCCCAGGGACCAGTTGTGTTTGCACTATGAAAACCCCAACAGGTTTTGTTCAGCGATTTCAATCCATGTGGTCTTTGGCCCAGGAAGTAACCTTGTCCTGAGGAAACCCCTGAAGATGAGCCAGGAGGGATGAAAGTCCCAAGCAGTAGGCTCTGGCAGGCGCACCGTGAGGGGACGGGTCTCCGGGCCAGGGTCTCCAGGGGTGCTCTGCACACAATGCCTGGGCTTGTGCTGCTGGCAGGCTGGACGTCGGCCCCCACCCTCCCAGGGCAGCTCCCTCCGTGCCGATCAGCTGTTCCCAGCTGGAAGCGGTAATGTCATCCGCTTCCCAGGGCCACCAGTTGACACAGCTGAAGGACGCAGGCCGGCGGGAGCCCACTGTGCCCGCAGCTCCTGGGGGAGGAGGAGATGCTGAGGCCACCCTGGGTCTGGGATCTGGCCCAGGAGGTGGGGGCGGGGGTGGAGGTACCTCCAGCATGGCCATTCAGGACCTAGCACCACACCTGTCACCAGGAGGGTCTTCATATTTTGGTCAAATGAATGAATGAAGGCTTTAGGCTCCTGAATCAAACTGATTTTGATTTCAATCCTGGTCTGGTCCACACTTAGCTGTGCAGCCTTCAACAAGGAAACTTCGGTTTCTCACTGAATCATCAGTGAGGAGGGATACTTAAGGTATCTGTCCTGCAGAGGTGTTGAGAAGACTGAGTGAGATCACGTGTCTATGTGCTTAGTGGAGTGCCTGGCAGTAATATGGGCTCAATAAGCATTAGCCATCACTGTTTATCATTAATTTTATTATGGAGCCAAGGCGATTAATATTTGCCATTTCTAGACTTGGGAGAGAGTGGTGGGGAGAAAGAAGGGAAGGTTGGGAAATCCTCCTGAGAATTCAGTTTGTAAAGCCCTTCTATGGCCTTGATCTCAATTGGTCACGATGACACCTGTGATTGAAAACAAGGGTTGTCATTCCCCCTTGTGATGAGAAAATCTGAAGTTCTGAGCAGTTATGTAACTCAGGCAGAGGCTTTCAAGTGATTAAGTGGTATAACAGGATCCAAGTCTAGAAGTCTTCCCGTGGCATTGTGTGTGGTGGCATTCAATGATTTCCCACTAAATGAATGAATGTGAGACTCACTTGCAGTATCATTCTCAGGAATAAACAGGAAAACAAAGTTCAAAAACTATAAGATGGTGTATCAGGAGACCTGCCCTGGCACCACTTCCCCTGTGACTTTGGGCAAGACACCTCCCCTTCTTTCACCTGTCTCCCTAAATCTCTTCAATTTTCAAATCCTAGGAGCGGGTAATGAAGAGGAGCCAGGAGCTACTGACTAGCGGTCATTTAATTTCCTGAGCCTCAGTTTCCTTACTTGTTAAATGGAGGTGGCAACCTTTCCCAACTTCCCTCGCCCCAGGCTTGCTCTGAGGAGGAAAGGTGAAAATGTGCATGAATGGGCTCTCCTGGCCACACTGATAATAAAAAAGGATGAAGCAATACTGATGGGTCACTGGAAGAGACGACCCAAAGGAAATGGCCCAAGATAAAAATGCACTAATATTAACCAATGGGTTCTTTCAGAGCAACAGGGCAATGAAGCAATTATGTTAGAGAAATCAAACCCAGCCTAGGAGAAGTCTGCCAAAGGGAGTGGAAATGAAGGCACAACTAAGTGGCCCTTGGCTTACCTATCTGGAAAACAGAAGATCAAAAAGAGTCTTTGTAAACCAATATTTGTAAAAGCCCCACTGGGCTTCCTGCCTGCACATTCTGCCTATTATCTTGGCAAAGGATAAAAACAAGTGAATTCTTACTTAAACTGACCACAAAGCAAATTCAGGCACCATCTGAACAACCACTTACTGAATACCTACTACGTGCTGGACACTGTGCCAGGAACTGTGCATAAGGTCCTTTATTTGATACATTTTCATAGCCCTCTTACAAGGCTGGCGTAGCATTCATTCCTTCATATAGTTATACATATTTTCATACATTTATTTGCTCCATAGAGATTTCCTGAGGGTCCATTATGTAGAAGATGTGACACTGACTGGAAAGACACAATGATAAAGCAGACTCTGTCCCTTCCTTAAATCAAGGATTTTCAACCTCAGCACAGTTGATATTTTAGACCAGAGTGCTGTTCGTTTTTGGGCTATCCTGTACATTGTAGGATGTTAGCAGTGTCCCTGGTCTCTATCTACATAGATGCCCGTAGCAAGTCCACCCTAGTTTGATCAACAAAATTGTCTCTAGGCATTGCCAATGTGGGGTGGACAGGAGGAGGTTAGAATTGCTCCTAGCTGAGCACCACAGATTAAGTAAAGAGAAGAGGAAGGTGAATCTCAGAGATGCTAAGTCCAGGCTGTACAACTAATGAGAGAGTCGTATGACACAGCAGGCGGTTATGGCCTTAAAGGTGATGCTTAAAGTTTCTGCACAGTGGTTTTAAGGAACTGGGGGTTCCCAGACCAGAACCACTAGGATCCGGGCCCATTTACTATCTTGCATGTCCAGACTTCAACACTACTTTTGATCCTTGACTTCTTCTGCCCACATCTGCCAAATCACATTAATCAAAAACTTCCAATTCTTGGAAGTTGAAGGAAACACTAGGTAACCAATGTTCTGAACCAAAGACATCCTCACATATGGATGGCTATAGATGTAAGTCAATTCTCCAGTGAACCCCTGTATCGTCCTTCGGAACATAGTTCATGTTTTGACTCTTTAACCAGTAGGTCAACGGGGGTGTTCAGAAAGTCTTAGAGGAAAAAGAGTTGGGGTTATTATATTCCTAAACTATCTTGAAATTTTTCAACTTCAAAGTCAGTTCCAAGAGTAGCCTAACCATTGAAAGGCTACTCTGCAAATAATGCAAGATAAAGAATTCCCTGAGAGAATATCTGCCAGGACCCCAAGCCTACATTCATATCTAATTTATAATCACTCTGAAAAAATGGGTTCCTCTTTCAAGGAGCTCACATTACCCCTGGTCTGGCATTGTGCAGAGAAGTGACAGGTGCAATTTACATGAATAATCACGGCAATCAGCCACACTAAAGAACAAACCAGGGATGTACTCTTCAGAGGGAGAAACTGCTGAGTCACACTGTGACTGCTGCACCCCCAAATGGAGGCAAGGCCACCAGACTGCTATCGACAGAATGTAGAAGGGAACAGACTATGGAGATGAGGTTGATAATAATATCGTACAGCAGGCATTCGTAAAATGAACGAATGAGAGAATGAATGCATCACAATCAGTGCGGCTTTCCTGCAATTGAAGCACTGAGCTGCTTCTGCTATTTTATTTGATCTGATACCCAGGATGCCTCACTCTGGTTTATAAGCTATTTACAAGTTTTTCAAAACCACGGTGCCGACCAGGGTTTGGCAAGATAGTAAAGGACAAGATAGTAAATATTTTAGGCTTTATGGATCATACATTCTCCGTCACAACTACTCAATTCTGCCATTGTAGCATGAAAACATTCACAGACAGTAAGAAACCAAACGGTGTGGCTGTGTTCAAATGAAACAGATTGTCTGACGATCCCTGGTCTGGCTGGAAGAACCTGACGTGTGTCCCCTCCACCTTGATCAGACCCCGCTGCCTTGGGCCTGGAGAGCGGCACAGCTATTTCTTGAGTTATCTACAATATTACTAGCTCCACCTCTCCTTCAGCTCATCTTCCCACAGCCAGAGCCTATAAAAACCTCTCTGCCAAAGGCCAATTTTCCTCTAAGGAGCAAAGATTTCCAAGAGTACAGGCATCAAAGGACACACCATCTCCCTTCATTAGGCTGGAGCCTCAGGGGCAGGGAAATCAGAAAGAAGGGATGGTTGGCAATGGAGCACCCGTGCCCAGGAACTTGTCTTCCCTGGAAAATCAAGTCCAATGTTAAAAGGGTTACACTGTCCAATTACTGCAGGCAACAGCTGGAGGTGCAGCTGGGCTTTCCTCCCACCAGGACACCTTCCCGGCTCACACGTAAGCACAGGACTCAGAAGGACCAGTTTGACAGTGAGGCACCACATGGGGCTCCTTTTGCAGTGTGCTCAGGATGCATTTCTGAATTACTCCTTCTCTGATTTCCCCCAAGTCCCTTGGCCCCTCATCCATCCTTCTGAGGGGTTACATGGTTTGCCTTGACAGAGGCACAGGGTGAGGGGAGGCAGAACCTCGGAGGGAACTATAGAAAAGACCTGATTATTAAGTGAATTATCTACCCCGAGGGGCTTGGCCGCCTACTTTTTGGGCTGAGCTTGCTGGCTAGGATGTCCTTAAGGAAAAGTAATTGTCCAGGAGGCAAGCCTCCCTTCGGTTGCCAATACAATTTGGAACAAATCGATAGAACCCTTGAGTTGCAAGCAGGAACCTTTGCCAAAGCAAGCACCGGGTTTCCCATCTTGTAACACGGCAATCAGGAGTAGATTCTAGAGGAAGGCTGCTGGTCTCTCCCGTGACAGGCCGCCCCTCTCTTGTCTTCTGCACATGAATGTGCTTGCTCAGTCCACGGTCTGCCCCTGACGTGCATTTGCATCCTGGCCGCCATTTTTCATAGTAATGACTCATGACTTCCTGCTAGCAGAATGTCAAAGTACAGAGAGGTCCCCAAAGATTCTCAGTTGCCTTTAAAAAGATGATAGAGGGTGGCTTGGCGTATAACCACAGGCACAAATCATGAATACTCATAATCTAGTCAGGAAAGGAGGTAATTCTCCCCCAATTTCAACCTGCTGATGGGAAGGCTCAGCCAGGCCCCTGATTACAGCTCAGTCATAGCTGTTAATTCCCGGGCCCAGCTGCCTTTCCTGGAAAGCTAGGCTTTCCTGGGCCATGGCTGGCAAAAATGGGGCACGATGCCCCTTTTCTCTCATTCCGCCTTCAACATATTTTAAGGGGCAAGGCAAAGCTGGGGCTCCTCTCACTTGTCTGCATGACAGGCTTGGAAATTTCAGTCGTCAATCTTGGTTGTGAAAACACTGGCAAGCAAAACCCAGGGTACTGTCCTGGATGCCAACCTTTCCATGCAGATATTCCAGAACTGGGGCTGCTTCATACCAAGACTCAAGGGCCGCCCAAGAGCTCTTGCTTGAGCCCCTCTGTCCCTTCCATTGGGTTTCCAGACCCGCATCAGGGCCAATCGCAAGTCACGGACTGAGGAGAATCCCCACAGGGACAGAAGGACCGCAGGGCTGACTTGGAGGCCTGCCTGGGCGTTCACCGCTAGAGCGCAGGGTGAGCTGGCTTGCCTTGCTCAACTTCTCAACGCTTGAGCAGGGCCCCTGCAGCCATCCAGTTCTTTCCTCTAATGTTAGGACCAAAGCAACATGACTGCTTTCCCTTTATCATCACAAACACCACCCAAACCAGGGGCTTCTATTCTGTTCTAGGCCCTAGTCAGGCCAGGGGAAAAGGCTCTGTAAGACCCATCCCTGCCCTCAGACCCACCACCGGCTTCACGGAATGCCGTCTCAGGTGGATGAGTTTGTAATCATGACGACGGTATTTACTGAGTCCACGGGTGCCAAGTGCTGCTTCTCAGGCTAATTTTATATACTAACTCATTCAATTCTGCCAAAACCCCATTTAAGGACATGTTCTTTTCATTCTCATTCTAGAGAGGAGGACACTGAGGACCTAACAGGTCAGCAAAGTTGTCAGGTCACACAGGTATGAAGTGATGGGGCAGGGTTACCACCCTGGCGGAATAACATGCCGTTACTCCATTGTGTACATAAATACCACACTGCCGATCCACTTAGCTGGTGATGGAAACTTTGGTCGTGCCCACCTTTTGGCTACTGTGAATAATGCTGTTTGAGTCTTTGCTTTCAATTCTTCTAGAAACCACCAAATTGTTCCATCTCATCTTGATGGAGTGGAAGAAGTAAAGCCCAGAGAGGGCCAGTCGCCCAGCAAGTGAGGGGCAGCACAGCAGGCTGATTAAGAAAGTACCCTTGAAATCAGATACATGCCATTTGAATCTCAGCTCTGTCACTCACCAGCCATGTGCCTTTGGTAAATTACATCAAATCATAAAGCCTGTTTCCTTCTCCATAAAAGAGTAACAAAGACTCCACTCTGGGTTGATGTAAGGATTAAATGAGAAGATGGACTAAAGAATTTAATGCAGAGCCTGGCACAAAGTCCTAGCTCAATCAAGAGTCATGAGGATTACTTTTAGTTTTATTCAAATTCTTACTCTTATTTCTGGAGTCAGGCTACAAGCTGAAGGAATACCAAGTGATGACATGAGGTTACCTAGTCATTTCAAAACCAGCACCCAAACAGAACAGAAAGTGTCTCCATGGCATTGGAGGGAAAAGAGTTAAGCATCATGGTCAATGGAAAACATAATGGTGGAGAGGTGAGGTTTCACTAAAGAATCCAGTGACTAGAGTCAAGAATCTGAAAATGGCAAGGGCACATGTCATCCACTCGTTGGCCACCACAGTGGTTTTCACCAGTCAACATAATAACTGTCTCCAACACGTGTTCTTCCATTGGGCCTGGAACTCATCCCCACGCATCCAGCACATAGAATTTATTGTGTGTCATTTCTGTGACTCAGAGATTCATTTTCTAACCAGGCTTCTGAGAGGGACTGACACCTGTTCTCCTCTCATCACCCAATTTCTTTTTCCTTCAGGCTCTTCTTCTAAACGGCTTAAGAAAGATCTCCTGGGATATTGGAGAGCAGGAAACTACTTTACAAAAATAAATGAGTACCTCAAGCCAACCTGCTGGTATTCTACTAAACGACTGCCTTCCAAAGTCACCCACAGCCAAGAGCATGCATGAGCATGTGCAGGCCCGGGAATGTTATTTTTATTTTAGAAATAAAGAGAGAATAAAGTGAAAGTCTATCCTACGCTGCAATTGAGAGGTGTCATGAGAACAGAAGATTTACACCCAAGACACAAGTGTCCGGAGACAGAGGTTCTGGTGCCTGGTATGAACCAGAGGAAGCGGGGGGCAGTGGGAAAGGAGGGGCTTGCTAAGAACACGCAAGGCTGCCACATATAAATCGGGCTGTCCATACCCTTTCCCAACCTCATGATCTGGGAAAGGGGTTAAGACTATCTCCATCCCCTGTGGACTCTCTTCCAGGCCTTGTTATTATTATTATTTTTTTAAAGACAGTGTTTTTCAAGTCCCAAATTCCTACCCATTGTCTCCAGGTTGGCCAGAGTGAACTTTCTAAAACATAAAAGCAATTAAATTTGCATAAGACCCTTCAGTAGCTCCCCGCAGCTCTTGGGATAAAGCCTACGGATCATGTCACCTTTTCCAGCTTCTCTCATCCTCCCAGCTCCCTCCACTCTCCAGTCTAGTTCCCTTCTTTCCTCTACCATCTAAAAAACTCAAACTCAGCCGTCAGATCCCAGGTTACATAACACCTCCTTCAGGAAGCCCTCCCTGATCCCCTGGCCTGAGTTAGGTGACCGCCTTCCTGGCTTCCAAAGTCCTCATAACACTGCATCCTGGCACGTGCCACATGACCGTGAGCTCTGAGAGCCTCTGGCACTGTGCTTGGTGCCATGTGTGCTAAATGCATATTTGTTGATGGAGCGGAGTTGATTTAGGGGCTGAAAGGAGATATTATAGATTCCAACTCTGCCCATCTATGTCATAGATTGAGAAATTATGAAAGACAACAAAATGCTTCACGGACAATTACAGGACATTGTAGATCCCCCCAGGGCCCACTGGCTGGAACGTGGGAGAGTGTGGGCTATGATGTGGACCATTGACCATGAGGTGCAGCGATGCCCAGAGATGTACTTACCAAATGCAATGGATGTGTCATGATGATGGGAGAGAGAGTTGCTGTGGGGGGAGTGGGGGGGGTGGGGGGGGTGGGGTTGAATGGGACTTCATATTTTTTGAATGTAATATTTTTTTTTTAAATGAATTTAAAAATTTTTAAAAAAAGATAAAAAAGAGTTTGGTAATGAATCTGAACTTCCTGCCTCTCACTGAAGGCCACACAGGGGTGGGGGAAATGGCCACAGGGTGGGAGCCTCCCACCGCTCCACGCAGACATCAAGAGACCCTGGGAGACACAGAGGCAGGCGCTGGCTCCTCCGAGAGCATGCTCCCCCCCACCCCCCCACCCCCGCCCAGGGCCTCAACTCTGCCCCACAGGAAGGGACTGTGAAACCTCAAGCTTTCGCCTTGAAATTAGAGGCATCTAAACCTGGAGCTTAAGAACTTTTGCCACGTATAATTATTGACCTGAGACATCAGTCACCTTCAAAAATTCTGTGCTGACAGAGGGCAAAAGAAAAGCGTCTAGAATATCAAAAGGTAAAGGGTCCAGATTAAAAAGGGAGATGCAAGGAGGGCTTTTCCCAAGTCACAGCCTTTAATTGACTCCAGTCTCTGCAGAGCACCTTGGCCTCCTTTGTCAGCCTGTGGGGAGACCGGCATGGGCTCGACTGACACCCGGAGCTCCCGTGGATCCGTGTGGGCTGCCAGCCATGTTTCGCAGAACACTCCCCCCCTGCTGCCATGCTGGGTGCCACAAGCAATCAACGTCTGGAAATGACAAGTCTGTTGAAAGGATGGCTATGAAGCAGGGGCACGGTTTGGAGCACAGAAGTGGAGGACAGTTTTCCCCTGCCCCCAAAGGGTAAGGCTCCAGAGAAGCATCTAGAATATCAAAGGGTGAGATCCCAATCCTGAGACTTGACAAAATCTGGGCCAAAGGCAGGCAGGCTGGAATTTTTATTCAAATGTCTGTTGACTGAATTCCATAGTCTTCTCATTTCTTTGGGTCCTAGCTTACCCATCTGTGAAGTAGTTCTAGAAATCTATAGGCATAAGACAAATCAGAGAAATTCCTGCAGAAAGCCTTAAAAATCAAGAAAGCTCATTCTGCATGGGGGACACAGGACATGGGGACACATTTCAACATCTTTTTTTTTTTTTAAGGTTCATTAGCACTTAACTTTTTTGAAAAGAAATACAAAAATGGACCAAAAGTGTTTTGAAAATTACAAATGAAGGCCATGCCTATCAGTCTATCAGAACACATAGGGCCCCTCCCATCATGGATGGCCCCCCCTCCCATATTCATCTCTCTGGTGGGTGCATGGGAGACAGTGGTAAGATGTTTTGTATGTTCAGCATGTCATTTAGTGTAGAGATTGCCATCAAAAGGAATGCCAAATGGAGAAATCAAAATAATAAATCTGTTTAACAACTATGGACTGTCATCTCTTGCTCTTTAGATTTTGTTTCCTTGCTTTTTTTATTCTCTGAATTCACCACCAACCCATGGGACTTTACTGAGAAAATCCCAGTCCTCCTTTGGTTGCTGGGCTGTGCTTATTAAATGTGGATGAATGTTAATGTCACCCAGCTCATTAATAATTGATTTCCAGCCCTGTCTCTATTTGCAGAGCAGAAGCCACTTAGAGTGTCTATTATTCCATCTCTGTGTGTGGGTCAAAGGGCCAAAGAGGTTCCACCAGGGATAACCTTTGTTGATGGCAATCACTATGACAACCCCACACATACCCAGCCTCAACTTAGACGCCTAAGAGGGTGCTGAGTCCTGCCCCACACAAGGAATGGCCTGGAGTTTACTGAGCTAAATGGCTGTATAAGCAACACTGCTGGCAAAATGTGATTTTTCCGTTTTAAATTTTTGGTCTTTGTTGAGCAGCATCGTGCTCTTTAATGAACACTTTTGGAAACCATCGTGGAAAAGGGCATTTTCAGATTCAAAAAACAAAACCCTGGTTTTCCTTCTGTCTCCTAGACCAAAAAATAAAGACAAGGTAAATCCCCTTCTGGCTGCTTTTAGGTCACTATAAGTTAATGAAACCTATATAATCCCATATAGTTAATTGTTTCTTTTCCACTCTACCAAAGGCTGCAAGCTTAGCCGGGAAGAATTACTGCTTTGCTTTTTTTTTTTAAATTTTTTAAAAAAATTTCTCTCCCTTCCCCCCCCCCCGCAGTTGTCTGTTCTCTGTGTCCATTTTGCTGCATGTTCTTCTTTTGTCCACTTCTGTTGTTGTCAGCTACATGGGAATCTGTGTCTCTTTTTTGTTGCGTCATCTTGCTGTGTCAGCTCTCCACGTGTGTGCGCCATTCCTGGGCAGGCTGAACTTTCTTTCATGCTCGGCGGCTATCCTTATGGGGCGCACTCCTTGCGTGTGGGGCTCCCCTACGATTGGGACACCCCTGCATGGCAGGGCCCTCCTTGCGCGCATCAGCACTGCGCACGGGCCAGCTCCACATGGGTCAAGGAGACCCAGGGTTTGAACCGTGGACCTCCCATGCTTCCTCTATCCCTCTACCCCTTCTTTGAAGATCTTTCCACACTAACTAAATTAATGTTTAACAATTAAATGAAGTCAACGGAGAATTTTGAAAAATCTACACAATTACAGATTGGGTGGGCGTGCAGAGTCTTTAATTTAAGTGGGAAATGTTTCCCAAATTATGGCCTGAGACCTCTTTGCTAATTACATAATTTTCTGCATCTGAGAAAACATAAGCTGAGAAAATGCAAACAGAATCACACTGATAATCAGAGAGAAAAATCTGGAAGTGGGTCCATCTATTATTTTAGAAAATGGAGCTACTAGACATATCAAGGAAGAGTGTGTAAAAGAAACACAATGTTAGAATTCAACGTGGTCTGTGAGATTATCTGTCCTATGTTTGCCAAGTTGAAGCGGGGTGTGGAATTACACAAGACCAGCATGGCCAAATATGTTTGGTAAATATGTCATCAGTGAAATATTTAATTTCACATTAATTGGTAAATGTTTCACTCGTGGAGACTTCATAAAGGCACATTATTATATTGAAGACTCTGCTAAGTCATGCAATGAAAAGACATTTCACCTCTGTTTAGTCCAGAATTAGCCAAATTTATATTGTGCATTTTAAAAAATTAAGTGATATTTATTGAAAAAATAAGTGAAAAATATTTTTAAATATGTATTTTAAGTAATGCTGCTTTTCGTTTGCTTTTTAAGGTAGGCAAGGGAGTAAAGAGTTTATTAAGAAACAAGAAAAGAAAAACAGTACACAACCCGACACGTGGTTGTGGGTGTACTACAGGTAAGATGGGCATGCGGCGCCCCAGCTTAGGGCGTTAATGCTGTTTTAATACACCCTGTGGGTAATCTTTGTTTTGTTTTGTTTTAAAACTTTTTAAGGTCCTGTGGCACCTGCGGCTCAGAACACACTTTGGGGGAAGCAGATTTGGCTCAACAGATAGAGCATCTGCCTACCACATAGGAGGTCCAGGGTTCAAACCCAGGGTCTCCTGACCCGTGTGATGAGCAGTGCTGATGCGCTCAAGGAGCGCTGTGCCATGCAGGGGTGTCCCCTGTGTAGGGGAGCCCCACGCAAAAGCAGTGCGCTCCATAAGGAGAGCCGCCCAGTACAAGAAAAGCACAGCCTGCCCAGGAATGGCGCTGCACACACAGAGAGCTGACACAGAAAGATGACGCAACAGAAAGAGACACTGATTCTCGGTGCCACTGACAAGAATACAAGTGGACACAGAAGAACACACAGCAAATTGACAGAGCAAGCGGGCGGGGCAGGGGGAGGGGGGAGAGGGGAGAGAAATAAATAAAAATTAAATCTTTAAGAAAAAAAAGAATATACTTTGGGAAATGCTGATTGAATCCCATAGTCTCATCTTATAAACAAAGACATAGAGGCCCAGAGAGAGGAAAAGATTTGGTCAGGGTCCACAGGGTGACTTAAGGGCTCTTTGGGGCTGAGAATGGTGGCTAGCCATATCCCTAGGCCAATGCTCTACAGCTTAGACCCCAATCCACACATTACGGCCCCCCGAGAGGTGAGGACACAGCAGTGAGACCTACACGGTCACACTTCAGGATATGATTGGGATGAGTCAATGAGCCTTTCTTGGATACCTTCAAAAGATTGTGACTTCAAGTAGAAAGAAGATGCACTTGGGGAATTGGGGTGATGTGCACTTGAGAAATCGGGGTGCCCATTACTAGAGAAGCTGCCCGCTAAGCATTCGTGTGACTCATTTCCCGCCTTGCTCTTCTCCTCTGCCCATAGCTTAGCGTGGTGAGAATGTTCTGGACTGTGAGTTAGGGGACTTGGTCAGTGTCATTTAAAGCATGCAACCTTGTTATAAAACGTGGATACTGAGGTGGCTGGCGGGTAGGAGTAAGAGAGAGCCTATCTTTCCTTGGGAGAAGAAAAGACAAGGTTTCATGAAAGCTCCACCACTGGCTTGCTGCTGGAGCTCAGGGCACGCCTTCTCATCTGTAAAATGCAGTTTCCCCATCTGCAAAATGAGGGAAGTGTATCCCGGCATCTTGGAGACCCCTCTCAGCTTTAACATTCTTTGTTTACTTCCAGGAGTCACTCAGAACTACATTCACAAACAACTGTACCACGAATAGCTGCTTTTTAAAATCAAAATCTTCTCTGTGAAAGAAATGTCTTTGTTCTTTTAAAAAGCAAAGTCAGTTCCGACCAGCCCCCCACAGTCCAAAACCTTATTATGCAAAGCTTCTGCTATTTCTGGGAGGTGCCTAGGGCAGTCCTGTAAGGTTGGGCTGTTCCTGTACTCCCCAGTGACTTCGAGACCCTCAGATAACAGCTTCTCTTTTTATAGTCTGGGTCCCACTCCCAGTAAAGAAAGGGAGAGGTACAGATGTGCAGGAGCAAATACATACATAAAAGTTTTCTTTGGAAGAGAGTTTTAGAAACTCAGAAAAATGAGTCCAAAGTTCGGGTTCAGCTCAGGTCCTCCTCCTGAACAAAAGTCCCCATTCCTGAAATGCTATCTGAGAGAAAACAATTTCATTCAGGACATCAAGCTGTGAAGTCATCAAGTTTAAAAAACATCAACCTCCCAGACTGCCATCTGTTATGCTAGCCACATGCAATGTACAAGGTTGCTAACTTTTTGGCCAGAACATCAAATTCCGTGTTTTCAGAAATACAGATGACAAACAACTTTACTTTTACAAAGACTTTAAGCCAGCCAAAAAACAGACCAGCTCCCCCTTAGGGCTCAGCAAAACAACAGCTTTGACGAAAGGCCTCTGATTGTCAAGCCACACCATTGGCGCTCGCTGGGGTCTAGACCCTGCATCTTAGCTGAGGACAGCCCCCGTTGCAGGGATGCGGAGGAAAAGCCACTGACTTTCCACTGTAAACAAAAGCTTGGAAGGGCTGTCCCAATTCTTGGCTCTTATCTGGCTTGTGCATCTGATTATCTCTGGTAAGAAAAGTTCACAGGACAGTTTAATGATCCGTGTGGAGAGCAGCTTTCATAATCTTCACTGCTTTCTCCAATATAAAAATTGGCTATTCCTCAGCACATACCATGCACAGCATCCAAAAATCGTGCAACTAAGTGTCTATACAATAAGGGTTGTCCAAAACATCAGACGAGGACTGTCGTGAACTTTCAAGTAGTAATCCAAACAAGAATGTTTCTGCCCCTGTGAGTGTCACAGATGCTGAAAACAGACAAGTCAATAAGCTAATGTTGTTTGAATCAATTCAGTCCAAAATAGATACTAAATCAAGTGGCTGGACTCAAAAGGGTTCCTACAATTTCATGCCATACTACTCTTTACCGGGCACTGCTATGTGCCAGGCACAGTCAAGTGCACATCATCTTTAATACTCAGAGTGTTACCTCATAGGCAATATTTTAAAACCCATTTCATAGGCTGGAAAACTGAGACTCAGAAAACCTAAGAACTCACCCAAGGTCACAGGGCTCAAAGTTGGAATCAGGATTTGAATCCAAGTCTGCAAAGCTAGGTTCTTTCCGCTAGGTCTTGCTGAAAATACCAGTTCTCATTCTATTCAGTACAACTATAGCAGCGCTGCTACTTCCTTGTGCCACTTTAACCCCCAAATTCTGAGACTGTGGAAGATTGTATCAAAAAAGAGAACATTGCTCAAGATGGCAAACATGCGTCTTCTAGAGCACTGAATTCGGTAGGCAAGCCCTGGATGCCCGTGTTCACTCGGGCTCGGTGAAGAGAGAGCTGGGAGGTAGGGGTGATGCTTGACACTGGAGCAGCAGGTAGAGGCCTCCGATCACATACTTTCAGACTCTGACTTATGGGATACTATTGAGACCAAAATACATCTCCATCTCTTTCTCTCTCTTGCCTTGAAAAGGCAACAGAGACATAATGGCATCAAACTACTTCCCCAAGGATTTACTCTAGTGGTAAAACATCCAAGACCCAAAAAAGAAAAGATAGCACAGATCTGCTTTAATGCAAAAAAAAACGAAGAGCTCCGAGTGTTTCCCCTAAGCCTTTTCCCTTTTGCACCTTCTCACCGAGCATAGCTCCAGGCCACTCTTCTCATCCAAACTTGTGTCTGATTCAAGGTGACCCACCACTTGCTTTACAGTAGACCAGACATCTCTGGACTGAAGCAAACATTAATGTGCAAAGAGCTCTCCAAGAATCCTAATGTTCCACTGTGGCCAACGCGTACCTCCTTCTGCCTCCTACTTCCACCCACAAAACTTCTCGTTTTCCTACACAACCATATACAGTTACTCTCAGCTTCTACTCCTTAGAGGAGGGCATCCTCCAGGCAGATCCCTCCCAGGTTTTGGCCCCTGGGATGATTTCCCAGACCCCCCCCCCCCCCAGTATTCCTCCGCAAGTCTGCGCGGCTCCTTTCTCCTAGCCTGCCTTCTGGACTTCCCGTGCCTGCTGTGTTTAATCTGTCCTCCATGCGTCTCTGAACTCCATCAGACCTCGTCTCTGGGGGGAATGGGGGAGAAGGCTGAAAAAACAACAGGGGCTGCTGAGGAGTTGTTTGGGAGGGAAGCGGCAGTAAGGGCTCTCCACGCGTAAGCAGTCAAATATCTGAACTCCGAGGGAGAGCTGAAGGGAGACAAGGTTTATATCAGCCTGTAATATCGGGGGCCAGAGCTGAGACGAATAGGAAGAAATAAAAAACGGGAATGTTTCGGCTGGACATCAAGAAAAACATCCTGATGAAAAGGCAAGGCTCCCACGTGGGGGATGCTCTCGTAAAGATGAGTGAGCGGCCAGGGCACGGCTGCGCTCCCCGCAGCTCGGCTCCAGCGTGAGGCGGAGGGCGCCCGCGCTGCCTGGGGCGGGCTGCGGCCTCCCGCTCCCCGGCCTGGGAGAAGCCCTCGGAGGAGGGTCCTGGAGATGACCCAGCCAGTGGTCAGCCTTACCCCCAAAGTCTCTTTTTATTGTAAGATTCAAGGGGACACGTAAGCTAACTCAAGAAAACGGGAGTTTCGGGAAGGATTTAGCCGTGCGTGGGAGCTGGAGAGGTGTCAGCAGCCCGGGAAGCGGGGTTCTCCCCGCGCCTGCGTGGCTGTCTGCGCGCTGCGCCCCACGCCACGCTGGCCCTCTTCTACTGTGTCCTCAGCCTTCTGCTTCCTCGGAACTTGAGCTTGCACGTCGCGGCTGCGCGTCTCCTCTGCCACGCCAGTCTAGCAGCCTTACCTCTCACAGCTAATCACCTCCACCTCTCCACGTTCCTTCATTCGGCCTCCCAAGATCGGGAATCCTGCCTGGCCTGTTCCATGGGCTCCTGGAAGGTCAAATCAAGGGTCTCCATCCAGGTGATGCGGGGGTTGCCATTGGCTCAGCTGCCCAGCCCTTGTCCAATCAGGATGGCTGGGGCAGGGCAGCCCGCAAGGGCCTGAAGCCCGGGCAGCAGGAGCCACGGATGGGGGAAGCTTCCTTAGAAAGGGACGCGGGCCTTAGGCGCCTCCATATCTTCCTGGGACTCTCTCTCTCCAGCCTTAAGACACGTACCTCTCAATCCTCCGAGATCCATGCCCCAGCCCCCCCATTAGAGTCCTGTGAGGTCCCTTCCTAAGGAGGCACCCCTCCTGAGCTCCTCCTGCTTGGGTTGGGCAGGCGCTCAGGAGACAGGAAGAGGACACTTTCCCACTCACACACAGGGCCCCTGACTGGCCTCTGGGTTTATTGGGCCTCAATAACAGTCCTTTATTCCTGGCTGATGGGCCGTTTGTCCCCAGCTCACCCCACCCCTTGTGCCTTCTGCCACATCCACCCTTGGCTTCTGGCCATGAGCAGCGCAGGCCTTCACTACCTAGGATGTCCTGCCGCTTCCCCCACCCCGAATCAATCAGCCCGACGGTCCTTCCGTGATGGCCCCCTGGGGCATTGTTTTCCTCCCAATTCTCAGTCATTTAGGATAAATCTGGATTCTGAACTGTTTGCCACACACTGGCTTCTTGCTTAATATACATTTAAGATACATTAAAGAGTTCAACATAATAAGGCACAGTTTAAAGTTGAGGAATCCCTTTTTAGACCCTTACCAGGAGTGGGAAGGAGAAGAGTTGGAGGCAGGGGGTGGGCAAGAGGAAGGAGAGGGAGGGGAAGGGACACTACAACGATCACCATCATTCCACACAACAACATACAGATCTCTCCAGTGATGCCCAGAGAGAATGGAGTGTCTACTGTGTGCCAGGCACTATGACACCGAAACCTCAAAGAACCCAAGGAAGTAAGATCTAGCAGTATCTCTATCAAACAGAGGAGGAAATATGTCTCAGAAAGTTTAAATGGCCTGCCCAAGGTCTTGCAGCTAATGTCAGGCATGAGATTTGGCACTCAGTCTTTACGAAAGATATATACTTTGGTAGTTGTCATCATTACCTTACTGTCATGCAATACATATAACAACTCTCGCTTTTCTCATCTGTTGTTGTACATTCATTTGGTTTATTTATTTATTTATTTTTATTTATTTAATTTCTCCCCACCCCCCGGTTGTCTGTTCTGTGTCTATTTGCTATGTCTTGTTTCTTTATCCGCTTCTGTTGTCGTCAGCGGCACGGGAAGTGTGGACAGCACCATTCCTGGGCAGGCTGCACTTTCTTTCGCACTGGGCAGCTCTCCTTACGGGGTGCACTCCTTGCGCGTGGGGCTCCCCTACGCAGGGGGCCACCACTGCGTGGCACAGCACTCCTTGTGCGCATCAGCACTGCGCATGGGCCAGCTCCACACGGGTCAAGGAGGCCCGGGGTTTGAACCGCGGACCTCCCATGTGGTAGACGGACGCCCTAACCACTGGGCCAAGTCCATTTCCCTGTATATTCATTTGTATTGTTGGTTATCATTTTCTGGCTTTAGGGGTGCTTTCTCCAAAGGCCTTTTCCTCTCCCATCTAATCAATCACCAAGTCCTGCTTTTATCTTCATAATATCTCCGGAAACCAGCCCCTATTTTCCATCCTTACTGCTGCAACCCGCGCTTCTCTCTCCAAGACTCCGGCCATGGTTTCCTAATGGGCTCCCAGCCTCTAGTCTTGGCACACTTGCCATTCACATGCCAAATGGCAGCCAAAGGGCTTGTTCTAAGAAGCAGACCTACTTATGTGACTTCACTGAGGAAGGCTCTAGAAGGAAGGCGTGGTAAGAAGCAGTGGCTCCCAGGATTTGCAGTGAACGCTGATGTCCTGCCTCTCTGCAGAGCTACAAAAGGCAACAGGCTGCTGTGAGTGGAATCAGGTAGAAAGCTGGGTTGTGGGAGCTCATCATACCTCATAACTGGGGAAGAAGTGCGCACCTGAGGAGGACCTCATCCCCTTGGTGGGACTCCCGGGCTACTCTGCACCTGCCGGTAACTGTTCTCACTGAGAGGCGCTCAGTACCAGCAGATTTTTGTGCTCCAGGAAAGTTTGGGCATTTGTCACATGAAGCTGAAACAGAACCCAAAGAGTGCAAAGAATAGAATGGGAGTGAGGACTAAAAAGAAGCAAAATAGAATAGCCCATGTCAAGCTGGGCTCACATCTGCTGTGCCGAGGTATGGCCCACTGGGCTAGGGCTGCCGGAGTGCAAGGAGTGTGGCACAGAATTCTGGGGTGTGGTCCAGAGCTCAGTCGGGCTGGGCAGCTCAGAGTCCCGGGATGAACTTCAAGGGAAGAAGGAGCTAGAGCACCCCAGCAGGGGTCCTGAGTCCCCGCTCACTGCTTTCAGTGCCTCTCAGCACGTGCTGGCCCCTAGTGCACACAGGGGCACTCGATCATTACGCAAGACATGAGCGGATGGATGGAAGGTAGAACAGGAAGTGAGGAGGGGCCGTTGGCCAGGAGCTGGGCAACATCACTGCCTATGCAGTGTCTAGTGCTGTGGACACCTGGATCCATGGAGAATAAAATGAAAATAATAGTGGCAGCAGCTACCCAGGAGCGAGGTACTGTGCAAAGCACTTTACAGTTGTCTTCATTCCAGCCACCTGGGTGCACGGCTGCTCCTTCACAGGCTGGGCACGCTCCCGCCTCAGGGCCTGTGCCACCCTGTGCCCTCCGCCAGGAACAGTCTTCCCTTGCCCCTGTCCTGTCTTCACACCATGGCGCCTCCCAGGGAGACCCTCTCTGATCACCTCTTCACCTCTCCGATCACCTCTTCACCTCTCCGATCACCTCTTCACCTGTTCCTCACACACTCCACCTCCTCTTCTCTGCTCCATTTTCCTCTAAGGCCCTGACCCCAGCTTCTGCCACAGGGCGCCATTTCTTTACATTACTTATGGTCTGTTTCCTCCACTGGAAGGCAGACCCCATGAGGGCAGGGACTTTGGACTGTTTTGCTCACTGCTCTATCCCTAGGGCCAAGCATGGTGTCTGATGTTGCTAAATGAACATGTATTGAGTGAACTTACTTAATCGTCACAATGATATAGATGAAAACCCGGTGTTGTGGCTGTTCCCCTTTCATAGATGAGGAAACTGAGGGCACCGCCTAGTGCAAATGGCCAGGAAGTGGTGGAACCTGAAGTGTTTGGGTTCAGTGATGTCCAAAGCTCTCTCCCCTGAGGTGTGAAACTCCATTTCGGTCCATGTCCCTTTCCTGATAGGAGGTGGACTCAAAGGTAGTTTGGGCGCTCTTTTTGGAACAAGAGATTGAATCTTGTTTTTCCCACTCAGCTCTCAGGGTCTGGAGACATACCTCCACATCGTTGAGGTTCCCTTCGCTGCAAAATGGGAATAATAGTGCAACTCTGTTGGGGTGTTGGCATGACAGCTGGAGGCGCTTGTAAAGGGTGTATCACAGCACCTGGGAGCAAATGTTTGCAATTTTCACTGCTGTCATTCCCCAAGGTTCCACTGAGCCCACTAGGTTTCCCCACCTGTGCCAGGCCCAGCGTCTGTCTGCTCCCACGGACACTTAGCCTCCTGGGAGGGGCGCGCCCCTGGCTCATGGCACCCTCGGGATCCACCAGGTCCTAGACGGTTCAGCCTCTGAGAGGTGGGGCGGGGCCCAGCGGGCCATGTTTGCAGCCCAGCAAATGCTCCTGGAGCCTTGTTTTTTGTTCTGTTGCTGGGCCATTTGTTTTTATAGCTTATCGTTTCTGCAGGGGGGCTTTGAAAGGCTGCCATTGCTCCAGTGGATGTTTCCGGTTCGCCTCCATCAAGCCACATTTAATGAAAACCAGTCTAAGGTCTTCTTTCTCATAAAATGTCTCGTTGCTGCTCCGGCAGCTCCTCTTTGGAAATAATGAAGACGAACACACACTCCGTGGGGTAGCACACAAATCCCTGCCAGAGGAGAGCTTTGCTCAGTCCCTGGGAAAGGTTCAGAGACCGGGGAGGGGGAGAAAAGCAAGTGCAGCCTCTAAGAGGGTGCAAAAGCAGTGGAGGCCCAGGAGCCCTAAACGCTGCAGGCCTGGGGAAGGGGGCTTGGGCTCCATCTCCCCTCGATGTGATAGTGAATCGAACATCGTACTGTTGAAAGGGGTGTTCTAGGAGTCCCTCAACAAACACTTGAGTCCCAGGGAAGTGGGAGTCACTGTCACACAGCAGAGCCACACAGCAGAGCTGGGAGAGCTGAGGCTGAGTTGGGAATAGAAGCCAGTTCTCTGCGTCCCTCCAGAGCTCCTCCTGCTCTGCAGGACCTCAAGACACAGGCCCGGGGGGCTGTCAGGCCCGGCCCGGGGGAAGCTGGATGAAGATCTTTTTCTGCAGGAGGGGGCAGAGGGTTCAGCAAAGCCGCTGGCGGCTGGCTGCACAGACAGTAGGAAGCCTCCTCTGGATAAAAGTACAAGGATTTCAGACGCAGGAACTTGGATATCCAGCTGAAAAACCCTGCCCGGTACTCAGGGCAGTTACCAGCGTTATGTGAACCCTCTGGACAGACATGCCACATGGGACATGTCCCCCAGAGTACAGTCAGTTGAAAGGGACCCAGTGCTCTTCTCCTGGAGATACCGTGACTTTTCTCTTGTCGGGTTCTATGTGTGGTCCTCACAGTTACTCCTGGTTTTCCCGCCACTCCATCTGCCACGCTCGCTCTCACTTAACTCATTCTCTTCTGGCTTGGAAAATGAGAGCAGAAAGGAGAGGCCTGCGACTTTTGTGGACTGACGTCTGTGGGTCAGAAAGGAGGTGATGGGAGTGACGGTGTCTGACTTCTGCCTCCAGTCCAGGCTGGCAAGCATTCAAAAGCTGTGTGCCCTTTGGTAGGTCTCTTGGCCTCTCTGTGATTCCAATATCCCAGCGAGGAGGCTGGTTTAAATCGGGAGTCCTGAGTGCTGTCTTGATCTGGACACCAAGAAGATGCCCATCCTAGGTTGGAAGTGGAAGCGGCTGTGGCAAACTGGGAAGAGCCCATGCAGCAACTAAAGGGGCAGCCACCTCTCGGCTGTTTTTCAGAAATGGAGACGCGCAGTGGCCCGAGCCCCCGTTTCTCAAGAGAACCCTGTACCCTAGGTTTGTATGTGAACTACCCAATTCTTAAATCTTGGCAACAATAACAGATGCTTAAGACACTGTGCATACAGGTCAAACAGAAAGCATTTGGTGATCTCTAGGTGGCTCCCGTTTTTAGAACTCTCTGCCCATATTTATTTATTAAAGAAAAGCAGAGGTGTGTAGTAGACACAGAACTGAACTTGGCCGCACAAGACAGAAGCGGGCGCACTGGGCCCCCCCTCTTCCTCAGGGAACAGATCAGCTCCAGTGTTTAATTTCTATGCCTATGAAATGGACACGCGGTGCCTGTCCTACTTCTGCATCCATGCGGCATGAGGGTTACGCCGAGACCCCTTTTGCAAAAGGACTTGACGAAGGGTAGGGTGCCATACCCTGGCTGTACTCTTTATTTAAAAATTCTCCTCCTCTCCACTGGGGATCTCGAGGCCTAATCCTGGAACTGAGCAGCCGTCCCCGAGGCTGCTCTCCCAAACCCAAATGCCTGAGACAATATGGAAACCAGATGCGGAGCCAACACCACCTTACCCCCCCCCACCCAGTGCTTTTGTAACTTTCAAAGCCATTCCACATTCATGAGCTCTGATATCACTAAACTCACAGCTGCCCTGCAAGGCTGTTAGATCAAGTACTACTACATTCCAGATGGGGAAACTGAGGCTCAGAGATAAGAAAGCCTGGACCAAGGTCCCAGAGAATGTAAGTGGCATGGGATGAAGTCCCTGCTGCCCCCTGGCCACCCCTTCTGAGTGGCCAGCTGCTTGCAAAGGAGACATCTTTCTAAATACTCACCTCGGCAAGCATTTAGGCAGCCGAAGCATTGTGGGAAATATTACTTTTAGTAGCAGTAGTAATAATGGTAAAAGCTGCTACCCCTAGCCACCACCTCCTTTCAACTGGAGAACTATTGCCAGGTACCCCCTGGGCTCCCTGTTTTCAGTTTCATCAACCCAGTCAACCTCGAAACCCAGGGCCGTCTTTCCAAAAGGCCCGTTGGGGTCCAGATCCCCCCTTTGTAACCCCGGCTCCTGGCCTGGCCTGGCCCGGCCCCCGCCCATCCCTGTAGCTTCCTTGCCCCCTTCCTCTGCACACAACTTGCAGGAATACTCGCCTCCTTCCCTCCATCTTCATGACCTTCGTACCACCCGCTCCCCCTCAGCTCCAGTGTCACTGCCTCCGGGAAGCCCCCCCGAAGCCCCCATCTTTGGCCATATCCTTCATGACAAACTCCCAGAACTGTGGGCCTTTCCTTCGGAGCCCTTATCACAGCTCATGACTATACATTTGGGAGTGTAATTATTTCATTTAGCTCCATCCTCTCCACTGATCTCTAAGCTACTTGAGGGGTCTCATTTCTTCATATTCCCCACCAGGAATGGTGTGCAGTAAATGTTTATTGTATCGATGCATAAATAAATACACGAATTGGGTGGCACCCACTATCCCATGCCACCAAACCTCATGAGGAAGGTACTACGAACTGTCCCTTGTTGCAGGTGGGGTGATGGTCTAAGAAGGTCAGCAATGTGCCCAAGGTCACACAGTTAGTAAGAGACAGAGAATTTGGCCACAGGTCTACCTGGTTTCCCAATGTTCATACATATATGAGGTGACAAAACAAACGTTCCCGTGATCCTCCATGTACCCACTTGGAGTCAACGATTATCAGAAGGTCTACCTTTGTTTTTGCTAGCCTTCCTTTTTTCTTCTCTTTCTTTTTCTGCTGCTAATGTGTTTGGAAACATACTCCCAGGTCCCATACCTTGATACCCCTACGTACTTTTGAATTTAAGCCTGCCCACGTGCAGTGTGTGCCCACCGCCTCCATGAGCTGGCTCCCAACCCCAGCCCTGAGAATCCGAGGGACCTGAGCTCTCAAAATGCAGAGAGGAGGCTTCCCACACACTGCCTGGAAGGGGAGGTCTGATTTCCACGACCATCGCCAGAGTCCTAGTGAGCAGTTTCTTCTGTTCTCCAGCGACTCTCCATTTAAACTGACCGGAGTCCAGGGTGTGGGTGAGGCAGGTAACAGGACTTGTATCTTTTACTCCAGAAAATCCACTCTGGGTTCCCCACGGCTGTGCATTGTTCTCATTTTCCTGTTGTGCCTGCCTGTTCCCCACCCCTTAATTGCTGCCCCCTCCTTCCTCCTGGCCCTTCTCATCCTCTCCTTCTCTTTCTCCAGCTTTAAGGGGTCTGGACTTTCACACGCCAGAGAAAGAGTCCCATTTAATCTATTGTATTTACAAGCTACATCAATAAGTTACAGGGAATCATGGGGGAAAATGTTCTTTTTTTGTGAAAAACCTCCATTATATGATTCTGTTCCATTAAAATTGTCAGATATCACTAACCCCATGCAGCAAATTTGGGAAAGAAAAAAAAAGAAGAAAAGGATCCCTGCAAATGCCCCTGCTGGTATGTAAGTGCCTCATTCTCCATCAACATTCATATCATTCCTGTTTGTTTACAAACACTTGACTAGAGTTTTCCTCTGGGAGGAGATAGAGGAACTTGCTTTTTGTTGCTTTCTAATAATCTTCTCTTTTAAAAAAAAATCTATTTTTTAAATTACCCAAATGGATTTAGGAACTAGAGTTTGAAACTGATCAACCAAATTCATTCTTTCCTTGTTGAATGGTTAATCTATTTGTAATCATTCTTATGCTTTAGGGTCATTTTATTTGGTTCTTATAACTTAAGAATTTTGTGGAACTTCCAGAATTTGCTATTTTTCTTATGATGGTAACAGCAGCAAGTGATTAAAATGCACTGAGCATGGTGCTCGACATCCTACAGTAATAATTTTGTCTAATCCTCACAAAAGCCCTATGAGAACACAGAAGTTTTGGGAGCTTAAGTAACTGGCCCAGGACACAGAGCCAGGAAATGGAATGCCAGATTCAAATTTCACAGCATCCTCAGAATTCTCATTTTCTAAGCAAAAAATAAGATCAGAGACCCTGACTGTCTCTAGCCGTCCAGTTGTCTCTAAGAGGTACAGATTTGGGTGACTTTTAGTTTCTTCTTGAAACTTTATTAAAATTTTCAAATCTCCTATAATGAGTTATAGAATATGGCTTTGAATAACTGTCTTGTGGGAGAAACAATGTCATCTTTCCTGGGTTTTCCAGGAAAGCGTGTCTGTCATGCTGTGCAAATACATCTGAGGGGGAATAACAAATCTTTGTGTTATTCTTGCAGGCACCGAGGTAGAAAGCAGCATTCTTGGATGCAGAGAGCGGGGTCATCCTGGCTGTCCAGCTCATCATCTGTGACAGCCAGGGAGCTCCCCACCTACCCTGGGCCTGGATTTTTCTCACCTGTGCAATGAGACTGATGCGTTTTGACTATAAATAATCTAAATGGCTTCTTTGCTGTCCAATATTCAAAGTCATGGTGTTATAAGAGACCATGATTTCCTCAATAGACAGATAGGATGTTTAGGTATTTTCCATCCTTTTATTATTATGGTTTGCAATACAGGGGTGCAGAGAGAACCCCCAAGGAATCAAGAGGCAGACTGTAGCTGCAGATGAAGGCCTGGGTTCAGGAGACACCAAATGGCTCTTCCCCTCCCCTGGGCTATAGAGGGTCTCAGGGTGCAGTGCTTTCCCCCTTCCTCACCCCACCCAGGGCGCACTTTGGCAGGCAAGCAAGAGGAGGCTCCTGCGAGGATAGCCTTGGAATCTCCCTCACTGAAAACCCAGTAAGTTGCGCGGTTGGGATTTTTCTCGCGGGGCCCCGGGTGGCCGGGCTCCCGTGCACATGCCCCACGCTGCACGCTGGCCTCGATTTACACCTGGAGGTACGGCCAGGCCAAGGGCCACCCCCGGCCTCCTCTCAGCGCCTGGGTCCTCAGGGCCAGGAAGCACCTCTCCGCCCGGGCTCCCCCTTCAGCCCCCACCTGGCCCTGGAAAGGAAGGAAGGGGCCCTTGGCTGCCATGAGGTGGGGCCCCAGGCCGACCCAGAGCCTTGGCTTCCAGGCGGAAGTTCACCAGCGGCTCTGGGATTCCACTTCCCATCGCCACAGCCAGCCACCTTGCGGGCGCCGGCAGCGGGTGGCGCAGAGCAAAACCAAAGCGCAGGCGCGGATAACAGGGATAAGAAGAATAATCCTAATAATCTGAGCCCTGCTGCTCTCGCTAACAGGACCATAAAGGGCATTTGTTTCTAATTAAACACCAAAACCCTAAACCTTTCAACTCTGCATCCCCAACTACTGTAAATGTTTATGGAAAATGGGAAATTCTCGTTTAATTCAAACCAGGCCAGAAAGGCATTTTCGTTGTCTCAACCAGGGGAGAAACGCTCTCAGGCCCCAGCTTGGGCACGTCTGAGCTCTACGTGAAGAAAGGCAGTAGACCTGCCGGCAAAGGCCGGACCCGGGCAGGCCTGGATGGGGAAGTGGCGGCTCCTCACCACGGACAGCCTCTTCCCAAAAGAGAAACGGTCCTCGAGGTGCCAGCATTGGGGTGGGTGCGTGGGGAGACCCACGGACACCTCAGGAACCCCCTCGGCTGCAGAGCCCAGGGTTGAGAGTGGGAGTCCTAGGATCAGCCCCCTCCTCCTCCCACCGCTGATCCTGGGCAAGGGCACTCTTGGGTCTCGGTTCTTCAAAGGCCATCGTGACATTGGAGTGGGACGAAGCCCCAAGCGTGCCCCTGCCCTCGGGAAGCTGATGGGCCAGGGAGAGCAGCAGCCTGATGCAAAGGGGCAGCAGTCACCGCTTTTATTCCAGCACGCTGGCTCTCCCGCAGGCCTGCCAGGGCCCTGAGCACCCTCAGCAGCGAACGCCCTTGGAGAAATGAACCCGAACACTGCTCCCTCAGCAGGTAGGTCAGAGAGGAAAGGTTTCTTCAGGAAACAGCAGCCTTTTCCATGGTTCCAGCACATCCGCGCTCACAGATCCGTGGACGCCTCGAATGTCTCTCCCCCGAGATCCCAAGCCGGAGCTCACAGCACACGGAGGCCACTGCTCTGATCGCCACGAGGGCTGCGGGAATTCCCAGGGCAGGCGGAGCCTCTGCCTCCTTCATCAGAGGATGGCAGTCTTCCTTGGAGACACACATTTCATCCTGGCTGAGAAAGATGGAGCAGGGAAAGACCTCTGGGCCTCACTTGACTGCTTTCCCTTCCTCCTCCTCAGCGGCCGGCGCTGGGGGACTTCCTCCGCAGGTCTTTGGGGAGGAGGGGCAGGACCTACAATCTGGGGCTGGGTCACCCCTTCTCCCTCTCCCTCGATATTCCCACTCTAACCGTGTCATAGGGGCCTTTTGAAAGCAGGGAGCTCCACCCACCCAGTCTCCCACATGCAGTCACATTGCTGCCCACTAGTAAATGAAAATAAGGCAGAGTAGACCGGCCAAAGGTTTTTGCCCTGCAGCATCCATTCACTCTATTACCCCCCGGAAGGTAGTCCCAAACCCCTCCTCTTCCACTTTCTGCCCACGGGCTCCATCCCCACTCCTGATGTGGAGCATGTGACTCAGGACTCAGCCTGTCCAGTCACAGTGTCACACTCCATGGAACACAGTGGCTGAATCGGCTCCAATGAGATGGACTGGGACAACCGAGAGAGGCCCTGAACCTGGAAGGATGCCAGTGGACCTGAACCAGATGGAGCCCGAGGAGGTAGCCAACGCGAGGAAAGCAAGGGCACAGGATGATGAGAAACCAGGACCTGACAACCTCATCTGAGCACCCAGACCCCACCACACCTGAAGGTGGGATCTCTGTCATCCAGTTCCACAAGTAGATACATTCTCTTATTTGCGTAAGTGATTCTGAGCTGGTTTTTCTTTCATTTGCAACCGAAAGAGTTGAAAAAGAGAAGAGCTGAATATAAGATGGAGAAGAGGCACAGACTATTAGCTACATCCGACATAGATTTACTGAAGCCCACTATGTGCTGGCACAGTGCTAGGCATGCCATGGGATACAGGACACAAACACACCCCCAGCGTGAGAGCTAACAATCTTTTAGGAGAGATGAGATATAAGCATGAGAGACAAATGCTGCAAGAAGGGGCCCAGGAGAAGGCTTCATTTGAGCACCACTTTGCGAAGAGTTGCAATGTAGCAAGCAGAATTTGGACTGGGAAGTGATAGATGACATCTCTGGCAGAGAGGTAGAGTTAACAAAGGTGAGGGGAAGCGTTCTGCAATGGCAGATGTCTGCATTGTCAGACAAGCCCTGGGGGAAATGGCAGGGGCAGACAGTGGGAATTTTGTGGAGTCTTGGCCAGGGCCTTCTTCCCACTTAGGGCACCCAGTGCCTTCGCCTCCATCCTGCAGCCATTCTGGCTCAAGTTCTGCAATCTTGAGCCACTGGGAGCAAAGTGTTTCATGGCAGATCTCAGCCGGCAAAAGATTCTAGCTTTTGCCTTTTCTGGCCACCCCTGGTGGGAATACATGATATACTGAGTAGTTACCAAATGAGCTCTGCTATCTCTGAAAGTTAATCAGCTCAGTTGACAAACCCCAAAGGCTGCTTCCAGCAAAAAGCCATGCAGTGTGGGCAGGAAATCCATCTGGGAGAAGATGGGGAAGGCACTCAGTCAATGTCTTATGTGGTCTGGCTAACTCACAGTCCTCTTTGCTTTCTGTGTTCGCTATGGCCTCCAGCCACAGAGCCTCTGCATGTGCTGTTCCCTCTTCCTGGACCACCATATCTATACCTAATCAACTCAACATCTCCTTCACATCACAGCTCAGTGGTCACTCACTTATGGAAGCGCTCCTCAAAGTCCAGGGCTCAACACCTCCTGGTGTAGGGGTTAAGAGCAAGGGTTCCAGAATCAGAACATCTGGGTTTGAAACCAGGTGCCAATGCCTAACAAACTGTGCCCTTGCTGTGCATCTATTTGCTTATCTGTAATCATAATGGGCATAATAGAGAGACCAATGATGGCAATAGCTTGACACATAAAAAACACTAAATAAACGTGGCCCATTGTAATGTGGTTTCTAGGACTTCAGAGTCCCATATTCCTTAGCTTTTCAGCCTCTTCACAGTCTTTACATGAATACAACTTAGTGTATTCACAAGATTCTGTGGTTAATGTCTGTCTTTGCCAATTGACTGAAAGCCCATGAGGCAAGGGTATGTCTGGCTCTTTCCACTGTTATATGTCTAGCACTTAGTGCACTGCCTGGCACAAAGCAGGTGCTTAATAAACATTTCAGCAGTGCAGGTATGAATAAATGCCTCCAAGGAAAAGAAAGGGATGTCACAAGTATTCTTGTAATTTGCAAAAACCCTGATCTCAAGATGTTGCTCCAAGTAACTCAGGAGTGAGAACTCAATGTTGCAAACAGCTTTGGTTTCAAAGATGAAGAAAACAGGTTCTAGAAGATGTTCTAGCCACCGAATTCCCCTTTAGCAATTCATTTTCTCCTTAAAAGTGGATATAAGGCTCAGAGTGAAAGTGGCCAGCCAACCAGCTGCAACAGTCTGAAGTTAGCAGAAGTTTGTCTGATGTGCATCAAATGACTAGAATTCCTCTTTTAGCATCTCTAACTCTTCCAGAGAAGTTTCTGGGTTTCTGACCTTTGGCCCAGATTTTAAATAATTTTATGTTTTGCTTTGCAATGCTATTGTCTGTGAGTTCACATGTTTGGGGTATGTTTCCAATATGCACTGCATACCACATAATGGGCCAAATTCTCCTCTGAGATCCAGGCTGGATCTCCAAAGTATGGAAAATGTTATAGATCTAGGGTAAACAGCAGTGTCCATGCCAAACTTTTCATCCACTGTAATTCTGTGGTCCTCCAGAAAGGACGACTCAGATGGAAAGGACCCAAACTGAACATGGTTTGTGGGGGATGGGAGGCTTGGGGATGCATTAGGCTCTCCCTCTGCAACATACGCCAAATTAGTCGTACAGCAAGTCTTGGAGAGACAGATGCGAAGGCTAAGCACTGGCAGGCATGGGGGCAGGAGAGCCAGGTGCTGGAAACTTCACCTTTGGATTTACCAAGGCACGCCGAGCCGTTGGGCGTTGGTTTTCCCAAGAGCAGGGCTTGGCTCCTGAGCCCCTTTCCTCTTGTCCCACTCGTGAGCCAGTCAGGCAGCACTGATTTCTCTCCATGGGTCTGAACCATGATGCTTTCCTACTCCAAATGTTCAGGCTCCTGCAAGGTTTTCTCTGTCTTTCTTCCTTACCCCAAAGAAGAGATCCTTTGCCTCTGTGGTTCTGAGTCCACGAAGCCTCCATAGAGTAGAGAGGACTGGACCACACTCCTGCTCCTACAATGGCAGCTTACAAGGAGGAAAGTGCCCGAGAGACAAGGAGAGGTGCAGGCACCTGCCCACGTACCCAGCCGACGTGGGACTAAAACCATAGCTCCAGGTACCCTGAAAGCTCGTCTGTAGCCCTCACTGTCACATGTAGCATGGGCTGGTTGGCTTAGACACGAAGAATCATTGGCTCATAGTTTGCAGCCTAGAAGTTCAAGCTCAAGCCTTGTCCAAAGCCCATAGCGCTCTGGTGGCAGCTTGCTGGCAATCAATCTCTTCCTCCAACACAGGAGACGGGTCTCTTTCCATCTCGTCCTGTGGTTTCTACATCTGTGTCCAAATTTCCTTTGCTTTTAAGGACTCCGGTCATAGGGATTAAGGTCTACCCTGATTCAATTTGGCATCACTTTAATAGGCTCTTCGAAGATCCCATTTACCAATGAGTCCACACCCCCAGGACGATGGGGGGATGGGGCTAGGATGTTAACATGTCTTATCGATTCAGTCCCCAACCCTTGCCAACCTCAGCTCCCAGCTCTGCGGTGTCCTAACATGTTAGCGCCTTTCAGCTCTCACTGTGTGTCTGTTAGTAGCCACGGCGTTAGAGCTCAGTGCTGGAAACCCAGCTGGTGAGGTCAGGCCACAGGTGTCCCCACGTGACCCGGCTGGTGAGCTAAAGTCCTCGTGGCGGTCTGCAGCACTGGGGTGGGCTCGGTTTCCAGGGGTGCAACCGCAGCCACGATGAAACTCCACCCAGAGGCCTCAGAGGACAACACCCTCCGTCTATCCATCAAAGTCCTCCTTGCCTTTGGCCTCTCCCTCCACCGGAGAGGGAAGAAGAAAAGAGCGAGAACAAGGGAGATTAATTTCTTTTTAATCCTTCCTTTCCAGCGAGGGCCTGACCCCGGGCTTGGCCTGTCTCAGCTCCGCCCCGAGCGTGGCCGTATTTCATGCCGAATCGTCAGTTTCCAGGGGAACGGGGAACCACCCCAGCGGATACCGCAGGCCGGCCTATCTCGCAGGAGCCCACAGGGGCTGATCAGACATTATCTCATCCATCCCACCCTCCAGAGTGAGGTGGGGGCAAGGCGGCCTTATCGTGGCTTTGCTGCCGAAGGAACTTCAGCCCAGAGGTGAGGCGCTGCCTCTGCGCCGCGCAGTGCCAGGAGCCAGGCTGCCTCCTTGCCTGCCCCCAGGTGCTTCTGCTGGGGCAGGACAGCGCGGCGCTGAGGAGCTCTGCAGGCCTGCCCTGCTCAGCTCCGCTGCTGCAGCCCACAGGCCGCCAAGGAAAACGAGCCGGCGTGGCTATGTGCCAATAAAACTTTATTTACAAAAACAGGCAGCGGGCTGGCTACAGCTCACAGGCCGGGGTTTGCCCACCAGTGACTTAGCGTAAGGCTTGATGGAGACAGAGCTCCTGCTCCAGAAATTATTTTAGACTATTAGGTTGGAGCAGGGTTGCTCAGCCTCGGCCCCGTTGACATTCAGGGCTAGACAGTTCCTTGTTGCAGGGGCATGTCCTGTGCACCGTTCAGGGCTCTCTACGCACCGGGTGCCAGGAGCACCACCCTCGCAGGCGTGGCATTCAAAAATATCTCCAGGCATTGCATATGTCCCGGGAGGGGCCAAACCACTGCTGGCTGAGAACTGACCGAGTTGGAGGGAGCTTAGAGCGACCCTGATGCTCGAGTCCTTGCAGTGGGGTCCCTGCACGGGCAGGCCGCAAGCCTCAGTCTGCACACCAGCAGGAAGGGACACTGGCACCGCCCTGTGGCACAGCCACTCCACCTAGAACCCATTACTTAAAGGAGCACTGCGGCTGCTACCTGCTGAGCCCCTCCTGGGCCGTCCTCGGTGCTGCGTGCTTTGTGTGCAGTATCACGACAGCCCTGTGAGGTGGGTCCTACGCTCCCCTACATCGGCACACAGGTAGGTGGGCCCAAGGACACACAGCCACAGGGAGAGGCCAAGGCTCGAATGCCCGGCCTGTCTGTTCAGGGACTGGGAGCTCAGACCCTTAGCCACAGAGACATTGCAGTACTGACGTCCTCCTTCTCTGCCGGCCGTCCTCACCCAGGCTTTTCCAACACCGGTTGGGACTGCCGCCAGTCCTTGGCACCTGAAGTCTAGCCTACCCTCCAGAATGGAGACTCGCCCACTTTCTGCTCTGCGCAGGGCAAGGCAGAGGTCGAGCCAGACTCCTCCAGCTCCACACTTACCTGCCTGGCTCTGAGCAAGTGGCTCATCTTCCTTCAGCCTCAGTTCCTAGTCACTGAAATGGGGGTGCTAACTGTACCGCTCTAGAGAGGTGCTGGGAGACTGAAAAGATAACAGGCTAAAAGCTTTGCAAACCTTGAAGTTCAATAGTAATGTCAGTTTGCCACTGCTTGGCTGACGGTCTCTTCCTCTAGGGTGGCCCCTGCACTGGGACTGGCTCCCTCTCTAGCCTCTCTCTCTGTTTGTGCTTTTTGTTGTGGGTTCTGGGACCTCCTACCCTTCTGTGAAGCTCCTTTAGGACCCTTTGCAGCGTGTCAATTAGCTGGATTTCAGCTCCCCCCCTCCCCGCCACACCCTTCACCCCATGTCTGCTTTTATCTTTTGTAGATAATGAGCCTCAACTTGGGATTCAATCTGTAACATGGGCTTAGCTGCTAAAATAGAGCTAGAAACCCTCACTCCAGGGTCTTCCTCTCCAAGTGTGGTCCTTGGACCAGCACATCAGCATCACCTGGGCACCTGTCAGATGCACAGAGTGTCAGCCTCACTCCAGACCTATTGATACGGAGTCTTCACTTTAACAAGATCCCCAGGTAAAGATGCACAAGCCAGGCAAGAACGGGTAGCTCTGCTCCAGGGCCCCTCTGATGCAGAGATGTACCCACCTGGGAGGCTGTTGCCAAAGAGCCCCTGCACTAGAAATGTGGCACTTCCTTGTGCCACATCTGGGAAATCCGGAAATTTCTGTAAACTGCAACAGTCCTTATTCTAAGGGCATTGGTCTATTACATTACTGTGGCAGATTAACAACGGGCATGGGAAGTGGGGTTCATTTTCCTGCCCAATGAATCTGGGCTGGCCTGTGACTGCTTTACCAAGAGTCATGGAAATGGTGCCATGTTGTTCTTGGCCCAGCCTTTGAGAGGACTGATGGCTTCTGCCTTGGGCTCTTGGAGACCTAAGAAGGCACGTGAGGAATCTGACTACTCAGATACCGAGACCAGAGGGGAGGCTCTGGGAGTGCATGGAGAAGAAGGCCTGGCTGAGCCCAGCCTTCCAGCCATCCCTCCCAATGCCCCAGCCATGTGACTGAAGCCACCTGGGACTCTCCAGTCTATCTTGGAGCAAGATTTCCCAGCTCAGCTCTGACGGAATTCCTGACCCACAGCAGTTTGAAATACCATAGGAATGGTTTTTCAGCCTATTAGGTTTTGAGGTAGGTTTTTATACCGCAAGAGATAACTGTAATAATTACACAGAAGGATGAGGAATATCTATATTTGGTCAAAAACCTTAACAACACACATTCAAAAAATGATTGAAAGGGAACCAAAAGATGGGAAACCACCACGTGGTATTTAAGTCACTGACTTTGCAGGCTGCAGGTCCATTGATTCTCTAACATGCCCTTCCTGAGCACACTGAAACTTGCCTTCCAGCAAGATTCCGAGTGGTGGAGGAGACCACTCTGGAGCTCCTCCCCATGGCTTAGGATGAGCAACTGGAACGGTGGGCTTGTCAATGTGTCAGTGACTAAACTTAGCTTCATGAGTTTGGGCAGATGATTTAGAAGAAGTCAGCATGTACCTAGTAGAAAGTTCACCAAGCTACTGCTAGGAGAAGAAGAAGAAAGAAGAAAGAAGAAGAAAACTTTGGGCTAGAAATCAGACATCCTGGGATTTAGTACCACCTCTATCACCTTGGAAGATGACCAGTTGTGTGACCTTGGGCAAACTCCTTCATATCTCTGGTTTTTCTTTTGTCCATAAGTTAAATTATGGGCTTGCACAGACTCAGAGGTTTTCACATCTATTTCTTGGAAGTCCATAGTAGTTCTTCAGATGCTGTGGGTGTGTTTATGTGGGGGATAAAGAGCAGGACTCTGAAAATTGGGCTTTGGGTCCTCCAAATTCCACCAAGCAATTACTGGCATTTCCCTGAATATTTCATTTGAAAATGAAAACTAAAATCATGTCTGAATATCACTAGTCTTCATGATTTGTAAGGGTCCTTTTAGAAGCCTCTTCTTTAAATCTTATGCCCCTAACTTTGATGGGAGATAGATGGAAGGAGGCATTCTGTATATCTATTTACCCCACTGAACCTTTAAAAAAAGTAGGTATGGTAATCACCTCTTCTTTTTTCCTTGACAGTATCCATCCCCTTTCTTCTAATAATAGCACCCCAAATTTCCTTTGAGAAACCACTCCTCTTCCACTCTCAATCAACATCCTTCCCATCTAGGTGGGAGCACATGAACGGAGCTATGCAATCAAAATGCAGCATCCCCCTGCCAAGACTTATTATTCAGTGATGGATCCCAATGAGACTCTGAGCAGGAATTTGCTGGAGCTGTCAAAAATTGGCCACCTATTTATATAGTTCCTGCATGGGTAGGATATCAGTGGACAGCAGCCATCTTGCCTCGACAGGATGAAAACCAACTTGAGAATGAAGCCAACTGAGAGGAGAGCAGAGCCAAGAGATGGAGAAAGGCAGCATCCTCACAACATCATTTGAACTGCTGGATCCAGCTATACCTGAAGTCCTTGGACACTTCTTCTTATTTAAGCTGAAAAATCCTCCCCCCACCCCATTTTTTAAATTAAGTCAATTTGAGTTGGGTATTCATTACCTAAAGCCCAAAGAATCTCAATTGATAGAATAAGTAAATACTTAATTGAATCTGGGAATGTCATATGAGAAAAGTCTAAGTGTTCTGTATACCCTGCCTGGAGAGAAAGCAACCTCCCAGGTTGGTGGCCTAAAGGTTTGTGCAACACCAAAGAATGCCAAGTTCACCCAACCAGGCTACTCTCCTATCCCTTTTCTTATTTCTTTTCAGCTACATCTTCTTTTATGGAGCTTGTCTTTTTCCAGCCAAGACATCCAATGCTATATAGGAAGACATTTTTGTCCATGCTAATACCTGTGTTTAATTTTTTGTTGTTATTTTAAAAAATGACGATGATGTTACAGCAAATGAATGTTGGCAAATTACCAACTGACAGGCGTAAAATTTTATGAACACGCACATTCCAAAGGAATGTGGAAATAAGCCATCCGCTGCAGTCCAGTTTGGCAGAAATATTACAAAAATATAAGTTTGGCGTATATTATAATTCATTTAAAGATGCTTAAAAACCCATCCATCAACCTTACACAGAAGGTCAAAGAAACATACGATTCCTAAGTAAACAATAACTGATGTCAAAGAAGGCCTGGGCATTGGCCCCAGATCCAAAGAGGATGCACACATGTGATGAAGATGATGGCGCAGCTTGTTTGGAAGGCTGAGTTTTGAGAATCTTAATGAATATTTAAAAAGAAAGAATAGCCACCATAAGCAATAAGTAGGGTAGCCTGTTTTCCCCAAAATGGCTGTCTGAATCCTCCTCAGAGAGACTTTCATTACAGGACTGAGTATGCAACCTTAGATCCTTTATTTTCTGAGGCCCATGTCTGTAAGAGGAGGAAAAAGAGTACAACAGGTTGTTTTTGCATTTCCAGCCTCCCTTCCTTCCCCACCTTGTCACAGGCTTGGTAGGCATGACTCCCTCCCTCGCAGTCCCGGGAGGAGCCCCTGCCTGGGACCTGGCTGTTGGATTGCTCCACTCCTGGTAACAGTGACATGTCAAGGATGGGCAAGGGTGCCATAACACCTGAGAAGTGAACACACACAGAGACAGACTGACAGAGGCAACCATCTCCCTCCAGGATGCTGGGCCAATAGGACCACGGAACACGGAAAAGTCACTACATTTCCTCCAGCCATATAGAGAAAGCGTCCTCTACAAGAACAGAATGAGGCCAACGTGCAGAGAGAAGCAGAGAAGAGAGAGAACACAACAGGGGCAGGAGAGATAGAGAGAGACAGGCAGAGAAAGCTGCGATCTGGCTGTGCCTGCTCACAGAACCATCCCTGCCTGGACTTCTCAGACACACTAGCCAATAAATATTCTTTTCAGCTCCGGCTAGTTTGAGCTGGGCTTCTGCCACTTGGAATTTTGACTGATACAGTTACTCACAAGATTTGCAGCCTGATTAAGACCATAAAAAAAGTTGGACAAAGGGGAAGGATGACATGGTTCTTACTTCAAAGGAACTCATAATCAGTTGCATTCAGTTCAGTAATGGCTTGCGAAGCATCCATTCTGTTCCAAGGCCTGCGCGAGGCATGGGGGATTCCAGATGAATATGACATGGGTCCCAGTCTAAAGGTCTCCCTGTCCTGCAAAGAGGTGGCTTTCTTTTCAGTGTTTTGAAAAGAGGTAAAATTTATGGCTATTTTGAGCCAGCAAGGATACCATTCTGTTCTCGAAGAAGGTGATCAAGGTCCAGGGGATGAAAAGAGTTGGTGGATGGAGCCTGGGAGGTCCAGGTTTAGGGTCTGGGTAGAGGGTAAAATCATGAAAATGAGATCACAATCTGTCCCTGCTTCCTTGATGTATGCTAGTCCCACGATTCTAGATGGCACTTTTCCCCCAATTGCTAACCATTTTTTGGAAACTGGGATATGGCCTATAATAAGCTGCCTAACCTCTCGAGATTCAATCCTCTGACTGCAACATGGGAATAATGATCCATGCTGCAGGATTATTGTGACAGAAATGCTGCTCATTGCCCACCCCCATTTCTCTTCTCCATTCTTCTTAGTTATAGGACCTGTGATCTTAAATGGGCACATGGCTGCTAGATAACGACTATATTTCCCAGTTTCCTTGCAGCTATGGGTGAACATTTGTCTAAATTCTGACTAACAAAATATAAGCAGAAGAGCTGGATGCAGTTTCTTGGAGGTGGACATAAGGGAAGAAGGAGCGCCTGTGTTTACCCTTTACTCCGCTATCTAGAATACGGCCAGAAGGCTGGCCCTGGAGCAGATATTTTGAATCAGAAGGAGGAAGCGTTTCCTAGGACAGGGATCCGTATGGGTTTTCTGTAAAGGGCCAGACAGTAAATATTTTAGGTCCTGCTGGCCCAGTGGCCTCTGGGGCAACTCATCAGCTCTGCGCTGTAGCACAAAAGCAGCCACAGGTAATACGGAAATGAATGAGCCTGGTGGTGTCCCAGTAACACTTTATTTACAGAAACAGGTGGTGGGCTCAGGCGGGAGTTTACCAACCCTTTCCTAGGAAGGCCGGGCAGCAAGTTAAGGAACCTGGGTCCCTGAGGACATCAGGAAGTCGCTTACCAGGACACGGCCTGCCAGAAACAAAGCGTTTCACCATCATTTTAGAATTTCTGTCATTTTTAGGCAGTTCTAATTCTAATTAAAATAGCTGTTTGAATGAATAAGTGGAAAGTATCCAGCATAAATATTAGACATGTGGATACTGAATAAAATGGAGAAGTGGGGCATTTCATGCTAACAGCCAGACACCTGTATACAAAACAGCTTTAACCTGCTCTCAGGTTGGGAACTTGGTGGCTAACAGGTATGCAGCGTCTGCCCGGGAAAAGAAGGAAGGCATGTGGGCCCCATGCAGAGAGCACAGCACATCCCTCCATCTTTGCGCGCCCCTCTGCACTGGGGTGCGGCGAATCCACGCTCGCGTGCTGCACGGCGCTGGGTTCCATGGGCTGCTTTTCCTTCCCAGCCCGCTGAGATGCTGCCATCAGGACAATAATAAAGCACTTAGAAAGGAAAAAGTGCTAAACTTTATTAAACATAATAAAAAAGATGTGACTGCCAAGATCCCCGTAAGCCCACTTGGGTTAGAGCGCCCAGGCCGGGCCGTAAGTCACCCTTTGGCAACCGAAACCACATGAAACACAGTGTTGAAAACTTGCTAAATCATTTGTCACTCAAAAGCATTTAAAATAAAATACTTTCAGAAATAATCATCTGATTTCCGCCTCTGACCCGTGGGCTGCACTGAGCTGGATGTAAATACCCTGTCTTCACAGGCACCGGCAGCAGCAACCGAGAGCAGCGGCAGTCAGAAGTCTTTTGCCGGCAAGTTTCAAATCTAAAAAGCACATTTCTTTCAAATTCCAAATTTCATCGTGTCGCCTCAAATTATTACAACTCAGTGGGGAGGCAGAAGTCTCTAACCCTGGGGGAAAATGCCCTTGCTACTAGCTTTCTGGTTCTGGATTTGTGTAGACCTGAACTTCACCTACGATGTTCATTCGCCGAGGTTCCGACTGTCGAGAGCATCTGCTCTAATCTGACTGTGTGCTTTCAAATCCTGGCCTCACCACTTACCAACTATTGGAGCTCTGGGTAAACACATAACTTCTCACCTGCAAACTGAGTTGCATTAAAAATTAAACTCATTCATCATCAGCAATTTTTGAGCACTTACCATGTGCCAGGCACAGTTGAGGTGCTAAGAACACAGTTGCATGAATTAAGTCTGGCATACTTAACTCAATTAATGCTTGCTAAATTTATGCTTATCGTTCATCATTATATATGTGTATATGTAATATGTATTCATGTGTGTGTTATACAGGTGCTGGAAATACAGAAGGAAACAACAGACCCTATTCTCAAAGCACTTGTGTATGAGGCAACACATAAGTACATAAACAAGATCCTTTCCTGTGGCTATAATTGCCAGGAAACAAACAACTAATGATGGAGAGGAATCTGTGATGCAGTGAACAGGTGCGCTATCAATCAGGGGAAGACAGCTTAACCTGGTGCCATTATATGCCGGTTGGCGGAGAGCACACCAGGGGGAAGAGCACACCAGGCGGGAGTGGGGGAGGGGTGCTGGGCTGTGCAAAGGCCCCGAGGCCAGAGAGTGTGAGGAAGAGACAAGGCCAACTGAGTGAAGGGGAAAGTGGCATAAGATGGGCAAGCCCCTCGTTATATGGAACTTTAAGCCCTGACAGGTTGATTCACATGAGAGGCGATTCCACTGGAAGGTTCATTTTAAAACCCGATCCTTCTGTAGGTACTCCATAGAAGCAGGGTGATCAGATGGGAGGTTGCTGGGGTCCAGGTGGGAGATGACGGTGGCCTTGACGGTGGCCTTGACTGAGTGGTAAATGGCAAGATGGTAAGGAACAGACAGGGGTAGGGCTGACCTATTGGGTGCAGGAGGAAAACAGAAGGAAGAGGTGGCGATGAGTCAAAGGTTTTCTATGAAGAGGACTGGATCTGGAATGAAGGGGAGAAGATACCGAGAAGGAGAGTTCCCAGAGGCTGACGGAGCAGGGCTCTGCCACTGGTGAAAGGCTGATTTGGGCTTTGAGTCATCACCATCCATGATGGAGGATGGAGTGGGAGATGGATTAGGTCACTCCAGTGACTGCTGGAGCAACAGACAGCAGCTTGGAAATTTTCCTTCCGGCTTTTACCCTCACAAGAGTTTTTATCACTATCTGGTGAGTTTCAGTGCTGGTGATGGTTTCCTTCTTCGGACCTTTCTATTCTGTTTCCTTCCAGAAGGTGGCTGTTTTCGGTGTTTTCTTCATTTCTTTCTCCAGACTAATTTTATTGCTCATAGCCTTCTCTTCAACTGCCTTGGCAGGGAGATGCAGTATATTAAAATAGTTATTCTTATTTTATTTTATAGCTCAGAAGAATCTATATTCATTTTTTTTACAAGTGCATGGGCCCCACTAGCCAAATATATTTCACAACAGTGAGTTATTATTGAGAGAGTAAGCTCATGTTCTCTTGGCATCTCCCAGAAGGCTGCCTCTGAATTGTGACGAATCACAGATGAGCACAGGAGGTCCACAGTTTGGGTCAGCTGCCCTGGCTTAACTTGGCAACACTTATAAACCTGGGACCCATGTGGTCTAAGCTCAAAGTGTGAGGAGGTAGGAGAAGAATCACCCAGCAACCAACCATTAGAAGGAACTTCAAACTTAACATGCCCCAAACGGAGTTCCCTGTCCTGCTCTTAAATTAGGCTCTTCCTGCCGTCTTCCCATTTCAGAGGGTGACACCTCCACTCATCTGGCAGCTCAGGCCAGATCTTGGACTTTTCTTTCTCCCACACTCCATATCCAACTTTTCAGCAAACACTGCATCTCTTCCCTCAAAATCCATCCCCAAATCCAACCACTTCTTACCACTTCCACTGCTACGACCCTGGTCCAAACTATCCACATCTCTTTTCTGGATTAGCCTTCCTGTCCCTGTCCCCAGTGGTTAATTCTCAATCAGTCAGAGGAATACCATCAAAATGAAGTCAGAGTATTATGAACATCTGCCTAGCACTTTCCAATGGCTTCCTGTCTCACTCACGGAAAAAGCCGAAGTTCTTAGTCTACAAGGACCTCCGTGATCTGGCCTTGTTTCCTCTCTGACTCATCTGTTGTTCTTCCCTTGCTCACAACATGTCACATGTCATGAACACATGCTGGTCACATTCCCACCTCAGGACCTTTGCACATGCCTCCCCCATTTATCTGCAAGGCTCACTCACTCATCTCCGTCGGGTTTTCACTGAAGTATTACACTGACACCAGCCCTCCCTAGCCACCCTACCTAAAATTTCAACCCCTGTTCGTCCCCTGCTTTATATCCTCTTTTCTGGCTTTCTTCTTCTTAATAATAAGCGGAAGCACTTATCACCAACCAACATTTCACATATTTATCTTTTTAAAAACTGTCAGTCTCTCTGAACTAGAATATAAGCTTGTGGAGGGCAGGGCTTTTGTCTGCCTTATTCACTGCTATACCACCTGGGCTTCATTCAGTGCCTGGCACATAGTAAGTGCTCAGTAAAATTTGTTAAATGTATTAATTAAAGGGTTTCTCTAAAAACTGACTTTTAAAATCTGATTTCTTTAAAATTTTGAAGGGCACTGTCTGCATATCAGTCAGAATATGCCACACTATGCTGTGGTGACAAACAACCTGAACATCTCCGTGGCTGTACATGGCAAAGTTATTCCTTGTTCGTGCCATGTGCCTACTGTGGGTTGGCAAGGGGTCCTGCTTCTTGTGCTTCCTTGGGCCCCATCTTGGCACACGCTTCCGTGGCTGGAGAGGCAAGGAGTGAGCACAGTCTACATGTGGCTCTTAAAGCTCTCGCCCATGAGTGATACTTGTCACTCTGTTCATATTTCATCAGCAGGAGCAGGCCATGAGCTCAAGCCTGACTTGAGGAGGAGGGGAAATAAAATCCCACCATGTGCCCAGAGTGACATTGGTAAAGGCCAAAATGACCACACTACCCCATGGGAGTCCAGTAAAATCCCCTTCATACTGGGCCCACCTCCCTCGTTGCACACAGTCTTTCCAGGACCTTCATCCCCCACAGCTGCTCCTGTACAACTCTCCTTTTTTCTCCAAGGGACAGCCCCTGTCCCAGGCCTAACTCTTCCCCCAACATAAGCACACACCATCCTCCAAATTCGGCATCACAGATGCCAGAGGTGGGATCCAGCAGCTTGCCCTTCTTAGAGGGTGGGGGAGAGAGGAAAACTCAGCTGGCAAAGCCAAAATCTCTTCAGCAGGCTGGCTGAGGGACAAGGCTGGAAAACTTCACAAGTTACTCAGCTTTGCTCAGTGGCACATGGCATCCCACCCACTAGCCAGAGCACAGCAGGGGCTGGTTTCCACATTAATGACACCAGCCTCTCAGAATGATCAAAGGAAGGCCTAACCCTTTGGCATTCTGTGCCTCGAAGGGATCTATTTAGATCAGGGTTTCTTAACAAGGCGGCTGTGAACTTGAACTGAAATTTAAAAAAACATTATTCTTGTGGGGACGTGTTGGTGCGGGTGTGATGTATTTATTTAATAATACATAGTATGGTCTGGACTTAGTAAGGGGCACGTGGTTTTCACCTGACTGGAAAAGGGGTCTGTGGAACAAAAACCGTTAAGGACCCCCGATTTAGATGATTTATTAAAAAGTGAATGGGCTCTATGATGGTTTACTTATTCCTCTTACTAGGGTTGTTATTATGTCAATCATTTTGTGAATACTTGAACCTCATTCATTCACTCCATATATGTTTACCACGTATCTACTATGTGCCTGCATCAGGCACACAGTGAACAAAACAAATAACCCTGCCCTCAAGGAGCTTACATGCTATCAAGGGTGACTGACAATGAACAGATAAGTAAGTTGCTACAGCGTTGGAAGGTGCTAAGTGACAGCGGGGGAAACAGACTCAGAGCAGAGCAAGGGTGGCTCTGGAATGCGGCGAGAGGTGGGTCTGCTGTTAGGACATGGCAAATATGGAAGGTGATGCAGGAAGACAGTGTGAACAGCCGGGTCCATGGTGGCCAGGCAAGCAGAACAGAGAACATAGTATTCCAGGGGCACTGTGGGTGGCTCTCATCACCCCCTCACCCGGGGGCCACGGCTTCTTTTTATCGTCTTCTTTACACAGAGTTCTAAATGGAATGGGTTCTCCATTTTCCTCACCTTTAATTCATCTCTCTTTGGGACCATTCCAGGAACTTCTGTGTAACGTGATTGAGGGGGAGAGGCTAAAAGTCACCTCTGGACCCACTTCAAGGAAATGCCACCGAAACCCCAGAATTCATTGCACTCCAGTGAGCAGGTACCCTTGTCTCCAAGGATCCAAGCAGGCAGCAGCCTCCTGACCTATCTGATTAAACAAATACACGCGAAAACCACAGTTGGCGGCAACAAAGGATTAAAAATCCCTCCATGATTATCTGGGCCAAATCTGAAGAAGGAATCTGCAGTCATTCGGATAACACATTAAAGTTGAGTGGCTGAAAAATCTGCAGAATAAGTCCAGTCCCTGAGCAGAAGGGGAAGGGAAGGGGCATGTGTTCACTCTGCCAATGGAGAGGAAAAATTTTAACGAGGGCAAGATAAGAGCCAGACGTGTGGAAATATTTCTCTTTGAGAATATTCTTTGTACCAATTACTCTTCAAAGATATCACATTAGCGTTTTTGGCACAACTTGACAATTAAATTAGACGAATGGTTTTCAATGTTTTTGCATCTGATGTGCCGAATACCCTTCTTAGGCTAACGTTTTTAGTCCATCACACACATTTTTAAAACTTTGGCAAGTCGTATAAACACTGATTTCAATTAAGCCAAGAATTGAAAAACATTCCACTATGCATCATTTTTTAAGCGACATGACAAATAATTAATTGGGCTTGATTATCATTTTGTGGTGCCCAAAGTTTGGGGATAAAAAGAAGCAAACCCAACAAATTTCTCCTTGTAGATGATGCCTTCCAAGAGGACGCCATTTCTTGTATTTGCTGACTCTCCTTTCCTGCCAAGGCAATGGTGCCTTGAACCTCCTCCCCTTTCAATTCCATGCCCCAGAATAGATCTTCTCCTGCTGCTTCTTGTCCCAGCTCCGTCACAGGCAGAGTCAGGCAGGAGACTGGTTTACTGGACGTGGCGGCATGAGAACAGGGTGGTCAGAGCATGAAACACGGCCAGAGGAGAAGCAAATTCCAGGTCTTATCTTTAGGGTTCTAGTTTCCCACTTGCTGATGTGACCATGCAACCTCACGAGATAAAGATTTCCACATGGGTTGTGAATCGTCTGGAACTGGAAGGTGGGCGCTGCCGGAGGGCCAGGAGGAGCCGCGGCAACCGGGTGCCGTGACCGAAGCACCGACTGGAAGAGGGGGCTACCCTGGAGGCCCTCTCCCCTAGGAGTTCAAAGCCTTCTGACAATTCACAGCCCCTGTGCCCAGAGAGGAACAGACGGTCTGTGGTCAGATAAGCTACCGAGCCTGGGAAATGATTAGGAAGTTCAAGGAAAACCCCAAAACCTTGGAGCTTTCCTTTTTTCTCTGCTCTTTCCACACTTCTGGCCCCTTTCCTTGCTTGAATGTTTTCTTTTTCTTCTCCCTTGACGTGTTCCAATTCTTAATCAATTTAGTCAATTGTGACCAACATCGATAATGAGGACTGATGCTTATGGGCAGAGGACTCTTGTGGGCCATCAGTGACATTTACTATCTACTTAGGAAAATCCCACCGAAGCCTGCCCTTCCCTATTTCACCCTTTGACAGATTTTATAACGACCAGGAATCTGATCTCTTCTTCCTCACTAGATGGAAAACTCAGTGAGGCAAGGAATCAGGTTTGTTTTGTTCATCACTGAACTCCCAGAGTGTAGCTCAGGGCCTGGCACATAGTAGGTGCCCAATTAATAGCTGTAGGTGACTAAACAAGTGAATGGCCCCACCAGGCTTCCTCCTGACTCAGAAGTCCATAAAAACTCTCTGGCTATTGTTTCCTCAGGCCGCTTCCTTCCTCACTAAAGAATCTCAAGTCCAGGCCACCCACCTGGGCCACAATCCAGGTAGCCCCCCCGCCCGGGGAGCACGGCTCTTCCTGCCACCTCAGGCTTGTGTGGCCACTGAGGCAAGCCTGGTGGCGCTGCGAGGGGAGATGGTGCGGGACGCTGAAGGGGCTTCGCTGGCTGCCTGTCATTCTGAGACATTCCAGCTAGTGGAGGGAACAAAGACAACCGCTGGCGAACATGGCCTTTTACGGTGCAGCCCTGGCAGCGCGTCAGGAACGGCCCAGAAAGTGGACGGGGGGCCAGGCAGGCTTTGTCACACATTTGTGTCCACCTCGGCCACTGGTCCTGCCCCTGGAGGCACACTCACTGGGGGGCCAGCAGGACGCGCGGGGGTCCCAAAGTAAGAAGGCAGTTGCCGAGGGGAAACTATACTTGCAATTGCCTTCTTCACACCCCCCTCCAAACATGTCCTGTACACACCGTGTGGACATCAGAAGGGGCAAAATGAAGCAAGTCTATGCTTGAATAACGTCAGGGCCACGTTTTGACCCCCAGGGGATATGTGGAATCTTGGAGAAATGGTAGCTAGTATTTATGGAGCAGTTCACTACATGCCAGGCACCCAGCTGAGCAGCCTGTGTGCGTGCGAGCTGAGCCTCAGCATAGTGCTGCCGGTGGGCTCTGCTGGTCCCTCTGTTAGATGAGAATGTGGAGTCTGCCTGGGGTGAAGGGATTTGCCCCACGCCAACAGCAGGTGAGGGGTAAGGCCAGGTTTTAACTTGTGCTACCTAACTTCAAAGTCTCTCCACACAGCCTCCCTCAAACATCCCAATTGTATAGAGTATTCAAAGCCTCAGCTGGGTGACCCCTATGGGCCTCAGTTTCCCTCTCTGTATATGAGGCGATGGCCCCAGATGGCCCAAATGGAGGGCTTTTGCTGCTCTACCATCTTGACTCAACAAGGGATACTGTATAGCACTGCAGGTTTGCCTCTGGGGGCTGAGGAAACCACAGGGCCTTTGAAGCTCCTTTTACAGGCTGTGTGACTCTGAGACTCGGAGGAAAATAACGGTCCCCAAGCAGATGTGACTCCAAACCCCTAGACTCTCTCCAGGTATTCTTTGCTTGTACCTCCTCCTTCCCTGCCAGCATCCTTGTCTCAAGGTAAACATGTCTGTTGTGGTGGAATTATGGGACTTGGCACGTGGAGGCATGGGTAAGACGGGCTTTGGCACTGGACAGATCTCATCTCCATTACTTACTAGTAAAATATTTTGCTTTTTCTGTGCCTCAGCAGCTGAGTGTAAAATGGGCACTGACAATAGTAATTGTCTTGCAGGGTTATCTGAGAACTGCCTGAGTGCTGCATTCAGCACGGAGCTGGGTCAACAGCAAGCACTCAGTACAGGCTAGCCACTAATGTACTCCTTGAACTGGATGATCTCCTCTGTTCTTTGCATGCCTCCTCTACCTGGAATGATGATGTGAGGAGCAACAGATGCAAGGGGAGTCACCACTGTGGGGTCCACAGCGGCCATAGGGCTGCTGTCAACTCGGAAGCTGGCAGCGAGCTGGAAGGCTGCACCAAGAGGCAACGTCATGGCTCACGGGAGGCAAGCCATAAAGGCACAGCTGGGGTTGGAGGAGGACCCATGGGGCCACCTCTCAGGTGGTCCTGCACAACTTTATGACTCCTATTTGCACAGCCGAAAGCTGGCTCACCTTCAGTTCTCCGCCTGCCTGACACAGCTGCCTGGACTGTGTGGACCCAAGGCTAGAACCTGCTGGTGCCCTCGTGATCCTGCCTCGCCTTCCACCCGCAGGCACACGGCTCCAGGAGCCACGAAGCCAGAGGCCCGAGGCACAACAGTTCTGTCTACACAGTTTTTTGGAGAGAGGAGGAGCCCTGAATTTCCATAGCTCATGTTTTCCTCCCTTTCAGCTCAGAGCTGAGAGGAGAATCTAGCTTACATGTCATGAGTGCACTGAATGTAATGTTTCTCCTTGTCATGAAAGAGCTGTTACTAAATGGAAGGGGCATTTTAGAATTGAGGGCAAACTGGAAGCACTACTGCAGGACTGGTAGCAGAAATAATAATTGCCGTTCCTCTGATTAGCAGCTACTTTGTGTCGAGAACTTAGGGAAGCCCAGCCCTTGGCATGTGCTGTCGACAGGCCCTGAAGGAGCCCCGGAAAGAGGGTCCTGTCATTCCCTTTTGACCAAAGCCTGAAGGAGGTGAAATGACTTGCCCAAGGCTCCTCATCTCCATAGCCAAAGGGCCTGGATTTAAACCCAGGCTGCTTGGATCCCAAATCCTTCTGTCTCCTCCATACCATTTGGTAGTTGCTAATTTTCTCTCCAAACGCTGCCCAAATCTTTGTCCTTTACCAAAGTCCTTTGAGGAAATGTTGCAATAAAACAAACTTTTATTATCCTCATCACCCGGTGGATGCATGAACCTAAAGAAGAGGATGCAGAGAACGGGCTGCCTCATGAGGAGTGGCCTCCTGCCACTAGACGTGACCAGAGGAGGAAGAGCTGAGGCCTCGGGAGGAGCTGGGGATACTGGTTCAAATCTCAGATTGCTCAACCACCTCTTGCGTGACTTTGCGTAAATCGCCTCGCCTCTCTGAGCCTCCATTTCCTCAGGATTACATGTGTGCACAATAAGGACAAAAATCTCAGAGACCGTGGGAGGAGTCCACGTGTCCATGGAGTGACCCCCATGTAGGCAGGCTCAAGCAATGGTGGCTGAGCTGATCCTGAGTTATCACTGAGGCTGGCCCTTCAAGCTCCAACGCCCACGACTTCTCTCCAGTGAGTCAGAGCATAGATTAATCACCACACATCCCCTCCAGATACAGAACACAGGCCGGAATGGGCCCTCTCATTCCTCGGGGGCCGGTTCTAAGGCCTGAGCTGCTCCCACCCCCCTGTGAGCGTCCACTCATCCACGGTGCAGGAACCACGTGTTAAAGGAGTGGTCATTTCTGGGTCCCTCTTCTGAACCCCTGACTCACTGAAGGGTGCACTCCCCTCCACTGCCGGGCCAATTCCAGGGTTCTCTGACCAGCAGAGAAGAGTGGTTAAAATTGGGGTTCCACAGCCAGGCTGCCTGGGTTCAAATCTCCACTGCCTCACTCTGACTGGCCAAAGTGACCTCTTGAAATTATTTAACATCTCGGTTGCCACATCTTTAAAATGGGAACATGAAAACAAAGCCACCTAGCTGGACTGCCCAAGCATTCTTTAGAGAGGATATGCATAAACTTGGTAGCACACAAGTAGATTATTTATCTGATTCTCACCAACCAGAATGTCCAGCCTGATACCCGACCCCAGAGGCCTCGCCCACTAATCAATCCTGAGCCTCCATGCTGCTTTGGTTCAAAGGTTCTCTCAACCCAGGGGCTCAGCACAAGGTGAGGGGAAGGAGCTTGGTCACTGTCAGAACAGGACCAGCCTAATTCTGCCTCCCAACACCCTTGGTTAAACAAGCCAGCTTTAGAAAAAAATCAGAGCAGCCAGGCTGTGGCTCTGCATTAGACACATCTGACTGCATATAATCCTCACCACAAACGATGAGGTAGGTGCTTCTACTATCCCCATCTGACAGGACAGTAAACTGAGACTTTCAGAGGCTGAGCAATTTGCTTAAAGGTGACCCCATAGTTAATAACTGAATTCAACCCAGTTCTGTAATCGCCCATATCCTTCACTTCTACAGAATCATACTCCAAGACCTAAAAAAACAACCACCAACATTTACAAGAGCCCTACCCATGCACTAGGAAGTAGTGGCAATTTATACATGTTAGCACAGTGAATAACCAAAATAATCTGTCAGGGGAAGTACGATGATGCCATTTTACAGATGAGGAAACTGAGGCTCAGAGAGGTGGAGGGACTTGAACACAGGCCTGCTAGGTGCCAGAGCTCTTGCCTTAGCCATTTTGCAGAGCAGCAGCGGCAGGGCTTTCCTCCTTCAGTCTGAGCCAGGCCGAGAGAGAGAGCACCAGCTGCAGAGAACACCCCCCGCCTCGTGGCGCCCGCTGGCTCATGGCGCTCCCTGGGCTCTTTATGGCCTCTCTGATGGCTCCTTCCTGGTTCTCAGCCTTCAGCGACCAGCCCTACCGCACTGTGTCGGAAAACTGCAGCTCTGAAGAGGTGACAAGAGCTAGTCACACAGTGTCCCGTGAGGCTCGGGGAGAACCCTCCGGGGGTGAGGCCTCCTGGCCTTCCCAAGCCCGGGTCGAGTCTTTGGGCTATGGTTCTGGTCTCTCCCACCAGAGGAGGGACTTGCCAGGCATCGTCAGTCTGAGACAGGTTAGAGGTGATAAAAGATCAAAATGCGGCCAGCCGAGGCTTCTGGCTTGCCAACAGGCTATTGTCAGTCCCGTCCCCAGACCACCTTCCAGGCCCCGGGGGCCCACAAACAGCCCCTCACCACCAAACCACCTTCTCTTTCACAACTGATTAAAAAAAAAAAAATCCCCTCCTGCTCTTAATTGCATGCTGTGTGTTCAGATTTCCTGAAGTTCATGAACTGCTGTGAAATTTAAGACAGGTCTGCATTCCCACTGCATTGCTACTTTTTAATTCTGAATTCCACCCACCCTCCCTAGGAAAAAAAAAAAGCTAAGCTGAGTCAAAGAAAATTTATGCCAGTTGAAAGGAGAAGGCCAACCCCAAATAATTCTACTAATAAAAGGGCAGTGAGAGACAGGGTAAAAATAATAAGGTTATGTCCTCATAAAGTTCCTTTATTTGTGATTCCCAAGGCACTCGGGGAACGTTAGCTCATCGGGGCAAGGTCTCAAATGCCGCATCTGCTCCCACCGGTGGCCTCCAAAGCTCCGGGTGCTCCATGAACAGTGGATCACAGCAGTCCCAGGCCTCCGAGGTGGGTTGGTAGGAAGTACAGACCAGAGGAATTTTATAGCACGAGAAAGAGGCGCCAAAAAGCCTAAGGACTTCCGCACGGTCACTGGATGAGTCAGGCTGAACCCCAAACAGCGCCCAGGCACGCACTGCAGGCCCTGGAGAGGGACCCACTGGGCGGGGGCTGCAGGCCATTAGAGATGCGCAGTGTTAATAAAGACCATGCCCTAGACGACCCTGCACTGCCTCGGAAGACTGCCGCCCCCCCCACTCCTTTTCAGTCAAAGGCCAGGGGAGAGCCTGGACAGGACATCATGGCCCGGGGTGGGTTTTGAAGATGCAGGGAAGAGCTTTCCTAGGAGAAGCCTTTGCTAAGACCCTACTATGTGTGAGGCACTGGAGATGGGAGATAAAAAGACACACGGCCCCCGCCTCTGGAGCTCGCCATCATGGGCAAGCGCAGTTTGGTAAATGCCGGGCTCCAAATTAACAATGCACATGCCAAGTACTGCAGCAGCCAGAGTGGGGCTCACCCACTTGAGTGCCATCCTCGTCTGGCTCACCAGTGTCTCTCATCTTACATCTGCAGCGGTCTAGCATCCAGTCTTGCTGCCACACAATAGCCAGAAAGCCTTCAAGCTACGTGACTCCTCTACATCAAGTCCTCAATGGCCTCTCCCAGCACTTGTACCAAAACCCAAAATCCTTGCGGCAATCTGCCTTCTGCACCCTTCTCCTACGATTCCCTTCCAAGGCCATTATTCCTCAAACCCTGTCAAGGGGCCTCCACACATGCTTTTCTGGCCTCAGGGAAAGCTCTTCCCATGGTTGACACTCTTGAATCATTCAGGTCTTGGCCCACCTGTCTCCTTCTCAGAAATGCTTTCTTTCAGCTTCTTATCTAAAGTAGACTGTCCAAGTCACACTCCATCAAGGAACCCCGTTTTATTTCCTTCAAGGCATGTTTTCCTTATTGGAACTTTTCTTACTGTATTTGTTTACTTACATATTGCCAGTTGTCTTTAGATTATTTAGCTGTTACTGTGTGACAAACCACCCTATATCTTAGGGGCTTAAAATAACAAGCATTCATTTTTCTGCATGGGTCTACAGGTCAGTTGGTTGATCTTCTTGTCTTGGTGAGGTCACTTATGTTTCTATATAGGTTGGGTAGTGGATCTGCTGATCTTGGCTTGGCTCTCTCATGTGTTTGGGGTTGGGCTGGTTGTGGCCCTGTCTAAGATGCTCTTGGCTGAGTCAACTGCACTCTCCTTTGTGTTGCCTCTCATCCTCCAGTGCTTAACCTGGGTTTGTCTTCAGGTGGCTCGGCAGAGTTCTGAGGAAGAGAGCAGGAGCTCACAGCCCTCTTGAGGCTTAGACTCAGAACTGGCAGACTATAGTTTCTACCACATTCTGTTGGCCAAAGAAAGTCTCAAGTCTAGTCCAGACTCAAGTGAAGGGGAAACAGAATTCAACTCTTTATGGGAGAAGCAAAATCACATTGCAAAGGGTAGGGACATAGGGTTCCTAAAGAACATGGGGCATTTTTGCGATCAACCTACCACCCTCCCCAAAAGGAACACTAGAAGTGCCAGGAGAGGAAGGACCTCAAGGAGCACATACTGTCCACTGCTGTACCACTCACTGCCTTACAGACTATATATAATTCACAATCTGTGCTTGGTATGTTTGTCAATTTTTTAAAAAGGCACAATCCCCTTTACAACAGTGGATTCAGGAACAAGGTTGTGTTCCGGGTGAGACATGTTACAACAGGCGTCTGCTGTATGGAGTTGTTCTATGCTGGGAGACATATTTGCCCCCTGGGATATCAAAATCCATGTAATAACAGGTCATGTTATAATGAGGTTTTGGTGCACATGCTTGCTCTCAATTTAGACAGCAGGCCCTGCCAGGTCTTCCTCCAGCTGCTGGCTTCAGACCTCTCTTTCCAGAAGGATAAGAACTACCTGTCAAAATGCAAAGCTCTAACAATGAAATATACAGCGCATGCTGTGGGAAAGCCCTCGGTTTACATCCACAGCCCGCAGCTGGTGTGCATGGCTGAAATGATTCATTCCTCCACCCAGCAAAACAAGTCCGTTTACAGGGTCTCCTAAACAGAACACATCCTCAACCTTTCACATGCTCCACATTCAGCTCATGATTTAACCTCCTCTGTGTTGGAGAGCGGCAGACTCAGTGCTGGAAAAGGAGGCTCCTTTCTGCTCTGCTCCCTCTTCCAAGGCAATATACTATTACATTTCTAAGAAATCAGAATGTCTTTTAAATCCTGCTTCAAGTATCTTCGCATTCCACGCTAAGCTGCAATGCTTAATTTAATATCTCCATGGCAGTGGTAAGGGTTTCAAACAATAGAGTCCATAGCCTGAGGGACACAGGCATAGAACTCAAAAGGTGATATAATAGGTTGGGGATGATTGTACATTTGAAATGAGACCAAAGAGTAGGAAAGGTTTTGGCCACAATTTCCAAAAGCGAATACAAGTGTCCTGTGAGAGCAGTACCGGGGGGCACCTTTTGGCCTGAGGAGGCTTGAACCCCACAGGGCTCCATTTAGGGAGGGTGTATAGTGTTGCCAAAACCTGCTGCTGAGGAAAAGAAGTAAATAGCAAAGGTTGTAGCTATGCTGAAAACCTGAGGGCGAGAACCCTTTTACAACCACAAAAAGAGCGATGGCTTTTGAACTTCAGGAGACCCTGGAAGGGAAGACAGGGAGTGCAGACCAAGAGAGGCCGAGCTCATTTCCTTTGGAAATCACTGCCTGGATCAGGGGTCTTCCAACTGATTACCAACAACCATGCGAGCTTTGCAATCATTTCTGGAAAACGAAGGTGCTAATTGCTTTCCTAAGGGTCCTGGCTAGAGCAGAACCCAAGAGCTCAGCTAGTAGGATGGTCTCGTTTCCCTGGGCCTGAGTGACACTTGGGTTTTGGAAGGTGAGCCTCTTGGTCAAGTGTGTCCAACAAATTATGATCCCTGAGATGCTGTCTTCTACAAACCTACCTAGAATGTCACCTGTCCATTTGTAACTACATATCGAGTACTCCTAATACATGCCAAACACTGTTCTGGACACAGTGAACAAAACAGCCCACATGGGTCTTACAAAGAAAATCAAGTGTGAAATGCATGCTAGAAGGTGATAAGAGCCAACTAAACCAGGGAAGGGGGCAGAGGTTATTTTTAAATAGGGTGGTTGGACGAGGCTTCATTGCATAGGTCACATTTGACTAAAGGTTTGAATGAGGTAATCGGGGTGGGAGGGAGAGAATTCCAGGTAAGGGGAAGAGCCAGTGCAAAGGCCCTGAGGCCAGAGGTGCCTGGCCTGTTGGAAGAGCTTCGAGGAGGCCAGTGTTGTGGAGGAGAGTGAAGGGAAGTGATATCAGAGAGGTAGTGGGGGTTGGGGGATGACAAAGGGCTACATCATATAGGGACAGTATTTATGGAAGTTTTAAGGATGTGCTGCCTCCCATCAGAAGGCAGTGGTAGGTGATTCCCACTGGCCCTTGGAGAAGTCAGTTTTAGGATGGGCAGGTTAGAGGGGAAAGACGAGGTGCTATCAATCTTTCCCCTTACAAAGTCTAAGTTCCTATTCTCCACTGCACTTCCTTTAATGAGGAAATTAAGCAGGAAAGAAACTGTGTCTAAAAATATACGTGCAACCATGTCATTTAGTCCTGCCGTAGGGAGAAAAGGTGAGATGTGCGGAGTCATCCATCAAGGTGAGTTTGTAGGTGGTGTGGCTTCTCTGAGGCAGTACTTACTGGCGGCTAATTACCTATGGGTTAAAAGGCTGGAGGTGCTAGATGTGTAAGGGGCTGCCGGCACGTGCAAGAAAGAGTGGCAGGGTATGTGCAGAGGGGGTTTTGCTGCGTGTGGCCAGCAATGTTTCCAGGGGACTCAAGGTGACATGAAAGCAACCAGTGCCCTGGCCAGTGGTCCATCGGTCCCCACTTGATGGATGGGCTTCAGGAGGTGCCTGTGAAACTCTCGGAATTATATGTAACGTCTCATATGTGCTATGTGCTTTTCCCTGGGAAAAGGATCTGGAGCTTCTCAGAAATTTTCATGACCTTCCCCCAAATGGAGAACTGGTGGCCTGCCATGGAACAACCCCTGCTTTCACTTCTTTTCCAGGACCGGTGGGTTTGCAGAACTCTGCCGTCAGGAGGACCATAACTTGTATCTCCATGTCATACAACTCTTCATTCAGATTCATGAGGCGGATTGCTTGTACCTCAATACTCGAGAACCTAGAAATACTCACGCATGCTGTCCCCTCCCCACGTTCCAGCTGGCCTGAGCATTGTCCTGCCCTGCCACTGGACACCAGCTCACTCGCCTCCCGGCCTCCATACGCTGTCCCCTCCACGTGGCGCCCCCTCCCCTGCTCTTCCTAGGGCACCTCACTGAGCAGCTTCTCCTGGGCAGCTGCAAATGGCAGAAGGCCCACGGGAGCCCTGCCTGGCAAGTCCAGCCACAGCCCCTCTCCTCCACACACACTTCCTGAGAGGGGCACAGTGGTATGGGGGTTAGGCGCCCCAGACCCTGAGGCTTCACACATATTAGGTGTGTGACTTAGGGTGAGTCACTCAACCCCCCAAACCTCTGCTTTCTCCTTTGTAAAACAGTAGTCAGTACTGTATCAACCTCCGAGAGTTACTGCATGCCAAGTGCCTGGTGCAGGACAAGTAGTCACTAGACAGGCTTATCATCATCATCAGCAGCAGCAGCAGTTCTAGTAGCCTCAGTGGTTAAGTGCACTAGTGGTTAAGCACTCTGGAACCAGATGACCTGGGTGTGAATTCTGAGCCTGCCACTTTCTAGCTGGGTAACACCTGGGGCAAGGTATATAACCTCTGGCAGACTCACCTTTGCCATCTGCAAAATGAGGTCCGTAGCAGTACCCACCTCCTGGTGCTTGGAGGAGGACTCGGTAGTGGGGTCACGGGTACGAAGGCCTCCAGGCTGGGCCTGCGTGTATCGCTCTTCAGCAAGTGATGCTGATTTTCTGATGGTGGCTGCTGATTCTATTAACGGTTAGTGCCAGGTGCTCTGGGTCCAGCCCCTGGCTTGCCCCCCACCATCCTAAGACAGGGGAGAAAGGCAACAAACTCCCTCAGCACCTCAGATCCTCATTTGGATGAGGCTTTTGGCCTTTCCCATTCGCTCAGTGTCTTGTGGAGACATTGCGGTATGGGGTGGATGTTGTTTAGAAACAAGAGGCCAACCCTCCCCCTCTCACCCGCATATGCACGTAAACAGGGAGGGAGAGAGGCGCGCTGCTTCTGACCTTGCTCTTTACGGCTATGCCATCCTGCTCTGTGGGCAGGAGTGGCCAAGGCCCACGTGTTCCTGCTAAGGCTGCTTTTCTTAGGAGATGCCCAAAGAGGGCTGGGAATAGAAGGCCTATGTGGGAAGGAGAACAGAAGACAGAGAGCAGCGATTGCTTCCTGAACTGTGGAGACTGACAGGGACACCCCACTAGCAAATTGGAAACACCCATGCAACACGTGGGCATTCCCTTCCTAAGAGGGAGGGTATCCAAACGAATGGCTTGTCTCAAGCTCAACAGAGGCCCTGATTTTATCGCAGAGTCAATGGACAACGAGATCCAGACCTGTCTGCAACACACAAGGGGAGTTACAAATCCAAATACGGTCGTGTCTCTGCCGTTTTGGGAGCCTGATGTATGTCAGTCCATTTGGTGGGGAGGAGCCCAGGAGGAAACTGGGCTCTTCTGAGCTGGCTGCTGCTTAGCCTGAGGTCCCGAAGATCCATTTGGATTCCTCCATTTACTGAAAAATGCAAATATTGTGCCCTTTATTCCCCCAGATTCTCTGTTTTGTCCTTAAGATAAATAGCGCCCAGTAAGTCTGAGCTCCACAGCCGTGTGCTATAAATGGGGCAGCACGGTGGGTTAACAGCTTTAGGACTAAATTTCTGAAGGGGGCCTCCGTCTTTCAATTCCTCCTGTTTTAGGGCTCAGGACTTTTGCACCAGCAATTCCCCTTGGGCGACAAGCAGCCCGTTAAATGGCGAGGCTTCCCACAGTGAACCGGGGCTCCATTCAGCCAAACACCCTCCTCCCAACAGGCAACTCGACAATTGTGACCTCAAGTGGCTGCTGGGCTCATAATAATACAACTAAATATCCATTTATTCAGAGGTGAAAAAGTATTCCCAATACCTCTTCCCCCCACCTCTCAACAACTGCTGGGGTCCTAAACTTAAAATGAGATCTTTCTCCTTGGGTGTTGCTCAAAATCAATAAGCAAGATTTCTATTTGAATGCTCGTGTTAGAAAGCCATCTTTTGGGGACTTCTCCCTGGAAGACGATAAAACCAAATCAGTATGTTTAATTGTTATTCCCAGTCATCCACGCTAAGGGTAGGGCTACTGAGGGGCCTTTGTGGATTTTCTTTTTTACCCCAGTCCTTCCTTTGCAGACATGTGAACTACCTTTTTGATTATTAAGAACACAGAATGACCTAGAAAATTCTGCAGGTTTCATGGAAATGAAAGATCCACAAACAAACACAGCTGGTTCCTGCTTTGATGGTGATAAACAAAGCGAGGCCGAGCAGAACCGCAGAACAAAAATCAAGAAACCAGACCGAAAAAAAGCAAAGCAAATCCTCCTTCCCTCAGCCTCCAGCCACGGGAGGGGAGGCTGGAGGAAGCTTTGGAACGGCCGGGCTGGAGGGCAGGGCTTCCCAGAGGGAAGTCTGGGCAGCCTGGGGCCCTGTCTGACTCCTTCAGGGTCTCCCACTGCAGGCCCTGCACCTTGGCTCACCGAGGTGACCCTGGGACCCTGGGCCGGGAAGGGACAGCCCTGGAGGGAGAACAAGTGGGAGGTGATATTTCCTCGCCACAGTAAGGTGGAGGGTGGGGGGAGGGACGGGACCAAAAGAGGCAAGAGGAGTGCTGGGAAGAGGGGAACCCAGGGCCGCCAGCTCTTCTCAGACCCTGGCATCTCGATACCCCAGAGAAGCCCTAGAAAGAGGTTTGGAGCCTCACTGGACTGTCTTTCCTTGCATTTTCAATGCTAATTCCAAACCATCTTATAAGAGCCCGAAGGTGGATTCTGGCCATCATCCGCGGAGAAATTATATCCATAAATCCAAGTTTCTCTGGGAAAAGATTTTATAATTGAAGTGTAGCACTGCATTATTACATTTGACTGTCACAGCAAATGTGCAAGTAGAGTTACTAAATGTGCAAGTAGAGTTACTAAAACCTTCCATTCCCCATTCTGAATAGACAAACTCGGGCACACATCTGAGTTGGGGACTGAGTTGGTAACTTATTTGGCCATTATTAATTTATTTAGATAAGTGTGTTGAAAACAATTGTAATTTCTAACAAAAACGATTTTATAGTTGCTTTAAACAAATAACTTTTAAAACTCTCTTTTTAATCTCCTCATGGTCCAAACTTTTGCACATTTGTGCTGTATCGTGAAGCGCCTATACACGTCTTTTCTTGTAGGAAAAGGAGATACACAAATTCTTTGGAAGGAGTTTTTTATCATTTTGCTATCTTTTCTCTGTCATAGGACAACTTAATGGTATTTATTAAAAATTTTATTGTGAACTTTATTTTACCTTGGATTTCATTTCAAAATTGCAGGGGAAAATAGAAAATAATATTAAAAACACTAATGTACCCACCACCAACTGGAAAACATCTTAGTATTTTGCCATATTCCCCTTCAAATCTTTTTTTCTAAAACAAAGATGCAGTTATACTTTAAACCCTCCCCCCCATACCCCTCATTGTTTTTATTCCCCTCTTTTCCCTAAACCTAAAGTAAACACTAAACTGAAGTGGGCATCATTCCGATGTGTATTTGTTATACTTTTAATACTGCTGTACTCTATGTGTGCATTTAGTTATAAGATGGCATATAAATCTGCATGCTTTAGAACTGTAAACAATGCTATTATACTGCATTTATCACTATATACAGAGCTTGTTTCTTCAGTTAACATTATGTTTTTGCAATTTTCCTAAATTAATGCAGTTCAAGTTCATTTTGATGCTGCAAACTATCCTATTACTTAAATATACCAGAATTTATATGGGTGCATATTTGGATTATTTCCAATTTTTTGTTTTTATAAAGCTTCAATGACCCCAGTTGCACATATCTTCTTATGCACAGCTTCAAGAGTTTCTCTAAGTTGCATACCTAGAAGTTGAATCACTATGTCATGGTGAATAGCTTAAATGTGATGAGATATTGCCAAATTGTTCTCCAAAGTGGTTGTAAAATGCACATCAGCAGAAGCAGAGTCGGGGCAATATACTTGGTCTGTGGTGAACAGTTTTATTTACCTTGTCGCCTGAGCTGGACAGTATTCACACTACCCAGTGGTTTCTATGTGCCAGGCTCTGGGCTAGGCTTTAGGATTAGAGACGACCCCCCTGAATTCTAACAATGCCCTTACAAAGCAGACCTTATCAATCCCATCACACAGAGAGGATTCAGTGGCTTGGAAAAGCGAAACTGCTTGCACAGGATCAATCTGACAGTGAGTGGTGGGGTGATAAGTAAACATCACTCTCTTCCAAACAGCAAAAAACATCCTTTTTCATGGACCAGACGCACGATTTGAAGTCACAAGAGACAATGAACTGACCCACTTGGGTACGGAGCCCTGAGCTGAGCCCAGAACTCCTGCCTCAAGACTCCCAACGACAGGCTGGCATAAACGTCAAGGTTGTTTGCTCACTGGTTTTCCCCGGGGGAGCAGCAGGGGCTCCAGGCTGGGTCACAGACCCCAGCGCCTCCTTCCAGGAACAGTCTCGGGCCAGGCCTTGCCCCGTCAGTCAGGGAGCCATGGGGAGCGTCAGCATGGGAACCATTTGGAGCATTTTTCCTAGAGGAAGAACTATGTCATAAAGCCTCAGCAACTGACTCAGGACAAATGGATCCTAAAGACAACTTTTAACTTAGGCCCCAGTAAGCCCACGGAATGTTAAAAAGACACATGAACCTCAGACATGAAAGCAGAGGGTGAGAGGGAAATCCCCGTAGCCTGATGAATCAATTCCAGAAAAAGCCTCTCACCCAGTCCCCATCCATCAGCCCCGGAGGCAGGAGATGGGAAATGTTGCTCTCACTCTTAGCACCTCCGCGTTGCAGGTACCTGAGTGGAAGGTGGAAGAAAACCAACCCTGGGACCAACACCAGGGCACCCTGATTCAGAATGAGACTGGTTGGAAAAGGCAGGGCTCCCCCACTCCCGTGTGAAGATCTTGAGACGTTATCCCCTGAGGTTGCTGCAGGGCAGAAGCCGTGCTCTAAGGCCCCGGTTTTAGCTCACAGAGGCACTATTGGGTCAGAGGGTCCTGTAGGAAGTTCGAAGTTCATCGTGGCTGAGCAGTCCCGCCCACAGGCCCTGGAGCATCACGGGAAGCAAGCGGTGGGCAGGCTGATTGAACCCAGTGCTAGGGGATAACTGGATGCCAGGATAGCAGGAGAGCACAGCAAGAGTTAAACCAGGCAATGGAGTCAGCTGCACCTTAGTTTGAATTCACTCATTAGCTGAGTGACTGGGACAAATGAGTTAACCTCTCTGAGACTCTTGTTTTCTCAGCTGTACAGAGGGAAGTAACATCACCAACTTCAACAGGCTATTATAACAATTAAAAGAAAGAACATGTTCAGGGCACGTAGTGCAGTGCCTGTAGTGCAGTGCCTGGCACACAGTTAAAAATGCCGCTTGCTGTTACAATGTTTCTGTGTGAATGAGAAAATAAAGCACCCTTCTTCAAGACACTTGACTGCCATCTGCCAGAAACAATTCTGAAAATCTACAAGGACTGTGTGAGCTACGCCCTCTGGAGTTGTGCAACAGACAGCTTAGCTTGAGCAACCATCAGCATCGGCCTTGAAGATGGCACGTGCCCAATAAATGACAACAAATATTTTCTTAGTAAGCATAAAAACCACCACCACCCAAGGGCCTCGTGAGAAGTCTTTCAGATGGCACTGAATTCCTGAAGGAGCTGGTAAATGAGTTCCCAGGCCTCCAAGAAGTGTGCAGCGCTCAGAGGTTGGTGGTGGTAGTGGGGAGGTGGAGAGGGGGAGGAATGGGGAGGACTAGGGAAAGCTGTCAGGCAATGGTCCCAGCAGGAGACGAGCAGGCTGAGGGTTCAGGATTCCGCTGGCTGCTGGCAGTCAGGTCAAGCCCAAGAGGCAAGCCTCATCAGTCAGGGACAAGTTGAAGGTCTGACAGCCTGGAGGTCACTCAGAGATCAGCCCACCTCCCAGGACTGCACTGAGGAGCAGATGGAGGCAATGATATATGTGCAAGAAAATGCCCCAGGAGCTGCACAGCACACTGAAGGAGGGATTGCTACCTTTTGCTCACCCACCTCCTCTCTGATAAACCTGCATCCTTCCAGCAGCCTTGGGAGGTTTTGCACTCTTGAAGTATCTTTTACAATATCACTTTATTAGGTTTTTTCTTTTGCTAATCATAAAAATAAGGCCATATATTTATTTTAAATGACAAATAATCCTGTTCAAAAACTGGGCAAGGATATGAATGGGCAATTCAAAGAACACAAACGGCCAGTGAATAAATGAAAAGGAGCTAAATCTAAGTAAGAGAAATAAAAAATTAAAATAGAGTGAGAATTTTCCACCATCAGATTGGATAAACTGTTTTAAAACTTATGATATCCAAAGCTGGTAAGGATATGGTGAATGGGTATCCTCACATCCTATTGGTGGACGTGTAAAGTGCTTCCAAATGATTTAGAAGACCATTTGGATATTTTTATTAAAATTTTTAGGGGGCATATTGTCCAACTGGGAACTCATACTTCTAGTTGATTCTCCATGAATAAAAGCACTAGAACACAGAGTGAGATATACATGGATGTTCAGTGCAGGCCTCTGGGTACCAACAAGAAACTGAAAACAACCAAATGCCCATTAGAAGGCGTATAATGGCATGTATATGGTACACATGAGGAGGAGGTCTATCTGTATATACTGGTCTGAAAAAGGGAACTTGATACTGAGTAAACAATAATAACCCCAAAATGAAAATCACAAGCCATGATCCTGTTTCTGTAAAAATTACTCATGTATGTATACATGTAAATATGGATATGCATTATAAACTCGGGGAAAACTGGGAAGGGCAAACAAAAAACTGTCAACAGTGGTTGCATCTGGAAGTGGGAACAAACAGCTGAAAGGGGGCAGGGGGTAGGGACTTTGTTTTCTTATTTTATATCTTTCTATAACTTTAAGGTGAGAATTGTGGCTGATTTTCACTTACGTGTGTTTTTCAGGATTTTGTTTCCCAAACAAAGTTTTAGAAGCACGTGTTCGTTAGAGAGCAGTTGGGAAGTACAGAGGAGAATTTTCCTCATTTTTCTTTTGTCTCTTCTCTTACTTGGGATTGCATTTTATCATGCTTGACCACATCATTGCACCCTTGTGGACCAAGTGTGATGCGGAAGTCAAGTCTTGGGTGCAGGAAGGGTAGAGGAGAGTCCCCAGACCTTAGGACTAGAATGAAACCCCAAAGCTGGTCCAAATGCATGAAAACAAGCTCCTTCCCCTCATTTTCCAGATGCGGGCTCAGGCAGGGCTGGAAGATGTTGTTATCCAAGCAGGCCAGGAGCTATTTACAAAGAGAATTACCACTCAAAACAGGAGCGTGTGTGTGGTTCGGGCCACGAAGCAGCTGTCCGAGGCCCAAACCAAACATCCACAGCAAGGATAAACAACCCCAAGTCTAGAGTGGATCCCAGGTGGCTCTCCAGCCAGGCGCTCTGCCAGTCATTGGCCTCCTTCTCTTTGCCAGGCACCTCACTTCCTTTATCTCATCCTTAACACCCTCTATGTGGCAGTCTCTATCCCCTTTATGACTGAGGAAACTGAGGCTCAGAGAAGGTAAGCCAGTGGGGTACGGCCACATGGTATATAAATGGCGGAGGCAGATTTTGATTAGCTGCCTAATGCTTTGACATAATTCTAAAGGAAAAAAAAAACCCTTCCCTGTCTCAAAGGCCTTTTAGTAAGAAACATTTCCAGGAAAGAGCAGCACCCAAGAAGATGCCCCCAAAAGCAGGCTTTGGGAGGGACATCTCTTCAATCATGCCAGTCTGTCTGCCAAGGCAAAGGCTGGTGAGGCTTTTTGAGTTGCTCCAAGATGTGGGAAAAGCAGGAATTTTGGATTCTAGGTGACCCAGCAAAATTGGAAGGCCAGACACGACCTTTCCTTGGCTTACAGGTAGCTCACTGATAAGTCCCACTTACTCAGACGCTGCTGCCAGTGCAAGAACAAAAGTCGCTCTTGCTGACTCAGGAGCTCGGGCCATTGTGGGCATGTCTCCATGCCTGGGCACATGCTTTGCTAATTCCATTTTTCACATCTGTTGAAAAGTGCCTGATTGGTAAGCTTTTGTTTTGAAAATAAACACCCTCTTGGATTCCACACCTTCTAGGCCAATTCCCCCAGCCTTTATTGATGCTTCCATCTCTCCCCTCTGCCCTCTCCTTCTGAGGAGATATTTTTCTTTTATTCTTTTGGGATTTGGCTGACAATTGATTTCTCCACGCTGGTGGAGTCCTGGAGAAAGGTAGGGAAAGATCTCGTTTAGGAGGGGAGGGTGGGGAGGGAGACACAGTGGGCAGGAAGGGGGTTCTGCTCCCTTATTTGAAACTCATTTTCTTCTCTCTTGCTTTGGTAGGACTTCAGCTTCTTGTCTACAAAGAAAAAGTATACTCCTTTCAACAGCAAGAATGAGAAATAACTAAATAACCCTGGATCAGCTTACAGAAGGGATAGGAGACATCTCGGGATTGAAATCTTGAGCAGCTCTGGGAAACCCCCATCTGTACTGCTGAGAATATCTCCCTTCACTTGTCAACCACTGGTAACTGGCATTCTACCACTATGTGGTCATTCTTTGGGTTGATAGTGTGCCTATTAAAATGCATATTTGAATAATTACCCCTCACTTTTGTACAGGATGAAGGTGTCTGAAGAGCCTTCATATTTCTCTCCCATTATACCAGATACTGGACTACATGCTTGTGCTACAATGGCAAGCCAGAAAGACAAAAGCCATGCCATCCTGTGCTACAGGACAATAACAGGTGAATGGACTAGACCTGTGACCACACTCCAAGCCCTTGATTCTTGATCCTGTGCTCCTTCTACTCAACTGCCTGTCACACTAATATCTAGGCATCACCTTGATGCAAATCAGTTCATTTGTTCATTTCCATGTAGTCACTACCCAAGAGCAAGGCTGGGCATGGGGAGATGGAGAGGGTAGTTCCCATGGGGAGTAGGAGCATTGATTTCAGGCACATAGACAGAAGAGCCTGGAAACAGAAACTGGGACCAGCATAGTATGGGAAGATCCAGAAGCGCATGCCTTATCCCTTTAACAATGCTCTTTGGCAAGTTTTTCAGTCATTGCTGGTAGATTCCCTCTTCTGTTTCATCTTCTCTTCAGCACCTGACAACTCTATACTTCTCTCACTCTCAAGAGAGACCTCACTTTTTTTAATAAAGAGAAAGTCAACAACCAGCATGAGCCCCGCTGATTTCACTTTTCCTCACCTAGTGTTCCTAGTCTCCTCACCTTTTCAGTTGGCAGGGGATGGGGGGTTAGGGATGATGAGGTGGGAGGGGTGGGGTATGGCAGCAGGTGTTTTTATGGGCCAATCAGCTCATCCTCCCACCTTTTCCATTCCCTCTACAGATCACATATCTGAATCCTCTTGCTTTTGTATCTTCACACTCAGCTTCCTATGGATTCCTCCTCTTCTTGGTCTATAAATAGGTCTAATTCTCCCCTAACTAAAAAAATCTCTCCATTCTGCAACCTCCTTTCTATCCTTCCTTTTCTACCTGAAAAAAGAAATATATCTGAGGCCTCCACCCCTTATCCTTCAACGTACTTCTCAACTCTTCTTTTTTCAGCACGAGTGATTTTTGTCTCAGAGGCCCACAGTGAACTCTCAGTACCAAAAGTAATGGTCTTGCCCAGTCTTCCTTACCTTCCACCTCACTCATATTCAAACCTGTTGACCTTCCTTCTCTGCCTGAAACTGACTGCCTTCTCTGCTTCTATGACACTCTATTGGCCCCTTTTCTTTTCCTGTCCTGACCTTTCTGAGTTTTGCCTCGAGTATCTAAATGCCTACAGAAAGGGAAACCATCAAGGATACAAAAGGATTCTAAAAAGTTCAATGACACAGAAACCAAGGGATGAGCAAGTTTTAGGAAGGAGAAAGATGTCAACAGGATCAGTAATTCAGAATACTTTTTGGCTCATTTATGACAAATCCTGGTCTGAAAACACAATTGCATAAATGAATTGGACTTGCTGTCTATAGAGAACTTCTCTAAGAGAGAACTTCTCTGAAAAGGACATCTAGTGACTGGAAATTCCTAAGAAGCAGCAGGAAAACTGTATATAAAGGTTGTTATGAATAATTCTCCTAACTTTCCAGTTCTTAGATTATGGGAAAACCTCTCTCTGCCTTTTTCAAAGGACTCCTACCATCCCCCCATCACCACACCCCTATCTTAATCATCACTACCATCACCATCTTCATCACCATTAGCACTACCAGCAACACTACCTCTTCTCCACCATCATTACTCCCACCACCCTCATCATCCTCATCATCGCTGTCATCAATATGGCATTGAATGGGCTCCTACTATGTGCCAGGCTCTGTGCCAAGAACTTTACATACATTATCTCAATTAATGTTCATATCACACCCTACAAAGCCAGTATTATCATTTCTGTCTTATAAATGAGAAAACCCAAACTGAGAAATGTTTATGAACTCATCCATAATTATGCAATTAGTGTGTCCTAGAAACCAGAATTCAAATGCTGATCTTCCCAACTCAAAATCCTTGCTTCCCCATTCCAGTCTGTCTCTCTGGAAGTATAAAAGTAGATAAAACCAACCATGACATATTCAAAAAGCTAACAAAGAATAGGAAGGCTTTTTTAAAAACTTAAGTGAGAAATCCTGTCACAAATTGCAAACATGTTGATGCCAGGAAAGTTAACATTCCCAGCCCTGGTTGTATTAAGAAAAGTTTGTCTTTCAATGCACATATTTTCCAGCTTGTTAAATTGAGATGACTCTACATTTGTTCATGAAGAATGTGGCATTTTCTGCAAAAATCTAACGCAATGATTAGAAGATAAGAAACCCTCTCTTTTCTTATTTGCTTAGAAGGACCCAGCAGTTTAAAATGTTTTCTCTACCAATATACACAAAAAAATTTATTAATCCAAAATCAAAATATCTGTTTAAATGTAGAACAAAGACTTGAGGCAAAAACAAACAAACAAAAAAACACCAAAAATCAAAAAACAAAAAAAATGCCTAGATATGACTCTAAATAATAGTTTAATAGCATCTCTCCAACATTGTGTCACGTAATGGACTTTGCAGGATTATTTTATGTTGAAAATTTTCCTGCCCAATACAAAAGATCTTCAAAGACTTTATTCCTATCCTTTACCCTTTTGGGAGATGGTAAGGGAGGAAAAGAGGAGGCGAAAAAGCCCTCTTGCAAATGCTTTTCAAAAAAATTGGCTGAACAAAGACTTTCCCATTTAAGAGCAGGTGACAGTAAGATCTCTCCCATAGGCAGCACATTAAGACTCTTTGCAGAAGTAAACAAATCCGTTAGGATGAAAGCCGGACATTCCTCAGGGCTTGGATCTAATGAAAATGTCAGTGTTTTATGCAGTTTAAAAACTGACAATTCAATGGTTTTACAGGAGCTATTTAACATTTATCATCACTTACAAGAGCTCAAATGTAGCCAAGGGTATGAGTAACAAAAAGAAACCAAATGGCTCCTTGCTTAGAAGCCAGTAACCCATGAGGATTTTTCAGTTTGTCAATTACCAGGTACCCTTGGGCAACAGGCACAGGTCTTGGCAAAGGCAAGCTGGAAATCCACACTTCAAGATACAATCAAGACAGTAACCATGCTCTGCACTTTCATTTACATCTCATCCTATCAAAGACCCAATTGCTGGCAAACCAGGATACTAAAGAAAGCCCTTATACCAACCTAAGGTGATGCATCAAGAGCCTCAGAGTGTTTGCCAAATTTCTGCTTTAGATATTAAGATAAACCACTAAAAGAAGAGTCATAGGATGTATAACTTCCAAACCAGCATAGAGGGAAGTGAGAAGAAATAAAGAAAATGCAAGTAATTCAGAAAGGGCTAACAAGGAGAGAAAAGTAAGTAAAAAAAAAAAAAAAGAAAATAACCCATAATAATAAAACATGCAAAATAAGGAAAGAGTTAAGTCCAGATGGATTACAATAAATATAAACAGCTTAAAGTCACCCATTAAAAGGCATGTGCCCAGATTTTCCCCCTAAGTTCAGCTTTATGCTGTTTATATAAAGGACCAGTGACATACAACAATTGAAAAGTATGGAAAAAACATACACTTACTTTATTAACTAAAAGGATGTTGTTACAGCAACATTATCAGACAAAATAGAATTTAAAGGTAAAAGAATTAATGGGAGATATTAATTAATGATTAGAAGAACAACCTACCAGGAACGATGATACTACATAATATAATTTCATACAGCTGAAGGCATAGCTTAGAAACAGATAAAACAAAAGTTAAAGAATTACTGAGAGAAATGACCAAATCCGTAAATGTCATGAGGATTTTAATTCTCATTTCTCAGAAGTGTTAAACAGCTAAAACCTTAATAGAGATTTAGAAGATGCCAGTTACATAATTTAAAAGCTCATCTAAAAGGCATGCAAAGAACAGGTACCCAAAGAGACTACACATTCTCTTCAAGTACACATGGAATATTTACAAAAAATTGAACCTGTGCCTGGCTATAAAAAAAAATATCAAAAAATCCCAAGAAGCAATTTCATATACTTGATATCTGAACTTCTCTTTTAAAAGAGTAATGAACTTTGAGCCTAAGTAACATCAGTTAGAACCCAGTTCTATGCTCAGAAATTTGTTCTTATTTTTCAAAGCTGGTCTCGGTATCACCTCCTTCAAGAAGCCTTCTCTGATGGCACTAGGTCAGGTAGCTCCCATCCTAAGTCACTCTTTATCACAGTACTCTGTTGTATTTCCTTCATGTAACTTACCAGTCTGAAATCATGTCATTTGTTTGCTTTCTTGTTTACTGCCTCTCCCCCACCCCCACTAAAATGCATTTGCAATCTTGAGCTCCTGGAATGGAGCCTGGAACACAGAAGGCACTCAATAAACATCTGCTGACATCAGCTTGAATTGGCAGCCTGCACCACTCAAAGGCCTTGTATAGACCTCTCCCCCAGAATGAATCACATTACATTAGGGTGATTTGTGTTGTAGTCTCAGTAAGAGAAAGTGAGCTTGCTATCATATCCAAGGTAAGCAATAGGTGCCAAATAAGTGGCTGTTGAAGAAATGATTAAAATTAAACCATGACTCTCCAGTGTGACAGAAGAATGAAACCTTGAGAAGCCACGTTACCTGTTTTAGGCCACATCCTAGTAATGAAAAAGTCTGATTCCTGACTGTGTGCATTACTGTACTCCCCTCCAGGTTGCCTCCACATCCCTGTGCACACCATCCCATAGAGAGTGAAGGCTCTGAATGAGGACAGATGAAGATACTATTATACAAATATTATACTATATAAACACTAGTTTGGCTATTGTATACATACTTGCTTTTGCCAAACCTATTAAAACTAGTCCAAATAATCATTTCCTTTAACTTCATGTCTGCACCAGGATTGCATTTTCTAATTAAATAAGTAAGGGCTAAAGATTAAAATAATAGTTTGCTGTCTCAATAGTGTGACCATATTATCAGACCAATGATTACAGAAGGAGGAATTATTGTATGACCTTGGGTAAGTCACTTAGTTGGTCTATACCTCAGTTTTCAGATCTATAAAATGGTCACAATATTAATGCTTTCTTTATAGGTTGCCCTGAAGACTAACTGGGTTGTTTCATCAAAACACTGAGTATAGTATGTGCCCCAGTGAGCTTTATAAACATCTCTAAGGCTTCAGACCCTTGCTTACTTGAAACTTTGGTTTTTGATAATCCATCCTCCGGAGCTCTTCTGGAGCTGTAACACTATTATGGAAAGAGTCTCAGGTTCCTTTGAATCTGATTAAATCCATTCCTTGTTGTCAAAGCAGAGCTAGAAAAATCCTGGCCAATGCCAGATGTATTTACTGAATGGCCTTTAACACTGATGATTTCAGGAAGATGAGGCTGCTAGAGGGGCAGCCAACATGGCAGCACTGATTAACAAAGGGGCAGACTGCCTGGGGACATTCTCCTCCAACCTAACCCCCCTCCTTCCCCAGAAGGAACTATTCTAGAATGGAAAGTTTCCCCACCACACACATCTGCTTGCCAGATCTCCCAAACATGTCACCACTGGTGAGGGCCATCAGGCCCCAAGGATTTCTCCCTTGGATTGGGAGCGACAACTGAACTGAAAATTTATCATGGCAGACAGGAGCAGCATGATATTTTTGACAAGGGCTCCTTTGAAACATCAAAACATTTTCAGACCCTTCCACCTAATAGCAATTTTATTTTTCTTGTCTTTTGATTCAGAAAAACACCGGATGGCCAACAGCTACTTGGAATTCAGTACCGTTTTAAAATGAAATTTTCATTTAGAAGTCACAATTGTGTCTATATAAATACCAGAGAAATAGTCACACATGTATTTATGGGGTACTCTATGCTCTTGCTTCTTAGTGTGTATGTGGAGCCGAGGCCTTGGAAATAGTCCACTGATATTGAATGTAGAATTTGACTTTAAACCAGGACTTTTAAACTACAGGACTAGTGACATTTCAGGCTAGAAAATCTTTTGTTGTATGGGGCCAACCTGTGAATTTTAAGATGTTTAGGAACATCCCTAGCCAATATCTATTAGACACCAGAAGCACCTTTCCCCAACTTGTGACAAAAAATTTTTTTTCCCTCTGGACATTGTCAAATGTCCCTTGTGGGGGCAATACTGCCCCCTCTTGAGAACCACTGCTTTAAACATTCTCCACGTTTTATCTAATGAAAGCTGCTTATTGCAGCAACCTATTTAGGACGAACATGGGGTAAGAAATTTTCAGTTGAAAGGCTAAATCTTAGTAGGTGGGAGATTTTGACGAGGATGATGATGATAAACAATGATTTTATCAATCTAAGTATTTATTTTGCACCATAGGGTCAATAAGTAAAGTGGGGTGTTAGAGATTAAAAGGGCCTTGGACTATAGGAGACTGAATTCTGTTACTACTTCCACCAGGAGCTAACTACGGGGTCTTGGTCAAATCACATCCCTCTCGGGGCCTCAGTTTCCCCATCAAAACCAAGCTCATATGGGGCACTGAGGCAGAGGAGTACAGGCAAGATGGAGAATGGAAGGGGATTTCTACCATCCACCAGCCACTAAACATGCAACAGTGGACTCGCAATCGGTGTCAGAGGCAGCGAGAAGCTGAATTGATACTGCAGAAAATGCTAAGAATGAAATAAAGTGTAAACTTTGGAGGTTGTTGTAGAATTGGGAGCTACAATATGTGAGGGTGATATTAGACATGGATAGCAGATAGCTTTGGCCTTTTCTTCTAGAGCATCTTCTTTCCTCAGGTTCTTTCTCCACTATTTGCTGCTGTCCTTGCAAGCCCACCACAAGACCCTCTTCTGCAGGTTCAAATCTGGGGTCCACATTGTGCTGCCCAGAGCCCAGGAGGGAAGTGAATGCGGGAGGGGTACTGGGTATAAGCAAGGTGGACCTAGCGGTCAATAAGCCACAGATTGCAGACTGGAGATAAGGGATTGCTGTGGGAAGTGGTGGGAATGAGCTGGTGTAGCCAGATCAGCTGGTTTTTCCAAAAGCCCCAGAAAGCTGGAATTGGATGCAATATTTTCATGATGTGACATCCTGGATGGGCCAAATCAAAGGCTATCTGGGCAGAATTGACTTGTAGGCTCATTTGCGGCACCCTGTCTTAAAGTCTTCAGATTTGCAGGAATTATCCCTCAGTTTCAATCAAAGAAATCCCCCTTTTCCTCAGAAATAGGCTAGGGTCTCTTTCAGCAAGTAGAAATTTAGATGCTGCAAGTGACTATCTTCATTAACTTGTTAATTTTTAAAATGCTACCCAGGCTGCCCTTAAGTCCAGCAGCTCCCTGTCATTTCTCGTTCGCCAGGGCTGAGTGCAGGCAACCAGTGAACTGTCCTTAGGCCCTCTGAGATGTCAGAGCTCACACCATGAATCCAGGAACTTCCTTCTGATGGGAGAGTCCTAGCTCCCTGAAGAAAAGCAGACACATGCAGGGCCCAGAACACACAACTGTCACCTTAAACAACAGGAGAGGGTGAACAGCTGGGGCTTCTGGAAAAATCAGTGGAGCAGGAACCCAGGGTTCAGGAGCTACTTTTCTACTGCCTCTCTGATAACAAGCATCAACTGTGAACTGTGTGCTTCAGCCGTAGAGTTAAACAGCAAGCCCTCAATAACCGTTTTTGGATGGTAGAAGGATAAATGAATTCATCATGCATCTCTCTCTCTCTTCATTCACATTCCTGAACTCAAGCCTTCGCGTTGCAAGGGCATCTGGACTTGCAGAATCTCTTCTTTCATCTGTCAACTATTTCTGAGTGCCAAATCTGTGCCAAGCCAACTTGCCAGGCACCAAGGAAAAACAGACGGTGACCCTGCCCTCAAGTGGCATCATGGTTGGAGGAGAGATCTGGGCAGAGGGAACGTTAGGTCAAGAAGGGGGAAGTGAAGGCAGCTCCTCAATCGTAGGTGCTGCTTGCAGTTAGAAAGACTCTGAAGGAGTTCAAACCTACCTCCCTACAATCCATGTAAGAATCCTCGAGCTCCGAAAAGGAGGTATCTCAGGTTAAGGTACCGGAAGAACTGGAGGAACACAACAAAAGGAACCTAAATAGATGTCAAGGTGCTGGTGTCATCACTCACACTGCATCTACACTTGCGTTGGACACCTGGAAATCTCAGCCTCTGCCCCTGGGGTTCCTCTCTAGAGCAGGTCTCAGGGCATTTCACCTGTTTGGCTGCTAGGATAGTTCTCTGCCATGGCAGCCTCTTTGGGCAGAATCGCAGCTAGTGTGGAAGGGGGGCGAGACCTCCCGCTCACTCTCCCTTGCCCCATCTAGATATATACTCCTGCAAAAGTTAGAGCTACAGATAGTCAAAAACAAAATAAAACAAAAACAAAAATAAAAACTAAACAAAACCATTGCTCCTTCTGTAGAGCTTTTAGACCTGAAGCCCTAAATCCAAGAATCCCTTAGCCTCAAATCCAATTCAAAATTTTTAACATATATTTAAAAATGTTTGCCATCTTTTTCATTATGAAGAGAATTGTGAGTATACTTTTTTCACATTCTGACATCATAATAAAAATCCAAACAGCTGCTTTATTCCCAAGTCACATGGCATGTTTAATATCCCAAAGAGCAAATTTGGCATTAATAGACAATAATACTTTTAAAAAGACAAAACTCAATAAACATGGCCACCAACTTTCCTAAAACTATGGTGAAGACATCAAGAATCATTTATCAGCTCCATTAACCTTCTGGTACAACACAGACCATTTGTATTTAACTTACCAGACCTCCAGCCATGCTTACTCAATTCCCACTATGTGGTTGAGCACTGTGCCAGACCAACTTCCAGAGAGAGAAATCAATAAAAACACATAACATGAAGATTGAACTCGATAACACTGGCTATTTCCATAATGGTTCAGCAAGTCCTTTCAGACTTTGCTCTGCTATAAAACGAGGCCAGTGATATTGATTAATGCACCAACATGTTATCATTTATATCAATTGTATAAATAGCAATATTAAAACAATGGGGACATTGGTTTAGAGCTATTTTGCTATATGAAAAGAAATGTCAGTGACTGTTATGGACTGAATCGTGTCCCTAAATATCTTTTCAAGCCCCAACTCCCAGTCCTGTGGGTGTGAACTCATTTGTAAGGAGGATCTTTGAGGATGTTATCCGTTGAGGTACATCAGGGTGGGCCTCACATCCGATGGCCATGTGATAGAGGCAGAGACTGAGTTACAGACTGCTGGCAAGCCCCCACCATAACGCTGCGGACATCAGAGAAAGCATGGTCCTGCCGACACTCGGATTTTGGACTTCTGGGCTCCAAAATTGTGAGAAAACAAATTCCTATTGTTTAAGCCAACTAGTCTTCGGCAACTTGTTACAGCAGCCCTGGCAAAACTAAGACAGTTTTTGGTACCGGGAAATGGGAGGCTGGTATAACAGATATCTAATAATGGCACATTGTTTTAGAAGCGCGTGATGGATAGAGGTAGGAAGAATTTTGAGGCCCTTGATAGAGAAAGCCTAGATTGCTAGAAATATGGATGTTCAAGATGCTTCCAGCAAAGCCTTAGACGGAAGACAGCGACCAAGCCTGTTACTTAACCTCCAAAATTCTCTCTGGCCTCCCTGTGTTCCTGTACATTCCTGCTGACACCACACTTGGCAGGGTGTTTTTGAGGATCAGAAAGAAGCCAGTGTAAGGAGTAAAGGGAGGGAATGTTACAAGATGAGGCGGGGAAGTTAGGCAGGTCACTGAGCATTTGAGGCCTTGCAGGCCATAACCAAGCATTTATAAACCATTTATATTTATTCCAAGTACAAAGGGACTTCCTGGAGCAGCTTAGGAGTTGAATGTATGATATAATTTACATTTTACCAAGATCACTCTGTCTCATAAATTTAGGCCTTGTACTTTCGATTCAGCCACAAACTCCTGGATGGTGGGACTATGTTTACACTCCTTTTAATACCCCCACGACATGCAGATGTTCTAAATCAGTGGTTCTCAAACTTCTATGTGCATCAGAATCACCTGGAGGCTCCTTCAAACAGCTTGCTGGCCCTCACCCCCAGAATTTCAGATTCAGTAGGTCTGGGTGGGGGGCTGAGAATTTGCAATTCTAACAAGTTCCTCAGGTGATGGGCATATAAGCTGGTTAAGAAAACCAGTGTGGAAAGCTGTTTGCTGAATAAATCAATGAAAGGACATGAAAAGGTTTTTAAAACAATAGGCACAATTAGTGTTTGAGTTTGACCTAACATGCCAATAATTTATTACGATTTTTCTTTTTTAAAAAATTATTCATGTCACTGTATTCTAAAATAACAAAAGGACTAATTCATTGCATGTAGAAAGGAAATAGATCATTGTGATTAGACAAGATGAGATAGGTTAGAGACTACATTGCCAAGCTTAATTATAAATTAAATGGCTTTCAAAGGTTTTTTGTTTTGTTTCATTCCCCCAGCCCCACCCCCCAGTATGTGATTTATTTGTGTAGGTGGTTATTACCTCCTCAATCCAGAAAGGATGTGAGGTGTTGAGGCATCCTTTGGTGTTATTCCAAAACTGAAAGTTAAACTAGGCTTTTCCTTAGAACCCAGGAATAAAGCTCACCCTGGCCCATCTGTGTTTGGTTCAAAGCACATGATGTTGGGGAACACACCTCCTATCAGAAGAGGGTGATTTCATCTCTCTTCCTAAAAGGAACTCCCTTAGGTGCCAGAGCAGAAATGCAATGCAGGAATGCCAAATATATAGCTTGAAAAGGAAACTGGACTTAGAACCCATAGGAGGAGAATAACCTCCAATCTGGAGACAGTCACAGTCAACTGTGCCAGAAGCACAGAATAAATGCACATGGTCTCTGCAGGCTTACTCTCACATGCATGTAAGGTTGCAGTTTCCAAGAGTGAATGTCCACCCCCGCTGAAAACTGAGGACGCAGCCCTATGAATAATGGCCAGTCAGAACTCGGGGATGGCTGGGGTTAGGGGCTCAGGAGGTAGTCCTCTTGCCTGAGGCCTGCAAGGTCTCAGGGCAGGTTGTGCTTAGGGTAAAGGCTGGCTAGACATACCCTAATATTGTGTAGTGTTCCACTTAAGTGCAATTTCATCTTTTTGTAATTAATTGGTATCTCCCGGTCTCAGAGGTAGACTGGGAGAAAAATTTCAAAACATCAAAAATGAGGAAATTAAAACAAGAAAGCTGTTGAAAATCAGAGTTCTTCACAGGCTAATAATAAGTATAATAGTCATTAAACAAGAATCAGTGAACGAAACCTCCTCTTGGTCCACATTGTAAGACACAAACAACGCTGTGTGTTGATGTGGATGGTGTACTTGGATTCTCGTTTGGTGCTGGTGGGAATGATGGAAGAGCCTGGCTGTGGATTAAATACAAAAAAAGAGCAACCCCTACACTCTAGCAAAAAATAAATTGCCTATGAGCCCTGAAATCCAAGGGCATTATGCAGAGTCTCTCTGAAACCCCAAAGCACCCCATAGCATTCGCAGTTACCCACCTCCAAAAGGGTAAAAGTAAACACTGGACCTGCTCTGGTGTTAAACTGCCATCGGATCCTCCCCGCTGACTCCCTCCTCCTCTTCTTCTTTACAGACAGGTAAAGATGGATCTCTTGAAGGAACTGGGGGCTCCCACTCTAGGCAAAGGTTGGACAGGTGATCAATGTACAGCATGAGATTTGGCTGTGCCTACGTGCCTCCGACAGAGCTGGATCATCTGGGGCAATGAAAATTATAAGCAACAAGAAAGCAGTATTAAGAGCGAGGGCAGGGACCCAGGCAGCACACACCACCATACCCAGGGCACCAGCATCCATTCTTCCCCAGTTCATTCTGCGTACATTCAATACACACGGGCCAGGCTCAGGAGATGCAGAAGTGACAAACAGAAACACAGGTGCTGCCCAGATGGAGCTTCTGGGCTATTCCCAAGAAAGACAACGAGACAACCAATTACAGGACTTGGGTGGGCTAAGGGAGCCTAGAGGGTCTCATGGAGCACATAGCAAAAGCAGCCAACCCAGTCGGGGGGTAGAGGATCAGGGGAGGCTCTGCAGAACAAGGGACATTGACACTGAGCCCAGAGGATGCGTGCGAGCTAGCCAGGCAAGCGTGGGAAGGGTCAGCACATGCAACATTTCTGAGACAAGGGATCATGGCTGGTCTGAGGGGCTGAGAGCCCCCTACTCTCAGCCATTCTCCAGCTCCTAATCCCACACCCACCCAGAGTACCCAGATTCAGAGCCTGGAGCACTCACTACGAACTGCCCTTCCAGGTCCCACAGTCCAACTGCATTCTGACCTCCTCTTGAGGGAGCCCAAGAGAGGAAAGAACTTAAAAAATAGTTTGTGCTGTAAGAAGAAAGGAGCAACCAATAATATGGAGTTGAACTGCTGCAGAATAAACCAAATTCCAGCACTGCACACCAGCACTGGGGGAGGTGAGGATGTACTTCCCTCGGAGCTGTCCAAGCAGACTGCCGTGCAGCATCACCAACGTGCGAGGCCCAAGGCCCCCCACTTTTCCCCTTCTTTTCCAGGAAAGCCCTGGAAATTGCTCCTCTTATCCTTGGTGTTTTGATATCTAAAAAGCTGCCACACACACGATACCTCCCAATTTCCTTAAGCAAGTAAGGAAAACTAGGTAGCTTATGAAGCCCATCTCATCAGGACCTCCACGTGGGAACAAAAATAAACCAACCTGTGAAAGGCCGGAAGCATGAGCATTGTCCAGGGTTCTAGCTGCCTCTGCATTATGAAAGAGACCATTGAAGGGGGTGGTTTAAGACACAGCAAGAAGCACATGGTCATTTTACCAAAACGCAGAGTCCAGAGTAGCTTTCCTTTCCTTTTTATTGTTATGATAGAATTTAAGTCCTGCAAACAACATGCTTGGGTGAACACAGAAAGAACCAAATCCTAACTTCTAAGAGGCAGAGTAGGCAGCTATTTTAGAGACAAAGAAAGGATGTCTTCTTATCCTAGGACAACACAAATGTGTTTTTAGGTTTCCCTCGACTAAGTAAGTAAGCAATTAGTTTTTTTCCAATAAAAATATCCCTGTGCATGCGCAAACACCAGAGGCAATCATGTAATTACCCTGCCCAATCAGATTCAATTGCTGACAGTTGAGTTCCCACTGCTCATTAACTTCAGATTGCCACGAGGTCTTTACAGAAGCCCTTTCCTTCTCTTTACAAAGGCTCCTACGATGCCAGGAACAGCCCGGCACTACCTTATGTGTGAAAATCATCCCCAAATCGCCAGGACCAAGGTCAGCCTACTCTGACTTCTCTCCGAAAAAATTAAAAGAGAAATCTGAAGAAACAGTGGCTTAAACAACCTCACTCCATTTGGGGATCTCACTTCTAAATATAATAGTAAACTTTCACCCCCACACTTTAAGTGCTGTAATTATGTAATTAAAACCAATTATGCCATTTAACAGAGACTTTTTCAAGATATAAGGCAAGCCAATTGCCTCCATCATTGACCTCAGAAAGTTTCCTGCACTGACCTGCAATAATAGGGATTGGGGCAAATATAGACACTGGCTTCCTAAGGCTGATGTGGACCCGCTGGGGTGGGGGGTGGATGCAGCGGCGGGGGGGGGGGGGGGGGGGGGGGGCGTGTTACAGCTGGTCTAGATTCTTGTAGACTCTAGAAGCTAGGCTGAATTCATTCTCATTGAACACCACAACCACCTGCTGTTTGTGCAACCAATATCCCAAGGTACTTGCTTGACTTTTCACATCCATCCTCAGGATTATTACTTTCATGTTAGAGTTATCTCAAGTTAAGTGCCTTGTTAATGGCAAAGCCAGTCCAAGGACCTGAGACTTCCACCTCAGAGTCTAAAGCCTCTTTGCAATGTGTGTGTGTGTTCTCCTGGGTCTCCATTCTCCCCTTTTGATCACTTCACTCCAGAATCCCTCTGGGCCATGTATCTGAGGCTTTCTCTGTCCACCTGTGTCAGGTGAGGCTCCACCCCACCTCAGGAATGCGAGACTGTAACCTAGGCCTCCTCGCCTCGACATGCCATTCAGTCAAAGCCAGTGAGGCACATGAGCCAGCTGAGGATAGAGGACCAGGTGAGGAGGCACAGGGGCGGGATGGGAGCAGCCATTTGTTGCGCCTGAGACTGGATCTAAGAGCTGTGGAGAGAGAAAATGGCTCCAGGAAACGCCCTCTGAGTCCACTCGTGTTGCCAGGAGGGGCCTTTACAGGATGGGGTAGCTCAGAAGCACGCTGGAGAGAACGCAAAGACCACCGCCACCTACAGCTTGGATTTGGCTACAGGGATAGAATTAATTGGCCCTGGCTCGAGGCAGTGGTCATGCCTCCTGCTTATGGAACAGTTAAATGCCTCCTACTTTTGAGTTATTTAAAGAACATACCATTTTATGGGCAGGAGGAAGCACTTTAATCTGCAAAATGATTTTTATCACAAACTAAACATCCTTGTAATGTTTTGGTCCTCTGCTTTGTCAAAGTTGCCTGTCCTTGGAGTGGAGACAGCTGTTGCAGCTCAGAAGCCCTGCCTCACCCTTGCCCTTTGCCCTGCTCAGCCTTACCCTTGTGCCCCCCAGTGCCTGGATCCGTGTGGGATGTGCAAAGGCAGGACACTTGCACTCACCATCAAAAGGGAACCTTTTCTTTCTCTTCTTCAGGCCTTGAGGAAAAGCAAAAAAGAATAAGAATTCCTCCAATGCAGAACTTCTTGACCTTGGCACTATTGAACTTTTAGGTTCAATTCTTTATTTTGGGGGGATTCCTTGAGCATTTTTAAAAGTTTAGCAGCAACTCTGACCAGAAGCAACCCCCTCCCCAAGTTAGGGCAATGAAAAATATCTCTGGGGGTAGGATGGTTGGTTGAAGGGGGGAGAGCAAGATGGCCCCTGGTTAAGAATTACTGCTCTATTAGAACATTAATGAAACAGGCCAGTTAAGGAATCATTAGACAGATCTGGAACTTGGCAGAATAACCGATGCCATTAAACACATGGACATCAGTACCCCCAAGATGGCTGCTGGAAGAACTTGCGAGAATCCCATTCAGAAAGACATTTCCTCTGGAAGCCAGGAGAAGCCCTGGATATTTGCCAGAAGCCTTAGCATTGGGCCCTCCCAGGGGTGGGATAATCAATCAAAACAGCTGGGCTCCTCCCCTGTCATTAGCAAAGGAATGGAATAATTAATGGTTCAAAGAGCAAGTGCAAAGGTCCAACTGGCCCTCTTGTGCCTTTTGACCCCTGTTCTTGCTTTCTGCCCCCATTCTGGCCTTCTTTGCCTCCAGCCTGGACAACATGCAAGTAAAACCTGGGCATTGATATCTACAATGGGGAACTACAGTCTGTAAATCAGCCCTCTTCATCGCTTTTCAGCCCCTTCCTCTCTACCTGGGATCCATGATCTGTTATTTTCTCCCATTTCTCTTTTCACCATTCCTTAATAAATTACTGGCCTAACTAACCCAGCTGGTTCTCAAAATTCATTTCTTGTACCTTAGCCAAGAACCTAGAGAAAACCCGGCTACATTAGGTTTAGGATTTTCCCCACAGCATCTTTGAAAACATAATTTTCTGGGTGCATTATGACGTCTTCTACTCAAAGTCTGAGGAGTTGGGAAATCACCACTCTCCTCAGACCTTTACGAAAGCCAGGTAAAATATCTACAGAGGAGATCCGACTAAACAAAGAAGAAACAGAAAACCAAGATAGCAACACTGCTGTCCTTGAGGGCTGTGAAGTCATGTAAGACTCCCTGACCTATTAAGGAACAGGTTAGGAAAAAAGTAATTATCCAAGAGAAAAAATTTATACCTCGAGACCAGAAAGAGGAAGAAGATATAGAGGAGAAAATAAGAAATGAAGAACAGACATCTATATAGTGAGTTCCAAAGTGGGTATTTGGCTTCTTCCTTCCATAGGAAAGAAAATGGAACCTTAAGCTTTGCTGGGCTCCCTGGATTCAGGCTCAGCCAAACACGTGGAAGAGCCTGGATTCAGGCCCAGCCAAACACGTGGAAGAGTCTGGGTTCAACAGAAATCATCCTCCTCCAGCAAAGCCCTAAACTCACTCTGCACAGAAAAAGGCAAATATGGTAAATAAAGTCTCACTTATTTGGACAAATGTGGGCAAGGATGTTTAATGTAATTCTTTAAAAGGATTGATTCTAATGAGCTCATAGAATAATTCATGCAATTAGCATGTTCATTGTTAGGCTACAAAGAATTTGTATTAGTTAACCATGTCAATGAGCTACTTAATTATATCTTCAGACAGGCAGGAACTGCGGGCCATCCATACAAATACCAGAGTATCTAGGTGCCAAGGAGGTTTTGCTTCAAGGCAGAGAATTCTGCACCCTTCAGGACACTGACTTTGGATCGAGTCCATCAGTCAAATTGGTTTGTGTCTGAAGACTGGGTTTTGTTGAGACCTCACTGTGTGAAAATGTTTGGATTCTAGCAGTTTCCCTCACTAGCAGTTCTAATGCCTCAGGTGACAGAGAGGATGGCAGGACCAGCAGAACTGGGATACAATTACTTCCTCAATTCCCAGGGGGCCTCCCCTCCAGGTATCACCTTGTCCCAGCCACCGAGTTCTGCAGTCCCTTCATCCCCCAACTGCCCCGACTTCTCCTTCCTGCCAGTGAAACCCAGCTTCTTGGGCATGACCATGTCTCAAATGGAGAAAGAGCAAGAATACAGGAATCTTGGTTATTGGCTCTCCTCCAGTTGTTCTTTTAGGCTTGTTTTGGTGAGGGCATCATATTTTAAAAAAGCAATAGAAAGATAGAAGTACTTGCCTGGAGGTTCTAGCAGGGGTAACAGTATAAAGAACCGTACTTTCTAAAATTTGATAATTATATCCAGAGGAGCTAGTCCTCAAATTCTGATCATTTAAAAATGAATTTCTCAAGGCATACACTTGTGGTTAAGCACCCTCCACCCCACCCCCTCTCTACTGAAGTCACCATTCTGACCTACATGTGTTTTTCAGAATAATTGAGTAGGGCAAAAGAAAGAAAAGAGACAAATAGTCCACTTCCCAATTCTGGCTGGCATTAAGCCCACAGAATGGGTTTTCTGTATTTTGATGGAGGTGTCTCATGATTGAGTCTACATACTGGGTTAGGAATACCTTGTACCAAAGAAGTTAGTCAATGTAAGGAACATGAGTCTGCCACAGCAGGTATGTGCTTAAAAAATATAAAAACCAAGGCTCAACATATACCACAAGTACTACCCTCCCCATGTCCAGCATGGGCAGGGCAGTTTCAGTGTGGTGGCAGGTATGAAAACAGGTCACTCATAGCCAGCAACCAAAGAGGACTTCCAAAAACAACTTCTTGCTTTTATTAGGGATAAGCCATCCTCCCAAGTTCCCTTCTCCAGAGTCAGCTAAGGATTTTAAACAGGAATCCAGGTTAAGGTAGTAGATGGCATCCAGAGATGAATTTCAGAAGATATAGGTGATTTGGTGTGGGTAATTAAATGCTTTATTCTGAGGACTGGGTTTTGGGTTTTCATCACATTCTCAAATTCGTCTGAAACTCCAAAAAATAAAATTAAAGAACACTTGTTATAAACCTATCCCTTGCTTTCTGTGCCCCCCAAACATCTTTTCTGAGGTATAATTGGCATACCATAAAATTCATCTATTTAAGTGTACAGTTCAGTGATTTTTAGTAAATTTATAGAGTTGTGCAATTCTCACCACAAACCAATTTCAGAACACTTCTATCATCCCCAAAGATCCATTGAACCTATTTATAGCAAATCTCCCTGAATTTTAAAATAATTTTTATTTTAGGAAAACCTAAAATTTCTCCTTTAGCCCCATTCCAATATATAATTCTGTAGTGTTAATTACATTCACAATGTTGTGCTTATTGCTGCCTTTGACCCATTTGAGTTAATTTGTTTTATATATGGCATGAGACAGAAGTCAGTTTTTATTCCAGTTTTTCCTGCACCATTTGTTGAAGAGATTATTCTTTCTAAATTGAGTGGATTTAGCACTCTTGCCAAAAGTCAGTTGGGGGAAGTGGATATGGTTCAAGCTATTTGGCTCCTGTCTACTATACGGGAGGCCCAGGGTTCGATTCCTGGGGCCTCCTAGTGAAGGCAAGCTGGCCCATAAGGAGAGCTGGCCCATGTGGCTGCTGGCCCACGCAGAAGTGCTGTTCCAAGGGAAGGACTGGCACAGCAAGATGACGCAACCAAAAGAGACACAGAGGAGAGACAAAAAGGAATGCATAAGACCACGGAGCTGAGGTGGCACAAGAGATTGAGCACCTCTCTCCCACCCCGGAAGTCCCAGGATTGGTTCCAGGGGCTGCCAAAGAGAAGCAGACAAGCAGAAATGGAAGAATGCCCAGCAAACGGGCACAGAGTAGATAATGGGGGAGGGGGTAAATTAATTATTTTAAAAAGTCAAATGGCCCGTAGATGTGAGAGTCTATTTCTGAACACTCAATTTGATTCCACTGTTCTATATCTCTGTCCTTGTGCCAGTATCACGCTGTTCTACCACTGTAGCCTTGTACTAAGTTCTAAAGTTGGGGAGCATGAGTCCTCCAACTTCATTCTTCTTTTTAAAGATGATTTTGGCTTACCCTTCCATTTGATGACTGACTTTCCATTTCCACAAAGAAGGCTCTTGGAATTTTGCTTGGGATTGCGTTGAATCTGTAAATCGCTTTGGGCAGAACTGACATCTTGGCAATAGTCTTCCAATCCATGAGCATGGAGTGTCCTCCATTGATTTAGGTCTTCTTTGATTACTTTTAGGAATGTTTTGCAGTCAGTTTTATATGAATAAATCCTTCAAATTTTTAAAAAGATTTATTTAATCCCCCCCCGCCCCCCTCCCCCCCATTATCTGCTCTCTCTGCCATATTCTGTGTGTTCTTCTGTGTCTGCTTATATTCTCGTTAGGTGGCTCCGGGAGCTGATCCTGGGCCCTTCTGGAGCAGGAGAGAGGCGATCACTCTCTCATTCACCTCAGCTCCCTGTTCTGCTCTCTCTTATTGTCTCTCCTGTGTCTCTCTTTGTTGTGTCATCTTGCTGTGCCATCTTTCCATGTCGGCTGGCACTCCTGCACAGGGCAGCACTCCTGCGTGGGCCAGCACTCTGCATGGGCCAGCTCACCATGCAGACCAGCTTGCCTTCACCAGGAGGCCCTGGGTATCGAACCCTGGACCTCCTATATGGTAGACGGGATCCCAACTGCTTGAGCCACATCTGCTTCAGAAATCCTTCACATTCTTGGTTAAATTTATTCCTAGATATTTGATTCTTTTAGTTACAATTGTAAATGGAATATTTTTCTTAATATCCCCTCCAGATTGTTCATTACTAGTATATAAACACTTGCATGGTGATTTTGTACCCACTTTGCTGAATTCATTTACCGTAGCTCTGGTAGCTTCACTGTAGGATTTTCAGGTCTTTCTATATAAAAGATCATGTCCTCTGTGAAGAGTGAATATTTTACTTCTTCCTTTCCAATTTAGATGCCTATTATTTCTTTCTCTTGACTAACTGCTCTGTCTAGAACTTCCAGAACAATGTTGAATAACAAGTGTCTCCTTTTCTTATTCCAGATCGTAGAAGGAAAGTCTTCAATCTTCCACCATTGAGTATGATATTAGCAGTGGGATTTTCATACATGACATTTATCATATTGCAGAAGTTTCTTTCTATTTCTAGTTTCCTAAGTGTTTTTTATCAAGAAGGGGTGTTGGATTTTGTCATGTGCCTTTTCTTCTTCAATTGAGATGATCATGTGATTTTTGTCCGCTTTTTCTGTTAATTTGGTGAATTACATGAGTTTATATTCTTATGTTGAACTACCCTTGCATAACTGGAATGAATCCCACTTGGTCATGGAAAATAATTCTTTAAATGTGTTGTTGGATTTGGTTTGCTAGTAATTTGTTGGGGATTTGTGCACTTATCTTCATAAGAGGTATTGGTCTGCAATTTAATTTTCTTGTGGTATCTTTCTCTGGTTTTGGCATGAAGGTGATGTTGGCCTTAAAGAATGAGTTAGGGAGTATTCCCTATTATTTAATTTTTTAGAGGAGTTTGAGCAGGATTGATAATCTTTATGAAATATTTGGTAGAATTTACCTATGAAGCCATCTGGTCTTGGGCTTTTCTTTGTTGTGAGGTTTTTGTTATTGTTTCAATTTCACACTTTTAATTGGCCTGTTGAGTTATTCTATTTCTACCAGAGTCAATAAAGATTGTGTGTGTATTTCTAGGAACTTGTCCACTTCTTCTTGGTTTTCTAATTTGTTGGCATACAGTTGTTCATAGTATCCTTTCATGGCCTTTTATATTTATGTCCGGTCAGAAGTAATGCCTGCCTTCTCACTTCTGATTTTAATTATTTGTGTCCTTTTTTTTTTTTTTTTTTTTGTCATCCTAGCTAAAGGTTTGTTGTTTTATTGATCTTTCAGAAACCCAATTTTTGGTTCTTTTAATTGTCTCTATTTTTTTTTATTCTTTTTTCATTTATTTCTGCTCTACTCTTTATTTCCTTTCCTTCATTCTGCTTGTTTTGGGTTTAGTTTGCTGTTATTTTTCTAGCTCCTCCAGGTGGTGGTTAGGTCTCTGATTTGAGATCTTTCTTCTTTTTTAATGTAAGCATTTAAAGCTATAAATTTCCCTCTGAACACTATGTTTGCTATGTCCTGTAAGTGTTGATATGTTGGTTCTCATTTTCATTCATCTCAAGATATTTCCTGATTTCCCTTATGATTTCTTTTTTGACTCATTGATTGTTTATGAGTGTGTTATTTATGGCTTTTGCAATTATGTTACTGATATTTACCTTAATTACATTGTGGAAAGAGAAGATGCATTGTATATTTCAATCTCTTTAAATTTATTGAGTCTTGTTTTTTAACCTAGTATGTGGTCTGTCCTGGAGAGTGATTCATGTGCACTTGACAAGAATGTGTATCCTGCTGTTTTGTTGTGCAGCATTCTGTGTATGCCTCTTAGGTGCCATTCATTTATCATATTAAGTTCTCCATTTCCTTACTGATTTTCTTTCTAGATGTCCTATTCATTGGTGAAAATGATACCCATTATTATTTTAGAAGTGTCTTATTTCTCCCTTCAGTTTTGCTAGTGTTTGGCTCATATATTTTGGGGCAAAGTGCTTAGGTACATAAATGTTTATGATTGTTATTTCTTCTTGGTGGGTTGACATCTTATTATATAGTATCCTTTTTTGTCTCTTGTAACATATTTTGACTGAAAGTCTATTTTGTCCAATATTAGTATAACTAATAAAAATCCATTTTGCCAATCTGTACCTGTTGACTGGAGAGTTTAATCCATTAATATTCAGTGTTACACTAATAGGGCAGGATGTGCTTCAGCCACTTTTTTTTTTTTTTTTTTTTATGTCTTGTCTCTCTTTTCCTTTATTGAAGACTCTCTTGTATATAGTTGATCTTTTGTGTTGTAACTGATTGATCACTTTTTCATCCTGTTTCTATATATTTTTAAAATACTTTCTTTGTGGTCACCCTAAGGTTTGTATTAAACAATCTAAGTTTATAACCTACTAGTTTAAAAGATTCCAACTGAACTTCATTAGCACATACATTTTCTGCTCCTGTATTGCTCTGCGTCCCATCTTTATGCTGTTTTTGTCCCACATTACCTTTTTATGTTTTGTTTGTCCATTATAAGGAAATATTATTTCTTATTCAATTATATTCTAATCTTATAGGAAATAAAGAATAGAGTTATATACTGAGGATACAGTAGTATTAGGTTTTGCATTTACCCATTTAGTTACCTGTACTGAAAATCCTTACATCTTCACCTGCTCCAAGCCACTTTCTCATGTCTTTTCCTTTCAACCTGAAGAACTCCCTTTAACAATTCTTGTAGGGAGGTCTTTTAGTGATGAGCTCTCTCAGATTTTGTTTTCTGTGAATGTCTTGAACTCTTCCACATATTTGAAATCCATTGTTGCTGGATAAGGGAATTTTTGACTAGCAATTTTTCTCTTTGTTCCTTAAATCTATCATATCATTGTTTCATGCTGCCATGGTTTGGGATGAGAAATTGACACTTAGTCTTATTGATTCCTTGTATATAACAAACTGTTTCTCTCCTGCTGCTTTCAGAATTCTCTATCTTTGACATTTGATATTTTGTTTAGTATGTGTCTTAAAGTAGGTCTATTTGGGTTTATTCTGTTTGGAGTATGTTGTGCTACTTAGATATGTATATTTATGTCTTTCATAAGTGTTGGGAAATTTTGGGTCATTATTTCCTCAAATTTGTCCCTTTTCCCTTCTCTTCTCCTTCTGGGACTACCAGGATGTGTATGTTTGTATGCTTCATGCTGCCACAGATGTTTCTTAGACTCTGCTCAGTTTTTTTCTATTCTCTTCTCTATATTTTCTCCTGACTATGTGATTTCAGTTGTCCTGTCTTCTAATTCACTGAATCTTACCTTTGCCTGTTCAAATCTGCTGTTGTATGACTTTATAACATCCAAAGGTATTGCTTATCTCCATTTATTGTTAATCTTAATGATTAGTATTTCACCCCATAAGATCTGTTAGGTTTCTTTTTTAACTTACCAATTCTTTTTCTTCACACATTATCTTTTTAATACCTTTTAGCTTTATATCTATATTTAGTTTATTTCTACTAAATTTTTTTTTTTGTAATTTAATCTGAAATTCAAATTTAAGTGGGTGACCTGTATTTTTTTTTTTTTTTTTTTTTTTTAAAGATTTATTTATTTTATTTAATTTCCCCCACTCCCCTGGTTGTCTGTTCTTGGTGTCTGTTTGCTGCGTCTTGTTTCTTTGTCCGCTTCTGTTGTCGTCAGCGGCACGGGAAGTGTGGGCGGCGCCATTCCTGGGCAGGCTGCTCTTTCTTTTCACGCTGGGCAGCTTTCCTCACCGCACTCCTTGCGCGTGGGGCTCCCCCCACGCGGGGGACACCCTTGTGTGGCATGGCACTCCTTGCGCGCATCAGCACTGCACATGGCCAGCTCCACACGGTTTAAGGAGGCCCGGGGTTTGAACCGCGGACCTCCCATGTGGTAGACGGACGCCCTAACCACTGGGCCAAAGTCCGTTTCCCTGTATTTTTATTTTTTATATCTGGCAACTTAATCCAGGACCAAAGCAGAATTAAACAAGCAAATTAATGTTCATGTCTAGAAATAGACTTTCGTGGAAAAATGTAAATAAAAAAGCTTATTTTATCAATTTAGAACCTTCTAGGATCTAAGACAGTTAGAACCTAGCTCCAATTAAAACTGAAATTGATAAATAAAGCTGCAGAAACAACGGAACAATTCAAGACCCAATTGCTGTTTTACAAGCAAGCTTCGGACCTCAGGCACTCATAGGATTATGAGCTATATTTACCTTGAAAGGTTAAACAAATGGATGTGTTAACCTCACAATTCACAATCAGAACTTGGAATGTGACTTTTAGGGGCACAAATTATAGCAACATTATTCTTGTATTTGGGGTCACATACCCCTTTGAGACAATCTGGTGAAAATTGTGGACCTTCCCCAAGAAAAAGGCATGTATACACATTCACAATATTTTGCTTAGAATTATTTTTCATAGATTCTATGACACTATTGATGAGTTTTTCAAGGGTCTCAGGAGTCTAAGAGAAGAGCCTGGGAAAGTTGTCTAGAGCTATCATGAAGTCTTATGTCTTCCTTTCCTTTTCTTCCCATCCATGTAGGAAGGGAAGAAATCTGCAGTAAAGGAACTGGGATAGGCTATCAGCCATCAGTGCTGAGACTGGAACAACTCACCTGAACTTCATGGACTCAAGTTTCATCATCTATAAAATTAACAGATTGGTTTAACAGTATTTTCAAAGGTTTGTCCTATGGATCTAGCTGGAAGGTATCTGGGTAGGGAGGCCCTTTTTAGGTTCTTGAGTACTGCCAAAGATTTTCTTTAAAAAAAAAAGTTTAAAAACCACTGGACAAGGTCAGTAAGGTGACTCAAGTCTTCTGAGTTCTAAGTAAACTGACTATCTAATTCTAGATTCTACAAAGTGAGGTCAGGAGACAGTTGGAAAAGTTATAGGCATTCCTTTTCCATGAGTTCAAGGAAAAAGACGTTTGACAGGGATAGGAAAGAAAGATATCCCAACCCTTACCAGTTTGCTGATCTGAAACATTTCTTTTCTGCTTTGTGTCACTCTCCCTTTATCATATGGAAAATTGTCTACAGATAGGACAATGCTTTGCCAAAATTCTCCAGTTTTCCTCTGGTAAAATAAAAACCATTTGTCCCAATTGCATGAATTTAAAATAATCAATTTTCCTTTGGGCCACAAGGATACCCAACCATTGCTTATACCATTATATACTCTATATTATTAAATCAACGATAAGCATGGCCCAAATGAATTAAGGACTTGTATGTCCATCTCTGAGTTTTGTAGTTCGTACTTCCTTTGAGCCTTAGAGTCACCTCACCTACAAATAGGTCCCAGAAGTACCCCCACGTTCAGAAGAGAAAACTGAGGAAGAAAAGGTTAAGTGACATTTTCTAGCTAGTCAATGACAAAGCTGGTTTCACGCCCCATAGGCTACATGCATAACCACTCTACCATACGGAAGAGATTAATTATACAACCTGTAAGTTTTTAAAATGTAGGTTTTACTCATCTACTTTCTCTCAAAAACAAATAATCTACCACTCTGAAGGTATTTATCACGCCCAATGGTATGAACCATAAAGCTCTTTTGAATGCTTATTTTTTGAATGTTTATTTCATATTTAATGATACCTACTCAGCAAATCTACTCTGTTCATATTATCATCTCAAAGGAAAGTACATTATTTAGTTTTAAAGGTTTATCTGATCCTACTTTGGGCCTTGAAACAGCACAAAAAATGCTTATACACTGTTCTTACTAATCATAAGATACTAGTGGAATGCTGGGAAAAGCAGGCTGGGAAGCAACATTCGGCACTTTGTGCTCCAAGTTATTATTATTTTCTTTAACTGAGCTTGTGTAAATCACAGACAAAGTTGACAAATTTCACGGCTTAGTCATGGCTAAAGTATCAGATTTCATGGTTTGACAGAGATTAACAAGAAAATCATATTAGAGTTACAACTATTAGTCGATTCTTTGATATTTGGTAAAGAAACTCTGAGCTCTGCAAGCCCCATGGCCCACTGCACCCCACGCATGTCCTCCTCCCACCGAGGCAGAGCCCCCATTCACCCAGGAGGAGCAAATGGGATCCTCCAGCTATCCCAGGAGTGAGCCGGTGCCTGGTGGGCCCCTGGGAAAGGTCTAGCATCCTATAGAATAAAGTAAGGTTTCTCATAAAACTGTAGGGAAAAAACAACACCACCCTGTTTGTACATAACACTGGCGCTGCACCCTAAAATCTCATTCACTAAGGAGAGGAAGGAACGATCTTTGTTTTTGGAACTACCGTATTTTAGGTAAAATTTTTTTCAGGTCTTTATGAGGAGGCAATTCAGCAGAGGCCTGTTGCTAAAAGAAGTCACATGCAAGCAGGGACTTCAAAAAGCCTGCTGACTGTCGAGCCATTTGGCCTGGGGGCTGCATATCCTCTTTCCTTAAGAGGCCGGCTGGCTTGTCAACTTTGCATAAAAGACAGCCAATTTGTCAGCCATTTGCTTTAATTCTCTTTCTGCATCTTCCTAAGGATGAACTCCTATACCTTCTGGTCTTCAATATCATATATCTGACTGAAGGATGGAAATTCACTCGCGTCTGAGGCCAGTTTCCTTCCCAGGCGATCCTCCTGGGTCTTATAGGATCCGTCCTTAATCAGAACCACATTCCTGGGCTGTAGGAAGGTTGCGCAGACGCTGGCAAGACTCTTTGGCAAATTAGTTTCAGAACGTGGAAGGTCAGATTGGGAATAAAAACTGCAGTTATCCATTGTGTTTTCTTTAGTTGGGAAAATTAAGGCAGGGTGCCTAACTCTTAAGAAACCAAGATTTGGATAAGTGGGAGCCACTTAGAGAGGAGTTCCTTTCCCTGCTGAGTACAATGGTCGGTTGTGGAAATGGAAAGTTCTCACATTCCAGGTATTCTGGCCATGAGAAAGGATTTTCTTATTTTATCCAGATAGGCTTTTATGCCTCAGAAACACCTTCAACTGGTAAAATACAAAAGAGCTAGGGGTACAAGTTTTATGAAAAAATATAATTGTTTGCCACACTCAACTAAGTTTGTGTGTATGTATGCACATATCTATGCAAATATACATGTGTTAGGTAAATAAAGCATACCTTTAATAATAGAAATAGTGACAGGCACCATTTAGTGTGCTCTTACATGGCACAGGGACTATGTAAAGTAATATCCATGCTTTATTTCATTTACTCTCACAATAAATTTGCATGGTAGGGACTAGTTTTGTCCCCATTTTGCAGATGAAAAAATTGAGATTAGAACAGGGATTTGAGCCACAAAGTTAGTGAGAGAGCTGGAAGTCAAACCCTGGGGTGCCTGACTCCTGAACTGGTGTGTTTAACCACCGCGGTATACTGAGCTCTGAAATTCTCCTGGCACCAGTTCCATGGAGATGCGTGTCCAACCTGACTCTTAAAATAATACAAGTTTTCTGGGGGTGGGAACTCACACACGAGTGGGATGGAGGCCAGCATTAGGCCAACCCTGTCCATCTTCGCAGGAGGCCCGCCTGCAAGGCTCTGGGCCCATGGCGGTGAAGGTGTAAGAAAAGGGAGAAACAGTTGTGGAAACCAAGGCTCACCTCCTTCACAAATGTGCACTAGGACCAGCCCGGCTGAAGAGACTCAGAACCAGAAGGACCAGGAGGCTTAGTGGAAATCTGTCCCCCATCCAATTCCAGACTGATGGCCATCCTTTCTCATGAATGGGCTTGCCTGAGAGATTTGAGACAAGAAACATTTCCAGTCTGCCTCTACCTTAACTAACACCACGGGGCAGCTAACAATTACAGAAGGAATGAACTTTTTCATCAAACGCCCTTCCATAAAACCATTTCCCAGGAAATGTAACACAGCATGGAGCTGGCCGGCTGCAATTTTCCACCAACAATGAGCATCCAGGGGCACAGGTACTATATTTAAACGATTTTCCTCCAGCTTTTTGGCAAGGCTCTTTCTCCTGGAGACTTGCTGGGTTGGGCTGAGGTCTCATTCCCCTCAGGCCAGCAGGATCGGAATGTTTAATACAACCTTGTCTCTTCAACACCCACGTGTAAAACACCAATAAACAAGCCGGCAAAGACCTGCAGGCCTAATTGCCTTTTAACTCCACCAAGATGATAAACTCCCAGAGCAAGGAAGGAAAGACTCCCAGGGATTTAACAAGTTTATCTGCCTGCCACTTGAACATTTTCTGTCTGCCTACACTTCAGTGAATTCACCAATAAAAGGATAAAAGGACCCCAAACCTTAGACCCCTCAGTGGCCAAGAAGCCCCAGATTCAAAACGTATGCCCAGAAAATATCAACCCATTAACAACCGAGTTTTGTTGTGCTTGTTTGACGTGTTTGTAAGGCCTGGGGCCAGGAAAGTGGGGCCACTGGCCCTGTTTCTAGCACCCGTCATTTCCCTTTTATTGACCCAGGCCTACAAATCTTTGCCTACAATAAAAAGAAGGAAACTGGGAAAAGCAACCCATCTTAAAAGCTTTAAAATTTAAGTCAGGGGATTGTCCTGACAGGAGAGAAACCATATATGTCCCCGTGATGGGGGAGAGGGAGTGTGATGGTGACAGGAATCTCCTGTGGTTACCTCGGCAAGGACAATTTTCTTTTCTCTCCAAGCTGACTTGAAGAGCTTTCGTGTTTTCTTGGTTGTTGGTTTGTACCCAACCATCCAGAAGAAAATTTCGAAGAGCTCTATACCTATTGGAACTGTCCTTTCAAGACACAAAAGTAGGATATAACCTCTCCGGAAGTCCATCCGACAATATTTATTAATTAATATAAATGTGCCACTTTGCTTTTTAGGAATTTATTCAAAAGAATTTGTTGGGCAAATGACTAATGGTTAAGCACAAATAGCTGCAGCATTCTAATAAGGAACTTAAAAGAACAAAACGTTCTTTACGAGGGACTGGTTACATAAAGCAAAATTCTATACTTGGCAGCTGTAAAAATGATGCTGTTGGTATCTATTAATCGGGAAAGGTGTACAACATACAATGTTACATTTGAATGGTAGATTAAAAAACAGCACTAATAATATGATCCCGTTTTTCTTTGTTGCTGTTGTTCTTCTTAAGGAGGCTAAATATAGAACAAATTCTAGAAAGGTACATAGTTCACCAACGTATTAATAGTGTTTCTGGATAGGTGGATTAGAGGTGATTTTAGTTTCTTTTGCATAGACTTCTGAACTTGAAACTTTTTGCTAATAAAAATGCTAACCTTTAAAAATAGTTAAAACACCAATGCTAAAAACAAAACAAAACAAAACGTGCCAGCACCACCATTACTTCCCTCATTCAATAGGAGAAGAATCACCTCTGAAACAATGTTATGGAAAGATCCAGCTTCCTTTTCTCAAGGAGACAGGAGTAAAGAACATGAAAGGATTTAGTCTTGACTTATCAGCACACATAACTGTTCTTCAAGTGCATTTTCCAAAGAGATGGAAGTTGGATGGCAAAACTACAAAATGCCAGTGGCTGTATTTCCCAGACGGCCTGGGTTTCTGTCTAACCTTAAATCAGGGTACAAAGCAAGGGCTCCTCTATTAAGCTGACCTATTCCACTTAATAAAATAAGAGCGCTCTACAGTAGAGCGTTTGCCAACTGAAAAATCTGGAGCACTATTTTTCTATTAAAATCTCATCCATATTTTTCCTATTGGAACCTGGAAACTGGACAAATTCTGAAGGAATCTAAAGGAATTTCTTTAGAAAAGAATTCTGTTAACACCAAAAGCTCCCCAAGCACTACACGAAATGAATGCTAGATTGCATTATGCTGAAATGTAAAAGCAGAGATTCAAACTGAAAACGATGTGTCCTTCACACCAAGCTTTGTGTACATCAGGGCTTATGAATTTGTACACTTATCCCTGTATATTTCTGCATCTCCCTGCTTCATAATTTCATAATCAGTTCCAGATTTCACTGTCCTACATTGTAAGGCACAGAGATCCAGATATGGGAGAGGCAAGGTTTAAGGGTATGGAAGTACAGTGGAAAAAACAGTAAAATAAAACCAAAATTTAAGTTTTGTTTCCAACCCACCGAGAAGTTACAAGTTAAGTACTCACCTTGGGCCCCATCTGACCCCTCAGAAACTTTTAGAGCATGGAGACACGTGCAAGGATTTCATGTGCAAAATGGACCCTTGGGTTGGAAGATCTTCTTACCAATGGTTTGGAGCTATGGGAAGCTAAAAGTACTGGGTACTTCTAACAAAACACTACAAGGATACTCTCAAAATTCATATATTTGTCTCTAGACTACAAAACAATAAACTGAAAGATCAGGTTAATTTAGGACAAATGCCATCTCTTCAGTTCAAATCAACTGGCCTCCCTTTGGGTTTCAATTGGAGGTTTCCTTGAAGGTTTGCTCACAAATTCATTTTAAAAAGTTCAGCAACTTCACAGATATTGGCATTAAATAGATAAACTAAGCTTTTCATTGCCCTGCAAAATGACTGTTTATCTTTGAAGCCCTGCATATTGGGATTAGGTGGACTGTTTGCATTTACCTGGAGGATGACTCCGTTTCATTGGTCTCTGAGTCCCTGGGCAATCACCTGGTTGATCACTGATATCAACTATATCTCTATAATGTGTCCTCTTTTAAAATATGCCTCTCATCATAGATTGGCTTGTTTTGATTTTTGCCATAGATGTCGTACTGCTTGATATTAGTTGCCAAAAAAAAAAAAAATCAGGTAATGCATTAAGTTACAAAAATCCAAGTTTAATTTCCAACCAACTTGAAAACACCTGGGGTTTTTAGATTTTTTGATGTATAAACTCATTTTTCAACCCACCTTGTATTTCACCTACTCAAATGCTGTAAGAGAATGAGGTGTCATACCAGACCTTGGTGGGCTCTTGAGAGCAGCATCTACTTGCTTTTCACAATGACTCTGCACATTCCAAAGCGAGCTCAGTGTAAACACCTCCGCTTTCACCCTCTGGTCCCACCATCTGCTTCCTCTGCACCCCATAATCTAAAACATCTCCTCTTCGCAGGTATATGGTCTTGGATTTGTCACGGTGAACGTGAGACTTTACAAGGCCAATAAAATGACAGCTGCACAGAGGAGACAGGGTGGCTTTTACCAACTCTGAAATGCCACCGCCTGTAACTCCTAGGGATCAGGAACTTGAAAGCACTCCGATTCACTTAGCCCTGTGTTTGTCATAAAGTTAAGGCTAATCAGATTTTCCCCAATTTGCAGCCCTATCTTAAATCCTCAAGCTTCTCCTATGCAAACTTAACCGATGGAAGATGTGATTATGCCTTCTCAGGTCATAAATTCTAGATATTTATAACATAACTGTTGTCATTTAGGTCAATTAAGATGCTTTTACTGGCTTGGAACAACTACCTATGGGGCTTGTCAAATACTCTGACAGTGGTTTATAACCCTTTACGGTGATTTTATCTTATGGGGATATGAAAGATGGCTGCTGACGAAAATGGCCAGGAAGCTCTTGAAGCTTTTTTTTTTTTTCATATTATGAGCACCAATACCCCATTTCCACTTTGTCTCTGAAAACTCAGACCCTTTCCTTATCTATAAAAACTATTTGATTTTAAAATCTCCCCAAGTTGCCAAAGACCTGAGAAGAGAGATAACATCTCCTGAGACACTCTATGATAAAACTCCCAAGTGGCAGACTGGCCAAATACCAGGCAGGGAAGTGCCAGATTTTCCAAGTGCAAAAAAGGTCCCTGAAGACAAGTGACTTCTACTTTTCACATGGGGCAAACTGCTCCCTCCTGGAAGGCAAACTAGGGTAATGACAAAGAAAGAATCTAGTATGTTTGAAGATTTGGTATAGACGGGTTACAGTGTCTCCTTTTCCCTTGTGGAATATCACTTATCTCTACATGCCTGGAAAGGGAACGCCTCCCTCCCACTGATTGCTCTTTCAACAAGTCTCCTGGGCCCACTACACCCAGGCACTGTGTTAGGCCAGGCTCTCTCACTGTTTGGAGACAATGACCTTAACAATGACAATACAAGGTGTTAACGGGCAACAAGAGCGGCAGGCACCGAAAACTCTGGAAGCACAGAGAAATGGCATCATTTCCACTTTTGGAGGGAAGGCAGTGGCCAGGGGAGATTCCATGGGGAAAAGATTTCCTAGTCTGAAGCTCAGAAAGTGTGAGGAGACAGCTAGGCCAATTAGGGGAGCAGTGGACTCCTGGCAGGGAGAACATAAACAAAGACATGAATTTGAGGAGGGTGTGGGTGTACAGAGAATGCCAAGCAGTTAGCATTCCAGAACGTGGCATCCCTGATGTGGTGAGAGTTGTGTCTGGAAAAGGTAGTTGGAGCAAAGTCTTGCAGGGCTTTGTATCCATGTTAGACTTGCTGTTACCTTTCTTGTTCAAAGGAGACCTGCTAAAATGGTACCCTTTTCACAAAATCAGCTGGACATAGTTGGGTAAGCACTTTTTTTCTCTTTACCTGAACCTGTTTGCTCCATGCTTCCATCATAGCCAACACTTTAAATAGTCTCCCCGTCTACCTTGACAAGCATAACTATTCAAAACTCAGATCACACCTCTCTTGGTAGAGAATACTTTGCCTGTGACAACCACTATTTGTATCAGCCATGCAAAGCATCCAGAATTCCACCTGGTCAACAGATATGAAAGTGCTTAGTTTGTACAAGATACTGTTCTGGGGATGAGTCAGAGATGTGGGGGAGGAGGTGTGACCTCAGCAGGCAGTGTGATTTTGAGGACCACAGTGACACCCCCACCCCTCCCCACTCCTTCTTATAAAGGTCTTTTAGCAACTTGATTTTTTTTCTTGCATATCTGATGATGATAATTCAGTTGCATTTGAAAAAAAAATAGCACAACATTTGCTAGGTGAAAGCAAGATACTAGTGTGGAAAATATACTACAGCATTTGAAAGTCCACACAGTATGGGAAAACGCAAGCTACCAGTAATTTCCCCAAACTGATTAAATGTGTTACAGAGACCGAGGGTCAGAAAGTAACAGTGACAATCCAGAGAGCCATAAGTTTCTTAAAACAATCAAATTGTACTTCATTTTCAAGTCTTTTTTGTTGCTGTTGTTGCTGCTGTTAGAAATGTAAAATATTTAACTTTGTTTGTTTGTTTATATTCTACCCTGTTTCAAAAAGGATTAAAGCACCTAATGCCAAATAGAAGAGGCTCCTATTACTGGAGCAAGGAAGGGAGGAGGCTTGAGTTACATTTGCCAGGCAAATGTCAAGCTCATTCCAAAGGGTGCTGATGTAAACTCGGATAGCTTTTCTAAATCAGAAAATCCTGATTTAATACCACAATTCTCAAGCTGCTTTGCAACAGGGGAGAATCTGAGATTCCATTTCTAAAAGAAATCTGGGACCCAATGAGCTTTATCAGCTGAACAAAATCTCAGATAAAGAATTAGTTTCTTCATTTGTTCTTAATGCCCAGTTGTTTATTTGCGTATATTTGACCCCTAAGGATGGTGTAAGATGATCAGGTACAAGTCCCAATGTCAGGTTCAAACTTTAGTTATAGCACTTGGTAAATCACTTAACCTTTCAATACCTTAGTTTCTTCATCTGAAAATGCACCTCAGTATTATTGTGAAGACTACGTGAACTAGCACATACAAATTGTTTGGTACTTATTAAGTATTCAATAAATGTTAAAATTATTTTCTAGTTTCTTTTTATATACAGAGAGAACAGGAGAATTTAAAAACAACAACAACATTGTTTTGTCACAAAGAACTGGGAGTCTGGCTAGAGGCAAGACCACCTCAGGAGAAACCAGAGTGACCGAGAGAAAGGGATTGTGGGTGGAACTGGACTCCTGCTCTAGAAGCCTCAGCAAGCCAGGACAGAGGCAGATGATGCACTTCCAAAATTTAGAGGAGGCTTTCTAAAGAGGCATATCTTGGCTGTATCCAGCAGGTAGAATTTAGGTAGATAAAGGAGCATTTCAGATCATGGCAAACAATGTTCACAAAGACTTGGAAAGATGAGTAAACACTAAACATTTCTAGAAGAGGAAAAATTACTGTATTATCTGGGAGTGGTGGAAAACTCACAAAAACTGCTCAGGGAAGCCCATTAGGGAAGAATTTGAGGTAGTTCGACCTATTGTGGTTGGAAACAGGGAGGAATTGGCAATCTGTCATCAGGGGAGGGAAGCATGGAAAGTGGTGTTTCAGGAAGGTGAACCTGGCTCGGCCACGCAGGCTGGGCTGGTGGGAAAGATCTGAGTCAGGGAAACCACCAAGGGGTTGCCAGAGGGGTGAGGTGGTGCGGCCAACACCAGAGAGGAAGCCGTGGATGGGAGAGGCGCCCTGTGGGAAGGACGGGCTGGCCTTGGCCAGCAAGCAGCCGTGAGGTCTAAACGCACAAGACCTGGGGTCAGACAGGAGGGCTTGAGCTCCACCACTCCCCAGCCATGGAGCTCAAGGTACTCTCTTGTAAGCTCAGCTTCCTGTTTTGCAAAGTGGAAATCAGAGCACCTACTTCATGTGGACAAAGAGCACTTAGTCCATGCTTGGCTCATCCCAAAGCGGCTCTAAAATGGTAATCCTTTCTGGGCAGTTGGAATGGTGAGGAAGAGGAAAGTCAAAGTGAGGGACGAGAACACTGAGGTTCTGCAACTGGTCCCTGAGCCTCTGGCAGAGATACAGGCCTGGCCTCTCCGTGCTTCCTTCTTCAGGAGACCTTATTAACATTTAATACCAGCCATTTAATGCCTCAGCAACAAATCGAGGTATCACTTGATTACTGTATTCCTTTGATTACATACCTAATGCACTTCCATCTTGCCATGGAAACACGTTTTTCCAAAAATACTGGATACTGGAAAGGAAATGGTGATAACATTGCCTCAAATTAAAGAAATAGCTTAGGATAAAAAAAAAAAGTATTTTGCACTTTATTTCATAAGAAGAGGGAAGAAAAAAGATGACACATTGTACCAGTGATTACCTGCCCATTTTAAGCTCTGTCAGCAACACAAAGACTTAAACCAAAGCTAAATCCAGGATGCATTATCTCTTTAAGCCCCTGTGTTAACTCAAGGGACTGAAAGGCATCTCTGCTTTTCTACAGGAGGTTCTCAGAGGGTTCAGAAGTGCCCTATTATCTCAGCTAGGTGAGTTCCAAAGAATCCAAACTGAATTTACTTCTGTTTTAGTTCCTTAAAAATGTTTTTCATCTACCTAAGTTTCCCAAAGTCCATCTTGCACAATGAAAATTGCAGAGGCAAGTCACCCTTTACCTAGTTCATTTGGAATGAAAAGCCAAGGAAGTGGATAACACAGGAAAATTCTTCCTCAGCATGCCTTTTTGACCCTTGCAGAACTGTGCCTGATGGCCCTGAGCTTACAACTCTTTGCCTCCCTGTTAAGCTGTGAGGTATGTGGAGACTAAGTTTCGAGCAAAGCCACAAAATCAAAGGAGATCTGCTGTTGATCAGTGCTGATAATCAGCACTAGCGGTCACAGATGTCAGGACAGATGACAGACCCTGGAAGAAACTGGCAGGAGAGAAGTGATCGAATAACTTCTCTAAAGTCCACTAGAGCATATTTGCCAAGGAATGGACCCTCAAGTCACCCTGGACCATGGAATGCCTGAGCAATTATAATTTTTTCCATCCTTTACACATCCAACTGTCTAACATTACAACAGAAATGAGCTTTATTAGTCAGCCCTGCTTCCTTATAAAAGAAAGCCAAAGTCAGTGATTGCTGTGATTACAGAAGGAAACAAATTCCTTCTGAGGCCTTTGGATGGGATGGCATTGGAAAAGTAACCTTGGAATATGATAAAGCATTACTAATTCTCAGCAAATAAATAAAACCAAAAGAGAAATGCCTCCGTATATCACGGAAGCCTGCAACCAGTCACGATTTGTTCAGTGCGCATGAGAGTACAGGTTGTAGGGTCTCTTGGACCTGGAGTTCTACCCACAGATAACAGCCATGTGACCTTGGGCAAGTAATAACACCTCTGAGAGTCAGTTCCTAGCCTTCAAAATGGATCCAAGATCTACCCACTACACATGAGGTGAGGCTAAAATGGGCTCATGCTTATAAAGCTTTTAGGATTATGCCTGGCATGTGATAACTGTTCAGTAGGTATTAGCTATTGCTTTTAATATAAAATCAATAAAGCCTAACCTCCATCCAACTGGACAGTGTTGTTACTTAGGGCTATGTATAAGTTAACTTCTTTTCGATGGAGACTTGTTCCCGAATAAGGGAAGAACAAATCAAACCTTGGCTCCAGCTCCATAAGACTGCTGGGTCACCTTTTCTCTAGAAATTTCCCTTTTCATTGAGTTCATTTAACAACCATCTTCAGTACAGCAGACCAGACTGGCCATATGGGTGATCTGATATTGACATTTCAACACTTAGAAACTATAAATAATCCAGACAAGATTAGTGGGAGGGCAAGTGACTGAAGTCATGGACATATGGTACCATGGAGTTGTCCAAGTCCTTGAACACCTCTCAGTTTAAAAGCTTCATGGTCTAGATACCATGAGGGACAGTGATTTGCCATGGGCCCCAGCTCAGGGAAGCAACTGAGGCCGGACTAAAATCCTCAATCCAGTGACTTTCTGATTACTGTCAATAATAACTTTTTGGAAGTAATTCTTACTGGCCACTGCCACTTTTAATTCAAGGGATTATCTTTTTCTTGGAGTTTTAGTAGATCTTGACTATAAAATCATCTATACCTGGTACCATATTTTGGTGGTGAGGAAAGAGGTGGGGTCATATGTTAACTACCATTACATTCTTTCAATGGATACTGATATATTCAGTCTTGCTTTCTATTTTATTCTGAGTTATACTGGGGAATTTTTATATAGTCAGAAAATTTCTCAAGTATACCAGATTTCTCAATGATATCTTTGCACAGTTATTTGTAACATCTTTTATAACTTAAAAGTCCCAGTTTTATCTATCACCATGTCCCTAGTTTTCTTCTTAGTGAAGAAGTTGGTACCTTTTCTATTTTTTTTATTTTTTCTTCTTTCACCTGGAATAAGATTAAACTATAGCTGAACCAATGAAACTTTCTGTGACTATGTAAGTCTTCTATTATCTACATTGTACAATGTAGATAGATTTGCACTGTCCAATACTGCAGCCACTAGCCACATATGGCTATTGACTGACAAAATAACCGGATTTTACTTTTTATTGACTTTTAATTAATTTAAATTTAAACGTAAATAGTCACATGTGGATGGTGGCCACATATTGGACAGCGTGAATTTTTATAATCTTTTCAAAGATTCAGGCTTTGATTGTCTCAGTTGTTATCATTGCTGTTGATGCTTTGTATTTCATTTATTTACGCCTATGCCTTTTTAAAAAATCTCCTTCCTTCTACTTCTTTATGTTTACTGTGAAAATTTTTAGGAAGACCTAGGACAGGGTTCCTTTGAGGCTTGAATTCCTTCTTCCTTGGATTCAAGTCCCACAGGCTCAGCAGAAAAAGAACAGTGAAAAGGTAATTGAAAAGAGAAGATGAAAAGCCAAAGACCTCCCAGATGAAAGCCAAGCCAGAAACACGGCTGTGAAGAATATTTTCTCTCCTTCAAAAAATGAATTAGTTGAATCCAAAGTGACACTGAAAGGGAAATCAAAATGCCTGAAGAGCAGGTTGTGGACTTGAACTCCCATGTAACCGGACTCCTGCTTGGGACCTCATGCACTGACACCTGATCCAGGGTCCTGCTAGCCTTACTGATGTCTGGACACCACAGGCCTTTTTAATATGGGGAGTTTTTAATATAAGTGGAGTTAAGAACCAGGAGCTTAGCTATCCAGAGATTTCTACCATTTGGGACTAAGAAGAAGGGATGGAAGCAACAGGAAAAAAAGGTAGAAGAGCCGCTATAAAAAGACAAAAAGAAATTTACCTCTGCCTAGACAAATTCATCTTCCATAAAATAAGAATTCATTACACTTCCAGTCCCCTAGGCCTGGCTGCTTACCTTGAGCCCACTAACACACAGTACATATTGTGAGGCTCAATATCAGAAGGGATATCAGGGCAGTGGGGTGACTGAGAGGCTAAGGCTGCCTGAGACACAGCAGAAGCCACTGAGCAAGGAACTCTGAAAAGATTAGGTTGTTTCTGCTTTGATGCCTGGGACTGGGGGAAGGAGAGAGGCTCCCCCAAGGGGACCCTAGAACACCAGAAATACCAGGAATGAATCTGAAACACACTCTAACTTCTGAGGACTTAGAGAGGACTTTGGGTAAATTTAGCTTATGATTTTAAGTTTTCCTGGTGGTTTTAATAGTGCTATTTTTTTTCCTCAATGATATTCCTCACCTCTTATTGCCTTTGTATTATGTTCTAAGTGGCTAAAGAATCCTAAACACTTACAATTATGTGATTATAACCATAAAGCTACAGACTCAGGCACTAGCTACTCCCTGGCAATTTATTTCATGGAACAACCAGTTAGAGTGCTGGGCCTTCTGCCAGTGTCTCGGAGTCCAGTGGTAAAACATATAAGTAAGGCACTTCTCGCGGATGGGTATTCTACTGAAGGCAGGCAGACATGTTAAATAAATAACATAATTTACATGGACAAGTGCTATCAAGAGTCAGAAGCAAGAGCCTGTGATAGAGAGGGCCGAGAGGGCAGGAAGAGATTTGGGTGGTGTGGCCAGGGTAGGCATCTTCAGGACGTAACAGCTAAGCTATGTGATGACTGGACACCAGTCTTGAAAAGATCGAGGGGGATGGGTTCCAGGCACAGGAGACCACAAGCTCAGCAGTCCTGAGGTAGGAATAAGCTTGGCATGATGGGGGGTAGACAGAAAGCCGGGGTTCCAGGAGGTGGTGAACCAGGGCATGGTGGTAGGAGATGAGGTGGGAGAGAGACGCAGGGCCAGACCACATGGGCCCCAGTGAGACAGAGTAAAGACTTTGTATTAACTAAAGGTCCATGAAATGTTTGAGGCCACCATCTTAAAGTATGCTGTCAGCTAAAGAAGTTCTTTACACTTCCTTACTGACTCTTGAAACATTGTAGGCCCTGATGTGGGCGAGTTTTCCTCAAAGAAAGAGCAGATTACACTGATGCTTTTTGTTCAGTGATTTTGGGCAAGAAATCAAGATCTCCCAGGAACTCAACATGTGTCCATGGCCATCACAGACACTACTGTCAGGGCTTCCCAGAGCTCAGGGGCCTCCTGGTGGGCACGCAGAGAACCCAGGGAGGCGCAGCAACTTGAAATCATTCCTGCTTCTTGAGATCATTCCCACTTCCACTTCCGGGTTGTACCCAAAGGTTTTTTTTTTTTTTTTTTCTGCCACTGAGAAAAGTACATAAAAATAGGTTTGCCACTTGAAAAGTAAACAGAGAATAAATATCCCAGGCAGCTTGCCTGAGATCTAGATAACACAGGAGAATCTAAGAGTGGGAAGTCACGTAACTTAAAAATAAGAGAGAAAGAAAGAATCATGGCAGTAATGATCAGTTTGGGAAAAAAAAAATAGATGGAAAGAATTTGGAAGGTAACAACTTCCAGATGGTCCTGGTGGTGAAGATAGCTATATATAGAGAAAGAGGGGCTAATTAGTTCCTGGGCCGAGGCCCCAGTTTCTGTTAAGTGAGTGATTGTCTCATGGTGGTTTAGTTCAGTACTAGGGGACACACACCACATCGCAAGTAAATGAAGTATTTGGTTTTTATCCCAAGCAATGGGAATTGCCCAACCTTAATACAATTAATTAAGACTCAATGAATGTTTAATTTAGCTCTGGTGCTCATACCAGGGACACAATGAGCTCTTTGTTTTCGCTAAGGCTTCTAAATATTGGAAAAAGGAAAGAGAGCTAGGGTTAGTCAATAGCTTTCCCCCTAATACTCAGATGCACAAGTTGGTTTCCAAATGTAACAGCCAATTCAGTGAAAACCCAGAGATTGCCTTGTAAAGGGGCTGTGGACCTTCCAGGAGGAAAGAAAAAATATTGCCTCATGCCTCTGAGTTGGCACCAAAAGTTACAAGGTCGTCTTTCAAACTTCCCCTCAAAAACTCTAGCTCTGCCAGCTAAATGGACCATCTTTACAGTGCATGCTCAACTAATCTCTCACTAGGCGTCTTCCTACTTTTGAGTTGGGAGCTCTCAGCAGTGAAAAGAAGGTATGAGAAAGTATAGGAGGTAGGTAAAGTGGTTGAAATGTTCATTCCAGAATACTACGACTATGGACAGCTTCTGGCCAGCCATCACTTGACCTGCAGCTGTACAAAGATGTGGGGATTTTTATTATTTTAGAATCCACTCCATTGGCTCCTGAGAGAATTCTGCAAAGAGCAACAATAACAGTAATTAAAAAGCTTCCGTTTACTGTGTATCTACTGTACATCAGCCCTGTGTGTTGTGCCTCATGTACATTATCTCATTCAACTTTCACAACAACATTGAGTAGTCAGTGCTGTTATCATCCCCTATGGAACATACACAGCAGCTAAAGCTTCAAGATATTAAGTCCTTTGCCCTCAGTCTCATAGTTTGTAAATGGCGGAATCAGGGTTGTAACCAAGGGTGCTTGACTCTGGAGCCTCTGTACTCACTCTCTCTCATGCCTGATACTGTGCTGAGTTACTCTGTAAATGAAGCCCCCAATGGGTGGACAAGCCAGAGAAATTGCCGAAGAGCTGGCTTTCTCTATGTACACTGGCAAAGGAAGGTCTCATCCTTTAGCCAGAGAGGAAATGTGCTGCTCTGTGCCCATTTACATACCAACCCATAGCTGTCAAGTGGCAAGAACTGCTGGTAGATTCATAGTACAATGGCTTCCCATCCCAGTCAAGTTGGACCTAAGAACTTACTGGTTGAGAAGATGAGTGAGAACACTCAGGGTATGGACAACTGTGAGGTTCAAGACACTTTTCTGGAATCTGGTCTTAATCCACTGCTTAGCCCCCTCTTAATCTATTGCTGGATGGCCCATCAGGCTCTGGAAGCACAGGCCTAGAAGACCTGGTGATGGAGCTAAGTGGGCAAGTCTATTGGCCCAAACTCTCATCTATCCATTCTCTTAAATTTGGTTTTGGTAGAAGGCCAAGGGGTTGCCCCCAAAGACATCTAGCTTGACCAAGGATTTACTGCTCTCTACTCCCAACCCATTTCATAGGACTTTTAGCAGCTTGAAGTGATGGAGCCCTAGCCTAGAACTTTAGTGACCACTCAAGAGAAGATGTAACTCATCTAAACAATTGTGCATCATAAAATTTAGATGGTGTAGGGGATAACTTATACCAATATCACCTCCCTTCCAATCACTACCAACTTACAGTCAGATACTCAACAAAATTCTGTGGAAGAAAGGAAGGAAGGGGAAAAAGAAGATAGAAAGGCAGTTGGTAGCATAGCTGAGTTTCCAAGAGATTAAATGACTTATGAAGGGTCACCAGGTTAGTGGCAGAACCAGGACCCGAACACAAGTGCCGAAACCCCTACTATGTGGTCTTCCCATTATATCATCCTGTCACCATTATTTTTTGAGTATTCACTAGTTGTCCTTCTGTCCATCTATCCATCTGGTGAAAAGAATCCTTATCACCTACTCTCTTCTAGGTATTGGAAAGTACAAAGATGAGTAATTTCCCTCTTTTGTGGGTTTTTGTAGGCTCTAAGACAAGCAACCAGAGTCTAGTACATTGCCTGGCCTAAAGAAGCACGTGATAAATGTTTACTAAGGGCAAACTGTAAGGAGTTGGAAATGCCCCAACAGCTAGATGAGTGCTGGTGCATGGAAGGAACTCCATAATATTTGTTGGATGAATGAATGAGTAAAGAAGTGAATAATGGGCAGAAGCTCAGCATAACTGGCACTGCTGGGCTTCAGGAATGCTAGCCAAAATGGTCTGTGGAGGAATCACTCCCTCATATGACTTTTTCTGAAGGGTCTTAACCCAAGAGCAAAGCCCTCAGGGCTCTGGAATCACACATGCATCAGAAACCTGCTTTGCCATCTACTTGTTGCATCACTTGGGCAAGTCATTACTTTGTCCTGTCTGACTCTTGTTCTGGAATAGTCCAAAATAATAGAACCTCCCTCATTAGATTGCTGGGAGGATTAGAACTGGTAATATAAAGTACTTAATAAATATAAGTTATTCCTACCAATTTGGTAAATATGAAATCCTCAGTAAATAAGAGTAATTCCTACAATTAGGCATAAAAGAAAACTTCTCTTTTTTATCTATCTAATCCATCCATCCATCCATTCACCCATCTATCCATTTATATGTATATTATCTATCTGTCTCTTTATCTATGTAATATCTCTGTTAGCATTTCTTATATACCAGGCATTATCTTTGCACTCTAGAAATATTAAGACACTCAACCCTGTGAGACAGGTATTATTATCTCCCATTTTACAGACAAGGAAAACAAGGGCAAAGACATTAAATAACTTGCCAAAGTCATATAGCTAGAAAGTGGCCAAGCATGGATTTCATGTGGGTAGCCTAGTCCCAGAGTCCACTGCATTTAACCACTGCCTATGCTGCCTGCCAGCAGTGAGAAGGAGGCTCACTTTCTGTACCTAGCCTTCTCACCATGATTCCTACATGGTTCAAACCTTACAGGCAGTACCTTTCTTAAGAATAGTCCCTTATACATCAAAAAAAAATGTCATCACCAAATTGGTCATGTCAGCCTGGCAAGGTGTAGCTCTGAACTCACTTGACAGAGGAGGAAACTGAGAGCCAGAGAAGTAACTGGCTTGCTGAAGCAAACAGCCCCAGGACACCACCTGCAGCTCCTGCACCACCCTCAATGGTGACGAAGCATCTTTTCCATCCACAACACTGCCAGGTTAGAGCCTTAGTTTGCTTCCCGGGCAAATATAAGATGTCCAGATAACTCTAGTGGCATTTGTACCTAGGAAGATTCAGCCACTGCCTCACAGGTCATCTCCTGAACTCTGTCCTATATACCCTAACTCATCATCACAACAAATTTATAATAATGGTATTAGTCAGTCAAAGGGGTGTTGATGCAAAATACCAGAAATCAGTTGGTTTTTATAGAGTATTTATATGGGGTATATTTACCAGACCATAAAGCATAAGTTACTTCCTTCACCAAAGTCTTTTGCCACATGTTGGAGCAAGACAACACCAGATATCTGCAAAGGTTCAGGCTTCCTGGGTTCCTCTCTTCCTGAGGTTCATTTCTCTCCAGGCTCAGCTCCTGTTTTCTCTACAAGGCCAGCTGTAGACTACCAGGCAACCAGTTCTGTCTCTCTTCCTGGGGCTTCCACATGTCTAAGGAGCTATCTCTATTCCTCTGTGTTCTTCTCCTGTGTGTTCACTTCCTGGGCTCCAGCTCAAATCTCCAGCATTAAAACTCCAACTCTGTCCTTTGCCATGTCTTTTATCTGTGAGTCCCCACCCACCAAGGGACAGGGACCCAACACCCTACTGATGAGGCCCAACCAAAGCCCTAATCATAATTTAATCACGCCCAGGTACAGACCAGTTTACAAACAATCCAATATCTATTCTTGGAATTCATGAACCATATCAAACTGCTACAATAATAAAATAGCATTTACCCTTTAGCACTATAAGCCAGAAATGCCATGTTGTATCACATTTATCTTGTAACAACCCTGTGAATTAGGAGTTGCTGTCCATACTTTAAAGTTGAAAATTTGGTGTGCAGAGAGTTCCTCTATTTATCCACCTGCCTAGCCCTAAGACAGAACAGGCCCTGGGGGGGTAAAGGTGAGTAAAACCATCGTTGCCACTATTCTCAGAGAGCACAGTCAACTCAACGGCCCAAGTAGAGAAAATGTGACAAAGGGTATGAAGAGTACAAACTATGGTGCTAGAAGAACGTATACCAAGCGGACTTGGCCCTGCTGGGTTCAGGAAACACGTCCCTGAGGAAGCAGAGATCGGGCCTGAGTTAGAGTTAACTGGGCCAAAGAGGTGGGTGCAGACAACATCATGTGCAGAGGCTTGGGTGCGAGAAGGAGACTCCGAGGGCTGGGCCCGTAGCTGCCTTGCTCAAGGTTAACCAGCTGGTCCTGGGGGGACCGGGGCACACATGCAGGCAGCCTTTCTGCCAATCTGTGCAAAGCGCCACAACCTCTCTTGTACTATCAGTGGCTGGAAACTACACAGTGACAAAAAGTATCAGGAATCCATTAACCCTTTTGAATTATTTTGTATTTTAACAACCACACCCAAAATATTTGATTATACGGGTATTATTTATTTATCAGTCCAGTGGACAGAGTGGCACATTTGGGGTTTTTATGAAATAACTCTGAATTTCCCGCTCATAAGAGTTCTAAAAAGGCTGGAAACCACTGACTAGCATGTCTGTTTTCCTCTCTTTGGCTGTGAATTCAAGGGCTCTGTCCTACTTCAGGGCCTGCATATAATAGGTGTTTGACTCAGCATGTGTTGGAGCAGACACAGCAGGAATGTTCAGCGGCCTTTCATTCCACAAATATTCACTGAGTATGTTATGAGTCAGTCCCTAGTCTAGGTCCTGGAGCTGCAGAAAGAGGTTGAAGGGTCTGCCCCGTGGAGCTTACAATCTACTACTTCCTACTGAGTCCAGGGAGAATGAATTACACTTTTTCTCCAACCCTTCATTCAAAAGCAAAACTAAACCTTGGAGGATCTTGCCCTTGATTCTTTTAAATGAAAACAAAGATAATGCAGATGCGCATCCTTCCATTCCCCTTTCCTTTCTGGCTCCAGGACTGGTCACAAAACTACCAAGCCTGGGAGGCAAGGCTGCTGGAGAGGAAAGGCAGCGTGTGTCGGCCCGCCTCCCACATGGCCGGCTGGGGACCTGCCACTCCCAAGGAGCCCCTTCAGGTGGGAAGAGTTTGTCAGCACTTACCAAATGCAGGCAAGACCTCTGTTTGGTTGCCTCCTCGCCTCAAGGATGTGTTTACAGTGAATCTGAAGGGTGCTTAGGAATTCAGGTGGGGGAATGCCCCAGACGTGGAGATGGTTTATAACAATCGTCTCATGCCACAAGTAACAGACAAAAGTTAAAGTAATTTATGTTCTTTGAATATTACATTTTACGTAGCCACACATTCTCCCAGGATATCCAACCTGGGATCCGACCACAGACGGCTTGGAAGCTACTTAGGATGGATACAGACCATACATCCACACTGCTTCTATTTATTAGGAGCAGCTTGTTTCACTTCTCCGATCCTGCCTGCATTCTACCTATTAAATATTGTCAGTCCCAGCTGTAACATAATCCTGGCTGAGATTCACATGCAAGATGTAATCTTGACAAGCCATTTGGAATCTCTTCTTAAAAAAATGTAAAAGCCAGCATTCTTCCAGAGGCATGAATCAGTCTGATAAAAATGTCTACAGGGGAAGCCTAATCAGTTCATATGAGAACTTGTCAGTAGAACCTCTACTTAGACTGTAAGATTAAACCATCTTCATAAATTGTCATTAGAAGGAAGCGTGGTCCATTCGGCTAATATGTTCTTCTCCTATTTCCAGTTAGGACCTCTGGTTTGCATTTAGTATATGGAGACACTGGCAAAAGCCATGTCTAGAATAAGTATTAAAAAGATAACAAAATTTCATGTTTGCTCATGAACAGTGGTTGGTTTTTAACCTGTTGAAACAGAATGGCAGCTCATTCCCATAGCAGTTGAGAGAGTTCTTAAAGGAAAAACCTACTTCACTTAATTTTTTTCAAATATTCTTTTTGGACCTCTTAGTCAGTGATTATTTTAAAGGTATGCTAATATTTAGACAAATCCTCCAAGCTCTCTCTCAGGTAGGAGCAGGAAATGCTTTCTGTCATTTTACTGTTTATCAGCATTAATCGTGAAATCATATCATTACAAGGGAAATGATTTTCTGATATCATTTAAAGCAATTAAAGTGCGAGATAAGGGTGATATACGATGAAGAATCATCTCAATTCAAGAGAGGCTTTGCCAATTAAGTAGCACCTTCACTCACCCATCACTTTAAATGTAAGAGTTTTCATCAGAGATTAAAAAAAATTTTTTTTAACATTTTAATCCACACGCATGAAAAAGAATAGGTTCAAGTGTGAGCCATTGCACTGTTTCAGAGAATGGGGTTGACAGCAGCACAGAATTGGGAGACTGATAGTCCTGGCTCTAGTCCCTGTCAGCCACGTGCTTGCTGTATGACCTTGGGAAAGTCATCAGCCTTCTTTAGCTGCCATTTCACCATCTGCAACACATAATAATAACACCATCGACTCCCAGAGCTGTTACGAGGTTTAAGGACGGAGCCTGGGATGCTTTGGGGGCCTAGCATGGTGCATAGCGCATGGTAAAGGAGAAATTACTTGTTCAATATATAAATGAATGAATGGAATGAATGAATCAATCAAGTTATGCCATGCTATAATATTCTAAATCAGAGGTTGGAAAACTTTTCCTGTTAAGAGCCAGATAGTAAATATTTTGGGCTTTGCAAGCCATGGTTTCTGACAACTACTCAACTCTGCATTGTAGCAGAAAAGCAGCCACAGATAAAACAAAAGCAAATGGCTGTGACTGGGGTCCAGTAAAATTTATTTAGAAAACAGGTGGGGGGCCAGGTTTGATATACAGGCCATAGTTTCTAGACCCCTGTTCTAAAGGCTAGGCTGCTAAGGGCAAACCAGCCTGAATCTCAAAATCAACGCTCAGTCCTGATGTTCGGAACCCAATGACAGATCAAACTATTCAAAGCGGAGAAAGGAGGGAAGGGAAGTCAGTCCCCCCCCGGATTTCACTCCCACCATTTGCCCTGCCCTAGTTGCCCTCTCCCCGCCATTGCCGGCGCTCCTTGTGGTCTCCCGGGTGTGCTGGAGCATTCCTGCCTCCAGCCCCTCTCCTGGAGTCTCACCCTGTGGCAAGGCCCCTGCAGGCCAGTGGCCCCGCCAGAATGCTCCCCTTCTTTCCCTCTAAACCGATGATGGCCTTCCTTTTGCCCCAAATGCTCTGCGATAGGAACTTTCTCATTCACATAGAGGCAGAGAAGAAGTGCCATTCCCTCTTGTACACCTTTTCATCTGGGAGTTTCAGAATCATTCTGTGAAAGACAGAAAGGCATGAGCCAGAGCAGCCAGAGGGACAGGGGTTTTGCGTGCTGAGCACCTACTGTGTGCCAGACACTGCCGAGGCCCATCCCCATGTGGAGAATGAGCTGTGGGGTTCAGGGAGACTGAAGGACTTGTCCAAAGCACAAATCAGAGCAGGAAGTGGCACCCAAGCTGGTATGACTAAACTCTACACTCTGCCCTCAGTACAAATGGCAGCTCTAAGCCACTGAGTACTCCCTAGAGCCAGGTTTTCAAATTTAGCACAGTTTGCAAGCATTGTACTTATTGACATGTTTACTTGCTTTCTGCTGCCTTCCCTACTGGTCTATCAACTCAAAAGAAACTAAACTTCTCTATCTAGCATAGGCCCTGACATGATGTAGGTGTTAACTACATAGCTGTAGAATTAATTGAGGAATAATGATGAGGAGGACATCAGATAGTAAGAACCAGTGTACCAGCCATTGGGCTAAGAATTTAACATGCATTATCTCAATGGCCCCTCCAGGTCCATAAGCAAGTTATGATTATTTTTCCCATTTTATTGATGATAAAACTAAGGTTCTGAAAGGTTAACACTTCTTGCCCAAGGTCAGAAAGCCAACAAGTGGCAGAAGCAATAATCGAACCCAATTCTGTTAGGCTCTTAACTCAGATTTTTCTTATTCCATTCAGTTCTGCTCACACAATGATCCCCCTTGTCCCAACCCAGACACTGAGCCCCCTGGCCCAGGGCTCCCTTTCTTCTGCAACAAAAAGTCATCTTTTCTCTTTCCCCTTACCATGCTTGTTCCTAGTGCCTGGAAATTGCCCTTACCTATAAAACCAGGATAATTTTCCATTGTCAACCCACATCCCAGCCTCTCCATAGGGTTTCTGTGAGAATTCACTCCGCCGCCATTAATTAAGTTGTTAAAAGTATAAGCAGCTTTTTCTCCATTTTCACATGGCTTCCCAAATGGTGGACGCTGATTTCTTTCTTGGTGTAAGCACAAGGAGCTCATAACTTTACAATGGATTATGAAAGTTATTCCCCCAGGGTCTCAGCAAGCCAGTCATCGCTGGGCATAGTTTTGACATTACGTCAGATAAAATGCAGTGAATTCAGTCCTTTCCGTGCTAATAGTGGTGCTTAATAATATTATTGGAATTATTATTACCATCAATTAAAAGGTTGGCCAGGAATGACTTACTACTTCAGAGAGATTCCCCGAAGAGTCGCGTTAGAATTTGCCGTTGTTTAGCCAAGGGGCCTCATAAGTTCTTATGAGGAACCAGATCCTCGCCCAACCCCCAAGTAAATGCATTAATTAATAAATATATGGCATTCGAATACTTTTATGTTGTTGGCTGGTTACCAGGATTTTAATTGACTTGCCTAAGGGTGGATAGGGCTGGCTAATCACTACCACTTTGTTCTAAAATCTAAAAGGAAATCAGGAAAACTTAAAACATTTTTTCTTTATTTTTTACTCACAAAACATTACAATAGTGTTCACAGTGAATAATAGTGTAGCTGCAGCCTGCACAGAACGGCTCACCTCTTATCTTGCTGGAGACAGTGCGCAGCACAGAGTTAAGTTTCAAAGAGAATATAATGAGTGGTCCCTGGCGAAAGCACTACCTACCACCTCTTTCTAGACATATCTGAGAGTTAAGAACACCCTGGAGAGAAGCAGCCTTTGAAGTCAGGTGAATGGTTCCTTGGATTCAGGGTTGGTGAGCTATTACACTTAGCAAATGAGCTCAAAGCTGAGAGTTGTTCTCAAAGAAAAAATAGGAACCAGTAGGGTGGGTCAAAAAGAGTTTTGGCTGTGCCCAGAATCAGATGTCCAGACACTGGGGAAATACAGCACTAGTCTCAAGATAAGAGAGGAACACTAACTCTATCCAGGGGAGTAGTGTTAGCAAGCCCCCAGAACAAACGGCCAGAGAAGAGAACTCTATCAACGGTGTGAGGGTGAGTTCTGGGAACCCAGGTGCAGTAGGCTAGAGAAGGAAGCCCTGAGGCCAGGAGCCCAGGGACCAAGACACAGTCACAGAGAAACCCCAGTGCCCACAGAAGGCAGAGAAAGCACAGGTTGGGGCCAAAGAGGAAGAAGATGCTGGGATGAAGTACTGAGTACATAATGGACACGTAAATATTTGTTGAATGAATGAATAGATGAATGATTGGAGGACCCAGAGATCCTGCTTGATTTGAAAGTTTTGTCAACTTAAATCTGTATCAGCCAAGAAAGACTACCTGTATGCAGCACCTAGGCTAATTATGACACACACTTAGGAAAACTCTCTCTTACTTTTGAACCCAACCCAACCTAATCAACTTGCATGAATTTATGGTACTTTTGCTTCTGTGGCGCGTGCGAGTGAATGTACACGTATATGTGCACATACATGGGTTTAATCTTTGTTTCTAGCACATTACTTACTTAAACTCCTGGGTGGTTTATGAGTTTATCAAGGACTGGAAACACATGTTTTTACATGTGGACCAAGGCTGAGAGCAGGGGTGGTGTATCATTCAAGGATTCATTGCTGTCACTGGTAAGCAGGAGACACACAGATGGCTGGGGTCCCAAAGAGAGCTTGGGAAGCAACTTCAGGAGGGCTGCCTGGGAAATCCTGTGCTGCATGATGTTAAGGAATGCTGTAATCCACAGGTCCCGTGGCTGCATTTTACCACCCCAGGAGAACTCTGTGACTGTGTAGGAGCAGCTGGACCTTTGCCTTGATGGTATATTCCTTGTTCATCTATATTTCTCAAGGAATGAAATTCCAAGTTTTTCAACAAGGCTCCCATTCCACAAATGGCCTTCCAGCCTGGTTCCTGCCCAAGTTTTTGCCTGTTCTTGACACATATTATTGCTTTCCTGTCAGATCTTTCTAGAGCTCCTGCCTTACCCACAGCCCTGAAAGGAGAAGCCCCATATACAACTTGATCTGCTCTGATTTGCTAGAGTTGACTGCACCCAGGGTGGGCACCTGCTTCAGGTGAACCAGTCGATAGGGCAGGCCAGTGACCTGGAGCTTATGGTCTGGTTCTGAGATAGATCAGTAAGCTTCCTCCTCTAGGGATTGTGGAAGAGGAAGTCCAACCATGCAGGACATGGCAAGGATGAGGGAGGTAGAGGAAGTGAAGAGGGGACAGAAGTACAGATGAGCAAACAGGAGACAGACATCCTGGTTCTCCCATTCTCCAGATCCAGTTCTGTGCAGCCTGGCTATGCTTCCACACTTTAACTGTGTGGCAACAACCTTTAGTTTTTCAACACATCTTCTGCAGCGGATATCTGCTTTTATTCCTGCTCATCATCTAGTAATAGTACCTAGATTTTTTCTTTAGGGAAATCACATTTCTCCCCACTTTTAGGACTGGGAGTATGACATGGACCTCACCAACTAACATATCCTGTTACTTAGCTACACAGTGATCTGTTCACAGATGGATATGTGGCAAAATTGGTGCAATGAGATTCCATCTGGAGACTTGTGTTGCAACTATTGGAAGAGGGACAGGCTTCCAGACTTCTGGGGTATCTATATGATTTTATAAGCATCTGGAGCTGTCAGCAGTTGTTTTTCTATTTTATAGCAAATCTTATGGTAGAAGGCTGATAGAGAATAAAATCCCCAGAATCAAGAGATGATGAATGATGGAGCCCTAATGACACAGTTTTAGCCTCTGGATCCAGCCATACCTGAAGACTTTGTACCTTGACTTTTCAGATACAAGAGTCAATATATTCCTGTTCCTCTCTTTATTTACAGCATTTTTATTGAATATATTCATATACCATATGATCTATCCAAAAGTGCATAATCAATGGAATTTTACCATTTCTCTTTTTTAAAAAGTAGTTTGAACTGACATGAGAATTCTGGCTCTGACTTATCTATTTTGGATTTAGATACCCTGTGTGGGTTCCTATTCCTTCCGGACACAGATCTTTCCTTCACAGTTCTACACCCCTTCTGCCTTCCTTCTACTCTTTTCCTTGTCATGAGGCAGGTACTAAAAGAAGAGCAGAAATCTCCAGCTTCAGCTACCTTGGTGTCTGTGAACCTGCCGACTCACCTTGTGGCCCTCTTCCCCACTCCCCACCAAGTCTCTTGATTGGGTTCACATAGTCTTAAATGTCTTCTGAGAGCATAATGAGGATCATGAGGGCTATTTTATGGTGAGGGGTAGAAGCAGTGCCCATCACTTCCACCTGAATCCCAGTGGATGCACCCAGTCACACGGCAGAGAAGGGTAGTCTTCCTTTATACCCAGGAAGCAGAACTAGGGCTGGCAAGTTGACTACTTCCTGCCACACCAACTCAATGCTGACCCAGAGTAGGCACTCTATATTTGTTCTATGAATGAGGAATATGTAGAGTTGGGGGTTGTAGGTGATACAGAGATTCCTCCTTGTACTGTCAGGTAAAGAGGAAACCATGGAACCGGAAAAGCCATATTCCCTTGTCATCCTCGTGAGCACTTCCTCTGCTGAGAGGAGCCTTCTAAGTTCAGTCTCTCTACTCACACACCCTAATTTTTCTCTCTGGCTCTCATGCCATCCACAGATCAGAGATTTAATCTTCAATTTTTTTTTCTACACTGACATGCTCTCTCCCATGTAATTATACTGTGTTGTCACTATGTCACCCCAAAGTATGCCAAATGTCCCTCCCATGCTGTTGGGTGTAGAAGGCAGAGGAGAGAGGGGGGAAGTCTCCCGGTTAAATCCCCATCGCATATGGATTTAGAAGTGCTTTACTCTCAAGACCAAGTAGTTCAGAAATAGATGAAGGCTAGATAATATTTTCCTTGACTGGAAAATAAATGCTATATTTACATTAAAAGTCATATACATATGGGTGATTTCTATGCATCTTTTTTTTGTCTAAAGAGGAAATAATTATGAATTCTTGTTACCACCATATTTACCTAGGCTTATATTTTCATGGATAGATATGGTATAGAAGTGTACTCATTTTGGAGGGACTGACAGTTGAGCTTCTAGACATTTTTCTTAAGTGCTGGTCAGATGTGCTCCTGCATGGGGTTCTGTGTAACATCTAGGCAGGAGTCAGTCAAGGACTCACATTTAAGCAAGTGGTCGTTTTGGTCACAGGGTACAAGGTAGGTCTGACTAAGATTTTCGGCTATTTTTTTTTCCATCTATGGGTGTCTTTTCATCACTGACTAAGCCTTTAAGCTTTTCATTTTGTTTAGTAATAATGTAAACCTTTATTTTTAAATGGAGTGCCTTCTTACAAAGTTGAATCTTTACTTTTTCCTTTAATTCTTCCTAGGTCACTACAGAGATTAAAATGATAAGCACATAGGCAAGACCAGAGAGACAGTAAAAAGACTGGGATCGGGGAGAGGGAGAGGAGAGAACGGGGAGAGCACAGAGCATTGTTTTCTGTACGATACTGTGATGGTGGGTACATGATGTGCATTTGTCAAAACCCACAGAATTGTATAAGCACAGAGAGCAAATCCTAGTGTAAAAAACTATGGACTTTAGTCAATAACAATGTAACAATACTGGCTCGTCAACCGTAACAAATGTACCACACTAATGCAAGATGTTGATACTAGGTGAGGATGTGGGGTAGGGAGAGGTCGCTACGTGGGAACTCTGTACTTTTGGTCCAATTTTCTGTAAACTTAAAGGGTTCTAAAAATAAATTCTGTTATGCAATTAAAAATCATATTTATACAATATACTGGTTTTCAATAGGATCAAGATGTTTTGCTTAAAGGAGTATTTGCAGAGGATTAGAATACAGGTGAAAAAAGCTGGTATTAGCAATCATTATAGATTTAGAAAGCAAATTTTAAAAAATAAACATACCAGCTGACGTTTCCCTGATTGGTACTTTCTTGATACTGATATTTCCCAGAGGACTGAGGAGATTCAAAAGTGTATTCTGCCTTGAGGCAGTCATTACAAGCATCACTTATTGTCATGAGGGATACAGAATTCTAGCAAATGACTGTTAGAGAGAAGAGATCTGTAACCCCTCCGTGGTGGTCCATTTCAAGGGACTTGTTACTATTTCATTGAATTGAATTTTACCAGACTTGAAGGAATTTGCATGCAAAATCCTTATTAGTACTACAAACCTGGACAAGTTACTCAACCTCTCTGTGCCTCAGTTTCTTCATCTGTAAAATGGGGATAACTGTAATTTCTCCCACATAGGGCTGTTGTGAGAATTAAATGAGTTAAGACAGATAAAACACAACATAGCATCTGGTACAGAGAAAACAGGAGCCTTGATTTTCTCATTGCTTTTCACACTGTTACTCAATAAGTGTTATCTTTGGAGAATTTGTGGATCCCATTTGTAGTAAAATCAAATGTAACATGGCATCTAATGATGAATGTATAATAGCTAGAGAAAAATAGATCTTAGCTTTTAAATAAATTGATTCTGAATTACTAATGCAAAGCAGCTTTTGATATAAATATTAGGTCTTTGGGTTTCCAGATACATGGAAAAAATAATGAGAAGCAAATTTACTATTGCCCTACAGGACTTTTGGATGCTGGGTGGGTTAAAACGCGAATGTGAATGTGTGAAGACAGTGGTACCTCTTTGGGCAGGAGGAACAGGATCAAAGAGATGCTGAGAGTACGGCTGAGAGTAGGTGCTTAAATGTCTGTGTGTGTATTTGTATTTATATTAATATACACACTTTAGATATATGCATACATAAGGATGCATATATATATACATGCACACATATATGACAGACAAATAAAAGATGACTGGGACTCAGAGGTGTAGATCCGGAGTTCCTTCTAACTATGACCTAGTATCTGTGAGGCATAAAAGACTCCTAGAAAATCATTTTCTGTATGTGCATTTTCTACGGAAAGGGTCTTCCATCCAACAGGTCCATGACCTTGAAAAGATTAAGCATTATAATACAGACAGAGAGATGGTTACCATGATGGAGACCTCACTCCCATGTTGCTTGCTGTCCCTAATTCAAATGATTGAAGAGTAGCCTGTCTAGCTAGAGAATGTCCCCAATACAAACACACACGGTTCTAATCAGAGGAAAACTGGGATCTGAAAGAGGCCACTTCTAGTACCCTCCTTTGACAGGGACCAATACTTTATAGTAAATCATGGGGAAGATATTTGGCTCTTTATACTTAATATGAGAATAAAATTTAGGAAATGAGTTTATATATCTTGTTTTTCATAAAATTTAGGTTTTAATTTCAATATCTCAGTTTTATAAAGAAAAATGAAGAATATGTATTGATTTATATGGCATATTTGTTTACTAACTGGGTTATATGAGATGATGTCCTTCACTTTCATCAGAACAGTCATTAAGAGGGTAACTTTTGCAAAAATAGTCAAGTCTTTTACCATTTTCCCAGGGACCTTACATAAAACTCTAACACCCGGTCACTCAGGTTGAAGTCCCTGGGCTGTCATCATTCTCTTTTTAATTAATAACAAATTACCATTGCTGGTTTATGAATTTTCATGTGACAAAAACCCTGTCTCCAATATCACTTTTATCAACTTGATAAAACCTTACATCTTCTGCAAAATTTGCTACTTCATTTTGCAAGTGCTGTGTAATCTATTTTCACTGTATTTATGGATGCACAAAAACTGTCCTTCAGCACAGTGGGAGGCCCAATGTTAAATGGGGAAGGAGGCCTGAGTGGGGCTAATTTGATGAGCAGTCAATTAGTTCATGAATGTTTTAATGTTCTGACAAGTTTTGCTTTCCTGCAACCTTTCAACCACCAGTCCTCAGATAATGAATTTTGGAGTAAGGGGTCTCAATGGGAATCCCCAGGTTGGTGCAGGAACAACAAGCGACTTACAATGCATTTTTCCATAAAGCTGTGTGGTACCGTGGCTGGTGAGGGGGAAATAATACATTTTGGGCAACTATAGGTTAAAGAAGGCCTTCAGGATCAGTCCATGAACTCTATGTTAATGGTAAATGAGGTCCACATTCCAAACCAATTTCACAACCTTTTTTATTTTTTTCTTCTAAGTAACAACCAGTTTTTACATAGGGGGTTGCCTATTTGGCAATTCTGTAATAGTGAATTTTTACTTATTGTGTTTCTGGGTAACAAGGTGTGCCTGTGTTTCTTTGTTACATATCAGTTTGCAGAAAGTAATTGCCCTGCAATTCTTAATCCAACCCCTTCACGCATTCCTTTCTGCATTGTTCCATTTTGTCATGTCTGAGCTGTCACCTAAGAGCTGATCTTCCTTTGCTAAAATCCATTCAAGAAGCATCTTTATCCTTCAAGATGTCTGCTGCAAAGAGAGATTGTTTTGACTGAACTAGAAAAACATTTACAAAGCATCTTTCCCTGAAGTACTCTTGTGTTACTTCCTGAAGAAAAATCTGTTTGCAAAATAAAAGGGTAGAATTTAAACTCATGAATGTTTTTTTTTGGGGGGTGGGGGGGAGCCATTGCTCCTTTTACCAAAATATTATGTGCCACTGTGCTAGACAATTTATATGCACAATCTATTTTAATCCTTATAATAACTGTACCTGCAAGATACCATTTTTATACCCAGTAGAATGTTAGCTCCATGAGAGCAGGGATTTTTGACTTTTTGTTTTTGCAACACCCTTAGTACCTGGAATAGAGTAGGTACCCGACAAAAATTTGCTGAATAATGAATGAATCCCCATTTTACAGCTAGGGAGACAGGACTGGACAGGGTAATTACACTCAATCCACCTAAGGTCACAAGGTAAGGACAGAAGTAGTGGTAAATGAGATTTCAAACAAAATCTACTATCATCCCCTTTAGAGAAACGCCTCCTCTTCCACACAGAACACACAGACTCCCACCCCCCACCCCCACACCCCCACAGAGGCCACCCCAGCTCATCGGCTCCCGGAGCTCCCCTTCTGATCACCTGCTGCAGGGTACACGTGTGGTACGCAGCCCCTACCTGTGGCTCCTGTTAGCAGTTTTCACTAGTATTTGGTGACCAGTTCTGCCCAGGCCTCATTCCTCAAGCTATACGCCCCCCCCCCCCCCCCAAGAACTGTTAATTATAACCACCACAAAGTCTGCACCCATCCAGGAGAGAGGCTGTTTGGCAGCAGCTGTGAAAGCTGAACTAAGTTATTTGGGGTTTAATCCGCTGCTGAATGTAGTCTTACAAGTATGGCTTTGGGGAGAAAAAAAAGATAAAAGGAACCAATGCTGTTCATATAAATGTGAACTTATATACAGCACACCCACAAGTACACTGACTAACCGGTAAAATACGATTATCGAAGGATAAGAAGGACTTACAACTGCAATGTAAAACATTAATACATCCTGGCTTTCTGTGTTCTGCAGGGATACAAGTCACTCTGAGCCAAGGGGGGGGGGTGGGAGGAGGGGAAGAGATAGCAAATTGAAATATCTTTAGGTAGATTTAAATACAGCTTCAGAGATTATAATTCAGATCAAGGCTAGAGCTCCATTTCAACATTCCCTAACAGCTAGTAATATTACAAAGGCCTGCAAATTGGGAGGTACGTCTGCTTGGGAAGGGATGCTTATCTCATGTCAGCCCATCTTTCTTCATGTTTCAATCCCAGAACAGCTGCCTTCCTCTTGGTGAGAAACTCGGCAGTGGCAGCACAAAACACAAGCTGAAAGCCCTGCTGCCTGGGGCCCAGCAGAGGCCGCCTTGTCCAGTGGCCCGTGCCCATGTCAGTGGGTGGGGCGGGTGCTGGCTGCTGGTGGGTAGCCCAGGTGGTTGCCCACAGCAGGGCAGGGCTCACTTGTACCCTGGTGGTTCTAGAAGGCAATGGGGAGGTTCAGGACAGAGAGAGACGATGGAGGCCAGGGAAGGTGGTGGTGCAAAAGAGGCACAACTGCTGCCCCACCCACTCTCAGCCTGGCAATTTCCTGCAGCTGGGGGTGGAATGGGCCGGGGGAAGTATGCTTCCTCCTCACTCACCTTCCATTCATTCAAATACGAATAGAGCGATGCAGAACAAGAAATGCATGCACGTGGGGATCAGACACACCTGGTGGGACTTCCAGCCCCCTCATGTACCGGCTGGGAGACTTTTGGGGAGTCCCTTGACCTGGCCAAGCTCCAGTGTCTGCCTCTGTACAGTGGGCATGCTGATGGGGCCCACATGCCTAGGGCTGCTGCAAGAAGACTCTAAGTTGGTACATGGAGGGCCCCTTGCTCATGGCCTGGGGCGGAGTGAGTGCTCCAGAAACCACAGATGTTAGAGTGATGGTCAGATGGAAGCTGGTGCCTTCCAGGGACACTCAGGACTGGCCCCTCCACCCCATGTCTGTGCAGTTGTTGTTGAGCAGAAAGGGTTTGCACACAAGAGTAAATGTCAAAAGTGGAAAGTTCCCAAAGAGAGTCCAGAGGAAGTCCCATGGGGACTGGAGGAGAAAAGGAACACGGGGCTGAGAATTCCTCTCCCCAAGAGCACATCACTGCCTTGGGGTCAGAGACATGGTTGCTGGGGTCTAAACACCAGGCCGGCGAGGCAGCCTTTTGGGGGGCTCAAACACACAAAGGCATTCTGAGCGGGCCTCCGAGGGACAGGCTGCTTCTGCTGCCATGCTCCTTGGGAAGAGGGTCTGTGCCGGTCAGAGAGGAGTGTGCAGCAGGGAGAAGGGATGTGGGGCTGGGGCTGGACACACCGCAGAGACCCTGGAGAGCCTGCTGCTCCGCACTGCTGTGAAAGAAGGGCTGAGCGGACCGAAGGAAGCCTCAGCCCCTTCCCACAGCCCGCAGCGTGTTTGAGGAGTCCTGGGAGGTGTCCTCCCCAACAGAAGTCCAGGACCAGGTACAGAAACCCTGGATTTCCCCCGGGGGCCTTGCAGTGCTCACACGCATATCAAATGCAACCTGTTTAACTTGGTTTAGCTCACACTTTCCCAAGCATGGAGTGATTTTTTAAAAATAATGGCTATGTCTGTCCTCTCATTTCACGTGTAAAGAGGTGGGGCCCAGAGAGAAGAAGGGACCTTGTTAAGGCCACCCAGCCAGGCAGGGGCAGAGCGGAACCTGGGGATTCAAACAGTCTGCTGCCTTCTTGCTCGTTTCCCCCACAAAGCCAGGGCACCCCGTCATGTGCCACTGCTCCTTCAAGAAGGTGGTGACAATGCTGACACTTCTGTCAAGCAGAAGTCATTCAAGGTGACTGCCTTTTAACATGTTACTAAAAACAAACTAGAAAAACCCTCTCTGAAATGTCTGATGGGGAACAGATTTTAAGTCCAAGTCACTGGAAGACATGCAGGTGGGAGGCAGAGAAAGCAGGCAAGGGAGATCAGAGGCCCAGAGGCCCAGAGGCCCAGAGGCCCAGGCCCCGGGCTGGCTAAGACTGCTGGGCACAGGCATCGACTCTCCCAGCCTCAGTTTCCTCCTTGTGAAAGAAAAAGATGGCGATGTCTTTTAGCTCTGCCTGTTTAGTTCAAGGCCCAAGTCAAATAAAGCCTTCCCTGAGCCGTCTAGGCAGAAATGAAAAGCCAGTCTCTGTTTCCCCACAGTCCTTTGGGCCCCTTACTCGAGGGCTTGGTGGGGTCTGTTTCCCCACTTTGAGGGCAAGGACCTATGTGCCCCGTCCTGCAAGCCTTAGGCCATGGCCGGAGGCTGGCCCTCCGCGTGTCCCGCTCTGCACAGGGAGCTGACCACTCCTCTAGAACCCAAACCTCGCCGTGCTCATATAGTCAGAGGTTCGCTTCCTCTCCAGGGAAGACCAGCCAGGGGACCTTTCAGGCTTACATTCAAACTGTTTACATGTTCATGACTGTGTTTCCCCAAGAGAAAGAGCATCTGGAGGCCACGTGGTCTAGGGGAAAGAAAATTTAGTGGAAGCCTTGCATCTGGGTTCTAGGCCTCAGGCCTCGGCTGTGGATCTTGAGCTGGCCTTGCTGAGCCTTGGTGATCTCTCTTGGGTGTGGAAGGGGTTGAAGACCTGGATTCTTCCCAGCCCTGGCTTTGATTTTGAGCTTGGTTTCCCATATTCTCCTCTAACACCCCATACAGTTCTCTAAGGGGTGGTACGTTGGTAAGAGCCAAACAGGTATTTTTCTATGAAAATCTCACACTCAGAGAAACAGGGGATCACCCATTACTCTCTAATGGTTTTAATGCAGACTTGATCTGCCATGCATGAGCTTGTACCACACAAAGGAGATTTTCATACCTATCAAAGACACAGAACTTTTCATAGGTTGCAGAAAAGTAAAAATCACAGCAGCTCCAAACTCTCTTGCATTTCATTTTACCCAGCTTTGCAGATGAGCCTCAAAGTGCGTTGGGTCAGCATACATTTCTGCTGGCCTGGAAAAGCTCTTCAGTTCTTCCCAATCCCTACCAGCACTGTCACACCACAAATACGAGGTAAGGATAAGCCCTTTTCCATTCCTGTGAGCATTTCAGGGCCTGAAGCCTGCCTTCTTTCAGAGTCCACGGGTCTCTGCTAATTTGTATGACAGCTTCAATGTAAATAGGACACATCTGCATGGGTTAAAAAAATAGCCACTCAATGTAAAGGGTAGAGTACTGTGTTTATTTATCATCTACCACTGGAAATCAGGTTCTGTTTCTGGCCTAGAACAGCTGATGGCTTGCGACAACCTTGGAGGCTTTGTGGAATAATTTTCGTTGACTGTTAACTTTACCAATTATTTTACACTCATTTTCTTTTCCATTACTCTTTCCCCACTAACGTGGCTGAGAGAAGACAAGGAGCATCTGTAAAGTGGACATTTACAGAGCAGGTTCCTAAGGCACACACCTGAGGAGATGTGTCTAAACTCGCTCTTCTTCTTGGTACTACTAATTACCAATTTGCTAGGCGTGCCCTCAGCGCCAGGTAAGAGCTTCGTACACATTCTCTCGCTGAACCCTACGACCACCCTAGGGAGGGTGTGTTATCATTACACTTTGAGAAGTGAGGAAACTGAGGTCCAGAGAGCTTTAAGAGCACTGACCAAGACTGGGGTGGTGGTGGAAAGCATCAGAACTGGCATGGGAATCCCACAGCCGTATATTCTTAACCATCTCTTCTATCTTGCAGTAGCCTCATACTTAGACACCAAGCTGGGCTGCCAGCCAAGGAGTATACACACATGCCTAAAATTAAGTCTTGGCAGGTGGGTGAAGGAATTCCTTCAAAAAAAAGTAACTCGTGTATAGAAATAAAATCCTTGTTTTTTCTCAGATAGCCCATTATCTCTCGGAATTTATTACACTTTACAAATAATACATATATTGCACATGTGTATATACACATTCAAAATAACCACTTCTGTAATCATTTTCTCATGAATTTTTCCATTGCTAATTTTAATTCTACTGAATTCAACAGGTAAGATAAGAAGTTACTCCAACTAGCAAAAGAGATAATAGCAGCAGCTGCTAACATTCTTGTGTCGCTTACCATAGGCTGGCAATTTGGGAAGCAATTTGAGAGGTCACCTTGCAAAATGCACTGTAATTTATTGAAAAAAATATACTCTATCAAAAGAGCATCATGAAGCAATGAAAAAGATTATACTGATGCAGAAAGATGTCCACAGTATATGGTGCAAACAGGTGAGTTACAGATTTTGTATGAGTTCATTTCTTGTGTAAAAAAAAAAAGTATGTGTGTGTGTGTGTATAAACCTAGAAAAACTGGAAGGATGCAGAGGGAGTAGACTTGGGAATGCTGAAGAGGAACTTTTACTTTTCACTTTATGAATCTCCAGTCTGTTTTACTTTTTATGAGCATGTATTTTAAATTTAAAAAGCAATAAAGATGACATTTAAAATCTCTCCCAGCCAGCCAGCACAGGCAGCCCATTGGTGAGCTCAATGTGGTGCTTCCTGCCGTCGAGGCTGGATCCGCTGTCCTGGAGCATCTACCTGCTGACCCTAGTTTTGGCTGGAATGCCCACTCCATCTTAGGGCTGGTTAAACCAGGTAAAGCATGCCCAGCACCTTTGTGGTTCTACCTTATCCAGGTCTCCCTCTTCCTCCTCTTTCCTTTCCTGGTTACATACACTCTCGGCCTTGTCCACTGTACCCAGCAAAGCCAAGGTAGCTGGCACCAGCTTGCACCCCAGGCAAGGGTGCTGAACTTGGCCCTCTTGATGAGAAAAGCTTGCTCTAACCCAGCTGGTGGAAGGGAGATCAAAAGGAACACACAGGTCCATGCTCCTAAGCCAAGCAGCCCTCCAAGTTCAATTCCTCTCTTGTCCCTAGCTGGACCAGCTGGGCCACACACGCTAAGCATGCAGACTGGCAAGCCATGTTGCCTTGCTTGCTTGGAGCTGCAGAAGGCATGATGCGTGGCCTATCTGCAGGACGTGCAGCAGTGGCTGGGTGGCAGCACCTGCCAATCAAATGGCTTTTCCACATGAGCCTTCTTCCCACGAGCTTTGGAAATGTGGTTTCCGATCTGACTTTCAAGTTACAGGGTTGAAGTTTCAAGGATGCATCTGGACAAAATATGCTTTCCATAAACGCCAACAATTTATTTATTTATTGCTTTAGACATTGTACTTGGCAGCTAAGGAGATATAAAACAATTTGAACCGCTCTGTGGAAAACAGTTGCAGAGTTGCCACTGGAGACACCGGTGGAAGATAATGGAGGAGCAGGGAATCTCACAGATATCTCTATAATTGACAGGCAGAGCTCAGGAGGCAAGTGTGGTAAGCAGACATTCGGGCTAGGAGCTCCCATCTCTTTGGTGCAGGAAGGAGACAAGAGGGGTGTGTTGGAAGTTTCATTTGATGGGACAAATGAGGCCAGTGTGAAGACCTTTGCCATCCACCCCAGAATAGATGGAATGCTTTGGCAGTTCTCTTAAAGGGTCATTTATGCCATGGCTGGTGTGACTGCTCTCTTCTGCCCCTCTCTCAGTAACACTGTTAGGACCTCACTCGTATCCTACAGGGCTCAAAGCCTCACCTCCGACTGCCAACCCTCACAATCCTTTTTCCTTTCTTGTTTTGCTGAAGGGCTTCCATGGCCTCCAAAGCCCACTTTGCACAGGCTTGCAAAGTGCCCCTGGGGTGGTCCTCAGCCGGTGGCTGACTACAATGAGGGTATCAGCTCCACAGCTCCCTCGCCCCTGGGGCGAAAGCTCTGAAGGTTCCGAGGTGTGTGCTCTACAAGGGCTCCCAGAGTTCCCCAGTGGGATGAAGCTCCAGCCACCCACAACAGTGGCTCAGTAATGCCCCCTTTATTGGCACTCTTCCACTCTGTCTCACTTCCTACTAAAGTTTCCGGGATCACCTACCAAATAAACTGCCTGTACTGGACCCTTGTCGCAGAATCTGTTTCTGGTGAACCCAAACTAAGCTGTCCCCCTTCCCAAATCCTGCCGACCCTTTAAGGTGGAGATCATAAATTAAAATCCTGAGGCTGATTCAGGCACAGGGCTATCTGTATGGCCTGCAAAGTGTTTAAAATAAATCAAATTAGTTACGATTGTATAAAACTTGGGGAGATTTCACAATGAAATTGAGATTCCTGGGTTGCCATGAAAAATCTGCAGATATGGCAATACTGGGTCTGCATTTCTTTAAGGCACCCGAGCCTGGCGCTGACTCACTGGTGCCTGTTTAGCCAGGCCTGAGCCTCCAGTATGACCTGTTCCCCTGGCCCCCTTTCCTCCTGGACATTTCTGCTCTGGATCCCATGGGCCTCTGAGTTGGCCAGCTGAGCAGCAAGGCCAGAGCTCTTTCTCCACCTGTCTCTGCCTTCCCGAGGGTCTGTGTCACTGTACTGGACACCTAGGCCTACACCCTATGTAGAAGAGATATGCAGGCAGCAAAGCATGCTCTTCCAGGGCATGCAATGGTATCAGTAACAAGAGAGTTGCTAAAAGCAAATGAGTGCAACTATGGCAGGTGCGGTGCTAAACTCTCTGTATTTTTTCCCCATTTGATCCTCATAGCCAGCCAATTATAATCTTCAAGCTTTAGATGAGGAAAATGAGCCTCAGAGGTTTGGAAAACTTGTCCACATGGCTAGCAATGGTAGTATTGGGACTCAAGTTCAATTCCTAATTCCTTCTAATTCCAAACTGCATGCTCTTCTTTCTGCAAAGCTGCTCAGACCCTCTCCTGGAGTGTATGTGTGCATGGGAGAACAGGCTTTCAATAGTTACAAAGCCATTTTCAAGCCATGGCCTTGAATATGGAAGCTTCTGAGGCTTGCCTTGTCAGGGAACAGAAATCTGTCCCCAAACACAGCTTCTGATGTAGTCAGCTCCTGTGCAGTTAACACTGCAAACTGCAAACCAGGATGTCTTCGATTATTTTACAAAGGGCACTCTAATATATGCACGGACCCAAAGGTTTGTCGTATCTGACAGGCCCATAGGGGAAGCCAAATTAGACTCGTTGCCAGTTTGTTAATTTAGAATACCATTGAACCATATGGCAGAACCTGGAAGGTCTATGTGTGGGAAGCTGAGTCCTCTTCCTACAGACAGACACTCTAGGGAAAAAGTTCATCTTTAGAAGATGCAGTGGCTTTAAAAAAAAAAAAAGAGGAAGTGCCCCTATGGAGAGAAGCATGGCATCCAAGAAGTAAGGGTGTTGGCTGAAGCAGGTATGCAAGGGCATCAGGCTAAGAGGCCAAATGAGCCATTCCACCCTGGAGATGGCTGCTTCCATTGGAAGAGTGACTGCTGGATTCCATAGCCACCATCTCTGCATTCGTCTTTCCATAGTGACAATCTGGCCATTGGGAAGCCCCATGGCTATGGCTCCACTGGACAGTGCCAGGATGGGCAGAGCCAAGATTCTCCTCTCTGACCTCCTTGCTCTTTGTTTCTGTGGTTGGCTGACCTCTCTTCTGACACTCACGTCCTTTCTTTGGCTGCCAATACATTTAAGCAGTTCTAGTCTAGCCTGGCTGGCTGGGCGCCAACTGGCTCTTTAAACAAGTGACTTGGCAAATCTCTACTCTGATCTGTTCAACACTGTCTTTATGGATGAGCAGTCTTACTCTCCTATTGCCAAGGCCTCAGGGTGGGAGGGGGTCACCTCACCTGCGCTGTTGTCCCCCATGCCTCCCTGACCAGCATGTGAGCCACGATGGAAGGAGGCACGAAAGAACGGTGATTAAAACCCGGACTTCGGGGCCAGAGTAGACCATGACTCATATCCTGCCTCTCTCACTGGCTGATGGACCTCAGGCATGTTTCTTAACCTCTCTGGGCCTCAGTTTTCTCCTCTGTAAAGTTGAGATAATTGTTTCTAATTCAAAGAGCCACTTGAAGAATCCAGTGAAATAATACATACAAAGTGCCAATAACAGAGATGTCCAATAGACAGAATGATGATGATTATGATAATGATGACTGTTATGAGTCCATGCCTGTGCATTCCCTACAGTTCTGAGATATGGCTCCCACTACTGACATCAACAAATACTTGCTGAATTGACTGGAACACAGGCTCAATAATGGGAGCAATTTTGGCCAAAGGAAAATGGCATTTAATGGCTCTTACACTGAAATCATTCAGGACTAGGTAGCTTTGAGCACAGCTGGATTTAGGGGCACAAGCGATGCTCCTAGGGATCTGCCCTCTCTATCACTCACATACGCTTTCCTCTCCGTTCATGCTGTGCCTTCCCCAAATTGCACATTAGAACCCCTTCATTATCCCAGCTTCCACTTCCACAGAAAGTGAGCACTGCTGTTTCCAAACACCCCAGTCGAAAGTCTCAAGACAGAGACTCATCTATCTATCTTGGGCATTTGGCCAAAGGGATGGCGACTTCTGAGTGATCCAGTCTGAGGAGAGAGGACTCTGATCGGCTGGCCTGAGTCACAGGCCCTTACCTGACACAGCACTGGGAGAAGAGGAAGTGACCCAGAACTGCCGGCATTGAAAGGAATTCTCCAAAGAGAATCTGGCTGCTGGTATCGGAAGAGGGGGAGATGGGTAACAGGCAGACCAAAGTAGCAGGTGCTGTACAACACTGCTAGCCACTGAATGAATATCACAGACTTGCCCATGAAAGTTCTCCTTCCTCCTGCTACAGAGCTAGAGCAATAGGAAGAAGACAGAAGGACCATCACTGTGTCAGCTGGCCTGAGGAAACCTGACCGCCCGCCTGTGACAGGGCTTAGAAGGGGTCATAGCAGCCACAGGTGTTTAACCAAGCAAGTACACCCAAGCCCCAGGCCTGCAAGCCCTTCCCAGAGCCTGGTCCCAGCTGCCTGGCAGCCTTGATGGACACGTCAAGGCCGGGAGTCAGGACACCTGTCAAGACCTCCCAGCGCCTCAGGACACACCGGGTGGGCAGGGTTACAGCTGCAGTGACCCTTCCCCAGGGCCACAGAGCAACCTGCACCCACCACCTTCAACAGGAAAGGCATTCTTCTCCAGCAGAAAACAAGGACAAGGGAAAGAAAGTGGGCATTTGAAATGGTACCTTATCACCTGTGGTTTGTTTTGTTTTGCAGGTTGGGACTTTGTTTTCTTGGAAGGTTTTGTTCGGCCGTCAGCATATTCAAAACAATCAGGGGGAGTTATTGCCTCTGAAATCCTCAGGACATCCATCCCCAGAGGTGCCCTTGGCTGAGCCACGTGTTCCTGGCCAGCCCCTTCTCCTTTGGCCCTCCCCAAGGTGCACATTATAAACCCATCTTCGCTCTGCCAACTGCATCTCAGGCCAGTCAACCCAGAATGCTATTTGGACGATGATTTGGCCAAGTCCCAAGTCAGGCCTGCTTGTCATCTGGATTTCCTCTTCTTCTTCCACCCCACAGCTGATCAATGGCCAGATCCGGTTCACCCTCTCTCCCAGATCTCTTTGGAATCTACCTGCCATTCTCTATCCCCAGTCCCACCTCCAACCCCTTCCATCAAACAGACCACCATCCTCTCTAGCTTCCCAACAGTCTCCCTGCCTCTACTTTGGCCCTCCTCTGTCTATTCTTGATACTTGCACCAGAGCGATCCTTCAAAGACCCACATCTGATCATGCCACTGCTCAGCTTAGTCTTTCAGTGGTTTCCAAGACCCCTAATAGTATAGCTGAATCTCCTTCATATAGTGCCAAGCTTTTCCGACCTCATCCCTACTGATGTCTTCAGCCTCAACCTATCATTCTGTCTCCTTGCTTTCTAGATGTATTTAGGGACATGTATATGTCCAGATCAGACCTATATCAGTACATTTCCCAAGTCTGGGACATTCTCCCTTATCTCATATTTGCCTGGCTTACTAATTTTTCCTACTATACTGCAGTTGCTTGTTTATCTGTGCTTCCTTCACTAGCCTGGAAGATCCATGGACACAGTACTAATCTTATTTATCAATGTATCCCCAGCTCCCAGTACAAATCCTGGCATATTTTAGCTCATATTTGTTCAATGTTTGAACATGTAAATTAATAAACACATGGATAAGCTGGTTGCACGCTCAGGCTTTTCATTAGGTGAATTTTTGGTCACACTTTTCTATAGACAACTGAGATCAAATTGGCAAATCACTACCTTTCCCATCCCCCCCCAAAAGAAAATGTCAGTTATGTACCCCATTTGCTCCACTTGATACTCCTTTTGGCTCCTGAGGTTACATTTAAGCTATAAAAATGTCTCTAATGCAACTTTCACCTCTGGAATTGAGTGCCTGGTGGGGGAGAAGGTGGTATAATCTTTGATACAATCTAGAACAAGTGGGCTCTCTTGAGGATTTGAAAGGAAATATAAGAGCATGCACTATACTTTGGCTTGAAGAGCCTGGGGTGGGGGTTAGGGGGTCCTATTTCTTTGACCATCCAACTTTGATTTTTTTTCTCCTTGCTCAGCATCTGGTGATATAGTATTCCAAGGGCATAAAAACAAGGTCAAGGGACTTTATGTGATGAAAGTTGTTCTTGGTTTTGTTTAGCAAGAATTTAAATATCAGTGATTTTGCATATGAAGACATATTAGTCTTATCTTTAAATGGAGGTGGTGGTGAAATATAGTGTCCATGTGCACATACTTGGGTGTGATCTCCCACAGACTTGGATTTTCCAGTTCTGCCATTCAAAACCATATGATCGTGGCCCAGGTACCTTTCTCCCCTCTGGGTCTCAGCTCCCTCATCTGGAAAATGTGCAAAGAAAATCACCATCTTTGTAGGGCTTTTGTAAAGAATAAAGTAGAGAATGCATATAAGGCACTGAGCACAGGGCCCTACACATAGTAAGCTCTCACAAAACGTGTGCTACTCTTCTTCTTGGGCCCTACTCTGCCTCTGATGCTCAGAACTGAGAAATGTACCTGCCTGATGGGCTCGTTTGTGCTATGTCCAATACAAAGATACTGCTCAACCCCTGTGTATTAGTTTTCTATTGCTGCTGTAACAAATTACCACACATTTGACGGCTTAAAACAACACCCATTTACTATCTCAAAGTTCTGTAGTCAGAAGTCGGGGCATGATGGAGCTCAGCTGGTTCCCTGCTTTGGGTTTCACAAGCCAAATTCAAGGAGTCAGGAGGGTTGTGTTCCTTTCTGGAAGCTCTGGGGATGAATTTGCTTCCAAGCTCTTTCAGGTCATTGGTGGAAAACAGTTCCATGAGGCTTTAGGAATCCCTTTCTGGCTACTGGCAGGGGTTATTCTCAGCCTGCAGAGGCCACTGGCATTCCCTGGCTTGTGTCCCCCTCGCCCCATCTTTGAAGCCAGCAACAGAAGCCAAAGTTCTTCTCACACTTTGAATCTCTCTGATCTTCCCTTTGCCTCACCATTCCTAACTTTGTCTTCCACCCCATCTCTCTAAGGGAATTCTGTCTTCATTTTCTGCTTTTAGGGACCCCTGTGATTATATTGAGTCTATCCAGATAACTCCAGGGTAATCTCCCTATTTCAGGGTCAGATGATTGGTAATCTTAACTCTCTCTGTGAAGTCCCTTCACAGAAGTACATGGATTAGTGTTTGATTGAAAAATCAGGGGACAGAAATCTTGGGGGAGGGAGGGGTGGGCATCTTTAGAATTCTGCCTACCATACCCTGTTAGGTACACTATAAAATCGGAAACAAATCCCATCTCAACACAGAAAATTCGTTAGGTGTTTAGTTTGGGCTGTGTTACTGAGCTGGCTTAGCTGGGAAGAAAAAACATGAAAACATTCTTTTAAAAAAAAAATGGCTCACATCCCTTCCTGAGGGACTTATCTCTGTTCAATATGGAGTTCTTACTCCATTAACCAGGAAAACTCTATTCTTCCTTTTTTCACTTTCTGCTCATTAAAGTTCACACCTTTAAAAAAATTATTTTGAAATATTTTCAAACTTGTGGGACAGTTACAAAACCCCATGCAGAGAACTCCAATATACCTCTATCCCCCTAGATACCTGATCCACCAATATTGCACTTTGCCATATTGGCCATATCATTCCATCCATCCATCCATCCATCCATCCATCCATCCACCCATCCATCATCCCAGTTTAAAGTATTTATATATTGTAAATCTAAAATCTTATCTATGAGGCTCAACTTCTACTTTCATTGTCAGGAGAGTTCCAACATGGAAGATACAGGCAATACTGAATTAATTCATATAGGACCAATGTGGGTTGAGATTTGGGCAGCAATGTATTCACCAATTGGCAACTAATTCTAAGCCCCTCCATTTATCAATCTGTTTCATGGGGAAAAAAAGATTCTGGGTCTCTAGTCTTCAGAAATATTTCCACTATGCTCAAAGGCATATACACACAATTGTTCACTGCAGCATTGTTTGTCATAGCAAAAAATAGAAACAATCTAAATCCCCATCAACTGTGAGTGGTTAAATAAACCAGGTACAAGTATTACATGGAAATTCCTGTAGCTATTGAAAAAAGAATGAGGCAGTACCATATGTCCTAAAATGGAAGGCTTACCAAGACACTGTTAAGTGAAATGCAAACCATTGACCAATTCATATAATATAACTCAATTTCTGTTACAAATTATATGCATATATATACATATACTTGTAAATGCATATAAAGGGCACATCTACCAATTAATTGCAGTATATTATTTCTGGGATAAAGTTGTAGAGTTGGGGGCAGAATGAAAATACATTCAGATGTCAAGCTGTATCATTCCCTACAGCTCAAATATTTTACAATGAGAATCAAATCATGATTCAAGAGTAGACTGAAAAATTGGGTGAAAAATACCATGCCAGACATACCAGTTGAGGGGTAAGGGTATATAGGACTTCTAGAAGTGGGATTTGAGAAATGATCTTATTTGATTAGTGTTTCAGAAATTAAAGTCTATCAAAGTGCTAAAATGAATAACCGCTAAGCATTTCAATTGAAAATTTCACGCTTATAATTTGTTGCAGTAAATCCAAGCATAAAACAGGCTGGGTGAGAGAAGGCTACTTCTCCTCTAGTTTCTGCATGGCTGTGACTTTCCATAGATCTGGCACATTGTAGGTGCTCAATTAAAACTTGAAGCATGAAAGAAATCACAATATTCAACTTGGGAAAGAATGGTGCCTGCCTTTGATTAACTATATCAAGCCTATTAAAATCATGGTAGACATGTACAAGATCCAACCCAATCTCAAGACGGGATAGACAAAAGGGAAATGATTCCAGTACAGAAAACAGGGTAGGAGATTTGGTTTAGGTATTCCCCTCATACTTCAAAATGGAACAGAACAAAGAACCCCCCTGAAAAACCAGATCATAACCCCATATAGATTGTTGGGATAAAGTTCTTACAGTGTGACTGCCAGTAGCAACCAGGCGAAGAAGAAGGGGCTCTGACAGGGAGGAAGTTCTCTGTAGCTCCATGCCTTCATCTGTGGAATTTGGAGGATAGAATAAATGATCTCTGCTAAGCTCCCTTCCAGCTCTGACCTTCCAGCAATCGGTGGGTGGCTGCTCCATTGGCCCAATATCCTCAAAGGACCTGGAATTGGCTCCTTTAGCTTCAAAGGAGCAGCCTCTTGGGGCTGCTTGTCAAATGTCAGTGTAAACCAAAGCTCCAGCCCCCGTCTTTCCTCCCTGGAGCACCTGTCAGGGCTGAGCTGCTGGAAGAGCCACCGTGGCTCCTTCATTTCAGAGGGCAGGTTGGAAAGGAAGGCAGAATGTGGTGCTACGCCACCCTTTGCATTCTTTCTAGCTCTTTAGAAGAACTTTTATTTTTACAGTTATAACTCCACTTTGGATTTGCTGATATTAAATAGGTGGCTAGGTAAATAAATACATAAAGCAAACATGGCTCCACACTGGCCCCCAGGACTGAGCCTGGGAGACAAGAAACTAAGTTTCTAGAGATCTGTGCCTACTCTCTGCTGCTGTTGGTTTGCTTCTGCCTACATGTGAGGTACACTTTGCCACGAGACTATCCTGTGAACTGCAAACTTCTTTCTAAATTGTGCCAGATTCTCATCCACTAACTCAGCCTCGTGTTTAATATTTCTGTGATGTACACCCTTGCCTGAAGGTGTGGTCCACGTACCAGCATCATTAACATCGCCTGGGAGCAGGGCTGCCAGCTACTGTAGAGGAAATTCTAATTTAACTGGGCTTCCAGCCTTTTTTCTCACTAGATCAGGCAACCCTACACCTGGGAGCCTGGGAGAAGTGCAGAATCTCAGGCCCCACCTTGACCTGAGGAATCAGAATTGGTTGTAAAATCCCAGAGGCACCAGCCTTGCTTGCCTCCTAAGAATTTAACCTTTTCCTTTTCTGTTCTGCTGACAAAGTCTGATCTCTCATTTGCACCAAATGCAGATAAAAAGTAATCAGCCAGCGAGATTGGCCTGTGTGTTACCCCCTCCAGAGTTTTGCAATAATTTCTGTTTGCCAATGTGTGCACTTTTCAACCTGGGCACACGCAGTACTATCACTTCCAACTACCCATCGGCCAGAGCTGGTCCTGCCTGCTGAATCCTCACCACTGCGAGAAGACGCCAGACTGCGTTAATTGCTTGCTGGGTGGCGTGGGGAGGACGGGCGGGGTTACCATCTCGCCTTTGATCAGGAGGGAGAAGTAAAGGTTTTACTTACATCCTGCTTTGTCTCTGCACAGGCCGAGAGCTGGGGATCCATTTCAGGCTCTCTCTTTCTTCCTAGTATTCTGTTACTGCCTACATTCCGTGGCCCAGGGCTCGGGGAGGGGGGAAACCGAATGCTCTTTGTGGTACACCCACATGACAGGCTTCAAAATGGAAACAATATTTAAGTTAAACCTGGAAGATCAAGTTTGCTCAACTCTCGCAACACAGGGAGCTTTTGAAAACTTCAGCAGCAGGTCCGCGTTTGATGGGGTGAGGCGGGCAGTGATGGAGAAACGAGGCCCTGTCAGCAGATGCCAAGTCCCCAAGAGGGAGTCAGCATTTCGCTTTCTTCCTTCTAAGCAATGAGGATACAATAATGTACTAGACAGAACCTTGAGAGTGTCAAGGTGTCTTTATAACCGCGCTCCTCTTCAATCTGTAAAATAATGTTTTAGGGGGAAAGGGGGCAGAAAGTGGAGATCATTAGCCCACATTACTGAGAAGGCACAACCCAGCAGCCACCTTTGAAAAGTAAAAAAACCAAGACACTTCCTTCAAATGGCACATTTCCTGACTCATGAAACAGTGCTCTTCCCACAGCTCACAGGGTCTCGTTTGATTGGTTGCCCAAAACTACTCAGACCTCAGTAAATCCTCAGGGAATTTCAGAGCTGGAAGAACCCTAAAAGACTCATGGGATCCTCAGGCGGGAAGTGACCTAACAGGGACCTGTCCCATTTGCCTGTGTCTTCTTGGAGCCAAGACTGAGGGATGGTCTCTTGGGTGCCCGGCACTGGGTAGGGGACTTCATGAGTGGCATGGCATAGCCTCCTCATGTCAACTCGGAGGTAGAGACGAGAAACAAGGAAGCTGAGGCTCACAGAGGCTGGGCTACTCAGTCAAGGTCACAGAGCTAGTATGTGGCCGAGCTGGCTAGTATGAGCCAGATGCTGTTGTCTTAACCACTAAAACTTCACACCCTCAGCTGGAGGGGCATGGGTGCTGGATCAGCATCTGTGGAGCCCTTTCAGTAAGGAGGCACCGTGCCAGGTGCTTTTAGAAACTCACACCACCACCATGAGGCAGAAACTAGCAGTGTCTCTGTTTTGCAGAGGAGGAAGTGCAGGCACTGAGATTATATAACAGGCCCAAGGTCACACAGCTCCTCACCGGGGAGCTGGGATTTGAACCGGGATTCGATTGTGGCTGAAGCTCTCAATCACCGCGGGCACCCAGACACCTTAGACATGCCGGTTCCTGTGGCAGGACTGTGTCTCTCCAGGTCAGCCTTCCCTCGCCCCTGTCACCAGGCAGGCGTCTGCCTGCACTATCCCTCTTCCCACCCCCTGGCTGCCATGTTCTCCTACCATGTCGCCCTCCGGAATGTGTACAACGATGCTTGCAGAAAGTTCATTTCCCTTGCCTCCCTCACAAGGAAGCTCTGCTCCCTCCAAAGAAGTACGGAAAGTGGCTTTGTGGCTGTAAAACCTGTGAGGTTGCTTTAGTTGGTGGGTTAAATTTTGATCATGTTCTAAGTCAATTCCAGGAATTCTCCTGGGCCATGCCTTTAGAGAATATCTTGGCATAAGCCAGTGGTTCTCAACCAGGGGCACTTTTGCAAGTCAGGGGACATCTGGCAACACCCAGAGTCAATTTTGCTGGTCACAATGGGGGTGGGGGTTGTGTTCTAGTGGCATCTAGTGGCTATAAGCCAGGGATGCTGCTAAACATCCTGCAATGCACAGCACAGCTTCTCTTCTACCTCCACTCCCAAAAAAGCATTCAGTCACAAATATCATTAATGCTAAGGCTGAAAAATCCTAGCCTGGGGTGTGCCCTCCAGAGGCAAACTGTCCATGTACAAATTCCATTCAGCAACCTGGGCAACTTTCTTAAACTCTCTAGGCTCCAGTTTTCTTATCTGTAAAATGGGACTAAATAGTACCCACCTCATGGGTTTTGTCTGGAGGATGAAATGAGTCAGTGCATGGTGAGCCATATGCACCCAGGATAGTCACTACGATTATTTCCAAAGCTGGAGGTCAAGAGCCTGACCGTGGGCTGCAGGAGCTGCTGCTCAGTTGTACTTTGTGATTTTAGCTGCAGCAGGCTGTTTCAGAAGTATGAATGACTGACTTAGGTACCTACCATGTGCACAAATGGCAACGTGCAACCTGGAACGAAACTTTTGTTTTAAAGTAAAAGCAGGCAGAATAAATAATTTAGGTCACCCCCTCTAAAACCTTTAAAAGTGCTCAGAAATTCCCTTTGAAATCTTTTTAAAGGTCTTTATGTATCTATGCAGCTAACATTTACATCATTCTTACAACATGCGAACACTTTACAAAGATTAAGGGATTTAATCCTCAAAACAACCTTTGGAGGTGGGTAATACCTTCCCTTTCCTTTGTAAACAAAACCACTTCTCCGGAAGTATTGGGTCCATGATAGTTAGTTTTCAGTGTCAGCTTTGCTGGGCTAGAGTTCCCAGTTATTCAATCAAACACTAATGTTTGGTGTGAACACTAGGTGTTGCTGTGAAGGTATATGGTAGATGTGCTTAACATCTATAATCAGTTTTTTTTTAAGTAAAAGGGATTATTCTCCATAACGTGTGTGGGCCTCCGCCAGTTAGTTGGATGGGAAGGCCTCAAAAGCAAAACCGAGGTTTGAGGAAGAAGAAATTCTATCTTAGGACTGTAGCATTAATTCCTGCCTGAATTTCAGGCTAGAGGCCTGCTCTATAGATTTCAGATTTGCCAATCTCCATAAACATGTGAACCAATTCTTAAAATTACACATTTATATATAGGTTTAGGTTCTATCAGGACCCAAGATCAATAAATGCCTTATTAAAAATTCACTCAATATTACTGTTTTTCCTATTACACTTTAGCTATTATCTTCCAGTAGGTCCCCCCAACCCTTTCCACAAACATACTTTAGTAACCTGACATAGGCTTTTGTGGGCTAGTCTGGGCACCTACCATAATGTATAACATACAATATGTAACATACACTATAAACTAGGTACACAATATACCATACAGTATATAACACATAATATATTATATATATATCACTATTTGATTTTCCAACGTGAGTTGGCTGACACACAAACTCTTGGAACTTCAACCATTTTGGCAGAGACTATGGCATGTAGTTTAAAAGCTGGGTCTAAAGAACTTCTGGCTATATGGTGGCTGCTGGTGGCCATGCAATATTGAAGAAAGAGCATGGGATGTGGTAGAGAATGACAGAACTGGGCTCCAGCCTGGACTCTCCCACCTTCTAGCAATACAGGACTTAACAACTCTTCTGTAAAATGGGGTAACCTAAGAACTACATGTTGGGGGTATAGAAGACTAAGTGTAGCTATGTGTGGACAAAAGAAGTGTTCAATAATGATTGCTCTCCACCCCTTAATGAATTCTGCTCATTGTCATAACTTGGATTCCATGACTATGGGACTCCCTTAGTTTGCTACAACCTTATAATCCAATGTGGTTGGGTAACTTTCCTGTTTTTCCTTTTGTTTCTTTGTGTGCTACTCATTTTTGCCTCTGGTACTGTTGATCAGGCCATACCAACCCCTCTGCTTTCAACATCAGCCAGCTGAACTGCCCATGAACCTATTTCTACACAGATTCTATGGCAATATAAGTGAGGCAGTGTAAATGAGCTCTGTGCTGTACTGCATACTCCTCGAAGGCAGGACCGGGCTGCGATTCTTCTATCACCAGCACCTTACCTTGACAGATAATTTAAAATACCCTTTACTTCAGTAAAATTAATCAGAGCAGGCACCTTGGCTGTTAATATAGTAGGTACTCAATAAATACTTCTTGAATTCATTGCTAAACAGATGAGTGTTAGTTAAGTGCTACATAATGTGGTATGCAGTATTTTTCTTCCCAGTGTCTTCTTTCATTTCTTTTCAAATAATCTGAATAATTTGTAGGCAGGAGTACGACAGCTTAGTTTTTAATCTCATCAACAAAGAAACTTCCAGAGAGGAGACATTCCTTTGGTCTTGGCTGTTGGCATTTCAGATGTAATTACATTTTTCACCCTAAAATTTCCTAATGAGATTAAGAGTTACACACAAAGTCTATATAACCCTTTGCTCAGAAGTTTGCACCAGGAGCACTGCCCACTTTTCATGTGATTTCTGAGAGATGGCAGCTGCTGGCAACCATGAAACATGAAACACAAAGGACTCCTAATCTCCTGGAACATACCCTGCTTGCACAATTCCTTGCAAGCCTCTCTAAGAATACACCAAAGCTTGCAAGCGTGTACACGCTCTTCTGCAGGCAAAGAAGATGTAATACTGCGTTTTGCAACAAGCTGTGTCCAATATTTCCTTTATCTACCCTGGATCAGCCAAGATAAGAGAGTACAAACTTCTAGGAAAAAGGCAGCTTTAGCATTTTCTTTGTAATTTCACTTGCTTTATGGGCTCTGTCAGAGTTTCTCCTGACTTCAAAACATGGTGATATTTCTTATAATGGCTGAAAAGTTTTAAGCTTCTTTATGTATCTAATTCCAACTGGTTATTAACCATGCTAGTTTATTGGGACCGTGTGCTGAAAGCATTTGAATCTGTAGGCCTATATTATTTGTTCCCTAGACCATTTGCTTGATGCTAGAAGAGTTACATCCAGTCCATTCCAAGCAGGGCACTTTTGGTCCCATGGGTGAAGATCCTTAGGAAGAATGGATCTGTTCATTCCTTTGATAAAATGTGCCAATGCAAAGTAGTAACAGTGGGCAGCCTGGTGCTCAGTGCCCAACCTGGTTCAGGAAACATCAGTTAACTAAACATTCATATCTTTTAATACACAGTCAATAACTGATAAATACTTGCAGGAATACTGACACTGCAACGACTGCGATGGTTGGTCAGTGCAGTGGGTATCAGATGAGGCGGTAGTAGAAAGGAAAATAAAAGCAAGAGCTAGTGTTTATTCAGTGCTCACTTATGCCAGTACTGGGCTGGCACTCTGTATCATCTCACTTGACCTTCACAAGGACCCCACAAAGGAGGTAGCGTTCTCCCCCTCCCCATATTCCTGATGAAAACACTGAGGCTCAGAGAGACTGAAAAATGTGCCCAAGGTCCTGTAACTGGTGAGTGCAGAGACTGTGCTGTTAACTCCCACATGCCATTCATTCATGCAAAAAGGAACAGAGCAGAGAAGAAGTGAAAGAGGGCGTGAGGAGGAACAAAGGGAGAGGGGCTGGGTGGGGAGCCTGAGGACTGAAGGAGATATCTGAAGGGGTCATCATGGGGAACGCAGTGGGAATCAAGAGATGGCCAAGAGTCCTGCTGAGCAGCGTGGGCATTAGACACCCCTGGGTTGGAATCCCATCCCTGACATTCCCGAGCTGTGTGACTCCGGGAAAGGAACCTCCCCTCTCTGTGCCTCTCAGTGTCCTCATCTGGAAAATGAGGTACCTACCACATGGAGGAGATGTGAGGGATGAGTAGGATAGGCAGGGGTTGTGGACGGCAGCCTGCAAGCTAAGTACAGGCCACTTCTAAAGCCCACGAGCTAAAAATGGCTCTTACCTTTTCAAACAGATGAAACAAAATCAGGAGAGGAATATTTCACTATACGTGAAAATGATATGAAATTTACATTTCATTGTTCTTAAATAAAGTTCCTGTTAGGATGCAGCCAGGCTCTGTGCCTCAGGGCAGAGCTGAGTGGCTGAGCAGAGGCCACCTGTGGCGCTCTCTGCACTGCTGCTCAGTACACTACAAAGGACAGCGATGCAGCTACACCGTGACAGGGTTTCAGAGCCACGTGTACAACCTATCTGTGTGAAAAGGCATTTTCACAGATGAAATGCATAAAATATTGCCAACATTAATGGATGAACATTTGCAAATGATGACAGGGAATACTAACTTTGAATTCCAATCAAGCAAAATGGTATGCCCCTGCCCCAACAAAAAAAAAACCCATTCTTCTCATTAGTAGACCTGTATCGCAAAAAAAAAAAAAATTGCGCTATTATTTTGAATTTCATCAAAAATGGGTGAAAATGTATTTTCTCTCTTGTTATGCAAATATATATTAATATATTAAGAGCCTTGATTTTGCCTTTTAGCCCACAAAAACTTAACTATTTACCATCTGCCCTTTACGGAAAAACTCGGTTGAGCCCTGACTTAAGACCATGCTTGGCATGTGATAAAGAGCTCAGGAAAGGAAACTTTAATCCTTTCTTTCCCAAAATCCCTTGACCCTGCAATATTTCCATCACAGGGACACCGTGTCAAATACCTTTTTTATATGTCTCAGTCTTATTGGACACTAAATATAGATCTGCACATCAGGTTCCAGGTAAGTCTTGGGCAAAACAAAGTTGCCCAACTTAGTAAGGAAAATGAAAGCCTAAGGCTGTGCTGCCCTCCGTGCTTTCTCCTTTCCAGACCCAATCATCCTTCTGCAGTGTTCTAGTTCATCACCTCAGACAACAGTAGTAGCTCCACCTGCTCTGGCAAATGGCCCATCCTGAAGACCAGAGAGAAGGCAGCTGCAGCAAGTCTTTCCCAAATATCTTGGGGAGTCTAATTCTATATGAGAATCTGGTAAGAAAATTGTCCATAAGCAATAAACCTGTCAAACTTGGCAAATCTTCTCTCTCTCAAAGCGAGACCAGTGGCCTGAGAATCCTCTTTCTCTCTCAAAGCATGACCAGTGGCCTGAGGACCCTGGCCTGTCAAAGGCTCTGAGAAGGACTGCAATAAAAATTCTGATTTCATTCTGTTTAATCTAATTTTGTTCAGACTTATTGGAGCACAGAAACCTTTTATTATTTTAAAATAATGCAGGGGAAGGAGAAGTTGGCCACGAGTCAGATGTACGAAATTCATCTCTGAATCCTCCCAAATCTATCATTACAGCCCCGGGCAAATCTCGACTTTTTGAACCTCATTCTCTCGCTCTGTAAAATAGGCACAGTGCCATCTGCCTGCCACCCTCATCAAGCTGTTGGGGAATCAGGTGATCTCCGGGATTCTCTAAAATGGAAAGGGAGCAATGTGGGTGAGACAGAAGCTGGAAAAGTGGTAACGTCAGCTCTCAGACGTTTCCGGATAATGAGCTGACAAGTCAGAGAGCCCTAGGGAGGCTTCCCTGAGCTCAGGGTTTGTTGCGAGAGCGGTGACCTGTGGAAGGGTAGAGGGAGAGAGCCCGGCCTTCCCTGTGCCTGGGGCCCCTGCCCAAGGTGAGAGTCACGTCATGGAAACGTGGAAAGACACTGTGGTTACGCACGGCCACTGCGAGCTCCAGTGGGTGGGAAGCCCAAGCCTCAAACCAGGTGCTCTCATTCACCCACGGAGCGTGGCGATGGTTTAACCGTCTCGCCTCCACCAACATGTTACTGCATTTGTAATTTTGTAAAAATAATAACAGGGAGAAAATTCAGCTGGCGAGTCTCAGCTTGCACCCTCGCACACAGTCACCGCCTTATCTGCCAGATCAGATTTCGCCCAGTTCCAAGCCTATTGTATAAGGAGGGACAAAGATTGCTCTTTGGCCCTGGAACACTTCCTCATTCTCCCTTTCTCATTTCCACATTCCCTGAGAGGGAAGGACAATTCTTTTCTGTGGCCAATTGTACTGCGTGCCCTTTCGGATCAGCTGGGGGAAGTGCTGTTACCCATTTCTCTCACCAGAAAACGGTGGTTCTCTAATTTCCAAGCATGTCACCTGCCTTTTAGACAAAGAGGGACCGAAAGGATTTTCTCTAATACGCTTTTCATCATGCTCCCCAGCTAGTGCCCCAACGCCAGGGGATACAAATTCACAAACACAAATGAAATCAAAAAACCAACCAACACTCAAGAGCAGCCGAGAGTCCCAAAGGAGAATCTACTCACAGCCCAATGCCATGCAGCAATGGGGAGCCTCCATTTTTAATCACAGCTTTTTTTTCTCTTTTGTATAGGGATTTGCAAGGGAACTCCTCTCAAATAATGTAGTTACATCAGAGGTCAAGGTGTGTTGAAAGAAGAATGGATGCTGGGGGTCAGCAGACCTGCTAAGTCCTCCCCGCGCTGACCTGCAGGCAGCTGCAGGCTTCCCGCCTCCCCATACCTGAGAGCCCCAAACCGAAGCCTTGTATCGTGGCCAAGAAAAAGCCCACTCCGCAGCACTGCGTCCCCTCATTCCTGCCTCCTGGAGGGTTCTAGCGTGCCCATCCCAGCCTGCCGTGGCTCTCCCAACTGCCTAATGCAGAGCAGAAATCAAAATTATAAGGAGGGCAATTTAGCCACATGGGAAGAGTAAATAACGAGGGTAGCTTCAGTTAAGCCATCACTTGAAGTGGTGGATGCAGTGTCTGAACTTGGTCCGTGTGGCCCGGGAGCCTGGGTGCTTACCAAACACTCTGCTCCAGGGACTGCAGTTGGATTCCTGCCCCATCAAATATAAATTTAAATGACCATATCTGCATAGGAAAAATTTGGCAAGATATGACTCTGAAAGGTTAGAAGGTCACTCACTCTGAGTTATAGGATTTTAGGGAAAAAATTTTTTTTTCTGATGCCTCATTAAACTTTCTACATTGTCTACAATGACCACAAAATGTAACGAAGGAGGAAAATGAAGTGGTGGCAGGCAAAGCTCAGGTTTCCTGGTGAAAGAGATATATGTGATTTTTATTATGGAGCTTCATCCCATGTTTTTCTCTGATGGACACAGGTACAGGCAGGGGTCTATGGCAGCATATTAGCATCTGCCATTTTATTCTGGGTCTAACAGCTTTAACTCGAAAATGATCTCACAAAGCTATTATAATACCTTTCTTCCACATCCCCCCAGGAACTGCTTCCACCTCTCTGCATGTACACAGTGACGGCACCCAAGAAAATGGCTGGTGATGGATTGAACCCACCTAGGATGTCCATGCCCTGCCACAGGTGACAGACCTAAGAGGAGGGGGTGGCCTGATTAGGGTACACAAAGGGACGGTCCATGATGGGGTCACACAGGAGCCCAGCTGGCCCTAGGCTGTGGGAAAGCTCATAGAGGCTGAGAACAATGGCAAGGCTCAACCCTTAGAACAAAAAGCAGTTATGGGGACAGGCTCTGCTTTGGAGAGACAGGGGCTTGGCCCCCAGATCTAGCTCCAAACAGGATAGGATTTAACACATGAGCTGCTTGGAGCAGGGCCTGGCACAGCAGAGGTTCACATGCTCTTGATCTCCGCTTGCACTTCCATCCCAAAGTTGCTGACGGATGCTTCATGGGAGAGTGCCTTGTGGTCACTCAACAAAATGGGGACCATAGCACCTGCTTCAGGTAACTGTCTGGTAGCTTCCATGTGGGACAGCAATTTTCCAGCGGGGGTCAAATTACTTTGGGAAGGCACATGTGGGGGGAGGCCTGAGGATAGAGTCAAGACACTTCTGAGCATGGCCAACAGCTTCCAGTCAACTGTTACCTCAGTGGCAGAAAGGAGTAGAGCCATTCTGACTGATAGACCCACAGGTGACCAAAAATATGTGCTATTGTTTTGGATGTTGTGGCCTGGTTTTCCTATTTTGATGGGGTTGTACAGATGGTTGGAAGGAATACAGATAGTGTTCCTCTTTCTGAACCACCAAGAAAATCCTGGCCTGGCCTGTTACTTTGCCCAACCAATTGGATGGTTCACATTATCCCAAAGGAATATCTCTTATGCTTTCCCTGAAAACACCATATTCTGGCTGTGCATTCAAATGCTGATAGTTCATTAGAGTTTTTGATCTATATTCAGAGTTAAATGATGCCCAGTCCTCACTTAGTGGGTGCTTTATTTGAAAACCCTTCCCATCTTTCTAGTAACTTGAGTGATCCTCTAGGAAAGTAAATGCATGACTTTGTGATGTTTCAAGCGTACGACATGATTTTATGGGGCGTAGATGGCAATGCACATCTCTCTGATATCTGCTCACCTCCAGAATTACTAAGTCCTGTTTGTGCCTCTCTACCTGCTCTCACCCAAAGCAGATTTTCAGACTGGATATCCCAATGTCCATTCAGCTTTTATTTTTTCTTTTAGCATTTGGTTTTCCATATTCTTCCCATCCATTGATATCTATGTCTCAGTTTAATTCTCCCCAGATGTGAGTGACTGGACTTCTCTGAGCTTTGTTATTTTCCCTCCATGTTGCTAACCTTCTTCAGGCCATTTGTGTGATTTCTCTGACCAAACTAACACCTCCCAAATTAGTGTCATCTGTGAGTTTCCTTTCCATGCTCTTTCCTCCCCTTTACAGATCATTAACAAAGAGGTTAAACAAGACCAGACCAGCAGCACACTCCAGAGTAAATGACAAAGGGATGCTCCATCCACAGCAGACCTGGCACAGGGAGGATGTAGTGTAATGCAACAACACTCTGCTGGATGCCTCCTGCCTCGGGCCCATGGTCATTTATCTCCACTGTGTGTTTATGATTTCTCAGCCAGATTTCAGGTCATGAGAGTGTGGTCATATCCAAGCCAACATGCAGTGCTTTGCCAGGTAACACTTGCGAGTTCCAGAAAGCCCATAAGGACTTACTTACTGCACCCAGTTCTGCTTAAAAGACTACCCCAGTACCCAAGTCCACCATACTTGAAAGTAGAAAGAGGTGGACTGAGGTTTTATTAACCTTTTCTCTCTTCCAATTCATCAGATTGCAATTTCTCATTAAGTATTCAATGGCTTTCCACTTTACTCGATTTTTCTTCCAGCTGAAAGAAACACTCTGCTAGAAATATGGACCAATCCATACTCTCCAGCAATCAACTATTCTTTGCTATAAAGGTGTTATTAAAATCAAAGAAACTGCAAAGTGTCTATTTTCAGGTAAACACACCTTAAGACCTAGAGAAAACGTATAGCTGGTTTGGGTGCAGCAATGGTCACAGAAACATATTTCTTGATTTTCCTTTCTTCTGTCTTTCACCCCACTCCCAAATATATCAGTCATAAAGTTTCAATATTTTCTTTAGTTGACTGATAAGAGTCTGCTCTCTGGAGCCCAGTGGTAACAAAGACAGTGTATTCTAAGGAGGATGAAGCACTCACCACAGGTCAGGTGTGGCTGGGCACTTGACTTACCTCATGCCATCTCACAGCCAGGTGAGGGGTGCACTCCCATGGCAGGCTGAACGATGTACCCCAATATAAGTATGTTCTTAACCTTTACCCACATTCTCATGAGTGTAGACCCATTGCAAATAGGACCTTTTGAAGATGTTATTTTAAGGTGTAGCCCAACTGAATGAGGGTGGGCCTTAATCTGGATTAAAGCCACAGAAAAGAGAAAGTTATGGGGAGAAGCTAGAAGCCAGAAGCCAGTGGAGCCTGGAAGAGCAGAAGGAAGGAGAGGACACTGCCCCTTGAGGTGAGGCAGAGACGAAAATCGAGGAAACCCCAGGGCTGCAGCAATCCAGCACCAGAATGCTGTGGATCCGAGAAAGCAAGCCTTCTGGCCTCTAAAAAGCATAGACAGGAAATTCCTGTTGTTGAAGCCAACCCATCATGTGATATTTGTGCTAGCAATTTGGCAAACTGAGACAACTCCCTTCTCCAAATGAGGAAACGGAGGTGCTGAGAGATAAGGTATACTCAAGGCCACCCAGCCAGGTAGTGCTGGAGCCAGGATGCAAACCCAGGCCTGTCCGAATCCAGCGATCACACTATTAGCCACCACATTACCTTGTTTCCTAATCTCCCATTGACTGATGGTTCTTCACCTTTTATGGGTTACTCCCATTTGAGTATCTGTTGAAGGTCATAGGTGTTCTCCTTGGGGGATGTGCAAATGCCCACATAAAAGTATGTTAACCACGTCAAGATCCATTTGCAGACCCTCAGGGGTTCATGGACAGCAGCTTAAGCATCTATGAACTACTTTAAATCCCTCCATGGTAGGGATTACACTTTGCTCACTGTCTGGACTCCAGTATTGAGATTAAGGAATCCTTTTTTCAATAAATTACTCATTGCAAAGACTGTGGATAGGATATTAAAGCTGTAGCTCTGAACAGTAGCTTTACAACATATAAACATACAGATATCTTCCAGATGAGAAGAAGAGCAGAAAAGAAGGCAGTGAGGACAGAGGTGAAGCAAAAACATCTCTCTTTGCCAAGGAATCAATTCTGCAATCTGAAATAGGGAGATGCATTGTCACCGGTAGTTCCAAAATGCCTTGTGGCTACTTCTTACTTCTCTTTGTAACCACTGAAAACAGGTTATTAAAAGCTTCTTTGACCAAAAACATACCCAGAATTTCAAGATGGCCAGCCAATCACCGTGGGCACCCCACTTAACTGACAGAATTCTTGATGCCTGGGGAGCTCAGGAAGGACTCCAAGAACCAGTGGCATCTGCTTCTTCCCTCCTGGTCCTTGCAAGCTCTACAACAGAGCCCTGTTTTTCTGCACACCACCCCTTTCCCCATGCCTCTCCCTCTTCTATGACTGGTGATTTTTCTCTGCAAACTTTGGTATTCAAGTTCTCTCCTTTTTTTTGAAAGTCAGAGGAGCTGCACACTCTTGATGTTGGATTTGAGCCATGCTTTAAACTTAACAGCCTGCATATCACTGCAAAAGAGGCCAAAGATCCCCCTGCTGATACACAGGCAAATGGAAAAGAGAGCAGGTCAAAATGGTAAGCCTGTCTTTCCCCTGGCCAACACTGACTGAACATCTGGGGAAAATAGAACTCTGAATTCTACCCACCTCCCTTCCAGTAATGGCCTGTCCCAGCTTTGACACCCAGTAGATCAAGGTAGAAATCTGGAGGCATTCTTGACTTCCTCCTTTCTCTTACCTCCCCATCCACCCCTACTGGCTTGACTTCATAGGCATTTCCCCAATTTATCCACTTGTCTACATGTCTACCACCATGGCCCTGGGTCAGGCCACCATCAATTTTCTCGCAAGGGATAGAACAACCTCTATTTCTGCTCTTCATCTCTACACAGCAGCCAGGGCTGCTCTACAACATAAATTGAATCATGTAATGTCCTGCTTAAGATCCTCCAAGGTCTGCTCATTTTCCTTAGGCTAAAATTCAAACTCTCTCTGTTAGTCAAAAAGTCCCTACATAGTGAGGTCCCTTCCCATCTCTCCAATTTCATCTTGTTTTGTGCTCCATCCAGAGTTATGCTCTTTACATTCCTTCAGTCCATAAAGCTCTTTCCTATCTCCAGCCTGTTGCAAGCTGCCTGGGACCACCTCCCAAACGTACACCCTGGCATGGAAACTTTCTGACTCTCCCCTTTTAGGCTTGGCTTAAAACTCACTTCCTGGGAAAAGTGCCTGCTGAGCATCTTTTTGTAACTAGGCTCCTTTTGTTAATCTCAATGTCTTCTTCGTTTCCATCAAAACTATGATCAAGATGTATAAGGTTGCTGTTCATATGTTTAATTATTATATTTATGGTCTGTTCCCCTCAACTAGATTGTAGGATCTGCAGGGTAGCACCCAAGTCTAACCTATTCATCATTGGTTTCCCAGCATCCAACCAATAATTTAACATTTCATGAAAAATGGATGAGAGAATGAATAATGAAAGAAAAAAGGAAAGAAAGAAAAAGAAGAGGGAAGGATGGAAGGGAGGGAAGTCTTGGCAGCCAATTGCATGAGGAGAAGATGTCTCAGATTCTCCATGATAGGAGATCTAGATTTAATTAAAATCACTAACCAGTATCCCTGTCCTGGAGGTGTAAAAGAAATCCTTCACTTTGCAAAGAAACCAGGATTTAGATCCAGGAGACAGAGCCCAGGGTTCCTTCCACTTCTTTCCCAGCAAATGGATTATTCTTGCTCCAAGACAAATTTAGGTCTAGTACCAGACCCTGGGTACTAATAACTTCCTGGCCCTAATAAAACATCTCCTTCCTCATTCTTTCTAAAGGAAGCATGCCCCGGAGTTTCACCAGCAACTTCTGAGTACTGCCTTTATGTATAATATACCTTTCTTCATACTTGTACTCACAGTAGCACTGCCAGTGTGCTGGTGGGATACAGTTAAATAAATTCTTCTTTTGAACAGAATGTATCTACTAGCATCATGGCCCCATGCCAAAACATGTTAATGCCAGCATCTGTATTTTTATGAATCAGCCCTTAAAAATTTGCATATGTTTTCAATCAAAAAGGACTTATTCCTTTCTCATGGCTTAAGAAATAAAAATAATCTTGTGTTCTATGTCTGCTCAGTTACAAGAGTTCACAGTAAGAGCTCAAACATTCAACTGTCAAGGCAAACATGTGGGTGTGACACTAAATCTCACAAGGTGCCTCAATTGGTTCCCCCTGCCCTGCCCCACTAAATGTTCCCAAACCAAAGCACCTCTTGGAGGTCCAAGGAAAGCCTCTCTATTCACTGGAAATGAATAGTTCTTGGCTGACAAAAATGCTTGCCCAGTGACATCAAGTGGATTTCCCCAAAGGAAAGTTATGGAGAAATTAAGCAGCTGCTTTTCATATATTTTGCAAAGTGAGAGAAAGAGAATGTAATTAGGGATCCAGGAGCACATTTGCACAATCAAAAGTGGGGTGGGGGGTGAGGAGCAAGAGAAAGGTTTGGATACGCATTGCCGGGATACCCACGAGGGGAACAGCTTGCTGCCAACAGGGTCCCATGGAGTTTCTGGAAGAAATCCAGAACCATAAAGCAAGCCACGGGCAAGTCTTAGGCAGAATAAAACCAGGGATGGGGCCAAGGGATGTTGGAGGAAGCAGATAGAAATATATAGTGAGGCTAAGGAGGATGACTGAGAAAGTAAGTTCCCTTATTCAAAAACCATTAAGACTGTCAAGAAGGCGAAAACAGAATGTTGACCCGGGAGTAGAGCCCTCGTAAGCACAGGGGCCGTGGATGGCAGAGGCCACATGCCCTACTCTGGGCCGGGGGAAGGTCCATGGCGGGAAAGGCCAGCTCTAGGGGTTGTCAGAAATCTTTAGAAAAGCAAACGTCCTCCAGTCCATTTTGCTCTCAGGAAATACCACCCTTGAATGGTCATAGTGAGGCAAATAAATCATGCCTGAACTTAGTATCTAGACGTGCCAAAAAAAGGTGGAGCTGTTGGGGTTGTCAAGTTAATTCCAATTTGTTGTAAGTTTTACAGCAACTCTTCCAAAATTATGATTCATTTCAGCACCAAAATTCCAGATTCAAGTCAAGGCCCTCTGATGCTATTATGAGCATATTACTGATGCCTAATAAAATAACCTCTTGTAATTTTTCTTTTATAAGAACCATAAATCAAAGCATTCAAAACAATTAATTTTTAATGTGCCACTATTACCCATCTTTAGTTGTAAATTTAATGTTTCCTTAGGCCTCACGGATTGCAATATGACTCAAAACATGCAATGGCCATTCCCCCAAGTATCTCATTATTTAAATCCTTAAAGATATGGTTTTTAAAAGCCTGAGGATATCTGAGCAAACTTGTTTAAAGGAGTCATAAAGAAAGATAAGTAGGTTTCCCCAGAAGCCTATAAAATTTATTGCAACATATTAAAGTAAGGTTATATAGTGACTAATTTTCAGAAGACATTTGTTTTCTGGGGTGCTCAGTGTTTGGGGAAATTCATGAAAGAATGAAAGGGGCAGGGAATTAGCACAGTTGTCTCCATTTGCCTTGAGCAAAGCAAGAGTTTCTACGATCTTTGGGGCCAATTCCATCCTGATGATGACAAGGATGTTCTCATGGCATGGTGACAGTCCTGAATCTTGTGAAGGAGCAGTGAAAGTCTTTATCGTTGAGGAGGAAACACAAACACAGTGCAGGGCTGTAGCATGGACAACCCAGAACAAGGAGGCCCTTCACAGATGTCCCAAGCAGGAGCCCCCATTCCCCACATAACTCCCAACTCTTGGAACCTTCCTGTGCCCAACTATTCCGTGTATGTCTGCAGCATCTTCCACACATTTTTTAAACCCTTTCTTCCCATTTCATATTTTTTTAGATTAATTTACATTTCTATTTGCTTTCCTTTGTTAGTAAATGAGCTCTTTCCTGTAAAGCTTTCCCGAGATAGGGAGAAAGTAGGGCAAAACAACAGGTCTCTGGTTTCCCCACTGACCAGCTTCCCTAAGGAACCACTCTGGGTCAGAAAGAGTTCATTCCAGTGCTGTCCTCCCACTTTCCAGTCAAGGGAGAACAGAGTACAGACTCGGACATGAACACGAAGCAGGTCCTACTGCAGCAAACGGTTCCAGGAGGCATTACACATTTACTGCATGGAAAAATGTCGTACCTGAAAATCAATCCCCTGTGCATTCACTGTGGGACCAAAGAGAGTAATAATGACCACCGGGGGACCTGCGACAGGCTCACCCCAGCAGTGAAACCCACTAATGCAACTGCCTCCTGGGGAAGATACATCAGTTACTGCTTTAATATTCACCCGAAGCTGCACTGCCATTGTAACATGAAGGCAGGACTTGGAGAAGGGCACACATGCTAAGTGATCTCGCAGAATTGCGTCTCTAATCACGGAACTGGTGATTCTTCAGTACTGTGACATTTCAGTTTTGTTACAGTAAAAGAACTGCACACTGAATACTTTTTTTTTTGAGGTACCAGGGATTGAACCCAGGAACTTGAATGTGAGAAGCCAGTGCTCAACCACTGAGCCACATCGGCTCCCCTGAATACTTTTTGACATTAAAAATCACCATGACACAGAATCTTCCACACTGCTTGTTCTAAAGAGGATTTCATGTGCAATGTCATCAAGTTCAAAAGCATATTTCATGTAATTATATCTATATTCAACTTCAGTGAGCTTGTGACTTGGTGTTAAACAGCCTGCAGTATCCTTGTGAGGTGTGATTCCCAGCAGTAAAAGTTCAGTGTCCATTTATAACCCCATGGCAATTACAGTCTTATAACTATTCAGTCATAATGCTATGACAGAAATAAAAGATAGGTTCTTAATAACTAAAAATCAGCCTTTAAAAGAGCAAAAGCCTTTGAAAAATGCAAAGCATGTAACTTACAATGTAAAACTCTATAAAAGAGTAATTTTAAAAAGCAACAGGTATAATGCCAGTGATGAGATGTGCTAATATTAATATCTCTATTCTAATTCATTTAAAGAATTACAATTACCCATTCACCATTACTACACCTTCATCCTTGTTTGTTCTTCAGAATGGCCAGAGAAGAAACAGCACAATCCATTAAACAGGCTTCTTAGAGATGACAGTTTCAGCTCCGTGAAGATATATAGTTTTATTTTTCTTATTCCTTGCCAAACATGTGATACAACCAGAAGGACTTGAGACTCACACCACACTGGCATTATCTGCTAAAAGCAAGCAGTCGGCTGAAAACCATGACTGTAGAATTGCGACAATTTCTAACTCCACAATTATGCTTTGAAAAGTGTGTATAAATCCTATTAAGGGCACCACTTGCACCTTAGAGTAACACAGAAACATTTGAATCATGCTAAACCCAACCCCAACAAGGCAGAGCAATAATGTAGTTGGGGCGGGTGGCAGGGTAGAATGGAGGGGACTCTTGGGGATGGTTGGGGCACACGGACATTCTGCACTCACAGAACACAGTAGCAAACACAGTGCACAATCACAGACATCAACGAGCACAATTGAGCACGCACACAATGCAACACTAGAATGCAATTTTCAAGAAAATGATATAAAAGATGGTTTCTCACCCCTCAACACAAAACTGGAACTTTGGTTTACAGGCCCGGCTATGCCCATATGCCCTCCTCGTCATCCTGCCGCCGGCCCGAGGTGGGGAGGTGCACAGAGAGGAGGGGAGCACCGGAATGAAAGAAGAGAAGGTTAGTTACACCGTGATGCACCGGAAAGGCACGCTGGTCTTGACTTTGTTTTTTCAATCTTAAAGAGCGAGGGGAAAAAAAATCCATAGTAACTTAAGTTCCACACCACCGCCTTGTCAGATACATAACAAAGTTTTGTATCCATGGCAACCCCCCCACAAAAACATTCCACCCACTCAGTTCTGAGTGTGTCAAGATTGGATTAGAAGATTAAAATTAGTCTACATTAACAGATGATTATTTTTTGGAAAGCATGCCATCTGCAATGCATATACCTGCAGAGTCGATTAACTCTTTTAATAATCAGAGAAGTAATTACAGTAATCGAATACCCTTAATTTCTCATAAGCCTAAAGTATCAATAAAGACTAGGGAAGAATGGAAAACAAAACACAACAAAACCACTGCATCTAGTTGGGAGGAACAACGTTTTTAGCATGTGAAAATTCATCTTGGTTATTTCACAAAGGCCTAAATGTGCTATTCTCAATTTGTCAGGTTTTATTTCGCTCTCAGAATAAAAGAGGATGTGCACACCATGGAACGATTATAACATCTGCAATCAAATAAGTTTCAATGGGAAGAAAGTAAACTTTCAAGTCAGTAGAATACTTGTAGAAAGGAAGTTTTGTTTAACTTAAAACATGAGTTCCAACTGTGGATAAACTGAAACTTATTTGGTCTGAAATCTTGTTGTTGAAAATGTTTCCAAAATGGCTCTGACCACTTTGCTCAGTGGAGTGGCCAATATGCAGGGAAATTGGTTCTTTCTCTGAGGACAGAATTACATCCGTCTTCGCCAGGACCCTGTTTTGAACAAGAATTCTCAGTGTTTACTACAATGAAGGAAACAAAGCCTAGAAGACCCAGTGGCCCACGTCCTGGACTCACACATAGTTTGGGAGCTGTGTCTTTTAATAAATCACCGATGAAACAGATTTTTGACATGCTTTGCTTCTTTGTTTTGAAAATCAGGAGCGGGGGGGGGGGGGGCGGGAAGCTTGGAACATTCTCTCACTAGTTGGATTGTTATTGCTTAAGCCATTAAAATATTAATTGACTCATATGAAAATATCAATATTTAGCCATTTCTGACATAGAAAAATAGGAATTTAATACAATTTAGCCTCATCCTGCCAAAGTAATTTTCATCTACTCAACGAGCAAGATCTGGGGTCTTTGAGCTGTTTTAGTATAATTGGGTTTCTCTGAATTTCTATATTTTATTTTACATATTTAAAAACCTTATTCTGAGAAGAGATTCAGAACGTTCACCAGACTGTTGAAAGGATTTGTGGCCCACAAAGGATTAAGAAACCCCAGTTGACTTGAGTGAGTCAAGTGATTTGCACAGAGTCTGAATTGGACAACTTGGTATAAACTTGCACTTGACAATTTGAGTAGGAATATTCTGGCAAAACATAAGATGCAACTGGTAATTTAAGTTGGGCCTTTTCATGTACAATCTGCATGTATTTATTTGCCACTAAACAGTCTAGCAATTTCTCCTGACAATAAACTTTCCTTTCCCCTACATGACTTTGGAAAAATGTATTTTTATAGTCATTAAGCTTCCTCTCCATCCCTGGAGAAGATCAAGTTGTTGATCCTTTACATGTGATTGAAGAAGGAAAGTCTACATCGTGGGAATGGGTTTCAGGGGGCCAAGTAACCCCCTGAAATCAATGCAGAATATTGTAGACTCATGTGTAAGTATATTTCTCTGGGTGGAGATCCTAGCTTTCATCATAAGATCTGTGACACCCTAAATTGCTGGTGTAGGGAAACTTCCAGCACAAAGAGATGCTATGGTTTCCCAAAGTCTCAAAAGAAAATAGGAGGTTTTCTCTAAAATGCAGCACACAGTGCTGATGATTGCTTCCTAAGTGGCTGTAATATAACTTTCCTTGCAGACCAGTTTGTTTCCTTTTGCATTTAAAACCTGACAGCATGTATATATTCAATTCTATGTGAATAGGGTTTTAAATTTTACAGAAAGAAGAAAGAAAGAAAAACCATTGCCACCAAATCTACCATTATTTTCTTAGCAGTGAAAAGTGGTCTAATGCAAATCACTTTTAGCAAATTAAATATATTAAAAAGTGGTAATTAATTATGATTGAAACAGACAGGAGTTGTAGCTTGAAAATACACACTGCCAATATCACTACTGTGTCTCGTCCACCACAGGAATAAAAAGGAGCTCCCAGATGTCGAGGGTTATTATAAACCAGATGTTGAGATGGACGTCTTGTATGCTGGTGAATAAACTAAAGAAATATGACAGTCCAATATAAACTTTGCTAACATTTAACATAGCAGAAATGTGGACAAATTCTTTTAGTGAACTTGGAATATTATATATTCTTAAATTTTGAGGTCCTTTAAAAGAAAATAGAAAGGGAGTGGTGGCCATTTCTAGTCTCTCTAATCTTCAAAGTCCAAAGAATTGACCCCAATCACCAAGTAATCTGGGTCAGAATGAGTGTCCATTTGGGAAATAGAAAAGAAAAATGTGGGAGCTAATCAGAGAGGGAGCTCCAAGTATTTCCAGACATTCACAGCTGCTTGACTCTGTGCTGCCTGCATCTCTGTATGCAAATATTAATTTTTTCAGCAAACTTACTGCACAGAAATTTAAATTTGGGGACAAAAAATTAAAAAAAACAGATAAACACCACTTGATCCCTAACTTCTATTATCATGCCAAGTTATTTAGAAATATTTCAAGTTTTAAAATGTATCCATCAGGCAGATGGGATAGCCTGTTTCCCTTTCTTGTGTTTTTGTTGCTGTTGTCATTGTTTCCGAATCTACTTTGCAGCGGCTTTTCTGAATGCTGCCTGGTGTTTGGTCCCCTGTGTGTCCTTTGCAAGGGGCTTCTACGTCAGGAGTTGCCAAAATTTTTGCCTGGGAAGAAAGGCTCTAGTCCATTGTCATTGGTGTGCTCTGGCCCACAGCATCTGGGGATGGGAACATCCAGGCGAGACAGAAGGCCAGAGCACAGTGATCACAAGACACAGCAAAATTTGCAAGGGTGGAGGCTTAACCCTCAAATAACCCAGGCTGTAACCCAGCTCCAGGGATGACATGACAGGCAAGAGACCTTGATGGAAATCCTGCAGTCTGAGACTCTAGGACCTAATGGGTTTCTATAAATACTGAGATAAAACTAAATTCCTCACCAGCTGGGCTGTTCGTGGTAGCTATGCCGATGACAAGATCTAAGGGCAATGGGCCTGAGGCATCATTGAAAAGACAAGGGATTGCTGTAGGGAGCTGGGGAGAATTTATTAGCCCCAGTAACGCAGCTCTGGGAAGGAACTCCATAACCTGCCATGATAAACATTCCAGTGGAAACCTTTGATTCAGGGGTTCTTAACAAGGGGTCTGTGCGGTTGAGTGGAAACTGAAAAAAAGCATTTTTCTTGTGGGGACATATTGGTGCAGGGGTGATATATTTATTAAACAATACACAGTACAATGTGGACTTAATAAGGTATCCGTGGATTTCTCCTGACTGGCAAAAGGGTCCATGGAACAAAACTGGTTAAGAACTCCTGCTTTAATCCATATGGAATCTAAGCCCTCTATTGATATAGATGTAGAGTGGACACAACCATTCCAAGTCCACAGGATGGAGGAATAGAGAATGGATTACAGTGGATTTACTGATATTCTATTCATGAACTATTGTGATTAGTAATCAAAGAAAATGTGGCATTGGTGTGGAGACTGTGGCCATGGTGGCTGCTGGGGGTAGGGAGTGGGAGAAAGAGATGTGATGTGTGGGCATATTCGGGACTTGGAGTTGTCCTGGGTGGTGCTGTGGGGACAGTTACCGGACATTGTATGTCCTCCCATGGCTCACTGGGTGGCCTGTGGGAGTGTGGGCTATGGTGTGGATCATTGACCACGAGGTGCAGCGGTGCTCAGAGATGTATTCAACAAATGTAATGAATGTCTCATGATGATTGAGGGGGTTACTATTATGGGGGGAGGAGTGGTGTGAGGGGGGTGGGGGATATGTGGGGACCTCATATTTTTTTAATGTAACGTTAAAAAAATAAAGACAAAAAGAAAAAAAAAAAAAGAACTCCTGCTTTAATTGGTCTCAATTTTGAAGTGTTAGGTACAACCGGTAGGCAAGCCTCAGCCAGTCACTGGATATACATGTTTTAAAACACCTGCAATTCCCTCTGAGTCGATAGCTGGCTGGCTGTTTCTTGAAATCAGAGGACTGGGTTCCAAATGAGGACCTTATTTTGACACCTGTCCTAGCTAGAAAAGGGAGTGAAATTATGGAAGCATCACCTTCAGATTAGCCCACGGCCTTGGTGGGCACTCAGTTGGCCACCTATGCCAGGCAGTTCAACCTGGTTTCCTTGTGGGAAGAGATGCAGGGAAATTGCCCTGGTTATAAGAAGGTCACTTATACCTATCCCCACCCCAGCTGAATTTCATGCCTGCTCTGTAACTTTCTGAAAATATCAAGCAAGCCCCAGAACTCTGCAAACTTTGGCTGCACAAGTCACAAAAACAGGAGCATCTTGTGGGATTTCTGATGCATCTTGTGCCTGGGTCTGACCAAAGCAGCTCCTCTCTTGGCATTGCCAGCTGCAGGCTCAGCTGGTTGGGAAAGACAGACATGTGTGAAAAGGAAAACAGGTGTGAGCCTAGAAAAGCGAGGCATGGAAACTTGTCAGGGTACTAATGAGTTTTATCTCAGGTTCAAGTCCAAACCATCCTCTAGCGCCTTCTCCTTTGTGTCTTTCGTGTCTCCTGCCCCTTGGGATGCCCGTGGAGGGATGCCTCTGCTCAGCTGATGAGATCACCTATGGCTGTAAACAATTATATGATGTTTATTTGTTGTATCCTGCAGGTAGGCTCTAGACAAATTCCCCCAGAGAACTAGGAAAATCCTATTGGATTCAGATGCCATTCATTGCTCTGAAAATGAATGTTAGCTTATTTCTGACCTGAACCAGAAAAGACCTAACAGACATTAGCACCTCCTCTAGGTTACAGAGAGTGCTGACAGCTTTCCATGTTTCTTCACTGAGTCTCACCAGAGCCCATGACACAGGTGTCAGGAGACGCTTTGTACAGATGTGGGCAGGAAGGTTCAGGAAGGGAGGTCGGGTATCTCGCCAAAGGACACCTGGCCAGGAACTATGGAGCCAGAGCTAAATTCCAGGCTTTCTGGCCATAAAGGTGCGCTCTTTCACCTCCTCCATATGAGCTGTGTAGTCATAGAAGGAAGAGCTCGTTTTGACCCCAAAAGGAATTCGTTAGTCCTGCTTTGCTCAGTTATAAAGCCCTTTGGACTTTGCAGCACCCTCTTTCAAAGCTGCTGAAGACCCTGCCTGGAGTTGGACAGTATAACTTAAGTGGTGTCCCTCTGGCTTTTTGAAGACATAGGCTTTCAAATGCAAATGGAAGCTGTGCCTTTTATGGGCATATCAGCATCACCTGATACATTGGATCCACGAGGGAAAAGGCAGAACCTTCACTCTCTCCAGTCCACCTCCCAACCTCACAGATGTGGGAACGCAACAAAGATTTCTAAGTGAATAAATATGTGAAGCTCATTTCTTCCTTTTTTGAATGATCCAACTCCTCAGAGAGAATGCTGCCTGGACTCCAGTTCTTTTAAGATTGCCAAAATTGTGTTTACTTGCTTCTCCTCAGAATGAATTTTCCCCCTTCTCACTGCACCAGTCACACCCCTGGTTTATTCTTCTAAGCTCCATCAGGGAAAGCTGAACTTTACTGGCTGAGGGAGAAAAGCCTGGAACATACTTTCAAAGGCATACTGGGGTATTTCTAGAGGGCAGGGCAGAGACTGGACAGGCTGTGCAGCCTGGTCGGGTCTTATCAACAAGTTCACCTCAGAAGGCCTTCCCTGAGGCAGGGTAACCACCTGAGTCCTCTTTACTAAAATCTGAGGACATTGCAGAGGCTTGGAGGCCTTTCTCCTTCACTTCATCTGCAGAATCTGGGTGACTTCTCAATTTTTGGACCATTACTTTAGGGTGATTTGAAGAAAGTAGTTTTCTATTTCCTTCAAGCAAAAATAACTCTGGCAAATCAGTCTTTGGTGCATGGAACCAGTTCTCTCGGATGTAGGATACAAAATACCCGGCTGACGGTGAAGACGCTGGAAGGATCTATGTTGGCCAACAGTATTGTTCCAGAAACCAAAGTCAACATCTGCAAAAAGCTGAGCAGTGGCCAGATAACTATAAAAAAGGGCTGGGTGGGGATAGGTTGTATTTTCACTCCTTCATCATTGCCATTAACACTTGATTTTGTTAAACATAGTCAAAATTGAGGCTTTAATATGATTCTGGATCTGCCATTTCCTGGCTGGTGGGCAAACAAATGTAGCCTCTTGATCCTTTATTTCCTCAGCTGCTTAAAAAAGAAAATGGGAATGATGTCCTGGCCCTAATATTTCACAGAGTTATTGTGAGAATGTAAGTTACACTACTTTGTAGATGCTGCAGATTTATACCAAATATAACATCATCCCTGTTGGTAGCATTGGAGAGTTTGTTGCTATTACAAGAAATTATTTGGTACTGCACTAAAGCCAAAGGAAAATGGTCCAAATGGTGAGGATCTGAAAATGTATAAAATCTTCCTTAAATATTTTAGCATCTCTAGGCTGTTAAAAACTAGACTTTACTCAGTTCATTAGTTCATAGATGCAGCCACCAGAATTTTTAGAATGCTATTGTTCCCTGTAAGGTGGTTCTTCAAAATATCTAGCAGAATTTGTGAGCATGTGCAGAGTGCATTTAAAGGATGTTTCTATTTTCTTCTTCCTCTCCTGCTGCCTTATTTTGGGGATGCTGTGAGTGCCTGGAGCATGTAAGTCAAACATGATCCTTATTACCCTAGTTCAAGAAAAAAGAGAGGCAATGGTGTTTAGCAATATAAATGGATTTCCTCACTTCCAAACATTTCAAGGTTGGCCACCCCGCTTTCAATGGGGCAGCTGAAGTGCTGCTGCTTAGACAAATGTGACTGGATTAAGGAAGCAAGTTGAAAAGGAGTCAACCCTGCACCGTTGCCAAGATGAGTTGTGTCTACAAGCTGGAGGGTGCGTCCTGTGACTGAAAAACCCTGTCGACTCAGAAGATACTGCAGCAAATCTCTTAATGAAACCCTAATACTACAAACAAGGTTTAAAACTTAGAGGAATCAGTAAAAGGAAAGAAAAATACTTTACCCCAAATAGAAAAAGACTGACATCTTCAATAGGCTCAAGCCCCCTTTAAGGAAAAATACTTTCCTAACAGGGGGATCCTGATACATGTAGCAACTCTGCCTTTTTCCCTATAGATGAAAACCCTACTTGGCAGGGTTTATCAACTCATGTCCTCATGTGCTTACAAGTAAGAAATCAACATCACACCCAGATTAAAGGGCTTTGGCAATAACCTGCTCATCTGCAAAGCCAGATCCTTGACTGCTGTGCTCCCCCAGCCTGCTATCCTCTCCCATGGCTTGGGATGGTTGGGGGAGCATGCAACTGCCAGGAGAGGCAATTAAAGGCTTCCCAAAACAACACTGTAGACAATTGTTCCCATTTCCTTCTTGGGGCCTCACAGAGAGCTGTGACCAGGCCATTCCAGAGCTTCTGCTTTAAAAAAAAAAAAAAAAAAGCAAGCAAATAAACTGCTATCTTTTCTTCAATGCTGAGAAATCACATATTCCTTTGGTTAGCATTGTAGTAGTTTTGGGGATTTTTAGTACTCTTTGGGGAATGAAGAAAAAAGTGACATCCATGCTATTTTTCTATTTCATGTACCTACAGAGTTTGAAACACAATGTCTTCTAACATACTTTTGACAAAAGAACGATCGGAAAAGAGGCAAGTGGCTCACAAGTTTTCTTTTAAAATGCTTCCCAGGATATACTGGCTCTGATTTAGAAAGGAACAGTCCAGGAAAAGGAAGGATGGGGATCTCTGAAGCTTCTCCTGTCCAATAAGCATTAGCACTAAGAGGTTTCTTCACAGGTTTTTGAACTCGTAGGCTTCTTCCCTACAGGAAGCCAAAATCTAAGTCTTCTTCCGAAGAGGACCATGAAATTAGATTGGCAATGTAGAAAATCTATCATCTCTCTACTGGGCAAGCTTGAGATATACCAGCTCGGATGGGAAAACGATATTAAAAGCATACAATAGGTAACTTTTCTTATTTAAGTTACTGTCATAAGGAACTAAAAATTTGTGTGTGTGTGTTTAACTGTTCTGTCACTATACCTTAGCAAGCTCTGATATGAGATGGTTAATTTTTCTTCTAAATAGGAAACATGAAAATATATTTACACAGGCACGCACATTACACCCACACCCACATACATATATATGTATATATAATATATATTCAGACATGCACTCAAGGGAAGTAAAGGAGAGAAATTTCTAGTTAAACATGATCTTGAGAAATTCTTCCATATGTGGAAATGTCCTCAGTTCGTCTGACATATAGCGATACATACATATATACACACAGGACGCTATGTATACATTTATACCACATTCATTTAACCTCAAAACATAAAATACATTCTTTTCTTCCTCCCTTAGCAAAAGCTAGGAATAACAACTATATATACAGAATCCATCTTCTAGGGACAACGGAGCAAGTTAAACCCCTCGTCTGTTTGTTAGAATTCAAAGGGCTGCACTTTGGCTAATCTGTTGGTGAAAGTGCAACGAAAGCAGGACATCAATCACGAAACCCCATCCAGCATTTCACAGAGAGGGGCTGGGGTGAGCAGGGAATTGAAGTGCCTTGAGTAATGGGCTGGGAGGGGCTGTGACGGCTTCCCTCTCTGGGTGGACAGTGAGCCCCTACCAGCTCCTCATTATCCCAAAGCAAGAGGCAGGCCTTAGGGAAGAAGAGGAGAAAAGCAGGTGGGCTTTATCAGACTGAATCTGGGACCAAGGAACACAGTGGGGCCTTGAGATGCTGACACTTGCCTCTGACCACCACCTCAAAGGAGTGCCTGGTTGCAGGGGTGGCTGGAAATTCCTCTCCTATGTGTATGCTCTAGAGGACACTCACAAATCCCATCTGGAACAGGTACACGAGGCTCAGGTATGTATAGCAGGGACAGAGGTGGGTGGGCCAGGGGGCAAGAATTCTATATTTTCAGAGCTAACTCTAACTTATGGCTCTTTTGCTAGTAGGAAGAAATCTCAAAACCAAGGTAGTGAGTGTCACAGCTTCTCTGAAGCTGAGCACAGGTTCAGTGCTCTGAGTATAGTCTCTGTGTAGGAATCCGGAGTCCACTCCACATCCAGAGATGAAAAAACAGAGTCCCGTCTCCTTTTGCAGTTTGGGTCACTGAGATCATTTTATTATATCTGAAAATGCCATCTGTACGTCTTTCCCATAGCCACTAGTTTGAAAATAAGGCAAAATGTAGGTCTGCATTTCTTGGTAACCAAGTAATTTGATGGCTTAAGGCAAAATGGCAAGTGTCCCAAGCAGAATTCTGTGGGAATTTTCAACAGAAAATGTAAGTGGCCATTCAGTGCTCTGAAATGTGCCCAGTGGTCCAAGCTCACATCTCGGCTGACAGCCAATTCATGCTGTGATAGTACAGTAACCAGGAGCAGCAAAGAAAGGGCCAAAGATTGCTATTTATATCTGCAGACAGATTCTGGAAATTGCCAAGTGGAATAAGCAATATTTAGGACTAGGGCAATCAATTTTCTAGGACTAGATTAGCAAAGCAGGTATCCTAAAGTTAAAGAGCCAAAATGGAAAACCCAGCTTCTGCCATAGAAAATTCCCATCAGAAAGGACTCCTAGCTCCCTGGCTGATCCAATGGTAGCCTCTGGCAGGGTAAGCCTCCTCCGCTTCAGTCTGGGGGCTGGGTTTGCTCCAGGTCCTTTGTGTGCCCATGGGTGATTGCGCAAGGGAAGGAAGAGTCCCCAAGAGCGCCCACCCCCCCCCCACTCCCCCGCCCCACCGCCCCGAGCAATTTCCTCCCCTGGCTGGGCCAGTCTCTCCACTCCCCAAGGATTCTATTCGGGTGATTTCACGGTTGTGGGAGAATTGCAGGAGGCCTCACTGGGGTTGGCACAGGGACAGCCAGAATAAAGAAGGAAAAAGGCTAAGCAGTGAGATGAGGGGAAGTGGAAGGATTAAAGTCTCCAATCAGAGGAGTGGATATAAAGACAATGAGAGATGGGACAATGGATCCAGGACTGGAGAGGTGACATTTTAATTCAACTTTGGAAAATAAATCAAAATAGTTGAAAATTTACTGCCATCTCCAGAGAAGCACCTTAGCATTCTAGAGAGAATTGGTGTATTATAGCCATGCAACCATATTCAATAAGTGTGGTTGCACAGATACTCCCATGGTGACATCACAAGAGCCCTGGCACCCACGTACAACACACTCCCACTGGAATATCTGGGGAGACTCAGGCCCTCATAGTGGGACTGCTGATTTTCAGTTTTATGGGTCTAGATAATGATCAAGCTCTCTGATACACAATTTCTTTTTCTGTGTAAGGGGGATACTGTTGCCTCCCTTCTTATTTCTCAAAGTTACCATGACAATTGTTCATTCAGCAGACATCTGAGAGCAGTAGGCCAGGTAAGTGAGAATGTGCTTTGCAATTTGTAATACAAAATAGGAATCTAACAAAATTACGAGTTTTCTGGTAATTGGTTTAATAAGTATTATGTCTCAATGTTCCTGGAGTCTACATTCTTCCTTTAGAAATAGGATTTCTTTAAGTAAAATGTAAAGTGTGAATTTTGAATAGGATCTGAACACCTTAAAGGCGGTCAGAATTCCTCAAGCTTCCCAATCGCTGCGGGTGAGCATTTTTATTCAAAAGAGAAGACAAGAGAGTTTTTTCCTAGGCTTCTCAAAGTAACCACATATTCTGCATTTTCTAGTCTGAAAGTGTGTTTTGTTTTGTTTCTTTCTTTTTGCCTTTTAGTCCCCTCCAAACTAGAATCAGAGTGGCAGATGTTATAATAAATGGAGGTACATTTTGTGCAAATAAAGCAGTGGAATCCAGGTCCCTAAACACCCAATGCCCAAATAACGACCCAGGCACAAAAGTGTGGGTCCTGGCCACCACAGAGCAGCCTGAGCAAGGCCAGGCATTTTGAGTCGGCTGGAGTATGGAGCTCTTTCAGATTCTGTGCTTTTCTCATCCGTAGATGAGTTCCTACCTGGGAACCAGTGGTAGGAGCTTAATAAAATATAACATTTCCTGCTTGGAAAAGGGAGAGTACAAAGACTTGACATCAATAATACTTCAAGGCAGGGAAAGATGTTATTTAAAGAAATTAAGAGATGCTATTGATTGTGACAGATAGAGGGCATTTAGGAGAAGCAGAGTTTCCACTTGGCTTTGTAAAAATCAGTCTTGGTAGTCTCATTAAATAAAAACAATCACTGATGTGTCTTTAGCACGTTCCATTTATTCTTTGGCCTTTATGATTTCTCAAAACACACCAACAGCTTCTGCCATGGGAAATATTTGTGGTCTGCCCTTGTGGCCACTTTTCAGTTTGAAGGATTTTCTACGTAAGTATTGGGATTTGTTTGGATCATCTACTTGGACATATCCAATGGCCATCCAGAGATGTCATAGGCCAATAGCCACTAACTATTCCTTTTTCAGGCAGGGGTCCAGGATATTGGACAGCCACACTCCATTGGCTTTTTCCGCCTGGCCTCTGACACTCCCTTACCTACATCACACTTGTCCTTGATCCCTGAGGGGCTGTGAATTTATGACAATTCGCGGTTTCCTGGGTCTTCATCTTTTATAATGGCTCCCAGATCTAATGGGTTGGTACTATGTAGGATAACTCAGTTACAGGTGTTACAGGTTTCAAGAAGGATGTATCCCAGGAACTAAACAAAAAGGAAATATTCACTTCCTGCTTTGCAATGCATAGAGGGACCTTCTGATGAAAATCAGTGCTGGAAACTGAATCAGTCCTGGTTTAAACAGGGTAGCCTCTTTCTTCATCTGATACTCTTTGAGAATGTATTTCTCAGAACACAGATGTTACTCGGAAAACAACAACAACAAAAAGATTCCATGATCAAATAAGTCTGGGAAATGATGGATTAAATAAAATCAGAGAGGTTTCTTTCTTGTTATGACATTTAGGTCCTTTGATCTGCTAATTGCACCAGTGTTCTCCAAGATCAAGTTATAATACGCTGCACTTTCCCAAACTTCTTTGTCTACCGAATTTATATTTCAAGGTTTCCCTCATGGGACTAATGTTCCAAAAGGTTACTTTGAGAAATGCTGGTCTAGTAGAAAGTAGAGCACAAAATCATAGCGAAGGAGAGAAAGCCAAAGAATAAATGAAAAAATAATAGAATTCTGCAGGTGCCTGGTAAAACTTAAATTGAATTTCCCAAGGAAAAATGAGTTTCCCTGGAAAAGTAGCAAAGTGATTAATAGTTCACATTCCTTGGTTTTTGGGTGTTTTGAATTCATAATCGAAGCTCAAGGGGCAATGTCAGCATTTTGTAGCTCCTCCTCAAGGAGACACTGTTGATCAACTCTGAGAACCACAGGATCAAGGCCGAAAGGTCCATAAGAAGGAAATCGTGAATCTGTGGAGAAGACCTCTCTCCTTTAACATGGGAACATTATGGACATTTAAATTCCAGCCAAATCAATACATTGTTCAGACTCCTACACTTCCACATACTACTACAAGTTTGTCACCTTCTCCTAAGTAACTCCATTTCACAGATATCAGCCATAGAATTCTCTACCTCACAAATAACAGCACACATGTGATGTGTACACAATTATGTGAAGGGTTTGTAAGCAGTTTGGAAAGTCTTTCCCAGCTTTTTGGTGACTTACATTCTGGGACTTATTAACAATGCCATATATTGAAATATGAGTTGTTCATGATTATTAAATCACAAATATCTAGGATAGGGGAGGATAATCATTGTTCTAGACCTAGGGCACCTAATCAAAAAGGGCATCCAGCCTAAGTATTCAGCCATCTTCCTCACCAAAGTCAACCCTAATTAGGGTTACTTGCTAAATTCTCTCTCTTCTATCATTGGTAGAGTACAGCAAAGGGCCTTACAGCCTTGCTGGCTCTAGTTTAAACCCAGAGAATTATCCTTCTGTCCAAGGGTACCGCACTTTCATGGTGAAGATCATTTGCAAAGTAAATTCTTAAGTCATGGGCTCCTAATAATGTCATAGCTACATTTTATCTGCCTTATTTTTAAATTGACAATACAAGTAGTCAGAACAGAGCTGAATGAGACATCTGGTGAAGTGGATGCTTGTCCTTGGACTAGATAGTAAATTCCTTGAAGACAAGGGCTATGTCTTGTCCATCCTGCTTTTCCCTTGAGCCCAGCAAAGTAGCTGGCATGAAGATGATGCTCCAAATATTACTCGAAGGAGCAAATAACTAACACCAGGACTCTCATCAGTCTGCCCATCCCTACCTTCTTCTTGGGGACTGGATTTCTCATAAGGAGAAAGGGCGGAACCTATCTGCCTCTATGTGTGTGGTTGCTTAAAGATGAGGTGAAGGATGTGAAAGTGGAAATCCATCCTCTTCCTCCCAACAGCATCATTCAGAAACATTTATCAGCCGTCCTGACCACATCGTCTTAGCCCGATACTCACCAAGGAATGCTAACTCTTCCAGGAAGGGCACTACTCCTGAGCAACCCTTTCTGCCCTATGCCAGCCTCCAGCAGCAGTAGCCAAACATCAGTGAGTCAACTGTGTAGGCAAGACACTCTAGTTTGGAATTACAGATCTCTGGAAAAGTAGTAGGAGACTAGCTTTTGAAAAAAAAAAAAAAATCATTCATAAGGCAGATCAATTTGATCTGGTATCCCATTTCCAGAAGGAAAAAATAGCATATGTATCTTTGTTATGAGACAAACTGTTTTGTTATCTCAGCAGTTCCCTCTGTGTGACCCACCTGCCTGATTTGGATCCATATCCTTCTTTCTGCCCCAACAGTGCTCTCTGTTCCTGAGCAGCCTTTTGGCACATGTGGCTCAAAGGAAAAGCCAACGTGGGGTTGGCAGGGCCCCCACCAGTAAAACCTCACACCTAGCCCTTTTCTAAGAATGTCAAGGAGCAAAAAGCAGTGTGCCAAAGGACAGGAACCGAGATTGAGGATGAAGAGGTTTAGTGAGAATGTTAGTTACACTGGGGCAGGTAAGCATGGGAATATGGTAGTGAAGGGTGAGAACTGAAAAAGTAAAGCCAAACCAAAAGAAAAAATTGATATTTCTCCACACTCTCCAAATCAACAGTTATTTTTATAGCTAAACTATGAACTTGGCTTCGGGAACCTAGACACTCTGTGTAAACAGCTTGCTTGGTGTTGGGGTCCCTGTGGCAAATGCAGAGCCAAAGTTTGGGGCTTGGGAGCCTAATGACACAGCTCCAGGGAGCACTTCTTATGTTGTGTTCTTTGTAGATAGCTCCCCCCTTGAGTTGTGTTCCTGATAAAATATCTTGGAGACTTGGAATTTTAACTTCTACTTTAGGATGTTATTGGTATGAGGTGAAAAAGAAACAGAGCCACCTGTTAAAAAAAGCTTTAGGGGTATAATAAGAATCCTTCCTTCAATAGACAACCTATCTCCTCCAAACAGGTCAATCAAACAAGTCATACCCCTCACATATTCAGAATTACAACACAAGGGCATTCACACTTATCCAGATGACCCTATTCCATTATTTACTTACTTGTTCATCCTGAAATTTACCATATACGTTACACAAAACTTACCATATAAGTTACACAAAAAAGGGATATAATGCAATAAAGGAAGAAATGCTGCTAATATTGACTTTATTATCCTGCTGTTTGCAATTAATTTCATAATTCATAATTTCTATGAAATTCACCTACAAAAATATAAATACTGTAAACAGTCTCCGTGCTTTTTTTTTGTTTTGTTTTGTTTTTTGCTTTTGGTGGGTGAGTGTGAACAGCACTGAAAACCACAGGAAGGGTTTTTGTCTATCCATCTTTTCATCTGCTTTACTTAGACAAGGAAGAAGATAGGGCCCAAATCAAATAAGCCAGACCCCTTGACTTCATTGGCAAAAATGCAAGCAAAACTGATTGCTCTTCATGTTGTTTTACCCCACTGTTAATTTGCATCACTAAGGAATTTTCTAGGAAAGTGCTCAGCAAACTCAAGGTTTCTCTGTTTGCTAAGCTCATGGAAACAAAGTGCTTTCTCTGCAAATTCTGAAAGAGACATTCCAAAGGAACCTGCATAAGATACTGAGCCAGTGATAGACTACATATCTATGAAAGAAGAAAGGAGGGTAGGAAAGAAAATGCATAACATAAACAAGAAAAGACAAAACCTTAAAGAGGAAGGAGAAAGGAAAACATTTAGATTCCTTGAGTGATGGAAATAAATACCAAAGCTATTAGTTTCAGTTCAAAGAACGTATCACTTTATGCTGTTTATTATTTCTTCAGGATTATTTATTTTACCTTAAAATATCCAAAGGGTAAAAGGGGTCCTGGAGGTACGCGGCGGTGAAACTGACCTGGTCCGGAGAGGGCCTGTGATTGGAATGCTGCGACCTCCCAGGAGATCGGTGGTGGTGGTGGTGGTGGTGCTGGTGGTGGTGGCGGTCCTCCTCGTAATTGTCTGCCATCAGCTTCATTCTGTTCTGGGTCTGCGCAGAACAAAAACCAGGGGAGAGTCCCTCAGGAGCCAGAAGCCCAGCCAAGGACACTCAGCGCAGCATCACAGCACCCAGGGGGCTCCCTTGGTTCCTAATCCAGAAGTTTTTTATTTTTAGTCAAACTGAAACGTAATAAAGAAAGCAAAATGCCGTTAGCTTTGGTAAAAGACACTTTGTCACATCCTTGAAGCTACTGTGTTCTTCGATCTATAGTTGTAGGTGTAAAGGCATTCCCCCTTGTGAGTTAAGGAGGTAAAAATGGATATATCCTAATGGGCTTTGTTTTACCTTATCAAGCCATCTCAGAGATCCAGAGAAAGTTTGCAGTCACAAACTGCCAACCACCACATCCTATACTCTAGAGCAGGGGTTCTTAACCTTTTCCACAGACCCCTTTGTCAGTCAGGCGAAAACCATGGACAGCTTCTCAGAATGTAGCAGCAGATAATTTTATGACACTCAGTTAGAGTCGGGTCTAACAACTACCACAATTTCGATGTATGGATGAGGATAAGCGATTTTTCGGAATACGCAACAACTGTGATGTGATATGAAATGAGTACTACTGTAATTTATTGCATACATTCATAAGTGGGGGAAATGCTAGATTTCAGTTAGAGGTCAGAGAAAGTAAAGATAAGTTGTTTTTTTTCAATTCAAGCTCATGGACCCCCTGAAATCTGTGGGGTCTGTGGACCCCTGGTTAAGAACCACTGCTTTAGAGCAAGCCAGAGAAAGAAGCCCCAGATGAAAAGATGGCGAAGGGCTAGGTATAGACACAGAACTACAGAGGCATAAGGGACTCAAGACATGGTGGTGGAATCCATTCAGAAGCTGCCAAATGCAAACATACTGATGGAGATGGTTTGCTGTTTATGATAACTTTTAGGGAAAGGGCTCTCTGTGGACCATCTTTATTAATATTATTCCTTTGTGGAATTGTACAAATGGAGCAAAGTCAATGGAAAAGAACTAACCACTCTCATTTATGCCCCCAAGATATTTGACACATCCCAATTAACCCCCCAGACCATAGAACTGTATTATTATGTAGGGCAAAACACTGGACCGGTGAAGAATTGACCTAGCAGGGTCACAGAGTTAGAAAAATGCCTAAAGACCATGGAAAAATGCAGATAAAAATATCTAGCCCAGAAAGCTGGGAAATGCAGAGGCTACAAGTATGGATTTGGGGGCAAGAACTACCTGTATTCAAGTCCTATTCCACCTCTTTGCTGTTTCTAAGCCTTAATTTTCTCAACTCTACAATGGGTGTAATAGTAGCTATCTTCCTGGGGTTGCTATGAGGAACAGCAATATGATGAATTTCAGGTGTCAGTTCAATCCCTGGCATATATAATACAATAAAAGTCAAATGTGGTTACTATTATTGATATTGTTATTTGTTGTAAGAAATCTCTTCTCTTTGTACATGCTATTTTCTCACCCTCAAGTCCCTCCCCCTCCCCCTCTTCTCTCACCTCCAGCTTCTGAATCTAACTCACAAATTTTTGCTCTAGGAACATTTTCTTGGCCTATGCCTGAGGCCAGATAACGGGTTCCTCCTCTTTACCTCTGCTCTGTAACCAGGGATCTACCTGTCTATCTGCCAACTGACCTTGAGCACACTGAAGGCAGAGGCTGGGTCTTCCATCTGCCTCTCCCCACAATCTAGCTGAGGGCTTCATAGATGTAGGTTGCTGGAATGAACGAGTGAAAAAATGAAGGGTCATGACTCTGAGGGATGCGACCATCCTAGAGATCAACTGCTCGTTGTTTCACCCAGGGACAGTCACCAAGAGTTGAAAACACTTCAGTGATTTGCCATAACAATCCCACTGGTGCTAGAGATGACAGTGAACCATAAGTACATTCAGAGCGTCAGAAATCACGGGCTGGAGTTTTACGTAATAGAAATAATGTTATAATACATGGCATTCTGGATCAAACGTAGCGTATTCTTGCAGTATCTTTTATGAATAAGCTAACTCATCCTCAAAACATTCCCAAGAGGAATGGTTACTATCCTCATTTGGCGGATGGAGAATCAAGGCACAGATCTCAGTCCCCAGAGTCTCTTTCTTGACATAGAACATGGAGATTCTCTGGGTTTTCCAATTCTCAATTTCTAGACTTTTCTCCTATCCATGCTGCTGGCAGAAAAGGCAAACAGTTAGACAGGTAGAAATGGCTTTCCCATAAATTGTTTGGTTCTGCTAAGTTTTGGAAACACCTCACATCCCAGTTCTACCTGCCAGAGATTGTCTCATGATTTACTCACTTCATTTTTTAAAAATGTGTACAATATTTGAAAGGCCCCAGAGAGGATGTAAAAAGATGCATGTATATGGATTAAAAACAATAAAAATAGAAGGAGAGATCCACTTAAAAATTAAATAAAAACTCCAGGCAATCTTTGGCAGCTGATAGCATTTCCATCCTTCATTTGTCCACTTAATGTGTCAGAAGACCCAATGGACAAGTTATTTCTTGTGAGAAAGAGCAGGTCAGCGGAGTTTCTGCATACCAAGAGCTGAGATTGTCCTCATTCAGCCTCTCTTTGAACAAGAGATACTGAATTTTAGCATTCACACCTAAAATACCAGTATTGCCAAGAGCCCTTGCTTTTGAAGTCGTGAACCAATAAATCTGGAATTTTCTTCTAGTAGAATTCTGAAGCTGGAGGGAGCTGTGAACTCCATTGTGGTCAAGAAGGAAGAGATTCACCTAAGAATGAATGATGGAGCCTAAATGAACAAATAATAACTCTACTATTGTAAACATCATAATGTCTTTATCCTTTGGGGAAGCTCCTGTGATTTTATGAGATTATTATTTTTTAACCAGTGACAAGTCTAAAGTTCCCTACCTTTGAACTATAGCCCATAAAAGAATGTACAAGCTAAACAAGATGCTATATGCAGTCCTAAATGTGTCTGCTGAAATGAGGTGTTGGAGAGTAGGCTTGTCATGGGATAAAGACTGTAAATGAATGATGTCATCTTTCCAATTTGGTGCTGAAATATAAATAAACCACGTTGTTCATGTGAATACCAGATCTGGGGGAAATGTACACAAAGCAATTGTGAGCGGAAGAGGCTTCTTTTGATTAGTCTGGGCTGGAAGAGAAGAGTGTGAAACAGAGATGAAAAATGAGAGTTTGGTCTGATATAGTCTACACCATTTTTATTCATCTTGTTTGTAACATATCCCTGAAACCCAACCGATTTCTTACAGGGTGGTTGCTAAGTTTTCCCTTCTATTATAAAAGCGTTTGACCAGTCCTACTCCCTTAATTGTGAAATTGAAAGTGGGTCTTTTATTTTGATTTAGTTTTTTAAAGTCTGCATTGTTATCCCGATCCCCACCCAATTATACTAATTCCTAACACACAAAGAATGATCTGGAAGGATACGAAGCAAATGAATAACACTCCCTAAAGGTCAGTGGAAGAAAAATTGCATAAAATTGTAACAAGGATGGGAAGAAAAGTCCTATTTGTTTCATTAACTCTGTACACATTTACCAGGTGATTCCATGTGGAATGGCTCATATCCCTGAAGCCATCAGACACCTGAGGTGCCCCATCATACAGTGGTAAAGAGCAGATCTTCTGGGCAGCCATAACTGAAATCACAGAAGACTAATATACAGATGCAGGTGGGTAACTTTCCATAGCACAGTGCTCAGGAAGCCATGGACTCATTTAGCGATTTGCTGAAGCCCATTCTCATTTCCTTTCCAGTGTCTACGAAACTGCTGACCTGACACTTTTGCCTTTGGCTAACTGCATTATATTCTTTTTACTTTATTATATCATGACTGCTGAGACAAATCTAATCAGGTTTCATTTTCTACTTCCTCTTTCCTCCAAGCACCTACTTACTTCTCTAGGGCAACAACCTCCTAACGCTCTTGCCTCTCACTCTTGCCTCCCATTGATGGCATTTCATAGCCAGAGTGACAGCGACCCCTGTTTCTCTCTGGCTTCAGGTTCTCCAGAGGTCCCCACTGCCCTCAGGAAAAGATGTAGCTCACTAGGCCCCTCTGTGGGGGCTCCTGCCTACTGTTCCAGCCTCATTCCTTACTCCTATGCCATGGGCATGCTGTTCTCTGTTCCCATCGTGCCCTTCATCCTCGACCCTTTTACCTGATGCCCATTAGTTCCATTTGTTCTTCTGGTCTTAGATTCAAGATGTTCACTTCCAGAAAAGTCTTCCCTGCCCCTGCCCCAGAGTGGATTAAGCGCTCTTCCACTGATTTTCAGAGAACACTGGGCCCTCCCACCCTGCAGCACAGTACTTACCCCAAGGCATGGTAAATCACTGCATGTTGGCTTGGCTTTCTCCACTACTAGAATGCAAATGCCTTGAGGGAAGCACTAGGTCTGGGGAACTCTCCACGTTGGGCAGAGTCTGGTAAGTAGTAAGAAAATGTGTGCTAAATAAACATATGAATGTATGAACGAATGAATGAGAGTTCACAGGCTACTTTTGTTAACATGGAACAGGTGGGAGGGAAAAATACACACTTGAAAGAGTCTATGACGGGAAGTGGACTTGGCCCAATGGAAAGGGCGTCCGCCTACCACAATGGGAGGTCCGTGGTTCAAATCTCGGGCCTCCTTGACCTGAGTGGAGCTGGCCCATGTGCAGTGCTGATGTGCACAGGGAGTGCCGTGCCACACAGGGGTGTGCCCCGCGTAGGGGAGCCCCACGCTCAAGGAATGCGCCCCCTAAGGAGAGCTGCCCAGTGCGAAAAAAAGTTCAGCCTGCCTGAGAATGGCGCTGCACACACGGAGAGCTGACACAAGGTGACACAACAGAAAGAATCACAGATTCCTGGTGCTACTGATAAGGATAGAAGCGGTCATAGAAGAACACACAGCGAATGGACACAGCAGACAACCGGGGGTGGGGGAAGGGGAGAGAAATAAATAAAAAATAAATCTTTAAAAAAAAAAAAAGAGTCTATGACGAGTCAGGTTGTGTCTCCTTGTGTATTTGTTCTGCTTGCTTGTTTGTGGTCGTTCTTGGGGCTGGGGAGGGCAGAACACACACATAGTTTTGGGGCTGTGGGACAAGCCATATTAGTTTTCTTCTGGAAATATTCTATTCCTTTGTAAATTGGACACAGGGAAATACTCCACCACGTCCAGGTTACTGATCTCAATAAGAGTAAGGGGGTACTGGGGGCGTATGTGGTTCATTTGCTTACTATCACCTAGCCTTTGGAGGAGCAGGTCTTATCTCAAGGCATAAATAAGCCGGTCACCTTCGCTAAGCTCTTCACTCTTTGTTAGCTCCAAGAAAGTCAACCATGGAAAACTGAAACTTTATCCGTTAACGAAAATCCCTGATGAACACCATCTGTAAAAAGGTGCCAGATATTCCATCTCTTTTTGACATTTCTGAAGGGTTTATCCAAGGAGCTCTTGAAACAAAATGAAAATCCTTGATTGACTACAAATAGACTAAATAGTTTAATGGCAATATGTAGCTATAAAAACATAATATTAAAACTGCCTTTAAAAATATTTGAGCAAGGTGGCAATAATGAACTATGCTTTGATCAGTCATCTGGATCAAGTAACAAAAAACCTTCATGAATATGGTTTAAATATGAAAAAAATAATAAGATTTGTTGCTATGGGATATAGAGATAATACCATACAAGAGCAATTATGCTTTTTTCGATCAGGTTTTCTTTTTTCCCTCTTTCCGGCCAGTGAAATCCGAAACGTTCCAGAACACTTCTACTGGTCTTATTTTCTGCCAAATCAGAACAAGGTGAACAGTTCTCATCTCCAAGTAGAAGATGGGGAAACCAGACAACAACTGGCCAATAAGGAGGGGAGGGATTTCCTGCACATCCTCTGGGCTCAAATGGCAATGAATCATAATTTATTGAAATCTGGTTTCCAATGCTGGGGTCACTTTCAGAGGACAAGTGAAGAAACTATTAGGGTAATGGGACACATTGAAGAACTTTATAGGCATAAGTTAGGCTCAATGAAGGAAAGTTTACTATTGACATTGTACTGAAATTCCTCAGCATTTACTGACCTGTAACCACAGAAAGGACAAGAATAATTACGTGCCAGGCTAAGCATTTGACCAGCGTGTTCTCTTGTTTATTCTTCAATTCTGAGATAACTATTCTTATGAGCCCTCTTTTATAGATGAGGAAACTCATAAGCCCATGATCACTCAAGTAGTGAATGGAGGAACAGGTTTCTGACTCCTGAGTCCTGCAGAAGTGGTTCTGCAATATAGAGGGTAAAGCCCGAGGCCATGTGCAGGGGACAAAGAAGAACAACGCATGTGGCATTAAAGGACTAACTATAACCAAGTATAGAAAGGGAAACAGGAGAGGAGGGAGTGGTTTACATGAATGCCCAGAGGCAGGAGAGATCCCCTCCAGCTGAGGACAGGTGCAGTAAATAAGGCTCCAGGGGTTAGATGTCCCTTGAGCTAAGATATGTAAGTTGGCTTGGATATGAGTACAAGGAAAACTGGGCTGGGTAGACTCCATAGCTAATTCATACTTTAATAACCTGGAGAGGGAAAAATCCTTAAGAGGAACTGGAACCTAAGAGTTGTGTTGTATGTGTGTGTATCAGAGTCTCTGGTAAGTCCCCAGCAAGATGGGTTGACTGGGGTGGCCACCAAGAGAAACAGTTCATTTATTCCACCCTTTATTGGCTCTTCTCCCATCGCTATCTCACTTCTCCACTCTCTTACCATGCTTCTTGGAATTACTTCTCAAACTACCTGCATCAAACCCTTGTGTTAGGGTCTATTTTTTCAGGATTCCTAGCTAAAACCATTGCGGATTGATTAATAAGCCTGCACCTAACTTTTGTTCAGAACTAATATGCCTGGGACCATCATGTTCCTTTCCATGGATAGCTCTTGAGTATTCTTATCGCCTTGGGTGATAGACTATTCACCTTCCTTAGGAAAGTAACACAAGCTTAGCACTAATTCTTTTTCTCTTAAATATTCACTCTGAGACTCTGACCAAATCACTACTGCATGAGGCTCAGTGCCTATATCTATAAAAGTGGTGAGTGAGGAAAGAATGTCTTCAGTATGAACTAAATTCCACATGAAAAGATGATGGTCTATTGTTCTGTGCCATTTTTCTTTCTTTTGTCTCATGAAATCAGGAAAGAGAAATTATTCTGGTAAATTTCTTCCTGCTACCATCTTAGGAACATGAGGAATTCTCCAAAGGGTTATGGACAACAATTAGAGCAGGGAGCATCTTCTCCCGAGTTCTGCTACCAGCCAATTCAGCCCATGGTAGTGGTGGTGGTGGGGATTATTTATAAAGCAAGAGTTTTGTGTACTCTCCTGACAACATGGGATTAAGTGGACTTGGACCAGTGGATAGGGCGCCCACCTACCACATGGGAGGTCCGCAGTTCAAGCCCTGGGCCTCCTTGACTCGTGTGGAGCTGGCCCATGTGCAGTGCTGATGCGCGCAAGGAATGCCGTGCCATGCAGGGGTGTCCCCCGCGTAGGGGAGCCCCATGCTCAAGGACTGCACCCTGTAAGGAGAGCTGCCCAGCGCGGAACAAAGTGCAGCCTGCCCAAGAATGGCGCCACACACATGGAGAGCTGATGCAACAAGATGGTGCAACAAAAAAGAAACACAGATTCCCGGTGCTGCTGGTAAGGATAGAAGAGGTCACAGAAGAACACACAGTAAATTGACACAGAGAGCAGACAACTGGGGAGGGGGGGGCAGAAATAAATAAAAAATAAATCTTAAAAAAAAAAAGTTCTTGAATGGTGGTAGAAATAAGACTGGCACAGTGAGATGGAGACACCTGTGAAGATCAAGGGTACCAACAAGTGTGTACCCAGCCCTTGCTGTGTGACAAGCACTGTGCTTTGCTGACACCACCTTTTAGTCGGTCACACCAACCCTGCATTATAGGCTGGAGAGGGGGCAATTTATGACTGTTAATGACAGGGGCAGAAACCCACAAGAACTAAGAGTGGCCCAAATGCATACCACTTGAATATTAGCTGTGTTAAAAGAACTTATTTTCCACACTTTACAGATGAGAAAACTGAGGCTTGGGAAGACTAGGAATCTTACCTGAGATCACAAAACCGATAGATTTGGGATTCTGACTGTAGGGTCTCCTATATAACCAGAGGATCCTACTGCTCATATCAATAAGGACTGACCCTTCACTGACTCCAACCAGAACTTTAAAAGAAAAGCAGGTTACCTTTGATTTTACAGTTCTCTGGAAAACGCAGATGAACCCAGAAAACTGGATGGAGCTCAGACACAGTGTATAACTATTGTTTGGTGTTTTTATTTTTGAATTAGAAAAGTTGGGGGTTTACAGGAAAATCATTCATAATTACGGGGTTCCTATATACCTATTATTAACAACTTGTATCGGCGAGGTACATTTGTTACAATTAATGAAAGAATGTTTTCGTAATTGTACTACTAACAAATAGTCCATGGTTTAAGTCAGGGTTCACTGTTCATATTATATAGGTACATGGATTTTTTCATTAATTTTTACTCTAGTAACACTTACAAGCTAAAATTCCCCTTTTAACCACATTCAAACATATTATTCAGTGCAGTTAATTGTGCCTCCAATATTGTGCTACCATCACCACCATCCATTAACATCACATAACCTTGATCGAACCCCAGAGGAATCCATGTTCCTGGTCAATCAAAACAAACATTTAAAAGGCATTATCCATGATCCATACTAACTTGTAATGCTTTAGTCAACAAATGGTTTTGAACCTAGGCTAACACATTAGTAACTTCAGATGACCCAGGAATTTCCATATCCTGAGCACCAGGGATGGTGGTGGGACATGGGGGAGGGGAAGGTCCTAGAAGTTTCCACCAGAAAGTTACTTAGTTAAGCACAGGTCTGTTTAATTAAGTTGTGGGCAGCTCATGCTATACTTAGCTTTTAAACACTCGTAAAGTCCTCTTCACTCATTTATCTTACTTGTCACTGACAAGCTCTTCAAGGACTGTAACAGTAGGCAGAGCATGAAGAGCCTGGGTAAACAATGCATATTTTATGTGGAGTCTAAACTGTTTCAACTCAGAGAGTCAATAGAGGATCTCTGGATATACCTCAATCTCCTACTCAACTATTGATGCATTCGGGGGATGGTCCATCGTGAGTTTTTTAAGAAGTGAAATTCAAAAGCAAATCCACATTTTGTAATCACACACAAAAAAGGAGGAAGGTAGGAAGAGAAAGAGGGAGAAAAAAGAAAAAAGGAAGGAAGGAAAGAAGAGAAGAAGGGAAGGAGGCAGAGGAGAGTAGAAAGAAAGGAGAAAAAAAAAGAGACAATGCTTACTGCAGGAAAAGGGATCTGGACTCTAAAATTGTACTTCAAGGTAAGTCAGTTCGTACATTCAACAAGTACTTACTTATTATCACTGGCCTTGGCAGAACTGGCATCACCAAATCAATCTACCCAACTAAAGAATGAAGACCCACCTCACGGTATGGCCTGACAGAAATTAGCCTATGGTCTCGAAACTGAACAGAGTGAATTTCTGTTCAAAGGACAACTTGACGATGTTGAATAATCCAGTAGCACCCTCCAAAAGGGCTGGAGAGAATCTTGCCCAGTAAGGGCTAGGAAGAGAAGTGCTCAGTCTTGGTGGTAGGCATGAGGAATTGCAGGGAGTAAGTGGACTTTTAAAAAAAAATATTATGTATTTACTTTAAAATGTATTAGAAAAAACATAACAAGCACATCAACTAGAAGACTGATGGAAATTATGCTCTAGGCTGAGGCTAAAGAGAGTTGATTTAAAGAAACACAGGAGTGTAAAACACAATGAACCCTATTGTAGTTGATGGACTAAAGTTAATAAATAGTGTAAGAATGTTCTTTCAGGAATTACAATAAATGCACGATACCTATACAAGGTGGTAATAATAGGGTTGTATATGGGAAAATATATACCTCATGTAAATAATGGATGATGAATAGAACTATTTTAATAATCTTTCATCAATTGTAGCAAAGGTAACTACTGTTGAAAAAATAAGTACAATTATTTAAAAAGTGCTACTATCAATTGTAACAAACGTTTCACAGCAATGCAAGGTGTTGGTGGTGGGGTGGTGTGGGAGAATCCTATATATTTTATGTATGATTGTTTTGTTACCTCACAACTTCTCTAATAAAAAAATCAAGAAGTAAAACGCAAACAAACAAACAAAAGAACGTTTTAAGTGAAGAACAGCCCTTGGTCCTCAGAATGACTGCAGCTTGAGATTCTTTCACCAGAAGGAAAGAGCAAAGCAACTAAGGGTGGATGGCAGAGACAGAAAGTCTTGAGCAGCCCAGAGAGAACGAAGGCATCTTGAAGAATTGGCAGAGGCCTGAAGGATATTCTCCTAGCGGGGCTCTGACCTCGGCACAGAAAGGAGAACCAATGGAATCTGGGCCTGCTTCAATTCTGAAGCCGAGTGGAGAGGCATAAACCCAAGACCTCCCCTGCACCTCACTCCCCTCAAAACAAACCCAATGACAACAAAAGGGGGAGAGAAGAGAGGTGTGAGCAAGGTGAAACACGTGGCAGGACTGCTGGTCGGTGCTGAGCACAAATAGCACAAATAGGAGGGGGTGGTGAGCACAGGCAGAGGTTTGGCAGGGGACGGGACCCGGCAGCTGGGAAAATGAGGCGAAGACCGAGGCAGAGCCGGCTGTGGCCCTGGACCGAGAACCGTCCCTCTCCCCAGCAGGTCTCACACTCAGATACAACCAGAGAAAATGTAAACAGGCTCATTAGTAGTTTTCCAATTAGTTGAAAAACAAAGTGGAAGAGAGAAATGGCAGGGAAGTGTCCCAAATACCTAATCTATGAAACAATCTCTCCAGCGTTTATCTGGTTGTTTGCTGTGCTGTCCTCCCTTTATATTTGGATTTCAATACCCTTGAGTGCTTTCTATGGGATGTCCTGAACATGCTCTAACCAGGACCAATTTAGTTCTACATGGAGGGAGAATCTGGGTCACATACTCCAATCAGAATAGATGGTTCCCCCAGAGAAACACAACAAGACAGGTGTATCATCGTGGGTCTGCTCGCCTGTTCCCAGAGCTGATATTCCCCCAACACCACAAGCGAAAACTCATCTGTAATCTTCCCCTCTTCTCCAAGGACTGACCCCTGAAGACAAGGTAAAGTGGAACTCATCTGGGTTGGATCTGTCAGAAATCGAATTTCCAGAAAGGCTAAAATTCCTTTCTAATTTTATCTAGAAATCCCTAGTGTGCTGAATCTTGCTGTTTCATTTGTTTTCTCCCCAACGCATTATACTGAATTCATCAAATGGGCCCACTTGGAAAAACAATTTCATTTAGTCATCTATTTAAGACAGAATCCAAACAATCTGCTTTTCTATGACCCTGGGGTCAAAATAGCCTAACAACAAAACATCCAAGTTTGAATCTAAGCAAAAACACATTAAAACACATAGCGCTAGAAGAAAGCAGGTAAAAGGAAGCTCGAAGACCATGGGATTCCGGGGGCTATCCCAAATTTCTCCTCTCTTCATGAGCACTTGCCAGGAGAATCCAGATCCATACAATGCTGGTGACGGGCCACATCTCCGATCTGCTGTTCACTATTTCGCAGAAGGGAAGAGGCTCCCGGACATTGAAGGTTAGACCCAAGCAACAGCTCCCGATTTCTCGACTGCTGGCTCTGGGCCCTGCCCCTGCCCCTGGCCACCTTCCCATCCAGTGTGCAGGTGTAGACAGGTCTGCGATGCCCATGACCAGAAACTCCCCAGGCCCGCCCTCACGTCCTTAGCTTCGCATTCCAAAGTACCTCAGAATTAACTTCCATTCTTGCAGACTGAACAGCATCAAAGACCTCCTCACTGAGGTCTCAGTGCCTCCAGATACACTAAGGCATTTTACATTTTCTTTGAGGTATCTGCCTTAGTTCTTTAGCATAACTGATTCAGCTTTATAATTTTCTTCTTTTTAATAAGTTTTTTTTAGAAAAATCATACATGCCAGTTACAAGAGAGTAAATAGTACAAATGCATTTATAAAAAGAAAAGCAGTATTCGCCCTCCCTCTGTCCATTTCCCAACTCCCACTCTTAAGGGTTTTCTGTCGATCTTTCCAGAAATTTTATGTGCATAATAAAAGCACACATATCCATACCCTTTAAAGAGAAAATGTCCAGTATGTCTTGGCCAACCTTCCAAGTCAGGAAGATGTAGAAGTCCCTTGTTTTTAATGGGTACATATTATTCCACTGGAGTTATGCCCCCACCTCTAGCTGCTCTAGCCTGATCATCCTTTCCCTTCTATCTAGTCACTCCCAGCTCCTTTTATTCCCTCCTTGTAAAGCATCACACATGGAATCTTTACAATGTGTCAGGGCTCCTATTAGAGAATAATGCCCTGAATAGAGCCTGAGTCCAAGTTGTAACATGTTTTCTTACCTGTGCTAAAGACTATTTAAAAAGAATACACTCTTAAGTTGCACTGAATTTTTTAGCATCTGCTGTGCAATTATGACTAATATTCAAATTTGCACCTGATTAAACTCATATCCTAGTTGCCAGTTCCCATTACACACACACTTACACACACATATATCAGAATCTTTATTCTGAGAATAGACTTTGTTCTTTTCCTCACTGAATGTTGGTTTTAAAATTACCTTAAATAAATTTGGTCTGATTATGTCTACCATTGTTTTAGCTATCCTCCCTAGCTTTGAAACATCCCACTTGTAAAAAGTGTATTTTCAAAGGTTGTATATAACTAGTTCCATGTTCATGCTGGAAGACCAAGACATAGGACATGGCCTGGCCTTTCTGGCAACCTCCCTTTGGGTAACAGGACTCCCCACACAGGTTGGTTAGGAGTTTGTTCAATCAACTGTAAATCCACCCAACTGTACCATCATTCGGTCTTTATTTCTCCATCTAGTGGAAAAAAGAAAGCATTGTGTCTGCATTGTGTCCAATGTCTTGCTGAAACCCTGGCACTCTGTGTATATGCCATTCCCTTAGTCTGCCTATTACCCTTATAAAAAAATAATGTGAGATTAGCATTATTTAATCTTAGAGAAGAAATTAAGGATCTTCGTGATTGCTGATCTTATTTCAAGTTTTACAAATCACCTATTTAATAACCTTTACTGGAATCTGGGAGAGGATCAATGTCAAACCTACAGTACTTCAAACATAGGGCATTTTGTCTTTAGGCATTTAGGGGTAAAGCCAGAGGCAGGTAAAATTCAAAAGAGCCTAAGAAAATGGGAAGTTAATTTCTCTAATCTTTGGGTGCTTTCATCCACTATTGGCAGGATTGTGACTTGGTATAAATTTTCTCAAGGGCAATTTGGCAGTATGTATTAAAATTCAAAGAATGTACACCCTGGGGTCCAAATGTCTCCTCCTGAAGAAAAATTTGGATAAGTACACAGGGATGAGAATAAAAGGATATCTGCTGGGATGTGGAGCATACTCACAATTATTGAAAAGTCAACAAAATGTCCACCCATCAGGACTTGGTTTAACAAATTACGGAATAGGAAATGGAGTATTCAGAAGCCATTAAAAAGAGTGATATATATTGATGTGCTTCAGAACGAAAAAGAATCACAATATATAGTTGAATAGAAAGAAAAGTAGACTGTAAAACAAATATTCCTATAAAATAATATGTAAATATCCAAATAGAAGTATATTTGTGAGTTGGGGTATATATGTATGTACATGTATGTGTATGTGTATCGGTATATACAAACATGAGAAAAGTCAGGAATGACACACATAATATACTGATCGTGATGACTGCTGAGTGCTTGGATTTCTAGGTATTTACTTTTCTCTTTTATTCCTTTCCAAATTTTTTGAATATTCAATAATTGACAGGAAATGATAAATAATAGAAAGGATTTTTTTTCTCCAAATACAAAAATATTGATACATAAATTATTTCTTATATTACATTGAGATCATTTTAGTTTTAGGGAAGAGAGTCCTGAGACTTCTATGTCTGATCTTGGGACCCTTCAAATCCTTCTGTCTTCTACTTTGGAGAACTTTGACAGTGTGGGGTGAAATGGAGGCCCCTGACTTGTTGACTACAGCTCTCCTTTCAGCCTCATCATTTAGTTATTCTTAACAACCAGCATCACTAATCTCCCTATAGTTTAGCAAACTAACTTAACAACTTCCTCCAGGAGATCTCAGTTAACAAACCCGTCCCCTTTCCAACACTGAAGAATGCATGTTCTTTACAACTGTGATGAAAGATGTGGCTGCAGCTATGCACAAACAGCTGGAGGGAAAAAGAAAGGTTCCCAAGTCCCCGTCACGTCACGGCTCTGAATCAATGCACTAGTGCCAAATTCAAATCCTCCCCCCAGAGCCCAAGGGACATCAGTTGGCTCAGGTCACTGTCCATCTGAGTTTTGCATTATGGGCTGAAGATTGGGAGTATCTCTTTGCCCTGTCTTTTCAAGTTGAGAGAGTTAGTAGTACAGCTCCAAGTTCAGGAAATATCTTGTAATGATACGGTATTGCAGTAATGTATAGGGCTAAAGTCATGCAAAAAATATTTGTCTCATTCCCACACACTGAACTTGGTAATTATATAGGAGCTTGGACATTAAGGGCCCAGACATAAAGGAGTGGGCTAAAAAGCATAATTACAGCTCAGAAACAGCATGCGCCTGGGGACTTTTCAGGCCAGGTTCTACAAATCCAAGAAGAACATCCAAATTCAAATGGTAGGTTGCTTTTATTGATTTATTTTTGCTCTCTACCATTTTGGGAAATAATTCATTAGAGGAAGAATGTACCATAAAGATTATTTAGCAACACACACGTTGGAAACTGGAGCAAAATAATTCTGGAATTTTAACGTTAACGGCCCAAGGAGATTCAGACCTTGACATTTTATAGAATGCTTAATTAGAGGAAAGACTGCAAATTTCCATGTCTCATAAGCTACATAATTGAAGAATGCTGTTATTTTATCCTTGGGTTGGTGGCGTGTATGTATGGGGGGGATGCATTAATGAAAGGCTCACATCATAACTGGCAAATACCTTTTAAGTATGCAGAAAACAAGGACATGCCCTAGGGGTGCTGAGCCTCCTCCAACCGATGGCAGAAATGACCCAGCAATCTAATCTCAGGAGCCATTTTATCATTAATCAAAAAAGCTTGTTCCAAGTTTGCTTTGTGTTGACAGTTTTCATATCACACTCTTGCTTAAGAATACATATTGGCTCCCCATTGCCTTGTGCATCAGATAGAAATAGTTCAGTCTCTGGGCAAGGCCAACCTCTCCTTCCTTCTCAACAATCCTCTTGCCAGCTTCCTCCATAGAAACTGTTTCCAAAGATGGTCTGTGTCTAATCCCGCACACACATAAACTCATCCCCATCCTGCTGCTTCCCTGCCTGGGAATGAACCTGCCCTACTCAACCCAGTCCTTCAGCCTCTATCCCGGATGGATTAAAAATATAACACATTAAGAATAAAGAATTGTAACTAGAAGGGTCCTAGACAGTGAAGGACATTAGAAGCAGTGTCAGAAGCTAGGTTAAATGGTCAAAGACAAGGTTCCTGATATTCGACATCTCATTCTGTGCACAGAGCCAGCAGGGAGCCACGGTTGTCAAGGGAGTCAGTTTGTGGCCTCTAGTTTCTGTTCATAGCCCTATGAACATATGGAAGAAGACTCAGAACACCCTTTGTTCAATAGACTCTGCAGATCAACCCTCTCTTGTGTCCATTTTCACTGTGTAACTAACGGGAAGAAGAGGTGTCCTGTGCAGGCTTATCTTCATTCTCATCCTCACTCCTCTCACGTGGTCCTTTACCAGTGCCAGCTGCACCTTTCCTGAACACAATTTCAGCCAAAAGCCATCCCAAGCAAATCTTGCCATTCAGTTGCTATTTACTGTATCTGCATTTGCAAGGCTATCTCTATATAGAGAGCAAGCACATGGAGGCCCAGGGATTCCACCTTTGGGGGTTGCTGACTTGTGCCATTAGCTCATTGCTTCCCAAATATTGGTCTGTTCACCAGATCCATCAGCTTTTTGCTGGCCCCACCCTGGGACTGTGTTGGTCTGATGGTTGGCCTTGGAGTTGGTACTTGGCCCAGATGGGATGGAAACTTGCAAGGCTATCAAAAAACAGAAACAGTTTAAGAACTGCTTTGATGGCAATAAAATTATTTTAAAAATTAAGACACATGTAAATTGTTTTTGAGAGAGTCAGAACAATCCAGAGAATCAGAAATTAAAATAATAATAGTAGCATTTTCACATGTGTTTCCTTGTACTTCCCTCTCTAATTTGTAACCTTCCTTCTTTATCAGTCTATGAGACATAGAATTAAGTCTTTTGGAATTTCCAAGCTTGGGATCATTATATGCTTAGGAAAGGTTCCATGTTTCTCTCTACCTCTTCTCTGTGTGCCTCTGCTGAGGAATAATCAGGAAAGGATTTGTTCCTCTTCCTTTCAAGTTTTCTCATTTCTTCCTCAGAGATGCCAAAAACCTGGCTGTTCCTTTGAGGTCTTGGGAAGCTTTCATGCCTGTAGAAATCTTAGTGTTTTTGGGTATGAAAACCAGTAGGAAGATACACTAGCTCTGCACATGAACAAGTGCATGGTTTTTATTTGATTTGCTCTAAAAGTTCTTTTTAGATTTGTACTTCACCAGTGTAAAAGATCTGAGAAAGATACCAACATCCTGGTAAACAGCAAAAAGAATATGGCATTCAAGTGGAGACTGAGGCGTCTCCTTTCTTAGATCTCACAACTTTTCTTTACATTCTCTGAGTTTGACTGGGAACAGAATATAATAATAATAAACAGAGAAATCAATGAATAAGCAAACAAATAGAAATTAGACCTAAGATTTAATTTCAGACACTTCAAGGTATGGAGAATGATCTCCACAAATCAATGAACAGATTGAGCAAAGGTGCAGGGGAGCTGTTTTGCTGTTTCCTTGATCCCTACCTGGATTCCCCGTACTTGACTGAACATTCCCAAAGTAATTTGGCTTTTGTGCACAGTGACTAATATTTTTCAAGACAATTTCATAAGGAGATGTACTGCTCTCAACAGAAGGTAAAAATTGGGTATGGCTAAGAAGACAAAATCTGGCTTTTTTATGTGGTAAGACTTCCGACAAAGCACCCCACGGGTGAAATCTCACGTGCCCTATTGCCACTAAGAATTTAAGGAGGATTTTTTCCAAGAGGATTCCTGTTCATTAAAATCTGCAAAACAGATCTGTTAAAGCAAACCTGCAATGACGAACATTATCTTGAAGGTATCAAAGCAAAAGATTCAATAATGCCTGAACCTGGTCAGAACTGTCATGTCAACAAGATCTGAGTCTGCTAAAGGTGATTACTAAGCATGCATGATACTCACCAAGCTATGTGAGATGCTGTTAAAAGAATAAAGAACAGGGCAATACCTTTCAAACCACAGAATTTAAAATACTCAACGAGGTTTTTCAACATAAAACTGTTTGGTGGCAAGGAGGGAAAATCTATCAACTATCTTTTTGATAGTTCCAAAAATGGAACAAAAATTCCAAAAATGGAAATTAAAAGACAGGACATGCCCAAGGTCATACCTAAGTGGGTAACCTGGTAAAGAAATGTGGGGTGCTGACTACTGGCCAACACCTTGCTGCTTCTACTTTGGAGGAAGTAAGGACCATAGGTCAGAAGGATACCCCGTGAATTCCTGGGGCTCCACCTGCGTGCCCCCCAATTCTCCCCTGCTCAGTGGAGTTATTAGTAAACTAAAGTATCACACGTCACTCTGCAAATGTCCTCAGAGAGAAACCTTAGATTTCTCCTTCCCCCAAGTCTCAGCCTTAGTCAGAACATTAATATTTGTTAAATAGCATGTTTTCTAAGTGGGAAGATATTTCAAAAATCAAATATTCTGGTTTGTTTCAAGGAATATGTTCTCGGCTAAAGCATGATGCTTTCTTCCCCCAGGGGTGAGCCACAGTTGGCCACGACTCACCAGTTTCCACCAGCTAACAATAAAAAATTACATCCCTTTCTAAAGAAACAAAAGAAAAACTATAGTAAAGTTGTGCATTTCCTCTCCAGTCCCCAAAGACAATCTAAAGAATTGGCTTCAACATGCCAAATTAAGCCATGAGAATTTATTCTCCTCTAATAAGGATTAGCAAATGTTACAACACTGTGCATGGCTTTACGTAATTTATATTCCAACTTCTAAGGCGCTGGGTTCAGCATGGTCTTCATTCCAGCCCTGACAGAGGAGGATATGCAGAGCGGTTATGCCATGTCCTCTTGAGAATTGGTTTTGTCTGCTCTGAACCTCGACTAGATTTAAGCTGCACCCTATCATGTATAAGACCAGTAGGAGGAGGCTTCATGTGAGAGGGAACGTTTCTTTCTACAGGAGCAGTACCTTAGAAGGAGGGTACTGAGCTTCAAGAACGAACTCTCTAGGGGAGAGGCTGCCCTTTCTTCCCTCAAGATAATAATACTGGAAGTAGAAAACCTGATGAGGGTCCCTGCTTTGCCTCTGGCCAAAGCCAGGTGATCATCTGCAACTTGGAAAACGTTGGAAATGACTCTAAGTTACATATTTGGAGTAAAGAAGATTAAAACTTCTAAACTTTGGGCTAGCCAGCTCTGGTTGGGTCTGTTCCATTCCATTTCTCATCCGTACTTGCAAAAGCACAGAGGCAACAGGGACATTTGCTCACAATATATGCTATTAAGATAAATCAGCAATACTTTAAGTGCCTTTGGTTCATAAAAAATAATCCCCTGGAGATGGCTCATCCCCCTCTCCAAAGTATCAGCTTTTCATTTCTCTGCCTCACCAAGGCTTGCGTCACCAGGGAAGCTCAGGCACACACAAGCTCAACTTCACTGCAAGAAGCCTTGGAGGCCCTGGCCCCTCAGATGCCCCAGGAGCCTGGACATTTGTGACTGGGGCCAGGAGGTCTGGACCCCCCCTCCTGGTGGAACGTGTTTGAGCCCATACTGAACTCGGTTACTGTACGCTAATTCTGTTTTTACTTTTCTTCAAGGAGAAAACAGGGAGTGGCTTCCAGAAAAGCAGAAGAGGGAGGACCTCTTTATAAAGTTTGTCACTTGAGTGGCTCTTTCTGGATCAGAAGAACCAGCCACGTGGTCGGGGTTTGTGTTGAGGGACCGTGACCCCCATTCCTCCAACTGCAGTTCCTCCTGGTGGAAAGGAAGAAGACTGGCTTGTGTTTGCACCACAGAACCAGGACCAACGTCCTACACATTTGTTGTAGCCCTCCGAGTTTTTAAAGTTCTTGCCCCCAGAGAAGATACTTCATGATCATGCTTCTCCATGAGTTGGGCAGGAAGTGAGATGCCCATTTCACAGGAAGGTAAGATGATCTCACCACCACGTAACTAGTAAAGTAGAGATGAGTCAGGTCACATACCTACCAACTGGCAAACTTCAGAGACTTCCTTCTTCCCAGCCATCTTGGCAATCTAAACTTCCCAAATCTTCCTTGCTGGAGAAGCTAGTAACTGCACGACTGTGGGAAAGCAAAGGGGCTAAAAGTACTGACCCTACGGTCAAATGAGCTAAGTTTACATCTGGCATACCACTCACAGGCTGTGTGACTCCATTTCCCCATTTTCAAAGTGGGGAAAATGGCCCTTTCTTTTTGAGTTTTTGTGAGAATTGTACTAAAAGAACAAAAACAGGACACTGTACCTGGCCTATCGTTTCTTCAAGACATGTTAGCTGTGCCAATAATCTATTCAACAATAATCTCTCCTACTGAACTGAAGGCTGCATGAAAGCAAATACTATGCATCCTCGAAGTCCTTGGCATAGACCACGCATGCAACATGTAGCACGTGTGAATATGCAGGAATAATCTCAGACTACCCAAACTGCAAGGATTTAGCGGTCTGTTAGTTTACCTGCTTCACATTACTGCTAGGGCAACTGAGAGAGAGAAGCACAATGAGCAGCCCAAGGTTTCTCAGTGGAGGTGGGAGGAGGGGGGGGTTCCTCTGCCAGAGCTGGGCTACAACTGTGTTCCCCAAGTCCACGTTCAGACCTTGCACCTCTACTACCTGCCATGGCCTCCCCAGTGAGGTATGCTGCCTTGGTTTGCTTAAAGTTTTATTGTCACACTTCTGAGGTAGCAGCCTGCAGATATCTCAGGGAACATTGGGCCCCAAACCCAAGAAGACTGACACCCATCTTTCTTACTCCAGCACCAGATGGGGCTTTGGCACATGCAAGGTAGCCCAAAGCAGCAGGGCTACTGGTTGGGTTTTGAGCTGGACCATAAGAAAAAGGAAATAATCAATCACAAGAGGATGAGTTTGTTAGAGCTTTCTGGAACAGAAGAATGGCCCTGGATCTTGGCCTTCTGAGTTGGTATTCTTGTTCAGTAGATTTTCATTGTTTTCTGTGATGGCTGCCTCTCTGTCCAAATTGAACTTGTAACCTCTTTGCACAAATCAATCCCCAGTCTGTGCCAAGGATCATCTGAATAAATATTTGCTGGCTGTGGCCAAGGCATTTTCCAATGGCCATATCAGGGCAGACAGAGATAAGAGAGCAGAGGTTTTGGGTTGTTGAGTGTTTTCTTTTTTAAAAAAAATCATCTCATCTACATATTGGTGCTGTGGGGTTCTGGCTCCCCCACCTTGTCAACTCAGCAACTGCACTTAGGAAGTGACCTGAGAACAACAGATTCCAACTCCTGGTGGCGGTTTGTCCCCACTGAGGTCTCTGCTCCCTGCCCCTTACCTCTCTTTAGATCTTTGCTCAAATGTTCCTTGCTCAGGGACATGTTTCCAGACCGCCATATTTAAAATCACCCTCTCGTATCCCCTACCAAATGTCTTCTTCCTACTCCATGCTTTATTCTTTCCCCATAGCTCTTCTTGTCATTTAACATGCTGTACATTTTGTTTCTTGCTTGCCCTCTCCATTAGAATATAAACTCCCTTGGGGCAAGAAGTTTTGTCTGTTTTACTCATGGCTGTATCCCCAGTGTCCAGAACAGCATCTGCCACATAGTATATGCTCAATAAATATTTGCTGAATGAATGAACTGCCCACTTTTTCCCATGCCCATAACCCCAAAAAGTTTTAAAAATCTTGTTCTGCCTCTTACTCTTTGTAGGTTCCTGGTCACTGGTGCTACGTATGGAAGCATTCTGCCCCAAATCTATGAGTGACATACTATGAGTATAGCCTGATAAGCTGAACACAAGTCATTGACATTTATAAAAATTTGTAAATGTCCAGTTCTTTGTAAGAGACATATATTTCTTAATTCTCTAAAATCCTTAAAAACATCCATAACCCTGGTAATTCATCTTTGGGATATTAATCCTAAGGGGGAAAAAAAAAAGATTTCTGTATGAAGATGTTCATCACAGTGTGATTACAAAAGTGAAAAACTACAGATGAATTGAAATCCCAAAAATAGACAAATGACAAAATTAATTATGGTGATAATGGGAATCACCAAGAAATATGTTTGTGAAGAGTTTAAGGAAATGGGAAAATGTACACAATACCTAATATTAAAAAGGCTAAAAACTATTACGCAGTAAGTCATGTCTTTGTTCAAATATGTATGTAGGCAATAGAATGCAAGAAACTATAAATCTTAACGACAGTTACTTCTGAGTGGCAGGATTATCAGTGAATTCAGTTTTTTATTTACATTTTTCTAAGTTTCTATAATGAACATATATTTTTAGGATAAAACATTTATACAATGCTCTCAATGATGAAAAAGTATCATTTATATAATGGCGGTTAAAAAATAAACATTTGTTACTATTTAATATAATGCCTTTTCATGGGGTCAAATTTTTTAAAAAAACAGTGAACATGGGGGATTCTGGAATTTTTTAAACCTGGCCTTTAGAGTGTTGCAGAGAACGAAAAGAATATGGAGTTGAACTTCAAATCTAGTAGGAATAAACTACTAGCAATTTAAAAATTGCCTTTAACAAGGTGAAAAATCCCTTTCCTGTGAAATTATTTTAAAAAGCAGAAAAAGAGAAAATTCTGAAGTCAGAAAAGGGTAAATAAGCTTAACACTATAATGCTGATCAATGACAAAATGGGCATGATTTTAACACTTTTTTTTAAGGGGCCGTAGGAAGTGAAAAAGCAGGGAGGGGGAAGGGGGTAGAGGGGAGGGCTTTTCTTTTCCTTTTGAAATTCCCCAAGAAGAGGATACAAGGGCAGGAAGCCGGATCTTTTTTCGATTCATTTGAAATGATAAGGTGAAGACAGCCTGGAAGGACTTTTAATTATATGGTGAGAGGAAGGGAGGGAGGGAGGGAGAAAAAGGGACCAGGAGAAACCTGTTTTTATATGTTAAATAACGAGGAAGAAAATGTGAATCTAAAGGTTTTGAATCCAAAACTGAAGGGAAAAAAAAGCCTCTCAAGCAGATACCTTGAAAATGAAATATAAAGACAAGAGGCAAGTCCCAACATTTCGTGCACAAAATCCTGAAATGTGCCATATGGCTCAAGCCCTAGTCCCTTTGCCCCCAGTGGCAGCAGGGGTGATGTCTGGTGGTGCAGGAAGAGATAAGTCACCCTTCCCAGCTGGACCTGCCCGTGGTGACCCCAGGTCAAGGCAGGACCCGGGCTGGGGCAGGGCAGGAGGTGCTGGGAGTAGGTACTCAGAGTCATAGAATAAAGCATCCTTCTTATGCTCCCTTTTAGCCCTAGTTTATGGGGGCTAGGACCTAAACAAGGAATCCTCAACTCGGGAAGAGCTGCTGGGAAAAGCAGTGAAGGGCTCTTCTGCTTGAGCTCGGGCTTCCCCATCCCCGAGCTGTAGTCTCTGCTGAGGTCAGGGACTGCAGTTTCCTCATTTCCGAAATGGGATCAATAATATTTTGTTCCACGGTTGTTGTGAGGATTAAATATATAATATATTTATGATAGCTAGCCTGGTGCCAGGTATACAGTAAAAGCTCAAAAAAGGAAGTTCCTCCCACTTTAAACTGTGAGTAGAAAAACCATCACAAAGAGCGAGGAACGCTGCATGCCTTATACCTACATCTAACTCTTCTTGAACAATGACAGCCCAAGAGTTCCCCAAATCTACACAGCACAACAGCTGGATCCTCTTCTCCAGCTAGATACAATGGCTCCCTGATGGTCAACATCTTGGGAAAGTTCTTCCAAACAGGCTCTTTGCTATGGTGGTAGATCCAAATGTTTTAGAGGCAGTCATGAACAGGTTAAAGTTGAGGGGATTTCTAACGTGTCTAATCCAATAAGAGGCTTGGTCAAACATGCGTTATCACTTAAAGAATAAATGTTTAAAAATAAAGCACAGATGTGAAATTTAAATTTGAAAAAAATAAGGGAGACAGCCAGTGAGAGATCTTCTTGGCATTTGTATGCTATTCTCTGTTTTGGTCACCTACAGTTAAGCCTGTTATTCTGATGTGCTCTGCCAACTGCTAGATATTTAGGGGTGCTTCCCATTACCGAAACAAAGTTGGCAAATAGCTCTTAAACTTAAAAGTCAGACCCTTGATGTATTTCGAAAAGCAGGGGAACACAATTGCAAAATTTGTCTTTTCAATTTCTACTTAAAAATTTCTACTTAAAAATCAAAGAGTGAGTTTTGTTGTTGTTTTTAAAAAACTAGTAGTACTTATATTAAGATCCTTGAAAACTTAAGAGGAAGCATCATGGTTGAATAAGCATTCGTCATAAAAGATAGATTCTCAATCGGCAATCCTAAAATTCATAGGAATACCTACCTATAAATGTCCCCATGCCCCTCTAACAAGTAAGGATTTTTAAACTTCTGGTGACACCTCTGTATCCCTCTCACTCTGACACTTTGGCAATTTGCCCTGTTATCTCTTTCATGAGTTGACAGCTTGTCTTACTTGTGATAGAGATGATAAAAACCCAAGGTTTAAGGACAAAGTCAACATTTCTTTTTACAGTCCAAGACTGACCAACACACTGCCACCAGAAGTGTTCCGTTCATGTTTAGGCAAGGGAGCTAAAGTAATTTTCTAAACATGGCTTCCATCAAAGCAAGGCATTTACACAAGAGACCTATAAAGTGGTCCATCAGAGTGAGCTTGAGGTTCCTGGAAGATGCCCTTCCAGCCAGGATTTGAGAAATATATGGGGTTCCAGAGAAATAGCTTTGCCTCTAGTCTTTTGAGTGCTAGTTTGTGTTGTAATGGACAAACCGAATCGATTCCCTAAGTATTGGAGTTAAGATGCCAGCTGCCTAGAGTAAAGAATATTTCCAGTCTAAGAGGCAGACGAGTATCCTGTTCAATTACTTAGGCACTAAGAGGAAACTATTTTCAGTAAAACCAATCAGCTTCACCTCCATGAGAACACTCCGTCCTCTGCCTGCCAGGGAAGGATCTGATTATTTTTTTAAAAGGGGTTCCTTAGAATATTCTGCAAAGACACTTTGCACTGAAGTCAAAGACAAATAGAGATATAGCTAGAGTCTACCAGTGGGACAAAATAAAGCTTATCCCAAAGTGAGTCTGTAGTAAAAACCAATGCATTTGCATTTCAGCAATTCGATCTGTGGTGAATCTGTGATGCATTACAATGCTGGGATCAAATCAAGCTTTTCTGGAGCTCATCCAACCATAACACAAGGCTATGGAAACCCTTCTTCATTGAGTTCCTCCACTGCTGTTTAATTGAGCTGACCTCTTGAACCAAAAAGTATAATTAAAAGTCATCTGCATACAATGCAATGGAAGTGTAAATGAGAAGCACAACCCTGTGGCCCCAAATTGAGGGGTACGGGTTGAGAAAAATGCCTGGCCAATCAATCACTCAGGTGCTTCGTGCTTTCCATGCCCTAATGTTTCAACCTCTGCTGAGATCCAGCTTTGCCTAGGATCCCACATTCCTGGGCAGTCTCCTTCTTATCCTATTCTCAACCACAACTGTTTGGGTAGTCCTTGGAGACAGTCCTATGGTATTCCCTGAATGGCACAGGGGAGAGGAACTCCACTCAAATGGGTCACGCCGTGTGCAGCCTGGCAGAGCCTCCAGAATGTTTACGTAGACATTAGGTTTTTCTTCCCTGCAGACTCTGGGGGAAAGGAAAACCAGTAGACCAGCCTCTCAGTCTTAACACCTTCCTGCTCCTGACTGACCTGCGTGCTCTCTTTCTGAGAGACAAATTAATGCCCAGAGCTGGTAGGAAAGAGAAAAATAAAACCAAGGACAATTTACCTCTGATCTCAAAGTATTCTAACTGGTTTGAGAGATAAGCTGGTTCTAATTTTAACCAAACAATAGTGTCTGGGCCTCATTTTTAAAAAGGCATTTCCATCAAGGATGTGCATATCACTACTTCAGCACACAGGGGAGCATTTGGGAATAAGGCTTAGGGGGTAAGATTTAGTTTTAAGCTTTCTTCAAAAACCCTTTAACAGCAGGCAAATCCAATGATTTCAGAATTAATTATTTTGATGTCAGTCCTTTCTTCTAGAGTGGAGGAAAAGAGTTGGGAGGATTGGATCCAAGACACAAAAGAAGTTAAGATGGTAATTTTTAATAACATTTTCCAGAAAGGGTATCCCTAGAGAAAGAGCAAAATCAAAACTTAACTCATTCCCATTTGAGACCCTCTCCCAAAGTTGCACAAATCTGGAAGCCAGATTTTCTTTTAAAGGCGTGGAATAAAAGTGTCAGAGGTGTGTGCTTGTGAGGAAAAGGAAAAGGGAAGAATATAAGAGTTAGATAGACTTATGTGTTGAATACCAAAGGAAGATTAATCCTTTATCCTTTTTACACAAAAGGATCTACCAAGCAAGTTCAGTTTTACTGCTCTCTTACCTTTATACCATGCTCAGCCTAGAACCAACCCAAATGTCAACACCTGAAGAGAGTCATAAAGATTCTTCTGTTGTTAAATACAGTTGGAGTTTTTGACCTCATTTCAGATGACCCTGCCTGGCTTTCTTGACCAATGATCAAGGAAAGTTTAGGTATCACTAGGCAAATTGATGTATGAGATGCTCAAAACTTTTCAGGGATGGAATAGAGCGGTGACCTTCACAACAAGAATCTCTGCCATATCTAGGAGCTTGTGGCAATTTATTAAAGAATTTAAGAGATTGGAGGCACTTTGAACCAGGATAAGGTGAAGCAGAAAAAGGTGAAGAAATTTGGAGAAAAGATTCAAAATGGCTATCACTGCAAATAATTCAAGTATGGGAAAAGATAAAACTGAAAAGCACACATCTTGAAACAGGACGAGCAAAGAATCATTCTGTGGTCATCACTTGGCAAACAGGTCTCATCTCTATACTGCATGTTATATACACACACACACGCATACATATGTATATATGTGTGTATATATGTGTGTGTATATGTGTATATATATATGTATATGTACATGTATATCTATATATATATATGGTGTTGACTGCCTGCAATACTGGGGTAAGATTATGAAGCCAAGTCTTATCTAAAAGGAACAAGGATCAATGATGTCTCAATTTTGTAATAAGCTGCACTGGTCATTCACTGACTCAGTCATTTATACATTCATCAAATATTTAACGAATGCCTACTAGGTACCAGCAATTGTGCTAGCCTGGAGATAAATGGTGCGCAAAACAAATCATAAGGGCTGTGTGCTCAGACCTATGGAGCTTAAAAACTGGCAGAGTATATAATTATCCAAATAATCCCCCAAATAAATGCAAAACTGCATCTGTACAAGTGCTTTGAAGTAGATGTTTATGTGTCACATGAGTACCAAATTGCGGACTTGACCAAATTGAGAAAATCCAAGAAAGCTTCCTTGAAGAAGTGGTATGTGACTGAGACTGGCTGGATGAGTGGGTGCTAATTAGGTGCAGAAAAGAAGGAATGGCATGCAGAAGGCAGAGAGCATAGTGGTTTGATTTTACCTTTATCCCAACAGCAGGGGAGATCACAGAAGGGTTTTCCACATTCGGAGTTGGAAGGTGACGAATACAATTGAGATTTATCTTTAGAAATGATCCTGCTTCTTCCCACTGAAGTTTGAGAATCTCTAGTCTGGCCCAGAGGCTGGCTGCACTTCTCCAAGGACACAGCCAACACCCTGAGTAGGTCAATGGAATGATGGTGACAGCAAGGAGGATTTGGGTTTGGACTCTGGTGGCATGGTGCTGAGACTGCCAAAAAATCAGGCAGGGCATTTTGTCAAAGGGCCCTGCTCTTGCCATACTTGAAAGGTTCATCAGACAAGACAGGTAAATTCTAGTACTGGTTCTTCTTTGTGGCTCCAACAAAAGTGGCCATTTTTTTTTTTTTTTTTTTTTTTAACAAAAGAAAGTCAAAGCACCTGGGACTTTATGGAGGTTTGAAGCAGGGAATTCAGAGAGTGGGCTCACTAGGGCAGCATCAAAGAGACAGGCAGTTCAGAATGGTACCAGAGCCCTCCCTGTATCCTAATTCTTACATGCACAGAATTTCTGCTTCGTAACGGACAACACTTAGCAGATCCTGCCCAAGCATCCTACACAGCCTGGCCCTATCACATCACAGTTCTGATGGTCTGATGGCTCACCTCCTCAGTTCTTTGCTCACTCCACTGCAGCCATACTGGCTTCCTTGCTTTCCCCAAACAATCTCCACGCTTAGGCCTTTTGCACTGGCTGTTCCCTCAGCCTGGAACACTTTCCCTCCAGCTATCTGCGTAGCTCATTACTTCACCTTCTTCAAGTTTTTGCTCAAATGCTTTATTCCCAACAAGGCCCACCCAGTTCACCCTATTTAAGATTGTCAACAGCCCCTCAATCCTACCCTGGAATTTCTGTTCTGTGGGCAGCAGCAGGCCTCTGGGAGGGTCGACGCGGATGGCCGGGCGGGCTCTCTGGACGGGGGCTGCCCCACAGTCGAAGGAGAGGAGGGGGGTTGGCACGAAGCCGTTGGGCCCTCGCTCTCTCCGCTCAGGCACGGGGGACGCGCGGTGCAAGCAAAAACACCACGGAGACGAGGTCTGGGCACAAGTCTGCTTTATTGTAGAAGGGGACATGGTTTTATAGGGTCTAGGGATACGTAAAGGGACTTGATTGGTGCCGGCGGGTGCTGTTGCTTGCGTAGACGGTTACTGGACAGTAGGCGGTTACTGGACAGTAGGCGGTTACTGGACAGTAAGCTGGCTAAGGGGTTAGGAGCAAGGGAGGGAAGGGGAAAGTGTGGGCTGTCTAGATAACGGCTAGGCGGAAGACGGGGAAGGAGAGAAGGAGGGGCAGCGCCGGCTGCCAATACTGGGCGGGAAGGAGACGGGGACACTGTTCAACCTTATACTAGTATATATTTTTCCTTTTTTATGCCATATAATTTACTCAATTATTATGTTCATTATTTATTGCCTATCTTTCCATGTTAAAAAGTAAGCTCCATAAGGAAAGGATATTTGTCTGTTTTAATCATTGACAGACTCCAAATGCTTAGAACAACGCTTAGCAAACAGTAGGCATACAATAAACACTTGTTGAATTGAATTCCAACATGGTCCCTGGTCTCACCAAGCTACCCACCTCCCTTCACTCCCATGTCCCTAGGCAGCTGGGGAGCTGAAGACTGAGGCATAGGAACTGGGTTTTTCTGATGGCCTCTGTGAAGTCTGTAGGGCTAATTTATGGCTCACTGTGTGGCCTTAGAAAAACAGTGTTTAGCCCAGCTAAGAGCGAAGTAAAAGGCACCACAAAAGCACTGGGCCAAACACTGGTACCACCAGGTTTGAGTGGTATGATGATGGTTAGGCCATTTGGTGTCTCGGAGTCTTGGCTTGGACAACTCGAAACATGGGATGAGACTCTCCTCATTGAGGCGGGTACAGTATCTGCCTTGGCTGATTACCCAGCATAAGTTGGTGGGCTGACAATGAGGAAAATGTTATGGGAAAATGCATGCAAACTTATGATTATATAGAACATGTGGCATAGAGCCTGGCATGTGATAATCATTCATTCATTCACACAACAAATAGTTATTGAGCTCCTACTATATGGGAGTTGTTGAACGAGCATTTTTAGCCACTAGGGTTAGCATGGGCAGTGGAGAGAACTTCCACAGGAGAGTGGACAGGCTCAAAAGGCAGCCTGAAGGAGGTGGCGCCTCTCATGAGCATTCAATCTACCTCAGTCTCCCCTCTGAGCTGGGTAGGTGAGCACCCAGATCCATGCCCTTTGGCCTGGGACCCTGTAAGAGCTCTGCTCTGCCTGACCAGCCATGCAGTAATGCCAGCTGAGATCTAGAGCTCGCCCTCCAGGGTGCCCACCCTGCTTGATGTCCCTGTGGGCTGTGTTCACAAACCAAGGTAAATTTAATGACTGCCATGGGCCTCCTCAGCACAGCTGGGAGCTGGAGTCCTGGGTTCCTGATGTGTCTGCTTACTGATCTCCAAGTGCCTGGCTTTAGGGGAGGCAGGACAAGGACAGCTTAGGCACCAACATCTGCCTGCCTTTTCTGCCACAGTTAGGAGTGTGCTCCCAATGAGCTGCAACTCCCAGGTGTGTGCAAATGAGCTATGGCACAATCAAATTACCTCTGGGGGTTGGTGGTGAGGATATCAATTAGTTGATGTGATCAAATAGTCAGAACCCACTCTTTGAGAATGGCTGGAGAACAGTTTTAAATGTACTTTTTGGCATCTACTTCAGATTTACTAAGATAAGATGATGTCACAATTTCTGAGAATACCCTTTTGCTTATCGCCTTGAATACCTTGGGGAAACTGTGTAGAGTCGGGGAGACTGTGCAAAACCTAAGCTCCATCTCTTACAAGCAGTATGGCAGGTTATTCCAGCTCAGAGCCTCATGTATGCCCCTATAAAATGGGGGTTGTCCTGGCCCCCACTCCCCAGGACTGCTGTGAGGACTGAGATAGAAAGTCCCCAAGGCACACTGTACACACAACCTGGCCCACAATAAACTCTCAAGAAAAGGGGATTGCTTTTATAAGCAAATTAAGTATTATAGTTAGAATCACTATTGTTTACAATAAGGCTAAATTAATTCACATGATTTTTCTTGCTCTGTGGCAGGCAGTATGGATGGATTTCAAATCCAAATCACCCAGGAGGCCAACCTCCTCCTTCACTGCCTCTTTCTTCACAACAGCCCTTCAGACACTGTCTTAGCCCAGGTAGGAGCCTAACTCTGCAAGGCTGGGGTTTCCCAAATGTGCCCCATGATACCTAAAACCAAGCCTGTCGCAAATAAGGAAGGCTTTGTACTATTTCACAGGCGCAATTGAAGGGTTACACTCAGTCCTTCCTGGAATCTAGGAGTGCATTTTCATGATGCTGAGAAAGAAGGGGGAAAAAGCAGCCTTAAAAAATTCCCTTATTGGCCAGAGTAGAGAGACATATGGGGAGCAAAGGATCTATGAGACAAGAATGGAAAAAAAATAATCCACTATTCCTGAAAGCAAGGTCTCTGGCAGGCTTGGCTTTGCAGGTCTGCTGGGCCATTTCAGAAGAGCCGACCTACAGGGTGGCCATTAAGTCTGGAAGGATGGGCAAGCACACAGTAAATCAAATTATATAAGACAGCATGATTTAATGCTATCATCTATGGTTCCAGACTTTATGGCCACTGAGAATTGGAGATCATATAAAGAAGTGGAGATCTAGATAGGCAAGGAGGGGGCAGGTGTTTCCTTAGCAGCTGACTGACCTGAGACCTTTGGATCATGTATGCATCGTAGCTGGACCCGTGGTACTTGGCCGTAATATCTGGGCTGTAGCCAGCATCACAAGTGCAAGGTATATTCGAACTCAGGGGCTGTTTCTTAGATCTATAAACCTGTGGGAGAAAGCTACAATGGTTAGGTGCAGGAGGGGCGGGCACAGGGTGCACAGGATAGGAATTAGGGGAAAACAAAGAAGGCAGCTCATCTTGACTTTCTAAGGCCGAATGGGTGGGAAATCCAGGGTGGAAGATGCACAGCTCCAAACAAAGAGGTCAGATGTAAGCAGTCCCTAATCCCCGGGGCCAGCGCTAGCGAGGCATGCCGCTCTGTGGAATGAGGCCAATGTCTGGCAGTGACTAAGACCCTCCCTCTGCAGGGAGAGGGCAGCCAGGCATGGCAGCATTCTCTTTTAGCAAGGCAGCCCCATGAGAAATGGACTCTGGTTCAGGGCCAAAGGATGCCTTTTCCTTCCTGAGGAGGTAAAGGGTTGGCCTGATTAAAAGGCGAGGGAGATTCTCCCTTCTGGTTTCCCTTCCCCTGACCCCACACCAGGTGCTCAGCAGAGACACCCCAGCAGGCAGAGAACAAGTCCCCGGGACTGCAAGTGATGTGGACACAGTCTACATGGCAATCAGGTGGCATTTAGGGACCTTCAGAGTCACAAGTGGCCCTAGCTAACACGTGGCAGCCACTTTGTGAGGCCACAGACCAGTGAGTCACAACCTCTGCCAAATGGATTTCATAATGAATGTAGAATCTGAGTGAATATCTTTAACCATTGCTTACAAAAATCCTCAAGGTCTATTTTTATTTTATTTTTTCATGGAGGAGGAATACCGTCTGAAGATTTCAGGGGTGATTTTCCAACACTCATCAGGTGCAATTATTTCCATTTAAGCCCCTTCCAGAAAAACAGAGAACCCTCCAGAATGCAAAGAAATTTCTGCACAGGTTAGGACAATGTCCCTGCTTCCTTACCTCTCAAAAGTAATACATGACCTAGAGAGGAGGAAAACACAGAAGAATAAGGCAAATAAGTGGTAAAAAATAATTAGACCAGATAATAGCTGGGGAGGTCTCCAGGCATAATCTGGCAGGGCTAGAGGCTAGGAGTGTTCCTTGGCCAAAAGCTCCTGAGAAAAAATAGTTTAAGAACCATAGTTGGAAGTATGGAGAGAGAGAAACCTACAGAACTGGATGAGGGCTGATATCTGAACAAGACAGAAGGTTTTGGGAAAAGAGGTGTCCAAAATTTAATTAGAAGTCTCTAGTCAGAAGTCAAATAAAGCCGGCTGGAAGGAAGGGAGCTGAGGTCTACCTCTAAGGAGATGATGCTAACAGAAAAGAAAGGAAAACAGCTGGTTGCAAACCACAGAGCCCAGGCAACATGCACGTAAACACTGGAAAGCAGTAAAATGGTGTTCCAGCGAGAACTTGGGCCATTTCACTCCTACCTGGTTTTAGCTGCTTGAGCCTGCAGGATGGACATGGGAAAACGAAGAATGGCTAAACCCCAGGAAAGCACCCAAGGTCCCAAACCCAGAAAAACACACCTTTCGTGCAGGAGGCCCCACCTGCTGCTTTAACTGATGCACTAGTCGGTCTTTTTCCCGCTTGAGGGCCATGACTTCTTCCTGTGTCTTTTTCTTTTTGGAGGCAGACAATTCCAGCAAGGCAATGTTTGCATCTTTTTCACTGATTGCCGCTAGCAGTGCTTCCTGTCTGGTAAAATAAAGATTATATGATCATTTTTATAAAGGAAAGAAAAAAACTATTGGTGTTTATAGTTGAAATGAGCAACAGAGTATCATCTCAATGGGAAGGAATTGTGATAGTGCTTAAGACAAACTACTTCCTTGACTCTGATATGGGTAAAGTAGTTTGGGTCAGGGTTCCTAATACATGCACACTGTGTCCTTTGAGAGAAGCAGGTTTCTCTGGTATCATAGATACAGCTGCAAAAGGAACAAAGAGGGTGGAAATGAAAGGAGGCCACCCAGAGCATGTATTAACAAGATTCTTTCATCCATCCATCCATCTACCCATTCTTGCAGCCATTCTTCCATTCATCTATCTGACCGTCTATCCATCCATGCATCTGCCCATCCATCCATTCATCCACCAGCCCAATAAGGTGGAAGGTACTACATGACAACCCAATAAAACTGGACAGAAATTTCAATATCAAGTATTTTTTATGGGAGATTTTCTTTGGGAATTGAGATTTTACTAGGGTTCCCTTTCCATTTTCGATATAATTAGTAGTGTTCCCCTGCTATACCACCAAAAACCATTCCTTTCCCAGTCTTCCTTAACTCAGTAATGACACAACACCCACCACGTAGTCCAAGCCCCTCTCCCTACTAAGCCAATCCATTGGTAACATCAGTCGGTTTTACTCTAAAGTTATTCGTCCAAGAGACTTAAATTTTGGGCTGTCCACATGCCAGCTGAGTCCTGAATCTCAACAGAGTTGCAACACACACTCCCTAGTTCATTGGCCTCACCCAGGACAACTAACAAGGAGGAGATGATGGATAACCAACATACCAAGGAACTGAGAGCGTCTACAACTGCTAGCAAAAGAGTCCCATCCATCAGCCATATGGGATCAAAACCACTCTCAACTAAAGGTAGAGTGGGCATCACCATCCCAGAATCCTCAGGATTGGGGAATGAACTATGGACTAAAGTAGACTTACTAGTATTCTACTACAGACTTATTGTACTTCTAGCAACAGAAAAAATATCATTGATGTGGAGGCAGTGGCCACTAGAGGTTCTGAGGGAAGAAAGAGGGAAAAACAGGTGTAATGTGGGAGCATTTTCAGGACTTGGAAATCATCCTGAATGACATTATTATGACACATACAGGTCATTATATATCCTGCCATAACCTACAGAATTAAGTGGGAGAAAGTGTAAACTACAATGTAAACAGTAATCCATGCTTAGTGGCAATGCTCCAAAATGTGTTTATCAATTGCAATGAATGTATCATGCTAATGAAAGATATTGCTAATGTGAGAAAATGGGGGAGGGTGTGGTGAGCACGGCATACGGGAATCCCCTATAAATTTTCTGTAACATTTATGTAATCTAAGTATTTTTTTAAAAGAAAAAAAAGAATAAAATTAACATAAATTTTGGAAATATTCCAAGTCATTAAGTAGAAAATGTAAAGTCCCTTTGTTGCCCCAATTCCAAGAAATTCAATGTTAATATATGTATATCAAATATTCATTTTAATAAATGTTATCTCTTGATAATAAAAAAATTAAAAAAAATAAAAAAATAATAAAATGCACCATTTATATAAACTTCAAAAACAAACTTCATTGTTTAGAGAGGCATGCATGGACAGTAAACCTATAAGGAAAATTAAGGAAATAATTACTACAAACTTCAGAATTATGGTAACTTCAGAAGGAGGGAAGAAAGTACACTTGGAAAACATACCCAGTCGTCTGCTATGGTATGAAAATGTTCTACTTCTAAAACTGGGTGGTGGATAAATTCATGTTTATTTTATTATTTAAATTAGATACACATATTTTTTATATATTTCACAATAAAAACTCAAAAAATAAAGAAAAATTAAAAAAATAAACTGAGATGAATAAACCAATATCATTTTTGATCAAGGAATTTTAAATTTAAATGAGACAAATTTTTTACCAAATTATCAAGGATTCTAAACTTCATAATTCTCATTGTCAGTGTGGGCATAATGAAAAATCCCCTTCTCCTGGTGGGAATATAACTGAATTAAACATTTCTGGAAAGCAATTTGGCAATGTATTATCAGCAGCCTTTAAAATTGTCCATGCCTTAGAGACATGGTTAGAAACTTAGATAAGGTTTTATGTATGAAATTGTGGTCATCTTAGCATTTTTATAATAGTGAAAAATTAAGAAACATTATGAAAGTAAAATATGATAGGAAAAAAATGACATATCACATAGGATTTACTGATGACGCCAAAGAAATTGCCATTAACATGGGAAAATGATTATATTATTTAGCCATAAAGGCAAACTACAAAATTTTATGTCCAAGACGATCTCTTTTATGAAAAAAATTCCAAGCACATTGGAAGGAAATACAACAAAATATCAAAAGCAGTTTTATCTGGGTGCCAAGATTAAGAACTTGAAGTCAAAAAAAAAAAAAAGAAAAGAAAAGAAAAGAAAAAAGAAAAAGAAAGTAAAAGAAAATAAAATATACCCCTTATCTAAACTTCTCTCCAAATGTCATCCAATCACCAGTACACTTTCCTGGACCACTGCAAAAGTTTTCTCACTAGTCTCCCCGGTGCAGAGATCAAAGTCATCCTTAAAAACATTATAATTCCTACAAAGTTGTGTGGGACAGAGTGTAACCTATAATGCAAAATGTAGTCTATGGTTAGTAGTATGCTTCAACATCTGTTCAGCAATTATAAATGATGAACCACACCAATGGAGGATCTTGTCATTGTGGAAAAGTGTGGGAACGTGAGGGAGTGGGGCATATGTGAAATCATATTTTTAATGTAATATTTATGTAATCTAAAGTTTTAAAAAGAAAAATAATTAAAAAACAAAACAAAACAAAAACATTATAAGTCCGGATTCTACCATTCTTTTGCCAGAAAAATCTACTGGGACCCCCATCAGGCTTGAAATCTAGAACTCTTGCTGATGCCTGTGAAGCCCTGTACCACCTGGCCCTAACCATCTCTCTGAGGGCATTTTGTCCTCATCTCCTTACTTGAACATTAGTCTCCAGCTACATTTTGTTACAGGACTCTTTTCTAGGTCTTGAAAATGCCGAGTTTCTTCTCACCACATAAGCTTTGCCTTTGCCCTTTCCTGGGACTGGAATATCTTCATGTTCATACCAACCCTTATCAACCAGGTCTCAGTTCAGACATCTTCTCTATAGAGAGTTCCTCTCTAACTACTCTCTCTAATAGTGAATCTCCACCTTCCACCTCATGCCCAAGTCACTGGTCTATCACTTTACATTGATCTTTTTTTGCATAGCACTCTTTACTATTTGAAATGATCTCAAATATCTATTTGTTTGTGTTCCAGACTTGATGCTCCATGAAACTGGATCTGCATTTGGGCTGTTCACCACTGATTCTCCAGCTCCTAGAAGAGCAGAGAGCACATAGCAGGTCCTCAAAAATATTTGTTGAATGAATAAATGATGAGTTATTTTTTGCAAGTGTTTGAAGACATCACTATAAACCTCTTCCTCTCACCTTTTAAAAATTCCAATGCTTTGTCTCCTGCTTAATACTCTGATTGCTGCTTACTCCAGAAAGCTTTGAAATTGCCTCTTCTCATCTTTACGGTCTCTTTATGGTCACATTTGTCATGGATTTTAACCTGGAATTTTCTGTCATTCTTGCTGATGAGTAAATGGCTCTCCTTGATGTATTCCATTCAGCCCTCATTTTTGCTGATAAAGTTCTGCCCCACTGTTTGTGCCACTTACAACATTCTAGACTCCATACCCTTAGAGAAGCCACCCTATTGAGTAGTTTCCTTGCATACAAGTCCTGGTCATGATCTTGTTTTGCCTTTCTGTAATCTCCATTACCAGATGAGGCCCTCCTCCAGATGTTTGGACGAGATGGTCATCATGTGGACCTCAGAATTCCCCCCTTTACAATGCAGAAATTTGTAGGGACTCTTCTAGACCCACTAATGCCAGGCAGTAGGACCTTCTGTCTAAGGCTGAGGCAGATAGCCGAGCAGCAGAACATGTCAGGAAATACCTCCACTTTTCAGAAGAAAGGCAGTGCAGGCTGGACTACCAACAGCGGCGTTAATATCCAGCTTCACTGAGCCGGTCTCATTCTGGACAACATCTTGAGATGATAGACATGTTTGCCACTCATAGCAGTGCACACTGACACATAAGGCCAAGCAGAAGGGGCTAGAAGGTCTTCTAATCAGGAAAAACACATTTACAATCTACTCCAAACTTAGCTATAACCCATCCAAAGTTGTTCCAATATTTTACCCCACTCTGTCCCAAACTGAAATGCTGCAGTGAAGTTTATTTTCTAATGGAAACAATGTAAAAGACCAATATTAGGAAAATGGTGGTGGTGGTGGTGGGAGAGAAGGTAAATTGTGTCACATCAGTATTATTGACTCTTTACAGCTATATGCAGCCATTCATTCAAAATGCTGATGGATAAATCTTAATGACATAAGAAAAAATTCACATTAGTTGAGTAACAATTCTCCCTGACTCGTCTTTTTTTCTGACTATCTTTTCAAGGATGTTTGTATAGCAAATAGCTTTGGAAGATACAGGCTATGTCTGCCTTAGGAACAAAGGATAGACATACTTACCGCCCTGCATAAAAAAAGGACAGACAAATGTACTGCCCTGAATAATAAAGATAGTATCTCCTTTCAGAGCCAAAGGGTGAGCATGTTTCCTCTCCCTTATACAAGATTTGGGTTCTCTAAGCTCTGGGTTGCTCTTCCATAACATAACCTACTGCATATCCAGCCATTAAACTGGCCCATCGGCACTGCCCACTGTGCAACTGGAGGCAAGGGGAATTGACATAAAGAGGCAGATCTTCTCTCTTTTCCACAAGCATTAAAGTCCTTTGTCTCTGACCCAGAAGGCTCTTCTCATCTGCCAGCATCCATGAAACCTGTTAGCATGCCAAAAAGGCAAGTCTCAGACCCCTTACAACTCTGTACATGCAAGCATTCATACAATAAGATCCCCAAAATATAAAACTATATTGATAGACATGAAACTGAAAGGAATTACACCAAAATGCTAATAGTCATCATTTCATGGTAGTGGAATAGACAGGGTAGTTTTTCCTTTTTCCTGCTTATACTTTTCTGCATTATTCCCTCTTCCCACAAAATATTAAAAGTATGAACATTAAAAAATTATAAGTAAAGCTTTTAAACCACCAAGTATACTATACGTACATGGTCCCAAAAGCTTAGAAGATGAAATTTGCTCATTTTCCCATCCAGATATTTATGTTCTCCCTGTATCTCCCACTCCACACACACACACACACACACACACACACACACACACACACACACACACACACACACTTTCACACACGTGACTTCTGGTATAATCTATGTCACCTCCTACCTGGACAACTGCAGCAATCTTGTAACTTGGCTCCCTGTGTCCACTTGTGGTTCCTTTAAACCCATTTTCCTTTTCCAGGTCAAAATTTAGAATTATATATCTTTAGTAATTGTTAAAGGGACTCATCAACACAAAGAATGACCAGTCTAAACTCCTTTTTCCCTCTATAATGCTCTATAATTTAGGCTTTGTACCATCAAAAGTCCTAATAAAATAATGTTTACTTATCAGTTTTCTGACAATCAAAGAAAAACATACACCAGCCTCTAATTTTCTACAAATGTTATTACTAAATCAGCCCCAAATCTAATGATTCTTAATTATTAAACCTCAAAATACATTTAAAACAATTTTTGTAAAAGTACATTTAAAGCCACTCTTCAACATTGATTCATATAAAATATCTAGTTTGCTCTTTGCAAGCTTTTCTTTTTTTAATTTTCTTTTATTTTTTTGTCTTTATTTTTTAATGTTACTTTCAAAAAATATGAGGTCCCCATTTACCCCCCACCCTCCTCCCCCAACTCCTTCCCCTATAACAAAAATCTCCTCCATCATCATGAGACATTCATTGCACTTGGTGAATATATCTCTGAGCACTGCTGCACCTCATGGTCAATGGTCCACACCATAGCCCACACTTTCCCCGAGTCCACCCAGTGGGCCACGGGAGGACATACAATGTCCGGTAACTATCCCTGCAGCACCACCCAGGACAACTCCAAGTCCCGAAAATGCCCCCACATCACATCTCTTCCTCCCACTCCTTACCCCCAGCAGCCACCCTGGCCACTTTCTCCACACCAATGCCACATTTTCTTTGATTACTAATCACAATAGTTCATGAATAGAATATTAGTAAGTCCACTCTAATCCATACTCTATTCCTCCATCCTGTGGACCTTAAAATGGTTGTGTCCACTCCACATCTATATCAAGAGAGGGCTTAGATTCCAGATGGATGCTGGATGAAATTCTCCTGCTTTCAGTTGTAGGCACTCTTGGCTCCCTGGTGTGGTGCTTGACCTTCTTCACCTCCATGTTAGTGAGTGCAAGCTTTTCTTTATTGTATTGTTTTGTTTTGCTTTGGCTAACAAATCAGTTTTATAAATATTGGCATTGTACAATCACAGAACTTGGAATAAAATTAGTGTAATAAAGATTACCTATTTTTTTAAAGCCTCAGTTCAAATAATGGCCATAAACTAATGACAATTTCCATTAAAATACCCTCACTATATTCAATAATTCTATTCTATTTAAATCGAAGAGCAATTAACAGAAGACAATGAAAGTATATAGAACTAGAAAAATACAGGCATTTCATACTTTAGGATGCTCAGAAATGTTCTCTGACTATAATAAAGTTATATCTGGTTAGCATGCCAGATATTATCTACTTGTAGAGAGGATGCCAGGCAGAGTAAACCCTTTATACTAGGCTGACTGAGCCATTACATTTTTTAAAGAGCAATAAGCTTTATAGCTTTATGAGTTTAAATTAAGTCTTTATTAAGCTAATACATTTAGCTAATAATTTAAATCATTGTGAGGTAATTCTGCACAGTTATTAGAATTTATTATCCCTGCTTTAAAGGTCAGGATTTTTTGAGATTGAGGGAGAATTAATATAAGTTTTATAAAGATTAATTTCATTTTGCCAGCCCTATAGCAGATTCTACACTTTTACAATTCCCATCAGCCAGTCTGCTGACACACTAACTTAAAGCATCTAAGTCAAAAATGTTTCCAAAAACACATGGAGGCCTATTCTGAGACAATGGCAAACACTGAAATTTAGGAAGCTTCAATCAAATTTCTTATTTTTTTCTTCAAGGAAATTTGGTTCAGTCATTCAAAAAATGGGAAAAACTGAAATATTTGCAGTTATGGCATCCCATTTTTTTTAAGGCTTAAGTGTACAAGGTATCACTGACATGATCCTTGGACATAAATTGGAAATGCAAATAAATCTTCATTATTAACCTCATTAAATGAATTGCCTTCTAGATTCAAGGACAGATTTACTCTACTTCCGAAATTATTCCATCAACCTGAGGAGAGTTCCTATAAGCATGGAATTATATTCATCACTTAATCTTTTTGCTTATTCACAGACAAAAGGAAGCTAAGAAAGAATACGCATTTATACACACATCTTTAGACAGTTAATGGGGTTAAGTATATGCCAAAGGCATGCAAAATTATCTTTAGAACACTGCAATGCTCCAGTATCAGTTACCAAGGTGATCTGTCTATGCCCCAAAATGTAGCTTAAAATATGAAAAGGAAGCCCAAATAAGCTAGGAAGGAAGATAAGATAATGCAAAGAGAAATAAATCTGTAAGAGTCTGCTGAATGCCAAGCTAAGAAAGTGGACCATAGACAGCATTTTATCAAAGTGCAGCCTAAACAAACGTCAGGGGGAATAATTTCTTTAACAAATATGGGCAACAATGGAGGGGTTAAGGGGGGAATTCTATGCCCTCACACGCATTCAGTCAGGGTTAACAATGGATAAAAATATGTATGAGAACACATCTAATAACCCTAAGCTGTCATTCAGTTAGTAGGAGGTAGTCAAGATACAGCTCATAAAACACCAAAAAAAAAAAAAAGTTTTAAGTCACTTGGGGGGGAAAAAATCTGCATAGAATAAAGCAAGAGGACTGATGGGCATCTCCTGCCAAGACAAATGCCATCTTTTGAGAGTTGCCTCATAGCTAACCCCCACGAAAAGAGACCCAGAATCCTCTGACTCTAATATATCCCTAAGTCACTTGCGACAGTCAATTTAAAAAAGAAGCTTTGTAAACATTTCTATTTCACTCCTGTTGGTGTCTTTCTATTAATGATGATTTCAGCTCTGAGAAAGGGTCTAAAATTAATTTTGGAAAGTTGCAAAATGAGGCAGGCCAATTAGGAACTGTTACAAATGGCATGGGGGAGAACAGTAACCCATTTTTCTGATGAGCTCGTGTTTTCGTTGACTGACCCATCTTTAGGAACACACTCAATTACAAAAGCAGATGCTTAAACAAACGTGCTGTGTTGAGAACTGTTTGGATAATGACATACATGAAAGAACGTATACTACGTATGGTGCTCAGCACGCAGTCACGTTTTAATCATACTGTGGGGAAAAAAAAATTCTGCTCAATCAACTTTTCCCAGTTAATTACTGTTTTCTTTGCCTCATGACCCTGAATCTTCAACCGTAAGTTCAATAGGAGGTGACTTAAGACAGACGGTGACGAAGGATCCTGTTCAAAACAGCCTCTCTCTCACCCCTGGGGTGGGGGTAGGGAATGTTTGCTGTGATCCACTGGTCAACCCTGGAGATGCTCACTGGCCTACATTTTAAAAGCTGCGTTTTCAAACAGCATCTTGAGAAAGAAAAGGCTTTTGATACCAATTAATATCAACACTACCCACCAGCAGAATGATGTATGGTGTACGTGGAAGGGCCCTTGCAGTAAGTGAGGCAGCCTGCCTGCGGTGGGGCCCGCCGGCTGAGATGCACTTGAACAAGCAGGAGTTACAGCAAGGACAAAGAACAGACGGATTTGTAAAGGCCAGGCTTTGGCAGCCCAGACTCCTTAATGCGGTTTGCTCTTCCTCGTCCTCCTAAAACTGAACTTGAGAAAGAGTTTACTCCAATTATGGAGACTTTTGTCTTTGAAGCCTACTTGCCCTCAGCTGGAATTTCCTAACGTGGGGGCCACGGGCTCTTGTGGAAGTTCTCTGCTCTGTGCAGCAGCTTCTCCCCACTCCTTGCTTAGACGTGACCCAGGGAGAATCTGACCCTTCCCTGGTTCCCCCAAGTATAACCAGGCCAGGAAGCTCTGAAGGTTCAGCATCATGGGCTTCAGGACATTAAGCTAGCAGATGCCAGCATCATGCGACACCCTACCAAAAAGGGTGTTGGTGAGGCTGAGGTGAGCTAATTTTCTCAAACGGAAAAGGTTCAAGGCCAGAGAAGCTAGCATGTGGGGAAGAACTGCCGTCCTCTTCCAGAGCTGGTCTCTTGATGCCCATCCTTCTGGAGAAGTGATAATTATGCAATGAGTGATGGGAGGGACCATGTGTTGGGTTTTGGCAGAGGTCACACGTGAAGTGTTATGAATTATTATGTATCTAATCTACCAAAATTTTAAAAAATTTTATACTACTATATATGTTTTTAAACTTACAGATGTAAAACATAACTCAAGTCCTTTGGTGGAAAAATGCTGATTCAATGCCTGAGCTTTGGAATCAAACATACTTGGGTCTGATTCTCAGGAACACCCTTTATTTCTGTGACCCTGGGCAAGTTATTTTACTTCTCTGAAACTTCAGTTTCCTCATAAGTGAACTAAGAATGATAATAGTAAAAATGTGATAAAGCATGTAAAAGTTGTGTTCAGTGCTGACATGACCATGCAAAATTTTTAGCAATTATTATTATATATAGGATGAATGTCACCAAAATTTAAAGAGTCACAAGTTTTGCATTATTTTCTACTAGGCTCCCCTTTGTATTACATCAAAACGTGCTAATAGATGTCTTATTTCCAAGACAGACTCTTAGAGATGCCAATGAAATTGGTTTCTGTTAAGCTACACATTTGACTTTCATGAGCTGGCCTGTTTCACAAACTTAAAGGAGAAAATAAATCTTGTGGGTAGAGAAGAGTCTGCTTGTCATAGGAGTTGGAGTCCAGCTTGGGCAATAACTGCTCAACATCTTTCCACCCAAACGAAAAGGAAAGGCCATGCAGATATGGGCAAGACAAGAATTCAGGCAGTATGAGACATCAAAATGTGTTCCGAAAGGTGACCTTTTAAATGTCAATGCCAAGTACAAACATCTAAGCAAAGACAAACAACTTTAAAGCAAAGCAGTCTTCAATTTAATTTTTTTCTTTTAAAATTGGTAAATTTGGAAGGCAAGTGAAGTGTAGGCACTTCTTATACCCAATACCACACCTTGCTCTTACATGTAATATTAGAAGATGCTTGTTCATTTATTATTTTTTTTAATTACAGCAGTCTTAGGTCTACAGAAAAAATGCAGTAAGTGCAGTTCCTACAAATCCCCGTCACGCACGCTGTTCTCCCTATTATTAAATTTTACATTAGTGTGGTACCTTTGTTACCATTGATGAAACAGTGTTATTATAATTATGCTATTAAATTTAGAGCACAGTTTACATTAGGGTTCACTCTTTGTGTGGTACAGTTCTACTTTGTGTGTGTGGGGGGGGGGCGGGTAACTTGATAACCTAAAATTTCCTTTTCTATGACTGTTCAAATACACAATCAGGTGGTGTTAGCTACATCCACAAAGCTGTGCCTCCATCTCCATGATCCATTGCCAAAACTTTTCCATCACCCCAAACAGAAACTTAGTACCAATTAAACATTAACTCACCATTCCCTTCCTCAACCTGGCCTCTGATAACCTAGTTTCTGACTTCATGAATTTTCATATTCTGTTTATTTCACATAAGTGAGATCATACAGTATTTGCCCTTTTATATCTGGCTTATTTCATTCAAAATGATGCCTTTGAGGTTTGTCCCAAGTTGTAGCATGCATCAGAGCCTCATTCCTTCTTATGATTGAATAATATTTGATTAGTGTATATACCATATTTAGTTGATCCATTCATCTGTTGATGGACACTTGGGTTGCTCCCTCCTTTTGGCAGTTGTAAATAATGCTACTATGAACATTAGTGAGCAAATATCTGTTCGAGTTCATGCTTTCAGTTCTTTTGGGTATATACCAAGAAATGGAACTGCTGGATCATATAGTAATTCTACACTTAATTTTCTGAGGAATCACTGTTTTCATCAGTGGCTATACCATTTTACATTCCCACCAACAATGTAGAAATGTTCTCATTTCTCCATATCCTAACACTTATTTACCCATTTTTAAAAATAATATCCATTCTAGTAGTGTGTGATGGTATCTCATTGTGGTTTTGATTTGCATTTTCCTGATGGCTAATGATATTGAGCATTTTTTCATTTATTTATGGGCTATTTGTATATTTTTAGAGAAATGCCAATTCAAGTTGTTTACCCTTTTTTAATTGGGTTGTCTTTTTGTCATTGACTTGTGGGAGCTCTTTATATATTCTGCATATTAAGCCCTTATCAGATATATGGTTTCCAAACATTTTCTCCCACTCTGAGTTCTTTTCACTTGCCTGATAAGGTCCTTCAATGCACAGAAGTTTTTAATTTTGATAATGCCCTCATTTATCTTTTAGCTATTTTTTCTTTTGTTGCTCTTGCCTTTGCTGTAAAGTCTAAGAAACCACTGCCTAACATAAGGTCCTGAAGATGCTCCCTAAGCTATTTTCTAGGATTCTTATAGTTCTGGCTCTTAGTTTTTTATTCATTTTTAGTTAATTTTTGTATATGGTATAATGTAGAGGTCCACCTTCATTATTTTGCATATGGTTATCCAGTTCTCCAGCACCATTTGTTGAAAAGACTATTTTTCCTCACTGAATGGACTTGGCATGCTAGTCAAAAATCAATTGGCCAAAATTTTGGGGGTTTATTCTGAAATGTCAGTTCAGTTCCATTGTCTGTATGTTTGCCCTTGTGCCAGTACCATGCTGTTCTGACCACTGTAGCTCTGTAATAAGTATTAAAATCAAGAAGGGTGCATCCTCCAATTTTGTTCTTTTTCAGGATGGTTTATGGCTTATTCTTCCATATTAATTTGGTGATTAGTTTTTCCATTTCTGCAAAGAAGTTTGCTAGAATTTTGAATGGACTGCTACTGTATATCACTTTGGGTAGAATTGATGTCTTAACAATAATTAGTCTTCTAATCCATGAACACAGAAGATCCTTCCATTTATTTAGATCTTCTTTGATTTTTTTCAGCAATGCTCTGTAGTTTTCCATGTATAATCCTTTATATTGTGTTACGTTTATTCCTGAATATTTTATTCTTTTAGTTGCTATTGTAAATGGATTTTTTCCCTTGCTTTTCCCCTTCAGATTTGTCATTACTAGTGTATAGAAACACCACTGATTTTTGGGTGTTGATCTTGTACCCTGCCACTTTACTGAATTCATTTATTAGTTACAGATTTTCCAGGATTCTCTATGTACAGTATCATGTACATAGAATAGAGAGAGTTTTACTGATTCTTTTCCTATTTGGCTGCCTTTTATTTCTTGTTTTTGCCTGCTTGCTCTGGCTAGAGTTTCCAGGACAATGTTGAATAACAGTGGTGACAGTGGGCATCCTTGTCTTGTTCCTGGGTCCCCATGCCTGAATGTGCATGGGACTCTAAGCTGCTGCCATGGGTGGCTCTTTGTCAGTGACTATGGTAGGAGGGACCCAGCTGGAGAGCTACTGCTGTATGTCTCTTAAACCGTGTGAGACTGAGCAGAGGGGAGGGATGCAGATTGGCAAGTCCAGGTCTGCCTCACCTCTCTCATACTTCTTTTGGTTTCCTTTCTTCGGTTCAACATTTGTAGACCCTTTCTCCAATTTCTATCATCCTCCTCAGCTTCATGCAGCTTGAATCCGCACTTTCATTTAGGTGTCTCTATGAGGAGATGTTCTTGGGGATGTCTTATTCTGTCTTCCTAATGCAGTTGCTCAACACTGTTCAGTGTTGACCATTTAACTCTGCTAAGATAGCTTTCTATGTTAAATCTACCCAGATGGACTCCTAGAAGGTTACTGATGATTGATAACAAGTAAACCAAAAATACCGGGACTTTACCATGGGGCAGCTTTACCTAGTGTCCACCTAAACTGAGCCTATTGTCCATGGGTGATCAGTTATTGTCAAGAGACTTGCCTGATTGCATTACATTTTGCTTGGAAATGAAAAACTGCCAGAAAATAGATCATTAACTTCAAGGTTCAGTTCCTGGGCATCTGATGAATTATTTTTTTCTTATTGGTAAGTGATACGTATATGTGTATATGTAGGTAAGGTTCCCTAAAGACAATATATTTTAAATTTGCCTCTACCATATAGTTACAGGCTACTAAGATTTGCTAATAAATCTTCACGAGCAAATTGTTCTACTATATCTTGAACTAGATATTTCCCTTTTTAATTTGAGATTTTTGCATTAAATCAAACCTCCCTTTGTTTACCTTTATATGGAATAAGTTATTTCCATAGGCCAAATTGTAATGCAAAACAAGAGAGAATTTCATGTCATTGCTAGGAGAGGGATATGTACAGAAGAGGGCACATTACAGAATAAAGTTAGTGTAGCATTTGAAGAAAATCAAAGTAAGCATCTCTGGAGCAGATAATTGTTCAGAGAAATACATAAAATTGGGTTTGTTGGCAGCAGCACCTTTGGGAGAGTTCCTTTTCCCGAAAAGGAAAAAGGCAGTGGTGCTCCTGCACTGGGTGCTGGAAATTCAGAGAGGTGTGTCTTTGTGCGCCCTGGGGTATGGTGGTGGCCAGGCAAAGGGTGCCAGGCAAAGGGTGCAGAAAGCATGATACCTGAAGAGGGAAGAGGTCTAAAAAGACTCCCGTCGGGGTAAAACTGTTCTCCCTTCCTGCGCCTGCCATTGAACTGGTCAACGATTCAGGATAATCTATAGGAGTCTTCCTTTGGAAGGCTGATGACTTTCAAAACATTCTCCATGATGCAATTCCTGACGTAGAGTGACTTAGCTACTTTGAGAAGTCTGGATTTTAGGTCTGCCATCTCGTGGCCACTGCAATAAGTACTGTCCCTTTCCATTTTTTCCCCCAAAGAATTACACTTCTATAATTTGTATGATGATAAAAGTGCTGGAAAAGGCACTTCTAAAAATCGAACACTAGACACAGGAGAACTCCACAATGTGACAGGAACTAGGGTATTCCATATTCCAATCCCCTTTCTCTGACACTTTTCATTCCTTGATGAAAATCTAAATAATCAAATTATCATTAAATACATTATTGGGTCTATTGAGCAGTAAGTTAAGAGGTGTTTGGGATGTATTAGGTACCTGTTCTTATTTTTTAAAGAGGTCCTTTAGTGTACACATAGATATTTCCAAATGAATGAACATCTTAGCACTTTTTGTCATTGACTTGCTAAGAGAACAGCCAGAATAAAGTTGACTGTAAGGGGGTTTCGTGCCTGCATACTGGGGAGAAATGCTTTTCTGGAAATACTTTGAAGTCCAAATGACAGAGTTTGGAAATACATATTTCAAAATTGTGAAGGAAAGAAAAGATCACATTTATTAAAATTCTGTGTTGCAGAGAAAGTGTTAAAATACCATCACACAAATCCACAGAGCCTCTCTAATGCACCATTACTATTTGCCACATATGTCAACAGAAGTGATAGAAAATACACATGGCCATTTTCCTGGGAAGGCTTCACTCAAATTCACAACAGTGTATCATAATCTCTAAGCTAAAAAGAGGTACAAAAGCACATTCAATTACCATAAATTCAGAACCTAAATTGTAGAAGTATAGAAATATATATATATACACATATACACCTAAAGCATTGCATTGCTGAGCAACTTATTCAAGAAACACATAGACCAAAGAGCTGAAACATTCAGCTAGTGAATTCAGAAATAATGAGAAGCTATATTTGTTAGTTGCCAGAAATTTCTGGATTCAATAATAAAATACACAAGACACTACTAGTATGCTCCTTCTCAGAGGGTGTGGGAATGTGAAACCTGAGAGCAGATAAAGAATGAAGGAGTCTGGTAAACTACCTGAAAGTGCTTCACATCTGGAAAGAATCGCGAAGGAACTAGCCCAAGACACAATGGTTTAGAAAGCAGTCTCATATTTACAGTATGGGTGGCCTTGTGGCTCATAGAAGTGAATTTCCACTCCAGCAGGAGTGATCACCAGAAGTGGGAATACTTCCGATGTGAAATTATGAAGCCCAACCCCAAAGCAACTGAACTGAATGTCTTCTTTATGGATGGCTTTTCATCGGCAAGTAAAACAACCAGATGATCAGGGCCCAGTTCTTTAATTCTTTCAACTCACACAACATGTATTTATGAATGCCATTATGTACCAAGTAACAGAGATGAAAAGGCAAACAAGATAGGCATGATTTTTGCTTCTGTTGAGCTTACAGTGCAGCAGACCCCTGGGCTTCTCCACACAGTCAAGAGAATGACTAACCCTCTCATGACACCACAAAACAAAGAAATGTTCTTCTATTATTTGAGATTTCCTGGTAAAGTTGAAGAAGCTGTCAGGCACAAACACCAGATTCTCAGCAATCTCATGCACAGAAACTATCCATGAATCCTGATTTACCAATCAAAGGCTGAGTGTAAGAATCCACAGGGCATTTCCCACCCACGTTTTGAATACTGGGATGACCCATTCAAAGGCTTCTCCCATAGACTCTTTATTCTGAATGCCCAGTGCCATGCAGAAGATAAAAAAAAAAAAAAGCAAAACAAAAAAATAGACAAACAAAATCACCAAACCTAATATTCAGAACTATTAGGTTGAATGTAAGAAGTTCACTTTTTTACTGATGAGAAAGTCAAATATCTGCAATTTCATATGGTTCAACCTAATATTTTTTTTCTTCTGAAATATAACCAGTTTTATTTGTTCTCTTGCTTTTTTATAATACATGCCCATATTTGAATTCTTTTTCACTTTCTACCTGTCAAGATTGAAATGTTTGAGGCCATTTCTTCTTCACAATGTTCATCTATTTCACATGCACCCAAGGCTGACCACTAGAGACAATTATTAACCCAGTATCCAGTAGAGCCTGTTACACAAATCAGAGGTGGGGGCAAGAAAGGTGATGGAGCTCAGACCTGTGATGGGGCCCCCTGGCCCTGGAAAACCACTTAGTGAGAAAGCATTCTGGTCATCGGACTCCAATCTGATATGGATTATCACTCTACACAATCCCTGATCTATTGAGTGGTTGCTTTCAGACCAGATCATCTATCTCCCTGGACAACCTTGTGGCTTCTAGTTCCACTAAATAGTAACTGGGTAAACTTCCTTAGAACTGAACTTCAACTCACCAGACATCATCCAAGGGACCAAAGAAGAATGGGCTGTAGAACTCTTAAGGGGATTTTCCAAAGTTGCATGCATGAGCAACTCAATGAAAGAGCATTCTTGGGGATGATGGCATACTATGGGTGGTGGCATAGAAAAGCAGTCTAATGTTGTCAGAGTTTTAATCTCCACCCATATCTGAAGAGAATTTACTATGAACAAAATACTGTGATAGGTGCTATGGGGGATCAATGATGGATAAGGCTTGTAAACAATTCTGACAAAGAAAGCCAAGGCTTATGAAAAACTAAAATCCCAAAACAAAAGATAAAGAATAGCTGGTTAATGGTTCCATTGTTAGGATGGAGGATAAATGATTATTAATATTTATCATTTTATTATTATGGGAGGCATAAGTAAAGTATATTGTTTCATTTAGTGCTCTTAAAATATTCTCCAACTTATTATCCCTATTGTAGATTTGAGTAAACTGAGGCTTTGAGGTTTAAGGAGATTGCTCCAGGTCATATTGCTCTTACATGATGGAACTGGAATTAAATCCCAGTCTGTCTGATTCTAGAGCCTGAACTCTTGGCCATTTCACTAAAATACAGGTTGTAGAAAGGAAGAGCTATCCTTGTGGTCTGGGATGATGTGGGCAGGCTTTCCCGAGGGCAGGGGTGATAGTGGGTGTGAAGGGGGAGTGGGATTTGAAGGGCTCAGGAGGGGAAAGTGAAGCTTCCTGGTGGGAGTAAGAAGTCTGAGAAAGGCTGAGAGGAATTGGTCATTTAAAATTATTTCTCCCTTGCTTATATAAAGCTTATTTCTAGCTGCCTAAAATTCCAGAAATGTATGAATATCACCAAGGTTTAAAAGTATGGTCAAATTAAGTGAATCTGAATTACCAACCCCAAAAACCGGTACTGGCTGGTGCTGAAGTTTTGATACATTCACTCACAGCACACACATGTACACCTACACACCCATGAAAATGTAAATTTCATGTTGTTTTCAAAAACATTTTTCATATTACTGACCTATGACACATCCATTATACTGACAGCATCATTTTAATTAGGGTGTATTTGAAAAAGAAGAAATCTGCATCTGTGTCCTAAACACATCTGGGGCATTCTCTTTGGTCCTCTACTCTGTTTGGAGGAGAACTTGTCTCACCCTCTGAAAGGTGTTTGATTTTCCCCTAAATATTGCCTAGGCTTCCAAACAAGCTGCCTTATAAATGTCATGTTGAACCCAAATTGTTCGTACTAAGTAACTATTCCATTGATGATAACGAATAGACATTGTTTATGGACATTGGGATATAGGTGGGGAATATTCTGTTTCACAAATGGACACCTTCAGGCCTGAGCCTCAGGTCCTTCCGAGGTGTTCTGGGACTCTAAACTTTAGTAACACCACATTTAAAGGTGGCCAGGAAGGGTCCAATGTGTACTTTGACACTGCCCCTTTGGCTGGGCTTTTAGTTAGCCTGCATGTAACCTATGAATGGGGGAATAATCAGTGCCAGAGGAGACTTGGGAACATAGTAGTTACCCCAACAACTATCTGCCAATGTGAAGTCAGATGTGGCTTGCTCAAATGGGACCTCGAGGTTGGAACTAAGACCTAAGGATGGCAGCCAAAGGTAGGTACTGCCAATAACGGGGAACCCATCCTGTGTAGTTCAACGACAGGGCTCTTCATCCCCATCTCTGAAGGTGCAGTTGTGGCCACCAGAGGACCACACCGAGCAGTTCCCTGACAAACAATTCTAGCAAAGGACAAATAGTGCAACTGAAAACGTATTTTGATTATGTTTCTCTGGATTGCAAGCAAAAGAAACTGATTTTGGCTAACTTGGCAAAAAAGAGGAATTATTACAGGCATACTTTGATAGCTCAAGAAATCGAAAGAAGAATATAGTCAAGGTCACTGAGGAGGTTGCTCAGCTGCAGGAACTCCTAAACCTTCCTTGGGAAGACCCACCATTTGTAAGTTTGCTATAACCTCAGGCCAAAGAGAAGAAAGTTATGTTTGATCTTCCAGGAAAGAAAATCTATTGGCCCAACCCAGGTCAATCAGTAATAGCCTGGGGGTCCTGTCACTGGTAATGGAAACCTAAGTAATGGGGTCAGAAAAAAAGAAAAATAGATAGCTAGGAGCTGGGAGCCATGCTAATTGGCAATTATGCCAATAATCTCACAGCCTGAAGGGGCTATTTCAGTGGTATTCTGGAGCTGGGTACAACTGATGGGACAGTTGATTATGTACATCTCTTCCTAGCCATAGGCTGACCATAGTAGCCATAGTTTCGCCATCATAAAAATTGGCAAATACTACCAATCAGGGCTTGTTTTCTTTTCTCACTGACCCAGTTTACCAGCATACCATAGGTCTACTTCAACATTATTGAACAGTCTTGACAAGACAGATGCACATATACCCCAAGGCACAAGTCATAGATACCAAAATAGGGAATATACAGGAAGTACTCTCATTTTTTTGTGTGCCAACCACCATACTAATCTAAATCCTTCAATCTGCATAGCAATTTAATGAGGTAGATGTTATTCTCTCCCATTAGACAAATAAGGAAACAGAGGCAAAGAGAGGTAAATTAACTTGCCCAAGTTCACATGGCTAGTAAATGGCAGAGTAGAGATTTGAACCCTGGCAGTCCCAAATGTTTAAGTCCTCAAAATAAAATGGTATCAACAGGATAGGTGTAGTTCTGAATTATGATACCCTTGACACAAGAAAAAAACAGACAACCCATTCACTTTGAACAGAGTGAGGATTCTGCTGAATTCCAATGCAAGGACACTCCTGATGGCTGCTCTGCTGCTGTCAGTGAGTGCAGCCCAGGGCAGCTCTACTGCTTGGGCTTAAATATTCAGTTCTTTACCCAGGACATCCGTGGACTAAATCTAAATCCAAAAGCTGCTGAACAAATCCAGAGAAGATGATAGCAACTCCCAGTGAACGGGATGAGAATTCCCCAAGTGAGTGAGCACAACATTTCAGGACTCCATGGACAGCACCCTTCCCGTGGGAGTCCCTGAGTGGACCAGGATGCCACAACTCCTGTGAGGAAGTGGGGAGAAGTCTAAACCCTTAACCAACTCCCTCCACTAATGGGAGTTAGGAATGGAAGACAGGAAGCAGGTGCCTAATAGAAAATCACCTGACTTTCGAGGTGTACCTTGGATATGCCATTTGACTTTATTCATCTTAGCTTTGGGATTGTAAAATGAGGATGACGTTACCTACCCTCAGGTCACTTGAGAGGTTCAAATGAGATGTCCCATGGGAAATACCTTATGAACTGCAAAGTCTTACTCAAGTGGGGAGCATTTCTGTCAGCAGTATCCTTACCAATAAAAAGCTGTGGCCCCTAAAACCCAAACAGTATCTGCTATGGATGCACTATGCCATAGGCACTGCTTCCATCAATTAAGTGAAACACATCAAGCATGTTATCCCATTGATCCAAATGGCTGATGGGAAGGAGGATGGACTGGGGTGAATGTAAATTTATGCAGACAAAATCAGTAACTGATGGAAATACAAGACAGTTTTCATTTTCCAACCTAAACATAGAGATGAAACAAGAATCCACCAGCAGGAAAGACAGTGATGCTGCTTCTAAATAGTGGACATAGGAATAATATTTTTAAATCCAATTACACATTTAATGAATATTTATTAAACAAATGAATCGGATTTCACAGATCTGTGTTCAAATCCTGATTCTATACCACTTATCATTTGTATGACTTGGGGGGAAAGGTAGTAATCTCTATGAATCTCAGTTTCTTCATCTGTAAGATAAGAACAATAAATCTTACTCCCACAAGGTATTATATGACATAAAATACATAAACCATTTAACATATTTAGTCAGGTATAGAATAAGCAGGTATAAATATTATAAATGCAAACTGTAGTTATTAGTAGTAGTAGCCTTTTTCATTAATTTACTATTTTATCAGTTACAAGATAAGTATGTTCAGATGGCCAATTGCCAGGGGGGTAATAAAAGTATTCCCAGTTGCTAGAGACCAGAGGCAAGACTTTTAAAAAAGGAATGCTGAGTATGATATTCTCAGTGTTTTTTGTTTTTTTTAAAAATATTTTTACCTTAGAGACTTAACACATTCTTAGTGTTTACCATGGTATCACAATTCTACTTCCACATGCTTAAGCAGATATAAATTGGAGACAGGAGATAATTTTTCTGATAAGTACAAAAAGAACAACTTCAATTGTTCAGTTAACAGTGTACCCAAGACACCATTTCCACTCTAGATTTTGGCTCCCTTTTTAAATCACTTAGCAGGACTCTTCTGAATATCCAAACCCAATATTTCAATGTATCTTCAGAGCCGAAAAACTTTCTGGTAGGAAAGTGTCATTAAGAATATGAATTTAATTTACTTGGAGAAAATATTGCATGACTGTAATGGTTGTCTATAATTAAAAAATTTTTTTTTAAATTTTAACAGGAAAAACATCAACAGACTCTTAGAGCCAAATAAATGAAAGTCCCCTCAAATTATTTGTAGTTTCTCTTTCAACTGCAAATGACACAGGTGCTAAACTTTTTTCTTTGAAGTCTGAAATTCGTAAGTTTTTCTATCCCAAACAACTCAACATGAGTAGTAACAATTCTTTGCTCCAACAGAATTAATTTAGCGTCTGGCTTTTTTTTTTTTTTTTTTAAGGGGTCTACAATCCTCAATTTGTAACAATTCAGCAAAATGTCTGTACTGTATTCTTAAGCTATAGCTGCATTCTTTGAGTCATTCCTTAGTGAAAAAGGATGGGGAGGGGAGGAAGAGGACACAGCAACTGTCCTAATATGAAATAAAGAATATACTCCATTTTAATACTTGTTTTTTAAACCTACTATAATAAAGTACTCATAGTTCTACTGATGTCTAGTCATCTTTTTTCCCCACTTAACCATTTCCTCAAAGATCCATCTTCACTTCATCTATTATTTCCACATAAAGATGTCTTATAATTCGTTTATCCCAAATTTGAAATACTCGTCTGTCTGTAAATATGAAGCCTAGAAGAAGCCCCGGTAATTGGTGCTTTTAGCCGCCCACTTAATCTTGCTTAAATTACCAGTGCTCAAAATGAAGAATGACTGAGAAGCACAGGTTGAATAACCACCAGGATGGCAAATGCCGGAGATGAGGTTAATAAGGATTATTGTCAGGAATCCAAACAATATTCCAAATCACGGAAACCAACAGGTCACAAATTAAGAGAACCTGTTAACTAGAAACAAGGCCGTGGCCAATGCGGTAGTTAAGACATTATTACTTCTGTAAACTCTAAACTAGAGTATAAAGTAGACCTGTAATCTTCAACTCCCCAAACACCCCAATTTGGCCACTAAAGATGCTGTTTTACATTTCCAAACATTTTCCCTTGTCACTACTTTTTATACTTCAGTTCTCAGGTTGTAAGTATTTGTTACTTGCAAAGCAGCCCGCTTTGAACACTGAATCATGGGAGGCATCTGTAACTAACTGCCAATGCCGCCTGCCAAACAAAAACTCCCTGCTGGTGACATGACCACCTAGTGACCTCTAAAAATGTTGTAACAATGTGAAAAATAGCTCCCTCTTGTAGGAAACAGCAATTTTTTAAATTAAACGTACATTGAACGTTCGCTTATATACAGATAAATGGTGTTCAGAGTCACCTTCTCTGTTTCCAATTTCAATCTTTTGAAACCCAGCCCAAACCTAAATAAATAAACGTTGATACTAAGAAGAAACTAAGAGCTCAAGAGCCTTGTGATTTCACAAACAGCTTTTTTCCATTTTCGAAAATCTAAACTCCGGGCCAGACACAGAACAGGTAATGAAAAGGAACAGGCTTGGCAGTCCCTCTGTGGTTCTAGGCTAAAAAATACGTCAGGCAGAAATAAGTGGCTATAATTTGGCAGGCTTAATGTCTTTAAAAGTTTGCAGCTTGCTAGAGAAAAAAAAATTTTTTTAAACAGTTATAATATTTACAAACTGAAACACCATCAGCAAGCTAAAAGGCCCCCTTGACATAATTTCATTATCCACAGACTTTTAAACTTAACGTTTATTATCTTCCAATGTTTTTGCACCTATATTATTGAAGGTGCTGAAAATTATTAAAACTGGGAGCACCGGGAGGCTTTTTAAGCCTCACAGGATCTTAGGTGCCTGTAGTACTGGTGAACTTGGTTTATGCCGTTTGAAATCAGAATACTCAAGGCGAGTCTCCCTTTAAAAGGTACAATGGAGCTTCCTCTATGTGCCCGATGGGACCTAAGACATGGGAAATTGGATTTGACAGTAAGTATTTCTGAGGCTCTGGATCACTGTTTTTCCAGTTAGCTTATCTTTCAAAAATTTCAAAATTAAGAGTCTCAAAGCAACAGAGGTATGACATGTCAAAGTCTGTTTGTCTCCTGTTCATCCTGACATTTCCCTCTGATGAATTATTTCCAAACACTGGCCCAAGCCATTAGAAATCAAATCAGCTTAAAAACAAAGTGGCACTAGCAACTGTTTGTTTCCAAGCCATCAATATACCAGGAAGATCCTAACCATTCCTTTCAGAAAGGGTAGTTCATTCTGCTTCTAAATCTTTCATCCACGACTCCACACTCACTCTCCCCCTACCAAGGCAAAGTAAACTAGCATAGTGTTCTCTCCCTCACAGAGGAAGAGGGAGAAAGCAAACGTACATTGTTTTAATTCTGATTTTTAAAAATTATAATAATATTCAAAGAAGAAAAAAAGAAAAATGCATAAGCAAATTCAGCTTTAAAATATGTGCCTGCCTTTTCAAGTTTTAGCTTAAAACCCACTTTGTTAATACACTGACATAAAAAAATCAGTACACTTTTGGTTAAAGTGCTCTATGCTGAACTAAAAATGACTCCCCTTGAAACTAAAGTAAATCTTGGCAAGCAGAAAATAACAATAAACGTTAACAAAAAGCATGGCAAATTATTGCCATTTTCAGACAAGGAAAGTGTCTCCTGACCCTGTTACACTTTGCCTAGCTCTCATTAGTGATTCTATTTTATGTAAGTTGTTCTGGAAGACTTATCTTCTACAAAAGATGATAATAAAAGAATTACTGAGCATAAAGCACATTTGGATTTTTAAATATATTTGAGAAGTTGCAAAAGACATGCCTTCTGGTCTGGCCTCTCTGTCTCAAGCAGTGTGGTGAGGTAGTTTATAATGAAATAATTTGATCAGTGTTAAATCTAAATTTATATAATATAGAAAAAAATGAAGCAAAATTTTATTAGGTGGACCCAATTTGCAATTGCCACGTTCAGGTATGTTCAGCCCACAAAAACGGCAATATCAAAACGTCTAACTTGTAATAAAATGCTTTACTTTCTTCATCTATGAAATGACTCTAATACTTTTCTTACAGGACTGATGTGGGAAATTAAAGAGATAATTCATATAAAGGACTAAGTGCAGTGTCTGGCACATGTAAGTACACATTAAATGGATATAGTAGTAAAAGGAGTTATAAATCTATAAATACTGCTCATTAAACCACCTAACAGTTTAGGCTATTGTCACATAAACATGAGCTATTTACAAAATGGTGTTTATTTTTACAGATTTAAAAAAATATAATCACAATTCTGAGTTAATATTAACTAAGTATTCTCATTCATCTCTTTAACGGTCCAATTTTATTTTAGACTCAGGTAATAACATACATCTCTTTTATAAAAGACAATTCTATCAAATCAAGTTAAATATATATACACATATACATTTATGCCTTTCATTTCTTATTTTAAATATTCTCTCATTTGGAGAAAATTATATTTGATCATTATTAGAGTAAGTAAAATATTAACCCATTTCTAATTTATCACCTATCCAGTGTCTCCAAACAATTCCCCGACCTATGGCCAGGCAACTTTGATAATCCCTTTTTCTCCCCAAAAGTAACATGGATTGTTCTAAGTCCAGGAATATGAGACCGGTCTTCATGCAAATAAACTATATCAAGCTCAATTACCCACTTCTGAATGATTAAGGGCCTGGAATCTGTGGCTGAGATAGTTTTGGACTCTAAAACAGACTAAGCTAAGGCATGTGACTTGGAATTACACACCCCACATCTCCTCTGTTCACACCCAGAAGAGCGGTGCCTCTTCTCATTTTGTTCTTTTTCTGGTAGTTCATTATCCTTGGAACCACTTGTCTTTGATTTGTATCATGAACGGTGAGGGCCCAACTGGTGAGGAAGAAGGCTTTATGTCATCCTTCAAAGACACCCCGGGGCTCCATACCCTCGTGCGACTCTGGGCATTTAAGAGCCCCGCCCCACTTTACAACTTGCTGAGTTAAATATCTTTGTTTCTGAGGACACTGCTAGCCTGCACACTGAGGGCTGGCATGTAGACAAGGTGGGTCAGGTCTGCAGCCAAAAGAAATCCAGCCATTTAATTGAAGGAATGGTAGATATTGGATCTTTCCGCTATTCTAAATATACATCAAAAGCCAAAGCAACTCCCCAGAAAAAAGGCTCAGACTGTGTAATATTTTCCCAGAAGGTTACAGTGGGTTCATGTCAATGAATGTGAATGGATCAAACTTGTTCTTCAGTAAGGTCTCCACCAACACGTGGAGGCATCTTCGGGACATGGAGCTGCCCTGGATGGTGCTTCAGAGGTAATCACCGGACATTGTAAATCCTCACAGGGCCTACATGATGGAATAGAGGAGAGTATGGGACATGATGTGAACCAATGTATATGAGGTGCAGAGGTGCCCAAAGATGTACTTACCAAATCCAATGGATGTGTCATGATGATGGGAACGAGTGTTGTTGGGGGGGGGGAGAGGGGAGGTGGGGGGGTGGGGTTGAATGGGACCTCACATATATATTTTCAATGTAATATTATTACAAAGTCAATAAAAAATAAAAAAATTTAAAAAAAAAATAAATAAATAATTACAAAATTTAAAAAACAAAAACAAAAACAAAAAAAAAAAAAAAGAATGTTAAACGGGAATCCATCTGGGGAATTCAAAACACTTGGTTTGCCAAGATGAGGGTTAACCAACAAATTCCACCAGATAAGGTGAATTTTTCTTTTTCTTTTTTAGATTAGACTCAATTCTTGATACTTTTAGTTCTTTACATGGAATTTCATTTGTAATAAATTATTACTCTCTAACAATTAAACCAAACCTCAAAAGCACCCCCATTTTATGAAATTTCAGTCTCTCCCAGTTTACCTATCTGTGAAATTCCTCTTTTTGTACTAATCCAACGGAGCATAAAGTCCATGATGAACAGTACTCTAAGGGAAATAGACAATCCCTGAATTGATGCATTTTTGTCCCATTTCTTCTTGTCATTTCAAAAATTACAATTGTAATACAGTTTTAAGAAACAGCTTTCTAAATTCTTCACCAATACGAAATGGTCATTTCCACAGTTCACTTAAATCACTTAGGTCTTACTCCATCTTCTCGACATTTGTAGAGGAAGAAGTGTTCGCCTTTGCCTCCTCCCCCTCACTGGGAGTTAGACCAGCTGGGATATTTTAAGTCTCTTTCATTTAAAAAAAAAAAGGTTAAGGTCAAAATAAGTATGATAAACATGGTAGTTTCTATCCTCAATACTCAAGGACGAAAGACTAAACAACAAAAAAAAGTAATGCTAAAATTCACTAACTGTATGATGAAGATTGTTTTCTCTTCCCTTGCAACATAATCATGGAGAGAAAAAAAAAATCTTTGGAAAACAGCAGATTTCACCTTTAGTAAATTTAGTCTTTTAAATGAATCCAGTAGTTAATTTTACAGCTGCACATTCCTTAAATTTATATGTTTCCAATTATGTGAATGACTGACACTTTCAAGTTTTACGGTTAATTTTGAAGAGCAGCACACTTAAACTTACAAGAAGTGTATTTTCACACAGAAGAAAAATAGTAATTAAACTGTGCTTTACTTTAACGAGCTCCTCTTTGTACCTTTCAAGCCTTAGCATTTTGGTTGAAGGTTCTTTAAAAGTTAGTAAATGCCAACACTTTGACTTTTCGTAATACCAACTTTGTTACTGGGCTTAAACATTTTACGTACAGAGTGGCAGCACTCCTCATTGACACAAGCCCCCTACCGAACAGTAGTCCAGTGTCAAGGTTATCACATGAAAACAGACTGCAGGTTTCAGTGTCATCTTTTTCTAAGGGCAGAAAAAGGCAAATTCACAGCACCGAAGGAATAACACATTGACATCTGAGGGCCTGCGATATCAAAGGTAAATTAATGTGCCTCTGTCCGCTCCTAAGGAGCAGACTGGATTCCTCAGAAACACATTCTGAAGCTGTTTTATCTTCAAATCACCTTCTTACTTCAAGGTAATAGTCTACTGTCTGTAATGTAAGCAAAGATCTCAGTTAGGTTCTAACAAAATTGATTAGAGGTCCTTTGGAGACTCTAACCCAGGGTTTTTAATAAGAGTTACATGGACCACCTCTTTGATTTTTGCTGCACATGGAGGTAGAAATTTTCATTTACTTTAGATCAGAGACACTTGAAAGAGACCGAGTAGCTCAACTTAGACAATCCAGTTGTTATTCAGTGTATTAAAGTATTTTACATATACCTTGGGGAGAATAATGGGTGAAATATGATGCACAATTTATACATCACCTCTCCACAAGAAGACTGGGTCACAACGGTGGATAAGTCAGGAAGATGGCCTCGAGGGCATCTCTATTAAATGCTTGTTCATCACCAAATCCAGCTTCCCCCAGGGTGCATGTGCTGGTCTGCATGGAGGTGGTTCAGAGCAAGTGAATGTGCCATTTAAAAACAACTCTCAGATAAAATAATCCAGAAATAACGCTGTACTATAATAAGCTTATGGAGTCAGTTAATTGAGAAATGAAGTACAGTGTACAGTAGTAGTTTAGTGGGTGCCTTGACCTCTTTCCACTATAGGAAGACCTAAAGGGCATGATATAAACCTGTGAAAAAGGAACAACGATAAGCCACACATGACTCCCTCCAGAAAAGAGTAGCTAGGAGAGGGTTGATTGGGACATACCAAATTATTAGAGGCAGAAGTTGGAGCTTTAGGCATCATCACTTGCTTGAGGAGTGATCCAGATCTGCCAACAAAATTGATGCTTTGGGAATCAAATGAGATAGCCCACTGGCACAAGAGATGCAGAACAAGTAAAAGGGGTTGTTGCTTCTATTATTATTGTTGTTCTTATTCCTACTATTCCAATTACTAGTATTGTTAGTATTGCCGTAGCTAAGCAAACTTTCTGTTAAGAGCCAGAAGGCATTTTAGGCTTTACATACAAGATTGCCAGATTTACCAAATAAAAAGATAAGTGTCCAGTTAAATTTGAAGAGGCAAAAATATGTAATTTTTCTTTTAGTTTAAATTATGCCCCATGCAATACTCAGGAATACTTATACTAAAAAATTCTTGTTTATCTGAAATTCTAATTTAACTTAAGCTTCCTATATTTTATCTGGTAACACTATGTGTGGGCCATAGGGTTTCTGTATCAAGAACTTGAGTCTGTTGTTGTAGTATGAAAGTAGACATGGACAAATACGTTTTCTTAAAGAAGGTGTGGCTGTGTTCTAATAAGACATTATTTACAAAAACAGGTGATAGGCCAGTATACTGACCCATGCCATAGTTCAAAATTGAGTCTACACTGAGTGAAATAATCAGAAATAAACGTATGGACTATTCTAAACACAGTGAGCAGAACATTTTCTTTCATTCATATAAAGAGGATAAGCCTCTGTCGCTGCCTGCATGCAATTCCTGGGTCTTCCCATCTGCTACCTTGCCTAGGAAAATGCTTCTTACATCGCAATGAACATGATCCTGCAGCTGCTGAAAGCCAACACCTGACATACGTATATGTTCCAGGATAGTAGCAGGTCTCACTGATCCACAGATGAATGAGACCCTGTCCTTGCCATCAAGGGTCTCCCACACAAGTCCTAACTGTCTATTAAGAGTAATCAATATTGTAAACTAGCTGGGTCAAGCAAGCCTTATCAAAGTTGGTAGAAGAAAGTAAGTAAAGGATCTCAGTGGCTTGGTTCTGAGGAGGTGTGCTTTGGTCTGTGTGAGGGATGGCATGCACTGGGGAGTAAAAGGAGAGGAGAAGAGTCACTTAAAAGTTGAAACAGGAAAATATAATCTAACTGGGGATGTTCAGGCTGAAGCAGAGAGGAGCTGCTAAAAATTTAAATGGCTGTTGTGTGGAGGAGAGACCCTACTTATTTCCTGCAGCTTCTGAGGGATCTGAATTATTTCATGTAGCTCTGGATGGCAGAACCAGAGCTCAGGTCAGATCAACTTGACAATTCTCTATTGAACAAGTACTAAGCAGGGCCGCTGGACTCTGACCACATGCAGGTTATCGGCTGGCTGGGAAGAGAAAAGTTAAAAACATAACAGATCAGGGAAGGGTTTCCCCAGGAAATGGCACTATTTGGGACTAAGGATCTGGCCAGAAAAAGTGGTGGGAGGGAATCTGCAGACGAGAAAGCACTGGAAAATGTCCAAAGAATAGAAAGAACCTGGCATGAAGAGGAATAAGAAGTTCAATGTGGCCAAAGAGTGGGGGCTAGGAGAAGAATACCTGCCTCCCAGGGACCTGGGAGGGGCACTGAATGGTTTAAACCAATTCGTAGGTAGGTATTAAATTGAGAGAAGTGGGAAGAGGACGAACTTAAAGAAGAGGTATCTAGCATTTACAGAATGCTGCCCATCCATGGAACTCTCCAAGAAGAGGGTGGACCTGGCCACAGAGGCTCTGGAGAGGATTCCTGCTCCAGGCAGGAGTTTCCAGTCGTCATGAAGATCTGTGGTGTGTGTCTGGCATTAAATGGACTCAGATTCAGAGATGGGCTCTGTCTGCTACCAGCTGGGGGACCCTGGGCTTCCACAGTGTGGTCTTTAAAGGATGATGGTTTTACTGTCATTGCCGGATTCTTACGAAATTTAGAAATGGTGGCTATCGTGTGCCAAGTATAAGGGTCTGTTCCATAGAAAGTAATCGGTAAATAGTAGAGAGACTTTCAGCCTTTTAATTAGGAACATTTCCAAATATACAGAAAAGTAGAGAACAGTGCAATGTACAATTACATGCACATGACAGAGACTTAATAAAGGTGCCAAATGTTCTCATTTTTTATTTCCAAAATATTTTAAAGTCATACACTCAAACATTTCACCCCTATATAAGTCAGTTTGTGTTTCTAAATAAAAATAAGAACTTATTTCTACACAACAGCATCTCATAAAATGAACAGTAATGTTATTGATATTTTAAAACTCTCTTCTTTTAAAATGTTGCATTCTAACTACAGTTTTATCAACACATTTTAATGCATTTGCTAACTCTCAGAGGCTGACCTACATGCTTCAATCTTTTAGGGTCCTCAAAACAAGTTCTCAATTATTGACATTCTCAGAAATACCTTTACTGTTTTATTTATCCTATTTTTTTCAGAATAAGGTTTTGTGATTCTTCCTTTTATATTTAAAGCTTTGGATTGTTCCAGTCAGTCATAAAGACCCCTGCAGTGTTCTCCAAATTTAGAAAAAGTGTTTACCTCTCTGAAGATAGTTTTAATGAAGTTATGTCTCCACAAGCGCCATGACAGATTATGAGGCACACTTGTAATTACTGGCCCCATTTACAAGCAATTCCCTTGTTCCTCTTAGACAATTCTCACTTCAGGTGCATACAAGATCATCCCCTCCTTCCTGTCTCCCTACCCCTTTAACAAAACTGACTGCTAAGGTACCCACTGTGACACGTGCATTGTGCTTACTTGGTAATGGATTCTTGGATTCTTTTTCCCTGGACTGTGCACACAAGGCCTGTGCCCCTCCCAGTGTCTGGTAGCTAGTCCCAAGTCTGGCAATTGGTAAGGTCTGAGTGTTTGTTGAATGACTATGTGAATGAATAAAAAGCCTGGCAGCACTGGCAATGTTCTTACTTTGTTCAGCAACTCTTCCTCTCATGGGCAGAGCAAAAGCAAAGTTCAAAGCAGAGTCATTGACTGTAAGGTCTGAATTAATGGAGTCTAAATGAATAAATTTTCTGATACTTTCTTACATATCCATAAGATATTCTAGCAATTGTTGTATATAATCCCCACTTATATTTGCATATATATATATGCATATCTGCAGAACAATTGATACCCAACAAAATCTAGAGGCCTAAGATTAGACACTTGGGGCCTCCTTTCCCTCAAATTTTAAATGAGGGGAGGTACATCTCACTGTTTCTAGGCGAATATGACTGCAAGCAACAGAACACATGCCAACGAGGCCCATTTTTGGTGGGGCTTTTCTTCTTTTTGGCAATACATAGGGTTAGTATATGGCTGCCAAAATCTAGAGCCCTTCAACTCTGTGCCAAACTTTGTCAACTTCAAGAATTGCCTATTAGAACAATTTCCAGGAGATGGGTTTTAGTCCAACTCAAGACGGTTTCTTAGATGTTATCAACATTCTCGCTCTTCCAATGGTCAGAAAAATAAGCCACAGAGTCTCCCTAAAAGTCCACATGACCTATTTCTTTCTATCTTTCTTTCTTTCTTTTCTTTTCTTTCTTTTTTTCGACTGAATGAAGCTGAAATTCCAGAGATAAAGAATTTAGACCAGGGCACATATGTGACTGTGTATCTTCATGAATCAAATTATGCAAAACACATGCAATTACCCATACTACCTACTTGAATAAAAGGAGACTTTTCTCTCCCCAAGACACAATACCATCTAAAATCTACTTTTCTTGGCCAATTAGGTTGCCCATCCATCTCCAGCCATTGGTATGTGTTCAAACTGGTGTAATGGTTCTACAAAGGCTGCTCCTAAAGGGTCCCCAAATTCATATTTAATCTAGAGATAAGTGCAGCAATCAATCTTTCCCAGGGTCTAAGAGAGCTATTGTATTCCACCCGATGACGTAACACGTGCAACTATTGTTATGGCTTTCTGCCCTAATGACTCAAAATGAACATTGTTAGACAATCCAACCTGGCAGGGGCATCATCAAGAGAAGGAAAGCACGTCAGGGAGTGGGTTGTTACTTGAGAGTTTTTTCCCTAAGGTTTAGGGAGCAGCTGTCACTGGGGCTATTACATCATGCAGATATCGTATTAATACAAAACACTGCAAAGGCTGTCTCTAAAGAGAGGGGCTACAGACTAGACTAAAAAAGCCTGGGAAATCTAGCCCGTGTCTGTAGAGCTTCCATTCTCTGTCTGTTCAGGTGAGTTTGGCTTCAGCACATTTTGCTGAAAAAAAAATGATTGACACCACTGCCTCTGTCTTACTCTTCACCAATTTCAGGGAAAAAAAATTAATAGAACGCAGGGCGAGATGCCAATAGAATAGGATGTGGTCATTTAATGAATTGGATCAAGGCTAGACTACAAATGGAGGGGAGAATTGGGTAAAGGACTCAGCTCAGCACAATGCGCCCAGGCACCACATCCTGGAATGCTAAGGGAAGTGTGTACATCTACGGCCGAGGCCTGCCAGGAGGCAGTGGCCACTTCCAAGTCCAGAGCAGACACAGCAGCACCAAATCACAGCAGATCACCAGGATCACTGCTGTCACCGAGGGCTGGCAACAGAAAGAAAGCTGCCAGTTTGGAAAGAGGGCATCTGCCCCATTTAAAGGACAGAACATGCGTCTTGGCTCTCTCTCCAAGAGAAGGGGAAAAGTCCCAAACAAAATAAAAGGGGAATGGCAGTATGAGTTTTCAGGTGGATGATCTTGAGTCCAGCAACAGTAGGAGAGCTCTTCTGTCCAGCCTTGGAAATGACTCCAGGAGGCCTGTGCAGAATTGGCCCTTCAGGTGGATGGAAAGAGAACCAGACTGCAGCTGACCCAGAGACACTGAGCTTGAGGGAGCTTGAGGGATGGGATGAGAACCCACAGGCGGGCACCTTGGGTGAGAACACTCATGCTCTGGCCCCCTCTTACATCTGCCACCAATCGGGAAACATTGACAGCTCTCTTGGAGACACCTGGGATTTGGCTATGTGCAGAAGTGGGACTGTAACCCAGAATTTTTATTTTTTTAGTTTTTTTAATTTTTATTTATTTATTTATTTCTCCCCCCTCCCCGGTTGTCTGTTCTCTGTGTCTATTTGCTGCGTCTTTTTCTTTTGTCCACTTCCGTTGTTGTCAGTGGCATGGGAATCTGTGTTTCTTTTTGTTGCGTCATCTTGTTGTGTCAGCTCTTCGTGTGTGCGGCGCCATTCCTGGGCAGGCTGTACTTTCTTTCGTGCTGGGCAGCTCTCCTTATGGGGCGCACTCCTCGCGCGTGGGGCTCCCCTACATGGGGGACACCCCTGCATGGCATGGCACTCCTTGCCCGCATCAGCACTGCGCACGGGCCAGCTCCACACGGGTCAAGGAGACCCAGGATTTGAACCACGAACCTCTCATGTAGTAGACAGACGCCCTAACAACTGGGCCAAGTCTCCCGCCCCTGTAACCCAGAATTCACTCCATAAAATTCCAAAGTCTGGGAGAAAGTGCTGCTAGAAAGCCTGTCATCCCCCTCCTTTGCTTTTCTACCTCCACTCCCCGGAACAGGAGGTCACTGTCCTGGGCCACAGTAACCCCCTCCTTTCAGGTTCATCCTGACGCCTATGCTGATTGGGTCACAGGAGCTTGGGGTTAGGCAGGCTTCATTGATCCCGCCATTCATCCAGTCAACAAACGTTGATTGAGGACTTCTGTGTGCCAGGCCCTGAGCTGGGCATCAGAGATAAAACAGTGAGCAAAGCCAGGCAAAGGTCTGCTGCCTCCATGGAGTTTAGGGACTTGATGTCTGTTTGTTTTCTTGGGGGGGAGGGGAATTAGCAGAGAGGTGCTAATTAAATACATACAGATAAACTATATAATCAAATGGCACATAGTATTTATAAAATGTATTGGAAGGCTTTGAATTTTAGCTACAGGTGCCAACTTCCAAATCACTAGGGCCTTCCATTGCTGCCAAATCTGCCAGCTCTAATGTGGCTGAGGCAGCTGAGCTCTAGGGTCACAGTGAACCTTTTTGACTTGTTCACAGTAGTCTGGTAGCAGCAGAAGCAAAGGTCTGCAGGTTGAAATTACAGAGTGTATTGAGACAATGTTGGATAGTCTGGGCTACAGCTCTTGGTAGATAAAAGATTACAAATGTATCTGCTTGTTTGCAGATTAAAAATAGCTGAATATCAGTCATTTCATTTGGTTCAAACCAATACATAGGGCCAAATTATGAAAGGCCTGTGAGCCATGCTAAAGGACTGACTGTTCAGCCCACAAACCACAGAGAGTCATGCCTAATTCTAAGGAAAACTATAGTCAATGTGCCATGGATTTTAGATGATAACTCTACCAAAAACTGAAGGAAACTCTGGAATAGCAGGTGAATGAATGAAAGGAAGAGGACCAGGCAGGTCTTGTGGTAGACCATTCTATCATTCCTAATTATTTACTCTTTACTTCTCTGTAAGAGGAGTTGATATCCCCTTTCATTGCAGGTTATTTGCAGGGCCTTCCTATAGGAAGAGTATACGCCACTATTCCATTGTCAGCCTTGCCCATGTGATCTGCTTTGGCCAATGATATGTGAGAGAAAGTGATGCATGCCTGCTGGAAGCGGGAGCTTTGAGAGCCACTGGGTGCTTTCACCAATTCTTTTCCCTATGCTATGAAAACGTCATGTTCCAAAACAGAGGCTGCTCCTTCAATGTGGATCCTTGAGTGAAGAAAACATGTGGAGGAGAAATACAGCTAGGTAATGGTGCCCAGTTGTTTGGTCAAGCAAGAATTGGGCTAATTGTAACACAAGGGCATTTCATGGACTTTAGTCCTCGGTGACTGCATAGGTGGCTGGTTACATCTTCAATCAACTGAGGAGCTTGCCATCAGTAATGAGTGATGTCTCATCCAATCAGTTGAAGGTCTTAAAAGGGGAAGTGATTTCAGCATTCAGAGAGAATTTCCATCTCTACTTCAGATGCAGCCAGCATCTCCTGGGGAACTCATCAAGGGCCTTCATCAGAGCCCTGGGGAATTTGGACTTGTACATACCCATGTTTGCATGAGACAATGTTATAAAATCTCATACTATTTACAGATCTCTCCTGTCGGTTCTGTTTCCCTAGAGAACTGTGACTACTACGCAGTGTTACGCAGTCAGTAAATAAGTGAGACTAGGACCCAGGTCTGTTTGTCTCCAAAGCCCATGCTTTTAATCTCTCTCAATACTTGTTGATGGTAGAAAAAGTACATGAAAACAAGTGGAAAGGATAAAAGAAAAATCACAACCAACTAGAGCATTATGATGCATTTCTCTTTAAAGCCTGGTATGTGTATAATTTTTGGACCTTTTGCACAGTTCAAACATGCTCTTCTATCCTCAGTACTTTCACTTCTATGGCATCTGTATCCTGAGTTTTTCTACTACCTGGGATGGCTGCAGGAATGCCTTCTTTCAGAAGTAATTAGGACCAAATTTTCAGAAAAGCAAACAGATTAACTGAGATGATTTGATTATCAAATGCTGTGACTGAGCCACACTCTGGGCCCCAGGCTACCTAGGCCCCTGAACTCCAGACCTTTCTCCCCTGTCTTCAGCCTGATTGAATGCTGTGGTGCAAACCCTCATAGGCTGACCGTTTGTGTAGGCACAGAACATGAGCCACCTAATGCAGTGGGCAGTCGCCTGTTTCCATCTAACCACTGTCCTCCCCCTTGACCCTCTGTTAGGACAGTAGGTCTCTCCTTCCTGTTGCACTGAGAGCCTGTGACTCCTGTGATACCCATCCTGCTCCACAATTGGCCTGGCCAGGCAAGCTCTCACCTGCAGGCCTCTAGTTACCAGTTTTCTCAGAAGCCCCAACTGTTTCTTGTCTTTTTCTCTGACCCAGTGGTGAGCCTCCCAAATAGCCACCCTCTCAGGAGGTGAAATAATTGATAAGTTTCCCATGAGCAACTCCAAGGCTTCATGCTTGTGGGGTTCATCAACCATCGGTAAGGTGGTCATGAGTATTAAATAAGAAAATCCACACTCAAAGCTTATTAAGGTGCTCTAACTATACAGTATATGGTCAATAACTCTTAGATTTACTATTTATTATGATTTTGAAAAGGTGTTTGAAGGCTAGTGCCCTTCCTTCCCCTCCCTTATGTACTTTTCACTCTTCAGAACTGCGCCCACCATGCAGAATTGGAAAATCTGCCAAGATGGTATGAGTCCTGCAATAGTCACTCTCATCTCAGTTAAGGGAACTTCAGTTCTTCCCTTTGCCCAGAGCCTTAGTGTCAACTTTACCTAATGAGCTTCCCCTCCCCTCTCGCCCCTACAAAGCACACCCAGAAGTGAACCACTGCACACTGCCCCACTGCCCCCACCTGGACTGGCCTGCCATCTTGTCTTGCCTAGATTACTGCAGTGACCTCCTAACGGGCCTCCCTGCTCTGCCTTTCCTCCTGGAGCCTTTCCTCAACACAGCGGCCAAGGATTCTGTTAAAACGCCACATTGGAACAATTCACATCTCTGTTCAGAATCTTCCCAAAGGGCCCCCCATCTTAATCTGTTGAGCAAAAGTCATCCTAACGGCCATGAGTCCTGCAGGACTGGACTCACTCTTCCTACCACCCTGGTCCCCCAGACCCACCACAGGATCTTTGCATTTGCTGTCCCCCCTGCCTAGAATGCTCTGGAGTTCCCCAGGCGGTCCTTGGCTGGCTCACTCCCTGCACCCTTTGTTCAAATCTCACCTTCTCTGAGAAGTCTCTCCTTATCTAACAATCCCCAACCTCAACAGCTCATGTTCCCTTTCTTAACTTTTTTCCTCAACACTTATCACAATCAAAATACTATCTGGGGAAGCAGATTTGGCCCAGTGGTTAGGGCGTCCGCCTACCACATGGGAGGTCCGTGGTTCAAACCCCAAGCCTCCTTGACCTGTGTGGAGCTGGCCCATGCGCAGTGCTGATGCGCGCAAGGAGTGCAGTACCACACAGGGGTGTCCCCCGCATAGGGTAGCCCCATGTGCAAGGAGTGCGCCCCATAAGGAGAGCTGCCCAGCGCGAATGAAAGTGCAGCCTGCCCAAGAATGGCGCCGCACACACAGAGAGCTGATGCAACAGAGAGGAACACAGATTCCTGGTGCTGCTGATTAGGATAGAAGTGGTCACAGAAGAGCATGCAGCGAATGGACACAGAGAGCAGACAACTGGGGGAGGGGGGAAAGAAATTAAAAAAAAAAATACTGTCTGCTAAGTTGAACCATACAAAATTGTCAACTTTCAAACTTCTTTGACCTACAAAAATCACAATTTCATATGGGTCAACCTAACATGCATCTTACTTGGCTTGTTGATTCTCTTTCTCCCCTTCTAGAACATCAGTCCCATGAGGGCAGGGATGTTTGTCTTGGTCACTGTATTCCCAGCATGACACAAAGAGGGCCTAGCACAAAGTAGGCCTTCAGTCAATAGTTATCCAATGAATAAAAGAATGTGGCCCAGTGCTCCTGTTTCAATTAAAAAAAAAAATCAAAGTGCTGACAGGTGCTCCTGGGAAAAGCAATTTTGGTTCAAAGTGTCCTGGGCTTCTTGAAAGTACATAGGGAAAAACTTTAACTGTATTTTTCAGTTCACTGAACACCCAGGATATACTAAAAGGAGTGGGAATTACAGAGGGAAAGGAGACAGCATTTGTGTCTATACTTATCCAATTTTCAATTCTTGTCATTTTAGTCTCCCCCCTACCCACTTTGGGTTGCTACCCCTGCCTGTTGCCCAAAGCATTCTAACCAGAAGACCCATAATCATAATCTTTTCAGAAAACATCCTTCTGGCTGCCCAGTTTAAGTTCAGAGCAGTAATTAACCCCACAGCCGTTTGAGACATGGATCACCCACATTTAACACACTTTTAATCTTATACACATGGTCTTAAACCAGGCTGGGTGAAACACCGTCCTTACTTTAGGGAAAGAGAAGACAATGGGACATAACCGCAAAGTCCCCAGTAGTCCCAGAACCACCTAGCAGGGTTGGGAAGAAAGCCCACGGGAGCTCATGCAATGAGGCTTTGTGTCAACATTGGTTCTTCTAGCAAGTCCAGATGAATTCCACAGCCCAAGCTCAGAGCCCAGCATGCAGTTAAACATTGGGGAAATAACATTCCCCACGCTGTGGCTTGGAGCAGGATGACAAAGCACTCAGGGACTCTGCGCCCCTGTGGTCTTACATCAATTTTACGATGCTGTGGCGTTCACCTTTTCCTCCGCTCTCCTGTTACTGTGGTTTGGTTCTCCCGGCCCTGCTCCCTCAGGTGCCCCAGTGGTTTTCCGTGGATGTGGTTTTCAGGGGGTGATGTCCTGCTGCTTTGCCGCTTTGGCTTTGTGGGGCCAGACCCTTGGAGGCCATTCCTGTCCTCCAGGCCTTCCACCTGCAGTCTGGGGCACAGCCAGCAGGTAAAAGCAGAGTGCCACCTGGCCCAGGCGGGAGACCTAGACAGCCTGTCCTCAGCCTTGGCTGACCATGAGGGACCTGATATGCCTGTCTAGTCAATTTGCTTTATTGCACATTTATAAGGAAAGCCCTTTGTCAAAATAATAAGCCATTAGTATTAACTAATTACTAATATTTATCTTAACATGTTTAAGAGACTAGCACATTTTACAAGTTTTAGAGACATAAAGTAAATGTCCAAGCCTAATTTGCATTCTTGTGTCATTAAATTTTAAATTGTAATAGGCCACTGCTTACACCAACACTGATTCTAACTCCCAGGTCTAACCAGAAAACACATTTTAATTTGATGGACATTTTGGGAGCATCTGTAGCTTCTGGAAGCCTTTCCACAGCTGAAGAAGGCATCCAGCTGTACCCAAAGTTCCCACATAGGTTCCCTGGCCTTTAATCTCCTTAGTCAGCTTTCAAGCCACTGAACTTCAGAGGAAAGGCCTTCTCTGTCTTTAATGCGCTATTCCTTCTTTCCTTCTTCCCTCTGATGATGGGGGGAGGGGAGAAGGAATAAAAGAGAGGATGAGACAGAGAGAGCAAGGAGAAAGACAATGCCTTCCCCAGGCTTGACCAGATAAACGTAATCAGGAAAATATTTGCCCTTTCTAAACTATGAGAGTTGTAGCAGTAGACAATTAGGTAAGAGCCCAGTCCAACTTTTCCTTGCCAGCCTCTCCCAGTGTCAAGATGAGCTGCTTTATTCTGTGTGAGGCAGGGGTAGCCCCTTTTCCCTCCCCAGGGCAGTCTGGTACCAAGTATAACTTACATCTTTCACCTGTCTTCCTGCAGAGGAGAGATGGGCACGTGGCTTGTACAGCAGTGGGGCAGGGGGGAGGATGAGGAAGTCACCTTGGGGGGCAGAGCTGGGCAAGAGGGGCCCCTGACCAGGGCCTCTGCTCTGAGGGCCTCGCTGAACACTGACGGATACATACATATTTTTTAAAATTTTATGGCTTATAGGAAAGATTTTTGAGTTTACTGATGAACCAAATTAACTGGAATTACAAGAAGGTCACAGGAGTCAAACTGACCTTCCATTATCCTCTTGTCCTAGGCCCTGGAAATGACAGGAGCAGGCCTATCTGTGCCCCATGAGGAGAGGATAGGGGAAAAAACTGAGGGAGAGGTTGTCATGGAGAGGACTGAGGAACAAGGAAATAGTTGCTGTACTTCCTCAGGCACAAAGTGGGACTGAGGGTGGAATAGGCTTAGGGAGAGAAGGTGGCCACTGTCTCAGTGGTGGAGGACAGAAGCCACGAGCAAGTGCAATGGGACCAAAGCAGGTTCACTGGGAACATCCACGCGGAGTTGTAAAAGCGGGGGCACCTATGAGCAGACAGTTCTGCTGTACATGAAAAAACAGGCACACATCACCGACGTGCCTCCTGGAGGGGTAGAAGGGGCTGGCTAAAGGGCAAGCCATTCAATGGCCAGTCAGACCTGGTGTAAATACTGGCTCCAGTAGTCAATAATCCCAGAGATTATGAGCTAGAGCTGGTGAGCTTGGACTGAAACTCTCTCTTAGACTCCTCATTATACCCATACCATAGGACAGCTGGAAGAAGAAAATGAGAAACCACAAGCAGAATGATAACACAGTATCTGATGTAGAGCAAATACACACAAATGTTAGATATTCGCACTATAGCTGGAAGGAGCATTGGCTTTAGCTTTAGCGTTAGTACAGTAGGAATTTTACTGTGGATGTGATTCCATTTGGCTGGTGGAGCTTGAAGAAACATTGTGCATATTTAAGACTTCCTTAGCCCCATCTTTTCTGGAACTGTCTTGCTGTGATTTACCTCTAGCTTAAAGGGCTAGTCTCCCTCCTCTCTGTCCCCCTCTTACCTCAAGGACATGTAAAGACATATTAAAGCAGCAGCAGCAGTATGCAGCTTCTTATAAAGGAACATGTGCTTTCTCCACAGGGACAGGGGACCCTGCCAGGCAGAAGTACTTGGCACCCTTTGGCTCACATCTGCTGTCAACGTTCCATGACCTGGAAGAGGATGGCCACTTAGCACTGAGGACACGGGGCTTCAGTGTGGCATCTGCAGGCCTGCCTGCTGGAAGGCAGAACTGGACCCAGCTAGAGCAGGAAACAGCTGCAGCTGTGTTCACAGTGAAACTGTAATTTCATGGGTGCTCTACAGACAGGCGTAACGATGGGTGTCCTTACGCCACACCCTGGGACTGACCTTCCGGTCCTTGGCTGCAGGGCCATCTCTGGATGGAAGTCCAGCAGCTAAGCGGGCACAGGCACCCACCCAGAATGGCAGAAGGGAGGGAAATCGAGGCTTTGAGTCTAATCTAAATTTATTAATGGTAGGTCTCCAGCTCTACTGGAAATGTGGCTCATTACCCAGAAAGCCAAATTTGTGCAAGTTAATTTACAACTTGAAGACGTAATGTTATGGAGTAATCTAGACTTTGATTTATAGTAAATTTCCTCCTGGCATGAATTTTTATACACCGGGCTTTAGCTGATCCCCTTAACCGACAAATAATGCTCAGCAATTATACACTATCAGGCAAACATGTTGTAACATACACTTTTACCCTTAATCCTGTATATAAATTTTACTTTTTACACTTGTGTGGCTTTCTTCCACATGTGAATTTCAGAATACTATGCCCATTTAGTGTACTGTTTATCATGGTGAAATGTGACATAATTGACTATTTCCTATATGAGGCAACATTTTTAAAATAACTTTTGTGGGGTTTATTTATTTTTATTTTTAAGAGAAACAAAACCGTCAGGGCATAGGAAATTTCCTTGATGGTGTTTCACATCTGATTAGGTGAGATTATTAATGCTTACTGATGGGAAATATGAGCCTCTTTCAAAGAAATAAATCCAAATATTTGTGAAGAAAAGAAAAAAACATATTTAAAGTTTTCACAAAGGGATTTCATTAAACTAGTACACATTAGTGTGTAATCCTAAGGCATAACTAAATAAATATGTTTGCATGTGTATATGCACGCAAGATTAGTCAAGTACAACATTCCTTAAATCCTAAGATGGCTACTGATGGTGATAACGCAGAGAAAATAAATTCTTCTGGAAATTTGGTTCAGAGTGGTGATGGTGAGAAGAAGGAGGAAAAGAAGGGGAATGATGATGAGGTGGAGAAGAAATAATTGTTAAATGCCCCCTGTGCTTCATGGGCTATGCTAGACCTAAAGCCCAGGTTATTTTATTTCTCAATTTTATTTTTAAAATCTTGGCACTGGGGGGACCTTTCAAAAGAATTGAAACCCAGACACCACCAAGGACAAAACAGACATACGTAATTGTAACAATTCTGCACGGCAAAACCAAACAACTACCATAATAACTCAAAACAAATAACACCAAAAGACCCCACATAACCCAAGCCATAGCAAGTAACAATCAGGGCAGCATGCTTCAGATGAAGAATTCGCGTTGATAATATGACACATTAATAAGAAAAGCTCAACTGCCCATCAGGAACATGAACAAACCACTGATGAGAGGCATAAAAATGATTGAGAGAAAAAATGTTCATTTACACCAATAATAAGGAAAATGAAAAGTAAAGTAAAAAACAAAAGGTGGGGGATAAATAAAACATTAATAAATAATTACAAAATGACCAACAGGCAAGAGAAAGTAAAGCTAAAGAATGAATGAAGGGAAGCAGACTTGGCCCAGTGGTTAGGGCGTCCGTCTACCACATGGGAGGTCCGCGGTTCAAACCCCAGGCCTCCTTGACTCGTGTGGAGCTGGCCCACACTCAGTGCTGATGCACACAAGGAGTGCCGTGCCACGCAGGAGTGTCCCCCGCGTAGGGGAGCCCCACGCGCAAGGAGTGCGCCCCATAAGGAGAGCTGACCAGCGTGAAAGAATGTGCAGCCTGCCTAAGAATGGCGCCGCCCCCATGGAGAGTTGACACAACAAGATGACGCAACAAAAAGAAACACAGATACCCGTGCCGCTGACAACAACAGAAACAGACAAAGGAGAAGATGCAGCAAATAGACACGAGAACAGACAACTGAGGTGGGGGGGGGGAGGGAAGGGGAGAGAAATGAATAAATAAATCTTAAAAAAAAAAGAATTAATGAAGACAACAGATAAATATATGTGCATGAAATGGATAATAGTTTAGGAAAATAATAAAATTGATTGACAAGCTAAGATTCAAAAAGCCAAAAATCATGAAAATTGAAAATGTTGCCAGATAATTATCTCCAAAAATGGCTCTGAGTTTGAACCACTCAACAGAAGAGTACACTCACACATTTAAGAAGAGACTTTATTTTTCATTTATTTTTCTGTCTCTTAATGAGTCCTGAGAATATAGTTTGCTTCACAATTTAATTTTCAAGGCTGCCAGAGTTTGGATAAAATAAGAAATTGTAGGCATAATTCCACTTGTGACTAGGATGTAAAACCATAAGCCATACATTTCACAAAGAAAATCCAGTAGCACATTAAAAAATAATAATATACCATGGCCAAGTGGGGCTTATGTAAGGAGAATAAGGATGGTTCATTCAACATTAGGAATTCCATAATATAACTCATCACATTAAGTCAAGATAGACAAATATATATGTGACCATCCAAATAAATGCTTCTAAATCAGGGGTACACATCAGAATCATAGGACTGATTCTACTGCAGCAAATTTTGTTGCAGTATCCAGAGCAAGCCCTAATATATATTTTTAAAATGCTTTTTGGGTAGTTCTTATGCATATCTCTGTTTGAGAACTACTGATTTAGAAAAATACTTAAGAGCATGGATAAAAAGTCAACAATTCCTGATAAAAATCACAGGAAACTAAGATTAAGAACATACTCTTTTAGCAAAGAAGCATGACAAGTAAACATAATAGTGGTGAACTACTGGCAACATTCCTATGAAAACCAGGAGCAAGTCAAGGATACCCACCATAAACATTAGTATTTAGCATTGTTCTGGATATTGTAACTAAAGCAACAAGAAAAGAAAAAAAAAATAGTTATCTAAAAGCCCAATTGTGATTATTTACAGATTAGATGACCATCTCTTCAGAAAGCACAAAAGTCAACTGAAAACCTACTTGAACTAATAAAATAATTCAGAAAGGTGACAGGTTAAAAAAACTAACCAGCTCTCCTATAATCTGCACTACCAATTCAAAATGATAATGAGAAAGTTGCCATTCATAATAAGTGCATAAAACATAGCTTAGCACGGTTAAAAGGCAGAAATGTTAGATGAAACTGTCATTACACAAACAATGACCTTAAGTTAAATCACAGACTATAGTTAATAGTACAACCATAACAATGTATTTTCATCAATTATAACAAAGGTACCAATCCAATACAAGGTGTTAATAATAGACAGTATAGGAGAATCCTGTATTTTATGCAAGATTGTTCTGTAAACCTACAACTTTTCTAATAAAAAATTAAAAATCAATTATGAGTTCCAACTTTATAAATACTAAAATAGGAATATTAGAATTAAAGGAATACAGTATAAGAATATAAATAACACAACAGATAAGAGATTATTTTGGTCATAACAGTTACTATTTAATGAGTGCCTATGTGCCAGTCTTTTTGTGGAAATGAGTGTTTTATGTGTATTATTTAATTTCCTATTCCCAACAATCTACTACCATGTGGTATATGCCAGTATCCATTTTATCGATGCACCTTTTGCCCAAGATCACAGGTGGCAAGTCCTGGATTCAAATACAACCAAATCTGCCATGCTCCCAACCACAAACAAACTCTATGGCAAATATTTCCTTCCAGGAACAGGAGCATCTTGTTCTGTAGTCCTGTGTTTTGTGTCCAGTAAGCAATACACCAAGAAAATCTCAGCGTTTTCAAACCTTTCCACATCACTATCTGCTAAAGCATGCTAAGTGCAGAACAACAACACAGGCCTTTGAAAGAAGCCACTGGTGAAGTCCGGGGGCTCAGCTTGTGGTATGTCACCCAACGTACTGGGGCCCTCTGTCGCGGATGTTGTTTTGGGCTCTTGCCAAAGACTTTGTGTGAGACCTTCGACAAGGAAGTCTGACTTTGCTGTGCTGACGGCTCTGTCAACACTCAAAATAACGCTGAGGCAGCCAGTATAGAGCCCAGGGAGCGATGTCCAGGGCCATGACATTTTGCAGAGGACATCCCATATTCATCAGTGTTTCCAGTTTAGACTTGCCCTTGGACATCTTCCAGAGTCCTTCATGTGAGACCAAAAGCAACACTTGAACTGTTGGCAGAAGACACACTGACTTGGGAGGGAGTGAGACTCTACATCCTAAAACCACAGACCCTCCCCCCAGTCCCACTCTCCTGAGTATGTGCTTGGGAGACATTCCCGGATGTGCTCAGATGACCCTAATGGAAGTCTGGGGGAAGAGCCATTTGTTGTCTGTGAATTTTCAAGTTCATATAATGCACTCATTTAATTTTTAAACATTACTTTTGTCATGCCTCTTCTCCCAGAAAGTCTGAGGAGACAAAGTAGTCCTTATATAGAAAGGAAGAGGCATGCAAAGTATGAAGGACCAGAGTGGAAAAGCAGCTGTATTTATTTCCACACGGTTGTCCTGTAAGATGGGAAAGGCTGAGATGTAGGGACAGAAGGAGCCCTAGGGGACATCTCACCAGCCCTCTATGCTCAGGCTGTACAACACAGATGTCCCTGGACTATCAGAGAGAGGTATCCTATAGTGGCCCCCACTGTGCACTTGGACATTCATTGGTAATTTTAAGGCCTTCTCACACATCAGCTGGGATTCCTTGACTTTCCATCTTTCTAGGAGAGGCAGCCCATGGAGGAAGTTTTGCATGTGTCTGGGGTTTTACCTACGGGATGACACCAGTATTTTCCTGTGTGCTTTGTTACTCAGTCCCATTGGTTTAGTTGTTTATCCCAACTCCCCACATCTTCATTCCCCCCACCCCACCCCTGCATTCTTTTGTATTTCAGCAAAAGGCACCATCATCTGAACATTTAATCAGACCAGAAACCTTTGAATTCTCTTTCTTACCCACCAGATTCACTCCGTTTGCTCCTGAATCAGCACCCTTCTCTCCATTTCCATAAGGTAGGCTGCCATCACCTCTCAAGTCACAGCCTGATAAGTTCCTGATTGGCTATCCTATTTTTATCCATTTATTCAGCAAATATTGAATCCCTAATGTGTGCCAGGGACTACTATAGGTGCTAGGAACACAGCAGTAAAACAAAAACAAACAAAGCATCAGGGGAAATGGAATTGGGGGGTTGACGAGGATGGAGTTATTATTATGAACAGGGTGTTCAGGAGAGACCTCTGATAAAATAACACAGACTCTTACACTCATGCCCTCTCCAAGCTTCCCTTCTCCCTTCACACACAGCAGCCAGGACCATCTTCTGAAGATGCTAATCAGATCAAGTCCCTTTTCTAATTGGAAACCTTCACAGAATCTCTGAATAATATTCACCAGGTTTGTTTGTTTCTTTTTTGTTCACTCTAAATAAAAGCGCCTACTGTGTACCAGGAGCTTGAGTGCAAAACCCAAGTGGGACTCCACATTTCATTGCTGAATTCCATCCTCCCAACTAGCCCATCAGCTCTCTTCTATAGTTCTAATCTGTCCACAGCTATTCTTATGCTATTGTATATATTGCTGACACCCAGTAAATATAATGAAAGACAGATGTCATGTATGTTAACATGACAGGATGATGCTCCTAAGACAGCTAAAATATTGCATATTGTGCCATTGTGACCACAGTAACAACAATAGTAAATGCCGCCATTTAGTGAGCACTAGGTTAACTGTTTTCTCCTGTTTTCTCATTTAATCCTCACTCCAACCCTATGAGGTGGGGTAAAGTTTCCAAAAGGGTAAGGTGAGGTTCAGTAGATAGTAAATGGCAGAGCCAGAGTTCACTTCTCAGGCTCTCAAACTCCAAAGCCAGAAGCTGCTGGCTGGTATGGCCAGTTGCAACAGAGGCTATAAAATGTGGCCCATCCCTGGCATTGTACCCGAAAGTGTGCCAGGCTGAGGGCCACATTTCAAATAATCCTAATCAAATGTCACCTGGAGGGATGCCATGGATATGCACCAAAGTTTGAAATGAAGGATCTATGTTTTCACAAATACCTGCATTTTGCATAGCAGAAGCATGAAGAATAGAACAGAGTAGGTGCTGTGCTGTGCTGGCTGACACCTGGGTTCAAATGCCAACTTGGCCCCTCCCTGGATGAATAATTGGTCTGGGCCTCAGTTTCCCCATGGTTAATAAGAAGCAAATATTTATAGCACCCAGATCACAGGTCTAAGGTAAGGACTAACAGAGATAATTCCAGGTAAGCATGTAGCTTGATGCCTAGATTACATTTTTTTAAAAAAACCATTGTATAAATAAACACTGTTTTTCTTAATCTGACAGTCTCCCTATTACTGTTATGTTTACTAGTGTTGGGCTGATTCAATATCAAATAATTAGAAATGCAGAATTTATGTGGTGAATTATTCTGCCCTTTCCCCTAGAATAAAAAAAAATTTTTTTGCTGATGTCATTTTAAAATACCAATATTATTTAAAAGCGAAATTCAAAGATCGACGGCATGCTTTCCATGTGCCTATCACTTGGGCTTTATAAAGTTGGAGAATGCCCATGCTTGAGAATACAGTAAAAACAGGCATCTTGGGTGACAAGGCCTCATTACTGGCCTCTTCAGTTAAAAATGTGATGACCTCCAAAAACACATTCCCAGTTTTGGAAGCCGTGGGTACTAATTTAGAGACGGGACAATAAGACATAGGCTAGTTGTCAAATACCCAAAACAGCATTGGCTTGGCTTCCATGACGCCCCTGTGTCTTTTGCCCCTGACTACCACAGGTTAACTATTTCATGCCCTAAAATTAGAAAGATTAAAATAAAGTAACTTCACATTGGTTAGGATATTATCTTAAATCTGAAAGATTTCATTTGAGAGCAGGGAAGAATACTTGTTAAAGCAGGTACAGTCCATTTTGATCAGACAGAAATGGGTCATAACCTTGAGAAATAAATCCTCAGAGATCATTTAAAAAGAAGCAAAATCCTTTGCTTTATGGGGTCATACATGTATTCTACTTTAACAACTCTGATTTCTCTTCCCCAACTTTGTGATTTTCCCTTTATCTCTAAGAGGGAATCTCTAAGTGATTCATTTTACAGAAGGTTTAATACTTACAGATAGTCCACAGAAGTTCATTTTTCTCCAGCTTCTCTAAAAAACAGAGAGTTTCAAATGTTTTTATAGAGTTTGCCAGGTTTCTTCATTTGGCCGCCAATGTATGGAAAACAAAACAAAACAAAACAAAACAAAACAAAATGGCTGCCTGGTGAGGTCACAGGGCCCAAGCCAGCAATTGTAAGAGCAGGACACTGAGAGACTTTGAAGTACTTCATTGGAACTCGGAAATTATGTCGGGAGATAAAAAAGCCTCAGGATGGCGTATTCATTGTTTTGAATACCTCTTCTAACATGACTGCCTTGGAGAGCTTCCCTCATCCTTTACTTTTTACAGTCTACTATTCCCTTTCCTACCACATTTTTTTCTGGATTCCACTCAATATAATAAATCCACACAGATCACAGTAATGTGGCTGAAATCTTCCTTGGTTTTTAATTGTCTTTCAAGCACTCTCCACATAAAGACAACCGGGAAACATCTCTTTGTCTCTTGGTATCTGGCAATAGTTAGTTCTTTGCACTTAGCTGGGTGGAAGTTGCTGCCAAAGCTATAGTTTCCATAAGTGCTAACAAAGGAAAGAACTGCTTATTTAGGCTTTTGTTACATATGATTTAGCACCTACCCTATGTGAAGAATTTTCCATAAAAGAGAGTAGGACAGTTACGAAGGATATTTAAAGAATAACCAAAGAGTCCACGAAGGGAGGGAGCCATTGTGCAATGCCATGGCAGGTTCAGAAAGGGTAAAAGAGGCAATTACAAGCTTCAGGAAAGCTTTTTTGGGAGAGAAGTCATTTGAGTTAGGTCTTGAAGGGGTAGTAGGATTGTTATAGAAGGTAGGGGAAGAGCATTTGACCCAAAGACAGTGACTATAGGAGCTACCTGGAGGTGGGATCCTTCAAGGTGTACAAGGAGAACCGCAAAATAGGTCTGAATCAGAAGACCTTCTTACTCCTCTTTCTTAGCATTCAAGTGATCAAAGAAGTGGGTCCCATAAATTACCCAGCACTGACCTTTGCCTTCCCAGCAAATCCTACTTCAAATTGTCCTAGAAAAGAGACACTGTTGCATTTATAAAGTTTCAAGCTATTGGTCACCGCATTTCTTATCTCCTTCTTTGGCTAACCTCCATTCCCCTTGCTATAATTTAAGCCTATTGCTTCTTCTTGCCTTCCAGGGTCCTAACTGTCTTCTTCCTTGCCCAATCCCCCCACCCCCTTTCAATGCCCTGCATTCTTCAACACTATTCTCCTCCACACTGTGGACCTCTCAGGTGGAGATGAAGGGTTGTCTGCTTCGTGCCAATGAAAAGGCAGTGAAAGACGCCTCTTGAGACCTGCACTGTCCACAACTTTTCATTAAATAATTCATTCATTCATGCATGCATTTATTCATTTATTCATGCCTAAATTGCTGTTAGCTTTTCAGCAATGCTTCTGTTTGGGGTTCATTCTCTTGGCTGTGTCTACACAAAGTCAGTTCTGCACCACCTTCTGCTTGCAGAGTTTGTTTTTCTCCTGCCCCACTGAGTTCAGGCTGATTGTTTCTGATCATTTCTTTAGTATATCAAGGTCACAGGGAATTCTAATCCTTTCCTTCAAGGTGCCGGCTACTTCTGAGTGGGTTGCATTCCAACTTGGTGGTTACAGAGACTTTGAAATCAGCCATGTGTTTAAAATATTGAACAAAGACTTAGATCTTGAACTGTGCATTTATCCTTTCACTTATTTGCTTACTTCTTGAATTGACTACAACTTATGGATCCTGCCTGTACATCTGTTTTAGATGTGGGGATTTTAAAAAATTCCTTCATCATTTGAATTAAACTCTTTATAGAATGCCACATACAGCCTGCAATATGCCAATATACAGTAGAACAATTATCTTTTCCTTTACAAATCTGATTAAAAATGAGCCAAAGCCAGTCTTTTTGTGGAATGTGGGTGCACAGTGGTGAGGTGGAGGGGTAGGCAATTCTTTTGAGAAAGTCAGAGCTTGGCTTGTCCATATACTTTCAGAAAAGATTACAGAGTTCTTTCGCAAGGAATCTAGTGCCATTCAAATTATCCAAATGCAGAAATAAAATAATAATTTAAAAAAGGATAAACAATAAATAAATAAAAATTTAAAACCCAAATTATTCAAATGCTCTCTTGAGCTCACTGAATTCATTGCAGATGGACAAGAGAGTTGGCTCTGGCTCTCCATCCTAGTTAGGCCTCACAATTAATTCTATGTGTGACTGAGTGTGTATGTGTGCATGAATCTCTCCTGTGGTCCTTGCCGATTATATATAGCCATGACCCTGTATGATGCTTACTATGAGTCAGACACTGTACCAAGTACTTCACGCAAGTGTCTCAAGCTTGTTGTATTGGGTTAAGTACTATTATTATCCCCACTTTAAAGATGAAGAAATTGAGACTAGGGAGGGTAAAATTATGTGAACCAAAGTCTGTTCAACTCCAGTGCTTGTTTTTTGACAAATACCTGCAAGTGCCATTCAGAACACATGTAGCTAAGCAAGAGTCCTCAGAAATGTAGGCTCCAGGCTTTGACTGTGGCTAGAAAAGAGGGGGAGTTGATGATCCCTACCCAAGCACAATGGTAGCATCTCCCCGGAGGGGTGAATAACAGAAAATGACACTGGCTGATGTCCAAAAGGAAAAGTCTACTCAGCTGATGCCCCAGGCTTAGGAAGTTCACTCCCAGGAAGAAATATAATGTTGTATGTCCATGCCCTGGAAGATAAATGGATGCAGCATGACTGGTGGGTCAGATGACCCTCATACCAGATCCCCTAATTACTATCTATATGACCTTAGACAAGGCACTTAGTATCCAGGAGCATCAATTTCTTCAGCTGTAAAATGAGAATAAGAAGGGTATATATGTGTCTCAATACCTAGTTGAGTTATTACCAGAAGTAGGTTAAGGGACGTGGACTTGGCCCAATGGATAGGGCGTCCGCCTACCACATGGGAGGTACGTGGTTCAAACCCCGGGCCTCCTTGACTGGTGTGGAGCTGGCCCACATGCAGTGCTGAGGCGCACAAGGAGTGCAGAGCCATGCAGGGGTGTCCCCCGCATAGGGGAGCTCCACGCTCAAGGAGTGTGCCCCATAAGAAGAGACACCCAGCATGAAGGAAAGTGCAGCCTGCCCAAAGAATGGCGTCGCACACACAGAGAGCTGACACAACAAGATGATGCAACAAAAAGAAACACAGATTCCTGGTGCCGCTGATGAAGGATAGAAGCAGTCACAGAAGAACACACAGAGAATGGACATGGAGAGCAGACAACGGGGGGATGGGGAGAGAAACAAACAAAAAAAAGAAGTAGGTTAAAAGTCTAGTGTCTGGCATCTAGTGGTTGCTAAAAGATAGCTACTTTTTAAAATGTTTTTAGCTGCACTTAACCATCTCCATTCATATAGAAGACTTGACTTGTCACCTTTATGATTCCTTACATGGCAGAATGTCATTATTAATTTTTATACATTTTATCTTATATCATATTTTTGTTTGTTTTATTTATTTAAAATGGGAAATAGATAAAGGGGAAATAAGATGCATTCTTCTATCCAGTTAATCTATACAGGCCCCAAATATATCTCCATTTATTCATCAGTGTACATTGGATATAATTTACCATTTCATATCTGTCAATACTGATCCTTTGTGCTCAAAAGAGCCTCAAGGTCAAATATTCTAGAGGAGATCAGAGCCCAAGTCCAATGAAGTCTCAAGGAAACTTGAGACTGGGTATTTTCCATTTCCTAGGACCTTTCAGTTCCTATGAGAAGAAATGCATGATCTAGAAGCCACTTCTCCATCCTTGAGGGAAATGTTGATGTGAACTCAGCCCATAGTCACCAGTATTATTGACTAGAAGCCAAGAGCCCATCCACCCTTGGAATACTTCCATTACATGAAACATGCAAAATAATCTAGACTCTTCCAGAAGCTTCCATAGTAGACTGACTAGAAGAAGGGAGAAGTGAGGATACATAACTAATTCCTCACATACTGAATTAAACTCAATCACCTCAGTTATTGTTTAGGCTAAGTCTTATCACCACTCTTCTTTCATCTGAAAACCAAGAAAAACCTGGCAGACGAGTTCTGACTGTGATGAAGTGCCATGTATCTGCCTTAAAAGATGGTTCAGAGTATTGCCCTGACATCCTCAGAGTTTCTTAAACACTGGGCAGCTAGGGCAGGCCTTGAGCACAACAGAGGCACTCTCCAAAGCGTATCGTGAGTCCTGAACTTATGCCTGCAAAGCTCCCATGAAACCTCCTCTGTTTCTCCCCAGCATGGTCCATCGGTTATAATGAGAGGCTAGGAGGCAATTAAAACAAAACAAGAAAAGTAACACAAAAGGATCTTGATCCTTTTGTCTTGTCAATTTTTGGCATAGAGTTTATTTTCCTTAAGAATTCAGCCTACTTCCTCAGTTGCCTCTTGGATGTACTGAATCCATCAGGTAATCAGCATGGCTTAGAGACAGGAGAAATGGCCTAGGAGAGGGCCCCTTTGGACGCAGCATCAATTCAACAGCTGGTTGGCTGGGCCTTGGTTTCCCAGATGGAAACATAAAAATGGCCTTGAAAATCGGCCCCACTCAGTTCCAATGGCTTAAAATTTCCGTTTTATTTTTTAATAAACTTATTTATTGAAAAATGTTCACATATTATAAGTCTACAGCTTGATGACATTTCCACAAAGTGATTACATACATATAACCAGTACCCACCCTCAAGAAATAGAATATAATCAGTTCTCCTAAATCTCTCTGTGTCATCTCTCAGGACAGGCACCTCCCAAACACTATCCTGAGTTCTAATACCATGGGTTAGTTTTGCCTGTTTGGACTTAATGGGATCATATGCCAATTTCTCCTTTGTGCCCGGCTTCTTTCACTCAATGTGTTGGTGAGGTTCATCTTTATTGTGGTGTGTTACCAATAGTTCATTACTCATTGCTCTAGAGTATACCACTGCATGCATATACTACCAGCCTAAGGTTAAATATCTGCAGTTATTGCCAGATGTCCACAATTTTGGCTTATAACTCATGATCCACTATGACGGAATTGGAAAAAAAAAAAAAAAGGTGGAAAAGAAGAACTGCCTAGAAGAGCCTAAGAGAGGCTGGATTCTTTCTAAGTCCTCAGGGGCCTTATGCTCAAAAAAGGGGAAAGCAAGGAATCAGCAGCATCAGACTTGTTTAAGCAGCAATCTTTTGTAGTTACTATTATTCCAAAAGATTTATACAGATAAGTCCCCAGCTCCTTTAGGAGTTTCTAAGCTAAAAAAGACAACAGTGATGCATACAGAGATTACAGACGGAGACAAAAAACATGCTAAATATAAATGAAAGAAAATACTCTATGTGTGAACAGATGGATAAGGGCATTTTGTGGGGTTATGTCAGGGAAAATTGGTATCATTTTCCAAACAATCAGTCTAAGAAGAATTCACAGGAATACTGGAAGAGAAAAGCACAGGGTTGTTACAATCTGGGGGTAATAAACTGGATAGAGTTAAAATATATATGTCTTAGCCACATTTTGTAAAAGAGAAAAATGATCTTCCTATTTAAGCAAATAATCAAATAAAGAGGGTAATGAGTCTACTGGCGATGCAGAAAGGCAAGAGAAGTTCCAGAACCATCATTTGCATCCCGTGACAAGACACAGAGAACTTTCAGCACCAATACAATGTGATTTGGCAGCCAGCTTTGACACTGTCGGGAACATAGAACTCATTCCTTTCTGAAAAGAGGGTTCCAAGGGCCAGATTTAAGGCAATGCCTTACCCTCAACAGCCTGGACTGTAGCAAGACCCTTAACTGGGCTTTTATCCTCCACCTGTGACTATTCCCGCATTCTCTAAACTGAAGCCTGAAAGATCTTCCCAAATGCAAACCTTATCCTGATATTGTTGTAGAGAAATCGGGTGTGCGCGGTATGGAAGGCTAGGACACGAGAACTCCGAGAAGGCCGGACTGGGAGGACTTTTGTCCTAATAAAAACCGAGCCCGGAATAGCCTTTTTCAGACCCTTTCATACAGAGGAAATAGGATTACCAAGACAAACGGTGGTTGTATGCAAACAGCCTTTTGGTTAGTTACTTCAGTGTTTTATCTGAGTATCAGATAGGTTATTTCCTCCAGGTAAATTTGATTTAACACATATTCTTCACATTCCAAGCCAGCTTGGATTTAGCATATCTTCCACATTCCCGTCTGGATGCAACCTTGAATACACATTCAGTCTTACATTCTTTCTGAACATTCAAAGACTGTAGGGCCTATATTACTTATTTGGACTCTTAGGGACTAGGTACATTGGAAACAACTTTGAATTTATGCACAGGCTATATCAATATGACCCTGCTGAAAATCCTTGCAGGGTTCTCCACCGCCCTCAGGATGAAGTCTGCATTCCCCACTGTCACATTCAGGGATCCTGGGATCTGGTCTCTTCTTACCTAGCCTTGCTCGTCTCTCACCACGCTCCAGCCATATGGAACGTCTTACAGTTCACTCCACTGAGATAGAATGCTTGTCTCAGGAGCCTCCAGTAGCTGCCCGTTTGTCTGAACAGGCATCCTTGCTGGCCTCCTGATGCTCCTCTAACCCCACACAGCACACTTACCACAGATCACTGCCTGGTTTCCAGCTGCAGCAGCCAGGCCAGTGCCCTCCCTCTTCCCTCTGGCACTCCAAGCACAGAACTTACCAACAGAATTCTACTAGGAATACACACAACTCTGCTGAGGGCCTCTTCTTGGCCTACACTGCCTAAGAGGGCCCAGGGTGCCAGAAGGTAAGGCTCTTGGAAGCACCGTTTGGCTAATGCTGGAAGAGGGAGGGTGAACACTTCAGCTTTCTCCTTCTCGGAATAAACTAATCTCACTTAAAATCTTATCACAAGGTCTGCTTCTCAGGAAATGCAACCCGAAACACTGGCCCATCTCCTTGCCAGACTTTGAGCTCTGTGGGGTGAGGGACTGAGCTCTCTCGTTTAGCAGGGGGCATCACCAGTGCTATGCCTGGCACACAGTGGAGAAATATTTACTGAATGAATGGGGTGTGAACATGCAATGAATGCAATTATGGTTTTCTATGTAGAGGCAATATGGTGCCTAGAAAAGAACACAGACTCTGGAGTCAATAAGAACTGGCTCAACATTGACTCCTCCACTGCTGAGTGGCAGGCAGGGGACATAAGACTCTTCGGTTTACTAGGGGTGTTTGTGAGACTCAAGGAGAGTTGATGGAAACTGGAGAGTTACACAAATGCAAATAGCTCTTACTTTAGACATTCATGTAATTCTTTGTGACTTAATATGGGGAAAGAGATTTCTTTCTAGATACCTCAAGCACTTGGGATGGGAAGAGGAAGTTCATAAAAATAGGGGCTGGGTAAACAATTCCATTTGGAGTGTTATTAGGGGTTGATATCTTTGTTCTCATAAAGATCATTTAAATTCCAAAAAACACCCAGAATGGAAATAAGGGGATAATATGGGCTTTAAAATGTTGAGATAATTCCTAAATGTAAAGAGACATAAAATATATATCACATATATGACAGCAGACATGTAGTGAATAATATTAAATATGGACAATCTAAATATGTTTTTATTTTGTTTTTCTCCCTTAAGAGCTTCTAATTTCTAAAACAGAAATACACACATGCTGAGGAATGCCTAAGAAGTTTTCAGATCAAGCTAATATAAAGTATCACCTTAGTATCTTCATAACACTGGTTTTATTTTTAAGGAATGCAAAAATCTACACCGGATCACAATTTTGAATATAGGGCTTAATAAAAGAAGAATGAAAACCACAATATGGGCTAAAACTGTGAAATTCTTAGTTGTGGTCAATACCAAATATCAATGAGGAATTAAATGAATATCTTTTGACATCATTTTAATTTAAGGACCAACTGTAAAATAAATGAAAGAATAACCCAAATTCATTTACCTTCTCTTGGTTTAACTGTCTTGTGTTCTGGGAGGGGGTATGGAAATGGAAAACTATGATCCACCATCATATTGATTAACTCTCTATAGGAGAGAAAAGCACGTGATTTTTTTTTTTTTTTTTTTTTTTAAACCAGTGTTCACAAAGTTCAGTGCTTCTAGGCTGGGGTTTCTCTCCAGACCATCACCCACGACTGTGTATCTTATGTATCTATGCACATGGAGGACATAAAATACATGTCAAACAAAATAAAGCAAGTTATTAAGTACAACAAACCCCTAAATCTTGGTGGAAGTCAACAGATAAACAGACTATAAGAGTAGAATAGTCTAAATACACAATGCATAATTCATGGCTAAACCAAGGCTGGGTTTGTACAATATTTCACCAACTCCCCCTTGTAGTCTGTGAGGTTAAGACTGGATAAATTCTACTGCCGTTGCTAACTTAGCAAAACTCTGGACAATGAGGAAAAAAGAGAACCCCTCATCCTTTCCAATAATGGGAACAGGCAAGAAAGTAAGGAGTGAAGAGGGTGCTTGGCTCTTGAAGCCAGACATTTAAAAATCACCATGTATTAGGATACCCTTATCTTGTTAAAACATCATTTAATTGTTGATAACATTTTATGTCTTTCTATTTAACTGATAAAATTAAAAGAGATAGCTAACCTTCTTTCCCACCTTCCAATGCCCTTCCTGTGCTTAGCTCACAGTAGGCATCCAATAAACATTTGCTGAAGGAACTTCCTCTTGCTTTCCATTTGTTGTTACTGGATGCAGCAACGAAATGCACACATGAATATACAATAGGAATGGAAACCTGAATAAGATTCAATGCCTTTATACAATGAGGAAGCCAAAACTACTTATATTTGCCATTTCCCAATATGTAGGACCAGCTAACAAAAGTGTATGAATGGATTTCCCCAAATTAGGAAGTCAGAGCCAAGGCATTGGCAGCTTTCCAAAGGCCACAAATGAGGTTCTGTGCTGTTAAGGACCACCATGCTTTCCAAAGACTAAAGAGTTGAGTGGGTTTTATAATACAGTGTAAAGAGTAGTGTCATTTTTGGCAACAAAGAAATGAGAGGGGAAAGACAAATGCCAAGTCATCAATAGTAAAAGATCATGCATTTACTGATACATAGAAAAACCATGGCTATGATCTATTATCTTGAGCCTTGAGCAGTAAATGGATCTATCCAAATAGCAATATTGTGCTGAGATAATTGTTCACACAATTTCATTCCTTCAAGCTACCTGCAAATATTTATAATAATAGGATTTAAAAGAACTCTGTGAATACAAAAAGATAAGTACTACAGGTTTAATATTTCTAAGCCAAATGGATTCAAACACTTTTTTCTAATGTGTTGGCATTGATTGTGTTTACTGATCAAAAAAGCCAGGGGAGCATTCAGATTACAGAATGTCTATCACTTATACTGTCTATAGGACTATTTAGTATAATAGTGAGCAGAAAAGATACTGGGCCTGCTAAGCTTTTATTCAGTGCCATTGGGAAGGTTTCCTCCACTGTTTAATGGGGCAGGGCAATGGGAGACATGCTGGGGCAATGGGGGATGATGATGTTTATTATACAAATCATGTCAGTTGGATATTCTGATTATTTAAATACATAACAGAACATTACTAAAAATTAAAATTAAAAACAATTAGAAAAGCCTACCTGAAGCAGAAAAAAATTATACTTGTTTCTGTTGAAAGGTATGACATTAATCTTCCTATGAATAACCATGGTTTTAGGGTTTCCATCTAAACCAAGTTATTGAAAACCTTACTATATCATTAATGAATAAAGAAAAAGAGAGACCAACAGAAAATTTGAGTGCTACATCTTGACTTTCATGGAATTTAGAAGATGGTAGTGAGTAGAAATTAAAATTTGGGATATGACCAAGTAAAATCCCTGGGGAAATACCTACATATAGAAATGGTGCCAGATCTCTGTTCTGCAATATAGGCAAATTAGAATTTCTCTATGAACCTTTAAAATGTGAACTGAAAGTAAAACCTCACACCTTTCAAAATATGAAAATAAAAAAACAATATTCTTGTGAAATATGCCTTCACTTTAATGTCATGGCACCAGCTTTTAGTGAGGGTTGATATGGGAGGCAGGCTCTGAAAACTACATCTGCATTTGCTAGAAAAGGCTGTCACGGGCATTATCCATTATGTGGTTCAATATTCTTACAGAAAGTCATACTTAAGAGACTTCTTTTAATATCTAGTGCCAGGAAAATCTCTATCTCCGGGAACTAGTCTGTTTCCTCCTTTTGAATAACAAGAACTGTGCAATTTATCCTGTTTCCCTTTTTTGCCCTGGCTGCCAGGGAGTTCAGGGTCAAACTTGAAGATCAATCGTAGTAAGTATAATAGACTCTGTGGTTAGCCAAGTTACTTCCTGCAAGATTTCAAGGCTTATATTTTCAATTTTTATTTTTATTAATCATGTTATATATAAGTTCTGTGCATGTGTGTGCATGGATGTGGATATGGGCTTTGCTGTAACTTACTTCAAATTCTTTTTGGAAAACAATGGATTATGTTTACTTCATAAAAGTAAAAGATCCAGAAAGATGTCAAAATATGCTTTTTCCTGGTACATGTAGCTTTCATACATGCATGAGCATACATATCTTGTCTTTCTCTTTGGGCATAGCTACTTTTATTCAAGTTATGTGCTACTTGACATTATACCTAAACAACTTTTATTCTGCTTATGGATTATTTCTTTGACAAAATAATATATCCTTATTTATAGTTGATGTCTGCCAGAAAATTAACGTTACAATTCCTCAAAACTTTGTTAAGTTCACAGTTATCATGAGGTCCTTTAAGTTGGCTCTAATGGTTTGGCTGAACTCACAGAATCACTATAGAGAATTCATTTTAAGTTACATTTACCAAATGTTTGAAATAGACCATCATGTCATTTTCACTTTGCTTCAATGCTTTCTTTTTTCTTAAGTAATACATATGAAATTAATGGTTGATTTGCTTCAAATGGTCTATTTTTCTGCCCTGAGCCCTGTTCTATCAGCCAGCTTACATTTAAAAATATTTTAGTCATATAGATTTTCCACTGACTAATAAGCAAAACACAGCTTGCTAATATTCAAAGAAAAGTACATTAACTTTCCTTCAGATTTTTGTTTAAAATAATGTTCCTCATTGAATTCCCAAGCTTGGGACAAATCGGAATGATCCCATGAGTTTTTAAACCATATTCATTTCCCTGTGTATGTGGGGCTCTGCGTCCTGGATGGTACAATGTATTCAGTCCCCCTGTCAGCTAGAATTTAGGAAGTCATTTCTCTTTAATGGTTACCAGACCTCCTGGATAAGCTGGGGCACTTTGCTTTGCCCTGGATCTCCACTGAGAATGGAAGCTTCCTACTTACTTTCCCCTTTGCTGCCATAAGAACATTGGGATCCCGCTGGCATGAAACTGTTTTGACCCCTGAATCATAAAGCTGTACCTCAACAGTGGGATTGTTTGCAATTAGGTAACTGATCCTTTTCCCATTTAACTTGAGTCAGCTCATTTGATACTAATACCATGCTTCTGGAACCCCACCACTCTACCCCCCACCTCTCACTCACTTGATTGGTCTCCAAGAATAGCTGGGTGGCTTTGTTCTTTAACTCTGCACCTAACTAAGAAATCAAGAGGTCAGAGAGGGAAAGATATCAACTCAGAATCTGGAATTGGACAGACCAACCTCAGGTTGAATCTACTTACTAGCTGTTAAGTTACTTAACCCAATGGAACCTAAGTTTCCTGCTCTGTAAAATGTGGAAACTAATAGCAATGCCTGCTTCATAGAGGTGCTTCATTCATTCAACAAAATAATGACCCAGAGTACCTGTTATTTTCCAGGAACTATGCCAAGCACTAATACACAAGTATAGATAGATCTTGCCCTCATGGAACCTTCTTTCAGCCTAGTTGGGAGGTAAGATGCTAAACAAACAAATGAAAAATAAAGAGCTCCAAATTTTAGTAAGTGTTCTAAATGAAACAAATAGTTTCATTACTTGGTGAGTAAGAGTGGAGGAATGGATTTATAGAGGGGAGTCAAGGAAGGCCTCTTGAATGAGACTCAAGCAGAGACAGCTAAACACAGGACATGAGGGAAGGACTTTCCAGACACGGAATAGCAAGTATAAAGGCCCTAAGCAGGCAAAGCCAGGCTTTTTTTGAGAAACAAAGAGGACAACTACATCTTCAGTGGAATGTGTGAGGAGAGCCTCTGAAGTGAGGTTGGTAAAGATCAGTGGAGATTTAATACACACACACAAATCTGAGCCAGTGTTTAGAACAGATCAGGGTCAGCAAACAACAGTCCATGAGCCCACTCCTTGTTTTTGAAATAAAAGTTTTATTGGAACACAGACTTGTCCATCTGTTTATGTACTACCTGTGGCTGCTTTGAACTATTAATACAATAGCAGAGTTGAGTAGTGCAATAGATGGGCAAGTCTAAAATATTTACTCTGGCCCTTTAAGAAAAAGTTTTCTAGTTCTGAAATAAAGCAAATCCTCAATAAATATTTAAATAAAAGAAAATAAAGCAAATACATTAAGCCATATTCCCTATCCATGGGGGTATACAAAGAATGGACTCTAAGTTGAAAATGGCTACTTTCTGTGTGAGATGGGCTAAATTGACAATCTTGGAAAAAATTAGTATGCTGGATCATTGTAAAATTAATATGGACAAGATTTTAAAATATTTTAAGATTTCTCAGAAATTATTTTTATTATTAATAACAGTGCATGCACATTCAGGATATTAAATAAGAGACAACTGCTTCCAGTATGATGCCTGACTAGATACTGTGAAAGGCCCTCTCTTTATAAAGCAACCTCATCTTGCATAGAACATATATTTTATTGCATTGCTGAACTGCTAGAATGGGAAACCTCTAATAGGCTAAAAACAAACAAACCAACAAAAGACCAAAACTGAACTGAAAACAGAGTGATGTGCTAAAAGCTCACAAAAATAGCAGAGGTTTCCCTAAGATCACAATTAGGATTCTAAGCCAGTGGCAAGTTGGAGGACCTTAACCTGTAGGCCTATATTAAGCCACAACTCTAGAAAGAGCCAAGTGGTCCCAGGTTGGTAGCAGCTGCTTGACCCCAGAAGAAGCAAAAGTAAATCCTCTCTGGAGGAAAGCATCCCAGATTGAGTCCTTCAGGATTCCCACAGATTAAGATCTCCGAAAGATCACCAAACAAAAAGAAACCAATCAACAATAGAAACACAGAGGAATAAACATAACAACTGTAAATATAGATGTACATTCTCAATGGCTTCAGATATTAGAATTATTAACTACAGAATATAAAATAGCTATTTATGAAATACTTAAAGAAATGAATTTAATAAAAATGAGCATGCAACAAGAGACTATTGAAAATGCCTAGAAAGATTGGAAAAAATCAAAACTAAGTTTTTGGAGAATGGAAAAAAAAAAACAATTGTTCACGAAAAGAGCTTAGTGAATGATTTTAACTGTAGATTAGACACAGCTAAAGAGAGAATGAATAAACTGGAAACTATAATTAAAGAGGTTAATCACAATGCAGCTCAGAGAGTCTAGAGAATGGAAAATGAGAAAGGGATGTTAAGTAATATGGATGCTAGGAAGGGAAAGCCTAATACACATCTAATCTGAGTCCCATAGAGAAAGACTAAGACATGGGTGGGGATGGTGATATTTGAACAGTTAATGACTGAGAATTATACAGAACAGGGGAGACACATGGATTCATAGATAGAGGAAGCAGGATAAATAAAATAAGATGTATACCTGAAAAATGCAGTTAAGACTACAGAGAATCAAAAAGAAAAAATACATTTCAAAAGCATTTGAGAGAAGCTAGTCCCCTAGGACTGGGCCAACACAGGCTTTTCAAAGCAACTGTGGAAGCTAGAATAAAATCTTGATGAAAGAAAATATCAACCTATAATTGAGTAAGAGAGGTTTGTTTAGAATTACCCATATGTTTTTATTAATGACATCTACTTTTGGACTGAAAAAGAGGCATAATTAAATTAATGGACAACAAGAACATGTAAGAGGGGAGATGATAAACAGAGATAACATGCTTTATTTTCTTTACATTGTCTGAAAGGGACTGTTAATTGGCCATGGTGATTAGCCAATCTTTATATTGTCTGAAAGGGACTGTTAACTGGCCATGGCACAACTCAATCACACAGACTTCTTATCAAGGTTGATACAGCTACCACCATGGTCAAGTGCCAAACCAGCCTACAGCAAAGGCGAGTATGAACCCCAATTAGATACCTGGCATCAGGTTGATGACACTGGCCTTCTTTGATTTTGGAGAGCACAGTGCTTGGACTAAAAAAGGATAGCAACATACTTTTTATGGATTTGCCTTCTCTGGTCTAAGCACTTTTGCCAGTATCAGGTATCCTGTACAAGATCACCTTCAACCGAAGATACATTTTATGTTAAAGGAATGGCTAGTTTGGAACTGGGAGACAACAAAAGAGTTGGGTGCTATCCTACAGGAATGGAATATATGCCTTAAATCAGGGGCCAATATATTATGCCATCTCCCCCATAGTAAGGATGCATGAGTCAAGGAACTGAGATGAAGTGGGAATGATACTTCTCACCAAAATACCTAACAATGGAAAAATACTTGCTTCCACCAGAAAACACTGCCTCAGTGTTAAAAATTGGAAGCTGAACCAGATCCTTGGCTCTTCTGGCCTCCTCATTCCATTTAGCTAAGAATCAGAGAAGGGAAGTCACCTTCACTTGGAAACAAGGGATTCACTGGGATGTCTTTAAATAAACGTTCTGAACAGTGGAAACCCATGGCAACCCAAAAATCAAGACCTTCAAGGGCTTAAATTGTATAGGAATGAAGGTGTGGGTGACCCCACCAACTAGCCCAATGGCCAGATATAGAAGTGGAGGCTACAGCGGTTATCCTTTAAGTCATTAATTCATTTCTTTCCTCCCCTTTTGCACCTGATACTTTACAACAAACACTGGTGGAAGCTCCTATCTTAGATGCAAGCATGACCAAAGTGACATTATCTCCAATGATACAAGAGCCAAGGGGACTTCATACCTCCCCTGTGTTGGGGACACTAATTTTCACCTGAATAATGGACAAGAGTAAAGGCTGAGGGACAAAGGGAGTGAACTGTGCTAGACACTGTCCACTTTCCCCTTCAAATCCATGTTGCCTGCTCTCCCTTTGCTTTCATTGTGAATTAGGAAATATTGGCAGGAGGTCACATCAGAGTGCTCCATACCCTCTGGCTAATGGAAGGAGATGGGGTGTAGAAAGTGTGGGGTCAGGACATCAATGCCTTGGCTCCCCTTTGAGTTCACCTGTCTGGCTGTGCCTCTTGACAGGAGACCTCAGTCCCTCTCAAGGCAGCCTGCTCTACATGACTCTTCTTCCTGGTTCTGGAAAGCCTCCCTTTCTGGTCTCTTTGGTCCTAGAAGTGGTGACATCTCTGCTGCTGTAGTCCTGGATTCCTGCACGAACTCTAATGGTTCCCCTACAGCATACACACATCCCTTCAGAATTAATCTCTTGGTAAATAAATGCTTCTTGAATTATCCTAATTTGAAACATCTGTTAGGATGTTAGGAGCCTGACTGACCCACTCACTTGTGATTCTGTGACATGTAACTCCACATCTGTGTATCAACACCTATACTTTGGGAAATACCACATGAAGAGATTTTCTTTACACCCATAAACATACAGACCTGGGTAATTCACTGTGGTTAACTGTTTTTTGTGGTTTTTTTAAAGATTTATGTTTTATTTTTTTCTCTCCACCCTCCCCCAGTTGTCTGCTCTTTCTGTCCATTCACTGTGTGTTCTTCTGTGACCGCTTCTATCCTTATCAGAGGCACCGGGAATCTGTGTTTCTTTTTGTTGTGCCATCTTGTTGTGTCAGCTCTCCGTGTGTGCAACACCATTCTTGGGCAGGCTGCACTTTCTTTCACTCTGGGCAGCTCTCTTTATGGGCGCACTCCTTGCGTGTGGGGCTCCCCTACCCGGGGACATCATAGCACTGTGCATGGGCCAGCTCCACACGGGTCAAGGAGGCCTGGGGTTTGAACCGTGGACCTCCCATGTGGTAATCAGACACCCTATCCATTGGGCCAAGTCCGCTTCCCAAAATGGGTTAACTATTTGACAGCACTTGACAGTCTCAGAGAAAGTTGTGAAACAAACAATTTGTGGGCACCCAGGAAGAAAAAGGTACAAGATGGATGTGAAATACCAGAGGCATTATATTTATGGCTGTACCTATTGGGCAATTTCTATGGAGAGTCAAGGGAGGGTCAATGGTTTGTCTAATACCCAGGTTGCTGAGTTATGAGAATATTAACACAGTTTAGTATTAACTTCTCCCAGGATGAGTTTCCTTAGAACAATGTGAATAGGTTTTAATCTAAAATCAGATGACCAAATGACTGGATCTCTGGAGGGAATCTGAATATTATTCTAAGTCAGAAGTTCTCAAACTAGAGTGTACATGATCATCACCCAGAGGCAGGGTCAGCTCTATAGTTTGGTAAAGCCCAGGGAAAGGGAAAATGTGGGCCCCTTAGGAATTTCAAGACAACTAGAGCAGAGCATTAAACCAATACCTCATAAGTGCAGGGTTCTGTGTGCCTGCCTTGATCACACACCCATAAGCCAACCCTGTGCGAGAACTTGTTACCACACAGAGTGCTGGGTCCCACCTGCAGAGATTCTGATTCAGCAGGTTTAGGGTGGGGCCTGAGAATGTGCATTCCAATCAAGTTACCACAGATAGAGGATGCTGCTGGTCCAGGGACCACACACTGAGACCCGCTACCCTAGACAATATAAAAGATATACATGCAATAAAAATCTCAGAATGAAATGAACACTTAACCAATACATTTAGAGCCCAAACTCAGCCACCTAAATGGATTTTGTATTTGGACATCAAAGTATGTATCTACACTTTAATAAAAGATAAACTACCCATTTAAAAATGCATTGATACAAATTTAGTGTCCGGAATGGTATTAATTACCTAGCCCATATTCAAGTGTTCCTTTTTTTCTCAACAAATACTTAATAAGTGTCTATGATATGCCAGAGTATTGTGTTTGCTTATAAATTATCTATGAATGGGTCATAAATAGCTGAGGATATTGTTTAGATAGTGATCTCAAGTGTGGGGAAGGGAGAGATACAGAGTTGGAATAAGTGCAGTAAGGAAATTAGAACATGGGAAAGGTACATCATTTTTTATAAGCACATTTAATATGCCTGGAGATAATAAACCTTAACAAAACCATTTTGGTTTTGATGCAAAAATAGAAAAAGCATCATAACTGTGATTTTTAAAAGGAAGAGATATCCTTATTTCAAGTATAAGATATCAGGCTTTCATAGTGATCTATAAAAGTTTATTAAGAATTATAAAAGCTTATTAAGAATTATAAATATCCATCCTATTTTGAAATATTCCATCTATAAACACACAAACAAAACCTTTAGAAGTTTTCAAATACTACACTAGGAATGATGACTTTGGGAAAATCAGCCAGCCAAGGGTGAGTTTCTTCTGAAGCATTTACAAAAAGTTAGAAGCCCTTCTATGAAAAATATTCGACCATCATGTTTTCACTTAAAAACTCTCACAAAGCCACTGGAAATTTATTTCCACAAACGTCCCTAGCATCACAGCCTACAAGAGAACACACCAGTTTCAGGGATCTGGTTTTTCCTCCTGGATATATACAGTGTGGCTGGTTATTGGCCATTCATCATTATGATTTCAAAGGATGAAGAGCTCGCTCATGTGGAATGCAGGTATTCTTGACCTCTGATCCCTATTGTTCTGAAGCTGGGGAAAAATATGAGAAATCTGGCCACACTGAACAAATCTGATAAGGTCTCCTCTGGCTTCAAAGAAAGACCAGCAACAAACTGCACAATAGTCTGCAATTTCTAGTATATTCTTCTCTCTAGGCCTCAGGTGTTGATAATTAACTGCCCCCCATTCTAATCTACATTCATTGTCTTTTCCATTATAATTCTAGTAAAATTAAATACCTGTAATAATAAAAGTTTTAAATAACAATGAGAAAATAAAATAAGTGATTTTTCTCTATGACCTTCCAAACTTTCACTTTTAACATGAAGAAGATGGAAGTATATCTATTATATTATAAGAATTTACTGGGAAGAACACTAATGAAGAAAGTTAAGAAAGATTATTTTATGATAGACATCCAAAACATAAAAGTAAATAAGGGAAACTCCAATTTCCAATGAAATTTGTCAAACCAAAAGAATTTTCAACTGATGAATATTCACCATGCGGTTCTGGTAATTTTTTTCTTTTTTTTTTTTGGTAAGGGCGTCTTTAAAAAAAAATTTCAAGCAAAGATCAAAGAATATTTTGTATCTGGTCCCTGTTGATTTATATCAGCTTAGCTGTCAATATTTCTTAATTCACAATGAAATTACACAGAGCTAAATTTATAAATATTTATGTATAAAGTTAACAACTGTGAACTGTAGTGGTGTGTCAAACTGTAAACATAGTCATGGAATATTGGATCATTTTGAGAACAGATGTTGGGCTATCTCTGTGATGGGGTGGATTTCAGGAGGCACAGTAATGATTTAGTCTTTTCCTTTCTAGTAACTTTTAAAATTCTAGGGAGAGCAAACCCTGACCCTCAAGTTCTCAATCTCCATTTCCGCTGTGGCCGCAGACATCAGTAATTGATCCCAGAACTTCTTCAGAGCTCAGGCCATTCTAGGTACAGCTCTCAGCCTAGCACTAGGCAGTCACTATTAAATTGATCAAAAGTGGAACAAGATTCAAACCATTTTCTCTGTGTTTAACTCTTGAATCCTGTAACAGGAATGTTAGGAAGCTTGGCAGTACTCTCAATGGGATTAAAAGATGAAATACAATTATAAATAGATTTCGACAACAATACTAATCTAATCCCTCTCAGTGTCTCACAGTGTATAGTAAAACAGCCATAATCGTGCAGTTATTCAGTTTTTGTCCAGGTTAATTGTTGAAATATCCACTTAGATTTTTAGCTCTATTCTCACATGAGCTCTCAGAGCGAAGCTCTCTTGTACCCATTAAAGTGCCATGGTTTCCTGGCTGTCTGCTTAGAGCATGGACTTTACCATCAGGACAACGAGTGGGATGCCATCAGAGGCCGATGAGGAGATACACCCAAGTCTGGGCAGAGAACCTCTGGGAGGGTCTACAAGGCAAACACAAAGAGGTCTATGTGTTTAAAGGCCTTATCTCTTTCACTACTCTCAGCATCCCTACGAGAAAACTGAGGCTCAGAGAGGTTAGGTCTTTGTTCCCATGACCCAATGTGAGGAAGTGACAGAGACAAGACTCTAACCAACCTCTCCGCTCCTCCACCCTCTGGTAACTAACAGAATCCAGTCACCTTCCATGGCAGGAGTGGGTTTTAAAAATCAACAGCAACAAACCTCCCCCACCCCCACCGCCCCACCTAATGAAGTAGCCGCCATCATTCTTTCCATTGCTTCAGTCAGAGTTTTGTTTTGTTTTTATTTTCACCTAGCAGGCAATCAGTATCCTGCTTAGACCAGTACTTGAAAGCATCAGTTCTTCTGCTTCCTTCAGGAGCTCTGTTGGAATCACAGGCCTTTCACTTAAAATGTGATAACATGTAGGAGATAGGGTTGATAACAGAACTTTACAAATATTAAAGTGCTACACAATGTGAATTAGTAGCAGGATTACTTCAATTTAGTCCCTGCTAAAATTTTTTTCACACAGGGGCAATAATTTTATTCTTACTTTCCATCTGAAGCAATTGAGAGAAAAAGAGGGACCCTATTATCAGCTATTAAGCATATCTGTACCAATGCTGTTCTAGGCATGTGAACTTCTAAGAGCTCATTTCATCTTCACAACTCTAAAGCACTAAGCATTTAATCTTAATCCCCTCTCTGTTTTCACTTTTATTACATCTCACCTATAATATAATATATTCTACACTTGTTTATCACCTTCACCTCCCTACCCCATTTGCCTCTCCACTCCATAAGGGATATTTATATTTTGGTCTTTGTTTACTGCTATATCCTAAACAGTGCCTGGCTCATAGCATGTACTCCATAAGTATTGGTTGAATAACTGGGTGGAGGATCAGAAAGGTTCAGTAACTTGCTTGAGGCCACACAGCTTAGAACTGAGCCCTCTGTCATCTGCACCCAAATGACACATGAACAGCCCCAGTTCTGGGCTTAGGGCTGTTCTGATGACTGAAGAATCCCTATAGTGGACAGAGCGCTAGGGCAAAGGAGTAATATGTGGATATCACTTTGCACTTTGCACTGCACTCCACTGGGGAAAATGGTACCCTTTGGCCAGGAGTGTGCTATATGCTACAACGCATAGGACTGTCTTCCACAACAAAGAGTTATACATGTCAAGAGTGGCAAGGGCGAGAAAGCCTGGCTTAGTGTAAAGAGCTTGAGTTTTTAAAGCAGACAGAGGAGTACTGGACTCCCAGCTCTACCTCTAACCAAGTAATGCTCGGGAAATGCCTTACCCTCACCCAGCTTCAGTCTGTTAGAGGTTCAACACAGGAATGCCAGTGATACCTACCTCAGTATTCACTCCATCATTCAGCACGTATGTCTAAAGTGTCTGCTAGGTGCCAGGCAGTATGCTAGGTCCCAGGTATATAGCAGTGGGTAAGATACATATAACCTCTACCCTCACAGAGCTAAGCATGGCAATCAGGCATAAATGAGCAGTAATAACAAAGAGGTAGAGGCTTTACTGCAGAGATGTGCCAGGGGTTCAGGAAGTTCCAAGAAAGAGCATCTGCCCTAGACAAGAGTGATTAAAGAAGACTGCCTGGAGAAAGCAGCATTTGAATGGAAACGTGAAGAATGAGGAGGGGTTACCCAGGTCAAGAGGAGCAGATTAAATGAGATCACAAATGCAAAATCCTCACCCTAGTACCTGGTGCAGAGTGAGCATTCCATAATGGGAGTCATTGTCAATACCCTAAAGAGACCCCACTATGTACACAATGAATGCTATTTTTCAGTAGGGTTAATTTGATTATGGTAGTTGGCAGTTGAAACTGCTGTCTATCAAAATGTGTTCTTACCCTCTTCGCTGTCTGGCTAGACTGCATTTCCCAGTCTTCTGCATTATGTATGGCTGAGACACTAAGTTCTTTGCCAATGGAATGTGAGAAGTAATGACGTGTCAACTTCTAGACTTGGGCATTAGGTCCAAGGGCATGACATCTCAGTACCTTTTTCCATTTTGTTCCTTCCTGACTGCTAAACAGAGATGTGGTCCATACCCAGCCTCAGTCGTACCAGGGCCAGGGTCAGCAAACGTTTCAGCTTTGTGGACCATATAATCTGTTTCAATTACTCAACTCTATGATTGTACTGCAAAAGCAGCTACAATATGCAATGAGCGGGTGCAGAGCTCAGTATTTCTGGCTTGCTCTGCAGCTGTCTTTGTTGGGGAAGGGGGAAGGCAAGAGTGTCCTAAGCAGATCCTCTCTCCAAAAGATTTTGAAGCAAAGTGATCATAACACTTTTTACATGTATAAACCATTAACATCTACAACTGCATGTTAGGCAACCCACCTATAACCAGGAATTAAACACTGGCAATTCTAAATAATCCCTGGGCTATGACAAAACAGAGATAAAGAATCAGGCCTGAAGTTCCTGGAGAGGAGGATGGGGCAGCCCTGACAAGATGGTTAAGCTGGACAGTTCAAATGTACCCAGTTTACCTTGATTTTCCCATTTCATGGGTATGAAAACTGAGGTCCAGGGAGCTTAAGAGTTCAAGGTTACAAAACTAAGTTAGAAATAATGTACTTGTATGGTTTGGGGAAGGAGTAAACAAAACTATGACTTTTGTTACGTTTTTTTGCAACTGAGGTTAAATATGACTCAATGATATTTTTTTCTCCTTTTGTTTTCTATATTGGGAGGACTCAAAGATAAATGTGGACCTCAACTTTCTAATCAATTCTTATGACCAAATCACAGACTCTTGTAAAGCTTGGAGTTAAAACCTCCAGAATTTTGACTGATTCCTTAATTTCATTGAGTTTTGTAACAATCAAGAGTCAGACTTTTACATGCACGCCCATCAAATAATGGCAGCTGTTTCCCCTAATACAGTCTTTATTCTACAGAATTTGAGCTCTTTCAGAAATAAGACAGGGTAGGGCAAAAGTGCTGGTTAGGTCTGGATGGAGGTGCTAAAATCGTAACATTCACTTTTATGTTCTCAACATCCTTGTATCATTGTAGAGGTTCTTAACCTGGTTTTCAAAATACCCTACAGCGTACCCTAAGTATAGAGAAATACTTTCCATCACAGCTCTCCATGGCAGGCCTGCTGCACCAGGTTAGTGCTCATTATTGAGCTGTAAGTCTTGGGAGTATCTCTCTTTTCCTCAGAGTGACAGAGGCTCAAGAATTCCGGGAGACACTGCCCTGAGTCTCAAGAAGCCATTACTTCTTTGAAAAGTCAAAGCTAGTGCATTGTTATAGGTTGAGTTGTGTCCTCTATATGAAACCCTAACCCCTGCTCCCGTGAATGTGAGCTTATTTGGAAATAGGGTCGTTGAAGATGTTATTACTTAAGGAGCCCAAACTGGATTCAGATGGCCCCTAATTCAATATGAAAGGTGTCCTCATTATAAGAAGGGGAGAATTGGACACAGACAGAGAGACAGAGAGGAGAATGCCATGTGACAGTTGAGGCACAGAATGCCAGTGATTACCCACAAGCCACAGCCAGAAGCCAGGAGACAGGCCTGGAACAGATTTTTCCCTCCAGAATTCAGAGGCAGGATGGCCCTGCTGAGCCCTTGATTTTAGGGTCCTTGCTCCAAAAACTGTGGGACAACACATCGGTGGTTTTAAGCCACCTAGTTTGCGGTGTTTTGTTACTGCTGCCCTAGGAACCTAAGACACGCATGAAAACATTTAGAACATGGGAGCTGTGCTGTTGCTTTTCACTTAAGCCATACATTTTACAGTACTTAAATAGTGCAAACATGTATAAAAGTGAAATTCTCCAGCCTGGTGTTGAGATGATGGGGTTGGCTGGGAAGTTCTAGCATTGCAATCCAATCTCCAAGAGCTCACACCAGGACCATTTGTCTATCGACACAACCAAAGTATAAAATTCCCCTCTGAGCTTTCCTACAAGTTGGTTGGCAACCATGCCTCAAATCACAGAGGTTTTGTGGTGAGGAAGTAGCTGGAACAACTGCTGGCCACATTTCCGATCCCCCAAAGTACAGGGAAAATGCACGTATCAAACCTTTTCAACACATTTTCAGATACACCAAATACGTTACAATAAAGGGCATCTCAGGTAGAGGTAAATGGTTCTGCTAGTTCTTGAGTCTAATGTCAAAGGGGCTGGAAAGTTTTCCACATAAAGAGCAAAGATATATTTCGCACTGAATAATCCATGATGACAAGACTTTAAGGAGATAAATCCTTTTCCTCACAAAATATGTGTAACTCGCTTGCATGTCTGCAAATCATCAAGCAACTACTGTATGCTTTTTTAAAAAATCTATCTTAATAGTCTGTTGTTCATGCATGAATGTTCATATTCTTACATTTTTGCTCCTTTCTTCTTTTTTGATTACATATATAGTTCATGATCCTAGAAGAAAACTTAGAAGATATAGATAAGAAAAATAAAGAAAAACATATATGACATACAGACATACACATGACTAAAATGAATGCACACTACACATAATTTTTTCACCTAATGATATGTGTAGACTATCTTATAATGGAAATAAATACATATCTATATTACCCCTTTAAGTGGATATTGTATTCCATTATGAGTATGCGTAAACATATGTATATGAACAAACACACCATTTTTTATTTAGTCAGCTAAATAAAAATTTATTGGACAAATTGGATGTCTTCCCGCCTTCCCCCCAACTATCCTAAATGTTTGTTTGATGTAGACATCCATGTACTTAGATCCCAACATTTGTTTTCATCAGCTAAAAGAATGGTCACACCAAAGAACATAAATAAGTCAAGGCTTCAGAAGCCAACCAATCCTGTATTAGGATAAGTATTATTTAGCACTATCCAATAAAACTAAACTCTGTGATATGCAAATGTCCTATATCTGCACTGTCCAATAGGTAGGTTTTGACCATATGTGGATACTGATCATTTGAAATGTGAATAGGGAAACTGAGGGACTGATTTTTATTTGATTTGATGTTAATTTAAATAGGCACAAGTGAATAGTGGCTACCTATTGGCTACCTAATGAATAGTACAGAATCTAGATCAACTTAGTGTTATTTAAACTTTTTAGATTGACGTTAGCACCATATCAATCATATCTTTTCTTAATGAATCCTATGCACAATCTTGATATTAAAGAGCATTTTCTTTTCTATCAAAGAACTTGTATATAGTGTCCCTCATATGGTCTTCATGACATCTGAGAAAAGAAGAGTAGGAGTTACTTTTTCCCCTTTTCATACATGATAAAGACTGGGGTTTAAGGCAGTAAAATGATTTACTCACAGTATGTTAGCAGAGCAAACTGGGACCAGAATCCATGTCACCTGTTCTTCCTCCATCATTCTTTGCTTATAGAATTGGTTTGCTTACCTGAATCTTACACAATGGGAGTTCTGCCCAAACCACAAGCTGTGCTTCCTGCCTCCTCGTCTTTGCCTGTGCTATTCCCACCCTAGACTAGATTTCTTCATATTCCAGAATCAGCCTACATGTCCACTCACTTCCTCCAAACTCCTTTTAAGATTAGGAAACTGAGGTCCAGAAAGGTTAAATAATAAGAATAAGAATTACCAATAATACTTGCATGCTTACTATATGGCACCAATTACTACAGTGCTGGCATATACCGGACTCACAGAAAATATTTGTAAAATTATTGAATGAATATTATTTGCAATATCATTGACTGACAAAGGATTACTATCAAGAATTCATAAATCCAGAAGGAACAGAAATAACTTAAAAGAAAAATGAACAAAAATATACACAGGTATTTCTTAGAAATGGAAATGCATATGGCCAATAAACAGAGGAAAAAAGGATCAAACTCAAATTAGGAAAATACAAATCAAGACCACAAGAAGATACCATTTCATATTCTTTCAACTAGAAAAATTAAGAAGACTTACTGTATCAAATGTTGTTAATTATATGGCTCTCAAGAGGATCTCATATAGAGTATAAACTCATGCAATGACTTCAGAAAACAAATGGATATTATTTACATGACCTACGATCAGCAATCACAGCCCTAAGCACATATCCAAGAGTTATTCTTGTACATGAAAAGACAAATACAAGAATGTTTGCTTCAAGCCCTGTTTGCAGGAAGAAAAACTGGAAAGGTCATTGACAGGAGAAAGGAAAAATAAATTATGTTCTACCGACATAGTGGACATTATGATGCAGCAGTAAAATTAATAAATCAGAGCTATATACAATAATGTGGGTAGTTTTTAGTAATGTCATATTGGGTGGAAAAATCAAGCTCCAGAAGACTGCATACAGTGTGCTATCCTTTTAGTAAAGTTCTAAAGCAAAACAAAATATTATACAGTTTAAGTATTCAAATGTGATTGACTGTTTTCAAATAAGAATGATAATAGTAAACACAATTTAGGATTGTAGGTATATTTCATTGTAAGGTAATGGGTTAGAAGAGAGGGAAAACAACATAAAGAGAAAAAGCTATAATTAATGTTCTCATTCTTTTGTGTGTGTTAATTACCTTTATTTTTAAAATTTATTTTTAAAAGATACGTAGATTACAAAAAATGTTACATAAAAAAATATAAGGGATTCCCATATGTCCCACTCCCCACATCTCCCATTTTCCCCCACATTAACAACTTCTTTCATTAGCGTGGTACATTCATTGCAATTGATGAACACATTTTGGAGCATTGTCACTAAGTATAGATTATAGTTTACATTGTAGTTTACTCTCTCTCCCACTCAATTCTATAGGTTATGGCAGATATATAATGTTGTCATTCTTGATTTAACTAATGAGTGAGTGTGTGTGTGTGTTCATGTACCATGCATGGATCAATGATGACAGTATGCCATCAACCAGTGATTACTATTAAATGGACTCTATCACTTAAGAGTCATGAAAAAATGAATGAATGAATGCCAGGTACTGTTAAGCACCTTACAATTTCTCATTTCAATTGTCACAACACTCCAGTGAGGTAAGGATATTCATTATCCTCATTTTACAGAGTAGGAAATTGAGGCACAGACAAAAGAAGTACCTTTCTGCGGTCCTATGACAGGTGAATGTCAGGGTTTATCCCAAAGCAGTTTGACTTCAGAGTCACAATCATCTAATGCCACAACTTTCTCAGGCTATATTGCTTATCTATACTGTCTAATATGGTAACTATTAGCCGCGTGTGGCTATTTAACTTAAAATTAAAGAAAATTAAAAATTCACTTTCACAGTTGTGCAAGTCACATTTCAAACACTCAGTAGCACTAAAGGGCCACAGGCTGCTGTTCTGGAGAGCAAAGTTGGAGAATTCATCACAGAAAGTTCTACTGGGCAGCTCTGGTTTAGATGATTGCAAAACCAGGAACACAGTCCAAGCTGACTTATCCCTCATTCTGTGCTCTTTCCACTACTCCACATTGCTTGCCAAACACGGGTTCCTGATGTCGATGACCCTTACAGAACCTCAACTTTCTCAGGAAAGGCTTTTGGATACCTGCCCTTCACTTAGATGCAAAGGGCTACTAGCTTTCAATGCCAACATTTGTTCTGCACTGACCATTTTTCTTAATAAATAAGAAGCTTGAAATTAAGGAATACAAACATGTTCAGCATGTGTAAACAGTTACATAAGAGAAAATGAAAACTGCACTACAATACCTTCAAAGAGCCGACCCTAAAAATGCCAAATTTTTATCATTCCTTCAAAATTATTTCTCCAATTAAGTGTGAGCCTCTCCATCAAAGGCTTGTTTGCTCGTTTAGTCAACTGCTCTCCTAGCCTTGGGCAGCACACACTTTTCCACTTCTTCTCATGTAACCCTCTTGGCTACTGTGAATGCTACAAAACCCACTTCAAAGCATGTGAGAGGCGGGAACAGGATCTATGAGGCCAAGAAGGAAAGATTCCAGGGACAGGAAAAGATATGAAATTTGGAAAGGAAAATGAAAGCAATTTCAGATATCTTTGCAAATGCATCAGCGCCAACAAACTGCAGATAAAACAGAATGAAAAACAAACAAAAAAATTAAAGTGTGTCTTTGACATCCCAATTAATGCCACTTTCAGGAACCTGATTATTCAAGCATCCTAAAATTCAGGAAGATGTAAGTCAGAAAAATGACCAGTGGTTGTTAGACATGCATAAGCAAACCCTCAAGAGTCACATCACATACATTCTCTCTTTTTGATTCTCATGACATTCTTGTAAGGTACACAAAGCTAGAATTGGTGTGCCCACTGGGCAAGTAAGAAAACCAAGACAGTTCAAACAGATAAATTGCCTGAAAACCTACATATGGTCCAAAATGAAACCAAGATCTTCTGATGCCAACTCTAAAGTGCTTCCCACTATACTATGCTGCATTTTATTTTATTTGTGCAATTTGAAGCATGGGGTTCTCTACTGACCTCTTTCAATTTAAACCTGCAGTAGCAGGGTTTATGTAAAGAAAAACTTTGAAATCCATAGCAATGACAAGAAATAACTAAGCAAGTAGAAAAGTTGGCTGATGTGGTCTATCTTTCTGTAAAAGTAGTTACATGGCAGACAACAAGTTTTAAGATAGATGTGGGCGGGTAAATGTGGGATACTTATTTATAAGACTGTATGAAAGCTGGTTGAATATATAGCCTTAATCACCCTTTTCCATGTCCCACATGAGAGCATTTGTCCTGGTCCTCCCACTGCCATCAAGCACACACACCGTATAGGCTGGATCTTAAAGGAAACTCCATGCAATGACAACAAAGTCATCCAATCTAGTGATGGTGTTGCCACAAAGTCTGCTGCCCCTTACCCTTTTGCTTGTTAAATCCTTGTCATGCTGTACATCCCTGCTCAAGTGATATCTCTACCAGAAGCTTCCCATGACTCCTTTGTACTCCTGAGCCTTCCCACAGCAGCTGTCCATCCCATCTGATTGGGATGGTCCACTCTGTTGTAATCTCCTGTTTAGTGTGTCTCCTGCACTAGTCTATGAGCTCCTAGAGGGCAAATTCTTTAAGTGCCGGAACCATATACCTAACATAGAGCAGTCACCAGTAATGTGTGTTGGATGATCATTTGTCAAACTAAGGGACATATGAAAAAACACATGATCTAATTAAGTGGTCCCCTCTCCAAACAGGGATCAAATATGGCTAAGATGTTTACTTAGATATTTGCTTAGACACCTGCTCCCTTAGTGGGGTATGATAGGCAGAATTTCGGCCCTCATGACCTTGCCCACAGGTTCTACACTACTGAACAGGTGATATTATCTGAAAAAAGAGACTTTGCTAATATAATGAAAATTACTGATCAGCTGACCTTAAATCAGGGAGATTATCCTGAATGATGGGTCTAACGTAATCACCTAAGCCCATAACAGAAGAAGAGGAAAGCAGAAGAGGAGCTCAGAAGAGGGAGTCAGGAAATGCGGCAGTGGGGAAGTCAGAGAGTGAGGCATGAGAAGAACTCAACTTCTTGTTGCTGGCTTGAAGATGAGGGTGCCATGGGAACAGTATGAGGCAGAAATTACTTCTGCCAACAACCAAGGAGCTGGGAAGAAGACTCCACCTGAGAACCAAAGCCCCAGCTGATACCTGCTTTCTACCCTGTAAGTTGTTGGGATAATTAACATATGTTGTCTTAAGACACTACATTAGGGGTCATTTGGTAGGGCAGCAATAGAAAACTAACACAGGGGGATTCCTCAAAAGCAGCAGACCCTGACAGGGTTTGACTGAAGGCCTTTAATCTGGTAGGTGAGCCAGAAGTGAGCCAGGGAAGGGAAGGAGTCAATACAAGAGACATTCATGAGCAGGGCCCAGTCCCACTGTGGACCTCTAGAAGAGCCACAGAACTTGCCTCAATGATTGGTTGCCCCCAAGGATGAAAGCTGGGACTGATCCACCAGCTCTTGTCTGGCGTGGGCGGAACTGTTTCCAGAGCATTAACTCCCCAGAATCTGACCTTTCTAATATAAATATTTCCTTCCCTGTTACAGTCTCTCCCCTAGCAGAGGAAAGCAATCTGATAAAATAATATCTCAGTAAGAACTAGAGTTTGAAGGATGTTACTCCTTGGGGTTGCTATGCATTTTGTGATGTATATATCTTCAAAAAGTACAATTTACAAATCTGATGTGGTGGGGAGTGGGATATATGGGACCGTCGTATTTTTTTTTTTATGTTTTTTAATGTAACATTCCTTGTGATCTATTGACTTTAATTAAAAATAAATAAATAAAATTTCTGATCACACACAAAAAACGATAACTTCAGAGAATGGGCAGTGTAGCACTTCCTCAATGGTAGACCTCAAATAGAGGAATTTTAGGCATGAATTGGTTAAAAGATACATTACTAGTCTCACTACTACATAGAGGCGGCCTACTATAAATGATGGCAAGGCTTGGCAGGCCTGAGCCTTTCTGAAAGGAAGGTTTTCCAGTGATACAACATAGTGAATACAGGTGATTTGTGCAGCCTGGCTCCATTTTGCATATCTTCAATCACGTTGGGCTTTTCAAATGAAAGCCAAATTATAAATACAAAGTGACATTCTTCTTCACTAGTAATAAACTCAAGGACAATATTCTGAGAACTTGGGGGAGTCCCCGAAGGAACAGGTTTCTCAGCAGGTGCATAATTGATGCAATCTCACTCCCCACTAATTCCCTTTGTTTCAAGGCAATTCAGATCCTATCTTTCAGACTAAAAGTCTGTAACTACCAAACAAGAAGCTTTTTTTTCCCCAGTCAGCAAGAATAGTCACATATTGTATCTGAGAACAGGATTCCAAGCACATAGAGCAGGCTTGGGGAGCTGCCAGTAGTTTGCCATGAGTAAGCAGAGCTAGCCACGTGGAAGGTTCTTATACAAAACATGAAAGGGACTTGAAAACATTTTCTGGCATCTGGCACATGTGGCAGTGTAGAGAAAGTCACGGACAAGACACCTGCTTCTCAGATGCCAGGAAATCCCTCAAAATAGATCAGGCCTAAAGTCTCATATGCTTCTTAACACTGACTGCTTCAAATCCAATTTCTCAAAGACAAGGTTTGCAGGACACGAAGGGGTTTCCATCCTTGCCCAATACATGTGTATCCCTGACCATCTTCTAGGCCCTGGGCTAAGCATCATTTGTACATTACTCACAACCCCGTTCTGCTATCATCATTATTCCCACGTTACAGGTGAGGAATGTGAAGCTCTGAGGAGTCAGGTCACTTGCCCAAGGTTACAAAGAACTGAGATCTGAACCCAGGTTTGACTTGCTACTCTGATCCCTGCTTCAAACATTTCCCCACTCTTTGTGCTTCACGCTCATACATGGACACCGTTGGGTCCCAAATAGCTCTGCCTTCCCAGCAGCGGGAGGAGCAGCCCCCTGCCTCCTCTCAGCCCTGAATCATGCCACAGCATCCACAAAGGGACACTCCTGAGAACTCACCCGAGAAAGGGGCAGTCTAGAAGGCACTTCAGTTTACAAATAAGAGAAACTATATTTTTATAAGAATAAGTTTGAATCCACTCTTGTACATTTAGGGAAGATGTCAACCTTTCCAAGCCTTGGTTTAGGCACTACAGTGCAGTGGTTAAGCACTTGGGCTCTGAAGGCAAAATAACTTTTGAGTGCATATATTTAATCACCATTTACTAACCAAGTGGCTTGGAGAGCAAATCAATTAAGTTCTCTGAGTCTTAGTTTCTGCATCTGTCAAGCGGACCATTTTATAGTACTTGCCACATGAGGCCGTTGTGAAGATCAAATGAAATAATGCACATGAAGAGCTCTGCACTATGCCTGGAGCATAATAAGCCCTCAATAAATGTTAGTCTCATCATCATCACTGTCATCTTACTATTTTTCAGTTATTATTTGCATCAAACCTCTCACTGATGAGGATACAACAGCTCCAGCTAAGTCACGGGAATTGCCTTCCAGTTGGTAAAGCCTCAGAACTTGGCCCCTTCTGTTGACCTTTTGAGCAGCCATCTGATTGCTTGTCACAACCTCTATCATGGGGCTTCACACTTTTGAGGGTTGAAAGTAAGATTTAAGATCTGCATGTTGGGACTGCCAGTGGAATTCCTCCTTTCTTTTAACAAAACTGCCAAGACCTTCCATAAGTGCCCTGGAAGGAAACTATGACCTGAATGTTCCAGTTCATTACTATTACCTTCTTGAAGCTCATAAACTATGTGCCAAGCTCCATGCTCAGAGCTGGGGCCTCACAGCCAAACCATCTTGGGCCCTGCCCTAGAAGAAAACATGGTGAAGGGCCTTTCATCATATGGAAATACAGCAGGACCTTGGAAGAGGAAATATACCCTAAAAATCAGAATTGAAAAACACTGCTATCAACTTTTATGCCTTGATGAATAATGTAAACATAAGTTTATTTCTGGGTCGAATACTGACCAATTGTCAAATGTTATTAAGCTGATAAGATTTCTATAGAACACACAGTGCAAGAACCTTTCTTCTTCCAAAGAAGAGGCAGGAACACAGAAGCCTCTCTTTGCCTCAGGTAAACCTAGGGTCAAACCACGACTAGCTAGATGGTCTGCTTAGCAAGTGACAAGTAACCTAACCATCTAGGCCCCATTCTCCTCATCTGCAAGATGGAGATAACAAGACCCCCAAACTCACAGGGGTGCTGTGTTTGCTAAGTGTGACAATGCAGCTAAAGGGCTTAGCATGGCACCTGGCGTTAGAAAATTGACAGCAATGCTCCTTATTATCAAAGTGCCTCAAAACTTTGCCTCACTACCTAGGCTCGATGGTTAAATTTCAGCAAAGGATTCCCTTAGGGTTTCAGAGAAGTAATAACAGATTTACTATTTCTAATGGAAAGCATTTCAAAGTTAACATATAGAAACTTGTTGATGCAATGCCACAAGCAGCCTGCGTCCATTCTGGCACATGGGAGGGGTCCCAGCTTTCAGAGAAGGGAGTACCCTTCAAGGCAGGCACTGGTGCCGGCTGACGTGAGCCACCCCATGGAAATTCAGTTTTTTGCACTGGCTTTTAATGGTCCTTCTCTGCTGGGCATTCAGAGCTCTTTTTGGAAGTAAATGCATTCAAATAAACATCCTCTGGTGCCAGAACCGCCATGGGCACATACTTTCCTTTCAATGGTCCTGGGAAGTGGTTTGTTAAACTATTGTTCTCAATTAAAAACTCATGTGTTTGTTCAGTCCAATATGGGTCGCCGCTTTGAGTGAAAGATCCCCTTGACATGGCAAAACCTCTACTTGTGACAAGCCTGTGCCAAGTATGTCTTAACCAGATGCAGGCCCGGGTTTGATTAGCGGCCACCGAATTCCATGTAAAATCAGATAATGATGGTTTTTCTCCTCTCTACTGAGCAAATATCCTCGGCTTTTAATCAAGAATATATATGGAAACCCTCTATATAAATAACTCCATGCAGCACAATGGTTTTAAAACTATGGTTCATCTCAACTTTCCTGACCTCTGACTGTTTAATCTGAGAAGGACCTGTGCAATACCAAATAAAAATAAAGGGAATATAATATTTATTTTGGCAGATATCATATAGATATAATAGAGGGACATGTGGTGAGTGGAAATTCTCTACCACACATGGAGAGGAGAGGAAGGAGCAGCTCTGGAGCCCATTTTTGTTTTCCCACTTGTGGGAAAGCATCTATTGGATAATGATGATATTAGGACTGCAGAGACACGTGCTACTTTGCAGCACTCTGCCAGACTCCCCGGCTAGGCAGAGAAATCTCCTTCTTTGCCCCTTTGGATGTTCAAAGGGTCCAAATGCAAACCCGAGAAACATGAACATTTACAGAGGGGAGGGAGTCTCAGCCTGGGCTTCCTTTCCTTTTTTGTGGGCACAATTTTTGGGCATCTGCAGTTAATCATTTGCAGGTGTATTTCTGCTGCATGCAAAAGAGTGAGCTCCCATTTAGCCTCTTGCAGGTGCAATTAGCAACTTCCACCTCTTTTTGATGGGGCAAGTGGATAATTGTGCCCACGAGGTGGTAATGTTGTTGGACGGGTCCAGCAGAATGCCCCATTACAGACTATTGTCTGCGTCTCCAGCTCTGCAAAAGGGGATACTGGGGATTGGGGATAACTGTCAGGCCTGCATGTGGAGTCTTGAAGGGGAGTCCTGAATCGAGGTGGGGTTAGGGGTTCTCTGTGGTTCTTCACATGCACGCAAGTGTGGAGGTACACACAGCATCAGTGAAAACGCACCACAGATGGGCTCTCTGAGAAATAAGGAAGTAACACATCTGGGATGATGACATTAGGTCAAGAAAAACTAGCTCTGAGAAAGGAGCAGACCAGAACCGCAGAATTAACCTATTATAGAACAACAACAAAAAGCAACGTGATGATAAAAATAATTTTCTATTTCCTTGAAATAAGCTTTGTACTTAAAGCATTTCCACATAGAGTATCTCATGTGAACTCACATGCATGAAGTTACACTATTCCAAATTATAATACTTAATAGTGACATTCTGAGTGCTTACTTTGTTTGGGGTAATTCTAAGAGCTTATCTACATTAATTCAATCAATGCTCTTAACAGCCCACTTTAAGGAATATCCATTTTAAGGAAGAGATATTGAGGCATAGGGAGGTGAAGTAACATGTCCAAGGCCACATGACCACTAATGGTGGAGCTGGGTCCCAGAGCCAGGCAGGCAGGTTCAAAGACCCTACTCCCAGGCATTAGCTTACTTGCTACCCCGGATGAGAAAAGTTTCAAATGAGAAGATGGAATTAGGCATCAAGGACTGCCTTGTAGCACATGCTTATACAAGGCCATTTATTTGTACACTCATTTGTTCATCTGTTCATTCATTCATTTAATAATTCAAGGAACATTTATGGAACGATGTGGTCCAGCCACTCTTCTAGGTACAAGGTAAAGGAGAGGCAGAGAGCCTTCTCCGCACAAATGTCAGGTAAAGGTTTTGTAATCTAGAAGTTTCTCTGCCTGGGGGAGGGGAGGTGGGGCAAAAGCAAGAAAATAAGGAAGGAAATAGAGCGACCAAAGGAGAGCAGAAGGAAGGGAGGGAGGGAGAAAGGAGAGACAAGAGCTGGAAACTGTAAAGAAAAGGGGAAAAAAATTAATCCTTGAAAATTAGTTTGTCCTCTGAAAACTAATTCCTTTTATGAGGGAGGGGGGTGAAATCACATTGACCAATCAATGGGATTGCACTGGGGAATGTTGACAAGAAACCCTGCCCCCTCCAGATGCTTATTTTCTTGCTTAACCAGGAAGAGCAGGTGTTCAGTAGGACTGCTCAAATTACTTCCCATGTAGCAATCTGAAAAGCAAAACAGACGCAGGCTCCCTGGCCACGGTGGCCTTTGAAGGATCTAATTCTGAGCACTTGCATTCTGGATGGTCCAGCTAATGCACGATTGGGCTTGGTGACAATCCCTTGATGTGACTGGGACAAGCGCAAATTCCATCACCAGTGTTTTATTGTCTTTACTGAGGCATATTTTAGCAGCATGATTAGATATTAATCTGTTGTTGGGAAGAGTATCTCAGACTGAAACAGATTAGCAGATTTGCTCCAGGTCCAAAGGAAACCTCACCATTGTTTCTTGACAACCTTGTGTGCTTAGCATGTGCAGAAACATGAACCTATGAACGGCTATGAATCTAGGAGCCTAATGACAGATAATCGATATTGAGAGCTTGCCATGTGTCCAGCACTGTGCAAAGCTCTTCACAGAGAATATCTCATGAAGAAGACCACCACACAATAATACTTCGAAGGAGACACCATCAATGTTCCTATTTTAGGCTAGGGATTAGGGAAGTCCATCTCCTTGCCTACGATCACACAGATGGCCAGTGGCAGGACAGAGAACATGTGCAATTGGATTATTTCATGCTATACTGCCATCCTGCACATGGAGTTGGTTTGAAAATAATCTTTCCTTTGATGTTTCGTAGGACTCCACTTAAAACTTCAAACATTTTTTTTCCCTAGAGGGTGTTAGTATATTTCCACTGTAAAAGTTTCCTTTGATATATTGGTTTCATCAAATAGCTGCGCATTTATTCTATTGGCTTACTAATGGCCTGCAAGAATTGTCCCTTCTAAAATGCCCTTAGAGTTGTACTTGGCATGGTGCAGTCACCCAAGAGATTTTGAACTTGGCATGGTGTTAGTCATTGCTGTGGGTTGAGTTGTGCCCCCAAATAAGTTGAAGTCCTAGCCCCCAGAACCTGTGAATGTGATTGTTGCAGATCTTTGCAGATGTAAACAAATTAAGATGATGCCACATCAGAGTAGGGTGAGTCTGAAACTCAATGATGTTGTCTTATAAGGAGAGAGATTTGAAGACACAGGGAAGAAGGCCATGTGGAGATGGAGGCAGAGATTGCAGTTAGGCTTCCTCAAGCCAAGGAAGGAATGCTAAGATTGCGGGCAACCTACCAGAGGCTAGAAGAAAGAAGAAGGATCTTCCCTTTGAGCCCGGGGGGTGATGGGGAGTACACTTACTGACACCTTGATTTTGGACTTCTGGTCTCCAAAACTGTGAGGGAATAAATTCCTGATGTTTTAAACCACATAGTTTATGAGACATTTTTAGGGAAATATTAGGAAACTACTACAGTCATCTAACATAATTTCCTTTTAAGATCCTCACTTATTCCACAAAGAATTCAAGAAAAACTGACACTTAGGGCCTGTTCCTGAGATTTATGCTGTTATAACATAATTTTCAAGTCATTCCTTTAGAACCAAGATCTATTATGCACCTGTAAATTATCTTGACTTCCTGTAGATGGCACAGCAGTTAAGGTATGGACTGAGTGTCCCCTTTCAGCAAGCCTGCTTAATTATTTTTCTCACCTTCATCACTGGCTTTTATCATCAGCTGAACTGTTCTTGACTTGCATGAGTCTACAATAGCCAGCATGTTGCCAGGAATCTCCATGACAAACCCCTCCCCCCCTCCTCCCTCCATTCAGAAATCAGACATGGCTTTGCCAGCATCATCTCGGCTAAACTCAAGATGTTAGACACTGTGCAGTTCCTTTCATTTGCATTTTAAAAGTGATGAAGGAGTCATTGTCCTCTTTATGCTGAGTCAGTGGACCAAAACTGGGTTCCTTTTAATGGGACATTTTATGCCCATTGTAATTGAACTGGCCTCATGAGAAAGCCAGTCACGGGCAGTTACCCATCTGAGTGATTTGAAATGACTCTGGAGAGTTCACCTGCCCCAGGGCCTTAAATTCCCAGCATTCATGCCGAACACATGTGATGCTCTTTGAAAATGCTAATTTCTTCCCAGGAGGGTGCAGGGACCACCTTCATAGAGGACAGCTTCTGTATTTGTTGGTCTAGTACCCTTCACCCTTCCAGTCAGGCCTTGCTGTCCTGGTGAGAATCTCAAGCATAGACCCCACTCTTCCTTGCCTCAGGTGGGGCATTGTACCCAGCCTGGGCCATTCATAGTGTAAGACCTTCCTCTCCCTCATCCCACACCATAAACTATGACTGGTCCGGAGGTTTGTCTGTAAGCCAAGTAGGGCTCAGTTAGAGATGAAGGGAATCCGGAGTCCAACTAAATGGAGAAAGCCCATTCCTGACTGAGGGAAGGGGGCTGAGGGACAGCAGGAGGAATAGGACCCTGATGACTGCATTGAGAACCAGGTCCCTAGCTTCTCATAGGTCTGAGGACCAACTAATTTCCCTTCTGGCTGAAACTAGTTTGCTTTGAGTTTATGCCAAATGCAGTATACTAACAATTAAAATGTTTCACAACTACTTTGGTACTGATTTTAAAGTTAAAAAGGACCCAAGTTAATAAGACAAAGAACAGGCAAGTGTCAACAATGAGGCACATAGTAGGTCCAAATGAGGCACTCCACAGGTCTCATGGATCAGCAAAAGGGCCATGGGCACGTAGCAGGAAGGATACTTTGAGAGTGGAAAGAGAGAGAGGAAATGGAATTTAAAAAATAAACTCTATTGGTACAACTACTTTGGAAATTTGTTTTGAAATATCTGTTAGATATAACTTACAGATATCTAATGACAAACAATTGTACTCCCAAGAGAAATGTGTACATTTGCTCACAATGGACACGTTACCAGTAGCAGCAGTATTTCAAAAACCCCAAATGCCTATCAAGAGAAGAATGGATAAATTATGATATAATCATAAAATGGAATAATATACAAGACAAATGGACAAACTATGGGTGCAAAAAACCTGGATGAATCTCATACACCTAATGTTTCAAAGAAAGCAGACAAAAAAAAACAATATGCACCTTATGATTTCATTTTTACAAAGGTCAACAGACAAAATTAATCTATAGGATTAAAGACTGGATAAGGGTCACCTTTGGGTATATAGTAACTAGAGTGGTGTAAGAGGGAGCTTCTGTGGTGATGAACTTGTTCTATTTCATGATATGAGTGTGTGGTTTCACAGGTGATTTCAGTTGGTGGAAAGTTCCTCAAGGATTTGTTCATTTTTTTAATTACAAATTTTCAATTCAATTAAAAATTCGCACACACACAAACTCTCCACTTCACAATGTTGCAACTAATGGAATTGCTATTGAAGTAATTTTTCCATTTGGCCTCCGGACAATGTAAACAGTTACCTCTTGGCCTTCTCAGTTCTACCTGTTTTGTTTTCTCCTTTGTGCCTTTTCCTCACTTTCCACAAGCATGTACTGAATGCTTCAGGTACACTAGGGATAGGGCATATGAGCCAGAAGCTGTCCCTGATTGTAAAGGTACTTTTCCCTTTGCCTGGGATGGTGCCCACCCACCACCTCCCATCAAAGGAAGAGCTTTCATAGGGCTGGAGAAGGAGGCTGATGATCTGGGATACTGAGCAGCTTCCTCTAGAAACATGGATGAGTAGCCCAAATGAAAAGGGGATAAAGGGATAAAGGGTACAACAGAGACTCAACTGTTTACTAAACTCATTTTATCTTCTTTCTGATATACAGCTAGGTTTCATTTTCCAGATTCCATTGCACTTAGGAAGCCATTATTGAGTTCTAGTTAATGGAACATGAGTGGAAATAATGTACTTCACTTCAAAGACAGCCCATAAAACTTCCCTTTATGATCCTTCAGTTTCTTTTCCCTTCCACCAGATGGATGTCAGCACCTAGGTGACAGAAGCCAATAGCTGAAGATGGCCAAGCCTAGACCCTGGGTCCCTGAATGATTATGTGGGAGAAGAGACTGTTGCTTACTTGGACCCTCCGCACACTGTTTACCTAAGCCAGAAACAAACTCCTGTATGTTTGAGCTATCTTACATTTTTGGGTCTATGTGTTAAAGCAGTTAGCTTACTTCAACTAAAAGAAAGGGCAATGCATTTTTGGCATTTTGCTAAAAATCAGCTTTGGGGGAATGATCATTTATGTTGAGTCTGAGGGCTCCCACAATACTTTATCACCTCCAGTTTTAGCACATGGTTCCCATCAGTGTTCCTCAAATTGTAGTAAAAATATGGATTCCTGAATCTCATCCCGCACCTGCTAATCAAAATCCTAGTACATTTGGGGAGCCCTGCATTTATAATAAGCCCTGTGTAGAACATTCAGATGCATATTAAAGTTCAAGAAGCATTGGCTTACCTGGTGGGTCTTTTTCTAATTCTGAAGGAACACTGAATATGTATAGCAGAGCTGCTCTTGCCTAAATACAGCTGACCACTGAGATAAGTTTTTAAATTTTCTCTGGAGAATTATAGAACACATTCATTCAATTTTATTTCCTTTCTTCTAGGTAAACCAAATAATTCTTTCATGCCTTTAATCACCACTATTTTATGATGATTTACCATTGGACTGAGGTCTCAGGTCAAAAGACCATTTGTTGAACATCATGACTTATCTTAGTAACTTTCAACGGAAACTAGATTTACACAAAGAATTTCACCCAGATAGAACCAAGGAGTGAGAGCATGGAGTTCTTCCTTATGTCCTCGTTGCAAGTGGTGAGAATTGTTAGTTCTCAACATCATTATTTCAGTTCCAAGGTGAGTCACAGAAGAACTGAGTCAATTTGAAAAAATTCCTATTCTACTTTATACACATGGATTCTGGTTTAGCAGTTACCAAAAGTGTGACAATAGTTCCTTGGGGTACTAGTAGTTGCTAAACAAATAAAATAGTGACATGATCAAAGTAATTGGGAAATATAGTGTTAAGGCTTATCAGATTTCTCTAATAATTATGTTATGAGCTTCCAAGGGTAGGATATAATTGACCACTTTTTGTAGATTTAATGGACCACAAAATTTGTCTGGGTTTTGTATATCTGTGTCTAACAACTTATAAGATCACTGTTCTCCAGAAGAAAACATCCATCTCTAAAATCCCTATATAATCTTATTTGAGGTCACATCATGCTGATTTTTTTCAACTGACACTGTTTCTTCTGAATTTTTTTTCTATATCAGAACATTAGGCCAGTAAAAATGGTTCTTTCGGTCCTATGATAATTAAAGCCATCTCTCAAAAGAAAAGAAAAGGGCTTTCTTTTAAAGAAAAGGGCTCTTCTCTTAAAAACAGTTATTTTACCTGTGGCAATATTACAAAGTCCTAAAGTTAATGAAAAATGGTAGAAACTGGAAAATGACTATATTTGCTAGTGTTAGTATCATTAACCATATTAGGTTGTTGTTTTTGTTGTAATTTTTATTATGCAACATTATTATTCCTATCTCCCCATCTCTTTTTACTTATAGGGTTCTAAGTGCTTTCCTTTCTAGAGTGGTTTACAGTAAAATCAAACCAAACCAAACCAAAACAACACAAAACAAAGCCTGCTACAGACACCATAAAAGCTGTACAGAATCTTTAGCATCTCAATGAGTACTAAGGTGGATGACCACAGCAATGTAAGTTACTTTAACCAGAGAAATTATGATTAATTCTAGAGTTGAAAAGGCCCCCAGTAACCATCTGGAATGGTGGCAAGCACTGGGCACAAGTGCCTTAGTTTTCTTTCCTGTGCCATGCCAGGAATCAATAACCATTTCTTGGCTGTTCCCGTGCACTTAGGCTGCATGTAGCCTTGAAATGCCTCTGAAGAAAGAGCTCAGGAAGCTACCACAAAACAACCAGAATTAGGTCTCCTGTTGAATTTTACTACTGAGTAGTTATAATGTAGTTGTTTAATGTCTCCCAGGGAATGAAGAAAGAACATATTCATTTGAGGCCTATTTGACTTTAGACCAGGGGTTCTTAACCTTTTTTGTTCCACAGACCCCTTTGCCAGTTAAATGAAAAGCACGGGCCCCTTCCTAAGTCCACACTATACTGTGTATCATTTAATAAATACATCACACCCGTACCAACATGTCCCCACAAGAATAATGTCTTTTTCAATTTCAATTCAAGCTCACAGAACCCTGGTTAATTACCCTGCTTTAGACAAATAAGGCAATCTCTCTAAACTTCAATTTCTTCAACTGTAAAAAGTAATAGTAATAGTACATAATATAAGTTGTGAGGTTGAGATAATCCATGCAATGCACATAGAACAGAGACTGAAAATTAATATTGTTTAATAATTTTCATTTGTTTTTTGCTGTCAGACATATCCCCACCCCACCCTTATACAGAGGACAAAACCAGGACCCAGAGAGTTTGTCTTAAACAATGTCAAGTTAACACGTCCAGTCTCTTGACTTCCAGTTCTGTTTTCTCTCTTTTGTTTATTCTGTATGAAGTCTTTATTAAAAATTCTTTGTATTCCTAGCAATCTATTTACTTATTTACATTATCTATAATACTTAGTTCCAAAAAGTATTTTAAAAATAGGTTTCAAATAGAAGGGATATTAAGGCAAATTCTAGACTGGGAAGAGTTCCAACTCTTCTGCCCAATCCTCCTTGGGGCCAATGGCTCTCATTGAAGAAATGTTTGGAGTGAAAGGCCACAAAGCAGAGCACAGCCTGTTTCATTTTTAGTAACAGCCTTACTTTACATGTCCTGACAATGCCCTTCTTTACATTAGCTATGACCCCAGATGGCTGCTTTAACAAAAGGAAGTAACACGGTCTAATTGTTCTGGATTCCTCTGTAAGTTCTTTTTTGGGTAAGGAGCATTCTTTGTATATTCTTGTTGCATGAGAGTCCTGGCCTTATTCCAATATGCCTATTCATTCCCTGAGTGTAGGGGAAAAAAAACAACCAAGAAATGACAAAAAATCACACAGTCATAATCAACCCCTACCTTGCTTTTAAAATGCTACTCTTGGTTATTCATAAACGCCACTGCACATGCGGGTAAAGACAGTGATCAGATAATCACTACACAAATTAAATCAGTCAGTTTGGCAAGGAGATATCTGGGCATAATGTAAATCAAGTTGTTGTTTTAATATGTCCATCTCCTGTAGAATGAGCAGAAACTCTCCCTGAAAACACAATGTTGCCTCTTTCCATGGTATGTGGGTCACTATGAATTCTACAACTCTTCATCACACACGCTGACAAAGTCTGAGATTTAGCCAGTGAGAAATGGCAGGATTTGGGATTTGATGGGAGCTATAGGACACAGGGACCACTTGTCAGCAGGAAGTTCTTGAATTGATAAAACTCAGAGTTCCTCATGAAAGACTTTCATGGCATTTTGCAAACCTGTTCCACTCTGAAGCATTGGGGAGAAGTCACACACACATCACTGTGGCCAAACCAATTGAAACCAGCTGGAGAGTTGTCAGCTATTTTACACAGCTTGGATCTCAGTTGTGCTACCAACTGTGACTGTTGGAAAAATCACGTAAATACTAGGGGAAAGAAAGAGTACATTCTGAGTTCGACTTTCAGGAGAAAACATGGGGAAAAGTGTATAACGGCAGGTAACACTTAACTCTTTAAGTGATTCCCTAAGACTTTCTTTCATGGCCAAGATGCAGTAAGCTCACTACAGATCTTCTCTCTCACTGATTATGGCTCAACACTCTGGCAAAGGGCAAAAGCAAATTCCAGAGTCCTGGAAGTAAGCACAAGCAGGTACATTGGGAGGAGTGTCAAAACTAAGAAAAGTAACCTGAATGAGGTGGAGTTTCCCCACTTCTTTTTTCTTTCACTGCTTTGACCCAAAGGTAGGCTCAAGTCATAAAGTTGTGCTACAATAGGTAAAATTCCCAGACATATTCTATCTTTCTGGACAGAACACCAGGAATCCTTATTTTAATCTTTTTTCTCTCCTTGGCTTTGGCTCAAGGGCAGGTCCCAGTCTTAGAGCTGTGAGGTACCAGGAAGAGCACATGCAACTAAAATTCTGAGAGGAACTATGGCCACAGAACTAAGGGGCCCCTAAAGTTTTTCCCTCTCTTTTTATCTTCTAGCTTTGCCCAAAGGGTAGAGCTGTGCTATAATAGCTAGTGCAGTAGGCACTTAAACCTTCAAGAGAAATCTCATGTTCCTGGCCAAAGGATCAGGAAAGAATCCCCTGCAAGCTGGCAAGTATGGAGGAAATCCAGAAGAGGAAAGAGGTGAAGGAGGAAATCCCTTGATGCTTTGTATGAACCCACAAAACTGTGAGGCTCATCCTTAAATATGCATGAGCAGCATAAGATGCAAAAGTCTTTGAAAACTGAACTGGCCAAGGAACCACCACCCACAGATGGTGAGAAAGAACTTGTAGTGTGAACCTAGCCAGACTGATTGCTGGGTAAAATGTAAAAAAGCAAAATAACAATATTCTACAAAGGGCTTTAACTGGACCTGAAATCTAAAGTATATAATATTCAAAGTGTCCAGACTACAATACACAAATACTTGAAATACAAGAAATAGGAAAATGTAACCAATTTGTGAAGTCAATCACAATCAATAGATATCAACCCCAATATTACCAGGGTATTGGAATATTTTTAAATATTTTAAGCAACTATTATAACTTTGCCACAAGGATAAAGGCTAACACACTTCAAATGAATGGAAAGATAGAAGTTCTTAGCAAAGAAATATAAACTATAAAAATACAATATCTGAAATTTTAAAAAGTTAATTCTTATGTCAGCGGTAGAATAGAAATGACCAAAAAAAAGAAAGTCGGTAAGCTGGTAGCTAGAGCAATAGACATCATCTAATCTTAATAAAAGAGGTAAAAATAATAGAAAAAATATGTACAGAGGATCTTGTGGGACACACCAGAATGTCTAACATTTGTCTCATTGGGCTCAGAGGGAAAGAAAAAAGAGAGTGGTCCTGAAAAAAATATTTTTAAAAGAATGGCTTTGAAAGTCTTAAAGCTTTTTGCACAGGATCAGGAATGAGACAAGGATTCCTGCTTTCACAAATGCTATTCAATATTGTTCTAAAAGTTCCTGCCAGAAAAAAGACAAGAAAAAAGAAATAAAATGTATTCAAATTGGAAAGGAGAAGTAGAACTATCTCTATTTTCAGAAGGCATGATCTTAAGACATAAAAAACCTACAAAAATGGCGGCGGACTTGGCCCAGTGGTTAGGGTGTCTGTCTACCACATGGGAGGTCCACGGTTCAAACCCTGGGCCTCCTTGACTCGTGTGGAGCTGGCCCATGCGCAGTGCTGATGTGTACAAGGAGTACCATGCAATGCAGGGGTGTCCCCTGCGTAGGGGAGCCCTATGGGGCACAAGGAGTGTGTCCCGTAAGGAGAGCCGCCCACCTCGAAAGAAAGTGCAGCCTGCTCAGGAATGGTGCCACACACACGGAGAGCTGACACAACAAGATGACGCAACAAAAAGAAACACAGATTCCTGTGCTGCTGACAACAGAAGCACACAAAGAAGACTCAGCAAACAGACACAGAGAACAGACAACCAAGATGGGGGGGGATGGGAGAGAAATAAATAAATAAATAAACCTTTAAAATAAAAAAATAAAAAAATAAAAAATAAAAAATAAATCTACAAGAATACCTAAGAAAACTATCCAAGCTAATAAATGAATTCATCAAAGTGGTAGAGTAAAAGATCAACTCAAGAAAAAGAATTGTGTTCCTCCATACCAGTGTTTTAGTTTCCTGGCGCTAAAACAAATACCATGCAATCAGTTGACTTAAACAATGAGATTTTACTGGCTCACAGATTTGAAGGCAGGAGAAGCTCCAAATCAAGGTGTCAGCAAGGTGATGTTTTCTCTCCAAAGACTGTGGTGTTGTGGTACTGGCTGTCGGCATTCTTTCTTCCTTGGCTTTTCTGTCACATGACACTTTTGTTTATCTAAAGATGTCTTTTTATTCTATTTTGCTTTGTTTTTAAAGGATAAACTGATTATTTTACTTTAAGACTTCAATATTTCTCTCTTACTAATAAATAAGTAGACAGAAAACCAGAAAGAGTATAAAAGTATAAGAGTATAAAAGTATAAAAGCGTATAAAAGAACTCTTACCCAATTTGACTTAGTCGACATTTATACAATATAATCAGTTTGACTTAACTGACATTTATACAGCACTCCACTCAACAGCAGAAAACTGATTCTATTCAAATGCACATTTAACATTCCACAAAAGAGACCACGTTCTAAGCCACAGAACGTCTTAAGAAATTTAAAATAGAAATAATAAAAAGTATATTGTCTGACCAAAATGGAATTAAACTAGAAATCTATAACAGAAATATATCTGTAAAATCCCCAAATATATGAAAATTAAACAACACAATTCTACAAATTCTGTAAATCAAAGAGGAAGTCACAAGGGAAATTAGAAAATGCTTTTGAATTGAATGAAAACACAACATATCAAAATATATATGATTCAGACAAAGCAGCGAGTAGAGGAAAATCTATAGCATTAAATGCTTTATTAGAAAACAGGAAAGTTCTGGAATCAATGACGTTTAAGTCATTAAAAAATGCAGAAAATCAATTTACAAAAAGCTTGTTCTTTGAAACGATCACGAAAGTTGATATACCTCTAGGGAGACAAACTAAGAATAAAAGAAGGAAGACAAAAATTACCTATATAAAGAATGAAAAATGAACCATGATTAGAAATCCCCCAAAAATTAAAAGGATAAGGTAATATAACCTACAATTTAATGGTCATAAACCTGACAACTTAGATGAAATGGACTAATTTCTTGAAAGAAACAATTCACCACTGCTCAGTAAGGAAGAAATAAATAACCTAAATAACCCTACATCTATTTAATAATACCATCCGCCATAAAGATAGTTTAAAATGGCAATAGCAAAATTATAAACCCACAGATCCATGAAGCACAAAGAACACTGAGAATAAGAAATATGAAGAAAACTCAAGTAATGCACCTCATAGTCAAATTACTTAAAGCCAGTGATAAGGAAAAATCTTAAAAGCAGTCAGAGAAAAAGAAGGATTATGGAAAATGAAACAAAGATGGGATGACATCAGATTTCTTATCAGAAACAATCTAAGTCAGAATATGTTATAGCAGCAATTTCAAAGTACTGAAAGAAAGAAAAAAATCTGTCCACCTAGAGTTGTATACCCAGCACTAATATATTTTTAAAATGAGGCAAACTGTATTTTTTTAAAAAGATATCTTCAGATAAACAAATGCTTAAAGAATTCATTATCAATGACATATACTATAAAAAATTAAATCTTCAAGTAGAAGGATTATAATGTCAGATGGAAATTTCAATCTACATAAAGGAATAAAGAGCACCAGAAATGTTAACTACATTGGCAAATATAAAGACTTTTTTTTTCTTATCACTTAAATCTCTTCAAAAGATCATTGACCATTTAAAGCAAAACATATTGCTGAGCTTGTAACAAAAATAGAAGTAACGTATTACACTAAGAGTGCAAAAACTAGTAGGGGAAAAAATGGAAACATACTACTCTAAGGTCTTTATCCTATAAGTGAAACGGTATAATATCATTTGAAGGTAGACTATGGAAAACCATAAATCCTAAAGCAACCACCAAAATAACAAAACAAAGAGTTGTAGTGAATAAGCTGACAAAGAAGATAAAAGTGGATCATGTAAAAATTCTCGATTAATCCAAAAGAAGGCAGAAAAATGAGTAAGCAAAGGAAAGATGAGACAAATTGAGAACAAATAAGGTGACAGATTTAAATCAAATCATATCAAAGAATCACCTTACATGTATATGGTGTAAACACCCCCAATTAAAAGGCAGAGATAGTGGATAAAAATCAAGACCCAACTGTATGATGTCTGCAACTGACTGTAAACATAAAGACACAAAGAGGGGAAAAGTAAAAGAATAGGAAAAGATATAGTTTGTAGACACTAATCTAAAGAAAACTGGAGGGGCTATATTAATATCAAAGTCTATTTCAGATCAAAAAAATATTACCAGGGACAGAGAGGCTCACTCAATAATGATAATCGTGTCAATTTACGAAGAGGAAAAAAACAATCCCAAATGTTTATCCTCCTATCAATAGAACGTAACAATGATTTTTTTCAAGGAGAAATGGAAAAACTCATATTTGGAGATTTTAATACCTCCTCTTTCAATCATTGATAGAACAAGTAGAGAGGAAATCAGTAAGAATATAGAATACTTGGACAACATTATCAACCAAAGTGACTGAATTGACATTTATAGAATACTATACCCTACAACAGAATATATATTCTTTTCAATTACACATGAAAAATTTACCAAGATAGATCATATTCTGGGTCATAAAACAAGTCTCAATAAATCTAAAGGATTCAAGTAGTAGAAATTCTCTGACTATAATGGGATAAAATTAGAAAACAGTAATAGAAATAGATCTAAAACCCCTCAATCATATGGAAACTAAATAATACATTTAAGTAATCCATGAGTAAGATAAGAAATCAATTGAGAAATGAGAAAACATTTTGAACTGGATAAAAATGAAAATACAACAGGTAGAATTTGGTAGGATTCAGCTAAAGCAGTACTTAAAGGGAAATTTATATCATTTAATGCCGATATTAGCAAATAAGATAGATCTCAAATTAATGACCTCAACTTCCACATTAAGAAACTACAAAATGAAGAGTAAATGAAATCTAAAGTAAGCAGAAGAAAGGAAATAATAAAGATCAGAGTGGCAATTAATGAAATAAAAAGCAGAGAATCAATAAAGGAAAGTTAATTGCTTGAGAAGATGAACGAAGTTGATAAATCTCTTGACAGCTGGATTAGGGGAAGAAAAAAAAAAGAGAAGATGCAAATTATCAATATTAACAATGACAGAATTACATCACTACAGATGCTACTACTATCAAAAGGGTAAGAAAATGCTATGAATAACAGTGCCAAAAAATCTGACAACATAGACAAAATGGACAAATTCCTTGAAAGACACAAATGGCCAAAACTCAGTCATGAAGAAATAGGTACAGCCTATTTATATTTGCACCCAAAACCAAAGATACTACAAGGAAAATAAAAACCAAAAAACTACAGATCAATAACCCTAATAACACAGATGCAAAAATTATTTTTATAAATTAAAAAGACAAATACATCAAAACCAAATGGTGATCATCCAAGGAATATTTCATATATTATTAATTATATTAACAGACTAAAAAAACAAAAACAATATTATCTTCTTAACAGATGCAGGATGTCTCCAAGATCATGAACGAGACAAGGATGTCTATGCTTATCACTTTTATCCAACATCATTTTGTAGAGTCTAACCAGTTTGATAAAGCAACAGATAGAAATAATAGAAGAAAATACAAAAGCATGTAAATTGAAAGAAGGTGGTAAAACTCCCTTTTTTTCCCCACAGGAAAAAAAGGTTATTTTCTACAGAAAATCCTAGAGAATCTACACGAAGTCTACTAGAACTAATAAGTGTGTTTACCAAGTTTGCATACAAAAATAAACTGTACTTCTATATGGTAGCAATGTATAATCATAAATTGAAATTTAAAATACCATTTTTATAACAGCATCAAAATATTAAATACTTAAGGATAAATCTGACACAAAAAATGTGACAGACCCTGCACTGAAAACTGCCAAATAATGCTGAGAGAAATTACAAGAAGTCTAAATAAATGGAGAAATATAAAATATTGATGAATCAGAAGACTCAGTATTGTGAAGATGTCAATTCTCTCCAGATTGATCTATAGGTTAAAGCCAATTCAAGTAAAAATTCCAGTAGGTATTTTTTGTAGAAATTGATAAGTTGATTCTAAAATTAATATGGAAATGAAAAGGGCCAAGAAAAGCCAAAACAACTTTGAAAAAGAACAAAAAGATGAAGAACAAAGGAGAACTTAAACTATCTGACTCTAAGACTTATTATAAAGCTATGGTAATTAAGACAGGGTAGATAATAGCTTAAGAGAACATAATAGTCTAGAGTCTAGGAAATAAATCTATTGTCTATAGATTTTCAACAAGAGGCAAAGGCAGTTCAGTGGAGAAAAAAATAGTTTTTTCAACAAATGGCTCAAGAACAATTAGATATAAATACACAAAAAAAGAACTTCAATCCACATCTCACACAATATACAAAATTAACTTCAAGTGGATCATAGACCTAAATGTAAAATTTTAAATTATGTAACTTCTAAAAGGAAACATAGAAAAATCTGTATATCCTTGATTTGGGTAAAGATTTCCTAGCCATAAGCACAATTCATATAAGAAAAAATTGATAAACTGGATTTCCTCAAGATTAGGAATTCCATTTTTCAAAAGACACTTTGAAGAGAATGAAAAGATATTTCCCAGACTTGCAGAAAATATTTTCAAGTCACAGTGTAATAAAGCACTCAAATCCGGAATGTATAAAGAACTCTCAAAACTCAAAAAATAGGAAGACAACTCAATACAAAACAAGCAAAATGTCTGAGCAAACAGTTAACAAAAGAGTCTACACAGGTGGTAAAGAAGCAAATGCAAAGATGCTCAACATCATTAGCTATTAGAGAAAGGCAAATTAAAACCACCAAACCTAGCGCTAGTGAGGATGTGAAGAAATGGAACTTAAATACTGATGGAGGAAATGTAAAGCAGTAGAACCATGTTCGCAAATAGTTTGGCAATTGCTTAAAAAGTTAAACATACCCCTACCATACGACCTGGCCATTCCACTCTTAGGTATTGACCTAAGAGAAGAGGAAATGTTTGTCCATTCAAAGTCTTCTTGTATAGGAATATTCAGTCATAGTGGCTTCATTTCTAATAGCTCCAAACCAGAAATAGCATATATGTCCATCAACAGGTAAATGGATAAATAAATTGCGGTATATTCATACAACAGCATACCACTCAGCAATAAAAAACGAATGACCTATTGATTCCTGTAACAACATGGAAAGAAGCAAGTCAAAAAAGATTACACAGGGTATGAACTCATTTATATAAAATTCTAGAAGTTGCAAACTAATATATAGTGACAGAAAGCAGATCAGTGCTTGCCTGGGGAGGCGTTGGAGAGGCAAGAGAGGCAGGAGGGAAGGAATACAAACAGGAACAAGGAAACTTTTCAGAGTAATAGATGTGCTTATTATCCTGACTGTTATAAATGTGTCTCCATATGTCAAAACTTATCAAGATGCACAGTTTAATTAAGTAGGGTTTATTATAGGTCTATCATACTAATAAAGCACTAATTTTTTAATGCCACAACCAAACAATTCAGCACTTCGCTTTCAGTGAGCATTTACTATGCTCTAGGTGCTACACTAAATGTTTACTGTGCATTTTATAATCTAATTCTTTTGAAAACCATACTAGGCAGATACTATTATCATTCCTTCATGTAGAGGACACTAAGGCACAGAGATATTAAATATTTTGCCCAGAAGGGGTAGAGCTAGGATTTGATTCCAAAGCCTATAATCCTAACAGCCTGAGGCAACTGAGGCTCAGAGGAGGTCACAGGAGCTGGGGAGTCATCCTAGATATGTCTGACTTCAGAGTCCAAGCTGTTAATCACTTGATCATCCTGCATCCCTTGTTGGAAACATTCTGCCAAAGACATAAAATTAATAGTCATCCTAGACTTATCAACCTGAAGTGCTAATTACTTAGAGTAGACAGGACTCACTCCCATCTTCCTTCAGTGTTCATGGAAGCAACAACTGCTGAATGAATGAATGAAGTGAATTACTTCAGGCTTACTAGCAAAATTTCTTCTGGTTAAAAAAAGGGGGGGAAGTTGAGGCTCAGAAGGAGATTGAGAAACTTACCTAAAGTCACATAACAAGTAGGTGATGGTGAGACCTGGAAATAAAACTCAGGCTGGCTAACACCAGAGTTGGACAAGTGTCTCCAAAGGCAATGCTCAAAATCTGCCTGCCAGAGAATTACACCTTTGTAAGACAACCACGAGAGGCTAAGAGGTGTCGAAGGACTGCAGATGAGCTGAGACAAGCTTTCAAAGGAATGTGAGCGTCCTTTTCCAGGGACATGCAACTAATGCCCAGCTCTCCTTGTCTCTGAAGACAATGCATTCCGAGCTCCCGCCCTTTTGAAGAGTAGAGGGCCTCTGCTATTCAGCTGTCCAGCACCCCTGCTATCTTAAGGTTAACTAATTATTTTCTTTTATAATTCACTGGAGACTGATAACTATTATTTCCCTAACACATACTTACAAGTGCCCTAGTTAAATATAGGTTGCTAGGAATTGGGTGGAATTTTTTTAAGTTCATCTTTATCAAAGGTATTTGGAATCAGGATTCCAGAATCATCCAAATTACCTCAGGGAAATCAACATGCAGACTGAGGCGGAAAAAAAGAGAAAAATTTCTTTTTCCCACATTAAAACTTGGGAAAGACACGCAGGATCCCAGGGTTTGCTGTCTTCTTATTTTATGATTTACAGGGAACTTCCAGGGATCAAAAATGAATTGAGGAGCTTCAAGGGATAAATTCTATGCAAGAAGGGAAACAAGTAGGAAAGACAATGAGCAGGAAAAAGATGAAGGGTGATTATAAGATTCCATGAATAAAAATATGTAATGTATGAAGGCTTCAAACCCATGTAGGACTGCTGATTGATTTCAAATATTCATTCTTCCCTTCTCTTCATAGTTATGGAAGATGATCTGGCCTGTGGTACTCAGATAAGGACTACATGTTCAGTCTCCCTACAACTAGATGTAGCCATGTGCCCTTCCAGGAAACGAGTATGTTCTCTCCCATCCTTTGCCTCTCTTCTGGTTACAATTTAGACTTGGCACAGGGAGCTAGAGCAGCCACCTTGGACCATGAGATGGAAACTGCCATGTGCTAAGGATGTCATAGAATTAAGTTATAAGTTGCCAGGTCCCTATAACTGTTAAACCACTGTGTCAGTCCAAGGGGCCTATCCAGACTTTTACAAAAGAGAGTGGTAAACGTCTGTCTTGAGTCAGCCACTGGATTCAGGGGTCTCTTTGTTACAGCGGCCTAATCCAAATCCTAAGCAATACATCACATCGTATGAGGAAAAGATATGCTTTGTTGTTGTAGAGTTAATATCTAGAAAATATAGGCAAGTTCTTGAGCCAGCTTAAATTTCCCTTTCAGTGTCTATCTGAAGACTTGAAATACTTCTCTTTAAATGTGAATTGTTTTGGACTTTCTGATGCTGGAAAGCACAAGTTCTTCCATTTCTTTAATCCCCCTGCACAAATGTGTGGCCCAGTGATTCATGACAGACCTATTGGCTCTTTCCTTTGTAAAGACTCCAGCTGTTAAAATAAAATCATACTGGATTGTATTAGTTCTCTTCTCCTAATTTCCTTTTCTGAAAGTTAGATAGTCTCATGCCACAATAAAGCACTGTAAAAACGGGGTAAAAATGTTTTCTGTTGGATTTGGTAAATTGGGATGGGGCAAGGAGCATTCATTTAGAGCCAATTTACTTTAGACTCTATCAGCTATAGAATAACTTGAGTTTTCAGACAAAAGCAAATAATAGAAGCCATGCCGAGGTAAACACATTTTTTTCAATTCTTTTTAAATATTAATACTGATATTTACCTCCAGAAATTAAAAAAATGCATAACAATGGGTTCCACTTTCATGAAAAATGTGGTATATACCATTTACCACTACTTTGAAAAGGCTGACCATATACAGTCTACATAGGCCTCCAACCATCATTTCTACTCCTGGGTGTAGACACAACAGAAATGTGTGCAAATGTTCACCAAAAGATATATACTAGAATGTTCACAGCAGCACTGTTCATAGTAGTCCCCAAATGGAAACAGCTCAAATGTCTATGGAAAACACAATGGATAAAAATAAAATGATATACTCAAATAATAAAATACTCCATGGTAATACAAATGAATTGATTATAAACTACACATATAACCATGTGGTGAATCTTACAAACATTATGTTGTGCAAAATAATCCAGAAAGGAAATAATGCCTACTGCATGAATCCGTTAACACACAGTTCAAAACCATGCAAAATTAATCTACAGTGTTAGAAATCAGAACAGTGATTATCTTTGGAGGAAATAATGACTGGGAGGGTACACTGGAGATTTCCAGAGTGCCCATGATATTCTATTTTTTTAAAAATCTGTGTGCTGGCTATATGTGTGCATTTACTTTGTGAAAATTCAACAAGCTGATGTCATAATAATTTGTCTTCTTTCATGCATGCATCCTGTATTTCAATTTTGAAAAGGTTTTTTCAAAAAAGGAATAATACATGAGTCAGAAATATCAGAAATGTTATAATGCCAAAATGAAAGAAAAGTGTGAATAGATTGTTGCTACCCTCCATCTAATGCACTAACACAAAAGAATACTAGGAACATAATCTATAAAAATGGACAAATTATATCAGAGGACAAAACAAAACACTACAGAGAATAGGCAAAAACATTGGAAAATCAGGACTGCCTTTTAGGATAATATACTAATGTTTGGGTCTAATGCTAACAATATAAAACTTAAACACCAATTCTTTTACTAACAAATAGCAATTTTTACTCTTACTGCATTTGCAGTTTATATTATTTAGAATCTGTTTTTGGTAATGGGATATCAAAGGAAGATCACCTTATCTTTTTTTTTTTTTCTAGATTATCCATGGAAAACCAGAGACCATGGGTCTTAAATTGCTCAGTACCCTGGACTTGAGAAGCTTGTTGTGTGCAAAGGAACAAAAGTAACTCAGCTCATGGAACCCAGCTTGAATTTTCAATATGGCAGCCACCTGTACTAAAAGGTATGCAAATAGAGCAGGTAGTAGGCTAAGCCCAGGTTGCTACCTCAGAATCAAACACAAATAAATAAACTTGATATAAAAATATTGGTTAACAACACCACTGTGGACAAAAGGGATAAGGAAAATCTCAGAAGGATAGCCTCTGAATGGGAATGACTTATTGTAAAGATTCACGTTCTACTATTCTCTCTTTCTCAGCATTGGTTGCGATTTCAGGCTATGTTTGTATAATGTCTTCTTAGGAGAAGAGATTTTTGAGAGATTGCCAGCAGTTTTCCATTACTAAAACAATCAAATCTCATAACGACACCCTAACCTGCCCTGCCACTGGAAAGCTCAACAGAAAGTCTGTGCAGTTCATGGAGTAAATGACAGAGAGCAACTGAGCAAATGCCAGAACTGCTGTTACAGACAACTACTTCTACTTTGTAAAGGTAATAGCAGGTCTTCCAGCCTGGATCTGGAAACCAGAAATCATGATGAAAAGATTGGTGGATGTGAGAAGCAGATGTGGCTCAAGCGATTGGGCTCTCATCTACTATATGGGAGGTCCAGGGTTCGATTCCTGGGGCCTCCTGGTGAAGGCAAGTTTGCCCGCACAGAGTGCTGGCCCACGTAGAGTGCTGGCCTTGCAGGAGTGCTGGGCTGCATGGCAAGGTAGCCCGTGTGGAAAGCTGGCACAACAAAAAGAGACACAGAGAAGAGACAAAAAGAGATGCTGCAGACCAGGGAGCTGAGGTGGTGCCAGAGATTGAGTGCCTCTCCCACTCAGGAAGGTTTAGGATCAGTTCCCAGTGCTGCCTAAAGAGAAGACAAGCAGACACAGAAGAACACACAGAGAATATACACAGAGAGCAGACAGTGAGTGCAAAACAATGAAGGGTGGCGGGGGTGGGATAAATAAATAAATCTTTAAAAATAAAGATTGGTGGATGTGAAAACATGAACATCTAAATGGCAAAATCAAGAACAAATACACACACACAAACACACTGGGGAAAATATTTTTCAATGTTTATAACAAATGGTATATATCCTTAATATATAGATTTATCAATGGCCCTATCAGAAAAAGAGGGCAGGGGCAAAAGGAATAAAGAGGAAAGTCATAAAGGAAAGAATATGCATAAAAGGATACCAAACATAAAGCTGTTCCCCTTTACTATCAAAATAAATAGATTAAATGAGGGCTTTTTCATCCTTTTGGGGGAAGAGAAACTTCTAAACTGCAAAGACTTAAAAAATTGACAAAGCCAGTGATGGCAAAAGCATTTAGAAATAGACTCCCTCATATGAGCACAAGTTATATGCAAAGGATTAAGCATGTGTGATCTGTAGCAGGAAGATGTGGGGCCAAACTCAACATTCATTCAGAGAGGGTAGTTAAATCACCAAACCATGGATAAATAGATTACTCCACAGCCAGTAAGATCCATGAGGCAAACCTGGACTCACTCACGAGCATTGGGACCAATGACATGGTGTTAGGGAACCAAGCAGATTATATGGTACCAAGTACTGAATGATCACTTTCAGGAAAAGTTAGACACATGGATGGATGGATGGATGGATGGATGGATGGATGGATGGATGGATGGATGACAGAAGAAGGAAGAAAGGAAGGACAAAAAAGGGAATAGGGAAGAGGTACGGTGAGAGGGACAGAGGGAGGGAGGATCAATTACCAAAATGTTAACAATGGCCATCTCTGCATGCTGGTAATTCTGGATGATTTTTACTTTAGTGCCTATATATTTCTCTATTAGCCAATATTATAATAATGATGATACTTTATTTCTATAACTATTTAAAAGAACATTTTCATTTTGAAAAAAAAAGCAAACCATAACAAAGATCAACAACAACAAAGCAAAGTAATCAAAAGAATTTCATATACACCTGGGGCTCATATTTATGATACCACATTTAGCCTAACTGAGCAGGTTAAAAACCTCAAGCCATCATCCCCCTGCTCCCTCTGCATTTTACCCAAAGCCAATATGTTTCCAGGTCCTATTAATTTTACTTTTATACAACATTCAATAAGTATTTTATGAAGCTCCATTTTCTATGTGTCCCCATCTTCCCTCTATTTCCCATTCATTTCCCTAATTTTCTGCTTCTCCACTAGGTTGAGTCTCCACCACCCCTATTTGGATCATCACCACAGCCTCCTAAATCGTACCTACGTCTCTAACCAATTTCTCCCCGGTTCATCCCTCATCCCACTGAGCCACTCTCCTATTATGCTTTCATAATTCCATATTTCCCTCTAGGCCCCAATTCCTTACAGTGGCACCCAAAGCCTCATCTCCCCTATATTCAGTGCTCTCCATTTTGACCTCCCAACAATTGCTCCTTCTAGGACGACTCATTATTCCTTATGCTTATTGTGCCTTCTTATAAGTCTAGGCTGCCAGTCATACTTTCCCCTTTGTAGCTCTTTTCCTGGTTTGAAACTCTGCTTTTTTCTCAAGATTCAGTTCAAATCTAACCTCTTCTATCCCTTCCATATCCCACTGTTTGGGAAGCCAAGACAAAACAAAAAATGATTGTTTTTCTTAGTAAATACTTTATTTTGCAAAGTATGTTCATATTTTCTCCATGATAATGTGAAGTTCCTTGTGAGTAGACACAAGGATGTGTTCATCTTTTTATCTCCAAAGTTCCCAACAGAGGGTTTTGTACATCTTACTTGGTTAAAAAAGGAAATTTAAGAAATGCATGGAGCACCTACTGTATATCAGGCTTTGTGTTGGGTGAGTCCATATTCAGTTGTTTTCACAACACAGTCTATGTGGTGGGCAGTTGCTCCCATTTTACATATGGTCAAAACTGAGGCTGGTTGTTTAAATAGCTGCCAGAGTCCATGCAGGACGTAGCAGATCTGAGATAGGAAACCTGGACCACCAACCAAATCCAGGTTCTGTCCTCCCCTCTGCTGAGCTGTGCTCCAACAGGCACGTATGCAGAGACAGACTGACCTGAACATGCAAAAGCGCTGGCCCCTAAAATTCAGTTTCACAACTGAAAATGTGGTAAATGTATTCACAGGTTATAACAATTTGGGTTTGCTGTAGGCCAGCTGAAGTATCCCTGAGGCCTCTGGATCTGTGATCTCTCTCTGCCCCTGCTCCCTGAGAATGCTGTTGCTTTGGGATCTTTCTCCAGGCTTCCCTGAGCATTTTTATTGTTGTCCCAAAGCTCAGTTTTCCTAGAATTCAACTCCCTATCTTCTCCCAAATTCTGATGTAATAGCCAGGATCTGTACCAGGAAATTGCCTTGCCCATTCTACCGTCAATCAGCCTATTTTCATGATAAGGATGACCCACATCTCTTGTCTTCATTTCTACATTCTGATTATTTCAAATGTAGACCTTCTGAGGCCTGGTAAGGACTAGGAGGGATAAGGAAGCCACTGACCAAATCATCGCCTGCACCAGAAGTAACAGTGCCTTTGTGCAGTCTGAGATTCTGGCTGACTTCATCAGCATCATCAAATTTCAGGGCTGCCCAAATTATGAGTTAGCCGAGGACCAGATCCTCACCTTAAAGAGGACACTGGTAGTAATAACAAGAGCCAATACTGTCTGAAAGTTTATTCTGCACTAAACACTATTCCAAATATGTATATTAACTCTCTTTATTCTCACAATAACTGGAAGAAGTAACCCCTCCCTCATTTTGTAGGTGAAGAAGTTAAAGACACAGAGAAGCTTCAGGTAAGAGCCCATGGGTGGTAAAAGGTAGAGCAACTATTCAAACCCAGGTAATCTGACTCAGGAGTCCATGTTCTTCCCACCAGAGTAAACAGCTTCATATACATTTGCCCGAAACAAGGTGTCCTAACCAGCTAGGACCGCTCCTAGAGAGCCATATTGTTCATTTACGAGCCTCAAACTAGAGAGTGGTGGGAAACACATAGGCATGTGCCACAGCAGCTCCCACCCAACCAAGGCAGACAACCCTAATTGATCTCAGGATTCTTTGCCATGGAACCTGGAGATTCATTAGCAATCAGCTTAAGGTGGCACTCAGGAGGAAACCTCTTCACCATCCCTGTTCTCGGTAGGATCTCGTATTTATGAAAGAAATGGAGGGTGAGGCTTGGTCTTCTCTGTCTCCTGGTGGAAAGCAAGCTCCTGTCCTGTCTTAGCCTGCTCTTCCTCAGGCCTCCTCACTGCCCTTCCAGGCTGCCAGGACAAGCTGGATCCCATCAAACAGCCTGGATAGCTGGACAGAAGTCCAGGCTCTAAGTCCAGACCCACCAACCTATGTGTGAAACTCAGAGACTTCAGGGCCTACCAGCACATTTCTGGAAAAACGTGGGGCCTTAGGAAGAAATCTTATTTTGATCTCTAAGAGTAAAACACTAAGTAAGGTTTAAATTTGGGGTCAGACAGTGGTGGGAAAGGGATCCATGTGGAAAGAGGAGGGTAGGTAGTACTGGGCCCACGGTCTGGGCATCATTCTCAGGTCCCTGTGATCAAGCCGATCTTCACATTAGCTTCACTTAGATACCGGCATTTGCTAAAACTCATTGCACCCAATTCTTCCACATTTGCCTTTATTTTTTCATAATACACAAAGAACTAGAGAGAGTGCATTTGAAAAAGACACATAACACATCATGAGGAACCAAATTTCTCCAAGGTGTGCGCACATGTCATAGACTGGAAAGTCACCGGGCTTTGTCCTCGTTCATGCTGCCATGGGGTGATGTAAGTTAATAAGCAGACTCCAGTGCTTTGGTGCTGGATGCTTGTCCCTTACCCCTCCCATCCAGAGGCTTGAAAAAATAGCTGTATTAAATTATTTTACCACACACCTAACTTCATAAAAATCCCGATCAAGGACCTACTATCATTATACTAGGTCCAAACACAACCAAATTCTAAGAAAGCCAAGTCCATTGGTTAACAACAGAGTCAAACTAATGCTGGTGGAATCAGTCAGCCCTAACAAAGAGAAGGCAAGACAACACAAAGGACCCAGAGTTTGAAGCCCTCCACAGAGAACCTAGTGCCTTTCCTGGCAATTAGCTCCAGGCTTAATATATTACAAAAAGGAACGTTCAGCCTTCACTTTAAAAAACTGATGTGATAGAATATGCTTCATAGTAAATACAAAGAAGAAAAAGTTACTTGGTAAGAATTAATTTTCCTATTTTACTCAGGCCAGAGACATAGATTCTAATATCTAATGAAACGTCCTCATTTTAGAGGTGAGAAAAATGTGGCCAAGAGAGGTCATTGGAACTGCTGGACGTCAGAGAGCCATTTAGTAACAGAACAGGGGTGAGCACCAGGTCTCCTGGCTCTAGCTTTACCTCTCTTGACCACCGTGCAGCCACCCAACCTGACTACCAGATGACTTGGGCAAAAATACAAGAACTCGATAGCAGAATTAATGAACATATAGGTATATGAATTATTTTAAAGAATCCGAGCTCAAAGCAATCCTCCAGTTATATTATGACTAGAGTCACTCTAGAAGGGCAGGAACTCTATCTGCTTCTCTCATACTGAAACCCCAACATTTATTAACTTTTAATTAGTACTAAACTGATGATAGCACAGAAACTTATTTCAAAACTACTCAATAAAAATATGTTCTGTATTTTCTTTAGTTTTGTTTTTTTTTCCATAATTGGCAAATGGATTAATTCTTGACAGAGTTTCTCAACTTCAGCTTTCCTGACATTTGGACCAGATAATTCTTTGTTTAGAGTAGTTGTTCTGTCCATTGTAGGATGTTTAGCAGCATCCCTGGCAATAGATGCCAGGAGCATCTGCCACACAGTTGTGACAACCAAAAATGTCTACAGTTATTGTCAAATGTTCCCTGGAGGACACAATCAGACCTGGTCGAGGACCACTGACCTCCCCTGTGCCATTCACGGGATGCAAGAGCTTGATGAATCAACCAGCTGTTAACTAAAAGGCAGGCGTGAAGAGAACTCGGGAAACATAAGATGACTTGGCTATTCTGATCATATAAAACCATCACTAGGCCCAAATCTGCAAAGCACATGGGTTTCCACCTTGATAGTCTTTACGACTCCCCTACTTGTGTGACCTGGGTGTTGTTTTCAGTTTGTTGTGTTTTCTACATAAGCGCCACAGCTAAGGAATCCAAAGGCTGAGAAAATCTCCCTCTGAAATCATGGCCAGAACACCAGATGCCGCTGCGGCAGCAGCCAGAACCTGGCTCCAGCTGCACAGCGGCAGCACACACCGGGGGCACAGGCCCTTGGGGAGGCCCCCTGATTTAAGAGCCCTCTCTGTGTGAAATGCATCCCGTCCAGATCCCCTAAGGACCTGGCCCCCTTAGGCCACGTCAGCCCAGAGCCTTTCCCATCCCCCCGGATGCTCTTGACAAAGGATGGTCTGGCACCAGGCAGCACGGCCATTATTTTCATTTAAACCATACATGTCATGTCCTGTTTGTGAGAAACACGTTAAACAACTCAGAAACACATTCACAATGGGCGCCGATGTGGGATTCACATTCCTGAGGGCTGGCGTACTGTAAGCTGTGGGGGGAGGCCAGTGGGGTGGTGGGAGGCTCATCTACCCTTGAGGTAACAGAGGGGCCCTTCTCGAAGCTCAGAAGACAACAGGCCCTTCTCCCCATGGTCTGCTGTGGCTCTTACAGTTTTCATCACGTGCCCAAAGCATGTTGAGACCATATTCATGGGAGCCCAGTACCATGGCTTTCTTTAAGATTCCCTCTTACCAAGCTCTATTTCCACTAAAAAAATAAAAAAGAACTCAGCCCAGGAAATACCCAAGAGGAAAGTTCATGCCCATTCCTACAACAGCAAATGGTCCACCTGCCATGACTGAGGGACATCCAGGAGATGTAAACCACCCCAGCTAAATCACCATTTGCTCCCCTGAGCATTTCTATCACAAGAGCATCTCCGAGAGAAATACACTAACACACAAGCTGAGAAATTCCTCATTCACTGGTGAAAAGAATAACTAATAAACGTGGAGAAAATAATACAGTCAAGTGTAATTTCAACTTACCATGCTGCTCATTTACTCGCCAAACATATGGTGTTATATATCCAAACCTCCAAGAAAAGTACATTCTAATATATTAAAATTAGAACCCAAATCTAGGCCTTTGGCCAAGTCAAATAATAAACAGTTTGATAACTACGTCTGCTTTTGTGCTTTGACATTTCTTTAAGGGAGGAAGATTTATCATTTAAGCCATGCATATCACATTCAGTGAAAGGATTTTTAAAAATCGCACTATTTCCTCCAAATGCCTAAAGTTATAGATTAACTATAAAGGAAAACCGAATTGAACAGAATAAAAGTCCTACAGAACCGATGGAAAAAAGAAAGAAAGAACAAAGGTGGAGCGTGGAGATTTCCTAAAAGCCTAGAATATTACCTGCTAGGACTTATTAGAGATATGAAGGCAAATGCTAGTATGTCATATCTCCCTTTCCTCGAGACTGATACTTTCCTTACTGAAGGAAGCAAAAATTTTGCGGTAAATTAAATTTTACTTTGATTTTCAGTAAAAGGTGTCCGTGGCTTCTTAAACACAACTGGTAAAAAATAACATCCTTGGCCAATGCCCCCCAGGCCGCAGCAGCCTGTTCTTCCCTCTCTGGCATGTCCGTCAAAGGAGAGATGGGCATCTCGCCTCTTAGAAAGATGAAGATCATGCTCTCCTTGGCACTACTAAAAAGAATTTTATCTTTGCCTTTATTACAGATGCAAGAGGATGTCTGTCACAGGCAGAACTGATTCTCCTGATACTGATAATCAGCATCAAAACTAAACTTGGGCCTGGGGATGGTGAAGATATCCAATTTTGCGTCTCTGAAGCTGACTTAGCAAAGGGCTTGGGGGAGGCTAACAACATTCCAGGGATGAAAGTCTAGGTTCTTCCAGAAATTATCTTAGTCCCCATACACAGGCAACGGCAGGCAACAAACCGACAAACAAAATACAAACATATATAAAGTATATGTAATACACACAGATACATATATATGGGGTATGTGTATGGTGGTGGTGAGTGTTAAGAAAAACATCTGTACCCTAGAGACATGAAAACATGCCTGCTCACAAACGTGTGCACAAAAGCTCCTAGTAGCATTATTCATAACATCCAAAAGGTGGAAAATAACTCCAATGTCCATCACTTATGCATGCATAAATAAAATGTGGTATATTCATACAAAGGAATATTATTTTGCCATGAAAGCAAATGAAGTACTGATACACGCTACAGCACGGATGCACCTCAAATACATTATGCTAAGTGAAAGACGGCAGATGCAAAAGACCACATACTGTGTGATTCCATTTCTAGGAAGTTCCAGAATGAACAAATCCATTGAGACAAAAAAATACATTAGTGTTTGTTAGGGTCTGGGAGCAGCAGACAATGAGTAGTGACTGCTAACAGGTACAGGGTTTCTTTCCAGGATGATGAAAATGTTCTGGAATTAGATAGTGGCGATGGTTGCACAACACTGTGAATATACTAAAAACCATTGAACTGCACATTTTTAAATTTAGTCTTCTTTCAATGCCTAAGTTAGGTCATTAATATGCAAATCAAAGCAAAACAAGAAACTTGTCTCTGTTGAGAGAGAGAGAGAGAGATGCAGGCGGACAGGCAGGGAGGTCTGGCAAGATTGGCCATTTGGGTGGAGGGTCCTTTCCTCATTGTGAAACACTTGATTTACAAAGATTTGCTGACTCATGGAGTGTGGACCCACATCTCTGAAATGGTTGGGCGCCTACTTACATCCGTGCAATCTATAGACTGGAAAGTCATCAAACCAAATCCAGGTCTGAAAAATCCCAACTTCTACTTTCCCTGCTCCCTGAATGGGGCCTAACTTCAAAAAATATACCAAATACTTTTCCATATCTTGGCATAAAACCTTAATAATTCACAGAAAGAAATAGACTTTTTTTTCACTTATGCTGACTTGTGATGCATATGCCTGTATGTATATGTACACACACACAAATATATAACTAAAAGTTGACCTCTAAGAGGAAACATACTCTATTTAGAAAACAAAGAAATTTAAAGAGAGCTAAAAGTTTATTCGTTTGAACTAATAAGACTTGGTTCCTTTTAAACACAGCATTCTCAGCTTTATTTTCTCATAATGTCATTCTTTTTCTGGACTAAACATGGTTGATATATTATATGCCTTTGGTACACATAAGAAGAATTAAATTTATAATGCCTGCAGGAGAGATGGATAAGCGCTTATCCAACATACTTAAAACACTACTGATAGTAAGCTGTCATGAGTAACTGTATGATCCAAATGACTCTTTAAACAAAAAATACTTAAAGAAGGCTCTAATGCCTATTGCAAAATCACATCGATGCTAACAATGAAAGGGAAGAGTGTCCAAGGCCTGCTGAAAAGCATCCACCCGTCAGCAGTATGTGTGTTCTATCTTAAAGCACTCTGATTTACAAAGCGAGAAGAAACTTTTTATTCAAAATGCAAGTCTTCATATTGTGCAATAAGACAAAACTCCTCTGCAATCCAGCTTGGCTGAAAGCAGTGGCAACCCAATTCCTGGGTGTGACCCCTTAGACCAGTCTCATCATACAGTTGACACGGCAGGCAAGGCTCCCACCAGTCTCAGTACCACTGTCTGAGCCAGCATCTGGGGGTCCTTGGTGTGCTGGACCCACGTTCTCAATCCCTTCACTTGCTGAGGTCTGAAACGGCCAGCCTTCCAGTGGAACTTCCACCCCCTCCCCAGTACCACCTCCCATCCTGGCCGCAATACCCCGCCCCTGGCTGTATGCAGGACTGCTGTGCCCCCTCCTACAGCTCCAATCTACCCTCAGTTCCTGGCCGTGTCATAACTGGCAGCGCCGCAAAGTTGGAATGACCATGCAATCGTCCAGGCAAGCCCTTAAATGCTGATAGCTCTCCAGCAGCCTCAGGCTCCCATGCAGCTTCTCTTCTGATTTTCCCTATTCTAGGTGGACAGACATGCAGCTCTTTGGGGCTACGCTTCTTGAACTGTTGGGGAGGCCTGCGGGATTCACGGCTATGGGTTCACGGAGTCACTTTGCCCACAAAACCATTTCTCTTATTTCCCCTGTTTTTCTTCCCTTCCACCCCATTCCCTCTCCCACTCCCCCAGGGCAACTCTAATCTGTTTTAGAACACCTCCATTCCTGCAGGGCTTCAAATAAGTGTGGCAACGTCTGGAAATGCAGAGGCTACTACAGCTGTCTTCGCTGCTGTCCATGCCACTGGGGCAAGGGTGTGGAATGACCTTGTTTCCAGGCTTCCTACCTCGCCAGCCTGGCCAGCCTTCTCGTAATGAATAACAAATGGGCCTTCGCTCAGGACAAGTTGCCATTACAAGCCGTTTTGTTTTTTTAGTGCTGGGGTGATGTATCATCTAGACCGGCTGGATGTCATCTTTGAGGAGGTCACCAAAGGTATGAGCGCCCTGCCCCTACCCTCTCCTCCCACCCAGCCACACCCCCAATGCCATCCCCCCTTTTAAAGGACGATATGACAAATAAGGACAAAATGCTCCACACCCTTATTTGGGTCTTTGGAACCAGAAAATCTAGGACTCCACTCATGGCCTGCTTATCAACTATAAATGCTTCCCGTTTTGGAAAATAAGTTCCACAAAAGGATGGAAATTCTTTATAACAGATAAAAGACAAGCCATGGGATGGAGGGGGGGAAGAGGGGGGGCACTGGGCTTTCAAAAGTGCTTTTTTTTTTTAAAGGGGGGGTCCCCTTTGTCCTGAACTTTAAAAAATCGGATCTCAATTCACCGAGTAGCAAAGGTTTCTGTCCCCCTCCCCCCAAGCCTCTTACTATTCATCTTCATTTCACAGATATTTAAAGCATGTATTATGTTGCTATGGACAATTAGCCTTTTATCCAATTTTGCTTGAGAGTTTAACTCTCCCTGCCGAAGGTTTTAATTATACCCTCAGCCCCATACTTTAGGTCTCGGTTCTTGCAGCTGGAAATCTGCCCCAGTGATGTTATAACCTTGTTAATGTAACAAAAGAGGAGTTTACTTAAAACTGGACTGACTATGGACTTAAGCCAAATTTACTTGAAAGAGGAAAGAGTCTGTCAAAAATCCTATAGTAAACACGGCAAAGCAGTTCTTTCATAGCCTTCTCTTAATTCATAGCGACAAGCAATTTACATGTAAGTGGATTCATATGCTTTACCAAGAGGCCTCTCCAAGCTGGGGCGTTCGCCGCCTCCCCCACCCACCTCCCCTTTTCCTTTTCTTTCCTCCCTTTAAGTTTTTTTTCTCTTTTTTGGTATGTGGAGTCAGCCGTTTGCCTTAGTGAAACAGCGTAAATCTATAACATTTTAATCACCCCAAAGCATAATTAGGGCACTCTAAACATTTACCAAGCCAGTCGCTCTGAATAAGGTAGAAGTTTCCGAAAGCCACTCTCAGATCTGACTAGTATCCTGTCAAATACGCAGTTTAGATTCTGTCGAAGCCTGCTTACAAAGAGCAAAAAACTGCCCTGCTAACGAGGTAAGAGTTGTGAGCTGTAAGTGGGAGTTTCTGATCAAATACCAGAGCCCACATTTTCTCTGTTGCCAAAATCCTGCAGGGTTTCTTACCTTCTACTGCTAATTACATTAACTTTTTCAGTGCACACACTAACAAAAGCATACAATAGACTAAACACAACAGCACAACAAGGAAGAGTTGAAGGGAGAGTCTTCTAGGAAAACATGAAAGAAAAACATCACTCTTAATATCATTGTATAAAGGGGAAAAGAGACTCCTGCAGGTAATTGCAGCCTGCAAGGGAGAAATCTCTAACATTTTAGAAGCAAAGACCAAAAATTAATTTCCCCCAAGTAGAAAGCCAGGCAAGGGTTTGCTTTAACTACATTATTTTCAACTGTGCTCTTTGACAAAATCCATCCATAGCAAACAACTGGCCAGAACTCAAGTTTCTTTCATGCACATTGAAAATTTAATTAGTTCTAACTAGATCAAAAGTTGTTTTTCCCCCTTTTGGCATGTATCTGTATCATTTCTGTGCTATTTGGAAGCTGCTAGACATCAAAGGCAGATCCATCATTCTTGGGAAACCTCCATTCCTTGGAGGCGAATCTGATCTACCTCTCCTTCCCGGCTACCGGATGCCATGGCAGCCAGGGACCATGCTAGTGGGGGGCTGATTGTACCCCAACACGTGCACAACTCATTCTCACTTCTCCTGAAGCTCACACGGCACTGAGTGCCCTGTTTCTGACAATGCCCCTAGACAAATCCAAACCCGCTATTACCATGTGGAAACTTGGTAAATCCCCCAAAACTGGGAATAGGTGAAAGATCTAAGGAGAGAACTTAGCATCATTTGGACCTTTAACAGTCTATGATATAGGGACCTGTTCCAATTATTTCAAAGTTATCATAATTCTTCTTTTTTTTCCTGTTCTTAAAGTTTCTAGCTTGCTTTTCACTCTAAGGTCTTTGGTTTTAGACTTTGAACTGATTTAGCCAATTACTAGGGAAACTACCCACCCACCTTGAGTCTTCTAGTTATAGGAGAGCTTAAAGGTTATAAATTCATAGGCCTTGGAGGCAGAAGCAAGGGCTTCTAACCCTTGCCCACATTAGCTGTGCACTTTGGAAAAGTATACTTAGCCTCTCCAAGCCTCCGTTTCCTTCTCTGTAAAATGGGGAGAATCATATCTCTGTTACCATTTCTTACTAGGCATAAGTAAAATATAAAGCACTGAGCCCTGTGCTTGGGATATAGGACATGTTCCATGAACATTAGAAAATACCTTAATCAAGGTAACCATTTCCATTTCTAGAGGATATAGTTGCAGTACTGCCTATAACTGCAAAGACGGTATTTTAAAATTCATGTTTTGATATGTACTATGTGCCAAGCACTGAGCGAAGAGCTCTTCAAGTAGATTATCTCTTCCTTGGTCAGAATGGCAAGCTCTACAGGCTCCACTCTCTACCTGCTTCTTCACAGACCCTGGCACTTGGGAGGAGCTCAATGAATTAAGCCAATAATGTTTCTTTCCAAATAAAAAGTCAGTGTCTCATAAGAGAAGTCCCTTGGCCCTTACCCTTCCTTCTGCTGGAACACTTATGTAATGGCTAGAGCTGTAGAGGCCATTTTGCAACACGAAGACAAAGGCTGGACATTAGAGAGGATAAAGGGAAGCGGATGTGGCTCAACTGATAGAGCATCCGCCTACCATAGAGAAGGTCCAGGGTTAGATACCCAGGGACTCCTGACCCATGTGGTGAGCTGGCCCACGCGCAGAGCAGCTGCGGGCAAGGATTGCCTTGTCATGCAGGGGCACTACTGCATAGGGATGCCCCAAGCGCAAGGAGTGCATCCTGCAAGGAGAGCCGCCCCACGTAAAAGAAGTGCAGCCCACCCAGGAGTGGTACCACACACATGGACAGCTGACACAGCAAGATGACACAATAAAAAGAGACACAGATTCCCAGTGCTGCTGAGAATGTAAGCTGACACAGAGGAACACAAAGCAAATGGACACAAGAGAGCAGACAATGGGGGCAGGGCGGGGTGGGGAGAGAAAAATAAATAAATCTTTAAAAAAAAAAAAAAAGGAGAGAGGATAGAATAGAATGACAACGGCAAGCTATCACATGATTTCTGAACTGCCCACCTCCATATTTATTGTTATATAAAAAAACATATCTTTCTATTTGTTGGATTTACTGTTACAGGCAGGCAAGTATATTCCTGATCCCTACTTTGATTTCTCTTTGTTCTGGACAATGTAGCTACAGAGAAAAGAGGGTCTCTGAATACCCTGCAGCTTCGTCTAGGTCTATTTAAGAAAGGATCAGATGGCAATTTGGGATGCAAAAACTCTTCTGCCCAAACTTGTCACACTTCCCCTTTTAGCAGTCGCACAACACACAGCAGGATCACACAACACAATTTCTAAATTGTGGTTTTATCACTGTCTGCAATATTTTGGCTTCCCTTGGGTTACAAAATACTATATTTAAAAAACTCCATATTTTCCCTTGGTTGTGTTCCAAAAAGAAAAGACATTACTGGCGAGCATGTGCCTCCCTAAGAAGCACTGACGAGAGTACATCTTGAAGTGAGCACATTAATGGGTGTCCTTTAAACCCTCCACTTCCCATTTTCCCATTAGAGCCTCCTTAATTTGGCACCCCAGGATTCTACTTAAATTATCTTCTTAGTCAGGATTAGGGGAGCAAAAGGAGACCACAGGGGCCTGACCCCTGACAGTTCAAATTGTCAGCACTGGGAGACTGACACACTTTTCTCCCCACTAATCCCACACTACATGGCATGGTCTCAATTTTGGAGAAATACGAATGCTTATACACTTAGCCAATCCCCAAGCCATTCAGATAGACTCAGTACTGAGTAAGTGGGGCATTTATGTATCTCAAATACTTTTACTTACCCAATGCCAGGATCTCCATATTTTGATAAAGTGATGACAGGAAGAACACAGAGAACAAAAAGTAAAAGCAATGAAAACACTATAAGTACATGGGAAAACTACGAGCTGCTAGAAAGAGAGGGAATGAATGTGTTTCCATAATGCAATTTTCAATGAAAATGTAGATTTTAGAGGCCAGATAGATTTTCCTCCCTTTCATGAAGAAACTGAAGCAGATTTGGGCTCAGAACATCCAAGGAACAATTTCTAAAAGCTGCTTTAATTTTGTTTCCCAAATCTATTCCAAAAAAGTACACCGAGGGGTTTAAAAACCCTCTCTAGCTACAGCAGCACTAATATAAATGTAATACAAGCCACATACATAATTAAATTTTTAGTAGCCACATTAAGAAATGTAAAAAAAGACCAGTAAAATTAATTTTAATAATATTTTATTTAACCAAATATATCCAAAATATTATTTGACCATGTAATCAATATAAAAATTATTACTGAGATAATTTATATTCTTCTGCTTTCATACTAAGATTTTGAGATCAGGTGAGTGTTTTAACTTACAGTATCTTAATTGGACTCACCACATTTCAATCACTCAATAGCCACATGTGGTTCATGGTTATTGCAGTGGATATCACAAGTGCATAGTACTTGTCCTCTCCATTAACACACATATGCACACACACACAGAGTCAATGGCACAAAGGATGTCACAATAGCAGTGGATTTTTTAGACCCCCTCCACCCATCCCATATATTTAGACAAATGGGGAAGATACAAATCATATCAGACATATCGGTTAATCCAGATGAAATGACTGATAGTCAACCAGTTTTGACCTACAATGGCAATTTCATATTGTTTAACCTAATATTTTAACCCAAAGTTTTCATGAGAGGGGTCATTGTGGGTTAGGCCTCAACTGGGCGGCCAAAAAAAATCACTGGTAAGAGTGGTAGCCAGTTATAAATGTATGGGCCACTTTCAGGTTCAAGTGAGCAAGTCATTAACTGCTGAAATGCTTGGCTCCCCTTTTAGATGACCGTACCCAATTTCTACAAGTGTGGTAGAAAGATAATATTTGATCTAAAAATAGTGCACTGGCAAATGACAGGTGCTATGGGCCACCGCATGCAGCCCCTGGCCCAAAGCCGCAGGTGCCTGGAAGCACATCACTTGGGTGCCTCACAAACTCTAGTCTTTACAAAGCCATCACCACCAAAACCACCAAAACCCACCAAAACCACCAAAACCACAACAATCGCCACCATCATCATTTTTTATCCCTGCCATCATCACCACCATTACCATCATCATCACCACCACAACTACCACAATCATTGTTTTCCATCACCATCATCACCAAGCTCCTCTTCCATATGTCCTTACTTAGTTCCTTTTGCCCTCGTCTCTATGGCATTTTTGCCCTCTTCTTAAGGCATTTCCATCTTTTCATCCATTGAACTCCTATTCAATCTTTAGGACCCAGTTTAAATATTGTTTCTTCTACAAAGCCTTCCCTCCTCACAGGCTAAATGAATTAATCTTTCTCCTGTGGAAACAGTGAAAAAAATCCTTCAAATATTTATGTTATAATGTAATGACACAATTATACAATATGTCCCCTGCTATATTAAAGACATCTTAAGTACTTTCAGCATCTAGCACAAGGTCTAGTTCCTGCATAGCTATGGGATTCAAAATAGAAGATGACTGAATTCAAAATAAAAGATGTCATTTCAAGTACTAGTACCTCGTACTTGGTGGCACATACCCCACGTGCTGAGCTAAAAAAAATGATTTTGAGACTCTGATATGATATTTCCAATCATTTTATGTATATTCTGCCTTCCAAACAGACTGTAAGTAAATATGGACATGGGCCACAATTGGTGTCTCTGTGGATCTCATAACACCAAGCAGAGGGCTCCCCTTTTTAGCTACTCTACTGAGACAGAATTCGTATACCATAAAATTCACCCATTTAAGATGTATAATTCAGTGGTTTCTTAATATATTGATAGAGTTGTGAAACCATCACCACAATCTAATTTTAGAGCTGTTTCATCATTCTAAAAAGGAACTCTGTACCATTAGCAGTAATGCCCCATAACCCACCCCCACACTCCCCAGCCCCTGGTAACTACTTTTATTTTTTAGGATTTATTTTTTATTAATTTTTCCCCCCTCCCCCCCACCCAGTTGTCGGCTCTCTGTGTTCATTCACTGTGTGTTCTTCTGTGACCGCTTCTATCCTATCAGCGGCACTGGGAATCTGTTTCTTTTTGTTGCATCATCTTGTGTCAGCTCTCCGTGAGTGCGGCACCATTCTTAAGCAGGCTGCATTTTCTTTCGTGCTGGGCGGCTCTCCTTATGGGGTACACTCCTTGCACGTGGGGCTCCCCTACTTGGGGGACACCCCTGTGTGGCACGGTACTCCCTGCACGCATCAGCACCGCACATGGGCCAGCTCTACACTGGTCAAGGAAGCCCGGGTTTTGAACCATGGACCTCCCATGTGGTAAGTGGATGCCCTATCCATTGGGCCAAGTCCGCTTCCCCCTGGTAGCTACTAATCTACTTTTTGTCTCCATACAGTTGCCTTTTCCAGACATTTCATATAAATTGGATCATATGTATAAATTGGAAATATGCAGGCTTTCATGTCTGGGTTTTTTCACTTTGCATAATGTTTTCAAGATTCCTCCATCTTGTAATATATATATATCAGTAATTTGTTTTTATTGTCAAATAATATTCCGCCATATGAATATACCATGTATTGTTTATTCATCAGTTAACAGGCATTTGGGTCGTTCATACTTTTTGCCTATTATCAGTAATGCTACTGTGAATATGCACATACAAGTTCTTGTGTGAACGCATGTTTTCAATTCTCTTGGGTATACACCAAGTAGATTTACTGGGTCATATGGTAACTCTATGTTTAACTTTTTGAGGAACAGCCAAATTGTTTTTCACAGTGGCTGCATCACTTTACATTCCCACTACAATGTGCAATTGTTCCAGTTTCTCTACAACCTTGTCAACACTTATCATTTTCTTTCTTATTATAGCCACCCTAGTGACTATGAAGTGATCTTTCATTGTGGTTTTGATTTGCATTTTCCTAATTTCTAGTGATACTGAGCATCTCCTCATCTGTTTATTGACCATTTGTATATCTTCTTTGAAGAAATGTCTATTCAAGTCCTTTACCCAGTTTTTAATTTAGTCATTTGTCTTTTAATTGTTAATTTGTAAGTGTTCTTTATTTAGTACAGATTCAATTACCTTATCAGATACATGATTTTAAAATATTCTCTCCCATTTTTGTGGGGTGTTCTTTGAAACACAAATGTTTTTAATTTTAATGAAGTCTAATTTATCTATTTATGCTTTAGTTGATTGTGCTATTGATGTTGCATCTAAGGCTTTGTCAAACCCAGGGTCACAAAGATTTCCTGTTTTCTTGTAAGAGTTTTATAGTTTTAACTCATATTTATGTCTATAATCCATTTGCATTTCTTTTTGTGTATGGGGTGAGAAAGCCCTTTACATAACTGAGAGTTTTCATAAATCAATATTCCATGCGGTTTCTTACATATTTCATATCCATATTGCCAATTGCTTTCTCTTTAATAGCAACAATATTCTAGTATGTTTTCTCTTGAGTATTTTACTTTATTTTATTTATTTTTTGAGGTACTGGAACCAGGGATTGAACCCAGGACCACGTATGTGGGAAGCCACACGAGCTCTCAACCACTGAGCTACATAGACTCTCTGAGTTGGCTTTTTCATTTGTTTGTTGTTTGTTTTTCTTTTTAGAAGGTACCAGGGATTGAACTTGGGCCCTCATGTGTGGGAAGCAGGTACTCAACTGCTTGAGCTACACCTACTCCCATCTCTTGAGCATTTAAAAGGGGGATTGGACTTCGTGATGCCCATAGAATTTTATAAAAGAAGACTCTAAGGAAGGTAAAAAGCTTGTTCATCAAGCTTTTAATGTTATTGTTAGTAAAATTCCTCAATAACTGATTTTATATTGCTGGTAACATGTTTTCTTTCACTGTCTTGAATGGTTTCTATATTCTGAATATGGAACATTGAATAGGAGCTTATGGTTTCTTGGTCTCCGTCCTTCCTTCTTTCCTTCCCTCCCTTTTTTCCCCCACCCTCAACTCCTTCCCTCTCTTCCTGAGTTCCCTACTCTCCTTCCTTCCTAACTACCTTTTACATATTCCCAATTTCCTCCCTTAATTCCCCTCCCAACTAAACTGTGAGCTCACTGAAAGCACTGTCTACACCTTGGGCATCTTGGAAGCCTTTCAACACCCATCACCAACCTACCACCCACATGCAGTGCCTAGCACAGGGCCTGGCCTATGGGGGATGCTCAATAAATTCTTTAGGGTTTAATTTTAATAACTCATCCCTGTCCATGAGTCCTGATTCCTTTTCCCCACAGTGACTGTACATGCTCTATTCCATCCACATTCAATTTTGAAAAAATAATCATTCCATTTATGATAGAGAACAATAAGCTTTACTCCATGTAAATGAAAACATCAAGAGAAAAAAATAGTGATAGCTCAACCACAACTATGCAAAATGTATTCATGGAAAAAGAATTCAAAATGTCAAGTCTTTCTTCTTTCTACTAGTCAGCATTTCCCATAATATGCATATTTAATTTCTATTTTTTCAAAAAGTGGTGAGTCCATTTCAAAATAAATATCATTCATTCTTGAGTTTTCAGATATGAAAAGAAATTTAACATCACAATTTTATTATCCACTTGAAGATGCCATACAAGTGAGAGTACTTTTATAATTACAGTGTCCCACACCAATACACCTTACAACTCATCTTGAATAATAACAAGACAATTGATACTACTCAACCCCATTATACTGTGGCAGTATCTACCACTCACGGTGTTTTTGATCATCTAGTAGAAGTAATTTCCACTTTCCTTTGGTCCTGCTACGACAACAGCGTTCCTTTTCCGTCTCCCTCCTGATTTACTGAGCATGTGTACATTTCTACATGTTAAAGAGGAATTTACCAGCCCCTGATCTTTAAACAAAATACCTAGACACCTCTGGGGCCACTGGGAAGCATGTGTATGTGGGCCACACCCAAGCACGCATGCACAATGCACTTGCATCTCTAACAGGCAGGCCTCACTCCTTGGCGGGGCCAAGCTGGTCCTAATGTGCCCTCATATCTAAAATGCAGGAACATCTGCTGGATTTCTGTAATCGATTTGTTGGCTGGACCTAGGAACACTAGGGCCCGCAGTTGATCAGTTCTGCTCTGGGTACCACTGAAGTGGAAGGAAATTGTGTCAAGAGGGTTTCAGAAGACCAGGACATAATTCAGTCAGCTTACCAAAAAAAGAAGAAAAGTGATTTCTGGCAACAGAAGCCAGCTATCCTTCCCTCCCAGCTGATTTGGGGGAGCCCTCATTCTGTGGGACTCAAACATCAGGGGTCAGAGCCCTTCTGGTCCTCTATTGGCTGCTGCTCAATACAAACACCATCTCCTTCCATCATTTTGATCATTATTACTTCTTCAGTTAATAAAACTTAAAGAAAGACTATTTTCAGAGATACTATGAGGCAGAGGCCCAGTTTGGCTGAGATCAGCCTTGGCAGGAGTCAACCTTTTTTTCCTAAAGTTTTATATTCTTTTGGTAACATCTTTGTATTATTTCAAATATTAAAATAATAAAACATTAGGTTATGCAATGGAAAGTGGCTCAAATTTGCTGCCACAGATTTTCATGTATACACTTTAAGTTGTATTTAAAAACTTAACTCCAAGCTGGAATTTTAAATAATAGAATATTTTCCAAGCTCAGTTATCTCCCTGAAAAATTCCAGACCAATTCTGGAAGCCTCTTTCATTATGTGTATCTTTTCTTTTTTCAAATCCTGTCTTATTATAAACATATAAAGTATTCCTAATGCCAGCATGAGGGAAAGGTAATGCCAAAAATTTCTTATCTATTAATAATTGTACAGTTGTCCAACGTGAAGATAAATATAGTTACTATGCATAGTAGAAATAGGGTCTCAAATGGTGGTCTGGGACAAAAGCCTTGGGTTAGTGGCTACCTTTCAATGACCACATGTCAAGACAAATGTGAGAATGGAGGGAAAAGGAGGCTCAGGTACTGCCTGGAAGGAAAACTATAATAAGTTTAGGAGTCAAGGATGCTATGGTAGAAGGTTAGCTAAATTATTGGAAATGAAGACATTTTTCACCCCTCTGCCCTGTATAAAGTCCCACTTTCAGAACCCTTCCAGAGCTGTTCCGGACATTCAGATTGAACTCATCTGTTCAATCATTGCCATTTGAAAATTGTATTAGGTTGTGAGCCCCATATGAAACTCTCCTCTTACCCTCTCCTCCTTTTCCTGGTACATTCTCTTAACCCCTCATGACTTGGATGAGATTTCTCTCACTTGTGGGAACTTCCCTAAAGCCCCACACCCACTTCTAAACTGTATTAGGTACCCCATAACACCCAGGACCTTCCTTATGAGAGCATTTACACCTTGCCTAGTAACTGCCAGCTTACCTCACTGACTTCCTCATTAGAATATGAGCTCCATGAGTCAGGGACTATGTCCCCAGAGCCAGATGCAGTCTCCAGCCTCTGGGGTTACCCAGGGACTATTTGTGGGATGCACTGAGAAAGGGAGTGTTATAGATTGAATCATGTCTCCCACAAAGACATGTTCAAGTCCTAATCCCTGATCCTGTGGTCATGGACCCATGTGTAAATAGGATCTTTGAGGATGTTAGGAGTTAAGGTGAGGCCAAACTGAATGGGGGTGGGGGGCTTTATCCAGTATGACTAGAGTCCTTATAAGCAGAGGAAATGTGGGCACAGTAAGTAGGAATTAGAAGGAGACAGCTGCCATGTGATGGAGGTAAAGACTGAGTTAGGGACTGCCACCAGAACACTACAGACTTCAGAGAAGGGTTGATTCTTCCAACACCTTGATTTTGAACCTCTAGCCTCCAAAACTGTGGAACAATAAACTCTTGTTGTTTAAGCCAATTAACCTGTGGTACTTCATTAGAACAGCCATGGAAAACTAAGACAGAGGGCAGCCTACAACTTCAGAATACCCAAAGGAGATAGTCTAGAATAGTGAGACTCTACAAAACCTGTCACAAGAAGAACAAAAGGAGAAAACTGAGACTTTCACATGGAGATGAGAAGATTCTGTGGCATGGAGGGTACTCAAGAGAAGAAAGGATAGGAGAACAGCTTTAAATACTCAAGGGTTATAAAGAAGGACTAAAGGCTTAAGGTGCCTCTAAAAGTGGAATGAACCAAACAACACAAACAAGAAAGTTGTAGTTGGGGAGTGGGTGTAGCTCAGTGGTTGAGCACCTACTTTGCATATATGAGAGCCTGGGTCCAATTCCTTGTACCTCCTTAAAAAAAGAAAGAATTGAAAAAAAGAGAAAGTTATAGTAAAATAAAAGGTAAATTCTCTGAGACAAAATTCTCTGAAGAAGGAATAAGTTCCCTCAGATTGCTGATGAGTTAGGTTTATTAAGACTTACTAAGGGGAAGCAGACATGGCTCAACTGATAGAGCATCCGCCTACCATATGGAGGGTCCAGGGTTCGATCCCCAGGGCCTCCTAACCTGTGTGGTAAGTTGGTCCAAGCACAGTGCTGTCGTGTGCAAGGAGTGCCTTGCCACATAGGGGCACCCCTACATAGAGGAGCCCCACGTGCAAGGAGTGTACCCCACAAGGAGAGCCGCCCCATATGAAAAAAAGCACAGCCCACCCAGGAGTGGCACCGCATGCGTGGAAAGCTGATGCAGCAAGATGATGCAACAAAAAAGAGAAGCAGTTTCCCAGTGCCACTTACAATGCAAGTGGACGCAGAAGAACACACAGAGAATGGACACAGAGGGCAGACAATGGGGAGAGGGGGGAGCAGGGAGAGAAATAAATCTTTAAAAAAAAAAAGACTTACTAAGTAGCAGATCTGGGCTAAGTGTTTTATATGCATTCAAACATGTAATCCTCAGAAGAACCCTTCAGGGTAGGTAATGGCATTTACATACTTGGCTAAAATCAAAGAGGAAGTAAAGTAAATGGTGGAGTCAAGATTCAAACTCAAAGTCCAGGTACTTGGACTTTGAGCTAATGTGTCCCTCATCACCCATATGCCAGGCAGAGGCTAAAAGACCCTTTTGTAGTCATGCTGTTGAGGACAAAAGAGGCACTACCAGATGAGGGAACAAGCTGATGATGTGGAGCACTAGGTTTCCAGGACAACACTTAATTGTCACCATTCAGTCTTGCTGAGCTCTAGGTCAACTGTCAACAAAAATGTGACAAACACAAAGTTAACTCTTGGTATAGAACGCTAACCCACCACATCTCCCAACACATTCGGGATGTCTTATCTTCCCAACTTCTCTTGCAGCCAGTTTTAGAATGCTACCCAAGCAGCTGTCTAGCTGTTATGCCCTTTCTGCAAACTCCCTAGAACAATGAAGGACATCTCATGGTTACCTAGTTGAGGAAGAGAAGAATACAGGGAATATTTGGGCCCTCAAATCACCTCAAAGGTGCCAAGATTGGATGTATGATTGACATTCAAATAATCAAGACGAGAGTAAGCTCCTGGAAGGTGTGGGCTATGTCCATGCCACTACTTTATCAGCATCTAGGGCAGTGGGCAATCCATAGTTATTGCTCAATAAGCAACAGTTGAATAAGTAAATGAATGAGTGGGTAAGAGCATTCTGGCAGAAATTAAGTTTTCTTTCAATGACATGGAGGTGGGCACAGAGATATGATTAACAAAAGCAAAGCAAGAAACTAAAGTTATGTTTGGGTATCACCAGAGATTTAAGAGTTTAATTTCATTATAAAATAAGCTTAACCTCCATTTCACCCTCTGCAACAAAGCTACCATTAATCAAGACTCAATAACCTTTAGGTATGGGAGAAGATGAGTATGATCAGCAGGACCTCAAGATCACACTTTGAAAATTTTGTTTGTTTTATTTCTTCAAAATCCTCAAGAGTTACCATTCAGACAAGAAGTTGGCATATTTTTAAAAAATAAAGAAAAAAAGCCTTCCCTCCAGTTGTTTGTAAAAATGTCAATAATAACTAAGAGATAAATAAAAACTCTACCCAGGATGTAATTGTGTCAGTCCTGGGAACATTGAGACTTAAGCAAAAGCCACAGAGAATAAAGCTGAGAATGGATTAAGTAATGTGTCAAGTGGTATAAATCCTCCTGATTTTCCTATATAACACCACCAAAAGGTCCATTTTGCTGTTTTATAGCAACATTTTAAATGTAAGCCTTTCAATTTGGGTCCCAGTGAGTTTCAACTTTATGGAGAAAGGCCTTCATCTGAATTCCCCTCTACCTTAAAGTGTTTGTAATTTGGTGTCAAAATGTTTATATGGAAAAATAATGTTTATACTGAAATATTTATGGATGAAATGATATAATGTCTGGGATTTGCTTCAAAATAATCCAGGGGTAAGGGTGGAGAAGTGTGGGACAGAAAGGAAACAGGGTTGGCAGTGAGTTGATAATTGGTGAAGGTGGGTGAAGGGTACATGGAGGTTCATTTTACTTTTGTGTACAATGGTATCTTCAAAAAACAGAAGAAGAAAATTCCACCAGTTTTGGCCATAATTTTTCCAAACCCATTGGGCCATCAAATACAGAAGAGATGGTTCTCACAGAAACACTCTGACTTGTTCCAAGGGAGACAACCCCTGCCTTTGGAAGGAGAAAACACCATTCATCAATACCAAATTTAAAGTTACATCTCACTTGGGTAGTTGTTTGTTTCTCCTCAGATATTTTAGTTTGCTAAGGTTGCTGATACAAAATATCAGAAGCGGGTTAACTCTAATAAAGGGACTTTATTAAGTAAAGGGTAGAGTTCCAAGGCTTTGAAAATGTTCAAATCAAGGCATCATCAGAAATGCTGTTTTACCAAGGTTGGCTACTGGCAGATCCTGGACTCCTGTCTTGCAGCATGGCAAAATGGTAGGTCTGCCAGTCTCTTTCTGCCTCTTCCTCCAGGCTCACCTTCTCTTTCAGCTTTGAGCTGCTCCATGGGCCTTGCTTTTTGGGGGGCCTCATTGCTTTAGTTTTTCTACTGATTCTAGCCTCCAGCCTCTCTCTTGAGAGTCCTCTTTCTGAAACTGCAGGTAATCCTGGAATCCTTTTTCTCGTATAGCAAGGTCAAAATGGTGGCTGTCTTTCGCTGTGTGTTTCTGCTTTCAGTTCTCAGTTATATAACACCCCAGAAAGCGGGCAGATGATTAATTTGGGTCATGCCTCACTGAAGTAGTCCAAATGGAGGCCCTAAAGTGATCTAATCAAGGCCTCTTAACTGAATCTAATGCAATCGAAGGGCTCCACACCCATACAAACTGATTAGTTCAAAGAACATGGTCTTTCTGGGAGTCATAAAACTCCAAACTGTCACATCTGCATAGATTAATGCATATAAAGCTCTTTAACAGTATCTGGCATCTTATAAGCACTCTGTAATTTCTTTTTATTATTTTCAAATCACAGTCCCCTTTAATGGGTTCTTATTCCTATGACAAATACCAACACCCTTACTATGGCCCCTGCCTACTTCTACAGTCTCAGCCAGGCCCACTTTCTCCCTTGGTCTCTGTGCTCCAGACATTCAAGCCCCCTGTGAGCTAATGGAAGGTATATTGGTCCCTTCTGGTTTTCCCATCTACCCTACCCACCAGTCCCACCCCATCATCAAATGAACTCCCATTCACCCAACACACTGTCATAGCCACATCTTCAGGACTACTTTCTGCTACCTTCAAGATGCTTTCATAGCATGATGGACCTCTCCTTTTTTACTTTTTTACCCCAGCTATTATTCTGCTTTCAGATATCTAATCCTTTGCTGTCACAGTTACAAACTAGGTATTCAATAAATATTCATTCATTCATTCACTCATTCAATAACTGAGTCTCCATCATGATTTGTTGTAAGAATGAGCGGGTCTGAACAAATGAAGAAACAAATGAGGAAGGATTAGCTTATACCATAGTCTTGTGTGGTACATTAAAGCAGCTGCTGCTCAAAGCTTTATAGAAACCCAAAACGCTCTGAGTTTAGTGGAAAGGATGCTATTTATGGCCTGGAGTTGGTTGAGTATACTATGGCCAGGGATCCCTAGAAATCTCTCTTTCTTTCCAGTTCAAGAACCACATGCTCACTCAGTCAAATCAACTTTCTCAACCCTGAAAAATAAGAGAGGGAAGTTCTTTCCCTTGTACTTGGCAGATTAGGAGGTTGTTTTACTAGTCCAAAGGCTGAGGCTGACTCTGGAAGCACCAGCAGCACATCCTAGTAGGGTAGGGGCAGCAGCCGTCATACATCATATGTCCTACAGGATAACTGAAAAGCCACAGACTTCTAGAAAACCATAGAATGGTGGCTTTGCTTTAGTGTTTTGACATTTGCATCAGGCAATCTGCTTCATTTTCCAATATTACTTAATACAGGAAATATAAACATTTTTAACAACACTTTCTCTAGTCATCCTAACAAATCTTATCCATCTGACCACAATAGCATGGTCTTCTCCACTGTACTCGTCTAGGTCCTTCAGGTAATAGAAGTCATCACAGGAAAGTGGGCTTGGCCCAGTGGTTAGGGCATCTGTCTATCACATGGGAGGTCCGTGGTTCAAACCCCGGGCCTCCTTGACCCATGTGGAGCTGGCCCATGCGCAGTGCTGACGCGTGCAAGGAGTGCCGTGCCATGCAGGGGTGTCCCCGCGCAGGGGAGCCCCACGCGCAAGGAGTGCACCCCATAAGGAGAGCTGCCCAGCGCGAAAGAAAGGGCAGCCTGCCCAGGAATGGTGCCGCACACATGGAGAGCTGACACAACAAGATGACGCAATAAAAAGAAACACAGATTCCTGTGCTGCTGACAACAACAAAAGCAGACAAAGAAGATGCAGCAAATAGACACAGAGAACAGACAACCAGGGCGGGTGGGGAGGTGGGGATGGGGAGAGAAATAAATAAATAAATCTTAAAAAAAAAAAAATGAAGTCATCACAGATGGCTCTAACAAAGAGCCTTTAATGAAGGAGCTACAGAAGGAGCAGTGGACAGATTTAATGATAGAAACAAGAAATATTAAGTTACCCAGCGACTAGCAACAGCAGGCAGCTTTACCATTCCTAGGGCTGATACAGCAAGGGGAAAATGGGTGAAGCCTGGCATATTAATTTATAAATTTCCTGGGGCTGCTGAAACAAAGCACCACAAAATTGGTGTCTTGAAACAACAGAAATATATTCTCTCACAGTTCTGGGGCTACAGGTCCAAAATCCACATGTTGGCAGGGCCTCTCTGAAGGCTCTAGGGGAGGATCCTACCCTGACGCTTCCTAGCATCTGGTGGCTGTCAGCAGTCCTTGGTGCTCCTGGCTTATTACAGCAACTCTCCAATCTCTGCCTCTGTTGTCGCATGGCCATCTTCTCCCTATGTCTCTCTCTGTGTCCCTTTGGCCAAATTGTTCTCTTCTTATAATGATATCAGTCATTGGATTTAGGATCCCCCACTCTAGTCTGACTTGATCTTAAACTGATTACATCTAAAAAGACCCTATTTCCAAATAAGGATGTATTTACAGGCACTAGGACATAAGACTTCAACATATTTTATAGGGGAGGGAGAGCACTCTTCAGTCCACAGTACCAAGCAATAGCTAGAACTACGGACAGGTAAGAGACTGCTGAGATGGAGCTATTGTCATGGAGAGAGAGTGGTACTGCCAGATATGTGACTCTAAAGCAACATGAAGAAGTGAGGAAATTCCCTAGCCTCTTTCTCCTCTCATTCTCTTATCTCTTGCAAGGCCTCCTATTGACCCTGGATCCAACCAGGAGTCAGCTAGGAAGGGAACCTGGGGGATGCAGCAAGTGGACTTCAGTCTCCCAGGGTCCAGCCTCCCAGACAGGACAGAGAATGGCTGGGGGAGGAAGGCAAGGAATGCAGAGAACAACCAGTGGGATTTCCCAATCCAACAAAGCTTTAATTGACAAGAATCTTGGAAATGGATTTGAAGGGAAAGTTTTCAAAGAAAACTTCCAGTGGCAGGGTCAGGAGGAAAAAGAAGCTCTATGCTCAGGGCTCAGTGAAGTGAACACATAAATACCAATTTCAAAGTAGAACAGAAAGGCAGCAATTTAACTGTACCACAACTGCACAGTGGCACCAGCTGCAGTATGCACTGAACATCCAGGCAAATAAGTGAAGCATTGGGTGTGAGGTAATAACAGATTCTCAAAGTTGACTGCAGCCTCCTACAGGTTTCAATTAAAATCCCAGGATTATTGGTTTAATCCAAAGATCAAGTCAAACACTGCTTTTCTATTTTCACAGTCTGTTGTTTCCCAAATTCCCAGCCATATTTGACTGGCAGCTGGGTTTCAAGAAGATATAGGTCTCACTTGCTTTGCTCCTGGGGAACAGAGAGAACTCCCCTTAACACCTCAGACCCTGGGCAAAATGGCCAGAGCCAGTTCTTCTCTTACCTCCCCCCTACCCCCCCCATCACACACACACAATGTGCTTGAGAGGTGCCTGATATTCCTCCTGCCTAACAGTAATCAAAATTAGAATCTAGCAAGACAACCATTATGTTGAGAAAATGGAAAACATTCTGAGCTCCAAAATTTTGTAGGACACTGTAACAGGAATAGGAAGGGGAGAGGGAAGGAAGAAGACACTAGTATGGGATGTTGGTGATGGGGGGATTTATAGGGAGGGGTGCACCTGGGGCATGCCTCTAAGGCATATGAATATGTTCAAGTGTTCATGGGGCATTGTCTTGGTGGGTGGAGACCCACATAATAACCAGAGAATACTGAATTCCCATCCTCAGGAGTCCTGCTACATTCTCTAATAGAATGACAAGAATCCCCTGAGTACAAGGGCAGTGCCTAGTGAAGGAAGACAGACCATTATGCCAGCCCCTTGATATTGATGATTGTACTTATAAACATTTTCTTGTGAAAATCAAACTTACCCTAGTATTATATATTACCTAAGAGTAACCTCCTGAAATCCTCTTGTTGCTCAAATGTGGCCTCTCTCTAAGCCAAACTCAGCATGTAAAAGCACTACCTTCCCCATGGCATGGGACATGACTCCTGGGGATAAGCCTCCCAGGCACCAAGGGATTATTACCAAGTGCCAACTATCTATCAATGCGTTTGGAAAAAGACATAGACCAAAAGGAGGAAATATTAAATACAAATGAGTTTTTATGGCCAAGAGATTTCAAAGTGAGTTAGGAGGTCATTCCAGAGGTTATGCTTTTGCTTGTCTCAACAGGATCTCATTGACTGCCACAGCAAACAGTGCCTCAAAAACAGCAGGGCTCCTGAAGGCTCTAGAGACATCCAGACACTATAAGAAGGGCAGACAAGCTCAGGAATTCAGCACCCTATCATTGGGCCTTCCTCTCAAATTTATGCTACCCAGTGCAACAGAGTTAGACTCATTTATAGCTTTCCTACACATGGCTTTTGTACCCTTTTATTGGAATCTAGAATTAGCACTATACTTATTAAATATATGCCCCAGAAACTTAAATCTTTGGTCCATTAATTTGCAAGTTGAGCCCTGAATCTCAGCAGAGTTGCAACACCTACTTCCCAGTTCACTGGACTCATCCAGGACAACTAACAAGGAGATGACAACAGACAATGCCCATTCAAAGGAACAGAGTGTCTACTTGTACAAGCAAGACAGTTCTATCCACTGCTCCATGGGAACTAAGCCCCCTCACAATTAGAAATAGAGTGGCATCACCATCCCAAAATCCTCAAGATTTGGGAATGAACAATGGACTAAAATAGACTTCTTATTATGCTATTATAGACTAATTGTTCTAGCAATGGAAGAAATTTTATCATTGATATAAAGGCAGTGGTCACCAGAGGTTCTGAGGGTAGGGAAAGGAAAGAATAGGTGCAACATAGGACATTGTTTTGGACATTGGAATTGTCTGGCATTACATTGCAATGATGGATACAGGCCATTATGTATTTTGCCATAACCTATAAAATTGTGCGGGGCAGAGTATAAACTATGATGTAAACTATAGTCCACAGTTAGCAGCAATGCTTCAATATGTGTTCATCAGTTGTAATGAATGCACCCCACTAACGAGAGGTATTGTTAATGTGGGAAAGTGTGGGAGGGAGAAGGGATGTGGCATATGGGAATCTTCTATATTTTTTATGTAACATTTATGTCATCTAAAGCTTATTTAAACATAAAAATGAAAAATGGAAAAAAAGAGGAGATAGAGGAAGGTAGGATAAGTAAAGAAAAGCAGGAAGAGAGAAGAAAGAGGAGATTAGGTAGAAAAGAAGAGGGAGACGGATAATGAAAGGAGAGAGGCAGAGAGCAGAAAGCAAAATACAATATTCATTCATTCATTCAACAAACTTTAAGTAAATGCTTCCTATGAACCAAGAACATTCAAAGCCTTCCTAACCCTAAATGCTACCTGCCTCATGACTCCATAAGCCTTCCCAGAGATGAAGCCTTTTGTGATGTCTCTTTCCAATGAGGATGCATATCTTGATGTTTACCCTCTGTGTACTCAGGAATTAAACTTCCAATGATAATCTCCGAACTGGATTTTATCTGCACAAAGAAAATATTACTGGGAGGCAGAGAAAGCCTACAAATTGTATTTGCCCCAAGTACTGCCCTTCGCAGTTCTAGCAGGAACCTGGCATCTGGGTAGCGGTCTGTTTTCCACTGACTCCTCAGTCCTGCTCTGAACACAAATTCTCCCACCAATCCCAGGGTCTATATTTTCCACCTGTCCTTTCTGCTTTAAATCGCTATTGCAAGAAGTGGCTCCCTGAAAAACATCCGGGTACCCAGAGGGAAGTTCAAAGAACGGGAACATATGGAGGGAAGGAAAAAGGTGGAGAAAGAAGAGAAGGCAGTTTTAATTGTGCAGCAATTTATAGGGCTGGCCCCAGTCCTCGAAGACCATCAAACTCCATAACCTTAATTTAGAGTTGGGTGAACTGAGGACCAGAAATAGCAATAAGTTAAGGAGAGATGGGATACTGGAGCTGGTGGGATTGGGGGGTCCCTTAAGTAGCGAACACTGATGGAAACAGGCTTTTTGGATCCCAGCCCGGCGCTTATGTCATATAAAGAGCACAGATCTGGGGATTCAGATCTGAGAATGGAAGATTCGTGGTGAGTTGCTCTATAATTTCAGGAAAGCAAGCCAACATCAAAAGGTCGAAGTCCTCTACAGGAAATGGGAAGTTCCCAGGCCACCACATCCTTTGGGCCTGACTAAGACCCTGAGTGGGGAGGCCACACCCTGAGTAAGTCCGGTTTGTCAAGTTCAATTAGAGATAAGACACTACAAAGCTTTCCCTCCTCCCCCAGTTTACATCAGTCTAAAAAAGGGAGGCCAGTTATTATTTAGAGCAAGCTTTCTCAATCTGGACACTGTGGCATTCCGAGCCAGATAATCCTTTGTGGCAGAGGGGCTGTCCTGTGCACTGTAGGATGTTTAGCCCCTCCCCGCTACTTGTGACAGCCCCAAATGCCTCCAGATATTGGAAAATGTCCCCTGGGGGGCAAAGCCACCCTGGGTTGAGAGCCCTTGCTTTAGAGAATCAGAATATTAACATGGTCTTCTGAGTCCCTTTTACCAGATGGTGAGCTGGGTCAGGTTTGCCTCAACTACCCAGCTCTGACAGATTCAGGATGTGAACTCGAGTCCCCAGAGCCCTGCTGCCAGCACTGGAGGACTTGATGGGTGACGTTGGCTGTACTGTCCTCAGTGGCCCGCTGGTCTCTCTCGGGGAGGTAGCTGCCCTGTCCCTTACCTCGTGGGGTTAAATCTGGCAGTGCACACCTCAGTGTTAGATCAGGAACTTAAGGAATTTCTCCAATATAATGTTGCTCTTGGATTGAAAGCAAGGGCCACAACGGATCCCTCTACCTGCCATGCTTTGGGAGGCTGGAATGCCGGGACATTTCCCTTTCCTTTTTTAATGTCTGTCCTGCCCTAGCTCTCATGGGGCTGCTGTGAAGACAGAGATAACATGAAGTATGGCGCTTGGAATTATTTAAGCTCTGTGATTCACAAGCATTTAGATTATTTAACTGCTGATTATGATTATTTAAGCTGAAAGACTATACTGCTCTAGCTTAGGAAATGTTTGTATTCCATTAAAAACCACCAGGCCCAAGGCCCTTTGACTGACATTTTTCACCATTAAAACTACACTTACAGTGCGCGTTCTTTGCCAGAAGACAGTGTGTCCCTTATTTTGCTTTTAGATAAGGCAACAGACTTCAAAGGCCTCTTCCACCTAGCTCTTTCCCTGTCCCCTCCTGCCCAGTATCACCCCAGCCTGCTGTCCTCCTTCCCAGAGGCAAGCTAGAAGAAGCATCTAGCTGCCCCATGCCTTCTGCTGTTAAATCTAAACAGGTTCCACACTTCCTAGACTTGAAATTCTTGCAAATGACACCCCAAGATTTTTACTGGGAGACAAGGCACCCAATGGTTAAGTGCATGGATGATATCGTCAAACAGACTTGCATTTGAGTTCCAGGTACCTGAGCCTCAGTCTCCCTATCTCCCCAGGGAGATAATAATACTCCCCACCTCACAGGAAGTGGCAGCAGTAATGCAGGTGAAGTACTTAGCCCATGCCTGACATATAATGAAGACTTAATAAATGCTCACCAGTAATATTACTAAGGTAATACCATATCCTCCAAAGCCTACATGCATTTAACCACACAAATGCCTGGGCTAGTCTGAATCTCTGAAAACTATTGAATCTGAGACAGTGCTTTCCTCAAGGCCAAAAACTGCAAAGGACTCTTAATTCTACCACGTCCAGTAGAATCATACCTTAAAATGATTTGTGAAGCACACCCCTGACCTATCTCACATCCAAAGAGTTTTACGAAAATAAATGAAATACACAAAAAGACAGGTGGACGCTATTTTGGCCTCATTAGAAACAGGAGTGCACAGTAATGTTTTACTTTTGGGAAAAAAAGCTTTTGCATTCAAATAGAATCACTCAAGGCAAGGAACAGAGAAAGTCCCAGCACCTCCTGAACACCATCCACATGCTAGGTCATTTACTTAGTGGAATAAGTGACAGAATTTCACATTAGAAGTAGACTTGGAGATCAGTTCATTCCCCTCGTGGGGTGGGAATTCCCTCCAAAGCACCCCAAATGGGTGATTTATCCCCCCAGGATTTGCTTGAAATATCTCAGGAGCCACCTCAAAAGCCAAGAAAGTCCTATTGCCACCAAGTTCTTTCACACTGAAGGGAGCTCTTCCTCTTCTTTAGTGAATCCTACATGCCGGTGCTAGCACTGTCTTCTCAGCAACAGGAGTCAAGTCCATTTCTCTTCTTACCTCTAACTCCTTTAAGAGTTGAAGAACGCCTCTGTCTTCTTGGTCTTCTTGAAGTCAAACTCTCTGAACCTATCAGCCACCCAAAGCAGTGTGCGATTTTCAGGGATCCCTCCACCTGTCCGTCACTCACCACATTACCAACTGTGATACTCAGAAATGAACACAAATATAAACGAGTAAATATCTCCTAGGGATATGCTCTCTTATGGTGTAGTGGGAGAGTTGTTTTTTCCTTCTCAGTGAGATGACATAACAATCAGTTTACACATTGTTTTCGTACTTTGTTCATCTCAGCAGGGACTGCTAATTGCCCCCAGTATCCATTCTCCCCCTTCCTTTCCTGGTATTAGATTCCCTGAATGTTGGCTGGGCAGCTGCATGCCCTGTATTCTCCTGACTGCCTTGCATCTAGGCATGGCATGTGGCCTAAATGCTCCCCACACTAGTTCCTGCTCCTACTAGAATGTAAGCTCCGTGAAAGAAAGATTTTTGTCCCTTCTGTTCATGCAGAACAATGCTCAGGTCCATGCCCAGGATCAGCACTGCCCTTACACATACCAGGCACTCACCACCTACTTACTGAATGAACTGTTAAATGGATCAGATGTCTTTGGATGGTATGTGCAACTTATCGGACAGGGAATTTCCTGTCTTGTGCTCCTTGTGCTCATTACCTCCTTTCTACTGGCTGGAATGTGGATGGAATAGCTGGAGTGGAGGCAAAAATCCTGCACCACGAGGTAGAAGCCACACAATGAGAATGGCAAACCATCAAAGCAGGAGCTTGGTTGCCCGGCAATTACAGGGCTAATAATACTTGTCTGAGCCTCTGCAATGTGGGGTTGTCTGTTCCTTGCATTTGCAGGCAACTAGAACATGCCACTATTCTAAAGTCATTTTCTTTATAGTTACTCTTTGTGTACTAGAGGTTTTGTACACAGCAAGCCTTTTCTGCTAAAGGTTCTCAGTCCCCAACCTCAGGGTTAAAAGAGGAAGATGGAAATCTTGAGTGGAAAGATGACATTTGGGGGGGGGGGCGGGAAAGACTGCATTTATATCACTGCCTTAAGCAGTGACACTACATTTACTTCCCACCCTCTCTGCCTCCTGTCCTCAGGCATTGTGGATAACCTAGACAGTTGCAACAGGCTTCATTGGTGTTCTAGCTGACTCAAATACTTCTTAGAACTGAGTAAGCAGTAAACAGAAACAGAAAAGACAGACTGGGATATTGTCTAGGATACATTACCATAGAACTTAAATTTTTAAATTTGGACAGGCCAAAGTTTTTCTAAGTAAACTATTGCTTAGTGGAAAATTGTGTTGTAGCAAAAAATAAAAATTTGAAAGTGTAAGGCTAATTGGAATTTGACAACAGAATCAGTGTTTTCTAACTATAATGGTTTTACCTACTTATATTAATACATAATCTAACATAATACATACTTACATATATTGTTACAAATGATTAAAAATCCCTTTCTCAAATATGCATAATATCATTTGATTCTCATAGCATCTCTATAAGGTGGGACCACTCCTTTGCAACTGAGTTTGTCAATTTTAAATAGCGGTGGCCTTCAAAACTCCTCTCCCAGGCTCCATTTATCCCATCCAATTTGCCAGGCACTTAGGATTCCTACCTCAAGAAATGTGATTTGTCTTTTCTCATGTTGGCATGAAGTAAAGAATAAACTGATTTTTATCCTTTTCTGCACCCTTCCTCTCCTTTGAAGGGTACTTACCCAATGAGTGGCTCTCTCAGAAAGGATTCCAGATCAAAGAGGCCAACGGGATAATGCCCTAGAATAAGCTGCTGCTTTACCTCACTGTAAACTTCCTAAAATAGCCCAGTGTATACAAAGGCTTGTGAGGCTATCTGGAGAAGATGTCTAAAATCCGACAGTACCCAGTAAATTAAGATGGATCTCACAATGTCAACAGACTTAAAACACAGGGGTCTACTTAAAAATTTACGTAACTTAAGCAGAGGACATCACCAAAAAAAGGTAAAATACACACTTCAAGTTATGTGACCTAGTAACCAACTCTCAAAATCCTTATTCCCTCAGCATTTTAGACTAAATGGCAAATATCAGTTAGGCTGCCTGACTATTAAATTACTGTGCTAGTTTAAATCATCCGAGCAAATGCACAGATAAATATTAAGTACTGTATCTCATGGCTCTCAATTCCTTTTAGCCACAGATATCAAATTCACCTGCCACAAATTAAATAATTGGGCTTTGGTTACTGAAATGTAAGCTTATTAACCAGCATTAATAAAACCAAACATATAGAATGATGTTCTTAATATTCTTTTACTAAAATCTCTTTTAAATAGGAACAAATACAACAAAGATGAACTATTATGAAATGTTTTAACAAGAGGTTTTAAATATCTTTTAAGTAAATGAATAATCTTATGCACAAGAGAAAGTGAATATTATATTCTTCTATGAAAATATTTGGTTGGGAACGGTTAGTTCCTGGCAGTGTGGGAATAGTGACTGGCAGTTAGAATTCTAACCAATAAAAATCAAACTGAAGAAGGGAGCGAAATATGGCCAAATGCTCTCATTTTGTACTAAGTTGGCCTCAGTTCCTGAGAGGGTTCCCAGACTATGGAAAGGGACATGGCATTTTTCACACCCCTCTTCACTCCAAACCAAAAGGGTCCTTACCATTGGAAATGACTCTGACGTGAGATAACCAACATCTTCACTCACATAAGGAACTTCACTTATATTCATCTTTTTATTTATTTATTCACATTTATTCATTTGTTCATTCAGGTTCTTTATTCATTACTTAAATGCAAGCTTGACATCAGGGATTTTTCTGTTTGTTCACTGATTATTCCCAGTTCTCAGAACAGTGACTGCCACGTAGTAGGTTTTCCAATAAATATTTATGACTTTTGAATGAATTCATCTTTTCATTCTACAAATGCTTATGGATGCCTACCACATGACAGGTACTAGAAAACCAACATTAAAAGGTAATTCCACTGTAAATAAAATTAAAGCCCATGATGAGAATATATGTATATTTTAAATTTAGAAGAATCAGGCAATATCTGCTCACTCTAAATTCAGTCTAAATTTAAAATAAGAGGATAGTTATCTTTCCTGCCCAAGAAGAATGGTAGGGTAAAATGTAGGCCAGTGTTGCCCATGTCCTGAAATGATATAAAACAAAACAAAATCCTGATTAAAAATGAATCAAGGGAAACGGACTTTGGCCCAGTGGTTAGGGCGTCCGTCTACCACATGGGAGGTCCGCGGTTCAAACCCCGGGCCTCCTTGACCGGTGTGGAGCTGGCCCATGCGCAGTGCTGATGCACGCAAGGAGTGCCGCGCCACGGCAGGGGTGTCCCCCGCGTAGGGAAGCCCCACTTGCAAGGAGTGCACATGTAAGGAGAGCCGCCCAGCACGAAAGAAAGTGCAGCCTGCTGAGGAATGGCGCTGCCCACACTTCCGTGCCGCTGAGAACAACAGAAGCGGACAAAGAAACAAGACGCAGCAAAAAGACACAGAAAACAGACAACCAGGGGAGGGGAGGGGAATTAAATAAATAAATAAAATAAAATCTTTAATAAAAAAAAAAAATGAATCAACTGGGCAGGTGGGTGTAGCTATTGTGAAAAAGTATGAAAGATCTTTATGGTGATAGAGCACTTCTGTGTTTTGACTGTGGTGAAGGTTACATGAATCTATACATTAGATAAGTCAAACCAAGAATACACACATGTATATAAGTGCACATAAAACTTAGAACATCTGAATAAAGTTGGTGGATTGTACCAATATCAATTTCCTAGTATGATATTGTACTATAATTATGTAAGATATTACTATTGGGGGAAATTGGGTAAGGTGTATAAGGAATCTCTCTGTACTATTTCTTGCAATTGCGTACCAATCTACAATTATTTAAAAATAAAATAACCAAACTATATAAAGAACCAGGAAGCTTATTAAATGTTATCAAAACTTTCTTACATGAGCAAAACAGTGGTTAAGATAGGTGTTCAATAATGGGGTAAACCTATATGACAATATACTGAGTAATTAAAATAATACAATTTTATATTTTTTACATGGAAAGGCATTCACCATTCAGTAAGTAAAAGAAGAGAACTTTATATAATATGCAAGTATAATTTAATGTTGTTTGAAAAATTGAGAGTTCATAAGGGTATACACCAAAATGCTATTGGTGTTTATCTCTGCAAGGTAGGATTGTGGGTAATTTTGTTTTTTCATTTTCCTTCTCCATTTTTCCTTTTTTCCCCCTATAATGAACAAGTATTGTCTGAACAAATATCGAAAAGGCCACCCATCCTGTGGAGGGGGCTCAGATGAATTCTGTATGTTGGAGCAAAACCCAAGACAAATGAGAATTTATGTGGAAAGACATTTGAGTTCAATGTAAGGAAGAGTGAACTATCTGGAAGAGCCATGGAACATTAAATACCACTTTATGAAACCATGCACTACAATGGGAATGTGTTCACTGTGGCCTGGTGAATCCCTTATTAGAAATTATGTGGATGGGAGTCTGGTTTACTCAGGCCAGGAAGTTAGACCCAGCTGCCTCCCAATTCAAAAACGGTGCCATGTGATTTTTGCAACAGATTTAACAGATGCCACCTCACATCTTAAAAGCTCTTTTATGTTTCAGAGCACTTTCACATATGCTGGCTCATATTGATTTCATTTCAGTACTTTTAAAAGAAAATACTGTCCCTACAATGATTCTGTAGAGTAGGCACCTCCATTGTATTGGAGAGGAAATGGAGGCAACCAGAGAGTTATCTCCTTTAATGGATGGAGTGGAGAAAAAAGCAAGTTCAGAGATCACACCTCCTTTCTCTTGCTCAGGGCCCCATCCCTCTTTACTCTGCTACCACACAGCCTCTCCCTTCCCACCAGGCTTTGGAAACTGGCTAGAATACCCTAAAGATGCCTGCATGATCTCTGCCTGTCAAATGAAAAGCAATAATGCTTTACACAGAATAAAACGGAAGATGACATCACCCGTCTAACTGTTCTGACCAACCACTCTGACTCGATCAATGTCAAGAGCCAACAGGTCAATTCAAGATCAATCAAGACATCTGGTTGACTTGAATGACCCAAGAGCCTCATGAATCTAATTGGGAATCTCAATCAATACAATTGCCCTTTCCTTGTGTCCTCCATAGTCCTAGGAAAGGAGCACGTATTCAGACTTCTTGGCCAGTTAAATCATGAATGGGGCCCATATTGGGCTTAATGAAGTAGTGCTTTGTTACCTTTTACCAAAGGAATTGAAAGAGGAATTCTGTATTTATTTTGCAGTGGCAGCCGATTAAGCACTTCAGCAATAATGTGGCAATTCACCAAAAGAGGTCTTAGTTAGGTGCTATCTGAAATCATGAAATTAAGTGGGAAAACATACACATGAAAAAGGTTCATATGTTTTAGAAAAATAAATCCAAATTTGAGATAAATGATACTCTTCACAAAGTATACTAAACAAATGGCATATTTTCATTGGCTGATAGAACCATTTATACACATATATCATTTTCCATGTGCCAAACCTTCCACCATGTGCCTCTCCTTACAACCACCCCATGCAAGTTGTTACAGGAGGAAACTGGAGGGTCAGTGAAGTTCAGGTGATTTTCCTCAAGTCACACAGCCACAAGCACAAGCACCAGGACCTCAACCCATGCCAGAGGACTCCAAAATCAGCATTACTTGTTCTCTCAAACAGTTGCAAGTATATGCCTTTTTTTAATAAACAGGAAGTAATGGAAGTCTCTTTATAATGGCATAATAAATCACTTCAGGAGATGCAGAATTAGCTTAGGAACAGCTAGCTAATTAGAGATATTAGGTTGGACTTGACATACAGCAATGCATAAGGAGACACAGGAGGGATAGGTGAATGGAAAAGAATAAAGGTTGATGGAGCCAATGTACAGATCTTGGTAATAAGTTATTGGTAATAAATTATTGGTCAAGGTGATAATGTCACAGATTCTTGGAGTGTTTTTCTTCTTAGCTATGTAAAATCCAGTCTACAGCATTCAATTTATTCATTCATTCAATAAGCAATTATCAAGCACCTATGACCTGTCAGGTAGTATTCTGGGCAATGTGAATACTGCAGTGACTCATGCAGAACAAAGTCTCAGACCTGGTCAAGTTCATACAAGCTCTTTGAGAAAATGAGGTTGGAGAAGGGAACATGAAGTAGAAGTCTTTGATTTTAATCCTGGCCGGATGGCATTAAACAGGTTATTTGCAATCTCTCTGTGTCTCAGTTCCCATACCTCTAAACTGAGGATAATAATGTCTGTTTTTATTATAGCATCCTTCATTAGAAAGATGTGGGCAAAACAAGTTATTCTTACTCTTTGGTCCTGGAGAAACTGAGGTAGTTGACTGGGAATAAAAGTTTTTGTCATTATTAAATCCTGCAAAATACTTTGTTCCTTATTTTCCATGATCTAAGCTTTCTGGGTTTAATGTTAACCATGTGTAAGACTTGCCGGGTCAGGGTAAGGTCACCCTTCAATACCTAGCCACCAATTTCAAAGACTGCGTTTTACAGGCTTAAGATACCATAATTATGTACATTTCCCCTTATTGTGGAAGGAAGTTGGGTTTAAATGATATCTTAGTGATTATTTCATGTTAAGACTTATAGAGAGGCTGCTTCTTGCCTAGTTCTTTAGAAACTGACACAGACCAATTGATTAGCTCTAAAATCTCCGTGGAATTTTCTTTCCTATGTTCTTCCACAATGATATTAGTTATGTGGATGTGGGTGTGTCAGTACCACAGGAATGACTGTTTCTCTCCATGCAGTGGCACTTTATCAATTGAATTGAAGAAAGCTATTGGTTCCAGGCTCCCTCTTTTTCCTACCCTATCCAGGAGGCGTTGGGGTAGGAGATTTCCAAGCCAATTTTTATAAGCCCAGCAAATCAGGATACTGCCTTCTAAACAAAGAGGTGCCAACCTTTAGACTCTTTGAAAGCCAACACAAGCCAGGCATTGTCCACAAGTGAAAAGAATATAATTAGCCAAGTTATAGTCACAATCAGGAAATACCTCCTCAGAAAAGTTTCCACTTAACTCTGAGCAGCGCTCAAATTACCATTGTGCTTAACGAGGCCTCTGCCTCTTGGTGGACTCAGACCTCTACGACAGATCTGTGAATACTAGCAGCATCCACAAAACACAGACACACACAGTCTGATGCTGGATAGTTTAAAAAAGAACAGATGTGAAAAATGTGCAAATTGGGACACTGACATTATAATTTTTAAAAAATAGGAAACATAATCTCAAAAATGACTAGCAAGTGTTAGCTAAATTATTCTTTCTCTGCTCTCTTCGTCTTCTCTAACCTTCCTCCTTCCTACTTTCAAAGAAAGGTTAGATGAGAGAGACAAGAAAATCAAAAAATGGATACTCACTTCATCTCCAGGATCTCCTCCAGCTGCTTCCTCCTCTCTATCCGGAGGTTGGCCAAATGTGCTTCTTTTTCAGCCAAGGACTGCTGTGTTGAGGCAAGGCGTGCTTTGGTGGCATCCAGTTCCTGTCTGGTCTTCTCCAGTGCATTCATCAGTTCTTCTATCTGAAAGGCACATGGAACTCAGTGTGTTATTTCTCCTTCATTCAAGCGCAAGACATCCCTTGCTAGTCTGTGTTCTGACAACAAACATACAAGAATCATAGGTGTCCTTGAACAGAAGCTTGGAGCCCATTCTTTCTTTCTTAATGGTTAAAAATAAATGTTTCAAACACAAGAAATGTCCAAACTTCTCCAAGGTCCTCATACAATTGGATTGTTCAATAACTTTTACAGAAAAAATTTAACATATTTCTTTGAATTGGGGGGTGAGTGGTTTGACCCCATTTCAACCTGTGTTTGGCAAAAATCTCAAATACTTCCTCACAGTTGATGGAAGACAACACACAAAATGCATTTTCCAGGCACAATTTTATTCTTGTTTGTAGGCCCCCGAGTACTCTGACAGGAAGTAAATCTACATGTTTTAGATTCAGGTACGTTTAACCTATCAAAACCTTGTTTGGGAAAAGCTATTTGATGACCAAACCCCCTCTCACCTCACCTCCCTGCCTTAGATTTGGGAAGCAAGGTTTGGGCAAAGGTAAACAGAATTCCAGCCACAAAAGGTTCAAGTTTAGTTTGCCCCTGAAGTTTGAAAGGGTTATAAACTTGAAATAAATGACATGTAACTTTTATAGGGTGCTAATATACCATAGAAATAAGCCAGACTATCAAATATCCAGGGTTTTCAGCCAGGTCCCAAAAAACTGGACCAGGGAGCCCCGGGGCAAGGCCTTAGCCTCCTTCAACCATTGGGGGCTTTTAAAAGCCCACGTACAACAAAGAGGGCTGGTGTTTATGGTTCTGCTCCAAAGACTTCCGTGGAGCAAGCTGGTAAGACGCCATCCCTCACACAGATGCAGGCTGCATCCAGCCCTGCTGATTCAAAACCCTGGTTCCAGGAAGTTTCCAGATTCCAGAGCTGATGTTTGGTTTTCTAAGCCACCCCTTCCAGCTGAACTTGGCAGAATGGGCTCATCCATCACTAAAGTCAACAGAACACCCTTCAAAATGTGTAAATGACAGGTTAAGTTCTAATTCATAAAGACTTTCTACACAATTTATGCAGTTTTACATGGAATAAGTGTTATAGTTCATATCCAAGGTAAGTACATGCTTTTTAGATTCAGAAAAGCCTACATTCTGCCCTGATAAAAAGATGAAGTTTAATGACCCGTTAATATAAATCAAAGCCAAAACTAAAAACAGTTTAAAAAGAAGGACTATAAAGGAAAGCCTATGAAAGTCACAGAACCACACCTGTGTAATTATAGAATAAATAGCATTATTCTTTAAGTTAACAAATATATAAAGTCTTAGAAAGCAACCACAAACTCTTTGTTTCTCATATAAGTTGATAGAATACTACAACTATGACTCAATGCCTTTCTAGTCATATTTGATGAGACTGAAGCAGATATTTTAATTTCCTACCTCCCCCACCCCATTTTAATACAAAAGGCATGTCAAAAATATCAGAATTATGGCCATTCCATGGTCAACTCAGATATAGTCAGCATGACTCTCTGTATAGAATGGTTTGTGTCCTCATAACACCATTTCCTTTCAGGCACTGTTATTTCTAGATTATTTCATCCTGGAGAAGCAGGAGAGTCTCCAGGATTCTCACCTGCTGAATATCTCTCTCATTAGTTGAAGCGGACTTGCCTGCAATCTACAGACTCACAGCTACTCACCTGGGTTTCCAAGTTTTAAGTTTACCTTCCACCTGACTGCTTGGGGGCAGGCATCTGTTAGTTTTTACAGTGACCCAACTTTACCAATTACACCTTAGAGTAATGACTTGCAGGCTGCTTCCATCATTTCAGCTATAGTCACAGGGAGAAACCTGGGCACTTAAAAACATCTAATCCTTAGTTTTTACTGGTGGAGATGTCATTGGCTTCCAACATCAATAACTCCTAATATTAAATGAGACTGTTATTCTCAATACCTTGCAAGCAGAGCCTCTAAATGGCTTTCCAGGCCATAAGGAGCCCTTCATAGCCTCCCACTCTTTCTAATTCCCTTGGCCAGTGAATACTGGACATTGAGGACCATATGGGGGCACTGACCTGGATACTCTATTCTAGTCTTAGCATGGCCACTGTTTCTCTTTGTAGCTTTGTACAAAGAATCACTCAATTCTTAGAGTCTCAGTTTCCTCACCTGCAAAGTGAGGGGACTGAACTAGATGATGCCCATAGTATCTCCTGAATTGAACCTTTGAGTTCAAACAGTTTGGTTTCCTACGAAAACAGGAGCATGAAAAGCAAGAAATCTTTGCCCTGCTGGGGTAGTCATTGGGGTGGACACATGGTAGAATCACACCTCCCTTCTCCCCTTATGTTAGGCATGGCTTTGGCCAATGTCATTTCTGGGTATAAGCATTTATGTGTTGGTGCTCAAACGCCCCATTCTATGCCACGGTGACTATAGAAGCACATTTTGAGATGATGCCTCCATCAACCTGAGTCTCTGAGTGACCACAATGAAGCCCAATGACAACCCCAATGGGACAAGCAAAAATTAAACTTTTGTTGTGTTACACCACACAGATGAGGGAGCAATTTCTTACATACAGCATAACCCAGCCCAGCTTCACTGGTGAACTATCAAACTTTTTATCAAGTGCTTTGGACCTGCTTCCAATTCCACACCACCAGTCCCTCTCATGAAGAGGAAACTGCTTCTTTTTCTGCCATCCCATGAAAACTCAACTCTTTAAGGCAACTGGTAACTTCCTTCTGTCCAGGTGCCTTTGCTTAATATAGAGTTTGCACAGCTAAACCCTCCCTCAATTTCTACTGTCCCTCATTTGAAGTAAGATTTAAACTGGACAATTGCAGTTTGTGGCTTAGAAAAGAAACTCCAGATTAGAATCATGGCTCCACCACTTACTCTGTGACTGAGACAAGCCCCTCCATCTCACTCAGCTTCAGTTTCCTCATCTGTAAACAAGACCATGCTGCTTACTCTACTAGTTATGGGGCCTTGGTAAAAGTGTATGTGTCTGTGTGTTATCCTCATCTATAACAAATAGTACCCCCTGTAAGAATTACTGCCAACATTAAATAAGGTAATGAATGAAAAGCTCTTAGCGGAAAGATTAGCAAATACAAAAACACCTAGATCATTCTTAATACAAGAGACAGTAAAGCATAGTGGTTACAAACATAATTTAAAAAGGAAACTACCATTTATTAGCTGCACAACTCTAAGTGAGTTATAAAAGAGTAAACCTTCAGAATTTCTGTTTCCTCACTTGGGAAGTGGGAGTATTAATAGAATTTAATTCAAAGGTTTTTTGTGAGGATAAAATACGTCAACATCTGTGATGCCCTGAAAACAATGCCTAGTACGTAGTGTCATACAGGTGTCAGCTGTTACTACTACAGAGCCTGGCAAGTAGTCAAGCCATTTCATGTTTGCTTATTACTGAATTGAAGAGTTTGCACTTGCTGTCCTCATCCCAACACACACAAACACCCTGTCTGTCTGCACTCACTCCTCCACTTACCGAAATGACCCATCTTTGAGACCCCTTCACAGGGGGGCAGTGATTAAGAGCCTGGGCTCTGGAAGCAGGCAGAGTTCAGTCAAGTTTTAGCTCCACCAGTAGGATCTCTGTGACCTTAAGCCAAGTCTTAACCCAGTGCTTCCCAAATTTTGCTGCACATCAGAATCCCTTGGGAAGCTTTAAAAAAATTCTCATGCTCAGGCCATACCCCATACCAGTTAAATGAAATGGCTGAAGGTAGGAGTCAGGCATCAGTATTTTATTAAAGATCCCCAGGTGCAGCCAAGTCTGGGAACCATGACCTTATTAACTTCTCTCTAAGCCTGCAGATTCTCACCTATAAAATGGGGACCAGAAGGAAACTACCTACAGGATGGTCATGAGCATAAAGTGAGATAATGCATGGAAAGCCCCTAGCCCTCTCTGTCAGACACCCTGGAAGTGTCTAGCACATGAAAATTATCATAATCCCTACTGGGGCCATTGCCATGTTACCGCCACCAAGTGCCTTCACTTCTCACTGTCTGCACCAGACTTGCTGCCACCTATTGAACTAACTCTTCACATTTCTGCACAAGTATTTCACGTGTAAGCTTGGTTGCTACAATTGGACTGTAATCCACTGGAGGGTAGGGGACACATCTCTGTGTTCTTTGGAAGCTGCTTCAGAACCTGACACATCACCATTGTCTACACTCAATAAATACCTGTAGAATGGGAAGGGAAAAGCAAAGATGTGATTATGCACCACTCTTCTTTGGCCCACTGAGTACAATGATTGGAACAGACTATAAGTCTGAATGTGATACTTTCCTACCACATAAATCAGTGATCCCCTTGCCATCCTCACCCAGTGCCCTTTAAGATCCTGCTCTTTGTTTGCCTCAAGTGCTTTGACTTTGCTGTAATGACAGGGTACTCCATTCCTCAGCACCTGAAAGGAAGCTTGCTGCCAGTCCAGCATCAGGCAGGAGCCCGAGGAACCTGGGAGTTTCAGGATGGCACAATAAAAATGTCCCAGGGTTCGAGCTGGGGTGGAAGCAAGCAGCTCTTAGCCTGGCTCTGCATTCCCCACACTGCGTGGGCCTGGGAGACGTGCACTCCTTTCTCCCTTTATTCCAACACCATACGGACCGTCTCTTATGAGCTAGGCTCTCTCTGGACACTTAGCAACTGGCTCATCCTCAGAAACCATTCATTTGGCAGGGAGACTCAGAGTCAAACAGTTTTTTAATCACAATGATTTAATTATTAATAATTATTTAATCAGGATGTTCCATTTAAAGTTATTTCCTAAAAGGCTCCCAAATATGGCAAGACTTATTCTTATTGTACTTCTAGAAGGTTAAGGTTGCCTTTTGAAAAAAAAAAAAAAAAAATATATATATATATAGAGAGAGAGAGAGAGAGAGAGGGCAAGTGAGAGAGTGAGAGAGGCGTTAAACATCTAAAACATCATAAACGTTTCTTCAAGTTAGATGTTGATTTGGCCCCACCAATTAAAATTTAAAAACTAAATAAATGTGCGCTACTTCTGATTTTATTAGTTATTCTGTGTTGCAGATCATAAAAAATTCTCTTACAAAATGGTTATGCTACCAGAACTATACGCCTGTATTTGAATAATTCATGACTCTGCATGCTTTAAGAATAATGAAACCATCGAACATATTTCTAAAGAGCCTAGTGCTCACCAATGGCTCTGGAGCAACTGTCCGATGTTGTAAAGTGAACAGCAGAGTCTTAAAACAATAAAATGGAAAAACTGTTTAAGACCTTAAATCATTAACATGTGTGGATTAAAACTTACACATACATTTGTGTTGTTTGACTAAATATTTGAAGACCAGCTTCTCTCTCGGTTATCTGCCCAGAGCCCCACTCCAAGCTCTGGGATTCTCTTCCCAACACGTGGTGAGGCCCTGTGCTTTTCAAGAGGCTCACTTGGCAAGAACTGATCTCCAAATATTTTGATTAAACAATTTTTTTTTTCTTAAATTATGTCAGTATTGAGTCAAGGCATATTTTGTGTTAATGATTTGGAATTTTTTAACAGCTTTTAAGGTTTTAAAACCTTTCTGCCTTAGCATTCACGGACCATCCTGGCTTGCTATCCCATTCCAGCCATGCTTTACTCCTTACTGACTACAAGGGAATGGCAGTTTTCAGGTTGCACGCAGATGCAGAGCCAATGAAATCCTCATAACCCAGGTTACAGCAGAAACCAGAATGTGAATTGGTCCTGTGGGAATAGCCAGGACTTTGCCCACCCTCTGCTCCAGGCACAGATACAGTACCTTTGAGATCAGAAAGTAAAGATAAGTGCTTAACCCCTCCCTCCTCTACAGGAGCAACTTCTTAGACAGTGATGCTCTGGGCTGAAGGATCTGTTAAAAATGAGGACCACTGATCTTATTTTTCCAATTACTCTTATCTGACATTTCTATCGGCCTCAGCTCCCACCTCCCCACTGCTGCCTTAGAGTGACACCTTTTGGAAAACGTTGAAACTGAAACTCCCAAGGCTGTCTTCTGCCTGGACCTCACTGTTCTCAAGACAGTGTTTGGGATGTGTTTCCCCCTTACTGAAGCTTAAGCTGCTAGCAGCTTTGCTTAAATAGGTCCTTCTGATCCTTCAACTGCAAACACACCCACACCAAGTAAGCGTATTCACCCTTAGGTGCTTTGATTTTGACTACATTTTAAAGCCTCCTTTTTTCCCTTTTTCTTCCCAGGCTTATTAACAAAATCTCACTGCATAATAAAAGATGGATGCCAAAGTCATCAAGGTTGAGGAATGAACAAACATAAGAGTGGAAAGCAACTGGACTAAAGTAGACATGATTATTCTAGCAAGGGAAGAACTTGTATCATTGCTATAAAGGCAGTGGCCACCAGAGGTTCTGAATGGAAGGAGAGGGAAGAATAGGTGTAACATGGGGGCATTTTGGAGACATTGGAATTGCCCTGCATGACATTGCAATGATTGATACAGGCCATTATACATTTTGTCAAAACATAAAATTGTGCAGGGCAAACTGTAAACTATAATGTAATTATGGTCCTTGGCTAGTATGATGCTTCATGATGTGTTCATCAGTTGCAACAAATGTACCACACTAAAGAGTGATGTTGATGTGAGAAAGTGTGGGAGGGGGAGAGGTTGGGGAATCCCCTATATTTTTTATATAATATTTATGTAATCTAAAGTTTCTTTAAATTTTTTAAAAAAAAAAATAAGAGATGGATGGAGAAGAAATGAGCAAAATACACACATGTGACTTAGATTTCATTAAATCAGGCAGAGTCAGAATACAAATGAATAGCAGTTTCTTCAAAATGCCCTTGGGCAGTCTTCATTCCAGATTGGATATGGTTCAATGGAACCTCTGTGAGAAAAAAGGATGCGTTTCTGTGTATGTTTGGCATAGGTACATCTTGAGCAACTGGGAAGCCTTCTTTAATGTATATATGTCATGGTTCTGCAGCACAGTAAAGAGCTGGCCTTTCTCCTACAGAAGTCTTAGACATTATTGAGAAGCTGTAAAATGAATGGTTAAGAACATGGCTTCTGAAGCTATATAGGTTGGGTCCCAATTCCCTGCCACGTGTGATCTTGGGAAAGGACCTTGACCTCATCAGTCTCTTGTGCTGCAAACTGGGGATCACAACTGTACCAGCTGGACTCCTTGTGATTAATACCTGAGTTACAGCAGCTAAGTGCTTGCCATGCAGTTAACACTCGGTAACCTGGGGTAGTTATCAATAGCAATATTAGTTTAAACCCTAGAACTTGGTTTTCAGTCTCTCTGAGGATGTCTGCAAGACGTGATGGATTTCCATTTTCTTAGATTTTCCAAAAGACAGAGTGAATTTTTCAGGTTCCATAGAATTGTAACATTTTAAAAATATGAACTCTATTTCATAAAAAAACAAATTAATCACGTGCAAAGTATGCAATGTTCACATTTTAGTTGTAGGCTAAATTCCCAACACAATCTTAAAGGAACCGTGACTGCTATTAGAGCAATGTTGTCCAACAGAACGTCCTGCGATGAGGGCAGTGTTCTAATTTGTGCTGCCTAACACGGTAGCCACTAACTACACGTGGCTATAGAGCCCTTGAAATGTGACTAGTGCAACTATGGAACTGATTTTTAATTTAATGGAAATTTAAATAGCTACATATCTAGTGGCTACTGCATTAGAAAGCATAGTATCAAAGCAGCCAAATTTCACAACTTTATGGCCCAAAAGTGATGTTTAGAAATTAATTCAATCTTTGTGGAAAGTATATCTTTTTTGATCATAGGAGGAAAATTTTTTACATTTCTTTATATTCAGGATAACTCACGAATTACCATTTGGTCCACCAATTCTTCTTTAGGATTTATTCTAAGGATATAATGAGGGATATGCCCAAAGGTATTATTCTAAGGATATAATAAAGGGTATTCAACGCAGTGCTGTTTACAAAAATGAAAGTGAAAACCTGAAAACATATATACACACATATAAAAAACACATGTGTACACACCTTCCAAAGAAATGAGTTAAATGAACTATGATATATATACACACCCCTGTGTATATAAACGTGTCCCAAAAAACTGGATAATAAATTGTCAAAACCTTTATGATTTGTATGAGGGATTTACGATAATCTATTATATTCTTTTTTTAAAAATTAATTGCTTCAAATACATTTTATTCATAAAAACAAAGTTGTCATCAAGGAAGGTCTGCATAGAAAGTATTTCTGTTCCCCTGGAAATATTAGCTTCTGATGGGCTGGACTCCAACAGGAGGGGGGAAAAGCAGATTCCAGAAAAGGAGGACCCTCTGGCACAATTACGGAGGCAGCTAAGCTCAGTCATAATGACCCTGAGAAGGGAGTGGATGTAGCACAACTGGTTGAGCACCTGCTTTCCATGTACAAGGTTCTGGGTTTGATCCCCAGGACCTCCCAAAACAAACAAACAATGAAAAAACCAACTCTCATTGGGGAGTGGATGTAGATCAGTGGTTGAGTACCTGCTTCTCAAGTATAAGATACTGGGTTCAATCCCCAGTACCTCCTAAAAACAACAACAACAACAACAACAACAAAAACAATAACAAAAAAATATAATGGGGGAATTGTTGGAGGGGACTACCCCAAGAGGGCCTGAGAGAAAACCTAGGGCCATAAGTCCCAGAAGAGCAAGGAAAGACATTGGTTCATTCTTCCCAGTGTCGCCAGGCAAGAAATACAACCAGCACACAGTCAGTACCCATAAGCACATGGATGATCATAATTTGGTGAATGAACCAACTGGGTTCCTTTTGCTTGACTAGAGTAGAATATTCACTATGTGCCTTTACCCCAGCACTGTTCCAAAATACCTTGATGGGCTTTTGTACTAGTTTTCTATTACTGTGTAACAAACTACAACAGCCATTTATTACCACACAACTCTGCAAGCCGGAAGTTGGCATGCCATGACTGGGTTCTCCGTTCCAGGTATCACAAGGCCAAAATCAAGAAATTGGCAGGCTGCATTCTCATCTTGATCTCAGGGTCCTTTTCCCAGCTCATATGGTTGAAGCAGAACTCAGTTTCTTGCAGTTGAATGTCCACGTCTCCCTTTACTTGCTGGCTGTCAGGCAGTTGTCCCTCAGCTCCTAAAGGGCATCTGCCTTCCTTATCATATGGCCTTCTCAATCTTCAAAGCAAGCAATGCAGATTCTTCCTTATGTTCTGTCCTTCTCACGCTTTGAAACTCTTTCTTCAGGAAGAGTCCAGTCCCTCTTAAGGAGTCACTTGATTAGGTCAAGCCCAACAAGGAAAACCTCCCTTTCTTAAATCAATTCTCCATATAACATAAACTCATCATGCAAATATCCCAACTACTTTTTGACAAAGGTGCAAAAGCAGTTTAAGGGAGAAAGGATAACCTTTTCAAAAAATGGTGGTGGAGTAATTGAACATTTATAGACACACAAACAAACAAAAAACTGTGACCTAAGCCTTACACTTTATAGGAAAATTAACTCAAAGTAGATCACAGACATAAATGTAAAACAAACTTTTTTGAAATTAGAAGAAAAGCTTTGAGATCTAAGGCTAGGCAATGAGTTAATTAGGCTTGACACCAAAAGCACAATCAATAAAAGGAAATATTAGTAAAATTAGACCCCATCATGATGTTAAATGCTTGCTCTGTGAATGACCCTGTTAAAAAGGATGAGAAGGCAAGTTATAGACTGGGAGAAAATATTTCCAAACCATGTATCTGACAAAGGATGAATACCTAGAAAATATAAATAACCCTGAAAACAACAGTAAAAAAAAAATATCCAATTTAAAAATGGGCAAAAGACATGGACAGATATTTCACCATAGAGGGCATACAGATGGCAAATAAGCACAATAGAAGATGACTGGTATCATTAGCCATTAGGGAAATGTAAATTTGAACCATAATGAGGTATACTACCCACTAATCAGAAGAGCTAAAAGAAAAAAAAATAATGACAACACCAAATGCTGGCAAAGATACAGAGAAATAGTTCAGTCATAGAGTAGTGATGGGAATGTAAAATGGTACAGGCACTTTGGAAAACAGTGTGACAGTTTCTTATAAGCTAAAAATACAACTACCATATGATTCAGAAATTGTATTCTGAAGACATTTGTTGCAGAGAAATGAAAACTTACTTTCATAAAGAAACCTGTACATGAATGCTCATAGCAGCTGTATTCATTATAGTCCAACAATGTAAAAAATCCAGATGTCTTTTGAGTGAATGTTTAACAATCTGGGGTATATCTAGACCATGGAATACTACTCAGTAATGAGAGGGAATAAAGTATGGATACACATAACTTGGATAAATCTCCACCAGTTATTTTGTTTGAAACAAAGTCATTCCCAAAAGGTCCCTATACCAATTTGGTATTATTTATGAATTCTAAAAATAGATATTGGGTTATGTTTGCAAATTGGTCTGTTCCTCTGGGTACATTAGATTGTATTGGACTCAGAGGTTTCACTTTTACTTGATTAAATTATGATTAGGGCTTTGATTGAGCAGTGACAAGGCACAGTAGTTACTTGAAGATTTTGGGTGCTGGAACCCCAGGAAGTAAACACACAGGAGAACACAGAGGAGTAGAGATGGCTCCATAGACATGGTAGAGGCCCCAGGAAGACAGAAAGTCTGATAGTCTACAGCTGGCCCTGTGGAGACAGCAGAGCAGCTGAGCCCAGAAATGAGCCCCAGGAGAGAGATGAGACTGATCCCAGTCTACAAATAATATTGGAAGAAGCTGGAACCAAGAAGCCTTATGAGGAAGAGGAAGCCTAAACCCTTGCAGACACTGATAGCTATCTTGCTCCAATACGTAGCAACAGACTATGGTGAGAGAAATAACTTACTCTTTACGGCCTGGTAACTGTAAGCTTTGACCCCAAATAAATACCCTTTATAAAAGCCAACAGATTTCTGGTATTTTGCATCACCACCCCTTTGGCTGACTAGTACAGTCCCATACCTGTATGGTTCCATTTATATAATATTCTTGAAATGACAAATTATGGAAATAGAGAACAGAAATGGAAAATGGATAAGGGGCTGTCAGAGGTCAAGGATGTGGATGAAGGGAGGGGATGGCTGCAGCTATAAAAGGGCAAATGAGGCATCCCTGAGTTTATGGAAATGTTCAGTATCTTAACTGTATCAATGCCAATAATTGATATTATGATATTTTACTATAGTTTTGCAAGATTGTTACCACGGGGAAATTCAGTAAAGGATAATGGGATCTCACCATATTATTTCTCACATCTGCATTTGAATCTACAATTACCCAGAATGAAAAGGTTTATTTTTTAAAATGTACGTGCTACGTCAGACATCCACTTCTGCATGGGAAAGAGGAGTCAGACAAATGCTGGGGCAGATGAAGGGAGATGCTCACAAAGGTCACAGGCCATTCCCGTCCTCCTCAGGAGGAATCCCCCCAAAATACCACAGTCATGGGGATTTCAGGAGAGACTTTTCATGTCATAAGTGCCTTCCATTTCCAAGGACAATTACGTACTCAGGTAAAACAGTTGGCTTTCAAATCAGTGGCTTGAGAAAGGCTGGGTCTAGTCTTGAAACCTGTTGAATCAGGATGTGAAATTGACATCCTTAACAATTATGTGGTAAAAATGTCATAATCATGGTCCACTTGATATAAAACAAACAAACCATGCATTCACACACACAATAAAACATTTTTAAGTGCCATGTTCAACAATAGCTACTGACGCATAGAATGCTAATCTATAAAGGCCATTGGCAGGTACTGGTTTCCTTATAATTACAAGCCAGGTAAGTAAGAAAATCACAGTAGAGCTTCATTATCCTCAAACTAAATACGTTCTCCAGACTGCTGGCTTGGTTAGCTCCTCAGTGGGAGGAAAGCAAAAAACCAGACATGAAGTGCCAGAATGAAATCTTCCGCTTCAATTTCTCCTTCATTTAAACATTTTATTAGGGGCTTTACGTTGACCCCAGTGCTTCAGGAGAAGGAAATCCTCCCAAATGCGTCCCAGGGGCACAGCATCCCCCACAGCGACTTGGCTCCCTCATCCCAGAGCGATTACTGCTGCATGGAAAAAACAATTCTTAATTGGTCAACTTTGGGAAAATCACTTCATAAAGAGAAGAGTCAGAACAAAGACGCCCACCCAAACAGTCACTTCTGTCCACGTCCAAAGCGATGGGTGATGAGCATGAGAGATGCTAAGTAAGGGAGACTGACAGACTGAGCGAGCTGCAATTTTAAGCTGAATTAGGGAGTTTTACCCACTTTCCTCCCATCTCCAAATGGAATAAATCTCCAAAAGATCACAGCAGCAGACCTGCTGAGCCCTGCCTCCTCCAATCTGAACAGCCATCAGTGTGCTGCTCGACATCCTCCTTGCTCTCCAGGGAACGGGACTTTCCTTTCTAGTCTCCAGCCAAACTAGTGAGAGCAGGGTTATGACGCGGGCTCCCAGACGGTTCCTCTGCCTCTTACCTGGCTCTGTTCCAGATACTGTCCCCACCCCTGCCAGGGGCTGTGTACTGGTCCCAAGGGAGCCTGGGAGAGAGCGGGTGGGTGGCAAGGGTAAGACTCAGCCCACTCCTGTAAAAACAACCAAAGCACACATCCTGCTGAGTGTAACTTTCATGCTTAAACGCAGCAACTTCTGTTTTTCCTGATTACTCGGATTTATGGGAACATGCACTGCTAATCCGGGCAGAAATTAAAACTACTTAGATCTTAATGAGTGACACTTTGTTCTTTAAAACTCCACAACTGTCTGTAGTTTCTTTTCAGATAAAAAATTTTCAGTCTGAATACACAATTTATATTCACATATTAAATGACAGACTTTGCCAAATACTTTTATTAAGCGGATGTCTGTGTCCCCAAAGAAGTTTTCTACAATTTATACCTTTGACCTATATTTCAATATGTGATTTTTTTTTCTAGTACCTCCTTTTAGATTAAAATAATTCACTATTTCATGAGTAATATGAGCTTATGGTCTAGTCTTACATGGAGTGATTAAACATAGCACCGAATCAAACATAACCCTGGTATTAAATAGTCTCAAAACAAATATAAGTGAAAACATTCAATTCCTTGCTTGAATGCCAGATATTCACTTAAGAATCTAACGGCTTCAGCTAGGCCTTTTTCTCTTTCTTTCCCAGCTTCTTGAAAATGTAAATCACTTTGTTTGAAAATCTTTCTTGTTCTTTTTTTCTTGCTTTTCTTCAGGAATTTATACCACTGTAACTAGCTCTAACAGAAATCATGATAGCCAGACGTCAGGAGAGAAACAGCCATGATATCTAAAATAACTAACACACATATATCAAAATGAACGCCCCGTTTTGATGGGGCACACTCAATGACCTTAAAGGCGCTCTATCTGGGCAATAGTTACTTCTGGACTAAAAACAATTAGGCTGTGTGATTTGGTGCTGAATCCCTTCAGATAAACCGTGTGCGCCCCGCCAGGCCAGTCTCGTGCTGGCGTGAAGGCAAGGCTGTCAGGCCCACTTCTCTGGTTAATGTCAATCGCACTATGTATAAAAGGTGACTCCAGTGTGTACAAATGTTGCTCTTTAGAGAAGTCATGCCTAGACTCACACACACATCCACTCTTTCGTCCACCAGGTCAATGGCAGGAACAGAGGGCAAACCCAGAAGGGTCTTGCCAATCGCAGAGTCTGACTCTCTTGTTAAGTTACAGTCCCCACAGGAACTTCCCTGCCTGAGATTAATCCATAATCCTGTTTTGTGTTTTAAAAAAATCAGGTTCTAAAAGCCTTGCCTATGAACTGGTTTCAGAGGCGATGGGGAAATGGTCTCAGAGACGGTGACAAATGAAGTGCCAATGCAAGTAAGCATTCTAAAGAAAGGGACTGTGTGGCGTAGGTGGCACAAAATTTTTGCCTTTATCCAAAATCATTTCTTTAAGGTCCCAAAATAGATACTAAAAACATACATATCTTAATGGCTAGAGTACCTGTAAGTTAAAAAAAAAAAAAAAGTAGAAACCATCCATGGTTTTCTGATTGCTGCACAAGGTAAGTGAAATAAGGATGTCCCCTGATCGAAAACACAGCTGAGGTTCTGAAGAAATATAATATTCACTGACATGACTTCCAAACTAAATTTCATCTGAATACCAAACAGAAAGAAAGATCTCAACTCTGAACAATCCTATTTTTATTACATCGAAATTGTTTCTTCCCTTGCCAACCTCATTTTTACCCATTTTTGCTACAAAGTTAATGTCCAGAAAGCTTCCTTTTACAACACTAGCAGATTCAACCAGGAAAAAAAAAAAAGCAGGAATTCCCAATGCTGCAGAAACCATCACGGACATGTTCTCATCTGGATAATTCTAATAAAATATAATTCACTCCATTCTAGGGTGAAGAAAGAGAGTGTCTGGGGGAACACATTTCTGAACTGTATGGCCCCATAACTCTCAACACCTCACGGCCCTGAGGTGTGGACAGAGACAGCTGGCCCGGTGGCACCTTCTGCATCAATTCAAAGAGAAAGGAAAGCATGACAGTTAATAATCCAAGTCCCCGTTTCTACTGGCGACTCAAGCTGGGTTTAGAGCCATCCTGCTAAGCTTTTACCTACAATGTTTGATAAGATGGCTGACTTTTCAAAGGTGAAGATTGAGTCAAGAACATTTTCTACCCAGATGTAACCCCTCTAGTTTAACAAAAGTGGCTCCCTTTCCAAATGTGAAAAAAGGAGACAAATCACCAAGCTTACATTTGGATGTGTTACACACTTTTTTTTTTAATTAAAAAAGCTTGCAGTTCGGAGGTACATGTGCATGTACAGCATCTCTCCTACTCCCACCCACCACATGCCCCCAGCAGACCCTCCTATCCTCAGTGACTTACAATTTCCATTTCTTGTACTATGGGTGGAGGGAGCCCAAACCCTACAATTGAGCAGGCTGGGAATTCTCACATCAAAAGCACTGACTTTCCAAATCAAAATATAATTTAAAGGAGGCAAGATAGTTTCTATTGCCTTGCAAATAAAACTTCAGCCTTCCCGTGGCCAACTAAGGCCCAGCATTATCCAGCCCCACCCACCTCCTCAGTAGCATCTCAGGTCACCCTGGCCCTTGCTCAAAGCCTCTTCTGGGCTTTGGAGAAGCTGCTCTTTCTCCTTTATCATGTCTTGTTTCCAACCACTCCCATAAATAAAAGGCATTTTCTCACCCATTGGGTCTCAGCATAAATGCCACCACCGCCAAAGATTCCCTTAGATAAAGTAGCCCCTGCCTCCGTAACATTCTTCACGTCAGCTCCAAATTTTGTTTCCTTCAGAGCATTTATTACCATTTTAAATCTCTCTCTCTCTCAATCTGTCCCTGCCCCCCATATATCTTCTGCCCATTTCTCTCACTAGACCTTTTTACTCACTTTGCTATCTGCAATGCCCAACTTGAGGCCTGGGACGTGGAAAGCACCTAATCAACACTAATCTAATTAATAATTAGAATTAGCAAAAACAAAAAATAACAACTGATGTTTAACCAGTGCTTCTCAAAGTGTGGTCCCCCCACCAGCAGCAGCAGCAGCATGGCCTGGGAACTTGCCGGAAATGCACATTCCCATCTCAGCATCCTCCCCACCTCCATCTCTCCACTTAATGAATCAGAAACCCCGTGTTCTATGACATCGCCAAGTTTTCAAGACGATTCAAACAAAGACGTCAGTAAGTTGAGATTGCCTCTATTTGGGAATGGGGAGAACATGTTCTTCCAGTATATTTATTTTTACAAGCAAAGGGATTGTGATTATTCAGCCCCGAAAAGACTTCAAATTTGTAAGTACTTCTGTGGTTGGGGGAAGGTCACTGAAAGGAAACTAATTTATGGAAAGGATCCTGTGGCTTATTTCTGTCCAAGCATGTGACATGATCAGGCCAAGTGTGAAGATGTTGCCACCAAATCAGGACCAATTAAGGACAGAGGCCTGGCCTTGCTGGTGCTACACAGGGTGGACACATAGAAAGTTTCAGTGGAAGAACAAATGGCAGAAACAGGTGTCATGTCACCTTTATGAGTGGGGGGTAAACATAGAGGGGAGCTATACTTGATGGAGTAATTAATGGGCTAATAACTTTTACATGAGAAATGTGGTTCGAAAAACATGCAGTACATGGTAGGCAGAAAAAAAGGTGCAGGACTCAGACTCAAGAAAGGTCTCCATTCAAATGCTGGCTCTGCCACTTGCCTGCTGGGTCTCTACACAGGTACTTGGCCTGACTGAGACTCCATTCTCTCAACTGTAAATGGGAATAATCCACCATGCCATACAGGGCTGCTGTAAGGATGAAATGAGAATTTAGGGCCAAGTGTCTAGCATATCAGGTATGTAGTAAGTGCTCAAGAAACTTTAATGACCAGCATTATCATTATCACTTAATCATCCAACTGGGAAAAATGGATCAGAGGGCTGTACCTCTGACATGCTGTGTAGTCTAGAAGTGCTTAAAGTAAGGCAATTGGAAAATTACATTCCTAGCCATCACATTGTATTCAACATGAAGGGACAGATAGATCATTATACAATAGTAGGAAACAAAGGAGCTGAGTTTGGGTGAATAAGGGCTCTAATCCCTTCTCTTCCTCTTATCACCTGTGGGACCTTGAGCAAGGAGACATCAGTCCTCTCTGAGCTTCTGTATTTGTGAACTGTAGATAATAATACACCTTGCTCAGAGTTGTAATAAGGCCTGGAGATTAAAATGTCCAGGAGGGACGCAGCTGTGCCTCAATCAGCTGAGCTCCCGTCTACCATATGGGAGTCCCTGGGTTCATGTCCTGGGGCCTCCTTGTGAAAGCAGGCTTGCCTACATGCTGTGGAGTGCCGCCTGGCCCTCAAGCTGCTGCAGAGAGCTGACTCAGCAAGGTGACACAACAAAAAGGGAGACAAGTGAAAAAACACAGATGAGCACACAGTGAATGGACACAGAGAACAGACAACAAGCAAACTGCAAGGGGCGGGGGGTGAGGGGGGTATAAATAAATGTCCAGGAAACGCTCAGGCCTGTGCCTTGCCCTCAGTGAACAAGTATTTTTAACAAAAGCCTACAACAATCAAGGCAGAATTCCATGTCTGCTACAGAAGAGGTTTGAGAGGAACAAAAAGGATACATTCAGAAAAGCAAGACAGTGCAGGCTTCCCAGAAGAGGTAGCATTTAAATGGCGTCTCAAAGCAGGGGTCATAAACCCAAACGCTGGCATAGCAAAGCAAGTACTTTCAGGGAGTGATGCTGGTCAGCCAGGGAAAGGCCCCTCAGCTCCACCAATTGACACCAGGCAAAAATGTAGGTTTCATTTGGCCCAGCCCTCTGATTTGTGATAAGAAGCAAAATATCTGAATTTTCCTGTGAAATCTGATTTTTAAATGATGACTCTATTAAAAACAAACTATATGAGTTTAACAAAACAAATCTGTGGACGATGTCTGCCTCATAGACTACCAGTTTTGACCTCCAATTTTAAATGATGGGTGGAATTTTGCCAAGCAGGGATGGTGGGGAGAGCAGTCTAACAAGAAAACTGTATGGGCTGTAGCAGGGAGGCAGAAAAGGCCTAGAAGTGTTTAGAAAGCAGAATATTGCTCCAGGGCACAGAAAGGAAGAGGATCTGGAGACAATGAGCAGCTGGGGAAGGCTTCCAGGAAAAGGTACAGACTGCGTAGAACCTGGGATGCTGGCGTGGAGAAGGCAGACTTGGAAACGCTGGAAGAACAGTGAGCCAACCAGACCATGCTTCCCCTCTCTGGGCTTCAGTTTTTTCCCTTCTGCAAAGCAAGCACATGAACGAGTTGTCGCTAAGCCCTGTTCTGGCTTGCAACATGTCAGAAGCGGCAGTTCCCCTGATGTGTAATGGGTGGGCAGGCCCCGGCTGCACCACTGAGAGTGCCATGCTTATGTCTCCACCCCATGCAGTTGCTATGCTCTAAATTCTGGGGTACGTAGCTCTAGCTCCTCTGATTTATCAACAGAAGCAGTAACTCTGAATTTTCCTATGAGATATGATTTTTAAATTTAAAAAAATGATGTGAGTTTAACAAAACACATTTGTGTGCCCTTAGGACAACTTTTACCAGACCTAGAGGACAAGCTGACTTGAGCAATGCAGAGGAAGCTGGAGGCCTTAAGCATAGACTCAGTCCTGAATGAAGAACAGCTCCAGTAATAACACAGCCACCTTCCCTGAGCACCCACTCTGGGCCAGATTCTGATCTATTTACTAGACAGAATTATCACGCCAAATGAGGCCGATCTTACTATTACTTCCACGTGAGAAACCAGGCACAGAGAGGTTAAATAAGCCCAAAGTCAAAGAACTAGAAAATGGCAGAACCAGCTATCAAGCGAGGCTGTCTGATGGCAGCACCCCTCAATCTTAGTGACCGCATCATACTGCCTCCTATCAGCATCTTTTAAATCTGTGCTTTGGTTCTGTGTCTCCTTGCACAGTGATGCCTAAACTTAGGTGGCAGGATAAGCTGCCTGGGAACACTGCTATGGTCCCTCTTCTCTCCACAGGGTGGCCAAGCACTGGGTCCCAGGGAGTCTTATACTTCTCTTGGCATAGAGGAGAGGTGAAAGCTCTTTGTTTCAAAAAACAAACAACAAATAAACAATCAGGGTTCTTTAAATACTTTTATGTTGAATAAATGGCAAGTCTATAAAATAAATGTGAAACCGAAACCCTGTTTTTAAAAATATTAAGGTCTATGTCTATATGGATACACAAAAATATTTATTCCTCTCCCTGGTTGAAATGAAAATAACAAATACTCCAGAGGTTTTCCTAAGATTAATATCAATACCCAATAACAAATTAACTCAAAAATATTAATATTCATTAACACTTATGTGCCATTTGCTCTGGGCCAAGCAGTGATCTGAGCCATGTGAGTGTGAATAACCCTGTATAATCCATTGTATTTCTCACAACACCCTTTTGAGTTATCGTTCCCAGTTTAGAGATGGGGAAACTGAAGCACAGAAAGGTTAAATAACATGTCCCTGGGCAGCCAGGTAGGAAGTAGCAAAGCTGGGATTTGATCCCATGCTGTCTAGTTCCAAAGTCTGAGACATACAGCCTCTAGACTTCTTTACTTCAAAGGGTCTGTTGCAAGAAATTTAGGGAGAACATTTAGCACGTTTTAAGCTCTCTATAACTGTATTCATTAACTCAACAATACTCACCATGGCATTATGCCAGGGGCAAGGGATTCAGTCCTGTACACACGGAGCTCACAGTCTAGCCGGGAACTTAAATCCCTCCCTTCCTCCCTGCCAAGGAAATTACCCAAGTGAACAGATTACATGACCACAACTTCACCTAACAGTTCACATGCATGTATCCCAGCAATGTAGCTCTGAATCTAATATACAACTTCAGGGGCCTGAAAGGAAACTATAGTTTCAAATTTAGAAAAGCAATTCACAAATATTGATCTCAAAACTCAAAGATAGCTGGACATGGTCCAGTTGAAAATAAATTCAAATTGCTGAGACACAGAGAGCACAGGAATCTAGGAGGCTTGAAAGATAAGGTTTGCAACTATTAAGAGATTCCGTTTGCTTTCACAGTCTACAAACGGAGTGTGGTTCATAAGCATCCTCGGGTTGGAGGCCTGTCTAAATGCAATATTCTTGTCAGGGAAAGAGCACTGATTTCATCCCGAAACAGGCCCTGCTGATGGCAGCTGAATGTTGGAATGTGCAGATAATTATCTTTAAGACCCGTCAACGGCTATATGTCTCCTATAATATCATCTTTTAGATCAAGCCAAGACATTCCAGTCTGAATCAAGGTTTATTTATGAAGGGATTTAACACTTTTAGATCCCATATTGCTTGGAGGACCATCAATTTCCATTCCCAAATATCCAATTTCTCCAATTTCATAGATCATGAATGGGATTTCAGGTTCCCATATGTGTGTTGGGGGGGGGGGGGAGAGGGGAGGGTGATTTTAAGACACTAAATTTCTTTTTCAATGAGGTAAATTTTTTTGCTAATGTCTCTGTAAAAAAAAAATCACCACAAAGGACTGAGGGTGGAAAATACCATCAGTCATAATGCCATGTTCTCATAGAGATAAGCAAATTTTCAGGTAATTCTAGCTGAAATTCTAGGGGAATCCCTTGTTTCCCGCAAACTGGAAAGGTTAAAAGTACAGTTTGGTTGTGGGTGCTCTATATAGACCACAGACCCGGGAATAGAATGGCGCCATGAGCAAGGACGCAGGGGTTTAACTGGAGGGAATGAGCCAGTTAATCTGGAAGTTGATACAAGGTCCTTTACTGGTGGTGTTAGGGACTGATCAGATGATCTTTTGAAGGGTTGAATTAGTGTACGGTGTGTGGTGAAGGGTGATAGTACCCACTGGTGAGTAGGGAAAATGAAATCTCAGTGGAGCTATCCCAGAGACCAGGTATTTCAACCTACCAATGTTACTTGATGGTTGTTGATGCTAATAAGAAAGATAATGATGACCATGAAGGTCATGGACAGGTATCTAATCAATGTACTAATTTAAAGGGAACACAGAATCATTCGATGACGTTAGTACAATGAAGATAATTTTGGAATTAAGAAAAGATGGACAAACATTTAAATGCCTTTTTAAATTATCACCCTATTGTGTGTGTATGTAAGTGTGTATATTTATATGAGAATCTAGTCCTCTTTTTTTTTTTAAAGATTTATTTATTTTATTTATTTCTCTCTCCTTCCCCCCCTCCCCCCACCCCAGTTGTCTGTTCTCTGTGTCTATTTGTTGCATCTTCTTCTTTGTCCACTTCTGTTGTTGTCAGCAGCATGGGAATCTGTGTTTCTTTTTGCTGCGTCATCTTGCTATGTCAGCTCTCCGTGTGTGTGGCACCATTCCTGGGCAGGCTGAACTTTCTTTCACACTGGGCGGCTCTCCTTATGGGGTGCACTCCTTGCACGTGGGGCTCCCCTATGTGAGGGATACCCCTGCGTGGCAAGGCACTCCTTGAGCACATCAGCACTGCGCATGGGCCAGCTCCACACGGGTCAAGGAGGGCCGGGGTTTGAACTGCAGACCTCCCATGTGGTAAACGGACGCCCTAACCACTGGGCCAAGTCCGTGCCCCAGAGAATCTAACCCTCTTGATAGTCATATCCATCACTCTTAATAAAGGGCTATTCTGTCATGCTAAAATTAAATAAATATTTCTATACATTATACATAGAAGGCTGTCTGGAAAGAAGTATATTAGGGAATTAAAAGTGTTTTTTTCTGGATTATGGATTGTATCCCCCTATTTATTATTATCCAAACCCAATAAACTTATTAAATGTTTTATTCTGATTATATTATATATACTTAAATCAAAGTCTGAAAATACAAAAGAGTATGACAGAGAAGAAGGGAGGAAATTCAACAAACCATACTCCTACAACCCAGAGAGACCTACTGATTATCTTTATAAGACCCTCCCAAATTTTCCACTATTTATTTCTATTGTTTTAGCAAAGGCCAATCATGCTACACATACTGCTTTGCGACCCTCCTTTTAACTTAAAAAAAAAAAAACAAAACCCACATATATACATCCCCTATCAGTAAACAGTGATGTAGTGCATTCTTAAATGGCCACAGTGTAATCTGTAATAATAATCCCCTCCTGGTGGGCCTTGAAGTTGCTTCCAACTTTCTAAAGTATATAAATAACAGTATAGAAAACATCTCAGTTATTACTTAAGATTAATTCCTGGAAAGTCACTAGTAGGGTCAAAGGGCATGGATATTTTAAGGTTTTAAATACACAGCAACAAACTGCCTTCCAGAAAGACTATACAAATCCAGAATGAAAGCATACTTTATCTTCTTTTGGTTTCTCTATATTTTCTGCTGATATTTTCCATAACTTACAGTTTGCTGACATTTTACTTAAAAATTGCTTCTATAAAAGGAACATAATAATAAATACTTTATGGAAAAAATAAAAGGAAAAGAAAAGGGACATTGGAAGGCAACCTCTTCCTGAGGAGATTTCTGATCTATAGAACAAGCCTTGCCTCAGAAAGAAGATAGGGGCACAGGGTTCTCTACCTTGATGCACTGTTCATGAAAATCAATCAGCTCACTCCCATAGCTTCTGCCCACCAAGCAACTTTCCCACACACAATTCTCTACAGAGAGAGAATACAGTGATCGGTAAGTTTGAGTATCCCATCCTTTCAAAGGTCCTAGTTAAAGTTCTATTAGTAAAAGACCATTCTGTGTTTTCAAAACAAAACTGCTCCCTCTTTTTCTTCGAATATCTCTCTTCAAGGCAAAGACTCAAAGGAATCCTTCTCAGATTAGGTCAGGACTTTCCAATGACCTTCTCTTATCCAAAAACCAATAAAACACTCTAGACTCTGCCAGTTAACACACTATTAGTTTTTTTAAAAGACACAGGCCACTGAACTGGAGGCGTGTGGAGCAAGGAGATTGGAAATTTATCTTGATCAAAGTCTCCAAAAGGGGTGCATTTCAAAAACATGCTAATATTTTGTCATGAAATCTGTTAATTCTATAAAGGAGAAAAGATGTAATGTTAAAAGAGATGTTGAGATATATGCAGAAGTTAGTCAACCGCTGACACTCCTTTTTTGTGAGAGACTTTCCCACCAACTAGAGCCGTAGGCTTCCAAACCTCCTCTGCTCTCAGTCTCACTCTCCCTCACGTCTCTTCTGGGTCATTCCCCCTGGGTGTCTTCTCTTTACATATTACATTATACTTGACACTATTAGTCAAGAATGAAATAGAAGTTCAGGGAACTCAAAAGCCAGGAATCTGTTTACTTCAGAGATCACCTTTAACATTTGAACTACTACTAGCTTTTCTCTTTAATACTACTAGCTTTTCTCTTTAATACAGGACCCACCTCTACTAAAATCCTTTCTGTCTTGCTACATACACAATTTTACTCTTGCCATTTCTAGAAAGCCATTGACCTTTAGCTCTTCTTTCTCCGTATATGTAGGATCTAGAAAGATTATGAATTCCCCTGATCTAAGAGACTCATTGCCTACGCTTTACCTCCAGCCAGGAGACATGTGTTATTCATCCATGGCAGTGTTTCCCAACCAGCAGATATATAAACTTGCAAATGTTGTCTCATAAAGGAAGCAGCTATTTGTTAATTTGATTTTTGAGGACTCTCTTGAATTTAATCCCTGAAAACTAGATATCCTCCATTGGAAGACAGAAGGAGGAGGAATAAGATTCACATTTCTTTCCTGGGTGTGCTCCCTTCTAAGTGCTAACCACACCTGTAGTCCTTTTCTTTGTTATATGATTCATTTTTTATTTATTTATTTCTCTCTCCTTCCCCACCCCCCCTGGCCTCGGTTGTCTATTCTCTGTGTCTATTTGCTGTGTGTTCTTCGTCCACTTCTATTGTTGTCAGCGGCACGGGAATCTGTGTTTCTTTTTGTTGCATCATCTTGTTGTGTCAGCTCTCCATGTGTGCAGCGCCATTCTTAGGCAGGCTGCACTTTCTTTCGCGCTGGGTGGCTCTCCTTACGGGGCGCACTCCTTGCGCGTGGGGCTCCCCTACATGGGGGATACTCCTGAGTGGCATGGCACTCCATGCACCGCATCAGCACTGTGCATGGGCCAGCTCCACACAGGTCAAGGAGGCCCGGGGTTTGAACTGCGGACCTCCCATGTGGTAGACGGACGCCCTAAACACTGGGCCAAGTCTGCTTCCCTATGTGATTCATTTTTAAAATGCATGTGAAAATAAAATAGAACCAAAGATTTTAAAAATATCTAACTTTATCTTACCTTTCAGATCCAGACTTTTATAAAACATATACTATTGTCCCATATTTCATACCTGCTTTTGAATTTAATTAAATCCTTGGTCAAAAGCTCAAGTCCAGCCTGTCCCTGATTGAATGTTAGAATGTGCATTTCTTGGGACATTAGTAACTGTCTCAACTGTATCAAATATTTACCCTATGCTCTTTATGTTGTTGCTTTTTCTAGCATTTTTAAAATAAAAATTGCAAGATTAAAAAGTTTACATGATTACACAATCACTGTTATACCAAGAAAGATTAGGATGATGCTGACTGCTGGCTTATGGAAGACATTCCAATAGAATAGATAGAAATGGTCATTTTAGATGCTGTAAAAAGAAATTCTGAATGCAGTGCACAAAAGCTTATTACAAAGATATGTTGGATATAAGACTAAGTCCACAAAAAACAAGAACCAATTGTTATCATTTATAACATGCTTTAGTTTCAGGAAATAAATCACTGTGTTTTCGAGATTTTAGGGGTTTTGATATAATTCTGCCACTAGACAATTGTACTCTTGATTGTTAGAATAGTACATTGAACTGATTTAGATTAATGAGAGACACACAATATTTGAACTAAGAGGGATATGCAATAAGATCTCATGTATCCTTACTGATGTCAATATATCTACTTACAAACAACACCTCTCCTGCTTTCTGACTGGCTGAGTCTGGATGCACGCTAACTAGCCACATGAAAACAATGTATATGCAGAAAGACAATAGGTTCTGAGTGAAGTTATTGGAAGGAACTGATTATTAATTTAGTGGGTCTATCCAGTGCCTTAGTGTTTACTTCCTAATTCTTTGCTGTATTCCAAATAGTGAGAATGTTGGGAAGGTGACTTCCTAAAAAGGAGTTACAGATAATTTCAAAAATTATTGGATATTTAACAAATCATGACATTTTAGAATATAGGACAAAAGAAAATATTATTAAAAGCCTTCCTAGTAGGATATGTCCTCTAAACAAGACCTACCCAGACACAGTATTTGTATAGGGGCACCATAACCAAAACACACACACTGACTGAAGCTCCAGAGCATGACCTCTGCCATGAGGTCAAGCCAGGCAACTCAGAAAGCTGAGCTACATCCTCAGGTCACCGCAGGCCCCACCAGCCCCCCGTGGCAGCAGTGTGGACAGTACCCAGGTCCCAGAGGCCTGGAAGAACGAGTGTAGCTTCCCAAAGCACAGAACTCATTCTCATAAAATGCTTGACACACCAGTTGACTCGGGGCCCATTTTACACAAAGATACAGATATAGGGAAAGATTTACTTTAAGGTTTCCAAACATTCATTTCCCTACTGACAGATTTTTAGATTTGTGAATGTAACAGGTGATTTTTCCCACTACCAGGAAAGCAGATGTGATTCCAGGACATTGGGCAAAACTGTGTGTGTATCTCTAGGTGCTGTCAAATCTCAACGATTCAAGAATCTGCATTCAAGTGAAGAAGTAAGACATTGGGCAAAACTGCATATCTCTAGGTGCTGTCAAATCTCAAAGATTCAAGAATCTGCATTTAAGTGAAGAAGTAAAATTCTTCTTAAATTAATAATCGTAAGTGACACAATAGAGCATGATCAAGTTATACCTACCATAGCTCCTGCTTCCCTCACTCTGTAAAGTCCATGCCTCCTGGCATTTTCTCTGTTCCTCCAACACAACAAGCTTGTTCCCAACTCAGAATGTTTGCACCTGTTGTTCAGCTGCTTGGAGCCCTGTCAATCCAGCCCTTAGATTACCGGGCCCCTGTTCATCATTCAGCTTCAGAGGTAGTACCCCTTCCTCTACCAGCCACTCTGTACAGGATATGGCCTGGGTGATTTCCTTCAAGTATTACAATTTCCAATTTTTCGATTCATTAAAAAAAATGTATTTCTTGTCAGTGAGTCATTGAACCAGTCTTTCTGGTTCACAGTGCCAGGAACAATGTCTAAGACAGAGTAGGTACTTAATAAACGTTTGTTAAATAAATGAGTAAAAAGTTTAATCCAAAGTCCTAGGATTTTGTTTTGGTGCAAAGCCATTAAGGTATGGTTTGTACTGTATTCTAAATATTCCATTATTATAAAAACAAAATATATTCTAGATGAGATGATTCAAGATCAGATTTCTGATCTGCAGAGAGGTTCCTGATCTGTAGAGAATGAGATCAGATTAACTCTCTGGTTCCCAATAGTTCCACAGTATTGATAATTTGAAAGAGATTGCACTTCAAATTAATCTGCTTCTATCAAATTGGGAGTATAGCCTGATACACTTTTTATCAGGATTAAAAATGGCATGTGAAACAAAAACTCGTGCATACCCTTATTCACCATAGGCAAAAAGTGGAAACAACCCAAATGTCTATCAAGTGATGAATGGATATATAGGTGTACCTTGTTTATCATGCTTTGCTTTATTGCACTTCATGGATATTACATTTTTTACATATTGAAGGTGTGCAGCAACACTGCATTGAGGCCTTCTATCAGTGTCACTTTTCCAAGAGCGTGTGCTCACTTTGTATTTATGTGTCATAGGTTGGGAATTTTTGCAACATTACAAACTCTGTCATTACTATTCTATCTGTTATGGTGATCCGTGATCAGTTATCTCTGATGTTACTATTGAAATTGTTTTGGGGCACCATGAACCATGCCCATACAAGAAGGCAAACATAATTGATAAATGTTATTTGTGGTCTGACTGCTCCATCAACCAGCTGTTCCTGCCCTTCTCCCTCTTCCTCAGGCCTACCTACTCCCTGAGACTCAACAATATTGAAATCCTGCCAATTAATAACCCTACAATGGCCTCTAGTATTCAAGTGAACGTAAGAGTCCCCTGTTGCGCACTTTAAATCAAAAGCTGGAAATGATTAAGCTTTGTGAGGAAGGCATGTCCAAGGCTGAGACAGCGTGAAAGCAAGGCCTCTTGCACCAAACTTTCAGCCACGCTGTGGATGCAATGGAAAAGTCCTTGAAGGGAATTGAAAGTGCTTCGCCAGTGAACCCACGAATGACAAGAAAGTGGAAGAGCCTTATTGCTGATATGGAGAAAGTTGAGTAGTCTGGATAGAAGATCAAACCAGCCACATTTCCTGAAGCCAAAGCTTAATCTAAGGTAAGGCACTAACTCTCTTCAATTCTATGAAGCCCAAGAGAGGAGAGGAAGCCGCAGGAAGAAAAGTCTGAAGCTAGCAGAGGTTGGCTCATGAGGTTTAAGGAAAGAAGTCCTCTCTATCAAAAAAAGTACAAGATGAAGCAGCAAATCAATTTAAAATCTGTCTCTCATAAGAACAAAACAAACAACAACAAAATACATTGAAACAAATTTACATTCAATAGTTCTGGCCCTTTCACCTTTTATAAAAACTTCATCCTTATAAGATGGTGTGGGTGTGTAGTGGTGATGGGGGGGTGGGGAAGGGGCTAATCTGGCTTAGAGAAATGCTTCCTGATTCTCACTGAAAACCATATTAATTTCCCCAAAGACTGTATTCCCATATATATCTGTCCTACAGAGCCCAAAAGACAAGGTTTGGGGATTGCTTCTCAGCTGGGAATTCTCAACATGATGTCCAAAATTCTCTGCCACTATAATCAAATGATCAAAACTGGATATAGTATTTTAAAAAATTGTGTTGATCAGAAAGGATAAATGCAATGCAAAAGCATCTAAAATCACTAAAACCAAAATTTTAAAATATAAATAATTTTATTTCAATTTAGTCACAAAAATGAAAAAGAACTAGCATACCACTTCATATCTTTTCTACTAGCTTTTGTTAAAAGGAGATTAAATATATGTGCAGTTCCATATGTGGAGAAGATTAATCATTATAAATGGATAATCATGTTTACTAGGAATTATCTGCACTAGGGAACATCAAAAAGGTATTTGGGGGAGAAGCAGATGTGGCTCAACAGACAGAGCATCCGCTTACCACATGGGAGGTCCAGGGTTCAAACCCAGGGCCTCCTGACCCACGTGATGAGCTGGCCCACGCACAGTGCTGATACACACAAGGAGCGCCCTGCCACACAGGGGTGTCCCCCATGTAGGGGAGCCCCACATGTAAGGAGTGTGCCCCGTAAGGAGAGCTGCCCAGCACAAAAAAAGTGCAGCCTGCCCAGGAGTGGAGTCACACACATGGAGCAAGATGATGCAGCAAGATGACACAACAAAAAAAGAGACACAGATTCCTGGTGCCACCGACAAGAATACAACCAGACAGAGAACACACAGTGAATGGACACAGACAGCAGACAACTGGGGGGGGGGGGGGGGGGGGAGGGTCGGGGGGAGGGCATGGAAAGGGAGAGAAATAAATAAAAAATAAATCTTAAAAAAAAAAAAAGGGTATTTGGGGGAAGCAGACATAGCTCAACTGATAGAGCATCCGTCTACCATATAGAGGGTCCAGGGTTCAATCTCCAGGGTCTCCTGACCCATGTGGTGAGCTGGCCCATGTGCAGTGTTGCCATGCTATGCTCAAGGAGTGCTGTGTCACACAGGGGTGTCCCCGTGTAGGGGTGCTCCACGTGCAAGGAGAGCCGCCCCACATGAAAAAAGCACAGCCTGCCCAGGAATGGCACCGCACACATGAAGAGCTGATGCAGCAAGATGATGCAACAAAAAAGAGACACTGTTTCCCAGTGCCACTGGATAATGCAAGTGGATGCAGAAAAACACACAGCAAATGGACACAGAGAGCAGACAACGGAGGGAAGGGGAGAGAAATAAATAAAAAATAAATTATGGGAAGTGGACTTGGCCCAGTGGTTAGGGCATCCATCTACCACATGGGAGGTCCGCGGTTCAAACCCCGGGCCTCCTTGACCCATGTGGAGCTGGCCCATGTGCAGTGCTGATGTGCTCAAGGAGTGCCGTGCCACACAGGGGTGTCCCCCACGTAGGGGAGTCCAATGCGCAAGGAGTGCGTCCCATAAGGAAAGCCGCCCAGCACGAAAGAAAGTTCAGCCTGCCCAGGAATGGTGCTGCACACACAGATAGCAGACACAACAAGATGATGCAACAAAAAGAAACACAGATTCCCGTGCCGCTGACAACAACAGAAGCGGACAAAGAAGAACACGCAGCAAATAGACACAGAGAACAGACAACTGGGGAGGGGGGGAGGGGAAGGGGAGAGAATTAAATAAATCTTTAAAAATAAATAAATAAATCTTTTTTTAAAAAAAGGTATTTGGTGGAACATATAAAAAACAAATTCACTGGTAATAATCACTTCTTTCAGATAATTCCTATTGTAAGATATCTAATTTTCCCCCTTATTTAAGCAGAGCCATTTTAAGCTCAAGCACATATTCCTCTCTTCCTCCTTGCTCTTCCTAAATTCTAGAAATTGTATAGTTTTAATCCAGACATATAGTATTAATCTCACCCTACATAATGGATCACGCAAAGAATACTTATTCAGAAGCCATCCCAAACAAACCTCTTCAAGTCATTTAGCCTTCAAATTAATTAAGTAGATTATAATTTTCTGTCAACTGCCCCAGAAGGTTTCTAATCCATATAGTTTCAAATCAGTTACTTTAAGTACATTAAACTTAATTTAAGCTATTTTTATTACTGAAGAAAAAGTAAAGTCAAGGCTCCCAGAGTGACGTTTGCTTCAATAAAATATAGCCAACAGGGGAAAAAACACCATAAACATAGCAATTATGGTGAGATAATCAAAGGTCTCCACACTGAAGAAAAAATTGTCCTAAAAATGCCACTTGTGGGTTTTGAGGCTTTGGAGCTTCGAGAGAAGGGCCTATTTTAAACAAAAGTCCAGCGGAAGCAACACACTCTGGATCTCTCTCCTTTCTCTCACTTTTGAAGCAACACACTCTGGATCTCTCTCCTTTCTCTCACTTTTGGGAAGGAGAGAAGTTACAAGTTGGAAAAATAAAGCAGCTCTTCTCCCCCTTGCCTCACTCCTTCTCTGTCTTCATTTCTACAGTTGCTTCACAGCGCCCCCGTTTTACTTAGAATTTCTTTCCCCTCAGACTCTCCTGGCGTGTAATTATAATCACAGAAGCTCCTTCATAACTACCTTCATGACCTTTCGGGCCCAGCACAGGGAAATTCCCAGTGGAAATTATCTCCGTCTCCTGCTGGTGAAAGAAACCAGCAGAGTGAACTAACGCTGAAAGGGCACTCAGAAGATAGCACAGTAAACAGAATGATTCTCCGTCCACTCCAGCGTCTATAAATCAGTAATCTGCCTATTCAATTCCAGCTGCATGATGGGAAATAAATATGACTGCATTATGAAGGCTTTCCTTTTAGGGACCATGAGATTCAGGGGTAGCTTGTGGTTTTCATGCCTTTAAACTTTCTACAGCTTTCACAAGAAGGGTGCTAGCTTAAAACACATGGATCACCTTTCCCCTTTGCAAAGGCCCTGGTAGACAAAGCTAATCAATCGCAGCATTGCTGTCTGCTGAGTCCCCTGGGGCTTCATAATCCTCCCCAACATAAGGTTCAGGCAGCCCCCAATTAATCAGATGTCTGTCAAAATGAAATCGATTTGCCACCATGATCTAGGTGGCAATCTAGTAGTTTTTACCCAAATTAAAATCTTACACATTGAAAGCCAGCTGTAATTAAGCTGGAAAGGGCAGATTAGAGATCTGAGGACCCGTTTGCTCCAGTCTTTGTTCTTGTCTTTTCACTGCCCTGAATTCTGACACATCCAGGACCAAGGAACTAGAAAACACCTTGGGCAGTACAGCTCAAATACCAGAGAAACAGATTCTTTTAGAGTAATAATAAAAAGAAGATATGCTGGTGGAATTACTCCTGTCATTATGAAAGGCCAAAAGGTCTCTAATACTGCTCAACTCTGCAGTAGGAAACCCTGAGGAATCAGATACAGCCGAATAAAGGACAACTGGCAGAGAAGGCTGAACCCCAAGGAGAAGGAGAGCAAAGAGAGGACTCAGGAAGATGGAAGTCCTAGAGAACTAAAAGTCAAGAACTAAGACCCCTCACCCACAGAGAGGCTACAGGGTAAATCAGTAGAGGCACCAATCCCCCAGTTTTCACCCACTCACGAAGGATGGCTGCACTGGAATATGGGACTTAAGTACATCCAAAGTGAAGCCTGTCTGGGCTACTAGATTTCATGCATGAGCTTGATGGTGACTAGGAGCCAGTTTGGTTATGTATGGGCTGTACTGCCTCACTAAAGGTAGTACAGAAAGCAATACCCTTAGACCACCTTGGCAGCTGGTGCAACACAGATTCAAAACTAAGACAAGGTTATTTCATCTATTGCCACTTCCAACAAATTCTGCTCAATCACTGTTAAGGATAGCCGGGCAAGTATGGAGCAGGTCAGAGCTAGGTGGCTCAGTCCTGGCCAGCTGCTGACCTTGGATAAGCTAAGGTTAGTCTGTTTCCTATATTTAGAGTGGGAATCAGAGTGCTGGTTTCATACATGGATGAACAAGGACGCATGCCAGGTGTTCTGCATTCAGGCTGAAGGCGCATGTCTTGTAAAGGGAAGAAAGTCGCCTCATCCCCCAAAATATCTGATCATTGACCTTCAACACAGATGGAAGCAAAAGAGAAAAAGGCACTGGGCAAGGAGGAATTGGATTGCAGAGGGAGAACTGGGGAGGAAAACTGTGATTTGAGAAGGGAATTACAGTAGTAGGAGGAATGGTGCCGAAGCCAGTGTGCAGGAATAACATAAAGCTTCTTGGAGAAGTTGTGGCAAAAACTGAGTGATAGTATAATAAGCAGGAATTAGCTGGGGAAGGTGGGGGGAGGCAGAGGCATTCTAAACAGGAAGAATCACTTGAATCAAGGCCCAGGGGAGAGAAAGAACACAGGGTGTGTGCTAGGGAAAGGATCCTTTCAGCATTAGCAGATCCCAAGGCCAGAGACAGTTTCTGGAGCAAAACCAAGTTGAAAGGAGGGGGCAGGACAGTGGAAGACTCTGAATGTCCCAGTAAAGAGTTCAGAATTTATCCTGCCTGCTATGACAGCATTGCTGAAGGTTTTAGGTAAGGTGATGATGAGGAAATATAGGGTAAATGAGAATAGAGTCAGGGCTGAAGGCGGAGAGACCAATTATAAAGTCGTTGTGTCATCGAGGAGAAAAGCACTGAAGACAGGAAGAAAGGGGAGGTAGAAAGGATGGAGAAGAGGGTGTTGATTTAAGAAATATTCAGATGCTAAGATCAGTAGGGTCTGGTGAGCAACTAGGTGTGGGGCAGAAGGACTCTAAGAACAGAGAAGAACTAAGGGTGACTCTCAGATTTCTGGTCCGGACAGATGGACGGATGGCTGGGTCATGTCCTACAAGGCCAGATTATGCCACACCACAATATGATCTTTACAACGACTTTTGCAGAAAGAACCACTTTCCTAGCAAACAGGCAATATAGAAAAAGTGCCCAAGAAGGAAAGAATTAAAGACAAAACCAAGCTTGGAAATATGCTGGTATCAGGTCCTGGAGATCATGATCACACACATATAAATAAACCAGCAGATGAACAACAGTACAGTGCTACTATATTAAAGTCGATTTCATAGGACAGGGTAGTATTTTACCACGTTACTATATTTTACCTGCAAAATACACAAAGCAATAAAATGTCTATTACACATGTGTAATATGTAATACCACGCCCTGCCTCAGAGGAACATTTTCTAACCTGTATTTCATTAGACAGAAAATTTTTAAGCAACGGAGGAAAATTTTCAAATTATATATTCCTATTATCCACCCCCCAAAACAGATGTAAGTTATTATCCATTAACTGTTTAGGTTTATAAGTTTTTGTTATTCTTGTAACGGTAACTCTCTAAATATTTAGAAGTTGTAATAAATAATGCACACATCATTAAGTGGATGCTACATTATTATGGCAAAATGAAATGGCATTGGTGGATGCTTGAAGCACCATGAGTCTTGGGTATTTAAATTCAAAGGGACATGAATGGTAAGAAAACATGAACACTGGCCTTGGAAAGTCCAGGGGCTCAATAAAATATGTTCCCCAAGGAAAATTCTAGGACTACAAGCCATGTCTAAATTCAAACTAAGAACCAATATGCTAGCTTCTAAGATCCAACTACCCTAGCAGGATATTTTATAAAAACGAGAAGAGTCAAAGCCCTACAAACAGGAGGATACACCAGGTTTTAGGTAACCTTTAGGAATGGAAATCAATTGTTCTAACAAACAGGCACCTGACACTCCGGTTTTGCACTGTGTTCCATTGATGCTGAAGCAATTAAACACAAGTAAGCTTTGGCTGAAGCTCGATTCTGTCACTAGACTCTTTCCTTGAATAAGGTATCTTCTTTTCCTCCTTCACGTACTGTCCCTACATCAGAAAACTGAGGAGGTTGGACTAGATCATCGTGGGCCCCATCTGTCCAGATCTTCCATCTGTTATAGATGGATGCCTGCTGAGTCCTTCCCCACAGCACTCAACAGGCATATCATTCACTTCCTGTTTAATGTGCATCTCCACTGCTGGAAGTAACTCCCTGAGGATGGAGGTCATAGAAGCTTGTCGCCTGTGTATCCAATGCCTAGTACAGTGTCTAGTAGCCAGGAGAAGCACAATAAATATTTGAATTTTTATTGTGTTAACAATTCAAGTAAATAACAATCATTTCAGCAATTTTAAATATACAATTCATTGATTATGTTAGTGAATGACAATGTTACATAACGTTCACCACTATTTCCAGAACATTTCCCTGTACCCATTTAACAATAACCTCCCATTTTTCTCTCTCCTTAACCCCTGGTAACCACTTTTCTGCTTTCTGTTTCTATAAATTTGCTTATTTTAGGTATTTCATATAAGTGAAATCATACAATATTTACCCTTTTGTGCCTGGCTCGTTTCACACAACATGATGTCTTCGAGGTTCATCCATGTGGTAGCATATATCAGAATTAGCCCATCATTCTTTTTATGGCTGAATAGCATTCCACTGTATCCTGTGTCACATTTTATTTATTCATTCATCTGTTGATAGACATTTGGGTTGCTACCATCTTTTGGCTATTGTGAGTAATGCTGCCATGAACATTAGTGTACAAATATCTGTTTGAGTCCTTGTTTTCAATTCTTTGGGGTATGTACCTAGAAGTGAAATTTCTGGTCATAAGGGAAAGTTCTATGTTTAACTTTCTGAAGAACCACAAATTGTTTCCCACAGCAGCTGCATCATTTTACATTCCCACCCACAATGTACAAGGGTTCCTATTTCTCTGTATACTCTTCTACATTTATTTTTTTCAACTTCCTTAATAACAATCATACTAGTGGGTGTGAAAAGGTTGTTGTGATTTTCATTTGCATTTCTCTAATGCCTAATGATGGCTTATAGGTTGTGTATCCTTTTTTTTTCTTTTCCAGAAATGTCTATTCAAATCCTTTGCCCATTTTTTAAATTGGGTATTTGTCTCTTTGTTATTGAGATGTAGGAATTCTTCATATATTCTGTATACTAAACCCTTACCAAATATATGATTGCCACCTGTTTCTCCCACTCTGTAAGTTGTTCTCTCACTTGTTTGATGATTTCCATGGATGCACAAAAGTTTTTAAATTTTATCCAACTCATTTTCCTTTTATTGCTTATGCTTTTGGTGTCATATCTAAGAATCCATATTAAGTCTAATACAAAGTCCTGAAGGTATTCTATGTTTTCCTGTAAGAGTTTTATGATTTAAGCTCTCATATTTAGGTTGTTGAGCATTTTAGGTTTGCATATGGTGAGAGATAGGGGTCAATTCATTCTTTTGCATGTTCATTTCCAGTTGTACCAAGCACCAGCAATTAGTATTTTTGAAATGACTGCCTCCAAGGAACTTTCCAATACTTTTTTTTTTTTAAAGCTTTATGCATTTATTACTAGCAATGCTAGAATTAAAATTGAGGTCCCTGGAAGTAGAGGACAACTCAGTCCTGAGCTCAACCCCGTCTATACTGTCTTTGGTCTTAGATCATACTAGGAGTGCCTCATCAGAAGCTTTCCCAGTTACCATTCCTCTCTCACCAGACCTTGAAGACAGGGCAATATTCCTAAACTGTTCCTATGACAGTTTGAATTTTATGAATCCCAGAAAAAGATTATGTTCTTAAACTAATCCATTTCTGTGGATGTGGAGCCCTTTGATTGCATTAAATTTAGTTAAAGGACCCTTATTAGATTACTTGATAAAATCAATTTGGGGCTTTTGATTAGACTACATCAGTGAGGCATGAGCCAGCTTGGGTCTCCACCCTCTTGCTGGGTCTGGTGTAAACAGGTACAGAGAGAGAAAGACACACACACACACACAGAAAGGAAGCTGCCCTTCTGACCAGGCATGTGAGAGGGAGGACTCGAAGGTCACTAGCAGCTGAAGCTGAAGCACAAAGCCTCCAAGAGGCAAGGCCCACAGAGGAGCCATACGCCTGATAGCCCACAGCTGAATTCAGGAAGAAAGCAAAGCAGCCAAGACGAAAGAGGAGGTCCCAAAAGATTCAAGCCCTACACCTGGCTGCCCACAGCTGAGCTCCAGGAGACAGAAGATTCTGGAAGGGAAGAAAGGGACCTCGGAAGAGATCGGCGGCCAGCTTGCTTCACCACACGGCAGGACACCAGGATCACCAGTAGCTGACTTTGGAGAGAAAGCATCTCTGATGGTGCTTTGATTTGGACATTTCATGGCCTTGGAACTGCAAGTTTTTATGCTAAATAAAATTCCCATTATAAAATCCAACCGATTTCTGGTACTCATTGGCAGTCCAATGGCAAACTAAGACAGTTCCCCAAAGCTTCCTAGTGCTACTAAAAGGAAACAAAACCCCACTTAGGTCTGTCTCAGATATTATGTTAAAAATGATTAAAATGAGCATGGTTTTTAAAAATGGCACATAGGAGGGAAGTTAAAAAGGTAAGCGAAATCTCAAAGTAACTTCTCAGAAGTAGACCTTATCTCACCCAGTTCCATTCCTTTCTTAAATATTCCTCAGGAATGACCCACTCCATGGAGTTCCATCATCAATTTGGTCCAGCACGTGGCAGTCAACCTCTGGTGACCCTCCCAAGCTTCTACTCATATCTTCCTCCCATTATTTCCATTCACTGATTGTTGATGTCCCTCCTTGCTGAGCCACAGATGCTGGGGAAATGGCCATGAGTCCTTCAAAGAAGGAGCCCCCAGACTAATGTAAACAGACAACTCACCCTAAAACTCCTTTCTCAGAGCTGCCATCCTGATGGAGAGACTCCAGGTTTCCAAAGAAGGACTCACATTGCAGAAGGGATTCTCATAGGGAAAGGCTCTGAGCCAGACAAGCCCTTCCAAGCACCTTCTTTCCCTCCTCAATTTCTCCTTGAATCTTCCTCTTGTACAATCATGGTTGAGTTCAAGTGTTCGCATATTTTCTCCTGTTGACTTTTGGTCTTTTCTGGTCACTTTTATTTCATTCCGTTTCCTCCAATGTGAAAATTTTAAAGCTTGCTCCAAATAGACAAATGAAAAAGTAGATGAAACTGAGCTATAATATGTAGGGCTGCACAACTGAGTTATAAAAAATACAAAGGAAAATAACAGTGATGACCTTGAAAGTCAGGATGGTGGTTATTCTTGGGGAAAGAAAATGGTAAGTTTAAGCAGCTCTTGTAGAGGACTTCTGGAGTAAATAGAAAGTTCTAACTCCTTTCATAGATGGTAGTTTCAAGGGTGTTTCCTCATAAATTTGTTAAGCTGTACATGTGTTATTAGTTGTTATCTATATTATACTTAATAATTAAAAGTTTTGTTTTTTTAAAAGCTCAATTCTTTGATTCTCCAACTTAACTGAGAAATAATGCTCAACTGGACTTGTGTAAGGTTAGTTTGGTAAATACAGAAACTTACAAGTCTCTTCCCATGTTTCTGTAAGTTCTCATCACTGCAAAATATATTTCACATCCAAATTCCATTTGTTTGTTCCATTCATGAATCAAAGCAAATGTGCTTGAAGACAGTAGTTCTAAGGAAAGTAAGGTCCAGGAAAACTTGGGATGATGGACAACGTGGGGGCAAAAAGGACTGGATAAACACTAAAAATATAATGGCCCTCTCCTTTCATATCTGCTAAAGTATTTTTAAAAATTACTATATGCAGAGAAGAATTTTGAGAAGGGTGAAGGTAATAATGGTATTATTGCTATAATGCATATCATTATCATGTGCCTGGAACTAAGTATTTAATCACCTCATAAAATTCAATGCTTAAAACAATCCTAGGGGGTACATACTATTTTTCATAATAATTTTAAATGGTGTGTATTATTTTTTTCTTACATATGAAGAAACTTAGATTAAGAGAGGCTAAGTAATTTGCCCAAGGCCACACAGCCAGGAGTGGCAGTCCGACTTATACTAGTTCTCCAGTGCACATACTTGAGCAGGTTACAACCCTGCCTTCCCTGCAGGGTTATATAAAAGGAACAATTAAAGAAGAGGGTCAGTCACAATCTTTCAGTTCTTCTTAAATTAATATTGTTATTACTATTATTTCCACAATATTATTATAACATGCCAAACACTTTCTGCTTCACAGCCTAAATAATTTCAATTGCCTTTATCTTGAAGTTCACTAATTCTTTCTTCTGCCATCTCCAATCTTCTGTTGAATCCTTCTAGGAAATGTTTTATTTCTGTTATTATGGTCTTTGACTCGAGTGTTTCTATTTGATTCCTTTTATAATTTTTATCTTTTTATTAAGACTTTCATTTGGTTGATATATCATTTTCCTGATACCTTTTAGTTCTTTCTTGGTGTTTCCCTTTAGCTCTTTGAGCATCCTTTTTGTTAAATCTTTTCCTGATATATCCAAAGTCTGGTCTTCTTCACTGATGGTTTCTGAAGTTTTACCTTGTTCCTTTGGATGGGCCATTGTTTCCTGTCTCTTTGTTTGCCTTGTAATCTTTTGTTGCACACTGTACCTTTTAATATTTTAATATGTTAACTCCAAAATGTAGTCACTACATTGTCTCTTCCTTAAGTTTGTATCCAGCTGTTGATATGACAGAGATTTCCAGGAAAAGCAAGAGCTAACAACTAACAAATGTAAAAATCACCCTTCACAGTCTTTGTAAACTGGCTTTGTGTTGGCTGGCTCTCTCCTTCAGAGTTTAGCCCTCATACCAATAAATCTGAAGAGCTCCCCAAGGCAAAAGCACAGGTTCCTCTCTGTTTATTTCTGAATAAGCATCTTGTCCTGGGCATGCTCTCATGGCTTTAGGAATTGCTCTGTTTGCAGGGATATAACTGCCCCATCTTTCCCCTATGAAATACTCTTTACCCCATGGCAGGGTGCTTTACTGCATGTCTTAAAGCCAGTAATCCCTTGCCCCTGACCACTGAAATTTGATTGTTTCTTACACAGACTTAACCAGCCTCAAGTTGCTTTGGCATGCATGGAAAGTTCGAAAGTAGTGAGCCAGAGGTGAGTACCCTGGTTCGGCCCTTCATTCTGCCATCAGATAGAATGGCACAGACATACATGCACACAGGGTTTGACAATTAAGAGGGCTGACCAGCTGCACACTGAGTTGGACACGTTGTGGGGAAGAAGCCATCTGGTGTCATGAGGTTTTCCTACCAATTTTAAGTTGTCTTTTTCTTGATTAGGTGCTCCCCAGTTACTGTAATCCTTTAACGGTTTTCCAGAGCTCAGAGGAAGATGGCACTGTCAGTTTTTTACTATTTGTTCAAAGATCCTGTCAGGGAACAGAATCCTGGAGCTTCTCACACTGCCATCTTGGCTGTTCAGGAGTCCATATACAAGACACCTGCTGAGCACTTTACATGTATTATCTCATAAAATCTTTGTAAAATTCTATGAAGAAGATTTTATCATTAATCCATTTTATGGATAAGGAAACTCAAACACAGAGGTAATTCAATGCTATCTACATGCCAGGCATTGCTCTGTGGGTTTTACATACATTAACTCTTTTCATCCTCATAACACTTCTCTGAGTTAAGTACTATTTTCATCCCCATTTTACAAATGGGGAAACCAAAGCAAAAGGAGTTACATTACATCTGTGGTCACAATTAACTATCACACCATGCTAAGTGACACTGAGAAGTCATTTGTCTTTTGAGATCAGATAAAGCCTCGATAGCATAAGTTTCCCTGTGTCACTTACCTGGCAAAACCAAGATAAAAGTTCAGGGTCACCAGTGACTTTGCAGGGAAACTAGAGTGGAGAGCAACAGAGCATGAGCCTGCAGGGAGCTGAGGAGGCAGGTGAGGGAGAGAACCCTTCTCTTCAATCTTTGATGCACAATAGAATTCCTTGGGTGACGGGGATTCTGAATAATGTATAGGAGTGAGGGACCCACTCCTGGATATTCTGATTCAGAAAGGCTTGGGCAGGGCCTGGGGGACCCGTGTTTTGAAACTCTTTCTAGAGTCAAGAAACCTGGCAGAAGAGTTCAAAATGTTTTATAACACCCAGTGTGCTTTAGGGTGTGCACGGCTAACACATCATTGGTGGGAGTGTATCACAAACAACCTCTTTGGAGGGCAACTCATCGGAAGCTATCAAAATGTGGAATGCCCGCAACTTCACTTACAGTAATTTATTCTACTGTTATACTCTCAAGTGTGTGCAAAGATATGGGATCAGGTTATTCACTGCAGTACTCTGTAATATTCGTGAGCTGGGAATAACCCAAATGTGAATCAAAGGAGACTGGATAAACACAGTAATAATCTAGCTGATTGATGGGAATGCAAAGCAGTCATTAGAAAATACAGCCAATGTAGTTTGCAATGGAAAGATCTGCAAGGCATCTGTCTGATTCTTCATTCTTTTCCTCCACACCTGGAACGTGATAGGCAGTTAAAGATTTGCTGAAAGAATACTTGTTAAATGAATGTCTTTAAACTAAGATGTAAGGCAGGTGTGTGGTAGGCTCTCCCCTCATGCCTCTCTCCCCTTTTCTCACTCCCCACTGGCAGACACATGAGCCTTCTTTCAGTTTCTCTGACAAATCAGCCTTGTTCTCACCCCTGGACCTTTGCACAGGCTGTTATCTCTGCCTGGAATTCTCTTCCTCCACTCTTTGCACGGTTGGCTCCTGGTCATCCTTAAGTCTTAACTTAAATGTCACCTCTTCTGGGATTCCCTCCCTGGCTACCCATATGAGTAAGCCCTCTCCAGTTACTCTGCTCTTCTCCTGATTTCTTTTTTTCATACCACTTTTGCATACATACATACATATATACATATATGTATGCATATATATATTTGCTCACTTATTTATTTTCTGTCTCCTTATGTGACTTTGAACTCCATGGAGTTAAAACCATGTCTCAGCACAACATCCTAGTACCTAGATAGAACAACACTTGGTTGATAGTAAATACTCAAAAATGGAAAGAATAAACTAATAAATGAATGAGGGAATATTTTAGAAGAGGAAGAATGGTGCAGAGAAAAAGAACTGAACTGAGAATTTAAAGACCTGGGTCTTTATCCTGGCCAAGATGATAACAAACTATATGCCTTTAGATAAGCAAGATAACCTCTCTGGGTCCATCTTATGTGAACAAAATGAAGCCGTAGGATTAGACAACCTCCAAGGTCCTTCCAAGGCTGAGAGTCTAGGATTCCACAGTAATGAGAGGCACAAATAGAAACCAACGCAAAATCCATTCCTCCAATTATAAACTTCTCTACAATTAACAACATTTCTTGTTTCACAGGTAACCTTCCTCCTTCTTCTAGTACCCCAAAACACATTTTCCTAATATGCCTGGCACTCAGAAAAGCTATTGTCCAATGTTGCTTCCTCATTTCCAGACCACAATTATTGTAATAGCTCCCTAAAATAACAGATGACCCCGATGATTGAGGCATCGTGTAATTCTTTTCAATAGGTGCCTGACTGGAATGAAGCAATTGATCTTGAAATACACTTAACTTTTGAGAATGAATCAAAAATTTTGCTGGCCTGGCCAGCAAAAATCTGGTTAATTACTATGAGGAATAAAGAAAATAATGGCAACCAACCCCAAAGGCCAACCTTCAAGCTGGGAAGTGAGAAAGCCTGCCCCGTGTGAGAAGACGAAGCCAGGGCAAAGGATCATAATATCCCAGCAAAACAGCTGTACCTGTATGGGTTTTCGTTAGGTCAAGGCTTAATTTCAAACTTTAAGTGACAATAAAGATGGCAAACGAAATCCTTCAGACACGAGAAGGGAGAATAGTCACAGCTGCATGCACTAGTATATGGAGTGTTTCTAAAATCTATTTCATAGCTAAAATTTGTGTTTAGCTTGGTTTTGTGGTTGCCTTTGCAGTCTGTATATGCAGGGCATTATAAATATTCTTCAGGAGTCCTACCTCCCTCCCACACCTCAGAGCATCAATCAAATTAACCGTGTAGCCGTCAAAGTCCTTTTGGGGGCTCCGCAGCCCACACCAGCTGCAGGCTGACTGCTTGGCCACAGGAGCCATGCCATTTCCTCCTCAGGCTCCTCACTCCTGCCGCCACTGGCCTGGAGACCGTGTCCAGCTCCTCCACTTACGGGAACCTCCAGCACATGGGTATGCAGGGCCATATATAGCTCAACCTACCCATAGTTCACTTCACCCGACCAGGTGAAGTCAGACACCAAACAAGCACAAAGAAGAAAGGGCTTTCTGTCTCAAGTATCTGTCTATGTGAAGTCAGTGGCTTTTTAAAGGCTACCACTTTGGTGCCTACGCGTCAAATTCTTTGGGTATTTAATTTAGAGGCAGCGAATATAGCCATTTAGTGCCAGCGGGCAAAATTCGGGATATTTCAAGGCAAGAAAATAGAACAATTTGAGAATGGATATGTATACGTGTGTATACAGCTATATACATACACATATATATCATATGTGCATGTGTGTTCAAACAATGAGAGTATGGCTTGCTGCCAAACATTAAGAAAAGTTTTAAAAATTTACAACACTGGGAAAAAGTATACAAAGGCATAAATCTTAACGTTTTCTCCCAGTCAATGCTAAACCACCAGAACAAGCATGCATATCTTTAATATAGCATAACCCATGGCACTGAGAATTTAACAGAAAATTGAAAACTCACTAGGGCATCGAAAAAATGTATCAGAAAATGAGGGAACTTGTGATAAATGTTAACTCCAGCAGTAATATGATGATGAGAAAAGTAATAGCAGCTGTCATTTCTTGAGCAATTCCATGCACAAAGAACTGTGGTAATAGGCTTACACTGAGAGGCCATTTATTCCTAGAAGCCTAAGAGACACCATTTTAAAGAAGAGAAGACTGAGGCACCACAAGTTTTAGAAACCTCACTATCACACCTCAGGGAAGCAGCAGAAGAGGGAGTGGATTCCAGGTCAGTATAACTAGATCAAGGAGTGGAAGGTAACAGCCATTGATATGCAGCCTCCTCCCTGAAATGGGAAATAGGACAGGAACAAAAACTGGATCTGAACAAAGAAAGAAAACTGAGAAGAACCTGGGGAATTTCCTGGATAACTGAGAGCTCCAAGGAGTAAATGTCACCCACAACGTCACAATGTTGGCAACGTAAGATGTCTGTGCAGTCATAAAGAACTTTGAACCTTTCACAGTATAGAAGCAGCCATTTGAAATGACGGAAACCCAATAAGCATGTTATTTATATGATACCAAAAACTAGGTTGCTTCTTTTCTAAAAAAAAAAAAAAAAGCGTATATGGTCTGAATTTTAAAAAAATAAAATAAAAAATTACAAACCATGTCAGAACGTTCCCATCCCCTGTACATAGTCTCCATGCTAGGGAGTCAGCATGGGTGATACTTATCCCAAAGAGGCACCTTTCTCAAAGACGTTTCTAGAAACCCTCATTTGGAACCATCTTCAGAGCCTGACACATTTTTGAGACAAATTATCACACCAGCAGCAAAACTTTATAGGCACTCATCTTTTAGAAATAAGTCTGGGGAATAAGACTGCCGATCAAAATCGGAAAAGCTGGTTTCAAGGAAGAAGGAACACGCCCTGATTACACAAAAATAAGGTCATGTCTCTTTGTGTGGATTTGAAAGAGGCCTGGCCAGAAGAGTTCCAGAAAGCTTTTGAGTAATAGCTGCCATCCTAGGAACTGTATACGAGTTCCAAGAGTGACCACTGAGAAGGGAAACACACATTTGAAAATGTGGATGCCTGAGATTTAAGATGGTGGCAGTGATTGACCTAGTGTTTGCTCAGCTCTGAACATTTGCTGAATGAATCAATGACTCCACCTATCTGTCAATTAAATAATGAGCAAATTCTTTGCTAATGAAAAAATTCTTCACTTATGCAAGTGTTACCATTCAAAGACTTAAATGCTCCGAAAAATACAGCTTCACTGGAGAATTAAAATATTGAAGACAAGCCTACTCTAAGGGCGTGCTGCTCGTTTTGCCACCTTTCTCCAGATGTTTCCAGTCTGTAGGCTGTACATACCCAGGGTGCTGGCCACACACAGCAACTGCGCCAAAGGCAGGATGGGACTTGGGTTTTCTCTGGCTCCTAGAGGGAAGTTCCCCTCCCTGCCGTCCTGACAGCCATTTCAAAGAGCTTCCAATGAAGGTGCTGCCCCTGGCAGCTTAAAAGAGAAAGGAAAAACAATTAGGACCGCTCTCTAAAGACACACATCTTCAAGTGCCAACAAGAATGCTTCCTGTAAGAAAACTTTGTTCAAACAACCTTCATGACAAAAGCTAGAGGGTGGATCCTCTATTTCTGGTTGGCCTATCTCTTTATTCATCTGTTCATTATCACACATTTATTAGTAATTAATTATCTGTTTATTACCCATCTGGCACTGAAAAGACAAGGTTGAATAAGACACATTCCTCCCCTGCAAGGAGGTCAGCGTGGAGCCGCAGTCAGGACACACACTGCTGCTCTCCTCCGGCACCAGCACACCCTGCTAATCAGCCTTAGCACTCTTCTTTTCCATTCCCGGGTGGACACGGCTTCCAAGCCCCTTTCCACTCTATGCCAGGTGGCCACTACCAGTCCCAAGAACAGCCATGGGAGCTGAACTTATTTTCAGTTCTGCTTACCTATAATAATTCATTTAATCAGCAATAAATATGTATTGAACAAACTGCTATGGCAGCTTGAAGCTTTCACAGCCTCCAGAAAATCCTGTTCTTTTTCTTTTTTTAGGAGGTTCTGGGGATTGAACCCAGGACCTTGTACATAGGAAGCCCATTGTAGATGAGACCTTTTGATTAGATCCAGTTAAGGGCCCTTCCTTCTGATAAAATCATTTCAGTAGGGCATGACCCAGGGTGGGTCTTAATCCTGTTATTGGAGTTCTGCTTAAATGGAGGAATAAAAAGTCACAGACACAGACAAAAGCTGCAGAGACAGAGACAACACTTCAGAAATTGAAATCAATGATCCCAGGAGAAAGAAAAGTCACAGATGGAGCAGCCCAGAGCTAAAGCAACAGTTCCTGTAGGAGAGGGGAAGAGATGAGCAGGCACCAATATAATGCCCTGCCATGTGCCCGAGCCCAACAGCTGCAGCTCAGTGAGGAAGCATGTCTGATGGTGCCTTGATTTGAACATTTTCATGGCCTCAGAACCATAAGCTTTTAACCTAAATAATTCCCATTGCAAAAGGTAACCCATTTCTGATATATTGCTTCTAGCAGCTTTCAGCTAACTGAAAAAAAATGCTGACCATGGGCCAGCCCAGTTCAGGATACAGACAGAGTTCCTACATTCCAGGGAGGGAGATGGACAAAGTCACCATGGGCTCCTGGGAAAGACAGCTGATAAATGAGCAAACATATTATTAAATGAGAAAACATTATTATTTTAGGATGTGCTATGTGCTATGGAGAAAGATAAAATAAGGTAGGAACATATAGAATGACAAGAAGGATTAATTAGGTAGAGCACTCAGAAAGCATCCTTCTAAAGAGATGATACCTGAACAGAAGACACCTGCATAAAGTGAAGAAGTGAGTTACACATATCTGAGGAAAAAACATTCTATTCAGGGGGAACAGCAAGTGCTAAGACCCAAGGGCAGGGCAGACTTGGAGGCTGGTGGGCTGAAGTGGAGAGCAGGAGGGGAGGGCATCTGACAGGGTGCTGCAGGCTTTGGTAAGGTTTTGGGGCCATTCCCAAGTGCACATGTTGAACCACACTGACATCATCAGCACCCTCCTCCACATCATCGCAGCCCCAGCCATCACTCGCTGTGCAGAGCACTAGGCTCTAAATGATCACACAACACTGGGAGGTGGGCACTATCACCTGAGATCAGAAAACTTAACAATCTTGTCACAAATCACACAACTCGTATGTGGCAGCATCGGGAGTTAGCCCATGATCTTGACCACCTTGGTAAGCACATGCCTTAGAAAAAGTGATTACAACTCCACATGGTAAAGAGATCAAGCAGACTCACAACTACCCAAAAATTGAAAAACATGCCCCACTAATGATATGAGTGGATGTCTTTGGCTTCGTGTAACACTCCAGCAGATATGTCTCATATAGGTTCCTAAAATCCTGGGTTTAAATCACTTGGAGTTGAGGATGCCTGTGCTGGAAAGGCTGGAGCAGATGATGGAAAAGCACCTCCAAGAGAGTCAATTCTTAAGTAGAGGATGCTCATAAAGAGTTCAAGTAAAGTCCTTCCACATAATATAAGAATAGAAAAAAAAAGTACTTATTGTAAAATAAGTCAATTTAAATGTAACTAAACAAAATGAATATCAAAAACAGACATTTGATTTTATCTATATCCTTATAAGTTTATATTTTCAAATGTGAAAAACCTTTTTGAAATTTCTCTTGGGAAAAATGGCTGTATAGTCAGGGTGGCTTGTCTTCAGGTGTATATAATGATATTTACTGTCTCATGAACGATGGAAGGAAATAGTTATTAGAACGGAGGGAAGGGGCCCACCCTTGGCCTGGAAACATCTGCAGAGAACCCCAACAAAGCTCTAGGAACTGACTTTGGGGGAAAAACTCAAATTGCCTTTGCTTTGAATGTTCTCCTCCTGGACTTACACTTCTGCCACTTAGTCCATCCAATAATCCTTTTGGGTTTTGTTCCCTCCACCTCCTATTACGTCTCATAATTATGGCTTTATGGTTCTTTCTGTCCATCAGACAAGGTGAGGGAGAAGCAAGAACCTGGTCTTAGAAATACAAGAGGCTAGTAAAGAATCTAACACAAATGACAAATTAATGATTTTGTCAATGAAACTTTCTTTTAAAGCATTTAATTATTATCCCCATATAAAAAATATGGCCTTATTTTTTATATGCGGAAAATAACTTTGAGAATTAAAAACATTACAGAATCTGTTACCACTGAAACCCCCCCAGCCTTGCCCCATCTGGAACGGACTTTGTAACCTTTAAAGACGCAATTCTAACTCCTACCCTGCTCACCAACATAGGACTCTAATGAACATGTGGTAATACCTGTGAAGTGAAATTTTATCCAGGTGATCCAAGTCACAGTAAAGTATGGTCTTAATCCCCCATTTAAAGTAAGGGGGGAAATAACCTTGTAAGATGAGTAAAGCTGTCATTAACCCAGGTTAGGTAAGGTCAGTTCATTCAGAAATTATAGGTCCATTTATTATAAGATTCAGGCATGGGAGACACACATTCAAGGATATTGTTTAACTCTTAGCATTTTCAAAGCTGTGGTTTTCTAATTTCTCAGAAGGATCCTTTCACAGCCAAAATAGTACCACCAAAATAAAAACAAGCCTGCTGGTAATGACACAGGGACACTCTGTGCTTCATTTGCAGCCCGTATAATTGATTTTGACAGCATGGCAAGAACCAAAAGCACTATATTCCACACTGCCATTGAACTGCCTTAGCAAGGAGAGGGCAAAACTGCACCAAATGAGAATTAACAATGGATACCTTAAAAAGTTCAATTTTATACTTTAAAGCTGGAATAATTTCCATATCTACCTTTAAAACATTCCCCATCAAATTTGGACTTAGGGCACAACATAATCATAAGTCAATACACGTTTCAGAGAGGGAGAACGATGGAAGGAAATATTGCTATGCCTGTCATAAACATTTTTAAAGTTTGCATTCAACAAATTTGTTAATGCAGTGTAGTTTTTTGCTTTGTTTTGTTTTTTTTAAGTATCATCAGAAGTTAAATTCTAACAGAAATGCTTTTATAATCAAACAGCAGACTCAAAGCCATTGCAAAATGCCCAGGTAAACTCTGACTCAGCAAAGACAATATTATGCTCAACAAAGAATCACTGCAGAATTTATTCAACCTTAAACTGTAATTAAAAGCTAACTGCATGTTTCATTTTTCAGCACTTTGAATTTCCTAGGTCAGCATTTACTCAAGTTCCATGAAAAAGTCATTCTTTGCAATATTACTAGATGTTACAGGAAAAGAAAACGGCTTCTTTTGTCAATTTAGAGACACTTTCAATTAAAGAAGCACTAAACAGTTCTCTTGACTGCAGAACTTCTCAGAGCCTTTAATATGTTAACATGCGTGTTGACTCTCCGAGTGGGGGATAGAGTACATATTGTTTTCCAAAGGCAGTTGGCAAAATGGAACATTTTTCCTTATAGTATCCCAGAGAACTATCACTTTGATAAACATGCTTTGGGAAATGGGAACCTAGATAATATCAATCCCGGTTTTTGTCAAATTAGTCTGTTTTCTATTTTCCCACAGCTCACTATGGCCCACATAGTTGGAGGTGGGGGTGGGGAAATGGCCCCTATTGACATAGTGGCTTATTAAAATAATAGTCTACTTCAAAAGCAATTACATTTAAAAGTCGCATAGCTCTTGCCCTTGAGAAATAAGTCTGTAGCCCTGGCGGCTCCATTCTGAGTAGTTCCTGCACTGTATATCTTATGCCCAGACTGTCACAGTTTTAATCTTTATCATGTACCAAAAAGCAACAATAGGTGGATGTATGGATGCATTATTATAACCAACACATGATATTTTAGTGCACACTACAAAGTCTTCTTAAAATGGCAGAATAGAAAGGGTTCTTAAAGTAATTTATATTTAAGTCAGATCTTTAATTACCAGACTGGTACTGAAAGAGAATGATGTGCCATTTCTTTGGATTCCCAACTGGAAAATAGCCTTGCCTCTGACATGAATGCTCTATTTTGGGCAGCAGCATTCCCAGTTGACCCATGAGCCACCCTCTCTTGTGGCACTTTTAAATCATAACGTGTATGCAAACATTCAGCTAGTCCCAGGATCCCTGGATTTCAGAGTTGGAAGGGTCACTCATTTTGTAGATGAGAAAACTAATGTTCAGAGAGGAAAAAACCACTTGTTCAAGTCAAAGAGCTAATTAGTGACTGAACCTAGAACAGAACCCAGACTCCTAACTCCCTGCTTGGTACTTGCACACCTCCCCCACTTGGGCTTTTGCAGCCCCACTGCAGAGTTGTGGTTCAGAAGGCCTTCTAGAAGCTTCTACTCTAGCTTAGCAGAGCCAAGGCCCCCGCAGCAGACACAGCCTCTTTGTATGACCTCCTTAAAATGGTCTTCCAGCATAGTGCAGATAAGCAACACACATTCTGATTTATCCACAGAAGCTGCTGCAAATCAGATGTTGGGAAAAGGACACCTTTATTCAGAAGAAAAGCTCTTGAGACACTGAGGGTAAAGTATCTGTCTCATTTATTGTTAAATCCCAGCAGATAGCATAGCACCTAGCACACAAAAGGTGCTCAAAAGTATCATAGGACTGCCTGCTGAATACACAGCCTGCATGCCTTTAAGAAGCATTTAAGTCTATCCCACCAGTTAAAGGAAGCTTATCCTCTTCTCAGTAAAATCCATGCAAAGCCTCCTCATCCACGTTTATGCCACCTAACTTTCCTGTCTGTCGTTGGGCTTGTCTGACCATTATCCTCAACACTGTCACACAGAGATACCAGGCTCAGTTCCAGATCACTGCAATAAAGCGAGTATCACAATAAAGCAAGTCACGGGAATTTTTTTGTTTCCCAGTGCACATAAAAGTTATGTTTATACTGTACTGTAATCTATTAAGTATGCATCAGCATTATATATCTTAATTAAGAAATACTTTATTGCTAAAAAACGCTAACCATCATCCGAGCCTTCCATGAGATGTGATCTTGCTGCCAGCAGAGGGCCGTGCCTCAAATGTTGATGGCTGTAGACGCTTCAGGCTGGTGTTTTCTGAAGGCTGGGGTGGCTGTGGCAGTTTCTTAAAATAAGAAACGATGTTTGCTGCACTGATCAGCTCAACTAAAAACATTATCCTTGGCTTAGGTTCATTATTCAACAAAAAATAGCAGCTACTGTTGGATTTTTTAAACAATCCACACTTGTTTTCCATAATAAGAGTGATCTTTCCTGAGTCTCTTTGTGGGTGATATCCATTCTATAGATGAGGAAAAGTTGCAAAGAGATAAGTAACTTAAACCAATTTTCATTTATCATCTAAAGAATCCTAGCTCTGTATCTGCTCTCACAGCCATTTTCTCCACCAATTTACTACTTCTTTAGTTATTCTCATTTTAATGACAAAAGAGAGGCAAAAGAGATGATAAAATGCCCCATTTATAAAATACGGATAAAACTTAGTTTATTTTGGGGGGTAATTTTATGTCATCTTAGATGTCAACTTAAAACCCATGCTGAAAGGGCACGGCTCTGACCTTGGAGCTTGATGGTAATGGTCTGTGGTGGTTAGGCTAGTGTGTCAACACGGCCAGGTAATTGTGCCCAGTTGTTTGGTCAAGCAAGCACTGGGCTAACTGTAATACAAGGGCATTTATGGACTTTAGTCACCATTGACTTTACTGCAGTGGTAAATCATAGACAGCCAGTTATAATTACATCAGTCAGGGAAATTGCCATCAGCAATGAGTAATGCTTAACCCAATCAGTCGAATGCCTTAAAAGGGGAAGTGATTCCAGCACTGAGAAAGAACTTCCCAGCTCGTCTTTGGACAGCCAACATCTCCCAGAACTCATCAAGTACCTTCACTGGACTTTCATTGCAGCCCGTGGTTGCTGCCTGCAGAACCTGGACTTGTGCATCCCCATGGCTGCGTGTGAGACTCTTAAAGAATCACATGCTATTGACAGATATTTCTTGTTGATTGTGTTTCCCTAGAGAACCCTGACTAATACACGGTTCAAAAATTACTAGAGGCAGATGCGCCTGATGGGGTGATTGGGAGGGTATAAGAATGCCAAAGGCTAGGAACCACTCTATCCTGTCAGTAACTCCCTGTGAGATCTTAGGCAGGGCCTTTGCATTTACTGGACCCTACTTCCTGCATGAGCAAAACAAGCGGCTTGTATTAAATAAAGTCTAAGGTCCTTTCTAATAAGAAAAGCTTGTGCTTGTTTAACCTTGCAGGATTTTTCCAGGCAACCAAAGTAAGTGAGATGTAGAGGGAAAATGTAAAAACAGAGGAGAGATTAAAAGTGCCATAAATTAAAGTTACCAATTTCTCAAATGTGTATTACACGATAGACTCGTAAGTGAATAGGAACAAGTTTTATAGTTGTATTTTCCTTTGCAAAATTTCCATCTAAATCTTTGTCCATGCCCTTGATTGTCATTTTCTTCATCTGGGGTGTTTGAATATACAGCTTAGCAGTGCTTTGGACAAGCTGTAAGTCAAATTTAACATTTTTAAAAATTGGCCATGCCCAGCTCTCTCCCTTGGGCAATGACGTGCTGAAATACCAGCATCTATTAAAGAGAGGTTATTGATGTTCAGGTGACATGTGCCATGATTTGCAAGTGCCCTCCTGACTAACCTCTAGTGGCCATATCTCAGAGCAAACCTGCAGTAATTATGCTGGCAGGGAGAGTTGGTTTAACTGGACTAGTTCTTTTGATGCACGCTGATTGCCCCCTAGGGAATACCCCAGTCCCACATGCGTGAGTGATTACATAAAAGCTACCTTTGAAAAATAAAAAAGATATGTCATCGGAAGCTTCTTATCCTCTTTCAGTTCCCTGTCTTTCAAAGTGTGGGTTTATCAGTAATGCCTTCATTGTAACTACTCTGAGAATTATCCTGCATGTGGCCTGGATTTAGGCAGAATAGCAAAACATATAGATGCTGCCAGGCACACACCACCAAGGCCTCATTTCTCAGCACCTTTCTGGTCAGGAAAATTTTGCCTGGGAAAGCATTTTATTCATAGTGTGCAAAAGTTGAGTCTTCATTTGACCTTCTCCGGAAGAACTCCCAAGCAGTGGCGCCTCCTCAAAGCTCTGCCTTTAATAAGGTTGCAGATGAGTCACTGAAGAGCTATTTGAGGGAAGTGGATTTGGCTCAATGGATAGAGCGTTGCCTACCACATGGGAGGTCCGCAGTTCAAACCCAGGACCTCCTTGACCCATGTGGAGCTAGCCCACGTGCAGTGCTGATGCGCACAAGGAGTGCCGTGCCATGCAGGGGTGTCCCTGCATAGGGGAGCCCCACGCGCCAAGAGTGTGCCCCGTAAGGAAAGCTGCCCAGTGTGAAAGAAAGTCCAGCCTGCCCAGGAGTGGGGCCGCACACACGGAGAGCTGACACAACAAGATGAGGCAACAAAAAGAGACATGGATTCCGGTGCTGCTGACAAAAATTAGAGGCAGACACAAAAAGAACACACAGTGAATGGATACAGAGAGCAGACAACTTGGGGGGGGGGGTGGGAAGGAGAGAAATAAACACAAAATAAATAAATCTTTAAAAAAAATAAGAGCTATCTGAGCCTCGGTTTCCTCATCTATAAGATGAAGATATACAAACTTGTCCAGCCCCATCCTCATCCTCATGGTCAATCAGAGGCCCCAACATGATGATCATCCTGAACATACGTGGAAAAGCAAGCAGGGCTCTGGCTTAGCAGGGCTGCTGTTGCTAATGATTAAGCTAATCATTGGAGTGATTTTAATAAATACATAATAGCAGCGTTTCCAATGTATAGTCCTCAACCTCACCTCAAAACAAGCCCAGAGGTCATAGTTAGGGGTAAAATGAGGAAAGGCAGGTTCCACAAAGCCTCTCTCCCTGGTATACCCTTCCTTTATCTCATATAGATCTGCTTCCAGTTCTTACTGGATATCACAGTAGGAAGAAGGTTGCCTTTCCATTACCTATTTATATTTCAGGGATCAGAAAGCCCAAAATGGGATAATGCCTAAAAAATATTCTGATCTCCCTTAGTACCCACTTCTGAATGAATAAGAGATTACCATATCATCCTAACAAGATTCATCTTTCCAACCCTATCCAAGCCTTGTCATTCCAGACTCTACCCCCTATTAGCAATGATTTCATTTGACAAGTATGTTGCATTTCATTCTACAGGATCTTCAGCCTTTGGCAAACAAACATTCACTTTCCGAGGATGGCCGAAGAGCTACTAATGGAGTGAAACCTGAAAACCCTTCAAGAGAAGAATAATGAACCCTCTTCTGTCTCCAGGGGGTAATTTAGTAGGTAGATTAGGCAACACTTGATTAAGGGTAAACCTCTCTTTTCCATAGAAATATATTGTGTTTGTACAGAGGGGCTGTATAAATTAGTGGAGGATTAGGTCACAAATCCTGAGGAAAAAGCAGAAGACGTTTCTCAGAAGAAATATGCAAGTCAGTGCATATTTGGAAAAACAAGCAATACATTATTGGGAGGAAAGAAGTAAAACTCCACATACAACAGTTTTATTTACACAATTTTGCTTGGTTTCTTGGAACATTCTAACAAATGGTTAGTTCCTGAGTCTTTTGCACAGGATGCCTTGTCACCCCTGTCAGTCTATGAGTTACTATAAAGAGTAACGACCGCAACTCAAGGCTACCAGAAACTGATTGTCAAGTACGGTTTTCCGCAACTGCCTATAGGGACCTGCTACAACAAAAGTCATTTTTGGCTCGTGGGGGATTACAGCGTAAAAGAAAAACAAATGTCAAAATAAATCCCCAAGGGCAGAAAGCATTCAGTCCTACTCATCATTGTTCTATGTCCTCAGCAGACTTGAGTATTTCTCTTCATCTGAAACCTTGAACAGAGCTTAGTAATTTTGGATGAGGCTCAGTCCACATTTCAGCAATGTGGTAGTATTTACCCACAAGCTAATGGAACTTCTCAATCTCTACCCATCAAGGTAGATCATTGTGAGACAAACTAATGATACACTCATGGTGTTTGTTTGTTTGTTTTAATCATGATGTTACCTCCATGTGAAAATTAGAATAAATATGGAATTTTTTAAAAAAAATCTGTATTAGGACAACTTTTCTAATCTTTCCATATGGTGAAAAAGATGGTTGAAATGGAGCCTCCCTAAATCACTCTACACCGTGCCTGTTACTAAACAGCCATGAAAAACTAGGAACTAAATAAACGCATTTTGACAATGATGAATATCTTAGCCCTGCTGGTCAGGTTTCTTTTAATGGCAGTACTTAGGTAAGTGTACTATAACATGTGAAATAGATCACAGTTATAGTAACAATTTTAAGCTTAAGGAATTGAAAGAGAAATGAATTTAACTCAGTGACTTGGAGAGATGAACGTATAGATAGGACACTTAAAAACTGCTGCTTAAGACATACATATCCTTCTGCAGAGAAAGAAACCTTGGGAACTTCATAATGAACTACATGTTTTGCTGAAAGCTACACATTTTTGAGGTTGACAATGTTTGTTACACTTCCTTTCCTAGCTGCATCCAACTCTAATTGGATGAGCAAAGTAAAGGAAGTCCCCATGGGAAAAAATCATGGATGTACAGAGTTACACAAATTGAAAAATGAAATTGTCTTTCTAGCTCTGTTTAGAGCTCTGCTAAAAGGATGAGAATAAATGGGAACATTCATTTGCTTTTTTAAAGTGATCACACTTGGGTTTAACCACTGGCAGAGAAGAAACTTTACCGTTCCCTGGGAACCTATAATTTGGAAACGGAAGCACACAAGAACAGACTTTAGTTTTCAGGCAATAAATTGAAGAGAATTCTGCAGACATACAACAGAAAAGGAGTATAAAATACTGGCTTATGCATTTCTTAGGATGTTAGTTCATTAACTCACTAAGTTGCTCAAGGAAAAGGCAGCCAAAGTCTACAAAGATGTCCACTGAGGTTTCAAATAGGCATATTTACTCGGCAAGCGATAGCCGGAGATTGGTGGACAGGGTGTAGGGCATCTCATTCTGCAAATGACAATTTAGAATGAATCTCCAGAAAGACACCTTACTGAAAAAATCTCCAGGTGTGCTCTATGGGGACACGCAGAAGTCCAAAACCCAATGGTCAGACATAACTAACATGTTCCATAACCTGTGTCCCAGGGAAGAGTTCTACAAAATTATACAAGAAAATTATGATCTTTCACAACCACTGTTCACACGCCACTCAATATAAAATTGACAAATGTTCCATTTTTCTTCCTTATTGCCTAAAAAGTTTTTCAGTGTTTTTTTGGAAACCTTCATTTACTGCTGTGTGTTTTCTATCTGTATTACTCATCAGTATAAAATAGCTGCACATAATTTGTTAGGCAATACTCCCAAAGCTCACTATCTTCCATGGTTAAAAGCTCATAATCAGCCTCTCTAAGAAATAGCTCTAGTAACTGAATCCCACATAGGTGAGGAACTGTGCTAGACTCTTGCACAAGCCTCATCTTATTTAACCCACCCAGGAGGTAGAGATTATAATCCCTTTTACTGATAGAAAAAATGAGGCTCTCTGCCTCCCTCATGGTCCTGAGTGGATAATGCTAAGGATCGGTATCTGAACACTAGACAGTTCAGCTCTGTGGCTCTTCCTTCCTATTCTTCTTGCTAATACTCCAAGAAAAGGCTTAAGAAATTAAATCAAGAACATTTTCTATTCCTATAGATTATGAATTATAATTTCCACTGAGAAAAAAATAATTCAAGGAGTTTTAAATAAAAATAGGACTCAGAGAAGTCACACCAAACTGCCATCTGCCCTGGGTGGGTCAAGTAGAGCTAGCTAAGGTGCATTTGTAGCCTCTCTATTTGCACCATGTGAATCTAGTACAATCAGAGCACTAGGCTATGCTGCATACCTGAAAACCAATGGTCCATTTGGCCTGCAGGCATGCTTTACCAGGGCCCTCAGAGTGTTAAAAAAATTATACCAACTTCCTAAAATTCAGAGATTTCACATAAAAATTCCCTTTTTTTTTTTTTTTTTAACTTATCATAGAACGTCAGAAGGTCTGACAATCCTAAGCCTACCTCTATGGCAGTGTCCAGGCAGAGCTGAATTACTGCCGCCATAGATGAAGCATGGGCTCTTGAGTTCCCCACAGTCCCCGCCAGTGTCTCTTATAGCTACACAATAGCCAACTACAGTTGCAATTTTGCATTATACCTAGGTTATTGGTTTTCTTATAAGAGTGTTTCTCTGAACCTTGCACCTTTTCATAGATTAAATGACCAACCCTTATTTGTTCTAACCCTTTACAAAAATCTCTTCATGGGGAAAGTGTATTTTCCCAACTCTTGACTCTGAGTTTGACTATGGGCCTTGCTCTGGCCAATGAAATGGGGTGCAAATTATAGTGCCAATTACAAGCCCAGGCCTTATGAAGTCTTGTAAGTTCTTGCTTGTTCTCTTGTGCCTATGCTACTGTCATGAGAAGAGTTTCTCCTGGGACACCGCCACCTCTTCGGCCTGGCACTCAGAATGAACATGCAGAACAGAGTTACCCCAGCTATCAACAAACCTGCAGTGAGAAGCAGCAGGGCCCAGCCAAGCCTACTCTATTGATGCCTTAAAGCCACTGTGGCAGTGGTTGGTTATATGTAATTATTGTGGCAACTGCTAAATGATATAACATTGCCAAAAATAAAAAGAAATAAATAAAAGATAGGCTGAATGAATTAGACATCATTATTCCTATACTTGTTTCTTATTTATGTTAATAGCCTGGCCCCTAAAAGCTTTTGAGTTTATAATTTCTGCCATAAAATGATAAACTTAAGATGATCAGGTTTGTGAAACATTTCTTCACCTGACTATGTATCTAGGTTTGCCTATATGGTACAGTTTTCCCAATTGCCATTATGTCCTGGTTATAACAGTCACTCTATATATTCAATTCGTCTCCAATTTTCATACCAGCTAGTTGAATCTCTTTCATCTCTCCTTTGGAGACTGATCCAACAGCTAAATCTCTACTTGAGATTTTTCTGGATATAATACCTATCTGATTGGTTGAAATGATGAAGTTAGGGAATCCAACCATTACAAAATGGTATCGTAGAAACAAATCAAATTTAGTAGGGGCCCACCCCCTAACCACCAACCAACCAACCAACCAACCAACCAACCAACCAACCAACCAAGTCAACTTATGGTTACCTGACACTAACTGATCAAGAGGAAATATTCAAAACAACAGTAATATTTAAAAATTAAGTGCCTTGGAAAGTTCTGTCTTCAGAAGGCAGTGATTACTGCATCTGAGTACATCTGCTTAACAATCCAGGAAAGTGGGAGGTTCACTCTCTATTAACCTTACCCTAAGACATTTTCATCAAAATTAATTGTGATTGCTTTTTATTGCATTTCAAATGTTATCCTTTGTTTGGGGTGGTCAGGAATGCAACTAAGCAATTCCAGACCATGCTATCTTTTATAAATAGGTCTATGAGGTAGTTATCAAGGCTCCTTATGAAAATATTGCTATACAAAAGTTCATGGGCCAAAGCAAGACATAAGTTTCCATAACGAGATGTGTCTTTAGAGGGGAAAAATGCTCTATATTGAAAAGAGAGCAACTTTGATGCTCAGAACATATCAGAGTACAATGGTATAAATACCCATGGGTATAACAGACAATACTTCTTTAATGTTTACTATTATTACAATTGTAATCATGAATACTTATTTTGAGCACTTCTTGTAGTAAGCGCAATTCTAAATTCCTCATATGTATGGACTCTTTCATCTTCACAACTCTTTGGAGTAAACGTAGTTATTATTCCCATTTACAGATGAGGAGATTAACGCTTAGGGAAGGACATTCAGCCAGAAAATGTTGAAGCTTAGAATGAAATCCACACATTCTAGCTTCAGAGTCAGTTACAGAATGATAGCAACAATGCTCACCTCACTGAAAGCTGCTACCATCATAAACTGCTCAGTTATGTTTAATGATCCGACTATCCCTTGCTCCATCCAACCTCTGTATTTTTGTTTTCAGTTTTCTTGCTTGGAGGTCCTTCCAGACTGCCCTGTCCCTCCCAGGTTAAAACTGTTCAGCTAAAATCCCAGCTGTTCCGTGAAGTCTCACAGACATCCATAGTTTTCTTGCCTTCCTCTCTTAGTTCTCCAGAACACTCATCATCTCAAGATAGTCACATCTGAGGCTTAATCCTGGCTCTGCCACTTACTGGCTGAGTGACCTTGGACAAGTTGTTTAGCCCCTAAGCCTGTTTCTTCTAACATATCAAATGCAATAATAATAGTTAATTTAACCCATGTGATGGCTGCAGTGAATATCTATGGTTTTACCTACAGCATTCTTTCCAGTTAAAGAACTAATCTTTGTTGTAGGAAGACACCTACCACTCTCAGCCCGTGTGATTTGCGTGAAATCAAATCCTTACCCCCAGGGGTGATGACATGATCCTGGCTTGGTCAATTCATGCATTCTATCAGTCCTTGAACTTATGCTAGATCTACTAAAAAGGAGCTATTCTCCCCCTAAGGTAACTGCAACTTGTAGTACATAAGAAGCTGGCTGCTGGTGGCCATCATCACCATCCCTAGTGAGGAGCCTTCTTGAGAATCAAGGTAACAAAGAGCAAAAGAGACCTAAGAGTTGGTGACAGATTTCTGATGCCATTGCTTGAACATTGTAACCCAATGAGGTCTGAAGTCCACCCCTGTGCTTTTCAGTTAATTGAGTCAACCAGTTCAATTTTTGTTTCATTCAGATTGAGTTGTGTTCTTGTTACTTGCAACTAAGAATCCCAACTAACCTGGTTGTCATGAGAATTAAATGAGATAATACTTAGCTATTTATGTTTTATATCTGTAATATAAATATATTTATATTTATAATATAATGTAGCACTGACTCAACACTTTGAAATGTGCAATAGATGGCACCTACTTTTGTCATCATTCCTCTCTATTAGTTTCTTAAAGATAGGAAGACCTATCTTTACTCCTTACTAGGATGTCATTTAATAACTTTTCTGAGCCTCTAGTTTTACCATCAATAAAATATATATGATAATAATGCCTAAATCACTGAAATTTGGGGAAGGAATAAATGAAAATATAAACCATTAAAATGTTCTGTAAAGATTATTATTATCTCAGTCCTTAGGCTACAATCTCTCGTATTGACAAATGGGGAAAGTGAGACCCATGGAAGTCCTAAAACCCCAGGTTGTGATCTGCCAAGAGCAGTGAGGATGCTGCTGTCTCATAAACTGCAGGTCCATGCTAAGGTGGAGCCAGGACTAACAGAAGACCTGATTCCGGCACTGACCTGTGTAGGTAAATTAAGCATCAATGTGAAGTGGGCTTGCTTGACACCATTAAGGCACCTGTGGGACATGGAGGAAAAAGAAACTAATTTGACTGATTCCCTTCCAGGTGCCACACTCTCTGCAAAGCATTTCCTTATATTTTCTACTCCAGAATAATTCTTTATTTCTTTTTCTTGTTCAATTTAAAAAAATGAACTGAGTACATATTGCAATTATCTAACTTCTACTATCTCCAAGGAGGAAACCTAATATATAATTGGAGAAAGACACTAATTCATAAGCAAAATTTAATGTGAACTCTAGCCAAGTAGAACTGTTTAAAGGCACACTGGAATAAATAAAGTAACTTCAAAGCAAATGACCTATTTTAGCTTGAATGTTTTATTGAGCACATGGGGAGAGCTCCTTTTCCAAAAATAGGGATGGCTAATGAGGAAAAATTGGTATTTTTCAGGCAGTCGTTCAGTTTCTAAGTTAGGGCTGTCCACTGAGAGATAACGATATCCCATGGAAAAGACAGAATAATGACCTGTCTTTGAGTCTCTGAGTTTTTAACACAACAAGTTTTGTAAAATGCCTGTGATTAGTTTAATGCAGCCTTTTCCAAATATCTTCTGTGATAATACACACGCATTTCCCTTGTACAGACCCCAAAACAAATTAAATAAAAAAGGAAGACATTTCTATGCTTTAAGCTTCTTGCCAAACACATAAACAGCCCTTACCTTTTCAGAGGAGGCAAAGGATCCAAGAGACTCTGTGCAGGGTTACTAGCCTCCACCATGATCAGTTTTTCTCTTGGCATCACTTTGAAAATGATGCTCTGTGCTCAGAAAGACCTATTGGCTTTCTAGGAGTACAAGGTTAGCGCTGAATTCAAAGCAAAGGCAAGTCTGTCACATCTGCGCATATTTTCCCACAGCAATGGTCACATTTCAGAGAGTGTCAATCTCCAGTTATTTAGATTAAAAGGAGAAGTCCAGGCTCACCTGCAAATGCTGCGAGTTGTCGGCCATGCTGTCTTCTCGCCTGCGGACTTCCTCCAATAACTGGGCATTCTTCTTCTTTTCCAACTGTTGATTGTGTTTGAGGTTGGCCACTTTCTTATTTTGATCCTTCATGTGCCTAAGAAAAGGCAGCATAGCTTGGTTAAATTCATCATATGTTATCACAGTAGAGTCAAGAAGTATTAAGTATATTATATCTTGATATGGGTTGAGGAAAACTTGGGGCCTCAGGATATTTCATTCATTCAACCATGAATATGCATTAGGCACCCACCTTGTGCCAAGAGCTACAGTGGTGAAGGAGACTGGTATACTCCACCCTCATGGAGTATCGAGTCTATTGGGGAAGACAAATGAGTAGCAAAGTGACTAATAAATAAGGAATTACAACCTGGGTTTCCTAATGTTAAAGGAAGCAAGCAGCATATGGTGAGAATGATAATGCACACGTATGGACAGGTGATGGGGTGGGGCCAGGACTTTAGACGCTATGGTCAGGGAAGGCAGGCAACACCATGGTCCAGACTCAAAGGAGTCAGCCGATGACATGTAGGCGAGAAGATCACGTGTAATTCCCAAGGCACAAAGACCCTGGCTACTTGAAGGAACTGGACGGAGGCAGTGGGGCTCACAGGAGGTGAAGGAGGGGAAGGATGGTAAGAGAGAGCACTGCAAAGGTAGGCAGGGCCTGGGGCATTAAGTGCACTATGCTAGTTGAAGGGACATTTCTTTTGCTTCTAAGTGGTGGTTTTTCTAATATTTATTATTCTTTTATTCTGAGAACATGATCCATTACCTCTGATTTTAAAATATCAATCACAGGACTCCAATCAAATGCACTGACATCATGTAGGTCAAATAGAATAACACTTTGGCTAAATAGAAGGTTAAACAAAGCCCCAATGTATGGAATAAAAGGTCTTAATGAATCTAAAGGATGCCCAAGTACAAAATCATAAAGAGAACAAGTAGGCAGAACTCTAAGGATAGAGGAGAGGTCAGAAGAAAAACAAAACAAAAACAGCAGTTACAGGCCTAACATGGACTATTTCTTCAACAGCATTTAGGAAAATATTCCACAAATTTAGGCATCCACATCCACAGCAGCTATTAGAAATCTAACCAAACTTGAGTTGCTAGGAGGGCAGCAAAGAGAGTTCCGGAGCAGCGATTCCAGGAAGAGGAGGGGTGTGGAGCAGAATCGCTTGGGACATTCCTCTTTGCCCCGAACCCTGGCATTGCTGCATCGCCCATTCTTCCTGATCCTGTGCCCTGACTGTCTAAATGTATATTGAGAATCACTGCCTTGGTGGAAAAATAAGAATGTCAAGATTGATTTTTTGCTCCCTAACCGAACAAGGATATAGCAATTCCAAAGCTTCTATCAGCCCAGGACAGGCCCTTTGTCAGTTCCTTAGAAAACAAGGTCAGTGCTCAGTGATGGGCCAGGAGTGAGAGGTCAGTGTGAGTGGTGTCATCAGTTAATTAGAACACATTTTCATAAGGAAATACATTTTATTACTTCGAATAATAAAATGTAATATCCAAATGTATTACTTTGAAATGCACCATGAAAGAGAGTCAATTGCTAATTTAATTCTGAGGACCAGGGACATATTAAATAGATTATTATTACAAATATTATTTGCATATTTGAAGAACCCCCACAAAATTCTTTGCAGCAGTCTGAACATAAAGACCTTTTCTTCAGGGACACTGAAATGAGAAATTTTCCCTCTACCCTAAAAGAAAAAAACAACAACAACTCCAAATCCATGTGCCCTTGAAAGCTTTCCTGCATGGAGAAACCGGCTAAGAAAAATGGGGAAGTCCCATTTGCACACTGGGATGAAGGCCCATCTTCAGCGTTCTCCAATCACTCCTTCAAATACTGGCTTACAATCAGCGGTTTTAAAAGGTAAGTTGTGTTTTGAGAGGTACTGCTTAGGATTTTAGTCAATTAGATAGAAAGCATTAGGATGTCTTGGTACATGAGAGCATCAATAGTACCTCTAAAGGGTGCATGCTCCCCTGTGGGGTCGCCACAGTTTCCAAATGCATTCCTAGCAGCAGAACCCTTTCTTCCAATAAAAATTTACAACAAAGCTAAAAGATAACAGCAATATTTCTGGCTGAGTCAGGAAGGAGGCAAGCACTGGGGTGGGGGTAAGGAACAGGTGAGCAGAGCCTGGCCTGCTAGACCAGCCTCTCAGGTGTCCCTCGGAGGAAGCCCTAGGGCTACAGCAAGCGAGGTTGAAACTAGAAAAGGGAGAGGGAGAGATGCAAGGAAGATGTTGAGAAATTTTTAAAAACCAGATTTCTTCAAGAAGAGACAATGCTCCCCAGAAGTGCAATACACACTTGTTGAAGCAATGACTAGAGTGAATTTCCTAATAACACCTTCAATATTCCCAAGAATAAAATCTGCGACCATCAGTCCCCACATTTTTCCTCACCCCAGAAGCAAACCCACACTAAATAAATCAATGTAAAACCTGGTATTGCTCTCACTTGTCCATAAACTCTGGAAGGTAGGGTCCCTGGGGTGCAGACTGCAAAGCCTGCTCACCATGCCACTTCAAAAGAAAAGTGTCGCTGATGCTACTTCCCGAATCCCCAATTCCCCAGGCAGTACCTAGGCTCTGCCGGAGACTAACCTGCTCCATGCTCCGGAAAAAAAAATTCAGTGAATTGTATCTCCAAGGCAACACCTTAAAAATATATTAAAATGCAGAAGAAAATAAAAACTAAATAAAAGATAAAAGCAATTATGAGGGTAGGTGGAAAACACAGTGGTAGGGTCAGTTTTCAATGTTTGACTTAAATTGATTCCTGTTCCTTAAAAGAGCAGTTTCAGAAAGCAAGTCATATTGGTTTTCAAAATTTAGCCACCATGAAGAAATGTGGATTAAATAATAAATTTCCAACAGGTATCAAGGTCAGGATGAGGACCACATTAAGGCTGAATGTCAGAGAGAACAAAACCCTGCTGTTTCCAGTAGAATAATCTGCAAGATCAAAATTACAGTGTTCCCTAATTTACTGGTGCAAGGGCAGAACCTTTGACTCTCAGGGATTACATAGATGGTAGTCCTTGAGAGGAAATGCATCTGTTTCTCCAAGAGCCTGTATAGTACATTTGCATATAAAGGAGAAAATCAAAACCTCCCCTTTCTAAAATCTCAGCAAAATCAAGAAGGTATTTTTCACTCATCGGCTCAAAAACCTTCCAAGGTAGATAATATCTGTTGCTGGAGATGTGGTCAGGAGGAGTGTAAGTGACAAAGCATTTTTGGAAACCAATTTGGCAGTATCCACCAAAGTGTACAGACTTTTAGCCCAAAAAAATAATCTTTTAGGAAAGAAGCCTACAAAAATACTTGCAAAGGTGCACAAATATACATGCACAAAAAAAATCCCTTACAGCACCATGAAAGTAAAATTTTTAAAACTGCCTAATTGTCCCTCAGGAGGAAACTGGCTGAAGAAATTATCTACATTCACACAATGAAATCCTAGGCTGGCTAAAAAGCTTCCAGTAAAACTGACATACTGGCTTGGACAAACTTCAAGACATCTTGTTAACTGAAAAAGAATGCAGGTAGCCGAATAATGCATATAATCTGATCTTCTATATGCTAATATTTTAAAAGTCTATTTGGATGTTTATATACATACATTATGTAAATTGAAACTCTTGAAAGTCCTGTACCAGTCTGGAAGCAATGGTTACCACCAAGGAAGAGAACAGTTTGGGGAAAGAAGGGTAAACTTTCATATTTTACTATACATACTTGCGTGTGTTTTAACTGCATAATTCAATAATTTGACCAATCAAATATAGAGTATTTCTACCACCCAGACTCATGTCCCTTCCCAGTTTTGCCCCTGAACATACCTGCCCAGAAATAACTAGCTTAAGTTTTATCTATATGGATACATTCTGCTTTTTCTTCAACTTCATGTACATGCAATCAATACAATATATATCTTTTGTGTCTGACTTCTTTCTCTCAGCATAAGGTTTTGAGATACATTTATATTGTTGTGTGTACTGGTAGTTCACTCCTTTTCATTACTGAGTAGTATTCCATTACATGAACATACTGATTAGCTATTCCCTTGTTGAAGGGTATTTAGGTTTTTTGCTATTAAGGATAGAGTTGCAATGAATGTTCTTGTACCAGTCTTTTGGTATATATACACTTCCACTTCTCTTGGGTAAATAACTAGATGCATGCTGAACTGGACATGTAAAATGGTGCATCCCCCATGGAAAACTATTTCTGGATTATTTGTATCTTTCAGAAGCAGCTGCAGAGCGTGCAGTGGTTAGAAGGGTAGCACAAACTCTGGAGCCAGAGTGACTATGCTTACCTCAGAGTTCATCCCTTTCTAGGCTGTGTGTCCTGGAGCAAGTTTTTTAACCTCTCGGTGCCTACACTTCTTCATGTTTAAAATGGGGCTAATGATTGTATCTAATTAACAGGATTATCGTGAAAAGCTGATGCGTTAGTACTGGAAAAATGCTCAGAAGAGAACCCAGCTCATGGTTCACTCTATTTCACCCTGACTTTATGATACAAATGCACTCAGGTCGTCTGCGGTATGGGGGACACATATTTAGCATTTTGTGTCCTGCACCAGAACAGGAGGTATCCCAAATACCTGAAGCAGCAGACTTTTGGAACACATTATTAAACCATTTTTGTCATACATTTAGCTTCCACTTGGGCTTTCCTTAATAATAAGATGAGTTACATTCCTGGAAGGTTACCCTAATGGAAGCATTGCAGGAAGGTCACAAAAGGCATGGGGAAGTGAGCTGGGTTCCTGGAGGACTGCACAAGTAGACAGGCCACACACACACAATGGCAGCTGACAACGTGCATTACATGCAGAATTTCCAATAATAAAAGCTTTTAGTTTTAACTAATGAGATGATCCAATTTTTTTCAAGCTTGTAAATACCATTCAGTACTTCAGCCTAGCTATAAATTTTAGAAAGCTATCATAAATATTCTAAAGATATTTTTATAGCAAGTACAAATGTGCTAAATGTTACAAGCATGATAGTCCTTCCTGGAAGAGAAAGGGTCTGGCCTGCTGTGGCTACTTGAACCCAGCTCTCCTTCCAGCAAAAAGCAAGAAGCAGGGCCTCCCCCTCAACTCTTATCTCATCCCACTCTCCCCAGCCCCACTGGCCTTCCATCTGCACCCAGGACATACAGAGTCCTACTGTCCTCAGGGCCTCTGCACACTCTGCTTCCTTTTCTAGACCGACCTCACCCTCACTCCACCCTCTTCATCACAGCCAACCTCTGCTCTCACCATAAACGTGATGTCCTCTGGGAGGCCTTCTTGATCTACCTGGAAAATTGGTGCCTCCGTTATAAACTCCCAAATCATGCTATGCTTGTCTCCCCTAGAACATGTCCCACTTCTGATTGTTTCCTGTCTTCCTTGTTCTATTCTATGTGCCCTCTGGCCAGCAACTCCATCTGTCTTGTTCTCCACTCTGAGGGCTGAGCACAATGCCTAGCCCATTTTCATCAACAAATTTCTGCTGGATTGAATTTATTTCTGAAAGCTGTTCCCTCTTTGGTCAAACGATAAAACCACTAATGTTTTCCATGTGCTCTGTGTATGCCCTCAAAATTATTTAACAATACGTATCTAAGGATTTACATGAATCAAGACTGTTCTCTTCCATTGGTTTTTAGAAAGGCACTTTCTATAAAGAGGAATTCAATCCTGTATAGTGAATACCAGCAGACTGACAATGAAATGGTATGCAAAGAAAAAAAAATGGATGAGGAATATAAATGAATATTATTCTCTGGTGCTAATAGGATAACCTAGAGTTCTCATTCCCATAAAAGTCATATTTAAAATGAAACTGAAAATCCAAGAGGTTGTCTCTTGGAAGAAGTGAGCTCAGTATCCCTTTCCTAATTTAATGTGCTTCAATAAACAGTTTTTTAAAAAAACACACAAAAACTACACAGTTTAGAGCAGACTGATGGCCTCTTCTCCTTTATGCTGCTGAGAAAGGTTTTCCAAAGTCTAGAAACAGGGGTGAGCAAACCTTTTAAAATAAAGTGCCAGAGAATAAATATCTTAGGCTTTGCAGGATGTAAGGTATCTGCTGCAACACCCAACTTTACTGTTGGTGCATAAAAGCAGCAACAAACAATACATAAGGGGGTATGGCTGTGTTCCAATAAAACATTATTTACAAGGAAAAGTGTCAGGGCCAGATTAGCCCCTTCAGAGTTTGCCAAACCCTGTTCTAGAACATTGCCATGCCACAATAATAATCATAGTCCCAATGATGATATGGCTCACTCTGTGTCATCATGCAATGTGCTCTAACCACTTTACATATATTAACTCAATCCTCTTAACAACATTATTTGATAGGTCCTATTTAATTATCCATTTACAGGTGAGGAAACTGCTCATAGCCACAAAGCTATAGCCAGGATTCACAGCCAGTCTGGCTGCAGAGACCACTCGCCTCTGCCCCTGTGCTTTGCCAGCCATCCACGGAGAATGTTGCAGAGTTCCTTCCCTCCGCTGTCCTACTCTCTCTTCTCCCAAACAGCCTTAGAAAGTTCTAGAGGGCAGAAACAGAAATTCTCAGAATGCAAATTCTGTTCTGCAGTCCAGCCACCTCAAGGAATGCCATAGAAACATCACAGGATGGACAGCTACTTAGTTGACTATCAGAGAAGTAGAAAGAAGTGAGGTAATTGCCTGAGAATATTAGCTTTCTGCTGAAGGAGCATTGAAATGGAAGGTGGGAGTTTAACATCTTCAAAGTTCCTGGTGCCAGCAAGGGTTACTGAAATGAGGATCCAGCTATGAAAGAGAACGCAAAACTGACAAGAATGCTGTGCAATTTCCCAATTAACTTCCATTTTCTGAATCTGATAACCTTACATGAGTACTTTTCAAACAAACTACGAGGCTTTATGGATGAATCTACCTCCACGAGCAGAAATGTTTAGTGTGGGAAGTGGATGTGGCTCAAGTGATAGGGCTTCTGCCTACCATATGGGAGGACCTGGGTTCGCTCCCAGGGGCCTCCTAGTGAAAAAGAAGAAAAGAAAGCATGCCTGCACAGTGAGCTAGTGCCTGTGTGGGGAGCCAGTGCCTGCGCAGTGAGCCAAGTGCCTGCGCAGCAAGCCGAGTGCCCATGCAGTTAGCCAGTGCCTGCACAAGTGAGTCACACAGCAAGATGATGATGCAACGAAAGAGAGACAAAGGGGAGAGTCAAGGTGAAGCACAGTAGGAACCAGAAACTGAGGTGGCACAGCTGACAGGGAACCTCTCGCCACAGGAGAGGTCCCTAGGATCAAATCCTGGTGAATCCTAAGAAGAAAAAGTGAAAAAGAGAAGACAAAAAGAAATAAGTACAGAAGATCACACAGCGAATGGACAGCAAAAACAGCATGGCAGGGAGAGGGGGAAAATAAATCTTTCAAAAAAAAAAAATGAAATGTTTACTGTATTTTATGTCCAGGAACTTCATTGAATCATAAAGAGTTTGGTTCTTCTTCTTGCCCAAACAGATTTAATCAAAGACAAAGAGTTGGGAGATGATAAAATAAATTAAAATAAAGAATAGAAGCTCAAAAAAGCAAAATAAAGGGGAAAATAAAGAAAGACAAAGGGGCAAGGGCAAAAACAAATATCAAGAAACAGATCTTAAAACAGAACTTGCAGGGTCACGTGGGCAAACCCAGATGGGGCCAATACACACGATTACAAGCCCTGCACTGTTCCCACCTCATATCTTCCCGTTGCACATCATTTATTCCTTTGCAAATTAAAATACGGAATTTGAATGCTTTAAAAATAAAACATTCATGCAATTGCCACAATTCTGTAGAGTCCTGTACGTTTCTAAAAGCCTACAACTCCACTGCTAGAAATAGGTACATTAGGGCCAATTTGGTAGGGTGTCAGTAGAATGCACAATTTGGGTTAATATAAAAACATATGGAAACTGTGAAAATTGACCTCCAGGGGGCTAATATTGGAGGAAACCAACAATTCTGTAGTCTGGCCAGAGGTTGGGGGCAACTTGTCCAGACATATAGCCGAAGCAACCTAGCAGCACAACGGGCATTCGTGTATCCAAGACCTATTTTTATTGCATCCAATCTGGAATTGGGCTGTAGCACCCCAGATGTAAAATAAAGCAAAAGGGTAAGAAGATAAAAATCTTATGTGCTGGTTTTCCAAATTACAGTACAGAAATGTGTCAGAGTTTATTTTATATCCTATCAAAAATCAATTTTAAAATATTAAATAATAAAAACAAGCTGTTTTTAGATGACATATTATGTGCCCTCTGCACAGCACTATAAAGGTATAATTTCAGTTAGACAACACAACATCCTTACATGGAGGGCATTTTTATCCCCATTTTACAGATGAAGAAACTGAGGCTTAGAGAGGTTAAACAGTTAATAAGCAGAGGATCCAGAATTTGAACCATCACCTTCTATGATACCCACACTCATGGCGGTATCTATTATGCTATATAAAAATAATATTAATATACATTATTATGAGATCTTTGCAAAAAAAATGAATGGAGTATACTAAACAGACCTAGACATTTCTTTTTGAGAGTTAAAGTCCTTTTTTTCTCTCTAAAAGGGAGACAACACATCAGCAAGTTACACTTACTTTAGGATCTGGTACATCTGAGGTATGGCTTATCAGATCATCCAGGCGATAATTTGGACAAATGCTATATCATTAATAGTTTTCTATTGCTGCATAATGAATTACCACAAAATTAGCAGATTAAACCAACACACATTTATTATCTCACAGCTGCTGTGGGTCAGGAGCCTCTGTACAGGTTAGTTGTCAAGGTCTCACCAAGCCAACATCATCAAGATGCCATCCAGGCTACCTTTCTCATCTGTAGGATTAACAGGGGGAAGAATGGGCCTCCAATCTCATTCAGGTTGTTAGCAGAATTCCTTTCCTTGCAGGAGTATGATAAAGGTTCCTGGCTTTGTGCTGGCTATGCTGGAGACTGCCTTCAGGTCCCAGAGGCCACCTGCAGCTCCTTGCTATGTGGTTCTTTCCATGGGCAGTTCACAACAAAGCTGTTCACTTCTTCAAGACCAATCAGAAAATCTTTCTCCATGGTATGCTCAGAGTAATCACGGGATTACCTTTGCCATATGCTATTGGCTAGAAGCAAGTCACAGATCCTGCCCAAATTCAGGGGGAGAGAATTATGCAAGGGCATGAAAACCAGGGGATGGAGATCACGGAGACAAATTCCGCCTACCACAAGTACTGTCCAATTGAATTTGGAGCAATTATGGAAAGTTCTACCTCTGTGCTGTCCAATATGGTAGCCGTTAGCCACATATGGCTGCTGAACATGTGAACTGTAACTGGTGTGACTGTGCAACTGATTTTTAAAATTTTAATCTTAATTAACTTAAGCTTAAACAGCCACATGTGGCTAGTGGCTACCATATGGAATAGCACAGATTTGCAGATGTGGGTTAATTTGAAAGTGCCCCTTTTCTCACCGCTGCCATAGAAAATTTTGCCTGGAGAAGGCTGATTTCCTGGGACTCTCTCCACCGTACGTGTGGTGAAGAAGAAACTAAATGTCCTTCTTCAGCTTCTGACAGGCTCCTGGGACATGAAGACCAAATGGAAAAACGGGGAATGACAACCAAGGATTTAACTGCAAAGCAACCCCTATAGTCTTGACCAGACTGCTTTGGTAAAATGTTAACTATTTGGTTCAAACTGGGGGGCAGTGAGAAGAGAATTCGATATGCATGAGAAAAGAAATGACTATATATCAAATTAAAGGACTGTTCATCTCATCAGGTTTGCTATAGGTTATTTTTTAGAATATACATACTTTGTAAACTTTTATTTTGTTTGTTTTGTTCTTTCTAAATACTTGCCAATCTTTTACTGTAAAATTCAAACTGTTTTTAGGGATTATTTACCCTAATATCTACCTAGCAGACTGAGCTTAGCCCTGAGCTTCTTCCAAACCATTTTCACCAATGTAACCTAAAGCATTTGGAAGGCCTAACTTACCGCCGAGGGGTTTGGTAATTTATGCATCCTTATACTTTCCCAAGTATTTATCCCCCTGAAAGCATGCTGCAAAAATAAATGCTTGTTCTCATCACTTTTTCTTCACATAACTCAGACTTCTTCTAACTCTTAGTCTAATGTGAATGAGTAAAACAGAGTGAGTGGTGGGTGGTGGATAAAGTGAAAAATCAATGAAGGATAACAAAAGTGGTTGGATGATCAGCAAAGAGGCCATAAACCACTTCCCCCCAATTATGTGAGAAGACAGAACAAACTGCTTCCTCACACAATTATCTCAACACAACTGACCATGTCCAAAACCCATGCCTGCAATGCTACCTGTTTTGGTTTCACTGCATGACATGTTTTCCTAATTCAGCTGTTTCCAAATAGAATTCTGGCAGCACTAGTTCTGAGGCATGTTAATAACTGCTAGGGAGAAAAAAAAAGGAGTGGCTCAGAATTAGACTCAAAATAAAAAGTTTTGAGAGCACAGACAAAATACAAATAGATTGCTTACACTGCAGAACTTCCGGGGCCTTTAATACTGTAATGTGCATTGTTAATTTCCAAGGACAGACAAAGTAGGATGGTATATGTTTATTAGACTTACTTGACCAAAACCTTTTTTCCCCAGGATCATCCCACTGAATTATTGCTCTGAGGTATAAGTCTGAGGCATTCATCAGGGACTCCCAAATTTTAGACACATTAGATAGTTTAGATACATTAAGCACATCACCTCAATGATTTTGCAATACCCATGTACCTATCTAAATATTTTCCTTTAAATATTTTTATCTTTACTTGCTTATTAACCTTAGATTACTCCTAAGCAAGCATCAGTGAAATAATGTTTAATCTGCAAATTATGAATTTTCCAGTACACAAATGCATAGTTAATAAAATCTATAAATGTTTATCTGTACCACCTAAACCCACTGTAATTTTTAAACACATAACTAACAAAATGGAAAAAAAAAAATGTGTCATTGTTACCGCTAAGTCTATGGATATAAATGATAGCAACAGCACTTAAGAACAGGAAAGAACAAGAGACAAGTTCACATCTTCCACCCATGGATAAGATTACTAAGTGATTGACACACACTCACTCAGCTGATTTGAGATGGAGAGAGATGAGCTTTATTCTCCCTCAGAGGAAAATCAGCCCTCACTGATCCCCGTTCTGTTGGAAGCAAGAACAGTGCCTTTCCTTTGACCAAAAGTGGTGTCATCAGGCCATCCAGGTGGCTCAGCCTCTACAGGCCCCACAGAGACAAAGTGCAGGGCAAGCTCAAAAGCAGAACTCGGGGACTGACCACGTGGGTTCAGGCCCAGATCAACCACTTCTTCACTGAAGGAACGAACACAAGTGACCTAATTTCTCTGTGTCAACTTCCTTATCCATCAAGCAGGCATGAAAATAGTGAAGTAATTCCTACATCAAAGGAGAAATAAATGAGATAATGCCTGAAGGGGAGTGCCTGGTATATAGTAAGGGATACATCAATACCATCTTATTGAAACGTCAGTGGTAAGGAAATAAATAACGATGATGGTGACAGTGGCCCCTCTCCTCCTGCACCCAGGCCTGGCCACTCTGGGGGACGGACACCTAGTTTTACTGAGACTGTGTGCCGGACAGAGCTGTTGGAAAGAAGGCTGCCATCCTCGCAACCCCGTGCCCCAGGACTTACAAAGCACGGTGAGGAAGGCACCAATCTGGGTTATCCCAGCTCCGCGGTTACAGGCTGAGCCCTTGCGGGAGGCTGCGTGGCAGGGTAACCAAGGACGTGCTTCTGGAGCTGGTTCTGTCCCAGACACCTGCCTGGCTGTGTGGCCTCCATTCTGGGCCCCAGTCTAAGTTGCTTTAAGGGCAGTAAAGACTTAAAGGTGTGCCATGTGCGCTTCTGAGTTCGTACAGCAGGACTCGGCTCTATGGCCTGAGTTATCATCACTCCCAACCCCTTCCCAATCACAAGACTCACCTGGGCAGCTCCTGTTCATTAACCTGCTTGGGAATGAGCGCCCCATTCTCTCAAATGCCCCTGAAGAAAGATCTTCTACTTGGTAATGGTTACTGTGCCCCAATCAGAGGCTCCCAAGAGCTGGCCTAGGCCTCTGCCCATCTCATGAAGGTTCCTCTCCAGCTTCCCCCGAAGCCCACCAGCAGCTTCCTGACCCCAAGAACAGCAGGCTTCCCACACCTGGGTGCAGGCTACTCCCTCGAGGGATGCCATCTCCCACCCTACAGGTGAGATAGGATGCAGGAAACCCTGGGGGCCCACGGGTTTTCAAGGGCTTTCCACTTTCCACCTGGACGAAAGCACCCCTAGAGCTCCCAGGGGCAGGGTGGCCCAACTTTGAGGCTTGCGGACCCATCTAGAAACCACACAGCAGCCACTAGGACCCCCAATCCCAGTTCATAAAGCGCACACACTGTAGTACATAGCATTTTATCAGCATCATCCTGGGCTGAGCAATGTACCATGTTATCAATATGTGCAGTGCCTCATTTCATCCGCATGATCTCCATTTTATGGACCAGAAAAATGAGGATAAGCAGCTTGCTTAGAGGGCTCATCCATCTTGAAGGAGGCAGAGCTGGGTTCCCATTCCCATCTGTTAGATTCCAAAACCCCTGTACTTTTTCCCAACCTTAGAGTGAGAATCTCAGATTGACGGCGTGTGCTAATTTCCCATTAGCAGAGCTAATCATGAATTCTCCCACTAAAAAGTTCCATTTATCTGGCTGTGAGATTGTTTTCCCAAAGCTGTGTCACTGTCAACCCCCACCGGCTATTCTAAGTACATTCTCTTCTTCTCACCACAGCAAACACAACAAATAACTAATTTTTCACATGGAGGCTAAGAATGCATACATATGTACACATATATAACATATAATATGATATAATAAATAATATAATGTATTATAATACAAAAACTGTATCAGATGATTTGATAGGCGATATATTTCATACCCCCACACAGTGCCTAGAGGATATCTCTCCTTCAGGCAAAGGCTCTGCCCATTGTCTAAGACAGATGCCCTGGGAGACCAAAAACTATCTGAGACTCCATGCAGACAGACAGACAGGAGAAAGCCTGTTCTAACATTCCTCACTCGGCATCCAAGGAAACCATTCTACCCAGTGAATGGCTGAGGTCTGGGTAAATAAAGTTGTAGAAAGCACCTACAGGATAATATGTATTCAATACAGCAGTAGCATAATTTAAAAAGAGAAATAATTTTAAAGCACAATGTATAGACTGATTTTTCAACATCAGTTCATTCTTTTACTCATGAGAAAAACACCATCAATATTAATTAGAGGAAGAGGAAAAATATTTGAGTAACATTCAAAATAAAGCAGAGAAAATGAATTCATTTGCAAAAAGTGGTTGTTTTCCGACTCTTAACAGTGTCACTCCCAACCTCTATTTCTTAGTCTATGAAGTAAATCTGATGACTATTAAGTGTATTTTCTGGTCTAGATCCTAATTTTTTTCTTGTTGCGCCTTAGAAAATAAGAATTCTTCATCCAAAAAAAAAAAAAAAAGAGTTCAGAATCAAAAAACATTTTCCCCTTTTCCAACTGAAGAAACTGAAATTCCCTATAAAATCGACATATTCAAAAGTCCCACCAAAGAGGAAAGGAAGAGTCTATAAGAAAATAATGTGTCAAATTCTTAATAACTCTTTATAGCAAATTGAACTCAAAAGCAGAAGTCCCATACTGCTTTTATTTTTAATTAATTTATTTTTATTTGTGCTTTCTTAAGGAAAAAAAAAAGAAGCATTAAAAATTGGATCTTCTAGAAAACGAAGCTATTAATTTATGTTCTGAATGCAGAAGTGAAAGGATAAGGAACTACGGCTTCCCTGGCTGTTGGTGTTTACTTTCTATGTTGTTGTTAAGCAAAAACTGATTTGAACAAAGTCCTAGCAACACCTGAGAATATGACAGTTTTTAAAAAATCATAAGTTTCTCACTGACTGAACTGTTGGGAGTAGAATATTTTATGATACAGATTTACAAATCTCAATGAACAGAAAGCATTTCCTGGGCAATTAATCAAGGGGAACTTTTATGTAAAAACACATCTCGATTGAGCTATTCATAAATGATCCCACAAGCTGCAATGACTAATTATAAGCCTCAGACCTGTGTGCTGAAATGCTTTTCTTCAGGCCATTAAAAATACCATGACAACATACAAATTCAGCAAGAAGAATAAACTGCGGGAAGTTACAATTACAGAAAGGAATTATTCAAAGTATGTGACCTTTGCATGAAAATGATGCACGTTTATTTGATACTACAGACTCTCCTCTATTTTTCCCCTTTGATAGGTCTGTGTAATTCCCACTAACAATAACGAGAGATATGTACTAAAAATGAATAGCTGCTAACTCTGGCCATCTGTGCATTCCTGGTACAAATAAAATTGAATGTCATCACTACCCTATTGGATTTCTCAGTAATGCTCTTTGCTGATAAGAACTTAAAAAAAAATACTGATGGCTTTTTTCCCCCCTTTTTCTTACTCATACAAAGCATACCACATAAAGGGGTCTATTCTACTCTGAATCCAGGCAGCCACTGAGAGGTGGGGGTGAGATAAATCCCTGCTTATCAAGATAACTTGTTTCCCCACTCGGTATAAATGGAGACAAAGTATACCCAGACTCGAATGATTAAAATGGCCAAATTCTTAGCAGGTTAACTCATTACTTTTCATCCTTCTCTTGCCAGCCCTGAAAGCTAAGTAGCTGTCGTAACAGCCTGCAGCAATCACTTCCAAACAACTCTCTTGCCCTACAGTTATGCTAAAACAGAGTTAATTCATTTCTCCTTTATGAATTACTGGCTGTCAAGAATTTGAGAAAGGTCCCAGGCTTTAATGGAGACCTTTGAAAAGAGAGACCATGTGCTGGAGAATCCAAGGAATAGTATGCCGGAGAGCCAGAAAAGCTGGAAGACTGGTAAGCCACTGGTCAAGTCTTGACCCCCACTTCCCCCAAAAATGGTGGAAGAGAGGCCACAAGGCCATCACAGCAAAGTGTGTCTTCAGGGAGAACTGGGAATTCCCAGTGCAGCACCACACAGCCATGTGCAGTCTTAACTTCACTTCCCTGAGCAGTCAGTCAATCCTTAGCCAGCCCAACTTTTAAAGGCCCCGTTCATCCACCCTTCTCCAGGCTGTGTTAAGTCTTGTTACCAAAACCAAGGGTCTAATTACCAAGTAGATCACTTCTTCCCCCTTAGCTGTATGGAAGACTGGGTACTTGGGATCCTCTCTCTCCTTTGATCGTCAGATTCACTTTTATATGATATAAGATGACAGAACTGCTAAGAATATTTACTAGCTTGGCTAATAACTAAAGAAAAAAGTAGTAATCACAGCTCTCTGGAGAGGCTTTTAAAATTCATTTTATGGTACTATAAAATGAGGCCATACCCCTGAGAATTTAAACGGCAAATTATTTGGTTGGAAGTGGTTCAAATTTTTAAGTTCAATCACATCAATAGATATAAAAGCTGAGCAAATATTTAAGGTAAGGGTCCCATTTCAGACATAGCTAAGAAAGGACCGAAAAAAAAAAAAAAAGCATAGACATTTATTGGATATAAGTGACCATGTATGTTTGTTAGAGTGTTTATGTTTGTAGTCAAGATTACCCTTTGAAAAAGGTCTTGAGATTTGATGAACTGTTTCCTGATCCACTTCATGCCACACTCAAGCTAGGGCCAATGAAAAACTCTCAGCTGGTAATTTATTTAAATTTTAAATAAATAGAACTTATTTAAAATTTAAAATTAAATTAAACATATTTTAATTGCATATAATAGTATAAATTTACTTACTTTTCCTGGGAGCATAAGTTTTTAAGGTATAACCCTTCTAACTTACATATAAAATAATAACTGTGCCATAGACAGGAATTTTTAAAATAAATACAACAAATACAAGTGTAAAATTAGTACCATACAAGAGAATATAAGAAATCATGTATCTGACAAGGGTCTGGTATCCAGGATAGATCAGTAACGCTTACAACTCAACAATAAAGAGACAACCCAATTTTGAAAAGGAGCAAAGTCCTTGAATAGACATTTCTACAAAGAAGATATATAAATAGCCAATAAGCACATGAGATGATGCTCAATATTACCATTCATGAGGGAAATGCAAATCAACACCACTATGAGATATCACAAAATACTCATTAGGATGGCTGAAATAAAAAAGATGACAATAACAAGTGTTGACATGGATGTAGAGAAATTGGAACAATTGCACATTGCTGGTGGAAATGAAAAATAATGTTGCAATCGTGGAAAACAGCTTGGCCATTTCTTAAAAAGTCAAGCAAAGAGTCACTATATGAACTGACAATTCCACTCCTACCTAGGTGAAAAGAATGATCCACCCAAGAGAAATGAAAACATATGTTCACGCAAAAACTTGTATACCAATATTCATGACAGCCAAAAAGTGGAAATAATCCAGATGTCTATCAACAGGTGAATGGATAAATAAATGTGGTATATCCATCCAATGGAATATTATGCAGCAATTAAAAGGAAGTACTGGTAATTGTTACAACATGGATGAACCATAAAAATTGTATGCTAAGCGAATGTGGCCAGTGACAGAAAGATACATCATATGATCACATTTATACAAAATGTATAGAATAGGCAAATCCACAGAGAGAAAGTAGATTAATGGTTGTAAGGGGCTGGGGGAGGGAGTAGAGAATGAGAGGTGACTAATAATGGATACAAAGTTTCTTTATGAGGTTATGAAAATTTTCTGGAGTTAAATAGATGTGATGGTTGTACAAACTTGAGACTATACTTAAAAAAAAACCTAATTGCACGTTTTAATAGGGTTAATTTTATGGTATGTAAATTAAACAGCTCAATAAAACAATTGTATATGCTAATCATGAAAAATTAAATTATACAGAAGCATTTATAAAAGGAAAATTAATATTTTCCTCCCCCTGCCCTAATGACCACTCCCACTGTTAACGGTTTTTCAGTCAATCATTATGTAAAGGATCTGAAAGATCTATAAGTTCTTGAATTTTCAAATGCCTGTTGAACAACTCTTTCTGGATGTCCCACAGGCATTTTCAATATATTCAATACTAAATTCTCAATTGTTCCTTCTCTAGAGTTCCAAATCACCCTACTACTTCTGCAGTTTCAACTCCTTCCTAACTCTTCACACACAATGGATCACCATGTTCTGCCATTTTAATTTAAAATGTCTATCAAAATAATTACCTCCTCTCTATTTTATTGCCATCATCTTACCTAATGCCTTTGTTTCCGCCCCCCCCCCAGTTGCTGAAATAGCTCCCACATGGCCTCTATCTGTCCTTCCATCCATCAATCTACCCACCCTCCCATCCATCCATTCAACAAATATTTAGAGTACTAAGCATGTGCCAGGCACTGAGGTGATGAAGGTAAAGAGGTAACCATCTTTATATCATCAGACAGTTCAAAGTGTAGTAGAAGAGAGAAACATAGCTGACAAATTATAACAAGATGATTTTACACCACCATTAAGTTCTGTTAGAATATCAGGCAGAATATCAGAATATCAGATTTTTGGGAGGAATCAGAGGATGACTGGGGCTTCAAGGATGAGTAGATATTTGCAGATAAAAAGGAAGGAAAGGGGCATTTGGGTAATGGGGATACTATGCTCAAAATTAGAGACTGAGAAAGGTCTACCACATTCAGGGAATGAGAAAAAATATAGTAAAGCAAACATCATATGGAAAATAGTGGGGGGGAGTGATAGGGGGTTTTGTATACATTGAAGTTTAAAGGTCAGCCTTGAAAGCAACTCAGGGACAGAGTGTGTAAGGCTTCATAAGCCAGAAGGTAGAGTCTGAATTTTGCCTAGTGTGCCAGAAGAAAGAAAGAAGGGCTTTAAGGCACAGGGTGTACGTCACTGATTTTATCTGAAATAGAAGATGTACACTGTGACTTTCTAGAGTCTGCTGGAATAGTCCAAGCAACCAAGAGGAATAAGAGCACTGAGGATGGCAAAGGGAAATGAGGGAAATGGAATTGGTTGGGTAGACACAGTGAGGGATGAGTCTCAGACCACATGGAGGTTTCTATCCTCCAAGTAGATGTTGTGCCAGTCCCAAGACTGAGTGTCAGATATATGCAGTAGTGGGAAGATGGGTGAGGGAAAGGACAATGAGTCCAATTTTGGTTGTGTCAGAAATATGAGTGTGAGGCAGATTAACTTTTCTAAACACAATTTGATTAATGGTCTAAATACTGATTTTAAGAGAGGGAGTGAAGAAATGATGTCATTCACTTTTTTAAAAAATCCTTTTATGAGTCTCCACTGCCTTCAGAACAACTTTTTAAAGTGTCTTTATTATGGCTTGCTTAGGAGTATCCACATACGCCATGACAGAAGTCAAGAGCAAGGGATCATGAGATACCCTGGGTTCAAGTCCAGAGTAGCCTTGTGCAAGTTGCCAGTAACCTCAGTTTGCTCGCTGAGACTCAGTTTGCTCTTCTTCATGTTGTAAATTAACACTGTCCTTCTTACAGGATTGCTGTTGTGGGGATCTAAAAAATACTGCACATCAGTGTTTCATACAGAGCCTGGCAAATATGTGCTCAATGAATGATAGCAAGGTTTTCCAAGAAAAGCACTTAGTATTATCTTTCCCCCAAATCATGTTAAAAATATAAAGTCTTTGGAAAGTCCTCATGTGCTTTTAAATTTTGCAAAACTCAATTGATTTCATGATAAAACCAACCTACAAATAGCATGTAAAATGTAGAGAAGCTGAGGAAAGTTATGTTGCTTACTTAACCCAAAACATCTTAATTTTAGAGGACTAAACAAAAATAAATGTCTACCAGAAATGAGGAAATAACTGAACCAAACAAACAAAAAAACAGAATAGAAATCCCAATCTCCTGAGGAGCCATGAGAACTGAGAAGCAAACACAGATCCTTTCTATCAGACACACAGAAAAAGTCATTAAACATAAAGGCTGAAGTTCAAAAAACAAACAAGCAGAAAAAAAGAAAAACACCCAAGCTCTGTAGGAGAAGGACCCTGCATTTTGATGGCATGATACTTAATCTCTGACCTAATTATTTTGATGAAGAAATGATGTCACAATATGATTACTGACTGCGCAAAGGCATTTGCATGTGAACTTGAATTCTCAACCTTGCTGCCTACCCTTCCCATCTGTTCAGACAAGATCAAGGATGATGCTGACATAGTGCTGCAGAGAAAATCATTTTTCCTTTAGAAAATGGCTTTGTATCCCCTCCACCCCCAAAAGGAAAATCACAATATATCACAACAAAAGCCTTCGTTTCTTTTCAGCTTTTATGCTGCTGGGATTCTCTGATCACACTGTGTGGGGCCATGAAGAACTGTCCCAAAGATGATTCCTGGAAGAAGCAGCAAGCCCCTACTGGAAATACATCTTTTCTCTTGGCTGCTTCCCCAGAATGCTCCACTGGGAGTCGTCCTAAGCAGGGAGGGGAACAACCAAGATGGATGGCCTTGAGGTCTTCCCCCATCCTTGCTGTCCATGATTCTTGAAGTATAACCAGAGCTGATGACTGTATCCAACCTACAAAACTGCTGACCACGAAGGCCTGCTCACTGGGCCACCTCAAACTCACTTCATAAAGAAGAATTTCACATTCTTGCTCAAGAAAGGGCAAAGGCTCAGACCAGCAGCTCAAAAAAGCTATTGTAACTGCCAACACAAACAGCTTCTCCACTTCCATTATAAAAGGTTTCCATCCATGCTTATTTCTACCCCCAGAGAAGCCTATTAAAGAGTCAAATTAATTTGGGTCAAACCAATTTATCCTAGTACAAAAAGTCTAATTGTGGGGTAAGACAGCATATTCAAGATTCTGGATTGGAATAGCTGAGTTTGAATCCTGGCTCCACTACTTAATCGCTTTGTAATAGTGAGCAAGTGACTTAACTTTTCTGAGCTTTGGTTTCCTTAGCTTAAAAACGGCACAAATAATAGCACCTGCTCCTTGTTACAAAGAAAATGTGGGGAGCGGATGTGCACCTGCTTCCCACATGGGAGGTACCAGGTTTGGTTCCTGGTGCTTCCTAAAAATAAAAAATTTTAAAAATGGAAAAAAACAACTCAGGGAAGCTTATGTGGCTCTGTGGTTGAGTGCTGGCTTCCCACATATGAGGTCTTGGGCTCAATCCCTGACCCCGGTTCCTCACAAAAAAAAGAAAAGAAAAGAAAAGAAAATGTGACATAGACCTTGCAAAAAGCTTAGCATGGTGCCTAGCACCAAATGAGTACTGAACAAATTTGTTCTTATTTCTGCTGCTATAACAACAAATACAACTTACTAAGCAAAATGCCTACCACTATACCTTTACTTACTTTTCATTCTTAGAGCAGCTGTTTTTTGGTTTTATTTGTTGTGTTTTTTGTTTTGTCTTCCTGGCTCTTACAGAAACATGACACTGTCCTTCTGGAAACTAAAGGACAGATACAGGCTACTGGGTATTTTTTGCTGTTTGTTTTGTTTTGCTTGTTTGTCTGTTGTTGGTTTATTTAATTATCCTTGCATCTCTTAAACCTGTTGTTTCAGGGTCATTGTTCCTTCCAGCTTGGGCTACGGCCTAACACTCCAGCACAGAGATCCTACAAGGTTAATCTTCCCCATGGTACTCCTGATTATGATTTTCCCAGGCCCAAAAATATTCCAAGTCTTTTAGCTCAGCACTCAAGGCTTTGTCCTGGCCAACCTTCACTGCTCACTCTTCTGCCTTCTCCAGAACATAAGCTACAGAACCAAACCCTCTCCTCTGAGCACACCTAGACCTTCCCACCTCTGCTGCCTTCCCTCTTACTCTTGCCTAGCTCTACATCTGCTCAAATCTTTTCCATTTTTCTAGTCCAGGACAATGTTACCACATTCATAGAAACTGCTCTGACTCCTCCCTTCTCTTAATGCCCACAATATTTTTGTAGAATTTGCCACACACTACCATGGGTAATGCCTCTTTGCCAAGGTACATATTTTCATCTCAATCTGCCTACCATACAGGCCTATCCCAAGGCATGTGTTGGGGACTGAATCATATGCCCACAAAAGGCATGTTCAGGTCCCAATTCCTGGCTGCAGGTGGGAACCCATTTGTAAATAGGACCCTTGGAGATGTGAATAACATCTTCATGTTAAGGAGTTTCTAAACTGAATGAGGGTGAGCCTTAATCCAATATTGGATGCAGAAGGAGAGAAGCCATGGGAGAAGCAAGAGCTAGACGTCAACACCTGGAACCTGGAAGAGAAAGAAGATACTGCCACATGGGGTGCCATGTGATGGAAAAGACAAGGAACACAAAGATTTTTGGCCAACCAAAAGACAAAGGACCCAGGGAGGAAGCAAGCCTTCTAGCTCTGAAACCATTAAATTCCCACTGCTAAGCCAACCCATGGTATGGTATTTGTTTCGTCAGCTAGGAAACTACAACGGCATCTAACATACAGTCTGGACAAAACCTTTCTGTCTCAGTTCCTGCCAAGTTTGCCACACCTGTCCTTACATCCTGCAATAGTTAGTCAGGAAGTTCAATCGTGTAGGCAGGTCTCACCGTACCCAGGGAAAGCTGAGAAACCAGGCTTTCCAGGATGGAAAAAAAGATATTCCTACTGGGTCTAAACGACAACAACATTCAAAAGCCATGCAGGGTCAAGGTGACACTGGAAACAGGGTTGTCGAACTGTTCCTTACAGGGGGAAGAGGCTAATCTTCCTCGACCTTATTGACTTGGGTCCCCTCCGTCACTGCCTCAACGGCTCACATTCTGCTCTGCATGACTTTTCCACAGTTGGCAATTATGCACAAGCTCTGCCTCCTCCTAACATCAGTTCTTCACAACTCACCTTATTAATTCATTCTATAAATATTCATTTATTTAAATGCCTATAAATCTACAGGAACTAGGTGACTAAGAGAAAGAATTTCAACTCTAGGCTGAAAGACACATACTGAAAAGCAAAGAAGAGTATGCGTCATATTCTAGTGGGAAGCTATATGCACTTATCACAGACAAACCTAAGCTGGGCTGGGCTAGCTCCAGTGAAGAACAACTGGAGGAATCAATATTTAAACTTCATTTGACCTAGAAAAAATAAAGTCATATTCATACTTTATACCTTACTCTAAGATAAATTCCAGATGGTTCAAATATTTAAATTTAGAAAATCAAACTATAAAAATACTGAAAGAAATCATGGTACAATTTTTCTTTTTTTCTTTCAGTGAGGAAGGGATTTCTAACCATGACAAAAAAAATTGAGAAGACTTAAAAGACTAATAAATTTGACTATATGAAAATAATTTTTAAGAAATTTCTACATGACAAAAACCACTGTTATTAACAAAATCAAAGAAAAATGATAAACTGGTATGGGGTATCAATTAAAATTCAGATCACAGACAAATTGATAATTTGCCTAATATGTAAAAGCCTCCTACAAATTAATAAGTATGACAATGTATAAACATATTTAGAGAGGTGCAATAAGATAAAGGCAGGGAAGTGGACTTGGCCCAGTGGTTAGGGACGCGTCTACCACATGGGAGGTCCACGGTTCAAACCCCGGGCCTCCTTGACCTGTGTGGAGTTGGCCCACATGCAGCGCTGATGCGCGCAAGGAATGCCGTGCCACATAAGGGTGTCCCTGCATACGGGAGTCCCACGCGCAAGGAGTGCACCCCATAAGGAGAGCCACCCAGTGGGAAAGAAAGTGCAGCCTGCCCAGGAATGGCGCCACACACACGGAGAGCTGACGCAACAAAATGACGCAACAAAAAGAAACATAGATTCCCATGCCTCTGACAATAACAGAAGCAGACAAAGAAGAACACACAGCAAATAGACACAGAGAACAGATAACTGGGGGGTGGGAGAAAGGGGAGAGAAATTAAAAAAAAAAAGATAAAGGTGAATCAAAACTATCCTTGTCCATTTTTCACCTACCATGTTGACAAGGATCAAAAAGTTTGAAAAGCACACTCCATTGACAGGGATGTACGAAAACAGGCACTGTTATACCCCTAGAGGTATGGGACTGTAAATGACTGGGTCTCTGTAGAGGGTAACTGGCAAAGCCCAGCAAAATTAGAAGTGTACATACCCTTTGTCCAAGCAATGCTACACCTAGGAATGTAACCTAGAGGCATATTCATAAACATATGACATTGTCTATTCAACAGTTATTAATTAGAGCACACTGTATGAATGGAAAAGACTTGAAACAACCTAGAAGTCACCTTCAGGAAGAGAGTGGTACAGTGGAATAGAGTGCAAAGAAAGAAACAAATGAAAAAGCTTTTATGTATAGATATGGAAAGATCTCAAAGGTTAACAAAATAAAATCTAGTACCGAATAGTGTGTATTGTACGATATCACTCACTAAATACCTGCTTCTCTCTCTCATCACACTGCTTCTGGGGGGACATCTCTATAGCGCTAGTTTTACCACAGGGCCTCATGCAGGGCAGACACACCATTGCTATCTGATGACTGTGAATGATTAGAGGAAATACATGGATAAAGAACACACTTGGGTACTTGGTCCATCTTCTAAACTCAACATCAGGTTCTATTATGCACAAACTCAGAAAGGCATTAGTCGAATCCTGCCTTTCGAGTTCTAGCAAAATCTAAAACATGTCCTTGCATAAGACAAAGGTATACTGGATGAATTAATTCATATATAAGTGAATAAATATAAAATATATATAAAGATTGTTTTTTCATAAGCATATGATGAATTTTCTAGGTTTGCTTATTCATATATCTCAGGGAAAAAAAAACACTCAGAAGAATGATGTCGTTTTCAACCTTTCTCTCGAACTCTATCAATGGCGACGAGGAAGAATTTTTAAGTCTTCAGTGTAACAAGCGGGTTTTGTATAACTAGAATGCAGTGGAACCTGCCTTGAAGGACCATCTCCCACTTTTCCCTTGCACAAACACTCCACTCTTGCTGTTACTGAAGACAAGAAAAACTCAATCACAACCATGGCCATGACGACCACAACCACGGCCATGGCGACCACAACCATGATCACTTACTGACCCCCGCCATGTGTCAGGACGAGCTCTACACTCAGCCTGCACCACGACCACAAGTCCTAGAGGAATGGGCTATAATATAATTGTTTCCATTTTACAGACATGGAAACAGGTTTAAACACCTGAGGTACCTCGTCCAAGATGCCACAGCAATGGTGATGAAGTTTCTTAAGATGCAGTTGATTTAATTGTCTACATTTAATGTTATGCCAACAAAGAAGTTTGAATAACCTGAATTAAGAGTAAAGATTATTATAAAGTAAAAACAGGTCTGGTATAGATGACACATGGAAACTCCAAGAGCAATGCTTCCTTATCTGCATAGGAATCCCTAAAAAGCCCCCGGTCTGTGTGTTTAGGTGGCGGAAGAGTACCCACACTCAGCAAAGCGATAGGACACCTATCTGCCAATGACCCAGTGAGTGTTTCTCACCAAGGCCCATTCATCGCAGGTTATCAGAAGATTCTCTGGCTATTCATTATTATAACCAACTCATTCTCTCCACGGTAATTATCTGTGAGCAACATATCATACTGTTCTTGGAACCATCAAACTGACATACGATTAAATAGCAGAGGACTCTGAAGTTAAATTTAAAACCACTCTATTGCACTTCAACTCACATATCACATCGAGATCTCCCCAGCCATGGGAATATTTCAACTGGCCAACACCAAAGGCTAGTGAGAGACTATTCCCCTACCTCACCCTTCCTCCTGAGAAAAGGGGCGGTTATGTTCTGAAAACTTTTGTAAGAGAGTTTCCCATGACTTGAAGTAATTTTTTGCAAAAGGGATTCTCGACATGAAATTCTGTCCCCACCGCACCTTACAAAGTCTCAAGAGCTGCTTATGTTCATCACTGTATCTTTCTGGAACTTATATATGGGGGCACACAAGAAATAGTACATTTCTTCAAAACACTGAGTTAACTTTATACTTTACTATTCTCATTGAAAAATTATTGTAAAAAATAAAATACCGTATACACAGCTCTGCATATACCAATACAAAGAGTGCTTATATTAACAACATAAGCAATTTTTTTAACCTGAAAGAGGTCTACCCCGAAGCTAGAGTTAAAACATGCCTCATTGTTCTTGGCCTGAAAAGGAACCATGGAGACTCTTCAAAGGGAAATTTGTTTCCATTCCCAACTCTATAGTTTGTAGAATTAAAGTTTTGTTACAAAATAATTCTACAGACACAATGCTCCTAGTTTTCAAATTGATTTAGTTGTATATTGTAATTTATTTTCATCTATATGGCATTCACTGAATTTAGGGTAAAAAAACGACAAATATTAAAATCATCGCTATTCCCTACAAAGAAAATTTCCAAAGCCTTTGCTAGATATGACCACCATGTATTTTCCTCAGAAAACACACACACCGTACCCACTCATTTTCAAATAGGTCCTCCCAAAGGGAAGAATTTCCACAAATGTGACATTATCCAAGCACCTTCACCCAATACGGAAGAAAGTCTCCATCACTGGATGGCTACGTTTCCCTACAACGTGAGCTGGTATTGTGGGTAATGAAGTGACAGAATTCACATTTCATAAGAAAAGTCATATAAAGGAAATAAGATATTATTTTTCTAGAAAGTGATTTATAATAATACTGAAACTATTTTTTTCAAATTCCTTCCCCTTCTCAACATTTACAGAAAAGGCTAATGTATCTTGAGAGATTTACTATTTGCTTATATTCCTCCATATGGTGGTACCAGGCAAAAGCCGTGAGTAGAGGAGAAACAGGGAAAAGTTTTTGGGGAAAAAATACAAATGTCTGGCTCCTACTTATATGGTATTCCTTCTTTGGGGTCAGGACTTATTAGACCTACTTGGGACCATCTCTTGATTTTGTTTTTCTTGGTTTTTTAACAGATTGGTAAGTAGAGAATGGTTTTACCCATCCCTGAGGAACCTCAGAAATATACTGCACTATAAAACAATTTGCCTACAACACAAATTGTGTTCCTTCAACCTTCTTCACCATTCTGGAGGGTACGGATAGAGCGCAGAGCAGCGACTCAAGCAACAGCCGAAGAGTAAAAATTACAGGGAGCCTGAAGTCCTAGTCTCCAAATGGGAGCCGGCTCAGCAGAACATCAGCAGTGGTTCTGACAGGGCAAGCACCAACTCCTGGCTACACCTCAAAGGTTCAAAACCGTTTCTAAATATAGAACTTACTTTATGTTTGCAGGAGCTGTAAATCAGGGAAAACAACTTTTTTTCAACCCCAATAAAATATTTGCACCCAAAGCAAAATCCGCCCATTTCTGGCTTTCTACCAGTTCTGCTTGGGCATAAAATTTTCTGACACTTCACCAGGAATGTCAGCCTTCATATAAGGCAGCTTTAAAGAGGGAAATGATTTTCTGACCTGTGGATAACCCCCTCAACCCCCAACAGGAAAAGGGGGGGGGGGAACCCACCCCAAAACCTGGTTTTTCCATTTATTAGTAAAGTAATTTTCTTCCTGGTCAAATCCTTCCTTCTAGAAAGTGCTGGTCTTTGAATGCAGTGAGGGGAGGGATCCTGTCTCCCTGCTCCATGCCCAGCACCCAGCACAGTCCATGGAGAAGGAGCTCCATGACTAGTCAGGGAGGAGGGGGAAAGGAGGGTGGAAGAGGGCATGGCAGGGAAGGGGGGGAAGGAAGAAAGGAGCTAGGGAGGAATAGGAGGGAGAGGGTGGAAGAAGTAGGGAGGGAAAGTAAGGGAGGGAGGGAAGGAGGAAGGAGGGAGAGAATGAGGAAGGAGGGAGGATAAAAGGACTGAGGAAGGAACTGGGAGAAGATCGGAGGGACTTCTTTTCCCCTCTCCTTCTAGTACCGTCTTTATTTTTCTTGAACTTTCAAACACCCAGCTCAATAGAAAACCAGTTGTATCTTTCAGGGCTTCCTGCCTGGAGCTAGACATGCCACTCAGCCTCCTGTCAGAGCCCACCAGCAACTCTCCAGGGGAGCCAAGTGGAGGGAAGGGAGGAGCAAGGAGAAGCTAATAAAGTTCCTCTCTTCAACAGCCCATTATTCAATGACATTCAGAAGCATGACTGCTGTCTCCCGTGTGTGGCACAGCACCACGACGAGCTACAGATGGAGCCAGTCCCCCTGACGGTCTGTTAAACAGGAAAAACGGTGCGCGGATGAACTACCTAACATGAGGGTGGGCGTGACACAGGCCACCGGAGAGGGTCAGACAAAGCTCTGAGGAGGTCACGAAGGAAGATACTGCTTCCACCTCAGGGGCTTCGGGAAAGCTCTGTAGAAGGGCAGGATTTGTACCCCAGGACCTGGGAAGGGGTGGCTGGTAGAGGCAAGAATCTCAGTGTGAAAGGGAGGTTGCGTGCAGAAAAAGGGCAGTACTCCATGGACTATGTTCTATGGACAACCGTATTTTGGAAATAATCTATTGGACACAATTACGCAGGTCTCCTTACTGCTGGCCTTCTCAGAACTTTTACTATGCTAATGAAGCAGACGTGGTAAAAGATGAGAATTGACTTTTTGCAGAGGGCAAGGGTAGGGAGATTGTGGCGGGGAGGGAAGGACCGATTCGTTCACTTACCAGCTGTATTAATTTAAGTCAAATATTTAACTTTGATGAGCTTCAGTATCCTCTTCTCGAAACTGGAAGAAATGGCCACCTCAACTTCAAACAGTTATGAGAAGAAATTCCTACATAAAAAGTGAGTAATTCAGCACTGGCACTTAGTGAACGTTAAATTGCCCCAATGCTGCTGCTACTTCTATTACGATGAATATGCATTGCAAATATAAAAGAAGGTGAGTTTTTCATCAGCCATTGCTTGGACATGCTGGGCCAGTCCAGTGCGTCACACGTAGTAGGTGCTCACTGTGTATTTGTTGGGGGAATAGGGCAAAGAATTGTCCTTAGCAAAGAGCAAATTCCAGGGCAGCAATGGGATGCTCTTGGCAAGATGTTTTTCATGGGAAACGGACTTTGGCCCAGTGGCTAGGGCATCTGTCTACCACATGGGAGGCCTGCGGTTCGGGCCCCGGGCCTCCTTGACCCGTGTGGAGCTGGCCCGTGCGCAGTGCTGATGCGCGCAGGGAGTGCCCTGCCACGCAGGGTGTCCCCCGCGTGGGGACCCCACGTGCAAGGAGTGCACCCATAAGGAGAGCCACCCAGCGCGAAGGAGGGAGCAGCCTGCCGAGGAATGGCGCCGCCCACACTTCCCGTGCCGCTGACGACAACAGAAGCGGACAAAGAAACAAGAAACAAGACGCAGCAAGGAGACACAGAAAACAGACAACCGGGGGAGGGGAGGGGAATTAAATAAATAAAAATAAATCTTAAAAAAAAAAAAAGATGTTTTTCATTATTTCTTTGGGCAACAGGCCCCTGCGCCCAGGAAGAGTGACTTCATCTTTTGCTAGAAGAATAAGGGACTGTGAGTGTACTGCTCAGCTTGGGGGAAACTTACCAAAGCGCTTATTTTGGTAGAAGTGTTTGAAGTGACTCTGGAAAAATGAGCTCATGCCTGCTGCCAGGCACCAGCCATCAGCCGGAACTGTCTGCTGGGGAGAGGTGCAGGGCCTGTCACCCACAGCCTGGCCTCTGGATGTGTGGTGCCCAGTGCAGGGAGAAGCCCAGAAACCCCGCTGGAGGCTGGCTCCCTATTCTCAAGGAGGACGCTGAGGCCTGAACAAGGAAGGAACTGACCGCAGAACTAAAGCAAGTCAGAAGCTAGAAGAGCCAAGGAGAGCTCTAGCTAGTATCTCTGGTTTAGCCAGGTACATTTTCATGCAGGATTTAGCATTGAATCCCAAAGGACTCTTACACACATACACACACACGCCTTTTTCTTTCCTTCTTTCCTTCTTTCCTTCCTTTCTTCCTTTTTCCCTCCCTCCCTCCCTCCTTCCCTTTCTCCTCTCTCCCTCCCTCTCTCTTTCTTCATTCTTTCTGTCTTCCTTCCTTCCTTTCCTTTCCTTCTCCCTCCCTCCCCACTCCATCCCTCCTTCCCTTCCTTTCTTCCTTCCTTCCATTAATTGCTGTATATATTTACATGATAAGCTCATCTGTCATAAATCATAAATTAATCTCACAAGCAGTTCCCAGAAATAAGCAAATTTCTCACAGACTCTCTCCCTGAGGACAGTGCAAGATCCTATTAAACCTCTCCATGTTCCCACTAGATTGGGTGTAAAGAGATTCTAGACAGGGGAGCAAATGCAGCTCAGTGCTTGGGCTTCTGCTTCCCACGTATGAGGTCCTGGGTTCAATTCCTGCTATCACCTTTTAAAAAAAAATTGACTGAAGTGGAGATTATTGGATTGGGGAACTTGAACAGATTTAGAATATGACATGTGCACTTTATCAGACCCAACATTTAAAAATATCTGCACATCTGAACTTAAGCATCAGAGTCTACATATAGTCTGAAAAGGAAACAAAGCCATCCAAACATGTACTTGGCGAGGAGGAGAACTTCCCCAAAGACCCAAGAGTTGGTGAAGTTTTCAAACTTCAGATTGGGGAAGCATAGGTAAGGCCACAAACTTCTATAGAAAGAAAAAAAAATTTTTTTTAATATATCTATACACATACACATATGTATGTACATATAAGTATACAAACACATATATCTCGACAGTTAGCCATAAAAAGAAAGCATATAGGTCAGAGTTCCTGCATTCAATTCAATTGTTACATTTCATTTTGTTTTAAGTGGGAAGCCTGGAAGTGGTTGGAAAGAAGCATAGTAAATTCTGGAAACTTGTCAAAGCCCAAGAAAGCTTCCAAGACCCTGTAGAATTTTTTTTTTCCAGGAAATCAGGGCTGCCCAATTCCTCCTACACTAAAAATATAACCAGAGGCTATTCACAAGAATTGCACATTTTCCCTATCAGTTCATTTGAGGCAATAAGTTAAATACTATTGGAATCTTGATTTGACCCTGTCTCAGTTCGCCACAGGGCTGCCGATGTAAAATACCAGAAATGAGTTGGCTTCTATAATGGGAAACTTATTAAGGGTAAAAGCTTATCGCTCTTGGGTCATGAAATGTCCAAATCAAGGCATCAGCAGAGATGCTTTCTCACCAAAGTCCAGCTACTGATGATCCTGGTGTCCTGTCACATCAGGAAGCAAGATGGCAGCCAATCTCTGTCAAGGTCCCTGTCTTCCTCTTCAGAATCTACCATATCCTGGAACTCAGCTGACAGCAACCAGGCTTAAGGCTTGTCTCTTGATGAGCCTCCTCTCTTGGTCTCAGCTGCTCCTCTTACTTCCTGAATTCAGCTGTGGGTTATCAGGCATATGGCTCCTCCCTTTAGCCTTGAGCTGTTCCGTGGACCCAGCCTCTTGGGGTCTTCATGCTTTTTTGGCTGCTAGGATCCTCGAGTCCTCTCTCACATGACCAGGTCAAAAATGGCAGTTTCCTTTCTCTGTGAGTATCTTTCTGTGTCTCTGTTTATATAAAGCTCTAGTAAGAGGGCAGAGACCCAAATTGAGTCACGCTCCATGATGTAGTCCAATCAAAAGAGCCCCACACCCACAGGAATGGATTAGTTCAAGGATATAGTCTTTTTCTTTTTGGAATTCATAAAATAACTTCAAACTGTCACAGATTCTTACCGTCTACCCCAACTAGATTTGGCAGATACAGGTTACAAAACCCAATCAGCACACCCTACCTCTTATCCAGAGAACCTCTTTTACCCACAGCCTCTCCCAACCCAAACTCTACCCTTGTCTCCTGAGAATCAGGCTTCATGTTCATTCACCACGAAATGGGAAAAACAAACAACCTACCTACCGAAAAAATACGTTCCTGACACATAAAAGCATAAAAGATGCAGCACTACACCTGTGGAAAGACAACTGAAGGCCCAAGCAGGAAGCCAGAGGTGGGAGAGGGAAAGAGGTCCCTGGTCTCAAAGTCTTCAATACCAAGAGGTACAAATTAAGGGTAGAGAAGGGAAGGCAAGCAGGGGAAGAGAACAAAAAAGACAGGCAAGGAGAAAAGCTTAAAGATTCACTAAATTGAGCAGATCCAAAACTTGGAGGAAAAGGTTTGGATGCCATATGGCTGATGTACCCCTCCTATGCCCCAGCCCGTGATGATGCCTGTGTTTGGGTATAGATGCTCCAGATTCAGCCTATACCAGAGAGTACATTAATAGTCATTTATTTTTTGTTGAGAGTTCTCTGACTAGACCTGTGTCTGGGGAACTATTGAGAATGATAGCTTACTTCAGTGTGATGATGCTTCAGGCAATACCTGAGGGACACCCAGTGTGTGGTTAGTGGGAATAGTGGAGAAGTGGTTTCATTTTCTAAGAACTGTAAGCTACAGAGGTGGGAAGTGGGTGGTGGGACGAAATTGGCATGTGGGCAGGAGGCCTCACTTTGAAATTATTTGCTGCTGGCATAAATGCATTGTTCTGTTGGCTTGGGGGATGAGCAATGGGCAGAATAAGGCTCTGCATAAACAAAAATAGTATAGCTTGCCTCTCAAAAGAGTCACTATATTAGCTATCAATTTAATTCAAGTCTTTCTGAAGTCTAGATAGCCCTAAGTGATTCGATGGGCATCCTTTAGTAAACCCATTATACCCACTGACTGAATGATAAACAAATCACTAGACATTAATGTATATTATTGGAAATAAAAGTCTTCCTTGATGTAAGGAAGAGCAAATTACTGACTTGGTCCTCCTGTCTTAGAGGAATCAAGCCTGACATGTGTTTTCAAAGAAAACGTCCATTTCGTTTCTTAATATTATGGTACACATAGTCAACACTGAAACTAGTTTTACATTTGGCTCCATATGTTATGCCCTGGGTAATTAAAGTATGTCTTATGGCTAATAAAAATGAAGTTAAAAAGTTAAAACCAAAACAATGACAGGAAACAACATGTGTGTACAATATGTGACCAACACACTGATAATTTTCAAAAGTGACTTGAAAATTAGTATTATAAATCTTTCAAAATGCAGTGATTTATTAAGCGAAAGTCTAAATGGTTTGAGCTATTAAATTTAGCTTTTAAGTTGCTGTGTCACAGGCCCATCTTTTGTTCTATGAGGTTAAATTTAGCATCCTGGATTTTGTTTTTCCCCCAGCCCCATGTTTTATCATCACACAGTCAATCCCAAGCTTCTCAACAGAAATGGGTAAGGAGTTACCACGATGATTTTTCTTACTTGATTTTATAATCCAGGCATAGAATTTATCAAATAATCAAACACTGATTTATTTCCATCTTCGTGTTGTTTTTTCCCCCACCTATACAACCTACTCATAAAATAAACCATCCCAAGCCATGAGATGAAATGGGGGGGAAATGTGGTGGCCAGAGGAAAACCATTTGAGAAATATGTTTGTTAAACAAGTACAGCAATAAATTGAGCTTAGGAGGGAAAGGCGGTTAGAAGAAAAACTGAATGTACTGACCTGAGAGTCAAGCTGATTGGAGCAAGGGTGAAAGCAGCAATTTGGAGGATAAGCAGAAAGGAAAAGGAATAGCAAAAGAGAATAAAAGGAAGGAAACGCATTAGTTTTAAACATACAGCCAACAGATGTTATATTAGCAGGTTTTATAACCAAACAAAGGACAATAAAGCAACTTTTATCTGATATCACCCCAAAAAGCCCTAGGCACATACTGTAAGTTGTTATATTGAAAATTATACATAAGAAACCACTATCTGCTCTCCTATGCATATTCACAAGCACTGATGTGAACCAGAGGTACACTCCAGCAGTCCAATGGCAGAATGTGGCCTTTCCTGGAGGAAGATTTATAGAGCAAGTTTCTATCTGTGTGCCTATAAAATTTTATTACTTAATAAACTGAAATGGAAATTACTAAGGTATTAGATCTGGCAGTAAGCATGAATGTCAAAAAGATTTTATTTGAACCAATAAGTTGGATTGTTATATCCTGTGCAACATTTTTCCTTCATCCCTGAAAACCAAAAGTAGTTGAGCAATTTGGCTTTCAGTTCAAAGATTTCCATTTTAGATGCTCACAGAACACTGCACCTAGCAATGATCAAAGACAGCATGAGGAGGGATTTTGGTGAGGTGCCTGCTGCCCATCAGCCTCCCAGCGAGGACAGAGTAACTTCCAAAGCTGAGAGTAATTTTTTTTTTTTCAGTTGGAAAAATGAGGTTTCTACATCATCAATGAAAATATCCAGATGTTTGATAACTTATTTGTACAAAAATATATAGCACACCCTTCCAAATCAGTCAAAATAATGAAGCCTCTAACGCCAAGCAAAAATAAATAATAAACAAACAGAAAAAAGTCATGATCATTTTTGAGGCTACCACAGGAAAACATAATGGACATTCAATTATTGGGATAACTTATAAAATGTCCTTTTAAAAAATTACATGGCTAATAGCTATTCACTCAAGGGGATCCACCATTTCATGCTGTTAGTGTTAAGCATTTTGCACAAGAAGGAAAAACAAAGCAAAACAAATTCTCAAGATGAAGCTTAAACTAGAACATTTAAATGAGAACTGTGTTGATCATAATACGAATCAAAGAGAAAATTCAAGAGTAAACACATGGAGAAAGAGTTGCTTTGATAATCCCTCATATCTAAAATCCCCAGGCAGAGGGTTCTGTGACAATGGACAACTGATCAAAAACAAAGTTAGTTCAAGCCATGGTCATGGAGAGGACTCTGGCAACATGGCCCAGCTGCTGTTTCAAATCCTTCTGGATCAGAAGTCACTAAACCAAGTCTTAGGGAATCCTAAACTGGAAGAAATCACAAGCAAACATTCAAGGTTTAGTTGCCTGTTCCAAGGGTCTCTTGATTTCCTCAAATTCTCAAAGGAGTCCACAATGTCAATGACCCATCCCCAGAAAAGGCTGCTAAATGAGGTATGAAATCTTCTGCCACTTGTTTTAAAGAAATTTATTTTAAAACATTAACAAGCGTAAGTGGAAATTACTTAGCAAGTACATTTTATATCAAAACAAATAGAACTTGGTTCCAGTTTCTTCCACATATCATGAAATTTCTAGAACATATTATCATAAAAAAGATTGTTTATATTTGGAAAGGGTTCTGAAAGGCATCAAGGAAATTATGTCAGCACATTTTTTAACAAATTAAAAGGAAATATAATTGTCTGTTTCTCAATCTTAGATAAAGTACCTTTAGGTAACCAAAATCATTTCTCAGTGTCCAAAGATCTGGTGGCATTAGTCCCTGATCCAGATAAGTAAGTGGTACCTTGTTTTCCTTTTTTTTTTTAAGATTTATTTATTTATTAATTTATTTCTCCCCCTTCCCTCCATTGTCTGCTTTCTGTGTCTGTTCACTGTGTGTTCTTCTGTGTTTGCTTATAGTCTTATTTTGTGGCTCCAGGAACTGATCCTGGGACCTTCTAGAGTGGGAGAGAGGTGATCATTCTCTTGCACCATCTCAGCTCCCTGGTCTGCTGTGTCTCTTATTATTTCTCCTCTGTGTCTCTTTTTATTGCATCACCTTGCTGTGCCAGCTCTCCACATGGATCAGCACTCCACGTGGGCCAGCTCACCACAAGGGCCAGGCTGCCTTTAACAGGAGGCCCTGGGCATCAAACCCTGGACCTCCTATATAGTAGATGTGAGCCCAATTGCTTGAGCCACATCCTCTTCCCTTGTTTTCCATTTTGATGTTATGTCTTATGAGTAGAACCCTCAGGGACCACTCTGTGCCTGAGGGCCCAATTCAGGCATTCTCTGAGCTCTAGACAAATCCCAACAAAATCCCTAAAATAATTAAGATAAATACATGAAGGGTCACTTGACTAACTCTTTCCCATGGGTGAGAAGCAAGAAATCCAGTGGCAGTAGGCCTGACTTAATGACTGCACTAACCTTTCTCATTCAGCTAAGGCACCAAAGTATTAATTCTGAAACTCTAAATAAAACTCAGAGACCTCAAAGGGCACTGGCATAAAAGCACCATATATATATATCTCACTGCCTTGAATGTTTGATTACAATGAATTGGAGAAAGATCACTATGATCCCGATTTAAAAATATGTTTATGAAGCCTAAAACACTATTTGGTCTTTGTTGCCTGGCATAGTTGAGCACTGTACTATGCATTTAGCTATTTGGTTGTATAGTACACATGGTATCCAGCAATGGTGATCAAATAAAGGCTTCAGCTTGATTTGAACCAATTCTCAGGTGCCTGCAAAGGCTCACCGCCCACCTTGTGGCAGACTTCTCCAGAGCAGCCTCCAGCCTCCTGCTGGGATATGGCATCAGGTATAGGAGTTCACAAGCTTATCTGCACACATGGACCATACTGGAGTAACATGCACTTTGCAAAGAAAAATCTTTAATTGCTGATGAAAAGCATCACTCATGTGGAATTCAAGAGGTAAATGCATCCATGCAAATGCCAGGCCTGGCCCTTTAGAATGTATACATTGTTGGGGTTTAAGATATATTTAGGGGATTTGAATCTCTGGACTGACAATGTGATAGCCAGATCCTGAGCCTCAACAGACTCCAGCACCTACAATCTGATTTATTGGACTTACCACACTCAGCTAAGATGGAGGTGAAGAAGGACAACCACCACACCATGGAGCCTAGAGTGATTACAACTGAAAATGGGAGGATTGCATCCAGCATCCAGGTGGAATCTGAGCCTCCTCTTGACATAAAGGTGCAATGGACACAACCAATCCAGTGTCCACATAGAAGAGGTGGCATTGGATTGGGAAAAGTGGACATAATGGACAAAGGGTATGGGGAAAGGCAGGAAGAGATGAGAGGTGGAGGCGTCTTCGGGACATGGAGCTGCCCTGGATGGTGCTTCAGAGGTAATCACCGGACATTGTAAATCCTCACAGGGCCTACATGATGGAATAGAGGAGAGTATGGGCCATGATGTGAACCAATGTATATGAGGTGCAGAGGTGCCCAAAGATGTACTTACCAAATCCAATGGATGTGTCATGATGATGGGAACGAGTGTTGTTGGGGGGGGGGGAGAGGGGGGGTGGGGGGGTGGGGTTGAATGGGACCTCACATATATATTTTTAATGTAATATTATTACAAAGTCAATAAAAAATAAAAAAATTAATAAAAAATAAAAAAAAAAAAAAAAAAAGAATGTATACATTGTGATGAACAGAATAGAAAGCAAATAAATGAACACCCATGGAGAGAAAAGGAGACCAGGGTCAATGCCCTGTGACTTATTCCTAACCCTGGACCTTTTGTTGCATATGACTAATGTTCTGGAATATTTTAGAACACTGGCTAGTTTCAAAATAGTTTTTCCCCCCACACTGGTAGGTCACATTATAGACTAGAGACTGAAAATTTATTTCAAGTTCAATTTTTTGGTTTTCAAAATCACTAACTTAATTGCAAACACTCCTCCATGTCTCCAAAATGGAGATATATGTCACATTGCTATGAAATCTTTAAATTTCCACCATTATGAGGTATGAATTTTGTTGTTTAAGTCAACAAATGGAGATACTTCCCAATTTGCAAAGGGCTGCCTGACAACTCAAGGAAGATGTTACCGTGGGAAACACACAGGCAGTCCAGCAGATAAAGCTTCAGAAATGCGGCCAAAGCTGGGCCCTTTGTCTCCCAAGAAACTTCCTTTCTTGATCTCCACCTCAATCTCCTCTCTCAGAAAGCCAGGCTGGTCCTCAGATCTTACCCAGACTGGACCTAAGATGCAGGAAGGCAGGGAGCTGGGACAGAGTCAAATCCCACCACACGTTTTGTGAATTACAGTGCCTGGGAGGCATCAGTTTTCAAGAAAGGCAGAGGCAGAGATAAAGAAAAGTGCAGAAAGTACAGAGAGATAAATGCCTTTAAAATCACTGCTGTTTTAATGTATTCCATATTGAAGAAATAAAAATGTGAATATTCTTGATGATTTAATGGCATCCAGCTAAGCCCTATATGTCCTGCTAGACAATATGCTATTTATATGCAAATGTTTATAGTAGCTGATCCTGATTTTCAATTAGCAAGTTCAGGGAAAGCATGGTTACTGCAGGAAAACACCTTCTACATCTGGGGAACACCACTTTCCTCCTGAGAGCTAATAAACACGAGGCAGCTCTCTCCCGGCCCAGCAGTGCCAGCCGCACCACTCCTTAGTGCTACTGGACTAGCTTCTTGCTTCTGGCCCCAAGTCAGAGAAGATTGTTCTCAGTAGTGCATCCGGGCAAGGTACAAGCTCAGCTGTCAGACGTGGGTTCAAATCCTGACTTTGACTCTTATCAGCTCTGGAACCTTGAGGAAGTTACTTAATAAGTTACATTTTTCTCATCTATAAAATGGGGCTAATTGTAGGTTCTGTGCGATAGATTTGTGGGAAAGCGTATATAGCATTGCAGATCAAGGGCTAAGCAGAGTATCTGGTACACTGTAAGCATAAAATATATATATTTTATATATATATGCATATATATATATATAAGCTGTTATTATGACAATAATTTCTATTCTTAATATTAACAGTATTATTACCCGGGGCATTCTCTTGTGGCTCACCGCTTCTCAGAGCAGTGGACTGAGTCAGGAAGTCTACATCATCATATTGTCTCTGGCCATGGGGCCAGTCCTGAGAAGGTCTCTCAACTCTTCAGGGTCTCAGTTTTCTCACCAATAAAAGAGACATGTTCAGACTTGCCATGTGAGCTTACAACAGCTCTGTTAGAAAAATTTTGGTTCTGAAATAGTTACATAGAGACCCCTAAAATGAAGAGTATTTCCCAATTTTTAAGAAACAGTAGACAGGTAGAACTTACCCATATTTTAAGATTAAAAATAAGCTCTTTCAATTTTGATTTTACAGCAATATCAGAAAAAAGACCCTACCTTAACTCAATTGTTAAACTTGGTCACATGGAATAAAAATCAGATTATGATCAAACTAATGCTAAGACTTTTAAAAGAAATATTAATTGATTTGGGGTTTAAATATATTTAATACACTATATGATACTATAGCTAATAAAATATAAAATTTGAAAATGTTTCTAAAACTATATTGGGGATTAAACTATTAGTTTAATATAGAGCCAATTTATATTGCGAATTCATTTGTTTTAGCATTCAGCTGCCCATAACGATATCTCCACCCCTACCTTACATAGGGGCTTGGCAGGTACAAAGCATGATACATTGTTAGACATTCACTTATAATGAGATGCAAGGCCACGTAGCTCACATAAAGCAGAGGCAAATGTGAACCCAGGTCTTTCTATCACTAAAGTCCATGATCTTTCCACGAGACCATGGAGAACAACTCTGTGTATATCTTGAAATCCTTTAGGGCCTCACAAGTGTCTCGGTCCTGGCAAACATTCACTGATTTATTCAAAATTTGCTGATGTCTTCCACATGGAATCTAGGAAAGACAAATTCTGCCTTATTGCTGAACCAATAGGAAATCTTCAGAGGTTATGGAGTTATGTAAGATTATTTAGAAAGTTCTTTTTTATATCAAGTATAGGAAAAGGCATTGATAGAAAGCTTATTTTTAGAGTTCATATTATACATAAACACAATATGGGCTTGATTTATCTGAAAATCTTAATACCCTGGACCCTGATATAACCCTCCTTGTGTTTAGACAGACTTTACTATCAAGTAGGACTGCTCGAGCATATTTATTTATCAAATGCTATAAAGGCCTCTTAAAAAATGAATACCACGATGAATTTATTGTTGTGTGCCAAAAGACATCCAAAGGATAAGTTCCCTTCTCTATTTTGAACAGATAATTTCCTACTATATTCTTTCACATTCTTTGCCCAACACAAACCTATATGACAAATACTTGTCTTGGCTGTGAAAGAACTGAGGTTTCAGGTATTCAAAGCCCCAACTTCTTATATATTTTGTTGACACAAATGCCAGATCATGGATCATCAAGAAAGTTGACCATTATTTTCCTACACATTGAAGAGTTATCTAGGTCCTCAAAAGATAAATCATTTGCCTTCTGAGTCTCCCACAGAAACACATCATCATCCCTACTAGACCATGTGTCCCTCATGTGTAACTTGTTTCCAACTTGAAGTACAAACATATATTCCAAGTCCACCATGATCTGAGATGGGGCAGCCAAGCGATCAGTGTTCACTCACTGTTGACAATTCACAACATGTCTGTAAAATTTACCTCTCCAGTTCCGCAATCTTTTTGTCCTTGTCATTCTTTTCATTCTCAACTTCCTTGAGGATCTCCAGCAGCCGGTCGACTTCTGCTTGGGCCTTGCCACACTCATCACGGTAGTAAGATGCTTCTTTATCAAGCTGTTTCATTCGGTCTGCAAACTCGGGATTCATTCTGGAGTCATCTTCAATATTATGAGCCTTCAACATTACATTTTTAAAGAACATAGTTAAGACAATTTAAACCAATAGATAATGCAGTCACCAATGGCCCAGCAATCAACTTTGGAGGGAAAAAAAAAAGATAATACCACCAAGAATTATGAGTATACTGTCAGTTAAAAAGCAAAAGGGAAAAATCATACAACATATTTACCTTAGAATGATGTTGTTTTAAATTGTATTCCAGTTTTACAGGAGAGTTTCTTTTATGGTTAATATTCTGTCCTTTAAATGTTGTTACCATTGTGCTTTTTTTCCCATCCAAATGTGTGGGGATGTGGTGGGGATGTGGTGGGGGTGGGTGGGTGGGGGAGACTGTGATATCTTTATTTCTGGTTACTTGGCAAGCGGAACTGAGACAACTCACCTCCTCACAGTTGTGGAGGTGATTCTTACCAAATGCTTCCATTTGCAACGCAGAAAAACTAAGACAAAGCTGTTTTAAGTTATTTTCCAAGAACCATCATAGGCACATGTAGAGCCAGCACATGTAGAGCCAGGTAATGTATAGGAGTCTGATAGACTCATCTTTAAATGCTTGATCCCACTGAAAAATTTCAGCAGAAAATGCAGTTTGGAAAGAAGACTTGGAAGTGAGGAAGAACTTTTCAACTAACAGTCATACCCATGAATTCTTGTTCTCTTGATTAAATTTAACCTGAACCAGGAGGAGGATGAGCTAATTCATGAACAAGCACACAGACGAGAATCTGCATACACATGCATGGGGGGTGGCAGCTTTACACACGAGAACTGACACAGGCAACAACACAGCAACAACACTGCAGAATAATTTGCAGCCAAAGTATTTGTGGTTCTGTGTGTGCCCAAGTGTTATGACTTTTTTCCCCAAAATAAACTTTTGGCTGAAATATTCCCAGACAGATGGAAATAACACTGCACTGCAATGTTTTGCCTACCCCTTGTTTCCCATTATTCCTAATTGATTTCTTCAAAGAGCAGGCAGAGAAAAAACAAGTAGTTTAACAACAGTGCACATTTAACATAGAAAGTTCTGAGAAGTCATATATGTATATATCTCCAAAATCCACATGTGAAATAATAAAATGTTAACAATTTATTAGTAATTAAGTTGTTCTGCTGTCTTGCTATGTAGAGCAGATGGTTATTATATTTTTTATAATTTTTTTAATATCAGGGAAAAAACAAGGCAAGCAAGCTACAGCTACTGTGGGGTCAAATGAGTCATGCATGGTTAGAAAAATTAATACTAATACTACTGTTAGAAGGTTGACAGTCTTTGCAATGATTTAGTAGAAAAAAATTGAAAAATTAGTAAAAAATAAATTTCTTACAGCAAAATAATTATTTTTGCATGTAACATATTATTTAAGCATGAGGATAGAAAGAGAATAATTTGCTTGGATGTTCTATAATCTAACATTTCCTTATTCACGAAATAAACTCAACTATAACAAAAGAATATGGAAAAATGTATCAGCTTAAAGTACTATCAGATACTAGCTTACTGCCTTTTACCAACATTTCTTAGAAAACATTTTCTATTTATTATGTACTTCTGGTTTTGTTATGATCTATTATTGAGGGTTTGTTTTTTTTTTTCAGTATAATTTAAGTAATCTGAAAGAGAATCCTAGGCCAATATGCCTTTGGAAGTTTATTCATCTAATGATTTTATTTTAAATCAAAATAATGAGCATTTTAAATTCCCTAAAGCCACTTTTAAAATGTAGAGCAGATATTCTATTTTAAAAAAGAAAGTGACTACTTCATAAGCTTACTTCTTTTGTAATGATAAGAATCAATTCATTACTCTTATGACAGAAAAGCATTTAAAATATTGTTTTTAAACTGCTGAAAAAATGTTCATGCTAACCTCTCTTCGACTTTAATATTATATTACCATGATTATACGGCAGCTAAAAACCTTTCCAATGACATTTCTCAAACTACCCAATAATTGGTCATTTAAGAAATCTTTATTAAGAACTTTGAATAAACTAAATAGTGGGCAGGTAGAAACACTCAGAACAAATCTAAGAAATATGGTTTGATTGCCTGTTTGTGACTAGAGTTAAGATTATTTTCTTGACTCTGATTTAAAGGTCCACAAAGAGGTAACACTAAGTAGTAAGTACCTAATAAATGTTAGCCTCTGTGGTTTAGTTTGGTTGTTTTTATTCTTATGATTACTATCATTATTTTTAATAAGTGAAGACAGGATTATAATTGGTGAGATCTAGATCCTGGCTCTTATGACAACATGCAAATGAATTAGTCCAAGGTCAGAGAAAGCTACAAAATGACAAACATTGGTAAGGTATTGTCCATTTGTGTTTTTATTATGATTACCATTTTATAATGTGCATCCCAGAGATGGGGCTTGTTATATAGCTGGTAAGTTAATAGTTTCACTGAATTTTCATAGATAAGATACTAATGTTCCTTAAAGAAGCCTCATTGTTTTTCAACAGAGAAAGCACAGGTGTTTTATGTACCTGAGCACATTTAGCCCCTTGAAGAGAAGAGGTTAATTCGAGGACCCTTTAAACATGGGGTGAAATTAGATGGTTGGCTCTCTTTTCAATCCAATGACTGAGTATAGCTAAAGGACTCAAGGTATATTTAGCGGTATAGAAAGTCCAGGAAAAAAACCAAAAAGCAAAAACCATGCCTGAATCTAGACTGTACCACTGTTGACCACATCTTGTTGCTGAAGCTTGATCAGCCAAGTTCATAGAGGGATCAGTGTCTATTAGATAATACCTATGGGTGCTAATCATTCTTACTTGAATTTCTGAGTTCAGTCTATCTACATCAATTTCAGTATCTATTGATTTCCAGGCAAAAGATTTTCTGTCAAACCACCTTCAATCTTGGTGCCAGAATTCTTGGAAGGATAATCAAATTTTAAAAATTTTATGTCAATAGAAAGCTGTAAGAAAGAGTCATATGGACATGGGAGAGTAAGAGCATGTGTCCTGGAATAGACTCAAGCTAAGAGAGAATTTCACATGATTTGGAAAGCAGGTAAGTCCCTGATCCATCCTGAGCAGTGGAAGCAAAATACACCATGGAATTTATAAACAATAGACAGGAAACCAGCTCTATTCAGCCTGAATCACTATTCCTGAAAAGATAGGCTGAAATTTTAATCAGTAAAGTGTGAGAGTTTTATACGGTGATCCACAGAAAAGGGGGATTTAAATTTTACTGAAATTTAAAGGGGAAAAATGAGTTTATAAGTCAATATTTCCTTCAAAATTATAGGACCAGTGCCTCCTAAAAATGGAGTGATAGAAGCACTTTATTTGTATTTAGGCAATACTCTTGCCTTTTCAAATTATAACAGGGGTTCTTTAATCTGGACTAGTAGCTTTTGATGAGGATCAAAAATAGATGACAAATTTGGGCCTAATGTACTTTAAACACTGTAAAAACTATAGAGAACTATATGAATATATCATGATCTCAAGGAATTCCTACCAAGACAACCTGACCCATCCAAGATTTAAACTGAAAACACATAATAATTTTTCCCCATTAGGAATATGTCATTTTGAAATTAGTTCCCCCTCCCCTGCAAGAAAAAAGATCAAGAATCACGTGCATATTCCATTCTTCTAAGGTTTATCACCTTTGTTCTTCCATCTTTATTTGATTAGAATCTAGCTTTTAAAAATGCATACTGGTGGGAGTTTTCTGTTTATGGTTTTAGAACTTATTTATCATAAATATAGCTGAGAACATTGTCTCTTTCCAGGACATTCACCAGTCACCAAAATCAAAAGAGTATCGTTAAGTGATTTTTAAAATTTTAATGGAGGGATTTACTTTTGCTGATTAAACAGGTCAGTTTAAAAGCAGATTGAGCTATCTGGTTTTGCCTCACAATATTTCTTGAAACTTTTAGGGCAACTCTTGAGAATCTCAAAGAAACAAAGAACATTGGGAAAAGGACATTTCAGAAATGCCTATTGCATATTAGACATTTATGTAATTATGTTTCTGGCATTTCCATATGTAGGGAAAATATGTAGGGAAATTTCCCTGCAAATGAGAATAATCAAAGTTTTGAGCCTCACTGATGTGGGCAAGCCTCAGCATTTTGATCTGAACCAGTTTGGAAAGCCTGGATTAAGCACGAAAGAAAAATCTGGTCAAGACCTGGGATGAGTAGTACATGTCAGTACCTAGTGGTAATTTTAATGGAAAAAAATATTAGAACTGCTCCAGGAAATAAAGTACAATTTCAAATTAATACCATATTTAAATCAAAGTTAGGAAGCAAAAAGCAGGGATTGATAAATTATTGAAATCACAAGATTATTTACACTCCTCTTGCAAAGGTTGTACTGGTCATTGATTATTTTCAAGAAAATGCTAGTTCATCTTTCCAGGTGCCTAGAAAGGAAAGCATTATCTTTGGCCCAGAAACATACTGTGAAGCAAGACAGGGAAAATTCAATTATAATATTACATAACATTCTTCCTTTGAAATGTGTTCTAACAATTTTAATAAAATTCCCCTCAAAATAAACAAATGATTAGTTATGGCCATAAAATCTGAGCAGAAGGCTAATTAATTAATCTGATGATTTTTCTTCCCTGCTTGCTGCTTGTGGGTGTTAGCAGTAATTTGCTAAATTTGTGCATTATAAAATTATTATTCTCCATTGTAGCAGTTTGGGGGGCTTAGTGTCTGAAGGCAGTACTTTAACATCTCTTTCATATCTTAGCAGCAGAAGAGGGCCCACAAACTATTTCTTAAATTATACTTTATTTCAGTCTTCTAAAAGAAGTTCCGATCTTCACATACATCTGAGTTATGAAATAAATACTAGTTTTTAAAATAAAATGTCTTAAGAGTGATTATAGAACTATAACATATAACAAAATTTAAATTTCATGTTAAATCCAGTGACTGAATATCAAATATGATAGCTGAAGTTAAATAATACTAAAAATGAAGTACCTTTAAATCTTACACTGCCTAGTTCTGGGGAACTATTCTTTCACAATCTAAGATAATGCCACCTAGAATATCTACAATTTGCATATCATAATAGCTGTGTCAAAAAGTAAATTTCTTTTCATAGATGGAATAGGACGTATATAAATAAATATAACCAAATATTAAAAATGAATTTCCCTATGTCACACATGCACGCAAAATAAAAAGAATCAACTGCATGTCACACCACCTTTTAGTACCCTTCAAAAAAAAAAAATGTAATTTCATTTAACCACAGAATTTCCTAAAGTTAGCAAGGTAGAGAACGGAGCAATTATCTGTATATTCCAAAACAAAACATGACTTGGAGTCAAAAGTTTATTTAAATTATTGCTTTAGGTATTGAAAGCCTGGATTAATGGGGAGGGGGGGTTGGCGTGCGTGTGTTGTGTGTGTGTGTTTGTGCATGCGCAGGACATGAATCATCCCTTAAACAGCTGTAATTTTCCACTTTCCTTTGTCAGGGAGGACTGGTCTAAGAGTGAATCAAATTTTAATTTTCAAAATAGGCTTTTAAAAATCAGAAAAAGATATGCTATGCCCAGACAACGACCGTTGCCTCTGGCCACAGCGCACCTGGGACTGCACGGTCCTTTCATGGCATATAGAATGGGAAAAGCTCACTGAACAAGATGTTTCTCTCTCTCTCTGGAATGGAAACATACTCGGTTTTGTTGTTGTTTTGCTTTTGTTTCTTGATAAATTATAATATGTGAGTCCTGAAAATACATGTTTGCAGAAAAGATGGGACAGCAAGGGATAGTGGCCAGGCAGGGAAAGAAGTTACAAGTGTGGGGGAATATCAGAGGGCCTGGGGTGTACCCTGATGAGGGCGAAGTGGCCCCTGGGGCCCCGAATCACTCATTTGCCTGCAGCAACAAGGGGATCATAACAATTGCTAAATGTAGGGCTTCAGAAAGTCTAAAGAGAAAATACAAATGTATAGGACATCTCTGAGTGCCATCTGTAGGCACAATATCAACTACAACTCGGGCTACAGTAAAGAAGGTATTAGAGACAGATTAAAAAACGACATTATTTGTCTAGTATTAGAATCAGAGGAAAAGGAACCCAACTGAAGATAACCTGCACAGTGCTTATAAGGACACAACAAAACACCTCCAGGAGCAGAACTGGAAGTTACGCTACAGAATGATTATCATTATAAGAAATAAATAGTACGTACACAAGGGCAAAATTTTTTATTCCTAAGAAATGCATTAAAGTATCAATTTGTAAAATACACTTACTGAATGAAGTAAAAGGAGAAAAACAGTGAAAAAGGGACTAGTTTATTTTGACTCTAAGGGGAAAAAATACTCCCAGAAGAACTTCAAGGCTTAATACTTCTTTACTATGATTTAATTTGGGCTGACATAGAACTGACTATAAAATTATCTTACTTAACAAAAAAACAACTAAGTTATAATTAACTAAGAGTTTGTAGGGTGGCCAGATTAAAAATAAACATACAAACATAAATGAGAATTTCTAGGTATCAATAATTAGTTAGAATGTAAAAGAATAGCTGTATCATTCACAAGGGCAATCTAAATAGCATATATATATATATTACATATACATATATAATACATATATATATATGTATTACATATATATAAGTGCTCAGGACTACCCTTAAAAAGAAATGTCAGGAACTATAATAGGAAAATGCCAACACATAATGACAGTAAAGACCACTATTAGTAAAAACTCACATCAAGTTCATGAATGGAAAGAAATAATATTGAAAGATATCAATATTCTAAAGCTATTTTATAGGTTGAATATAATTCTAATCAATTTCACCCACAAGTGTGCATTTTTAATTGACAATCTGAAAGTTCATTTGAAATGATAGAAATTAAAGACTAAGAATATTAAAATAAAACAAGATAAAACTCAAAGCAGAAAGAACTGCAACAGAATTTGTTTCACTAAATGTTTAAAAATAAGGTAAACTACAGTAAATGAAATTGTGACTGAACAAAAAAAAGAGACATAAATAGAAGTCCAGAAACTAAGACATTCATCCATATGAGAACTTAGCTTATACTAAAGTACTTTCAAAATCAGTGGGTAAAGAGAAAAGTATTCACTAAATGGTATAGGGATAATAAATTGATCACTGACAAAAATATAAAGTTAGAACCTCATCTCAGAACATGCATCAAAACAAACTGAAGTTGGTTAAAAGGGCTAAACTGATAAAAAGCAAAATAATCTAAATATTTTAGAAATAGAGGTCTATTTTTAAAACTAAAGAATAGCTTCTAAGCATAAAAGCAATGAGGAAGTAGAGAGACATACAAGTCTGAGAACTTAAAAATCTTTCTGTATATAAAAAATTAAAGCTAAATAAAATTTTGCTACATATCTGACAAAAGGTATCATATAAAGAATAAAATAGCTTAGAAATCCATGAACAAAGAAGTAAACTAGAAAACAAATGCTTAAATGACATAAGAAAAATACAATGGCTAATAAATATATTAGAAGGTTCAACCACACTAGTAATTAAAGAAATAAAAATTAAAAGGAGAAAAAATTTCCACTGAGGCATTTGTCCAAGTTATGAAAAATGATGGTTCTTAAAGTTGGCTGAGGTAGGGCTGAAAGGCTGCCTGGAAATCAGTGCTGGAAGGAGTGTACCTTGGCAGAACCTTTCTAACATGCAACATCACAGGAACTATGGGAACCTTTCAAAATTGTTGGCCTGGGAATTATTTTATGTTAAAAAAAAAGTGGGAAAATTCATGTAAAAAGATGCTCATCAGAGCATTGTTTATACTGGCAAAAAAGGGGGATGTGAATGGCTGACATTAGGGGAATGAATAACTACAATGGAATATTATACAACCATTAAAATAGTATTTTGGAAGAATAATTATATGAGAAAATTCAAATGATGAGACATAAAACTGAACAAACACTTTGGCACAATTTGGTGAAAAGAAATAGATATGAGAATAAAGAGCAAAGGAAGAGAAGGAAGGAGAGAGAGAAAGAGAAAGGGAAGAAAAAAATGAAGAAAGAGGAGAGGAAGAAATGAAGGAGGGAGGGAAGGAGGGGAGAAATAAGAAAGGAAAGAACAGGTAAAGGTAGAGAGGAAAGAGGAGAAAAACAACAATTTTTAAAATGTCTGAGTAGGAAACAAACTCAAATTCCTGCTGATTATTTATCTCTGTGCGATGAGAAGTGCCATTATTTTCCTTTTCTCCTGTTTCCTTCCGTACTTCTGTAAATTTTCTACTGTGACCATATATTATTTTTATAACCAGTAAAAACACAGTCATTTTTTAAAAGACTATTAAGAATAGAAAATCTATTATGCTGTATCCCTATCCATCCAAAAAGAATTGGACCCTGAGAATTCTGCAGACTGGGGGAGTTCAAATGAGAGCCTGGCTATGTTCCCAGGATGCCAAAACAATGGTTTAGCTTAATTAACTTGACTTTTGAATTAGTCACCTGATGAACTGAAAAGTCTGCCTTTGCATACTGGTGACCCGTCACTGGGGGAGGGGTGAGTGAAGGAAAAGCCTGATGAGTTCCATGGCAGCAAAATTCTGGAAATGGTCCAAAAGCTAACAGCTATTTCTTTGGCCCTACTTCTCCTGACAGGATTGGTGACCTCCTATCACTGCCCTGGCAAATTTTTGTGGCTACAGGAAAAATCTCTCCCCATCTGTTTTGCACACACCCAAATGAGACATCCTAGCTTTTCTTCCCATCCCAAAGCAGTATGTATATAACAATTTCAGTGGGAGTAATTTACACCTTTTTAAAAATATCTAAAGAAAACACTCATTTTTCCCAAGGTCAATTTTCAAGCTTGAAGATATTCCAATCTTATTTGTCTTTCTTCACCTCCCCTCTGTCTAGAGCCTGCTTATTAACACTTCCATTCTAATGTTAAGGAGAAGGAAATTTAGATTTGATTACATCTGCTGCTAAAAACTGTATTTGGGGAATATGTTCCAACAGGGCTAGAGGAATTCTGTTTGCAAAAATATAAGTTGTTTTAAAGAACGGAGGGGTTGGGAAAGGGTTGAATCTGATTAAGTTTATGTACATCCAAGCATTTGCATATCACTCTGTATCCTGGACCAGTGGCTTGATAAATAAAAGAAGTTGATTGACTTTTCCCACGCTATTGCTTTTTTTCCAAGATAAGAACTTAGAAATAGGAGGTAATTAGAATGCATAATAGTACAGATCACATCTGCCAAATGACAAATATGGCCACCTATAATATATACTACTTCTCCCAATAAGCCACTTGACTTGACAAAACAAAAAAGCCTTTTTTCTTTAATAAGTTTAAGAAACAAATAAACTACTTCATATAAATGCATATCTGTCATTAGGATAAAAAAAGTTAGTGGTGGCATCTGGGCCATTTTGCAAATATTTTTACTAGTTACTGTTTTATTTACTCTGTTAAGCTATAATCAGACTTGTTACTATTACTAGGAGTCTATATTATGGTTTGTCCTCAGCCAAATGACAGTTTTTAAGTCTTAACAAAACCCACAATAATGTTAGGTATTTACCAATCTCCAAGAACATAGCACTATTTTTAATTCTAAACCTATTTTAACTTCTATCTCTTGAACACAATGTAAGTAGAGTTGTTTGTTATTTTTACAAAGGCTGTCCCTTTTGGCATAGTTAAGTCTGTGTTTGAAGTATCTACAAAAGCATCCCATGAACCTAGAATATCAGCTGCCTCTGCTTTCCTATCTCCTTACAGTTAAATCCAAAAAGGAGTTAATATCCAAGTTGGTGGTATTTACTTGAGTTCTTAAGTTTTTAAATTTCACATTCAAAAGAAATGGCAGTGGACTCTACACAGGTCATTTCTTTTGACAGAACGGAAATAGGAAGAAACTCAAAAATATTTTCTAAACCTCTCCAGTATGACACACTCTGACATGTTATCAATGGATCCTCATGCTTTGATATGTTACAGCGGGAACTTTCAGAAATGACTTACTGGGTTGTACATCTGATTGAACAACTGCTCAGCTTGCTACATTGCAAAGTTGGGGAGGCATGAAGCACAGACAAGGAAAGAAGGAAAGATCCAAAAAAACAGCATTAGCTCAACAAATCCAGTGCATTTGCACAGACGAACTGGTCATTAAAAAAGAAGAAATTTCAATTTCTAAACATTCCACAGTGAAAGTGAGAGGCTCTAGGGAAATTTAATTGTTGACTTTGGCTCCTAAAAAAAATTGCTGAAATAAGAAATTTAACGTTTGTGTTACTTTCCCTTTCTCAAGTTAAATAACCCATGAAATAAAGAAAGCTGTCCACTTTTGATGATACATGAAGTGCTGGCCTCTAGCAATGAATCAGAAGAAGTACTTTTGGCCAAGCCTGTAATTTATTACCTTAACTTCAAAGACAGTAATAATAAAAGATTAATTAAATCTTATCATTGAATTTATAGCTCTTCTTTCATAATAACACAAGCCTAAATTTTCTATTCAGTCTACCTTTAGGAAAATATTGAGGAGCAAACAGAAGATTAGCAAAAGCAAAATATTAGTAAGCAAAACATTATAGGATTAACAGTAAATTGGAGAGGAAAATTTTAAGGTAGTAGGAAGATTAAAGGGAATCAAATACAGGATTATCTATTTTCCACCTAATAGTGCAATAGCTTCTAGTGTTAGATAATAATTAACAAAAACATAATTTCCAAGTGCCTTTGTATTTGTAATGCCCTCCCATTTATTCTGTGTAAAAATTTAAATGTTTTTGCATTTTACTGTACTAAATATTAAATACCACTCCCAATTAATATCTCTTAATTACCTGCATCGTTAATTTGGGGCTCAGCATCAAGGTGAGAATGTGAAATATTGTAGGAACTTTTGTTCTGCTTTAAGCTGAGACATGCAATCCTTTTAAAAGCCTGGATTTATTGTTTCTCCAACTTTGATGAAATAAATGATAATTCTATCATGGTTTAAAAAAAAATCTCCTCAAACACCATACTAATTGAAAAATTATCAAATAGCATAAATCATACCATCGAGTCACTGTTACTTCTCAACTAATTTCTAATCATATAGGGTAGATTTACTTCTCAATCTTGAATACCAAATACTCTTTTGAAAGACAAAATGACCTGTCACTAATCAGGTTCTTCTCAACCCCCAAGCGTCTATTTAACATGATGAATGCACTTATTTATACGTCACACTCGTAACAGCAGTTTATATTATAATGGTTAGTATTGTTTTATTAGCCTCACTATTACCAGAAAGATTTCCTCACATACGAACATCTGATCGCATCATTTCAAATAGGTGGACTAGAATGTGCAATGGATAGTTCATTTTCTGCCTGTAACCATTTTTCATCACAAAGTATTGGAGACCTCTTAAATGAACACATTATAATAAAGGGTTAAAAGTGACACATATATGTGTGTGTTCTCCACAAACGTTTATGTAAAAACTCACTTTACTTATTTCAAGCATTGTTCATAAAACAAAACTAAATTTAAATCACCATTTGAATTCCATTGTCACTGGCAGACAAGGTTTCTGTTCAGCTAAATACATGCAGATTTTACGGTGAAAATACCTGGATGCTAACAAATCTTGAGCAAATTTCCATTGGGAATTCCTGTTGTATTTATGATATAATAAAACTATTATGTTTTCAGCTTTCATTTAGTAAACCTTTATATTTTATTCACAAGTAACATACCCTTTTATTTAACAGGAGGTCCAGACACTCCAGCTTTTATAACTGCTTATTTTTCCATGAGCAAATGATGTGTTTATATGTACATTCACATACTGTTGGCTTAAATTCTCAAATATTTCATGTAGAACTCAATTTTTTTAAGGTGATGGGCTCTTGAGGTTTTTACAGAACTATTTATTAGCAAAAATTAAAGACTACTGGAAAAACTACTTTAAGCTTTGAATATAGTCAATGACAGAGAGCCAAAAATAACGAAATAGCATTTGCAGGTTAGGTATAAAAATATTTAAATTATAATTACCTTTATTTAATCTGACTTTACTATGCATTTGGGTGATAGTATAAGCAAAAATTATTTATATACTCAGAAATAACTTACCTTTTCATAAGTTAAATAGATCCTTTACAGCAAGACAACCATATTTGTTACTTTAATACTGGTTCAATGGGAAAATGTTAACATGCTATCAGAAATAATGCTGAAATGTTTACGGGATTTAGTCTGTTCATTTCAGGACGTGGTGTCTACCTGAGAGTCTAAGGAAACCACACAGTCTAAGTGATCTCTTGGGTAAACCACAGCTATGTTGAAAGAAACTAAATTGAATTGCATAAATGTCGCTTTATGAAACTAGTCAAGTCATATACCTGGAAAATATAAGCGAAAATATTTGAACCTCTTCCTTCTAATTACTGGAGGATTTAAAATTTCATACATGACACACTAGAAAGGTAGGTGTCCACCAAAATAATAAATGTGGTGCCCTGCTCTCCATAAAATGTGTCAAAGTTCACGGGGGGCATCTTTACATATTTAAATTGAAGGCCCCCCTTCTTCAGGTCTCAGCACATGGACACCCAGGTAAAGGAGAGCTAGAAAGGCCACCATAGGAGCCAGTGAAATTCTCTCCTTGACAGAATTGTCTTGGAGCCTGACTTAGGAACACAAAATGGTTTATTAGATAAAAAGTACTTTTCATAGGTTCATTTGTGGATATGTTTATGCTTTTATAATGTACTACAGAACACATTTGTGTCTGTGCCAAGAATGTATACCATCTACCCAATGCATAAAGAGCCAGGTCAATCGCCATTCAAATAGCCTCAAAGAGGCAATTTAAATATTTTTATTATTCAAGATTTCCAATCAACTAAATAGTGCTTGAAATAAGTGAGATGTTGAGTGGATTAGGAAACAGATTTTGCAGAAAAGAGATCCTCTTTCTGTTTTGCCGTAAAGGGATTTGATCTGTATATTTATATTTTTCTGTATTAATAAGTAGACTTTATTAGTATGAAATTTTTCATGGCAACTCCTCGGTTAAATGAGCACAGTAGAGTCACATTTTGATTCTATCTATCCTTGCATCATACAAAAGACTATGTTTAATTTTTAAATATCCAGAATAATTTCTCCACAGACATATGACTCCTTCACATACCTGATCATCCATGTTATATTTTCAAAACTTTACCAAATAAAGCCCCATTCCAGTGTGCTATGAATTATACGTAGTCAAATTTTATTACATGCTTTAATTTTTTAGATTATCATTTCTTTTGAATAAGTCTATAAATTGCCAGAAGGAAAGAAAATGCTTAAACTCATAATGTGTTATGAGTTTTATGTGAACAATGAGTGCAGACATACCAAACAACACAGGGAAAAAGTCAAAGGAACAATGCATGACTGGAAATGGACTCCACAAAAATGTCCAAGTCAGAAAAAACACGTTAATACTGCAATGTAAAGACCCTGCTTCTTTTCCAAAGCCTTCTATGTACAAGCTTTCTTAGACCTTATGGCCATTTTTGGTCAGGGGTAAATAGTCATCCTATAGATGGATATGTTAGGGACTTGACTATTTTGTTGAACTTCTAGCAACTGAAACTCATTGGGAAAATCTTTTGCAAAGTTTTAATACAAAAATCAGACCTACTTCTGAAAGTAGTGAAAGTTTATCAATGTATATTTGGGGCCCTGGACATTTTGGTTTGTTACAACCTATTTCCCTTTATCTTTTTTAATAGTTGAGATTTGCCCAGAGAGTACTGGCTGGCTTTTAGAGTATTTTTGACTTCCAGTACATTATTTTCATCTATTTTTTTCAAGTTTTCTTCAGACAGGAAACTTAAGATAATTTTTCAGGTTCACAGGCAGATTTGTTGCAGGCTTCTTAGGAATAAAGTTAAGAGAGTTTAATTCTTTTATCAGCAGACAGCAAAAGATAAGGGGTTTGTTTCTTTTGAAAAATGTCTCTTCCTTTCTCATTTTATAAATTCATTTTAATATGAGCATGTTTTTTTTCTTAGACTTCACTTACCTTTTTTAACTGTGCCTCCAATTTGCTGCATTCCTCTTTCTTTTGTTCGATGGCTATTTCTAGAGATTTTAATTTGGAGTCTCTTTTCAGTCCTGCTGAGGCTAATGAAGATGCATGTTCTTTGAGGTCAATTAGACTAGACTGAAAGGAAACGAATGCTAGTAAGTAAAACACCGCAATGTCTTCAATTTGAATCCACTGATTCTATATGTAGCAATAAAAGTTTGCACTAGACATAAAGGGTAAATATAGTCTCACTAAGGTAACAATAGTCAGCTCTGGCCAGGAAATTAAAGTTGGCGAGCTTACAGAACCTAGCAGGATATAATTGCAGCAGAATCAAATGTGACCAAATGGTGTGGTCAGTACCTGCATGCTTTGCATCTCAACGTCATGCTAATGATATAAGTCCCAAGGTGGTCTTTACAAGTCATGGCAAAACAGACACCCTGAACCTTCCGTTCACATTTATTGCTGTCAGGCTGTGCAGACTCTAAGACGAATATGAAAGAAATACCAACTCTAATGCTTTCTTTCCCCAAAAGGCAAATCAAGTAGAAAAGAAGCCTCCTATTAAATTTTTATCAGACTCTATTCCTTTCCTTTAACAGAAAAAAAAATAGCCAATGCTTTTTCAAATATCTCCTGGAGAACCAAAGATAAAATTATTTTAAAATTTAAAGTAGACTTTATAATCCAGCCCTTCGTAAATCCAGATTCAGCCAGTATAATGAATCTCCCCAACACAGACATGGGGTTACTTAAATTGCCATTCATCAATCATAAATGGAAACCAAGAGCTTTCTTGTATAGTCTGAATTTCAAAAACTAAAGAAATAAACACACATATGTATCACTGAATATGAAATGATTAGCAACATCTAACTATGTGATTAAAATGTTCTGGTTTCACCTGAAGTCAGGCATTGTACATTTCCTTTACATCCATTTGAAGCACCTAGGAAGAGATCACACACACAGTGGTCCCTCAGTGAGTGACAGTGCCCGATACTCCAGGTCCTGAGTCACTTGTGGGCCCTGGAATGACCACGATGATGACAACCCCACCACTCCCCTCAGCGAGGCGTTCCTGACAACCCTCTAAGGGATAGGTTAATCATTCTCATTTTTCAAGTCAGGAAACTGAGGCTCAGGGGAGCTGAGTGGTCAAACAGTCACCTAGCTATCAAAGGGAAATACAGATCTCAAACCTAGGTCTCCAACTCCAATTCCAGTCCTCTTTATGGTATCACTTTAACAGAAATAACAAGGGACCTTATAATCCAGCCATTTTTGTCATGATGAAGTTCTTTTATGACCCCAGCTAAATTATAAATTATCTATACACAGCAACTGTGTGTTGTTGTTCTTTAAAAAATTTAAGTTTCCCAGTGTGACGGTCTGTTTTGTGCATCAGTTCGGCTAGGCAATCCTACCAGTTACATAATCAAACACTAATCTAGGAGCTGCTGGAAAGGTATCTCCTGGATGTGATTTACATCTACAGTCAGTCCTCTTTATGTAAAGGAGATTATTCTCAATAATCTGGGTGGGCGCAATTCATTCAGTTGAAGGCCTTCAGAGCAAAACTGAGGTTTCCCTGAGAAAGAAGATATTCTGCCTGTGGACTGCAGCATCAGCTCCTGCCTGACAGTTTCAGCCTGTCCTTCCTGATGGACAGACCTATGGATTTCACATATACCTAGCCAGTCTCCATCAGCATATAAACCAATTCCCTGCAGAAAATCTCTTGATGTGTGTATGCTACAGCTCGGCTTCTCTGGTGGGACCCTGGTGCACATGACCAACCCAGGGCCAGGCAAATCACACAGGGAAAATAAACGTTTCCTGAAATGCTCATCTGAAACCCCATATAACAAGAGCAGTATGTACAAAATTATTTTCATTTAAATATTATGCTCCATCATATCAAGATCTCATTTCAAATTGAAACAAAGTTGGTTTTAAGGTACAAAGTCACCAATAATATTTCCAATCAGGGAAGAATTTTACAAATAAGATCAAAGCTTCTATGCCTTCTGTTACATACAAACTACATTCATTATGGATCCCCCAAGCCAGAATTAGCAGGAAAAAGTAGGAAGAGGATTTGCTGTCTTTATTTTCTTATCAAAGAAGTAATTTCTTTTAAAAACCTAGTCGTTTTAAATTTTAGGAAACATGGATTTTGCTGTTGGGTTTCCTCAAAACTCCTCTTCCTCATCAATCCTTTCCCTCTTCACCTGGATTCCTCATTTAGCCAGTACTCAAATTTGTACAGAATTATCAAATACCTAAGGGCAGAGATAGTACCATGGGGCTGGGAGAGGGACAGCTCTCAGGTGATACAGCCCAGCAGACAAAGGGTCTATAGCAATCCTAAAAGAGGACAGTTTCTGTGGACAGAAATAAGTGTGAATGGGCCAGTAGTGGACAATGGCATGTAACTCGAAGTTGTGGAGAATAAACAAAATAATATGCTTTACTGCATCTCCAACTCCTCCACCAAAGGACCCCCAAGTAAATTGAAGGGGAAATAGATATCTTCTTGAGTCAGAGGGGATATAACTCAAGGCATCCTTTCCATAACCTCTAAGCAAGAAATTTCTTTAAAGGATATTATTTCACTTTAAAAACAAAGGTTAAGGTTTGCACTCTGTTTCCATATTTGTGATAGCATGAAAATACTGTTTTAAATTATTTAGCATAATGTAAAAAGAACATTCCAGAAGAAGATCCACTTTAACCTATACCTTTGTGTCCCGCCTGGGACCACATTTCCTAAAATAGGGTTCTCAGGCCATCCGATTGATGAGCATAGGTGACTGAAAAAGCACCCAAAACAAGGGTTATAACATAATAGACCCTCATTAAAGTGGAGCATTGATGTTGCTGTTGCTGTCTCAAGCAAAGGACTATGGGACATTGAAGAAAAAAAAACCCAGAATCCTCTGAGCTACATAAATGGGGCAAGATACAAAGGATCTTTCAAGGAGCTACACTGTTTATGTTTAGTGGAATAGAGGAGATATGTTTAGGGTCTCAGCTTTGAAGGGAGTTATAGGAATTATTTTCCTTTAACTTCATGCAGTTTTTCAAAGGAAAGGTTACCATGTTCCCCAAGCCTTCACACAGTCCCTGGAATTACGTGTCTCCTGCGCATGAGGAACACAGGTTCAGAAAGACAATCAACACAGTTTATCTGCTTCTTTAGACTTACCTCTTTTTCAGTCAGTTCTGCCTGTAAAGCATTGACCTTCTCTTTCAGGTCTTTGTTTTCTTTTCGGAAGGATTCTATCTCTTCTAGTCTTTCCCGGTCATCTCTCTCCCGCTGTTCTTTTAAGCGCTCAATTATTCTCTCCTGTGAGGCAATTGTCAAAAAGAGTGGAGATCCCAGTAGTGTGAATGCCAAAGCATGTTACCAAACAATAATAGACAATAAATATTAGAAATGCTGTACAGGAATCAACACTTCAAGTCACTCAAAACTGGGTGTATGAAGAAAGACTGCATACCAGCCTTCGGGAAACACAATCCATGTAGCTTGGGGCTTGTTAATCATTTTAGCATTGCAGGGCTCAAAGGTCAGTTTTGGTTCATGGTATCTGGCAGATTCTTAGAGCAGTTTCAGAAAAGGGACGTTCAGACACCAAGGCCTGAGATTTACCAAAGCCTTGTGGAGGCAAAGAGAAGCAGCAGAACCGTTTAGCCCTCTTTGCTTGGCCAATCCTTTTGGCTTCAAGGAGCCTTCCTTGGCTCGGAAGACTCTTCTCTGGCAAGACAGGGAATTGAAGGGGAGCAGGACACAGGCCCTCCAGGATTTAGGGCTGGACTCCCAGAGAGGACTCCAGGCAAAATAAATAATAAGCCCACTTTTCCAATGTCTCTGGAGATGTCTGCTCCCATAATGGCTTCTTGGCAATCTGTTGATACTCCAAAGCATCGCTTGAATTTGAACAAAGTTCAAACATACTGGTGTTCTACTATAGACTTATTGTGACTCTAGCAATGGAAGAAATTATATCATTGCTATGGAGACAGTGGCCACTGGAGTTGCAGAAGGTAGGGAAAGGGAAAAAGAGGTGTAATGTGGGGGCATTTTTGGGACTTGGGAATTGTCCTGAATGACATTGCAATGACAGACACAGGTTATCCTGCCATAACCTACAGAAAGGAGTGGGAGAGAGTGTAAACTACAATGTGAACTATAATCCATGCTGTGTGACAATGCTCCAAAACGTGTTCATCAATTGCAATGAATGTACAACACTAAGGAAAGAAGTGTTACTGTAGGAAAAGTGGGAGGTGTGGGGAGTCAGGCATATGGGAATCCCTTATATTTTTTATATAACATTTTATGTAACCTAAGTATCTTTTAAAAATAAATAATCTATTAAAAGTAACAAGTTCAAACAGCATTTTGTTTTTGTTTTTACTAGACAATGCATGCTAGGCGCTGCGATGTATCCTTCTCATCTAGCCCTCATCACAGTTGTGAGGCCAGAACCAATGCTCCTGGAAGCAGGACAGAGGTGGGGAAACTGAGGGCTCAGAGAGGCCAACTGTAAACAGGTGGCACCCTGTCTCTTTTAGCCACTTAGCCATGCCCACGAGAACACAGTGCCACAAACATATATATGAAGCCATTCAAGGAGACCTGAGGACCTGCCTACGCTTGAAATTCATACAGACATGAAAAACTCTAGTCTGGTAGAAACGGGGAACTACTGATATCAAAGTAAGAACCGCCCCCCTTTTTGTTCAATTAGCAATAATCGTGCCTCAGATAAATCTCATTGGCTATGATACTGCCATTCCACAAAGCCTGAGCCTCTTTTTTAAAAAGAAAATTCTATTTGGGTAAAGCTTGATTTAGACGGCTGAAATTAGTTTCAATATGAATCTGAATTTCCTTTTGGGTGGCCAGGTTAAAAACTACTGGTGCAACCTAAGGATCTTGATACTATCTTTTATATTATTATAAGTACATATTACAAGACAATGCCTGATACATAATACAACCATAAAACAATGTTTAATGCAAAGGCAAGTTCATTTGAACACTTAGCCTGTGATTTAAGATCCCCCGAGGAAACAACTGTTCTACCTCATGACAATAATTGATTTGTCTAATGCTTTCAGGGGAAAAAAAGTACCATTACTGTTTTATAATTATTTAAAAACACTTCAAATGAAGTATATTATTACAACAGTTAGGGAGGGGGGATAGAACAAATGGCTCTATCAATTGCCTCCATTTATTTCTTCTTGATTCCAGTTACAGTCTTATTTTACTCTGTCCATGACAATGCTGAGTTGATAATTAGTTGAGCGACAAAAGAAGGAAATGGCCACAATGCAGGTGAAGTTTCTCGTGGGCTTTTAATGATTTCAACTCTCTTGCCTACACTTACTGCAAAAGCCTCTCAGGTGGTCACCTGGACAGCACAGCCTCACCATCCCATTACTTCCTTCACGGCAGTGCAGTGACATTTCTAAAGCCCACATTGCCCAGGTCATATCACTACTTGGAAACGTCCCCAGGAATTTCCCCAGCCAGATCACAGGACATCTATTCCCACTCGGCACCCTTTACCTGGTTTCATTTCCTGCCCGCTAGCTTTCCAGAAGGTGCAACACAAATCCTAATGACTCTTTTTAACCCAGTGCTGGGCACAATGTCTGGAATACAAGAGGCAACTAATAAGGCTGATGAAGGAATAAAAGCTCAAATTCAGTACCATCTTGCCTTCAAAGGAAGGGTAATAAAATGAAGCAGGAGGACTAACATCCAGAAGGTATGAGAGTCATTTGGAAAGCAGGTTGATTTCTCTGGTCACTTGTACTATGGACTGGACATTGATGACAAAAAAATCAGCAAGCACTATAATAGTTTTAAGTGTTATTGATGATTCAATACTACAAAACACTTCTCCGTCAATCACATAACTAATTTAACTGTCAGCCACACAGGGCCAGATGTCAAAAACATGTGTTAAAAGGCCCTAATATGCCATGATCCACTTGATTAACAACTAACTTGCAGAAATTCCAACAATGTGTTCTTGTTTTAGTCTTATTTGCATTGGCAAGTGCTCCTTGTGCACTCATCTGGCTCTGCACAGGTCTAATCTATTTGTGCTTTATCATCAGGCGGGAACTGAATTGCAGTGGCCTCCAGCTGCTATCTGGCCTTCTCAACTGCTTATCAGTTACGTGGCTGCAGCAAGACTTGGCGAGACCAGCTTTATAAATAACATGGGTTCTGTCTCTTGAGCTTCTGTGTGTCAATCCCAGAACTATGTCATACTCAATCAACTCACTGAACAGCACTATTTTTTGCACACGCCTGATGTTTGAATAAGTTCCTGGAAATTAAAAAGAATAACACACTCCCTGGGATTCTACAATCCAAGTGAAATGGTCAATAGTACCTAAAGGGTTTCCATGCATTGGCCAAAAGACAGTAAACAATTAAATGCACTTATGAGTCCATGATTTTTAATTTATCATTTTATTTATTATACTATGTCTTGTTCCAGAGTATCTGTTCAATTAAATGTGTATAAAAATGGAAAAATCTGAGGGAAAGGCCACTTAAAGGAGATGGTGATATTGTCAAAAGCACAACCATCAGGAGGTTTGATGGCCTTGGGATAGTCAAGGAGAGGCAAAAAATCCCCACCGTAGGCTATCTTGGATGGGGTGGAAATGACTTCCTGCAGTACTGGATTGAAAAGTTAGCATGTACCATCATTGATTGATGCTGTCTCCCCAGGCCACAAATAAGTGAATAGTGCTACACACATCTAAAATTTTCATTTCTGAACAAGCCATTTCCCCTCATTGAGCCCATTTCATATCTTTAAACATTGGTTTGGTGTTTCTCAAGTTGTGGTCTTCTGATCACTTGCATCAGAATCATGGGGTATGCTTATTTAAAAACACAAGTCCCTGGACTTGCCTGCAGAGCGAGTGAATCGGAATCTCTATGAACCCTCTAGGACAAAAACCCCAGGAAACTGTATTTTAAGAAGCTACCTGGGTGATAAGAACATTTGGATACATACTGAAGTTTGATACCCATCGGAAAAAATATTTAAAAATAAATCTACTCATCTTTGTCCCATGACACAGAACCCTGACAGTTCCCATCCAATGGTTTTTATGCTTTTCAAACATGCTAGTATTCTTATTTTGGCAGCTTTAAAAATTTCCTCCAAATAAATTACTGAATATTTCTTTTTATTCTTCATTGCCATGAAAAGCCAAAAATAAGATGCAAATAGGATTTAGAAAACAAAAGCTCATGGCCCACAGAGATATTTTTGTTTGTTCTGAACATCATAGTTGTAAAAATCTGAACTTTAATGTTTCTAGACAGGTCAGGGATGCTCTAGCTTGCCATAGTCACCAGCAGTCCCTACTGATTACACAAACCTACTTCCCTCATCTTTACTCCCTGCCTGGCTTTTCTAGGCATCTACATTCTCAACTCCTTATCTATGGTCCAATTCAGATTTCATGTGTCTGAGATTTCAGATGAAGTAACTGAATGATTCACTGTCAAGGTAGTTCCAAAGGAGAATGGAACTTAAAGGGCAGCTAATTCTAATATGCATTTTGAAGGAAAGGAACAGAGGCCTGGAAAGGAGGAGCCTGCCAGGGAGATGCAACTATGTAGCAGCAGAGACAGTTTGAGGTGGCCAGCTTCCCACAGACCTCAACTTTCTTTTCAGTGCAGCCCCCTGCCTCACCGGAAGTACATAATAAAGGGAGTAGTTTCAGATTTTGGAGTTGCTTTGGGATTTAAAGTGGAATAAATAAAATCTTAATAGGGCCAAGAAAATATGATAAAATCCTGCCAAGAATCCTTGACGCTGAAAGTTATATGGTACACGTTTACTTCTGTGACTTTTAAGAAAGAAATCAAGAGGTAGGAATGGATTTCCATCATAACACTTTGAAAAATGCAAAAGGAAGCATAATCATGAGTCATTTTTAAGCCAACACACCTCCCAACTTGAACTGTGCAAACATAAACTTAGTACAGAGCACTTTGGAAATAAATCCTTGAAAGTTGAAAACAGAAGTTTTTCTTGCCCTGAAAAATCATCTTAAGTATTCTTATATATAATGTTAAGTCTTCATGCATAATCTTGTAATTCTTATAATTTAATCCTGAAGTTATTTTACAATTTTAATAGGATAATAAAAGACTATCTAGCCATAGAATTAGAGCTTTCTTAGCTTTATATAATTTTAGCATGGAGCTACCCTCCCAGGCTGGAGTATACATCAGAATCATCCAGGGAGCTTGTTAAAGAGCTGATTCCCAGGCCCTACCCAAGGTTCTGATTCAGTAGGTGTAAAAAGGGGCCTAACAATTTAGATTTTTCAACAGGCACCCCCTATCACTAGGACAGCCTAGAGATTCTGAAGCAGTAGTCAGAAAAGCCCTCTGTAACCTACACTGGTTTAGGAAAACCTACCAGGTATTAGGCAATCTCTATTTAACAAGTGGGAAAAGCCCTGGGAGGGACAGTTACTGCCAAGGTCACCAGTTCCTTAGAAGCAAAGCCGGAACTAGCCATCCTTGCTGCTCCTCCACTTTACCTCATTACCTCGGAATTGACCAGACTCTGATAAGAGGAGTAGGAGAGACAAAGCTGTTACTTCAGTAGACAAAAAAAGGAAAATCCCAATCATCCCCTGCAAGTTCTACAAAGCACTACAGAATCAAAGACAAAGTAAAAGAACATCATGCAGTCTATTTGCATACTTTAAAGTTAAGATTTCTTTTGTTTTAAGCTGAGCTTGAAAATAAGTAAGGGGGCTGTGGACTTGGCCCAGTGGTTAGGGCGTTGGTCTACCACATGGGAGGTCCGCGAAACCCCAGGCCTCCTTGACCTGTGTGGAGCTGGCCCCTGTGCAGTACTGATGTGCGCAAAGAGTGCCATGCCATGCAGGGGTGTCCCCCGTGTAGGGGAGCCCCGCGCGCAAGGAATGCACCCCATAAGGAGAGCCACCCAGCGCGAAAGAAAGTGCAGCCTGCCCAGGAATGGCGCCGCCCACATGGAGAGCTGACACAGCAAGATGAGGCAACAAAAAGAAACACAGATTCCCGTGCCACTGACAACAACAGAAGCGGACAAAGAAGACGCAGCAAACAGACACAGAAAACAGACAACGGGGGCCAGGGGGGTGGCGGGGAGAGGAAGGGGAGAGAAATAAATAAATCTTTAAAAAAAAAAAAAGAAAGAAAATAAGTGTGGCAATAACATGTCCCTAAAAACTATGCTGACATATTGCATATCCAATTAAAAATAAATTTTTCCTTCTCACAATTCCTAAGAACTTTACCACACTGCTCATGGGTACTAGCTCTTTGACACTTCAGAGAAGTAGGAAGTTTGAGGGTGCAGGAGAAAGCTTAGGCAAATTCACATCCACGGCCCCTTTGGTGCCTAACAGAGCGCACGGCACACACTCAGCAGGGTAGAACATCTCCAATAGGTGCCGAGGATGAATGGGCTAGTTTAATTTCTAGTCCCAGACTAAATGGACCAGAAATCATGTTAAAAGTCAGTAGATATCGGATGAAGCTAATGGATTCCATGAATCCATTCATTCTTTTATTCAAAGTAATCCTTTAAAATGTACATCAGAACAAAACCCTTTGGGTGGCTTCCCATTCCCTTCAGAGTAAAAACGGGAGCTTTTCCTCTTTTGCCACAAGGCCACACCAAGATCGGCACCCCCACCCCCTTCCCCTGGCTCTCTCCTTGCCTGGGACATTCTTCTTGGAGAACCGCTCATGGCTCACACCCCACTTTCTTCAGGTCGTCCTGTAAATGCTGCACTCATGGGTTGAAACTCCATCTCCCAAAAACATATGCTCAAGTCCTAACCCACAGTACCGTGGAATGTGACATCATTTGGAAATAGACCCTTGCAGATGACATCAGGTTAAGAATGAGGTCACACTCAGTTCCGGTGGGTCCTAAATCCACTGACTGGTGTCGTTATAGGAGAAAGGAGAGGGAGATTTGGACTCGGGGACTCAGAGACATAGTTCAAGTCCACATGCAGGGAGAGGCAGAATTTGAAGTAATGTGGCTAATGAGCCAAGGAAGGCCAAGGATCGGATGGCCAGCAGTCGGCAGCAGCCAAGGAGGCCAGGCAGGCTTCTCCCTTGGGGCCCTCAGAGGGAGCGTGGCTGGCCCTTGCCCTCCTCCAGAATCCTGAGTGAGTTCCTTTGTTTTATTCTAATCAGTTGGTGAAAACTTGTTCCGGCAGCCCCGGCAAACTAATGAAGCCATCTTCTCTGGCCACCCCATCCCAGAACTCCTGACCCTTTCCCTGCTTTCATTTCCTTTACAGAAATCGCCATCCTCTGACAACCTATGTGTCTACTTATTTAGTTACTGCCTGCCTCGTCCAGTCCCATCAGAATCTAAAGTCCATGAGAAACAGAATTTTCATCCATTCTCTTCACTGCTGGGTCCCCAGAGCCTACAACAGTCCCTGTCACATGGTGGGGCTACTTAATAAACACCTACTGAGCACTCCCAGGCACTGTGCTAGGAACTTGGGAGGTGGAGGGTGCCCAGCAGGGGCATGAGCTAACACCACACAGGGCCCGGTGCTTGGGCTAGCAGGCTAGTGCTCAAAACCATTTAACACAAGAATGAACAATTAGATTGACAATACCTCTAGGAAGTACACAGAGGTATTGTCAGTCACAGAGGTATTGTCAATTCGTGAGAACATGTAATGGGGGATTTTTACCTAGGAGGCATCCCTAAGGAAATTATTGATGAAATGATAACAACAACAACAATAACAGCTAGCTGTTTTAAACACTTTGAATATATTAATGCATTTTCTCCTCAAAATAATCTACTAGGGAAGGTACAGTTAGTATTTCCATTTACCAACAAAGAAATTGAGGAACTGAGAGGTCCAAAGTAACCCATCCAAAGCAGCTGGTGTCAGACCTAGGATGTGAACCCACACAACCTGGCTCCAAAGTCCACATTCGGGATTACTGTGTAATAAAGCTTCTCAGGAAGCTGACCAATGAGAAGATGCATAATTAAATCCCACAGGCTGGGGAATAACCTGTGCAAAGGGCCTTGGTAGGAGGGAACATGGTGCTTTTAAAAATCTAGAAACGCTGCATAACTAAAGCAGAGAGAAAAGAAGAACAGGGATGGGGGTGGCATCTTGAGATTATTTTATGAATCCAAAAAAAAGAAAGATTATGTTTATAAACTAATCTCCCCTTCTGGGTGTGATACCCTTTGATTGCATTAAATTCAGTTGAGGGGCCTTTGATTAGATTATTTGATAAGATCAATTGAGGGCTTTGGATTGGACTACTTCAGTGAGGTGTGGCTGAGTCTCCACCTCCTTGCTAGGGCTGATATAAATGGACACACAGGCAGACTGAGGAAAAAGGGAGCCAGTATACTTGATTCTGCAATGTGAGAGAGAAGATTGCTTAAGCATGAAGTCTGCAAGAGGCTGGGCCCGCGGAGCAGCTCAAGAGGAGAGGGTGAGCCCAAAGGGGAAGGCTGAAACCTCAGCAGAGATCAGCGGCCATCTTGAGTCACCATGAGGCAATACACCGGGATCAAGAATAGCTGACTTTGGTGAGAAAGCATCTCTGATGGTACCTCACTTAGGACTTTTCATGGCCTTTGAACTATAAGCTTTTACCTCAAATAAATCTCCTTTATGAAAGCCAACAGATTTCTGGTACTTTGCATCAGCAGCCCTTTGGCTGACTAAAACAGGGGGTGAGGCTAGAAATATAGGAAGATCTGCCAGGCAGGCATAGGAGGCTGGTCATGCATGGATCCTAGATGCCACGTTAAGGATTTCGGTTTTTAACATTCTAAGAGTAGTGAAGCTAGTGCAGGTTTTTAAGCAAGTCCAAAGGAGATATTATGAGATGTGCATGTCAAAAAATGCCCTTGTCTGCACTATGCCAAGTCAGTGAGAGGGCTAGCATGGGAATGAGCGGCCCAGCTGAGACTGGGAGAGGGTTTTAGCACATGGAGAAAAGCAGGCCCATTTAAGTGTGTTTGTGTCATCTCCTCCAAACTATGTTCCCCTAAATCCCTATTCCCCAGTTTGTTTAGCCCAAGCTCACCTTTTCTGACAAAGCCTCCTCCAGCGTTGCCAGGGCGGTGTCTGTGTTACTGGAATCTGTCTGCAAGGACTTTACTCTGTCTTTCAGATTGGTTAGTTGCTTGTCTTTGTCCCTAAGTTGTTCTTGTAAGTTTTCAATCTAAAAACAAAGATCACAATATTTAATGCATATTTTATTTCCTATCCAGAGCCAAGTTTCTTGATGTGGATCTGCTAAAAACAAAAAAACAAAAAACAATTAGACCTGAGATTATGGAAAGTCACAGCATTAGGAGGGTACACTTTGATGTAGAATCAAGGTCATTTTCATGAGATCTTATTTCTTCCGTTTAATTCAGACTTTTTATTTAAATAGCAACACAGTTGAGTAGAATATCTCCTGTTATACAAATGTAAGCCTTCAGACACTATCTTCTGCTATTTCTTTTCCTTTTATGGACTCCTTAAGTCTCAATCCATAGACCTAACCTTGGTAGAATGGACTAGAGAACATTTACATAGGAGTCATTTATTCATTCATTCATTGAACAAACATCTATTGGGTGCCCACTCGGCACCAGCTGCCATATCAGTATATGGCAGAACCTACGTAGTCATTTACTCACTCCTTTATTCAGCATTAAACTTCGTGATATGCCAAATGTTGTCAAGGGGCTGTTTCAAAGTTACCACATGAAAAGCCAAGTAGGTTATCACCAGCACACTGTTAATGGGAAGAACTTGTGATATAAATCAAATGTAACAAGTACTAAACACTCCATTTGGCATCTAACTCATGTGCTGGCAACCAACCAGCCACTTTTATCCACTATCTGCAGCCTGAAATAAACAAACCAAACAGCCAATTATAACAGCAGCAAGGTCCTTCTCCTGGGTACTATGTACATTATCATTCATGTTTTTATTCCCTGCTTTCAAACCATGCATTTCTTATCTAAGGATAAAAAAAAGCCACTATACAAACAATTTATTCATATTAAGGGTTTTAAAATAACAAGAAAAAAAAGCAGTATGACTCCAAGATAAGTCCATTCAAAATGTTTGTACTCTACACTCAGCTTTCTCAGGAAATCCAGGAAATCATTCCAAATGCATGTGTCACAATTTGTGACTCAAACAAATTTTTGGATTACTTGCTGTATTTAGCGTGAATTTGGAATTGTAATTCAAATAATAATGATAGCAGCAGCAATAAGAATGAAGAGGAGACATGACAGCAGAGGTGACCACAAAATATGGATGCAAAGACAACAATGCTTCCAACTTCCATCTGCAGGACGTGGGGCTTGGCTGATTTTTCCAGTAGTTGCAGTGGATGTGGGCTTATAGGGATAACTTTTTCTTTTGTCTTCTCTTCACTTCTCTTCCTCTTTTTTCCTTTTTTCTTCCCTTCCTTCCTCCCTCTTTCCTCCTTTCCTCCCTTCCACCTTCCTTCCTTCCTTCTTTCCCAGACTTGCTCTCAGGCTTGAGGCACACATCCTTGAAACGTAGGTTATAGGTCAAATAATTAACCTTCTCCATCAAAATGCAACGTGGTCTCAGCCATCTGTCACAGTGAGAATTCACTGTCCCTGCATAGAAAGCACAGGAACTCAAAAGGCATAATCATCTGCAGTCAAAACAAAGGCTTCCTCCATTCCAGACAAATGTTCATATGGTTACACAACACTACAAGCAAATACACGAAGGAGCACGAATATAGATGGTGACATGTCAGAATAAATAGTCAAGTGGAAGGAGCTAGCAGCTGAGAGAACTTAAGATGATGGATTCCTGAGAAAGAGAGAGGGTGATTGCTTCGCATATAGCCATGGATATATTTGGGTACATCTGTCTCTATGTGATTCCAAGATGGTTCCAAGCAAACTGATTAGGCGCACCCTGGCCCACTCTGGGCATCTAGTCACAGGCATGGTTTCTTTGAGGCATAGAGGGCTGGCAAGAACGAATTCTGTGCAAGAGACAAAGAACCAGAGATGGGAGCACCTGCCAGGTATGTGGCTCCCAGTCCAGCCCAGAATGGATCTGACCCCAAAGAGGGAGGCTGCAGGCAAATGAAAGAGATAGGAAGCCTTGGGAGATGTAGGGCTCAAGCAGAGTTGTTTGATGACCCAGGGACAAACTGGAGGGCAAGGCATCTCCCCATGGCAGCCCAGAAAAGTGACTTGGGTGCTATGGAGCCTGAAGGAAACAGTCCATTGTCTCCTGGAAGGTCTTCACTTCAGGGATGCTGGGAGATAGTGTCTGGACAGGGGAGAGGAGGGTTTCTCTTGGGATATCAGGCCTGGGACAGTTGGAGGCATCACTCTCAAGGGGCTTTGGGGACTGGAAAGAGTGGGTAACAAAGACTTACGTGAGGCTCTCTGGGGACTCCCCCAAATAACTAGAAACACTTAAAGAGGTTGAGGTCGAAGGACTTATGGGCATGCAGCTAGGGGCTGAGAGCCAGAGAAATGCGACTGGTGAAACCTGGGACACTGGGTGATATATCTCTTTCTCTCCGATTTAAGAACCTAGAAGAACTGAGGGTACCACAGGCATAACTAACAGATGTGGAACTGGAAACATTTATAGAGCTAGGGACGCTCCACTGTAAGAAATGAAATATATTTTCCAGGAAAAAAATCACAAGAAATTTTAACAGTGCTTACCTTATGGGGGAAAAGTCTAGAGGGCAGAGGATGGAGGGGAGCCTCTGTTTTTCATTTTTGCACATTTCTGTAGTTTTCTGTTTGAATTTTCTAACCATGTGGGTTTTATTATTCTTTTTAAATGTCAGCTGGGGTTATCTGGCTGGTGAGATTATGGACCATTTTTAGTTTATTTGTATATGTAAAAATAACAAATATTACATAATGAGTAAATAATAACTAATTAAACAAGTAACAAATGGATACTTAAAACAAAATGTTCCAAGTTGTCAGCAATTACAGACTGCTGGTACATATAAACCATGGTCTGTTGTACAAGTATTTAAAATCATGTTTGTATACAATGGTTAATTAAATGGAAATGGTAGAATCTTAAAGGGAGATAAAAAGAATGTAAGATAATATATCATTAATTTTGTTAAAAACTTACATAGAGCAAAATAAAAAAGGGAACCCATTAAAATATTATTTGATAATGGGGTGAATAATGGTTTTACTTTTCTTCTCTATGCCTTCTGCATCTTCCAATTTGTTTTCCTTGAACATAATAAACATAATTAAGAAAAGATTTTTAAACCAACTATAAAATATGGGAATAGTTCTTTAAATGTGTTTTGAACAATAAGTTTTTGCTTTTTAAAAGGATTCATTGCAGGAGGGAACATTCCTTTGTTCCTCCAAAGAGGACATGATTCTTAAAATTTAAATTTTAGGAGACTGGAGGGAATATAAAATTCTGTTTCTTAAAAATTAGTCTAAAGCTTTCTTGTGTTCACAAAATGTTATGACATTTACATGAAAAATGTTTGAAATCTTTTTCTTCAAAGGGTAAGGTTGAACAGGGTTCAAATAGGGGGATTGGAACATAAACCAATTGAAAGCCAGGCTTAGGAAGGGGAGATTGGGGGGGCAGGGATGGAATATCAGGGTTTTGTGAGAAATTTCACTCGCTGCAAAAAAGGAATTCATCTTGGCAACACAGACTTCTCTCTGTTGAGCGTGACCTGAGGTAGTAAGAGATGACCTGTCCTTGTTCTTGAGCAGAGCTGGGCAGACTCAAAAGCAACCATTTCTGCTGGGGTGGAGGTGGGGAGGCAGTTTAAGCTCTGGAGGTAACCAAGAGTTCTCTAACCCTAATGGATCTGAGCTGACTTCTGAAACCAAAGGGCCCTTAACTCTGGACCCATCAAGGCTGAGCAAGGTCAATGCCCAGAAGGGGCTTTGCTGTGAGTTTTGATACAAGTGCCGGCCCCAGGTGGGAAGTCATCATTGCCTAGACAGTGACAGCTGACTCCCGACCAGCCTCCTTGATTCCACACTTGTGCTCCTCACATCTGGTCTCCATCTGCACCCAGAGAGACCATCCTAGACGCAGACTAGCCGGGTGATTCCCTTCCTTAAAGCTCTTCCATGGCTCCCCATTATTCTCAAGATAAAGCCCAAACTCCAAGAGATTGTTACAGATTTAGGATGTTAAATTTAAACCCCATGGTAACCACACAAAAAGAAAAGATACCAGAGAATATGTAAACTCATAGAGACAGAAAGTAGAGGACAGGTTACCAGGGGTGGGGGCAGGACAATGGGGAGTAAATGCAAAATGAATATACTGTTTCTGTTTGGGGTGAAGGGAAAGTTCTAATGATGGATTGTGGTGAGGGCACTGCAACGTAGTTACTTTCACTGAATGGTATGCTTGGAAAGGGTTGAGGTGACAAGATTTATGTTGTAAATTTGTTTCCATAATTAAAAAAAAAGAAAGAAAGAGAAACTAAAGAGATAATGACAATTAAATGCCATATACAATACTGATAGTGTCTAAGAATGAAGGAGAAAAGGCTCAAATAGACATTATGGGGACACAAGGAAAAAATGGAATATAAACTGTAATGTTTATATCAACGTTAAATTTCTTGAACTTAAACTTAAGGTGATTACAGAAGTGAATATCCTTGTTCATAGGAAATGCACATGGCAATCTCATGTTTAAGGAGTATGATTTGTGCAACCTGTTCATAAAAAGATAGACGGCAGATAGATAGATAGATAGATAGATAGATAGATAGATAGATAGATAGATAGATAGATAGATAGATAGATAGATAGATAGATGGATGATAGGTAGAAGGGAGAAAGGGAGGGAGGGAGGGAGGATAAAAGTTAAAATTGGTAGATCTGGGTATCTGGGGGTGGGGTGGGGGTATGTTGGAGTTCTCTGTATGGGGTTTATATTATTTTTGCATCTGTCCTGTAAGTTTGAAATTATTTCAAATTTAAAAAGGTAAAATAAAATGGTAAAGCCCAGACTCCCTGACATCATACAAAATACCCTCCATGGGAAGGTCCATCTCATCTTCCACATTCTACCATCTCCGACCAAGCACCAGCTATGCCAAACACCTGCTACTGCCAAGAAACAGTCTCTCCTAACTGCATCAGAATCTTTGCCTATCCATTTCCTCCACCTGGAATACTCTTCCCACCTAAATTTTTCACCTATTTAAGTCCTACTCAAACTTTTAGCTCTCAATATATTTCTTGACTCCTCCAGGAAGACTTTTCCAACCCCCAAACCCAGGTTGTCTCCTACTTCACACTTTTCACACACTAATAAAATCACCCCTTTGCTTGCTTGTCTCCACAAATTGACTGTGATCTCCACTAGGACAAGAACTCCATCATACTCATTGTTGCAACTCTTGCTGCAGCATTCAACTGAACTGGCAATTCACTTGCTGAATGAGTGAGCCAACAAAGAAACCCTAAAGAGAGGGCTTTGTGTAAAAGGAAGAGATGGAAGCAGGTGCTGGCTGGGTCCTCAAGCTCTGGGATTCTCCAAAGAAAGAAAAAGCTATCAAGAGGGAAGCAGATGTGGCTCAAGTGATTGGGCTCCCATCTACCATATGGGAGGTCCCAGGTTCAGTTCCCAGGGCCTCCTGGTGAAGGCAAGCTGGCTCACACAAGCGTGCTGGCCCACGCAAGCGTGCTAGCTCACACAGAGAGCTGGCCCATGCAGGGAGCTGACACAAGATGATGCAACAAAAAAGAGACACAGAGGAAAGACAATGAGAGATACGACCAGGGAGCTGAGGTGGCTCAACGATTTGAGTGCCTCTCTCCCATATCAGAAGGTCCCAAGATCAGTTCCCAGTACCTCCTAAAGAGAAGACAAGCAGAGCACAAGTGGCAAGGGGGAGGGAAATAAATTAGTAAAATAAATCTTAAAAAAAAAAAAAAACTATCACAAGCATCTCTATAAATAGCCACAGAGTACAAAACATACATAGGTATCTTTACACTTTCACATAATACCCAAAGTTACCTTCCTGCTTTTTTTTTTTTTTTTTTTTTTTAACAGAGTATTGGATTCAGTTACTAGTAAGTCCATAGGATGTATCACTCATTTGTGGAATCCATACCTAGGGTATGAGTCAAAGTTCTTAGCTGAAGCAACAGAAACAACTTCAACTGCTTTAAACAGAAAAGGAGGGGGATTTACAAAACTAGAAGGGCTGGAGAACAAAGGTCAGAAGAAAGCGTGTGGCAACATTCAAAGTTTTGATACAACTGGCCCAGGACAGTTGCTATTGCCCAGTCGATGAATACCAGATACTGAGGTTTACAGTGATGGCCCAGGTGCAAATCACCACTGGATATCACTACTAGCCCTTCAGTCATTCTATCCAGGGCTCCACCTTGCAGACCCTGCAGCAGAGAGTCATTACCATTGCCAACATCCCAATGGCTCTCGGGCAGGTAGAGCTGATGAGCAGAGCTGAGGCAAGGGGTTGGTCCAACTGCAAGGAAAGAAGGCAAGTGCTGGCATTTTTATCTTCCACAGTGAGAGGCCCTTCATGAGACCAAAAGAAAGTCCAGGGTCAGGGTAGACAAAAGATGACCCGTGTCCACAAGACCTAGGGAGAGCTCTTGTGGTAGCTTCTGAACCAGCACACTGCACTCTCAGAGCAATGACTCAATTTTCTCAATCTCATAACAATCCTACAAAGCTAAGGTCGACTCAGACACTTCTCCAGGGTAGTCCATGCAACTCTTTGTCACCAGTCTGTTATAATTATAGAAATCAAGAGCGTACATTACCCTAACAGTCAAGAACATGCTCAGTAGACTTGTCTCACTGAAGAGAATAGAGATGAGTTTGTGTCAAACTCATGTACCACATGTGGCCAGAATTGTACACTGATCACGCACAGGAGGAACACATATTAGTCCATGGCTGATGGTAAATTAAAATAAAATAAAAAAGGCTGCTTGAGGAGCTCAGATTTTAAGGCTTTCTAATCATTCACAAACCTTCAGAAATATCTTTCCCAGAATGCCAAGGATGACTGTTGTGTGGTAAAGGCAAAGTTGGTTGCTAGTACAGGGCCCACTATAACATGTATTTAAACACAAAGATTTAAATCAAGCCATTGTATTATTTCCTATTGCTGTGTAAGAAATTACCACAAATTTAGCAGTTTAAAACAGTACAAATTTATTATCTAACCACCTGTAGGCCAGAAGTCCAGACACAGCTGGACTGGATTCTCTGCTTAGAATATCACAGGGGGGTCAGCTGTGCCAAATTCTTGCCTGGAACTTGAGGTTCTCTTATATGTATACTCCAGTTATTGGTATAATTCATGTCCTTGCTGGTTGTTGGCCAGATGTTGCTCTTAGCTCTAGAGGCTGTCCTCAGTTCCTTGCCACACAGTCCTCTCCATCTTCAAAACCAGCATTGAAGAAGTTGCTTGACAAATCTCTCCTGTGCTTCAAATCTCTTTGAATTTCCTGTCCCAGATCTCTAATGCAAATTTACTGGCCTCATGTGATTATGTCAGGCCCACCCAGATAATCTCCCTTTTGATTAACTCAAAGTTCACTGCTTAGTTACTATTACTACATCCACAAATTCCTCTTTACATAAAATATAACCCAATCACAGGCATAACACCAAGGGTCATATGTCATGGCGTCATCTTGGAATTCTGCTTACCATATCCATATTTTTCATGTGGGATAAAAATATGGTAGCCTTGTAGATCCCTTGAACAAAGGATTCTTCAAGAGAAATTTATCCAAAATTCAATAATTAATTCTAATGGGATGTGTAACATTTTAATACGGCATTTCTGATGCAGCTAGTTTTACTTGGCCTGACACACATACACACACACCAAATTCTCTGCTTGTAAGAAAGCTACTAAGCACTGTATGCAACAAATTTCCTCATCTATTTCCCTGAACCCATCTCCCATCCCAGAGCAACACTGCTTCCCCGCATCAAAGCTCAGGATACCTGCTAAAGATATGAGATGGCCACTTAGACAGAGCTACATTAACCTGTCTTGAGCCAAAAAGCAGCCTCAAAACTTCCAGCTTTTGTAGCAATGTCTTAATAATTTAAAAACAATATTAATGCCATGCTACATGCTTTTTTTTACTTTTTATTTTCAGATGATTGAGATTTACATACAAGTATTAGAAATAATATACTTCCCTCTGTCCCTGACCCTAAACCTCACCAATCATTATTCTCCATTTCTATAATTTTTTCATTTTAGCTTTTAAAAAGATTGATTGATTCCCCCTCCCCCTACTGTCTACGCTCTGTGTTCATTCACGGTGTGCTCTTCTGTGTCTGCTTGTATTCTCATTAGGCAGCTCTAGGAACCAATCCTAGGACCCTCCAGAGTGGGAGAGAGGTAATCATTCTCTTGCACCACTTCAGCTCCCTGATCCGCTGCATCTCTTATTGTCTGTCCTCTGTGTCTCTTTTTGTTGCGTCATTTTACTGCACCAGCTCTCCACCTGGGCCACCACTCCTGTGTGGGGCAGCACTCCTGTGCAAGACAGTATGCTGTGAAGGCCAGCACTCCGCGTGGGCCAGCTTGCCACATGGGCCAGCTTGCCTTCACCAGGGGGCCCTGGGCATCAAACCCTGGACCTCCCATATCGTAGATGGGAGCCTAATTGCTTGACCCACATCCACTTCCCAATTTTTTCGCTTTACAAATGTTACATAAATGAAATCACATAGAATGTAAATTTTGGGATTGGTTTTTTTCACTCAGAATAATTCCCTGGAAGTTAATCCAAGTTAAGTGTATCAAACGTCATTCCTGTTTATGGCTGAGAAGTATTCCAGGGTATGGATGCACCACAGTTTATTTATCTAGTCACCCTTTGAAGGACATCTGGGTTATCTCCAGATTTCACCTATTACAAATAAAATTACTATGAACATTCATGGACAGGTGTTTGTATGAACATAAACTTTCATTTCACTAGGATAAATGCCCCCAGGGTATAACTCTTGAATCATATGGCAGTTGCCTGTTCAGTTTTATAGATACTGCCATCCTCTTCCAGAGTGGCACTATCATTTTACATTTCCACCAGCAATGCATGGATGATGTGGTTTCTCTGCATTCTTGCCAGTATTTTTATTGTCATGATTTTTCTTTTTTAGCCATTCTGATAGGTATGCACTATCTCATTTCAGTTCTAATTTGCATTTCCCTAATGACTAATGAAATTGAGAATCTTTCAGGTGCTTATTTGTATATCACCTTCAGTAAAAAATGTCTGTTCATGTCTTTTGCCCATTTTCTAATTGGATTGTTTTTTTATTGATGAGTTTTTAGAGTTCTTTATATGTTCAAGATGCCTGTCCTTTGTTGGATATGTGGTTTGCAAATATTTTTGCCCAGTTTGTAGCTTGTCTTTTCATTCTCTTAACATTCTCGTTTTATTTGCAGAGTAAAATGTCTGATCTGGCTATCTTTCTCTTTGTGGGAGGTGCTTTTGGTGTCAACTCCAAGAATTCATTGCCTAGCCCTAGATCCTGAAGATTTTCTCCCACAGTTTTGTTAATAGATTTTATCTGATCCATTTTGAGTTAATTTTTGTATAAGATGTGAAATTTAAGCAGAGGTGTTTTTTTTTTTGTTTTTGTTTTTTGCCTATAGATGTCTAATAAATCCAGCATCATTTCTTGAAAAGGCTATGCTTCTCAGTTGAATTGTTTTACCCCTTTATAAAAAACAGTTATGCATACTTGTATGGGTCCATTACTGGGTTATATGTTCTGTTCCATTGATCTATGTGTCTACCCCTCTATCAATACCACACTACCTGGATTACTATAGCTACAAAGTAAGCCTTAATATTGGTAAAGTGATTTCTCCCACTCTCTCTCTTTCTCTCTCTCTTTTTTTCTTAAAGACTCTTTAGCTGTTCTAGGGCTTGTGCCTTTCTACACTAATTTTAGAATAACCTTGCCTATGTCTACAATAAAACTTATGGGATTTCGATAGGAATTTCATTAAATCTACAGCACAATTTGGGGAGAATTGGCATCTTTACAATGTTGAGTCTTCCAATCCATGAATACAGTATGTATCTCCTTTTTTAGGTCTTCTCTCATTTTTTTTCATTAGCATATTGTAGCACACAGATCTTGTACATGTTTTATTAAGTTCATATCTAAGTGTTTCATTTACTTTGGAGTGATGTAAATGGTGCTTTGTTGTAATTTTAGCTTCCACACATTGTTAGAATATAGAAATAAGATTAATTTTTGTGTGTTAATATCACATTTTGAATACCTTGCTAAACTCATTTATTAGTTTTAGAAGTTGCTTTTTTTCTGCTTCTTTTTAAAGATTCCTTGGTATTTTCTACATAGATAATCATGTCATCTGCCAAAAAGAATGGTTTTATTTTTTCTTCTTTCCTACCACAGTGGTTAAAACTTCCAGGACTATGCTGCATAGCAATATAAGAGTAAACATCTTTTCCTTTATCCTGGTCTTAGGAAGAAAGAATTCAGTTTTAATGTGAGAAACTGATAGTAAAGTTTTTTTATAGATGTTCTTTATCAAATTGAGGTAATTCCCCCTCTATTCCTAACTTGCCATGACTTTCTTTTATCATAAAAGGGAGAATTTTGTCAAACACTTTTTATGCATAAATTTTTATGAACATATTACTTTTCTCTGTTGTCTGAAGATTCAGTGGATTACATCAATTGATTTCTTAATTTTGAGCAAGCCTTATTACTTGGAATAAATTCTACTTGGTCATAGTGTATTATTCTTTTTATACATTTTTGCATTCAACTTACTAATAATTTGTTGAGGATTTTGTTTCTAAGTTCATTAGACAGTGATGTGTAGGGTTTCTTTTGGCTAGCTTGTTTTGTTTATTTGTCTGGAACTGCCTTTTCCTGGTTTGAGTATCAAGGTTACACTGGCGTCACAAAACGAACTGGAAAGTATCCCCTTATCTTCTTTTTTCTGGAAGAGATTGTGTAAAGTAGTGTTAATTATCCTTTAATGTTAGGTGAAATTCTCTAGTGATGTCATCTGGGCCTGGGGATTTCTTTTCTGGGGGCATTTAATTACAGATTCAATTTATTTATGGTTATAAGATTATTCAGGTTATTTATCTCATCTTGGTTGAGTTTTGGTACTTCATGTTTTTTAAGGAATTGGTCTATTTTTTCTTAGCTATCAAATATATGAGCATAAGTTAGTATTTCCTTATTAACTTTGAAATGGACACATGATCTGTAGTATTTCCCTTTTTACTCCTGGTACTGGTGATTTGTGCCCTTTCTCTTTTTATCCATTTCAGTGCTCCTAAAGGTGTATCAATTTTATTTATTTTTTTCAAAGAAGCAGTTTTCAATTTTATTGACTTGTTTTGAATTTTATTTCTGCTCTTTTTATTTTTATTTTGTTCTTTTTCCCATTTATTATCTAGTAAGAGATTAATTCATTTGTGGCCTTTCTTCTTTCCTAATGTAAGCATTTAGTGCTATAAATTTCCCTCTCAATACTGCTTTAGCAGCATTCCACAATTTTTTATATGCTATATTTTCATTTTCATTCAGTTACATGTGTTTTTTTTTCCCTGTGAGGCTTCGTTTTGAACCATGGATTATTTAGAAATGTGTTGTCTAATTTCCAAATGTCTGTAGCTTTTCTTGTTGTCTTTCTGTTATTGATTTCTAGTTTAATTTCATTATCATTAGGGAGCATAATCTGTATGAATTCAATTATTTCATTTTGTTGAAGTTTGTTTTACAATCTAGGATATGATCTATTTTGGTGAATGTTTCAAGTGTGTTTGAACAGAATTTATACTCTGCAGTTGTTAGGTAGAATTTTTATAAATATCTATTAGACCTTGTCACTTGATGGTATTCAGTTTTATTTATTTTCTGTAAAGTAGTTCTACTAATTGCTGATAGTCAGGAATTGACATCCCCAACTATAATTGTGAATTTGTCTATTTCTCCTTTCAGCTCTGTCAGTTTCTGTTCCATGTATTATGAAGCTCTGTTACTTGGTACATACATATTTAGGATTGCTATGACTTTGCGGTAAATTCTTTTGTCATTATGTTTTGTCACTTTTCGTCCCTAGTACTTTTCATTGCTCTATAATCTTCTTTATCTGACATTAATGTAGCTATTCTTGCCTTGTTAGAAAGTAATGTCATGATATACCTTTATATATATATAAACATACACACACTTTCAACTTACCTATGTCATTGTGTTGAAGTAAATTTCTTATAGATAGCCTAAAATTTGGTCATTTTTAAAAATGCATTCTGTTAATCTCTTTTAATTGCTATATTTTTAACATTTAGATAAAGTAATTTTTGATATATTATGCCTTAAATCTGCCAGTATATTATTTGGTATTTCTTCATTTCCTCTGTTTCTCATTCCTCCATTTCTGTGTTCTTGCCTTCCTAAGAGTTATTTAAAAATTTTTAAGGATTTCATTTTCTATTATTCATACTATTTTTTCCTTAAGCTTTTTATTTTGCAGTAAGTTAAAACTTATAGGACAAGTTGCAAAAGTAATACAGCATCAATAGATAAAATTCCAACATATACCCATCCCTCCCAGAAACCCAAATCCAGCAATTTTAACATTCTGCCAAATTTGCTGTATCATACTATTTTTGAGTAACAGCTTTGTATATTTTTCTTAGTGGTTGCAGTAAGCATTACAATATAATGTACATTTTCACAGCTTATGCTTATCATGGTCTATGGATACCATTTTACAATTTGAAATCATATCAAAACCATACTCCCATTTAAGTTCCTTACCTTCCCCACTTTTAACAGTAATCACCTCATTACTTCCTCTACATACATCTACAGATGCTATCATAATTTTTGCTTCAACCACCAAATATGATTTTTAAAACTCACAAGGAGAAGGATTATTATATTTATAATCTATATACTCTAATATATTTACATCAGGTTTTTTTCATTCCACTGTTCTTTCTCAAATTCCAACCCTTCTGTTATCATTTCCTTTCTGTTAGAGAACATACTTTAGCCATCTTTATCAGTAGGGGGGCTAGCAACATACACTCTTAGATTCCCTTCTTCTGGGAAAGTCTTCATTTATCCTTCATTCCTGAAGGATAGTTTCACCAGGTAGAGAATGTGCAGTTGATGGTTCTTTTCTCTCAGGACTGGAAAAATGTGGTGCCAATTCCTTCTGGCATCTGTGTTTTCAGAGGAGAAATACGCTGTCATTTGGATTGGTGTACCTCTAGAACAAAGGTTCTTAATCTTTTTTGTTCCACAGGCTCCTTGCCAGTCAGGTGAAAACCACAGACCTCTTCTCAGAATGTAGAGGCAGATAGTTTTATGTCACTCAGCTAGCATGGGGTCTAACAACTACCGTAATTTTGAAGTATGGACGAGTGTAAGTGATTTTTTGAGATGTATGACAACTGCGATGTGATATGAAATTAATACTACTGTAATTTATTGCATGCATTCATAAGTGAAGAAAATGCTAGTTTTCAGTTAGAGGTCAGAGAAAATAAAGATAATAAGTTGATTTTTTTCTATTCAAGCTCAGACTCCCTGAAATCTTTCCATGGACCCCCAAGGAGTAGATTCCTTGGAACCCTGGTTAAGAACTCCTGCTCTAGAAGAATTGTGCTGTCTTCTCTCTGGTTAACTGATGATTTTTCCTTTGACTTTAGTTTTCAGAAGTTTAATTAGGATGTATACTGGCATAGACTTCTTTGGGTTTACCCTATTTGGGTTCCCTTTGCTTCTTGAATCTTTAGGTTTATGTCTTTCACCAAATTTGAGATGTTTACAGCCATTAATTTTTTAAACTTCTTCAGCCCCATATTCTTTTTACTCTCCTTTTAGTACCCTGATATGAATGTTTAGATCTTTTGCTATTGACCTAGCAAAAAAAAGTTCCCTGAGGCTCTGTTCATTTTTTCCTCAATTTTCGGTTTTGTTCATATTGGGTAAATTCTATTGGACTGTTTTCAGGTTCACTGATTCTATACTCTGCCATCTCTGCTATACTCTTGAGTCTTTCCACAGAGCTTTTTATTTTAATTGTTTTGTTTTTCAGCTTTCTAAATTCCCTTTGGTACTTTTTTATAAGTTCTATTTCTTTGTTGTGGTTTTTTATTTATTTTTTATTTGTTTTGAGGGAATACATAATCACTTGTTCAATTTTATGATGGTTGTTTTGAAATTTTGGTCAGACAGTTTCAATATCTGATTCATCTCAATGTTGGCATCAGTTGATTGCCTTTTCTCATTCAAGTTGTGTATTTTCTGATTCTTGGTAGACACTTTGGATATTATGTTGGGAGATTCTGTATCCTACTTAAATCTCCTATTTCAGCAGGCAGTTGTTCTGTTTAGGGTTAGCACGTGGGTGCTGGCTGACATGCCTGGCTTACTGACACTGTGGCTGGAGGCAGAGCAGCTTGCAGCTACCTGTAGGTTGGGGTAGGGAGTAGGTTGGCCTACTCGAGTGCTGCTGCTGAGGCTGCTGGGGGCAGCTCAGGCCTGCCACTAACAGTGGGGGAAGGTGGAGGAACCACTGGAACATTACTGGCAATGCCACTGTGGGTCTCCCCTGCCACTGTGTATGGATTTCCTTTTAAGACCCTGCTAGCCTTTTCTTTTCCCAGTTCTTTGGGTCCACCTTTCCTCCCTCTCTTCATCCTTTTTTCCTTCCTCCCTCCCTTCACCATCTCCTCCTTTATCCCTTTCCCCTTTACTCCTTTCCTAACATCTATTCCTGTTGGCAGCTCAGGGCTCCAGACTTTTCCAATGCACAGTCAGGGATACATGTGGGAGCTCACCATGCTGTCATTCTTCAAACCCTGAGGTCACTAGCTATTCCACCTTCTTCTCCCCATCTTTCTGGGTCCTTTTATGACTGTCTGTTAAATTATTTCCAGGAAACTCAGTTGTATTTAGAGAGGAGGACAGGTAAAAGTAAGGTTACATCATTTTGTCCCAGAACCAGAAGTAACTGAAAGCTTTTGAAAAATAGATGATCTCATTTACTCTTCACAATCCCATGTCTGATTTTACATGAAAAGAAGTGACCTGTCTAAGATGACCCATATGATTAGCGGCAAAGTGAGGATCCACACTCAGACCTTTGCTTCAGCCCCTCTATGGCTATCCTAGGAGCCTTTTCAGAAAATTTCAGCCCACTTCCTGTACAAGCATAACTAGGAACTCATTCTACCAGATGTTGGAAGGAAGGGTTGTATAGTCTGCAAAGTCTGACACCTCCTTTTAGGATTCACTCCTGAGTGACATGAATAAATTGCAAAGGGCAAATAAGTTTAAACAAACCTCAAGCCAACTCAACGTATTGGAAATATTCTCTTGGCCAAAACGTAAAACACAAAGTGAACATCTTCATTATTCTGCTAAGATTTACATCTCCTCTCATGGGGCTAGCACATAGTAGGCCCTCTGCAAATATCGCTTGCCTAGACCCAAAACGAACCAGCAGTTTTAATACTGGATGGGCCTTGGCTCAAATTACTTTCCACCAGATTGTGTTCTTGAGAACAAACAAACACATCATGACACCCTGTGGATTGTTTTAGATATTGCACTCTGCAAGCTCTACCAAAGCCCAAATTCAAATGAACAGGGGAAAAGCAGGAAAGAAAACAGCTCCCCCAAAGTGTGTAATCAATATTTAAAGGTCTAGAATGCTCTTTTATCATCAGGAGTCGGACCCCAAATGGATAAGGCACTCTAAAATAAAAGTGTCTGCTTCCCATGGTTGGTGCTTATCTGAATTCCAGAGCGTTTATACGATTTCCTTTCCTTAAAACTAATTTTAAAATGTGATCCAAACCTCTAACCAAGAAAACATGTTTCCAAATAGTATGGAATTTTGTGTAATTTTTCCTTTAGACATAAAATGAATAGGCAGCAAATTTAAAACATCCCCAGATTATTCTAAAATGGAACATCCTGAAAAAGTCCAATGACAAAATGGCAGGCAAGGTCCAAGGAAGCTTCTAAATACACTCAGGATGTAAAAATACTAATAAGTGATTGCTTCAGACAAGATTTTCACGGTTTGCTAACCATGGCTAAACCTATTGAGAGGATGGTAGGGCAGTTACGTTAAGTTTCAAGCTCCTCTTAAAGAGAAAAACACCTACTATCATGTAAACTCATTTCTTTTGGATGTCATGATAGTCAGAAAGATTTTACTTTTGTTTGTTTTCCACATAAAAATCTGAAACCCAATAAATTTAGGACACAAAGTGTTCTAATTTTTTCATATTTCCAACCCTTAAAATAAAAAAGTATACACAAGGAAATCATTATATGCAGCAAAAGTATATTTGCACAACCACCAAACAGGAAATGGTTAAGAATTTTTATGACATTAATTTTATCTGAAATTATTAGCTATATACATTATATAGCTTTTGTCTCAAGTTTCAACAATGCATACACCTTTCATTTTTATGGACTTCTTTATTTATTCAAATAGTATCTGACATCCGAAAAATTGGTCTGCTTATTGAAAGACACAAGCCACTCAGAGAATAGAGGAATTAAAAGGGAAATAATGGAACACAGAGATAAAACATCTTACAAAATCTTGAAACTCATGAAAACTATATATATAGATAACTCTGATTCTGACAAGAATACAACTGATTTGCAACTTGTCATTGATGCATTTTCTTTAATACCTATATATTCATTTTCCACTCTCCATCTCTATTCTAACTTGAAATTTAGTTGGCAAGATTCTACCTGCCTTTCATGCTTGCTTTGTTGCTATTTAATACCTAGGCTACAATTCTACTGCAAGTATCTTTATCATTTAAGTGCATCATCTAATCTTTGAACTATTTAAATAATGTAGAGCTTAGTAATTAAAAATTGCCAGTAAGATCACACACACACACACACAAAAATCATTAAAGTCTTCAGGATAAAAGTCTTTTCTTGTCCACACACTGTCAGTAAACAAAGTGCTAATCTTGTCACTTTTTTGGCCACTGTCTCAGGAATGCTTCTTAAGTACTCAAAGGATTAAATTAAATCTCACCTGCAGACAGGCTTTACAATTCGGCAGAAAACCTAGTTCTCAAAGGAAAATTACTTTCATTATCTTACATTAAAACCAAAGATCCTGCCCCCTGGAATTTGTAGAAAAACAGTAGCATCAAAGACAACAATTCACTTCAAGTGACTCTGCTCTTCAAGATGCTGTCTTAAAGAATTATTTAAGGGAGAATTTGTTTTGGGGGAAATATTTTCTCAAGGTCATTTTAAGACAGTCATAAAACTGTCATTTAAGTTACTTCAATTTGATGCCTTTTCACAATTTTGACAGTGTACTTGAGGTTTCAAGCAGGATTTTTAATAAAGAATTCTTTTATTTATAGTTCTTGTTTTGAATTCTAAATTTGGCTTAGGATCTTTTGCCTTTTAAAGAGATTATATAATTTTATGAGCTAAACATTTGAAATCCATGGAGGAAATAAAAATAGGAGATTTAATTCCTTTAAGTTCAAAAAGGAGATAATAAAAGAAACTGAATTTGGGATTAAAAGTATATATTCATTCAGGAAAAAAAAAAAGACAACAGTTTAATATCCAAGAAACTATTGTCCAACTTAAAGTACTCTAGCCATGCTATTTAATTTAATTTAAGAAATACTTAATAGGATAAAATACTCACTTTGCAGAAAATTTCCTCCCAAGAACAGATAGCATTTCAAAAATTACCCCCACCATGTTGTTATAAGAGCTGCTGGGGGTAGGATTAGGACGTGGTTCATTTTTGGACTCTTGCATCTACTTCCTAAACAAACAAATCTTGGCTCTCTCTCCCCAAATCAAATACAAACTCAGGGGAAGGATAGGGAGATGAACTATGAGACTGAAAAGTAGAAACATTAAATCAAAGCACCCTACATCATTATTTGCAGACAATTTATTTTGTTATTGGTTAGTATCCTTCATGCTAAATGTTCTGTCCCCTACAGCAAATGTTCCATTTCAAAAACATAGTAACATGTGCTAGAAATAGAAATCACCAAAGCAATAGTTCTGGTAGCTATAGAATGTTTTTTTGTGGTAGTTAGAAAAATGCGCATTAGTGAAGCTCACTATTCTGAATTTCACTATCAATAAGATTTTTTAAATAACACGATAATAAACTAGAATTATTTTTAGTTGAGATAAATGCATTATGACACATAGATTAAAATATATTTGCCATCATCAGGCCACATCTGAAAAGGGCTCTGTTACATCCAAGTATTAAAGGCAGTATCTGCAAATTCACTGTTACTTCCATCTGAGAAAGGCAAGAAGTGTAAATTAACAGTAATATTTCTGCAATTAGAATGAGCATGGCTGTTGGAAAATCATTCTCTTAGTATTTTTCATTTCAATTTTCACATTTGACTCTTTAAACAATATGCTTTACCTCTACAATCTGGCAATAGCCTCCCCAGCCTAAACCTTCCAGAGCCTACTCTTGAACTGTTCTGCCAGGACCTCAAAGATGCTCCTATCTGTACCCCAATTCTCCCTTGCTTCAGATGGATTTCTTTATGGGGATGTATGATCTTACATGTCATTCTGATCAAAGCCACAATGTCATATCTGAGTGTCACAGATGTTATAAGTAACTCTATGTCTTCAACATTTATCTCACATATTTGGGAAAGTAAGCATGCAAGGATCTCTGGAAATGAAGAGTTTGCATACGATTAAGGTCAATCCCTTCTCAAGAATTTTCTGTCACACAGTGAGTTATGTACTTCATTGGAACAAAAGTGGACAAAAAGACCACAAAAATGTCAATTGGTAACCTCTGCAAAGCACCAGCATCCAAACGATTTACACAACAAAATAAAGTCAACCTTTCCAAAGGGATCATCTATTCCTATCACTCACTGTGCTGCAATGAATCACACATTTGAAAAAAAATACTCAATTATTAAAATATAAAAATTATCCAAAATAGTGTGATTTCAAACTTGACTGCACACAAGAATCATCTGGGTCCCTGAAAATGCAGATTTCTGTCTGGGTCTCAGGATCAGAGCTGCTAGTGCAGCAGGTGCAGCAAGACAGTTGGAATTCTGCATGTTTAATGAGCACTATGAGTGATTTTGATCTAGCAATTGATGAACCATAGTTTTAGAAATACTGGTAGTGAAACATTTTAACATCACATTGAGTCTGGAAAATAATAGTACAGCTTCTTTCTCCCTCAACCATCATCTTCTCCAAGAAAAATCTGTTATATTCTCCCTTGGTCTCCGATAACCCATCTTACTTTTCAAAGATCTGAAAATTCAACAAGCATTATTCACTGACATACAGAAGATGCTCACACGACATGAATACAGGCAAGGTCTGGGAGTCTCCTTTCCTTCTGCCTTCCTTCCCAAGAGCAGCAGAGCTATCAGGATGGTGCTTGCATGTGAAAGGAGCATCTCCCTGAAAGGCTCCTTCAATGGGAAGTTACTGCTCCATCGCCTATCTTCACTTATAACCCATTGAAAAAAGCCCAAGATACAAGGAATATCCCTAAAATGAAAGAGACTTGGTAAACGCCAATGCACAAAGCTTTAGCATAAATGATACACATTCTGTACATTCTCTGCCTCTCAAGTTCCTGGCATCTTAAATGTATTGGGAGAAAAGAAGCATGAAAAGATTATGAAGAACAACTCTTTAGGCCGGAGATTTAAACCCTGAGGCTGAATAGATGAGCTGAAATGGTTAAAGAGGGCTTTTATTTTCTTTCTTTCAAAGTTTAACTTCGTTCATTCATTGCAGCATAACCACCTGCATTTGAGAGGTCTGATTACAGCACTCATAGAATTTACAAAGTAAAATAATGACGCAGGCCCAGATACATTTGGCTAATGGAAAGGAGTCTGTCTTTTGCAAAGTGTCAAAAATTCAATCTCATCTGCCATCCTGACACTGAAGAAAATGTAAACCCGTCTTCTTTCCCAATTAAATTCAGGGTTCCTTAAACTTTCCTGGGAGGCTAGTCTTATTCTGAAATTGGATATTTAAAGAAGCAGTCTGCTTTTGTTTATGCAGTTTTGTTTCCTATTAAGATCCAGAATGTGTTTTGTTCTTTTATCGTCCAAGGCAGCTGACTCGCGGATCGATGTTTCAGGATGGTGATCAACAGCGTCCATCCTATGTTAACAATTTCCTCTGGTCCCTTAATACCACTGGATGCTGTCATTTACCATGGACATGCTTGGGGTAAGTGATCCAAACCCAGATGGAGCCAAAAGCACCACACAATAGATCACTGCAAAATTGCCTACTTAAGCATATTAAAATGCAAGGGGTTACTGCAGGCAGCCAGGGATCTTTCCAGAAAATGGATCATAGCTCACAAGTCAGATACTTTACTAATAATTAGTTAATGCATAGCCTAAACTAACTGTGAAACCAAAAGCAGCACTTAAAATGCATAGCATATTTAAATAGTCCCTTAGAATAAAATTAAGGGGGGAAATGGGAAATATTTGAAGTGTAGCATCCTTAGGAAAGTACATAGAGTTGCCAGTAGGTCCATTCCAAGGTGGCTAAAAGACTTTCAAGTATCTTGTTGGTTTGTTTGTTTGATGTTTTTAAAGAGAAAAATAGCTGTAACTTTTTACAAACAAAAGCAATTTGTTCTCATGCTTAAATTTCCATAAGGTCTCCCCCAGGATGCCTTTTTTGCCATGGCTCAGTAATTAGTAGCAAGAGGGGCCACTTGCACCCTTAAAATGAGGGGTAAGTGGCTAATTATTTCTGTATGGGCCCATCTGTAGACTCAATTAGTTGCAGATGCAGAATTGTACCCACAAAAAAAAAAGCAGTTCCTCTACCATAGGGTCCCAGACACACTGAAACTCCAAAAGAACAACAAACATCAAAATAACCAAGTATTTCATAGGATACATCCCTGTTTAGTTCCCCAAATGGAAGGTCTTGGTGATTTTCAAAAAAACAACAATAATAATAACAGGATTTTAAAATATTCAGGTCATAATGAGATAAAGTCAAACCTGCTCTTGATCTAATTTTGGTTTAAATATTAATCTTTCAACTTCCTTTAATGTTCCCCTCAACTCTCCCTCAGTCTTCTTTTAATTAGTAGGTCAAAGGGAGTCCTCCCTTTATTAATTGATTTTTCTTTTTTCTTAAAGATTTATTTTTTATTTATTTCTCTCCCCTTTACCTCCACTGTCTGCTCTCTGTGTCCATTCGCTGTGTGTTCTTCTGCGTCTGCTTGCATTATTAGGTGGCACTGGGAAACTGCATCTTTTTTGTTGCATCACCTTGTTGCGTCAGCTCTCCATGTATATGGTGCCTCTCCTGGGCAGACTGCACTTCTTTTTTCACACAGAGTGGCTCTCTTTGCAGGGCGGACTCCTTGCGTGTGAGGCACCCCTATGTGGGGATGCTCCTGCATGGCACGGCACTCCTTGCACATGGCAGCACTGTGTGTGGGCCAGCTCACCACACGGGCCAGGAGGCCCCAGGCTTGAACCTTGGACCTCCCATGTGGTAGGCGGACGCTCTATCCATTGAGCCAAATCCGCTTCCCTCAATTGATTTTCAATGACTCATAACAGCATGATGATTTGGTGATACTGTGCCCTGTTTTATAGATAATAAAACCATAGCATTGCTACCAGGTGGAAAACTAGGACTTGAACACAGGTCTGCCAGATTCTAAACACTCCTTTCTTTATTCCAGCCTGGGCCAATTACATACTACTAAAGTTTCCCTTTGACCACCCCCTATGTGCATGCTTACACACACACACACATACATACACACACGGTTGCAGTCTCAGTAAAGATAAAAACAGTTACAAGCTGGCACACAGTAAATTCTCTATTAATTAGAAAATCCCACTAATTGGAAAATCAAGGAGTATTCTTTACCAATATACCTGTATTCCAATATACCTATATAATTTTTAAATTTATTCAGTATTGAGCTAATGTATATTTAATTCTTATGGTGGGCCAGGTACATTTGTAGACCTGGTAAACAAGCCAGAAACAATCACTGTCCCCAAGAGACTTAACTACATGTAGGGAAGAGAGTCAATAAACAAGTCAATGAGTGCAAATAAAAAATAATCATTTTAGACAGTGGTAAGTACAAAGTGCCATGAAAAAAAGGAAATGAGGTTAGGTAATAGAGAGTGATGAAGGTTAAACAGTTATTTCAGATGAGATGCTCAGGAAGACTTCTTGGAGGAGATAAAATCTGAGCAGACGCAGATACTATGAACCATCTGGGGAGAACTGCAGTGCAAAGGCCCTGAGGTAAAAAGGAAAGAGGAATTCAGGGGCAACAAGAAGTCTCCACAAACATTGGCCAACTGACAACATCATATCACTTGGTAACAAGGATTTTCGTCTCCAAAAAGATGTGACTGAAATCTCTGCAAAAGCAGAGGCATTCACTCAATCATTCATTACTTAGTCACCCATCCATCCACCTGGTGAGTTGAGTGCCTAACAGATGAAAGCTATCTAGCTAGATGATTTTACAGAGGCATGTTCCCCACTACCATGGAATGCTTAACCCAGGAGGTCGATTCACCAATATCCTATCGGAAGAGATAGAAGAGAAGGAACTCTGGGGACTGGAGACCCAATCAGAACCTCCCCCCAAAATCCAGAGACTGCCAAGGCTAACTTGGTACTGTACTGGAAATACCCTCCAGAGTCGAGCAGTTTTCAGTCTCAAACACCTTGGGCAGGATGCATAACGTTCTTGAACATGAGAAAAGCTGAAATTCTACTTTCAGGAGCACTGCAAGGTTTCAGTCAAGGTTGAAAGGGAAAAACATACCTGTAGCAACAAGATATTTTGTGCTGCAGAAAACTGGAGAAGTTCCTAAACTCTGGGGTTGTATCTCCTATGACAGCATATGAGATAGGCTGAGAAAACCAAGAATTTTCCCCAATTAGCCCTGCAACATTAAGCAACTCATTGTAACAACTGAAGCCTGTGTTCTAATCTGTATAATTGGAATGAGAATAAAACTTCCCTGACCATCTTCCTTTTTTCAACAGATAGTAGGTGAAAAGGAGGCGCTCCTTAGGCACTGAGATGCAGCAGTGAACAAAGCCACTCCTGCCTTCATGGAACTTCAGAGCTAAGGGGAGGAGATACAGAAACAAGCAGGGCATTACAATACAGTGCAAAATTATGAGTAACTATAGAACTACGGTGGCATCTAAGGAGCGCCCATCTCCTTCTTATGGAGTTGCGGAAGCTTTCCTAAAGAAAGCTGAGGACACCTGGGAAATGAGGTGTAGGACATGAGCAGGAAGAGGGGAAATGCCAGAATGAGGGAAGGAAGCATGCAAAGGGTCAGAGGCAAGAGAGAACAAGGATTTGTTCTGGGACCTGCTGTTCTGAGGCAGCAGGAGCCTTTGTAAGTTTTGAGCATGGGGATGACATGGCTCTTCTTGCATTTCATAAAGATGAGGCTGGCTGCTGTGGGTGAATGTGAAGCAGGTCAAAGTGAAAGCAGGAAAGGCTTGCGGGCAAGGTGACTGTGAAGGGTTGTCCTACGTGAAAGTGACTGACAACTTCAAGGGGAACAAGCAACTCCAGTTCATCCACGCAATGGAATACTGCTTGGGGGAAAAAAAAGAACAAACAAACTACTGATTCCGCAAAAGCATGGGTTAACCGCACATGCATTATGTTAATTGAAAGAAGCCAGACCCAAAAGGCTACATATCTATGATTCCACTTATACGACTTTCTGGAAAAGGCAAAAGTTTAAAGGCAAAACAACTGCTCAGTGGTTGCCAGGAGCTGAGACTGACTGCCAAGGGCCACAAGGGAATTATGAGGGACAACGAAACTGGTCTATATTGTACTGGTTACACAACTGTGTGCATTTTTGGTATATACATACAAAGGAATGTTATTGAGCCCATAAAAAGGAATACAGTTCTGCTAATACATCAACATGGACAAACCTTAAAAATATGTTGAGTGAAATAAGCCAGACGCAAAAGGATAAGTATTATATGAACCTACTGATATGAAATAATTAGACAATACAAACCCATAGTTAGAACCTAGAATATAGGTTACCAGGGGACAGCGCAGGGAAAGTTGTGGCTTAAAATGAAGAGCGTTCCTATTTGGAATGGTGCAAATATTTTGGTCACAGATGGTGGTGATGCTAGCACAACACTGTGAATATAAATAACATTGCTGAAATATACGTCCAAATGTGGTTAAAAGGGGAAATGTTAGGTTGTATATATTGTAACAGAATAAAATGTTTTTTAAAATCCATGAAACTTCACTACACAATGAACCCCAAGTTAAACCATGGACTATATTTAATAGTACAATTCTAAAACTGTGCTTTAATCAATGGTAACAAATGTCCCACACCAATGAAGGTATTAATAAAAGGGTGGTATAGGGGAGCCTGTATTGTATGCCTGATTGTTCTATAAGCTCACAACTTCTTTAAGAAAAAAATGCAGAAGAGACTATACACCCAAAAGGGTGACTTTTACTGCAAATAAATCATATCTCAATCTATTAAAAAGTGACTGGGCTGGGAAGCAGCTGTGGCTCAATCAGTTGGGCTCCCATTTACCATATGGGAGGCCCTGGGTTCACGTCCCGGGGCCTCCTTGTGAAGGCAGGGTCACCCCCGCAAGTGCCACGGAGTGCTGCCCGGCCCACAAATACCGCAGAGTGCCACCGGCCCCGCAAGCACCACAGAGAGTTGACCCAGAGAGGTGATGCAACAGAAAAAGGGAGACAAGCAAAACAACAGACGAGCGCAAAGTGAACGGGTAGAGAGAGCAGACAACAAGCAAGCTGCAAGTGGGGGAAGGGGAATAAATAAAATAAAAAATACAGACACAGAAGAACGCACAGTGAATGGACACAGAGAACAGACAGCAAGCAAAAAAGCCACGGGGGCGCGGGGGAGGGGATAGTGACTGAGCTACAAAAAAGTATTTATAGGTCAAAGGTTATACCACTAGGACTTAGGAAAGGCAGAGTCCGTGGGTTTCAGGTGCCACGTCTGCACGACTCCCTCAGCGTGGAACTCTGCAGTTAGGTCTTGGATCCGCAGAAGACTAGGAGAGAGGCCAGCTGGTATAGTGTTGAGGCTGCCTTGCCCTAGCTTCATGTGCAAAGAGAGCTGGGGATACCCTGGGGTCAGGTGTGAACCCTTGCATGTCCTACCAGGCCCTGGCTGATCCAACTCCCCAGGCTCCTCTCAACCCCCAACTCTTTATTCCAGGCACACTGAAGTTCCTTGGACTGCCAAGCAACCGGAACCCCACCCTCTCTGATTTGGCCAGCGCCTCCTCATCTTTCCCCATGCCTCTGAAATGCCATGTCCTTGGGGAGACATTCCCCATCCCACAAGGAGGCCCTTTGTTCCATATGCTCTCAGCACCTGTACTTTTTCTTGACCCTCCCCACAACTGCAGTGAGGGTTGACTTTTGTTTATTGACTCTCATTTTCCACTGAACTGAAGCTCCCTGGGAGCAGGGACTCCATCTCTGTCCTCTGCTGCTATATCCCCAACATATAGCCCACAATAGACCCTCAATACACATGTGATACATGAGTTTCAATTAGTTGCTCATAAGTAATATGAGGTCAGCAGAAGATGCTCTGGGACATAGTGTTAATTCTTCTAAAATAGTAGCTAGTAGGGAGAAGGGATGAGACATTCTTTAGGGCTTTTCCCACTCATTACCCAGATATAGGTTGCTAAATTGCCTAAGAATGTTTCCTAGCCCAAGTTAAAAGAGGTAGGACTGAAGGCATACCTCATTTAATTGTACTTTGCTTTATTACACTGTGCAGATATTTGCTTTATTATACTGTGCAGATTTTATCCCCAAGAAATATATTGAATATTTGTGGCAACCCAATATCAATCAAGCCTATCAGAGCAATTTTTCCAGCACCATGTAGTCACTACAAGTCTCTATATCTGTATCACATTGTGGTAATTCTTGTAATATTTCAAACTTTTTCATTATTATGATATACTTAATATACACTTAAGAGACTAGAGTGTAAACATAACTTTCATATGCACGGGAAAACCAAAAAATTTGTGTGACTCACATTATTGCAATATTTATTGCAGATATCATGTGGTCTGGAACCAAACCTGCAATATCTCTGAAATATGTCTGTATTTACAGTTCAAAACGAGACACGTCCCAGGGCTTAATGGGGACTTTGCTCTGGTAGTTTAAGTATGACTCTGATTCGGGATTCATAGATTCAATAAGAGGCCTAGGAATAATTTTCCTAGATCCTCTTAGAACTCAGATAAGTATCAGAATGAAAACATTTACCAAAAGATTAGGGAAGTTTCAACATTTCCATTATAAACTCCAGTTTTCAGGGGCTTACACAATAACCCATCAATAGCTTAATTCTACACTGAAACTTGCCAAATAATGATGAACTGCCTTTGCAGGTATTTTTAAGAAAAAAAGAGGGAGGAAAAAAATATCCAACTTTTGGCTACTTGTGAATTACTGAATTTCATTAAAAAAAAAAAACCTGAAAAGTAGTTTTCAATGTTACTTTTTAAAACATCCTCGTAGTGAGAAATATCTTTGTTCGCAATATTAATCTTGAGAACCAGTGACCAGAGATGAGACCATTGCACAACCAAACAGAGCAGATCATGGGAAAGTTGACTCAGGCAAAATAGGCTGTTGACTTCCATCAGCAAGGTACCCAGGGCGGCCATTAAAAAAACCACAGATTTATCCTGGTCTCATTTATTTGTCAGAGTTAGTGTCCCAAGATGTAGGAAACAGCAACTCCTGCTGTTCTTCAGATACAATAAATGGAGCATAAACTATGTTCTTTTAGGCCCCTTACTACTCCAGAGAGAAAACCAGACTTTGAGAAATGTGGGCAGTGCACTCACTGTCTATTTTGCTTAAAAGAAAGCACAAAGAACAGTCACAGAATTCTAGCAGTGTGCCTGTGGCCTGGTCTGTGGAATTCCATCATATTTCCAACCAAGTTCAGAGGTAGCACCATTATGGATTCCCCTACAGAGAGTTTAACAATCATTACAGACGTTTTTGCTCTGTGCAAAGCTATAGATTGCTTTTGGCAAAAGAGAAAAAAAGAAAGAAAGGAAAGAAAGAAAAGAAGGGAGGGGAGGAGAGGAGGAAAGGGGAGGGAGAAAAAGGAAAAAAGGGAAAAAGGAAAAAGGAAAAGGAGCTGAAATAGTGGTCACTTAGACTCTGTTATGGATTTTGTTTTCAATCTGCTTTAGACTTTAAATGAGAGACATTAAAAAGAAAGTCAGTTTTGTAGGAAAAGGCAGTATGGTGAAGTACAGGGTTGGCAAAGTGACCCACGGGCCAATTTCTGGCCCACCACTTATTTTTGTGAATAATGTTTTATTGAAAGACAGCCACATTCATTCATTTACATAATATTTCATTCCTGTGTTAGTAATTACAATTACAGGGTTGAGTAGCTGCAAAAGAGATCATCTGGCCCTTTAAACAGTTGCTGATCACTGGTGCAGTAGATACTGGAGCTTGGGTTGTATCTAAGTGGCCTTAGGCAGCATAACTAACTTCTTTGGCCCTCGGGTTCATCAACTGTAAACTGGGATAATAGCACTGTCTACCCCATAGGGTGTGGGCAAATGGATGGGGATAGCAGGTAGGGGGAAAAAATAGTATTGTTTAAAGCTGGCACCTGAGTACATTTTTGGCAGAAACTTGCCTTGGCTTAGGGAAATACTACATAGTCCCCAGTATATGGGAAAGATGAGGGGCTGGAAGTGCGATCTGAAGAGAGGCAGAGAGCAGAGACCTAAATTCTAAACTTGGGCAGGGCAGGGCTGCAGGTATAAAGAAATATAAGTGGGTTGGGGAGAAAAATGGGCAAGGAAGGGGCTGGCTGAGCAAGACGGCAAGCCGCGGGTATGCACAAAGGTGACCCATGAAAAACTCCACCGGGTGAGGCCGCCTGAGCTTTGTGAGGGATCAGAGATGACTGAAGCTCTATTTTCTCCAGTGTGCCCTGTAAATAGAAGCCCTGCTCTTACCCCAAAGCTTCAGAAAAGGCTTCTTAGTCCCACATGCCTTGTTTGAATGGTTAAGAGCAGAAATTAAAGGAGAGGGACTCTGAGGGATGGGAGAACACCTGGGGAGAGATGGAGCTTCCCACTCTTTGTGATAGGAAGTGCAAGCAATATTTATTTGCTCATCTCAAAGGACAGGGTGATCTCAGCTGGCACCTGAGTTACACATGTCAAGAAACTTAGCTCAGGACCTGCCAAATAAATTGCTTTCCTGATTTCCATGTGTCCTTGGCATTTTGATTAGCATTCTTGTTATTATTTACTGCAAGTTGGAAAACTTGATTCCCTTTCCTTTCTACTTCATGAACTCAATCAAGTCGTTTAACCCCTTTTGGACCACTAGCTCCTCATCTATAAAAGTAGATATAACAACTGTCCTGAAGACCCCCCAGAAATAGGAGGATATCAAATGGGTCAACACATGCCTTATGAAAATCACAAAGCACCATGCCAAAGTATAAGACGGTGTCATTGCAAAGTAGTTGGCATTATTTTGGTAAAATTAGCCTAAACCCTTAAAACCAAAACTTCAAAGATCCTGAAGTAGTCTACATCCCCCCCCCACTTTTTTTAATACTTGTTACTATTAAGAGACTTAGATTACAATATTAAATTTAAAATGTAAGGGATTCCCTATACCCCATCCCTCCCCCTCCACATTTTCCCACATTAACAACATCCTTCATTAGTGTGGTACATTTTTTACAGTTTTGAGCACATACTGAAGCATTGCCACTAAGCAGAGATTATAGTTCACATTATAGTTTACACTCTCTCCCGCACAATTTTGTAAGTTATTAGTTAATTTTGGACAATAAAATGGGAAACCTTCTCAAAGTTCCAGTAGGGAGGAAACAAGATTCCTCAACCGCCACATCCCAGAAAGAAGGATTCTGACTTGTAGCAGGAATGGTGCAGGGATCAGGCCTGGAATTTGCCAAGAGGCACACAGGCCAGCTGGACCCCTAAGAGATGAGACCATTTATTCAAAAATGCACCTTTGAACCATCTGTGAACTCTTAAGTACCTACACAGCTAAACTTTGCTAACAGCTATCGATTGTATGGCAATCACTACATGCAAGGTTATACTCTTGGGAAAATAGATGAGACTAAAGTAAAACAATCTTTTTAATAAAATGTGCCCAGTACCTGCATCCCGAACTGGGGTTATTTCTTTAAGGAACATCAGTTAGTGCTTAAAGAGAAACAGCAGGACCATGCCCACACGTGGCCCAGAATGAACCTGCTCTGAATTGGAATAAAGAAAAAGAAAGTATCACTGAACAGGGAACATCAAGCTCAAGGGTTTCAAAATAAAAAGTCTAGAGAAATTCCATTTCAAACCTCTAGAAATGATTTTGAGGTAAGATGAATGAAGTCTAGACATGGTACACTGTGAAAATGCAATTATAGTACTGAATAAATGGCTGTATAACTGCTATTCATATAGATGATAATATGTATAAATATGATTGGCTATTAATTATTAAATGTTTATCTGTCTCATGAACTCTCTGGGTGCCTTTAAAATCATTCATCTCATTTCACTGTCATAATAATTATATGGAAAAGATATTTCGTGTCCCTATTTTATCAATGAGGAAACTGGGGGTGGGATGAGGTGGGGAGGATATAAAAAAAAAAAAAAAAAAAACTTGACTCAGTCTATACAGCTAGTAAGACCATGAATGGCTCCAGACACTGTGTAGATATAACATGGGTCATTTCTTCTAAAACCATTGTCAAAACCAAGTGATTTTGCTAATACCCAAACATTCAAGCTTGAAAACCTGCTGCCTGCTGTAGTAATATAATTGAAAGCCTGTTTTCAAGTAGCTTCAATTTCTATCACCTCATTCAACATTACCCTCATGCTCAGTATATGTACTTTCATATAAAGAAGAAATTAAGAACCGCCATGGGCCAAACTTTGGTCTTCAGAGCTCAAAGCCCTCAAGTTAGTTCAATGTAATTCAAGATTGGCAGGACAGAGGCTCCGAAAGACTATGCTAGTGCTGGGTTGCAGCATTTATTACTCCTCGGAGTATAAACTATCCAAGCCCCAATAAACCTAATCTGAAATGCCAAACAACCTGGGCCCCTCTCATCAACGTTGGCTCAACAGCTGCCAGCAAGGGTAAGGCAATGCCACCTTCACGCTAGAAAGCCTTGGGTAGGCCGAAGGAACACATTGGTGCAGTATTCCCTGATGGGGACTTCAGGAGTAAAGCCAGCCACCAGTTGCCTTAAAGTTTCAGAGATTTTTCCCTCCCAGCAGAATAGCAAATGAACCAAGTAGTTTTCTTCCTTTCCAAGGAGTGATATCACATTTTTCAGACATACAGAAAGTAAAATGATTCAATTATCTTTATCACCCGTAAATTTTACCATAATCCATAGCCAAATATATTTATGTCTGGTTCTTATATACAACTTTAGCTTCTACTGCTCAGAGGAAATTTTACTTTAAGGACATTAGCCACCAAGTCTGCTCCAAACACAGTACTTTTCCTACTAGAACATCCTGGATAACAGGGAGACAGAGAGACTGCAGAGGTAGTGGAGGCTGGCTCCCTGATTTGCCAGCTTCCAGAGGCCCATCAGCCTCTCCATTAGCACAAGCCAGCTGCAGAAACTCTTCCTATTTACAGCAAATTTCCAGGGTGTGAACAGTTGCCATATTGGCTAGTGCTGTTTGCCCACATTTCACTAACAATAACAGAAGTGGGTTCAAGGTTTTGTGGGGCCTGAATTGGGTTGGGGGTTAAGGTGGGGTGAGTACCTCTTTAAAGAAATACAGAAATATCATACTTTTGCATATTTTGTAAAAATATATAAATACAAGAACACATAGACAGGGCTTTGGAAGCTCACACGAGTCAGGGTCATGAACTTGGGTGTCAGCTTTCTGATAAATCCATCCCTGGTAAGTGTTCACAAATGTTTATCAAGCAACATGGAGAGGACCCTCAGATCATCCTGGCTTGCCAGGTCAAGATCATAGACATTTGCATTGTGATGATCCTTCATAGGAAGACAGATGGTTTTGAAAACCTGTCCCTAGAAGGCACAGCTTTGGTCCATCCCATTCCTAAGAGATGATTTACGTTGGTTCCCATAAGGGGAGAGAAGGAAGGAGGAAGGCATGTAACATCATTTAGTCTTTACATCTTCCTCAATGCCATAAGAACTTTTACATGCTTGCTACAACTCTGATATTTCTCTTGGGGAAAAGAAGACACCTACCTCTCAATGCCCCAAATAAGAAAGGTAGCGCCATAGCTCAGTGGCACCACCATCAATCATCTCATTTAGAAGAGAAATTCACAAATCACCAGCACTGACTGGATCATGCCTATGAAGCCCACCTGGGATGAATCTGGTTTTGGGGCTTTTTGATCTGGAGAGGCCTTGCAGTGGGCCCTGAGATACTGACAATTATCACCAGTGACCTTTCCCAAAGATGAGATGTTGGGGAAGATGCAGCATGGGCAAGGATATTCTCAGGAAAATAACAGCTAGATGGTAGAGCCTAACTAGAACCTCGGGTGGTCAGGACTTTTACTTGATCCTAATTAAGCTCCTTTCAGATTTTGAGGAGTGGGGCTAATGTACTTGAAACCCTTTTGTATAGAACCACTGGACCAATCAATAAGGCTGATGAGGACCTTGAGGCAGTTTGCTCTAGAGGAAAATGAAGTCTGAGGCCAGTCATACTGGTCCCAGATGAACATCAGAATCATCCAGCATTTGAAAATAATCCCCCTAACTCTGCCCCAGAAGTCACCATCTGAAAAATGAGAATACCTTCAGGCTCAAAGACTCTTAGTTCTTCAATTCTTACCTTTGCACAAAAGTCCTCTCTGAACTTTAGAAAAGCCAGACTTCTTCCTTATCTGTAAATCTTTTTCCCAAATTATACCATATTGTGCTGTGTCATAATTCTTTCTTTAGTGTTGTAGGGAAAAATTGAACTACAATAGAAAACTATGCATTACTTAGATCATACCCTTTCAGGTTATCATGATTCTAGCCTCTCCTGCCTTAGAACTATTTTACAACTCAGTAAATTGTAGATAACCGATAGCAATGCAAAATAATTCTTATCTACAGCCATGCAAATTCTGACCCTTCCAGTACCAGGTATATTGACTTCTCTTCCTGTTTGGGTTTGGAGGGGAGGGGAGCTGAAACAGTTTTGCCTCCATCTGCACATCCACTTCAATATTCCTGATCTATAAATGTGTCTGTTCTCTGAATTCTCCATCCGGTTCTAACATCTGCCTGGTTCCCTCATGGATTAATGAGTTAAATAAAATCTTTAACATGTGTTCATTTTATATCTGTATGAGAGTCATGATTTTACCATTTTTTTGAAAATTATCTCCTGATTCTGTCTCCTACTACACCAGGACCATCTTAAGTACATTTATTAAGTTTGTTAAGTCAATGAACAAATGAATGAATGAACTAGCCAATGAGCATACTCCATACTCCATGTGTACACAGGGATATCTGTATTCAGAAGTAGTAGTTCAGAGTGAAAATCAGACTACGTCAGTTCACAACCTATTGCTGCTACTTACCAGCTGCAGAGTCAACAGTAATGCACAGAGCTTTACTTTTCTCATCTATAAAATGGGGACAAAAACTACCTTCAAAGGTAGTCAACAGAAGAAATAATCCATGAAAAAGGTTTAGCATTATGCATGGAAGCCCTCTAAGTATATAAAAAAAATTTGTACCTATTATCATCATTATTAAGCAGGTTGACCATTTGGACAATTATACACTTTCTTTTTTCTAGTAACCCCCAGAGGTTCCCTTTACCCAACAGGTGCTTCGTAAAAGCTAATGACTGTAGTGGTGACCACAGCAGTACCAAAACCTCCTGGCCTGCCAAGCTTAATAAAGTGTGTTATCCATTCTTCCAGACCACTGCTGGAGATGTTACAGCCTGACCTTTTATTGATCCCAACATCATCCCAATGGACCTTGCTCCATTGTAATTTATTACAACAACCAAATTGAATCCACATGACAGTGCTCAGAGCCAATTCTCATTGAGGTTCTCCCCCTCCCCTACCCCTACCCCCACTGTCCCCAAAGATTTGTGGAGATACAGAATTAGATGATTTACTCAATTCCAGATATTACAGCTATTGAATTCCTTTCTTTAATCTTGCACGTCCACCTAGAAAACGATAAAGATGGCCTGGCATGATTTGTTCTGTACTCTCGTAAATTTCTTATTAATGCAGAGTCAGTAACCTTCACTTGCCTGCTCAATTCTTCCCAGCCATGGTCTTTATCATGAGGAATTCAAGTTGCTCGTTGCTACTGACATCTCCCATATCCCTCAAGCCTTTATTCTCAGCTAGAAAGAGGCAAGTCCAGAAAAATAGTTCTCTGGCTACAGGCATTACTGCACATAAATAACAACAGGACTGAGCAAATTCTACGTGCATGTTTGCCAAACATGTCTAGGCAAATTAGCACCTCCCATGCACTGGAAGGCAATTTCAATAGCTAAAATGGACGTTCTTCAATTCAACACAGGGATAGGGTCTTGGGCTCTTTCCCTGTCACAGCTCATTGATTTTGTAAGTATTTTGGATGTTCTTTTCTACCTTCTTTTTCTCTTAGTGGGCTATACTAATCCATGCTGACACTCCAATTGGGGGACTTATCTAACTGAACTAGTTTGTCAACTACCGGAACACTTAGCACAGTCTCTGCTTAGTCCCCAAATCCTTGATCATGGAGGCTCTATAAAGGGAGTGAACGTATTTTAAAGAATGAATTATTCAGGGATTATATATTTTTTCAAGCTAGATACATATGTATTATGTGTGTGTGTGTGTGTGTATATATATATATTATTTAGCTTAAAATTTCATGTAAAGGTCCTGTGGCACTCATGTGAAAAAATAACATCAATCTCACTGAAATGTACAACAAATGTTTGAACTGCAAAAGGAAATGAAATACCAAACAAAAGACAATTATAATTCCTCAAGAACAGTTTCCAAGAGTTTAGATTTGAACATGGCAAGTAACATATTTCCTTATGACAATTGCCATGTTTACCAGAGATTTAAGTGAAAGTTATTGTAAACAGAGCAAATATATAAATTACCTTGGGTGCTTAACCAAGTTCTGTATCTATGACATTTGGTCAACTGCCATAAAAAAATTTTAAAAGGGAGGTTTAAAATAAGTCAGAAGAAAATGAATTTATATACACATGGGTATAAGCATGCCTTACTGTGACCAACTTAAATTAGCAAATAAACGTTTCATTTTATTTACAGACTTCCTTTCCATAATTCATATCATAAACCATATGTCTGAATTTCCCATGTTAGGGTTAAATATTTATGTATTTTTCATTGCATTATGTAATAAGTATAGATAAATATTCCATATAGATTCAAAGACTCCATTTTTAGAAAACCAGCCCAGTTTTTTAAAAAGAAAAAATAGCTGTTTCTTAAAAAAAAAAAAAAAAAAAAACATACTATGGAACTTACATGTAAACTAATTATTTTAAAATAAAGTGGTATCATGCCTTTAGAATAAAAGATAAACAGAATAAGGGGGTTATAAAGGAACACTGTATTTTCCACATAATTTTTCTATAAACTTATAACATCTCAAATTTTTAAAAAATTCTGTAAAAAATCAAACAACAACAAAAAGATAAACAGGTTAAAAAAAAGATAAATTCGGGCTTCAGGGCAATACTGGGTACCTCTGTATACTTCTTCAGGAACTGGTGCTCATCAGACAAACCTAGCACCTTTAACCAACCTGGCCAATTACCACATATTTGTTCCAAGGGCAAAAGCAGGATCTCTGATACCTGCTGGTCACTGCAAATCATGTCACTCTTCACTATGAATACAAAAAATAGGGATGGATTTATACAAATTCACCTCATTACAAAAAATAATAAAGGTCCTTTATTCTCAATCCAAACACAAAAAGTGTTGTTTTATTTCTAAAAATACTTTAATGTCACCATTTCAAGACACACACACTTCTGCCATTCAGGGAGTTTCCCACTAGTCCATCATTAGAACTGTTTACCCGATCTGACTTCCAATATAGGCATATCTTGACGATACTGCAGGTTCAATTCCAGACCACTGCAATAAAGCAGATGTCACAATAAAGCCTGTCATGCAAATATTTTGGTTTTGCAGTGCATACAAAAGTTGTTTACACTATAATGTAGTCTATTAAGTATGCCAATAGCATTACAGCTAAAAAATGTACATACCTTAATTTACACTATTTTATTGCTAAAAAATACTAATCATCATCTGAACCTTTGAACCAACATCTTTTTGTTGGTAAAGGGTCCTGTCAATGTTGATGGCTGTTGACTGATCAGGGTGATGGTTGCTGAAGGTTGGGGTGGCCACAGCAATTTCTTAAAATAAGACAACAACGAAGTCATCTGTATCGATTGACTCTTGCTTTCATGACAGATTTCTCTATAACACACAATGCTGTTTAACAGCATTTTACCCACAGGAGAACTTCTTTCAAAATTGGAGCCAATTCTTTCAAACCCTGCCACTGTCTTTACTAACTAAGTTGATGCAATGTTCTAAATCCTTTGTCTTTTCAACGCTGTTCACAGCATTTTCTCCAGGAGCGAAACTACCTTCTTTGTTCAACTATCAGAAGCACCCATAACAATTTTATGAGTTTGCAGCAGTTCAACACATATTCAGGCTCCACTTCTAATTCTAGTTCTCTTGCTATTTCTACCAGACATACAGTTACTTTCTCCACTGAAGTCTCAAACCCCTCCAAGTCATCCATGAGGGCTGGGATCAACTTCTTTCAAAATCCTGTGAATGCTGATATTCTGACTTGGAATGGTGTATTCTTTCCAGATTTTCAATGTACTTTCCCAGATCCTTCAGAGGACTCACCATCTATGGCAGCTATAACCTTACAAAATGTATTTCTTAAGTTGAAATGACTCCTTAACCATGGGCTGCAGAAGGGATGTGTGTTAGCAGGCATGAAAACATTAATCCCCTCGTACATCTCCAGCAGAGGTCTTGGGTGATCAGGTACAGTCAAAGACTAGTAATATTTTGAAAGGAATCTTTGTCTGAGCAATAGGTCTCAACAGTGGGTTTAAAGTAGTCAGTAAACCACGTTGTAAACAGATATGCTGTCATCCAGGCTTTGTTGTTCCATTTATAGAGCATAGGCAGAGTAGATTTCGCATAATTCTTGAAGGCCCTAGGATTTTTGAAATGGCAAGTGAGGGCTGGCTTTAACTTAAAGTCACCAGCTGCATTAGCCCCTAGCAAGAGAGTGTGTCCTTTGAAGCTTTGAAGCCAGCCACTAACTTCTCTCTAGCTATGAAAGTCGTAAGTGGCATCTTTTTCCAGGGGAAGGCTGTTTCATCTACACGGAAAATTTGTTATTTAGTGTAGCCACCTTCATCAATTCTCTTAGCTAGATCTGGATAACTCGTTGCAGCTTCTACATTAGCACTTGCTGATTTACGTTGCACTTTTGTGTGATGGAGTCTGCTTCTTTTCTTACATTTCATGAGTCAACCTCTAGTAGCTTCAGACTTTTCTTCAGCAGCTTCCTCACCTCTCTCAATTTTCACAGAATTGAAGAGAGTTAGTAGTGCCTTGCCCTGGATTAGGCTTTGACTTCAGGGAATGTTGTGGCTGGTTTGATCTTCTATCCAGACCACACAAACTTTCTCTGTATCTGCAATAAGCCTGTTTCACTTTCTTATCGTTCAGTGTTCACCGGAATAGCACTTTTAATTTCCTTCAAAAACTTTCCCTTTACCTCCACATCTTGGCTAACTGAGGAAAGAGGCCTAGCTTTCGGCCTCTCCACTTTCAAAATGCCTTCCTCACTAAGATTAATCATTTCTAGCTTTTGATTTAAAACAAAAGAGGTCTTTCCTTACACTTGACCACTTAGAGGCCATTGCAAGGTTACTATTCGGCCTAAATTCAATACTGTTGTGTCTCAGGGACTAGGAAGGCCCACGGAGAGGGAGCGAGATGGGCAATGGCCAGTCAGTGGAGCAGCCAGAGCACTCACAACATTTACCTATTAAGTTCATTGTCTGACATGGGCACGATTCGCGGTACCCAATAACAATGACAATAATCACATCAGAGATCACAGATCACCAGTACAGATGTAATAAAAATGAGAAAGTCTGAAATATTGCAAGAATTACCAAAATGCAACCGAGAAACATGAAGTAAATCTATGCTGCTGGAAAAATGGCACCAAAAGATTTGCTCAAAGCTGGGTTGCCAGAAACCTTCAATTTATAAAATAAAGTGCAGTATTTGCAAAGCACAATAAAGGGACACACAAGAAAATGAGACACGCATGTATAACTATGCTGGTTTAGCACCAAGGGCACTAGATTCTGGCCTCAACTCTGTCAAGCTCATCTGGAGTAACACATTTGACCTCTGGTCCCCAGACCCTCAGCTCAACAGGCTGGATTTAGAATAGGCTGTTTCTCAAGTCCTCTTTGTGCTACACTGTCACAATACTCTGGCTTTAGGACAACTTCAAGGATAAAAGACCAGTGTCTATGACCCAGACACATTCATAAATAACAGGCATTACTCTCACAGTTATTCTTAAAGGTATTATCTTTAGACTAAACTATTTCTAGAGGCTACAACATGGATAAATTTCAAACGCATTATGCTACGTGAAAGAGGCCAGACACAAAAGCCTATCTACCATAAGATTCCATTTATACAATATTCTGGAACAGGGAAAACTATAGGCTGGAGAACATATCAGTGCTTTCTAGAGGCTGGAGTCTGGGGAGAAGGACTGATTACAAAGGGGCAGCCCGACAGAGGATTCTGAGGTGATAGAACTTCCTGTATCATGAGTTACACAACTTTATGCATTTGTGAAAACTCACAGAATAATCCAACACAAAGAGTGAATTTTACTGCATATAAATTTAAAAATAAAATTTAAAAAAATGATCTTTATAAAGAAATTTCATTTTCTTTTCAAGCTCTTTGAAAGAGTTCAGTTGAGCTTTTAAATTCTGATTTTTAATATAGAAATAATTTTTTGTGAACCAACATGATGGGCACTTGTCCATTCAACAGGTATCTCTGGCACACCTATCATGTTTAAAAGAACTAAGAAGGAAAGTGAGATGTGAGCTTATCCTCATTTTAAAGACAGGGAAACAAGGCAGAGAAAACTTAACTTGCCTATGGTTAAACAGCCTGTGTTAGAGCCGAGATTCAAAGCCAATCTTGTCATAGCTCATGATCTTAATAAACTAAGTATACAGATATGTTTGTGCATATGTGCATGTACATTTTTAAAAACAAAAATAGGATCAGACTATAAAGTGATGATCAGGGTGTAGGGAAACAGGCATTCTCTAATACTTTCTTATATATACATATTACAATTTTTTTCAACTGATAAAATAATGTGAATATCTGTCATTAGTCTTTTATAAGAACTTTTCTAATGGCTGAATTTCCATATAAAAGTTTACCACATTTATCTAGTCATTAGAACCTTTACTTTGAGTAGCAAAAAAATAAAAATAAAAAAAAGAACCATGCTAGGAACAACCCTGTGGCTAAATCTTTACCTACGTTCTTAATATTTTTCTTAGGATGAAGTCCTAATGCAGAATCAGTAGACTTAACCAGTGTCAGTCAAATGTCTCACGTCGTTCTTCCCCTGGCATTTTAAATCTGCCATCTACCTCTCCAGGGAACACTCACCTGCAAGCTCTAATGAAAAGAGCTGGCAACACAGAGTAGCAACAAAGGATCATCACCCTGCTATTCCTACCTTCTCACCTAGCCATTCTTGTCGATGCCTCTAGCTCTTCCCAAGTTCACAAATATTCATAATTTGGACAGAGTCTCATAGTGTGTATGCTACCCTTAATAAGCTTTCATAAGTTACAGTATCATATGCGACCTAAAGAATTTAACTTCATATTTTAATTCTGAAAAAAGAAATATTTCCATCCTGTCAATGGAGGCCATTCATTCGAGCACATCCTGTTTGCTTAGCTTTGCTTCATTCAGTCTTGACCCACAAAAAAGCTACAGAATGCAAGAGAAACTTGGGAAGACCTCACCTCTGGGAGCAAATGCCTTACTTCACATTGCACCAGGAGGAATGTCTGAGGCAAAGAGTAAATATAGTCTGCAAAAGAAGTGCATCTTGTTCAACTCTATTAAATATTTGAAGTTTATTTTTAAAATATCAAACTTGCCATGAAGGTTATTATATGTTAGAATTGCCTAGAAGCCATTTTAACCTAGGATCTACACCAGGGTTCAACAAACTATGACCTGTGGGCCGAAGCTAGCTCACTCCCATTTTCGAAAATAAAGTTTTATTGGAATACAACCAAGGCTATCTGTTCACTCACTATGAACTACCCAGAACATTGGGCAGATATATTTATTCATTCTGTTTCACTTCAGTTCTCCTGCTGACATTTATTAAGTACCCAAGCACTAGGCGAGGTACTAGAGATAAAAAGCGGAATAAGACCCAGTTGCATGTCTACATAAAATACCATGACTTTAAAATGCTGTTTGACCTAAAGTAAGGGGGAAATGGAAAGGAGAAATGAGTTTATATGGCTACGAGTTTCTAAAAAAGAGTCTGGAGGCTGGCAGAAGGTTTGCCCTCATGCACAACTGAGCAGAGTCAAAGAGACAGATAAAGCAGATACAACCCCCAGATATTGGTTCCTTTGAGGGCTAAAGAGACCCATGGGAGTTATGGTCATGGCCGATGGGGTTAACTACCAGGGCAGATGGCCCCTCTTTGGAAATGGTGTTTATGTGTGATGAATCTGGACTCAGATGGGATCTCCCTTCATAAGACTTTCATGCTAATGTGCTGGAGGTGCAGTTAATGTTGGGGTTTAAGATATATTTAGGGGATTTGAATCTCTGGACTGACAATGTGATAGCCAGATCCTGAGCCTCAACAGACTCCAGCACCTACAATCTGATTTATTGGACTTACCACACTCAGCTAAGATGGAGGTGAAGAAGGACAACCACCACAACATGGAGCCTAGAGTGATTACAACTGAAAATGGGAGGATTGCATCCAGCATCCAGGTGGAATCTGAGCCTCCTCTTGACATAAAGGTGCAATGAACACAACCAATCCAGTGTCCACATAGAAGAGGTGGCATTGGATTGGGAAAAGTGGACATAATGGACAAAGGGTATGGGGAAAGGCAGGAAGAGATGAGAGGTGGAGGCGTCTTCGGGACATGGAGCTGCCCTGGATGGTGCTTCAGAGGTAATCACCAGACATTGTAAATCCTCACAGGGCCTACATGACGGAATAGAGGAGAGTATGGGCCATGATGTGAACCAATGTATATGAGGTGCAGAGGTGCCCAAAGATGTACTTACCAAATCCAATGGATGTGTCATGATGATGGGAACGAGTGTTGTTGGGGGGGGGGAGAGGGGGGGTGGGGGGGTGGGGTTGAATGGGACCTCACATATATATTTTTAATGTAATATTATTACAAAGTCAATAAAAAATAAAAAAATTCAAAAAAAAAAAAAAAAAAAAAGTACTCTCACTAAAAAAAAAAAAAAAAAGACCCAGTTGCTTCCATTGCTGAGATCAGGGTCCCAAAAGGGAAACTTACACAAACAGATAACATCACATCTCAAGAATTCCTAATTATGCAACCTGGAATAGTATTATCTGAAAACTGTAATAAAGGCTCACTTGTATTCACACTTTGAAATAACGCAAATCCCCCTAACATCATCAAAATTTATCAAAACTCTACCTGGTTTCAAAGCTGAGTGGCCAGAAGCATTGGAAACTGCTTTCATTACAATTAAACAGCGGTATCACTTCAGCGGGGCCAACGTCCAATCAGTATCCTATGATCTCCACTACTGTTTACTTGCCTCTGAATTTCTGCAAGGGGTTCAGGAACTACTGAGCAGTTATTTTCATTTTCTATAAGTTTCCTATTGCTATATAACAAATTACCACTAAATTAATGGCTTAAACAACAGCCATTTCTCAGCTCACTGTTCTGTAGGTCAGAAGTCCAGCACAGCGTGGCTGGGTTCTCATCAGGCATCATCAGGCCAGGGTAAGTATGTGTCTGGAGGCCCTGGAGAAAAATCCACTTCCAGGCTCATTCCTGTTGCTGGCAAAATTCAGTTCCTTGTGATTTTAGGACAAGGTTCCTGCTACCTTGCTGACTATCAGCCGGGACCACTGTGAGTTTTAGGGGCGGGCTGCATTCCTTGCCACATGGCTCCCTGCACCTTCAAGTCAACAGGAGGGAACTCCTCATGTGCCTTCCCAGTCTCTGATCTTAAGACCCAGATTTAAAGGGCACAGATCAGGCTCACCTCCCTTTCTTAAAATCAACTGTGCCACATAACAGAACCTAATCACGGGGGTGATATCCATCCTATTCACAAGATTATATGAGGCACGTACACCAGCAAGGCAGGAAATTTGGGGGCCATTTTATAATTTCACCTACCCCAGCACTATTGTTAGAATTGAAAGTTACTTTTATAAACTATAATCATATTAACAAAGGACTGAGTACATGCTGATGCTATGCTGGTTCTCAAAAATCAGCAATTGGAAAAGTAAATAAGATAAAATGTTATGATGAAGGGGCCCCAAATCAACATACACTATGTACCATAAATTTAGAATTTAGTTTCTGTGACAGTAAAAGCTGATTAAAGCAATTACATCTCCTCCTTTGCAAAGTTATAATCAGGTAAGGATAAAGGAAAAATCACTGATGGTAAGACTGCAACAGAGGTGCCCATAATGCACAATTGCATACATCCCTATTTTACATTTACTCTTGTGAGAAACATATATTTTTAAAGTTTTGAATTACGGACTTCCCTGTACAATATAACATGATAAATGCTAATATAGTTATGTGTAAACTCTTCAGAGCAAAGCAGAATCCATTGCCAAATGCAGGATAAGTAAAAGAGAGACAGAAAACTTTCCTTCTCACATAAATAAGGTTGATTTAAATCAAATGGCCTGGGGAGTATGTGGGAAGAAAAACGGAATCACCTCCAGACTGAAATATGTAAAGGCTCAACCACCTCTAACCCAGTATCACAAAACAATAAGCAACAGCTGGCAGCTAAGATTGACGGATGTTTCAAGATGCCTGTGCCCATTAGGGTAGCAGCCACGGTCAGGGCACTCTGGGCATTTTTATTTTAAATCTTCAAGGGATTTTGCAGGTAATTATAAACAAACCTTTTAAAAATCCATCACGCTGAAATTGAGTACAGAATATAAGGTCTTAACCTAGAAGCAAATATTTATTTAAAAGGGAATTTGCCTCCCCTGGCTCGGGATCAGCTCTCTCACTGAGTGAGAATCAGTTCTCAGCATGATCTGGCCCTGATCATGGCATTTTGAAATAACACAGCTAATTGCTATTGCCCCTTGCAAGTCACAAGGAACTGGAAGACACATTTACAATATGGAAGCAAAAATGATTCCCAAGCCTTAATTATAAAATATATTTCATTGCTAGAAGACATAAACAATAGAAATGCTTCGAACTGTGAAATTTGCTTCATAAATGAGTTAGGGAGTGTGGTCCAGCTATATTAAACGACTTTGAATTCCACCAGAAGAGGCATGGTATGGCTGCTTCCCACCAGAGCTTTGCAAATTCTCGCTTTTACAGGACAACTCTTTCTAGTCCCTCTGCTCTCAGTTTTGTCATCATCTTCTCCAGAAAATCCTCCTTGATCATTCTGATCGCAGCGCAAGTGGGATGGCCCTCCTACATGTACCTTGTATCTGTTCCATGCATAGCAAGCATCACACACTGCATTGTAATCAACTGCTTACTGGGTTTCTCAATCAGAGTGTGAGCATCCAGTGGGTAAATTCTGCCCTTTCTATACTAGCATACGTATCCCCCAGTGCCTGCAGAGCATCCAGCTCATTGCAAATGCCCAGTATGTATTGCTGGATAGCTGAGTGATAGGCAGACAGGCAGGTAAGCTGGCCCACGTTGGACAATGGTGTCTGAGGTCTCAGAATTCTTAGAGATAGGGAGAGAGGAAAAGGAATAGAAAAGTGTAATGGGATTCAGGCTCTTGGGGACAGCCCAGGTTCTATCACTAATTAGCTCTGTGACCCTTCATCTCCCCAGATCACAATATCCTAAAGGGAAGTAGCAAAAGGCTGAACCAGGAGGTCCATCAAGTCTCTTCCTGGTTTACCATTTTCTCCTATCTTTCTGCCTTCATGATTATGCCCATGCTTCATAAACAGACCAATTTTTCCATGCCTTAAGTCAAACCCAAAGGAAGACAAGCAAAACTAAATGAGGACAGTGCCTATAGATGCTGAATGAAGGCAAGCATGAATGAATTAGTAAATGAGTGAGCAGGCTTCCCTAAACTCTCTTTTTTTAAACAAAGCAAATTTATTGATACGTATTTAATAAAGCATACAAATTTATCCAAAGTGCACAATCGATATTTGGTATAATCACACAGCTGTGTATTCATCACTTCAATCATTATTAAAGCATTTTCATTATTTCAATAATAATAACAAACAAAAAAGTCTCACAAACAAGGAAATTCCTCATCTCAATCTCTCTATTTCCCCTGCTACACATAGTTGCTATTTCTGGCTATTCTTGCACAATTATTTATTTCTTTATTGAGCAGTTTGAGATATATTCACATAACACATGATCTATCCAAAGTGTATAATCAATGATTTTTATGTAGCTGTTACAAAGTCCTTTATTGTAAAATTGTAAATAAATAGAATAGACTTAAAGAAATTACAAATTTTAAGAGAGAGTACAAGGCCAGGCTATATTTAATATAATTATAAAAAATAGCAAAGCAACAAACATTTATAAATATAAATAAAAATTCAAATATAATAGAAATTAATTATAATTCTAATTTTTATATTATAGCTCTAACTACTGGGCATAATAAACTGTAAGTATGAAATAAATTATTGGTTTAGCTATTTAATTTCCATTTAGGCCATAATTCTTTCTAGATAATCAAATTCCTATTTGGGAATTCTTTACATCTTATTGGAATAAATTACAGCAGATAACAATTTGCTAATTCATAATTTCATGAGGCAGAAAACTCAAAATCTTGTTCAATAGTAGCCATGTTAAATCATTATTAATCCAGATACATTATGAATAATAAAGGGCTAAAGAAAAATGAAGTATCCAAAAATATATCTCTTCTCCAGTCCCCCTCAATTAAAAGCAAGTATTTATTTTGTATGAAGAAAATTATAGAACTGGACACAGGAACAATTTGCCAGTTATACTGAGTAATTATTGTTCATATACTATAATATTGTTATTTTATATTTATCTGGTCTACTCCAGCTCTTTTCTGGTTACTATTTATATGGAACACCTTTCTCCACCTTTAATTTTTAACCTGGATGTGCTCTTACATTTGAAGTGGGTCTCTTTTAGACAACATAGAGATGGCTCTTTTTTTGTCCATTCTATCAATGTCTTTTGATTGGGGAGTTCAATCCATTAACATTCAGTGTTATAACTGTGAAGGCATTACTTTTTTTTAAGGCATTACTTAACCCACTCTGTCCTTCAGTTCTCTGTTGTCATACCATTCTATTATCTGTCTTCATTTCTAAACTCTTCTCCAAATCTCTCGCCCTTCTTATTTTCTTTCAGGCTCAGCACCCCCTTTAGTATCTCTTATAATTCAGGTCTTTTGGTAACATATTGTATCAGTTATGTTTGTCTGTGACTACTTTGAACTCACCCTCATTTTTGAAGGACTTTGCTGGATACAGAATTCTTAGCCGGCAATTTTCTCTATCAGTACTTTTAATGCATCATACTACTTCCTTCTCTCTTCCATGGTTTCTGATGAGAAGTCAGCACCTAATCTTATTGAGTTTCCATTGTATGTGATGCTTTGCTTTTCTCTTGCTGCTTTCAGAATCCTCTCTTCATCTCTAATATTTGTCATTCTGAATAGTAGGTGTCTCAGGGTAGGTCTATCCAGATTTATTCTGTTTGGGATGCACTGTCCTTCTAGAATATTGATATTTATGTCCTTCATAAGGGTTTGGAAGTTTTCAGTCATTATTTCCTCAAATATATTTTCTGCCCCTTTTCCATTCTCTTCTCCTTCTGGGACACCAATAATGTGAATATTTATGCATTTCGTGTTGTCATTCAATTCCCTGAGACTCTGTTCCATTTTTCCATTCTCTTTTCCTGTCTTTTCCAGTTCAGATGTTCTGTCCTTGAAGTCACTTATTCTGTCTTCAAGCAATTCATATCTGCTCTTATGTGCCTCTAATGTATTTTTAATCTCATCCATCATGTCTTTCATTCCCATAAGGTCTGTTACTTTTGTTTGCAGGCTTTCAAATTGTCCTTTTTGCTCTCCCAGTATCTTCTTAATACCTTTTATTTCTTTAGTCATATTTTCTATAAATTCTTTGAAGTAATGTAGGAGAACTGTGTGATTATCATTGCTTAATTGCCTTAAATCCTGTATCTCTTCAGGATATTTGGTTTGCTCTTTTGGTTCGGCCATTTCTTCCTGTTCCCTAGTATGGCTTGTAATTTTTTGCTGATGTCTAGGCATCTGAATATGTTGGTGAATTTACTCTGATGACCAATTTCTTTCTCTTGTCTATTGCTTTTATTTCACAGCTCTTCTTTGATATTTGGTTTAACTTATTCTCAGTCTTTAAAACTGTCCAGCTCAAGTTTTCAAAATTGGACCAGGGACTCACTAGTGGGGCACAGATTTTCTCCCAGGGGTTGGATACAGAGAGCGCTTAGTTTTTGTCTATGCAATTTCCAAACCAGCCAGTAGATGGTGCTAATCAGCATACCTTTCCACAGAGGTGTTTCAGTCTTGGTTTTCCTTTGTTACTGCTTTGAATCTTCAATGAAGATTCAAAGTGGGCTCTGTAGGCAGAATTCACTGAAGAAAAGCACCCAGACCTCCCTTCCCTTTTCCCTTGAAACAGCTGACAGGGAAGATGTCTTATCCCCTCTCAGTTGGCTGAAGTGAGCCAACTGTTTTACCCCAGCTTAACAGCTTGGGGGTGGGACAGGGGTGCCCTTCCTGGCCGCCATGGGGGCTTGGTAACTCACATTTGTTGTTTTGGCTTCTTCATCTCTCTGTCCCTCACCCTCCTAGGAATTGTGTAGCACCCTCCTGGTCTGCTAACTCACAAAGCAAGTCCCTTAGACAGCTTTTGGCTCTTTCTTCACTGTTTCTGTGAGAGCATTTAGTTCTGCCTATTAGTCCATCTTCCTATAATCTTCCTTTCTCTTTTTTTAATTAGAGAACTTGTAGGTTTACAAAAAAAACATGTAGAAAATACAGAGCTTCCATATACTCCCCCTATTATTAATGCCTTGCATTAGTGTGGAACATTTGTTACAAATGATTAAAGAATATTATTATAAGTGTACTATTAACTACAAACCATGTTTACATTAGGGTTCTCTGTGTAGTACAGTCCTATGCTGCTGCTGTTGTTGTTAATTTTTATTCTAGTAGCATGTAGACAAGTTAAAATTTCCCCCCTTTAACCATATTTAAATACATAATTCAGTTCTCTTAATTACATTCACAATGTGCTACCATGACCACCATCCATTACCAAAACTATTTCATTGGCCCAAACACATACTTTATACAAGTTAAACATTAACTTTATTCAACCAGAAGGTGAACTTTTTTCACTTCAGTTCCTTTGAGTTGTCATTTCATCTCTAAGAGAAGGGCAACTTCAAATCCCTTAGAAGAGAAGCAGTCTACCCAAAGGGGGAGGCTGGTGAATTCACTGCTTCACAAAGAAGGTAGCTTAGACCTCCCAAGGAAGTCACAATCTCTAATCAAGGAACATGAACACATATAAGGGGACATTTGAAATATCATCTAATTGAGGAAATAGGTTTCTGACCAGTAGAATCAATTGGTTAAACTCTCTAAGATGTTTTTCCCCCAGGCTAAACGTCAATATTAGGGTGAGTAATTCTAGCCAAGAGTAGCAGCCACACCCCCTTGGTGATTATGGGTTCTGTGGAATTTAATTAGCACTAGAACCCTTGGCCTCAATGTCATGCCATGAAAAAGACATAAGGTATTAAATGATGTAAGTGCAAAATGCTTCTGTTTAGGCTTTATGTCATACTGCTACCCTATCAACATAGAATACATATAGAGAACATATTTCCTATAGTCAGTCAGGATTTTCTTCTATTTCCTGGACTGAGAAAGGCACTGTTCAAGAGAACACTGACATATCACAAACACTAACTAGACAATGCTTTTTTCGTTGCAATTATCTAAGCAGTATATTAAATAATTCTATGTTCAATCTACATTGAACAAATAATTTTACCATACCCCAAATGACTAGATGAAAGATATGAAACAAATATATTTAATGTGAAGATTAAAATTAGACCTTCAGGACAAAGGGCTACTGAAATAAAATAGATTTTTTTAATCAGAAAAAATAGTTTAAAGGTTAGCATTCCCAAAAGATTGGAATGCTGGCAGTTAACTAAATAAATTTAAACTGGGTGATATCTGCTGGGTAACTCATCTCTGTTCCATCTAAAAGCAGATGCTTTATTTCTATTTTATGTTCCACATATTACAATTGACCAGCACCACCACCTGCTAAAACTAGTTGATATCATGATCAGTGTGTCGAGATCAGTTTCTATTTTCAGTTCAAGAGTACTATGAAAGATCACTTATAAGTATGGATTATTTTATATGAAAATTATAAAACAAAAAGAAACTGGTAAAATTCCAAACATCATACGTAAGATGCTCGCTTCTTTAAACTGCCTAAAATGAAAAGGAAGTTGTAGCTAAAAATGTTAAGCATATCAGGTCACATAATACTCAAGAGAAAATGTCTTAGCAAAACATCTAAGTGAAAACATCTTCAGGAACACCATCTCCAGGCAGGGAGACTGGAGAACAAAGATGAGAAGGGTAGTACAACACATGGGCAGGAAGAAAGAAGATCCCATAAACTCGGATTTATCCACCATGGCACAATTGGACCAGATATTCCTTGTCATGGGCATCTGTTCTGTGCATGGTAGGGTATTTAGCAATATCCCTGGCCTCTACCCACCAGATGCATGTAGCAATCCCCCAATTATGCCAACCAAAAATGTCTCCAGACATTGCCAAATGTGCCTTAGGAGAGGAAGAGCTGCAGAATAGCCCATGGTAGTGAACCTCTGCATTACACTCATGGTCCATCTAGTCCAGGATCCAATCCCCAGGATGCCAGCCCAGTTTTGGCTTCAGATGCAGAGTGAGCTTGTCTACACGGAGGTGATCAGACCTTAGGTGAACCACTCATTGCCGAGCAGAGCAGCTTCAAGGAATCTGTCTCAGAACTCTCTAAAGTTTACCTGTGACTACTCCAGAAAAGCCATCGAGACTTTTCAAACCATCTTTTGGGTCTCGTCCTTTAAGTCAACAACCAAAAGAGCAAAAGGTAAACAGCCAAACAACCTAATGGCTTAGAATGGTGTATGAAGAATCTATTTGCGGAATTAAAAAAACAAACAGAAACCACACAGTTGTGATTATATATTTTTTAATCTGGGCCTGGCATCGTATCTTTTTTTTCATTGGTTTCCTATTTTTTTCATCACCTTGTTTAGTGACTGCATCTCTGTTGGTTTGGTAATAGAAATTAGCATCTTTGTACATAAATTTCAGATAAATTTCTCAAATTTGTAGCCTAGTTAATCCCCAAAGATTAATGATCCCAGTTGTCGGATGAGGGAGGCTACTTCACAAACTGGAAACAACTGAAATAGTGTGGTGGTTAAGGATAGCTCCACCACTTCCCTGCCATGTGACTTTTGGCAAGCTATTTTCTAAGTCACAGGCTTCATTTTAATAGAACCTACAATGCCATTCGGTCTGTTGTGAGGATTGATGACATAAAGATAAAAAGTCCGTAAAATAGTGCCTGCTATATAGCAAGGGCTCAATCAATAGTAGATCATTTTTTATTATAAAAATTATCATTTTCATCATAATACAAAATGATCATGCATAACCAGCAATTTCAATTTATCAGGTTCATAAAACATGATGTCTCTCACAATCCAGTAAGTTCAAAATCAGAACTAGAGAAGAAAGCATTCTCTTTGCAGAGCGAGGGAGTATGCTCCCCAAACGTCACATGCTCTTATTTAAAAAGAAAATGAAAGAAGAGTGGTTAAGCTCCTTACTCAAACCTTCAACCCTTTGTACCATAGCAGGGCAATGGAACGGAGGCTAGAGGTATTAGCGTGGGTAGGGCAACAGTCATTTCATCTGTTTTATTTTCCATGAGAATGGTTCCATCTTGCCGCCTACAGAGAACATACTGTTCTGGATACAATGAGTGGGTTTGACATGTCACTGGAGTAAATGACTCTCCTCACAGCTGACAATATTCGTGGGGTAAGAATGGAATTCAAAGTGACTTATTTCCGAAGTTCTCACTTATTCCGAATTTGGTGAGTTCATTTATCCATCTGCCTATTGATTGAGGACCTCTGTATGCCAGGAGTTCTGCCAGGAGCTAGAGATTTCACGGTGATCATGAATGGGGGCTTCCAGGAGCCTAACCCTGTGAGGAAAGCCAACATTGACTAAAGAGATGTGTAATTCCAAACTGAGCCAATTGTCTGCAGGAAATGCTTCCTGAGAATGTAAAACCTCTCCCAGCCAACAGTGTCAGCAAAGGCTTCCCCAAGTTAAGTCACATGAGAACTGAGCAGAAAGCTCTGATGTAAAGCTTGGGACCATATTTCCCAAGCTCCTTTTTAGGGAGGTTCCAATTAGATACTGCCAATGAGGGGCATTTTCATAAAATTCAGGGCTCTTATCCCAGGACTCTGAATCTTGACTGGTAACATGATATAAGAGGCAGAAGGAGGAGGGGGAGAAGATAGTTATCAGTAAACAAAACAACTAAAAAGATTCTCCTGGTTATGAGATCATGGCAGTATTTGCCTTCTTTTGGTCTAGAGTTGTCCTGGTTCTTGATCATTTCCTATCTGTTCCTCTAGCCCCTCTCTTTCAATGCGCGGGCACTGAATATCCCTGCAATAAATTCTCTTTTGCTTTACATAGCCAGAATTGGCTTTGGCTGACTGTATACATACAATGGTTTGCTCTAATAACGTGCCACATATTGCTCTCCATTGCAGTGTTATTTAGGCTTTTGTGTCTCTATCTCCCCAATCAGACCATGAGCTTCTTGAGGAGTGGACAATAATATTCTCTTTGAATCCCCAGGACCTAGAATAGTGACTGACACACAGGAAGTACTCAGTAAATTCAAAATGAATAGATTTTTGCATTAAAAAATTAGGTTTGTCAATAATAAATATAGAAGTCCAACTGGGTGTTTAAACACTGAGAAACAGCTCAGGTGAGTCAAAAAGTTCTCTATACCTCATGTCCATTTTATACTAATGTGGAAATCTCTACATTCTGGTCATCTTCTCAAGGATTACCATTTTTGATAAATTTCATGTGGAAACACTGCATGCCAATAACCATACTCCATAGCATCCTTACCCCTGCTTTCATTCAGTACTTACACTACAGTTCAAAATAGGCAGAATAAAGTTGCTGAAGTGGACAGGTTCATATACACCACTTCCAGAAGCCAACTTCACCAACCCCTCCCTGTTCTTTCCAACCCACAGGGCACTCCACGAAGCCCAGTAGGCAGTCAGTGAACTTGGCTTCCAGAGAGATCACCATCTGTTTTTTCTATCTCTACTAAATAAATCACCTCTGTTCTATAAATTCCCATTGCTTGTGGAAGTGAGACCTAAAATGAAAATTGAGGTGGAACTTTTGGCCCAATTTTTATGGCTTTTTAAATTTTTTCTAGGGTAGCAAGTTTATGCTGCAAGAATCTATGAGTCTGAATTTGATCTAGTTCAAATAATGCTACCATGTCCTAAAAACCTGGGCATTATATACTTTCTAAATGCACAATGTCATCAAGGTTTTATGACATTTCCTACAAAAACTCAATTGTCAGGTAGCACTTCATCAGTTCAAGTCTGAATTCAGGTATGGGAACAATGCTAAGTCTGCAGCATGACAATTGTGCTGCTCTTCTGACTTGGTTATCATGGTTGAAAGGGGATATGTCAGTAAACAACTTTTATATATGTGTATCTCTGTCCCCTACTAAATGAACTCCATGACATGCATTAGTAAAACCAAAAAAAATTGGCAGTAGGACCAAAATTATGGTGGTAGGTCTAAAAATCCATTCTCACTGACCTCTGTGTTATTGTAAAAACCTGACTGGAGATGCCCTGGCCACCTGAAGCCCTTGTTTTATTTAGCCTCACTTCCTTCCTCAAGTGACAAAAGGCTTAGAACATAGCATCCATGCCTGTTGCCCTGGCATGTGACCTGTCCAGGTGGCTAATGGAGTACACAAGACTTCTGAGACCCAAGGCTCTGAAAGCAAAGATGACAGATACGAGGTGCAAGCCTAGCTTCGCCAGGTTAAACAGTTATGAAGGGAATATGCCCGATTCTACTGGCATCAAAACACAGTGCTGCTTGCCAAAGAGTCTATGAGAAAGAAATATGAAGTAACACCGCACCTCTGACATTGACATGAGTTTATTATTCTTCCATGCCAACACACCCTAATCCAAAGCTTATGCTGTTCCAATCCAGGCCTGCCCTAAAACAGCCAATTACGCTGAAGTGCTCAAAACTCCAAGGAGTCCCCAGCCACAAAGACGATGTTTCACTGGCGCGTTTGTTTTTTGTATTATTTCCACATTTGAGCACCTTTCCGAATTGTGTGCCTTGCTTTTTTGGGGGGATTATTTCTTTTTCAATTTGAAAGTATAATAGAGCTCCTGCCCCTTCATAATTTTGCCAGTGTTTCTATTTCCTCTCCAAATATATTGGTAAACTCAGTGAAAAACTGAGCAACCTCTCCAACTTACATGAAGTTTTTCCATATATACAATATCCACATGATTTAAACAAGTGAGATCATGATCATGTTGCCAAAAGAGCCATAATATAGAGCCAGCTTTGTTCTAGAACTTCCAAACTGAACTGGTTTTGAGTCTGCCTATGAGGGGAAAGTTTGAAATTTTGCAGAATATTTGGTCATTTGTCACTATGCATTGGATATGCCATTCAAAGGCTTTAGAGAGATATGTGTTGTCATTTATTCCTCAAGAATGAGAGCTCTTAGTCTCAACTCCTAGAAAAATGAACAATTATGGCGCACTTCCTCGATTCACCCTCACACCAGGTGCTGTCATCATAAAAACTGAGGTCAAAAGGAACATGAGGCTCATTCTTTTAATTTACATTAATCATTTTATCCTATTTTTCTAAAGACAAAATACTTATATTCAGGCTGTGCAACCTTGGGCAAGTTTCTTAACTGCCATAGACTAGTACCATCCAGCTTCCAGGGGTTAGCTAGCAATCATACCTACCTCACAGGGTTATGATCAAAAGTAAATGCATAGGGCATGTAATGCACATAGCAGAGTACCCGGCATACTGTGTTCATCAAAGTATATTCAATAAGCCAGCTTCTGTAATCATTGGATACTGCAGATTTAAATGAAAAAGGCTTCTTTTGAATCTTCCCCACCCTCTCTGAGAACTGCCACTGCAATTCCCACCTGCCCCACACAGCCCCTCTGATTAAGGATCTTTGGTAGCTCTGCCCGGTCCCTTTGTAATTATCTGTACCAGTTAGCTGGGGCTGCAAGAGGGGGATCCAACTGCTAGAGCCTTTTTGTGAAGATCTCAACAGAAGCAAATTAATAATACATCCATCAAATTACCAATATCCTGAGAATTGGTAAAATTTCCATAATTTGGATTAAATCTAACTTTAGTTTTTAAAGGGGAGTCATTATTCTGTACATGGATCACCATTTAGTAAAGGATTCTGGCTGACTTAAAAGAAAAGGATGATACCTAAAATGAATAAATCTGAGAGCATTACACTGGCTACCTCCACCACCCACACTCATGTGAGTAAGACAACTTACTCACCCAGTCCTTGCTGGGTTTATGGGCTACTGACTTCTGCCTGCAGTTGATCATCCTACCTGTAGAGATAGGATCATGCTCTCGTTCTTGGTACAGAAACTAATTAATGTTTATTTATTCACTTAGTCTATATCTCGACTGTGAGAACCTCCACTGCTAGGAGTATTGGGGTGCTTGCTTATCCATGCACTATTTATACTAGGAATGATTTTTCATTTCTGGGATTATTGGTTTCTGTCTGAGTCCAAATCCTGGAGTAATAGAAACATAGATGAATATCTTTGATAAGTGGTTCACAAGTTCCCCAAAGGCGTCAGACAGGTTGCTTTACTCTAAATTTACAGTGACCTTGAACACATTTGCTTATGATTTGTGACTTTTTTAAAAAGCCCTATTTTTTTTTAAATTTCTGTATTTTTTTCCCCATAGAAAACATTTTTATACATTGTGGAGCATGCTGTACAACAAACAGTTGTACACAGTGGAACAGTGTACAACAAAAGAACATAGTTTATCACTTTGGTACAGGCAAAACAGTACATAAAAAAAAGAAAAAAAGAAAAAAAGAAAAGGAATTTGTTGAGAAGAGACTGAGTGACTCTAAGAGTCTAGGAATGACCAGAGAAATCACTTGCAAAAGGGAAACCACAACTAAAATCTAGATAGAGGTCTAGATATTAGGAATTTATTGATAATCTTATCATATCCCCTCTGCAGAAACAAATGAATGCCATCTGTTATCTTCATCTTTTCATAGCTCTGTCCTTGAGTCAAAGTTCCAGGAAAGAGAGCTTTCCTGGCAGTAGCGGGTAGGCATATGGTCTAATCTTGGCCTACCCAGGACTGTAACTTGGGGCCAAGATAGTTCACTCATTCATTCATTCGCTCATTCATTCACTCAACGAATATTTATTGAGCACACACATCTTCTCTCTGTTGAAGAAATAAATAAAGCCTCCACCCTCCTGGAATTTATATTCTAGTGGTGTGAAGGAACACATTTTTAAAATACAAATTTGTTAGATGGTAATAAATATTTCTTAGGAAAATAAAACTGGATAGGGGACTATGGAGGGTTGGAATGGTGATGCTCTTTTATGCAAGATGAACTAGGAGGGCTATAAGAAGGTAACATTTGAGAAAAGCCATGTGAATATTTAGGAGAGTGCTGTACATTAGAAACACAATGTAACCCATACAGGTCATTTTAAACATTCTAGAAGTTACATTAAAATAGTAAAAAGAAACACGTGAAATTAATTTGAACAACATATTTTATTATATTTTTACCAACATATCCAAAATATTTTAATTTAATTAATATAAAAATTATTGAGCTACTGTATATTCTTTTTTCCATAGTAACTCTTCAAATTTTGGTATGTATTTTATACTTAATAGCATATCTAAATTTAGATTAGCCACACTGCAAGAGTTCAAAAGCCCTGTATGACTTGAGGCTACCAAATTGGACAGTTTGGGTCCAGAGTAAGAACATCCTTGCAGAGGGTAGAACAAGTGTCAGAGGCCCGAAGGTCCCCAGAGCCTAGAGTGGTTGATGTGAATGGACAGTAGGATGGGGGTCAGAGAGGTTAGAGGGAGTCCAATCATGCAGGTCTTGCAGGCCATTATAGACCCTTCTACTGTTAATCTCAGAGAGGCTGGAAGCCATCTGGGGAGGTTCCACAGGGCCCCATGCTCAAACCCCACATTTGGTTTAATGCTCTGCTATTACTGTGTTCACATTCTCAGTAACTTTTTTAAAAGGACTCCCAAAGTTTCCTTTTGTGCTCAGTCCCACAAATTCTGGGTATTTTGATGAGAGAGTAACATGAGTTGTTTTATGTGTTCAAAGGATAACTCCAGTTTCTGTAAGGGTAGAAGAGGAAAAACAGGAAGCTGCTGGTATAAACCAGGTGAGAGATGATGATAGGAGACAAGACCCAGAGAAGGCAGTGAGAGTCCGCATCTACAGCTACAGAGTGGGTGCCCAGCAACAGTATCTGTCTAAGGCAGCATCCTGGGCAGCTGCCCCCTCCCGCCCACCACTGAGCACCACTTGGTGTCCGCAGTTTCAGGCTGCCTACAGGTTATTCTGAGAGCCCTACATCATTCCAAAGCATTTTCTTTTTGCTTATAAGAGCAGGAATTGGCTTCTCTTCCTGCCTACCTTTGGCTAGGTAAAGACAGGATACCCCATGCTTCCCCTAAAATTGCATGCAGTAGCAAATGGGAATTCTGTAAATGCAAACCAGAGTGCTGTCACCAAATCAGAGTCCCCAACAATGGAGAAAACTAGCTGTGGAAAGTTGGAAGAAGAGAAGGGCCCTAACCAAGTTGAGCATCTTTTGCTCTAGGTCATTGTGCTTGGAGCTTATTATACAGTCTTTTATTGATTCCAAGGAAGTAATGGATATAAAATACTACCTCTCCCTGCAAAAAAAAAAAAAAAAATCTATAAGGCTTTGTATAGGATTTACTAAAGTTTATATATGTAAATAAAAGTGCATCTAAACTACATTTAATTGTGCTCCTGAATGTGATGGAGGTGGACTCAGATGTGACCTCTCTACATATGCCTCTTCTTTCACTGAACCTGTGGTTGGTGCTGGGGTTTGTGTATGCTCAGGGGACTTGAATCTCTAGACTGGCCATGAGCCAGGTGGGTGAGCCTCAGCAGAGTTGTAGCAACTACTCTTGAGTTCGCTGGACTTACCCAGGTGAGCTGACGGGGAGATAAGAATGGTCAACCACCACACCAGGGAACTGAGAGTATCTACAACTGTAAAAGCAGGAGAATCGCATCCATCAGCCATGTGGGATCTAAGGCCCCTCTCAATTTAGAGGTGGAGTGGACATTGCCATCCCAGGGCCCACCGGATGGAGGAATATAACATGGTTTGGAGTGGATTTGCTGGTATTCTACTATAGAACGCTATGGCTCTAGCAATGGAAGTAATTGTATCATTCAAGTGGAAATGGTGGCCACGGGAGTTGCTGAGGACAGGGAGAGGGAGGAAGAGGTGTGATATGGGGCATTTTTGGGACTTGGAGTTGTCCTGAGTGATCCTGCAGGGACAGATGCAGGACATTGTATATCCTGCCATAATCCACTGGATGGACTGGGGGAGAGTGTGAACTACAATGTAAACTATGGCCCATGTGGTGTGGCAGTATTCCAGGGTATATTTACTAAATGCAATGAATGTGCCACACTGATGAAAGAGGTTGTTGATGTGGGAGGAGCTGGGGGTGGGCTGGGGGCTGGGGTATATGGGAACTTCTTATGTATTTTAATGTAACATTTTGTGTGATCTATTTATCTTTTTTTAAAAAAGACAATAATAAAGATAAATTAAAAAAAAAGAAGAGCAAAGAAACAAATAAATAAATTAAATAAAATAAAATACATTTAAGATCCAAAAACTACATTGTTCAACTCTCAGTAAAGAGAAAGGAAACAGGGAGTGGATGTGGCTCAAGCAGATGAGCGTCCGCCTCCCACATGGGAGGTCCCAAGGTTAGGTTCTCAGTGCCTCTTGAAAAAACAAAAACAAACAACAAGCAAAACAAAACAAAGAAAAAACAACTCAGGGAAGCCAATGTGGCACAGTGGTTGTCCCACATATGAGGTCAGGTTCAATCCCTGGCCCCTGGTAGCTCAAAAAAAAGAGATGGAGATGTTACTCAAATGTGGCCAGTCTCGAAGCCAAACTCAGCATGTAAATGCAATGCCTTCCCCCCAGCGCGGGACATGACACCCGGGGATGAGCCTCCCTGGCAACGAGGGACCACTATCAACTACCAACTGATGATGCAACTGGAAAATGACCTTATACGGAAGGTTCAATGCGGATCAGCAGAATATCCATGTCTACATAAAATACCATGACTTTAAAATGCTGTTTGACCTAAAGTAAGGGGGAAATGGAAAGGAGAAATGAGTTTATATGGCTACGAGTTTCTAAAAAAGAGTCTGGAGGCTGGCAGAAGGTTTGCCCTCATGCACAACTGAGCAGAGTCAGAGAGACAGATAAAGCAGATACAACCCCCAGATATTGGTTCCTTTGAGGGCTAAAGAGACCCATGGGAGTTATGGTCATGGCCGATGGGGTTAACTACCAGGGCAGATGGCCCCTCTTTGGAAATGGTGTTTATGTGTGATGAATCTGGACTCAGATGGGATCTCCCTTCATAAGACTTTCATGCTAATGTGCTGGAGGTGCAGTTAATGTTGGGGTTTAAGATATATTTAGGGGATTTGAATCTCTGGACTGACAATGTGATAGCCAGGTCCTGAGCCTCAACAGACTCCAGCACCTACAATCTGATCTATTGGACTTACCACACTCAGCTAAGATGGAGTTGAAGAAGGACAACCACCACACCATGGAGCCTAGAGTGATTACAACTGAAAATGGGAGGATTGCATCCAGCATCCAGGTGGAATCTGACCCTCCTCTTGACATAGAGGTGCAATGGACACAACCAATCCAATGTCCACATAGAAGAGGTGGCATTGGATTGGGAAAAGTGGACATAATGGACAAAGGGTATGGGGAAAGGCAGGAAGAGATGAGAGGTGGAGGCGTCTTCGGGACATGGAGCTGCCCTGGATGGTGCTTCAGAGGTAATCACCGGACATTGTAAATCCTCACAGGGCCCACTTGATGGAATAGAGGAGAGTATGGGCCATGATGTGAACCAATGTATATGAGGTGCAGAGGTGCCCAAAGATGTACTTACCAAATCCAATGGATGTGTCATGATGATGGGAACGAGTGTTGTTGGGGGGGGGGGAGAGGGGGGGTGGGGGGGTGGGGTTGAATGGGACCTCACATATATATTTTTAATGTAATATTATTACAAAGTCAATAAAAAATTAAAAAATTAAAAAAAAAAAAAGAGATGGAGAAAAGGAACATTAAAAATTTAACTTTCTAAACTTTCTTTATTATTTGAGACATATATCTAAATTTGTACAATTACTTCTGTGTTATAAACTGGCAAATGTAAAAAGCCATTGCTATTTAATACTTAGGTAATAAAATAAAAAGTTCATCAGGTTCTGCTAAAAATGACATAATTCAATTACCAGTAAGTTAAAAGTTCATACTTCCTAATCTAAAATCCTTTTAAAAAATTGTTTTATATGTCCAAAAAAATGACCAAGAAAATTACCAATAAAAGGCCCCCATATCCCTAACAACTGCCAATCAGAAGGACTGAGTTTGGCCACTCACCTTTTTCTGAAGAACATTGATTTTTCTTTCCTTTACTTCTAACATATCTTTCATGTCACGAATCTCTCCAGCTAGTGTCCCCTTCTCTTCCGTGAGGTCCTGTAGCTGTTTTGTTTTTTTATTGAGAAAGGATTCTTTCTCTTCCAGTCGTAACCTCAGCGCATCCACCTGAAATCCAGAAAATGAAAGATGGCTGTGGTTTTACAAAGCAGTTAGCAGTGACCGGGAGTCATGTACTCGGGGTGGGATGGAGGGGTCGGGACGATGCTCTCTGAGCACAGCCCGATTCAAACCCCATTGCTCAAGGCTTCCTCCACTCTGCGTGTGTCAACAGCCTATGTCTACATTAAAGTCCTGGTGGGCGTGTATGACAACTGTGATAGATATTTTTAAAAACAATGTTTACATGACACAAGTAGTTATGGTTTCACGTTGTGAAGCCACAGGTCGGAAACAAAGCACACTAATGCTCCACGTCTTTGCAGCCCCGGAGGGGTAAAGCTGCTCATGTGATACTGCACACTTCTTCTCTAAGAAGAAGGAAACTGCGACGAGCCCTGCCACCAACATCTGGAAGGACCAGACTGACAGGAAGAGAAATAGTCCTACATTAGGCTGCCAAGAAGTAAATGCTGCTGCAGATAGAAAATGCTGTGGAAACAACACTCATTCTCTAGCTTTATGAAAGACGACTTTTCAAACACTAAAAAAATAAAGAAATGAAAGCATACAAAATTCCTATTTCTACATTAGTTCAAAATTTAGAAAATTAGAATTCCTGCTTTTCAAATGGCACTAATGAGAAGAATAAGCTTTTTTTTAAAATTGTACATTCTGAAAACTGTGTGCAAGGTTCTATTTCTAGGCTACTCAGACTAGACAATAGAAGAAACTCACTGGGGTTATAGAGAAATTAACAATTTAAAGAACATGAAGAGTATCAAAAGATGGTTTAAAAGTGAATTCTCTATAGCCTTTTAATATTTTTCTTTATTGATCTATAAGCAACATTTTGCATTCCATGTTTATATATACAGACAAACACTTTATTTGGTGGGCTATTGTCTTTAACTATTTTCAATAACAGGCTAAACGATTTCCAAGGAAATTGTTCTTAGCTGAGCAATGATGTTTTATATACTGCTCACAAGACATTCACTTTTTTTATTGGATGGAGAGAAAGATTAGAACCCTTTGCCAAAATGATTGTGCTGCCTTTTCAGCAGATATCTTCATGATACACTTTTATCTGGATCATTAAAGACACTTTAACGTATGATTATGTGTAAAGGCTAAGGTTAAATTCATACATGGGTTTGAAGAGCGATTCCCTAAAGGATCTGTCCCAGTCACTCTGGGAAAGGATATATAAAATAACTAATGTCAGTTTCCCTTTTGAAGTACGAAAGTAATATACTATGTTTACTACAACATATGAAAATGAAATAAAAATCATACAGTGGATTTAAAAATACATGTCCACAATACAGTGTTTAGAGAAATGTCATAGCAGCATTGTTCATAATGACCCAAACCGGAAACAACTCATATATCCATTAGCAGGCAAATGGATAAACAAAATTACAGTACTTTCATACACAATATTATTTAGTCATAAATATATGGAATGCCAATGAGCTATGAATATATTATAAGGAATACTGTTTAGCCATAAAAAAGAATGCACTACAGATATACACATGATGAATCTCAAAAGTATGATGAGTGAGAGCAGAGAACTGACTTCATTTATATGAAGTTCTAGGGGAGGGAAAACTAATCTATGGTGATAGAAATTAGAGCCATGGTTGCCTTTATTGGGCAATGGGAAGACAGAATGCAAAACTTCAGAAGAGAAATTTTTGTTCTATACCTGCACTGGGCAAATGAAGAGCTGGAGATCTGATACATCTCAGTGACTGTACACTTATTATTTATATATTTTTTTTCCTATGATGCTTTTATTTTTTTTTTTAAAGATACACAGTTCACACAAAATGTTACATTAAAAAATATGAGGTTCCCATATATCCCACTCCCCACACCCTTCTCTCCTCCCACATCAACAACTTCTTTCATTGTGTGGTATATTCATTGCATTTGATGAATACATTTTGGAGCACTGCTATACAGCATGGATTATAGACAGTCTCTGGAGGTCCATGTGCTAGCTGGGCCCTGAGCCTCAGCAGAGTTGCAACACCTTTTCTCCAGTTCATTGGACTTACCCAGGTCAGCTAACAAGGAGGTGAGGATAGTCAACCACCACATAAAGGAACCAGGAGAGTCTACAACTGCAAGGAGGAGAATCCCATCCATCAGCCATTTGGGATCTAAGCTCCCCTCTCAATTTAGAGGTGGAGTGGGCATTGCCATCCCAGCATCTTCAAGGTGTAGGAATAAAATATGGATTAGAGTGTACTTACTGATATTCTACTATAGGATTATTATTTATATTTTAGTAACATTGAAAATCATACACATATACAACTAAAGATTAATATCCATCTTTGAATAACTTCTATCATGAGAGAAATCAAAACAAACAAAGAAAACCCAGCCTGGTGACCAAATCACCAATACCTCCATAGGGAGAATAAGGAGAGGTTGGGGAGAATGGGAAAGGTGCACATGGGAAATGGGGTGGAGGAATTTTATATTCATTCTCCATGACAATAAGTCAGTAAGTAGCAGCTACATTAACAATCATGAGTAGCAATGTAAGCATGTTATTAACCAGGCAAAAAAAAGTTAAAAGGGGTTATCTCTGGGGAATGAAAAATGGAGTAGGGAAACGGACTTGGCCCAGTGGTTAGGGCGTCCGTCTACCACATCGGAGGTCCGCGGTTCAAACCCCGGGCCTCCTTGACCCATGTGGAGCTGGCCCATGCGCAGTGCTGATGTGCGTGAGGAGTGCCCTGCCATGCAGGGGTGTCCCCTGCGTAGGGGAGCCCCATGCGCAAGAAGTGCGCCCCGTAAGGAGAGCCACCCAGTGCGAAAGAAAGTGCAGCCTGCCCAGGAATGGCGCCGCCCACACTTCCCATGCCGCTGACGACAACAAAAGTGGACAAAGAAACAAGACGCAGCAAATAGACACAGAGAATAGACAACGGGGGGGGGGGGGTTGGATTAAATAAAAATAAATAAATCTTTAAAAAAAAAATGGGGTAGAAGATGTGAGATGACTGCTACATCTCACTGAAAATTTAATGCATATTTTGGTTTTTAAAATTCTATTAAAGTAAATTTTGGATTAAAAATAAAAGAGACAAAAGTAATAATTAAAAAAAAAAAAAAAAGGACTTTGATTGACCAAGATGGCAGAGTAAGAGACTCCAGGGTGCTGTTTACTCAAAGAATCATTGAAAAACTAACAAAAACTGACAGAGACATCTTCAAAACTCTGGGAAACATCTAAAGGGTTGCAATTACTGGGTGAGGTAAGTTTTGAATCAAGAAAATGCAGCATTAAAAAAACTTTCCATAAAGATGCTACAATGGAAATGCATAAAGAACAATGAAAAATCTATGGTTATGGACAAACAATGTACAAAGATCATTTATAGTAAGTACAAAATATGGTAGGAACAGTGAATGTATATATCATTGAAGATAAGTTGGCATCAAATCAAATATGATTGTTATAGATTTACAGAATGTTAGATTTTAACCCTGTGATAACCAAAAAGAAAACACATGAAAACATATTCAAAAATAAATGAAAAAGGTCTCAAAATGGTTTTTTAAAATATAAATAAATATAAAGGGAGGCATTAACAGTAGAATTGAGGATCAAAAAAGGCATAGGCTTACAAAGACAAAATAACAAAATGGCAGAAGAAAGTACTGCATAGTAAATTAGTTCTTTTAAATGTAAATGTATTAAACTTTTCAGTCAAATGGCAGAGATTGGCAAAGTGGATTTAAAAAAAGCATGACACAAAGCAATTGCTGCTTAGATGAGTCACCTTAAATTCAAAGACATAAAAATGTTGAAAGTGAAAGGATGGAAAAATATATGTATCATGCAAGTACTAACCAAAAGAGAGCAGGGGTAGCTATTCTAATAACAGAAATAATCTTTAAGTTAAAAACTGTTATGAGAAACAAAGAAAGTCATTATATACTGATAAAGGGGTTAATTCAACAAGAAAACATAACAATTACAAATGCATACACACCTAGCAAAACCCTAAAATATATGAAGTAAATACTAACATATTTGAAGGGAGAAAAGACTGTTCTACATTAATAGTAGGAGAGTTCAATAAAGTACTTTCAAAAATGGATAAAGGGAAGTGGATGAGGCTCAAGTGATAGAGCATCCATCTACCATATGGAGAGTCCAGGGCTCGATCCCCAGGGCTTCCTGACCCGTGGGGTAAGCTGGCCCACATGCAGTGTTGCTGTGTACAAGGAATGCTGTGCCACGCAGGGGCGCCTCCATGTAGGGGTGCTCCATGTGCAAGGGGTGCTCCATGTGCAAGGAGTGCGCCCTGCAAGGAGAGCCGCCCCACATGAAAAAAGTGCAGCCTGCCCAGGAGTAGCACCACACACACAGAGAGCTGACACAGCAAGATGACGCAACAAAAGAGAGATACAGTTTCCCAATGCCACTGGATAATGCAAGAATGGACACAGAGAGCAGACAACAGGGGAGAAGGGGAGAGAAATAAATAAAATAAATCTTAAAAAAAAAAAAATGGATAGAACATCTAAACAGAATATCAATAAGGAAATAGAAGATTTAGACTATCTAAACAGAAGATCAATAAGGAAATAGAAGACTTAAATGCAGCTCTAAACCAGTTAGACCTAACAGACATATGTAGAACATTTCACCCATTAACAGCAGAATACACATTCTTCCCCAGTGCACATGGATTATTGTCCAGGATAGACCTTATGTTAGGTACAAAATAAGTCTCAAGAAATTAAAAAATACTGTGATCATATACTATATCCATCCCTTATGAATATAGATGCAAAAATCTTCAACAAAATACTGAATACAAAAGCACATTAAAAGAAGTATACACCATGATCAAGTGTGATTTATTCCAGGTATGCAAGGGTGGTTCAACATAAGAAAATTAATTAATGTAATACACCATATTAATATAACAGGGGGGAAAACATAGGATTATATCACTGATGTGGGAAAGACATTTGACTAAATCTACCACACATTCTTAATAAAACCACCTAGAAAACTAGAAATAGAAGGAAACGTACTCAACATGATAAAGGACAAATATGGGAGAAAAAAAACAGATATCATACTCAATGGTAAAAGAATGAAACTTTTCCTCTAAGATTAGGAAAAAGACAAGGAGGTCTACTGTCACCACTGGAAGCTCTAGCCATAGCAATTTGGCAAATAAAAGAAAGAAAAGGCATCTGATTGGAAGGGAAGAAGTAAAACTTACCCTATTTGCAGATGGCATGATGCTATATAAAAAAATCCTGAGAAATCTACAGCAAAGCTACTACAGCTACTAAATGAATTCAGCAAAGTGGTATAACATCAACACAAAAAAAAAATCAGTAGTGCTTCTTGTACTAATAATGAACAATACTAAAGGAAATCAAGACAAAAAGTCCATTTAAAATAGCAACTAAAAAAATCAAATATCTAGGAAAATATTTAACCAAGAATGTAAAGTACTTGTACACAGAGAACTACACAACATTGCTAAAAGAAATCAAAGAATAGCTAAATAAATGAAAAGATATTCTGTGTCCATGAATTGGAAGACTAAACATTGTTAAGATGTCGATTCTACCCAAAGTGATTTATAGGGTCAACATAATCCCAAGAAAATTCCAACAGCCTTCTTTGCAGAAGTGGAAAATCCAATCATCAAATTTAGATGGAAGGGCAGGCTCCCTGAATAACCAAAACCATCTTTAAAGAGAAGAATGAAGTTGGAGGACTAACAGTTTTTTAGTTTAAAACTATTACGAAGCTACAATAATCAAAACAGCATGGTACTGGCACAAAGACAGGCATATAAACCAATGGAATCAAATTAACAGTTCAGAAATAAACTCTCTTATCAATAGATAATTGACTTTTGATAAGAGTGCCAAGACCACTCACTGGGGAAAGAATAGTTCAACAAATAGTGCTGGGAAATATGCTTAAGAATGAGAGTGACATACAGCGAATGGACACAGAGAGCACACAATGGGGGGGGGGGAGGACAGGGAAGGGTAGAGAAACAAGTTTTTAAAAAAAGAATGGGGAGAGAAATAAATTTTTAAAAAATAAATCTTAAAAAAAAAAAAAGAATGAAAGTAGACCCCACCATGTAAAAAAATTAACTCAAAATGGATCAAAGACCTAAATGTAAGAACACAAACAATAAAACTCCCACGAAAAAAACAGGGACACATCTTTAGGACCTGTGTTAGTAAATGGTTTCTTTGACTTCACACCAAAAGCACAAGAAGCAAAAGAAAAAAATAAATGGAGCTTCATCAAAATTTTAAAATTTGTGCCAAGGACTTGATAATGAAAATAAAAAGACAACCAACAGAATGGGAGAACATATTTGGAACCACATATCCAATACAGGTTTAATATCCAGAATATATAAGTAAATCCTATAACTCAACAGTAAAAACACGAACAACCTAATTAAAAGTGAGTAAAAGGGAAGCTGATACAGCTCAAGCAATTGGGCACCTGCCTACCACATGGGAGGTCCCAGGTTCAGTTCTCGGTGCCTCCCAAAAAGAAGATGAGCAAAGAGAAGGAGCACATGACGAACAGATACAGAGAGCAGACAAGCAAGCACAAACAATGAGGGGGTGGGAGGGATAAATATACAAATAAATTTTGTTTTAAGTGGGCAAAAGACTTCAACAGACATTTCTTCACAGCAGGCATATAAATGGCCAATAAGAACATTAAAAGATGCTCAACATCATCAGCCATTGGGGAAATGCAAATCAAAACCAAAAGATACCATTTTATACCACTAGAATGGTTAATATTTTAAAAAGGAAAACAGTATAGTGAGCAGAGGGAAAGAGGAACACTCATAAATTGTTGGTGGAAATATAAAATCGTACAGATGTTATGGAAAACGGTGTAATGGTTCCTGAGAAAGTTAAGTATAGAATTACCATATGACCCAGCAATTCCACTTCTAGGTATATACTGAAAAGAATTGAAAGTAGGGACTTGAAAAGATATTTTCATACTGAAGTTCATATCTTCATTATTCACAATTGCTAAAGATGGAAGAAACCCAAGCGCCCATCAATAGATGACTAGAGAAACAAAATGTGGTATATATAGACAATGGAGTATTATTCAGCTGTAAAAAGGCATGAAGTTTCTGATACATGGAACAACACGGATAAACCTTGAAGACATCAAGTTGTGTGAAATAAGCTAGGCACAAAAGATCAAATAATGTATGACCTCACTGATATGTAATAATTAAAATAGGCAAAGTCATAGACTCAGAAAATAGAACAGGGAAGTGGACTTGGCCTAGTGGATAGGGTGTCCACTTACCACATGGGAGGTCCGCGGTTCAAACCCCAGGCCTCCTTGACCCATGTGGAGCTGGCTGATGCGCAGGGGTGGCCCCTGCGTAGGGGAGTCCCACGTGCAAGGAGTGCACCCCATAAGGAGAGCCGCCCAGCACGAAGGAAAGTGCAGCCTGCCCAGGAATGGCGCCGCACACACGGAGAGCTGACACAACAAGATGACGCAGCAATAAGAAACACAGATTCCCGTGCCGCTGACAACAGAAGCAGACAAAGAAGACGCAGCAAATAGACACAGAGAACAGACAACCGGGGTGGGGGGAGAAATAAATAAATAAATCTTTTTTTAAAAAAAGAAAATAGAACAGATTACCAGGGGCTGGGGTGAGGGTAGGGAATGGGGAGTTAATACTTATTTGGTATACTTTCTGTTCGGAGTGATGGAAAATTTTGGTGATATATGATGAATTAAATATTTGGGTATAGTTAAAATGGGAAATTTGGGGGGAAGCAGATTTAGCTCAAGCAGTTGGGGTCCTGCTTCCCACATGAGAGGTCCCAGGTTCAACCTTCTGTGCCTTCCAAAAAAAACAAAAAACAAAACAACAAGCAAACAAACAATAAAACCAACTCAGGGGAGCTGATGTGGCTCAATGGTTGAGTGCCATCTTCCCAGATAAAAGGTCCCAGACTCAATCCCTGGCCTCAGGACCTCAAAAAGAAGGTTGGGGGGTGGGGGGGTGGGGGGGGTGGGGGGGTGGGGGGGGTGAATTTTCAGTTGTGTATACATTATTAGAATTTAACAATTTAAACAAAAAAATTTCAGACCATTAGGGTTCAAACAGTGAACCCTAATAAAATCTAAAGACTATAGTAAAAGTATAATTATAATAAAATTGCTTCATTAATTGTAACTGATGTACCACGCTAATACAAAGTGTTAATAATAGGAAAAACTGTGTGTGAGTGGACATATATGGGAACTCTGTATTTTCTGCATGATTTTCTTTAAACTTACAACTTATCTAATAAAAAATAATTCTTTTTAAAAAGGATGTGAAAATACAATATGCCAAAACAAATAAATATATCAATACTATGATGGCACAGAGCCAAAAGACAACTTGGAACCCTGGAAAGAAGACACTTAGGCTCTAGGTCCATTTCCACAATATCTGTGAGAATCAAAGCAAATAACACACATTTCCTTCCTATACCCACAAATATCCAGCCGTAGTTTCTCCATCTGTAAAACAAAGAGGTTGAAATAGATAGTCTCTAAGTGCCAGACACTTATGATTTTTAAAGGCAGGAATCAGTTTTAGCAGAATACATCAGAGAAGGCTGATGATTTAACAACAGGGTGAGACATTTTCTTTTTATATGGGGGTATGTGTGTTATTGGAATAGACTCTCCATCTGAGGAAAACGCTGGGCAAAGTTGTGCTTTTAAAGGTCCAAGGTGATAGTGAGATGGGCAGGAGAGGGTTTTTCCCATTTCTGGTTCAGAGAGGAGGATGAAGCTGGGAATTCCCTGCAGCGGAAGGGATGACAACAGTATTCGGAGCCCAGATGGCAAAGGAGCCCTGCTGGCATGAGAAAGGTACATGTTCTTTGACTGGGAAGTGTGAGAATCAGAGGTTCTTCAAATATCTGATAACCATGCCTCTTTGAACATAATGGCCATAGAGATTTAGGGGCTGGGAAGATGAGGGTATACCCTTGTCCTGAGGACTTCTTAAAGAAAGCCGGGTGGAATTCACACGTGTTACACTAAAGCTTAAGGGTGGCAGGTTCCCAAGTGGCCTATCTGTACAAAGTTCTCATCTACCAGCCTGTACTAACACTAATACTTCTCTTTGGGCTTCATGACACCTCGTGGAAAAATAGGATGCTTAGTTTATACATAAAGGTATTGTTTGCTGGGTTCCCTTGAAATTGGCAGGACAGACTAAGCACTACAGATTATAACAGTGGTGACAAGGGCTTAAGTTCAATCATAGATTTGCACACAGGCTGACCAGGACTCAGTGTGAATCTGAGAACAACCCATGACTACAGTGCCATTGGCCCCACATTCTAGCTCTCAAAGCTAGATAGTCTATATTTGGACTAAAGGAAATGCCCAATATGCAAATCTGTGATAAAAATAAATTACAATATGGGAAGTAGTGAGAGGTTCTGGAAAGAGTTTAGAAAAAGAGACTCCAAAATGATGAATAATATGCTTAACATTTGTAGCACCTTCTTGCCATGTGTAATCTATCAGTGCCCTGCTGTATCTTCCTGAGCCCAGAAGAGATGAAAAGCAACCCTAGTTGTGAGACTACTTCTCTGGGGAAAAGCAGAGAGCAAGGATGTGGTGATCAACACACAACTCACGGCACCCAAATTCAACCTGGCAGGAGGGAGTCTGTGCCAGCTGAGGTCTTCAATTTACGAGTTTATTTTCCATGCACCGGAAAGGACGTGCTTAGCTTCAAAGGAATGTGAATCGTGTCCTTCAACCACCTTCACTCTATCTTTAGAGCTTTGCACAATCTCCTAGAAGCAAGAAATGAAGCTTAAGGTCTTTTTTTTTCCCTTAAGTTAAGACAAAACTTTGGCCTGAACTGCATCCAATTCTCAGCCAGCATTAGCCTGGTTTGCAGTAAGCAGGTATGACATCATTCCTAAAGTCAAATTTAAACTTCCAGATGGTGCGAAACCACAAGCAGACACACAGGCCTTCTGATGCACAGACGTTTAAATAGGGGAAGAACAGTAAGAAAGAGTATATTCTATTAGAAATTAGAATATAGAGCTCCAAACTGGGTATCAGTGAGTGGGGCTACAGCTCCCTTCACTAATATTCTACCCTGACTCAAAAGAGTACGTCATTTAAAGAAGAATCAGAAAAGCATCTGAAGTCTAGATTATATTCCAACATCAGGTAGAGACATAAAAGTTAAAATGTTTGGGAATATGAAATACCTTTCTTTGCCTCTTCACTCAACACCAAATAATTTTAAGGGCCCTTTACTCTCTCTCTTAAACTTTGGCAGTTGGCTCAATAATAAAACTTGGCAGAGCAAAAAGCACCATCATTTCCCAGACAAACAAAAGAAAATTAGAACTGTATGACAGAGTCAGTGTGCAAAGAGACCCATAAGTTGAATTTTCAATTTTTACACATAAGACTTAACGCATGAAAACTAGTCACCTAATGCTAAACGTAGGACAACCTTTCCATTTTAGAAGAATTACTCATTTCCTTCTGAGCCAATTGTGTGTGTATGTGTATGTGTGTAAGAGCACTTAACACATGAAAATTTAACCTTTTATCTGGCAGTATAAAACATAAAACATTTGTTATCACTTCAGTTCCAGGTAATAACTTGAAAGAAAAGGACCATGGCAATGAAAATGGCAAAAATTGCCAAAATCAGAGTTAAGCATTATTAATCTTCATGTCAGCACCCAGGAATTATAACCAGTTCCAATGGTGAGGTATGTTTCTAGAAGTTCTATACATAAGCCTCCCGACCTTTCTGCCATATTTTACATGGGCCTTCACAAACGGTTTCAATGTTGTGACAAAACACTAAGTGCTACTTGATGTGCCATAAATACTTTTTTTATAAAATCAAATGGTTCATTTCAATCTTAAAATGACGACAGCAACACTTGAGGAAAAAACACTTGAGGGAGAAAAAGGGGCCACTTGAAAATTTTCACAGATTAAATACTACTTACTTGACAACATTTCAGAAATTGAATAAACATGCTATCACAAAGAACAGCTTTAAAAGAAAAAGAAACTGGAACACTCACAAAAGCCCCCAATATAGTTTTATTTCACATTCAAAGTTTCATTTGTTTGTTTTTCCTAATAGTAGAGTTGGGTTAAGGGTATATTTGAATTTGATTCAACTTGCAATCATTCAAATGGGAGACAGTTTCAAAGTTGGAAGTATTCATAAAGTATACAGCTTCCAAAGGCACAAACATAAAAATAACCTAAAGCCTAAAATTTGCTGTAGTCGTAACCACCAGTTCTCACATCCAACTCTCTCCGGTCCTTCTGGAGCACAGGGACCATCGCACTACTTAGCCCCCTTGCAGGAAGGTGAGGCCATGTGTTTTATTCATGAGTTGTCAACAGGAGAGACATACATCGCTTCCTGCCTGAGGTATTTAAAAGTCCATGTGCCACCTCTGCACCCTTCCCTCTCCTCAGAGATCTCAGGGGCTACGTGTTCCAGATGGTAGAGCAAGTTGGTGGAACCTCCATAAATCTGTATCCTCAAGAGACCATGTGAGGCAGAAGGTCCTCGCCACCTCCAACACAGGCTGCACTTGTAGCATGAATGAGAAAAAAAATGTTGTGTTAAACCACTGAGATTTCAGGAGAGCCTGGTCACCAAGCATAGCCTCAACAACCCTGACCAATACATATGCCTAAATAATTGGAACAACAAATCCTAACTTTCAGTGAAATGAAATTATTTACCCTTTAACACTATATAGGAAAAACATGAGGCTTTTGATCTTAATTCTTGCCTCCTCAGATATTTTTTCCCTTCCTTGGGTTCTCAAAGTTCCTCACTTCAGTACCTGTTTAGTATTTTAAGGTGGTAAAATTATGCTCATATTCTCTCAGCAACTCAATATTAAACCAATATTACACTTAATCCAAAGTCCACAAGAGTGAGAGCTTCAGAATTTTGGAGTTTTTAATTCCTTGACTGAGAGTAGAGCATCAGCAGGAGGCAGACTGGGTTTCTCTGGGCAGCTCTGGTACTAGCTAGTGGGGGAACTTCCAGCAAGAATTACACGCACTCCTGCAAGCCTGTTTCCTCACCAGTCTATGACAGAATGGCCTTATCCCTTCCCTGCCATGCCTTCCCTGGGGAAGGGTGCTTGCTCTCTCCCTTGTGGGATCTAGCCCATTGATGTCCGTATGACACAAGAAAGTCTTTCATATGACAATAAAAGAACCAGTTACCTCTCTTAATCATCATCCTCAAACTTAAAAGATTTGTTTGTCTTAGAAATTACCATAACCTACAAGAAATAGAGTCAATGTATCACCACACACTCCTACCTATAGAACCTAACAGCCCGCTTCCCTTCTTCCTTCACCCCAAATCCAAAGAAGGGGGAAAATGGTGGAGAGTAATGAGCAAAACTAAGAGGAAGAAGCAGCAGGACCCTGGGAAGTGGACACAGAGACTAAAGGTCAAGACCTCAGAATATGGACTTACCTACAGGCCTTCCAAATGTCAGAAACATAACTAAGGAGCTACAGGCAAAATGCGGGTAATAACAGTTACTCCTTCATCAAGTTATTTTGAGGACAGAATTAAATAACACATGCAATGCACTTAGCACACTGCCTCGCACCTAGAAACACTCAAATTGTTGCTACTTGTTATTATATTTTAATATTCTGCTTTCCATGGCCTCTAATCCAAAGATTTATATACTGTAGGAATGCAATAAAGGTTGCTGATCAACAGTCCTCAAACTTAGCAGGAAGAGTGGAGACCTAGCAAATAAGGTTTTGTGCTCTAAGGTGTACCAGGGTGCCATGCTGGGTGTAATTCACTTTGTAATATTTCAGTACACAGTGTATGATGTGTCTGTCTATGTGGAGGGGCTACAGGAGGATAGGTATATTTTCTAACTAGGAATAAATTCTCTAGGGGTAGTAAATTAGCCTATGAAAGACTTTAAAAGCAGCCATTCCAGAGTTAGCTATTAAAAGTGCCTCAATTAGTCTTCCTATTTGATGGACATCTAAAAATTGGTCAGTGAGCATAATTGATGTGAGAAGTGATCTTGCATTGGTGAAGTGAGTGGTGTTCAAGATGTGTGGATTGGCTAGAAATGTTGCACAGGCACATCCACACTTTCAGGAAAGAGGTCTTAGACAGTATGTCCCACAGAAATACAATGTAAGTCACATCTATCATTTTTAATCTTTTAGTAAATGTAAAAAGAAACAGGTGAAATAAATTTTTAAAATATACTGAACCCACTATATCCAAAACATTGTAATTTAACATGTAATCAATATAAAAATATTGACACATTTTACATCCTTTTTTTCTTGCATCATCTTCAAAATCCAGCCTTTTTTTTTTTTTTTTTTTAATACTAACAGCACATCTCTGTCTGGACTTGTCACATTTCAAGCACTCAAGAGTTACCTGTGGCTCGTGGCTGCCCCATTGAACAGTGCAGGTCTGGGGTTCCAGTAAGCCCCAATGTTTCAACCTTTGGAGTGTAGTCTTAGGCTAAGAATTCCCATCATTTAGATGCTTCAGAGAGGATTTCTATCCAACAGCAAACACATGGTTGGCTGAGCCTGCCTTAGGAATTATCACCTTCACTTAACATGAACTTTTCTTGGCCTCAAAAGGACAGAGAGCTCGAACCTCAAGGAATGTTCAGAGAAGGCGTATGACTGTGATAAACTCCTGGAGGTAAGAGTGTGGGGGAGGAGTCCCACAGCGATTCCTGCTCTCACCATCAGAGGCTACTGATACCACCAACCAGGACTGAATAAATGTCCATCACCTAACTGCCTTGGTGATCTGCTTAGTGTGGATCCTCTGAGTCTTGCTGAAAGAAGAACTCAAGATTATCATTGATTTTAGAAACTATTTCACACTAATTTCTAATTATAGCAAAAGCTGGCTTTCAGAAAAATAATGTCCTTCAGCAGCTGAATCATCAAAAAAGGGCTATACGGACAAGGGAGTGTCCTTCTCTCACCACCATACTTGGGTTACACCCCTCTCCTCCTTGACATCTACAGCCATATTGATTTCAGCAGTCTTTTCTTTTAGCAGTTCTTTTTAGACTCCAGTAAGTAGAATCATTTATGCATTCGTCCTACGAATACGAAGAATTGACTTTGTGACACCATCATTCTAGGTATTAGGAATACAACCATTTAACAAGTGAGTTGGATCCCTGGTCTGCTGAACTACACATTTTGATGCTGGAGTTGGGGGTAAAGCTAGTATTATGCTAATATCATTACTAGCCATTATCTTTAGGGCAATAGGAAAATAATATAAATATAAAATATAAGATTAAAAAAAACCCTGCAATATGAAATTAAAATTGGAAATATCAGGGAAGCAGATGTGGTGCGACCAGTTGTCTACCACATGGGACATTCTGGTGCCTCCTAAAGAAGACGAGCAGGTGTCGCACCTGCCACAACAAGCTAGAGACTGTACCCACCACAATGAGCAGATGCCTAAATAAGCAGATGCCACAAGCCAGCAGATGCTGCAGCCTGTAGGGAGCAGATGTGGCCCAGGCTGTTGGACTTGCGCCTCCCATGTGGGAGATCCTGGGTTCGGTTCCCGGTGCCTCCTGGAGAGGGCGAGCAAACAATGAACAGACAGACAAGAGAACCGTCTGGGGGAGGGAGGAGATTATTTTAAAAATTGGAAGTATCAATATGAGCAAATGATGTAATTTCGCTCATACAAATTTATTTTCTAAATAGGCTTAAGAGTGGGTGCTCATTGCTACTAAGCAGCCACTTTTTTCTGGGCCTTTTTAGTAAACAAAGCTAGAAAGTATTTTTAAAAAAAAAAGAAAACGCATCATACATTCATTTTGATATATCCAATTTGAGTTCACTATTATAGGGCTCTCACTTAAGTTCTTAGATTTTATATTTGTTTATTCTTACTCTTTAAAACCATTTCTTACTAAAATAAGTGAAGTTTCACTGTAGAAATTATTGCTTTTAATTCTGAGACTGGAGGCTGAGGTGAAGATAGAATCTTTTGTTGAGCCCAAAAACAAGGAAGTTTTAAAAACCACTTGAGGAAGGGGAGACAGCAAGATGGCAGCAGAGTAAGGAGCTCCTAGAGTCAGCTCCTGCTACAGGGTAGTTAGCAAACACCCAGAGCTCTCTGGAGCTAGCTGAAGTACCTGTTTGGACGCTCCAGTGGGCCAGAAGGGCATCCTGCAACATCCTTGAAGGAATGGAAGGAGGAAATACCTGTCTGCAGAGAAGACTCCTAAGCACAGCACTCCACGTCCTGGAGGCCGGTGCCCATCCTCCACTGGAGGCACAAGCCACCTCGGGAGCTGTTCCGCGGCTGGATTTGAAAGCTCCACGTCCCAAAAACGGGGGAAGAAGAGATGGTTGGGCACCATCTTCAGCTACTGATGAGTAAAATTCAGCGGGTTAAAGTATAATTCTGAGAACAGCTAAGTTTGAGCCTGTCCTAGTCAGAAAGAGGCTGGGAGCTGCAATCTTAACTCCGCGCCTGGCATGAGGGGAAGTGGGGCGGACTGAGAATCCCAGTGCTGGTGGGGACCAGCTTCTTTCCATCCAGGTCAGATTGCAGGTCTAGCCTAAGACACAGTGCCACCTCCGACAAGGAGGAAGCTGCAGGGACCTGCGCCAGCCTCACTGGGAAATTGCCCACCAAGCCGTGGAAGCTGGCGATTGTCATATTCTGGTGGTGCAAGCCACCCCAGGAGCGGTTCTGTGACTGGAATTGGAAGCTCCATTTCCCAAAACAGGAGAGAAGGAGATGGTTGGCTACCGATTTCAGCTAGGGATTGGTAGACTCGGATGGCTAAGAAATAACCCTAGGAACACCTGAGTTGTGAACTTGTCCAAGTCAGAAAAAGGCCAGTGGCCGCCATTTTGACTCCATCCCCAGCCTGAGGGGAAGCCAGCCTGAACAAATATCACAGTGACAGTAGAAACCGGTTTCTTTCACCCAGATAAGCCTGCAGCCCTAGCCTAGGCTTCAGTCCCAGCTCTGGCAGGGAGGAGGCTGGCTAGCTCAGCACCAGTCTATCCAGGTAACTGAGGGTACCTTTGGCTGTCACAGACTGAATAATTAAAAGTTTACTGGGGCAACTGCAGTCATCCTTGTCCTGCACTGTTTAAATTGCTGCCCACACCTGAAGCTCCATCCATGCCCCAGACAGGGGAGAAAGGGGCGTGAAGCTTCATCAGTCTCTCTGGGCAACTACAGTCTAGGCCTTCATGACTTGGATTATTCGACACACCTGTGACTCTATGTCTACCTTGGGGAAAGGAGAAAGTTGGGAGAAGGTTCATTGGTTCCTGGGGCAATGAGCGCTGCTTGAGCCTCCACAGTTTATAGCACCAACTACATCCTTGGCTCCTACTACACAACCAGCAAGGGAGAAAGGACAGGAAGCACTGAACTAAAGAGAAAAACTGCACCTAGAATAAATACTCTAGTAATCGAGACGTTAAGACACCAACCAAGTCAATGGACTTGGCCCAGTGGTTTGGGCATCCGTCTACCACATGGGAGGTCCGCGGTTCAAACCCCGGGCCTCCTTGACTCATGTGGAGCTGGCCCATGCGCAGAGCTGATGCGCGCAAGGAGTGCCCTGCTACGCAGGAATGTCCCCCGCGTAAGGGAGCCCCATGTGCAAGGAGCGCGCCCCATAAGGAGAGCCGCCCAGTGCGAAAGAAAGTGCAGCCTGCCCAAATGGTGCCGCACACACGGAGAGCTGACACAACAAGATGATGCAACAAAAGAAACACAGATTCCCGTGCCGCTGACAACAACAGAAGCAGACAAAGAAGATACAGCAAATAGACACAGAGAACAGACAACTGGGGGGAATGGGGGGTGAGGTGGGAAGGGGAGAGAAAGAAATAAATGAATAAATCTTAAAAAAAAAAAAAAAGACACCAACCAAAAATTACAATCCACACCAAGAAACAGGAAGCTATGGTCCAGTTAAAGGAACAAGATAAGCCTCTAGATGATATAAAGGAGTTGAGACAACTAATCATAGGTGTTAAAACAAATCTCCTTAATAAATTCAATGAGATGGCTAAAGAGATTAAGGATATTAAGAAAACATTGGATGAGCACGAAGAAGAATTTGAAAGCATACATAGAAAAATACCAGATCTTATGGGAATGAAAGGTGCAATCAATGAAATTTAGTCATATAATAGCAGATTTGAAGAGACAGAAGAAAGGATTGGTGAGCTTGAAAAAATGGCCTCTGAAAACAAACATACAAAAGAACAGGTGAAGAATGGAAAAAATTGAACAAGGCCTCAGAACTAAACGACAGCCAGAGATGCGCAAACATACGTGTCACGGGTGTCCCAGAAGGAGAAGAGAAGGTAAAATTTAAAGAAATTTAAAGAAGGAATATTTAAAGAAATAATGGAAGAAAATTTCCCAACCCTACTGAAGGACTCAGATAACCATGTCCAAGAAGCACACGTATTTCCATCTGAAAAAATCCGAATAGACAAACTCCAAGACACATAGTAATCAGAAAGTCAAATGCCAAAGACAAAGAGAGAATTTTGAGAACAGCAAGAGAAAAGCAATGCATAACATATAAGGGATACTCAATAAGATTAAGTGCTAATTTCTCACCAGAAACCATGGAGGCAAGAAGACAGTGGTCTGATATATTTAAGATACTACAAGAGAAAAACTTCCAGCCAAGAATTTTATATCCAGCAAGACTGTTTTTCAAAATTGAGGGTGAAATTAGAATATTCACAGATAAACAGAAACTGAGAGAATTTCTAAGCAAGAGACCAGATAATCAGGAAATACTAAAGAGTGTGCTAGAGCCTGAAAAGACAGGAGAGAGAGACCTGGAAGAGAGTCTAGAAATGAAGATTATATCAATAAAAGTAACTAAAAGTGACAAAAGAGTGGTAAAAATAAAATATGACAGATAAAACTAAAGTAGTCAGGAATAAACTTAACCAATGATGTAAAGCACTTGTATGCAGAACACTGCAACCCAATGTTAAAAGAAATTTAAAAAGTCCTAAATAACTGGAAGAAGATTTCATGCTCATGGATTTAAAGACTAAATATCATTAAGATGTCAATTCTACTCAAATTGATATACAGATTCAATGCAATCCTGATAAAAATTCCACCAGCATTTTTTTAAAAATTGAAAACACAATTAGCAAATTTATTTGGAAGCCTAAGGGGTCCTGAATAGCCAAAAACATCATAAAAGGAAAAGCGAACCCTCATCTCCGGACTTTAAATTGTACTACCAAGCTATAGTGGTAAAAACAGCACAGTACTGGCATAATGACAGATGCATAGACCAATGGAACCCAATTGATGGCTCAGAAACAGACCCTCCATGTATGATCAAGTGATTCTTGACTAGCCTGTCAAACCCACACAGCTCAGGCAGAAGAGTCCATTCAGTAAAATGGTGCTGAAAGAACTGGATATCCATAGCCAAAAGAAGGAAAGAGGACCTCTATCTCACACCTTATCCAAAAATCAACTCAAAATGGATCAAAACCTAAAAATAAAAGCAAGAACCATAAAACTTCTAGAAGAAATTGTAGGAAAATATCTTTAAGACCTGATGGCAGGTGGTGGATTCTTAATGGAGATAAGAGAAGGACTGAGATGGACTACTGATGCTTAATGTATGTAGAAGTTTTAATTAGCTTTACTGTAAAGTGTGGAAATGTATAGAATGGATGGTAAAATAGTAATAGCTAGTTTATATATAGGGATATGGCTGAAAATGGAAGTCTAGGGATGTATATGCCAATCGACAGAATGCTAGAGAATAATCTAGAACTGAATAGCACAGTAAACCAAGAGGTGGATGAGAATTGTGGTTGATGGTACAGATGCAAGAGTATCCTTTGTGAGCTACAGCAAATGTATATCACTACTGCAGCATGTTGGGAATGCATGGGAAAAATACAACTGGAATGACCTATGGATTGTGGTTAGCAATAATAATATAATATTCTTGCAGCTATGCCAAAGATGTACTGTGTTGTTAATGGGGCAGTATGGAAAATGTGAACCAAATGTGCACTATGGACATGGTTACAATCAGATGATATTATCTGTAGCAAATGACACACCACAGAATGGTGTGTTGATAGAGGGGTGTTGCTTGGGAATTCTGCATATGTGCATGATTGTTTTATAAGTTTACAACTTCTGCCATAAAAAATAATAATAAGGTGTGTTGGGGGAAAAACACACCAAATGTAAGATAAGGACTATAATTACTAGTAAGATTTTGACAGTATTCTTTCAAAATTTGTAACTTCTCATGACAAAGCAAAGTGTTGGTGGAGGGTTGATGTATGGGACCCCTTTATGATGTTATGCATGTTTGCTTTGTAAGCTCACAACTTTTACTATACTCTTAATTGTTTAGGTATGTTCACATAAAAATTACATAAAGAAATAGCGAAGAAAGGGAAATACTTTGGTTAGTAATAATATTTTGACCACACTCTTTAATCATTAGTTAAAAGGGTTTAACAACAGTGTAAGGTGGTGGTAGGGGGTCTTGAGAGTCCTGTATGATGTTATATATATTTGTTTTGTAAGTTCACAACTATTACTGTACACTTATTTTTTATGTATGTTTGTGTGTGGGTGATATATTTCAATAAATAAATTAAAAACAAACAACCAATTGAGTCTTGCCATGGGCCAAAGATAGGACAATTTGCTGCATTTTTTCATAAAAATTCACTAGGGCTGCTCTGTGAATAAGAGACGCTAGGGGACATGAGTGGAGTCCAGAAGACAAACAGAGCTGCTCCAATGGACTGCATGAGAAACAGTGGCTGCCGAGAGAAGAAGGTGGAGGTGGTGGAAAGGGAGAGCACAGCTGTGTTTAAGACACATTTGAGATACAATTAGGAGGCAGCTGGCAGGACTGAGCAAGAGTTTGCATGTTTGGGATGATAGGAAGAGGGAATCAAAGATCACTTCTGAGTTACTGGCTGGAACAGCCCTGTAGATGGTAGAATTATTGCCTGTGCTAGGAAAGACTAGGGGAGAATCAGATTTGAGGACAGGAATCCAAGATTCCAAGATTAGGCAAATGTACTTTGAGATGCCTAGCAAACATCTTAATGGCAAACAACTCTGTCCTGTAAGCTCCTGGTATAGAAGAACCTGGATTAGAGTCTAACTTACTTCCTGTTTACCAGTCCTGTAATTATATCAACATTTCTCCAGAAGTCTAATTAGAACACTTTCCGGGCATTTGCATATTTTCTCCCATTTTGATGCAGCTGTCTGAAATCAGGTTAACAAAAATTTATAAGGAAAGGACATCTATACAGTGAGAAACTGAGAATAAATCCCCTTCCAAAAAGGGACCCTCATGTCCAGTCTTTTGTTATAATATCTCTCTCCCTTCGAAGTAGAGAGTAACAAGAGACTTGTTCATTTCAGTTAAGCTCTTCAGCTCTTCAAGACACCTAGTTAATGACAACGATGTACTTTTTCTCCCCTTGACCCCTGCAATCAGTAAAGGGACACAGAACAGAGAGGGAGAAGAGGGCTATGTGAAATCACTGTGTGCTGGCTTCCATCTAGCAACCAAAGGCTTAGACATTGACCAGGAAAAAAACTATATCATATTTCTAAATATTTAGAAAGCACAAAGAAAAACAATAATGTTTATATTACAGAGTGCTTCATAATTTATAGTAGCTCTTTCTCTTGGACTATAGGTCTGCTCTCTTATACAATTTCAATTTAAAAATTAGAATTCAAGGATATTTAGTATTATATAACCACACACAGTGCTTATAAAAGTTAAGTTAAAATCACCAGTTTGTTAATAACAGAACTGAGATTTTCAGATTGTAAAGATGCATTTTGTCTTTCCTACCTGTGAAAAAAATTATACCCAAGTCCCACACGGCACCTGCTTGAAGAAAACAATGCTGAGTTAAGAGTGCTCTGCATCACCTACATGGAAGAATTCATATCATATGTGGGTTAATAATCCAGCCAACTTTATAAAGTCTGTTTTCATACTTAAGTTTTTGGCTACTTCTTACACTAAAATTAGGTGGTTTTAAGTGACTAGTCCAAAGTTCAAAATTTAATGTTCAGTTCAGCGCCAGCAAATTTCTAAAAACACATGGGAATTGTAACTCATGTGTTAATACTTAAAGTTTTTGTTAATAAAACTTCCAACACTAACCTTACCTCATTGAACTTACCTCACTAGATTTTATGCTCACTATAAAACTATAGCTGTCATAATATTTTTGAATTACTACAAAAGGAAGTAAGTCATTCCAAAGTCAATGTTATTTTGCAACATGATGATAGTTATAAATTCAAAAATACTTAAAACCAATTTGCAAAGCTATCAATCTTAGTACCTCCTAACATTTGAAAAGTCCATCTTCAGAATATTTACTATATCAAAAGATAATGTTAAGAAAACATCATATACCATCAATTTTGCATTTTCCCTTCTAGTAAACAAGTTGAATTTAAGCACAAGAATGTGTTCTAACATAAAATCTTAAAATATCAACCCTATTTAGAGATGGCACAGCATTTCCAAACTATAACTAAAGCCCATTAATATAAATCACTGATAATATATTACTAAGATTAAATACTAATTTTGTGATCTCAAGATGAATGCTTTTCAATAAATACAAATAAGTAACCTCCATCCACATATGCCTGAAGTGTTTGTAAATGACTAACAAATTAGGAACAACTGTAGTTGTTTGATTTAAAAGGGAATTAAATCCACATTTTAAAATAATGTCTCTCAAATTGGGGTCCATGCTTTCCTGGAGGATAGGGACTTGTGTTCAAGAGCCCATGAGTTTACTTCAAGAATTTTTTATATTGTCTCTTCTTTTAGATAATTATCAAGTTTATTCCAGATCATTTAAATAACTCCTTACAACCAAGGATTGCTAAGAGATTTCAACATCTGCTTTTGTGCTTGCGCTTAAGGTGGCTTTGGGCAAAGTGGAGAAAGCACAGGACTTTCTATTTCACTGATGTTTCCTTCCAAATGTCAGCCACAAGACATCATGGTAGACTAGGCAAACTAGAGGTTCATCAGCACTACAAATGAAAACAACAATCAGTAGGGAAGTTGTGTCCAGCACACCAAAGCACCACTCTGAACCCTCCTGAACCTGGGCCTGGGCCATCGAGTTTGGCACGGTATTCGCAAACACGATCCTTCTCCAATCCTTCCCCACACTAAATAAATACTGGTAATTTAGATTTTATTGGCCTTGACATTGTATTTGCATTTAGTTTGTAATTTTCATTTGGTTTCATAGTTCTATTCTAGAGCTCTAAGCATGCCTAGTCTAATCTTTGTATCTAATTAAGTAACAAAGTAATTACTACATACAGCAATACCGGCTGTCTACAAGATGTTTTGGGGTTTTTTTAAAAAAAGGAATATTTTTCTCAAGTGTGAGAAACACTGCTTTAAAGTAAACAGTATTCATTCCTTGAAATCCTCCTGGGTGTAATGTAAACATTAAATGGGAGTGTGGGAGCAGGGGTGTGTTCCATGATCAAAAGGTCTTGGGAAACACAGCTCACTCTGGTGGTTTAAGGTAGATATTAGCATACTAAAGGTTTTGAACAGTCCCACAGCAAAGATCTGCTTTAAATGGATTTAACTCACCTCTTGCCACATTTATTTGACCACGGAGCCCATTTTTTCCTAAGAACACACAGTAACATCCTTCAGAATATTTTTAGGAAACACTGCTCTGAATTATCTTCTAGCCGCCAATTTCTACAGAGTTTTCCAAGTTTTGAGTATGGAAATGTTCAAATGGGGTAAACGGGGACACTCCATTGGAATAGATTCAGCAGACCTCATTTCAGAGTCAACTAAAGATATTCAAAGTGTCCTCTGTGGCCAGCAGTGTGTTAGATGGTGCACCTGGACGGTACTGTGCAATCCTCACAGCCATGTTGAGGCAGGGATTTTGTAGGCAAAGACACCAGGGCGTGGAGGGATCACCAGGAGAATGTAGTCCGTGCAAGTTCAAGCCCTGACTTCTGGCTCAAGGAATCAGATTCTTTCTGGCCCTGCCAGCACCTGGGGAAGGGATCTTGGGGTAGTCAATCACTTCTCAGAGACTCAGCCACCTCTCTGTAAACCAACAAAATTGTGCTCCATGGCCACTGAAGTCATTTTCTACCCAGTCTTTCATGATGCCAGGCAATGAATGATCCAGATGCTGAAAAGTATTTTAAAGCTTTGGTAATTAAAACAGTTTTTACTGCTGCAAGTAAAGAAAGAAAGACCAGTCCACGTACAAAAGAGAGTAAGACCAAAATGGTTTCATATATATGGGGGAGTGGGGACTTAATAAATGACAGAGGTGGCATTTAAACTCAGGAAGGAAAACATGAATTATTCAATTAACAATGTTTGAAAAACTGACCATCCATTTAGGAAAACAATGTTGAAACCTCACCTAACTCCTTAAAAACAAAATAAATCCCTAGTAAGATAAAAAATAGAAGAGAAAAAAATAGAATAATAATTTAGACCAAAAAAAAATTAAATAATAAAAATGCCAGAAGAAAGTATGGGGGCCATCATTTTTATTCCTGTGGTATGGAAGGCCTTACTAAGCAAGAGAAAATGCTTAGACACTATTGAAAAAAAGGGAGACAAATAAGACTAAATATAAATTCAAAAAACATGGAAAAGGCCAAAAGAAAAATTGCACACAATTTCGGAAAAAAACAAATGTAAAGAGCAATGCAATTTACATATGTAAAATATGTTTCTATTTGGGAATGAAAGAGGGCACATTTGCATCTGTGTACATAGAATGTTTTTGGAAAGATATAAGCAAATAAATAAGAAAAGTTTTTAAATGCCTACTCAATCCTCAGAGACAAGTAATAACGACAAGCATTAAAGTAACACATTAGCTAATTTTACTTGTAAGCTAACTTCTGCGGACTGGATTGTGTCCCCCCAAAAGACATGTTTGAGTCCTAACTCCGGTCCTGTGAATGTGACCTTATTTGTAAATAAGATCTTTGAAGATGTTATTCGTTAAGATAGGGTGGGCCCTAAGCCAATATAACCAGTATACCTATAAAGAGAGAAAATTTGGGCACAGAGAGACAGAGACAGAGAGAGAGAAGGTCACATAAGGGGGGCAGAGTTGGGCCACCACAAGCAAGAGGCCCCATGGATTGCCAGCCACTCACCAGAAGCCAGAGGAAAGGCATGGAAAGATTCTCCTGTTTAAGCATGATCCTGCCAACACCTTGACTTCACACTTCTAGAGTCCAGAGTCAACAGATAATAAATTTCTGTTCTTTAAGCCACCTGGTGTGTGGCCCTTCATTGCAGCAGCCCCAGCAAACTAAGACTACTACTAAGGTATTGCCCCAGCTGCTGCAGGAACTCAAAGAACTCCCAGAAAATCAATCTATCGCCAGCATTTTCCAATCAGCCCTCCTCAGGACAGAGATGTTGCAGATGGAGGAGGAAGCACGGACCCAGTCCATCCCAAGGGGTTATTGGTTATGCTGCGTGGTAGAGCTGCTATGAATTTTTACTATATCAAGACGTTGTAAGAAGGAGGAAAGAGTAACAGCCACAAGTATGGACCCTTGAGTCAGACACCTCAAGTGCAAATCTTAATCTTCCACTTACTGACCACGACTTAGAGAAAGACATAGTCTTTCAAAGCTTCAGTTTCCCCATCCATAAAATAAGGATAATAACGGTACTAGAATCATGGCGATTAATTGAAACCTGACTGGCAAGGTACTTTATTACAATGAACTAAAAAATAAAGTAGACACAATCAACAAAGAGCAGCTGCTGTTTAGTAATAAATAAAAGCATAATGTAGTATTACCATGATACATTATATAATCCATCATTCATATCCAATAAGGAAATTTAGTCACAAAGAATATTATATTTTAATATGCAAACAGCTACCATTAAAAATTAATCACATTGACAATAACAATGATAACAACACTAGCTAATACCTACGGAGAAGTTTCATGTGTCCCTTCAGTGCTTTGAGACAGGTTGAATTACTGTTCTCCATTTTACGAGGCCAGAGCCACACAGCTTACAATAAGTGGCAAAGTCGAGACCTAAGCACATGTCTGTCAAATTCTAACGGCTCTGCTCTGAATACCACAGCCAGAAGGTATTTGAACTGCTTGGAAGAATATGGCATGAAACCAAAACAAAGTAAAGCCACTAGAATCACAATATGCTTCTTATCCTTTCTGTTATACATAAAATATATTTAAGGGAACAGTAGCAAATAATGCTCTATTTCCATCCAAGCTGTCTAAAATGCTCCAAACAAAATATCATCAGCTAGAAAATCCTGCAAAATGCCACCTGCAGTTATACACTGTCCCCTCTATATATTCCTCTGCTGTGATATTTAGACTTCAGCCAAATATTTAGTACCGAAATAGTATTCACAGACATACTTTTGAAAATAATAAAAACACTGCTCCTTCCCTAACACATTGAGGGACATCTTTTATTTATAGGAATAGCTAAAGGAAAATAAGGTTCACTGCTGAAGTTTCATAGTAACACACCCACTACGGTATGTGCTGGATTTAGGAACAAACTTTTGCTTTTAAGCCAAGTTAGGGCTTCACATCATTGACTTTTAGGAAGAACATAAATGCTTCTGAAATGAGTGGTAACACCAAACTCTCTGCAAATTTACCTTGGCCAGAGCAAGTGATTGTTTCTCTGTTGGGACTTGTTACAGCCTCTTTCGACTTGGAAGCATTTTCTTACTAAAGAACAGGGAGCTGGAAATAAACTGATCTCCATGAGCTAAGAAGACAATCATTATAAAAACCAATTAAGCCAGAAGCAAGACCTGCCATGACGTTTTAAAAGGTAAGGTCACATTAAACACAGTCTTTGGTCATTATTTTTTCTTAAAGAAAAACCAACAGCCATCCTTTCGGGATATGCCATCATTGCTCCTGAGAATATTTACCCTGATCACTGCACTATTATGGCAAAATAATATGCACTATTATTTTGATATGGAAAATCTATTTTATCCTGCAGATTTTCAATTTGTGTGCATGTGTGTGTATAAATGTATATGTGTGTAATACCATATGTAGCATTGAGTCAACATTATTCTATTTTATTATTCCTGCAGCAGTGATTTCTTTTTTATAAGTCCTCCAATTTGATGAGAGAAATCACAAGTGAGCTGCTCAAAGACTAACAATTGGTGACGGGGAGTTGCTACCATTTCCACATCTGTTGAATGAGGAGGCTGAGCTCAATGACCTGGTTCCAACTGAGACATTCTGTGATTTTATGATTCCACTTTGTTAGTTCATATTTTATATTACTGAGATCCATTAAACCACTCACAAACTAAAAGGACTGTTGTTTCTAAGCAGCCTGATATCTTATCAGCAAATCTGGTCACTTGGCATTTACCACTCAAGTGTAAGCCTTTTCAGTGGAATCTGAGGGAGAATACTGCATCTAGCCTTGCAAGCAGAGAGTCCTGGATAGAAAACAACTAAAATTATGACCTACCTTTAACAATGACCAATTTTACAGAGAGGGGGAAAATGCGCTGACAGCATCCTATCTAGCTGAAGCACAAGAAATACCCAGAAATGAGAGCAGTAACCTAAAAGGAAGTACTGTCTGAGCCAGAGGGGGAATAAATATGTCAAGAAACTACGACCTTCAGATGATGGATAAACCAAACACACCAAGTTGAGTTTGCCACTCTACCACATTTCAAATGCAAGCAAATTTACACAAAAAGACAAGTCAGGATATCTCCAGAGCAAATGTATTGCCAGACTCCTTCATATCCATATGGAAAGCAGAATTTGCATCTTTTAAAAGGCTGTCACCATTAACCAGAGTGGTCCCAATTTCTGCTGTGGATTTAGAAGTAGAGCATGAGGGAGTACATGTCCACTCTCCCGAGTTTCTTTCCATGATGCACTTTGGATCCTTTCAGGAAGAATATAACGGACCAGAAACAAGCACAACCACCTCCACCCGATCCCCAATGTTATGTCCAATGAGGAGCACATGTTTTTCTGGATAAAAAAAAATATCTTAGTATCCTATATTCATTAGGCTTGAATTCCTTGGCCTCTTACGGAAAACTTTCGATGAAACTGTCTGTTCATGACTCTCAAAAGTCTGCTCTGTTTATCATCTCAGGAACTCCGTTTTGTTTGCCTCACATACATCTTCCAGTCAACTGGACATAGAGTCACAGAGCCTGGTGTTAAAAAGGATCCTTTATTGGGGAGGGGGGTAGTCTTTGTGATATAAATAAGTTAAGGATCTTGTGATGAGATCTGGATTATTTGGATGGGCCCTAAATGCACTGATAATGTACTTATCTACTTACAATAGATACAGAGTAGAAACACACAGAAGGGAAGGTCATCTGAAGATGGAGGCAGAGATGGGAGTTGGGCAGCTACAAGCCAAGGAACACTGGTACCACCAGACGCTGGAAACGGCAAGGAATGAAATCACCCCTAGAGCCACTGGAGGGATGACAGACCTGCTGACACTGATTCTGGACTTCTGACCTCCAGAACTGTGAGAGAGTAAATTTATGTTGTTTTAAGCCACCAAGTTTATGGTGGTTTGTTACAGCAGTCCTAGGAAACTAATTTGATATCCCCATTCATCCATCCAACTCACTAACAAAAACTAATGTTCATTATTTTTTACAGTGACCTGAAGATAAATTAAATACCAACTCTGCCTTCCAGAGGCCCATGTTCAAGAGGGAGTGTAAACAGCTAACTGTGCAAGCGAAGCACAGAAATCTTCCCCCAAAAGATGATGGAAATGTCCTCAGAGGATGTAACATTTGACCTGCGTCTGGGAGGATGAATTCACAGGGCAGGGGGGAGGTGCACAGACGTCCAGAGTGGACACGGGGACGTCACAGGAAAACAGAGTACACGGGGCATGCCAGAGCCTGAAAACCACTTATACCAGGTGAATGAGTTGGGTATTTTTTCCTATAAGAAAGACAGAAAATATGTAGAAAACGCCTTCTTGATAAAATTAAAGATATATGAAGGTTTCTTTCCCTCCCTCAGTCACACTCAAGAACTCTAGGTTCTAAACTCTCTCCCAATTTTAAATGTAGATTTCCTGTTCCTGATTCTGGGTCTGGCCTTGCTGGCCAAGTTTGCTGGAAGTTTCCTTCGTTCCCAAATTCTTTGCTATGTATAATCCCAGAATTTCTAATGGTATGTTAAAAACAAACAAACAAAAAACTGTTCTGTAGGCACACCTGTGGGGGGGAAAGGACCAAAGGACAGGGGCAGGGGTGTGGTAGGGAGATGTTCCGAGTAAAATAAATTTTGGAAATGTTCTGTAAGGATTTGCGAAATGAACGCTGAGAAATCCAATTTACCTTTGGTTAATCGACATTTCCCAAGTACATTTAACTCCAGCACTCTCTTTTTTGTAGAACTACCATTAATAGCCTATGGAACATACTTTGGAAAATGTTACACTAAAATAATGTTACTTTCCAAATGGAATTTTAATATCATACTCTATATTCAGCAGGCCTTCAATGTATGTTGATTGTTAAGTTCACAGCAACCAAGGTCTGAGGGTTTACCCCTTCACTGCCCAGAATCCAACACCCTTATCAGAAAGCATGGGCATAACGAATATTCTCTGATGACCTTTGAGCAAGCACTGACAGACCACCAAGTCCACAGCACGGTGGAAAGCACTGGAACTATAACATCTAGAAATGCATCCTTAACCTCAGAAGCTTACATGGCCATGCTTTACACAGTATTATTTAAATATATACTTGGCAAAATGGTCACCTTATTAAAAGTGTGTTACAGTGACCCTACTTGCTTTTTTTTACTTTGATTGAGAGCAAGTCTAAGTATTGTTTACACAAAGGGGCAAAAAGCCTATAAAGTTCACATTCATCAAATGCCAACTACTGTCATGCTTTTAAGAATTTCCATGAATTTGAGAAACAGAGTCTTCTGAAATATCTTCCCTTGGAAGATCAGGGCCAGGATATTCCTTTCTATATATTCCTTGTCATTCCTAATTACTTTCACTAACATTATAAAGTTTTAATATATTTATACTGTACAATGGTACCATAAAAGTTATAAAAATAATCTCTTGCTCACTTCATGACAACACATGCTAGAAAAATAATAAGGAAGATGGAATTATGAGAAAAGAGGGCTAAAAACTCATTGTTTCAGCTCTGACAATTGTGGTCAACTCAGAGATTTCAGGGAAAATCAAATTAAGGAAGAAAAAAACAACATCCCTCCTCTTTTTTTCTTCTGAAGGCAAAGTTATATTTTAGGCAAGGATGAATGAAATTCTGCTCTTTCTAATCTCCGACAGGATCATGAAAATAGAGATCCATTTCATTGGACAAGATGATCCCTAAAAAAAGGAGCCTTACTCTGACTCCATCTGGCCCTCTAATTCCCACCTCCATAATTCTTATCATACCTTGGGAAAACAGACACTCCAGGAGCTGTTTTCTGCCACTGATGAAGATGAGTACATCTACCAGTGGGACAATAATAGCAACATTTTAGTAATAAAAGAGTTTTAAAAACTGTTTTCCTTCTGAGTTCACATTACCCACTACACCCTTTACTATCCCTGTAACAGCATTTGAGGGCCTTCCTCCTCGTCCTCCTTTAGGACAACAGCGCTATAATAATAGCAAGGTCTGCTGCTATTTATTGAATGCCTTAAATACACTATATGCCATGCTGATGGCATTGTGTGAAGAAGCAGAGAGTTCCGTTCTCCCTGTTCTCAGCGAGGGGAAGTGGGCCTCAGTAGGTGGATGCCCCACATCCATGAAAGGCAGGCTTGGGACTCAACTGCAGGTCAGAATCACCTAGAAACTGGAGAGCCTGGAGAATGTAAGCGACAGACAAACGGGTTCCAACAACTCCACTTTTCTGCCTCCCAAATCAGGGCCCAGAGAAGCCATTATAGCTTCAGTCTCCTGATAACATGGGGGAGGAAGTCATTCATTAGAGAAGAAAATGTGCTAGGTCAGAAATACTCCACCCAGCACGAGAAATTGGTTTTCTCTGCGCCTCAGAGGAAAGAATTGGGTAGTCTGTGCTCAGACCTGCTGGCAGAAGAAAGCAGCCCACTCAGGTCTGGTAAAAGAAGTGCCACAGCTTTCCCTCAGCCTCGGTAACGGTGTTGGGAGCATAAAAATTGATTTTTAAAATTGGGCTTTCTTTCAGACAAATTCTAAATCCAGTAAAATAGAGTGCTTTCAATAGCAGTTGTTACCAGAGACTCATCACCTGGATGTTCTTACACTCATCTTTTATTCAAATGTTCACCAGCTAAGCTTTCCTCCCTGTACTTCACTTACAATGCAGACTAAACACTGCAGGCACAAATTAAATGCCAGCGGAGGTCAGGCTTGCGATTCTAACGAGTACCTCAGCTGTGGGGACTGAGGTGGCCTGGGGATCAGGAACACACGTCTCATCTCCAGGGGGCAGCCAGCCACTCCCTCAGCTTCCCCAAGGGGGAAGACGGCAGTGCCACAGAGCTTACTCCAGAAAAAACAGAAATCCACATTACTATGTGAAAATGCCGTGATTTCTAAATTCTGGCAACTTTGTTCATTTTCCTTATGGGGGAAAAAGAAAGACCAAGAAGAACGAACCCTCAGTGAGCCCAGAAAACTAAGAGTGGACTGGATTCATCCTCTGGGTTTCCAGCTTGTTAAACTTCTGCTGAACATAAAAGTGAGTTGAAAAATTAAGAGTAATTTGAGATAATTCCATTTAAAAGAACAGAAGAGACAAGCTTGTTAATATTTTTGTTTTCCTAAGAAAACATTTGCTCTGAAAGTACAATAAAGCAAAGAAGAAATATGCAAAATATTGAAGTTTTGGTATTGTAAGCTTCTAAAACATTGCAAGAAAAAAAGATTTCTTCCAACAAACCAATCTGTACTGATAAGCAGTTGGTATTTGGACCTTAATTGTAACCTTGTAAAAGAGATGTACATTATTGACCAAAACAGCACAGTGACATTATTTCCCAAAATTTATTTGACAACTTTTTGTCAACATCAACCAAGTTCCAGATTCTATGCTGAGCTCTGATGAAACAAAAAATGGGTTATCCTATCTTTGTCCTCATGCTGGATAACCTAGTAGGAAAGATACACAATTAAATAAATAATCACAATAAAACCTATTATCAGTCAGGATATCTTAAGTGCTATGGGAGTACCTAAATTAATCTAAGATGAATTAGGGAAGGTTGCCTGGAGGAGACAGTAAAGGTGGGACCAGAGGGTTAGAGGTTGGAGGAGGGGGAGGGTCATTTGAGATAGAAAAGACCTCAAATCTGGATGTGAGAGAGTTACTAGTTGGAAAACCTGAAAGAGGTTCAATATGCCTGCAGAGTTCAGTCAACAGGAGAGTGGGGGACGGGAAGGGGAGAGGAGAGAAATGAGGTGAGCCATGTCAGGAATTCTGGATCTTATCCTAATGGCAGTGGGAATGGTGTGATCACATATGGCTATAGGAAGGAGCACTCATCAAAGCAGCATTGGGAGCCCAAAGTATTACTGTATGCACAGTCACAACCTTCCCTGTTCTTTCTAAGGGGCATGAATTCTCGCTTGCAGGGTCAGCTCCCAGACCCCTCTTGTTGTGCAAGACCCAAGCAATAGACTAAACCAGTGGTTCTCAGCTGGGGCAATCTTGCTTCCCAGAGGACATCTGGCAATGCCTAGAAACATTTTTTATTGTCAAAACTGGGGTTGGGGGAGTGCAACTGGCATCTAGGGGGTAGAATCCAGAAAAACTCTTGCATAGACTAAAAAAAAAGCAACAACACACAACTAAAGGAGAGAAGTCAGGTCAAGCTATATAAAAAGAAAGGGGCAGAGGGAGGAGAGTAGGGGAAACAGTACAAAAAGTTTCATGGCCTTGATGACACAATAAATTTGCAGGGATTTAAAAGTTGAAAAGAGAAGCGCTGCGAATTAAAGGAATGTCAAAGGAAAGAATGGTTTATAGAAAGCTCTGCTGCACTCCCAGTCTGGTGCTGACTCACTCTGGGAAACCAGTAAATATTTGTCCTATAAATGAATTAATGACTGCCAGAACAGATGAATGAAGTAGATCATCTTTAATTGTGACCAAGAGTCACAAGAACTGAGAATCAAGACCATCTTTGTAACTGTGACTTAGATATGAATGACTTAGCATCTCAGTTGTTTCCTCCAGGAAAGTTCTGCTTAGAAAAAATAAGACAATAAACCAGTAAATGAATTCACTATTTGCTTCAGGAAGTCCCAATGATCAATCTATTGAAGACAATAATATACTCACATTGGAAAATGGTTTGCTTATTAACCACAGTTTAATCCATCGATCCTACATTGTTAAATCACTAACTTTGGCCAATTCCAATTAGTCTTACCTGAAAGGCTCGTCTTAAACCATGTGAGCCTAAACCCCAAAGCCCTATAAATATTCCACTTGTGATTTTATTTCTAAGACTCTGGTAAGGCTCTTTCCACGTGGTATGCTCACTCACTACAGTAAGTTGTAATAAATTTAGCAGGTGATATTTTGGGGAGTTGCACAGAATGGAATTAACTTTTTAATTATTTGAGTTGTTGGATTATGTGCCTTTGAATGTGACAGGACTGGGTCACATAAGATCCTAGAATTTTTTTGAGTTATATTTTAGGCTCTGTCTGGATTTTGAACTAAAGCTAAAGTACCCAGCTGCACCACATTAAAATCCCCATAGAACTTCATTTGCTTAACAAACACTCATGGCGTACCTACTGTGTCTCAGGCACTGTTCTGGACATAGAGTTTCAGTGAACAACATAGTTCTCAGTCTAGCGGGAGGAGAAGGGGAGCAAAAGAGAAAAACAATCAACAGTAAACATAGTTTATCAGTAAATTAGGTAGAATTTAGAAAGTGACGAAGAACAGGGCAAGGGGAATCCCAGGAGTTACAATCTGGGATTGAAGGGGGGTTACCCTCTTAAGGTGGCCAGGATAAGCGCCACTGAGAAGGTGACATTTATGCAGACTTGAAGGAGGTAAGGGAGTTTGCAACGCAGATATCTGGGTGAAAAGCGTTCTAGGTGGAGAGAAGGGATGATACAAAGCACCAAGGGTGGATGTGTGAGGGGCATGTTGGAAAAACCCCGTGAGGCCAGGGTGGTTGGAGTAGAACATGACAGGATACCAGGGCTAGAGACGCAGTCAGAGAGGTAACGGGGTGAGGGTGGCATGGAGGGAGATCACATCCACCTGGACTTCCTGTGATGATCCATCTGGGTGAAATGGGAAGGCAATGAAGAGTTGTGAATATAGGAGTAAGGAGTGGACTTGTGTTTTAACAGAGTAACTGTGGGAGGAAGGAACCAAAGCAAGAAGGCTGGTTAGGAGGCAACTGCAACAATCCAGACAAGAGATGACAGTCCTGCAGGCCAAAGAATTATAGTAAGGATGACGACGACCCATGAACTAAGTCCAGGAAGAGGCAAGAGAATGTCCTGACAGGGTGGCTAAGAGGTGTCTAGGAAAAACAGCCAAGGCCCAAGCTAAGCAGGCATTCTAACATGACTAGCAGACAGCTGGGTTCATGGTATAAAGGAATCAGGGTCAATCAGACATAAGCTGTCATTGTTCTTAAAATAAAACCTAAAGTCAAAGAGACATTGGGAAGATGATCTAAAACTGGCATGTGATTTTAGAAAAAATGCACAATTCAAGACTAGGTGTGTCCAGTACAGAACCTTACAAGGCATGATTTGAGTTCACTTAATAAGAGAAGTTTTCAAAATTCCTTTATGAATTTTCAAGTTGTACATTTATTTTAACTATAAATCTCGATGAGCATCCAGTGTCTCAAGACAGTAGGCTCCCTTTTTTGCACAGAAAGAGAAGGTCCGTGTCACCTGTTACCACTGGCGGTGGCTGGGTACCTTGGGAAGGGCCTGCTTTTCAGGCTGAGGGCTCATAAATGGGAACCACAAGGACACAGCTAAGTTCAGCTGGATCTCCCTCCAGACAATAGGGAAAATGATGCTTTCCCCATAAAAAGAAGAGAAAAGAGAGATGTCCCCCTGTAATCTGAGCAAACTGCTGGGTGATACACTTAGACATTGGATCTCTCTCTGTGGAGGTGTACAACTGGGAAGAAAGGACCGAAAGAATTGTTTACAATGTGCAGGAAAAAAACAACAACAACTGTTCATTCTTTACTTCCCCAACCCTTGCTCCCTCACTGAGGGGGGAAGAACCCTGTACTCTGGATTATCTCTGGGACCCTTCTAGACTCAAGGAACAAAGCAAAAAGGAGGAAACATAAAAGCAACCCCAGAGATTAGGTCAAATCACATTCTTAAAATGCTGAAAAAGCAAATAGGAAGAAAGAAAAGTCTTAGAAGCTCAAGGTCAAAGAGCTCAAGGTGACAGGAAGGAGCAACAAGATCTGGGGCAGCCCTGGGTGTACAAGAATGGGGGGAGAGTTGCTATTATTTATAAACTAGAGAGCTTGTGACATTCTTTAGGACCTGTAAGTGAAGATGAGAATTACTTTTAATTCCTTTGGTTGCTGGACTTTGTTTCTTTGACTGTGACCTAATTACCATAGTGATTACACTGAGGACAACCAGTTGACTAAGTCCTGCCAACCACAGCCCTCCCTAGGAGTGCCCAATGTACCTAGTAGGGAAACTTGTTTATTTTCTGATGGGAATGTTAAGATGGCAGGACATGATTCTGGGTCTGCTCAGAGCCCCATTTTCTTCCAGAATAAAGCCAAAGAAATGACAAACGGCCAGGAAGTTGAGGAAAATAATTAAAGACAGTACACTGATGCTCATGTTTAAGTCCCTGGATCCAGCTATGCCTGAAATCAAACTAATCCTGAAATTCCAATCATACAAGACTCTAAATTCCCTTTTTTTACTTAAACTAATCTGAAATAGGTTTTAGTAATTACAAGCACAGGAATGCTGACCACAGTTTACTAAAACTTCTGCCCCTTCTTTAAATAAACCATAAATCCTCAAGTTAACATAATAATCTATGACTCATTGATTAAGCTCTCAAGGTTGATATGGGATTCCATGTTCACTCACCCTCACTGTGTCTACATTTTGCTAGTTCTGATACTCAATCCTCTAGACTCTCTGTTCACAGAAGACAACAGGATGTAACAAATAAGGACTAAAGACCCCAGGTTTCCCAGGATGCATCCCTGGTGATCGAGTTTGTAAACTTGGTCATACTATATAACCAATCTGTGCTTCATTTTCTCACCTGAAAAGTGAGGGGATCTGAAAGACCTATCTACCCCTCATATTCTATATTTCATCCTAAAATAACACAGAGGAAATGAGGGCCATGGTACTGGGAAACTAACTCCTGTCACCAAAACCAACCTTCTGCTTTTTTAACTATATCAAAAGATTTTACCTAAGTAAAGTATAACTGATCAAATACTTACTAAAAAAGTATTTGGCCAAATCCTCTTATTCTAACAAAGAGAGAAACTTGGAAAATGACCCCAACCTAAGTAGAAAACCTAAATTGATAGAAACTTATTCCTTCTAAAATGGCAGTGGGTGAATTCTTTCAAAGTTTCAAAAAAAAATGAATAATTTTCATATTAAGTAAATTATTCAAGAGCATAGAAGAAAACATGTTAAACTACCAGGCAATATGATCTGGATGTTAAAGCCTGATAAAGAGCACACATGTGTACACATACAAATACCTAAGGTGTGTGTACAAAAGCTTTCTTGTTAGTATAGATATGAAAGTCCAAAATAAAAATCAGCATATGTACTTTAAAATACTATAAAAATCACAAAACAAATGGACTTTCACCTAGGATAAGAAAGTTTGTGAATAGAAACACCACATCAATAAGCAAAGTAGGAAAAGCCAATGAGCACTTTAGTTAATATGAAGAAATCATTTAATAAAATGTTTTTCATACCTATAAACAGTTTTAAAGGAAAATGGAAGGTCTTGTGACATGATGAAGAGTATCTACACAGCAAAGAACCAAGAGTATCATTACTGGAGAAACTCTTCAGCCATTGCCATAGAAAATAGAAACAAAAATGATTTAATACTGGTTTGAAGTTTGACTAATGCATTAGGGCACACATAAAAAAAAAAAAGTTTACAAAGAATAAATAGTGACAACAAAGGGGTAGAAACATGATTCTTTGTCTTTTTGTCTTGACATAATAACCAGAAAATTTAATGACCAATAATTTGTTAGAGTAAAAGAGCAAGAATATATTTACATATACTAATAATAACATCACAAAAGATGAAACACTTAGGAACAAACTTAAGATCAATTAGAAAACACTGAAAATAGGGAAATGTCTGACAGGAAATATTATTTACTTAAATTAACCAATTCTCCCCAAATTAATCAACTCTTTAAAAATAAAATGGTGGGGTAAATCAGATAAGAATATCAAATGTCATTTTGAAAAAGCAATTGCATATTGGAAGGAACAGTCTCCCTTTCTACCTGGAATACAAAGTTGGAAGAGGAGACAGATGCAAGATGCAGCTCTATTCATCAGGCTGCCAAGAGAGAGCGCCCCAAAATAGACCAAATTGTAAGTAGGAAATAAGATGAAGATTGATTCAAAAGCAACAAAGAAAGACTATGAAACAAATTATATTAGGGGAAGCTGATGTGGCTTACCTCATAGAGCATCTGCCTACCATATAGGAGGTCCAGGGTTCTATACCCAGGGCCTCCTGGCCCATGTAATGAACTAGCCTACGCTCAGTGCTGATGCGTGCAAAGGAGTGCCATGCTATGCAGGGGTGCCCCCATGTAGGGATGCCCCACATACAAGGAGTGCGCCCCACATACAAGGAGTGCACCCCACAAGGAGAGCCGCCCCACACGAAAAGCACAGCCTGCCCAGGAGAGGCACCACACTCAGGGAGAGCTGACGCAGCAAGATGATGCAACAAAAAGAGACACAGATTCCTGGTGCCTCCTGACAAGAATGCAAGCGGACACATAAGAACACACAGCAAATGAACACAGAGAGCAGACAATGGGGGGGGAATAAATAAAAAATAGATCTTTAGAAAAAAACAATTATATTAGGATCAATAAGTTATTAAAATGGAAATGAATGAACATATTTATACTTGTACCATATGCTAAAATAGACTCTGGATAGATGCAAAAAAGTAATTTTTTTTTCAAATAAAATCAGACAAAATACTTAAATTATGGTCCATGCACATGATGGAATATGATGTACTTGTAAAGCATGAGGTCGGCTATCTACTTTGATAAGGAATGAGTCTTTGGACCTATTGCTAAATGAAGAACATAAAGGTATACAACTATTGGCCTCAGACACTTCCAATTACAATGTTTAAATTACTTTATTCTTGTACATGTATTGTGCATTCAAAAAGAAAAAATAAGATATATTTATATTTATATAAATATATAAAACTAACAACAACAAATATCAAGGCATAGAAAACTAGCTAAAATTAGAACAGAGTATTTCTCTGATCCTCCGATGAATCAAAAAAGTGATGTCAGAAACAAATGACACATTCAACTACATAGATAGCCAAAAGATAAATGAAAACTCACAAAACCAAAATTAGAAATGCAAACAATAATATGGGGTAAATAGTTGCATCATCTAATAAAATGAGTTAACGTCTCTAATGTATAACTACTTTAATTAAGAGTCTACCATACAGGCAAATCATGGAGAAAATACACACAGAAAACAAACGAAATACATTCAACCTGTATAAAAATTAAAGTATTAACATAGCATAATAATGTTATGCTGAACTATTTAACATGAAATGACCCAGAACTGGCAAGGCTGTGAGGAAACTGGTATGAGCTTTTTGTCAGGTCTTCATACTAGGTACAGGAGCATAAGCCCTTTTAAAAAGTAATTTAGATATGTACAACAAACGTCATTGAAAAATGGCTATACCCTTTGATCCAGTAGGCCAAATACTCAAAGATATTTAGACTGCAAAATTGTTTTCATAAGTGAAAATTTTTAGAAACAACTTCAATCATCAAAAATAGGAGTGTAGCTGAGGAAATCTTGGTGTACAATGTGATTAAGAATAAAAATCAGGAGGTTTAAAAGTGAGCATGGTCACACTTTTAATGACATCACATTAAATTAAAAATCTCAGGACCCCCAATATTAGGTACCTTATAAAAGCAACTATGTCAGAAGTACTGTATACATGATATAATAAAGATCATAGGGAACAATGGAAACAATGAAAAAAACTCTGTTGTGATGTTAAAATTGTGATTAATTTAAATATGAATATCACTTTTGCATATTAGTAATTCATTAAAAGTGGAAGGAAGAAAAATCTTTGAAAATGATCAGTAAGCAGTATTGACAGTAAGAATTTTTCGAAAGTATCCCCAGAATGGCATGACACTTCTAAATACTGGCTTGCTTGCTTCTACAAAACCAAATGAATAATCAGAGGCTTATCCAGAAAGAAAACCTAGTGGAAAAAAGCCTTTGAACCCATAATCTTATATCTGTCAAGGTTATCTCTGGAGCCAGGACACACATCCCCACCTGGACTCCTCTGCTCATATGGAATACTGCTACCTCTTTTGATTGTTGAACTTTTGATTGTTGAACTGATCCACCAGATGTTTCCACTGGGGATAGGGGAGGGGAGGGAGGGGAATGCCCACAATGATTAAGAACTCCAGTCCTCTCCGATTGAGAGCACTTATCCTCTATATTCCCATCAGACCTAAAAGCATAGCCCTACACACTCTTTAAGGTAGAAGAAAAACTGGCTGAGTGAAGGTAGACTTAACACACACACACACAAACACACACCCCTTTGTATAATGTCCAAAGAGGAAATGTTTTTGAAAAATGTGTTTACAGGGAAAATCTGCTTTTCAGCCATGAACTGTGGCCCAGAGGCCATGCTGAAGGAACAAGCCCCTGGTGTGTCCCTGAGGCTAGATTCACCTTCCAACAGCCAAGACCAGTATTTGGTACAATCAAAAGTGAGAAGACAAAGTGACCACCTTTCTCTCTCTCTCCAAGAGTGCATCTTCTTGTCTTCTGCCTTTGGTGTTAATAACACTCAGTTATGCCAAAGGGCAAATCTGCTAAATATAGGGAAATCAGAAAATTGGCGGCTGGTCCAGCAAGAGAACTGGAGCGTCTTACACAGCAGACCATTCTCAGCAGCCCCCACCCAGGGAGACATCTAGAAGGTCTGCCATGCTTATCATTAAACCATCTCAGTGGCCTCAGCTTTAGAAAATCAGGGAGGAAAGGAAGATGGTCTGAAACTCATTCACAGGATTTCAAGAAAAGGCTGGTTTTACCTAATTTTACAACAACCATTTTCCACTGAACCATGTCACAGCTCCAAGAAAGGCCAAATGGTTCATTATATGAAAAGTTCCAATGACTGTTTTTTAATGTTTAGCAGTCGTTGCTTGGCTCGGCCACTGCAACAAATATTGCAGAACTGTTTAACTTACGAGAGACATTTAAAAGCTAAAAAGCCCAAATTCTAAATATGTAATTCATAAAACAGCATATTTTCTTTAATTCATTTTCTCAAAGTTTACAATATCTGTACTAATTCTCGGTAACTAGATATGTTCTGGATACATTCTCAGAGAATCTGTGCAGAATAAAAATTTGAAACATCTTAAAACTAACTAAAAACATCTTTCTAGTATGCTGCAAGGCAAATGCTTTTTAGATGTTTTGCATTTTTATGCTAAACAGTGCAGCTGTGATTGATAAAAAGCAATCAAGCTAATTTAAGTCAATCAACTCCAGGAGGTTCTCATCACTTGGATAAAAATGCTCTCTCACTCCTTAGAAAATAAATAAAGATTTAACAGAGTGACTGTATTTTCTTGACTCCACTTTCTTGCCATTCCAAAGGCAGCATATAACCTAGAAATCATGTTAAGCAATTTCTGTCACTAGTTTAGAGTAAAATGCAAACTTCTAGTTCATGTTTAATTAAGTAATCCTGGGCAACGCACATTAGCAGAGAGTAACAAAACTTGAGTGAGAGTGTAACCCACACACCAGTATCTATGAAAGGTACAAAATCTGTTAGAGAGGCTATCAATTCCTCTTTAGTCTCTAAGGAGAGTATCATGTTAAACAATTTAGTCTGGCCAGCTGTCATTATTAAAAGATGATCCTGGTATTCTAAAAACATGATTTAAAATAAGTAAGTTCAGGGATAAAGTGGAAAGCAGAGTTCATGCATTACCAGAAAACCAATAGAGATGATTGCAAAGTACTTTAACATGATAAATAAAGATAATATATGTTTAAGATTTGGGGCTGGAGGAGGGGAGGGAAGCCCAAATTTCCAGTTTTCCGCTCAACAATGCACTCCTGTGACTGAAAAGTTCTAAGATGCCTGTAATCAGACCTAAACAAATAAACCTGAGCTTATAAGGTCCCATTATCAGAAATTTTAGTTACCTGGGCAGGAAAAGTAGAGCAAAACCATTTGCTCTGTAAGTGCTCCCAAAAGGCAATGTAAAAAATCGAGAAAAGCTTCTTTACCTCTCGTGGTGTAAAATCCAGGACAAGTTACTGAAAACTTAAAAAATATATCTTCCATCGAATAGATGAAAGTGTTAATATGTGTGATGATTAGGCTAATGTGCCTTTGGCCAGGTAATTATGCCCAGTTGTTTGGTCAAGCAAGCACTGGGCTAATGATAATACAAGGACAATAAGGGACTTTAGTCCTCAGTGAGTTTACTTCATAGATGGCTGATTATTCCTACTATCAACAAGGGAGATTGCTGTCAGTAATAAGTGATTTTTATCCAATCAGTTGAATGCCTTAAAAGGGGAAGTGATTTCAGTATTCAGAGAGAATTTCCCAGCTCATCTTTGGACAGCCAATGTCTCCTGGAAACTCATCAAGGACCTTCACTGGACTTTCATTGGAACCCCTAGTTTGCAACCGCCTGTAGAATCTGGATTTGTGCATCCCCACAGTCACATGAGAGATCCTTATTTTTTTTTTAAGATTTTATTTATTTATTTCTCTCCCTTCTCCCCCCCCCCACCCTGGTTGTCCGTTCTTTGCGTCTATTTGCTGTGTCTTCTTTGTCTGCTTCTGTTGTTGTCAGCGGCACGGGAATCTGTGTCTCTTTGTTGTTGCGTCATCTTGCTGGGTCAGCTCTCCGTGTGTAGGGTGCCATTCCTGGGCAGGCTGCACTTTCTTTCGCACTAGGCAGCTTTCCTTATGGGGCACACTCCTTGCACGTGGGGCTCCATTGTGCGGGAGACACCCCTGTGTGGCACAGCACTCCTTGAGCGCATCAGCACTGCGCATAGGCCAGCTCCACACGGGTCAAGGAGATCGGGGGTTTGAACCACGGACCTCCCATGTGGTAGACGGACACCCCATCCACTGGGCCAAGTCCACCGCCCATACTATTGACAGATATCTCCTGTTGATTCTGTTTCCCTAGAGAACCCTAATACAATATCAGTCTGAGAATAAAATGACTTGACAGTGCTAGGTTTCAGGAGACATCCAATGCTATACTGGACCCTTGTATGAATGCAAATTTTCTTTGTTATTTTTTGGACTACAGGAAGAAGGGTGTCTTAAGGAAAATATGAGAGGAAATGAAGTTGAAAATATTTATCTGAAAAGCTCCTATGAAACCACAGCCATGTGAGGAATACTGAAAAGATAATTTGGGAGTTTTTAAAATGGTGTTACAGAACAGGAAACGCCGAGGAGCATCTGTCCCTGATGATAAAGCTGCCTTGTCACCAGCATTGAGCAAGCAGGTAAAAAGATGCCGTCACGTAGCAGCCCTCTGTGACGAAACGCCCACATAATGAAACTCCACACACTTGGCAATGTTGTGTATTTTTTAGGAATGCAGGAAGTCACTTGTATTAGAATTTCTTTAAATTCTAGAAAGACATGACAGTTTTCTTGCATAATCAAAGACATAAGCCAAATTTTACTCTATTTTGTCCCAGCCACAAGTGTTGCCAGGAAGACTAGTTTCAGGAGTATTCATGACCAGGGGCAGTTTTCTGCCCTGGAAGGTCTTAAGGGCAGATGTGCCTCTGGTATGGAATCTGGGGGAGGCCAACTTGTCTTGCAGGTGATGCAGAGACAAGGAATAAATGTCAAGAGAGCAGAATAGCAAGGTTTTATATCTTCTGCAGGAGATGAGGACCACTTTTCAGTCTCATGAATGGCAAGGATCCACAGAACAGCTACACATTCATTGGGACACCACCATGTATTTGCAGCCGTGTATCCAAGAGTAATAATGTCTTCAGTATTCATAAAGTCAGACTCTACACCTCCCACTTGTCCTCCCCTCTCCAGCCACACCACACCATGAGCAATTCCCGGACAACAAATTTATGCTCTTATCTCCACATCTTTGCTGACATCATTCCCTCAGCCTCCTAGCCCTTCTTGGTCCATCAGGATTCTAGTATCCTTACAAATCCTAGTTTTGCTTCTAGAGGGGAACCTTCCTCTCCCACCCCAAGCCAGAAGGAATTGATTCTTCCCCTCCTCTCCCAGAGCTCTTTCATATTTCCTAGTTTGGTCCATCTTGGGGGACCATGTTTCTCTCTACTACAGATAACATATGTTAATAGTTAAGATGCACTGGGTGTTCTGTAGGTGCCAAGCTCTGTGCTAAATGTTTTACCTGACTCATATCATTGAATGCTTATGCTACTCTTTGAGCAGGTATTCCTATCACCCCTATTTTCAGATCAGAAAAGTAAGATTCTGAAACGCTAGGCAAATTGCCCAAGATCACAACATTAGTCATGTGGTGCAGTCTGGATTTGAACTTGGGTCCTAACACAAAGCCTGTGCTCTAATTAATGGTGCTGCTGCCCCTTCCTGGGCTATACATTGCCTAGGTAGGGAAGGTTGCCTGTCATTTGTGAATACCCTCGCTGTGCTTGGCTCAATGCTCACACACAGCTGATAGTGGGTGCTTAATGTCCATTAAATTGAATAACTATTTCCTGTGATGCATGAAAAATTATAAATTGCGATTGTTCATCCGTCATGCTTTGTCACTTATCTGGTAATGGGCCATGGCCTGGATCCCCCGTGTAAATGTGAAGTGGATGTAATCCTCAGAAGGGAACCATTTGGCCTCTATTCCGTAAAAACAGCTGCCGACACAAAGGACAACTGATCCAAGAGGCATTTTCATTCTCAAGATGTATTCTCAACAACAACCATGAGGTGCTTGGGTGGAGAGCTCGGGCCCCTGGGTCCACTTCCGCAGTTCACACCCCATTCCACTGCTCCCTAGCTGAGCAACCTCGGGCCAGCATACAACCCTCCCCAGGCGTCTCTGCAACTGTAAGACAAGAAGGTAAGAGTACCCCCTCTCAGGGCTGCTGTGAAAATGGCACAATGTGATGCAGGTAGAGCGCATGGTCCAAAACCTGACCATGTGTAAAGTGCTCAATAAGTTGTTTAAAAGGAAGGATGAGGAGGGGGAAAGATGGCTACAACTCTCACCAAATACCCCAGAAAAACCACATGAAATGAGCACCTCCTCTGTCTACTCTGTATTTTCAGTTGAGTAGCAGACGAGCACTCCAAATGCTCAACACAGGCTAAGGGAAGGAAAAGTCACCATGGTAATGTGAACTAGCTTTTCTAAGCCATACAGGTTTACAGGTGAGCAGATTTCCCACAGAGGGAAGGAAGAAGCAAGACTACTCCAAGCTAAGGAAATTCACTGGAGCAGCCAAGCCCTGGGGACAGGAAATGAGCCAGCCTGGCCACGGAGGTGGCTGGAGCAGTCCATTTAACTGCTCTACCTGATTACCCGTGGGCCAATGTGGTGATGGAGAGACCGTGTTCAAGGGCTTTGGTGTTAGACAGGCTGGAGTTAGAATCACAGTTCTGCTATGTTAGAGCAAGTGCCCCAAACACGTTACGAGCTCTCTAAGTCTCAGCTTCCTCTTATGTAAAAATGGATGAGATTTATAGGGACCTATTACTATGTGAGGTCTGAGCATCATGCTGGGCATAGAGTAAATGCTCAGTGAGTGGTAGCATTTGTTACTAATACCAGCAGGGTCTATAAAAGGGTCTATAAAAAGCAATGACACTTTCGAGTTTCTCTATGAGAATATATTTAAAATGGAACCATGTAAAATTGATTTGAGTTCAAATCTTCATTTAATGTGGGAAAGTTATAGCAGTATGATTTCAATGCCTTGGAAAGGAAGCCCAAGATGGACATTGGGTGGAAATACTACACCATCCTATCCTCACCTGGTTTACTCCAACTCATCTTTCAGATCTCCAGATCAAGCATCTCTTTCTCCAGGAAGCCAAGCTTAGAATGACTTCTGTTCCTACAGAGCACTTGACGTCCTATTCTCATTATACTTGTACTACTGAGATTACTGGATTAACATCTTTCTCTTCCCCTGGACAGTAAGGCCCAGGAATGTTAGATATATGTCTGGTTTTGTTCATTGTGGCATCTCCAATACCTAACCCAGGGTCTGGTACATAGTTGGCACTCAAAAAATGTTTGTTGAACCACAAAGCAATTAAGACAGAAGATTAGAAGTTACCTTTTACTAATGGTTCATTGTGCTGCTGTGACCCATTCAAGAAAACCAAATTATTATGTGCCAGAGCTCAAATTCAACTTAGATTTGACTGATAACCAAGCTCTGTTCTTAAGAACACCCCACACCTCCTGAATGGGGATAACATTTGTGGGAAATAAAATCACTACATAAAAGAGTAACATACCCAAAATGTAAGCAAGTATAGAGGTGGCTGAGAGATTATCTTCAAAATTAAGAAAGCTCACAATTTTCTTTGGTTTAATAAGAGATCCCAAGTATTGTCTCACAGATATCTTTGGCCAGCACACTACTGCAAAATAATTTTTTAAGTAGTTGGCAGCATTAAAAGAGAGAGAGAAATATTCAACCCAAAAGTCTAAGTTTTCTGCTTCTCTTAAAGTGTCCAAAGATCTGGCAACACTGGGCCACTAATTCCTGCAGAGCAGGAATCAGCTTTAGATTGGGCCTCTGTTCTCTAGGGTACAACAGACCCCACTCAGCTGGCTTCTCTAATTTATGAAATCCACCTGGACTATGTCACAATGATGTGGGAGCCCCTGGGTTACATGGAGACTCAGTAGAGCTAATTCAGGGGAAAAGGGAAACAAGCTAAGTAGAATGACAGGAGAGAGTGATTAGTTTCCTTTGGAAAGGATATCCAAAAGGAGGAAAAAAGAGAGAGGGAGGGAAAGAGGAGAGAGTTTGTGTGTTAAAATTAGAAAACAAAAAATAAACAAATAAAAAACACAGGGAGGTGGGAGATTGTAAATGTCCAAGTAAAGGACAGGGCAGGAGGAAAAGAAGAGGACTTCTAGAAAGTGGTGCCCAGTGCCTATGGCAGTGATGGACCACAGAGTAATCCCATCACAGAGAGGTTCCTGTTAGAACGCTCTTACTTAGAATCTTGTGATGCAGGGGCTTTGAGTACCTGAGAAGAGTTATCCTTATGTAAAAATCTTAGCAACTATTTCATCCAGACCCTCCACATCTAGGTGCTGTAGTTAAGAGCAGGGTTTGGCAAACTACCCTGTAAAAGATGTCCACCATCTTGTTTGCTGGGTCTTATGATAACTGACCTAAAATGTTTTTTCCTGGGTCATGGTTGCCAGGGAATTTAATGATTAAAATACATTATATAGCACAGAGAAAGAAGGTTGCTTAGTTCCTGGTAGGAGGAGGACTGATAAATTCAAAAGAATTAAAAAGGCAAAATAAACATACCAAAAAGAAAGAAAGAAAGAAAAAAAGATCCCAAAATGATGCTTCCTCTTGAGCAGTAGAGTCAGGCCAGCCCTAAATTAAAATCCTGCACTACCACTTTTTAATATTGATTGTCCTCTCAGCCTTCTCACTTCTAGAATGGGTATAATGCCATCTATTTTACAGGATTACTATAAAAATGTAATAATGCAACATCTATTTTACAGGATTGCTATCAAAATGTAATAATGCAAGGTTTATTAGGTCTGTAGCATACACAAATTGTTCTTTCTCAGCTTCCTATATCCCTGACGCCAACACAGAAAGTTTGACTCTTTGCATTGTCTTATGATTTTTTGAGAGCATAAGCAAAATATATAGTTATAATCTGATTTTAAAAATTAGAACACTCACTGATTTTCAGCAAGTACAATGTCTTTCTCAAAAGCAAACATGTACCTCTTCAAAACTATGCCTGGCATACATATACCTATACACAGAAAGCATAAAATTATGCATTTCTCTATGATTTAAGTTTTCAATTTCCAAAAGTAAAAGTGCTCCAAATGTCAAAGATCAAAAGTCCAGACAGTCAGCACAGTTAAATGTTTTTGCCTCACAAGAGTCAGTCATTACTTCCTAAGGCTGAACTTTGAAGATACTGTTTATTCTTTGCATGTTTAATTAAAGCTATTACATTTAATTCAGAAAGTCTTATTAAACTTGTGTCTTTAGAAGATTATTTTAGCAAAGCTAATATACTCTTTTACTAGGTGTTAATATAAACAGGGTAGTTTACTTGGAGTTTTTCTTGAGGAGACCACAACTTTCGTGGCTCACTGGGCTGAGCAGTTCTAATTCCTCCCTGCAGCAACAAAAAACCAGGAAAATTGCTGCCACATGTGCCTGACCTGCCCTCCACACACGCTCCATGGACTCCAACTGCAGTTCAGTCCAGGTTGAAACCTATCACAGCAGAGCTGTCCAGTAGTATAGGACTTCACCAAAATATATACTTATAATCTGATAAAAAAAAAAAAACTTAGAACACTCACTGATAAAAAAAAAAAACTTAGAACACTCACTGATTTTCAGTACAATGTCTTTCTCTAAAATAAATGTGTACCTTTACAAATGTGTAAAATATGTATGTAACTACTTAGGAAACTAGCTGGAAGGGCACACCTCCAAATGATAACAGTGGTTACACCTAGAAGGGGCTGCAACTTTAGTATGTTCAGAAAGATGGAAAGGGAATTCATTCTACTTCATTATTATTATTCTACATTATCGCAGGGTTCAGGCCACCAGCCCCTCTTACCAGGTGTCCATACTGGCCTCCCAGAATCCACTCTGCCCCTACCCCCACTCCCCAGCAGCCAAAGTGTTCCTTTAGGAATGTAAATCAGACTCTCTACCCACCGGCTTAAACGGCTCCAGTGGCTTCCCACTGCACTGTGAACACAATCCTGTTTCCTTACTGTGGCCAACAAGGCCCTTACCCACCTATTCAAGTTCACCTACTCCCACTCTCCTCTAGCTCACTCTACTCTGTCCTCACCAGCTATCTTTGTTTTGTGGCACATCAAGCTCATTCCTGCCTTAGGTCAGGGGCACCCACTACTCTCTCCCCATGGAATCATTACCTTATCTATTGCACTTAGTATTAATCGGTCCTTTGCATCTATGTGTTTTCCCTCACAAACACACTAGAATGTAAGTGCAACAAGAACAGGGATTTTTGCCTCTTTTTTTCCATTTCTTAGTCCCCATTACTTAGGAAAATGCCGGGCTCATAGACAACATCAATAAATATGGTTGAATGAATGAATGAACGAACTGTCAGCTGACACAGAGCTAGGAAGCCACAGGCCTGGGACTCTGGATCCTAGGCTTGTTTCTAAAGCACTTGAAACTCCACCACCATCCTAACCTGCCCCGACTCCTCTTTCCATCTGCTCCCCAACTCTATCCCCCAGTTCCTACCACACACACACAAAACAGGGTACTACAGCCACAATGAATTACTCACTGTTCCTTAAACAGGCCACACTTTCACCTTCTGTACTACCTATTTCTTCTGTTGCAATTAAGCCCTTTCTCTACCCCCTCTTCGGTCATGGGGAGCACTTTCATTATTCAGGGTTCTACTGAAAGGCCCCCTCCTCTGTAGCTCCTGTCTTGATTCCCACCCCACAATAATATTGTTATTATCCCAGTTTTTATAGTTCTTTGTTCTGCCTTTATTATTGAACTTTTTCCACAGTGTTATTTTTAGCTTAGGGTCTATACATGGGGCATCCCTAAGGGCAAGAGTTTGTCATCTAATTTACCTGAGGGGGTTTCTCAGGCAATATGTGTTACAGAGGATTATTGAAATCCATTCTAATGATGACCAGTTCGCACATATGTTTTATAAAATAAGGAGGACCCTTGGAATATTAGCAACCTTGTAGGATTAAGATAGGACCAACCTCATAGTACCAACCTCAGAATACTACCAACCTCAAAAGATTGATTTGAGGATTGTTTAACACTACAAATGGGTTTGATACCTAGTAAGAGTCTGATAAATAGTATTTGCTACTATGATTTTGGTCTTAATGATACATAAGATTTCCTATTGGCAAAAAGTGTCAAACTGCATTAATGCCATTAATGACTTAGTTCTATCAATTTTTTTCAATTATAAGCACGGAGAAGAAAGTTCTTTAATTATGCTAATCAGCCATATAAACATTAGTTTGCCAATAACATAAGAACTATGTGTTTTAGAGAGACATTCCTAACTTGAATTACAAATTTCAGTTTGTGGTAAGTACAACACCCAGGATAAGGAGAGTGTAAACTACAATGTAAACTATTAACCCTGTGGTTCATCTGTGCTCCAATGCAATGAATGCTCCAGTGCAATGTGCTCAGATGCAATGAATGTGCCACAATGATGAAAGGGGTTGTTGAGGTGGGAGGAGTGGGTGAGGTGGGGTGTGGGGTATATGGGAACCTCTTACATTTTTTAATGTAACATTTTTGTGATCTGTGTATCTTCAAAAAAAATAACAATTAAAAAAATAAATTATAAAAAAACCAAACACTCAGGATAAGACCTTATATAATAATTATATATATATATAAATTGAAATTATAGCAAAGAATTATTTTTTTAAATGAAAATAAATACAAGGCTATAGTCATTTTTCCATTGTAGTCTGTCAATGCAACATCTATCCTAGAGTCTGAACCCTTCCCAAACCCTGATTCTTTGATATAAATCCCTATCTAGAATTGTTAAAGAAAGGGAACTAAGTAAAACTAGACATTGCAACAGGAGAAAAACATAAGACAAGACAGCTTCATCCTCAAAAAACTTAGATTAGAGAACAATTCTAGAAACTCAGTATTAGGCACTGGGCTAACAGAAAGTAGAGAAACTGATGGATGCCAGGTCATCAAGAAATTACAATCAAGAATTACTGTCTGACAGGACCAAAAGATATGGGAATGAATGAAGATGGGAAATGTGTCCAAAGGCAAAGAAAAGAATGGGAAATGAGCTTGCCACGAGCTTATCTATATAAGGTCTATAACCGAACAAAAAATATTTCCAAATTGTCCACGTTTTAATTCTCCCTCAAATCTTGCCTAAATTAATGAGCATTCTTTTCTTTTGTAGGTTTGCAGATCTATTCTACAGTGTATTAAGATATAACAATCTTAACTCTACTGTATTTCATCCAACATATGGTATTAGTTTGAAATTCACTTTGTAGAGAAAGACTACAGAAAACTGTCATAGTTCTAAACTGGGATTTAGATAAACTCAATTTACAAAACACACACTGGCACATACTGAACGTGCTCCTCCTTTGGAGAGAGGAGACTTCTGAAGATTCAGCCCTGAAACAAAAAGAGACGGAGTTTCCCGGTGCCTCCGAGGGTGCATGTGGACAAAGAAGAACACACAGCAAACGGACACAAGGGAGCAGACAATGGGGGCTGGGGGAGGGGGAAAGGGGAGAGAAATAAATAAAAAATAAGTCTTTAAAAAAAAAAGATTTAGCACTGAGGAAGAATAAAAGAGAAATAACAAGTTCTTATGACCTTTATTTCATCTTTTATATTTTTTCTCTCTACATTACGCAAGATAAATATTTATGATTCCCTGACCAGACTTATGTTTTACTAATCAGAAAACACCCAGATTGTAAGATTAATGGAAGAATCTAAGCACGCAAAATTAATTCTTCAACCCTCTGAACTGAGAGTACTATAGAAATCAGATCCCCTGATGACTGATACACACCAACATGGGTAAAAGAAACGATGCCAAGCAAAAATTGTGTGGCCATCGTCCGTGCCTGACAAGCAGAGCCATTTCAGGGGAGATATGAGGGCTGACCGTGCCTCAGTGGAGTGAGTCATCAGCAGGTCCGTGACATCAGCCACCTGCAAAGCTTTACAGTGATTGGCTAGATTGAAAAAAAAGGTTTCTAAAAGCTTCAACATAAAAAGTCCAACTGATTCAACTTCCCCATCAGATTTCCCAATTTTTTTCCCCTCCCCCTCCTCCTACCCTGCTGTTTTTGCTGCCTGTGTCCATTCACTGTGTGATCTTCTTATCTATTGCTTCTTGGCTTCTCTTTGCATTTTTTTCTCCTCTAGGGTTCACTGGAATTTCCACCTCTGATGTGGAAAGAGGTTCCCTGTCACCTGCACCACCTCAGCTCCTGGTTTTCTGCTGTGCTTCTCCTTGAATTTCCCCTTCGTCTTCTGTGTTGCATCATCATCTTGCTGCATGACTTACTTTTGCAGGCAGTGGCTCACCATGCGAACACTGACCTTGCTGCATGGGCACTGGCTCACTGTGCAGGCATACTCTCTCCTTTTCCTTTTTTACCAGGAGGCCCCAGGGATTGAACCCAGGTCCTCCCATATGGTAGGCGGAAGCCCTATCACTTGAGCCACATCCGCTTCCCCCACTCCTTTAAGTCTTTTACATCCAAATTAACCCCTGATAAAAACAATGACCTAGGAAACATATGAGTCAAAACAAGACATTTTCCTCCGAAAAGTATACTTTTGTTAATTCAGTAATAGGCCTGAAATCATCTTCATGTTCACTGTCATACTTAGAATAACTTACTAGCAACAGCATCTATATTAAATGAGGACATAAGTCCCAAGTAGAAGAAATTCTTTTAGTGGCTTATCCATGTCACATGCAGGCTACTGCATAATTTTTTTAAAATTTTATTTGTAATGTTTAATTATATAAATACCAAACATATACAAGAGTAGAGAGAATAATCCAACAAATCTCCATGCATCCATTTCTCATCTTAAACAAGTATCCAATCATGGCTACTCTTGTTTTACCTGTGATCCCAACTACTCTTTCCCATACCCTCTGATTACTTTAAATCAAATCCCAGACATTATATAATTTCATCTGTAAATACTTCAGTATATATCTTTACAAGGACTGTTTCTTTTTTAAAAGTTATCATCATGCCTTGGAAAATTTTAACAATGATTCCTAAATATTATCAATTCAACTCCCAAATTTCCCTAGTTGGGTCACAATTTTAACCTTTTTTGTGTATTTAAATAAGGATCCAGATAAGGTTAATACATTATGATTGGTTAATATGTCTCACAAGTCTCTTTTTACTCTAATGCTCCCCCCTCTCTCTTTTTCCTTGAAAATTTTTGTTGTTTTTTGGGGGGGAAAAAGAACAGTCATTTGTCCTACTAGAGTTTCCCACAGTCAGTGGCTTGCCAATTGCATCCCTGTGGGACTGTTTACCAAGTTCCTTTCTGTCTTCTGTTTTTCCATTAGGATTCAAGTTTGATTTTCCTGGTAAGACTGCTTCAGCAGCAGTAGTGCACACTTCTCTCAGGAGACATATAATGTTTGCTGTGGCAGCCACTGAAACTCAATCCCCAGATCAATTAATTCATTAGAGGTTGCAAAATCTAATTCTACTATTCCTTCGTTTATTAGCTGGAATACTTCTATGAAAAAAATCTCCTCCTCATGAATTCTGTGATAACCCTGAGGTATAATCTGTATAAAAAGTTACAATGAGGGAAACGGACTTTGGCCCAGTGGTTAGGGCGTCCGTCTACCATATGGGAGGTCCGCGGTTCAAACCCCGGGCCTCCTTGACCCGTGTGGAGCTGGCCATGCGCAGTGCTGATGCGCGCAAGGAGTGCCGTGCCATGCAAGGGTCCCCTGCGTGGGGGAGCCCCACGCGCAAGGAGTGCGCCCGTGAGGAAAGCCGCCCAGCGTGAAAAGAAAGTACAGCCTGCCCAGGAATGGCGCCGCCCACACTTCCGTGCCGCTGACGACAACAGAAGCGGACAAAGAAACAAGACGCAGCAAATAGACACCAAGAACAGACAACCAGGGGAGGGGGGGTGGAATTAAATAAATAAATAAATCTTTAAAAAAAAAAAAAGTTACAATGAATGATCAATCCTTTCCCTTTACCAGTTTAAATAAATGAGTTGATTCTCAAGAATCTACCAAAAAGGTTTACTAAAAAATAATCATTCTGAACCCCTGTCTTTAAGCATATTTTATGTGTTATTAATGCTCAAATTCTTGGGCCAGTGGGGGATCCTGGGTCTTTCCAACATGCCTTCATGTCTTTGAGAGCTACCTTGCTTTCTGGTATGATGAGAACTTTCAGGTGTCAACTTGTACATTTCTTGCACCAGACTTGGAATCAGCCATTTCTATAATGTCTCTTAATGGGAAAACACCACAATTTAAAACTAGAAATGTTCATTGTTACCAGGTTGGTCTTTGTTTCTAGACTTTTACAAGAGCAGGGCTAGGAAATACACATATATATTTTAAATATAAAATACACTATTAGGTCACACTGATAGGTCAATTAAATTTTAGGACTATAGTATTTTTACTTACCTGCATCAGTCTTGAATCTATATCTCTTTTTATCCATACTGAAATCTAAACTCTTATTGATATTAACAGAAACATTCATTTTTATACCACTTCACATTCACCTGCCTAACAATAACAATGCCCATACTACAAACAATATTAAAATAATGAAAAAAGTTTAAAATTTCTTTGCAGTTTTTTTTTTTATCTTGGGCTATAGCCAACTAGAGATAAACCTTCAAAGTACTGTGTTTTACAGTCACTTGCATTAGATCCTCTCTGTGTGACTACCTCACCACCTAAATACAAAGATAGGTTCATTTGTTTCATCTTAACTTTTCAGAAATTGCCTTTTTGGATTCCATTTTGCTCTATACTTATGCAAAATATTTTCATGGTTCCAAAGTCAAATCTACAAAACAAAATAATATTCAAAGAATTCTAGGTTCTCTCACTGTCAACTCCATCCTATTTCCTCCAGTATCCTTTTTTTTTATTTTATGGTTTTCCATCATTTTTTTAAAAAAAGCAAGTACATACATACATGCATACATATGTACACTTACATGCCCTGAATCTCATATGCAAACACAGTGTACACTCTACCTTTTTCACCATCGTGGTTTATTTCTCCACAAAGCACTATATATCCTAGAGATCACTCCATATCAATAAATAGAGATATTCTTCATCTTTTACACAGCTGCATAGTACTAATTTTGTGAGTCATAATTGTTTATTCCATCAGGACTCTTGTGGTAGGCATCTGGTTGTTTCCAGTCACTTATTTTACAAATAGTGCTGCAATGAAGAGTCTTTGGTGTTTTGTAGTTTTGCCAGTGTACATTTGGGATATATTCCTATGATTGGGATTGCTGCGTCAAAGGTAAACACATGAGTAATTTGCCAGATGTTGCCAAATTCCACTCTGAGAGAGAAGTACTACTTTCCAATCCCAACCTGCAATGCATAAGAGGGCTTGCTTCCCCAGAGTCTTGCCAAAAAAGTATGCTTCAAACCTTTGAGTTTTTTGCCAATCTGATAAGTGAAAAATGACATCTCAATATAGTCTTAATCTGTATTGTTCTTATCATGTGAAGCTGAGCACCACATATCAGGCACCATTTACATTTATTTTTCTTTGTACTGTGTTTATATATCAGGCCCATTATTCCATAGGGTTTTTGGCCCTTTAGTTATTTAGGGGCAGCAACCCTTTATCTGCAGCAAAACTTCCAAGTATTTCTCCTAAATTAGTCTTTTACTGTGCCTATGATAATTTCTGCCATGCAAAAATTCTTTATTTTTATGTCATCAGATTTATCAGTGGTATACATTATTGCCACCAGATGTGAATCCTACACGGGCAGATTTTTCCCACACCTAAGTTATACAGGAGTTCACCCTTATTTTCTTCTAGCACTAGCATTAAAGCATTGCCTAAGCCCAGATTTTTTTCACCTGTACCACGATACAATATCTCTTCTTATTCCCCACTATAACGCCAGTGATATAGGAGAGCAACAGATCATCAATGTGCCCAAGACAAGTTTCTATCTTGTGCCAGGCATTGCTCTCAGAGCTCATATACGCCATTAAACTAGCCACAGGTCCTTTCCTTCATGACGCTTATACTATAGTGGAAAGTGCAGCTTTCCTTCTATATAAATACTAAGTCCAAAAAAGGATTAAAATAAATAGTTAGGTGTGGCACAGTAATGAAAACCCCAGGGAGGCAACAAAGTTCCTGAGGATGGAATTATATCTTTGGTTCTTACACAACTTCTATCAAAGATTTTAGCCAAGAAAGTAACACTTGAAATGCTAAGGATTTATAGATGAGAAGGGATAAAAGCATTAAAACAAGCTTTCTTTTTGGTTAAGTACTGTCCATTGACTTACTCAAAGCCCCTATTACATATATGCCCAATGCCTTTGTGGGCTTGCTCTGTCAATCATCCAGTGGTCCACTAGATTGAATCTCCCACAGCTCGATCCTAGCAGAATATTCTCAAGGATAAAAAGTACTGCAATCAATTCTTAAAATCCTCTTAATCATTTTGTGGTAGTGCTGTATCATTTATCTTTGGATCCTCAATATCTAAAATCATGGCTAGCACACAGTAGGTTCTTTATAAATAACCTACCAGAGTTCCAACAAAAAATGTTACCCAAATGAGGCTGCACATCTAATTGCCTAATTTTTAAAAATTACCATATGTGTTTCACCCCTTTCTCTCTTATACACACATGCATACACAGCAAAGTCTAAATATGTTTTAAGTTTTTTCCAAGTTAAACCTTTTTAAAATTATATCTTTCCCCAAGTGTACTTTTTGATTTGGGATGGGAGGTTGAAGAATTGACAGTTCCTCAAGCCCCTCCCCCTTGGGGGCATCTAAGTCTCTGGCAGCCCCAAACAGTTCTACATCCCATTTAGGTCCCACCTTCCCTTTCTTCCTGTACTGCTCTCTAAAAAGCTGTCAAAGGCTGTCATGTCTGTGTAAAGAGCTGACCCTTAGACACGACCATTGCTTGCTCCGAACTAAAGAGTCACATTAAGTAAATGAGGAGTTAGCCCTTCTCCTTTCCTTCACATTTGACCAGATCTTACTTATGTTGACAGAGTTTATAATCAGTCCAGTTTCAAATTAACTGTCAGGTAGTATTTTAAGGGCTAAACATTGTTCTGTTACAATCAAATGGATTTTAAGAAATCAACAACATTTGGGAAAAAATTTTAATTAATAAAAAATAAATGCAATAAAATAAGTTTCACAGACTTGACAGAAATGCTTGCTATAAAATCAAACTCTTAGGGTTAAAATGACCCTCATCTACACAACTTATTACCTTGAGCTATTTTCCGTTTGTTAATAAAACAGGAGTATGGCTGTATAGAATAAATATCTGAATTTAATTTTAAAAAGAAAAAGTTCACGTGAAAATGGGTAAAATATTCTTGCAGAAGTGCTGGAATTTAACTTCACTCTTTACATTTTGGTTTGCTGTGTAAATATACATAAAGAAACCCAACTACAGTCAATGTTAGCCTTTTTCCAGAGGAACAGAGGCAAGTGTTACAAATGTGGCTCCAATGTCAGGAGAATATACTCACAATGTAATCTGGTTATTTCCAAACTGTACCCCCAAAAGGAAAAAAAAAAATGAATGGAAGTACTTAATAAATTCTGTTTTCCATAAAATTCTTAAAAAAAGAAAGAATGTGATCTCAGGGGTCAGTGAGAGTTTTGTTGGATTTCCCTCCTCCTAAATTTTGTCATCTCCTTTTTAAAGTGGCAAGTTAGCTTCCCACAGACATGACAGAAATACATTTTCTCCCTGCAAACCATTTACCAGTAACACTTAACAGTGGACATTTACTTTCTCATAGATTGACTAATTGGATATTGTCACTTGCAGTTGCAGCCTAATATATTATAGGCTTTTTCAAACAGAAGTATAACCAAACAAAAGTATTTTTGTTTTTCAAAGAAAAATAAAGGACTCTAACTCATCTCTCCACCCAAAAGCAATGGATGCAGATTATGATGGGATTTCATATAGAAAATTAAATAATTCAATTGTTCTAATTACACACTTAGCCACATAGGTCAAATACCATCATGATGAGCTCAAAACGAAGAGCCAAATTCCTTTGTTCCACTAGAAAAATAAGTTGCTCAAAATAAGTTAACAATGGGTTATGGCTTGGAAAGTTTTTGATTAAAAGGGGATTTTTGTTGGAACACTTATAATGAGATTTGAGCTGCAGTAACAATATAAAATTGAAAGCAGAATTACATACAAAAAGAGTACTGTAAAATATCATTATTTTAGTACAATGGAAAATAAGGTGTTTGTGGTTTTACTCTATAAATTCTGTGTTGTCTGCTCATATGTATTCCTTCTTGGCATTCCTCTGAATAGCCATTCCGCTTTCTGAGCCCTTTGGCGCAGCATTCATTTGTGGTGGGGGGACCCAAGCAACATCTCCCAGGCTCTCCTTTTTCCCTCCATTTTATTGGCTTTTCAGGACTAATTCTTGTACATGCATCGCATTGGTGTTCAGTTACAGGGCAGACAATGAATTTTCCTAATCCATTTAGTGTGCTGACAGAGCTATGTTCACAATTTATAGAATTTCCTTTCAGACATCTACCTATTTCACAGTTCATTAAGATTCAAGTGGAACACCTGTGTTTATGCAATCAAAAGCAATTTTACACTATCAATGTATTAAGTAAGGCGTTCTTGTTAAGCCTAAACAACAACAGCAACAAAAGTGCTAGACTCTTGACCTATCAAACAAAATTAAGTCTATAGTTTCCTGCACCCTTTAATGGTCCAAAAATTGTCATAGTAACTTCAGCCAATAAACATAAAAAAGCTTTGAGTATGAACCTGGGATGCTCTATTCCTACATTTTAAGTCCTCCACAATACATCTTTCATATTTTATCTCAAGAAAACAAGAGTATAAGATCCCCTTGCAAAGTTTACCCTGACTGAAAATCTGCACAACAGCTAAAATGCTCAGGACTGCAAACGGGGCCCCTTTAAACAATGCCTTCACTAGCCAGATACAAGGACATTTTCAGCATCCTGGGGCCCGCAAAGCCTGACCTTGGCTCATTTTTAAGCGACCCCAACGTTTTCACATCATTAATAAAGAAAGAATCAAAACAAAACCCCTAGACATTATGGGAGGGGAAAGTGTGTAGTTTGGCACTGCCATCACATATACCCTCAAAATGGAAAGGAAGAGAAATAAAACGTACGTAGCAGAGGTGGTGACCCCTATAACAACTGTAGCTCCCAACATTTTTTTTCTACTGGTAATAAGCCATTTTGCAGACCTCCCAATTGTGGCCACCGTGATAGTCACTGCTCTGCAAGTTTATGTCTTTTTCTTGCAGCTAAGAGTGTTATCAATAAAAATTTCAAATGATGCTTTTCCCCATCAAATAAAAACATTCAACATGTGAAGCCAACAATGGGATTAGAGTGGAAAAATACGAGTGACACTAGGGTTCTATTTTGTATATTTTTTCACCAAGTTCCTTAATTTATGAATTTTAAAGACATTCCTTGCAAGTCTTGAAAGTGACACAATACACATTGAAATGTCACTAGGTTACTCCAGTGGTCTTTAAAAGCTGGTTGTTTTATATGCTACTAACCTTTCTTTAAAAGCTCCTCCATTTTAAACAGAGTGATTATAAAGGGCATTAAACAAAAATCAACTTCAGAAAGGACATTTTGAAGGCTGAACCAATCACAAAGAACTTGCCAGCCAACCACAGCAAAAGGCAAAACAGAAAACTGAAATTGTTGTTTACAAGAAAAAGATCACTCTTCCTAAATCCCAAACAGTATTTCCATCTACTTAAAAAAACTACTTGGCTCAAAATGTGAAGGTCCCCAAGGAAGAATACTTCTTTCTTGTTTTTCTTGCTTCTAGCTCCCCAGTCATGGGAGCCCCCAGGGCTTTCTCGACTCCTTGTCTCAGTGACCTTTATACCCAGAAGTTGTAGCTTTATTGTATAATAGGTAGAGAACCCATTTTAATGCAAATAAACTGAGAAACAATGTCATGTAACATGTGCTCTTTCCTCCTCCTTACAATAACATTTTTATTGTCAAAAGTTGGGTTTTTATGATTCATCCTGGAAAGTGACAGCCCAAGTCTGCTTTTAAGTTGCAATATCACACTCAGTCATCCATGACTCAGAGACAGAGAGATGCTGCCGCAGATTCAGAAAACACCTCCTCCTTCACCAGCACCTTACATAACCTCCTTGAAGAAATGAGCATTGACACTACTGTTAAATTATTTTACATTACAAATATATGTTCATCGCAGAAAATTTAAAAATCATCTGGGTCCCCAACACTCAGAAAAAAAATGCAGTAATATGCTGTTGTCCATTCTTTCACTCTTTTTTTTATATCTGTGTGTATATATGTATGAATATATGTATACATATAGCTTTAAGTATCTTTAAATAAAAACTAAGATATTATATGATTAACTCTCCCTAATATACTAGGACACTAGACTTTCTGAAAAATGGTGGGGTGGACAATTTTCTTGGTTCTTATGGCCTGAAAGTGTTACTATAAGGACTTATGCCCCAGAGTTACTCATTCTTACCTGCCTTAGTAGCCAGCTCGGGGTCAAACCTTGTGAACATTCTTGAAACCTCGATGAACTCACATGTAAAGACAGAATTGTAAAACTTGCCACAAACTTTGGCCTGAAGATTAAATGAGATTATGTATGTTAGCTCCTTGACACACAGGAAGCCCTTAAACTACAGGGATTCTCAAAGAAAGCACTAGATTCCTGGTTCAGAGTTCAGAGCTTGGGAACCAGGCCCTGCCGCTCATCACTGTGTGGCCTTCAGCTTTACACATCCTCTCTGAGCCCCTGTTTCCTCAGTACCAACACCGAAGTTTGTAAGTCAGGTTTGAAATTCATTATAGCATGGAAAATACTAAGCCTCAGTTCTTGGAACTCAGTACAGCAGTCACAGGACACTCAGAAGATGTTGGGGGAAGAAAATTAAATTAAAAGGACCATCAGCATTGAGATCATGGGTCGCTATCACATCCAACATCTTTCATATCATACAGCTCAATAAAAATATTATCAAAGAAAACTCACTATTTAGACAAGCCAAGGGAAAGGCTATCTGACGTACAGACTATTTTGGCAGCATCAACAGAAGCATTGCCATATATATGCAGTAACTACTGAAATAATCAACCAGAGATATTTTAGTAACCATGTAAATATCATTCTTTTTCCCAGGAGAACCAGGCAGCCAAGTTGTGACCCTCAAAGAGGATCACCTTGAATCAAAAGAGAAAGCCTCTGTATTATCAGAGTAATCACTTTAGCAATATTAGCTTTCAATTATATGGGATATAAATTTTGAACAGCTTATTTATTTTAGTCTTCAAAGGAGCTAAACATTTATTTCTTGTATCTTCATGCCTTCCTATATTATCTGCTTTTAAGCATCCCAAGGAAGATGAAATTCAATTAAGATTTTGGTTGGAATTATCAATAACCAATGATAATGCAATCACTGAGAGCTTATGGAATAAAACCAATTCTCTCTCATATATCCATGTGCTTCATAGAATGTTTACTCAGTGAGGGTCAGAACATATGTGACCCACAGCAGCATTCAGAATCGCGTGTCCAACAAAAGGATGCATGAAGTCTAACGGGCAGGTTCCTTAACCTGAGGGCCAAGGAAATGCTCTGAGCTATCTGTGAACCACCTCAAATTATACAGATCGTTGTATGTGAATCTGAATACGTATGTACCAATTTGAATTTTGGCAGGGAGCGGTCCTTCAGATTATACGAGATTCTCAGATGTATTAATTACACTAAACAAAACTATGGATCCTTGCTATGGAGCTGCCACAGACCTAACCAGAGGTGTTGCCCCTTGTCAGAGAGAACAGAAAGTCCTGACATTCTTGTGCTTAACAGGCTCTCAGGTATTCAGCAAACAGAGCCCCTCCCTGGTCTATGCGTGACAGCATTGAGTATGAACCACAACATTATGTACCACTGTCATATAGCACATCTTCCAAAATGCACGCAAAAGGACTGCCAAGCCTGGAAGTCTGGAAATCATGTTGGACTGAGGAAAAGTGTCCTTGTCGGAAAACAGAAACAAATCTCTGAATTTGGGGATAGAATGAAATAGATGTTCACTTTCATAATATCTGCATTTCTCTGTATCATTCTAATCTAAGACATAAAAAGGTAACCCACTTTAAATGTAAAAGTCTAAGCTCTGTGACTGTAGGAATGCATGAAGGCAGACTCCAAAAATTCAAAGAGACACAAGGCAGAACACACAGAATTGATTATAAGAAGATACATGGGGTAGAAAATTTAGGTTAATCCCTCCAAATCTTTCTGACACATGATAGTATTAGTGATAATAACTACAGCCCTCATGAAAACACGATCTATGGCTGTAACTCTTTACTACTGTCAAAGAACTTTTTGCATAGCAGCATCAGGCTGGCACAATGACTACCATTCTTAAGATCACAACCTGGAAAGCTCAGAGAAGTTCACGTCTTGTCCACATCATATGGCTATTAAATGGAAAGGCTCAAGTACATCCATACATCTCCCACTGTGAAATGCTGTGCTCTTCATATAACACTGTATAACACTATATTTCAGATCATAGAATAATTTCTAGGCCTTTCTTTTTCTAACTGATGGATATGTTGACAATTGTTCATTGAAATCCACGAAACAACGTGCTAAACAAAGCAAAATCATTATTATCCCTCCTAGAGAGGAATTCTTATGTTGATGGAAGGAGTAAGCTGGTACGTAGGAAACATAAAGGGAAGTAGCAAAATAAGAAACTTGGCCTTGGGGTCCTTTGAAGCTATTTTAAAAAGTAAAATGTTATGTTAAGAACTGTGCGGTGTAACTGTGTGTGTGTAATTATTATTCCATTGATTTATAGCACACATGTCAAAGAGCATCTGTGCATTTCTACAAGTTAAAACAAACTAACCCAGAAGCCAAGCCACACAGCCACAAAACCAGGCAACTTGCTTCCCATCCCTTGCCCCACCCTTTGCCCTACCACCTCCTAAAGGCAAGTCCCTGGTAGCAAAAACCTTTCTTGTAAGGATGAACCATTAAGCCAGCGGCGTCTGTCATCTCTGCCATGTTCTAAAAGAGTAGCCAGTCAAAGTCAACTGATGGCACAGATATTCCAGAGGATCCAGCACAGTTTTTCCTACACTAGAGAGAGACCTCTTCTGTTTGTCAGGAACTTTCAGTAAGGACCTGGGAATCAAATTGCAAGGAGCTATCATCCTCAGAGGATGAGCACGGTATCTTTCATACAAATTTAAACTCAGGGCTTTTGTTGTAGGGCATAATGAAGCACTACATATCTCCTCTACCCAAACGTCCACCCACTAACCCACTGCAAATAAGTAGGGAGACTCTTATTTCCTTCTGCTTCTTCAAGGAGTGGGGAAATCACTTTAATGTATTCTACCCTGCTGCCAAAAACCCTTTCCTTGTGCTCCAACAATTAGAGCTAATTTCAACCTAAATTGCTTCCTCTAAGAGATGGACAACATTAGGTAACTTTCTCCATTTCCGTTTACAAAGAGAACTTAAAAGAAGAAAAAAGGCAAAAGAAAATTCCTTGGGTGTTTCCAGCTGATAAAATCATTCATCTCACACTCCGAACTTCAAAGCAGAAGACTATAAAATTATCTCATTTTCTCCACACATGGAGAATAATTTTCCCTACTTCAAAGAGTTGTCTATTTATTGGGTCATTTTAATTATTGAACGTAGGACGGAAGCTATTCACATAATGTCACCACCATCTTTTTCATGAAATATGTATGGGTCTAACTTGGAGTGTGTTTTAGTTCAAAAAAGGTAAAATACAAGGGAGAAAAATAAGAAAAGCTAGGATTCTAACACTCATCAGTATAAGGTAGAGAGGGCAAAAGTTTCCAAGCTGACTTTTCTCATTCCTTCCTTCCCAAGAGGAAGCAGCAAGAGGCCTGACTTCCAGTTTGGACAAAACTTCAGCAGCCTGTCTTGTGTCCCAAATTCCCTTCTACTCAACAAGCAATAATGTAATTACACTAAGTTTATCGATAATCCTGGTATGACTGACAACTTCATACAAACTGTGGGAAGAGTCAGTTGATTTGTGAATAAGGACAATGAAGAAAAACTTGTGCTCAAGAATAGGGGTCAGCACACTAACTGGCCCTGCTCAGGGTAAGATAGCCTCAGGGCTGAATGAGAACAAGCCAGGCATTCTAATTCCCACTCGACCATTTTAGCACGGATTCATAACAGCAGGAGTTGGCAAACTTTATCTATAAAGGGCCAGATAGTAAGTGTTTTCAGCTTTGTAGATCATGTAGTTTCCATTGAAGCAAGAAAATAGCAACAGGCAATATGTAGAAGAATGGACAATAAAACTTTATTTACACCAATGTGTGGAGAAAGTGGCCATGGTGGCTGCTGGGGGTAGGGAATGGGAGGAAGAGATGAGATATGGGGGTGTTTTCAGGACTTGGAGTTGTCCTGGGTGGTGCTGCAGGGACAGTTACCAGACATCGTATGTCTTCCCATGGCCCACTGGGTGGAATGTGGGAGAGTGTAGGCTATGACCATGAGGTGCAGCGGTGCTCAGAGATGTATTCACCAAATGAATGTCTCATGATGACGGAGGAGATTGTTGTTATGGGGGGAGGAGTGGGGGCAGAGGGGTGGGGGGTATATATGTAGTATTGAAATAATAAATAAAGACAAAAAAAAACTTTATTTACAAAAACATATATATTTATATATATATGAGGCAGGTCTAGTAGTTACAGTATTAGATAGACAGGTCAGCTATAGAACATTTCTGTCATCTAGCACTGGTCTAGAATAGTGGCCAAGATGCTGTGGATTATGGATCAAATCCAGCCCTTTACCTGTTTTTGAAATGTGGCTAGTATGATTAAAGAAGTAAATTTTTAATTTTATTGAATTTTACTTAATTTAAATTTAAATAGCCACAAGTGGCTAAGGGCTACTGTAATACACAGCACAGCTCCAGACATTATTCCCAGCTGTATCCTCAAAAGAAATACAATAGCCACCTTTCAATTTATGGCATAGATTAGCTTTTGCCTTAAAAAAAAAAATCCATTTCTCCATGTTCCAAGTGATAAACACTATGCAACTGAAAATAATATTCCTTTAATGTGAAATATCTGCATCACTGTGGCCAATTTGAAGCAACCAAATAACTGCCTATGAACCAAGGGTCTAGTGCATAGGGCTGAGTCAGGTTCGTTCCAAGACCTATCCAATCCAAAACCTGTTTTCCTTCTCCTCAAGAACTATCCTGCACTTTTAACACAGGCCTACAATTCCTGAGGCCATTCCAAAGCTTCACACTGAAACAAAAAGTATATGCAAGTTACATGCAAATATATAGCTAAAAGAGCCTGAAAGAGAGCATCTCATTTAGACTGACATGTTCAAAAGTAATCCATACCACACAATACCTCAACACAAAAATCTGGGATATTCACCGTGTTCTTTGCAATTTCCCACATTTAATCATTTATTTTCTAACAACTGTTTCATTTACACAATAACTGGCTTGTGTTTTGCATTTCTTAGCAGAACCAAAGATGTAATCCAATGAGGAGAAGCAAGGAAATATGATAGTAACAGATACCTGTTTTCCTTCTAAGTATGAATAAGAAATAGCAAAACAGTATTTCCTTTAACAAACACACACAATACTAACTTCCTTCAATGAATGAAAGAACGCTAAAAATTGAGGACATTCTTTAGAAAAGAAAAAACTCTTGGAACCAGAGCTGCCAGGCGGGGGACCTATTAATAAATAGATGTACAGAAAAGTTAAGGTAGATGATAGTCTAGATATTTTATGATTTTTTAATAAAATGAAACCATTCCATATCCAATTTCTTATCTGTGGTTCCAAAATCCATAAAGCTCTGAAAACTGAAAAGAACTTTGTAAGTGTGAAGCAATCTCCTTTGATGGCATAAACTTATATGAATGACAAGAAGCTACTTGCGGTCTTTATTTGTTCTGCTTTAGTGTCAGAATTCTGTTTTTCTGCAGAAATACCCATGTATTTGCTTACAAGGTATAACTGCAACCTCACTGGGAGTGATATACAGTCTATGATACAAGCAGTGGATCTTACCTTTCCAAAAATCCCCAAATATCTGAATTCCAAAATACATCTGGCCCCAAAGGTTGGGATAAGGGATCTTCTAAGAAAAGCTGCTCAGGTAGGACATGTTCTATCAGCTCAGCGTCTCTGCTGCCAGGAATCCTGAGAGTGTCTTACCTCAGTCTGAAGGATGGCAGCCCTCTGTTCTTTGGCAGTAAGCGACTCTTTAAGCACTTCAATGTGTTGCTTGCAATCTGAATTTTGATTGCTAAGGGTTTCAAGCTTTGTTTGTAAGGCAAGAAGTTCTGATTCCTTCTTTGAAAGTTCCTGCTTCAGCTGATCAATCTGTGAAACAACAACAAAATCGCAACAAATTAGAAACTGCTGCTCTGACCCTTTGTATTTGAAAACTATTGATTTCTCTCCATTTTCAATAGTTAACGATCATTAATCCAACAGGGAGGGCCATAGGTTTGCTTAAAAAAGTGGCCTTAGGAGTCAACACAGCCCAGGGATCAGGGGAGACTCTTTAAAGGTGCTGAGAGTGTAGAAAACAGGAAAGGCATGTTCATGCCACCGAAAGGTGAGGTCCACAGTTGAATGAAGGTTTCCTGGTCAAAGGCACACATTCATGAACTCATGAAATCTATTCAACAGTGTCCTCACAAGGTTCAATAGGGAAGCTAACAAAGGTGGTCAGCGTCAGGGAATAACCTGGACCCTCTCTGTAAAAACGATTTATTGAGGGAATCATGTGGCAATAGAGAAGCCTCAAAAAAAAAAAAAAAAAAAAAGATTTAGGGATTTTGTTTTACGTAAAATAGTGAGAAAACAAAAAAGATTATAAAATATATGTAAGCTATAAGAAAAAATAATACAAAATACACCCATTATTCAAAACACCAAAAAAGGTCATTAGAATTACACATATCCCATCTACTTCCTTCTCCCTTTACCCCACACCCTTCTAAATAATGACCACCTGAACTTTGTGTTTGTTATTTCCTGGTTTATATATTAGGCTTACCATGTATTTTTGCATCCCTAAAGAATGTAGTGTTTAGTTTGGCATGATTTTTGCACTTTTTATGTGGTAAGTATGTTGTAGGGTTTTCTCTTGTTATTTTTTAGAAACTTGCTTTTTACTACTCAATTTCATATCCTGGAGATAAAACCAAGTATATAAAATTCATCAACTTCCACTCTAGTAAAGTATTTCATTGTAAGTCTTCATTACAATTTATTTAACAATTCTGCTGTGGAGAGACACTGGTTTGTTTCCAGGTATTTACTATAATAAACAGTTCTATACTGAAAAATTTTTTACATATTACCTGGTATACATACACCAAAATTTTCTTGAATCAAATTGCTGACCACCGATGGGTCAAAGTATCACAAGAGAAGTTAAGAAATATCTTGAGTAAATGCATATGAGAACACAACATATAAAACCTTATGAGGGGGAAGCAAACTTGGCCCAGTGGTTAGGACGTCCATCTACAACATGGGAGGTCCGCGGTTCAAACCCCAGGCCTCCTTGACCCGTGTGGAGCTGGCCCACGCGCAGTGCTGAAGTGCGCAAGGAGTGCCCTGCCACGCAGGGATGTCCCCACAAAGGGGAGCCCCACACACAAAGAGTACGCCCCGTAAGGAGAGCCGCCCAGCGCAAAAGAAGGTTCAGCCTGCCCAGGAATGGCGCCGCACACACGGACAGCTAACACAACAAGATGATGCAACAAAAAGAAACACAGATTCCCGTGCCACTGACAGCAACAGAAGCAGACAAAGAAGAACATGCAGCAAATAGACACAGAGAACAGATAACTGGGGTGGGGGGTGGGGAGAGGAGAGAAATAAAATGAATATAAAAAAAGATTAAAATGAAACTTTATGGGGAGCAGAAAAGGCAGCATTCAAGGGGAAATTTATAGCTCTAAATGCTTATATTAAAAAAGAAAGAACTCAAATCAGCAACCTTACCTCATACCTGGAAGAATGAGAAAAAGAAAAGCAAACTAAACCTAAAGTGAACAGAAGGAAGGAAATAATAAAGATTAAAGCCATGATAAATAAAAAGAATAACAGAAAAACTACAGAATCAACAAAACCAAAAATTGGTTCTTTGTAAAGATCAATAAAATTGACAAAGCTTTAATGACTAACAAAGAAAAAAGAGAAAAGACAAAAATCAGAAATGAAAGAGAGAACATTACTTCTGATCTTACAGAAATAAAAAGGATATGAGAATATTAAGCACAATTGAATACCAATAAATTAGGTAACCTAGATGAATGGACAAATTCCTAGAGACATGCAAATTACCAAAACTGAATCAAGAAGAAATAAAATATCTCAACAGAACAAAAACAAAGAAATTCAATCAGTAATCAAAAACCTTTCAAAACAGAAAAGTCCAGGACCAGAGAGCCTCACTGGTAAATTTTATAAAGCATTCAAAGGAGAATTAAAGATTATATACCAGGATGAAGTGTGATTTATCCAAGGAATTCAATGGTGGTTCCACATCAGAAAATCAATGTAATATACTACAACAATAGAATTAAGGAAAAAGAAAACACACACTTGTCTCAATTGATGAGAAAGGGTATCTAATGAAATCTAGCAACCTTTCCTTATAAAAACACTCAGAGAAGTAGGAATTGAAGGTAACTTCTCAACATAATAAAGGGCATATGTGCAAAAAAAGAGCTAATATACTCGATGATGTAAAACTGAAAGCTTTCCCCCTAAGATCAAAAGCAAAACAAAAATATCTACTATCTCCATTACTATTCAACAATGTACTGGAAGTGCCAGCCAGGGGTGTCCAAATTAGAAAGGACGAAGTTTGAAAAAAAAAAAAAAATTCCTCTTTACAGATGACATAATCCTATTTGGAGAAAACAGTGAAGAATCTACAAGAAAACCATTGACGCTAATAAATGAATTCAGCAAAATGACAGGGTACAAGGTACAAGATCAGTATACAAAGATGAGTAGTGTTTCCATACAATACTGAAAATATAAAATATCCAGAAATAAATTTAACCAAGAATGTAAAGGACTTATATATGGAAATCAACAATTCACTACTGAAAGAAATAAAGAAGACCTAAATAAATGGAAAGATACTCTGTGCTCAAGGGTTGGAAGGCTTAATATTGTTAAGAGGTCAGTACTATCCAAAGTGAAAATTTAATGCAATCCCAATGAAAATCCCAACAGCCTTCTTCACAGAAAGGAAATGCTAATCATCAAATTTATATGGAAGGGTAAGAGACCCTGAATAGCCATGACCATCTTGAAAAAGAACAAAGTTGGAGGATTCACACCTCCCAATTTCAAAACTTTTTACAAAGCTACAATAACCAAAATAGTGTGGTAGTGGCACAAGGACAGGAATATAGACCAAGAGAGGAGAAATGAGAATGCAGAAATAAACCCACATATCTTTGATTGATTTTTGACAAGGGTGCCAAGTTTCTCTCAAAGGGGAAAGAATAGTCTTGTCAAAAAATGGTGTTGGGAGTACTGGATATCCATAGGCAAAGGTGTGAAAGCAGATCCCTACCTCATATCATATATAAGTATTAACTCAAAATGTATCAATAACCTAAATATAAGAGCTAAACTTTAAAATTCTTAGAAGAAAACATAGGGAAATATCTTCAAGACCTTGTATTGGACAATGAATTCTTAGAATTTACACTGAAAGCATGGGCAATAAAAGAAAAATAAGTAAACTGGACATCGAAATTAAAAACTTTTGTGCAAAGGACATTATCCAGAAAGTAAAAAGACAACCAAGTGGGAAAAAAATATTTGGTAATGATATATCTGATAAGAGTTTAATATGCAGAATAGATAAAGAACTCCTCCAACTCAAAAACAAAAGGACAATCTCATTTAAAAATGGGTAAAGTACTTGAATAGACATTTCTCCAAGAAAATACACTAAAGACCAATAAGCACATGAAAAGATGCTCAACATTATAAGCTATTAGGGAAATGCAAATCAAAACCACACCTACTAGGAGAGCTGTTCTTTATTTTAAAACAGAAAATAACAATTGCTGACAAAGATCCAGTAATACTGGTAGAAATGTAAAATGGTACAGTGACTTTGGAAAATGGTTTGGTGAGTCCTCAAAAAGTTAAACAAAGAACAAACATATTATCCAATAATACCACTTCTAGGGATATATCTAAAAGAACTGAAAGTAGGGACTCAGATATTGTACACCAATGTTCACAGAAGCATTATTTACAATAGTCAAAGGTGGCAGCAATCCAAATGTTCATTAACAGATGAATAGATACACAAAATGTAGTATATGCATACAATGAAATATTATTCAGCCATAAAAGGAATAAAATTCTGATATATGTTGTAACAAGGATGAACCTTGAAGGAAGACATTATGTTGAATGAAATAAATAAGACACAGAGGGACAGATAATGTATGATTCTACTAATATGAAATAACTGAATATGCAAATTTATAGCAATAGAAAGTAGATTACAGGTTACCAGGGGTGCTGGTGGGGATGGGGATTGGGAGTTAATGCATAATGGGCACAGAATTTCTGTTTGGTTTGATGTGAAAGTTCTGGTAATGGAAGGTGGTAAAGGCAGCAGAACACTGTGAAAGTGATTAATTCCCAAGATTGAATACTTGGAAATGGTGGAGATGGGAAATTTTTAGTTGTGTATATTTTTCCACAATTAAAAAAAAAAAAGGAGAAAAATTGCTGGGTCACATAGTAGGTACAGCTTCAAGTTCACTGGATAATGCCAAAATATTTTCCAAATAGTCATACTAAATTTGCATGGATGCAAGCAATGTGCAAGTGTTCCATCTTTGCCATTATCTCACGTCATCACACTTCTACATTTTGCCCTTCTAATAGAAATTGGGATAAATGGTCTTCAAAGACAACCACTCCTAATTCCTTCCTACTTGTACAACTAAAGGTAGTAGCCATTTACCTTCCTCTTGAACCTGGCCTAGCCTGGGATGTGCTTTGGCCAGCATAATACAGCTCAAGTATCACCATGCCTTTTCAGGTCCTAGACTTTAGGAGGACTGGCAAGTTCTACTACCTCAGTTTTGGAAGCCAGTCACTATGTGAAAAGTCCACCCACCCTGAGTCAACCAGGCTGTATGGAGGTCCACACCAGCCACATGGAGAGGCTGTGCAGAGACAGAAACGCCTGATGATAATGCGGTCCTCTTGTCTTCTTGTTCCTGTTCTGAAAGTCAAAAATTTGATGTTTGCTTTAGTGTTTTATAGATACTCTTTGGAGCTTTAGAAAGTTCATTTCATGCCAGCTTTACTGAGTGTTTTCATTAATGCATATTTAATATCATCAAACATTTTTCTAAGCCTCATGATTTAGCATGATTTTTTCACCTTTAATATATTACTGTGATAAATTAATGGATTTTTAAAATATTAATCTCCCCTTGCAGTACAATGAAAAAAATCCCACCTGGTAGTGATGTATTTTATTTGTATATGTTGCTGAAGTCAGCTTGCTAATAATTTGATAGAATTTTTGACCTATGTTTATGAATAAGATTGGTTTATAATAGTCTTATATTTTACTGTCATTTTCAGAATTTAGTATCAATTTAGCCTCCCAAATGAATTAGGGTATGTTTCTTCTTTTTCTGTATTCTAATATGGTTTTGTGAAAGATTGGAATTTTTTTCAATTAATGTCCCTTAGAAAATACCAACAAAATCATCTGGACTTAGTATTTTTCTTTTTTCAAAGTCATTATTAACTAAATCCATTTTTAATGGTTTAGGGACTAGTCATGCTTCTAATTTTTTGAGTCAGTTTTAAAAATTTTTATATTTTTAAGGATTTTTCATTTCACCTAAATTTTCACGTTTATTATTAGGAAACTGTTGTTTATCTTTTTTTATATATGGTACCTATGATTATGTCTTTGTTTCCATTCCTAATATTCTTTAATTGTCCTCTCTTTTTCTTGATGAGTCTCAGCAGAGGTAAGTCAAGTTAAATAATATATTCAAAGGTGGCGGACTTGGCCCAGTGGTTAGAGCGTCCGTCTACCACAGGGAAGGTCCAAGGTTCAAACCCCAGACCTCCTTGACCCATGCGGAGCTGGCCCGTGTGCAGTGCTGATGCGCACGAGGAGTGCCCTGCCTCGCAGGGGTGCCTCCCGCGTAGGAAAGCCCCACGTGCAATGAGTGCGCCCCATAAGGAGAGCTGCCCAGAGGGAAAGAAAGTGCAGCCTGCCCAGGAATGGCAGTGCACACACTGAGAGCTGACACAACAAGATGACGCAACAAAAAGAAACACAGATTCCTGTGCTGCTGACAATAACAGAAGTGGACAAAGAAGATGAAGCAAATAGACCAGAGAACAGACAACCGGGGTAGGAGGAAGGGGAGAGAAATAAATAAATAAACAAATCTTTAAATATATATATATATATTTTTCAAAGAGCCAATTTGGCTTTGTTGATCATCCTATTACATTTTTTAATTTTACATTAATTTGTGTTCTGAATTTTTTATTATTTCCTTCCTTCTACTTTCTTTGGAATAATTCTATTTTATTTTCTTAACTTTTTAAACTGGCTGCTTAACTCACTAATTTTCAGCCTTTTTCCTTTTCTCATATAAGCATTCAAAATATAAATTTCCCTATAAGCATCCTTTTAACTCTATCCTCCTATTTCAATATGTAGTTATTGACATAATTGTTTAGTCCTATTTTTTAAGATTTATTTTTTATTTATTTCTCTCCCCTTCCCTTCTTCCCCTCCCCCCCACTCCCCCACCCCCAGTTGTCTGCTCTCTGTGTCTATTTGCTGTTGTGTTATTCTGGGCCCGCTTGTATTCTTGTCAGCGGCACCAGGAATCTGTGTCTCATTTTGTTGTGTCATCTTGCTGTGTCAGCTCTCCATGTGCAGTGCCACTCCTGGGCAGGCTGTATTTTTTTCGCACTGGACGGCTCTCCTTATGGGGCGCACTCCCTGCACGTGGGGTTCCCCTACGCAGGGGACACCTCTGCGTGGCACGGCACTCCTTGCGCACGGCAGCACTGCGCATGGCCAGCTCATCACACAGGTCAGGAGGCCCTAGGTATTTGAACCTTGGACCTCCCATGTGGTAGGCGGATGCCCTATCCATTGGGCCAAATCCACTTCCCCTAAGTATTTTTTAATCCCCATTATTGTTTCTTCTTTGACCTGTGAAAAATTTAGAAGTATGTTTTGCAATTTCTAAATACGTGTTTTTTTTCTGCCTATCTTTGTATTTACTTGTTGTTATTGTTTCTCTTGCATTGTGGATAGAGAACATGGTCTGTTTGATACCAATCACTTGAAATTTGATGTGTCTAGCTTTATGACACACTATGTGGTCAGTTATCAAAACGTCCTTTGGATACTATGTGCTTGAAAAATATATATACCCAACTATTATTGGGCACAATATTCTATATATGTGCATTCGATAACATACACTATTAATGGGGTTATTTAAATCTACTATATTCTGATTTTTAATGTGTTTCATCTGTTGATTACTTAATGTATATAAAATCATCCACTATCATAGTTAAATAACCTCTCCTTATAATTATGCCAACTATTTAACTCTAAAAAAATTTTTTTTGCCTTAAAGTATGCAATAGCTTCTTATGGCATGTGCCTAGTGTGTCTTCTACTTTCGAGCTACCTTTAACCTTATATTGTAGCTATCTTCTGGAAATAGCATATACCCAGATCCTATTATCCTGCCTGACAAAATTAAATGGAATATTTATCATTATAGATATATGGGATTTCATTTCAACCAACTTATCATGTGCTTTCTATTTGTATTAACATTCTGTTGGTTTTTTTCCTTCCTGCCTTGCTTGGAATGACAATTCTGTTTCATTCTATTTTTTTGACTATGCTCATTTAAAAGTTGTTATACTTCTAGTTTTTTATATTTATTTACTTTATTTCCTATCTTTAGGCTGTTATTCTAGAAATCATAACATGCTTATATTTTTAACTTATCTAAGTGTAAAGTCAATGTATATGTTTATCTTCTTTCCAAATAATATAAGGACCTTGGGACAAGTCCAGTCACCACCCTCTTGACATACACATTATTGTTACCATGTATTTTAGTTCTGTCCTGTTTTAACTCAGACATCATCATTTCTTATACTCCATGTTTGTTGAGATTTACCCACATATTTATCACCAACTTGTTTCATTTTTCATTCTAGAATTTCAAAAATTCCTTCAGGAATCTCCTTTTACCTGGAATACATTTTTAAAAATTTCCTTCAGTGGGGTTTTATGGGTGACAAACTCAAATTTTCTTTAAAAATATCTGTTTTATTCTATTTTCTTGAAAGCTGCTAAGTATTAAAAGTAGTTTTCTAGATTAAGAGATACTTTCTCTCAGCATATTGAGGATAATATTCTACCACCTTCTAACTACCATTATTGCTATTTGAAAGTCAGCTATTATTGCAAATTCATTTGCTTAAAAGCAATGGGTCTTTTTTTCCTTCAGCTGCTTTTTGAAATGTAATTTACATACCATTCTATTCACCCATTCAGAGTATACAATTTATGGTTTTTAGCATAATCAAAAAATTGTGCACCCATCAACATAATCTAATTTTAGAACATTTTCTTCATCTCAAAAAGAAACCTTGTAACCATTAGCAGTCAACTGCCCATCTTCCCACCCGCAAACCCTAGCAACCAATAGTCTACTTTCTTTTCTTTCCTTTTTTTTAAGATTTATTTATTTCTCTCCCCTTCCCCCCACCCCCACTCCTGCCCCAGTTGTCTGTTCTCTGTGTTAAATTGCTGTGTAGTCTTCTGTGTCCACTTCTAATCAGTGGCACCGGGATTCTGAGTCTCTTTTTTGTTGCGTCATCTTGCTGCATCAGCTCTTCATGTGTGTAGCTCCACTCCTGGGCAGGCTGAATTTACTTTCCCACTGGGCAGCTCTCTTTATGGGGCACACTCCTTGCGCATGGGCTCCGCTATGCGGGGGACAGCCCTACGTGGCACAGCATCCCTTGTGTGCATTAGTACTACACATAGGCTTGCTCCACACGGGTCAAGGAGGCCCTGGGTTTGAATTATGGACCTCCCATGTGGTAGGCAGATGCTCTATCCATTGACCCAAGTCTAATTTCTGTCTCTATGGATTGGCCTATTTTGAACATATCATATAAATGGAATCACATAATATATGTACTTTGTGAATGGTCTCTTTCACTTAGCATAATGATTTCAAGGTTCAACCTTGTTGTAGCATGTATCAGTACTTCGTTCCTTTCTATTGCTAAATAATAATCCACTGTATGTATATACCATATTTTGTTCATCTATTTACCAGATGATGGACATTTTGGTTATTTCCAGGTTTGGGGTATTATGAATAGTCCTGTTAAGAACATTCATATTCAAGTCTTTATGGAAACGAATGTTTTAATTTTCTTAGACATATACCTAGGGGTAAAATTGCTGGGCTATATGGTAACTCTACATTTAGCATTTGGGGGAACTTCTAAACTGATTTCCAGAGCACTGAGCCATTTTACATTCCCATTAGCAAGGTATGAGAGCTTCAATTTCTCCACATTCTTGTCAACACTTGTTACTATCTGTCTTTTAAATTACAGTCATTCTGTTTGGTGTGAAGCAATACTTTATTGTGATTTTGATTATTTGCATTTCCCTAATGACTAATATAATGAGTATCATTTCATATATTTATTAGCTACTTACATATCTTCTTTGGGGACATGTTCTAGCTGCTTTTCAAGACTTTTTGCTTGCCTCCGAAATTATGTGGTTTTACTTTGATTCTACTGGATAGATGTTCTTTATTTACCCTTTTTGTGGTACTATGGGCTTCCTGAATTTCTGGATTGGTACCTATCATCAGTCTGGAAAATGCTCAGCCTTCATCTCTTCAAATATGACTTCTTAACAGTGACATGGCCCCCACTCCAGTTCTCTTTCCCTTTGGAAGTCTGATTATATTTGTGTTAGATCTTCTTATTCTATCTTCCATTTATCTCCTTTTTCATATTTTCCATCTTTACATCTGTTAATTAATTTCTTCTCCTGTTTTCTAGCTTATTAAATTTCTCTTCAGCTCTTATCACTCTGCTATTATATCTATCCCCTGAGCTTTTAAATTTTAATTGGTTGTCTTTTAAATCTGCTTGATAATTTTACAGTCTCTTACTCTTTAATCATATTTTCAGTGCCTTGTTTCATTTATTTAAGTATAATAAACAATTTATTTCATATTCTGTCTTATAACTCCAACTTCTGAAGTCTTTGCCTTCTGGTTCTGCTATTTTTTCTTTCTCCTGGCTACCACTTATGGTGGCTTGTTTCCTTGCATGTCTTGTGATTTTTTAAAAACTTTGTGCTCATATTTTCTGTAACTTTATCTGGAGGAATACTTTGAGACCTGGGTTAAACATTTGTTTCTGTCAACACCCGTGGGGTCTACCAACCATGAGCCCTTTAAACGACATTCTCTGCCTAAAGTTGTGGATCACCTCCCACTGCTCATCCATGTGACAGCGACCTATGGTTATGAATTCCCAAAAACAGATTTTTTACCTTTCCTGTGGCTCAATGTTTTAAAATAGGCAATCTTCCTTGAAGTCTACACATCCCTTAATCTAAGTTGAGGGAGGGCAGAAAGAGAGGGTGTATTTTTAGTTTCTTCTTAGACAAATTGTATAGTTATTTGGGCTCCCAGGTTTATGTAGTGATTCCTACTAGACTCATCTTAGGCAACCCCAGGATTCTGTCTCTTTCTCCATTATCCCCATGACAGTGAAAATTAAAGTTCAAAATTACCTGTCTGTCTGACAAATGCCAACATGAAGAAAGAACCAGTGCTCTGCTTATCACTCAAGCTCCCTGCTTTGACTTAGTTTTTGACTCTTTAGAAGTCTTTCTAACCTCACAGCTCATAAGTCCATTTTAAAATATCTGTTTTAAAAATATATTTCATCCAGCAATTTCGGTTGTTTTCAGAAACAAAAACCGACACAGACAAGAGCAGCACAACTGACAATGAGAGCTTAACATGAACAGACCAGGATTCTTTAAAAAAAAAAAAAAGAACTGTGACTCCCAGCTTTAGAAGGGTTTAAATTGCAAAACTTGCTAGAAAGTTTGGTGTGGAAGGAAATCTCATCTACAGGGAGAAAAAAGACTGCATCAAAGGATAAGTAAGTTTCATCTTGCTCGTGAACTTGAAAGAATTGGTAGTGGCTGGCCAAAAGGTGGTCTTGAGAAGGATTTCTATCATGCTTAGAGGTTCACTGGGAAAGAATTGCGACTGATTATCAATGTCTGCCCTGAGTATGTATGAGCAAGTGGTGGCTCAACTCAAGTATGTGAAACCTTAAGGAAAACATGTTCTCTTTGTAATTTAATGACTCATGATTGAGTCTATGGCTTTTTCTACCTTGAACAAAATGAAGAGGTGCTCTCTTTCTCCCTCTCATTCACAAAAGAAAATGGACATAAATACTAAGAGTGTAACTACAATGTAAACCACTATCCACATGGTGCAGCAGCGCTCCAAAACGTATTCACCAAATGTAACGAATGTCCCACGATGATGAAGGAGGTTGTTGATGTGGGAGGAGTGGGGTGAGGGGGGTGGGGGGTATATGGGGACCTCATATTTTTTTAATGTAACATTAAAAAAAAAAAAAGAGAGGAAAAATAATAAAAAATAAAATAAATACAAAGAGAGAAAATCAAGATTTGGATTGCCTAAAATGATAAAATAAATTAAAATCTGTTGTGATCAGCATGCTCAGCACTCTTCTCAAGGGGTATGGCCCCCAAATCACATCCAGTTACAGCTGACAGCACAGTATATAGTTGATTCCACATATGAAATTGATTCATCTAAAATTAAAGCTAAAAAAATTTTAACTCCACATGCCTAAGCAAAGATGATGTTTATAGTGAAAAAAATCAATTGTTCTAACTTCCACAAATACTATAGTAGAAAAGAGGGTAGGAGTGGGGTTACTGAGAGAAGAATTTGAACAAAATTAATTTGGTCAATGGGATGATGTTTAATAGAAAGTCTACCTATACCTACTTCAGTCAAGAAAAATTGATAATAATAAAACTATTTTAGTCTGCCTTTTCTGTTAGACAATGACTTTAAATAACATTCAAGCTATCACCGCCATAAGGTACATTTCCAATAAATATTTTATGCAGACAATAATAGAAAAGGCTTTTTCTAAGGGGAATATACTTACAGGGTAAAAATTCATATTCTTCCATAAAAACATGACTTTTGCTTCTTTTACAGCCATAAACTCAATAAAAATGGAAAGCGATGCAATCAAATATACATGAGATCTGGGCCCAGGGAAGGTCTGTCTCTGAGATGGCAAAGAGAAAAGCCAATCGAAATTACATCACATACTTTATATGAAGTCCATGTGGACATCGGGAACACTTCATCTCGTCTGAAAGTTCTTCCTCCACTACATCTATGACACAACCAACACCCTGATAAAAACACCCTGCCAAGGAAAACAGCTTCTTTTCACTGTTGATGTGGCACTCATGTCTAGAAAGCGATATGCTTATTATCATACAGTTTGGATTGTGAGGCTTGCAATCCAGCAGAGGTTAATAAGGAAATATGTTATAAATTCAGAATAAAGGGGGAGATCTAAGACAACTGAGTGGTGTCTTCGGCAAACATTGAAAACACAGGGAGCAGCTAATAAAGAAGTCCAGGGATCAGTAGATGAAAAATGTGTTAAACTAGGAACAAAGCCTCATCCAGAACAAAGGAAGCCACCATTCTTTGCTTACCAGAAAAGCAATTATTTATTTGGTGCATTCTATTCTGATCTCCTGAAAGTAACCCTGTTTTCCATGGCCACTTAGATTCAACTCTGTCAGGTTTTCCTCCTTAGGGTGGGAATTGTAATTTCAAACATGGGAGAGGTGCACAGCGCAGGAAGGCTCCCAGAGTCTTGGTTTTCAGGGACAATGTCCATGTGCCAAAGAGCTTGTGGGACACAAGGGGGTCCATCCTGGCTGGTATTCTCACCATTGGACAGGCAGAGATTTTGAACTCTGCATTTCTACTTTGCAGATTGCCTTCTACCTTCCGCAAAATAGCATAGCATGTTTTTTTTTTTTTTTTTATGACCTGTTTATAAAAGCAACCTAATTCTTCACTGTTACTTGATTTAATTACAGAACTTTCAAGAGGTACTATCATCTGCTCAGGGCCAAAATGGAGGTGCATGTCCTTTCATGCAGCTGTTCAAAATACTTTATTTCTCTCTAACCTGCCAGCTTTCTTCATTTTAATAATCAATACAAATAGCACTCCCTTTTACTACCAGAAAGTTGTTTCTACATCAAATTTTCAGCAAAATCTTTAAAATTATCTATTTCAAGATACATCTAGGGAAGTGGATGTGGCGCAACTGACTGAGGTTCTGCCTACCACATGGCAAGTTCCAGGTTCAATTCCTGATGCCTCCTAAAGAAGATGAGCCAGACAGTGAGCTGACATGATGGGCAGGCGTGGCGAGCTGATACAACAAGATGATGCAACAAGAGACACAGGAGGAAAACATAATAAGAGACACAGCAAAGCAGGGAGCAGAGGTCCTCAAGCAATTAGGCGCCTCCCTCCCATGTGGGAGGTCCTGGGTTCGGTTCCTGATGCCTCCTAAAAAGAAGACCAGGCACAACAAACAGACACAGCAAATGCAAACAATGAGCAGGTGGGGAGAAACAAACAAATAAATAAAATCTTTAAAAAATAAAATAAATTTTAAAAGATACATCCAAATCTAAAAATGATATATACAAGCTTGTTTATATGTATAAGAATTCTTATTAGCTGTCATTCTTATATATTTGGAAAAAATCATTACATTTTGAGACCGAGATTGAGATCATTCCCTGCCACTGAAGAAGAATCAAACTGTGGGTCAGTTTTATCAGGAATAGGTGATAAAAGTAAATTGCAACTAAATAATATCTCAAAAATATAAACAAATGAGAATGTGGATGGAAGATCAATTTAAAGATCTTTTTTTTTTTTCAGGAATACTTTGCATTTTCCAAATCTTGCCATATATTTTTAAAACACTACACTTCCAGAAAATCATGATAGTGCACATTTTAAGTCTTCTATTAAAAAAACACTCAGGTCAATGAATACCTCCAAGCTTGACCTTTGTGAACAGTGGGCGCTGAGAGGTTATCTGTCCAAAAGGTTCCTGGCCACATTTTTAGTCCAGGGACATATTTGAAGTTTTTTACATATTCATTAAAATGGCAAGAAGAAATAACACTATTTAGCTGCAATTTCAGGTGTGTTCCCAAAGAGTTCTACATTACCCTTATGTAACATTTCCTAAGAATTTCTGAATCTCTGAGTCTCTCTGGAAACCATTGCAACAATAGTTTCTCTGCTCAACTGTCCCTGCATTTTCTAATCCAGCATTTTCTGCTACCTGGGGTCCAGAGTCATTTTATGATCCATTTCTGTCAATGCCTCAGTAAACCCAATGAGTTTAACAATTACTTTTTCATTTCCACATAAGTTTCAGAACCTCTAGATTTTTGCATTTAGAATCTAAGTTTTCTTTTCTTTTTCAGAAAACCAGTTATTTCACATAGATTTGCAGTTCTTCCTGCGTCCTCATCTGCGTGGAATGGGGAACTAAAGTTTATTTTTACTTATCATTCCACGTGTATTAAAACAGTGATTTGAGTTTGCATGTTTACCAGACCTATCACTGCCAGTTGCCAATATGTTTACTTCAACAAAAACACTAACTCTAACCTAAACATCTTATATTACTCTAGCTAGAAGTGAGCTCTATGAGTCCCATTAAATCTTTATTAATAAACTTATATTTTTATTTGAATTTGATTAAATCTTAATAATTTTAAAAAATATGTGAATATCAACAAAAGTATTTACTTATCTCAAGAATATTTTTCCAATAATACGTCAATATCTTCATTGTAGAAAACCTAGAAAATGCATTGTAAAAAGTGCATTGCAGAAAAATTATGCTATATCTTCAATGTAGTAAAATTAGAAAATACTGATAACAAGATGAGTAAATTTTCACAATCTCATTACAAAAACAAATACTTCATGCTTCAAAAAAACACTAAAAAATATTTTTCTCCAAAGAAACCCCATCAAGTTAATAAAAAAAACTAAGAAAAGCATTAAGAGGTGAGATATGCTTGGTACTTTTAAAACTATATATTTCAGGTCTGGACCTTTATCTGTTGACTCCTGTCATTAAATCTGAGGGAATTAACATTGTTAAATTTACTTCCACCTCTTATGCCCTACATTCCAATTTTTATCAGTTATATTGCTATTGTCACTGTGTGTCATTCTGTTTCATAACTGCAATTTCTATATTAGTTTTATGGACAAAGGATTTAGTCATCCCAAACAGAAACTCTTTTCCCATTAAGCAAAAACTTCCTCATTCCTCTCTTCTTCAGCCACTGTTAACCTCTAATCTACTTTCTCTGTAAATTTGTTCACTCTAGATATTTCACATAGGTGGAATAAGACAGTATTTGTCCTTTGATATCTGGCTTATTTCACTCAACATAATGCTTTCAAGGTTCATCTAAATAGCATATATAAGAACTTCATTCCTTTTGATGGCTGAATAATATTGCATTGTGCTGATATACCACATTTTGTCTAATCATTAATCTGTTGATAGTAACATTGGTTGTTTCCAACTTTGGACTATTGTGAATAATATACTATGAAAACTGGTGTACAAGTATCTGAGTCCCTATTTTCAAGTCTTTGGGGTATATACCTAAGAGTGTAATTGGTAAGATGGTAAATCTATGTTAACTCTTTGAGAAACCAACTGTATTAGCCAAAGGGGTACTAATGCAAAATACCAAAAATCTGTCGGCTTTTATAAAAGGATATTTATTTGGGATAGAAGCTTATAGTTACCAGCCATAAAGTGTAAGTTACTTCCCTCACCAAAGTCTGTTGCCATGTATTGGATAGCCACCAATGTCTGCAAGGGTGCAGCCTCCCTCTCGCTCTTAAGGCTCTGTGGTCTCAGCTTCCAGTATTAGCTGTAGGCTGGGATAAATCTTCTCTCTCTCCTGGGGCTAATATCTCTCCAGGCTAAGCTGCTCTGCTCTCTCCACACAGCCAGCTGTAAACTATCCAGGCAAAAGGCTTGTTTCTCTTCCTGGGGCCTTTACCATGTCTAATGGAGCCTTCTCTCTTTCCCCATGTATCTACTTCTCTGTGTATTTACTTCCTGGGGCTCCAACATTAAAACTCCAATCTCCCTTCTCTGTAGCGCAGTTTTTCTGTGAGTCCCCACCCACCAAGGGGGCAGGCAATCAACATCCTACTGATGTGGCTCAATCAAAGCCTTAATTATTATTTAATTAAGTAAAAGTGAAACCTCTGAATCCAATATAATCTAATATGCCCAGAGGAAAAGACTAGTTTACAAACATAATCCAATATCTATTTTTGGAATTCATAAACAATATCAAATTGCTATACCAACAATATCCTTTTTTTTCTTTAATAATAGCCATCTAGTGAATGTGGTGAAGTGGTATCATTGTGGAGTTTTATTGTTTTCTTTCCTTTTTATTTTTTTATTTTAAGGAGGTACCAAGGATTGAACCTGGGATCTCGTACATGAGAAACAGGCACTCAACCACGGGGATACACCAGCTCCCCTTCACTGCAGTTTTCATTTGCATCTCCCTAATGATTAATGATGCCTAGCATCTTTTCATATGCTTCTTTGTAAGTCTTTGGAGAAATGACTATTCAAGTACTTTGCCCATTTTTATTTGGGTTGTTTATTACTGCGTTGTAGGAGTTCTTAATATATTTTTGGTATTAAACCCTTATCAAATATGTGGTTATCTAATATTTTCTCCCATTCTGTAGGTTGTGTTTTGACTTTCTTGATAATGTCCTTTGATACACAAAAGTTTTTAAAATTTTAACCTAAGTCCAATTTTTAAAAGTTTGTCCCTTTGGTGTCATATCTAAAAATCCACTGCCAAATCCAAGGTCATAATGATTTTCCCCTATTTTTTTTAATAAGAATCATGGTTTTAGCTCTTATAGGTCAGTGACCCATACTGTGTGAATTTTTGCATATGGTATGAAGTATGGTATGATTTTCCCCTATTTTTTTTTTAAGAATCATGGTTTTAGCTCTTATAGGTCAGTGACCTATACTGTGTGAATTTTTGCATATGGTATGAAGTAGGGGCCATCACATCATAAGGGTAGCTATATTTTAGTACATTTCTTACTTTCCCAAGTGGTCATCACTGTTGAAGTGGGAGTACTTTGAATGTGCATTACTTTTAGTGCCCCTCAGTAGCTAGCTTAGTGACATGTGCTAAATGTAGAATTTAGAAGGATTTACAGGCTTTAGTGCTGCACTTCTCAAAATTCACCACTGAAAGCTTTTTCCACATAATTTTTCATAACTAGAGAGTTCAAGAGACCCCAGGACAACAATGAACAATTGCACAGTTGAAGTGTGCAACCCAATTATCCCTGCATATCTGTGTTGATGCTGATGAGCAATATATTCATATAAACTTTGTAGAAAAGTTTTCCAAATAGGCTACAATGAACCATATACTATATTAGGGATTTTCAAGGATATCAACCTAACAACTAACAATTTCCATAATAAATGATTCACCCAACTGGAGCCAATTCATCAAGCCTAAGGTCACAAAATACAAAAGACATAAACTTCAAGGCCTAGATATGTAGCAGCAGCTATGTCTTTTTTTTTTTTTTTTTAAGAAGCTTTAGATTACATCAGCTAGGTCTTAATAGACCTGCTCAACCATTCCCAGGCTCAAAGGAGAAGAACTAAGAAAAATAATTATTTAAAGCAATGAAATGAAGTATGGGCAATAAATGTTATAATTTGCTCCAATAAGAACAATCCTTCTAATGGAGAAAACATAAAAACTAACTCTTACTAGTACTTTTTAGCTGCTTTTTGTCAGCCTCTAAGGGATATCTGCATGATATTATAGGAACTCATCTTTATTTGTATTTCTTAGAAATCCATCTTTCCCTATCAAATTAAATATATCATCTATATTTAGTTATAATTTTTCAATAATACTGAGTATAGTTATTAGCTACCTTTTTGAGCCAGGTACTTTAATTATATTACTACATTTAATCCTTTGAACCACCCTCGAAAGTTGGTGGTGGTGTGCCCGTTTTACAGAAGGGAAACTGCAATTGAGTAAAGTAAGTGAAGTAAGCCCAGAGTCCCGCCACTAGCAAAAGGCATGCCAAAGCTTCATCCTAGTTGGTTTTTTTTTTTCTTTTCTTTTTCTTTTTCTTTTTTCGAGGTATGGAGCTGGAGATTAAACCCGGGACCTCGTATGTGGGAAGTCAGCACTCAACCACTTGAGCTACATCCTCTCCCCTGCTTTAGTCTTCAGCCTGGGCTCTTTCTACCACACTCCATACCCTCCTCAAACATTCTTGGAACCTAACCACTTTTGGAACCCTTAAAAGTAACTAGCCATTAAAAGTTAAGTGTAACTCAAGGACAGATGGTCTAGCAGACAATCTTGACCCTGAGTTCATTGCTGAAGACCATATAAATGTTTTATTCAACTGGACAGAGTTCATCATGAGAGGAGGAGTTTGCAAATTTCATGGCATTTTCAGCTGTAGAAGCGGCTTGACCTATCTCCACTGTTTCATGACAGGGTAGGGGAGGTGAAGTTTAAGATAAGACAGTAAGTTGCCCAAACATATTTAGTGCACTTATTATTGTACTTGATATACTTTAGTTGTAATCGCCGAGGGGAAGGAACTGTGGAAGAGAAACTAAAGGCAAAACTGGGCAGAGAGACCCACTCTGCATTTTGTGGCAGTTGCTGAAAGGAAGGGGTTACATTTAAATCCACCGGCCTTTCTCCTTCTAACATCTCCACTGCTTGATTCACATTTTTAATTATAATCTCAATTTCTACTTACAAATGGAAAGTTGATAGAAGTAAGCACAGTTCTGCTCCCCAACAGAGAAACACACATACAAACATACATATATTAATATACAGGCAGTGAAGTAAATGGTAGATATTATAATTTCCTTTCTGGAATTTGCAAATTCTCTGCAATGCATACACTCCTATTTTACAACTGATACAAATCATAACCACTATTTAAATTGTTTTTCTCCTCACTCCCACTGCTTTCTCATAAAAGTCTGCCTTACTCTAACTCTGCTGTATTTTATGAGGCAACAAACAAGATTAAAATATAGAACAAAAACAGGGATGTTTAAGAGCAAACGGCAGAAAAAGAAAAAAGAAAACCTTTGCACAAACAATATATGGTTATTTCCATGGGCAAAATGGTTTAAGTAGAGAAAAACAGAAAAGCATTTAAAAGTCTCAAAAGACCTGATTTTGGCTATTCATGAATTTAATAACTATGCATATATAAAAATAATATTTAGATACTCAGTCCATTTGCAACCGGAACTCTCATTTTGAGAAATACAAGCCAAATTCTTTAAAACTGGCAATAGCGGTATGAATTAATGGGGCAGGTTACTATCAGAATATTTTGTAACTATTCAATAGCAACAGGTAACAATAGTAACAGTAACTACAGTAGTAATGCTCGCCACCTTCTGAATACTTTTTAGAGATCAGGTATTGGACTAAGTGCTTTAAATAAATAATTCCTTGGAATCATTAGAGCAGCTCAATGATAGAGATAATTGTCTTGTCCCTATTTCATGGATAAGGAAACAGGTTTAAGGGTGTTGAATAATTTGACCAAATGTTAGCATTGGGACTCAAAATCAGTTCTGTCTTAACCACTATGATAAAGCCAAAAAGTTGTTAACATTGAAATCAGTTAAACTGAAGGTTTGAGAGCATCACCTTTTGAGACAAACCCCTTCCAGGGATGGAGAAATTTGCAATGATAGCAACCTAAAAAATAGCTGTGTACATTAACTGAAGAGATTTGGAAGAAGCAGGACTATTAAAAACATGTAAATTTCCAGGGCAGAGGGACACCAACAGAACTCATTAGAAGAGCCTGAACCCCCAAAATAAGTAAAAATTCCAAAGGTTTTCCCCTGATTGATTTTTGTAATTTATGATTCTGCACTAAAAACATTTCTCATTCTTCTTTATTGTCCATATATTTCATGATCTCACATAAAGCAGATCATGTGGTTATTTGGAAAAATATGCAAAGAAAGTAACGTAACTTTCCGGTCAGACTAAGAGTATAAAAGTTTATAACTCTGGACTGTACCTTGGTCTTCATGAACTTGGAGTGACTTTTGTAAACCTCTATTTGTTTGATCTCTTCCTCACGGTCTTCAGTGCTGAGCACGCCATTGGCTTTCAACATCTGGATCTCATCCTCAAGATCCCTTATGTTTCGCTCCAATGAAGCGATTTTTGTGTCCTGTTGGTTAAAAAAAAAAGGAAAGAAAAGAAAGGAGAAAATGAAAGAATATTGGTTTTTTTCCCCAGCGTCATCAAAACAGAATTGAAGTAAGTCATTTTGGTAGTAATTCCTTAACTATGATGTAGACAAATCCCTGAATACAGAATAACTTGTTTTTTCACTTTTGAGGGTCATTTGTGAGATTTCTTTAAGCTGCTTATAAAGATCATGTATCAATATAATACAGAGAGTTTCCTCGATATGTGTGTCTAATAGCTGGGAATGATAAAATTAATCTCAAATTCAAAAAGAAAGGGAAGAGAAAAAGAAAAAGAAAGGAAAGACTTTTGCAGTTTGAGATCTAGTCTACCAGTGTATATTTTTAAGTCCACTTGTAAATATAAAATTATTTGTTCATGTGTATATTCTATGGCTTATTGTATAAGGTATGCTTGGAATTTGACCCTGGAAGAGAAGTAACTTCAAATCTCTAATGTAGAAATAGATTCTCATCTAAAATACAGAAAGACTGAAATTAAATAACTGAATCTTGTTTTGGTATGATTAAATATCCTAAATATTGAAAATATATAGCAACTGAAAATAATATATCACAACGTCATGATTTTTGTGCCAAGCAGTCAGGTTCCCATGTGACAAAAATCATGACTACCTTACAGGACATTTTTAACCTATTTATTTACTGAGCCAAAAAACACCAGAAATATTACACATAAATATGACATCAATTGAGAAAAAGCAGTCATAGAATGTTTACAAGAAATGAAGAAAAAGTGACAAGCTTTATACACAGGATAGAACAAAATAAGAAATTATGCATTAGAATGCAGAGAAGAGAGGGCTCTCACAAGGAAAGCAAATAAAAACCATTTCCCCAACCTCAGATATTGGACTCAAACCAATCTTTGGCATGAAATATGTTGAAAATGCAACTTTAAGTTTTCTCACTGTCTCTATCTACCTGTCATTTTATTGCACAGATTCAAAGAGCTTGTATTATGTTTGTAATTGAATATTAATGAAAAATAAGTCACCAATTCATTTTTTTAAACCAATTCATGTTTAGAATCTAAAAGACTAAGAATTTCAAAAGTAAAAACAATAAATGAGCTATTGTATTTATAACTAACCCATAAAAATCTTTGCAACAAATATGTCCCTTCTATATTATATACCCATAGACGTATTTCATATAGCAATATAACAATAATTATTATCATTGATCCAGTCATCATCATCAAGATGGAGAACAACTAAAGCCAGCAGCAAAACTATTTATTGAGCTCCAATATGTGACAAAAATCAGTGCTGTAGACACTTTCATTAATTCTCAAGAAAGCCTTGAGAAGACAGATTCTGAAATTTTCAAGATTATTATGAAATGCTACATTCTCCAGTATTTCATTTTCTTTTTAGAAATAATACCTACAGTATTTCCCCATTAGAAAAGCAATATTCTTTAAATTCAAAGAAGTGGAAAAACTTGCATCAAATCCTGCCACCTAGAGATAACCATCGTTAATATTTTTATGTCTATCCTACCATCTTTTCCCATCTAGATATAATTTCTGCCGGTTTGAGAGAAGGGAGTCATCCTTATCCACTCACTTGAGCCCTGAGCTATTAGAATTCTGTAGAGGAAAAAAAACAAACAAGCAATAATGAAAATTACTATAGAAAAAGAACTAAAAATTACTAAGAGTATTCCTGAACAAGTCAATTCAAGTAAGCATTTTTCTCACTATAACATTATAGAAAACTTGAAAAATTATATAGTTATGATTACCACAATCACTACCCAGAGGTACCCACTATGAACCTTGTGATTTATCCCTATGAAGGCCTTGTAATTGTATTTTTTACCTTAAAACATATAAAAATATGGGTATCAATATTCTAGTCAATATAATAGTCTTCCTCTGTTTGACTTACAAATTGGCCATTGATGAGATTTACAAATATCTACGTGCAATCTTTTTTTTTAAGATTTATTATTATTTTTAAAATTTATTTCCCACCACCACCACTACCACCGTTGTCTGCTCTCTCTGTCCATTCACTGTGTGTTCTTCTGTGTCTGCTTGTATTCTCATTAGGTAGCTCTGGCAACCAATCCTGGGATCTTCCAGAGTGGGAGAGAGGCGATCGTTCTCTTGTGCCACCTCAGCAGCCTGATCTGCTGCGTCTCTTATTGTCTCTCCGCTGTGTCTCTTTTGTTGCTTCATCATGCTGCACCAGCTCTCTGCATGGGCAAGCACTCCTGTGCCAGGCAGTACTCTGTGCAGGCCAGCACTCTGCACAGGCCAACGTTCCACGTGGGCCAGCTCGCCACACAAGCCAGCTTGCCTACACCAGGATGCTCCAGGCATCGAACCCTGCACCTCCCATATGGGAAATGGGAGCCCAACTGCTTGAGCCATACCCACTTCCCTCTAAGTGCAATCTTTTTTTTTTTTAAGATTTTTTCCTCTCCCCTCCCCTCACCCAGGGTTGTCCACTCTCTGTGTCCATTCGCTGTGTGCTGCATCAGGTCTCCGTGTGTGTGGCCCCACTCCTGGGCAGGCTGCGCTTTCTTCGCGCAAGACGGCTCTCCTTATGGGGCGCACTCCTTGCGCGTGGGGCTCCCCCACACGGGGGACACCCCTGTATGGCACGGCACTCCTTGTGCATATCAGCACTGTGTGTGGGCCAGCTCCACATGAGTCAGGAGGCCCAGGGTTTGAATCTTGGACCTCCCATGTGGTAGGCGGATGCTCTATCCATTGAGCCAAATCTTCTTCCCTCTAAGTGCAATCTTTATAGGAGTTTAACTGTAGGTCAAGTGTAAAAAGCAGTCCAACAATCCTGTTTTCCCTACATAAAATTTCACAGATTTCAGACCCAAGTCTAAAGTGACCACATTTTTAAGTATGAATGTATACATACTTATATATAGGTATATAGATACATGTGTATATACATGTGTGTGTATATGTATTAAGATATATTCTACAGCCCTCCCATCTTACACCTTAATTTTTTTAATAGTGCTTGATATAATTTCAGGTCCCAATCCTGTAGGCAAGGGGAGAAGAAACTGCTTCCTTATAGCCCTCAGCTTTCCTCTCAGTCAACTCCTTAGTCTTTAGTTAGCAATTACCACAACTGCCAATTTCTAAATAAGTTACAAAGAACTTTTCACTGAGATTCTAGAGAATTACGTACTGCTAAAGAAAGATCAGAACAGAACTGAGCTAAGATAGAAAATTCCCTTACACAGCAAAGCTTCTTGGCCTACATATATCTGCATTAAAATTTCAATAATGAAACAATATTTTGAAAATATTTTTTTGCTTTTACTAAATACCTTAAATTGACCTATACCTTTCTTTTTCCTCACAAAATTTTCATTGTTCTTTAGCTATAAGTGTTCCTAATAGAAAAGAAAGGGTGGGGAGGATTGTGAGAAGCATTTTAATAACCTTTAAGAAGGATCTGGTTTGTTTTTTTTCGGCCTTTTATTTCTGTTCTTATGTAAGAAGTCAGCGTCAAGGACAACAGGAGCCATACATGAATCATAAGCACTGAGAGAGATAGGAGAATGTGATTAGGATTCACAGAGGAGAAAGATAAAAAAATACACGATATATTAGACAGGGAAGCAGACGTGGTTCAATTGATAAAGTGTCCGCCTACCATATGGAGGGTCCAGGGTTCTATAACCAGGGCCTCCTGACCCATGTGGTAAGCTGGCCCATGCACAGTGCTGCAGCACACAAGGAGTGCCGTGCCACGCAGTGGTGTCCCCTGCGTAGGGGTGCCCCACGCGCAAGGAGTGCACCCCGCAATGAGAGCCGCCCTGCGTGAAAAAAGGGCAGCCCAGGAGTGGCGCCACACACATGGAGAGCTGATGCAGCAAGATGATGCAACAAAAAGAGATGCAGTTTCCCAGTGCCGTGTGATAATATACAAGCGGACGCAGAAGAACACACAGCAAATGGACAGAGAGAACAGATAATGGGGGGGTGGGGGGGTGGGAGAGAAATAAATAAATCTTTAAAAAAAAAAAAAGATACATTAGACAGTTTATCAGTTGTGCCCAATAAGACATAAGAACTACTGAGCCACAAAAAACAAACCAAAAAAAAAAAAAAAAGCCATAAGGAATCATAAGCATTAAAATCAAAGGCAAACAAAATGACTGCCACGTTCACAGCTGCTCAAGACTGCCCCAATTCAAGGAATTCAAGAAGAAGAAAGTTTATCTGTTGCTTTTACAAAATTTCCAAAACTGAGATATATGACTGAAAACATATTCAAGGAGAGCTGTAGAAGGAAACTACCCCATCAGGCTTGATATGGTACAATAAACTATACAGAAGCTATCTTTCAGAATATATACTAAATTCATTGGCTCAGTAACTTCAAGCACTGCTCTAGAATAGAGAGAAAGAAACAAGTGAGACATATGTTGCAACATCCTGAAAAGTAGAGTTTTAGAAGGTAGGGAAATATTTCACTTTCCAATTTCCAAAATTTTCTTCATCTGTACATCTCTATATGTTATTTCTAAATTATATTTTCAAATAATTTATATAGTGGTTTTCAAACACACATTTCATTATGTTTCACAAATAAGCAAGCTCCAGAAGCACATAATTGTGGACCTTCCTTAGAGATGGGGAAACTGAAAGACAACAGAGTAGCTTTTTCCAAAATCCATGGAACCCAAATGCTCCATTAAAAGGGGACCCCAGGGCCAAATAAGTTTGAGAAACACTAATAGGGGATTTCCCTATGTACATTAGTACTAATAGCTCTGGGATGTCCTTTGGCAAAGCATTTTATTTAATTTTATTTAGCTCAGTGTTATTCCCTCTAGAATTCAATTATCGAAAACATTTTTTAGACAGACTTTAGTGATCTCATTAAGCTCAGGGTTACATTACTAAAGTGAACAATCAATACAGTGATCTTAATTCTTCAAGGAAAAACTTGCCATGATTATCCCAATTTCAAGTAATTGGGGGCCTAAATATATAGACCACCGTATTAGCTTATGTCAGGCTCTTGTTTACCAAGAGCTTGCTCTGACCCTGGCACTTAAGACTGCAGCAGTGAACCCAACAGACACGGTCTCCATATCCCCAAAGTCAACCACCTCCTGTTGCAGGTGATATTTTTTCAAATGTCTTGAGTTGGGACATCTTTGCTTTTATACTATATTTTGTGGGGAAACAAGTTTTAGGGGAAAAAAAAACACAGCCAGCTAAAATGCTTTTCCTTCATTTTAAACATAAATTGTAGATCATAATTCCTATTTAAAGATTCACACCCAAGACTTCATCTATCATCCAAAAGATGCAAATAAGGTGCTTAATGGGCAACTAATAAATAAACCAGGGAAACTGAACCCCTAGCAGCCATTTACCACTTGGCAGACCCCATTGGTTCTTAAAGGAATCATGAATATAAGCACTACTAGACCATGAGTGCAGCAATTACAGCAAGGAAGATGAAACTGGAATGGTAGGTCTCAAGTAAGTTTACTGTATTTCATCTTAACTTTTAAAAAAATCTCTGTATTCTTCCAGGACATGACTGCTATAGATTGATAGTTTATTTAGCCACAGGAAGTCCTCTCATCCATTCATGCATGCAGTCATTCAACAAATTGATATTGGGCTCTTCTTGGGGACAAGTCATTTTGCTAAGCAGTGGGACACCAGGGAGAAGTCAAGATTCATCAGCATCCATGGAGTAGAGTCTAGATCCTTGCTACTCAACACGTAGTTCACAGACCAGCAGCACCTGCATCACCTCAGAGCTGTTTAGAAATACAGGCTCTCCAGTCCCCCCCAGAACTGCTGACTCTGAATCTGTATTTTCATAAGGCCCCCAGGTGACTTGTGTGTTCTAAATGACTGCAGGTGTCCAGCAGGTAGCAAGAAAAGACTAACTGATGCAGAAGAGACCAGGGCAACTTCGCTGGCCACACACATGCAGAAAAACATGAGCCTACATTCAAAAGATATCCAAATTGGTGTAACAGTACAGAAACACTTGGAGCAACTTTTTGGAGCTTCTTTTCTGGCCAGGATGCCACTGTTACCATTTTTGTGTTTGTCAAACATTATGTTCCCTTGAAACAGCAAGAAACAGATTTCAATTCCTCTCTAGGAATTGTGAACACTGTGAAATGGTGTGTGGGTGGAACATCAAGAAAGCAATATCATTTAGTCACAACAAGTAACAATTATGTTATTGCTGAGTGTCACAATGTGCTTTCCTTTCAAATGCAGTAAGAATTACTGGTTTCGTTTTAATATCAGGCCAAGAAAGAAAATATAAGCAGTTTTTACAGAACATGGGACTCACCGTGATCACATATCAGTCTCATGGACGCTGATCAACAAACTTAGGGCCAATCTGGTTTAAAGACGATGTGATCTAATGTTCAGGAAACATCCCTACATAATTATATTACACTTTATTTAGAATAAAATTCTAAACTATTATTACTGGATACCACAGAGTCTCTTGAAAGCTGAACTTTTAAAAATCATCTCATCGTCGCTGCAAACATAACTGAGCAGGCCTCTGGTCTTAGGCTATCTGAGTAATGCCCTGCCTTTGGAAGGATTTACTATGTGGGATTAACCGCGGTTATATGAGCCCAAGTTAAGCACGCCAAAAATAATTGGGCCTACGACATGTTAGGAGGCAAAAAATAATAATAATAAAAACTGGTCTTCTTGGGTCTGCCTTATCACATGATGAAAAGATGATGACCTAGGTTGGAAAATGACAAGGGACACACTGTTTCTTGCTGCTGCTCTGTTTGTCTGCCTGTACAGATGGTATCTAATTCTTCAGGACAAAATGTACCAGTACAGAATCGGATTGGACTAAGTCAAATGAAAAGCAACTGGGGTGATTTATATTTCTTTCATGGTCTCATTTGCCTACGTCTGACTCATTCTTCTAGAAGCCCAGGTCCTGGGAACTTATCCTTCCTACCTCCCAGCCTCTGTGCATGTTATTAAGGACCCATGGGCAGAGGACCTGTGTCTAGCAGTCCTTGATGGATATGAGGTAACCTCTGAGGATCAAGGATAAAGACAGGGAAGGATGCACCAAAAGAAAGCAGGGCAAAAATCTGTGGAAATTATGAAGAAATCCCAGAAAATAAGAGTAAATGATGACAAGAAGAAAGAATCAAAGAAAGAATGAAAGATTAAAGATGAAGGAAAAATGAAGATGTCATTGGTGACATCAGGGCAGTGCGACTTCGATGGAGCTATGTTATCATAACTGGAAAGTGTATCTCAGTGTTCTAAATTCCCTAGAGACTGGGGTGGTTGTCCAGCCACTCAACAACCAGTACAGCACAGGGCAAGAACCAATAGAATGGTTCCCATCTGGGACACAGGAACAGGGTCTGGAAAGTCCCCACTGTGCCAGGGGTTAACCCTTTTCTTGCTGGATGGCGGGAGGGGTGTCCCAGGGAAGGGTTAAAGTGGGGATGCTCTGGGGATTGGAGGTAGCCATGGAAGTATTTCAATATTTTAAGGACCAGGGTAGGTGCCCACCTGTGCCTCTCAGCTGAGTACTGGCCCTGCATGGAAAACTGCCTTAATATTGAGAGCTTTCTACATCCCACACATGAAAGAGAGCACTGGCTAACCTAAAAGCATTCCTAAGTGCCTGTAAAACACTCTAAAGCACAGGCTCCCCAGTGCCAGCCCACAGACAAGCTGCATCAGAATCATCTGGGAAATATGTAAAAACTATCAAAGACGAGATTATACCCAAGGACATTCCATTTTAGGAGGGGCAGGACACAGAAATCCATATTTATTTTTAAGTTCCGCAGATTGGGAAAGTAGCACATCAAAAGGTTTCTTTTCTTGCAATGGTTGCTTTGACAGATGTCCTTCCCTTGAACAGGAGAGAGAAGGCCACATATTGAGACCTTGGTGTCCCCAGGCCCACTTCAGGGTTTTAGAAACTGCTTCCAGATGATAGGGTGGTCCCTCGGTGTGTGCAGCCTCACCCTCCAGAAGGATGGATTGCACATCATCATTCACATATGTCTGATACAAACGAGAGTTTGAATTCCAGCTGCCCATGTTCTGAGCACATCAGAGATTCAATGAAATACTATGCTGCAAAATGCATTTCCAGGAACCATCAAAAGGTGGACACCTGACCCCTCTATTTCTTTTGCAATGCTCTTTATGAAAAGATTGGGTGAAGCAGCTCTCTTTACTGGACTTGTGGCAACCTGAACTTGCTTTTCTCATTTCTCAAACAACCCTAGTTTGGGCCTCATTCTAAGGATCTCTAAAACATACCGCAAACCCTTTTATGTTCAACCAGCTTGTCTCATGGAAAAAGCAACGAGCAATGCAGGAATTCAGGCCACCCCAAGTCACCAGCACAGGCTGATGGATGTGGAAACTGGACCATGCCTTACGGATGAGGCATGTGATAGTCGGTACACTATCATTACTGCAACTTGAAAGGGGAAGTTCACATGAGGCCTGCGGTTGACTCCTCAACCCCACTGGCAGCAGTGCACGCCAGTAAGGAAATTACAATCCCTAAATAAACAATAGGCTGGGAACCTGAGTACTAGCAAGGAAGAGGCCGGGGCCTCCTGGCCTGGGCAGGGCTGGCCAAAATGGAGCAAATGAAGCTAAGACTTAAACTTTGCAAGAATGCCATATCAATTCAGACTCCCCAGGCAGGCCCTTTGAGAATCCAAATTGCCAGTCACCAAGCTTCCCGACTTAGTAGAATTTTTATAGCAGAACACTTCGTCCAATCTCTTCATTTGCCAAATGAGAATAGTGAGAGCCAGAGGGGACAAGTGATTTGCCAAAGACCCAAGAACCAGTGAGCTGAGTCCCTAGGTCATTTATGCCACAGGCCTCCTTAGAGTTACTATATTTTCTCCACTGGTTTCTCCTTTCAAAGACACTTGTAAAGTCTTTTCCAAATACAAACCGTATCTACCTCCAGAGCTAAGACCTTCTACTTAAAGTGAGCTTTATGTTAAGCTGCTTCTCTGTAGTAATCCTGGCTCAAATGTACTACCTCTTTTTAGGGGTAAAAACCAATTTCCAGATTAAAAGAGAAGAGATAGGGAAGTAAAGGATTCCTTGATATTATATGCCAGGATTTTCCCATGCCTTAATCCATTTTAATTCTCACCACAACCCTATAAAGGCTGATTATCATAGTCCCATTTCACAGAAGGGAAAGCTGGAACTCCGAAATCAGTAACAGGCAGAGTCAGATTCTCAATTTCCATAAATAATCTAGCTTTCTTCCCTTTGGGTGAAACTCAGCTACACAAAAGAAAGGAAAGAATATAAGAAATTAAATATCTTTAAGCTTTTTGATACAAGAAAGTTTTCTTTTAATAAAGTTATTATTTCCCTAATTAATAAGTCCTGATCATTTCTATATAATAAATGCATATTATTAAAAACATGAAAATTTAGGGGAGAAAAAAGAAAAGAAAAAACATCCTCTTACAATTCTGGGACACCCAAAATTTGTGACAATATTACAGCACATTTTTTTCTAAGCTCTGTTCCTCACTAATAAATATAACCTCTTTATATTATCGGAATATTAAATCTCTGACTACTATAAACCTTAGAAATACATTTCCTAGTTGGCTATTTTATAGTTCTGTCTTTACTCTTAATTTTTAAGTAATCAAAATTATGGGCCATTTCCTTTTAATCTCTTCCTTTGTGTTTCAACAACTTTATTTTGAGATATAATACACATACCATAAAATTCATTCTTTTAAAGTATTCGAGTACTGTGTGCGACCATCACTACTATCTAATTCCAGAACATTTATCACTCAAGAAACCTTGTACCCTTTAGCACTCATGCCTCATTACCTCCTCTCCCTTGTCCCTGCCAACCACTAATCTACTTTCTGTCTTGATGGATTTGCCTATACTGAACATTTCATATAAATAAAATGATACAATATGAGGCCCTCCATGAGTGGCACCTTTCACTTAGCATAATGTTTTCAAGACTGATCCATGTTGAATCATGTATCAGTGCTTCATTTTTCTTTTTTTTAAAATTAAATTGCCTTTTTTTTTTTTAAGATACATAGATCACAAAAAAATGTTACATTAAAAAATATAAGAAGCGGACTTGGCCCAGTGGATAGGGTGTCCGACTACCACATGGGAGGTCTGAGGTTCAAACCCTGGGCCTCCTTGACCCGTGTGGAGCTGGCCCATGTGCAGTGCTGATGCGCGCAAGGAGTGCCGTGCCATGCAGGGGTGTCCCCCACATAGGAGCGCCCCATGCATAAGGAGTGTACCCCGTAAGGAGAGCCGCCCAGCGTGAAAAGAAAGTTCAGCCTTCCCAGGAATGGTGCTGCACAAACGGAGAGCTGACATACAAGATGATGCAACAAAAAAAGAAACACAGATTACTGTGCCGCTGACAACAACAGAAGCGGATAAAGAAGAACACGCAGCAAATAGACACAGAGAGCAGACAACGAGGGAATTGGAGGGGGAAGGGGAGAGAAATAAAAAAATTAAAAAAAGAGGTCCCCACTTCTTATCACCAAATAATATTCCATTGTATGGATACCACATTTTGTTTATCCATTCATTAGTAGATGGGCATTTCAGTTGTTTCCACTTTATGGCTATTATCAATAATGTTGCTATGAACATTCATGTGCAGTTTTTTTTTTTATAGACATATGTTTTCAATTCTCTTGGGTATATACCTAGGGGTAGAATTGCTGGGTCATATGGTAACACTACATTTAACATTTTGAGGAACTGCCAGTGTTGCAAAATGTCTACAGCATTTTACATTCCCACCAGCAATTCCTGCACATTTTCAAAACCCTTGTTACTATCTGCCTTTTTTATTTTAGCCATCCTAGTGGGTGTGAAGCAGTGTCTCACTGCAATTTTGATTTGCATTTCCCTAATGACTAATGATGTTGAGGACTTTTCATGTGCTCATTGGCCATTTGTACGTCTTCTTTGGAGAAATGCCCATTCAATTTGTTGGTCCATTTTTAAATTGGGTTATGTGTCTTTCTGTTCAGTCGTTTTATTTTAAAGTAAAATATCCAGAAGAAAGTACCCAAATCATAGGTTTTTAGCAGGATGAATTATGGCAAAGTGAACACACACAGCACATGCAACAAGATCATGAAATAGAGTCCTACCTGTCCCAGCGGCCTCCTCCATGCCCTTTTCCAACCTCTTCACACTCTCTCCTTCCCCAAAGTAACCACTATCCAGACATCTAACACCACTGCTTAGTTTTGCTGATTTTTGAAGCACATATGAAGCGAATCATATTGTATGTGTTCTTTTGTGCCTGTCTTCTTTCTTTCAACATTATTTTGGGGGTATTCAATCTGTTGTTGCACATAGCAATCATTCAATCCTTCTCATTGCTTCGTAGCATTTCATTGTATGAATATTTCACTATTAATTTATCTACTTTGTTGCTGATGGCTGTCTCATTTTGGGGTGACTATATGTTTTAGTTATGTTTTGTAGCTTTCTGTTTAACAATCTTATATAAACACTATTAGACTTGCCCCTAAATATTTTGTTTCAATGCTATTGTAAATTATGTTGTTTTCTAACTTTTATTTTATATTTATTTGTTGCTGGTATGTAGAACATGACTCATTTTTATATATTGACCAGCCACCTTGCTAAATGCATTTATTACTCTAATAGTTACATATAGATAAATTGAGATTTTCTACACATATAATTTTGGTGCCTGTAAAAAAAAATGGCTTTATTTCCTCTTTTCTAATTCTTATACCTAGGCTGTCCAAAACATTGTTTAATAGAAGTAACAGTAACAGGCCTCCTTGTCTTATTCCTTATCTTGGAAGAAAAATTTTCAACATTTTATCATCAAATGTAATACTTAGTGTCACCTTTTTTAGCTATTCCTTATTAGATTAATATAATTCTCTTTTAATCCTAGTTTGCTAAAAGCCATTTTTGGGGGGAAGGGATTCATGAATGGATGTTGCATTTTATCAAATGCTTTTGATTGATATTAAAATGATATTAATTTTCCTTCTCCATCCGTCAATGTAAATAACATTGTTTGATATCCATGTTCATCCAACCTTGTATTCTTGGAATAAACACAATATTGTATTATGCTTTTTATTTGTCATTGGATTCAGTTCTCCAGTATATTTTCAATTGATGTTAATAAGATAGATTTCTTGTCATTTTCTTTTCTTATAGTGTCCTTCCTGGGTTATGCTGACTTCATAAAATAAAATAGGAAGTACTTCCTCTTTTTCTATTTTCTGGAAGGCTTTCCATATGGTTAATATTATTTCTTCCTCAAATACGTGGTAATGTGCTTTTGTTTTTCCTAGGAAAGTTTTTTAATTAATGAAACATTTTCTTTAATATACAGGTCTACTCATATATTCTAGTTCTCCTTGGGTCAGGTTTGACAAGCTGTGTTTTTAAAAGAATTTATCCAAAATACCAATTTAATTATTATAAAGTTGTTTATAAAATCCTCTCATAGGTTTAATGTTAAGATTTACAGTGATATCTCCCTTTCATTCCTAATATGGATTATTTGTGTTCATTATTTTCAATATTCTAACCAGGATTAGTTATTTTTGTTATTCTTGGAATTGCAAGAATCAGCATTTCACTTTGGTGTTACTCTCTAGTGTATGTTTATTTTCTGTCATTAATTTTAGCTTTTATCCTTATTATTCCTTTCCTCCCACTTTCTTACAGGTTAATGTGTATCATTTTCCTCACCTAATGCTTTTCCATTGCTTTTAAACTTAAAATCTCTTCTCTCAACTACAGATTTGATAAATATTCAGTTCTAATTTTCTTTGCATTTTAAAATATTTGGCTCTAATTTAAAATTGATTTAGTATTAAAGTTTGAAGTTGTTGTTTTTTTTCAAATAACAGACCAAACTACTAAGCTGTAAGACCTCCTGTAGCAGAAGATACATTCTCATGCATTCTGGCTTCCTTTCCCAAGATATCACCTCTGTTGTAAAATGCTTATTCTACTTTAAGACTCATAATGTTCCAGAACATATTAAAAGCAATTCAAAAACAAAAACAAAAAACAAAAAAAAACATGCATTGAAGAAACCTGTTTAATTGCGGCTAAGCAAATCAATTATTTCTTCAACATTCCCCATGGTTTATTGGTTGGCTTGTTTGTTCTTTGAGCAACATATATTAAAAACTCTGTAGATTTTTTTTTTCACAAGGGCTTAAAGCAGAGAAGATTTATTGTGAGCAGGGAGCAAGAACATCATCAAATACTTGAAGAGCTGTTACACAGGGGGGGAAAAATCTAGATTTGTATGGTTCAAAGAGGAAAATCCAAAGCAAGCAAAATTTACAGTTATTTCTGTAAAAGAAATAACTTTCTTACATTTAGAGTTTTAGATAAGTAAAATAAGAAAGTAGGGGGCTCCCCACTTGCACAACCACCTGCCAACTTAGCATGTGTGTGCACACATTCTAAGACCTCTCCATTCATACCACTTCTTACTCTAGACCATCATTTCCCTGTCTGCCTGCCCACTATTGTATCTCCCACTCAGAGCACTCTGGCCCGGACAAGAGAGTCGTAAGTGTTTTGAGGCGAATGAATGTATGAATGAATGAATGAATGAAAGAGCAGTAAGGAATGAGAAAGGGAGGTAGAAGGAAGCCTCTTCCTTTTCTGGCCTCTCCCATGCTGAACCCATGCTGTGATTTCCCTTTGATTCCCAGTCTTTCTCCCACCATTCCCCAGAGATCTGTCCTCATTGATTTCTGAGATACTGTTTCATGTATTCCCACATATTTCATTGTTACCTCTCTATAAACAATTTCCAAACCTGTATCTCCAAATTGTCCCTTCCTGGTTCAACTGGATTCTCCATTTAGGTGTCTGATACCCTCCACTCAACACCTTTCAAAATGAACTCTCCAGAGGGATCACATCATTCTTGCATGAATTCATGAAAATTAAACTCTCTCTCTCTCTCTCTCTCTCTCTCTCTCTATATATATATATATATATATATATATATATTTAAACAACGCCATTGATTCTGCCCACCATCCTACTCAAGGGGCTTATTGAAAATTAAATGGGAGAATGGAATCTGTGGTCCCTTCAGAGGGTTTCAGCTGCCTCCTAATTCTCACAGTGTTATTATCTCGTTGTCCTAAAAGGGATTCTAGAGCTTGGAGGTGTTGCTCTTAATTTTTATTTAACATGAGCATTTCATATAAACAACTCCTTTGTGTAGGATTCAACCTGAGAAACAGCAATCCACTGTGAGAGTGGAGGAAAAGTGGCTCTGCAGGACTTACAGATGGGCAGAGAACTGTATGTTCGACTTCATGAAGCTTCCAAGGTTAATTTCCACATGGGCAATAGTCCCCATATGCACAGTCTTTAGGTCAAAAGCCCTGTGTAACATACAGCCCTACTGTGCATTTTCCCAGAAGACCAGCTCCTCCTTCTGGGCTCCCCTTCTGTGATCACTTCCTCTCTGCTCTCCTGACTTGGTGTGCATTCATCCACAGCAACAATTCTTGCTCCACAATGACTCATGATCTGCCTCTGTTTTCATGGTATCGGGCTCCTTTAGCTTCTCCCTGAACTGTGGTTTTGAGATTCCCAGCTAGGCTTTTCTCCCAACAGGCTTTTTCCTTCTATTTCATCACAAGTGATAACTGGCAATGATGTCATTGCCTACCAATCCAGTTCTAAACTCCTTTCTGGCCCAGCTCACTGACTTGTTCCTATGCATTTTACTCTTGGCCAAACTGAATGTCTTGCCCTTCCTCAGACACTCTTCACACTCTCCAGCCTCCTTGCCTTTGTTCATCTAGTTATTACTTTTATAAACCTCCTCCCCCCATTTATCAAAACCATGCCAATTTTTCAAGGCCCTCTGCAAATGCTATCTCCTCCAAGAAGCATACCAGGACACTCTGAAATCCTGAGTCCTGGTAACCCATGATACCCTTTACATAATGTGACTCATGTATCCTGCTGTTAGCCTTAAAGACTGAAAGCTCAATTTTCTTGAAAAGTCTACCATGATGCTGTGCACAAAGATGCTGCTTAATAAATACTGCTGTTTGTGACTCAAGTTGAGGACTTAAATTCACACATACTAAACAGATTACTGGCAAGAGTTATCAGCTGGCACCTCAGCCAAACATTTAGAGTCAAATTCTTGATAAGAAAAGTTTGGGCATAAAAGGAAAAAAGTCTCACATTTAAAAAAAAATTTTTTTACTTGCTCCTAAATGGCAACCATATACCATTCAGAACGAACATTTAACTTGACATTCTGCTTTTTCTGGCCATCACTTAAAAACCTACATTTCCCTCTTATTTAACAAGATGAGTTAAATGGAACAAAGATTGTTTTAAAAGTTGCAAGATGAGAAGATGATGAAAAAATTTCCCAATAGAACAAAATTAAAGCATAATTCTGGCATAGTAAATGAATAGTGCACATCAAAAAACAGGGCTTTGCAAGTTACAGCAAGCTATGACTCTATGCCCTTATAAAATTTCAGGGTAAGTCATTAAGCTCAGAAAAATCAGGGCATATGTTGGCTACAGGGTACATATTCAGCACCTTTTTTGGAGAGCTGATAGCATACATGTGAAAAGGATGAGTCTTCCCTTAGAGCACAAAGTACAGCACTCACCTTTCCAAAATTATCTAAAAGGCCACCCCAGTTCTCATGACCTGCCTTTACCTATTCTATGATGCAAACTTCAGTGCACTAAATTTCCGCATTAAGTGTTGATACAAAAAGCAGTTGAACCTATGGAGTGTCTTCAGTAAAAGCACACAGGAGGAGTGGAGAATGCACAAGCTTCAAAGGAAAAACTATGTTCAAATGCCAGCTGCTTACTAACTGGCTATTGGACCTTGGACAGGTTACTTACTCTCTTAAGTTGCAACTTCCTCGACTCTGAAATGGGGATAATTATGCCTACTCACAAGTGCATGTCAAGTGCTTGGCCCAGCACCTCTTTCCCATGTTAACTAAAAAGTGGTATTTTTATTGTTATTTTCAATAGCTCCCAAAGGTATAGGGATGTATTCTTAAGACCTAATAGTCATCATAATGACTTACCTAGAAAAACTGGACTTAGCACAAATTTCCTCCTATAAACAGAGGGTCCTAGGAAAAGAAATAACTATGTATAGTGCAAAATGCAGATTTGAACAAGTAATGATCCCAAAGATGAAAGAAATAAACCTAAGCAGGCCCTAGAGCCAAAGAAAACATGGCAGCCACTTCATGGTATCTCTGACTAGATCCCTGAATTCCAAATTAAGCTACTCTGAGTATTAGGTTGAACTAATTTGAACTCTCTCCCTTTCTAGTCGTGTGACCTTGGGAAAACTTGCTTAATCTTGCTAAACTTCCGTTTCCTTCCTCTGTAAAATGGGGATAACAACAATAGCAGCTATTATTATCTAGCTTTTACAGTATGTCAGATATTTTAACAGCTTCTGTTGTCTATACTCTTTCTGTCATCAACAGAAACTCTATTAAAATTCCCATTTTTCTTATGGGAAAACTGAGGCTTAACTTAGAATGAGCATCATCTGTGCTTTAGGTACAACTCTTCCATTTAACAGATTAGCAGTTATCACTAGTCTACTTTTTCCTACTAGTCAAGCAACATGCTTGGACATACACGCATTTCCCACAATCCTTACATTATATAAGAACATCCCCTTTTTCACAGAGGAGAAAACTAAGGAGTGGAGAGAGTTTAGGTGCAGCTAAGAGTCCCCTTGGCTACTAGCCCATTCTTGTTTCACAAAATTTTCCTGCCTCAACTAAGTTTCGCTGTTCTGACTTCCTTAAAATTTTCCAAAAGAATAGAGACAACTTAAGACTTATTGCACTATTTATGAGCTCTCATCATCTCTTTTATCATTTTCAAAGGTCACGAAGAGCATATTCTGAGTAGAATATTAGAGAACATTGAGTATCCTCACTTAATAATATTTATAACATGTATTGAACACCTAACATATGGTTTTTTAATGTGTCACCTATTTTGCTACTATTAAGAAATATCATGAATATATCACCTGTATAATGAAGCATATTCATTACGTATATTAAAATGCAGATAATGTGAAATGTAATATGGAAAAATAAAATGTAGCTATATTTTTAATTCAATAAATAATGAATAAAATTGGGTTATCTTGCCCTTTGTTTTTTCAGTCTCATACTGACTATCCATGTTCTTGCCAACATTTCCATTTCCCATCTTCCCAGCACTTAGAAGGGAGCCATGTAACTAAGTTCTAGCCAATGGGTATGTGGAGAAAAGTGAAGTGCCACTTTTGGTACAGAAAGAGTCAGAGGATCTACTATGCTAAACCACTGGGAGTTGTGTATGTGTGCACATGTGTGCATGAGCATGCACTGGAGCAGCTGTCATTAATTATCCTAATCCACTCACCTAAATAATCTGATTTCATTTGTAGGCTAACGTTCTCAAGCCACACCAACCATTCCCCTCTATGGCAATGACCTGGTAACCTGGTCCACTCACTTTCCAGAAGGGACCTCTGGAAGCATCTGAACCTGCTTCCTATTAGAAAAAGCAGCTGAGCATGTGCTATGCTAAAGATAGACTCATCCAGCTGGATACATTAAAAAGCTAAAAGTTATTGAGGGTGGAAGAGGGAGACAGAGAGATGTAGTCCCCATTGAAACCCACCATTCCAGAGGAGTTTGTCTGATGTCCTGTTATGGTAGCCATTGTCAAGTGGTAGCTCTTGTCTTCTGAATGTTCCAGCATGTTCCTTCCATGCCTTGTGGAATTGCAAGGGCTGAATTTGATCAATCCCCAAGATACCTTTAAAGGGAAAAGCTTAATCCAACTACATGTCAGCTCACCTGGAGCATAAGAGAAAGTCTGTATTTTCATTTTTAACAAAAGATCACCCTGACATTGGAGTTCAGCTCCTGAATACAAAGTTGTATTCTTTCATCAACAATATAACATAAATAAACTTCAGCAACTTATTCAAGTTCAATCTTGAATTGTTTACTAATTCCCATAGATAATGTTATCCAAGGCGAGCCATCATGGGCGATACAACCTATCATGGCACATAATTGTCCTCACTGGTCATGTGATCAAAATGTTCAATACCCATATTCCTCACTTTCATTGCCCACAGAAATACTGTGATATGATGTCCCCTTGTCTTCTCAATCTTTAGTTAATAGATTAAGTTTATTTTCTGCAAATTTTACTAAAACCATTATGTCATTCATATACGTGTCCCCTTTGACAAATTCTGTTGAATTAATGCTAACAAAAAGTTTGTTTTCCTTGATAAATGGGCATCATTTAATGAAGCAAATGAGAACTAGTTAACTCCATGCATTTTCTTTTTAACGAGGGCTATTAAATTTAGAGTTCAATCTAAGTAATTATTCTTACTCTAGGCTTGGCTGATTTTTGCTTTTTTTTTTTTTCATTTCTGTTAGTTTTATTTATTTTATTTTTTATTTTTTTAGGTTTTGGGTTTTTTTAATTCATTTTTTTTTTAAATATTACATTAAAAAAATATGAGGTCCCCATTCACCCCCACCACCCCCATTTGCATTTTTTAACATAACCTTTTCGCTCTCTTCCTTCTGTGATTGTTGTCACTACTGCAGCCATCTTGCTCAGAAAGACAGGATGAGGCTTTCTGAAAAAAGTGCGCACATGAAGGAAGGTAAGAGGCTGTGCAAGTGAAAATGGGAACTGCTAACATTATATGAGCCCCTGAATCAAGCTGTGCCTGAAGCAATACCCCTAGTTTATTACCAGGGAGTCAATAAAATTCCTTTTGTTTAGCCATTTTGAATTAGGTTTCATTCACTTAGTTTTAACTATAAATTTTTTTGAGGTTACTGACAAGTAGTACTGTCATTACTATAATTCATTTTCTAAAAAAAAAAAAAAAAAAGTAAAACCTAGTTATAGCTTTATGAATGAACCCAAGAAAGTGAAAATTTTGGATGTCAAGGTTATGTCATGTCAAATTTAAAATAAAAGTAGATTACAAATTCTTTCAAAAGAATTAACATTAAAGAAAAGAGAACAAAGTTTTTAACTACCAGTTTTACTGACAGTTCTCCATAAGAGCTGAAAAACAGGGCTTAGTAAAGAATTTTTAGACAAAAGCAAGAAAAGGAGGAACATCACAAATCTACAAGAAAACTAATTTTTCCAGAAAACACACACAATGCTCAAAGTGAAAACCTGAAACATATCTGCCAGCCCAGATTGGGATCAAAATTAAAACTTGGTGTTTCCTGCAGGAAGATAAACCACAAATAATTTTATTCTCTCCATTTCTTTTCATTCAGGTGATTTCAGTCACCCAGCTCAACTGGCTGGCAGTCTGTATGGTTTATGCAAGAGATTTGCCCCCCTGGCTTTGATGCAGGTGGATGGCCCTCCTCATAGTCACCCCACAGAGACACAGTTATACAATTCTAAAAGTCTAGAGGGGTACACAGAAACCCACTAGAACTACCAGTTCTGAAGAGTGAGTGAATTTAGGCAAGTGTTCACAGACTTTGACGGCAAGTACCTTTCTCTGGTTGATTCAACCTATGGAGGAACAGAGGGTGGAGCTAGGGGGTCAGAAGTTCACCCTCAGTTTCTGTAAGAGGCAAGGGGCAGGTTGGGGTATATTCTTAGTCCTTAATTCAATATCATCTCCCTGAAATTAACTTTCCCAGAAATTAAAAAGAAAGCTCCTTTAACTTAAGGTTTTGCTAAGGCTCTAGATGACACCGATGTTTACCCAAAGATGTTTAAGTTAAAACCTAAAGTTGGTAAGCGGATGTGGCTCAACTTATAGAGCTTCCACCTACCATATGGAGGGTCCAGGGTTTGATACCCAGGGCCTCCTGACCCATGTGGTGAGCTGGCCCACGTGCAGTGCGGCCATGGGCAAGGAGTGCCGTCCACACAGGGGCGCCTCTGCATAGGGGTGCCCCACGTGCAAGGAATGCGTCCAGCAAGGAGAGCTGCTCTGCGTGAAAAAAGGGCAGCCCATCCAGGAGTGGTGCTACATACACGGAGAGCTGATGCAGCAAGATGACGCAACAAAAAGAGAGGCAGTTTCCCAGTACCACCTGACAATGCAAGCAGACACAGAAGAACACACAGCGAATAGACACAGAGCAGATAACGGCAGGGGGGAAGGGGAGAGAAATAAATAAATAAATCTTTTAAAAAATAATAATAATATTTTTAAAAAAGATAGAAAACCTAAAGTTGTTTCCAGTTCTACCCACCAGATTTAAGGGTCAGTTCTATTTGGTGGTCAAGCCTAACACTTATAAAATACGGGTATTACACAGGGGTGTAAGGCAGAAAATCAGATGAGATCACAGCCTCCATCACAACAACACACAAGGGCATGGAGATAACCCTCTAACAGCTGCCTCCATAACTCAATTTTGAGATGTTCCATAAAGATGCTAATGGACAGACTTCTCCACTGACAAAACAGGAGGCAGTGCTTTGTAAATTAAGAGGCATCAAAAATTACAAGAGAAAAACTCCAGGCTCAGTTCCCTGACAAATATATTGATCTTCATTTCTCCTTAAAAAAATATGCTTTTATGACAATAAATCAACACCATGGTACTATTGATAGGCATCCATAAAAGGAAAACTCCAAGCTCAATTTGCTGACAATATGCTGATCTGAATCTGCCCTAAAAAAAAGTTTTTATGCCTTCCACATAAATTAATGTTTTTATTTACTAATTTCTTTCATTTTGCAACACAACATATGATACTAGAAATAATAAACCAGTCTCAGATTTTCTACTTAAAAATGTCATAAAATTACAGTTGCCTTTATATGGAGATATTTACCAAAAAAAAAAATACCCACTGCACTAGAAGGAATACATTTCTCTTAGTCTCTTCAAAGATTTCTGGAATTCACTCATTCTTTAAAAAAATATATATATATAATTTTTAAATATTGTTATATGCATCCTGTTCTCAATTACTGTTTGTGTTGGGGTAGGGAATTAGGAGGTGGGTGGAAGGAAAACTGAAAAAAAATCAAATTTTTTGTTCTCTCTTTTACCTCCATCCCCCCCACCCCCTACCCCTGCCTCAACCCTAATCTCAATCTCAACCAAGTTTCAGGTTTGGTCTCCAATGTGAAGTAAAAACGAAATCTCGGTTATGAATTTCAGCTGCCCCAAATGTAGAATTTTAAGTTTCATTTAAAATAAACAAAAATTATACAAAATCAAAACAATTGATGAGCCAGGATTTACAAGTATTTTTTAATCCCACTGGCACTTGATCCCTTGAAGATATCTTTCAAAGCAATCTGCTGAAAATACATTATGAGTGTTTTGACTCACGTAACCTCATTTAGGGGACATATAAACCATATGGGGACATATAAAGCAAATGTTCTACATTATTTCCACAAAAAACTACTTGATTGAAGACAATGTCACTGACCAGGAAAAAAAAAATCCCAAATCAGATTTATACATGCCAAGAATTCAATAACTTGAATTAGTTTCTTTTTCCTAGGACTTGGGAATATTGTTGCAAACAATTCAAAATCATGTGCTGCAAGACAGACAGCAAAACCATTATCCTATCCACAAGCCTCACAAATTTCTTGTAGGCCAGTGTTGACCAGCAAAGTCCTGAGTGTTAACAAGCAAGTGTGGAATTTCCAGATTGCAAAAACGTTCACTATAAAATCCTTTATCTTAATAGAACAATATAAATCAAGTTTGCTTCCTTCTGTCAAAACTTGAAGTTGAAAGACTTCGGATGTCTAGATACTGACAAAGCAGTTGAATTTCACTTTTATCTATTTTTTAGTCATAGATCATAGGTTGACCATCATCATTTACTTCATTACTCTTAAATTGTTCTCCATCCATCCTTGGAGCTAACTTTGTATAATTTTTAAATACTGTATCTCTATGCTTCCATAGCTAAACAGGATACTTTGTGCTAAGAGGATACTGGAAGTGTTATTACTTCCAGTCTTGGTTAAGAGAAAATACTGGAGTCTTGAGAAAGTATTATTCTTTGAAAAACAAACTTTGTTGATAGTATAATTTTAAATATTTCATGACTCCATTAAAATTACTTCCCTTTAATGTAACATTTTGTGTGATCTCTATCTTTAAAAAAAAAGACAATAAAAAATTTGCTAAATAATTTTTTTTTAAAAACCTGCTCCCCTTTGCCAAAGCCTAGTTTCTCAAATGTGTCTTTTCATTTGTAATGTAAATGGAGGAAATTTATTCTAGCTTTAGAGATTCACTTTCAAAACACAAGCAAAACCTTCCTTATGGTTAAAGGCATCAGCCATGCTCCGAAAATTAACCCAGCTCCTTTCAGTCAAGGGATCCTTGAACCCTTATTCTTTTACCCAGACAAGGCATCCTAATAAAGGGTAAGTTAGATACACCAAGGAAGGCAAAAAGACCCTGAACAAAAGCCCCTACCAGGGTGCCTAGAAAATAAAACAAAAATGACACGGTTATTTCACAAATTCACTATCAAGTTAGAGCAAACTCCTGAGGCACAGCTGTTTCTGACAAATGTACACAGCTCCTACCTTCATTTCGATGACAGTCTGGAGAGCCTTCGTCTTGGCTGGCTCAGGCTGAAGTTGGCTTCTTCTGTGCAATTCCTGGGGAGGAACACGATAGAAATAAGCCTGCCGGTTCATCCTTCCGTTACAACATAGCCCTTACACAGGTTCCACGCAGCCCACTGGGTCGAGGTTTCCCTTGCACAGACATAAACAAGCCACAGGTGCCTCTTCCCCCACACTCTTTAGCATCCCTCCTGCCTGGAGCCTGTGTTCCGGTGAAAAGCTCCTGGCACATGCGCTATTTCTGAAACTTCCATCAATAATTAATGTCAACTGTGACAAAGCCAGCAAGTAATCATATTCCAAATACTGTTCAACACTGGGGCTGATGCCCAGCCATTAAATCATAATTTACTAAATTACATTACTCTGTGCTCCCAATGCAAATACAGCAAGGAAACAGAGGAAGGAAAATGACTAATGTGGTTGCAAATCCGCTGGAGGCGTGGCAATTTGCTACCGGGGCAGGTTTGAAATGAGCAATTTAAAACCTTTTCAATACAACTGTGTCACTTTTGGAAGTAAATCGATCTGATGAAACCCTGTGAATCTCTTGCTTTCTAATTTACAGTTTCAGTCCTTGTTGAAAATCACATCTGTGGATGATATATTTATGTACTCATGATGACAAGAAATTAAAATTGGCATTAATATCAACCATGCTAGAGGAGAGACAAAAATGGTTAAAGCCAAATGTGGTCCCAAGAACTCCTGGAATATGCCAAATAGTTCTTTCGGTAAAAAGCAAATAACGCAATTATAATTTTAAGCTTGAAGTTTCACTTTATATATGCCTCCACCCCAAACAACAGGTCTGGCAAGACTTTGAAAAGTTGTCTTGGCAGAAGAGGAAGTGATAATGATAAGGTTTGCTCAGTTCATGATTTGATTTTCTCAATAATTATTAACTGTTTTATTTAAGTAGACTATGACAGGATAAGCAACATATGTCCATGCTGCTGATACAGGTCACCTATGGAGTAATTTCACTGAGACTTAATTCTGCCTCCAGAAAACTCAATCTGGAGTCAACATCAATTTAAGGTCAATGTGGAGTAGTTCTAGGCCAGGCATTCTTAACCATGGGTCCATGAGCTAAACTGAAATACAGAAAAACATTACTTTTGTGGGGACGTGTTGATGTGGGTTTAATATATTTATTAAATAATACACAGCATAGTGTGGACTTAGTAAGGGGCATGTGGTTTTCACCTGACTGGCAAAGGGGTCCGTGGAACAAAAAAGGTTAAGAACCCCTGCTCCATTGGCCCGCAGGCATTTAGAACAACAAAAGACTCACGAGAGGTGCAAAGAGGATCAATATAAGCTCCAACTTTTACCATGTAAGGACATTTAAAAATAATTCCACCTCCACCACTACCATTTATCATCACTGCCATTTCATCAAGTTAGGACATATTGACACAAAAAACGTCAGAAGACTGGTGCCCTCAAACCAAAGCAGGGCACCCACATCCATTTCGTTGATCTTATTTGCCAGTGGACCAAGAACACTTGACCCTAAACCCTGGTCCACCATCCCACACACGTGAAGGTGACCACCACCGGTGAATCATGCTGCAACTCTGGGCTGCGGGTAGGGCAGGGGGTATGATGTGCATGTTTTCTTCTCAGAGTCATCACTGGCACAAATTGACAAACTTTCATGAAACTAATTCTCCACCTCCTCTTAAAATAGTGTGCTTCCTAACTATTCAAATGTTCTCATGTAAGTTAAGTGATTTTTACCCCTAACAAATCCCTGTAAGGGATGAAGTCAAGTATTACTGAACCTATTTTATGAAAAGAGAAATAGAAAAAGAGCCCGTGCCCTTTGGGGAATCCTGGACTGCAATGCGCCAGCAACAGTGGTCGTCTTCAGGCCTCCTGTAATGGTAGAGATTTTCTGAAGGGACCCATAGCCAACCTCTCATCAAAGAGAAATGGCCTTAAAAGCAGCTCTTGTTTACTGAGCACCTACAATGCCCCAGGCACTTACTTTGTCTCTTTCAAAGCTCAACACCAACTTCTGAGGTTTAGGACTTGTGGGAACCCAGTAAACATTTAACAACCAGCACCCACGATGACCCACAAGTTACTTAAGTGCTGCTATTGAATGCAGAGTTGGGAAAAAAATGCACAGTAGTGCCCCGATGTATAGTATTTCCCTTATATAAACACAAGATATGTAAATAACTTTAAAAACACAGATAATAGTAAGATGTAACCAAAAACTTAGGATGCATTGTTTTTTATCATTATTTAATTGTGAGTTGTATATTTAATTTGTAACATTAATTATTAGCCCGAGTTTCCAAAATTTGGCTTTCATAGGCAGTACAATCTGGCTAGTCAAAAACACCACTGGAAGAATTCCATAAGGACGTCAAACTCCAAAAAAACCCACAAAAGTTACTTAGCCCTAGTAGCAGTTTGATATGGTTATGAATTCCAAAAATAGATACTGTATTATGTTTGTAATCTGATTTTACCAGGTCTGATTGAGTTATGATTAGGGCTTTAATTGGGCCACATCATTAGGGCATGAGTTCCTGCCTCTTGGTGGGTGGGGATTCACAGATAAAAGTCATGGCAAAGGACAGTGTTGGGAGTTTCTGATGTTGGAGTTTTGATGTTGGAGTTTGATGTTGAAGTCTTAAGCTGGAGCCCCGAGGAAAGAGACAGACATTCACCTGATAGTCTACAGCTGACCTTGTCGAGAGAGGCAAAGCCTAGAGAGCCTCATAGTCTACAGTTGACCTTGTGTAGGAAACAGAGGAGCTGAGCCCAGAGGAACCCAGAAAGCCTGAACCCTCACAGATGTCAGCAGCCATCTTGCTCCAACATGTAGAAATAGACTTTGGTGAGGGAAGTAACTTACACTTTATGGCCTGGTAATTGTAAGTTCCTACTCCCATATAAATACCCTTTATAACGTCCAGCAGATTTCTGGTGTTTTGCATCAGCACCCCTTTGGAAGACTAATACAGCCCTCACCAGTGTAAGAACATTACTTTTAAGTAATGTGGAGTTCACAGGACCAATAAAATCTCATTTTATAGACGAGAAAACAAAAAGTAAATAACAGAGTTGCACTGTGCTAAGGGCACTGTGGTAGAAGAAATACATTTTCAAAAGTCACCAATTCTGATCCCAGATAGCATCAAAATCTTAAGAACAAAAAAAACCTGAAAATTAAATTCATGATAATTTCATGCCATAGCCTATTCCAATTCAAGAATAAAAATAATAAGACATTTTAAGAAGAGAGGCCAAGCTTGTGTAAAACAAATAGAAATAATCAAGAACTAACTAACCAACGCAATGAAAATAAAAACCATAGGGTAAAGTCATATGCTGTTGCAATTTCTGCCAAACAGGAAAACATTTTTAAGGGCAAACATGCAAAACAAAGCTAAGATTGCAACAAAAATTTTTGCAAAAATGGAAACAGTTCTCTTTGCTACAATTATACAAGTTCTATTGTAATATAAACCAGCTCAACATCCAGATGGCTTGGTCCTCTACCCTGTGTCACTCCTTAAAAAAATGAAATAAAATAAAATCTCCAATTACTTGAGAACTGTAATTTCATATTGAACTATACTATTTTTCAATCCTGACAACACAGTTTCTGATGATCACTTAACACCTAGGCCAAATTAGAGTGAGGACTGGGATCTGCAACCTGACCATATGAATGGGCTGAAAAGGCCCATCCCCATCTCAGTTCAGCCACCCTGAGATTTAGGATCCTGAAAATGCTCACTCCATGGCAGAAATGACCAGTTGACCCTGTGCTCCCTCTTCCATAGTGTAGAGTTGCTGGAAAGCAACCCCATCAACAGCCCCTAGATCTCCATGGGGCCATCTGACCTATTTCTGGCCAGCAGAATGTGGGTAAAAATACTCTTTTGGGTTTGAACCATAACCTACCCAGTCCTTAATTCTCCCCCTTTCCCTTGCCATCCAGCTAAAAGAAAGGGATCCCAGGATCCAAGAATATGGCAGAGTCCAAAGTAAAAGAAGACTGGGTTCCCGAAACACAAGGAAAAAATCTATTGGAACCTGTAGTGGATGATGGTATGAATAAGAAATAAAATTCTATTAAGTTAAGCCTCTGAGCTTTCAGGGTTATTTGCAGAGATCTTAGCTCTCTCTACCTTAACTACTGTAATGGTTTCAAGGAAAAAATAATACTCACCTAAGTACCCCTGTAATGTCTGGTGCTTTTGAGTCTCTAAAGTGATTTTAGTGTAATTGCTTGCCTTTTTTTTTTCCCTAAACGCACATGAGTTGATTGCTGGGTACTCCAGCTATCCCTAACTACCTGAGAGGTGCACCAATTATGCATTGATCTTAAAGAACTAAAGAACTTTCGCAGGAACATTTGGTGTATAGGTATGGGGGAGGAGTACAAGACTTACTCTGGTAGTTTTTAGAAAGACAGTATTACATCATCAAGTACAGGGCCCTTAAACTTTCCTGGGTCTTAGATCTCTTTAAGAATCAGACAGAAGATGTGGATTCTCTCCAGAAAAGGCCACAAAAGCACACACAAACAAGATGGTGTGTGCCATTTCAGCTGGTTCAAAGGGTCCAGAAGTTCATCTTCAAGCCACATTTCTGGCTAAGAACCACTTACTGCGTGGCAAGAAGAGTGTACTTGGAGTCAGGAGTCGGGAGTCAGGAACCCATAGTCCCTGCCTAAGATCTTCGGCACACCCCTTCCCCTCTCTAAGCTGTAGAATAATGAGCTTTGTGAATCTGTTCCAATTCTGAGATTGTACTGATTTTAATAGGCAACTGGCTCTGAAATACTCATCTATGGTGGGTATTTCTAGTCATCTCCATTCTCAGCATTTAAAGCAGAAGAAAAATAAAAGCATAAGACTTACAAAGGCAAAATACATTAAGGGCAGAAGAAAGATCCTGTAATATCAGCAGTGAATTTAAATGTAATGGATTAAACTGCCCAGTCAAAAGGCAGAAATTGGCAGAATAGATTAGAAAACATGACCCAACTATGTACTGTCTGCAGGAGATGCACCTTAAGGTCAAAGACACAAGTAAGTTGATGGTAAAAGGATGGAAAAAAATACCATGCAAGTAGTAACCAAAAGAAAGCTGGGTGACTATATGAATATCATATAAAATAGGCTTTTAGTCAAAATTACAAAAGACAAAGATGATCATGATTGCTAAAGGGGTGATTCAACAGGAAGATACAACAATTATAAATCTATATGCACCTAACAGAAGAGCCCCTAAGTATATGAAGCAAATACTGACAGATTTCAAGAGAGAAAGCTACGGTTCTACATTAACAGTAGGAGGCTATAACACAATACTCTTAATAATGAATAGAACATCTAGTCAGAAGATTAGTAAAGAAGTACAGAAATTGCATGATATGTTAAAATAACTAGACCTAACAGATATACATAGAACACATCACCCAAAATCACAGAATATTCATCCTTCTTGAGTACACATGGCTCACTCTCCAGGATAGACCATATGTTGGGTCACAAAACTAGTCTCAATAAACTCGCAAATGTTGAAACCATACATTGTATACTGACCACAATGGAATAAAGTTTAAAAAATCAAAAACACAAGAAGACAGGGAAAATTCATAAATATGTGGAAGTTAAACAGCATATTCTTTAAAAACCAATGGGTTACAGAGAAAATCAAAAGCAAAATTAGGAAATATCTTGAGGCAAAATGAAAATGAAAATACAACATATCAAAATTTATGGGCTGCAGTGAAGGCAATACTAAGAAGGAAACTTATAGCTCTAAATGCTTACATTAGAAAAAAAGAAAGACTTCAAATCAGAGACCTAACCTCAGAACTGTAAGAACTAGAAAAAGAAGAGCAAACTAAACCCAAATCAAGCATAAGGAAGGAAATAAAAAAGATTAGAGGAGAGATAAATGAAATAGAAAACAATAAAACTATATTAATCAAGAAAACAAAAAGTTGGCTCTTTGAAAAGATCAACAAAATTGACAAACCTTTGCTAGACTGACCAAGAAAAAAAGAGGACACATATAACAAAAATCAGAAATAAAAAAGGAGACACTACTGACCCTGCTGAATAAAAAGGACTAGAAAAGGATACTAAGAAAACCTGTATGCCAATAAATTAGATAATCTAGATAAATGAACAAATTCTTAGAAACACAAAAACATTGACTCAAGAAGAAACAGAAAATCTCAACAAATAAATTACTAATAGAGATATTGAATCAGTATCAAAACCCTCCCAGCAAAGAAGAGCCCAGGACCAGATAGCTTCACAGGTGAATTTTACTAACATTTCTAGAAGAATTAACACCAATCCTGTTTAAACTCTTCCCCCAAAAATTGAAAAGGCAGGAAAATTACCCAACACATTTTATGAAACCAGATAAAGATACCACAAGAAAATTACAGATGAAATTTCTCATATGAATAAAGAGGCAAAATTGTTCAACAAAATACTAGCAAACCAAATCCAATGGATGTTAAAAAAATATATACAGCATGATCAAGTGGGATTTATCACTGGTATGCAAGGTTGGTTCAACATAAGAAAAGCAATTAATATCATATACCACTTTAACAGAAGGAAATTAAAATAACACATGATCATCTCAATTGATGGAGAAAAGGCATTTGACAAAATACAGCACCCTTTCTTGATAAAAACACTGAGAGCACTAGGAATAGAAGGAAACTTCCACAACTTGATAAAGAACATTTTTGAAAAGCCCACAGCTAATGTTCCATTTAAGGATGAAAGACTGAAAACATTCTCTCTAAAATCAAGTACAAGACAAGGATGCCTACTATCACCACTGTTAGTCAATGTTGTACTGGAATTTCTTGCCAGAGCAATTAGGCAAGATAAAGAAATAAAAGCCATCCAGATTGGAAAGAATGAAGTAAAACTTTTCTTATTTGCAGACAATATGACCTTATATACAGAAAATCCTGAAAAATCTAAAACAAAGCTCTGAGAACTAAGAAATTATTTCAGCAAAGTGTCTGAGTACAAGATCAACACCTCAAAATCAGCAGTGTTTCTATACACAGGCAATGAACAATCAGAAGATGAAACCAAGCAAAATATTCCATTCAAATTAGCAATTAAAAGAATCAAAAATCTAGAAACAAACCTAACCAAGAATGTAAATGACATGTACACAGAGAACTACAAAACACTGCTAAAAGCAATTAAAGAAAACCTAAATAAATGGAAGCATAGTCTGTGTTCATGGATTAGAAACCAAAATGTCATCAAGATATCAAAACTATCCAAAGAAATTCATAGACTCTAAGCAATCACAACCAAAATTCCAGCAACCTTCTTTGCAGAACTGGAAAAGTCAATCATCAAATTTATAGGGAAGGGAAAAGGGACCCAAATAGCTAAAACCATCTTGAAAAAGAAGAATGAAGTTGAATGAAGTTCTCAATCTTAAATCTTATTATAAAGCACACGTAATCAAAACAGCATAGTACTGGCATAAGGACAACATATAGACCAATGGAATAGAATAGAGAGCTCAGAAATCAACCCTTACAATTATGGCCAACTGATTTTTGACAAGGTGGCAAAGACCACTCAATTGGGAAAAAATATTCTCTGTAACAAATGGTGCTGGGGGAAACAGCCCATTTGTAAAATAAAGAAGGAAGACCTCACACCATTTACAAAAATTATACAATATACAAAAATAAACTCAAAGTGAACCAAAGACATAAATGTAAGAGTTAGAACTATCAAACCCTTAGAAGAAAATACGGGCAACCATCTTCAGGACCTTGTATTAGACAATGGTTTCTAAAAATTTACACCCAAACACAAGCAAAAAAGAAAGAACAAATAGATAAATGAAGCCTCATCAAAATAAAAAACTTTTGTTCTTCAAAGGACTTTATCCTGAAAGTAAACAGAAAACCTCACAACAGGAAAAAATATTTGGAAACCACATATGCAATAAAGGATTAATGTCCTGTATAAAGAAATCCTTTAACTTAGCAACAAATACACAACCTGATTAAATAAGGGGGAAATACTTGAAAAGACATCTTTCCAAAGAAGATATATAAAATGGACAGAAAGCACATGTAAAGATATTCACCATCATTCACTATCAGGGAAATGTAAATCAAAACCACAATGAGACACTATCTCACACTTATTAGAATGGCTGCTATTAACATAACAGGAAAGAACAAGTGTTGGAAAGAATGCTGAAAAATAGAAACATTCATTGCTGGTGGGAATGTAAAATGGTACAGACACTGGAGAAGAGTTTGGCAGTTCCTATAAAGCTAAGTATAGAACTACCATTTCACATGGCAATCTCAGTACTAAGGTATATATACCCAAAAGAAATATGGGGCTCAAACACATATTTTCACACTGATGTTCAGAGTGGTATTACTCAAAATTGCCAAAAGATGGAAGCAGCCACCAATCAATGAGTGGACAAATAAAATGTAATATATACAGACCATGGAATATTATGCACTTGTAAAAAGGAGTGAAGTCCTGATATATACAATAACATGGATGAACTTTGAAGATATAATGTTGAATGAAATAAGACAGACACAAAAGGACAAATATTGTATGATCTCACTGACTTGAAACAATTAGAATAAGCAAACTCATAGAGTCAGAATCTAGAATACAGGTTACCAGAGGATGGGAAGGATATCAGGAACAAGACATTAAGGCTCAAAGTAAAATGGTCAGGGTTCCTATTTGGAATGATGGAAATGTTTTGGTAATGGATGGTAGTGATGGTAGCTCAACACTGTATATGCAATTAACAGCACTGAATATAATTAAAAGGGGAAATGCTAGATTACATATATGGTAAGAGAATAAAACTTTTTTAAAATCCATGGAAGTACACTACATGTGAACTAATTTAAACCATGGACTTTAATTAGTAGTACAAATATAAAAATATACTATCATCAATTGTAACACATGTTCTATATCAATGCAAGGTGTTGGTGGTGGGTGGTATATAGGAATTCTATATTTTATGCATGATTGCTCTGTAAACCCACAACTTCTCCAATGAAAAATAAAAATATAACAATAATAAAAGCAGAAAATTGGCAGCATCACAAAATTTGAAATCTCACTGTGACACTGATCTCCAAGTTATTTATTTTCCTATAATTTCATGACCAGATTTGCCTTAACTGGCTTAATATTATCAGTTCCTTCTGGTGATAAATATGGAAAGGCACCAAGAAACGAGAATTTGGGCATGCAATCTCAAGTGGCTCATTGGTAAGACATTTTGTCACAGTTAATGAGATGCTAAAGTCTAGTGAATCAATCTGGATAGATATAAGCTTCCAAGATGAGCCTGGCAAAATAATGCTCACATACACATGAATGTGCACACACCATATACTCATTTCAGTAGATAAAAAAAACTTAAAACTTAACTTTCTTTCCAAAGATAATTGCTCTTTTATTCTAGCCTTTTCCTCTTACTGTTCCAGTTAGCAATTACTATGTAACAAAATATCCCAAACTTAGTGTTGTCAAACAACCACCATTTTATTATGCTTATGAATTGTGGGTCAAAAAGTCAGAAAGGGTACAATGGGGATGGCTTGTCTCTACAGCATGATGGCCAAGGCCTGAACACCTGGAACTTCTGGATCCACTTCCAAAATGAGGTTTTCATTTATGTCTGGTGCCTCGGCATGACTTGAAAGCTTTCATAGTTGGATTGTCAACCTGACCACCTGTATAAGGTCTTTCCAAGTGTCTTGGACTTCCTCACAGCATGGCAACTTCAGGATAGTCCAAACTCATACATTTTGGATTAAGATCTCCAGTGAATAAGGCAGAGGCCTCAGAATTCTGATCACATCACTTCTGCTGTACTCTGTTAAAGCAGCTACATGACTGTTCTGATTCCAAAGAGGATTACCAAAGCATCTGAAGGCATGTTTTAAAATTGCCTCTCTTTTGGGCCAAACCAAATGAAGAAACTGACAGGAAAGTAACACTTCAATATCAAATATCTGCTCACATCAGTTTTGAGATATGGCAGGTTCATATATTCAAATAACATTTTGATAAAAGGATATAGCAGTAAACTGACCAAATATCCCAGCCCTCATGTTTTTTTTTTTCCCTAGATCCAACAGGAGAAAGACACAATTTAAAAAGAATACTAAACCAGTTTGTTGTAAATGCTATAGAGAAAAATAATTCAGGAATATAGAACAGAGTATGGTGGGAAACTGTGATCAACTGCAATTTTAGATAGGTTGGTCAGGATTGGCATCATGAAAAGGTGATATCTGAGCAAAGGGAATAAGGAAACAGGCTGTAAAGATATTCTGGGCAAAGGAGCAGCAAATGCTACTGGTGGTTGGAGCAGAATAAGGGATGGAAGGGGGAAGAAGTAGGTGAGAGAAGTATAGGGTTGGGATTATAGAAGGATTTATTCTATGCTTGAGTCCATTTTGGGGGTGCTGGTTTATTCTGAGCAAAATGGGAAGGGGAAGCCATTGGAAAGTTCTGAGCCAAGACAAATCATAACATGAAGCACATTCTGAAAATATTACTTCAGGTGCTATACTGAAATCAGCTTGGAGTGGAAATGGCAGAATTGGAAAGATCAGATGGAGGCAATTGGAATAACCCTAGCAAGGGATGGCAGAGCCTTGGGCCAGTGTGACAGAGTGGAGGCAGCGAGAAGGGGTTGAGTTTGGATATATTTTGAAGGAGAGACTGACTTGATAAGATGGCCTGGAAATAGAGAAAGAGGGAAGTCAAGGATAGCTTCAAAGTTTTTAGCCCGAAAAACAGGAAGAATGGAGGTGGATTACCAAAATAGAGAAGAATGAGGAGGCGAAGTTGGGGGAGATGAGAACCAAGAGTTTGGTTTTGTATGTGTTAAGTTTGTGATATTGCTAGACAGTCTAGTGAAGATGTTTCATAGGTGACTGAATATATGAGTCTGGAGAGAAGATGAGTGAGAAGAGCTATAATTACAAATATGTGATCAGCAAATAGATCACATTTAGAGCCATAAGCCTAGATGAGATAACTAGAGACTAAGCATGGGAAGAGCGATGACAGAACTAAGCCCAAGGTCACTCCAAAATTAAGGGATATGGGGCATGAGGAGAAATTAGCAAAGGAGACTGAGCTGGAACTGTTAGTGAAGTAGGGGGAGAAGGAGGAGTGTGGCAGCCTGGAAATCAAGTGAAGAAAGTGTGCCCACAAGATGAGGACATGACCACCATGTCAACTGCTGCTAAGAGATCAATAGGATGAATCTAGAAAATTGGCCACTGGACTTAGCAACAAGCAAGTCATCAGTGACCTTCGATAAAAGCAGTTTGGGTGGATGTGAGGATGGAAACGGACTGTGGTGTATGAGAGGCAAGAAGAGGTTCAGGCTATAATTTCTTCATTGTATGCTATTCAACCGATCATTTCCTTTATCCAATTACTCAGATTTAGGTGACTTTATACTCAAACTCATAATAATTCTGTTCTTTCTGAAATATTCTGTTTCCTCTGTTGGGAATAATCTTCCAAACTTTTATTCTCCCATGCCTACAAGGGATAAACAACTATACAGCCTGCAGGCCAATCTAGACCACCACCCTGGTTTTATAAACAAAGTTTCATTGGAAGACTAGCATGCCCATTTATTTACATATTGTCTATGGTTGCTTCCATGCTACAGTAACAGAGTTGAGTAGTTGTGACAGAGACCATATGGCCCCACAAAGCTGAAAATAGTGACTATCTGGCCTTTTGCAGAAAAAAGTTTGTCATCCCTGGTCTAGATTATCCTCATTATTCATCCTACGAATATAAGGGAAAACATTAACTCCTCATATGGTAGTTTAAAATAAGCCAGAAAGTCTTTGACACTTTTTTCATAAGGTGAATCCTAAATATCTTCCCCTTATCTGGGGCGTAGCCTTAGCAACTCACTTCTAACAGAGAATATGGTGGAAGTGACTTCTGAGACTGAATCATAAAAATCACTGTAGTGTCCTCCTTGTTTGCTCTCTTGGATCACTAGCTTTGGGGGAAGCCAGCTGCCATGTCATGAGACACTCAAGCTGCCCCATAGAGAGGCCCATGTAGCAAGAATCTGAGGCCTCCTGCCAATAGTCATGTGAATCAGCTGTCATGGAAGTGGATCAGCCAGCCCCAGGCAAGCCTTCTGATGACTGCAGCAGCCCTGCCCAGCAGCTCGATAGCAACTTCACAAGAAACTATGAACCAGAAGTACTCAACTAAGTGACCCCCAAATTCCTGACCCACAGAATCTGAGATCGTAAATGCTTGTTGCTTTAAGCCATTGATTGCATCACTTAGTTACACAGTCATAGATTACAAATACACCTAGGAAGACCCTTGGCTGATGCTTCATATTGGTCTACATCCTGCCCCCTCTTATTTATCCTCATAGCATAGTGCCCTTTTCCTTCGTAACATTGGATATGACTGCAATTTTATACCAGTTTATAAAATTAATTGGTTCATGTCTGTGTGTGCCAGTGAATGGTAAACTCCATGAGGACAGGGGCTGTATTTGTCCATTATATGCCCAGTCACTAATACAGTGCCTACCAAGAGTACGGGCTCAATAAATACTGTTGACTGATTAAATGAAACAGTACAAATGACACTGTACTTATAAGCTTGTAACTTATATAATACTTTCTGGCCAAAAGGAGTCTTATGTGAAGAATAACAAAAACTAACCATTCCTTACACAAATGCACTCTTCCAAGCATTTCATAAATATTAACTTGTTTAATCCTCACAGTAACCATTTTTTACCCAAGGAAAGGAAGCATGGAGAACTTAGTAAATTGCCCAAGAAAATCTAATGAATTGCAGAGCTGGGGCTTACTCCCAAGCACTCTGGCTTCAGGGTCTCTGCTCCTCACCACCATATGATACTGCCAATGTTTCACCACTTGGCTTTGACTTGAAGTTTGAAGTTGACATCTATATCCCCAATGGCTTCTTCCATTGCAGTCAATTCCCTCTTTATCCTTGTTTCAGTCTCCATTTCCCACTCTTTTCTTCAGTACTTGAAAATTTAAAGAAACTTCTCTAAATAATATTTTTTTACACTGATATCCACATTAGATATTAATACTTAAAGAGTAAGCACAATTGCGTACACAAGAAGGAATGGGGGAGAAAACAACTATTTTCTAATGTTAACATCCTTCTCAATCTTTCACATTCAAAGAATTAAAAAATAATAACCTAAAAGATTTACATGATATAATCAATAAGGCTGAATTAGTGGAGAATTACTCTGAACTTTGACTTCTATAGACCTTCACTTCAAGATTCCATGGACTATTTTAAAATACTGATCACACACCAGGCCTCCAAGAAAAAATTTCAAATGGATTCCAAAAGACAGAAATGATATCAACCATATTCTTTGTTCATGCATACTAAAATAACAAATTAATAATATGAGTTAAAAATAAAACCTCATCGGGAAGTAAAGTTCATAAAGTCTTAAAATTCACCCTCTAGAGTTAGACCCATCCTGTCTTCTCCATCTATGAGATATGCAAACTCAGGCGAGGTACTGAATCTTCTCTGATCCTCAGTATCTTTCGCTATATCACAGATACATCAAGTTGAAATGAGAGAAGTATGTGAATACTGTGCTGGGCTGGCACATACTACACACTCAATAACTGCAATTTATCCTTATTACAACGATTGCCCTTGAATGGTGGTTAGTGTTTCCAGAAGCACATTAAAGGATGCAGCCTGGCATATTAGAGACTGCCCTTGTTCTTTTGTTCTGAGGTCTGAGGTCTGATATTGGCCAACATTAAGGCACCACCTGATTGAATAATCCAATTCAAGCTATATTTATTGAAGGCCCATTATGTGCCAGTTAAAACAGACTCCCTGCCTGCACAGAGCGTACAGTCAAGTGCATTCACTCTCAAAGAGGGTGATATCCCCTGTGGTAGTATGAAGTTGCGCATACCCAAGAAATAAATGTTCTTAAATCTAATCCATTCCTGTGGGTGTTAGACCCATTGTTGGTAGGACCTTTAGATGAGGTTACTTCAGTTAAGGTGTGACCCACCTCATTCAGGATGGGCCTAAATCCTATTACTGGAGTCCTTTATAAACAGAATGAAGGGAGAGAGAGAGACAGAGAGAAAGCCATGGAAGCAAGAAGCTGAAAGCAACAAACCCCAGAAGAGAAGAGAGAGACAACAGATGCTGCATGTACCTTACCATGTGGCACGCAGACTTCAGGAAGAAAGCATCGCCTTGATGATGCCCTGACTTAGACATTTTCTCGACCTCAAGCTATAAGTTAACAAATTCCCATTGTTTAAGCTGAACCATTTCATTGTTTCTGGTTTCAGCAGCCTAGGAAACTAAAACATCACCCCTAAGGGAGCAAACAATGGATCTTCAAGGGAGTGAAAAAAAATCTTGCACTTTCTATATATAAAACACAGATACACACACTGTACATAAACGGATACAGAGTATATTTGTGGTAGTGAAATTTCTTGGAAGGTGATTTTTAAAATGTCTAAAAAGACTTCCTTAGAGTAGACAATAATGAAAAAGAGGTTGAAAAACATTGTTTAGTAAGAGTAAAGAATAAATAGTAAATATAGTGAATAAGTAAATTATATAGTATGTTAGAAAATGCTAAGTGACTGGAACAAAAAGAGACTGAAATAGGGAGGCAAGGGTGGGCCTTACCATCCTATTGGGAAGGGGACATTAGAGCAAAAGCTCAAAGGCAATGAGAGAGTTGGCTCTGCAGCTCTCTGGGAGGAGTGTTCCAGAGAGAGAAGGGACACTGTAAAAGGCCTAAGGCCGAAGCAGGTCTCCAGGGTTTGGGGCACAGCAAGTAGGCCAGTGTGGTTGGAGTAGAGCTAGCAATGAAGAAACAGGTGGGAGATGAGGTCCAAGAGATAAGGGGTGGGAGTAGAGCAGATTGTGTAAGGTCATATAGGTCCCCAGAAGACGCTGGACTTACACAAACTTCAAATTCTAGAGAAGTTGGGAACAGAGTTTCCATGGATATACATAAACATGATATGAACTTATTGGCAAGTGATTTTTCAGTTCTCACAAAAATGTACATTCGAGAGCCTAAGACCATATCATCTGAATCTCTGTACACATTTAGTTTGTTTAAATGCATAACTTCCTCCTTTTGCTAAATCTGCATTAGAAATTTTCTGACATATTTGTCTTGGTCCTTAGGATACTATAATCCCGGGAAAGATAGAAAATAGAAAGAGATGTCAGCTTCCAAACAATCGACTGGTTGGTTATGTCAACAAGGTCCTAGGAGAAACAAAGTTTAGCTACTTAATTCGTCTTTTATTGAATATCTAGACATGCTAGACAATGCAAAGATTACAAAGATAAGTGCAACACCATCCCAGGTCTCAAGGAACTTGACTGTCTAGTGGAAGAGGGAGCAGTTACCTAGAAAACAAAACCACAAAGTTTAAATTCAGCAATAATAGGCACCATTGACTGAATGCCCACCATATGCTAAGCTCCATGCTTTCCATCTGCTCCCTGATTTGATCTGCACAGTATCCCTATAAGTAGAAATTACCACCTACACAAGAAAGCTGCAGGTACTCAGAGTTCAGTAGCACCCCCAAGATCACACAGCTAGGATAACTTAGGAGTATGACTGAGGACTGTCTGATGCCTAAACTTGCACCCTTAATTATGAACATAACACCTGGTTCAGATCTCTCTTTCTGAGCCCTTTGTGCTCTGCAGACTTCTAGAATCTTAACAGGTAAATGGATCTGAAATGCTGATATCTGCCATGTTTCTCAGTTCATTAATAGGATCCCACCAGTTTTGAACAACATGCTATGGGAGAGAATGAAAGGCAAGCATTCCAGACTGATGTGGGAAGGAGGGCTGCAGAAAGCTTCATGAAGAGACTGCACGTGGGTGATTAATCTTTCAACCACCTTAGGAGTCCTCTACTAGACAGTTCTGTCTGAGCTGAAATAAAATCTCCCTAAACCTTCTACACACAGCTTTTGTTATACTCATTTGGGAACATAAAGAACAAATTGGATCCATCTCCCTGTAATGACATCTTCCCAGTCTAAAGTCCTTCCCACTACAGAGCTTCTATTCTAGCTTCTGTTTCTTCTATGACACAATGTGGGGTATTCTCAGCAGTGACCTGGTCACTCACCTCAGTCTGCGTCCAATGTCTTAGGTCAAAGTCCCTGGAGGTAGAATCCTGACACAGGGTTTTTTTTTTAAGATTTATTTTTTATTTATTTCTCTACCCTTCCCCCCCACCTCCCCTCCCAACACCATTGTTTGCTCTCTGTGTCCATTTGTTGTGTGTTCTTTGTCTGCTTGCATTCTTGTCAGTGGCACCAGGAATCTGTGCCTCTTTTTGTTGTGTCATCTTGCTGTGTCAGTTCTCAGTGCGTGTGGCACCACTCCTGGGCAGGCTGCACTTTTTTCGCGTGGGGCAGCTCTCCTTACAGGGTGCACTCCTTGCATGTGGGGCTCCCCTACGTGGGGGACACCCCTGTGTGGCAGGGCACTCCTTGCGTGCATCAGCACTGCATGTGGGCCAGCTCACCGTATGGGTCAAGAGGCCCTGGGCTTGAACCCTGGACCTCCTATGTGGTAGATGGATGTTCTATCAGTTGAGCCAAATCCAATTTCTGACACAGGGATTTTTACACAAGTGATTTATTAAGGGAGAGATCTTAAGGGGACCCGGAAGGAAGGAAGGGAAGCCAGAGGAGGGAAAGAAGTTAAGCAAGATGTTGTAAAAGAAATCTAGCCTAAGCTTGAGCCTGCAGGGAGCTCTAGAGGGTAACTTCCCTGAAGAGCCTGTCCCACCATAAGGCAAGGACACTGGGTTCCTGTACCCCTGCTCCAGTCATTCAGTGCCTGTGAGCTGCCCAGGCACTAATGGGCAGTTCTGATCACCCAAAGGTGCACCTCCAGTCAAGTCACAGGTGTGCATTGGCAACAGGTCCCACAGCCACAAAAGGATAGGCACACCTGTCCAGTAAAGGGAGGTGCCAGGGAGTCTGAGCGAGGTGCTAACAATCTGTTACAGTCCTTGACTTAGAGGTTGTGTACGGGACTCCAGCATGGGCTGAACTAGCATGGAGTAGGGTAGGACTCCATTTCTCTTTTTCTAGACAAATGGCTTTAAAACTTTCATTTTTGTAGCTTTCAAATTATTTACTTTTACTTTAGTGAAAGTGAAATAAACTTATTTTAGTTTTAAAACTTCTTTTTTAAAACTTCAGTCTTCTTTTTCCCCAAAATAAAATCCTCCATCACACACACACACACACAATGTGTCAGACACTATGATAGATCTGGATGCATAGAAGAATTCTGGTAGGGAAGAAAGTAAAAAACGGGTGAAAAAACAAATTAAAAGTTGCAAATATGTACAGGTGGTAAATGTTGTACAAACAGCAGTAGTAAAAGGCTGCTGACCTGGCCAATAATGGGAGAGGGAACCATAACCATACGATCCGCATGGGTCTGCCTGCTGAACACAGGCTCAAATTTCCAACTCCCTGGCTCTGGACAATTAAGGTACTTCATTTTTCCCTGCTATCATTCCCCCTGATGTTTATGGAAGGCTTCCCAGAGGAGGTGACATCAAAGCCAAGGCTTGAGGGATAAGCAAGAATGGGCCGTGCAAACGTCCTGTGGGGAGAATAGTTTGGGAAGATGGAACAGGGAAGTGAAAAAGAGCAGATCCACTCTTTTGAATGGGCAAGAGAAAGAGAAAAGGGCCTGGAGCCCACCACTCAGTGTATTGCAAGATCCCTGAGGTATCTTCAGGGGACTCCAGGGCTCCTCAGAGCACCATTTGAGAAACATTATCTGGGCATCACACTTTTTTGTGGATTGAAGAGAGCCACTCAGGGGCCACCTGACCATTAGCCCATGTTCCTGGAACTTTGCACATTTTTCCTCACTCACATTCCTTTCTCTCTCGAGTACTTGGGGAAGGCATGGGAGAAGGAGGGCCTGGCTGCTTCACAGCTCCAGCCAGAGGGCCCATTTTAGAGGTGCCAGCAGGGGACGGCATGTGAATCAACAGCATGTTCTCTGCACACCCCCACGGTCCAGATGGCTGTAGACCACAGGAGCAGAGGATGGCTCCTACGCAGATGACGCCCCTGGCTGGAAATGCGTGCCACACTTCAGATCATAAGGGAGCATACGGGGGTGGTGGCAGCACTGACATTTTTACCAAAAAGGGCACAGCCTTTCTTTCGCTAAAGATTTTCATTCCAAATACCCATCGACAATAAACTTAATAGTACAAAAGTTCTGACACATGCTACAACATGGATGAACCTTGAAAACATTATGCAAAGTGAAATAAGCCAGACACAAAAGTACAAATATTATATGACTCCATTTATATGATATATCTAGAATAAGTGAATTCGCAGGGACAGAAGGTAGAATAGACATTACCAGGGACCAGAGGGAAGAGAAATAGGGAGTTATTGCTTAATGGGTACAGAGTTTCTGTTTGAGGTAATGAACAAAATTTTGGTAAAGGTAGAACTGCATTTAAATATAATTAATACCACTGAACTGTGCATTTTAAAGGGGCTAAAATGGCAAAATTTGTTATATAAAACTTACCACAATTTCAGAAAAAAAAAACTCTTATAGTGCAAAATACTGAGGGCTCATAGAGTTGGGAGGTACCATAGGAACCATGTAGTCTAGTTTCTCACTCTCAGTGTGAATCCTCTCACACTGCTGATGTGGGTCACTGGGCTGAAAATCAAACTATTTCAGTATCCAGGCAGTCATACCTCCATGAAGTAGCTCTGAGAATTGGCAAAGTCAATCCTCTCACGTTAGGGAAAAATCTGCTCCCTATAAATTCCCTCCCTTTGGTCTGGTTCGCCATTACAAAGACTCGAATAATGATACCCACACTGGCCATTCCTCAAAGCCTTTCCACATCTCAGGCATAGCCTAAGTACTTGACATGGAATGTCTCATCTCACTCTCATCCAAACCCTGGCAGTTAAGCACTAATTTTTTCCTCATTCTTCAGGTGGAAACCCAAGTTTCAGATCAGATAACAGATCGAGCTGAGGCTCAAACCCACATCCACCATTCTCCAAAGCTCAGCCAGACTCTTGACAACTACACTGTGGAACTTTCATAGAACACGTCTACTTCTCTTTTCACAAGAGGGTTCTCCAAATATGAGAAGCCAGCCCACCTCTCTCAACTCAAAACTCTTCTTCTCTTTGCAAAATATTGCCATATCCTTTGGTCATTCTTGAGAGAAAGTACCATCCTGGTAACCTTTCTGTGGACAAACTCCAGCTTCTATTGTTAAAACATGCCCAGAACTGTCCATTCTACCCACAGCCTGACAATGGTAGAGCCCAGTTGGGTCTATCCTTACACATCTACTCAAGCAGCCCCAAACTGGGTCATTCATTTCAACAGCTGTAGACTCATAACACTCTGCATCAAACCAAGACGCTCCTGAATAAAAAATGGCATGTCCATAAATGTGTGGGACAAGGTGGTGGTGCTCTCTCATGGGTCTCACAAAAGCAAGCTCTAACCCCTTCCCCCAGAGAAATGCCTTGCACAGGTGGCCCTTGGCTTCCCCCACGGGACTTTTAAGCATTTGGCTTGCAAACACTACAGATGGAGCCTTTTTGACCATCATCCATAGGTTGAACGGGAGCTTCAGCATTTCAAATGGTGAATAAAACTTATCGGTGCTGCCTGTGAACCAACTCTATACCTACTCAACCTCATGATCTAGTCTTTGTGACAACTTCTATGCAAATCAGATATTTTACAAATTTGTCCTCACTATTTCATAAAAATTAGTGAAAAACTGAAGCAAACGGGATGAGGTAAGTGTCAACAAGTTGGCACCAGGGCACTTGGCACCTCAGAATGACTCATATTTAGCATAAATTTGAAACTTTAACCAGGCAACTTCAAATTTGAGACCAAATAACAAAATTATTAATGCTGTCAGTATTAGTCATCCAAAGAGGTGCAGAGTACCAGGAATCTGCTGGCTTTTATAAAGGGTATTTATTTGGGGTAAAAGCTTACAATTACAAGGCCCTAAAGAGTCCTAATTAAGGCTGCTCTCTCACCATTGTCAGCTGCCATGTGTTGAAGCAAGATGGCAGGTAACCTCTGCCTGGTCTCTCCTTCCATCTCCCTCTTAAGGCTCGGTGGACCCAGCTTCTTCCCATCTCAGCTGCAGGCTGGCATAGGGTTCATCTCTTGGGGCTTCCAATATCAGTCTGGCAAAGGTCTTGTTTCTTTCCAGGCTTTCTCAGCTGCTCAGCTGCAAACTATCAGGCAAATGGCTCAGCTCTCCCAGGGCTTTCTTCGGCTGTTTGTGCCTTCTCCTTCCTGTCACATGACCAAGTTCTCTCCTCTTCCATATCTATGGAGCTCTCTCTTCTTCTTCTTCTTCTTCTTCTTCTTCTTCTTCTTCTTCTTCTTCTTCTTCTTCTTCTTCTGTGAGTGTGTGTTTCTTTTCTTCTTTTTTTTTTTTTTTTAAGAAATGAGCCCCAGGGAGAGAGACAAGCTTTTTTTTTTTTAAAGATTTATTTATTTATTTATTTCTCTCCCGTTCCCCCACCCCACCCCCTGCCCCTGTTGTCTGTTCTCTGTGTCCATTTGCTGCATTGTCTTCTTTGTCCGTTTCTGTTGTTGTCAGCGGCATGGGAATCTGTGTTTCTTTTTGTTGCATCATCTTGTTGTGTCAGCTCTCTGTGTGTGCAGCACCATTCCTGGGCGGGCTGCACTTTCTTTCACGCTGGGTGGCTCTCCTTATGGGGCGCACTCCTTGAGCGTGTGTAGGGCTCCCCTGCGCGGGGGACACCCCTGTGTGGCACAGCACTCCTTGCGTGCACCAGCACTGCGCATGGGCCAGCTCCGCATGGGTCAAGGAGGCCTGGGGTTTGAACTGCGGACCTCCCATGTGGTAGATGGACGCCCTAACCACTGGGCCAAGTCTGCATCCCGAGTGTCTGTTTCTATCAGGCCACCAAGGGTGCAGGGACTCAACCCTGAGTCATGCCCTACTGGCATGGTCAAATTAAAACCGTAAGCTTAAAAGGTAATTTAATCAAGACATGTCAGGTGAATCTAACACATTCAAAGGGGATCACACCCAGAGGAACAGACCAGTTTACAAACATAATTCTTTTTTCTTTATGGGGATTCATAAGTAACATCAAACTCCCACACTGCCAGAAAGAGATCCCTGAAGAATGTGTCTAAAAAATGAAGTGTTATTTGGGATTTTTAGAATTTTTTTCACACCTCTGGGAACAGTGGTCTCTTCCTCCTATAAAATATGTAAAAAGAATAACTGACATTTGGACATTTGATTTGCAACCCCTTTCTAGCTCCAACTGATTTGCAACCCCCTTCTAGCTCTGTCCCCAACTCTCTGAGTAACCTTGGGCAGAGTCCTGGACCTCTCTGTGCCTCACAGCTTCACTGAAAAATGTAGATAATAGCTACAACCACCCAAGTTGGTTGTAAGGATGAAATCAATTAACAAGTATAAAGCCAGCTTGCAATGGTGCCTAGAAGAGTACCTGAAAGGGAGGTCAATTGATGCTAGCTAATTAACATTGATTTAATAACATGGCTTCCTAGAAGCAGGAGCTGTGACCCAAGTGAAAAGCTACAGACTTCTGAGGGCACAGAGACAAGTCAATGTAGGAAAGGCAGGGAGCTGTAAAGGGGGCCAGGAATGGGGATGTCCCCAGGATGGCACATGTAATGGGTGACAGACAGCCTAGGCAGAGGGACAGTGGCGGGTCACAGGTGACGTTCAGGCACAGGCAGAGCTGGCCAATGGGAGGCCTGGAAGACCTTCTTGTTAAGCATGCTGGCAGCAGGAGGCAGGAAGGCAGGCAGCAGAAGGAAGCCCTGGAACAAGCTCTGGATCTCAGGATGTCCAGGAAAAGAAACCCAGACTCCAATCTAGGAACAAGAGGAGCAGGATCCAAGCCAGGAACTAAACTGGAGCAGCTACATCAAAATGTACCTGAGTGGCTGACCAACCCCAACCCCGTCCCCCATTCAACAGCCTCTGGCACATAGCTGAAGAACAGCATCTAATTGCCCTCTCTGTGCCTGAGGCCAGGCTAGGGCCCCTACATGTCCTCTCTCACACAGCTGTTACAACTTCATGAGGCCTTGTGACTAGCCCCATTTTACAGATGAGGGGACTAAAGTTTGTGAGATGAAGTGACTTGTGTAACTACTCAGCTGCGGGCTGGCTGGCTGGCTGGCTGGCTGGCTGGCTGGCTGGCTGGCTGGCTGGCTGGATGGATGGATGGATGGAAGGACAGATGGATGAGATGACAACATGGTCTCAAACCCAAGGCAGGAGCCTGTTTCCTAGAAAGAAATTGCACATCACTCTCCAATCTAATCCCCCTGTCATAACTCCCTAATGTTCCCCAACTGCAGATAAGATGACAACTCTTCAATGCCACCTCCCCCAGCCCCTCCCTCTATGCTCCCCCCTCACAGTCTCCAGGTCTCCAGATCCCCACCTGCCCAGCCTGTCCCTCTGGCTACATGCTTTTCCTTCATTGCAATCTCTCAAAGGCCCAGCTCAAATCTGATCTATACATGCACACGTGAGCACACACACACACACACACACTCATACATGAGAATTAACTCTTCCTTCCCATTTTGCCTTTACTATGCTAAATCATTCATGCTCTATGTTCTTTAATCTTTCCAATTTCGCCCCCACTTCATAGGCAAAGAAATTGACTTATCCAAGATAACACAGTTCAGATTCAGCCCTCAGCCTGAGCTCTTAGCCAGTGCCCATCTCTTTTCACCATTCAGACAGCATATCTCTTTTCCATGGGAGCCTAGGAGGGTCAGGCCCAGCACACAATGTCCTTCCCATGGTTGGCATGCATCACTGTTTGCTAAATTTAGTTGATTTTCTTAAGTTCCATTCATATTTAAAACAAGATTAATATTTGTAAAGTGTTGAGAACAGGGCCTGGCATGTGGGAAGTATAAGGCAATTTGAACTCAGGCCTCCCTGAATGCAGAGTTGATGCTTTTTGGTCCCATGGTTCTCATGCCTGGAACCCAGGCAGAAATGGGAATCATCAATAGGCAGACTTGAAGCTGCGCTACCTGAACCAGGTGAATTCCCCTTACTGAGCAGGGACACTAGGGTCTGGGCTTGGAATGGAGAATGGAGCTGAGCCTGAAGAAGTGGTCCGTTGGCCTCAGCAATGGTCTAATGGGGAGGTGTGGAGACTCGGGTGCAGGCAGACTCCAACCCTATCCACGAGAAACAAACTCAGGTGACACTGTGTGGGAGACAGTTTCCTGACAGTTCTCCCCAACTAAGCAGTATTGTCAAAGTCCAGAAACCACCCCTTGACAGAGTCCTGATGGCTGAGGTGATTTTGAACTGCCCCTGCTCATAAAACTACCTATTTCATTTTGATTATTTTCTGTATTTAATTGTCCAATTTCCATAAAACTACTACAAGATGGACTGATAAGAAAGAAAATTCACTAATATAGGTAATTATTTATGAATGAAAAGAGTAGGTTACAAAAGAGGACATACTATTTGTTTTAATCCAAAATTATGAACTAGAGGTTAAAAAAAATGACTGAAATATGTACCAAGATGCTACCAGAGATTAGTTATGGGTAAAATTACAATTAATTTTCATGTTCCTTTCTTGTGAATCCATACTTTCTAGATTGCTTAAGGTGAACACACATTATTCTTTAAAAAGAATTTACACTTAGTTGTCCTTTTTACCCTGTCAACACCTGAGCTCATTTTAATCATGGTGAGAATCCAGTGATGTAGGTATTTTTTATTATCCACATTTTGCAGCTAAGGACACTGAGGCTCAGAGAAGTTAAATGACTTGCTCCCAGAACCTTGTGCAGAGAGAGAACCGAGGGGCCAAACCCCAGAATCCAAATTCTGAGGCTTAAAGGCACAGCATGAGCAAAGGCATAGCAGTGAAACAGCCAGGTCAAGAACATTTCTATATCTGTGATCCCATTTGATCTTTATAACTTTCTTGTCAATTGGACCAGGCTTTATCCCCATTATGCAGATGAATAAGCTGAGACTCAGGGAGGTTAATGAGCTTGGGAAGACTAGCCAGTAGGATAGTCATCAGGTCTGTCAAAGAATTGATTGTTTTAGGGTCCACATTTTCCACCAGTCTATAAGGTTGCTAGGGCTGTCTTGGTCACTGCTATAGCCCTAGTATGTGGCAAGTGCTAACACACAGTAGGCACTCAATAAAGATTAGTTTAAAGAAAAAATAGAATGAAGTTCAGAAAACAGCATGTAGTGGGAGGAACTGGTGGTCCCCCAAAAGATATGTCCACCTGGAACATGCGAATATGACTTTACTTGGAAAAAGGGTCTGTGCAGATGCGATTAAGTTAAGCATAACGAAATGAGGTCATCCTGGATTACCTACTGGGCACTAGATCTGGCAAGTGTGTCTATAAGAGAAAGGCAGAAGAGGGTTTGAGACGGCAGAAGAGAAGACACAGGCACACAGAGGAAGAGGCAGTGTGAAGATGGAAGCAGAGCTGGAGTGATGCCACCACAAATCAAGGATCAGGAAGGATCGCTGACCACTGCCACAAGTTGAGGGGCAAGGGATGGATTCTCCCCTCAAGCCTCTGGGCGCACAGCCCTGCCGACACCCAGGTTTCAAGCTTCTGCCTTCCGGAACCATGAGAGAATAAACTTCTGTTGTTTTAAGCCACTAAGTGTGGCAATTTGTTAAGGCATCCTAGGAAACTAATGCATGGCATGACTAACAGCAGCCCACGTGTGTACTGCACTTCACAGTTTATAGCACTTTCACAGACATTACCTCATCTGACCCTCACAAAAGTCCGTTTTCCAGATCGACACACTAAAGAAGTAGTTGGATTTGGCTGGCACAGGGGAGAAACACAGGGCGCAGTGGTGGCAAAGGGGCAGGGGGGGGGTGGTTAGCATCAGCCTTAACTGAAAGACCAGGTCGCTGGGACTTGGTTTATGAGCCTTGGGAATTTCAAGATCGGAAATGTGCTGAGGGAAGATGAATCCGGCAGCAACCTGAGGGTTGGGGAGCTGAGGAAGGGTGGCCAAGGAGGTCTAGACCTGTGCAGAAGGGCAGCTGGGAGCCTGGAGAAGAGAGGGGCCACAGGAAGACGAGCAGGCCCAGCAAACGATGACAGCTGCAGTTACCACCCCCGAGCCCCTACCATCTGCCAGGCCCCATGCCACCCACTGACAGACCTTGTTACCAATCCTTGTGGTTCCCATCTTAAAATGAGAATCAGGAAACACAAGAGCGTGCCTGCGACCACTGGGCTTGGAGAAGAAGGTTAGATTTGTCTCCCTCCAAAGTGTAGCTAGAGGGACAAATGTTTGCAACCAGCTTCTGGAGAAAGGGGCATGGAGTTAAAAAGACAATGATTATAGAAAGGTCGTATCTGAGGCCCACTCCATGACACTCAGGAACACAAATTCCAAAGTAGGGCCAACTGATACGGCACTGAATTCTAGAGCCATTTGCCATGACCATGGAACCTGTAGGTCTCTGTAGCCCTCAGGAGAACCAGTGCCTGGGGTTGTATCTACTTTGGCTGTCTCTGGGGTCCTGCTGAGGTGTGCATAAGAGCAACCCCCCACTGATGACCTCCCGACTCTTTTTTAAAGACTCTTAGCCATATAAACTCCTTTGTCTTTGCTATTTCCCCTTTTTATTCAAGGTCAAAAAGCAGTTTCTACACATGCCTCTTCTGTCACTTTTACTGAACCTGTGGTTGGTGCGAGGGTTGTTGTGTACTGAGGAGACTTGAATCTCTGGACTGTCCATGTGCCAGCTGGGCCCTGAGCCTCAGCAGAGTTGCACCTCCTACCCTCTGCTTCATTGGACTTACCCAGGTCAGCTAACAGGGAGGTGAAGAAGGTCAACCACCCCACCAGGGAACCAAGAATGCCTATAACTGCAAGTAAGAGAATTGCATCCATCATCCATATGGAATCTAAGCCCCCTCTCAATATAGAGGTCCACAGGATAGAGCAATAAAAAATGGATTAGAGTGGACTTACCAATATTCTACTATGGAACTATTGTGACTAGTAATGGAAGAAATTGATGTAGAGAAAGTGGCCATGGTAGTTGCTGAGGGCAGGGAGAGGGAAGAAGAGATGTGATGTAGGGCATTTTGGGGACTTGGAGTAGTCCTAAATGATATTGCAGGGACAGATGCTGGACATTATATATCCTGCCATAACCCACTGAATGTACTGGGGGAGAGCGTAAGCTACAATCTAAACTATTATCCATGTGCCGTAGCAGTGCTCTAAAATGTATTCACCAAATGCAATGAATGTGTCACAATGATGAAAGAGGTTGTTGATGTGGGAGGAGTGAGGTGAGTGGGGGTGGGGGGTATATGGGAACCTTTTATATTTTTTGAATGTAACATTTAAAAAAAAAATACAGATCAGAGGAAAAAAAAAAAAAAGATGCTACGCTTTCAGATCAGACACATTTTCCAAAACTCAGCAATATCTCAATGTATATCTTCTACAATTTTCCAGAGATAGTCACAGTAATTCTGATGAAATATCTGTTACTTAGACTTACAATGTAGAAAAATAAATATGCACTTGATCAATTAAACCAAGAAATAATGGTACATATTGGTTATATTTTTTCTGCCTTAGTTTTATTCTCCATAGCAGAGTTTATATATGATTTGAAAGAATCAAGAATCAAAGAATTACTTTTGTATAAAATAACATAGAATATGTTAAATGGAATGAATAAAATCAAATAAAACATTAAATCTCAAAAAAAAAGGCAATGATTATAAAATCCACCCATTTTTGTTACCAAAAAAAAAATGTGGTTGTTTGGTTTTTTTTTCAAATAATGCTTGGAAAAAAGTGAAAATTACCTTTTATTACATTATCAGAAACAACTACTGTCAACAGTCTGGTATTGACTTACCTTCTAGACCTTTTCCTATGAATGTGTGTGTATATGTGTACGTACATTTATTTTTTAAGTTAAAATAGGACAATATTATATATGTTTTGGGGATGTCTGTTGTATACACTTAGCAATAAATCCTAACAACCTGGTATTCTGCATAAATATGGCCAAGAGGCCAGTGGTGGACAAAGCAGGGCAGGGGAAGCAGTTGGACTGGGGAGGAATATTTTATCATTGGCATTGTTCAGAAATACCAGACCATTGTGATCACAAAAAACAATCTGATTGTCAGTCAGTTGATTTTTCTCTACAGTCTACCCCGTTAGTCTGTGCCAGGGAGGGCAAATGGCTGCATCAGGGAAGAGGGTGACTTGAGTGGGGCAGGGATGGAGGTGGTTCTCAGGAAGGGGGATGGCTCACGGGCTGGGCACAGTGCTCTCATTAGACAGCCTTCATCTGCAAAGTCGGAAAACCCTCCCCCTGGTCCCTCCTCATGGGAGTCTTGAGAAAATATACAAGCAAAAACCACTATATTCTCTTCTGTAATTTTGAGAGGAAAAGGCAGGAATAGATAAATTTAAAGTATATTAAAAGTACAGCTACCTCAGTCCAGACCAGACAACTGCATGCACAATCAGCAGTCCCTCTCTAAATGCAATGCTCAGTAGCAGGACAGATGACACATTTTAAAAAGGTATCAAAGACCAAAACTTCTTGAGATAAGTTATTGGGAAGATATAAGGGAAACTAAATAAACTGTTCTAAAAACAATCAAGCTGTCCACAAAGACACTTAGAGTTTAGCTTCTAAAAACTATAATGGCATAATTTTCCCATTGGCCATTCCCTTGAAATAATAATTTAACAAGCAAGTGAATTCCTCATACACACTTTCATCATCTTTGGCTTGACAAGGCCTAGCTACTGAGCCACAGATAAATGTTTCTTCAAGATAGTAAATCATGAGCCATATGTTAGAAATTACCCTTACACCCCTATAAAAGGGACTATACCCCCCTTTGTCCTTTCCTAAACAGTGGAAGAGATATTTGGCAGCCAGACTCATGCTAGAATCCCTGGGACTAATACTGCTAATCACCAACATAACACTTAGTAGCATTCAGAGTTATACTTCACAACAGTATTTTTGTAGTATTTACAGAGAACATGTTTACAAAAACATTCAAAATAATGAAAAGAGATAACTGGGAACTGAGCTCCAGGTACCTTTAAGTGTGTGCAAAGCTCTTGAAATTGGCTGTGCCCATCGTTGTGATACAGCTGTCATCACGAGAGGCAGCAAAGTGTTAGTTGAATCCACGGCCTGGATTCAAATGCTGGCTCCATCAATTTCTGGCTGTGTAATCTTGAGCAAATAACTTAACCTCTCTGTCTCATCTTCAGTATCTGTAAAATGTACTTGCTTCACAGGGTTATGAGAATCATACGTGATAATACAAAGGCTTTGGACTTAGTTTCCTGGATGCTAAAACAAATGCCATTCAATGGATTGGCTTACATAGGAATTTATAGGCTCATGGTTTTAGGACTAGAAGTCGTCCAGATTGAGGCGTCGGCAAGGCAATGTTTTTTCCCCACAGACTTGGGGCATTCTGGGGCTGGCTGCCAAGCTGCCAGTCCTTGGCTTTCCTGACACACTTGACAGTGCACACGGCAATGTCTTCTTTCTCCTCCAGGTTCCTCTCACTTCCGGCTTCTTCCCATGGCTTTCTCTCTCTCTGTCTGAATTTCATTCCACTTATAAATGACTCAAAGTAATTGCAATTAAAACTAAAACTGACTCAGTTGGGCCACACCTTAAATGCAATATCTTCAAAAGATCTTATTCCACATGCACCAGAATGCAGAACAAGAATATGTCCAAACTGAGATACAAAATTCAACCCACAGTTCAATAAAGTGTCCTTTAGGAGAGGCCCTGCTATTATAGCAAACAACATGAAGGACAACTTGGGCCAAGGTTCTTACAGGCCAGACCTGAAAGTGGAGAATTCACCTTTGCTCGCATCCCACTGGCTAGAACTTGATCACACATGCACGGAAGTCCAGAAAATTTTGTCCAGCTGTATGCCCAAGTAGAAACGGGGAAAGGATACTAGTGAGCACCAGCAGTCTGTATGACATGCATTTAACAGGAATGAAAACTCTGATGTTTCGATTTCACTCCAGCCCACTCCATTGAATCTATGTCATTTAAAACACCTTGGTCATGACCCAATTAGCTGACTTTTGCAACCCATTAATATTTTGCAATTTTTTTCTCAACAACTCTTAGCTGTTTTTATTGGTGTTGACGGTGGTGGCAGTGGCAGTAAGCAAAAGGAAAACTAGATACTTTCAAATTTTTCCAATAATTCTTGGAATTTGGGGTTTGTAAGACATTATAGTAATCATGTGCTTCAGTTCTGAATTCAGAGTCTGGAAAATGCATCTAGAAATACTGTCCAAATTCCAGGAGCATGGAACACATAATTACGTCAGACGTTGTAGAAATAAATAGAAGTAAATACACAAATGACATACAAATGGAAAATGAGCACTAAAAAGAGGTCAGAGAAAACATAAAGAAGGGGCCACTGAAAGAAAAAGGAAGATTTGATCTCTCTGGTTATGCAACACTAGGCCCAGAGCCTAGTAGTGTGGAAGGACAGGTCCTGCCTTATCAGTGGTGAATAAGCAATGCAGCAGTCTTGCTCTTTAAATTCTTATCCTATAAATACCTTGCAACCTGTGCATTCATTAGTGAATCATTTTTCCCTGATTTCTTAATGTGCTAAGGCATTTGAACTTCCTCCCCATAGTTACAGGGAGGCTTTACAAGGGTTCAAGAAGGAAGTGACATGATCAGATGTGCATTTCAGGTGGAGAGCTTGGGTCAGGCTGGGGTTGGTCAGACTTGAAGTGGGGAAAACGGTGATGAGGCTGTCATGGTAATCCTCAGTCAGAGAAGACAGTGGCCTGAGCTAACAGAGAACAAGAGAGAAGGGCCCTAAGTCAGAAGGTCAAACTGGTAGGTTTGTTAACTGATTGGATGAAGAGAGTTTTAGTAAGCTAAAGGCTGCCAAGGCAATATACCAGAAATGGGTTGGCTCTTACAATGGGGATTTATTAATTTATAAGTTTACAATTCCAAGGATGAGAAAAACATCCATATCAAGGCATCACAAGAAGCTCTTCCCCCACGAAACACGGCTCCTGGCAATCCTAGACTCCAGTCCCATGGCAGGACACAAGGGTGGCATCTGCTGTCTCTTCCTTCTCCTCTGGGTCTTCTTGCTTTCAGCTTCTGGCTTTCTCCAGCTTTCTTTCTGCTCCTGTGGCTTTCTCACTCCTGGATTCCATTGATTTCAGCTTCTGTCTTCTGGGACTTTCTCTCTCCTGTGGGGGTTTCCCTCTGTCTCTCTCTCCATTTTCAATCCATTTATAAAAGACTCTGGGAAGAGGATTAAGACCCACCCTGGGCTGTGCCTTACTGAAGTAATCTAATCAAATGGCCCTTAACTGATTCTAATCAAAAGGTTCCCCCTACAACAGGTTTACATCCACAGGAACGGATTAATTTAAAAACACAATTTTCCAGGGTCCACAGAAGCCTCAAACCACCATATGCCCCAAGGAGGATGTTCATGTTTCTGACATAGACAACTGAAAGTGAAATGAAAGCACTGTGTATTGAAATGAGAAACACAGAGAGTCAGGGAATTTGATGATTTCAATTTTGTACAAGCTGCTTTTGAGACACCCTGAATCCCAGTTAATTTAAGATGCACAGGTGGTTTTGGAAATGTGGACTGGAGGTGAGGTAAGAGCACTGTGGAGACGCAGACTTGGGAATTACAAGCAAATGGATGGTGGTTAAAGTTAGGGGGACATGCTGGGACTGGATTCGGACTGTAACCACAGGCTACCACCCCCAGGTGCCCCTAGACCACTGCAGAGGAGAAGGGAGAGGGGAGTGGGGATGAACGTGATGCTCACTAGATTTAAGAGGCAAGAACAAAATGTCCACATAACTTTGGCCTAGGGCTCAGGTACTTTATTGATTCAAAGTCAGTGGGGGGGGGGGCGGGGGGCACATCAGCTGAGCAGTTGGAAAGAGGAGGCTTCCTCATCACCATCATTACTCCTTCCCCCACTGTACCCCACATAGAGCAGATTTAATGACTGTCCTCATTTTCTACTCTCCTCTATCACATGGAATCCAAGGCTGTTCTCTTAACTTCTTTCTCCCACACATTGCCTACTCAGTCACTCACTATTTTTTTTTAAGTACTAAAAAATGCACATAGTATCTTTTTACTAACAAAAAATACCAGGAACTTTCCTCTCAGTTCTAAGTTACTCACATTAGTCAGTTCCTCCCACCAGGGCCACCCTCAACCTGCAGAGAATCTAAAATAGCATTCCTGGCCTCATGTCTAAAACTCCAAGTGACTCATGGCCAAGGACATGAACCCAGGAATCCCAAAGCAAAATTCATATCCCATGGCTTAGAAATTATTTCCAACAATTAACCTCATATTAACACGATTTGCCTTTCCATACCTGAGTTAGTTTTCTGCTGCTTTGGCCAAGGTGACTTAAGGAGAATACCCCACAGATATAAAAGAAAGATGCAAAGACCTCAAGCATTATACACAAGAGGAAGGAGACAGTGGTGTGCTACACACCTCTCTTCCCAACTCTGTGTTCAATGATACCACATTGGTGGCTTGAAATTGGCCACAGGGAGAGTAATTACACCACGAAATTTGCAAAGCACTACAAATCAGGGATTCTGCTCCCTACCACCTTCTAAAAGCCAGTTGTTAAACATTTACCAGCATACCACTGGAAGCAGTTTTTTTTTTTTCTACACCAGCATTTAATGGGCACTTACTATGTACAGGCACTGTGAAAAGTATCCTTCTCATGTTGCCCCACCCTGCTCAGCAACCCTCAGACAGGACGCTGAACTTGTGAGAGCTCCTGTCATTCACCTTGCCAGTCATTATACCTATGCTGCCTTCTCTCCTCACACCCCTTCATTCCCATCCCCCCAACATCCAACTCAGCTCTTCTTATGTAGCCTTCCCTAGATCCCTCAAAAATTAAATTCAGCAAACATTTATTGACCTTCTACCATGCACCAAGCAAATAGAATTAGCATTCCCTCTGTGTCCCTACTCTGCCACATACAGGCTTATCTCAAGGATGTTTATGATTTGGTTGAATTTTATGAGCATGCATATGGCCACCTTTTTTTTCTTTTTAACTTAGAAAATATGAGATGGAGTCACTTGGGGTACTGCTCTTATTGAGAGAATTTTATGTAAACCATAATTTTCTTCCAGGAGTGTGAGAAGTTTGCAAAGGCCCAAGTCCTTTTTCCTTAATTTTCTTTTCCTTTTTAAGGAATTGGGAGTAGAATTAGTAAAAGAGTTAAAATGTGAAGTGCTTCTAAGATTCTCATTAAGACATGCCTGGCAGTTTCCATTCCCAACACCACCACTATGCAAAAGCAACCCAACCAGCAGATAAGGGTTGATCAAAGCCACTTGTTTCAGTGAGTGCAAAAGGCTACGTTTAAAGGAAGTTGGGGGGGAGAGGAAGGTTGTGAGCTGATGCCTACATGGGTGAAATCTATGATAAGCTGGAGGTAAGTATTTGTATAGGGAAGGGATAAGATGGGGGCATAGGGATAACTTTGGGTGGGGCTTTGCAGGCTTGAGGGGCGCTAGGGTTGGAAGGATGGGTTAGATGGCCCAAGGAATTGGGGGGAGAGCTGGGAGGAACAGCTGAACATGGGAGATTGTCAGATATGTGGTTGAAACTATAATGTTGAGAAAACTCTAGAAAAGATAATAAGAGGGGAGAGGTTTTGGCTCAACAGATAGAGCATCTGCCTACCACATTGGAGGTCCAGGGTTCAAACCCAAGGCCTCCTGACCCGTGTGATGAGTTGGCCACGTGCAGTGCTGATGCATGCAAGGAGTGTGTGCCATGCAGGGGTGTCCCCCACGTAGGGGAGCCCCGTGCGCAAGGAGTGCACCCCATAAGGAGAACAGCCCAGCACAAAAAAAAAGTGCAGCCTGCCCAAGAGTGGCAACACACACATGGAGAGCTGATGCAGCAAGATGATGCAACAAAAAGAGACACAGATTCCCGGTGCCACTCACAAGAATACAAGTGGACACAGAAGAATGTACAGTGAATGGACACAGAGAGCAGACAACTGGGGGGATGAGGTGTAGGGAAGGGGAGAGAAATAAATAAAAAATTAAATCCAAAAAGAAAATATAATAAGGAAGGATTACCTGTTTAAGGTACTTGGGGGGGGGGCATCTGGCACAGGGGCAGGCTTCTAGGGAGTATGTGAATACTTATTTAGTCATATTGTATTATATCATTGGGTGGAGACTCATACAAAGAGTGTGAAGGTTTATCCACATCCTGGGGAGGACTGATGTTCTTTTTTTTTTTTTTAAAGGTTTATTTATTTATTTCTCTCCCCTCTCCCCCACCCCTACCCTGGTTGTCTGTTCTCTGTGTCTATTTGCTGGGTCTTCTTTGTCCGCTTCTGTTCTTGTCAGTGGCATGGGAATCTGTGTTTCTTTTTGTTGCGTCTTCTTGCTGCGTTCTCTCTCCGTGTGTGCAGCACCATTCCTGGGCAGGCTGCACTTTCTTTTGCGCTGGGCAGCTCTCTTTATGGGGCACACTCCTTGCGTGTGGGGCTCCCCTACACGGGGACACCCCTGCATGGCACGGCACTCCTTGCACACATCAGCACTGTGCATGGGCCAGATGCACACGGGTCAAGGAGGCCCAGGGTTTGAACCGCAGACCTCCCATGTGGTACACGGATGCCCTAACCACTGGGCCAAGTCCGCCACCCTGATGTTCTTAAACATAGGGCATTGGGTCTCTCGAGAGAATTGGTGGCTCACAATGGGTTAGGGCAGTCCAAGCCCTCAGCATTGTTGCAAGTATCTGTGAATCTGGTCCTTCAAGTAGCGAGGATTGATTGTCACTGTGGGCCCTGAGGGGAGAAGAAGGGTATAGAATAGATAGAATCGGGGTAACTGGGGGGGCAATGAAAGTGTTCCACAAAATCATGTAATGATGGATATAGGATATGTTAAATTACACCAAAAATGTATAAAAGTCTATAGGCTAAAATGTAAACCATAATGTAAAACATAAGGTAATTAAAAATTTAGAAAATTGTACAGTCTGAAATATAAACCATAATGTAAACCAAAATGGAACCATGTTTGAAAGCTATGTTTCAGTATCTGTATATCAGCTGCAGCAAATATAACATGAACATGTAAAAAGATCATTGTTGGGGAAGGGGAAAAAGGGTTTGATGTTGAATATATGGGAGTCCCCTATATTGTATATGTGAATTACTGTGATTTAAAACTTTTGTGAAGACAAAATTAAAAATTGGAAGAAAGAAAGAAAAGAAAGGATATAGACACTGAGGAAGAAAGGAAAGAAATTTTCTTGCCACTGTATATACAGGGCAACAGTTATTGCAGTGATGAAAGGCAAAACATCAAAAACAAAGCTTTATAATATTTTTCATTTTTTAAATACCCAATTTATTTTTACTTTATTTTAGTTTCTCTAAATTAGTATGTATTCTATTTCTAATCTTTAAGCCCATCACTATATTTCATTTCCCTATTAATTGAATTTGGCAATATATTAGGCTTCATTTTTTAAGAAGTTTTGGACCACAAAGAGGTTCAACTATGACAGAGGAGGAACACTGGTGTGGGGTGTTATTGATGGGGGGCACACGGTTGGGAGTTCTCCAGGGCATGTATATAGGGTACATAAAAATGTTCGGATACATGTTGGGTATTTCATAGTAGTTACAGTTACAAAAGACAACTGAAGGAGTGCTGAGTTCCTACTCAGGGGAGATCTATCACATTCCCCAATGGAACAGCAATAATTCCCCAAGTGCAATGGCAAAGACCAATGAAGAAGGATGGTCCAATGATGAACCCTTGATACTGATGACTATGCTTATGAACCTGTGTGCCTAAAATATGAACTAGGCCTAGAGCTGCAGGGTGCTTAAATGTTACCTCCTGAGAGCCTCCATGTTGCTCGAATGTGGCCACTCTCTAAGTCAAACTCAGCATGTAAATACATTACCTTCCCCCAGCATGGGACATGACTCCTGGGGATGAGCCTCCCTGGTGCCAAGGGATTACTACCGATCACTAACTGGTGATGAAACTAGAAAGAGACTTTGAATAAAAGGGTCAATTCAGACCAGCAGAATATCTCAGCCTACATGTAGGATCATATGTTAAAAACTGCTTTTTGACCTTGAATAAAAGGGGGAAGTGGCAAAGACAAATGAGTTTATATGGCTAAGAGTCTTCAAAAAAGAGTCGGGAGGTCATCAGAAGGGTCACACTTACTCATGCCTCAGCAGGACCCCAGAGACAGCCAAAGTAGATACAACCCCAGGTACTGGTTCTCCTGAGGGCTACAGAGACCCACAGGTTCTAAGGTCATGGCAGATGGCTCTGGAGTTCAGTGCCATGTCAGTGGGCCCTATTTGGAATTTGTGTTTCTGAGTGTGATGGAGTTGGACTCAGATGTGACCTTTCCACATATGCCTCTTCTTCACTTTTACTCAGGAGACTTGAATCTCTGGACTGTCCATGTGCCAGCTGGGCCCTGAGCTTCAGCAGAGCAAGAGTGCCTACAACTGCAAGCAGGAGAATTGCATGCAGCGTCTATGTGGAATCTAAGCCCCCTCTCGATATAGAGGTGGAGTGGACATCACCATCCCAGAGTCCAGAGGATGGAGGAATAAAATATGGATTAGAGTGGACTTACTGATATTCTACTATGAAACTATATTGACTAGTAATGGAAGAAATTGTAGCACTGAGGTAGAGAAAGTGGCCAAGGTAGTTGCTGAGGGCAGGAACTTTGTTGGGACTTGGAGTTGTCCTGAATGATGTTGCAGGGTCAGATGCTGGACATTATACATCCTGCCATAACCCACTGAATGGTCTAGGGGACAGTGTAAACTACAATGTAAACTATTATCCATGTGGCACAGCAATGCTCCAAAATGTATTCACCAAACACAATGAATGTGCCACAATGATGAAAGAGGCTTTTGATGTGGGAGGAGTGGGGTGAGGGGGGTAGGGGGTTTATGGGAACCTCTTATTTTTTTTTATTGTAACATTTTTTGTGATCTATGTATCTTCAAAAAATACAATTTTAAAAATTATGGGGGTGGGGGTGGGGAGTGGGGTATATGAGAACCTCTTATGTTCTTCAGTGTAGCATTTTGTGTGATCTATTAACTTTAAAAATACATAATTAAAAAATAAAATTTAATTTAATTTAAAAAAAGGCTATAACCTCAGTGGAAAACTTGGATTGTTAAATGACTTCTTTAAAAGCACCAACAGTCTCTATGAGATGTACACATTTTATTATCGCAGTAAGTAGTTCCTACATAATGATTTCTTCTTTACAACACTCAGAGCATAAAGTTGTTATGTTTCTAGAAAATCCCTTCTCACTTCTGGAAGTCTGTTCCTTGGACCGCATTCAGAAAGAATGCTTTCTTAAGATGCTTTACCACACTAGAAACAAATGCTGCCATTAACTCAGTCATTGCAAAAACATAACTTCTTCCAATGCCAGGATCAAAAAAGTCATCAGACCATCTCCCATATTCCACCATTAAGCAGAGTACCACAGGCCATCTGAGGGGAGCAGAAGGTTTCAGCCAGTATCTGCAGTTACTTTCCCTAATAGCCAATTGTAAATAAGAATCTCCACAGATGAAAACTCAATTTGGGTTTGGAATCCTGAAATTATCCAAGAATTGCAGCGCATTTAGGTGAGCATATAAATGACTCATATTGAGGATGAAAACTAATTTCTCTCAATTATCCAGAAAACATTATATAAACTTATAAAGAGCTGTAAAGGTAAATTAAAACTCCAAAATCTGATTAATAATGATTTTGTGTTTGTATAAATTCTCCAGAAATGTCCTAATTGAGGAACTCATATGTAACTGCTCTGAAATCTAGAGCAAAGAGCAGTTGGCAGCCATGATAGAAAATTCTGAGCGTCGCTATAATCTCAAATTCTTAAGAGGTAACTGAGTGAATGTCATTAATTGCTTTAAACATGCATTCCACACCATTGGCATTGAAATCACACATGCCTTAGATTCAAAGAATCTCAGGCCTTCAAACTAAGAAAGCTCTTGGGCAAAAGACAAGTTAGTATTGTACCTGGGTTCATATTTCCTGACAAACCAAGTAGAAGCCTCTTTGTGCAGCTGAAACCTAAACCTCTTTGGGAAAACACTGCTGCCCATTACCAGCTTATCAGAGACCATCAAGAACAGGATCACCCAGCATCTCCTTCTTGACTTGATTAAACTGTCATGAAGTTCTTGAGAGATGGACAGTGGCCTGACAGGCTCTGACCTTAAAATAACTCTGAGAGCTATTTGTGGAAGCTGGAGGAGGCCAGATTTTTCTGGCCATTTCTATAGTTCATGACCTCTGACTTAAAAGGGGTACAATTAAGGTCTTACTCATCTTAATTAGGACAAAAGGGAGAATTATGTCTTACTTGTAGAACATGAGAAAACCCCAGTTATCAAGTTTTGGTATACACTCTAATTGTACATAATCTTATAGCAATTTCTTTAAAATTTGCAGCAAATTTTTTGTTTAAAATGACTTGATAAATAAGGCACCAACTGATAATTTTCTGGATATGATAAAAAGGCACATCCCCCTAAAAATATTGTGTTTATGACAGATCAAGGGTTGAGTACACCAAATCATCCCAATTATTTTGTGACTATTATCCAAAAAGAAACATTAAAATAGACAACACAAAGGTCAAATGCAATGTTGTACATATAAATTATAATACTTCTTTGCATGGGGCTTGGGAGGACCATTTGAATGAAGGAAAGGACTTGGTAAGTGCTAAGTGAATGGTATCTCACAATTAAAGTCACAGACTAACCTAACAACCTCATGCAGAGGACTTGATCGGTGACATTTTTTACAAACTTGGACACACTCACAATACAGCTTGAGTGTGTTAAGCAGGCTATTCTCAGCTCCATGAGGGCCAGGGATGTTTGTCTTGCTCACAGCAGAGTCCCCCAGTCTTCCAATATAGGATTCAACAGGGTAGGCATTCAGAGAATACTTGCAGACTGAATGCGTGATTTAATTTTAGTTTTGCTCTGGTAATTCTATATAAGTCCTCATTTTCACTGAGACACACAAACATTTGTAATTAGTTACCCTCAAGTTTTTAATGTGACATATACATTTAATTAGATGCATATTTAGAAAGCATTGAAAAATATTCATGGTCACATAAATAAGACCTCATATTACCCCCAACAAAGCCACTTATACTCAGCAAGAATGTTTTTTAACGAAGAGTGGGATTTATGTATGAGTATGTATGTGTGTGTGTTGTCTAATTACGAAGCCACAAAGTTGGATTCAGGTTGTATTTGAATTTTTTCTTCAAAAGTATTTTCATATAAGCCCTTTTAACACCCCATAAAACCCTACCTTCCCCTAACATTAACTACTAACATTGTGTAGAATCCCCACCCACTCCTTTGAATCAAAGTACAAACCCATTTCTTACTATCTGCCACCCAGGTGTCAAAATGTGCTTCACTGCAGAAATTTAGCAGGGAATATGGTAACCAGGTTTCATCTGCCCTCAAATTTTATTTTTCCGCCTGTAGACAATTAAATAGCCTGTTTTTCATAATTGTGTATGACAATACTTGTGATCCTATGGAAATAGCCTCATTAAGCTCATCTCGAAATTTTGCCCCCAGATTCAGGGTGCTATCTTAGGAAAGAGGAATATCATATTACAATGTAGGTCACTGGAGTACACTGCATTCTGAGCAGGATCCCAATTACTCCAGCATCTGATTAATGTCCGTCCAAGCTCTTGCTCAGTAACACGACCCTCCTCTGTAACTCAGCTAACCACCTAACAACCCACATCATTAGGGCCCATTATCTTTTATAATGTTGATTCTTGGTATCCAAGAGCTGCGGTTCAGACAGACTATTTAAAGGCATTAAAATAACAACAGCCTTGCCAACTGTGGGCATGGACACCAAAACTCAGGTCATAAGGCTAGAGGCAACAAATGCCCTGGACAAGACTAAAAGGCAGAGGGAACACCCGCTTAGGAAAACAAACCCACTTGTGCCCCCAAAGGGAGCACTAGGCAGCAAATTCCCTAGGTATGACAAAACAATCCCTGGTAAAATAGATCATGACACCAAGCTCTTTAACTCTATTTAGTTAATCCTTCATACTTGTTTCCTTTCTTGGAGAACGAACTTGCCAAATTTTATCTAGGACAAGGTTTAAAATTTTTAAATCTTGCCCAGATTTTATTTCCTTTCTTCTGGCTATAGGACACAATTCTACAAAAGTCCACATGGAGTTTCTCATAGCAACTGACACTCACAGCCACTCAGAGTGGGCTTGGTGACTCTGAGCCCACTATGGAGGAGATATCATTGTGAGCCCACCTATTTATCAGGTACTGTTAATGGTTTTGTCCATGAAACCTGTAACTATAATTTCTGTTTTATAAATAGGAATGGGGTCAAATAACTTTCTCAAAGTCACACAGCAAAGAAAAAGGCAGTGCTTGGATTTGAACCTGGGATTCCCTAACAACAAAAGCCTCGTTCTTAACTATGACACTTCACTGTCTCCAAGGCTGTTGGGTCTTAGAGTTTATATAAGACATTCTCACCTGGTGGGTTTCCAATTTTCCAAGGATGAAGATACCTTGTCAATTGCAAAGCATTTCATAAGTTAACAGGTAACGAAGAGATAAGTACAGTGTCTGACACATACTAAACAAACTCCCAAGAAATGCTAGATAGATAATCATCACTAGCAGTATTATAAAGGACCAGAGAGAGAGCAACTGTATTCTAAGTTTAAGATAGTGGTGCTTATAAATGAATTAATATTGTATCCATTATAACAGCAACAACATGCTTTGAAAAAGAGGACTACATGCATGATTTGCTGAGTACAAAAAAACCCTTGGAACACATGCAAGCCTCATATAACAAGCACACACACGCAAACACATACACACCCTAAATTGAGAACTCCTACCCCTGGGTCCCAACCCTTTGAGTGATATTCCAGAAGGGCCTCTAGCTATCCTCTTCCTCACATTTGTTACCAGTATATCCAAATACAGCAATGCATCTCTGACAGACCTGTAGCACTTAATATCTGCTGCTAAGGTTTCCACTAAAAATGCAAGAAAAAAAAAAGGTCCTTGCACTTTCTGTCTGGTTGTGGCAGCCACATTCAAATGGGGGAATACAAGAAATTCTAAAAACAGGGAAGGGGAAATAATCTTTGCAACTCAGAAATAAACTTAAAAATAAATACACCCCAACTGGATTTTCACATCATGCATATCTTTACTTGATTTTACCACTTCTAATGTTTTTAAGTTCTTACCAAGGCTGGCATGTAAACAAATGCAACATTGCTAGAGAAGTCAGCCTACTCCTGAAATAAAATCATTTCTTCCATGTGTCAGTAATAATTCAATTAAATAAAAAGAAGAAAGGGATGGAGATAAGCAAAATGAAGGGCAACTTCAAGGTGGGAGGTAGAGTTTAGAATATGAGAAATAGGAGATTGGAGGATTACCATTGGTTGCTGCTCCCCCTATTATATAAGAAAGTTCAAGACATTTGGTGTGGATATCCTTATGATACTATAATGTCTATTTCAGGCCAAGACTAGGTATTATTTTTAGTATCTTCCGTGAGTATAAAAGTAAATACATGGTTATTTTCGAAAATAGGAAAATACAGATAGTGTAGGAAAAATGTTTTCAAATGCCTCCACCCATACATCATCATTATTAACATGTTCGTGTACGTCCTCTCAGTCTCTTATCTATATATTTATTTTTCTAGCTATGCATCTGCTTATATTTATGGAGTTATTTCATAAAACAAAAGCAGGACCATGTGGTATATAAAGCTTTGGATTCTGCCTCTTTCATTTAACATTATATGCTGAGCTATTCCTCATGAGCTATTTTTCTAAAACATTATATTTAATGGCATTAGTGTATTCTATCTCATGGGCTTAAAGAACCTTAAAGATCATGATTGCCCCTTATTAACCTTTAGAAATATAAACATAGGGGGTTGGGGTAAGGTACATTTTTAAAACATAACCATAAAATTTATTTTAAAAATAATAAATATGATTCTTAAAATGCTTTTTAAAAAATAATTTCATGGTGCTAAGTTACTTGGTAAAGAGCAAACAAAGGATACATGCTGACCATGTGCACCATGAGATGAGGAAGCACATCTGTCTCATCCATCACAAAATCTCTGGGGATTGTAAGAGTCCCTGGCACAATAAATATTTACTTAAATGGAGGAGAGCAATGGGTAACTAGGAATTAGAGAGTTGTACACTTTGGGTTTCTAGAAAACTCCACTCCTCAATCACTCTGAGATGCTGCCAGACTAACTGGTGAAGTAAAGGGCTTGCACACATAATTATGCTTTACAGTTTTGTAGGTGGCATTTTTACTAAGTGAAAACTGCTTCCATTTTGTAGCATGCAAAATAGCTGGCAACACAGCAAAGCCAAGTGTAGTAATTTGATCCCAAAAACGTATAAAGGGCTTATCAGATCCAGACAATGTGGGAATAAGCTGACGCATCTTCAAGCAGATTTTCCAATCAGTCTCTTCTGGGACATAAGCTTGGGCAGGGTAGGGTTTCCATGATTCAGCCTATCGAGTCATAAAGGTGTCACAGAGACTGCCACAAATGGATAATTAATCGTTGCCAGGAATATTCTCTTTCTCTCTGACAGAAAAGATGGTGATTCCAAAATTCATGGAGAGATTCTGAGCAAATATTTTTAAACAAGCTTTCCTGCTCCTAATCTAGACAAAGACAATTCTAGAAAGTCCTGCTTTATTTAAGAGTTCAGGAATTCTGGACACATGCCTGTTTTATCAACTCTTGACTCAAATGGTAGTTTCAAAGCATTGCTTTATTTTATCATTTTGCAGGTGGAACAGCAAACAGTGCCAAGATGTTATAAGCCACCAGTCTTCAGGGCAACCCCTGAGAAAGGGGGAAATTGTGCCACTGTTCACACTTGAAATCTTTCTTATCTTTAGGCTGTGGTAAGAGCTGATAGCTTTTTAGAAATTAACCTAGTGGCAAAGGACACCTTGATACCTCATTAGAAAGAGATAATGCCTGGATTTGCAGTCCAGCAGTAGAAAAGAAAGTGCCTGGCTGTAGAGGTGGGGGTGGGAGGAGGTGGCTCACAGCTAAGGGTCACAACCACTAGATGAAGCGAAGAGCTTGGGGGCTGAGAAGACTACTGGGGGCACCTCCCCCAAAACTGAAGTTACAATAAGGCCAGAGGGTGGGAAGACTAGGCAGGCCAGGACTTCGTAGGATAATCACAGCCGGGAGACAAATCCCCTTAGTAATGTGGACTCAGAAGATGAGATACTGGTGAAAGAGTGGTGCCCCAGAGTCCACTCTTGCTCTCAATCCAGTCTCCACAGCACAGCCAGTTGGCCAAATTTGATCATTGGCTCCCCCTGCTTGAACACTTCAAAGGCTCCCCACCGCCATTTGATCAAGTCCAGGCATCATGACCAGTAACCAAGGCCTCTGGCCATCCAGTCCAGGCTCCTCCCATACCACTTCTCTCCTGGTCTCACTGGCTTCAGCCAAACTCGACTGATCTTCCTCCAGGGCAGGGGTTCTTAACAAGAGATTGGTGAGCTTGAACTGAAATCCAAAAAACATTATCCTTGTGGGGACACATTGGTGTGGGTATGATATGTAAGAGTTATTAAATAAAAGACAGTGTAGTGTGGACTTAGTAAGGGGTCTGTGGTATTCACTTGACTGGCAAAGGGCTCTGAGGAACAAAAAAGGTCAAGAACCCCTGCTCTAGGGCATCATTCTAACTCTGCCCTGCCTTGAATCTTCACCCTGCTCTGCCCTCCTCCAATGCACGTCTCTATCTGGCCCATTTCCAGTCTCAATTCAGGTCTCCAAGATGCCTTCCAGACTAGGGAGTTCTCCTAACATTTGCTACTTTCTCCTTATACTGTACTCACTGTGGTTACACTCCTCACATTGGAAACGTCCTCTCAGGCTGAGGACCATCGCTGCCATTTCACTGCTCTATCCCCAATGCCTAGCCAGTGCTCCAGAAATATCCACTAAATAAATGGAGAAATAAACTGTCTTATTTCCCTGTCAAAATGACTCAAAAGGAAGACCACTAGGTTTTGCATGGGGAAGGGAGCCTCCAAAGTTCTCTCACAGGTTGAGAAAATATGAGACTCTGTCTGGAGGCCTAGGTCCACCTCAGCTGCTGACTTCAGGGTGGTGAATAGAATTAATAAGCCCATGTACTCATCTTCTCTTTTTTAACCTATAGATAAGCCCCAGCCCCAGGCTTCAGAGAACCCCAAGCCAGTGAACCATGAAAAACACAAGTGCAATTTTCACCAAGTACTGAGCTCAGTCTTTAAGAGAGGAGTACTGCCTTGTGGAGTTGGGGAGCAGGTATGTTTCTCTTCTTACTTCACTCTCAAAGACACTATAAAAATATGTACTTTGTATACAAACAAACCCCAAGCACAAACCTTAAGAGTATTTTTATAATCAACAGACATTTTCCCAAAATCTTCAGTAGGGACATATGTAAACATATACTGTAGTAAGTTAAATTGTAAATAAAGTTCCTGATCTTATTTCTTTCTCCTAATTAACCGACAATAGTTCTCTTTTGTGCAAGACAACTACCTGGGGACTGATAACTCAGACATAAGAAGAGAACTTGGCAAGAGATTCTACTTAGTTGCCATGGTGATGTGCATTTGTGGTGTTTCCTTTAATAAAAGGTATTATTCACGGGAAAAACAATTTGTTGGGCCTTATTGAAAAGAAGGGAACATGCCAACAATGGCACATTTTAATATTTACGACTCAAAATCTATTTTCCAGAGAATGCACATATTATAATGGACCTGAACTGTTTCACACAATTTAATTACTGCCTGATGGCATATTCTTGACAGAATCCATATAGGTATGCTTTGTCCTAAATATTACACTTTTTGCTCTAAATTAATAATGCACCGATTATTAATGCTTTTAATTTGTGCTTAAGTTACAGTATCAGGCATTCCTTAGGAAATTCCACAATTGAAGACTCAAAATTGAATTAAGTTAAGTAAACTGTCAAGACCAGAAATCTCCATTAAATGCAAAAATCTTGGATAAAACTGTGCCTTTTTATTAAATGCTATTTTGTTTATGTCTCATCTTTCAGATTATAAAAACCATAACATCAACGTTAAAACTATTTGACCAACTATTAAAATTTAATAGAGAAACTCAGTAATCATATCTGAGCATCTACAATATGCAAGAACTTTATATTTATTGTATTTTAATCTTCACAGCAATCCTACAATTAGATATTCCTAGGCCCATTTCACAGAAGTAGAAATGAGACTGAGATTTGTTCTATAATTTTCCAAAAGCCTCAACCATACATTCTCAAGAGGGGTTATATCATGACCAAGAAGGCAAAAATTGGTTCTTGGGATGAGAGGAGGCAGTGAGAAAATCTGAGATATTAGAATGGTTGGTGGTCCTCCAAAGCTTAACCCCTATCTGATACACTAATTCCTTAATGTTTAATTACTCCTATAGTGAGAAATTTAATTTAATTTAATTTTTCTTCCAGAGAGGTGATAATGGAAAAAAAAAAAGGCTAATACTGTCCTCATCTCTAGTAAGTCATAGAGCTATTCCTTTATTAAACAGATATTCAGGGGCAGTCTACTTGGTGTGAAGTACTGTACAGAGGGTACATGGACTCTGCAGTGTACACAGAAACCAAATAACCATACAAACCAAGACACCATTACAAACAGTGAAAAGTGCTTTAGTAGAAAAATAGGGAGGTGTGAACTTGACGGAGAGGTCAGCAACAGCCTCATTAAAGAAATGACCTTAGGCTAAGCCCTGAAAGACAAGAAGCCTCAGGTTAGGCGATGAGCAGAGGGAAAGAGTGTTGGGCTTAGAGATCAGCCAGAAAGGCCAGGGTGCCTTGAAACGAGAGGTTAGAGAGTTGGTACCCCTGGTTTGAGAGTTACTATGGCTTCCATAGCTTAGAGGTCAGGTACTAATCACACCTTTAGTCCCTATAATTTTGGGCTGTTATGAGGAATAGAATGAAAATTATGGAAAGTCTCTGGCATATGGCAAAAGCACAAAAAACTGGTTGCCTAGTATGGTTATTTATTACTTTAATAATTTTATTATTAATAGATTAATACAAACAAAAGCAGACTCCTCTGAATGGCACAAAGAACAAAACTTGAGTATGGCTTCTATTCTTACTACAGACTCCTCTGAATGGCACAAAGAACTCCCAAAACTGAGTCTGGCTTCTATTTCTACTGCATACCTGCTTACCTTTTATAATATCTTAAACTGTGATTATGGGACTTTTGGAAGATAACCAGCAGCCCATCCAAGAAACTTTCTAATTATAGGTGTCCAAAGTCATTTCCATATGTTATATTCTGGCACTATCCCCAGAATTTGCTACATCATGATATTCTGCATTTCCCAACATGTGTTCCAATATCCTAATCCCATGAAATGTTCTATGAAAAATAGCTGCATGGACAAATAGATTTGGAAACACTGTCTACAATATGGGGTAAATGTTCTTGGGCTGCAAGCCTGTAATTGGCTGATAGAAGAAGAAACTTTTTGAAAGGTTATGGGGCAGCTCATAGGACCACTGAGAGGGATGAAGCCCAATGCCTTACAGCTGGATCACAATCAAATCACACCACAGAACTGTTCCACTAAGAGACCACTAAGCAGCTTGCATGCCTGTATCATCAGAAAATAACCACTGAATATTGCCACTGGCTCCACCACAATAGCCCCTGCAACCTAGATGCTTCAGATTTCACCACCACCAGAGTGTGTTACCAGGTCCTATTTAATGCATCTGATAGGCACCTGCTTGTAGGATCGTTGCATGGGAACTGAGAAAGTGAGTGTCTTGCATTTTCCACTTCTTTGGTGATGGTCCAGTTCTGCTTCCTACCAAGACTTCGAAAGCAGGGAATTCCCTGTCCCAAATATAGATAACCGGTTCTTTTGTCAAAAGCAAAAGGAAATAAAAAAACAAATGCCTCCTAAATCAATGGACTCCAAAGATTTTGATCAAGTGGTTTTATCAATAAAAAACTGAGCTTTATATATATGTGCATGTTATTTATAAATAAATCATACATTATATTCTAGTATTATGTTAGATGAAGCAACTTGTTGGAAGATATACACATAAGCAAATATCTGTTAGAGACACACAGTGAGATAAGGAACTTCAAAGTCCATAATTTAATTTGGTAATTTGGCAGCTGTTACTAACATGCTCTTGTTCCTCTGCCTTTTGTCAGCTAACATGAGGTGCTGAATAAGGATTAGCAAGCAAGCATCAATACCACAGAACCACCCACTTGTACAAAAGTGGGAAATGAGTTCACACATTGTTATTCTGCTGATTTAAATTACAGAAGCTGCAGGAATATTGTTTCAGAGCCTCACTGAAAAAAAACAACAAAGGCGACTATTGTTTATTGAGGACCTTCTACACAACCTATCCTACAGAACACTAGGTGCTTTGCAGCCCTCTACAGAAGAAAACACTGAGGGCAGAAGGGTTCTGGGACTCACCCAAGGGCACATTCAATTCTGAGGCATCCTATCTCCATGGAAATATCCTGCTGCTTTTACACAAAATCTAAGGACCGTTTCTAACGTCCTGAAACTATCTGTACAACAGTACAATGAGATGTTCTTGCATCTGAATAAAAAACCAACAACTAAGGACACATAAGTTAAGACAAATCATGGAGGAAGCTTAGATAATTCACTCACTAGTGTAAGGAAAGATACCATTTTACTGTCTGAAAATTTTTAAGAGTATATTAAAATGTGTTCAGTAATCAAAGACAAATTTACTAACAACCCATCATTGGACTTGAATTTCTACAAAAAATTGAGGGTGCTGAGCCCAAACAAAAAATTCACTGTACTAAGAATGGCAGCTGATAGGAAAGGTATTGGAAAAGCATGGCAGGTTAAGCTTCCGGATAATATCCTTTGTTATTTGCAGAAACTATCCACAAGGTATAGCCTGAACCCAGGAACTTGAGCTCTCATATTATAGTTGAAAACATTACTCTTAGTTTCCCATACAAACATCTCTCTTTTTCCCTGGCCTTTGCAGATATGTCCCTCTGCATGGAATACTATGGATACACACATCCCACCCCCTACCACCTCCTGCTCCCTTCACCATCTACAGGCCAACTGATACTCCACCCTCAGGTCTGAATTTCAACATCACTTGCTTTGGGAGGTTCTGTCTGACTTTTTAAAATAGCTTAGGTATATCAGCTACTCTGCATAACATCCTGTACCCCTTTCCAAACCGTCACTTTTAACTACTTATCTAATTTTTAGCTCCATTCCAGAATGGAAGGTCAGAGGACACACACAATATTGATACTATATAGCAATGAATTCTCTAGGCCTCACACACAGTGTGTGCTCAACAAATATTAGAGAAAGGAATGGATGAAAGAATGACTATAGCTGCTGTAGCTAGATGCAAAATACATCAGAGTCATACCTTTTCTATGGTTTTAAGTAACCAAACAAATGCCCCCCTGGCCATCATATGTAAAATGGAAAGCATGAGTCCTCCACACTGACTTCTTCAAGACTGGCTGAGCTCCAGGCAATGCCCAAACCCCGATCGAGACCATCATACTTTTCCTCTTCCTCATACCTTCCCAAAGAGCAGCCATCTCCCAACTAGTTGCCTCTGCCCATGCTAGGAATGAAGAGAGACACTGCACCACCACAGATTGCACTCAGCGGGAGGAATTTAACCAGTTCCCTCCCAAACACAAGGCAGGCATCCATGTCTGTCAACAAATGGGTCTCTGAGGAATCTGAACTGTCCTCACCTCTTCACATTTCACTTTTTCAAAGGAATCTTTGTGCCTAAAATGAACATTTCAAAAGTCAGAAATAGAGTATCCAGGCAGGTCAAGATAAAAGCTACCATTTGAGGAGATTCCTTTCCTGGGGGGGGGGGGGCAGCCAAGGTTTGTCAGCATCATGGTGGGACCCTTGTTAATCACCATCCCCATTTCCCACCACACCACAGAATTATTCCTCTTGGATAGGAAAATTTTCCCCAAAAACCAAGATAGCATGCAATTGAAGCCAACATATGCTAGGAAACAATGGCCATGTTTGTCAAATTATAGTGGACAAAACAAGAGAGGGAGAACAAACTTAAGGCTACCAAAGACAAAGAGCCAAAAAATGTCAACCAACAGTTGACTTGGCAGGATAACCACACTTACCTGCTGACACTTTAGCCCTGTAATTTATGTAATCCTTTTTGTTGTTGCTACATAATCCACTGCCTCTTAGTATCGGCACCTTAGCTAGTGAAGCTCTCCTTGGCATTTCTCTATAGTTACTAATCATGTCACTAATCCCTGGTGGTTGACCAGAAGGCTGATATTTTCCCTAATGGTTCTTACTCCTGGAGTGTTTTCAATGCTAAAAATCACTTGCAGATTATCTTCTACATCAAATACATTTTTAAAAAATATTCTATAAAACATCATCTCTGCAGGTTAAAAGTTGCCAAATGCACGTGTTAATTCACCACAGCTTTCTGAAACATATTTATAGATAAATAACTTTAAGTCAATAAGAGGTAAAGAGATAACTGTATCAACTTAGGATATGAAGAACAGAAACTTACATACAGATTTTAAAGTTTGTGTATGTTCACCATAAGTCAATTAGATTTGCCAAATTATATATATATATGTATTTCATATACATGTAATATACACAGAGAGAATGACATATATTTTTGTCTTTAGAGCTGCAAGTTTTCAGGTTTGGCATGGTCAATGCTGTCTAGAGTGTTGAAAAGCAAGCCCTCTCAAATCTGGTCAGTGGATGCCTAAATTGGTACAACTTATTTATATGACAATTTGGACAAATTTTAATGACCAACCAATATGAGTGCAAAGAATTTACCCAATGAATTTACCTTCACAAGGACCTTAATGCTTATGTAAAAGGATGCTTTTTGCAGTATTATTTGTTATGGCAAAAAAACCCCACCAATGTCCAAATTCAGAATGAAAAGGAAACAGGAAGGAAAAAAAGGACAGTAAATGCTGAGTGTTACTCCTTGGGTGGGGGCAGGGGGCTTTTCATGGCCAGAGGAATAGGGATAGCAAAGTAAGAGAAACACTGAGCAGGTGAGAAGTATATTTTATTATTATAAAGAAGTATTTCCATGGTTTATTTATCGTTTTTCATGGTATTTGAGAAATTTAACTAAAAAACTTGAGCCACTTTGAAATTATTGTGTGCTAGACAGTTTTCCATTGACAAAGACACCACACAAATCCTGGTCCAGGTGGGTCAAGGCTTTGTAAAAAGTACCTGCACACCCCACATGAATATATATACTTACACATATATATGATACACACATATATAATACACATACACACACATATGTAATATGCACATTTAGGCTTTAAAAAGCAAGGACACATAAGGTTACAATCCCTTTTTTACTTCACAAACACACAGATATCTATACATAAACTACTATGGAAAACCCTGTTGTGAATCATTATCTTCTACCTTCTACCCCCAGGAAGACTAATAAAAATAGGAGGGTATTGACTGAGCAGCTACTATGAGCCAGGCGCATGTTAAGGGCATTGCATTGCCACCACCACAATGGCCGGCTGCCCACTCAGAGTGTCCACTCTCACTCGTAGGTGTTCCCTATCATCGCCTCTTTTCTTGGCCCCTGCTGGGAGGGGATCTGCTTCCTCTGCTTTCCGTTTTCCCTGGTTATCCCTTGTGGGTCCTGGTAATTTCCCTCAGGCAACCCCCAGCAGTTTTCACATTCTTCAGCCTTCCACTGGGTTCTTTAGTAAAATCTCTCAGGATCTCCCTCTTTGCATGCCCCCTCCTTTCTTCCCATTTGTTAATGGCTCTAAGTGATGCCTGAAGCTTCCAGCATACTAATGAGAAAAAAGAAAAAGAACAACCCCTGACATTCATAAACTGGCTCGGCACTCACAGCTGGTCATGTTATTCTCCTATGGAATATAAGCAACCTCACAGAATATCAGTTTCAGACAAGGATACTCTGATACCATGATAGAAAGAGGTAAAACAAGGCCATATCATACTTCTGTCTAAACATAAACAATAACAAGGTCATTGTGCCACCTACAAACACTCCATTCTCTTAACTAAAATGAGTGATCAAAACTTTTTTACCAATGATAGTTCTCCCTCCTCCCTAGTTTTCCCTCCCTATAGATAAAATGTAGTGAGATACCCATTTATAGAATTGCACCCACTTTCTAACAGCATCCAATCTAGGGTACACCCTGCTTCCTTAGACCCTTCCTCAAATGACCCAAGCAAAGCCCAAATCCTACAATAAGTTCTTTCCAGCACCCTCTTACTGCAGGTCCTCATGATGCATGTTTACCCCTCACTGCTACAAATAATAAACAACAGGTGTGTTCCAGGGGTCTCTGGTGGGGGGCCACTGATACTGACATCAAAAGAAAGTAAGCCCTATGTTCTAGAGGAAGTAGAATGTCATCCTATTGGTGCCTCCAATCTATCAACGACCCAGCAGACTGACAGCTGTTTGCCCCCACCTCACGGGGCTCCTGCAAGAACTTCAGCAACTGGGATTTGCCTCTCAAAGTGCTAGCATTCATGAAAAACTGACAACTTAATCTCATGCAATTATATGGTCTTCCTGTTTTATTGAACTACTATTGTAACTAAGATGCTTTCTACTATTTTTTCCAATGCAAGTATATAATATTTGAGCTATATTAATAGTTCATGGTTAAAGGGTCTAAGATCCTAATGTGTGACATTCTTCGTAATTTGCTACAGATAAAATTTGCTCCAGATAAAAATTATCTACCTATAAAAGATTTTGTGGACTGTATCTCACTTGCAACTGTTCCCTAAGAGCAAATTAAGTCTCACATGCTCAGTTAGAGAAAATATTTCCAACCCACATGCAAGAAGACTGTTAATGTTTTGTTTTAAATTAATCCTCTGCGAGCTCCATGGGTTAGGAATCACATTTTGCTTGGCATCACCTCCCCAGCACCTAGCACCATGCCTAGAAAATAACAGAGGCTCAAAAATATTCATTATCATTTTGTAGTTGCATAAATTTAAAAATATATGGAAAGTGATTATGAAAAGAACTGGAAAAAAGACATGTAAAAGTGAAAGATTACAAGGATGTCAAGACAGCCAAAGGGAACGTGAAAAGGGTCTCCACGCCACCCCAGGCTACTCTTCCAGCTACAGGTCGAGAAAGAAGAACATTAAATAGTCTCATGTTGAAGTCCTGGACTAACAGGCCTTCTCTCCAACCCAGCTCCTATTTCCTCTTTGGAAACCTCCACCTTCTTGTGGAGGACTCATCTAAACTGTTTTTTTGGTGTTTTTTCAACCTCCTTATCTTTAATAATCTTAGCCTTTGTTCAAATACAAAATGTCCACAATTACTCCCTAGATGTTGCCAGCAGCAAAAACTGCTCCATGAGCCTCTGTGAAAGAGTTTGGTGGTTCCTCAGGAAGCTAAACATAGAACTGCCATATGATCCAGCAATTCTTCTACTAAGAATATATCCAGAAGAACTGAAAACTGTGACACGAACAGATATCTGCACACCGATGTTCATAGCAGCATTATTCCTAATTGCCAAAAGATGGAAACAACCCAAGTATTCATCAACCAATGAATGGCTATGAGTCTCTAAAAAACAGTCTGGAGGTTGTCAGAAGGATTGCCCTTATGCACACCAGAGCAGAGTCTCAGAGACAGATAAAGTAGACCAACCCCAGGTATTGGTCCTTTTGAGGGCTAAAGAGACCCACAGGTTCTATGGTCATGGCAGATGGGGTTCACTGCCATGTCAGTTGGCCCTTCTTTGGAGCTGGTGTTTCTGCGTGATGGAGCTGGACTCAGATGGGATCTCTTTTCACAAGCCTTTCATGCTACTTTACTGGAATTGTAGTTGGTGCTGGGGCTTAAGATATATCTAGGGGATTTGAATCTCTGGACTGACAATATGATAGCCAGGCCCTGACCTCAACAGACTACAGCTCCTACACTCTGATTTATTGGACTTACTCAACTCAGCTAACATGGAGTTGAAGAATGTCAACCATCACACCATGGAGCCTAGAGTGCCTACAAGTGAAAGCAGGAGGATTGCATCCAATATCCATGTGGAATCGAAACCCCCTCTTGACATAGATGTGGAATGGACACAACCAAGCCAAGGTCTACAGGAAGGAGGAATACAGTAAGGATCAGAGTGGACTTAATGATATTCTATTCATGAACTCTTGTGGTTAATAATCGAGAAAATGTGGCATTGATGTGGAAAAAGTAGCCATGGTGGCTGCTGGGTGCGGGGAAGGGGAGTAAGAGAAGAGATGTGGAGGCATTCTCGGGACTTGGAGTTGTCCTGGGTGGCGCCCCAGGGACAATTGCCGGATGTTGTATGTCCTTCCATGGCCCACTGGATGGAACGTGGGAAAGTGTGGGCTATGGTGTGGAACACGGGACATGGGGTGCAGCGATGCCCGGAGATGTACTCACCAGATGCAATGGATGTGACATGATGATGGCGGAGAGTGTTATTGGGGGGGGGAGTGGTAGGGTGGGGGCGGTGGGGGCAAATGGGGACCTCATATTTTTTTAATGTAATATCTTTTTAAAAAATGAATAAATTGAGAAGTAAAAAAAACAAAAACAAAATGTGGTATATATATATATATATGATAGAATACTATGCTGCAGTAAGAAGAAATTAAATTGGGATACATATGATAACATGGATGAACCTTTAAGACATTATGCTAAGTGAAGTAAGCCAGTCACAAAAGGACAAATACTGCATGGTCTCACTAATATGAATTAAACATGAAGAATAAGCACATGGAAGTAAAACCTAGACTATAGGTTATTAGAGGATAAGAGGAAGGTTAAAAAGGACTATGAATGCTTTATGTATATAGAAGTTTAAATGAACTTGACTGTAAAAGTGTGGAAATGGATAGAGTTGATGGTAACACATTACAGTGAGTAGCAGCTGATTTATAAATGGGATTGTAACTGAAAAGGGTAGTCTAGAGATGTAAATATCAATTGAAAGAAAGCTAGAGAATAATCTAGGGACTGAATAACACAGTGAGCCCAGAGGTATATGAGAATTGTGGTTGATGATATAGATGCAAGAGTATTTTCTGTGAGCTACAGCGGATGTATGTCACTATTGCAGGGTAGTGGGAATGTAGAGAAGCATGGGAAAAATACAACTGGTATGACCTATGGACTGAGGTTAACGTAATACTGTAATATTCTTACATCAATCCCAAAGATGTATTGTGTTGATAATGGGGGGGATGGAAAAAACGTGCCAAATGTACATTATAGACCACGGTTGGTGGTAATAGTCTGATGATACTATCTCATAATCTAACAAATGTTCCATCACAGTGTGGTATATTGGTGAAGTGGTGTTTATGGGAATTCTGCACATGTGGATGATTGTTTTTTAAGTTCACCACATCTGTAATAAAAATGTTTTTTTAAAAAATGAACGGAAGACCTAAAAGACAAAACTGTACCATGATATTTATGCAAATACCCTGCCCCTTAACCTCAACTTCATCCTCCAGCTTCTTTGCTCTGTTACTTCCACCTCACCATGATACTTCTGCCATAGATACCACCACTATCTTAACAGCCCTCCCTGTTCATCATTTGCCCACTTGTACATTCCAAGATCATTGATTATAACCACTCCTTTAAACCACCTTCACATCCTTTGCTCCTCTCGTCCCATAGCATTCATCCCCATTCTTTATTTTACATGCATATACTGTATATTCTACCACAAGATATGTTATTACAAATCCAATTAGCTCAGATGTGATTCATAAGTAAAAGAATGAATTCAGTATAATGTGGAAGTTGTATTATTTCATATACAATATTCCTACACAATGGGATGTGAGAATACTGGAGTAACTTACAGCTGTCAACAGAAAAAGAAAGAAAGAAAAAGGCCTCTGGCTTGACTAAAGCCATTTGAGCCCTATTTTTAAAAAATTAAAAAAGAATGCTGGCATCTGGGGCTCCCGTACGTAACAGTCACACTCCCAGACTTACCTGTCACTCCTATTGTAATAAGTTGTATTTCTTATGCCCTCCTTATAGGAGACTCACTGACTCAGCTCCAGTTCCATCTGCACCATATTAGCACCCAAAGACCAGCATTTCTACCATGCTGTTTTTGTGCATTTTGATTATCTCCTGTGACATGGACAATACCAAGAGCTGATAAGGATGTGGAGCAACTGGAATACTGATACAATGTCGGTGGAAGTATAAATTGGTACAATCACTTTGGAAAATAATTTTGCAGTATCTACTGAACTACTTTATGACCCAACAATTCCACCCAAGAGAAATGAGAAAAGATGTCCATATACACACACACACAAAAATTAAAATATGTTCACAGCAGATTTGCTTATAAAAGACAGAAACTGAAAACAGCCCAAAAGTCAACAACTAGTTTTATGGATTGCATTGTATTTTCCAAAAAGACATAGTCAAGTGCTAACCCCTGGCTCTATGAATGTGAATATATTTGTAAAGAGAGTCTTTGAAAACATTATTAGTTAGGAGGAGGCCAAACTGATTAGGATGGACCCTAAGCCAGCATGACTGGTGTCCTTATAAAGATAGGAAATTTGGACAAGGGAGAAAGAGAGAGATGGAGATTGAGTTATGCCACCAGAAGCCAAGCAACACCATGGCTTGCCAGCTACCCACCAGAAGCCAGGGAAGAGGCATGGAATGGATTCTCCCCTTTAAGAGGGAGCATGGCCTGCTAACACCTTGATTTCAGACTTCTGGCCTCCAGAACCATGAAACAAAAAATTTCTTTTATTTAAGCCAATTAGTGTGTGGTCCTTTTTTACAGCAGCCCTGGCAAACTAGACAACCAGGGACTGGATAAATAAGTCATGGTATATTAATACAATAGAATATTATACAATAATAAAACATAAAAAACTATTGGTATGCATAACATGGAAGAATCCCATAGACATGTTGATGAGAGAAGAAACCAGACACATGAATACTTACTGCATAAGTCCATTGATGTGAACTTTAACAACTGGCATAATAGTGGTTACTTCGAGGGGACATAATTGACAATTTGTATAAGGGTTCTACTGGAGACTGGAAATGTCCTAGATCTTAATCCAACTGCTGGTTAACATGGGTGTAAAACATTTGTAAAAATTCATCAAGCTTTGTTTAGGATTTGTGCACAATTTATGCACTAGCCCTCAAAAATGTAAAGAAAACTAAACAGTAGCAAAAATATATTGTTTGAAATAGTGCCCTGAGGTACCTGCTTGGACAGTCTACATTTTCCTGGGAGATGCCAATTATTGTTTTTGTTAGTGCTTTAAAGAACAAATTTGTTGACAGTCTGCTTCAATCCTATTTTGCCCATAAGCCCTAATATTGTAATGCATGCTCTGTAGAAGGCAATTTTCAAGACTGAATATATTGGAACATTTTAACATATATGAAACAGAGATGTATCACATATTTGCTTGAGTGCCTACCATATACCTGACAATAAGTCTATGTATTGAGGATATAGCAGTGAACAAAACAGACCCCAAAGATGACCCTGCCTCCCAAGAGCTTACATGCTAATAGATTTTCTTAAAAGGGAAGATTGGTAGAGATTCTCATGTGTTTCCTTATCATTACAGTACTATAAACTACCTAACAGTAAGGTGTCTAACCAAAAACAATGCTTTGTACTCAGAAGGCACATCTACTATACGTAGAGTTTGGGAAAGCACTTTAGGTCACGAGCCAGATTTTCCAGATCTAGAAAGGTGGTTTGAGAGAAATGACACTAGCTGCCCAAAGTCACACTGTTAGCAAGTGCCAGAACTAAATAGAATTTGGGTCTCCTGGTTCCCCAGGACCCTTGTCAATACAAAGTAAACTGTAGGAACTAAAGGCACTTGAGTACCATATGTAAGTATAAATTCTTATTTTATTTTTTAAAGATTTATTTTTATTATCCCCCTTTCCCCTCCTTCTGCCCTGATGTTTTTGCTGTCTGTGTTGTCTTCTCTTCTCATTTTCTCTCCTCTAGGATTCACTGGGATTCGATACTGGAGACCTCTGAAGCAGAGAGAGGTTCCCTGTCAATTGCACCACCTCAGTTTCTGGTTTCTGAGGCACTTCAACTTGACTCTCCCCTTGTCTCTCTCTTGATGCATCATTGTCTTGCTGCGTGACTCACTTGCACGGGGCACTGGCTCACCACACAGGTACTCACGTGGGCACTGGCTCGCTGTGCAGGCGTGCTTTCTCTTCTTCTTTATCACCAGGAGGTCCCAGGGATCAAACCCAGATCCTCCCATATGGTAGGTGGAAGCTCTATCAGTTGAGCCACATCCACTTCCCCTTGAGTATAAATTCCGAAGGGAGTTTTATATTTGCTCAGAGAATCATCTAAGAAGAAAATTTAAAAACAATCCAAGAAGATATGGTAGTCATTGAGGATTTTCCCAGAATGTTTCTAGTTTATTCTCATTTTCTCTTTGTCATCAGAGATGTCTCAATCAGCATCATCCTTTGCTTAAATTTTTAATAAATATCGTAATAAAACTAGGTATTTGTCAAAGAAAAAACAGCCTAACTGACAGGGTTTTTAAAACTTAGCTTCATCATTTAAATACTGTTCATCATACTGTTGAACTTTACATTTATTGAGTAAAAGAATTTATCAAATCCACCATTTGAAAAGGTTAGAAAAACAATTTTAAAGCCAGTAGTGTTGAATTAGGTGAGATATCCATGTAACAGTTTAGCAAAATGGTTTTTAATCACCCAGATAATTATAAAATAATATTAGGTTATTCCCTTAGGATCCTTGAATTCAAAGTCATCACACAGGAAATAAAAAAAGAACTGTATAAATTATGTATGCCATTGCTGTGGAATCAGAAAAATTTGTCCTCCTTATAGAACCAAACAGAACTAAAGTTTGTGGGGTTTTTTGAAGTATTTTATTGTTAAAATAGGAAAAAATATAAACTGAAAATTCAATCAGAAAACTAAAGTGGTACAAAACAAAGTAGTACAAAACTGTTCTTAGCCAGTTCTCCCAGCATCTCTGGGACAAGCACTACCTCTTATAAAGATCATTGCAATAGTTTTTTAAGCTTCTATACTCAAATGATAATAAAAATGCAAAATAAGATAACAACAACATACATCAGGCACTAAGGGTGAAACACCATGACATGTGCTTTGTTTATCTTCCCTCAATCTTAACAACCCTAATTACACAGATATGGAAGCTGAGGTTTAGATATAAATAAGTTATTTGGAATTCAAACCAGGATAGTTTAACTCCAGGGTTCACAGCCTTCAGCACGATGTTATATACACATTGCAGCTTCTACCATAATGCCAAATTAAGCTCTCTAAAGAATGGTTGCTACAATCCTTGAATGATCCCTGTGTGAAGTAAAAATTCTTTTACTGAGTATTCAGAGCTCTCTGACTTGACCCCAAATCTATTTTTTTTCAAGACCTCTTTTTCACACTTCACTCACTGAACAGAGCACTCTGTTCTCAATACGTAAGAGTTCCCAAACCTTTCACCTGTGTGCACACTTCTCTCTTAGAAACACCCCACCAATCCATCTCTTCCAGGCAAAGCCTGATTTATTACCCAAGGCCTACCTCAAAAGCCACTACCTTCAACTAACTGTGCATGTGGTATATATTACCTCTCTGACTTGACCACCTTATATTTGAACACTCCAATCAGAACTCTATGAAGGTCCATGATGTAAGTAAATGCAATGCATTATAAAATAAAGGTGAATTTGAGACAAATACACAGGAGCTGCAGTTATGACACATTTACCTGCATTAAACATAGTCTTCTATCTTTCTTGAGCACAGAGAACAAGGTCAAGACTGACAGATTGAATTTTAGCAGCCAACCACCATTAGCTGTTCTCTTCAAGAACAGTGTTAATTCAAATCGTCAACAGGGAAGCAGACATGGCTCAACTGATAGAGTGTCCATTTACCATATGGAAGTCCAGGGTTCAATCCCCAGGGCCTCCTGACCCATGTGGTAAGCTGGCCCACGCACAGTGCTGCCACACACAAGGAGTGCTGTGCCATGCAGGGGTGCCCCCGCATAGGGGTGCCCCATGCACAAGGAGTGTGTCCCGCAAGGAGAGCCACCCCGCATGAAAAAAAGCGCAGCCTGCCCAGGAGTGGCACCACACATACGGAGAGCTGACAAAGCAAGATGAAGTGAAACAACCAAAAAGAGATGCAGTTTCCCAGTGCTACCGGATAATGCAAGTGGACACAGAAGAACACATAGCGAATGGACACAAAGACCAGACAACCGGGAGAAGGGGAGAGAAATAAATAAAATAAATCTTTAAAAAAAAATTGTCAACAGTGACTTCAGTCACAGAAACACAGTCTAGTTGCTGCACATCAGACCATTTCCTTCATAGATCCCTTACACAGGAAAAGAAAATCATTCTAAATCACCTTTTCAGTTGCCTCAAAAAAAAAAAACAAAAAAAAAACACCCTTTGGCCATACAGACTAAGGTAAGCATTATATGGTTGGCACTGGAAAAAAAAAAACCAAAAACAAAAAAACCCTATTCTTTGTACAATGTAGGATCTAGATATTTTTCTCAATTGTAAACCCAAACAACCCACATGAAGAAACAAAAATACTGACTTAGAAACAAAACAGGGCTTTCCCTAACAGCCTAGGATTCCCTCCTTGTAGCTTTCAGAAACCATCCTCCTGTGTTCCAATTGCCTCCATTACAGTGGGGCCCTGTTTGTTCTTTGGCTCTGGGACTTCTTCCACGTTCAGAGTTATGATGGTGATGGGACACGTGCAGACCTAATGTGCTCAACCAGCTCACTCACAGGGAAAACTGTCGGTAGAAAGCAGAGCCTTAAACCGATGTTTATACTGGCAAACAGGAAAGAACATGAGACAGATATTTGAAAAATGAGAAAGGTGAGGGGTTTAGGGATGAACCTCACCCTGCAGGATAAAGCTGGAACTTACTACGATTGGAAGGAAGGGGGAAATGTGCCCTGGCAATCCTGCTGTCTGACAATGAAAAGAGGTTATCCAAAGATGCACCAGGATGAGGGAATCCCATGGCAGTGAATGCTGCATTTCTGACACGCAGTGGTTTACAGGCCTGGCTTTGGCAGCAGTTTTGGGTTTCAAATCTGTATTACCAGCTTGTGTGGACTTGGGAAACTTACACTCCCTGGTCTTTACTTTTCTCATCTGGAAAAATATTACCTCTCCCAGGGATCTAGGAAATGAGAGAATACTTAGAAAGCAGATATCCCTGTCAGTGCCTGCTATATAGTACCAGTAAATTATAGGGGCTACTGTTTGTTTTATTTTAATATTATCTGAAGGCATTTAAACAAAAATTCATCTGTCTAGAATTATATAGAACTTTCTGTGATGATGGAAATGTTCTATATCTGCACCATCCAATATGGCAGTCATTGAACACTTGAAATGTGGGGATTATAATGGAGGAACTCTAATTTTCTTTAACTTTAGCTTAAATTTAAATCACTACATGTGGCTAGTGGCTACAGTATTAGATGACACAGATTTAGAATAACCAAAATGCTACTTACCTTTGATGGGAGAATGTCCCATCAATTTAGCCTAAAGGCCCCAAAATGCCTACTGGTAGGCCAGTGCCATATATCAAGTTTTATTAGTCCACAGCAAAGCAAAACAAAAATTCAATTTTATGATTTTTTCCTAAATTAAATCCATCCCATTTAAAAGACTATCCTTCATTCTGAGGTTGGATATTTATCCTATATTCTATGAAATTTAGTAATTCAATCAATAAGTATTTATATGTCAGGCATTGTTTTGGGGGTACAGAGTGACTATAACAAATGGAGTTTTAATGGAGCTTACTTCTACGGGAGAAAAAAAAAGACAATAAACAAATACACACATGTACTCAAACACATATATCTACAAAGAAAGATAAAGCAGGATAAAGTAATAAAGAGTGGGGTAGGAGGGCGAAGGTCAGGGAAGCCCTCTCCCATACTGCAACATCTGAGTAACTAGCAGGAGGAGGTAAGGGAGCAAACCATGCACTGAAGGAAGAGCATCCATGCACAAGACACACCAAATTCAAAGGCCCAGAAGCAAAAACATGGCATATCCAAGACAGAATTCAGTGTGGCTGGATTGGGGTGAGTAGTAGAAAATAAGATTAGAGAATGTGTCAAGACCAGATCATGTAGGACCTTATGGGTCACTGTAAGGAATCTGGGTGTTTTTTTAATAAACTTTTAATCTTGGAAAAATTTTAGGTTTATAGAATAGTTACAAAGATAATTCAAAGAACATATCCCTCAGCCAGTTTTCCCTATTGTTAAACATCATACATTACCATGGTACATTTGTCAAAACTAGGAAAATAACATCAGTACGATACTATTAAACTCCAGTTTATTCAGATTTCACCAGTTTTTCCACTAATGTCCATTTTCTATTCCAGGATCCAATCCAGGTTCCAACCCTGCATTTAGCCTTGGTGTCTCCTTAAGTCTCTTCCACTCAGGGACAATCTCTCAGTCTTCCCTTGTTTTTCATGACCTGGCAGTTTTGAAGAATACTGATCAGGTATTTTGTAGAATGGCCCTCCTCAATATGGGTTTCTCTGATGTTTTCCTCGGGTTAGCCTGGGGTTATGGGATTTGGGGAAGAGTACCACAGAGGTAAAGTGTCCTTCTCATCACAAACTCTCAGAAGGTACATGATATCCACTGACTCCTGCCACCATGTGGAAAACAGATTGTAGGAGGCAAGAAGGAAGTAAAGAAAGCAGTCAAGGGGCTATTGAATAACCCAGGGCTGCCGATACCAAGTACCAGAATGGGTTGGCTTTTATAATGGAGATTTTATTTAGGATAAGACCTTAGAGTTCCAAGGCTGTGAAGTGTTCAAATGAATGCACCATCCGAGATGCTTTCTCACCAAAGTCAGCTACTGGTGATCCTGGTGTCCTGCAACATGGTGAAAATGGCAGCCAGTCTCTACTGAGGTCTCTGCCTTCTCCTCTAGAATCTACTGTCTCCTGGAGCTCAGCTGTAGGCAACTAAGCATAGGTCTCCTCTCTCAGTCTGGGTTACTCCATTTTCTTCCTGAGTTCAGCTGTGGGAAATCAGGCAAATGGCTTGTCTCTTCAACCTTGAGCTTCTCTATGGGCCCAGCCTCTTCGGAGCTTTGTGCTTAAGCTTTGGCTTCTAGTGATCCTCAAGACCTCTCTCATATAGCAGATTCAAAAATGGCAGCTTCCTTTCTCTGTGCCTCTCGCTTTATGTCTCCTATTATATGAAGCCCAGCTAGAGGGCAGAAAGCCCACCTGTGTCACAGTTCACTGATGTAGTCCAATCAAAAAGGTCCCACACCCATAGGAATGGGTTAGTTCAAAACACAATTCCTTTCTTTTTGGGATTCATAAAAGAATTTCAAACTGTCACATCAGGTGAGAGATGATAGTGGTGGTTTAGGTTAGATTGGTGGCAATAGGGGTGGTAATTCCAGATATTTTGAAGGTAGAAGTAACAGGATTTGCTCATGAAATGGACATGAGATATGAACAAAAGAGAGACCAAAAGATATTGGTAAGGTTTTTGACATGAGCATTAGCTGGGGAGCACAGAAGAAGATCAAAGGTAAGAGAAGTGTCAAGAATCTGGGTTGGACTCATTGAGTTTGTGATGCCTATCAGACATCCAAAAAGAAAGGTGGAGTAGCAACTGAACAGATGACTCCAGAATTCAAAGGTGAGGTTGAAGTCAAAGATATAAATTTGGACTCATCAATAAACAGATGGAATTTAGAGAGCCATAATCCAGATGAGATCACTCCCAACTGAGTGCTGAGAGAAGAGAAAATGTCTGAGATACAAAACATGAAGGTAGTTGAGGATAGCTGCAAATTTCTTTCAATTTCCTTAGTTGGAAAAATTAAAAGTTGGCAACCCTATGTCCAACTTTGGTTCAGTGTTTCTGTGGGTTTTTAAAAAAATATCTATTTCACAGTATCTTATTTTTTTTACTCCAAAGGTCTGAGAACCATAAATTGAAATATCATCCCCAGCTCTCTCTGAGACGTTCAGAAGCTTTCCAAAGGTCTTCCTTGACGGCATTCTTTTCTTGGGCTGGAAGTTTATACTTTGGAAAAGAGAGAAGGATGTGTGATTTTAAGGGCTTCAGAAGGCATGAATCCTCTGACCTCAGAAAGGTCCAGAGAACAAGTGCTATCTCATAGCCCAGGGACTGGTAAGGCAGGTAAGGAGCAGAGACTCTGGAATGGGACATAGCACACTCTGGCTCAGCCACTTACCCTCCTCAGTTTCAGTGGCTTCCCCTCCCTGAGTTTCTGCTTGCTTGTCAGAAAAACAGGGTTCTTCTGCTAATGCACTGAAACCCTAAGCATACAGCCATGCCCAAATATTTGGCAAGATGCAATTTTGGTGCAATGCTAAGACAGAACAAAAATAAATGTTCCTACAAGCAAAAGTCTTTCAATTCATGGAGGAGGCGTGAAAGAGCTAATAAATGTCACAAACAACCATTTTTATCAATTTGTTCAAATACCTATACCACCTACCTTCCTAACAGAGAATAAAATATCTCCTGCAGATATAGCATTAAGGTCTACAATTCTCATATCCAAAAACCAAATAAACTAAATCCCAGGATGATGACCTTGTTAGAGCAAGCTCAGCAAGAGAGCAAAAGAGAAAACCAAGGCTTATTCCAAGGCATGTACATATCAAGTACATGCAGGTGGCAGGATGATTTCTACCAATAATTTTTTTCCCTATCTTCTTAAGCAGTGATTATCAAGCTTTAGTGCATCAGAATCACCTGGAAGATTAATTAAAACTTAGATAGCTGGGTCCCAACCCCAGAGTTTCTAAGTTAATAGGTCTGATGGATCCTAAGAATTTAGATTTCTAACAAGTTATCAGGCAATGCTGCTGCTGCTGGTCCAAGGCCTATACTTTGGGAACCCCTGCTCTAAAGAATGCCTGATATGTCCAAGCCATAGCTGAGAAGCCTTGCATGGACACTGATTCCTTTTATCTCTTTCCAGCAGCACAGTGATTGATGGCTAACAAGGCCTGCAAGATTTTACCATAGGATTTGCAAATCCAGACCTAGATGTTTACTGTGTGAATCATTTCCCAACCATCCGGAACTTCCAGGAATTCATGGACACCAAACCACACACTTCTGAAAGCCTTCCCTAAAAGGAGAGCTTAAGAGAAGCCCAAAGACACTCAAAAATAAATTCAACATTTACTTCATGGCAATAATTGTCAAACTTTGACATATCCAAAGGCCATATGAAAAATACTAGAAATACACAGCAAAACCTTTTTAAAAAAACCTCAGAGAAAAAGTAAGATGGCCCAGCAAAATTATGGAAGCTTTTTAAAAATAAATAAATCTTATGACTTCTCCAATTATAAACTATACCACAATTAGGGACTAGAAAGAAAAGGAGGAAAGTTCAGTTTAAGTCAATCTACATATAAAGTACAAAACTAATTCAGAATTATGCTACCTACTCAATAAGAATTGCAATCATAATTCAGTGAAGTAAATAATGATTGAAAGAATACTGTAGGCAAGGTGCTATTGGGATGAAATATACCTGTCCCTTCAACCCCTGCCTCAAGGATTCCATGGTTATACAGCTATGGAGCTAACAACTCAATGCAGGAATGAGCTGATGAGTGTCATAACAGAAAAACCAATTTAGTACAGGACAGAGATCAATTATACTGGGGAAAAAGGCCAGTTTTACAATGAGGAAATATTAGATCCTAGAAGAGTGGAAGGTGAGAGCACAGCAAAAGTCAGGTTCTAGAGACAGAAACAGCTAAGGGCATGTGTAGTGTGCCAAAAATGGAAGATGCTCTTGGGGGTACAGTGAGGGGTGAGGCTACTGAAGCAGAAAAGGGCATGACCATGTGAGACCCTCAGAGACAGCCCACCTGAGTTTGGCCACATGTTATCACTTTTTACAGGCAGTAAATGAATGAAGATTTACCCTCTACAGGAACCAGAGATTCCCTGGAAGAACACAGAATTTAGGCATAAATAGGTAATAATTAACACCAGATGTGAAGTATGAAAACTTCCTTGAGGTTCACACAGTTCTCTAGTAAAATGGTAGAAAAAGTAGAGAAAAAGATCACATTAGATTGTAAATATCCCTTTCCCTACACCCAGGCAGGAACAAGTTGGGATTGGGGGAATTAGAGGTTCCCAAGTGGAGGTTCTATGTGCTGAAAAAACCTTACACTGTCCCACAGAAATCACTGCAAGAAACCAGCAAACTGTCACAACAGTCTCTGCTATCAAGTAAGAATGACAATGAAAACCTAAACAGAGGGAAGTGGACTTGGCCCAGTGGTTAGGGCGTCAGCCTACCACATGGGAGGTCTGCAGTTCAAACCTCGGGCCTCCTTGACCCGTGTGGAGCTGGCCCATGCACAGTGTTGATGCACGCGAGGAGTGCCCTGCCACTCAGGGGTATCCCCCGCGTAGGGGAGCCCCATGCACAAGGAGTGCGCCCCGTAGGGAGAGATGCCCAGCACGAAAGAAAGTGCAGCCTGCCCAGGAATGGAGCTGCATACACGAGAGCTGACTGACACAACAAGTTGATGCAACAAAAAGAAACACAGATTCCCGGTGCCGCTGATAAGGATAGAAGCGGTCACAGAAGAACACACAGCGAATGGACACAGAGAGCAGACAACTGGGGGGGGGGGGGGGGGGGGAGAAATAAATCTTAAAAAAAACCAAAAACCTTAAGCAGAGGCTGAAGAAATCACACCCCAAAACGAGACAAACCAGGGTGTAGGGTTCAATGGCATGTACCTTTATTGCCATCTGTGTAGCCTGCTTACACATGGTACCTTGGCAGATGTAACATCTGTGGACAATGTGACAGCAGGGGAAAGCAGACAGCCATGGCAGGAAGCATGAAGCCCATGTATAGATGCCAACGTACAAAGCAACTCACGCAACTGCTTGTCAGTCTAGTTATATAAGTCTGCCTCTGCTGGAGCACAAGCTTTTGGAGTACAAGGACTATGCTAAGTTTTGCTCACCACTGATTCCCCAGCACCCTGCACATAGCAGATGTTCAATCAAGACTATCAAATAAATGGATTCTCTTATCAGACTAAATGTCACAATTTTTGTCATGGAAAATAGTGTCACCATTCTTAAAACAGACTTAATTTCATTCATCAGTGTATTTGTTCTATTAGTCTTACCGCTGCTATAACAAATTATCACAAAGTTAGTAGCTTATAACCACGCAAATTTATTCTCATATTGTTCTGAAGGTCAGAGGCCTGAAATGGGCCACACAGGGCTGCAATTAAGGTGTTGACAGGGCTGTGTTTCTTATGGAAGCTCTAGGGGCAAATCCATTCCCATGTCCTTTCTGGCTTCTAGGAGCTGCTTGTACTCTTTGGTTCATGGCTCCCTTCCATCTTCAAAACCAGTAATCACATTCCTCAAATGCTGCTTCCCTTGTCACATCTCTTCTGACTCTGATTCTTTCTCCTCCCTCTTTCACTTATAAGGACCTTTGTGATTATTTTGGACCCACCTGAATAACCCAGGATAATATCCCAGCACAAAATCCTTAATTACATCTGCAAGGTCTGTCTTGCCAAGTAAGACAACATATCCACAGGTTCTGGGGATTGGGACTGAAACATCTTTTTTAATGTGATTTTTTTTTAATTTGCAAAATTTTAATTTTTTGAGTATTTATTTTTTATTGTATTTTTTTTTGAAGATACATAGATCACAAAAATTATTACATTAAAAAATATAAGAGGTTCCCACATACCCCCCCACCCCCCACCCCCACTCCTCCCACATCAACAGGCTCCTTCATCATTGCGGGATATACAATACATTTGGTGAATACATCTTGGAGTACTGCTGCACCACATGGATTATAGTTCACATTGTAGTTTACACTCTCCCCCAGTATGTTCAGTGGGTTATGGCAGGATATATAATGTCCAGCATCTGTCCCTGCAGTATCATTTAGGACAACTCCAAGTCCCGAAAATACCCCCACATAATGTGATTTTTAATGTGCCTCTTTCCTTAGAGGATTACTTAGTAGGAACAATGAGAGACATAGGAATCTATTATAGTTCTCTTGCAGAATCACTCTGAAAACTCAACTATAGACAAGTCAAAGAGGAGCAGCATGAAAATAAACACTGTTCACTCTGTTCTTGACATGGTTTCTTGTGTACCACACATCTCAAAAGTGGAATATAGTGAACTTGCACGTAATGACTGAAAAGGATGCATTTTTCCTTTGGCTAGGCTTTTTTAAAGCTGAAATTGATGACTGCAGGGCAGAAAATTTAATCCCATTAATCTTCATAAACTTAACTCCAACACCCCAAAAAACAGACCATTACTAACATCAAAGGTCTTGAGCCAAAGTTTTTAACATATTCTGGACCCTGGACCCTGGAATTTCCAGCACATTCTAGTAATTTGGGGTGTTGAAACACAAAAGTCACAGCTGGGATATAGATACCACGACAAGTAGCAGCAGCAGCATTTTCCTCTACGGTCCTGAAACAATCCATTCTTCCTGATCTCTTTCATAGTGTGCAGCACAATAATGGCTTTCACAAAGAACCTCCCCCTTCCAGTGTGCTTTGGTCTATGCTGCACCCCTCCCCCTCGCCCCCGCCCCACAAAAGAACTACATACTGTGTTCTAGGACCTGATCACTTTCCTTAAACCTACTACCACACACTAAGTAATATATCCAAGAGTTCCTCCATTCCAGGCAACTGTTTAACCCAGCAGAAAGGCAAGTTGGGTTTCATTCAAGCACTAAATTCCTTACCCTATATTTCTTAGGTTTGGCCTTTTTGTGGGAGGAAAGGGGCTCTTTTAATTTATTTTTACCTTATGCATCCAACAACCATTCAACAAATATCACTGAGTGCCTATTCAATACCAAGCTGAGTACTTAGATGTAAGCATGACCAAAACAGGTATGGCCCTGTCCACATGTAGGTTACATTCTAGTATAAAATTAAACAAATAATTACACAAACAGTTCACTGTAACCATGATACCTATGATGGAGAAATTGCAGTAGAAGTCACAAATGGCTACACATGGGCAAAAGTCAGCCAAGAATTTTGTATAGCTGCCAATGAATTTTTTTTTTTTAAAAAAAAAGGAAATTTCACATAAAGATAAGAATTTCCTGGTACTCTTTTTTTTTTTTCAAGTTGGATGGAAGTGAGTAACAGCCAACCCTTTTTGATAGTACACATAGTTTTTTATTTTCTAGTCCTCAGCTGTCCCTTCTATCTCCCTGACACTTGCCCAAATTCCTGTCACCATTTGTCATCACATATATGCCGCTGTTTTCTCTATAGATTGCACTGTCAATACAGTAGCCATTAGTTGCATGTTACTATTTACACTTAAAAATAAAAATTTAAAAAGTAATCTAAAATTAAGTTCCTCAGTTACACCAGCCACATTTCAACTGCTCAATAGCAACATGTGGCTACTGACCATCATAATGGAACAAAGCAGATAGAGCACATTTCCATCTTTACCGAAGGTTCGGCTATGGACATTCCATTTAATTCTTTAGAACACCCAGCCAGCCCCTCTAGGCATATAAGTTCTATAACCCTGGTAAAGGAAGATATGGAAGGACCAAATTTGGTCTGGGGATTCAAGGAAGGCTCTCTTATGGAAGGGACTACTAACCTGGGATCTGAAGGACATGCCAACATTAGTGGACTGAAGATAGATGGAGGAAAAAATGTTCTAGGCAGAGAAAATAGCATGTAAGAGGAACCTAAGGTAGAAATTTAGATTTCTAGAAATCCTTCTTGATGGTACTAGCTTACTTCTTATCTCCTTAGTGGGGAAAAAAAAATTCTTGGTTAGCACATATCCAAGTAGTAGAGGGCTATATATATATGTACATGGAGCTTCAGATAATATTGCCATACGTCTTTTCAAGTATCACTTGAAAAACCATCTCCATTCACAGAGCACATACCCAGAAAATCCTTTTTTCCCTCTGTATTTCAGGATGATAGCTTCTAACCTGAGATTATCAAAGAACTAAATGCAAAGTCCATCTGCTGAGTGGAACATTTCTCTGGGAACGACAAGTGATCTTCTTGAGTGGATTTCACCATAATATTCTTCCTTTCTAAAAGACAATGGTCTTTCTACAGAGAAGGGCATTCTCAGATTTCTGTTTGTTTTTTGAGAACTTTTATCTTCCAGTGAAAATGATAATTTTGTTGTTAAGATCCTATCCTGCTAAAAGTTAACTTTTTGTTAACATCTTCTCAAAGGCTGGGATCTACCTGTTATTTCAAGGCTACCTTTGGGCTCTCAGTGATGAGAATTGATCTTTCCACGGAGGGATACACCTTGCTTTTCTGACTCTAGTCAGCTAACCTCTATGAAATGACAACTATTTCCAAAGCTTATTTAGCTCTGTTGGGAATAGAAAGAAAAACAGATGACCAACCACTGTCCTAAAATGCTCACAGTCCAGGAGTAAACAATCCCACTCCCTCCAATCAAAGCAAATCAGACATATATACCATGTGAAATGAACAACCAACACACATATTTAAAAGTATCAGGGCCAGTCAACTTATGAAACCTACAGGGAACCATCTCTCATACAACTCTTCCACTGATCTCCCATGGGAAAGCCAGCTACAGTATTTGAGCCCAAAACTTATCACTTCCCTGCCCAAGCCCTCTGCCCACTCCTTCTATCCAGATCCTTGAGACCAACAAGATTTAAGAGTTTATTGCCATCAACTGATTCCCAAACTCACAAAATACCTGCCTGGACCTAACGTTGCATCTTATACTTCATTAACCTGTTCTTTTTCCAGCGCCAGCAGGACTGCCATTGTGAGGATGACGGCATCTGCCTTCCTAGACTCCACACGTGTTTATTACAAGAAGCATAAAATCCTCCAGATTCAACTCCTTCCAGTTGGCCTGTCGAATACTCGCTTGTCCTTTCATCTTAACTGTGAAGCAACCTTGTTAAAAAATTTATTTTTCAGGTGCCACCACGGATAAATCTGCCTTTTGATCAGGGAGAAAGCATACATGAAATTGAGAAAGGACACGTTTTCCTTTCTTCTGGGAAGATTTTGGGGATGTCAGTCACTGTAAAAATCTTTTCTTGGGAATGCCATCCACATCTGCAAACTGTTCCTCTAAGGTCCAGGCAGAAATTCATTTAAGAACATAGCTTTTCTCCATGATCTTCTCTGGAAAATGCCAATCCAGCCTCCTCAGCTGAACTATAAAGTCACGTTGTATTTTTTTTTCCTATGACAGGACAGAAGGAAGTGATTCACACACCTGAATTCCCTAAGAAATGGAAAATTTCTAATAGGAGAGTGTTTTGATAGCTTTTCTTTCTTTCAAAGTCACGATGTACATGTGAGTTCTAGGGTTCTGTATTCAACAGGGAAAGAACTTAAGGTGGGATTATGATAATGTGCATAATACATGCTTAAATTATTTCTGCCATTCCTTTTCTAATTTTTTTTGTACTTCATCAGAAGCAAGTGTGTTTGTAAATTACAACGGAAATGGAACAAATGTGCAGAAGATATGCCTGTACCACTAGTTAGCTGTGGGATGTCCAAGACCCTCGACCTCTATTAGACCCAGGCCAGAGGGGTCCTTGTCCTGGGCCACTTGCTTAGAGGGCCCCAGGTATGACAAACTCCCAAATGTAATTTTTTTTCTCTTCAATCTTACAAGAAGTTTTATTTTCATTTCATAACTGCCTGAGCCAAAGGGAGGGACTGTTAGCTGAACTTCGCCCCAAGGCCAGAGGAGGCTGGACTGAGAGCCATGAGAGAAGAGGGAAAGCAAAAAAACCACAAGCCCTACTCTTCAAAACCAGGGATAAAAGAGGTGTCTAGCTAGAGCGGGTTCCCCAGGTAAATTTGCTCCCTTCCTTCTCTAGCTCAGAGAATGTAGTCTGGGAGGTAGTTAGAAACCCCTGGAAGTCCTGAACCAGAAAAATGGGGCCTGGAGGGGAGAACCTGCCCGGATCAGCTCTCCAGGAGACCACGAGCAGGTCATTCCCCCTTCTGGACTGGGCAGGTCAAGCCATAGCCCAGGAGCCCCGAGTCCAGGTCTAGCTCCCACCTGCCTGCTCCAGCACGTCCCGGCTACCACGTGGGCTCCTGGGCAGTGGGCTGCAAGGCCCCAGGAGGGAAAGCATGCAGACGGTGCTCAACACTTTCAGACCTTAGGTCTGTAGGTCCCCATTAGCACTTGCCCTGGCCCTGCAAATGTTAAGGGCATACCAGCCTCTAGTTCCATATCTAAACTAGTGGGACTGGGTTAAACGGTTCTACAGTTTGTTCCTCCTCTAAAAAAAAAAGTTGTTATATTTTCACTTAAGTACCTTAAGATAAAGCAAAGAAAAAATTGCAATTCAAGATGCCAGAAGAAAAAAAATTGTAAAATTTCTTCTTCCGAGGTATTTCAAATGAAACCTCTAAATGAATTGCAGCTTCTGGCTCAGCTTTTCCTACCTCTCAGGTTGCATGCTCTATAAAAAGAATGTCGTTAAGTAACACTACGGTTTGAGAATGCTTAGGGATACACACACACAAAAATACCACAAATACCACACTGTAAAATCCTCCAGGTGGTATAAGAATCACAGTTTATTGCTCTCTAATGAACAATTGGCAATTAATATTTAACCACCATCTCACACTGGAGATATTTTCTAAAAGACACAAGGGGAAAAAACTATGTAAGGATTATTTCAAGATTCAGCATCCAAACAATAACTTTAAAGATATATAAACAAAAGCATGCCAAAAACAGCCAAAGACTATAGACACAGGATCATTCACTATCATTACTTAGGAGCAGCAATTTAAAATATTTAGAGATGTCAGTTGTGAAATACCTGAGTTTTAATTTTTCAATTCTTTTTTTTTTACATTAACTACAAAGACAGATGTGCTTACTATTCACGCTGCTTATACCATAAGCATAGTATAAGAAATGGCTTTCCCCTTCTGATCAGAGGTATAAATAACATTTCTATATTATGTCACATTCCTGTATATCATGCAACTGACTGGAATGCATCTCTGGCTACCGTAAATCACAAATACAGTTAAGTGGAACCTCCTCCCTGAATGGAGAAAACAAACACATACCAATGAAATCTATAGTTACACACGATTTTAGTGTTAGCTTCTTCATATTCCATTTTAGTTGATTTGTACAGAAAGGAAAGAGGGAGAACATTAAACCTTTTCCAAACCTTCCCAAGCTCACCTAATTAGGTTAGTCATGCATAAAGAACTTCACAGTTTCAGAAAATCCAAGACCAAAGAAATAAAAATGAGATAAGTTGGGAGTAAACACTCATACTCCAATACCTGTTCTCAAATCCCATGCTTGCAAACAAGGGAAAGCTATAGGTAATGGGCATGGAGGACTATAGGCCACAGAACACGGTATTTTTGAAACTTCAGTCCATATTCTACCTTTAGGAAGGAATCTGTGAAACAAGCCAAAATCATCAAAGAGCACATGAAAAGCCATGCTAGACATGAGAAGTTTATTTAACAGAACATTAACTGAGACATGTAAAGTAACTAATCTCTGTCAAGACTTAAGGTATTAGTTTAAAAAAATTCCAACCTTTATTTAAAAATGTTCTCAGAGTCTTTGTGTCTAGTAAGTCGCTGAGTAAATGTAAATGTAAAAACTAAAATATCTAAAGTAAATGACCCTGTTCTAGAAAAATTTAAGGCACCACTAAAACACTTACTATATTTCATCTAAATCTAAGCCATCATCAGTTGTACGATGCATCATCAATTGATACCTGCAGAAAAAGGAAAATCTTGTAATAACATAATCTGTGAGATGCGTCCCAATTTCAGAGATGTTAAAATGTGTAAAATTAGTCATTATAATATGGGAAAAATATCCAGCTATTAAAATTGAAAAAGCTAGAATGAATATTTGTGTATAATGACCACTTAGCCAATACTTATGGATTAAACAAATAATGGTCTTAAAAACAACTTTCTTGCTAAGAATGCAGAATAACAAAACTCCTACACATGTGTTTAGAGAGACAAATAGATCCCACTCCCCATTTTATCAACTTTTTCTGGACTACTCTGGCCCAGCTTTCTCCTACATCAAACATTCTACAAGGTCCACAGTAAAAAACACACACTCCAACACTAATTTTCTATATATACACACATACACATACTCACACTCCAGAACAGAGTCAACAAACTGTAGCCTAGGGGCCAAATCCAGCCACCAGTTTTATATGTAAAGTTTTACCAGAACACAGCCACCCCCATTCATTGATAGCATGGCTGCTCTCACACTACAACAGCAGAGCTGAAGAGTTGTAATGGAGGCCCACAAAGCCTATAATAGTTATCAGCTGGCCTTCAGAAAAGGTTTGCTGAGGACTGCAAAGGAGCATAAGGCCCTAGAAGGCAGGGCCCACAACTGGAAATTAACCATATAATCTCCCAGCAGCAGCTGGCACTGAGAGAAAAAAAAGTTAATATATGTTTTTTAGCAGATTTTAGTAATCTAAAAAGAGCAGCATACTTCTAAATCAAGCTGACACGTGTACATTTTCACACTTGCCTTATCCAAGCTAATTTACATTTCCAAAGGAAGGTATTTGCCATCCATCTTATCCCTGTTTTTACAAGTTAAGATTAGTATGTCAATGAGGGCCACAGTAGCCATGTGACTAATACATATAGGAACCCTCATCTATCTCCCTGATTAAATTCATTGGACTGAAGTGCTGAGGACTGTCAATTGCCTTTTCTCACCATAAAGAAAACATAAGAGGTGTTAACAACCTAAGTAATTTCAAAGCAAAAATCACTTCCCAGAGGTCTGTTGGGCAAACTTTGTGATACCTCTAGCTAAGAGACTACCAAACAGTATTAGACACAGTCCCCACCCTCAAGGAGCTAATGAATCGCCTTAGACTCATTTCAAAGTAAATTTTTAGTAAGTAGCAGGATGACAAACAGGGCCTCTAGTTAATAACAAAGGGAAGAACCACTTAGTAGTTAACTATGTGCAAAGTCCCTGGGGCAGAGAAAAGGGTTAACAGTCATGACTTTGAGCTGTCTACAATACAGTGGGAGACATGGGTATGATTGCAGCCAGGTCTCAACAAAAGGCAAAGGGTAGAAGAATGTGCATGGTCCTTTGGGCCCCTAAAGAGGGAGGGATTAATTTAGAGAGGACAGGTGGTTGAAGAGGAAGTAAGAAAAGACTTTGTGAAGGAAGCTTTCAGGTATATTATAAAAGAGAGGTTGAGTCCAATAAGAAAAGTATCAGGGTGAGGGAAGAATAAAGGCACAAAGTCGGAGAGGCCCAGTGCCTGGACTATCCATAAATGCTCTATAAGGGAAGATACTGTTATTTAGTCATCAAATGTTTACTGAGTGTCTACTCTGTGCCAGGAGACATAGCTGGGAGCAGGGCAAGTTTCCTGCCCCTAAAGGTGACTTCGTATGATCATCACTGTGATGTAAGGAGGGCACTATGTGTGAGAGGAATATGGTGGGAGAAAAGGCACGACAGGGAGGTTAGGATCCAAATGTGAAGTGCCATGAATTCTGGGATAAGGATGCTGAATTCTACTGTAAAAAAATGTTTGCAATACAAGCTCCACTTGCATTTCAGGCCACTGAAGATTAGTCTAACACTGGTCTTCAAAGTCAACTGCATTTTTAGCAAAGTACAAGAACAAAATATGAATTTAACTCACTACAAAAAATGCACACTATTTTTTCTAAAGTGTTTGAACTTGATCATTTTGAGAAACACAGAAGGGACCTAGTATATTGCAGTTCAGCAGCCAAGTACCCCTGCTATGGATATTACTTCTTAATGAGTCAAATTTAATGCTCTACATGATCAGCCAATCCTATATTTGTGTGTGTGTGTGTTAATGTATACACACATTTAAATCAATATTGAGAAACGAACAAGTATACAGGGGGTGCAGCTATGGACTAAAGTAGACTTATGATTATTTTAGCAATGGAAAACTTGTAACATTGATATACAGGCAGTGGCCACCAAAGATTCTGAAGGCAGGGAAAGGGAAGAATAGGTTTAATATGGGGGCATTTGGGGGACACTGGAATTGTCCTGCATGACAATACAGGCCATTATACATTCTGTCAAAACCTATAAAGTTGTGTGGAGCAAAGTGTAGACTATAATGTAAACTATAGTCCATGGTTAGTAGCAATGCTTCATTGTGTGTTCATCAATTGTAAGGAATGTACCACACGAATGAAAGATGATGTAGTTAATGGGGAAAAGTGTGGAAAGTGTGGGAGGGGCATACAGGAATTCCCCTATATTTTCGATGTCACATTTACATAATCTAAAGCTTCTTTCAAAATAATTTTTTTAAAAAAAAGCAACAAAAGTTCCTTCACTGAATGCTTCTTTATAAGGTAGCTCCAGAAGTAGCAATATACCTTTTAGCAGCTTAATTCTTAAGTAGTGCCCCATGGCTTTCTCAAGCTTATTCCACTAATATACTAAGCTAGGCTATTTTCCTAAAAGAAAACTTTCCTTATCTTTTCTGAGTGGTACTTCTTCCCTGGTTATAAGGATAAGTTTTTTCTCCAGATTCCCAAATGAAGTATGTATCTCCATGAACTACCTACCCTAACACAATGGGGTGATTTCATTGTTTCAGCTTTTCTTGGCTGATTTATGATGGCCTCTGTGTACTTACCAGGCTCTGAACCAGGCTTTCTCAGCTTTGGCACTGCTGGCATCGGGTGCCTGGGCATGTAAGAAGTTTAGGAGCAGTCCTGGCCTCTGTCCAGTAGAGGTGCCAGGAGCACACACGGCCCCCAAGTTGTGATGACCCAAAACACTCCAGTCATTGCCACATGTTCCCTGAGAGACAGAATTGTCCTGTTTACAACCACTGCTGTAAACTTAGTTTCATTTTTATAATAATACTAGAACAGTAAAAGGAGACATATATTGAGGTTTAAAATGGGCCATCTGCTATGCTACTCATATTATATAAATTAACTTGCTTAATCCTCACAGTCTTCCATTTTAAAGATGAGGAAATACCCAGAGATAAGTGTCTAGTCAAAGCCACACTGCTAGTGAGTAATGAAACCATTCTTGGAACCTGGGTCCACTGATTTCAGAGCCTTTGCTCTTAACCGTTGTGCCACTTTGCCTTTCTGGAAATACACAAGTGACAGCAGTAGACAAGGTACAGCCTCTGAATCTCCCCTACTTTGTCACCTGGACAATTGAACACATCAATTGCACTGCAGGAGCTCTTGCATCATCCCAGGGTTAAAATTCAACAATTTAACAACTGATCTGGCTTGTGCAGGAACCAATCCCCTGGACAAGAGTCCTAAACAATCCACATGTGCATGGCCAGCCAGCCAGTGCCTACGGGCTGAATGTGAGCTCTGCCTTTTCCTCAAATGAAGTCTTATTTTGCTCAGGCAGGCACCGCCTCCATCAAAAGAAAGCATTCATACAACACCTGCAAGGCACAGAGCGCCAAAAACTGGCACGGGTACTAAAAAAAGTAAGAGATGAGATCCTTGCCTTTAAGAACTGTGAAATCTCTTGGGTAACACAAAGCACCCAGCCACAAAAGGACATTAAGAACACTTACACAATGCATCACAGAAGAAGCACTAATTTTCACCCACAGAAGGGGAGAGCCCAAGCTGACTGCACAAAAAGTTTGAATTCTAGAATATTTTGTTTGTGAACAATTTTTAAAAGTAAGTAACCAATCAGGATAATAATATTTTTGGATTAACAGTATGTAAGGAATCTATTTCATGGATATAAGAATGACCTGAAATTCGCCTCTCAATTTGTTTATTATAATGAATACCTTTCCATATTATGCTTGAGAGCTGTTTGTGCTCCTTAATGGGGGTAAACATTTCCCTTATATGCCAGTATACTCTATTCATTGCAATCCTCTGCAAAGATAAAGGTTTTGACCAGTCCCACACAAAGTGGTGCAAATTTTAAATGGCGAGTTTGAATTCATTAAGTTTTTACTAGAAAAGTAATTGACCCCACAACTACTGAAGTTGATTAGAAGTAAAGCAGGGGTTCTAGGCTTTCCCAGCCTAATAGAACCATCTGGGCGTTGGTTCCACCGATATTTATTTTATCAGTTTTTGATGGGAACTAAGTATCAGCTTTTATATACTCCGAAGGTTCTAAAGAACCCAGGGCTGAGAATGAATGGGTTAAAGTAATGTCAGTGCAGAGCACAAAATAGACAGCGGGATGCAACCGTGCAGGCTGCAGGTTCTTCCACCGCAGTCAATCAGTTCTTCTATCATTTCTATGATCTTGAACAACTTACTTCCTTTCTCTCATCTTGGACTTCTTTAACTGTAAAATGGAGGTATTCAGTGTAGTAAATGAGAAAAATCCATGTAAAGAGCCTAGTGCACTGCCTGAAACAGTAAGGGCCCACTAAATTTTTAACAATTATCACAGGCTTTCCAGAGGAGGTGACTTTTGAGTTGGGTCTTGGTCTTGATGGTAAAGATAAACCTATGTGCCTCCTTCAAATAGTTTTTCCATTTCTACCAAATAAATTCTTTTAAAAATGGGTTCCTCTACAGAATACAATGATAATTGAGTTAAAAAGCAAACTTTGCATTTATCTTCAGGCATCAACGATCCAACTAATGCCCTACTCTTTGCCACTTGAATCTTTGAGGTCCCTGTTCTACTTCTGACAGCCCTCTCATCCTTGCCAACAATTATTCAATCATTTAAACCACCCCCAATGGCTCAGGCAAAGCTATGTTTGCATCTACCTGCTTCCTTGCAGTAACTAATCCTGCAAACACAATAAAGTCAGTTCCAGGTGAGGCTGAATTTTTACAGTATTAGTTAGAAAGCCCTAAAATAATTTATAATGGAAATTCTGAGATGCCCTTCACTACTGAGGATATTGGTCCCAGGCCCAGTGACAGAACATGTGTTCACAGGCACACACAACTGTATGTATGCAATACGCGTACACAGAAAAGGGTTCTGTTCACTTAACTCAAATTTATTCAGAACAGTTTTATGTTATTTATTTTCATGAGTTTTAGACAAGATCTTTTTTAGCACATTACAGAGGCCTGGAGGGGCTTTCTGCATAAAAGACAAAGCCAAGCACTGTTAATGCAAAGTATAGTAACTCAGTGTTTTTAGAAACACGGCCAAACATATTTGAATATGAAGCCATCAGGCCAAGAAATCTTGGTGTCTAGAGCTAAGAGCAAAATTGGCAGTTGGGTTCATTATCAGCGGATTTCTTGCTATTTTGTGGCCGCTCTGTCTATGCTGCCTGGACCTTACAAGGATTCACATGCATGTTCTATATAACATTGAGGACAAAAATATTTCATATCATTCAGGTGGGGGTAAAACACAAGGCAGGAGACACCTGGTCGTCTGTCCAGGCTGGGCCAGTTACAAGCTGTGCGACATTAGCAAAGTTACTAAACATTTCTAACTCTCAGGTTCTTCATCTGAAAATGCCATAATAATAGTATTTATCTCCTTAGGGCTGCTGTGCAGATTAAATGAGCTAATATATGTAAAGTGCTTGGCAGAGTGCCTGGAACAATAAAGCTCAAGAAGTATTATCTATTACTATTATTATCCATTTTATCTGACATTCCCATTATAAAATATACCCACAAAATTCTCATCAAATTTCTCAAAAGGATATTCTTACAAAAAAAGAGTATAATACACAAATGGTTTTGCCCCATTCCTCCCTAAAATACTAAGGCCCAAAGATAAGTGAAAAGTTAGGGCCCACTCTGGCTGAAAATTATGGAGGGAAAAGCTAAGAGAAAATGCACAACACAAAGCAAGAGGTAGCAATGGATCTGATATTCATGCTGCTCACACTTCAGACAGCTTACCTTTAGGAAGTCTGAGTATTTTAATGCCCTTGGGTGCTTTTTGGAGTTCAGACAGAACCTTTTACTGGAATAAGATCTAAGAGGCCTTGCAAAGATTTCACCTTCAAACGGTGCATTGAAAGGGCAAGATGAGGCTCTGGTCCCAAGTTTGGCTTCTCCCCGCCCACTCATATTTCAGGTAATTCAGGAAGCAGTTAGGGAAGCCTCCTCATTATATTTTTAAAAGCTCCCTTTCCATCATTAAAAAGGCACACATTTCTAATAGGTAAACATCCTTCAGTTGAACAAACTCGAAGCATGCCTATTCCTAAGTAAAGTTGCCTTCATTTTCCAAAACTCCTGGGCACACTTAAACCAACGTGTGAAATTCCATTTACTCCAGGCAGGGAAGGGGAGGTGGGGGGATTGTTGCTAGAGTGCTTAAGCTTACAACAGTGAGACCCAGTGAAAGACAGACTGACAAACCCGCAGAACCAGCAAAATCTTAATGCCTAATACCAAATTATTTTTAATAAAGAGCCTATCAAAAATTTACTAGAACATGAAGGAGACTTTAAGAGACCACTTAACACAGGCTGCCTGGAGCATGAGACCTTCTGAAGCTGCCCTGCCATCTAATGTAATAATATTTCAGTTCTCTCAAAGTTATATACACACAATGGCTGAATGTATTTCTTACCCATCATAAAAACTAAAGAAGGTTCCAACAGCCACCAGATTCCCCAACAGTCTGACAATTCAATGTTTCAGATTGATCAATGGAATAGCCCTAATATCTCACTAGAACTGCCCCTATCTAGCAAAATAGTAAATCAGATTTAAAAAGTAAAACCGAAAGACATACCGGTCTTGTTCAAATAGTGTTTAAAGGAAAAACGTTAGCTTTGGTGAGAAAAATTCACCTATTATTTCAGTCTTGGCTCGGCCTTTATCCGTATAGTTGACATAGCCATTTTATTTTAAATGACTTGTAAAATGTTACCAGAATGGCCTTAAAATCAATTTAATAACTGACCTGCACTCTCCTGGTGCCTGGGAAACGCAAGGTCTAAAAATATCCAGAGAAAGCAAGCAAAATGTAAAAGTAAAACTCATTCAACGGTGCCATCTAGTGGGAAAATGGGATGGCAACATCTGGATAGCATGCTTAAAACTCAGAATCTGTGTGCTGGAAGGAAACTGAGGTCAGTATTTCCCAAGATAGGCTCCTCAAGATTCTGTCATCAAATGCACTAAGACATGCTGGGTAAAACACTAGAAAATATGTCTTTACCACAGATACCTCACAACTTGGAATACACTAACCCATACTGGTAACCTCCAAGAGGGATGTGGCATTTTTCATGTGTATTTGATCCAGAAAACTCTTTATTTGTGAATGCCTTTGAACGCCACATAGCACAGTGGAGTTTCTCAAAACAGCATTTGGGAAGTGCAGATCTAATCCCACTCCTGCCTCCACACCGACATAAAGGGGCTCCAGCCATTCAAGTAACGTTTCTGGTTCTCCATATACCAGCACAAGGACCACTGCAGGGCTGGGTTTTCAGGGAGGGGAAAGTGGGGGGTAGGCTTCAGGGTACTCCCCTCTTGTCCTTCTTCTCTATCATTGAAATTCAATTGTGGGAGATCTGGAGGAAGGACAGCCTTTTGCAGTTAAATTGAATATTGGTTTTAAACTTAAAAGAATACTTGCACTCCAAGTTCTGATGGTTATTATTTTTTAATCTGGCTACAAATGGATCTTAGCATTATATATCGATAAGGGTCTTTATAATTTTTTATATATATTTTTTTAATTATACCTTTAGAGAAACAGATTAAGAGTGTGTGGAAGTTATTTCTGATGCCTGCTACTCAGCACCCACTTGGGTGTAAGACTGAAGGACAACAATACCTCATAGCACTTACAGAAATCAAAAATCAAAGAATGATAGCCTTATCTAATATGATCTAAGAAAGGCATCCCTTCCATACCTTCTGCACTCTAACCACAGCAAATATTGCATGGGATGGTAATGTGGAAATTAGAAAAGCAGCTTCCAAGGCTATGTTGACAAATTATGCTGAAAAATAAAAATATATTTTCATTTAGAAATAAATTTTAAATTTCAAAAGAAAATTCCATTGTGGGCATCTTGTTGGCATGCCAAGGAACTGACAGAAGATGCCAGTCACAGGGTTCCTTCCAGGGTGGCCCCTTCATGTGGGTAGTGCTGTAGGACAGCCCCATTCTCACACGGAGTCTCCCAGTGTTTTTCACACTGTACCTTAAGAATAGTAACTCACAAACACTGGTTCCACAGCCGATTCCCTTCTCTTGAGACTCAAAACTGGATAACAATAACTTGAATGATGATTAAAGAGTAAATACAGGAATAAAGTATCTTACTAGGGTTGGTCTATAGTCATTGCTCAGTAAGTGCTAATTTTTCCTTCCTAACTCTCCCTGCCAGGGACACTTCTGGCTTAACAATGTACTGTCATTTTATTCCTCTGTACCACTTGTTCATTGCATCTTTTATCATCATAATATATATTATCTTTCATATACAGTGACAATTTTTTCTGTATGGACAGTTGTATTTTTTAATACTAATGCCTCATTAGATCACTAGCATAGATAAAATTCAGAAGTGTTTTTCTCTCTCACACTGACCTGCACATACAAAATAGGCCTTTTATATTTAAAATTAATTTAGGGAGTTCATTTTAAAATAGAACATGATGATTCTCTAACATAATACAATATAAAGCAGAAAAGAGAGAAAAAAGACAACCTACAACCAGTTTTAATATTTTGATGGTATTCCTTCCTGTTTTGTTGTGTTGGGTTTTTTTTAATTTTTAGGATGCTCAAGTTTTTTTTACATTTGTAAATATACTGAATGTAACATTAGATCTTTCCCACTGACTTTTTAACATTTGTTCATATCATTTCACAGACATAAGCAACTTTAATACTTGTCTGTTTTAAATTTTATAAAACTATTGTTTATTGCAAAAAAAATAGAATTACATAAATGTACAAAGGAAAGAAGTCTACTGTCATCCTTTCACACAGAGAAAATTTTTTAAATCATTTCGTTGGCTATATAATATTCCATCATTGTTAGTTTTATATTTGGAAATCCGTAAGTTGTCTCATTTAAAAAGGGAGAGTAAAAATGTTCTGAATATCTTTGGACACAAAACTTTTCCTGTACTAAGAATTATCTCCAAAGGATAAATTTCAGAATCAAAGGATAAGACTCATTTATACTGACAAGTCTTATTTCCCAAAGTGGCTCTCCCAATTTACAGCAAATGTGGGACCTCTTAGCCCTTGACGATGAAAGGGAGACTTAAGAGGTGACAGAGTGTGAGCAGACCACTCTCAATTTAGTCCAGGTTGGACATGCACAGCAAATAGAAAGCTCTGGAAATGCTCACTTGTTTGCACACCAACTCAGACTTTACTGTGAAGAACCCACTTCGCATATGTGAGATACAAATACCAAAAGCTCCCCAAAACTCAAAAGCTGTAAGTTTTCAACAGGACTTGTGCTTCTGGTAGGTGAAGAACAGTCTTAATTAAGATCCCAACTTCAAGATGTTAATAATAGATTCAATATCTACATGCAGGATTGGTGCTTTAATTGGATTAACTGGAACCCAAGTACAGAGCGGAAACTAGACAAAAGCAACATCAGTTAGGGTGGATGAGTTGGGAGAAGGCTGGGCCCAAGTCTGAAACGCACTGCTCTGCACCAGAGGGCTGGCTATAATTCCACTGCACCCACCCTGAAAGGTATCTGCTTTTTTCTGCTCATGGAGTAACAATGTGACAGCATGCTGCTATGTGAAACTAAGAGGCATCCACTCATCTGAAACACTTTCTTGGCACCTCCTATGTTCTAAGTCCCCAATACAATGCTCAGCTCAAGAGTTAAATTTCTTCCAGAGTCCCCAAACCAGAATAAAAAAATGTTTTTATTGTGAAACATAAGTTTATAGAATCCTGTTATTTTGCTTTCACTGTATCTTCTGACTGGACATACAAGTATTTCCAAAGGCTCAGCTCTGCATTAAATACATGCCACACTAGGGACAGTGAATTTGTTAAGAGCCGGGTCTACCTCTGATTCATTTTTCCTTCTCTCCCTTGCTCAGAGTTCCCAATGCACTGCCTGATGAGCTGACACTACTCCACATATGAGGGAGCACTCATTCAAATGTTTGTTGTGCTCTTATCACGTGTCAGGTCTCATGCCAGGTTCTGGGAACCCAAAATGGACACAAACTGGTAACTTTAAACTGCAACTTATTCACTTACCAGTTGTGTGGACTTGGGAAAGTGACTTAATTTCTTTGAGCCTCTGTTCCCTTATCTGTAAAATGTGGGATAATAATGATACCTGCCTCACAGTACTAGTCTTACATACCTCCCAATGAAGTGAAATAATATGTATGAAGAATATGGTATTCAACACTTAAGTATTCAAAAATGCAGCTTAATCACTAATGTGAAAAAAAACAGAAACATAATTAATTCAGCTAAATTTGTGGTTATTAAGGTACCAAAAGAAGATGTGCAAAAACAAAATTTTATCTCTCTCAGATTGAATTCAATATGTCCTGCACATTCACAAGTTCACCCCCTAGTGGAGTCAATAATTTTGCCAATGAGAAATAACTACCACCGTCAGTTAAATGCCAGCCTTTAGGACTCTCTTCTTTTCCCATCAGTGTTTAGCCCTAAGTTCCTGGCACTGGGAAAGAGGCCTCAAGCATACCTGTCCCCTCTAAGTAGCGCCAGAGTAGGTGGCGCCACCTGGCCTTGAGTGTTGACCTCTCTCATCAACTACTAAGGACTGTGGTCGCGGTGCCAGCCTCTGACAAGCCCAGGCACTCCAAGTCCTTCACGTCCTCATCCCAGGCCTCCGCAGCCGGCAAACCCTCTCAGCACCTGTCACAGCTCTCTGTCAGGGGCTCAGCACCTCTTGGTTGCTTTCTGCACAGCATCCTGGAAGCCGTTCCCAGTCAGTCGTTGCCACTTCACCACCCAGGAAGCCTGTTGGATATGCATGGTCTGTTCTCTCCAGGCTGCCCCTGGGAAGCAAGCTCAGGTCCCCTCTGCTCTGCATTCCTCCTGAATTATCTTGGGAGATTGCCAGTTCTGAGGAGACATCTATTTCCCTCTTCGTGTGGAACGGGACAGGGTGCAGGGGATCTCTTCCCAGTCATCCACTTGCTTTCCAACAACGATCATGTCCTCTTTGATCCACCTTTTTCTGCCTGCAGGTTGAACTCTTTCTGCATTTTGGGTGGGAAAACTGCTGCCCTGCCATTAGGTATTCCCTGCTTTATGATTAAACTTTGCCCACAAAGTTCCAGCAGCATCAGCATCACCAGTGAATATTAGTAGCATAGAATCTCATCAACATCACCGGGAAGTTTATTAGAATCTGTGGCCCCACTGCAGACCTGATAAATCAGAATCTTCATTTGACAAGATCCCCAGGTAAACTGCTACATTTTGAGACTTGGTGGCTCAAAGATAAACCTCAGGCACAGTTCTCCCAGCCTAGATCTCAATCTTCAAGACCAAAATACCCTTCCCTCTCTTTCCACAAGGCTGGCCATTGCAAATCAAACACATCTTGGTGTTTGCACTACTGCAAAATTTTAAACTCTATTTGGAAGCTCCCAAGCGAGATGTAAGTCCTTCTCTGGGAAGAATGAAAATGCTTCCGAATCTCCAAGAAGAAAACTGCAGAGCAGTTAGGAACGACTAGTACTCACCACAAATGAAAATCACATCGGTAAATATTTCAAAACCATTATCCTACTACACTCTCACTCCCAACAGGTGATTCAAATCAACCTGAAATATGGCCAATATTCAATACCAGCGAGTTGGTCACAAAATTAAATTAATATGGGCTACCATGGCTTTGAGGTTAATAGCTCCTGATGAGAATTAATCCATTATCTAGATAACAGAGACAGGCTTTTTCTTGTTAATAAATACAGTTTGCTCCAATTTTCTAAGAAAATACCATAATTCATCTTTTCTTTCTTTGTAGCTAGTGATTTACTGCCTAGGAAATGATTTTTTTAAGGGGAAGCAGCCTGGCATGGAAGAAAAAAATTAAGCCAGTATACTTTAGTACTTATTGGCTGTGTGACCTTAAGAAGTGCTTAATTAATCAGTTTCCATATCTGTAAAATGGGGGCAGATGTATCCATCTCATAAGATCTTTGTGAGGATTAAATGACTAAATGTCACATAACTACACATAATCTGGCATGGAGCAAGTGTTAACTACCTCAACCCTTTTATACATTTTCCCCTCTACATGGCATAATGTGCAGTAGTTTAACATTTTCATGAGCCGAATAAAGAAGGAGCATCATCCTAATATCCCAACCCGAACACTCCATTTCCCACCCCAGTAACTCTTAGAGCTGACAATTAGATTGTGATTTCAGCTACAAAAATAGAAGCACTTAAGGAAATTAGCCAAGCAATAAATCATCAGGTTAAAGGTCAAATTAATGCACTGACGTTTGAAAAACTTGAACCTAAAAAGAGGATTTGGCACATTTTTCTTTTCAGTCATTGTCTTGTGAGTATGAACTTTGCCCCCTTCATCAATTCCAGGCATTTTTCTTTCTAACTCCTATTGCAACACAGAGAAAAGGTTCATATCAAATCATATACAGAAATCTAACAGCAAAGAGAGCAGTTGAAACTACTGTGGCTGAAAGGGGATAGGCAGTCAGATTCTAGGGGTTCTCAACCCATGGCAGATCCCAGCCTGTCACCAAGAATTCTAGGATTCCTCGGTGCACCTTTAAATCCCACCACCTCAGATATCCACAGTAGGCATTGGCAAACGTTTTCTGTATATGTTGTGATGAAGAGTAAATATTTTTGGTTTTGCCGTCCATAAAGTCTCTGTCACAACCACTCAAGTCCGTCATTGTAGGCTGAAAGTGGCATAGACCATACATAAATGAATGGATGTGCTTATGCTCCAAGAAGACTTTACTAAAATAGGAGGCCAACTGGAATTGGTCTGTTGGCTGTAGTTTGCTGACTGATGATCTAAACTAGAGATACATTTTTGTATTATCTCTTGGTTCACATGACATTCAAGATGGAGAGGCAGAATATATCACAGGAAGCATGAGAAACTCCATTTCGTACAACTTGAACTTTGATTTATTTTCACTTTATTTACAATATTTACCAAAGTCTTCAATACATGAAAATCTCATCTCATTCATTCACTGAGTAGCTGTTGAGGACCTAACAACTATGTTTTACTCTACAAATCAGGATCCTTTCTCACGTAATCTTTCACACGCAATGAATTTTAACTCTTGGAAGATGTATGTTGATCCCTGCAATCCTACAGATCAATCTTCCCCAGTAAACTATATCTCATAGGTATCACATAAAACTAGGACTACCCTTCCTCGCTCATGTATAAATAGCTGATAATATGAGTAACAATCCACCAAAAAAAGTTTCCTTATAATAAGCATCAGCCCAGAGTCACCTGGGATACAATGGGTATAGGGGAAATAACTTGGGTTTTGGAGTTAATTTTTAATACAGTATCATAGACACTACCTAGGACAAAATGTTTATATATATTTATTGCATGTATTTATATTATATTATACTTTACTATGCTAAACTACTCTACACTATACCAAACATCACTCTGACAACAACCAGGCAGAACCCCTGTCCTAAGTGTCATGGGAAGGGGTCCCAGCAGCCGTGTTTGTTTCGTGTGGTCAATCTTAGCAGGCCAGGCCTGACTAGAGCAAGGATGACTACTGATGCAAGCTGGGCCCTCTCACACTTCCAACTGGACCTGTAATGGGTAAATTCGAACTATGAGGCAGTTGATTTTATCACGTGATTGAGTTGTAGAAAAGGCCAGTGATGCCTATGCTCAGAGGAGGACCTGGATATGCTGATAGCTCACAGGTTCCCTCCTCCAGCCACTTCCTCAGGGTCAGTTATGACCTGCACTTAGATTGCACAAGCTCCCCTGTGTCCTTTCAGTAAAGGCTCTTTTTCTAGTTGGGCCAGCCTGGGTTTCTTGTAACTACAGAGTCTTAACATCCGCACATACCACCTCATGCCAATTCTCACTCCACCTTCCTCGTCACATCTCTGTCTTCTCCAGTGAGAAAACAAATTTGCACCCAAAGTCCTTTGGTCTGTGATTTAGAAAAGCAAACTCATGGGTAATATTGTGGGAGACCCTCAGGAAACCACCCACCCCTATAGGTCCTCGGACTCTGCCACTTCCAAGCATCTTCTCAAGGGAAGCAGAGAGAATAAAAGACTTTTCATAAAAGTTTAGTGAAAAATGTAACCAAGTATATTAAAGGAAGACTGAATGAGGAGTCACCAAAGGCCCTTAATTTGGGCACCAAATGAAGGAATAAAAAAACAAGTGAACATTGAAGCCCTACCCCTCTGGGAATGACAACCCACAGGAGTTCCCATATGCTTGGCTATAATTTCAGGCAGCCCCTCTGTCATTCATCCTGTGCCCTATAGCTGTGTGAACTATGTCACTGATCTCCATACCTCCCTCCATCCCCTATCCAATCCATCCCATAGCCCACTCCAGATCAGTCTGCCTTAGGTTTAGATTTATTACTATCACTTTCTTGCTCAAATCCACCAATAGCATCCTGTTGCTAGGCCAACTGTAGTATGCCAACCTGATTATGTCCTGCCCTTGCACAAAACCTTTTAGTAGGTTCCTAAAGCTCTAGAGTAAAGTCTTAACTGCTCATCATGGTCTACCAACTCTCATAAAATCTCTCTCTGACCCTCCTCTTCAGCCTCATGAAAATGTCTCGCCCTCTTGTCTGCTCTGCCATAAGTATTCTAGACCTATGCTGTCCAATATGGTAACCACTAAGCACACGTAGCTAATTAATCCAGTGACTAGTGAGAACCACAGTGGGTAGCACAGTTCTAGACTTTCCTTGGTATCTAGAATGGACCCAAGAGAATGTTCTCTGCTGCCTCTGGCTATTCCCTCTGCCTCCAGTGCATCTGTAATCTCCCCTTCCAATCTCAGTTTAAATATTACTGACCCAGAAAAGGCTTCCTTGCTCCCTCATGTCTAGGTTAAGTAACTGTTAAATGCTCCAAGGCATAGTTAATTCTTGAAATTACTTAATTACACACAATCTGTGTAATGTCTGTTTCCCATAAGGTCCAGCACTGTGTCTGTCTTATGAATGGCTATATATACACTGCCTACTGGGCAGTCAAAGACTCCTTCATCTACTAACCTCATTCTGGTGTATAAAGCCCTGCAATAAGGGAAAGCCTCTTACCTTCCATCCTGAACTTCTTTTGATTCTCCCTGCCTTTCCTATGCCCAGCCAAAATGCACAACCCACTGTCCTCTACCTTCATCCTGCCTGTTCCTACCCTGAGCTTTTGCTTGCACCGTACCCTATCTTACTATCCTACCCCATTCCATTTCTTGAAATCTGCCCCCTTTCAAATGTTACTTTCTACAGAAAACCTTTGAGGTTCCCCAACACTGGGTGTATATTGTTCATTCTTTGTACCTTTCCTAAACTAGGTTTGGCATTGCTACTCTTCAAGCGTATGGCTCCTCCTCCTGCCCCCTGCCTTATGGTTGAAAGGGCAGTGGCAACATCACCCCAGCTCCCAGCACTGTCTCTAGAACATAGCACCCATTCCATGCAGGTGAGACGAGGAAAGGCTGAATCACAGGCAGAGCCATGATTAGGAGGTTCTAGCAGAGCTGGGATGGTTAGCAATTGAAGAAAAAGTTCACAAGGATGACAGTAGGAATAATTTCAAAAGATAATCCTCTGAATAAAAATGGATTAAAACAGGATGTTAGGAAAACTAAAGAAACTCTTAAGTATATTTTTGGCAAAATGACCCTTTTATAAAAAGATGGCAAATCAAAGATCAAACATAGAGACATATCTCATCATGGTAGCTGTCAATTATATCAGAAAAATTATGCTCGGATGAAAACTGATATTTGTTCCTTCTAAAACTAGCAAGTTGTTACAATTGTAACCTATATTTTGCTGAAATATTAAAAAACTTATTTTCATGTAGTGTAATTTTTTGAGATGAGGGTCTAATTTGAATTTACTAACTTTACTCTCATTGCTTATACAAAATTTTGGTCCCCAATTTTGGTTCCAATATGAATTATCTTCAAAAGTCAGGACGACTTCCTTCCTAGGGTTACAGCAGTTTTAATTACTGCCTCATAACACAATTAACATTTCAAATATTGTCACTTTTTTGGTCTCGCATTTATGATACAGAAGTTACAACCTTAGACATCTTCACAGCCACAAGCAATTCCCCCAAAAGATAATTATCCTCTCATTCCACACACTGAGACTAGCCATCTTTACTAAGAACAAGTGGAGTTAACTTTCTAAAGAATTAGATCCTTCCCGAGTCTGAATGGCAAGCGTAGCTGCACCTAGTGGGAGAAGTGCGCAGCCCACCACTCACGTGTAGCACAGCTGGTCTGTTCTGCTTGCCTGCCACTCTTTAGACCTGCCACTCGCCCCCTGTTAGCGGCCAACATAGCCAGCACACGTCCATAAGTACACACCCAAGCAAACCTCTCACCTATACCCCCCCCCAATAAAAAAGAGAAAAAGGGGCAAATGTTGCATCATAACCTGAAATCTGCCCACTTCCCTAGCAACAGCTAACAGCACAAAACCACAAGTCCGCCCACAAGTTTCTGCCAATCCCCAGCCGCCCCGTAGCCCTCACTCCTCCTGCTCTACCCCGCCCTCCTCATTCTCTATATAACCCACTGCACTTCCTTAATAAACCGGACTTGCGTACCAGACCTGGTCTCCGCGGCATTCTTTCTCCCCTCGCCGCGCGTCCTCCACGCCTGAGAGCCCCTCTGAGGCTGTCTGCCGCAGCCTCAGACGCCTTTGCAGCCAGCTGACCCCTCCAAACCCCCCCGTCAGCGTCGGGGTGCAAGCCGCCCCAGCCGCACAGTACTGATGCCAAATTCTTCACAAGGTTTTTTTTTTTTTCGCCAGTGCTAAAACTCATAAGGAGATTTCTACACACAGTACCATCACAATTATCTAGAAGCCCACCTCAGATGTTCCAAGTTCAACACACTAAGACACATTCCGTTCATTCATAGATGAGTCTTCTTTGATCCTACTTATTTTTACTTTGCAGAATTCTCAGAAGCTTGGCAGCAAATTAACAGTAAAACTTGAAATGTGAGAGAAATTCTAGAGACAAACATGTTAACAAGGACAAGTGGCCTCTAGTAGAAGAGAAGGAAACAGGAAAAAAAGAGATATTAAAAGGAGATAATATAAGACCATTTAGGATGGAGGCAAATAACCCCATATTCCTAACTTCATCCAAAGCCACCTGTAATGGTTAAGTTCATCTATCAGCTTGGCCAGGTTAGATGCCCAGTTATTTGGTCAGGCAAGCACTAGCCTATTATTGTGAGAACATTTCATGGACTTAAATCATCAGTAAGTTGATTGCATCTATGGCTGATTACATCTACAATCAACTAAGGAGATGGCATTAGAGAGGTCTCATCTAATCAGTTGAAGGCTTTAAAAGGAGAAGTGATGATATCAGCAGTCAGGAGAGAGAATTTACATCTTTGTTTCAGCCATCCAGCTTATCCTGGAGAATTCACTGAAAACCTTCATCAGAGTTCCTGGCTTGCAGTCTGTCTTATGGAATTTGGACCTGTACATCCCCACAGTTGTATGAGATAATTCTTATTTTAAAAATCTCATAATATTTTTAGTTATCTCCTGTCAGTTCTGTTTCCCTAGAGAACCCTAATACAGCACCCAACCCTTCACAGCAGAAAACAGTTATAGACATGGATAATCTTGACTATGAGCTATGAAGAAAAGGTTCCAATCTGCCCAGGACACTCTATATAAAAAAGTCAGGACATATTCAAAGAGGTGAAATTTATAAAGATATCCCTCAAATTGTTGATCATTTTTGAAAGTGTTGACATATAAAGGGCAAGGCTTTGGTCACTAGAGGATTCTATTACAAGGAAAGCTCCTATTTTCCACAATATCAGTTAATGAAGCACTACATATGGGCATTCCACATCAAAAGCCATTCCAAGGACAGCATTCCAAAGTCAGCTATAAAAACAAACAGCAGATGTCCTGAAGAGGTACAGATAGACTCCTCCCCACAGATAAAACAGGAGAAAACAGACAGAAAATGTGAATTTGTCAACTAGTTGAAAAACAAATTTTCAAGTTGCCAAAGAGGGTACATGAACAACTTTTAAAAAATACAAATAATTCTAATTTTTATTTTAAAAAGAAACCAAATAACCTTCCACTTGAACAACTGCCAGGCCCAAAGGCAAATTTTCCAACATGAGATGGTCAACCTGAGGAATTTCCACACGGAAATATATACTTCCAGGAAGCAAATTTCTAATTTAAAATAAGCTAATTCATCTTTCTTAATTCAAGAATGTTGATGGTGAATAAACTTCCTGGGAAGATGGCAGAGTAGGGAGCTCCAAAACTCATTCGTATAACCAAAACAACTATTAAACAGGCAGGAAATATCTGAAACAACTATTTTCAAATTCCAGAGACCAGAAGAATACCATATAATATCCAAGGAAGAGCAAGAGGAAGAGGCTTATAAATTAAGATATAGACCTATGAATTGCTCTACCCATGCAGTGGCTACCAGTGCCTATCCCCTACTCTCATAGCAGGCCACCATGGGGTCCAATCCCAGGCTAAGGGCTGGTGCAGAAAGGGACATTAAAAATCCTCTCCCCCAAGAACAGGGACATGCACAGTTGATCACTGATCACAGCTTCAGATCACTGGATCCTGGCTCTGAGGGCAACTATCGTTTCAATGCACCCTCCCCAGGGAGGGGGAAAGGTGGTAGAGATTTAAAGAGATGGGGCTTCCTCAGGGCTGCTAGGGAAAGTTAGCTGAAGGGCTGTAATTCCTGGGCAGGCCAATAAAGCTCACTTTTGGGAAGCCATTGGAGAAGACTTTGGCAACCTTCTTAATCCCCCCTGCCACACATACAGAGAACTTTGGAGCAGGTCTGTGTATCCCCTCTGAGTCCCTGGCACTATTTTGACTAGGAAAGACTGAATTGGGAAAGTCTTCCCTGAGGTGACCCTCCTCCCAGAATCTGCCCTCCAGGCAAAAGCAGCATGAAAGAAGGAAAGGAATTTAAGAAACTATAGGGGCAGACAGTTTAGAACAAACACCTGCCAACTCAGATTACTGAGAGAGGGACAGAAAAACAGAGGAGATAACTAAACTCCTATAAACAGGGGAACTCCAAAACAATTAACAAGAAAAAGCCCAGGACAAGACAAGACAGGGGCCCAGTGAGACAGGGGGAAACCAGCACAGAGGATTTGCCTTGGGCACACCTTCCTGACAGGAGGGCTGAAGCTCAAGAAAATCTCTACCTCATCATCATCTGGTTACAAAACCCAAAAAACAGACATCCCAGGGTGTAAATCCCAGAGTAAGCATTTTAAAATATTAAAAAATATAATGTACAACAAGGCAGTAGAAGACAAAGAAAGAAGAAATGATGGCCGATCCAAAGGAATAGGATAAAAATACAGAAAACACCAAAGAAGATGATGAGTAGGTGGAGTTAATAAACAAAGTCTTTGAAAAATCATCTTTAAAATCCTTAAGGAGATGAAGGAAAGTACAGAGTAAGAACTACATTTTATCAGGAAAACAATGAATGTACAATATGAAAGTCTAAGTAGAGAAAGAAAAAAAATTTAAAAGGAACCAAACAGAACTACTGGAGTTGAAGACCACAATAACTGAAATATAAAATGCCCAGGTGGGTTTCAAGAGCAGATTAGAGCTGGCAGAAGAAAGAATCAGTGAACTTGAAGAAAAGACATGTGAAATGAGTCAGGCTGAGGAAGAAAAGGACAAAAAGAAATACTGAAAGTGAAAATAGCCTAAGATAGCTATGGGATATCATCAAGAATTGCAATATACATATTATGGGACACCCAGAAGGAGAAGAAAGAAAAGAAAGAAAAGAAAGGAACAAAAGGAAAGAAAAGAAAGAAAAGAAAAGAAAGAAAGAAAAGAAAAGAAAAGAAAGAAAGAAAGAAAGAAAGAAAGAAAGAAAGAAAGAAAGAAAGAAAGAAAGAAAGAAAGAAAGAAAGAAAGAAAGAGAAAGAAAGAGGTAGAAGGAATAAACAAAGAAATAATAGAAAACTTATCAAATTTAGCAAAAGATATGAAAATTTACATTCAAGAAGCCCAGAGAACACCAAACAGGATAAACATAAAGAAAAATACACCCCTTTATATAGTGATTACACTATCAAATGCAAAGGGAAAGGAGAGAGTTCTGAAAGGTGCAAGAGAAAAGCAACATGGTATGTAAAAGGGAATCCCAATAAAACTGAGTACTGGTTTCTCATCAGAAACCACAAAGGGAAAAAAAAGCAGTGCTGAATGAAAACAACTCCAGCCAAGAATTATGCATCTGGCAAGCCTCTCTTTCAAAAATGATAGTGCAATTAAAACATTCTCAGATAAACGAAAGCTGAGGGAGTTCATCATCACTAGACCTGCCCTATAAGCAATGCTAAGGGGAGTTCTTCAGACTGAAAAAAAAAAAGAACACTAGGCAATGGTTCAAAGCAGCATAAAGAAATAAAGACCCATGGTAAAAATAACCATTTAGGTAATTACAAATGGTAGTATTACTGTTTTGTATTTTTGGTATGTAACTCCACTTCTTACTTCCTACAGGTCCTAAATACAAATGCCAACAATGAAATGAAAAAGCAGGTTTTGGGGCATACAATATACAAAAATATAAGTGGCAACAAGTACAAAAAATGGTGAGGAGACAAGAGGTATAAAATACATGTATTTAGGATGTTAAATTTGAACTCTATGGTAACCACATGGAAAAAAGATGAGAAATACATACAGATAGAAATAAGAAGGCAGTCAACATGCCATATCACATGAAAGCAAATAAATATAATAGTAGGCTTTAACAGAAGTCTGCAACAAAAAAAGGCATAATACTGACAAAGGAAATAGCAAAACAAGAGAAGAAAAACCTAAATTATCAGTAGGTACTTTGAAAGTAAATGAATTAAACTTCCCAGTCAAAAGGCAGAGAATGGGACAATGGATCTAAAAGAGCATGACCCACCTTTATGCTGGCTGCAAGAGACTCAGCTTAAAGTCAAAGACACAAATGGGTTGAGGGGAAACGGACTTTGGCCCAGTGGTTAGGGCGTCCGTCTACCATATGGGAGGTCCACGGTTCAAGCCCCGGGCCTCCTTGACCCGTGTGGAGCTGGCCCATGCGCAGTGCTGATGCGCGCAAGGAGTGCCGTGCTACACAGGGGTGTCCCCCGCATAGGGGAGCCCCACGCGCAAGGAGTGCACCCATAAGGAGAGCCGCCCTGCGCGAAGGAGGGAGCAGCCTGCCAAGGAATGGCGCCGCCCACACTTCCCATGCCGCTGACAACAACAGAAGCGGACAAAGAAACAAGACACAGCAAAAAGACACAGAAAACAGACAACCGGGGAAGGGGAGGGGAATTAAATAAATAAAAATAAATCTTTAAAAACAAAAAACAAACAAAAAAAAAAAACAAATGGGTTGAGGGTGAAAAGATGGAAAAAATATACCATGCAAGTAGTAACCAACAGAGATCTTGGGTGGCTATATTAATATCAGATAAAAAAAAAACACTTTAAGTCAAAAAGAGTTATAAGAGACAACGATGGCCATTCCATACTTCCTACTTCCTGATCAGTAGGAAGATGTAACAATTATAAATATATATGCAAGTAACAGCAGAGTCTCAATATAGATAAAGCAAATACTGACAGATTTTAAGAAAGAAATGTGACATATCTACATTAATATTAGGAGACTTTAACATACCATTCTTAATAATGGATAGAACATCTAGTCATAAGATCAATAAGGAAGTACAGGATTTGAATGATACATTAAACCAACAAATAGACCTAACAGGCATATAGAGAACACTGCATACAACAAAAACAGAATATCCATTTTTCTCAAATGCACATGGATTTTTCTCTGGGAAAGACCATAAGTTGGCCACATAATAAGTCTCAATAAATTAAAAAAGGATTTCTGAGATGGAGTGAAGGGAGGTAGACAAGGCTCAATTCTCTCACAAACACAAAGGAGGAAGGGCAAAAAACTGTCCAAGGGAGTGTCTTTGGGGATCTGTACACAAGGAGAGTGCTGTGCCTCCTCCAGGGGGCTGAGGGCCAGAGAAATGAAGACACTGAAATGAAAATTGTGAGTTACTAACCCCCATGGCTGGGAATGGCACCCATCCCCTACATCCTTAAGGTAAACAGCCTGGATAAAACCTGTGGCTCACTGTAGTTAACTAATAGGGGAATAGACATCTTCCCTGGAAAGAGGAAGGGCACAGCAGAGAACAGAGAGTGGTTTTTCTTCAGTGAATTTGGCCAACAGAGCCCACCCTGAATCTAGCCTCTGGCCAGACCAGAATCATGGGCAAGTAGAAGCTGAAAGACACCTCTGTAGAAAGAGTCAACAACAAGAGCCATCTGCTGGCCAACCAGGAAACTGCAAGGAGAAAAGCCTGCTCTTAGGAATCACTTGGAGTGGAACTATGCCACATTAGTGAATCCCTGGCCCTATTTTTTTTTTTTAAAAGAAAATTATTTATTTATTTACTTACGTACTTATAGAAGTTGTGAGCTTACAAAACAATCATGCGGGGGAAATGGACTTTGGCCCAGTGGTTAGGGCATCCATCTACCATATGGGAGGTCTGCGGTTCAAGCCCCGGGCCTCCTTGACCCGTGTGGAGCTGGCCCATGCGCAGTGCTGATGCGCACAAGGAGTGCTGTGCCACACAGGGGTGTCCCCCGCGTAGGGGAGCCCCACGCGCAAGGAGTGCACCCATATGGAGAGCCACCCAGCGCGAAGGAGAGAGCAGCCTGCCGAGGAATGGCGCCGCCCACACTTCCCTTGCCGCTGACGACAACAGAAGCGGACAGAGAAACAAGACGCAGCAAAAAGACACAGAAAACAGACAACCGGGGGAGGGGAGAGGAATTAAATAAATAAAAATAAATCTTTAAAAAAAAAACAAAACAATCATGCGTAATGCACAGAATTCCCATACATCAATGTTCCACCAACACCTTCTATTGTTGTGGAATATTTGTTACAGATTATGAAAGAATGTGATCAGACTATTACCACTAACTATGGTCCATAGCATGCACCTGGTATATTTTTTCCATATACCCCTTATTATTAACACCATGTATTATTATTGTACATTTGTTATATTTCATGTGAGATACTCTCATATTTTTACTGTTTGCCACAGCTCATCTTCTACCACATGGTTCACTGAATTATAAAGTCCCATGTCTTGTACATTCTACCCAAAGTGTACACTTAGTGGCTCTCACTTTTATCATAGAGTTGTGTAGTCATAACCCCAGTAAACCTTTGAACATTTTCTTTAGTCCAAAAGAAAAAAATCCCATAACTCCTATTAATGACCCCTAGTGTTGATATAATACCTTCTTTGACAATGAAGCAAGAATATTACATTATTGCTGTTAACTATAGTCCATAAATTATATTAATTGTATTTTACCCATGTATCACTGTTTTCTCATGACCTTTTAACAGTGATGTGTATTTGTTGTAGTTCACAGTAGAACACTCTTGTGTTTGTATTATTAACAAAAATCATCGCCCACCTCCAGGACCACTGTGTTGTTCAGTCTCTGGAGTTTTCTCTAGATTTCTTTCAACCTATATTTGCATCACTAAATTACCCCTTTCATCCACAGTCCCATTAATAAACCAGTCCTGACCCTATTTTGATAACTTAAGCTGGACAATTTTAAAGATGTAGAATAAGTTGAACCAAAACTCAAAGAAGAGCCATGATACAAAACCACTAGGCAAGAAAAAGAATTTGACTGACAGTAAAGTTACCAACATATTCAGATGCCTAGACATCAGCACAAAATTACAAGCTATACTAAGAAACACTAGAAGATAGCCCAGCCAAAGGAACAAACCAAAGCTCCTGATAAGACATAGGATTTAAAACAACTAATCAACGATAATCATAAAACTCCTAAATCAATTCAAGGAGTTGAAGAAAAATATTGCTAAAGAGATAAAGGATATTAAGAAGGCCCTGGGTTCATGTCCTGGGGCCTCATTGTGAAGGCAGGCTCACCCACACACTGCGGAGAGCCGCCTGGCCCGCAGACACCATGGAGTGCCACCTGGCCTGCAAGCACTGCGGAGAGCTGACTCAGCAAGGTGACCCAAGAAAAAAAAGGGAGACAAGCAAAAGAAACACAGAAGAGCACACAGCAAGTGGACACAGAGAGCAGACAGCAAGCAAGTCGCAAAGGGGGAGGGGAAATAAATAAATGCAGACACAGAAGAACGCACAGTGAATGGGCACAAAGAGCAGACACCATGCAAAAAGCCACAAGGGGGAAGAGGATATAATTTTTTAAAAATACATTAGAGGGAAGCAGATGTGGCTCAAGCAGTTGGGCACCTGCCTACCACATGGGAAGTCCCAGATTCAGTTCCCAGTGCCTCCTAAAGAAGACAAGCAAGACAGTGAGCTGACACAATGGGCTGGCACAGTGAGCTGACACAACAAGATGATGCCTTGCAGAGACACATAATGAGAGACACAATGAGCAGAGAGTAGAGGTGGCCCAAGCATTTAGGCAGCTCCCTCTCAAATGGGAGGACCTGGGTTTGGTTCCCAGTGCCTGCTAAAAAAAAGAAGAGTACACAATGATTGGACACAGAGAGCAGACAGTGAGCACAAACAACAAGGTGGGGAGCAGAAATAAATAAATAAAATAAAATCTTTTTAAAAATATACATTAGAGGCATATAATGGAAGATTTGAATTGATGAAAGACAGAATTAGTGACTTGGAGGACCAAGCATCTGAACTTGAAAAGACAGGAGAACAGGAAGAAAAAAGCATATAAAAAATGGAACAGGGTCTCAGGGAATTGAATGACAATGCAAAACTCACAAACATACACATTACTGGTGTCCCAGAAGAAGAAAATGGAAAATGAACAGAAAGAATATTGAGGAAATAATGATTGAAAACCTCCCAACCCTTATGAAAGACAATAATATCAATACCCAAGCAAGACAACACACCCTGAACAGAATAAACCCAAAAAGACCTACTCCAAGACACATACTATTCAGAATGACAAAAACCAGAGATAAAGAGGATTATGAAAGCAGCAAGAGAAAAGCAAATGCATTCTATACAATAAGACTAATTGCCAACCTCTCATCAGAAACCAAGGAGGTGATAAGAAAGTGGTGTGGTGTATTTAAGATACTGAAAGAGAAAAACTGTCAGTTAAGAGTTCTTTAGCCATCAAAACTGTCCTTGAAAAATAAGGGTGAGTTTAAAGTGCTCACAAACAAAAAACAGATTTACAAGATATATTAAATGGAGTGCTACAGCCAGAAAGGAAAAGACAAGAGTGAGATTTGGAGAAGAGTGTAGAAAGGAAGATTATTAGTAAGGTTAACTTAAAGGGTAAAAAGAGAGACGACAATAAGATATGAGACCAGAAAGCCAAAGAATAAAATGAACAAATGATGCCTTTACACTAATAACATGGAGCACTAATGGATTGAATTCCCCAAACAAAAGACATAGACTGATGGAATGCATGAAAAAAAAACATGAGCCATCTACATGATGTCTAAAAGAGATTCACTTCAGACATAAGGACACAATCAAGTTGAAAGTAAAAGTTGGAAAAAGATATTCCATGCAAATAGTAACCAAAAAAGATCAGTTGTAGCAATACTAATAATAGACAAAATAGATTTTAAATACGAAACTATTATAAGAGATGAAGAAGGTCATTATATATTAACAAAAGAGACAATGCACCAAGAAGAAATAACTAAAATATTTATACACCTAATCTGGGTGCCCCAAAATATATGAGGCACACACTGGCAAAACTGAAGGCAGAAATAGATGTTTCTACAATAATAGTTGGAGACTACAATGCACTAGTCTCACCATGGGATAGAGTATCTGGAGAGAGGATAAAGAAAGAAAGAGAAAGCTTGAATAATATAATAAATGAACTAGACCTAATAGGCATCTACAGAGCATTATACCCCAAAACACCAGGATATTCATTCTTTTTAGTACTCATGGATCCTTCTCCAGGACAGATCATATGTTGGGTCACAACAGATATCTATAAGTTTTAAAAGATTGAACTTATACAATTCATAATGGAATTGAAGCTGGAATCAATAATGCATAGAAAAAGAGAAAATTGACAAATATTTAACACTCTCTTAAGTAATCAGTGGGTCAAAGAAGAAATTGCAAGAGATATCAGTAAATAATTTGAGACAAATGAAAATGAGAATATAATATATCAAAATGTACGGGATACAGCAAAGGCAATGCTGAGAGAGTATTAAATGAATTAAGAATCATGACCAAATGAGATTTATCCCTGGTATACAAGGTTGGCTCAACATAAGAAAATCAATTAATATAATACCATCAAATTAACATAATGAAGGGGGAAAATCCACATGATTATCTCAATTGATGGAGAAAAGGCATTTGACAAAATACAGCACCCTTTCTTGATAAAAACACTTAGAACACTAGGAGTAGAAGGAAACTTCCTCAAATGGATAAAGGGCATATATGAAAAGCCCACACCCAGTATCCTATTTAATGCTTAAAGACTGAAAGCTTTCCCTATAAGATCAGGAACAAGGCAAGGATGCCCAGTGTCACCACTGTTATTCAATGTTTTATTAGAAGTTCTTACCAGAGCAATCAGGCAAGAAAAATAAAAGGCACGCAAATTTGAAAAGAAATAAAATTTTCCCTATTTGTAGACAATATGATCCTATATACAGAAAGTCCTGAAAAATCCACAACAAAGCTCCTAGAGCTAATAAATGTATTCAACAAAGTGGCTGGGTACAAGATCAACACCCCAAAACCAGTCATGTTTCTATACACAAGCAATGAACAATACTGATCAAAATTCCAATAAACTTTCCAGAAGTGGAAAAGTCAACCATCAAATTTATATGGAAGGGTAAGGGTCCCATATAGGCAAATCCATTTTTAATAAAAAGAATGAAGTTGGAACACTCACATTTCCTGATCTTAAAACTAATTACCAAAAAAAAAAAAAAAACTAATTACAAAGCCACAGTGACCAAAACAGCATGGTACTGGCACAAGGAAGGACATATAGACCAATAGAATAGAATTGAGAGTTCAGAAATCAACCCTTAAATTTATGGCCAACTGATTTTTGACAAGAAGGCAAAGACCACTCAATAGGGAAAGAATAGTCTCTTCAAAAAATGGTGCTTGGAAAACTGTTCATCCATTTCCAAAAAAAAAAAGGGGAACCCCAACCTCACATCATATATAAAAATCAATTCATAATGGATCAAAGACCTAAATATAAGAGCTAGAACTATCAAACTAGAAGAAACCCCAAAGAAGCATTCTCAGGACCTTACCTTAGGTAATGGTTTCTTAGTCTTTACACCCAAACACAAGCAACAAAGGAAAAAATAGATACATGGGAGCTCATCAAAATAAAAAAACTTTTGTTCTCTAAAGAGTTTATCACAATGGGAGAAAATATTTGTAAAATACATATATGATAAAGGATTTATATCCAGTGTATATAAAGAAATCCTTCAACTTAACAACAAAAAGACAACCCAATTTTTAAAATCCATTTTGGTTTATTTGCATGTTAAGAAAGTTCATTTGCATAATGTTAAGAAATTTATTTCTGGATAGTTTTACATATTTTGTTCCCCATTAAGTTCCTTTTTAATTTTAAATCTTTAGATTATATAAATGTTACGTAAAAAATATAGGGGTTTCCTATGTGCCCCACTTTTCCACATCAACGTCTTTCATTAGTGTGTTATATTTGTTACAATTGAAGAACATATATTGAAGCACTGCTACTAACCGTGGACTATAGTTTATAGTTACACTCTCCAATTTTACAGGTTATGACAAAATGTATAATGGCCTGTATCCATCATTGCAATGTCATGCAGGACAATTTCAATGTCCTGAAAATGACCCCAAGTTACACCTATACTTCCTTCTCCCTTCCCTCAGAATCTCTGGTGGCCACTGCCTTTATATCAATGGTAAAAGTTTCTTCCATTGCTAGAATAAGAATAAGTCTATAATAGAATAATAATCAGTCTACTTTAGTCCATTGTTCATTCCCCAATCTTGAAGATTTGGGGATGGTGATGTCCACTGTTTCTAACTGAGAGGGGGCTTAGATCTCATGGGGCAGACAGATGGAACTATTTCACTAGCAGTTGCAGGCATTCTCTGTGCTTTGGGATGGACATTGTCCATCATTATCTCCTTGTTACTTGTCCTGGATGAGTCCATTGAACTGGAGAGTAGGTGTTACAATGCTGCTGAGATTCAGGGCTCAACCAACACATGAGAAGATCAAAGATTTACGTCTCTGGGACATATATTTAACAAATATAGTGCTAATTATAGGCTCAAATAAAATGGGCGGAAGAGTCATGTGTAAGGAAACTATGAGTTTAACTCTCTTACACTGGGGGGTATAAATTCCAAAGTAAGGCCCACTGATAGTGTGCCAAATTCCTGAGCTTGTCTGTCCTGCTTATAGTGTCTAGATGTCTCTAGAGCCTCATGAGCCCCACTGACAAACAACCCACTTTTAAAATGTGCAAAACACTTGAACAGACATGTCTCCAAAGAAGATATACATATGGCCAGAAAGAACATGAAAAGATTCTCAACATCATAAGCCATAAGGGAAATGCAAATCAAAACCACAATGAGATACCATCTCACATCCACTAGAATGGCTGCTATTAAAATAGCAAGTGTTTAGGGGGGATGTGGAGAAGCAGGAACACTCATTCATTGTTGGTGGTAATGTAAAATGGTGCAGCCACTGTGGAATTCAATTTGGTGGCTCCTCAGTAAGTATAGCACTACCATATGACACAGCAATCTCAGTACTAGATACATTTCCAAAAGAATTGAAATCTGGGGCTCAAACAGATATTTGCACACCAATGTTCACAGAGGCATTATTCATAATTTCCAAAAAGACAGAAGCAACCCAAGTGTACAACAACCAATGAACAGATAAATAAAATGTAGTATGTACACATAATGGAATATTATTCAGCCATAAAAAGGAATGGAGTCCTGATACCTGCAACAATATGGATGAATTTTGAAGACATGTTGAGTGAAATAAGCCAGACACTAAAGGGCAAATATTATATGATCTCATTGATTTGAATCAAAATAAGAAAACTCATAGAGTCAGAATCTAGAATATAGGTTACTAGGGAATAGGGTAGGGATAAGGAATGGAAAGCTAAGGATTAAAATGTACAAGGTTCCTGTTTGGAATGACGGAAATGTTTTGGTAATGGATGGTGGTAATGGCAGCACAAAACTGTGAATATAATTAACAGCTATGAAATATGATTAAAAGGGGAAATGTTAGATTGTATATATGATAACAGTAGAAATTTTTTTTAAATCTAGCGAACTACATTACACAATGAACCCTAAGTTAAACCATGGACTTTAATAGTAATATTATAAAAACGTGGTATTTTCAATTGTAACAAATATTCCATACCAAGGTGTTGGTGGTGGAGTGGTACATGGGAATGTTGTATTTTATGCATGATTGCTCTAAAAACCCATAACTTCTCTATTAAAGAAAAATAAATTTTACAAAATAATGTTGATGTTGGCTAAATATTAAATTCTGGTTTCTAAACTTCTTTAAGAGTGGAAGAACAGCCCCCATTCAAGGAGGGATCATGTGAGAGCGTGAAACCCAAAAAGAATTACTATAATCACTCAACTTAACACAAAAAAACAGACTGAGACATCCAACTGAACCGTGCCCTTCATGGCCAAATCTGAGCTGCAGTAAGCATGTTTCCCCATGTATTACATATTTATTTATAATTTCTTCTTCACCTGCTTCCAGAAAGTCTGGGAGGATCCTAAAAGACCAATCCCATACTCAAAAACCCCTTCTACTGAGGTTTAGTTATATCACTTTCTTTACACATTCTTTACATACTGCAAAAGTTGAATGAGAAAACTACACTCTGATTCAAACTCTCCAAACACATGTGACAACACTGTACTAAATTCCTGGGTCTGCCATAACAAATTTCCATAAGCTTGTGGCTTCAAACAACAGAAATTTATTCTCTCACAGTTCTGGATGACGGAGGTCCAAAGTCAAGGTGTCCACAGGGCTGCACTCTCTGGAGCTTCATGTTCTTTGCCTTCTTTGACTTGTGGCCACATCACTCCAACCTCAGCTGCCATCTTCACATGCCTTCTCCTCTGTGTCTCTGTGTCTTCTATTTGGACATTTGTCAGAGAATTTAGGGACGACCCACATAATCCAGGATGTTCTCATCTTAAGATCCTTAAATTAATCACTTCCAAAGTCCCTTTTTCCAAATAAAGTAATATGCACAGGTTCCAGGGATTTAGGTAAGGACATATCTTTTGGGGGAGTCATCTTTCAACCTACTGCAAATTCCAAGAGGAGGAGGCAATCCAGTGGTTCCCACCTTGTCTCTACATTGGCACACAGGAGTAGGGTGAATAACTTATCCTGGTTTTCCTGGGACTTTCCTGTTTTAAAACTGAACGCCATCACCCCATAAAGCCTCTCACTTTCAGACAAACTGGCACAGATGGTCACAATGTGCAGGAGCAACAACAGTCACACCCCTCATGGACAGCACTTGGAGATGAGGTTATGCACAGTCCCTGTCTTTTTGATCAAAGAAACATAAATGAACTCAAGCAAGTGTGGGTCTATTGGTCAGACTTGAATTCAAATTCGATCCCCTCTGCTTCCCAGCTGTGTGCCTCAGTTTCCACATCTCTAAGATAGCGATAACAAGAGAACCTTCCTCAAGGAATTATATAAGAATTAAATGAGATCATGCACCCAAACTGAGCTTTCAATAAATTGCACCTGTTATTTCTATCACCATTATATTATCATAGTATAATTTAGTTTTGATATATTATTTGCAATTTTTGTGTCCTTAATTAAAAACAAATGGTTTCCCCTACACATTAAGAATGACTGAGAACCCTCCTACAGTCACAACCAGAAAAAAGAAATCAACACAAAAAAATATAGATGAGACCCTTCTTTGTCATCCACTCAAATTGGCCAATTTGGGCATATCCAGACCCAAGAAAACAGACCCAGAGTTGATCACAAAAACAACTTTGATGGTTTGGGTTATATGACAATTTGGCCAGATAATGGTGCCCAGTTGTTTGAACAAAGCAAGCTTTGGCCTGATTGTTACAGTGAGGACATTTCATGGACTTAAATCATCAGTGAGTTGATTGCATCTATGGCTTACATCTACAATCAACTGAGGAGATGCCTTCAGCAATGAGAGAGGTCTCATCCAATCAGTGGAAGGCCTTGAAAGAAGTGATTTCAGCAGTCAGAAAGAGAATGTCCATCTCCACTTCAGACAGCCAGTTTCTCCTGGGGAAATCATTGAGGACCTTCATCAGAGGAATATGTGTGGGAATGGATATTAAGGGTATGGGAGAATGGTGGAAGGAATATAAAGATGGATCAGGCTGAATTTATTGATACAAGCCCACAAGTTGAGATTCTGGGTTCAATGTTGTAGATCAAGGGGTTAGAAAGGACTCTAACAGTTTGTTCAGAAAGCTGGCTTAAACATTACCCAAGGTTGAGATGCCAGAACTGCCCTGGGATACTGTAGATGAGGAGATCCAAAGGCTTAGAGAGACTGGACTGTTAGGAAGGATTTACCAGGTAAAACCTGCTCACCCACCCCAGGAATGTCCAGAGGACACACCATTCTCCAGGACTGTGGGGCATAAATTTGTGAGACTAACTCCACCATCCCTTAAGAGCCCAGGGTTTGCTCTTCTCTGTAGTCAGATATTACCTTGGGAACTGCTGCCACTGAACTAGGATCCTTAAACACTATGGGATAATCAAATCCCAGGCTGGCAGAAGTCAAGTGGCAGCATTTAATCACCAAAGACAAGTTGGGTGTGATTACAAAATACACAACAGATGCAAAGCAGCAATCAAAAGAGTCTAAGTCCCATAGACTCTGAGTCTGAGTCACAGAGACCTATGGCATTCGCTAATGGATCATGGGGTACCTAGAAGTAAACTAAATTCCTACTTAATCTGTATAAGCAGAAGAGTTCTCAGTCAAGTGAACAAAAGTCTAACTTGAATTACAGAAAAAGAGAGTCACAACCCCTTAATCAATTCCCAGACTTGAAATAGTTTACAGATCCAGAGCCCCTTGAAATGAAGGGAAGGTCGGGTCCCCTTGAAGAAGGACCCTGTTATATTGCCCAAATTTTATACTGTTAATCTTCTCCAAGCCTTCTTCAAAGTAATTTACAGCCTTTTATCAAGGTAATTGTTCACTGAAGAAAAGTAAATGATCAGTCTTTTCAGGGATTATTAGATACTGGCTCAAAAGTGACATTTATTCCAGTAGACCCAAAACATCACTGTGATTCACCAATAAGGTTAGGGGTCAGGAGATTGATGGAGTTTTAGTTCAGGTTCATCTCACAGTGCATCCAGGGTGTCCCCAGATCCATCCTTTGGTTATTTCCCCAATTCCAGAATGAATAATTGTAATAGACATACTTAGCAACTGGCAGAATCCCCACATTGGTTCCCTGATTTGTGGAATGAGAGCTATTATGGAAGGCACTTGAACTGCCCTACCTAGGAAAACAGTAAATCAGAAGCAATACCAGATTCCTGGAGGAATTGCAGAGATCAGTACCACCATCAAGTGCTTGAAGTTTGCAGGGGTAGTGACTCTTACCACATCCTCATTCAACTCTCCTATTTGACCTGTGCAGAAAACGGATGGATTTTGGAGGATGACAGTGGATTATACTAAACTTAGCAGGTGGCGACTCCAATTGCAGCTGCTGTTCCAGCTGTGGTATCATTGTTTGAGTAAATCAACAAATCCCCTGGTACATGGCATGCAGCTATTGATCTGGCAAATACTTTTTCTCAACTGCTGTAAGAACCACTAAAGTGAAGGATAAGCTGTTGCATCTGGCCCCTCCTACAACCAAAAAAAGAGACATAACACCTAGTTGGATTTTGGAGACAACATATTTCCTCGTTTGGGTGTGCTACTCCAGCCCATTTACCAAGTGACCAGAAAAGCTGCTAGTTTCAAGTGGGGACTGGAACAAGAAGAGGCTCTTTGACAGGTCCAGGCTGCTGTGCAAGCTGCACTGCCACTTTGGCTATCTGATCCAGCAGATCCAATGGAGTGGAAGCATCAGCAGCAAATAAGAGGTGCCACAGGGAAACACTGGCAAGGCCCTATAGAAGAATCACGAGGCAGACTCTTAGAATTTTGGAGCAAACCCTTGCCATCCTCTTCAAATAACTACTTTCCTTTTGAGAAAGAGCTTTTGGCCTGCTACTGGGCCTTAGTAGAGAATGAATGCTTATCCATGGACCACCAAATTACCATGAAACCTGAGTTGCCTTTAGGAGCTGGGTGTTGTCTGACCCCCAAACCATAAAGCTGGGCATGCACAGCAGCACTTCATCATAAAATGGAAGTAGTATATATGAGATAGGACTTGAGCAGGACCTGAAGGCACAAGTGAGTTAAATGAGGAAGTGGCCCAAATATCCATGGCCACCACTCCTGCCACCTTCCCCTTTCTTTTCCAACCCCCATCTAAGGCCTCTTGGGAAACTCCCTTATAATCAGTTGACTGAGAAAGAGAAAACTCAAGCCTGGTTTACAGATGGTTCTGTGCAACATGCAGGTACCACCTGCAAATGGATGGCTACAGTATTGTAGTCCCTTTCTTGGACATCCCTTAGACATCTCAACAGTGAAGAGAAGTCTTCCCAGTGGGCAGAGCTTTGAGCAATATACCTAGTTGTTCATTTTGTTTGGAAAGAGAAATCACCAGAGGTGCATTTGTACACTGATTCATGGGCTATCACCAATGGTCTGGCTGGATGGTGAGGGACCTGGAAGGAACATGATTGGAAAATTGGTGACAAAGAGTCGGGAAGAGGTATGCAGATAGACCATTCTGAGTGGACAAAAAACATGAAGATATTTGTGAACCACATGAATGCTCACAAGGAGGTGACTTCAAGAAAGGAAAATTTTAATAAGTACATTAACTAACCAGTTTTATAGATACTAGTCAGCCTCTTTCCCCAGCCATTCCTGTCATTGCCCAAAGGGCTCATGAACAAAGTGGCCATGGTGGTAGGGATAAAGGTTATGCATGGGCTCAGCAACCTGGACTTCGCTTCAACAAGGCCGACCCGACCATAGCCCAATCTGCTAGTAGCAGAGACCTACACTCAGCCCCACATATGGCACCATTCCCCATGATCAGCCTGCAACCTGGCAGCAGGATGATTACATTGAACCACTTCCATCATGGAAGAGGCAGTGATTTCTTCTAATTGGAATAGACACATACTCCAGATACAGGTTTGCCTTCCCTGCATGCAATGCTTCTGCTAAAACTACCATCCATGGTCTTACATGTCTTAGCCACTGTCATGGTATTCCACACAGCATTGCTCTTCATCAAGGAACCCACTTCACAGCAAATGATGTGTGGGAATGGGCACAAGCCCATGGAATTCACTAGTCTTACCATGTCCTCCATCATCTTAATGCAGGTGGATTGATAGAACAGTAGAATAGACTTTTGAAGATTCAACTACAGTACTATCTAGGTGGCAGTACCTTGCAGGACTGGGGCAATGTTCTCCAGGAGGCTGTGCATGCTCTAAATTAGCATTCACTCTTTGGGGCTGTTTCTCCCATAGCCAGGATTCACAGGTTCAGGAACCAAGGGGTGAAAATGGGAGTGATTCCCTAGGAAAATTTTTGTTTCCTGTCCTTACAACCTTAAGCTCTACTGGTCTACAGGTCTTATTCCAAAAGGAGGAAAGCTTCCACAACAATTATTACAATGAACCAGAAGTTAAGACTGCCACCTGGCCATTTTGGGCTCCTCACGCTTCTGAATCGATAGGCAAAGAAAGGAATTACTATACTGGCTGAGGTGATTTATCCTAACTATCAAGGGGAAATAGGATTGCACCTACACAATAGAAATAAAGAAGAGTTTACCTGGAATACAGGAGATCCTCTAGGATGTTTGTTAGTACTACCATGCCCTGTGATTAAAGGTAATGGAAAAACTGTAACAACCCAACCAAAGAAGGACTACTAATGGCCCAGAAACTTCAAGAATGAAGGGATGGGTCACCCCATCAGGCAAAGAACCATGGCCAGCTGAGGTGCTTGCTAAGGGTAAAGGAAATATAGAATGGGTAGTGGAAGAAAGTAAGCCTATTCTGGAGAGATTTAGTGTGATTCCAGTTGTGTGCAGGACAGTTGAGTATATTGTTAAGCAAAAAAAAAATACGTGTATGTTACTATTTTTATTTATAGACTAAGTATGCTTTAAGGTTATGTTTATGGCTGCCAAGCTGACAAGGAATGGACTGTGATGGTTTGGCTCATGTATCAACCTGGCCAGGCAACAGTGCCTAGTTGTTTGGTCAAGCACGCTTTGGCCTGTTACTTTGAGGACATTTCGTGGACTTAAATCACCAGTGAGTTGATTGCATCCTTGGCTGATTATATCTACAATCAACTGAGATTGCCTTCAGCAATGAGACACATCTCATCCAATCAGTTGCAAGCCTTAAAAGGAGAAGTGATTTCAGCAGAGAATTCCAATCTCTCCTTCAGACAGCCAGTTTCTCCTAGGAACCTCATCGAGGACCTTCGCAGAGTTCCTGGTTTGCAACCAGGAACTCATGCATCCCCACGATCACAAGACGATTCTATAAAATCTCATAGTATTTACAGATACCTCCTTTGGTTCTGATTCCCTAGAACCTGACTAATACAACAACAACAAAACAGTAGATCTTTTCCCTCTGCCTCCTTCCCTATCAGTAATTAGATTCTCTCTTTCCTGTTCTGCCCATCTTGAAGAGTCTGTGTCTGTTCCATTATCATCAACACTGTGGGCCCTGAATAGGCCAAGCTGAAACAGCCAATCTTCCTTCCTCAGCAATTATTTAGATGTAGTGCCACGCAAAACTGCAAACTAGCTCTAGAAATAAGTGCAAGTAAAAATGAAACACTTGCAAGAACATTTGTGGAGCATGTCACCCTAATGCACGATACTGGGCAAACTACAAATGCTTACATGGCAAGGGCTGAGGTATGTGAAGAGCCCTCCCACCCAAGAAGCAAAGTTCTGAAGAAGAACGTGCGCTGGGTGTAGCCTCACATACAAAAAGCGTTCACCATCCTCATCCCCATCCCTCCATGCACCCACCACGTTACCCACCTTCCTCCACAGCATATCTGATCTTCAACCAATCTGAGCAGGTGCATCCTCATTACTGTCAGCTGGACCTATGTCAGCAAATCTCTTCTACTCCTTAAATTATTTCTCCTTCACTTGGGGAGGACAGTGCATATACACAAGCCTTAGCAATAACTTCAAGATGAAAACAATATTCAAAGACATGCCTTCTAAGGAGGATTCTTTTTCATATTCATGAATGTGAAAGTTAAACAAATTGTACTTTTCTTATTGGCTCTCAGTCATCTTCTGTCTTCAAGGATAGTAGATACTATTTTGCATGCCAGAGTGGAAGCTACCCCAAGCAAAGGGAAATGACAAGTCTGCCACTAGTCAAAATGACACCTTTGTGCAAATTAGAAAAGGCTACCTCTTCTTTAAGACACTTAACTTCCACCTACTGGATAATTGTTACAATATAATAATTCTGTTAGAACAAGGCACCATGTTGCCATCTCCTGACAAACTGCCATAATACATATAAAAAAAGATATAAAATCTATGATGTTCCCAATATGTATGGCACCTTAGGGTTGTTTACACAACCCTGTACTTGGGCCTCAGACAGCATCTTCATACCATCATAGCACTTCAGATAAACTATTTGGGATTTACCTAAAAACTGTCCTGACAAGTCAGATTCAAATGTTGCATGTGTGTGACATTTATTTATTTATTTTAATGAATTTTGCCAAAAAGACAATTGTTATATCAGTTTAGATCACTGGCCTAAAATCAGGAGAATAGCTATTTTTGATATATCAGGACAAGAAACTTAAAAATCATGCTCTACCAAGGCAATGACATAGTGTGAAAAAGGAAAAAAGTTGCAGTCCCAGAGCAATCAGTTCATTCCCAGGGCAAAAATATTTATCCTTATCTTGCATAACCAAAAATTTTACTAGTGGTCATAAAAATAATTACCCTCATTTCAAAATCCAGTTGCTATAGCAAAGGAACCAAGTGTGCTATGTGAGTTTCTTCTTCTTTAAATAGTTTTACATTTAGCTGCCATCCATTTCACCTTGCCCATCTTTAGATTCTGGCCTCTAAATGGGATCGTTAAGAGTTCACAAGACCCAGGATAATGAGTTTACCAGAAACAGGATCCCAGTTTCACAAGTAATGGCCAGGGCCAGACCACAAGAGCCACAGTTGAAAGAATATAGATAATTCAAAAATAAAAAGTGGTAAACAGGCAGATTTTTTATGACCGTCTCTACCTGTGGAGCACAAACTCAGACATATTACTTTTCCTCACCTTCCTACATCATCACAACAAGTAACAGCAGGCACAGCAGAGCCAAGGAAAACCTATCAGCTTTATAAAGAATGCAAAGGAAGCCAGCCTGGTTGTGCATCTAATAAGGATCAAGGCCCTTCTTGCTGCTTCCAATGGATTTCCTCCTTTTATTCTCACAACACAGCAAGCCTTCTTAGTCCTATTTTACAGAGAAGGAAACTGAGTCTCAGGAGTTAAACAGCTTGCTAGAGATCACGCCATTACTAACAGTAAGCAATGCCTGGTTCCAAAGCTCACTACTCTTCTGTTACACTCAGGGCTTTAGGTCAGCGCTTCTCAAACCTTCCCAGGCCCACTGATCTCCTGGAGATCTTACTACAGTGCAGATTCTGATTCACGGGGCCTAGGGTGGAGCCTGAGAGCCTGTACTTCTAACAAACTCCCAGGAGATGCCAATGGTCTCCTGGTAATTGGGCCACCCTTTGAGTAGCCAGGCTTTACACCAGTGGTTCTCAATTGGGGATGATTTTGGCCCCCGGGGGACATCTGCCAACGCCAGAGGCATTTTGGTTGTCACCTCTGGGGATGGTGGTGCTATTGGTATCTAGTGGAGAGAGGCCAGGGATACTGCTAAGCCCCCTACAGCGCACAGGCCAGCACCCTTCCCTCCCAACAAAGAATTCTCTAGCCGAGAATATCCATAGTGCAGAAGCTGAGAAACCCAGTTTAGACAGTCCCAAGTTCATTTAAATGTCTCCCAAAACTGTTGTAGTTCTGCAAACTTGCACTGGTCAAAGGTAACTCCAGTATTTCAAAAATTCTCATTAAAGTCCAACAGAAAGGTTTATATCACGCAACCAATGACTAAAGCACGATGGAGTTTAATTTCCTCAGCAATATTCTGCCTTTGTACTGCAGAAAATCAAATCAGCTGATTACAAAGAAGGGTTTCAGAAAGTGCCTGGAGCTTCTGTAAGGTCCTTGTTTCCTGGCACTGGAGGGCACAATTGAAATGGCAAAGGATATGATTGTTTTCAGATGCTAATTTTATAATTTCCTGCTCTGGCACCCAGACATTCATCCCACTGACAAGGATCATGTGAAACCATCTTTCATTGTCCAGCATTAGTTATTGCCACCTACCATCAAGAGCGTGCTGGGATCTGGGCTCCTCTACACCTGGCACCCACTCCATTCCCAAAACTCAGTGAGTGAGCGAATCATTCATGTGGATCTTTAATGTTCATAGTACGTAAAACTAATTCAAGTTTACTATTTCAACTGAAGTAGCCATGTTTTATTGTGGAATAAATTTTCAAATGTAATATTGTTTGATTATAGCATGTATTTTTGGGACTATACATTTGAAATTAATTTGGGGGGTAAATCAAGTTTTGATTAAACTCATAAAGCCTTTCTCTCGGTCTAAGAAAGATTACATGTGCTAATGCATCAGGCCCCCAGACTCTACCCATTTCTCTGTCCTTCCTACCTTTTCTATTGGTGAACTTCTCTTTACCCATAGAGACCCAGACTGAAGACTCTACCTTCACACGACCCCTGTGACCAGGTCTTTCTCTTCTCAGTGTCCCCTCCAAGATACAGTTCAGAATTGAAGGCTTTCCATAAAATAACTGAATGAATGAGTGAATGTATGAATGAACTTTCTTGTCCTTGAAGGCTCAGTTGTCTAGTTTTCCTCCTCCCTGAATATTTCGGTCTTGATTGTCTTACTTCTATACCTTCTGTACCCTAAACACAGATCTAGCCCCAGCCTCTATCATTGGGCCCTCCTTTCTTCCAGAGGGCTGTGGACTCTACCTCTTACAAATGATTCCCAAACTAATTTCCCTAGCCTGGTTTTTTTTTTTTAAAGATTTATTTTTATTTATTTCTCTCCCCACCCCTCCCCATTGTCTGCTCTCTGTGTCCACTTGCTGTGTGTTCTTCTGTGTCTGCTTGTATTCTTATCAGGCAGCACCAGAAATCTGTGTCTCTTTTTGTTGCGTCATCTTGCTGCGTCAGCTCTTCGTGTGTATGGCGCCACTCCTGGGTGAGCTGCACTTTTTTCATGCTGGGTGGCCCTCCTTGCGGGGCACACTCCTTGCGTGTGGGGCCCTCCTACACAGGGGACACCCCTGCATGGCACAGCACTCCTTGCACACAGCAGCACCACGCACGGGCCAGCTCGCCACATGGGTCAGGAGGCCCTGGGTGCTGAACCCTGGACCTCCTATATAGTAGGTGGACGCTCTATCAGTTGAGCTACATCTGCTTCCCTCTAGCCTGGTGTTCTAAAATCAAACTTATCTTTCCTTCTCAAACTCTGCCTCCCTCATGACTTTCATAGGCTTTGTCACCAACCCTGTCACTCAAGCTAAAATCCCCAGCTTCTCCCTGATACCTCTCCCCTTCTCTTTCTTTACATTTGTGGTTGTCACATAGCATGGTTTCTGTTTCAAGGCATCCCTTTCCATTCCCCTCCCTGTCTGTTCCCACTGTCAGCACACTAATTCCACTTCAAGAGCAGTCTCCCAGACATTCAAAACTAGCTCCTAGTTTGCGGGTGCAGATGAAGAGGACTAACATGGGGGTTGATTGTAGAGAGAGTTTGGAAGCCCTCAACACCTGGAATGCTACACTAGCCCCACCCCACCCCCTCCTCCACCACACACACACACACACACACACACACACACACAGAGGAGGTAGTGTAGCCTAACAGCTAGGAACACAGGCCCTGGGACCACCCTGACTGTGACTCTGGGCAAGGTAACCCACATCCCTGAAACAGCTTCTTTGTCTGTAATAAGAGGCTCTACTCCACTCGAGTTATTGTGAGCAGTGAATGAGTTACTGCGTGTCAGTGTCTAGAACAGTGCCTGGCCCACTGCAGGTAATCCATGAATGTTAGCCATGTTGATGACAATGACAACAATCCTTTTCCAGGCCAATATCGCAAACAGAGCTCAGGACAGTGATGTCACCAGTAATGAGACACAGCAGCATCATGAGCTCTACTGGAAAGGACGCAGACCCGTTTTTGTGATGAACTTTCAGGAATGCATGACCTTAGTCTAATCATAAGAAGATACCAGAAGGGCCTGATATTAAAAGAACAGATATGCATTATTCAAAGATAAATGTGTTAGCAGAGATGAATAAACTACAAGTGGGACAAAGCTGAGAGACCAGGTCAGAAGACCAGAAACAAACCATGGGCACACTCCAGAGTTTGTAAAGAGACAGAATAAGCAGGCTTTAGCAATCCAGTGGGCATAGTGGGTATGATAGGCTCAATAATGGCCCAAAGATGTCCATATACTCCTCCCCAAAACCTGTGACTCTGTTACCTTATATGGCAAAAGGGACATTGAAGTTGTGATTAAGTTGTGGGAATTAAGATGAGATCATCCCGATGGCTGGGTGGGCCAAATGTACTCACAGGGTCCTTATAAGAGAGAGGCAGGAGGGTCAGAATCAGAGGGAAGGAAATGTAAGAAAAGCAGCAGCAGTCATGGTCAGAGAGAGAGATCTAAAAATGCTACACTGGTGGCCTGAAGTTGGAAGAAGGGGCCATGAGTCAGTTCAGGTGGCCTCTAGAAGCTGGGAAAGGCAAGGAAACAAATACACCCCCCCAGAGTCTCCAAAAGGTACATGGCCTACTGACAACTAATTTTAGTCTAGTGAAACTAATTTCAGAATTCTGACTTCTAGAACTGTAAGCAAATAAACATGTGTTGTTTTTAAGCCACTAAGTTTGTGGCAATTTATTACAGCAGCAATAAGAAACTAAAACAAGGGTAACAGAGAAACCAATGAAGACACCCATTATCTGGCGTGCATCATGAGGTGCACAGTCGTAGCAGTCAGCAAGACAAGGACACAGGAGGAGAAATGGGTTCAGGAGGAAGACAAGAGGTTCTCTTCTAGACAGACTAAGGTGAAGATGTCTCTGCGACCTACAAGGAGGTATTCATTAGATGGTTACATATATGGCACTGATACTCAGGAGGTGTGGCCTGTGGACAGAATCACCCACAAAACTGGTACATAGTATATGATTAATTAGGTTTCATCTCCTTTTAAAGGAATTACTATTACTATTGTCATGGTTGTGAACTACACTATGAGAAGTGATTATTACTATAAGCAAGAGTGGGGTAGTGGAAAGAAGTTGTATTCAAATTCTAACTCTAGCACAGCAGCAACATTACCCTGAGAAAATCATGACCTCTCTGAGCCTCAGTTTCCTCATTTACAAAAAGGAGATAAATTCTAACTGGGATTCAATTTATAATGAGTGCCTAGCACTTACTTGAGAGCCCGACACAAAGTTAAGTGCTCAATAAAGGATAACTCTTGTAAGCAGTATTTACATACAACTCATTAAAATATTCTGATGAATGGTAAGAATTTTTTATAAGCCATCCCTCAAAGCTGTAATAACATCTTCTAATTGTTTCATCCTCTCCTCAGTCATTTTCTTTATATAATACCTACTTTGTTCACCTACCATAGGATGTGAAGGATGCATAAGGTATGATCCTTGGTCACGAGGTGTGTAAAGTTTTGGCAGGAGACAGGGATGGATAAATAATAAACCAACAGTGATCACATGCTATGTGCAAGGTGTTGGTGCTAATAACAGGGAGTAAGACATGATTTCTGCTCTCAGGGAATACATAGTCTTGAGAGGAGACAGATAAATCATGGTAAACTGACACTTATTGAGCACCCACTATGTGTCAAAGTTTATATATATACTGGCATATATTGCATTTAAGTTACCTTATTCAAGCCCTGTGGATAATATATAATGGACTCTATAATATTCTGAAGCCATTACAAATTGAAACTGGAAAGGTGGGCGGTCACTCTTGGGTGTGTACAGCTCAGCATAAAACACCTGTGCCCCAACAAATAGCCTATAAAATGCCACACGGCGGAAAGTGGACTTGGCCCAATGGATAGGGTGTCCACCTACCACATGGGAGTCCGCAGTTCAAACCCTGGGCCTCCTTGACCCATGTGGAGCTGGTCCATGCGCAGTGCTGATGCGCACAAGGAGTGCCATGTCACGCAGGGGTGTCCCCTGCATAGGGGAGCTCCACGCACAAGTGAGGGTGCCCCGTAAGAAGAGCCACCCAGCACGAAAGAAAAGGCAGCCTGCCCAAGAATGGTGCCACACACACGGAGAGCTGACACAGCAAGATGACACAACAAAAAGAAACACAGATTCCCGGAGCCACTGATAAGGATAGAAGCGGACACAGAAGAACACACAGTGAATGGACACAAGAGCAGACAACTGGGAGAGGGGAATAAAAAAAAAATCTTTTAAATAAATAAATAGATTAATTAATTAATTAATTAAAATGCTGCAAGGCAAGGTCTGATTCTCAAGAGACAAATCAATTATTTGTAAAGGAAGCATGGACTTGCTTTACAAGGAGACCAAATGATGTGAAGGCAATTCTCTGCTAATCCCCTCCTCACCTTTATTCAAGGAAACATGAATGACATTTGTTGAGCCAAGCTCTGTACAAAGTGTTTTGCATAGGTCATCTCATTTGAGACAAAAGAATAAACTCACAGAGGTGGATGAAAAGGTTTTGTAGAAGCAGAAAAGGCAGCTGATTAAAATGATATTAAGCTGGAAGTCTCCTGTAAATTTCAACAGCATTCTCAGGTCTCTTGCAAAAGCCCAGAACTGCTACCTAAAATATGACAGCAAAGACAATTAACCCCATAAAACAACGCAGATAGAAACACAAAGGGAAGAAAATGACTGAGCAAATAATTGAGGTTAAGATAAAAGAGAGAGAAATCAAAATACTGAGAGGAAAAATAAGATTTTAAATGAAGTCATAATAGGAACCAGATGAGAAATCTAAATAGAAAAGGGAAGTATGAAAGAAAGCAAATCAGAAAAGAGAGAAACCGGGCAGGAAGAAATGACTAGAAGTTACTTTGACTTTCTACCGGACAGTGGATGGTACAATGGTTCTCATTTCTGAGGTCAAATTCCTGTGAGACCTTGGGCAAGGGACTTAACAGCCCTGGTTTTGGTTTGTTTGCCTGTAAAATATGGCAAGGCCAGCTCTACGTCTTGTAGATTACTCTGAGGTGTAACTTAGTACAGCACTGAGTACCATGTCTGCATCGAGGAAATCTTCCACTAAAACGGTGGTGGTGGTGGTGGTGGTGGTGGTGGTGGTGATGATGATGTACTCTCGTAACATGCCCTGCCAGGGCCTCCCAAGACGAGACTTCATGAGCCTTCCTCTGTCCACTTGATAAGCTCAGGAACCCTCAAGACATCCAGTGCCACACTGATTCCTTGAGATGCTGGTGTGATTTTGGACCATTCTCCTTTAGTCTTCTATGCAAAGAGAAGCACGTTTGTGTCTGTGGGACCAGCATGCAAAGACAACCACAGCCTAGAACAAGGGGAGAGAGAAAACAAGCTTTCCAAAATGGCTTCACATCCTCTGGAGAATCCTGTGTGTCAGAAGCCCACAGTTGATGATGGGAACGAGTGTTGTTGGGGGGGGAGAGGGGGGGGGTGGGGGAGCGGGGTTGAATGGGACCTCACATATATATTTTTGATGTAATATTATTACAAAGTCAATAAAAAATAAATAAATAAAAATAAAAATAAAAAAAAAAAAGAAGCCCACAGTTGGCACGAGCACCCTCAAATCTCCAAACTCCCGTGGCCATGCTACCTATAACAGCTGCTTCAGAGGCACCCTAACAATACTCACTAAAGTTTCCACCTGGCAGGTTTTTAAGGTGTCTCAGGTTTCCAGTGTGGAGTTGGCAAGGACCCCAATCACTGCGGCATTCTGCCTTTTAAAGCAACTGAAGCTTGAGTCCTTAAAACCATCTAATTCTTGACATGCATCGTAAAAGTGTTGCAACAGGGACCCTCGGCAGGAACCCAGCGGGTATCAAGGACTGGGGGAGTATGGTGGGATACCTATGGTGAGGGTCATTACTGCTTCCTAAGGCACAATCTCAGCCAGCATAGCCAAGGCCTCCTCCACCCTCATCTTGGAATGCAATTCCTCTCTGAATATGGATGGAGAAAGCAATGCTTTAAAGAAGATCATTTGTCAAGACCAGGATTAATTTCCGGCGCACTGAAAGGCACACAGGTTATGGCGAAGCTCTCATTCTGGCTTCAAGGGATTAAATGAAGAGTTGTTTCTTGTTTGTCTGTTTTTTGTTTTTTGTTTTTGTTTTTACTTTTTAAAAAAATATACTTAAGGCTGGCCAAGAAACATAAAAAGAAAGCAGCACTAGTAAACCTAGCTAAGTTTAGAATGTCAGCTAATCTCTACAATAGGTTTCTGAGTGGAGCAAGTGTTTGGAGTTGACAAAGCATTCTCTGCATAAATGACTACCGGCCCAAGCAAATGGTAGTGGGACAAGGCAGAAACTCTGCCTCACATCTGCAGGATTCTCTGCAAGAGGAAAACACTGCTCCATTAATAACTTTTAAAAACATGCACCAGCCAATTCGTACTGGCAGTTCAAATCCCCCCATCAAACTTCATTATGTGATCAAGCTAAGGTCAAAGATATATGCAAGGCAAAGAGAAAAACTCAAGTCTAGGGAAAATGTGGGGGTGAGGAGTATAAAGTTAAGTCTGAACTTAACTTTTTGCATCAGGAGAAGAGTGTAAAACTAGAGGACTTGGTCAAGTGGGTCAAAAAACGAAAGGTTTCAATTGCATAAAAAGTCAAATATGAGTTCAGATTTTTTAGTGTGATATACATAAATACTTGCTGGTGTTTTAAAATTTGCCTTTACTTGCGATTTAGTGGGACTCTGCCTGAGGCAAGGCTTTTTAATAGTAATAATAAAAATACTTAATAGTACTTAGAGCAAAGCATGTGTGGTCATGATGTTTTAAAGGGGGAAAAGAAAAGGTAATTCTGAACATCTGTGCTGCATTTCCACATGATAAAACCACCGCACTCCAAAATTATCCTAAGTTTGGGGAGTGCATGGGGAAGGGGTAGAAGGGGCAAGTTTATTTTTTAAAAAACAAATAGGGAGACTCAAAGGCCATTTTGGAGAAAACAGGGAAATTGCCAACTAATAGTAAGTAGGCAAAAAATGAGGTTTATGTTTCTTCTCAGATCAATAATTATTACTTCCATCAATACTCCTGAGAACCAAAGGTCTTTTGTTTTTACAGAGTCCAAACCTTTCCACATTGTGTCTCAAATAAAACTTTACGCCCACCTCCTCCCTCCCTCCCTTAGATTTATTTTCCAGAGCTCGTCACATTCCCAGGCCTAACGTTTCCTTGGAAACTTCCTGGGAAGGAAGGAGTGAGTAAATTGAAAGCAGCATTCTTCCTCTCTCTCTCCCTCTCTCTCTCCCTCTCTCTCTCTCCTATTTCTTGTAAGGTTCAAGCCCACACCTCCACCTCCTTAGTACATCTGTTTCCTAGTTCAGTCCCCTCCGGTCAGTCTTTGGGTCAAGAAGTGTCATGGTCAGGGCCGCCGTCCTCAGTAAAGCAGAGTTTCAAGCAGGTGGGGTTGGGAGTTACTCTATTTACCATGGCCACAGGCCAAAAACCAGAAGGATACCTCACTCACTGTACACCAAAGGTCACAACCCGGATGATTTTGACCCCCAAGGCACATTCTGCAATGTCTGCAGAGATTTTTGGTTGTCAGCAAGTGGGGCATCTGATAGCTAGAGATCAGGAATGATACTTAAACAACCTACCGTGCACGGCACAGCCACCCCAAGTCAGAATTATGCCACCCAAATGTCAACAGTGCTGCGGTTGAGAAACCCTGGGCTACACCAAGGAAGCAAAACTCCAGGAAGAGGCAGGGTCTGTCCCCAACATAGAAAATGCTCAAAATGCTGGCAACCCCAGAGAGATCTGTCTTGGGGGTACAAGGAAGAGCAGAGGGTAGTGAGTGAGAGTTCTGCTGTCACCCTGACCAGGTCCAGGCTTTACCTAAAAAAGAACACTTTCCACAGTAAAATCTAGCAAATTTGGTACACTAGCAATTACTATGTGTATATATTTATTCTTTTTAACAAGACATGTACATACACACATAGGTTAGTTCCTTCAAAGCAATAGCAGATTTTTAAAGCACTAAGTCTATAGGCCTATAAAGTATCCAGAAATACAGACATTAAAAAAAGGAAGGATACCTGTGTTTTAATTAGGTCTGGAATTCCTAACTCTTTTGGAGTTGTAATGGCCATGGCCATTGCTCTCTACGGTATATGCTATAGAATACTATATATGCATTTCCTTCTGACTCTGAATGGGTTATTTTCCCAATATCCACCCCTCCTGAAAAAGCTGCACGTCTGTGATAACTACCAATACCCAATGTGCTGTAAATCTTGAGAGTCAAATCATGAGTGTAATGTAAAAAGAAAAATAGGCAGAAATAACAGAAAAAAAAAAAAACTTCTATCTCCTCATTAAGAAACAAAACCTCAAAAAGTAGTTAGATTTGATACACTAAACATAACTAAATGCGCATAGGCTTTTTTCAAAACAACTTTTTGATTTATAAAAACAAAAACAAAAACACTGTTTACTTACCAGCTAAAGCATAGATCAGCAAACTTTTTCTTAAAGGACCAGAGAACAATTAATTATTTTAGGCTTTAGTGGTCAAGGGAGAAAACAGAAGATATTATGTAGAACCATTTCAAATATAGCCATTTAAAAATGTAAATACCCCTCCTAGCACCCACACCATAAAAAAGCAAGGCAGTGTATCAAATTTGACAATTCCAGTTCTAAATGAGTAGTAAGTCTTTATAATTTTTACTCCAAAGTCTCACTCACCTTTCTTTTTCCTTTTTATACAAGAGAAAACTACTCACATATAATTATATGTTTCCTTTAGTAAGGGGGATTTAACCCATTCTTTTTATAAGCCATATATATTGCAGCCACTGAAACCATAAGCCGTTCCTAGTAATGGCTCAGCAACTGTTCCCATTGCTTTATTTAACACTCTACCCACAACGTCTAAGACGCCCTTCAACCTATGTGCCACACTGAAAACAAAAATAAAGAAGCCCCTTTCACAACCAAGCCAGGGTAGGAGGGAGAGTAGATTTTGCTTTTACCAAATTTAGCCAACTAAAAGAGCAGTGAAGTGGGAACTCCTGTTGGAAGGTTAGAACTACAATTTTAATGTCTCTCCACTGCCAGAGAGAAACCCAAAACACCCAAAGAGAACCAGGTAAAAAATAAAGTCAGTTTTGGGAGGCAAAGCATTTCTCTTTAGCAATGGGGTAGTTATGAAGCGTAAAAATATAAAAAGAAAACTAAGAACTTTGAACAGATGAAATGGGGAAGGCCCAACTGTAAATGCCATTCACTCTTCCTTATTCCCTGCTCACAAAAGGTCATCCATTCCCTAGGAATTTATGGAAGGTCAAAATATGCAGGACTGTTCTTGGTATTGTAAGCAAGAACTTTCATCTTCATGAGCTACAAATGGACCTAGGAGACAGAGCCCAAAACTACCTTCTACAGAAGCACCATTTAACCTTTCCACTGCTTGATGACCTCACAGAGTTACAGTCCCAGATTCAGCAGCCCTGATCAAATGTGGGGGGAAAAAATTAGAGACTTTTGCATCTTTCCCTTTTTTTGCATTTAAAGAGAGAATATCCCTTGAGCAAAAAGTTGGAAAGCCAGAATTCTAGTTTCTGGTCTACTCTGTCTCAAGCTGAAATCTCAGGCAGCACCTAGAAGTGGTTAGGAACAAGGTCACTAGAGCTAGCAGACCCAAATTTGAATCCCAGCTCTATCACTACTTGGCCTGAGAATGTGGACCAGTCACATCATCCCTGAGGGTCTCAGCATCCTCCTCTGAAAAGCAGGAAAACCACCACCCACCTCAAACTACCACTGGGAGGATTAAATGGCACTCCCTGGGAAGAGCTTTGCACAAAGTCACGCATAGTGAGCACCCAGTAAATGTTACATGTTGTTATTACTTAATTTCTCTGAGCATCAGTTTCCTCACAGGGTTGACAGGACATCAGATAAAGATCATTAGTATGCAATGTGTTCTAGACCCTATAAAGATTCCTACACATGTGTTAGGAATTGAATTATGCCCCCATGTTCAAGTCCAAACCCAAAGTCCTATGGGTTAGTCCATTTGGAAATAGGATCTTTGAAGATGCTATTATTAGTTAAAGTGGAACCAAAGTGAATGAGGGTGGGCCTTGATCCAACAGAAACAAAGTCCTTAGAAGCAAAGGAAATTGATCCCAGGAGGAGAAGCCAAAGAAATATCACCATGTGACGTAGGATTACCATCACCAGAATGCTAAAGATTTTGGAGAAAGCATGGTCTTGCCAACACCTTGATGTGAACCAATAAATTCCTATCAGTTAAGCGAACCAGTGTGTTGTGTTTGTCATAGCAGCCCTGGCAAACTAAGACAACATGTAGGTATTAATTAATGTTCCTACTCATGACAGGTAAGGCCCTGGTAAAGCAGAGCTTCAAATTTCCATTGTTTCAGTGTGTGAAACATGCTAAAGAATCTATAGTTTCAGTGCCTGGAGTACTTTCTCACTGCTGAAGTTTTATTGTGATACACTGTTTTACCGAATGATGATAATGATACCTTATGTCAAATATCAAAAGAACATTCTCCAATGTTCAGGAGGTGTTCAGGAGAGCCTAGGAAACAAGGGCAGTAACCAGCATGTCTCCCAGCATGGCCTCCTGATAATTCTCTCCCTTCTCTGATGTTCTCCCACCTTACCCCCAACCTGCCACTTTCTTTTTTCAACAGGTTCCAAAATTCGTTGTGCTTAACGGTTCCCTGGGCCCCCACCAGTTTCTGTTTCTGTAAAAAGCAGTAAAATATACTCATTAAAATCAATATGGGGTAAAACCTGAACCATTTCAAATTATCATGCTATGCTCAAGCTTTAAACACTATATTAAAATTTAGAGATACGGCAAATGAATACATTCCCTATGTCATCAGAAATACGAGGGTAAAGGTTATCAAATCTTGCTTTCAGATTCACTGTCAATCGGGTCCAAAGAGAGTGCTTTTCTTAAAAATACTTTATTGGCATTTATCCTGCATGGAGTGCTTGCAGGAGAAAATGGAACTCAGTGAGAACAAAGAGAATCTGTATCAAGTTGGCATCAATGAAAATTCCATGTAATCTAAAGAGAGATATCACATTCAAAACTAAATGCTGACTCTGAAAAGAGGCATGCAAGCAAATTATGTGGTTCCTGGGGTGTCCTCCTACAATAATAGTAGGAGTAAGTAACAAGGTAGGCTTAAGGACGATCACAGAAACTGAGGACTTGGTGTCCCAAATTATCAGGTAAGCGTGAAATAAACAATAAAGGTGACCAAAGGTCAGAAATACCTTAAGCATTTGGGTAGAACTTCACAATCATTTCTTTACCTCTGCCTGCTTGATCCACATTCCCAACCTTGGCTGGACAGCTCCTCTGGGATTTCACCCAACACAAGATATGCCAAGTCTTCCCTCAGTCAGCCCCTCCAGATGACAACTTTTGCCTACCCACTGCCCCATCCCACCCCCACAACAAACCCCCAGCACTGGTCTTCTCCTCGCAGCTCCCCACTCAGCTCCTGAGCTGTCAAGGTCCTGCCTGCCAATGGAGATAACCTCTCCCTTCAACTTCCATGGCTACCACACAGATTCACACTCCAGGCAACGGAACAGCCACTCTATCCCTTTGGTCTCTTTCCATCCAATGCACTATCAATTGGCCGTCTCCTCTGATCATATCAATCTCCAGGACAGATGTTCCCAGAACCCACGGATTAAAGGCCAGATTCCTGTGTCAGGTACTCTGAGCCCTCAGTGATCTGAGCCTAAGCCACTTGTTCAGCTTTATTTTCTTTCCCTCCTGACCTGACAGGAGGAAATTCAGCTGCTCCAAACTCGCTGTGCCATGTTTCCCACCTCTACAGCTTAATTCAGGCCATCTCTTCTCCTCATCATGCTTCCCCCACCACCCTGTGTTGAAATTCCTCCTGACTTTGAAGACTCATCCTGCTATGGATGAAGCCAGCTCTTTTTTTTTTTTTTTTTTTTAGAGTTTTATTTTATTTTTTTAATTCATTTTTTAAAAAACATTACATTAAAAAAATATGAAGTCCCATTCAACCCCACCGCCCCCACCCCCCACTCCCCCCACAGCAACACTCTCTCTCTCCCATCATCATGACACATCCATTGCATTTGGTAAGTACATCTCTGGGCATCGCTGCACCTCATGGTCAATGGTCCACATCATAGCCCATACTCTCCCACGTTCCATCCAGTGGGCCCTGGGGGGATCTACAATGTCCCGTAATTGTCCATGAAGCACCACCCAGGACAACTCCAAGTCCCGAAAACGCCTCCACATCTCATCTCTTCCTCCCATTCCCCGCACTCAGCAGCCACCATGGCCACTTTTCCCACACCAATGCCACATTTTCTCTGTGGACATTGGATTGGTTGTGTCCACTGCACTTCTATGTCAAGAGGGGGACGCCAGCTCTTAACTCCCCTGCCTCTAAGATACACAGCTTAAGCACCACTGAGGCCCTCATGGTGTACCCCCCCAAGAAGCCATAGAGTCCAGTCGAGACAGGTGGCCATTAGAGTCAGACTGCCTGGTTTCTGATCTTGGCTCTAGCACTTGCTGGTTGTGTTACTGGAGACAATTACTTGCCTCTTTGTGCCTCAGTTACCTGACCTGTGTAAATGGGAGAAAGACAACAGCATTCACTTAGCACAACCCCTGGCACAGAAGTCTCAAAAAGTATGAGCTATTTCTACTCTGCCCATCTGAACCCCTGAATGAAACCACAAACCCTCCAATGGCACTCCTACAGTATTGTGCATTTGGTTGTTTAACATGAGCCCAACAATGTTGAACACAGGTTTTTGAAAAATTAAAGGACATTTCCAGTTAAGGTTACCTGCAAAGACCTGCTCCACTCCAAACACAAAGATAAGGAAAACATTAAAGAACATGGAATGTATAAAATCCTTAGGAATACTTCCAAAATTGGCAAAATATTTTGAAACATCTTTTCATTCATTCAAATATTTTTTGAGTACCTACAGACAATAGTTGATATCTAGGAATACTGATGGACTATACTGTTAGGAAAGTTACTAAATTAAAACAGAGAGAAACTTTAGTTTCTGTGATGTGTATAGGAAACAACCCTTTAAAAATATTGTATATGTAAAAATTTGTTTATGTGGTCACTCGTGTTTGGGGATATTTCCTGTGTTAAGTTTTGATGGTATAAATGAAATGTATTGACTCTGTAGAGTCATATTTAGAAATGCCAGTATTAGCAAATTTAAGGCTGAGTCAACCTAATTGGACAAAAGCATTTGTTAAAGAGAAAGAGGTTTTGAGAGAAGAGGAATAGGGTGAAGTTTAAAAGTTGGGCAGAGAATATATGGAGGAGCTTTGCATCCTCAGTAAAAGGCCTATGAGCTCAAGAACTTTTGGGAGGCTCTCCCAATGGGCCTGGGAAGAACTTGGATAAATAAACCAGGAGCCCAAGAATTCAGTTGCCTCACCCTCCTGCCTGCCATCCCACACCATGAGGGGAGATCGAGGCCCCATCCCCTGGGGGCTTTGCTTGGTCTGGGTTAGTAGTAATTGTGGCCCCAATGACTTGAGTGCTTTTTTTGTCCCTACAACCAAAGAAAGTCAAGTTTCCCAAAGGGACTAGCAGAAGGGATCAACAGACATATCTTTACCCTTTAAACATCTTACAGTACAATCAGTCCAAAGACGCTGATTCTTTTCTATAGGGCCAGTCAAGAAAGTATTAAGTGAATATAGGAGGATCCTGGTTTATAAATCCATTTTTCTTTAATGAGATCAGTACTATTTTGGATCCTCAGTTACTAAAACCTTTTCATGAAACAGTATGTTCTCTGTAGAAAAAGTTAAAGAATAAGGTAAACTCTTACACATCAAACAATGTCTTATCAAATCAACCTGTATCCAAATGGATCAGACAATACTAGTGAGTAATGCTGAGTTCCAGCCAACACTTGAGCTCACATTAGCACATCAGTTGTAGTTCTTTTGCAATGGTTTTAGTCTTCCAAATAAGTTGAGATCATTACCCTTTTGTTGTCATAGTCTCCTGCCAAGCAAAGAAGTGGTTTTACCCTCAGTCTTTTCCAGACCTCTGAAAGACAATAAGACACTAAAGCAACCCAACCCATGTACAACTCCTGCCAACTTCCAAATCTCCTGAAACAATGGGCTAAACAAGGCCAGAATTCCAGGAGATGGGTGTACGTGAGAACCAACACTTCTGCCTCAGAATAAATCATAAAACCACCAGCACTCCATTCCCCAGCATTACACCATCTAGCTCCAACCTGGGCAAACTGTATATAGCGGAAAAGAAATCAGCTACACATAGAACTTAAAACCTCAAGTACATTTTAAACCCTGTTTTAGGTACATTTAAATTAACAGAAGTCAGGAAACTTCTTTATTCAAGCTGAGTTATTCTTACTGGTTTAATACCAAAAATGGTCAGCCAGATCTTTCCACTGAAAAATAAAAATTACTTGAACAGAACATTCTAAAAATCAGTAGAGAATATTGAAACAGCTTACAATAAACTTTGCCTTAGAATAACTAATGAAGGAAACTGTCTAGTTATTTGGCCACTATAAACAATCACTTGTAAATTATTATATATTTTATAGGTCAAAAATTAAAAGCACAAGTTTTATTTCCTAGAAGAGCAGTTTTCCAAATTGTATTACAAAGGATACCGGTGCAACCAAAGAAAATCAAGTCAAATAAATCTGAGAAGCTCTGTCTTCCATACTCTCCTTCTTAGAGGTGAAAAAGGCACCTGTGCATATTAAAGAATCCAAGAGGGTCCTGCAGTAAACTCTGTGGAATCTAGCATTTTTTTCCAAATTTATTTGGCCTAAAGTCTTTTTTTCCTCAAAACACATGTCAACATTCCACAGAATGACCATTCTGCAGAGCACACTTTGGGAAAGGTTATTCTACAAGAGTCACATAATGAAAATGTTTAAGAGCTCTGAAGTCAGCCTGATTCAAATCCCATCTTCATCACTTGCTAATTGTGTGACATTGGGCAAGCTTCTTCATGTCACTGTTCTTTGATTTCCCCAGGTAAAACAGGCAAAACAACAGTACCTTCTCCTCCTAGTCTGTAGGGTTTCTCCCTATGACTGGAACAGTCTTCCCAGATCCTCAAATGGCTGGTTCGTCCCTGTCAATCCAGTCTCAGCTCACAATGCCACCTCACCCCAAAAGGCCTTCCCCAACTGGCCCATCCATGTCACTAGTACTTCACCCCCTTATTTTCTTCACAACACTTCTCAGCTTAACCACTAAATTATTGTCTCCCTGCCCCAACAGAAGGCAAGCATGAAGTCAAACTTTATCCATTATCATTGCTATATCCCAGCACAGATCCTCAGTAAATACTTACTGAATGAGTGGTTGTGAGAACATGTGAATCAATGTTGAGTACTTTCAAAGTGCCTGACACAGAACCAATCAATACATGTTTATTAAAACTTCTGATGAACCCCGAGGGCTTACGGCACTCATAATGCTATTACTAGTTAACTATCTGATTCCTCAGTGTCTCTCTTTGCTTTTTTATAGGTAAACATCTCATGACACTCATTCAGCAAATGTGCTGGTGAAGAGGCTTTCAGAGCATTTGCCAAATTCAATGGTATAAATACTCCCACCATGGCCAATTTCAAGTTTTCAGTGATTTAACAACCAGCTTGCAAATTACCTGAAAATTTAGCAAACAGTTCTCAAAGCCAGGATGACATTTCTCATGGGAAGGATCCTTTCAGGTCTCCAAGCCCTGTTTGTTGAGCTCAAGTTTAAAATATGTTCTCATGTCAAGACACGTTTTTGCATTCTTCCTTCTTGATGAGCCGAGATAAGGGTTACTTGGCTACTTTGGTCTGCTCCCCTGGTAACTAACGGGTTGTGTTTACGTACATTGTGTGCACCTTCTTCTGTGGGTTCTCAGACTTATGGGTAAGGCTCTAAATGTGGTCTACATACACTCCAGAGTATTGTGGCGTAAATTATGTGCACCAATCTCAGACAACCTAAATTGCATTCAGATTTTTTAAAAATGGGAGCAGCCATGTAACAAGTGCTATCAATGAGCAGAATCCAGTAAGAGAAGAAAAGTGACTCCACTCTGACCACACTATCCCCAGCACTAAGTGGGGGATAGTGCTGCAGACCAAGGTTTCTCTCGCATTACAACTTCCTGTACATCCAACATCATCCCCAGGCATCCAAAATAAAGCAGCAACTTTTTCCAACTATATTCAGCCTCTACCAACCTCAGTTTTGAGATAAGACAACCAAAATTTCAAAATCCACAGTCACTCTACAGGCAGGTGATAACATGCCAGTAATTATTGCTTCTGTTCTGTAAATGAGATGACATATACACAGAGTAAGACAGAGCAGGGATCAGTTTCTAATCCACTGTATCAGTTATCTATTGTAACAAATTATTCCAAAACTTAGTGACTTAAAATGATGCATATTTATTATCTCACAGTTTTGTGTGCTGGGTCCACTGCTTCACTGTCTTTCAGAAGGCTGCAATCAAGGTGCCAGTCAGAACTAGGGTTTCATCTGGCAGGTCAAATAGGGAAGGATCCATTCCAAGCTCACTAAGTGGCTGTTGGACTGAAGGCTTCAGTTCCTCACTTGCTGTTTGCTGGAAGTTACCCTCAGTTCCTTTTGCATAGGCCTCTCCCACATGACAGCTCATCAAAACTTGCCCACAGAGAAGGTAATAGAGTCTTCTAGCAAGACAGAAGTCACAATCTTATATAACCAAATCATGAAAGTGACATCCCATCACCTTTGCTGTCATCTACTGTTTAGATGCAAAGTGCTAGGTTCAGTCTACACTCAAGGGGAGGGGATTACACAATGGCATGAATACTGGGAGGCAGGGATCACTGGGGCCATTTAGTAGCCTGCCAACCACAATGACCCTCTTGAAATATGGATAGGAAGACCAGGGCCAGCAAAACATCTCTTTTAAGCATCTCAATATAAAGCCAAGCCATGATGTTGGCCAAGCATGTTGCTAATGGTCTCATGAAAACAAAAAAAAAACAGAGAATTTTGTGTGAAGGACATTAAGTTTGAGGACACTAAAGGCTATTCAAATCTAAGCAAATACAATCTATATCACAGAAAATTCTTGGAAACGTCTGTGTTAACATGTCCCATCATGGAGGCCGTGTTTTCTGAACACACCAACAAGTGACTCAAAAGAAGCACTTTCCTATCTAAACAAGTTCTTAATGCCAAGAAATGTAGAAGCAAATATCTTTTGGAATTTTTATTTATTGCTGGGGAATATTTCAAAAATACATATAATGCTATTTTATTGCTTACTACTTTCTGTGATCCATGTCCCCCAACAGCAGTTTTGTCTGCATGGTATTTTTGTAATCTGTAACCACGTGTGGCAAGGTACTGCTATAAAAATTTCAAATACTGGCTGTCACCCACACTATTCTAAGTTCTACCCAACCACGTGGTCCCAGACTTCTGGCTATCCCATCCTTCAATGACGGTGGCCACCTCTGAAGTACTTACCTCAAGTTCAAATGATTTAACCCACTGAATGCAAAAAGAATGCTCATAAAACCTGAAACGCTCTGTCCTAGATGAATCCAGATGCAGATGATGTTAAACAAAAATGTTCAAAATATGTCTGCACGTTTTCTTTTACCATTTTTTCAAAAAATATCCATATGCTCTACTTCTCACAAACTTCACCCCCAATTCACTTCTAAAAAATATTCAAGTTCATTGTTTTGCTAATAACCTATTCCTTTTGTTCCTTTAGTGTGCTGGGATTTGATAAACAGCTAAAACAAACTGTACTGTGCTTAAAAGACCCAGAAACCACATCATTTGGGGAAAAGCAGATGTAAACCACCGTAGAGTTCATGTGCGCTGTGCACGCCTGGATTCAGAATGTAACAGTCTTGGGGTTAAATAATGACAGAATAAATGTGTGGTAAAAAGAGAAAAATAATCTAATGCAAAATTCCAGTTTAAAGGTGAAAAGCAGACAGAGGTTATAAAACAGATGATAAGGGGAATTTTGTTAAATCTGTAAATATCTTCCAAGTCGTGAAAACAACTTGATAACATACTTTAACTTGGAAAATCTGGCTTTAGGGAAATAGAGTGAAGGTCCTTACCTCTCGAAGATGGATATTTTCCTTCTCTTTCTGGTCTAAAATCACTTCTAAATGGCTGACCTGAGACTCAGCCTCAGCCATCCGCCGCGTCCGCTCATTGTCATCCTCGAGGCTTTTGGATGGTAAACCTTTACTTTGCAACATCTCAAGAAGCTTTTTAATTGACTCATCTCTGGCATTGAGGGTCTGTTTCTGCGTTTCAATTCTCAGCTCCATTTCCTCCAAGGTCTTCCTCAAAAGGAAGAGCTCCTTAGCCTGCCTGTCATGCTCAGCTTGGAGCCGCCGGAAGTTCTCCTCGGTCAGCTCGATGGTGAAGTGCTCAGCTCCCCGGCTGCCACTCTCTTGCTGCAGGAGGTGGTTGAGGTCTCTCTGGGTTCGCAGCTCATCCTGAAGGGCCTGGATTGTCAACTGAAGGTGCTGCAATGAGAAAGATGGAGGCGGAGAGGAAAAAGAACAAAGACGTCAACCAAAATGTCAAGCGCTGTGTGTGGCTACCACCCCATGAAGATGGAATGTTAATCATGAGGTCCAGGGGGCCAGCCGTGAAGTCCTCCACGGTGACTTGAGAAGGATGGGACAGCACAAGGAGAGGGGGAATTAATTCAAGGATGCTTTTCAAATGTCTTAGGAGAAGAGAAATGTACACATACACAGAAACAGTATATTAGTGTCAGTCACAAGGGAAACTAAACACCTACAGTTTTAATTTAAGAAGTGGAAAGGGTTAGAGGGAAACTTCACAAACACACCTTCTTAATGCTCACAACACTCCAGACTCAGTACTCCTTGTTTCCTAAGGTGTTCTTTATTTTGCTATCCATTATTTTCTGTGCTAAATACATGTTCACTTAAAATTGGAAAATAATAGCATCCACTACAAGTAGACATAAACAAGGACTTTTGTAAAAATTTACAAATAAAGCTGTGAACAGGTTTAGTAAACAGGATTACTGCATCTGCAAGCAAAAGGGAACAAACACAGACACAGACACACTCAGGCACACAAGGAGGTGAAGCTATGCAGAGCAAAACAAACGAGCTGCAAAGAGTAGACAAACCTTAGTTCTTCTGGCATCCAGTAACTGAACAGCATGGGAAATGAAAAAAAATGAAGCGAAAAATCAACACAAAGAAAAGTCCAGTGCAAGCAAAGGATATTTAACAGAAAAAACTTAATCAACATAAAGTACCTTCACAGGAAAAAGAAAAAAGTAAAACGCTTTCTTATTACAGCAAAGGCCCATAAGCTACACAGAATATATAGCACTGATGTTTGATAAACATGAAAAAAAAAGAAAAACCAAATGTGAGGCACATTTCACCTTTAGGTTTCCTAAATCTCATTGACCTTGGATGTATTACCAGAGAGGGAAAAGCCCAACAGTCAACAGATTATTCTAGGTCACCATTTTAATCAAAATCAAAGGAAAAGTGCCAAGGAAGCTATTTGTCAGAAAAGAAACGCTTGCATGAAGACAATTGGTGAATTCAGCAACACCTTCCCAACATGGCCATCCTCAAGCTGATCAGGGCAGAAAGTAACAAGCCCAACGACAGTTTATCCCAGGACAGACGTGGATGCTCCAACGACACAGCAGTTACTCATTCATTCACCAAACACATCCCACTGCCTGCAGACATAAGGCGGAACTCCTGCCTGATGAGAACTGATGGTTTTGTAATGCATATTGAAGAGCTTTCTGAATTCCTATGGCCAACACCCAGAGTTGCAGATATCTTTCTGAAACTAGCACTGGGTGATACAACATCTTGGTAATAATCTTTATGTGTATCCATTCCATTTTCCCATCTAGGAATGCCCATTGAGAAATCCCTAGAGTACAGGGAACAAATACTTTCTTATCCGTGTGCCATGAGTCCTCATGCAATACTGAATGCAGAGGAAGCAAATGGTATGTATTTAATGATGGGAACTATGAATTCATTTTTAACAGCTTTTTTGAGATGTAATTCACATATCATATAATTCCCCTCTGTAAAAATGTAAAATTCATAGGTTAGTAGAGTCACAAAGTTTTGCCACCATCACCACAATCAAATTTAGAACATTTTCATCCACGCAAAAAGAAATCCCTCACCCATTAGCAGACACTCATCTACTTTCTGTCTCTAAAGCATGTATCGAAACTTCCATTTTATTTCTTTTTTATCGAGATATCATTCATCTATCATAAAATTTCTCTTTAAAGTGTACAATAGTGTTTTTTAGTAAAATCACAAAGTTGTGCAACCATTACTACTATTTCTAGAGATTTTCATTACCCCAAAAAGAAACCCCACACTCTTTAGCAGTGACTCCCCAGTTTCCTACTCCGGCAACCACTAATTTACTTCCTATATTTATGGATTTGCTTATTCTGGACATTTTTTATCAATGGTATAATATAATATGTGGTATTTTACATCTGACTTCTTTCACTCAGCTTATTTTTTTTTTAAGATTCATCCATGTTGGACTGTGTCAATGCTCTATTCCTTTGTATGGCTGAATAATATTCCACTGTATGTATATACCAATGATGGATATTTGGGTTGTTTCCGCTTTGGAGTATTATGAATAACAATGCTATGTGCATTCATATACAAGTTCTTACATGGACATATGTTTTCATTTATCTTGTCTAAATATCTAAAATGGAATTTCTCAGTCATCTGGTAATTCTATGTTTAACCTTTTGAGGAACTGTCATACTGTTTTCCAAAGCGACTACTTCATTTTACATCCCTACCAGCAGCGTATAAGGGTGCCAATTTCTCTGCATTTCCCCCAAACTTGTTATATGTCTTTTTGAGTACAGCCCTGTCAGTGGGTGTGAAAGGTTAACTCACTGTGGTTTTGATTTGCATTTCCCTGACAACTAATGAGTTTAAACAGTTTTTCATGTTCTTATTGACCATTTGTAAATATTCTTTGGAGGTTTCTCACCCAGAAATGACCCAAATGTCTATCAGCAGATGACCTGATAAACAAAATATCTCATATCCTTACAATGAAATATTATTGGGCCATAAAAAAAAAAAGAAGTACTGATATACACTACAGCATGGATGAACCTTGAAAACACTGGGCTAAGCAACTAGTCACCAAAGGCCACACTCATACTACATGATTTCATTTATATAAAATGTCTAGTACAGGCAAATCCATAGAGACAAAAACTAAATTAATGACAACTAGGGGCTGGGGAAGGGTGTGACTGGGGAGTAACTGCTAAATGGCACGGGAGTTTCTTTTAGGGGTGATGAAAATATTCTAGAATTAGATAGTGATGGTTGTACCAATTTGTAAATATACTAAAACCAATGGGTTTTACATTTTAAGTGGGTATGATAAAAATTCTATCTCAAGAAAACTGTCAAAAATGAAGTGAGAACATAAAGTGAAACACCCTTCCTCCACCAGCCCCTTACCATTCAACCACACCCAAACAACGTCCACAGGAGTATCTATGGCCTTCAGCTAAGCAACCGCTGCCAAACTTCTTGGGAGAAAGGTTTAGCAACTGTTTTCGAACACTGTATGTATCCTTGATGTTGGCAAATCTTTGTCCTTTGAAGGTGACTGGGGCTTCTGAGAAGATTCATGTATATTTAGCGACAAACGTGATGAATCTGAATGATGCGACTGGAAACCATCTTTACTAAGAGTGACCAAAACTAAGATTTGTTTTCTTATGAACTTTATAAACTGGCCAAAAGGGAATTCCAAAGAGAAATTGCCAAAATGCTTCGAGCTGAGGTAGCAACACTGGAAGGACAACTCTGTCATGGATAGGCAATGTGCCTGTCACCCTGATCCTTTGTTTCCACATCTGCAAAATGGAGATAATTATGAGCCCAACTCGAAGGTTTCCCATGAGGAATAACTGAGATAATGCATCAAGTGCCAAGCATGAGAGAGAGGGGAGGACGTTAAGAAGTTAAGGGAGGAGGGAAGAAAATGGGGAGGTTAGAAGGGAAGGAGAGAATAGATATAGGATAGATAAATGGTTATCTATCCAATTTACAGTCACCCAGTGTCTCCCTCATGCTCATAAAGTACCAAAAAAGTAAGACACAGTCTGTGCTCACAGACCATGCAGACAAGTAAACCGAGAGTAACAATACTATGGTATAAGGGTTATGACAGAAGTCATAGCCAGGTGGCTAGAAATGCAGAAAGGACCTAACCCAGGTGGGGGGCATGTAGAAAAACATCCCAAACCAAGGGGCCACCACTGAGATGCATCTTAAGAACAAATGAGAGTCAGTCCCATGAAGACTGATGCAAAGAGAAGAGAAAGTATAAAAGCCTAGAAACAAGATACCAGACCTATTAAAGAATAGTAATAGCAAAAGTCTATCTAGCCCTAAGTTCTTTGAAGCCTCACATCTGCCCTTGAGGGTGGCACTATGATGATCTCCATTAATGGATGAGCAAATGGAGACATAAAGTGATGAAACAGCTGCCCAGGTCACCCAGCACAGACAGTAGGACCAAAGCTTGACTCAAACCACTACACTATGTGGCCCCTGAATTGACACAAATACTTCAGGAGGGCTGGAGAAGGGAGTGTTTGGGGAAGGAGGGAGTAGTGGTAAAAGCAGACAGATGGGTAGGCAATTATGACAGCTAGAGCAATTCTCAAAATTAAGGACTAGCCATCCTAACTAGGTTCCTCACTCAGAGGTGGTTGTGACAGATGCTTCCAGTTCTTACATTTGTTAAGAAGCAAAATCTCCTTTCCAAATAGTCACTTTATTAGTCAATAAATGACTTCAGCATGATCAAACATACTCTAATAATTGGCCTAAAATTTAGTGTTCAGAAACTTCTCAAATCCATACTTACATTGAGTTTTCAGTCTCTTTTAATTTTAAGACATTCAAATTTGAGCAGGGAGAGATATCCTTGTTTCCACTATTAATTCTTGAGTAAAATGCCTTAATCCTCTGTTTAGTAGGGAGTAGGGATTAGAGTAGGGAGGGGATTAGAAATAAGAGATCTCAATCTATCTCTCTTTAGCTGTTCTACTTTCAATTTAAGAAATTCAACTCAATCAAGTTTCAAAAATTGTTTTACAAGATTTTCATCATTAGTGATATATTTAACATAGACTGTAAGAGATGGAGATCCATTTAATTTTCACATAAAGGTAATATAAAGCAGAAAGGAAGAAAAATATTAATTAATGTGACCTGGCAACCTACTGCCTCAGTCTCCCACTCCTGGGTTAAGCAGGAAAAAGGAAACCAGCTTAAGCCAATCCTAATAGCCAGTAAAAAGAATGCACAAGAAAAGCTAAGTCAATACCAACTCAGCACTAAATTCCATATCTTATGAGGCAAAAGGAGCAGGTAAAAGCCAAAACAGTTGGAATGTGATGGGGGAAACAGTTAATCCAAAACTGGGGGACTTATGTGGGAAAGTTAGATGTCTCGGATAGGCTGTAACCTCTGAAGTAACCAATCTATGGGGAAACAGAGGAAGGATTTTCATGCTAGGCTAAGGGGTATAAATTGTGTCATTTTCCTTTGTTCAGGGTGCCAGTCACATTTTCTGGTCGTGCACCCCTTTTCGCAAGATTGAGAATCGATTCTTCTCCACAATCTTCTTCCAGAAGATTTCTTTCTTACACAATTTCAATTTTAAAATATAATACCACTTAATTTTAAAAATCCACCAAAAATAATATCCTCTCCGTGCCTCGGTTTCCTCATGTGTAATAGGAGAAAAATAATAATTCCTACCATATAGCGTTGTTGTGAGAAATAAATGAGTTAATACAAAGCCCTTAGAAAGAACCTGACAGAGTACACACTTACATCAGTCAGGATAAACTAGGATATGTTGTGGTGGCAACAGCAGCAAAACCTCACATTCTGAAAAACATGACCCATCTGCTGACATAGAATCAGAACTTTTAGAGCTCAGAGGGATCTTAAGGATTAGCGTATTAATCTCACTGTACAAATGAGAAAATCAGGTCTATGAGGGTTAAATGACAGGGCCAAGGGCATACATGCAAGGCCAGAATTTCAGTTTCTGGAAACCTGGATTCCAAGCTGGCGTGTATTCCAAAAGGGGTGGCTCTCCAAGTTGACAACAAAGCAAATGACCCTGGAGTCTCACGGAGGGAAGATAGTAAACAACCTAAATCATTTAACTGCCACATAACTAGTCCCTTCAAGAGTTAAACAGCATGGGACACCCCAAGGACAATTTACCAAGACCTCCTTTCTAAGACTTTGGAATTAGACTGTGTAGATATTAGAAAATAAACTCAATAAAATTAGCTCTAAGAAGTCAGGAAGTCTGGCAAAGCCAAAGTACCTTTTCTAAGAGTCAAACGGTAAGAAAAATTATGTACATTTTTCAATTCCCCCTTCCCAAATTATTGAATTTTTTCAGATCAAATCACCTCACCATCCTCAATTATGAAAACACATTTATTTAAAGGAAGCCACCCAACCCCCACTGGACTAATAATCAAGAGCATTCATTTCAGCTGGTTATCTACATCAGGTGTCTACAAACCAACAACCTGCAAGACTGTATTCTAGGATCGTCACTTTGGAATCTTCTAGCCAACACCGTGGTTTTGACTTTCCAAAGCCTCAACCATGCCCCACTTTGGAATCTTCTAGCCAACACCGTGGTTTTGACTTTCCAAAGCCTCAACCATGCCCCTCTGTGGCTTCCAAATTCCCACGTGCTTTGGGATAGGACATGACCATATAATGCTACCTTATGCCTGGGTTCCAGTCAAACTGCTGTCAATTTAGCACTTACACCACAAGCTGGTACAGGTGGCAAAACAGTTAATTCCCTTCAAATATAAAAGGGGTGGTTGGATGAGGGATCAGAAAGCTTTTTAGGCCCCAACCTGATTCTCAGATCACACCCCAGTTGTCCACTAAAGATCAAAGGACAAAAGACAAACTCTCCTTCTCCACAGCCTGCTGCTGAAAAGAAATCAAGGAGTAAGGCCAAGCAGCTATGACAATAGGAACCCAGGATACTCTGCAAGGAGCACAAATAAAATGGATTTTTATCCTGAGACCTGCCTTTTAACCCAGTCTTTTAACCTCTACTTCCCACCCCCACTTAGATGCAAACTTTGAACTCTGCCTTGGATAATAAAACCAGCCCCATATGCAGTTCGCAGAAGGGAAAAAGTTTAAAATCACCAATCTATACTTTAAACATAAGTAAACAGAATAAGAGCTAAATAGCTTAGTCCATCCAACTTCTTCCAAGTCTCTCTCACACATGCAGTTCAGTGATACAGCCCAGAACAATAGACAGTAAGGAGGCCATGAGGACTTCTGCCTCCAGTGGGATGTAGGCTGCATTCTCTGAGAGGTCCTCCTCCTACACTAAAGCTAGAAAAAAGCCAATTCGGAAATCTCCAAGGCAAAGTGACAGTAACAGAGAAAGACAAAGAGAGAGAGAGGAGAGGGAGAGAAACAGGAGCATTCTCAAAATAGAACAGTTAAGCCCATACAGGAATAATGTCAATTCCAACAATGAGCTTGAGAGAGTGAACCGGGACTCTCTGGAGGGAGGAGATTATCCCAACAAGCCTGGATTTACAGAGAGGGTTCAAACAGTCCCGGGGAGATTAGCATGCATTGGTTCCTGACAGGAGCAAACGCAAATCCTTTCTGGAAGGCAGAAAATTGCAAGAGCCCTCAAGGATTCAAAAAAATTTTGTATAATTAAATTCTAACTTACAATAAAATATTACCACAAAGAAAACTTCCATGAGTGAGAATCATATGCAGAATATAAAGTATATTAGAAATGTTCAAATATTAATATTTTAAAAATAAATATAAAATGAAATGAAATAATCAGCATGGAAAAAGCAATTCTCAAAAATGACCAAGCAGATTTGAAAAAGAATAAAAATATGTAATGAAATATATAGTATTTGAAATTAAAATACTAGGGGGTTATATAAGATATCCACTGGAAATCAGAATCAACTAATAAAAGGACAAATCCCACTTGCTTGGAACTTGTAAAGTTTTGGTAATGGATGGTGGTGATGGTAGTACAACAGTGTAAATGTAATTAACAGTACTGAATTATATGTGAATGTGGTTAAAAGGGGAAATTTTTAGGTGTGTGGATGTACTAGAATAAAAAGTAAAAGAAAAAAATAGAAATTAAGTTCAGATTCACACAACATGGATGAACCTAGAAGACAGCATGTTAAGTGATTATATACATATTGGAATAATATAAAAAATAGGACTTTACACCATAGTGAACCCTACTGTAAATGATGGACTATAGTTAATAGTACTACTATAAAATGTTCCTTAATGAATTATAACAAATAAATCACACTAATTCAAGGTGTTAATAACATAGTAGTATATGGGAACTTTGTATTTTTTTATATTTTATGCATGATATTTTTGTTAAGCTACAACTTCTCTAACAAAAATTATTAATTTTTTATTTTAAAAAGTGCAGAAATGCAGCAAAAAAAAAAAAATCTTAGGACTTCCAAGGAACATGGTGGAGAAGAGAGCTCCAGAACTCAGTCCTTCCACCAACACAGGCAGAAACTGTCTGAAATTACTATTTTGAAACTCCAGAAAACAGAGAAGACTAAACAGCATCCAGGGAAGAATAGGAAGAAGAGGCTGATAAATTTCAGTAAGAAGAGTAAACCGCTCTCTCTCTGCAGTAGCTACCAGTGCCCACTCATCATTCTCACAGCAGGCCACCATGAGGCCCACTCCCTGGCTAGCAGCTGGTGACAGAAAGGGACATAAAAATCCTCTTCCCCAACAACAGGGGTAGGCACAGGCAATCACTGATCACAGCATTTCTGTTTGTTGTTTAACTAAACTTCTAATACGTGAGAACATGCTGGTCACAATGAAATCAGATTGGTAATTTTTCTTATAAAAGGATCTTAGTAATGGATCCAAACTCTTTATATGGACTTAAATGTCCAAAGTGATGCTATTGGGTTGGGTGGTGCTGGTCTGTGAGGAGGGGAAGGGGTGTCGGGCTGTCCATGGAAGTGAGGGGAGGGTTGGGGGGAAGGAGCAGGTAAACTATGGGAATTTGTGGATATGTGGTTGAAACTACAACACTGGGAATGTTCTTTTGGCAAATAAGGCAGGGGAGGGTTACTGGTTTAAGGTGTTGGATGTGGGGTCCTGCGGGACAGGTGAACCTGGGGAAGGTCTCTAGGGAATGTGTAGTGTTCATCTTATAGTATGTTCTATCAGTGGGTGGAGACCCACATAATGAGCCAGAAGGTGTTGGACTCCCATCCTGGGGAGTCCTCCTATAATCTCAAAGAGAGGGGCAGGAGTCTCTCAAGAGCACAGGCAGTGTCTAATAGGGGAGGATAGGCCAATATGTCAAGCTCTCATTGTTGCTGCAAGTAACTATGACTCCTGTCCTTCAATGAGTTCATCTTGGTGGTGACTGTGGGTCTTGAGGGGAGGAGGAAAGGGAAATAGAATAGATGGAGTATTGGGGCATTTTGGGGGTAATAGAATTGTTCTACATCATCTTGCAATGATGGATATAGACCATGTTAAATTTCATCAAGATTTATAAAAATGTAAACCATAATATAAATCATTGACTATGTTTAGTAGCAATGTTTCAATATTGCACATCAATTATAACAAATGTACCATCCACATGTGAAATGTTATTAATAGGGGAAAGGGAAAAAGGGGAAGGATGTTGGGTAAATGGAAATCACCTATATTCTCTTTATGACTTTGGTAACCTAAAGCTTCTTTGAAGACAAAATGAAAAAAAATAAGACACTGAGGGAATAAACAGAAGAAAATGTCACTGTACTTAAAAGACAACAGATCTTAGAGTAATGAAAGATATAATGTCAAAAATTTTTTTTTAATTTTATATTTTTTTATTTTTTATTATTTCAATTTTTTAAAATTTGTATTTTATTCATTTTTAAACTATCATTATTATTTCATTTTCTTATTAATTGTATTCAGTTATTTTGTTGGCCTCAATTTTGAAGAAGTTTTGGATCACAGAAGGGTTACAACTGCAGCAGGGGAGGATCATTGCTGCAGACTGTCAGAGATGGGAGATGCATGGGGGGGAGGTTCACCTGGGGTATACCTATGTGTTCAAGTGTTCATGGGGCATTGTCATAGAGGATGGAGACTCACACAATAACCAAAAGAATACTGAATTCCCATCTGGGGAGCTCTGCCACATTCTCTAATGGTACAGCAAGAAGTGACTAGTGGAGGAGGATGAACCATTACCCACCCTTGATAGTGATGATTGTACTTATGAACCTTTTCTTTTGAAATTGAAACTTAGCCTAGTATGGCAGGGTGCCTAAGAGTTACCTCCTGAGAGCCTCCTTGTTGTTCAAATGTGGACTCTCTCTAAGCCAAACTCAGCATACAAATATACTACCTTCCCCTTGGCAAGGGACATGACCCCTGGGGATAAGCCTCCCTGGCACCAAGGGATTACAACCAAGCACCAACTAGCAATGCAACTGGAAAAAGACCTTGACCAAAAGGAGCAAAGAGTAAAGACAAATGAGTTTATATGGCTAAGAGACTCAAAGTGAGTTGTGAGGTCAATTCAGAGGTTATGCTTATGCACATCTCAGCAGTATCTCATTGACTGCCAGAGGAAATATTGCCTCAAATTAGCAGGGCTCCTGAGGGCTCTAGCGACATCCAGACACTACAGGCAGGGCAGAGAGCTCAGAAGTCTGGCACCCTGCCAGAGGTCCCTACTTTGGAATTTATGCTCCTCAGTGTGACAGAGTTGGACTCAGTTGTGGTTTTCCTACACATGGCTCTTCTGCCCCTTCTATCTGAGTACTAGAGTTGATAGATGTATGTACAAGAGACTTAAATCTTTGGGCTTTCCATGTGCCAGCTGGGCTCTGAATCTCAACAGCATTGCAACACCTACTCTCCAGGTCATTGAACTCACCCAGGACAACTAACAAGGAGAGGATGATGGACAACAACCATCCCAAGGAACAAAGAGAGTCTGCAAACACAAGCAAAATAGTCCCATCCATCTGCCCCATGAGCTCTAAGTCCCCCCTCAATTAGAGGCAGAGTGGGCAACACCATCCCAAAATTCTCAGGTTGGGAGATGAACAATGAACTAGAGTAGACTTACAATTACTCTACTATGGGCTTTTTGAGTTATTCTAGCAATCAAAGAACTGTTATCATTGATGTAGAGACAGTGGCCATTGGAGGTTCTGAGGGGAGGAATAGGGAAAAATAGGTGTAATATGGGAGTATTTTCAGGACTTGGGAATTGTCCTGAATGACATTGCAATGACAGATACAGGCTATTATATATCTTGTCATAACTTACAAAATTGTGTGGGAGAGAATGTAAACCACAATGTAAACTATAATACATGCTTAGTGGCAATGCTCCAAAATGTGTTTCTCAATTGTAACAAATGTACCACACTTTAAAAATATACAGATATTTTTTAAAAAGAAGTATTATAAATTTAAAAAAAACAAAATAGAAAATACACCCTTAATGTAAGTGCAGTTTTAATATTTATGAGATCAAATTGGATCAATTATTTTTCCAGTCCCATCTTTCATTTCTCAGCAAAATGTTCTTTTTTAGATCACATTTTAAGACTCCTAACTTCAGAAGGAATTTTGAAATTTTTTTCATGGGATGTTCTATGAGTGATCACAGGTTCACTGTGATTATGAATGATTAGCAAATTCAGATCATCAGGAATCTAGTTCTGAGGGCAACCAGTGGCACAACCAATGTTGCAACCCTCCATGGACAGAGGCAGAGGCAACGGAGATTTAAAGATGCAGCGTTTCCTCAGGGCTATGGGGTGGGGGTGGGGGCAGTTATCTGAAAGGCTATATTTGCTGAGCAGGCCAGAAAAGCTTAGTTTTGGAGCCATCAGAGAAACTCTGACCCCTCTCCCAGGGCACTTTGTAGATGGGCTGCACCCACTTCATGGATGTCTGGTCCTATTCTGGCTAGTAAAGACCTGACTTGGGAAAGTTCTCTCTGGGGTGATCCTCCTCCCAGAATTTGCCTTCCAGGCAAACATAGTGTGAGACAACAAAAGGAGTAGAAAAAAATTATAGAGGAGGAGAGTCTGGGACAAATACCTGCTGGCATCGAACACCTGGGAGAGCAAGGTCTGTCTCCGAAAAAGAGGGACAACCAAACTCCTTTAAACAGGAGACATCCAGACAACAATCAAGGAAAAGTCCAAGATAAGACAGAGGCCCAGAAAGACAGAGAAAACCCTGCATGCTTCATTTGCCTTCCATAAACCTCCCCTATAGGAGGGCTGAAGCTTAAGAAAATCTCTATCTCATCAAGAGCTGGTTACAAAACCAAGAAACAGACATCTCAGAGAATATATCTCAGAGTAAGCATTTTAAAATATTAGTATATTCAGTGTATAACAAGAGTATAAGACAAAAAGACACAAGAATTGATGGGCCCATCCAAAGGAAGAGGATAAAAATACAGAAAACACCAACGAAGAAGACAAGAATGTGGACATACTGAACAAAGCCATTAAAAAACTGCTCTTAAAAATGCTAAAGTACATGAATGAAAACATAGAAAAAGAACTAAAGAATATCAGTAAAACAATGAATGAGCAGTATGAGACTCTAAGTAAATAGATAAGAGAGTTTTAAAAGGAGGTGAAGAGAATTATTGGACTTTAAAAAAAAACCAATAACTGAAATTTGAAATTCCAGGAAGGTTTCTAAGAGAAGATTGGAGCTGGCAAAAATGAAATAAAATAAAATAAATGAACTTGAAGACAAGATACTTGAAATGAGTCAGGCTGAAGTATAGAAAGAAAGAAAATTATTAAAAGTAATAACAGTGTAAGAGAGCTCTGAAATACCATAAGCACACTAATATACACAATATGGGAGTCCCAGAAGGAAAAGAAAAAGAGAAAGGAGCAAGAAGGAATAATCAAAGAAATAATGACAGAGAAATTCCCAAACTTAGCAAAAGACATGAATATACACATCCAAGAAGTTCAGAAATCATCAATCAGATAAACTGAAGAAAAAATACCCATTAATATATTGATTCACTATTGAATGCAAATGACAAGGATAGAGTTCTGAAAGCTGCAAGAGAAAAGTAATGCATTACATAAAAGGGAACCCCAATAAGATTGAGGACCAATTTCTCATCAGAAACCATGTAAGCAAAGAGGCAGTGGGTTGAAATACTTAAATGCTGAAGGAAAAAAAATGCCAGCCAAGAATTTTATATCCATCAAGAGTCTCTTTCAGAAATGAGAGGGCAATTAAGACGTTCTCAGATAAACAAAAGCTGAGGGAGTTCATCACTCCTAGACCTGCCCTATAAGCAATGCTAAGGGGAATTCTTCAAACTGAAACCAAAGGACACTATACAATGGTTCAAAGAAGGATAAATAAAGACCTGTGGTAAAGGTAACCATTTGGGTAATTATAAATGCCAATATTATTGTATGTTTGGTATGTGACTCCACTTCTTCCTATAAGTGCTAAAATGCAAATGCCTGACATGAAATGAAAAAAAAAACTAGGTTTTTGGGCACACAGTGTACAAAGATATAAGTGGTGACAAGTACAAAAAAATGTTGGGGAGACAAAGGGGTATAGGAAAAGTACATGCTAATTAAGTATCAAATCAAATATGACTGTTATATATTTAGGAAGGTAAATTGGTAACCCTATGATAATGACAAGGAAAATAGAAGAAAAATATATCCAGATTATGAGAAGGAACTCAGTATGGTACAACACAGGAAAGCAAATAAATATAAGATAGGCTTTAGCAGAAATGAGAGACAAAAAAGTTATAAGACTTTAAAAAGGATAAATAGCAAATAGAATCAGTAGTGATTTTAAGTCAAAAGGCAGGGATTGGCAGAATGGGTAAAAAAGCATGATCCAACTATATGCTGTCTGCAAGAGACTCACCTTAAATTCACAGATACAAGCAAACTAAGGTTGAATGGATGGAAAAAAATATATATACTATACAAGTGATAACCAAAGAGAGCTGGGGTAGCTAGGCTGATACCAGATGAAAGAGACATTAAGTCAAAAACAGTTACAAGGGACAAAGATGTTCATTATATATTGATAAAGGGTACAATTCAACAGGAAGATGTAACAATTATGAATATATATGCACCCACAAGCAGAACCTCAAAATATATTAAGCAAACACTGATAGATTTGAAAGGAGAAACTGATGGTTCTACATTAATAATAAGAGACTTTAACACACTACTCTCAATAATGGATAGAACATCTAGTCAGAAGATGAGTAAGGAAGTAGAGGGATTGAATGATATATTAAAACAACTAGACCTAACTGACATATACAGAACACTGCAGCTGACAAAAACAGAATACACATTCTTCTCAAGTACACATGGATCATTCTCCAGGGTGGATCATATGTTGGGTCACAAAACAAGTCTCAATAAATTAAAAAATAATGAAATCATACAATGTATATTCTCTGACCACAATGGAATGAAACTAGAAACAATAACAGAGGGAGAAAAGGAAAATTCACAAATAATGCAAATTAAACAATCTACTTTTAAACAACCAATGGGTTAAAGAGGAAACAGAAGCAAAATTAGGAAATATCTTACTGAAAATACATATGAAAATATAATCTATCAAAATTTATGGAATGTGGCAAAGGCAGTGCTGAAAGGGAAATTTATAGCTCTAAATGCTTACATTAGAAAAGAAGACTTTGAATCAGAGATCTAACCTCAAAACTGGATAAACTAGAAAAAGAAGCAAAAACTAAACCCAAAGCAAGCAGAGGAAAGAAATAACAAAGACTGCAATAGAAATAAATGAAATAGAAAATAAAAATAAACGATAAGGAGAATCAACAAAATCAAAAATTGGTTCTTTGAAAAGGGCAATAAAACTGACAGTGAACTCTATTATAAATGATAGACTGACTATACTTAATAGTACAATTATTAAAAATGTTCTTTCATGATTTATAACATCATCTTATTACATTAATGCAAGGTGTTAATAATAGTGTTAATATAGGGGAATTCCATTTTATGCATGATTTTTCTGTAAACCTACAACTTCTCTAATAAACTTTAATTTTAAAAAATCATGATACTCTCAACTGATGCAGAAAAGACATCTGGCAAACCCAGCATCTCTTCTTGGTTAAAAAAAAAAAGCACTTAGAAAACTAGGAATAGAAGGAAACTTCCTCAATTTGATAAAGGGTATTTATGGAAAAACCCACTGCTAACATCATACTAAGTGGTAAACACTTCCTTGGAGATTAAGAAGAAAAGGATGCCTACTTTCACCACTATATTCAACATTGTACTAGAAATTCTAGCCAGAGCAACTGGGCAAGAAAAATAAATAAAAGCCATCCCCATTAGAAAGGAAGAAGTAAAACCTTCCCTATTTTCAGATTACATAACCCTAAACACAGAAAATACTGAAAAATCTATAACAAAGCTCCTAGAGCTACTAAATGCATCCTGCAAAGTGGTAGGGTACAAGAACACCACCAAAACATCAGCAGTGTTTGTATACACAAACAGTGAACATTTGGAAGAAGAAATCAAGAAAACAATTCCATTTACAATAGCAACTAAAAGAATGAAATTCTAGGAATAAATCTAACTGAGGATATAAAGGACTTGTACACAGAAAACTACAAAACACTGCTAAAAGAAATCAAAGACTACCTAAATAAATGGAAGAATACTCCAAGGTCATGGATTGAAAGACTAAATATTATTAATATGTCAATTCTATTCAAAGCAATTTACAGATTGAAAGCAATCCCAATTAAAATTCCAAAAGCCTTCTTTGCAGAAATGGAAAAGCCAATCATCAAATTAATATGGAAGGATAAGGGACCCTGAAGAGCCAAAATCATGTTGAAAATGAAGAATAAAGTTGGATACTCAGACTTCCTGATCCTAAAACTTATTACAAAGCCATGGTAATCAAAACAGCATAGTACTAAAATAAGGACAGACATTTACACCAATAACCATATTCAAATTTCAGAAATCAACCCTCACATTTATGGCCAATGATTTTTGACAAGGGAGCAAAAACTTCAATTGGGCAAGAACAGTCTCCTCAACAAAGGTTACTGAGGAAAATGATTCTCCATATGCAAAAGAATGAAGGTAGACCACTTGCTCACACCGAATGCAAAAATCAATACCAAATGGATCAAAGATCTAAATAGAAGAACCAGAACTAAAAAATCCTAGAAGATAACATAGAGAAGTGTCTTCAGCACCTATTATTAGGCAATTGTTTCTTAGACTTTACATTGAAAACATGGGTATTAAAAATAAATAGATAAATATGACCATCAAAATGTAAAATTTTTGTGCATCAAAGGACTTTATAATGAAAGTAAAATAATACCCTATACAATGGGAGAAAATATTTGAAAACCACATATCTGATAAGGGTTTACTATCCAGAATACATAAAGAAATCCTTCAAATTAAATTTTAAAAGAATTTAAAAATGGGCAAAAGACTTGAAAAAACATTCTCCAAAGTGGATATGTAAATGGCCAAAAAGCACATGAAAAGATGTTCAAAGTCATTAGCCATTAGAGAAATGCAAATCAAAACCAAAATGAGATACCATTTCACACACACTAGAATGGCTACTTTTTTTTTAATGGAAAATTACAAGTGTTGGAGAAGATAGAACGACTCACTCATTGTTGGCGGGAACGTACAAAGGTGCAGCTGCTATGGAAAACAGTTGGTGGTTCCTCTGAAAGTTTAGTATAAAATTATCATGGACCCAGAAATTCCACTTCTAAGTATATACTCAAAAGAACTGAAGGGCACAGCTCAAACAGATACTCACATACCAATGTTTATAGTGGTTTTATTCACAATTGCCAAAAGATGGAAGCAACTCAAGTGTCAATCAACCAACAAACAGATAAATAAAATCTAGTAGACAGATATCATGGAATATTATTCAGACTTGAAAAGTGAATTTCTGGTACATGCAACGACATGGATGAACCTTGAAGATATCATGTTGACCGAAATAAGCCAGACACAAAACGACAAATATTGTATAATCTCATTCATATGAAATGATTAGAATACACAAACTCGTAGAGTCAGATTCTAGAATATACATTACCAGGGGATGGAACTGGGAATGAAAAGTTAAGGTTTAAAGCATGCAGAGTTTCTATTTAGTATGATGTTAAAGTTTTGTTAATGGAGGTGGTGATGATAGCCCAACACTGTGAACAGCACTGAATTATAGCTTTGAATGTGGTTAAAAGGGGTTAAGATTTAGGTGGTTATATATGTTGCTAGAATTTTTTTTTGTATTTTTTATCCCCCCACCCACCCCCGCGGCTTGCTTGTTTTTGCTTTCTGTGTCCATTCGCTGCGTGCTCTTCTGTGTTTTTTACTTGTCTCCCCCCTTTTTTGTTTCATCACCTTGCTGAGTCAGCTCTCCGTGGCGCTTGCAGGTTGGCAGCTCTCTGCGGCATGCTGGTGAGCCTGCCTTCACAAGGAGGCCCTGGGACGCGGACCCAGGGACTCCCATATGGTAGACGGGAGCCCAACTGATTGAGCCACAGCCATTTAAACTGATTGAGCCACAGCCATTTCCCTGTTGCTAGAATTTTTTTTTTTTAATCTATTGTACTGTGCAACACAGTGTTAAACCTTGAACTATAGTTAACAAACATGCTTTCGTCTACTGTAACCAATGTACCACAATAATGTAAGATGATAATAACAGAATGGTATACGGGGGAAGCAGACTTAGCCCAGTGGATAGGGCGTCCGTCTACCACATGGGAGGTCCGCAGTTCAAACCCCGGGCCTCCTTGACCCATGTGGAGCTGGCTCACGCGCAGTGCTGATGCTCATGAGGAGTGCCGTGCCACACAGGGGTACTCCCCACATAGGGGAGCCCCATGCGCAAGGAGTGCACCCTGTAAGGAGAGCCGCCCAGTGAGAAAGAAAGTGCAGCCTGCCCAGGAATGGTGCTGCACACAGAGAGAGCTGACACAACAAGATGAAGCAACAAAAAGAAACACAGATTCCCATGCTGCTGACAACAACAAAAGCAGACAAAAAGAAGAACATGCAGCAAATGGACACAGAGAACAGACAACTGGGGTAGGGGGGAAGGGGAGAGAAATAAATAAAATAAATCTTTAAAAAAAAAAAGAATGGTATATAGGAATCCTATATTTTATGTATGACTTTTTCTATAAACCCACAACTTCTCTAATTAAACAAAAATCCAATAGATGGGGTCTCAAATGGTATACCGAAGCTCATGACAGCATTATTCACAAAGCCAAAAAGTGGAAGCAATGCAAGTGTCTAAGAGCAGACAAATAGGTAAACAAAATGTAGTATATATGTACAATGGAATATCATTCAGTTGTTAAAATGAAGTTCTGAGACGTGTTATATCATGGGAGAACCTAGAAGATATGTTGAGTGAAATAAGCTAGGCACAAAATGATATATATTGTTTGATTCCACATATATGAAATAACAAAAATACACTGATTCACAGAGACAGAAAGTATAGTACAGGTTTGCCAGGAGCTGGGTAGAGGAATGGGAAGTTAATACATAAAGGGTCTGTTTGGGGTGAAGAAAAATTTTTTGTAGCACAACATTGTGAATATGATGAATGCTACTGAATTGCACGCTTGGGAGTGGTTGAGACGGGAAACTGTAAGATACATATGTGTATATACACACATATATAAGCACAATTTTAAAATGATTTAAAAGGTCAAAAATGTACAACACAGAGCAAACCCTAAAGTAAACTAATTATAACAATATTGTTTCCTCAATTGGAACAAAGGTACCACACTAATGCAAAATGTTAATAACAGGGAAAGCTGGGATGGTGTATTTGGGAACTCTGTACTTCCGTACGAATTTTCCATAAGGTTATAAGTACTCTAATAAAACTATTGGAGGAAGGGAAACGGACTTGGCCCAGTGGTTAGGGCGTCCGTCTACCACATGGGAGGCCTGCGGTTCAAACCCCAGGCCTCCTTGACCCGTGTGCAGCTGGCCCATGCGCAGTGCTGATGCGCGCAAGGAGTGCCGTGTCACACGGGGTGCCCCCCGCGTAGGGGAGCCCCATGTGCAAGGAGCGCACCTGTAAGGAGAGCCGCCCAGCGCGAAAGAAAGTGCAGCCTGCCCAGGAATGGCGCTGCCCACATTTCCCATGCCGCTGACGACAACAGAAGAGGACAAAGAAACAAGACGCAGCAAAAAGACACAGAGAACAGACAACTGGGGGGGGGGGGGGGATTAAATAAATAAATAAATCTTAAGAAAAAAAAATTGGAGGAAAAAAGAAGTCATAAAATGGATGCAGCAACAAATAAAACACAACTAAAAATAAAAACCCTATAGTTGGTGTAGCAATTTGATATTGTTTATGAATTCCAAAAATAGATATTGAATGTTTGTAAACTGTTCCTCTGTGCATACTAGATTATATTAGATTCAGAGGTTTCTCTTTTACTTATTTAAATAATGATTAACCCTCCTATAAAGGCGTGTCTGTGGTTTCCTGTCCTTGGACACATAAGAATTGGAGGCAAAGAGATGTGGACTTGGAAAGTCTGGAGCCCGCTTGCTCCCTGTAGACTCAAGATCACCCTTTCCCACAGAGAAAAATAATAATAATAATGATTAAGGCTTTGATTGGGCCACATCAGTAGGTCGTTGAGTCTCCATCCCCCTTGGTGGGTGGAGACTCACAGAGAAAACGACAAGGCAGAGGAGTTGGTTGGAGTCTTGATGCTGGAGTTTAATGCTGGGGCACTGGGAAGTAAATACAAAGAGAAGGAGCTATGTGAAGAAAGAGAGAAGGCTCCATTAGATGTGGCAGAGGTCCCAGGAAGAGAGATAAGCCATTTGCCTGATATTCTACAGCTGGCCTTGTGGGGAGAACAGAGCAGCTGATTCTGGAGAGAAATGAGCCCTGGGAGAGAGACAAGACTTATCCTAGCCTACAGCTGATATCAGAAGAAGCTGGGACCACAGAGCCTGAAGAGGAAGCGGAAGGCTGGACCCTTGCAGATACTGACAGCCATCTTGCTCCAACACCTGGCAACATACTTTGGTGAGGGAAGTAACTTACACTTTGTGGCTGGTAACTGTAACCTTCTACCCCAAATAAATACTTTTATAGAGACCAACAGATTTCTGGTATTTTGTATTAGCATCCCTTTGGCTGACTAATACGGAGCTATAACCCAACAGAACTTGGAACAAAATCTGACTCTAGGAGAAATAGGAAGTCTGAAGAGTTCTATAGGTATTAAATAAATTGAGTCAGTAGGTTAAAAATCTTTCCACAAAGAAATCCCAGATGATTCCAATTTACACAAATTCTTTTAGGGAAAAGAAAAAGAAACCCTCCCCCTATTCATTCTATGAGACTTGAAAATCTTGGCACCAAAGCTAGACATGGACTATACAAGAAAGGTAAGTTATCAACCAAATTTGCACCTAAAAAATGAGTATTATTATCATACTGAATTCAAAAGTATATAGAAAAGCAAATACATCATGACCAAATTGGATTTCTTCTAGGAATTAATGGATAGTTCAACATTAAACAGCCTATTTACGTAAATCACCATATTAACAGAGTAAAGAAGAAAAATTATATGATCAGTTCAATGGGTACAAAGAAAGTCATCATATTTTTAAGGAATCCTAATTTGGGAATAGAAAATGAACTTCCTTAATTTATAGGGCATATCTACAGCAAATTGACAGCAAATGTCATTCTTAATGGTAAAATGTTGGAGACACTCCATTTAAACAGAGGCATAAAATAATGCTGCCCACTATCACTCCTTAAGCAACATTTCTAGACACTTCTACTGGAGAACTGAGTCACAACATTAAGAACAGAAAATAAATAGGAGGAATAATAATCATAAAATAAAAGAAAAATTCTAACATTACTGATGGTATTATATGATTACATAGAAAACCCAAAAGAATATAAATTATTAAAAATAAAAGAATTTAGCACAGTGTCTGGTTATAACAACAATAAGAGAAAATCCACTCAATAGAAGAAAATCAACCTTTATATACTAGTCATAAATAGAAAATACAATTTTTGAAAATACCATTTACAATAGCAACAAAAAATTGGGTACCAAAAATAAATCTAACAAATCCCACCTTTATGGGAAAAATGTTAACACTTTATTTAACAAGACACTGAGGAAGACCAAAGTGAGTAGAAAAATTTATCAAGCTCATGGATTAGAAGACTCAGAGTGACCTATATATAGGTAATATGGTTCTGATCAAAATCCCAGCAGGTGTTTTAGGGGAGAAATTGCCCAGAAGATCTTGAGGTTTATTTGGAAATACAAAAGACCAAGAATGGCAAAGACACTCCTCAAAAAGGTTGCTAGACTGACCTTACCAGGAACCAAAATTTTTACAAAGCATAGTAATTAACATCTACTAGTATTAGTACAACATAGAAAATAAAACAAAATAGAGAACCCAGAAACAGACCCATATGTATGAGAGCACTGTATATATTATGCCACAAACAGCACTGCAAATCAGTAGGAAAAAGACTATCTTTCAATGAATGGTGCTGGGAATATTGAATAATCACATGAAGGAAAAAAACTAAATTATACCATCTAAAAATCAAATCAAGTTGGAATAGCAAGTTAAATGTGAAAAGTAAAAAGAAATATATACGAGAATTTCTTTTTGACATCAAGTTGTGGAAAGATTTATTAAATAGGGCATAAAAAAATGTAGCCATAAAAAATAAAGAGTAAATTTAATTAAGTTAAAATTAGGAACTTTTGTTCAACAAAAGAAAGCCTGAAGTAAGTGAAAAAGCAAGCCCAAACCAAAATATGATGTTTCAAATACATAAAAGTATCAAAAGATTATTATCCAGCATATATAGAGAATTCCTACAAATCAATAATGAAGAGACTGACACTTAATAGAAATGAGCAGGCAGTTAGGCAGTTTATATACAAGAGGAAATATGACCAGCCAGTAAGCAAGAGAAAAGATTCTCTAAATGAACCAGAAAAAAAAAAAAAAAAAGCATATGAAAACCATTATAAGACTTCTGGGAAAATGGCATCAAGTAGGGAGGCAGGACTCAACTCTCTCACAAAAACAAGGCAGCATGGCATGACATGCCCTGAAATTCCCTGACACTGGAATTGCCCTGCATGACACTGCAATGGCAGATACAGGCTGTTACACATTTTGTCAAAACCTATAAAATTGCAAAGAAGATGCAGTTCAAGTGATAGGGCCTCCGCCTACCAGGTTCAATCCTAGGACCCAGGTTCAGTCCTAGGGTCTCCTAGTGAAAAAGATGACGAGAAAGCATGCCTGCACGGCAAGCCAGTGCCTGCATGGCGAGCCGAGTGCCCACGCAAGTAACCGTGTGGCAAGCCAAGTGCCCATGCTGAGTGCCTGCGTGGCAAGCCAGTGCCCACATGGTGAGCTGAGTGCCCACACAGCAAACCAAGTGCCCACGCAAGTGAGTCACACAGAAAGATGATGATGCAACAAAAGAAAGATAAAGGGGAGAGTCAAGGTGAAGCCCAGCAGAGACCGGGAACTGAGGTGGCACAACTGACAGGGAACCTCTCTCCACATCAGAGGTCCCCAAGATCAAATCCCAGTGACTCCTAGAGGAGAAAGACAAGAAGAGAAGACAAAAAGAGAAATAGATACAGAAGATCACATAGCAAATGGACACAGACAGCAAAAAGCAGGGCAAGGGAGGGTGAGGGAAAGAAAAAAAACACAAAAACAAACATGATCTTTGCTCTCAATAAAAATATTTTTAAAAAATAAAATAAAAGTCTACTTAAAAAAAAAAACTATAAAATTGTGCAGGGCAGAGTGTAAACTATAAGGTAGACTATAGTCCAGGGTTAGTAACAATGCTTCAATGTGTATTCCCCAATTGTAACAAATGTGCCACACTAATGAAAGATGCTATTAATATGGGAAAGTATAAGGGGGGGGAGAGAGTGGGGCATATGGGAATCCCCTATATTTTTACATAACATTTATGTAATCTTAAGTGTCTTTAAATATATACATATTTTAAAAAGAAGACACTGGATGAGAATAAAGAACAATTTGAAAGACTGTGAAAAATAGTAACAGACCTAATGGAAATGAAAGACACAATGGATGAGGTTAAAAATACATTAGAGTCATGGAGCAGGTGTAGCGCAGTGGTTGAGCACATGCTTCACATGTATGAGGTCCTGGATTCAACTCCTGGTACCTCCTAACAAAAAAAAACAAAAACAAAAACAAAAATGTATTAGAATAGCACATTTGAATTGATAGAAGATAAAATTAGTGACTTGGAGACTGAGCATCTAAATTTGAAAAGACAGGAAAAGTGAAAAAGAAAGCATGGGAAAATATGGAACAGGATCTCAGGGAACTGACTGACAAGATGAAACTCACAAATATATGCATTATTGGTATCCTAGAAGAACAGAATGGAAAAAGGGCAGAAAGAATATTGAGGAAATAATGACAGGAAACTTCCCAAAACTTATGAAAGACATAAATATCAATATCCAAGAAGGACAACACCGTCTAAAGAGAATAAACCCAAACAGACCTACTCTAAGACACCTACTATTTAGAATGACAAATACCAGAGATAACGAGAGGATTATGAAAGCAGCAAGAGAAAATCAGTGAATCACATAGAAGGAAACTTCAATAAGACTAAGTAGCAATCTCTCATCAGAAACCATGGAGGCAAGAAGAAAGTGGTATGATATATTTAAGGAGCTGAAAGAGAAACACTGTCACCCAAGAATTCTGTATTCAGCAAACCTCCTTCAAAAATGAGTGTGTTTAAAGTCTTCACAGACAAACAAAAACTGATAGAGGATGTTACCAAAAGACCAGAGATATGAAAGGGAGTGCTATAGCCTGAAAGGAAAAACAAAGGTGAGAGACTTGGAGAAGAGGGGAGAGATGAAGATTATTAGTAAGCATAAATTAAAGGAAAAAAAATTAGACAATAGTAAGATATGACAATAAGAGCCAAAGGATAGGGAAGTGGACATGGCTCAACTGACAGAGCTTTTGTCTACCATATGAAGGGTCCAGGATTCAATCCCTAGGCCTTCCTGACCTGTGTGGTAAGCTGGCCCAGACGCAGTGCTGTCACGGTCAAGGAATGCCATGCCACACAGGGGGGCCATGCCACACAGGGGTTCCCCATACACAAGGAGTGTGCCCCTCAAGGAGAGCCACCCCATGTGAAAAAAGTGCAGCCCACCCAGGAGTGGTGCCACACACATGGAGAGCTGACTCAACAAAAAAAAAAAGGGACGCAGTTTCCCAGTGCCGCTGGATAATGCAAGTGGACATGGAAGAACACATGGCAAATGGACAGAGAGAGAGGACAACAGGGGGAAGGGGAGAGAAATAAATAAAATAAAATAAAATCTTTAAAAAAAAAAAAAGCCAAAGGATAAAATGGATAATGTAGGTAATGTCTTTACAGTAATAACATTAAATATTAATGGAATGAATTCCCCAATCAAAAGACATAGATTGACAGAACACATTTAAAAATATGAGCCATCTACATGCTGTCTACAAGAGACTTGCCTCAGACATAAGGACACAACAAGGTTGAAAGTGAAAGGTAGGTAAAAGATATTCTCCACAAATAGTAACCAAAAAAGATCTGGAATAGCAATATCAGTATTAGAAAAAACAGATTTTTAAATGCAAAACTTTGATGGAAATGGTCATTATACATTAATAAAAGAGATAATTCACCAAGAAGAAATACTTAAAATAAATATTTATGCATCTAAATTGGGTGCCCCAAAATACATGAGGCACACACTGCAAAAAATGAAGGGAAAAACAGATGTCTCTACAATAATAGCTCAAGACTTCAATATGTCACTATCAGAATTTGATAGAACATCTGAACAGAGGCTCAAAAAGAATATATAGAGCTTAAATAATACGATAAATGATCTAGACCTAACAGATACCTATAGAGCATTATACTCTAAAACAGTAGGATATGCATTCTTTTCAAGTACTCATAGATCCTTCTCCAGGACAGACCATATGTTAAGTTACAAGACAGGTTTCAATCAATTTTATAAGATTGAAACTATACAAAGCACTTTCTCTGATCATAATGGAATGAAGCTGAAATCAACAATGGACAGAAAAAGTGGAAACTCACAAATATATGGAGATTAAACGCCACACTCTTAAATATGCAGTGGGTCAGAGAAGAAAATGCAGGAGAATTCAATAAATATCTTGAGACAAATGAAAACGAGAACACAACATATCAAAACCTATGGGAAGGACTGTTGGGAGATGGCAATGAACTAATAGGCAGAGCTGAATGTTCTCACAAAAACAATGAAGAAAGAACCAAAAGCTGTCCAAGGGACTTGCTTTCGGGGTCAGCAGACCAGGACAGTGCAACACAACTCCCAAGAGGGTGAGGGACAGAGAGGAAGAAACCAAAATGAAAAATGAGTTACCAAACCCTGTGGTGGCGAGTAAGGCGTCCCCTTCCCCCACCCCCAAGACAGTAAAGCTGGGGTAAAACACCTGGTTCACTGCAGCCGACTGAGAGGAGAACAGACATCTTCCTCCCTGTTGGCTGTTTCAAGGGAAAAGGAAATGGAAGTAGGGGTGCTTTTCTTCAGTGAATTCGGTAAGCAGAGCCCACTTTGAATCTCTGTTCTGTAAATTCAACACAGGAACACAGGAAAGCTGAGACTACACCACCTCTATGGAAAGGTACGCTGACTAGCACCATCTGCTGACTGCTCTGGAAGTTGCATGGACAAAAATTGTTTGCCTTCTCTGTATCAAAACCCAGGAAGAAAATCTGTGCCCCCCTAGTGAGTCCCTGGCCCAATTGTGAAAACTTAAGCTGGACAATTTTAAAGACTAACAATAAGATGAACAAAATATCAAAGAAGAGCTGTGAAGAAAAAAAAGAAAATTAGCCATCAGAGTAAATTCATCAACATATTCAGATACCTAGACATCAGCAAAAAATTACAAGCCATATTAGGAAATGGGAAGAGATGGCCCAGTCAAAAGAACAAACCAAATATCCTGAAGAGATGCAAGATTTAAGACAATTAATCACTGATAATCACACAACTCTCCTAAATCATTTCCAAGACTTTAAAGAATATATGACCAAAGAAATAAGGATATTAAGAAGGCACTGAGAGAGCATAAAGATCAATTTGAAAGCCTACAAAGAAAAGTAACAAATCTTATGGGAATGAAAGTCACAGTGGATGAGATTTAAAATATACTAGTGGCACATAAGAGCAGAATTGAATTGCTTGAAGACAGAATTAGTGATTTCAAAGGCAGAACATCTGAACTAGAAAAGACAGGAGAACAGGAAGAGAATGGAAAAAAATGGAACAGAATCTCAGGAAATTGAATGACAATGCAAAATGCACAAATATTCACATTATTGGTATCCCAAAAGGAGAAGAGAATGGAAAAGGGGCAGAAATAATATTTGAGGAAATAATGACTGAAGACTTCCCAACCCTTATGAAGGACAAAAATATCAATATCCAGGAAGGACAACGCACCCCAAAGAGAATAAATCTGAATAGACCTACTCCAAGACACCTACTATTCAGTATGACAAATATCAGAGACAAAGAGAGGATTCTGAAAGCAGCAAGAGAAAAGCAATGCATCACATACAAAGGAAGCTTGGTAAGATTAAGTGCCAACCTCTCATCAGAATCCATGGAGTTGAGAAGAAAGTGGTATGATGTATTTAAGGTACTGAAAGAGAAAAACTATCACCCAAGAATTCTGTATCCAGCAAAGCTGTCCTTCAAAAATGAGGGTGAGTTCAAAGTCTTCATAGACAAACAAAAACTGATAGACTATGTTACCAAAAGACCAGATTTGCAAGAGATGGTAAAGGAAGTGCTGCAACCTGAAAGGAAAAAACATGGGTGAGAGATCTGGAGAAGAGTTTAGAAATGAAGATTATTAGGAAGGACAAACCAGAGGATAGAAGACAGACCATAGAACGATATGACAACAGAGAGCCAACGGCACTGGGAAACTGGAGGAACTGGAAAAAGAACAGCAAACTAATTCCAAATCAAGCTGAAGGAGAGAGAGAATAAAGACTGGCAGAAATAAATGAAATAGAGAACAACAGCAACAACAACCAAAAAAAAAAAAATCAACAAAACAAGAAGTTGTTTTTTTGAGAATACCAACAAAATTCACAAAGCCTTAGCTAGACTGAAAAAGAAAGGCAAATAAATGAAATCAGAAATAAGAGGGGACATTACCACTGACACCGCAGAAATAATTGTGATCATAAGAGGATACTATGCACAACTGTATGACAACAAACTAGACAACAGAGATGAAACGGACTAATTCCTAGAAACACAAGAACAACCTACACTGACCCTAGACGAAGTGTAAGACCTCAAGAAAACAATCACCAGTAAAAAGATTAGAACAGTCATCAACACCTCCCAAGGGGTCTCCTTGCCCCGCCCTGCCCCGCCTGCTCGGTGGCAGAGGCAGTGGCGGCAGCAGCTGTCTCTTCCTCTCCACCACCTCCTCCCCGACTCGTTTGCCGCTGGCAGTGTTGGCAGGGAGGGGGACAATAGTTTGTAGACACCCACCCCTGCCTTGGAGAAGATACATCGAATAAAGATTGAAACTTTTTACAGATGCCTTTGTAAAATATGTGGGATAGTGCTATGTTTTGAATCACAAAGGATTTCACAATTTGAGGTGAATAGGAGTGGAGAACTGGACAAAAACAGATTTTGTAATCTCTACATCATGATTTTTGGCTCCCCAGTTGTGGCCTAGTCTTACTGTGTGGGGAAAATTCATGCTAAAAATCTGAAAGCACCTAAAGGGTGAATATGATCATATTTCTCTACCAAATTCTCAGCCTGATAAGGAGAATCCTTTGTTGTCAACCTAACGAAGCATTCAAAGAAAAGAGATGACTCTTTTCAAGATGAACTTGAAGATTATATCAAAGTGCAGAAAGCCAGAGACTTTGAGCCAAAGACTTGTTTCAGAAAGATGAGAGAGGACTATTTAGAAACCTATGGGTACAAAGAAGAGGTTGACTCCAGACCCAGATATAGAAAGTTTGAGCAAAGACTCCCATCTGAAACTGTCCAGACTTACCGAAGATCATACAATATTTCACAAACAGTGGAAAACCATTTACCTCTGTGGCTACCAGCTCATGACAGCAGACTGAGACCAGACTCTCTGAGCTACTGTCACCTCCCCAGGGACTACTCAGAAAAACCATTACCCCTGAACATTAGTGAGCAAGAATATAACTGTGGCTCATATTGTGTAGAATCTGGAGTTTACAAACACCTCTCCTTAGAAAACAGTACCAGTTCCCATCAAGCCGGTTACAGACAGACACATCAGAAGAGAAAAAGGCATCAGGAAAAGACAGAGAAAAACCAGAGGAGGAGCTGCCCAAGCATAAGAGGAAAAAAAGTTAGAAGGAAATAGATTTAGACAAACACAAGAGCATCCAAAGAAAGAAAGCAGAGATGGAAACAGTGTCAGTAGAGAAAAGCTTAAGAATCAAAAAGAGAAAAAAAGCCGAAATGTAGCCTCTAAGAAAGAGGAACATAAGTGTAGAAAAGAGAAAAAAGAACAAGGCCAAGAAAGGACAGAGGAGGAAATGCTTTGGGGCAAGTCTATCCTTGGATCTTGAAGCTATTTATTTGGTTTTCCCAAAGTTGAAGTGAAAAAAGTAGTTGAAGGAGTTGATTTCATGAAGTTTGTGGTTATCACTTTTCTAATATGAACAAGTACTTCAACCTCTAACAAAGGCCACATGAACGGAAAGTATTTAATATGCTTGCTCCCCATTTTCCTCATTCTCCAGAAGTATTATTACGTTTTTCTTACATATAATGTAATTTCCCTTAATGAGAGTGAATCTAGTTTTATTCATCAAATTGCTGTGATAGTGGAATTGTTTTCCCTTGAGAGGTCATTTATTTTAAGTTGGAGGGCTAATAGGCTTTGCAGTATCTGTTTCTTGATTGAGTTTGTTTTAGTTTGGGTGGGGTATTTTTATGTTTGTTGGCATTCTCTAGGAAGCAATTTAGACTGGTTTTTTTTTTTCTTTGTTAAATCTAACTTGCACTATATTTTCTAGGTTAGCAAGTGAAAAATGAGATATATGATAATAAGTTTAGATTACATATAGTTTTAAAAGTTATCAAAGAGGGAAGCGGACTTGGCCCAACGGATAGGGCGTCCGCCTACCACATGGGAGGTCCATGGTTCAAACCCCGGGCCTCCTTGACCTGTGTGCAGCTGGCCCATGGGCAGTGTTGATGTGCGCAAGGAGTGCCCTGCCATGCAGGGGTGTCCCCCGCGTAGGGGGGCCCCACACACAAGGAGTGCACCCCATAAGGCGAGCTGCCAAGCACAAAAGAAAATGCAGCCTGCCCAAGAATGGCGCTGCACACAGAGAGAGCTGACACAACAAGATGACACAACAAAGAGAAACATAGATTCCCGATGCCGCTGATAAGGACAGAAGTGGTCACAGAAGAACACACAGCGAGTGGACACAGAGAGCAGACAACTGGGGGGGCGGGGGGGAGAGAAATAAATAAATCTTTAAACAAAAAAAGTTATCAAAGAATCCTGATATAAAATTAGTTTATATTCTGGAAATATTTATAATAAAGTCCTAATTTCTACATGTTGTTCTGTGTCAGTGATCTATTCCCATTCAGCAATGATTTTCTTTTGGGAGTAGGAGATCAATAATTGTACTTAAGAGCAGTTGTGTACTTAAGAAGCAAGACTTCCAACACCCTGCTTATTCAGATTTAAAACCAGCTTTTAGGATAGAAGTCTATGACCACAATTTTTCCAAATAGTTAAACTGAACAGGGAGGAATTTTATAAGAGAGAAAGTGCTATTAAACTGTTTTGTCCGACAAAAAAAAAAACCTCCCAAGGGGAGCAGTTGTAGCTCAAGTGATTTTTTGTTTTGTTTTGTTTTGTTTTTTATTGACTTTGTAATAATATTACATTAAAAATATATATGTGAGGTCCCATTCAACCCCACCCCCCCACCTCCCCTCTCCCCCCCCCTTTTTTTTTTTATTGACTTTGTAATAATATTACATTAAAAATATATATGTGATAGCTCAAGTGATTGAGTGCTACCTCCTACTTTTCCTAGTAGAAAATGTAGGGAAACCTCTTCAGGCTCTTGTGGTAGGCGGTAGTTTTTTTGTTTTATTTTTCTTTTTTAAAACAAATCAATTTTATTGTTATATATCAATAAAGCATAAATCCATCCAGAGAGTACAATCAGTGGTATTCAGTGTAATCATTTATTTGTGCATTCATCACCCCAATCATTCCCAGAGCACTTTCATTATTCCAATAATAATAATAAACAAAAAACAAACAAAACTCATCACCTTCCTATCTCCCTGTGCCTCACCTGCCATACATAGCTGCTATTTTTTCCTTATCTCCAGTATATTTGTATTTATATTTTGTAAAAACAGTCTTATATATATACCACCTATAGTCCTGTTTTACATGAGATTTTACCATCTTGTACAGTCTCATGTTACATTCTTTAGTTTTCCTTCAGTACTACACATGACTTTAGACTTTCCCTTTCAAACACTGTCATACCCATACAGTAGCACTGATAGTTACAAACACCATGATATGCTTTAACCATTTCTATTTATTTCCAGAGATTTACAAACAACCTTTTTACCAATGCTGCACAGATTAACCCTCAGCTTCCATTCTCTACCCTCCTTCTATTTTTGGGTGATCTATATGCAGTAGTTTCTTAAACCTTACACCCAAAGCATGAGCAACCAAAGAAAAAATAGATAATGGGTCCTCCTCAAAATTAAAGACTTTTGTTCTTCAAACAACTTTGTCAAGAAAGTAAAAAGGCAGCCTACTCAATGGGAGAAAATTTTTGGAAATCTTATGCCCAAAAGGGGTATGATATCCATATTATATAGAGAGATCATACAACTCAAAGAAAAAAAGATAAAACAATTTAAAAATGAGGAAAAGACTTCAACAGACATTTTTCAAAAGAGGAAATACAAATGGCCAAACAGCACATGAAAAAATATCAGTATCACTAGCTATTAGGGAAATGCAGATCAAAACTACGAGATAGTTTTCACACCTTATAGAATGGCCATTATTGTAAAAAACAGAAAACTACAAGTGCTGGGGAGGATGTAGAGAAACAGAAACACTCTACAGTTGGTGAGAATGTAGAATGGTGCAGTATCTCTGTGGAAGACAGTGTGACGGTACCTCAAGAATTGCCATATGATCCAGCAATCCAGTTACTAGGAATATATTCAGAAGAACTGAAAGAACGTGAGCTGACATGCACACTGATGTTCACAGCAGCATTATTCACAATTGCTAAAATATGGAACCAGCCCAAGAGTCCATCAGGCAATGATGGATAAACAAAATGTGGTATATTCATACAATGGAATATTATTCAGCTGTACGAAGATATGAAATCAGATGCACAGGACAACATCAAAGATCCTTGAGGATATTATGTTGAGTGAAATAAGCCAGACACAAATGCTAGGAGACAGAATGTGGGTTGAGAATGTGAGCTGATGCTTAATGTATGTAGAATTTTTAATAAGGTTTATTATAAAAGTGTGGAAATGAACAGAGTTGATGGTAACATTACAGTAAGTACAACTAACATGCTGATTTACAAATGTGATTATGGCTAAAACATGTAGTCTGTGGATGTAAATGTCAATTTAAGGGAAGCTAGAGAATAATCTAGGGAATGTATAACAACTATTTCAGTGGTAGATGAAAATTGTGGTTGTTTAAATAATAATATTCTTTTACAAAGTGTTAGGAATATGATGATACACAGGAAAATTACAACTAATGTAATTTATGTATGTTAGTTAACAGCAATATTTTTGCAGTAATAACAAAGAAGATATTATATCAATTCTAAGAGACAACTATTGGGGGGTATATGGTAGTATGGGATTTTTCCTTTTGGAATAATGAAAACCTTCTAAATTTGACTGAGATGATGACAGCACAACTCTTGTGATAAAAATGAAAGCCACTGACTGTACACCTTGAATGGACTGGACAAAATAGGAATGCAGTGGTGGAAGATGGCATGTAGTTAATGGGACAAATATGAGAGCATTCTCTCATGAACTATAACAAAGGTATAATACTAACACAGGGCATTAATAATTGGGTGAGTTAGCAGATAAACCAAATGTAACACATGGGCTATAGTAGTCATATTTTGACTATGCTCTTTCATAGTTTGTAACAAATATTTCACAGGATTGCAAGGTGTCCGTGGTAGGTGATGTATGGGAGCCCTGTATGATGATACTCATGTTTGTTTTGTAAGTTCACAACTTTTACTATACTCTATTTATGTATGTTCATAAATGAATGGTGTACTTAATAAAATTTTATTGGGAAGCAGACCTGACCCAGTGGTTAGGGCGTCCGTCTACCACCCGTGTGGAGCTGGCCCACGCGTAGTGCTGATGCGCACAAGGAGTGCCGTGCCATGCAGGGGTGTCCCCCATGTAGGGGAGCCCCACGCACAAGGCATGCGCCCCATAAGGAGAGCCACCCAGCACGAAAGAAAGTGCAGCCTGCCTAAGAATGGCACCACCCACATGGAGAGCTGACACAACAAGATGACGCAACAAAAATAAACACAGATTCCCGTGCGGCTGACAACCACAGAAGCAGACAAAGAAAAACATGCAGCAAATAGACACAGAGAACAGACAACCGGGGCAGGGGAGAAGGGGAGAAAAATAAATAAACCTTTTTAAAAAATAAAATAAAATAAAATTTTATTTAAAAAACCATAATAGGAGAACAAGTGTAGCTCAGTGGTTGAGTGCCTGCTTCCCATGTACAAGGTCCCAGGTTCAATCCCCAGTATCTCCTAGGGAAAAAAAAAAAAACAAAAAACACCATAATAAGAAACCATTTATACCCACAATCTTGGCCCCAAAAAAGACACATACATATTATAATAAACATATACTATAATGTATTTCCTGGTAATAGCAAAATGCTGAGAAGGATATGAATCTATGAGAACTCACAGTAAAGCTACTGGGAGGGTAAACTGATACAGCATTAGGAAAATAATTTTCAAGATGAGTATACATATACCCATCAGTAAATACCCCAGAGCAGGGATCTCTGCTGCAAACTATGGCCACTAGGCCATGTTGCCTGTTTCCATAAAGTTAGTTTTATTGGAAGACAGCTATACTCATTCATTTATGTATTGTCTGTGGCTGCTTTTGCACTACAATGGCAGAGTTGAATAGTTGTAATTGATACTGTATGATCCACAAAACCTAAAATATTTACTATGTGGCACTTTCCAGCAAAAGTTTGCTGACTCTTGCCCTACAGAAATACTTGCACATTTATAAGAACATCCAGTGCAACATTATTCCTAAAAGCAAAAACTAGAAACACTATGTCAACAGGAAAACAAATAATGGTATAGACATGTAATGGAATATTAAAGCATTGTGCAAAAGAACAAGTAACTGCTACATGCAAAAATAGGAGTGAATCTTAAAGCAATGATGAACGCAAGAAGTAAAAAAGAGACTACATGCCCTGTCAGTCCACTTAAAAAGATTACCATAAATCAGGAGAATAGGATTTTAGAGGAACACACATAAACTGTCAACAGGATTGGTTATACGCTCAGGTTGGTGGGAGGAGGTCAATGGGTATTCATTTTAATATAATACTTCATGATTTACACATGTTCTTCTTTACATGTCAAAGGGCATATAATAACCTTTTAAAGTGAGTCCATGGGAGGAATATAGGAGAGTGTGTAGTGACACAGACTCTGGAGTCAGCCTGTCTGGTTCCAACCTCAATTTAGCTGTGTGGTCTTTAGCAAGTTTCTTAGGCTCTCTGAGTCTCTGAGTCTCAGGTTCCTCCTCTGTAAATTGGGATGAAAGACCATCATTAAGACCACATAAAACATATTCAGTGGCAGGTGTGGGCTCAGCATGCTGGGCATCACAGTGCATCAGCTGAGCCTGCCTCTAAGCTGCCCTCCTGCACCCCACATGGCTGCATCCCACGTGGCTGAGTTAGAGGCAGAGCCAGGGCACCCTGAAACACCCCAGCCCTGGGGCAGAAGCAACCATCTTATCTCAGGATCCAGACGTGCAGCTGGCCTACAATGGTCAAGGGATATGGGATATGGCCACGATTGCAGTGTTAGGCTGGGAGACATCGGTACACAGTTCCTAAAAGTGATTTCACAAAGAACCAGAGGCCAACTTCCACTTGGGCAGCACCTGAAATCACCATCTTTCAAGTCAGAGGGAAAGACATATATATCTTTGGCTTTCCAAGAATAAGAAGTGGCCCTAGTCCTTGCCTCTCCACCCAATCTAAATCTTTCTCATACGGCACACAAGCACAATGTAGGTGGAAAGTGTGGGCTTTAAGGTAAAGTGTCTGAGATTACCATGTGCGAGATGTGAGACCACAGCTGAGTTACTGAAACTCCTCAAGCCTCAGTCTGCTTATCTGTAAAATAGGGATACCAGTCTGGACCTCACAGGCTGTTCAAAGAGCTAAATGGGATGGTGTGCATAAAGTTTCTGGCTCCTGGTAGACTCCTGAAGTGTGTGTCCACAGCTTCAGACACTGGTGACAACAGGGTCAAAATGCACCGTGTAGGGAAACAGCTGTGGCTCAATCAGTTGGGCTCCCACCCACCATATGGGAGGCCCAGGGTTTGTGTCCCGGGGCCTCCTTGTGAAGGCAGGCTCTCCCGCATGCTGCAGAGAGCCACCCGGCACACAAATTGCTGCAGAGAGCCGACTCAGCAAGGTGGCGCAACAAAAAAGGGAGACAAGCGAAAAAAAAACACAGAAGAGTACACAGCAAATGGACACAGAGAGCAGACAGCAAGCAAGCCGCAAGGGGGGAGGGGAAATAAAATAAATAAATACAGACACAGAAGAACATACAACAAATGGACACAGAGAGCAGATAGCACGCAAAAAGCTACAAGCGGGGGGATGATTTAAAAAAAAATACAACGTGTAGGAACCTGCCATGCTTTTTTCTCCAACCAGGCAACCAAGACATTAAGCATCCTTTTAATGTTGGTTTTTGCTAGGTTGTTTCTAAATATTATTTCCCAAAGATGGTTCCCTTGAATACCATTCTGTTAAGGGAATGGAGGGGAGGAAGAGTTCCTTTAGTTAATCATGTATTTACTTTACAGAGAGAGAGTGAGAGGGAAAAAGTTTCTCAAGGGCAGGTTCTGGACCTAGTTTTCACTGTACCTTAAAACCAGCACAAAACAACTACTCAATAAATAGTGAGTGAAATATGGAAAGATGAGAGGACCAGAAGGGAAATGGTCTCACCAGATGGCCAGCACAGGGGAATGATGTAAGGGAGAGTGGGTTTCCATCCGTCTTTGCTTAGTGTGGAGAGAATCCTCCACCTCAGATTACTCTGTCCTGTTCTCTCCCCCAGTACTCAAAATGCCTCACATCCACAAGTCACTCGTCTGACCATATCCTCTGAGGCTGCCAATACTATGTCCACTTCACAAGAGGAAAAATTGAGGTGGTTTAAGGGATTTGACTGCAATCACATTGTGAGCAGAGACAGGCCAGTGTGTAAAACTGAGGTTTTTCTCTAGCCAATTTTAAAGTCTCTCCTGCTCCAAAAACACTGCAGATTTTCATTTTGCAGAACTCTTATAAGCTCCAATATTCACTGAATTTTTTAAAAAAGGAGAACAATGAAAATACAATAAACTAAACTGTACTTGAATTTATATGGAAAGGTGGGGGGGGGCATAATTTGCCTCAGCCAACATTTAGGCATGAGACTTTCAATAGCTACTGAAGTCAGAATCTAATCCAGATTTCAGAATGTCTAAAACACAAAAAGGTAAAGAGAGTGAAAATAGAATTATAGATGTATGATACACATAGAACACACAATTATTTAAATAAGGACTAGCCAGATGTTTAGAATCTACTGTGTCTTATCCCAAAACATGGAAAATATGAGTTCCTGGCAGGTTTAAAAAAATGCATGACCTTAAGCTCTTTTCCACACTGTAAGGAAAAAACAAAAATGATAAAGTTTTGCACTATAAAGCAGCAGCTTAAGGTTTCAGTGCTATGAAAACTGACTCTGAGCTATATAAAAATATGAATTGGCTTATACCCAAAAGTCGTGAACTTTTTTTTAATAAATCCATGTTCTTTCTTAAGCAAAGGCTTAACATAACTCTTTCAAAGAAAACAGAATCTCTTCGCAGACAACTTGGCCTGTTTCACTTCTCCTGTGACTATTTTTCTATTTATCATTTTCCAGTTTGTCTCTAATCAAATGTTAAGGGCAGGTTCTTGATCCCTTTCTCTGTAATCCCATGTACAGGATATACAATGCTTTTTGTGGCTCCAAACCTTCCAAAGGCCATGTCACGTGTGTGAAAAGACAAACAGCAGATATCATCCAAAACCATGTGGTCCCAGTGTGCTGGGGAAGAGTTGCTCTGCAGATAAAAGCATAAAGAGTGAATATTTCGACATATGGTCCTTGGCTTGCTCCTATAGGGTAGAATAAGCACATTTGCTAAACAGAGAATATTGACGGGTGCTTTTCAAAAGAACCCATGCACTGAGCCCTGGGTAGCTCACATAGATGCACTACCAACGGTAACTGTGGAATCGACTTTGGTTGATAATATGTGACATTTCGCTAAGATTCATAATGCTAAGAACCGTCTGCGTGGGAAAGCCCTCTTGGCAGTTGCTTTTGCAAGCAAGGAGGAGTTCTGGTTTTCATTACAGACCAATACTATGAGGTGGCACAGTACTGTAATATTGTGCTGAGCTGAGAGTTAAAGACTTAAATTCTAATTCTAGCTTTGCTACTAACCAGCTATATGATCTCGGGAAAATCGCTTAACTCTTCTGGGCTTCCGAGAACAGCAGTGAAGAGATTGGTTGATGAGGCAGACAGGCTTGGTTTTAAATCCAGACAGGCTCTACCCATGACAGCCTCTGGGCAAAATATTTAAATACCTTGGAGCATCAGACAATTCATCCATAAGCAGGAAATAATAATCATAACTTACAAAAACCAAGGGTTCGAACAAAGACCAAGTAAAATGCCTGTGGAGTAACTGCCCAAGTTCCTATAAAGCATGAAGCATGGGGCTGGCGCATAAAGTGTCCTCAATAAATGTTCACTGTTACCATTATTTTTGAGGCTGTAGTGGTGGCTAGAGGCCTGGAATTAAAATTCCTTCTCTCCCTCCTTCCATCTGGGCAGGGAGAAGAAATGGGCATAATGAACATAAATTTTTGATCATCAAATTGACAGTTGGAAATAAAACACTAAGCACATCAGCATTTTTTCAAACAAGGGAAAACAGGAAACAGTTGTTTTGAGACCAACTCAAAGATGGATAAAATTGATTTCCCATTAACTGCTCTATAAATAACTCTACAACGAGTGCATTGGAATATTAGCTGTTTCTATTTTGAAGGTCAGATTTCTTTCCCTACTATTAGCCAGTAGTACATAAGCAACCAAAGGACAGTGGCATCTCCTGCTGTCAGCACCTCTCAATCTGATACAGGTAAACACACACACATGGGGAAGAAACATTGATATTTTAAAATGCATTTACAGAAGCAACTCAAAACAGGTCATCATTAAAACAGCAGCTAAAATTGGAATTTTTCCATTATTAGCAGTCACAGAAACACACAGTTGAAAGAGGACAGCTCTTTCATTTTAATGACTTAGCAAATCTTCTGGGTAAACAATTTGAAATCTTTATTATTGCATTTCCTTCCCTACTTCTTCCTCTTTACCCCACAATGTGTTCATTTAACACTTAACATTGTTAACCACCGAAGCATTTTTACAAGAGGTAAGAGGTTTTACCTAAACGAATGTAATTTCAAATAGTCAGGTGGCAGGTATTAAGCTCCTAGTTTTTCCCTACTCTGAAATACATGGGTTCCCCACCAAACTCTAGTCCTTGCTACTCAGTGTTTCAGTGAGGAGAGGTTTTCCCCAAGCATACTTCCACTTTTCTCTGCTTTGTGAGTCCCCCCAGCAGTGAGAAAGGGAGATGACTGACCTCCAAGCTACTGTGAGTAGCCCCCTGGACCAGTGGCATCAGCATCACCTGGGAGCTTGTTAGAGATGCAGAGTCTCAGGTGCCACCTGAGGCCTGCAGAATCAGAATCTGCATTTTGACACAAGACCCAGGTAATCAGTGGGTCCATGAAGGCTTGAGAAGGTCTACACTAGACTTAAAAAAAAAAAAAAAAAAAAAAAAAACAGTGTCAGCCTTACTATTGCTTAAGGAAAGAGTGTTGTAATCTCAAGGTGAGGGAAAAAACCTCTCTGATGATGGTACTATATTATAGTTGTGGGAAGCAGACCAAAAGGCCAGTTTGTGTGATTAATAAAACCTGCGTAAACTGTGAGTCATGACCTTCAATATAGGACACTTCTAGAAAAAGTAGATAAAATAGGTCATTCATTCATTCAACCGTTAATGAGCTATGTTCTATATGATATTCATATATACTAAAATTTCCTTTCCTAATTGAAAATCTTACCTGATTAAATTCATATTTTATTTACTGTAAGGGATTCAGAAATATTTGACTTTAGATCTATACTGTTATTTGTTGTTGTTATTTGAAAAACCCCAGGGAAACTTGAGGCATCTGAAACATTAGTACGAGGCTTTATGTTCAACTCTTCTATTCATTTCTAGTTTTAAACAGCATTTCTGTATGCATGCCTGTGCTCTCGGTGGAATTTTAAGTGACGGGGAAAATCATGAAGAGTCTTTGATAAAACTTTTTTGAAATCATAACTTGAACAATATACAGGAAAAACATGAGTACCCTGCTTCCTAAGTAGCCAAATTGCCCAAATTCTCATTTTAGTCCTCATTTTATTAATGAACTAGAATCTCGAGGCCTAAAGCCTCAGTTCATTCTCTGGTATGAAGATGCCATCACTATATCCACACAGTGACTATGGTCTTTAATATTTGATGAAGTTGACAGTTAGATGATATATAGAGACAGATTATAAATGAGTGAATATACTGTAGACCCCATTAACAAAATTCAGTCAATATACCGCAGGAAAGTGATATGAATAGATGAAGGAAAAAATGAGAAGAAAAATACACCAAAATGCTCATTGCTGGGGGAAGGGGAGATGGGAATACTAAAAATCACTGAATGGTACACTTTAAAAGGGTGAACTTTATGGTATGTGCATTATATCTCAATAAACTTCTTAAAATTATAATTTCTCTTTTAGAGTACAGGTTATAATGGATGACTTCCTTCCTGTTTCATTTTCATTCAGCAAGTATTTTTTCCAAGAATTATCCATGAATGCCCACCCTGTGCTCATCACTGCTAAGTCTTTGGGTAACAAACAGAAACTGACTTGTCCAGTCTTCAGCCAAAGAAGAGACTGTATGGGAATGATACCAGGGTCTCTCCCTGAATCAAAGCAGCAGTTGTAAAAACAAGAACCAGATAAGTAAGAAAGCAACACACAGCAGGAATCTCTGTGAGGAGGTGATGACTTGGTGAAGACTCCCTGCTCCAAACTGTAAATACCCAGGGCAGAGAATAGAATTGGCTTGCCTGGGGCTGACAGTCCATCAGAAATCAATCCACTGTGGCACTGTGGCACTGACCCTACCCATTAAGAGTCTTTTCTAGAGAAGATGTGTATGTAAAGGTGGCCAGAACCCCAAGAAGGCTCTACTACAACGACTGTTATAATTAAATATAATTAATAATGTTAATAATAATAATAATAATAGAACCATGGTTATGTTGATTAGGGGTAAAGGTATTTCTAAAGGAAAATACTTATAGGAGGCAGGTAGTCCTCATGATAAAGATGTAACCATGCTGGCTGAAGCTTCTGACATCCAGCAAAAGATACAGTACTGAAGAGACTGGAAAACCCAAAGAGAATGATAGATTTTCAGGACAAAATAAAGAAATAATAAATTTAACAGTGAAAGTCCTGAAGTGTTGACTGGGAATACCTCAAATGAAAACCCTGTCTTTGACATCAGGCAGCATGGGGTCACACTCCAGCCCCTCACTGGCTGTGGGGTCAGACGGCCTCGTGTGGAGCTGTGGGATGCTGGCAGGTAACTTCTTTCTCAAGATCTCACTCTCCACCTCCTTTAACAGCTGCCAATAGTACAAACAGTTCACTGAACCGTGATCAGGTTAAACAGATAACACATGTCAGATACTTAGCAAGTCCCATCCCTATCCCGCAGGAAGCCATCAGCTGCAATTGCCTCTTTGGAATGGCCATCCATTGCCTGAGCCACTCTTTCTCTATCCATTAGCTTTTTTAAAGCATTTTATTGCAGTAAAATATACATGGCATAAAACCATTTTAACCATTTTTAAGGATACAGTTCAGTGACATTAAGAACATTGACAGTGGAGCAAGTGAGCTGAGAGAGGTGTGACAGGGAAGAAAGCAGTTTTAACCAGTATAATAATAAAGGGCTACTGTCTAAGTAAAGAGCAAATAAAAGCAGTCAAAACCAAAAAAAAATCCACTATTATTACTAATATGCAAACCCAGAGAGCAAATCTTTCCATTTATTGAAGGAAGTGAAACAGTAGGAAAAAAAAGTATTAAATCCTGTTTGGCTGCATTGTATACAGAAAAAAGCAGACAAACTTTTTAGCTTGTCACTTCAAGTCTTAACCTTTCAAAAGTAAATAAAAGACTGATTTTGTTACAAGCCAGAAAATGCATATTAAAGAGACAGCAAATATTCAGCAATAGAATCACTGAACATTCAAGGTGGCAAGGTGGAAGGGATCAGAAGGATAATCTCTTTTGCTTCTTTTTACAGGACGATAAACCAAGAAAAAAAGAGGCTGACCACTCCCTGCCCGGTGTCAGAGCAGAGGTAGCACCAACCCCCAGTGCAGGGCTCTCCTTTCCAGTCCCATACACTTGGGTTGCTGAACCACAGAAGGATCCCTTTACCACACAATCAGCATTGGGGCATGTGCGACAGCTGCCACTCGCCAGATTTCCATGCTGGAGTCAAACATCTGTGGCCCAGACGCATCCCCTCCACCACATACCACCAATGGTGCCACTGTGGTAACTTCACTCCCTACCCCAGTGCTCCAAGGCTCCAGGAGTTGGAACAGATGATTCATTCCAACCCAGATGAAGTAACTCTCCACTCTGAAACAACTTAAAGAACACCTTTAGGGAATTTTTTTTTAAGATTTACCTGGGAGCTTAAGGACTTTGAAAAGGGTTTAGAGGAATCTCCCTTCCCCAAAATAAGTGGGATAAATATCAAGAATGAAGGGGCTGCTTAGGAACCTGGAAAAGATAATAATGAGTCACTGGGATTCTGTGTTATCGTTGGGCAAGCCAAAGTGAAGCCAGAAGGAAGGGAACCGATCTTTTGCAGATACCATCACAGAAGGAACATGTTGTATCGCTAAGAAATAAGATCCCTTGATACCAATCTTGAATAATACCAATTTAAGGCTATTTTTATTTTATCTGGATAATTTTGTACATATTATTAATAACAAACGGTTTCCTTAGCAGAGACTCCAAGACCCATATATGCATTCATGAGCATAGAGATACATTTCATATGTTTTCAGATTCTTTTCAAATCTTTAAACCAGCGAAAGAGAAGAGAATTTTCTCCACAAACACAGTAAAAGCATTTTTAAACAAGGACTTGCAAAGTGCTTTTTTTTCATCCCTGGATATTTATTTTGTTTTACAATTCATTTGAGACCTTTAAAGTCGGGAAGAGAAAAAAGATGGCTTTCAAATTTGAGTCTGGAACAGACCTCACCTATCAAGTCCAACAGTGATATAAAAAAAATACCTAGCAGTGCAGACAGTGCCGGTGCCCAGAACAAAAGCATTATTGAATGGACGAAGAATTTAAATCAAAGCAAGCCCTAATGTACTACCTTACTCACTCTGGGTTCTACTGGCATTCTTCCTAACAAGATGAACTATTAGTCTGGGGTTACAAACATTTCCACAGATGAGGGCCCTCACAAATTACAGGGAAGCCAATGGCCCCCTTGAATCAGTACGTGTGCACACGAAGCTAAGTGCACAACTGTCGCTCTCATCACTGTTCAGGTCCTTAGCGGTGCACTAGAGAACTTTGCTTTACAAAGCCAAAGGAGATGAGGGCCTATGAGAGGAGTGTTTCTGTTTTGTTTTGTTTTGTTTTGCGGTGTCTTTGAAGGTTTTATTTCTTTAGTTTAAAAATCCAAAAGGAAATAAGAGTGGAAAGAACTGCAGGCTTTATGGTTTTAAGAAGGAAGAAAAAAATATAAGGTGAGTTCACAGTTTACAGTGTCTATGAAGAAACTCCTCACAATCCTTTTAAATAAGCTTTTAAACCACCTTTTAAAAAGATAGCGAAAACACAGAAATTATAGGAATTACTGAGACCCACTGTATAAAATAAGGATATGTGTGTGTATACAGCACATATACATAAACACATAGATACATATATATATATTAGCACAATGCTATCAACTCAATAAATGTTCATGTATTGATGTTATAGTTAGTGTTAATAGAGAAAAACAATAATTATTTGGGCAAAGGTAATTTAGCAACTTATTCAACCAATGCCAGGCAGGACAACATTTACTTACTTTCTCTGACAGAAGGCTTTTTTTTTCCCTAGGAAACATTTAAGGATGCGACACAATCTCCCACCAAACCATCTATTTAACAACCATTGCACTACAAAGAATTCTTCCAATGTTTGTGCACACTCAGAGATTTAGAGAGTACAGGTTAGTCATTCATTTCTGCCAGAACCACTCTGAGGCAACACCCACTGAAGTCACTTTTACTGGGCATTTACACAGTGTGCTGAGCACTACATTAAGGCATTAGGGATGCAAAGACAAAGAAAGCATGAGAAGTTCTCCTTGGCCTTGGTACTGCTCTTAGTCAAGAGAAAATGGCAAATGTGAAGACCAAAAATCACAACCTATAGAGAGAGTGCAAGGGTGTGTACATAAAGTGCAGAGGGAGCACAGAGGAGAGAGGCCTCAATCTGGTCCGAGCACAAGGGAAGATGCCACAGAAGATATAAACTCTAAGCAGAGCCTAGAAGAAGAATTTTCCCGGAGGTGAAGGGGAAGATATTCCAAAAGGGTGAAGGGCCTGGGCAAAGGCAGGGAAGTATGGAAAAAGCATTACATGTTGGTGGGAAACAAAGTTCCATTGCCAAACATGAGCCTCAATAGTGGAAGCAGTTACAAAGGTAGGGCTGCTTATCATTAAAGGACCCAAAATACCACTCCATAGAGCAGGGAGTGATATAAATGGAGTGTTTAGTACTGCAAGTTGCAAACTGGGCTATGAATGTATTCTCAGGGTCTTTGAGTTTTATAAAAATTTGCAATTTCTTTGTTTTCATTCTAATGATGACCTAAAAATAGAGTTATCTGGAAATTATAAAGATATAATTTTTCTTTGTACTGATAATTTCATATTTCACTCATTCATTCAAAAAATATTTAACGACCATCTACCATGTGCCAGGCATAATATTAGGCAATAGGGATATAACAATAAGCAAATGAGACAAAGTACTCGCTTTTATCATACTTACAGTCTAATAAGAGGAGGCAATCAATAAACAAATGAATATATAACATGACAGTAGATGGTAAGTGCTACACGTGAATAAAACATGAATATGGTAAAAGGGTAGAAAGTGATATGGGTAGGGGAGGGTGTTAATTTTACACAGGGTGTTCAGGGGATACTTTCCCATTGTGGGAAAAAGTTTAAATTGTATTTGAACTTTGTATGACCTATTCCTTATTGTAGATGTTGCAGTTGTTCCCTATTATTTTAGATGATGTAGCAGTTCTGATAGCAAAGAGCTGCTCAGTAGTTTCCAATAAATACAAGGTGGAAACTAGGGTCAAGGCTCTCAGTTCCAGAAGGTGTGAGTCTCCTGGTCCCATCTTTATCTCTTCTCTTGTGTCTTTCTCTCTGTCCCTTATTTCGTAAAGTTCTGTGTTGCCTTCCCTTCCAGCCAACCTATCACTGAGCTGATCTCAGCAACTGGTGCCCAACATGGGGCGTGCAGGGAAGAAAGCTCGCAGCATCCCACTGTCATGACATCTGAGCAAAGACTTGAATAAGATTTTAGTTTCCTATAGTTGGCATAAAGCTTCTTAAGGGTTTATAAGGATGATTTTATTTTTACTTTAAAAGGGGCATATATGCTACTTTAAGTTTGAAGTTTGAAAAATAAAAGTATTTTAGAACAGCAAGACAGCCTAAAATGATGGGAAGTAAGCAGCAGAGAAACCAGTTAGGAAGGTATTGAAATAATCCAAAGGAAAGGATGATTCTATTCAGATAATATGGCAGACCAGATAGCTACAAATATCTAGGGTAGCTAGAGGAAATACATCAAACACTACTTTGTATGCATAAATGAGCTTGCATGACTGTAAGAGAAACCTTCAGGGGCCAATAACTAAGAGTAAAACTGAAAACCATTCTGGTGAGTAGGAATTGCTAAGGCTTTAGCTGCAAGGGGACAGGAAAAGGCAGGGGAGAGGGTACTTGGGTTAAGAGCTTGGAGGTGAGGCAGGAGAAAAGGCTCTGGGCAAGTTAGAACTAAGACCCCTGCATAAAACTGAATAAATAAAATGATGGAGAGGAGGATTGTGGCAAGATAGAGTCAAGATTAGGCAGACAAAGCGGTACTGAGAGGGAAATTTATAGCTATAAATTCATATATCAAAAAAGAAGAAAGAGCAGAAATTGAAGAATTAACTGCACATTTGAAGGAATTAGAAAAACAACAACAAAGTAACCCAACAGGAAGAAGAAGGAAGGAAATAACAAAGATAAGAGCAGAACTAAATGAAATAGAAAATAAGAAAGCACTTGAAAAAATAAACAAGACCAAGAGCTGGTTTTTTGAGAAGATCAACAAAATTGACAAACCTTTAGCGAGACTAACAAAGAAAAAAAGAGAAAAGATGCAAATACACAAAATAAGAAATGAGGAAGGTGAAATCACCACTGACCCCACAGAAATAAAGACTATCATAAGAGGATACTTTGAAAAACTATATTCCAACAAAAATGACAATTTAGAGGAAATGGACAAATTCCTAGAAATACATAAGCAGCCCATACTGATGAAAGAAGAAATTGATGATCTTAACAAACCAATCACAAGCAAAGAGATAGAATCAGTCATTAAAAATCTCCCAACTAAGAAGAGCCCAGGGCCAGACGGCTTCACAGGTGAATTCTACAAAACATTCCGGAAAGAACTAACACCAATCCTGTTGAAACTATTCCAAAAAATCGAAACAGAAGGAACACTGCCTAATTCCTTCTATGATGCCAACATTACCCTAGTACCAAAGCCAAACAAAGACACCACAAGAAAGGAAAATTACAGACCAATTTCTCTAATGAACCTAGACGCAAAAATACTTAACAAAATACTTGCTAATCGTATTCAACAACACATTAAACGAATTATACACCATGACCAAGTGGGATTTATTCCAGGTATGCAAGGATGGTTCAACATAAGAAAATCAATCAATGTAATACACCATATAAACAGATTGAGAGAAAAAAACCACATGATTATATCTATAGATGCAGAAAAGGCATTTGACAAAATACAGCACCCCTTCCTGATAAAAACACTCCAAAAGATCGGAATACAAGGAAACTTTTTGAACATGATAAAGAGTATATATGAAAAACCTAAAGCCAACATTGTTTACAATGGCGAAATCCTGAAATCCTTCCCTCTAAAATCAGGAACAAGACAAGGATGCCCATTGTCTCCGCTCCTATTTAACATTGTCTTGGAAGTACTGGCTCGAGCACTGAGACAAGAACCAGATATAAAAGGCATTCAAATTGGAAGGGAAGAAGTCAAAATTTCATTATTTGCAGATGACATGATCCTATATATAGAAAACCCTGAGAGATCTACAACAAAGCTCCTAGAACTCATAAATGAGTTTAGCAAAGTCGCGGGTTATAAGATCAATGCGCAAAAATCAGTAGCATTTCTATACACCAATAATGAACAAGATCAGGAGGAAATCAAGAAACAAATACCATTCACAATAGTAAATAAAAAAATCAAATACTTAGGAATAAATTTAACTAAAGATGTAAAAAACTTATACATCGAGAACTATACAAGATTGTTCAAGGAAATCAAAGAAGACCTAAATAAATGGAAGAATATTCCCTGTTCATGGATAGGAAGACTGAATATTATTAAGATGTCTATCCTACCAAAACTGATCTACACATTCAATGCAATCCCAATAAAAATCAACACAGCCTTCTTTAAGGAACTAGAAAAACTAACTATGAAATTTATTTGGAATAAAAAGAGGCCCCGAATAGCCAAAGACATATTGAAAAAGAAAAACGAAATAGGAGGAATCACACTTCCTGACTTCAAAACATACTACAAAGCTACAGTAGTGAAAACAGCATGGTACTGGCATAAGGAGAGACACACAGACCAATGGAATCGAATTGAAAGTTCAGATATAGAACCTCATGTATATAGCCATATAATATTCGATAAAGCCACCAAACCCTCTCAACTGGGAGAGAATGGCCTATTCAACAAATGGTGCCTGGAGAACTGGATAGCTATATGTAGAAGAATGAAAGAGGATTACCATCTCACACCTTATACAAAGATCAACTCAAGATGGATCAAAGACCTAAATATAAGAGCCAAGACCATAAAGACCTTGGAAAGCAGTGTAGGGAAACATCTACAGGACCTTGTAATAGGAAATGGCTTCATGAATATCACACCAAAAGCACGAGCAGCAAAAGAACAAATAGATAAATGGGACTACCTCAAAATTAAAGCCTTCTGCACCTCAAAGGAGTTTGTCAAGAAAGTAAAAAGGGAACCCACACAATGGGAGAAAATATTTGGCAACCATATATCTGATAAGAGACTTATAACTTGCATATATAAAGAACTCATAGATCTCGAAAACAAAAAGATAAACAACCCATTTAAAAAATGGGAAAAAGATTTAAACAGACACTTCTCCAAAGAAGAAATACAAATGGCTAAAAAGCACATGAAAAAATGCTCCAAATCCCTAGCTATCAGGGAAATGCAAATCAAAACTACAATGAGATACCATCTTACTCCCATAAGATTGGCAGCCATGAAAAAAACAGTAGAATACAAATGCTGGAGAGGATGTGAAGAAAGGGGAACACTCATCCATTGCTGGTGGGAATGCAGAAGGATCCAACCATTCTGGAGGACAGTTTGGCAGTTTCTCAAAAAATTATCCATAGATTTGCCATATGACCCAGCAATACCACTGCTGGGTATATACCCATCAGATCTGAAAACAAGGACACAAACCGATATATGTACACCAATGTTCATAGCAGCATTGTTCACCATCGCCAAAAGTTGGAATCAATCCAAAAGTCCATCAACAGATGAGTGGATCAATAAAATGTGGTATATACACACAATGGAATACTACTCAGCTGTAAGAACCAATACACTACAATCGCACGTGATAACATGGATGAACCTTGAGAATCTTATGTTGAGTGAAGCAACCCAGGCATTGAAGGACAAATACTATATGACCTCAATGATATGAAATAAGTTAACTGCCTCAGAGAGCTAGAGTCTGGAAAAGTGGCTTACTGGAAATCGGGGGGTGGAGGAAGGATGTGAGTTAATGTCTGTAGGGGTGGAATCTGTGATGAGCTGGGGGTAAGTATGAGCACAAAGAAGGGACAAAATGGGGGCAAGGGGTTACCTTCAGGTGGGGTTTTCTGGGTTTGAGGGGGGCTGGGGATGGGAAGAGGGGTAATATGGTCCAAGAAATAGGTGGGAGGGAGGGGCAACATACAAACATGGGAGAGTGCCAGAAGTTCATTGAGAACTAAATGTTGAGTAAAACGTATCAAAGTATAAGTAGGAGGGTTACCTGGTTAGGACGCTCAGGGGGTATGGTCTGATGCGGGAGGACTCCGGAGGGAATAGCTGAAGGCTCATTTTGCCAAGGTGGGTTCTACCATTGGGTGGGGTGGACCCATATCCTGGGGAAGACTAATGCCGTCGAATAGAGAGAACTGTATCTCTCGTGAGAAAGGACGGCTCCCAGGGCATTAGATTGGCAGGCGTTGTGGGCCCTAAGGGGAGGGGAAAATGGACGTGCAATGGATGGAACAAAGGTAAATAAGGGGGCAAAAGAGGAGTTATGTGAGAGTACACGAGGATGAATATAAAACAGCTAATATTACACCAAAAACATATAGGGGATGACAGACTAATAATGAAAACCATAAGACAAAACATAGATAACTAAAAAATTTAGAAAACTGTACAACCTAAAGTATGGACCACATAGTAAGCACAAATGTTACCTTGTTTGAAAACTATAGTTTCGGAATCTGTACATCAGTTTCAGGAAATATGATATGAATAAGTTAAAAGATTATTGCTGTGGAAGGGAAAAGGTTTTATGGTGGATCTGGGGAAATACTGTATATTGTATATATGAATTTTGGTGATCTAAGACTCTTCTGAAGCTGACATTATGTTGGGATTCACTTTACGGGAAGTTTTGGATCACAGAGTGGTTCAACAATGGCAGCGGAGGAATACTGATATGGGATGTTATTGACAGGATATATATGGTTGACAGGGAGTTATACAGGGCATATGCCCAGGGTATATGGTAATATCTATATATACTCATAGTGGAAACAATTAAAAACAACAGCTGGGGGGGTACTGGGCTCCTGGCTGGGGGGTCACTGTTGTGGGCCCTGGGAGAGCAGCGGCAATCCTCCAGGTGCAACGGCAAGAACCAGGAAGGAAGGAGGGCCCAACAGTGGGCTCTTGATACTAATGGCTACACTTTTGAGCCTATGCACCTGCAATAAGAACAAGGCCTAGAGTAGCATTGTGCCTGGGGGTTTCCTCCTGACAGCCTTCATGTTACTCAAATGTGGCCACTCTCACAGCCAAACTCAGCGTGTAGATGTGATGCATTCCCCCCAGCGTGGGACACGACACCCGGGGATGAGCCTCCCTGGCACCGAGGGATCACTACCACATACTAGCTGAAGAAGCAACTAGAAAATGACCTTGAATTAAAGATTCAATGCGGAACAGCAGAATATACCTATCTACATATAATAATATGACTTCGGGAAGCGGTTTGACCTAATGTAAGGGGGAAATGGAAAAGAGAAATGAGATTATAAGGCTGTGAGTCTCTAAAAAAGAGTCTGGAGGTTGTCAGAAGGAATACCCCTATGTACAACTGAACAGAGTCTAAGAGACAGATAAGGTAGATACAACCCCAGGTATTGGTTCTTTTGAGGGATAAAGAGACCCACGGGTTCTATGGTCATGGCAGAAGGGGTTCACTGCCATGACAGATGGCCCTTCTTTGGAGCTGGTGTTTCTGCGTGATGGAAATGGACTCAGAGGGGATCTCTTTTCACAAGACTTGCATGCTACTTTATTGGAATTGTAGTTGGTGCTGGGTTTAAGATATATGTAGGGGATTTGAATCTCTGGACTGATAATATGACACCCAGGCCCAGAGCCTCAACAGACTTCAGCTCCTACACTTTGACTTATTGGACTTACTCCACTCAGCTACCATGGAGTTGAAGAAGGTCAACCACCACAACATGGAGCCTAGAGTGTCTACAACTAGAAGCGGGAAGAGTGCATCCAGTACCCATGTGGAATCTAAGCCCTCACTTGACATAGGTGTGCAATGGACACAACCAATCCAATGTCCACAGAGAAAATGTGGAATGGGTGTGGGAACGGTAGCCATGGGGGCTGCTGGGTGTGGGGAACGGGAGGAAGAGATGAGATGTGGAGGCGTTTTCGGGACGTGGAGTTGTCCTGGATAGTGCTTCACGGACAATTACGGGACACTGTAGATCCCCCCAGGGCCCACTGGATGGAACATGAGAGAGTCTGGGCTATGATGTGGACCATTGACTATGGGGTGCAGTGATGTTCAGAGATGAACTTACCGGGTGCAGTGGATGTATCACGATGATGGGAGAGAGTGTTGCTGTGGGGGGAGTAGGGGGCGGGGGCGGTGGGGTTGAATGGGACCTCATATATTTTTTTTAATGTAATTAAAAAATAATAATAATAAATAAATATTAAAAAAAATAAAATAAAATAAAATAAAAAATAAAAAAAAGATTAGGCAGACAAGGCTCAGTTCTCTCTCAAAAACAATGAAGTGCCAAAGCTGCCAAAAACAATGAAGTGCCAAAGGGACCTGCTTTCGGGGATGGTAGATCAGGACAGTGCTTTACAACTCCCAAGAGGGTGAGGGACAGAGAGATGAAGAACCCAAAACAACGAACTGTGAGTTACTAAACCTCCCAGTGGCTGGAAAGGGCTCCCCTTCCTCAACCCTCACATATTAAGTGGTGGTAAAACCTCTGGCTCATTGTAGCTGATTGAGAGGGGAGAAGACATCTTTTACCCTGTCAGCTCTTACAAGGGAAAAGGGAGGGAAAGTGGGGGGGTGGGGTCTTTTCTTCATTGAATTCAGCCATTAGAGTCCACTTTGAATCTTGGGTCCAGCCAGACCAAAACAAAGGAAAACCAAGAGGCACCTCCATGGAAAGATACACCAATAAGCACCATTTGCTGGCCAGTCTGGAAATTGCATGGACTTTTGCATGCATGAATTGAGAGTCTCTGGGACAATTCTGATAACTTTGGGCAATTTTAAATAGTTAGGATAAGTTGAACCAAATATCAAAGAAGAGCTCTGGGAAAATAATAACTGTAAGCAAGAGAGAGAAATTAGCCATCACGGTAAATTCACGAACATATTCAGATGCCTAGACATCGGCAAAAAAAATACAAGCTATATTAGGAAACAGGAAGAAATGGCCCAGTCAAAGGAACAAACCAAATATCCTGAAGAAATACAGGATTTAAGACAATTAATCAATGATAATCACAAACTCTCCTAAATCAATTTAAAGAATTGAAAAAATTTATATGTCTAAAGAGATAAAGGATATTAAGAGGACCCTGGGAGAGCATGAAGAACAATTTGAAAGTCTGCAAAGGAAAATAATAGACCTTATGGGAATGAAAGACATGATGGATGAGATTAAAAATACACTAGAGGTACATAAGAGGAGATGTGAATTGCTGAAAGACAGAATTAGTGATTTTGAAGACCAAACATCTGAACTGGAAAAGAGAGAAGACCAGAAAGAGAATGGAAAAAATGGAACAGGGTCAGGGAATTAAATGACAGTGCAAAAAGCAAAACACAGGCATTACTGGTGTCAAAGAAGGAGAAGAAACAGGAAAAGGAGCAGAAAGAATATTTGAGGAAATAATGACTGAAAATGTCTCTACCCTTATGAAAGTTGTAAATATCAATATCGAAGAAGGACAACGCATCCCGACCAGAATAAATCCAAGACACCTACTATTCAGAATGACAAATATCAGAGATAAAGAGAAGATTCTGAAAGCAGCAAGAGAAAAGCAAAGCATCACATACAAGGGAAACTTGGTAAGATTACATGCCAACCTTTCATCAGAAACCACAGAGGAAAGAAGAAAGTGGTATGATATATTTAAGGTACTGCAAGAGAAAACCTGCCAGCTAAGAATTCTGTATCCAGAAAAGCTGTCCTTCAAAAATGAAGAAGAGGCGGCGGACTTGGCCCAGTGGTTAGGGCATCCGTCTTACTACATGGGAGGTCCGCGGTTCAAACTCTGGGCCTCCTTGACCTGTGTGGAGCTGGCCCATGCGCAGTGCTGATGCAAGCAAGGAGTGCCGTGCCACGCAGGGGTGTCCCCCGCGTAGGGGACCCCCATGTGCAAGGAATGTGCCCTGTAAGGAGAGCCACCCAGTGTGAAAGAAAGTGCAGCCTGCCCAGGAATGACACAACACGATGATGCAACAAAAGAAACACAGATTCCCATGCCGCTGACAACAACAGAAGTGGACAAAGAAGACACAGCAAACAGACACAGAGAACAGACAACCGGAGTGTGGGGGGGAGGGGAGAAAAATAAATAAATAAATCTTAAAAAAAAAATGGAGAGTTTAAAGTCTTCACAGACAAACAAAAACTCAGAATATGTTACCAAAAGACCAGAATCACAAGAGATAAGGGGAGTGCTGCAATCTGAAAGGAAAAAACAAGGGTGAAAGACTTGGAGAAGAGTATAGAAATGAAGATTATTAGAAAGGGTAGATTAAAGGGTAAAAAGATAGACAATAATTTGATTCAACAACAGAAATCCAAAGTCAAAATGGATGAAGTAAGTAATGCCTTTACAGGAATAACATTGAATGTTATTGGCTTGAACTTTCCAATCAAAAGACACAGACTGATAGAATGGATTAAAAAATACAAGCCATCTATATGTTGCCTATAAGAATCTCACCTCATATGTAAGGACACAGTAAAGTTGAAAATGAAAGGTTGGAAAAAGATATTTCCCATATATAATAACCAAAAAGAGCTGGAATAGAGATACTAATATCAGACAAAATAGATTTTAAATGCAAGACTGTTATAAGGCATGAAGAAGATCGTTCTATATTAATAAAAGGGCAATTCAGCAAGAATAAATAACTATACCAAATATTTATGCACCTAACCTCCGAGCCCCAAGATACATGAGGCACACATTAGCAAGCTGAAGGAAGAAATAGATGTCTCTACAATAATAGTTGGTCATTTCAACACACCACTCTCAGTACTGGATAGAACATCTGAACAGAGGATAAATAGAGAGTTTAAATATGGTAAATAAACTAGAGCTAACAGGTACCTATAGAGCACTGTACCCCAGAACAGCAGGATATACATTTATTCTTTTCAAGTGCCCATGTATCCTTCTCCAAGATAGACCATATGTTGTGTCACAAGACAAGCCCCCATAAATTTTAAAAGATAGACAGTAGCACAGAGAGATGACAGCTTGAACCATGGGTACAGGGCAAGAGAAAACTAGTTGCTCCAAATAAAAGTATAAGTCTGTCCCCATGTGAGTTTGAGGTTCATTTTATAGAGACTAAAAGGTCTGGGAACACCCAAATGGAGGAAGAATTTAAAAAACAACAACAACAAGATGATCCCAAGATTATGCCTGACAAAACAAATACAAATGCTTCAAGGGACAATCCCTCAACCAAGACCACTCAAGTTTCCCTTAAGTCAAACGATATCCAAAGGGATAATGACTACAAAATTTCCAAAACTCATTAAGACAGTAATCTTTTGATTCAGGGAAGCAAAATGTATAAGTAAAATTAAATCTACACCCAAACATATCAAAGTAAAACTACCTAACACCAAACACAAAGAGAAGATTAAAAGCAACCAGAGAAAAGAAACAGATTCACTGGAAAAGAATAAGGATTAGGATGAAAAGAGACTCCATAAGGGATCAAACAATATTATTTCAACAACCATAGCTGGAAAGTGCTGAAAGAAAATAACATTCAACTTAGAATTTTGCACCCAGTTAATTTGCCATTCAAAGATGACATAAAAACAACTTCAGACAAAACAGAATTTAACACTAATAAAATCCACCTGAAATAGTGGTGTGCTTGAACTCACTCATAAGAGCCAAATGTTAAATTTTCAGGAATTGACAACATGTTGGGAAGATGAAAGCAGCCATGGTGGATGTGGTGGTTTGGACCTATGTACCTCAGGAAAACCTATTCTTAGACTTGATCCATTCCTGTGGGTGTGAAGTCTTGTAAATGGGACCTTTTGATGAGGTTACTTCGGTTAAAAGTGGCCCACCTGAGTTGGGATGGGTCTTTTTTTAACGCTTTTTTTTTTAAGATTTATTTTATTTTTATTTATTTCTCTCCCCTTCCCCTGCCCCCACCCCACCATTGTCTGCTCTCTGCGTCTATTCACTGTGTGTTCTTCTGTGTCCACTTGCATTCTTGGCGGCACAAGGAATCTGTGTCTCTTTTTTGTTGTATCATCTTGCTACATCAGCTCTCCATGTGTGGGGCATCACTCCTGGGTGGGCTGTGCTTTTCGTGCGGTGCAGCTGTCCTTGAGGGGCACACTCCTTGCATGCAGGGCTCCCCTATGTGGGGGACACCCCTGAATGACATGGCACTCCTTGCATATGGCAGCACTGCACATGGGCCAGCTCACTACATGAGCCAGGGGGCCCTGGGTTTGAACCCTGGACCTCCTATATGGTAGGAAGATGCTCTATCAGTTGAGCCACATCTGCTTCCCAAGGTTGGTCTTAGTCCTATTACTGATGGCCTTACAGGGAGCCACAGCTAGAAACCCAAAGAAGGAGCAGAAGCTGAAAGTCAACAGAGCCCAGAAGAGTATGGAGGCCAGAATGTGCATTTCCAAATGACAAAAAAGCCAAGACCAAGGATCATTGGCGGTCAGCCCCAAAACACCAGTTTTTTGGGGAAAAGCATTACTTTGATGATGCCTTGACTTGGACTTTGCCTAGCCTCAAAACCATGAGCCAACAAATTCCCATTGTTTAAGCCAACCCATTGCATGGTTTTTGCTTTAGCAATGAGGAAACTAAAACAGCGAGGATATTTATACCATGGAAATCAGCAAACACTTAAAAACAAGCTTTTTAACCTCTGGAGAGTCAGTTGTTAAACATTTACTAGCACACCACTGACTTGAAGGAACTTCTAAAATACGTACTTCAAGAAAAAAGAAAATGAATCTAGAAGAATTGATATGAATGAAAAAAATGTGAGTGAATGTGGTAAATGTTGTTAATTCTAAACAAGCATTGATTTTATAAAACAATAATGATGATGACTAATTTAGGGGGATTAGGGAGTATGGTCAGAATGCTCAGGGTGACTGCCTTATGCTGTGATAACAACCCCAAAATCTCTATGGCTTAAAATGACAAAGTGTTTATTTCCACCTGACTAAATGTCCTTCAGGAATCAACTGGGGGTCTCTGTCCATTGAAGCCCCTCAAGGACCCAGTCCAGTTAGAAGCATCATCTTGAAACCTGCCTCAACAATCACCACTTCACATGCTAAACTGCAGGCTGCCTCTTTATGCTCTCTGTCAGAAATGGTATGACTTCTGCTCACACTTCACTGGCCAAAGCAAGCCACATGGCCATACCAAAGTTTAAAAGGAACAGGAATGCACAATCCTACCATGTCTCTTATGGCAAGAGAAGGAATAAAAATAAAAATATGTAAGTCAGCAGGCAGGTGGTTGGTATTAAAATGTGCCGGAACAGGAATGCACAATCCTACCATGTCTCTTATGGCAAGAGAAGGAATAAAAATAAAAATATGTAAGTCAGCAGGCAGGTGGTTGGTATTAAAATGTACCAAGTTCCTTTTGGGCTTTCTTTTTGAAGTAAAAAGAAAATTAAAAAGTTAACTTTAGACTTTCATTTAGTATGCATGCTAAAATGTTAAGGGTAATAGCTAAAATGACAGAGAATGGAATTGTAACATTCAGATTTGTAGGGAAGGAGAACAAACAAAATAAAGCAGTCAACAAAGAGGAAATAGGCTTAGAAAAGACAGAGTAAGTAGAAAGCACAAAACAAGATGGTAGAAATAAATCCAAACATGTCAATAATTAAAATAGATAATATGGAATAAGCTTATTAGCCAAAAAGAAATCTTCTGTTTGCCTTTTTTTAATGCTGCTATAATCTGTTTACAAGGAATCTAAAACTTAAGGACACAGAAAAGTTTAAAGTAAAAGGAAGGATTCGGAGAATAGGCATAGAACTACCTGGAAATAAAGGTATAATTTCAGGCAAGTCACTTAACCCCTGAAGAGCAGCAATTTTCTCAACTGTAAAAGAGCTAACAGGGCAACAGATGTAGCTCAAGTGCTTGAGTGCCTGCTTCCCATACAAGGTTCTAGGTTTGATCCCCAGTACCTCCTAAAAACAAAATAAAACAAACAAACAAAAAAATCCAACTGTCATTGGGTAGTAGATATAGCTCAGTGACTGAGCACCTACTTCCCATGTACAAGGTCCTGGGTTCAATCCCCAGTACACCCTAAAAAATAAAAAAAAAAGGAGCTAACAACTACACTTCACAGAGTTGTTAGGATTAGATGAGCCGTGTACAAAATGCTTCATACAGGGTCTAATTCATAACAGCAGCTTGACAAATGATAGCTAGCATATTATAATTAACTCTAATATGGTGGGGTAGAGTGTTAGCAAACATGGCTACAATCATTCATCCCCTGCCTATCCACATGCCCCTTTGCAATGTGACTTAGACACTCCTTCTGCAGGAGTCAATCTATTTCTCCATCCCGGGTGTGGGCTGGCTTTGGGCTGGCTTTGACTAAAAGCCACAGAGGTGGCTTTTATTACTCACAGAGGTGGTGTCTGTGAATTATAAGTCTACATTAAGAGGCCTTGCCACTTCACTTTTAATCTCTTGAGACTTCCACTTCTAGCCAAAATGGAGCAACAGAAATGGATATCTCATTCTGGATACAACAATTAAAAGACTGAACAACATATATGAAACAACAGTTTTCAAAAATTATGATCCCTGAGAGGAGGGAAACAAGTGAGGGTGGCCCCCAACCTGCCACAGTTTCCAGACTGAAGCACAGGGAGAAAAATGGCAGGCATAGCGCTGTGATCTCCTGATTGGAGGAGAAAAAGCTAGGCTTCTGGAGAGGCCAAGTCAGCTAGAGTTCACAGGGAAGAGAGCTGCAGAGTTCCCTGAAGTATTCAGCTGTGTGCTGATCACATATCTGTGAGGAAATCACCTGAGGCCAGGGAAAGAACAACTTGAAAGGATAGGAAAAACAGGAAAACAATGTTCAGTCCTCATGCTTTTTGCCCTCTCTGAATGCAGTACCATAATGTGAAGAAGCCCAAGTTGTCCTCCTTGTGGATGAGAGACTATGAGGAGAGATGTCCAGCCAAAAGCCAGCATCAACCACCAGATATGTGACAGAGGTCATCTGAAACCTACCAGCCCCTGTTAAATCACCAGATGAAGGCAGCCCCATGAATAACCCCAGGAGAGATCAGCAGAACCACCTGGCTGAGCCCAGCCAAAACTAATGACCCTCAGAATCATGAGCACTTAAAATACTTATCTTAAGTCAACAAATTTTGGGCTGATTTATTACACAACAATAGATAACTGATACACAAGATAACTTCAACATAGATTTGTAATAAATGTTCAGTAAACGGTCCATCTCTGCCGCCCTAAGCCTAAACCAATACCTAAGGCAGTCAGCCACAACTGCAGCAAGAGTCACAACCTTTCACTTGCAGAAAGTTAAAACCATTGTGAAAAACATGTTTCAAAGCAGAGAATCCTAATATAAGTACTTCCAAATGCAACCTCCACTGTGAAGTGCTCCCAAAATTCTGCTGATGGAAATACCTACCTTCTTCCTCTGGTTTCTATGGAACATTGAGGATAGCCCCACTTTGGCACGCATGGCAGTGTATCCTGACCACCTGTGTGCCTCCTGTCTTCAGTAGCAACAGCTCCTCCCAGGGCCAGCTAAGCCATTCCCCCCCTACATGTGGTGAATCGCTCGCCAGAGTTCCTGTCCCTGAACAATAACGACACTGCAGTATGCTAGGCTATTTTAATCTTACAGAAAGAGGTCAGAAACCAGAAACAGGATCAAAGGATGACTAAAGAAACAGCTAAGTGGTAGTGGTGGGAGAGCAAACAGGCTTTAAATTCCTAAGGATCCCCCTCCCTACCTCTCTGATGACTCAGTCTGCCCTAGTGGGGAGAAATACCAAGCACAGTCTACTAAGAGCCAACAGTCCACGATACATAGCTGAAAATTCTGAGCCTTCATGTATCTCCTGAAGAGGGCCTGCTTCAAACCAGGCATCTATCTACTGCCCTTGGTCACAGAGAAAATTGGCAAGCCATAAAGCTTAAAATAAAAATCTCCCAGGGCCTCTGACTATCTCTGAGCCCTCCTTTCCCACCAGCCCCACCTCCACTCACTTGGCTCCAGTCACCAGCATTCTGACTGTTCTGTTAGCGTGCTTAGCGCAATCCTGCCTCGGGGCTGTTGCCTTTGCATTCCCTCTACCTGGAATGCTCTTCCCCTGGATGTGAGGGGGTCCCTCCTCACTTTATTTAGTTCTCTGCTCAAATGTCACCTGTTTAGAGAGGTATTCCTGGACCACTCCATCTAATCAGCTCTATCATTCTCTATTCCTTGCCAGCTTCTTTTCCTCATAGTTCATAGTATCTCCAGACACTGTATTCTCTATATCTACCTACCTACCTATCTACCTACCTATCTACCTACCTATCTAATTAAATGTGTTTGTCCAGCTCCCAACTAGAATGTGAGCTCCATGATAGGAGGGATTTGCCTATCTTTTTAAACACTTTACATTCAGTGCCTACAATAGTGCCAAACACCTAGTCAATAAGTATTCTTTCAATGAATTAATTAACCTAACTATAAAATGTCTTCTATGCATTGCAAATATATTACCAAAAATGTTCCATGTAGGCGGTTCTTGAAAATTATTTCCTTGTTAGACTGCAAGCTCTACAAAGACAGGTACTATATCTGTCTTGTTCACTTATGGACTACAAGCAATAATGGTAAATACATTTACAAAGTGTTTACACTGTGCTAAGCCCCATATGAAGCTCTTAACATGCCTTTTCTCATATCCTCTTTGCAATGTTATGAGGTTGATACGATTACCATCTCCTTTGCACAAAAAAAGGAAAGTGAGGCTCACAGAGAGGAAGTCACCTGCCCAAGGGTCAGCCAAATTTGAGTCTGACTCTGGTACCCAAGCTCTTAACTCCAATGTGATGCTACCACAGAGGAAACAGAATGAAGGAATGACTGGATTATGAACTAGAGATTTCCACTATGACTTGCTCTGGTCAGTCTCTTCCAAGGAACTCTGCCAGTCCATAACCAAGCTCTGTCTCACATGGCCTTGCCCCTCTCTCCCCCCACCCCCATTCCTGTGGCTATATGGACCAAGAGATGGGAACCTCACCCAAGGCCTGGCCAGGCCATAAGATGCCTCTCTTAGAAAATTATAACTGGAAAATTGAAGAGCTCAAGCCAAATAAGGAAGGAGGCAAAGTTGGAAAGAATTCCTCAGGAGGAGCTGGATCGTGCAAGCCAAAGCCTGGGAGAAGCCCAAGTTCTGAATAAGCAAAATGGACATGGAGGAGACTGTGGAAAGTGGAAAATGATAAGGGGGAAAGAGATAGAAAAAGCCACAGAAATGCCCTAAGAGAATAGCAGACATAGATACTACAGTGTTCCAGTTTCAGTTGCATGTAGATCCTTAGATGAACCCTGACTTTTTTAAGTAACTAGACTAGTCTGGGCCCACTCAACCAACCATATTGCAATAAACTGGTCACACTATAGGACATAAAATACAGGACAAGAAATGGTACTCTTGCCCAACAGGACCTTCTCTGGAGCTGTTTTTCAGAACCATCTTGATTTACTAACTAATTCTGGACGTGCAGGAGTATGAGTTGTGACAGTTTCAGATTTCAGATTTTCTCTCCCTCACCATCGCTAACCTTCTCAAAGCCATCAATTTCTGCTGCCCTTGGCCACACCATGTTTTTCAGAAAGGAGTTCCCTCAGCAGAGCTGAGGCCTTATAACTCATTTCTCTTTATACCACAGCCCTCTCCTTCCCAGGAGGCAGCAGGCTAGAGCTGTGTCAAATCATAATTAGGTGCATGTTCCATCACTCCTATACTCTTTTGCTCTCTGTGAACTCTCCTCACTCATGATGATTTCTTTTCTTAAGAGTCTTATGACCTCTTTCTGCAATATGGATTTCACTGGAAATTCCCAGTCCATTACATTGGGGCTACATAAGTCTGGATTCCACTTATGTTAAGGGTTCAAGTTTTTTCTCACTGATTTCCAGGATCCTTAGGAGGCCCAGGAACATACAAAGAGGGTACTGATGCTTAACTCCACTGCTGGCCCAGTTCTACTTGGTAGAGCCCAAATATCCCCCAAGAAGGCCACTGAAAGATAATGAACCCATATTTACGTATCACTACCAGAAGAACCCATTCATGCCTGCCATCCATACATACAACACATATCTCCCTCCTCCAGACTGAAGAGACTCACTGAAACCCTAATAAGAAGAACCCTAAATTAGTCCTTTCAGTTTGGATATGATGAACTGAGTAATCACAAGGCAAGCAGGAAGCTCAGGCTTAAGTAAGTCACGCAGGTGTCAGGAGGATTCCCTTATAGGATCCACTGCCCTCCAAAAAAGAACGTGGTTTAATTCACAAAACAGTAGCTGAAAGGTGATTTTAACAGTGTTATGCAGGAAACTAGGGCCAAACAAAGATGAAAAAAGTCTGGTCTCTAGCTTCAAAGCATTTATAAACCTACAGGAGAGATAGATCCACGTATCTTCTATATGACAAAGTAGGCATTTGTGCATGTTATACATGTGCAGAAATAAAGTGCTATGGTAAATAAGTCACAGGTGAAAAATCAGTGTGATGAGGGAGGGCTCCATGGAGAAGATGGAATGTTAGTTAGTCCTTGAAGGTCCTAGTCATGCTCAGCTTGAATGGTCCTCCTCAAGAAAGTTTCCATGAGCTAAAGGACTGGGTATGTTCCCAGAATGTAAAACCTCACAGCACCCTACTTTTTCTTCTACCTTCATAGTTACTCACTATCTTCCATGTTTATCTCACTAGATGCAAACACTATAAAATCAGGATCCTTGTCTGGCAGGTTCATTGTTGTGTCCTCAGTATCTACCAGAGAGTTTTGCATACCACAGGTGTTCAGAAAAGAAATATGTATACAAACTTTCAGGAAATATAGTAGAGTTTGGAGATCCAGGACTCAGTCCTTCTACCAAAACAACTATTAAACAGGCATGAGCTGAAGCTCATGAAAAGCTCTGAATTACCACCACCTGGTTACAAAATCAAGAAACAGACATCCCAGGAAGTAAATTCCATAGTTAACATTTAAAAATATTAAAATGTACATTGTGCAAAAAAACCTGCAAGACAAAGACACAGGAAATGATGGCCCACCCAATGGAGAGGATAAAAATACAAGAAACACCAACGAAGAAGATGGGAATGTAGACATACCAAACAAAGCCTATAAAAAATGATCTTAAAATGTTTAAAGAGATGAAGGAAAGTAATGAGAAAGAATTAAAGGATATGAGAAAAACAATGAATGAACAATATGAGAGTCTAACTAAAGAGATAGAAATTATAAAAAAGAACCAAACAGAACTACTGGAGTTGAAGACCACAATAACTAAATGAAAAATGTCCCGGAGGGTTTCAAGAGCAGTTTGGAGCTTGCAGAAGAAAGAATCAGCTAACTTGAAGAGAAGAAACTTAAAATAAGTCAGGCTGCAGAACAGAAAGAAATAGAAATAATAAAAGTGAAAACAGGGAAACGGACTTGGCCCAGCAGTTAGGGCGTCCGTCCACCACATGGGAGGTCCGCGGTTCAGAACCCGGGCCTCCTTGACCCGTGTGGAGCTGGCCCATGCACAGTGCTGATGCGCGCAAGGAGTGCCGTGCCACGCAGGGGTGTCCCCCGTGTAAGGGAGCCTCACGCGCAAGGAGTACGCCCCGTAAGGAGAGCCGCCCAGTGCGAAAGAAAGTGCAGCCTGCCCAGGAATGGCGCCGCCCACACTTCCCATGCCACTGACGACAACAGAAGCGGACAAAGAAACAAGACGCAGCAAATAGACACAGAGAACAGACAACCGGGGGAGGGGGGGAATTAAATAAATAAATAAATCTTTAAAAAAAAAAAGTGAAAACAGCCTAAGACAGGTATGGGATACCCTCAAGTGCACCAATACAGGCAATATGGAAGTCCAAGAAGAAGAAGAAAGACAGAAAGGGGGAGAAGGAATAACCAAGAATAACAGCAGAGAACTCACCAAATTTAGCAAAAGACATGAATATGCATATCCAAGAAGCCCAGAGAGCAATAACATGATAAACCTGAAGAAATGTATACCCATCATATATCGATTACACTAACAAATGCAAAGGACAAGGAGAGAGTTCTGAAAGCTACTAGGTAAAAGTAACTTGGTACATACAAAGGAGTCCCAATTAGATTGAGTAATGATATCTCATCAGAAACTATGGAGGCAGAAAACAGTGGGTTGAAATACTTAAAGTGCTGAAGGGAAACAACTGCCAGCCAAGAATTTTATATCTGACAAGACTCTTTTAAAAACGAGGGGCAAGTAAGACATTCTTAGATAAACAAAAGCTGAGGAAGTTCATCACCACTTGACCTGCCTGACAAGCAATGCTTAAGGGAGCTCTTCTGAGTGAAATGAAAGTACACTAGGCAGTGATTCAAAGCAGCATAAAGAAATAAAGACCTGCAGTAAAGTTAACTACTTGGGTAATTATAAATGCCAGTATAATTGTATTGTATAGTTTGGTATGTAAATCTACTTCTTAACTCCCACCAGATACTAAAATGCAAATGCCTAAAAAGAAATGAAATATCTAGGTTTATGGATATACAGTGTGCAAAAATATGAGTGGTAACATATTAAAAAATGGTGGAGGAACAGAGCGGTACAGGAAAAGAATATGTGCATGTTATTGAAGTTAAGTTGATATCAAACCGAATATGTCTGTTATACATTTAGGATGTTTTATTTAAACCCCATGAAGGAATATATATTAAAAAATACATATCCATATAGAAATGTACTCATTATGATATAACACACAAAAAAAGCAACATAATATAAAAGAAAGCTTTAACAAAAGTGAGGGGTAAAAAAGGTCTAAGACTTACAATGACTAAATATAAATAGCAAATTGGCAGAAGAAAGTCCTACATTATCAGTAGTAATTTTAAATATAAATGAATTAAATTCTCGAGTGAAAAAGCAGAGATTGGCAGAATGGATTAAAAAAGCATGACCCAACTATACGATATCTGCAAGAAACTCACCTTAAATTCAAAGACACAAGTAGGTTGAGAGTGAAAGAATGGAAAAATATATACCATGCAAGTAGTAACCAAAAGAGAGCTGAGGTGGCCAAACTAATATTGGATAACATTATAATATTGGTTAATATTATAAGTGTTTTTGAAATTAAGTCAAAAACACTTATAAGGGACAAAGATGGTCATTATTTACTGATAAAAGGGACAATTCAATAGAAAGATGTAACGATCATAGATAGGTATATACCCAACAGCAGAGCCCTAAAATATACAAAAAAAAATACTGACAGATTTGAAGGGAGAAATGTGATGGTTCTACATTAATGGTAGGAGACTTTAACATACTACTCTCAATAATGGGTAGAATATCTAGTCAGGAAATCAGTAAGGAAGCAGAAGACTTGAATGATACATTAAACCAACTAGAGCTTACAGACAAATATAGAACACATCACCCAACAAAAACAGAATATGCATTCTTCTCAAGGGCACATGGATCATTCTCCAGGATGAACCACATGTTAGGTCACATAATAAGTCCCAATAAATTAAAAAATACTGAAATCATACAATGTGTATTCTCTGACCACAATGAAATGAAGCTATAAATCACTAATAGAGGGAGAAATGGAATATTCACAAATATATGGGAGCTAAACAACTTACCTTTAAACAGCCAATGGGTTAAAAAAGAAATCAGAAGCAAAATTAGGAAATATCTTGAGGTGAATGAAAAGGAAAATACAATATGCCAAAACTTACGGGTTATAGCAAAAGAAGTGCTGAGAGGGAAATTTATAGCTCTAAATGCTTACATTAGAAAAGAAGAAGACTTCAAATAAAAAACCTAACCAGAAGAACTAGGAAAAAAAGAGCAAACTACCCCAAAGCTAGCAGGGGAAAGAAAATTTTAAAAGATTAAAGTGGAGATAAATGAAATAGAAAACAAAATAAACAGAGAGAATCAATAAAACCAAAAATTGGTTCTTTGAAAAGATCAATAAAATTCACAAACCTTTAGTTAGACTGACAAAGAAAAAGAGGATACAAATCATGAAAACCAGAAATGAAGAGGGGAACATGATTACTGACCCCCCCTGAAATAAAAAGGACTATAAGAGCATACTATGAACAACTGTATGCCAATAAATTAGATAACCTAGATAAAATGAACCATTTTTTTAGAAACACAGAAGATACCTACATTGACTCAAGAAGAAATAGAAGGGAAGGAGGTTTGGCCCAATGGGTAGGGCATCTGCCTACCACATGGAAGGTCCAAGGTTCAAACCCAGGGCCTTCTAATCTGCATGATGAGCTGGCTCACACACAGTGCTGATGCACGCAAGGAGTGCCTGCCATGCAGGGGTGTCCCCCGCATAGGGGAGCCCCATGCGCAAGGAGTGTGCCACGTAAGGAGAGCTGCCCAGAGCTAAAAAAGTGCAGCCTGCCCAGGAATGGCACCACACACGTGGAGAGCTGACCCAGCAAGATGATGCAACAAGAGGAGACACAGATTCCGGGTGCCTCTGACAAGAATACAAGTGGACACAGAAGAACACACAGCAAATAGACACAAAGAGCAGACAACTGGGGGGGGGGGGGATTAAATAATTAATTAAAAATAAGAAGAAATAGAAGATCTCAACAAACCAATTAGCAGTAAAGAGATTGATTCAGTAACAAAAAATTAAAATTAAAAAAAAACTCCCAACAAAGAATAGACCAGGACCATATGGCTTCACAGGGGAATTCTACCAAACATTCCAAGACAACAACAATTCTACTCAAACCCCTCCAAAATTTTTAAGAGGAAAGAACACTTCCTAACTCATTCTATGAGGCAGACATCTCCCTCATACCAAATCCAGATAAAGACACTACAGGAAAAAAAACTAACAGACCAATACCTCTTGTGAATATATGTACAAAAATCCTCAACAAAATACTAGCAATCTGAATCCAACAGCATATTTTAAAAATTATACACCATGATCAAGAGGGATTTATCCCTGTTATGCAAGTATGGTTCAAAATTTTAAAAATCAATTAGTATAATCACCACATTAACAAAATGAAAGAAAAAAAATCCACATGATCATCTCAATTGATGTAGATGAGGCACTTGACAAAATACAGCACACTTTCTTGATTTAAAAAAAAAAAAAAAACCACTTAGAAAACTAGGAATAGAAGGAAACTTCCTGAACTTGATAAAGGACATGTATGAAAAGTCACAGCTAACATCCTAGTTAATAGTGAAAGACTAAAAGCTTTCCCTCTAAGATCACAAACAAGACAAGGATGTACACTGTCACCACTGTTATTCAACACTGTACTAGAAGTTCTTGCCAGAACAATTAGACAAGAAAGAAAAGTAAAAGGCATTCAGATTAGAAAGGAAGAAGTAAAACTTTCCTTATTTTCAGATGACATGATCCTATATACAGAAAACCCTGAAAATCCACAGCAAAGCTCCTAGAGCTAATACATGTATTCAACAATTGTTGCTCTTGTACTTTGTATTCATAGTATAAGCACAATACCTGAAAATCAGTAGTATTTCTATACACAAGAAATGAACAATAGGAAGAAGAAATCAAGAAAAACTCCAGGGAGGCGGACTTGGCCCAGTGGTTAGGGCATCCACCTACCACATGGGAGGCCTGCAGTTCAAACCCCAGGCCTCCTTGACCCATGTGGAGCTGGCCCACATGCAGTGCTGATGCACGCAAGGAGTGCCGTGCCATGCAAGGGTATCCCCACATAGGGGAGCCCCATGTGCAAGGAGTGCTCCCGGTAAGGAGAGCCACCCAGCGTGAAAGAAAGTTCAGCCTGGCCAGGAATGGCACCACACACACAGAGAGCTGACACAACAAGATGACACAACAAAAAGAAACACAGATTCCCGTGCTGCTGACAACAACAGAAGCGGACAAAGAAGAACACGCAGTAAATAGACACAGAGAGCAGACAACTGGGGGCGGGTAAAGGGGGTAAGGGGAGAGAAATAAATAAATAAATCTTTTAAAAAAGAGAAGAAAACTCCATTTACAATAGCAACTAAAAGAATCAAATATCTAGGAATTAATCTAAGTCTGTCAAGGACTTATACACAGACAACTAAAAAAAAATTTTAAACTGCTAAAAAATATGAAATAAGACCAAATAAACAGGATATTCCATTTTCATGATTGGAAGACTAAATATTGTTAAAATGTCAATACTACCCAAAAACAATTTATAGATACAATGCAACCCCAAAGAAAACTACAACAACCTTCTTTGCAGAACTGGAAAAGTCTATCATCAAATTTATATGGAAGGGTAAAGGGCCCCAAATAGCAAAAATCATAAAGAAGAAGGAAGTTGGAAAACTCACACTTCCCAATCTTAAAAGTTATTACAAAGCAACAGTAATCAAAACAGTGTGGTACTGGCACAAAAAGAAAAATATAGACCACTGGAATCTAATTGAGAGCACAGAAATAAATTAATCTTCAAATTTATGGCCAACTGATTTTTGACAAGGTGGCAAAAGCCACTCCATTGGGAAAACAGTCTCTTTAACAAATTGTGTTGGGAAAACTGGATCTCCATTTGCAAAAAAGGAAAAGCCTCTACCTCAAACCACACACAAAAATCAACTCAAAATAGATAAAAGACTTGAATATAAGAGCTAGAACTACCAACTCCTACAACAAAACATAGGGAAGCATCTGCAATACTTTTTGTTAGGCAATGGTTTCTTAGACTTTATACTCAAAGCACAAGTAACAAAAGAAAAAATAGATAAATGGGACCTCTTCAAAACAAAAAACTTTTGTGCCTCAGAGGACTTTATCATGAAAATGAAAAGGCAACCTACACAATGGGAGAAAGTATTTGGAAACCACATAACCAATAAAGGTTTACTATACAGAATACATAAAGAAATCCTTCAATGTAACAAAAGAAAGATAAACAACCCAATTTCAAAACGGGTGAAAGACTTGAATAGGCATCTCTCCAAAGAAGATATACCAATGGCCAGAAAGCACATGAAAAGATGTTCAGGGAAGTGAACTTGGCCCAATGGATAGGGCATCTGCCTACCACATGGGAGGTACATGTTTCAAACCCCCAGCCACCTTGACCCGTGTGGAGCTGGCCCATGCACAGTGCTGATGCACGCAGGGAGTGCTGTGCCATGCAGGGGTGTACCCCGTGTAGGGGACTCCCACACACAAGGAGTGCACCCCGTAAGGAGAGCCGCCCAGCATGAAAGAAAGTGCAGCCTGCCCAGGAATGGCGCTGCACACATGGAGAGCTGACACAGCAAGATGATGCAACAAAAAGAAACACAGATTCCCAGTGCTACTGATAAGGATAGAAGCGGTCACAGAAGAACACACAGCGAATAGACACAGAGAGCAGACAACTGGGGGGAGGGGGGAAGGGGAGAGAAATAAATAAAAAATAAATCTTTAAAAAAAAAAAGATGTTCAACATCATCAGCTATCATGTGATACCATTTCATACCCATTAAAATGGCTACTATTTAAAAAACAAACAAATTGAAAGTAACAAGTGTTGGAGAGGATGTGAAGAAAAAGGAACACTCATCCATTGCTGGTGGTAATGTAAAATGTTGCAGCCACTATGGAATACAGTTTGGCACTTCCTTAGAAAGCTAAATATAGAACTATCATATGATCTGGCAATCCCACTATTAAGTATGTACACAAAAGAACTGAAAGCAGAGATTTGAACAGATATTTTCACACCAATGTTCATAGTGACATTATTCACAATTGCCAAAAAAGAAGCAAAAGGGCAAATATTGTATGAACTCACTGATTTGAAACAACTAGAATATGTAAACTCACAGTCAGAATCTAGAATATAGGTTACCGGGGTACAGAATGGGGATAGGGAATGGGAAGTTAAGACTTAAAATGCACAGGGTTTCTATTTGGAATGATGGAATTGTTTTGGTAATGGATGGTGGTGATGGTAGCACATTGTGAATGCAATTAACAGCACTGATATATATATTTGAATATGATTAAAGGGGTAAAAGTTAGGTTATATATATACAACAGAGTGAAAAATTTTTTACATCCATGTGTAGATCTATACTACACAGCGAGCCCTAGGTTAAAACATGTACTTTAATTAACAGTACAATTATAGAGATGTGCTGTTATTAATTGTAGCAAATGTTCCACACCAATGCAGGGTGTTGGTGGTGGGGTGGTGTATGGGAATCCTGTATTTTATGTATGATTGTTCTATAAACCACAACTTCTCTAATAAAGAAAAAATAAATATGTATGAGTGTGCATGTATGTGTATGTGTGTGCAACTATGTGTGCATAAACACTGAGTTGGAAATGAGCTGAATACCCTATTTTCAGACTACTCTGTGCAAAGGCACAGAAGTGAGAAGGGGAACAAAGAAGAATTGGCAAGTGGGTAAATAATAGCATCTGCTAACATTTGCTGAACCTTTACAACGAACTGGGCACTGGGCTGAGTCCCATACATGGATTATCTTCTTGAACATCCCCACAACCACTCTAAGAGGGAGGTAATATTATTATTCCTAAGATCACTCACTGTGAAGATTAAGGCCCAGACTGGAACCCAGGGAGTCCTCTCAGAAGCTGAACTCTTCATCACCACCTGACACTGAATTTGGAAACGCACAAGAGTACTTTGCAAGAAGAAAGAAAGAAGTTATATCCAGAGTTTGGAAAATTACAGCAGCATCTCCTCTGAGAGCTTCTTTACTGAAGGATACAGCCCCAGTTACTAGTGTCCAGAAAGTAATTCAAGTGAAACAGGTGGAAGAGCAATGCAAGGGACAAGCCATGGACACTGAAATACAGAGTCACCTATTTCTTCACACTGGGCCTCAACCTCCACCTCCAGTCACCTTTTCTTTATTTTCCAATAAAAGGACACTGAAGGACCCTGAAAATAATTAAAAGCAAAAATTTTTTCCAAATTACAACATGTGGAGAGGACAGCTGATGTTTAAAAGATGTGTTATAAATTCTGCTTGCAAGTTAAGAATTTCCTTTTTTTATTTACTCTTTTAACCTGACTTCATTTAGAATGTAAATCAGAAACAAATTCAGTTACACAAAATGTTCAATAAATAAAAATCATTCATTATGATGGTACTTTTTTTAACAGTTTAAAGGACCTTCCAAAACAATGACTGTTTAAATAATTGTCTAATGTGTAAAGGCAATTACTTCTGTGATTTTCTAGCCTTGGGTGGATTTTTTTCAAGATCCATCATATTCTAATGTAGACACAACTTGCAGTTTTGTTTTCTAAAACATCGTCCATTTTGTTACCTATCTTCTCCCAAATGACCCAGGGCTTGCTCTTTTCATCCACAACTTTTACTTTTGAACCACATGGTAGTATTAGGAAGATCTGGTCATAATCACAAAGCAGATGTACTTCTGTTGACAGATAATAGCTATTCTAAATAAATTATTTCAATGGTTATTGATCTCCTGGACTTTCTTCCTATGGTCAATCTATAGGCTGATGGAACAGAACATGAAAAATATCACTATTTTGTTAATTGCTTGAGAAATAATTTCAGGCAAATTTTTATTAGATGCTAATTACAGTCCTTCCTAGTTTTCCAAGGTTTTCACAACTATTTCCTCACTCCACGCCAACCTATGGGATAGGCAGAAAAGAGAGCACTGTCCCATTTTATAGATAAAAACTATGGCTCTGGGAGGATGCTAAACAAGAATAGGGCCAGATTTTAATTCCAGCTAGTCAGACTTTCACTAAACCATCTTCTCTATTACTTTATAGATTAGGAAGTGTTCACTATATTAAATTTACTGGATGGATTGCAACTTAATTACAGTCTCCAACTTATGCCACTTATTGAGTCCTTACCCTGGGCTGGACACTGTGAAAAGCCCTTCATGTGCAATATCTTATCTCATTTGATGCTCATCTCACTCTCTATGAGGGAGGTACTGTTTGGCCATTTTCCTGTAAGGGACTAAGAATTGTAGAGGCCAAGTAACTGGCCAAGGTCTTGCACTGAGCAAGTATGATCCAGAGGTGAACCCTTAACGACTTGCCACTTGTGGTTCATTCACTCCATTCATATCAGGAATGATATTTCAACAAATTGACAGTTCTTGAGCCCAGAAGCTTCTGGACCTAAGTTTCCAACCACCCACAAGGTTCTGAAGCTTGTATATGCTAGGATGCTTAAAAACATTTTAATCAGTATTTTATCTAATGGGCAGAAATGCAAGAGGGTACAAGAGAACTAAGCACCTAAAAATGGGAGGTGGTAGCTAGTGGGTGCCTGTGCAATCAACTCTACTCTAGTAGCCCCACTGCTTCCCACAGAGCAGCCAGAGTTTCGTGGGCTTGTGGCTTTGCAGTGTTCACTGACATTTGGTCCACTGCCTCCCCACTCTCCTGCCATCACCAAGACTTGGCTTCTGGACTCCAAAAGCCGTGAGGATGGAGAAGATGCCTCACCATTAGCTCTTCTGGGCCGGGCACACCATTCCCAGCCACTGTAACCCAAAGCCCAGATTGTTCAAGGCCTGATTCATTCTGAATGCTCACTGGTAAACTTACTACCATATGCCTCCACCTTGAGCTGTCAAGGTTCAGGAAACAGGCAGGAAGGATGGGTATCTAACAGCCACATAAAAAGAATTCTCCTGACATAGACGCTGGGGTGAATTCTAGGAGAAAGGCTTCCTATATTACATGCACACATGCATATGCACACACACAAATGCACACACATGTAAATGCAGAGTTGCTTTTGCTCTGGGAGCAAAGGTGCTTAAGGCGACATTGGGATTACTGAGAAAGCACTCAGTTCATATAACCTCTGAGATAAAGATAATAATCATAACAAAAATAATAGTACCTACCAATTATTGAGCACCTGCTGATCTGACACTGTAGTAGACAATTCAATCACTGTGTTTACTCCTATGATTTGTACCCTAGAATTGGCAGGATTTACCATTGAGGAAATTGAAGCTCGGAGAGATGAAATAAAGTGTCCAACAGAACCTAGCAGGGCCGAGATTTCCACACAGGTCCACTGATTTGAAAGCCAGTGTTCTTTCCCACTTCATCTCTGATTTCACACCAGGAAGAATTTCCATCATATATGTGAGTGCGTCATAACAGAGTGCCCCAGATGCAAATCCTTTTGTGGTCCACTGTTTTTACATGGTAACATACTACAGCCACTTGGGGGTGCTCAATAAATACTGTTGAATGAGTACATCTGTTTAGGTTCTTCAAGTGCATTTTCAGTTTCTTGAGGGATGTAACTTCCACTTCAGGGTCCTTCTAAGAGACTTTCCTACTTTTGATGCATCATCTATGGTAACACTAATAGGAAACGCTGTATCCCTTTGATTCCAAAATTTCATTCCTAGGGATCAGACCCAGGGAGATGATCTAAGAGGCTCTGTAGTGAATTGAAATAACACAGGGTGATGCCTCAGCAGCTCTAAGGCTGGAAATAACGTAAGGGGCTTTGCACCTGTCACAGCCTTAGCCTAAAAGTCACTATCATTAGGCCCCCAGTGACCACCCTAATACCTGCTTATATAAGATACTGAGCTTCTCCCTCTCCTCCCTGCATCCTTCCTAGGTTCGTGTCTGAAAGTCAAATACAAACTCCCCAGTCCCCGCTCTTTTTGACCAACTGCTCCAGTCCCTCCCCTGTAACACTATAAAGGCACAGTGCCCAGGTCCACTGTGAACAGCGTGCTCCCCACACTTGTTTTCCCACGGGACCCTGCAAGGCATGCTGTGCTATTCCTCTGTTCTGGGACATATGAGGACCAACACACCTTTCTTTCACAATCTAGTGCCACCTTTCCTTTAAGTAGCCACCTATCTAAAGAACCTTCCAATACACATTTTTTTTTTAGTTTTTCTTAAAATCTTTTTGTTTAAACAAATCATTTTACTGATACATATTAATAAAGCATACAATTCATCCAAAGTGTACAATCAAAGGTATTTGGTATAATACACAGTTGGGCATTCATCACTTCAATCATTATTAAAGCATTTTCATTATTTCAACCATAATAATAAACAAAAAACAGACAAATGAACAAGAAAATTCCTCACCTCTCAATCTCTTTCTGTTTTCCTTTCTTTACATCACTGTTATTTCTGGCTATTCTTGCACAATTATTTATTTGTTTATTAAGCAGTTTTATTGAGATATACACACATACCATATGATGTATCCAAAGTGTATAATCAATGACTTTTAGCATAATCACAATGTTGTACAGTAATCATCTCAAAAATTTTAGAACAATCTCATTACTCCAAAAAGTAAGACTCAACACCCCTTAGCATTCCCTCCCTGGCCCTATATAACCACTAATCTAATTTCATCTTTATAAATTGATTTATATTTACATTTTATATAAATGGAACATACTGTATGATTCTAATACATTGAAAGACAGAGATAGAGAAAGAAATGGGGGGAGGGGAAAGCTCTTTTATTTGAAGAGAGAAGGAGGAGGGAGAGAAGAAGAAAAGAAAGGAGGGGAAGGAAAGGGAAAATCAATGTGGACACTGTTTTCCATTTACTAAGATGAGAATATGGCATTTCTGAACCAGGAAATGAGTCCTTTAGAAAAATTCATGCGTTTGATTCTCACTTAAAATTTTAAGTTGTCAAGTTCATGCTGCCAGAGCTTTTTCCCATATCCAAGATATAGTTATACTTGGTTCATCACACAGAAGTCCCTCACAGACAGGACAAAACCAGTTAACTGGACACTTGGGCTAATTCTCAGGATATCAGCCATTGTAGAGGAGATGATCTCCTCCTCTACAGCTGGTAAGAAATTAAACTGCAAGAAACTCTAAAGGCAATATGGTTGGGATCAAGAGCCTTCCCTTGGATCTAAGAGGTCCAGTCCTACAAATGGAACCCAGAGAAAACATCTGAAAGGTGGACAGGAATTCAGGTGCTGGCTCATCCTTTACATTTTTCATATTGGCAAAATTTAGCAAAAATCTTCACTGGGCTATAACAAAGAAAGGGTTAAATCAGTTATGGTTCAGCCACATGATAGATTATGAAGCAGGAATTATAAAAATACTATATTTAACATACAATTCATAACAAAGGAAAATGCTCACAATAAAATATTAAATGAAAAAGCAGGATTCAAAATGGTATAAATAGTATTAAACCAATTTATCTAATAAAAATGAGACAACTTATTCAATTTTTACATATACAAACTGTAAGTCACATATAACAAACTATAAGTTAATACTCTAAAAGAAAGCTAAATAAGATGCTATCTCTGGGTATTAAAATTATTTTCCATTTTCTTCTTTATACTTTTCTACCCTTTCTATATGAACATATATCATTTTCATGATCAGGAAAAAGGCTATTTCTTTATGAATAAATTTTAAAGTCTATGTTCAACATAAGGAAATTGACTTGTAGTAGCTATAATAGTCAAATCATCCAGAGACAATTCATTTCAATACAAAACAATCAGAAAGTCTAAAGAACAAAGTGAAGCATATTCCAAAGTATAAGTCCAGTCACTCTAGTGTAAGCTTTTCCTTGTATTTATCCCATTCTTTCCCACTACAATTTAATTTAATTTGCAGTATCATTATTAGTCAATCCCCAGGGTTTAGCAGGGTCTCTAACACAGAGAAATCACTCAATAAATATTTGTTTAATCTTTCGAGATTAACAAAAGCTACCATCTAGTGGACTGTGGGAGGCACGATTTTATCACCCCTCAACTGCTCTAATGCCCCTTCTTCTACAACAGACCCCTTTACTGTGCCTAACTCATGCTCCCTCCTCATGGCTCAGCTGGTGCTATGGGTCATTCACAGCTCCCTGACCAGGTCACAGAGACTGTTCAGGAAGTGGAGATATGAGCCGAGGAGAACCAAAGGCCTTCCCTAAAATCCATACCAGGCTATTGAAGGTAAGAAGCATTTTCCCACCTCGACCTTCTCTTCCCCACGCCCAGAAATGCCAAGCTGTGAAAGGTGTCTGGAGCTTCGGGGACTGCCTTCCTCAGCCATAGAGAAGAAGCCAGGTCTACATGACAACAGAAGGAGCCAGAGCAGAGGAAAGGAGGCAGCAGAATAGAGGGAAATCAGGCAAGGGCCAGAGAATGAGCCCTCCAAGAGAAGCAGAGACCAGCAGTGACAAAAAGAGGGTTCTGGAACCCTTGAGTCCCCAGTCCCCCCTCTGATGCCCCAATTCCTGCAATTTAGTCCCAATTCTCTTCTGACTACAGTGAGACAATAAATTTCCATTTTTCTTTGGTTAATTTTTGATATCTAGAGTTGCAACTAAAGTTGCCCTACCAGAAACTCTTTTTATGCCAATAGTACCTAGATATTTACAATATTAAGTTAGAATTATTAATAAATATTACACTGAAATAAACAAAAATACTGCTTTGTTTCGAAGATACCAGGGAAAGTCCAAGCCTGATAAGCTTACTTACAGAAAAGCAGAAAACATTTGAAAAGTTGCCAGGCTGACTGATACTAATGATGAGGTTGACAATAAAATTTCTCATAAAAATTCTGAACATGAGGCAAAGCTTATAGGACTGGAACATAAAAATCTATATATTTATAGAAGGGAGGCATTTATACTAGAACATTAGGTTAAAATGTGACTTATGTGACTTCTTAAAAGGTTGGTGGATTCTCTATTCAATTAAATAAAGAGAGAAGATTTCCCACTTAAAGAACTGACTGAAAGCATATCTCAATTCATCTCAAGGCCCCAACTTCTCTCAAATTAGCACATAATGGATCCAAACTTGGCTCATAGATGTCAGCAGCAATTTTTCCAAGATTTCACTAAAAAGAGGTCATGAGTTTCACCAATACATGACTGAAAGGACTATTTTGAGTCAAGTAAAAAAAGCTACATTTTTTTTTGCTTGTTGTCTGCTTATTTTTGTTTTTGCTCATTGTCTACTTGTTGTTTGCTCCTTGTCTGCTCATTGTTTTTTGTTCATTTTCTGCTTGTTGTTTTTACTTGTTATCTGCTCGTTGTTTGTTTTCTTTAGGACGCACCGGGAACTGAACCCAGGACCTCCCATGTGGAAGGTGGGCGTGTGGATGCTTGAGCCACATCTGCTTCCCTACAATTTTTTTTAAAAAGGAAGTTCTGGTAAGCAGCAGGTCCAATGTACACTGTATAAAGATGGGCAACATTTTACCTAAGCACTGTTTTCTATGAATCTGAATAAATGACCTATAAGCCGAGATGAAATACAGTTTCATAGGTCAGAACACCTCAAAGTAATGGAGCCTTGTAATTTAGAAGGCAGGGCCTGAAGGAAAGTAGACTGAGAACTAAGAACGATTGGGCACCAGACCAAAAAAAAAGTCATTTAAAAACAAGAGAGATTGAATTCAAGTTAGGGCTTCCTTGAAAAAATATATCTGAGGATAGAACAACACTGCCTCTGTAGCCTGCTGAGAGCCATCCTTTCATTCACTCATACACTGAATGAACAAATATGCACTGAGTATGCAAATATGCAGAAGTGTGCAACTGTGAGTCAGGATCCCCTACTTACTTGGGGGTAGGGAGGGAGGGCTCCAGCCCTCATGGAGCTTACAGTCCACAGGAGAAAGGACAACAGTCTACAAGTCATTATAACGGCACTGAGGATTTGTTTTTGGTTGTTTTTTTTTTTATTTTTTACAGATAACAGGGTCTAACCTAGCCAGGATGCAGTTCAAGCAAGTACATTGCAGCTACATTCTGTAGAAGAGATGCTAATTAGCTGGGGGAGGGGGAGGGAAAGAGCATCCAGGCAAAGGAATACCACACGCAAAATCCCTGAGGCAAGAGAGTGTAGGGTGAATTAATAGTACCTAGAGAAGTCTAGGGAGGAGAGGCTGCCCAGGGGAATGGGTGAGAACATGGACTCTGGAGCCAGTCCATCGGGTCTGAACTCAGCTCTGCCAGACAGCTTTGTGACCTTGAGCAAGTTTCTTGACCTCTCTGGGCTTCATATGTAAAACAGGAATAATAAATTCTGCATCAGGAGGGTTAACTGAGTTAATACATGATAAATGACATAACAATGTTTGTCCAGTATTCTGGTTGGAGCATAGAGAAAGGAGGACAGTAGCAGGAAGCCGGGAAAGGGTATCAGGGGCCAAATCATACAGGGCCTTGGTGAGAAAAAACATTAGCAGATTGGATGCTTTTAAAAGACCCCACTGGCTGTTACAAGGACAATCAAGGAAAGTGGGGTCATGAGCATGGACATACCAACCAGTAATGAGGCTACTGCAGGGCATGGCGGGAAGAAAAGGCCAATGTAGATAGTCCTGAGGCCTTGGGGAATATTTAAGATGTTACTATTCTGCACAATTATGATTTCAATTTTATCACTAACTTTTTAAAAAACCTCTTAATGGAAATACTGATGCATAAAGTAGTTATTACTATTACTATATACTATTACTACAGATATTTTCAGTATCAGAATTTTAATAGAGGCATGATGATCAAGGCATAGTCTCGTGATACCTTGAAAAAAACAATTCTGGGTAGACAAATTCTTAAGGCAAAGTCTCAAAACCAGGATCAGCTGAACCTGAGACTTAATAGTGCATGAACTTAAGAAAACTTAAGAAACGCTTCAGGCTTCCAACTCTCACACCCCATTTTCCTCCCTGTTCTTTCCCTCTGGAAAATAGGATCTTTCTTTAAAGGAACAATTTGGTCCACATCCGCTAGTCATGTGCTCATGGTGCCAAACCACAGTTTTCCACACATTCCTGGCTACCAGCTAAAACCCCAGCCTTTCAGCCTCGACGTCAGAAGCTCAAGTTTTAGAGTTGAAGAGAGTCCGGTTTAGGTCCTGGCTCTTCCACACACCATGCTGTGACCCTAAGTACATTGTGCAACCTCCCTCTAATCCTCAGGGTCCTCTCTTTTGCAAATTTTACCTGCCTCCAATGGTTGTTGTGAAGATGACTGGATCTTGATATATTATTTGTAAAGCACTTAGCACAGCATCAGGTACAGAATAAGCATTTAACAAATGGCAGCTATGGTTATTATCCATTTGTGGTTTCCACAATGCCACCAAAATTAGGGGTTAGAAGAGGTAGGGGAAAAACACAGCTAATAAATTGGTCAACTGTTCTAGAAAGTTGTTTGGCGTAATGCCTAATGAGGAAGATACTGCAGGCCCCAATACTCCCCCTCCTAATTGTACACCCAACCAAAGTGCATGCACACATGCACCAGGAGAAAAGAATGAGCAAGTTCACAGGAGCATCATTCACAATAGCCCCAAACTAGAAACAATCCAAACGTCCATCAGCCGTAAAATGGAAAAATAAATGGTGGTTTTGACACTTTGAAGTTCTTTTAGGAATCCCAAAAAGAGAAAGATTAACTCTTGGAGCTAATCCATTCCTGTGGGTTTGAGACCCTTTTGAATGGCCTATGTCAGTGAAGCCTGACTCAGGTTGAGTCTCCACTCTCTTGCTGGGTCTGATATAGAGACTCAGACACACAGGAAGCTCTGACATATTTGATCTGGCAATGAGAGAGAAAAGACTCCAGGTGTGCCCACAGCTGCAGAAATGCAGAGAAGCCCTGAGAAACTGAGAGAAGAGGCCGAGAAAGAGACAAGCCCTATGCTGGTTGCCCACAGCAGAGTTCTGGGATACAGCAGATTATAGAGGGAAGGCAGAGACCTCAGCAGAGGCCGACCACCGTCTTGGCCACAGGCCAGACACCAGGATCACCAGTAGCTGACTTTGGTGAGAAAGCACCTCTGATGGTCCCTTGATCTGAGTATGTCACAGCCCCAGAACTATAAGCTTTTACCCCAAATGAAATTCCCATTATAAAAGCCAACCCATTCTGGTGCTTTGAATTGGCAGTCTTCGGCAAACTACGACAGTGGTATATTTATATCATAGCATATACTACATGGTGCCAAAAATAAACAAATCATGGCCACACACGACAGCAGGGATGACCCTCACAAGCTCAAAGAAAGGAGTCAGATGCAAAAGAATAAGATTAGAGGATTTCGTGTGTACATTTATTTATTTATTTATTTTCAGGAGGTAGCAGGGATTAAACCCAGAACCTCATACATGGGAAGCAGGTGCTTGACCACTGAGCCACATCAACCTCCCCCAGTCAGTGTTGGGTTTTTCATGTTTGTTCTAGGAGGTATTGGGGATTGAACCTGGTACCTTGCACATGGGAAGCAGGTGCTCAACCACTTGAGCTACATCTGCTCCCAACAGCAGAGGTTTTGTGGGGTTTTTTTTGTCTTTTTTTTTTTTAATGTTACATTCAAAAAATATGAGGTCCACATATACCCTCCCACCCCCTCACCCCACTGCTCCCTTAACAACAACATCCTCCATCATCATGGGACATTCACTGCACTTGGTGAATACATCTCTGAGCACTGCTGCACCACTTGGTCGATGGTCCACATTACAGTTTACACTCTCCCACAGTCCACCCAGTGGGCCATGGCAGGGCATACAATATCCAGCATCTGTCCCTGCAGTACCACCCAGGACAACTCCAAGTCCTGAAAATGCCCCCACATCACATCTCTTCTTCCCACTCCTTACCCTCAGCAGCTACCATGGCCATTTTCTCCACATCAATGCTACATTTACTTCCATTACTAATCACAATAGTTCCAGAATAGAATATCAGTAAGTCCACTCTAATCCATACTCTATTCCTCATTCTGTGGACCCTGGGATGGTTTCAAAAACGGGCAGATTAATTCAAGTGTTTAGGGATGTATATTTAGGTGGCAAAAGAACACAGAAAGACAGAGTTAGGGTAATGTTAGCTCTGAAAGGGAGAAGGGATTGTGATAGGGAAGGGGAACCCAGGGGCCGTCCGGGCTTCTGTTTCTTGACCAGGATGGTAGCCACCTATGTGTGTTACTTTAATTCCTTAAGCTGTACCTTTATGTTTTGTATACTTCCTTCATGTACATAATAGAGTTCACAATAAAATAGTATTTGAAGTAGTCATTCTCTGCAGGCTCCACCTAATTCACACCCTCTTTCCGGGTATCTAGGAGGACTGGAGAATGTGGATGAAGCGACCGGTCTGCAAGTCTGTGCCGCCTGTTTGCTTGGAAGCCAACCTCTTGGTGGGGGGATGAGAGCCAGGCAGGATTCAGGAGAGGTCTGGAAGTGAACCAGTCACTTAGAACTAACTGTCTTTATCCAGCTGCCAGACCTTTCTATCCCGGCCTCAAGTGATAGGCAAGAACAAAGCCACAAGCCAAGAGAAGCAGAGGTCAGTGAAGGCACAGAGAGGGTTTTGCACCTTGAGTCCCTAGTTCTACTCCTAACACCCCAATTCCTGAGGCTTAACCTCAGTTCTATCCTTCCTAGCTATGGTGAGAGAGTATTGGTCAGATTGTGTGCTCAATTCTAGTAACAGAGAAGTAAATATCATGTAGAACTTCCTCTTAAGGATGGCACAGTTTAACTGGGAAAACAGAGGCACCAACAGATAGTTACACGGTATGAGTTAAGGTTGAGCATCTTAACCAGACTAGAGAATGAGAGGGAAGGGTCAGGGAGGGCTTTTGGAAGAGGTGGCAAGTAAGGCAAGCCCTACAGAATGCTTTGGATTGAACAGGGGGAAAGAGAAAAGGATGGACAAAGCAATGCAGGCAGCTTGAACAAAGGTGGGAAGTAAGGAAAGGAATGAGGGGCATACTAGGAGGATTTAGATATGGTTGGAGTAAGGTGTGGTGGGCAGGAAAAACAGCCAGGACATGGGTCATGAAGAAGCTGAGAGCCACTTAAAAGAGTTTGGACTTTGTTGGGGAGGCAACAGCTGGCCTTGAAAAGTTTTAAAAAGGGGAACAGTAGGATCCAATTTCCCTCTCAGGAAGATCCAGGAGGTGTTTTCTAAGCCCATTTTCTGGCAATTGGCACAGCTATCTCACCACCATCATCCTCTGCAGTACCCTAAATCCCCAGAACTCCCATCAGTCCAGGAACTGTCATTTCTTGCATTTGTGACCCTATGATTCAAACATTAGGGACCCAGCATTATCTGATGACAGGAGCAAGAGACCAGGAGTCTTAGTTTGCCCAGGCTGCTACAACAAGTACCACAGACTGGTTGGCGTAAATAGCGGGAATGTCTTGTTTCATGCCTTTGGAAGTTAGAAATCTAACATCAAGGCATTGCCAGGCTCTGCTTTCCCCCAGCATCCACAGTATTCTGGTGCTGGTCCACTGGCACTCTGGCGTTCCCTAGACTGTAAATGCATCTCTGCCTCCATCACATGGTCATATGTCTCCTTCTCTGGCTTCTACTGGCTGACTGCATCCAAACTCCCCCTGCTTACAAGGTCTCCAGTCTTATGGCTTAGTCTATTGGATTCAATTTGGCCTCAGCCAAATAGGCTCTTCAAAGGTCCTATTTACAAGCTCCCACCCACAGGTCTGGGCTCAGGACATGGACAGTCTTTGTGAGGAACAGGATTCAATTCTGTACACCTGCTGTCCTGGGAGCAGGGTTTTACTCCTGCTCTGCTATTAACAGATATTGCAATCTGGGCCAAGTCACTGGTGCCCCTGGTTTCAGCTTCTCTATGGGCAAAATGAGGGTAATGAGATCAATTCTGTACAGCTCACAGGGCTGTTGTATGATGAGGTGGGACAAAAGTCACATCCTGATGCAAAAGAGCTCACAAAGCACACTTCATGTGTTCCCTTATTAAAGTTTATAAATTCTACGAGCTGGCAAATACATGCAAACATAGAAGCTAAATTTTATTTAAAATTAATTGAAGAGGATTCCTCAGACCTGTACATGTCCAGTATTATATTTAAGATAATCTGTGTTTACTTTATTATTTTCACACTGATAAAGACAACATTTAATACTACCATTAAAAAGATATATATTAGTACTTAATATTTAGCTCAAAATGGAAGAATACAATGTATAAAATATGTTGAAAATACACAGCTTAATGAAAGAAAACAGGCACAGAGAAAAAAATTTTTTTACATATAAGAAGGCATTGGTACCTCAGCAGGGTATCAAAATCCCTTAAAAAGAAATCAGATGTTCCCTGAAATTGAGTAACAATATTGTTTGTAAAATGAAGCTATTAAACCTAATTGGAGAATCACTGAGATGTGTGCCTTTGTGTGTATGCATGTGAGATTTTTTTTTTAATCTAACTAATTTACAGAGCATATTTTTAAGCCTTATTAATTGCTTTGGGGAAACGGTTATTTTGATGGCATGCATAATAGTCTGGCAATTGTCCACAAGGTGGCACCAAACTCCTGCTGAAGAGACAACCAAAGGAATTTTTTTTTTTTAAATTATAAAGCAGGTGTTCGGAATACTCAGTAGACAACAGCTTCCTTTATAATTTATCCTCAGCAGTGAGCCAGATTTATAGATATAAGCATCCTCTTCTCCCTAGATGGTGCAAAAGTTAAAAGTTAGGACTGCTTACAAGAAAACTTGAAAGTAGACAGACCTATCAAGATGGACTTGTTCTACTTCTGAATAGTTTGAAACAGGAAAAAAGAAGAAGAAGAAGAAGAATATAAATCCTAAAAATAGTGTCCCACTTCTTGGGGGAAAAAATCTTGAAACTAATTTAACACTGAATGGTACCCAGAAGTTGATCATTCCTTCCTTCATTTTAAATTGCATTTGGTTGAGCTTAGTTAGATGAGCCAGCGTAAATTTTTAAAGAACTCTTATTTAAAAATTGAAACAAATTTGCAATTAATCCTTAATGTAACAGGTCATGGAAATTTTAAAGGACGAGGTCTATTTTTGGAGACCTTGTCCTTCCTGCCCCTTCTCCACCCATCTCCCTTTTACAAAAGCTGTTCTAAGGTGAACTGGTCCAGCCTGGCATAGAACTCTGGGAACCTATAATTAAAGTCATTCTGGGAACAGACACAATGCATCACTGTAGGGTTAGGGGATATTTCTGCCATTAAAAACGGAATACACTGGCCCCGAGCCCCCTGGGGGCCAAGCCTCCCATTTTGAAATAGCAGAAGTTGTAAAGAGCAATAGAGCATCCTCAAAGGGCCTGGCATGAGAAGAGAGTTACCTGTTAGGACAAGTCACATTGTACCCATTTGCAACACCTACCACAGAGAAAAAGCACCATCTCTGACGAGCTTATGTCATGAGCTCACCAACCTTTCAGAAAAAAAACTACAAGAAAAGAACAAGGCAGATCGAGACCACCAAGCTACAGATCACCAAGCATTATCCTAGAATGCCCAAAAAGGTTCCCCAATCCTGTTACCAATTCCTGAGTGATTTGTTCAGCCCCCAGAACTTTGTTCCACCAAGTAAACAACCTTAATTACAACACCTTACAAACTTAAGCTTTTCCTAGTTATTTGTGATTCCCCAAAACACAAGGTCAACTTCCTCTTCATTTATTCCTGTTTCCTAAGCAAGGCAACTTAGGTCACACACAAATGGTTTGAGCCTCAGGAGCAAAGCATCCTGACAGGAGGCTTGTGAGAGTGCCTTCTGTAGTCCTAGCCCTCCACCAGGCTGGCTAAAGAGGCAAGGAGGCAAGAGAAAGCAAATAGGAGCTTGCATTACAATGCTCTTAGAATTGGCTCATTGGCCTCTGCATTCTGCAAACCTGCATTCTGCAAACCTGCGGTGCCGACCCTGCCACCCTACCTCTCCCTCCACACAAGGAATGCAGAACTCCAACTTCTCCAGCTTCTCAGAGACAGTGTTTTTCCCAAGCAATCTGAGTTCAGGGCAACCTGGCAGAAAATTTGGCACAAATATCCCAGGCCACTTAAAAATGAAATATAAGCCCTTTCCTTTTCTGGTTTCTAAACCAATGATACTGCTTATTGACACCACAGAAATGCAAACAAATTCACACAATAAAATACTAAAATCACAACCATGACTCAGAAACGTACCACTTCTCATAATTCCCAAAAACTGCAAATGGGAATGGCATGATCATGTTTCCGTGTTGGAACTCCTAATTATAAATATCCCTACTGATAAAGCTTTTTATTAAAATAAGTTTCCACTAACATTTCATCAGACATTTTGCCATGTGTCAGCTACTGTGCTAAGGATGTATCAATTTCATTCCCACAGATTTCTAAAGGACCCATGACAAATCCTTGTGTGAGACCCTGTGTAGCACTCAACATACATTTATCACCAGGCTGTGTCAAGCACCTTGATGGGCCAGGAGATCAAATGATCCTGGACCCTGCTCTCAGAGGACTTTCATTTTTAGTAGAGGAGAAAATATCACGTGGCATCTGTGAGGTGTCAGGTATTGATGGGCTGCCAAAGAAGAGCAATCCTTAACTGAAGAAAGAGGAATAAAAATGGAATATAAAATTGAACAGAATGGAATAGACTGAAGAAGTCATTAAGAATCTGGTAAATAATTATCCCTGAGACAAGGAAATGATCTCTCCTACAAGGACTCTCTTTTAGCTCACTGAGGAAAAAATAAGTTCTCCAGGAAAGGACACTTGGACTCTGATGAAGTTCAGGCCCCTCAGACTGTCTCTGCCTGATATGCCCTCTGACCTATGCAAGCATCTGGGCTGACCACACCCCTTCCTTCTGAACTTCAGCACATTTAAGGACTTACCAGACAGTTGGAAGTTTTCCCACCTTGTTCCTTTTCCCTGACACTCTCCATTTGTCCTTCAAAACCACCTCCTTTGGGCAACCTTCTGAGATCTCTCTCTCTCTCTCTCTCACACACACACACACACACACTTGTCCTGCTAATCATTGTCTCCAAGGCTTGCAATATAATAAGTACTTCATTGTCAAATGATGGGATTTTAATTTTTGGAAAACTTGATTTCCTCCACCAAAAGAAGAAAGAGGCTCAGTGAGTAAAAAATAATAATAAGCATTAGACCACAAGAGAGTTGCCGAAATTAAATTATTGTTCCTAACTGTAAAGGTGTTATTTTTTTATCATAAATTTCCCTTCTTAACAAAGTCTTGTCCTCATTAGCTTTTGCAAATTCTGTTGTTTGCATTCAGAAGCCACAAAAGAGTGCCAATCTGAAGAACTCAGTAACAACAAAGAAGGGATTACTTATTTCAATATCTTTTCTGTTGAAATTTAACATTCTTTATTCCCCACAGAACATACTGCATGAGCCCTGGCTCCTAACCCAGCTGTTCCTGTATTACTAAAGACCTACCAGAGTAAACAGGCAGAGAGATGAAAGGATATTTCCAATATTGCGTTATACAAAATATACTTTTACATTTATAAAATGAAATGGCAAGAGGAAAAAACAAGAAAACAAACATAAGCAAAGTGTCCAAGGCCTCTGGAAAGGTCTAGCAGCTGAGCGGGAGCTGGCCACTTGAGCCTTTCTTCCCTGGAACCTTCAGGTCTCTACTGCCCTACCAAGACCCCTCCCCTTGTCCCCCTCCACCTTCTACTCCAGCCCTCTCCTTTAGCATACCCAGGAACCTGACAGCAACATGCCCACAGATGGTCTGTTGAGCACAAAGCTCACAATTACCATAACCAAGTGCCCCAATGTCTGGTTCTAATAAGTGCACCATCACTCAGGGCGAAGAGCCAGGAGCTGTTCCTCCCCAGCACCCAATCTCAAGAACTTCTTGAACTTCAAGGGAAAAACACCACCCGTGAATACAAGGTGGACCCTGGCACCAATATTCAATGTATTTGGTAATGAAAAGGATTTAAGTCTTTCCTTGAACATTTTTTTCCTGCTAGAAGGCCACCACATCACACTCTTGACCCCAAGCAAAGAAAAAATTAGATTTGAAGTGCTTCCATTAATGGAATGTCTGTTGACTCCATCGTGCCCTGGTGATGGTGGGTCTTCAGGCAAGATCATTACCCTTTATCTTCCACTCAACCATTAGTGGGGAGATGTACAATCAATCCTTGCAGAAGGTGTTGAAGAAAATCAAACATACCAGTTCCTGATTCATGCTCATTCCCATCAAAGCCACTTACAGCACCAAGCTGCACTACAAGGATCCAGTTTATACTCCCTAAAAATGCTGAAGTCTGAATATAGGCTTACCTTTAACATGTTTTGGTCACTCATTCATTAAACATCTTTTACTAAACATCTATTCTATGCCAGCCCCTGGAGACACAGCACTAAAAAAGACCACACAGCCCTACCCTTGTGGAGCTTACAGTCTAGATAGAAGGATAAGCATTTGGCCAGAGAACTTGCAGGGAATACAGAGTTAAAGGGCAGATGCTGTGGTTGGTCCTGGACAAGAGAGGCAGGGAAAATGGTTCATTTACGGAAATAATCACTTGCATAGTTAAAGAGTAAATAGGTTTGGAGGACAACAGAGGTTTCTACTTCAAAAACATTGAGACATTTTATAGAAAGAGGAAGACTGTGGGAAGAACACAGATGGTAGGAGTGGAAAGAGGAAACGATGATAACAGTAAACACAAAAAGTGTACAGAAACTAAAAGTAAGGTTTGGATGGAAGGTTCTATACTGAGCTTAAGTGCAAGAGTCACAGAAAAGGGCACTCAGAGCAGTACTGAGGCTTGCACTGTCTTAGATAACCTGCCTGTTGCCCTCCCCCACACACACACACATATGCCCACAACCCAGGAATATTATGGGATAGTTGAGAAAACACATCATGGTTTAAGGAAGCCCCATTAGCTGCATGAAGCCCTGAGTGGCCTCCAGTAGGCAGCCTGCATCGCTTCATGCCCTGCCTGTTGGTAAGAAGAGTGACCCAGCACAGCTTTCAAAGTCTCATTCACTTCATTATTCTGCAGCCCCACTCCCATTCCCCAGCTGTACAGGGAGGCCAAGACTACCCAAGAGGCGTCCCCAGGGTTAACAGTCTTCCCTTCCTAACCATGTCCCTGCTAACTTCCCAGATCCCTTAGTCCTTGAAACGAGAAGCTGAGTTATGTCCACGCAATCCATTTTGCCCACATTATCATATTTACTCTTCAAATTACTAACTCCATTTTCCAATGAGAAAACTGATGGTTGGAGAGTTAAGTGGCTTGCTCACAGTTGGTCTGTGTTAGCAGATTCAGACAAAGCCCACATATCCCTCACCTCTACCCTCGAATGCCTCCACCACAGCTGGACAGTAGACCAGGCCTGACAAGAGGCTGGCCACAAAGGATCAGCATCTTTTATCATCAAGGTGTTGCAGCTTCCAATTTCTTAAAACAGATATGTCAGGAACATGACAACCATAGGTATAATGTAGAGGACACTGTTTTATAATGGGGGCAGTGCAGTAAACCTTTCTTATTGACATATATATGTATATATTATATATGCTATTATATAGGTATGTGTACATACTTATATATATATTATAAGTCACATCGCTTGCTTTAGTTTATATGCTTGTTCTTCAGCCCTTGAGAAGCCTTCAGAACAAATATTAATACAAATGAGGAAGAAAAGGGACATATTTTTGGAGCTGGGTCTTCTTTCATCTTCTCATCCACATTCCAACCTTTAGGTACAAAACTGGAAAACAGTAAAGCAATGTTGTTTCATTATTCTCACTTCCTGGTAAAAACAAAACAAAACAAACAAAAACTTCTCAAATCTCAGGGAGATTCAGTCCCTCCACTTGAACAAACTATTTTTTTTTTAAAGATTCATTCATTTATTTATTTATTTCTCTCCCTTCCCGCCCCCCCGCCGCCGCCCCCGCCGGCTGTCTGTTCTCTGTGTCTATTTGCTGCTGCTTCTTTGTCCGCTTCTGTTGTGGTGAGCAGCATGGGAATCTGTGTTTTTTGTTTTTGTTGCGTCATCTTGTTGTGTCAGCTCTCCCTGTGTGCAGCACCAATCCTGGGCAGGCTGCATTTTCTTTTGCGCTGGGTGGCTCTACTTACCGGGCGCACTCCTTGCGCGTGGGGTTCCCCTATGCGGGGACACCCCTGCGTGGCGGGGCACTCCTTGCGCGCATCAGCACTGCGCGTGGGCCAGCTCCACACGGGTCAAGGAGGCCCAGGGTTTGAACCACGGACCTCCTATGGGGTAGACGGACGCCCTAACCACTGGGCCAAGTCCGCCGCCCACTAGAACAACTATTAAACAGGCAGGAACTATCTGGAAAAAAAACTATTTCAAAACTCCAGAGTCCAGTAGAAAACTGAACAACAGTTTTTACTGGGAGAAGAAGGCTGGGAAAGGATGGTAAAGACAAGTAAATTGCTCTCTCTGTATGGCAGTTACCCATACCCAGCCCACTCACCCACCAGGCTGCTGTGGGTTCCGGCCCCTGGATAGCTCACTGGTGGCAGAAAGGGATGCAATCATCCACTTTCCCAAGATCAGGGTGCACACAGCCGATCGCTGATCACAGATTTTGATTAGCAATTTCTGATCACTAGGGGTCCAGTTCTGAGGGTGGGAGTTGTTCTAACTCACCCCAAACAAAGGCTGCTGAGAAGACTTAGAGACCCTAGGCTTTGACAGGACTCCGGGAGAGAGTTCAAGGGCTGCATTTGCTGGCGGTCAACAGGACAACTTTGGGGAGCCGTAGGAGAAGTTCCTGGCTCCCTTTCTGATCCCCTCCCCAGGGCAGTTTGGAACTGGTCTGCGCCCCCTTCATGGGCCCCTGGCCATGTTTTGGCTGGGAAAGATAGACTTGGGAAACTCCTCTCTGATGTGTCACCCTCCCCCCCACCCCAAATTTGCACTCCAAGCAAAATGACCTGAGACTACAATGAAAGCACTGGAAGAAACTATTGAGGCTGACAGCCTAGGGCAAAGGATTACCTGCCTTAAACACCTAGAAGAGGGAGAAGGTCTGTCTCCTGGGACATAGAGGGGCATTCAAACTCCTGGAAACAGTAGAACTCCAAAGCAACTGGCAAGCACAGGTCCAGGACACTTCCTGAAAGGAGGGCTGACAAAAAATCTCTGTGATAGCACCAGCTGGTTACAAAATCAAGAAACAGGCATCTCAGGAAATAAATTCCAAAGTTAACAATTTAAAATATTAAAATGTACAGTGTTCAACAAAAGAGTACAAGAAAGAAAAGAAATAATAAATAATGACCAATCAAAAGAAAGAGGACAAAAATCCAGCAAACACCAACAAAAAAGAATAGACTATGGACATACTGAACAAAGCCCTTACAAAAACGATCTTAAAAATAAGGAGAAGAAAGAAAATTCAGAGAAAGAACAAAAGCATATCAGGAAGACAATGAATAAGCAATATTAGAATCTTTGTAATGAGGTGGAAATTTTTAAGAGGAACCAAACAAAACTATTGGAGTTGAAGACCACAATAACTGAAATTAAGATTGCCCAGAAGGGTTTCAACAGCAGACTGGAACTGACAGAAGAAAGAATCAGCGAACCAAAGACAAGACATTGAAATGAGTCAGGCTGAGGAGCAGAAAGAAAAAGGAATTATACTAAGTATAAAAAGTGAAAATAGCCTAAGACACCTCACGGATACTATCAAGCATACCAACACACATTATGAGAATCTCATAAGGGAAAAAGAAAGAAAAAGGGGCAGAAGAAATATTCAAAGAAATGACAGAGAACTTTCCCAAACTTAGCAAAAGACATGAATATGCACATCCAAGAAGCCCAGAGAACACCAAGCAGGATAAACATGACAAAAAACACACCCTGTCATATATTGGGCATCGGATTCATCCACTTCAGGAAATACTTTCCCATTCACTACACTTCAGTTCAGTACTTTTCCACCACACGTACTTCAGGCTAGGCCTCTTCAACTCTTTTACTCTTTCCATTCTGCTTCTTTCCCATTTCATACAATGGCATTTATAGGAAGCATTTTTTATTGCAGACTTGAAGAGCTATTATTTACCACCTCTGAGCTGCTCCAGACCCCAAGTCTGCAGCAACTTCTCCCTTCACTCCCCCTCTCACCCCACTTGCTTCTATAAGCCCACAAGAAATGTCTCTCTTCTGAGTATGGGTTTTTACCTGTTTAAGTCAGGCCCACCCAAGAAAATTTCCCTTTTAATTAACTCAGTCAGCTAATTAGAAATCTTAAATTACCTCTGCACAATCCCCTCACTTTTGCCACATTCTAGTGGCTAAAAATGAGTCATAGGTCCCAGTCACACTCAAGAGGAAAGGATTATCCAAGGCATGAACACAAAGGAGAGGGACTCATGGAGATCACCCTAGTAATTATCCACCAATCCAATGGTCCCACTATCTTATCACAATCGTGTGTATGTGTAAGTACACATTTATATACATTTATTATGCATATATGTATACTCATAAACATGCACAGTCACATATATACAATATATATTAAAAAGAAAATGTATTTCTTTTTTATTCATTAGGTCTTAAAGTATTTCTCATGTGCTCAGAACATTTTACTAATAATTTTTAGTAGGCATGGAATAGTCCATTAACTAGATTATCCTGTAATTTACTTCCTCATTCCCTTAATGTTGGGTATTTAGGTCATTTCCAAAATTTTTTCCTGTCCCTTGAATTTGGGTGGGCCCCATGGCTGCTTTGAAAAACAGAACATGGCAGAAGAAACACTATGTCAGTTCTGGGTATAGCCCTAAACTGTCCTGGCAGTTTCAGCTTCCGGATACTTACAAGCCAGCCACCCTCTGAGACGTGTGACCACACTGAGAAGCCTAAGTGTCCAGAGAAGCCACTTGGATGTGCTCCTTTCAACAACCTCAGCTTAGCACCCCACTGACAATCAACATCAACTACCACCATGTGAATGCGCCGCCTGTATGACTGGCCCGCTGAAGCCTATAGAGGACAGAGGCCCAGCAAACAATAACAGCCACCAGATGAGAAGCCACAGATGAGAAATACCCGGCAGAGCCCAGTCAAACCTCAGAACCATGAGAGATGACAGTAAATTGTCGTTTGAGCCACTAAGGTTTAGAGTTGTTTGTTATAAAGCAATAGATAACCAGAACATGCACCATGATGAATTTTTAATGTAAATCTTTTCTACTCCTAAGATTACTTCCAAATACTACATTCCAAGAAGACAAATCAAGGGAGCATAAGATTAGAATATTTTTGAGACTTTTCTTCCAACGCTTTTGAAAAAAAAGGACATAAGAAGTATGGTAAAAGGGTTGCCATTTCTGAATTTAACATATTTTTAGAGACTAAAATGACTAAAATGTCATCTTCATGACCATGTCAGTGTTTCTTCTACTGCCAAATAGAACGGTTTTTAAACACTGATGTTTGCCAGTTCAATGTAATTATTAAAATAATAACACTTCTTTTTATAAACCAAGATAATAATAAATTTAACTAATACTATTTGAAGAGTATTTTCACCACCTAAGACTTTGTTAAAATATAAGTTCTTTTGATTCCTAAAATACATTCTACCCTACCATCAAAAAGAATAACAGTACAGTGTTAAAAATTATACCTCTTGTGAGGGCTATATAATTTTTAGAATGTTTTAAAGCCAATGTTTTGTTAATAAATATAAATTGCTTTTTGTCATCATTATATTTTATAGAAATGCTTATTCATTAATTAAAAGTAACATTAAATCAGTCATTTGACAATTATAGATTAAGCATGGATGTGCCAGACATTTTGCTGACACTGGGCAAAAAAGGAAATAAAATTCAGAGCCTGCCACCAAGAAGATGACAAGTATTAAATATTTCTAAATATTTTAATAAAATTGTTTACATGCCTAGTAAGAGAAGTAGGAATATAAGCAATTACATTTATGCCAATATATATTAAAAGTGTGCACAAAGAATAGTGACAATGTTGGCAAAGGAACAGCTGAGCGCACATGGGGAAATCAGGAAGGGCTTCACAAAGGAGGTAGCTGTTGAGCTAAAACGTGAAGGATGTAAAAGACAGCTTGATAGAAGACAACAAGAAAGGTCATTGCAGGCAGAGGACAGTAAAGTGAATTCAATATGGCAGCACACACAACAGGTATATTGGAGAGACTGCATAGATCATGGAGAGTTTTGTCCACAGTGCTGAGGAGTTTGACTTTCTCTCGGGGGCAACACAGAATCCTTGAAGAGTTACGAGAGGTAAAGTGAGACTGTCTGATCTGGCTATCCTACAGGAGATGGGGTGGGCATGGGTAAGCTAGAAATAGAAAGAATAGCCAGAAAACAATAGTCCCAGTGAAAGGTTATATGCCCTGAAATAAGACAATAATAGTGAGAATCAATAAGGGTAGTATAATATGAGTGGCATTAAGGTAATGGAAGCTAAGGGGTCTGATAATTGACTGAATCTGGGGAGTAAGAGCAGAGAAAAAGATAATTCCCATATTTCTGGCAAGTAAACTTACAGTAGTACCAGACCATGGTCTAAGGAACAAAAAGGTTGTAGACTTGGAGGAGAAGATTACAGGTTCTTGTTAGAGACTTTATCAGTCAGGCAAGATTAGATTAAATTGTGATAATAAATAATCCACGAATTTCAGTAATGTAAACAACAAAGACTAATCCTTGCCCATGTGAGCTACTTATTGTGCATCAGCCTCTGTGGCCAAGGCTCATGAAGACTATACCATCCGGAGCACTGCCTAACATGAGAGAAGAAAGACTCTACTTGAGAATGAAATACTCTGCCACAGGAATGGTGCATACCACTTCTGCTCATAAGCCACTGGCCAGAACTAGGCATGATTTGGCCCTAACTTCAAAGGGCCAGGGAAATTGCAATCCTCCACAAAAGAGGGGAATGAGCTATCGGTGATCTGGTACAATGCCCATCGCAGACATGCTAAGTCTGAAGGACAACCAAAGTGTGCCATCCAGAAGATTATCATATGTACAGGCCTAGAGCTTAGGCAAGGTAGAAGGGTTGGAGATACAGACACAGGAACTACCAGATAAATGTGAAAATTCTAGCCTTCAGAGAGTCTATATGAAAAGTAAGTCTCAGAGGTTTGTGACCAGAGTCACAAAACAGCACGCATATGGTAGCATGAGGCCTCCAGGAATCTTTCTTTCCACTTCACTGCAGATGCCTCTAGTGGAATGTTCTATTTGAACAGACTGTTTAAACCACTATTATCTGTGCAAGAAAGATGGTATTATCTTGGTTTTATAAGCAAGACCCAAAAACTGCCTGTATTTGCCAATTCTCTTGCAAAGCCAAGGTAAATTTTGATGGTACTCACAGGAAAGTTAAGGACAAAGCCTTTATTTTTTTTCGAATAAAGAGCTACACTATTTGTGTGGCTTTTATAGTTGTAAGAGTTACTGTTCTAGGGAAGCAGATGTGGCTCAAGAGACTGGGCTCCATACGGGAGGTCCAGGGTTCAACTCCTGGGGCCTCCTGGGGAAGGTAAGCCGGCCCGTGCAGCAAGCAGTCCCATGCAGAGTGCTAGCCCAGGCAGGAGCACTGGCCCACACAGGAGTGCTTGCTCAAGCAGAGAGCTGGCACAGCAAGATGACACAACAAAAAGAGACGCATAGAGATGCAGCAGACCAGGTTGCTGAGGTGGTACAAGAGATTGAACACCTCTCACCCACTCAGGAAAGTCCCAGGATTGGTTCTAGGTGCTGCCTAAAGAGAAGACAAGCAGACACAGAAGAATGCACAGTGAATGGACACAAAGAACAGACAATGGGGGGATGAGGGAGAATAAATAAATACATAAATCTTTTTTTTAAAAAGTTACCGTTCTAGAGATATGCATCATAGCCCTCTTTTTAAACCAGGACTAAAGAAAAACTAAAATTTATACGAAATCAGGGGTCTACCAACCTTTTATTGTAAATGAATGGACATAGATTATTCCATTAGAACATTATTTACAAAAAAACAGGAAGCAGGCTATATTTGGTCCATAGGCTACAGATTACCAACTGCTGCACTAAAGAACAAAATCAATTAGCAGCAATACTACTTTGGGGTATATTATAAGGAGATCAGTAATTAAATCCCAAGTTGGAAACTGATGTTGTACATCATTTCCATAAAAGCACAAGATGGAGATCTGGAGGCCACTAGAACAACTAAAGTCTATTAAATTACATTTATGAAATCGGAACCACGAACATGTTTGCGTAGTACTTGTAAAGCCCCCCCACAGTTCAATCTCAAAGTACCGTAGTGGTTGAAAGGACACTGAGCCTGTAATTAAGCTATTGTCTCTTTGTGATTCTGGGGCCAGGGGTCTGTTAACTGTGCAGACTTGGCCAGCTGCTCCCTGCTAGGCTCTGCCCGCAGAGGGTGCTAGAGGGAAGCTATACGGCTGGCGGAGGAGGCGGAGGTCATTCTGTCGGTCGCTTCCTGTTGGCTTCCGGCTCTGTGGGCAGGGTCCCAGGCATGCTTCTGAGTTCCAGCAGTTGCTGTTCCTCCTAGTGACAATTGCTGAACTCAGTTTGCAGTCTTGCTGGAGCCCAGCCTCATTGTGCCCCCTCAGGAACCCCAGTCCCAGCCACGGTGCCCCTCCTCAGAAGTCCAGGTCCTAGCCCCGTGCTCCTCAGAGCTCAGAGACCCCAACACCATCCGGGCAGTACCATCTCCTCGCGCTCAGGGTAACAGGCCCTTGGGTTCCCTCCTCTGAGGTCCCAGCAACGACCACCGACTTGGGGATGGAGTTTCATCCCCACAGGACCCCTCCTCCAAACGTCTAAATTTTAATAATCCCAACCCTAGGAGTGGTAGCTGCTTCCTGCAGTTACTACTTCCATGATACCTTAGTGTTCGCGTCACCTTTTCAGTTCTTCAGTATCTAGTACACAATTGTTAATATCAAATCCTCTCTGTTAAAATAATTGGTGTAGTTTCTGTTTCCTGATTTGACACTGACTGTCACAAACACAGTCCAGCAATTTCAGAAAAAGTCAAATCGTTGCTTGTGTTTCTTTAACACTATGAAGGGCACACATAATCCTGAACTATATTTCTTAAAATCCCATCTGCTGCTCTCAAATACTACAGCTGCTCCTAAGCATCAGCTCTCCAAAGCCTCCCCGCCCCCTCCCATGAGTAAAATAACTTCTTCTACCCTTAGCTTCTCCTCCGCTCCCTTTTCTCTTCCTCGCCTTCTCCTTTCCTCCTAAGTCTCCATTACAAAAGGCCAAAAACCAAAGAGGATGAGCCTCAGAGGGCAGTAAAGCTGAGTCTAGAGTCAGACTCTTAGGCTTTTTTCTTCACGCTGAGCTTCAAACTGAAGTGACCACTAGGGGAAAGCAGGAAACCCAGGAGAGAAGCTGGTGAGGCACAGGAATTCTGCGAGTGCAACACCATCATATTTAGATTTCAATATTGCAATATTCAACCTCCGAGTCAGAGAGAAATGCAGAGTTGTGGGGATTGTGGGGGCCACGGAGTGTGTGCCGTATCAGGATGCCAGAGCTTCCATTTTTCACAAAAAGTTGAAAATCAAGATTTTTACATGACAGCTCCATGTTTTAAAATATTGACTCAATTCTCTTTCTTTAACATTCTGTAGGTGAAATGAAACTTGCCAGTCTGCCTATATGTCCCGTTTACTACCACTGCCCTATGCTAGTCCCAAATGCTTTCAACACATTCAATTATCTCAGCAAAGATTTCATGATAGGAACTACTTCCTTAACAGTTACCTATGAAAATCTACATTATAACAATAAACCTAAAGTAAGTAGAATTCTTTGCCTTACCACTTTTCCAAATTACCACCAAAATGAAAGAAAGGAAAAAAAAGAAAGAAGGACAAAAGAGTTGAGTAACACGAAGATACTACTTAAACTCTCAGAAAATCTGGGACTCGTCTTTTTAAAAATTAACAGAAGACAGTGCTCTAAAGCAAAGCTTTTAAAGTTTATTTTAGAAAAAGTTGGTAGTGAGGCATTATTTTTTAAGCAATATTTACAGAACAGTTTGTTCCAGAGTTCCAAATGACACAAAGAGAGGAGGCCTGTAGTATACATGCCAAAATGGTGACAATGAAATTAGGGCTTGATCTGGTGGTAAATTACCCTCTGCTCATCTCAGCAACACCTAAGTCTCCAGAGAAGGCATCGTTTGAATAAGTCGACCATTTGGGTGTGCATAAGGGCACACACCCACTTACCTCCAAGCCCCCTATGTACAATTACCCAATCTGTGAGAGATAGACACGCTGGCTCTATAATTAACAGATGTGAACAGGAAAATCATGCCCTTTTAAAAGCTTAGCTGCATCTCCCAGCCATGCTCTATCAGCCTCAGAGCAAACACCAGAGCAGTAGGATGCCTGCCACCTGAACTGTCTACCAGCCCCGGAGAACAGGAAATCCACCTGCTGGGGACAAAGCAATGCCAGGAAAGACAGGATTGTGCATGTATGGGCAGGGGGTAATTTCTTATTACTACAGAAAGAAAAAATCAAAAATTTCCTCAGCCAACTTATTTTGCTTTACCCCAGTAAGTGCTTATTATCAACTATAATAAGAACTGACCTATCTAAAACCAACAATCTCCCTGTCCAAGAGCCAGGAAGGAACCATAAATGGAATCTGAAGGGTTAATGTGGTTGCTACAAAGATCATGCCCAGAAAGATAGAAACTTGTATCCTCAGTCCACCCACTCTCAACTAACACAAAGTTCTAACCAGCCTGGTTGATTTCAAAGCTCACAGATCAGACACAGGCAACTTCAGGATGGTGGAATCCAGAGCACTTGAAAAGAACATCTATACTGTGAAATGCTGGAGCACCCGGTGGACACCCAAATGTTGATGAGAAAGGGAGGTATGTTAAAGAGGAGTGCCTGAGCACACTGCTCAAAATGGGCCTTAAAGGGGCAGTGCAACCTGTTAAAAGGCCAGAAGAGACTGAAGTCGAGGAAAACAGGAGAGGACAGCAACAAGCAGCATGCTCGGAATAAGCAAAAGAGAACCATTTTAAAACAGCGCAGGAGGGCAAAAATATTATGATTCCCATAACTGTCAGAGCAGCAGCTAATATTTGTTGTACACTGATGCGTGCCAGCCTTGGTGGCAAGTTGCTTCACCTGCATCCTTGCAGTCAACCCTCTAAACAGCCCTATGAATGTCTCCTTTAGAAGTGAGGCTACAAAGTCTGAAAGAGTGCAAGCCCAAGGTCACCTGGCTTGGAAAGGGCATAGCCTGAAAGTCTGTCCCATGCTGGTTTCCGTTAAAACTTGAGATAATATAATTCACAGAAAGATCAGCAAAGGGAGCAGCTTTCTCTGCAACAAAATTTCATTTATGACCATACCTCTGAAAAGTTTTCCCATGACAATGATGCAGGGCATCATTATTTTTTATAAGAAAAGGAAGGAAGGAAAGGAGGGAGGGAGAAAGAAAAGATAAGAAAACGACCCAGAAAACTAGGCAGCTCATTACGTGCTCTCTTCCAAATTCTGCAGAATCACACTTGAAGCGACAGATGTGAAGAGGATGGAGGTTCACACCCAGAAAGGCAGGAGAACTATTTTAAGGTTTGTTAAAGGAGGTGGCACAGTGCCTGGAAAACTAGTGCACAGATGTAGCTCCGGCACGTGTATTCATTTATTCATTCCTCCATGCATTCATTCATTCACGCAACATTTACCTACCCCTACTATGAGCCTGACCCAACAAGAGAAGTGGAAATACTATGGAACCAGACATGGCCCTACCCTGTAGAAGCCCACAGTATGGTGGAAATCAGAGGCAAGTCAGAGGTCAGTCCCATGATCCATAATAGAGGATAAAGGATAGCTCAGTTCTGGGAATTCGGCTGCAGGGAGCGGTGTCTGAGGAAGGCTTCTAGATTAGATGACATGCGAGTCTTGAAGTGGAGGTTACAAAGGAAAGAAGTGGAAGAAGGGCTTTCTGGGCCAGCAAGTGCAGAATGAGTTAGAACTGGAGCTAGTGCATCTCACTCTGGGAGAGTGGGGTGGGGAGAGGAGAAACAGGCTGGAGAGGATATCAGTGCCAGAGCCTTCCGTGCCACCGTGAGATCTTTATATTTTATCCTGAAGAGAATGGAAAGCTACTCAAGGCTCTCAACAAGGTAATTCCATTAACAGACTGACATTTAAAAATGAAAATCTGGAGACAATTCTGATAACAGATTGGAGAGAGGTTTAGGCTAGAGGCAAGGAGGTAAGTCATAAGACTACAGTAATTCTCCAGGCTAGAAATACTGAAATCCAAACCAAAGTAGGGGCAGGGAGAATGAAAAGAAGTGGGCAGAGTTAAGAGACACTTAAGGGAAGAGAATCAACAGGAATTGGTGACAAATTTGGATAGGGGCTGCAGAGAGGAAGTGAGGAGTCCAGGATGGCTCAGCGTGTGGTTTCCTGTGGCAGGGCCGGGATGCTAGATCCATTCTCTAAAAAAGGGACACAGGACAAAATCTGGGAGGAAGGAGGCAAGTTCAGACATGGATATGTGGCATTTAAAGCACCTTTATCTGGTGAAGAGTGCGTAGTCATCTGTGGCTCTATGTCACCCTTGCTGTATTCGTCAGTTACTTACTGTGTATCAATACTAACACAAACTCAGTGGCTTCAAACAGCACCCATTTAAATTAGTTTCTGTGGGTAAGGAGTCCAGGAATGATTTAGCAGTTCCCTCTGCAAGGCTGCAATTAAACTGTCAGCCTGGACTGGGTTTTCACCTGAAATTCGACTGGAGAAGTCTCTGTCTGCTAGCTCACGTGGATGCAAGCGGCATTCAGTTCATTACAAGCTGCCAGGTAAGGGCCTCAGTTTCTTGCTCTTGTCGGCTGGAGGCCACCCTAAACTCCTTGCCACATGGCCTTCTCCAGAGGCACCTGCAAAACAGCAGCTTTCTTCTTTAAAGCCAGCAGGCAAGAGAGTCCTTGCAACTCAAGCATTACAATCTTATGTAGCATAATCAGACCCATGCAGTGGCATATGTACTGTCACCTCCACTGTACATTTTCCATCACCTCTGCTGTATTATCCTATCAGATAGGAACAAGTCATAGATCCCATTCACACTCAAGGGGAGGGGATCATACAAACGCATGAACACCAGGAGGTGGGGTCATGGGACCTCCGTAGAGGCTTTCCACAGCACTCATTTTCATTGGTCCCCAAATGAAACCCTTGGACCCAGTTCCTTACCTCCTAAGGTATCATGGCCTAAGCATTTAGTTTCAGAGTGGTAGGCAAATCTAGATCCATAACCCATCCAGCCCAATCAATCCCACCCCTATCAAGAAGCCTTCCATTAAAGGAGGCTCTCCTCTTCCCACTCCCAATTCTGTTCTCATAGCACTTAAAAATCTAAACCAATGGTTCCCAGAATTCAAGGGTCAAAAACTTGCATGCCTTCCTGAAGAAATGATAATAACTGCCTTTTATTAAATGCATATCATATATCACTGACTATACTGTAAACTATACATGCCACATCTCCTTTAATCCTTACAATGAGACTAATTTAAGTGTAAATATTATTCCTATTTTACAAATGGGGAAATTAAGGCAGAGAGAAGCTGAGAAACTTAGCCAAAGTTACACAGCTAATAAATGGCAAATACCAGGCAGTCTGATTCTAGAGCTCACACTGAAAAGGTACTTAAATATTACCACCTGTATTTTTAGAGTCTTCTGAGTAGAAAATACAAATAGCCAGAAGCTACTTTGAATACAGTAACAGCTTTAAATGTATTTGTAGTTTCTTCCTCACAATAAAATCTACAAACATTTGCAAAAAGCAATAGATAACATATGTGAACATTTATTCTCTCTGCAGACAATGTGGGTTGACAACCATTTACAGAGCATCGCAGCCCTCCCCATGAGACTTCATGGCTGGGCACTTGGGACTCCCACCACATTCTTTTGATGCATGGATTATAATCTACATCAGCAGTTCTCAATCAGGGAAGATACTGTACCCCAGGGGACACCTGGCAATGTCTGGAGACATCAACTGTCATGACTGGGAGGGGGTGCTACAGGTATCTAGTGTGTAGAGGCCAGGGATGCAGGCAACCCTATTACAACGTACAGGACAGCCCCCTGCAATGAAGAATTACCCAACAAAATGGCCTTACTTGCAAGCTTAAGAAATCCTGCTGTACATCATCACAAAATTCTCTAATTATTTTCTATACATTTGCCCCAACTCCTCAAGATATACTTACATGCCATCACAGCATGGCCTGCTTGAGCTTCTAGCCACCCCGTCTTTCTAAGCCTGGGCCTAAATTCCAAACATGGTGAGTACCCAAGAGATACTTTTTTAATTGAAATATATTTCTAAGATATAACAGGCATTTATTCTACAAGAGTTGTTTCTCCAATGATTAGTATATTCTCTTTGAATTAATAACTTCTACTTTGAATTTACTAAAGACTAATTTACTTCTGGAGCTAATTAGGCCCTACCCAGGGCAGCCTCCAGCACCCATGTATTTAAATTAGCAACCAAATGCCTGGTTCAGAAAAATAAGACAGACAACACAATATACAAAACTGAGTCAAATAGAGGGACCCAGAAGGCATCATCAAATGCCAAGGACCAAAGGTGTTGATTTCCTTAAGCAACCACTCATCCTTAAATGTATGAAAGTCACAGACATGCAAATGGACCAGAGTTCAAACATTATCAATTTTATTTTTCGGTGGTCACAAATCATTTTGAGGGAAAAGAACACTATTCTAAAGCTCATCAGATGTATCTGCTAGAGGATGAACAAGCCCCTGTCATTTGTTAGCACGAGTAGGGGTTGTGTGTATATTAAAATAACACATTATAATTCTATGAAGGAAGATGTGCTATTATCGCCTTTCTCAACATACAGAAATTTAAGCTCATCCTTCAGACAATGAGTCAAGTGATCTCCTGTTCAGTTCTCTCCCATGCCGACTAATCTTATGCCAAGTAGGGAAACGTTGCATCTTTTATTTCCACTCTCTGTGACCCAATCTCTCTACAGTCTGGTTCCTCTTTCTGCTCATATAAACAAAAAACAAGTCCATGGAAGCTCAAAATAACAACTTTGGGTCCCCACCCACACCACTGAGAAGGCTCCTAAATTGTTCCTCCTGCTTCATGCTGCACTTTCCACAGGGGGCTGATTAATCAGGCTGGACAAGCCTCTGACATTCCTCAGGAGCACCTTGATTATACCAATTAGTGAGGCCAGACCCAGAACCCCCATGCCTCAGACAGCCTCAACACCCAGCACACGGCCACAAGCGCCTGCTGCTTCCCACCACATCACCACTCAAAGAATGAGATCCACGGAGGCTGTGAAAGACAATGGCCACTTTATACAATCAGCCACAGATCATTTCTAATGGGGTGTAAGAGATTCAAAGCAATGGGGAGGCTCAAAATTACATTTGGAATTCACTGAAGGTTGGTTTTTGAAACAAAGACCTGACTTCTAAAATATAATTTTCTTGGGTTAACGTGAACATTTTTCCCTTGAACTCCCTGAGCACATGCCAAATGGCATCAGGAAACAGCAATGCTGGTATGTACCAGGGGCATGTGGCCTGGGGTTAAAGTTCTTCTGAACCTAAACAGCCTATTCTATGGAGGTCAGTGAGCTCATGTGGGTGAAATAAGCCCGCAGCTAAGACTCGGTTTGGAGTCTGAGTTGGCAGCTAGTTGGCATCAGTCATTCACTCACACCTGACTCTTCAGTCCAGACTTCAAGCCCTCCCAGGATCTAGCCCTCCCTTTATTCATTCCATCTATACTGGCTCATCATTTACTCTCACCCAGTGGGGGCTTTTACTCTGACTTTCCTGTCTTTTCCTTTCCTGGAAGGCTCCCCTGCTGCTGTCTGCTCACCTGGATTTTTTACATTTCTCAACTCATGGTCCAAATTAAGCTCTCCCTCCTCCAGGAAACCAGCCCTGACCAACTCCAGCCAACACCATCTCCCCTTGTCTGAATAACCCCAGACGCCAGTAGCAGCCCAGCATCAGGGCAACTGTTCACGGAGCTCCTGTGACATTAGAGGTACTATGCTTTGGTTTTTATACAATTGACCTGGTTTAATCTTCCTATACCAGGTAAGTAGTACACCCACTTTCAGATGAGGAAACTGAAGCTTGGAGAGGAAAAGTAACTTGTCCCAGATCACATAGCTAGTAAATAGGGGAGCTGAGACTCAAACCCAAAATTAGAGCCTGGGCACTAAGCCAAGGATCAGCAAAATTTTCTCGTAAAGGGGCAGATAATAGTTTAGGTTTTGCAGGCCCCATGTCTCTGTTGCAATTTCTCAACTTTGCTGTTACAGCACAAAAGCAACCATATACTATACTTTAAAAAATGAAAGAAAAAAATTCCTAGCTTCCTTACAGTAGGAAAACAGGCAGGCTATGGGCCTACACAAAAAATTCCCCAATGTAAAGGTAACAGGCTATAAATCCTTAGCAAGGCTCCCCCACTCCAGGGCAAATGCCTCTCACCTTATTCACCATAATAACAACCTTTACTGAGGGTTTGTTAGCAGCCAGACAATAACCCTCCTGCGGGGCAGAGAGCATTGCTATTCCCACTTGAGAATATTAATCATAATAATAATAATGTTGAACATGCAAACAAAGCTTCAAGACCTGAAGTAACTTTATAAAGTTACCCGGCCAGTGAGGTGTGAGCGGGGATTTGAACTCAGGCACTCTGACTCCAGAGCTGCATTTTCACCTCCACAGCCTGCATGTGCCACGTCGGCTTAGCCAAGATCTGCACCTCTTCAGTCTGAGAAGCCGAAATGGAGTTCTCATCTGGCTGCTCTGCCACCCACCTCCACACTTGGGTCACAGGAGACACTTGGGGCCACCACAGCCTCGCGCCACGGGTCCTAGCTGACAGGCATAGGCATTGAGTACCGAGCGCCTCTCACCGCTTTCAACAGGAGGAACACAGAGTTCCCTTAACTAAAGATCAAGGGTCATTTTGGAAGGCCTAATTTTATATTCCATTGTTAAACTTTAATGAACCGTTATATTCAGTGGCTGAATGATCTAAGGGATCAAATACAGCATGCCCCATAATGTGATTTTTTTTAAAAAGTTCTAAATAAATAGTGCAAGCATCAAGGAAATCACTTCCCTGAGTCCTTTTCATTTATAATTCCTTTTCCTCACCAAGCGTATCTGATTCTATTCTGAGGCACCAACTTGCCATATCAAACCAAGTTTCCTCCTCCATAAAGATTTCTTCAGTCCTAATTCTGAAAATAATGGAAAAAGACAAGCCCCATGCTGGCTGAGCAGAGAAAGGGGAAAACAGGTCCTGATAACAAAGGAATAAATCCTTACTCTCACCATGGGTTAAGTGGCCCAGAGGAGCAGACATGGGTTTTAAAACCAGAAAATGAGTTTACTGTTGGAGTGACCTTGAACCTCACTACTACTCAAGTTCCTCATCAAGAATATGAGAACAAAAATATTTGAGTTTTGTTTTTAAACAACATAAAGTGGAGTAACTATCATAGTGTATTTACTTTTCATACACATTTTTTCAAAGTTCCAAAGATAGCCTAAGGTAAAAGATGCACTGAGACACAATTACATTGCAATGAGCTAAAGCTGTAGTCTTCCCAGATACTTTCTTGGGTCCACAATCTAGTGTATGAAATATTTAATAGGTCAAAAGCATATTTCAACATAGTTTACAGTGAGGAAACTAAGCTTCAAGAAGTGAAGGAATTCATAAAGTTACCTGGCTAGTGAAATGTGAGCCAGGATTTGAACCCAGACAGTTGGACTCCAGAGCCACATTTATACTTCCACAGCCTGCAAATGCCACGTCGGCTCAGCCAAGATCCACACCTCTATATACCTATGTCCAAATGACCAGACATAGCTGTTTCAAAAAGGCAACTGCATCCAAAAATGTGCAGCAAATACCCATTCAGGCTGGTGGCTTAGGCCATGGGAACTAACGCCGGCGCCTTGGTTCATATCCCAGCTCTGTCAAGTACCTACCCTGGCCGAGCCTGGGCATCCTCATCTGTAATCTGGGATGACTCTGCAGTTTCCATGAGTTTATTGTGAGGGTAAAATGAGATAATCCATATAAATCATTTCATGTAGTATCTGATTCCCTGTAAGGATTCAATACTTGTAGGTTTTATTAGTGTTATTATTAATGCTGATTTGTGATCATTGAGGAGATTCTAAAGAATGCACATTTCTGAAAGAATAACTAAAAGATAATGCCAAGCAATGAAATTACTGGGAAGAAGGGTGGATGGTCCAAGGTGACACCTTGACAAAGGGTTAAACTCAATTGGTAGAAATTTATTTCAACATGTATGCCCATGTGCCTGATTATGCAAAGGTGTGCATCTGTGCAAAATCTGGCATATTTGTAAAAACCCCACCACATTATCGTCATGCTTCATTTATCTAACCAGACTGGGGAGTCTATCACTGAACAACTGTCAAGTTAAAATTGGATCATATGAAGGCAGTTTTTCAATTTCCTTTCTCCTTTCTCCACTTCTCATCACCCTCCCACAAATGAACCTGCTTACCCATGCCAAGAATATACAGCTCAGAAATTAGATAAGGGGGAAAAAGGAAAAAGAAGAAAGACATAGGAGAATAAGAATCTCAAAGAAAGTAATCACACAACAGCACCATTTGATGAAACAATAATTCACTCAGTAAATACTGGGGGTTGCTCTGCACTAAATACCCTATCAATTCCTCAGAGTTATCATCTCTAATCTTTATAACCTACATGCTAAGTATATATTCTCATTTCAGGAAATCAAGGCTTTTACAGGCAAAGTGACTTCCCTAGGACCACACAGCTGCTAAGTGGTCAGCCAGGATTTGTACCCTAGCTTCTCTGGTTCCAAAGTTCTTCCTAATATCCCCTACAGCTTCTCCAGGCTGTGTGACCAACGTGGGACCCACATATAGAAACTCAGGTTGGCTTCTGTCCTAAAGAAGAATATAGTCTAATGGGAAGGAAAGATAGAACAAAGTAATGGTAATAACAATGTAAAAACATGCTCTCCAGGGCTAAAAGCAACATGCTATGGGAGCTCAGAGGAGGAAGGGTGTCAGCCTGGAGAAAGCTTCACAGAAGAGGCAATGGAAAAGTTACATATTGAAGGATGAACAGGAGTTTGCCAGTCAGAAAAAAGAGAGAGCTGGGCCTGTAGGCCTGGGGTAGTCATGCAAACAGAAGCATAGAGGTTGGAAAGAGCCTAGCATGCTGGAGGTGGTAAGACAGGTGGTGATATGACTGCACTGCAAGGGAAACAGGCTGGAGAGGAAGACTGGGGGCTGCTTGTGAAAAGTTTTATCAGCTGTACTGTAGGGTATGGAATGGATTCTGTAAATAAATTGCAGGCAGAAAGAGATACCAGCATAGCAAGAGAAGATGAAGGGTAAGGACAACAGGTGAATCGAAGGCACGTTATTGGCAGGGTGGGGAATGGGGTCAGGGTGGGGTGGGGGACTGGCAAGACATCAAAGGCTGACATGAAACACCTGGAAGAAAATGTGCTGCCCGCCCAAAGGCAGACACAACTCGTAGCTAAATAAGAGCAGTGTAGGATTCTTGATATTTAAGACACAGAAATGAAAAGCAGAACCAGCCAATAGCATATTTGATTTACAACAGCTCACCACCACACAAGAAAGTAAAAGGTCAAGACTCAATATTCTATATGTGTTCAGGGGAACTTAACCAAGAATAAGAAATTGAAGGCAAAAAGAAAAGTAGAAACAAAACACAGTAAGTCTGGCTTTGGGATGAGGTCACTGGACTGCAGCATGCATGCAGGGATGTCAAGTGGACCAGCACCCTCAGTAAGGGCAGGTGACGGTCGGCAAAGCCACCCGAGTGGCAGAGACAGTGCATCTCGTTGTAGGTGCCGGGACAGGTCATGTCCACAGATGAGTTTTCTGCATTTTCCCCTAAGAGATGCATCATTAATCATATAGAATTGAGGGGTGTGGGCACCAGGGGGTGCCTCACAGTACACACAGGGAACACTGAGCCTGCAAAAATAGCATCAATTCCTTGGATGGCCACCCAGTACTGCTCTCATAATGCTAACTGCAAGTCGTGACTCACATTCAGGAATTAAAGGTTCTCCCAAAAAACCCTGTTTCAATTACACACACCACTCCTACAAAAAGGAAAGTGATTTATTTCTTTCAAGACAGGCAGAACTTTAAAACCCAGCCAATCCTCCATCTGGAAGATTAAGGAAAGTCCCCAACGGGACAAGATAAAAACTGTATTGCTTCTAAGCAGAAGGAAGGACACTTGTTGAAGAAACTAGAATAGACCTAGGAAGAAGGTACACAGAACAAGCTAATGGGAAATCAAGGAGGGATTTTAAGTGTTAGAGCTGCAAAGGACCTTGGCAACCATCTTGCCCAACTTCCTGTTTCACAGATTAGGAAAATAAAGGCCAGAATGGGGAATGCAACTCCCACTCATGCCTCACAAGCACACAGGCACATTGGAAGGAGAAAGAGAGAAGGCTAGGGTGAGGGCAAGAGAGAGGACTAGAGATCTAGAGAATGAGAGAGAGACAGAGAGGGAGAGATGCTAGACAGATGACCAATAGTAGAGGTAGAAATAGATCAATGATGATTGATAGGTAGATAATGATTTGATAGGTAGGTATGTAGGTAGGTAGGCAGATTAGATAGATAGATAATAGGTAGGCAGGCAGGTAGGTAGGCAGGCAGGCAGGCAGGCAGGCAGGCAGACAAGCAGATGAGATGTGGGAGGGTTAGGGAGAAAGAGAGATGGATAGATAGATGGAACCAGGGCTTCTCGCACCTTCCATTCCAAGATGCTGCTTCTTCCAGGGCCGAGTGCCCAAGTCCTCAGGTCAATCAAGCCCCTCTTCCTCCTGGTCAACTCAAACCCATCAGGATGATAAAAATGAGGTTTAAAAGTCCAGTCTACACAAGAAACAGATGATGGGAAAGACAGATGGAAGATACACCAACCATCTTGGTTCTAGAACACTAAAGAATTGATTTGGGTAGAGGATGGATGGGGTGATTCAGCTCCATTCTCACAGCCCTGCTCCTGCTTTGGGGGTGTTCCAGATAAGCCATGGATTATTTTTTCTCTTATGAAAATGGAGAACAATTACATACAAGCCTATTCAGAAGGAGCAGTTAGCTATTTGAATCAATAAGACGGTGACAGTGGGGCTCTTCCTGACAGATGCCATCGTCCTCCCACAAGGGGGCTTCTCCCGTTGCAGCAGGGCGACCTTGCTCTAGAAGCTCTGTATGACACCTGGGAGGAGGCGCCTCCTACCCTGAAGGGCAACCTTTCTTGGGGTTTTTGAGCCTGAGCTTTCAGATGTCTTGAAAATCTGCCCAGCAATCAGTAGAAGTGCCTAACTAAGGACATTAACTCCTTGTAGTCTGTTCTCCTGGAGAAAGGTAAACATGATAGTTCCAAGTGGTTTTTAGGACAGCCACATGTGGAAACAGACAGTATTCAATGTGACAAATAATCATTTTTTCATGATACTTTTATTATATAGAGGGAAAAGAACTACATGTGTAGACAGCAATACATTAAAGAACAAAGAAACAATGGAGAGGAGTAGAAAGGAATACAATGAAAAATATATTAAATGTGTAATCAAACCTCATAGTCTTCTTCCTGAAAAATAAACTCCTGATGAATAAAAATGACTATAATTTAAAAACAAAAATAGATCTGCTGAATTTCAATTTGAATAAGCCATCCACAGAATAAAAAATAAATGTACAATATTTCAACCTTAGAATTTGAGTCCTTGTTTTCAAATCCATTAATCAAGTACTTATAACTGCTGACACCAAACACTGTGGAACATAGGAGAGAAAGTTAAAGCAGATTTTTATTCAAAGAAGTTTGTACAAGCAAAGTGCACATGACGGAATTTGTGAAAAAGACAATTTATACAGTGAGAGGCAGAAGCCATGAAGCAATGTCATGTATTTCTTCCTGGGACCAAAATAAATCCCAAGTGTCAATATTCTTTGTGTTGAAAAAAAGATGCAACTACAGAGTGACTCTGCTTCACTTTAAATAGAAAAACATTTAATCTATCAATAAAAAGCCAAATTGGGCATATAAAGTCCACGAATTATCCGCACAATAGCCAGGAACACAGGTTTTAAATGTAGATCCCCTGACCTTACCCAAGACTCACTGAGGGAGGATCTGTGGGGCAGGACGAGGAATCTGCATTTTAATAAACACCACAGACAAATCTAATGCTCACTGAAGTTTCAGGACCAGGGTTTTCAAAATATCCTGTTCCATTCCTCTGCCATACCTGAGTACTCATTCTGAAACAGAAATCTCATCTTGTCATTCTTCTGCTTTAAAAAACAATATAAAACATATATATATCATTCAGCCTATTTCCATGTTCCATTGTCTAGTCCTTGATTAATTAGGAAAATGTTCACAATAATGCTGTTAAATGGAAAAGTTACAAAACGATATGAACAATATGCATACTATGTACATATTAATAAAATGCATGTGTGGGAGAAAGGCAGGGAGGATATACTCCCAAATGCTAACCATGATTAACTCTAGATGCAGGTGACACAACTAACACAAAATGGAAGCACAAAACAGAGCAGAAGGGATGAAAAGTAACGGCTTGATTCCACCTAACAAATGGAAACCAGTAATAAGAGCCAGATGCCAAACTGAGAAAAATAGCCAAGGAAATCATCACTAAGACAGTGGAATTTAGGCCTGGTAGCTAACCGGCTACGAGCAACAAGGCACCAGGGGCCTCCTTGGGTACCGCACCTGGTTGAAGGCTGAGGTCTGCAGTAACAGGCCACGCAGACCATCTCTCCTCGGGCTTCCAGGAAACTGTGGAGATAAATGAAGGCCACCTAAGACTCAAAGGCAGGCAGAGTAGTGGGAAAGCATTATAGTGAAAAAAGTAAAAGGGAAAAGGAGAAGTTGGAGGGAGGCTAAACAGAAACAGGGCATCTTATATGATTGGTTTGGGGAGACTATTTCGCTTACTTTGGTTTGTCCTGAGTTGGATGTGGGACTGAAAATAGGGGAGTGGGCAGTCACTTACCAAATCCCTACTGTTTAGGGCTGATAGCTGCAGGGGTTGTGATTTGGCTTCCCAGGATGGTGGCTGCAGAGGTTGTGGTCAGAGTTCTGTTGTCCCGTGTAGTCTGGCTATGTCTATATATATATTAATATATCGAGTCTCTCAGGAGAAATAAACTCTGATTTAAATCCTGGGAGTTTCCACGTATAGTAGGATAACCCTAAATGAACAAGAACTAGCTTTGGCTTTCAGCAAGTTTATCTTCTGGTAAGGAAGGGGTGGGAAAACTTTTTTTGGTAAAGTACCTGGAAGTAAATTATTTAGGTTTTGTGTCCAGGCAGTCTCTATTGCAGCTATTTAACTCTGTTACTGTATCATGAAAGTAGAAGTAGATAATACATAAATGGATGGATGTGGCAGTTTTTTGATAAAACTTTATCCAGACTCTGAAATTTGAATTTCATATAATTTGATGTCATGAAATGATACTTTTTGAAATTTCCCAATCATTTAAAAATGTGAAAAATTCATTGCTCATGGGCTACACAAAAACATGGAGGGGTAGTTTGTTCATCATAAGGAGAATCACAGGGCACCGCAAAGGCATAATCCCCATAAGCCCATTGTTCACACTGGTCTCACAGATGGGTGAGGCTGTGGTTCACATTGAACCAACATCCATTTGGACAAACTGTGAGTCGCCAATAAAACCAGATAAGGTCCTCCTTCCAGCTCAGTTTTCTGTCTTGAGAGCTTGGCTTTGATCCAGAGAGAGCACACTCTCTGGTTTTCCACCTGCTCTGGGTGCAAGTTGACAGTCTGCATTCAAAGATGGTCAATCACCAGGCTGAAGGCCTGAGACATGAAGTACACAAGCATCACTTTGGACTGGCCATTGCCAGCTCTCATGGGGTCCCATAAGTCTAATTCCTCTTCTCTTCCAGGAAAAACTCCTGCTTCTTATATGGACTCTCATTATAATACTAATTCTTCCACTTACCTCCCGAAATGGCCTAACTTCACCAAGGATGATTTGGACATTAAAATGGCCAGTCTGGGGCAACACTGGACTTAAACAAAATTGTTCAAAAGAAAGAAGGCTAATGGTCAGCAATTTTTTATTGGCAGGCAAAAGCCTCCAAACAAAATTCTGAATCAAACGTTGCTTTGCTGAAAAATTCTATGGCCAAGGCTAATGAGCAGTTTGACACATTTAAGCAACAGCAAACTAGACCCATTCCCACATTAATCCTTCTCCTCCATGTCCTTCAGTTGTTCTCTCTAGCCTTCCAATCTCTGTCCTTCCACACCATCAACTCCTCTTCCCCTTGTCCAGACACCCTACCTTTTCCTAATGACAGTCCTAAAACCTCAAAATGCCACTCACCTCCACAGATCTTTCCCGCCCATAAGCCAGGTATGCAGGTACCTGTGGGATTTAAATCTTGGATCTGAGCTACAGTAAGAGCTACATTTAAGGATTTCTCTAAACCCAGACAGGACCAACAACTACTCACAGAAGAATTTAGAATTCTTTTGAATGTATATGACTGAGATTTAGTAAACCTAAATCTAGACATAAATCTACTTACACACATGTTGGTTGGAACTAAAGGTGCTAAATCCTGTATGGCAAAAGGAAAGGGCCCACATCATCCCTCTTTCCACAATAAATCTGAGGGGGGAAAAAAGGTATGAAAAGGGGCAAAATCTCCTAAAACCTATATGCCAAAACATTTACAATACAAACAGGTTGAACCATAATTTAATCAAGCACACAGAAGAGATAAAACTACAGGAGATTTTTTGAATAGACCAGAAATACCTACAAATAGCATTCAGTAGTTAAAAGTGCCAGTGTAACAGTGGCCCTACTTTCCACTTTGTAATAGAATTAAAACTGAAATTGGAATACTAAGTGGAAACAGAAATTAGAACGGGAAATAGTTCTGTTACCTGAACTACATCTTGCAGAACATTTTGAAAGGACTCTAGAACAAAAGTAAGATAGGACCTAAAATAATTTAAGGCCCTATAGATCAAACAGCTACATGGTCCACTCTCCAAATGGTCACCTACTAAAAAGGACACTTGTAGATATTATAAACAGAAAGGGGCACTAGGAAAAAAGATGGGTCCCATGTTACAAAAGAAAAACTAGGTCATGACTAAAGAAGCTATGCAGAACTTCACACAACCAGAAAGCTATTCCAACATGGGAACTCAAATTGAGGATTCTTAAAAATCCTCAAGAAGCAGCCAATTTTCAGAAGTAGAGAGCTGATCTAAGCCCTTCAGAACAAGCAGATGACCTCAGATAGGGGACAGCCTCTACCAAGACACTGGACCAAAACCCCTGTCTAATTAGTTTTGTTTTTCATATGCTAAAGAGCTGGGGGGAAAAAAAAACACAGTTTTTAATCTGTTTTCCAACTTGTTTTATAATAATTCTTCTCATTTTCCATAGACTTCTGGTTAGTGTCCACCCATAATGGCTCTTCTTCTCTTTTCTTTCTCTTTATTATAATTTGCTAGTTCAGAAAATGCTCATTCTTAGATTATCTCAAACAGTAACCACTCCCTCAATCCAGTCAACTGCTAGATATGCCACCACTCACCTGAACTCCACCATGTAATCCTCTGGGTAATTATGGTCTGATCAAATGACACCATAGGGATTTACAGCTTTTTCACTGGCACCTATGTGGCAGATGACCTTCAACAAATCAACCTGTGACTTTGATAGTGATCCTTTTTGTTAGAAAAAGAACCAATTATTACAATATATTGGTCATATCCTAGAAAATTCTAAATTTGAATTTAACAGTCTTCATAGGGCAATGGACTAAATGCTTGCCACCTGGAGGGATACTATTAGCATTTCAAATATGTAATCTGGCTAATGCAATGCCTTGATATTAACCTTGTGTCACGAAAAACTTTTTTCCTGGAACTTCCTAAGTCCCTGCTGAATAGTACTTCTTTTGTGGCCAAGAGGCCTGATCCTGTTTGCCCTGAACTAATACCTCATTCATTTTAGTAGTTTTCCATGACTTGTCCATACATAGATTATAGTTCTATAAATCAGCAAGGCTGGAACTTCCAACTCAGATACAAGTTAGAAAATGAGGCCACCCTTGATTATTTCAGCACTCTACCTTGGGCAATTACTGACTCGTTTATGCGAACAATCAGAGCAGTGTTCCCAATAGTGAGAATCATGCAAATAGAAACATCTGTAAGAAATTTATCATTAACTCTGGTAGACATTATTAATGATACTCCCTCTCCCTAGCTGAAGTAAGGTCAGTCTCAGCTCACTGACATGAGTAGTGATGGGCCATCGCATTGTTCTAGATTTCCTGTTGGTTAGTCATAGTGGCATCTGTGCCATTGCTAGTACTTGAATCAAGGCAAGATAGAGCAGGCTAAACATTGTTTAAGGAAAGAGTTACTTGGGTCTTTAAGGTTTATCCTTTTAGCCTACTGGACTTGTTTTCTTGGCCTGGATTGGATAATTGGTTTTCCTCGTTCTAAAGTATCTTACAGAGACTATTAATTGTTCTCACTGATGTTGTAATTGTCATGATGGTGGTCACTGCATTTTTTTCAGAGTCTTAAATGCAAATGCACAGGCACTCTCTCATCAGATGACTTCCATGCTAATAAGATAACAAAAAGATCAAGAAGATTTTGACCTTTGACTACTGTGGAGACAACTGGACAGTCCCAAGTGGTGAGGGTCTGGATTGCTAACCTTTCCTGAATTGGTCAACCTCTCGCAAGTGAGAGAATAATGAGAAGGGAGGACTGAGAAACTAAAAATGAAAGCGGACATGGCCAGACAACATATGACAAAAGAACTCTGGCCCACAGCCTCTGCAGCCACCATCCTGGGAAGCCAAACCACAACCCCAGCAGCAATCAGCACAGAACAGTCAGGATTTGGTAAATGTCTGCCAGCTTCCCTATGTTTTTGTACCTGCTTCCAATTCAGGACAAATGAAAGAAAGCCAAATATTCTCCCCAAACCAATCACATAAGATGCCTGACTTCTAGTTAAGTCACCTCCAGTGTTGACAACAACCTCCAACCAGAGTTCACATACCTGAAGCCTTCCCTTTTTCAATTGTGAAGTTTTTTCCACACCCCTGCCTGCCTTTAAGTCTCCGACAAACACAAGTGATAGAGGCTGCCTTCCATAAAAAATGTTGAATAAATAGCCTCTGTTTGTTCTTATTTGTGTGATTTTCATTTATTTCCACAGTACACACAACCATACACACACCTACACTCACATGTAAAAATGGCAGGGCCATGCACAAGACTACTTGAAATTCCAGCAGCAGCCACATAAGGAGGGACATTCTTTAGTAAGGTAGCACATTCTCACTTCTCTCCCCCAAAGGTTCAGGGACAAGTGCTTCCACCTACAAATATGACCTTCCCAAGTAGGCAAACCTGGTTTCCTTGGAAAGCCCTACATCCCGCCATTACACTTGGCTCCACTCAGACAGGCATTAAGTGCCAGGCCACTGCCATAAACAAAAGGTTACAGGTGTGTTGAGAAGTTATCAATTCCCATGCCACCACTCCAGCCAGGCATCTCCAGCTGCAAACAACCTCAGTTGTTCACCCCAAAGTGCCATACAAATGTTATCATTTTCTGTGTATGCCATGACTTGAGAAAGCTGGAAAGGCCCAAACAAGTCTTCGTGCCTCCAGGCCCTTGTGTCTCTCATGCTGCAAGCCGGCCTTTGCCCTGGGAAGGACATATATGGGCCTGTGGGGCTTTGGCAAGATGCCCACACACTTACGATGCTTCAGATGGCTTAGAGAGCTGCAACCCAGGGAAATGAGCTGAAGGTTCTGTGGCTAGGAGGTGTTTCATGCCTTCAAACTTAGAGAACTAGGCAAACTACACACCACGGTATGGCTCCAGACAGGTGGAACCCATAACATGCTCACATTCCCACTGAGGGTAGGACGTCTAAAAGGTTAAATAAAATCACTAAGAGAATTATAGTCATCATAATACATCTAATATTCAGTGAGCTCTCAATATATCCCAGATGCTAAAGTCTAATTTCAATCAAGTCAGCTATTAATATTATGTCAATTCTAATTAAATACACTTTGCATTTTGACAAATACAAGATATAAATTTCTTTTAGTGTTTCAATTTACTGTGGTTTTAAAATTAATTCTGAGTGAGAAATTGTCTTCCAAATTACCGGAGATGATAACTAGTAATTTCATATATTGTAATAGTCTATTTTTTATACCAGGTCAACATTTCATCAGCATCTTTCAGCATAATATTAATGAAATTTAACTGATATATTTTTATCCTATAAAATTATATGAAGTCAGGCAGATATTAATAAGAAATATCTTTAAATCATACTAATATTTGTGTGCAATTTCAGAAGTTTTTTCAAGGAAGAATCTGGCCCTAGTGAGCAGAAAAGGGAACTTTTTACCAAGCCTATGGCTTCATCCACTCCTTCAAAAAATATATATGGAATCTGTTTTGTATGACAAAGGCCCTGGGGACACAGTAGTAGACAAGGAGGACATGGTCACTGCTCTTGTTGCTTAGGCTATTCATGGACAACAATCCACTAATGACAAAGGGAGATATCTTATAGGAGTCATGAGGGATACCGTGTTAGGAAGCTTGTTTTTGTTTTTTTATTTTTTTATTATCTTTTTTTTAAGGATACATAAATCACAGAAAATGTTACATTAAAAAATATGAGGTTCCCACATACCCCCACACTCCCCAACCTCCCCCCTACTCCTCCCACATCAACCACTTCTTAAAATGGTGCCCAATGGTCTCCACCTCCCAGTAGGCAAGCCCCTGTGTAATTATCTTCCTTTGAGTATGGGCTGGACCAAGAGGCTTTCTTCTGTTGAACAGGATACAGCAAAAGAGATGGGATATCACTTTGAAATTAGATTACTAACGACTAACTTCCGTATTGCTTCTCTCTTTTGTTCTTGTTCATTTACTCTGAGGGAAGCCAGGAACCATGTTGTAAACCGGACTATGGTGGGGCCCAAGTGGCAAGGAACAGACAGACACCTCCAGCCAACAGCCCCTAAGGAATGAATCCTGCCAACAACCTCATGGAAGAACTTGGAAACAAATCTTTCTCCAGGCAAGCCTCAGATGAGACCAGTGTCCCAGGTGACATATTGATGACAACTCATTAGAGACGGTGGAACCAGAGGATTGGCTAAGCTGCCACAGATTCTTGGCCCACAGAAATTAAAATAATGAAGTCACTATATTTGGGGGAAATTTGTTATGCTACAATTGATAACTAAAACACATACAAAGCAGGTTACCCAAATAATACCCACCTAACTTCCAAATGTCTCTAGCTTCTCACAAGAGAAATGGATGATAGGATATTTACTACAAGGCCCAGAAGTTCTAATATGGTAACACTGATGCTGCAAATGAAATCCCTCCCAATGGATGAAGCTGAGTTTACTTCCCGAAAACATAAGGCAAAAGAAGAGAGTATCTCTCTTGGCAATGGGCTGGCTATAAAAGTAGGGCTGGGTAGGGGGGATGATAGTAAAACCACTATAAGAATTGACAGAAAAGAGCAGTAAATGAAGAAGTCACAAAAAAACAGGAGACTGTATATTACAATTCAGGAGGCACAAGATCAACTGTCTTCCCACTACATTTCCTTTTTCAAGGATAAGATACGCGAATGATTATCACGGTACTTCAGTGCTCTCAAAGTACCCTCATTAGACTGGGGGCCAATGTCTCAGTCACCACTTTATCCTCAGTGTCTGGTACAGTGCCTGTCACATGATAAGAATTCAGTATATATTTGTCAAGTGAGTAAAATATTATCTCACTTTAAGCAAAGGAATATACATGGAAAAAAAAGAGCAGAAGGAAATGCATCAAAACATAAACAATGATGACCACTAGATGGGAGAATATGATCTTTTTTCATTTTCTTTGATACACTTGACAGCATTTTTCAAAAAGTCTGTAATGCGAAGAGAAAGAAATATCAGAAACCACTATAAAAAAGATTTTTGGGGCTCTATGTAGCTTACTTTTACAATTTTATTATCTTGAGATTGTTGCCATAACTTTCCAAAGATTTATTTATAACAGATTATCATCTCACTTGTCAATTTGTCAACCTGACAACTGAATTATTAAAGGCCATGTAGAAACTTTCAAATATAAATTAAGAGATCAACACCTGCAGAGCAATATTATTCATAGTTATAACTGATTTTTATCTATAAATAGGATTCATCACTTCACACATTAGGCCTTCAAAAAGGTATCAACAGGAGAACATATTGTATTAAAAAAATAGCCACATGAGAATCTTTGGATTATGTAGACATATCAGCTCTAATCATCTTTAAAATGCAACTGGCAAACAATTACCACCAAAAAGAAGAAAAAGGAAAAACAAAAGATTACCCCCAAACACAGTCAGTTATGTGGAAGAAGGTTTAAGTGTGTGTGTCTGTATGTGTACACATCTCATATTTTTACAACTCACTGGGCCAGATCACAAAAGCAGTCTCAGAGAGCAGACACTCTCCCAGGAGCTCAATGCCTTCCATTTTAGAAACAAAGACAGCCTCCTGAAATTAGTTCTCCATAGGCACTCTAGATTCAAACACATAGGAAACATTTCTCGCATATGAGTCCAAGTTCCAAAGAGAGCCCAAAGCCATCCACATGTCCCCAGGTTTAGAACGCAACCAAATAAGTCCAGATAAATTGGGCTCAAAAACAGGCCACCATTCCTGCTTGGTCATGACGATACCCTCAGTGTGTCAGAAACAGTTACAGGACACACTCATTCTAACAGATCCACCTCTATTTGAGGAGCCTTGCCTCTAAGGTTAAAACTGCACTGTCCAAAGAAATAATATACAAGCCATACGTGTAATTTTACACTTACTCATAACCATAGTTTTAAAATGCAAAAATAGATCATTTTAATAATATATTTAACCTATTATATCTAAAATAATATTTTCAACATTAAAATTACTAAGATACTTCAGGCTCTCTTTTTTGTATGAAGTCTTTTAAATCACTGAAAAGAGACACCGTATATTTTAAAGTCTCAAAAGCCAGATGTGGCTCATGGCTACTGGATGGGACAGTGCAGGGTTAGTGCACTCCTCCCACCTGAAGACCCAGGAGAGACATCTTTGCATGGTTTAATATTTATCAAGATGGCTCATCTCTCATGAATTTAACCAAGCCCAACCATACAGAGAAGCAAAAGAAAAACAAGGTGCAGCTTCCATCCATTCAGGAAATAATACATACTGAGCACCTCCTTTGTACTAGTCACTAAGCCAAGAGCTTTCCACAGTTCACTTCATTTAATCCTCAAAACAATCCTGTGAGAAGATACAACCATAATCCCCATTTTACAGATGAGATGAGAGGGGGAGAGAAAAGCTAATTAAATTGCCTAAGGTCACACTTCTAGCAAGTAGTGATGCCTGGATTTCCAGTACAAGGTTGAATAGCAATGGTGATAGCAGGTAACTTTGCCTTCTTACTGACCTTAGGAGAAAAGCTTTCAGCCTTTCACCATTAAGTAGGATACTAGCTATGGGTTTTTCATATATGACCCTTGTCACATTGATAATATTTCCTTCTATTCCTGAGTGTTTTTGTCAAGAAAGTTAGCTGGATTTTGTCAAGTGCCTTTTCTGCATCAATAGAGATCATCTTTCTTTTCATTTTGTTAATGTGGTTGTGATGGTTAGGTTAATGTGTTAACTTGGCCAGATAATTGTGCCCACTTGTTTGGTCAAGCAAGCACTGGGCTAACTGCAATACAAGGGCTTTTATGGATCTTTAGTCACCATTGACTTTACTGCAGTGGTAAATCATAGACAGCTGATTACAATTACATCAATCAAGGAGATTGCCATCAGCAACAAGTGATACTTTATCCAATCAGTTGAATGCCTTAAAAGGGGAAGTGATTCCAGCATTGAGTGAGAATTCCCCAGCTCATCTTTGGACAGCCAACGTCTCCCAGAACTCATCAAAAACCTTCACTGGACTTTCACTGGAGCCCCTGGTTGCAGCCTGCCTGCAGAACCTGGATTGTGCATCCCCATGGTCACATGAGAGACTCTGTATAAAATCTCGTACTATTGACAGATACCTCTTGTTGATTCTGCTTCCCTAGAGAACCCTGACTAATACAGTGGTATATTACATTGATTTTCTTATATTGTACCACCCTAGCATTCCTGGAATAAATCCCAGTTGATTAGGATTTTTTCCTCTATATTCATAAGTGATATTGGTCTCTAATTTTCTTTTTCTTGCACTTCTGTCTATATGGTGACTCTATTGTTGAAAGTGGTGTATTGAAGTTGCCTACATTTAATATAAACCATCTATATCTCCCTTCAAACTTGTCAGTGTTTGCTTCATATAATTTGGTGATTTTTAGGTGCATTTATATTTATAATCATTATATATTCTTGATAAACTGAACCTTTTATCAATATATTTGTCCTTTTTAACAGGTTTTTACTTAAAATCCATTTTGTATAGTATTAATACAGTCACCCCTGCTCTCTTTTGATTATAATTTTCACAAAATATTTTTCCATCCTTTCACTTTAAATCTTGTGTCTTTGAATTTAAGATGATTCTCTTGACAACATCATATAGTTTGGTCATGCTGTTTTAATGTATTCTGCCAATCTCTGCCTTTTGACAGATGAGTTTAACCCTTTTATGTTTAAAGTAACTACTGATCATAAGATTTTCTTCTGCCATTTTACTCCTTGGATTTTGTGAGTCACATTTTTTGTCCCTCAGTTCTTCCATCACTGCCTGCTTTTTGGTATATAGTTGACCTTTTGTAGTGAACCCTTTAGAATTCTTTCTCCTTTTATTCTATGCATATTTGTATGATATTTTCTCTGTAGATGCATTATATCTTAAATTTAACACCCTAAACTTATAGCAACCTCATTTGCTTTGATACCAACCTAACTCCAATAGCATACACAAATTATGTTCCTATATTCCTCTCCATTCCCTTACCATTATGTAGCTCATCAAAAATTACTTATCTATACATTGTGAGTCAAAAACCACTGCTTTCTCATTATTTTTATGCATTTGCATTTTAGATCCTGTAAAAAGTAAAGAGTGTAGTTATAAACCAGAAATATAATATACTGGCATTTATATTTACCCGTTACTACCTTTACTGGAGAACTTTATCTCTTCATGTGGCTCTGATCTATTGTCTAACATTCTTTTCTTTCAACCTGAAGAACTCCCTTTAGCACTACTTGTTGGGCCCATCTAGTTATGACAAACTCTCTTAGCTTTTGTTTATCTAGAAATATCTCCCACACTTTTGAAAGACTGTTCTGCTTGATATAAAATTCTTAGTTGGCATTATTTTTTCTTTTTAGCACTTTAAATATGCCATTCCAGTGCCTTCTTGCCTCCAAGGTTTCATATGAGAAATCGGCACTTAATCTTATTGAGGCTCTTTTGTACATATTGTGTTACTTTGCTCTTGTAGCTTTCAGAATTCTCTTTTTATTTTTGGCATTTGAATGTTTAATTATAATATTTCTTGGTGTTGTTTTATTTGAGTTTAACCTATTTGGAATTTGTTGTGCTTCTTGGGTGTGTATATTCATTTCTTTTGTTAAATTTGGGATTTTAAGATATTATTTTTTAAATCTGCCTTTTTCTCTTTCTTCTTCTGGGGCTCATACAATGCATTTATTGGTAAGCTTAATGGTGAACCAAAGGTATCTCAGGCTCTGTTCACTTGTGTTCATTCTTTTTCCCTTCTGATCCTCAGAATCAATTATTTTCTCTTATTTTTAAGTTCACTGATTCTTTCTTCTGCCAGCTCCAATATGCTGTTGAACCCCTCTAGGGAATTTTTTAAACGTTTATTATTGAGGCATTCAGCTCTGTTTGATATTCTCTTTGTTTTCTCTTTGTTTCATCTATCATTTTCCTGGTGCCCTATAGATCTTTGTCCATGCTTTCCTTGTGCTCTTTGAGCATATCTAGGATGATTTTTTTTAAATCTTTGTCTGATATGTCCCAGGTCTGGTTGTCTTTGTTGATGGCTTCTAATTAATCTTTTCCTTTGCATGGCCATCATTTCCTGTTTCTTTGTGTGTTTTTTAATCCTTTATTGCAAATTGGACATTGTGATATTTTAACTTATCTTCAAATTTAGACTCTGAAGTGTCTGTTCCTTAAGCTTGTATGCAGCTGGTATTATAACAGATTTCCTTGAATGTCAGCAGCCAATATATTTTTTTTAATAAGAAAAAGAAAACTATTTTCCCTGACTTTGCATATTGGCCAGTGTGAGTACTCTCCTTCAGAGCTTAGCCATACAATGAGTTTAGAGAAAAGCCCAAGGCAAAAGGGTAGGGACTTCCCCAGTCTTTTTTCCACATGCATCTTATCCTGGGCATGCACTCATGTCCCTAGGATTTCAATTCCCTGTTTACACAGATACTAACTTCTTCATTTCCCTAGGAAACAATGTTTCTGCACTGTCCTGGGTGCTAATTTGTATGTCCCACAGCTGATACTACTTTACTCCAGTCAGATGCAATTTGACTCTTCTTCTACAGCGTTCTGTAGGAGTGGTCTGTGAACCACCTCTAAGACCAGGGCAAGTTCTGGGATGGTGAGACTGTGATGCATGTCCTGGTTCAGTCCTTCAGAATGCTACCAGGCAGACCGGCACAGACATATATGCCCCCTAGTATATGTTCACAAAAATTAGGAGTAATCCCTCCAGTATTGAGATCAGGGACTCACAATACTGAGAGCATGTGCTGGATCCACACCAAGCTGGTGGGGGGGGGGGGGGGGAGGGGCCAGCAAGGGCATCAGGAGATCCTACCATTTTTAAGTTCCTTTTTCTTGCTTTGGCACTTGTCTATTTACTGCAATCCTTTGTTTTCTAGAGTCTTGAGAAATATGTTTCTGCTAGTTCTCCTTGTTCAAAGCTTCCGTGGGGGGACAGAACCCTGGAGATCTCGTCCCACCATCTTGACTGGAGTGGGGCCTCCTCACTATTTGGCATGCTAGAATTTCAACTCAAGCAGTCTGGCTCTAGAAAGCACACTCGTATGGACTGTGCTTACTCTACAATAGGGAGTTAAGCAGGGTGGGGGGGGTGGACAGTGGAGAGAGCTGGTTGTCAAAACTTAATCTCATGTAAGTGTGTAGATCAGAAAAGATCCAGGGAAGTATTTGAAAAACTGGGGCAGAGATACTAAGAGAATGTCTCCTGCAAGGTCACCAAACACAACATAAGGAAGAGAAGAAGTGAGAAACATTTCAAGGTGGAAAAATTGGAACTTTCTGAAAATTTCTGGTCAGCAACTGATGATGATAATGATAACAACGATGAAGATGATGATGAGAATTAATACTTTTAGACCCTTTGCTTTGGGCCTGGCATTGTGCTAAGTCAAGGGTTTCTCAAGCTCTGCAATAGAGGATAAATAATTCTTTGTTGTGAAGGACTGTCCTATGGATTTTAGAATGTTTAGCACCATCCCAGGCCTCTATCCCCTAGATACCACTAACAGTCCCCAATTCCCACAAGGTGTGACAATCAAAAGTATTTTTAGACATATCTCCTGGAAGGCAAAACCAACTGTGGTTGAGAACCACTGTGCTAAGGGCTTCACCTACATTTACTCTTTCAGAAGCTCTACAAAGGAAACATTACCATATCCCCTCACTTTACAGATGAGGAAACTGATTTTGGGTTGGGTAGTTGACCCTCAGTCCCTCTGCTAATAAATGAAAGAAGTAGGACAGGAATCATGTTTGTCTGATTCTAAAGCATATTTTTACAGCTGGTAAATAAGTGCTCTCATTTCTCATTCATGTAGGGATTTGCATACTTTTCCACTCCCTTCAGCTGATCCCAGAGAGGAACATAAACAAAAGGGAAGGGAAGCAGACTTGGCCCAATGGATAGGGCGTTCGCCTACCACATGGGAGGTCTGCAGTTCAAACCCCAGACCTCCTTGACCCGTGTGGAGCTGGCCCACGTGCAGTGTCGATGCGCGCAAGGAGTGCCATGCCACGCAGGGTTGTCCCCCGTGTAGGGGAGCCCCACGTGCAAGGAGTGCGCCCTGTAAGGAGAGCCACCCAGTGCGAAAGAAAGTGCAGCCTGCCCAAGAATAGCGCCACACACATGGAGAGCTGACACAACAAGATGACACAACAAAAAGAAACACGGATTCTCGGTGCCGCTGATAAGGATAGAAGTGGTTACAGACGAACACGCAGTGAATGGACACAGAGAGCAGAGAACTCGGCAGGGGGGGGGGGAGGAAATAAATTTTTTTTAAAAGGGAAGCTGCAGTCCTGCTCGCTAAGAAATTCTCCTCCTGCCAGAATCACCATTAGCTTCCCTTTTCCAACTTGTTCTCATTTAGCTCCATTTATACCCGTGTTTTCTTGGTTAATAACCTTTTGGGAAACAGGCATGGTAAAATGAACAAATAAATATTTAAATTCTGAATAGATACTTACAAAGAATGAGTCCTCATGTTCTTAATACAAATGTCCCAACTAAATGCAATTAAAAGCCACAAATACAATTTTTAAAATATTTATTTATTTATTTTTATTCCTTCCTCCCTCAGATTGTTGCCTCATCCATCTGCTCACTGTTTGCTCACCTTCTCCGGGAAGCACAGAAACTGAACCCAGGACCTCCCACATGGGAGGCATGCCAACAGCCTGAGCCACATCTGCTCCCAGCACAAATACATTTTCAAAGTAAATTAAGCTATTAGCACATCACCTTTGATATAAAGTGAGTTGTAACTAAAAATGTAAACTTTGCAAATGGAGCTAAAGTTTAAAGTGCTACAAGTTACAAGATTTGTTCTTGAAATACTCGACACATGGGAAACAAGCTAATCATTTTGTCCTATTTTTAGTATGTGAAAATTATTTATAATCCATCTTGTTAAACAATTCCAAATTATTATTTAAATGATAATTGACTATCAAACTGGTCCAATTTACACCTACAATCCTCTGTAACCTCCAGAAACTGGGATAGCCACAGAAGAAAAGGAAATCACTTCCATGTGCATTCATTTCTTTCTGTTTCTCAAAATCAGTCCCCAAGGATAAAACCAGTGAAAAATCAGAGAAGTTTAAAGACAACTGGTTAATAAGCCCTGAAAATTCTGCATTATTCAATTTGACTAGGCCAAGGAAAACCCTAGCCTCTCACATTTAAGTCATTATTCTGATATCATTCATGGGGAATTTCATATTTCCTTTTATGAAAGGAAGAAATAGGGAATTGCCTCCAGCCACCTCATTGTCAATAGTTTTTAAAGTATTGTGTGATTTAAGTGTATGTAAGTCAATTACAGAAGAATAAACTCAATAGCAGATCCTTTTTAGTGTCTCAAAGATAAACGTGGGGAGGGAGGGAAAGAAAGGAAGAGAGCGAGGGACAGAGGGAGGAAGGAAGATCGAAAGGAGGAAGGGAAGAAGGGAGGAGAAGAGAAGGGAAGGGAGAAGAAAAGTGGGGGAAATGGAAAAGAAAAAACTACTAAAATGATCTGACGGCTTGTGTGTGACTCTGATCTCCCCAAAAATATCAAAATCTTTAAATCTCTTCAGTGTAAATCCAAGAGACCAGGGTCCTCATAAGCAAGAACATTTCAAACAAACTCTTCAAGGGAGTCAACTTCCCCTTCCTTACTAATCCATTCACCTTCCCACTCTCCTTACCATATACCTCACACCTTCTCCAGCAACTCCATCCCCATCCTCACTTTCCTCCAGCAAATTCCCCATCCTCACTAGTTCCAGCAATCCCTCTGCAACCTTCCCCCATCCTTACTTTCCGTTGATGGCCTTTCTTCCCATTTCACCCAGAAAATGGAAGCCACAGAAGAGAACTGCCTTGCCCTACTGCCACGCCATTGACCCACGGACTTGCATCTGCCAGAATTCCTCCTGGAATTCTGGGTGCCTATCTAAGGAAGCCCTCACTTTTGTACATCAGATCCCATTCCCTCTCTTCTACTTGAGGACACCACTCCAGCAGTCTCCTCTCTATCAAGTCATATTCATCAGAGACAAAAATACAGATGTGTCTTTCATCGCAGAATCTCCTATCCCCCTTCCTCTTCTACCTTACTGCCCCTTTCTATTATTTCCCTTTACAGCAAAACTTCTGGAAAAGTTGTCTGAACTTATGGTTTCCAGCTAGAATCAAGATTCTCTCCCTCTCATCATTTCCCCTAAAAAGCCATAAAAAATATTGAGGTTACCAGTGACCTTGATCATTCCAATGGTCAATTTTCAGTTCTCATATTACCCTAAAGCTAGAGATGTCTATTAGACATCCGAGTGGAGACAATTATTAAGCTTTATACATATGGAATTCAGAGGAGACATGCAGGCTAAAGATTCAAAGTTGAGAGTCAGAGCAGAAAGACTGGATCAGATTACTAAAAGGGTAAGTATAAATACAGCAGAGAACCTTCAGGTAGATATTACCTAATCTAACTGAAGTTATTCTAAACAATTGATCACTCCCTTTGCAAAACACTAGTCTTCATTTGACCTCAAGGACACCACACTCTTCCCTTCCATCTACTCTACATATTAATCTAGAATATCCCAGTGTTCAGTCCTTGGCCATTTTCTCTTCTTTATTTATATCTAATAGATAACTCTTGCTTCAGATAGTCAAAATTGAATCCCTGACTTTACCCTCCAAACCTGCTCCCCCAGTGACATTTCCAAGAATAAATGACAACTGCCAGTTGCCCAGGCTTCAAACCTTAGAGTCATTCTCAATTCCTCTCTTTCTCTCCCATCCCATTCACATCCACTCAATAGCAAATCCACTCAGTTTCATTATCAAAATGCATCCGGAATCTTACCACTTCCCACCACCTCCACTGCTACCATCCTGGTCCAAATCACTGGCCTCTCTCACCTGGACTAGAGCATTTGCCTCTGGTCTTCCTGCTTCTCCCACTGCCATCATAAAGCATGTTCTCAACACAGTAGCCAGAGGAATCCTGTCAAAACATCCCATTGCTCTTCTGTTCAAAAAACCCTTCAACACAATTTCACATAGAGGAAAACTCAAGTCCTTAAAATAGATCTCAAAATCCTCCATGATCTGGCCCCTTTCCCTCTAATCCTGTTTTATTCTTCTCAAAGTACTAATCACCATCTGCTAGCCCATATATCTCACTTTTGATTTTGTTTATTGTCTATCTGTACCACTAGTATGTAAGCTCCAAGTGGTCAGGCATTTTGTACTGTTCACTACTATATCCACAGCATCTAAAATAGTAGCTGGCATATATCCAAAAAATGTACTGAATGAATGAATGAATGGAAGTCTGTGAACAAGAAAAGCACAAATCACATCTGAAGATTATGGAGTTAATTTCATCTCTGGCATTATGTTCCAAGTTTCTTTGAGCAAATCTCTCTTTTTTTTTTAAGATTTATTTTTTATTTATTTCTTTCCCCTTCTCCCACACCCCCCCCCCCCCCCCCCAGTTATCTGCTGTGTCTGTTCACTGTGTGCTCTTCTGTGTCTACTTGTATTCTTGTCAGCAGCACCAGGAATCTGTGTTTGAGGAAATCTCTTGACCTCTCCAACTTCAATTCCCAAGAATGTAAAAAGAACAGGTTCAACCAGCAGAGATGGCAGATGTGTAGCACACATATCACAACCCCCAGTCTATGCCCAAGGCAGACATCATTAATCAGAACACTGTTTCCCATAAGCTCTGGAACATTATCAGAATCCTTCTCAACAAATAGGTCTAAGCAGTCCCCATCAGTAAGTCAGAACTGGCACACAAGTTGAAACCTGAGGCCACCCTGGCTAGATAATATTTAATATCCTTATAAGCTATATGGCATTCTGAAATTGCAAAACACAACCAGTTTTTCTGTACACAATCATAATTCCACCCAACATTAGTGCATAATTATTTCTCCAACCATCACATATATGTAGATATACCCAATTTGGGCAACCAATGGATGTAAAATCAACATAAAGTGTGTCTCTTAAATATTTTAAAGACCATACAGCCCAATAATTTATATCATATGGAAACCTCTATATAAAAATCTCCATGTGTTCATTTCCTCTATGTTTGAACACATCCACTGATGGGGAACTCTCAACCTGCACAGAAATCAAGTTCCTTTTTTTTTTCAAAGCGTTGTCTATTAGGACAATCCATAAACATATACATTCTTTCAAAATGGTTTACTTCAGCTATGTTTACTACATTCATCTGGGTGACTTTAAGAAGAATCTCTAAAGACACCTAAGCTGGTGAACTACCATGAATCAGACTTCCGTAAAACGAGTAAGAACTTCAGTCGTCGCTAAATGACCTGAGCTTCAGAGAAGACTCGGAGGTCTAACTTTGGTCCTGCTGTGGCATCCACTGTAAACTTGGGTCTTTCCTGAAGGGAAACCATCCTAAACTGATGATGTCTATATGACCTCAAAGTCATCTCCGTTTTAAACAAGCAAAGTGAAAATGGAAATTATTCTGAATACAAGAGAAACCCCAAACTACTTCTCCTCTACAATGAACATAGATTTATAAAATAAAATTTTTAAAAGGATATAATGAATGGGAAGCAGACTTGGCCCAGTGGATAGGGCGTCTGTCTACCACATGGGAGATCTGCGGTTCAAATCCCAGGCCTCCTTGACCCGTGTGGAGCTGGCCCATGTGCAGTGCTGATGCGCGCAAGGAGTGCCCTGCCACGCAGGGGTGTCCCCTGCGTAGGGGAGCCCCATGCGCAAGGAGTGCACCCCATAAGGAGAGCTGCCCAGCACGAAAGGAAGTGCAGCCTGCCCAGGAATGGCGCCGCACACACGAAGAGCTGACGCAGCAAGATGACGCAGCAAGATGATGCAACAAAAAAGAAACACAGATTCCCATGCTGCTGACAACAACAGAAGTGGACAAAAAGAACAACACACAGCAAAATGGTCACAGAGAACAGACAACTGGGGTGAGGGGGGGGAAGGGGAGAGAAATAAATAAAATAAAATAAAATAAATCTTTAAAAAATAAGTATAATAAAAATGATTAGGAAAACACTTAAACAAAGGCTTGTATCAATACTGTGCAACCCCAGATTACTTGGAGGGAAGTGACCACAGGTGCAAAGCCAAGAAAGAATCAGAACCCAGCAACTAATCAAAACCTAAGATAACTCAGGATGTTATGAAACTAAATAGTCACAAGAACAGTTAAGTTAGAGTGAAACACTCCAAACATCCTGGATTTCTCTGACTCTTATTCCTGATACTATGCTTATAGAGATCAGCTCTGACTATACATTTCTCTTAGTTTATTTTGAAAGAAAGAACTGGATCATGGAATTATTCACAGAGATTCTCAGCCCTAGTTGATCATCCAAACCCTCTGGAGACCTTTAAAAATATGGGGCTCATCCAGGGTTTTGTTTGCTTGCTTGTTTGTTTGTTTTACGTTTCTCCAGGTGATTATAATAAGGTGGGCTTGGGACCTGTCGGTTCAAATCCCACACCTCTACTGGTTTTCCAGGCTGAAGAGACAGCATTAGTAATTGGCTCTGCAAATGAACCAAGAACCAGTCATTGAGACAGCTACTCCTCTTAAAAATGATTAACTGGGGAAGCAGAAGTGGCTCAAGCAATTGGGCTTCCACCTACCACATGGGAGGTTCCAGGTTCAGTTACTGGTGCCTCCTGGCGAAGGTGAGTTAGTGTAACAGGAAGGTGCAGCAAGCTGGCATGACGGGCAGGTGTGGGGAGCTGACACAACAAGATGACACAACAAAGAGATACAAAGAGGAAAGACAACAAGAGACACAGCAAAACAGGGAGCTGAGGTAGCTCAAGTGATTCAGTGCTGCTCTCCCACATGGGAGGTCCCAGGTTTGGTTCCCAGTGCCTCCTAAAGAGAAGATGCGCAGACACAGAGAGCACACAGCAAATGGACACAGAAAGCAGACAGACCTCAACAATGAGGGGTAAGGGGAGAATTAATAAATAAATAAATAAAATAAATCTTTAAAAAATTAACTGGAAAGGATAAATATCGCATGGTTTCACTAATATGAACTAAACATGAAGAATAAACAGAGTTAAAAACTTGGGTATAGGTTATTAGGAGAGAAGATGAGAGCTGAGAAGAGGTACTGATGCTTTTTGCATGTAGAAGTTTTCATTAACTTGACTGTAAATATGTGGAAATAGATAGAGTTGATGGTAAAATATTATAGTGAATAGCAGCTGGTTTATAAATGGGATTGTGGCTGAAAAGATTATGTCTAGGGATGTAAATGACAATTGAAAGAAAGCTAGAGAATAATCTATGGACTGAAGAAAAGTGTGAACCTAGAGGTGGATGAGAATTGTGGTTAACAGTACAAATGCAAGAATGTCCTTCTTTGAACTAGAACGTATGTATGTCACTATTGCAGGGTGGTGGGAATGTGGAGAACCATGGGAAAAATACAGTTAATGTAACCTATGGACCACAGTTAAAAACACTAATATTCTTGCATCAATGCAAAGATGTACCATGTTAATAATAGGGGGATATGGGAAAACATGCCAAACATATGCTGTTGACTATATTTAGTGGTAATAGTCTGATGATATTATCTCAATCTATAACAAATGTTCTACAATAGTGTGGTATATGGATGAAAGGTTGTTGTATGGGAATTCTACACGTGTGCATGACTGTTTTGTAAGTTCACAACTTCTGTAATAAAAACATTTTTTGAAATGATTGATAGACCACAGAGAAACAGAGAAGGGCACATAACATAATGCTAACTATAAAGTATATATCAAAAATGTAACTTAAGATATTGCCCAGGTAAAATAATAAGTACAAGAGAAGCTGAAGCCATTTGGTGGTAGCAAGTTGTTGCTTGGAACCACCTGTAAGAGCTACTCATGGGGTTTCAAGCATTCTCCTGTCACTGATACTTAGAATACCATCTTTGCTTCACTTCAATAGCAACAGAAACCTAACTTCAGTGGCCACAGCCAAAGGGGTTTGTTTTTCTTCACAAAATAAGTACAGAGGTGGGTGGTTGCTGGTATCAGTTATGCTGCTTAATGGTGCCATCCAAGAAGGAGAGTCCTTCTATCTTTCTTCCTTCTTACTTGTCTCATCATAACAAAATGGCCACTGAAGCTCCAGGGATCAGGTCTATGTTCAAAGCAGAAGGAAAGGGAAAGGGAGGAGGCATCAGCTTTCCCAGAACCTGCCCCCTAATCAACTTCTTATATATCAGAGGACAATGGGTCATATGGCCACCCCTAGCTGCAAGGAATGCTGGGAAATTAATTGACTAGAGAACAGTATCTCTACAACCTTCTTGCCTTGATTAAAAGGTCATCACACCGGGAAACGGACTTTGGCCCAGTGGTTAGGGCGTCCGTCTACCATATGGGAGGCCCGCGGTTCAAGCCCCGGGCCTCCTTGACCCGTGTGGAGCTGGCCCATGCGCAGTGCTGATGCGCGCAAGGAGTGCCGCGCCACGCAGGGTGTCCCCCGCGTAGGGGAGCCCCATGCGCAAGGAGTGCACCCATAAGGAGAGCCGCCCAGCGCGAAGGAGGGAGCAGCCTGCCCAGGAATGGCGCCGCCCACACTTCCCGTGCCACTGCCGACAACAGAAGCGGACAAAGAAACAAGAAACAGGGAAATGGACTTTGGCCCAGTGGTTAGGGCGTCCGTCTACCATATGGGAGGTCCGCGGTTCAAACCCCGGGCCTCCTTGACGCGTGTGGAGCTGGCCATGCGCAGTGCTGATGCGCGCAAGGAGTGCCGTGCCACGCAAGGGTGTCCCCTGCGTGGGGGAGCCCCACCCGCAAGGAGTGCGCCCGTGAGGAGAGCCGCCCAGCGTGAAAAGAAAGTGCAGCCTGCCCAGGAATGGCGCCGCCCACACTTCCCGTGCCACTGACAACAACAGAAGCGGACAAAGAAACAAGACGCAGCAAATAGACACCAAGAACAGACAACGGGGGGCGGGGGGCGGGGGGGGGATTAAATAAATCAATAAATCTTTAAAAAAAAAAAAAAAAGAAACAAGAAACAAGACGCAGCAAAAAGACACAGAAAACAGACAACCGGGGGAGGGGAGGGGAAATAAATAAATAAAAATAAATCTAAAATAAAAAAGAAAAAATAAAAATAAAAAAAAAAGGTCATCACACCAAAAGAAATGACATTTTTGCTTTAATTAAATCCACAGCTTTTAACAACTATGATTGGTTAAGTACTATGCTAGTCATAGCAGGGGCTACAGCTGGATCTGATACTAGATCTACCCAACTGGACCTTACTATCAAGTAAGGAAATAAGGCTTGACTGACCATAGACAAAGAGCACTGGGCACATTAGGTGTATGAATATATAGCATAAAAAGGTACCAAAAATGTGATACAGCAAAACAGTACCCATGGAAAAGTCACTAATCCATAAGAATCTCATGTAGGGTATTAATATTAAAATATGTTCAAATTTTAGCTACATTATGAATAAAACAGACATTCAGGAATGTCAGATCAATTTTGAAAATGCAAAATGATATGGATTGAAATCATTTTCACTTAAAAAGTGTTTAACCACTTGGTTATTCTAGAATCCCACTCACATACGCACACACAAAATCTCTGTTACAAAATTTAGCAGTTTGGCCTGTGTCTAAATTTGCCTAAGCCTCATGGATTCTCTTCATATTGTAGGTGTTCTTGGTTTCTCTTTAACCTGTGCAAGGCAAAGTGATTTTTTCAATCCTCTAAAATAAACATGCCAATAAAATGGGCAGTGGACCATACTAAAGATTACCTCCCTCCTGCTCCTCCCTCATTTATCTTACTATTCACATTCTCTGCTGTTTTGCGCCTGTGAAACCTGGGATTAGGTCAGGCAGGTGCAGGATAATATTCTTTCACCATGACAACACTGTCGCCTCCACTAATGCGTCCAAGCCCTTAGACTGCCTTTGAAAATGACAAGGAGATTTTACAGTGTCTCTAGTGGGGTTCGTTTCACCACCTGAACAGAGGAGAGGGTAAGCAGATTCCCTCTCAGAGAAGAATATCATTGCCTTCTGTCACCTCTTTCTTTTCTAAGTGTGTCCTCACATTATGCCTATGACCCAGCAATCAGTGCTAAAGAGACTTGACTGAATAAGGGGACAGAGCAAGTCCCAGGTTCTCATCTCTCATTTTCAACGAAGACTCACTGCCTGTGACTAGAATAACCGGGTGTATTGAGAAAGCTGGAATTAACAGATGAAGATCTTCTCATATGTTTGCAGACAGACATGATTCTCATATGCCCTGCATTCCTGCATTCCTTTTGATTAAGACTTTGCAAAAATCACCTTCACATATCCAAATCCCAACTCGTTCTTTCCATAATAAATATTTATGGAGTACCTACTGTGGGCTGAAGACTATATCCTGCCCTGGTGATTCTATGTTATCCAAGAGAGTCCACAGATCCTGCCCTCATGGAACTTAAAGTCCCAGCTTCCCATGGATTTTTAAAATGACTTCCATGATTCCTTCCCTTATTCTACATACTCACAATACTCTATCCACACCGGACTTTTGGGCTGCATTATTTTCTTCTTTACATGGTAATCGTCTTTACATCTCTCATCTCTCCTGTCGATCCATAAGAAGTTTCCACCTGCATTCATTTTTGGACCCCAAATGCACCACACTTAATGCCATTGCTTCTAGGTGGTACCCCCAAAAAACATCAACTCAATAAAAGACACAAGAAAGCAGGACTATATCATCCTTTAAAAAAAAAAACCCAGCACTAATTACATTTCCATACTCTAAAGAGAAATTTGTGGAAATTATGGGGCATTAGAGCATTCACAGTATTAGGAGAAAAAGACTAGAAAAACTATAGTACATAATTATAGACCCTTTCTAGTGTGACCATACCATAGATAAATGGGAAGAATCAAAACATAAAAGTATGTTAAGCAATGGCTTCAGGTGGAAAGTATTGACCACTGGGGGAATCTATTACATGCGAAAAGGGAAATATATCAAGGAGTTCATTAACAAATGCAGAAAACCTGTGCAAGTCAGTCACCCCTTGAGGCAAGGGTTGGACCTCACTGAGCAAGAGAGCAAAACAGGGAGAGAAAGCAGGTCTCACAGTGGAATGATCTGTATTCTTTTAACCACAAGACAGAAGGGCACAGAAGGAACCTGACCAAACAACACTCACAGGTTCCAGAGCTACATGTGTAATATTCAGTGGCTCTGCCAGGGGTACCCCCAGTTCCTGGCAAGGACCTGAGAGTGAGAAAAGCCACCTGCAAAAGAAATGAAACAATTCCACCTGCGAGGGAAGGCGAGACCCACACATGGTCTAGAGGTTGTACCACAGAAAGAATGATGTCCCAGAAAGGCAGACCAGCACTAGCAGGCCTGCTGCTTCTCCAGCTGGCTTCCGCTGGAGTCAATGCAGGTAAGAAGTCATGTCATTGTCTGCCCCCATTACCTCACCCTGTCTATCTTTTCATTCTGTGGGTTGAAAACAAATCCCAGAAATCAGAAAGCCCAGTGATAAGCCATAGATGAGCACTCTCCTGGAGCTCTGGATAAAGAAAAGTCCAGAATGTCGAAGAAACCTGCAGGACTCTGTCCTTCCTTGACCTAGTTCCATCCAGTGGAGGCCAAGAATGGGAAGATATAGCAGCAACTAACAACTACATAAATCCACCTTCACAAAGGTTGCTATATTTTAGTGGTTAAATTTACAGCTGACTGTGAAAGGAAGCCTAAACTAGGGCTGAAAATTTAACAATGAAAGATCATCTCAGTTAATAATTCCTTTTTCCATTCTAAAACAGTTAGTGACAGCCAACAAAACAAATGACCATGTTGAACTCAGGAATGGAATAATATATTCTTACAATGAAAAAAAGAAACCTTTTCTTAAAACCTCTCTCAAAGGATAAAATGCCCTGATTAGGAACCATTTGTTAATTAGTTTTTTCATCAAGTGTATTTTACCCTGCACAAAACATCTATCACTCAACTTCTTGGAAATCCTCCCACTGAGTTTCGAGGAAAAAAATTATAATCAACTCAACATTTGGGCTTCTAATAATGTTCTTACTCCTACACCAAAAATAGAATTTCATGACTTTCTTCTCATTTCTTGCTTTTCAACCTAATTAACTTTAGGCCATTCTCTCCTGCCCCCTCCCCCACCAAGTGATATTTAATGAGAATTTTATAAGCTGCATTAACCATGCACAAAGGATGGCAACTGGTAGTGACTGGCTGCCTGATACACTGGGTTTAGGAGGATTCTAAAGCCCAAACCTGGTTTTGTAGGAAAGGCTCATGATTGATTAGTGATGTCTGCCTTTGGGAACCAAAATGGCGAGTGTCTGCATATGTGTCAAATACTTGTTGTTGGGGCAATCTATAGACCCACTAGTTGGAAACAGAAGGAAAGAATTAAGAAACATTCTCAAGGTTCCTCAGGATGGAGGAATAAAATATGGATTAGAGTGGCCTTACTGGTATTCTACTATACAATTATTGTGACTCTAGCAATGGAAGAAATTATATCATTGATGTGGAGACAGTGGCTGTGGGAGTTACTGAAGGCAGGGAAAGGGAGAGGTGTGACATTGGGGCATTTTCAGGACTTGGCATTGTCCTGAATGATACTGCAGGGACAGATGCAGGCCATGATATATCCTGCCATAACCCACTAAATGGACTGGGAGAGAGTGTAAACTACTACATAACCTATAATCCATGCTGTATAGCAATGCTACAAAATGTACTCATAAATGAAATGAATGTACCACACTAATGAAAGAAGTTGTCAAGGTGGGAGGAGTGTGGGTTGTGGGGAGTGGAGTATATGGGACCTCTTACATTTTTTTATTGTAATATTTTGTGTGATTTATGTATCTTATAAAAAAGTAAAAAATACATATAATTAAAAAAAGAAACATTCTCAGTAGCAAGAAGAATCTTAGGTTGTTTTTGTTTCTGTTTGTTTAAGGTTCAGTTAGTCACATGTAACATAATTAAGAGTTCACTTATCTGACCTGATGAAGGGGTGTTTTCTAAAAGCTCTGGACATGGGTCATATTCACGATTAACAGGAAGAACAATTCATAAGGACCCCTTCCCAGGTTGGAGGAGAGCACTCACTTAAAAGTTAGACTCTGGAGCTGTGTACAATGAGCTGTGGAGAGAAAGTACTGAACTCAGTGCACAATGACCCTGTTCCATGTCCACGCATGCCTCATACTGAATCAGACTAACCCCCTTAGCTTTAGTTTCCTCACCAGGTAAGCAGGGGTAATGGCTCCTGTACTCGTATCAAAGGATGTTGTCAGGGCTAAAATGAGAACCTAAGTCAAGCATTCAAACTGCAATATACCATGAACACCTTTCAATTTCACACACGGGAGATGTTCCAAAAATAAATGCTGAATTTGGTCCCCAAATACCAACACAGCAAATTATTCTCCATTGAAAGATGGCCATAAGGAGCAGGAAACTAAGTTTCCTGTTGGGCCCTGCAGTGTCCCCCCATCCAGGTTTCTTTGTCACTACTTTCAATATGCACCACTGGCTGCAACTCCTTAACCAGTGAAGGGATAAGAGCAAATTAAGGTCTAGAGCTTTATAGTTAATCAATCATTCACCATGGGGAGACCATCATATCAACTATGAGTTGCAACCACCATTCCCATTTTAGAAAATAGAGAGACTGAGAAAGAGAGAAGGAAATAAAAAGTGGTAAGCAGGGAGAAGGCTGAAGCCTTGATTCTAAATAGTATGAATATCTACTCTTTAAGGTATTATCAACTCAAGTGAGTAGATAAATTGCGATTGCTGAAAGATGATGCCGTATTCTCTGTCATCATTGAGGAATCGATCAGAGAAAATGAATTTCAATTAAAAAGGGAGAAATTAAGTTTTCGTACAAAGAAGAGTATACAGATAAGGAAACCATGCACTGGAATGGGTTACTAATGAGTTTGTAGAGAACATATCTCCAGGGGAAAGAAAAATGTGACAGTAATCAGGTAATTTTTTTAACTTTTCAAAATTAAAATCTACCTATGAGCTTAAGGAAAAAATATTAAAAATAACCTTCTCTATCCCCTAGGTATCATAATATCCCATATCATACCTTATGGGAGATTAATTTTTTCATTCCAGGATGCTAGCCAATTTTAAGTGAAATCAAACACTGTGCACTCACTGTGTACAAAGCATGGTATTGCAGATGACACATTGTGCAATGTACTCAGGTAAGCATAACAGAATCCTGTAGTGCAAATAATGGCAAAAATGCTATTCTCTGCTAGATATAGGTGAAGAGGCACTTCAAAGAGACAAACTATTTTTTAAAAATGGTTTTAAAGAATTGTTTCAAATATCAAAATTATCTAGATGCATGTGAATTGATCCAGACAAATGTGTATGGGTGTATGTGCATGTATTTAAGTATATATGAATGCATATGCAACATTTAATGTTACCACAACAGTTTTTTTTTTCCCTTTACAATGTTTCTAGCCCTTAACTATGGAAATATTTTTAGTTATCCATCCTGAACCAAGTCAACTTCAAGAATGTCTATTTCTTTATTGTATTTGCTACCCATAAAGCATTCTCTGTCCTGTTGGGATCTGGTATGGGAAATTTTAGAAAGGAAGTGGTGGGCATGTGCACAGTGACCTAAATATCCCTATTTCAATAGGGAGGTAAAAAAAAAAAAAAAAAGGTTCATACTGATTCCCATTACAGAGAAGCATTTTGCCCAAAGTACTGGGACTTGTTAACTTCTCTAACCACCTCCTTTCACCATTAAACTAGAATCCACCACAGTATAAGGTCCTCTTACAGGGAAAACTCTCAGAATGGGGTAGGGGTAACTGACTTTCCATGATGAAAAGAAAAAAAATACTTGAATATTTTCATTTTCAAGTGTCACTTGGGGTCATGACTTTTGTACAAAGTTCAATAGAAAATGGTTTCCATAGAGATGATGGCGATTGTGATAAAAGGATCTCAGTAAAAAGGGCCTCATAATTCTAACTTCTTCTCATTCTCTGGCCATTTAAGTGCTATGACAGGCAAACAAAACCCAATTCCCTGCCGTAGCCTAGGAGGACCACCTGATATGGCCACCACCATCTCCATAATCTCACCTGAAACTGCTCTTATTTCAGCTCATTCTTGCCTGCAATTCCCTTCTAGTTGCCACCATTCACCTCTTCCTCTGTTAAAATCTTTAAATATATTTTTTATTTTTAAAAGATACATAGATTACATAAAATGTTACATAAAAAATATATAGGGGATTCCCACTCCCCACATCTTCCACTTTTCCCACATTAACAACTTCTCTCATTAGTGTGGTACATTCATTGCAAGTGATGAACACATTTTGAAGCATTTCCACACAACATGGATTATAGTTTACATTGTAGTTTAATCTCTCTCCCACTCTATTCTGTAGGTTATGGCAGGATATATATAATGTCCTATATCTGTCTTTGCAGTGTCATTCAGAACAATTCCAAGTCCCAAAAATGTCCCCATATTATACCTCTTTTTCCCTCTCCCTGCCTTCAGCAACTCCAGTTGCCACTGTCTCGACATCAATGATATAATTTCTTGAATTGCCAGGGTCACAATAAGCCTACAGTAGAATATTAGTAAGTCCACTCTAGTCTATATTTTATTCCCCAATCCTGAGGATTCTGGGATGGTGATACCCACTCCACCCCTAATTGAGAGGGGACTTCAATCCTATATGGCTGATGGATGGGACTCTCCTGCTTACGGTTATAGACTCTCTTGGTTCCTTGGTGTGGTGGTTGTCCATGCTCACCTCCTTGTTAATTGTCCTGGGTGAGTCCAATGAACTGGAGAGTAGGTGTTGCAAATCTGCTGAGGCTCAGGGCCCAGCTGGCACATGGACAGCCCAGAGATTCAAGTCTCTTGGACAAACACCTACCAACTCCAGTGCCAACTCTAAGTTCAATAAAAGGAAGAGAAGAGGCATGTGTAGAGAAATATCTAAGTCCAACTTGTCACACTTGGGTGCACAAACTCCAAAGTAGGGCCCTCTGGCAAGGCACCAAACTCCGGAGTTATCTGCCATGACCACTGGACCTGGACATCTCCATAGCCCTCAGGAGCCCTGCTGTTTGGGGTAGTATGTACTTTGGCTGTCTATGAGATCCTGCTGAGATGTGTATAAGCATTACCTCTCTGATGTCCTCCCGACTCATTTTTTTTTTTAAGATTTATTTATTTCTCTCCCCTCCCCCCACCCCAGTTGTCTGTTCTCTGTGTCTATTTGCTGTGTGTTCTTCTTTGTCTGCTTCTGTTGTTGTTAGCGGCACAGGAATCTGTGTCTCTTTTTGTTGCATCATCTTGTTGTGTCAGCTCTCCATGTGTGTGGCGTCATTCCTGGGCAGGCTGCACTTTCTTTCACGCTGGGCACCTCTCCTTACAGGGCGCACTCCTTGCACATGGGGCTCCCCTACATGGGGACACCCCTGCATGGCAGAGCACTCCTTGCACACATCAGCACTGCCCATGGACCAGCTCCACATGGGTCAAGGAGGCCCAAGGTTGAACTGCAGACCTCCCACGTGGTAGACGGACGCCCTAACCACTGTGCCAAGTCCGCTTCCCCTCCCGACTCATTTTTAAACCTCTTAGCCATATAAACTCATTTGTGTTTACCATTTCTCCCTTTTATTCAAGGTCTTTTTCCAGTTGCATCACCAGTCAGCACTTGGTAATAATTCTTGGTAGCAGGGAGACTCATCCCCAGGAGTCACAATCCACGCTGGGGGGGAAGGTAATGCATTTATATGCTGAGTTTGACTTAGAGAGAGGCCACATTTGAGTAACATGGAGGCTCTCACAAGGTAACTCATATGCACCCTACAATACCAGGCTAAATTGAAATTTCAAGAGCAAAAGGTTCATAAGCATAGTCATCAACATCAAGAGGATCGTTGCTGTTCCTTTAGAAAATGTGGCAGAGTTCCCCAGGATGGGAATTCAATATTCTTTCAGTTGTTTTGTGAATCTCTACTCACAGTAGCAATGCTCTGTCAGGGTCTTTACACCTGCTGCTGCCTTTGCCTGGAATGTTCCATACCCCATCTCTCCCTACCTAGCTGACTTCAGTTATCTTTTACTTCCCATCTTAAAATTGCATTGCCTTACAGAAGGCTTCTGTGATAGTTTGGAGCTGTATGTACCCCAGAACAACATGTTCTTAAATTTAATCCATTGCTATGGGTATGAACCCATTGTAAGTGGAAACTTTTGATGAGGCTACTTCAGTTAAGGTGTGACCCACCTCAATCAGGATAGGTCTTAATCCTATTACTGGAGTCCTCCATAAGGGGAATGAAATTCAGATAGATATAGAGAAAAGCCATAGGAAGTAAGAAGCTCAAATTCAACAGAACCTGGAAAAGAATGGAGAGGCCAAGAGAGGCTGCCATGGGCATTGCCATGTGACAGAGAAGCTGAGGACCAAGGATCACTGAGTTACAGAATGCCAGTCTTTGGGAAGAAAGCAAAACCTTGATGATGCTTTTGTTTGGACTTCTTCCTGGCCTCAAAACTATGAGACAATAAATTCCCATGATTTAAGTCATCCCTCTGCATGGTACTTGCTTAAGCAGACAAGGAAACTAAATACCTTCCCTACTTCCTACCCAGGCGAGGCTCCCCGTTATGGTCCCAGTTACAATGCTCTGAAAGGTTCTCCTACTTCTCTTTCCATGCCACATAATACCATTGTAATTTATTGTTTGTGTAAATGACTATTTAGGAACTATCATGCTAGAACATTAGTTCCTGGAATCAAGAATTAAGTGCATGTATTTTTACCCCTAGCTCCCTAATGGTTAAGATAGTTTCTGGCACACAGTGAGAGCTTAATAAATTTATTTAATGAATAAAATTACCCAAGTAACTAGAAAACTCTCTAACCAAGAATATTTCTCCTTAATTCTTTATCCAAGTGAAACATGGGCCAACTGACTGAAAACTCATGATCAGCAAACCATAAACCTCAGTGATGAGATGTAAAAGCCTCATGGCACAGAGCTTAAGGAGACACCACTCAGCCCAGATCTGCTGGACACAAGTGTCTACATTTCCTTCAAGGCCTGAACTGAGGTACAACAAGGAGGGAGTTGTAACCATCTTCTCCTCCCCTGTAATTTCACTCCATCCACAGAGCTCTGACCTGATCTCTGGCTCACTGCCTTGGATAAGTAGAGAATTTTTGCTATCAGCTAAAAGGCATGTGAGGAATTCTCATAGGATGCACCTGCTCGTCAAGGTCACTCAACATGCCCCTGGCAAGATTTCTTATTTACCAAAACAGAAGTGAAAATTTTTGTGCTGTGAGCAAGAACCTGACTGCAGGCATAACAAGTATATTTAACCAACTATCAGAAATAAAACCCTGCAAGGATTACCTCAAATTACATAGAATTAATTTTCTTGATGAAAATTCAACATAAACACAAAACACTGTTAATAGTTCAAGTAAAATGTTCAGTTTTATACAAGTAACTCCAGAAACTATTTTACAATTACAGTACAATGGAGTCACTGCACCGAATAGTCTTAACTCCCTAATTCTGACTTGTCTGATTTTTTAACTATCTCCAAATCATAAAACAGACTCTCAGCTATAAAACCAAAGTGACAGGTCTTTAAGCAGTTTATTCTGAATATCTATGTTTTTAATTTTGGATTAGGTCTTAAATTGCTAAAGGGGAAACTGGAGTTCCTTATGACTCTAAAGAATTTATCCCACTGTAGACTGCTGTATTTTGAATGAGATGTTCAGAAAAGAACACTTGTTATCAGAGTTAGGATCTCTCCTTTCACATGAACAGACAAATCACCAAGGAGGAACTCCAAATGGGTGCCATGGTGGACAAAATAGTGGTCCTCCAAAGATATCCATGCCACAATCCTGAGAACCTGTGACTACATCACCTAGGAAGCAAGATGGACTTTGCAGATGTGATTATGTTAAAGCTCTTGAGATGGGGAGATGATCCTGGATGATTTGGGCACACCCAATACACTCACAAGGGTGCTTAAGAGAGAGGGCAGAGGGTCACAGGCAACTAAAAGGAAATGTGACCATGGAAGAAGGGGTCATAATCAGAGAAAGAGAGACATTTGAGGATGCTACACAACTGGCTTGAAGATGGAAGAAGAGGCCACGAGGCAAGGAATGCAGGCAGCCGGAAAAGGCAAGGAAAGAGATTCTCCCAAGGCTCCACAAAGAATGCTGGTCTGCTGAAATGGTGATTTTAGCCCTATGAGATTCATGCCAAACTTCTGACCTCAGAACTGTGAGTGAATAAATCTGTGCTGTTTTAAACCACTAAGTTTATGGCAATTTGTTACAGTAGCAACAGGAAATTAACACAGGTGCTAAACTAAGAAGTAATGTTCAAAATCATATAGAATCAAAGAAATGCAAGTTGAAATGAGATGTAATTTTTTTGCCTATATTACCTTTAAAAGCCCAGGGTTGGGAAGTTTGTATTTAAAAAGGAATGCACATCACTCTTGGTGAGAGAAGAAAGTGTACAACCATTTGGAGGGCAATTTGGCAATAGCTATTAAAATGTTATATGTTCAGATTTTTTACCCAGAAATTCTCTCCTAGGAGTTTATTCTTCAGAAACTCTTGCTCAATTAGGTGATAATTTGTAATCCTGAAAAACTGGAAAATAAACCAGATGTCCACAATAAGTGATTGGTTAAATAAAATAGAGTTTCCACTCAACAGAATATTTAATGGCTATTAAAAGTGTCCAAGGAAAGCAGATGTGGGTCAAGTGACTGGGCTTCCTCCACCTACCAAATGTGAGGACCCGGGTTCAATCCCTGGGGCCTTCTGGTGAAAAAAAAAACTGTGTTCGCATGGCAAGCCAAGTTTCTGCGTGGCAAGTCAGTGCCCACACAAGTGAGTCATGCAGCAAGAAGATGATGATGCAACAAAAAAGAGACAAAGGGGAGAGTCAAGGTGAGGCGCAACAGAAACCCAGGAACTGAGGTGGTGGAAGTAACAGGGAACCTCTCTCCACATCAGAGGTTCCCAGGATCAAATAACGATGACTCCTAGGAGGAGAAAAATGAGACGAGAAGACAAAAAGAGAAAGAGATAAAGAAGATCACACAGCAAATGGACACAGACAGCAAAAAACAGCAGGGCAGAGGGGGGCAGGGGGAAGGCCCAAGATGTATTGCTAAACAAAATAGCAAGTTAGAATATAATATGTGTATATAATGCTACTATATGGTAAAGGAAAAACATGAAGGCATATTCTCCAAATTTTAATAGTGGTTATCTTAGAGGGGTGAGACTTCCATTTTTTATGTTGAATATTTCTCTAAAGTTTGTTATTTTTCTACGAACAGTATGCATTACTTTTGCAAGCAGAAAAACAGAGATCCTCTTCTTTGTTTGGATCACTGGAGAATGGGCAGTGAGGGCACCAACACAGTGAAAAGTCACTCCCCCCCATCCCCACTTGTATTTCACAGTTCTGCATTTCTCTACTCTCAACTTAACCACTTCCTACCTCAGTCTTCTCAACAGTGATCAATTTTCCATGTCTCAACTCTCCTATGGAGGCAAAAGCTCCTAAGACACAGGGCTCAGTCTGACTTATCTCTGGGTCCTCCACAGCGCAAAGAACAATGCCTTGTACATGGTGTTCCAGGGAGCTTCAGCAGCATATCAGGACTTTGTGAAAACAGTTTTTATTTTACAAGGTTTCAAAATGGTTATGTTTTCAATTTCACACAGAATTAAAACACATAGTAAAAAAACGTCTTCCTCTCACTCTGGATTTCCTGTTCCCTTTGTTCCCTCCCCAAGAACAACAACTCTTACCAGCATCTTCTCTGTTCGTCCAGATATGCTCTGCACATAGCCATGAATTCCTGTAGCCTCTTTTTCCTATGCAAACAGCAGTATATACTCTATCCTGCTGCTTGCTTTTATCACTTAATCATGCAATTGTTTCACATTGGTATGTAAGTCTAATTAATAATACCATATTAACCTTGTTAAAGTCTGCCCAGTATTGCATTTTGAGGTAACATAACTTATTTATTCAATCCCTCCCTAACAGATATTTAGATTGTATATTACTAAGGAAAAGGTCCAGATGTACCCAAGATAACGGTGGCTTAAATAAGATGCAAGTGTCATTATTACAGAAAGGTGTGGAAGTAGGTGGTCCACAACTGCTATGGTACTCTACAATGTCTTTTCTCTCCAGTTACTCTTCCATGTATTGCCTCATTCCCAAATTCACCTCAAAACCCAAGATGGCTGCTCTAGCTCCAGTCACAATGTTTACATACACCAGCCAGCAAGAAGAATGAAAAGAAAGGAAAAAGGCATGCCCCTCCCTTCAAGTGCACTTCCCAGAAGTTGCATACACTACTTACACTTATACCCCATTGGCCAGGTCTTAATCATTTAACCATAATTTGTCACGAAGAAGGCTGAGAAATGTAGTCTTTATTCCAGGCAGCCATGTACCCACCTAAAATCAAGAATTCTTCTACTATAGAAGATGGGGGGCAGTTTAGGGAGGAACAGACACTGGGGAATAATACAGTCTCTACCACAGGCTGCTTCCAGTCTTTTTCAAGTCAGACAAGGCAGCAAAGAACATCCTCACATATCTGCCTTTGTATACTTACGTAAGAGTATCTCAGGACCAATTACTAGAAGACGAATATGACAGAGATTCTATTCTAGTTCCCTCATTTTATGAATGAGGATTGAGACCAAAGAGGTAAAGAAACCTGCCAAAGTCTAAAAACTAGTTCCCAGCAGACCATGCTTGCCAGATAAAACATAGGATTGCCAACAAGATTTGAATTTCAGATAAACGACAAATAATTTTTTAGTATAAGTATGTGACATGTAATATTTGCAACATACTTATACTAAAAAAGTATCTGTCATTCATCTGAAATTCAAATTTAACTGGCATCCTGTATTTTCATTTGCTAAATCTGGCAACCCTATAGCAGAGGCAAGTATAGAATTTAAATCTCTTGACTGTGGATTCCAGTTTGTCTTGGTACACCATGGCCACGTCAACTGGGCACTCAATAAATATTCATAAATGAGGTAGAGCCAAAAAAGCATCCCAAAATTCCACACACAAAGAAAATACCTTCTTATTACAGATTAGTGTTTATGAAGTCTCAGCCATCACACTCTCCGAGCCACATGCTTAAAATTAATTGAATTCTTCTGTGTCAGGGAGACATGGGTGACAAACCAACCACATCATAGAGGTTGCTGCAAATGCTTTCAATCCAAAAGCCATTAAAAGTCTGTGTGCTCTCTCCTCAGAAATAAAATTAGCTTTAAATCAATGCTGATTTGCAGAGGCTGAAGGTAGGCAAATCTTGTCAAAATTCTGGGTAATTACACATGCAGGGAACACAAACATGAAGTAAAGACATACTAAAGCATTCAGAACACCTCTGAAACTCAGTCACTCCACAACAGTGATAATGTCTGGGGATGGGGAACCAAGCTGAAAATCTCAATTATGCCCATAAATATACTTCATTACCTTCTCTACATATGGCTTAAAAAATTAAAACCTCACTAACAAAGTAAGTCCTTCTCACTTCCCCTCTTCCTGATTATAAATACACCCATGAGTACATAGATAAAATAGCTCTGCAAAAAATTTTTTTAAAGATTTATTTTATTTCTCTCCCCTTCCACCCCCCCCCCACCCCAGTTGTCTGTTCTCTGTGTCTATTTGCTGCGTGTTCTTCGTCCGCTTCTGTTGTTGTCAGCGGCACGGTAATCTGTGTTTCTTTTTGTTGCGTCATCTGGTTGTGTCAGCTCTCGGTGTGTGTGGTGCCATTCCTGGGCAGGCTGAACCTTCTTTCGCGCGGGGCGGCTCTCCTTACGGGGCGCACTCCTTGCGCACGGGGCTCCCCTGCACAGGGACACCCCTGCATGGCATGGCACTCCTTGCACACATCAGCACTGCACGTGGGCCAGCTCCACATGGGTCGAGGAGGCCCAGGGTTTGAACCGCGGACCTCCCATGTGGTAGGTGGACGCCCTAACCACTGGGCCAAGTACGCTTCCCCAAAGTTTTTTTTTTAAGATTTATTTATTTTATTTCTCTCCCCTCCCCCCCCCCACCCCAGTTGTCTGTTTTCTGTGTCTATTTGCTGCATGTTCTTCTTTGTCCCCTTCTGTTGTTGTCAGCGGCTCGGGAAGTCCATCTACCACAAGGGAGGTCCGCGGTCCAAAATTTTTTATATAACAAGATTTTAACAGGTACCCACATGTTTTAGAACAAAGTCAAGAACCTTAGCTCTAAGCACCTTTTTTCATCCTAAGTAATGCACATTATTTCTCCAGAAGAGAACCTAAAGCTTTAAGCTTGCAAAATTTATCCCACTTGCCAAAAAAAAAAATTGAACCTGATTATTATCCAGTCCCTAGACCCATCTACCAATTTGCAAGAAACACAAAGAACAGAGTAGCATTTTAAACTACTCAGCAGGGATGCAATCAACAAAATCCAAACTGTAGGATACTCTACAGGTAGACGAGTAAATATATAACAAGTGGAAAAATATTAAATGAGACTTTAAAAACCTCAACCAATCACAGTGTGGGGTCCTTACTTGAATGCTGACACAAACAAGCTATTAAAGAAAATTATGGCACTTATGACTGGAAATTTAAGAACTGTCTGGATATTTGGTAGTACTGATGAGGTCTTGTTAAATTTTAGTGCATGTGATAACAGTATTCTATTTCAAACTTTTTAAAAGGTCCTTATCTTTTAGAGATGGGGGTTGAAATATTTGTAGATGAACTGACAGGATGTCTGTAATGTGCTTCAAATTAATAGAGGAGGGGCCAGATGAGTAAGTATGGATGAGATAGGAGTGGCCAGGAGTTGGTGAATTTGGGCAAGTGATGAGCACACAGGAGTCAATACACTGGAGTTTTGCTTTGTGCATGTCTGAAATTCTCCATAAAAGGGCTTTTTTAATTTCTAGCACTTGTCAAAAATCTAAATTAAAATCTGAGCAGTACAGTAGTACATATATGAACTATGGCAAGATTCCATCAGAAAAAATAATTAAAGTAATCCTGCTATTTCAAGTTCTACTGTGAATGATTCACTGACTCATGTAAACTCCTTTGTCTTAAATATTTTTCAGAAAGAAGGGTGTGACTTACCTGTTATGAATTCTAATGTGGAAAAATACCACATGCTAAGTTTATTTCAAACACATTTAATTTTCCTATAAGCCAGCAATAACAAGACATCTCTTCTTAAAACCAATTACTACTGTCCATCAATAAATCATAAACAAAACATCAATGAATGATTTTGCTAATGCCAGTTTTTACTCTGTGGTCCAGCTTTTAGTCTGACATATAATTGGAATATCAATCAAATATAAAAAGAGAATAATTTAGTGTGATTTTAATAGAAACTAAGAAACCTATGCTCCAAACTTCTTTTTTTTAAAAGGTTACTAATTAGAAACCTCAAGAGTCATACCTTACAACAATTTTTATGAACCTTATTAGCCATAATCTTGAAAGAAAAATTTTTAAAGCTGTCTCACTCCCAATCCTCTGTCTGGTACTTCCACTCCAGGTTTATTTTCTCCCCCTAGCAATTACCTGGGTAGGGGGAGTTCCAAGGTTGCACAACCCAAACAATGCCTGGGGAAAACATCTGTGAACTTTTATAACTCCACTTAAACCTGTATGTCCTAAAAGCCCAAATTTTAAATTAGACCCTATTGACTGCTGGTGTAAAAGTCGCAGTGCCTTTTATGAACAAAGCATTATTCGGTCTAGGCATCCTGTGCAGTGAATAAATTGCACAATTCTCACTTTACAAATGAAGTTGAAACTAAATTAATGGATTTGCCAAATGAGACTAAAGTCAAAAAGTGATTGACTTGAACCCAAATCCTATTAAAAACTAATCCAAATATTCACCCCAACCACCCAAATGTAAGTAAGTGGTCATGTATAAATATTTTTTAATATAAATTACTGTTCTGTAACCTCATTGGTATTTATTTCTATCATCAACATCTTTCTACATACATCGTGGCCCACCTTATCATGCAAATGGCTGCAAAATATTTCAGGGCAGAAATGTACCATAAATTATTTAGACAATCCTTTAGGTCGGATATTGAGGTTATTTCCAATTTTTGCCATAATTGAAAGATGTTATAACATATAAATGAATCCAGGTATGCACATCTATGTAAATCTATCCAATTACTTCTCCAGGATAAAGTCTTGGTAGTAGAACAGTGGTGGGCAGAGGATGTGCACATTTTAAATGTGGATTATAACAACAAACTGCCCTCCAGGGGCTAGGGCCACACATCTAGTCTCAACGGTGGCTAGAGTCCATTTCACCACTCTCCCCACCACTGCACATTAGCTTTCCCTTTAAGCTCTGGCAATACAGTAACTAGAAATAATCTCATTATTTTAACCTGCACACATTTTATTGTTTGTAAGTTTCAGCATCTTTGTCTAAGTTTTCTTTTTTTTCCTGTGAATTGTCTGTGTTTTTCACTAATTTTTCTACTTAACTGTTAATTTTTTTATCATTGATTTCTAAAAGTTCTAAATATGCTAAGGCAGGGTTCTCCAACCTTAGCACTACTGACAGTGTTGGGCCATTTATTCTTTGTTGTAGGGGGCAGTCCCGTGAGTTCTAGGATGTTCAGCAGCATCCCTGGACTCTACTCAGTAGTTGCCAGCAGCACCTACCCCCAGTTGTGACAACTAGAAATTGCCAAATGTACCCTGGGGACCAAATATGCCCCTGGTTGAGAACCACTGGGTTAAGGGAGCCAATTCCCTGTTCCAATTATATGCCACTGCCTTTTGCAATTACATAGCACTACCTCCCTTCCCAAGAGTCGTTCCCTTCTTCAATATCCCTTACAGATGATCATCAACTTGAATACTAGGGAAACGGATGTGGCTCAAGCAATTGGGCTCCCATCTACCATATAGGAGGTCCAGGGTTCAGTGCCCAGGGCCTCCTGGTGAGGGCAAGCTGGCCCACACAGTGAGCTGACCCATACAGGGACTGTCACCCCACACAGTATTGCCACCCTGTATGGGAATGCTGTCCCACACAAGAAAGCCACCACGCACAGGAGTGCTGGCTGACACAGAGAGCTGGCACAGCAAGATGACACAACAAGAGCCACAGAAAAGAGAAAATAAGAAGACGTAACAGAACAGGGAGCAGAGGTGGCACAAGAGAGTAATCGCCCCTCTCCCACTCCAGAAGGTCCCAGGATCAGTTCCTGGAGCCACCTAATGAGAATATAAGCAGACACAGAGAAACACACAGTGAATGGACATAGAATGCAGGGGAGCAGACAATGGCAACAGGGTGGAAGGGGTGAGAAATAAATAAAAATAAATTCTTAAAAAAAAAATTTGAATACTATACTAATTTTCTAGGCAGCCTTCTCAAAGCTGAAGAGCTACAACTTTAAGCTCCAATCACATTAGTTTTAGAAATGTACTCTCTACAAATGCGCTGCCCATTATAGTAGCCACTAGCCACATGTGGCTATTTAAATTTAAATTATGTGAAATTAAGTAAAATTTAAAATTCAGTTCCTCAGTCACACTAGCCCCATTTCAAGTACTCAACAGTCCAATGCAGCTGGTGGTGTCCATATGGGACAGTGCAGATACATAATATTTCCATCATCACAGTAAGTCCTCCAGACAGAGGTGCTCTTGTTTTAGAAACTTGCCACTCAAAGTCTAGTACCCAGAACAGCATCATCAGGATCAACAAAGAGCTTGTTAGAAATACAGAATCTCAGGCCCCACCCTAGACTGACTAAATCAGGATGTTCATCTTAGCAGATCCCCTGGTCATCCGTGTTCATACTGAAGGATAAAAAACACTGTGCTAGAAGATTCAAACATTGAGGTCAACTACCAAGTGTTCACTGATTCCTCAAGTCCACGTATCTCCAGACTAAACATTCCCAGCCTTTCATCACATGATCTAGTTTCTAATTCTTCACTGACCCAATTGTTCACTCTATCACCTTCCAGTTTATCAAGGACACAAGGGGAAGCAGTGCTCCAAGAAAAATCTCAGAGTAAGACCACCATCTTCTTAGAGCAGGACACCAGGTTCATTATAGCCTCAGCCTGCATTCGTTTTATACTCATTTAGTAATTTCCCATCAGCCACATCACACGAGTAGCATTAATAAACTTGTGGTCAGCAGATTTCTTGTGCCTTCTTTATGGAACTGCAATCAAGTTCCACGTACCACAGACTTCTGAGGGTGATTGTTTGAACCTATGTTTAGAGATGTTAACCTGTTGACTTCTGTCTTTTGGATTCATTTACCAACTTCTTAGTGTGTGCTGGTTCTTTTACCCCAGACTTAGCTGAAAACTTGATGAGCATGCCCATGTCTTCTCCCAAAAATACTCACAAATGTTAAACAGAAGTATGTCCAGGATAGAGTCACAGAGTCCATTACTTCCTGCCTGACATTATCCACTTAAGCTCTTGTCTATGGTTACTAAACCAGTTGTGAATCTACCTAATGGTATTGATACTTAAAATCACTTACTAACTCTACAATGTATTGTTGCAGAAACCAGAATAATTTTCCAGAAAACAAACAACTGAGAGATCAGGTTTATAAAGTATCAAAGATTTAAGACAAGCTAATTTTTCCCATATCCTCTCTCACTACCAATGCTTTACAACAAAAACATGATTGCTTATTGGTATTCAGTCCCTAAATTATGGGACCAAATGACTCCTTTTTCATTGATTCAATGTTTGCATTGAAGGGGAAAAAATGGTATTTTAAGTAATCTGTATCAATGTTTAACCTAAATTTGTGATTGGATCAATTCTTCCATGCTCAAAGAAACCTCACTCAAAGAATTTTTAATTATCTACATTCGGTTATGCAAAGTATCAAGTCTTAAAATGTTCTATTTTTATAAATATATTCCACATAAATAAATGATGTGCCCAGTGAAGACAAGTATCAGACATATGACAATATCTATGAGATGGCCTCCTATTTGGTAAATCCAATAAACTTATTTTCATTCTTCCATCAAATTAATTCTTTTTTTTTAAGTACAGGGGGCTGGGGCTTGAACCCGGGACCTCGTATGTGGGAAGCCAGCACTTGACCACCAAGCCACATAGGCTTCCCTGAGTTGGGTTTTTCCTTTGTCTTGCTTGTTGTTTGTATTTTTGTTTTTTCAGGAGGTACCAGAAACCGAACCCGGAACCTCCCATGTTGGAAGCAGGTGCACAACCGCTTGAGCCATATCTGCTCCCACCAAATTAATTCTAGACATTTAAAATTTTCACATTCCCTTTTATCCCTTTCTCATGTTGTGTTACTTTTATTGTTTGTTATATTAAGCTTTAAAAAATAAAGTTGTATGTATTGATGGCCCTGTACTATATATCTGTAGGAAAGTGAGAAAAAGAGAGATTACTAATCTATATGCCTCTTACAATGGAGGCACCTTGAATGATTCAAAGACATGCAAGATAAGATCTCCTCCTTCAGGGGTTATTAATTCAATAGAGAAGAGAAGATATGCAACCAAATAATTACAGTAGAAAGCAATATACAGAGCATGTTACATAAGTAGTATAATTAATATGCTATATAAAATTCAAAAGACTCAATTTCTGGCTGGGATAACAAAGGAGAAACAAAACTTCTGAGAGGAAGTAGCATTTGTGCTGATTTGAAGGATGGACAGGATTTTAATACACAGGTAGGGAAAAGATTTGGAGATTGGCCTTGTAGAGCAAAGGAGGTACAGATATAAATATATCTCCTTTGGCCAAAGTAAAATATGCATTGTGGGAAATTAGGCAGAAAAAGGCAACCACAGTGGGATGGATATGTTTGATGACAAGAAAAGAAAGAGTGGACCACAACTGGATAGTGTCCCTGAGCAAAGTCACTAGCCACACAATATCCAAACCTATCTAGTACCAGGGTTGACTGAAGGAAAAGTACAAACGATTAATCAATAACTCCTGATGACAAGATTGACACACCCACACTGCAGAGGAATAAATGGCTACCTGCGTCTTGGAATGAAACTGGAAAATGTGCATCAAGAGCCTTAAAAATTGTTCATATTCTCTGACCCAGTAATTCCTCTTCTACAAATAATTTGCACCCAAAGTAAAACAGATGTTTGTCACAATTGTTCTGTTTTAAATATTGGCCAAAATGGAATCTAACCTATATCTGTATTATGAAAGACTATCCAGACATTTAGAAATTGAAAACTATTTAATGGCATAGGAATTGCTTATGCTATGTTAATCTTTAAAAAATAAAGGTTTACCTAATGATGGGCCAATAGTATATAGGAGAGTGAGAAAAAGAAAGATTGAGAGAAAACAAGGAACTACACCAAAATATTAATAGTAGCTGTTACCTACGGGAGCAATAGTTACAGGTGATTTTTACTTTCTTCCTGGAGTCAGACACTTCCTAGAGGAATCCACTGCTGGCTCCAAGGTTGTGTGGCCTTGAGCACATCAGTTTAGCTCTGTGACCTCAGTTTCCTCATGGTAACATGAATACATAATCACCCAGCTCACATGTTGCTGGGAAGACTCAAATGAGATTATGCCTGTAAACCCCTTGGTTTAAAGGATTCAACTGTGACAGCGGCCATCATGTCTTTCTTAATTTTATTATGTTTATATGAAAGGGAGGAGAATGTAAAGTGCTTAAACTTCCCAAAAACACATCTGCCCTTGCCCTCAGCTTCTGAAAGTAATCCCTAAGCCCCTGGAATGCCATGCCTGATAGGAGTGTCTTCCTTTCTCCAGGGACGCTGAGTCATGTGGAGAGTCTAAAAATGTGATTTAGGGTTTGGCCAAATCAAACAAGCTCACAATATAATGGGGGGGTGGGGAACGGTGAGGGGTTAGCCACTCCAGAAAGACCAACAATATGCTTTAGGCAGGGGGGTTTGGGGTCACAGAATCATCTCCTTGCCCGGAGGGGTTAGATAGGGAGATCAGCCATGTGGACAGTCAACAGTACCTACGTGATAGAGCTCAAACAAATACTCTAGACAGCAAACTTGGCTGAGCTTCCCTGGTTGGCACCACTCCAAGCCTATGTGACACACCAAAGCAGGGAAAGTGACACTGTCCACAACTCTTTGGGGAAACAAATGATTGATAGCTCCACATTTGGAACATTCCTGGACTTTGCCCTACGCACCTCTTGTTGGCTGGTTTTAATCTGCATCTTTGAGCTGTAATGAACTGTAACCATGAGTATAACAGCTTTCAAGGAGTTCCAGGAGTTCTTCCAGCAAGTTACTGAACCCAACGGTGATCTTGGGGTCCTCTGAACTAGCAGCTGGTGTCACAAGTGAGGATGGTCTTTTGGACTGTTCCCTAACTTCATGGTTGGCATCAGATGTCAGGGAGTCTTGTGGACTGTGCCCCCTCTAACCCAACAGAGAGAATCAAATGAAACCACAATAAATGCATTTTAAAGTTTGCAATTTAAAAAAAAAAGCCATTATCAAATTGTCTCTTAGTTTCCTTACACAGATCAAGGAGACAGTTAAATATAATTCACAGAAATGCAAAGGAGTAATTAAAAGAAAAAAGTAAACAAGGCTTTAGAAACCTAGAGAGATAATAATTCAGAAAAACACTAAGTTCAAAGTCAATAAGAATTTGGCTTTTTCTCTGACTATATCATCTTCCCAGTGGGTTCTGGAACGGAATTAATGTGATTTCTGCTTGGAAATTTTCCTGGAGGCCATCTGGAATATTAAGACAGACAGGATAAGTGTCTTTTTATTATTCTGAGCCACATAAAACAATTGGTCTTACTTGCCGATAAAGACTATGCCAGAGGAATCTGGACCACTAACCTTGCTACCCCCAACAACTCGTACCACCCCAAAATTTAATAGACTATTAGTATTCCTACTGTGAACACTGCCCTTTTTCCAAGTTTTATTTAAGGCTTAGAAGATCAGAGAGTATTAGAATTCTGCATATGGATTCTTTGGAAGGAGTCCCCAGGCTTCAGGCAAGAACATTTCAAAGTTTAATTCCAAGTCCACCTCTTGCTCACGTCCTCTCTAACTCCCATCCTGACATTCTCAAGAGCATATTCTTAAATCTGATCTTGGACCAACTGCTTTAGAACCACCTAGGGTGTTTGTTAAAAATGTTGATTTTGGGGCCCGATGCTGAGCTTTCTGAATGAGTATTTCTGGGAAAAGAGCTCAGAAATCTATTCCTTTGATGAAATTTGGGTGATTCTGTACATAATCCAGAGCATCTCACGCTTTATGTACACATATCTCCTGGGGATCTTGTTAAAATGAAGGTTCCGGTTTAGTAGGTCAGGTGGGAGCTGAGAGTCTGTGTTTCTAATAAGCTTCCAGGTCAGCCTAGAGCAGCAGTGCCTGCCCTGACTGCAGGGCATCATGTGGGGAGCTTTTAAAACTCATTTTTTCCAGGCTATAACCCAAGAATTGAATTAGAATCTCAGGTGATGGATCCCAGGTACCACCCTAGAATGTGACTGTGGGTAGATAATCCATAAGCCTCAGTTTCCTTCTCTGTAAAACAAGAACAATAACTGCATCTCAGATTCCACTCATTTCCAGCCACTGTTCCCAACTCCCTCCACTCCCGTCACACTGTCCTTTACTTGGTGCCACTTTGGAACCCTTACACTTGCTATCCCTTCCACTGCCAGCCACCCCTTTCCCGTTGGCCTTTTTAACTACTACTCACTCACTGCCTTCACATTTCAGTTCAAATGTCACCTCTCCAGGAAAGCCTTCCTGACCAGCCCCCCATGCAAATCCAAATGAGGTCCCTGCATTTATACTCCTCATAGCAACCCGAAAAACTTTCAGATCTTCATCACATTTTATAATAATGTATTTGTGCAAATCAAGCAATGTCTGCAACCCCAGAAGCTTGTGCTGCACTTCCCAATAACAAATGTTAACATGTGTTGAGCTGCCTTGCTCTCCTCGCAGCACTTTACATGGTCCTCATACAATCCTAGGAGGTAGGCATGACTATTATTCCATTCTAGAGATGAGAAACTGAAGCACACAGAGGCTAAATTGCTTACCCATGGACACACAGCTAAGGGTCCTTAGTGGAGGTAAGAGGACTTGAACCCAAGGAGTCTGGGCTAAGAAAGGATAATGGGCACAATGAGACATTGCCCAAATTCCTTGGGACTTACCCCTCCCCCAAACACATGTGTGTGCATAGTCACACACACATGCACACACGTTTTCTAACGGTCACAGGGCCAGGGAAGTCACAGCTCATTCATTCAAAATAAACTTACTGAACACATACCTGTGCCAAGCACCATGCCAGATGCTGGGGACAAAGCAGTGAAGGAGACAGACAACAGTCCCTGCTTTAAGGGGGACATTCTGGAAATATGAGTAATAGATATTTACTAATATATTATCAGGCAGCCTAACAGAGGAGTGAGCAAACAACCTGTGACAAGTGCAGGGAAGGACTTGAACTAGGTAGGTAAGGTAGGTGCTGGCAGGCTACTGCAGACTGCACAGGAAGGAAATTCCTTGGAGTAGGGAACATTTGGTTGAAATGGAAAGGATAGGAAGCCTACTATCCCACAAGGAGGAGCAGGGTGAGGGAGAGAAGCACTGCAGGTATGGGACTGTGTGTGAAAGTCCTAAAGTGTCACTCCCCAGGAACGTCTGAGAAACAGAGGAGACGTCAGGGAGGGGCAAGTGGTACAAAGTAAAGGGGGCAAGAGGGGAAGGGACAAATCGCATCTCCGTCCTCAGGAACTTTTCTATTCATGTTATCAAAAATCCAGTCCCCAGATACCTAGCAATGGGTCTGCCCACTCTTCCTGGTGGGCTCTGGGCAGCCTGGATCTAACACACGAGACTCCACCCCCTTTAGGTCATCAGTTCAGACGTCGGCACATGACCCCAGAGTATCCAAACCCGGGCCTGGCCAGCAACCTATGACATCACCTTGCATAAAACTCTTGTCACAAAGGGATGGTGATATTTAGATGTGCCAGATCCTCTTGGGAATTAAACCAGAATATGGATAGAATAAGCCAGTCTGAGACAAGGACAAGAGTGGACAGAGAGAGAGATAATCTTAGCGCAGACACGTTACTAACTGAACTCTTAAGGAAAGATTTAAAACTCCTACCACCCTAGCCCCTGGTCACCATGTAGCCCCAACTCCCTAAGCTTCCTATTATCAGATTTCTGGAGGATTCAACCGTTTTAATATCATTTGAGAAATGATAGCGTTTATTGAAAACATTTACACTGTGCAAAGGATTTTCCATGTTATCTCATGTAATCTTCCCTAAGAAGTATTGAGGCAAAAATCACTATCCCCATTTTTACAGCTGAAGAAACTTGTTCAAGCAATTGGGTTACTAACCTAAGGTCATAAAGCTAGAATGGGCAGGCGTGGGACCCCAAAGGTCTGTGCTGTTAACCGTTATGCTTAGCCACTTCAATCTTTTTCTTAAAACACAGTCTCATTACTTGAGTTGGCCCGAGTGAGGTTCTGTTCTTTACAGCCTGAAGCAGAATCTTTTATGGCATCTGGGTGTTAGACGTCTCTTTATGACTGTAAGTGCTGATAATTATAGAGAGGTGACTTTTTAAAAAATTAGATGCAAAGCTGTACTCAAATATTAAACTTCAGGATATGGATAGTGAGTGAGCTGATTTTAATTTATGTCCCTGTGAAAGAGTACAAATTTATTAAATGAACTTTGGTGAAAGATTTAAAGACAAGTAGTAAAGCATGCACTTGTTAAACATGCCAAACAAAGTCATATGTATAAATTAACAAAATTACTCTGTAGATGGCGCTTTATTCATATAATAATAATGAGTAGCATTTTCTGAACACACACTATATGCCAGGCCTCATGCTGAGCACTCTGCATCTATTACCTCATTTAAACCTCATGACAGAGGAAAGAGCAAAATAACCCATTATTTATTATTATAATTTATTATGTGTTAATAGAAACTCGGTGAGACCAAATAGGTCATCAGCTGATTAGTGATAGAGAGGCAAGTTTTGTTTTGTTTTGTTTTTTGGGGGGGAGGGTTGGTTTTTTCCTTTTGTTTTCTAGAATCAAGCTTTACATGGCGGTAGGTCTGCCTCCAGGGGCCTTGTTCTTAACTACTCCGTGCATCTGAAGTACAGCAGTTATTACACTACATTGTCATTTATTTGAAGGTCTGTCCACCACTAGGCTCCCACCCACAAAGAGTTCACAGCTTCACCTGTTCACCTTCGTCTCCTTCTTGCCAAGCATAGGGTAGAAATACAGTATAAATACAAATCTACTAACTGTACTATTTCTAACATGAGACCTAGGCCAGTATTCATTCCAGCTGAATTCAGGCTATCCGGCAAATTTTTCAAGGCAATTAAATTATTACAGAGCAAGTCAGGAGCCAAAAAGTTAACTCTCATCTTAGTTAGAAAACTGAAACGACAGTCAAGCCCCAAACAGGAGGCTGCTAAGTTCTTTAGCTTCTTATTAACAGATTGATTTGTGATAACTATGGGCCACTCAGAGAATAGGGAAAAAAAAAAAAAAAAAAAAACTGAGCATCTCTGAAAACCTCTGATAAAAATTATCTGTAAATAACAAGAAAGATGTTGAAATATTAACGCCTCCTCCACGAGCACATCAAAAGGCTCCCTCATCCACCTTCCATCTGCTTGCCGCCTCTTCCAACGTGAGCAAAGCCTCCCTCCGCTTTCAGTTTATCTTGATGTCTAAAAAGATTGAGCCAAAAATTGTTTCAGCACACTGGAATGTATAATCCTCACATTTCCGACACATTTGGACATCCTAATTTAAAATATGATGGAAAAATAGCATTTCTTGTGGGCTGTTTCTTTCCATATTTTAAATGCATCCCCCACAAAATTCATTTCTCCATTTTCTCATAGGCATGGACTTAACTTCTAAATGGAAGTAACAACAGCAATAATAATAATAATAGCAGCTAACACTTACATTGCATTGTTCTAAGCACTTTGTATACAGTAATCATTTGATAACCCTGGGATATTATGATTAGGTCCATTTTACAGAGTAGGAAACTGAGGCTCAAAGGGTTCTGGTGACTTTTTTTTTTTAAACATATGCATACATTTTTTTTCTCTCCCCTCCCCCTCCCCCCCCAGTTGTCTGTTCTCTGTGTCCATTTGCTGCGTGTTCTTCTTTGTCCACTTCTGTTGTTGCCAGCGGCACAGGAATCTGTGTCTCTTTTTGTTGCGTCTTCTTGCTGTGTCAGCTCTCTGTGTGGGCGGCGCCATTCCTGGGCAGGCTGAACTTTCTTTCGCGCTGGGCGGCTCTCCTTACAGGGCGCACTCCTTGCGCGTGGGGCTCCCCTATGTGAGGGACACCCCTGCACTCCTTGCACGCATCAGCACTGCACATGGGCCAGCTCCACACAGGTCAGGAGGCCCGGCGTTTGAACCGCGGACCTCCCATGTAGTAGGTGGACACCCTAACCATTGGGCCAAATCTGCTTCTCTTCTTTGACAATGTCACAGGGCTGGACTCCAAATCCTGTGTTCTCAGCCACCAGGCAAAATGTTTAGGACGCCTCAGCCACCAGCTCACTTTCATCCCTTCTCCCCCAAGAGCCATCCATGCTCATTGTTATGTTGCAGCAGGGAAAAAAGCTGGTGGGTGGGCACGGTGGTTTGAATAGATATGTCCAAGTCCTGACCCCCAGAACCTGTGCATGTGATCTTATTTAGATCTTATGTTTAGTGAGGGCCCTAAATCCAATGACAGGTTTCCTTAGGAGAGAAAGGCAGGGAGACATTAGCAACACAAAGAAGGGAATGTGAAGAGACTGGAGTGATAATGTCTACAAACCAAGGAACACCAAGGATTTCTGGTAGCCACCAAAGTTGGAAGAAAAGCACTGAATGCAATCTCCCTAGAGCTTCCAGAAGGAACCAACACTGACAATACCATGAGTTTGGATTTCTGGCCTCCAAAACTGTGAGAGCAAAAATGTGTTGTTTTAAGCCACCAAGTTTGTGGTAATTTCTCATAGCAGCCCTAAGAAAGCCATACCGTGAGCTCTGGACCCAAAAACCTCCAGCAGATCTACTTTGCACTTTGTGTTCCTGAATATGATGGAGTTGGACTCAGAGACGACCTTTCTACACATGCCTCTTCTATCACTTTTACTGAACCTGTGGTTGGCAGTAGGGTTGTTGTATACTCAGGACACTTGAATCTCTGGACAGGCCATGTGTCAGCTGGGCCTTGAGCCTCAGCAGAGTACCTACCCTCTGGTTCACTGGACTTACCCAGGCCAGCTAACAGAGAAGTGAAGATGGTCAACCACCACACCAGGGAACAGAGAGTGCCTACAACTGCAAGCAGGAGAACTGCATCCAGCATCCATGTGGAATCTGCCCCCTCTCGATATAGAAGTGGAGTGGACATCACCATCCCATGGTCCACAGAATGGAAGAATAAAATATGTATTAGAGTGGACTTACTGATACTCTACTATGGAACTGTTTGGACTAGCAATGGAAGAAACTGTAGCACTGATGTGGAGAAAGTGGCCACGGTAGTTGCTGGGGGCAGGGAGAAGGAAGAAGAGATGTGATGTGGGGGTGTTTTCAGGACTAGGAGTTGTCCTGAATGATGTTTCAGGGACAGATGCCGGACATTATATATCCTGCCATAACCCACTGGGTAGACTGGGGGAGAGTGTGAACTACAATGTGGACTGTTATCCATGTGGTGTGGTGGTGCTCCAGGGTGTGTTTGCCAAATGTAACGAGTGTGCTGTGGTGGTAGGGGGGTTGCTGATGTGGAAGGAGTGGGGTGAGGGGGGTTGGGGGGTATATGGGAACCTCTTATATTTTTTGAATATAACATTTTTAAAAAGAAAGAAAGAAAAAAAACAAAATGAAAAAAAAAAAAACACCTCCAGCAGAGATTTGTTTCCACACTCTACAGATCAGGAAACTAAGGCTCAGAGTGAGGAATTCAACAGCTCAGTGTCACAGCAACAGGTTTGTGGCGGAACCAAGCCAAACTCATGTTCCACCCTGGGCCCGCTGCTTCTACAGTATCACTTACCTCCTCTTTGAGAGGCAGAATTGCACAGTGGTCGCAAACATGCACTTCAAAACCTGACTATGGAGGCTGACATCTTCCCTCCACAGCTTACTAGCTGTGTACTTACGTTTTCTCATCTGTAAAATGGGAATAAAATGACACCTATCTCCTAGTGCTACCATGTGGGTCAGAGAAGTCAATATATGTGCCTGATATGCTGTAAGCTTTCAGTAAATGTTAGCCATTACTATTATTTTATTCCATTATCTACCTAGCTAGTGATAAAGGATAAATTATAAAATGAGGAAGATGGAAATGCCTAGAAAAAAGACCTAAAATATACATTAACAGTGTTTAGCTTTACATTGGAAAACTTGTGATCTTATTTCCCAATTTTTTATGAGGGGATTGCACAATGAGAAGTCATCTCCAGCACCTTCAACTTGCACCTCTCTGCTAGTCTTTACTGGCCCCACTCTGACTGGTCAGCGACCAGGACATTCACTGTACGAAATCACTGTGAGGTAAAAGGCCTACAGTGGGTCTCTCATCCTCTCCCCGACTTGTAGAGCCCCAGATCAAGCCAGCCTTCCCGCTGGTGCACTCTACGTATCCCTAGAAACCCCACTTTCTCAAGCAGGCCTGCCATCCTCCCAGCCTCAGGCAGTAGGAAATTAAAGCCATTTCTCCTCCAAACCAAATAACTAACCATCAATCTGGTGTAAGGATGATCCTGTTGTAATTACAGTGCTGGGTCTGCCCCCTCCTACACACACCCCCACATGTAAGCACATGCACACACACATACATATGCATGTACACTTATACATACACACACGTACACACACATATAAATACAAACCCTTGTCTCGGTCACAGGTACCCCAGTGTAAAATCCAACCCAGCTGTTGTAATGAAGCTAAATACTATTGGGATTAACAATATCCTGGGAAGTGGACTTGGCTCAATAGAGCGTCCACCTACCACATGGGAGGTCCACGGTTCAAACCCTGGGCCTCCTTGACCCATGTACAGCTGGCCCATGCACAGTGCTGATGTGTGCAAGGAGTGCCCTGCTGCGCGGGGGTGTCCCCTGCATAGGGGACGCCCACGCACAAGGAGCGTGCCCCATAAGGAGAGTCACCCAGCGCGAAATAAAGTCCAACCTGCCCAGGAGTGGCACCGCACACACGGAGAATTGACGCAGCGAGATGACACAATGCAAAGAGACACAGATTCCTATGCTGCTGACAAGAATAGAAGCAGACACAGAAGAACACACAGCCAACGGACAGAGAGAGCAGACAACTGGGGGGAGGGGGAGGAGGGGAAGGGGGAAGGGGAAAGAAACGAAAAGAAAAAAACAATATCCTTAGGAAAGGCAGGGCTGGGTTGCTGATTTCTTCACTGTACTATCTGCCTATACTTTCCCCAGGAAGTTCAAGAACCAAGAGCAGCTTGAGAAATCCAAGTCATCAGAAAGGTAAACAAAAGCAACTCCTCTCCTGCAAAGGAAATTCCCTAGAAAGGCCTCTGCACCTACCTTCTCAGCTAAGAGAGGCACTTTAATCTGCGGTAAACTTTCAATAGTTCTCCCTTGCCTTTCCTCCTTTCATCTGGGAAACATGATCCCTTTCACTCCAGGCCAGGCACCAGACTTCCACCATCATCCACAATCAGGCCAAACATCTTTCACTTTAAAGAATTAGCTAGTGTCTGATATGTCATACCCATTTCTCCTTCCTCCAAAATCCAATCCCATTTTCCAGTCCCGCGTGGGTGGCTCTTAAACTCCTTAAGACTAAAAGAGTTATTAAGATGACCCCAGCCCCCTCTCCCACAGATTAAGTCAGAGATTCTGTGAGACCAAAAGACATTCACATTCTAATAACATCTTGACTCTGAAAATGACATTTCATTTCACCTTTAAACTAAGACTGTCAACCAAGGTGTGGACTAGAGCAACCTGGAGCGATAACATCCCATTCCAGGTGAGTAGCAACTGCTTTGCTCCAGCTCTCTGGGTTCAGGGCTACCAGATCCAAGTACCCACGAAAAGGCAGATAGCCAAGGTTTTACATGAAGTCTCCCAATCTTCTAATGTTGGCAACTAATTCCTGAGGTCACACAGCCAATCTGTGGCAGAGTCAATGAAAGATAGAGGTCTCCTAGCCTCAAGGAGCCCAAGATTCCCTGGCTTTATACAAGTCCGTGTATTTCAGTCGAAAGCTAATATTTACTGAGCAACGGCTCTATTCGGGCTGTTATTTTAATAAGTGGATGGATGGGGAGCGAGCCACATGTTTATTGAAGAACTTAAAGAGAAAGCAAAACATAATTCTCAAATTTACAAAATACCTTTTACAAAACAACACAATATTCAAACAAATATTTATCTTTTTTCCTTCCTAAACCAATTTTATTTGCAACTGACACTGAATAGGGAATGAAAATTGAAAGTACAGCAATTGTAGAAATTCTATATAAGTCAAGGCATCTGCCATTTAAGAAAGCCACGACTAAGGAAGCATTGTAACTTTGGAACCACAAGTAAAACCTTTTCTGGGATTATTTAAGAGAAATCACTTTTCTCCTCTGCACTCTTGGGAGTTTCAGGTATATTTCTGCAGCGTTTCTTTCAGGATGGTAATTAGCATAGCTGAGAAATGCAAAAGTAAAATTAGCCTCCCCTTGTAAAATTTCTCCTGGGGAAATGCTGGTGCCGCCTGTCTCCACTAAGCATGGTAATGGGTTTTCTATGTCATCCCACAGCAACAACAACAAAAATCACCCCATCAGCCTCACCTGGATAAAACCTCCAACACATCAAACAGGACCACCAACACGTCTACTGTTTCATGATTCAACCACACCTGCCTTGCCCAAGTCTCATGCCCCCATCAAATTGTGCTCATGAGTCATATTATAACAGGGCTGACTTTCTTTTGCCACCAGGGCACACTTAATGCCCTAGAAAAGACTTAGACTTTTAAGCTTGTGGCATGTTTCAGCCAAGGTGAGCCTTTGAGACAACTGTATTCAGTACGGCCATGCAGCAGGAGAAACAAAGGTCCAAGAAGGCAAAATGGGCAGCGGACTTGGCCCAGTGGTTAGGGCGTCCGTCTACCACATGGGAGGTCCACAGTTCAAACCCCGGGCCTCCTTGACCCACGTGCAGCTGGCCCATGTACAGTGCTGATACACGCAAGGAGTGCCGTGCCGCACAGGGGTGTCCCCGCATAGGGGAGCCCTATGCGCAAGGAGTGCACCCCATAAGGAGAGCCACCCAGTGCAAAAGAAAGTAGAGCCTGCCCAGGAATGGTGCCGCACACATGGAGAGCTGACGCAACAAAAGGAAACACAGACTGCCGTGCTGCTGACAACAATAGAAGCAGACAAAGAAAACGCAGCAAAATAGACACAGAGAACAGACAACCGGGGTGGGGGGGGGGAGGGGAGAGAAATAAATTTTTTTTTTAAAAAAAAAAAGGAGGCAAAATGGTTTGGCCAACATCACATTCTTTTTGGCATCAAAACCAGATCAAAGTGAATTCCTAGTCCAGGTTTTTCTCTTTTGACTAAACCAAGAGTAGGCTCTGACCTCCTCCTCCCTGGCTTGGAGAAAGAGAGACCTCATCTCCTGCCCAAGGCTGATCCCTCCTTTGCCCTCCTCGCCCAGACTTGTTTCCACCAACAGACAACCCTTCTCTCTACCGGACCATCCTCCACAAGTTAAAAACATGGTTTAGTGAAAGCACACATTAAGGGAACTCTCCAAAGCTTGCATCCCCTCCAGTTAGCACCCTTGACAACCAAGATCTTATAAGAAAAGTACAAATGTCAATATTGCCACTTCCATCCCAGTGTAGCCCAATATCCATCCTCACCACTTCCATAACGATGCACTGGCAGAGGCCACAAGAAAGTCACTTCCACCAAGCCCACCTCCCTACTTATCTACTCAGCATCACCACTTGGATTAGTGAGGTCTTGCCAACAAAACATAACCAAAAACAAAACAATTTTTTTTAAAAAACTTCCTAATTTCCCCCCATTCTGAATCTGTCTTCCCTATTAGCTCCTGCCCCAAATTTCTGACTACTTTTGCTTCCCCCACTAGAATGGAAGCTCCTTACAGGCAAGAAATTTTGTCTATTACCATACCCTCAGCACCTAGCTCAACATATGAAGTTAATAATACTTGTTGTTGCCTTCATTCGTTTCAGCCATTCAGCATTCATCTTGTTTGACCTTTTGGAGGGCAACAGTGACCTCTCCAGTTGATAGTTGGTAGACACATCTGAAGAACAGTGGAGAGATGTGGGCTGGAGAACTTGATCTGGAACATCATTCCTTTGGTACAAATTATTAAAGTGTCATTTTAACAGCTCTGGCTGACCAGAGCTGATGTAGCAGATGATTCAAAAGAGATGAGCAAAACAGGATAAAGTTTACAAAAATCAATCAGTCAAAACACCTCTGAGTCCTCAGATTCTAGCTGGCTAGATTAATGTATGCATCGATCTAGACCTAGAAACCATGTGCCATTTCTTTGGGAAACTTGAGTTTGTCTTTCCTGAGGATTCAGAAGACAGTGTCTATTGGTAAATCACCTTCTAGTGATACAGAAATTTCCAATTTCACCACAAAAACTATTTCAATGCGACCTACCAGGAAAATGTATTGTGTGTCTTCTTTTTTAACATGAGGTATGTCTTGCTCTAAACCAAAACTGTCGAGGGAAGCCATATGCAAGTCAACATAGACTGACTTGGATTCAGCTATGGGAGTCAGTACCTCTGTCAAGAAAATTCTCCTAGCCAATACTAACCAACTCACCTGGACTAGGTTCAGGAATAGGACATTCTAATTCCACTGACTATAGAGTAGAAAGAACAACAGAACAAGGAAGGACTGCTCCAAGATTGTAATGTGGCATAACTTTGGCATATAACAGGACTTGTGCATCCAACAATTACATTTTAGAGATGGCAGTGACATGACATCTCTCCTTTTCTCTCTCTCCTCTCTCCCCTCCCTTCCCTCTACTCTCTACTTCTCTCATACATGTACACACACACACACACATACACACACACAAGAAAAGACACATCAAAGAATTAAGCCAAGGAAAACTAGGCTGTTGTCCATTCAACAGACCCAGAGTTTCTGTTGACTGCATCTTCCCCTTTTGACCAACAGCACATTGACACAAGAGCCCTTGTCAAAACTGTACATCTGCTGTGCCATGGCCATCCCAGAGGAGTTCCCAGAACACATATGAAAAATTATGTCCCTGCATATGCTTCCACATTACGCTAAGCATTGTACTAATTTCTCCTGATTCAGTTTAAAAGAAAAGGGGGTGAGGGGGAGGTGGACCCTCTAAGAAAATGTGACTTCTATAGGCCAAATTCTCCTTTGCTTCTTTAAATGTAAGTGAGATATTTGGGCCACTAAGTCTGCCCTACATTCATTCCTATGCTTTATGAAACAAGTTGCCCATTACCTATTTTCTCCTAACCATTCCCTCCACTGAGAATCTGGACTCTGCAGCGCCCGTTCCTGCTACCATCCTCCATCCTTTGGAATACTACTCCATCCTCAGGGCTGTCTCCAGTGCTCTCTTCCCTACATGAAGTCTTCCTCATATCTTCCTTCTCTGAGCTCCTAAAGCATTTTGACTGTGGGTTTTATTTTGATTTTTGTTTTTTTTAGGAAGTACCAGGGATTGAACCCAGGACTTCATACATGGGAGGCAGGTCCCCAACCACTGAGCTACAACCTTTCCGTATAACTGTACGTTTGTTTTTTTTAAGATTTACTTTTTTATTTATTTCTCTCCCCTTCTCCCACCCCCCCACCCCACCCCCCCACCCCCCGGTGTCTGCTCTCTGTGTACATTTGCTGTGTGTTCTATGTTCACTTGCACCCTTGGTGGCACCGGGAAACAGTGTCTCTTTTTTGTTGCGTCATCTTGCTGCATCAGCTCTCCATATGTGCAGAGCCATTCCTGGGCGGGCTGCGCTCTTTTAAGCAGGGCGGCTCTCTTGCAGGACACAATCCTTGTATGTAGGGTACCCCCACGTGGGGGCACCCTTGTGTGGCAAAGCACTCCTTGTGCCTGGCAGCTCTGCGCACAGGCCAGCTCACCACACAGGTCAGGAGGCCCTGGGTTTCGAACCCTGGACCCTCCCATATGGTGGGCAGACTCTCTACTAGTTGAACCACGTCCGCTTTCCTAATTGTGCATTTTAATGGCAGGTACAACTTTCCTCCTCTTTTATGAGTCTGTATGTATGGCACTTTCTCTTCTAGACTAGATTCTTATGGTAGGAGCCAGGAGCTCTCATTTTTGTAATTCCAAAGTTTCTATACAGAGAGCCTTAGATATATGGGGCATTATAAATCAAGAAGAAAAGCAAGGTTTCCCCCAAAAGAAATCTCAATTCAAATTGGCTTATGTAAATTTTAGGAAATCCAGAGAGGCAGTCTTCAGACATGGTTCAGCCAAGGTTCTGGCTCCAATTCTCAGCCATTCTCTCTGTTCTCTACTTCTCTCTGGGTTAGCTTTATCCTCAGATTGGTCTCATGGTCATCACCATAATCATCTAATACCTGAACATTTACTCATGCTGGCATGATGGTAAATATTTTACTTAAACATCTCACTTAATCCTATTTAATTTAACCCTACAAAGTGGGTACTATTAATATATCCACATTATGTTTAGAAAACAGGCCCAGAGAAATAAAGTAAATTGCCCAAAGTCCAACAACTGGAAACTGGACCCAAGCAATCCATCTCCAAGGCTGGTGCCCTCAACCACCAGCAAAGACAATGATGCAGGAACCAAGATGGCAGGACCTACTAGCACCACACTGCCAGTGCTGATCCCTGGAAATCTTTAAATGGGCAGCATATCCAATGGAAAGGGTAAAAGTGGGGCTATCAGAGATATGATATAAGCATCATGTAGGAATGTCACTGCATATCCTCCATGAGATAGTGAGGCTAAGAAACACTACTGGGTGTTAGGGAGGTGTTCAGAACTGGCACCAACCCTCCCTTGAAGTTAATCACAAGTACTAAATGAGGTTTGGATAGAGAATGATTCTCTCAACATGCATTTCAAAGTTGTTGAAATGCAGAGTCCATCCCTGTCCTAAAATCAGCGTCTGTACACAGTGCTAACCCTAACTTTAGAGACCAACTATGGAATTCATTTGCCTGGGTTCAATCCCAGCTCTGCCACCTGCTAACTGTAACCTTGGGCAAGCCTTGCCCAGATGACATACAAAATGGGGATAACACTATGGTACCTACTTCACAGGCTCTTCTTGAGAATTAAATGAGATACCACATGCGAGTCCTTTAGCTCAGTGTTCAGCACTCAAGAAGCACTATGAACTAACATTATTTCATTTAGGATACAAGCAGAAAATGCCTCACGAGTGGTTCTGGTCATTTTTAGCCTTACGTATCCAGAGACCATATTGCAGGCAGGTGTGTGTGCTAAATGGTTAAGGGATCCACAGACCTCACATCCTTGTCTGAGAAAGGAGTCCAGACCTCACTTCTAGAAGCCCTGCACTGACTGGGTGTTGGGCAGATGCTGTGCCTGTTTTGTCTGGATTCTGGCCTGGCTTCCACAGAGGAGAGAACGGTCACATGAGGGCTCTTTGCAGAAAGGTACATGAATTGGGTGAGTGCCTTTTTATGCTCCTTACACTAAACTTCATGCTCAGGTAAAGTCCCAACATAGATTCAAATGTCCATCAAAATCAAGGTGAAGGAAGCGGACTTGGTCCAATGGATAGGGTGTCGGCCTACCACGTGGGAGGCCCGCGGTTCAAACCCTGGGCCTCCTAGACCCGTGTGGAGCTGGCCCATGCCCAGTGCTGATGTGCGCAAGGAGTGCCCTGCCACGCAGGGCTGTCCCCCGCATAGGGGAGCCCCACGCATAAGGAGTGCGCCCTGTAAGGAGAGCCACCCAGCGCAAAAGAAAGTGCAGCCTGCCCAAGAATGGTGCCACACACATGGAGAGCTGACACAACAAGATGATGCAACAAAAAGAAACAGATTCCTGGTGCCGCTGATAAGGATAGAAGCGGTCACAGAAGAACAAACAGCGAATGGACACAGAGAGCAGACAACTGGGGGCGGGGGGAAGGGGAGAGAAATAAATTTAAAAATTTTTTTTAAATCAAGGTGAGTCACTGCTAGGCTCCTTATTCGCTTTCTACATAGAAAAAAAGAAACGGGTCTCTAGTGCTTTTCATGAGATGAGAAGGAATAGGGCAGGTAACTTAAAACTTCTTTTGAGCCTCTTTCAGCCCTTAGCATGTAACTAGGGACACAGTAGGTACCCAGTTAACCCTTGCTTGGCAACTTGCCAAAATCATTTGTTCCTTATTCTATCACAAATGCCTACAGCATACTTTAATTTGCAGTATTAGGTTTTATTTGCACTTACCAAAAATGAAACAGAATTATCTGAGATGAATCAGGCATGTTGGCATCGAAATAAAAACCACAATAAATTCCTTACAGAAAATGTTTTGAAATATACTTTACTACAACACCCAATGCCATGCACATATTTTAAGGTAACATATTACTGAGGATAGAATAAACTCTATCACCTGCAGTAGTATATTGTACTCAAATATATTTGGTGAATGCTGAATAGTACATCCACGAGTTTCTACCCTAACAGAGACACTCTTTTAACTATCACTAAAAACTTGTACATGCCCCCTATTTTTCAACACAAATTAAATAGCAGTAAGCTAAGGCATGTCCTACATTACCAAGAGCTCATTCATTTCAATTACTACGTTGGGAACTTCTTACTCCTAATACACATGCAATATTTAGTATTAAATTTCAAAATCTAGATGGGGGTTTGTCCTAATTATCCTTGGATACCCCTGGGGTGGGCTGTGGAGATAAGAAAATGAAATGTGCACAATTCAAGGTATGCACATTTTTCTATGGAGAAATTACAAAGTTTTCATAGGCTTCTCAAAGAGTATACTACTCCCCAAAAGTTAAAAACCACAAGCAGAGGCTTAAAAACTGTAAGAAGGCAAATTTTTTTAAAATTATTTGACAGATTTCCAAGTTTGAACAATTTTTAAATTAGGCCATCATGTGCACTGTCCAACTTTCCATCTCATATACTTACTTATTTCCACTGGTCTCAGGTTTCTTGGTTAACTTTTCCATTATTTCACATGGGTATTTCAGAAAGCTTTTCCAAGGGATGAAAGAGTGAATTTCAATTTCTTTCTATTCCTTTTCACATAATATGTGTCCAGGAGCCAATATTTTTGTTGTTGCTGTTGATTTTAAATAATAAACTTTATTTTTAGAGCAGATTTAACTTTACAGAAAAATTGCACAGAAGGAGCCAATATTTTTTAAAATACAAGACAACCATTATACCTTAAAATAGAAGACATCAAATTATTACATTATTAGTTCTAAAAGTTTTCAGATCCTAACACCATAATCCCATCCATTTTGGAGAAGCAAGGCTCCATTGCAACTAAGGGAGTTTATGGAAAGTGGAGGATATTTTTTTTAAAGTTCCATAAAAGATGCAATATGGCATTATATATAAGGGCCACACGGTCCTCTAATAAGAGTATGAATCAATCCTGGTGTCAGTCAATACCACTTCCAGAATTTCTCCATGGGTACAATCAAAAGTAGGGACTGACAAGGTGGGTGTAAAGGTAGAGATTTCAAGACGCTACTGACATTGCTGTTGAAATGGCAAGTCACAGACAGAGGTATTGGTAGAGAATTCTCCAGACTCTTAAGAGTCTTGTTCTTCCCAATAACTGAAACAAGGCAAGTTCCCACTATGTGTTAAGCAAATGTATTCCCCAGCAATGGCTGTCTCTTCCTCCTTACCATCTCACCCACATGAGCCCTTGTTAGAAATTCTACCCATCGTGCCCCTGTCTCAGAAAGAGTCTTTCCATATCTTTCCATATCTCTGTGGATATCATGACTTCATTCCTTTGGCCATAGATGACTGGACCTCAAACAGACTCTGACCCAAGATGGGCCAATCAGTTTCTTGGTTCTCAGAATTTGACACTGAAACACAAAAATCTGTTTCTTTTGAAACTTCAATGGAGAAGACACATATGGTTTCCCTGAGTGGCTACTTTTTCACAAAAGGCATATAAAAGCAAACATCAAGAGAGGAAAAAAGAGAGAGAGAGAGAGAGAAACAAAATAAGAGACAGAAGACAAACCAGGACTGCCTTTGTCCTAATTCCTGAACATCTTCCCATTTCTGGTTGCAGTCCCTCGCAATGCCTCGTTGTCCGACCTGCCCTTAGAATGTGGGAGAAAACTTTATATATTCCCAATAAATTATTTTTTTTTATTTCTTCAACATTCTGCCTCAAATAAGAGGCAACTGGATGAATTAGTGAATGAAAGATGGGGAGTCTCAAAGAGGACAAAGAGGTTCCACAGGGAAAAGGAGCTGGGAGAGATGTAGAAATCAGGAAGGGTAGGGTCCAAAAGAGGAGAAAACATCAGTTTGAGACATAAGATGTGGAACAATCCAAACGATGAAGCCTGAATAAGGTGTGACCACCCCAGTGAGGTCAAACCACACCAAGAGGAAGCCGGTGCTGATTAATGTAACTGCTGTTCCTGAATATGTGGGCAAAATCAAGAAGTGTTCAAATTGGATTAATGAGACTGGGAGCATCCTCATCAGAGCCCAATAATCTTCCTTCCCCATCCACGGAGCACTGCTCTTGTGAACCTAGTAAATTTGCCCGAGCCCTCACAATCTGAGGAGATCTGCTGGGCCTTTAACAAGCATCCTGAGAGATGGACTCTCTCACTCCTCTGCCACCTGTGGCTTTCATTTTCCAGCCAGTCCTGCAGTCTCCTCCTCCTCTCCTTCTGGATGGGTTTCCAAGATAGGCATGTTCCTTTGGCATTCTCTCTGATCATTTACTTGACAAGAATGCATCTGCTACCCTCTGCTTGCCCTCCCTCCCTCTGCTGCTCCTGACAACTCCCTTGCTTCCTCATTCTTGCTTTCCATACTTTCTGTATACCTCTTTGTCAACATCCTTAGAATTCTGCCAAGACAGCACAACTGCTACATCCACTCTCTATTAGGGCTTCCATTTCGAAGCTAAGCACAGTTGAGGTTAAATCCCAGTTCTACCTAATGGTAAGACCTCAGGCAGGCCACCAATCACCCTGTGCCATGTTTCTTGTCTATAAAATGGGAATGCCCATGTCTACAGGACTATTGAGTTCACTCACATTAAAAGCATTTTGCAAATCCTTGGTACATGAGTAGGTGCTCAAAAATGCATATTCTCCCTCCCTTTCAAGATCAATATGGAAAAAAAACACCATAAAATATCAGTGGAAGTGTAAAGAAATTATTTTAAAAATGGTTTTCATTTCATTAAAGGGTTGTTTATTTCCTTACAAAATTGATACCTTTTAACAAAATGACTTCTAAAAGAATTCAAGGTATTTGAAGATGGTGATTACTAGTCCAAGTCAGGAAAAAAAAAACAGATGTCATTCACAATTCTTTCCTACACATGATGAATCAGGTTTTACCTTTTATATCATTATTCTTACAAAAATACACCCAGTTTGCTCATCACTCCACAAAGGACAAAATGAAAGTAAGGCATCAAGTCAAGGTAGCAAGGAAAATAAACCTACAGTAATTATCCAGTTAACTCAGGGTTTCTCAGACTTGTCCCCACTGACTTTCCAAGCCAGGTAATTCTTTGTTGTGCAGGCTGTCCTGTACTTGTAGGAAATACCCCTGGTCTCTACCCACTAGAAGCCAGTAGCACACCCTCCCCAACGGTGATAATCAAAAAATGACTCCAGACATTAACAAATGTCACCCCAAAGGCAAAATGCCCCTCACTGAGAACTATGGCAGTCACTTGATCATTGTCAGCCAACCAGACATTTTAAGCCCATCCATGGGTTCCCATGATGGGAAGAGCTGCCTCAGTTGTATCTTCTCTCCAGCCCTTTCCTCCTGCAAAACAAAATGGCTGCATATCACCTCCAAGATACAACCAAATGCTTGCTTCACAGAGAAACAAAGAGGAAACTGCACATCAGAACACTGCTTGTTGAGCTACCCCAGCTCTTGGCTACATGCCCACACTCTGCCTAAATGCCTACTTCCCAAACTTTTAAAAATGTTTTCCACAACTTTCAGAGCCTGACCTTCAGAACAGCTTTATCTGTGCGTGTGTGTGTGTGTGTGTGTGAGTGTGTGAAGTCAATTTACAATTTTCTATATTCCTGCAAAGCCAAACCACTTACTGATTCCAAATACCACCCAGGGGTGGTGGGAATTTGCACAAAGATGTCAGTGGACTCCAAAATACCACCACAAGAACTCCACCTGTAACTAATTATAGAAACTAAAATTGTGCTCTGGCCAGAAGAGGCCAGGTTCAGAACCCACCCCATCTGTTCTGGCCAATAAATTATCCTTTCATTTTTCTTCTGTCAACATAGACTTGCTTCTTCAAATCCTCTGAGGATGTTGTCCTTAAGGAATTTTATTAGGCAGTGAATATTTAGGGGGTGACCACTCCCTCTGCCTTCCCCTCTCTGAGCTTGGTTTCAATAAGTGCCTTTGGCACAAGTAAGGCTAGAATAATCTATTTGTTGAAATACTAAAAAATATTTTCTTTGGTTTATTGTGTGCAGTTACTATGCCATCTCTAAAATAAAGTGAGCCAGAGAAAAAAATGGAAGATGGAAGTCATTTAGATCTCCTAAGGCACAACATACAAGAATGTTTACTTTCCTTCCTTCAGTCAAGTCTTTTAGAAGAAAATCTGGGAATAAAAATCTATAAGGCTACTAATGTGGTACACATGACTGATCTTAGGGTTGACTGCAAGAGATTATAGAAGCAAAAACCAGCTGACATCTGTGACAAAGATGTATAGCTCACTTCAAATCAATCTCCTACATAATAGCAAACAAAGAAACCAACTGTTGGCACTGTGCCATCCAATCTGTCTTCAGAACCAAAGGAAGTTTTCACCTATCCATGAAAGGCATTTAAAATCATAGTTTCAGTCTAAGTAGGTCATCGCCTAAGAATGGACCAAAGTTTTTCCAGCTTTCTGGAAAGGTAGACAAAAGGTACAGTTCTCTGAAGAATGAAAAAAAAGACTGTTTCAAGATGAATAAAAGGGACATTTTTCATCCTTTTAAGATTCAGCATTCCAAGTTACGTCGTAGTGCTAAACAAGTTTATACTATCCAGTTCTGAAGCCATGTGGCTACATAACTTCGGGGAAATACACCCACACCCACACTCACACTCCATCTTGGAGCTAAAATGAAAAAAAAAAAAAAACCTTACACAGGAATGTGACATATGATTGACATTCCTAGTTACCCAGTTCTTTTAATATGACTTGTGTCCTTAAAATATATGGACAAAGAAAGTGACTAAAGGACAGCTTGATTCAGTGCAATGGACAACTGTCTTTGTCCTACAGAATCACTTTTCCCTTCACCCCAGTTCATTTAGAGATCTATTCCTCTCCCAACCCACACAATTTTAAAAGAGTTGCCAGTCACACTAACCCCTTCTCCTCATATCCCCACAGCTGCCTCCCTGGCTCCCCCCCCGCCCAAACAGTTACCAAGTCCTGAGAATATGACCAAGGCAGAACAAGATCCCTCCATGAATGGAAGAGGTCTCTTGCCCTTTCAGCTGTGACCCTGGGGCCCTGCAGCCAAGATGGTAACCCACATGAGAGAGAATATGAGACTCATGTAGAGACAAGAAGCAGGCACTAAAAACAAGAAATTGAGCAATGGGGAAAGGCAAAGTTCTGCTATAGTTTGAGGCCCTGGAACCAGTCAATCCCAAACTCCACATTGAAGGTTTTGGGGTTTTATTTTTAAGATTTATTTTATTTATTTCTCTCCCCTTCTACCCAATTGTCTGCGCTCTCTGCATCCATTCGCTGTGTGTTCTTCTGCATCCACTTGCATTATTCGGTGGCACTGAGAAACTGCATCTCTTTTTGTTGCATCATCTTGCTGCGTCAGCTCTCCATGTGTGCAGCTCCACTCCTAGGCGGTCTGCGCTTTTTTCGCGGATGCACTCCTTGCACGTGGGGCATCCCTACGCGGGGACGCCCCTTCATCGCACAGCACTCCTTGAGCGCAGCAACATTGGGCATGGGCCAGCTCATCACACAGGTCAGGAGGCCCTGGGGATCGAACCCTGGACCCTCCATATGGTAAACGGACACTCTATCAGTTGAGCCATATCTGCTTCACTACATTGGAGCCTTTTTGTAATCTCTTACAGGAACCAATAAATTCTCCTTTCTAAGTTTAAGGGGTTTGAATAGTTTGAATAATGTTTCTGTCATCACTTTGGAGTTTGGTCCAATACAACTGGTAAGTGAGTTTTTCATTCTAATATATAAGGTCCTTCAGAGATCTCAATTTACTTTACTGAAATGCACCTATTTTTTATTAGCCTGACTAGTGATTATTATGGATGATAATTTTCAATTAATGATTGCCTATAATGTTTTATCAGGACAATATTGAGCTGCAAGTAATAGAATGCCCAACCAACAGTGAGTGACTCAAACAACTAAGGGTTTATTTTCTCAAATGACAAGCAGTCTGTAGACAGGCCATTGCTGGTGTTGGTGCAACTGCTCACAAATGCCTCTGTGTCTGTCTTGAACTTTCCCTTATGGTTACAATAGGGTTGACACAGCTCCAGACCTCACATCAGTACTCAGGCAAGAAAAAGGGAGGAGGAGCATTGCTGGGGATATTTATTCCTTTTATCCAAAAAACAAAATCTTTCCCAGAATCCCCATATTTCCACTTGGGTTTTACTGGCCAGATGCCTGAAGGTGAGCCATTAATCAGGCATCATTAGAACATCTCAGGAACCCAGCCACTGAAGGAACGTTTTACCACACTGAAAGTGCTCATCCACCTTCACAGGGCTCCTTTAATTTTTTGCTTCCAGAGATGCTCTGGAAGAAACCTTTTCCAACCATACCCTTTATACCTTTAGTTCAAGGAGTATTTATATTTTGCGGTAGATGAGACTGTCTTTCAGAAAGTATCACTCTCCTCCCTCTCAGCCTTAAGAGAGAATAGTATACTTCGCCACCTCGCTGACTTAGGGGGCTTGACAATATGCCTTGCTGTAGCCAACAAAATGTTAGTGGACATGACACACCAGAGGTTTTAATGTGTTTCTGGGGTTGGGTTTGACATTTAGCATCTGTGGCCCACCATGAGAAGACAAAGCCCTGGAAGGCCACCGTCCCAGGAGATACATGGAACATACCTAAACCCAACTTTCTTCCTGGAGCCCAGAGCCCAAAGTCCAGACCAGCAAACTTGAAGCCAACCTGCAGATATGTGAGGGAGAAATAAATTATTATTATTTTAAGTCACAAAGTTTTGGGGGTGGTTTGTTACACAGCCATTATTGCAGCAGTAGCTGCATAATACATAGGTGGTCAGTTAAAAGCAGTTTCATGGTCCCATAAGTTTAGAAGATTGCTTAATTAAGTAAATTTAATAAACCGTTTTTAACAGCAAGACTTAGCCATTTCACATGCAGATATGCATTATGCATTTCCAAAATAGGAGTATCTGGTATGACATGTGTCATGCTTACTTGACCAGAAGACACCCTTTGAAAACCATTATATCCCTGAATATACTCTGAAAATACTAGCTATGAGGGATCCATTGTTCCTCAGGCTTAGAGTAATACAAAGAGAGGAGCCTGGAAGAAGGTACAGGGATAAGGCAGATCTATCTGAGTAGTAAATAAATTTAAATCCCACCCACAAACCTAATGGGACCTTAGTCTCCAGGGCTCAGCCCTTGATTCCACAAAACTCAACACTCAAGGTGACTACAGCGCATTTAATGGCAGACACCCCATCACAACGCAGCTGCCTTACCACCTTCTTAACAGAAGATAAAATAAATCCTATTACCCACTTCCAATTGGAACAACTCATCATGTCTGGACTCTCACAATGAGTATTTCATAACAGAGTTGAAGGACTCCATCAAAGTTACACAAATAAAATAATAATAAAGGGAACCTGGAAATGTGACCCCTTTTGATTTTTCAAGTTATAGGCTAAAAATGAGAATCAATACATATGTTGAAATTGGCTCAAAAACTCTTCAAAAACCCATATTAATACTGATTTAGAATGAATTATTTCCTATTGTGTTAAGCCAGAAATAGAAATCATCACATAACCATTGCTTAAAAGGCTTAACAGTCCCCAGACAGGTTTACTTACACTTCTTAGGTTACATTTTTGAATGACCTTGTCCCATTTTTGCACAACAAAATGGGAAATAGTATATCCAGTATAATCTCCTAGTGCATGATGCTATTTATAAGCATGCAGATCCTTGGTTAGCTATGCACAATTCAAGAAAATATCTAAAAACTGCTTTATGTAGTTAATAACTGCATAAAATATCCAGCAATATGAAAAGCTAACTTATATTCACCAACCAATATAAGTCCTTATGACCTTTCTGAAATTTTATTTTCTCTAATGTTTCCTTCTTTTTTATCTCCATCATTCAGATAACTAGATTGGGGTTGTAAAGAAAATAAAAGCTCACACATCTTTTAGAGAAAACTGGGTCATTATATTTCCCTGTAGTTGCAGTCACCTCCACTACAACAACAGAGGCCATTAAAAATAATGAGTCTACCTCAAGGGCAGCAGAACATCCATTCTCAATCTTTTTTCCTCATCTCTTCACATACCACCAACGATTGATGTCCATATCCCTAAAACAAACCCCAGCGAGTCTACAGGTGTGACATCCAGGGCTTCGGTTATAGGCTTGTATCATTCCAAATAATAAGCTGCCATAATACTCTCCCTACTCAAGAAAGCACATCATGAAGCAAAAAACACAAGTGATAGCAAAGGGGTAGCTCTGTATCTGTCCACTCTAATTTACACAAGTAAGCCAATATTTCCATATTACAATACTGGAATTGTTAGCAACAAAATTAATTATATTCATACAGATCTACAGGCCTAAAGAGTGGAAAATCCATCCAGGAACCTGAGTGTCAATTCTGTGAACATAAGAAATTTGGTCAGGGCCACCTACCCATTAGCTCCGAAGTTCCAGACAATTTGGTGCTTCCTGTAACACAGGGAGGGTGTTCAACATTCTCCCTTAAATATGCAGTTGGATTCAACACTGTCTGATGGAACCATAAAGACTCCAAAATCTTCTGCAAAGGGATTAAGGGAGCAGGAAGCTCCAGGAATCAGTTCCTCTACCAGAACAACTATTAAACAGGCAGAAACTGTCTGAATCAACTATTTTGAAAATCTGGAGTTGAAGAGAAACTACAGAGAATCCAGGAAAGATCAGGAGGAAGAGGCTGGTAAATGACAGTAAATACCAGAAAACTCTGTTCTCCAAGAGACAATTAGTCTGGGCCAACCCTTCTCAAGCTAGGCAGGCAGCAGCAAGATCCAGCTCTTGGCATAGCTTGCTGGTACCAGAAAGGGATATAAAACAGAAGGATATATATTCTTCTCAAGTGCTCATGGGTCCTTCTCCAGGATAGAGCATATGTTGGGTCACAAGACAGGTCTCAATACATTTAAAAAGATTGAAATTATACAAAGTATTTTCTCTGATCATAATGGAATGAGGCTGGAAATCAGTAACAGGCAGAAAAAGAAAATTCACAAATATATGGAGATTAAACAACACACTCTTAAATAATCAGTGCGTCAAAGAAGAAATTGCAAGAAAAATCAGTAAATACCTTGAGACAAATGAAAAAGAGAACACAACATATCAAACTATGGGATACAGAGAAGGCAGGGCTGAGAGGGAAATTTATAGCCCTCAATGCTTACAGTAAAAAAAGAAGAGTTAACTGCATACTTGGAGGAACTAGAAAAGGAACAGCAAACTAATCCCAAACCAAGCCGAAGGAAAGAAATAACAAAGATTAGAGTGGAAACAAATGAAATTGAGAGCTAAAAAAAAAGAGAGATAAACAAAACCAAAGGCTGGTTCTTTGAGAATATTAACAAAACTGACAGACCCTTAGCCAGAATGACAAAGTAAAAAAGAGAGAAGCTAAAAATAAAATCAAAGGTAAGAGGGGGACCATTAACACTGACCCCACAGAAATAAGAGTGATCATGAGCCAAAGATACTATTAAAATGAAAACGACATACCAATACCTCTAATGAATACAGATGCACAAATCCTCAATGAAATACTAATTGAATCAAAAGGCAGATTAAAAAATTATACACTATGATCAAATGTGTTTTATCCCAGATGTGCAAGGGTGGTTCAACACAAGAAAATCAATTAGTGTAATATACCTCATTAATAAATTGAAGAAGGAAAAATCACATGATCCTCTAAATTGATGCTTAAAAGGCATGTGACAAAATACAGCATATTTTGATAAAAATACTCCAAAAGCTAGGAATAGAAGGAAACTTTCTCAACATAGTAGAGTGCATATATTAAAAACCCTCAACTAACACTGTACTCAATGGAAAAAGACTGAAAGTTTTCCCTCTAAGATCAGGAACAAGACAAGGATACCCATTATTACCACTGTTATTCAATATTGTGCTAGAAGATGTAGCTAGAGCAATTAGGCAAGAAAAAGAAATAAAAGGCACTCCAAATAGTAAAGGAAGAAGTAACAATTTAGCTATTTGCTAATGATATTATCTCATACCTAGAAAATCTCGAAAAATCCAAAACAAAGCTAATAGAACTAATAGATGACTAATGGGAAGTGGATGTGGCTCAAGTGGTTGGGCTCCCATCTGCCATATGGGAAGTCTGGGGTTCAGTACCAGCACCTCCTGGTAAAGACAAGCTGGCCCGTGTGGCAAGCTGACCCACACAGAGTGCTGGCCTGCGCAGAGTACTGGCCTGCGCAGGAGTACTGCCCCACACATGAGTACTGCTCTGCATAGAAGTGCTGGCCCATGCGGAAAGCTGGTGCAGCAGGATGATGCAACAAAAAGAGACACAGAGGAGAGAGAATGGGAGACGCAACAAATCAAGGGGCTGAGGTGGCACAAGAGAATGATCACCTCTCTCCCAGAGTCCCAGGATTGGTTCCCGGAGCCACCTGATGAAAATACAAGCAGACACAGAAGAGTGCACAGTGAATGGACACAGAGAGCAGACAATGGGGTGGAGAGGAATAAATAAATAAATAAATAAATCTTTTAAAAAAATAAATGACTTAAGCAAAGTGGCAGGATATAAGATTAATATGCAAAAATCAGTAGCTTTCCTATACTAATGAGAAATCTGAGGAAGTCAGAAAAAAATTCCCTTTACAATGCTACCAAAAGAATCAAATATTTAGGATATAAAGGACCTGTATTCAGAAAACTACAAAACATTGCTAAAAGAAACCAAAGAAGACCTAAATAAATGGAAGGACATTCCATGTTCATGGATTAGAAGACTTAATATTGTTAATATGACAATTGTACCTAAACCGATTTATAGATTCAACACAATCCCCATAAAAATCCCAACAGCCTTTTTTGCAGAAACGGAAAAGTCAATGATTAATTTTATTTGGAAGGTTAAAGGGCCCAAAATAGCCAAAAATGTCTTTGAAAAGAAAAACAAAGTTAGAGGACTCTCACTTCCTGACTTTAAAGCATATTACTTAGGAACAGAAGTTAAAAAAAAAAATTAAAAAAAAAAAACCCAGCATGGTACTGGCATGAAGATAGACTGACCAATGGAACTGAATTGAGACTGCAGAAATAGACTCCCACATCTATGGCCAAATGATTTTTCACAAGGCTATCGAACACACCCACCTGTGTCAGAACAGTTTATTAAACAAATGGTGCTGGAAGAACTGGATATCCATAGGTAAAAGAAAATAAGAGGATGACCCCTGTCTCACATCTTATACAAAAATTAACTCAAAATGGATAAAGGGCCTAAACATAAAAGCTAGAACCATAGAACTCCTAAAAAAAAATGTAGGGAAACATCCTCAAGATCTTATGGTAAGGGAAGCGGATTTGGTTCAACAGCTAGAGTGTCCGCCTATCACACAGGAGGTCGAGGGTTCAAACCCAGGGCCTCCTGACCCGTGTGGAGCTGGCCCACACGCAGTACTGATGCATGCAAGGAGTGCCCTGCCACGCACGTAGGGGAGCCCCACATGCAAGGAGTGTGCCCCGTAAGGAGAGCCGCCCAGCGTGAAAAATGTGTGGTCTGCCCAGGAGTGGCACCACACACACAGAGAGCTGACGCAGCAAGATGACGCAACAAAAAGAGACACAGATTCCCGGTGCTGCTAACAAGAATATAAGCAGATACAGAAGAACACACAGCAAATGGACACAGAGAGCAGACAACTGGCGGGGGGAGGGCAGGGATGGGGAGAGAAATAAGTAAAAAATAAATCTCTAAAAAAATTTTAAAAAAAGATCTTATGGTAAGTGGTGGTTTCTTAAACCTTACACCCAAAGCACAAGCAATGAAAGAAAAAAATAGATAAATGCAACCTCCTCCAAATTAAACATTTTTGCATTTCAAATGACTATTAAGAAGATGAAAAGGCAACTTGCTTATTGGGAGAAAATTTCCAGAAACCACATATCCAATAAGGGTTTAATCTTCATGTTATATAACGAGATCATATAACTCAATGATAAAAAGACAAGCAACACAATTTAAAAATGGGCAAAAGACTTGAAGAGACATTTTTCCAAATAAGAAATACAAATGGCAAAAAAGCACATGAAAAGATGCTCAACATCACTAGCTATTAGGGGAATACAATTATATGAGATATTATTGTATACAATGTATTGAATACAAAACTACAATGAGATATTATTTCACACCTTACAGAAATGCCACTATTAAAAATGTAAAAAACTACAAATGCTGGAGAGGATATGAAGAAATGTGAATGCTCCGTCACTGTTGGTGGTAATGTAAAATGGTGCAAACTCTGTGGGGGACAGTTTGGCGATTCCTCAGGAGGCTAAATATAGAACTGCCATATAATCAGGCCATCCTGCTACTAGGAATATATTCAGAAGAACTGAAAGCAAGGATGTGAACAGACATTTCCACACCAACATTCATAGCAGCATAATTCATAATTGCTAAAAGATGGAAACAACTCAAGTGTCCATCAACCGATGAATGGATAATCAAAATATGGTATGTACATTCAATGGAATACTATTCAGCTATAAGAAGAAATGAACTTGGGATGAATATGACAACATGGATGAACCTTGAGGACATTAGGTTGAGTGAAATATGCCAGACACAAAAGGACAAACAATGAATGGTCTCACTAATATCAACTAAATATAATGAGTAAACTCTCAGAGTTCAACTATAGCATATAAATTACTAAGAGATAGAATGAGGGTTAAGAAAGGGAAGCTGATGCTGAATGTATGTAAAATGTTTAATAAGAGGGGCTTTAAATATGGGGAAATCATTAGGATTGATAGTAACACATTATAGTGAATATAATCAATGCTGCTTATTTAGAAATGTGATTAAAGCCAAAAGGAGTAGTCTAGGGAGGGTAAGGGCATTTGAAAGAAAGCTAGAGGATAATCTAGGGACTGTATAACAGTGATTTTGGTGATGATGACTGTGCTTAATAGTACAAATACAAGAATGTTCCTCTATTACAAGGTGTTAAGAATATGAAGATACATAGGAAAAATACAACTAATGTAATATATAGACTATAATTAAGAGTAATAGTGTAATATTTTATAGTAATGACAAAGAAGGCACTATAATACTAAAGGTAGTACAAGCAGGTATAAGGGAATATAAGATTTTTCCTTTTGGAGTAATAAAAATGTTCTGAAATGGACTGAGTGATGACAGCACAACTCTGTGATGAATCTAAGTGCCACTGAGTGTATACTTTGGATGGACTGTATAAGTCAGGGGACAATATAACACAATGAACCCCATGGAGAATGATGGACTATGGTTAACAGTACAAATATGAGAACATTCTCTCATGAACAATAACAAATATATAATACTAATACATAGTGTTAACAACAGGATTGTTTGTGGGAAAAAACATACCAAATATAAGCTATGGACTATAGATATCAGTAATATTATGACAGTGTTCTTTCATTATTTGTAACAAATGTATCACACCAATGTAAGGTGGTGGTGGCGGTGGCAGTGGGGTGATGTATAGGAATCCTGTAAGCAATGCATGGTTGTTTTGTTAACTCACAACCTCTCAAATAAAAAAATTTTTTAAAAAGAAAAGCAATAAATTAAATACAAGAAAATCCCAATTAGATTACATGCCAATTTCTCAGCTTGAGCAAGCTGCTTATCCTCTATTTTCATTTGTAAAATAAGGAAAATTCAAGCACCTACCTAATCAAAGCAATTAGTAAATAAGATAATCGATACAAAGCTGAAAGCACAATGCCTAGCACCTTAAACAAGCCCTCCAATTTTATTTCACCTAGGTCTAACTTTTGACAACACAAAAACCTCACTAGTAGAAATTTCTAGTATTCCTCCATACCTGTCTCTCATCTCTTTCCTGGAGAGAGGAGAAGACTAACCCTCCCACCCCCTTGCAACTGTGTCACTTTCAATCCGAAGAACTGAGGAGCCAATGTACCATCTCCATGTAATCTGTTCCCACACAGTAGCAAACCCTGAAACCATGTGTCAAGATACAAGAAGCCTGGATCCCTGAGTCACTGCATGGAGAAGGGCTACTCTGGAGAATCACTTGGCCTGCTTCAGACTTAAGGTGAATAAGAAATAAATCTCTCACATGTTAAGCCACAGATATGAGGTTTGTCACTGTAGCAGAATCTACCCTATTCTGACCAAAAGACACAAATTTACTTTCTATAGGGTATCCTGACATACCTCATATGGGGATGTAGTAGTTTGTAGCTGTATGTACCCCAGAAAAACATATCCTTAAAGTAATCCATTCCTGTGGGTGTAGACCCATTGCAAGTAGGACCTTTTGACAAGGCTATTTCAGTTAAGGTGTGACTCACCTCAGTCAGAATGGGTCTTACTGGAGGGGGAAGGAAGGAGGGGGGAGAGAGGGAGAGAGAGGAAGAGGGAGAAAGAGAGAGAGAGAGAGAGAGAGAGAGAGAGAGAGAACCAAAAAGCTGAAATCAATGGAACCTAGAAGAGAAGAGAAGGAGGACACCAGCAGATGCCACCATGTGCCTTGCCATTTGGCATAGGTGCAAAGGATCACCAGCAGCTGGTCTTTGGGAAGAAAGCATCACCTTGATGCTTTCTTGATGATACCTTGATTTGGACATTCTCACAGGCTCAAACAGTAAACTAATAAACTCCCATTGTTTAAAGCCAACCCATTTCATGGTATCTGCTTTGAGCAGTGCAGGAAAGTAAAACGGGGGGGCAGGTAGAAGAGGTGTTTCCATTTTTAAAAAATAACTTGCTTTTTGTCAAACTTTACTTTCTCTAATACATACTATGGCATTATAGTGCAAGTAAATTGACTTTTCAAACTGTTCAAGTTTCTTCCCCTTTATATTTGTTTTAACTGAAAAAAAAAATTTATTTCACTTGCATTTAATATACAGATCAATACTGGAGCATTCACTAGGTTAGATGTCACTCAGTCACAAGTCACCCATAGTACCCTAGGCATCCTGTGATCACAGAGGTTTCAGAGCAAGGAAGTGGTAATGGAAACACCCTCAAGCATTTACTTGTTTCTGACTTCTGGAAACATGGCACAAGTAAGTGAAACTACTGATGTTACCTAGTTTAAATTGAACTGACCATCACAAAATGAACAACTTAAAATGTTTTTAGGAAGAACAAAAAGGTTTTTCAGGTCATGAAAATTATCTCAATATATTACTTACTTTACTTTATTTCTTCCATATTTGTTACATCTTTAAGAATGTCATATAAGACATATACGATTTGGCACAGTAGCACAGCATGTAATTTAAATAAATATGTATATATATATAATTGGAAGTCCATGCTCAAAAAATTTTTTTATCTAAAGGAGCATAAGATAAAAATAATTTGGAGCTGACAGTTTAGAGAATAGCTTTCAAACCTTTGGTTCCACTTGCATCATTCCTAAGCTGCTTGAACCATTTTCCAAAACAACTCAAAACAAGGGGCAAAAATGGCACAGAACTGAGGAAAAGCACATTGCAGAAACAGGGTTTCACAAGGTCTTTACAAACCAACAAAGTCGGAAAAAGCAGAAATGATGATGCAGAGAACTAATTTGATTTTAGAGAGAACAAAGCTTTCTGTTCCAACCCAAAATCACATTTCCACATCTGAACACCAGCAATGGCTCTAACAGATAATCAAAGGGATAAGGCGATTGCTTTCTACAGATAGCAGGAAAGCGAAAAGCAGACTCTCAATAAAGATCACAAATGCCTCCACCACTGCTTGGACTCCAACGGAGTGGTAGTCAGGGAAACAGACAGGAGAGTCAGCAGATGACCTGAAGAAGGGCATAGCACTTCATTAGGCCAATATCAAGACCAATTATTGGAGATTCACTATTTCAGTCCACATTAGAATTATCACAGGTTTCTATAGGAAGTTAAATGAATTTTTCAGCCAAATGGAAGTTCTCAGAGCAGTCTGTACCAGGAAATGATTCCTCCTCTCTCAGCACTTATCTCACTAACAACAAGAGGTAAATTTGGGACTTAAACTCAGATTTATGTCTCCAAAGCACTTATGAAAATAGCAGAATATAAAATGGGCCTCACAGAATAGGTAGGATTTGGAAATGAAAACTGGCTTAAACTGAAGGGAAACTGGGGGTTGAGGAGGGGGAAATGCTGAGAAGACAGAGGGAGGTATTATGAGATAAGACCGGAAAGGCTGGCTCAGGTACTTCCACTGGATGATGCTGTAGGCTCAGCCAAGTAGATTCTTTAGTCTGGAGGTAATGAGGAATCACTGAAGGCCTTTAAGGAACAGAATGGCATAACTTCAGGCAGACACTGTGAAAACTTAACCTTGCTATAACTTGGAAGATAAATCAAAAAAGAATAAGATTTATTCCACATAGTATGTGCTCAATTAATACAGAATGAAAGCAGGAAAATAAGGTTACATTTTGTTGTATTTCTCTAACATGATATCAAATATATTCAGACTAGTTACATTTAATATTATTCAGTTTGCTACTTGGAGAATAAACTCCACTCATTCTAGGATGAAATAATGCTGCTGGTGCTTCAAGAAAAACCAATTCACCAGTCAAATGTGACCCCCTAAGTGTTTACTCCTGCAAAAATTAACATTCCTTCTTCTATTCAGAGGGAAGTACATCTGAACTGCTGCTGTGATTGCTGAAAAAGAAAACAAAATTAACCAAGTATAAAAGTTAGGCAATGAGGAATGATCCCCCCTCCTTTGCAAGATTTTTGGAAAAGTTATTGGAAAATAAGGAAATCATAAGCCATGACCTCATTTTTCCTATGACCTCTTGTAGCAGCCAAGTGAGATACATTCTAGGCCATAACCTTCTTGATAATGTCAAACTTTCTCCTGCACAGGTTGTGGAACCATCTGCAGAGAATCAACTACTCAGCAAGAAGCCAAGGCTAAAGAACATTGAGATGAGTCATAACCTACCTGATTTTCTTCATGGGAAACCCTCATCTGCTCCTTGAGGACAGACATCCGGGCTGCCTCTTCTTTCCTCAAGACTCTCTCCTTCTTGAGCTCAGGACTCCAGAATGTCTTGATACTGTTCATGGAAGATCCCAACTTGCTGTCCTTGATGTCTAGCTCTTTCCGGAGAAGGTCATTCTCTCTCTGAAGTTCCTTGAGTTGGGCTTGAAGATCCAGCATTGTGCTATCCCTTACCTGCCGCAACATGGAGGGGACCTGATGGTGGTGGTGATGGGATGAGGTGGTCAGACCACCATGTTGATCCGTGTATGAGAGGACATCTGTGTGGGAAAGTCCTGCAGAAGCAATATTGGGACTGCTCCCCATGGCTGTGACTCGGCCCCCATATACAGCTCGATTAGTGGCCCTTCCCAAAGTCATGGTGCCCTTTGGATAAGTTGTTGAAGCCACCCCCTCATGGTCACTCAGATACATGGGTCCAGACGTAGCGTATGCTGCATTAAGGGACTGGATATTCTCCATAGACAGAGTCTTCCCTGTTCCTCCACCTCCCCCACTACTTGTTCTTCGGTGGCCCAGTCGAGGAGACCGTGGCAAACGAGGAGATCTAGAAGGACTCCCTTCCAGGTTAGTGATTGTTCTCGCACTTCCATACATTTTTCCTCTACTATGAGGTGCTACTGAAGAGAAGAAATTCTATACTAAGTTGGCGATTAAGCTGTTGGCCAGAATTTTCACTGCATTCTTTTCACAATCTGTACCAGGAAATGACTCCAATCAGAGATCTGAAAAATGCAAAAAAGAATAATTAAGAACTCCTTTAGAAAATTGATTATAACTGCTATTACGTTTTGTTAGGTTTTTTTAAGGATTTATTTTATTTATTTCTCTCCCCTTCCCCCCCACCATTGTCTCATCTCTGTGTCCATTCGCTGTGTGTTCTTCTGTGTCCGCTTGCATTCTTGTCATGCAGCACCGGGAAACTGTGTCACTTTTTTTGTTGCATCATCTTGCTGCATCAGCTCTCCATGTGTGTGGCACCACTCCTGGGTGTGCTGCGCTTTTTTCACATGTGGCACCTCTCCTTTCAGGGTGCACTCCTTGCATGTGGGACACCCCTCTGCATGGCACGGCACTCCTTGTGCATGGCTGCACTGCATGTGGGCCAGTTCACCACACAGGTCAGGAGGCACTGGGTATCGAACCCTGGACCCTCCATATGGTAGGTGGATGCTCTACCTATACTTCCTTGCTATTACGTTTTAAGATGCATAGATAGATAGATAGATCAAGGCACAGCCTTGTAAAGGAAGTACATTTACAAGGAAAATTAATTGGGGAGCAGATGTGGCTCAAGCAGTTGAGCGCCTGCTTCCCACATGGGAGGTCCCAGATTCAGTTCCTAACCCCTCCTTAAAAAAAAAAAAAAACAACAACAAGCAAAACAAATGAAAAAAGCAACTCAGGAGAGCCAATGTGGCTCAGAGGTTGAGCACCGGCTTCTCACATACAAGGTCCTAGGTTTGATCCCCAGCTCCCAGTATCTCAAAAAAAGAAAAAAAAAGAAAAATGACTCAAGAAATGTTACTTACTGCACATAGAAGTTTTATAAATCATTCCCATCCCACCCCCAAGCAAGGTGAAAACTTTTCAGAGCAAAAATAAAATAAAATAAAATAATAAGCACATTTTTCTGTAGGAAAATGAAACTCTGCATTTTGGCTTGCACTAAATGAGAGTTCGGACTTCCAGAAAATCCACCATGCAGTTCCCCACCATGAAGAATTTAGCTTTAAAAGTAATCCATCCTTAGGGACATGACCACCTACATAAGTAACTAGACAGTGACCTGAGAAACTACTGCTCTCTAGGATGAGAAATACTCAGCAAGCATGCTGCATCCCTGGCAGGCATCACCAATCTATCACAGTCCTCTTTCCTACTAGGTTCAGAACTCTTCTCAACACAGCACTCTAAATGGTTTACAACCAATCAGTTGACATTGACATGTGGGTTGGAACCTACTGGCCATCTTGGAGCTAGTAGAAAAAGAGGTGGCTCTACCACCATGACTCCCATACACATAGCCAGACCCTAAATGCTACCACAAGGCAAAGGGATAATCCCACCCCACATGCATCTTCAGTCTGGCCTTTTGGGACTTCTTTTCCATTTTGGTTGATCTTAGTGTTCATATGAACCACTCGCACCTGTATGAAAATGGCACAGGGGAAGAGTACCATGTTAGTGTTCCTGGTCCCATAACTGTAACCCCTAAGGAAGTGGCAGAAGCTCCCCCTCATGGTTAATATGATGCAGATTTTATGTAGCTAGGGCTACAGGGTTGTGAACATTCCTTTAGTGTAAGGATCCAAATGCCCTTAATAGGGTGCATTGTGGCCACCTACTCTTCTGCTTGGGGTGTATTTAGGGTACTTTCTTTTTCTTCTACTTTAAGGCATGGCTAAGAAAACAGACTCTGGAGAGAGGCAAGCCAAGGTGAAATTTCCATTCTAACAGACTAGCTGAGTGACTCTGGGAAAATTACTTAACTGCTATACGCTGCCTTTCTTCAGTCTCTAAAATGCATTGTGAGATGATATTTATAAAACACCTACTTTGGTGATTTGTACAGAAAAGATAATAGATTTTGTTCATTGTGTTTTAATGAGATAAGTACATTAACAGCAATATACAGGGGAACCTTCCTTTTTTATCTACTATCCATTCTTCACGCTCCCCCTGCCCAATCTGGTAATATCTCTATTTTCCATAAGGAAATTATTCCCAAACTTCTACTACAATTCCATATGATTTGGGGAAAGCTGACTCCCTCTACTCCATCTGGGGTGAAACCAGGGGTGGGAAAATGGCCCAAGCTGGATAATCACATTCCATTCCCCAGACATAGAAACTGATTTAGGGATGGGAATGTGACCCATATTGGTCCAAAAAGACTCCATACCATCATTTTAGTTGGAGCAATTGGGAAACAAGTGGGAACAGGTTGGGATTATTTGCTTTCAATACGGAGCTTTTTTAGTACCATGAGAAAAGAGTCTCTCTGAGAGTGAAGCTAATATAAAAGAAAGTAGAGCCAAACTACAAAGTGTGTAAGACCAAGCCTGGGGACATATTTCATATTCTGGATCCAGCAATGACAGGTCATTTTAATTTCAAATGTAGGGGTAGACTGACTGCATTACTGGCCCAATTCTTTACCCTTTCCTGTACCTACATCCTGGAGTGCCTTTCCAGTCTAGCTCTGGGTTCAGCCACATGCCTTGCTTTGGCCAATTGACAGCAAATGTGAAGTGAGCAGAGTTTTTATATAATACATGTGTGTTTCTTCTTTTGCTCACTTTCTTCTGCTATAGCAATTAGAACATAAATCTAGCTTGCTGGAAGATGAAAAGCATACAACAGAGCCAAGATGCCCCAGCCAACAACCAGGCAACCCCAAGATGCATGAACAAGCCCAGTCAAGATCAGCAGAACTGCCTAACCAACCAGCAGCTGGCCAAAGATGCACGAGCAAGCCCAGATGAGTCCACGCTAACACTATTTAGCTAACAGACTAAATAGTAAGTCCTGTAGTAAGTCACTGATGTTTTGTGGTTGGTTGTTTTGCAGCATTACTGGGGCAATGGATAACTGATACATTTGCCAGTAAGTTCCCCTTTTGCTTCATTTGATTTGAGTCAGGATTTCTATCACTTATACTCTAAAGAGTCCCCACATATGAAGAAATATTTTCCAAAAAGGCCTCCCCTTTCCTGAAAGTGTTTATTTTAAAATGTTCCAATGTTTACGATGCTCAGAGCTTAATTTTGTTGTATTTGTAAATACACTAAAGTCATTTGGTTTCCAAAATACTTGCAAGAATAATCTGCTCTATCAAAAAGGGGGGGAATCTACATTTCCAACAATAAGAGATAAGTTACAAAAACAATGAGACAGACGTATAGAAGAATAGTGTGCCAGTTATATGAATATTTAATGATATGGAAAGAGGTTCATGAAATACTGGTAGTGAAAAAAAGCAAACTACCAAATATTTTTATGGCTTACTCACACTTTTATAAAGCACATACATACAAACGCATATACGAACTCACCCAAGAAGGCTGGAACAACATATATCAAAATGCTAACAGTGGTAGATTCCAAGTGGTTTTCATTTTCTTTTATTTGTATGATCTAAATTTTCTGTAATAAACCTACATAGTTTTAATAAGAAAATGAATTTGATTTGAGGGGGCATGTTTTCTTATATAATTCCAACATCTAATTGCGTTTATCTTTGCTATGCCTAGAATCTAGGTATCTAGGTAATAGTTGACACCATTTGGCTACCACTCATAGAGTTGTCTTCCTAGAAGAAGTGATTTAATCAAACCTATTCTACTCTTCCCTTAGGTCTAGAAGCAGACATTTCTGAGGTCTCCAGCTAGGTTTGATATCCTCAAACCAAATACAGTAAAATTAACACCCACAAATATTTCATCTTCAGTGATTTTACTAGCTCAGGTGGCAAAGACTTTGAAGAATTAAAACACCAAGAAATAAAAAGTGGATTTGAATTTTTTGGAAACACACACATACAATACATACATGTCACAGAATATACATAATATTTTTAAAATAATGTTTTCTTGTTTTAAAAGTAATACAATGAAACACTGGCCTACAGTTTCTTTGGCCTCTCCTTATATAGGTGTAAAACCAGGTTTACAAACTGCCATCATAGAATGGATTGAGAAGCTTTCCATTTTTCATATGCTCTGCAACAGTTAGCATAGCATGAGACTTCTCAATTCCTGAAATGTGTGGTAGAATTCACTCATTAAATGGAATGGAATGGGCTTGATTATTGACTACCTTTTCATTTTTTGCTATGTTTATTGATCTATCCAGATTTGCTATTTTGTGTCAACAATTACCACTAAAATGTTTCTTCAGAAATAGTCTGCTCCATTCAGATATTTTTTTTATCTTATTGGTACTGCTTTATGTAGCTCTTCCTTAAAATGTTTTTTTTTTTTTAATTTATTTCTCTTCCCCCACCCTCCCGCAGTTGTCTGCTTTCTATGTCCATTCACTGTATGTTCTTCTGTGTCTGCTTGTATTCTTGTCAGCAGCACAGGGAATCTATGTCTCTTTTTGTTGCATCATCTTGCTGTGTCAGCTCTCCATGTATGCGGTGCCCCTCCTGGGCAGGCTGCGCTTTTTTTGCTTTGGGCAGCTCTCTTTATGGGGCGCACTCCTTGCATGTGGGGCTCCTCTACACGGACGACACCCCTGCGCGGCACAGCACTCCTTGGACACATCAGCACTGCTTGTGGGCCAGCTCACCACAGGTCAGGAGGCCCTGGGTTTGAACCCTGGATCTCCCCCGTGGTAGGCAGACACTCTATACATTGAGCCAAATCCGCTTCCCTTCCTTAAAACGTTTTAAATCGCCTCAAGCTATGTCCCCTTTCTCATTTCTAATAGTACTTGTATTTTCCTATTTCTCTTGGTGACAACATGAAAAATGTTTATTTCCTTAGTGTTTATAGATGCAGCTTTTATATTTATTGATATATTTTACTATTTTGTTTCCTTTTCACATTATGCTTAATAATTATTTCTACTTCGAGTTTAGTTATTTTTGCCTTTTTACACTGAATGCTCATTTATATTCAATCACATTTTCTGATGAATGCATGTAAGATTATATACTTAGACTGTATACTACAGGATTATATGTGTTGAACTCTCATTGTCACTTGTAAATAGCTTGTTATTTTTCTTTTGAAAATTTTTTCTATCCCAGGAATTATTAGAAGGATATATTTTAAATTTCAACATGAATAGAAGTTTTTGGCTACAACTGTATAGTTCTTAATTTTACAGCACTGGGATCACACAATGTAACACATATGTTTTCTAATCTTTGTAATTTATCAAGACTAACTGGCCTAATAAATGATCAGTTTTCTTAATTGTTAAAAAAAATTAATAGAGGTTTATTATAGAAAATTTAGAAATTACAGATATATACAAAGAAGAAAATAGAACTAATCATATCACTCATAGATAACCTCTGTTAATAAATTGATACTGTTGCTTCCAATCTTTTATGTGTGTGTGTATAAATAACATTGCACTCTCCTTTTTCCTCAATGTTTTATTCTTCACATCATCTCCTTTCCAACTTAACATATGTGCCATAAAATACTTTTATAAAACATGATTTTTAATGGCCACTGTAAGTCTACAAAGATGGTCACTAAAATTTATCTTCTTCCTGTATGTACTTATCTCCCCTCCCACCAAAAAATGGAGTCAACTTCCCTTCTCTGGCAGTCTAGGCTGACCTTGGTACCTGCTTTGACCAACAGATACAGCAGAAGTGACACTGTTCCAGCTCCAGACCTAGTCCTAAACAGACCTAACAGCTTCCATTTTTGCTTTCTTAAAACCCAGCCACCATAACATAAGAAAGCCTGTGGTAGTTTAGTCTTTTGTGGACCCCAGAAAACAATATTTTAAATTGGTCCATTCCTGCAGGTGTGAACCTAGTGTGAACCTTTGATTAGATTTGATTTGGTTATGGCCATCTGATTAGATTACTCCTGTAAGGCATAGCCCAGGATAGATCTTAATCATCTCATTGGAGTCCTTTGTAAACTGGAATCTGCAGAGCCATAGGCATGATGGGAAAACCCTAGGAGCTGAGAAAGAAGGCCCCAGGAGCCAGAAGCTGAAATCAATGGAACACAGTAGCTGAGAGAACCCACTGAAGCCAGAAGCTGAAAGCAACAAGGCCTAGAGGAAAGGGAAGAAACAAGTGGATGTTGTCATGTGCCTTGCCATCTGCCTTCCCATTTGAGAGAAGAATCCAGGACCACCAGCAGCCAGTCCTCGGGGAGAAAAGCACTGCCTAAAGAAGCCCTGATTTGGACATTTTCACAGTCTCAAAACTGTAACTTTATAAGTTAATAAATCCCCATTGTAAAAACCAACCCATTTCTGGTATATAGCCTCGGCAGCCTTTAGCAAACTAAAACAAGTCCAAGTTATTCTGCTGGAAAAAGAGGACATAGAGAAAGGCCCTGGAAGATTAAACACCACATGAAAAGAGAGCCCACATAAAGGGAAACTGAGGTACCCCAACCAATAGTCAGCACCAAGATCCCAGACTAGTGAGACAAGCCAATTTGGACTTTCCAGCCTAGCCCAGCCACCATCTGAAAACAGCTACATAAATGACAGCCAACATCCTGTGTCACAGAAAGAACACCTAATCAACCCATAGAGTGATAAGAAATAAATACTTTAAAGCCACCTGAGTTTTGGGGTCATTTGCTACACAGCAAGAGGTCAGAATTAGCTGTTAATGTTGAATCATTCTCTAATCATAAACTTCATCACCTCAAGTGGGACATTTAGGCTGTTTAATTTTTTAAATGGACATATAATAACTACTATTCTGATTGATAAAACATTGTAAACCCCTTATTATTCCCTAGAAGAAAGCTCTAAAAGCAGAATTCATGAGATCAAAAGATATGAACACTTTTAAGACTCTTGACACCCATTATCAAAACTCCCCCCAAAAATATTGAAACCTTTTATACACTCATCTTCACCCTTGTTTATTTTCCCCCTCTACTCTCTACTCCCAGCCTATCCTGGAAGTCACCATCTCCTCCTGAGGATTCTAAAATCCCTGAATATCCCAACTTAGAATCTCAGTTCTGCATAATAAGCAAATACACTTTAAGAAGTATTTATTAAATATCAATATTGTGCTACACAGCTCTGCTTCAGACTAGTATTTCCTGAACACTTTGGGAAAAGCTCAGATAAGGCTAACGGGGTTTTAACTTAATACCAAGATGTCTCAGATACTTTAAAACTATCCAGAAACAAATACAAATAAAACAAATACAGAATATAGTATTTTCCAATATATTTGACAAGAGAACCATTTTCCCTTCGAAATACCTGCAAACATTTCATTGAACATTAGCATTTACTCATGGAATAAATAATTTTTAATCATCAGCTCTGGGTTGAATGCTGGGAATAAAGCAATGATTGAGACAGACACTGCTTCTGTGTGGAGTCTGTCCTCTGGAATGGGCTTTCTCAGAATGCTCTTCATCTCAGATAACAGGGTTTGAGGGAAAGAACTAGCACCACCTTAAGGGCAGGGACATGACACTGACCCTAAAGAATCGGAATTGACTTCTGTGGGGGGAAATACTGAAGATTAAAACAATGGCTGGTTGGAGTTTGGGCTCTAGTAAACCAGGAAATAAATACAATTCTGTATTTATTTTTCCAATATTTAATAAAGCAGCGAGAAATTTAAAAAGACACAATTCAGCTATCACCAGTCCCCATGTCAAAGAAGCTGAGGAAACAAGCTTATGTATACTCCACCAAGATCATACTAGCCAAGAGGGTTTATGTAGAATTCCACAGAAGTTATCAAATCAAATGAGAACTTCAGAGAACATAAAAATTATCATGGAATAATTTCTTCACCACTATACATCTGCTGCTTAACAGTAAATTTTAATTACAACCTAGGCCGAACACCGTATTTTGAAATTGGTCCCTTCCATCAAATTCAAAAAGGGCAGGAATGGTGTCTGAGATAATTTTACCCAGAAGGCGTAGCACAGAGTGATGTCGACTGCACAGAGGACAAGGTAAGCAGAGGTGTTCCCACGGCTTCCATGTCCTTCTTAAGCCGCGTGATTCCCACTTGTTCTACTGAGTCACTCACATCCCCCTCCCCCCACCCCCAGCTGTGTTTAAATTCCCTGATATATTTTTAGGTACTTGTTTTGACACTCTGGCTTTTTTTGGTTGTCGTCTCCTAATTTCTCCTCTACCCTGATTTTTCTTTTTAATCCTATAGAGTGAATCCCAGAGAAAGAGCAAAAGGATCAACTTTATTCAGCAATCAATAAAGCAACAATGTCTTCTCTTTCTCATTACTAACCTCAAGAAAAACATTTCTAAGTGTTTCCACCCAAATATAAAGGCAATTTATAAATGTAAATAGGAAATAAGACAGCAGTTAACATCTTCTTGTTTTAAATACCATTAAGAAACCAAGATAGGTTCACCCATTGGACATTCTTGTAACTCTATTAACACCTGCTGTTCTTACGTATATGTGATATGCAACCCTAATTACATATTAATCAGGTCAAATTATGGGCAGAAAGAGATAAATGTTGGTGAATACGACACCAAAGAAATTAACTGCACACCTTTCACTTTAAAAGAACCTCATGTATTAAATTCAAAGTCCAAGGTTAAGTTCTGTTGAAGGCTCAAACACAAAATAATAAAAGATGCTTTCATGAACCTTTGAGAATGCTTTCTCTAATTGCATATGGATTCATAAATAAAATATACACTCTAATCTTAAAAGATTTTAAGACTCTTGAATCAAAAGCTCAGAAGGAAAAAGTCTGAAGAGAGCCTTGATTCCTGTCTACCTCAAGTATCTCAGACTATCATGGTCTGGAAAGGTTTATTTTAAGACAACAGCAGTTCCTGCTATCTGCTCTAAATTAGGTTAAGTTTATTTCCACAGATCTCAGCCTCAGCCCATCACCTGAGCCCTGCTGACAGACCGTGTGAGATGAAATCACCAGTATCTCCCAAGATTTAGTCAACCTCAAATACTTTTTTTTTCTGATCAGCATCCCTAACTATTTAAAAATTCGATGTCACAGACTAAATTTAAATCTCAAAACTTTCTAGAGGAAGACATGATGTAGGACAGATCTCAAGCCAGAGACAGATGCCTGTGAGCCAGATCCTGCCTGCAGATGTGTTTCATGTGGCTAGCAAGGTGTTCTTTAGAACTCTGATTTAGTTGCTAACATAAAAAGAGACATTTCACATTAAAATCAAGACTCCGGCTTCTTCTGAAAATCTTAAAACTCTGACAAGGTCAGACCCACATTCCATGGGAACAACTGGCTGGAGTCAACCCAAGGGTGTACCTTCAAGAAAGGGCATGCTCCCTGAATTTTACCCCTGTCACCTCCACTACCTATTACCTTCCATTCAACCTTATTTCCTCATGACATGTGTGGCCATATAGGGATAGACATAAAAACTTTTTACTATTTCTCCCCATATAAAAGAAGAACTTAAATAAGAATGTATTTTCCTTCACCACCTAATTCATGTCCATTACCAAATCCTAACACCCAACACTCCTACCTCCAAAATCTCTCTTGAATATGTTGTCTTGTTTCCATTTCTACTCCCACCACCCTATTGCACCAATGTGGCTGCTAATTAAGCCAGCCCATACTTTCCCTCCACTATATTTTCCAAACATCGGCCAATGCTAATCACAAGCCATCCCTTGGTCCCGATGTAAAACCCTTCAAAGCTTCCCAAGGTTCTTTGGACGAAGACCAAAACCCTTGCTGTGGCCTGAGGCTGCTGCCAACTCCTCCAGACTCCTCTCTTTCTGCTCGCCCCTCCACTGACTCTGCCCAGGTCTTTTTCTGGGCAAATGCATCGAGTCGCTTCCTGTCTCTAGCCTCACACATGCTGTCCTCTTTGCTGGGTTAAGATCCCACTACTGGATGGCATACCCTCCACAAAGCCTTTCCCCACCCAGCTCAGGTATCTTCATTATAGTCTCTCAAAGCATAATGCATTTCTTTCTATGGTGTAGACGTGGTATCTCTTTCAATAAGTGAAGGGAATCTTATCTGCCCTGACAAGGGATGTCTGAGTGGCCCCCTTGTTTAGGCTAAGGTAGAGTGACTAGGTAGCCTCGGCCCCCGGTGAGGGTGTAAAAAAAATCTTTTGTAACCCAATCAAGGCTGCCCCTCCTCAGAGTCCTGTCTGCAAAATGGAAAACCATGGAGGAGAGGAATCAACATGTCTAAGGATCCTGGCAGCTTTGGAGAGGGAAAGTCCCTGTTGCCTGGATTCTGAGTAAATGAAATCTGGGGGAGGGAATGAATGTGGTTGAAATCAAGGCCAGAAATAAAATAATTATTTCAAGGAAAGAAGGAGTCTAGACTAGTGACCAGGACTGAAGACAAGTTACCCAGGTGCTGAGGGGAAACTGGATGGACGTTCCATGTGGCTGAGGCTGGGAATGCCTCCAGAACCTGCCCTGCTGCATAGAGCCCCTGTGGTGCTGTGCACACAACAGTACCCATGAGAAAGCCCCTAGGTCCTAGGCAGAGCTCCCTGCAAGCAGACCCTGAGACAAGGCTTTGCACACAGCTCGTTTAGAAGGTGATCTCAGGAAGCACTGCAAGGGAGTTTGACACTAAGGCAAGGAAGGGAAGGAACTCAGTACGGGGCACATTTTCAAGAAGGTTTCTGCTATCGGCAAATGGGCTCCAATCTGCCGAAGGATCTCTGAGGAACAACACAGAACAAGCCTTGTAGCAATACCTCCACAAGGGCAAGCCCATTAGCCAAGGGCTGCTCCCAAGGCACTGTGGCCCATGCTACACAGAGACAAGAGAAAGCCCCTGTGTTCCTATTCAAGCCACAGGTACTCAGTTTTGACACCTATGGCAGGGCACCAACAATATCTGCTATACCACACACGGTACACGGGTACACAGAGGCTGAAGTTGGCCACCGGGGGAGTGGGGTGGCCTCCCCTATGCAGGGGCATACCGTGGGGCCCATAGAGGGTGGCTGCAGCATCTTTCAGCCTGAGGAGGACCAATTTCAACAATACCTTGTGGCAGCAAGATGCAACCATGCTAGTTGGGCAGTACCCAGGCTTGAGTGCAGGTTTTGTATCCAGGTCCCTCCCACTTTAGGGCAGTGCAAACACAGAAGTCTGGAGGTAGGGTTGGAACCACATGAAGAGACCAGAACTTCCAGATGAGCCGACAGGTGGATTCTGGCACTTTTAGTTTAGTTTACTTTGGACAAATGAAACTTGTATGGCCCAAAATCACTCCCACACTTTACAATTCTATATTAATTTGTCAGAGTACTTGTAGGGCATCTCTCTTCCATCCTACTGCACCCAGGTTTCACATTAGTTCTAATATTTGTGGCACCTGAGGCAAGAGTACAAATGGAGGCCCTGGTACCTCATGTCTATACATTTTAAAGTTATAAATCAAGCTTACAAATTGTTAAATAAAATACATTCTATCCTCCTACCCTGACAAATTGGAAGGCAAGGTTTGAATTTTGAACTTAGAATTCTACCACAGTCAATACCCTTTTCTCCCCACCCCTGGCTTGACCAAACCCCAGGGGTCTCATGAACATGAACTCTGCAGCCTGCACACTAGGACAGCCCCACCTATACCAGGGATCAGCATACTTTTCCCTTACTGGGCCAAATAGTAAATATTTTGGGCTTTGTGGACCATTCAGTCTCAAATACTCAATTCTGCCATGGGAAAGCAGCCACAGACACTGTATAACCTAATGTGCAGGGCTGTGTTCCAATTTAAAAAATTAATATTTTAAAGAATGAAAGCTGGTGATTTAGTGTCATAATATTTTCATCAGATCATTGAAATCATTTCAATGGCAGTTATGTGATAATCTTGTCATGGTAGCCAGAGAGGAGACTCATAGTGTTTAAAAAAGGACAGCGGGAGAGGGTTTCAATATCAGATCGGCTTGGAACCTTATCTCTAATTCCTCCATGTGCAAACTTGAACAAATTACTTTACCTCTTTGACCCTCAATTTTCTCATCAGTAAAATGGATAATAGTACTTTTATAAAGCTTTGGGGAAGATCAAATGAGATGATACACAAAAAGTACTCACGGCAATGCCCCACACACAGCTAAGGCTCAATAAACGCCAACATTGATGAGCCCAAGGCTACCAGACACAGCAGAGTGGTTTTAAACCTCAAAGTTTTCTGAGAATTCTCCGTCTGCTAAGCTTAGCCTTGTCAGACATTCCTAAACTCAACCATCTGTCCAAAAATGCTCAAGGCATCACACTTTTTTAAAACTGAAAAGAAAAATGGGCATTTTCTCTTGATCTGCAGGCTGCAATATTATGTATCTGTAGGTATTAAAAGTCCCAATAATAAACCATTTAATCGTAAAATGCCACAATGACAGGAATTAGGAAAAACAAGAAGTCCAGCTTGACTTAACAGAAATTTTCAAAAATGCTTTCCTATCATTCTCCAATAAGCGCTCTGCCACTCAAACACGCCCATCTACACTTGACACTCTCCTTTAGTTCCCCTACACTCGCTTTATAATTACTGTTTTCCATGTATGCACACTTAGCATGATTACATGTTCAGCTGCCTTGGCTTCCATTTTATGGCAAGGTGCTTGAGTAATGAGACAGAATTTATTCTACACTACAAGGTAAGGGCTCTCCATATGCCAAGGTATAAGTTAGCTGCTCTGTCCATTAACCATTTCATTTGTTTTCATTTCAAACCCTATAAATTTATTCCAAAGTATTAAATTTAAAATCGGACTAGCTAAAAGCTTTTATTAACAAAACAGATTACTATATAGTACATAGTTAAATCCACAAGTTAAAAGTATAGCAAAAAAAAAGATAAAAAATAATTTGAGATGCTAAATAAAATTAAAGAATAGGGTTAATATAATACATTAATTAAAACATAAGTCATTGCCTCATGAAATCTCATAAAGGGGACAAATTAAACTGGTAGCAATGAAGAGACAACTAAGATTTTTAGATTCAATTTTAAACATCTGTTCATTTCCTTTAATCTGCAAACGTAAAATATGAACTGTCAAGGCTTTGGATATAGAGTACTTACAAAAAAGAATATTGAGGAATTACTGGGTCTTACACACAAAAAAAAATAATCTGTCAACTGACAGTTTCAGAGAAAATAATAGAAAGGTAGAATAACAACTCTACCCTCAGACCTCAAAATCCAATCAGACAGAATTTTTTTACATTTAAAATCAACATGTAAGAATCATGTCTAAGTAGCTTTTACTAGATAAGAATACACATCATCACATTTAGCAGAGATTTTATGCTATTCAGAGAAAAATAAACAAATGACCACAATCAAGAGCAGGGAGTGAGGGATGGTATAAATCAACAAATTTCAGAAACAAGCATTCATCTATGGATTCTGGAAAGAATAAAAAGAATAAATATTGTATCTCCTATCTCTGAGAGCTCTCAAAAATATGACTAATAACCATGAAATAGTCACATGAAGATTTTAGCAAGGATCAAGTTTGAGTGCTGAATGGTACTCAAAAACTCCTCTAAAACCTTAAAGTACAGTGAATGAGAGTTGATAACTGAATTAAATCATCAAATAACTGAATTAAATCTCTCCATCAGTGAATGGATATGAGTAAGCATATCTAATATGAAAGTATGTAACATGCAGGACACGGCTCAAATCAATTAACAAATATTTTTAAAGCACAAATTTGTAATATGGTTTCGGACCTTCCAGAGACCCAAAGCCCCTTTATTTGGATTGACATGGTTAACTCTAGTTACTGTGCAAGGCTGCCAAGTGCTTTGAACAAGGGAAAAAATGAGGGCCTTTCTGGGAGTGACAGGGTATGATCTTATATGGAGAGAATCCTATGAAGAAAGACAGAGTATAGAACCAGAGAAGGGAATGCAGTTTTTTAACATGGGCAAGAATTGAAAGAACAGGGCAGTGGGGATCTATAGTCATGTATATTAAATAGTTGGCAAATTCTCATGAGAACCTAAGAGTTGTTTTCTTTCAATAATCTAAAAACAAATAATATAAGGATATTCATGATTGTCATCACAGTCATCCCCATTGAGTCTGAGTACCAAGGCATCCTCAGGGGTTCTTAACCAGGGGCCCACGGATCCCCAAGGTGTACATGGAAAGATTTCAGGAGGTCTATGAGCTTGAATTGAAAATTAAAAAAACATTTTTCTTGTGGGGAGTGTTGGTGTGGGTGAGATATATTTATTAAATAATAGTACAGTGTGGGCTTAGTAAGAGGTCTGTGGTTTTTCACCTGACTGGCAAAGGGGTCCAGGGAACAAAAAAGGTTAAGAACCCCTGCTCTAAGGTATCACTGTGGGTCACTGAGACAGGAAGGAAGGTGGACCTAGGACTCTAAATGATGTGTTCTCACTGGTGAAAGGTAAGGGATGTCAAGGTCCTCAGTATGAATCACAGAAGTTGAATGCAGTGAACATGGTGGAAGAATTGAGTCATCACCTAGCATACAGCTGGCCATGAAAGATCTCACCCAAAATAGTCAGGATCGTATTCCATTTACAAGCAGTAATTTAGTTGATGCAGTTAAATTAATATTGTTCATTTGAATTAGTAATATGAAATGTACTTAATTTGTAAATTGATTTGGGTTTTATAAATGTGTACTAGCTAAAAAGAAACACCAGTTTTTATTTTATATTCATACAATTAAGTGGCATTACAATAACAATAATTTAAGTCATTCGGTTTGACAACAAATTATTTCCTTTAAAATGGATTTCATCAGGAAAGCAGCTGTGGCTCAATCCGTTGGGCTCTCGTCTCGTTTGCATCCCAGGGCCTCCTTGTGAAGGCAGGCTCACCCGCATGCTGCGGAGAGCTGCTAGCCCAGGTGCCATGGAGAACCGTGGGCCCACAGGCACCGGAGAGAGCCAACTCAGCAAGGTGATGCAACAAAGGAAGACAAGCAAACATGCAGAATGCACAATAAATGGACAAAGAAAGCAGACGGCAAGCAAGCCAGAAAAGGGGGAGAGTAAATAAATAAAAATAAATAAATAAATAAATAAATAAATAAATACAGACACAGACACACAGCAAATGGACACACAAAAGCAGACAGCAAGCAAAAAGCCGCAAGGCAGGGGGGAATAAAAAAATGGATTTCATCAATGTTTGAGAAACTTTTGATAAGTGATAAAGCATATCCGCCCTGGGTTTGGGTCCTGAATCAGGTAGTTATTATCTGTTTAACCTTGAGCAAGTTTATGAACCTCTTTGAGCCTCGGTAAGAACAGTGGCCTCAGGAGTAACAATGGCTACTTCACAAAATTCAAGTGATAATGACTAAATCAGAGAATGTGAAAGTACTTAGCACAGTGCCTGAGGCTTAGTAAGTGTTCGGTGACACAGGCATCATTTCATCAATATTAACCACAGACACGTTATGTTGTTTTCCCAAAGAATGGTTGTCCTGTTTTTAATAATTAGGTCTTTGCTCTCTGTTCATTTAACATGTGACTTTATGAAAGGCATCTGCCTTAGATTTCCACCTGCTAAAGCAAATACTTACAATGGGGTTGGCTAAAAACAATGAGAATTTATTGGCTTATGGTTTTAAGGATAGAGAAAGTCCAAAATTGAGGTGTCAGAAAGATGATGCTTTTTCCCCAAAGACAGGCATTCTGGAGTTGGCTGCTGGTGATCCTTAGTTCTTGGCTTTTCTGACACATGGCAATGCACACAGGGGTGTCTTCTTTCTCTTCCAAGTTCCATTGCTTTCTGGCTTCTTCCCGTGGCTTTTTCTATGTCTGAATTTTATTCTACTTATATAGGATTTTAGTAGTCCAGATTCAAGCCCAAACTGATTCATTTGGGCCAAACCTTCACAGAATGGGTCTATATCCACCAAATGTGGACCAAGACCAAGAACATGTCCTAATTGGAGTACAGGGAAACGGACTTGGCCCAGTGGTTAGGGCGTCCGTCTACCACATGGGAGGTCCGCGGTTCAAACCCCGGGCCTCCTTGACCCGTGTGGAGCTGGCCCATGTGCAGTGCTGATGCGCGCAAGGAGTGTCGTGCCACGCAGGGGTGTCCCCCGCGTAGGGGAGCCCCACGCGTAAGGAGTGCGCCCGTAAGGAGAGCCGCCCAGCACGAAAGAAAGTGCAGCCTGCCCAGGAATGGCGCCACCCACACTTCCCATGCCGCTGATGACAACAGAAGTGGACAAAGAAACAAGACGCAGCAAATAGACACAGAGAACAGACAACCAGGGGAGGGGGGGGAATTAAATAAATAAATCTTTAAATATATATATATATATATATATATATATATATATATGGAGTACATAATTCAATCTACCACAGCATTCCAACTCTGAGTCATACTGTTCCCTTCACTGCTTATAAGCAGTTCTCAGAAAACTACACAATTGATTGAATTATTAGGAATAATAATACTAGCTATACAAGTTGTTTCACATGGGTCCCTGGAAAGGAATTAGACCCTTAAGTACAATATGTTTCTTCCTTATGAGTAAAACTGGAATAACAATATTAAACATCTTGCAATGGCTTTAGAAAGATTAACTGGTTAAAAAGTGTGCACAATGATTAAAATTTTAGAGAGGAGTAAATTACAACATTTGTTCAAAATATTCACTGTCCTTCTTTAGCAAGCCCATCCCTACAGTCTCCCTCCTGTAGAAAAAGAATCCTTCCTGTCTGGTTGACTTCAGGCTCAGACGTGTGACCTGTTTTGGCCAATGAAATGTGAGAAGTGATAAATGCAATATCCAAACAGAAGTTATAAGAGCCACCTTGTGGGTAAACCATTACTTTTCCTTCTCTACCATAAGAATGACCTGCTCAAGAAAGGGACTACTCCTTCACCTGGGTCCTGGAATAAAGAAAACATGGAACAGAAACACAGACAACCCATGAGAAAGAATTAAGTCTTGGTTGTTACATTAGTCAGCCAAAGGAGTGCTGATGCAAAATACCAGAAATTGGTTGGTTTTTAATAAAGGGTATTTATTTCGGGTAGGCGCCTACAGATATCAGGCCATAAGCATAAGTTACTTCCCTCGCCAAAGTCTATTTTCACGTATTGGAGCAAGATGGCTGCCAACAGCTGCAAGGGTTCAGGTTTCCTGGGTTCCTCTCTTCCCAGGGCTTGCTTCTCTCTGGGCTCAGTGTTCCTCTCTTCCTGGGGGTTGCTTCTGTTTCCTTTCTAAGCTTACTTCCCGGGGCTCCAGCTTAAGGCTTCAGCATCTTAACTCCAACATCAAAATTCCAACATCAAAAACCCTCAACTCTGTCCTTTGTCATGCTTTTTATCTGTGAGTCCCCACCCCTAGGTTGGTGGAGATTCAATACCCTAATGACATGGCCCAACCAAAGCCCTAATCATAACTTAATCATGCCCAGGTACAGACCAGATTACAAATATAATCCAATATCTGTTTTTGGAATTCATAACCATATCAAACTGCTACAGTTGTTATAAACTACTGATATTTGGAGGTTTGTTACCTCAGCATAACCCAGCAAAATCTAATACATCCAGCTACCATGGATGCAGTAGTTGTAAAACAAAATATTTACCTTTTAGGTTAAAATTTAGGGCAGCATTTTCCGACTAATTTCTCTCTCATGTCATTTCTCCTTTTGCCTCTTTGTCATTCTATGTAATGTCATCCTTTCAGGGACAGAATATCTCATGTTAGGTCTCTAGATACATGCAAATCATTTGTAAATGAAATATTTCAGACACAGATACACATTACCAATCATTTTAACTGTTCTCAAATATATTCTCTTCATTATTTCTGGGTCTTGGTTTCTTTCCTGGTAAGCAGCTGCTTCTGATGCTAGGACATCAATATGAAGGCAGTTGTTAGAAGGGCTCAGAGTAAGACAAATCTTGCCATAAGGTAACAGAGTTGTGCAAACAGCTCAAGTGAACACCAGCAAGCATCAATGGGTATGGACTGGAACACACAGCTCCAAGAGTCAGCACACATGTGAATGTCTCCTTTAGAGCATAGTCCACTGACGAGTCCAGCTGTGCCTGACCCAAGCATGCCTCCCCAAAGGATGCCAAGAGAAAGGGCACCTGTGCACCTGCTGTGATTCCACCTTACAATGGTTTATGAGTTCCAGATTGTACCAAGTGATGCCACTGTCTTCCCTTGCATCTTCATATCTGAGAGCTCCTAGAAGCCATGTCCTGTTCATCTTTATATCTTAGCACACTACACTTACAAGTAGAGGCAGTTTGGTGCAGAGCAGTTAAAAGCATGGACCTTGAAGTTAAGGGTCCAAGATTCAAATCCCAGCTTCTCCATTTTCTTGGATAGGGGCTTTGTGTAGCAGAAGCTATAAGTGCCCCATCATCCTCTAACCTGGAACATTTTAGAGTGCCCCAAAGGACTACTTCCCACTGTCAACAGCAGAATCTCTGCCTGTGGGATTCTTTCGAACCTTGGAAAGCCACTCTGCTCTTGCAGGAGGCAGGGTGGGAGTGCCAGGAAATTAACCACCCTCAACAACAACTGACAGGAGCTGGTGGTTACACACTCCTGCCCCCTCGCCTGACATGTGGGATCATCCTAAAGCAAGTGTTTCATACTGTCACCAGCATTTCTTCATGGTAATTAAACTCCACTCATCACTGTAGCAACTTATGTAATAATGCCACATCTACTGTCTGCCCTCCCTTTTCTGCCTCACGTCTCACTGCCCTACTGGCATTCCCTGTATATCCCAAATATTGACTTGCACTTGAATACTCATCTCAGGGTCTGCTTCTGGGGAAGCCAAACTGAGACAAGTTTTTAACCTCTCCAAGCATCAATTTCTCCATTGAGAAAAATAATACTTAGATCATGAAGTTACATGAGGATTAAATGAGGTAACTCCAGAGGTGCTTATCACAGTGCCTGACACACATGACTCTCTTGAACTTCTAGTCAAATAGTTATCTGCCTTTTCATTAAAAGATAAACTATGCTTGCTTCAAAGTCTATATCAGGTCTCCCAGATTCAGAATAAATTAAAATTCCAGAAGCCAATTCTCTCCCTTCTTTTACCTGATTAACATGATTTAGCATTTAATCACATGGTGCATCAAAAGGAACTGGAATTGTGCATCCAATTGAGGGCTTTGCTCAGTCCACAGAGGAAGCTAGACAAGCTCCCCCGACACTACCCAGAGAGCCGTGGGGCTAACTGCACACACATCTCAGTTCTTATCCCCTCCTCTCCTTGGTTCCAAAAGTACTATCTCAGCATCACGATGGCTAACAGTGAGAACTAAGGTGTCAAGCAAAACGCATTTAGTCTTTTTCTAGTTCCATAGTGCACCATTATAACAAGTGAAACCATGGAATCATGAAAATCCAACTGAGGTGTATCCTTTGCTAGATATCATTTTATTTGCTTTGTTTCTCTTTCCTCATTTGCCACAATACACAGAGAATTTTGTTCCCATAATGATCACCTATGCTGATTAACAAACCAAAATAATAGGTTACTACCTGGGGGACTCTCTTAAACAAGACTGATGAGAAAGAGACAACTCTCAATTCCCTACTTTCATAGAAGCTGCCTTTTGGACTGTTTCTTTTTTACAACTAACAACCCACTATGGTAAATAACAAGTCTTTATGAGGATGTGGAGAAACTAGAATCTTCGGACAAGACTGGTGGAAAGGTACAATGGAACCACTGCTGTGGATAACAGTTTGGTGCTACTCCTCAAAAAGTTACACACAGAATTACCACATGATTGAGGAGCTCTACTCCTAGCACCACTAAGTATATACCCCAAAGAAAACAGAGAAATAAATACCTATACGTGCATGTTCATAGAAGCACTGTTCACAGAAGCCCAAAGATGGAAACAGCCAAATGTCCATCAATTGATAAGAGATGAGCTGTGGTTTGTATCCACATATATATATATATACACACTAGAGTATTACATAAGCATGAAAAAGGATGAAGTATTGATACATGCTACAACATGGAGGAACTATGCAAACATTATGCTAAGTGAAAGAGGCTGGGCACCAAAGGTCACATACATCGTTCTATTTATATGAAACATCCAATATAGGTAAAACCATAGACAGAGAATTCAGATCAATGGTGCCAGAGGCTGGGGGAGGAGGGGTAATAAGTAGGAGGACTGGGGAGCAACCCCTTAATGGGTACACAGTTTTCTTTTGAGGTAATGAAAATGATTCCGAACTAGGTAGAGGTAGCGGCTGCATAACGTTTTGGCTGTACTAAATGCCACTGGACTGTTCACTTTAAAATGGTTAATTTTATGTGATGTGAACTTCACCTCAAAAAAAAAAATCTATACACATAAAAGTTGACTGGACTTATACATTAAAAGGAGAAGCTCTGTTGCCAAAAACAAGTAAGTGACAGATTCTCAAATTACATCTTGCCCTTTAACACAGTCTTCAATCCTTCTTTTCCTTTTCATACAGAGCCTTTCAGTATGTTCTTTTACAACTACACATAGTTGGCCAACTTATGTTTAAAGCATCTGATTGAAGCTAATCAGCAGCCATATTGGGCATGTCTAATGCTTTCCATTCTAGCTTCAATTACATTAAATTTATGAGATTCATACTTCTTCCTATATTACTGCTTACACTTTCCATTTTCCACTTTGATTTTTATAAGATAAGGACAAAATCCAAGAAGTATTTAAATGACTGTACAAACTGTGTTATACAGGTATGATATGTACTACTGAAATAAAACCATTTGTTGGCAGGTAAGGCCATGATATAATAGCCCAAAATGTTAGGTCATACATTAAGAAACTGAAATCTAGATTTATGCAAAAAGACGGTTCAGGAGTTTACTAGATAATGTACAGAAGTGTAAGTAATACAAAGGTAAAGTCAGAGGCAGCTGGTATGCATGTGACACTGAGAGTTTCAGCACATAAATCTCAATCTTGTACATTTCAGGGACTGATTAAACCATTTCCATTCATGAACTTTCTCACAACCCTTTCAGAAGCTGTACACTATGAATTACTCCAAGTATTTCCCTCTATTAGGCTAACAAAGTCAGTGTAATTCCATCCATTAACTGCAAACATTTGCAAAACAAGATTAGGATTCTCAATGCTCTGCTTAAAACTCACTGAAAAATGGTTATTTCTACCTCTCTTTCTGTCCCAGACAAATCTTGGGCAGTGATTAAATCTCCTCCTTGGCTTGAGCTCCCACCAGACAGTCCCATCATGGGTCCAGCTTCCATTAGCTGGCTCCAGCCCCCAGGCTCCAGGAACCCAGGAACCCCAGAACCCCACCTCCAGCCTTTGCCTCTTCATCTAGGGTAGCTTCCTGATAATCTCTCTGTCTCCTGTTTGGGTTCTCAGCTGATTCATGGCTTGTAACCAATTCCTGGCATTAAAGGCCCTCTGCGGTAAACATACACATACACACATACACATCCCTCACTGACAAAGAACCTAGTCCAACAGTAGAGTAGAGTCCCACTGCAGATCTTTTATCAGGAGCATCCCCACTTTGAAAATGGCCTTTTAAAGTGATTAAGGCTGCATAAATTGTGTTTAGTCAATGAAATCAGCAGGGCACTGCTAGGATTCCCGAGGACGCAGTCAATCTTTCTAGTGTTCCCCAGTCAACCTGCAGGCTCCTCACCCAGGCTTAAAGCCTCACAGTCCCACAGGCACCCAAAGCAGGGAGCTAGTGCCATGAAGTGGAGTGAAATGAGAACAGAGAATTCAGAGACTGATTGTATCAGCCCCACCTGAAAGTCCAGATGACCATGCTGAGCACCATCTCCTTAATGTTTCACAGGGTCCCTCCATGCCCTGTCCATCTCTGGCCTCTCTCACCATCCCTCACCCAGCCAAGCTATGCTCCAGCTGAACAGGTTGACTTCTCCTCCCCAAAGCCCAATATGGCATTCCCTCACTCACCTTTGGACCTAAACACATGCAATTCCCTCTGTTTATCTGCACCATCAAAACGAAGCCTTCCCCATCCCAGCTTAACTGCCACTCACCCTTCAGTACACCTTAGGTGTCACCCTTTTCAGGAAGCTTCCCTTCATCCTTCAACCCCAAGTGGCTGGGATAGGACCTCTCTATGTCCTCCATGAGAGCTTGTATACTCCCCCATCACAGCCCCCTGTAGATAACTGCCTGCTTACTCATCAGGTGCCCCAACAGACACCGTAACAACCAAGTCCTCCAAACTCATCTGCTCTGTTTGCAATTTAATACCCTGGGCCCAGCAGAGGGCCTGGCATGAAGCAAACACACACACAAGTGGTGACTATATAATATAATGGCTTCACTTGGTTAATAAAGTCTGTCATGAGAGCTCACAGGCCATTCTTGTTTTCCAGGTTAAAACAGCACTAGCTAAAAAAATGACAGTTGAGCCTCTGCATAAGAAACTGCTTTAAAAAATATCATTTTAGATATGGATCAGAGCCTTTGAAGGAAGTTGGGAGAGATTTTGATAGGTATGGAGAAACAGACACCCCAAATATGGAACAAGATGGTGGCAAAGCTAGATATGGAACCTTGTCTCCTCACTCCCAGTTCAGTGCTCACATCTCCGAATCAAAAAGAATCTGCTCTGTAGTTATTCTAAGCAACTACTCCCATAGTTTAATTCAGGGTGGCCCATCAATGTATTCAAAGCCTACATATGAAGACAGTTCTTTCTGAGCCTTTATAAAAAAGCCACAGAATTTTCTTTTGTGTACCCCACTAACTACTCCACACTCCTTGCAAGCCTAGTGAACAACAGCCACTGAAACCCAGTTGCTTTTGTATCCACCCAGCATCAAAAAGGACCTATTTCAGTGAGCCCTAAGAATGCTAAGCTATCATTCCATTCACACCCAGCTTCCTGCTTCCCCCCATTCAGCAGCTTCAGAAAAAGATGGAAAAAGAGCCAAAACGGGAAATAAAGAAGGGAGAGAGGGGAGCATTACAGCTGTGAAGGAAAGAAAAACACGCATCACCAGAAGGAAAGAAAATACACCAAAAATCCTCTCCTAAGAGGCAAATGTGGGAAGAGCCACCTTAGACCATGGTTTTATACTGCGAGGTGAGGACTGTTAGCTTGGATTCAGCTGGCAGGAAGGCAGATGGCTGATGTGCCTTAAACCAGGCACAAAACAGCTAGCTACCTTCTTAAGAGTTTGGTGCCCATTAGTGACACCAAGAAAATAACCTGGGTACTGCCCAGCCTCACACCCTGCAGAGCCGTTCAACCTTCTCCCCTCTCCCAGCAGAATTCTCCACCCCCAGAGCAGCTGCAGACCTGGAATTCACCTTCAGTCACCTTGGGCCCACAGAGGTGAACTTCCCACCTGACCATGCCCATCCTTTTAGAGAAAGTCACTAGTAAGAACTAGTAACTACAATGCACAGCTACATTTAATGTCTTTTCTTAAACTCTGCTCTTTCTTGGTATAATTAGCCATCCCGTTTTAGAGAAAACATTTCTCATGGTTTGCATAAGGATCAGAGAGTATTTCTGTAAAACAGTCACATTGCTCCTCGATTCCCATTCAAGCGTTTGTCTTCTAACCCACTAAGAAGTTGCCTTGAATGAAGAGTTTGCTTTTAACATTTTTAATACATTTATGGGGAACTCACTTTACTGCCTGCAATTCATTTATACCCTGACAACATTGAATGGCAACTACCTTCAGAGATGGAAAGCAGTAGGGCAGGAAAAGGGAGGTAAGACTAGCAGATCAGATACCCACATACAGAGAATTAGATGCGCAAAATGTAGACTCTGAAGAACACACCAGACAAAGTAAAGCTGCTGGCATAGGCCTCCATAAACGTTGCCACTAGTCTTTAAACCATACGTGCACTGGACCCGTATGTCTCCACTGCTGGTGCCATCATCTAATTACTGACTTTCAGGAAAAAGCAATCACTCAGTTCCTTCCTGAAAGTGCTGGCTGCCTTTTATTCTTTTCCTTTCTTTTTTTTTTTTTTTTAATTTTGTTGAGTGCCCAGGAGGTGCCAGCCACTAAAGAGTTCCTGGGGTCTGACCAAGATGAACTGTGTTTGGCAGCATCAACATGAGTTCAAGAACAGAGGAAGCGGAACTTCAGAGCAATGAGTCTGAAAGATGTAAGTGGAGAAGAAATGCCCAAAAGGCTAAGAGCAGATTTTGGAAACATGGCCTGGGAATCAGAACGGGCCAGCCAAATGCTGAGGATATCCAGCAGGGGCAGAAGTTGAACTAGCCCAAGAGGGGGGGCAGCCAATTATATGAGCAATTAAGTTAGTGAGGTAGTGGCCTTGGGCCTCCCCAAGTGAGGCATAGAGGGGAAAAACAGGCAAATGATTCAGCCCTGCTATGAAAGAGAACAAGCCTTAGTCTTCCAGGTGCCTTTGACATTGACCCTGGGGGGTTCAGCTGGAGATGGTCTCTTCTGCTGCAACTTGGGAGGCCATCCATTGCCCCACTTTGGCCAAGGAAAACCTAGCAGCCTTGACAGTAAGACAGATGTAGGTTTAAATCTTGGCTCTGTCACTGGCATTAACTTTGAACAAGTTCTTCTATTCATTCAATAAATAAATATTTATTGAGCATTTACTCTTCCAGGCAATGGGGACACAACAAAAGACCAAAGTTTCTACCTTCATGGGGCTTATCAAACTCTTTGAACCTCAGTTTCCTCATATATAAAATGGAGATAACACACCTACCTTTTTAGGTAGTATGAAATGTGTGGTAAATAGTACCTAGCACAGTGCCTGGCATGTAGTAAACACTCAATAAATGGTGCCCTCCACAGAACAGAACAAGCTTATCCATGACCCCAACTAGAATATAAGCGCTAAGTGGGGAACTATCTACGTTTTGCCTCCATGCTTCCAGTGCCTATTACATAGTAGATGCTCACTAAATATGTGACAAATCAATGAGTACTTTGGGGATTGAACCATGTCCCCCACAAAAGGCATGTTTGGGTCCCAAACTCTGGTCCTATGAATGCAGACCCACTTGTAAACAGGGCCTTTAAAGGAATTACTAAAGTGTGCCAAAACCAAATGAGGGTAGGACTTAATCCAATGTGTCCGAAGTCCTCAGAAACAAAGGAAATTGAACACAAAGAGAAGCCACAGGGAGCTGGTAGAAGCTGGAAACCAAAGAAATCCAGAAAAAAAAAAAGATACCATCATATGCACTGCCATGTGACTGAAAAGTCAAGGACCAAGGATCACCACCAAAGTCTTCTGGTAGAAAGTATGGCCTTGAGACAACTCTATTTTGGACTTATCCTAGCCTCAAAACCATGAGCCAATGAACACTCATTGTTTAAGCAACCCATTGTATGGTATTTGTTTTAGCAGTCAGGAAACTAATACAAGTCCTAAATCAATACTAGCCATGATTATGATAATCATTCTTCTTCCCCAAGCCACTGAGGTTCTTCTATTATCTAAAAAAGCAACAAAGCATTAAAATAAAGACTTTAAAAAATAAGGAAAGTGCACTATATAATACATCTCCAGGCTTCTATTTAATATGAAAACCAACGTTATTGAGCATGAAGATTCCAATTCAAAGACTACCTGAACAGCTGATATAGATACTTGCCTGTTCTTACTTTCCTAAGGTCAAAGTAAAGACAAGTTAGCCAGGCATGTTAACAACCAGGTTAATTCAGAAGACACTCAAAAAGCAAGTCAAAGTTCAACTGATGTGCTAAAAGATGATGTGTCAGAAAGGATAAACTAAAATATGCTGCAGTAACAAACATCACAAAAATCTCAGTGGCTTGAAGCAACAGAGATTTATTTCTCAGTAATATATATATTCAGCTTCAGTTTAATGGAAGCCCTGCTCACTTAGGCTCCATCTCAACATGTGTTTCTACGATCATAACTGCAGAAGAAGAGAGCACTGGACAATATCACACTGGAAAGTAAATGCTCTAGCAGAGAAGTAATACTAGTCACTTCCAACATATGCTTGGAATAAGAGGAAAAATGGCTATAAGAGAACATTAAAAGTCTCTACCATAGATGGTAACTAAGAACAAACAAGATGTGGAATAACAAAGGGAAATGTTACAGAAGATGCTCAAATAAAACACCTGAGCACTATAAATTTCACATAATCCTGGACCTGAAAGGTTGTTAGGCACCGTTTTAAAGCTGCAGTCTCAACATAAAGGCATCTCAGGGAACATGAACCTGGACCCTGAATTACCAGAGCAACTGTTTTTTTCTACAAATATATTGAAAGTTTGGGTAAGTTTTTACTTAGGAAAAAAAGTTTCTACAGCCAAAAAGCATTTGAAAACCACTAATATAAACCAAACCCTTGATTTCACAGATTTAAAAAGTATGGGGTGGGGAGTAGGTCAAGAAAGGTAAAATGACCACACACACACACACACACATACACACACAAAGACAGTTCTAGAATGTTTAGCAGATGACAGGCAGATTCTTGTACTTTCGTACCACCCTCGCTGCTACCTTTAACTGGCACAATGGCGCCAGACCTAGACCAAAATCATGCTGTACAAGGTCATTTAGGGCTCAGTGAATGGTACTGACAATGAGTAGAAGCCTCCACCATACAACAGTAAATAATGATTCACCTCCCATTAGCAATTCTCTACATTACTCATTCCCTACTTCCTGGCAAATGTGAAGCCATCAGGAGAAGTTAATACTAACCTTCAGGAGACTTTCATTTTGTTCTCAAAAGATTACAGGTTAACAGCCAACTCTGATTTGTGTTCATCCATTCCATTCTCTTCTCGTGTTGCCAGCTCTGCTTTGTGCCAAGCTTCTCCTCCGTCTTCATTCACATTGAGAGGCACTGCGTGTCCTCCTTGGGCCTCAGTGGTCTCCCACCTTCCAGTCTCTGTCTTTTACAAATCATCTTAAACTCACTAGCCCATGAAAAAAGCTTAAACTTTTAACCTGGTATCCAGTTTCTCCCTCAATCTTACCCCAACCTACTTTTCTAACATTATCTCTACCATAGTACTTATCCTGCCCAGACAAAGGCAAGATGATGGGCCTCAAAGTCAAAAGGATGTCATTTTGAATCCCAGCTCCTCCACTCACTCTGAGTCTCAAAAGTTCACCTGGGGAAGGGGACTTGGCCCAACGGTTAGGGCATCCACCTACCACGTGGAAAGTCTGCAGTTCAAACCCTGGGCCTCCTTGACCCATGTGCAGCTGGCCCATGCGCAGTGCTGATGCGCGCAAGGAGTGCCCTGCCACACAGGGGTGTCCCCGTATAGGGGAGCCCCACGTGCAAGGAGTGCACCTGTAAGGAGAGCTGCCCAGCCCGAAAGAAAGTGCAGCCGGGCCAGGAATGGCGCTGCACACATGGAGAGCAGATGTAGCAAAATGATGCAACAAAAAAGAACACAGATTCCGGGTGCCACTGATAAGGATAGAAGCGGTCACAGAAGAACACACAGCAAATGGACACAGAGAGCAGACAACTGGGGGGGGGGGCGGCAGAGAAAGAAATAAAAAAAAATAAAATAAATTAAAAAAAAAAAAGCTCACCTGTAAGACAAGTATGAAGTGAAGCAGCTGCTTTAAGGATTCGGGTCTGCTCCACATGTGTCTGGGGCTCAGGATGGAGGGGTAGCTGCTACCTGGGGCATGTTCTTTTCATGGCAGATCACTGGAGGCAAGAGCCCAAAGTACACAGCCTAATGGTAAGGCATCCTGCTTGGGTCACCTTCACTAACAACATTTTTGGGCAAAACAATTCACATGGTGAAACCCAACATCTGTGGGTAGAAGTACACTCTGCCCAGAGTAGGGGAAGGAATATTTGATGAACCATAATCCAACTTCCACAGCATCTAAAATGTATGATATAATTAGAGAATTTTATAATTTTTTCCATTTAATTCGCTGGGAAGGCAATCCGTATCCTCTCACTCCCACCCATAGCCTTATGATATATAAAGGCTACAGTTTATCTTTTCCATTTCAGGAATGTATCATATTTGATTCTAAAGACTGACTGTAAAAGCAGGTATGTGTATGTATACAAACTACTTAAATTCTTAAGGTACTGTTTATTAGAACCTACTCTGTTCCAAAAGACAATGCTCAGAGCAATAGTGAACAAAGTTTGATCTGGGTGGGTCCTACCACCACAAGATTTATCATTAGAAAGACTTTTTGGATGCAGTGGCATTTGCTTGGACCTTGAAGCAGTGATAGAGTTGGAGATGCAGATAGAGAAGTCCATGTAGTGGAAACAAGAGCAGCACATAAGGATATAATGAGATATTCAATTTGGCCAGGGGGTAAGCTAGTTGAATAATAAGAAAAATAATTATAATAATAGCAGCAATAGTTATAGCTTAATCTTAGTGAGCACTTACTATGTGCCAGGAACTGTGCTTAGGACTTTACACAAAATACCTAATTTAATATTAGAGCAGACACTGTTGTTTGCCTACCTAACATCCAATTTCATTTGAGATGGCAATATGCCCACCTCACCACCCCAGAGTCCCTTGCAGCCTAGAGTGGCCATGGGATTCAGGTCTGATGGTGACTAAGTAGAAGTAGTTGGAAGGGGCTTTCCAAAAGTTTAATGCAGAGGACACATTTGGCTGACACACCAACAGCTCTTGGTCCACTTCTGCTTCTTGCTGCTGGGAACATTGATATAATGTCTAGGGAGGCAGAAGCCAACTTCAACAGTGAGAGTGAAACTATTAAGGAAGCCAGAGGGAAGCAGATGTGGCTCAAGTGATAGAGCTTCCGCCTACCACATGGGAGGACCTGGGTTCGATCCTTGGGGCCTCCTTGGTGAAAAAGAAGAGAAGAAAGCATGCCCGCATGAGTGCCCATGCAGTAAGCCAGTGCCCTCACGAGTATCCGCATGGTGAGCCAGTACCCCGTGCAAGTGAGTCATGGAGCAAGATGATAACGCATCAAAAGAGAGACAAGAAGAGAGTCAAGGTGAAGCGCAGCAGAAACCAAGAACTGAGGTGGCACAATTGACAGGGAACCTCTCTCCCAGTAGAGGTCTCCAGGATTGAATCCTAGAGGAGAGAAAGTGAGAAGACCAGACAATACAGACAGGGAAGCAGACTTGGCCCAATGGATAGGGTGTCCGCCTACCACATGGGAGGTCCGTAGTTCAAACCCCGGGCCCCCTTGACCCGTGTGGAGCTGGCCCATGAGCTGCACTGATAAGCGCAAAGAGTGCTGTGCCACACAGGGGTGTCCCCCATGTAGGGGAGCCCCATGCGCAAGGAGTGCGCCCCGTAAGAAGAACCGCCCATTGCGAAAGAAAGTGCAGCCTGCCCAAAAATGGCGCCGCACGCACGGAGGGCTGACACAACAAGATGACGCAACAAAAAGAAACACAGATTCCCAGTAACTGGGGGGGGGCGGGGAGGGAGGGGGATAAAAATAAATAAAAAATAAATCTTTAAAAAAAAAGACAACACAGACAGCAAAAAAACAGGGCACGAGGAGGGAAGGGGGGGATAAATAAATCTTTAAAAATACAAAACAAAAAAAAAGGAAGGCAGACCTAGAGGCTGGAAGAATCTCAGTCTCAATGACACTGTTGAGTCATAGTGCCAGCCTAGATTGCCTTCCCCTGTATTTCTTCTTGCATAAAACAAATAACATCCTTACTTACAAGTGACAATTTGTTACCTGTGGCTAAACAAAATTCTCACTGATATACACCCTGACATTCCATAATAAGGAGCCTGCCTAGATCAGCCAAATCATAGTCAAACTGAAGATCCAGAGTGTGAGAATAAATACCTGGTGTTGGAAGTCAAGGAGTGTTGTTATGCAGCAAAAGTTGACTAAGTACCTTTTAGCATTTCTTACATATTCATTCATTTTGTTCTTTTTCTTCACAAAAGAAAAAAGAACAGGCTGAAGAATCTCTGCTTCTGGTACACCCATTGATTTCTACCTTTGGACCAACTGTTTTAACTTTATGAGACCTATATTATCATTAATATCAGTGCTTTTCTTGTTCCATTTTTCTATCTTTCTAAAATTAGGAAAACCACAATAAAATAACAAGGAATAATATATTCATTGTTGAAACTGAACTGTTGGCTCACAGGTAGTTCACCCATGTGATGGCCAAAATGTTTGTCTGTTAGAAGATGAAAGGCGTTAAAGGATGTCCTGGTAAAACAAACAAAAATGCAGACTGTACCTAAATCAGCCCACATTGTGAAAAGACTATGAGTTTGTGAATATCAACACCATCCATCTAAACTCATCATTTAGGATACCTGCTTTGGCAAACCATCACCATTTTCAACAATGGGAAGGCACTGATAAGATCTAAGTCTTGTGGCTTTTCCAACATAATAAAACAAGAGGGCCATGGTGATTTAATAGAAAAAGTTTTAATGCAATTACATTTTATCACTAATGAAAATGGGTGTCTTTTTCAGGGAAATGTAAAATAAAAATCTAACCCCTGAACATAGGGGAAAAAAGCCAACTGAATAAACTTAAGAGCATATATTCAACCAAGACCTATTCAAAACTCCAACCAGAAGTTTAAGGTATTAAAAAAATGGAAGAGTATGAATTTTGTTTTGTCATTTAAGTCATCATTATTAAGTCATCATCAGTCTTACAAAAAACACTTCAGGATTTGGAAGCAATTTTCTTTTGGGCCAAACTGGTCTACCTGAAATTTATAGTTACTAAATTTGTCTTTTGGTGGAAGCAAAAGACGTCAAGCAGAGAGGCAAGCAGGGTGGTGCAGAGACCAACAATGCAGTTGACTCTTAAGAGAGCAGCCCCTATGTACACAGGGAGAGCCTGCTCTTCAAACTGGATACACGGGCTACATAACCAAAATTTGAACAGCCAAAGCCACTGGTCAAGGTCATGGGCTCTGAGTCAGACATAACTTGGATCAAATTCATGTTCTCACCCTGAGCTGTAGCAAGACACTTAAATCCTCTTAGTTTCCTCATCTACAGTTTGGAAATAATAGTAGTACCTTCCTCACAGGGGCTCTGCAAGGCTTAAAAAAGGAAAAAGCATGTCAATTACTTAGCACAGCACCTCATAGATACATGCAATAACAATAACATTGTGACAATAGTAATAGTAATAATATCCTTAACATACCTGGCTCCTAATGAGTATACTCTGGCTCACAATCTTTTCATGAAATGCTAGATTCATAGCTTTATATTCACATCCAACAATAGCTTCTATTAGGAGACAACTCTCAAGATGAACAATCATTTTTCTTATGAGTTCAGGGAGAAGAGGGTTGCAAAATAAGCCTCTGACTAGTAGAAAGTTAAGAAGGATCAGGTCCTTCTGTCCACAATCCATCCACCCATCAAAGTCTGACTGGTGGCAGAGTTCTCTCACCATCCACATCCACCCCACTCCCAAACTGTGCAAGGTTTTTATTAAAGCACAGAAGCAAACCGACAAGATGGCTCACCTAAGAAAAAGGCAAATTCTTCCACGCTCCAGAGAGGATCTGGCTTGACTCCACTGCTACCTCCAAAATGATATCCAGAAACAGAGAACAAGACAGCCCTCAGAAGTTGAGCTCCGCTGTTAAAACTACACGAATCCCTACTATTCTGGTAATCCTAATAAAGCATGCTTGCCTACTTCAAAAGCAGCTTAAAAATCCACTCTATAGAGCCAAGTAATGTATACTGAGAAACAATGTGACTCTACAAGGACAAGGCTGACTATAGGAGACAAAGTGCCACACCCTTTTCCCTGGCAGCACCACAGTAAACCGTGTCTTTCATAAAGGAGCCCGCGACCATATCTCAAGGAATAGGTGGGCAATTACAACCCCCAAGACCTCCCCATTTCATTCTTTACACAAATTCATTTCATCTTATTTTAAGCCATTCACCAATTGCCTCAGCATCCCAAACTACTATGACTAATGATGGGGGGGGGGGGGGAGGTGGACAAGGAAACTGGTCCAACACTTACTTCTTACGCTCATTTTTGAAGAGTTTTCTTCCCGGCTTCTGCCTCTCGCTGCTGGAGCCTCATACCTGGTGCAAACCAATGGTTAAGTAAAACCACTGATTTAAAAAGCCAACCAGGAACACTAACCATGACAAGTGAGAGCTGCCCTCCTCTCCCGGACAATGATTGGCTCTTGGGGTTCCCCCGGCCCTGGTACTACCCCCGTAAGTGGCAGGTGTGGCTGTCAATCACAGAGGGAACGGACAATTCACCGCTCAGGGAGTCAATTGCCTTTCAGCCAGCGAAGGCAGGGCGCCGCCGAAAATCGATGAGCTCCTAGCGGGCGGACCTGCCCTCTCGGGCGAGGGGGACGGAGACCCCTAAGTACCGTAGGAATAAGGTCGGGCCGACCGGAGAGTTTACGAGCGCGATTTTATTCTCCCTTACCCAAGCGGCCCTATTAATCTTCGCCGTACCAAGATGATCTTTCAAAGGCTCGGGCAGTAATTAAATAAAATTTAAAAAGCTACCACCCTCCTAAGTACCTCCTTGCATAATTCGAGACGGGGGAGAGGGAGGCAAGGAATACCGTTTCGTATATTTTCACCTCGTTCACATCGCACTCGCCCTCACGCCGCCGCCCCCGACCCCTCCTCAGTAAATCCGCGGCATTTGCCCTGACACGGGTCTTTTTCTCGCACGCTCTGCTCGGAGCCCAGCCCGGCACCCAGGCACCGCACCCCCGCGCTGGGGCGCCAGCGTTCTCCACTTTGTTTGGCTTGGGGTTCCCCGCGACCCCCGCCCCCGCGAACACCTCAGCCCTCCAGACCACACGGGGGAAGCCCGGAGGAAGAGGGGCTGCGGGAGGAGAGGAAGGCGCCGCCGGGAGGGGGCCGCGGGAGGGGGCCGGCGGCGGGGCGGGCGGGCGGCGCCGCGGGAGCCGTGCACTTGTTCCAGCCCGGGGTGCAGACAGCGCGGCCAGCCCGCCCGTAGGCCGCCGGCCCTTCCCCCGCGCGAGCAAGCCCCGCGAGGCGGCTGGTCACCCCTCGGCTCCCGCCGATAACGCATTGCAGCTCCCCACGAGCGAGGGCTAGCCCGCACGAGGGACGCCCCGCCGGCGCCCCGCCAGAGCCCCGCCGCCTCACCTTTCCGAGGCTCGCCCCGGCGCCGTCCCACATGGATTTTCACCACCTCACGTCGCCGTGGCCCCCGGCGGCCGCGAGGAGCCCGAGCCGGCGCCCGAGCCCGAGCCCGAGCCAGCAGGAGCGAGGGGAGGAGGAGCCGCGGGGCGGGCAGGCGGCGAGCGAGCGAGCGAGCGGAGGACGACGCGGGCCGCTCGAGGGCCGGGCGCGGGGCCGGGCGGGGCGGGCGGCCGAGGGGGCGGCACCCGCCGCAGTCCCGAGACGCGCGCTCGCGCCGCTGCCAGGCGCCGCGCTCCGCCGCCCCCCTCCCCGGCGCGCTTGCCCGCTCGCCGCGGCCCTGACTCACATTCCCGGCATTCCCGCGGAGCGCCGGGGGCCCGGGCTGGAGCGGCGCCTCCGCGGGGGGCAGCAGAGAGCGCCGGCACGCGCGGGCTCAGGGCGCTGGGGCGCGGGGGGCGCAGGGGGCCTTCGCGGCGCCGCCTCCCTGAGGGCCGCCGGAGCGAGGCACCTCGCCGTCAAATCTTGTCGTTTCCCCCCCCCCCCCCCCCAGGGTTTTGCCAGGCACTTCCGTGACTCATCAGGTGGCTTCGACGACAGGGGCAGGGATGGCACCTGGGGGGGGGGGAGGTGGAGCAGCTCTCTTCCAAGTTAAGCTTCGGAGTGGGGGTCGGAGTTCTCACATCCTGGCACCCTCCCATTAGCCTATTCGTCCTTAGGAGGATAAGGGGATTTCATAAGATTGTTACTCTCCTTTCCTCCAAGGAAAAGGGAAAATAGAAGATGAATTGGGGGGGGGGGGGGGGTCGGCAAGAGAAAGGATCAAATTAATTATTATCATCGCCGTCATCATCGCTGCCATCATTCATTGGGTGCCTTCTCTGTGCCCTGTGATGTGCACGCATTGAACCTTTCCAGGTAGGATGCTGGTGACTGAATTCATTGAGACACACCCACACAATCACATACACACCAAAGTAAAATGCAGGAGGATTTCCTTGGAAAAGCTTCCACTCAACAAGTTGGGAGCCCCAGCGTCTGCCGTTTATATTAGGGAGAGGGCTCAAAAATATGGGCATCTCCATACCCGGTCCCTCTCACTCTGAGTAGTCAGTGTGCTGGAGAGAGCAGTGATTTTCTTTCAGTACTGATGAGTCTGTTTCCAGCAAGTTCAGTGGCCACATTTAAATGTCTCCTGCTGGGAAGCTCAGACAAAGGAAGCAAATCAAGCAGAGGTATGGAATTAGCACAGTGACTTGGCTCGTTCTCCCCTGGTGGGAATTCAAAGATTAAAAGATCCTTGCTCAGAAGAATGGACTCTGAAAGATGTGGATGACTTCTTGGTCCAGCCAAAATGCCCATTTCTTAAGCCTGCAAAAATCCACACTTTCTCCAGAGAAGGATTCTCCAGGGGCAAACCTAGTTACACCAATGTATTTAGTTTCTCATGTATGCTTGATGGCCTCAACTGAAAAGACTTGTTTTTAAGAGAGCCTTGTTAAGAGTCCTTTGCGAATTCCTAAAATCCCATATATTTTTTAAAAGTACCTCCTATGGCACTTATATTTTCTCTTAACTAACTCTCACAAAAACTCAGCAAGACATTTACCCATCTTTCAGAAAAGTCGGATAACATACTCCCTACCCTACTAAGAATATTTTCATACTTATGCTCAATGTCCACTATTCTCGACCACCCCTTGAGTTTTCCTTTTTTTCTTTTTTCTTTTTTCATTAGATCAGCTTTCCTTTGATTTGTGGGTTCCAAACAGGAATCCTTGGACTTAAAGGTGACAATTTCTCAAGTTCACACCAACATACATTTTTCCCTCAGAGAGATGCTCCACGGTTCTCAACAGATTTCTTTCAAATTGGGTCCTTGATCCATACAGATTAAAAATAATCGCTTTAAATAGAAATGACCTTACGTACCAGAACCAGAACAAAGGCTGAAAGTTTTAGGGATCTTAAGCACATCATCTTTACCCTTTCTGGGACTTTGTTTTCACACGTAAAAAATTAAAAGCCTGACCTAAGGGATCTTAAGCTCCCTTCTAGCACCATCATTCTCTAATGTTGTTTATATATATGTGAACATACACTGCCCACATATACTGTTCATAGCCACTGTGTGGTCTCACTTCTCAAGACAGAAAACTATAAACGGTGAGGCTGATCACTTTATCAACTCCAAAGTTTCTCCCAAATTTGTTTTTTAAGTAATTTTATTATTATTACTATATACCTGGAATGTAGCTACAGGTTTTTGTTATGATTTTTGTTTGTTTCGTTCTGTATTTTTGTGGGGTTTTTTCACATCTTTCTTCATCCTCACCATCCCTTACCCAGCAAGTTAGAAAGAGCACACATTCATGGCAGGTAATTTTTCTCATATATTCATTCGTTCACTCATTCATTCAACAAATACTTCTTTAGTATCTGTTCTGTGCAAATCCCTGCCCTTCAGGACTGAACAGTTTAGTGAGGGCAGCAGACTAGAAAACAGGTAATTATGCAACCTCCTATGAAGGAACAAAACTCTGGGCACTGTGGGAAAAGGGGTTCAGAAAAGTCTTCCCAAAAGAGTTCCAACAAAGCTAAGACCTGGAGAATGAGTAGAAGCTGGCCAGGCAGTGAGGGTCATGGCCAGCTTATGAGTAGATGTGCCTGCCACATGAACTTTCCTGCCCTGCCCAGAGCAATGTCCTACATGTTCTATGAACCCAGCCGTAGCAGGCAGGATCTGCTGGGACACCTGACCCTGGCTGGGCCATCACACACTCTCTCCAGTAGTGAAACTAGGCTGTGAGAATGAGTCACATTGAATGGTGAGCTTATGGAGTATGGTGACCCAAATTAGAATGATTGCACCCAAACCATGCTGCCACAGTCATCAGAAGCAAGATCTAAGACCCTTGACAAGATTGCTGGTCTGCAGAGGGGAGAATAGAACAGGTGTGTGGACAGTAAAAGACTTGGATGTCTAGCTGCCTACTGGTCATCCCCAGTGTGGATGTCTAAATGAAGCCAGCTAGTAAGATAGGAAATCAATAGATGGATCTGGTCCACGTGGACATCAGTAACCTCCAAGACGGCTGCTGGAAGACCCTCCCCAAGATTCTGTCATTCAGAACATGATTTCCTTCAGAAGCCAGGAGAAGCCCCAGATATTCCCCAAGAACTTTATCATTGGGTCCTCCTAGGGGATTCATAGGTGGGGTAATCAATCAAAATAGTAGACAGCTGGGACTCCTCCTAGGCCATTAGCAAAGAGGTGGCATACTTAGTTCAAAAACCAGGCTCAAGGCCTGAATGCTCTCTCTAGCCATTGGACCCCCATTCCTGCCTTCTGGGCCCTGCTCTCGCCATTTTTCCCCTACCATGGTCACCACGCAAGTAAAACCAGGGCATTTATAATCTATAATTTGGAATTGTAGTCTGTAAATCACCCCGCTTTATCACTTTTCAACCCCTTCCTTTCTACCTGGGACCCATGATCTGTTACTTTCTCCCATGTCTCGTCCCTCCCTCCCTTAATAAATTACTGGCCTAACTCACCCGATGTGCTCTTGAAATTCATTTCTGCAGCACAGTTAAGAACCTAGATAAAATCTGGTAACATAACTGGCATTTCAAATCTGTTTTGCCCTAAACAGCACTCCAGAATTTTATGTGCCAAGGTTGCTTGTCTCCCAAGCTCGCCCATCAGGCTAATGACATCGCCATTCATCCAATTGCTCAGGCTCAAACCTAGGAGCATCATTGATTTCTCTTTTGCTTATACCATACATTCTTGCCATCAACCAATTCTGTCAGCTCTACCCAATGCTGAGCCAAGCCATACCCAAGCCTGGGGCAAAAGGGGAAATGTGCAACCCTATATGGGAGTTTTTGAACTGAGTAGGAAAAGTTAATAAAAGCTCTACAGCTTTCCGTCTGGTGGCAGCCATCACCAAGATGGGTGCCTACAAATATATCTAGGAGCTGTGGAGGAAGAAGCAGTCCGATGTGATGCGCTTTCTTTTCCGTGTCCGCTGCTGGCAGTACCGCCAGCTCTCTGTGCTCCACAGGGCCCCCCACCCAACCAGGCCGGATAAAGCGCGCAAACTGGGATGCAAAGCCAAGCAAGGTTATGTCATCTACAGGATTCAAGTGCGCCGTGGTGGCCGCAAATGCCCCATTCCCAAGGGTGCAAGCTACGGCAAGCCTGTGCATCAGTGTTCACCAGCTGAAGTTTGCTCCAAGCCTTCAGTCTGTTGCTGAGGAGAGAGCTGGACGGCACTGCAGGGCACTAAGAGTCCTGAATTCTTGCTGGGATGGTGAATATTCCATGCACAAATTCTTTGAGGTGATCCTCATTGATCCATTCCATAATGCTATCAGAAGAAATCCTAACACCCAGTGGATCACCAAGCCAGTCCACAAGCACAGGGAGATGCACAGGCTGACGTCTGCAGGCCGTGAGAGTTGTGGCCTTGGAAAGGGCCACACATGCCACCACACTATTGGTGGTTCTTGCCATGCAGCCTGGAGAAGGTGCAATACTCTCAGCTCCACCGTTACTGCTAATCTATAAGTAATGTTTGTAAAATTCATACCTCATAAACAATTTAGGACAGTCATGTCTACTTAAAAGTGTTCTTTGTTAAAACAGTAGTTGTCTGCAGATTGTTTCATGGATATATTGTCAAATTATGAGAGTTAAAGTGCAATAATGTTTGAAGAATATTAAAAAAAAAAAAGCTCTACAGCTTAAAATCATGACTACATATAAGGCCCCATATTGCCCGATCAATTCACCTGCCATTGCCAACATAATAAACCTGTCCTTGGAACATGTGGTGACTGTGGAACCATTAACTGATTGGAAATAACTGTTCTCAGTACACCATAACACATGGTCCATAAAACAAACAAAAACCAGCTTGTCTTTTTCCCAATTTTGACATTTTGTTCATTATGCATTTTTGCATTAATTTTTTAATATTGCATTCAATATTTATCTTGATTACTGAGATTTTTTTATTTTAATATATATTCTTTATTAGAGAAGTTGTGAGCTTACAAAACAATCTTGCATAATGTGCAGAATTCCCATACATCACCCCTCTGCCAACACCTTGCATTATTGTGGAACATTTATTACAGATTATGAAAGAACATTGTCAGACTATTACCACTAACTCTGGTCCATAGCAAACATTTGGTATATTTTTCCATACACCCCTTTTTATTAACACCATGTATTTAATTACTGAGATTTTGGCGCCTTAAAAAATTTTTTTTTACCCTGGGAAACGGATATGGCTCAACCAATTGGGCTTCCATCTACCATATAGGAGGTCCAGGGTCTGATGCCCAGGGCCTCCTGGTGAGGGCAACCTGGGCTACACAGAGTGCCAGCCCGCATGGGAATGCAGCCCTGCACAGGAGTGCCACCCTGTGTGGGAATGCCAGTCAGGCAAAAGCCACCCCATGCAGGAGTGCCAGCCAACGTGGAGAGCTGGTGCAACAAGATGACACAGCAAGATGATGCAACAAGAGACACAGAGGAGAGAAAATAAGAAGATGTAGCAGAACAGGGAGCTGAGGGGGTGCAAGAGAATGATTGCTTCCCTCCCATTCCAGAAGGTCCCAGGATCGGTTCCTGGGGCTGCCTAAAGAGAATACAAGCAGACACAGAAGAACACACAGCAAATGGACAGAGAGAGCAGACAACAGGGGGAAAGGGGGGAGAAATAAATAAAATAAATCTTAAAATATATATATTACTTTTCCTGAGGTGAATGCCTCATCTCAGCTTAATCCCAGCCCTGGCTCTACTATCAAGCAAGGTATACTCCAAATCCAACTGCTTCTCACCACTAGCCAAGACCCCATCATCTCTTCTCACCTCTTCACTAGGCTGCTCATTCTTCTCCCAATCTCCACTTGTGCCTCCTACATTTTACTCTCCACACACAAAAGCAGGGATTTTTCAAATGTAAATCAGATCTTGTAACACCCCACTCATAACCTTCAGTGGCTTCTCATCACATTTGGAATAAAATCCATAGGATTTACTAGGTATGCAGAGCCCTACATAGCAGGGCCCCTGGCCCCTCTCTGCCCCCCTTTCTTTCCCACTCCTCCAGATTCCCTCAGCGCCAGCCACCTGACTAGATTCCAGGCTCACGCCTGCCTCATGGCCTTTGCACATATTGTTCCTCTACCTGAAGCTCTTCCTTCAGATAGCCACGGCGCTCAATTGCTCATATATCACATCTCCTCAATGGCCTTCCCTGATCACCAGTGGAAAACCTCCCTTTCCCTCACTCTCTAGCACAATGCCTTGCTTAATTTTTCTCCATAACACTCCTCTTTTCCGACATTAGATCATACGAACATTTTTTTTCCCCATCTCCCCCTCTAGATGGTAAGCCTTATAAAGGGCAGAGTATTTTTTTCTACTTCTATATTCCCATGGCCTAGAACAGCATCTGGTACCATGAAGTAGGCACACAGTGAATAGTTGTTGAATAAAGAAATAATAAATCATGCCTTTATGTTTGATGGTCTCTGCAAGTGAGTTGTAGTCCCTTGCAATCAAAGAATTGAAGATAAAATTTGAGAGACACATCATTGCAAACAGGCAGCAGCCAGGGCTAAATTCAGGTCAAGACAGAGGCAAGTTCTGGGACCAAAGCAATTAATTCAGGTTGGAGTAGTGAAGAGGATGGGTGGGAGTGAGAGATGAGGCTGGACAGCTAATAGGTGCCAAATCTCAGCCAAGGCTAAGGAGTTTGACTTTGTTCCTGAGAGTAATGGAGAAACACAAAAGGGCTTTATGCAGAAAAATGTTATGATGAAAATTATGTTTCAGAAAATTCCTGTTAGCTGTGTCCTAGACAATGGGCTGAGGAGGCAAGAGAGGAGGCAGAAATTTGCTAGGAAACTGGTCCAGCAGTTTAAACCAAAGATGGAGGTGGCTTGGAAGAGGGTGGTAGCAGTGTAAATGAAGGGAATTGACAGTTTCAATAATACTGTAATGGCAAAGAATAACAAATACTTATATTACTGGTACTACATACCAGGACCTGTTCTAAGCAGTTTATATGCATTAATTCACTCACAACCCCCTGTAAAATACCATTATTATGCTATTTTACAAGATGAAGGCAACTGAGGCACAGGAAGACAAGTAGTTTACCAAGGCCACACAGCTAGGAAGTTGCCAGGTAAGATTCAAACCCAGGCAGTCTGCCTCCACAATCCATGTTCAAGAGAAATGTACAAGGTAAAATCAACTGGACTTGGTGAGTGACCGGATGTGGGATAAAACGGAGAAGCCAAGAATGCTCTCAGGAGTCTGGTTTGGAAAACTGGATTGATATTTTGCCATTCAATAAAACTAGAAATAAAGATGGGGGGCACAGGTTAATGGAAAATTTAGTGGGTTCACTTTAGCCCTTTTTGAATTTGAGTTGCCAGGAACCTCAAGGTAGAGATATCCAGAAGGTGATATCTTCTCATTGTGGGTTTTTTTGTTTTGTTTTGTATTTTTAAGAAGTACCGGGGATTGAACCCAGGCCCTTGTACGTGAGAGGCAGTCACTCAGCCACTGAGCTACATCTATTCCCCTCACTGTGTTTTGAGGTCAGATGAGAGGCACGTGATGGACAGTTTTGGGGGCCATCACAGAGCAATGGGTATGGCTGAGAAACCCAGGACAGTCATTAGAGTGTTAAAGGGAAGAATCTAGTTAGGTGAAAAACAAAGTCCCTAAAGAACTCACAGTTATTGGTCCTTCTTAGCTACGTCGTCATTTGTACAAGTCTCTTATGATAGATTTTCACCCAAGAGAAACATCACTAGAGTGCCATAAAAGAAAAAAGGAAGGGAAGCAGACATGGCTCAACTGATAGAGTGTCCCTCTACCATAGGGAGGGTCCAGAGTTCGATCCCCAGGGCCTCCTGACCTATTTGGTGAGCTGGCCCGCATGCAGTGCTGCATGGCGCAGGAGTGCTCTGCCATGCAGGGGCGCTCCCACATAGGGGTGCCGCATGTGCAAGCAGTGCGCCCCATAAGGAGAGCTACCCCATGTGAAAAAAAGTGCATCCTGCCCAGGAGTGGCGCCACTGACAAAACAAGATGATGCAATAACAACAAAAAAAGAGACGCAGTTCCCAGTGCCACTAGATAATGCAAGCGGAAGCAGAACACATAGCAAATGGACACAGAGAGCAGACAACAGGGGGATGGGGAAAGAAAGAAATAAAATAAATCTTTAAAAAAAAAAAAGAAAGAAAAGGAAAAAGCCCCAATTGATTGACCTACCACCACCACCATAGTTGACTGGATCAGAAATAATCACCAGGAAGTCAACCTATTGGTTCAGCTAAGCTAATGAGAATCTCTTTACCAACTCTGTTTTAAGAGAGCATGTCGAAATCCAGTATCTTGAGAGATATTTTTTGAAGTTTGCTTTTAAAATTACTTGACTAACAATAATTCATTTTATTCACATCTGGTTATGATTTGTCATAATTATCAAGCATACTTGGGAATTATTGTGAGGTAAGAAAAAAATCTAACCAATAATTGTTTTCAAATGGAAGGAAGTATTTTTAAATTAGAGAAAGTTGGCCAAAAAGTTATGTTTCGTAGAAATTTAAGATTAAATATTTATTAGTTCCCAATTTACAGTTTTCCTTTTAATCTCACTGCATGCAAGTCATTTAGGGGCCTGCAAAAGAGTTTAATTAAATGTCCATCTAATTTTAAATCACATCAATTTCTTTAGTTCCTGATAACTTTAGTTTATAATAACTCTGTATGTTGGTTCCAGACTCGCTTTAAGTCTGGTCATTCCTTCTGTCCTTGGGTTCCACAAGAAATCTCTCTAAACTTCCAATATATACATGTCTTTGGTTGTTGTTCTTTACCTCAGGTAGCTTGAGTGAGTTTCTCTTCCTCACAGTCACAAACAGTTCCTAAATTGGAAATCCAGCTTCTTGACATTTAAATAAATTCCTTTCATTCCAGTTTACTAGACAATGGCCAAATCTTGCTCACTGACCAGATTTCCCTAAGAAAGCAAACCTGGGAAAACCGTTATAAATATTGTTTAGGTATTGTTAGAGCCAGGAGAGCTTCCCCACTCTGCTTCTGGAAGATGCTGGAAGAAGGCCATGCTGAGCCCAGAGCCTGGCATTTTTTTTTCTTTATTTATTTTTTAATGTTACATTAAAAAAATATGAGGTCCCCATATACCCCACACCCCCTTCACCCCACTCCTCCCCTCATAACAACAACCTCCTCCATCGTCATGAGACATTCATTGCACTTGGTGAATACACCTCTGAGCACCGCTGCACCTCTGCTTGGATAGGAGCCTGGCATTTTTTATGAGCCCATCCCTTAGGTTCCCTCTTCCTTCCTCGCTGTCTGGCTTGGCTATTTAAAGATAGTTCATTAGCACATTTTAAATTATGCTAAAACTGTAAAATTAGGATGGCTTTTTAACATGTCCATTTTTCAAGAACAACTGCAAGGTGCAAAAGTCCCCTTTGGAAGCCGCAAGGAGAGGAATAACTACAGATGAAGGCTTTGAAACCTCTAAAATGCTGCCGGCTTACATTGTCTTTTTGGCCCCACCCAGACATCCTAGCTCCTTTATGTTTGTGCTTTCTGCTACTAGAGCAGTTACATTCAAACACCACTGTGTTTTCTTTCTAAAAAGCTAAAGACGTGGAGAGTTCTTACCTTGAAACTGTCTGCATTTGCAACCACGTGCAGGCAGAAAGGACAAAGCAAGATTTTCAAGCTAGTTTATAAAGGGATTCATTACTTGAAAGGAAAATAACACAATTGGGTTTTTTTGAAATATGAAAGATGTTTAAGAGAATAAAAGATACCTGTATATCAAGAACACAGCAAACACCAACACTTTCTCTGTTTTCTCCATAATGGCAAAGTTCAGCATTTAATAGTTGTGTGTCCTTGGATAAGTTACTTTGAGCTTCAGTTCTCTTATCATAGAATGAGAATAATTCAGTTGCTTCTCACTGTAACTGTGATGAGGATAAAATAAAACCATGCAGATAAAGTCCTTAGACCACTCAATGAAGGGTGGCTTCTGTTCCATGATGATGACGGTGTTAAGGAAAGGAGTTAAATTTATGTGTAACATTCTCAGGAGTTTAATCTGTGAAATTCCACACTAAATGGTCACAACAACGGTGAGGCAGGTGAGACACTCACCTTGGGCACAAAATTTAAGGGTGGACCAAAAATTTCAGTAATGAAGATAAATCATATTTTAAAAAAACAATTTTTAAAAAAAGATCAGCAAACTATGGCCCATGGACTGGCAGAATATAAACAAGTTTTTTTGGAACTTCTGAGGAACAAAGAATACGATAAAGAGAAAGAAAGTACTGGGGCTTCAGTTAGAAGGATTTCCCGCCCTCGGCCTTTTATTTATTTATTTATTTATTTATTTTAAAGATTTTATTTATTTATTTATTTATTTCTCTCCCCTTGCCCCCACCCCACCCCGGTTGTCTGTTCTCTGTGTCTATTTGCTGCGTGTTCTTTGTCTGCTTCTGTTGTTGTCAGCGGCACGGGAATCTGTGTTTCTTCTTGCGTCATCTTGTTGTGTCAGCTCTCCGTGTGTGCGGCGCCATTCCTAGGCAGGCTGAACTTTCCTTCACACTGGGCGGCTCTCCTTACGCATGGGGCTCCCCTATGTGGGGGACACCCCTGCGTGGCAGGGCACTCCTTGTGCGCATCAGCACTGCGCATGGGCCAGCTCCACACGGGTCAAGGAGGACCGGGGTTTGAACCGGGGACCTCCCATGTGGTAGACGGATGACCTAACCACTGGGTTAAGTCCGCTGCCCCCTGGGCCTTTTAAATAGCAGTCAATTTCCCGATCCTGGCATTCCTGGACTGCTGAGAATGCCTGCGGTCAACTATAATCTTTCTAGTGTAAAGTCTGTCTAAGCAAGAAAAAAACACCTGCCCAAAGAGGGGTTTCTCATTGTGAAGGAAAGGAGCACGAGCCACCAGAAAATGTTTCTAGAGGTCAGCATGAATTTGTTTACCCCATTTGACCGAGCATCCAAGGTCCACAAAATACCTGCTTTAATCCACCTATTTGAAGAGTAAATGAGATAAATGTCTGAAAAAACACTGAGTATCTGATTAATATGAGCCATTTTTTAGTAATAGGAGAATTTTTTTAGTGTTATTTGGAGAGTGGAATCTGCAGTTGCACTGCAGAGATGTAGGTGATGGGCCCATTAATCAGCCTGTTCAGGACGGGGGGCGAAGTTTGATAAAGGTAGGCTGGGGCACAGACCCCAAAAGCAGGGGAGCGGGTACTGGTCTTCCTCCCAAGCATTAGCTATATACATCCTACCATCTGCAAGAGTGACGCAAATTACTGAATGTTCTAATACTGGGCAATTCTTAACAGACAGTACAAAGCTTCATAACCTTTGTTGCCAAAAATTCATCCATTTCTTGAAACAGGTTTTGGATCAGCTCTGAGAAAGAGTCCTTTTCTAAACAAATGCCTTACACAATTAAGTGAAAGGGAACTCGTTTGCTTGTAGCAGAATAATGAAAGAAAATAAGTTATTTTAAATAATAAAAATAAAATATGTACCATACTGGCAACAGCTTTAAAATGATTTCTCCTGGCTTTGATTAATGAGGTACATTATCAACAGAACAAAGAGCTCACTGGTTTAGGACCTTTTTTACTTTAACCTTTTAATGAAAAGCTTACATTTCTTCAGCTTGCAAACGTAATAGAAGCGTGTTGCAAAATAAAGTTCAAACATTCCAGAAAGATTGGAAATCTACCCTCAGAGATAGCCAACCACTTTTAGCAGTCTGGAGTGTTTTCCCCTGGATTTTAAAAATGTGTATTTTAACAAAAATTGGGGCCAACTATATATACTGTTGTGGCTATGCTTTTTGTCTTCTGGTTTGCCGCTTCTTCCTTCTAGCTTTAGCCCCTGCCCTTCTAGTTGTCACATCACTCTTCTTCCTTGACCATTTGTGATTGGACCAAGAGAGAGACACATGACTATGACCAGGCCAATCAGAATCCATTTCTGGGGTTTTTCAACTAGAGCTCTGTTCTTCTCTAGTCAAGGACCTATGAGAATGTAAGAACAGAGTTGGTGACATCCATGGTTCCAAACTCATGGAAAAGCAGCCAACCGTGAGAAACAGAGGTAGGGGACAGTGAGAAAATCTTGGCTTTGACAACTTCCAGGCCTCTTTTCCATTGCCACAGACCCTGAAGTTCCTGTTATTCCCAAAGCTCCTTTGTGCAGCTCTTTCTTCAATTCTCTGAGCTACGTCAGCATCCTTTCAGTTCTTATGCCAGTGCTTGACTGTAAATTCCACTTCTCACTGAACCTATTTCTCATGGCTGTCTGCCACTTGCAACCAAGAGAGTCTTGATACGCATATGCCTCTGCATTTTTTTCAGTTAAAATTGTGTATATCATGGACAATTTCCATGTCAGTGCATATCTCCCTTGTCCTTTTCAATGGCTGAATAATAGTCCATTGTATAGAAGAATGTTTCAAACCTTTTTCTAGAGCCAGGAACACAAGAAGTTTTTAGAAGTGATAAACACAGAAATTATATTCGCCTCAAGGGCTGACACCACATCCAAACCGATGATGATTGTTATGCAAATGAGAGACCAGTACTGATGAAGTTTAAGGGCATTAAGTCCCCAACCATCCATGCTGTATTCATCATACTTCTTAGTGGAGAGTAATTTGCAGCCTTTATTATCACCTCTACTAGGGGGCTAAAGACTGTGTCTTATGCATCCAGTTTCCCCACCAGACCTGGCATAGTAACCTTGAACTTATCCACTCATTCATCTGGTCTGTTTGTTAGATGAACATTGAATGAATTTGAGAGGAGGGTATGTTTGCACTAGATCTTGAGGCCTGAAACCTTTAGTTCATTTAGTTGCTAGGATCCATTTAGAAGATCTATTTTCCCAAAGTTTACAGTATGCTGTTTCCAAAATATAGAGCAACGGTAATAAAGGGTTAAATTTGGGACTTTGTGGTCACACAGTAATAGCTGGAAGTTAAGTTCCAGGCTTTCCATTTATAAGCTGCGTGGTCTTAGGCAATTTACTTAACCCCTCTGAGGCTGTTTTCCTCATAAAAAAGGGAAAGAGATTAATAGTACTGGCTTTGTAGATATTTTGAGAGAATAAGAAATCACATGGAAAGTTCCTATGACTGTGCTAGGCTCATAGTAAATGCTCAATAAATAGAGCCTAACAGCAGCATCTTCTTCATGGTACACAATAAATTCTGTTGTCAGGGCTTGATGCCATTCCCACTTTCCAAGTTTCTCAATGGCCCGTGTGACTTTCAAAAACTGTTCTTTCTAAAGTTTCAGGAACACACATAAAAAGCTGGGTGCTAGCCAAGAAACATTTGGAAGCAAAGGAATCCTAAAAATAAGAAAGGGATGCAGGACTTTTTAATGTTGAGTTTCTCTTTTAGAGAAGAATAAGATGGTGGGTAAAGTTCAAAATTCATTCTTTCTGTGACCTTGTTCCAAGTTTACCTGAGCCTGAGCACAATGCATGTCAGATGTGATTTAGAGGGACATATGCCCTTCTCAGGACACATTGCTCAGACACTGTGCATCTTCGACATTCCCAGCAGGTGTTTCAGAGCTGAAGAAGGAAATAGGGTCCCACATTGGACTACAACATCCAGAACCCTCTGGACCTCCCTGGATTATGATGTACAAAGTACAAACAGGTACAAAAATGCCAATTTCTTAGAGCTTTAAGCAAATAATTTGTGAAACAGAATTTAAGAGCCTTTTCCCCTAATGGTCTTGAAGCCACAGGAATTCAGAGTAATTATACAGAGAAAATTCCCAAGAACAAATAATACCACCTGGGTTGGGATCTAATTTAATACCTTCCAAGAAATGGGTTCCTTCTTGGCATTTCCATTGCTTGCACTGTTATACCTAGTTAACTTCTATACCTCCGTCAGCCTCCATTCAGAAGGCATTTTCTCCAGATGCCCTTCCTGAGCCCCTCTGTTAGGTAGGTGCCCACGCTATCGAATCTCATTGCCCACTGCACTTCTCCTTCACCTCTTATCAAGTTGATGATGAAAGAATTATTTGATTCATTGACTCAGTGCTCTTGTGCCCATTAACCTGTCCACTCCGGCTCCACTAGAACTGGGACTACTATTATTACACTGACCCCAGTGTCAGGTCCATTGTAGAGACATCATAAATACCTGTTGACAGTTTAAGAAAAGATTGTTTTTTTGTCATGGAGTTCTACTCTAAGCTTTGGAAACTCAAAGAGTATCTAATTTGTTAAGGCCAGAAGAATGCCTTTATCCAATGTAACAACAACAACAAAAAAACATAGCTGTGGGATGTCGTGTCTTCCAGCATCTGTGAAATTAATTGGTGATCAGTTTCAGGAACGAAGGTGATAATTATTACAATTAGTAACTGGACGTGTAACTGGCAAGGAAGTGAAAGAAACTAAGGAAAGAGGAGATTGAAACCCCTACCTTTTTTCCTCTGCACAGTCATGCCTGAAAGTGAGGGTCCTGGACAAAAGCCAGAACCAGAGGGTTCTGTTGACCCTGATCATCTTCTCAAAGTACTTTACTCATGAAAAGAGATGGGTGCAAGTCCTTATTTCTCCTTCCACATGGCAAGCATTCAAATCTGAGAGGGCAATGACCCCATTTAGCCTCTTCTAGGCTAAATCTTCTAGTCTCCTCAGCCCTTTCTTCCGTGAAATGCTCTGCGACTTCTAGCGGGTCAGTGTCACAATAGAACTCCCCAAATTGAATCAATTTATGCAGAAGACGATAATTCTAACTCAAAAAGCTACTGTGGGGTGAACTAAAATAATTTAGGAAAAGTACATAGTTGCAAGCAAGCACATAACAGGCAAGCCTTGGCAATGTCTATGCCCTAAAATCCTATTTATGCAAGCTAAGATTTTCAACCCTTTTAGGAACTCCATCATACAAGTGACTAAAGTTCAGCTAACTCTATCTTCAAAGTAAATTTTATTGTTTTTGTTTTCTAGTTATAAAAGCAGTATACGAGTAATATAAGAAATTTGCAAAGTCTTGAAAAGCATTAAGAAAAAAAGAGAAATTTTCTATACTCCTACTATCCAGACATAAATCACCATTACCATTTAGTATATCTCCTTCCATTTTTAATTCACAGCTCAGTGAACCTCCAATAACATCCATTTACTTCTACTCCTTCGTAACAATGGCATATGACCATCCCTAGCCGCAAGGGAGGCTGTGAAATGTAGTCTCTTTTATCTGGGTATTTTGCTGCCCTGAGTAAAACTTGGGTTTTATTAATAAGGAATATAGGAGAATGGATATTGGGTGGGCAACCAGCCATGTTTGTTCCACCCTTGTTTTGGACATTTAGCTTGTTTCCAATTTTTCTCTATTATAAATGTTGTGGTGAAAGTCTTATAGGAAGTCTTTGCATCTATCCATGATTATATCTTTAGGATATGTTCCCAAAAATGAAATGAAGCTGCAGGGCTCGAGGATATGTACATTTTTAAACTATTCCAATATATTATGTAATTGACTTTTTAAAAAATACAGAAAAAAAACACAAAAAAACTGAGACATGTTCATGTGTAATTTCAAAAGACAATGCATATTAATATAACTCATGTTAATTAGTATTAGTGTAATATATTAATTTAAAAATACAAAGAAAAGTTTGAATTGCATTGAATCCCAGTTCTTATTAAATGAAAAGTATGTTTAAAAAAAATACAGGATACTAAATTCATTGTTCTTTTTTTAAAAAAAAATTTTTTTTAAGATTTATTTATATATTTATTCCCCGCCCCCCTTGTTGCCTGCTCTCTGTGTCCATTCACTGTGCATTCTTCTGTGTCTGCTTGTCTTCTCTTTAGGTGGCACCAGGAACCAATCTCAGGACCTTCTGGAGTGGGAGAGAGGTGCCCAATCTCTTGAGCCGCCTCAGCTCCCTGTCTGCTGCATCTCTTATTGTCTCTCCTCTGTATCTCTTTTTGTTACATCATCTTGCTGCACCAGCTCTCCACTTGAGCCAGTTTGCCGTGTGGGCCAGCACTCCTGTGTGAGCCAGCACTCTGCTCAGCCTAGCTCACTGTGCAGGCCAGCACTCTGCATGGGCCAGCTCACAACTGGGGGCCAGTTTTCCATGTGGGCCTGCTTGCCTTCACCAGGAGGCCCTGGAAATTGAACCCTGGATCTCCCATATGGTAGATAAGAGCCCAATTACTTGAGCCACATCTGCTTTCCAAAATTCATTGTTCTTAAATTTCATCCATTAGGTTTTAATAGCATAGTGATCCAGCACTTCAATATAAATTACGTTCATCTTCCCAGGTTTCCCCTACTTAACTTATTAATAAAAAGGCTTGGAACAGAATTTTGTGACATTCCATGATGGAACGTCTTCCAGTTTAATGCTAAGCCATCAAACTTTCCTTGGGTACAGTTGTTTAAAGAGCCATGGCTTCATCCCTTACTCATCAACAAATACTTTCTGAGTGTTTACCATAGACTAAGCAGTGAGCTAGACTACACATATACAGAGTGGGGGAAAACCCATTCCTGCCTTCAAGGGGAAGTAGCTTAAAATCAGTCCCGTCCAACTCACTTCAAAGATACTTTGTCAAATGCTTTCTCCACCACGAGGATACATTTTGTCTACAATATTTCTTACCCATTTCAACTAAGAAATCAGACCTAAAAGGGAAATAAGGTCAGGTCGGCTTCATTTGACCATATCATCATACATAGAAATTTAATAGTGTATACCTTATCTTGCCATTCAGATTGTAAGCAACCATATGTGGCATTTATTTTGTACTCTCCTCCAAGCTAAGCACAATGATCAATGAGTATTTGTTGAATGAATGAATGAATGTGTGAATAAATTAGTATTTATGTATTCTGAGACCAAAATGGGCTTACTGCTCCATTTTAAAATATAAGCCTTTAATTGTCTTCACTTTGTATATTTGAGTTGTAAGCAAGCATGTGTGCGTATAAATATAATCATGTTTTGCCACCTCAAAATAAATGGTAGTGGGTTTATAAGATTCTGGAGGGTTATTCCACTGTAGTTATTTTTATAGCCCACTTTGTTAATTCTTAAAGCCATTAAAAATAAAGTAGACTTAATTATGGATGGAACCCACAGATCCATCTTATTCTTAACATAAGAAATGGAAAAGAGTCAAATGTTTTGTCTATTTTACCATAACCTAAAACCTTTCTTCTTTGGGCAAGCAAACACACCATAAGGAGTAATTCTTTAATTGCTTCTAATTGGAATAAGTGCCCAAAGATCCCTAGGTCTCTGGGAACATGACTAACACTTGCCTCACCTTGCAATGACTGCAGATGAAGCGTGGGTAAGGATGTGAAAATGGGGAGTATCGCCTCAACACCACCTCCTCCTCTAACCTCAAAACTAACATCAGGCACCCACAAATATGGGTGGGTCCAGAGACTCTTCCAACAGCAAAATGTGTGAGAATATTTGGGAAACGCAGATATTGAGTCATTCTTGAAACAGATTTGGGGGCAAAGTAGCTCAGTGATTAAGAGATTATGGGAAGCGGACTTGGCTCAATGGATAGAGGGTCTGCTTACCACATGGTAGGTCCAGGGTTGAAAACCAGGGCCTCCTGACCCATGTGGTGAGCTGGCCCATGCGCAGTTCTGATGTGCACAAGGAGTGCTGTGCCATACAGGATATCCCCCACGTAGGGGAGCCCTATACGCAAGGAGTGCACCCTCTAAGGAGAGCCGCCCCGTGCAAAAGTCCAGCCCACCCAGCAGTGGTGCCGCAAACACAGGGAGCTGACACAGCAAGATGACACAACTAAAAGAGACACAGATTCCCAGTGCCACTGACAAGAATACAAATGGACACAGAAGAACACACAGCGAATGGACAGAGAGAGCAAACAACTTGTTGGGGGGGGGGGGGAGGGAGAAAAATAAATTTTAAAAAGATAGTGGCTTTGGAGACCAAGAGACCTAAATTCCACCCAGGGTCCACCTCTCACTCAGCCCCATGAACCCGGGCACCTTACTTAACCACTCTGTAAGATGGGAATAATAACTCCTTTTATGGTTGTTATTGGAATTCCGTGGGCTAATATGTAATAAGCTCTTAACACAAGGCCTGTCTCAAAGTCAATACTCAGAGTATCAGCTACACAAATATCCAACACCACAGACTGATTTAATTGTTGATAGCAAGACTCCTATATATGCTAAAAAACTGTCCCCCCCCATCAGTCTAATGTGTAGACACGGTGGAGAACCTCAAGTTCAGGTTTGATCCAAACATCAACCAAAGCAGAGAGATGGACACCTGCTATTTTTTTTCCTCCCTTTCCCCTTCCCCCTCCCTTCCCCCTCCCTCTCTCTCTCCCTTGCCCCCACCCCCACCCTGCTGTTTTTGCTGTCTGTGCGCATTCATTGTGTGATCTTCTGTATCTATTTCTCTTTTTGTCTTTTCTTCTCGTCTTTCTCCTCTAGGATTCACCGGGATTCTAACGTGGGAACCTCTGATGTGGAGAGAGTTTCCCTGTCAATTACACCACCTCAGTTCCTGGTTTCTGCTGCAGTTCACCTTGACTGTCTCCTCCATCTCTATTTTGCTGCATCATCATTTTGCTGCATGACTCACTTGTGCAAGCACTGGCTCACCGTGCAGGCACTTGGCTTGCTGTGCGGGCACTCAGCTGGCCATGCGGGCACTGGCTTGCTGCGCAGGCATGCTTTCTCTTCTTCTTTTTCACTGGAGGCCCGAGGGACCGAACCTGGGTCCTTCCATATGGTAGGCGGAGGCCCTGTCATTTCAGCCACAACCACTTCCCAACCTGCTATTTTTGACTGAGCTCTAATGACAAGTCAGTTACATGTTTCAGAAGGAGGAAGACTGGATTTTACCTAAGGAACTTCCATCAGGTTTTGCATGAGGGGTTTGGGGGACTTTAACATGGATGGAGGTCAGGAAGGAGAAGAAACATGTTACACTAGTCTTGGGCAAAGACTGAGATTGGTGAGGACAGCCTGGATTCTATTTCCCATGCCCACTGTCCCTTGAAGTCAAGTCTGAGTCCTGTGTAGCAGGAAACTCTAGGCAGGAAGTGATGGAGCCTCTTCCATTGGGTAAAGGTCTAGTGAGATAAGAGGGAAGAAGCAGAGCGGCTTCGGGATCTGGGCGACAAGGGCATCTCTAACAATAATAATAGTAACAGCAGCCATCCTTAATGTGCATGCTTGTGCCAAGCACTTTACATGCATCAATCATGGTAATAACTGATATTCACTGGGTGCTTACTACCCATCAGGCACTTTTCTAAGGGCTATTCTAATCTTGACAGCAACCCTCTAAAACTCTACCTTTCTAGCCACATCATATGAGAAACAGGAAGCTCAGAGAGGTGAAGTGACTTGCCCAAGCTCACACAGCTAGTAAGCTCAAGCTCTAATTGGGTCATCTGCCTTCCAAGCTCAGGCTTTTGGCCGACTGCTAGACGACCATACCTCCCACAAGCTGACACGTTCGAGACAGCTCCAGAACACCCATCTCCACTTTTGCCACTTCAAAAGGTGCTGCCCACACAGTACCAGAATATAAATTTAGATCAACTTCCCCAGAGTGGACTGTGGTTGGCGGTTCCAATTTTAATCATCAACAGCAGTTCCCAAGTAGTTCTGGCCATTCAATACACTGAGAAAAGGCAGCTGGCAGCCTGTCAAAGCGAACGCTGCAAAGCATAAAGGTAGGAAGGAGCAGGGAGCAGTTGTAGTCTCCGGTGGTAATGAAGGTTAAAGAACACATTTCTTCCATCAGACCAGCTTCTAAAGCAAAAAATGACAGGTGAGTCTCAACTTCTGGGCATTGGGAAATTTTCCCAGGTTATCAACAATAACAGATATATTTAATGCATTTTTCAGTATTTACATGATCCTTCCTTGCTTCAATCCATTGGTTTGAGGAGGCACATTACTTAAAAGTAACCCTATTCACAGCACTTCACCCCAAAGGGCTGAAGTGTGCCCCATTATAAGTAAACAGAGAGGAAAATAAAATTTCTGGCTCCTCTCTACCTTCAAGATTTTCCTTTAGCTTTAGGTAAGTAATTGTACCACAGGGAGTTCATTGAAGGAAGTAGAAAACAGGATAGCTGACCCTCTTGTGTGGATGTCCACGTGGGAGAAGCCAAAAGTTAGAAAATAAGCCTTTATTCTATTACTGGGTTTTGCTATGGTCACAGGCTGTTCCTGTAGCAGAAAATGTCCTTTGCAACATTTACAGTAGAAGTTGACATTCACGACTGCTAGTAGTACATTTAGCTTTCCATGTGTTTGATTTATTCCATCCTCCTAGCAACCCTTCGAGGAATAGAATGCTGATGTTTGCCCTATATGACAAATAAGGAAACTGAGGCACATGGCATGGACTAGAATTCTGAACTCTGACCTCTTCAAAAAATTCATAGCCAACCATGCTTGCTTGCATGGAGATTGTCGCAGGACTCCGTCTTGAACACTTTTTGGAAGTAGGTAAGATACGAACCTTATATAAATGAAAGTTCATATGAAAGTTATGGAGCCTGAGATGAGGAAAATTAAACACAGAGGACTCTGGAGCTGAATTTGAAGAACTCCACAATAATAATTGAACCAGCCACCACTCATTGAACACTGGGTGTGTGGTAGTTTCTGGACCAAGGGCTTTACTTACTTACATTCCTCACTTAGCACTCGTCACAATTCTGGTAGGTAGGTCATAGTATGCCCCATTTGCAAGACAAGGGACCGTATCCCAGTGTTTAAGTAACTCTCCTCAAATCCAGGCATTTCTCAAATCAAAGCCATTAGTGCTCACCAAATCCCCATGTTGTTTTCAGTAATTAATGGACTGGAGTAGGAAAAGGCATTTCTTTTAAGAATTTAGTGGTCTGAACCCTCAAAATACATTATCTTAAGATTTTGCATGCCAAAAAGAAAAATCAGACAAGCATTTTTAAGGGGCATTTAAATTATTTCTATGTTTGCCATTGCTATCTACAGCACAGTGTAGTGATAGAGCAAGCTGGCTGGCTTTGAAGCATGAAGCCACTTAAACCTTGTTTTCTCATCAGTGAATTGGGGATAATATTATCCCACCTCTCAGTGTTGTGAGAATTCACTCACGTGACATAAAAAGCACTTAGCACTGAGCTCTTGTTACATTGTAGGTATTTAATGAAAGGCAACTGCCAGCACACAATACTTATCTCATGATGTTGCTAATAATAAATGGGAAGGATGCAGTGGTAATAAGCAAAAGGGTCTGAGTTTAGACTGTAGTTTCTATTCACTTCTGCAGTAACAACCACTTCCCATTGTTGGGTGTTTTGTTGGTTTCTCTCCTAGAAGCTTAGTTTTGTGACTTTGGTGGGAGCTTTATGGGGTCATTATACAGTGATGGTTGATTCCACCTGACAAGTAGAAAGTAGTATCAGCAGCAACAGTGGGATAGAAAGATGTGATTTATTAGCTCTTTTCTTGTGGCAAAGCTAGCTCAGGGGGCGCAGATGCACCAGATGAGGACCAGGCAGGAGCTGCCAGTTTATCTTCATTTAAGAAACTGATGATGTTGGAGCATCCACCAAACTGCATACAGTATGCGTGGGGCTGGCCTTTCTCATTTAAGGGGAGGAACTGCAGTAATGATCAGTAATGGGAAGTCCCAGAAGTGGCCCAAGTTTCCAAGTCCCCCCCACAAGGTGCAAAAAGACATGCCCCTGCTCCTGCTGGCTGACTCCCTGCTGGTGCTCAATACCTTTGGAAATGCCCTGAGGATGACTTTCCGATACCTTTTCAAAAAGCCTACCAGAAAAGCCCTGCATACCAAATCTCTGATACATTTATATCTCTTCAATGTTGTCTTAGCTTGCAACAGGCCTGACGATGTAAAGTACCAGAAATGGGCTGGCTTTTATACTAGAAAATTTATTAGGGGTAAAAGTTTACAGTTCCACATCTGCAAAAATGTCCTGATCAAGACACCATCAAAGTTGTTTTCTCACCAAAGTCAGCTGCTGGTGATCCTGGAGCCCTGCCATGTGGTGAGGCAAGATGGCAGCCAATCTCTGCCAAGGTCCCTTATTTCCCCTCAAGGCTCACCATCTCCAGGAACTCAGCTACGGATGATCACGTATATGGCTCATCTTTTGAGTCTTGAACTGCTCCTGGACCCAGCCTCTTGGGGGCTTCACCTCAGCTTAGGCCGATAGCAGTCCTTAAGTCCTCTCTTTAATATGGTCAGGTCAAAATAGGAGAGCTTCCTTTTCTGTGTATCTTATTTCTCTGTGTGTCTCCATTTATGTAAGACTTCAGTAAGAAGGTAGAGACCCAAGCTGAGTCATGTCTCATCAATGTAGTACAATCAAAAGCAGTTTAATCAAGCAATCTAATCAAGGTCCATTAACCACATTTAATGCAATCAAAGGGCCTCACATACATAGGAATGGATTAGTTAAAAAACAGTCTTTTTGGGGGGGTTGGGGGATTCATCAAATTCAAACTGCCACAAATGTAACTTGTCTGGAGCCATACAGCTTGTGCAGATTTGAGAGATCCTATTTTGACCCCTATTATCTCCATGACCTCAGACAAGACCTTGCCCTCTCAGAGCTTCAATTTCTTCATCAGTAAATTGAGGACAATAACAATACTCAGAATTAGTTTAGAAATAATACATCTTTGAACATAATGCTGTGATAAACTACTACCGATAAACTAATTGACATAATACTATGGCTTAGAGGTAAAAGACATTTTAGGCCTGGATAAGCTACAAAATTTTTGTCAGTATATATTTCTCCACTTTGTAAATTTTTGCCAATTTGTACACTCTGATTTTAATTTAGAGTGGTGGAATCAAAGAGCATTCCATGAAATGAAAATTCCATGAGATGCTTCTGGAAGATGGACTGGACACCATTAAGTCTCTCTGAGATTCTCAACATGCATTTGTAAATTAAAGACTCTGAACAAATGAAGTACTACAGTAGAGAAACTTATCCCAGTTATTGTTACTTGGAACCCTTTGGCCCTTTAACACCTGTTTGAAGTTCATGAAGGTAGTGGTCCAGGGAACATATTTTGTGACAAGGATTCTAAAACTTTCATTTTTGTCAGAATCACCTGGAGAGTTTGATAATACAGATTTCTGGGCCCCACCCCAGAGTATCTGATCTAGTTGGCCTGAAGTAGAGGAGGCGGAGAGGCAAAACTTTGCTTTTCTAACAAGTTTCTAGGTGATAGTAATGTTGATGGTCCTAGAACCACACTTTGAGCACCACTATTTTTAAATATATAGGATTAGACTATTTCTACTGGTCATTTTTTTACTGACATCCAGAACTTTTTGGTAATAACTCTGGGCTATCAAAATTGCAGCAGTCATAGAATGTTAGACCTGAAAAGGAACTTGCACTCATTTATCAGTTCACTTATTTAACTGGTATTCATTGAGTACCAACTATTTGTGAGGTACTGGGCTAGGCAGCTGGGTAAGTGCAGAAATGTTGGCATGATATCTATCCTCTCAGAGCTCACAATATAGTGGAAAATAAATCAAATGCAAATAAATATGATTACAAAATATGATAAGGAAAACTATGGGGGGAAAAATAAGAAAAACTATGGGGAAGCCGATATGGATCAGGTGACTGGGCTCCAGCCTACCACATGGGAGGTCACTGGTTCAGATTCTGGTGCCTCCTAAAGAAGACAGAGAGCTGGTGCAACAGGCATGCATGCCAAGCTGATGCAACAAGATGATGCAACAAGATGACACAACAAGTGATGTGGGGAAGAAAAACAAAATGAGAGACAAACGGAGCAGGGAGCAGAGGTGGCCAAGTGATTAGGGCACCTCCTTCCCTCATTGGAATTCTGAGATTTGGCTCCTAAAAGAAATTAGGAAGATGAACAGATACAACAAGTGAAAAACAAGGGGATGGGGAGAAATAAATAAATCTTAAAAAAAAAAATTAAGAAGGAAAAGGATGAATTAGTCTGGGAATCTAATTTAGATTGGTCTGAGAGATTAATTATGGCTACAATATAGTTCCTCCCACCAAGAGGTGGAGTCTATTCTACACATTGAATATGGGTTGCCCTTGACTGGCCTTGACTAATAGGATATGTCATGGGAAGTGGACTTGGCTCGGTGGATAGAAGTGTCTGTCTACCACATGGGAGGTCCAGGGTTCAAACCCAGGGCCTCCTGACCTGTGTGGAGCCGGCCCATGCGCAGTGCTGATGTGCGCAAGGAGTGCCCTGCCACGCAGGGGTATTCCCCACATGGGGGAGCCCCGCACGCAAGGAGTGCACCCAGTAAGGAGAGCCGCCCAGCACAAAAGAAAGTGCAGCCTGCCCAGGAGTGGCGGCCACACACACGGAGAGCTGATGCAGCAAGATGACACAACAAAAAGAGACAGATTCCCAGTGCCGCTGACAAGAATAGAAGAGGACACAGAAGAACACACAGCAAATGGACACAGAGAACAGACAACTGGGGTGGGGCGGGGAGAAGGGGAGAGAAATAAATAAAAAATAAATCTTTTTTAAAAAAAAGGACATGGCAGAGGTGATGCTGTTCAAGATCCAGAGCCTGGATACGATGGGTTGATTCAACAACAGGAATATTGGCTCAGGTTTCAGAGGCTAGAAGGCTTGCTTCCTCCTGGGGTTGATGTCTTCTGGCTAGCTAGAAATCTTTGGAGTTCCTTGCCTTTTCTGTCACATGGTAATACACATGGCAGCATCTTCTCTTTTCTCTTCCTAGTTTCTTCGACTTCCATATTCTGGCTGCTCCCTGTTGCTTCTCTTTCTGACTGACTTTCATTCTGCTCAAAAAGAGCTCCAGTAATCTGGATTAAAACCCACTCTGATTCATTTGGGCCACACCTTAACTGAAGTAACACCTTGAAGAGATCTTTTTTATAATAGGTCCACATGCAGCAGAAGGCAGACCAAGACAAAGTACATGTCCAAACTGGGGTGCACATTTGGATTCACCAGAGTTTCCACCTTCACCTTCTTGGAACCCTGAGACTCCACCATGAAAAAGTCTAGGATAAAAGACCATGTGGAGAGAGAGAGTGTGCGGGGAGAGAAGACCCATCTGTCTCAGCTGAGCCCACCCCACATCAACCCACCAGCTGACTGCAGCCTTGTATGTGAGCCCAGGCAAGACCAGCAGACAAACAATCCAGCCCACCCCCAAAATCATGAGAAATAATCAATACTTGTTTTAAGCCACTAGGTTTTTTTTAGTGCAGCAGTTGAAACAATTGGGGATCATGCAAGAGCTCTGTGCGAAAGGTCATTTAGGCTGAAGGATGAGAAAGGCAAAGTGCAGAACGGGGAGTCTAAGAATGGCAGAGTGCTCAGCCTGCCCCAGCGCTGAAGGGAGGCCCTGTGGGAAGAGCAGAGACAGCAAGGCACAGAGCACCATGAGGTGAGAGGGGGTTAGGGCCAGATGATCAAGGAATCTGTTCGGGTTTACTTGGGTTTTATACCAAGTTCAGTAGACATGATAAAGGGTTTTAAGCAGAAGAGTGATAAGATCAGATTTGCATTTCCAAAATAGGACTGCAGCTACCATTGAGAGGATAGTTTGAAGGAGAACAGCAGATGCTGTGATGAGTCATCCAGATACCCCCTTCCAAGACTCAAGCACTCAATACCCTGGGTTCTGCTAGTAATGGTGACTGACAGCTCTCAGTTGATGATCTGGAAATTGGCCTTGGCCAAAGAGAATTGCATAGCTTAAGGTCGTGAGCAGCTTATATCCAATGAGAAGTCTTTGTGTGTATGTGTGAGTGTGTAGGGCAGATGTTGGTATAAAGACCTGGCTCCTTGCCAGGGCAATTCAGGACAACTCCAGAGCTTCCTGTGGGAACAACTAAGACCTTTGCTGCGACTACATCCCAGTTTCCCTCTCCCCAATCCTGTCCTCCTCACTTCCCTTCTGTGTCCATCCCAGGCATTCCCCAACAAACCTCCTGCTTGTGAATCTCCATCTCAGAACCTACTTTTGGAGAACCCATAGCAGAGTTGGGAATGGCAGTTGGGGGGACTTATATCAGTAGCACATGCAAAATAAGATAGCTTAGACTAGAATATTAACTGTGGGGATGGAGAAAAACACATAAGTTTGAGCTTAGGAGGGAGAGCTTGGAGATGATGTGGTTACTTAAAATATGGGGAAACTAAAAAAGCAAGAGAGGATCATTAACAGTGCTGAGATGGACCATATTGGGGCCCGAGGCAAAAGGGAAAATCAGTAACATTGTTCCCATTTTTATTGAAAATTTTGGTATTTTGTTCATCATGGATTTGTTTGCATTAATTTTAATTTTTAAAAAAATATTGCATTAAAATATTATCTTGGTAGCTGAGTTTTTGGCATTCCCTTAAATTTTGCACCCAAATCTAGTGCCTCACTCACATCACCCTAATCTGGACTCTGAAAATGTTTATTGTTTTAAGACATTAAGTTTTGGGATAGTTTGTTACATAGCAATGATAGCCAATTTGCTAGTTGTGTGTCATTGAGAATTATACTTACTCTCTCAAAGCCTCTTGTAGCAGTTTGATATTATTGATGAATTCCAAAAAGAAATAGTGGATTATGTTTGTAAACTGATCTTTTCCTCTGGGGTATTAAAGTGTATTGGATTCAGAGGTTTTACTTTTACTTGATTAAATAATGTTTAAGACTTTGATTAGGCCACATCAGTAGGACACTGCATCCCCACCCCCTTGATGGGTAGCGACTAACAGAGAAACAGAACTGCAGAGAAGGGAGGTTAGAGTCTTGAGCTGGAGTCCAGAGAAGTAAGCACAGAGGAGCTTGGTCTCGAGGAAAGACAGAAGGCCCAAGGGAAGAGAAAAAAGCTGTTCACCTAATACTCTACAGCTGGCTTTGTGGACATAACAGAGCAGCTGAACCTGGCGAGAAGCAAACCCCAGGAAGGGAGGAACCCAGGAAGCCTGAACCCTTAGAGATGTCAGCAGCCAAATTACCCCAACACATGGCAGTAGACTTTGGTGAGGAAAGTAACTTACACTTTATGGCCTGGTAACTATAAGCTTTTACTCCAGATAAATACCCTTTATAAAAGCCAACAGGGAAGCAGACTTGGCCCAGTGGTTAGGGTATCTGTCTACCACATGGGAGGCCCACAGTTCAAACCCCGGGCCTCCTTGACCTGTGTGGAGCTGGTCCATGTGCAGTGCTGATGCTCGCAAGGAGTGCTGTGCCATGCAGGGGTGTCCCCTGTATAGGGGAGCCCCACGCACAAGGAGTGCACCTCGTAAAGAGAGTCGCCCAGTGAGAAAGAAAGTGCAGCCTGCCCAGGAATGGCACCGCCCACATGGAGAGCTGACACAACAAGATGACACAACAAAAAGAAACACAGATTCCCATGCTGCTGACAACAACAGAAGTGGACAAAGAAGAAGACGCAGCAAATAGACACAGAGAACATACAACCGGGGCGGGGGAGGGGGAGGGGGGAGAGAAATAAATAAATAAATCTAAAAAAAAAAGCCAACAGATTTCTGGTATTTTGCATCAGCACCCCTTTGGCTGACTAATACAACAGTGTACAGAGACACTTGGCTCTAGCTATTTATGTGCTGGCTAGAAAGGAGTTCACCTCAGGGATGGGGTTTTGTGCACACCGTGCCAAGTTTGTTAATCTCTATGTCACCAATACAGGTGTTATAATCATTATCACCTGTAAACAACACAGTAAGTTAAACCACATTCTGGTGCAGATTGCTGGGGAGCAACTCTTCTAGGAAACCACAGGGTGGGGTTGGGTGGGGGCACAGGAGCTTCTCGGCCTTTGTCACAGGCCCCCTCACATTTTAAGTCATAGAGTCAAGAGAGGAACCCAGGAAGACTGAACTCTTCTTGGCAGATGTTGGCAGCCATCTTGCTCCAACACATGGCAATAGACTTTACTTTGGTGGAGGAGGTAACTTGTGCTTTATGGCCTGGTAACTCTAAGCTTCTACCCTAAATAAATACCCTTTATAAAAACCAACCCATTTCTGGTATTTCATGTCAGTACCCTTTTGGCTGACTAATATACCTCTGTTTCCTAATCTGTAAAATAAGAGTAATACCACATTTCACATGTTTATTTTGAGGACTAGATGAATTGTTTCAGGCAAAGCCCTTAGTATAGTGTCTGTCATATAGTGTTTCAACAAACACATCAATAGACTTATGAGTTAGATCCTGATTTGAAGATCACAGAGTAATATTGATCATCTTTTTGGAGTACTGGGAGAACTGTTATTCCTTAAATAAATTTTCTAATTTTCTCTCTCTCTTCCTCTCTACATATCTTTTTTTGTAATCTTTATAGGCATAAGTCTAAAAGTTTAAATATGAGAGGTGTTTTAGTTTTCCTTGGATGCTCAAGCAAATACTATGCAAGGGATTGGTTGAAACAATGGGAATTTATTAGCTCACAGTTTTGAGGCTAAGAGAAAATGCAAATCAAAGCATCATGGAGGTGATGCTTTCCTCCTGAAGACTGGCATTCTGGGGCTGGCTGCTGGCAATCCTTGGTCTTGGGTGCCTTTGTCACATGGCAATGCATATGGTAGCCTCTCCTGGCCTCCCTGCTCTCTTCTGGGCACCACTGAATTTCAGCTTCATGCTTCCTATGCCTTTCTCTCTCTCTCTGAATTTTGTTTCACTCATAAAGGATACAGTAATAGGATTAAGACTCACACTGACTGAGGTGGGCCACCCCTTCACTGAAATAACCTCCTCGAAAGGTCTTCCTTAGAATGGATTCACACCAATAGGAATGAATTAACTTTAAGAACATGTTTTCCCAGGGTACATACAGCTCCAAATCACCACAAGGGGTAATGCCTAATTGCTCGAGAGCAACTGGAAAGGAAACATGCTTGCCATTCTGAAGGGAAGCAAGATACCTGGAATTACTATCTGAGTCACTATTAATATTCATGAGGTGTTAGGGCAAGACGGGCAAGCACTATATTTTTTCATTTCATAGAGGGGGAAAGTGAAGGAGGCATCAAGTCCTAGGGCACAGCTGGAAGACATTTCCCTCCAGTGCCAGCGTTCAGGGGCTGCACAGCCCACAGACACTTTACCAGTGAAAGCATTTCTCTCCATTCTGGCTGGGCCCTTAAATGGGAAAACCACCTTCCCATTCCCATAACAAAAATTATATCTGGTGTGCTCACCCAGACCTAATATGGGTCTTTCCCCCCTTAAGGGGTGGTCCTTTCAAATAGTTCTCTATTGATAATATGAATTGTAGGCTGGAGATGATGCTGACACAGCATCTTGAGTCTTACTGGTATCCCGGCTTCTGCATGAGTAACAGCATGTGCTGAGTAAGAGGTTCAGAGCCGCTTTAATTCCCTCCCTGTGGCTTTTGCCTCAAGTACTGGCTTCCTCTGCTGCTGTGCCTGATATGCCAGCACAGCACAGCTGCCTTCTTGGATTGCAATTTTTTCAGTACCTTATGGTCTCTTTTGCCCTTGAACTCCAGATAGCGACTTTTCACTTTAATACACATTATCTCAAGAAATTCAAGGCCAAAGAAAAACACTCAATTCACAAGGCCTGCTTCTGTAGGACCGGAATCTGGTAGGAAATGGAAGAGATTATTTAAGGGCTGTATTTGTCCCCAAAAGTCCAGACAGTCTGAGCACTGCTGAATGACTCCCTCGCACAGATGGAGGCCTTACAGCACTTGAGTACATCCGGGATGTTTGACATCCAGAAGCCATAGTATGAATTTCTATTCTCTATATTGAATTTAATAAGGCACTTTTTTAAGGAAGGGTCATTTCTTATGTGTGTTATTATGTACATGCTGAGCACATACTAGGTTCTAAACACCCACCATTTGTCTCATGTTCCAAGTTTCAAGAAGTTTAAAATCAGATCCAATTGAAAATGGGTGCCCCTCGAAAGAATCCAAGAAAACAAAACCCTTTATCTTCTGGTTTATAGTAACCCTGGAGAGTAAGAGAAGCTTATATATAATATTATTCACATAAAAGGTAGAAAACAAATACTTATTTCCGCTCCTCAAAGATCAATGTAGCATCATCAGTTCATTCCACATTGTCAAGGGTGCTTATCAAGTGGTCTGCCCAATGAGATCTCTGCCAGCGGGAAAATTTTCTGACCTATAATTCACAGAATCTTATAATTGGGTGGGCTTTTTGAGGTCATCTCATCAAATATGTTCCCAGAGCATGGCTCTGTCCCTGACACACCTGTCAGATGGTGTGCAGATGCGGCCACTACGCCAGCACCAACTCCACCCTCACTGACTCCAGTCGAAATTCATGCTCTTCCCACACCCGGTCTCTCTAACACTTGATACATCAGAAATGCCATCATTATAATCACCATCACCATAACTGCAGCTCACTGAGAACCTACTATGTGCCAGGCACTGCAGTATCTAATAGTATTTAATTGTAATGATAACTCTGGGTAATAGGTCTCATCGTGTCAGTTTTCTAGGCAGGAAGCAGGATAAACTTGCTCTCGAGTAACTTATCTAAAGTCACAGAGCTGGAAAGTGGTAGAGAGATGTCAAGTATCGAGTCTTTCAAACCTGTACTCCCAATTCCTTCTCCATGCTGCTATTCTCGTACAGCAGTTAACACACCATATTGGAGTTACTCTTCACACGTATGTTTGCTCCCTTTTGAGGGTAAACTTCTAGAAGTCAAGATGGTGTCACTTGTCTTGCAGTCTGCAGCCCCTACCACTGCGTGCAGCACTTAGCAGGGACTCAGCATTCACCCCAAAGGGAAGCTACTATTATTTCATCATCCTCACTTCTACTCTCTGGCACCTAAAGTAGGATACTCCCTCTTCTCACCTATCCCTCCCTTCCTTGCCCTGTCCTGTCCTCTAGTCTCTCTGACTCTCTGTTTCTTCTTCCCCACTCCTTTCCCCTTCCCACAACTGGCCTTTACTTGTTTTAGCTTCCAGCATCCATTCCATAAATGCCTTCCTCCCCATTCTCTCTGCTTGTCCATACCTTATAGGTCATTCATAGCTCTCCTCGGCTGTGAAGGTTTCACTGACTGCACCAGCTCATACTGACCTCCTTCTGTAACTGAGAGTTAAGAATTAACAAATGATTACGATTACTGAACCATTATAAAGACTTTTTAAATTCTCTAGTATATTATACATTAGTCAAAGGTTAATACCTGAGATTACTGAAACTGGCTAGACCGACCTCACCCTTTGTTTATGATGATTTCAAACTAGGTTCACCCTTGTGTATACCTGCTATTGTGATGATTATTCCAGTGATCTTACTGCTGTATGTGGTTATTTCAAACTAAGACCTGCTATTGGGATGATTACTCTAGACTCCTCTTACCTTACTTTATGGTTATTTCTATTAATATGGTAACCTCTCCACCTTCCCTTGTTTGAAATCCATAAAAATACCTTGTAACTGACCTCCAGTTTGTACCCCCATCCCCTGATGCCTTCAACCTGAGCCAGCCCCACCCCAATTACTCATCAGCATAAACCTGCTAAACCTGGATACTATAAAACTATCAGAATTACTGCGGTTCAGGGAGACAGGCTTTTTTAGGCCATCTGAGCTCCTTGCTATGCGCTGGCAAATAAAGCTCTCTCTCTTTGAAACCTGGTGTCTCAGGAATTGGTCTTTGAAGTGCATCAGGCAGGAAAAAACCTTTTCTTTTGTTCAGTATGACTTCTAGAATTTCTTGGCCTTCTACCCAGCTTGCCTCTTTGGTAGTTTACACTGCCCTGTTCTCAGTCTTTATATATCAGATTTAAATCCATTCTATTTAAAGCTCCCTTGTCTACACATTGCTTCATCAATATGTGTTTTTTCTCTCAAAGCATATCATTAACTCCTAAGAAAGAACAATTAGGTTATTCAAGTCTCTTTTATCCTATAACACCTAGAACAGGGGTTCTTAACGTTTTTTGTCCCACAGACCCCTTTGCCAGTCAGGTGAAAACCACAGACCCCTTACTAAGTCCACATTATCCTGTGCATTAATTAGTAAATATATCACACCCGTGCCAACATGTCCCCACAAGAATAATGCTTTTCTGAATTTCAATTCAAGCTCATGGACCCCTTGTTAAGAACCCCTGGCCTAGAAGGAAGTTGTGTATTCTCTAGGCATTCACTAAATCTAAATTGCTTATATAGGCAGTAATTACACTACTATTGTCAGTTTCCAGTTGGATAAATTAATCCTCAGTTTCCTCATTTTTAAATTGAGAATAATAATCAAGTTTATCTGATGAGACTGCAGTGGAGATTAAATGAGATAAGGCTCTCTAGCACAAAAAGCAAACTATTGTCATTATTATTTTGCTCTGAAGCCACAGCTGAAAAAAGGAAATGATCTGACCCAGAAGGCACAAAATTGTTGCAGATCCAGTTCTCTGGTGGACAAAGAAGGGTATGCCATGGCCTTTTACATTTTCTTGTTTTGAGATGAGTCAAACAGAATTGTACTTGCTCGAAGAGATAAATAATGGCACCCTCGCTCCATTCTCTTCACTGGCACTCCAAATGGAATGCTCACTGCCTCAAATGTGTTCTAGTCCCATTTGTTTTTGAATTTCAGTTTAAGTAGCAATTTGATGTGACCAAGTATGCTCTATTTACCGAACACACTTAATATAAGGAAGAAGAAATGATAAAAGGCTCAGAATGGAAGGCCCTGTTTTTTTCCTTTAATTTATTTTTAAATTCTCGTGTCCCAACCATGATTCTGAACAGATTGTGCCAAAAGACAACTTAACCATGTTATTGTTTTATTAGAAAATTTCTAATTACCCACCTGCAGATGAGGGTGTAATCTGTTACAGGATGTCAATGTCCGTGGTATTTATCACCCCTCTTCCCCCATTGACATAAGTCAAGGAAATTATCCTGTGAGTGTAGAACTTGCAAGCATTGATAAATCTGGTGACATAAATCATTTTTTGTGGAGAATTTGTTGTAATACTTTGCAAAGGATTCCTTCTGTGACTAGATCAGGAATCTTTCCAAGGCTAAAAAGACTTTCCGCTCCCCAAAACCTCACTGCCCCTTCCAAAGTCAAGAATTTAATCAATACTAATCAAACTTGACATAAGGCAATTTAAAGATGACTCTTAAAAGTTGATACAGACCCAAGCCATGTTTTCTCAGATCCTTGAAATTAGTAGAGCAGCAACCCAAAATCTCACAGCCAAGAAGCCTTGGTGAGTGGCTTATACATCGGTAGCTGGCTATTAACATAACTCTTGGAGAGTGGGCATTTTAGCTCATCTGTTGGTCTGCCAAGGGACTTTTGTGACTCAATTCTTGGTGAGGAATTTCTACGGTAATATCCATCTCACTTTTAAAGTGGCTCCTGATAAATTCCCTTGCTGTGGACCCAAAGGAATAAAAGAAACTAAAGAAAATCAAATTTCTCAGCAACATTAGAAATAAAGCCAAAAAGAATTTAAAAAAATTTTAAAGATGCATATCATATGCCGGGAGTAGTAATATATCATAACTCAATATTTTGGTTTATACAATTCCATTTTGTCTGTTTAACAGTATAAAATGATACATGCTCATTGTATGTATAAATAATATAAATGTGCATCAAGCAGAAAGTAAAAATCTCTCACTTCCCCTGCCATCCCAACCTCTAAACAAAACCTGCTATTAATACTTTAGGGTTTAAGAAAAAAAAGGGGGGAATGGTCTCATGGTTGGGGGTGGGGGGAAAAAAAATAAAATACTTTAAGATTGGTCATCTAGATTCTTCTGTGCATATACTTGCAAATGTCCTTACCTTAATAGGTTATACTATGCATACCATCTGTACTCTGTTTTTTAAAAAATTCAGTAATAAAATTATGGATAGCTTTCCTTTTCTATTCATATTAATCAACTTTCTTAAAGACTACATAGTAGTCACTGAGCCATAATTTAACCGTGTCTTATCAATAACATTGAAGTTGGTTCCAGTTTTTCATCATAACAAACAATGGTATAATGCCTGCATGATTGCAATACAAAGATATTTCATACTTATTAATATTTCTCTGGGTAAAATTCATAAACTGGAATTTCTAGGTCAAAAAGAATACCCATTGGGGAAGCGGACTTGGCTCAATGGATAGAGCGTCCGCCTACCACATGGGAGGTCCAAGGTTCAAACCCAGGACCTCCTTGACCCGTGTGGAGCTGGCCCACACGCAGTGCTGATTGCACAAGGAGTGCCGTGCCACACAGGGGTTTCCCCATATAGGGGAGCCCAACATGCAAGGAGTGCACCCCATAAGGAGAGCCGCCCTGCTTGAAAGAAAGTCCGGCCTGCCCAGGAGTGGCACCACACACATGAAGAGCAGATGCAGCAAGATGACACAACAAAAAGAGACACAGATTCCCAGGCCGCTGACAAGAATAGAAGCAGACACAGAAGAACACACAGCAAATGGACAGAGAGAGCAGACAATTGGGGGGGGGGGCGGAAGGGGAGAGAAATAAAAAAAAAGAATACCCATTGAATTATTGATAAATTCTGCCAAATTGCCTTCAAAAGGGTTGGAACCATTTAAATTTACAGGAACAGTAAATGATCATGCTTATTTCCCCAAGCCTTCACTGATGTTGAATACTGTAAATAGTTTTCGTTTGAACAAATTTCCTATTTTTACATTTGCACTTGAAATCTCTTACAAAGCAGTAAAACAACGGGCAGGATAATTGTTTACAAACTGTAACAAAGGAGTTTAAAGATTGGGTTCTTTGAGTTACTTTAAGGCAATAAAATTTCTTTTTTTAACTTTGTCTTCTCCTAGGCCATATTTGAGAACTAGGCAGGAATTCCTGGTGTCTATTGCCAGGTGAAGCTTCTATCCAGAGTTTCTGGGCTGCCACCAAGATTCCTGGTGGCACCTCTTTTCTTGAGTGAGGAGCATATTGAAATACTATTGCTCGCATACCCTTTCCTGACATGCTAGAGCTGATTCATGCTGGAGTGACAGAGAGGACCAAAGTATTTGGCACAGTCCCATCCATCAGCCTAACACTGACCAACCAAATCCCAGGCATAGTGGCATCTCCCAGGGACTTTCTAGTTTCCTCGGTGACACTTCTGCGAGCTGCATCGCCTACACCCTTCAGCACCTGGACAGCTCCCTTGGCACTGTCTCTAGAGGGAGATCTCGGAAAGCAGCAAGTTGAGCCCTCTGGCGGTAGCTTTAGGTGCTTTTTACTCGATGTTATAAAAGAGCCAAGCATCTTAAGAATATAGAGTAAAGGGGAAGCGGATGTGGCTCAGTCAGTTGGACGCTCATCTACCACATGGGAGGTTTGGGGTTTGGTCCTGGTGTTTCCTAAAGAAGATGAGTAGATGCTGCACGAGCAGGTGCCCAAACAAGCAGATGCCACAAGCCAGCAGACACCACAGCCCATGGAGAGCGGATGTGGCTCAGCCCATTGGGTACATACTTTCCATGTGGGAGGTCCCAGGTTTGATTCCTGGGGCTTCCTGGGGAAGGTGAACAAACAATGAGGAGAGAGACAAGAGAACCTTGAGGGGAGGGGATAAATTTTTTTAAAGTATAATAATAAATCTTAAAATATATGTATATATATAGAGAGAGTAAAGTGTGCAAGTTCTCATCATCATCTTCACTCCCATTCCCATCCTTAGATGTGGCTCAGCACACACACCTTTTATATAAGCTTGGAAGACAGTATCGATGAGTGACTGAAAGTGTGGAAGCTAGTGTCAAATTGGTCATGAATCCTAAATCTGCTGCTTCCTAATTGTTTGACTGAACTTAGTCAAATCACTTAACTTCTGTGTGCCTCAGTTCACTCACCTGTTAAATAGGAATAACAAAAGTATCTACTTCAGGGGGGTGTTGGGGGAAATAAATGACAAAATATAGTATGCATTCAATAAATTCTAGCCACTATTGTTACTATTATTAATTATAAACTACCTGATAGATAGTATTCCATAATATGGATGTATCATAAATTATGTAATGGCTCTCTGTTTTAGTTTACTAAAAGCTGCTGGAGGGAAGCAGCTTTGGCTCAAGTGATAGGACATCCACCTACCACATGAGAGATCCAGGATTCAAACCCAGGGCCTCCTGACCTGTGTGGAGAGCTGGCCCATGCACAGTGTTGATGCGCGCAAGGAGTACTGTGCCATGCAGGGGTGTCCCCCGTGTAGGGGAACTCCATGCACAAGGAGTACACCCCATAAGGAGAGCCGCTCTGTGCAAAAAAAGTGTAGTCTGCCCAGGAGTGGTGCCACACACACGGAGAGCTGACGCAGCAAGATGATGCAACAACAAAAGAGACACAGATTCCTGGTGCCGCTGACAAGAATACAAGTGGACACAAAAGAATACACAGCGAATGGACACAGAGAGCAGGAAACTGGGTGGGGGGGGGAGACGAGGAGGGGAGAGAGAGAAAAAAAAACTTAAAAAAAAAAACTGCTGGGAACAATATACCAGAAATGGGTTGGCTTTTACAATGGGGATTTATTAGGTTAAAATCTTACAGTTCTGAGGCTGTGAAAGTGTCCAGATCAAGGCATCATGAGGAGCTGCTTCCTCCCCAAGCTGCAGTTGTGTGCAGTTGAGCACATGGCAGGGACCACTCATCTCTTCCTGCTTCTCTGGGCCTTGTTGCTTTGAGCTTCTGGCTAAAATGGCTTCCTCTCAACTTCTATGTTCCATTGATTTCAGCTTCTGGTTCCCATGGCTTTTTCTCTCAGCTTCTAGGTTCCACTCTGTCTTTGCAGCTTTTTTCTGTGTTTGCAGCTTTTTATTCTTGCTTTTATAAAGGACTCTAGTAAGGGTTAGATTGAGACCCATCCTGAGTCATGCAATCTAATCAAAGCCCCTTAACAGAAGTAATTTATTCTAAAGGTCCTACCCACAATAGGATTACATGCATCGGAATTGATTAACCCTAAAGTCATGACTTTCTGAGTTCCACAAAAGCTTTAACTTGCCACAATCTCCCCTTACCTCTTTTTTTAATTTACCAGGGACCAGGAACTGAGCCTGGGACCTTGTATGTGAGAAGCCAGCACCCAACCACTGAGCCACATCGGCTTCCCTGTGTTAGTTTTTCCCTTTGTTTTGCCTGTTGTTTGCTTTTGTCTTTTATGGAGGCACCAGGAACCACACCAGGACCTCCCATGTGGGAAGCAGGCACTCAACCATTCGAGCCACATCTGCTCCCCCACACTCCCTTATTAGTGGACACTTCGTTTTTCTGGTTTTCCTATACTATAAAAATGATGTAATGAACTCTCTAGTGTCTTTGCAGCTTTTTTTTCTGTGACTAGTATTTATTACCATGTGCAAGTGATTCTTTCAGTGCTCCATTCCCAGAAGGAGAATGAAAGCTTTTTCCATTAATTTCCAATATCATTGTTTGATTTGCCTTGTGGTGCTGAGAGAGAGAGAGAGAGACTGAAAGACTATCTTGCCTAGTGAGCTGCACGTCAGTGTAGGCATAAATGCTATCAGGCAATAGAAAATATGAATGGGGGAAGGACAAGGTGTGGAGGACTCTACTTCAGATAGAGTGGTTAGCAAGGTTTCTCTATGAGGATGAAAATAGCAAAGGAACCTGAATGACGTAAGAAACTAAACATAGAGAAATAATTTACAAATATCTTTCCAGATATGGACTCTATTTGTTTTAAGGTCCTTGCATCAGTGTTACCTTACCTTGAACATAACATTTTTGTGAATGGGACTTCATAGTCCCCAGTTTCCCACTTGAACAGGGTTCTGGTTTGTGCATTCCATGGGCACTCAAATGCTAACTGGATGGGATGTGGCGCTGCTCCAATTAATTAATCCCTGAGTTTGCTTTGCAACATGGCCCTTGGCTACTTCTACTCACTCTATTCATTGACTGGAAACATGAATGAAGGGAGAGTGGAATTATAATCTCTATTTAAGGGTGTTGACATTCTATGAGAAAAAATAGCCTTCACTAGATCTTGGGCTTTACCCACAAAAAGGCTATTTTATACCAGAACAGTTTATTAGATTTGGGAGTTTGTGCTTTTGAGTGCAGGTCTAAAGGCATCCAAAGACTTACAGAAACTATCTTTCTCTAATATGTTTATCTGGGTTTCAATTGTACCAATTAGGATGCTTTGGGCTGCAAGTAAGAGAAAATTAAACTAAACAGGCTTGAAAGTAAAAGACTGCATTACCTAATTAAACAAATCTGGAAGTGGTTGGTTCCAAAATGATTCATTTGGTGGATCAAAAGCTTTATCAAAGATCCAGATTCTTTCTGTGTTTCTGCTCTTCAGGGTGTGGGATAATGGTAGAAGGAACATAAAGCTGAATTTATTGATATGGACCTACTAAGCATAGATTCTGGATTCAACATTATAGCTCAAGTGATCAGAAAGAGCTCTAACAGTTTGTCTGGGTGGTTGGCTGAAGCATGGACCAAAAGATGGCCTATATTTCCTGGAGTTGAAATGTTGGAACTGCCCTGGTCTAATGTAGATGAGGGAATCCAAAGCTTAGAGAGACTAGAGTTTTAGAGTGGATTTATCATGTAAGACCTGGTCACCCACCCCAGGAATATCAAAAGGACACACCCTTCACCAGGATTGTGAGGAATAAATTTGTAAGACTAAGTCTATCTTCCCTGAAGAGCTCTGCAATTGCTTTTCTCTGTAGGTCAGATGTTACTGTGGAAACTGCTGTCACTGAACTGGGATCCTTCAACACAATGCAGGTGATTAGATGGCGGTACTTAATCACCAAAGACAAGGTGGATATGGCTACCATAATGGACAGCAGAATCAAAGCAGTAATCAGAATAGTCTGACTCACAGATTAGCATTGGCTAGTTGATCATGGGATAGCTAGAAGTAAAATAGATGGGCAGTCTACTAAATTATTACTTTATTTGAATAAGCAGAAGAGTTCTAGGTCAAGTGAGCACAAGTCTAACTTGAATCACAAAAACAGAGTCACAGTCCCTTAATCAATTCCCAGACTTGAGATGGTTTGCAGATCCAGAACTCCTTGAATGAAGGAAAGGCTGGGTGTCTTTGGGGAAGGAAACTGCTTCACCCCCCAAAATGTGGACTGTTAATCTTCCTCCCAGCCTTCCCCAAAGGGACCTATGGCCTTTTACCAGAATGATTGTGCATTGGGGAAAAGGAAGTGATGAGATACTTAGGAGTTGATTAGACACAGGCTTGGAACTGACATTAATTCCAAGAGACCTAAACCATCTCTGTGGTCTATCAGTCAGCCTAGGGGCTTATGGAGGTCAGGTAATCAATGGCGTTTGAGCTCAAGCCCATCTTAGAGTGGACCTGACCAATTATGTGGTTATTTTTCCAGTTCTGGAATGCATTCTTGAAAAGAAATACTCAGCAACTGACTGAATCGACACATTGGTTCCCTGACTTGTGGAGTAAAAGCTGTTATAGTAGGAAAGGCCAAGTGGAAGCCACTAAAACTTCCTCTACCAAGCAAAATAATAAATCAAAAGCCATACTGCTTTCCTGGAGGGATTGCAGAGATTATGCCTCCATCAAGGACTTGAAGGATGCAGGGGTGATGATTCCTACCACATTAATCAGCAGGGAACTTTATCACCTTTCCTTTTCACAAAACGAAACATTGTCCATTATATTAATGACATTATGTTAATTGGACATGGTGAGAAAGAAGTAGGAACTACTCCAGACTTATTGGTGAGGCATTTGCATGTCAGAGATGACTTCAGTGAAATTTCTAAGTGTTCAGAGGCATGGGACATTTTGAAAAATCCTTCTAAGGTGAATTGGGCTGTTGCATTTGGCACCTCCTACAACCAAAAGGGAGGCACAATGCCTAGTTGGCCTCTTTGGATTTTGGAGAGAACATATTTCTCATTTAAGTGTGCTATTCTGGCCCATTTACTGAGTGACTCAAAAAGCTGCTAGTGTTGAGTGGGGAATGGAACAAGAGGAGGATCTGCAACAGGTCCAGGCTGCTTTGTAAGCTGCACTGCCAATTGGCCCAGCAGATCCAGTGGTGTTGGGAGTTTCAGTGGCAACTAGAGGTGCTGTCTTGAGCCTTTGGCAGGCCCTTATAGAAGAACCACAACAAAGACCCTTAGGATTTTGGAACAAAGCTCTGCCGTCTTCTTCAGATAACTACTCTCCTTTTCAGAAACAGCTTTTGGTCTGCTGGTAGGTCTTGGTAGAGACTAAATGCTTAACCATGGCCCACCAAGTTACTGATTCGTGGGCTGTGGTCAACTGTTTAGCTAGATGGTCAGGGAATTGAAAGAATCATGATTGAAACATAGATGGCAAAAGAGGTCTGGAGAGAGGAATGTGTATAGCCTTATGAGTGTGCATAAGTGCATATGATGACCCAATGGACACCAGTCAGCCACTGTCCTCAGTCACTCCTGTCATTGCCCAATGGGCTCATGAACAATTTGGCCATGGAGGTAGGGATGGAGGTTATGCATAGGCTCATCAACATGCACTTTTACTCACTAAATCCAACTTGCTGACTGTCACTTCTGAGTGCCCAGTCATCCAACAGCAGAGACCAGTACTCAGTCTCTGATATGGTACCATTCCCCAAGCTGATCAGCCTACCACTTGGGGAAATGTTGATTACACTGGACCACTTCCATCATGGAAGAGGCAGTGTTTTGTTCTTGCTGGAATAGACACATACTCTAGATATGGATTTGCCGTCCTTGCATGCAATGCTTCTGCCCAAACTACAATCCCTGAACTTACAGAATGCCTTATCCACCAGAATTGCTTTTGATCAACAAACCCATCTCATAGTAAATGAAGTGCAGAAATGGGCACATGTGCATGCAATTGATTGGTCTTACCATCTTTCCTATCATCCTGAAGCAGCTGGATCGATATAATGGTATAATGGCCTCTTAAAGACTCAAATACAGCACTACCTGGGTGGTAGATCCTTGCAGGACTGGGGCACTGTTCTCCAGGAGGCTTTATTTATTTTATTTTATTTTTTAAAGATTTATTTTATTTCTCTCCCCTTTTCCCCCATTGTCTGCTCTCTGTGTCCATTCGCTGTGTCCATTCTGCGTCTGCTTGCATTATTCAGAAGCACTGGGAAACTGCATCTCTTTTTTGTTGTTGCATCATCTTGCTGCATCAGTTCTCCATGTGTGCAGCACCACTCCTGGGTGAGCTGTGCTTTTTTTCATGTGGGACGGCTCTCATTGTAGGGCACACTGCTTGCATGTGGGACACCCCTACGTGGGGGCGCCCCTGCATGGCACAGCACTCCTTGTGCACGGCAGCACTATGTGTGGGCCAGCCTATGACAGGGGCCAGGAGGCCCTGAGGATCGAACCCTAGACGCTTTATCAGTTGAACCATGTCTGCTTCCTGGTGTAGGCTTTAAATAAGCATCCACTCTATGGTGCTGTTTCTCCCATAGCCAGGATTCATGGGTCCAAGAATCAAGATATAGAAATGTTAGTGCCACCACTCACTATTACCCTTCGTGATCTACTAGAAAAAAAATTGCTTCCTGTCCCTGTGACCTTATGCTCTGCTGGCCTACAGGTTTTAGTTCCAAAAGAAGGAGTGCTTCCATAAGGAGGCACAGCAATCAAACTTAAAGTTAAGACTGCTGTTTGGCCACCTTGGGCTCTCTAAATCAAAAGGCAAAGAAGGGATTTACTGATTAGCTGGGGTGATTGATTCTGATTATCAAGGAAAATTAGGGCTGAGGGAGTTGGGGTGGGGGGGCTCTAATTGGCTGATGGGAAGGAGTGAGAAACAAGCTGGAAGCAGAGGCAAATTATGACAGGCCTTGAAATTGGAGGGGTAGGTGGAGTTTGAACATGGCATGATAGGCAATAGGAAGCTATGAGAGGCTTATGAGCATGGAAATGATCTAAAAAAGTCCTGGCTTAGGACAATGATTCTCAGTCAGGGGCAATTTTGCTCCCCAGGGACATTTGGCAGTGTCTGGAGCCATTTTGGTCATTGCCACTGGGGGTGGAAGGTGCTGCTGGCATCCAGTGGTTAGAGGCCAGGAAAACTGTTAAATAGCTTATAATGCACAGGACACCCCCACCCCTAACAAAGAATTATCCAACCCAAATGTCATTAGTACCAAGGTTGAGAAATCCTGATTTAGGAAGTCTGTCTGTGGCTGTCAAATGGAACAGAGGGAAGAGGATGGGAGCAAAAAACTCAGGGAAGACGGTCGTTTAGAGAGACTGGAGACCCCAGATAGGGAGAATAAATAGGAAATGGCAAACCCTAGACACAGTTAAACAGAAAAAGACCCCTACCTCACACCATATACAAATTTGGACTCAAAATGGATCAATGGCCTAAATACAAGAGCTAAAGCTATTAAAACTCTTAGAGGAAAACATAGGAGGACATCTTCGAGGCTTTGTTTTGGGCAGTGGATTCTTATATATGACAAAAAAAGCACATGCACCAAAAGGAAAAAAAAAAATAGAGAAATTAGACTTCATCAAAATTACAAACTTTTGAACATCAAAGAAATTAGTGAAAAAGTAAAAAAGATAACCTATAGAACAGAAAAAGTCATTACAAGTCATTTTTCTGGTGAGAGTTTAATATCCAAAATATATAAATAACTCTTTCAACTCAACAATGATTTTTAAAATGGGCAAAGGATGTGAATAGGCATTTCTCCAAATAATGTATACAAATGACCAATAAACACATGAAAAGATGTTCAATATCATTAGATACTAGGGAAATATAAAAATCGCAATGAGATATCATTTCATACCCACGAGGATGGATATTTAAAAAAAAAAAACAGGGAGGTGGGGCAAGATGGCATCTGAGTGAGTGCACCTCATAATCTCTTCTGCAAAGAAGCGGCTGAGTAGGGTTGGAGTCCTACTGGACCAGGCTGTTTTGGGTGTTTTCAGGGCAGGAGGTGTCTGGACGTCGATTTGGTGGGATGGTGACAGAGGAGATTCTTGCAAGAGGCAGAATTTTGGGTCTCTTGCACAGAGGTTGGAGGTTGTGGTACCCTTCCCCCTGGGGCTGGCAGCCTGGCTGTGGAGATTCCTGAAGGCTTTGTTGTGCTGGGGTGCTCCCAAGCCCTGAGCAGGCTGTTTCAGGGGCTTTCAGGGTGGGAGGTGTCTGGATGTCGATTTGGTGAGATAGTGATGAAAGAGATTCTTGCAAGAGGTGGGATTTTGGGTTTCTGATACAGAGGTCAGAAGTTGTGGGCGGGACAGCTCCTCCTAGGGCTGGTGGCCCGGCTGTGGTGATCACTGAAGGCTTTGTGGTGCTGTGGTGTTCCCAGGCCCTGTGTTAACCAGATGCATGGATCCCAGGTCTGTGTCCCCTAAACCCTGGTGGCTCACACTCCAGAGACTCACATACCTTGAGTCTGCAATATCATGGACTTCCCATCCCTGAATCCACTGTGCCCTGAGGTCTGTCTGAGGTCCTTGATTACCCTAAGCTTCCATGTTTTGTGTTGTTATTTTTTTTCTCTCTCTCTCCTTGAGCTTGGAGGAGTGTACCAGCTGACTTGGGAAGAGTCTGGGAAGAAAGGAGAGGCGAATCTGCTGAGAAAGCCCAATTTACCTAACCATCCTGGGATAGGAAACTTGGTCTGGGAGAAAGGTGGAGTCAGAAAATCAATTAGACTTCCCCTAGCACATCTAAGGGGGAGGGACTATAGGAGGTGCTATCCAAGCTTCCGATAGCATATTTGGGGTTTCTGGTGAGGTGTAGGTCCTCTCATGCTGGAAATAAAGAGTCATAGTCTTCTGTGTTGAGTTGGTTCAACAAGGACCTACTTGAATCTCCTACTGGACCTCTCAGGCAGCTTTCCTGCTGCCCTGGGAGAGAGAGAAGTGAGGAATGGAGAAAGGGGGAAGGTCAGATCCCTAAGCATATTATTTAACTGCAAAGAGGATTCCTAGCTTGAAACGTTGGTTCTTTTTTTCTTTTTTCTTTTTTTTTGTCATGGTTGCTAATATTGCATTGTCTCCTGGTCTTTCCTCCCGTTTTACCCCCCAAGGTCTTTTTTCATTTATTTAGTTTTTTTTCTCTTTTTCTTTTCCTTGCTTCTTCCCCCCTTTCTTTTGTCCCCCCTTTTTCTCTTCTCTTTTTTTTCTTTTCTCTCTTTTTCTTCTTTTTTATTTTCTTTTCTTTATATAATAGGTGCTGCAGGGAGTGCTTCACATTTACTGTGTTTCCTCATCCTCCATTTCCTCTTTTCTATGTGTATTGATTTTGGCCACCTACACTATCCCCTTTTCCCCATCTTTCTATCCTCCATCATCTACTGTTTCTCTTACATTCCACCTCCCTTTTTTTGGCCCCCAAATTGTCTGACTTTTTATTTCTAATACCTTTGTTCTCTTTTCTGTCTTTTATCCACTCTTGATATTATTGTCTTTCTTTTCTCTTTCCCTCTCTCATGAAAACATTAGCCTTTTAATTCATACTATATTCCTCCCCATATTCAGTTGACTGTCTCATTATAGGTACTCTACTTACTGCTATAACTCTACACAACTTACATGAGTCTAATATCCATTCTCCTAGATCTCACATTGTTGCTCTGTTAACATTTATTGCCAATACTACTTTATACATTTTCTTTTCCTACTCATTTTGCTTTCCCTGGCCCTAATATTTTCTTCAAAGTGAACTTAGTCAGCAACAAGAAAATAGAGTAAGAAGAACAAAGTGACAAAGAGAAGACATAACACTTATGCACAAACAACAACTAATTAATCCCCAAGACTAGACAAAGAAGCTAAGGAACTGATTAAACCTGTCAAGATAAAATGATGGCCACACAGCAACAAAAAACTACAAACCAAACCAATAACCAGGAAAACATGGCCAAATCCAATGAACAAACTAAAAACCAGGAAGAGGAGCAGAACATTGGACAAGTAATTAAAGATCTCAACACATATACTAGAGACCAACTTAATGAAGTAAAGGAAGAGATTAACAATATGAAGAAAACACTTGGAGAGGAAATTGCAGACATACACAAAAAGATAACTGATATGACAGTGATGAACACCACAGTTCAAGAAATCAGAAATACACTCTCAGCAAATAGCAGCAGATTAGAAGAGGCAGAGGAGAGAATTAGCGATGTGGAAGACAGTACATCTGAAATCAAACAGATAGTAGAACTGATCAATAAAAAGATAGAAAAAATCCAGCTGGGACTTAGGGACATGAATGACAATGCAAAATGCACAAACGTATGTATTATAGGCATCCCAGAAGGAGAAGAGAAGGGAAAGGGGACAGAAGGGGTGTTGGAGGAAATAATGGCTGAAAACTTCCCAAATCTACTGAGAGAGATGGATGTACATGTCCAGGAAGCACAACACACCCCAAACGCCATAAATCCCAACAGGCCTACTCCAAGACATATACTTGTCAAATTATCCAATGCTCAAGACAAAGAGAAAATCCTAAAAGCAGCAAGAGAAAAGAGAACCATCACATACAAGGGAGGCTCCATAAGATTAAGGTCTGATTTCTCATCTGAAACAATGGAGGCAAGAAGGCAGTGGTATGATATAGTGAAGGTACTAAAAGAAAAAAATTTCCAACCAAGAATACTCTACCCAGCTAAGCTAGCATTCAAAAATGATGGAGAGTTCAAAATATTCACAGATTAAACAGAAATTAAAAGAGTATGCCAACAAGAACCCTGCCCTTCAAGAAATACTAAAGGGAGTTCTGTAGGAAGAAAGAAAAAAACAGGAGAGGCAGAGTTGGAGGAAAGTGTAAGAGCAACAAAAAAGACAAAAAGAGAAGGAAAACAAACAAACAAAATATGACAAACAAAAGTCCAAACAAAATATGGCTAACATAAATAATTCCTTGAAAGTAATAATACTGAATGTCAATGGATTAAACTCACCTGTCAAAAGATTTATACTGGAAGATTGGATAAGGAAATATGACCCATCTGTTAAATATGACCCATATGCTGTCTACAAGAAACACATCTTAGACCCAGGGATTCATGGAGGTTGAAAGTGAGTCACTAGAAAACAATCTTACAAGCAAACAATAACCAAAAAAAAAAAAAAAAAAAAGGCAGGAGTAGCTATATTAATATCAGACAAAATAGACTTTAAATGCGAAACAATTGTGAGAGACAAAGATGGATACTACATATTAGTGAAAGGGATAATCTTTCAAGAAGAATGAACAATCATAAATATTTATGTTCCTAACAAGGGTGCCTCCAAATACGTGAGGCAAACACTGGAAAAACTAAGTGAAAGAATAGATGCCTGTACAATTTTAGTGGGAGACTTTAATACACCACTATCAACTTTGGACAGAACATCTGAAAAGAGAATCAATAAAGAAACAAAAAATTTGAACAGTATATTAGAGGAGCTGGTCCTAATAGACATATACAGATCATTACACCCGAATACAGCAGGATATACATTTTTCTCAAGTGCACATGGATCATTCTCCAAGATAGACCATATGCTAGGCCACAAAGAAAGGCTCAACGAATTCAGAAAGATTGAAATCATATAAAATATTATCTCTGACCACAGTGGAGTGAACTGGAAATCTGCCATGGCCAGAGGCCCAGATTTCACACCAAGATATGGAAATTAAACAGCACACTCTTAGAAAAACAGTGGGTCAAAGAGGAAATCTCAAAAGAAATTAATAACTACCTTGAAACTAATGAAAATGATAACACAACATACCAAACTTATGGGATGCAGCAAAAGCAGTACTGAGAGGGAAATTTATAGCCATAAACTCATATATCAAAAAAGAAGAAAGAGCAAAAATTGAAGAACTAACTGCACATTTGGAGGAATTAGTAAAAAAACAACAAAGTAACCCCACAGGAAGAAGAAAGAAAGAAACAACAAAGATAAGAGCCGAACTAAATGAAATAGAAAATAAGAAAGCCTTTGAAAAAATAAACAAAACCAAGAGCTGGTTCTTCGAGAAGATCAATAAAATTGACAAACCCTTAGCTAGACTAACAAAGAAAAAAAGAGAGAAGATGTAAATACACAAAATAAGGAATGAGAAAGGAGATATCACCACTGACCCCACAGAAATATAGACTATCATAAGAGGATACTTTGGAAAACCATATTCCAACAAAAATGACAATTCAGAGGAAATGGATGAATTCCTAGAAACACATAAGCAGCCTATATTGATGACAGAAGAAATTGACGATTTCAACAAACCAATCACAAGTAAAGAGATAGAATCAGTCATTAAAAACCTTCCAACTAAGAAGAGCCCCAGGCCAGATGGCTTTATAGGTGAATTCTACAAAACATTCTGGAAAGAACTAATGCCAATCTTGCTGAAACATTTCCAAAAAATCAAAACAGAAGGAACATTACCTAATTCATTCTATGATGCCAACATTACCCTAGTACCAAAGCCAAACAAAGACACCACAAGGAAAATTATAGACCAATTTCTCTAATGAACCTAGATGCAAAAATCCTCAATAAAATACTTGCTAACCATATTCAACAACACATTAAATGAATTATATACCATGACCAAGTGGGATTCATTCCAGGTATGCAAGGATGGTTCAACATAAGAAAATCAATCAATGTAATACACCATATGAAGAGATTGAAGGGAAAAAATCACATGATTATATCTATAGATGCAGAAAAAGCATTTGTCAAAATACAGCACCCTTTCTTGATTAAAAACAGTGCAAAAGATTGGAATACAAGGAAATTTTCCGAACATGATAAACAGTATGTATGAAAAGCCCACAGCCAACATCGTTTACAATGGTGAAATCCTAAAATCTTTCCCTCTAAGATCAGGAACAAGACAAGGATGCCCACTATCACCTCTTCTATTTAACACTGTCTTAGAAGTACTTGCTCAAGCACTGAGGCAAGAACCAGATATAAAAGGCATTCAAATTGGAAAGGAAGAAGTAAAATTTTCATTATTTGCAGATGACATGATCCTATACATAGAAAACCATGAGAGGTCTACAACAAAGCTACTAGAACTCATAAATGAGTTTAGGGGAAATGGACTTGGCCCAGTGGTTAGGGCGTCTGTCTACCACATAGGAGGTCCGCAGTTCAAACCCCGGGCCTCCTTGACCTGTGTGGAGCTGGCCTATGCGCAGTGCTGATGCGTGCAAGGAGTGCCGTGCCACGCAGGGGTGTCCCCCGCGGAGGGGAGCCCCACGCGCAAGGAGTGCAGCCCATAAGGAGAGCTGCCCAGCGCGAAAGAAAGTGCAGCCTGCCCAGGAATGGCACCACCCACACTTCCCGTGCCGCTGACGACAACAGAAGCGAACAAAGAAACAATATGCAGCAAATGGACACAGAGAACAGACAACCGGGTGAGGGGGTGGGGAATTAAATAAATAAATCTTTAAAAAATAAAGTAAAATAAAATAAATTAGTTTAGTAAAGTCGCATGTTATAAGATCAATGCACAAAAATCAGTAACATTTCTGTACACCAATAAAGAGTAAGCTCAGGAGGAAATCAAGAAACAAATACCATTTACAATAGTAAATAAAAAAATCAAATAACTAGGAATAAATTTAACTAAAGATGTAAAAAACTTATACACAGAGAACTACACAACACTGTTCAAGAAAATCAAAGAAGACCTAAATAAATGGAAGAATATTCCCTGTTCATGGATAGGAAGTCTAAATATTATGAAGATGTCTATCCTACCAAAACTGATCTACACATTCAATGCAATCCCAATAAAAATCGACACAGCATTCTTTAATGAACTAGAAAAACTAGCTATGAAATTTATTTGGAAAGGAAAGAGGCCCCGAATAGCCAAAGACATATTGAAAAAGAAAAACGAAATTGGAGGAATCACACTACCTGACTTTAAAACATACTACAAAGCTACAGTAGTGAAAACAGCATGGTATTGGCACAAGGAGAGACATACAGACCAATGGAAGCGAATTGAGAGTTCTGATACAGATCCTCATATATATAGTCATATAATATTCGATAAAGCTACCAAACCCTCTCAACTGGGAGAGAATGGCCTATTCAACAAATGGTGCCTAGAGAACTGGATATCCATATGTAAAAGAATGAAAGAGGATTACCAACTCACACGTTATACAAAAATCAACTCAAGATGGATCAAAGACCTAAATATAAGAGCCAAGACCATAAAGACTTTGGAAAGCAGTGTAGGGAAACACCTACAGGACCTTGTAATAGGAAATGGCCTCATGAACTTCACACCAAAAGCACGAGCAGCAAAAGAACAAAGAGATAAATGGGACTTCCTCAAAATTAAAGCCTTCTGCACCTCAAAGGAGTTTCTCAAGAAAGTGAAAAGGGAGCCTACACAATGGGAGAAAATATTAGGTAACCATATACAGGAGACTTATAATCTGCATATATAAAGAACTCCTATATCTCAAAAATAAAAAGACAAACAACCCATTTAAAAAATGGGAAAAAGATTTAAACAGACACTTCTCCAAAGAAGAAATACAAATGGCTAAAAAGCACATGAAAAAATGCTCCAAATCTCTAGCTATCAGGGAAATGCAAATCAAAACAACAATAAGATACCATCTTACTCCCATAAGATTGGCAGCTATGAAAAAAACAGAAAACTACAAATGCTGGAGAGGATGTGGAGGAATGGGAACACTCATCCACTGCTGGTGGGAATGCAGAAGGATTCAGCCATTCTGGAAGACAGTTTGGCAGTTTCTCAAAAAACTAGCTATAGATTTGCCATACAACCCAGCAATTCCACTGCTGGGTATATACCCAGTAGAACTGAAAACAAAGACACAAACCGATATATGCACACCAATGTTTATAGCAGCATTGTTCACTATTGCCAAAAGTTGGAATCAACCCAAATGCCCATAAACAGATGAATGGATAAATAAAATGTGGTATATACATACAATGGAATACTACTCAGTTTTAAGAATGAATACACTACAAACACAGGTGATAACATGGATGAATCTTTAGAACTTTATGTTGAGTGAAGCAACCCAGGCATTGAAGGACAAATACTACAAGACCTCAATGATGTGAAATAAGTAAACCGAGCTGCCTCAGAGAGCTAGAGACTGGATAATAGGCTTAAAGGAAATTGGGGGGTAGAGGAAGGATGTAAGCTGACACCTACATGGGAGAAATCTATGATAAGTTGGAGGTAAGTATTTGTACAAGGAAGGGATAAAATGAGGGCATAGGGTTACCTTTGGGTGGGGCTTCGTGGGCTTGAGGGGGGCTAGGGATGGGAGGATGGGTAATATTGCCCAAGAAATTGGGGGGAGGGTGGGAGAACATATGAACATCAGAGATTGTCAGGTATTTGGTTGAGAGTATAATGCTGAGAAAACTTTTTCAAAAATATAATAAGGAAGGTTACCTGTTTAAGATGCTTTAAGGGGATAATCCGATGCAGGACAGGCTCCTAGGGAGTGTGTGAGTGCTCATTTTGCCATAGTGGGTTATATATTGGATAGAAACCCATATAATGGCTGTGAAGATATACCCACATCCTGGGGAGGACTGATGTTCTCAAATAGAGGGAATTGTATCTCTTGAGAGAAATGGTGGCTCCCAATGCATTAGGGCAGTTGAGCATGTAAAGCCCTCAACAGTGTTGTAAGTATCTCTGAACATGACCCTTCAAGCAATGAAGATTGACTGTCACTGTAAGCCCTAAGGGGAGGGGGAAAGAGGTATTGAATAGATGGAATCAATGTAACTGTGTGGGCAATAGAAGTGCTCCACAAGATTACACAAGGATGGATATAAGACATGTTAAATCATACCAAAAATATACAGGGGCTGATAGACTAAAATGTAAATCATAATGTAAAACATAAGATAACTAAAAATTTAGAAAATTGTATAGCCTAAAATATAAACCACAATGTAAACCCAAATGTTACCTTGTTTGAAAGCTATTGTCTCAAAATCTGTACATCAGTTTCAGTAAATATAGTATGAATATGTAAAAAGATTATTGCTGTGGAAGGGAAAAGGATTTTGTGTTGGATATGTGGGAGTACTGTATATATGAATTACTGTGATCTAAAACTTTTGTGAAGATAAGCTTAATAATTAGGAAAAAAGAAAAAGAAAGGACGTAGACACTGAGGCAAAGACAGAAGTAGTTGCCTTGCCAATTTGCATACAGGGCAACACTTATTGCAGTGATGGAAGGCAAAACATCAAAAACAAAGCTTTTGCATTTTTAAATTTCTTATACCCCAATTTATTTTTACCTTAATTTTTCTAAATTAATGTGTATTTTATATCTAACCTTTAAACTCATCACTATATTCCATTTTACTATTAATGGAACCTGGCAATATAATGGGCTTCACTTTTTAAGAAATTTTGGATCACAGAGTGGTTCAACAATGGCAGGGGAGGAATACTGGTGTGGGATGTTATTGACAGGGGACACATGGTTGGCAGAGAGTTCTCCAGGGAATATATCCAGGGTATATTAAAATGTTTGGATATTTTCATAGTGGTTACAATTAAAAACAACAACTGAGGGAGTGCTGAGTTCCTAGCCAGGGGAGCTCTATCACAGTCCCTAAAGGAACAGCAACAATCCCCCAAGTACAACGGCAAAAAACAAAAAAGAAGGAAGGTCCAGCAATGAGCCCTTGATACTAATGACTATGCTTGTAAGCCTGTGAACCTGAAATAAGAACAAGGCCTAAAGCTGCAGGATACCTAAGAGTTACCTCCTGAGAGCCTCTGTGTTGCTCAAATGTGACCAGTTTCAAAGCCAAACTCAGCATGTAAATGTGTTGCCTTCCCTCCAGCATGGGACATGACTCCCAGGGATGAACCTCCCTGGCACCAAGAGATTACTAACAAGTACCAACTGATGATGTAACTAGAAAATGTCCTTGAATAAAAGGGTCAACTCGGACCAGAAGAATATCTCAGTCTACATATAATACCAGGAGTTAAAAATGCTTTTTGACCTGAATAAAAGGGGGAAATGGAAAGGACAAATGAGTTTATATGGCTATGAGTCTCCAAAAAGAGCCGGGAGGTTATCAGAGGGGTTGCCCTTATGCACACCTCAGCAGAGTTCCAGAGACAGATAAAGTAGATACAACCCCAGTTATTGGTTCTTCTGAGGGCTACAGAGACCCACAGTTTCTATGGTCATGGCAGATGGAGTTCAGTGCCATGTCAGTTGGCCCTACTTTGGAGTTTGTGTTCCTGTGTGATGGAGCTGGACTCAGATGTAATCTTTGTCCACAAGCCTCTCCCGTTACTTTTACCAGAACTGTAGTTGGTGCTGGGGTTTAATGTATACCCAGGGGACCTGAATCTCTGGACTGACCATGTGGTAGCCAGGCCCTGAGCCTCAACAGACTTGCAACTCCTACACTCTGGTTTATTGGACTTACCCCACTCAGCTAACATGGAGATGAAGAAGGTTAACCACCACACCAGGGAGCCAAGAGTGCCTACAACTGAAAGCAGGAGAATTGCATCCAGCATCCATGTGGAATCTAAGCCCCCACTTGATATAGATGTGGAGTGGACACAACCATACCAAGGTCCACAGGATGGAGGAGTAGAGTATGAATTAGAGTGGACTTACTGATATTCTACTCACGAACTATTGTGATTAGTAATCAAAGAAAATGTGGCATTGGTGTGGAGAAAGTGGCCATGGTGGCTGCTGGGGGTAGGGAATGAGAGGAAGAGATGTGATGTGGGGGCATTTTCAGGGATTGGAGTTGTCCTGGGTGGTGCTGCAGGGACAGTTACCAGACATTGTATGTCCTCCTATGGCCCACTGGGTAGACTGTGGGAGAGTGTGGGCTATGGTGTGGACCATTGACCATGAGGTACAGCGGTGCTCAGAGATGTATTCACCAAATGCCATGAATGTCTCATGATGATGGAGGAGGTTGTTGTTATGGGGGGAGGAGTGGGGTGACGGGGTGGGGGGTATAAGGGGACCTCATATTTTTTGAATGTAACATTAAAAAAATAAAGACAAAAAAAAAAAACAAAACAGAAAATAAGTAATGGCAAAGATGTGGATAAACTGGAACACTAGTGCATTGTTGGTGGGAATGCAAGAAGATTGCAGCCACTGTAGAAAGCAATGTGATGACACCTCAAAAAGTTAGAGATAGAATTACCATGTGATCCAGCAATTTCTCTCCTAAGTATATACCTAAAAGAATAGAAAAACAGGAATTCAAAGAGAAATTTGTACACCAATGTACATAGTAACATTACTCACAATAGCCAAAAGGTGGAAGCAATCCAAGTATTCATCAAAAGATGAACGGATAAACAAAATGTGGTGTATACCTGTCATGGACTATTATTCAGCCATAAAAAGGAATGAAATCCTGATGCATAAATCGACATGGAAGAACCTTGAAAACATTATTTGAGTGTAATAAGCCAGACACAAAAGGACAAGTATTCCCTGATTCCATTCATATGATTTAGTATAGGCAAATGCATAGAGACAGATCGTAGATTACAAGTTAACAGGGACCAGGGGAAAAAAGAGCGAGGGGGCAGTTATTGCTTAATAGGTACAGCGTTTCTGTCTGAGGTGATGAAAAAGTTTTGGAAATGGGTAGTGGAAATTGCAGCACAACATTGAAAATATAATTAATGCCACTGAATTGTACACTTAAAATGGTTAAAATGGGAAAATTTATATTTTATGTATGTTATCACAATAAAAATAAATTTTAAAAAGCTGCACTTTGTAATTGCCTTACTGGTAGCTTACCACAAAATTTGGGAAAACGAAGCTTAATACTTTTCTCTTTTAAAGAAAAAGGGCTTAAAGAATAAGGTGCTAAGGGCACCTTATTTTATGATCCAAAAAAATTGCAAATGATACACAACTTCAAGAAAATAACTACTTAGAGGGTGTAGGGTAGAAAGATTAAACTATTTTGGGAACATTTTCTTTCTTTTTTAAAGCAGTGGAAGGAAATTTGGCAAAATGTTAACATCTGTTAAATTTGGATGGTGGATACGTGGTGTCTGTTATATTATTTTCCGTACTTTATGCATGCTTGACAATTTTCATGATTAACAAAAAAGAGGTGGGAGAAGGAAAAAAGAAATTCTTGAAGAGGTAGTTAATAGTTTTCACTAGAACTTTTACTGGCATTTACAAATGTCATTTTTTAAATTAACGAAGTTACATGTGAATAAAAAAATAGAAGGTGTTCTTTTATATTCCTTCAGTCCTTTTCCTCTCTCCTTAAGTAACTAATTCTGTTAGTGTGTATATTTACAAATCTTTTTCTATGCATTTAGAAGGAAAAAGAAATAAATAAAGAAATAAAGAGAGAGAGGTAGAGAAAGAAAGAGAAAGAGAGGGAGGAAAGGAAGGAAGGGAAGGAGGGAGGGAGGAAAATGATGGAAGGTAGGGAGGGAGGCAAGCAAAGAAAGAGGGAGAGAGATAATTGATCTATAGGGATACAGATCTATTGAACTATTTTTATCTATATCTATTGATTAATCTATCTTTTTTTTTTTTAAAGATTTATTTTTATTTATTTAATTCCCCTCCCCTCCCCTGGTTGTCTGTTTTCTGTGTCTTTTTGCTGCGTCTTGTTTCTTTGTCCGCTTCTGTTGTCGTCAGCGGCACGGGAAGTGTGGGCGGCGCCATTCCTCGGCAGGCTGCTCCCTCCTTCGCGCTGAGCGGCTCTCCTTACGGGGCGCACTCCTTGCGCGTGGGGCTCCCCTACGCGGGGGACACCCCTGTGTAGCACGGCACTCCTTGCGCGCATCAGCACTGCGCATGGGCCAGCTCCACACGGGTCAAGGAGGCCCGGGGCTTGAACCGCGGACCTCCCATATGGTAGACGGAGCCCTAACCACTGGGCCAAAGTCAGTTTCCCTGATTAATCTATCTTAAATGGAATCACAACACTCATGCGTAACATGCTTTTCTCATTACCACATCTTAGAAGTGCCCTTCCAGGTAAATTTTGAAAGATCTGTCTTTCTTTTTAGGTCTCCTTAATATTTCTTAGTATGAAAGTACCTTAATTTGTTTACAGAGATTAGTGTATATTTAGATTGCTTCTAATGTTTTGCTACTTCAAAAAATGCTGGAACATTTAACTTTGTGTTCATATATGAGAATTGCTCTAGGGGAGATTTCTAGAAATATAACTTCTGGATCAAAAGATGTACATATTCCTAATTTTGATATACAGCAAGATTGCTTTCCAAAAACAGTGAATGAGCTGATGCTGGGTATAATCAATCTTTAAAAGTCTTTCCATATCTATCAAAATTACATCTACAAATTTATTCCACAGATATACTCATACATATGAATGTATTGTGCAATATTAGTGAAAAAATACTAAAAAATATATTTCTTCCATAGGGAAATTGTTAAATAGATTATGGCACATCTACGTGATGGAATACTATACAGCTGTTAAAAAAAAAAAACCTGATGCCCTCTATGTACCCATAGGGAATGCTTTCCAAGAGAGAAGAACAAAACACTGTGCAGAGCAAATTATACAGTGACTGATAATTTTGCATAAAGTGGTAGTGATAAATATACATATTTACTTATATGTACATTAAGAATCTCTGGAAAATTACTCAAGGTAATGGTAACATTGGTTTCACTGAGAAAGAGAAATGCGGGAACTTTTTCTGCATATTTTTACTCTTTTTCATGTTTATCTTTGAACCCTTTAAATACCTACCTATTCAAATAATTTATACAATTTTTTTTTTGAGGTACTGAGGGCCAGGGATTGAACCAGGGACCTCATATGTGGGAAGGCCACTCAACCACTGAGCCACATCAGCTTCATTGAGCTGGTTTTATCTTTTGTTTTGCTTGTTGTTTTTGCTTTTTCAGGAGGCACCAGGAACCAAATCTGGGACCTCCCATGTGGGAGGCGGGCACTCAACTGCTCCCAATATATACAATTTTAATTATGCAATTGCTGTTTAAGAGAGTGGTTCCCTGACTGTTGGTAAAATTGAGCTTATTTTCATATGTTTATTGGCCATCCATATTTATATTTCTGTGAACTTCTTATATCTCTTGACCATTTTGCTAAATAATTGTTTTGTAGGAGATCTTTATATAGCAAGGATTTTTTACACTTTTGCTGAGATATATTTTATATATCATAGAATTTATCCATCATTTTTAGCAAATTTTTAGAATTGTGCACTCATCACAGTGTGTCAAAAATAGTAACCCATTGTTCCAGAGTTCCATTTTGCCTCTTGATTAATATCTTTTGAAACATTAATGGAGGAAAAGTTTTCTCCCACTCTGATGCTTCTCTTTTAATATAGATTCTGAAATAGCCATTTAAAAATTAATCTATCTAGTTAAATTTGGACACAGAAAGAGAGAAATGACAAAAACGAGGAGCAAATACCAGTCTCCCACTGCGTCTTAAGAAAGAAAGTCTTCACTATCTAAGCAGACCATATGGAACATTATTTGACTTCGTCATTAATTCCCATTTGTAACGATTAAATACAAACCGTGGGTGTCTGAGAATATCATTATCAAAGCAATTTATGTATTTCAAAATGTAGTATATGAAGAAAATGGCTACTCTTCAAAGTTATACACACAGGAGTGTATGTAACTTATACAGTTTAAGAATAATAAAATAAATTCCATTTACCTATTAACAAGCAAAAACATTTAATTCACATACTCAACATCTTGTTGACAGCCTGCTAGGGACACAGCCTTCTGGGGTGTAGGGTGAGAAAGAAGTTCTAAGGATAGTGTGGGCCCTGTCTGTTGGGCTGTCTGGTGCAAAATGGGGGTGATGTGGGGACAGTGGCATCCTGTTTTCCCAGTGGAGAAGTGGCCACAGGTTTAGCAGCCAGCAGGCCCCATCACAGGAAGGCATTTGGCCTGGGCCTACCGTTCACTGAGGCCTCAAATGCAAACGTTAGTTGTAATCTCTGATGACTGCTTGCATTCTTGTCAGCAGCACCGGGAATCTGTCTCTTTTTTGTTGCGTCATCTTGCTACGTCACCTCTCCCTGTGTGTGGTGCCACTCCTGGGAAGGCTGTGCTTTTTTCGTGTGGGGCGGCTTTCCTTGAGGAGCACACTCCTTATGCATGGTGCTCCCTTATGTGGGGCACACCCCTGTGTGACAGGGCACTCCCTGCACGTGGACCAAACACAAGGGTCAGGAGACCCTGAGTTTGAAGCCTGGACCTCCTATGTGGTAGGCGGATGCTCTATCAGTTAAGCCAAATTCACTTCCCTACATGATTATTCTTGTTAAGACTCATCTGTAGATGAGTCTAAGCATAAACTGGATTTTAAAAAGCAGCTTCCACTTATATCTATTTCCAAGAGCAGCCAAAATTACAAGCCGTATGAAAGAGCTGAAACACCATTTTCCCCTGGTGTTTCAGGGGAGTTTGTCTATTTTCTGAGTTATACATTTGTTCTAGGTATTTCTTCTGCTGTGTGCTCTACTATCATGAGTTAAGAGCTGATAAAGTTGATTTAAAGAGGGCAGTGCAAACCTCAGAGAGCAGCTGGTATCAAATCTAGAGGATAAAAATGAGTAGATTCAAAAAGTAGCAAAATATTACAAGTTGGTAAATCTGGGTATCTGGATGGGGACATATTGGAGGTCTTTGTATTATTTTTGTAATATTTTCTCAATTTTCCTCTAAGTTTGAAATTACTTCAAAATATTTTCTTTAAAAAAAGAGTAGATTCAGAATTTACTGGTAATTTATAACTGCAGATTATCCTCTTACATAGGATTGCCAGTTAAAATGCATGCCAAATATTGTGTGGGGCATATATTAAAAAATTAGGGGGACAGATGCAACTCAATGGATGAGTGCCTGTTTCCCATTACATGGTACCTCTTGGGGAAAAAAAAGTGCTGTTTATCGGAAATGAAAATTTAACTGGATATCCAATATTTTTATTTGCTAAATCTATCAACTATATGTCTATGTTTTTATACTATTTTTCTTTGAAAGGGGAGAAGAGAGTTATGTTACTGTATTTATTTATTTATTTATTTATTTATTTCTCTCCCCCTCCCCCCTCTCAGTTGTCTGCTGTCTGTGTCCATTTGCTGTGTGTTCTTCTGTGTCCGCTTGCATTCTTGTCAGGTGGCACCAGGAATCTGTGTCTCTGTTTTTGTTGCACCATCTTGCTGCATCAGCTCTCTGTGTGAGCAGTGCCATTCCTGGGCAGGCTGCACTTTTTTCGTGCTGGGTGGCTCTCCTTACTAGCGCACTGTTTGCATGTGGGGCTCCCCTACGCAGGGGACACCCCTGCATTGCACGGTACTCCTTGTGCACATCAGCACTGCACATGGGCCAGTTCATCACATGGGTCAGGAGGCCCGGGGTTTGAACCTTGGACCTCCCATGTGGTAGGCAGACACCCCTATCTGTTGGGCCAAATCTGCTTCCCTATTAATTTTTTAAAAGATTTATTTTTATTTTTTTCTCTCCCCTTTTCCCCAACCCGCTGCCCACTCTCTGCTCTCTGTGTCCATTCACTGTGTGTTCTTCTGTATCCGGTTGCATTCTTGGTGGTACCAGGAATCTGTGTCTCTTTTTGTTGTGTCATCTTAGTGCGTCAGCTCGCCATGTGTGTGGTGCCACTCCTGGGCAGATTGCACTTTTTTCATGTGTGGTGGCTCTCCTTGCAGGGCATACTCCTTGCACATGGGGCACCCCTACGTGAGGGACACCCCTGCATGGCACGTCACTCCTTGTGCACGGCAGCACTGCATGTGGGCCAGCTCACCACACTGGCCAGGAGGCCCTGGGTTCGAACTCTGGACCTCCCACATGGTAGGCAGATGCTCTATCAGTTGAGCCATATCCGCTTCCCATATTGCCTTATTTAAGTATTCATAAGGTCAGCAATAATTGACACACTCATCAATCATCAATCTTCTAGAATAGAAACTTCCCCAAAAGAATTAAAAAAAAAAAAAAAGACATATTAAGGAAGTAGTTTAAAGGAAAACGTTCAAAGAAATCCAACAATTTACATTTCTGGGTCAACAATAGTTTTCATTTGAATTGTTGCTCTGTGCTAGACAATTTTTAATATATATCTCTTGTTAATTGCAAAGCAGGTATTGTCATCCTTATTTTAGAGATAGAAACTGAGTCCCAGAGAAAGGGGCTGAGTTGCCCAGTGGCTCACAGCTGATGACCATCTGCTGAAGGGGGGTCATTGGGCACCAAGTCCTGGGCTATTTTTTCCCCACAGGTCTTGTTAACCTTCTCTCTGGACTTCTTGAACTTCACAACTTTGTGTTCGTTAAGGTCTTCATCTTTCTAACAAGGAACCAGATTCCCAGGATATTTTCATTTCAAGCCATTTATCATCAGGCTAACACATGACTCCCTTCACCATAGAACTATGAAGATGTTCTGCTAATCACACCCCTGTTTGCAGATCTTGGCTGCATTCAGTCTCTAGTCACAGCAGAGGTACTTTTGACCTTGATTCATAGTTAATGAAGCAATGATGGAAATTGTGCAAGACATGTGCCCAGCCTATCAGCCAAGGAAGACATTGCTAATCTATCACATATGGTAGTCTTCCCAAAAGCACTCTGGCTTGACCTCAGAATCCTTCTCAGTCTGGCACTCCAGGCAAACCAATCAATCAGAATTGGCAAGTGAGTTGAAATCCATTTGCCATCACCAAAATAGGAAAATCTCCTTTAAGCTTACTAGATGCAGAAAACTTTTGTAATTAGCAAAAAGTCTGAAATACAGAAAATAATCCAAAAACAATAACTTCCAAATAAACACAGCTGGAATCCAAATTGTCTTATGCAAGTCAAATTTTAGCCAAAATCAAGAAGAATTTTTAATTAAACCAGAGCACTGGTCAAATCAACATTGATGTTTACATTAAATGTAATCATACCACACTAATGAAAGAAGTTGTTGATGTGGAAAAGTGGGGGGTGTGGGGAGTGAGATATATGGGAACCTCTTATATTTTTCAATGTAGCATTTTGTGTGATCTATGTATCATTTAAAAAAAAAAGATAATTAAAAAAAGGGGGGAAAAAATGTAATCATAGGAGGACCTGGTGCTACTTCCCCAAATACTGAGGTCTTGGCACACCCAAATTCCTTTTCTGCTTTTGTTGGGCCTTGGGTCTTTGGTATATCTAATGTAGATTGATACTTCTTAATGGTTCAGACTAATTATGATACATTATTGGGCTGTATTTGAAATGGGGGTGTAGGCATTGGGTAAAATCAGTATGGATGTGTCCAGAGGCAAGCCTCAGAAAACCTATTGTACAATGTTTGAATCATAAATATACCTACTATTTGCTTCACAAGAAGTCCTGAGTTAAGCAGCACTAAGTTTGGTCACTGGTTCAAATATTCCATCAAGTTTTCAAGTTACTTCAATCCTTCTTGTCTGCCATCTTCAGTGCGCTGGCAGTATCTCCCTCATGGTAACAAGATGACTGCCACAGCTCAAGAAACATATCTTCATGCTACATCATCCAGATTACGAAGGGAAGGTGAGGCAAGGAGGTCTCATCTCCAATAAGAAGTATTTTCCCTGTATGTCTTTCTGTTAGGGAGTTAATTCTCAACCAGAATTCCCTCAGAAAAATTTACTCTATCTTATTGTCCCAAGCAGAGTCAAGTGCTTCTCCTTAGATCAATCACTAGCAGATAATAAAGGGATTCCTGGGATTGGACTAGACTGGTATTTCCCATCCTTGGCTACATCTTAGAATCATCTCACCTCACCCTAGAGATTCTGACACAATTGTTCTGGTGTGTGGCCCAGACTTTGATATTTCTCCCCTCAAGAACCTAGACCAATCATGATTCACGTTTTGTGGATCGACACTTTGCTGTTTTAACAGCAAAGAAGGAGGGGAGATGACTGTCAGGGACATAACCAAAGGCCTGCCTCACTCTAGAACTTGTCTTCTTAAAGAAATCCCGGGTATTTTTGCTTCTTTTCTCAAAGCAGGCCAACCAGAATTAGAGCTGGGATGTGGCCTGGGAATAAGGACTGTGGTCATGGAAACCCCACCACAAAACCAGGTTAGCAGAGGCGGCAAGGTATGACCGTTTAGCCAGAATGGCAGCCACCCCATGGGGGAGCCAGGCACTCAAGAGCCCAGGCAACCATCAGATCCCTTCCCTTCTCAAGGAGGACGCACGTGCTTCCCAGGGCTCGTGGAACAAAGTACCACAACTAGTGGCTTAACGCAACAGAAGATTATTGTCTCACAGGTGGGAAGTGACTACAGGTATGGAATTCAGGGGTCGTCAGGGCCATGCTCCTTCTGAAACCATCAGGAGGAAAATCCTTTCTTGCCCCTTCCTAGTTTCTGGTAGTAGCCGGCAATCCTTGTCGTTACTTGGCTTGTAGCTATAGCACTTGAATTTCTGCCTCCGCCACCACACGGTGTCCTCCCCCCTTGTCTGTCTGTCTCTGTGTCCAAATTTCCCTCTTCTTATAAGGACACCGGTCATACTGGATTAGGAACCACCCAAATCCAGTTTGGTCTCATCTTAACGAACTAGCTCTTTCCAAGTAAGGTCACGTTCATCTGTCTGAGGATTGGGATTTGAATATCTCTTTTTGAAAGACACAATTCAACCCACAACAGAAGACTAAAATTTCTGCATCTAGTCTGAATTTTAAAAATTTTGCTTTTTGTTGTTTTTGTTTTGTTTTGTTTTGGTGATTTGCCAGAAGGACTCATAAGATTCAATATTGTTATACTCATGGCGAAAGTTTATTGCAGTGAAAATTACAAAGCGAAAGTGGCAAACAAAAATACGCATTAGCAGAGTCCAGAGCGGCGGATGTCCCTCCTTGCCTGAGCCCATGCAGAATGTGCTTTCTCAGTCTCCCTCTCTAGCCGCAAATAACAGGGACATGAGAGGAATCTCTCTGCCCAGGGAAACACATTTGATTCTCAGAGTCTGAGGTTTTTCTGGAGGTGGGCAGGTCACATAAGCATATCTTGCTACACAACCAGCCATGGCAAATGAAACTCGGGAGCCCAATATTGAAACCAGGTGCACATCATCAATCTTGATATTTCTTCAAACAACTGGACAAGCCAGCACGTTCTGATCCCCTGCTCCAGGTGTACAGAACAAAATCATCATCACTAACATAAAGAATACTGTGAAGGCCACATTCCCAGAGATTGGACAAAGATCAACCAGCAAGACATACAAGGAGCAAGCAACCAGACCCACTGCAGTTTAACTCTTTCCTTGCACAATTTGGAAGGGCCTGCTTCAGAGAGAAATGTACCTAATATTGGGCTAGTAGACAAAGTGGAGGAAAAACATGTAGCACTTTCCCTTCTGAAAAAATAGAAAGGGAGGCAAAATGAAGAGAACTGTGGGAAGTTGGAAAAAGACAAACAGGATTTTTGATGAGACAAATATTAAAAAACACTGAAGGAAAAGTGTTTTTCTCTTTGACTTCTCTGTGGAAGGGAAAGGAAACACAAAAATGAAATGTCTGGAAGTATTTGGAAAGTGCTTGGTGTTTCCTACCTGCTTGTCTCAAAGTAATGAGGGAGAGGGAGATGCCACAGGCAGGTGAGAAGAGGGGAGAACACCACCCCTGAGGACTCAGCAGGTGTGGTCTGGGCCGGGGTTCCACCAGCAGGTAACCTCTGGCAATTTCCTCAGATCCTGGTTTCTTCTTCCATAAATAATGATACCCAGGACCTACATCAAAAACATAATATGGCGATGTCCACTCCACCTCTAAATTGAGAGGAGGCTTACAGGTGAAATGTATATTTTTCTTTTAGATACCCCAGTGGAATTTGGCATGGTTTTGTGATTTGGGTAGCTGAAATACTTGAATTGTCAAACTGTAAGTTTCATTCTAAATTAACATAACAGTGTGATGGGATCCCCACTAGATTGCAAATTCCACTGGGCAGAGATTGTGTCCATTTCCAGTACCCAGCACAGTGCAAATAAGCACTTGATAAATATTTAAGGAATAAATAAATGAATAAGCAAACAACTGATCAGGAGACTATGGAATTATAGTGACTAGAGTCTATATGCTATAGTTATCATTTCCACTTTATCTTTACATCTGATTTAAAACTGCATTGCTCCAGTGCTTTCTCTAACACATTGTGTGCATAATAATTTCTCTGGGTATTACTGAGCTTAGGTGATTTCCTTCCTGGCACAGTCTAGTGCTTTGATCTGGAAGAAACTTGTTGGCAGTTTTGAAGGGTGTTATAACCCTGAAAATAAATTTTTTTAAACATATCAGTGTCGCAGTGTGGGCTCGACCGGAGGGCCACTGCAGGGGCGGTGTGGGCTCGGGCGGAGGGCTGCAACACACGGAGGGGCCTTCCGAGAAGGCGCGCCAGGGCCGGCAAGGTGCGGAGGACGCGCGGTAGGAAGAAGACTACCGAGGAGACCAGGATCTGTGCGCAAGTCTGATTTATTCAGGAAGTACAGCAGTTAATATAGGGCGAAGACGGGGGAGGGGCAGGGGGCGTGGCCGGGGGTGGCAGACAGCTGATAGGTTCGTGCAGGGTTGCATCACTGGTTGCGGGCAGAAGACGGGGTAGCCAGGGTTCTCGGGGGCAGCGAGGCGGGGCTGTCATGGCGCTGCGGTGGCCCTCGGGGAAGAGGCGGGGTTAGGCCACCGAGGGGGAAGCGGGTGCAGCTGGGCAGAGGGGCGGGCAGTACGCCCGAACCCCAAGCGGAGGGCCTTAACGCCCGTTCCCGCCACCCGGGTCCGACTCGCACCGGCGCCTGGAGACGAGCCGACCCTTGCTGTCGCCGCGCTCCCACACGGTGCCACCCTACATATCAGCCCTACAGTAACAATAAATAAAAGTCTAGGTTTACAAAATGTCATCTAATGTAGAAAAATGTAGGTGGAGCAGGATATTTTGACCAAACCCTGGGCTCCAGCTCCAGAGACAGATGGATTCCTATCACCTCTCTAAGGACACATCGAACTTCAGATCATATAGCTACTAGGGACAGAATTGTACCGAACTCCTTGGCCACCCCATCTTAAGCACTCACAGCCCTCTGGGAAGAAAGGGACCCTGTGGACTTCTGCTGTTGTTGCCTGCTGAGCATCACTGATTTTTCATCAAATATGCACAACTCATTGAAAAGCAGTCTTGGTGAACTGTCAATCACAGCCCCATCCAGTCACTCAGGGATGGTCATGTGACTTGAGACCCTTCAGATTTTCTCACCTGAGACTCTGAATCATGAACTGAAAAATCATGTTCCAATAGCACTCCCTGGCATTCATTAGTTTCCTGAGCTCTAGATTCCAGGACCTGTCTGGAGTCCTGGACTACCTTGAGTCCTCAAGTCCTTGAACCACCTCATATTGTCCCATTCAATCCTGATCTTGTTTTTATGTTTGAGTGTTGCTTAAATTGGCCAGAGTCAACCATTTTTGTTGCTTGCAACCAGAAAATCCTACTCAGGCTAGGACTAAGGTCCCTACCCCTTCAAAGTTTAAAATTATGACATAATCAGTAACACAACAGTGACAAGTTTAACTGTGATACAGAAGGATTTTCCTTATATGGTATGGGTGGACCCGTCTGAGTTGACATGACTCCACCCTGAATCTAGGGATAAAAGACAGTCAACCCAGGGCTTAAGGTTCTTCTTGCCCCAGATTTCTCATTCCATGCAAAATGCTAAGATCTTCCATTTTAAGAAAAACCACTCTGACATATGGAAGGCATCAGGAAGCCATGTCAACTCACTCAGTCTTTCATGGGCATCCTTCGCACTGGGTCCTGCTGGCTCAGTACCACAACAAAGAGAAGGTAACCTTTAACCACATCTGAGTCATCTGTCTTGCTGCAGGATCCACATTCAGCCCACTTTTTATGCCCTGACTCACTTTAGGGATTGCCCTGATCAAAGTCACAGAGATGGAAAGAAGAATGAGGCTCCAAAGAAAGACTATCATGAGGATTGTACAAATGATGGGGGTTGGCCTCTGCACCAGGAGTCAGGAGAAAGGAAGCCTTTGATATAAGTCCCACCACCCAAGTCCACCACCAGGAAGGATGAGTCAATGGGTCAGCTGAAATCAGAACCTGCCCCATTGACTCATCCTTCCTGGTGGTGGACTTGGGCCCAAGGAAACTGACAGTATGAGAGAATCTAGACAGCTATAACTCTGGGGCACAGTCAGTCTAGCAAGGAATAGTGCTTCCTAAACATAACTTGGAGTATCCTCCCCCTTGAGGAGCCACTGAGACCTGGGTTGGAGCTTAAGCAGTATCAGCAGCAAGAGCCACTGGGACAGGCATCTCAGCCCAAGCCATATCTCTTGCAACTGCAGATAGAACATACCAAGTGGGTTGGCTTTGGAGGTGGTAGCATGAGTAAGGGTGTCAGAAAGAGAAGGCAAATATGGTCACTCAGGTGTTCTCTTCTTCTATATAAGTTTCATTAAGAGGAGATGCAAGTCTCCAGCTCTGACAGGAACAGCAAATTTTGGAGCAAGCAGCAGCTTGGGCCATGACCCGAGAGTCCTTGCGCATCCAGGGGATACACCTGAATTTCCCATATGAGGTGAGAGCCTTCAAAACTAACCCTAAAGATCTTGGAGCCCTTGGAGAAGAACTCTAGACAGAGGAAAAGGAAAAGAAGCAGCTTGTAATTGGAAGACACTGGGTCTGTATGGAGGAGCTGCTGAGTTTGCCATGTCTGCAGGACACAGAGATGGAAATACCTACTTGGGAAATGTTTTATAGGATCGAGACCAAGGAGTCAGAGCTGAAGACATGGGTATAGGTTGGAATCAAAGCCTTAGAAATGGATGGTGCTCCCCAGAGAGACTACATCAAGAGAGGAAAGCAAAAAATTAAGGAGGGAAACCTGGGCAATTCCAGAATTTAAAGGATGATGAAAAAAAGAGGGATCCATGAAGGAGACAGAGAAAAAATGGTCAAGGATCAAGTTTCTCATTCCAGCACTACTGATACCTGGGACTGAATAATTCTTTGTTGTAAGGACCATCCTACACATTGCAGGATGTTTAGGAACATTCCCAGCCTCTATCCCTTAGATGCTAGGAGCACTCTCTCCCCGTTGCAGCGATCAAAAACGTCTCCAGACATTGGCAATTGTCCCTTGTGGGGCAAAAGTGCTCCGTTTTGAAAACCACTGGTCAAAGTTGTAGAAGGAAAACAGAAGCCAAGGGATTGAAAAGCAATTAATATTCCATATTCCATAGACATTGAGTAAAATGAGAACTGAAGGGACCAGTGTTTGGCCATTAGAACTAGTCACTGGTGAAATAACCAAGAGCAGTTACAATAAAATGGTTGAGCGTAGACACAAAATTGACTGAATGTTCATCCAACAGTAAATAGCAAAGGAAATTCAAGGGTTTAAAAGGTGTTTGGTTGAATTCGGCAACCATTTGAAGGTATCTTCCAACCTTGAAATTGTGCAATTCCAGAAGACCTTTTGGGATTCCTGGAGCCCTGATCTGCTGATGGCTGCCCCCTTTGTTTACATGGAAAACCATTTGTGTCTTGGTTTGTCCCACTCATGTCACATGAAATAAAAATCCACAGAAATACCAGTTGCTATGTGGTCTGGCCCCAATGCATGATGAAAAGTAAAATATGGTTTTCCTTATGTCATCAGGTAACCAACAGTTAAGCAATAAAAATTTACCAGACTTTAAAAACAGTTGTGGTTTAGAGAGAGGATGAGCTCATAAGTGAATCTAAAGGTGTCAGATTAAAGATTGGTTTGAGAAGAAAGGGGTGAGGTCAAAGTCACCTATGGCCTTCAGGAAGCACAAGTGCTTTACCCAGTGACTCCAGACTTCATCCTGGGAACTGGCTCAGACGAGGAGAGGCCTGCATCCACATCAAAACAGTGGGGCTGTTGTACTCCGAGAGTGCCATGGGAAGTGTGCATAGTAGAGAGCCTACATGATTGCCAGCACTCTTCTCTGGTTCCTGAACAATCAAGGTAACCTCTAGGTAAATGAAGAAGAATTCGGAAGCAAAGATGAAATTTTCCAACTAAGTCAGGAAAAAGTCGTAGCAGAGATTACTTTTTTAATGCTGAATTGAGAAATAAGAAACAGAGTTTTGGTCCTGACTTAATTACTAACAAAGGGTAATTCACCTCCCATCTCTGGACTCAGTTTCCCAATCTGTAAAGTAGGAAACTTGAACTAGATGGTAAACAAAATGCCTTCTGCTTCTCTAGTAGAGTAGGTACTCCTCGTATGTGTTTCCATTGGCCAGGTTCTCGTTACACTTCATGGTATGGCGTGTTTAATTGGCTTGCCTCCCCACCAGACAGTTAGCTCTTTGAAGGGAGGCACTAGCCTCCCTTATCCACGACTGAAGTCCCAGCACCCTGCTGTGCTTGATAAATATCTAGAAGGAATATTTCTACCTCTAAGAAGTAGCTCTTGGAAAAAGTAACTCAGTATAAATCTAAAAGTGAGCAGAAACAGAGCCACCACTTCTCATTTTTCTTCTTTAAGTTCTTTTTTTTTTTAGATTTTTAAAAAAATGTCTCTCCCCTTCCCCCCGCCCCCAGTTGTCTGCTCTCTATGTCCATTTGCTGTGTGTTTTTCTGTGACCACTTCTATCCTTATCAGCAACACCAGGAATCTGTGCTTCTTTTTGTTGAGTCATCTTGTGTCAGCTCTCTCTGTGTGCGGCACCATTCTTGGGCAGGCTGCACTTTCTTTTGCGCTGGGCGGCTCTCATTATGGGGCACACTCCTTGCGTGTGGGGCTCCCCTACGTGGGGGACACCCTGTGTGGCTGGGCATTCCTTGCAAGCATCAACACTGCGCATGGGCCAGCTCCACACGGGTCAAGGAGTGTGCATGTGGTAAGCGGATGTCCTATCCTTTGGGCCAAGTCCACTTCCCTCCTTAAGTTCTTGTACAGGCCCCGCTATGGTTTATAAAAAAAGGCAACATCGTAAAATACTTCCCACACTTCTTTCTTTTTTAAAAGATTTATTTTATTTATTTCTCTCCCTTTCCCCCTTGCCCCCCCCCATGTTGTGTGCTCTCTGTGTCCATTCGCTGTGTGTTCTGTGTCCACTTGCATTCTTGGTGACACCAGGAATGTGTCTCTTTTTTGTTGTGTCATCTTGTTTCATCAGCTCTCCATGTGTGCAGCACCACTCCTGGGCAGGCTGCGCTTTTTTCGCACTGGGTGGCTTATGGGGTGCACTGCTTGCACCTGGGGCTCCCCTGTGCGGGGGACAACTGCATGGCATGGCACTCCTTGCGCGCATCAGCACTGCGCGTGGGCCAGCTCACCACATGGGCCAGGAAGCCCTGGTTTGAACCCTGGACCTCTGGTAGGTGGACACTCTATCAGTTTAGCCACATCCACTTCCCACTCCCACACTTCTGACATGGATACCACTACCATTCTGTCTTGTCACTGTCAGTTCAACCCAAATTGGAACCCATGTTCCAAGTCAGCTACCTCAAAAATAAAAAACAAAAAAACCACCCAACACTACCATTCCTGTCATGTTTCTCTCCTACTGCAAGGGGGTTAACTTTTTGGTGCCCCGGAAAATGAGCCACTGAGGTGAAAGGATGAACATGGAATGGAGACCATGTGTGGTCAGAAGAATTAGAATAAAAGAGCTGAAGTTAAAATGTCTTGTTTGTGAATTATAAAGACCGATTACTAAGACTGGAATTTCTAGGCAGTCAAAACTCTACAAATTTCCAGAATTAACTCCAGCAATTGCTGCTCAGCTTCCCTTAAGGAAATTTTCCGGGTCTGATTCTGTTGGAAGAATAATCTAGCAGAAAATGGAGAAAAGAAAAGAGAAAAATCAGTGCCAACCAAACATTAAGATTTATTGAAGGGCTAAAGGAAAAGGTATATGCTGCATCCTTGCCCCTTCCTCTCTCAAGCCTGGCAACCAGGATGGTAGAAATGAGGCTGGTGAACAGTTGGATAGGAGAAATATTACAAAGGAAGAAATAAAATTGACAAGACATGAGGACTTCAGTGAGTTACAGCTGCCCAAAGAAGGACTCTAAACTTAGATGCGAGTGTAGACTTTGTCATCAGACAGACTGGGGTTTAAGCCCTACATTTGCCACTGACTGGCTCTGGGCAAGTTCCTCAGACTCCCTGAGCCTCAGTTCACTCACCTATGGAATCAGGATTGTAATAGTGCCCTCGCGGTGGAACTGTGAAGAGGACTGAAAGACAAGGCATGTAAAGCACTTAGCTTACCACCCAATGTGTAGCAAATGCCCAATGAACATTACCTATTATTATAATGTCAACGTCATGATTCCAATATCACATCTGGTGCCTGGGAGATTCCACTGACAGACTCAGAGAAGGAAGGGAGAACCATGGTAGCAGATAAAGAAATGGTCCCAACACTGGAGATTTGGACTTAGATGTTGGTTATGTGACATGGTTTGGAGGTGAATTACTATTTTTCCCATGAATTTTCTGTTTCACAAAAAAACCACACTATTGAACATTTAAATATAAAAATCAATACAAAATTAAATAATTCCTTGTGGAAAAAAGACCCAGAAAAAGAAAAAGAGTTGTTTATAACTTATTGTTAACATGCAAATACCGCTGAATCCTTGCCATGCTTCTGCATACTGTGGTTCGGCCAAGTGTTGGGTAATGAGCCATTTTTCCAAAATAGAGGGTGCTATTCATAAAATGATAGCTTGAGTATTTATAGTTAAATGCCAATCTTGCTTTTTAGTTTAAGGGAAGACTCCTTTTTGAAAGCCCCAATTTGTGACTCCTGAAGTTGAAGGAGCTCAACTTTGCCTCTCATCTACCTACCCTCCATCCCCCTTAGATTCAGTGTTTCCAGGGCAGGGTCTCAATTGCCCCAACATATTACAAAAGTTTCTAATAATAGTGCGATATTAAAGTAGACTCAATCTCACCTTTGGCAAAGACAAGCAGTTTTGTGACATTTTTCTCATTTTGCTTCTGTGACCAAGAGGAAAAAACAAAAATTTAAAATAGCATAAAGAGGGAAGCGGATGTGGCTCAACTGAGAGAGCATCCGCCTACCACATGGAAAGTCCAGGGTTCAAACCCAGGACCTCCTTGACGCATATGGTGAGCTGGCCACGCGCAGTGCTGACGCACGCAAGGAGTGCCATGCCATGCAAGGGTGCCCCCCGTGTAGGGGAGCCCTACACACAAGGAGTGCACCCCGCAAGGAGATCTGCTCCATGCGAATAAAGAAAAAAAGCACAGCCTGCCCAGGAGTGGCGCCACATTTACGGAGAGCTGACGCAGCAAGATGACACAACAAAAAGAGACACAGATTCCCAGTGCCACTGACAAGAATTCAAGCGGACACAGGATAACACGTAGCAAATGGACACAGAGAACAGACAACAGGGGGAAGAGGGAAGAGAAATAAATTTTAAAAATAGCACAAAGATGCTTCCTCTTTTTCAGGGTCCAATTTTTTCCCCTTCTTTGGTAAGGCCTAGTTATCAATGAAGTAATCCTAGTCACATTCTCAATAATTTTAACACTACTTTTTTCCACAGTCAATGGAAATGTTTATTTAAATATTTATACGAACATGGTCTTGGGAACACTGGATACACTCTTCCAAAAGTAGTTGCTTCCCTTTAAATATTGCACAATAGAAAATTCTTCTTAATTCTCAGAATTCGATTTCAATGTCAGGGTTTTTAGCTGTATACCTGTATTATGTCAACAGTAAGTCTTAATAGAATCACAGTGTCATCCAACTTTTAACAAGGGAGATCGACTGGGAGAATGTTATTTTAGAAAGTCAGATAGGGCCTTAAACTTGACTCACTTTTATCTTTACCCTATAAATGTAAAACTAGCTTTTAACTCAAGGCTCTTAAAATACACAATTAAGTACTTTCTATTTTAAACAAAATAAAAAATGGTTCAAACAGTAATATTATCTTCCTTGCAGATAGCATCTTCCCCTAACACTGCCAATGTATTAGCATCTTTCAAATGGCATGAAACTAGAATAAAAGCTACTCCTAAATTGTTTTTTTCAATAAGTTGTGCCAAATTTAGCACTAGACTTTATCTGTAAGTAGCATTCATACTATGTAGAAGTAATAGTAAAATCTTGTCATTTTAGGTTAATGAATTCCCATTATGAAGCAGCTCTTTCAACCTTTTTATTTTATTTATTTATTTATTTATTTATTTATTTCTCTCCCCTTACCCCCACCTCGGTTGTCTGTTCTCTGTGTCTATTTGCTTCGTCTTCTTTGTCCTCTTCTGTTGTTATCTGCGGCACGGGAATCTGTGTTTCTTTTTGTTGCGTCATCTTATTGTGTTATCTCTCTATGTGTGCGGCGCCATTCCTGGGCAGGCTGCACTTTCTTTCGCGCTGGGCAGCTCTCCTTACGGGGCGCACTCCTTGCGCGTGGGGCTCCCCTATGCGGGGGACACCCCTGCATGGCAGGGCACTCCTTGTGCGCATCAGCACTGCACATAGGCCAGCTCCACACGGGTCAAGGAGGCCCGGGGTTTGAACCACAGACCTCCCATGTGGTAGACGGACGCCCTAATCATGGGCCAAGTCCGCCACCTCAAACTTTTTAATAACACCACTTTAAATCTATCACTGTAATACCCCTGACCTGCCTTAATTCAGGGATCATCTGAATTCTAAATTAAGGACTGGTTTGTTATTACCCTCACTTGGAAACTATTATAAGTAAGAGTAATGTAAGCAACCCAGATTTAACTCTGATAGTAAGTAAAAGTCATGATGACTGTAACTGTTTAAAAAAAAAGTCATATTTTCAGCACTGTTCTATTTACAATACTTTACATAATAAATAACTTGAAGCAATATAGTGATACTCCTCAAACCAGTTTGTTATCCACAAGTTTCTAGAGGCTTCAATTGCAAGTTTAAATTGTGAGAAAGCAGGATTTGAGAATATTTAGAAATTTTCTATCATGGCACATATATTAAGGCACAGTCAGCCCTCCGAAACGTCCCAGGGCAGACTTTCTGTTTTCTCTCATTAGTACAAAGAACTGTCGGTGCTGAGAAGGCTGAATGGAGAGAGGAGCTTCTTGATGGGAGGCCCTCCCAACCCCGAATTGAAGGAAGGCACACAGTGCCGGCCGGCCGCTGTCTGTCCTTGTTGGTACCCCAACTCAGAAAGGAAAGCTTTTGTGAGAGTTTCTTGGTTTTACCAGTTTTATCAACTTCCTCTATGGCTAAGCAGATCACAAGGTAAGTTTTCTGCCTTCCCACAGAGCACGTGGCACAATTATTGCGCATGGACCAGGCAGAGTCCAGAAGGCTCATCGCCTTCACCTCGATGCTGGCCTGGCCAAAGCTCTTGAGCAGTTTCATAACATCATTTGCTGTCATTCATTTACAACCCACATCTTGAATAGAAGCAATAAAATCTCCTTCCTTGGCTCCTGCCAGTGCAGCAGAGTAAGGACCCAGGAAGTGAACTTGAACCCGGGCATTTCCTCTCAAGGTGAACCCCAACTCTCCTTCTTCTGCAATGAAATGAATGCTGTGAGGAGGTGTCCATCCCTTGTTGGCCGCAAACACAGATAGGGGGCCTCCGCTTCTGGAGGAAGCCTGTCACCGTGACCTTGGAGAACTGTGCCAGTATAATTACAGCTTCTTGGGCAGTTTTAGAAACAACGTCAAGAACATCGATCAAGTCCAGAAGATCCTCCTGGTGCTGCGAATACTCGAGGGCGCGGGGGAGGGCACGTCCTGGAGACCTTGACCTGGCGGCGCGTCTAGCCCAGGCTGCCTCCGCGATGACACTGCGCAGACGGACGGCCCCACTCAGCACGGCCACAGGCGTCCGTCCCTCTGGCACTCGGTCGTCGAGGGACAGGCGCTTCTCCCGGTGATCAAGCTTCAGCCGGTGGCCGGCAAGGAGGGTGGCGGCGAAGCTGCGGGCGGGGGCCTCGTAGTGGAGCCTCCCCGAGGCCGAGCCGGCCGGAGCGGCACCTTCTCCTCCGCTGAGGGCCACTCGCAGCTGTCCGCGGGCGTCTCCCGCCTCGGCGGCCTCCTGAGGCTCCTCCGCCCGCGTGAAGAATTCATTCCCGATCCCGGGAAGGCTGGTTTTCTCCAACACTCCCTCCCTCCCTCCCTCCCTGCCTCCCTCCCTGCCTCCCTCCCTCCCTCCCTCCCTTCCTTCCTTCCTTCCTTCCTTCCTTCCTTCCTTCCTTCCTCCCTCCCTCCCTCCCTCCCAACTCTTTTATTTATTTGTTTGTTTATTTATTTATTTTATCTTATGGAACTGGACGATTTATTATCACATACATCTGTAAATCTGTAACAAGTGAAAGTAATTTTGTAAATTCAATCATTTTTTAAATTCTCAATTTTGTGCCAGTGCACAACTCTTACATGAGCTTTAACTCTTTTTTTTCTTCTTCTTTATTTTCTTTTAAATGTTACATTAAAAAAATATGAGGTCGCCATATACCCCCCACCCTCCTTACCCCACTCCTCCCACATCCACAGCCTCTTCCATCATCTTGGCACATTCACTGCACCTGGTGAATATAATTTGGAGCACTGCTGTGCCACATGGACAGTGGTCTACATTGTAGTTTACACTCTCCCCCAGTCCACCCAGTGGGCATGGCAGGACACACAATGTCCAGCATCTGTCCCTGCAGCACCACCCAGGACAACTCCAAGTCCTGAAAATGCCCCCACATCATATCTCTTCTTCCCTCTCCCTATCATCAGCAGATACTGTGGCCACTTTTTCCACATCAATGCTACAATTTCTTCCACAGGCCTTGAGCTTCAGCAGACTTGCAACTCCCACCCTCTGGTTTATTGGACTTACCTCACTCAGCTAACAAGGAGGTGAAGAAGGTCAAGCACCACACCAGGGAGCCAAGAGCACCTACAACTGCAAGGAAGAGAATTGCATCCATCATCCATGTGGAATCTAAGCCCCCTCTTGATTTAGAGGGGGACTGGACATAACCATCCCAGGGTCCACAGGATGGAGGAATAGAGTATGGATTAGAGTGGACCTACTAGTGTTCCAACACTTTCCTGGGCTTGTGCAGAGTACCATTTTGCCCTGTATGCTGAGCACGGCGATGCTTATGGAGTAACCCTCCGTGGGAGTGAGGGAATGGTAAAGGAAGGCTTTCAGGCTACCTAAAACCCTGCAGTGGAGCGGGGCGAGCGCAGGGCTGGAGTGCCTGCTTCCCATGTGCCAGGTCCTGGGTTCAATCCCTCCTACCTCCTAAAAAAGAGAGAGAGAGAAAGAAAGGGGGTGGGGGCGGGAGAGAGACAGAGAGACAGACAGAGAACCCCTGCCCCTCTCTGAAAGACATCCACAGCACTTTCCAGCCCGACCTGTGCTTGCTGGTGGCACCAAATCCCAAACTGTGTGTAGATGGCTCCAGTGCTGAACAGAATGCAGCAAGTCCTCTTGGCTGACTGGCACCAGCTCCCCACCAACAGGATCCCCATCTGTCTGGTGGGCGGGAAGAATCTCCTCGCCCCAAAACCAAGCTGAGTGAAGTAGTTCATCAGCAGCATCTGACAAGATCATTTGAGGTCCATAATATCTGCTATTTGTCTTCATATAAATAACTGTCTTGAGGACAATCCTTGAGGTCAATTGAAAAGTCAATGTCTTTGGTTTACTTCAGGCCAAGGGAAATTAGGGGAATCATAAATGCTTCCTCCTTGTGCTGTGATAGACTCCCACCGAGATGTTGAGTCCCTCAGGCTCCTGCTTGAGCACCTGCAGGTCTGAGTTCTCAAAACTCAGCTCAGGGTGCACCTTTGTGGTTTCTCATTCCTGTTCTCATTCTCTCAGCTTTCAGGATCTGCTGGTTCAAGGCAGCCCTTTGATTATGCAGTTTGCTCCCGCCGGTTTACACAAGGGGATTACAACCCTTCCAAAAGTAGCCATCGCCCTCCTTCCCCAAAGAGGGGCGGGGCACTGGGCAGCAGGGTGTCAGTCATGTGCAGAGGGTGGACAGGACAGCATAGAGGGTGCCAGGACCCATTCCTCGATGCTATTTTTAAGTACATGGTGTAATGTAGCTTTATCTAAATGGACATTAGAAGACCTAGAGACTTATTCCCATTGGGGAAAACATGACCACTCTAAGCCCCATTTCCTGTTTGTAAATGGGAACAATACCCACCTTGTTTATGTCACTGGAAAGTGTTGAAAAGACATAGAAATAATATATAATAACAGTGGTTCTGACCTACAAAAGGCAACATTAATACAATTAATAATTAATAAAATGGCATTAATAGTGCCATTCAGCTCACCAAGTGCAGAGCAATGCAACTGCACAAGAAATAAATGTGTGATGGAAAACTTCCCAATTAAATTTTTATGTGGCCTTTACTTTTCAACTTAGTTTTATTTCAAACATTATTAAATGGGTTTAGAAAGAGAAGCCCAGTGTGTGTGTGTGTGTGTGTGTGTGTGTATCCCTTTTTTCCATTAACTAAGAAAAGAAACTGGAGGTGGTAGGTTTTGGAAGAGAAGAATCTCAGTCAGATTCTAAGTTCATTTTCCCTTCTATGTATACATTTTTTTTTTGGACTGAATTTTGTTTGATCAATCATCACTCCTTTTGAGAAGGAAATGAGTGAAATGAAAGGGATTTGAGGATTGGGCCAGTGTCTATGGCAACACAACATTCTAAGGAATGGTAGTGCACATCAATCTGTGTTTTCTGATGGCAAAAGAGAGGAGCTAGAGATTTGTCTGGGGAAAGGTGGCAATCAGCTTCAATTTTTCTTCTGAAAATAAGGATTCTCTTTCGTTCAATGGACATTCAAAGCTCTTTGTTTTTGTCTTTCCTATCTGCATAAATGCTCACCAAGGAAGAATTAGGCTTTAAAGAAGAGTCACACAATTCCTAATTGTTTTTTCTTTTCTCCGTTGTTAGTTACATGTTGTGAATACATAGGAAGGCTGAGATGTTAACACCAGTTATTTCAATCCCAATTTTTATTCAGATTTGCAAATGTCAGCCCCCATCTGGCTCTGTCTACACTTAACTTGGAGTTTATAGGTAAGATAAAGATATACATATATTAAAATTTTCAATGAACAAATAATTCCAACTTTCACAAACTCTTTCAGAAAATATAAGGAGGAATAAGTCCCAAGTCATTTCATAAACTTAATATAACCTTAATATCAAACAAGTTAAGGAATATATAAGAAAAGAAAGGGAAGTGGATGTGGCTCGAGCAGTTGAGCGCCTGCTTCCCATATGGGAGGTTCCAGGTTCAGTTCCCGGTGCCTTCTGAGAAAACAAAAACAAACAACAAGCAAAAAAAAAAAAAGATAAAACCAACTCAGGGAAGCTGGTGTGGCTCAGTGGTTGAGTGCTAGCTACCCACATATGAGGTCCTGTGTTCAATCCCTGGCCCTGGGTACCTCAAAAAAAAAAAAAAAAAAGAAAAAGAAAATTATAGCCCTCCCCCCAAAAAAGAAAAATTCCTGACTAATTACACTTATGCACACCCAAACAAGAATCATAAACAAAACATTGGTAAGTAGATTAAGTTGTATGTTCATGCATATTATATATCATGACCAAGTTTGGTTTTTCCAAGAAATATAAGATGTTCCAATTTTTAAAAAGTTATTATGTCCTTAATGAAATTAATAGTTTAAAGGAGGAATAAAACAAATGAGCAACCAAATAGGTTCAGAAAAATTGTTTGAAAAAATTAACACACACAACAAAAACTCCCATCAGCCTTGGAATGAAAGTAAACTTCTTTAACCTGTAGAAGGGTAGCTACAAATTATGTACAGCAAATACCCTTTATAATGGTGAAGTAGTCCAAGATTCCTGTTACAAGAATGAGATCTATCTGCTTACTATCCCTGCTCTGATTTAGCATTATACCAGAGATTCTAACCAACAGATTAAGATACGAAAAAGAAATAAAAGTTAGGATTCGCTGAAAAAAACAAACTTTTTATTTGAAAATGATATAATATTACATAGAAAGGCCCAGGCAATCCAACAGGTTACTGAAATGAATAGTAATAAGATAAAACATATAATTTATATAGATATGAGTAATAAATATTCAATATTATTTTTAAAAAGATACTACTTACAGAAATTAATGCTAGTCTAAAAACACTAATTGCAAAGCCACCAAAAATCGTATAGTACTTAGAAATACATCTTGCAAAAGATTCAAGACTTATATCAAGAAAATTGAAAAAAATTCTAAAGACTTTTTTTTTGTAAGTCTCAAATAAATGAAGAGATAAGCCATGTAGGAAGACTCTGTATCATAAAGATTTCAGCTCTTCTTAAATTAACCTATAGAGTCAACATAATTCCAATCAAGGAACTTGACAAACTGTTATTAAAACTTAAGTTGGAGAGGGAAGCAGATGTGGCTCAAGTGATAGAGCTTCCACCTACCGTATGGGAGGACCTGTGTTTGATTCCTGGGGCCTCCTGGTAAAAAAGGAGAAGAGAAAGCGTGCCTGCCTGAGTGCCTGCATGGTGAGCCAGCGCCCTGTGCAAATAAATAAATCTTAAAAAAAAACAAAAAACAAAACTTAAATAGGAGAGAAAAGATAGTCCAAAAGAGAAGCAAAGTAGAAAGACTACTACTGGAAACGAGCCTTATTTTAAAGTCTCAGTTATTAAGACAATGAAGTATTGGCGTAGGTATAAGCAGATATATTGATGAAAGGAAGCCTCCAAACAGGACCACACACATATGGAACCTTGACATGTGACAGAAATGGCATTGTAGTCCAGGGAGGAGAAGGATTCCAAATATCTCACACACAAAGAATCACACACAGGTGAATTAAAGACTTCAATGTGAAAAACAAAACTTGGAAACTTTCTGGCATCTGGAAGGATTTTGTAAAAAAGAGACAATACATGCAAATAAAGAAACATGTTTACATATTTTGCTAAGTTGAAATGAAGACTTCTTTTAATAAATGCTCCATAAAGAAGTGAAATTACAGGTCACAGACTGGGAGCAGATATATACAACACATGTAATCCACAAGAATTAGTATTCAGAATATATATAAGAAAGGATTAGTAGTCATAATATGTCAAATAAGAAAAGGACAACCCAATACAAAGATAAGCAAAAAAAAGGAGAGACGAATACACAATCCAATATTGAAAAGGCAAATTATAAATGACTTTTCACAGAAGAGGATACATAACTAATAAACATATAAAAAGATTTCAACCTCTTTAATAATGAAGAAAATAATATTTAAAACCAATGAAGTAATATTACACAGATTGACAAACCTTAATATATCTGAAATACATCAGAGATATCAAGTGTTTGTAAGAATTGGGAACAGTACAAATAAACAATTAGAAAAACAATTTGGGAGAGTAACGTCATCAGCATGGTGACATAAGACATCCCCTGGAGGGAAGTGGACTTGGCTCGACCAATAGGGCATCCGCCTACCACATGGGAGGTCCGCGGTTCAAACCCTGGGCCTCCTTTACCCGTGTGGAGCTGGCCCATGCGCAGTGCTGATGCACGCAAGGAGTGCCATGCCACGCAGGGGTGTCCCCCACATAGGGGAGCCCCATGCGCAAGGAGTGTGCCCCATAAGGAGAGCCGCCCAGCACAAAAGAAAGTGCAGCATGCCCAGGAATGGTGCCGCACACACAGAGAGCTAACACAACAAGATGATGCAACAAAAAGAAACACAGATTCCGGGTGCCGCTCATAAGGATAGAAGCGGTCACAGAAGAACACACTGTGAATGGGGGCGGGGGGGTGGGGAGAGAAATGAAAAAAAAAAAAAAAGACATCCCCTGGAAAAGTCTCCTCTCAGAATCAACTTTTAAAAGGATAATTGCTTGGTACTTTGGATGATGATAGAGGCTGGAGAAGGACTCACAAACACTGAATCAAAGATAAAGAAAAATAATCTCCAAGATCAGGTGGCAATTTCCATCCTGGACCTACCAGCACAGGCCCTCGCTCTCACTTGCTCTCACAAAACCTATGAGTCTCACAAAGGCATCACAGCCTGGGTCCCTTCTCCCATGGGGCAGACTACAAAACCATTCGCTGGAGTGAGTTAGAACAACATGCACATCCAGGGAAGCAGACTTGCCTCAACAGAAAGAGTGTCGCCTGCCACATGGGAGGTCCAGGGTTCAAACCCAGGACCTCCTGACCCATGTAGTGAGCTGGCCCACTCATGGTGCTGATGCATGCAGGGAGTGCCCTGCCACGCAGGGGTGTCCTCTGTGTAAGGGAGCCCCACGCGCAAGGAGTGCGCCCCACAAGGAGAGCCGCCCTGAGCAAAGAAAGCGCATCCTGCCCAGGAGTGGCACCGCACACACACAGAGCTGACGCAGCAAGATGACACAACAAAAAGAGAAACAGATTCCCGGTGCCGCTGACAAGAATCCAAGAGGACAGAGAAGAACACATAAGCAAATGGACACAGAGAGCAGACAATGGGGTGGGGAAAGAGAAAAAAATAAAAAACAAAATAAAATAACTAACAAAAAAACCATGCATATCCAGGCACAGGGACACATGTCCGAGAGACCCAGGACAGAACACAAGCTGCTAAGTCATACCACATACAAAAGGGCCCCCAGGGGGTAAAAAGAGAGAAAGAGACCATGGCAGAACTGTTGTCAAAAGGTGCACACACTAAATCCAGTTTCTGTTGTCTGAACCACCTAAATGCAAGATGGCTTTTTCTGGGTTGACTCCATCTGGCTCACCAAGGTGGGATGCCCTAATGGGGAGGTAACAGGAGGCAAAAAAGCTTCATAGAAAAAAAGGGGGGAGGAGGTGGGACTGAATTACTGTAAGACGGGACAGGTCCCAGAACTGAAAAGTGTAAGGAACAAGGGCACTGAATGAGGTAGAGAGTTTAAACAAATCATAGGAACTGGGCAGAAAATTCGGCACAAAAGCAAAGAGAAGAGATGAAGATTTGTGGAGAAGGAACAGAGGAAAGGAAACTTTCTCCTGGAGGTGAAACAATTGCACAAATAGTACACTCTTAAAAATAATACCACACCGGGAAACGGACTTTGGCCCAGTGGTTAGGGCGTCCGTCTACCATATGGGAGGTCCGCGGTTCAAACCCCGGGCCTCCTTGACCCGTGTGGAGCTGGCCCATGTGCAGTGCTGATGCGCGCAAGGAGTGTCGTGCCACGCAGGGGTGTCCCCCGCGTAGGGGAGCCCCACGCGTAAGGAGTGCGCCCGTAAGGAGAGCCGCCCAGCGTTAAAAGAAAGTGCAGCCTGCCCAGGAATGGCGCCGCCCACACTTCCCCTGCCGCTGACGACAACAGAAGCGGACAAAGAAACAAGACGCAGCAAAACAGACACCAGGAACAGACAACGAGGGGAGGGGGGGAAATTAAATAAATGAATCTTAAAAAAAAAAAATAGTACCACATATCCAGGGCAAGAATCAGATAAAGAGTTGAGAAAATCTAAACAGTTAAACACAGGCTACTCTAAAGGTTCAGAATAAATTAAACTAAGCATGAAGAAGAACCTTAACACACAGCCAATCACCAATAAAACCCTAGACAAGAAGGAGAACCTGATCTTCAGAGTTAATTCACCAAGATAATCAGGTACCCAGACATCAGCAAAAAATTATAAGCCATATTAAAAAACAGGAAGCTATGGCTCAGTCAAGGGAACAAGTTCAAACTTCAGAGGGAGACATGGAATTTGGAACAAGTCAACAAAGGGTTCAGACAAATCTCCTAAATCAATTCAAGAAGATGAAGGAAAATATGGATATAGAGGTAAAGGATATTAAGAAGGCAAGGTGTGAGCATAAAGAAGAATTTTAAAGAGTAAATACAAACAAAACTGAAATTATGGGTATGAAAGTTGCAATAATAGGGATTTAAAACATATTAGAGTCATACAACAGCAGATTTGAACAGGCAGAAGAATCAGTAAAATGTAAGACAGAGAAATCTAAATCATATAGTCAGAAGAACAGATAGAGAAGAAAAGAGAAAAAATTGAGCAGTTTCTCAGGGATTTGAGTGACAGCACGAGGGCCACAAGCATACATGTTGTGGGTGTCCCAAAAGGAAAAGAGGGGAAAAGGAACAGAAAGAATATTTGAGGAAATAATGGCCAAAAATTTCCCAACTCTTATGAAAGACATAAATATACATGTCCAAGAAGTACAACATACTCCAAACAGAATAAATCCTGATAGACCCACTCCAAGGCACATACAATCAGAATGCCAGATGCCAAAGATAACAAGAGAAATCAGAGAGCAGCAAGAGAAAGTGTTTGTCACTGCAAAGGATCCTCAATAAGCCTAAGTGCTGCTCTCGGTGCAGAAGCCATGGAGATGAGAAGGCAGTGGCATGAGATATTTAAAGTACTGAGAGAAAAACTGCCAGCCAAAATTTTTTTATCTGGCAAAACTGTCCTTCAAAAATGTAGGAGAGTTTAAAATAATCAGAAACTGAGAGAGTTCAGCAACAAAACTCCCTTTAGTAGTTCTTGTACTAAAGAACTACAAGAACTACTAAAGGGAGTTTTGCAAGCTGAAATGAAGACAGGAGAGAGTAGCTTGAAGTAGCGAGAAGAAATGAAGATCTTCAGTAAAAGTAACCAAAAGGGTAAATGCAACAAACAATACTACTGTATCCTCAATACACAGCTCTACTCATTAACTCCTATAAGAGTCAAAATACAATTGAACAAGAAAAAGGCATCATTCCTGATAATAGAAATGTAAAATATAAAGAGGTAATGTGGGACAAAAACAATCTAGGGGAAACAGAAAGTTATGGCAGCAAAGAATGTGTATGCTTTGAAATTAGGTTGGTATCTTTTCAAATTAGGTTATGTAATATAAACCCTAGGGTAATCACAAAGAAGTTATTTAAAAATATACAAAGGGAAGCAGATGTGACTCAGGTGATTGAGCTCCTGGTGCCCTCCAAAGAAAATGAGCAAGACAGAGAGCTGATGTGATGGGCTCTTGCAGCAAGCTGACATAACAAGATGATGCAGTGAGATGATACAACCAAGAGTCACAGAGGAAACACAATGACAGATCAAACAAAGCAGGGAGCAGCAGTGGCTCAGGTGATTAAGCACCTTCCTCCCACATGAGAGGTCAGAAGCAACAAATGCAAACAATGAAGGGGGTGGGAAGAAATAAATAAATAAAATAAATCCCTAAAATATATATATATAGAGAGAGAGAGGGAGCAGATGTGGTTCAAGCAGTTGAGTGCCCACTTCCCACATGGGAAGTTCTGGGTTCAGTTCCCAGTGCTTCCTAAAGAAAACAAACAACAAGCAAAACAACGAGAAAAACAATGAGCAAAGAGACAAGGGAGCCAACACAGGGGAGCAGATGTGGCTCAGTGGTAGAGTGCCAGCCTCCTGCATATAAGGTCCTGGGTTCAATCCCTGGTCCCAGTACCAAAAAAAAAAAAAAAAAAAAAAAGTACAGAAACAGAAAAGAGAAAAGGATCAATCATATAAATCAGAAAAGATCAACTATATAGAAAAGGAGGTGGCAATAAAGAAAAAAAGGGACATACAAAAATGATATGGCATATAAAAACCAAAACAAAATGGCTGAAGTAAGTACTGCCTTTACAGTAATAACATTGAAAGTTAAAGGATTAAATTCCCCAATCAAAAGGCACAGAATGGCAAAATGGATTTTTTTAAAAAATCTATGTGTCATTTACAAGACACAAATAGACCCAACATACAAATAGGCTAAAAATGAAAGGATGGAAAGAGATATTCCATGTAAATAGTAACAACAACAACAAAAGAGCTGGGGTAGCTTTCCTAATATCAGACAAAATAGACTAAGTCAAAAACTGTTATAAGTGACAAAGAACACTATATATTAATAAAAGGGATAATCCACCAAGAAAAAATAAAAATCATAAATATTTATGAACCTAACCATGGTATATGAAACATTGGAAAAACTTAAAGGAGAAATACACACTTCTACAATAATATTTGGAGATGTCAATGCACCACTTTCATTAATAGACAGAACACCAAGACGGAAGAATAAAGAAACAGAGAACTTGAATAATATGATAAATGAATTAGACCTAACAAGACATATGCAAAACATTGTACCCAAAACAGGAGGATATATATTCTTCTCAGGTGCACATGGATCATTCTCTAAGCTGGATCACATGTTGGGTCACAAAACAAGTCTCAATAAATTTTAAAAGATTGAAATTATACAAAGCATCTTCTATGACCTAATGGAATGAAGACCTAACTGCACAATTGGAGGAACTAGAAAAAGAACAGCAAACTAATCCCAAAGCAAGCAGAAGGAAAGAAATAACAAAGACATAAATGAACTAGAGAATACAAATCAATGTAAAGAATTAACAAAATCAAAAGTTTGTTCTTTGAAAATATCAACAAAATGGATAAACCCTTAGCTAGATTAATAAAGAAAAAAAAAAGATACAAATATATAAAATCAGAAATGAGAGATGAGACATTCCTATTGACCATATAGAAATAAAAAGGATCATAAGAAGATACTGTGACAACTGTACCTACCAAATTATACAACTTAGATGAAATGGAAAAAATCCTAGAAACACATGAACAACCTATACTGACTCTAGAAGAAATAGGAAGACCTCGACGGACCAATTACAAGTAAAGAGATTGAATCAGTCATCAAAAATCCTCCAACAAAGAAAAGTCCAGAAACAGATAGCTTCACAGGTAAATTTTACCAATCATTCCAAGAAGAATTAATACCAGTCTTACTCAAATGCTTCCAAAAAATTGAAGAGGAGGAATACTACCCACATCATTAAATGAAGTGAACATAAGCCTAACACCAAAGCCAGATAAAGATATTACAAGAAAAGAAAATTATAGACCAGTTTCTCCTATGAAAATAGTTGCAAAAATCCTCGACAACATACTTGCAAATTAAATCCAGCACCACATTAAAAGAATTATACACATAATCAAGTGAGATTTATCCCAGATATGCAAAGGTGGTTAAACATTTTTTAAAAAATCAATGAATGTAATATACCACATCAACAAATTGAAGGGAAAAAACCATGTGATCATCTTAATGGATGCAGAAAAGACATTTGACAAAAGTGATTATCTTTTCTTGATAAAAACACTTAAACTAGGAATAGAAGGAAATTTCCTCAACATAATAAGGGGCATATATGAAAAAAAAACACAGCTAACATCATACTCAATGGTGAGAGACTGAAATTTTATCTGTGTAAGACCTGGAACACAGCAAGGATGCCTGCTGTCGCCACTGTTATTCAACATTGTCCTGGAAATTCTAGCCAGAGCAGTTAGTCAAGAAAAAAGAAACAAGTTGGAAAAGAAGTAAAACTTTCACTATTTGTAGATAACATGATTCTATGAATAGAAAGTCCCTAAAAATTTATAACAAAGTTACTAAAACTAACAAATGAATTCAACAAAGTTTGTCAGGGTATAAGATAAAAAATCAGTAGTGTTTCAGGAAATGGATATGGCTTAACAAATTGGGCTCCTGACTACCATATAGGAGGTCCAGGGTTTGATGGGCAGGGCCTCCGGCTGAAGGCAAGGTGGCCCACGTGGAGTACTGGCCCATGTGGGAATGTCACCCCATGCAGGAGTGCTGCCCTGCATGGGAATGCTGCCCAGTGCAGGAAAGCTGCCCCGTGCAGGAGTGCCAGCTGACACAGAGAGCTGGTGCAGCAAGATGACACAACAGGAGACATAGAGGAGAGAAAATAAGAAGACATAGCAGAACAGGGAGTTGAGGTGACGCAAGTGAGTTATCACCACTCTCCCACTCCAGAAGGTCCCAGGATCAGTTCCCAGAGCTGCCTAATGAGAATACAAGCAGACACAGAAGAACACACAGTGAATGGACGTAGAGAGCAGACAATGGGGGAAATGAGGAAGAGGGGAGGGGAGAAACAAATAAAATAAACCTTAAAGGACTATTACATGAAAAACCACAAAACATTGCTGAAAGAAATTAGAGAAGTTCTATATAAACAGAGGTACACTCTGTGTTCATGCTTGGGAAAACTAAATACCGTTAAGATGTCAATTCTATCCAAACCAATTTACAGATTCAAAGCAATCCCAATCAAAATTCCAAAAATCTTTTATGCAGAAATGAAAAAACCAATCATCAACTTTTTATATAGAAGGGTACAGGGCCCCAAATAGCCAATATCATCTTGAAAAAAAACAAGAACAGAATTGGAAGACTCATACTTCCTGATTTTTCAAACTTATTACAAAGCCACAGTAATCAAAATCGTATGTAGATAAAAATAATAATAATAATAATATGGTATTGGCACCAAGACACTCATATAAACCAATGAAATAGTATTGAGAGTTCAGAAATCAACCCTTACATCTAAGAACAATTGATTTTTGAATAGGTCACCAAGATCACTCAATGAGGAAAGAATAGTCTCTTCAACAAATGGTGCTGAAAACATTGTATATCCACAAGCATGTAATGAAAGTGGACTGCTTTCTCACACCCAATACAAAAATGAGCTCAAAATGGATCAAAGACCTAAATATAAGAACCAAACTATAAAACTAGGAAGAAAGCATAGGGAAACATCTTCAGGACCTTAACGTTAGGCAATAGTTTCTTAGACTTTACACCAAAAGCACAAGCAACAAAAGACAAAAAATAGACAAATTAGATATCATCAAAATTTAAATATTTTTGCACAAAGGACATTATCAGCCTACAGAATGGGAGAAAGTATTTGGAAACCATGTCTGAGAAGCATTTAATACTCCCCAAACACATGAAGAACTGCTATGACTCAACAACAAAATGACAAACACCCTAGTTTTAAGAATAGGCAAAACTTGGGACAATCAGCAAGATGGCGGCAGAGTAAGCCCGTGCTATAGAGCAGTTAGTAATCACACAGAGCTATCTAAAGCACCTGTATGGGGACTCCAGGAGACCAGAAGAGCATCCTGTAACATCTTGGAAAGAATGGAAGGAGGAGACTGCCCACCTGCAGAGAAGATTCAGAAGTAGAGCACTCCATGCCATGGAGGTGGGTGCCCATCCTCCACTGGCAGCACAAGCCACCTCAGGAGCTATTCCACGGCTGGAATTGGAAACTCCACTTCCCAAAAATGGGGGAAGAAGAGACTGTTGGACACCAACTTCAGTTACTAATTAATAAATTTGGCAGGCTAAAGTATAATCCTAAGAACAGCTAAAATTTGAAACTTTCCAAGTCAGAAAGAGGCCAGCAGCTTTCATTTTGACCCCACCCTCACCATAACAGGAAGCTGGTCTGACTGAAAATCACAGTGATGGTAGAGACTGGTTTCTTTCACCCAGATTGGCCTGTAGCCCTACCTTAGGCTTTAGCCCCACCTCTGGCAGGGAGGAAGCTGGCAGGACCAGCACCAACCTCTCCAAGTAACTGCAGGTACATTCAGCTGGCAAAGACTGAATAGTCAGAAGTCTACTGGGGCAACTGTGGTCATTTTGGACCCACAGAACATAGATTGCTGCCCATACTTGCAGCTCCATCCCTGCCACAACAGGGGAGGAAGGGGCATGAAGCTTCATCAGTCTCTCTGGGCAACTACAGTCTAGGCCTGCATGACTTGGATTATTACACATAGCCATGGCTCTGTCCCTACCCCTGGCAAAGGATAAAGTTGGGAGAAGCTTCACTGGTCCCTGGAGAAATGAGGGCAGCTTGAGCCTCCACAACTTGCAACACCAACTACATCCTTGGCTCCTGTTACATGACCAGCAAGTAAGAAAGGGCAAGAAAGTCCTAAACTAAAGAGAGAAACTGTATCCAGAATAAATATTCTAGTAAGCCAAATGCCAAGACACAACAAAAAAATTAGAATCCACATGAAGAAACAGGAAGATATGCCCCTGTTAAAGGAAGAAGATAAGCCTATAGATGGCATAAAGGAGTTGAGACAAGTAATCATAGATGTTTGAAAAATCTCCTTAATAAATTTAATGAGATAGCTAAAGAGATTAGCATATTAAGAAGACATTGTATGAGCACAAAGAAGAATTTGAAAGCATACATAGAAAAACAGCAGATCTTATAGGAATGAAAGGTGCAATAAATGAAATTAAAAATACACTGGGGGAAGCGGATGTGGCTCAACAGATGGAGCATCCGCCTACCATATAGGAGGTCCAAGAGTTCGATACCCAGGGCCTCCTGGCTCATGTCGTGAGCTGGCCCATGAGCAGTCCTGCTGTGTTCAGGGAGTGCCAGCCCATGCAGGGATGCCCCCACGTGGGGGTGTTTCCCATGCAAGGAGTTGCCCCTGCGCAAGGAAAGCCACCCCGTGTGAAACTGCAGCCCACCTAGGAGTGGTGCCATACACACAGAGAGCTGACGCAGCAAGATGACGCAACAAGAGAGAGGCACAGATCCCCAGTGCTGCCTGATGAGAATGCAGGTGGACACAGAGGAACACACAGTGAATGGACACAGAGAGCAAACAATGGTGGGGCAGGGGCAGAAATAACTGGAATCATATAATAGCAGATTTGAGGGGATAGAAGAAAGGATTGGTGAGCTTGAAGAAATGGCCTCTGAAAGTGAACATACAAAAGAACAGATGAAGAAAAGAATGGAAAAAATTGAACAAGGTCTCAGGGAACTAAACAACAGCAAGAGACATGCAAGCATATGTGTCATGGGTGTCCCAGAAGGAGAAGAGAAGGGAAAAGGGGCGGAAGGAATATTTGAAGAAATAATGGTAGAAAATTTCCCAACCCTATTGAAGGACATAGATATTCATGTCCAAGAAGCATGACATACTCCCATCTGAGTAAATCAAATAGACCAACTCTGAGTCACATACTAATCAAAATGTCAAATGCCAAAGACAAAGAGAGAATTCTGAGAGCAGCAAAAGAAAAGTAATGCATAACATATAAGGGATACCCAATAAAATTAAGTGCCGATTTCTCATCAGAAACCATGGAGACAAGAAGACAGTGGTATGATATATTTAAGATACTAAAAGAGAAAAACTTCCAGCCACGAATATTATATCTGGCCATATTGTCCTTCAGAAATGAGAGTGAATTTAGAATATTCACAGATAAACAGAAACTGAGAGAGTTTGTAACCAAGAGGCCAGCTCTGCAGGAAATACTAAAGGGTGTGCTACAGCCCAAAAAGAAAAAAGAAGAAACAGGAGAAAGGGGCTTGGAAGAGGGTCTAGAAATGAAGATTTTATCAATAAAAGTAACTAACTTAAAGTATCAAAATAGTGGTGAAAATTTAAAAATGACAAATAAAACCCAAATATTCAGGAATAAACTTAGCCAATGATGTAAAGCACTTGTATTCAGAAAACTACAACTCATTGTTAAAAGAAATTTAAAAAGACCTAAATAATTGGGAGAACATTCCATTCTCACAGGTTGGAAGACTAACTATCATTAAAATATCAATTCTACTCAAATTGATATACCGATTCAATGCAATCCCAATAAAAATTCCACCAGCATTTTTGAAATAAATAGAAAATATGACTATCAAAGTTATTTGGAAGGGTAAGGGGCCCTGAATAGCCAGAAACATTTTAAAAAGGAAAAGTGAAGTTGGAGGGCTCTCATTTCCAGACTTTAAATCACATTACCTAGCTCCAAAGGTAACAACAGCATGGTACTGGCATAAAGACAGACACATAGACCAATTGAGCCAAATTGATAGTTCAGAGACAGACCCTCACATCTACGGTCAAGTGATTTTTGACAAACCTGTCAAACCCACCCAGCTCAGGCAGAACAGTCCATTCAACAAATCGTGCTGAGAGTACTGGATATCCATAGCCAAAAGAAGAAAAGAGGACCCCTCTCTCACACTTTTTACAAAAATTAACTCAAAATTGATAAAAAACCTAAATATAAAAGCAAGAGCCATAAAGCTTCTAGAAGAAAAGTAGTAAACTATCTTCAAGACCTTGTGTAGGTGGTGGATTCTTAAAGGAGATAAGAGTAGGACTGAGATGGACTACTGATGTTTAATGTATGTGAAAATTTTAATTAATGCTACTGTAAAAGTATGGAAATATACAGAATTGATGGTAACACATAGTAACACCTAGTTTATAAATGGGAATGTGGCTGAAAATGGTGATCTAGGGATGTAAATGCCAATGAGAGAGAGTTAGAGAATAATCTAGAGACTGAATAGCACAGTAAACCCAGAGGTGGATGAGAATTGTGATTGATGGTACAGATCCAAGAGTGTCCTTTGTGACCTAGAGGAGATGTACATCACTGGTGCAGGGTAGTGGAAATGTGGATAAGTAGGGGAAAAATACAACTGGAGTGACCTATGGACTGTGGTTAATAGTAATAATGTAATATTCAGGCATCTATGCCAAAGATGTACTGTGTTGCTAATGTGGGAATATGGAAAAAGTGTGCCAAATGTACACTATGGACCTGGTAATAATTTGATGATATTATCTAGTAATCTGTAACAAATGTCCACCTCTCTGTGGTGTGTTAATAGAGGGGTGTTGTCTGGGAATTCTGCATATGTGCATGATAGTTTTGTAAGTTTACAACTTTGGTCATAAAAATATATTTAAAAATCATAATAGGGTGGGTTGGGGGAAAATATACCAAATATAAGATAAGGACTATATTTAGTAGCAAGATATTTTTTTAAGATTTATTTATTTTATTTGTCTCTTCTTCCCTGCGCCTCCCCCCCAAGTTGTCTGCTCTCTGTATCCATGCTCTCTGTGTTCTTCCATGTCTGCTTATATTCTTGTCAGCAGCACTGGGAATCTGTGTCTCTTTTTGTTGTGTAATCTTGCTGCGTCAGTTCTCTTTGTGTGCAGCGGCACACCTGGGCAGGCTGCACCTTTTTTGTGCTGGGCAGCTTTCCTTACAGGGTGCACTCCTTGCATGTGGGGTTCCCCTACATAGAGGACACCCCTGTGTGGCACGGCACTCCCTGCGCGCGTCAGCACTGTGCGTGGGTCAGTTCATCACACAGGTCAGGTGGTCCTGGGTTTGAACCCTGGACCTCCCATGTGGTAGGCGGACACTCTATCTATTGAGCCAAATCTGCTTTGCTAGTAGCAAGATTTTGACAATATTCTTTTGTAATTTGTAACAAATGTCTCACAACAATGCAAGATGTTGGTGGTAGGTTGATGTATGGGACCCCTGCATGATGTTATGCATGTTTACTTTGTAAGTTCACAACTTTTACTATATACTTATTGTTTACGGATGTTTATGTATTAATATAAATGATACAAAATAATAATAATAATAGGGTGGGTTGGGGAAAATACTTTGGTTAGTAGTAATATTTTGAGGATGCTCTTTAACCATTAGTTTAAAATGTTTAACAACAATGCAAGGTATTGGTGGTAGGGTGAGGTATGAGTGCCCTGTATGATGTTATGTATATTTGTTTTGTAAGTTCACAGCTATGACTATACACTTATTGTTTATCTATCTTTATGTGTGAGTGATATACTTCAATACATTTTTTAAAAATAGGCAAAACTTGAATTATTTTTCCAAATAAATTTCCATACAAAAGGTCATTGAGTACATGAAAACATGGTCATTATCTTTAGCCCTTCAGGAAATGCAAATCAAAACCATGATGAGATACCACTGCATAATCACTGGAATGGCTACTTTAAAAAAAAAAACAAAATAAAACAGACAATAACAAGTGTTGGAAAAGAAATGGAGAAATAGGAACCCCTTGTAAATTGGTGTTGGTAATGTAAAATGGTGCATCCTCTGGTGAAAACAGTTCGGTGGTTCCTCAAAAAGTTAAGTATAGAATTACCATATGACTTTGGAATCCCACATCAAGGGAATTGAAAACCGATATTTGCACACCAATGTTCATAGTGGCATTATCCATAACTGCCAAAAGTTGGAAGCAACCCCATGGATTGGTGTTATATACAATGGAATATTATTCAGCTGTAAAAAGGAATGGAGTTCTTGATACATGCAACAAATGGATGAACCTTAAAGGTATCATGTTGAGTGAAATAAGTCACATATAAAAGGACAATACTGTATGATATTACTTATATGAAATAATTCAAATATGTCAGAAATTAGAATAAAGAGGGAAGCGGATGTGGTTCAACGGATAGAGTGCCTGCCTGCCATATAGGAGATCCAGGGTTCGAACCCAGGGCCTCCTGGCCTGTGTGATGAGCTGGCCCGTGTGCAGTGCTGCCTCATGCAAGGAGTGCTGCGCCACGCAGGGGTGTCCCCCACATGGGGGGAGCCCCATGCACAGGGAGTACTCCCCACAAGGAGAGCGGCCCTGCACATAAAGGGCGCAACCTGCCCAGGAGTGGCACCACACACACACAGAGTTGATGCAGCAAGATGACGCAACAAAAAGAGACATAGATTCCCAGTGCCGCCGAGAATGCAAGTGGACACAGAAGAACACACAGCGAATGAACACAAGAGAGCAGACAATGGGGGCAGGGTGGGAGGGGAGAGAAATCAATAAAATAAATCTTAAAAAAAAAAAAAGAATAGAGATTACCAAGGGTGGGGTGTGGGGGAGAATGGGGAGTTAATGCTTAACTGGTACCAAGGTACTATTTGAGGTGATGGAAACATTTTGGAAATGGACGGTGGTAATAGTAGCATAACATCGTGAAGGTAATTAATCACTGAATTGTTTGTTTGAAAGTGGTCTAAACAGGAAATTTTAGGTTGTACATATTTCCCATTTTATATGTATATATGTTACCAGAATATAATTACGTATTTATTCATTTAAAAAATTTTATCTTTGGGAAACGGACTTGGCCCAGTGGTTAGGGCGTCCGTCTACCACATGGGAGGTCCGAGGTTCAAACCCCGGGCCTCCTTGACCCGTGTGCAGCTGGCCATGCGCAGTGCTGATGCGCGCAAGGAGTGCCCTGCCACGCAGGGGTGTCCCCCGTGTAGGGGAGCCCCACACGCAAGGAGTGCGCCCGTGAGGAGAGCTGCCCAGCGTGAAAGAAAGAGCAGCCTGCCCAGGAATGGCGCCGCCCACACTTCCCGTGCTGCTGACGACAACAGAAGCGGACCAAGAAACAAGACACAGCAAATAGACACAGAGAACAGACAATGGGGGGCGGGGGGGGGGGATTAAATAAAAAATAAATAAATAAATAAATCTTTAAAAAAAATAAAATAAAAATTTTATCTTTTTTAAAGTTAATAGATCACACAAAATGTTACATTAAAAAACATAAGATGTTCCCATATACTCCACTCCCCACTCCCCACCCCATCGTTTTTAAAATTGTATTTCTTTGAAGATACATAGATCACACAAAATATTACATTAAAAAATTTAAGAGGTTCCCATATAGCCCACCACCACCACTCCACTATTCCCACATCAATAACCTGTTTCATCATTGTGGCATATTCATTGCAGTTGGTGAACACATTTTGGAGCACTGCTGCACCACATGGATAATAGTTTACATTGTAGTTTACACTCTTCCCCAGTACATTCAGTGGGTTATGGCAGGATATATAATTTCCTGTCCCTGTAATATCATTTAGGACAACTCCAAGTCCCGAAAATGCCCCCACATCTCATCTCTTCTTTTTCCCTGCCCTCAGCAACTACCGGGGCCTCTTTCTCCATATCAGTGTTACAATTTCTTCCATTACTAGTCACAGTAGTTCTATAGTAGAATATCAGTAACTCCACTCTAATCCATATTTTATTCCTCCATCCTGTGGACCCTGGGATGGTGTAGAAGTTTGATATTATTGATGAATTCCAAAAAGAAATATTAGATTATACTTGCAATCTGATCTGTACCTGGGCATGATTGAGTTATGATTAGGGCGTTGAGTCCCCGCCCCTTGGTGGGTAGGGACTCAAAGATAAAAGTCATGGCAAAGAACAGAGTTGAGAGTTTCTGATGTTGGAGTTTTGATGTTGGAGTTTGATGCTAAAGACTGAAGCTGGAGCCCCAGGAAGTTAGCACACAGAGGAAAGAGAAGTCAGCCCCAGGAAGAAAGGAACCTTGAACCCAGAGAAAAGCAAGACCCAGGAACATAGGAACCCAGGAAGCCTGAACCGTTGCAGGCAGCCATCTTGTTCCAAATAGACTTTGGTGAGGGAAGTAACTTATGCTTCATGGCCTGGTATCTGTAAGCTCCTACCCCAAATAAATACCCTTTATAAAAACCTACCAATTTCTCATATTTTGCATCAGCACCCCTTTGGCTGACAAATACAGATGGTGATGTCCACTCTACCTCTCTACTGAGAGGGGGCTTAGATTCCACATGGATGATGGATGCAATTCTCTTGCTTGTGGTTGTAGACCCTCTTAGTTCCCTGGTGTGTTGGTTGACCATCTTCACCTCCCTGTTAGCTGACCTGGGTAAGTCCAATGAGCCAGAGAGTAGGAGCTGCCACTCTGCTGAGGTTCAGGGCCCAGCTGGCACATGGACAGTCCAGATATTCAAGTCTCCTGAGTATACACCAACCCTAGCACTCACCACAGGTTCAGTAAAAGTGACAGAAGAGGCATGTGTAGGAAGGTCACATCTGAGTCCAGCTCTACCATACTTAGGAACACAAATTCCAAAGTTTGGCCCACTGACATGGCACTGAACTCCAGAGCCATCTGCCATGACTATAGAAACTGTGGGTATCCATAGCCCTCAGAAGCACCAGTACCTGGGGTTCTATCTACTTTGGCTGTCTCTGGGGTCCTGCTGAGGCGTGCGTAAGCGCGACCCCTCTGATGACCTCACGACTCTTTTTTTTTTTCTTTTTTAAAAAGATTTATTTATTTTTTAAAATTTATCCGCCCCGCCCCCCGCCAGTTGTCTGCTCTCTGTGTCCATTCGCTGTGTGTTCTTCCGTGACCACTTCTATTCTTATCAGCAGCACCGGGAATCTGTATTTCTTTTTGTTGTGTCATCTTGCTGTGTCAGCTCTCCATGTGTGCAGCACCATTCTTGGGCAGGCTGCACTTTCTTTTGTGCTGGGCTGCTCTCCTTACGGGTGCACTCTTTATGTGTGGGGCTCCCCTACGTGGGGGACACCCCTGGGTGGCACGGCACTCCTTGCGCACATCAGTACTGCGCATGGGCCAGCTCCACACGGGTCAAGGAGGCCTGGGGTTTGAACCGCGGACCTCCCATGTTAGGCAGACGCCCTATCCATTGGGCCAAGTCCACTTCCCTCCAACACTTTTTCAAAGACTCTTAGCCATATGAACTCATTTGTCTTTGTCATTTCCCCTTTTTATTCAAGGTCAAAAAGCAGCTTTTAACATATGATCCATGTACACTGAGATAGAATAAAAATTTTTTAAAACCCATAGGATTTACAACACAAAGTGAACTATAATGTAAACTCTGGAATATAGTTAATAAAATAATAATAATGTTTCATCAGTTGCAACAAAGGTACCACACTATTGCAAAATGTTATTAATAGGGAAAATGGTATGGGGGGGTGGTATATGAGAACTCTGTACTTGCTAAATGATTTTCTGTAAATCTATAACTGCTTTAATTTTGTAAAAAAACTTAAAAATATATTTTTGTATAGGGACTGGAAGCCTGGGACTGGAGTTGGAAAATGCATTGAATATCATTTATTTTTGAGATTGGGTTTTTAAAAGTGATTGGATTGTCCGAAGTTATATCAATTTTAAGAGACAACATTAGGAGGGTATAAGTAGGTATGGGATTTTTCCTTTTGGACTAATGAAAATGTTCTAAAATTGACTGAGGTGATGACAGTACAACTCTATGATGAAAATGAAAGCCACTGAGGATGCACTTTGAATGGATTGCACATAATTACTTTATTTTTTCTTTCCTTTTTCTTTTAGGTACCGGGACCCAGGATTGAGCCTGGGACCTCCTACATGGGAAGCCAGTGCTCAACCACTGAGGCACATCAGCTTCCCTGAGTTGGTTTTTCCATTTGTTTTGTTTGTTGTTCTTTGTGGTGTTTTTAGGAGGCCCTAGGGATAGAAACTAGGACCTCCTGTGTGGGAAGCAGACCTCAACTGCTTGAGCCACATCCGCTCTCCCATTACTTTTTTATGTTATGGTTGTTTCAAAAGGGAAATAAGTGTATATTTTATAGGAAACTTTTTGGACTAATGGAAGTGTTTAAAACTGGATGCTGTAATGAATGACTTTCCAAAAGAATTTTCCCCAAATCCTACTAATTTAATAACACCCAATGTGATACTTAAGCTTTGTACTAACATTTAAAAATGGTTAGGAAAGTGGATGTGGTTCAAGCATTTGGCACCTACTACTTGGGAAGTCCCAGGTTTGGTTCCTGGTGCCTCCTAGAGAAGACAAGAAGGCAGTGAGCTGGCATGATGGGCTGGCACGGTGAGCTGACACAACGAAGAAACACAAAGAGGAAACACAATGAAAGAGCCAACAAAGCAGGAAGGAGAGGTGCCTCATGCAACTGAATGCTTTTCTCCCGCATGGGAGTTCCTAGATTTGGTTCCTGGTGCCTCCCAAAGAGAAGATGAGCGGACACAGAGAGTGCACAATGAATGGACACAGAGAGCAGGCAGTGAACACAAACAATGGGAGGGGGGAGAAATAAACAAATAATATAAATCTTCTTTAAAATAATGGTTATATGTATCAGCTTATGTGAGATAGGTATCTGTACATGTGAAATGATTCTAAAAAACAATTAAAATTTTATCTTTATTTTCATGACTATTTTATCTCACAGTTAATAACATACTGCTAGAATTTTTAAAGTTCAAACAAAATAATTACATCTATGACAAACAATTTAATTCTAATTTTTAGGTAAATATTAAGGTGTCATATTTAATTAATGATTACATGCATAGATATGAAAACATCTATCTTGGCTCTTGTAATTTTTGCAAATCCCATATAATTATTCTCCACAGAGAGTAGTCAATTTAAAATAACATTTTTAAGTTTGCTTTGAATTATATTTTTCCTTACTGTAAGTCTTATAAAATGATCCTTATTATCATACCATAGAATACTATGGCTTGGGAAGCGGATTTGGCTCAACTGGTAGAGCATCTGCCTACCACATGGGAAGTCCAGGGTTGAAACCCACGGCCTCCTGACCTGTCTGGTGAGCTGCCCCACATGCACTGCTGATGCATGTGAGGAGGACCTTGTCACGCAGGGGTGTCCCCTGTTTAGGGGAACCCCATGCACAAGGAGTGCGCCCCGTAAAGAGAGCCGCCCCATGCGTAAAAAGTACAGCCTGCCCAGGAGTGGTGCTGCACACACAGACAGCTGACACAGCAAAATGACACAACAAAAAGAAACAGATTCCAAGTGCCACTGACAGAAATACAAGCAGACACAGAAGAACACTCAGCGAATGGACAGAGAGCAGACAACTGTGGGGGGTGGGATGGGGAAGGGGAGAGAAATAAATTTTATAAAACAATACAACGGCTTGAAAAAATTTGGCAATTTTACTATAAAATTTATATTAAGCTTCTAGATTTATATCAGCTGAAATACAAAAAAAAAATGAAAGGATTTGCATCAGGAAATGTAGACAACTTCATTAACCCATATTTTAATTTTTCTTTCATTAATTGAAGTGTTTTGATATTGCAAGTAGTAACAGGCAGACCATCCACAAGCCTTTGTCTATGTCAAACTTGACAGGTCCTCAGAAAGTAAAGTCCCATTTTCAGAATAAGCTTTTTACAACTGCGATCAGGGTATGATCCCGCCTGCCACAGGCCCTTTGCACACACTGTGCTACTTGCCATGCTCTTCACTCCACCTCAGATCTCAGTTCACACATTTCTTCTGTTAGGAAGTCTTCCTTACCCCACCTCAACTCGATGCCTCCCAGGTCAGGCCAGACTCCTATGGTGCACACTCTCCTGGAGGCATTCATTTCCTTCATAGCATTTCTTTGGTTTTTAATTGTATAGTCATTAAGTTAAATGTTGAATTAATGTTGATTTCCCACAGTCTGAGGCTCTAGGGGACCAGGGATCTTGTCTGGGTTTGCTCACCATGGGCTGTATTTCTCCTAACAGGGTGCACATGGCTCATAGGAGGTACATAAAGTATGAGTTGAAGAAGGAAAGAAGGAAAAAATAAACGACACTCAATCTTTCTCCCAGAGTCATCGTTCTCCTGACCCAGTGGTCTTTCCTAAAGAATGCGTGCCATTGGCTGAGGCAATCAGATAAATCTGATTGTGACCTTGTGCCTTGGGACAGGCCTGACAGTTCTGTCATCTCAAATTAAAATTTGAATCTACTCAAGGATTTCACAGGAGAGCAGATGTCTGGTCATCCTGAAGGCATAGGCCCTGGAGAGATTGCCGTTGGCTTTTGTTCCTTTAGGGCCTGTCCTCCCAGACACCAAGTTATTTGATTTTCCTTTAAATACTGTGAATCACTTTTTTTTTTTTTTTTTTGCTTTAATTAGCCAGAGTTGACTTGTTTTGCTCACAGCCAAAGAATCCCAACTGTTAAATTTTCTGATCTCTTTACCCTAATCATATTTTTGTTTTACTTTTCCTTGGACTTAGTGTGTACCACAGGCATCACATGAAAGCACCTGCAAAAGCCAAATTCTACACCTCCAGAGAATGGGATGGACATTCCTGAGAATCTACTGCAAATATTAAATACACTTTCTTCAGTTCTGTTCCATGTCAGTTATAAGATGCTGCATCTTCTATATCGTATTACTCCTCACAGCAAGGAATTAATGCTGTAAATATCAGAATTGAAGCTAAAGGAACGTGCTACAAGCAACCAGCACAAATGCTCAAGGAAAATGGTTATTTCAACCTGTGGCTTTGTTCTGACCCAGGCTAAACCTTTTTCTGGCTGCTCTTCTAGTTTATCTCAAACACACCTTTTCTGAACCTCCTTCATTTTCCAGCTCCCAGCTCTGAGATATGATTCCTTTGGCTGCCAAAGAACCTTTTCCAATATGTGAACAGTTCTGTCACTCCCACATTCAGAATGTGCAACTTCAGCCCACAAGACGTGAACTCCCTCATATCCCTGGCTTACCTGTCCTGGCCTCTCTCATCCCTCCTTCACGCCTATCTCTGGGAGTGAGAAACTCCTTCCTCTACCTACATCCACCTGCCTGCATCTTAGGGCCCTCTCGGTAGAAACAGCTATCATCAGTGAGCCAGGGACAGTTGTGAACTGGTTAATTATCTGTGTTAGCTCACTGAATCCTGACAACCACCCTTTGAGATAAGGACTGCTATTGTAAATCAGGGAAATAAAACTCAGAGAATTTAATCAACTTGTGTAAGGTCAGTAAACCAGAACTGACAGGGACAGGAAGGCCCCAGAGCCTGTGCTCTTAAACTCTGTTTTTCTGCCTCGGTATTGTTCAGATCTGCCTCCCCACACTCCAGCTTTAAAAGAAAAGTCCTTCTGATTCTCCATCTCCCTTCAGCCTCCTCCTCTTCACCTGTCAGTCTTTACTGCATCCCCTGCTCTCTAGCTTCCCCCTTTCTGATCCTACTAAATCTGCCCTTGCTGAGATCACAAAGGTGCTCTGTCAGGCACCAGGTACCTCGTAACTTTGTTGAATTCATTCGTCCATTCACCAAATGGTGTTATGTACCCACTCTTTTCCAAGTAACTTGGAATAGTCACTGGGTATTCAGAAGTGAACAGAATAGACTGATATTCCCTCACATACCTGAGAGCTCCAGCGACCTCCCAGCTGCCAAGGCCAAGGGTCGTGTCAGTCACTTCCCAGGTTTTCTTTTACTTGATCTCTGCAGTACTGGTCATAACAACCATTCCTTCCCTGAAATTTGGGATTGTCTTGGCTTCACTGATGCCCTTACACCTGGTTCTCCCTCTATTTCCAGGAGCATATCTTCTCCATCACATTCATAAGTTCTTTTTTTCTATCAACCTCTTAAACATTGGAGTTCCTCAATTACATCGTGGAGCAGCTCAAAGTCAATAAGCCCAAAACTTGACTTTTTCCCCACTTCCCATCCATATTTTTGTATGCTTATTCGTTATTCTGGTTAACAGCATCATATGGCACCTAATCTCCTTCTCCCTTTCTGCTGCATTCCCTCATCCAATGGTAAGAAAATTCTGATAGTTCTACCTCAATATATCCCTCACCTATTAAGATCCTCCTCAGCTCCCCTTGGAAAACTGCAATAGAATCTTTTTTTCTGTTTTCAGCTTTGTTAAGGTGTAATTGACTTAAAATATTGCTTATTCTATCCAGTGTATTTTTCATCTCAGACACTGTAGTTTTCATCTCTAAAAGTTCAACTTAGATTTATTTTATATCTCTTTCCTCTCTACTTAACTTTTAAAATATACAGTTATAATAATGGTTTTATTGTCCTTCTCTGCTAATTCTAACATTTGTAAGAGTTCTCACTAAGTTTTGATTGATTGATTTTTCTTATTATGGAATTTGTTTTCCTGCTTCCTTGTATGCCTGGTAATCTTTGATTGGATGCCAGGCATTGTAAATTTTACCTTATTTAGTACTGGATATTATTGTATTCCTGTAAATCTTCTTGAGCTTTGTTCGGGGAGGTGGTTAAGTTTCTTGAAAACAGCTTGATCCTTTCAGGTTTAGCTTTTGTGATTTGTTAGGTGGGTCTGGAACAGTGCTCAGCCCAGGGATAATTATACTGAGGCAAAACCTACTCAATGCCTCAAGATTAATGTTTTTTCCAAACTGGCTGATGAAAATAGGTCCTATTCCTGGCCCTGCATGAGTGCCGGCTACTCTATGCTCTGATCCTTTTGAGTGGTTCACCCCACCCCGCCCCGGCCCCAGCACGTACTGATCAGGGCTCTGTAGAGTCTGCAGATCTCTAACTTCCCTCTCTGCAGTTCTTTGTTCACTGGTACTTGTTCTACAACCTCCAGCTGTCTTGACGTCCCCACACTATCAACTTCTTATCCTCATCCTCAGTCAGGAGACCACCAGGCCCCAGGTTCCCCTCCCAGCACCACAGTCTGGAAACTCTCACAAGGCAGTAAGCAGGGCCATCATAGGGCTTACTTGATCAGTTCCGTTTCTCAAGGAATGCTGTCCTTTGGTACCTAATGTCCACAGTCCTGAAAAACATTGCATTATATACATCATTTGTTGTCATTATTTCAAATGGGAGGGTAAATCGGGCCCATGGTATCCCATCTTGTCCAGAAGAGGAAATCCTGTAATGGAAACTTAACAAATCACTATGTCTCAAACTCCTGTAATCCATCCTTCTTGCTTCATCAGAGTTGTTTATTTTTTGCTAAAATACCAATCTCTTGTTAATGTCCTACTTCAGATATTTTTATGGCATCATCATTATTTGAGCTGCTTAGTATGGCATGCATTGCCCTTTACAGTGAGGCCTTTGCCCATTCCTCTACCTTCATCCTCTGCCCTTCCCTACATGCCCCCTCAGCTCTAGCCGTATCACGACATTCAGAGCCCCACCACCATTCTGCTTCCCAGCACTTCACTGTTTCCTGCCTCCCTGCCTTTGTACACACTGCCCCTTTTGACGGTCTTTCTCCTAGTCTGTTTGGTAAATTCTTCTTTAAACTAGTTGATCTTTTTTACATATATAGTCATCTGTAAATTTTTCTTGGACCTTCCTATCCCCACTGAGAAGAATTGCTCCCCCATAATTTGCACCACTAACTAAATGTTGCATGTGTTCCTTTTATAGCATTTATTGCACTGCCATATATATATATATATTTATGTGCCTGTTTTTACTAATATGTAGTACATTCCACGAGATTAGAAAATATGCTTTTTTCATCTTTATATTCATCCAACCAATAAATATTACCGAATATCTCACTATGTGCCAGACACTGTTCTGTGTCCTAAAGATACAACATTGAACAAGATGTTGTTCAATGTTTTTAAAAAGGAGTTTACATTGGGATGAAAAAGAGAGTGAATAAGCAAGTAAAAGTATAGCATACTTATAGAACAGAATAAGAGAGACCAGTTAGGAGGCTGTTGTAATCATCCATGGAAGCGATGATATTGACTTGAAATAGAGTGGGAGAAGAAAGATGAAGAGAACTGAAGTCACTGGAGACACATCTAGGAGGTGATGCCAACAGGATTTGTGGATAGATTCTTGGGGATGGGAAGGGAAAAGGATTAATTAAGGATGACTTTTACGTGATAAATGCCTAATAAATTCCTGGATGAATAATCTCCTTAGCAACTGAAAACTAGTTTTAAAAAGATGAATCTTGTGGTTTTGTTTCAGACTCTACCTAGCTAATTTCACCAGGAATATTTTCCGTGTACTGTACCATAGAATAGGAGTATTGAGGTTGGTCCCCAGGATTGGACAAATCTGGCTCCACCCTTAATTAGTGTGTGACTTTAGTCAAGTTAATTGACTTCTCTAAGCATCAGTTTCATCATTTGTAAGATGGAGATATGAATGGTGTCAGATACTTGTTTTTTTTTAAGAACATTGAGATAACGCTTTTAAAGTACTAAGTACTATGCCTAATACATAGTAAACATTCAACAAATGGGCTCTTAGGTCAATCACTGCTGGTGAAACAATCAATCCTTTGTTTTGTTCATCTGTGTCCAAGAAACATATCATGATTAAGACTTTTGTTCATGCCCAGTGATCATCTATAGAAATAGCTTAGGTCATTATTGTTAAGATATATTTCGTGGTCTAGAAAAATGAATGAGACTTTCAAAAGTATGTAGCTTCTTTCCAAGAATACAAAATACAAAATTAAACTGTCACAGAAATCTCCCCAACAGAATAAAAATTCGACAATGATTTAATAATTCAATACTTTCCAAAGTGGTCTATTTTCAACTATTTCTAACATTGGAAGGAAAGTCCATCTGGTAAATCTTCCAGCTAAAGCGAGGAGTTCTCAGTTCTCCTGAGCCTTTCCCAGGAAACCTTAGGAAAGGTGGGTGGATTCAAAGAGATGACTGTGTCCTCAGCAGGGAATGAATAAACAAGATCTGTCATTAATTTCTTTGGAAATTAGGAGTAAATGAAGATGAACATTGGTGAGCAAGACAAAAGAGAGAAGTGGACTTTTAAACGGGAGAGAGAATGAGAAAAAGGAAAGAGAAAAATGAGGGTCTTATGAAGGGAGGCACAATGGAGACATTTTGTTCAGAAGGCCAGAAAGTAAAGACACAGGGCGATGGGTGCTATTATATATTCTGTAGAAGGGCAGGGAGAGAAAGAGAGAGAGAAAGAATACATACAAGAGGATGACAATGAGACTGAAGGATTGAAACCAGGCAGCCCTCAAGAACAGGTATCTGCGGCAATGTTGCAAACACATCACCACACTTAAATCCTCCTCAAACCCTAAATGCTAAGCTTCATTATTATCCTCCCTTTACTGGGAAAGAGACTGAGACTCACAGAGGTCGATTAACTTCCCCAGATCACACAGGTTGTTAGCAGCATAGCAGAAATCTGACTCGAGGTGTGTTTAATCAAAGCTCATACTCTTTGGCATCCCGCTGTACCACCTCCTCTCTAGCTGTGGATAATGTAAGGAAAGCAATAGATTCAAAGGAATCTGGGAAACAGGAAGAAAATGTACTGGCACTATCTCATATGTGCAGTTCTTAAAGGTAAATCTATTTAAATTTAACACTCCTTTACACTTTGTGTTTGATTTTTTAAAAAGTCTTGCCAAAAAATGTGATCCACATCATGATAACAAAACATGAAGAGGTTTAAGTAATTTCATGAAAGGGAGAGACATTGATTTACAAAAGTCAGGACTTATAGTGCTCATTTATACAGTCACAAATAGAATCCTGTGAGAACAGCAGCTACTCAGTGTTTATTTGATTCCTGTTTCTGCTTAAGAATTCGCTTTTGCTGTATTAATAAAGTACTTTTTAGATGAATTTAACATAATTAGAAAACAGATCTCTAAATTCCCAGGAAGAGAGTCATGATCTTCTATGCTTTGGTATTTTCTGTGTTTTTGGTATTTTCCATGTAAAAGCACAATTTTAAAGTAAGTTTTACCTGTGAGCATGTCCATGTTATTATCGTATGTGAAGCTGGACCTATACTGCCATCTGCTGTGTCAAGATCAGGTGAAAAATCATCCACATAAGCTGGGCTTGAGGAACGCAAAATATACATATCAAAAACCTGTATCACTTAACTTTTTGGGACATGAGCACTGGGAAAAATATATTCTTGCAGCTACATATTTCAAATTTTATTGGAAGCATGGGGAGGAATTGTGTGTGTGTTTTAAATGATGTATTTCAGGAACCAAAAAATGGAGTATCACAAAAGCTTGTGTTCCCTCCACCCACCTTAAGCAACGACTACTACCAATGTTTTTTGTTGTTTTTTTTTTAAAGATTTTTTTTTTTTAAATTTCTCTCAGCACCCAGGCTGAGGAGGGCCAGCAGCGGGAGGAGCACCAGCAGCAGGAAGAGGGCCAGCAGCGGCCACTGGAGATTTTTGTAGGTAAGCAGAGAAGTAGAGGCTAGTGGTTTCAGAGCCCCCGTTACAGAGAGGAGAGTTCAAAGGAGGTAACAGAGAAGTAAAAATATCCTGTGTCCATCAATAGATGAATGGATAAATAAAATGTGGAACAAACACAATGGAACATTATTGAGTCATAAAAGGAATGAAGTTCTTATACATGTTACGATATGGATGAACCATGAAAATACTATGCTAAATGAAATAAGTCGGATAAAAGGGCAAATATTGTATGATGCCATATCTATGAAATCTCTAGAATAGGCAAATTCGTAGGGACAGAAAGTTGAGTACAGGTTACCAGGAGCACAGGAGGGGGAATGAATTGTTTCTCTGGAGAGATTAAAAAAAGTTTTGATAATGGATGTTGGTGATTCACAACATTGTGAATGTAATTAGTGCCACCAAATTGCACTTAAAAATTGTTAATATGGCAGATTTTATGTTTATGTATATATTATCACAACAAAATTTTAATTTTGGAGAGAGAGAGAGGTTGTGCTGTCAGAGAAAGGGTCTAGGAGAAGAGCAGGGGCCAGTGGGTGCTAGAAAATGAACTAGACAGAATTGATGAGATGCTACAACAGACCACTCTAAGAATGATAAAAAATACTCTTATTACAGTTCTCCCCAGCACCTGACAACTCTCATTTTTTTTTTTTTTTTAAGATTTATTTCCCCCCCTTCCACTCCTCCTGCCCTGCTGTTTCTGCTGTCTGTGTTGTCTTCTCTTCTCATTTTCTCTCCTCTGGGATTCACCAGGATTCGATCCTGGAGATCTCTGATGGGGAGAGGGGTTCCCTTTCAACTGTGCCACCTCAGTTCTTGGTCTCTGCTGCACTTCACCTTCATTCTCCTCTTGTTTGTCTTTGATGCGTCATCATCTTGCTGCATGACTCACTTGCGCGGGGCACTGGCTCATGTGCTGGCACTTGTACAGGCACTCGTGCAGGCACTGACTCACCACACAGGCACTCGTGCAGGCATTGGCTTGCCAGGCAGGCCTGCTTTCTCTTTTTCACCAGGAGGCCCCAAGAATTTAGGTCCTCCTGTATGGTAGGTGGGAGCTCTATCACTTGAGCCACACCCGCTTCCTTCTCACTTACTATTATTTAAGCCCTTCTTTTGGTCATACGTTGTAAGTGTCCTCTTCTTCTATGAACCTGGCTAGAGTCAATCCCAGAAGCAAGGATATCGGAGCCTGGAACATCACGCTATCTGCAATCCTGTTCTCCAGCTCTTTCAACACTCTTATGCAAGAACAAACTCATTTAAATGAATATCAGGTAGACTAGAAGGAAAACAGGAGCCACCAAAGGGACCCTTTGGGGTCTAGGTAAAGGGCAGGAGGACAAAACCATCTCATTAGATGGCATCGTTAAAGAGGGATCTTGACACATATTTGGCAGGACACAGCTTTCTTTCTCTGAGTCAGGTGCGTGTGTGTGTTACTAAGTTTGTGTATGTGTGGTGGTGGTGTGTGTGTGTGTATGCAGATGATGGTGGGGATAGATGAGAGATGAGGAAACCTAGGGGAACCCCAAGCCATTCAAAAGCAGAGCAAAGGGCTCAAATTTGGGGGTCTGCTGGAGTGGAAAAGAATGGTGCTTCAAGGAACAAGTGTATGTATGAGTTTTTTATTGTTGCTTTAACAAATTACCACAAACAGTGGCTTAAAGCAACCCAGATTTATTTTCTTATGGTTCTGTAGGTCAGAAGTCTCACATGGGTCTCTCTGGCCTAAAATCAAGGTGTTGGCAATGCTGTGTTCCTTGGAGATCCCCTAGAAGAACCTGTTCCCTTGCCCTTTGCAGCTTCTAGAGGCCACTCACATTCCTTGACTCATGGCCCCTTCCTCCAACTTCAAAGCCAGCAGCGCTACATCTCTCAAACCTTGTTTCTGCCATCACATCCTGACCTCTTCTTCTGCATCCTTCTACTTTTAAGGACCCTTGTGATTACATTGAGCTCACCCAGGTCACCCAGGAGGATCTTCCTACTTTAAGGTCAGCTGACTAGCAGCCTTAAATCCACCTGCAGCCTTGATTCCCCATTGACATATAAGGAAACTTATTCATAGGTTCTGGGGTTACGACATAGACCAATCTTTGGAGGGGGTGGGGTGGGAGTCATTATTCTGCCTACAACAATGTGTTTCCATACCTATGAGCCATCATAAATATAATTAATTGATGGCACAATTCATTTCCACATAAATAAACGTGCTTCAGTGTGCTTTATTAAGGTTATAAAATCTCCATGCTAGCAACTTCACCTTGGGGAGTCAACGGAAAAAAGCTCTGTTCTGATATTCTTGTTCTCCAGAGGATTTTCCCCAAATTTGAGACTCAGAACTGCCCAGTTAACGTCTCCTTGCTTGCTGCTAAGTCTTCCTCCAATCATGGTGTTTCTTTTTCTTTGTTATATCTAAGATAATATATAAATTATGAACATCTCTTGTCCCATAACAGGTTTAGAGGTAGCACTTTTCCATTTTATATGATTCCTTTTCTAGCAATCTTTGGCTTATGGAGATATTAATTTTTTTCTAACCAATATTTATTTGAGCTTATTAAGAGTCAAGCTTTGGGTGGAAACGATGAGCCTGGCCAGTATGTCTCTATTCTCACAGAGACTTTATTCCAGTGGGGTCTCAGGAACAGGTCATGCAGGACAACAAATGCTCCACCGGAGAGAAGTCCAGTGTGCACCTGGGAGAGGCATCTAGAGGTTTTCAGGAAGATCTGGCATTTCCACAAGGACGTGCAGGACAAATTACGTGGGGAAAGGGCAATGTGAGGAAGAGTGCTGCAGCGAGGAGACAGAATCCTGGACAGCAGGGATATGTGTGTTTGGGTGATTGCTTTATTCCTTGTTCTTAAACAATTCTTGGGACCCAGTAGGCACTCAGTAAATCTGTAAGATGAATGACCATGAAAGGATGGGAGAGGAGCAAGTATGGCTACATCCGAGGAAGTAAAAGAAGAGCAGTGGGGACTCAGGGAGGCATGGAGGGCCAGGGGCAGTGGTGAGAGATGAAACCAGAAAAGTGAAACCAAGACAGAGCTGTGAGCATTTGAAGCCCTGCCGATTTTACGTCAGGGGCCATGGAGTTATTGAATTATTGAGAGATTTTAAGCATCAGAGTGACTTAAGCAGATTCACATTTTTGGAAATCTTTCTGACTACAGTATGGACACCCATTAGAAGGGTGTGAAATCCTGAGAGCAGCCCTACCTAGGATGGACGCAGAGGGCACGGAGAGAGAATAACTCAGAATCACCCACCAACAAACTGAAAGAGACCATAGGCGGCTCTAGTCTTTCTTTTATAAGAAGAACCTGAGGTCAGAGAGGGTTAACTGACTTACTTCTCTAGTGAAATTCTTTCTCTTCTTCCCCTTTTCTGTGGGTATTTCTTAAGACACTTCTCAGAATTGTCCAATTAAGACCTTCATCCCATCACACCTGAACATTTTACTTAGTTTAATCCACTGTATCTGTCTTTTGGTTTGTAGTGTCTGCTTCTGGAGACAGAGAACACTGCTAATTCACCTGCTCTGCACAGCACTGCTCGCAAATGAATGACAAACACTGTTTGAAGGACCAGAAGGAGGAAATGTGAATTCCGTAAGTGCAGGATTGGCCTTTCCCAGGCACAGGTTTCTGAAGTTTTATTTGAATAGTTTCAGGCAAAGTTGCAGAAATCAGCGAACAAAAGACCATGGATGCAGGTATCCAAGGCTGAAGTGGGGTGGGGTGGGGTGAATTGAGATGGGGTGGGGTCTTTTTTGCAAAATATAAAATGAGTCTGTCAAAGTCTTTGTAGAGAGGGCACCCTGGAAGTCAGGCAGTCACTGTGGAGAAAATTAAAGGGCTCAGGGTAATCCTGATTACTGTAAGCCTCAGGGGTACATGGTTCTGCAATCTGTGTTTTGTTTTGTTAGCAATTTAAAACTCTTTTAATAGGTGTATTAGCCAGCCAAAGGGGTGCTGATGCAAAATACCAGAAATCTGTTGGCTTTTATAAAGGGTATTTATTTGGGGTAGAAACTTACAGTTACCAGACCATAAAGCACAAGTTACTGGGAAGCGGACTTGGCCCAGTGGTTAGGGCGTCTGTCTACCACCTGGGAGGTCCAGTTCAAACCCCGGGCCTCCTTGACCCGTGTGGAGCTGGCCCATGCCCAGTGCTGATGTGCTCAAGGAGTGCCATGCCACGCAGGGGTGTCCCCCGCATAGGGGAGTCCCACGCGCAAGGAGTGCGCCCCGTAAGGAGAGCTGCCCAGAGCGAAAGAAAGTGCAGCCTGCCCAAGAAAGGCGCCGCACACACGGAGAGCTGACGCAGCAAGATGATGCAACAAAAAGAAACACAGATTCCCAGTGCTGCTAATAAGAATAGAAGTGGTCACAGAAGAACACGTAGCGAGTGGACACAGAGAGCAGACAACTGGGGGGGAGGGACAGGGAGAGAAATAAATAAATAAATAAATATTTTAAAAAAAGAGAAAGCACAAGTTACTTCCCTCACCAAAGTCTTTTGTCACATATTGGAGCAAGATGGCTGCCGATGCCTACCAGGGTCCAGGCTTCCTGGTTCCTCTCTTCCCAAGGCTTGCTTCTCTTTCCTCACAACCAAGCTCCTCTGTGTGCTTACTTCCTGGGGCTCCAGCTCAAGACTCCAGCCTTAAAACTCCAACTCTGTCCTTTGCTATGTCTTTTACCTGTGAGTCCCCACCCACCAAGTGGCAGGGACTCAACACCCTACTGATGTGGCCCAATCAAAGCCCTAATCATGATTTACATACCCCTGAGGTACAGGCCAGTTTACTGACATAATCGAATATCTATTTTTGGAATTCATCAACCATATCAAACTGCTACAATAGGTTACAATACACAGATTTTTCTGGGTAACAGCAGTTGTTCCTGTACTTGCCCTTTTAAAACTATGAAGCAGAAGTAATAGAGGGAGCAGATATGACTCAAGCTGTTGAGCACATGCTTCCCACACAGGAGATCCCGGTTTCGGTTCCTGGTGCCTCCTGAAAAAAAAACACAAACAAACAAACAAACAAAACAAATGAAAAAACTAACTCAGGGAAGCTATGTGGTTGAGAGATGGCTTCCCACATACAGGGTCCCAGGTTCAATCCCCAGGTCCCAGTACCTCAAAAAAAAAAAAGAGAGAAGGGGGAAAGTCTGAGAATTAACAATAAGAGTTACAGCATTGACTAGAAAAATAAATACTTTAAATATGAGTAAAGAAAATTAAAATAAGGAAACTTGTACCGTGCAATTTTTAATTTCACCAAGTACACTGCCTAAATATCCATGGATTACATATTACCTTATGTTGAAAACACTAAATCTATATCAGTATTGTTTTTTTTTTTTAAATTTCTCTCCTCTTCCCCACCCTCAGCCCCCCCCCCCAGTTGTCTGCTCTCTGTGTCCATTTGCTGTGTGTTCTTCTGTGGCCACTTCTATTCTTGTCAGCAGCACTGGGAATCTGTGTCTCCTTTTGTTGTATCATCTTGCTGCGTCAGATCTCCATGTGTGCAGTGCCATTCTTAGGCAGGCTGCAATTTCTTTCGCACTGGGTGACTCTCCTTACAGGGCGCACTCCTTGTGAGTGGGGCTCCCCTATGCAGGGGACACCCCTGCAGGGCACAACACTCCTTGCGCGCATCAGCACTGCAAGTGGGCCAGCTTATCATATAGTTCAGGAGGCCCTGGATTTGAATCCTGGACCTCCCATGTGGTAGGCGGACACTCTATCCATTGAGCCAAAACCACTTCCCCAGTATTGTTGATATTTAAAAAACAAAAAACAAAAAAAATCCACTATTGTAGCCCTGGTACTTCTCTTCCAGTTTGTGGGGTTTTTTTTTTTAACCATTCAGATGTATTTTGCAGGAATATTTATTCACATGATATTGTTTAATATGTTTCCACACAAGACTGAATTTAGAAGTGTCTATAGAATAACATTTTAATTACAGTAATAACACATTAATACATTATGAAATAACAAAATCTTCGTATTTGCTTAAAAATCATTCATCAATTGCTAGCCTCCAGATTATCTGGAAAAGTAAAGATGCAAATTGCTATAAATCTGGCACCCCAATTAAATTCTGATTTTTAAAAGTATATGTCCCATTGCCTTCAGACTGGCTCTGTTGCATAGTGTCAAAGGGCGCTGTGCACCAGGCCAGTGAAATACTGGAACCTACCTTCTTAGCTTCTCTCTAGGGTCAGCGGTGCTGCAGCATGCCAGCTGTGTGAAGGGGATACCAAGTGAGGCAATGATTACCAGAACCATGTAAGTAGAACTCAAAAACAGTTGGCATTATGGCCTGCTCCCATGGAGAAATAACATGTAGAGTACTGCAAACCTGAGGCTTAGATCTAGTAACTGCAGATCAAAGAGAAACTAATGAATTAGTTAGTCCATTCATTAATACTAAGTATTGGGGGGTGGGGAGTGGGGTATATGGGAACCTCTAATATATATTTCTCTCCCTATCCCTGCCCCCCGTTGTCTGTTCTCTGTGTCCATTCGCTGTGTGTTCTTCTGTGTCCACTTGTATTTTTGTCAGCGGCACCGGGACTCTGTGTCTCTTTTTTTTGTTGTTGTGTCATCTTGCTGTGTCAGCTCTCCATGTGTGCGGTTTTCACATGGGGTGGCTCTCCTTGCGGGGCGCACTCTTTGTGTGTGGGGCTCCCCTACACGGGGGACACCCCTGTGTGGCACAGCACTCCTTGTGCATGGCAGCACTGCACATGGGCCAGCTCCACACGGGTCAGGAGGCCCTGGGTTTGAACCCTCAACTTCCCATGTGGTAGGCAGACACTCTAGCAGTTGAGCCAAATCTGCTTCCCTTATAGTTTTTAATGTAAAATTTTGTGTGATCTGTGTATCTTTAAAAAAAAAAAAAAGACAAAAATTTTTTTTAAAACTACTAAGTATTGTACTCATATGCCTGATGATTATAATGATAACTTCTCTATTCTAGATCATATGCAGAGGGATATTGACCATGTTAAAAAGTCCTGATAAACTTTCATTTTCTAAGTAGTTAATGAACATGCTTAACCAGGTCTCCCTCCCAGCCCTTATTCCAGAACCTGTCGCACTCATACTCGGGGGAGGTCTGGCAGACCCACATGCCATCCTGCCAGGGCTAAGCATTTTCCCATCAGAAGTGAAACCACAAGGGAGGTGGCTAGGATCCACTTCAGCTTGGCTCCTTCAAGATGGTCTCTGGGCACAACCACCACACCATGGAGCCTAGAGTGATTACAACTGAAAATGGGAGGATTGCATCCAGCATCCAGGTGGAATCTGACCCTCCTCTTGACATAGAGGTGCAATGGACACAACCAATCCAATGTCCACATAGAAGAGGTGGCATTGGAATGGGAAAAGTGGACATAGTGGACGAAGGGTATGGGGAAAGGCAGGAAGAGATGAGAGGTGGAGGCGTCTTTGGGACATGGAGCTGCCCTGGATGGTACTTCAGAGGCAATCACCGGACATTGTAAATCCTCACAGGGCCCACTGGATGGAATGGAAGAGAGTATGGGCTATGATGTGAACCAATGTATATGAGGTGCAGAGGTGCCCAAAGATGTACTTACAAAATCCAATGGATGTGTCATGATGATGGGAACGAGTGTTGTTGGGGGGGGGAGAGGGGGGGTGGGGGGATGGGGTTGAATGGGACCTCACATATATATTTTTAATGTAATATTATTACAAAGTCAATAAAAAATAAAAAAATTAAAAAAAAAAAAGAATAAAAGATAGGAGCAATTAAAGTTGTAAATCAGAACATTTAAAATTAGCTGATCACTGAATTCCCTGCCAAAGGGTTGTTTCAATGTGTAGTGAATGAGAGCACCAATTTCCCATACTTCTGACAGCACCGGAGAGTATAAACTTTAAAAATCAAGACCGAAAAAAAAAAAAAAAAAAAAAGAAGGTCTCTGGGCAACCTTTCCTCACCCAGGACCTGGAAACCAGGTTCTAATCAAAACCTGGCAGGAGAACAGGCCTCACTCTCAATTAGAGCCAAAATGGAAAGAACCTTACTCTGTGGGTCTAATCACTCCCACAGCTGTTAAAGTTAAAGGAATCGCCAGCTGGGTGCACTTATCCTGAGTGAAGCCAGCTGCCCAAAGAATAGCAGCTCACCAGAAGAAGCACCTGGTGGGACATACAATGCCAGTCACTGGACGGCCTGAAAGACCTCTTCAGGAGACAAAGCTAAGTAGTGTCTGTGCCAAAGCCAGCTGTTCCCTCTTTCTCTAGCCCAAACACCTATTGCCAGGGGGAAGGCAAACCAAACACCCCTTAAGAAATCTTGTCTGTGTTAATTTCCTATCGTTTCTCCCTATGTTATAGCTAAAAGTGTTACTGGATTTTATTGAGCTATGCTGCAGAAATGAATTTCAAGAGCACCCTGGGTGAGTTAGGCCAGTAATTTATTCGGGTAGGGAGGGAAGAGAAATGGGAGAAAATAACAGATCAGCGCTCCCAGGTAGAGAGGAAGGGGGTGAAAGGGGATAAAGGGGGCAGATTTACAGGCTACAGCTCCTCATCGTAGGTTATAAATGCCCAGGTTTTACTTGCATAGCCACATGGCAGAGGAAAAATGGTGAGAGTGGCACGCAGAGGGCAGGATCGGGTCCAGAGGCGAGAGAGCAGAGCGCATGTGTGCTCAGGCCTGGCTTTTTAACTGTTAGTTATCCCACCCCTTTGCTAATGGCAGGGGAGGGGTTCCAGCTGTTTGCTGTTTTGATTGATTATCCCACCCATCAATTCCCCATGAGGACCCAAGGATAAAGTCCTTGGGGAATATCCGGAGCTTCTCCTGGCTTCCAGAAGTCTTTGTTCTGAATAGCAGAATTTTGGGGGCGGGGGTCTTCCAGCAGCCATCTTGGGGGTTACTGATGTCCACATGGACTCTCTGCTGGGTTCCAGATTCACTTATTGATTCCCTGTCTTACTAGCCTGCTTCAAAAGGGCAATGCCTCCTCTCACCTGCCTCTTAGCTATCTTAAACATAACCACCACCGTGGAAAACTGGGATTGGCAACTTATACCATACCCTGCTCTCTGTTACAATCTCTCTAGAGCTAACTAACAGCATGGAAGAAACTAGCCATGCCTTAGAAACTCTAAAACAGTAAATGGACTTTCTTGCTGCTATGGTGCTACGAAATTGCAGGGCACTTAATATGCTAACAGCAGTGCAAGGATGAACATGTCTATTCCTTAAAGAAGAATGCTGTCTCTATGTAAATCACTTTGAAATAGTCCTAAACAGAATTCAAAACGTGCAAAATAAAGCCCTCCAACTTTGGGAGGACGCAGCTTATGAAAGTACCTGGACTTTCTCACTCTTATGGTCCTATACATCATAGCTGGCCCCTTTTTTTGGGCCCACTTACCACTATCTTCTTTATCCTTTTAGTGGGGCCATATATATTCACAATTCTAACTAAGTTTATTTCTTCCAGAATCAATGCCTTCTAGAACAAGATATTAGTTAAGCGGGGATTTCAGCTGGTTCCAACGACAATATCAGACCCATCTTTCCTCAACCTCAGTAGAATAGCCAGAGAGGTTTACACCCTGTCAGGCAGGGATGACTCCCTAACCAGCAGGAAGTAACTGCAGAAGAATGATCACTGCCTCTCAGCACCCCCTTAAGAATAAGGGCATGAACTCTCAGAGCGGGGGTTTGAGGCAGGTTAGCCAGGGAAATGAGGAGAAGATGAGCCACAACGTGGCCGACAGACAACATGGCTGAAAGACAGCATGGCTGCAAGACCTTGTAAGACCTTGAATTTAACCTTGAGGTCCCAGTTTCTCTTTCTGGGACCTCCCCTTCATTCCGGATATTCCAAATAGGCCTCACCATTGACCCCCACCAAGATGGTGGGGTAACCAATAACAGCTGGAGCCCCTCCCCTTAGCATTAGCAAGGGGGAGGAAATATTAACAGTTTAAAAGGTAACCACACAAGTTAGAGCTTGCTCTCTCTGCCTAGAGGAGCCCACACCAAATCTCAATGTGTGTTTCCGTCCTTCTCTCCCATTTCTCAGCAAGCTCTGTTCTTTCTTTTTCCCCATTTCCCAATACATTCTTTATATTGATCTAACTAAATTTTTCAAAAAAGTATATGTCCCTCAAATTATCCCAAGTTCCACTCAAGAAAATTTCATTTTATCCTCTTTTTGAGGTATCAGGGCTTGGGATTGAACCCCAAACCTTATAAGTAGGAAACCAGCGCTAAACCACTAAGCCACATCACCTCCCCTTTTCATAAGTTTATAAGCTTAGAATCTTCTAAATACTTTACCTATACATGGGAAATCTGCCTGAAGATGCAAAGCACAGTACAATAAATTTATGAAAGGAATAAACAAAAAATACCTGTTAAAGTTATCACAGATGGCACCACTTAAAATTGGTAATTCCTATGTTTTAAAAGTTGCATAGCTGCAAGATGATTTACTGTAGATTAACTGTTGAGCAGTTTCAATTAAGATAAAACAGTAAATTTAGTAAACCAAAGCTCAGTAGACACTCCTAGATTCAACTTATTAAAATATGATTATGTAACTTGATTTACTCTTTGGACTGCATTCTGATAATAATAAACTTTTAACTGAAAAATATTAATGTATTTTAGCTTTTCTATACAGGAGTCTATTTTCCATTCTTGGGGGGAGGAATAGAAGAACTTGAGACTATGATCTGGATTCAGAGAATGTTTTACTGCTTGCTTACACTTCTTGGTTTCACATTTAAGATTTTTATTTATAAGAAATAAATTATGTGGTTTTCAATTTAAGAATAAATGAGTGCAGAAATAATATGTTGGGGAAAATAGAAACCTCAAATTAAAAAGATAACCACACACACACAAAACAAATAAAAACACAGCTAGTTGTGCAACTCTAGAGAACTTAATAAAAAGTAAAACCCGGGGAAGTGAACGTGGTTCAACTGATAGAGCATTATCTATCATACGGAAGGTCCAGGGTTCGATCCACAGGGCCTCCTGACCTGTGTGGTAAGCTGGCCCTGCTGTGCCACACAGGGGCGTCCCCATGTAGGTGTCCCGCACATGCAAGGAATACACCCCACAAAGAGAGCCTCCCCATGTGAAAAAAGCACAGCCTGTCCAGGAGTGGCACCGATGCAGCAAGATGATGCAACAGAGATGCAGTTTCCCGGTGCCACAGGATAGAAGAACACAAAGCGAATGGACACAGCAGAGAACAGGGTGGAAGTGGAAAGGAATAAATAACATCTTATAAAAAAAACCAAAAAGTAAATCAGGGGAGTGGATGTAGCTCAAGGGGTTGCACTTGCTTCCCATATATGAGGTCCTCAGTTCCATCCCCAGTACTGCCTAAAAAAAAAAGTAATCAGTTTTTAAATTGGTGCCTGAATACAAACTATTTTTCAGTATGACCTATTTTGATAACTATTAGGGATGTGTAGCATTTTCAAAATCCCTGTGTGTCTTTTAATAGCATTTTTGGCACACAGAGTGCGGTGGTAATTGCCCTCTGCAGCAGGATTTCTTTTCTCCTGTTTGATTGTCCATCTCTATATATTACCAAGTCTCGCAGAACTCACATCGCTGACTGAAGATGTTGTGTTATTTTTGTTTTTCCAGAGACGGATGTTCATTTCCTCTAGGTTTTTTGAGCATCTTGAAAGCACAAAAGAAAACCTAAAATACAGAAATCTCGTACTTCGTCTGAAGGGTGCTCAGGGCAAGATCTGTTTTCTTCAAACCGTTCACCTATGCAGCCTTTATGATAAAAGTACAGACTAGGCTGTTGTGCTATAGTATCTCCGGGTTGCAAATCTTCAAGGCATGTTGCACATTCCCCAGCATCTAAGTACATCGTCATTATAGATTATTCTTAGCCTTGTGAAACAAACGTATCGCAAGATACAAGTCCATTTCATCTGAGGTTTCACATTCTGAGCATGCACGGCACATAAATCCTCTAAACGTGGGGTGAGAGGTGAGCTGATGGGGACCCCATCACCAGACGCGGGCCGCGGGAGCGCCGCCGCCCGCGATGTTCTCGGGGCTGCTGTGCACGGAGTCCTGCGGCGGTACGGGCGCGGCTTCTGCTGGGGTGCTAAACAGGACTGCAGGGCACCGGCCCCAACGCCAAGGTCCCCGCGACCCGGCTGAGTGAGCGGCTGCGCGGGCCGCGAGGCTGCTGTGGCGCCGCCCGAGGATCTAGGCCTGCAGATTTCTCCGTTAACCAAAATAGCCTTGGCACTTGACTGCAGACACTTGAGAAGCTCGTGCAATATAACATTCTGATATAAACTCAGCCTGAATGGCGCCCCGCCCTACCCCCACCCGCCAGCACCGGTCCGATTTGTTTTCTTAAGTGTGATCAACCAGTGGGGTGGGCCTACCAGAAGTCCAGATACTGGAGCCTGCTTCAAGGACAAAGAAAGGCAAACAATGAGCTCTCAATAGTACAGTCTCTGCTTGCGCTCTCGTAAAGACTGAAGGTGCTCAAAATCATTAGCCATCAGGGAAAGGTAAAGTAAAACCATAATGAAAAACCATTTCACACCCACTAGAATGACTGCAATTAAAAAGCCTGATAGGGGAACGGACTTTGGCCCAGTGGTTAGGGCTCCGCCTACCACATGGGAGGTCCGCGGTTCAAACCCCGGATCTTCTTGACCCGTGTGGAGCTGGCCATGCTGCAGTGCTGATGCGGCAAGGAGTGCCGTGCCACGCAAGGGTGTCCCCCGCGTAGGACAAGGAGTGCGCCCGTGAGGAAAAGCCGCCCAGCGTGAAAAGAAAGAGCAGCCTGCCCAGGAATGGCGCCACCCACACTTCCCGTGCTGCTGACGACAACAGAAGCGGACAAAGAAACAAGACGCAGCAAATAGACACCAAGAACAGACAACCAGGGGAGGGGGGGGAAATTAAATAAATAAATAAATCGTTAAAAAAAAAAAAGCCTGATAGGGAAGCAGACTTGGCCCAGTGGTTAGGCCGTCAGTCTACCTCCTGGGAGGTCCACGGTTTCAACCCCTGGCCTCCTTGACCTGTGTGTAGCTGGCCCATGCGCAGTGCTGATGTGCGCAAGCAGTGCCCTGCCACACAGGGGTGTCCCCCGTGTAGGGAAGCCCCACGCGCAAGGAGTACGCCACTAAGGAGAGCCGCCCAGGGTGAAAGAAAGTGCAGCCTGCCCAGGAATGGTGCTGCACACTGGGCTGCACACATTGAGAGCTGACACAACAAGATGATGCAACAAAAATGAAACACAGATTCCCGTGGGGCTGACAACAACAGAAGCAGACAAAGAAGAAGACGCAACAAATAGGCACAGAGAACAGACAACTGGGGTGGGCAGGGGAGGGAGGTGCAGAAAGGGGAAAGAAAGAAATAAAATAAAATTTAAATTTAAAAAATTAAAAAGACTAATAACACCAAATTTTGATGAAGAAGTGAAACACCTGGCACCTTCATGTCCTGGGAGTATTAAATAGTTCAACCTCTTTGGAAAACAGTCTGGTAGTTTCTAATAAAATTTTTTATTTTTTTTATTTTTTATTTATTTCTCTCCCTTTCCTCCCCTGGTTGTCTGCTCTCTGTGTCCATTCACTGTGTGTTTTTCTGTGACCGCTTCTATCCTCATCAGCAGCACCGGATTTTTCTTCCGTCGTCTTGTTGTGTCAGCTCTCTGTGTGTGCAGCACCATTCTTGGGCAGGCTGCACTTTCTTTCACGCTGGGCGGCTCTCCTTATGAGGCACACTCCTTGCGCATGGGGCTCCCCTACGTGGGGGACACCCCTGTGTAGCAGGGCACTCCTTGCACGCGTCAGCACTGCTCATGGGCCAGCTCCACACTGGTCAAGGAGGCCCAGGGTTTGAACCAAGGACCTCCCATGTGGTAGGTGGACACCCTATCCATTGGGCCAAGTCTGCTTCCCTCTAATAAAATTTTAAAAACCCCTGCCCTGTGACTCAGTGATCTCTTTCCTAGGTATTTACCCTTAAGAAATGAAAACATATGTCCACAAAAGGATGTGTACCAGAAAGTTTAAAGCAGTTTTGTTAATAATAACTCCAAAGTAGGAATGATCTAAATGTCCAACAAATTGTCATGTACTCATTTCGTGGGACACTACTCAATAAAAAGAGAATCACCCTTGATATACAACACAATGAACTCACAGACATGCCAGTGAAAGAGACCAGACTTAAAGGACCACTCTGCATGACTCTCTTTACGTAAAGTTCTAGAACAGGCTAAAATATTCTATGGTGACAGAAATCAGAACAGTGATTGCCTAGATGAAGGGATGGGGATTGAGAGAAGAGGGCACAAGAGAACTTTCTATAACAGAAATGTCTATATCTTGATTGAGGCAGCCATTACATGGGAATATATATTTACCCAAACTCTTCAAACTGTACACTTAAGATCTATACATTTTACCGCATGTAATTTTTACTTTAATATTTTTAATGGGGAAAAAATTGAGCCTGCTAAAGCCATGGAAATCACTGGGCTCAAAAGCACTTCCTCAGTAACAATATTAATTATTGCTAACACTTGAGTGGCAGCACTGTTCTAAGCACTTGGCCTGGATTAAACTCATTTAATCCTGGAAACCAACCAGTGAGGTGGGGTACTCTTATTCATTCCCAATGTATCAAAGTGGAAACTGAAGCAGAGCAAGTTAAGTAAATTTCCAAGATCACACAGCTAGTAAGCACAGAACAGGATCTGAACATAGAGAGTCTGACCCCAATGCCAGTGCTCTTATGAACTATACTATGCAGAGTACATGTAGCTCAGTGGTTGAGCAGGTGCTTCGCGTGTATGAGATCCCAGTTTCAATCTCTGGTACCTAAAAAAAAAAGCAAAAGAAAATCAACAACAACAAAAAACTATGCTATAGGGAGGATTTCCAAGGAAGATGTGTGAGTAGGGAGGCCTAGGACTCAGTCCTTCAACCAAAACAACTATTAAACAGGCAAGAACTCTCCAAAACAACAATTTTGAAACTCCAGAAGCCAGAGGAACCCTGTGCAGCATGCAGGGAAAAGCAAGAGGAAGGGCTGATAAACTACAATAAAGGAGAGTAAATTGCTCTCTCTGTGGGGTGGCAACTGGCACCCATCCCTCACTCTCACAGCTGGCCACCTTGAGATTCTGTCCATGGCTAGCTTACTGGTGACAGAAAGGAACATAAAAATCCTCTTCCCCACACACAGGGGTGGTTACAGCCAATCACTGATAAGGGCTTTTGATTAGCAAATTTGGATTGATGGGCCCCACACAAAGACAATGGCAACCATTGTTTCGACCCTCCCCAGGCAGGGATGGAGACAGTGGAGATTATAAGACACAGTGTTTCCATGGCACTCTGAGGGACACTTAGCTGAAGGGCTGCATTTCCTGGGCAAGCCAGAAAAGCTCAGCTTTGGGGAGCCATTGGAGAAGCTTTGGCACCCTTTCCCTCCCCAGGGCACTTCCCCCTCCCTTTGTGGGTCCCAGGCCCTGTTTTGTTTGGGAAATACTGACTAGGGAAAGTCCTCTCCAGGTTATCCTCCTCCCAGAATTTGCTTTCCAGGCCAAAACACCTAGAGACAATGAAAGGACCGTTAAAAAAACTATAGAGGTGAACAGTCTGGAACAAAGACCTGATGGCTTCAAACACTTGGGGGGGAGGGGTCTGTTTCCTAGGAAATAGAGGGGAAAAACAAACTCCTGTAAACAGGAACACCAAAACAACTAAAAGCAAAAGCCTAGGAAGAGACAGAGGCCCAGAAAGACAGGGGGAATCCTGCATACTGCATTCGCCTAAGGCAGCCCTTCCTAATAGGGGGGCTGAAACTCAAGAAAATCTGTCTTCTTACTAGCTGGCTTCAAAACCAAGAAAGTGTGAGCAGGAGTCCACGACAGGAGAAGGCTATTCCAGGCTGAGAGAAGTGTATTACCACATATATATAACTTCCTTCTCTTTTACATGTGACAGATTCCTGCCCCAAAACCCACTGCCCTTCACACAGTAGACAAGAGAAATTAAAAAAGATGGAGGGAAGCAGATGTGGCTCAACTGAAAGAGCATCTGCCTACCATATGGGAGGGTCCAGGGTTCTATACCCAGGGCCTTCTGACCCATGTGGTAAGCTGGTCCACGCGCAGAGCTGCCGAGTGCAAGGAGTGCCATGCCACACAGGGGTGCCCCCACGTGGGGGTGCCCCATGCACAAGGAGTGCGCCTGCAAGGAGAGCCGTCCCACGTGAAAAAAAAGGGCAGCCTGTGAAGGAGTGGCACTGCACACATGGAGAGCTAACACAGCAAGATGATGCAACAAAAAAGAGACACAGTTTCCCAGTGCCACTGAGGATACAAGTGGACACAGAAGAACACGTAGCAAGTAGACACAGAGAGCAGATGATGGAGGGGGAGAGGGGAGAGAAATAAATTAAAAAAATAAAAATAAAAGAGATGGAGTTTCCTGCCTTCTTTGATATTTCTACTTTTCAGCCTTTTTCAAAAGCAATTTTATTGAAATGTATACATAAACCATACATACCTTTAAAACCCATTCACATGTCACCCCTTCTGTGACATCCTCTCTGACCACTCCAGCCACCCTCTCTGTGATCTCATGATACCACGTACAGATGTCTAGCAAAACTCTTATTCCTTTAAATTGCAAGCAATTTGGGGAGGGCAATATGTAGTCTAGATCAAGTGTGTGTATATATATAATATACACTTGTATGTGTGTGTGTTTATATATTTATACACAGAGAGGTAGGGGGGAGAGTAGACCACATTGGATTGTGAACAATGAGAGGAGACGGACTATGTCTTGGTTCTCTTTCCCTGGCTATCAAAGATAATGCCTGGAATTTATAGTGACTGGGAAAAAAACAGAAGTAGGAATAAGGCCACTACCAAAATAGAGCCTATGATAAAAAATTTTAAAAAAAGATAATGCCTGGAATGCTGGTTCATTGAAAATGTGGCATTTCAACTGCACCTTAAATGATGAGTAGGTTTTTGAATTCAAGAAAATCAAAGGGAAGGTAAGAGAAGTGGGAAAGAGAAAGTGTGTGGGTTATGGAAAAAAGATAGCCAGGCAAAAGAACAAAGACAGGGGGGTAAAAATGCAAAGAGAATTAGAGGAAAGAGAATTCAGTTAGGGTTTATACAAGGAAATTATAGAAGATACAGCAAAAAGGCAGTTTGGAACTATGGCCTTGAATGCCAAATGAATGAGAAGATTGGATTCTACAGATAACAGGGACCACTAAAAGTCTAGAAGCAAGGGAGTGCATAATCAGTAATATACTCTAGGAAAATTACCCTGACAGCACTGTGTGAAGTAGATGGGAAGAAAGAGAAACTGAAAAGAGATTTTTGCTACATTTGCTTTATTTATCTCGGTGAACATATTTTTTTCTCTCTGAACAATGAGAAAGTAAGGTGCAGACGATGACATCTCACCCTAGTACTCTGGCATTTATCTTCAAAAAATAAAGATATTCTATATAATCATAATCCTATTCCCACACCTAAGAAAATTAACAATAATTCTGAGTTTCAGACACTGTTAAGCTGCAATGAGGGAGGACACATCTTGAAAATAAAAGTTCATTTGTAAATTTTTAAAAAAGAAAACCAAGAAACAGACACCCCAGGGAATAAATTCCAGAGTTAACATTTTAAAATATTAAAATGTACAGTGTACAACAAAAAGAATACATGACAAACAAAGAAACAGAAAGGTGGCCCATCCAAAGGAAGAGACTAAAAGTTTAGAAAACACGAACAAAAAGGATGAGAATGTGGACATACTGAAAAAGGTCTTTAAAAAAATGATCATGAAAATGCTCAAGGTGGCAAGCAAATGTGGCTCAACTGATAGAGCATTTGTCTACCATATGGAGGGTCTAGGGTTCAATCCCCAGGGCCTCCTGACCCATGTGATAAACTGGCCCACAGGCACTGCTGCCCCGTGCAGGAGTGCCATGCCATGCAGGGAGGCCCCCGCATAAGGGTGCCCCACGCAAGGTGTGCACCCCACAGGGAGTGCTGTCCTGAGTGAAAGAAGTGCAGCCCACCCAGGAGTGGCGCCACACACATGGAGAGCTGACACAGCAAGATGATGCAACGAAAAAGAGACACAGTTTTCCAGTGCTGCCTGGTAATGCAAGTAGATGCAGAAGAACACACAGTGAATGGACACAGAGAGCAGACAACGGGGGGAATGGAGAGAGAAATAAATAAAATAAATCTTTAAAAAAAAAAAAAGAAGAAAGTGCTCAAGGAGATGAAGGAAAAAACAGAGAAAAAAACTAAAGGATATCAGAAAAAACAATTAATGAGTAATATGAGAATCTAAACAAAGAGAAATGTTTTTTAAAAAGGAGTCAAACAGAACTACTAGAATCGAAGGCCACAGAAGATACTTGAAATGAGTCAGGCTGAGGTACAGAAAGGAAAAAGAAATATTAAGAGAAAATAGCCTAAAACAGCTGTAGGACACCATCAAACACACTAATATATGCATTAAGGAAGTGCCAGAAGGAGAAGAAAGATAGAAAGGAGCAGAGGGAATAGTTAAAGAAATAATGACAGAGGACTTCCCAAACATAGCAAAGGATGTAAACATGCACATCCAAGAAGCACAGAGCACACCAAAAAGGATAAACTTGAAGAAAAACACCCCATCATTTGCTGATTACACTATCAAATGCAAAGGACAAGGAGAGAGTTCTGAAAGCTGCAAGAGAAAAGCAACTTGTTAGGTACAGAGTTCCAATTACATTGAGTCCTGATTTCTCATCAGAAACCATGGAGGCAAGAAGGCAGTGGGCTTAAATACTTAAAGTGCTGAAGGAAAACTACTGCTACTCAAGAGTTTTATATCCATTAAGATTCTCTTTGAAAAATGTGGGTGTGATTAAGACATTCTCAGATAAACAAAAGCTAAAGGAGTTCATCACCACTAGACTCACCCTACAAGCAAAGCTGCCAATGGGAATTCTTCAGACTGAAAGGACACAAGACAGTGGTTAAAAGCAGCATAAAGAAATAAAAATAAAGAAAGTGCTCTAAGAAATGATGAATGCACAAATATGTGATTACACTAAATACCACTGATTGTACACTTTGGATGGATTTATGCTTTATTAATATGTAGCAATAAAATTGATTTGTTAAATTTTTAAAAAAGAAGGAAATACCTGTAGTAAAGGTAACCATTTGGATAATTATAAATGTCAGTAATATTGTATTTTATTGTTTGGTATGTATATTAGTCAGCCAAAGGGATGTTGATACAAAATACCAGAAATCTGTTGGTTTTTATAAAGGGTATTTGGGGTAGAAGCTTACAGTTACCAGGCCATAAAGCCTAAGTTACTTTCCTCACTAAAGTATGCTGCCATGTGTTGGAGTGAGATGACTTCCAATGTCTGCAAAGTTTCAACTTTCCTCTTCCTCTTAAGGCTACCTGGTCCCAGCTTCTTCCAATTCCATCTGTAGGCTGGGATAAGTCTTGTCTTACTCCCAGGGCTCATTTCTCTCCAGGCTCAGCTGCTCTGTTCTCTCCACAAGGTCAGCTATAGATTATCAGGCATTCTCATCCCAGGGCCTTTGCCATGTCTATGGAGCTGTCTCTATTCCTCTGTGTTCTTCTCCTGCCTGTTTACTTCCCAGGGTTCCAGCTCAAAAACTACAACTGTCTCCTCTGTCATGTGATTTTCTCCATGAGTGCCTACCCACCAACGGTGCAAGGACTCAACATCCTACTGACATGGCTCAATCAAAGCCCTAATCATAATTTAATCAAGTACAAGTGAAACCTCTGAGGTTAATACAATCTTATATGCCCAGAGGAAGAGACCAGTGTACAAACATAATCAAGTATTTTTGGAATTCATATTTTTTTAATATTTTGGAATTCATAAACAATATCAAATTGTTATAGTATGTAACTCCATTTCTTAATTCCTACAGTGCTAAAATGGATAAAAATCATGCTAAATTTTTGTTTTGGACATACAATGTATAGAGATGTAAGTGGTCAGTATGAAAAAAAGTGTGTGTGGGGGGCAGAGGGGTATAAGAAAAGTATATGTGTATGTTATTGACGTTAAAGTGGTACCAAACCAAATGTCATTGTTATATTTCTGGGATGTTAAATTTCAGCCCCATGGTAACCACAAGAAAAATACATGAAAAATATATCCAGATAGATATGAGAAGGCATTTGTGACAGTTTGAAAGTATTTTATGAATCCCTAAAAAAGAAAGATTATGTGTTTGAACTAATCCATTCCTGTGGGTGTGATACCTTTTGATTGTATTAAATTTGTTCGGGGATCCTTTGATTAGATTACTTTTAAGATCACTCTTAGGGCTTTTGGTTGGACTATGTCAGTGAGGCGTGCACCAATTTGGGTCTCTGGCCTCTTGCTGGGTGATATAAATGGAGACACAGAGAGAGACACACACAGACACAGATATAGGAAGCCATCATATTTGATCCTGCCATGTGAAAGAAAGGACTCCAGTTTCACCCACAGCTTAGCTGCAAGGACAGAAGCCCCTGAGAGACTCAAAGAGCTGAGGCTCAGGAAGAAATAAGCCATATGCCAGATAAATTACAGCTGAACTCAGGTAGAAAACAGAGCAGCCAAGATAGGGGAGGCCCAATAAGAGACAAGCCCTATGCCAGGATTTCTTACAATTGCAGAAAGGTGGAGACCTTGCAGAGATCGGTGGCCATCTTGCTTCATTACATGGCAGCTGACTTTGGTGAGAAAGCAAATTTTAATGTGCCTTGAGTTGGACTTTTCACAATCTTGGAATTGTAAGCTTTTACCCCAAATAAATACCCTTTATAAGAGCCAACTCATTTCTGGTACTTTGCATCGGCAGTCCTTTGGCAAACTAAAAGAGCAATCTATACGGTATAACATAAGAAAGCAAATAAATATAAAATTAGACATTAATAATTGAGGGACAAAAAAGGTACACGACTTATAAAGGCAGAAGAAAGTCCTGTATTATGAGTAGTGACTTCAAATGTAAATGGATTATACTCTGCAGTCAAAAGGCAGATATGGGAGGAATGGAAAAAAAGCATGGCCCAACTATAAACTGTCTGCAAGAGATTGACCCAAAGTTCAAAGATACAGGCAGGTTGAGGTTGAAAGAATGGAAAAAATAAACCATGCAAGTAGAAACCAAAAGAGAGCTGGGGTGACTATACTAATATTGGATAAAATAGACTTTAAGACAAAAACAGTTATAATGGGTGATGATGGTCATTATATACTGATAAAGGGGGCAATTCAACAAGAAGACGTAAAAATTACAAATATATTTGCACCTAACAGCAGATCTTGAGGTGCATGAAAATGAAAATACAACATACCCAAACTCACAGGATGTAGAAAGGGCAGTGCTGAGAGGGAAATTTATAGTTCTAAATGCTTATATTAAAAAAGAAGACAGACTTCAAATTAGAGACCAAACCTCAAAACTGGAAGAACTAGAAAAGAAATACAAACTAAACCCAAAGAGAACAGAAGGAAGAAAACAACAAAGATTAGAGTGGAGATAAATGAAATAGACAACAAACAAACAAAAATAGATAGAATCAAAGAACCAAAGTTATTTCTTTGCAAAGACAAACAAAGTCGACAAACTTTTAGCTAGACTGATGAAGAAAAAAAGAGAGAAGATACAAATAATGAAAATCAGGAGCCAACCCTGCTGAAATAAAAAGGACTAGAAAAGGACACTGTGAACAACTGTCACCAATAAATTAGATAACCTAGATGAAACTGTTAAATTCTTAGAAACAAATTACCTACATTGACTCAAGAAGAACTAGATCTCAACAAACAAATTACTAATAAAGAGATTGAATCATTTATCAAAAATCTCCCAACAAAGAACAGCCCAGAACAAGATGGCTTCACAGAGGAATTTTACCAATCATTCCAAGAATTAAGTCCAATTCTGCTCAAACTCTTCCAAAAACTTTAAGAGACGGTGTGATGGTTAGGCTATTGTGTCAACTCGACCAGGTAATTGTGCCCAGTTGTTTGGTCAAGCAAGCACTGGGCTAAGTGTAATACAAGGGCATTTATGGACTTTAGTCACCATTGACTTTACTGCAGTGGTAAATTATAAATAGCTGGTTATAATTACATTAATCAAGGAGATTGCCATCACCAATGAGTGATGCTTGACCCAATCAGTTCAATCCTTTAAAAGGGGAAGCGATTCCAGCATTGAGAGAGAATTTCCCAGTTTGTCTTTGAACAGCTAACATCTCCCAGAACTCATCAAGAACCTTCACTGGACTTTCATCAGAGCTCCTGGCTGCAGCCTGCCTGTGGAACCTGAACTTGTACATTCCCCATGGCTGCATGAGAGACTCTGATAAATCTCTTACTATTGACAGATATCCCTTGTTGATTCTGTTTCCCTAGAGAACCCTGACTAATACAGATGGGAACACTCTAACTCATTCTATGATGCCAACATCACCCTCATACCAAAACCACATAAAGAAACCACAGGAAAATTACAAATGTCTTTTATGAATAGAGATGCAAAAAATCCTCAACAAAATACTAGCAAACCAAATTAAACAGCATATTAAAAGAATTATGCACCAAGATCAAGTGGGTTTACCCCTGGTATGAAACATAAAAAAGTCAATTAGTGCAATATACTACATTACCACAATGAAGGAAAAAAATGGCATGATCATCTCAATCCAGGCAGAAAAGGCACTTGACAAAATACAGCACCCTTTTTTGATTAAAATACTTGGAACACCAGGAATAAAAGGAAACTTCCTCAGCTTGATAAAGGGCATGTATGAAAAGCCCACAGCTATCATTCTAGTTAAAAGTGAAAGATTAAAAGCTTTCCCTCTAAAACCAGGACTAAGAAAGGACACCTAGTGTCACCGCTGCTATTCAACATTGTGCTGGAAGTTCTTGCCAGAGCAATGAAACAAGAAAAAGAAATAAAAGTCATCCAGATTGGAAAGGAAGGAGTAAAACTTTTCTTATTTTCAGATGGCATGATACAGAAAATCCTAAAAATCCACAACTTAAAGCTAGGAAACATTCTCTCTTTACAGATGATATTATCCTTGTTTTAGTTTGCTAAAAACTGCTGAAAGCAATACGCCAGAAATAGTTCATAAGGTGGATTTATTAACTTATAAGTTTACAGTTCTGAAGCAGTGAACATGTCCAAGTCAAGACTTCATCAGGCAATGCTTTTCTCCCCAAACACCAGCTGCTGGTGATCCTGAACTCCTGTCACATGGCAAGGCACAATGGCAGCATCTGATGTCTCTCCCTTCTTCTCCAGTCTCGTTGCTTTCGGCTTCCGGTTTTCTCTGGCTTTCTCTTTTTTCTCGTGGCTTTTGCTCTCAGCTTTTGTGGGTTCCTCTCTGAGTTCCTGTGTTTTTTTCTGTGTGTCTCTCCATATTCATTTCATTTATAAAGGACTCCAAAAAGAAGATTAAGACCCACCCTGGGTCACACCTTACTGAAGTAATCTAATCAAAGACCCTTAACTGAAATTATTCAATCAAACATTCCCACTTACAATGGGTTCACATCCACAGGAACGGATTGGCTCTAAAGACATGATCTTTTCTGGGATACATAGAGTCTCAAGCTACCACAATTTTATATACAGAAAATCCACAAGAACATCCTAAAGCTAATAAATGAATTCAGCAAAGAGCAGATATAAGATCAGTACCCCAAAATCTGTAGTGTTTCCATACACAAGCCATGAACAATCAAAAGAAGACATCAAGCAAAAAAAATTTCTTTCACAATAGCAACTAAAAGAATCAAATATCTAGGAATATATATAATCAAGGATGAAAAGGGCTTGTGCACAGAAATCTATAAAACACTGGTAAAAGAAATTAAAGAAGACCTAAATAAATAGAAGGCCATCCTGTGTTCAAGGACTAGAAGACAAAATATCATTAAGATGTTGGTACTACCCAAAGCAATTTATAGATTCAATACATTCCCAATCAAAATTCCAATGATCTTTGCAGAAACATCAAATTTATATGGAAAGTTAAGGGGCACAAAACAGTCATTGTCATCCAAGAAGAATGAAGTTGGAAGACTCATACTTGCCGGTCTTAAACTTATTGCAAAGCCACAGTAATCAAAACGGCATGGTACAGACATAAGAACAGATATGTAGACCAATAGCATAGAATTGAGAGCTCAGAAATCAACCCTTATATTTATGACCAACTGATATTTAAAATAAATTTTTATTGAAGTATATCATTCATACATGAACATACATAAATAATAAGGGTATAGTAAAAGTTGTGAACTTAAAAAATAAACATGCAAAACATCATAAAGGGGTCCTATACATCATCCCTCCACCAATACCTTGCATTGTTGTGAAACACTTGTTATAAACTATACAAGAGCATCATCAAAATATTAGTACTAACTATAATCCATATCTTACATTTGGGGTATTTTCTCCCAACTGACCCTATTATTTTTAAAAATATGTTCTATTACAGAGGTAATAAACTTATAAAACAATCATATACTTGTATTGAATTCCCACACAACACCCCTTCCAACACACCACACTGTGGTGGAATATTTGTTACAGATGAAATAATATCATTGGACTATTATCACCAACCATGATCCATAGTGTACATTTATGGCCAACTGATTTTTGGCAAGGTAGCCAAGACCACTCAATTGGGAAAGAATATTCTCTTCAACAAATGGTGCTGGGAAAACTGGATCTACAATTGCAAAACAAAGGAGGAGGACCCCTGCCTCACACCATATCCAAAAATCAACTAAAAATGGATCAAAGACCTTAGTATAAGAGCTAGAACAATCAAACTCCTGGAAGAAAATGTAGGGAAGCATCTTGAGGACCTTGAGTTAGACAATGGTTTCTTAGACTTTACACCCAAAGCACAAACAACAAAAGTAAAAAATATTTAGATGGTATCCATCAAAATTAAAAAGTTTTGTGCCTCAGAGGACTTTATCATGATGTACAGTGACAACCTACACAATGAAAGAAAATATTTGGAAATCACATATATGATAAAGGTTTAATATCCAAAATACATAAAGAAATCCTTAAACTTAAAAATAAAGACAACCTGGAAGCAGACTTGGCCCAGTGGATATGGCGTCCGTCTACCACATGTGGTTCAAACCCGGGGCCTCCTTTACCCGTGTGGAGCTGACCCATGCACAGTGCTGACGTGTGCAAGGAGCGCCGTGCCATGCAGGGGTGTCCCCGCGCAGAGGAGACCCAAGCACAAGGAGTGCGCCCCATAAGGAGAGCTACCCAGTGCGAAAGAAAGTGCAGCCTGCCCAGGAATGGCACTGCACACATGCAGAGCTGACACAACAAGATGATGCAATGAAAAGAAACACAGATTCCAGTGCCACTGACAACAACAGAAGCAGACAAAGAACACGCAGCAAATAGACACAGAACAGACAACTCGGGTGGTGGGGAGAAGGGGAGAGAAATAAATGAATAAATAAATCTTAAAAAAATAAAAAAAAAAGACAGCCCAATTAAAAAATGGGCAAAAGATTTGAACATACATTTCTCCAAAGAAGATATGCAAATGGCCAGAAAGTACATGAAAAGATGCTCACCATCATAAGCCATTAGGGAATTGCAGATCAAAATCACATGATATCATTTTACACCCAGTAGAATGGCTGCTATTTAATAAATAGGAAATAGCAAGTGTTGGAAAAAATGCGGAGAAATAGTAATATTTATTTATTGTTGGTGGTTCCTCAGAAAGCTAAATATAGAACTACCATACGACCCAGTGTTTTAGTTTGCCAAAGGGCTGCTGATGCAAAATACCAGAAATATGTGGGTTTTTATAAAGGGTATTTATTTGGGGTAAAATCTCACGGTTCCAAAAACCATGAAAAATCCAACTCAAGGTACCATAAGAGGTGCTTTCTCATCAAAGTTAGCTACTGTTGATCCTGGTATTATTACCACATGGTGAAGCACGATTGCTGCCCATCTTTGCAGATGTGTCTGCATCCCTCCATTATCTACTGTCTCTTAGAGCTCAATTTTGAGCAACCAGGCATAGGGCTTGTCTCTTTCAGTGACTCCTATATCAGTCTTGGCTGTTCTTTTCTCCTCCCAAGTTCAGCTGAAGCTATCAGGTGTATAGCACGGCTGATCTCCTCTTGATCTGCTCTGTGGGGCTAACCTTTTGGCAGTTTTGTGACAAAGCAATTCTCACTTGCACATTGCAGAATCAAATCCATCGGCTCCCTTTTTTCTGTGTCTGTCTATGTGAGTCCATTTATATCAGACCCACAAGGGGACAGAGACTCAAGCTGAATCACTGATGTAGTCCAATAAAAAGCCCTGCAGCAATCTTACAAGTAATCCAATCAAAGAACCCTCAACTGGATTTAATGCAATCAAAGGGTATTACACCCAGATGAATAGATTGGTTTACAAACATAATCTTTCTCTTTTTGGGATTTATAAAATAATCTGAAATTGCCACAGCCAGCAATCCCACTACTACGTATATGTGCAGAAGAATTGAAAGCACGCACTCAGACAGATATTTGCACACCGATGTTCACAGCAGTATTATTCACAATTGCTAAAAGACGGGTGTAATTCAAGTGTCCCTCAATCCAGAATGGATAAGTAAAATGTGGATACACTTAAAGGAATGAAGTCCTGATACATGCAACAACATAGATGTACCTTGACAACATCATGTTGAGTTGAAATAAGCCAGACACAAAGTGACAAATATTGTATGATCTCACTATTTGAAACAGAATAGGCAAACTCATTGAGTCACAGTCTAGAATATATGTTACCAGGGGATGGGGTAGGGATAGGGAATGGGAAGTTAAGGCTTAAAAATGTACAGGGTTTCTATTTGGAATGATGGAAATATTTTGGTAAGAGATGGTGGTAATGGTAGCACAACATTGAAAACACAATTAACAGGACTGAGTATAAATCTGAATATGATTAAAAAGGGAAATGTTAGATTTTACATATGGTAACAGCAAATGCATTTTTAAAAAAATCCATGTAACTACATTACACAGTGAACCCTAAGTTAAACCATGGATTTTAATTAATAGTGCAATTATAAAAATGTGCTATCATCAATTGTAACTATGTTCCATACTAATGCAAGTTGTTGACACTGGGTGGTTTATGGATATCCTGTATTTTCTGTAATCTCACAACTTCTCCAATAAAGAAAAAAGAAAAAGAAAAAACAAAACAAACTATGCTAAATACTGAAATAAATAGGTCACAAAGTTGCATGCACTTCTCCTTCCCTATCAGTGAGTTGTGGTTTGGGGCACCTCCAGGGCTCCAGAGCAACAATGAGGGGGGGGGGGAAGTGTTCTGGAGGTGCTTTGGATGGGGCAAGGTTTCACAGGAGCTGTAGGAGCATGTTCAGACTATGTACCACTCTTTATACCACAGGTTAGTGAGAATTGAGGAAACTACGCTGCATGTAAATGAAAGGTATGCTTATAGGACCTCTGACCCATGTCCCCATATATTCTTGAGCAATCAAGATTCATGACAGTTTGCTAAGCTCTCACATTCTTGGGCAATGGGCCTCAGAAAGGCCAGAGTGAAGCACAGGCTGTTAAGGGATGCTAAACCTGGGAACTTAACTGCTGATTCCCTTCTCACAGTATACTCAGAAGAAAGTGGAGTGGTTTTGTATCAGTTTCTTGCATTTGGTGAACAAGTAGGAATAGAAGGGTGGTGTGCAGACAGTATAAAAATATGCAAGATGCAACACTGAAAAAAAAAGTAAAAAATACCTCAGTATTAGGTAAGAAGTTGTACACAATATTTGCATAGTGTCATAATAATATCAGCCCTCAAATTACTTAATAATTGCAAAGGGAATAAATGTACCTTTACAACAGAGAGGTGGGGCAGGCACTATCTTAATTCTTCAAACTTGAACATAATAACAATAAGACAACCTGATGTGATGCACTGTAAACCACACAATATCATCTTGAAGTATTTTTAACAAAAATATTTAACTTGAATACAATAGGAAATACAGAAGATTTTGGAACAAATTAAAATCAAGTGGAAACAATCAGACAAATCCAGAATGTAGGCTGTGTTATACGACATGGGGTCTTGACTTTTCAAAAAGTCAATACCATGAAAAAAGTGGGGTAACTATATCAAAAGAGAGTTCAGACATTTAACAACAAAATGCAGTATGTGATCCTTGATTAGTTTCTCGTTTGGATATAAAAAAATTTTGAAGATATTCTTAGGAGAAATGGGGAAATTTAAGGAAGGACTGTTAGATGTCATCATGAAATAGTTTTCTGAGGTGTGATTAATGATGCTGTGGTTGTGTAGGAGAAAGTCATTCTTAGAAGTTACATATTATAGTGTTTAGGGGTGAAGTGTTATAGTCTAACTTACTTGAAAATGACGGCGGAAGAAAAAAAAAACCCGGCTGTATAGAGGAGAGAAAAGAGAAAATTGTTGTGGTTGGCATTTTATATATTCATTGAACAAATAGTTACTGTCTACACTGTTCAGGGCAGGGTACTATGGCTATCCTGGTGAGCAAGACACCAACTATTCACTCCTCCGCAGTTGACGCTGGCACAGGATCTTAAATGCATTACCTGCTCTGACAGAAAAAAGGCAAAGGCCTGGGGAGTCCACAGAATGGGTTCCCAATCCATCCACCGATCGATTCCAGAAGGACTATAGTGGAATTCATGTTTAAATGGAGATTTGAAGGACGAGTAGGAGTTATGCCAGATTCATGTAACACTAGTCAGGAATGTGTTTTGGTGTCAAGTTTCTTGATAGTCAATGACCTTCTACGAGTCGCTTAAACTCTGCGTGCCTCAGCCGCCACGGCTGTAAAACGCGGGATGAAGCTGCAAGGCTGAAATCATAGACATAGGTACAAACATTCATTCCTGGCATAGAAGAGTTAAATTTACTGAGCATTTGTGATTGTCACTTTGTGCTGTTTAGTAACAGCTTACCAACATGCCAGGTTTGATGCCGGGGACACAGCAAGAAACAAGATATACCCAATACCTGCCCTGGGAGCTCCGCCGACCTTTTTTTTTTTCTTTTTTCCTCCTTTCCTGTACTAAGCTAAGCCTCTCTTCCAAATACACACTACAAAAAATATTTCTAAAAAATTGTGTTTTGTTTCTCTGTATGTTTTGCCACCTCAACGTCGGCATTTTCCGAGGATTCCCTGTAAAGTCTGGGGGTTACGACTCCGACAACTAAGACCCACGCCACAGAAATTTCGGGGCCACTAGCAAAAACAAACCAAACCAAATCCCGCCCTGGCCGGGACAGGCTCAATCCGTAGCCGAACGCATAGACCCCGGAGCATCTCCCGTCCTCCCGAGCAAATCCGCTAGTACGCCCCACTCTGATTGGCTCTTCCTCTCAGCTCGCCGGCATCCCCTTATCCAATCAGCGTGGCGTTTGTTTAGCTGCGGCGGCAACCGACGTACACAAGGGGCTCGAGTGTCCCGGTGGAGAGAAAGGGAGGACAGGCCATGAACTTGGGGTAAGCCGGGGAGAGGAAGGTGGTCATTAGCGAAGAGGATGGTGAGCCTGGGTTGGGCTTCGAAGTCCTTCTCGGAGAGCTTTCCGGGTGCCCGACCCCGACTGGCACCGTCCGGTTCTTGAGGTAGAGTGCGGTGAGGAGCCGGGGCCAGCCTTTGCCGCCCCAGCAGCTGCTTCCCCCACCTTCTTTTCACTTCTCAAGCCCTCTGTAACTGGCCGCGACCTCCTTTCGGCTCCTGGTTTGCCCTAGGAAGGGGAAGAAGGAGAGGCGTGGCGAGAGGAGAGGGGAATAAACGTCGAGGGCTGGTGGGAGGTAAAGCTTTTCGGGTTCCCGGGGAGAATTCCTGGCCCTGGTTCCTCGTTCTGCGCGTTAGGAGTTTCGCAGAATTATCAGAGCGCCCGGATAGTTTAACGCCTACATTTAAAGGTGTGAGGAGCCGAGGCTACTGAAGTATCTGGCTCTTGATAGACCCTAAGTAACTTTACAAGTAAAAAGGGCTGTTGTAGTTCCTTTTTTTTAAAAAAATTGTGATAATGTTGTAGAAGTTGAGAGCGGTTCAATTTTTTGCGTATAGAAAGGCCAGGACTCAGGAATGATTTTGAGAAGGAAAAATGATTTATTGATGGCCGGCTAGACCCCGGAGCCCTGAACAAGAATTTTGAGTTCCTTTTATACAAAGAGGAAGGGTTAAATTGTTCTTTGTTTCAGTGCTAAATAGGCTTGAATTAACATATATCATCCACATCCTAGGTAACCTTTGAGCATGGACCTTATGCATTGTAGATGCACATTTGATTTGCATTTGCCCTGAATATTTAAAGTTTATAGAGTTTGCGTTGCTGAACTGTTTCCTGGGACTGGAGTCATTGCCATAGTCACCAAGGGCAGGACTGCAGCCTCTTACTGTCCCACACCCACAAGTCACAGACAGCTTAGGTTATCTAGGAAGAGATGAAGAGCCTCCTACCCATAGCCCACATCAATAATGTGTTGCATGGTTTTCATCACTCAGAAGTTTAATATTTTAAGATGAAAAGCCACCAAACCCAGACTTCACTGCATGTCGTTGAGCAGATGAATTTTATGTTCTCGAATCTGGGGATGTAGAAATAAATAATAAATGACTTTCTTTTCTTAAGGAGTTTACAAATCAGAACCGAGGGATATTTGGCAATTTCATCATGTTTTTATGTGTGTGGGGGCGTAAGTTCACCAGCATAAATATGAACTGTTCATAACTGCAACAAGGAAACTTAGTGTTGTTTTACTTTTAATAAAGTTGGGGTAATTTAATTTCCCCTACCTCAGCAACACCAATAATTCCTATTACTAATCAAATCTTTCCCAACCTCTCTCTCCCGCTGGTTTTAATTTTGTCTCTTGGACTTCATGTTTGTTCCTTTCTGTCAGTATTGACATATGTCCTCCTCCCCCTTCTCCTTAGTAAAATAATGAAGTGCCATTTTTGTTTTCTTTTTTTCTTTTAAGGACCTTAACAGTGTCTGTTGTTACTTCATGTTCTTGCGTTTTACATCATATACAAAGTATAATAGCAGCCAGAGTTTATTATAGATTTGTTATTGTTGAAATAGTAACAAGTATCTGTGTAAATATATTCTTTGAAATATTTGAAATAAAGTGAAACTAAGTTCAAGCATTTAATATTCCTGGTGGCAATGTTATAGCTCGTTTTCAGATAATTTTCTAGCACTCCATAGAAGGTATTTTTAGTTATGAGATAATTTTAAAACTAATAAATGGTAGGTAGATATGTCCTACACCTCTAATTTAGATGAGAGGTTTTGATAACAGCATTATAATTTCCAGTCTAGAGTTATAGGTCAAATGATGATATGATAACTGAATTAATTTATTACTTACCAATATCAAAATGAGGTTTCAGGTTAAAGATAAACTCTTGTAATAGTAAAAAGTTTCAGCAAGAATTTTCTTGTAGTTTTTATTTTCTCTTGGATTGAAAATCATTGCTAATTAAAAGACCGATTTGATGATATTTGCAATATTCCTAAAGTGACAAATTTACTTGTGAGGTTCCAGTAGTATTTCTGGCTCTTAGAATTGTTACTGTTTCTTTAAAATGACAGGTGACTTTCTTTTATTTTACAGAGATGGTTTAAAGCTTGAATCTGAATTATTGGATGGAAAAACCAAGCTGATATTGTCTCCATATGGTATGCTTGCTGTGTTACTGGAAATCTAAATGTTAACTTTTAAATTTCTGTATATAATTTATACTAGTTTAAGACTATTTGCTTGTAATAGATTGGTATTTAAATGATACTTTGAAAAAGGCTGTATTTCCCCAGACTTTCTCGAATTTCCTTTCAGTAATGTAAAGTCAAATCACGTCATTGCTTACCATTGTCAGTATTTAGGTTCACTAAGTTTAATGTACCATTATATTTCATATATATCTGTTCATTGTATTTGCAATTGCAAAACTCATTGCCTCATGAATAATCTAGGTGAAATTTGTTTAATTATGTTCTTTGCATGTAAAGAATGTATTGTTCAAGAACATTAAATTTGTAGTAAGACGACAGTTGCTGAAGGTAGTAAAGTTAATCTTAGAACAATGCTAATTAAATTTGTCTTTTGTGACTGCCTTAATATGTTTTTTAAATTTATTGAAATATATCATTCATACATAAACATACATAAACAATAAATGTGTAATAGTTGTGATTAATATGTTTTTAGTTAATAGCTTAGTAATTTTTTTTTTCTTTTGTAGAACATAAATCAAAAATTTCTGTGAAGGTAAGTCAAATGACTTTGACCTGACTGGTTTTAAAATATAAAATACAATTTTCTTTACCTACTTTGAAAATAATTCCTGGAAAGTGAACAGAATATTGTAACAGGTTTGGAATCATGGTGAGAAGTTATTGTTTCCTTACTTTTAGGCTGGTCCTTTCACAGGAGTGTAAAAGCTTTCTGTAGAAAGTTCTGTAGAAATTTTTTATTTTTATTTTTTTAAGACCAGTCCTGTCCAATACAATTATCTATGATGACGGAAATGTTCTAAAATCTGTGTTGTCCAATATGGTAACCACTAGCCATATCTAGTTTGAAGAACTTGAAATGTGGCTTGTGTGGTAAAAAAAATTGAATTCTTAATTTTATTTATTAAAATTAATTTAAATTTTATAACTACTATATTAGAGAGTGCTGCTCCATAGATCTTTTTTTTCCAAGGATTTATTTTCTTTATTCCCCTGCCCCCCTCATTGTTTGCACTCGCTATCCGCTCGTCTTCTCTTTATGATGCACTAGGAACCGAACCTGGAACCTCCCATGTGGGAGAGATGTGCTCAGTTGCTTGAGTCACCTCAGCTCCTTGCTTTTGTTGTGTCTCTCCTTGTCTTTCCTTTGTTGTGTCATCTTCTTGGGTCAGCTTGCCGCACCTGCCCAATGTGCCAGCTCGCTGTCTTGCTCATCTTCTTCAGGAGGCACCAGGAACCAAACCAGGGACCTCCCATGTGGTAGACAGGAACTCAGTTGTTTGAGCCACATCTGCTTCCCAACCCTTAGATCTTTAAAAATGTATTTACAGACTTTAAAACAAAAATATCTCTTTTTTGACGATCAAATTCCATATCCTTAAACGTAAAGAAGGGGTTTTTGATTCACACATTTTTCATGTATTTAACGCCCTCCTTTAAGAGATCAAACTTGACCTTATTGATAATTTTCCTTTTAAATTACTTTATCAGGAATGCATGGTGCTTTTTTCTCCAAAATATATTACTGCTTTAAAATTTTTTGATACCACTACTCTTCTCTTTCCCTATTTCTTTTTCCATTTTTAGATTAATACAGCAGCAATTTCTCTTCTCTTTTTCCATACTTATTGCAGCCCCCTTTACTGTCTTCTTTGTAGCATCATAAATTCTTTCTTTGAGTGTCTGTGGCTACAGCCCAGTTTGGATGATATGGCACTTTCATCTCCTCTCATCCCTTGATAGCTTTTCTATTTGTTCCACATTTAATAAAGAGGAGAAGTTGTGTAAGTATCCAGCATATGAAGCACTTGATAAATATGTCATGACAGAGTAATTCCGTAAGTTACCTATAGTCATCATTTTTTTAGTTATATATATCTTGTGTGTTCCCTTATTCACAGAATGTAGGTCGTATATTATTTCCTAGCCCCTCCCTACTAAAATATTTGAACTAACTGCTTTTATTTGTCACATTAACAAATACAAGTGCCCTTTTTCAAGCTCCTAGATAAAACCCTACTTTTAAATGATTGATTTTTACTTTCCCTTTGCCTCTATTTTCTTTCCTCTTCATGTCCCTAATGGATTTTGCTTTAATTGCCACATTTGCAAAGACATTTCATTTTCCTTTGAACCAACTCAGAACATCTGGAGATACCTCTTTGTGCCTATAATAAACAAAATTATTAGTCATGGGATTTTGGTAGAATCATCACAAAATTCTGCCAGCAGTCTAGGGATGTTTTATCCTAAGATCTTTTTCCAGAGTAATAATGTTCTCAGTTGATACTGATCTTAAATTATTTACTGTCTGTTTTAGTTTGCCAAAGGGCTGCCAATGCAAAGTACCAGAAATAGGTTGGCTTTTTAAAAGGGTATTTATTTGGAGTAAAAGCTTATAGTTCCAAGGCTGTGAAAAGTCCAAGTGAGGGCACCATAAAAGATGCTTTCTCATCGAAGTTATCTACCACATGGCAAAGCAGGATGGCCACCCATCTCTGCTGAGGTCTCTGCCTTTTTGCAGCTGTAGGCATACCTGGCTTAAGCTTGTCTCTTACTGAGTCACCTCTTTTCAGTCTTACTATTCTGCTTTCTTTCCAAGTTGAGCTGTAAGCTATCAGGCATATAGCAGGGCTTGTCTCCTCTCGAGTGCTCCATGGACCCAACCTCTTGGGGGCTTCACGCCTAAGCTTTGCCTGCTAGTGATCCTCGAGTTCTTTCTCACATGACTAGATCAAAAATGGCAGCTCCTTTTTCCTGTGTCTGTGTATCTCTGTGTCTCCCTTAATGTTAGACCCAGGATGGGAGCGGAGACTCAACCTTAGTCATACCTCATTGGTGTAGTCTAAACAAAAGCTCTAAATTGTTTGTGGCTGCTGTCTGCACTCTTTGTCCATTTGTTGTGTACTCTTTTTGTCTGCTCGTCTTCTTTTTAGAAAGCACTGGGAACCAAACCCGGGACCTCTCGTGGGAGAGAGGCTCTCATTCACCTGAACCACCTCAGCTCCCTGGTTCGTTGTGTCTCTCATTGTCTTTCTTCTTTGTGTCTCTTTTGTTGAATCACGTTGTTGCGGCAGCTCACTGTGCCTATCTGCTGCACCAGTTCACCTTCAGGAGACACAGGAACGAAACCCAGGACCTCCCATGTGGTAGGTGGAAGCCTAATCGCTCGAGCCACATCTTCTTTCCCTAAATTGATCTTAGCAAGTAATCTAATCAAAGGACCCTTAACTGAAATTTTTTTTAAAGATTTATTTTATTTTATTTATTTCTCCCCACCCATTCTTTGTTTTCATTTGTTGTGTGTTGGTTTTGTGCTGGTCTTCTCTTTTTAGGAGGACTGGGAAACAAACCCAGGACCTCCCATGTGGAGGGAGGTGCCTAATTGCCTGAGCCTCCTCCACTCACTGTTTTGTTGCATCTCTCATTGTGTTACCTCTCTGTCTCTTGGTTGTGCCATCTCACTGCGTCACCTTGTTGCATTAGCTTGCCACACCAGCCTGTTGCTTCAGCTTACTGTCTTGGTCATCTTCTTAGGAGGTACCGGGAACTGAACCCAGACCTCCCATGTGGTAGGCGGGAATGCAGTTGTCCAAGCCACATCTGCTTCTGTCTTAACTTAATACAATCAAAGGATATCACACCCACAGGAATATATTAGTTCAAAAATATATTTCTTTTTGGGAATCATAAAATAATTTCCAACTGCCATACAGTCTTAAAGCAAATTGTTCAAGCTCATGCCTGTTAAATTTAGGATGCCAAACTATGGATGCAACCAGTTTCCTTTTTTTTTTTTTCATTTATTTCTACCCTCCCCTGCATTGTCTGCTCTCTGTGTCCATTCGCTATGTGTTCTTTTGTGTCTGCTTGTATTCTCATTAGGTGGCTCCAGGAACCTATCCTGGGGATCCTGGGACCTTCCAGAATGGGAGAGAGCTGATCATTCTCTTGTGTAGCCTCAGCTCCCTAGTTTCTTGCATCTCTTATTGTCTCTCCTCTATGTCTCTTTTTGTTGTGGCATCTGGATGGGCCAGCACTCCTGCGCAGGGCAGCACCCCTCGTGTGGGACAGCACTCTGCGTGGGCCAGCTCACCACATGGGCCAGCTTGCCTTCACCAGGAGGCCCTGGGTATTGAACCCTGGACCTCATATATGGTAGAAAAGAGCCCAATTGCATGAGCCACATCTGTTTCCCCAAAGTCTCCCTTCGATATTCACTTTTTTCATGGAATTTTTCTTTCTCTTTTTTAGAGGTTGCAGAGAGTCTCTTTGTTTCTTTCTGTGCTCATCACAGAAGACAAAATACCAAAATCAGTAATACCTGTCATCCTTTTTTTAAATCTTCTAAATCTCATAGTTCTGAAGCTATATGTTGAGTTCTGTTTTCTGTAAGTTGCTCACAAATTCTCTCTACACTGTTTTTTTTTCTTTCTTCCTTCCTTGCAGGTTGAATTACTGTCATCTCCATAGTGATGAACAAAATCTCATCTTCATCAAGTTTAACACAGCTTGTAGTCAGAGTGCTTTCTTGCTTCTATCAAAATCTCTCCAGCATTTTTCTTTAAATCTGTGGTAATGAATGTAGAGTATAGGTGGTTACTAGTTTAATTCCTTAAGTTTATAGGGATATAAGTGAAAGAGATAAAAATGATTTGGTGCCATGAGTAATTTATAAAAATAATAGATTCTAAAAGTCTTATATTTAAAATAGTCTCACAAATTAGTTGAAGTCTAAAACATTTGAAAAATTTTCACAGGTCTCTCTACATGTGAGAGTTAGAGTGATGATACACTAAAAGATACATGCATATTAATGCTAGGTAGAATAGTTTGTGTTTAAATATGTTACCTTTCTCTTATTCTTTCCGGCCTTGGCATCCTGGCCCAATATAAATTATGAATTCAGCTAATATTAAACAAATGTATTGAATACTGTCTTTATAATATAGTGAACAATTCTGGTAGAAATGAAGTGAGGTTAATGAGTAACATACTATGTGATATATCAAAAGTTTATAGTTTAAAGGCCTTCTTCCATCTATTAAAATTCATCTAATCTACTAAACATTTGGGAAATGATTTGGGGTAGTTTGCCTTTTTAAGTAGTCTGACCATAATTGAATCTTTATTTAGTAGTTCATTGATTCTTCACTGCTTCCATTCATTGCTTCTCCCAGACTTTAAAACTACCAAAGGTATTCAGAATTGAGCTGAATAGTACAAATAGAATGAAATGAAATGAATGCTGTCTTAGAGTTATAAAAAGGGAAAAACATTGGAAAGAGCAGCTCGTTCTGGCTTGGGGAGACCACAGAATGCTACATAAATGAGATGGCATTTTAATTAGAACCTAAAAGATGAGAGAAGTATTTAGAGTCAAAGAAATAGGGAAGAGTATTCCAAGCTCAAAGAAAGTAGTAGGCAAAATACTGAGATACAAAAGCATTAGATGAATTTGGGAAATAGCACGTACCTTGGTATATTAGCCAAAAAGGTGCTGATGCAAAATACCAGAAATCTGTTGGCTTTTTAAAAAAATAATTTAATTCTTTAATTTTTATTTACTTAGAATTATATTAAATAGCAAATAAAAACACATTAGTTGAAAGAGAGACCACAGAAGAAAGGAAAAAGTACTATAGTTCCTTTAAACAACACATTTTTCCTACCTTATAAACAAAAGACCTGGCATTTCATTTTGCACTAGACTCTAATAATTATGTTTTAAGTCCTTCTCCTGGAATATGGAAATTTATTCAGTGTGCAAGAGTGTCCATGAGTTTAGTGATACAGAGGATAGTAAGAGATAAAGGAAAGAGTAGTACTTTATGCTACTTGGAAGTGGATATTGTTTTTTTTGTTTGTTTGTTTATTTAAATTATAATGGAGAAAATTATTTTGTATTAGAAAAAAACAATATTAAGATGGTAAGCATGATGCTTATGACACCAAATATGTTTGGTACCAGCAGACTAGTAATCCTAGGAGAATCTTATGTCTAGTGAGTGCTGTAATGCTGAATTGATTCCCTGAATTTCATCAGAATGACTTAAGGACTCTAACGAGCAAATTCCAAATAGGTCCATTGTACTCAAATGGAGTACAAAATTAGGCCTATAACTCCAGCAGAATGCAAATATCTAGAGAATAGATACTAGCAAGATACTATGAGTTGTGATTTACATGCAGCTATTTAGGAGGAAAATGGGGTTAAAAGAACAAGAATATTCCTTCAGCTATTCTAGCAGAGCTTTGGGCGGCTGTGGGCAAATGACTATAACAGATGACCCAGTCTTGTGACAAATTAGGGAATGAATAAAATGATAAATATCTGCAAAGAAAAAATACAAGAACTAGTAAATAATGATGTCAGTTTTATTTACCCAGTGCTGAAAAGAATGTTGTCACCTCACTTATCAGTGAGAAATATACTCATCACCATCTTCAAACAGAAGAATGAGGACTATTTCTTTTTAAAAGCTGCTGAAATGGTGCTCTAATCCTGTACTTTAATGGTTACCTTTTTCATACAGTGTCTTGCCAGAGAGACATCTGCTTTCAAGATGAATATGTAGTTGATTAGCATTTTTTAAAAAGCACATTTTCTGGAATTCCCTTTACTTGATTTCCTGGTGCCAATTTCTTATTAAGGTGTGTTGGCTTTTATAAAGGGTATTTATTTGGGGTAGAAGCTTATAGTCACAAGGCCATAAAGCATAAGTTACTTCCCTCACCAAAGTCTGTTGCCACCTGTTGGAACAAGATGTTTGTCAATGTCTGCAAAGGCTCTGTGGTCCTGCTTCTTACAGTATCAGCTGTAGGCTGCAGTAAGTTTTGTCCCCCCTGGGGCTTGTTTCTCTCTGGGCTCAGCTGCTCTGGTCTCTCCACAAAGTCAGCTGTAGACTGTTAGGCTCTCTCTCTTCCTGGGACCTCTGCTGTTTCTATAGAGCCTTCTCTCTTTCCTCATGTATCTGCTTCTCTATGTATTTATTTCCCTGGGCCCCAGCATCAAAAAACTCTAATCCTCTCTCCTCTGTCATGTCATTTTCTCTGTGAGGCCCTGCCCACCAGCAGGGCGGGGACTCAATGTCCTACTGACATGGCCCAGTCAAAACCCTGATCTTAATTTAATCATGTAAAAGTGAAACCTCTGAATTTAATACAATCTAATATGCCCAGAGGAACAGATTTATTTACAAATCTAATCCAGTATCTATTTTTGGAATTCATAAATAACACCAAACTGCATCACTTGGGGAAGGGTAGCACATAAAGCTACAGTCATAAAAGCATGTGTATGCTCAGAGTTTGAACTTGTTTGTTTTGCATATAGGGAACCATTGAAGGATTTTTGAAAAGGGCACTGAATGTGATCTTTGTGTTTTATGGAAGGGCCTCTGGCAGCTCTGTGAAGGATGGGTTACTATAATAGGGAGAACAAGCAAGAGCCTATTGCTAATAGTCCAGGGAGAGTCTTTTATGAGGCTTAGAACTTGTCTGGTGCCTGGAGGAGTGGAAAAAAGGGGGGCAGAAATGAGAGACTTTAAAAGATATGTTAAGGAAATAAATTGCACTTCTTAGCAGTTTGGGTGTGATAAACTGATTAGGAAACAGAAATGTTCATCTACTAACCAAAAAAGGGCCAGTATGAGAGCAAGAAGGACAAAATCAGTAGGCTCTGTAGTCATTGGAGACTATCTGACATGGTACGGCTCAGCACCCTTCACAGAGCTGCCAGAGGCCCTTTTATTGCCCATATTTTAGGTGAAAACATTGGAAAGAGCAGTTCATTCTTGCTTAAAGGCAAGAATCTTGTCTTTATCATTTTTTTATTCCTGTTACGTTTCTTATAGTGATAAGCACATCAAAAGAACACAGTATTGATTGAATGATTGTTGAATTATTTTAGGTTAGTTGGATTTGCAGATTTATACGTAGAGTAGATGAGGGATAGACTTGAGATAGGCAAGTTGTAATCTAGTATTACAGTGATGAGGACCTGAATTTAGATCATGTTAATGGGGAAGTGGACTTGGCCCAGTGGTTAGGGCATCTGTCTACCACATGGGAGGTCTGTGGTTCAAACCCCAGGCCTCCTTGACCCATGTGGAGCTGGCCCATGCACAGTGCTGATGCGCACAAGGAGTGCCATGCCACACAGGGGTGTCCCCTGCATAGGGGAGCCCCACGTGCAAGGAGTGCGCCCCGTAAGGAGAGCCGCGCAGCGCGAAAGAAAGTGCAGCCTGGCCAGGAATTGCGCCGCACACACGGAGAGCTGACACAACAAGATGACACAAACAAAAAGAAAGCACCGATTCCTGTGCCGCTGACAACAACAGAAGCGGACAAAGAAGACGCAGCAAATAGACACAGAGAACAGACAGCTGGGGTGGGAAGGGGAGGGGAGAAATAAAATAAATAAATGTTTAAAAAAAAATAGGTCATGTTAATGATGAGAAAAAGGTATTTGAGAGAAGCAGATGTGGCTTAAGTGATATGACCTCCACCTACCATATGGGAGGACCTCGGTTCGATCCCGGGGCCTCCTGGTGAAAAAAAAAGAAGAGAAAGTGTGCCTGCACGGTGAGCCAGTGCCCATGTGGCGAGCCAAGTATCCTCACAGTGAGCCAAGGCACATGCAAGTGCTCACATGGTGATCCGAGTGCCCATGGGAGTGCCCATGTGGTGAGCCAGTGCATGCATGGTGAGCTGATTGCCTGTATGAATGCCTGCCTTGCAAGCCAAGTGCCCGTGTGGTGAGCCAGTAACCTCGTGAGCCAGTACCTGTGCAAGTGAGTCACTCAGTGAGATGATGATGCAACAAAAGAGAGATGAAGGGGAGAGTCAAGGTGAAGTGCATCAGAGCCTAGGAACTGAGGTGGGGCAATTGACAGGGAACTGCTCTCCACATCAGAGGTCCCCAGGATCAAATCCTGGTGATTCCTAGAGGAAAAAGACAAGAAGAGAAGACAAAAAGAGAAATAGATACAGAAGATCACATAGTAAATGGACACAGACAACAAAAACAGCAGAGTGGGGCTGGGGAGGGGAAGAAGCAAAAAGCTGAATGGAAGAAATGCCCAATACTTGCTAATGCACTAAAAACCTTAATAAGCTAAAGACCATGAAGATGACTCCATGGTTAGTGGTCTGAAGGAGTTTTAGAATAACCATGTCACAGAAATGGAACATTTTGGAGGAGGTGAGGGAGAATTTATGATATAAATAATATAGTTGATGATATTTATTAACAAAAATTTACTGAATACCCACTCTCTTCCACTTGTTCTGAGTATTAGGAATACAGTAGTGAACAAAGTAGACAAAGAGCTCTGTCCTGTGGAACTTAGGTGATGATGGGGTGGATTGTGTAAAAAATAAGCAAAAGAAATATAATATTATAAGATGGTGAGTGCTATAGAGAAAAATAAAGGAGAGCAGGGGAAGAAGTGAGCCATCTCAGGGACACAGCAACCTTGGGATAGGGAGTACTAGGGAGGTGGGAGTGAGACAAGAGCAAGAAGACTACAATTTTAAATAGGGCGTTAGAGTAGGCCTCACTCAAGGTGATATTTAAGTAAAGATTTGAAGGAGATGAGGGAATGAGCCTTGTAGAGTTTGGAGGAAAAATGATCCAGGCAGAAGGTTTGGCTAGTGTTAAGGCCTTAAGAATGGAAGTTCTTATTGAGTTCAAGGAACAACTAAGGAGCCCATGTAGCTGGAGGCAAAGAGAGAAAGAGGATAGATATAGATAATGGAAATGGGGAATGGTGCAGATCATTAGGGCCCTTCAGGTCAAAGAGAGTTCAGCTTTTCCTCCAAGTAAGATAGGAAACAACTGGAGGCATTTGAAGAGAGTGACATAATCTGATGTATATATTAAGTCATCACTATGGCTACTGTGCTTGGTCTTTTCTCCCTTGCTACATCCAATCTAGGATTGTGTATTTAATTGTTATTGTCTCTGTAGTTGCTCTTTTTATACATACATACATACATACATACATATATATATAAACCCATCTCAATCACTCCAAGCATACCATTCAACGAGAGTAATATCAGAGGTATCACAATTTTATGGTACCCTTGCCACCTTCATTATTAAAACTTTCCTATCTCCCCAAACAGAAACCCTAGCCCTATTATGCATTAAAAACTTCATTCCCCCTGCCCCTTGTCCCTAGCAGCCTGTACTCTTAATTTTTGTTTCTGTGAGCTTGCATATTCTTTGTAAACTTGTTTGCTTTGATACCAACTTAACTTCAATAGTATATACAAACTATTTTCCTGTATTCCACCATCCCCCCAGCTTTGTAGTTCTTGACATAAAGGGCATGTTTATATATGAATCTAAAACCACTGATTTATCATTACATTTTAGATCCTGTAGAAAGTAAAAAATGAAGCTACAAACCAAAAACACAATAGTACTGGCATTTACATTTACCCAGATCATTACCTTCCTTGGAGAGCTTTATTTCTTCATGTGGATTTGATCTAGTTTTGATTGTCTTTTCCTTTCAACTTGTAGAATTCCTTTTAGCATTTCTTAGTGCTAAAATGGTCTAGTGGTGACGAACTCCCTCAGCTTTTCATCATCTGGGAATGTCTTGCTCTCTTCCTGATTTTTGAAAGACAGTTTTGCCAGATACAGAATTTTTGGCTGACAATTTTTTGTTCTCAGCACCTTAAGTATATCATACCACTGCTGCCTTGCATCTGTGGTTTCCAGTTGAGAAATTGGCACTTGATCCTATCAAGGCTCCCTTGTATATGACATGTAACTTCTCTTGCAGCTTTCAGAATTCTCTCTCTACCTTTGGCATTTGATCGTCTGATTGTTATAAGCCATGGCATAGGTCTATTTGGGTTTATCTTGTTTGGAGTTCATTGAGTGTCTTGGGTGTGCATATTCATGTCTTTTGTTAAATTTGGAAAGCTTTCAGACATTATTTCTTTGAGTATTCTTTCTGCCCCTTTCTCTCTTCTCCTTTTGGGAGACCTACAGTGTGCATATTGGTGCATTTAATGGTGTCCCACGGGTTCCTCAGTCTCTGTTCACTATACGTTATTCTTTCTTCTTGTACTTCTCAGTCTGAATGATTTCAGTTGTCTTGTCTTCAGGTTTACTGATGCTTTCTTCTGCCAGCTCCAAAACTGCTGTTGAATCCCTGTAGGGAATTTTAAATTTCTGTTACTATGGTCTTCATCTCTGCTGGGCTCCTATTCATAATTTCCATCTCACTGTTGATAGTCTTTTGGTGTTCATCTATCGTTTCTCTGATTTCTATAAGTTCCTTGTCCATGTTTTCTTTTAGGTCTTTGAACATATTGAGAACCATTTTTAAAAGTCTTTGATATATTCCTAGTTTTCTTGTACTCATTGGTGGTTTCTAATGCTTTAATTTCCTTTGCCTGGGCTGTCTTTTCATGTTTCTTTGTAAGTTTGGTAACCTTTTGTTGGAATCTGGACATTTTGATATTTTAACGTGTTATCCCTGGAATTTAGATTCTGAGGTGTCTGTTCTTAAGCTGACAATAAGCTAGTGTTAAAACAGAACTTTCCTTGAATACCAGGAGCTAACAAAGAAAAAGGGGTGGGGGAGGAAGGAAAACCTCCTTTTCCCATTCTTTGCAGATTGACCTCTATGAGCATTCTCCTTCAGAGCTTATCCATATACCAAGTTTAAAGAATAACTCCAGGCCAAAGTATAGGGGCTTCCCTGATTGTTTCTAGATATGCAGCCCTAGGAATTCCCCCATGTACACTGATACAAATGTTCCCTCTTCCCTAGGAAACCATTTCCTCATGCTCCTGGGCACTATGTCCTATAGCAAGCAATCCCTTGCCCCAGGCAGCACAACTTGTTGCTCTTCTCCCACAGCATTGTGTAGGAGAGCTTTCTGAGCCTCACATTCTGGAAAGATAATTTCCTTAGGCCAGTGCCAGACAGATTGAGCCAGGCATATCTGTTGCCAGCATGTGCATGATCCAGGTATCAGCTTTGGGAGCACAGGCCAGCTCCATGCTGAGCCAAGACTGTGAGAAGACAGGTAGGGCCCAACCAAAGTGCCCGGAGATCCTACTGCTTTTAAGAAGTCTTCATACTGATTTGTTGCTTGCCCTTTTACTACAATCCTTTAACTGTTTTCTTGAGCCTTGAAAAAGATGTTTCTGCTAGTTTTTGCTGGGTTGCTTGTTTTTTGAGGTACCAGGGCCTGGGGTTGAACCCAGACCTCATGTATGGGAAGCCTGCGCTCAATCACTGAGCTGCATTGGCTCCCACCAGAATATATTTTGAAGGTGGTGCAAAACAGGGTTTGGTGACAAATTAACTGTTGGGAATAAGAGAAGGAATGAAGGATAACTCCAAAACTTTGGCATGAGTAACTAAGATGGGAAGACTGTAAGAAGTTATTTAGCTGTGGTTGGCACTGGGGTTGGTGTCTACACAGGAGACTTGAATCTCTGGACTGCCCATGTGCCATCTGGGCTCTGAACCTCAGGAGAGTTGGAAATCCTACTCTCTAGTTCATTGGACTTACCCAGGTCAGCTAACAGGGCGGTGAAGATGGTCAGCCACCACACCAGGGAACCGAGGGTGCCTACAGCTGAAAGCAGGAGAATCGCATCCATCGACCATGTGTGATCTAAGCCCCCTCTCAATATAGAGGTGGAGTGGACATCATCATCCCAGGGTCCACAGGATGGAGGAATAAAATATGGATTAGAGTGGACTTACTGATATTTTACTATAGAACTATTGTGACTAGGATCAAAGAAATTGTAGCATTCATGTGAAGAAAGTGGCCATGGCAGTTGCTGAGGGCAGGGAAAAGGAATAAAAGATGTGATGTGGGGGCATTTTCGGGACTTGGAGTTGTCCTAAATGATATTGCAGGGACAGATGGTGGACATTATATATCCTGCCATAACCCACTGAATATACTGGGGCAGAGTGTAAACTACAATGTAAACTATCGCCCATGCGATGAAGCAGTGCTCCAAAATTGTATTCACCAAACGCAGTGAATGTGCCATAATGATGAACCAGGTTGATGTGAGAGGAGTGGGGGGTGGGTGGGAGGGGTATATGGGAACCTCTTATTTATTTATTTTTTTAAGATTTATTTTTTAAATTTATTTCTCTCCTCTGTGTCCTTTCACTGTGTGTTCTTCTGTGTCCGCTTGTATTCTTGTCAGCGGCACCAGGAATCTTGTGTCTGTCTTCGTTGCGTCATCTTGCTGCATCACACCTCTATGTGTGTGGTGCCACTCCTGGGCAGGCTGCACTTTTTTTGCATGAGATGGCTCTCCTTACAGGGCACATGGGGCTCCCCTACGTGGGGACACCCCTGTGTGGCATGGAACTCCTTGTGCGCATCAGCACTGTGCATGGGCCAGCTCACCACACGGGTCAGGAGGCCCTGGGGATCGAACCCTGGACCTCCCGTATTGTAGGCGAATGCTCTGTCAGTTGAGCCAAATCTGCTTCCCTCTTATATTTTTTAATGTAACATTTTTTGTAATCTATGTATCTTCAAAAAAATAAAATAAAAAATAAATTGTATAATAATAAAAAAGATTATTTAGGAGCAGGAAGGAGATCAGGAGTTCAGTTTTGGACATGCCAGATTTTAAATGTCTTTTAGAAAACTCAAATGAAAGTGTTGAATAGGCAGATGAAGCCTGAAGTTAGGGGTGCACTTCATTCTGGAAATACAAGTTTGGGAATCTGTCAGCATTAGATAATATAAAAGTGAATGAATTTGCCAAGTGGATGAGGGAATTTGAAGGAAATACCTTGGGACTGAGCCCTGGGTACTCCAATTTTTAAAAGTCTTAGAAAAAAGAGAAAGAGCCAGTACAGACAGAAGGTATAGAATTGTGGAATCTTGGAAGCAGTAAAGAGAGTGTTTCAAAAAGGAAAGGAGTTAACCAACTGTGTCAGATGAAGCTAATAGGTTAAGCAAGATGAGGATTTGAGAAGTGGCCACTGAATTTAGAAAGTCACTTTTAACAAGCAGTTTTGATGGAGTGGTGTGGGTAAAAGCCTAGCTGGAATGGATTTATGGGAGATGAGAGTAGAAAATTGGATGAAGAATTGTTTAAGCTGGTAAAATAATAACTTGTTTGTGTGCAAACAGGTATGCTGTAGCAGAGAAGGGAAAACCAATGAATCAGGAGAAAGAGATAGAGATACTTGAGATTGAGAGTTTATGAAAATATATATGAAGTAATAGAATGGCAAGCAGTTTGTATGGGTACAAATGCTGGTAGGTAGGCAGATTTGTTTGGCAACTTGTTTAAATTTTCTTATGAGCTTTGCTGTTAGTTTTCCAGTGAAACATTAGACAAGGTCTTCAGCTGAGAATAAGAATAGGTGAAAAAATGTTAGGGATTTAGGAAAGAGGAGAAGATATGAAATAGTTACTACAATAGTGAGAGAGCAGGTGGACTTGGGAATGAGATCCAGGTAGCATTAAGTAGCATCAAGTACCCATTTTATGTCATGAATTGAACAGGTAAAGCATTGGATTTTACCAGGGTTGGGATTTTGCCAAGCATGAGTAATAGAGTAAAACAAAGGAGTTGAGAATGGAAGAGACTGTTTTGGTTAACATAACGTTTAAGCTGGGTCAGGAGGGAATGGGGACAAGAGGATCAACCTATTCTAGATCCCAGCAGAGTTAAAAAATTGTGGAATTGAGATATGAAAGAAAGTGACCTGGAAAAAATAGGAGTTGATAGTCACTGTGGGGTGCTTGAAATTGAGATAATAGAGGGGCTGCAATTATGGGTAGTTAAACAAATTCAGTATAAGCTACTACTATGGAAATGAGTAACTGAGGTAGCATGAAGGACAAGCATATAGGAGCAGAGTTCAAGGAAATGAGTGGCCAGAATATTGGAAGATAAACATGAAAGCACCTATAGTTAAAACAGGATTTATGTTAGAGAAGAATGGTGACTCATGAGCTAAGATATTCAAGTTAGTAATCTAGTTACTAGTATTAACTAGATTACCAAACTAGTAATCAAGAGGTCTATAGATGCTTGTAATGAAAAGAGGTGATATAATCTAATCACATGAGAGTCTGAACTGGAGAAGAATAGAGATGTCCTGTAACAATTAGAATAAAAGTTATTCTATATTCATTATTCTGAAATAAAATAATTACAGTTGTTGATGAAGCTTTTATGTGAAGATTTGAAAAGGTTGAGTGTGAGTTTCTTATGGATATTCCATCTAAGTTAGCAAAAAGAAAAAAATTTTAGAAGAATGGCATGTGATATCATGACATGTTATAGAAATAAAGATATTTGTTGATTTTTCATGGGCTATTATAAAAAATAAGCTTCTGGTGTTTTAACAGATGGGAAATAAGACCAAGATTGCAAAATGTCCTCTAAGAACAGAACAAACTGCACAAATTCTAAAATCAACGCAAAATACTTGTTTTAGTGATGAAAAACTTTTGCGAAAGAAGAAAATTGGTTCAGAAACCTCCCTGATAAAAGGTGAAAAAAATAGAATGACTTTTTTATCCACTAAGGATTTATGCAAGAAGTTTGCAGATAAAGACTGTTTATATATCCAAAAAGGTATTTCACCGGCAACCCCTAATATACAGAAGACTAGAAACACCGTAAATACATCTGTAGTAACTACACAAAAAACTTGCAATAACCACATCACAGCTGAAAATATGAAGAGCAGTTTGGTGTGTCTAACGGAAGACCAACTGCAACAGATTTTGATGTCTGTCAACCAAGAAAATAGATCTACTTCCCTGATTGAGAATGGAAAGGAGGAGGAAACAAGTAAGATTTTATAAAGTTTTAATGAATATCAATTTATAAATGTTTTATCTCAAATTCATAAGCTTTACCTAACTGTGCCTGTTCCCCCCCCCAAATTTATAAACGCTCTATATCCACTAAGTAGTAACTACTTTCTTCCACCTTACCCCATTCCCTAGTCCTTGTACCTAGTCCTTGTAACCTTTAATCTGCTTTCTTTAGCTACAAATTTGCTATTTCTCGGTATTTCATAATACTAGATAGAATCATACAGTATTTGTCCTTGTGTGCCTTGCTTATTTCACTCAGCATGAGTACTAAGATTCATCCATGTTGAAGAATTTCACTCCTCTTTATGGCAGAATAATATTCCATTGTATATATTTGCCACATTTTTTTTATCCATCAATCTGTTGATATGACAGTTGGGTGTTTCCACCTTTTGACTGTTGTGAATAATGCTGTGATGAACACTGGTGTACAAGGATCTGCTGAATCCTTATTTTCAGTTTCTTTGATTATATACCTAGGAGTGGAATTGCTGTGTCATACGGTATTTCTATATTTAACATTTTTAGAAACTGCCATACTACTTTCCAAAGTGGCTGCACCATTTTACATTCTCACCAATAATCCACAAGGATTCCAGTATCTCTGAATCCACTCCCAACACTTATTCTCTCTCTCTTTTTTCTTTTTTTTTAAAATAATAGCCATCCTTAGAGGTATGAAGTGGTATCTCGTTTTTTAAATTGGGTTGTTTTTTGTTGTTGAGTTTTAAGAGTTCTGAATTTATTCTGGATGAGCCCTTGTCAGATGAATGGTTTACAACTGTTTTCTCCCACTCTGTAGATTGTCTTTTCAATAATGGCTTTTGCACAAAAATCTTTAATTTTGAGTAAGTCCAGATTATCTATTGCTGCTTTTGTTCCTTGTGTTTTTGGTGTCATATGTGAGAATTCATTGCCAACTCCCAGGTCATGAAGAGTTGTCCCTATGTTGTCTTTTAAGAGTTTTATGGTTTTAGCTCTTATGATAAGGTCCTTGATTGATCTTTTTTTAAATTCCCCTCCCCCTTGCGGCTTGTTTGTTGTCTCCTCTTTGTGTCCATTCGCTGTGCGTTCTTCTCTTTGTCTGTATTTATTTTTTATTTATTCTCCCCACCTTGCGGCTTGCTTGTTGTCTGCTCTCTGTGTCAGTTTGCTGTTCACTCTTCTGTGTTTTTACTTGTCTCCCTTTTTGCTGTGTCACCTGACTGAGTCCGCTCTCCGTGGTGCTTGCAGGCTGGTGGCACTCTGCAGTGTGCGGGTGAGCCTGCCTTCACAAGGAGGCCCCGGGGCAAACCTAGGAGCCTCCCATGTGGTAGACGGGACCCCAACTGAGCCACAGCTGCTTCCCCTTGATTGATTTTGGGTTAATTTTTGAGTATAGTGTGAGGGAGGGGCTTAACCTCATTTTTTGTCCTGTGTCTATCTAGTTTTTCCAGCACCATTTGTTGAAGAGACTGTTCTTTCCTCAATAAATGTACATGGCACCCTTGTTTGAAATCAGGTACCCATATTTTTGTATGAGTTTATATATGAACTTTCAGTAGTGTTCCAATGGTCTGTTTGTCTTTGTGTCATTACCACAGTTTTGTGTTTTTTTTTAAATAAAAATTTATTGAATATATCATGGATACATGAACATACATAAACAATAAGTATATAGTAAAAGTTGTGAACTTACAAAGAAACGTACATATCGTCATACAGGGACCATGCTGTTTTGATTATCATAGCTTTGCAGTAAGTTCTGAAATCTGGGAGTGTGAGTCCTCCAAATTTATTCTTTTTCAAATTGTTTTGGCAGTTTGGGGCACCTTGCAATTCCATATGAATTGAAGGACCGACTTTTCTGTTGCTGAAAAATAGGAAAAGTTTGCTGGAATTTTGATAGGGATTGCATTGATCTGTACTTTACTTTGGGTAGAATTGACATCTTGACAAAATTAAGTCTTATAATCTATAACCACAGGATATATTGAAATTTATTTAGGTTTTTCTAAATTTCTTGTCAGTAGTGTTTTATAGTTTTCAGTGTACCAGTCTTTGACATCCTTGGTCAAATTTATTCCTACATCTCTTATCTTTTAGTTGTTATTGTAAATGAAATTTTCTTCATTTCCTCTTCTGATTGCTCATTGTTAGCATATAGAAATATAGAAACAAAAAAATTGATTTATTTGTGTTGTATGTGTAACTTTGCTGAATTCATTTATTAACCCTAATGAATTCCTTTGGATTTTCTAGATATAGGATCATGTCATCTGCAAATAGATACAGTTTTACTGCTTCCTTCCCAATTTACATGCCTTTTTATTTCTTTTTCTTCCTAATTGCTCTGGCTAGACTGTCTCATGCAATATTGACTAGCAGTGGTGAAAGCAGGCATCCTGGTCTTCTTCCTGTTCTTAGGGGGAAAGCTTTCAGTGTTTGTTGAGTATGATGTTAGCTGTGCTTTTTTCATAAATTGCTCTTATCGTATTGAGAAAGTTCCCTTCTGTTCCTACTTTTCTGAGTGTTTTAATCATGAAAGGGTGTTGTTGAATTTTGTCAAATGCCTTTTCTGCATCTACTGAGGTAATCGTGGTTTTTTCCTTTTCATTCTGTTTATGTGGTGTATTACATTGATTTTATTTGGTATGTTGAATCATCCTTGCATTCTTGGGATGAATCCTACCTGGTTATGTGTATAATATTTTTAATGAAAGTGCTGTTGGATTCAGTTTGTGCTAGTATTATATGAAAGACTTTTGTATGTATATTCATAAGGTAATTTGATCTATAATATTCTTTTCATGTGATGGCTCTCTGGCTTTGGTATACAGGTAATGTTGGCCTCATAGAATGAATTAGGAAGCGTTCCTTCCTCTTGAATTCTTTAAACGGATTTTAGGAGGATAGTTGAATTCATACATAAAACCACCTGTCCCTGGACTTTTCTTTGGTTAAAAGTTTATTATTGATTCAGTCTCTTGTTATGCTTTTATTGAGGTTTTCTATATCTTCTTTTGTTAGTATAGGTGATTAGTGTGTTTCTAGGAATTTGTCCATTTCTTCTGGATTATTTAATGTTCTGATATATAATTGTTCATAGTATTCTTTTATAATTCTTTTTATTTCTGTAAGATCAATATTGATGTTACCATTTTAATTTCTGATTTTAATTATTTTCATCTTTGTCCATTGAGGTAAAGGTTTGTCAATTTTATTGATCTTTTCTAAGAAACTTTTAGTACCTTATTTGTGGAAGCTTGATTTTGTGTTTATGGCTAGAATTCTAACTCAGAGGGAGGAAACCAAAAGCTTATTAGGTATGACAAGAAATAATATCACAAAGTTAAAAGTAAAATTTGTCTAATCATGTGATAACGTACATACCAGGTATGCTTTCTTTTCTTTAGGAGACCTATCACTTTCAGGTGGTTTTGGAACAATTTTTGAGTGATGCAGATGAGCTCTCTATAAAACATTAGGTATAGCTTTTACAATTGGTATGTAGAGATAACAGTCCATGATAGTTCTCCACTGATTTCACAACTAAATAAAAAAAAAATAAGGGCGTAGTAATGATGTTTTCATAAAACTTTATATTTCTCCCTATTTATTTTTCTTAAAAGATTTATTTTTTATTTTATTTCCACTCCCTCCCCCCTTTCTCTGCTTTCTTGTGTCCATTCACTGTGTGTTCGTGTCTACTTGCATTCTCATCAGGCGGCACAGGAATCTGTGTCTCTTTTTGTTGCATCATCTTGCTGTGTCAGCTCTCCGTGTGTGTGGCGCCACTCCTGGGTGGGCTGCACTTTTTGCACAAGGTGCAGGGAGCACTCCTTGTATGTGGGGCTCCCGTACATTGGGAAACACCTGTGTGGCATGGCACTCCTTGCACGTGACAGCACTGCACTTGGGCCAGCTCGCCACATGGGCCAGTAGGGCCCTAGGTTTGAGCCCTGGACCTCCTATATGTTAGGTGGATGCTCTATTAGGTGAGCCACATCTGCTTCCTTTGAGCCACATCCACTTCCCTCTTCCCATTTAGATTGTTACTTATCTGTGTTATAGTTCATATTGTTTGTAAAAGTATGTTGGCAAGAGTAATTGGAGGTTTTTTGTTTTTGTTTTCTTCTTTATTTGATACAAGAAATTGTATGGCAATGGCCTCGAGCAGGTCATTTAACTTCTGGGCATCAGTTTCTTTTGTTGCCAAAAGGGATTCTTAATACCCACCCCAACTGTTGTGAGTTAAATTCGGTAATATGTAAGACTGTTCTTTGAAACCATATAGAAGTATGCTAAGGTATGGTATTGTAATAGATGTAATCTAGTGTCAGTTTTAAAACATACATTTACCTTTTAGGTCTGTACAATCTACATTTAAACGATATTCCTAATCAGCCAAAGGACGAGAACATTATGGGACTACTCCAAGAAACTGAGGCCGTTTTGTCTATCCCAGATGAAAATAAATCTGTTTTAAATAAAAAGCAGGGGACTTCTAAGCAGTATGAGCAGAAAATTACCATGTATGTAACTCACGTTTCTTATTATGGGATTATCTTTGGGATTCAGTTTTGCCTTTCTTTTCCTTGCATGTGAAAGATTTGCTCTGAATATGTAAAGCTGTTTAAAAGTTTATTAATATTTATGGAGTAAGTTCTTTGTAAAAGTGTATAATAATAAGGTTTCTCTTTATTTATTTATTTATTTATTTGCCTTAGAGAGAATGTATGGAAACCAGCTGATATATTCAGTACTCTTGGGGAAAGAGAACGTGATAGAAATTTGTTGGAAGCAAAAAAAGCCCAGTGGAGAAAGGAGCTAGGTAATTTTTATAGCTTTCATTCCGTGTGATAACGCCAAAAATCTTTTTAAAATAACATCTGACATCTAGTGTAGTTCTCTCCAAATGCCTGAAAAGTGTGCGGCTTCCTATTGCCTTAGGTTGTGTCTTTTTTGTTAGTTAGTCTATTGTGGCCACCAAAGTAAGAGGTGAGCATTAATGTTACTGTTATTTTAGAAACTCGTAGCTCAAACCCAAGTTCTTAAACTTTTCTCATTTCCCAAGATTCTTTATTTTTATTTTCCTATTGCATAAATTTTATTATGGGTTTAAAGATGGTTTCATTTAAAGGAAATGATTTCATTTTAAAAAATATTAAATATCCTATTCAGGAACTTCTAATCAACGTGATACCCATTGGTATATTTCATGTAAAAACAAATTACTTCTTTTTGATGGCCTGTGTTCTTGTGTACCTTATAATAGCAAAACATATACTTTATTAGGGTCTTAAACTATTTATAATAACTAAGAAAGTCCTGTTACTTCTTGGACTAAATTTAGAGTACAGGTATAGCAGTCAGGAGAATAAATGAAGTAAAAGCTTATTCTTCAGGAATAACTATACTAAAGGCATAATGATGGGTTTCACCCTTCAATTTGCTGTTAAATCATGTGAGGCAATCAGTAACCCTTTTGTGACACATGATTTAAAACAGATAAGCAGAAGAAATAGGGAATGATGTTGGGTCAAGGTAACAGAGGAAGAATGAAGAGATTAAATGTACAGTAGCAGAAGATTTGGAGTTCTGATTGTGTATATATCACGGTTTCAACTTTAAATGTTCCTGGACTAAATATTTCCTTCAACACAAATTATCTTATCAAAACACAATACCAGGGAAGCTGATGTGGCTCAAGTTATAAGGCCTCTGCCTACCATATTGAAAGATCCAGGTTCAATCCCTGGGCCTCCTGGTGAAAAAGAAGAGAAAGTGTGCCTCCACGGTGAGCTAGTGCCTGTGTAGCAAGCTAAGTGCCCACGCAATGAGCAAAGTGTGCACGCAGTGAGCCAAGTGTCCATGTGGGTGCCTGCGCTGCAAGCCGAGTGCCCACGCAAGTGCCTGTGTGTTGAGCTACTGTCCACATGGCAAGCCAAGTACCCATGCAGCAAGCCAAGTGCTTGTGCAAGTGGGTCATGCAGTAAGATGATGATGCAACAAAAGAGAGACGAGGGAAGAATCAAGGTGAAGCGCAGCAGAGACCAGAAACTGAGGTGGCGCAATTGACAGGGAACCTCTCTCCACATCAGAGGTCCTGAGGATTGAATCCTGGTGAATCCTAGAGGAGAAAGAAAGATGAGAAGAGACAACAAAAAGAGAAATAGAGGGAAGTGGATTTGGCCCAATGGATAGGGCATCCGCCTACCACGTGAGCAGTTCGCAGTTCAAACCCCGGGCCTCCTTGACCCGTGTGGAGCTGGCCCATGTGCAGTGCTTATGTGCGCAAGGAGTGCCCTGCCATGCAGGGGTGTCGCCCGCGTAGGGGAGCCCCATGCGCAAGGAGTGTGCCCCATAAGGAGAGCCCCCCAGCGCGAAAGAAAGTGCAGCCTGCCCAAGAATGGCACTGCGCACACAGAGCTGCTGACACAACAAGATGATGCAACAAAAAGAAACACAGATACTAGATTTATTTCTGCAATAATATGGAACTACCTGAAAGTAACTGAAATATGTTATGCTTTAATAATCATCTTAATTTACTTTTTTTTTTACCTGATTCTATAAGAAAAGCACCTGTCTCTTTGACTAAGTCATGCTTTCATTAATTTTCTTAGAATTAAATGTACACATCTCTGAATTTGGCATTTTCTTATAAGAATTATTAAGAATTTGGGCCTTCATTATTTTATCTACTAGTCACAGCATTTTGTTTTTTACTTTTTAGCAGTTATGAATAATAATGGCTAACATTAATGTTTACTTTGTACTAGGGCCTATACTGAAATAGATGACATTATTACCCCCATTTTACAGAAGAAGAAACTGAGGTTTAAAGAGGTTAACAGCAATTTGCCCACAGTGATAAAAGTAGTAAGTGGTTGAGCTTGTATTTGATCTCGAGGTTCTTGACTCGAGGTCTAACTTTTAATTGACTTATTGAATGAACATAACGTGAAAGTAGAACCTCAGAATAATTAGCACAATTTGTTATTCGGACAAATTGTTCTTAATGATAATTGTGGTAATAAACATTTTCATGTTTAGTTGTGCTGTACTTAAGTTTGGTTCTGATAAATCTTTTCTTTTACTCCACGCCTCTCAAAATTCTTCTCTGTTGTTGTGGGTTAATCTCCTCCCTGAAAAGCAATTTTGATTATATCTATTGAGTGCTGCACTCTTTAAAAAGGTCATTATTGTTTATGTGATATTTTTTTTACAGTTTTTATACATTTTTTTTAAAAAGGACATTATTTGCAGATGAACAGGTTGCTTTAAAGAAGAAAGAAAAAGAAGCTTCTGAACAACGAAGTAATAATCATTGGAAAAAATCTGAAAGTGATAAAATAGTATGGGAAAAACTTCAAATTCTTGACCAATATAGGGTAAGGTCATAAAAATCAAGCATTTATGGAACATAAGAGATTTTATTTTATTTTTTGAGATTTTATTTTAATTGTAACTTTCAAAATATTAGCTATGTTCTTATTATAAAACTTAAGTTTTTTTAAAAACTTAGTTTTGCATATTGTACTTTAAAACAATATTATTGAATGTGTGACCCCCATGAACCTGTTTCATTCTATAAGGTGTATCCTTATGTTAGTAGGTGAGTGTAAAGGTACCAGACACCTCCTTTAGGCTCCTATAAAGAAGCTATGCCATTTTAAAAGTGATTTAAGGGGAAAACCACTAACCTTATGGTACCCACAGTTTACTTATCAAGTTATAAGTACACACTAGGTGTCTCTTGGGGGGATCTTTTATGATAAATTTTGTCTGCATTTAATTTTAAACAACAAAACAAAACAGTGCCCATATTTTTTCTTTTCTGTAGACTTCTGCTAGCTCTTCAAACATTCTGTCACAGTCTCCCAGTCAGGTGATATTGGTCCAAGCTGATGGGCATTCAGTGCTTAGAGCTAATCAGGTTTTGGAGGTATGTTCTGAGTGTTAATACTTTAAATATTTAAGTCCTTTATTACTTGATCTTTAAATGCTTATTTTCATTGAGGGAGTAATACCAAATATTCTTATTTATAATGAGCAGTAAATTTTTACTGTTATGCTCATGGTCCTTAAATTAAAAAAAAAAAGTTAATCCTCCAGCCCTCCCTTTTTTTTTTTTTTAAATTAGAGAAGTTGTAGGTTTACAGAATAATCATGCATAAGATACAGGATCCTCATACACCAACCCACCACCAACTCCTTGCATTGGTGTGGAACATTTGTGACAACTGATGATAGCATGTTTGTTTTTTTTGGGATTGTTTTGTTTTTTTTTGTGGTATCAGGGCTGGTTATTGAACCCGGGACCTTGTACTTGGGAAGCTGGAGCTCAACCACTGAGTTACACTGGCTCCCCTGCGTGGTTTTTTTTTTTTTTTCCCCTCACTTGTTTTGTTTTGTTTTTGGGAGATACTGGGGAAGGAACCTGGGACCTCGTACATGGGAAGCAGGTGCTTAGCCAGTTAAACTACATCTGCTCCCCTGATAGCATGTTTTTGTAATTGTAATATATATATATTTTAAACATTAGTTACCTTTGTTACAGTTGATGAAAGATTATTAAAATAGTATTATTACCTATCATCCATAGTTTACATTAGGTGTATTTTTCCCTACAAACTACTCTCTTATTAACACCTTGAGTCAGTGTTGTTCATTTGTTATAATTCTTTTAAAAACATTCTCATACTTTTACTATGAACTATACTGTCATCTTCAGTAGGGCTCACTGTGTTATACAGTCCTATGATTTACCTTTTACTTTTTATTCTAGTAACATGCACAACCTAAAGCTTCCCCTTTAGCCATATTCACCTATATGATTCATTGCTGTTAATTACAGTCACAATAATGTTCATTTCCAATTACCAACATTTCCATCACTACCGTTCATTTCCCATCCTAAAAATAAATTTTGTTCAATTTAAGTATCAACTCCCCATTCTCTAACTCTCATGTATCCCCTGGTAACCTATATTTTATATTCTAACTCTGTGACTTTGCTTATTATGATTAGTGTATATCAATGAGATCATACAATATTTGTCCTTTTGTGCCTGGCTTATTTTCGGACAAGGTCTTCAAGGTTCATCCATGTTGTTGCCTGCATCAGGACTTCATTTCTTCTAACAGCTAAATAATATTCCATTGTATTTATATACCACATTTTGTTTATCTGTTTATTGGTCGGTGGACACTTGGATTGCTTCCATCTTTTGACAGTTGTGAATAATGTTGTTATGAACATTGTGAAAATATCTGAGTCCTGCCTTTCAGTTATTTTGGATATATACCTAGGAGAAGGATTGCCAAGTAATATATACATCTATATTTAGCTTACTGAGGAATAACCATATTGTTTTCCACCAGCATTGAATTTTCTCGAACACTTATAGTTTTCTAATTTTTTAATAGTAACCATTCTAGTGGATGTGAAGTGGCTTCTTGTTATGGTTTTGATTTGAATTTCACTAATAGCTAGTGATATTGAGGATCTTTTTACATGCTTTTTAGCCATTTGTATATCCTCTTTGGAGAAATGGCTATTTGAGTCTTTTGCCCACTTTTTTTTTTTTATTCATTGAAGTATATCATTCATACATGAACGCACATAAATAATAAGTATATAGTAAAGATTGCGAACTTACAAAATAAACATACATAGCATCACACAGGGGTCTCATACATCACGCCTCCACCAACTCTTTGCATTGGTGTGAAACATTTGTTACAAACTATGCAAGAGCATTGTCAAAATATTACTACCAACTATATTTCTTCTCTTACATTTGGTGTATTTTTCCCCCAACCCATACTATTTTTTTTTAATGTATTTTTGTTACAGATATTGTGAACATGCAAAACAGTCATACAGATGTGTAGATTTCCCATACAATTCCACACCCTAGTGAAGCATTTGTTATAGATTATGAGATAATATCTGCAGACTATTACTATCAATCATGGTCCATAGCATACATTTGGCACACCTTTTCCATACACCTCCATTATCAACACAGTACAGCTTTGGCATTGATGCAAGGATATTATAGTATTGCTATTAACCACAGTCTATAGGTCATGTCATTTGTAGTACTCCCTTGTTTCTTCATATTCTGATCACCCTGTAATAGTGATGTATATCTGCTCTAGCTCACAGAAGGACTCTCTTGCATTTGTACCCTTAACAAAATTCTTAACCACCTCTGGGTTCACTGTGTTATTCAGTCCCTAGATTATTCTTTAGCTTTCTTTATATTGACATTTATTTCCCCAGACTACCTTTTTAAGTCACAATCCCATTTATAAGCCAGTTGCTACTCACTATAATGTGTTACTATCATCTCTATCTTCACACTTTTATAGTCAAGTTAATTAAAACTTCTACATACATTAAGCATCCCCATAGTTCTTCTCAACCCTTCTCATCTCCTAATAGCCCGTACTCTAGGTTTTAATTCCATGTGTTCATTATTTGTATTTAGTTCATATTAGTGAGACCATGCAGTATTTGTTCTTTTGTGTCTGGCTTACTTCACTTAATATAATGTCTTCAAGACTCATCCATGTCACCACATATGTCCCAATTTCATTTCTTCTTATTGCAGCATAGTATTCCATTGTATGTATATACTACATTTTGTTTATTCATTCATTAGTGGATGGACACTTGGCGTTGTTTCCATCTTTTGGCAATTGTGAACAAGGCCTCTATGAACATTGGTGTGCAGTTGTCTGTTCGTGTCATAGTTTTTAGTTCTTCTGGATCTATTCCTAGTAGATGAATTGCTGGATCATATGGCAATTCTATATTTAGCTTCCTGAGGAACTGCCAAACTGTCTTCCACAGAGGCTGCACCATTTTACACTCCCACCAGCAGTGAAGGAGTATTCCTATTTCTCCACATCTTCTCCAGCACTTAATGTTGTCTGTTTTTTTAGTAATGGCCATTCTATGTGGTGTTAGATGATATCTCATTGTTTTAATTTGCATTTCTCTAATAGCTAGTGATATGGAACATTTTTTCATGTGCTTTTTGGCCATTTATATTTCCTCTTTGGAGAAATGTCTATTTAAATCTTTTGCCCATCTTTTCATTGGATTGCTTGCTCTTTTATTGTTGAGTTGTATGATCTCTTTATATAGAATGGAAGTCAAACTCTTAATTGGATAAATGGTTTCCAAATACTTTCTCCTGTCGAGTGGGCTGCCTTTTCACCTTCTTGATAAAGTCCTCTTCAATCACAGAAATGTTTAAGTTTGAGGAGATCCCATTTATCCATGTTTTCTTTTGTTGTTTGTGCTTTTGGTATAAGGTTTAAGAATGTACCACTTACCACCAGGTCTTGAAGATGTTTCCCTATATTTTCTTCTAGGTGCTTTATTGTACTTCCTTTTATATTTAGGTCTTTGATCCATTTTGAGTTAATTTTTGTATAAGGTGTGAGGGTAGGGGTCTTCTTTCTTTGTTTCGGTTATGAATATCCAGTTCTCCCAACACCATTTGTTGAATAAACTGTTCTGCCCCAACTGGGAGGGCTTGACAGGTTTGTCAAAAATCAGTTGGCAATAGATGTGAGGGTCTGTTTCTGAACCATCAATTCGGTTCCATTGGTCCATGTGTCTATCTTTATGCCAATACCATGCTGTTTTTACCACTGTGGCTAGTTTATATGATTTAAAGTTTGGGAGTGAGAGTCCTCCACTTTTCCTTTTTAAGATGTTTCTGGCTTTTCGGGGCCTCTTACCCTTCCAGATAAATTTGATAATTGTGTTTTCCGTTGGCTTAAAAAATGCTCATGGAATTTTTATTGGGATTGCATTGAATCTGTATATCAATTTGAGTAGAATTGACATCTTAATGATATTTAGTCTTCCAATCCATGAGCATGGAATGTTCTTCCAATTATTTAGGTCTTTTTTTAAATTTCTTTTAGGAATGCATTATAGTTTTGTGAATACAGGTGCTTTGCATCCTTGGTTAAGTTCATTCCTAAATACTTGATTCTTTTAGTTGCTATTGTAAATGGAATTTTTTTCCTGACTTCCTCCTCAGATTGTGCATTTTTAGTGTATAGAAACACCACTGATTTTTGTGTATTGATCTTGTACCCTGATACTCTACTGAAATCATTTATTAGCTCTAGCAGCTTTGTTGTAGATTTTTTGGGATTTTCCAGATATACAATCATATCATCTGTGAATAATGAAAATTTTAATTCTTCCTTCCAATTTGGATGCCTTTTATTTCTTTTTCTTGCCTGATTGCTCTAGCTAGACCCTCTAGCACTATATTGAACAACAGTGGTGAGAGTGGGCATCCTTGTCTTGTCCCTGATCTCAATGGGAAAGCTTTTAGTTTTTCACCATTGAGTACAATCTTAGCTGTGGGTTTTTCATATATGGCCTTTATCATGTTGAGAAAATCTACTTCAATTCCTATTTTTTTGTAGTATTTTCATCAAGAAAGGATGCTGTGTTTTGTCAAATGCCTTTTCTGCGTCAATTGATAAGATCATGTGGTTTTTCTTCTTTGATTTATTAATGTGGTGTATTATGCTGATTGATTTTCTTGTGTTGAAACAGCCTTGCATGCCTGGTATAAAACCCACTTGATCATGATGGATAATTCTTTTAATGTGTTCTTGGATTCGATTAGCAAGTATTTTATTGAGGATTTTTGCATCTGTATTCATTAGAGAAATGGGTTTGTAATTTTCTTTTTTTGTAATATCTTTATCTGGCTTTAGTATTAGGGTGATACTGACTTCATAGAATGTGTTTGGTAGCATTCCTTCTTGTTGAATTTTTTGGAAGAGCTTGAGTAAAATTGGTATTAAATCTTTGAATGCTTGGTAGAACTCACCTGTGAAACCATCTGGTCCTGGGCTTTTCATTTTGGGGAGCTGTTTGATGACTGTTTCAGTTTCTTTCCTTGTGATTGGCTTGTTGAGGTCTTCTCTTTCTTCTAGTGTCAGTGTAGGTTGTTTGTACATTCCTAGGAATTTTTCCATTTCATCTACATTGTCTAGTTTTTTAGCATAAAGTTGTTCATAGTATCCTCTTATGATCTCCCTTATATCTGTGGGGTGAGTAGTAAGGTTCTCTTTTGCATTTTTTATGTCATTTATTTGCATCTCCTCTCTTTTTTTCTTAGTCTAGCTAAGGGTTTGTCAATTTTGTTAATGTTCTTGAAGAACCATCTTTTGGTTATGTTAATTTTCTCTATTGTTTTTTACATCTCAATTTCATTTATTTCTGCTCTGATCTTTGTAATTTCATTCCTTCTGCTTGCTTTAGAATTAGTTTGCTGTTCTTTTTCTGTTTCCTCCAACTGTGTAGTTAGGTAATTGATTTTAGCTCTTTCTTCTTTTTTAATATAAGCATTGAGGGCTATAAATTTTCCTCTCAGTGCTGCCTTTGCAGCATCCCATAGGTTCTGATATGTTGTATTCTCATTGTCATTTGTCTCAAGATATTTATTGATTTCTCTTGAAATTTCTTTGATCCACTGATTATTTAAGAGTGTCTTGTTTAATCTCCATATATATGTGAATTTTCCCTTTATTTGCCGCTTTTCCAGCTTTACTCCATTAGGATCAGAGAAAGTGTTTTGTATAATTTCAATTTTGTTGAATTTATTGAGATCTGCTTTGTGTCCCAACATATGGTCTATCCTGAAGAAAGATCAATGAGTATTTGAGAAGAATGTATCTGCTGTTTTGGGGTGCAGTGTTCTGTATATGTCTGTTAGGTTTAGTCCATTTATCATATTATTCAAGCACTCTGTTTCTTTATTGATCTTCTGCCCAGATGTTCTATCCAATGCTGAGAGTGGTGTATTGAAGTCTCCAACTATTATTGTAGAGATGTCTGTTTCTCGCTTCAGTTTTTCCAGTGTTTGCCTTATGTATCTTGATTGTTTTTATGATTTATGATTGTTATTTCTTCCTGGTGAATCATCCCTTTTATTAATATGTAACGTCCTTCCTTGTCTCTAATACCAGTTTTGCTTTTAAAGTCTGTGTCATCTGATATGAGGATAGCTACCCCAGCTTTTTTTTTGGTTACTGCATGCGTGGAGTATCTTTTTCCAACCTTTCACTTTCAATTTCTTGTTATCCTTGGATCTTAGGTGAGTTTCTTGCAGACAACATCTAGATGGCTTATATTTTCTTATCCATTCTGCCAGTCTGTGTCTTTTGATTGGGGAGTTTAATCCATTAACATTCAATGTTATTACTGTAAAGGCAGTTCTTATTTCATCCATTTTGATCTTTGCATTTTGTCTGTCATTTTATATTTGACACTTTTAGTTACTGTTACTGATATAGTTGTCATTTCTAGACTCTCTTCCAGGTCTCTCTCTCCTGTCTTTTCTTTTCAGGTTGTAACACTCCCTTTAGTTTTTCTTGCAAAGCATGTCTTTTTGTTATAAACTCTCTCACTTTCTGCTTATCTGTAAATATTCTAACCTCACCTTCATTTTTAAAAGGTAATCTTGGTGGGTATAAAATCCTTGGCTGGCAGTTTTTCTCCTTCAGTATCTTAAATATATCATACCACTGCCTTCTTGCCTCCATGGTTTCTGATGAGAAATCAGCATTTAATCTTATTGGGTATCCCTTATATGTGATGCATTGCTTTTCTCTTGTTGCTCTCAGAATTCTCTCTTTGTCTCTGGCATTTGGCATTCTGATTAGGATGTGTCTCAGAGTTGTCTCTTTGGATTTATTCAAATGAGAGTACGTTGTGCTTCTTGGACATGGATATGTATGTCCTTCAATAGGGTTGGGAAATTTTCCACCATTATTTCTTCAAATATTCTTTCTGCCCCTTTTCCCTTCTCTTCTCCTTCTGGGACACCCGTGACACGTATATTTGCATGTCTTGTGCTGTCATTTAGTTCCCTGAGACTCTGTTCAATTTTATTGTTCACTTTCAGAGGCCGTGTCTTCAAGCTCACCGATCGTTTCTTCTGCTTCCTCAAATATGCTGGTTTATGCCTCCAGCATATTTTTAATTTCATTTATTGCACCTTTCATTCCATAAGGCCTGCTATTTTTCTATGTATGCTTTCAAATTCTTCTTTGTGCTCATCCAATGTCTTCTTTCTTTTTTTTTTTAAGATTTATTTATTTATTTATTTCTCTCCCCTTCCACCGCACCCTGGTTGTCTATTCTCTGTGTTTATTTGCTGCATCTTCTTTGTCCGCTTCTGTTGTTGTCAGCGGAATGGAAATCTGTGTTTCTTTTTGTTGTGTCATCTTGTGTGTCAGTTCTCCATGTGTGTGGCACCATTTCTGGGCAGGCTGCTCTTTCTTTCGCGCTGAGCGGCTCTCCTTATGGGGCACACTCCTTGCACATGGAGCTCCCCTACGCGGGGGACACCCCTGCGTGGCAGGGCACTCCTTGCGCGCATCAGCACTGCTTATAGGCCAGCTCCACACGGGTCAAGGAGGCTCAGGGTTTGAACCACAGGCCTCCTGTGTGGTAGGTGGATGCCCTATCCATTGGGCCAGTCCACTTCCTGTACTGCTTTTCGTTTCTTTTTATTTATTAAACTCTTAAAATAAAAAACACCCAACTCTTTCAAATGATGAATTATGTAAAAGTTATCAGTATATTTAACAAAAAAATATATTAGGACAGATGAATCCATAATTTAAATGTAACCTAATGTAATAAAAGAAGTAAGGGAAGGTATTAGTAATAAGAACAAGAAATTAAAGGAATATGAAACAGAAATATTAAATATGAAATATACAATAAAGTAAAAATCTAATAGATTAGAAATAGCAGAAATGATAATAGCCAGGGAATGAATATGTAATTAGAAGACCAGATTTAGAACACCTCTTGAAAGGAAAAAGGAGAGGACTAATAAATAGGAAAATAAAAATTTTAAGGCATTATAAGAATTAAAAAAGAAATACAGTAGATCTTGTTTTATGTGAAGTCAGCACATGCAAATTTAGGTATATGTGATTGGCTAGTGAAAAAAAAAAAAGTAAAATATAAATTGAATGGAGAATTATGAGACACACAGGATTCACTTCTCTCCCAAAAAAGTAGCTAGAGGACAGGCAGACATCGCCTGGAAAAAAATGTCCTAGGGTTTAAGACAACATGGGAAGGGTGGACACCACTCAGAAGAGAGAGAGACAAGGGAAAAGAATCCTGCGGGGGAAACTCTGAATAAAAGGTGCAGCTGCCAATGCTCATTATCTCCACTCCCCTCCCTGCCTCACCGCTGGCGTTAACAGCTTTGAGGGAACTGTGTGGGTCTACCTCCCCAGGAACGGGGAAAGAGGGATGCAGCCTAAGGCTGATTCTGCTTTTGGCCAACAGATTTGGTCTGCTGTGTCCCATGAACCCTTCCTGGCCAGATAGGCTGCACCACTGTTTGCCCAGGGAGGCAGGACAGGATGAAAAAAATTCAACCCTCAAACACCCTCCCTACTGACCGGGACTGGTTGTTGAGGACACAGAAGGGACTGGAATTATTTCCTTCCTGGGAAAATGGGAGGGGCCTGCCAGGAAAAGCCAGAAAACAACATCTGAGAAAGTTTGATTTGCTAGGCTTTGAATAGCCCTGAAACAGGATCCTCTGTCACATTGTTCCTGTCAGGGTTACAGCAAACACATTCTAACTAGGCTTTGAACTGAAAGGTCTGCTGAAGAGCGCTATCTGTTGGCATACCAAAGAAGTGCATGCAAGGAAATGAAAAGTAAATAAATATGAGAGGCTTTTTCCGGCCTATACAGCCTCCCTCCCTAAGATCCTTGGAAGCAGGTCTGCAACCCATAACTGGGCCCATGGCCCAGATTTTCACAACTAGAGACATGGGTTAAACCAAGAATCAAAGAACTGCATTAATATACAGCCTCCCACCAGTAAATCTCTATGTAAGAGGGAGAATATGAGCATCAGAGTAAACTCACCATCATAATCAGATGCCTTACACATCAGCATAAAATTAAAAGCCATAGTAAGAAAATTGAACAAATCATCCAAACAAAGAAATAGATCAAGCACCGATGAGACACAGTATTTGAAACAAATAAGAACTTGCTTCATACAAATCTCCTAAATAAAATTAATGAGTCAAAAGGCAATATGACTACAGAGATAAAGGACAAGAAGACAACACTGGGTTGACACAAGGAAAATTTTGGAAACCTGAATAGAAAAATAACAGCTTACCAAAATGAAAGATGCAATAGGAGCGAGAAAAACATGCATTCAAGGCATATAACAGCAGCCTCAAAATGATAGAAGAAACAATACATGATGCAGAAGATAGAACAGCTGAAATTGAAGAAAGAGAAGAACAAGAAAGAATGGAAAACAATGGGCAGGGACTCAGGAAGTTAAATAACAGGAAGTATAGCAGCATATGTGCCATGGGAGTTGCAGAATAAGAGAAGGGAACAGGGGCAGAAAGAGTATTTGAGGAAATAATGTTTGAAAATTTCCCAACTCTCATGAAAAAAATGAACTTACATGCCCAAAAAGTTCAGCATACCCCAATCAGAATAAATCCGTATGGCCTTACTCCAAGACACATACTACTCAGAATGTCAGACACCAAAGATAAAGACAAAATATCAAGAGCAGCAAGGGAGAAGCAAACCATCATCTACAAGGTACACCCAGTAAGACTTAGTGCAGATTTCTCATCAGAAACCATGGAGGTAAGATGACAAGTAGTATGATATAATTAGGATACTTAAAGAAAAATTGCCAACCAGGAATGCGTTACCCAGCAAAATTGTCCTTCAGAAATGAAGGTGAGTTTCAAATATTCACAAACAAGTAGAAACTAAGATAGTTTGAAGAAAAAAAATCCACCTTTGCAGGAAGCGTTACAGCCCAAAAGAAAAAGAGAGGCTTGGAGTAGAGTATAGAAGGCAAGAATAGCAGAAAGAATAATCAGAAGAATAAAAAGACAAAAATCAGATATGACATGAAAATCAAAGAATCAAATGCTGGAAGTAAATAATGCATTTGCATTAATACCACTTAATGTGAATGGATTAAACTCTCTAATCAAAATATATAGAATAGGAAAACCAGCAAGATTGCAGTGGAGTAAGGAGCTCCTAGAGTCAGCTCCTGCTACAGGGCTGTTAGTAAATACCCAGAGCTCTCTGGAGCCAGCTGAAGCATTTGTCTGGGGGCTCCAGGAGTCCAGAAGAGCATCCTGCCACATCCTTGAAGGAATGGAAGGAAGATACTGCCCATCTACAGAGAAGATTTGTAAGTAGAGCTCTCCACACCACAGAGGCTGGTGCCTATCCTCTGCTGGAGTCACAAGCTACCTCCGGTGCTGTTCCGTGGCTAGAATTGAAAGCTCCACTTCCCAACAACGGGGGAGGAAGAGGCGGTTGGGCACCAACTTTAGCAACTGATGAGCAAATTCAGTAGACTAAAGTATATTCTTAAAAACAGCTAAAGTTTGAGCCTGTCCAAGTCAGAAAGAGGCTGATATCTGCCATCTTAACACCGCTCCTGGCACAAGGGGAAGGAGGGCGGGCTGAAAATCACCGTTCTGGTGGGGACCAGCTTCTTTCCATCTAGATCAGATTGCAGCTGTAGCCTAGGCCCCAGTGCCACCTCCAGCAGGGAGGAAGCTATGGGGACTTGCACCAGGCTTTCTGGGAAATTATTGGCCAAGCCGCTCTAGGAGCTATTCTGTGGCTGGAATTGGAAGTTCCGTTTCCCAAAAACAGGGGAGAAGGAGACGGTTGGCTACTTATTTCAGCTACTGATTATTAGACCCAGCTGGCTAAGGTATATCCTAGGAATAGCTGGGGTATGACTCTGTCCAGGTTGGAAAGAGGCTGGTGGCCGCCAATTTGACTCTGCCCCCAATGTGAGGGGAAGCCGGGCTGACTGAAAATCACAGTGATGGTAGGAACCAATTTCTTTCACCCAGATCGGCATGCAGCCCTAGACTAGGCTTCTGCCCCACCTCTGGCAGGGAGGAGTCTGGAGGACCGTGCATCAGTCTGTCCAGGTAACTGCAGGTACCTTGGGCTGGCACAGACTGAATAATTAGAAGTCTACCAGGGTAACTGTGCTCATCTTGGACCCTCACTGCATAGATTGCTGCCCACACCTGCAGCTCCATCTGTGCCCCAGGGAGGGGAGAAGGGCGCATGAAGCTTTATAAATCTCTCTGGGCAACTACAGTGTAGGTCTGCATGACTTGGATTATTCCATACAGCTGTGGCTCTATCCCTGCTCCTGGCAAAGGAGAAAGTTGGGAGAAGCTTCATTGGGACAGTGAGGGCAGCTTGAGCCTCCACAGCTTATAGCACCAATTATATCCTTGGCTCCTACTGCACCATCAACAAGTGAAAGGGCAGGAAGCCCTAAACTAAAGAGAAAAACTACACCCAGAGTAAATACTCTAGTAATCCAGATGCCAAGACACCAACAAAAAATTACAATCCACACCAAGAAACAGGAAGCTGTGGCCGAGTTAAAGGCACAAGATAAGCTTCCAGATGACATAAAGGAGTTGATTCAACTAATCATAGTTATTCAAACAAACCTCCTTAATAAATTCCGTTGAAATAGCTAAAGAGATTAAGGATATTAAGAAAACACTGGATGAGCACAAAGAAGAATTTGAAAGCATACTTAGAAAAATAGTAGATCTTATGGGAAAAAATGGTGCAATAAAATTTAAAGAAACATTGGAATCATATAAAGCAAATGTGAGGAGGCAGAAGAAAGGATTGGTGAGCTTGAAGAAGTGGCCTCTGGAAGTGAACATACAAAAGAACAAATGAGAAAAGAATGGAAAAAATTGAACAAGATCTCAGAGAACTAAATGACAGCGAATGGTGTGCAAACATGTGTCATGGGTGTCCCAGAAGGAGGAGAGAGGGGAAAAGGGGTAGAAGGAAGGAATACTTGAAGAAATAATGGTACACAATTTCCCAACCCTATTGAAGGACACAGATATCCATGTCCAAGAAGCACAATATACTCGTATTGAAAAAAATCTGAGTAGACTCAACTCTGAGACACATACTAATCGGAATGTAAAATGCCAAATACAAAGAATTCTGAGAACAAGAGAAAAGCAATGCTTAACATATAAGGGATACCCAATAAGATTATGGGCTGATTTCTCGCCAGAAACCATGGAGGCAAGAAGACAGTGGTCTGATATATTTAAGATACTACAAGAGAAGAACTTCAAGCCAAGAATCTTATATCCAACAGGACTGTCTTTAAAAAATGAGGGCGAGATTAGAATATTCACAGATAAACAGAAACTAAGAGAATTTCTAAGCAATAGACCAGATTTTCAGGAAATACTAAAGGGTGTGCTAGAGCCTGAAAAGAAAAGACAGGAGAGAGGCCTGGAAGAGAGTCTAGAAATGAAGATTATATCAATAAAAGTAACTAAAAGTGTTGAAAAAAAGTGGTGAAAATAAAATATGACAGATAAAACTCAAATAGGAATAAACTTAGTCAATGATGTAAAGCACTTGTATTCAGATAACTGCCACTCAGTGTTAAATCAAAAAAGGCCTAAATAACTGGAAGGATATTCCATGCTCATGGATTGGAAGACTAAATATCATTAAGATGTCACTTGTACTCAAATTGATATATATATTCAATGCAATCCCAAAAAAATTTCCACCAGCATTTAAAAAAAAAAGGAAAACACAATTATCAAGTATATTTTGAAGGGTAAAGGGTCCTAAATAGCCAGAAACATGATAAAAAGGAAAAGTGAACCCTCATCTCCAGACTTTAAATCATATTACCTAGGTATAGTGGTAAAAACAACATGGTACTGGCATAAAGAGAGACACATAGACCAATAGAGTAAATTTAATGGTTCAGAAACAGACCCTCACATGTATGGTCAAGTGATTTTTGACTAGCCTGTCAAACCCATACAGTCTGGGCAGAACAGTCCATTCAACAAATGGTGCTGAAAGAACTGGATATCTATAACCGAACGAAGGAAAAAGGACCCCTATCTCACACCTTATCCAAAAATTAACTCAGAATAGATAAAAAACCTAAAAATAAATGCAAGAACCATAAAACTTCTAGAAGACATTGTAGGAAAATATCCAAGACCTGGTGGTAGGTGGTGGATTGTTAAAGAAGGTAAGAGAAAGACTGAGATGGACTACTGATGTTTAATGTATGTAGAGGTTTTAATTAATTTTACTGCGAAAGTGTGGAAATGTGTAGAGTGGATGGTAATAAATAGTAACTGCTAGTTTATAAATGGGGATGTGGCTGAAAATGGTAGTCTAGGTGTGTAAATGCCAATTGACAGAATGCTAGAGAATAATTTAGGAACTGAATAGCACAGAAACCAAGAGGTGGATGAGAATTGTGGTTGATGATATAGATGCAAGCGTTTCCTATGTGAGCTAGAGCAAATGTAACATCACTACTACAGGGTGTTGGGAATGTGGAGAAGCATTGGAAAAAGTACAACTGGAATGGCCTATGGACTGTGCTTAGCAGTAATAATATAAATATTCTTGCATCTATGCCAAAGATGTACTGTGTTGATAATGAGGCAGTATGGAAAATGTGAGCCAAGTGTACATTATGGACATGATAACATTCAGATGATGTTATCGTACCTCATAACAAATGTTCCACCACAGTGTAGTGTATTGATAGAAGGTGTTGTTTGGGAATTCTGCACATGTGCATGATTATTTCATAAGTTTATACCTTCTATCATAAAAAATATATTTAAAAAATAATAATAGGGTGGGTTGAGGGAAAAACACACCAAATGTAAGATAAGGAATATAATTAGTAATAAGATTTTGACAGTATTCTTTCATAATTTGTAAGAAATGTCTCACAACAATGCAAGGTGTTGGTGGAGAGTTGATGTATGAGACCCCTGTATGATGTTAAGCATGTTTGCTTTGTAAGTTCACAACTTTTACTGTACACTTAATTGTCTATATATGTTCATATATAAATGATATAAAGATAGTAACGGGTTGTTTGGGGGAAAAATACTTTGGTTAATAGTAATATTTTGACAATGCTCTGTAATCATTAAAGATGTTTAACAATGCAAGGTGTTGGTAGGGTGAGTTATGAGAGTTCTATATGATGTATATGTTTGTAAGGTCACAACTATTACTATACACTTATTTATGTATATTTATGTATGAGTGATATACTTCAATAAATTAATTTAAAAAAAAAAAAGGTATAGGCATAGGAAAAGGATAAGTATGGTGGCTTGAAGGTCTGTAGCTCCAGAAAAACATATTTTTAAACTTAACCTATTTCTGTGGGTGTGAACCCTATAAATAGGCCCTGTTGATGATGTTACTTAAGTTGCTCAGCTGAATCAGGATGGGTGTTAATCATATTAATGAAGGCCTTACAGGGAATGTCACAGAGACAAGAGAAACCTGGAGAGAGCAGCCAGAAGCTGAAAGTGAAAGGAACCCAGAAGGAGAAGCTAAGAGAAACTGACATGTGTACTGCTATATGGCAGAAAAGCCAAGGACCATGGATCGCTAGCAGTCAGCCCTAGAATACCACATTCTTCTGGGAGGTGACCTTGATGACACCTTGATTTTGGATTTCTCATAGCCTCAAAACTATGAGCCAATACCAGTTGTTTAAGCCAACCCATTATTTTATGACTCCCCAAAAGATATAGATTATGTTTTTTAACAAATCTATTCCTCTATGTGTGATACCATTTGATTATATTAAGTTCAGTTGAGGGCCCTGACCCTATCTGTTCTCTTCCCTGCCATGACTATCTTAGAAGTAATATTAGAGCTGTAGGAAAAAAACCAACTCACAGAGCAAAAATAAACACCTTCAGAACCTAATAATCCCAAATGTCAAATTTATTCCTGACTGTCCACTCCCCTCTTTTGTCAGATATCCTGCTAGTCCTCTTCCAGTGCCCTTCACAGCAAGGTGTCTTCTCAGTCCCTCACTCAATATTTAGTCCACAGCCTCCATAATATTGCACATTAGGGGGAAAATTTTTTTAAATCTCCTCCATGGGCATTTGGGAAGGTTTATTAACTTCAAGTTGTCCCATCTGCTAGGACTACAGTTCTGGTAAAAAATATATAGTGTGGCAAAGTAAAAGCTCTTTTATATAAACTAGTGAACTTTATATTTCTGTGTTTATGTCTGACTTGTGGCTAAAATTTTTTAATAATTAAAGTTATAAGCTCTTTTAAAAAAAAAAAGATATAGAATGGCAGAATGGATTTTTTAAAAAAAATGAGCCATCTATATGCTGCCTACAAGAGACTCACCTTAGATCCAGGGATAAAAATTGGCTGAAAGAGAAAGGTTGGAAAAAGCTCTTCCATGCAAACAGTAACCAAAAAAAAAAAAACAAACAAAAAAACGGGTAGTATACTAATGTCAGACAAACAGACTTTAAGTGCAGAAAAGTTATGAGTGATGCAGAAGGCCACTATATATTAGTAAATGGGACAGTCCACCAAGGAGAAATAAGTTATAAATATCTATGTGCTTAACTAGGGTAACCAACAATACAAGTGGCAAACTGGCAAAACTGAAGGGAGAAATAGACATTTCATCAATAAAAGTTGGAGACTACAACACACCACTCACATCATTATAGAACAACTAGACAGAAGATCCACAAGGAAACAGACCTAAACAATATGATAAGCTCGGACTTAACAGACATACAGAACATTGCATCCCAAATCAATGTGTTATGCATTCTTTTCAAGTGCTCATGGATCTTTAGATAGACCACATGTTGGGTCACAAAGTAGGCCTCAGTAAATACAAAAAGACTGAAATTATACAACGTATCTTCTCAGACCATAATGGAATGAAACTAGAAATCATTAGTAGATGGGAAAGCGGAAAATTCACACACATGGAGGCTAAGCAATATGCTCCTAAACAATTAATGGGCCAAAGAAGAAATTGTAACAGAAATTGGTAAATTTCTCAAGACAATTGAAAACAAGAACACAGTTTATCAAAACTTATGGGATACAGCAAAGGCAGTGCTGAGAGGGAAATTTATAGTCCTAAATGCTTAAAAAAAGAAGAAAGAGCTGAAATCAAAGACCTAACTGAACAGCTGTAGAAACTAAAAAAAGAACAATTCTAAATTAAGCAGAAAGAAATAATGCAGACTAGAGCAGAAATAAATGAAATAAAAAGATGACCTAAAGCTGGTTCTTTGACAAGATAAAAAAAATTGACAAACCCTTCGCTAGACTAACAAAAAAAGGGAGACAATGCAAATAAATAAAAAATGACAGGGATGAAGTTACCACTGACCCCTCGGAAATAAAAAGGATTGTGAGAGGACATTATGACAATAAATTAGACAACCTAGATGAAATGGAAAAATTCCTTGAAATGCATTAACAACCCTCATTGACTCTACAAGAAATATAGGAACTCGGCAAACCAATCACATTTAAAGAGCTTGAAACAGTCATCAAAAGTCTTACAATGAAAAAAAATCCAGGACCAGATGGCTTCAAAGGTGAATTCTACCAGTCATTTAGAGATGATCCAATACCAGTCTTGCTCAAGCTCTTCCAAAAAATTGAACAGGAAGGAATGCTACCAAACTCATTTTAAGAAGCCAACATAACCCTAATACCAAAACCAGATAAAGATACTACGAAAAAAGGAAATTACTGGCCAGTTTCTCTAATGAATATTGATGCAAAACTCAACAAAATACTTGCAGATTGGATCCAAAAGCACATTAAAAGAATAATATACACCATGACCAAGTGAGTTTTATCCCAAGTATGCAAGGGTGATTCAACACAAGAAAATCGGCGTAATTAACCACATTAATAAACTGAAGAAGAAAAATCATGTGATCGTCTCGATGAATGCAGAAAAGATATTTGACAAAATAGACGAGAAAAAAATAAAAGGCATGCAAATAGGAAAGAGGAAGTAAATCTCTCACAATTTGCAGATGACATGATCATACATTTAGAAAATTCTGAAATGTCTACAGCAGAGCTACTTGAGCTAATAAACGAGTTCAGCAAAGTGGCAGGATATGAGAACAACATGCAAACATTAGTTTTTCTGTACACTAGTATTGAACAATCTGAGGAGGAAATCAGGAGAAAAACATCCTATTACAATATCAACATAAAGATGTAAATACTCAGAAATCAATTTAACCAAAGTCCTACAGACTGACCTATATTCAGAAAACGACAAAGCACTGCTAAAACAAAACTGAAACAAATGGAAATAAATTCTCTGTTCATGGATTGGAAGACTAAATATCATGAAGATGTCAGTCCTGGTAGCGGACTTGGCCCAATGGCTAGGGTGTCCGTCTACCACATGGGAGTTCTGCAGTTCAAACCCTGGGCCTCCTTGACCCGTGTGGAGCTGGCCCATGTGCAGGGCTGATGCGCACAAGGAGTCCAGTGCCACGCAGGGGTGTCCCCCGCGTAGGGGAGCCCCACACGCAAGGAGTGCACCCCGTAAGGAGAGCCGCCCAGTGTGAAAGAAAGTGCAAACTGCCCGGGAATGGTGCCGTACACACGGAGAGCTGACACAACAAGATGACACATCAAAAAGAAACACAGATTCCCGTGCTGCTGACAACAGAAGCAGACAAAGAAGACGCAGCAAATAGACACAGAGAACAGACAACCGGGGTGGGGTGGGGGGGGAAGGGGAGAGAAATAAATAATAAATCTTTAAAAAAAAAAAAAGATGTCAGTCCTACCCAAACTGATTATAGATTCAATGCATTACCAATCAAAATTCCAACAGCCTACTTTACACAAATAGAAAAGGCAATTACCAAATTTATCTGGAAGGGAAAGGGCACCTGAATAGCTAAAAACATCCTAAAAAAGAAGAGCGATTCAGGTGGACTCTCACTGCCTGACCTTAAGACATATTACAAAGCTACGGTGGTCAGAACAGCATGGTATTAGAATTAAGATAGACATATTGATCAATGAATCTAATTGAGAATCCAGAAATAGACACTTACATCTATGGCCAGTTGGTGTTTTTGTGTTTTTTTGTTTGTTTTTTAAGATTTATTTCTCCCTACCCCCTTGTTGTTTTTCACTTGCTGAGTCTCTTCATCTCCTTGTTTCTTTAGGAGGCACTGGGATCTGAACCCAGGACCTCCAGTGTGGGAGGGAGTTGTCTAACCTCTTGAGCCACCTCCACTCCCTGCTTTGTTGTGTCACTCATTCTGTTTTTCCTACCCATGTCTCTGCTGTCATCTTCTTGCGTCACCATGCCATGCCTGTCCATCGCCCCAGCTCGCTGTCTTCTTTAGGAGGCACTGGGATCCAAACCAGTGACTCCCATGTGGTTGGCAGGAGCCCAGTTGCCTGAGCCACATTTATATCCTCTTTCCTGGCCAATTTGTTTTTGACAAGCCTACTGAGTCCATATTACTGGGACAAAACAGTCTTTTCAATAGATGGTACTAGGGGAACTGGAGATCCATAACCAAAAAATGAAAGAACCCTTATCTCACTACCTATATAGTAATCAACTTAAAATGGATCAAAGACTTAAATATAAAAGCCAAAACCATAAAACTTCTGGAAGAAAATTCAGGGAAACACCTTTTAAGATGTTATGGTAGGTGGTGGTTTCCTGGACCTTACACCCAGAGTACAAGCAACAAAAGAAAAAAATACATAAGTGGGACCTCTTCAAAATTAAATCATTTGTACCTCAAAGAACTTTGTCGAAATAGCTACAAGGTAGTCAACTCAATGGGAAAAAGTATTTGGAAATCACATGTCCAATAAGGGTTTAATATTCATGATGTATTAAGAGACACTATAACTCAACAAAAAGACAAATGACCTGATTAAAAACTGGGCAAAAGATTTGAAGAGACATTTGTCTAAAGAAGAACTATAAATGATGAAAAAACATTAAAAAATTGTTAAAAATCACTAATGATTAGGGAAATGTATATCAAACCTGCAATGAAAAAATCATTTCACACCTATTAGAATGGCTCCTATTAAAAGGATGGAAAACTACTTGTGTCGGAGAAGGTGGTGGAGAGAATGGAACGCTTATTCATTGTTGGTGCGAATATAGAATGATATAGCCATTGTGGAAGACTATTTGGCAGTTGAACATAGATTTGCCATGTGACCTGGCAGTACCAATATAGGTATATACCCAGAAGAACTGAGAGCTGTGACATGAACAGACATCTGCATACAGAACAGACACCTGCATACAGATATTCATAGCAGTGTTATTCACAATTGCCAAAAGATGCAAACAACCCAGATGTCCATCAACCAATGAATGGAAAAACAAATTGTGGTTTATACACATGATGGAATATTACACAGTTGTAAGAAGAAATGAAGTTGTGAAGCATATGATAACATAGATAAACCTGAGGACATTATGTTGTGTGTAGCAAACCAGACACAAAAGGACAAATACTGTATGATTGTGCTATTATGAACTGAATATATGGTGTAAACTCATATAGTTAGTAACTAGAATATAGGCATAGCAGTTTGATATAGTTATGAATTCCAAAGATATTGGATTATGTTTATAAACTATACTGTACCTGGGCATGATTAAATTATGATTAGGGCTTTGATTGGGCCACATCATTAGGTGTTGAGTCCCCACCTCTTGGTGGGTAGAGACTCACAGATAAAAGGCATGGCAAAGGACAGAGTTGAGGATTTTTGATGTTGGAGTTTGATGATAAAGTCATAAGCTGGAGCCCTGGAAAGTAAGCACACAGAGGAAAGAGAAGCAAGCCCTGGGAAGAGAGGAACCCCGAGCCCAGACAGAAGTAAGACCCAGGAAGAGAGGAACCCAGGAAGCCTAAACCCTGGCAGATGTCAGCAGCCATCTTGCTTCAAAACGTGAAAATAGACTTTAGTGAGGGAAGTAACCTATGTTTTATGGCCTGGTATCTGTAAGCTCCTACCCTAAATAAATACCTTTATAAAAGGTAACAGGCTTCTGGTATTTTACATCAACACCCCTTGACTGACTAATACAGTAGGTCACCAGAAAATACAATGAGGTTAGAGAATGAAAAGTTGAGGGTTAATCTGTGCAGAATTGGTAAAAAGGTTGGTTGTAAATCTGTGGAAAGGAATAGAAAAGTAAAAGGAAATCATGGTGGTTGTAACTATCAGTGCTAATATATGGGTAGGACAGTCGTTGAAAGGGAAAGTCTAAGGTCATGTATATTGCTAGAAGGAAAGCTAAAAAAATGTAACTGTAGCATAACAAAATCTCATGAAATGAGTATTGGTAATATTGCATGTATGAGACTGTTTTTCTTTTAAACTGAACAAATGTATGTTAATGTTATAGGATGTTAATATCAGGGTAAGTACAATCAAAGCAAAACATGGACCCCAGTGTACAGTAATATATTAATAATCTCCGTTAATGGTAAAAAATACTGAGACTGTACTAAATGAAAGAAACTAGACAAAAGGCACTACATATTGTTTGCATCTATCTTTACAAAATAAATTAGACAAACAGAATAGCAGCTGTCGGCTGCTGCCAATTTTTTTTCTTTGTGGGAAGGGTCAGAGCAACCTTGGGGTAAGGCGGCTCCTGGGGTGCCCAAGAGAGAATTAAAATTTTTTTAAAATGTGTTTGTTTAATGTTGTTTACTTTTATTACTAGAATGTTTATTTGCCTTATTTTAAAATGTGTGATAGGTATGTTCATATAAGAAATACTTATTAAATAATAGGGTTCAAAATGTTCAACTTACATGAAAGGCCTTGGAACATATTTGTTGCATAAAAAGAGGTCCTACTGTATAACATTCAGATAATAGGCAGTTCAAACCAGAGAAAGAAAAGTGGAGATGAGAAAACATTTGAAAATGTTACTGAGATCAGTTTCCCAGAATTAGAAAAAAAGCGTGACGTCAGATTTAAAGGGCCCAAATAGCAAAGGGGAAGAAGGAAGGAAAACCCCACTGACATTAATTAACTGAAGTGAAATTTAATAATATCAGGCAGAGAAATGAAGTCTTTTGAGAGGAAGTTCAAGGTACAAAAGAACAAAAATTGATTGATATTAGGTATTTCAGTGGCAACACTGGATGCAAGATAAATATGGAATCATTTCAAAACCTCAAGGAAAAAAATCTTAAAATCTAGAATTCCGTATCTAGCCAACCTATCATTCAAATAAGAGGAAATGATTCTTTTTTCAATCCTCAATACAAGACTTCTGAAGATTTTTTACAAAAAAGCCCACATTGAAAACAATTTTGAAAGAAGTACTTACATAAAAGGTGAGACAAAGTAAGCAGATGCTGTAAGATTTATGAAGCAAAAGTGACCTTGTCAAAGCTCATGTTGTCTTTTTAGAAATTGCTAAGACTAAATAAAAAAGGAAAAGATATCCTTACTAAGGATGATGATTTCTCAGGGTGCAAGATCAAAGAATGTGAGAGCATACTAAAATTCTTTTTTTAGATGAAAATATAAATAAGTTTAAAGTGAGATTTGAAAATATATAGAAGTGGGGCAAACTGAAATGTAAAATTAAGGTGATAGAAATAGGTAAAAATTTATCAGTAAATATAATACATCTGTATGGAGTAAAACTACTTAAAAATAACAGATTGGAATTAACATAATTTCTAGAATAAGAGACACAGCAAGATTGGAAAAAAAGGATTTTGTAAAAAAGCTAACCAAAATAATGTTGGTATTATACTAATTTCAGATAAAATAAGACAAAAGCACTATTGGGGATGGTGAGAGTTTTAAATATTAATGTAGTACCAAGAAAGTACAGCATTTTTTAAAAACGCAGCTAATGAGATATATGAAGCACAAATGGGTAAAACTACTGAGAAATTGATAAATTCTCCATCTCAAGGGGATTGCAACACAGAAATCAGCAGGGATAAAGAACAATATAGTTAGCAGTTGATTCTATTGAACATATGTTCTGTATCCAACAATTAGAAAATATTTTTCTCAAGTGTTCATGAATATTTTAAAAAGTGATACTGTATTAGGCCATACACAATATCTTAGTGATCTCTAACTATAAGGCAAACAACTTAGAAGTTAATTCTAAAAAAAATTTTTTTTAACTAATGTATTTTTGGAAACAAAATTCAAATTCCTAAATAATTCAGAGGTTTGAAAAAATCATAATGGAAATTTACAAACTCTTGAGATTGAGATTGAAGGGAAATTGATAACCTTATATTATTAGCAAAGAAGAAATTAATGAGCTCAGTGCCCTGCTTTTTTTTTTTGTTAGGTACCAGGGGCCAGGGATTGAACCTGGGACCATGTATGGGAAGCTGGTACCCAAGCACTGAGCCACATCTTCTCCCTTGGTGCTCATCTTAAGTCATTAGGAAAAGATAACAGGATAAAACTAAGTTCAAAGAAATTGATAATGAAAACAGGACAGCAATCAGTGAAATATAAATCTCCAAATAATTTCAGCTGTACAACATTAAAATTTGAAATAAAACCTGGTTAATTTACACTTAAAGAGATTTCCAGAATTCTGAGATGATTGGATGAGTTGTTGATTCTTCTGAGGAGCTCAAAAGGCCTCTTTACGGGGTTTTTTCTTTTCTGATTTTGACCTCTCAAATAACATTTCCAAGGATAGGAGAATTGTTAAATCATTTAATTGAAGATAATGCTCCTTTTGAAGAGGTTCTTTGAGGCTTAAGTAAGTATGATGGGGTTCATCTGTTAAAAATGTATATGAGTACCTGAGATCTTAAGATTTTCTCTTTGGTGTGGATATCTCCTTTGATTAAAGCAACAGATTATGAGCTTTAACATTGTTTCTGATAAAAACAAGGGCAGAAAGTAATATTGTGAGGTACATTGCCATTGTATTATTCTGCCAAATTATTTTTTTAATTATGTCCTGCAGTTATCTCATAATGAAATACTTCTTGCTTGGCTGTTACATTTCAGGACAGTTTGATTAGAATATATTCTTTTCTTTTTGTTAGACCATACTAAATTCTCATAAATTAAAGAAAAACAAAATTTTATGCTACTGCTTTTATTTTCATTTCTTTTTGGGGGTATTCAAGACTTGCTCTGGACATAGTATTCTTTTTTTTTTCTTACTAGACCATCACAGATTGTGATAGGCTGTAGCAGCAGAAATGGAAAGGAAGACATTATGATTCAATAGGGAAAAACTCACATCCTCACTTCGTCCTAGCAGTCAAAGACACGGTTTTTGGTATTCCAAAGCCAAATATAAACGGCATTCCTTTGTTTAAATTTATCAGTAACTGTTTTCAACTTCTAAATGAGGCTATATTAAGATAGGATTTTGAAAGTCATGTTTCTTATAATTGTTTTAGAGAATTTTCTATCTGTATTTCATAAGAAAATTCTCCCTCATTACACTTTGATATCTTATTATATCTTTCCAAGAGTATATTTTGCAAATATGATTTTGAGATTCAGAATATATCTACTTCATTCTTGTATACTTGAATTTTTTATTGCAGTTATTGCTCCTCCTCAAGAAAATGCCTTACAGATTTAAAGTCTGTATAAATTACTTGGGCAAGATTTGCAAATATAAAGTGCTTAGAAAAAAAGAACTGAACCTTAGACAGTATTGGTGACTGTTATTTAGGAAGTAGCACTACTGTAGCACCCTTTCAGTGCTGTAAGATAAGAACAGCAGAGAAAATGGATTTGAAGAGTTGAATAAGCAAAGAGAAGATGAGTGGCAAAGAAAAATAGAGGAAAGAATTATTTATTCCAAGGTAACTTACGAGGTTTTAGGCTATAAAGAAAGAATGTATGTTTACATTAAAAAAAAAAAATTTCCTAAAGTCTTTAACCTTAACCTTAAAACTACCTACCTACCAAGGTACTCGTTATTTCACATTTCCTCATGTGAACCTGTTTTCATTGAATGTATTTAGTGAGATTTTGCATAGCTTCCTATAATTTATTTTTAAGATATTTTCTCATTATCTGAATGTCTCATATTCTCCAAGTTAGTTATCTAAATGCTTTTGGAATCAGAACATTACACAATTTTGTTAATTTTTATATTGCATATTCTACTGTATGGTGACTATTTATAGACATTTGATTGTCATTTAGGATTTTATATATGAACACAAATGTAATATAAATACATGAAACAACATTTGGAAAAATTCTTAACAATTTTTATTTGCATTGATTAGGGTGACGAACATGACAGATGGGCAGTGCATTTTGATTCCTTCTATCCTGGTTCTCAGTCTCAGCTGTCCTCTCGGTCAGCACACAAGCAACCAGAGTACTTCTGTGTCTCTCCTGATACTCAGGAACTAACAGACATCAGCAATGTATATATACCCACAACTGGAAGCCAGGTTGAACCTTCACAGGAGGAACATATAACAAAACCTGTTAGGGATTTAACTGTGGCAAATAGCGAAAAAACAAAGTAAGTTTTCTCATTTATTAAATAAAGTCTATATTCTTCAGTAGGACTGTTTTTATTTTTATGTAATGTCTCATTAGTTTTATTCCTTGGTATTTTTCTTTGAAAGAGCAATGATTAGTTTATTTATCCTAAGCAAAAATGATTTGGTGCCATGTTAAATCCACCTTTTGGGGGTTTTAAATTGCCAATGTATTTCTTTTGCCAGCTTTCTCCGTTCTATGACTGCTCTCTTGGACCCAGCTCAAATTGAGGAACGAGACAGACGGCGACAAAAACAATTAGAACATCAGGTATTGCAATGTAAAACATTTTTCTTTGACTTAATAAGTAATATGCATGGCAAACAGGTAACTAAGTGGATGGAAATTTAAATTGCAGTACAAACTTTTAGCATAGGTCCTATCAAATCGTGATGAATATACTTCCTATCCTAATGGGCATTATGATATTAGAATTATACTTGTGCTTAGAACCAGACTGTATCACACACTATAGCCACCTGCTTTCCCATAGACCAGGTGTATATATATATAGTGCATATAAATATAGATTTTTTTAAAAAAAGCAATTTATTATCTCCTGAATTCTGTTCAGGATGAAAATTAGTTCTTTGAAGGTGAAATATTCAGTGTATTGAGGTAGAATTATGATTAAGAAATCTAGCAGATAACCTAAGAAAGAAGGCTATGATGAAAATGTTCTCCCAATTTTAGTCTAATACTAAAGGGACTTAAATGTCTGAATAATTCTTCAAAACTTTTGATACATGAAGAATTTGGCTTAATTAATAAGGTTACTCTTGGGAGTGGATGTGGCTAAAGCAGTTAAGTACCTGCTTCCCACATGGGAAGTCCCAGGTTCAGTCCCCAGTTTCTCCTAAAAACAAAACAAACAATAAGCAAACAAATGGAAAAACCATCTTAGGGGAGCTCATGTGACTCAGTGGTTGAGTGCTGGGTTCCCACAATCAAGGTTCAAGGTTCAATCCCCGGCACTGGTACCTTAAAAAAAATAATGTTAACAGTTAATCAGTTCAATGAGCAGATATCTATAGAACATCTGATACTTCCCAGGTATTATGCTAACCATCAAGATGATTTCTTCAGTTGTTTTTCTGTGATTTCTTCTAACAGTTTTCCTGGGATTGAAGAAAAAGCGTGGAGAACTTAGTTGGATAATTGTGAGATGGGCAAAATACATGGGACATTTCAGACTTTAACTTTACTCGTATATATAATACTTCTTATATAGTGAGAAATTTAATTTTGAGTCTCCAAACAAATGCTTCATGGATATTTGTGACAATGATTTATGTGATTACTTATCACTAGAAAGCCATCACTGCACAGGTAGAAGAGAAGCGCAGGAAGAAGCAGCTAGAAAAAGAGCAAAGAAAGAAGGAAGAAGAAGAAGAAGAGTGTCGCTTAGCACGGGAACGAGAAGAGATGCAGAAACAGTATGAGGAAGACATACTTAGACAAAAACAGAAGGAAGTAGGTATTTAAATTCTAACTTAACATTTTAGATAAAAATGAATGTAGTGTATCATCTTTGCCTTTGTTTTTTTGTTTGTTTGTTTAAAGATTTTATTTACTTCTCTCCCCAACCCCCCTGTTGTCTGCTCTCTGTGTCCATTCACTGTGTGTTCTTCTGTGACTGCTTCCATCCTTATCAGTGGCACTGGGAATCTGTGTTTCTTTTTGTTATGTCATCTTGCTGTGTCAGCTCTCCGTGTGTGCGGTGCCATTCTTGAACAGGCTGCACTTTCTTTTATGCTGGGCCTCTCTCCTTATGGGGCACACTCCTTCCATGTGGGGCTCCCCTACGTGGGGGACACCCCTGCGTGGCACGGCACTCCTTGCACACATCAGCACTGCGCATGGGCCAGCTCACCACATGGGTCAGGGAGACCTGGGGTTTAAACCGCAGACCTCCCATGTGGTAGGCAGATGCCCTATCCATTGGGCCAGGTCCGCTTCCCTGCCTTGGTTTTTAAAGTAAAAATAACCAAAAGTTGAATATTTGCATTTATTTTGAAATTATGAAGCCATATGTGCTAACATTAAAGGCTTTACATTATGAAAGTTAGGAAAATAAGGGAGAAGATTGAGAAGGTTTTATTTCATATGATTTATTTTTATTTTTTTAAGATTTATTTTTTATTTATTCCTCCCCGCCCCTCCCCCAGTTGTCTACTCTCTGTATCCATTTGCTGCGTGTTCTTTTGTGTCTGCTTGTATTCTTGTCAGTGGCACCGAGAATCTGTGTCTCTTTTTGTTGCGTCATCTTGCTTCATCAGCTCTCCGTGTGTGTGGCCCCCATCTTGGCCAGGCTGCACTCTTTTCGCACAGGGCAGCTCTCCTTACAGGGCCCACTCTTTGCACATGGGGCTCCTCTACCTGGGGGACACCCCTGTTATGACAGGGCACTCCTTGCGCACAGTGCTTATGCACGTGGGCTAGTTTCACCACACAGGTCAGGCGGCCCTGGGTTTGAACCTTGCACCTCCCATGTGGTAGGTGGATGCTCTATCCATTGAGCCAAATCTGCTTCCCTCACGTGATTTATTGACAAATGCTATATAATGCCTGGGCTTTTTTCCTGTTGAGGAGGAGGTCAGATGAATAGCAAAGCACGAAACAAAAGTTATCCATGTGCTTGACTTTGAAATGAATGTTTTCTCTGCAAAAATTATTATTTTAATAATTATTTTAGATATGTTAAGAAGAATGATAGGCTTTTCTTTCCATATCCATTTGTGAACAGGAGCATATATTTGTAGAGTCGCTGGCTAGGATTGATGATAACAGCTTGTAGCTGTGTTAGAGGTTTTCTGTGTGCTAACCAATGGCTTTTATAAGAGTAGGTGTCTGACTGGCTTAGGAGTGGTACAGACAGGAAAGGTTTGGTATTATTAAGTGCCATGTTTAGGCTGACTTAACAAAAAGCAAATTTTGCAGTGATGTTCAATTGCTGAAGAATTGTTAGGTTTAAAGAGTAAAGCTCATGAGAACCCGGGTTTTCTGTCTTTTTCCTGTCTGCAACCTTGTTCCAAAATTGGCTGTTAAAGGGTACACATGGTGTGAGCTCCTTTTATCATTGTGTTGAATAGGCTAAGCCATCTACCCCTGTGAGATAACTATGTATATGAGACTATTAATAAAGCATTATTTGCTTGAACTGCGAAAAATGACCATACACCTTGATTTACCTTTTTTTTCCCATTTACCTTTTAACACCTATTTTTAGAAAATCTGTCTTAATAAAATTATGATGGAATTGGCCCTTGCTTTTGGAAATGTTGAAACTTTTATTAATATAAACTTGAAGTGTATAAAGAGTTCTTATTAGTGGTCTCTAATGTATCTGTAGAAAGAAATATTAGATTGTAACCTTCAAAATGACAAGAACTTTGCTGTTTACTGCTATCCCTGCAGTGTTCAGAACAGTGCCTGGCCCTTAGTAGAAGCTTAGAGAATGTTTTAAATGTTTATTGAGAGAGAATAGTCAAGTTTTTACATGTTTGATAATTCTGTTGGGTTGGTGCAAAAGTAATTATGATTTTGCATTGTTGAAATTGCATTGGCATACAGTCTTAAATAAATGTGGTTATGTTATACATTATTTTAATGTGCTTTTCTCACTTTATGGGTTTTTGCTATTGACTTATTACTTGCTGTATATTTTATATTTATTTTAGACTTGAAACGATGTTAGACAAAAAGCAAATTCGAACAGTTTTCTTATTTGAGTTCAAAATGGGTTATAAAGCAGCAGAGACAACTCTGAACATCAACAATGAATTTGGCCCGGGAACTGCTAACGAATATACAGTGCTTTGGTGGTTCAAGAAGTTTTATAAAGGAGATGAGAGCCTTAAAGATCAGGAACATATGGCCAGCCATTGGATGTTGAGAATGACCAAATGAGAGCAATCATCGAAGCTGATGCTCTTAAACTACATAAGAACTTGCCAAAGAACTCAGTGTTGACTATTCTACGGTCGTCTAGCATTTGAAGCAAATTGGAAATGTAAAAAAGCTCGATAAGTGGGTATCTCATGAGCTGACTGAAAATTTAAAAATCATCATTTTGAAATGATGTCTTCTCTTACTCTGCGCAACAATGAACCATTTCGTGATCGGATTGTGACATGTGACGGAAAGTGGATTTTATATGACAACCAGCGACAACCAGCTTGGTGGTTGGACTGAGAAGAAGCTCCAAAGGACTTTCCAAAGCCCAACTTGCACCAAAAAAAGGTAAAAGGTCATGGTCACTGTTTGGTAGTCTGCTGCCAGTCTGATCTACTACAGCTTTCTGAATCCTGGCGAAACCATTACGTCTGAGAAGTATGCTCAGCAAATCAATGAGATGCACCGAAAATTGCAATGCCTGTAGCCGCCATTGGTCAACAGAAAAGCCCAGTTCTTCTCCACGACCATGCCTGACCACATGTTACACAACCAACACTTCAAAAGTTGAACAATTGGTTGGGGGAACGGACTTGGCCCGGTGGTTGGGGCATCCGTCTGCCACATGGGAGGTCCGCGGTTCAAACCCCAGGCCTCCTTGACGCGTGTGGAGCTGGCCCATGCACAGTGCCGATGCGCGCGGGGAGTGCCGTGCCACGCGGGGGTGTCCCCCGCGTGGGGGAGCCCCACGCGCAGGGAGTGTGCCCCATAAGGAGAGCCGCCCAGCGCAAAATAAAGTACACCTGCCCAGGAATGGCGCTGCCCACGCTTCCTGTGCTGCTGACGACAACAGAAGCCGACAGGGAAACAAGGCGCAGCGAATGGACAGAGAGAGCAGACAACTGGGGGAAGGGGGAATTAAATAAATAAATAAATCTTTAAAAAAAAAAAAGTTTAACAATTGGGCTATGAAGTTTTGCCTCATCTGCCATATTCACTTGACCTCTTGCCAACCGACTACCACTTCAAACACTTCGACAGCCAGCGGGATTCAGAAAATGCTTTCTAAGAGTTCTTCGAATCCCAAAGCACAGATTTTTATGCTACAGGAATTGAAACTTATTTACTGTTGGCAAAAATGTGTTGATTGTAATGGTTCCTATTTTGATTAATAAAGATGTGTTTGCGCGTAGTTATAATGATTTAAAATTCACGGTCTGAAACCGCAATTTCTTTTGTACCAAACTACACTTAATCGCTTTGTACACTTCTACTGTTGATAGGAAATCATGACTCTCAAGACAAATGAGTTGTTCCAAACGATGCAGAGAGCTCAGGAGCTAGCACAGAGACTGAAACAAGAACAGAGAATCAGAGAATTGACTCAAAAGGGACATGATACTTCTAGATTGATTAAAAATCTTGGTGGTAAGTACTTAACCAGAATTTATAATATTTTGAGAATAATACTAAATAATTGCCTGTTTTTAATGCCTTTAACATGCTAAATATTTTAAAAGGAATTCCAGATCTTTTATTGATATAACTTTATAAATAGGAATGCTTATTGTACTTGGGAATTTGTATTAAATATATAGCTAAAGTTATACTTTTGATATCTTTTCACATTTTTTTAATGTGTTGCTTACTATAATCCTGTGCTTTCAATAAATTGTATACTATTGTACCCATTTTTTTTATAACAAAAAATATTATGTGATCACCCTAAATTCAATAAGGGATAGGAATGCAGATAGCTTTAAGAAATTTTAGGCTAGCCCTTCTAAATTTTTATTGCAGTATTCAAGCTGATTGGTTAAACTAAAAGCCTTGCTGAGTGTTTAGTTGCTGCTACACATAATTTCCATTAGTACTTCTGAACTGCCATTTTATCAGGTAATTTATTTCTCATTGCCAGTTGATATAATACAAATGGAATATAATGCACCAACTAACAACATTTCAAATTCAGTACATGACTCTGATGAGATCAGTGGTAAGCTGAATACATGTATCAGTTCTACGACCTCTCCCAAGAAGGATGCTGGTGTGCAAACAGGTATTTGTTTAGAAATTATGATTTGATGTGAAATTAAAGTCATAATGTTAAAACTTAAAATTACCTTCAAGTTTAAAAATTAAAGGAATTTGAGGTTTTCAGTGAGTGAATTAGAAATTAAAGGGTTTTCTTGGTTTTTAAATTTTAAATTTTCTAATAACTTTATTTGTGATGTAATTCACGTACTATAAAAATCATCCTTTTAAAGTGTACAGTTCAGTGCTATATTCACAGAGTTGTGCAACCATCACAACAATCAATTTTAGAACATTTTCACCTCCTCAAAAAGTAACCTTGTGCCTATTAAACAGTCACTCTCCATTCCCACCACCCTTTCAGTCCTTGGCAACCACTAATCTACTTTCTGTCTCTATGGAGTTGCCTGTTTGGACATTTCATATAATTGGAGGTTCATCCATGTTGTATCATGTATCAGTATTTCTTCCTCCTTCCCTTTCACCCCCCCTTTTTTTCTGCCATTTTCATTCCTATCTATGACTGAATTATATCTCTTTACATATACCTAAACCACATTTTGCTCATCCATTCATCAGATGATGGACCTTTGGGCTATTACCACTTTTTGGCTATTTTGAATGAAGTTTTGAACATTTATGTATAAGTGTTTGAAAACCTATTTTCAAATTCTCTTGGGTATATAGTTAGGAGTAGAATTGCTAGGTCATAGGGTAATTCTGTATTTAGCATTTTGAGGAACTGCCAAATTTTTCCAAATCGTCTATATAATTTTATATTTAATATCAGCAGTATATGAGTGCTACCACTTTCTCTAATCCTTCCCAACACTTCAGGTTTCCATGCTTATTATGAATATTTCCCAGCCCTTCATCTCGCTGTCTGGGAAATCTTTTTATTAAAGTTTTAAAAATGAACTTTCAGGAAATTTTTTTTGTCGTTTGACTTTTTAAATTTATCTGTGTAATGTTTGAGAAATAGAACACCATTTACCTCTGACAAAAACGTCTTTAAGTATACTTGCCAATTAACCTAAAATAATTTGCATATTATATTCATTTTGTGATAGAAAATATTCTTCTTCCATGTATACATCAGATCTTAGGGAATTGACAGGTATTTCCAAGGTTTACTTTGGGTTAACCACTGAGAATGCTTAATCATTTTCCATAAAGTGTTAAAAACAGAGCCTACGTTCCCAGATGTCAGTTCAAAAAAAGTCAACTCAATACAAAAAGGATCTCAACTCTCAACCAAACTTAAATACTAAGCTCATTATTTCAAAAGAAAAACATCCTTGCTCCATATGCAGACAAAGCAGTAAAGAAGGAGACAGAAGGAATAGGAGAAACAGGTGAAAGAGGTAGTCAGCCCTTTTCCTACTACGCATCCACCTCTCCCTTTCACCCATTCACCACCTTCCTTAGGGTAGGATTTTGTGACTTGCATACTGTCTTTGAGCTTTAACCATAAAGGAACTAGTGATTTTCACTTAAAAGGCCTCAGTTTATAAACTTTTTCTGTCTTTTGACTTTTTAAACTAGGTGGCAGTATATCCTCCTCTTAGTACTTGTGGTCTTTGGAAATCCTGGGGTAACTTAAAGAAACAAAAACCTATTTTTCTGGCCATGTTAGCATATAATATTGTCCTAGGGATTCCAAAGAGCCACTCAGAAGTTGGGAACTGGAAAGCCTCAAGCCCACAGTATCTTAAGGAAATTTTTCCCTTAACCCAACACTATTTTGTTCCCATTTTAGAATCTATGTTAGTACAACACTACTACTCCTAAGCATGGAAGACTCTGGTTCAATCCTTCCCTGATGTCCAGATAAATATGAAAATTTTAAATCCTCTGCAGCAATTGAGGAAAAGTGAAACTAAGTCTTAAGACTTAGTTACATATATATCACTGGAAGGCTCTAAATAAGGAAACTTGAAGAGTCAGAATCTCAAAATAGGACCATTCAACATGACTTATTTAAAAAGGGACTATTTCTAAAGGAGTGAGTATAAAAGAATGAAAAAGAGTGCATTGACTCTGATGCTAGTAGCAATGAGTTATTACTGCTGGTACATAGAAGATGAGTTGTATAGAGGTCACCTTGAGGGCAGCAGTGGCCTTGGTTAAGGGATACAGTCAGTATTAGGTCTATTCAGAGAAAGAGCCAGTATAATAAATATCCTGACCTCTGTCTCTTCCCTCCCTTTAATCTGCCGAGGAATCCTCTTAACAGAACCAGAAACCAGAGATCCCAAGAATCCATTCATTTGGCCTGTAAAGATCAGTCTGCCAGAGCACAGAGCAGGGTAGAGAAGGATGCAAAGTGGGTCTGTAGTTGGAAAAAAAAGTCCAATACCATAAGGTTGCAAATAAGGCAATATTAGGAATTTGTCCATGTATTAGCCAAAGGGGTGCTGATGCAAAATACCAGAAATTGGTTTTTATAAAGGGTATTTATTTGGGGTAGGAGCTTACAGATACCAGGCCATAAAGCATAAGTTAACTTCCCTCACCAGAGTCTGTCTGGAGCAAGATGGCTGCCGATGTCTGCTAGGATTCAGGCTTCCTGGGTTCCTGCGTTCCTAGGGATTGCTTTTCTCTGGGTTCAGGTTTCCTTTCTTCCTGGGACTGGCTTCTCTCACCATTGTGAGCTTACTTCCTGGGGCTCCAGCTTAAGTCTTCAGCATCAAACTTCAACCTCAAAACTCCAACATCAGAAGTCCTCAACTCTGTTCTTTGCCATACCTTTTATCTGTGTGTTCCCACCCTCCAAGGGGTGGGGACTCAACAACCTAATCGTAACTCAATCATGCCCAGGTACAGATCAGATTGCAAATATAATCTAATATTTCTTTTTGGAATTCATCAATAATATTAAACTGCTACAGTCCACAAGCAGCACTAACCTAGAATAACACACCTGATATAGTTTATTTGTAAGTGTCTAAGATATGTTGGGAGAGCAATACTGAAATGTTTTTTTTTTTTTTTAATATGCTACCCAGATCTCCTTTTTCATTATCCCATGATGCATTTAGAAAGCCTTAGTAGTATTGTTGCTCAACTTGTTACATAGTTTTAATAGCTGAGTACATCACTGGGCCTTACATAATTTTCAGATGTCTTTTTTGAATGAACTTTTCCTGCTTTTACAATGGAAAAAAGTAAAGATTATATATGATTCATGGATGGTCTGTAGGCAAACTCTGATTCTTAGCTTAATGGTATATAAAATAAGGACTTAAAATTACATGAAATGCAACATGGCATTACATTGGTTAGCAGCATGTCCCTGAAAATCTGGCTTTGCATTGGGGTTGGGTTACTTTGAGACACCTTTCCATGACCTCTGGGGTGAAAACATAGACCTGGCAGCAGACTTGGCCCAGTGGTTAGGGCGTCTGTCTATCACGTGGGAGGTCTGCAGTTCAAACCCCGGGCCTCCATGACCTGTGTGGAGCTGGCCCATGCACAGCGCTGATGCGTGCAAGGAGTGCCCTGCCACACAGGGGTGTCCCCTGTGTAGGGGAGCCCCACGCACAAGGAGTGCACCCTATAAGGAGAGCTGCCCAGTGCGAAAGGAAGTGCAGCCTGCCCAGGAATGGTGCCGCACACACGGAGAGCTGACACAAGATGATGCAGCAAAAAGAAACACAGATTCCCATGCCACTGACAACAACAGAAGCGGACAAAGATGCAGCAAATAAACACAGAGAACAGACAACTGGGGTGGGGGGAAAAGGGGAGAGAAATAAATCTTTTAAAAAAACAAAACATAGACCTGACGAATATTTTCAGGGTCTTTTAATATTTATTATTTCCTGTTAATTTCAAACCAAAAAAACACTTCACGTCTTTATTTATTTTTTTAATTATTTCTCCCCTTCCCTCCATTGTCTGTTCTATTTGCTGCTCTGTGACCATTCACTGTGTGTTCTTCTGTGTCTGCTTGTATTCTCATTCGGCAGCTCTGGGAACTGATCCTGGGACCTTCTGGAATGTGAGAGAGGTGATCATTCTCTAGTGCCACCTCAGCTCCCTGGTCTGCTCCATCTCTTATAATCTTTCCTCTGTGTCTCTTTTTGTTGTGTCATCTCGCTGTGCCGGCTCTCCATGTGGCCCAGCACTCCCTATGTGGGGCAGCACTCCGCTCAGGCCAGAACTCCTCATGGGTCAACTCGCCGCACAGGCCAACTTACCTTCCCCAGGAGGCCCTGGGTATCAAACCTTAGACCTCCTATATGGTAGATGGGAGCCCAGTTGCTTGAGTCACATCCGTTTCCCTCACAGGTCTTTTAAAAGAGCTCTAAATTAAATGGCTTTTTATGAAAAAAATTGTTTAGCTACCCTTCATAGGAAAATATATTTAAACTTTCTCAGAAATATACTTTCAGTATACAGGATGACATTATATATGGCTTTTGTATATTCTAAGTGAAAGCCTGAACAATCCTGTGTAAACTTTTGCTTAAAGGTATCTATTATATGATGCTAAGAGTGCATCATCTGAAAAATGATGGAAGCACAACTTTGTGAATGTAATTAATAACAATTATATATTTGAATGTAGTTAAGAGGGAAAATTTTAGGTTATATATGCTGCTAGAATGAAAACATTTTAAAAACCATAGGAGTGTACAATACAGTATGAATTATGGACTAGTTAATTATCCAGTTATAATATTTTTTTATCGGTTATAACAAAGCTACCACACTATTGCAAGGTATTAATAATCTGGGGGTTATATGGGAACTCTGTATTTTCTGTATGATTTGTCTGTAAACCTACTTCTTTAATTTATATATATATAAAATGAATCATCTAAAAAAATTTTTTTTAGATAACTTAAATACAGGAATAATCACCAATGAAGAATCACACTATGCATCACTAAAAGAGATGATAGATCATCCATCTCCTGAGATTTCTGCAGAATTTAATGGACAGGTTAAGAAAAACAAGCAACAACTAAATCAAATTAAAGGAGCCAACATAGAGAAAGAAGATAATTGGTATAATGACCACTGTAATCAGTTCACAAGAACAGAGAAACAAACAAAACACATGAAAAAATGTCTTAAAAAACCTGATTGGAATATAAATAAGCCACTCAAAAGGTATATTCCAGCATCAGAAAAGTACCCTAAACAACTTCAGAAGCAGAGAGAAGAAAAAAAATTAAGAAGGCAGATGGAACTGCTTCATTTATTAGAAAGAAATAATCCTGGACACTTCTCTCAAAATAGAGGCACTTCACCACAAGTAGTTCACTCATCTAATCAAGAAACTGAATCAAGGTGCACTTGGCATCTGGTCAAAAAGGTAAAGCTCTTCTGTCTTAAAAATATACTTTCAAGCATGTATAGGCTTTTCTAGATTCAAAACAGTTCTCCACATGCATGTTTTGACAAGGCTATTATGTTCCTAAACTAGAATCCCAGAACTTTGCTTTAGTACACACACCATGGGTTGGCAAACTGGCTCCTGAGCCAAATCCATTCTTTTTTTTTTTTTTTTTTTTTTAAAGATTTATTTATTTATTTAATTCCCCCCCCTCCCCTGGTTGTCTGTTCTTGGTGTCTGTTTGCTGCGTCTTGTTTCTTTGTCCGCTTCTGTTGTCGTCAGCGGCACGGGAAGTGTGGGCGGCGCCATTCCTGGGCAGGCTGCTCTTTGTTTTCATGCTGGGTGGCTTTCCTCACGGGCGCACTCCTTGCGCGTGGGTCTCCCCCACGCGGGGGGACACCCTTGCGTGGCACGGCACTCCTTGCGCGCATCAGCACTGCGCATGGCCAGCTCCACACGGGTCAAGGAGGCCCGGGGTTTGAACCGCGGACCTCGCATATGGTAGACGGACGCCCTAACCACTGGGCCAAAGTCCGTTTCCCCCAAATCCATTCTTGCTGCTTGTTGTAAATTAAGATTTATCAGAAAACAGCCATGTCCATCCTTTTGTGTATTTTCTATGGCTGGTTTTATGCTACAACAGTAGCTGAGTAGTTGCAACAGTGCCCATTTGGCCTACAAAGCCAAAAATGACTTACCGTCCAGTCTTTGTAATTACAGAGAAAATTTGCACTTAAACCTGCTATTGATGTGTGCTATTTTTATTCAGATATCCATTCAGAACTCTTTGTTTATAAACTCTGTATAGACAAGGGGCAGTGTACAAGATCAGGGATTATTGGATTGGTCTGGCTCTGAAAAAATACTAAAATTCTCTGTTCCATGACCCAATCAGTATTTTATTCATATAGTATCTTCAGATTATTTTAAAAAGTAACCTTTGCTAGTTATGGTGCATTTAAGCATATCACCCTCATTTACTAGGATAAAATATGTGTAAAAATACATATAACACCTAAAAATCTGTGGGACATAAGAAAATTCCATAATCCTTTTCTGCATTTATTTCTTTATCCGTCTTTTAGGAAGAAGAGTCTTCAAAAGTTAATTCTTTCATCAAGGAAAGGTATGTTGTAGATCAAGTAGCAGCTACTTAATGTTTTTGTGTGGGACAAAATAAATGACAATATCTGAAAAATCGAGGCAAGATCAGGCATATATGTATATGAAGACAGCAAATAGTAGGAAAGGGTATGAGTTCCAGGGGTAAAAGTTTGAAGTTTACGGGAAAGGGTGGCATTTTAGCTGGAGCTCAGAGGCCCAAGTAGGACTGGACCTAGCCTTCTTAGGCAGGAGTAGGAGTGACATTTCCCATTTCTCCAGACATAGCAGTTTTTAATTTTTTCAGGGATATAAACAGTGATTGCTGTTAGGGACAGTGAGAAACTCAATTAGTGGGATATTTAATACACATGACTAGCGGTTAGAACTTTTATTCTGTGCTTTCATGCATGAACAAGCTTGAACCAGGTAGTTCAGCTTGTCTCAGAATGGGGTTCTAATAGTTAAGTTTAGTTCAGATGTTGAGTACATTGTTTCATGGTGAATTATTCAGGGAGAAACATTTAGACTCAAATTTACTTCGCCAATTTTGCTGTGCCCAAATTCTGCCCATCCCCCCCCCACCCTGTACTAGAGTACAGTATGTCCTCAATTAATGTAGTAAAAATCGAAGTTACTTAGCCCTGTTCTAGTGCCCTGCTTTATGAAGAGGTACCATAGAACTAGGCTTTTATGTGTACTTTAGTGTTACAGTTGCATTTAGACTAAATTGAAATGTGATTTAAAAGTTGAGGTTCTTAATGTAAACTGCATGATTTTGTATTAAAACTTTTCTTTGCTTAATTTTACTTTATTTTTAAAAAATAGGTCTCAGTCACCACAAATTCCAGCAGTGAAAAACAGAACCCAACAAACTCAGACTAATACATCATATTTTCCATTAAAAAACATTAGTTGTGAAAGAGAGAATCTGATCTCAGGAGGTAGTCATACAGAATTATCACCTGGGATTTCTGAGCCATCCCCTTTTATTCCCTATGTCCGAACCAATGAGATCTATTACCTTGATCCAGAAGCACCATTGTCAACCCAGAACCCTGGATATAAAAATTCACTTGGTAAGTAAATATAAGTATTTATATTATGGAAACTGAAAATCTGTAAGGGGAAAAAAAAAAAAACCTTCCAAACCTTAATTCTATTGCCCCTGGAAAGCGTCTTACAGTTTGCCCCAGGGGAGGTAGAAGAATTTTTTCTCTTGGAGTCTATTTCAGAAGTTTGTATTTCTTACTGAAATTTTGCTTCCTGCTTTCCTAGAATACAAACTTATTTTAAATAAATATACACTTAATATGTCCTTTCAGGGCTTTGGTGGCAGAGTCCCCAGCGATGAAACCTTTGGTTCCTTCCACCTCAAAGATGAGTCCCAGGCACCATCTGATAGTAAAATCTATTCAAGCTGCAGTCTTACAATAGTAACAGCAAGGGCATGTTATTGTTTTGGGCACCTTCATCAGGAAGTCAGGCTGACGAATAGCAGTCAGAGTTTTGGGGATTCTCTCCCGGCTCATACCTGTATTCAGGCCAGGGCAGTTAACAGGTGTTTCTTTCACAAAGGAAGTTTAAGCTAATTTAAGGTAAAGGTAAGCCTTATTTTAAGGTTTCTGAAAGTTACATCTGTGTTTAAGTGACTTTATTAATCCCCTGCTTAGGGTTGCATCATACTCCCGAGTGATACACTGTCAACCTCGTGAGACATTTCATTAGGTTTTCTGGCCATTAATTTCATAGCCATAATGTGTCCTTAGAACATATGACATGCATGCAGCATAGGGTTTTGCCATATTAGAAATGTATTTGATTTTGTCAATTTTCATCTGGCTTCAGATTGTGACCAAGAACAGCAGCAGCTGTGTGACTCTGATCATTTCAGGGATCCACTTCTTAATCCTAAATTGGTGAAAAACAGGGATCGACAACAAGCAATTCTTAAGGGACTTTCAGAACTGAGACAGGTATGATGAGCCTTTTGACCAGGTATGGAATATGAATGTTCTCTATACATCAAAGCCCCGCTACCCCCATGTGTTTGCAGTGTGTAGTATGTGATTTATGTGACTTTGCTGCAACCCAGTGTAAAACTGGAATTCAATTCATTCCTTTGATTCTGCTTCTATAGTCTTTGACAGTCTTGACAGAGTTCTTTCTACTGTGAAATCATGAGACGATTCAAATATTAAGATAATTTTATTGAATAAAAATGCATACATATGAACAAAAAAACATCATCAGTAAGGCTCTTAACATACCAAAGGCAAAAAAAATACAGAATTATGTAAATTCTTAGCAGTGTGGCCCTGGCTTTTTTAAATGAATGTGTTGGCAGTGTTCAGGGCCTTGACCCAAGTCCCAAAGAATATAATTAGGTGTGAAATTACATATGACCTTACTCAGTAGACTAGCTCCCTCATTTTCTCCCAGACCAATTATTGTGACTGACTTCACAATTCTTCTTACCAGCTTTAACCTAACCCTAAGGTTAAAAAAAAAAAAAAAGGCTTATAAAATTGGTTTGCAGGTGGTTTTGATCCACTATTTTTTTATTTTTTTATTTTTTTTGTATTTGGGAAAAAAGCTGTGCCAGTTTAAGGGTGCCCTTTTCCATGTCTGGTTATTACCAACCTCCCTTGCATTTAAAAATCTTGCGTTATAAAATGTTGGTTCTGTTATTTTTTACTCATCCTTTTTTTCTATAGAGCTAGAAAATCACCCCCATTTTGGCCCAGTTACTCTTATTAGAAAGCATCCTTTAGTTTTTGTTTTTTTAGGAGGTATGAGGGATCAAATCCTGGACCTCGTACATGGGAAGCAAGCGCTCAACCACTTGAGCTACAGCTGCTCCCCCATCCTTTAGTTTTTTAAATAATTCAAGGAGCTCGGTCACTCAGTGAGGTTTTACTTCCAGGCTAGTAGAGAGAAAAGTTCTGAGGTCAAGAGGAAAGAATATGATATACACGTTTACCCGTCAATGTAGTACCTACATCTTAATTCATTAGGGCCTTGTGTTAGGACTCAGGTTAGTGCAGTGAAGAAAACATCACATCCCACCACCACTTAGGAGCATTTGGGAGGGGAGGAAGGCATTTCATTTTTAGCCCCATCGTTAACGGGGATTTGGTTTTGAAAAAAGATATCCAATTTATTAGTTTTTATGCTAAAAATCTTAGAAATACGTATGGCTACACTGTACCCAAGTAACCAAGTTTATTACTGAAATTAATTTTTTGATAAAGCTTAAGCTATGGGCCAAGTCATGTAATTCTATATGAACTTAATACATAGTTTTTTCAAAGTAAATATAAACAAGACAGGCAATGAATTTGCAAGTCTACTGCACACCTTACTAACATATTAATGTGATTTCAGGGCCTTCTCCAGAAGCAAAAGGAGTTGGAAACTAATCTCATGCCTTTAGCTGCAAATCAAGAAGAGAATTTTAGTTCTTCACTTTAAATGTAGAAAACCAAATTCTTCACATTTGATTTGTATCTTCTAAATTATAAAATGTGCTCATTACTTAATCGTATTTTTCAAAGTTTAGATTTTTTTAAAAAATGCTCATTAAAAACTTGTACATTGTGTAGTAAAATGCTGCATATCTTTATATATCTATATAATAAAACAGACACTTCTGTAAAAGTTTAGTAGTAAAGAAAACCATTTTTCTGCTCCATCACTATCTGAGTGAACATGTTCTACTTACCGTGATATAGACTGGAGTTTCTGGCCTGTTCACAAATAACGTCCTTCCACACTTTTTATATAGGTTTATTGAAATATCACTCGTGTATCTTGCGCTATCAACAAAATTAAAAAAGAATGGAACTCCTTCCCGCCCCAAGTCCTTCAGAGGTGCCAAAAGTCTCTCTGACATATCCAGGCTCTAACTTTTATCAGAACAACCTAAATTGGATTTAGATTTATGGGAAGTTTTTTTTCCAAGACCTGCTTTTATGATTTTTGTCATAGAAACTGCAATTTTAGTTAGCATTAGTAATAGTTGTTAGCAACAGAGGAGTGTGAAACCTATCTTCACATATACTTTGTAAATTTAAAAAGCACTTAAGTGCTTAATAAAATGGTATACCAGTTAATATCACCTCAAAAATAGACTTTTTTTTTTTAAGACAACCAATTTAAAAATCTATAGCTAGGGTTGTTTCAAATGGCTCACAGTGCCCTTAGTAAACAGCGGCCTATCTTTTTTATAATCAAATAAAAAGTTGAATTTTTTTAGCAATAGGAGATTTTTCTTTTTCTTGACATACTGGGGACTGAACCCGGGACTTCATACATGGGAAGCAGGCACGCCCAAACCACTGAGCTACACCTGCTACCCCGGGAGATTTTTACATGACTAAGCCTAAAGGTAAAATAATGCTGCTTGGTATTAGGTCCTTTGTACATAATTTATTATCTAAATGAAACTGCATTACTAGATAATCTTGAGATATTGAGCCAAAATATCCTGTATTACACTGCTGGCTTATACCTGTGTAAAAACACTATACAAAAGCTTAAAATAAATACAATAGTTGATCATTAATTTCAGCAAAAGTAGACTGTATCATCAGACATTACATTAGCTGAAGAAAAGCAAAGCCATTGCTGTTTACCACCCTTTCTGTAAATAATCTGTTATACATATTAAACCTGCTTCAATTTGAAGCCCAACTATAGGTGACATAACAAGTGTAAAACTTAAAAGTGCCAACATGAGATAATTCAAGTACAAATATGTTAAAAATACATATATATTTATTTCAATTTTCAGATGCTTGAACTGTTACAGGCCATCATGATTTAAATAAGAAAAAAGAACATTTGAGAAAGGACAAGAAACCTTTTTAGAGAATGAAATATAAATTGTTAATTCAATTTTTTTAGAAACAGAAAAAGTCCACAACAACCTATTTTTTAAAAAAGTGACTATAATTATTTCTCTTTATAATATGGCCTGGAAGAATCATCTTTTTCCCAACTTAATGGAGATTTATCTCTATCCAAGCTTTCAGTATAAGCAGATAAGAAGAAATTTTCACTTTCTTGAGACTGAGTTGATGAAAGGGCATATGGTGTCCCCAGAAATGTCTGATGAGTGAGAACATTAAAATGACTGAACTGATGGGACATATTTAATTGACTGTGATAAACCAGAAAGTTGCTGTATGGATCTTGTTCTGCTGAATTGCTGTTCTCTCCTTCAGAACATGCTATATCAAGAGATGCTCTCTCTTCAGTATCAATTTGATAAGTCTTATCTTCTAATAAACTTTTTTGCATGTCAAGAGACGACTGCAACTCTATTTGAATATTCTTTTCATGATCTGTTCCACGTGATCCTTTGGTCTCTTTCGCCAATATTTCTGAATGAAAATTGCTGCATACTTCTATTTGGGAGATTTCATCCCCTGAATCCAGAGACATATCCTCTTCATCCTTTTCATCGCTTTCTAAAAGAGCTACATTTAAAAAACAAAAAGTCCTCCTCTATTGAAATACACAATTTGTTTAAGTTTTAAAATTATACACTACTCACACAATATAATGCGTCAGGGTCTGCAAGTCCACAATCCCTTAAAGCTTGGTCTTCTGCCACAAGTTCACTTAGTCACAACACTCACACTAGGTGTGAATGTCCAGACAATCCGATGCTAAAAGCTTCTGCGAAATGTGTTCACGTTTAATGTTGGGAAATCCCAACTCCCAGCTCCAAAGGGGTTAATGTCAAAACAGCATCTAAAGTTATACGGTAATTCAGTATTTGACAAAACAAATATAAAATAAAATTTTTTGATATCTAGCTTCACTGGATTAGTAAACTGATTAGGTTCTATCGAATGTTCGATCATCTCTGCTTTCCAGCCAAAACAAAAAGTTAAGTACATCTTTTCATTTTACACAGAACCTTGGAACCAAAGCAGAGGCCATTTCACAAAAGACTAAAACTGAATATTATCCCAACTACCTTGTAATTAAATTGTTTTGTACATCTTGGGAGATTTAGGAGTCCAAATGCTAAATCCCCATTACCTAGTTTCCTATGTTTTCCTTAAGATAGGCCCTTGGCTGACAACAGCAGCCAAGAAAGTTTATATAACCTCAAAGAGAAAATGTATAGTCCATTGTCTAAAAGTAACTTTCAACTTGTATTGACTAGAGCATAATAAATTTTACACATGCTAAGTATTAGAATAATAAAAGCCTTGAAACACTTCCCCTGAGGCTATCACTGAGGTGAGTAGTTTCAAAATAGGTATTTCATTATTTAATAATGGAACAAAACTGTTCTCTTTTTCTGTCTGCCTTAATGAAAATGAAAACTACTGAAAAGTTACCTGACTGAGACTCAAGATTCTCATTAGCACCAAGCAGTGGAAGGTTTTCTTCTGTGACTGAGTTATGATACCCCACAAGACTTTTAAAATTTTGCATAAAGTCTTCAGCAGTTGCAACCACTATTCCATTATCTGTGTAACTGGAAAGCATCTTGATATTCTTCTCTAAATAAAAAAAAAGTTTCAAATATAATACATTTGAAAATATACATGGACAAATGATGTAAGCCCCCATCCCTCACAAAATACTTTCCTCTTCAATTTTCAGAATTATAGCTTAACACATCAATAGCCACCCATAGTCCCACAAAATCCCTCCACATTCCTATAATAATAGTAAGAAACTTGAGTGCTCTCTACCTGTTAAAAAGACTATGTGTCGTTGTTGTATGTTCTGAGCTTGAAGTCTGATAAGGCAATCCAATTCTGGAGCATTCCGAGTTTGTGAATCACAGTTGTGGTATGACAGAATTTCAACCAGATGTTTCTTCTGGTAGACATTCAGAAGAGTCAAGAGACTTAGGGCTTTAGCATTCAATCTGTGAAATTAAGCAGTTCAGTATCTGGATCTGCATTTCTAAAATTTTAGCATGAAGGTCTGTGCTTCAGCTTGAAAACCATAATTTCTCGGTTGAGGCAACTAATGGCAACTATACACCTTAGCTTGCTGCCTGATACAGTAGGGGCTTCTTAGAGGCCAGGGGGAGAGTAGGAATTATAACCCACATGAAAGTTCAAGGGCTTTCTCTAGACACAAGGACTGAGAGCCAAGCTACTCGTTTAGGCTAAAATTTCAACCAGTCATTTTACTTATTAATAAATTTAGTTATCTTTGGCTTTATTTAGAATTACAATGAATGACATAAAACAAAAATCTTTCCTTCAGAAAACAGAACCTTATACATGACTCTAAGCTGTTAAAGCACAAGGTAGCTAGCTAGTGGTACAAACTGTCGGCTGTTGTCAGGAAAATGAGGATAGTAACTTTGGGCAAGTTTAACTGTCCTCAGTATTGTTATCTGTCATGTAAAGATGACCTCTCATAATTTGAAGATGAACAAGTTAAAAAAACAAATTGTTACAAAAAGTTAAACATTTTAAAATTACCTCAGCCTAAATTTCCCAAATTCCCATAGAATGTTAACAGGTACTGTAAGAAAATAACATCTTGTCTAATATAGCTTGGAAATTCTGGTTGACACAATGCTAAACTACTACAATTTCCCAGATAACTGACGTCCCAATAGTAGGATCTAGTATCCTAAACTCATCTGAATACGTAATCTTTTGTAGAGTCTTGAGTGACTAGTGCTCCAAGAATCACATTTTGAGAAATAATGATTTCTGGGCATTTTAGAAATTACTTTTTAATATAAATGAATATGCCCTTATCAGGTTGACATTAATTCTTGTCCAAATATGCATGACTTTAATATATTAGCTGCCTAAAGAAGTCCTCCCCAAATTGGAGAGGAGCTGGTGGTCTGGTTGGCACATATAGTTCACTTAAAAACGAAACAAAACAACAAACATGCTCATAATTCCATTTTGGTTATTACTATAACCACAAAGTGGCAAAGATTAAACCAATTTTACCCATACATATAACTAAGAGTTTTGCCAAACTTCTACTTAAATGAGAATATCACTTCTTCCCCAAAAAGGCCAGGATAATTCATTATCAACTTCCCCTTATTGCAGGTTAAGGACATCTGTAAAAACTCAGCAGCACCCATAACACAATGATAAAATCAACAACTATTTTCCACATCTTACCTGCCGAGTTCCTTTAGTTTCTTCTGAAATTTACAGTGGACTTTCCATTGCCATTTTCCTTCTGGAGTACTAAGTTCTTCAAGGAATGTCAAGAAATTTTTAAGGTTCTCTGTTAGAGAGATGAAATTTGTTTTTAAATCAATAATCACTCCACAGCTGATTATGGAAGTATTTGTGCATATTATGTAGAAACACCACCTTTCCCTTGTACTATTTTCCTACTTTCTCTTTTTTCCCCCTCTCTAAGGGAGACAGTGATGATCTACATATCCCCAAAGCTCTAAGAGGGTAATGTCTATACATAAAGTACACACCAGCGACAACAAACCTGGAGTGATCCAAGTGCAGAAGGTGCAGAATGCCTTGTTATATACCAGATTTAAAGGAAATGGTTTGTAAAGGCTAATAAGAGTAGGAAAGAAATTTAAGGTAATAAAAGCTCAAGAAAAGAATGGAAATGCCATTTACCTGTAAAAGCAGAATGGGCAATAAATTAAAAAGTATAGTAAGTCAAAGAAAAAACCTAGAAACAACAATCCAAGTTTACGTGCTCAAACGAATGCAGAAATCTTACCAATTGTGATAACCTCTGGATTTAGAATTGATTCATCAGATACGATAAAACCTCCAGATACAAATAACTCATTGTATGTATGATTTTTAACATCATCCAGACTATCAACACCAGCAAAACTAACACAGGGGAGCTTCTTTAAAGCCACCAAGCCAGGCACCTGTTTAAATAAATACCAAAACAGAAATAAAGATGGATAAGGGAATGAACTGGCAAGTGTGAAGTAACCAACCCCTATTAGTGAGTTGCCTCTGGAAAGCCAAGCACAAAAATAATATTCCAAACATTTATATATCAATATATAAAGTAGCATTTATGTACTGGGCACCTATCATGAACAGAATACTTTAAGGACAAGAAGCTTGCAACAGACCTGAAAACACAATTGACAAATGATAACCTGTCTGGCCCTATGAGGACAGTCAGAATTCAGATGAGGTTAAGAGCCTATGTACTAACAGGAGAGGCTTCCAAAAGCAGGATTTGAGGTGGTCTCATAAAACCAGGAAGGGTTCCTCTGAATCCAAGGGAAAAGAGGATTGGTTTGGCAAAGAGGAAGGGGCATAAAGAGACTTTGCCTGGGACAAACAAGGGAAGTTGAGAACAATGTAAGGATAGTTAGCAGACCCATGGCATTCAAGGATTCAGTATTCCCAGTCTTGATTATTTCAGTTGATGGGGAAAATCCATGACATAAAGCAATTTAACATTTTGTGGAGATGCAAACTTGAATCTCTCAAGTGGATTCATGGAAGAGTTGCTAAGGTCTCAAGCCCTAAACCTCTCAATTTCAAAATTCTATCTCCTGTAAAGCTTATATTTTTATAAACAACAGCTTTAGTCTCATCAACAGTAAGAATTTAAAACAAGGGCATTTTTTATAACTGAAAATAGTGAATTTGACTTAATAGTCTACCTTGTGGATGAAACCTGCAATGTCTTCATTTTGGATAATTATCAATAGTTTATCTAGTTTTGATCTTCTTTCCAAAAACTGTTCTGGATGACATTCTGTGTTGCCTAATTTGATTAGATATTCCTGTTAAAGAAAAACAACTAAATCAACATTAAAAAGCTTTTTTGTAAGCACCCATTTAACATTAGGAATGCAAGATAAACTCGTAAACTTACTATCACAATACCAAGGATTAGTTTATGCTCTAAGAGATTTCAGAGATAATTCAAATCAGCTCTTCATTTTATAAAAGGGGAACCTCAGGTTTAGAGTTTGAACATGTTGTACAAGGTCACACAATTAGAAGTGGCTCTTTGTACTATGTTAAAATACTGCCATGAAAGCCAAGTAACTGGCCAGGGGTGGGTTAACAGAAAGAACTATTAAAAACAACGGATTAACCCAGGCTGTTAACCCAGGTTTATTACTTACAAATGGGTGGTACTGCAGGGATAGTTACTGGACATTGGATGTCCTCTCATGGCTCACTGGGTGGACTGGGGGAGAATGTAAACTATAATGTGGACCATTGATCATGTGGTGCAGCGGTGCTCAGAGATGTATTCACCAAGGGCCCTGAATGTCCCATAATGATGGAGGAGGTTGTTATGGGAGGAATGGGATGAGGGGGGTGGAGGGGTATATGGGGACCGCATATTTTTTGAATGTAACATTAAAAAAAAAAAATTTGAAAAAAATTTGAAAAAAAAAAAGGCAATGCAGAATCCCAATCATTAACCATTCCCTGAAGGTCAGTCCTCATTTACAGACAGACATGAATTTTCTCCAAGTTGATATGGCTAGTCAGATCTAGCTTATCTCACAACCAGTGAGTACTTCTTTCAAGAGTTGCCTATAAGTGTCACACCCCTCAAGATATTTTTGTGTAAAGCTAAAGTAGCATCTTCTTCCACGGTGTGACTTTGTGCTAAGCTCTGAAGCTTCTAGGCAGATCTCAGACCAGTTTACAGTCAGTTAAAAGAAGGTAAATTACCATCTGACAAATGTGCTTGTGTTTTCTGATCAGGCTTTCAAATTAAGGAACTTTAAATTCTAATTCGCTTTAGATAGAACAATTTAACCCATACACTAACAAATCAGTATGACTCCAGAAGTATTTTAAAAACTTAAATTTTCATAAAGTTTTTCATTCTGCTGAAATATTTTTGCCAGGAACTTTCCAGGAGATTTTGATTCAAAGAAGTTCCAATCTTGTAAAATGCAAGGCAGCCTTGTCGTCTTCTATATAAATAATGACAGCAATATCATTTGGCCTATGCTGTGAATAAAAGCACCATTCACAAGTAGATGTGTTTCTTATGCCCTCAAAGTAGATTGTCACATAAACGTGTTTTGATCAGTTTTCAAAAGAGGGGAGCTGAATTTATGGCAAGCACACTGGGAACAGTGCCCAACCTGTTCTTCTCATCTTGTCCCATACCAACATGCAACTGTGCCTCATAGGGTATTGTGCTTGGGAACATGTTGGGAGGATGGAAGTAGAGATGCTCTTGATTCAATCATACAGGGCAAAAATGCAACCAAGAATTCCTAGTCGATCTGGTTTCATTTTCCAAAAAAAACATTAAGGATCAGTAAGGAAGGCATGACTGAGCACTCTGCCTCCTCCTGAATTTCCATGCTCTTCACGTCCTCTCTGGGCACCACATTAAACATGCTGACATCAAAGAGATCCCCAAACTGACAAAAGGCTCAGCACTTGTTAGCATTTGAGTTTCTGGGCCACTCTGAGCTATAAGCCACTTATTTATAGTTGGCTCTGCTTCCTCTAAGAGAACAAAGCATAAGTCCCAGTCATGGAAAATAAATTCCAAAGCTAGAAGCAGGCACGTATTTTAAATCCCTAAGCACTCTTTCCCTTAAGGAATTAAAATTCTATAGTTTAGTGAGTATGAATTGATAATATTAAATCACTAATTGTTCCGATTTGTTAAAATTTACATATTTGTTACAAATTTTATATACTATGCCTAAATATAAAAATACACACATATATATATACATGCACACACATATATACATACATGTGTACTTTTTAAACTACCTGAAATACCAATCTACTCAACAGTAGAAAAAATAAATACCTTGCAGTGTGGAATCTTTCATGATTGGGGAGTTTTTTCAGGATCATCAAGGTTTTGACCAAAAAGGGCTGCTGGGAACCCTGACATGACCAGGATAACAGAAAAACCAAGATTATATCCTTGGCTATCCCTGGACATTTTTGTTTAGCTATCTGATTGATAAAAACCCATATGACACAGTTAACAATGACAAACATTTATTACCTTTGAGTCAATATTTTAAAGGTATAGTTGTGGTATGCATACAAATGATCTTTAAAACAGATACTACAAAACAAGAATCCAAATTTCAAATTATTTATATCACTGGTTCTGAACTTAACTTACTAGTCTTTCATTCTACTCTACATTATTAAATGATGAAAATATACGGTAATCATTTAAAATTTAAAAATTCCATTCTGTCAGACTGAACAAGACATGTTTATACAGCATTACCTTCTCAGTTAATTACCTTTATTTCTTTACAGAGCATACTTTCTTCTTCTTCATGAATATAAAATTTCACAGTATTTTTCTGGACATCCTTCATGATTTTAACCAAACTGTTAAATACTTCAGGTTCTAACTGGCTTATAAAATCTGAAAGAGCCGGTTGGGCAGAAATGTTTACATCACTGGGCGATTTTGTTGTTTCTTTTTCTACTGGTTCCCGGGCAATATCACCAGGTACAGTATGATCAGAAGTTACCATTAACTCTGTGGCTTCATGTGGCTGGCTCATTTCTACTTCGGTTAAACCCAAAGTTGAAGAGGAATGCTGATCATTAGAGTTGGTGTCTTTCAAAGGATCACTACAAAGTGGCTCAGGGAGGCAATTACTGCTGAAATCACTTGAGGAAACTGGTATGACATGCCTTCCCAAGGGATTCAATGCTATTTTGGTACCAGAATCACTGGGACTGACTGGTGGCAAATTCCCACCCTTGGCTGATGCTTTAATAATAATAGTGTTTAGTTTCTCATGCAAGCCATCAACAAACTCTTGAACACCAGCTTTGGAAGTCTTAGAATATATGAACTCAGAAAGCCGTTTCATCTTCTCTTGTGTTGAAAATATAGGTGTGGAAATTCTACTGACATATGAAACATTCTTTTGCTTCAAAATCTCTTCTATTTTCCTAGAAAACAGATTGTACTCTCCTAACACTGTCCTCTCTGTGGTTTCACTCAGTTCAGGCGGCTCTGCTGCTGGCACACACTGTTCTTCCACTGTCACCTGACCTGTCAACACGTCATCCTCAGTGGTACCCTTTAGTGTGTCTGTAAATGGAGAGGATGGAAACTGGTAATCAGAACTTCTCTGTCTACTTATTACCCGGGGGTCGTTAGGAAAGGCCTCCTGTGGTGGCAGACACACCAGTTGTTCTTCTGGTGATTTCATACCTATACAGGAAGAGTTCATTATTATAAAAGCAATCCAAAAAGAGAACATCTGAAAACACAAACTCTTAGACCAAAAAAAAAAGTCAGCTCAAGTAAATATTTAGAACTAATTAAGCCTTGGAAGTTTCACTGATAGTTTCAATGAAACCAAAAAAGGTAGAGTAAGAACCTCAAATACTTCTATGAATCCCATTCCTCTGTGCCCTACATGCAGATCTCTGGATTTCAGTGGCCACAAGAGCCATTTTGAAAGTTATTTTCTTTTGAAGTGGTCAAACAAGCACCAACTTGGCATCAATACAAATTAAATCATTTGCTTGTTTCTGCTTCCTTACCATTCTAGACCTGACTTTCATAGACATGCTTCAGTTAGGATGGGCCTCTTGATCAACCCCTGTATTATTTGCCAAGTAATGCATACTATGGTAATACCTCCTTAACATACTATGAGAATCTTGAGTGCTAGGCTATAAGAGAAAATGCCAAACAGAAATATTATGGGAGTAAGTGCCAAGTCAGCATCTAGGATAATTCATTTTCTCTACCTTCACACATGCTTTTACATATAGGGGTGCCTAGGGATTTCATTTTAAGAGAGAAGGTGAAAATATATTTAACAGCAATTTATGTGAAATCTATTTTAGGAAATAATCTTTGCTTAGAAGACCACATTAATTACTAATTTTTCTTAAATCACAGTTAACATCCCCTAACAAATCTCTCCTATGATAATAGGAAATGGTGCCTCTAAATCAGAGTCCAGGTACAAAAAAAGTTTCCTAAACTATAGCACTTTAAAGTTATGAATGAATTCCTTAATTCAAGTCTGTATTTATGTCTAAGCACCAGGCCCTCTATGTAAAACTGTTTTAATTTTCCACACCCTGGCTATTACCTAACGGTTTAAACAGCCTAACCAACCCAGTGGTTGAGAATTAATGAACCTCTACACTCTAAATAATGCAAAAGTTCTTGTCAGTGGAGTAAGACTTTTGCAGATCTGAGGGTAGAAGAAGGAGTGCAAAATATCTAATGTGCCAAGATAAAAATTAACAACTGAATAAAAGTTCAGAAAAATCAAGTTCCATAATATAATGCAGGAATACTGAATGTTTTGATTATCTTTCTTAATTTTACCACACTAAAAAAGAGGATTAGTATACGAAGAAACTCTCTGGAAGGTTACATTAAGAAATTGGTAAAAGTGACTGATCCAGGGAGGGGAATAAAGTGGCTAGGGGCGGAGGAGGTAGACCTACTTTTGGAAATATGTCTTACTTATTTAAGTCTCACTTATTTCTTGAGTTATGTATCATGTCAAATGTCTTATTTTAAAAAAAATTTTTTGTAAGCTGAAATATTAACTTCAGTCCACATGAGGAATTTTCAAAACAACAACAAAAATACTCTGAACCAAATCCCTTTTTAAAATGTAATCACCACCAAATTTTAGTTGGCAAGACTAAGTTTCCCTACATAATTTTATTAAGACTGACAACTTTTATTATTTTAAAAACCTATCTTCATCAGTGGTTTAAAGGGCACATATATGTCAATATCTGTAATAATCTGTGTTTTCTTTTTTTTTTTTTACTATTATTTGAGCATTGCAGTACATTGACTTTTAAGTGAAAGAGGACTAGTGAATTTTCTAAAGGCAGAATCACTCAGCTATCTATACATTTAGTTATAAAATATGAAGATGGTATCCCAAATAAAAGGAATGCAGAGACTGCTGGGATCATTTTGAAGCATAAACAAGATACCCACTGCTCACAATGAGAAAGAGTTACTGATAGACACAAAACATGAACGAATCCAGATGTAGTGTTGCATGAGAGAACCAAACACAAAAGAGGGTATGTGGTGGTTCCATTAGGTTCACTATCTTCTTCAAGAACAAGGATAACTAGTCTATGGTTAAAGAAGTTAGATCAGTGGTTAATTTGGCAGAAGTGGGGCAGAAGAAAACCTCTGGAGTTTTGGAAACGTTCTCCATCTTGATCTGAATAGTAGTCATATAAGTGTATGCATTTGAAATATTCATCAACAACTGAAAGGAAAGTGCAGTATTGACTTTCCTGTATGTTAAAGATCTGTTCTTTCTGGGTTTTATCATCTATTCCTAAGAGGAAACATAAGATTTGCTACAGAAAGTCTTTTTTTATTTCCAAAGAAAGGAGGGATCACAAATAAGATGTACAAAAATTAGTCATTTTACCTTTCCTTTCAAAAACAAAACAAAACAAAAAAAGCCACAAAAATTAGTAAAAAAAAGGAAACATCCAACAAAACAAAAGACCCACGACCAAACTGTAAGCAAGAGAACATCTCTGACCAACTGTGGGGAAGTTCAACTGAATGAGCTCAAAGGAAGTCATCTCCTAAGGCATACACTGCAACTGATTAATCAGTAGTATTAGAAAATGTTTCTGGAATCCAATGGTTTCTCAATCTCTTACTTAAACTACTGCAGAAATTAGTTTTAGAATTTTAGAAGTAGAAGATGACTTTGGTTAAAAAACATCCAAGATTAGAATAGTATACCTAAAGATAAATGGCCTCCTCTCATCATATTTTATAAATCTAAAATAAAAAGACTGCTTCTCTCATAGGATGTTCTGCAAAAATGAATTAAGAAAACATTCCAGTCTTTTCAAGTCACTATATAAGATGGAATCTACTATAGGTAAAGAAAATGAAATCTCTATGAATATTCTTTCATTCACTTCTTTGAACACACCCTGTGTAGCAGGAAATTTGATACAATAGATGATTTCAATAAGAACATGGTATTCCAAATTTTCTGTAATTAACAGAACTTAAATCAGTGCCCCACTGATGGAGGACCAGAAATGCAAGCAGCAATTCTGAAGATGGGCACACTGGGAGGAAAAGCAAAGGGAGCCTTCTCACCTGGTGTTTGTTTCTCACCATGTTTCCCCAGCTGGTCTTCTGGGCTTCTTGCATTCCCTCCTGAGGGAAAGCATCCATTAGCATTTGTAGACTCTCTTCTCTTCAGTCTCTCTGATATCTATTCAGCACCTTTCAGACAACCCCAAATGCTAACAAATATAAGTATTCCTTCTTTTGCCCAAAATAATCCTAAAGAGTCACTCAGAAATGGATGTTGTTGCTTCCCTTTCCGTTCAGGCAATGATGGAATATCAAACCTAGATGATGTGCTTTTCAATGGCTCTCAATACCAAGTATGAAGGTATCTAAATGAGGACTGTGTAAGATGATCTTGTATGGACCACTTCCCTACCTTTTTCTCCCACTCAAGCAAAAGTATCCAGCTCATGAAAGAGTACATATTCCTTCTCTATCATCACTTTCATGCCCTTAGCCCTCTCTGGTAAGGTACAAAGTAGAGAATGGTGCTAACACCCATGGAACCCCAACAAGTTCAAGAAATTCTTCTCAGAGGCCTTGGGTCTCAGTAAGTTCTAAGCCACAATCTATACTTTAGCAAAAGGTTGTTTGGGTTTTTTTTCCTTTAAAAGGTTAAAATGAGGTCTATGAATGGAAAAGACATGCCCTGAAACATTTCCAAAAATGCTCAGCCAACAAAGATGAGTAAGAAATTAGAATATGAAGAGTATGTATATATGTATATGAATGTGCAAGAAATTACAATCCTGGAAAACGACCTTTCAACACTTGCTAAACTATTCTTTGACCATAGTTGAATATTTGCATTTGATCACTTCAGGTCATTCTCTAAGATAATCCAATATTAAGAAACCAAATTTCATTCATATAGATGAACCTGGACATGACCACTTAGTAGATGATAGTTTGCTATCGTGAAGTTTAATAAATTGAGAAGAAAGCATTTAGTTGGCTTCCCAAAGACCATCATTTCATCTATATAATTACCTCACCTTATGAGAAACTGAGTTTCTGCCAACAATTTTCATTTGGAAGCTTACATGGTAAGCTCTATGGGGAGAGTATGTCTTAAATCCCTGTTTTCAAATAGGCCCCTTTGCAGATACTTGCTGATGTTGACTAAGAACAGCAGCACTCAGAGATGAACACTACAGTTTTCAAAATAAGACACTGAAGATTTCAAAGCCAAGTAAGATAAAGACCTAATGACCCAAGAGTAGAACCTAGAAAAGAGGAAACCCTTCAGAAAACTGGTCACTAAATAAAACACAGCAAACCTATGGCCTAATATACTTATACTTACCTGTAATTGGAATTAGTTTCCAATGAATTTCAGTCTCTTCAACATTATTTGATTTGGACTGTTGTTTACGGAATCCATGTTCAATGGGAACAGTGGGACACAAACTGCAATCTTCAAAATTATTCACACTAATTAAATTTGGATCCTAAAAATAAAAGTATATATTCAGTAACTTTTCCAATTAATTTTAATGTCAAGAACCACTTGTTTTAAATAAGCAAATTCTCAAGCCTCAAACAATCTATACACATTACAAATTAGTAAAATCAGCATGGTAAAGTTATAATACTCTAGCCTAAAAATTACAACATGGCTGTTTTCCCCTCAAAACATAATTTGATGATGATTTAGGGCCAAGGTTGATAATATTTTTCTGTGAAGTCAGAGAGTAAATAGCATAGGCTGTATGGGCCAGATATTCAACTCTGACACTGTAGTACAAAAGCAGCCATAGACAATGCCCAAACAAATGGGTGTGGCTGTGTTCCATAAAACTTTTGTTACAACAGGCAGCAGGCTGGACTCTGATCATGTCCCTGTCAAGCCCTGATATATTAGATACATGAGGAGGAGTACAGTGCCAATCTTGGTACTATGCCCCAGTGATGCAGCCACTTCTTAAGGGAGAAAACACTACTTCTCAGTTAGAAATCAGTTCTCTAAGCAATATCAGAATACATTGAATGCCCTGACAAATGAGGTTGAGTCACTTCAGAGGTAATCCTAAAGACCACTTGTTTTCCATTGCTATGCACTGGAGAAATACACATCTCCTAACCTTGTCTGTAACATGGTGCACTGACGTCAGTCGCCTCACCTGCCTCACCTATGGGGCTCTCTTACTGCCACGGAAAGCCAATATTTTTAAGGATTTAATTTTATTATGAAACAAGTTCACTCTAAATAAGTAATTCCGGACATATAGACTATCTAGGTTTAACTTCTACCACAATAGCTAAATCCTTGACTATATAAATCCTTTAGGCAGGGAGGGAAAACAACTACTTCTGCATTTACCTCTTTGTAACAAATAAGTAAATTTCAAAGTGCCATCCTGGACAGAAACCTTTGCTCAAAAGCCTATTTTACTTCTTTTTGAAAAGAAACAACACTAAATGGAACATATCCATATCCTCTCCCCTTCGCACACAAACTCATATAAGCAAACAAAGATAACCAAAAGATATATGCTTACTTCTTTCAAGTGTAGTTTATGGTCAGTGCTTACTTCACTGGTAGAGACAACACTGGGATACTTTAAAGTTGATGTATCAACATCACGCAGTGGGCTTGGAGTACTCTTAAAATGTGCATTTTCAATTTTTGCACAAGTAGACTGCTCAAACTCTTTCTTATCCTGGGTAGAATTCAACTCATATTCATGCTTTTGCCTCAGTTCTTCATAGGTATCATCAGCAGTCAATCCTAAGGCTTTGTTCACTGTGTCTGTCAAGGATGCATCAGAATGGCGTGCATTTGCTAGTGTTTCTGATAACCAATTAAACAACCTATGGATGTCAGCAATGCCAGAGTTAGAAGTATCCTTCTGCTGCCGTCTCAAGTCAGCCTCAGGCCCAAGACCACTAATTAGTGAGCCAATAGGTTGTGGAGACTCTGAAGAGAAAAAGAAAGAAAAGTCATCTCTTGAAGTTAAGTTCAAAAGGCCAACAAAAGTAACCAAATATGCCTAATAATCAAATATACCTTAAAAAATAATTATTGTAAGATACTTATGGGCAAGAGCTCAATGAAGCCACTGGCTTGGATTTTTAGAAATACATTCATCCCTTACTTTACAAATATAATTGGTTCTAAAATTGTATACGTGGGTCAAAATGCTTATTAAATCTAAGTTAACTTCCATCATAATTTTAAAATTCTGTTAAAGGAAAAATAACTTCATGAATCAAGTTGATAATATGGATAATACACATTAATAACCACATATATAGTTACCTCAACGTCTTACCACCAAAATTTCATAGCCAACCAGATAAAATATTTACACTTGTTATTTTGCCAATTGTTAGGGAGATGTGCAAATTACACTTAAAACAACTCAAGGGAAGCAGATTTAGCTAACAGATAGAGCATCCCCCTACCAACATGGTTCAAACCCAGGGCCTCCTGACCTGTGTAATGAGCTGGCCCACACGTAGTGCTGATGCATGCAAGGAGTGCTGTGCCACGCAGGGGTGTCCCCATGTAGGGGAGCCCCATGGGCAAGGACTGTTCCCCCTAAGGAGAGCCGCCCAGCGTGAAAAAAGTGCAGCCTGCCCAGGAATGGCACCACACACACAAGAGCTGAAGCAGCAAGACGACGCAACAAAAGGAGACACAGATTCCTGGTGCTGCTGACAATACAAGTGGACACGGAAGAACACACAGCAAATGGACACAGAAAGCAGACAATTGCTGGGGGGGGGGGAGCAGAGAGAGAAATAATAAAAAAATAAATCTTTAAAAAAAAAAAACAACTCAAAATAACCATGACTTAATTTTCTATTTCCTTCACGGCTTTTGTTTTTCCCTTAAGGCACATGTTCAACATAAAATCTAAGCCTTACCTTCAATAACTGTATTACTTAAATTTATAACAAAACTAGGAAACTAAAGATAACAAAATCATCCTGATGAAAACTAAGCCAACCTTGCACTGAGAACGAAAAGTACTATGAGAGAGCATAAGACATGGCTCCAAGCAGGTATAAAATTTGGGAAATTCATATAGCCAGTATAGTAAAAATTTTGCAAATGGACCAGACATTCAGAAAGTAATGTGCCTTATGCTGGGGAGGGTAAGAGGTGAAGCCTGGGTAGATACCAGGATTTCCAATTTAGTAAAGAGAAAATGTACCATGGGGGTGAGTGGGGTGGGACACATACTGTATGAGTCTAATTATATGAAATTACAGAGCAGGCAATACTAATCTAGAGAGACAGAAAGCAGATCATTGCTGGGTTGGAGTTAGATTCTTACTACAAAGGAACATGAGTCGATTTTTGGGGGTAATGGAAATGTTCTATCTTGCAGTGGTGGTTAAACGGCTCTCACAACTCAACTATGCACTTAAAATGGGTGCATTTTATTGTATACAAATTATACCTCAAAAAAAAAACAACTCACGTTAAAGTTAAAAAGGAGGCAAGGGAGTTAGGAGGTTAATTCTTAACAAAGGAGTGAGTTTACCACCAAATCAAGATCACAGTATTTTAAAACTTAGAATCCAACTTTTAAATCTCTCCTTTGAGAAATGAAATGTGCAAAATGACTACAAAGAAACACCAATAAAGAAGACTTAGAAATTCTTGTCTGACATTCATCAGTTCTAGTTTAACTTATCCATCCCTCTTGTCTGGGCCCTGTTTCTCCTTTGGTCTATTTTAATTAGCATGGCTTTCTCACCATTTTAATTATTGATAAAGTCTGCTTTTCACCTATAATTATTCTTTCACATACAGAGAAATAGTCAATAATTGGCTAAAATGGTTAAAAAATTAAATATTTATTACGTGCCTAGTATGTGCTCGGTGCTACATAGTATAGCACAGAGTTTTTTTAGGAACAACGCTTTGGAGTCAGTCAGAACTGAGTTCAAATATGGATTCTTCTACTAACTATGTAACTTGAGTAAAGTTATTTAACTTCTCTGAGACTGTTTTCTCATGTATAAAATAAGGATATTAATGTATTAATATGTAAAGCACTTAGCACATAATAAAGCACTTAATAAAACTCTGAGGAAACAGGTCAACAATATAAGACTGTACATATCAATAATCAACAGATTTCAGCACAGATCAGAAATCCAGAATAAGCTAAAGGAGACGGGGAACACCAAGAAACAGAGGAGCCAGAAAGCTAAGGAGGGATCTGAATTGCAAAGATGGTAAGGCTTTAGGAAACTGAAAGATACTACAGAATAAAAAGATTGAAAGAAAAGTAAAGGCCTTGACAATGACTATGACATATTCTGGGGAGAAAGAGATAAAGCCTTAACCAAGGAGCACATGAGAGAGAGAAGGAAACACAGTCATCCCAGAATGGATGTGGCCTGTTTATAGCAAAGCCTTGGAAGTCAAGTACAGAAGATGAGATTGGTAATAAATAAAGCAATACTGAGGAGAAAATGATATTAAAACGAGTGAAAGAAAATAAAAAGTCAGGAAGGCCACCCAAGAAATAAGAAACTGTACTATGTGATGACACTGCAACAAGAAAGGAAACACACGGGTTAAGTAAAGAAAAAAAAACCTGAAAGCTATTGAAGAGAGCAGCACTGTCAAATAGAACTATCTGCAAGGATGGAACTTTTCTCTATCTGTGCTAAAACAGTGGTATAGGTGGTGAAATGTGGCTGGTCCAACACAGGAAATGAATTTTTAATATTTCATTTTAATTAAGTTTAATAATTTAATAATGTGGCTAATGGCTACCATACTGGAGAGCATAAGAATAAAGGAAGTAAAAAAAAAAAAAGGATGAATGAAAATTAACTGAGGATACAAACCTAGAGTGCTAAGAGAACACAAGTACAATAAGGACCGACTAACCTAGCCAGTTGAGACACAACTGAGCAGCAGAATGTAAACTTTTACATAAGAAGATTCCAGGATGCAAAAGAATACAATTCATGCTCAAGGACTAACAATGTGAAGATCTTAAAAATCAAATGCTAAAAACACTTTAAATTATTTTTCCATATTGAAACAAACACACTTAATCCTATCATTTTCTGTCAACTAAAGGAAAAAAAAAAAAAAGGAGGGGGGGGAGAGAAAGAAAACCTAAAGATATTCCTGGGGTGGAAAAGAATATGTTTATATATCCAAGAAATTTTATTTCAAAGCCTAGGAGGTTCCTTTCATTAAGTGACATCCTAAAAGAACCCAATATATTATGTTGTACTTTTTGAACTACAAAAATAAAAGGAATATAAGAGGACAGGAGCTCTGATTGGTAGGATAATAGTTGACTGTACTTTATTTTCTCATATTAGCCTAAGCCAAACAATTCAGAAATCTGATGTACTAGGGCAGGAGTTAGCAAACATTATCTGTAAAGGTCAGACTGTAAATACTTTAGGCTTTGTTATTAAACTTTGGGATACTTTCTGTCCCAATTCTGCCATTAGAAGCCATATACACTTAAATGAATGGACATGGCTGTATTCCAATAAAAATTAATTACAAAAATAGGTGAAAGATGAATTTGGCCCTCAAGCTGTAGTTTGTGGCTCCCTGTATTAGAGGGAATAAACCAAATACCTTTTTAAAATTGGTATTATTATACTAAAAAGAAGGAATCTGGTATTTTACCTTCATACAGATGACAATTTTCAGATAAATCACTGGTTTTGGTGAGCTTTCTCATATTTTCAGGCAGATCCTCAAGTTTCCGCTTCAAGACAGTTTTGCTTCTCCTATCTTCAGTGTCTGAGTCCCCACCCACATTTTTTTTCCTACACTGAATTAAATTAATCAATTCTCTGACTCTATCCTTATCATAATCCAAAGAATGAGATGACTTTTGCTTTCCAGGTGTGACCATTTTGCCCCTTGAATTAATTCGTTTTCCAAATTTCATTTTTGTACCATTCATTTCTTCTTCTTGGCCGTCATAATCTGAAAGTGGACTGAACTGTTGAAATTTCCTATTTTCTTCAAATAGCTCTTTTAATTTACAAATAGGTAACTGATACATTTCAGGCTGAAAAATATAGCTATCCAAACAGTTATCAATATGGGATTTATTTTTTGGAGCTGAGTATAAGAACTTCCTATCATCTAATCGTGAATCATATGGAAACATGATAAACTCTCGTTTACCTGAACCAAAGCCTCGTTTAAAAAATTCACTTACATACTTTTCAACAACAGAATGAAAATTTATAGTATTTATATTCTTGAATTCCTTTCGACACTGAATCAAAGCAAACTGTAAAAATTGAGTTATTTTTAAAACATCTGGTATGCTCTCATGCCTCTCCTGTGGTGCTGCATTGGATGAACCTTTTCGTGCTGCAAATAAAAATAAAACAAACCGTGTTAGCGATCAGGAAACTAACTAAATACAGATCTACATATTGTCAAAGAAGTGTAATAAAATTCATACATTAATGGTAAACCAAATTAATGTGTACCCTAATACATATACCTAAAACAACAAATATGTAAAAAGCAATCTTGTAGGTTGAGAAGCCTAAAACAGGCCAAAGAGAAGCTAAAACAAATAAAACAGTAGAACATATTTTTAAAGGAAAACATATCCACTCATTAAAGATCTTCTTTATTCCCTATTACCTCTGGGCAATTCAAATGGTGGCAAGAAAAATGTATGGAGAAATAAAGAGCCAGGGCATGATCTTAATATTCCAGTACTACTCAAAACATGATGTAAGAAAGAGAAAATGCTTAGTGAATTATTTGGAAAACTTCAATAAAATAGAGTTATCTATAAGTAACTAAACTTAGACATTCAAAGAACTTACAAGGAACTACACCTCTAGGTTCTTGAAATAGAAATAAAGCATGTAGGACTCGAGACTTGACAGTCTGATGTTCTAAAAAACAGAAGCCAAATTGTTAGCAGTGTGTTTTAACTAAAAAGTTAAAAAATAATTGTAAATGTTAAAGAGAGGTTACCTACCATATGGAGAAACCATCTGACAAGGAGAAAGAAGAAACAGGTATCCTCGGTCTTCCAAGGCCTTAACAAGAACCTACATTTTGGGAGGAGGGAAGAGGTTGTATCTGCTTTATTATTACTTACCATAAGGCAGACACACACCACTTTCTTCTAATTATGAAGGAAACAAAAAGTTCTTGATAATCTTCTTCAGAAAAATATTGCTACTAAATTAGTTAAAATCCTTTCCACCAACTCTCTTGATTAACAGGATTCCAGTAAAATAAAATGTCCTTATTTCATTACTTTAATGGGAAATTATTGAAAGAATCCCTTTGTTAACTGTGAATCCAACTTAACTTTTCTGTGAAGGTAAAATATAAGGAAACTAATATTTTCCTCATTAACTCAATAGGCATGTCATTAATAGCCAAGGCAGCGTGCTAGATGTTGGAAATATAAAAGGTACTTATGAATGGCAACAGGGTGCAGACAGACTAGGATAAGTGTTTAAGACAAGTCTACGAAGGAAGAGAATGGACCAGGAATGCCCTATCTGCAGGCCTTAAGAATATACACTTTTGAGCCCGTGTTTCCTTAAAACAAAACAAAACAAAACAACAGTACACCTTGACAGTGCTGTGAATGAGGGGGAAAGAAAAAATTTTAATACAAAGAACTCAATTTAGGAGCTACTACAATAATTCACAAAATATTTCTTACATTAAAGAAAGGATGAGAGTAACAAGGAACTGAGCATGGCAGTTGAACACAAAATACCTGGGTTCTGACAGAAAACCGGTGCTACCTAGATTCCTATTAAATGATTCCAGTTAACAAAATTTGTGTGAGAACCTAACTTTTGTCCTTTAGTACAGAAAAGTGATTGTGCTGCTAATTTCTATTTAATAAAAACACTGTTTGAACACTCAAAAAGAAGGTGGACAATGTACCTGCCCAAGCTTTCGCTCTAGATGCAAATACTGTTTATCCAAAATGTTTTATACATTATACCCCTTTCAACATTTTGCTAAATTCCTGATTGTCAGAAAGGAAGTTAAGAAGTACCAATAAGATTCATGTTTTGTGGTTGCTAGCAGAGACTAATTAAATACTTTTAAAACCTCTCACCTGCTCTAAATACGAAGTTTAATTCTATGGGCTTAGTGGCTTAAAGACTCTTGTACTTTAAGGGATGCCAACATTCCCAGAGACCCATGGAATTCAGGTAGCCTACACCCAGAAACAACACTCAGGCAGACAAAGCCCCATCACAGTTATATCTGTGTCTTCAGCCCAAAGAAACACATTCAACCCTGCAGGACAGGAGAAACCTGGGAACTCCAAGCTCTGGTTACCACTTTTTATTATTCCGTAACTGCTTCCTTCCCCGTGAAAAAAACAGTATTAACTCAATCTGTGGAATTACTATTTTCCCTTTCCACATAACAAGTAGTGGCACAAAACAAAAATGTATTAAAATGTATACAGGGAAGATTGGGCTCAATGGATAGAGTGTCCGCCTACCACATGGGAGGTCCAGGGTTCAAACCCAGGGCCTCCTGACCCATGTGATGAGCTGGCCCACGTACAGGCTGATGTGCGCAAGGAGTGCCGTGCCACGCAGGGGTGTCCCCCACGTAGGGAAGCCCCACGGGCAAGGAGCATGCCCGTAAGGAGAGCCACACAGCGCAAAAAAAGTGCAGCCTGCCCAGGAATGGCGCCGCACACACAGAGAGCTGATACAGCAAGATGACACAACAAAATGAGACACAGATTCTGGGTGCCACTGACACAAGCGGACACAGAAGAACACACAGCGAATACTCACAGAGAGCAGACAACTGGCAGGGGGGTGGCAGGGAGGGGGAAAGAAATAAATGAAAAATAAATCTTAAAAAAAAAAAGAATATAAGCAGATACAGAAGAACACACAGTGAACAGACAAAGAGAGCAGACAACTGGCAGAGGGGAGGGGAGAGAAATAAAAATTAAATAAAATCTTTTAAAAATAAAATAAAATAAAAGATATACAATGCACTCACAATCATAAACTACCAAAATTAGCAAGAAATAAGCTACCCTTAGATTCAACTGAAATAATAGATTCAAACATCCAAGGGCTCCAAATTGGAATTATCAGATGAAAAATATCAAAATCACCACGTATGAAAAGCTACAAGAAATTTAAAAAAAAAAAAATTGAAGGATTGAAAACATGTTCACACACAAAAACACACACATGAACATTCATAGCAGCATTATTTACAATAGGCAAAAAGTGAGAACAACCCAAACGTATATCATAGGATGAATGCATTAAAAAAATGTGGAAGAGCCATTCAATGGGATATCTACCATTTAACCACAAAAAGGAATGAAGCTCTGATACATGCTATATATGACATGGATGAATTTGAAAATATTTTGCTAAGTGAAGGAAGCCAAAAGACCACATATTGCACCATTTCATTTATACGTAATGTCTAAAATAAACAAATGCAGAGAAACAGAAAATAGATTAGTGGTTGCCAAGGACTGGGCAAATGGAAGGATGGGAGTGACTAATAATCAGTGAGAAATTTCTTTTTGGAGGGATGAAAATATTCTGGAACTATAAAGTGGTTATGGTTGCACAATACTGTGAATATACTAAAGCCCAATGAATTGTACACTTTAAATGGGTGAATTTAATGTCATGTGAATTTTATTTCAATAAAAAAAGAGTTGGCAAAGCATAACAGAACATAACCTCCACCTCTAGGAAAAATGCCTTGCACATAATAAGTATGTAATAAATATTTCTGAAAGAATGAACAAAACTCTGTTAAAAAGTGATCAAGCAGATCTCAAAAAAAGAAACAACCCCTCAAATATAACTTTTAGAAGTGAACATAATTCATTATGAAATTAGAAATTCAATGGATAGCTTAAATAGAAAAATAGGGCTACAGATGGAATTAGTAAACTAGCAAACTAGAAAACACAAAAGAGAGGTTAACAGACAGACTAAGTGAAAGTTCTAACATGTCTGCTGAGGGTCCTAGAAAGTCAGAATGAAGAGAATGAGGGAGAGGTATAAACAACAAGATAGCAGCTAACAATTTTTTAGAACTGAGGGTATAAATTCACATATATGGAAGGAAATATATACCAAGTAGGATAAACAAGAAGTCTCACCCAGAAATATTTAATGTTATTGCAAATCACCAAAGACAAAGAAAAGATCAAACAATGAGGAGAAAAAAGATCTTTAAAGAACCATAAATTGAGAACTTACCTCTCAACAAAAATAGAGGGCAGAAGACACTGGAGTATACTCAAAGTATTAGGAAATAATCAACCCAAAATTGTGTAGTCAGTACCCAACAATTAAAGAATACACATTTTTCTCAAACAGAAGGGGCAGGTACAAAAAATTGACAACATAGAAAGTCTTAAATTAAGCCTCAACAAATTTCAAATAATCACCTGTTTTGATTATACAATGCAATTAAATTAAAAATCAAAAATAAAAGAGACACACAAAAATATCCCCATACATTTGGAAATTCAATCATACTGCTAACAGCATGAGTCAACATAGAAATCATGATGGAAATGAAAAAATACTTAGAACCAAGTGACCATCAAAATACTATCTATTAAAACTGCAATTAAAGCAGAACGTGGGAGCTGAAAATTATTTGACCATTTTTCCAACTTAAGAGGTCAGAAATAAACAACAAAATAAAGCCAAAGGAAGTAGAAGTTAAAACAAAACAAAACAAAGAGCAGAGATTACTGTCAGGAACACAAATATACAACAGAGAGGCTCAAAGCCAAAATATGGTTCTTAAGACTAATAAAATAGACAAGTCTTTGGTGAAACTGACCTATGAAAAGAGACGGCACACTGAAAATATTATCATGAAAAAGTGCCCACGAAGATATTAAAAAAGGAATATATGAACAATTCTATCCCAATTAATTTTAAACCTTGAGAATGAATGAAAAAATTCCTAAAAGACAAAATACAACCAAAACCTACTGAAATTGAAGAATGCCTCAAAATTTAATTAATAATGAAATTTAATTAGTCTTCTAAAATCAACCAAAACCAACAACAAAAAAGACTCAGTTTTGCAGTTCAGTGCTACCCAACATCCAAAGAATAGATTCCATCCCTTACAGAGAACAGCAAAAAAGAAAACATTAAGGTAAATCATGCTGGGAAGGTAGTATATATCCTTAATACAAAAACTAGGGCAATATAAGAAAGAAAAACTGCAGGCCAATCTCACTCGTTACCACAGAAACAAAATTCCTGAACAAAACATTCACATAGACCAACCCCAGCAATGCATTTTTAAAAATAATTGAATAAAAACTATAAATATAATTCATCTTATTAAATTAACAGGATAAATACCATATGACCAAAAAAAGCACTGATAAAATTCAAAACCCACTATGTTCAATGGCACATCCTACCAGCCTGCAAGTGCTCGTGGGACACAACAGGCTAAATTTGTTGGCTTTAGGCTGCATCCCTCCCTCTTCAGTTCCCCGGGAGCCAGATCCCTGCTTAGTCAAAATTGACAGCTCATTGGATGGGGAAGGACGACGATGGCTGCAGCTGCACATAGCATTGTAAACCCTGGGAGCTGGCACAGGACTAAAGAGACCCAACCCTCTCAATCACACTCCCTACTGACTGGGACTGGTTGTTGAAAAAGCAGAGGGACATGGCAGTGATTCATACCCACAAAAAGGGAGTGCACTGCCAGCCTCTGAGAGAGTTGAATTGGGAGATTGAATAGCCTCAAAGCAGGATCCTCAGTCACACTCTTGATGTCCCTGCTGCATCCAACAAACTCTGACAAGGCTTTGACTCAGAGGCCTGCTGAAGAACACCACCTGCTGGTTGACCAAGAAGTGCATGAGAGGAAACTAAAAGCAAATTAAGCAAGGCTTTTTTCTGCCTTTACAACCTCCCTCACCAAGGCCCTTAGAAGCAGGTCTGCAACTCATTATTGGGTCCATGGCCCAGATTTGGGCAACTAATGGAAAATCCTAAAGACTGAGAACAGTATGAATCAAGAATAAAGAAAGGCAGTAATACAGGGCCTCCTACCACTTAAACCCTACAAAAGAGAAATTAAGCATCAGAGTAAACTCACTATCATAATCAGATGCCTATTCATCAGCATAAAATTACAAGCCATACTATGAAAATGAAAGATGTGGCCCAAGCAAAGGAACATATCAAAGCCCCAGATGAGACACACGATTTGAGACAACTAATCAGCGTACTATATACAAATTCTAAAATCAAATTAATGACTTTAAAGATCATATGGTAAAGAAATAAAGGATAAAAAGAAAACAGTGAACAAGCAAAAAGATGAATTTGAAAACATGAGTAGAAAAATAAGAGCTTATGGGAATAAAAGCCACAATTGAGGAGATCAAAAACACACTGGAGGGAAGCAGACCTACCATATGAGATGTCCTGGGTTCAGTTCCCAGTGCCTCCTGGAGAAGATGAGCAAGCCATCAAGCTGGGGCGACAGGCAGGTGCAGTGAGCTGACGCAACAAGATGACACAACAAAGTGACACAAAGAGGAAGACAATGAGAGAGACAACAAACCAGAGAGCTGACGGGCTCAAGCAATGGAGCATCTCCATTCCACACAGGAGGTCCCAGGTTCGGTTCCCAGTGCCTCCAAAAGAGAAAACTAGCAGCACACAACAAATGGACACAAAAAGCAGACAGTGAGTACAAACAACGAGGGGGTGGTGGTGAAATAAATAAATATTTAAATAACAAAACAGGAAACGGACTTTGGCCCAGTGGTTAGGGCGTCCGTCTACCATATGGGAGGTCCGCGGTTCAAACCCCGGGCCTCCTTGACCCGTGTGGAGCTGGCCATGCGCAGTGCTGATGCGCGCAAGGAGTGCCGTGCCACGCAAGGGTCCCCCCCGCGTGGGGGAGCCCCACGCGCAAGGAGTGCGCCTGTGAGGAAAGCCGCCCAGCGTGAAAAGAAAGAGCAGCCTGCCCAGGAATGGCGCCGCCCACACTTCCCGTGCCGCTGACGACAACGGAAGCCGACAAAGAAACAAGACGCAGCAAATAGACACCAGGAACAGACAACCGGGGGGGGGGGGGGGGGGGGCGAATTAAATAAATAAATAAATCTTTAAAAATAAATAAATAACAAAACAAAAAATGCATTAGAAAGGGAAGCAGATGTAGCTCAAGTGCCTGCTTCCCACATGGGAGGTCCCAGGTTCAGCTCCCAGTGCCTCCTGAAAACAAAAAAAACAAACAAGCAAATAATTGAAAAAAATCAACTCAGCAGTGCTAATGTGGCTCAGTGTTTGAGCACCAACTTCCCACATATGAGGTCCTCCTAGGTTCAATGCCCGGCCCTGGTACCTCAAACAAACAAACAAGCAAACTAACAAAAATGCAATAGAGGCATACAACAGCAGACTTAAAATGACAGAAGAAAGAATAAGTAATACAAAAACAGAAGAGCTGGAATTGAAGAGAAAGAAAAAAAATGGAAAAAATTGAGCAAGGGCTCAGAGTTGAATGAAGTCCAACAACATATGTGTTGTGACAATTCCAGAAGGAGAAGAGAAGGGAAAAGGGGCAGAAAGAGTATTTGAGGAAATAACTCTCATGAAAGAAATGAAGTTACATATCCAAGAAGCAAAGCATACACCAATCAAAATAAATCCAAACAGACCTACTCCAAGACACACACTACTCAAAATATCAAACTCCAAAGATAAAGAGAAAATTCTGGCAGAAGCAAGGGAGAAGCAAACCATCACACACAAAGGACGCCAGATTTAATGTAGATTTCTCCTTGGAAAAAATGGAAGCAAGATGACAGTGGTACGATATAAGTAGAATACTTAAAGAAAAACTGCCAACCAGGAATGCTTTATCCAGCAAAAGCGTCCTTCAAATATGAAGGTGAATATGAAACATTCACAAATAAGCAGAAAATAAGATAGTTCGTAAAAAAAAAAAAAAAAAATCAGCCTTTGCAAGAAGCATTAAAGCGAGCCTTACAACCCCAAAGAAAAGACAAAGAGAGGTTTGTAGGAGAGTGTATAAGGCTAGAATAGCAGAAAAGATAACCAAAAGAGTAAAATGATAGATGAAAATAAGATATGACATGAAAACCGAAGAACAAAATGCTGGAAATAAATAACGCATTTACAGTAATATCATTGAATGTGAATGGATTAAACACCCAAATCAAAAAGATACAGGCTACAGAATGGATAAAAACATAAGCCATCCATATGCTGCCTACAAGAGACTCACCTAAACTCCAGAGATACAAACTGGCTAAAAGTAGAAGCTTAGAAAAAGATAAACCAAACAAACAGTAACAAAAAAAGAGCAGGGGTAGCTATACTAATATTTGACATAAAAGACTCTAAATGCAAAAATAAGAGACACAGAAGACCATTATATAGTAATAAAAGGCACAATCCACCAGGAAAATAACGGTCATAAATTATATCTATGCAGCTAACAAGGGTGCCCCAAAATACATGAGGCAAACAACAGACATCTCAACAATAATAGTTGGAGACTTCAACACACCACTCACATCATTAGAGAGAAGAACAAGACAAAAGATCAACAAGGAAACAGAAAACTTGAACAATTTGATAAATGAGCTAGACCTAACAGACACATACAAAATGCTGCATCCCAAATCGGTGGGTTATACACTTTTATCAAGTGCTCATAGATCTTTCTCCAGGACGGATCACATGTTGAGTCACAAAGCAAGGCTCAATACATGTAAAAAGTTTGAAACTCTCTCATCCGAATGGAATGAAAATGGAAATCAGCAATAGACAGGAAAGGGGAAAATCTGCAAAAGTTTGGGGCTAAATAACATACTCCCAATCAGTGGGTCAAAGAATTAATTGTAATTGGAATTAATATATATTGAGACGAATGAAACAAAAACAGGGAAGCTGATATGGCACAAGCAAATGGGCTCCCGCCTACCACATGGGAGGCCTGTGGTTCAGTTCCCACTGTCTCCTGATGAAGACAGTGAGTTGGTGTGATGGGCGGGCATGGCAAGCTTACACAAAGAGATGACACAAGAGGCAGAAGAAGAAAAACATAATGACAGACACAATAAAGCAGGGAAGGGAGCAGAGGTTCCTGATGCCTCCTAAAGAGGACAAGCTGGATGGCAAGTGGGCACAAAGGGCAGGTAAGGTGAGCTGACACGACAATATGATGCAACAAGAGACATAAGAAAAAACATAATGAGAGACACAACAAAAGCAGGGAAGAGAGGTGGTTTAAGCAATTAGGTGCCTCCCTCCCAAATTAGAGGTCCTAGGTTGGTTCCGGTGCCTCCTAAAGAAACAAGTAGGACAAAAAGACAGAGCAAGTGCAAATAACAAAGGAGTGAGGAGAGATAAATAAAATACATCTTTAAAAAAACCCAAAACCACACAACTTATCAAAACTTACAGGATACAGCAAAGGCAGTGCTGAGAGGAAAATTTATAGCCTTAAATGAAGGCCTATATTTAAAAAGGAAAGCTAAAATCAAAGATTTAACTGAACAACTGGAGAAACTAGAAAAAAACAAATCCAAAGCAAGCACAATGAAAGAAATGATAAAAATTAGAGCAGAAATAAATGAAAGTGGGAACAAAAAGACAAGAGAAAATCAGCAAAATCAAAAGCCAGTTCTTTGAGAAGAGCAATAAAATGGACACTTAGCTAGACTAACAATGAAAAAAAGAGATGATGTAAATAAAATCAGAAATGAAAGCGGGAAGTTACAACTGAACCCACTCATAAGAGGATATTATGAAAAGCTATATGCCAACAAACTAGACAACCTAGATGAAATGGATAAATTCCTAGAAATGTACAAACAACCTACACTGACTACAAGAAATACAGGAACTCAATTCACTAATCACATTTAAAAAGACTGAATCAGTCATCAAAAATCTCCCCCCCCCCAAAAAAAAGAAAAATCCAAGACAGATGGTTTCACACATGAATTCTACCAAGCATATGGAGAAGAATCAATACCAAACCTATTTAAATTCTTGTAAAAACTGAAGAGGAAGGAAAGGAAAGGAAATATATATATATATTTTTTTAAGATTTACTTATTTATTTCTCTCCCTCCCCCTTGTTGTCTGCTCTCTGTGTCCATTCACTGTACATTCTTCTGTGCCTGCTTGTCTTCTCTTTAGGTGGCACAAGGAACCAATGCTGGGACCTTCCCAAGTAGGAGAAAGGTGCTCAATCTCTTGCGCCACCTTCGGTTACCTTCAGCCACCTGGTCTGCTGCATTTCTTATAGTCTCTCTTCTGTGTCTCTTTTTCTTGTGTCATCTTGTTGCACCAGCCCTCCACTAGGGCCAGCGTGCTGTGCTGGCCAGCACTCCCTGTGCAGGCCAGCTCTCTGCTCAGGCCAGCTTGCCCTCACCAGGAGGCCCCACCAGGGAATTGAACCCTGGACCTCACATATGGTAGATGGGAGCCTAATCGCTTGAACCACATCCGCTTCCCTCAATACATTTTATGAAGCCAATATTGCCCTAATACCAAAGCCAGATAAAGATACTACAAGAAAATTACAGATCAATCTCTCTAATGAACACAGATGCAAAAATTCTCAACAAAGTACTTGCAAATAAAATCCAACAGCATATCAAAAGAATGATACATCATAACCAAGTTGGATTCATTCCTGGTATGCAAAGATGGTTCAACATAAGAAAATCAATTAATGTAATAAACCACATTAACAAACTGAAGGAAAAAAAACACATAATCATCTCAAATGATGCCGAAAAGGCACTTGACAAAATCCAGCATCCTTTCTTGATAAAACACTTCAAAAGATAGGAATAAAGGGAAAATTCCTCAATATGATAAAAGGCATATATGAAAACACCACAGCCAACATCTCCCTCCAGGGGAAAATGCTGAAAGCTTCCCCTCTAAGATTAGGAACAAGGAAAAGATTCCCACTGTTACCACTGTTTTTCAGTATTTTGCTAGATGTTCTAGCTAGAGCAATTAGACAAGAAAAATGAATAAATAAAAGGCATCCAAATAGGAAAAGAGGAAACAAAACTCTCACTCTTTGCAGATGACATGACCCTATACTTAGAAAATTCTGAAATGTTCATGACAAAGCTACTTGAGCTAATAAAATAACAAGCTCAGCAAAGTGACAGAATATAAGATTAACACACAAAAACCAATAATGTTTCTGTACCCCAGTATTGAACTATCTGAGGAGGGTATCAGGAAAAAAATTCCATTTACAACAGAAACAAAACGACTCAATAACCTAGGAATCAATTTAACCAGCGTAGTACAGGATTTATATTCAGAAAACTATGAAACAATGCTAAAAGAAATCAAAGATGACCTTAACAAATGGAAAGACATTCTGTTCATTAATTGGAAGACTAAATATCTTGAAGATATCGATACTACCCAAACTCCTTTACAGATTCAATGTAATACCAATCAAAATTCCAACAGCCTACTTTACAGAAATAGAAAAGGCAATTACCAAACTTATTTGGAAGGGAGAGTGCACCCAAATAGCCCAAAGCATTATAAAAAGGAATGATGTAGGAAGACTTTCACTGCCTAACCTTAAAACTTATTACAAAAATACAATGGTCAAACAGCATGGTACTGGCATAAAGACAGACACATTGATGAGTGGAATAGAATTTCAAGTCAGAAATAAACCCTCACCTCTACAGGCAACTGTTTTTGTTTTCTTTTTATTCCCCAAACCCCCCGAAATAGCTCTCTCACCTGTATTCTCATTGTTTTTGCTGTCTGCTCAATGTTTGTTTGTCTTTAGGAGGGACCAGGAATTGAACCTGGGGGGAGGTGGGTGCATAACTGCTTGAGCCACATCTGCTCCCCCACAACTGGCTTTTGACAAATCCACCAAATCTACATTACTGGGACAAAACAGTCTCTTCAACAAATGGTGCTGGCAGAATGGATATCCATAATCAAAAGATAAAAGAGGACCCCTATCTCAATCCCTATATAAGAATCAACTCAAAATGGATCAAAGACCTAAATATAAAAGCCAGGACCATAAAACTATCTGAAGAAAATGCAGGGAAATACCTTCAAGATCTTGTGGTAGATGATGGTATTTCTTTTAGATCTTACACCCCAAGCATGAGCAATAAAAGAAAAAATAGATAAATGGAACCTCCTCAAAATTAAACATTTATGCACCTCAAAGGACTTTGTCAAAAGGGTAAAAAGGAAGCCAACTCAATGGGAGAAAATATTTGGAAATCACATATCTGATAAGGGTTTAATATCCATGATACATAAAGAAATACTACAAATCAACAATAAAAAGGCAAATGACCCAACTAGAAAATGGGCAAAAGACTTAAGACATTTGTCCAAAATGGTGAAAAATATGTAAAAAATTGTTCAACATCATTAGTGATTAGGGAAATGCTAATCAAAGCTACAATGATACATCATTTCATACCTGTTCAAACAACCACTATTAAAAAAGACAAAAAATTACCAACGTTGGAGAGGATGTGGAGAGACAGAAACACTTAATTCATTTTTGGTGGAATGCAGAATGGTACAGTCATTGCGGAGGACTGTTTGGCAGATTCTAAAGAAGTTGAATACAGATTTGCTAGGCAACTCGGCAATACAACTACTAGGTATATACCCAGAAGAACTGAGAGCAGTGACACAAACAAACATCTGTACACTGAAGTTCAAAGCAGTGTTATTCACAATTGTCAAAGGACCCAGTTGTCCATCACCTAATGAATGGATAAACTGTGGTGTATACACAAAATCGGATATTATGCTGCCATAAGAAATGGAAGTCATGAAGAATATGACAACATGGATGAACCTGGATGACATTAGGTTGAATGAAAAAAGCCAGACACAAAAGGACAAAAAGTGTATGACTACACTGTTATGAAATAAATACACTGTGTAAACACATGGAGTTAATAATTAGAATATAGGTCCCCAGAAAATACAATGAGTTAAGAGAATGGAAAGCTAAGGGTTAATCTGTGCAGAATTGGTGAAAATGTTTGTTAATCTTTGAAAATGAATAGAAAAGGTGAAAACACAACATAGTGTTTATAACTAGCAATGCTTTTATATGGGTACGACAGTGGTTCAAAGGAAAAGTCTAAGGTCATGTATATTACTAGAAAGAAGGCTAAAAAATATAACATGGGCTTGTACAGTAGAATAAAATATCATGTGAAATATGAATATGGGTAATATCACATATATGACTGTTTTTCTTCGAAACTTAACAAATTATGTTAATCTTACAAGATACTAATATCAGGCAAAAACAAAACAAAACAAAAAGCACATGCTAAATGAAAGAAACCAGACACAAAGTACTATATATTATATGATTCCATTTATATAAAATGTAAATATAAATCAATTTAAAAAGATGGAATTAGGTTAATGGTTAAGTAGGACTGGGGAGGAATAGAGGGATTGAGTGGTAACTGCTAAGGGGTGTGGAGTTTTTCATTTTGGAGTAATGAAATTGTTCCAAAGTTTTTTATGGTGATGAATGCAAAACACTGTGACTATACTAAAAGCTACTGATTATATTCTTTGGATAGACTGTATTGCACACTTTGGATAGACTGCATGATATGTGAATACATCTCAATAAAACTGATTAAAAAAAAGACAGACCCAAACAAATTCTTGTACACCAAGTTTACTGCACCTTATTCACAATAGCCAGAAAGTGGAAACAACTATGTGTCCATGGCACCCACCTACCATGTGGGAGGTCTCAGGTATAGTTCCCGATGCCTCCCAGAGAAGAGGAGTAAGACAACAAGCTGGCATGATGGACTGGCACAGTGAGCTGATGCAACAAGATGACCCAACAACGAGTCACAAAGAGGAAACACAATGAGAGACACAACAAAGCAGGCAGCAGGAGTGGAGGTGGTTCAAGCGATTGAGTGCCTCTCTCCCACATGGGAGGTCTCGGGTTCAGTTCCCGGTGCCTCCTAAAGAGAAGATGAACAGACACAGAGAACCCACAATGAATGGACATAAACAGCACAAACAACAAGATGGGGGGGGGGGATAAATCTAATTAATAAATAAAATGTGACACATACACACATACAATGGAATATTCAACTGTAAAAAGGAATGAAGTTCTAATACCTGCTATGACATAGACAAACCTTGAAAGCAATAAGCTAAGTGAAATAAGCCAGACCCAAAAGAAAAAATACTGTATAACTCTGCTTATATGAAATATATAGAAAAGGCAAATTCAGAGACAATAAATAGATTATAGGTTACTGGGGCCAATGGAGGAATGGGAACTTATTATTATTAATGGGCACAAAGTTTCTCTTTAGGATGATGAAAAACTTTTGGTAGTAGATGGTGATAATGACTGCACTAAAGTTGTGAATGTATTTAATGCCACTAAATTGTACCCTCAAAATACTTAAAATGGCAAATTTTATATCATATATATTACATTTTGTATATTATATATATTAAGTATATGTACACATGACAATTTAAAAAAAGCTGAGCACTTGTGAAAGTCACAGACTGAGAACTTTATATAGCAATAACCATCCCACACATCTCATCACGGTATCAATAGTTTCCTATATAATGAAAAATAACAAGGTGAGACAGATGACAAGAACGTCAAGACTCAGATCCTATTTAAGATGTCTCTTGGAAACCTAAAGACAACAGGGGTGACAGAAACAAAGATGACAGTGGAAATGTTAGCCTCTAACACAGCCACAGAAACAGTAAATACAGCCTATTTGGACAGATAAATATGAAACCTCATACCAAAGGTCGATTTACCTCAGTTCCTTTTACCCAATTCATCACAACTGGCTTTCAAAAAGAAATTAAAGGCATGCAAAAAAGCAAAAAAACATAGTCTGAAAAGGCTGGGCAAGCCTCAGAATCAGATTCAGATTAGGCAAGAGATTTTGTAAATTTCAAACCAGGAATTTAAAATAACCAAGATTAATACACTAAGGCCTTGTGGTAGGTTGATTTAGGAACCCCAGGAAAGAAAAACACAAATTCTTTATCTTAATCTCATTCCTCAATGTGTGAATCCTTTTTAAGTAAGACCTTTTAAAGATATTTTTAGTTAAAATGTGGCTACATGATTCAGAATGGGTCTTAATCCTACTACTGGAGGCCTTCTAATAGAGAAAGCCACAAGGAGGAGCCAAAGGCTGGAAGTCAACGGAAGCTGGAAGAGAAGGGAGAGGATATGACTATGTGACAGAAAAGCAAAGAAACACAAGGATAGCCAGCCAATCAGAATGCTACTCACCCTGGCAGGAAGCAAGACTTCTGGTCTCTAAACCATGAGTCAAAAAATTCCCATTGTTTAAGCTGAACCATTGTGTGGTATTGGTCATAGCAGCCAGGAAACTAAGACAGAGCTCTAATGAAAAAAGATATACAACATGCAAGAACAAACGGGTAACACAAGCAGAGACGGAAATTCTAAGCATTAAAAGGAGATGCTAGAAATCAAAAACACTAACAGAATTTACAATGAATTCTTTTAATGGGCTCATCAGTAGACTGGACAAGGGCAAGGAAACAATCAGACAGCTTGAAGATACATTAATAGAAACTTGCAAAACTGTAATGCAAATAGAAAAAGGAAAGAAAAATATGGGGCAGAACATCCAAGAACTGTTGGGACAATTATAAAAGGTTTAATAGCATGTAAAGGGAATACCAGAAGGAAAAGAATGAGAGAGAAAAAAAGGAATATTTGAAATAACAATGTCTAGGAATTTTCCAGGTTTTCAGGATAGATACCAAACCACAGATTCAGAAAGTTCAGAGAACACCAAGCAGATTAAATACTAAGAAATCTATACCTAGGTATATTCAAACAGAAAAAAATCAAAACAGAGAAAAACGTGAAAGAAGCCGGGGGGGTGGGGGGGAATAAACTTTTCCTATGATAAGAATCACATCAGACTTCTCTTTAGAAACCATGCAAGTAAGAAAAGAGTTGAATGAAATATTTAAAACGTTGAAAGGAAAAAAAAACACTGACCCAGAATTCTATATCCAGCAAAAATCTTTGAAAGTGAAGAAATAAAATTTGTGTTCTCATACAAACAAAAACTGAAATTTATTGCCAGTAGACTTGGCTATCCAAAAATGTTAAAAGAAGTTCTTCAGACAGAAATAAAACTATATAGGTCAGAGAGTTTGATCTACATGAAGAAAGAAGAAATAAATGAAGATAAAATAATATCTTTTGTTTTTCGTATTCTTAACTGATCTAACAGATAACAGTTTGCTTAAAATAATAACAGCACCAATATAATGTATGATTATAGCTTATGGAAAAGCAAATGAATGATGGCAACATTTTAAGGGATGGAAGAGAGGAACTGGGAATACCCTGGTAACCACACTACCTGTAAATAGTATATTTATTTTTTGAAAGTAGATTTAGTTGTAAATGTATAATGCAAACTCTAGTATAACCACTAAAAGATTTTTAAAAAGTATAATTGATATGCTAAGAGAGAAAACGGAATCATGTAAAACCAAGAAGGCAAAAACAAAAACAGAAACAAATAACAAGGGCAACAAATAGAAAACAGTTACATATATGTAGTTATAGATAGATATTAATCTAATTTTATCAATACTCACTTTAAATATGAACGGTCAGAAAAAGATAAAAAAACAAAACCCAAATATATTTTATCTACAAGAAACTCACTTTAAATATGAAACACAGATTAAAAATAAAGGAATCTACTGCTAAGGGTTAATAAAGGCGGTGTATAATGGGAGCATATGGGATTTTTCCTTTTAGAGTAACGAAAATATTCTGAAATGGACTGAGCTGATGAAAGCACATCTCAGTGATGAAACTGAGAGCCACTGAGGGTACATTTTGGAGGGACTGTATAAAGCAGGGGACCATATAATACAGTGAACCCCATGATGAATGATGGACTGTGGTAAACAGTACAAATATGAGAACATTCTCTCATGAATCATAACAAATACACAATATTAAAACACGTTGTTAATAAAAGGATAGTTTGTAAGAACAATACACCAAGTATAAGCTATGGACTATAGATAGCAGTAATATTATGATGCCATTCTTTCATCAATTGTAACAAACATTCCACAACAATATAAGTTGGTGGTAGTGGTGGGGCAATGTATAGGACTCCTGTCTGGTAAGCATGATTGTTTTGTACACTGACAACTTCTCAAATAAAAAACATTTAAAAAACTGACTATTGATTTTAGATCTTCTTTTCTAATATATGCATTCAATGCTATAAATTTCCCCATTAGCACTGCTTTTGGTGCATACCAAAAATTTTGATAGGTTATGTTTCCATTTTCATTCATTTAAAAATATTTGTAAATTTTTTTAATCTCTTCTTAACCCAGAAGTTATTTAGAACTGTGTTATTTAGCCTCCACATATTTTGGTATTTTTTTAGTCATCTTTCTGTTACTGATTTCTAGTTTAATTCCATTGTGGTCTGAGAGCACATGTATAATTTCCATTCTTTTAAACTTGTCAAGGTATGTTTATGACCCAGGATGTGGTCTCTCTTCATAAATGTTCCACCTGAGCTTGAGAAGAATGTGTATTCTGCAGTCAGATGAAGTGTTCCGTAAACGTCAATTAGATCTAGCTGACAGATGGCACTGTTGAACTCAACTGTATTGTTAGCAATTTTCTGCAGGGTGGATCTGTCAATTGCTCATATATGAGTGGTTAAGTCTCCAACTGTAAGACTGGATTTGTTTATTTCTCTTTGCAGTTCTTTGAGTGTTTAATGAGAATTTGTCTATTTCTCTTTGAGTTCTATGTTAAGAACCAAATTGATTTACCTAAATCAAAACCCTTTTTCCATCCCCAAACTTACTATCTAAACTTTTACTTTTTGAACTCAGGAAAATGAATAGATTTTGATCATGAGGAATACTTGCATCAAATACAAGCGTTCAGAGAAAAACAAGAAATGTAAATATAAATTTAAAAGTATGTTAATGTGCAGTGTATGTGAATACACACACAGTAAGGTCTAGCCTGTAAGTCAAAAGTTATTGTTCAGTGTCCATCAATTTTTAAGTGTGTAAATTCTGCCTACAGGTTTTGTATATAATCTGACTTTTAAAACACAGATCTTATCATATGCAAATCCTTATCCCACCCCCTTATAAATCCTTCAAAACCCACTGTTCTTAGGCTCAAGCCAAACTCCTGAACACTTGAACATAACCTGAAAAAGCCTGCAGGACACAGCCCCCTAAATACTTTTCCAGCCTCTTGTTCTAATATTTTCCCCCAAAACTACTCCAAAGTCCTTTGATTTCTTCAACCTTACCAAGCTCCTTCTTTGGGGATCTTTAAATATACTACTGTCTCCAGTGAAACAAACCATATCTGAATAACTCCATTTATCACTCTATATAAACCAGGAGAACAGTCCCTTTGACTCATTCTCTATTAAACTATATACCTTGTGTAAAAAACAACACTCAATAAATATTTGTTCAATATCACATTCATAATCAGCAAAGCATAATAAAGATACTTCATGGATGACTTGCCTATAGAAAGTCTAGTGTCATGGCCAAAAAAGAAATACCAGAGACCATAGTAAAGCATTATTAACTAACTAGTAGTAGCAAAAATAAAGACCGTTTGGTACTTTCACAGGCAAAAATAAAATAAATTGAAATATTAATATGATCACCTGTAAATATGCATATTTCTAAGCAAGAATGAAGAACAATTAAAATTTGTCACTCACAAGTTTTTCTTTTTCTAGTTTTTGCAGTAAACTCTCCATGTTACTTCCAATTCTTGTCTTTTCTACAACTTCATAAAGACTGCAATATACTCCATTCTTCGAAACTGATATAAGAAAAAATATATAGTAATTATTCAATTAAGACTGCTTCTTACATATTTTAGTAAAATTAAATTACTTTACCTTCATTTGGACCTAAGTATGTTTCCTTATAAAACAGTGCTGGAGGGATTTTCTGTTTCAGATGATCAATACTCATCACTGTTTCAACATCTAACTTCTCAGGACTGAAAAAAAAAAATTGAAAATGCATGTTTGCCTTGCCTGTATTTTAATTCTAAAAATGTTATCACACACATAGAGCAGACAGCAAGCAAGCAGCAAGGGGGGCGGGATAAATAAAATAAATCTTAAAAAAAAAAATGTTATCACGCACACACAAACACACACACACACAAAAGCATACTTGATGGAAAACAGAAGAGTATATTTATTAACATTCTACCTTATTCTAAAAAGGATTTGATATAGAAAGTCCAGATAGATAGAAAGACAGACCGATAGCTAGAGCCTGGCAATGTAAACAACCTTCCATCTTTAAGCCAGAAACTATTCCAAATGCCAGTTTCACTAAATGCAAAAGTTAAAAAGTTGTCATTTTATTAAAGGCAATTCAAGTCTGAACAGTTAAAATAATCTTCCAACATTTATAAAGGCCCATGTTTATGTGGTGATAGCAGATAATTTTAAACCCTTCTATTCCAACTTACGTTGCACAGAATAGAAACAGGCTGTATGTTCAGGCTTAACTTACTACATCAAAGCTCATTCCAACTAAGAACTTGTAACTATTAAGTCTCCTAATTCAAATTGCTAAATGGAAAAAAAAAAATCTATATAATTAGGATAAAACAGAAGAATTTAAATCACTAAAAAATTAGTATACTATAAATGTGTACGACTATTAAATGAAGACAGAGAAACAGAGGCTCTTCTTGCCAATCAAGTTTCTAAAATTACCAAATCAACTTTTTCTACAACAATCCAACATTTATATTTATGTTACAGACTAAAATAAAATTTAAACACACAAAAAAGAAAAGAAATAAGAAAAAAGCTAAAAACTCATACAATTAACAACCACAAACTGCTATTTTCTTATAATAGAACATACTTACAGCTTGATAGGCAAAAAAGCACGAGTGGCTGATCTCAGGGAAATGTAAGACAAGAGCTTTCCTTTATTTAAAAGCTGTCCTTTCCACAAGGTATAGTTAAATTTATCTAAACAAAAAGAATAATTACCCAATTCAGTAACACGACAGCCAACAGAGATAAATACAAGTTTATAAGAAATAAAGGAAAAAACAAAACCTAAAAACAAGGTGAAAGAGAAAAAAGAAAACGTTTCTATTTACAGAAGAAGCATTTCAGATATTAAGACTTTTGTTATAGGTATTTATTCCCCTACAAAATTATTCATTCCAGCTTCAAAGAACAACAAATTTAAATGGCCTCATATCAGATAATATAATTACTGCCTTCTTATTTCCCTCAACAGAGTCAATATTAAATCTGGTTAACCTGAATCTGGTTAAATCTTAATACCTATCAAGTCTCATATCGTCTAACAGCTCTCTTTTTATTGCGGAGAAACTTGAAGACACTAAATGTCCATTTTGCTTTTAGAGAAGTGGATGTGGCTCAAGTATTTGAACACCTGGTTCCCACATGGGAGGTCCCAGGTTCTGTTCCCAGTGCCTCCTAAAAACACAAAAACAAACAACAAGCAAACAAATGGAAAAGCCAACTCAGAGGATCCAATGCGGCTCAGTAGTTGAACACCAGCTTCCCACACATGAGGTCCCAGGTTCAATCCCCAGCCTTAGACCTCAAAAAAAATAATCTGCTTTTACTCTTCTCTATCTCTTCTAATTCCTAAACTCCTGATAAATTTAATTCTTTTAAAAGCCAAATTATGAAATCTATTTTATTTTTTGCCCATTTCAATGTAAGTGCTAAAACTCTGTGGTCTCTTCAAAGTAGTAACAGCCTCAAAAAGTAAACTTTACACTTGGACAACCAAATGTTGATGCTACGTCATAAACATGGCCTCATCATCTTTTTTGCAGAATGTCATTCATTATAAAAATAAAACAAAGCACTTAACTTATTGATCTTTTACTATATTTATTCATCCAATTCACAAAACTAAAGGAAAGAAATACAATAAGAAACTTACCTGTGTTTCTGTCTGCATTAAAGCTGTTAGATCTAAAAATAAATTTTTAAAAAATAAAAGGAAAGCATTACTAATTGGTTAAAAACTTGAATGTTCACATTCAGGACCTTGATATGTGTTAATTTTTAACAAAGTAGGAAAGGGTAATAAACAATTAAATCTTTCCTTCACATAGAAAGAATGAATTTTTAAAAACAACATTTAATAAATCCGAGTCTACTTAGAGAAAACAAATTACCTACTTTGCTCAAATTACCAAATTAGCCCAAATTTAAGGGACCTGTTTTTTCCCTAAAAATAGCCATCAGAAAGAAAGAGTAGAGCCATTAAAGTCTGTCAATTACTTTATTTTGGTGATAAAAGTCAAAGAAATAGCGTCAATATAAATTTGAATGTATTCATTCATTCATTCAGTAAATATTTACTAATTTCCTATTTTTTACCGACACAATTCTAAGTAATGGAATTACATGGACAAACAGAGCGGAGGTTCCTGACTTCATAGAGCTCACAATCTAACAAGAAAGACAGTAATCAAAAAGTAAATATATAGGGAAGCAGCTGTATTTCCAGCAATTGCACTCCCATTTACTATATGGAGGACCCAGGTTCGATCCCCAGGACCTCCTGGTTAAAAAAAAAAGAAAAAGAAAAAGAAAAAAGGCGTCCCAGACCTGCAGGCCCCCACTAAGCAAAGCGATGAACTAAAAAGACAATGACACAACCAGATAGGAAAAAAAAAGTAATATACAGCTTATCAGGGATTGGGGATTAAATCATGTTCCCCACAAACTTTGGTCCTGTGAATGTGAGCCCATTTTGTAAATAGGGTCTTTGAAGGTGTTATTAATTAAGGTGTGTTCAAACTAAATGAGGGCGGGCCTTAATCCAATAAAGATGAAGTCCTTATAAGCAAAGGAAAATGGACACAGAGAAGCAGCCATGGGAAGTAGCCAGAAGCTGTAAGGCAACAGAACCCAGAAGAAAAAGGAGATGCTGCAAGGTGCATTGCCATGTTGACAGAAAAGCCAAAGAAATGCCAAAGATAGCTAGCCAGTCAGAAGATAACAACCTGAGGAGGAAGCAAACCTAGCCTCTCAAATAGTGAGTCTATAAATGCCTACTGTTAAACCAATCCATTGTACATTATTTGTTTTAGCAGCCATGAAACTAAAACACCAGGTGATGATAGTTTAAATGGAGAAAAATAGAGAAAGAGACCTAAGGAGACAGAGGTTTCAAAAAAAAATCAGGGAATACTTCATTGATAAGGTGACCTTTACAGACAGATCTGAAGGTGGTATAGAAGTGAACTGTGGTCTTCCCATGGCCCACTGGATGGAACTTGGGAGAGTGTGGGCTCTGATGTGGACCACTGACCATGAGGTGCAGCAGTGCTCAAAGATATATTCACCAAATGCAATGAATGTCTCATGATGATGGAGGAGATTGTTGCAATGGGGGGAGGAGTGGGATGAGGGGATGGGGGTTATATGGGGACCTCATATTTTCTGAATGTAATAAAATAATAAATAAAATAAAAATAAAAAAAAAGAAGTGAACTGTGCAGAAATTGGGGAAAGAAAGGGAACAACAAATGAAGAGATCCTGATACAAGAGTATTCTTGGTGTATTCAAGGAAAATCAAGGCTGCTCAATCAAAGCTTGTTTTAAAGTATATGGAGGTCAACAGGTGGAATCAGAAAGGAGATAGAGAAAATCAAAAGATAGGTATTATTCCTGGGGGTATGGCTTTATAATTTTAAGTGCTTGATATACTTTAAAGATTACTTTTGAAAGGCACTATAGTAAATGTGCATATCACAGAGATCATAAATACAGAGTCAGGAAAAAAAGAAAATTACAACCATCTTGATATTATGTTAAACAGTACTTAAGGCTATGGATGATCTCCTACGCTATTCACTGATATTAAAAAAAAAGCTTTATCTCAAACTTAAACAGAAGACAAATGATGTGATCTGAAAAGCTGATAAAGATCATTTCAAAAATGTATATAAACAAACATTATGAAATGTAGCTTTTTAAAAACAGCAATATTTATAAATAGATATCATGTGACTTTATGTATTGGCAATCAAATAAAAAAATAAGTAGACAATTGTCCATTTCACCTACATCCCTAAAAACTTACATATTCAATTTGGTCAAAACATTTTCTGGAATCAACATATAGGGGAGAAAGAGGAATTACTTTGTATTTCGTCACCTTATGAGAGTTTATAAGAAATCTTTCAGCTCTTTCCCTGCCACCGTGGAGGTGCCTTAACCCACCGCCATGGCCGAGGAAAGCATTGTTGCTGGAGGTGTAACGGACGTCAACACTGCATTACAAGGTGCCCTCATCCACACGGCCTAGTACGTGGAATCAGCGAAGCTGCCAAAGCTTTAGACAAGCGCCAAGCCCATCTTTGTGTGCTTGCCTCCAACTATGATGAACCCATGTATGTCAAGCTGGTATAGGCCCTTTGTGCTGAGCACCAAATCAACCTAATTAAGGTTGACTACAAGAAACTAGGTTAATGAGCAGGCCTCTGTAAAATCGACAGAGAGGGAAAACCTCGAAAAGTAGTTGGCTGCAGTTGTGAGGTTGTTAAGGACAATAACAAAGAATCTCAGGCCAAGGATGTCATTGAGGAATATTTCAAATTCAAGAAATGAACAAACAAAAGAACTTTACTCTCAAAAAAAAAAAAAAAAAAAAGAAATCAACTGATTGTATTCAATACTAGATGAAAATGAGAATCAACTGGAAGCTTTCAAAAACTGCCAACACCTAGGTTCCCCACTAAATATTTGATTTAATTGATCTGAAGTAGGACCTGGGAATCTTTCATAAAAGTGCCCCATTTCTGGTAGAGACAATACACAAAATTTCATTTCTAAAAATGCCATTTGCTAAACTGTATGAACCTTGAATTCCAGAAAAAAGAAGTTAAAAGATGAGATTTAAGTAAATTTCAGTTTGTATTTCCATACAGTCAAGGTGTCTGTCCTCCATGGTGAGCTTTTAAAAGTCACCACGAACACTCAAGAACCTAATTAATTTTAAGGCAAGTAAAAAAAAATGAGAAGGAAAAAAGTGTTCCTCTTAACTCAGCAGCATAGGATATATAATCATTTTGGACAATGTCAACAACTCATATTAGTATTACCTTGATGAAAGAATAAACTTCGGAGTTTGCATATCATCTTTGTAAGTAAAAGACACAACAGCATATGGACATACATGTCTTGGTCTTCGCCTTAGCTCATCAAAGCCATACTCATAAAAATAATACTAAAAGTAAGAAAATAAAGTATTAACTTCTTTAAGAAGGCAAAAAGCAGAGTGCAACCTTAAATTTATCTGCGTAATTTTTGAGAAATAGAACACCATTTAACTACCTCTGACAAAAACGTCTTTAAGTAAACTTGCCAATTAACCTAAAATAATTTGCTTATTTTATTCATTTTGTGATAGAAAATATTCTTCTACCATGTATACATCAGATCTTAGGGAACTGACAGGTATTTCCAAGGTTTACTTTGGATTAACCACTGAGAATGCTTAATCAATTTCCATAAAGTGTTAAAAACAGAGCCTACGTTCCCAGATGTCAGGTCAAAAAAAGTCAACTCAATACAAAAAGGATCTCAAATCTCAACCAAACCTAAATACTAAGCTCATTATTTCAAAGAAAAACATCCTGGGTTCCATATGCAGACAAAGCAGTAAAGAAGGAGACAGAAGGAATAGGAGAAACAGGTGAAAGAGGTAGTCAGCCCTTTTCCTACTACGCATCCACCTCTCCCTTTCACCCATTCACCACCTTCCTTAGGGTAGGATTTTGTGACTTGCATACTATCTTTAAGCTTTAACCATAAAGGGACTAGCGATTTTCATTCAAAAGGCCTCAGTTTATAAACAAAATAGCATGGTCCTTCAAAGTCCATTCTGTTGGGAAACTATTCATTTCAATAATGTTGCTCTTGCTCTTAAAATGCCTGGAACTTTTTCTGGAAAAAAAATCAAGTCAATTTACAAGTCCTGCTAGAAAAAAACAGTAACTTTCTCATATCTCCCAAAACTACTACTGTCCAGAAGATAATCAAATAAGTAAACTCCAGATAACTTTGGTGAATATAGTTTATGTAAATAAAATTAAAAAATTTTTTAAAAAGATGAACATTTCCTGGGATGTTAGCATCACTGAAGCAGACAGCCCCTACTTTTCACAAAACCATCCACTTAAATATACTACATACATATTTTTTATGCATTTGTTAAAAAGAACATTACTATTTAGTCAAACCTCACATAAACAGCAAAATTCAAAAAATTTTACATTTTAAAACATGTATAGTTTATAGTACATAATTACACATGACTAAACCTTAAAAAATTCTTTCTAAGGTAAGTCTGCATCTTAGGAAATTGTTAATAAAAACAGAAAATACCAAATCATAAAGTAAAAATTTTAAGAATTGAGATATTCCAAGGGAAAAAAATTAAAATTAAAATTTTTGAAATATATATAAAAAAAGGTAAAACAAAAAGATATTCCAATGGGCTTCAATTTACCTTGAAGAATGAATAGCATCGTATTAATGTAGGAGACCTTTCTAGGCCAGGAGAAGCCCACAATTCAAAATAAAATGAGGTGTGTTAAAGGGAGTAGTCATACAAAAACCAGGACAAAGAGAGCTACAGTCATGGAGAGCTAGACTAAGGTATCTGAATATCTACCCTGTAGGGCTGAGAAGTCACTGAATGTTTTTGAGCCATCTTAGAAACACTGAACAAACAGCAGTGAGAGACACTGAAGGAACCCGAGCAGTTATATGTGAAAACCAGAATCTAGACTAGTGTGGCAGCTAAGGGAACTGAAGAGGGGACGTTTTGAAGAATATGGTGACAAACAGATATGAGGTTATAATATTAAAAGAGATCTAGGCACGTACCTGAGTAAGCTCATAGGCTCTGTAAGCCAAAAGTGCTGTAACTCTATTGGCATTCTTTGACACATGACATTCATGTTTTGGTGTTGGGTCCAAAGCGCTTTTATTTAACATAGATTCCAAACTTTTTACACCCATGGGGTCATATATACTCTTTATTTTACCCTAAAATAGAAAAAAAAACCAAAAAACACTTTTAAATATCCACCTAAACCTAACCATTGACGACATAATGTTAATATTATAGAATACTTGTTTGAATATACAGATCACCTAACACCAGTAATTTCTTTCCTTTAATAGTTTGTAATAAAGTAACACCTAATACTGTTTACCAATATTGAAGCAGTAAAATTTAATCATGAAAAATATGTTGTTTGAATAACAAGAAAATAAAAAATTCTATTTACAACATTTTTCATGAAAATAAATTTCATAACCAACAAATTACTTTTTTCATTTTTTTTGTCTTTAGAAACAACAGCAAACTCAAGATCTTTAAGTACAGTTATCTTAGATCAAAGCTGACAAATAAACCACTCTCAAAAATATCTTTATACTTGTTGAAGGCATGGGACTATATAACACAGGGAACCCTGTGGTAGATGATGGACTGTACGAATACGAGAATGTACTCTCATGAACTCTAACCAACGTACAATACTAATTCATGGTGTTAATAACAGGGTTGGTTTATGGGAAAAATATAACAAATGTTAAGTTATGGACTATGGAAATAAACTTTCGACGATGTTCTTTTATCATTTGTAACAAATGTTCCACAACAATGCAAGGTGTTGGTGGTAGGGCAATGGATGGGAATCTTTTATGTTATGTATGACTGATTTGTAAACTCACAACTGCTCTAATTTAAAAAAAAAAAAGAGGAATAAAAAATGTATCATAATGTACTAAATACCAGGAAGCACAGATTTTTACCTTAAACTCCTAACAATTTAGGATTAAAATCCAAATCAAATGTTGTCTTTGATACACGAAATATAACAGTTGAAGTTACCTTCATTATTTTAAAAATAACAACATCACCCGTTGCCCCAGCTTCCAAAGGATTAGCTTGTAGTAAATCAGCATACCTAGAAAGATAGATACCTAGTAAAGAGGGAAAAAAAATTCAAGAACTTAAATTTGAATAAGTAGCACATGAATACAAAAAAATTCAAATATTTAACCTAATAAAAGAGTAAAAGGTATGACACCTTTCTCAGGAAATTTAAGGACAGTAAAAATGACTGAGATATAACCAAGAAAAATAAAACCAGAAAAAATATGAAACTAATGCTTCAAAGGCAGTAGGACTAGACTAAATATTTTTTAAAAAGTAATCTTTGATCAATACAAAGTAAGCAAAATCAGAAGTAAAAAATAAAAGTGACTTTATATTTTAGAACCTGCAACTAGTTTCCTAACCTGGGACATGACAAAAGACGCCTGAATTTAATTCTAAAGACCTCAGAAAAATTTACAACAGATAATATATTTTTAAATGGCAACTTAATAGTAGGCAAATATATTTAAGAAAAAAAAAAATTACCCATAGAAGGACTGCCAAGAATTGTTATTTTGGATTGGCCCACCTGTAATCCTCTTTCACATATGCTTTGAACCTAAAATAAACAAAACACTTCATTTTACAATCACAGTAACATTAAAAATGTGAAAAGATAATTTGAAAACTTGTTTTAAATAGAAACTAAGCTTCTAAACAAAATTTTATACATACGCCAGTTAATGCTGAATATCAATGTGCAACTGACTTTTGCTCCCCAATATAATCATAGTTGGAATTTATTTTTTGTTCATGCCAGGCCATGACATAGTCTGAATACCTGCCTACCGCATAATTAAACACCCCTTTTAGAGAATTAGAACCAGTAAAATATTTAAAGGGGAATAATTCTACCTAAACATCCTTAATTAAAGGGGGAAAAAAAAGATTCCAAGCACATATAATCAGCAATATAAAAGATAATCTCTTTTTAAATAAAAGGAAAAATTGCTAATTATCAAGCACATTTTAGAGAAAATAGGTTTGGCCAGAGAAAAAATAAGCACATTTGAAAAACAAATTACAAAACAATGAAACAGCTTACCCCACTAAATTATTTCCCCATGTATACATCAAGAAAATGTTAGTTTATGATTATCAAGGGTTTTATTGAATAATTTCAAAATTAATAATGTAAAATGGAAATACCCTCGAATTCTTTTAATAAAAAGGGTTTACTAACCTGATGTCGATCAACCATCAGAAATGCATAGGATTCTGAAAGTTCCTTATCTAAACGACCATCAAATTTCAGTTCTCTTCGTTTTTCTGTAAACTAAACAAAATTAAATCTGTAACAATTTCTTAGTGTGTGATTACATTTTCAAGCTAAGAATTTCTGCAATCTTATCTCCAAGAACTTTCAAACTGACCAAAGTATCAAAGAACTATATTTTCAGGCAAAAATACAACTAAAGCAAACTATGGACAGTAGTATATAGTAATATATTAATAACTTTCCATTAAGGGTCAAAAGGAAATGTACCAAGGGAAACAAGACATAAGGTACAACATATTGCTTGACACCAACTATACAAATTATAAATACAAATAAACTAGAGGCAGAAACAGAACAGCAGCTATTTATGTCAGGGAAAGCAAAGCGAGACTAAGAGGTGATGAGGTTGTTTTGTTTGTCTGTTTTTTGTTATTATTATTGGAATAATGAAAATGTTCTAATAATGATTCAAGTGATGAATGCACAACTATGAGGCTATACTAAATACCACTAATTGTACACGTTGGATGGACTATCTGCTTTATTAATATATCTATCAATAAAACTGATTTGTTTAAAAAAAAAACATATGACTGTACAACACAAAAATGTAAACCATAGACAGTAGTTAATAGTATAATTATAAAATTGTTCTTAAAAAAATAAAGCCAGTGGAATGGGACAGTTCAGTGGTTGAGCACATGCTTCACACATATGAGGTCCCAGGTTCAATACCCAGTACTGCCTAAAAATAAGTAAATAAATAAAGCCAGTACCATAAATAAATTTTTAAAAATTTTAAAAAAGGAGAGGTGATTTCAGCAGTCAGAAGAGAAAGGGAATTTTCACTTCTATTTCAGACAGTTCAGCTTCTCCTGGGAAACAGACCTTTATTTGAGTTCCTGGATTGCAACCTGCCCTACAGAATTTGGACCAAGGTATCCTCACATATGCGTGAGACAATTTTATAAAATATCCTAATATATATATATTTTTTAATCTAAAGATCTCCTTTCCATGACAGGATGTTTCAATCTACTCACTGCTTGTTTGTTTAGTTTTTTTCTTTTTCTTTTTTGTTCCTAATTTTATTAAACTTTTTTTATTAAGAGAAATTGTAGGTTTATAGAAAAATCATGCAAAAAATACAGTTCTCATATACCCCTCCTCCATTAACACCTTTAGTGTAGTACATTTGTACAAATGATGAAAGAATATTATAATTGTGCTATTAACTATTGTTAACAGCTGCTCAGTGTAATACAGATGATTTATAATTCATTTCACCACCCCTGTGGAATAGTTTAAGTTTTTCTACTTGTTCACTATTTCAGCACTGCAGTGATTATTTTTGTATTTTTTTAACGTATATATATATATTTGAATAATTCTGTGTAAACTATATATATTTTGAAGTCAGGGTAAAAACAGATATATCTTATTGTGAGTCAAAGTTACTTTATTATTTCAAAAGTTGGTATGCAGAATCTGAAATATAGCAAAATATTAATATCTGTTAAATCTGGATGGTAGCCAATGCATGAGTTTCTACATATACTTTTCTGTAGCTTTCTGTATATATTTTTTTAAATTTTATAAACTTTTAATAGTTCAAGATTAAAAATTTGAAAACAATTTTAAAAGAACAGGTGGAAAACAGTAATGCACTCACTTTGGAAACAGCAAAGTCTAAATAAACAGAAACTAACCCTGGAAAAAAAAAAACAAAAAAACAAAAAAACCTGTCTTTTTCCTCTCTGTAATTTCTCCCTTCAATTTTTTCCCATTGTAACCAGTTCTTTACCCATCTAATCTAGCCAAACAAGTATCTACTGATTATCAATTTAATTAAATTTCGATTAAAAGTTTGCCACACTCCAATTCTCCCATAGTTTACAAATTCATGCTTTAGTTATCATTTTATGTCCCACTTTACTTAGCATGGTACACTGCAGAAAGTAGGTAGTTTTAACAAACCTCTGTCGTAAGACCAACCTTTAAACTATAAACTTAATACAGAGAAAAGGAAAAATGTTCCTTCTCTTTATTTTCAATGCCAATACATAAGTATCTCCAAAAAGAGTAACTTGGTCTAAGTGCTTCTGAACTGTAAGTCACCCTGAACTGCCAGCTTTTACTTTAAGATGGAACCCATAGCTAAAAGCTTTATATGCAGTAGTCAGCCATTAACTGATCTTCAATAATTAATGAATTTTTAGACTAAATTTTCATTAAAAAAAAAAATCAACCACCAATCTCTATCATACCATGAAACCACATCAAACTTTCAAGGTTTTAATTTTCTCTGGGAGTCAGTAACATTCTTTCCCTTTAGGGATCCTTTCAGAGTTAAATTCTGGTAGCACTGGGTCAATTAACTTGTAAAAGCACAACATTAATAATATTTCATGTTATCACAGATCAATTTAACACAATAAATATTCCTAAACATCATATTTGTATTACTTCAAAATTACTCGAGTTGGCTTTTCCTAAATCAAAATTGAAAGAATTTGTAATTTTATGTGAAACACGGATTCACTGTCTAACATTCTCAACTATTCCCTTTTGTTCTCACTTCACTAAATTTCTACTAATGATATTAAGGTAATTTAGCCAACAGGCAATCATTGGGGGGGAAATTTAAGCATATCCTAAAAAAAATACAGGTTTGATTTCATTAATTATTTTCCAATTTAGACATACTCTTAGAGATTCCATGCAATTAAATTAACATGACCTCAAAATAAATCAAAGGATAAAAAGCCTTCTTATGAATTGGGGAACAGATGTAGGTTAGTGATTGAGCCCCTGCTTTCCATCTAAGAGGGCCTAGGTTCAATCCCCAGTACCTCCTTAAAAAAAGTCTTGCTATGAGTACACAATTAAACTATTATACAGTAAGCTATCCCTATGCTTAAGATGCATTTTTAGGAAAAGAAACTCTTACACATTTGCACATTAATAAGAGTTTTACATAACAGATAACTAAGATGCTATAACAATATTTAGTGAAAAAGATGCCATTTAAAACTTGTTTTCCCTTCCATAATTTGGCTTTTCTAAACTTTAATATTTTTAGAAGCAAAATAAAGCAAATTCTGGGATGTTATTCAGCTCTGAAGAACCTTACAATAAACACAATTTAAAACATACCTCCTTTTCCAAAAGCTCATTATGTATCAAGCAAGCCCGTTTGTAATTAAAATTTGTTACTGAGGTTGGTTCAAGGTAAGATGAATGGAGAATGTTTAAAACGTCCTCAAATTCTCGAGAGCCTGGAGTTAATGGCTGGAAAAGTGCTAAAATAAAAAAACATTATTAATTTGAAGAGTATTCTATCTTAAATGTAGCTTCTTATACTTTTAAATAAAGTGAAGAAGGCACCAAGGCTAGATTTTCAAGAATGATACTTAATAATTTATTGAAGAAAAATTAAAAACCAGCTGTCTACACTGGCCAGTTTCTTCAGCAATGAAGATCTACAGACAAGGACGCTGCAATACTACAAACCTAAGGGATGCTATATTAGGCAATCTAAATTGCTTAGAACCCTGCACATTTTCAACTTGTATCAATTCCTATTTTATGTTATATTGAAGAAGTACACCTGGGACTTTACATTTCAGCAAACTAAATGTTTACACCATAAATGAAAGAGCATTATAAACAGTCTATAAAATGATACTACTTGGTTTCTACAACTAATGAAGTAATAAAATGCATCATAATGGCTTCTTATATTATCAATATATAAAGTAGGAGGATATTTATTATGAACACTTAGTAAAGATGGAAAGATATTAATGGAACTTTGGATTCAAATTTCGATGCAAATACTTTATCTCGCATTTACTAGCTTTGCGGGAGATCCTGGGTAAATCACTTAACCAAACATTAGCTCAGTTCTCTCACCTGTACAATGAACTCCAGCTATCCTAATAACCACTATAAGCCACATTCCATAGATTAGATAATGCGAAAAGCTCCAAAAACAGTTAAGTTTCATTTCCCAACTCCCAACCATTCTAAATCCACTTAAATTTTAAGATACTTAAGTCAAATATTCAGTTTGTTCATTGGGATTACTAGTCTAATAACCTCAAATCCCTACTTTATATGTGCAATTTGTTTTACTAACAAATTGCAAAGTTCAAGTCAAAATATATAAATTTTCATTGCTTCTTGGCCTGCTGGTGAAGACCAAGTGTAAATATGTAAGTTCTCCCCAAACCAAAAAGGAACCACTTATTTCTCACTATAGTCAAAACTATTCACAGAATCTAGGTTATATCCTGTTACCTTAATTTCTTTCAAAACAGTACTTAATAAGGATCCAAAAAATGTCAAAAAAAACCCTTTCAGGTCATACTGCTAACATACAGTGTTCTACTTGTAAAAATCTTAAAAGTACTAGGAGTGCAGTTAACTGATAAGCTGTTTTTACTGTATTTTCTATATAAAGTTATTGACTCTATCATATATATAGTGGTCAAATGACATCCATTCATCCATTCATTCACCAAACAAAGCGTCTGGAAAATTTAGTGTTCAGTGACAAAATGTATCTAAAAGAAATGATTACCACAGCTTTGGGTTTCCACACTGAAAAAAAAAAAGGAATAAAGTCAACATAATTTTAACAATGCAGTAAAGACATTGATTGACTAAGAGTAAAAGCAGGAACAAAAATAAAGCACTCAAATAGAACCAAGACCATTAATCAGTGCGTATAATCAATTTTTTGGTTAGATGAATACACAATAATCTATTGATTATGAGCTCCATGAGAGCAGGAACTGTATGTGCTTGTTCATATCTTTACTACATTCCGGCTGCTAGAACTACCGAGTACTGGTCCCAAATAGACTGAAAGGCTGAATAAGTTGAGTGAAGAAAATGACTAAAAACTTTTGTCAAGAGATTTCTCTTAATACTGGATATCAAATATATACTATACCTATCAAAATGATTGTTAATTTCATATTTTAAGTTATGAAATTTTTTACAAATTAAATTCAGTAATATGTAAAACAAAAAAATCAGGATAAGAGGAACACTTAATTCAAGTATGTTTTAGATAATGTGGTAGGATAAAACATTTTATCTTTGCAGAACTGTCCCCAACACTAAATTGGGAAAAACTTGGCAAGCAAAATTTGAGGAAGTCTCAAAATTTTATAGACTTTCCCATCCCAAATGGACCAAACCTCACGTTAAGATTGGATTTTATGCATGACTGATTTTTATGTTTCTAAACTAATGTGACTTTTGATATCTTAAAAAGCAACAAAAAAAAGTATCACATGGCTTCAAATTTCCACAAAATTTTACAAGTCTGCATGAAAGAAATCACTTGGAAAAAACAGCCCCGGAATTATGTCTACTAACAATCTAATCATAAATGAAAAACTAGTCAAATCATATAAATTTGCATCAAAGTTTACACTGAAATTATTTTTTAAAAAATGTTTTATTCCAAAGTAATATCCTATAGTTATTTCAAATGTACTCAAGTAGACAGTCAATGGGAAAAAATTTCATGCAAATTAAAGTATTTTTAAAAGTGAGGATTTTAGTTCTACCAATAAAAAATATCTGCATCCTACGTATTTGATATTTCAGATGCCTCCCTTGGCTTCATAGTTAAGTGACAGTGATGATTTCTATATTTCTCCAATTGTATTTCTATACAATAAAGCTGTTAACTATTCCAAACCAATGTGCTAATAATGACAATTTAGAAATTTATCAAGTTTATGTTCAGAATGTATAATCCTTTAAGGTTCTACTTTACCTCCTTAGGAGGAGTTCTTTTAACACAGGGGATATACCCTTTTCAACATAGTTTCTTACTTCTTTTAAGAAAACACATATACATCATAATCTCAATTATGGGTCATTATTTGTGGCAGTAAGAACAACCATGTGGATGTTCAGAGTGGGAAAAGAACATTTTATATATTAATCATCCATTTCCCTTAGGGGAGTCACTGTCCAATCTCTGGATTCTGATTATATTTCTTTACAGACAGTCTAAGAGTCCTAAGTATCATTTAATCATGTATACCACACCCTATGAAGCTCAATATGTCCATTTTAATAAATGAAACTGAGACAGGTAACAGGTGACATGGCCTAATGCTACACAGTTAACCAATGCAATGGTCCAGCTGCAATTCAAGTTCAGGTTGTCTGGCTCCAAACCTTATATTCTGAACCACCAGTAAAAGAAATGTGTGTTATCAAAGTTCAAATTAGTGTAATCATTCCTAGGATTGGAAAAATAATTGTTTCCTCATTTTATAGAGCAGGAAACAAAAATGTAGAACACTTAGGCGATGAATATTAGCTTCTATCAAATTTCTAAAATATTTCTCTCATTTTAATTTTCCCGCAGTTAACAGGGACAAAAGTCCTAATTAGCACCCTTTTTTGATTTATAAAGGTAACAGCAGTAGCAAAAGCTTATATATAGCATTTCTATTAAATGCATGACAAAACTGATTCTAAATATATTTTATGGGATCAAAGAAACCAGATGTAGAAGGGCATATGGAGACTTATGATTTAGATGAGAAAACCATGACTACTGCCAAGTCAGAACTAGAATTCAGGTCTCCTAACTCCCAATCCATACTATCATTAAATATTTTTTATTACTGGTAGCATACAACATACTCAAGAATGTAAGGTTATAAAGCAGCTGATAGAGATTTAAATTTTAGGTCATCAAACAGTAGCTTTGTTCCTTAAAAGGAACATTTTCCCTCAGTCTTACCAATTTATTAGTATTAATGGATAACTTTGTGTTTTCATTAAAATTATGTAAATATTTATATGTAAAAATAGTATCACATAGACAGGATATAAACTAACTAAACTTTTAAAATGAAAGATGCACCGCTACTATCAAATCATACAAATGGATAATAAGAAATATAAATAATTGCCAAGAGTAAGCTGGGGATCACAAGTGGTCTGCAATTCTTCCCTCTGAATTCACAGGATGATGACTAGTGGTATCAATGATTATAATACAATGCTATCCATTATGTTCCTTCCAATAATTTACTTAAGATATTTCAAAAATCACTTTTCTTCAGTCTAAAAGAAACGTTTTACAGTGTTTTAGAAATGGATGTTTCATCTCTAAATCAACAAGGCCAAACAGTACAAAATTAGGAATGCTGGCAGAGATCAAGAGATACAAGTTCATATACAAAACTAACGTTTGACTGTTTCTGGACTGAGGATAGGTCAAAGAAAATTTTATCCCCATTACTTAGAATTTATATGAATCTAGCAAGTATTTTATATAGTTGACTGGATTCTACCTAGGTTTTCCTACATAGGTTTACTTCTACATGGGGAGATTTATGGTATGCAGATTCTACTCTTTATATAAACAACTTCTGAAACAGCACGAAAATGTCCTTAAAAATGAGTCTTTGCCCCAAAGGCTTCAAAGAGACAACTGCAAATTTTGTGGGAAAGGATTTGGGGCATGGGAAAATTAGCCACTTATTCTCCTACACAAGACCAGTATGGACCCAGGTGCATGAGAGCAATTAACTTGTAATTGTGAGAGACTCCCTTAAGATCTACAAAAATATAAACCAAACATTTTCCCGAGAATGAATCATCACTATTTCATTTCCCAAGAACTTTGGAGGGAAAAACTATATCAAATAAATTACCATTTTTAATTTACTTTTAATGGTTTATACTATTAGATTTAGAGTAAAAGAAGTCAATAGTGAAATATCTGACAAACTGCAACTCAATTTGGATAAATTTAACAGTGCTACTTCACATTACAGAAAATTGCCCAGCCAATAAAAACAACACACTTCAAAAAGAATAAAATTTTATACTCTTCTAGTCAATGAAGTTAGGTTGTTTAATCTATCAGTATTGATTAAATGTATTAATTTTATAGTGAACATATTTCTGAATCACAAAATTTCCCAGGGATGAAAACATATTAATAATTCTAAATTTAACATGGAAAACGAACTTTTTACAAACAGGTCAGACCAAAAACTATCTTAAATCTTTAAGAGTATAAAAAGCTTGCTAGAAACTGTATTATGCTAAGAGGTACTCTATACCCAGGCTCAAATTCCAACTCTTTTCATTTACTAGCTATGTATCCTACAGCAAGTTACTCAGTTTCCTTATCTGTAAAATGGGAATAGTACCTACCTCATAGAATCATTGTGAGATTTAGCAAAGTGCTTAGATCAGTGCCTACAACTTATTAAGCACTATGTGTTTGTCAATATTACTACTAATTAGAAAGTATTTTGGATCTCACGCTATTGTCAAAACCAAAGGAAAGTTCTTTCTGACTCAACAAGTTATACTCGAATAGTATTCACCTTTAAGGTACAATAAATATCCAAGTCCTAATCTTAAATTTCACTGAAAAATCACAGCCACGAGCAAAGATCTGCCATGTTTAAATATTAATGCAACCAAACCTTTGGTATTGAAAAGTTCAAGCAGAGAGAGCTATTGAAAATAATCTAATCTTCATTGGTAAAAGATTCTGATGAACACAACTAGCCAATCCCATACATTTAAATGACACCTCTTCAAGCATTCCAAGATGACTTTGGGATGAAGTGTGACACTAGCAGTTCATGTACTTTTTCGTGAACAAGCACTTTTTAAATAATGAAAAGTTCAATTTTTCTATTAAATTCTACCACCAAGCACTAATTTTTTTCTCAGCTTGGACAAAATGAAGTCCGTGGTGGTGAAACAGCTGCAAAAATTCTGTTTATATCATTATTACACTACTTGAGCAGGTGCTGCTCACTTGTTTAGATAAGTCAAAAATTAAGCATTTTCACTAAATATGAAAAAGTCCATTTATTTTCCTTACTCACAATCTCCCCGACAGAGAAAGGTAGCTACATTTTGTCTCTGTGCGAGAAAAACAAAAATTTTCCCCAAGGAGCATCAGACTCCAGGGTGAGGATGGGGATAGGTTTTATATTTCCTAATCCCTCAATTACTTCCACTTCTAGTTTGTTCACTTTAAGTCTATTTTATAGCAACCTCTGGATTTGGTTTATCTAATTAAACACACACACACAGCACCACCTTCCCACATTTCAAACCAAACTATGAGGGTTTCTAGGCCAATTTCCTGGTCCAACTGATAATTTAGGATGGGCATCTAACTTTTTTCATGGACTATCACCATACATCTTAAATAAGTAAGCCACAAGAACTGACAACTTTCACCTTTTAAGTATCTTCTTGAACCCTGAAGTCTATTCCATTAACTCATTTAAAGGTATTTCTAGAAACATCCCTTATGTCAGTGGACAAAGGTTAACTGTCACCATGGATTTCCTTGGCTTTGTCATCGAACATAATTTAAATTAACACTGACTTATTTGTATTTTAGTGGAGCTGGTTATGCACTAGGAAAGAGGAAGCACCAGCTTCACTCAAGATTCTGTAAGACAAGTCTTCACTAAGATTTAAACTACTAACAAAAAGTTTTCTGCAAATAAGTTACTATTCTTTTCCAAAGTAAATCATGGAAAACGGAACCATGCAGCAGGGCAAACACGAGGCTTTAAACTAAATCCAGAATTTCCAATATCACTGGGTGGTCAAAAATAATACTGTAATAGAATACGATAATCTAATTTTGATCTCCATTAGAAATGAGTCACAATACGGCATTACGATTTTTTTAAAAGGTAAAACGTACTTAATTTAACTGTTCCCAATATTGGTCCAAAAACTGCGACTGGGTTTTTAGGGGACTCTTTTTTTTTTTTTTGATCTCGAACTCCGTCACCTGCATGAGCTAACCTCTCACTAATTTTTTCCATAGGGAAATGACTGCACCAAGAACCTACCTTCCCATTCTTCTCAAATATAAGAAAAGCCAGACTCAGTTTGGATTTAAAGAGAGAGAGAGAAACCTATTTAATCTACCGCTTCAAAAACACGAAAAAAGAAAATCTACATGGAAATGAAGTGTAATGGAAAATAGCAGTGTGCATGGATCACATCTACTAATGGAGATTTCTAAACGAGGGAAGATGCTGACATCAAGCAAATTTCAAGTAGACACATAGAGCTGAAGAATTTCCACAGGGAGAAGCAGGCGTGGTCCTCAGAACGCAAAGGCCTCGGAGAAAGCCCCCAGAATCCACGGCCACCGGCTATTTCCACAGTGAGACTTCTCAGAAGCATCCTTAGGACACATCGGCTTCTCTCTGCCTTCGGGGACTGGGAGAGAGCGGCGCGGAACACCATCTTTCCTCTCTGGGAGCTGCAGCCTTACGGACAAGCTTCAAACCTGATCTGACTTCCAACTTCCACCGGGAGAGGACAAGCAGGGGAGTGTGGTTCCACCGCCTTCCTCTCGCACCAAGCGCAGCAGCTGGGTGGCCCTGGCAGTGAGCGGAGAAGCGGCTGGCGCTGCATGCGTGTTTACGTGTCTTGGATGGGTGTGGGTAAAGGAAACAGAGGTTCTAATGAAAAGATGGAGGGGAGAGAGAAAGAGGGGTTGGGGAGGAGGGGAGGCACCACCTTTCTTTTCTCTGCTCTTCCTGGGGATCTGAAAACTCCTCCTAACGGGCCTTTCGGGCTCTTCCGGGCCTTTGGGCAGAGCGGCCGCGCCCGCCTCACAAGAGTCCAGAGGCTGCTCGAGGCTAAGGCTCTGGGCGGCCTCGGCCGCCACGGTCTCCTCAGGCCCGGCGCCGCCGCCGGGCTCCGCGATGCTGAGGCCGCCGCCGCCATTTTGTGGGGAGGACTCCGGGTCCGGAAGCGCCTGCTTCATCTCGTCGTCCCCGCCGCCGCCACCTTCCCAGCTCGCGTCCGTCGGCGGCGAAGTCTCCGTTTCCGCAGGAGTCGCCATCACGCCGGCCTGAAGAGCCGGGAAGCTTCTGCCGACACGGCTGACGCGGGTGGGGGGAAGGGGCGGCAGGCCGGCCTCGTCGCCGAGCTGCTCTCAGCCCACCCACCCCCTTCCCCCCGCGGCCACGGGCCGCGCTTCCGACCCAGCAGCCTCTTGGGGAGCCCCAAGCTGGCGCCCCAATCGTGACGCCCCCACCCGGGTACAGCTCCCGGCTCGGGCAGTTCGTCGGCCAGCCCCCGCCACTCAACGTGCTGGCGTCTGGGCCGAGAAGGGGCGGGGCCAGGCGAGACCGCTCCGCCAATGGGAGTGCGGCGCCGGCCTCCGCGGCCGCGGATAGACAACGCCGGGGGCGGGGCCTATGGGCACCCGAGCCCGCCAAAAGGGGCGACGGCAACGCGGGGAGAGCGTCTCGACGCCATGGTGGGCTGCTGGGTGCGGCTCAGTGCGGCCTCCGGAGCTGCTGCCGCCCGGTGCTGGCGCCGAGGACGAGGCTCCGGGCTCGACCGCGAGCGCAGGTGTCGCCTATTCGGGGTAAAATTTTCCAGCGCACGGAGTTATACTGAAAAAAGAAAAAAAAAAAGGCTTTAGAGCGGTGGATGGTGGATGAGGGATGAGCCCAGCATTGTGAAATATTTGCATGCTTAGAAAGGCCTGAAGGAACTAACGCGATTGGGCAGCAGCAATAAGAGCTGGAGAGAGCTGCCAGATCTTTACAATTACCCTTTCTTCTGACTTTTGCCTTAAAGCATTTGACACAGCTTCAATGCCCTGTGATCTTTTTTCCCCAACTGTGATATTTTGAAATGACTTCACAACCTAGTGTTAACAGACTTAGTGACTGGGGGTGGGGGGTAGAGGAGTTTTTACTTTTATTTTATTTTTAAAGATTTATTAAATTTTCCCCACTCTTGCCACCACCCTGTTGTTTTTTGCTGTGTCCATTTGCTGTGTGATCTTCTGTATCTATTTTGCTTTTTTGTCTTCTCATCCTTTCCCTTTAGGGTTCAGAAGGTTTTGATCCTGCGGGCCTCTGACGTGCAGAGAGGTTCCCTGTCAATTGGGCCACCTCACTTCTTGGTCTCTGCTACCCTTCATTTTGACTCTTCCCTTTCTCTCTCTCTTGTTGTGTCATCATCTTGCTGTGTGGCTCACTTGCACAGGCACTGGCTCATGTGCAGGCACTGGGTCACCACACAGGCATGCTTTCTCTTTCTTTTTCACCAGGAGTTCCCAGGGATCTAACCTGGGTCCTCCCATATGGTAGGCAGAGGCCTTATCACTTGAGCCACATCTGCTTCCCAGTTCTGACTTCTGGATTTTTGTTTTTTTGTTTGAGTTTTGGTTTTCTGTAGTTAATGTGTATTAAAGAAAAATAAAACCTTTTGGAGGTGGACCCCAGCCACAGTTAAGAATTTATAGCCAGTGATTTTCCCTCTTAAAGAAAACAACTTGACTATCAAATCCTAAGAATAGCCACTTTTAATGACTGCTTTCTATATTCCAGGCACTGACTGAAGTGATTTATATATATTGTCTCTCCATTTTATCCTCACAACAGATATCAGGGAGGTACTATCATGCCCAGTTAAACTAAATGTTGCTAGACCTTGGACAAATTAAGGTAAGGAAATGAGGATTTGAAGGCAGATCTGTTGAACTCTGATTTAAAGAAGGTAAGCACCACCCGTGACTGTTCTCTAAGAGTTATTCTTCACTGGCAGCCCTTTACTTGGAGTATTACTCTTCCCCAGTTTATGGATGATGAAATGGAGATTGACATATTTGCTCAGGTTCTCTGAGCAGCATGATCAGGATTGGGACCCAGAGCTCTATTCCCAAACTGGTGGTCTCCCAAGGAGTTGCCTGACCCAAATGATAACTATCATAAAACCTTGGATCTTGCCTGGTGGCTGCTACTTAAAGAGGAGCCCCACAGGCTACAGCAAAGCTAGATTTGTGTGCCCTGTGATAAACATCTACCCTGCTTGACAGCTGATGGAAAATAACTAATCATGGATTGCTCAACCTATTTGAATTGGCTCGGTAAATCTTAGGAAAGTGAGTGTAAAACAAAATATTTGCTCCTTTTAGTAAAACCACATTTAAAAATAATGACAGAAAAATCGAGGGCTAGATTGAGGGAAAATAGTACATTATTTTAAGAAAAGTGACCTTTAAAAAAGTTTGGGAGAAAAAAAAAAAACCAAAAAAAATTAAAAATAAAAAAGTTTGGGAGGTAATGGGCTTTTCTTGATGGGTTACAGAAGATCAGAAACTCAGATTTTGAGGTCTCCAGATGGTACCTTTCTCTTTTGTTGATCCATTAAAGGTATTCCTAAAAGCTGTTTTTTATCAGATTAAAAGATAAGTTGGAACTAATTGTATAGTGGTTCCACTACTCAACATCCCCTCAGCAAAAACTACACTCTACTTGGAAGGTAGATATCCTAGGCTTTGTGTAAAGCAAATACCCAGATCGCTAGTAAAGACATGGAAAAACTTGAGCTGAGACTTACCTGAAACTAAGGCCAAAGAGAACCATTAGTTCTCTATAGAGGTTGAATCTTAAATTGTTTGTAAAGATAAAATTGTTTTCCATTCCAGATCAACATTTTTTTTGAGTTCAGTATTATACCTTATAAGGTCTAAGAAAAATTGGCAAGCTCTAAAATATTTTAAATATACAATTATTATAGATTAAAAAATTAGGTTAACTGAGTGGCAGTGCCAGTATTCACTACTGAAGATATCTTTTAGCTGTTTTTTGCAGGCTAAGCACTGCTAAAGTGATGAGGATGTAACTCTTAAGCAGTGGACTTGGATATCTTCCATTTCAGTTCAGTGGAACACATCTAAAATTAGAATTTACAACGATGGCTTAGCTAAAACCTAAAGAATAAGTACGGAGTAAACCACAGAATGGGGTAGGGAGGGAATAAATTTGCTAATACCTATTTCAGAAAAACTAACACAGTGAGATAAGTGTTTATATTTGTGTATCCATATAGCTCTCCAGTATAATGGGAGTGGGGAGGGGGGGGCAGTTACTACAGGTGCACAATGTTCTGTAGCAAGAGCTACCAAAAGTTCAAAGTATGAAACCTCTATCATTGGGGTGGGGGGGTGGGGAGTGGAGTATATGGGAACCTCTTATGTTTTTTAATGTAACGTTTTGTGTGTGATCTATTAACTTTAAAAAAAAGATAATTTAAAAATAAAAATATATCAATTTAGGAAAAAAATAAACCCCTGTCATCCCCTACCCTCAGTAATGGACAAAACAGCAACACAAAGAACATTAGAGAACAATATGACAATACATAATTATCTAAGGAACAGTAAAGATGACTGCTAAAATAGTGTGGTATATTAAATTATGTAGCCCAATTTAGGCATGTTCTCAATCTTGATCTATAGTCTTGTGGGTGTGAATTCATTGTAAATAGGATCTCTTGAAGATGTTCTTTTCAGAGAAGCCAGACCCAAGAAGAGAAGAACCTTAAACCCAGAGAGAAGCAATACCCTGGAAGGGAGGAACCCAGGAAATCTGAACCCTCGCAGCTGTCAGCTGCCATCTTGCTCCAACACATGAAAGTAGACTTTGGTGAGGGAAGTAACTTATGTTTACCTGGTATCTGTAAGGTCCTACCCCAAATAAATACCTTTTATAAAAACCAAAAAAAAAAAAAAAGATGTTCTTTTCAGTTAAGGTGTGGTCCAACTGAATGAGGTTGGGTCATAATCCAAATCACTAGAGTCCTTGTAAGCACAAGAAAATCAGACATAGAGAAAGCCACAAGGAGGAGCTAGAAGACAAAAATCAGCAGGAACCCTGAAGAGATTACCATGTAATTTAAGGCAGAAGGATTCAAGCCAAGGAACTCCAAGGATTGCAGCAAGCCAGCACCAGAACACGACTGACCCTGGGAGGAAACAAGCCTTCTAGCCTCTGAAACCATGAGACAAATTCCTGTTTAAGCTAACTCTTTGTATAGTATTTGTCATAGCAGCCTAGCAGACTAAGACAAGTGGTTCCGAAAATGGAGGACTCTACTTCTAGAAATTTATAGTACAGATGTACTTAATCACATTCAAAATGTTATTCATGGACATTCATTAAAGTATTGCTTGTAATATAGCAAAGGATCGGAAATTACATTCAAAATGTTATTCATGGATATTCATTAAAGTATTGCTTGTAATATAGCAAAGGATTGGAAATAACCTAGATATCCATCAAGCATATATCTATGCAATGGAATACTGGGCAGCCATAAGAAGGAATGAAGAAAATAAAACTACTACAATATAGAAACATTTGTATAGTAGTTGTGGTAGGCAGAATTCTTTTTTTTTTTTTTGTCTTTGAATTTTTTTTAATTTATATATTTTTTTAAATTAAAATTAATAGATCACAAGGAACAGAATTCTAAGATAACATCCATGATTCCTGTCCTCTGGTATCTACACCTTTATGTAATGCCTTCCCCTGATTTTTGGTGGGAACCTGTAACTTGTTTCCAACCATAGAATATAGCAAATGTGATGGGATAGCACTCTTATGATATGTTACATTATATGGCAAAAGTAAAAGGATTTTCCAGATGTAATTAATGTCCCCAATCAGTTGACTTTAAGTTAATCAAAAGAAAGATTATCCTGGGTGGGCCTCTCCTAATCAGACGAGCCTTTTAACTTTTTTTTTTTTTTAAAGATTTATTTATTTAATTTCCCCCCCTCCCCTGGTTGTCTGTTCTTGGTGTCTATTTGCTGCGTCTTGTTTCTTTGTCCGCTTCTGTTGTCATCAGCGGCACGGGAAGTGTGGGTGGCGCCATTCCTGGGCAGGCTGCTTCTTTCTTTTCACGCTGGGCGGCTTTCCTCATGGGCGCACTCCTTGCGCGTGGGGCTCCCCCACGGCAGGGACACCCCTGCGTGGCAGGGCACTCCTTGCGCGCATCAGCACTGTGCATGGCCAGCTCCACACGGGTCAAGGAGGCCCGGGGTTTGAACCGCGGACCTCCCATATGGTAGATGGACGCCCTAACCACTGGGCCAAAGTCCGTTTCCCCAGACAAGCCTTTTAAAAGAGGACCTACGGAGTGGGTGTGGCTCAAGCAGTTGAGCATTGCCTCCCACATGGGAGGTCCTGGGTTCAGTTTCTGTGCCTCCTGAAAAAAACAAAAACAAGCAAAACAAATGAAAAAACCAACTCAGGGAAGCTGATGTGGCTCAGTGGTTGAGCACCAGCTTCCCACATAGGAGGTCCTGGGTTCAATCCCTGACACCTGGTACCTCAAGAAAAAGAAAAAGAGGGCCTACCCAATTGAAAAATGGACAGAATTCATTTATTTTTCAAGATTTATTTAATTAGTTAATTTCTCCCCACTCCCTTGTTGTTTGCACTTGCTGTGTCTATTCATCTTCCTTGTTTCTTTAGGAGGCACCAGGAACCTAACCCGAGACCTCCAATGTTGGAGGGAGGTACCTAATTGCTTAAGCCACCTCCGTTCCCTGCTTTGTTGTGTCTCTCATTGTTTTTCTTCTGTGTCTCTTGTTGCTCTAGCTTGCCACTCCTGCCCATTGTGTCAGCTTGCTGTCTTCTCATCTTTAGGAGGCACTGGGAATCTCTGTTCCCTGCTTTGTTGTATCTCTTGTTATGTTTTTCTTCTTGTGTCTCTTGTTGCATCATCTTGTTGTGTCAGCTTGCCATGTCTGCCCATCACGCCAGCCCGCTGTCTTCTTTAGGAGGCACTGGGAACTGAACCAGGGACATGTGGTAGGCCGGAGCCCAATCGCTTGAACCACATCCACCTCCTTGGACAAAGGATTTAAATAGACATTTCTCCAAAGAAGTATACAAATGGCCAATAAGTACATGAAAACATGCTCAACATCATTAACCAGGGAAATGCAAATCAAAAACCACAATGAGATAGCCAGTAAATGGCTATAATAAAAAAGAAAGACAAGAGCAAGTACTGGTGAGGATGTGGAGAAAGTGGAACTCTCATACAAATTCTGTTGGGAATATAAAATAGTGCAGTTGCTGTGGAAAACAGTTTCGCACTTCCTCAAAAGGATAAACAATTGCTATATGATCCAGGAGTTCCGCTCCTACTTCTATACCCAAGATAAATGAAAACATATATAATATTATTCATAATAGCCAAAAAGTAGAACTAACACATGTCTATCACCTAATGAATGGATAAACAAAATGTAATATATACATATAATGGAATATTACTCAGCTGTAAAAGAGAAAAAAGTATTGATACGTGGTACAACATGGATGAATCTTGAAAACATCATGCTAAGTGAAATAAATCAGATGCAAAAAGGCACATATTGTCTGATCCCATTTATGTGAAATATCCAGAAAAGGCAAATCCACAGAAACATAAAGATTAGTGGTTGCCAGGGCTGGCAGAGTAGGAATGGGGAATGACTGCTAATGGGTTTCTTTTGGGGGTGATGAAAATGTTTTAGAATAAGATAGTGGTGATGGTTGCACAACTTTGTTAATATGTTGAAAAGCTACTGAGTTATATACTTTAAAAGGATAAATTTTATGATATGTGGCTTATATCTCCATTTTTTTTTTTAAGGGATCTAAGGCCTTCATTGAGGCCAGAGACTCCAGTCGTAAGACACTCTGTCTTTTCCATTGTTGACTTTTTTTTTAATGTAGTAACATTTTTAAAAATTTTATTTTATTTATCCCGCCCTTGTTTTGCACTCACCGTCTGCTCTCTGTGTCCATTCGCTGTGTGCTCTCTATGTCTGCTCATCATCTCTTTAGGAGGCTCTGGGAACAAAACCTGGGACTTCTCGTGTGGGAGAGAAGCACACAATCTCTTGAGCCACTTCAGCTCCCTACTTTGTTGTGTCTCTCATTGTCTTCTATTTTTGAGTCCTCTTGTTGTTTCATCTTGTTGCATCAGTTCACCATGCCTGCCTGTCACGCCAGCTCGCTGTTTTGTTCATCTTTTCCAGAAGGCACCAGTAACCAAACCCAGGACCTCTCATATGGTAGACAGGATCTCAATTGCTTGACCCACATCCACTTTCCCCACTGCTGGCTTTAAGCAGGCTGCCATGTATTCTACAATTGCCAACAACCTGTAGGAGTTTGGAAGTGAAGCATTTCCTAGTGGAGTCTCTAGATGAGAATGCAACCCATTGGACATCTTGATTTCAACCTTGTTAGACCTGGGGCAGACAACCTACCTAAGCCATGCCTAGACTTCTGACCTACAGAAATTGTGAAAAAATGAATGAGTATTGTTTCAAGCCACTAATTTTAGGGTAATATGTTATGCAGCAACAGAAAACTAATACAGAGGTTATAATATGCAGAGCATTTTTAAAGTGTTTTGCATATTTTAACTCATTTCTTTGTACTTATTCTGTTTTTTCTGATGAAGAAACGCTTTTATATGTTAATAAGCAAGATATAGAACAGACTGAATAGTGTGTTATCATTTGTACACAAAAAGAGAACTATAAAGTACGTCTATTTGCATAAAATCTTTATGGAAGGCTACACAAGTAACTAGCAATATTGGTTGGTTGTGGGAAGGGGAACAAAGTCTGGAAAAAAGGAGAGAGACTATTCCTTCTTACTGTTCTTTTATACTTTAAACCACATGAGTGCATCGCTTACTCAAATTATGTTTTAAAAAGGTAGGGGAGGAGAGCAGATGTGGCTCAAGCAGTTGGGTGCTTTTTAGAGGTTTCCAATAATTAACAAGCTGTAGCTCAGTTTCCCTTGATATGCACTGGGGAAAGGCACCTCCTCCCCTGAGTCTGAGAGCACTTTCCCACAGGTTAAACAAAGGAACCTCGTAGAGACCTAGAGACTGGAGTAAAGGGAGACAGAGATCTTCGCCTTCTACATATCAGAGGGAGATGGAGATCTTTACTACCTCTACCTGCATATCAGAGGGAGATAGAGATGGAAACCCTCACTATTTACATATCCTTTAATCCCTGCAGATGAAGATAATCATCTGCTCCTGCGGCATTCCAAGAAGCCGTAAACCCAACCCCTGCCCACTACCTCACTCGGAACCTCAACCCCCCTCCCACTATCATTTCCTTGCCTAAAAAAGTTCTGTATAAATTGTATAAATTCAAGTACCCCCTTCCAGGAGTGGGCTGAAGTCTCTCTTCAGACCCCCACTATGCTGGTGTGGGGGCTGAAGTCTGTTCTTCAGACCCCCTCCATTGGGAGAGCTTCTCAATAAATACATTTTCTGCCTGTGGTCAATCAGTGTCCTGTGAATGCTGTTTTTCTCCAACAGTGCCCACCTCCCCATGGGAGGTCCCAGGTTTGGTTCCTGGTGCCTCCTAAAGAAGACTAGCAGACAGTGAGCAGATGCAATGGGCAGACAAAACGAGCAGGCACAATAAGCAGAGACAACGAGCAGAAAATGAAGAGGCAGACAAAGGAGCCATCTGGGGAGGAGGGAGATAGGGGAAGAAAATATAGAATATGTGGACCATTGACCATGAGGTGCAGCGGTGCTCAGAGATGTAGTCACCAAATGCAATGAATGCCTCATGATGATGGAGGAGATTGTTGCTATGGGGGGAGGAATGGGGTGAAGGGGGTGGGGGGTATATGGGGACCTCATTTTTTAAATGTAATATTAAAAAAATAAATAAAGACCAAAAAAAAAAAAAGAAAATATAGAATAGCACTGAAAAAGTGTCATCATCATTACTCAGTCCATCATGAAAGAGTCATATAGTAATATCTTTGTAATCATCCAGAAAGCCAATTCAGAGATTTTAGAAGGATCCCTATGTTTAAATTTAGTGGAACTGTAGGCTTGCATATGCTGATTAATGGAACCAAAAAAATTGTACAATAGGAGTTACAAGAATCACACAGAGTAAAACAAAAAATATTAAATATTAAACCTAATAGTACTTTCTAAGTGGACAAAGTAATACCATCTGATAGTAACAACCATCCTTAACATTTCCAATTTCAAGTATGCATGTCTTTTTTGGGTAAAAGATGTTATGCGATGCTCACACAGATCTTGCATCTTCAAGGTTACCCAGCTAGATTTCTTTTTGACATTTCATTGAAAGGTAGCAGTAGGAAAAGGTAATAAAGGGCAGTTTAAAAACACCAACTAATAGGTTCAATTTATAGAACTTTAAAGATCTTAGAGATTAATATATTTATTTTATGGACAAAGACATCATTACAAAGTAACAACTCCATTGTCCATTCAGATACATTAGAAGATGTGAAAGTGTCATTCCTTCCACTAAAATACATTGAGCTAAAACAATAATTCTACTTTCTTGGAGTCATCTTTTCCCAGAGTTCTCCTATCACTCATTCAGCAAATATTTCTTGGGTGTGTCTAGGAAGGTAGTTTCTTGTCTGTAGTTTGGCAAGAAACTGTGGTGAAGTTGACTCATGACTGGTGTCTGGAAGGAAAGATTTCCCTTTAATAAGGAGAAGTAACAAAATGAATCCTCAATTTAAAATAAGAATATAGCTAGGGCCCAGAAAGCAAGCCAAGTATCCCTTCAACCATACAGCTGATTCCTAAACCACAAACCTCAAGTAAATCCTTTTACTAGAAGAAAAATGTTTTGACAACATTAAATTTGGGATCTTACAGCTTTATTTAGCAATTCATGAGTCGGGCAGCATCCCATTCATGAAGTAGAAAGGACTTTAGCAGAGGGAGAAGTAAATGTAGAAGCAAGTGAGGAAATGTTCTGATTGGCTGACAGTAAGTTCCCATTTTACTTAGGAGGGTCTTACAAAGTGGGCAGAGGATATACATTGATTAGTAAGACATGATGATGTGGGTTATGGGTGGGAGGCTCTTAGTTGATAACCTAAACTATCTGTGACTTGTGGGTGTGGGATGATAAAAGGCTGCAGTCCTGCCCTTGGTGAGCAGGAAACAGTTTAACAATGCAAGGTCTATAAACTTTAAGTATTCAGGGGAAATGCAAACAAAATATGCTAAAAGCTTATGGAACGCCTGAGGTCCATGCTAAAAGCTTACCTAAGATGTGGAAATATATGCTAATTCAAGCCTATTGAGAACTGAAACAAAAGGACCATTTGGCCTTTCCTCTCTGTATAAAAGGGACTAAAAAATCTTGTTCAGGGCTCGGGATTGAAATAGAAAGTTCCCGACTCCGGCTGGCCATCAATAAACCATTTTTCCTTCTCTATATGCAAATAATTGAACCTCTCTCAAATTCTACATTTTTGGCGACTCTGCCGGGACAACAAACGAAGGCCAGAGACGGTAGCATTTTGCTGCCCCTTCCAAATCCCCGAGGAAGCCAGGAGGACTCGGGTGAACCCCAAATCTGGGCGCCCCTGGATTAAATTTAATCCAGAAAAGATGTGGGCTCCACCAGAGTCTTCCCAACAAAAATCGAGGGCAATGGAAGGTCTGAAGAGAAAGATTCTGGGAACGAAAAAGAACTCCGAACATGGAAGAAGGTAAGACTCCCCGGGTGAGCACAGTCTGGAAGGCCCTAGCTTTAATTGCTAGGAAGGGGAGGCTGATCACCTCCCGAGAGAACCCTAGTAGCCCCAGAAAGTTGGGGGGAAGCCGTTCTCTCTAGGCTTGGGAAAAGGAGAAAAACTGGGGAAAAGCCCTGGTGTTTTGGGTTTGTCTAACTGCATGTTAGAATCTGGTACTGGTCTTATATCCACTAGAGGAGTGGAGTCTTGATTTTAATAGGAAGGGTTGTTTATAGGTTTGAGTCCTAATGTCCTGGAGAAAAACCGGGAAAAAGCCCTGGTGTTTTGGGTTTGTCTAACTGCATATTAGAATCTGGTACTAGTCTTATATCCACTAAAGGAGTGGAGGCTTGATTTTAATAAAAAGGGCTGTTTATAGGTTCAAGTCCTAACATCCTGGAAATTGGTCTAGATTTTTAAAAAAATAAAAAACAAAACTTGGTTACAGGAAAATGGATCGGCTTTTCTAGTGGAGCTTGGTCTGGGTGTAAAGTTTAAACAGTGGAAAAAGTCTAGCTGAAATCTTTTGTTATGGTGCTAAATTGTGAATGAATTCACTTTAGACTAAATGTTAAGTGTTCTGAGGTTTGTGATGGCTGTAGGGGCAGCCATGGTGAAAATATATATATATAACTTGTGGGTCAGATTAGTGACCTTTGTGCTTCTGTCTGTGTCAGCTCAATGCTAGTGTTGGAGTTGTGTCCTTATGTAAAATAGAATGTAATAGAGCTAGAACCCTCCCTTGCCATTGGCAAGGGGGTGAAATGATTATGGGGCAAAACTGAGGAGTCTGGATGTTTGCGCATGCTCTGCTGTCTTGTCTCTGGTCTGCCCCTTTGCCGGGGCTTGAAGGCCATCTGTATGTGTGTCTGCACCACACACCCCAGTTTATTGGGGCTGCCCCAGTCAGGGTGGCTGGGTCCCCTGGAGAGTTGCCGAATTTGAGTAGGTTCTGTCTGCCCATTTTGGCCTGAAAGCTGGAAAGGGGGGAGCGGCTTGCCCCTTTCCAGTGAGTCCACACCTTCTATTCATAAGCTGCATTCCTGTTTGATTGTTGTGCACCCAACTGCCTGGAAGGGGGGGAAGTGAAGGGGGTGAAAAGCAGAATCAGAATAAATGCAGTAAAGTTCCCTCAATAGGGTGTCAAAACCAAAATACATCTGCATTCTGCCCAGGTTCTTAGAAGGTAGTAACTTTTTAAGAGAATGTGTTCTGTGAAGGTAAAATTTGTCTTAAAGGTATAAATAATTATAAAAGTTTTACAAAGCATTGTTTAAATTAAGGTATTTAAATGGCTAATTGCAGAAAGTCATTATTAAACAAAAACTGAATTGATAATAATAATAATAAAAGGTAATTTTATAACAAACTTATTCGGCAGCCAACCTCCCCTGCTAACTTGCTTCCAAAGAAAGTGTTTCTGGTATTACATGCTACTAAGTATTTAAAGTGAAGAAAAGTTCATTATTTTAACAAGCTTGTTTAGTATTAATGGCAATTATATGTTGTAAGAAGCTTGCCTGGGAACTTAATATGTGGGATATATGGAATGTGTTTTTATTGTTAAGGAAACAGAAGATGATTTTGTCCTAAGATAAAATGATTGATTATTGGAAAGAGTAGAGTGTGGGACAAAACTTGAATGAATACTGAAAGTGTAGAAGGTTTGTGGAAGGAAAATTTTTATGATTAAAATTGAGTAAGATCAATATACAAAGAAAATCTGTTTTATCAAAATAGCTTCTTGTGCTTTAACCTCATCATTTCTTCAGTGTTTGAAAAAGAAAGGGTCTTCTCTTTTAAAGAACATTATATTCTAGAAATCAAATCCTGAAAAGTAGCTTTTTATTTCTAACTAACTGCAAGAGATTTATTCTTTTACCTTAAAAGAAAAACTAAAGTAATAGTTATAAGTCGAATAAAAGTTGTTTAAAGGTGTTACAAAATTAACAGTTTTTTTAAAAAAATTAATAAAAACTGTAACTAAGTTAAAAATCATTTATAAATGCATTTATATTATAAAACAGTGGAAAGATAATAACTGAAATTATAGCTGGATGAATTTAGCCTGAAATTATTATGTAAGTGTAAACTCTAAACTAAACCTTTCCTTAGTTTATGGTTACTTCAAGCCTAACCTCACCCCTTGCCTTTGCCTATGGTTATTTCATAATAGCTTCTGCCCCTACATGCCAGAGAAGAGCTGGGACATCACTGTCTCCTGTCCTGGTATTAGTAACCCTTTCTCTCATGAATTCAAGTGTAAACTAAATAAATTGCTGCCTGATGGAATAAGGTTAAATGACCACTGGAGTTTTATTATCTCCAAAATAAAAAAGTGGGGTGTAGGGGCAGAAGTCTCCTGCCACTCAGTGTTCCTAAGAGTGGCGATTCATGAGAGAAACCAGTCTGTCTCCCTGAGGCTTCAAATAGCCTCAGTAAATATATATAAAATTATTCTTGTTGCTTATCCAAAATTCTGTTAAATTCAAAGTAAAATATAAAGTTCTGAAACAAAAAAAATAGTGCTAAAGCATTGAGAACATTTTGGTTACAATCCATTAATTAAGAAAGAAAATTATTTTGTAAAACTGCATAGTCATAGTATAAAACTGCACAGTCATAGTGCAAATTAAGAAGAGTTTCAGGAGTCTTTGTAATGTTTTGCAGTCACACTTGTTTTGTAAGAATTAGAAGTTTAAGGTAACTAAAGTTATGTTTTTGTGTCAAACTATTCATATCTGCCTTATTTGCTCAAATTGTTGAGATTAAATATGCAGTTATGAGTAATATATATTTTGGGACCCCAAATTAAGCTAAACAGTATATAAAATAATGTAAATTATAAGTAATATCAATGAGTTGTGTTTCTGTGTCTAACCTTTGTGTCTGCCCATTTGCTTAGTGTATGTCTTCATACATCAGGAAAATATCAAATTAACAAATGAAAATTCTTAAAAGAGCTCTATTCAAATTGTTAAAAATTAAATATGCAGTTATATATGTAAATAAATCTTCTTAAAGCCCAAATTAAACTAAGCAGAATGAAAAAGTCATAGAAATCTGATTATAGAAACAATTGAGAAAGGGCCTCCCTCCTCTTTGCAAGAGCTTTAAGGCAAGACTAGGTGTGGCAGATTAAACCTATCTACTAAGCTAGGGAATTAAGAATCAGTTTGCTGGGTAATTTCCCAGTTTAAACCTTTTGTCGGCCATAAAATGTAAAAAAAAAAAACAAAGATTAGGTTAGTTTTCACATAAAAGGAAAAAAAAAAATGTTGATTGGTGTAACCTGGCGACCTGCTGCCTCAGTCTCCCACTCCTGGGTTGGACAGCAGTGGAGGAGACCAGTTTAGGCCAGTCCTATGGGCAGTGGAAGGATGCCCAAGAAGGAGCTAAGTCGGTGCCATTTCACCACTAAATTCTATTCCTTATTTGACAAAGGGGAGCAGGTAAAAACTAAAATGGTTGGAATGTGATAGAGGAAGCAGTTAAATCACAAACTTTTGGGTGGAAAAGTTAGATCTCAGATAAGCTGTAACTTCTGAAGTATCCAATCTATGGAAAAACAGAGGAAGAGCTTGTGTGCTAGTCTTAGGGGTATAAATTGTGTCGTTTTTCTTTGTTCGGGGCACCAGCCATATCTGGCTCTGCACCCCTTCTTGCAAGATTGAGAATAAATTCTTTTCTTCTCCACAATCTGGTGAGCCTTATTTTCTTCCAGAAGATTTCTTTCCAACAAAATAAAGGTAATTAGTGGCTCTATTAACAAATTTCAGTAAGTAAAGGAAAGTCCATAAAAACTATGGAGAGATCTTTCCTGGGTTATGATTTTAAAAAATTAAGTAATTGTATAATGTGTTTTAAAACCTGGTAGTCAGTATGCTTTTAAATTATTAATTTTCATAACTTAAACAAAGAAGAAGTTTTTAGCTTCCTGTAAGGGAAAAAGAGAACATTCCTTGCATAAACTATTATGGTTTCAATTTTATTTAACTTGAGTGTAATCTCCCATAGTTAATTTATAAACTAAATTAACATATGTATGAAATCTTTAGAGTAATGAAAATTGTAGGTTCACATTGGTGAAATTAGGCTAACGGAAAAAGATTGTAGATATGCTTTCTTAAATAAATAGGGTAAATTTCTTTCATTGGTAATTGTAATTTAATAAGTTTATTTAAACATGAGGTGGCTAGTCAATGTGTTTATAGTCAATTATAAAGAGTTTGTAAAACATCTTCCAAACTGAAAATGTTTAAATAGTTCTAGTTCTAGAAGTCATTGTTAACTAAAAAACTTAGATTGGTATTGGTAGCAGAAATAACTTCGTGATAATAACCTGTCTGAAGGCCACTGCAAAATACACATTTAAGTAAATGGTAATAAAAAGTTATCTTGATTCTACTGGAAATATTCTGTTTTCATTTTAACAATGAAAAATAATTTTTTTTCCTCTATTACTAAAGTACCTACTGTTATCTTCATGGTAAAATTGTAAGTAAACAGTCATTTAATATATGATATGTTGCATTAAATTGTTTAAAATATATATATAAAAACAAGGAATAAACTTTAACATTATCAAACTCTTTTGTGCATTCAAACCAGGCCTTGTATACATTGCATTTTGCCTCTCCATGTGAGTTATTGGCTAGGCTGGTCACTGACCCCTCAATTAAAAATATTTGCTATATCAGCCTCTGGTTCTGCTCCTGAAGTCGATGGAAACTACATTGCAGTTTCAAGCTCCTGCAGCAGCCAATAATGACTCGGTACAGCCAAGTGTAGAATGGATATCGCCTCCAGACTGGCACTGTTCCATGGTGCCAGAGAGCACTATGCACCAGGCTAGTAGAATACTGGAAAATCTCTCTAAGATCAAGGATGCTGCGACTTGCTCACTGCATTGAAGAACATGCTAAGTGGAGCCATGATACCAGGATACTGTAAGTGAAACTTAAACACAATTGGCATTATGGCCTACTCTTATGAAGAGATAACATGTAAAGTATTACAAACCTGAAACTCAAAACTAATAATTGCAACTCTGAATCCTTATGCATTAAGTAATACATTAGTTAATATTAAGTGCTGTACTTTTATCCTGTACTAAATATATGCCTAATTGTAATGTTATCTTTTCTATTTTGGATCAAGTGCAGAAGTATATTAGACATGTTAAATTCCTGGTAAAATCATTTTCTAAACAGTTAATAAACATGTCTATGGGAAACGGACTTTGGCCCAGTGGTTAGGGCGTCCGTCTACCATATGGGAGGTCCGCGGTTCAAACCCCGGGCCTCCTTGACCCGTGTGGAGCTGGCCATGTGCAGTGCTGATGCGCGCAAGGAGTGCCGTGCCACGCAAGGGTGCCCCCGCGTAGGGGAGCCCCATGCGCAAGGAGTGCGCCCGTGAGGAGAGCCGCCCAGCGTGAAAAGAAAGAGCAGCCTGCCCAGGAATGGCGCCGCCCACACTTCCCGTGCCGCTGAGGACAACAGAAGCGGGTGCTGCTGATGACAACAGAAGCGGACAAAGAAACAAGACGCAGCACACAGACACCAAGAACAGACAACCAGGGGAGGGGGGGAAATTAAATAAAATAAATAAATCTTTAAAAAAAAAAAAAATAAACATGTCTATAGAATAAGGTGGCAGTCTCAGCCAGTCTCAGTCAACTTCTATATTCTACTGTACTCTGCTGTGTAGCAAAGGTGAGGCTTGCTTATTGATGGTGAGTCACCTATTGAACAAGTCAAAATTGCTAGAAATTGTACAGTTAAAACCAAGGTGTAAAAAACCTTTATTCTGTAGTTCTGATCACTCCCACAGGTGAAAACTAAGAGAATTTCCAACTTAGTGTTCTAATCCTGAGTGAAGCCAGTTGCCCAAGGAGTGCCAGTTGACCAGGAGCATCTGACAGAGCAAATGAGTGCCAATCATTGAACAGCTTGGAATGTATCTTCAGACAAAGCTAAGTGTCTGTTGCAATTTCTCTCTAAAGATGAATAACTTAAAGAATATATATGCTGTTCCCACCAGCTTTTAAGAAGGAGTGCCATCTTTATAGGCACCTAACCTTGTCTACCTCTGTAATCCAATGTCCTCTTTTAAAAACGGGTATTCCAAATTTTTAATTAAGTTTGTTTCTTTCAGAGTGAACATCTTATTAACCATATGAAAACTTCATCCAACTTCGTACAGAATGCCAGATCCATCTTCCTCCAGTTAAAATAAATTAAGAGTTTTACACCTTATTAGGCAATGCCTACAGCCCATGGCCAGCAGGAAGCAGTTACAGAAAAGAGATCATCTCCCTTCAGCACCCCTTTTAAATTAAAGGTGTAAACTCTTCAAGGGTAAAATAAAATTAATAGGTGGATCTGGAACCTGACAAAAATCCACATGAGCGCCGGTGGCCGCAGGATGACTGCAAGAGGCCCCCGCCCCAGGATTCTGCTGTCCAGAATGAAAACTTTTGAACTTTTAAAAACAGTCCTGGATGCTATACTAAAGATTGATAAATAATCAATCAAAACAACAAACAGCCATCCACCTCATAGCTCCAACAATAATTATGCCAAAGCTTAGCAAGTTAAACTTTGGCAAAGGGGGGAAACGATGTGGGCTATGGGTGGGAGGCTCTTAGTTGATAACCTAAACTATCTGTGACTTGTGGGTGTGGGATGATAAAAGGCTGCAGTCCTGCCCTTGGTGAGCAGGAAACAGTTTAACAATGCAAGGTCTATAAACTTTAAGTATTCAGGGGAAATGCAAACGAAATATGCTAAAAGCTTATGGAATGCCTGAGGTCCATGCTAAAAGCTTACCTAAGATGTGGAAATATATGCTAATTCAAGCCTATTGAGAACTGAAACAAAAGGACCATTTGGCCTTTCCTCTCTGTATAAAAGGGACTAAAAAATCTTGTTCAGGGTTCAGGATTGAAATAGAAAGTTCCCGACTCTGGCCGGCCATCAGTAAACCATTTTTCCTTCTCAAAATCATTCCTGAGTCCTGGCCTCTCTATACGCAAATAATTGAACCTCTCTCAAATTCTACAATTTTTAGGAGGTACCTGGGATTGAAACTTAAGGTAACTCTACTGGCACCTAAACTGCTTTATTATTGGGTTTTGCTTATCTGCAACCCTCTAGAGTGTGTTCAGTTTTCTCAGAAAGCCCCTGCAGGTCAACTGTTTTTGTCTTCTCTCAAAAAGTCCTTCTGACAAAGTCCCTCCCACTAATGCCCAATCTAAGTGGTCATTATATTTCACTTAACACTGTTCAGGAAAGAGTTACGTTACTAAGGTGTAAGTTTTTGTTTCATTTCTGAGTCAAACTCTTCTAAGACTTCTGCTACATGCAATATCATAGAGGAGTCTCACAGGCAAAATGTTAAATGAAAGAGATCAGACAAAAAAATATACAATATGAGTCCACTTATGTAAAGTTCAAAGTCAAACAAAAATAATCTGTGGTAATAAAAGAACAATGGTTCTCTGGAGAGGAAACTGGGCATTGAGTCAAAAGGAACATAAAGGAACATTTTGGGATGACAGAAATGTCTTATATCTTGATCTTGTTTGATAGTTGCACAGGTGTATACATATGTAAGCATTTATCAAACCCTACACTTAAGATTTGTGCATTTTACTGTAAGATGTTATTCTTCAATTAAACAAACAAAACTCTTCTGCAGGGAGTTTTCATTATTCAAGGGATAAAGATGGCCCTTAGACTCTACTGATTCTGACCCCTGCCTTCCTCTCCATCTCCCAGTCCTCTCCTTTAGCTCGTCCTGGTACGTGTGGCTGAAGGTGATTTAGAGTCCAGTGTACTTACCAAGCTGCCCTAGCCACCAGATCAAGCTGAGCACGTGCTGTTTCCACACCATCACATGCTTTTCTTCCCAAGCCACACCCTTCCCTGGTTAGTTCCTGCTCTTGCTTCGGCTTAAGCATGGCTTCCTTGGGGAAGCTTCCCTGATCATTCCCAGTCCCATTCTAGGCCAGGTTCCTCTCATAAAATAAAACTCTGCTTGTTTCACTGAGGCGTTTTACCACCCACTTCCCTCAATCTGTAATTACTCCCTCATTTGTTTATTTAGGTCTGTCTCTCCCACTAGACTCTATGCTCCACTCCCTGGGAGGAAGAGCAATGCCTGGATGTGCTTGCCAGCATACCCCCAGGGTCTAGCTTCAGTGCCAGGAACACAGCAGGTTTTTACTGTTTGTTTCGACTCCTGAGAACGAACAGAGTAGCTGTCTGGTATTCTCTGACAGGGAAAATTGCTGACATCTCAAAACCTGATTTAGGTTTAGCCCATTAAATGTTTACTGGTATGCCTGATTTGAAGCAAACTGAATTCCTTATATGGCAATGTGGATTTACACAAAACATAGAGTGTGTCTATTTGGGTGCTCTTTAAATTATTTATACAAATAAAAAGTGCCTTTTACTGCATTTGAGAAGACAAAGGAACTGTATTTACCAATCCAAACCTCACTGAAATCAGAAGGATTTAACAATAAGGAGTGATTGCTATTTTATGTCAGGCTGCAGCAGCACAGACCTAGGGATAAGTTCATTTTCACCATCAATTGCCATTTTCACCTTAAAGACTGGTTTATATCCACTTCACATTGTGCTGGTTGATCTCAAAGTAAAAAGGAAGCTCATGCCAAGGACGAGTTACAGAAAGAGAAAAAAAAGTGTTCAAGAGGAAGTGGCATGCTGCAAAGTGCAAACGGTGGTTTTGCTTGAGTGGTGGAATTGTGTTTTGTTTTTCAAATTAAAAGTGTGTTTGATTTTATGTTTTTGTAATAAAGGAGAACAAAAGAAAATTGTATGGAATTTAATGTTTTCCAGAGAATAACACATCTCACCACTCAGTCCGGAAGACTTGAGTTGGAGGAAAAGGAGCAAAACAGAACGTTTAAATAATGCTGTATAGTTCATCAAATGCTTCATTCAGTCTCTCAGCAATTATTTATTGGGATCCTATCTGCTACAAACCACCAGGCTGGGTTCCTGGGGATACAGCTGTATACAAGGCAGATCCAGTCTTTCATTTTTTAAAAATTGTTTTTTTTTTTGAAGATACATAGATCACAAAACACAGATAAAGTCTTGACCATGGGTTTATAGTCTGGTGCTGCCATGTCTTTTTTTTTTTAAGATTTATTTTTTAAATTAATTTATTGCCCCCCCCATGTGTCCACTCGCTGTGTTCTTCTGTGGGAATCTGTGTATCTTTTTGTTGTGTCATCTTGCTGTGTCAGCTCTCTGTGTGTGCGCGGGGCCATTCCTGGGCAGGCTGCACTTTCTTTCGCGCTGGGCGGCTCTTCTTATGGGGTGCACTCCTTGCACGTTGGGCTCCCCTCCGCGGGGATACCCCTGCGTGGCAGGGCACTCCTTGTTTGCATCAGCACTGCGCATGGGCCAACTCCACACAGTCAAGGAGGCCCAGGGTTTGAACTGTGGACCTCCCATGTGGTAGATGGACGCCCTATCCGTTGGATCAATCCGCTTCCCTGCCATGCCTATTATCTCATTTAATCTTCACAGCAGTTTCCAGAGAAACGTTGCCACTTTTGGCAGATGAGAAAATGGTGGTGTAACTGCTTTGTTCAAGGAAACACTACTAGTAAGTAATGGAACTGGAACTCAAATTTTCATCTTCTAACTCCGATTCCAGACTTTTGCAACTATGACTAATTCTACCCTTCTGTAGCCTTTTGGGATCACTAGTTTGTTAATAAAGGCTCTCAGGAGAAGTCAAGAAAAATGAAGTTAGACTGCTATGGTTTTTAGTCAGTCCCATAAGCTTCATTTTTCCTCCCTTGTCCTTCTAAGTGAATAGGAAAATTCCATCAATCCCCTTAAAAGCACAAGTTTCTTTGTTTTCACTTTTTTCTCATGGCCCCTACAGATTTATAAGTGATTTCTGGACAGACAGAAGCAAATCAGATACCTGTTTCCTTGACTGAATTGAGAGCCTGTTTCTTCCCTTTTATCCTCACATGTTTCATGTTACTGCTTTATTTTTTGGTGCTCGATAGTACCAGAAGGGTGCTTAGGCTCACTTGGGGGATCTCTAACTTTTGACATTTCCTGCCAATTCATAAAATTCAACCTCAGGGATTGAATCATAAACCCCACAAAAGATACGTTCAAGACTTAATCCACATTCCTTTGGTTGTCATCCCATTTGTAAATAGTATTTTTGAATATGTTAAGGTGAGTCAGGTTGTGGAGTCATTAGTGAATAGGGTCTTTGAGATCCTATTTGGATGAAGCCAAACTGAATCAGGGTGGGCCTGGGCCTCAATCCATGTTACCGGAGTCCTTATTAACAAAGGAAATCAGACACAGAAGTAGAAGCCAGAAGCCAGCAGCCAGTGGAAATGAGAGGAACAGATTTAGGAGAGGCAGATGGTCAGAGGAGAGAGACAGAAACCCCAGGGATCCTCAAGAATTTCAGAAGGTTGGTACCAGACGCTGCAGGTTCTGGAAGAGAACATAGACTGTTGAGACCTTGATTTTAGACTTGGAGCCTCCAAAACTTATGACAACACATTCTGGTTGCTTAAGCCAATCTATGGGTGGCATTTATCTTAGCAGCCCAGAAAAGTAAGATGGGGATGGTTTCTTTTTGGGTTGCTGTAAATATTCTAAAATTGATTGTGGTGATGATTGTACAACTCTGTGAATATACTAACAACCATTGAATTGTACACTTTCAATGGGGAATTGTATGGTATGTGAATTATATATCAATAAAACTATTTAAAAAGAAAAGGAAAATGAGATAATTTTCCACTAATAACTTGGGATAAATACTTTTTCAGGTACATGAGGCAGGAAGTTATGTGACCTGGAACTGGTACTTAAATTCATCTTGACTATATGCAGATAACCGAATAAATCATTTTCAGTGTTTTCTCTCAAAAAAGAAAAAGAAAAGAAAAACAATTCTACCGCTATAGTAGCAGCATAGAGCATATATTACAGTTGAAATGTAGCCTGGGCAGTTCAGGGGGCAGCAGTGGCACCAGCACCCATATATGTGTAAATCCAGCCATTGCAGTATGTGATTACATGAGTAATATGTGAATGATTTTTTCTTTTTTCTCTTCTTTTTGGTTTTTTATTTTTCTGTGAGTGATTTTATTTACAATTTTTAAATTAACATTAATTAATATTAACCCCTGTATTAGTCAGCCAAAGGGATGCTGATGCAAAATACCAGAAGTCTGTTGGCTTTTACAAAGGGTATTTATTTGGGGTGGAAGCTTACAGTTACCAGGCCATAAGTGTAAGTTACTTCCCTCGCCAAAGTCTATTTCCATGTGCTGGAGCAAGATGGCTGCCACGGTTCAGGCTTCCTGGGTTCCTCTATTCCCAGGTCTTGCTTCTCTCTGGGCTCAGGACCTGTTTCCTCCACATAGTCAGCTGTAAACTATCAGGTGAATGGCTCTCTCTCTTTCTCCAGGGTTTCTGTCTAAGGAGCTGTTGCTATTTTTCTGTGTTCTTCTCCTGGCTTAGGTCCTCTCTTCCTGAGGCTTGCTTCTCTTTCCTCTGTGTGCTTACTTCCCAGGGTTCCAGTTCAAGACTCCAGCATCAAATTCCACATCAAAATGCTCCAATTCTGTCCTTTGCCATGCCTTTTTATCTGTGAGTCCTCACCCTCCAGGTGGTGGGGCCTCAATGCCCTGATGATGCGACCCAATCAAAGCCCTAATCGTAACTTACTCATGCCCTGGTACAGACCAGTTTACAAACATAATCCAGTATCTATTTTTGGAATTCATAACTATATCAAACTGCTATAACCCCCTTCAAAAAAAAGAACATTAACCATAAGGTCAGTAACTGAATGATGTAAAATACTTCAGATTCTTTTTAAGTCATTATACTGAGAGCCACTGACTATATACTTTGGATGGATTGTGTGGTATGTGAATAAAATTGTTTAAAAATAGAAAATTCCATTTCAGCTATTTAAAATAAAGGCTAAGATTGTTTAGCTTTAGAGACCTTATTTCAAATATCCTTCCCCATAGCATTTCCATGCAAAAAAAAAAAAAATCATTTTTTCCCAATTATTGTTTTCCATTTAATGTTTAAAATCCCTGATTAAGAGAGCTTTATAAAGAAGAAACCTTTACAAAAAACATGATTTAGAATTTTAGTACCCACCTCCCTTCCCCAATGGCTCTGAAAAGATCGGCAACTAATTTAAGTTTTTCTCTCTGAAGTCTTTAGGGAACCAGCCAAGTTTAAATGGGGTAATTGGTAGGTCTGTAGTTGTAATTTACATAAATTATAGAAACATAACACCAGATATTTATCTAATTGAAGAAAATGTGGTGTTCAGTTACTTATCTGGAGGAATTCTACTTGTGCTTTGTGCCATTTGGTGATTAATCCATTCTCTTGAAAAGCTAAGTGAGTTTCTCTAGGGACAGAATAAATATAATGCTAAAAAAATAAGGTTTGCTTTACTTAGTTCTTAATACATAGCAAATATAAAACACCTATTCCTATACATTTCTCCAATTAAAGAGTATTAAAATAATAAATTCTGTAATTCTTTTAGAAGGTTTTTATTCACATCCCTGCGGCGGCTTGCTTGGTCGGTAGAGGTGGGGTCTGGCTGCGGACGAGGGGTCGGTCCCGCTTGGGACGAAGGGTCGGTCCCACTTGGGACGAGGGGTCGGTCCGGCAGCAGACGAGGGATCGGTCTCACAAGGGGTTGCGCAGTTCGGCTGACGGGGTCGCCCGGCGAAGCCGGCGACAAAGGGGTCGCCCGGAGAAGCAGGCGACGAACTGGGGACAAGGGAGGCCAGGCCCTTGTCGGGGGCTCTCAGGACTGGAGGGCGCACGGCAGAAGAACTACCGCGGAGACAAGGTAAACACGCAAGTCCACTTTACTGAGGGAGAGGCAACAGTTTTATAGGGGCTGGGGAAGGCTGATTGGTCGAAGCCATGCCCTGTTCTGATTGGTTGCCGGCGAAAGGTCAGTGGGCGGTACTGGACGGGGGAGGGGTGGTGGTGAGGGATTGGCTGTCGCTGTTGCTGGGGGAAGGGGCAGGGTTTAGGGATTGGTGGCTGCTGTTGCTGGGGTGGAGGGCAGACTGGATTTTTCCGCCCACGCCTGCTGTTGCTGCTGTCGGGGGAAGGGAAAAGGGCAGACTGGATTTTTCCGCCCTGCGCCTGCGCAGGGAGAAAGAAGAAGAAGGGTGCCGCCCTACAGGCATCGTGTGGCGCCATCCGGGAGGAGGGGCGGCCGCGGAAGCATGGCTGCCGAGAAGGGGAGACCCGAGGGCACTCTGCGCCCATGCCGAGCTCCCTTCAGGGGTGGCGGTGAGTCCGACCAGCCACCCTATTATGGGGGCAGCGGCTTGGCCTGCCGCGGCCGCTCCCCCGCCAGGCCAGCAAACCACACTTCAGCCCGAGGGGTGACCACACATCCCTATTAAAGATGTTGATTAGTTACACCACCATTATGCTTTGCTTCTTTCTTTAAATGCAAAAGGACTACTATCATAGATCTTATGAACCTTAGTTGAGTTTGTGTTTCCTGGAAACATAATAAGCAATGTTAAGATATTTAACATGGTGAAAGTTGTTCCAAATATTCTTACACTAAAAAAGGATGAAGATACTATTTCTACAATAAGTGTATCAGACATAATTTAGATTCTTGCAGACTTGCACATAAGATAATTTATCTCAAATATTTAAGCTTTAGAAATTATTCACATAAAATCCCACCTCCCTATTTTTTACCTATAGGGATCTTAAGTTGAATCAAACTGCAAGTTTTAAGATTTTTTGAATCACATAAAAGCAGACAAATCTATTTCAATGCCTCAAGTACTGTAGACTACAGACTGTGTACAATTACCTAGGTAATCTGTACAAAACAGAACAGATAATGCCTGCACCCTCAATCTGGGACCCTGAGAATTTGGAGTTTGCCACACTGATTTACTATTAACTTTTTTTTTTTTTTTAAGATTTATTTTTTTACTTCTCTCTGCTTCCCGCTGCCCTCATTGTTTGCTGTCTGTGTCCATTCGCTGTGTGTTCTTCTGTGTTTACTTGTATTATCAGGTGGCACCAGGAAACTGCATCTCTTTTTTGTTGTGTCATCTCATTGCATCAGCTCTCTGTTTGTGTGGTGGCACTCCTGGGTGGGCTGCACTCCTTGTGGGCTCTCCTTGCAGGGCACACTCCTTGGGCATGGGTCACCCCTACGTGGGGGACCCTGCATGGCACAGCACTCCTTGTGTGTGGCAGCACTGCGCGTGGACCAGCTTACCACACGGGTCAGGAGTCTCTGGGTATTAAAGGCTGGACCCTCCATATGGTAGGCGGATGCTCTATCAGTTGAGCCACGTCCGCTTCCCACTAGTAACTATTTTACTAAACTTATGCAATTGTTTGGCAATTGGATATTGAACAACTTTTGTTTGCTAGAAACTGTATTTGAGGTATGGATAAAATGTGAGATAGAGTTCCTGCTCACAAAGACTCACAGTCAGGCAAAGTAGACAGCTCCTAATACCATTTTGTAGAGAGTCACTGAGTTAGTAAAGGCCTCCTAGAGCAGTTAATATCAGAGACAAGGGGGAAGTGAATTGGCAGGAGGTTGAAAGGAATACCGAAGAGAGAGAGGCCAGTGGGTACTGAAGAGCACAGATAGCATCGTGGGAAACAGCAGGGATTGCAGCAGGCTGGCACAGTTGGTTGTACCTGTGCTGTAATGTCAGGCAGGAAGTGGAGAGGCAGGCTAGGCTGAATCACAGAGAAGCAAACCCGTGGGCCATGTTAAGGGCCTTGAACTTGATCCTGAATGCAAGAAAGGACAAATTAAGGATTTTTTGTAGAGGCTGACCAGTAAGATGTACATTTTAGACAGATCATATGGCTCTTGTTATGGAAGGTGGATTTTAGAGGTTTAATATTGGAGGCAAGAAGGTCAGTTAGACGACTCTTACAACCATCTAGGTAAGAGATGGTTTTGGACTTCACATCCCTGGTAATTGCCCATTTAGGCACAAACCAAGATTGTGTTGAGTGGGAGAGAATTTCAAAGGGAAGAAGTAAAGTGATAGAAGACACCAAGAATAGTTGCTGAAGCTATTGCTGTCCTTTCCCTACCATACACCTTTGTAAAATATCAATAATTTAGAATTCTCTAAAAGGACCAAGCAGTAATCCATAGAATGATGTTGCCAGATGTTTTGAAATAAGCTGAATAAGGGGCAAAAAAATCACAATCCAGATGCAGAAGACTTAACAATAGTTCACAAGTTTCATGCTAAAAATAATATTGTGAACATTGTATTTTCCGTATTAGAATGGTTTACAGAAGACCATAGTGTTTGAAACGAAGTGATGGAGCACAGATGTATAAGAGAAGATTAGAAGGCGACTGAGTAGTTTAAGAAGGCTTTCCCTTTCCATTTCTACACTAGATGGGGTAGCAGGTGTGTCAAAGCTAGATATGTAATGTTTAAATATGCAATATTAAAAATAGTTAAAATATGTTTAAAAAAGAACATCTCAGTCAGACACTTGCATAACTCCTGAGACACTTCCTTGAAACTCTAGGTTCTGAGAACGGAGTCTAACCCTGGGCTAGTGCATACTAAATGTTTTATAATCCTCTCATGCAGAAAAATCCGACCCCCAGGAACAGATACAAAAACTTTCCAGCAGAGGGCAGTGGAACTCCACTTACCAGTTTTGTTTGGTTTTAAACCAAGCAGCTTTCTATATTGCCTAACAATATTTTTTAAAAATTCTGAGCAGAATAATTATGTGACTATCTATATATACTAGCTTACCTTATAGTAACCATGGACTTTCAGTATTTGTCTTTTAGACAGAACAGAATTCTTTCTGGAGCTCTGAGACTGCTGAAAGTCCTCTGGTAGACAGAACCTGGGGCAATTAGAAGGACCAAAGGTGGGCACAATGTCTAAGCCAGGGTTATCTGCCTAGTGATTATTTTACAAATAATCTTATGGGTTAAGGTACAATGGGATTAAAAATATATATCTTGTAACTATATGCCTCAGTTTTATCTCTATATACTAGCGATGATAATTGCACCTATGCCCCTTAAAGGGTTGTTGTAAGGTAACTGGAACATTAAGTGTTAGCTGTTATGCTTTTAAACAGAAACTTTTTAAAATTTATTTTGGGACTCCTGCATCTAGCCATAGTGGAATAACAAAGATCAGACTTACCATCCCCTATAAAGAACTAGAAACCTGGCCAAAATACATAAAAATCTGTGTTTGGATATTATACAATGGGCATGGCTGGATTGTGATCACTGGGAAAAGGGAAACAAACAATGTAAGCCTAATAAACTCCCCAGCTTTTTGCCTGGAGGCAATTCCCAGGCTGTGGGTACAGAGAGGGGAATACAAGCAGAGGCCAGCAATATCTCTCAGTTGAAAATTTGGGGAAGTCAAGGTGGCTGGAAGTTGCTAGGCAGAATTCCAGAGGATAGGGATCTATTTAGAAAAAGAGCCTCAGAAATCTGTATAGGTTCTCCTTGACCGTGCTTGTGTAGGGTGAATCTTCATGAGGCAGGACAAAGAAACACTGGAAAGTTGTAAACTTAATAATACACAGAGCTAACATTGGGTAGGGAGATGTGGAAGTTTCAATTAGACAAAGTGGAAGGTCCTAAGTAATCAACTAAGGTATTCAGTGGATATTCAGAGTAGTCATGACTTAGTAGTAGGGCTGAATGTTCTCTGGAGTAAAGGCTATTCCATATCTGCTCTCACAAAATTTAGAAGCAGGCCTGAAAAGGGTCAAAATGATTTGTAAGTAACTTACCTGCCTGCCAGCACAAAGCTAACATTCTTTAAGAAAAATAACAAATCCAGACACTTACAATATCCAGCATCCAATAAAAAATTACTAGACTTAGCATAAAGCAGGAAAATGTTGGCTGATAACCAAGAGAAAATTCAATCAATAAAAACTGCTATTTTAACAATGGAAACAAATTCAAATGAAAACATGAACTTAATGAGGAAAAAATTGGAGATACAAAAAGGGATAAAATGGAACATCCAGAGGTGAAAAAAATACAGTTTCTGAAATGAAAGTTTCCCTGAATGGCAGTAACAAGATTAGACACTGCAAAAAATAAACCAAGGAACTTGAAGACCAGGCAGTAGATCAATTAAAAAAAAAAAAAGATTGTACAAAAGAAATGAAAAGACTCAGTGACCATAGGCAAATATAATGTGCTCTAATATATGTTTAATTGAAGACCCAGAATGAAGGGGAGTACAAAAAACTATTTGAAGAAATAATAGCCTATAATTTTCTGAATTTTATGAAAATTATAAACTCAGAAATTCAAGAATTTCAGTGAATTCCAAGCAGGATAAACAAGCAGTACCAAGAAACATCATAATCAAAATGCTGAAAACTAATGATTAAGAGAAAATCTTAAAGACATCCCCCCAATACATTATATACAGAAAACAAAGATAAGATTTACAACAGGTTTCTTGTCAGAAACTGTACAAACCAGAAGGCAACGCAATGCCATCTCTAAAGTGGTGAAAAAAATGGTCAGACTAGAAATCTATATTTAGTGAAAATAACCTTCAAAAATGAAGGCAACACTAAACTTTTTCAACCAAAATCTGGGAAAATTTGTTGCTAGTAGTCTCCAATACAAAAAATGTTAAAGTTATTCAGGCTGAAATGAAATGATACCAGATGAAAATTTTGATCTACACAAAGGAAGTAAAAGCACTAGAAATGGTAAATATGTGCATAAATATAACATTTTTTCTAAATGATTTATTCTTTAAAAGACAAATGTCTCTGTTAAGCAAAATTAATAAAAATGGATTATGGAGTTTACATATGAGGATGTAAATGCATAATGACCATAGCACAAAAAATGAAATAGAGGAAATAGAAGTGTACTGTTGTAAGGTCCCTGTACATGAAATAGTATATTTGAAGGTAAACTGTGATAAGTTGCAAAAATACAAGAAGAATAACTAATAAACCAATAGTGAGGATAAAATTATAAAAAATATTAAAATAATATAAAAGAGAGTGGGAAAAAGAGGAAAAAAGTAACCAAGAACAGGTGAGACACACAGAAAACAAATAAGATGGGTAGATTTAAAAGGAAACATATTGTTAATTACATTAGCTATAAAGGGAACAAAGCCTCCAATTAAAAGACCGATTGTTCAACTAGTTAAAAAGAAAAAGATTCATACATATGCTGACTCTAAGAAGCCTATTTAAATATAAACATACAAATAGATTAAAAAGACAGATATTGATGAGTGGATGTGGCTCAGTGGTTGAGTTCCTACTTCCCATGTATGAGGTCCTGGGTTCATTCCATGGTATTTTCTAAAAAAAAAGGAAAGAAAAAGACATAGATATCTATGACAAAAGGTATACGATACACACACACTAATCAAAAGATAGTTGGAGTGGTAATATTAATATTAGAAAGAGACTTTAGAATGAGGAATACTGCCAGAAAAAAGAAAAGAGGAACATTTCATAATGATAAAGGAACAAATTCATCAAAAAAATATTATATGGGTGGGAAGCGGACGTGGCTCAACTGATAGAGCATCTGTCTGCCATATGGAGGGCCCAGGGTTCGATCCCCAGGGCCTCCTGACCCTTGTGGTAGGCTGGCGCATGCACAGTGCTGCTGCACACAAGGAGTGCCCTGCTACGCAGGGGTGCCCCTGCCTAGGGGTGCCCCACACTCAAGGTGTGTGCCCCACAAGGAGAGCTGCACCATGTGAAATAAGTGCAACCTGCCCATGAGTGGCACCGCACGCAAGGAGAGCTGATGCAGCAAGATGATGCAACAAAAAAGAGACGTAGTTTCCCAGTGCCACTTGATAATGTAAGTGGACACAGAAGAACACAGAGTGAATAGACACAGAGAGCAGACAATTGGGGGAGGCAGGGAAGGGGAGAGAAATAAATAAAATAAATCTTTAAAAAAATAATAAAAATATTATATGGGGAGCGGATGTGGGTCAAGAAGTTGAGCTCCCGCCTCCCACACGGGCCATCCCGGATTTGGTTTCCAGTGCCTCCTGAAAAAACAAAAATGGACAACAAGCAAAACAAATGAGAAAAACAACTCAGGGAAGCCAATGTGGCTCAATCATTGAATGGTGGCTTCCCACATATGAAGTCCCAGGTACAATCCCTGACTCCCGGTACCTCAAAAAAAGAAAAAGAAAAAGAAAAGAAAATATAGCAATCCTAAATGTGTTTGTACCCAAAAACAAAGCTTCAAAATACATACATGAAAACAGAACTAAAAGTAGAAATAGACCAATCCATTTGATACTTCTCTTTAATTAATTGATATAAAAAGTAAACAGAAAATTAGCAGGGCTATAGAAGATTTAACACTATACACCATCTTCACCCAATTGCCATCCCACCCAACAACAGCGGAAGCATTCATTTCGTGTAAATACCTTAATCCAGCCAATATTTATTTATTTATTATTTATTTATTCATAAACCACTTCCCCTTCTCCCCTCCTGCCATCCCCAGGCAACCTCTAATCTGCTTTCTATTTCTGTGAATTTGCTATTTCTAGTAATCTCTTAAAGTGATATCATACAACATTTGTGCTTATTTCCCTATTTATTTCACTGAGCATAATGTTTTCAAGATTCTTAAATGTTACAGCATGTCTCATTAACGTCCTTCTTTCTTATGGTTTTGAATACTATTTCATTGTGTGTATGTACCACATTTTGTTTATCCATTCATTTGTGGACACTTGGGTTGTTTCCATCTTTTGGCTATTGTGAATAATGCTGTTATAAATACTGGTGTAAAAGTATCTATGTGAGACCCTGTTTTGACTTTCTTTGCATATATACCTAGAAGTGGAATTGGTGGGTCATATGGTAGTTCTCCATATAACTTTTTGAGAAACTGCCATATTGCTTTACAGAGTGGCTGTATCATTTTATATTCCCACCAACAATGCACAAGGGTTTCAATTTCTTTGCACTCTCTCCAACACTTGTTATTTTCTGTTTTGTTTTGTTTTAAGTAATAGCCATCCTTGTGGGTATGAAGTGGCATCTCATTGAGGCTTTGATTTGCATTTTTTAAAAAAGATTTATCTTTTATTTATTTCTCCCTCCCCCCTACCCCCACATTCCCCCCATGGTCTGCTCTCTGTCCATTCACTGTATGTTCTTCTGTGTCTGCTTGTATTCTCATTAAGCGGCTCCAGGGACCAATCCTGGGAACTTCCGGAGTGGGAGAGAGGTGATTACTCTCTTGTGCCACCTCAGCTCCCCTCTTCTGCTACATCTTATTTTCTCTCTTCTGTGTCTCTTGTTGCATCATCTTGCTGTGCCAGTATATGGAGCATTTTTTCATATACTTACTGGTCATCTGTATATCTTCTTTGGAGAAATGCCTATTATTCAAATCTTGTGCCATTTTTTTTCTTTTTTTTTTAAGATTTATTTATTTATTTCTCTCCCCTTCCCTGCCCTGCCCCCCACCCCACCCCCAGTTGTCCATTTGCTGTGTGTTCTTCTGTGTCTGCTTGTATTCTTGTCAGCAGCACTGGGAATCTGTATCTCTTTTTGTTGTGTCATCTTGCTCCATCAGCTTTCCGTATGTGTGGCACCACTCCTGGGCAGGCTGCACTTTTTTCGCACTGGGTGGCTCTCCTTACGAGGTGCACTCCTTGCGCGTGGGGCTCCCCTACGTGGGGGACACCCCTGCATGGCACAGCAGTCCTTGCATGCATCAGCACTGTGCACGGGCCAGCTCATCACATGGGTTAGGAGGCCCTGGGTTTGAACCCTGGACTTCCTATGTGGTAGGCGGATGCTCTATCTGTTAAGCCAAATTCACTTCCCTCTTGTGTCATTTTTAATGTCTTTTTGTTGTTACATTATAAACATTCGTTTTATATTCTGGGCATTAAACCTTTATCTGATATATGGTTTCTGACTATTTTCTCCCATTCTGTAGGTTGTCTTTTCACTTTCTTGATAATTTCCTTTGATGCATAAAGATTTAAATTTTGATGAAATCAAATTTCTGTTGTTTATTTTGTTGTTTCTGCCTTTGGTGTCATTTCTAAGAATCTGTTGCTGAATCCCAGGTCATGAAAATTTGCCCTTCTGTTATTTTCTAAGAGTTTTATACTTTTAACTTTTATGTTTAAGTCCTTGATCCATTTTGAGTTGATTTTATATACGGTGTCAAGTAGGAGTCTAACTTCATTCTTTTTGCATGTGGATATCCAGTTTTCCCAGCACAATTTGTTGAAGCAGTTATTCTTTCCCCACTGCAAGTACTTAGCAGTATTGAAAATCAATTTGCCATAGATGTGTGGATCTATTTCTGGATTTTCATTTCTGTTCTATTGATCTATTTGTTTATCTTTATGCAAGTACCACACTGTTTTGATTACTGTAGCTTTGTAGAACAATATGAAATTGGAAAGTGTGACTCCTCCAACTTTGTTCTTTTACTTAATTGTTCTGTCTATCCAAGGCCCCTTGCCATTCAATATCAATTTGAGAATTGGTTTTTCCATTTCTGCAAAAAGGCTGCTGGAATTTTGATAGGGATTGCATTGAATTTGTATATTACTTTTGGTAATATTGACGTGATAACAATATTAATTATTTCCATCCATGAACACAGGATGACTTGCCATTTATTTAGGTCTCTTCTAATTTTTTTCAGTAGCATTTTGTGCTTTTTGTTGTATTATTTTTTGTATTGTTGGTGGAATTTATTCCTAGATATAAATTTTTAAACATAGGATTGTAAATGGAATTGTTTTCCTAATCTCTTCAGATTGTTCATTGCTAGTGTATAGGAAAGAAAGAAACCTTTCCCAGTCTTTGCAGATTGATGAGTGTGAGTGCTCCCCTTCAGGGCTTACCCATACTAGTTCAGAGAAAACTCCAGGCCAAAGCATAAACATCTCCCTGGTATTTTCTACACATGCCACTTGTCTTGGGCATGCACGTGTGGCCTTAGGAATTCCTCTGTTTGTATGGATAACAATGCCCCATGTTCCCTGCTCCTCATGGTCCTGGGCACTACGCTCTACGTCCTGCAATCCCTTGTCCCAGGCAGCACAACTTGACTGCACTCACACAGTCTTCTAGGATAAACTCAAAGGTAGGAGAGCTTGGTGAGCCACTGTCTACATGCAGGGCAAGTATCGGAAGAGTGAGTCCCTCAAGCCACCACCAGACAGACTGGGCCAGCCATAAAGCTCCCAGTATGTGCACAATGGTTTCTCTGCTCTCTTCAGAACCAGGACCAAGGATCAACACTGGAAACATGGGCTGGCTACGCACCAGCCTGTGCGAGGGTGGGGAAGGGGCCACTCATGACCCTAAGGGATTCTATCACTTTTGTGTGTGTTTATTTTTTAAAATTATTTTTATTTTTAAAGAAGCTTTAGATTACATAAATGTTACATGACAAAAGGGCTCCTATATGCCCCACTTCCTCCCACTCCCACACTTTTCCACATCAATAACATCTCTCATTAGTGTGATACATTTGTTGCAATTGATGAACATATATTGAAGCATTGCTACTAACCATGGATTACAGTTTACATTATAGTTTACACTCTGTCCCACACGATTTTATAGGTTATGACAAAATATGCAACAGCCTGTAGCTGTCACTGCAATGTCATGTTCCAAAAATGCCCCCATATTACACCTAATCTTCCCATTCCTCAGAACCTCTAGTGGCCACTGCCTTTTTATCAATGATAAGAGTTCTTCCATTGCTAGAATAATAATAAGTCTATGGTAGAACAATAATGTCTACTTTAGTCCATTGTTCATTCTCCTATCTTGAGGATTTTGAGAGGCAGCTTAAATCCCATGGGGCAGATGGATGGAGCTATCTTGCCTGCAGTTGCAGACACTCTCTCTTCCTTGGGATGGGCGTTGTCCATCACCATCTCGTTAGTTGTCCTGGGCGAGTCCAATGAACTGGAGAGTTAAGTGTTGCAACTCTGCTGGAATTCAGGGCTCAACTGGCCCATGGGCAGACCAAAGATTTAAGTCTCTGGGGCACATATTTATCACATATAGTGCTAATTATAGGTTCAAATAAAAGGGGCAGATTCTATCACTTTTAAATTGCCTTTGACTCTGTGCTTGCCCTGTTACCAAAATCTTTTCATTATTTCTGGAGCTTAGATATTTTTGCCAGTTCTTGTTGGCTGCTCCAAGCTTCTGTAAAGAGATGGAGCCCTGAAGCATCTCACTCACCATCTTGATTGGGGTGGGGCTCTCAGGAACACAGTCAATTTTTCTGTGTTGGTATTGTACCCTGCCACTTTGCTGAACTTGTTTATTAGTTCTAATAGTTTTCTTGTGCATTAATTTGGAATTTTATGTATAAGCTCATGTCATCTGAAAAGAGAGAGAGTTTTACTTGTTCCTTTCCAATTTGGATACCTTTTCTTTTTCATGCCTAGTTGCTCTGGCTAGACCTTCTGGTATACAATATTGAACAGCACTGATGGAAGTAGGCTTCCCTGTCTCATTCAGTCTTAGGGAGAAAGCTTTATGTCTTTTGCCATTGAGTATGATAATAGCTATGGGTTTCATAAATGACTTTTATCATGTTAAGTTCCCTTCTATTCCTACTTTTCTGAATGTTTTCATCAAGAAAAAGGGTACTGGATTTTGTTGAATGCTTTTTTCAGAGATATTGAGATAATCCTGTGTTTTTTTCCCCCCTTCATTCTATTTATGTAGTATATTACATCGATTAACTTTCATATACTGAACCAGCCTTGAATGCCTGGGATGAATTCCACCTGATCAAGGTGTATAATAATTTTAATATGCTATTGGATTTGGTTTGCTAGTATTGTGTTAAGGAATCTTGCATCTCTATTCAGACAGGAGAACTGAGGATTTCAGCAGTCAAAAGGCAGTGTGAAGATGTACTTAAAAGTGCTGAAAGAAAAAAAATTTGTCACCCTTCTCCTTGGGAATTTATCATCATCATCATCATCAGAGTTTCCAACTTGCAACTTCTCCCAATTTACGGCCTGCTCTACTGAATTTGGAAGTTCCAGTCCCCGTGGTCCCATGGCCATGGAGCCAATCCCTATAATGTCACTCTCTGAAAGTTGGGTTGAAGGTCAGGATGAAAGCCCCTCTCTCTTTCCTGAGGAAATCTCTTTTTCCCAGATGTCTGCTTCCATGGTTCTGCCCTTAAAGTCTGTTTTCCTTCATTTTGCCCTTTGCTGACCCGTTCAGCCCAAGCTGGCAGTGCTTCTGCTCATACAAAATTCTCAAAACACCTTGTTGGTTGTCCATGTAATTCAAGAGTATCCAGGCAGTCAGGCAAAAAGATCTTCTACAGATCTTTCCTGGATCATTGCATTCCCAATTCTGACTCTGAGATGGTTGACGGGGTCCCATATGTCATATGCCTAATCCCCTTAGCAAACAGCTATTCAGTCATATCCTCTTTAGCAAAGAGTTGTCAGCAACACCCTTGCACAGAGCTCTGTTCTCTGCTAACTCATCTGCTGGGAGCTTGGGGTGGTGGTGGCAGTCTCTGACCCTAGTCTCAGAGCATGGTATCGAGATAAGATGGGAATTTTATAAATCCTTAATTGCTGGTTCCTTTGTGCTTAACAGTTCTGTCATTAGTTTATCTCTTTCCCTTCACCTTTTCCTGTAAGCAACAAGGAAAACTCAGGATGTGCTTTCCACACTTTGCTGGGAAATCTCCTCAGCCAAATAGAAGTTCATCCCTTGCACGTTTTTCCTTCCATCTGACATCAGAACACAATTTCTTTTTTTTCTTTTCTCTTTATTTATTTTTTAAATTTTACATTAAAAAAATATGAGGTCCCCATATACCCTCCACCCCCGTCACCCCACTCCTCCCCCCATAACAACAACCTCCTCCATCATCATGAGACATTCATTGCATTTGGTGAATACATCTCTGAGCACTGCTGCACCTCATGGTCAATGGTCCACACCATAGCCCACACTCTCCCACAGTCCACCCAGTGGGCCATGAGAGGACATACAATGTCTGGTAACTGTCCCTACAGCACCACCCAGGACAACTCCAAGTCCCAAAAAGCCCCCACATCATATCTCTTCCTCCCACTCCCTACCCCCAGCTGCCACCATGGCCACTTTCTCCACACCAATGCCATATTTTCTTTGATTACTAATCACAATAGTTCATGAATAGAATATCAGTAAGTCCACTCTAATCCATTCTCTATTCCTCCATCCTGTGGGCCCTAGAATGGCCGTGTCCTCTCCACATCTATATCAAGAGAGGGCTTAGATTCCACATGGATGCTGGATGTAATTCTCCTGCTTGCAGTTGTAGGCACTCTTGGCTCCCTGGTGTGGTGGTTGACCTTCTTCACCTCCATATTAGTTGAGTGAGCTAAGTCCAATAAACCTGAGTGCAGGAGCTGCCATCAGAACACAATTTCGACAAGTTTTTTGCCCCTTTTTAGAAGGACAGTCTTTCCTCCAGGTTCCAGTAATACATTCATCATTTCTTTCTAAGCCTTCTCTGGAAGTACCTTTAATGTCCATGTTTCTACTAAAATTCTATTCATGATGATATGTGTATTCTCTAAGATGGTAGAGACTTTCTTTATAGTGCTCTCTACAGCAGTCTAAGTTTTTTCCTATCAAGCACTTTGAAATTCTCCCAGCCTCTACCTATTAAACAGTTCCAAAGCTATTTCCACATTTTTAGGTATTTGTAATAGCAGCACCCCACTTTCTGGTACCAAAACCTGTCTTAGTTTGTCAAGCTGCTATGACAAGTGCCATACTATGGGTTGGCTTAAACAATAGGAATTTAGTCTCATGGTCTTGGAGGCTGGCCGTTCAACAGCAGGCTATTGGCAGGACTTGCTCTCTCCTGGGGTCTGAGGCATTTGGCAATCCTCCATCCAAAGGAGATCTCTTTTTCCTTGTGGTCTCCTCCTCTGGTTTCTGCTCGCTTCTGGCTTCTACTTCTGTGCCCAATTTCCTTGTTTGTAAGGATTTAAGCTATATTTGAGTAAACCCACCCTGATTCCACTTGGCTTTATCTAAATAGGATCTTCAAAGATCCTATTCACAAATGAGTCTACATCTTAACTAATCACACTATCTTTAAAGATCCTATTTATGAATGGGTTCAAACCTACTGGATGGGAGTAAGGACTTGAACATGTCTTTTGTGGACATTATGATTCAATCCCCAACACAAAAATTTTAGAGACTTTTTAGTAAAAATAACCCTATAAAATGGGTAAAATATTTTGAAGAGACACTTCAGAAAAGAAGTTATGTGAGTGGCCGATGAGTCATGGAAAGACTCACAACATCATTAATAATCAGGAAGCACAAGTTAAAACTACTATGAGGGAGTGGATGTGGCTCAAGTGGTTGAGCACCCACCTCCCACATGGAAGGCCCTGGGTGTGGTTCCTGGTATCTCTTGAAAAAAACAAAAAACAAAAAACAACAGGGAAATGGATGTGGCTCGAGAAATTGAGCTCCTGCCTACCACATGGGAGGTCCTGGGTTTGGTTCCTGGTGCCTCCTGGAGAAGACGAGCAAGACAGTGAGCTGGCATGACAGGCATGTATGGCAAGCTGATGCAACAAGATGACACAACAAGGAGACACAAAGAGGAAAGACAATGAGAAACACAACAAAGCAGGGAGCTGAGGTGGCTCAAGTGACTGAGCACCTCTTTCCCACATGGGAGGTCCCAGGTTTGGTTCCTGGTGCCTCCTAAAGAGAAGACAAGCAGACACAGAGAACACACAATGAATGGACACAGAAACCAGGCAGTGAGCACAAACAATGGGGGGGGAGGGAAGAGGCGAGGAATAAATAAAATAAATCTAAAAAAAATAACAACAGCAAAAAACAAGTAAATCAAATAATAAAACCATCTCAGGGAAGCTGATGTGGCTCAGTGGTCAAGTGCTGGCTTCCTACATACAAGGTTGGGTTCATTCCTGGCTCTGGGTACCTTAAAACAAACAAACAAAAAAAACTGCTATGAGAGCAGAGCAGGAGTAGTTCAATGGTTGAGCACCTGCTTTGTATGTACGAGGTTGCAGGTTCAATTGTCCTTTACCTCCAAATAAAACAAAACAATTAAGAGATATGGTTACGTAATACCTACCAGAATATCTAAAAGGAAAAAGGAAAATGAAAAAAAAAAGAAGGAAGAAAAAATAAAATGAAAAAAAGAGAAAGATAAAGAAAAAATAAAGAACCTTAACAATATCAAGTGTTGGCAGGGATATGGAGTAACTGAGACTTGCTGGCAGGAATGTAAAATGATACAAACACATGGAAAGCAGCTTGGAAGTTTCTTATAAAGTTAAACATACTCTAACTATATAACCCTTCATTTTCACTCCTAAGTATTTACCCCAGCGAAAGGAAAATATAGGTTTACACAAAGACTTGTACATGAATATTCATAGCAGCATTAGTCACATGTGTGTCAAGAGGTCAATAAACAAATTGTGATATAAACATACAGTAGATTATTGTTCATCAGTAAAAAGGAACTAACCGTATATATGTATACACACACGTATATATATATACACCTGCATAAATATTAGAAAACATTTTTCTGAGAGGAAGTTGCATGGTTTCAATGATATGAACTCTAGAAAAATCAAGCCTAATCTATAATGACAGTAAGCAGATCAGTAGTTTCCTGAAACCATGGATGGGGTGGGAGTAGTGGGTGCAGAAGGGCATTGACTAAGAAGGGGAACAAGGGAACATGTGGGATGATGGACAAGTTCTATACTGCACTGCAGTTGTGGTTACGTAGGTGTAAATAGTTTTCCAAAGTCACTGCAGAGTACATTTAAAATGTGCCTTTGACGGTATGTAAATTACACCTCAATAAATACGACTTAACAGGAAAAATAAATAATTTCCCACTCCAGGATAGTACAACCCAAATGTTTGCAGACTAGCCATCACCGGTTCAGTTACCTGTGCTGCCATTTGATGTTGCATAGGAGACCCCAGCTCAACACATGCAAAACTGAACTCATGATATTCCCCCCAGACCTGCTTTTTACCTCCAGCATTTGCTATTTATTCTCCACATTGTAGTTGGGAGATCTTTCTATTTTTCAAGTGAAATTTTTATTGAGATAATTGTATATTCACATACAGTTGTAATAAATAGAAAGAGATTCCATGGACCTTTTATTCAGTTCCCCCAATGGTAATGTTTTGAACAACCATAGTACAATATTACAACCATGGTATTGACATTGACAGAAGCCATCAATCAAAATTGGATTTCCCCAGTTTTTCTTGTATTTATTTGTGTGGGTGCCTATTTAGTTCTACGCCATTTCATCACATGTGCAGGTTTGTGTATCCACTACCAGAGTCAAGATCCTGCAGGTTCCATCACCACAAAGATCCGCGTTGCTCTTTTAAAACCACACCACCTCCCTCTCACCTGATGCCCCCTCTCTGCCCCTTCCCCATCTCTAACCACTGAAAACAATGAATGTGTGCCCCATTTCTAAAATTTTGTTATTACAAAAAAAAATTATCTAAGGTCTGTGTTACCCTACCAAAGCCAGTTAAAGACAGCACAAGAAAAGAAAACTACAAACTAATATCCCTAATAGGTATACAAACAAAAGTCCTTAACAAAATGCTAGGAAACGGAACCCAGCAGCATATTGAGAGGATTATACACCATCACCAAATAATTCCAATCCTAAATCTATATCCAAGAGAATTGAAAACAGGTGTTCAAAGAAAAACTCTTACACAAATGTTTAAAAAGCGGAAACAACCCAAATGTGTATCAGCCACTGAATGGATAAACAAAATACCATACAATGGAATATTTTTCAGCCATAAATAGAAATGTACTGATACAAGCTACAAGGTGGAAAGTTGAAAATATTGTTACGTGAAATAAATCAGATACAAAAAGCCATATAGTCTATGATTCCATTAAGTGTGATAGTTGCACAACATTGGGAATATACTGGTAGTCACTGAATCACTGAATTACACAATATTTATGTATCTTATGTATGTATTTTTTTTTAGGCGGTACCAGGGATTGAACCTAGGACCTTGTACATGGGAAGCAGGCGCTCGATCACTTAGTTACACCTGCTTCCCTTATACAGGTTACAATAGTTAAAACGGTGACTTTTATGTTATATAAATTTTACCTCAACACAAAAAGTTATGTAAGTGTAATCATACAGTGTTTAATTTGAGGGGGGATTTCTTTTTCCCACTCAGCATAATTTCCTGGAAATTAATTAAACGTACTGCATCTATCAGTAGTTTGTTCCTTTTATTGCTGAGTAGTATTCTTAGTAGAGATGTACCATAGTTTGTTTAACCACTGATCCGTTGAAGGACATGTAGGCTGTTTCAGATTAAACTATTATGAGTAAACCTGCTAGGAACATTCTTGTACAGCTTTTGTGTGAACATAACGTTATCATTTCTCTGGAATAAATGCCCAAAAGTGTAACTGCTGAGTTGTATTGTAATTGCATGTTTCTTTATCTAAAGAAACTGCCAACTGTCTTCCAGAGTGGCTGTACCATTTTATATTCCTACCAGAAGGGTGTGAATGATCCAGTTTCTCCACATCCTTGTCAAAAATTTGCGTTGTATCTTTTTTATTTTAGCCATTCTAATGGGTATGTAGTGATATCTCACTGTAGTTTTAATCTGTATTTCCCTGATGGCTGGTGAGGTTGAACACCTTTTCATGTACTTATTGGTCATCCTATTCAGTGAAGTATCTCCACATGCCTTTTGCTATTTTGTAATTTCAATTTTTACTGCTAAGTTTGGAACATTCTTACTGTATTCTAGATCCTAGTCCTTTGTCAGATATGTGGTTTACAAATATTTTTTTTCCAATTTGTAGCTTGTCTTTTCAACCTGTTCACATAAACTTTTATAGAGCAAAAGTTTTAAATTTTGATAAGGAATTTATGATTAAAGAAAAGTTTTACTCTTTTCTTTCATGGATCATGCATTGCTCAAATCTCTTTGCATAGCCCTGGATCTAAAAAATTTTCTCCTGTATTTTTTTTTCTAGAAGTTTCATAGTTTCATGTTTTACATTTAAGTCTGTGATCCATTTTGTATAAGGTAGAAGGATCAGGTCAAGGATTTTTTTTTTTTTTCACCCTATGGATATCCAATTGCTCTAGCACACGAGGCCTCCTTCGTCGATTGAATTGATTTTGAAACTCGGTTTGTCTCTAATAATTTCTTTGCTCTGAAGGATACTTTATTGGTATTGTTTTAGTTTGCTAGGGTGTAGGGACAAGCCAGTATCCTGGGGCTATTTACAGTGGAGCTATTACCACTGTAAAGTTGAAAGGTTACTGGAACTCAGAGAGGGCTCCTTGGGAAGACTTGTAATTTCAGGTTGAGAGATGCCGCCAGCCCAAGACAATTCTCTGAGGAAGGAACTCTAAGTATAAATACTCCAGTCTCAAATTTTTCCCTATCACTGATCTCCTGTGAAGACTCCTCTTTGGCCAAACCAAAAGCTGCAGGCAAGAGAGTCAACTGATGAAGTGCATATAGGTTGCATAGGCATATAACTAGGTGGGGCTGGGTGGAGAGTGGATTTGGAGAGGTAAATGAAGATATCTGGGTACATTCCAAGTATTCTAGATATAATAGCTCATTCAATCGTCCCAACAACACTATTAGTTATTAATAAAGATTTATTCATTATTTCTCTCCCTTTCCCCATCCCACCCCCCGTTGTCTGCTCTCTGTGTCCATTCCCTGTGTGTTCTTCTTGTGTTCACTTGGATTCTTGTCAGTGGCATCTGGAATCTGTATCCTGTTTTGTTGTGTCATCTTGCTGCATCAGCTCTCTGTGTGTGTGGCGCCATTCCTGGGCAGGCTGCACTTTTTTCACGCTGGGCGGCTCTCCTTACTCGTGGGACTCCCCTACGTGGGGGACACCCCTGCGTGGCACAGCACTCCTTGGCGCATCAGCACTGTGCATGGGCCAGCTCATCACACGGGTCAGGAGGCCCTGGGTTTGAACCTTGGATCTCCCAATTGGTAGGCGGACGCCCTATCCATTGGGCCAAATCTGCTTCCCTAGTTATTATTATTCATCATTCCCAGATTTAGAAAAGCCACGCAAGAAAAAAGATTAAAACAAAGACAACGATGATATTGTCAAAGAGTTTAGGGAAGATATTACCTTCATTAAATAAGAACAGGTATGCTTTAAGAATTAGAACTATAATAGAGAGGGAAAATCTTTTAGCAATAAAAACTATGATAGCCAACTCCCTTCCCAAATTAACAGGAAGGTTAGAAGATAAAGATGAAAAAAATCTCCTTGAGAGTAGAACAAAATATAAGGAAAGAAAAAATAGGGATGAAGAGATAAGTGCATCTGAAAATCAATCCAGGATTTTCAAATCAAATCCAGGAAGTCCAAAATCTCTCTGTGGTGTTCCTGAAAGAGAAAACAGAAAATTGTGGGAGGGAAAATATCAAAGCAAAAAATTTGAATTCTCTGGATTGAGAAGGCCCACTAAGTATGCAGCACATGGATGCAAAAGACCCATACCAAGACATGGCAATTTCATAAAACCAGGTGCAAATTTAAAAGTGATTATTAAATAACAATGAAAACTATTACCTATTAATAGTTTTCAATCTGTTTTTACATATAGTATCTCACTTTTTAAATGGCCTGAAGGGTGCACAGTTATCCCCATTTTGGGCATGGAAACAGATGTACTGATTAGAACACCTGCAGGATGATATTTTTCTAAACTTCCACACATAAGATAGCACAAATTAATATTGAAGTGTATTTATGTATGAACCTGTATGTGTAACTGGACAGCTATTTAGAATGCATGTCCAGTTTTTTAAACTAAATTATCAGCAGTCAGAGAGAGCACAGGCTTCCAATTCCTTGCTCTTTCCTCTCAGGTCAATTGATGGACTGCATTGAGTAGATTTATGTAGCTGACTGATCTATCAGCCAACCTGGTGGAAGGAGATATGATGCTCAAGGAGCCCACTTCAAACTCCCTTCCGATACTCCAGTTCTAGAATTCTGTCAGTAAACATGATAGCAGGGACTAAATGAATCAACTGCACTAAATGGGAAGGGATATTCAGTGGCTATTTCCACAATGCAGAGGGGAGCCAGGTGGGAGAAAATCAGCCCGAGTGAAAATGTGTGGTGAGACATTCGGTTTTCCAAAGATATTGCCTTCATTAAATAAGAACTGGAAGTCGTAGAAAGTGGACAAGGATAGAATGTAAACAGAAAGTTGAAGAGATTGTTCATCAACAAGGCGAGTTAAAGTTTCCTATAACCACGGTCTTTGCTGAAACAGGACTGTAGTTATAAAGAGCTTTGCATTCTTAGCTGCTGGCGACTGCTGGGACTGGAAACTAAAGCTGACGCTGGTGGTGACCACAACCCAGAAGCTGAAACCACATTCTAATTTTGCACAAAATTGCTAGTTCTGGGTCTTTTCATTGCTTATCTCTATGCATTTAGCCTGCAGGGATTATACTTAGTTGTATGTAAAATAACATCTTGAAAATAGACGGAAGAAAACCGTTTAGCCCTCAGTCATTTGTACTAACCCACGAAACATCTGAACAAACATGTTCTAATAGACTAGTGAAGATACATCCTCTAGTACCCCCAGTCAATACCATACAATCATGGGGTGAAAGTGGCGCTGAACGTCCAAAGCAGCACTGAAGAAGAATGAGGAGAAAAAGAAAGGAGGAGAAAGAGAAGGAGGAGGGGAGCGAGAAGGGAATTGGCATTTGGGAAAAAAGTTGGATTTACATTTATCTATGTAAATATCTTAACTAATCTGAAAATTCACAGTATGTTGAAGAAAATGCACGAATTTTTTTTGTCTATTTGTATTTTTAATTTTACATTAAAAAAATATGAAGTCCCCATATACCCCCACCTCCCTCACCCCATTCCTCCCCCCATAACAACAACCCCCTCCATCATCATAAGACATTCACTGCACTTGGTGAATACATCTCTGAGCACTGCTGCACCTCATGGTCAATAGTCCACACCATAGCCCACACTCTACCACAGTCCACCCAGTGGGCCATGGGAGGACATACAATGTCCAGTAACTGTCCCCGCAGCACCATCTAGGACAACTCCAAGTCCCGAAAATACCCCACATCAAATCTCTTCCTCCCACTCCCTACCCCCAGCAGCCACCATGGCCACTTTCTCCACACCAATGCCACATTTTCTTCAATTACTAATCACAATAGTTCATGAAAAAATGGGCAAATTTAACGGTAGCCTATGGGGCCAGTGTACTATTGAAAACTGGCTACCAATAGCTTAAAAATGTTTAGCCTCTTTATCAAAAACTACTCTGTGGAGGAGTAAAACTAACCATTTAAAGAAAAAAGTAGATGGAAACTCCAGTAAGAATTTCAAAATGAAATTGGCTTTCTATGATTTAGCCTCAACTTCATCAAGTCACCTTTTTTAAGCATTGAGATTCAACACTTCTATGTTATCATTTGATTTTATACTTAACTATGGATTCAAGAAATAGTAGCTAAAAATGAATGAACAAATAAATGAATAAAGGAGGCTACAGAAAATAGATCTTAGAAATACGACTTCTGCAAAAGCTTTGATCAACCAAATCAAAGCATTTATTTTAAGTCACATCTTATTTTAAGGTTTGTTTTTGAGAACCACAAGTAAAAAATTTGAAAAGACCCTCTCAGGGTGAAAACTGAAATGTGACATTTGTAGAGTAAACACTGTACACAAAGGAGACAATATTTTAATGTAATTTATTTGAAATGCTTCCAGAAAAGTTTAAGGCCATTATACAAAAACATTCATTTCATCAAAACAATCAATTTCTTCCCATAGGCCAACACTTGATAGACCTCTTTTTTCAACACTGACTATAAAGTGGCCGATAACTTCTGCAAAGGATGATTCATTCTTTTCCTCGCCAAACAACTGTTCTCAGCTTACCCCTGCTTTTATCTGCAGCAGGTTCACTCGCCTGCTAAATCAATAACAACTTGAGAAACGGAGCAGTTTTAAATAAAATCGTAATAGAAAAAAAAAATTCATGTTTAAAATCTATAAATACAGGAATATGTTTTACAGGGTAAAATTGACCACAATATTTTTTTGTTTTTCAAAAATAATAAAGTAATATACCTTGTTTTTATATTGATAATCTTGTCACACAGCTTCTCTGAATGTACATGATCTCTGTACATAAGAAAATGACAACATTGTATTGACTGCTTTCTTTTCTGTAAACTTGAAAGACACAGAAGATTTAAAAAAAAACCTTTTTGGCAATAATTTAGAATCATTACTACTAGTGCTGGTGTGGGTATAATTTTGCACAGGTCATTCTAAATATTTACACTTGTGGGCAGCTTTTCCATGTATTCAGTAAATTTTTTTCAAGGTCTGCAACCCTCCCTGCACTGTAAATCAAGGCTGGACGGAGAGGTTTCTAGTTTGGCTAACTGAGCCTAATTAATCATAGAGTTAATTAAGTCGGCCTTGGGACAATGTAATTATGGGCATGGCATACTGATGACCCAGAGGCAGAGCAGGAAAACCCAATGCTCTGGCCTTTCCCATAAGGGCACTGGCCTTGCTTAGTCTCTTTTCATGGTTCTTATCTAAGATAATAGTGAAGCACTGCTCATTCCAAATCCTACCCTCTGTAAACAGAGTCACTGACGCAGTCACATTCTTCCCTGTCTCTTCATTCACGTTATAAATAAAATATGAGTAGGCGCAGGCAGATGAAACACAATGAAGATAGGGCTGCTTGGCTTCCCAGAGGGTTTCTCAAATGTCCTTTGAGTTCTATTCTGATGTTTTAGGCTTGCTAAGACTGCCACCAACTACACAGTGACCTCCTGGTGCAATGTGCATTTCAGTGAAAGCCTCAGAGCTGGCAGTTGCCTTGCGCTGGTCCTTTTAAGTTCAGATTCTACTTCATGTCCTTATAGATTGCTGCATCAAATTTGCTTTGGATGAAATTGCAAGGTCAATACAGTGCCTCTTTCTTTGCAAAATTAAGTCTCCAGAACCTCCAGGGATGTTGTCCAGTCATGCTTTCTGGTGGAATGCTATCAAACTAAACTCACTCCTGCTTCTCTCTCAAATGCTACCACAATACACGAGTAGATTGCCTCATGCCTTGTTTGCAAGGCTCTCTAAATTTCATGCCTTCAGCTACCATGTCAAGAGCTAGAGAGCACTAGAGAAGCACGGAAGGACTCTTTAAGAAACCTATATAAAACAGTAGTTTAGTGATTCTTTTCCTTTTTGGTTTTCACAAATCCAGCAGGATAATTGAGAGAACTTGTTCAAGTACCTCTCCATCCATCCAGACCCTTGTGAAATACAATACAAGGTAATAGGTGTCAAAGATTCCAGCTTCACAGACAGACTGGCAGTTACAGTACTAGGGACAAAGGTACAGATACAAGAGACTGGGTTGACACGGTCACAAAGTTATTAAAAAGTGCTTTTCCAAACCGTTCCATGTGTGGAATGCAAATACTGTACAGGTAAGACACAGGGTGACTTCCAGGAAGTACACATGCTTCTGTCAGACATCGCTTTCTATGTGTCTGCTGTTCCCACAGGAAGAGTCTGTCTGTTCCATGCGCTCACAGTCGAGGCTGACCTCACTCGTGTCCATACTACAGTCTGACTCACTGTCCGATTGGTCCATCTGCTCAAGTTTTGTTTCCCCCTGTGGCTCGCTGCTCCCCCCGGTGGCAGGGTTTAGGAATGGCTCCTCGGAATCAAGCACCCCAGCCTGCCCCGCAGCGCAGAGGACCGTTTCTTTGGCTTGACGAATACAGTTGAGCCATTGCTGTTTGTTGAAGGTGTCGTTGGCTTGTAGTGAGTGGGTCTGACTTTGGGATCCATTTTTGAAACTTACTCTGAAGAAGTTTTTGACTAGAAATGAAAAACACATGAAAAAAAAAGATAGTCAACGGGTAAGTATTTCCCTGGGCCAAAGATAACACATATAGGGACACTAACCCCCAGGGCCCAGGGCAGACTTCACTAATCGACTGCAAAATGATTTCCCAGTGATCCAGGCCATGGCTCAGCTCCATCCTCCAGCTAACCACCCATCAACCAGCGGTGACACAAGTCGAGGCCCGTTGCTCTCAGAAGCTAGTAATGGGTATCAATGCAGAATAACTAAATCTTATGTTTCAGGGGTCCCCAGTGTACTGATTACCAAGCCTGGCTACATATCAAAAGCCCTGGAGAAGCTGGTTACAGATCCCTAGGCCCACTCTTAGAGATGCTGACTCAAAAGGCCTAGAGAGGGCCTGATGACCTGTAATTTTAACCAGGGACCCAAGCTAGAGTTTTTATAAGTTTAAGAAGCTCTTCGAAACATCAAAACACATCTTCGACCCTCCACATGACTGAGCCTGTACATTGAGAATCTGCTGATTCAGAAGGTAGGTAAAGACATGGAGCTATGATAAATTCAGTCTCATTATAAAAATGAAATTACATTTTAATTTCCTCAATGGGAACTACACGCATTTGAAAAATGGTAATGCACAAAATACAAGACTTCTTTATTTAGTCTATTACATTTAATGGGTCTTGCATGCCAAGTGCAATGCCTAGTTCACAGAAGTTTCTGTGGTCAATCCCCTTGCACTAAACCCGTAGCCCACAGGCTACTTCAGATAGTCTAGAGGCTAAGCAATAAAAGCAGGCTTGGCTCAAATGCTTCTCACTGGCCATTTTTTAACAGAAGATAATACTAGTTCTTTAAATGCAGACTCGATCCCTTTGACTTTGGACAAGTGTCAACTTCTTGTTGTCTCTATTTCCTTATTAAAATGGGGACAACAAAGAGAACCTACCTTATAAGGTTGTTAAAAGGAATAAATGTGATACTGTATGTAAGTGCTTACCCAACATGTGACACAGTGAATATTAAAAAAAAAAATGTGTGCTACTATTATTACTATGAGAAGTGAGGGATTTATGGTAGGTGAGAGGCAGTAAATCTCAATTACTTCGACAATATTATACCTGTGTTAATGCATCTCATCTAAAACAGACCTACTGCTGTCTCTTGCTATGCCATTACCTGGTTTTATTTTTCTTAACAGTGCCCAGAATATTTATTTGTTTAAATTTTATCTCTTCTTTACAATGTAAGCTCAATAGGGGCAAGGAATTTAACTGCTTGATCCACCACTACATACTAATATGTAGAACTGTGCTTGACACATGGAAGATGCTCAGTAGCTATTGCTCTCTTAGCAACTCTTGGTTAATTCCTTTGTTTATTAAGTCTTGAGTTAGAGAAGCCATCAAGGTAATGTTCCCGATGAACCCTCAACTCAGTCGACCATTCTTATGTCTCTTAGAGACAACCCTGCTAGCCCATCTTCAAGACCCACCGTTATGCAACTGGTGTCCACATAGGGACTAGCTGGTAGGTCACTTAGTGACCTTCTGCCAATGAAGGAGACAGGGAAAGGGAACCAATACTTAAGGAGCACAAATAAGGAGCACAACTATGCTCAGACACGTTCCCGTACAGTATCTGACTTCACCTCTATAACAACCTTACAAAGTAGACATGCATGTTTCCTACTTTGCACATGGGAAACTGAGGCTCACGGAGGTTGGACAAGGGTGTGCAATCAGTAAGTGATCAGACAACACTGGAATTCAGTTTGACTCCAAGGCCTTGGCTCTTCTCATTGAACCATTGTCCCCTCTGAGTCACGATAAGCAAAGACATTCAACAGATCAAAACAGGCTGTCACCGTACTTCTCTCATTGTTGCTGAATGCCCCACGCAGGGAGCCGCCCAGCCTCACTTCTCCGTCCTGCAGGTCTTCCAGCAGGAGGTCCTTCACAGGGATAGGCTGCCGGTACAACTGGTAGCAGAGCTGCTCGTTGTGGGTGACAGCTCGAGTAATCACAAGCACTTCTTGGAACAGGAAAACATGCAGTTTCTAGAAGAAAAAGCAATCAATGAAACCCAAAAGAAAAGGAAGAGACCAGCAGATGGCTGCCATGTGCCTGCCATGTGACAGAGGAGCTAAGGAGAGCGGGAGCCAGTCTTCAGGAGGAAAGCATTGCCTTGATGATGCCTTGATTTGGACATTTGCATGGCCTCAAAACTGTAAGCGAATAAATTCCCATTGTTCAAGTGAACCCATTTCATGGTATTTGCTTGGAGTAGCCTAGGAAGCTAAAACAGTTGCAAAGGGAAGACCAGAAGGGCAACGGTGATCTTGACTTGGGGATGGGGAAGCATATTCAGCATTATCACATAATTTAATATTTGGGAGAAAAGAAATCTGTGAATCCTCCCTTCCCTGGCCCTTCCCCTACAACCCTCCTGGCCCCCCCCCCAAAAAAAAATAAAATAAAAACCAACCAAATCTTGGCTGGGGGAAATATATAATTGATGATTCATATGGAGGGTGAAGAGGGAGATTTTATGTTTATCTAAAGCATTAAATGTATATTTTAAAAGACTGAAAAAAGAGAGAATAAAGTACAAAATAGCCAAGTAAGGGGTTTTTATGGGGAATGGGAAGTGTGTGTTAAGACTTTTTCTCTATAGGGGCTGAGGGAGGAAAGGAGTTGGGTATTGCTTTATTTATTAAAAATAATCCGAGATTTTTACACTGCTTCTACTTCAAGGTAGGCAGTTCAAACTCATTGTCTGAACAACCTGTTAAAAATATCCCTCATTTATAAATGTTCACTGAAAATTCCTCTTTCATCTCAGCTACTTTATGCCTTCAAACTGCTGCCCTTTTTTTTGGACACAGGACTTTGTTCAACAGTGACTTCCACAGGTTGACTGAGGGGAAAAACTAACTAAAACAAATTTTCCACCCCAACTATTATCTGTGTTCTCAAAAATCTCAAGGTCACCAAAATCTCCCATGGATAGAGAATGCGTAGTAAGAGGAGACTCAGTGGCAAATTATTAAGCTTTGGGGGAGGCCCAGGAACAGTCTCTGAGGGAAAGTAAGTACTCACCACGCCCCGGTTATTCTTCAGTTCGCCATGGCAACACAGCACTCGGGAGCTGTCAATCAGGGAATCTTTCTGGCCTTCTTCCAAGTAAAGGAGCCGCTCTTTATAATAGCGGCATTCAGATTCTCCAGTTTTGGTGTTGATTTCCGCCACGATTCCCTGAATGATGTTTATCTATGGAGACAAAAAGGAAAGTATGGGGAAAGTAAGAAACCATACACACCAACAAGTCTCAGGGGCTCAGCTCAAAAGATCACCAAGATGCTTCAGGATCTAATATCTGAGATTCTGTTCTCTAAGTTGTTTCTCTGGGAAAAGAGGGGAAATAAATGCTTTAAATATTCTCTATGTATCTATCCATCATACACATATAGATATATATATATACACATATGTATTTATTCATATATACACATATTTGTATTATACTGTCTGTCACTAATGGTGATATGTACTTATATCTGAGAGGAAGAGGGTCAAAGCACAGCCTTCGATGCCAAGGACACATAAATACTGGGTTCCATGTTGCGTGCTTCTTAAAACATCTCCCACTGTTGAAAACATATAAAAAATTGGGAGAGCAAAATGGAATGAAGGAGTCTAGAAATGGGATTGTCTTTGGGGATGTGAAGGCTAGTTACAAGGTCTTTTCACTTGTACTCAATCTAACCTACAAACAACATTGGCAATTTGGGGTGTGAATAAATGGTTTGGATATCTTTTGAGAGTCAAAATGCAAATGTTTTATAAAGGACAGGAACATGGTAGGAGAAAAAAGACACTAGGAATAGTGATGGGGACAGTTTGTGTAGATACACTTGCGGTCATGTCCTTAGCACATGTGAGTGTGTCAGTAAGGGGCACGAGGACCTCAGAGCAACAGCAGATGTGATGCAGTGACAAAAAGCAAAGCAAAGCAACAACAATGATGAGAGGGCACTGCACTGATGCTCCATCAGTGGGTATGGTTCTGATATGTTGTTGTTCAGTCACATAGGTAATATGTCTAAAAGTCAGAAAATAATAGAAAAAAAGGAACAAGCAGTTAGTTGACAACAACCGAAGGCAAACTAATGAATTTCTCAGCAGGGTCCTCTGTCCCCTACTAGTAAAGGACCAACAGTCCCATCTTCCTTGTGGTGATTTTAACCGAAAAGAACTTAAAAGGTGAGAAGTGTTCCTAAGGCTGCTTCTTGGTCACCTCTACTGGAAAGCCCAAGTTCAGTCAAATAAAACAGCAAAGAGGTCTCAGGAAATCAACAGGATTTCAATAAGGAAAACAAACCAATCTCTGTGAGAGCAAGGTTCTAAAAGGGGCCTTTACTCAGTCACAAGCTACCAGATGTTGTAATGTATTAAAGCGGCAATGCATTCTCTCTTGGAGTGCTATGGTTATTTTTCATATTCTAGTGATTTGATATTTTCTGCCCCCAAACAACTGTGTGAACACTTTTACCTACTTTTAGTGTCACAAAAACTTGTTGTCAATCTAATATCAAATGAGACTTATAAAATTAATCTGAGTTTTAATTCCACAAAATAATAAATAGCAGAACACTTTAGCATACTAACTTTCTCTTTGTGCTTCTTTTTAACCCTGTGGGTTTTCAAAGATGACTATTTATTGTATTTTCAAAAAACTTTTCACAAATTATGCTAAAGGCATGATTTATCTTCCAATTAATTAAACTAACGCTTGCTGAGCACCTGCTCAGTGTTAGACTAGGCAGTGGCAGTCAAAGAAATGAGACGAGGTCCCTACCCTTAAGAAGCTTAAAAAATACGGGATGTGTATGAATGATTGGTTAATGTTTACGTTACTCTTTAACCTTACGACATTTTTCAGAGGTTTTTTTGCCCTTGCTTTGATTAAAGACTGTAGATTGATTGTTGTGACTCATCTTAGTTAAGTATTATTAGTTATACCTAGGTAGCTTGAATTAACCAGCACTTTGGATAATTATCTTAGTTTCCTACAAGTATCCAGGAAACCAAGAAGAAGATACACTACAGGCATAAAGATGTGCTCATTTCCTAATTTAACCAGGAACTGTTCAGCTGGCATATTGCATGAAGACTGATAAGAATAAAATATTGTAGTGGCTCCTTAGGCAGCTAGAGCTACTTCTTTCTTGTGTTTTTATTTTATTTTATTTATTTTTCTCCCTTTCCCTCCCAAGCGGCCCCCACCATTGTCTGCTCTCTGTGTCCATTCGCTGTGTGTTCTTCTGTGACCACTTCTATCCTTATCAGCGGCACCAGGAATCTGTGTTTCTTTTTGTTGCATCATCTTGTGTCAGCTCTCCGTGTGTGCGGTGCCATTCCTGGGCAGGCTGCACTTTCTTTCACGCTGGGCAGCTCTCCTTACGGGGCGCACTCCTTGCGCGTGGGGCTCCCCTATGCGGGGGACACCCCTGCGTGGCATGGCACTCCTTGCGTGCATCAGCACTGCACGTGGGCCAGGTCCACACGGGTCAAGGAGGCCCGGGGTTTGAACCGCTGACCTACCATGTGGTAGGCAGACACCCTATCTATTGGGCCAAGTCCACTTCCCTTTCTTGTGTTTTAAAAAGTAGACAGAGACAAAACAAGGCAATAGTTGATGCTGTAATTCCATATTCTATGTATACGTTTATAATAGTAACTCCAGGTCTGCTTTTATTTATTAAAATACTATTTTGTATTTACGTCTGTCTGAACCCCGTGAGTGTCTAACTCCTCTGCATTGTTTTTTGTTTTTGTTTTTGCTCTTTAGGCAGTACCGGGGATTGAACCCAGGAACTTATATATGGGAGGCAGGTGCTCAACCACTGAGCTACATCCACTTCCCAATGAGAGCTGATTTTTTCATTTATTTGTCTTTAGGAGGTCCCGGGGATGGAACCCCAGACCTTGTACATGGGAAGCAGGCACTCAACCATTTCAGCTACATCCACTCCCTTGCACTGGTACTTTAGAGGGATTATACAGCAGATTGACAACAGCAGTCACCTGTAGTTGTGCACTTAAATTATTGTCGCATCTCTCACCAGGGTTCAAACTAAAGAGAAAGCAGATGATGAGTGGTACATGGTAATAGTACAGGGATTCAACTCACACATGTTAGAATCGTCATCCTCAAATGGGATCTGAAAGCCCTGTCTGTCTGGGCTTGTGCGGAAATATCATCTACTTGTCATTTCCTGACATGAACCAAGAATGGCACAGTTGCTGCATGAAAAGCAGGACTGTTTTTCCTATTGACTACGGCGATTTTTTTTAAGGAGTTGGGAAACAGTGGTGGGTAAGGAGAAGAGACGGTCTGCAGGCTCACTTTCTGACTAAAACAATCCTCAGAATTTAAAACATAAAACAACCAGTTCTCTGGAATATCCGGATACCAGAAGTCCTATTTTAAGACATTCCCTTTGGGGTAAATTTCCAATAATCCTCCAAAATACTATAAATAAGTTCTAATAAAGATATTGTAGTTTATGCATTCCATTAATTGTATGACCTTTCCTTAGATCTAATCACAGGACTGAATGTAATCAGTAGCCTTGCTGTCAAGGCCAGTACCTTATTAGCACTTCCTTAATTTTCCTCTTTTCATAGTTGGAAAAATTAATTCATGGAACATATAAGTTATGCTATAGTGACACTGTAGGTTTTGTGTCTATCAAATATTCACAGTGCATCCCCGCGTATATGGCTAACTATTTCTGCTCATCTGGGATAATGCCACAGGGAGTTGAGAAGAGCTGTCTGCAGACATTTTCAAATGCAGGTAGACAGTGCTTCATGCACAGATCTGCCTGAACAATGAGGTGCAGGTTCAACTTTTGAAAACGGCTTCACGTTTTTTGTACCAGGGGCACTGGTACTAGCACTCCCTTTCATATTGCAAACAATCGTATTCTTATCTACCTGTTTTTAAATCCGAACTTTAGCTTGCTGGGTGTTTTTTTTTAAAACAGAGCAGTGTTCTTTCATGATGCATATTTAAAAAGAAGAAACCTTTACAGTAAAACCCAGAGCAGGCTCCTGTGCTTCAAAAAGTAATTATTTACACTAGCTCAAGCTCGCTGTTGTTTTTATTCTCGTGGACCACACACTTGTGGGGATGAAGTATGGAGAGGAAGCAACTCTATTACACTCTTCCCAGGAATAAAAGCAGCCAAGATGAGGGGGGAGCGGGCCTCATCCCTGGTGCCTGAGGTCCCCATCTGGGCTGGACTGGGGGCCTGGCACCAGTGTCTCAGGTCTGCCAGACAGGACCACCACCTCCTGAATCAAGAGAGTCTTTCCTCATTCTTCTCCATCCCTCTGTCGAGGCATCCAGCCCAGCCCTGCCCCGAGTAAGGTCACGCCACAGAGCCCAAGCAGACGGCTCTCCTCAAGTCTAAAGGCCACAAGGGCTCAAAGAAGGGGCCGGGCTTTTCAGCTTCAGGGAGTAGGATCATAGCAAAGTGGAAGAGGCATAGGATTGGAGCTTACACAGACAGGGTTCAAATGTTAATTCTTTCATTTGCTGGCTCTGGACCTGGGCAAGTTATTTAACCTCTCCAAGCTTCAACTGAAAAATGGTCCTATCTCATAGGTTGCTACGAGGATTAAATGAGATAAATAATATATATAAGTAGATTACATAAAGCTGATCTACTAGGTGCTCAATAAATGCCAGAAGCTATTACTCATATTGTTATTGTAGATGGCATTATTATTACGATTCATTATTATTAAACCAAGTCTGGGACAGACAGTTCACTTGGCAAGTTCAGACTCCTGATTTCAAATCACCTATGATCTCCTTCTGTTATCATGCCAGATCCAATCAGGGAGTGAGCCCTGGATTTCCTTTTGAATTGGTCTCTTAGCCTTATCCCCGCTGCCATCTTCTTGATCAGACGTCCGCGACGCCACACTTGGACCTCTGCAGCATCCAGCCAACTGGCTTCCCTGTCATTCTTCTCTTCCTCCTCTGCCCCCTGTTCTAGAGATGAGGGAGGGCAGTAACTTGTCACACAGCTTGTAAGTGACAGAGCTGGGATGTGAACCCTGACCGTGACCTTTCCTTACCCAGAAAACAAAAGCACACAAAACAAACCTCCAATTAATTAGAGAACATAGGAAACATGTCTCAAATGCTTAAATTTGATACTTAAAACCTTCTATAACCAGATCTGAACCCACACCCTCTGCCTTGTCTCCTGCAGCTTCCTGGGAGTAACCCCAGGCTGACTGATCCACCGCATTCCCAGGCATGACCTGCTGTGTCAGCTCATCACACCCTTGCTCAGGCCGTTTGTCCTCCCTGGCCAGCCGTGGCCTCTGCCCTGCCCTGCAGACCACCCCCTTGGAAGAGAGCTCACTGCGTGGAATGCACAGTTTCTAATGGCCTTGTGACAGGGACCCTATTTCTCCTGGTTTTCTAGAGACGAATGTGCATTTCCCAGGTCATCCTGCCCCATACTCAGTAAACATCTGCTGAACGAGGACTTGGCTGGAGATCGGACTCGGCACCCCACTGCCATCAGGGGCTGAGGGGAGCTAGATCTTAAATGAACGCTGACTTCAGAAATGAGCTTTGGGCCTAAAGTAAAAGGCAACTTCCATTTTATAACAAGGGTCTTCACTGTAAAATATTCTCAGAGAGCTTAACTTTCATAGTCAGCAAAGGTAACAAATGGATTACAGAGTCACCTATCGGAGCCAGGAAATTTTAGAACCAAAGGGACCTTATAGTGCATTTCACGTACACACTGCAGTTCACAGGTTAGAAAGCAAGGCAAAGAGAGAAATGACCTGCAAAATCAAAATACGGCCAATGGCAGAGCCAAGCCTGGAATCCATGATCCCTGCATCCCCTGCACCCAGCAATCCTTCTACTCACTCATTTCCTTGATCCACTAACCATTATATGGGAAATAACAAGGGCGGAAAGAAAGAAACAGACAACTCACAGCTTCTTCCAGGTGCTGCTGATCTGGATTATCATTTGGTGTGTGCCTCAAGATTTCTCGAAGAAGCAGAGGGTATTTCACCAGACGGCTTCTGGGAATATCGAGGAAATTCCAGAGATCTAGTTTGCGGCTAAAGGGGGATTCTAAACATCGCTGAAGGAAATCTTGGACTCGGTGATCTTGTTTTTTGTGGTCCAGTAAGGCTTTGGCGGCTACTTGATTGCTGCAGTAGCTGTCATAGGAGCTGAGGCAAGGCAACTAAGATGGGAAAATGAGAAGAGGGTTGGAGCGTTAAAAATATTGAGCTCTGAAGCTGCAAGTTAGCATCACTTGCTGGGACTGAACAAACACCTAGCTGGTCTCCAGACCTGGCCAACATTCCTTTATCTGCATGACTGGAGGAGACCAGTGGACTTCTTCAAAATGACAGGCCATGCACAGTTTGCTGAGGCTCTGGCTTATTTGCACTAAGCGATTTCTTAGTTCACACTTGCTTGATTCTTAAGACCCATATTGTAATTTGTTTGCATTTTCTGCCAATTTAAGCTAAAAATGAAAGAACCAGAGTTACTGATGCACAGTTAAAGAAAAAAATTTCCTCATTTTCCAAAAGCATCCAGTAAGAGAAGAGCCTCCTATTTTTATAGGGTTTCTATTAAAATTATCTGTAAAACTCATATAGAGGGTTTAGTGGCACAAATAGAAAGCAAGGGGTCAGATTCCAAACCCAGTTGTTCGCATGGCTTGGTGCAAGCACCTCCAAGTTAGTTTAAGATTACCAAGGTGGCCTAGTTACAAAGGGCCTAGGGATGTTAAAGCAAAATTATGACAAGCAAAAAGTATTATTCGGGAAGCATTGAGAAAAAATCTTTTAACTTAACTCTGACAGGTCAGGAATGATTCTTGGCTCTACTTAATGGTTAACATCATAATAATCATAATACCATGCAAAGAGATAAGGCTTACAGACGCACAGCATTTCAAATCCACTGCCTTCCTTCCAGCAAAATGCTTATTTCCCTGATGTGTTCCACCAGTCACATCATATAAAGGCTGTGTCAGAGCCTCAGTGGAAGGGCTACTCAACTCCTGTTTCCACTCTTCCTTCTTGGGTGTTACCTGAGATTCAGTATCTTTACACAGGGGCCGTTGGCCTCCAGAAAGTTACCGGAAGCATGAAACATGGCCAAGGGCCTAGCTGCTTTTGCTTCTTCCCTTGGCTAGGAAGCCACAATTACAACGCCTGCTTTGTAGCGGGCTTCAGTGCAAGATGGTATCTCTCTTTTCTGCACCCTCAGTACTTTGTACTAGGCCTGCTATACAGTAAGCACTTAAAGTTTGTGTTTGGAATGAAAAAATAAATGAACATTTAATGAATTACCAGTTTAGGTAATAGCTGATGGTTTAGGAATATCGTTTAAAAATAAAGTGGTAGCATCTGAACAAAGGCTGCTTCCTTTACACCTCTTATTGGAATTATTTTCTCAGTGACAAAATCCAAAAAAGATACCTGGGAAGTAATACTTGAAAGGTTCACTGTGGAGTTTAACATTCCTTGGAAATACCTGTTCTCCTTAAATGTTACATGAACCTCTGTTTGTGGTTAGAAGAGGAAAGAGCTAAAGAAATTCCTTCCTTAAACCTCATATTTGAAAATAATGATAATTGGTACTTACACACACATACACACACACATACCCCACATACCCCAAATGTGGTGTTGTGGCTTGTAATTTAGCCTTTCAGAGTTAATTAAAAAGAAGCCTCAGGCCCTTCTCATTTCATTTCCTCTTCCTCACCTTTTAAAAAGACCTGAAAACGCTCAGTGTTTTCATTATGGAGAAACATCAGCAGCCACCATCGGATGTAAGCAGGTGAGGAAGGCCAGCCACAGGGCTGCTCGCTGTCCAATGGGCCGTTACTCTCTCTGATCCTGCCGTCTGCTGCCATGACAACCAAGTCAGGCTCTGGGCCTGTGTTCACACCTGACGAAGGGCCTGTTTCCTGAGTGTGACCTGAAAGGCTGCGTGTTTCAGCCCACTGGAGTGAAAAAGCTACAAGGGAGCTATAATGACCCTGGGGAGGAGGAGGGTACACATCTTGGTGCCGAAATACGTCCTCGCTGACTAGATGCAATAGTTCGGAAGACACTGAGTTGGAGAATCAAGTTCAAAGCCTAACTCAGTTGCTAACTAGTCAGGTGACCCTTCTCAGCCTCAGATTCTCCACTTAGAGAATACATATACTAATGTCTTCACTTCCTAAAGAGATAAGGCATCTAAAATGTGTAGCACAGAGCCTGGTCCGTGGTGATGAATCTGTATGTAATAGCTATTGTTATCTGTCCACAGAATCTGAAGAAACCGGTTTAAGAGAAGCAAAGCTGGAGACAAACCAGAATACGAAGCCTGTTCTACCCACCCCACCCCCTCACTCTGCCAAAGCTCTAAACAACTCGCCATTTCTTTGAATAGACTATCAAGACTTTATAAGGAAACATCTTTCATTTTTTTAAAGAAATTCTCTCTCAACATGGTAAAGAGACAGAATAAATTTCCTTTTTTTTTTTTTTTTTTTACTTCCATATACTCTGCCTCTCTCTGGAGTTAAAATTTAATTAGAGCCCAAATTAACATGAGAACCTGCCCCAGGGAGCTTATAAATTATTTTATCACTTAAAAAAAGTTAGCAAGAAGATAAGTCACTTGAGAGGTTGTTCCTCTATGACAGGGAGGGCTTACGGGGCAGGAGGACCTGCCCACTGGGGAGGGGCATGACTCATCCGCAGTTAACCAAGAGAAAAACCAAGCCTCTGTTGAGGTCTTCAAAGTAAGTAATTGATTCATTCTAAGGTCAAAAGGACCGGCCAGGGCTGTCCCACTTGGGAGGCTCACTTGTTTAAAGGGTTTTTCCACTTTTTTCCTTTGGGGGGAAAATAAATCAATTTTTCATGGGTCGAATGAGCTCTGACTGTTCTCATTCAAAGTCTACTAAGATGTTTATTTTGTTCCATTAAAAAGGCCAGAACTCAAACAGATGTATCCCTTGGTTTACAGTTCCCACTCTCATGGACACATCTGCAGTTAAAAGAGGGAAAACATTTAACAGCTCATCGGGCCTGATAAATAAGGGCCGTTTCTCATGAGGTTTGGGAACAATGGGCCAGTTGTTTAAACTTTAGGCTGCTCTTTAAGCTGTGGGTCCCCATTTGATGTCTGAAGGGTCCGGATAGCAATGGACCAGAAGGGTCACACTTCCTTTGGGTATCTACGAAGAGAGCTGTCTCCAGACCAAACCAGTTTCCTAATAAAAGGGACAAACATTTGCTTTTTAAAAAAATGAATAAGAAGGCAAATTCCTACAATTGTGCTTCTGGAGAGAATTGACAATTTGCATCTGATGTTTAAGGAAAACATGTAGTTCTATATTGCCATTGCAGCAAAAACAGAGCAGTCATTTCAGTTCTGGAGTGTGGCCTCACTGCAATCTACTTCATCCCATCAAAGCAGACCAGAGAATCAGGAAGTTTAAGAAACACTGAGGCAGACCCTCTTCTCATTATTTCTCGTCTCCAGCTGCTTGGCTTTCTTTAGAGAAATTTCTTTGTGGGCTGAAGAAGTTAAAACATCTGCCATGGCTCATAATAAAATGAAAGTCAAAAATATAAGATGAATGATCTCTCCTGAAATATTAAGGCACACTTTCTAAATAATTCATCTTAGAACATTACTTGTCTTTCAGATGCCCTCGGGATATTTCAGTCTCCATGCTAAAATTGTCTCGTGATCTAAAGCTATCCAAATCCTGAAACCCTCAAAGTTTCTTCATCAAGGAAGTAATTGAGAAGCATAAGTTAAGCTAAAAGACCAATGTCAAAACTTCCTGCACGTTTGCATGGCATCAAGGCATAGAAACTGGGTTTTACGAAGGTTAAAATACAAATATAACTACTGCATAAATCCTAGGATTTTTAACCTCTAACACTTTCTTGGCACTTCCTGTTTATTTTTCTGGAACACAGTGTGGATTACAGGGACGAGAGGCCTAAACCTGCCTGGAAGAAGTCATCAAGTTAATCTGCCTTCATTACCCACTTTATAACATGACAAAAGAGCTGGTGGGAAAACTCAGAGGTCACAGAAGGAAACAGTAATGTATAGAATAGGGAGTGGTGGGGATTAGAGCAAAATAGACTGGAAGCCTTATCTGAAGTATATTAAACAAACAGCAATATTATGCCACTCAACAAAATACAAATCCAGCCCCTAAATGATAAATTTATGATGTGTAATCAGAAAAAGGAATGGGTTTGTTGGGATGGGATCAGTATATACTCAACTCTTCTAGGAAAGATCAGATATTTACTAAACCTTCACAGCATTAGTTATTACTATGTTTATGGAACATTTTGACCTTGAGATTATTTTTTGTAATCTGAAAAAAAGTATGTATGTGTGTGTGCAGATAAGAATATGCCCATCAATTTTTGCTAGAAAAGAACTGGCAATACCTACATTAACAATTGGTCTGATTCACATTAACTAGTTTTATTTTGATATGAAACTAATAGTAGTTTCATATGTGCCTTTACTTATTTTATTGCAGAAAGTCCACATTATCTTTATTTTTCAAAAACTTTTTTAAAGATTTTATTTATTTATTCCCTGCCCCTCTTGCCGCTTGTGCTCCCTGTCTGCTATGTCCGTTTGCTGCATGTTCTTCTGTGTCTGCTTGTCTTCTCTTTAGGAGGCACCAGGAACTGATTCCAGGACCTTCTGACGTGGGAGGGAGGCACTCAGTAATCGCTTGAGCCACCTCAGCTCCCTGGTCTGCTGAGTACCTCATTGTCTTTTCCTCTGTGTCTTTTTGTTGCACCATTTTGTGTCAGCTCACCGCATGGACCAGCTTGCCTTCCAGGAGGCCCCAGAAATCAAGCCCGGGACCTCCTATATGGTAGACAGGAGCCCAATTGCATGAGCCACATCTGCTTCCCATATATTATCTTTAAATCTGGTAATTGTAATAAATAAAAATTGTTTTCGTGTTTCAGGAGATAAAGCCTAAATATATTTTCTAAAAATCTAGGAATTTGCTATTTATTTATTTTTAAATGTAAAACCAGTATTTGCCAATAAAGAAAGTCTAGCTAAAATTAAACTGTATCCGAATTACTAAAATTCATCTAAAACCAAGACCAGAGAACTTTTCTTACCCAGCCCACGAGGATAGAACCAACATGTTCAGTTGAGCCATCAGGCTTCCGAACATCTTGAAGCTGACTAAGGAGATCTGGCAAAAAAACAAATAAACAGAATGCTTATTTTGTTAGGTTTTCAAATATGAACAGGGCTGGAAGTAGACTCCGGTTACTCATGTTATTACACAATCACTGATTCGTTATAAGTCAATTCAATTAAGCCTACAAGTCACGACTCATTCTGGGAACAAAATTATACCTTCATGAAGAGGAATTAGAGAGTCCAGTGTTCCAAAAATTTGATTGAGCTCTTGTTCGGTCATTATGGAGAGTTTCAGCATAGGGTCATGATAGGCCTGCACAAGAAGGGCAAGAGGTAGAAGCAAACATTTAAAGGAAATAGATCAAGACAGCAGAGTGAGATGTTTCAGGGCTCTGCTGCATTCCCTGCGCCCCCACCGAAGCTTTGAACTGGCAGAAATACCTTTCTCAAAGCTCCAGGAAACAGTTAGAGGACTGCAGTAACTGGGCACATGCTGAACCAAGAGAAAACCTAACTAGAAGCAGTAGGAGCTCATGGTACTCTCACTGACCCTCCCCAATCCCTCACCAGTTCGGCACAAGGTCAATCTGCTCCCAGTCCAGATGCCTGGCCTCGGTTCTGGAGGGAGCAGACCAACCGTCGTACACATCCTGGGAGTATAGATATCTGGTCCAATCAGTCTGGTGGTAGTATGAGGGAATGGCCATCCCAGAACTTTGTGTGTAGAAGGCAGTTCACAGAGCTCTCCTACAGGATGCTGAGGGACAGCAGTCAAGTCGTGCTGCCTGGGCCAAGGGACTGCTGGCTTAGGACACACAGTGCAGAGCCTGGGACGGCGAGGGAACTGTTTCCTGGGGAAGAAGGGACATTTGTATCTGTGTAACTGGGGGAGTTCCTAGGGTCACACATGTATGCCCAAGAAAAGATACATGTGCAGAAAGTGTCAGGAAAGCCCCTATACTGTGGCCTGGAGCTATTCTCTAAACTTAGCATATGGATAAGCTCTGATGGATGGTGCTCACGCGGGTCAATCTGCAAAGACTGACAAAAGTGTTTGCTTTCTTTCCTTTTTTTTTCTTTGTTAGCTTCTGGCATTCAAGGAAAGCTCTTTCATAATACTAGCTTATTACCAGTTAAGGAACAGATGCCTCAAATTATAAATTCGAGTGATAACTAATTAAAATATCAAAATGTCCAAGTTTCAACAAAATAAAATAAAAACATGGAAAGAAATAGGAAGTGATGGCCCAGGCAAAGGATAAAATTAAAGCATTAGAAACCATTAAGGAAGACCAGACCTGGTATGTAACAGGCAAAGACTTTAAAAGGATGGTCCTATAAAATAGATTTTAAATGCATACTGTTTTAAGAGATGAAGACAGTGATAATATATTAATTAAAGGGGTAATTCACCAAGAAGAAATAACTGTAATACATATTTATGTTCCTAACCTCGGTGTCCCAAGACAAATGAAGCAAACTAGCAAAACTGAAGGGAGAAATAGATGTCTCTACAATAATAGTTGGAGACGTCAACACACCACACTCAGTATTGAATAGAACATCTGGACAGAGGATAAATAAGGAAACACCTTAAATAATATGTTAAATGACCTAGGCCTAAAAGATATTTTTAGAGCATTATACCCCCAAACAACATAATATATCTTCTCAAGAGCTTAGGGGTCCTTCTCCAGGATGGACTATATGTTGGGTCACAAAGCAGGTCTCAATAATTTTAAAAAGATTGAAATTGGGAAAGGATGTGGCTCAAGTGGCTGAGCACCTGCTTCCTACATAGGAGGTCCTGGTTTTGGTTTCCTATGCCTCTTAACAATTGCAAGAACAAAACAACAAGCAGACAAATTTAAAAACCAACTCAGGGGGCTAATGTGGCTCAGTGGTTGAGTGCTGGCTTCCCACATACAAGGTCCTGGGTTCAATCCCTGGCACCATCAAAAAAAAAAAAAGGAAAAAGAAGGTTGAAATTATACAAAGCACTCTCTCTGATCATAAATGAAGCAGGAAATCAAATCAATAATGGATGAAAAGGGAGCAGATGTGGCTCAAGCAGTTGAGCTCCTGCCTCCCATATGGGAGGTCCTGGGTTTGGGTCCCAATACCTACTAAAAAACAAAAACAAAGAACAAGCAAAACAAACAAAATAAAACATGAAAATATTACCTATAAAAAAGTAACGAAAGGAAAAAGGGAAAGTTCACAAATATATGGAGATTAAACAACACACTCTTGAATAATCAGTGGGTCAGAGAAGAATTTGCAAAAGAAATCAGTAAATATCTAGAGACGAATGGAAACAAGAACACAATATATCAAAACCTATGGGATATATGAGAGGAAAATTTATAGCTGTCAATGTTTACATTAAATAGGAAGAGCTAAAATCAAAGACTTAACTGTACACCTGGGGGAATTAGGAAAGAACAGCAAACAAATTCCCAACCAAGCTGAAGGAAAGAAATAAAGATCAGAGAGAAATAGATAAATTGATAACAAAGAAACAATAGAGAGAATCAATGAAACCAAAAGTTGGTTCTTTGAAAAGATCAACAAAATTGACAAACCCTTAGCTAGATGGATGAAGAAAAAAAGAGAGAAGATGCAAATGAATAAAATCAGAAAAGAGAGGAGGGACATTTGCACTGACCCTGCAGAAATAAGAGAGATCATAAGAGGATAGTACGAAGTGTATGCCAACAAACTAGAAAATGTAGATGAAATGGACAACTTCCTAGAAACACACAAACAACCCACACTGATCTGAGAAAAAATATTAATGGAAGACCTCAACAAACCAATCATGAGTAAAGAGATTGAAACAGTCATCAAATACCTCCCCAAAATGAAAAGTCCAGGACCAGATGACTTCACAGGTGAATTCTACCCATCATTAAAAGATGATCTAATACCAATCTTGCTCAAGCTCTCCCAAAAAATGAACAGGAAGAAATGCTACAAACTCATTTTATGAAGCCAACATCACCCTAATATCAAAACCAGATAAAGATACTATGAAAAAAGAAAATTACAGACCGATCTCTCTAATGAATATAGATGCAAAAATCCTCAACAAAATACATGCAAACCAAATCCAAAAGCACAATAAAAGAATTATACACTATGATCAAATGTGTTTTACCTCAGGTATACAAATGTGGTTCAACACAAGAAAATCAATTAGTGTAATTAGCCACATTAATAAATTGAAGAAGAAAAATCACATTTCTTTCAATTGATACAGAAAAGGCATCTGACAAAATACAGCATTCTCTCTTGATAAAACACTCCAAAAGATAAGAATAGAAGGCAGCTTTCTCAACATGGCAAAGGGCATATATAAAAAACCCATAGCTAACATACTCGACAGTGAAAGACTGAAAGTTTTCTTGCTGAAGATTGGGAACAAGACAAGGAAGCCACTGTCACCACAGTTATTCAATATTATGCTAGCAGTTCTAGCTAAAGCAATTAGGGAAGAAAAAGAAATAAAATGCATCCAAATAGGAAAGGAAGAAGTAAAACTGATGCTATTCACTGATTATATGATCCTTTATCTAGAAAATCTTGAAAAATCCACAACAAAGCTTCTAGAACTCATAGATGAGTTCAGCAAAGTGGTGGGACACAAAAATAATACACAAAAATGAGTAGTATTTCCATACACTACTGATGAGCAATCTGAGGAGGAAGTCAGAAAAAAAAATTCCATTTACAATAGTGACTAAAAGAATCAAATGTTTAGGAATAAACTTAACCAAGGACATAAAGGTCTGTATTCAGAAAACTACAAAACACTGCTAAAAGAAACCAAAAAAGACCTAAATAAATGGAAGGATCTTCTGTGTTAATGGAATGGAAGACTAAATATTGTTAAGATGTCAATTCTACTCATACTGATTTACAGATTCAACAGAATCCCAATAAAAATCCCAACAGCCTTTTTTTTTTTTTTTTTTCCAGAAATGGAAAAGCCAACTAGCAAATTTATTTGGAAGGGTAAAGGGCCCCACATAGCCAAAAATGCCTTTAAAAAGAAGAGCAGAAGCTGGAGGACACTAATTTTCTGACCTTAAATCATATTACACAGTAGTTAAAAAAACCAGCATTGTACTGGCTAAAGATAGACACACTAACCAATGGAACTGAATCAAGAACACAGAAATAGACCCTCACATCTCCTTTTGGAATAATGAAAATGGTCTCAAATTGACTGAGGTAATGACAGCATGAATCTGTGATGAAAATGAGAGTCATTGAGTGTATACTTTGAATGGATTGTACAAAGCATGAGACTGTAAAACACAGTGAATCCTGTGGTGGAAGATGGATTGAGGTTAACAGAACAAATATGAGAACGTTCTCTCATGAAATATAACAAATATATAACACTAATACAGGGTGTTAAGAACTGGGTGGGTTGAGGGAATAATACATCAAATATAAGACATGGACTATAGTTTGTAGTAATATCTTGATGAAGTTCTTTCAGTTTGTAACAAATGTTTCACAACTGTGCAAGGTGGTGGTGGTGGGGTGATGTATGGGAGCCCTGTATGATGAAACAAATGTTTGTTTCCTAAGTTCACAACTTTTATAATACAGCTATTGTTTATTTATGTTCATGTATGAACGACACACTTCAATAAAATTTTTTTTCAATGGAAAATAAAAAAGGTCCTAGGTATGTTCAAGGAGCCAAAGGATCCTAAAGAGAATATAAATTGAGAGATCAAAATTATGAAAAGGGGGAAACGGACTTTGGCCCAGTGGTTAGGGCGTCCGTCTACCACATGGGAGGTCCGCGGTTCAAGCCCCGGGCCTCCTTGACCCGTGTGGAGCTGGCCCATGCGCAGTGCTGATGCGCGCAAGGAGTGCCGTGCTACACAGGGGTGTCCCCCGCGTAGGGGAGCCCCACGCGCAAGGAGTGCACCCATAAGGAGAGCCGCCCAGCGCGAAGGAGGGAGCAGCCTGCCGAGGAATGGCGCCGCCCACACTCCCCGGGCCGCTGACGACAACAGAAGCGGACAAAGAAACAAGACGCAGCAAAAAGACACAGAAAACAGACAACCGGGGGAGGGGAGGGGAATTAAATAAATAAAAATAAATCTTTAAAAAAAAAAATTATGAAAAGGAACCACAGAAACAAAAATTTTAAATTCCATTGAAAGGTTCAATAGCAGATTGGAGCTGGCAAAAGAATCCGTGAACTAGAAGATGAGACCATTGAAATCATCTAATCTGAGAGGCAGAAAGAGGATAGAATAAAGAAAAGTGAATAGAGCCTGAGGAACCTGTGGGACACCATGAAGCATTCCAATAAACGCATTCTGGGAGTCCCAGGAGAAGAAAGAGAGAAAGGGGCTAGAAGAATATTTGAAGAAGTAACAGCTGAAAAGTCTGCAAAATTAACAAGAGACATGAATCCAAGGTTCTCAATGGACTCCAAATGGTATAAACATAAACAGACCCACACCATGACATATTAGAACCATACTGTCAAATGCCAAAGATAAAGAGAGAATTCTGAAATCTGCTAGAGAGAAGAAACATGTCACATTTGAAAGCCTGAAAAAGATTAAGTGTCAATTTCTCATCAGAAACCACAAAGGCAAGAGGGCAGTGGAATGATATCTTTAAAATGCTGAAAACAAAAATTGCCAGTTCTATATCTGGCAAAATTGTCTTTCAAAAAGGAGAGAGGGAATAAGACATTCCCAGATAAACAAAAGCTGAGGGAGCTTGTTACCACTAGACTAGCCTTGCAAAAAATGCTAATGGGAATTCTACAGGTTGAAAGATGAGGTAGGAGTGGGTGTAGGTCAGTGGTTGAGCACCTGCTTCACATGTATGAGGTCCTGAGTTCAATCCCCAATACCCCCTTTAAAAAAAACAAAAACAAAGGGTTGGCTAGATAATAGATTGAAGCTACATGAAGAAATAAGGATCTCTAGCAAGTATAATAACATGGGTAAATATAATTGCTGGTACTATTGTATTTTTGGTTTGTAAATCTACATTTTACTTCCTATAGGATCTAAAAGGCAAAAGTATAAAATATAATGACACATCAGTGGTTTTGGACTCATAATGTATAAACATGCAATTTGTGACAAGAACTACATAAAGGTGTGGGCGGGAATGCAAGGGTATAGGAACATAGTTTGTGTGTAATAATGGAATTAAGTTGGTTTCTAAACAAGTAAGAGTGTTATAGTTTTAGAATGTTAAATTTAAGCACCATGGTAACTATGCAGAAAATATTAGACAACATGCAAACTCACAGAGACAGAAATTAAAGTACAAGTAGCCAAGGTTGGGTGGGGGGAGAGGCTAGAGGAATGGGGAGTTAATGTATAATGAGAATGAGGCGCGAAGGGTTTGTGTGTGTGGAGATGGGAAAATTGTAATATTGGAAGTTGGTGAGGGTTCTACAAAAGTGTAAATATAAGCAATCCCACTGAATGGTATGTATAGGAGATGGGAGAGTTTATGTTGTACATGTTTCTACAATGGGGAGACTAAAGACACTATGATAATTAAATGCAATATAAGATCCTGGGTGGGATTTAATAAGGGATGAGAAGAGGCTCAAAGGGACATTAGGACATAGGAAAAAGTTGGAATATAGACTCTAAATTTTACGTCAATGTTAAATTTCTTGAATGTAATAACTGCACACAAGCAAATATCCTTGTTCTTAGGAAATGTACATGCCAGTATTAAGTGTTCAAGGAACATGATGTACTACAATGTACACTCAAGTATTCACAAAATGCCCTGACAGAGAGATGGATGGATAGATGGATTGAAAGACTAATGGATAGATTGTAGAATGCTACACAAGTATTAAAACTGGTGGATCTGGATACATGCAGGGATGGAGTTTGTTAGAGTTCTCTATATGGGACTGTACTATTTGTGTAACTGTCCTGTAAGTTTGAAGGTATTTCAAAACAAAAAGTTAAAAGAAAAAAATTAGAGGAAATAAGTTGCTAATGTAAATGGCTCTTGAGAGGTTCTGCCGAAACAGAGCACTTGGCTTTCCCAACAACTTTTCCCATAATGCTGTTGAAACAGATGGGTGTGGTTGGGGGAGATGAGAATCCAGCATTGCTTTGGGCCTTTTGTGATTGTTGAAAAATCAAAGCAAATTAGAAAAAAAAAAAAAGACTTTTTATTCTAGTATACATTTAGGAAGGGCATAAATGCTAAGTATAGATTTGATTGGTATGATGGTTTAAGACATAACTTTATTAAAGATACTGCAGGTTGGAAAATTCCCACTTCATCCAAAATTAGTTACCAGCAGGTTCTTTTTCAACTAATCCATATTTTAATAAAATAACTAAATAAAAGAAAAAGTGATTGTTGCCCTGTAATGTTTATTTGAAGCAAAGAGACCAAAACTTTTGCCAATCCTATCACCTCTTATTAAAGATAAAAAATAAGAATATGCAGTTATACTCAGGGCACTGTGATAGAACACAAAGATGCCGATGACAGTCCTTGCTTTCAAGGAGTTTATTTATTTGGAAGATAAACACAAGTAAAATTAAATAACCATTTAAAAGATAGCTCAAGGAGAGATGTCGCATGGCAGCAAAAAGTGACCAAGTCATAACTGCTCTAGAGATCAGAAAATTAAGAGACAGTTTGAGGCTGGAGTGGTCAAGGGATGTTTGAAAGAGGAGCTCCTTAGCACTTAGCACAGAGAATGAGGCAATAACTATTATTGAGGGAAGCGGACTTGGCCCAGTGGTTGGGGCATTCGTCTGCCACATGGGAGGTCCGCGGTTCAAACCCCGGGCCTCCTTGACCCGTGTGGAGCTGGCCCATGCGCGGTGCTGATGTGCACGGGGAGTGCCCTGCCACGCAGGAGTGGTCCCCGCATGGGGGAGCCCCACGCGCAAGGAGTGTGCCCCGTAAGGAGAGCCGCCCAGCATGAAAGAAGGTGCAGCCTGCCCAGGAATGGCACTGCACACACGGAGAGTTGATGCAGCAAGATGACGCAACAAAAAGAAACAGATTCCCGTGATGCTGACAACAACAGAAGTGGACAAAAAGAACACGCAGCAAAAAGAGAACAGACAACTGGGGCAGAGGGGGAAGGGGAGAGAAATAAATAAAACAAATCTTAAAAAAAAAACGACTATTGTTGAAGAATAAACTGAGATTTGAGCTGGTTCCTGGAGGTTGGGTGGATTTGGATGGTAGAAAGGAAAGGAAAAGGTCTTTTAGAATGGCAGTGAAACATCTTAAGGATACTCTGATGCAGGAAGGGGCACTTGGACATATTTTTCATAAAAGGTATATCTCAGAGTTAGATGCCTTTGTCCTCCCCATCCTTCTCTTCTAGTCCTACTTAAAACCCAGTTTCTTGGCTGTGTCCAAGCTAAGCGTGGATGGGCATCTCACAAGAATGCTGGAGACGGGACTTCATATTAGCAGAAAAAAGGGATGCATCCTTCCAACTCTGTTGGAAAATTAAATAACAATCTGAAGAGCCTGGACTTTAGGCTCCAGGGCACGGGGGTCACTTGAATGGAAAAGTTTTGGAAGAAGATCTGTTGTCAAGAATATAAAGCCCCTGCTCTACAGAGATGTGTATAAGCTGGTAATTGTTGTGACTAAATGTCCATTCAGAAAAAAAAAAAAAAGAATACACAGGACATAGGCATGAGTTCCCCCTCCCCTGTGTGATGAAAAAAAAAAAGAGGTTTATATTTAAAAGACTCTAACTTTGTTAGATAGTAGGAAATTGCCTCACTAAACCATTTAACTCATTTTGAGATCCAGATGACTTTATTCTAAGACAGTACCAGCTTTGGACATCCATGCATTCTCTCGCAAGGATAAGGAGGCCCCATATCTTAGACTTCCAGGACAATGAACTATGCATAAAGCCAGGCCTCCAGGAACACTTTCTGATTCAAATTGAAGTACTCTATTAGGTGCATTAGAGATGTGCGAAGACGCCCTAAAAGTTCAGTGAGCAGAGCGCTCTCTTACCTTCTTGTTTCAGGTTGTTTCCCCCCCTATAGGGTTTTTAATGGGAGATTTTTCTCAAGTTTTGATGATAACTTGGTCATAAAAAGGGTATTCAAAAAGCACCTTCTTAGATTTGTGAAATTACTCAAAGGAAAAAAAAATGAGGTGGCTCAACCACTGGATTTATATTTACCTTTTTTGCTAGTTTCAAATCTTCTATCAAGTCTTCTTCTCCTTGGGAAAGCTCAAAGATTGCCTGCAAGAAAAGATAAAAGGCATTCACTGAACTCTCCCTTTGCTTTTGGGAACAAGTTCAAATAGTGAAGGTCCCAACCCTTATTTCTGTCTTTTAAAAAGTTAACTTAAACTGCAGCAAGTACATCTAGTGGTAAAACCTGCAAAAAACAAAACAAAACAGAAAACCAACAACAAAACAAAACAAAAAAACACACCCTGATTTTTGTAAAACTTCTGTATAATGTGCTTCTCTGTGGAAAAAGAGGCTCCACATATGTTTACAATCCTAGTCATCTTCCATATTACAGAACTTTGATGCAGCTAAACAATAATTATAATTGGGGCTGTGAATTCCACATCTTTGTTGTGAGTGGCAATCTTAAGAAATGATTCTGACTCCATTCTCAGTGATGGGCATGGCAGTGTTATGAACTGGGCCATTATGGCTTGTTTTCTTTCTACTCAACAGAAGGTGAATCTCTGCAGAAAGTTTTATACATTTTGGTCACCCATTTGGAAGCTGGGATTGTATGAGGAATCCAATATTTTATTACTCTAAATGTCTGGCAAAGTTAATTCTAGATAAATTATTTCTCAACCCCACAAGGTACAATAAGTAAAACTATAGGAGCCAGCCATGTACAAGTGTGTATAAATGGACCATTTCTAATTTGGCTCTATTAAGCCATCATAATTTAAAGAGCTATGATGTGCAGGACATACTTTTAACTCTTACCTGAGAATCACACTTGACAAACATTACATTATTGAAGAGCTACAAGTGCACGACGTTAGATTAGGCACTAGTGCATTTTTTTCAGGCTAGAGGCTTTGGGTACACCCTCTACATAGCAGGTTGGTCGAATAAAGGACAATGAGTGTGCAGGTAAAGGCAGAACACCTTGCTGGAGGGGAGGGCACAAAGAGCCTCTGGAAGGTTAGGGAAGCTTCCATGTCATGTCCCCCTGGTTCTTGACTGTTTTTACTTTATATTGGGAAATAACTACAGACTCACAAAAAATGGCAAAAATAATACGGAGAAGTCCCATGTATCCATCATTGCCCCATGGTGGCATCTTATATAATTACAGTGTATTATCAAGCCCAGGAAATGGATTGGCACGAGACAATTTCGTAGAGTTCGCTTCCACAGGCCTCTGTGTCTGACTGACCTAGTGTGGCTCGCAGGTGAGGAAAACCACAGAGCCCCACAGGGGAAGTAACCGCAGCCAGCGGTCTGTGGTGCGGCACACGAGGTCACCGTGATGACCAGAGGCTCTGGAGGAGGACGAGACCCAGCCCGGATTCCCGATGCCACTTACCAGGCTGGTGGCCTTGGGCTCACCTTGCCTTAATAATTTCCTAATTTGCAGAACTAATCCTCCCTCCCTCCCGCTCTCTTGTTTGTTTTTTAACTCCCAATATCAGATTGTACAAGTTATACATGCACACCGTTAACACCTGGAAAAATACAAAAAAGCATAAAGAAGAAAATTAAAAATTACCCATAACACCATCTTGTTACTCATTAAGATTTTGCCATTGTTTCTACCCAGGCTATTTTCAGTGCATGTATTGTTTTTCAAGGCTGTATTCATTTTTGAATAGATAATACATGGTTCAAAATTTAAAATGCACCAATGAGCACATGGTATAAACTTTACCTTGTACCTCCTTTTTCAGCCACCCAGTTCCCCTCTGAGGAGGCAATGATATTACAGTTCCTTGTATGTCCTTCCTTCCAGAAACATTCTACTATTTTCTAAGTAAATACATGCATACATACACTCACACATTTGTTCTTTTTTTTAAATATATAAATGGGAAATGATTATACACACTTCTCTGAGCCTTGCTTTATCTATGTAGCCATACGTCCACATCAGCACTTCTTCATGTGTTTCTACAGCTCATCATTTAACCAGCCCTCTGGTATCAGATGTTCAGGATCTTTCCATATTAGTACTATAGTAAACATGGTGATGAATGACCTTGCACATATACCCTTTCACCTGTGTACTGGTGGTCTGGCAGATAAATTTCTAGAAAAGAATGGCTAAGTCAAAAAATCTAGAAAATTTTCAAGTACTCCTTTGCCAATGCCAGCTCTCTACAAAAAAGACACTCCAAGGATTTTGCCAAATGACGCACATATGAAGTGCTTAGTGCAGTCTGACACATGGTAAGCCCCCAAGAAAGGGTAATATTATTACAGCCATTTAGGGCTTACAGGGGAAGAAATTAACTTCATAGAAAAGATGTTTTACACAAGGCTAAATAAATCAAAGTTTCAAAAACTGAGTATTTAAAGATATCCAGAAGTTGCTACCAAAATATGACTAAAGTTAGTATTATTTTTAATAAACTCCAGAATCCTAAATAGTCACTTCCTAATTCATCTTCTTTGTACATTCAGATTTTCTTGTCAGTTTCTTTTTAAAGTGGGGGACACACCCACCCAGCTGACTATTGGTTTCCCAAGCTCTGATACCCTGGTTTTGTTCTCTTACAGACGGCTTGCGCCTGCGGTGTGCCTTTGTTCCAGACACACTGCCGATTCCAGGGCCCCCAGCCTACCTCCTGACGTTTGATTTCCTTGGACGTAAGCATCTGATTGACGCACACGTCAAAGGTCTCACTCCACAGCTTGCTGTCTCTCCGCTTCGTGCTCGAGGGGGCAGCATTTCTGGACCAGGGTCGGGGGGCGAGGATGTCAGGACGGCTCTCGCTGCGGAAGCTAATGGAGCGCTAAACAATAAGAAAAACGAACCATCGTGAGGGCACCATCATGACTGGGTGGATCATTTGAGCATCTTCCTGTTGATGACAGAGCATAAATCATACATTCTCAAGAAACAGAGGACATGGCCACAAGGCCTTCGGCAAGTGGGGCATTATCTTTGGCCTGTGTGGGCTAAGGAAAATTGGACAGGAGTCACTTTTGCACACATGCTTGGAGTATTCAATCTGTGTAACCTGGATACCAAATGTACCATAGCACAAGCACGAAGGCAGCTCTCCGACAAGAGATCAGCTCTATTGTTTTTCCCAGTGGCAATCTCCCTTCTTCAGGAGAATAAGGGACATCAGTAGTGAACGCTGCCCCTTCCCCCTTTTTAAAAACCTTCCCTCCTTCTCCTTCTCATAGCAGAATCCCACTATCCTTGGGTCACCCATTCCACGTCGTGTGGATGGGCTCACTCAGGCCTGACCCATCAGAGTTCTCCACCACCCAGGTTCAGGGATGAGTATATTTGCTGACATTTGCTACATGAGTCATGGGAGAAAGAGGAAGAGTCTTCTCTTGTGAGCTCAAGAGAAACATAAGCCTAGCTTCAGGCAGTAACTCTCCCTGGGTACAGGGAAGAACCTGTCTGTAGGAAAGAGTAAAAGGACAAGGAATGGAGGATGGAGAGAGAGAGACCAGGGGAGGCAGGGGATGAGCAAGCTTTAAGGACACTGAGCCCCTAGATTCCACTGTGCCTGAAGGCCAGAAGAACCCACCTCACTTGTTTTAGTTACATGGGCTAATATAGTTCCCTTTTTCTGTATGTTAATCTCACTTGGAGTTCTGTTAACTCAGAAAGTCCCAGCTAATCCAGATACCATTTTGATAGCAAATGATACCTGTCTCTGAGGCATTTCCTTATTTTCCAAAGGCGCCCTGGTAGACTTTGGGGTGGTCTAATGATCCAAAGTGTGCCCTTGTAGCTGAAACTTGCTACCATCTCACTTTTATCATGATAAATACAAATGATCAGGATGAAAGCTTCAATCCTAGAAGATTTCAACACATTTATTGGAAACTTTGCCAAAGTAATAAGGTGTTACTATACTCACAATCACACTTATCGAGCAAATGTTCCCTGCCATGGCTCTCTGTAGCCTTCAACATGAAGTTCCAATGCCTCAGCTTAGCAAACAAGAACTATTATTAATATAAACTGACCACATCTACATATCTAGGATTACCTCTTGCCACTCACCCATGAGTCCATATTCTCCAGTCATACTAGACTATCTGCCAGACCCTAAATGTGTCATGCTTTGCCATCTTTCTGTGCTTCCCTTAAGCAGTCTCCTCTGTCAGAAACGCTCCTCTTTCTTTTCCTAGTTGGCTAACTCCTACTGTCCTCAGGACAACGCAAAGGTCACTTCTTACAGGAAGCCTTCACCAATGCCTCCCACCCTTGTCTAGACCTCTGCTACAGCAATGATCACATTTTATTATGCTTATTATTGTCCCCCTGCTCTGAATTATAAACTTCTTGAGGGCAGGACCTGATTTTGCATGTGACAGAGGAACCATCATTGCTTAGATACTCCAAGGTAGCTTCCATATATTTTGAGACTTGACCACACTATTCCTGAAAGTAAAGAAAATTTTAAGCAAACAAACATAAGGACATTCTTAAATAAGTAATTTCACCTGCTTAATGGAATATTATCTGTCCATTAAAACAATTCTGGGACAACTTAACAGCTAAAACACTTTCTATATAAGTTAAATTTAAATCAGCATAAAATCTCTATATAAGGAGCAGATGTAGCTCAAGTGACTGAGTGCTTGCTTCTCACATGGGAGGTCCAGGGTTTGGCTCCTGGTGCCTTCTAAAAACAAAAAACAGAAAAACAAAAACAAGCAAACAAATGAGAAAACCAACTCAGAGGAGTGGATGTGGCTCAATGGTTAAGCGCTAGTTTCCCATATACGAGCTCCAGGGTTCAATCCCTGGCACCGTTACCTAAGCATAAATAAATAAATCTATATGGAAACACTTTGAAAGTGTTGAAAGGACAAACCCCAAAGGCAGAATAAAAAAATGCATATGAGCAAAAATAGGAGAACACCACAAAAGCCTCTTGTTTTTGTGGTAACATTATAGGTGATTTTTATACTAGTTTACAAATTTTTAAAATTGAAGAAAAAAGTGATTACATGAAAAATGTAAAAGGACATCTCCAAGGGGCTTAGGGTATTAGCACAACTTTCTGGGAGCAGTTAACTCTCTTTACAAGTAGCAACAAGAGCTTCTCTGGCCATCCCAGGTGTCTGTGAGCTCCCAGGCTCCTTAATGAGCTCATCAGGCATTGCCAGACCAACTCTATCCTGGAGATCAAGAAAGTACTTGTACCTAACATGCCACTTGCTAATGGTACCTTGCAAATCCTTGTGATCTCTTGAAAGCAGGCCCTTAGAAGCAGTGGCCAGACTAATGCATGTAGATCCCCAGCACTCAGAATCAATCATAGGCACCCAAAGGTCAAAATAAGAGCAGTGAGTCATCTTGGTTTGTGTTTCTCATGCCAGTCAGGGTGGGAGTTAAAAAGCATAAAGGAAAATGCAAAAAAGAAGATTCAGAATGAAAACGTTGCCACTTTCACTTGAAAGAATCAATTACCTACCTCATTACATTTTCAGTCATTGGCCAACTTTGACCTGCCTTCCCCCTCACCTGGCAGTTTGAAAGTAATTTATGCTCACTTTGAATTTTTAAACATTACGAAAGTGTATAAAATTAAGTACAAATCCCTGTATTTCCCCAAGTCTGCCTCCCCAAAATAACCATTAGGGTTGTTCTAAATCTTTCTAGACTTTTCCTATGTATTTGCTAACATTCACAGGAAACAAAATGTTTTCTCTTTCCCATCAACAATATATTTTTCCAATGTCAGAATATAAAGCTCACTCATTCTCTCCACTGGCTGCTGAATTAGTATTCCATGATCTGAGGGACCACAAGTGATTTAATCAGTCCCCAACTGAGAGGCATTAAAGTCATTCCAGTGTCTGGCTATTAGAAAACCTGGCTCAGTGAATATCCTTTGTGTATCTGTGTTAGCATTCTGTAAGACAGACTCCTTAAGTAGAATTCTTTAGTCTAAAAGCACATCAACCTTTTAATGTTTGACATGTACTGCCATTTGAACCTCCAAATAGGTAGCTCAACTTTATAATCCCCGGAAAACTACCTGATAGTGCAAATTTTTCCACACCCTCATCAACAGGGTATTATCATCAATCAGACAGGCAAAACAACTACACCTTAATTTCAGTTTCATGTTTTGAACATAAGTCAGATTGAATATATTTTTATGAATTTACTGAAAAATTTTCCAGAGAGCTGCAGATTTTCTTCTGTTGCAGCTTGGAAAGAGAGAGAGAGAGAAGAGCTATACTGGATGAGCTCTATCTTCAAGATTTCCTCATTTTGTGTTTCCCAAGTGATTGCTGGGCTCAGAGTACTAGAGGAAAAAGGGAGAGAACAAGTTCACCCCCTTTCATGAAAGACCTGCTATGTGCCGGCCTGTACTTAGCACTTCTGATGGGTTCTCTCTTGGCCCCCACAACCACCCTGCAAGATCAGGGGTTATATTCCCATTTTACCAATGAAGAAACCGAGGCTCAGGTTGGCTAAAGAACTTGCCCATGCAGGATTCAAAACCAGACCTGTCTGACTCCAAAGCATGAGCTGTTTCTACTATGTGGGCTGCCTCTGAGTAGCTAATACATGAGTGCTTGCTGTTTACATTCAAGCCATGCATTAGGGGGAGATTTCAACAGATGAGACCCAGGACCTCCTCCTAGGAGATTAAGTCTGGTTTAGGACCAATGACTAAGTGATTCTTTGTTCAAACTTCAGATTTACACCTTTAGTTAGGTTGAATCAAAACATTTTGCCTTTCTTCCTTTGGGATTCTTCCCATGTGGGGAATAAAGAACACTGGTCATGTATCTGTTCCGTAGGTGGCTGGCCCAGGCCATGGACAGTGTCCATGAAAATCACTGACCGCACACTACAAACCCTACTGGTCATCAGTACAACTGGGCACAAATGTATGAGAGGATTGGGTTAGGGGGAAGAACCTGTGACTGCTGCTAGAAGAAAAACAAAAACAAAGAAGAGGAGAAAGGAGAGCAGCTGCATCCCTTTGTGTGCCCCTGCCACTGCCCATCCCTCTCCCAGCTTTACTTTTCCCTATTTTCACCATATGATGTTGATATACTTTTTGTTGTATGTTTCTTACATGCCTGTCTTCTCCAAATAGAAGGTAAACTCCTTGAAGGCAGCAATATCTGTCTGCTCTGTTCATTGATGGATTCATCCATACCTAGTACCTAGCAGGACCTCAACAAACTTGCTTAAGAGATGAATGAATAATGTGCTCACTATGTGCTGGGCACTGTGAGGGGAGCTTTAGAGCCCTACCACACTCAAGAGGTAAGGATTCTTAATATTCCCCCACCCCACCCCATTTTACAGATGAGAAAACTTGGGGCTCCGAGATGGTGATACTTTGTGGAAGGTCACACAACTAATGAATGATGCCCCAGAATTTGAGCTCAGGTCCAGGATGAACTCAGAATGATGATCCAGGTCTGGTTTATTTCAGTCCCAAACTCCCTGACTTTTAAAGCAATATCCTACCCTGCTTCCCCTAGGGTGAGACTCAGTGTGATAGAGAATGTGGGCTGGAGTCTTGGTCTATGCACTGCAGAGCATTTAGTGGCATCCCTGCCCTCTAACCACTCCATTACAGAAGCAAGCCCCAGCCCAGCTGCAACAACCAAAACATCTCCAGACATTGCCAAGTATCTGCCGAGTTGAGACACACTGGTCTGTGGTGACTGGGAGAGGGTCACAGCCTCCAGAGGGACAGCATGACAAAAACATGTATATGGGTGCACTGGGTGTGGGCATTCTAGGACTGGAGTGAAAAATGTTCCAGGACAAGCAAGTTTCCATGAGGGAATCTGGCCTAGCACATGAGCCCAAAACCCAAAGCACATAATTGCTGGCACTAAAACAACAAGGTAACAGGCACAGATAATGCAGATGCAGGAAATGGGTATTTATGCCTGAGCTGGGTACATGGAAAAAGCACTGCAGCTGGAAGGGAACTGTCCGGTGGGAGAAGGCCCTTTACATGTGTCAGAGGAAATGCAAACCAGCAGGTTAGAGCACAAGGGGTCAGATTTGATTTGTTAATGCTGCCCCTTTAGTGGCATGTTTCCACTTGTCCTTTTCCAAAAACAGGACATAGAATCCAGGTCACTTCTCAGCTACACTCTTACCTTCTAGACTGTAAGGCAGTACCGGTCTGGTTCTACAAACACACACACGCACATATACACACACACTTATCTCCTCTCAATAACTGCCAAACAACTTGGGTACAAAGTCTTTTGTCAATCACAGGAAACGTATGACCTTGGAACAAGGGATCAAGTTTGAAGTCCTTGGAGAAGACAGTCAGGGGGCCCAACATATGGAAATTAAATCACACGAGCTCCGGTACCCTTCCTGCTTGTCTTTCATTTCTACATGGCATCAATAGTCTCACATTCCTCACTTAAACTTGAAATGCCCTTTCTTTCCTTCTTTCTTATCCTCTTTGACACAAATACCCCCACCCTTGCCAAGCAGCCATCCTTGTCATTAGTAAGCTCTCTCTCTAGTATATTTTATCATGGATTTTAAAATCTTATACATTTTTATCTGGTTACAAAGGTAATACATAATTATTAAAACATTCAGAAGTGTGACAAAACTATATATTGTGAAAAATGAAAGTCAATAGTTCCAGACTTCATTGACAAGTCTACCTCTTTTTGACTAGCTGGAATTCTTATGCAATGGGGGGAAGAGAAGGAGAACACAAAAAGAAAAGAACTGTAAAGGTCTCTCAGAGCTATATTCCAAGAAATTAACATCATTAAAAGTTTGGTGATATTATTGCTTTTTCCTCTATGCATATACTAATATGGAAATATATTATTGATAAGGATACAATGATTTTGAACTTGTCATGTTTTTTCTACTTGATAATATACCTTAGAGAACTTTTACCAAGTAGATTTTTTCTGGTTCTTGAGAACAGACACTGCCTGCTATTTGGTACTGACTATCTCCCCATCAAGTTTAGAGCAGATAACAAAAGTAGATATAATGAATATTAACAGAGAACATGAATCTATAATATATTTATGTTGCATCTAGGTCAAATGAAATCATTTCCAGACTGAAGGGCCAGGGAATGGAGTAGCTGGAGACTGTGGTTACCAGGAACCCTTCTTTTCCCACAACAATCTTCCCTGGAGGGGATACAATTGGGAGGAGGGGGATTGTTTTCGCCTGTGAAGTAGCCCCGTTGAAGAAGGAGGGCAGGGCTGTGTCACTGGGCAGGCACCCACTGCTAGCCCCTGGAGAGAATTAGGAGCATTAAGGGCCATCTTTTCTAGGAACAATAGTGATGCTAATAGTAACTACCAATTTTTGAGCACATCTTCAGTATTGTACGGTATCAGGCACTGGGGATCCAAAGATAAATAAGAGACAAATTTGGCCTGTATGAAAAAGCTATAGGGCTCCTGGGAGGAGCTGTCTTATGAATATGTCATAGAAAAGGGGAAAACTGTGGCATAATGGAGGGAAATGTGACTATGAGTTTACATTTAGGATGTGAAAACACAGAGAAGCAATTCTAAGACAGACACAAATCTAGACTTTAGACCTAATCCTAGCTATATGAAATGTCTTTAAAGTGTCCACACCCTTTGATCAGAATTCCACTTTTAGGAGTATAATCTAAGGAAGGAAAGAAATGCAGACATGCACAAGATTTGTAATCAGGATGTTTAAAGCAATGTTATCTATAAGGGTAGAAAAATGGAAACAATTTAAGTGCTCAACAGGAGAGTGGTTAAATAAACTGGTACATTTGTTTGATGAAATGCTATATGAACCCATTAAAAATTACGTTTGTGAAAAAATATTCTACTGTAGTAGTATGGTCATCTTAGATGGTTAAAACAAAAGAAAGTTAAAAAAATCATATATACGGGAAGTGCACTTGGCCCAGTGGTTAGGGCGTCCATCTACCACATGGGAGGTCTGCGGTTCAAACCCCGGGCCTCCTTGATCTGTGTGGAGCTGGCCCACGTGCAGTGCTGATGCGCGTAAGGAGTGCCATGCCATACAGGGGTGTCCCCACATAGGGGAGCCCCACACACTAAGGAGTGCGCCCCGTAAGGAGAGCGAAAGAAAGTTCAGCCTGCCCAGGAACGGCACCACACACACAGATAGCTGACACAACAAGATGACGCAACAAAAAGAAACACAGATTCCCATGCTGCTGACAACAACAGAAGCGGACAAAGAAGAACACGCAGCAAATGGACACAGAGGGCAGACAACAGGGGGGTTGGGGGGGAAGGGGAGAGAAAAAAAATCATATATAAAGTATGATTCAAGTCTTGTTTTAAAATTACACCTATAGGTATATAGTATTAAAAAATTGCTTGGGAAGGAACCAAAAGACTAATAGATGTGTTTTGGTGATAGGGAAGGGGGATTGGAAGGGATGCTTACCTCCTCTATTGTGCTTTTCTATGTTCCAATTTTTTATCACGTGCAATCAGAAAAGAAAGCACAACAGAAGGTACTTTTTAAAAAATAGAAATACCTTCAAAAGGTACTTAACACAGAGTTATTTAATAATATAAAAATAGTCACAGCCTAAATATCCATTAATATAGAAGGTTAGTGGTGTAAAACAAATCACATCAACACACTGGAATAATATATACTCAGTAAAAAAAGATTACATTTTCCAAGGACAACTTTGATAGAATGCTTCTCTTAAGCCAGATACAAAACTCCCATACAGCAAAACAACTGTAAGAGATTGAAAAGAAAGGGAGAGAACAATATATGCCAGGCAAAATGCTTCAAAATAAAAGACAAAATAAAATCAGGCAAAGAGCATTAAAATAAAGAAACAGGGACATTTAACTTTAATGAAAGGCACAATTCCCTGGAGAGACTCTAATAGTGATGAAACATTATACACCTGACTACATAGCCTGGAAATATGTGAGGTCAAGACCAATGGAAACACAAGAGAAACTGATGAGCCCACAGTGAACAGATCACACAGACAAGAAGAAGGCTGAACTGATGGACTATGAATAACCCAAAACCATGCTCATAGTGTGTAAGTCATGTAGTTATGCCTTGAGCAAACACTGGAAGGAAATTATTAAAATATTAACAAAATACTGTTTTGGAGTGGAAGGCTATGCGTGTTCTTTTTTTTTTTTTCCTCTGTAATTTTTCAGAATGAACATATACTTTCATTCTAAAGGAAAAGAAAGAAAGTTCATTTTTAAAGAGAATGGAGGGCTATGTCACAGTGTAATGACACAGTATTCCACAGCACGGGCTGGAGGACTCTGTGCAAATGAGTCCACCAGCTGTGCACAGTTGTCAATGGGGGGGATGGAGCTCAGAGAACGACTGGCCAGAGGCGAGCTCACCTTCCTCACTCCACAGAGCTGGGCCCGACTTTCCTTTCAGGCAGGCCAGGGAGGGGATTTATGGGCCCGGAGGGATCCAGACATCTATGCTCAAGTCCCCCAGCGGCAATAACCTTCCTGGTCAGAAGCAGACGGAACACCCTGCGGTCGGGCTGTCCCTCCCTGACTTCCACAAACCTGCCTTTGTGCTAAGGCCCGAGCCCCCAGCCCAAACGGGGCACCGGGGAGGCAAGACGAACAAATCCTGCAGTGTCCTGCCCAACTGCTGCTGCAAGGACCACTCGCACTTGTGACTGGGCCTTTTATACTTTAAGGAGAGGCAGCCAGCCCAAAGCTCTCGTGGGCTAACCTGTCATCTCCTGAGTAGCCAGCGGAAGGGCTGCTAAGTGCTCCGGTATCGATTAAAGCAGAGTGTCTGGGCCCAAGTCCTCTCTTTTTCTAAAATGAAAGGAACCCAAACTGAGAGGCAGAATTGGATATACACATCCCTAGGATGCCAGGAGCCAGGGAAAAGGAATACTGCAACAGCACACCAAGCTCCTCAGTTACAGCTGGTGGGCATTTCTGGAAGCAGCAAAGGCATAAAAAACCTACACACATAAATGTAAGGAATATATGATGCTGAGAAGCGTGGGGTGGCTCACACACTCCCTGTTCTCTGTTCCTCCCATTTATGATTGGGTGCGAGGGACACTGTGGGCAAAACGGGACGGAACAAGAAGTTGACCCACCGAGCCTCCTGCCCCCTCATTCTTCCTGCTCTCCAGGCTATATGAGCACCCCATCCCGCTCTAGCTGGTGAGGGAAGCGATAAAGCCATGAAGCAATTACCAGGAGGCAGAACTGGAAATAACCCTAAACTTGTACTGCGTGCACCAAGGTGAGTCACAGATCTGAGGGGCAAGCTGGCATTCTCCATGCTTTGCAGATTATCCTGCACACAGGACTGTCTAACTTTGCATAAAACCTCAAGGGCATATTTAGATTAGCCGACTTCCCAAGGACAGACTCAAAATATAATTAGCACAGTGCTTGGGTTCCCTCTGGATCTATGTGCATAACCACTATGAATCACTGTTCTGTTTCTGCTGGGTTGTTTCTGCCCAATAAATGAAGCCTGGAGTGAGCTATTTATCATGATATTTGAAAGAAGTAAATAAAAAAATTCTTTGCCAAAAAAAACTCTTTGAGGTTTTAGAGACCTATTGCTACATGTTAGGTCCCTCCCTCGGGTCTGGCTTTCTCATATTCTTGCTTGGCCTCAGTCTGTGGCCAAGAAATCAGACATGATTTCTTTCTGGCCCAGTTCTTCAGGTCAACGCAAATTTCTAAGGTGATCGAATATTTCCAGCAGCCTTCCTTGTGTAGGGTCCCAAAAGCAGCAGAAAAGAAATAAAGGTTGCCTGGGAAATCAAAGGAAAAGATTTTGAAGGTATGATAATAGAGGATCATGGCTGTCATCCCTATAGCAGCATGCAGTCAGGGGTGGGGCTGCTGCGGGAGGCACAGGCTTTAGTGAGTTCTCTCTCTAGACCCAAGAGCACAAACACAAACGCCCACGGGGCCACGCAGGTGATGACAGCAAGTAAAGGGGCCAAGTGTTGGGAGGACAATAGGGAGGGGTGGGGAGATTTGTAGGTGACAAATAGCTACTCAGGGCCAGCTCACCACTGCACCGCGGGAACGCAGGGCCGGCCAATTCCTCAAGAGAGGCCAGAAATCCTGGTTCGTATGTGGATTATTTTGATTTTTAAACATTAGCACAAATTTTAAAAAATACTGTGCAGCCAAATAAAATGACTCTTGAGGACAGGAAGAAGAGCCTGCTGCATGGTGAGTCCTCACTCAGGGTTTGTGGAGTGAGTGAGGGTCTTTGGGGCCAGAGGGTGGACTGTCTTGGGAAAGACAAGGCTGGAGTTAAGAAGTGACAGGAAGAGATGACTGGTTCCAGAGTCAAGGCAGGAAGTAACTAAAGTGAACTTGAGCCACATCCACTGGGGTGGAGAGGAAGGGGTCAAGTGCAGTAGACAGGCTAAAAATTTTCAAAAAGCAGAACTCAGCGGAAGAGCAGATGTGCAGGACGAGGGCGATGATGAATCTTCCAGGGTAAGCCTGCAATGAACTTGTCCAGGGGGCTGAGGGGCTGGTCATGACGGAGGGAAGGTAAACACATTTTTCTTCGCTAGCTTCAAGGCCCTTCATCCGACTCCCCCAGATGACCTTATTTACTTTCTCCTCTGCTCTCCCACAAAAGGGAGCAGGGGAAAACCAGGAGCCCAGAAGCTGAGCAGGGAGAGAAACAGGAGCCAAACCTATAGCTAATTAGATGATGAAATATTCATTCACGGGAAACTATTAGCAGAGTCAACAGAGGAATGGGCAGGACAGGAGGTAGGCACGGAGAGGGAAAGAACCATAGGAAAGGAGCGAGAACACGTTGGGCTGGGCAGAGCTGTGGCAAATTGGCCGAAGTGTGGGGAACCAAGGACAGAAGGAGGTGAAGGACACCCTTAAGCGGTTCTCAAACTGTGGATTTTCATAGCATGGGGCATGTGTTATGTCCAGTCCACAAATTTCCTAAAGATTCAGAAATAAAAGATAACAGCACTGCTGAGCAAAAGTATTCAGGACAAACAACAACAAAAAAGTAGACTCAAGACTATTTCTCAGCTAAGCAAGGTAAGCCTTTTCATTCCTTGACTTTTATGGATTTCAGTCAAAAGAGAATTTAATGATGATCAAATTTGGTCTAAGGTCTTGGACAAATATCAATTTTCACTTTAAAAGATAAACATTATCAGGAGTTGAAAGAATGGAAACAACTACAACTGCTTGTTCACCAAAAAAAATTATTATATTTTCAATATTTACTGATTAGCTAACTAATAACCAAATTAGTGGAGGCTAAAGACCAAGGTACCATGCTAAGCTCTTTAAATGCACTGTCCCATATGTTTTCACAAGGAGTCTCTGAAGGAGCTGGTGACATCATCTCCAATTTGCCCATGGAGAATAAAAGCAAGTCCTAGAGAGGTTAAGTAACCTGCCGAAGGTGACAAAGCCTTTGAGTGACAGATCCAGGGCCAGAACTGAGGTTCTTCCACTCCAGGGCCCTTGCTCTATGCCAGGGGTCAGCAGACATTTTCTGTAAAGGGCCAAAAGTGAATCTTTTTGGCTTTGTGGGCCATGTGGTCTCTGTCCCAACTACTAAGCTCTGCTGTTACACAGTGTGTAAGCAGCTGCAGACAACAGGCAAACAGATGGGCATGCCTTTGTCCCAACAAAACTTTATTTATGGACACTGAAATCTGAATTTCATGTAATTTTCACATCACAAAATACTGTTCCTTTGATTTTCTCCCAGCCATTTTAAAATATAAAAACCATTCTTAGCTCAAGGGCCATAAGAAAACAGTTGGCAGGGTAGAGCTCTCCCACATGCTGGAGTTTGCAGATGCCTGGTTTAAGCCTTTAGTCTCTGCTGCACTCCGGCTCTAGCCACATGCTGGGTTGCCTGTGGAGACCCTTAGGCTTTCTAGGTTGAAGCCTCTGAGAACATGTCTAGATGGGGGCACTTGACTCTGAAATTCAGTTGCGAGGAAAGACCCAATAGCAATGGCTCTGCCCAACCCCAGAGGGTGATTTTCTGAAAACACCCCTTCCTTCCTTCCAGTACCCTCACTTGCTTTCTTCCACGGAAATAAACTGAGTCAGGTCAATGTGAAACCAGGGGTAGATCCAGGTGGGATGGGGAAAGCCCCTCCTGCACAACATGGTTTTCTGCACACAAGGCCAACCATGCCCCTCTTACCTGCAGGGTTTGGCTGAAGCGTTTTAAAGGCGTGGCCTTCACGGGTGGGATGAGGTTTGCTAGTGATGTGACTCTGGAGAGGGGTTTGACCCGTTTATTGCTAGGTTCCTGCAGGATTAAAAAGAAAGAAAAAATGTCAAGATCAATTAAGAAAACAACGTAACTCCGCCACAGAATCATTTCCCACTCCAGGAGCTTCTGGGTACACACCCATCTGTGGAATGGACCTGCTGCCTCGTCTCACTCCAGCTGTGGGGAGATGACAGGGCTGAGGCACCAGAGCAGCAGAAATGGCAGGGAGACGTCAAAGGGGCAGAACGGTCGATCGGCAGGGATCTGCTCCTGACCCCCGATACAGGTTGAATTACGTCCCCCCCAGAAGACTTGCTCAAGTCCTAGCCGCCAGCCCTGTCAACGTGACCTTACTTGGAAAGAAGGTCTTTGCAGATGTTATTAGTTAAGATGAGGCTGAACTGGATAAGGGGTGCCTAATCCAGTGTGACTGGCGTCTTTAGAAGAGTAAATCTGGACACACACAGAGACAGATTGAGTGGAAAACACATGTGATGACTGAGGCAGAGACCGAAGCCCAAGCAGTGCCGGCAAGCCACCAGAAGCTAGGAAGAGACGAGGAAGGATTTCCCTCTCCCTCCGGAGTTCAGACTTCCTGCCTCCAGGACTGTGAGACATTTCTATTGTTGCTTGTGGTACGTTGTTACAGCCGTAGGAATCTAAAGCATCCCCTCCCCTCAATACCTGCCAGCTTTTAATTCGGTAGCTTCCATTTAGTAAAAACAATCTCTCCACCCCCTCCAAGAAAAGCTACCTCTGATTTCCCATCCAATGACCTTGTCAGGCAGTTGTCTTTTGGTGCTTCTGGTTTTGTTTTTTGTTTTTTTTTTTAAATCTTCTTAAAAACCTTTCCCTACCTTGCCTGGAGCCACTTAAATTCCTTTTATACAATGGCTTTTCTAAAGCACAAAGAATATTCGGTTTTTCACTTCACTAAATATTTTTTTTTAATCTTTTAAAGAAAGAATTCTAATACCAGGATCTCAAGAGAGCATCTTGACAGCTACAGTATATTTGAAATGCACAAATTAATATTTATAAATAACAACCAGACAGCAAAAGAAAACTTAAGAGGGAAAACCGTACCATGGCAGCATCACTTTTTATACTATACACAGCCCCAAGTTTTTTGTTTTTGTTTTTTTTAAATACAGCCACAAGTTTTGAAAACAACCTCCACATAAAACATTATTTGCAAACCTGAAAGTTACCCCAATGCCACTCCAATGACTTTGTGGACAACAGTTCTATAAATAAAAATATCAGGCTGTGGGGAAAGAGAGAGAGGACAGACAAAACATTCTACAAAGACAAAGAAAAAAGTTACCCTTGTCTTCCTAAGCTCCATCTGACCTGTGGTAGCCCCTGCACAGCACATGAAAACACCAAGTTTTGATGGAAAAAGCCAAACTTGCCAACGGTTGTGGCAAACCTCAACCATTTCCAGAGGGAGCCTCGTGGAGCTCATCTCTCCTTTTCAGCCATTGCTTCCAAAGTTTCAAGGGTTAACCCAGAACTTCAGAGTCTCCAGGAAATCCCTGTAGGGTGTTTTGAACATAGTAGGTGCTTGGAAAAATCTTTCTTGAATTTGGAATCCTCCTGAGAAGCTCTCATGTCATTTTACACCCTTGTCAGCCTCAGAAATCACAAGCCTTCTTTGAAAGATACCATCCCCAACATTTCTGGCATTTAAATAGAAAGAAAGACTAAAAAAAAAACAAACACAAAATTCAAGTCAATGCCACAGCATGACCAGAGATGACTTCACAATTTCTCAGAGCAGTCAAATACTTTTCCAAGACAGAGACTGAATTTGGGCTGCCGACTACCTCTCTGGCTTCTTGGCACGCTGAGCTGAGCAGAAAGCTGAAAACTCTCCCAGCGCTGGGAAGGCTCAGTTCCAAGATGCAAAGGAAGAATCTCCCAACCTAAGCAACATCGCATTACAATTACTTAAAGTGCTGAAAAGAAAGATTTGGCAGCCCTCTGCTTCCAGGTGACAGTACCCTTCAGGATGTCCCCGTCCAGAGTCTGGCTCCTGAGGATCTGTGCCCAAAGGAGGATTAAAAAAAACCTGTATATCAGAGCTGCACACACTGCACACACAGTGAGCCTCCTGAGCATCATCTACATGTCTCTAAATGGCTGCTGCTTTGGGCTAGAAATGCCAGCACTCTGGTATCACTACCTTTGTTGGCACAAACTGCATTGCAGCAAGTAAGGAGACGAGGGATTTCCTGGGGGAGCAGGACTGAGTCGCAGATAATTCTGCATGCACCTCAGAGCCTGGAGACTCTAGAGCCTGTTTTTTTAAGGCTGGAGTTTAAAGAGTCACTGATTCTGTATCAGAATGGGGAAGTTGAAGGGCAAATATCGACTGGGTTCTCTTGCTTTAAAAAGGAGCAAGGAGCACTGCATATTTGGGAGGATGGGAAAGATTCAGCTCTGTTGGACTTGCTGTGTCATCCTTTCTAAGGTTCTGCTGACTTTGCTGTTCACTGTGCATGACCCAGTCTGACTGGCATTTTCTGCACAGCTACAAGATGTAGGTATAATACCAATGCCAGCCCTTCTGCAGGCTGGCTTCTAATTGTGACTGGAGCTGTTTTCTTAAGGCATTGCCCTTTTGGAAGTAAACAGTGGGCTGCTCTCTGGCAATCTGATATTCCCAAGAAGCAAATAATTGAACCAGAAACCGTGCTGTGTGATTTAGTGCTATGATCCAGCAATGAAGACAGGTGAAATTTAAAAAATCAGAACACTCACAGGTTATTGGGTCTATGGGGGAAGTTTTATGGCTGACCTAAGTGAAATATGAATTATGGTGTTCTCCTTGAGGGCTTCTGTGAGAATAGGAGATTAAACAAATTCTTGGCCTACTTTGATTTTTCTTTTCCATTTACTAACTATGTCTCCATCTACATTTTACTGCTGTCTAAAGAGAGCCCTCGGGAAAATGTTTCCAGATTCTAGTTAAAAAGCTCTACTGAGAACCAGCAAATGCAATACCGGGGATGCTTTCAGGCTTTACAGAGAGATGACAGAACAAAACCTGCAGAGAGCCTTCTTAGTCTAACAACTCAGCTGCCAGACAAAAGCTGGGCAAGGTCAATGCTAAACCCAGGAACAAGGTGTCCTGTTTTAAGTGCAGACTCTATCACCCCCATAACCCCCACCACATGATTTTAAGACAGGGCAGGAGGGCATCTCACTAAAGAGGTTTAAAAAAAATAGAAAGAAAAAGGTATCAAGCATTCTATGAATTTTGTAAATCAAATGCGTTTTTTTTCACCTTTATAAACTGATTTATATATAGTTTCTATAAACAGTATCATATAGTATGTAATACTTTGTATCTGGTTTCTTTCCTTTAGCATAATACGTTCTTTATTGTCTGGTATTAATATCTTGTAACATTAGCGTACATTTGCTCAGTTTCAAAGAAAAACAGCCTTACCTATGCAATATTATCCATATTAAAATTGCACATGAGGTTTTACATCTGCTGTACAGTCCCATTTCACATTTTTTAGTTTTCCTTTTATGAATAAAATGTTTTGTTCCATCTTTTCCAGGTCTTATAGTGATTGTTTTTCTTGTCTTATTGCACTGGCTAGAACCACCTGTATAATACTGAGTATAAGCTGTGAGAGTGGGTATACTTAATTCCCAATTCTAATGTGATTATTATTTATAGTCCATCATTAAGTATTGTGTTTGAGAGCATGGAAAAGATACCCTTTATTAAGGAGAAAGTTCCCTTCTATTCCAAGTTTGCCATGAAACTTTATCATGAACGAGTATCGACTTTTTCCAAATGTTTTCTCTTCATCAATTCAGAGGTCAAGGAAAGGAAAAATGAAGGAAGAAAGGAAAAGAAGGAGGGGGTGGGGGAGGAAGAGAGGGAGAGAAGAAAAATAGGCATAGATGTTGTATTTTTTTAATAAAGGAATTAATTCAGCAATTGAAAATATCTCTTGTGCTTAAATTACAGAGAAGAGAAATAAAGCACCCCATGAAATTTTATTTTACTATGTGATTTTTAAAATGGATTTTCATATTCCTTTCCTAGGGGATACAATGATTTTAGTCTCTTCCCCAACAGGCATAAACCAAAGATTATATGAAATGTAAGAAAATGCTTAATATATCAACATGATCTAGTACAACTTTTTATCTCTTTAAAAATTCTCTTTCCTTCCTCCCTCCCTCCCCGCCCCCCTTTCTTTCTTTCTCTTTCTTTCTTGACATACAGGAACCCCTCACTCTTTCTCCCTGCATTTCATTTTTGTTGCCAGAGTTGGGCTAGGGCAGAAGGAGGGTCTTCCACATCATGTTTGCAAACTGCCCGGAGGATCTGCCTACATGGAGCCACAAACATGTCCCAGCATGTTATTCTTCTTAACATCCCTGAGAGGTAGCTACTATCATTATCTTCATTTTAAAGATGAGTAAACTGAAGCATGGAGTGGGCAACTTGCCAAATGTTATGCAGCTAAAAGAGGTGACCAGGACTTGAAGTCAGGCAGGCTGGCTTCAGAGTCCATGCCCTACACCAGGGGTTGACTAACTTTTTCCATAAAGGGCCAGAGAATAGATATTTTAGGCTTTGTGGACCAACCAGCCTCTGTCATGGCTGTTCAACTCTGTTGTCAGCCATAGACAATGCATAAATATGCAAAAATGAACGAGCACAGTTGTGCTCCATTTTACCCTTATTCAAGGACAGTAACTTTTGAATTTCATGTGTCACAAAATACTATTCTTCTTTTGAAGTTTTTTTCTTCAAACATTAAAAAATATAAAGGCCATTTTTAGCTTGAGGGCCATAGGAGGGGGGCCATTTTCGGCCCGTGGACAATAGTTTGCTGCTCCCCACTTTCACTGGCTTTGCAGGGGTCAAACCCCAGGTCGGGGTCCTCAGCCTCTGCTTTTCAACTGGGACATACCACAGATGCCACTCCCAGGCATGACATCCGCCAACAAGCACATCTGGATGGTCCGCAGGCTCCAGCAGTTGATACAAGCTAGAGTTTGTATCTTCTTCTTGGGGCTGGGCATGCAGCATCTTCCCTGATGAGAGGGAAGGCTGGGAGATACATATATATATTTTTTCATTTAAAAAAATTTTTTGTTGTTTTTTCACTTTTGCCAGGAGAAATATTTGAAATTTGAAAAATTCTACTTTTCACGTGAGTAAATCCTATCCCACCCCATTGCATTTTATTCTCTTAACTTTCTAAACAAATCAGCCTGAACCTAACACAAACTTTGGCTTATCATTAATATACACAAATAAAGGACATATAAAATGATATGAGGCCTGCAATCTGCTTCAAAGTGCTATGAGCTAGGGGGGAGAGTGTGGAGGAAAACAGGACTGACCACAGGCTGATGACTGTCAAAGCTGGTGACTCAGTGGGCAGTGCTGCCTATGGTATAAAATGAAAATTCTCCTTAGTAAGAAGGTTGATTTTAAATGGACATACAACTGCTTTGCAAACATGTCAGTGAATGCTGAACTGGAAGAGAGAGGTACCACCTGAGACTTTTACCTCCACTGCCAGTGAGGGCCTAGTAAGAAAGGCTAGTTGAAGAGATAGATATCATCCAGAATTGAATATAATTAGAAGCCCGGTAAAATAAAGGGAAAAAAAAAAAGAAATTCCCACTACTGAATTTCAATAACTTTCCACTAATATAGACCAGGACATGGAATGGTCCATGTGATGGGGAAGGTCCATTAGGAAGAGCTACTTCACAGCATTTAAAGATGAGCAAATCCATGAAGAGGCACCAGTCCACCCTGAGGTCTATTTTATTCTACTGACTGTTTTCTTTTATTCAGTCTTATTAAGAAACTTACCTACAGGCTCCCAATCACTGAACTCTACTATGCAGAACAATCCGGTGGAGGCTGACTCTGAATTATCTTAGAAACACACAGAGAAAGTAGAGGCCATGTAAGATCAGATCCCCATGGAGAAGAGTCTTCGATTCCTGTTGTGTTTAATGTATGAGGGTACATGCTTCTCCCAAACTGCCTTCCAAAGTCATGCTTTTCTCTCCATTCCTAAAGTAGTGTCTTCTACTAAGAAGGCTAAGACCATTCCCCCACCCTTGCCAGACCCTCACTCCCCCTCTACCTCTCTCTAGGCAAATAAATGTAATGCTCATTACTCTACAGATTGCCTCTATTTTGCCAACCTCCTCCTTAGGGCCAAAGGGCGGTTTGCACCATTTTACAGTTTATGCCCAAGGTTCTCACCCTTGAAAACTTCTAGGTCACCACAGATTTTCTTGTGTTCTGACTTCTTTTCACACCTCTTATTGCCAAGGACTTCCTACCCTTTCAAGGTCTCTCATTCACCCCCTGGCAGTTCTTCTCTTCCTGTCTCTGTCCAACTTCCAAGCCATGAGCTTTCCTTCAAAGGACTATACTCCTCCCCTTTGGGGGGACCTGACAGCTTGCCCTGTATCTTGTCCTTCAAGGAAGTCCTGCAGATTCTTCCTCCTACATTAATGATTTCCTAGCTAAATGGTTGAGAATAAGTTGTGGTTTTTGATAGACTGGTCTGTCCATCTGTCTGTGTATCCATCCATCCATCCATCCATCCACTCATCCATCTAATCTATCTGTTTATTTTAGTCTGGTGCTCTCATACTTATCAGCTGGGTGATTTTAATTAAGCAAGTTATGTGCCTGATTACTTCAACTGAAAAGTGGGGAAATAGCCCTCTTGTAATGCAGTCATGAGAAGAGCTGTCATTTATTAGGAACTTTCAATCTGTGTCAGGCACTAGGTTAAGAGTTGTACATGGATTTGCTTTTAGCATCTTCAGAACATCCTATGACAGAGCTAGTATCATTATCCCCATTTTACAGACAAGTAAGGTGGGCTTTATAAGTAACTTGCACATTGTAACATATCACAGGTGGCAGAAGGGAAACGTGAATCATTTCCAAGACTATACAGCTGTTACTCTATTCTGTCCAACAAATAATGATGATGAGTACACAGCACAGTTGCTTTGTGAATAGTAAGCTCTCAATTAACAAAGCCTAGAATAGTATCTGCAAATTGGTATATGTTCACTGAAGATTTTTTTCTCTCCTCCCCTCTTTGCCTCTAAATAACAGGGGAACTTATATAATCACTTATTGTGTGCATTCTCTTTTTAAATTTTTTCTTAATTTGAAATAATTTTAGATTTCAAAATTGCAAAAAATAGTACAGAGATTTCCCAAACACCTTTCATCTACTTCCCCTAATTGTTAACATCTTACATAATCATGGTACATTTATCTAAACTAAGGAATGAACCGGCACAGTACTATTAACTGAACACAAAGATGTTTTTGGGTTGATAAGTTTTCCCACTAATGTTCCTTTTCTCTTCTGGGATACATTCCAGGATTCCATATTATACATAATTATAATATCTTCACAGTTTCCTTCAACTTGCGACAGTTTCTCAGTCTTCAGATTTTTCATGACCTTGACACTTTTGAAGAGTAATGGTTGGTTATTTTGCAGAAGTCTCTCAGTTTGGATTTGTCTAATGTTTTCTCACAACTAGATTCAGGTTATGCATTTTTGGCAAGAATATACCAGAATTGCTATGTCCTTCTTAGCACCTAATATTAGGGGTACACAATGCTGGTGATGTTAACCTTGATCACTTGATTAAGGTTGTGCCTGCTGGGTTTCTCCACTGTAAAGTTAACTAATTTTCCCTTTGTAATTAATACATATATTGAAGGAGCTACTTTGTGACTATGTGTATTCTTTTTAATCTAATTTAGTGAATGTCTCCCAGAATCTGCAAAATGTACTTCACTGACTTGTACAGTTGTGACCACCATAGAAGAATGCATCTTGGCTGACCAGGGAGAGCCAGAAGGCTGAGCCAGGCAGAATACCCAAGAGAGCCAGCTTTGGCTAGAGTGGGCAAGGAAGCGGGGCAGGAGAGGTAGTTGGCAGGCAAGCTTGGCAGACAGTATGGGCACACAGGACACAGAGGGAGCTACAAGGAGGTTTTTGCAGAGCTGTCTGAGCACAGAAAGGGTTGGGACTGTAGGAAGTGGAAGGGGAGCTTCCTTGGACCTTGCAAGTGACTCTTCATCTTATTTTTTTGAAAACAGAAAAAAGGGAATCATGAAATGGTTTCTAACTCTGAAATTTCCAATAAATTTTTTTATGCTCTCTTTTCCCTGGCACAGAGCTAACTAACCTGCTGTCATGTGTTACTAGAAGTGGAAGAGCAAATAATGACACCCAAATTCCAATGGAAACCCAGCTTCACTGATGAGACTGAAAGCATTTCAGAATTACTGGTTTCTAACCCAAAAGGTGAGCAAAAGGTCTTCAGACTCAGAACTATAATTTTCCACTTGAGACCTTTATCAGCAATTTCAACAAAGGGACTACAGGATTTGTAGAATTTGATAAGCCACTAGGAAGAGCTCCCTGAGGGATCACTGATAACTTCACCTTGGCTGATCTCAAACATGACAGCCATGCCCTTGAATTTATTTTCTTTAGCTGCAAGTCTGGTTACCTTGCTCTACGAATCCAAGGGAGACTTGATTTCCTGTTAGATGATAAATGGGCCCAACTCTCTCCTCCATATCAGGTGCTTTGAGGAAAATATCCTGATTTCCTTCTTTAGAAAACAAATGCTTTTTTTTTCCTTTTAACTAATGGCCAACTGGATAAACACAATCCACAGTATATACCCAAAGTCCCAAGTGACTGCTCGGTGGAGGCTCCACCAGTTTCTCCAGCCTCTCCTCATGGAAGTACTAAAAAGGAGATGATGGAGAAGTCACAAGATGGTCTGAGCAAATCCACAAATTAAACCATCAACTCTTGGGCCTGTGAAACTGAACACATTAAGGTTAGAGAGATCAAATCCATTCTATATAGCTCAGCTTTTGCTTGAGCCAGGGTCAATGCCAAAAGCCGAGTCAGCATTTACAGCATCTGGGCTGAAGTCTGCCTGTGAGGTGGTTGCTCTTAGGAGAGCCTTGATTCAGGGAGCGGCACCGGGGAGACACTGGGCTGAGCTTGGACGATGCTGGCAGGAGCCTCTGAAAGCATGCTCAGAGTCCTTGCCCCAAACACAGCCCCCCATAAAACGCAAATGTTAAAAATGGGGATCAAAAAGAAGTCATACTTTATGACAATATCTACGGTTCTCCTGGCCTCATTTCCTTCAGGCCTCCCCTGCTTCCCTCAAGTACAAAACACACACTGGCAAAATACTACAGCGCTCTAGTGTTTGCATAAACTGGATGGCAAAGTGAAGGAAAGGTGGGGGGAGGGGGGCGGTGAGCAAGATGGATTTCATCCAGCATACCCTGGAGAAGCAATTAATTTTACTAAGAACTCCAAGAGGGCTACTCTTCACACACACCACTTTTTGTCTGAGGCAGGACCTCAAAAAACTCAAGTTATCTTTATTCTTCTCATTATCACTGAAAGTGTATTTTATTCCTACTTTGAATAAGTCACCTGTGCTACCTGTCTACCATGGGAAAATTCATTTTAGCTGAATGAAGCTTTATGGACTGGAAAAAAAAAAAGAGTCTTGAGGAAAAAAAATTTCAGTAAAATATGGGACTCTCCAAGAACTGAAGCAGGCTGCAGCCCTGCTTATGAACATAATCTCTCAGCAGGGCCAGTAAAATAAAACAGAACCACTGTTTCAGACACTGTATTTTTGGCTAAGGTTTCACTCCTCAATTACTTTCAAAGTTATTCGTTTTAGTCAAAATTATAAGGGTAAGTCAACATTTGTCCTGGCAACAAGCCCAAATTTGTTATTAGTCTGCTACTGGTTAAATTGGCCCAAGATTAAACACATCTAACAAATAGCCCTAAAATGTTGGAGTTTAGCAGAAAACCACATTCAAGTTCTCTTACACAGGATGTTACTATTACTTAAGCTTGGGCAGAAGGAGAAATGCTCACCCACACCCCGGATGAGTTCCTTTCAGCAAATGCCAGCCTGAAACTCACTTTGGTCATGCCCAGACATGGCACTATAGACCTTCAGAGAAAAGAGGAAGCCAAATATTTAGCTCTCTCTGCGGTCCCTGGCTCCACATCTGCCTTCCAAACTTCAGGCAAGGTTCTTACTCTGCCGAGACGGAAAGGGCCAGATGCTCGGTGCTGAAGCTCTTCAAGAGTTTGCCCTCCTACACCAGAAGGGCTACCAGCGGAGTTGTGCGTCTGTGGCCTTATGGGGAGGCCAGTCTTTGGGCCCAGGAGATATTTCCTCCTGGTTAGATTTGGGATATGCGATTTTGGCAAGAATGCCACAGGAGGGGCATGCCTTCCATGCCAATCCCTTCCCCAGCTCTGGAGAACAGGGCCACAGCTGGGCACTCGTGGCTGGATGACGCCACCCAGGCACTCGGGGCAGGTGCTGATGTCCTGCCCAGAGCCCATGGAGCAGAGAAAGGCCTGGGTGGCTTGGGGGTTTTGCAGTCAGCCATTTCCTACAGACTTCTTGGAAACCTTTGGGTGGAAAACACGGTCTGCATTTGTTTACCCAGGTGGAAGGGGTTCCCTGGCTCTCCCCTGGGCTGGCTGGAGGGGAAGGGGAAGAAGGATGCTTCGGGGACTCCATCCCTGCTTCAGGGTTCTAGAAGCTGGTGTGCCCAGACCTCAAGGGTGCCTTTGGGCTGTTTGCGGGCAGGCTGAAAGCCTCTACAGCAAGCGACAAATGTGTTAATTCTTTGCCCTTGTGGGTCCCTCTGCTGGGAAGTGGCCAGGTCTCTCCAACCCGTCCTGGGGCTGCTGGGAGGATCACGTGGGATCATGTGTGGCACGTGCTTGGCACAGACCTGGCCCACTCTATATCACATTATTGCTCTTATTTTTGAGATCGAAGGAGAGGTCTGGGCTCTCACCTAGCCTGCTCTCCTGCCCTCCTTTGTTTCCTGCAGTACTGGGTTTAACCCCAGGTCTCCCAGGGACAGTCCAGGACCACAGCCACCTGTCACAATCCCACCACTGGCCCGTGCTGGTCACTGAGGCCTCTCCAGTCACAAGATGAGCTTTTCGGTTAATCTCTGGCTGGACAGAGCAAAACTGGGAGTGGTTTGGCAGGATTCACGGCTGTATCCACGGAGAGGAAAATGCCAGCCATGGTATCCCAAGAGAAGGAAGGGTCTGAGTAGGGGGAGGGGGCCCCAGTAAATGGGTCTTGGGCTCTGCACCCAAACCCATTCCCCAAGCTGCTAAATTATGGGCTAGAAATGCTGGTCTGCAGCTTTGCCAGATCCCAGCGCTGCCAACATTAGGCAATGATAGGAACTCGGGGCATTCAACCCAAGTCAGAGTGCAAGGTGGAATTTCCTGCAAAAGTAATGTGTGACCTTTGGCTTAAAGAAAGGCCCCCACAGTCCCCCCATAAGTCCTCTCTCTCATCCACCTGACATCCTTGAAACTCAGCATTCTCTTAGCTTCCCAGAAAGGGGAAGAAGTTCAGAGATGAAAAGGGACGCACAGATCTTTATCTCATTGTCCCAAAGGAAGGACAGGCTGTTCTAGCTGAATCTGGAATGATCAAACCCATCTCGGGCGAGTGAAGCTGGCAGCCAGGGCAGCACCTGCCTGAGCGCTGGGCTGGGGCCCAGGGAGCCACATTCCGCTGCTGGAAAAATCTACGGAGACATCAACGCAGGGCACCCAAGGCTGCCGCGGCCTCGGTCACTCTGTGCCCAGCTGGTTGCTGTTTTTGAAAGGGACAATGGTTTCAAGTAGACAAGCCTTGCAGAGATGAGTTCTCCAGAGATACACAAAATATCTTGCTGTCCACCCTCTAGCAAAATTTATCCCCTAACACGGTTGGCTTTGTGTGTCTCCTCAACAGCACATGCCTGCACCTGGCACGGGGGAGTGCCGCACTTTGGTGTTCTAGAACACTCTGCTCCCCACTGAGGACAGAATACGCCCAAATCTGATTATTTAACGCAGAAAAAGCGACAGGCACACAGCCACGTCGGATTGATTGAAATGGGCATAACATACAATTTTTTAAAACGTTCCTGTTTTTGGCTTTCAGCTGACATCTTACCACTCACCCAGCAACGGTCTGCAGAAAAATAAGGCACAAAACATGCTGTTCAGGAACTGTGAGGTGGAATTATAATGGATTCACATGGCCTTTCTGTTGCCCCCCACACACACCCCAACTGAGCTGATGAATAGCTTCAAACTAGTATTTCTTGGGAAGAGTGTGCGTGTATGTATATGTGCAGAACACAAAAACTGACATTATTTGTTGGAACAGTTTTCATTCTGCAGCACATTTTTAATGACAGGAATTAAAAAATGCCCACTCACAATGGATTTTTCCAAAGGCTCATAACAAACACTGGTTCTCAGGGCTATACATTTGCAACCTTGAAACGTAGTGATTATGTGTTATTTCTAACTCTCGGCAATTAACATGCAACCAGATGTATCATTATCTACAGTATATTAAAATTCAGAAGCCAGCGAATCTGAAAAAGAACATATCACACAACAAAGAAGGCAAAGAGCCTCAGAGAGCCAGCTATGCGCCCCACATCATTTTCGGCTAATTTTAATTACAAAACAACAATAGGGAAAATGAATAGACAATGGCAGTTGACTTAAAATGAAAGAAGCAGATACAAACCTGTGATTTGGCTGTTTGGTTTTGTTAAAAAAAAAAAAAAAGCAGTTTAGCCATGAGAGAGTGGGTGGTAAAGTGTGCCAATAAAAACTTCCAGAAAAGACAAGGGCAGTTTTGTGGTAAGAGAAAAGAAAAACAGTATTTATTCTGGAGCTGCACTGCTCCAGGGGCAGAAAGGGGCCGAGTCCCCATGCGTTTTGCAGCATGGGCCATCTACAGTGGGGAGGGCTCCTTTAGAAGGCTCCTGGGGGTCTGACCTGGTAAAGCAATTTCCCTGGGGCACCCCAAGGGTAGAAAGGGCACAGGAGGCAGTGAAAGGCTCATTTCGGTCTAGGTCCATCCCTCCTCTTACCCCAGCGTTTCGGAGATAGGCACCAGGCTGCCCCTGCGTGTACAAAGCTGGTCTGTGCAGGGAGGTGGCAGGGGTTGCCTGGCCCAGCAAGCTTCGACAAACTGCTACTAAACAAGTGACATGGGGCCAGGGCCTTTACCTACTCACGGAGACTCGCAGGTTTCTAGAAGCAGAGAAGGAATCCCACACCTGACCAGGTGTGCCTCTACTCTGACTCTGCCAAGAAGAGGAGGAGGTGGGGATGCAGACTATGGGGAACCCTTGGGAGGGAAGGAGGGACCGAAAGCCCTAGCACCTGTGCCAGGTGCTGACACACCTGCACAGGCCCATTCCATACAGTTACCCCATTCCATAGAAGAGAGGTGGCACTGAGAGAAGGGAAGCAGCTTCCCTGGTCATTTCCAGGATTAACGGACAGAGCTGAGATTCAGTTCACATCTATCTGACTTGAAATCTTTCCCTACGCTAGCTTCTCAGGACACACAGTTTCCCCTCACACAAATAACGTAATAGCAATAATGCCAACGGCGACTCTGTGGCAGGCTGTGCCAAAGAGCTTCCTCTGCATTATTTCCTTGACTTCTCGTGAGTTACTACTATTAATATACCGGTTTTACAGAGCAGGCAACTGAGGCCCAGAGGGGTTAAGAACCTCACTCAAGGTCACACAGCCAGTAGGCAGGAGCAGAGCCAGGACTGAGCCCAAGGCTGAGTTCTTAACCGCACTGCTAGTTTCCAAAACGGGGTGGGAATCCTGGAGGAGTCTCTGACCGCAGAGGCAGAAGGGAGATGGAGACCGAGGCAGGGAGCAGAAGGGAGAAGCTGGTCATTCCAGCCCTATGGCTCTAGAATCAGCAGCCCCTCTCACTCCTTCACAGCATCTCACCCCGTCCCCCCAGGCGCGCCAGCGCCCGGCTCATGGTCCCCAGCAAGCACTGGTCTCTGCTAGCGGCACACTAGGAGCTGGTGTGGTGCCCTCACTGGATGGCCAAGGACTAATGCCTCCCTCCACTCCCCCGCCTGGCTCACCTGCCCTGCACGATGCTGGCCTGAAGAAATGAAAACTGACGGATGGGTCACGCCTGCTGCTTCCAACGAGGCCCTTCTAAGAAGTGCACTGGGTGCACCGGCCCGAGAGGCAGAGGAAAGGCATCTGGGGTTCACAACCCGCTCTGCTCTGACCTCTGCCCATCCTCTACCAGCGACTAACGGACCAGAGCGGCACCGAGGGCTCCAGGCTGGGGATGAGAGAGCCAGCGTTTCACATGCGACTTTGAAATCCCCAGTGCCAGCAGGCAGTGCTCAAGAAAGGCTGAATTAAAATATACTTACACATAATTACGTATGTTGGCAGACACACATATGCACAGGCATGCACATACCCACATACGTATGCACATACATACCTGGGCAATCACACACGCACGTATATGTGCATACACACAGAGATGTGTACCAATATTACATAAAGGTCGGACTGGAAGGATTGTTGGCACTGGTCACTTGGGCTGAGAGGTTTATAAGTGACTAGGTGATTTCTATTTTCATTATACTTTCCAACATTTTCCAAGTTTTCCCCAAATAAATATTAGTTTTATGATCGCACAAAGAAGAATTTTGGCAATGGTTACATGGCCTCCGAGGCCTGTCCTGGGCTATTTGCTTCCCACCCTCCTCCCTCTGCTCCAGCCCTCCAGCCTTTTTCAGATCCTTGACACCCTGTGCTCCTTCACACCCCAGGACCTTTGCACATGCTTCTCCCTCTGCCTGGATACTCTTCTTTGCCCAGCTAATGTCTACTTTTCCTTCCAAGCTCAGCTCAGTCACTGCTTTCTCTGAGATACCACCCCTGACATTCCTGAACAAGGTCAAAGCCCCTGGCACTCCTGCAGTGCCGTATGTCTCCTTCATAACGCTCACCCCCTACATGGTTTTATTTTTCATGTGTGAGTCTTTGTTTAATATCTTTTTTTTTAAAGATTTATTTTTTATTTATTTCTCTTCCCTTCCCTGTTCCTCCCCCTCCCCACCAGTTGCCTGCTCTCTATGTCCATTCGCTGTGTGTTCTTCTGTGTCTGCTTCTATTCTTGTCAGCAGCACCGGGAACCTGTGTCTCTTTTTGCTGCATCACCTTGCTGCGTCAACTCTCCATGTGTGTGGCACCATTCCTGGACAGGCTGTGCTTTTTTCAGGCAGGGCAACTCTCCTTACAGGGTGCGATCCTTGCACGTGGGGCTCCCCCATGCAGGGGACACCCCTGCGTGGCACGGCACTCCCTGTGTGTATCAGCCCTGCACGTGGGCCAGCTCATCACACAGGTCGGGAGGCCCTGGGTTTGAACCCTGGACCTCCCGTGTGGTAGGCGGATGCTGTGTTCATTGAGCCAAATCTGCTTCCCTGATTATCTCTTGAGCCTGATGTCCCCCACAGGGCTACGAGCTCCATGAGGAACAAGGTAGTGTAGTGGCTTTTTCTTTTTTTTGAAGGGGGGATGGCAGTACATTCTATTCTACTTTAGCACCCAGCACTGTGTCTGGCATATTGTAGACATTCAAATAATACTTTTGGAATAAAAACTGTAAGTGATGTTACTAACTGAGCTAACTTTGATATGTACCAGGGTCTGTTTCAAGTACTGTGCATTCAGTCCATTTCATCTCCATGAGAACCCTATGAGGGAGGTACTACTACTATGCCTATATTAGACCTAAGGCAACTGAGGCACAGAGAGGTGGGTAATTCAGTCAAGGTCACATGACTAATAAATACCAGAGCCAGGAGAGTAACCCAAGCATCCTGGCTGCAACGCTTATGATCTTAACCATTGCACTGTACTGTTTCTCGACAAATAAATTTAAAAATGTATTTTGTTGTATTAACAGTGATAGGTGTTATTTTATGTGATTAGTAGGGGGAAACAGGCCATGCCTCCTCTTCCCACTCTCCTTGCCAAGGGATGTGACAGAATCTCCACAGGAGGGGGAGAGGGTGTATCCTTCAAACAGCATCTGGACCCACCTCCTAACACCCCGCCCTGGCCAGCCTGCCACACTCCTGGAAGAGACTGCCGGCCTCCCCATGCCCCTGGCCCCTGGATGACAGTCACTGCGAGTTATCCATGACAGCACGTTCAGCCAGACAAAAGGGTGCAAGTAACTTGGTCAAACTCAAGCAGAAGTTCCTTGAGGGCAGACAGCATGCCCTTTTCTTTTTAAATCCAGTTTAGAAATTGCAAGGAGCCTTAGGAATCACTTTTTAGTTGTCTACCTCTTCACCAATGCATATCCATCATGCTAGTGCATTTCCCCACATTTCTAACACAGGGTCTTTTTATGATGAAAGCATCCTGCTAATGAATAGAGCATGAACAGCTTCCAAAGCAACCTGATCCGTCCTCGTCTACTCGCCCTGGGACTATGTCTGCGGCTGCTGCTTGGTTTAGATTCCCGGATGGTGGAGATAGACGGAAGCCGACCTTGGGAAGAACATACTTCACAGCTCACCCAGCCTGGTGCCTCTTGCCCCGGGATCCACAGGCTGCTTGAAACGATTCTGAAAACAACTAAGAAACCACACTAGATTTTGTTGTTGTTGTCGTTCTACCTGGTAGGAATGAATGTGAAGCTTGCCAGTGTGCTCTGAACAGCTTTTTCTTTTTCTTTTTAAAGTGCCCCAGTGCCGACTTGGATTCCTGAGAAAGCTCCACATGCTCAGTGGGCATTTCCTACAAAGGAAACAGTGACCCCTGAGCACGACACCCCACCCCCTTGGATGGAAATAACCATTCGCTGCTCCTCCTGGACTTACCTACAAAGTAGCGATGCTCCTGTCGCTAAGAGTGACCACTAAGCACTTACACTGTGCAAGCCCTTTGCATGCACTGCCCATTTAATCGCCACAATTCCCACTGAAATTCTCATTTTACCAGACGAGGAAACGAGGCTTAGAGGGTGAGTCACGGGTTCAGGGGTCAAGTTGGGATTCAAATTCAGCTCAGTTTGACCCCTAAATCCAAGTTTTTAACTCCTACTCTCTATGGTTGCCCCAAATTAAAATGTAATCTTGCCCTAATCCTTCCCCAGGGAGACAAGGAAAAGGACAGGTTAGGTGATTTCAGCTGGAACTGTGGAATTTTCTTTGAAACTTTTTTTGATGCTTTGAAAAGAAAAAAGATCTTTCTTCTTAGAAAAGAATCCAGTTTCATTTTAAAAATTAGCTAATATCTTGTCGAGAATCATTTTTCTGTGACACATTAGAGACAGTTTTCATCTACTTAAGAAAGTCTTAATATCTGAAATCTGGGTGCTATGCTCAAATCCTTATTTCAAATTTAATCTACAAGTGGCTGCACCCGAATTTGGCAATTTAACTGTTAGAAAGTTTTAATCCTGGAAGAGTCCTCAGAACACACCTTGTACACTGTTCCCAAACTCTTGTTACTGCCACAACTGTCTGCCATATGCACATATCACCCTAGCTCCTTAAGCTACTCATTTTTTACTTAAGTAAACTTATTGTAAAAATAAATTTTATACCACTGCCTTAAATGGGATACCACTATAACCAGTCATAAATACTCACTTTAAAAAATGAGTCCTGTTAGTAAATTCTTGTTAGATATTCCTGTCTGCCTGAATCTTCCCAGGCTGAGGCCTGCACTTTGTCAAAAAAGGAAATTAGCAGGTGAGAGATGTGAAAGATAACACAAGCTCCAAACAGATTTTCTTCTTGACTTAATCAGAAAGACTGAGAAGCATTGAAAAGGGAAAGTGATTCCCTTTTGCATTTTATCCCTGTATCACCTTTTCCACTAAACTTTAAGCTATCATAGTTGGTATGAAACCTACCTTCTGGCAAACAATGATCTAAACCAGTCTCTCTTTCCAGAAATAAAGACTCTGAGGTCCACAGAAGCAGAGTCTACTTGTCCCTTTTCTCGAACTAGTAGGGAAGCAGTTGTAAGAACTGGCTTAGAAATAAATGCTGCTGAAGAAATTCAGACGAGCAAAAGGGTTCTCCAAAGCAAGTTCCCATTCCTTAGTGTTAATGCCAAGACCCTTAGAAACTGGGCAGAAAACATTCAGAGACTAACAAGATTAAACAAATTGTCTTTTCTGATACTTTCTCCTTCAAAGCTTTAAAAAAAAAAAAAAAAAAAAGCTGAGGCGGAAGGAGGTAGAGATGCCATGATGCACCTGTGGTTTACACTTAAGCCACCATCAGTTTTTCCCCTCTCCTAACAGTCTATTTCCTTCTTCACAGCAGTTTCAGTCCCCTTCTGTGAGAACCCTACAACGATGCAGGATGGCTGACGCGGGGTGTGAAAACGAACTAGGACCACCAAAACGCACCAGGACACTGACGTGCACCCTCCCCTCCCCCTACCCGTAGGACTGAAAAATGAAGACTGGTCTTCACCAGGGATCTATATCTATTTTCTCTCAATTTGCCTGGGGTCATTCTTGACATGCCTGAGTCACCTGGGGATTATGAAATGCTACTTGGTGTAAGAGAACCTACTTGAGAATCTTGCACTGGTCTGCTTTGGGGCCAGAAAACACCGACCCCCTTGGCCACCAGGACCAACTCCATCTCTTTCCATCCACTGGTTTGCTCCCTCTTTCCTTCTGTGGCTTCTTTCTCTAGGAAGCCCCCGAACTTCCAAATCTGACAACTGGTGGCACCTGTTAAACATTTACCTTTACATTTTTTTCAGGGGCTCTCAGTTTCATGTAATTTAGTCAGGTTGCCAACTTCTAGTGGTATCTATGGAAACGGTACCCACAGGAGATGCTGAATTTCTCCTTACCATTTAATTATCACCTCCGCAGCAAACATTAGATCTTCAGAGCCACGGAGAGACATTATTTTAAGGTGAACCACCTCCATGTATGGAAGTTTGTATCTGTGCGGTCTTTGTGCGGATTTTATTTCATCTAACAGCAATCTCATGCCGACTATAAAGAGATGCCTTGTGGTTGGACTTCCTGCGGTGCAGACCAAGGGAGGGCCTGCTGCGCCACTGGATCCCAGGCGAGGGGACTGCATGTGATATTCTGGCTAAGTTTAATGCGGGTCACTTTGAACACTCTCAAGAACCCCAGAACAGACAGTACTATTTGCAAATGACCCCACTTGGACATGACCGTTGTAAGTCAACGTTGTGTAGCACCAAGAAGTCAAGGCCAGGCAAGGAGGCGCCAACATTTTGGCTCTACCCACTAATGTCTCTGAATCTCTGTTTCCTCCATAGACCAAGAGGACAGTCCTGGCCTTGCCCAGCTCCCTCAGCTGGTGTGAGGTTCAAAGAGGATACTGGATGTGAAAACATCTGACTGCTGTCTGAACACAGGGTGATACTGCTATGAACTTAGCACAATGGAAATATGTCATCCACCCCACTTCTCAACATCTCATGTGCCTATATATATATTTAAATTGTTTATATTATATATGTAATTATGCTTAATTTTTTTCCCTCTTTGTTTTTCCAGGAACACTAGGGCATTGCTATTTGTCACTTTGTTTGTAATGGCTACAAATAATGCCACTGAGCCCTGTGCCAAGGCCAAGTACATGGAGCTATTCTGCTGTCAGGGGATGGTGAGGTTGTTGGCTCTTCTGCCTGCTATAAATAACTAGAAAATGCTGTTAGACTAGAATTAAACAACCCCACTTCAAGCTCTAGATCTGCCACTCCTGGCTCTGTGATCCTGGGCAAATCATCAAATCTTTCTTATCCTCAGTATTCTCATCTTTAAAATGAGAATAATTATACTCAGGTGAGGCAAGGAATGTAAGAGTGCTCCGAAACCTACTAAATGCACAAACATATAGCATGATCATTATTGCAAATAATGTCATCACGAGCGTCTTTGGATGAGAAGCATCGCACCGTTCCCTCCCACCTCCACCCCTGAGCTGGAATACTAGGTCCTCGATATGCATTGACAAGTACCTTTGCTCCACACAGAAGTGCATTGTTTCTCTTCATTGGGTTTTATTGTGTCGTTAAAATATCTGTGACTGCAATTAGTTATAAAATAGCACCTCAGTATTGTTTGCCTTTTTCTAGAGTGAGGTCGGGTTTATCTTTTGTAGTTTCTTGTGTGTGAAGTGCCTATCAGTGTCCTTTGCCCGTTTGTTAATGGGGTGTTCTTTTACATCTGTATACATTGTTTATAAGACAAGGATATTACTCTTTAGTCTGTCATCTTAATTTCAAACATCTTTTTCAATGTATTAATCTACTGCTTTTGTCTGAGGAAGCAAAATAAACAAAAGAAACCTTTGGCTGATCAATACTCAGGACTTCCGGGCACAGAGGATGCTAGGCAAAAACAAGCAAAGAAGCTGAAAGCAGGTGGTGTGTGTATGTGTATGTGTGTGCACACACACATCCGTGTGTGGGGGACAGAATAAGTAGGAAGGGTGATAGCAGTTTTCAAATATTTAAGGGAATAAAACTGTATATTATATTATATATTACTGTAAATATACAGTTAAGGAATAACCTATCAGAAAGTATTACCGTATAATATATAGCTCCAGAAAGCCATGTTACAATTAAGAAAGGATTTTCTCATGATCCATGCTGAACAAAGAGGGAGTGTATGGCCTCCGAAGATGATGAGCTGTTACTGGAGGTGATTAAGCAGAGATGGAATGGACCCATCATCAGATAAGAAGTGGGATACATGTTCTCCTAGGGCATTACCCATTTTGCAGTTCTCTGATGCAATGATGCAATGACCCTGGGTCATATCCTGGAGACCGGTTTTGTTTATTTGTTTCATAAATCTCCGGAAGAAAGCCTGTTTTGCTACCTCTTTCCTCCTCGTCTTAAGAGCCAGGAAGAAAAAAAAAAGAAAAGAAAAGTCCAATGAATTTACAGTTAAGGTTTCTGGTTCAGCCCCAATTAACTGAAGTTTCACTAATAATCAAGGATGCCTTTTCGCCAAAGAACATGATGGCCCAACACAGAAGGTGTAGGCACAAAGTATTTCTAGACTGAAAAAGAACCCTGCCTCTCCCAGCTAGTCAAAAGTTCAGAAGACTTTCCTGATTAACTTGAGATATAGCCACTTCTAAGTCAATAACTGCTATCAATTTACAAAAAATAGAAAGCATTAGAAACCACTGGACTTCACGCGACAGTTCGTCCCATGAGTCAACACAACAAGAATAAATTGCGATGCTATTGTGGTAATTTCCTCATGTCACCTGTGACCTGTACCCATTACTGAGGCTGACAAATCATGGAAGGCAACTGCACACATACATCACAGATGAAGTAACCCTTCCAGATCTGCATATATCATTAACAACAATTAAATGTGTACAGGGCTTTGCAAAATTAGCATATGATTGGTAATTTATTTTCATTCGGTTGTTATAAAAACAGTGGCACTGGTCCAGGATTTTGCAGGCCATCACAGGGCAACTTGAGAAAATGACATGATTTGCAAATTTCCAGATGGTGGTCATGGTCTTGCAGTTATTGGTTAATGCAGATAAGCAAAATGACTAATTGCAGAGCTAACGGTATCACTTCCACAGAGCTGAGCATGCAGAATTCTGCCAAAGACCAGCTCCGTGGTCTCAAGAAACAGAAAATGGAAGTGACTAAAACCTTCCCCAGCAGGCACTTGCTGACCCCACTTCTGTGGGTCACAGCTCTTCTACTATGGGGGCTGCCAGAAGCCTAACAGTCGGGTCTCCCACTCAGGAAAAAATGGGCCTTCGATGGTCAGACAATTTGCTTGGGCAGTCAGATTCACTGTTGATGTGTTATGTGGTGAGAAGACTAGTGATTTAGTCATTTAGAGGCACCGTGATGTGGTTGGGAAAGTACAGACTTGAGGGTGAGACTGGGGTGTGAGTTATTGACTCCTCCACTTATCGCAGCTCAGCTGCTCTGGGAAGGCCACTACCCTGGTCCGAGCCTCAGTTTCTTGTTCTACCAAGGGGGCAATCCTACCAACCTCATAGGATTACGGTGATGATGACTGTGTGACTTCTAGTAAGCCCCTAATGCACTGCTGTGCATAAAACAGTATCCAGGAAATTAGAGTGGTGATTACGATGTTTCTTAAAATTACATCAGGAATCGTTTTTGGGAGGCAGAGACCTTGAAGATGATGATCATGATAATGAGATTTATTGAGCACTTATTACATGCCAGGCACTGTGCCAAGTGTTGCATGTGAATCATCTCGTTTGGTCCTCACTAGGGCCCGAGGAGGTAGAAAATCCACATACCCATTTCACTACCAAGGAAACTGGGGCTTAGCTTGTCCAAGTTCCTACTGCTAGCAGGTGGTAGAGAGGACCTTGGGACCTAGGCAGTCTTACTTCAGAGCTGATGCACTGAACAGCCTCAAGTGACGTGTATGAAGTCAACATATTTTCTTCTAATAAAACTGTTCCTAGTTCATGTGCATCCTGGAGGCCCGAGTTCCTCATGATCCTTTTTCATCTTAATAAGCCTCAGCCTCAGGACTAGACAATCAGAACCAGATCCTATAAGCAACTGAAGTCCTTTCCCTGGGTAACTCTGTCACTCCCATCCAGTGAGTGCTCTGAAAGTCATAGAATTCATGAAGTCTATTAATTTAGTCATCTGAAATGAAACAGAATCTCAGAGTTTGAAGTAACTCCTCAGGACCATTTCCATGCAGTTGGTTGTATATACCATCAATTCGACAGTTTCTGATATAGATCCCAAGAAATATACACATTACTGGAAATGGGTTGATCCCTTGAGCTCTCCGGCTGGCATGCAAGGAGTACAGCCTCAGGTGTGTACAATTTTCAAATACACATGTTGACTGACTGAGGCATAAATCATGGGCCTAGGGTTCACCTTGCCTTGGAGAGCTGAGACTTGAAAAGTACTTTACATAAAGTTCTCAAGGTCATATATTTTTAAAAACGTTATAAGGCATTTTTCGTGTCTGTTCAGTTTTGCGTTTCCCCCTGTTGTTCTTCACAGAGGCAAACGCCCTTGGATGGTACAAGGGATTCCAGTAACAAACGCTGGACTAAATCTATCCGGAAACCTGGACCTGGGTCTTGGGCTCAGCTGCTGGTTTTCTTTGTGGCTTTCCGTAAGTTACCTCTCCTCAGTGTCCTTATTTATAAAGTGGGTAGAATAATACGTGCTTTATGTTAACCTTTCAGTGGGTTGAGGCGCCAAGTGGGGCATTAGATGTGGTAGCCTTAGAAAAGGAATAGGACTCGGTCACTTTTAGGTGTATGCCATTATTTTCAGGGCCATGCAGGGCTGTTGGCTGAGTCAAAATTAGAACTTAGATTTTTGGGACTTGGCTTAGTCCTCCACTGTCCACATAGACAGGCTATGGTCTGTGTACTGCGAACTTTTTAAACCACCAGGAGACAAACACAATGACTACAAATACCACTAACTAAATCTGGCCTAATCCTGACCAATAACTCAGATGGTGAATCTTATAACCAAAATAAAGCTGCCCTTCAAGTTGCCAGAAGCACTCTTAGAAAGAATATAACAGAAACACGTCTTTGTATTTTCATTAAAATTAAAATGGACCCGGAACTCTTAAAAACCTTCTCATCAGCATCCTTAGCCAACATGTTCACACAACCCAGCCTTCTTTCTTTAAAAGCAAACCTCACCAAGGGGAAATGGTGATTTTAATTTGCAATTGATACAATTTGTTGGCGCCAATGGCTATTGTTTTACTGACTTGGCCAGGTGTTCAGAGCACCTAAAATGACCAGTCCCTCCTGGCATTGGGGGGTGGGAGATGGACACACAATAAACATGACTGAATCGAGCAAAGCTGCATCAATGATCAGAAGAAATAAGCTTAAAGATGCTCACATGATACCACGTTTCTCTGTATAAGTCCAGGGCCTTAGATTTCACAGTTAATGATTATAGCCGGAAGGATATAGCTGGTTATGGGTATTAAAATCAAACATCTGCAATCCAACTCATACATCATGTCATAAGAAATATCAGATTAAGAAGCAGTATTATATTAATATCATCCATATAGAATATTTTTGAATGTTTAAAATATATCTTTTTTCCTTTTACTGGAAACTATCATTGAAATTAAAAATCACAAAGCATTTAAATGAAGATTTGGTATCATTTGCTTTTAAGAAAATGTTTACTTTTGCACATTTTTTATTCACGTGTATGGTAGCAAATGCACATGAATAACACCCACCCCTTCCCTATGAGCCTCTCCCTAAGCGCTCTTCCTTGGCAAGCCTGCCGCAAATACAGGAGCAAATCTTGAAGGCTCTTAGCATCTCACCATTTTCCTTACCGAAAACTCTGAAGGCATGGCCATTAAATGTCTAAAGAGCAGAGATGCTTTGCTACAATTGCCTTTTGAAGGTCGAGTCCTATTCTCCTGGAAAGGCTTTTGGATAGACCAGTTTTTCTTTATAGCATAACCACATTCTTTCTGCGAAGAAAATGCCCATGACTTTCACAGAAATTAACAGTAGCTGTTTTGCTTATTAACAATTATAAGATGTCCTTCAAAAGGTAGTCCAGTAGATGCCATTTTTAAAAACATTCACAAATACTGATGACACCTGCTGGTAGAAACCACATTTTAGTTAACTGCTCATGGAGAAGCAAGGCCTGCAAGGGCTGGCTGCCTTTTGCACTAATAATGAAACCAGAAGACTACCCCTAAATTCACGTAAGTTTCTTTTTCCAACTTAGCCTATTTCCATCATCAGGAAGTGACAGGCCAGATCAATGAAACCAGGGGATGTGCTGGACTAGACCCCTCTGCCCCAAGCAGTACTTAGATTCTCATTTAAACACTAAAGGAAAATCAAACTTCAGGGATGACACCTGAAAAATATCTACCAACTATTTTCAAAATTGTCCCTCCCACATCCTTACTCCTACCCCAGGATATCCCCCTAAAAGACAAAATTAGTAAAATTTAATAATTTGGATCCAGCTGTCAATGAAGAATATTAATATTTGATAATATATTTTCTTTCATCTCATTTGTGATACACAAAAGATGTCTATATTCTAAGTATAAGAATAAGAAAAGATGAAGTAGATATATTTACTTATGCCTTTAGCTCAACTACTGGAAAACATAGGACAAAGTGAAAGCAAGAAGGGACTAGAATCCAAAGAAAGCTATTCTCACTATTCTTCTCTTTCACCCACTTCAATTTATTAACTAGGCTTGGTTATACTTTGCTTCCTTCTAAAAGGAGTCTGAGGGGCACCAGCCTCACAGCTCCTACATTCATTAAATGATGCCATTCCCAGTGGAAAACCATGATATCCATTTGAAGCCTGAACAACCTGAATTTTATGCAGGTGCTGTCCTGTCAAAATGTATTAAGAATCCAAACGCCACTACAGCCATCACACTTCCACAGCTGCTGGGAACAAAAACTCTTTGTGAAAATATACAAGTGAGCTGGGGTGTGGGGTATGGGGTGTGGGTGGAGGTGGAGGGAGAACTTTGCACTCTGCTTACAGAAAGCTGATCACAATGGGGGCAGCTCTCGTGAGAGGAGCAGCTTCGAGCAGCTCTTGTGAGAGGCAACGCTGTCACAGCTGAGTAGACCCAAGCGTGATAGGTAGGTGGGGCTTCCACGAAGGCTGGGACAAGGCTGGCTGCACACCTGCCTCCAGACTTTCCTGGGTAATGGTTATGCTCATAGGGTGAGGTGGGTGACAGCAGAGATCTTCCAGAAACACATGGGATGGCAATGATGACATGGGCCCTGTGGGTTCCACTGTATCCTGACCACAGTTGTGGCCCAAGAGAAGCGATCGTCTTCTCTAAGACCCTTGAAGAAAGTCGCTTTCCACTCCAGCTGAACCCCACCTTTGAGGTCAGTGAGCTACGTGCCAGAGAAACAACATGCAGGAGGAAATGGCAGGCGAAACCCAGGGCCCCCTCACATCACCCTTCAGGCACAAGAAAGTTCCCTGAGAAGGGAATTGTTTCCGATGTTCCAAGGCAGCTCCCCACCACCCCCAAGGAGCTTAACTCATTTCTAGGATCCATGTGGGAGACACTCAAATGACTCGTCTTCCCCCAGGTGAATGGCCCCCTCTGGCCACAGGTGTCAAGCAGAGGTGCCATGCCCTGTCTTTGCTGCCAAGCAACTGCCAGGCCACGTCTGGCAGGTGAGACGTCCTGAGGGATTCCCAAGAACCGCCCCCAGATCTCCCAACACAGCGAGAGGAAAACAGCGCTTAAAGGGTAGCTCTTCCCTGACATGGGGCCCTGCTGATACTCGGCCGGGTGTAGACAGATGATCGGGTGTGGACGGATGATCGACAGCCTGGGCGCCCTGCAAGAGAGGCTGGCGAGAGGCGGCTGCTGCTCCCCGGCCGGGATGAGGAGGGACAGACAGAAGGCGGCTCAAGCTCCATCCACAGAGAAGGGACCGGAGGGAGCCAGACACCGAGAAAGGGATGGAGACGAGGAGACGCAGGGACAGCGAGAGGTGGAGAGAGAGGGAGACAGGGACACGGAGAGTGAGCGTGGGGAAGGAGTCGAGGGAGACAATAGGAGGTGGCCGAGAGGTGCCGGCGGCGGGCGCGCCCCTACCTCCGCGTCCTTGGCGGGCCCGCTTGCGGGCGGCACCTCCAGGCTGCAGTTGGCCCTCTTGACCGACAGGTAGAAGGGGTAATCCTTGGCCACCATGGCGGCTGCCGGGCCTGCCCTTTGGGAGGTCACCGCTGACCCCAGGCGGCCGCAAAACTCCCAGGCGAAAGGCGGCCCGAGCTCCACGGTGCCGAGCGGCGGCGGCGGCGACTCGCAGGCGGTCTCGGGGCTTCCAGCCCGGCCAGAGCCGACTCCGGCGCCCAGGCTGGGCGGCGGGCGGAGCCGCGGCGGGGCCCGCCCAGCGCGGGGGCGGGCCGGGGCGGGGCGAGGACCGGGGCGGGGCCGGGGCGATGGGCGGGGCGAGGGCGGGGCGGGGTGGGGCGGGGCCGGGGCGAGGGCGGGGTGGGGCGGAGCCGCGGCGGGGCCCGCCCAGCGCGGGGGCGGGGCGGGGCGAGGGCGGGGTGGGGCGGGGCCGGGGCGAGGACCGGGGCGGGGCCGGGGCGAGGGGCGGGGCGAGGGCGGGGCGGGGCGAGGGCGGGGCGGGGGCGGGGTGGGGCGGGGTGGGGCGGGGTGGGGCGGGGCGCCGAGACCGGGGTGGGGCCTCGACGAAAGCTCAGCGGCGCTGACCGGCCGGGCAATCGCCGCGGCTCTCCCGGGGCCCCCCGCACTCCCCGGGTGGGAGAGAGGCGGCGGGGCGAGAGGGGACCCGGGCAAAATTCTAGCGAGCGAAGGCACCCGTGGTGAGAAGCGAGCGCTTTAGAAGTCCACTTTCAGTTTTCCTGCACACATGGTTTTTTTCCTCTTTAAGTGAACGTCCTTGAAGCATAATTTACAAACAGTAAAATGCACCCATTGTAAGTGCATGGCTCGGTGAGCGCTGACAAATGCAAACGCCCGCGTAATCAGCTTCACGGCCTGGATACAGGCACTTCCACCGTCCCACAAGCCCCTGGGGCCCTCGTCCCTCGCACGCATCCTGCAGTAAGAAGAGGATGGTGAGAGGCTGCGGCCCACCCAGAACACCAGCACACGGCGTCTGCTTCTAGCGTAGGGCTGCCCGGCGAAGACCCCGCACTATTACGCCTTTCTGGACGGGTTCTGGAGAACCACTCACACTGCAACTGTCTAAGGAGGGAGGCGTAAGGCCGCTCACTGCCGTCCTGCTTGGGACAGTAAAAAAACCGGAAGCGACGGTAATACTCATCAACAGGGGAACGCTTAAATAAACCCTCTCTAGCAGCAATCAAAATAAATAAAAAATAAATATTTTTTAAAAGAAAAAGCTGTGTTATTTAAAAGAAACAAGCGGCAGTGTAAGAACAGACAAATACCACTTACGTTAAAAAACATATCTGCAAAAGAATGCCATTTATTTTCTATAGGAAAGTGTACTGAAAACTGTCTAGAAGGATCTGCAGCAAACTCAGGCCAATCTCCTTGGGGCTGAGGGTTGGGGAAAGCATTAGGAAGGGGCACCTGGGGTGAACGGATTAGAGACAGTGGCCCAAGCGGACTTGAAAATTATTAAGGCTAATGTTTTAAAAAAATTTTTACAAGGCAAATATATTCATGTGTTATTTGGGAAATTAACTATTAACTTTTAAAAACATTAAAATGATCATTATGTCAAAAGTAACTTTGTCGGCTGCACTGCTGAATTTGTTTCCCCCTCAAAGTAAAGTCATGGCTATGTCAGGAGGTGCCTGGGCAGACAATGTGTTTTGTTTTTACTCCTTAGGTACCAGGAGGTAGGGGGAATGCTGTGATAAGCCCCCAGTTCGGTGTCCTGTCCTTCTAGCTGTGGCCAGAACCCAGCAGTTCCCGCTTTCCAGGCAGGAAACTTCATAACACTCAATTATTTCATCTCAGGTACCAAACCCACACCATCAGCTAGTGTAGACAAACCCACACCATCAGTTAGTACAGACAAACTGCCTTAGGAAGCAGGAAGAATTCGGCCTAGTTTGGCCACCCCACTGTTACCACTCTTGTCAAGGGGGCTCCTGAATGAGTGGGTTCCAACTGAGTTTGAAGAGAGCTTCTGAGTTCTTTCCCTGCAAATATACACCCTAGAGCGTTGGGAAGAAAGTGGAGCAAGAAGAGGGTACACAACTTGAGCTCACCGATGGGAGGCTCACATCGGTGGCCCCCAAGCTTGGCGAAGTGGGCGTGCGATGGTGGGGTCGTGAGGGGACCCCCTCTCCAAGGGCTCCCAACCAAAGCCCACATGAACTCCGCAGCCAAAGCGGGGCCAGGAGGCACCGAGATGCTCCCTCGGGGGTTCTCTGGCTCCCAGGGCTCCAAGGGCCTCTCATTGCCCTCTCCTGCTCCTCTCACCCTCACAGGCCACCGTCTCACCTAGACGACTCTGGCCACCAGGCGGTTCTTCCCAGTTCGGGATGGGCTTTGATCCTGGGTGGTGCTCGCTTGGCTAATTACTAATGGCCAGGAACGACTTCAGCAGTGATGAAAAAAAGTATAACCGTCAAACTGAGTGAGAAAGGAAAGATGGGAATCTGGAGTGGCACTGGGTGGCCTGATTCTTGCAAGCTTCTCACTACCCTGGACGGAACTCCAGTATTCAAAGATATATATTTTTGGTACAATAAGGCCTGTAAACGCAGACCAGCAATTTTGGGTGTATGGGGTCCTTGAGACATTAAAGGATTTTCAAGGGTATTTTTGACCCCATGCCCTGACTTCACATTCCACCTAGTGTCCTGACTTCAGAACGTCCCCCGAGTAGAGCGTGCTGCTCTGCCACTGATAGAACCAAAGACCTTCCCAGAAAGCAGGCTGCCCCACAGGAGGGTTCCCCAGAACACCCCGGAAGCTGGAGTCCCAGTGGTGGGAAGACGGCGCCACGCACAGTGCTTGTGCGTGTGTTTATGGGCTTAGGGACAGCACTGCCCTAACAGCTTCACTCGAAGCAACGAAGCAACGAAGCAACGGCACAAAGTGCCTTTCAGAACTCGCCTTCGGCACGGCCGTTATAATCCTATAAAACGCTTCACAGCAGGGCAGTGTTCCCTGCAAGCAGCCAGGAGCCCGGAGACAGGAAGAAAGAAGGCTGTTCTGCGTCTGCAGGAGCGGGGCCGGACGCGGGGCCCGCGGTCTCCTCTGTGCTGCTGTGTGGGGTGGACACTTGCCGACCCCTGGCTACCAGCTCCTTGTAGACCTGCAGACGGCTAGGCAGGGCTGGGAGACCATCTCTCAATTCTGCCAACCCCAGAGTGGTGACTGAGCAGAATGGGCCCGGTGGAAGGCTAAAACTTCAGAGGCCAGAGTGGTGGTAACGGTCTTCTTGGCCAAAGGGTCAGTGCTTCATCCAGTCAGCTGTAATGCTGTGTAATCTTAACATCAGAGAGTATGGGTTTGTTGTGCTTTTTTTTAAGGAGGTACCAGGGATTGAACCTGGGACCTTGTATCTGGGAAGCAGGTGCTCAACCACTGAGCTACACCTGCTCCCCTTTGTGGGTTTTCTTAAAGGCTCATTCATGCATGCATTCATTCATCAAATATAGAATGACTGTTTATTACAGATCAGGTTCTCAATTAGCTCCATTTCTACTTATTCCTCTATGCCCAGTGTTCTTAACTAGGGGTCCACGGAAAGATTTCAGGGGGTCTGTGAGCTTGAACTAAAAAAAATCAACTTATTATCTTTATTTTCCCTGACGCCTAATGTAGAGTGTCATAAAACTATATGACTTTATGTTCTGAGAAGGGGTCCGTGGTTTTCACCTGACTGGCAAAGGGGTCTGTGGAAAGAAAAAAGGTTAAGAACTCCTGCTGTATGCAGAACAGGTGTTTAATACACACCCGCTTAAGGAACATAGTCACCTTTAAAACATGGCCTTTCGACCATAATCCCTGCTATGAGGTGTGTGTTTTCAGAAGGAGGCTTAAGCGACAGTAGCTGATTCCCCAAAGCCTGGCTGTCACACATGTGTATCTCCATCTGTTTCCCTGGCAACTTGAGCCATCTCCTCTAACCCACTAATCTAACACAGTAATATAGGTACCAGTGGACACAGCGTGTGTTCCAACACCTCCCCGCCCCTTCCATTTGGGCAACATTCCCAGTTAATGGCCAAATTCCTTCTCTTCTCTGCGACTTCAGTCTTGGTGAGGAGGGAGTGGAGTTAAAAGCCTGAAGAAGTTCTGGCAGTGAATTCTGGGAGATAGGTACAAATGGCACAAATGAAGCACTGATCATTTCTAAATTCACACCATTATTATTTTTCTTCCTGCTCCAGGCTCGATTTGCAAAAACACATCCCTGGACATTCTGAACCTGGAAGATTTAAATCTCGCATTCTCTTAAAGATCTCATTTTCCGGAATAAGTCTGAAATACCAGTTAAGTCTTTCTCTCCCTTCCCTGATTTAGCTAATACTATGGATTATTAGTGAGAATGCAAAAATAATCAAGACTTTAAGTTTTTAAAAAAATGAACAAAGGGAGTGGCTGTAGCTCAAGTGGTTGAGCACCTGCTTCCCATATATGAGACCCCGGGTTCGATCCCCAGCACCTCCTAAAAACAAACAAAGGGAAAAAAAGCAACTCTCATTGGGGACTGATGTAGCTCAGTGGTTGAGCGCCTGCTTCCCATGTACGAGGTCCTGGGTTCAATCCCTGGTACCTACTAAAAGAAAAATGAATGAAAATGTGTCTTGCCCTGGTATACCACAGACAGGTGCATTTCCTAGCCCCTGGTTCATTAAAGCAGTGGTTCTCAACTGGGGGCGATCCTGCTCCCCAGGGGACATTTGGCAAGGTCTGGAAACATTTTTGATTTTCACTAGAAGAATGCTACTGGCATCTAGGAAGTAAAGACCAGGGTACTGCTGACCATCCTACGAAGCACAGGTCAGCTCCCTACAACAGAGAATGACAAAGGTCCAAAGTGTCAAGAGTGCCACTGTCGAGAAACCCTGCATTCAAGAGAGAGCAGAACAAAAATAAGGCACCAGAGCCAAGAGAATCTGTTGGTTTTGCCCTCAAGGATATTTTCCCTTTAGATCTTGATCACTGATTTGTGTCGAAAGCCAGCGTAGGCTTGGTGGATTGAAGAGGAGATGCTTGAAAAGCAAGAGGCCGGGAATCCTAACATACCTCAAATCTCTCCTGATGTCCAAACCTGATCCTTAACTGAATGACAGATTCTATTAAACACAAAAAGGACAAGAGAATAAAGAAGAATATGGGGGAGGAATGGGACAGAAAATTGTTATACTGCTTCAGACACAAAAAAGTACTTCAAAATGGCAGTGAAAACTAAAGCTTCAATGAAAGGCAATATTTTAAAAGCAAGCCCAATGATTCAATAAAAACCAAGAAGGGTTTAGTGTACCCTCTTCTTGATCCATGGTATTTCTGTCTGTACACTCTGTGCAATCAAAAATCTAACTCAAGAATCTGCAGTAAGACTTCCAATTTGAATTTATTACTATCAGAAGGCTTGTTTGGCTCATAGAATTAAGCTGGCTCTTACAACATTTCTGTGCACTATTAAAGGGTCTTTGAACTTAATGGATAGCCTGCATTTATTTGAGAACATTTCATATTTTTGAACGAAGAATTCGATAAATTTGTTAAACTCCAATACTATTTATCCCCACCAGACTATAACTAATATATGCATTATATGGATTTTGTATACCAATTATATATGGAGAAATTAGAATTAAAATGTGTTAATTTCATCTTTGGATATAAAAGAGATGTTTTTTTTTGTCAGCTACAAACTCAGTAATCAAAATACCATATTTTATCAAAACGAAGATGGAATAAACCATAGCATGTGCTGTAATTTCATATACCCAGGAAAGAAAAGGAGTTGCCACTTAAATGGTAACATGTGATAAATTGTAAGACACATTTCAATTCCAGAGAAATCAAAATGAGAGGGGGGGCACGGGGAATGTGCATAACAATGAAATACAGCAGTAGACCTATCACTTGGCCTGGATTTGAAAACCTACACATTTATGGAAACAAGACTTCTAGGCAGTTGGGGACCACATTTCCAGAGATGACCTGCAGAGAAATCAACAGAGAAGCTTATAAAAATCATATTCCTGGGCCCTACCTCAGAACCACTGAATTGGAATCTTTGGCAGTGGACCCCAGAAATGTGTATTTTTGGAAACACATCTTCAAAGAGCAGAGTTAGAGTAACTCAGTAATGAACCTGGGTTCCCCCTTTGGAAGCACCCTGATCACAGATCTTCAGACCAGAGGTGTCCAGGGATAATTAGCCAAAAGGTTGTGGCATCAAAGTCCAGAATGAGCACGGGAGCTGCACATTTGTCCAACCAAGCCAACGTGCAGTGAGGAACAACGATGTGCTGGACAGCATGCGACGTTCATACGGGGGCATGAGGGATGCTATGAAAAATATGCAGTTCCACATTCTGAGTAAATACCAACTAAGCCACCTACCCGGAGACATGTTCTGGCTCTCAAGACCCAGAGTCCCAAATTAAAACACGCTTATCTTCATAGCCAGGGGACATGACTGCATTTACATTTAAAAAAAATAAGCTGTACCAATACAGAATGAGAGGAGAGGAGGTGGCTTGAGATGGTTACTTGAAAAGGGCCTCGGGCTGTTGGGATGGGGTGTGGACATGTGCAGAAGACCTTAATTACAGAACTTGTTCAACCAGCAGAAACAGACTCAGGGACTCCTAGCAAGTACGTGTCTCATCTGGTGGGAGCAGAACTCGACTATGTGTGCAAGAGCAGCCCATTAGCTGAAAGTGTGCGGTATACTGTGGGTATCAGACGTGTGTTTTACGGAGGTGATTGGAGGGTGTCACTTAACTGAAAGCTTCAGTTAAGGGGGAGCTGAGTTAAGAGAGCTTTTTCTTATATCCACCTCACATCCAAAACCAAGTTCAGCAAATGCAGGGCTCACACATCCACAGTTCTGAGGGAGCCCAAAGCCTCGGCAACAGAAGGTTGAACAGAAGCACTGTCATTGGTTCACCAACCTTTAGCACTGCATTATCATTTAGTTCTTTAACACTGGCATAACAAGTATTATACAACCCACTTTTGGCTTTACCTGGCTAATTCCTCTCATTTGAGGCCATCCTTGACTCCAGATGAGGATAGATACTGCTTATGTGCCCTCCGCGCTGGGAGGATGTCTTTCATCAATACTCATCTGCTCATAATTATTTGATGTCTGTCTCCTTCGACCGACTGCAAGCAACAAGGGGGCAGGAACCGTATCTATCTTGGTCACCACAGTAGCTCCAGCTCCTTCTACCATGCTGGCACACATCAGAGGCTGGATTCTTATTTGCTGAAATGGAAATTCAACTGAAACGGGGCTAATCAGAGAACAGGTCACGGAAGAGGTAAATCCAGAGGAGAATCTTTGTGAGCAGAAAGTTTCAGCAGAATGAAACTTTCCAAGAGGGGCTAGAAAGTCAGATGCAGAAGATTATAGAGGCTGTTAAAAGAAATTCTGAGAGGTAGATGTGGGTCCCCAGTGTTGAGCTTCTTGAAGAGTCCAAAGCTCACAAAAGACACTTTGGGAGGCGACTCCTACATGGCAAGGTTGAGAGGCCCTCTCTGATATTACCGAGAGCTTTGAGTCCCTCCAGGTTTTACACACACCCGGCAATTCAGTCTAATTCCTGAACAGTGTGGACTTGCCAAGCAGACGGAAGCTCCTGTGGCCACAGGGTGTCAAATAGTTTGTTTTCAGAAACATGCTTATTTGATTTGCCCTTTTCCTTCCCTGCAGAGGAACATTCTTTCTTTTCCTTCTCTAAGCTCTGGATTCCAGGTTAAACTCCACACACAAAAAAATTCATTTTCAACTTGCCACGCTCAAACCTAGTGCTATTCATATCGAAACTCTGTTCTCTTGAGGTGGGCCCCAGAGGCTGACTTTTAAGGGGGAGGGGAGATGTCTGCCTGGTGTTTCTGCAAGATTAAACACGGTGCTAATCTGAAGAACCCAGGCTGATATAAGCTATGGACTCAAGGACCTTTAATCCAGGGACACCAGGGGAGAAGACACTTCTCTGCTGGCTGCCCCACCAAGGGAGGTGTCCTCCCCTGGAGTCTTACCAGCGAAGCTTTGAGAGCTCATTCTGGTTTAGAGACAGTACGCGATGAGCAAAACTCATCTGTCGGTGAGTGGGAGGAAAAGAGGGAAGAAAGTAAGAGAGAAAACTGAAAAGCCAACGTCACGAGGCTCCTCCTTGAACTTTAGTAACCTAGTGCTGCAGGCTCAGAAAAACCCAGTGCAGCAGGTAGGTACGAGGATTGCTCTGGTGCCAGGAAAATGCAATAAGACATAACTTTTACAAGGCAGGCAATGAATAAATGCCCTGCAGAAACAAAACTGGCTTTTAACTTCTCCAGAGTTGGCCGCCAGATGCCTGAAACGTTGGCTTGATGCATCAAAAACACACAACAGATAGAACCACGTTCTCTAAGATGAAGGCATCGTCCAGGAGAAACAATAGCTGGGGAAGCGAGGTTTTTATGCTTCAGGGGAGGAGGGGAATTCTATCTATATTTTCTTTGCTGCAGCAAAACCGACTTTAATGCACTTTAGAGGTTTCCTGCACATTAGGCAGATTTTCTAGAATGTGTTTTAAAGACAACCTCCTGCAGAAGTGCTCAGTTACTGAGCGAGCTGTCTTTCTCCCTGGGTTGGAGAGGGATCTTATGCTGCCCCAACGTGTTATCGAGACAATCTGAAACCCCAACCCTTCATTTGGAATCTGCTGCTCTGATGAAATGCAGTTTGGGGTGTCTTGTTACACTTTACCCCCAGAAGCATTAAAGGAAGTGCCTGTCACCAAAACTCAATACAAAAATGATGTTGGCAGAGCTCAGAAACCAAAGGCATCAGCATTTTGCTTCAGTTTCCTGTTCATAAAACTTTATAAAAACAACCCACCCATTAAAAAAAAAATAGCCTATAACAATAGCGCACTATTCTTTTCCCGAAGGCTTGCCTCCTGCCACACTGAAAGTAGGTGCCATCACATTTCCCGAGTTATGGGCTCCAAACACCACATCCCTTTCCTCCCTCCCTCACCCCCACCCTGCCTGGCATCGGTCCTGAATTTAGTCACTTCTCCAGTTTATGAGATCGGCAGAGAAATGACAGCACTCGCCCTCCCGGCCAGCCTGAGGAGGTCAAGCATCTGTACCACCAAGACCTGGAATAATTGAGGCTTCCTTCCCCCCAATTAATCCTCATTTCCTAGAGAAACTTTTAATATGGAAGGTGCAAACTTACACAGTGAAGGGGAAAAAAAAAAAAAAACCTACAGACTCACCCCAGCATATTAGCTGGTAAACTGAAAAAAAATTATAATGCATTGCCTCATGACAACACTAATTTTGAAGAATAAACTATTTCTCATCCACCCTGGATCTGCAGCAAATCTTTCTTTCTGAACTATTCAACACCCCATCCTTCAGTGCCCAATAGAACATAGGAGAATACACATTCTAGAAGGAGAAGCCTGGATTCAAATGCCAAGTTTTCTACTTGCTAACTCTAAGACTTTGGATTATTAACCACTCCAAACCTCGGTTTTCTCATCTGTGAAGTGGGGGTATGAGTTTCAAGGTGATAATGAAATAAAATACCTGAATAGTTTAATGAGATAATACATGTCAGCATTTTAGGCACAAGGGAAACACATCATCTGTAATGTCATTAACCTTTCTGGTAAATAAGTCGTCCTTCCTTTTTAATGTATTAGAGGGGAAAAGATAGTATTTGAGGACTTTTTCTATTCTCTTTGTTTCCAAAGGCAAGGAGTTAACCCCATGATTTCAAATATTGATTTGATTATGGGGAATATATTTTAAAAAGCAGCACAGTGAAGAGTGAACTGCTCTAAATTGGACAAGATGGGATCCAATCCTGGTTCTATCACTAAATTTACTGTGTGATGCTAAGCAAGTCAATTATCTTCTCTGAGACTCAGTGTCTTGAATTGTAAAATAAGGTGATTTAAGCATGAATGGTTATGATTCTGTGGTTCTATAAAACCAGCAAAGGCTGGAGGGCGCACAGAGTATTATCTCAATTTTATGCTTTTTTATTCCAGGAACGTTTTCAAGTAAAAATGATAATATTATTTACTAACAAAAGCACCCTTATCTAAAATCAGCACATTTGGTATAGGCAGAACGTATTTTGGGTTAGTTCAGGATGATAATATTTTATAAGGGGAATCAGAAAAGCAACATTAATGTCCTCATTTGTCAGGAAATGCATATGCATATAGAGTCCTTTAGTAGCAAATGGCAAAGCAAACAAGACGTTGAAACAGAGGTAGCTCAACTATGAGAAAAGAAACACTGAAGGGAAGTTGGAGCTGGACCACTAATGAGATGGACTGGGCCTAAAATATACCACTGCCACTTAAAAATAGGTACTTGGCCGACTACCGGCTGTGTTATCAGCATGACAACATTTGGTTCCTGGTCTGCCCTCTTCCTATAGGGCTGTAATGACTGGGAGAGCTGTCTGTTCCTTCACAGACAGTCTTGCTGCCTTGTGGATGTTCTCCTAGGCCTAACTGCCTTTCTGCCCTTTGGGGCTGGCTGCTTGTGTCTAAGTGGGGGACTGCGGCTACCTCTGCTCTGGCTGGAACACATGGGAGGCCCCTGGCGTGCACTGCTGAACACCACAGGCTCCTCAAGGCTGAGGTCCGCGCACAATACAAAATATCTGCAATGAATACCTGTCGCACATTTATAAAAATCAGAACTAAAAACAAAGATATATCACAGCAGTTTCTAAATAGCATCCTACATATGACAAATGGAAACAGAATTACTTGGCTAAATCGTAAGCCTCATTATTCTTTAATGTCTGCCTCCCCCCACCAATAGACCATAAGCTCCACGATGGTAAGAACCACGATTATGTTGTTCAGGGCTGTATCCCCAATGCCGGAAGATGCCGGCAAGTAACAGGAACTCAACAGATGATGATGACCGCTAATGCTAATGGGTGGTTTGCTCTCTGCCAGGCAAAGTTCTTAGACTTTACATGAAGTAGCTTAGGCAATCCTCAAAACAACCTTTGGAGGGAGGGCGCTTCTACAGTGGGAGAAACTGAGGCATGGGGAGTTTAAGCAACTTGCCCAAAGTCACACGGCTAGGAAGAAGTAGAGCTGGGGTTCAAATGCAAGTGCTTTACTTCCAGAACCTGCAGTTCCAATTATGAAGTGGACCAGAAATAGTTGTCAGCCCTTTTGCAACTTAGCAGGTGCCCTGATGCCAGACTACTGGAGGGTCAAGGATTTAAGGCTATAGGAAACGGTAGAAAGAAAATCAACCAGGAATCGGATGTGGCTCAACTGATAGAGCATCCGCCTACCATATGGATGGTCCAGGGTTAGATATCCAGGGTCTCCTGACCCGTGTGGTGAGCTGGCCCATGTGCAGCGCTGCCACACGCAAGGAGTGCTGTGCCATGCAGGGGCACCCCTGCGTAGGGGAGCTCCATGCACAAGGAGTGCACCCAGCAAGGAGAGCTGCCCTGCACAACAAAAGTGCAGCCTGCCCAGGAGTGGCGCTGCACACACGGAGAACTGATGCAGCAAGATGACGCAACAAAAAAGAGACTCAGTTTCCTAGTGCCACCTGATAATACAAACAGACGCAGAAGAACATGCAGCGAATGAACACAGAGAGCAGACATCGGGTGGGGGTGGAGGGGCAGGGGAAGAAGGAGAAAGAAATAAATAAAAATAAATCTTTAAAAAAAAAAAAAAAGAAAATCAATCAAGAATCAGGAGTCCTGGATACAAATCCTAGCCCTGGACTCCCACAATGACTGGCCAAGTCCTGAGGCCTCTTTGCTCACCCATTTCTCCTGCGGGTCAATCAGGGCATTAGATGGTCACTCAGGGCCCTGACAGTTATAAACCTCCCAGTGCTAGAGTCACCCCAGATGTAATCTTCCAGGTCATACAAGTGTGCTCCTCCAGCTTCCACAGTCAAACAAGTTACTCAGTCTCTCAGAGCCTCGGCTTGCTCATGCGCATTTAGGACATAACAGCGCCTATTTCAAAGGGCTGGGTGGATATTAGAGCGAAGCCAGGTGAAGGGGTGACAGAGTGGAAATTTCATAAACAGTAGCTAGGTTTATCATGGTCCCAAAGAGAGCTGGGAGGTAGATCTGAAGGAGGAAAGAATCTCCTTAAAGGCCCAGGAACCAACCACATAATTGAAAAGACAGCTCCGCAAATTAGATGTTTAAATAATTTCTAAGGATATACTACTTGTTTGCCACATCGCCAGAGCAAAACTCTGCATTGGATTCTCTTGCAAATAATGCAGTAATGCAGACAGGGTTGAGTTACCTTTAGATGGAGCAATGAAGAATGACTGTGATATGGGAGAGTTCACATCTGGGTGCTATCGGCTCTACGTGGTCCTGTGACAAGCACATAGGACGCATCGTCTTACTGAATCCTCATAACCTGCTGAAGAGGGTAGTTTCATTCTTTTATAGATGAGGGCATAGAAATTCAGAACAGGTAAGGAACGTGCTCAAGGTCACACATCTACTAAATCACAGAGCCAGAACTTAGTCTGTCTGAATGCTGACGGTCTTAACCTCTAGCTACATCCTCTCCCAAAGGACAGTGTCATTGTCCGCAGAATGCTCCAAACCCACAGGGCAGCCAGCCTTGTCTGCTGTGTGGGAAGGTGGCTATTGTGGCAAGAGACTTGGTTTCAGTCCCTGTTCACCCACAGATTCTCAGCAGCTGTGGACAAGGGCCCTGTTTTTTGTTTTTCATTAAAATTTAAAAAAATTTTATTGTGGTTATATACACACAACAGAAAATTTCTCATTTTCACCATTTCAAGTATACAATTCATTGGTGTTCATTAGGTTCACCATAATATGCTACCATCTCTGCCATCCATTATCAAAACTCATCCATCACCTGAAACAGAAAATTCTGTATCCATTGAGCATTAACTCCACATTCCCCACTTCCACTCCCACTTTCTGTCTATAAGAATTTGCATATTCTAGTTATTTCATATAAATGAGATCATATAATATTTGTCCTTTTGTGTCTGGCTTATTTCACTCAATATGATGTCTTCAAGGTTCATCCATGTTGCCACATGTATCAGAACTTCATTCCCTTACTGTTAAGTAATATTCCATTGTACATATATATCACATTTTGTTTACCCATTATGATGGACACTTGGGTTGTGTCTTAGTTTCCCAGCAGCTAAAACAAATACCATGAAATGGACTGGCTTAAAAAACAGGATAGTTTTGTCAGGCATATTTTAATGACATCTGTTAATACAAACTCATACATAGATCTAGATTTTTAAAAATCAAGGTACTTTCATTAATGAATATGCAATTAGGGTCTTGATTTTTTTCCCTTGAATATTATATATATACATATTTGGGGGGGATAAAGTGGGGTATTTATCAATTTAATCTTATTTAGTTTGATCCTTTTTTGAAAAAATTTTTATTAGAAAAATTATGACCCAGGACCTATTTTGATCAACAAGAATATACTGGATTTAAGTGTTTCAACCCAAGCCTTGTGGAACATTAAATGACTTACATTTTATACCTAAGAGATCAGGGATAAAAAAGGAGCCAAGCTGTGGGCTGACCTGCTATCCTGGGATACTGGTTGAGGGAAGGATACATTTGTTAGCAAACACAGAACTGGGTAACTCCTCAGGCCCCTTCCATCTCAAAAATTCTGAAATTCTACTGAATTTTGTGTGTCAGGGAGAGGAAAAAGGGGATGGAGGGACTTAGGGGAGTAGTGGGGGGAGAAGGCAGGGGGCTTGTCTTGAAGCTGTTTGCTCTTTGCTGTTTTGTATTTAGATTATGAGCTTATTTGTGATCCTTTCGAGTGGGGGTACCTGGTAGAGATTTTGGGGAGGGAAGTTAAATCCCTCCTCTTGAAATGACCACTATTGTACACAGCAAGCACTCAATAGATGCTGATAGAATTGAATTAAAGGAAAACAGACTTCGATTGAACTGATATGTTGAGCTGCTGCTGAAGTTGAATGAATAGGTAAAAAATGCTATTTCTTTCGTTTCCAGCCACCCACCCTGCCAGAAGCCAATTTCAGTCTCCAGATCATTCTTTTTCCTGTGAATGAACTCGCCTCTTCCACTCGAGTAACCACAGGTAAACCTCCCCCTCGCTTCCATCCCACACACTTGGAATCTGAACAAAGGTGAGCTGTCTGAGAGCTGAAGAATTCTTCTTGTTTTCATTTGTATCTTTGCCCAGGCTAGTGACAAATATTGTTTCATGAGTTTCCAGCTTAGCTTTTAGAGCTCAAAGGATAAAGTGCTCCTACAAGAGAGAAAAATGAAAGAGGAAAGAAAGTAAAAGAAAAAAAAGCTATTATATCTATCTATCTATAGATAGATAGATAGATAGATAGATAGATAGATAGATAGATAGATAGATAGATAAACATTATTCAACTAGCAGAAGACTTTTTGTGCTGGAAAGGGTGACAATGTGCTACAACCTCAGCCAGACTGCCAAAGTTTCTATCTGGAGATACTGGAAGTAACAATAGGTGGAGTTCTTTTTTTTACTTTTATTCTAAAAGTAGGCTCTAAGAACAATCATAGGTCTTTTGACTCCCTGCTGATATTTCTTCCATGAAATGACGCTGCTGTATGAGCCACGTTCCCACGCCACAAAAAGGCTGGCACATCATAGGTGCTTAAGAAATATTTGTTGAATGAATTAAGGAACAAAAGGGGGGAAAAAAAAGCTTAGAAGACAAGTACCGAGAGCTGTCAAAAAGAGTAGCCCGATTGGCTGACATTTTAAAAGTTTTGTGTGTCTTTGAACTCATGTCCAGAATCACCCCGCCCTTACTTTTCTTGGCCTTTTCAAATTTCACCCATTATTCAAACCTCAGACCAAGATTTTCTTCTGAGAAACCTTCCCAGATCAAGCCAGCCCAGTGGAGACAGTTCCCCTTTTGAGTTCTAACAACTCTTATTACTACCACTCTTGAACCACGTTCTGCCAGGGGGCAACTTGTGAAAAGGTCCTTAGCTCTTCTGATTGCTCCCACCTAGAACTCCTGGAGGTCAGGCCTGCCACACCTACCTCTGGGGCACTGGAGCAAAGCATCGGAGTAACTTCCAGAGCAAAGGCTAACTATAGCAGGAGTATTTTAAAGCAAATATTAACCATAAATTCTTATATTCAACTTTTTCCAACTAGTTTAAATGTCAATAGAATCTTTATGCTTTTCTCCAAGATCAACTACCGGGGAGGCCAGTAACAATTTGTATCTGGTCATCTGTGTGAGACTCTATGCAGGGCAGGACTCTAGGGACGTGCTGTCTCCTGTTAAAATTAAGGAAATCGGGGAGTGGCTCAAGTGGTTGAGTGCCTGCTTCCCACATAGGAGGTCCTGAGTTCAGTTCCCATGCCTCCTAAAAAAAAAAAAAAAAACAAACAACAAGCAAAAGAAACGGGGAAAAAAAAACCCCAAATACAGCTTAGGGGGGCCTATATGGCTCAGTGGTTGAATGCCAGCTTCCCACATATGAGGTCCCGAGTTCAATTCGTGCCCCTGGTACCTTATAAATAAATAGATAGATAGATAGATAAATAAATAAATAAGGAGGATCTCCAATGAAGATACATAAATGGCCAATAAACACATGAAAAGATGTTCAATGTTGTTAGCCATTAGGGAAATGCAAATCAAAACCAAAATGAGATACCATTTCATACCCACTAGACTGGCTACTATGAAAAACAACAACAACAACAACAACAAAAACAAAATAGCAAGCACTGGAGAAGATGTGGAGAAATAGGCACTCTCACACATTGTTGGTGGGAATGTAAAATGGTGCAGCCACTATGGAAAAGCCTGGCAATTCCTCGGAAAGTTAAGTATAGAATTACCATATGACCCAGCAATCCCACTTTTAGGTATATAACCAAAAGAATTGAAAGCAGGTACTCAAACAGATATTTACATACTGTTTTCATAGCAACATTAGTCACAATTGCCAAAAGGTAGAAACAACCTAGCAGATGAATGGGTAAACAAAATGTGATATATCCATATAATGGAATATTATTTGGCTGTAGAAATGAATGATATTCCCATGCATGCTACAACACGATGAGCCCTGAAGACATCAAGTTGAGTGAAATAAGCCAGACACAAAAGGACAAATATTATAAGATCTCCCTTATATGAAATAAGCAGAATATGTACATTCATAAAGTCAGAAATTGGAACACAGGTTCCCAGGGGCCAGGCAGGGGTGGGAAATGGGGAGTTAATGTTTAGTCGGTATAGAGTTTCTGTTTGGGGTGATGGAAAAGTGTTGGCAATGGATGCTGGTGATGGAGGCACAACTTTGTGAATGTAGTCAACACCAATGAATTGTATATTTAAAAGTGGATAAAATGGGAAATTTTACATTGTACAGAAGTTGGGAAAAATGCACCATTGAACTGTACAACACAAAAGGTGAACTCTAGTGTAAACTATGAGCTATGGTTTGACAGTTTAATTATAGAAATAATATTCCATTAATTGTAACAAAGGTACTGTACTAACACAAAATGTTAACAGTGAAAACTGTGTGTGTGTGGGGGGCAGGCGTAGGGGAACTTGGAACTTCTGGCATACTTTTTCTGTAAATCTATAACTGCTCTAATTTTTAAAAATTAATTAAGGAAGATACTTATTAAACCACCAGATCTACCCACCAGTTTACAAACAGGCAGATAGAAGAAAAAGTTCAATCATACCATGAGAAAGCAATTCCTAAATTCAGGATGCAGAACATTCTATACCACAAATCACCTGGTTTCTCCAACAAATCAAGGGTAAAAAGAGGTTGAGAGATTTTCAGAATACAAACCATATGAAATGCATGGACCTTGTTGGGATCTGGATTCATACTGGCTGACTACACAGGACCTCTTTGAGACAATTAAAAATAATTCCTTAATATCACTTAACATGCCATCCAAATTCAAACTTTAATTTGGGGAAATCTGACTTTGGACTGGATATTAGATGATATTGTAGAGCTACTGCTAATTTTATTAAGTGTGATAAGCTATGGTTGTTATGTTAAAAAAAAAGGTCCATATCAGATAGAGATACACACCAATGTACTGACAAATGAAATAATGATGATAGATTTGCTTTAAAATGCTTCTAAAGACACAGTGTAGGAAGACTGGGAAGAGGGAGATGATTGTTGAATCTGGATGACGGGTGAATAGGAATACATTATACTATTCTCTTTACTTTTCCAATGTGGACAAATCACAAGATACCGTGTTTAACTTACTAAATCATTCAACTTTAAAAATTTGTAATTTCCAGTGCTGGTGAAGGTAAAGTAAAAACGGCACACTTAGAATTGTTGATGACGCTTAAAGGTATTGTGATACCAAGAGATGTCAGTGCAAGCCAAGTGCAATAAAAATGTGCAAATGTTTTGTCCCAATATTCTTACATGTGTGAATTTACTAACAGAAGATAATCCAAGTCAGAAAAAAAGTATATGTTCAGATTTTCACTGTACTATCATTTAAATAGCGATGAATTAGAAATAATAGACTAGCTTCTAAATATGGAGAATACATTGTGTACCAGGAACTATGTTAAATGCTTCATATACATTATTCTCCTTTAAGTGGCCATTTGAGGAACATATTTTTATTCTCACAGCCCAGGTGAAGAAACCAAGTCTCCAAGACACCACAGCTAGGAAGAGGCAGAGCAGGAAGTCTAGGACCGGCTGCCTCCAGAGACCATGCTCTCCAACCCTGAACTCAGCTGTCTGAAATCTGAATATCAGAAGACAGGGGGTATTTAATTAAATTAGAGGACACCCCAAATTCTGTGTAAACATTCAGCCAATAAGACTCATGAAGCTAAGCAACATGGAAAAATGCTAAGTCAATGAAAAAAAAAAGTAGGATGAAAACTGCTTATGAGGGGCCATATGTAGATATGAAGAAAGCTGAGCAATGAAAATACATGAAATGAAACTCATGGTTGTATCAGAAGGGAGGTCTCCCAGTTATGGGCTGTGTGGTTATGCTATTTTCATTATGTAAAAATTAAAGGGAGAAGCAATTGGACTGAGGTGTGAAACATACCTTGCTGATGGAAGCAAGGCATTTTGGCAGTGGTGTTTCCATACATATTATAAATCATCAGTTTCTTCAATTAAGTTATTTTCTTCTTTTGGGAAACCTACCAAAACTAAAAGTAGAAATATTCCTCTTCTCCACCCCTAGATATCTTTCCGATGACCTGTGCTAGGAATCCACCTGCTTTGATTAGGAAGCATGAACTATCCTACAGTTTCCTCTTGCAGCAGATGCAAAGTAAAATGTTACAATTTAAGATGGATGTCTTAAACACACCATTAGAGAAAAGGGAAACAACAGCTTAAGTGAATCTACAAAGGATTGTTTTTATGATTGAGGCTCCCTCTGAGGCTTATGAAATCCTCTCACAGAAAGCTGGAGATCCAGTTCTCCATCGTACTGTGGTCCAGCCCAGGCATAGCCTGACCGCATCCACTGGACTCCTAATCGCCTCAAAATCCTGCCCCACAGCCCAGCAACCTGCACTTGCTCTACTTGCTCTACTACACCTTCTCTTCCTCACCTTCTCTGGAAAGACACATCTGACTGGCTTTCAGAGACAAGTTTGCTGTGAGATTATGGGTGTGGAAATGTTTTGGACTCTATGAAATGCTGTACAAAGGGGGGGGTTATCCTGATTAAAAACCTGATACGTGCCTTTACGTACTGCTTTTGCCATAAATGAATTCGAGATGTTCCTAGGGGAGGGAGAAAAACAACCACCTAGGTCCCAGGATATTTTAACTGCCAGAACCAGTGTTGCTGTAATCAACTTTTTATGGCAAAACTTTTGTAACTGCCACAGGGATCATTATCACCTGAAAAAAGCATTAAACTGTGAGCCAAAGCACTCTACCATTAGTGAGTCTATGTGGTATTCACCAGTACCTGTCACCGAGATAACAGCTTAATCTTGAATGGGGGAGGCAGGAATATTTTAGAGAAAGTTCTGCAAGAGATTCCCCTTTAAAAAGCTAAAGAAAGAGAAAAGATGTTGGAGGAAAATATGAAAACAGAACAAAAACCCCAACCCTTCAGGGAGTTAGTGCATCTTTCATTGAAGATTATGGAAAAGCTACTGTTTTGAAAAGCCTCTGGACATCAGAGGAACATATGATAGTTTGCTGAATAGAGAGCTTTACACAGTTCAAGTTCAAACAGAATTCCAGGCATTAGGAAAAGAAGAAACTGCAAGGTGCTTTGCAAACCACTGCAAAGAAAAGGATGTTGAGCTAGTAAATGTCAGTGATACAAATGAAGATTTTGCTGTGGTGGAGTTTATTCTGGAGAGGGAAGAGATAAGGACAGGAAATGATAATAGTAATAATAACCCTAGCAATAACAGTAATTATAATAAGCGGTCATATTAATAGCAACCAGCCTTTTCTCATCATTCATGGGGGCAAACGTTGCTGAGTACTTTGCAAACATCATCTCCTCTAAATCCCCATGATGACCCTCTGAGCTCAGCCCTACCCCCTTTCAGAGGAGGAAACTGAGGCCCAGATGGGCTCCACAATTTCTTTCAAGTCACAATGGCAGGACCATAATTCAAATCCAGATTTGCTTAAAAGCCCAGCTTTGAACCATTTACACACAGGTATGTAATTACCAGGTCGCACAGATCATACTATTTTTGAAGATTATTGGCAAGTATGAAGTTCAGAGCTGATGACTCACTTGGTCAGCATCCTGGCTCCTTGCCTCTCTTCCTAAAGATAAAATGAAAAGAATGGACTCCTACCCAGTCCATTTTAGCAATTGTGGGCTTTTTCTGGAAAAGGTGTTTAGGAAATTGATTAGTGAAAATCTAAGGAGTTTAAAAAATGTATAGTCTATCATTATTAGGAACTAATTATACACTAGAATTCTCAGAGTAAAACACGTTACTGGTAGCACGGTTTAAAGGTTCTTTTAACAATCCAAGTGTTCACCTGTAAAATGGAACGAGGAAGCCTTGTGAGGTGACAAAGTCAGGGTCACACAGCTGTTTAATTACTGAGTACTGGTTAGGAACCCACATGCTGGAGCCTGTGTCCGAATCCTGTTTCTACCACTGACTTGCTGTGGGACTCTGAAGAGGTGAGTGAATCTTTCTGAGCCTCAGTAACCTCACCTGTAAAATGGGTATGAAAACAGCACCTGCTTCAGAGGGCTATTGGGAGAACTGAATGAGACCGTGCGTGGGAGCCAGTGAACACAAGCTACAACTTCAGGCACAGCCCTAAGAAGTAGCCAACCATTCCATTAACAAAGATGCTTGCACTCAAGCCACATTCTTCACAATGTACAGGATATTCAGGTGTGGAACTCATGTCTAAAATGACATTTATAAGAGCACCAATTTTTCAGACCCGGTGCTTTTCCCCACCACAGTCAGTCATTGAGAAGAGATGAACAATACCTCCAAATATGTCTTTTCCACTGGGTTTTGGTATTTGACAAATGGTGTTTACATGATGGTGTTTTTTCTGACAAATTCTGTTAGAATCTCAGAAACCCGTTCTCAGCAACAGGTAAACAGCAGTGTTTTCTGTTTGTTTAGTTTTAGTTTATAATACTGGTGAGAACTGGTGGAAGCTATTGCTTTGATTATCACACAACAGCAACACAGTGAACTTTGTTTTTTATGGGCTTAACCGAGTCCAACTGCTCCATTCAACACTTCCATTGCTTGTGCTGTTGGCAACTGGAGCAGCCTGTTCAAGGGCCTCGTGAACAAGAAGCTCACACCACAGTGCTCTCTAGGGCCTTGGTTCACTCAGCATGATTTTGTGTTGTTGTTTTTTTTCCGATGAAATAGACTTTATTTTATTTTTCTTCTTTATTTTCTTTTAAATGTTACATTAAAAAAATATGAGGTCCCCATATACCTCCCACCCCCCTCACCCCACTCCTCCCACATCGACAACCTCTTCCATCATTGCGGCACATCCACTGCACCCAGCGAATACATTCTTGAGCACCGCTGCACCACGTGGACAGTGGTCCACATTGTAGTCCACACTCTCCCCCAATCTACCCGGTGGGCCACGGCAGGACACACAACATCCAGCATCCATCCCTGCAGCACCACCCAGGACAACTGCAAATCCTGAAAATGCCCCCACACCATATCTCTTCTTCTGTTTCCCTACCATCAGCAGCCACCATGGCCACCCTCTCCACATCACTATTACAATTTCTTCCCTTACTAATCACAATAGTTCCTCAGCAGAACACCAGTAAGTCCACTCTAATCCATACTCTATTCCTCCATCCTGTGGACCTGGGATGGTTATGTCCAGGCCCCCTCTACAGCATGCTTTTGAATTTTCTTCTGGGAAGCTGCCCATCCCCGACGCTCAGTGTTTGTGGTTTCAATGGGAGTGAGCCCACTATCAGGCCCTTTGGGAATACATGAGACTCAAGGTTGGCCAGTCACCAACCCTTTCCTTCTGGTTATTGGAACCGGTTCAGGAAATGGCATGAGAACCCTATACCTGGTATAGGGTTTTTATAGGAAGAACAGAGAAAGAAACTACATCAGAGTTGAAGGGGTAAGCAAGGAGCTGCTGGTGGCTATCTTGCTACAAAGAGAGGAGAACATATCTGAGATTGGAGGCAACGAAGAGAAATAAAAGCTGAGAGGTGCAGAGGGAGAGATTCATAAAGAAAATGAGCACCTGAATCCAGCCATGACTGAAGCCAGTGACCTCTGGCCTTTTCTGTTCCATGGGTCTTAAATTCCCTTTTTGCCTAAAGAAATTTGAGTTGTGTTTCTGTCAGTTGCAACTGGAAGAGTTTTCCTTCAAATACATACACAAGAGTCTCTACTATAACAATAAGCCCTTGCCTTCTTACTCTTTCAAATTATTCTAGATTTATTTTACTTTCCTCAACAAGACTGTAAATTCCTTGGGACTAGGAGACAAGAGTGATGACCTATTGAAAAAGTAGCACTTTTTGTCCAAACCAAACTTATCGTGGCTAAGGAATCATTTCCCAGCAATGCTAAAGAGACAAAAGAAAACAACATTAGGGAGTTTCGCAGGTGAGCTTTTCAGATAGCATGAGGAGTAGGGGACCTCATGAGTGTCCACAACTACCTCCAAAAGCTTTGTTTGTCTGATTGGCTACTCCTGAGCCTCCCACCACCCTGAACTTGACTGGCTCAGCACACAGGAAAATCTTTACCGAGCTTCAGTCTAAAGGTCTTCTAATTAGAGCCATGAATAACTTTCTATTTATCATGTGACAACTATAAACCTGCTTATAGGAAGAAGATTCACTACCCCAAATCCTCTTCATACACCAACTCTGACCACATGTGGCAGGGTAATTTGCTTTGAAGTGTTTTAAAAAGGTTTTTTTTTTTGTTTTTTAATTGTTGTTAAACCCACATCTCACATGGTAATCTAGGATAAACATCAAATGGATCAATATGAAAACATAAAAGCACTAGAAAAACACGGGCAAATTCCGTGGTGTAAGAAAGACATTTCTGTGACTCAAAGTTCAGAAAATATTGATAAGTCTGAATGCATTAAAAAAAACCAAACCTTCCACATGTCAAAGAAAACAAAATAACACCATAAGCCAAGTCAAAAGACAAATGACAAACTGGGGAAACATGTCTGCAACACACACCAGAAAGATCTAATTTCTGTAATATATAAAGACCTCCTAAAAATCAAGAAGCAGTGGACCAATAACCATCTCTGTATGACTGTGTTTGATTATTATTAAAATACTCACAAGGAGCAATTATTCTGATGAGCATTTTAAGGGCTAGCAGAGTGCTTACAAGTTAAGGGAACAGGCTTTGTGGTCGAGATTAGAATCCCAGCTCAGCCATTTCCTAATTTGTGAGTTGGACAACTGCCTGAGACTAATTTTTCTCATCTCTAAAACGGGGATAACAGTATTCACTTTGTAGAGTCATTGTGAGGATTAAACGCATATATATATGAGCTTAGTCTGCCACATAGTAAGTGCTCAATTAATGTTGGTGGCTAATATTAAAATGGAGATTATAAAATTAAGACTGTAACCTCAAGACCCAGCAGATACTCAGAATGTGAGGGTCCGTGTAAAGCATAACAAACAATAAAAACATCCAATTGTTATAACTTAATGTGCTCCTACTCTTTTCTACCTTACATATCTGGCTGTATTTGCAACAACCATGACATATAAGTATTTCCATTCCCACTTTGCAGATGAGGAAACTGAGACTAAGAGGGGTTAAGTGACTTGCTAAAGTTGCAGCTACTAAGTGGTAAAACTGAGATTCAACTCCAGCTATAACAGGCTCCAAAAGCTGGGGGTTCTGCTACATTTTGCTATGCCATCTTTTCTCTCCCTTATTTAAAAGCAAAACAAAAAACAAAAAAAAAACAAACCACCCCAAGTTGTCCAACTAAATAGTAGAAGGAAAAGATATACAGAGGCCCCAAAGTTCTAAACCAGCAGCCCTCAGGTACAAGAACTGAGCTCGGTCCAGGAGTAAAAATTGCTGTCTGTGGGAACGTGTTTTCCAGCAGGACGGGAAGACCCACACTGGGCTTCAGCAGACCTTTACCACGTGCTGCTGCTGATCTTCCTTTTTATGGCTCCAAAGACGCAAAAGTTAAAGCAGTCCCTTGTGTGGTTGGGTGGGGGGAGGGAAGCACACACCACTGTTTCTTTGGGCCCCACTTATATATAGTACAATTGCCATCTGCCCGGGGTCTATGGAGGAAGCCTCTGTGGCAGCGGATGTGGGCTCTGATGCAAGCTGTGAGGGCTTCGCTCACCTCTGGGAGCCCCTCCCTTGCCCCCAGCAGCCTGCTATCCAGGGCACAACGCAACGACGTCTCCACACGTGGCCCAGGCTGTTCAAAGTCCCGCGCTGGACCGAGTAACCCAGCTCCCCCGACGGCCCGGCTGCTGAAACAACAGTCAGCTTAGGAAGGAGAAACAGAACATCCTCACTCGGCCTCCCTTTACGAGATGAGGCTTCCCGAAGGACAACCCAGTACGCCCCACCCACCCCTGACACAGCTCTTCAGAACAGGCCCAGGGACGCAGACTTGGCCCAACGGATAGGGCATCTGCTTACCACATGGGAGGCCCAGGGTTCAAACCCCGGGCGTCCTTGACCCGTGTGGAGCTGGCGCATGCACAGTGCTGATGTGCGCAAAGAGTGCCCTGCCACGCAGGGGTGTCCCCCGCGTGGGGGAGCCCCACGTGCAAGGAGTGTGCCCCGTAAGGAGAGCTGCCCCATGCAAAAAAAGTGCAGCCTGCCTAGGAATGACACCACACACACAGAGAGCTGACGCAGCAAGATGACGCAACAAAAAGAGACACAGATTCCCGGTGTCGCTGACAAGAATACAAGCGGATACAGAAGAACACACAGCGAATAGACACAGAGAGCAGACAACTGGGGTGGGGGACGGGGGCGGGAAGAGGAAGGGGAGAGAGAGAAATAAATAAATATAAATCTATCTTTTAAAAAAATAGGCCCAGAGCTCTGATACGTTTGGGTGAAAATCCTAATACATATTTTATTGCCTTTAAATCTTTGGAATGCTGACTCAAAAAGCCTGCAGCTAATAATGTTCTAACAAACAGCGGGCTGCCTTGTGTCTCTGAAACTGCAGAGTTGCAGAGGTCAGAAAGGGAGTCTTCACCACCAGCTTCACCAGTCGATGGGTTACATAGAGAGGGATTTGTGTTTGACCTCCAAGGAAGATATGAATGGGATGCTTGGATTTTAGTAATATTCACCAAATCTCTACCAAGTATAAGACTATATATCAGCCCCCGAATAACAGCAACAGACATGTTAAACGTTTACTATCTGCCAGGCATGTTGTATCACTTCACAATGTCCTGTAAGGAAGATACTATTATCACCCCCATTTTACAGAGGAGGTAACTGAGACACAGAGGGCACCTGTAATTTGTCCAGGGTCATGCGGCTTGGAAGGGGCAGAACTTGGGTTTGAACTCAAGCAGTGCGGCTTGAATCTGTATTCTTTACTATGCCACGCTGTCTCTCTCTCTTTTTTATTAAAGATTTATTTTCTTTTTATTTATTTCTCTCCCCTTTCCCCTCCCTGCCCCTCCCCCACCCCAGTTGTCTGCTCTCTCGTGTCCATTCGCTGTGTGTTCTTCTGTGTCCGCTTGCATTCTTGGCAGCACTGGGAATCTGTGTCTCTTTTTTTGTTGTTGCATCATCTTGCTGCGTCAGCTCTCTGTGTGTGCCCCTGGGCAGGCTGCACTTTTTCCACGTGGGACGGCTCTCCTTATGGGGTGCACTCGTTGCGCGTGGGGCTCCCCCACACGGGGGACACCCCTGCGTGGCACGGCACTCCTTGCACGCATCAGCACTGCGCATGGGCCAGCTCCACACGGGTCAGGAGGCCCGGGGCTTGAACCCTGGACCTTCCAGGTGGTAGGCGGGCACCCTATCCATCATCTTGGGATGATGATGGTGGTGGTAGTGAAGTCAGTGGTGGAGAAGGTGGTGGTAGATATGGTAGTGATGCCGGTGCTGCTGCTGCTGTTGCTGCTGGTGCTGCTGGTGGCGCTGGTGCTGGTGCTGCTGGTGCTGCTGGTGGAGCTGCTGCTGGTGGTGCTGCTGGTGCTGCTGGTGCTGCTGGTGGAGCTGCTGCTGCTGGTGGAGCTGGTGCTGCTGCTGGTGCTGCTGCTGGTGCTGCTGCTGGTGCTGCTGGTGCTGCTGCTGGTGCTGCTGCTGCTGCTGCTGGTGGAGCTGGTGCTGCTGGTGGAGTTGGTGCTGGTGCTGGTGGCGAGGGCACTATGCCCCTGTCCTTGTGCCAAGCATTTACCATTCATTATCACCTTAAATCTACTCTTTCAGCAGGTCTCATCAGTTGCAGTTTTACCTTATCCATCTTCTCTCCAACTCACCTTCCACTACCCCAGCACAAGCTGTCTTCCTCTCTCACCTGGACTAGCGCGAGAGCCTGTTAACCGCCTTCCTCCTTTAAACCTTGCCTTACACAGTCTCACTGCCTCACCCCACCCAGGGCCATCTCTTGAATAGGTGGGTCACAGGACTCTCCTTGCCCTAAATCCTCCAGGGGCTTCCCACCACACTTAGCCCGAAATCCCACTTACTTCCCCATAGGACCTGGCCTGCCCGACTCTTTTTTTTTTTTCTTTTTTTCTTTTTGGTTAAAGCAGTTTGCTTGAGATCTAGTCACACACTATACAATCTAAAGGGTACCATCAAGAGCTTTTAGCACCATCTCAGTGTGGTGCGGTCATCGCATGGCTCGTACCCAGCTCCTGCTTCTCTCCTCCTCACCCCAGAGCCCGGCCAGAGCAGGCAGCACCTCTGTTGAGTCATGTTATTTACTGTCTCCCTGGGTTACAAGGTCTGTGAAGGTAGAGCCCCTGGTGTTATGACCAGCACTGCAAACAGTTCCTGACACAGAAGGGAGCCCAACAAATATTCACTGATGGAATCTGATTTACTCTTATCGATACTCTTTTGGAAATGAGGCCAGAGTCTTTGGAAGTTTCAGTGACTCACCCAAGGTCATGTGGCTAGTCAGTGACATTTCACTCCAGAGTCCATGCTCTTAACCCCTGGGCAGTAGCTGGTTCTGTGGCCCTGACTTTTCGCCTCACTTCTCTGCATTTCAGTATCATCCTTTCCCTAAAATAAAAAGTTTGGGAGATTGTCCATGTCTCGTAACTACCTTCCAACAGAATTTGGAGTCAAGAGCCCATGTTCTTAACTTCTAGACCAGGGGTTGGCACACTTTCTGTAAAAGGCAGATAGTAAATATTTTAGGTTTTGCAGGCCTGCCGTCTCGACCACAACTTCTCAACTCTGCTGTTAAAGTGCAAAAGCAGCCATACAATATGTAAACCAAAGCGCATGGCTGTGTTCCAAGGAAACTTTCTATAAAAACAGACAGTGGGCTGGATTTGGCCAAAATTTGCTGACACCTCCTCTAGTCTACTGGGGAAGCAGTAGTTGCTTTTCACCTGTCACTCAATCATTACAAGGTGAGCTACGGGATGAAGACCTCACTGACATGTATATTCAGAAGAAATAATCAGTATTTTAAGAAAGGTCAAAGTCTTCTCTCCAGTTCCACCGTTAACCAGTCACCATAGCCAGGCTCGCTTCTGTTTCTATCTTTTTCTGGCCCTAACTGGAGCAATCACTGGGTGAACCTAGGGGCAGGGGGTTCTCTAACAGGTAGGAAGATTTGCGTCCAGGCTCAGGGAGGAGTCAGGAGAGAAAATGTCTGGTGTGAGTCCCCGGGAATCGAGAACCTTGACATTCCTACTTGGGTCCGGAGGGGCCAGCAGAGGCTGTGTGGACACAGGGCCAGGGGCCAGGGATCTGGGCTGGAGGAGGATGCAGCCCTCCCAACTTGAGTCCACGTGCCTGTCACTTCAGCTATTCCTGGGCGTTTTGTGTCCTGTCTGACTTCTTTGCTGACATTTCTACCCCAGAATTCACAGCTCAGTATTTTGTTAAATGCTTCCAATCTTTTTTTTTTAAAAATAGGTAAGAGAAATAGACTATCACCTACAAAATCTTCTTTTTCTACCACTTCAGTCGCCCCTCACTGGCAAGTATTATCATGGATTTGGTGTATATCCAACCGTTCCATTTATGATTTTTAAAAAAGTTTTTATAGAGATAAAATTCCCACAACATAAAATTCACCATTTTACCATTTTGAAATGTACCATTCAGTGGTGTTTAATATATCCACAATGTCCTACAACCATCACAGCTGTCTAATTCCAGCACATTTGCGTCACACCCAAAAGAAACCCCATCCTTCCCAAATCCACTCTCTGCCCATCTTCCGGCAACTACTAATCTGTTTTTTCCATCTGTGGGTTTGGACATTTCATATAAATGGAATCAAATATGTGACCTTTTGTGTCTGGCTTCTTCAGCTTAGCGTAATATTCTCAAGGTTATCCATATTGAGCATGTGTCAATACTTCATTCTTTTTTATGGCTGAATGATATTCCATTGCATGGATATACCACATTTTATTTTTACATTCATCTGTTCATGGACATTTGGGCTGTTTCCACTTTTTGAATAATGCTGCTATGAAGTTTCACATGTAAGTTTTTGTGTGGCTACTAGGTTTTCAATCCTCTTGGGTATATACCTAGAAGTGTAATTGCTGGGTCATACGGCTCTATGTTTAACTTTCTGAGGAAGTGCCAGACTGTTTTTCATAGCAGCTATACCATTTAACATTCCTACCATCAATATAAGAGTGTTCCAGTTTCTTCAAAACTTTGCCAATACTTGCTATTTTCTGTTTTGTTTTGTTTTTTCCCTTTCTTTGTTTATGTGTTTTAAAATAATAGTTATCCTACTGGGTGTGAAACAGGATCTCAATGTGGTTTTGATTTGCATTTACTTAATGCCTAATGTTGGAGATATTTTCATATGCTTACTGTATATTTTCTTTAGATACCATTTGTCTTTTTTTTTTTTTTTACCTATATATTTATTCCAGGCAGCCACAAAAAGATTTGTTTAGTGAGAGTAAATCTAAATATTCCCCCACTGAGCATTGTTTTAGAGCTTGCACCATGTTGTTTTGTGGAGATCTGGTTCAACTTTTAACTGGGTCAAGTCTTTCCTACTATGATTATATGATATTTTATTTACCCATTCTCCTATTTATGGATATTTAAATCTTTAATCTTCCCTTTTTACTGTTACCAAACAATGCTGTATTTCACTACCCTATACCCACCTTCTGTACGCTGGACACCAGCTCTCGAAGGCTTAAAAATTGTGTTTATAGGCAGGGTCATAGGATATGCACATTTACAATCTGACCAGATGCCCAGTTTCGTTTTTAACATAAGTTTGGAAAATAAAATGCCAGGATCCCACTTCCTGAGACTCTTCATTTTCCAGTGTAGATCATGTCCCACACGTTCACCAAACTGGATAACTATTCAGTTTTTCAATATTCTTAAGGATCACTGAAAGCACTTTAATCACAAGGTATAGTGTAATGAAACAATTCTTCTGCATGATGTCAGTCAGAGCAGCGGGGTCCCCGGAACCAGCAGCATCTCGTGGGAACGTTTAGGAATGCAAATTCTTGGGCCTCATTCCAGACTGAGTCAGAAACGCTGAGAGTGGGGAGGCTGCTTTAACCAGTCCTCCAGGTGATTCTAATGTCTGTTAAAATGTGAGACCCACTGTTAGAGCTTCCCGGTTAACAGAAGAGAAGCAGAGGAAAAGGAGCGATTGCCTAACTGCAATGCTAAGTAATGGCTACAGCAGGTGTGAACAATGCTCAATAATGGCTATAGCAGGCACGCTCCACAGGCCTTGGGGAGAGAGCCGGGGAGAGCAGGAGGCTTTAAGACAAGAGAGCCCCGGGTTCAAGGTTCAGTCCTATGGGGATTCGCTCCGGGAGCCCCTACCAAGTCATAGTGCCTCCCTGAGTCCTACCTGAAAGGGTTTGTGAGGGTAAAAAGACATTACATGGAAAATGCTCTGCCCAGCACTGGGTATGAAAAACGGAGTAGTTAACAGTACTGTAAAAAGCTACAAATAAGAAAAACTGGAAACAGGCTGAATGTCCAATAATAGCTTGATTAGCTAAATAAGTTAAGTCCCATCTGAACAGTCTGACATGCAGAAACAGTGGCATGCAGGTGGATGTAGGGACATGGAACAATGAACGTTCCCATGAGCTACTGAGTGAGACTAAGCAAGCCACAAAACAGTATTTGCGCCTCACGTCACCCTGTTTGTGTGTGTCCATTGCTACACAGTTGGGAGAGCTATACTATAACATACGAAGACTAGCTCTCTCTGGATAGAGAAATTATGATTTGATAATTTTTCTTTACGTTTACCTTTATATCACAATTTCTACAAGATCCATGTAATGATAATATAATAAATAATAAATTTTTTAAAATGTAAGAAATAATTGCACTAGGGTGCTCTGCATTTCAGGACAAACCGTGGTAAATTCTTATCTTAAAATATTCTGAATATAAATCCCCTAAGTTATTGGATTTTTTTATGTTCATATTTTTAACATTAGACTTTCTTAAGGCAGGTATATACACACATTGAAATTAAGTAATTACAAGACATGCTAAATGTTAAATAAAAGCATTAATTCAGAGTAAGATTTAAATTAGTTGTTAATTGTTATTTCCACACCCAAATGTCTAAACCACGCAGAAGGACCATATTGCTCCTTTGAAAGAACTATTTAGCTCTAGCAGGAGGGCTTAAAAGGCACAATCCCCTCTTCTCGTACTGCACAGAGAACACCCCAGCACACCCCAGGTGGAATGGCTAATATGGGGCCTGGTAAATATAATAAGTGCCCTGTGGTTGACTCAACAACAGCTCACCCCTGACCTCCAGGAAAGAATGGAGAAATTGAATCATGCCTCTCCACATGGGCTTCCTGTGGAAAAAAAGATTTCTCACAGTCAAGAAATGACTGAGGCCTTTGTTTCCTCAGTTTCCCCAAAGGAGAAAAATCATGTCAATGAGGAAAATTGTGAGTGTTTAGTGCGAGCGTTTCTGGGGCCAACGCTACCCTTCCTGACACAGCTCAGAGGCAAGTCTGAGATGTTTACGGCTGATTAATGCACACTATCTTTTCACTTTTTCTGGCCCTCCTCTCATCCTCTAAACCTCAAAGACAGCTCCTAAGGATTGGGCGAAGCTGAGGCTAGCAGTTATGGGAGGAAACAGGTTGAAACCCAAATGTTTGCTTTTAATCAATAGTTTTAGAAAAAATTCTAAAGTAACAAAAGTTATCTATTTCCATTAGGAAAGGAAGCCTTCCTTAATATGGATGTTTTTAGGATTCCTTCATACTTCCTTTGTCCACAGAAATGTTCCACTAACTTCAATTTATTACTACTCTTTGGGAAAGGGGAGAAAATTGGGGAAAGATTTTAAACGAATAGTTTGGAAACATTATAAATCTCACTATGGGGTTATTCTAATCAACTGTCTTATTCACTCATTCATTGGTTCAGCAAATCATTTACTCAATGATTCATTCACTCACTCGCCCAGAGAATTCCTACAGGAGCCAGACAGGGTTCTGTGCCTGGAGACGCAAACATGGTTCCCACCTTTTTCTTGTTTTGTTCTACTCTGAACGACGTGAACCCATTCTAAACATATGTATTACACAACTGGAGAGCATAAAAAAGGCACTCTAAGGCCAATGATGACATGAAAGAATTAGCCTGCATTATGTAGTGTTCCCTTAGTCTCTCCTAGAAACCTCATCCTCCAAACAGTCAACATGAACTCATGCTTTCAAAGATGCAGGGCCTGCAGAAAGCATGCTTTATTTGATAAACAAATGGTTTCCTAAAGAAAGTGAAGAGTCAGGATCTGAACCAGAAGGTTCAGAAAATGTATTTTTAGCTTTTGAAAAGACTGGTGCTAAATTGTTGGTTTAAAAACAAATAAATCGTGGCTTCTGTATCCTAGAAAAGCAACTAAATGAAAGAGACTATTTAAAAGGAAAGGGAGGGAGGAGACAGAGAATCCAGACATTTTCCCACTCTGCTACTCTCAAAAGAGCAAGGGGGAGAAGGTATAGCCCACTGGTTTGAGTGCCCGCTTCCCCTATACGACGTTCTGCGTTCAATTCCCTGTACTTCCAAAAAAAAGCAAAAAACAAAAAAAACCATGGCCCCCTGGGATCATGTGGGCTCGAACCCTTGCCTGAGCATTAATGCTGCCACTCCTCCGGCCGAGCGGATCAGAGTTGACTGCTCCATGGAATTAGTCTTCCATCTTGAATTGGTCAGACAATTTGCCAGGAAGTTTGGCCCAACAGTCCAGCATGCAGATGATATGAGAATAAATGATGGCTCAGTAATTACCAGTGGGAATGGGAGAGGATGACTCCTCATTAAACCCGCTATTCTGTGAAGCTATTTGAAGCTGGAGGGCAAGGAAATGCTGTGCGGAGAAGAGCCTGTGGAAGCTGTGCCCCTTGTAAATGCCCCACTCCAAGGCCATCACCCCCCAGCAGATGAGATCACAACAAACCACAACAGGTCCTGACAAAGAGCTTCCTCCTAGCAGTCAGTAAGTCACCCGAAGAGGTTCAGTTTGCACTGTCTCAATTCGCCCAGACGTTCTGGTCCGCCAGGGCAGTTTTCTCTGCTATTGTGTGTGCACAGCCACTCTCATCTGTCCACTTTGGAATTTCAGGATTAGAAGCATCCTTCAGCAGCCAGAAAATCATATACTTTAACATGCTGCTAAATTTGGGAGGGTCCGAGAGCCATCAAAATGTACATCTTGTGACTCAGTAATTCCACTCCTGGGAAGACTATGTATGTGCAAAAGATGTATATGAAAAGATAGGACGGTTCCTCCTAGAGCCTTGTGTATTTTAAAGTATAGAAACAATGTAAATGTCCTAATATATGGGCTAAAATAGCCATAAAATGGAATATTATGCAGCCTTTAAATATAGCGTGTAGAAGAAAACTTATCCACATTTCCCACCTTTCCCACAACCAACATACTATTTTTATAAAGAGTATAAAGAACAGAGTGGGGGAAAATTTAAACTTTTACACAGATTAAAGAGTTCAATGATAATTTAGATACATTGGAAGAACATAACATGAGGATGAACAATTTTGGTAAAATCTCTACACAAGACATATTTACTCCCATATTTTTAGCTATTACAATGTGAATTCTATTATTTAACTTTTTATTTTATCTATCCAAATCTGGTAAAAAATGGGAAATAAGACAATAAAAAGAACTTCGAAATGCATGTCATAAAATCCATATACATACAGTCCTCGTACTTTGTCTACAGATAATTTGCCTTGTACACAGTTCTAAGAAGCCCTGACACCTGGTTATGAAATCTCAGCAGATTGGAAACTGCAGTGTAGATGTGAAAAGGAAGTCTGCTACAGAGAGAAGTGCTGATGGCAGAGAGAGAGGAGCTAGGAAAGCTATGAAGTGGTGACCTGATACTCAAAAAGCACCGATCCATGGAGCCAAAAGACCCTTAAAAAACAAAAGGTCCAACATACAATAGCAAAGTATAATGACTGATGGTCACTCTGAGTCATTTAAATAAGGCAAATTTGTATACCTTGTCTCAAAAGGCAGGAGAATATATTATTTATATTAATAGATACATTTGTGTATTCATAGAGATACATTTTAAAGGTAGGATTTCATTTGTTTGTGTATTGCTGTATGTATACCTGTGTGTATGTGTGTATTTATGGCAATTAATTGTTTTTTTAAAATTTGGTTTTTAAAGAAGAATGAGTGGTGAAATCCAAATAGGGCCCCTAGTTTAGTTTCTAGTACTGTACCAATGTTAATTTCTTGGTTTTGACAAATGACTCACAGTTATGTAAGATGTTAACCTTAGGGGAAGTGGAATGAAGGCTATAATAGGAACTCTACTATTTTTGCAACTTTCCTATAAATCTAAATTATTCCAAAATGCAAGTTTATTTTAAAAAATAAATAAAACAAAAAAAATATGAGGTTTTGGCTGTACAGAGTGATGTCTTCTACATCCTGCATCTTCCCTTCTCTCTTCCCCAAATCGCCAAGTATACGGCAGCTGAGGTTGGGTTTACTTGCATCAACTCACCGCTGCAAGCAACCCTTTGGCCCTAGAAGGCTACTTTCCTTTAGACACAGTTACCCTATTATCCCTTTGAGAACGGAAGCAACCTCTTCTCAGAGTAGTGAGAAAGTGGGTCTCATCTCTACATTTGCAAATCTGGAAACAAAAGTGGTACAATCCCACACAGCCAGGGGCTCTCAGGCGGGGAAACATTTCATCTGACAGGAAGCCTCTTTGGATGACTTCAACCACCAGATCCCAGGCATTATCTCATCTCTGGCTGTGTGTCATCCTCTGCATTTTCCTTCAAGTTGAGAAGAGGAAATGGGGGATGAGGCACGGCTCCAGCAGCCCACCTAATTCTAAGAAGGATATTTTTAGCACTTTGAAGCAAGAGGGAACTTAAAATTTTCTTTATTATGGTAAGGTATATATGTACATAAGTATGTATATGTGTGTGTGTGTGTGTGTATATATATATATATATATATATATATAACACAAAATTGCCCTTTTATCCATTTTGAGTGGGCACTTCCGTGGTATTAATTATATTCACAATGTTGTGCTACCATCACCATCTATGACTAAAACTTTTCCATCACTCCAAACAGAAACTGTGTACCCATTAAGGAACACCTTCCTAATCACTACCACCTCCCCAACCCATAGCCAAAGAGGTTACTTTTTAAGACCATCCTAGACATTCTTCAAATGATAGGGTGGGATTTTCCCTGCTATACTCTAATGAAAAACCCCCACAATACCTAGAAGAGTGAGTCAACAATGGTCCACAACATGAAAAACACCTGCTTCAGGGGTCTGTAAATATTTAGTGTGTCCCACGGTATATTTACTATTTATGATGGTGTCAAACAAATGTTCTGGACAAGAGGTGGTCCATGCCGCTACAGACTCACAGGGTTTCAAAGCTGGAAAGGAGCAGAGACATCATCTAGCTCCCATATTACAGATAAGAAGGTTGAGCCAACCAGTCTGCTCCCATCAAACTTCTCCTTTAAAAAAAAATCTCTATTAGAACATGTGTTCCCTGAGCTAGTTAATTGTTTACATGTCTTGTTTCTCACGAGAACGCAGTGTGTATTTGTTGAGGGCCTTAGCACAGTGCCACAAGCATCATAAGCAGACAATAAAAGTGCGTTTAACACACTAGGCTGGAAGCCCAGCTCTGCCCTGACTCGTTTCTGGGGGACCTCCTCACCGCGCATAATTTTAAAACTGTGAAGACCAACCTTAAACCTGAACAGTCAAAACAGCAGGCAGGAGTGTGCTGGAAATCCACCCATTGACATATTATAAAGTTAGTATTATTTACTCAAATTTTAAAAAGATTCTTTTTCACTTATTTCCTCAGTAGGTAGACTTACTGAGGTTAAAAAAAAAAGATTATAAAAATCTGTAAGATCAAAACAGCAAAGTTCCTAAATTAAGATACACACAGTTAAGCAATGCCAAAGAAAACCAATCACAGGTACATGTTATTATTTGCCTATAGCCCCAGAATATATCCACTGGATCTTAAAAATACTTATATTAGCACTCCAGAGTGCAAAAATGCTGAAAATCTTTTCTCTTTGAACCCAGTGCATAGGTACCTCTGGCTCCTCATTTGCACTCACCAAGTTCTGGGTAATGAGAACGGCAAACTACAATCTCTAGATATGCTCATTGTGATGTCTCAGTGCAAGAGTGAGATGAAGGATCAACCCTAGTTTGAGTCTTTTCATATAGAAGCAACACTTGGAAAACTTCAGCTGATCCTACTAGCTAATGAGGCAGAAGCTCTAAGTAGTTGGTGAGGAGGAGAAACATGCTCGCTTTCTAACAGGTGGGCTACCTGAACACAGCACCTATAAGAGCCACAGCACGCTCCTGTGTGTTCATGTTACAGGCACTCTCAGAGGTCCTCCAGTTAGGCACAACTTACCCAATTAGCAGCCATTTATTCTGCATAGCTCACGCTCTCCCAATTTCTCCATCAAGGTTGTCCTGTACAAGTGGAGCAGCTTTTCAACAGTACAAAGTTAACCTGGCAAACATTAGAGCCAGAGCAGATGTATATGATACAACTTTTAAACCTCAACACTCAGGGTCTGATAGACTTTTGAAACATATTTGAAAATACTTGTGCTAGAGGTTTCTAAGGCTTTCGTTACATAGTTTCATATTCAGAGACCTACCCCCACAAAGACCATTTAATTAGAAAAATTCTTGGGTGTGAGTTTATGCATTTCAGAGAACCTATGTAATCACTTTTATTCCATGCTTTACTTTTTTCAGCCATCAGATTGATTTGAAATAGGTAATTCCATGCATTACAACCAAAATGTTAATAAAAGAGTACCAAAAGGGAAGAGTCTAGAGGAAAAAAACCAAAACACCAAAATATTCAAACCAGGAAGATGAACTCTGAACCATTGCCAAAGGCTGTCATGATCTTGACACTTATTTTTTATTTGCATAAGATAGATTGTTTTCTTTTGCTAACAATTTGTAAGCACTAGGCATTATGCTTTATAAACATTAGCTCAATAATTCTCACAACTGGCCTGTGAGGTAGAAACTGTTAGGAAGCCCATTTCACTGTGAGGAAACTGAGGTTTAGAGATATGTTAAGCCCCCAGGTCACCAAGTTAGTTGTGGAAGCAAGATTTGAACCCGTCTTTCCCCAAAGCCCAAATTCATCGCACTTCTGATAATGTCTCCCAAAGCATGGCCCACGCGTCACTAGCAGAATGTGAGACAGTAAGATCATAAACAGGTTTTTGTTTTAATAGTTACGCATGAACTATTTTAATAAGGATTAGACAATATTATACAACTAGCACCCAGAACCTGCATCTCATTGCTTAGGCTCTGGCTAAGTAAAAACATGAAATTTTGTATCAGTTGCATACTTTGCAAGAATTACAAAAATAGTAGAGTTCCACGCCATTTCTCTTAGGGTAAGGAAGAGATCTGGCCCACTAAGGGTCAGAGCCCATAGCAGTCTCCTTAGACTGATATTCAGCTGAGTTAATCAGCCTGGACATTAAGTGATTCCTAGCAGATGCCTAGAATCCAATGTTTTTAACTTCAAAGAGGAGATTCTTTTCTTACTCCTCTCTTCTCCATCAACTAACCCCCCACAACCCGCCCCATCTGGCCCTGGGAGATTATCCAACATAGAGTGTCGTGATGGAGAGCAGAGATGTCTGGAAGGAAACAGACCTGCTTGCTTAACTCTCTGTCCCCAACATGGCTCATCACAAAACTCTCCCTCGGGTGGCCATAGCCAACCCCTGAGCAAGCCGCCAGCTCAGACGCCGACGGCCAGACATCAAAGTGCAGGCGACTCAGAAATCTCGGGGGGCAAAAAGTCTCTTGGTGATGTTGTACTTTTCTTCTTCCTTTTTCTTTACTATTGAAAGGATTTATAAATCATTGCACTTTTGACTGTGGCTAGTCAGGAGGTGGCTAACTTTGTGTTCTATATTTAACTTTAAAAAAAAGAAAAGCACTCCTAATTACACAAGTAACACTTGAATACTTTCTCCTGGTAAAAACTTAAAACTTTAAAAGCCCCCCTGGACTGCCACTGGGGCCACCACCAGTTCCCCCTACAGAGAGAGCCACTTTAATGAATTCAGGCTTATTATCCTTTTCAGTCTGTTTTCTATGCATTTATGTATCTTTGAAAAATAAATAGAATTACTTTGAGGAGGTTTGGTTTAGGAAACAAGAGGCATCGTAATCAAATTTCTACAACTTGCTTTTTCCACGCCAATAATATGAATTGGCAATCTTTTTCATGTTTGACCTATCTCATTAATAATTTTACATTGATTAAGTTTAAAAATTATTGTGGTAATATCCACATAAAATCTGCCTTTTAACCATTTTTCAGTATACTAATTCAGTGGCATTACTTACATTCACAATGCTTTGCAACCATCACCACTAAGCATTCCAAAACTCTTCATCACCTCAGATGCAAATTCTGTACCCATTTAAGCAATAACTCCCCATTATCTCCTTCCCTCTGAGCCCTGATAACCTCTGATTTACTTTCTGTCTCTCTGCCAATCTATTGGACTAGCTATTTCTAGACATCTAGAAATTTTAGATATTTCATGTAAGTGGAATCGTGCAATGTCTGTCCTTTTGTGCCTGGCTTCTTTCACGGAGCATAATGTCTTCAAGGCTCAGCCATGCAGTCGCATGCATCAGAACGTCATTCCTCTTTGTGGATGATTAATACTACATTGTGTGCATATACCACATTTTGTTTAGCCATTCATTTGTGGATAGATACTTGGGTTGTTTTGGGAATAAGGCTGCTATGAATGTTGGTTTCCGACAATCTATTTGAGTCCTTGCTTTCAATTCTTGCGGTATGGACCCAGGAGTGAAATTGCTGAGTGAGCTGATAATTCTAAGTTGTTTTTTTCTAAGTTAAGACTCCCACATTCCTCTATTATTTTCACAAACAAATGTAACCAATATGTATAACTTTTTGAGGAACTTGTATTTCATATTTTAAAGGGTTGATAATGTGTGAGTCAACCTTTGACTTTTCTATAATACTTTTCTCAGAGAGCAATGTATACAAGAAGAAAACTCCCCTTTCAGTTCTGTCCTGTTTGGCTTCTAGAAAACTGTGAATCCAGACTTAAAGCTGTATGGTCCTGAACTCATTAGACAACATCTCTGAATCTTAACCTCCTCATTTGAAAGATGAGGATAATACTATCTTTCAAGGTCTCAGTCAAGATGATGTGAGAGCAGGAAAGAATGGCAACAAGCAGAGTGCAGTCCCTGGCAGGTGGTAAGCACTTGGTGCATGGCAGTTATTTACAGCCTCGCAGCTTCGTTCTGCTCAACTGTACAGAATTTCAATCAATTTCTATTGTGCAGGATTTCCAGTTTACGTTAAATTATTAGTTCCCCCTTGGAACATCTTGTTAGTATGGACACTGTAGCCTGTAGATTTATAGGTAAGGAAATTGAGACAGAGGCCATGCCCAAGACAGATCCATCATGGTGCCAGGATTAGCTCTCTAAGAGCCATTAAGCTCCTTTTCTTATGACTTATCATTAAATTAATAAACAGAACGCTTGAAATTGCTACCTGAAACCTTCTAATAAGCATGTTTTCTACAATCCTGCCTGCTTCTTTAAATTTAGCTCCAATGGTATTATTCAAATTACTAGAGCTAAACAAATTAAAGTTTAAAACATTAAAAGGGGGGAAATCTTTCAGGCAAATAAGATCATCTTTAATGAAGCAACAACACAAAAGAGGAAAAGGAAAAGGAAACCAATACCATCCACTGTTACCACCAGAATTCTGGCCAACAGACCTTGAAATAGGTTTTGCCTCGATCGTGTTCAATAAATAAATCAGCTGGAAGTGGGGACCCTGGATCAATTTCCCCGTAGGCGGAAAACTGAGGGCGGTGCTGTGACCACGGCAGGGCTTCCCGCCACCCTCTCATCTGCTCCACTGAGCCCTGAAGGTCGCGCGTGGTGGGCAGGCGCAAAGGCCCCGTGTTCACCACCTCCTGGTGTTTAAGGTCTTGGGAGCCCTGGCCTGGTGACTCACTTCCAGCCACGCAGAATACGCAAGTGACGGGATGCGGTGATTACGTCACGTAGACTGCGCCCCCCGTGTTCTGAGAAGAATCTCTCCCTGGCTGGCTCTGAGGCAGCGAGCGCCCACGTTGGGAGGCCCACCTGGCAAGGAGCTGGGAGTGGTCCAACGGCACGGAAGGCCCCGAAGCCCTCATCTTACACCACAAGGAGCCAAATGCCGCCGACGACCACATGAGCTGGGAAGCGAATCCTTCCTCGCTCGAGCATCGGCAGAGACCACAGCCCCGGCCGACGCCTCGACCAGCTTTGTGAGATCCTGAAGCGGACGATCCAGCTGAGCAGTGCTGAGATTCCTGACCCACCAAACCTGTGACATAATGGAGGTACATTGTTTTAAACTGCTAAATTGATGTAAAATTCGTATCGACAATGCATGCACCACATTTATCTCCATTTCTCTATCTGAACCAAGGGGGGGAATCATTCACAGCCAGGTCTCACCAGCAAAGAAAGAGCAACAGTCCACGTCAGTGTCGAGCCACTGGGCGTACTCGGTGATGCCTGACATGGAACGAGCACTATAACATTCTGACGTTGATTAAAAAAAACCACACACAAAACTCATCACACTGTAACACTCTATTATATTTCAAACACACCTCACTAAAACTAACAATAAAAAAACCCCACATTATTCTGAAAAGAGTTGCTGTAGTTCTTGTTTCTTTGTCGTGGATTTTCCCGTTTTTGTTAGCCGCCGGAGAGAACAGCATATATTTTAATATCTAATAGAGCTCCACGCGCAGATCATCTCCCTGGGAGGTTTCTCTGGCTTCCTAATTGATTGGCCAGCTGCCAAGCCCTGACTCCTCCCTTGGCCTTTCCAATCCGCTCATACCCTTCTTCCCCACTGCCTGGAGAATCAAACCCAAACTCCTCAGCAAGGCTCCAAGGCTAGGTTTGTTGAGTGACTAACGAAGTGAATGAGGGCCCGTGGTAGAACAATTATCACGCTGCACTGACGCTGCACTCCGAGGCGAAAGCAGCGTCTCATTCATCGCATTCCTCCCGTGGTCGGCACAGTCTTCACGCACTGCAGCTGCCCCTAGACTTCCCCTGTGAGGCTGAAAGCAAGCACAGTATCACTCCCCACTGCTTGGAGGACCTCTGCGCTACCCTGACGGCCCTGCTTCCGGCAACCTGCTTTAGTCACAAAAACGAGCCCAGGTTTCTCCAGGCCAATTCTCTGTCCATTATATTGTTTGACAGGTCACAGTTAAACACATAATCTGTTTAACAGTCCTAAGAGCCCCCATTTGGTCCTATTCTCCAACCCAGGAGAGTTTTATCCATGCCTGTTGTTTGATATAATTTACTCTATTTCATTCCTCAAAGGAGCCCGAGAATTGGACAGAAATGTAGAAATTAGAAAATGGGGCTGAGGGAAACAGGAGTTGAATGCAAACCTCTACAGCTTACAGTGATGTATAAGCCAGCTACCAGTTCAGCATTCAAGAGCCCATGAGAATTCATCATTACAGAGGGTGGAAATGACGAGAGAACATCCAGGTCTGGGGCAGGGGGAGGCGTTCAGAAGGGACACATTTGTGGAAATTGCTGGGGATGGGCTCAAAGTATCCAAAAGCCATTTGATTTGCTATTGTCACTTCTCTGTAAACACTCCTGCATGCCTGAAATGAGGCCATATTGTTTTAAAACTGGGTTTCTCATGGGCTACCTTCACACCCTTTCCTGCAGAGTCCCTCCTTCTCAGAGCCAGCCTCTGGCCAAATTGTCCTTAGTGATCCGGGGACCTTGTACCTTACCTATGGATTCCTGTTAGGGGACTTCATTATACTTATCTCACCATTTTGTGTATGTGTGCAAATGTTTACAATAACAAAAACAAAATATCTGGGGAACGAATTCTAAGCTATGCCACTTGCCATCTCTGTGGCTTTTGACCATTCACTTAATGCCTCAGAGCCTCAGTTTCCCCAAATGTAGAATGACTATGATACTCCTTCCCTTGGAGGGCTTTTTTGAGACTTAAATGATAATTAAAAAACAAAATATATGTAAAGGCCTGGGAATGTGCCTGAAAAAAATGTAAAAGCCCAACATAAGGAAGTTTATTATTGTTAACATGTAATAATTATTTTTTTAGGGGTGGGAGTGGGGTAAAGAACACACTCCTAAATATATACAGCTGAACAATCACGATTTATGGTGGGTTGAAGCTATGCACCCCAGAAAAACACATTCTTAATCCATTCCTATTGGTGTGAACCCATTGTAAATAGCATGTTTAGATAAAGTTACAATGGGCACACCTCGATCAGGATGGGTCTTAATCCCGTTACTGGAGTCCTTTCTAAGCAGAATGAGATTCGGACACAGAGAGAGAAAGCCACGGAGACAGCGGCCAGAGGCTGAGCATCAGCGGGATCTGGACGGGAAGAGGGGCCAGGAGCGCGCCATGTGCGTCGCCCCGTGACGGAGGAGCCCAGGACGAGGACGGCTGCGGGCAGCCCCGGAGCGCCACCGCTTCGGGGGAAAGCCCTGCCTTGATGAGGCCTTGGCTGGCGCTTCTTCGAGCCTCCAAACCGCGAGCCAAGACATGCACATCATTTCCGTCAACCCATTGCACGCATTTGCTTGAGCAGCCAAGGAAACAAAAACACCTTCCAGCTGAGATGTCATAATATACTTGATGTACCGGTGGCTTTTTTGAAAAGCTGAACTGAACACGGATTATTATCAGCAGGTGTCCAGTTCTTTATTTAGTAAGATCACTGAAAGAGCTTCGTTTTTATCTTAATTGCCGCGAAGTAAGCCTCAGTCACCTCCTGCGGATGTGAGCGGCAACCTTTTGTGACGCTGCTCCATTCTGTGTGTTCCTGGGGATTACAAAACGGTACCACAGTGTCTTTGTACATACAGAATCACAAGGTCCTTTTTTTTTTTTTTTTTACCAGAATCTTACATAATTCTTTAAAGGTTTACAAGTTGATCTTGGTGAGGTTTGTCCAGATGAAGTCAGATACGATATAGTTTAGTGACATCTCTGGATTCATTTTAGCAATATAGAGCTACAGTTTTGAACAAGTTCCTTGGGTCTCATTTTTCTCATCTGTTAAATAAGGACAGGGCTGTTGAAAGGATCAAAAGAGAAAAATACACATCTTAAGTCCTTGCAGTTAAAGCTCAACAAATGTTAGTTGCTTTTATTAGTTGTGTACCACGATCTTGCCTAAAAAGCTCTCACACCGATATCACACTTCCCTCCCGCAGTGCCAGTGGCCTGTTGCCTTAAAGATGATGTTTTACCAACTCTAGGAGCCCAAAATAGATGATCCCCTCCCCAACTCCGGGTCAAACAACCAGAAACGTAATTACCAGAAAAAGAAAACGCTTTGTTTTCTATTTCTAGATACCAATCTTGAAGCAGCACAAAGAGTGGAAGAGTGTTTCTGAAAACACATTTTCGTACGTTGGCTGTTTCTAGAATTTAGAGAACAATGTATTCTAAAAATACCGTGCCTGCATTCATCTTCCCCCGCGTCCCCCCTGGAGGGCCACTGCATATTGGCCAGGAATGACAGTTGAAAGGACTTTTAGAAAACACACCTCACAAAACAGAGCCCCCGGACCTTAGATGTTATCAGCTTTGGTTCAAGACCCAAGAGTGAGTTGCTTCACACATGTTCTGGGTTTTAAGCAGTCCCTCCGTTGCCCTCCCCCACCCACACATAGCGCTGCATTGCCAGTCTTATCAACAATGTTTTAAAATCCTATTTGTTTCTTAATTGATGCTTTCCTGCATCATCCATTACATAGGAGGTACAAGGCACTGCAGTTCCTGGAATTTTTGAAAATACAGGCAGTCCCCATCTGATGAAACAGTCGTGTACTAAATTTCTTTGGTAAACTCGGCTGTTTGGAACTTGAAATGAGTCACCTCCCCTCCTACTGGAAATAAAGCCATATGAAGTCTAGTTAACTCGTGGGGTAGCCAAAGATTACTTAAAAGCCTCCTTGCCGTGCTTATTCATTTGGCAATTCATTTGACAAATTTCGTGCAGTACCTATGCGGTTCCTGCCTGGCACTGATAAGGCCCTTGGAGATAGAGACCTTCAAGTGGCTCAAACGCTAGTTTCTGCTTTTATTTAGCAACCATTACATAGAGCTGACCATGTGCCAGGCAGTGTGCTAATGACTTTATAAATATTCACTCGTTTAATCCTTAAAATAACCTTATAAGGTAGGTCCTATTTTATCCCCAATACACAGATGAGGAAACCGAGGCACAACAGAGGTCAAGTAAAACTTGCTGAGTCATGCAACTAACAGGAGGCAGAACGGAGACAGAAACCAGGCAGCGTGGCGCCCACGCTCGGTCTTGGCTGGTTTACCATCTTGTGTTTCTGTGCAGAAATGCCCTCGGTTTGTACCCCGGGCTCTGGCCGGGTCTGGGCTGGGGGTGCGTGTGTCCTCATGTCCCTACTTCCTCTGTGCCTGCCATTCGCTCCCCATCCCTGCCTCCTCCCTTGCCTCTTCCACCGCTCTGCCCCCGTTAATGACACCAGGCAAGGGAGTCCTTGCTGCCACCTCAGCGGCTCCCCGCCCCCTGCCTGTCCCCAGCACTGTGGAGTTGACTTTGAAATCGACTCCTCCCCTGCTCTCCTTTAATGGCCCGTCACCCCTCACCTGGGCGATTTCAATAACCTCCGGAGAAGTTTTCTTGTCTCCCCGCTCTCCTCCAATAATTGGTTTTCTTAAAAAAACAAACAAACCTTTTCTTGGTTTCTTCTTTTAGTTGATAAGTTATATACGATCTTTGCAGAAAATTTAAAGATACAGACAAGCAAAAAGAAGAAAATTAAAATTACCCAAAAGCCCATTCCCCAGAAATAAAGTTTTCAGAAAACCATTACCAATTTTCTAAGTAATATACACACAGGCGTTGGTCTATCTAGCATTTACCTTTGAAGCTTATTTTTAACAAAGACGCAGTATTGCGACACTAATCGGGTTGCATCACGCCCTGGCCGGAGACCTCTGGTGGTTACAGGTCAAGTCCAGCCTCGGCGATTGGCCCCTGGGCCCTGTCTCCTGACCGGCACACCCGCGGGTGATCCACGAGTCTTCCCGCACTGACTCATCCCGCCCTGGTTCCAGCGTTTCCCAACCAGCCTTCACCGGTGCTCGTCCTTGCACGGGAAAGCCTCCTGCAGAGCAGACTGGGTCACTCTGGCAAAAATTCCCCAGTGTGAAGCAAAAAAGCCTCCTGCGGAGCCTGCTCCACTCCAAAAGCCCGGACCGACCGCTGCCCATCTGATCCTGCTTCGATTGTTCTTTGCTCCCTTGGTGTCTTGGGTTCTCTCTGCTCAGGGAGACCCGGAGCGTCATGTCCTGGTTCTTTCTCTGGTAGTTCCTTTGAGGGGGCTCAGAACCCAGAAGTCTCACAGAGGGGATGGAGGGGACCTCTGCACCCACCACACCCTGGGCTCACCTGCAGAGGTGTGGCCCCCATCGCAGTACCAGTCCCCAGGATGCACAGCCTGGCAAAGCCCCCGGCCCTGCACCTTGACGTCACCTTTGGAGGACACACACACACACACACACACACACACACCCCACAACTGAAGTTGCTGTTTTCTCAAATGAATCCGCTCCAGAACAAAGGAAAGCCACAGAACTGGCTCCTTTCTCCTTATTTCCACAGGACAAAACCATGGCAAGTTCTCTTTAGATTCATGGGATTAAAAATAAAAACAAACTTACAGAATTGTTCCAAGCTGATTCACATGCTTTAAAAAATCTACTTGTATAATATGCCATTTTTAATGGTCAGCTTGGAGAAGAAAATGTGAAGTATGTAGCTGGTAATCTTTCCAGCTTCAGACTGCCTGGCTGATTCATCAAACCCTGATTTGACACATCCACTTTATCCACTCTGCCATTCCTTCGACTTACTGGAATGATTACTTCCAAAGGGGAAGCCAGTTCCTTCAACTCTCTGGAATAATTACTTCCAAAGGGGAAGCTGGGCTGCTCTGTGAATATATGGACCATGTATTCCATTAAAATAAAAATAGTGGAAGCAAATGCTAAGAAGAGCCAGAAAGGTGAGCAGATGTGACTCACGCAGTTGAGTGCCTGCCTCCCATATGGGAGGTTCCGGGTTTGGTTCCTGGTGCCTCCTGACAAAACAAACAACAAGCAAAACAAATGAAAAAAGCAACTCAGGGGAGCAATGTGGCTCAGCGGTTGAGTGCCAGCTTCCCACATACAAGGTCCTAGGTTCAATCCCCAGCCCCAAGTACCTAAAAAAAAAAAATTTTTTTTAAAGCCAGAAAGTACTTCAGTTGAGAGTTTCTATTTGGAGTTCAAGAGATTTTGTGTTTAAGAAAACAAGACCTCCCAGAAGCAGATTTTTAACATTTTGAATTGGATCCAAAGATGGAAATCTGTACGTGTGATCAAAGCGTTTCTTCTCTCCATTCAGCACTGTCCTCCAGCACCTGAGCACAGTGTACAGAGGTAGCACAGCAGACTACGTAACACGATCAAGGAAAAGCAGGAAAGATGACAAGCCCAACGTCTACCAAGAGAAGGGCCTAGTGATTGTGTAGAAGAAAGCTCGTGTCTTCCACACTCAAAAATATAACTGAGCTACTTGTTATTCAATGAGCCTCACTAAATTTTTATTACAGAACATTTTGTTAGATGTTAAGGACCAAAATTAATGAGTGCTTTAAAATGCACAGAGCCTCTTCCACACACCCTGGATCTTCATCTTCTCTTTGTGAAGTTATTTGTGAAGCACCTACTCTGTGCCAGGACACGGGGAGGCACTGCAGGCACTTACAGAGCAAGCAAAATCACAGGCTGCCAGGGAAGAAGGGGACCTCGCTGTGTTAAAGTCAGGGAAGGCTTCTCAGTGGAAGTACGGGAGAGAGCCGAGGCCTGGAGGACAAGCAGAGAAGCAGGAGGATAAAGGAAAGGGGGAGGAAGCTTCCAGGCAGAGGGACCGGCAGGCGGGACTCACCGTCAAGGGGGCCCATGTCTGTTTAGCCGGTGCAGAGAGAGGGAAAAGAGGCAGACGTGAAAAACGTGCAGAGGAAGCTGGACCTCTGCTGGACCTTGAAAGTTAAACTTTAAGGAGTCGGTTTTATTCTGAGGCTTTATCTGGAGGGAACAAGGGATGGCAGCAAAAGATACAATCCAGCTTGTGTTTTAGGACGATCCCTGTGACTTCAGCATAGGGAGCAGGTCCGCCTCTTCCTTGGCGGCAGGAATTCAGGCCAAAGTCAAAGTGGCCTCGAGAAGGAAAAGGCATTGGGGCTGGAGAAAGCTGGAAGAGTCACAGCTATTAAGGAGCCGGGCAGGTGGAGACTTGGTGACAGGGTCGAATGGGGTGAGAGGCCAGGATTCCAGGCTGGTGTTTGACTTTGGCAATTGAAAGGTATGATTCATGGGGACACAAAACCCCTGGGTGGGCTGGTGGTGGGCAGTGGGGGATTGCAGTTTAGACAAGTTGAACGCGAAGTCTTGGAGAGACGCTCCAATGCGGCTATCCAGGAGGCCTGAGCCCAAACCCCAAGGGATGTCCCCACTTAGGATGGACACAGGAGGAGGAAACCGCACAGGAAACTGGAAAGGTGCGGGGTAGAGAGGAGAGTGCATGGTCACAGAGGCCGGCGGAAGGGAGAGGTGTACCAGGAACGGTCAACTGTGCCACGGGCAGACGCCAAAACGGAACAAGCCACATGTGGCCATGGCAAGACCTGGTGGCCGAGGCTGTGGGGTCATGGATTCAATACAAACGTATGGCAGACAGTAACATCACCAACAGGTTTGTATTAAGATGGAAAGCTTTAGCATTGTCAAGCAATATTATTAGTCTTACTTTTATCAGGAGGAAATGACTTTCCCAAGACATATGTCTAAAAAGTGTTGGGACAGAAATTCAAACACATGTTTTCTGATCCTTCTCAAACATCTCATCTTAGTAGCAAGAAATGGGCCTTTACTGATGCACAAGCAAGGACTCTAGGCTGCCCCCCCCCAATAACTGCAGCACATGTCTCCAGACGCTGAGGGCGTCAAATTCAAGACACACATGGCGCAGGTGGCGACACAGGTGCCCTCAGAAAAGGCACTGCAAATATTTACCCATAACCCTCAAATAAAAGGAAATTTAACTGCTAACACTACAGCTCCCAAAAGACCAGCATAGTAAAAGTTCCACGATTTGGCTGCCTAAGGGCTTCTTTTCTTGTCCCAGTTGTATCACTGCACTCACTTTTACTCTCGAGGGAGCAAAGGGCCTGCACACCAGCAGGGACCCTGGCACTGAGGAGGAAGGGGGGCCCATCTAGTGCCCCCTGGAGACATATGCCAGGGCCGCTGGTCCCTCTGAATCAACAAACAGCCACTCCCAGAGGGTGCACCATCAAAAAGCACCCGAGCCACGTCAGATTCACATAGCTCAGGGAGGGAAAGGAAGCAGAGGGGGAAGGAAGGGACAAGGAGAAAGAGAAAGGTGGCCCGTGTCTGACACCTGCCTAGAAGGACAATGAATGTTTTTAGAAATCCCAGCCTCTTTCTCCAGCACCTTAACAGAGCCTTCAATGACCAGCATGGGACTGGAAGCATTCTTAGTTGCCAGACCTAACACAGCAATTTCACCTGCCAATTTATTGCAGATAAACTTACTCTGAAACAATATTTTTTTATTATGTTACAGTAATAATTCACAAATCCTCCTCCCCCACCTCACCATCTCCTAACCACCATCTTTCGCCTCCACCCATTGGGAGCTCCTGGCCCCTTCTTTGCTACAGGATTATGGGGAGCTCTCTTTCCACACTTTTCTCTATCATTTACTTACATATAATGCCCACATTTTATTTGTATGTTTTGTTTTATATTTTTCCAAATTAAACTGAATTCTATTCCACCTCGAGGGCTTTTTGAAAATTTCATAGCATCCATCAAGATAGGTGTTGACACATACTGTAATAAAACTGGAATTAAAAAAAATCTAGGGGCTTTCTAGAGCTCAGTTAGAAGCTTTGCTCAGCCTCCCAAGATCAATCCCCTTGCTCTTCATAATCTGAGAAAGGTCTAAGCAATGTTATTTCTTTGAAAATTTATATTAGAGCTTTTCTAAATCCCTGGCACGCACTCTCCCTTTAAAACTAAATATGAGACCAAAGCCTGTTATATAAGCATCCAAGTCTGCAGCCGTGGACCACATTTCTCCAGCTGCCAGATCACATGACTGATAACGAGGCCAAGGTAAAGGCAATAATTTTAAAAATTTCATTTCTAGAAGAAAAAACATCCCTGTATTTGAAAAAGGAAAATCAAAAGATTAGAACTATTGCCATCAGAAGCCATTTTGTGTTTATTCCTCAACACTAAAACAAAAGGACATTTGACTTTTTTTTTAAAAGGGGTACCAGGAATTGAACCCAGTACCTCATCCATGGAAAACAGGCGCTCAACCACTGAGCTATGCCCACTCCCCAAGGACATTTGATTTTTTAAAAAGTCACACTTTAAATGGACACGAGGGGTTGCCTTCCTAATAGTCATTCCCTCATTCTCTTTCCTTACAGAACCCCTGCTTTCTGCATCCCCCGCGCCCCAGTATGAGTCAATCACTATGTGACATTCTTCTGGGAACTACTGTTGGCCCAGGGATAAACATGTGACCTAACGTGCCCAATCACATTAAAAGGAAGGTCTCATCGTCAGGCCATGGAAGCGCATCACCCCAGCGGCTCCTGGCAGCCACACCGCAAACATGAGGATGCCAGTCTAAGAGCGTGGAGAGTTTGGGGAGGTAGAAAGACCCAGGTATGTGGTGAGAGCTGAGCTGCTGAGTCAGGATTTCTCCTGCTTTAGCCTGATTGATACACCACCAAAGATGGGTGGGAAATCTGGTGCCATTTTCCAATCTATAAATTACATTTTGAAAGGTTTCTTCTTCTTTCCTTCCCTGGCCCAGTTACATTACCCATTCTCTTTACCCACATGAGTTTTTACAGTTTCATACATTTTCCTAAGATTTAAGCCTAGTGACCAAATATACACGACCACCTGGCTGCTTCCTTGCAAAGTTCAAGAGCAGCAGACTTGACTCGGAGGATCCTGGGCCCCTGCCAGGGCCTGTCGGGGTGCTGGGGATGGGCTGCAGCAGGGAGCACAACAAGCAGGGTCCCTGCAGCCATGGTCTCCCTTCTGGTGAGGGGAGACAGGCAGTAAACAAGAACAACAGCCGGTTCCGACAGCCACAGCCGCCAGGAGGAAGCACACGGTGATAGAACCGAGGTGGGAGGGGCCCCGTTAGACTGGGGCATCAGAGGTGGCCTCTACAGGGAGGTGATGTCGAGAGCTGAGATCGGAATGCGATGGGAGCCAGAGCTAGGGGGAGGAAAAGGACAGCAATGAGTCTGGGTGCGTGAGGAGTGCCAGGAGGCTTTGGCTGACTGAATGGACCACGAGAGGCGGAGAATGGCGAGAAACGAGGTTGACAGGGGTAGGAGTCAAGGCACGCAGGGTCCAGCAGGCCAAGGGAGAGGCCTCCATTTTATGCTCAGTCAGGGACTCTTAATCGTGTCTGTGCCGTGGACTCCTGGGGCAGTCTGCTGAAGCCCACGGACCTCCTCTCACAAAAAATTAAATAAATTTTAAAGAAAGCTTAGGATTATGAAAGCCCAAGGTGTGGTGAAGAGGCGGTGGGATGGTGGGAGTGGTCTACCCTGGCAGGGAGGGCTATTCCATCACTGGCATTATTTAGAATCGCCAGCCTACAGTGGTAATAAAAAGCAGAGGGACTTTAAGTCAATTTATTACTGTTTTTTATTTATTTTTTATTTATTTCTCTCCCCTTCCCTACTCCTCCTCCCCAGTTGTCTGCTCTCTGTGTCCATTCACTGTGTGTTCTTCTGTGTCCGCTTGTATTCTTGTCAGCAGCACCGGGAATCTGTCTCTTTTTGTTGCGTCATCTTGCTGCGTCAGCTCTCTGTGTGTGCGGCGCCACTCCTGGGCAGGCTGCACCTTTTTCATGCTGGGCACTTCTCCATAGGAGGCACACTCCTTGCGTGTGGGGCTCCCCTATGCAGGGGACACCCCTGCATGGCAGGGCACTCCTTGCACACATCAGCACTACGTGTGGGCCAGCTCACCGCATGTGTCAGGAGGCTCTGGGTTTGAACCCTGGACCTCCCATGTGGTAGGCGGACACTCTATTAGTTGAGCCAAATCTGCTTCTCAATTTTATTAGTGTTTTAAAGTTCTTTAGCCAATGTACCCACCACTTACTGCCTGTATCTGAGCAGACTCCTCCCACCTTCCTTCCCCCCAACCCACCTGGGTGCACTCTTGATTGAGGAAGCCAATTATATTGAAATATCAAAACATTGAAAAACTAATTTGTCTATATAACAGGATCTGATGGTGGGTCTAATTATCATAATTTTGAAGAATCATGAGCATATATGATATTTTGAGATACACGCAGCCAGTGTTAAGGAAAAAGAAAATATCGGCATGTTCTCTTGATGACAAAGTCACCACTACTGCTGATCTTGCTGTGGAGTGTTGCTGTCAATTATAATGGAAGGAAATGTAAATTTCATTTGGAGTTTAGTGAAAATAAAGATGTCATATTTTTCCAGTTCATATTTATAGACCCCATGACAGCCCCCCTGAAGTCCCCAGCGGGTTGGACTAAGGGGTGTACCGTGGTCTGATTTATGGATCATAAACGACATCCCTGGCACCCTAATGGATGGTGGGTGCTGCGGCAAACACCGCGCCCCAGGGTCGTTTCCTGTTCAGCAGCTGGCACTGGCCAGCTGGAAGGAAGGGCTGCCCTGCTGAGAGGCCACGAAAGAACGGAGAAGCTCTTCCTCGGTGAGCAGTCCCGGGGCTCAGGCTGGAAAACACAGCACCTCGGGCACAAAGCACCTCCAGCCTCTGCTGTGGGAAAAGAAGGGGCTCAAGGTCAGGAGGGACCCCTGAGGGAAAAACCCGGATGGATGACTCTGATCCCACTTGATCAAGTGCTCTGCACCTTGGCTGCTGTGAAAGGGCTCCGAAGACGCCCCCCCCCCAGGCATGCCCTGCGGGCGACAGGAACTGCTGCGCAGAGCAGGGTCCTCAGCAAGGAGGTGGCGGGCAGCGCCTTCGGGCTGGGACCCTGGCATCAGCCTTGGAGGGGTCGGCGTGCCTGGGGGAAGTCGGGGGTGGCCCCAGATCACCTAGGAAGCCGGGCCTGAGGGGACGGAGACCAATCCTGTCGTCTGGGTTTGGGACAAAAGCAACTGCGCTCTTCAAAAACTCAGTATTTGTAACCGGGAATGCCCAGGTGAAAACAGGCAAGAGGAAACGCTCTTCCCAGCAGGGAAAGCAGAAAAGCCTGAGCCCAGAGAGGCTGTGCGGTGGGGGGCACAGCAGGGGCACCAGACCCGGGTTTTCCTCCCTCGGCTCCTTTGCAGAAGGGGCTATGGTCACCCCCTCTTTAAAGGAAGCCTGTGTAGGCCAAGCACGTGGGGCCGGGGGGGAGGCAGTCGTGGAGGGCGGGGGCTGCTGGGCCCCAGGAGAGGGGCTGCCCGGTCGCAGGGACCAGGGGCAGGACTCCCTTGCTGAGGCTGGGCTTGGCCCTGAAAGATCCTGCCCGCCAGCTTGCACCCCATTGTTCCCCCAAAATGGAAAAACGTGCCTCCGTCTCTTCCCCTTTTCTCCCTTTTAAAGGTCACTGAAACCTTGTAAACTTTCTTTTTGTTAATTCTTTCTTTTCTGAATGTTTCCACTATCTGCAGCAGCAGCTCCGCTGTACTTAAAATAGTTCTCAGGAGTCCCCAAACCCACACACAGTGACAGCGTGCACCAGAAAAATAGGGTGTTCTCTGGCCAATCGGATGTAAAGTAAAAAACAGTTTCTGACCCACAGTTTGAAATGGGGGAAGTGAAGGGAAGCAGGTGCCCTCCTCGCCCACCCACCATTTGGGAATTTACACGGGAGAGGGGAGAGGGAACAGGCAATGGCGGAAGGGCGAGAGACACAGCAGAAACTCTGAAAATGACCCAGAACCACCCAAGAGCCTCTGTTCCATACATTCCCCACCCCCTTGTGCACTTGAAACCCAGATCTTCTGAACAACCATCCTTGCATCTATATCAAGCTGCTTTTACGGAGAGTGGGGAAATTCTCTTTCCCCCAATCCCAGCTCTTGCTTCAATGGCTACACAAAAAGCTTTTATCAGGATTATGTCACTGGACACCACAGGCACAAAGAAAGCTGTTTGCTGGTAGTCTGAAGGTCAACAGTGTGCTCTTGTTCTAATTTGCGGTTCCTTTATGAGGCCAAGGCTGAATTGCAGCCTCGCCAGGAATCTCCACACCAAAGCGCCTCGGCTTAAAGACTCACACAGGACGAAGCTGCTGCAGGCAGCTGACCAAGACTGACCAGCAGATTATACCTCTTGCCTTTCCCTTGTCCCTGTCACGAGATTTTTTTTTTTAGGTCCATGAAAACGTTATCAACACTCCTCCGTTGGAAAATGTTTGTGGTTGCAGCTGAGTGAGCCTGCTACAACTGCTGACAAAGGATTCCCAGGTCATAGGACACAAGAGTCAAAAGAATCCCCTAGCAAAACCTCCTCTAGCTCTTGCCACATCATTTAGGCTGTGTACACTGGGCTGTTTCATTAGAGTTCCTGCCGTTACTCCCACTTAGATGGAGGATTTTGTTTTGTTTTTCTAATGAATCACATCTGGTGTGCTTTAAAAAAAGCATCCTAATTAAAGACGAGTCTTGTGCTTGCCATAATAAGAAATGGAAAAGTATACAGTGTTGCCCCCTAACTGCATGTCTTCTCCCAGTTTGGGAGGAGTTGAAGAGAAGGACTTGAAGGATGGTGATACGTGAGCAAATTTAGATATTGGGCCCCCATTATTAACCAACATATGATTTATTTGCCTCGTAGTCATCTCCCTGAAAAGCCCATGGTAGCCAAGACATCAGGGACAGAGTATTTTAGCCCCGCAAAGGTCAAGTAAGCAGACTGCATTCTTTCAGAGATGTGGAAACTGAGGCTCAGAGAGGTGAAGCAACAGGTACAAGGTTGAAGAGCTACATGACAGAAGTCAAAATAAAAACTGGGATTTTTAGATGACAGGGAATAAGTCTCTTCATCTCTGGTTAGAAGTTATTAAGTCCTCAACCCAGACCAGACAGTAAAGATACAAAGCTACACGCATGCTCCTCAAAGCCGTCTGCTCCCCAGCCTGGCAAGGCCAGGACACCTTCACCTCTCATTGGGAAAAAGAGGCAGCCTCCTACCGGTCATCAGGTCGAGTCTTGGCCTCCTCGCAGACGTCCTCCACCAGCAGCCAGGGGACTCTTCTCAAAACACAGACCACGCCCTTGCTTAATCCCCCCAGTGACTCCCCACTGCTCTCAGGACCAAGACCCAAATCTCAAGGGTAGCCTCGAAGGCTCTGCATGGTCTGGTTCCTGCTGACCATGCCAGTCTCACCGCCCACCACCTGCCAGCCACACATGCCTTCAAAGCGGCATGTCCCCTCCTGCCACAGGGCCCTTGCACGTGCTCTGCCCGCAGACACGACTCTTACTTTCCCCCTGAATATATTTAACGCCCTCTCTTCTTTCCGCTCTTACTTCCTCAGCGAAGCCTTCCCTGACCTTTCATGACCAGGTCTTGCCTTGGGTAAATGCCCTCGCAGCACCATGTTTCTCTCTTCTTCAAAGTTTTCTTTCCATTTGTTATTATGTTCTTGTTTCTGTGATTATGAACTAGTGCCTGCCTTCCCCACTGGACTGTAGGTCACCAGCAACTTGCTTGGTTTATTCACTATTTTGTCCTCTTGCCACCAATAGAGTGAGTGCATGGGCTACGATCAATAAACACTGAATGAAAGAATAAATGAGTAAAAGAACAAAGGAATACATGTAAGGCCCTCAAGGACCTCATGGAAATGTCTTCCAGGCGCCTGCACAGTGGGAAGCCAATCAGGGATCAATGCCGCTCAGCACAGACCTCAGAAGAGAGGGGCACTGACTCAATACCTTCCTCCCTCAGAAGCACACTTGCCTCCCTGAGATCATATCACCTATAATAAGATTTCCAAGTCTACTCAGTAAAATGTCAGCCTTCCACCCAACAACATGAGACTTTTGATCAAACATAAGCCCTCACATTAAACAAAGCCCCTTGGGTCCCCATGGCAATTTCGTGCCTTCCAGTGGTTTCCTGGGAGCCCATAAATCAAGCCCTTCATTATATAACAGAGCGTGCCCTCCCTTCACGCTGTCCCTGTTTTCAGACACATTCTTCACGGCCCTGGCCAGCAGCCGGCTCATTTCTCATTTCAGACACTCCCCTCCCCTCCCCCGTGGGGACGGGGGGGGAGGGGGGGCCCATGGCAGGCCTATTTCCACAATCTGTCAATAATTTAAATTAAATTTCAGCCTCAATCGCTATTTGCATTACAGAGAGAGACTATCATCGAGGAACACAGCAAAAGCTAAAGAAAATGGCAAGCCAAGCAGAAAGCACGATGTGGCAGTGTGTGGACTGGTTAGACAGCAGGAGAATGGTTCTGCTTTGGCAAGGAGGGCAAGCTAAACGCCGTGAGCTGTCACTGACTCGAAAGGACTTCAGAAACACAATCAGCACAGAGCCCTCTTTTCCACATAAAGGCAACACAGCAGGAAATACGGACCGTAAAGACAGAAGATTTACAATGTTTTTTTAAGCTAAGAATTTTTTCAGCTACATGTAATAGTCAAATCTGTGAAAACTAACTGTACCCAAATCATTTTAAAAATATTTTTTTAATTTTCTCTACGAAAGTTGGTCAATTGTGTGATTTTAACATTTAGGGAGATGGTTGGTGAGGTGCTTTGAATATAGAAACTTTGTTCAAAGTGTAATCTCCTTGTAAGCTGTAGGTGAATCATCTACCTTTTGGGTTACCCGCAAATTAGAAAAAAAACAACCTTTCTTTAAGTTAGTGTCATGATTGAGCTGAGCAGACCATCAGGTCTGATTTCGGATCCATTCAGCACCTCGTATTTTGTTTTCTACTGTCTTTGAAGCTTACAGTCAATAAAAAGCATTTTAAACCAGAACCTTATTTTCCTTTTCCAAGTATGATACACTAAACACACGGGGTAAAAGGGAAGCTAAGGGCAGTGGGTCAGTGTGGCAGGTCCCCTGCGCCCCTTCCTAGGGGAGGCCTCTCCATTCACCCTGGACAAGAGCTGGAGAATTCCATGTGGGTCAGCCTGGGAGAGCCTGGCATGTGTCTAGTTCTCACAAAGCTGGGACTCCAAAGTGGTTCCCTTGTTTACTTTGGATTATCGAGAATGCTCAAGATGCCAAGAGCACTCACGCTTCACTGTAACCAGCAGAACACAAGCGAGGGCGAGACACAAATGCACTGGTGGTTGACTGTTTTTAAATGGTCCAGAATATATTCCTTTCCATTAACTCGGATAAACAAGAGATGCGTGTGGACCGACAAGTCCTGACGCGCTTCTCTTATCCCATAACCACACCACACACAGTTAAATGGAAAGGACTGAGACTTCAAAGGGGCCTGTTTTTCATTTTAACAGAAAATTTCCGTTCCTACAACTATCCTCAGAGATTCTTGCAGTGCCAACTGAATTAGATGTGAAAGCACTGGTGTTAATTCCACATGTATATTAAACCATCTGTATATTCCACTTCGCTTATACCCTCTTATCTGGGGCTGATTTATTGTATGAGCTTGTAAAAGCCGGGAATTATGCTCCCTTATCTTGCTTTGTGTAGCACCAGGTCTTCAGCTGGGCCTTGGTTTTGCCTCTTGTTTTATTGGTTTTCTTCAAAAAGGAGGGCATATAAATATGTGTTCAGAGGAAGACAGGCATCCTTAAAATGCTGCCAAGATAAACCCAGCTCATGTCTACAGTCACCCTCCAAAGTCAGCATCAAGCACAGGAACAGTGACGTGGCCCCTTATTAATGTAAATCGACAGCTGTTTATTGGCTGCACTCTGCCTGCCACTCCCCAGATGTGGGGAATACAGGAAACAAAGTAAAAGTTGTAGTCTACTGCGGAGAGACAGATAGTAATCAAATAAAAAACATGTAATGATAAGAAAAAAAATAGAATAGGTAGTCCTGAGTGGGGAATGGAAATGCTCTTTAGGGGAACATAGGGGGACAGAAAAGCCTTACCCAAAACAGATATCCAAAGAGCAATGAGAAAGTAAGTCATATGGTAACTCAAGGAAAGAACTTTCCACAGAGAGAGGAATGGCAAATGCAAAGGTCCTGGGGTGCAAGTATGGAAAACTAAGGTGCAAGCCTGTGTGGTGGGACCATAAAGCAAGGGGGAAAGAGGCAGGTGGTGAGGTTCAGGAGCGGCAATGGGGCCTGATGGTGCTGGGCCTTGGGGGCCACTAGGAGGACTTGGTGGGGCCACCTGGTTAGAGGCCATGTGAGAGACAGCAGGTGACAGGCTTACAGGGAACCCTCTGGCTGCTGTGTTGAGAGTGTATCACAGAGGGCAAGAGTAGACGCAGGGAGACCAGGTGGGAGGGCCTGGGACACCGGGTCTCTAGGAGGCGGACGGGTCCCTGGTGCAGGGGGTTGGGCTGGAGCAGGTGATGAAGATGTGACTCTGGCTCCATAAAGAGCTCACACGAGTGTTACCAGCCAACGACCATGACTGTTCAGACCTGAGTGAAGTTTCACAGAACGAAGTCAACAGCTGGGGCATTTTGTTAAATTCTACTATTATTTACAAAAATGGCTCATTGAAAAGCAATCTGGTTTCCCCCCAAAAAGCATAGTACTCCTCAATCCCCTTGCTTTAAGCAGCACATATTTTCCCTCTCCTGGTATCATTTTCCCTTTATTAAAGTTACTAAATAAATACCCACACGGGGAAAAACAAATTCACTCAACAAACCTTGGTTGAGGCCCATGAAAGTGTCTAAAATAAACACCATCCTTGTCAATGTCCTCCTAGTTCAAGCTCCTGGATTACTAGTATTATACAAAAATATCAGCACTAATTGAGCGGTTACTGTGCCCCTACTTGCATTACTTCATTGAGTCTTTACAGCAACCCAATTATCATTTGCGTTTTCCAGGAACTAGAAGATGAAGAGGGTGAAAAATTGCCCAAGGTCGCACTGTTAGAAAGTGGTGGTGAGGCCAGAACTCACACCACCAGATCCTGAGCTCTTGGCCTCTGACTTTTGGACACGGGTCCCAGGGCTCATGTTCTGATGTGCCCTAAATCCAGGGTAGGCCTTGCTCAGTCACTTGGCCAGGCCACTTGACACAACTGAGCTTCTATTCCCACATCTCCAAAGTGAAATGGAGTCAGCTAGATAATCCGTAAGCTTCCTTCCAGGTCTAAAAATTCTAGAGATCTTGCTCTGAATGAAAGCCAGAGCCCCCAGAGCCCATGCCTGACCTGGAAGGAGAGCACAGGGGCAAAGCCCCCCACAAACTATGATTTCTCACGGCCAGCTTTTGCATAAAATGAAGTGGAGGGAAACGGACTTTGGCCCAGTGGTTAGGGCGTCCGTCTACCATATGGGAGGTCCGCGGTTCAAACCCCGGGCCTCCTTGACCCGTGTGGAGCTGGCCATGCGCAGTGCTGATGCGCGCAAGGAGTGCCCTGCCATGCAGGGGTGTCCCCCGCGTGGGGAAGCCCCACGCGCAAGGAGTGCGCCCGTGAGGAAAGCCGCCCAGCGTGAAAAGAAAGTGCAGCCTGCCCAGGAATGGCGCCGCCCACACTTCCCGTGCCGCTGACGACAACAGAAGCGGACAAAGAAACAAGACGCAGCAAATAGACACCAAGAACAGACAACCAGGGGAGGGGGGGAATTAAATAAATAAATAAATCTTTAAAAAAAAAAAAAATGAAGTGGAGAGCTTTTCAGTTACACTTTTGGATGGACTGGCAAGAAGCAAATAAGTGAATGTCAAGAATATTTCAACAGAGAACAGTGTTACGCAGCAGAATTCACAGCGATGTTTCTTTCTTTCAAAACTAACCAACGATCTGGAATTATCCCTTACAGAAAAGTACAGCTAAATGTACTTTTGCGGTGCTCTATGAACTTGTAATAGAATGGGGCGCAATCCTCACATGTCCGCAGATGAATAAATCTTCAGTTTACCTTCCTTCAATGTCCTTTCCTGATACACCAAAGAGCACAATAATATTGGTTGACAGAATTAGTGCATGGATGATTTAATCAATGTACTGAAGAATGAACAAATGAACTAAGTAATTCTACAGTGATAAACATTTCCTTGAAGGGAGCTTATACAGATCTGAGTAGCAAAAGCATCACTTTCCTCTGCTGAATAAGGATGAAGAATACACTTTAGAGGTATTGATTTTAGTGTGTAATTTTAGAAATTGATATTTCTAGGTGGGTGGGGGAGTAAAAAACCTCATTTTCAGAACTATAGGAGGAAAAAAGTCATGAGAGCCTGCTTGGGAAAGAACCACAATAAATACCTTTGGTCCCACTGCTGCACTTCTAATGCTGTACCCAAACACGGCATTTTGACAGGTGAAAATAAGCCCATGAGTCTGTTTCAAATGCTTCCCCTTCAATACTAGCCATGAACATTGCTTTTAGAGAAACTACCTGCTCCTACTGAGTCAATTCATGTGAAATGATCTATGCATATCAATACAAGTTATACAGCAGGGTGAAGGAAGACACAAAAACTTCAAGAACGCTCCTGGACACTCCATTCCTCCAAAACATCTCAGAAGTTACAAGAATTTAAGTGGCAAATCAAGCAATGTAAATATTAACTAAAACTCAAGCACAGTAAACATCAAGGGAGACAGCCAACAGAACACCTTTTCTCCACAAAGGACAGGTATCAGATACAACTGACAAAAGTAAGAAAAAAGAAAAGCAGATTCTGCTACTGAAACCAGGAATATAAAACCAGATCAAAGATGAGGTTTGATGCAATTGCATAAATCATTTGGGAAAAACTCAGCCAGGGACAGAAGGCCATATTGAACTTCCTAACCATGTTTACATAATTTTCAGGTACACAGGCCCAAGATACATTTTAGAATAAATCATAAGCAAAAATATTTATGAACAATTACTTTCTATGAGTAACTTCAGCCAGAGAAAGTATTAATAATAAAGTACAAAAAATTTTAAAGGCAGTTGAGATGTGGACTTTGTCACTATAACACATACTTTCAATCCACAAATACAATTTCTTTTTTTTCTTTGAACAGAAGGAATATACCTCTGGATAAATAAGTTTAAAAGTTGCAAACACCTTTATTTAAATAAAATATACACGAGAGAGACAAAAATAATTCTCCCTCCCCACTAAATTTCATAATTTGCTCAAATCTGCATTTGGTAACAGTTTGAGTTTTGTAAGCAGTACAAAATAGCACAAGAATATGAACTATAAAAGTGGCAACTTAATATGATTCAAACTAACATTAAAATAGGAAGTATCCACAGTCCCTTTTATAAATTGACATTTCCACTGTCATTATTCATACCTAGGAAATACTGGAAACAACAAAAAATGCCTCTCAATGAGGAATCATGTTAAAATAAACTATGGCCCATCTGCTTTATGCAATGATAAAAAGCATTTTAAAAGAATGACTCAACAAAAAGAAAAAAAAAGAATAACTCCTGTTCTTCAATAGGTGAGTGGATAAACAGTGGTACATCCATACAACAGAATTATTATTCAGTGATAAAAAGAAATGAATTACCAAGCCACAAAAAGACATGGAGGAACTGTAGATGCACGTGGTTAAGTGAAAGAAGCCAGTCTGAAAAGGCTACATACTGTATGATTCCAACCCTATGATATTCTGGAAAAGACAAAGCTATAGAGACAGGCGGCGGACTTGGCCCAGTGGTTACGGCATCCATCTACCACATAGGAGGTCCGCGGTTCAAACCCCGGGCCTCCTTGGCCCGTGTGGAGCTGGCTCATGCGCAGTGCTGATGAGCGCAAGGAGTGCCCGTTGCCATGCAGGGGTGTCCCCTGTGTGGGGGAGCCCCACGCACAAGGAGTGTGCCCCGTAAGGAGAGCCACCCAGCGCGAAAGAAAGTGCAGCCTGCCCAGGAATGGCGCTGCACACACGGAGAGCCAATACAACAAGATGATGCAACAAAAAGAAACACAGATTCCCGTGCCGCTGACAACAACAGAAGCAGACAAAGAAGAACATGCAGCAAATAGACACAGAGAACAGACAACCGGGGTGGGGGGGAGGAGAGAAAAATAAATAAATAAATCTTAAAAAGAAAAAAGAGAGAGATAGTTAAAAAGATAAGCCGTTGCCGGATGTTCCGGGGAGGGGAACAGAGAGAGGGATGAGTGGGTGAAGCACAGGGGACCTTTAGGGTGGTGAAACTATTCCACATGAAACTGTAATGGTGGATGCCTGTCACGCATTTGTTAAAACCCACAGAACTGTACAGCACCAAAAAGTGAACTCTAATGTAAACCATGGATAATAATAATGTATCACTATTGATTAATTAATTGTAACAATTGTACCACACTAATGCAAGACGCTAATAATAGGAGAAAAACTGTGTGGGGGGGGTGGGGAGGGTTGAAATCTAAGTCTGAAATTGTACGAAAAAAAGTCTATTTGCATATTTTAACAAACAAAAAGAGCTAGACAAATCCTTTCAGAATAATTTTTTTTTTTTAAAGATTTATTTATTTAATCCCCCCCCTCCCCTGGTTGTCTGTTCTTGGTGTCTATTTGCTGCGTCTTGTTTCTTTGTCCGCTTCTGTTGTCGTCAGCGGCACGGGAAGTGTGGGCGGCGCCATTCCTGGGCAGGCTGCACTTTCTTTTCACGCTGGGCGGCTTTCCTCACGGGCGCACTCCTTGCGCGTGGGGCTCCCCCACGCGGGGGACACCCCTGCATGGCACAGCACTCCTTGCGCGCATCAGCACTGCGCATGGCCAGCTCCACACGGGTCAAGGAGGCCCGGGGCTTGAACCGCGGACCTCCCATATGGTAGACGGACGCCCTAACCACTGGGCCAAAGTCCGTTTCCCTGAGAATAATTTTTTAAAATACACTTTTTTCCATTTTAAAAACAATTTCTTGACATATATCATTCATACATGAACATGCAAAAACAAGTGTAAATACTCTTTATTTTTAGAGACGTTCTAGATTACAGAAAAGTTACATCAAAGTATAGGGGATTCCCATATAAGCCACTCCCCCCTTTCCCACATTTTCCCTATAAAAAACATCTTACATTAGTGTGGTACACTTGTTACAATTGATGAACCAATACTGAAGCACTGCTACTAGCCAAGGTCTATAGTGAACATGATGTCTTATACTTTGCACTGTACAGTTTTATAGGTTTTGACGAAATGTATACTGGCCTTTACCCGCCACTGCAGTATCACGCAGAACAATCCCAATGCCCTAAAATGCCCCATGTTCCGCCTAGTCTTCCCTTCCCTCCTCTCCGAACCCCTGGTGACCACAATCTTTTACATCAATGTTGCAAGTTCTTCTATTACTACAATACTAATAAGTCTACTTTGATTCATGGTTGCACCCCCCCCCCCCTTTTATTTGTTCATTCATCACTTTCGAAGCTTTGGAGTGATGCTGCCTGCTCTACTTCAGATTGGGAGGGGGCTTAGAGCTCAGGGGGCATGTTTGCTTGCAGTTGCAGATTGTTTGCTTTTTGGGCTGGCGGTTTTCCATCATCATCATTTTGTTAGTTTTCCAGGGTGAGTCCGATGAACTGGAGAGTAGGTGTAGGCCGCGACTCTGAAGAGATTCAGGGCTCAACCAGCATATGAACAGGCCGAAGATTTAAGCCTTTGGGACACTTATTTTACAGGTATAGTGCTAATTATAGGTTCAAATAAAAGGGGTGGAAGAATCAAGAGTAGGGAAATAAATGAGTCTAACTCTGTTATATTGGGGAAACAGATTATCATATATTCCAGGGTAGGGCCCACCAATGGGATGCAAAAAGAGCAAAACAAATCCTTTCAGAAATAAAAAAAAAAATTTTTAAAGCAATTTGCAAAAGAATACAAAAAATGGCAATACTTACGTCCTTAAAAGTTGCCACAGGGAAGCAGATTTGGCTCAATGGACAGAGCATCCACCTACCACATGGGAGATCCAGGGTTCAAACCCAGGGCCTCCTGCCCATGTGATGAGCTGGCCCACATGCAGTGCTGACGTGCGCAAGGAGTGCGCAAGGAGAGCCATGCAGGGGAGTCCCCCATGTAGGGGAGCGCCATGCACAAGGAGTGCGCCCCTTAAGGAGAGCCGCCCAGCGTGAAGAAAATGCAGCCTGCCCAGGAGTGGCGCCATACACACACAGAGAACTGATGCAGAAAGATGACACAACAAAAAGACACAGATTCCTGGTGCTGCCGACAAGAATACAAATGGACACAGAAGAACACACAGCAAATGGATACAGAGAGAAGACAATGGAGGGGGGTGGGGAAGGGGAGAGAAATAAATAAAAAATAAATCTTAAAGAAAAAATCTGCCACAAATTAATTTTATACCTCCTTTTATCTCTGTATATCTAAATATCTAGAAAGAGATGCTACACTGAAAACCAGGATTGTACCTGAGTAGGCAGGTGGGCCCAGGGAATGGAAAAACCTCTACCTGTGTTGTTTGATTTTTTAAATGATGGAATATAGACAGTGTCTCTTGTGTAATTAAAAATAACATTGTGTGTTCTCTTTATAATACCCACTTTACATTTTATGATAAAGTTTTCAAGAGTAAATTATAGATATCATGACATCCTACCTCTAAATACTTCAGGATCCATCTCTATTAAATAACCATGTTCTACCCTAAAAAATATTTTTAAATTGCAGATGAACCTGAAAATATCTACTAAAATGTTGGGGTGGCTCAAGTCATCTATTTCAAAAAACGATACAAAGGATTGGTCATGGGAAACAGATTTGGCCCAGTGGTTAGGGCAGCCGCCTACCACACAGGAGGTCCAAGGTTCAAACCCAGGTCCTCCTGACCCGTGTGGAGCTGGCCTATGCACAGTGCTGATGCGCGCAAAGAGTGCCCTGCCACACAGGGGTGTCCCCGCATAGGGAAGCCCCATGCGCAAGGACTGCACCCCATAAGAAGAGCCGCCAGTGCAAAAGAAAATGCAGCCTGCCCAGGAATGGTGCCGCACACACAGAGAGCTGACACAACAAGATGACGCAATAAAAAAAGAGACACAGATTCCCACTGCCGCCAGATAATGCAAGTGGCCACTGCAGAACACAAAGCAAATGGACACAGAGATCAGACAAAAAGGGGAAGGGGAGAGAAATAAATAAAATAAAATAAAATAAAATAAAATAAAAATAAGGATTAGTCAGCTAAGCTGGACTCACAGGAAAATCCACACATCAAGTGTTGAGAATTGATTGAATAGCTATTGGAAGATCTTTGAGAAAACAACATTCATATTCTCTCCTTTAAAACACTAACAATCTCATATGCCAACAGATCAAAATCTATTATATTTGTTATATTTTTTATGTTAGTGATTTGAATGATGAAAGGAAAATGTCCTTATTTCAACAGATTGGGTATTTTAACTAGAGATTCTTAATCTAGAACCTCAGACTCAAGTTGCCCTTGGGTAATATTCAGGACACCTGTGAACTTGGATGGAAAAAAAATACATCTTTACTGTCACCAACAACTAAAATTTAGCATCTCCTTTCAGTATGAATGGAGATCACAAATACATTGCATTAGCAGACCTGTGACTTTGTCACTATAGAAATCACTGTACTTTCAAATGACTGTGTACGTGCTGCAGGAATTCCAAAACACCATTTACTCTTACCACATCATTGAAGGTATATTCTTTATTAGACTTGTTGCCAGATCTTGTTACTTAAGAAATGAATTAAGAAGCACATATGTAACTCATTACAAACTTATTTGTAAAATATTTTGATAACTATATTTCAATAAACTGGTTTTTGTGTAATCAGCATTCTGAATGGAAGAGGTGTTCATAGACTTCACAAGATGCCAAAGGTTACGAACCCCGTGGAATGGAATCCCTCTACCCTGAAATTCCATGCTCCCAACATAACCACTACTCACAACACAGCTGTATATTCACCCAAGCTTCTCCATTTACATATATAAGCTTTGAGACCCTACCTTCATACTCTCCATCCATATAAATATGAACTTATACCCTACATTTATATAGGAGCATGTCTCACATATTTTGTAACTGCATTTATATTTACGTTATATAATATACTTACAAGTATCTGTATAATCCTAGCTTATTTTTATTAAGTGCAGCAGGGCAACCTATTGCTTGGTTTTATCATATTCAATTAGGTCTGTCCTAATGGACATTCATGCTGTTTCCACCTTTTTGCTACTATAAACAATATTATAACAAAAATCTTTGTACACATCTTTATATATACATTTTTTTAAATTTCATGATTAGTTCTAGTTATGAAATACATTTGTTTTAACAACAAAGACCCTCAAATTTAACATAAAGTTGATTCTTAGGAGATCAACAGTAATAATAGCTAATACTTTCAGGCTTACGATGGGTCAGGTACTAAGCGCGTTACATGAATTAACTCTTTTTAATCCTCTCAGCTTTATGGTGGGGCCCTGTTATGATTTTAGCTTCGCAGGTGAATGCCGAATCAGAGCACGTTGCTGTGTCTAAGCTCCTCAATTTATAATCTGGTGACAAATTCAAACAAAGGTGTTCTCAGAGCATGAGAACTGTCATTCTCTCGTCCTCAAGGATGGCGCTCTGATGGAGAGCAGTAAAAGGTGGCCGTGCCTTTACACCGTCTTCTCAGAGTCACTCCAGAAGCTCCTGGGAATTTCTTTGTCCCTGTGCTTTTCAGGCGGTGGAGCAAACAGAAACGTCCCCAGTGATTATTACAATCACCAGCTCCTCAATTAGGCCAAAGGCAAGATGAAACGCATCCATGTCAGACACGAGCAAATGTGCCATGAGAGACGGAAGCGCCAGAGCAACTTTTGGACTCAGCACAGGGTCTTCGCCCTCGCAGGCCCAAATGATGAGACAGGCAAAGAAGGGAGAGCCGAGATCCAAAACCAAACACAGCGCCAACAGGTTAAACGCACACATGTGCTAATGAAGACCCAGCCTCAGCGACAGGCTGGTTTCCTCGGTGATAAGAGCAATATTACCATCTCCCACATAATTCATCGAGGTCTCATACTGGCCAGGACAAGACTAATCTCCTCAGGTTGCAAGTTCCAGAACAGACCAAGGGAAACAAAACCGCAGAAACGGTATCTTTTTAATTATCTGGACTTTGCTGAAGCCGAGATAAAATAATCCTGCCGCTAGTCTGGGTCTGGTTTAACATATCCTAGCAAGGAAATGCCCTTTAAGCTTACTGGAGATGGGAAAGCTTTCCCCGCCTTATCCATCCACTCTCATGCGCCGAGCGTCCACATAACAGGGTAAGTAATTGGAACGCACAGGAAATGGAAATGTGGGGATGCTTGCCATAACCCTCAAAGCTGGTTTGCCAATGAGACCACCTAACATGGCTGGTTTGCTACAAGTCCCAGGGACAGGGCTTTCTTCCTCCTATCTCTCCCGTCCTGGAGACGGAATCCTGGGTTTGAATTTACGCTAAGTTGTGACTTCGAGCAAGATGCTTGAGTCTCAGTTTCCTCTTCTGCAAAGAGGGGGTGCTATCCCCCAAGGTCGCAGGGCCACCGCTGCGGGGGTTAACTGAAGTATTTGGAAAGGATACGCCATGCAAGTGCTTAATCCGTGAAAGCGCTCTACGTGACGGTATTTACGAATATCACAATAAACTCTAAGGCACCACGATTGGGAGGACAGACCTAGAACTCAGATCCAAGAGCAGTGTCACTCTCCACCTAGAAGGCGTTGGGCAGGTCTGTCACTTCTATACACCCCGGTTGCCACACTGCTGAAGTGGGGGCGATGTGATGAGTACATGATAAAATGTCTAACAGCACACTGTCCCCCACATAGCAAGCCCTCAATTAACAGCTGCTGCTCTTTCACTGTGTATAAAAAAGATGCACCACCCACTGCCCTGCCATATAAGCAAAGCTTCAAGCACTGCTGTTCTTTTCTCTCTGAAATTCTGATAAATTCTGATAAATTCTCCCTGAAACCCCTGCTAATAAAAATAAGGCTGATCAGCTCAGAAATACCTAAGTGAGGAACCCACTCTGAGATTCATTCACTCACTCACTCACTCTCTCACTCACTTAGGCATATTTATGAAGCACCTGTGAGCCGTGCTATTGCTCTAAGAAGCTCTATTGTAAACAGATCATGACTATAGCATATACTATAATAAATTCAGGAACGGCTTGGTATACCTTGAGTGATCAAAATCCAAAAGATTATCTGGCATTGCACATCTGGGGTAAATATACGGTTGTGTCATTTTCTGCCTTAGGTTTTTAAAAGTTATCTTCCTCCCTGATTATTTTTTTAAAACTAACTTTCTAACATTTATCCTTCCCTTCTTTCAGTCAGTCATAGAGAAGGGACTTTAAGCCTGCATTTGCTCAAATGTTCATCAAGCACCTATTATGTGCCAGGCCTTGTGCTGGGGGCTGGGGATGTAACAAGAATGAAACACTGTCCTCCCCAACGAGGGGTCTGGCTGGGGAGATGGACGAGTAAGCAGGAATCACAATGCCATGTGGTAAAGGCTCTGCGGGGGGGGCAAGGCTGGAGGACAGGATATGGCAGAGTCCCGGGAGGTCTGGGAGCCTTTAGAGGGGAGCTGAGATATGAGGGGCAAAGAAGCAAGAGCCAGGTGAGGAGTGGGGAGAAGAGCATTCCAGACGTGGGGGAACAGCACATGCAAAGGCCCAGTGGCCGGATAGAGCATGGTGGTTTGAGAAACTGCAGGAAACCCAGCATAGCTGGCCTGTGTGTATGAAGAGCGGAGGGCAGCAGATCAGGAGGAGGGAGGCAGGGTGTGCAGGCATGGATGGTGTAAGGCTCTGTAAGCACTGCAAGGAGTCGGGGCCTGGAGATGGGCATGGCAAGTGAGAGTGGGCACTTGAGGAAGATGAGTGGCTGGAGCGGAGGATGCACTGAAGGGAGGCCGGAGGCCGTCGGAGGGCCCCAGGATCCTGAGTGCATCTAAGCAGTCACGTGACGAGCTCCGGAAAAGGCTACTCCTCTGTCCAGAGATGTCAGCTCAGACCTTTCACACTCATCTCCTTAAAAGTGGAGAAAGAGCCAGATGCAAGCTCTTGCCTCCCGGGCTTCTGCACGAGGGACAGAAGGTCATAGCAGTATGTGGGTCTCCCATCGCTCCGAGGGCTGGGAGCACGTTTTTCTCCAGGACGTCTTGCCAGGGGCTTAAATACGGCTCACCCCTGTGGCTGCAAACCGGCGAGGCAGACGCAAGAAGGACGCGAACCCCGATCCAGGCCCACGAGTCGTGGTCCAGCCACCTGCTCCCGGGGGAAGCTCCCATCATGGAAAGGATGGCCCAGCCCCCCACCCAAAAGGGGAGCCTGGGCCCTGCGAGGAGGGGAGACGACAGGAGAGTTGCTGGTATCCTCCTCAGGAAAGGCGAAGAAGACAGAGACAGCCAGGCGAGGGCCAGCCCGGACGCCGACGGCGAGCTCCGCGGGAGCTGCGCTCCTGCTTGGGGCGGCGTGGGATCACATTGCCCGTGTCACATCACGGACTTAGCAAGGGGCCTGTGGTGCAGTGGCACAAGAGACGGGCCAGAGAAACAGAGTGCTGTGCTGTTCCAACGACTTCTCACTGATGGAAGGGGTATAAGCCTGTTTACAGGTTTAAAAATATTCTTACCCTTTTAGCCTCAAACTTGATCCTACCAATAAAAAGGATTAAACAAAGCTATTCTTGGTTTTAACAGTTATAACCAAGTGTTAGTTTTAATAGTGAAAAGTTGAAACTTATCTAAATAAAGGCCTAGTGAAATAAATCCGGTGCATCCCTTTGACAAAGTCCTCTACAGTTATAAAATGCTGTCCTTGATGACTATTTTAGGACCTGGTGAAATGCTCTCAATATACTAAGTAAAAAATACAGTATTGGATTAACATGTTATGATCCCAATTTTTATAAAAACTGTGTGTGCTTACAGAAACTTTAAAGACTGGTTAAAAATATATATATATTGTTTGGGGATACAAATACATCGACATCTATAGTCGAGCAAGGCAGCTATAAGCATCCAACTCAGCAGGAGGAAGGAGCTTGAAAGGACCTCTGGCTCCATGTCAAGGGCCTATTTCTTCAGTTGCACTGGTGGCAACACTGGGTTTTATATTATCCTTTATGCTATTTTGTATGTATGAAATATTTCATAAGGAAAAAAATTTAAAAGTGAATGTGTAACGGCAGGAAGGAAATACGTCAACATGTAGCTACCGCTTTGAAGTGGGATTGCTGATGGATTCTATTATTCACATTCTCCAAGCGGTCTACAAAAGAACGTACAGGGCTTTTCACCTGTTACATTAATTTTATTAATGGAAACTATTTTTATGCCCACCCCAGACTCGCTTTAAGTCCTCCAGAGAGGCAGCCCGTGCGCGGCGGGCTCGCCCACCCGGCGACACCGCGGCTCGCCGCCTCGGCACCCCCTGCCCGTTAGGACTTAACCAGCAAAGGGCTGTGGAGGAAACGATCTCTGAGTAGCCATCCCACTCGCATCCTCTGACGCGCAGCTGTGTAGGCGGCTCCCCTCTGCAGATCGTTCTACAAAGTGTACGCTCGCCTTCTGTCCTGCCAGTGCTCAGCCAGGGGATTGGGTGAAGTGTGGGAAAAAAAGACAGACTAAGTATATCACCAAGTAGCACGGACGCTTCCGTCAGAATGCATGTTTCACCCAGCGCTGGGGTTGGAGAGGGGGAGAACTTCTCTCTGGAGACCCTTCCGAGGTCCTCAGGAGGAATCCTCCACGTGGCTGGCTGCCCGGGCGCCACGAATGCCCTGAAGTCACACATGGATCGTGCACAATTTGCTGAAGCCACAGAGCTATCGCCGGCTTCTCAAGAGTCAGGGACCTCCACACCGTTCTGTGAGAATCAGCTGTTTCTTAGCTTGCCCACTGCTATTCGGTCTCTAAAGCCCCAGTTCAAAAGGAGACTGGAGAGGGGTTCCGTTAGGAAAATTCCCTTCCGGGCCCCGATCAGGTCGTCATCTGAAGCTTTAAAATAAAACAAAATGTCAGTGGGCATGTTCAGTGTTCTCATCACTCAGCCACACTGCAGGGCTCTATCAACACCTTTTAATTACGGGGGGAGGATTTTGTCTGTGCGAATGCTTCCCAACTTTTATGTCACAGATAGATTTCTTTGAAAGGGTTGAGTGTTGTGTGTTGAGTCCCCCCACACACACATTAGGGAAGCTCACTGTTTTGTTTCTGTTTTTTATTTTAAAAATCCATCAACCAGTAGGGATTTACCAAGAACCTACGGTGTTCTCAGCATTGGGTTGGGGCCTGGTGGACCCCTAACCATGACCCCAAAAGACCCCTGGCCCTCACCTAGTGACTTCTTGTTCAAAACAAACATCTAGGGAAGCCTTTTCACTATTAGATGGAATCAAAATTGACAGTTACTAATATTACTTTCCCAAACCCTCGCATTCTCTGCTATGAGTCACCCCTTGGAGTTCACCTTTTTCTTTTCAGGTACTTTCCAGTACACATAGGAGCAAACTTCAAACAACCCTTTAGTTACGCTATGAGACAGTAAACAGCCTGTGACCCTACTGGAGATAACATTTAGAAGCCAAAGAAAAAGTCTCCTTGAGCAGCCCAGGAAGGCCACTTACTTACTAGTGAACTTATTAGAACAGTTAATTTCTTGAAATCAGATATTTACACATTGTTGTCTTAATGGCCAGCATCCTTTCCTATGTGGCTCTATCCACCCCTCCAGTCAATTCAACTCGTCTCTACTGAGTGCCAATTAGATGCAAAGCACTTAAAATTAGTAACACTTCCTCCATGGTCACATCTGGATCTGTCACACATTCTGTTATCTCTGTATGACTCTGATCATGATTTATAATTTATGATTTATAATTTATAATTATGATTTATAATTTATAATTATTATGAATACTATGTGATAATAAATGGCAGAAACTCCATCCAAATTCTGAAAATGTGTTTGCCAACATTCAGGGAAAATATCAAGTTAATCAGAGATGCATGTGGCCATTAGTTGAATTCCTCAGCATAGCCCTGTGAGTGGTAATGGGGTAGATTTCTCTTCCATAAAATCTCTTTACTGTGACAAACACAATATATAAGAGAATCAAAAAAAAGAGCATCTGCACAAGGAGAAAAGATGTCAATTTACTCAACATCTGATATTTAAGTGACCTTGATGAGAAGGCAAGGTCATTTATGCCATTCAAGACCCAAAAAATATCACAATTCGTAATTGCAGGTAAATCCTTTCATTTAATAGAGCTCAGCGTTTTTTTGTTAAAAAGCTTCTGGAGACACACTTGTCTGAAAAATAAATGCCAATATATAGCTGAGGAACCATGTATGATGAGGCATGATCTCAGGTGAGTTCCTGCCTGTCCCTGCCTCCCTGGGCTCCATGTCATCATTTGTAGGGTGAGTGGATTGGAACACATGATGGTGAAAGGCCCTTTAAATTCCGAAAGTCAATGATCCTAACAATTCCCATGAAATCAAAAATATTCTAAACACAAAAAACTTGCTGCTGATAAGGGCAGTTCCATAGACTTCAGTTATCAATAATAAAACATTCAGTGACTAAAGAAAACCCAGGAAGAACATCCTCTTTTGCCCCGTTACCACAGCAACCTAGTAAAGTGGCCCAGCTCCATCAATCTGATGGTTCAAAAACTGGAACAAACACCATATGGTGAAATAAAGATGCTCAAGTATGTTAACTGGATGTCAGCTCAGGCTCACTCTAACCACGGCTGTTTGCATCATAGACAAACCTCCAATAATTAAAAATACCAAAAGCATGTTTACAATGGTAAATAAATGTCATCAGGTGAGAACCGAATAATCCGTGTGCAACTGAGTTTCAAATTTTTGCATTGGTTTTTGAAGACCTGATGCCCCCCTTTTTTTTAGGAGGTACCGGAAATTGAACCCAGGTCCTTGTACATGAGAAGCAGGCGCTCAATCAACTAAGCTACAAACATTCCCCCCCAGATGTTTTTAAAATTAGTTAATTAATTAATCATAAGTGAGGAAACAGAGGCCTAGAGAGGGAGAGAGGTGCAGTTGGAGCAGGGGCAGCACCAAGACCAGCCCTTAACTGTTAGCAGAGGGGCCTTCTCGTTTCACATCAGTCTTTCACGATCTCTGTAGAGGAGAAACCTGAGGTTAAATGGCTCCACTGTGAGCAATGGTTAAACCCCAAGGAAGCATAAAAGAGGAGTTGGAGCCCAGAAGGCCTGAACCCGTCCCACCCCTGAAGAATGAGGGTGCCGAAGGCCCAGGTAGATTTCTCAGCTGCACCTGTGGGAGACAAGGAGGCCATGTGAAGAGAGATGCTGAACTTCAGCACCCAAGGCCATGGCCTCAAACACCAAGAAAGCTTTTACCTCTGTCATCACCAGCATCCCGCTACCGAGTCGCTTCAACGTCTTTTGCAAACTTAATGCTTTTTAAAAAGAAAACTAATGAGACTAACATTTGGTTGGTATCTAGTACATACCAGGCAATGTATTAGTATTCTCGCTTTGTTTTATTTAATCCTCACAAGAACCCTATCAGGTTAACTCTTTTCATCTCTATTTTCTAGGTGAAGACACAGAGGTGGGGAAAGGTGTCACACAAATGTTAAATGTAAGAACCTTGGTTCAAACTAAAATCTGTTGACTCCAAAGTCACCCCAGCATGCTGCTGAAGACTTCTTCCTGCCTCTGGGCCGCCCAGCTGCCTGAGTTTGCCAACACACCGACTCCCCCAAACTAACATAGGGGGATTTATCTACAGTCTCTTCAGATGCTCTGAGTTCATAATTCATTTTATGAGGGAAAAGAAATAGGCCATAAACATGTAGCTTGGAAGTTTAGGTTGGTCATGTAGTCTACTCCTATGAAACAAAATGTTTTGTTTTTTAAAGTTTTCCCCCCACATCATAACTCCCATCGGCGGATCCTGGAAACCCACTTAAAGCAAACAGCATAGTAGCAAATATGCTTGAAGTGAGAGATTCTCGCAGGGCAGGGGAGGTACAAACACTGGTACTTACACTTATGTCAAGACTACAAAGGCTAACAGCATCTTCATCTTGTGTGCTCTGCTTCCGTTTCCGCTGCAAAACAAATAATAAAACAAGGGTCAGATGTAAACAACAATTATGGCTTTGATTAAAGAAAGAAAGAAAGAAAAACAACCAAACAGCACATACAATCCTTATTTCTGCCATGTTACCCAAAGCCTTTAACCGAGCTATGTGAAGGAACAGTTCCAAGAAAGCCTGAGAAATTTTGGGAAACTATGAAGCCCTGGGATAATTGGTTTGCAATATTCGTCTCATTTATGCTGCTACAGTTTCTTTTTGAATCTCCTTTTTTTCTAAATATCTCCCTATATCAAGACCTAGAAATTTAGATTAGAAGTTCAGATTCTGGCTAACTTGGAAGAAAAGACTAGATTGGGAAGAAAATTAATTCACTTAAAGATATTCCATTTTTAGAACTGCTTTGTACATGGGAAATTCAAATTTGTTCTTCCAGGGAAATCACAGAACCAGAATGCTGGAAAGAAGCTTAGACAACTTCTTCTTCAACCTTTCTATTTTATAGCCGAAAAAACCAACACTCAGAAAAGTCATTACTCAAACTGAAGATAATTGCATTTGAAATGAATTATGACCCGGGCAGCCTGACAGTTTAGATGTTGAAAAATATATTTTCCTCTTTATAAAAAGAAAAGAAAAACTCCACCTACCACCACAACAAAGCTCATCAAAGACACGTTCACCTCTCTTCCACATTCCCAACTTGGCCAGCTAGGTAAGTATTTATTGAGTCCCTCATCTGTGATTTGTTAGGTCTCCCAATGCTACTTGGCAGAAAGCTACTCATGGACCACAATCACTGGCATGAAGTTACAGGGCAGGCCAGGGCTACTTGGAGTGTTCAACTCCCAAAGAAGCCCACCTGTCCTCCTCCATCAGACCTCTGAAAGAGTGAGCTTGAACTAGGCAGGGACCGGAGAGGAACCACACCTGTCCTGGTCCTCCATTCACTAGAACTGTCCTATTATTTCTCCGCTTCAATTCAGCAAAGACCTGCTGAGTGCCCATGCGCCAGGCCCCTTTTGCTCCCCAGATTGCAAAGATCAGTGAGACACCAACCCCCATGGTTTAGGAGAGACAGACCTGGACCTGACTGATTAACGCACTAAGAACCCCCTCATCGCTTATTAGCCAAACCTCTTAGGGAAAGTTACTTCACTTCTGAGGCCCCCTTTTCTCAACTCTAAGTGGGGGCAGAGACATTAGTTTCTATTCTCAAAGGGAGAGGAATAAATATTATATATTAGTAATGCACTCTAGAGCACAGCAGGTGTTCAAAAACATGGGTGGAAGGATTCTGGGAGCAGCTTTGATGAGGGTTGGGGAGGTCTTCCTAGAGAAGGGGGCATTTCAACAGGCCTGAAGGATTAGAGTTTGTCAGAAGAGCCGGGGGTGCACGATTAGGGCCTCATTTTGCATAGCCAGCCACCTAGATATTTAAAACCGCAAAGGGAAACAGACTTGGCCCAGTGGTTAGAGCGTCCGTCTACCACATGGGAGGTCCACGGTTCAAACCCCGGGCCTCCTTGACCCGTGTGGAGCTGGCCCATGCGCAGTGCTGATGCGCGCAAGGAGTGCCCTGCCATGCAGGGGTGTCTCCCGCATAGGGGAGCCCCACGCGCAAGGAGTGTGCCCCGTAAGGAGAGCCGCCCAGTGTAAAAGAAAGTGCAGCCTGCCCAGGAATGGCACTGCCAATACAGAGAGCTGACACAACAAGGTGACGCAACAAAAAGAGACACAGATTCCCATGCTGCTGACAACAACAGAAGCAGACAAAAGAAGAACACACAGCAAATGGACACAGAGAACAGACAACTGGGGCAGGGAAAGGGAGAGAAGCAAAAAGTAAAAATAAAATTTTTTTAAAAACCCAGAAATTGACAACAAAAGAGAAATGTTTGAATAAAACATGCTTTATAAATAAATACATAAATAAATAATAAAACCCCAAAGATGAACACGGTCCTTCTACCCAGGGCAGTGGAAGTCCAGAGCCAAGCTATTAGTCCACTCAAGCAGTGGTGCAGTGCGCAGCACAGGCACCTGGGAAGGAATTCACAGACGCTGTTGCCGGGCACCAGCCTTAGAGATGCTAAATCAACCGTGCGGAATGGTGCCCAGGAATCTGCATCTTAACAAGCCCACCATGTGGCCGTTAGGGAGTAATGAAAAATGTTGGAAGTGCCCCTCGGGGGCTTTGAGGGGGTCTTTGAGGAGATGCTGACAGTTGCTCCAGGCACACGTGCCCCTTTTGAGGCTGTTCCAAGTCTGTACAAGGACTCGACGCTGATTGATTCATCATCCGCACACGATTAAAAACTACCCTGCGGTATCAGCAAGGCCAGTCCCCTGCCTTATATTTACATGGTGACTTTCCGAGAGGCAAGAATGGCAAGGGAAAATTCCCATTCTCCAGATAAGTAAACCGAGGCCAGGGGAGTTAACTTGCTCCAACACTCGGCTACAGCGTCACACTCCTAATCCTAGATTCTAACACCTAGGGCCGGACCTTTCACGCACACCCTTAAAGCATGTGTGGTAAACGGGGTCCGTCCCACCTGCCGCCTGAAGTCTGGTGGCCCCTGCCTGGAGCACTGTACTGAGAAGGATTGCACGGGCCACGCGGGGGGAACACGGGGCGAACGCCGTGCTCTAGGGAACGAGAGGAGGCGGAGGCTCTGGGGAGTTATCATGAAGTGGAAGTAAGGCCAGCGGGGTCAGGCTGCTGGCAGGACCACGGGCGACGTGCACCTGGCCTCTGGAGCAAGGCCTGGCAGGCACAGGTGCACAAGGCATGGGAGCCCCTGGCACTTCAGACCCAAACTGCGTAAGTTACACAGACGTACGTGTACAGCCCCTTGGAGGGTTGTGACAGAGAATTTTGCGGGGTTCCAGGCCATCCCTAGGACGCAGTGGTGTTGTCAAGGTGACACTGAGAGTGGCCTGTTACGCTGGAGGCCCCCACTGGGAAGGAGAAGTGCCCGAGAAGCTCTTTTCCTCCCGGGCACGCAGGCCCATCACCCTGCGCTCAGCCCTCACAAGCTCCCCGAATCCCCCCTGCAACACGCTCTTACATGCCTCAGGTGTCAAACCCAGAAGACAGATGGTCTCTCGCCGCCTTTTAAATGAAGCCAAGCCTGGTTAATCTGAGATGGAATGATCTTCTTAAGAAACTCACACATTTTACAAAATAAACACAGTTTCTTTTCAATATTCATTACACAGGGTGGTTACTGAGCCCTGCCAGCAACAAAGGAGGCTTAAGTAGAAACACTGGCCCCAAGGCATGCCTTAGTTGTTTGTTCATTCCCTCTGAGCTCACTAAGCACCTTTCCTGTGCAAAACCCTGCTCTGGGTCGTGGGATGCAACAGTGAATGAGACTGGCCCGCTCGCTGCCGCTAACTGGGAGAAACCAGGGAAACAACAACTTCACAGGTGGTGATCTCCACCATGAGGGAGCACACAGGTGCGCAGGCAGAGACTAGCAGGGGAGACCCACTGCAGAAAGAGACTCCCATTGCACTGTCTTCTGGTTTTCGGGTGACCGTCTCACCCGAAAGTCCTAGGAAAGAAGTCCTAGGAAAGCAAGCCTCAGTCTGTTGTGTTCATGCTCCCACAGCCAGGGGCAGGGCTAGCTCCCCCCAGGAGAGTATTTCTTGATTTGTTGTTGGTGTTGGAGCCCTTGGTCCTGCTCCCTTCGGGAAGCTTGTCCTCTTTACCCAACTGGAGGAGGGATGCGGGTGGAGAGAGGGCAGGGCGCAGTGGTGAAGGTGCAACGGTGCTGCTCGCTCCACCCAGGAACCAGAATTCCTAGAGCTCATGCCACTCATGTAAAGAGCTGCTGACAGGAGAAATGACTGGTGGGAAACTTAAGCCCTGGAGACATGGACAAATGAGCACACCAGAAAGCAGAGGGCATGGCAGGGCACTGCACTAATTTTGACCTTCACGAAAGCGATCAATGACGGTAACAGCAGCTTTAGCCTAAGACATAGTTACCCCATGTGGGTCACAGCAGTAAATTCTGATGCACATGATCTCACTTGATCTTCATGACCACCCCATGAGGTAGGAACTACTATCAACTTCATTTTAAGGAGAAGGATGCAGAGGCTCAGAGAGGCCCAAGGTTCTATAATTAGCAAGTAGCAGAGCCTGGATTCAAACCCAGGTCTGTCTGGTCCAAGCAACGTACTTCTCCCCTGCCCCCCACCATCCTGTCTGGGAGGTACAGCCTACCTGCAGAGAAGGTCTAAGAGGGTGTTGGGCACCAGGAATTCGGGAGGGAAACACCTTCCTAACTTTTATCCCAGCAGAGAATTGCCCTTGAAGGCCTCGGCACACTTGTCTAGACTAGATAATTTTTTGTGGTTCTTTCTGGTTTTAAGAGCTCTCACTTCCTGCTATCAGGTAGGCTAGAAAACGAGCCAAGTCACTGCCATTTTACTTTCTCCTGTGCATCGAAACCACCGACAGGTGACCAGGCAGGAAGGACACTGTGTCAACTGTCTGCATTAACACATTTGATCTGACAGGCTCCCAGCCAGCTCCAGGGACCAGGAATCCACCCTGTTATTCTTGTCAGATTTACTGAAGTGAGCGCACAGTCCACTTCCCTTCAGCCATGGAGACAAAGTACCTTGGGTGAGCCCAAAAATTCTGCTTTAGATGCACTCTCTGATTTGAGCACATAACTCTAATATCCAGTGCCCAATACTGAGCAGTATATCAATGAATAATTTCTGAATGGGTGACTCAAAGGAAAGAATGAATAAAGGAGGCCAGTGTTCTTGAGGTAACACCCTTCCCTTCCGCTAACCCTGGCCATCAAGATTAAATCAAAACCTCAAAAGTGAAGGCCATTGAAGGTTGAAATTCTCCAACCTCAAATTTCTTTGAGTACTCAAAACCTTTAAGTTTGAGCTAAGATTCTTGCTTTTCAAACAAGAAAGAGCTTTGTCCTTACCAGAGGGGGGCATTTATTTTCCTTAAAACACATACACATGTTAAAGGAAATCACAGCTGTGCAGACATTGGCTCAAGGGGGACGTAAGTGGTTTCCACTCCTCCAAGTAGGAATATCAGGTTTGTTCAAGGGTGAGGCCCATTCATGACCAGCAAATTTACTCAGGCCCTGTGCTTCAGGAGCAAGTAATCCAGGCTGACGACACCGTGGGTTGAGAGAAAGCAGGCAGCTGCATCAAACGTAAATGAACCTGTGGGTACCACAACTCTTTGTCTCAACATCTATCTGGGATAGGTGAGGAAAGGCAGCCCCAGATGGGAATGCTGGGAACAATGGGCCTGCATGTGGTGATCCATTCCTTAGTGCCACAGTTTACATATTTGATGGCAAGACTTTCTAGAAGTGCTTGGGTGCTAGACAAACTCTCTCATGCTCCTCAAATTTTAAAAATGGCCATCAGAAGCAGGAGGCCACTGGTTAATTTGCATCGTAGCAGAGCCCTCTGCAGTGTTGAAGGTGAGGGTTAAGTGAAGCAGGTAACTCTGAATGGATCATGGTGAGCTCTGCCTGAGGCCCTTTCTGGTCATTCCACCTTGCTGCCTTGCCCTTAAGCCTCCACCTTTCTTCCTTTCAATGCACCACTTTCACAATGCATCATTGCTTGGCTATCTTCTGGTAGCACCAGGCAGACATCAAAATCTCATCAGTAAATGGCTCACAAATAAATGGTCCTTCCTGTAGTTCTGGGTGAGGCCCTCTGAAGAGCACCAATCCCACTTTCAGTTGACCATTCTCAAAAGAGCTGGTCCCGGTCCAAGCCTGAATATCGAATCCTTACCTGGCTTGACTTTCATTCAATCAAAGGAGAGTCACCAGGTGCCTTTCAATACACCATGGAGGGCAGCAGATGTTGGGCCAGGCAGTGGGCTGGGCACTGGGCTCAGAGGTTAACAGATCAGCCCTTTTGAGGGTCACATTAACCCAGTTTTAGGAATATTGTTGTGTTCATGATACAAAGAACATTGAAACAGAAAGGCTTTAGAGACTTGCTCAAGGATGCAAAGTTAGTAAGGGCTGGAGAGGGGATTTCCTCTACAAAAACCTGACTCCCAAACCCCTGCTCTTTCTACCATACAACGCTATTTCTCTTTGCATATTGTTTTTAAACATATAATTGCTCTACACTCATAGGAGTTTTAAAACAATATAAAAAGCTCACAAGGTATTCATCTACATTACCTCAGGGAAATTAAGAGCATAAATGAGATACACTTGAGTTCCAAAATCCAGCCCTACCATTTGCAACATGTGTGACTTGGGGCAGCTCATTGTTTATTTCTTCATTCATTCAACAAATACTTATGGAGGATCATGTGCCAGGCAGATTGTGGTGTGTGGGCTATATCAGTGTCATAAAACCCTTTCCCAAGTCTTGGTTTCTCCATCATAGGGTCATTTCAAGGGTTAAAGGGGATAAAATATTTTTAACAGGGCCAGCTAGATGGCAAGATAATACATCATATCATATTACATTATATTATATTATATATATACTATATATTATATATATATATAAGCTTTATTTGCTGCTGAGGCTATTAGCACAATTGCTATTACTATGACCATTACTGCTGTTTTGTTGTTAACCTTGCGAAGTAGGCAGGGCCGATGTGAGAGCTGGGGGATCCTGCAGGATGATGGACAAGAGGCCTGGGGCGCAGGCCTGACCCTCCTCCAATGACCTAGCTTGCAGAGGGTTATAAACTCATGCTCTCTGGATACCTTCAGCCGCATTTGCAGTGTGTTGTTCCCACGTCTTTCACAGACAGGAGGGCAAGTGCAAGGTCTGACTGAATTTGAAACGGCCAAGATCGAATTGATTAGTGTCGGAACAGCCCTGTAATTTAATCACAGGGCTTTTCTATTTAATAACCAGGTGACCAGAGCAGCAAACACGCACTGATGGAGAGAGTGCAGCTCCCGACTTGGCAGCAAATGGTCCCCGATTAGTCGTTTATAATTATTAAATTCAAACCAGATCTCCAGTCCTTTTGATTTATCTCTTTGCTGGCGAACAGCTTCCGTGGTTTCAGAGGCTTTGATGCCTTGCCTTTCATCTGCGCCTTCTTTGGGGAAGAGATTAGCAAAAGGATTTCATGTTCTTGTACTTGCCCTTAGCTGGAACTTGACTTGCTAAACTCACATCTGAGCAGGGAGAGGATCTGCATTTTGTTTCTCTCCAGCCTGAAGCTCTGGAGAATTGAATAAGGGCCCCTACTCCATTTTTAATGCAATGCTGTTTTGTTTTTTTCCCCCTTCTCTCGATCTTTAAAACTGTCCTTTCTTTTCCAGCACCCAGAAACCCTGATCCCTTTTTATGGACTCTCTAATGTGTTCTTGGGGTAGATAAGCTGGAAGTCATGGTGCTCTCTGAGTTATTGGTAAAATAAACTTTAATTAACATAATATGCAATTTTGTGCTCAGATGGCATAACTCTTCTTTGAAGATGCTAGGTAGGCTCTGGATTCAAACTTGGTGGGTTCACATCCTAGTTATGTCGTTTATTTCTTGTGGAACCTTGAGCACATCACTTTACCTCTCTGAACCTCAGTTTCCTCATCTATGAAACAGGGAACAAATAGTATCTGCCTGCTATGCTAGCGCAGGTGTGAGGGGTATAGCAATGTGGGTAAAAGGCTCGGCATGACAACTACTCGAATATTAACTATCAGTAGTGGCAGCAACAGGAACAATTACAGCAAGTGAGAACAGGCACCAGAAGGGGGAAATTGTGGAGAAAATACTTGAAAATGTATACATATTTAATTTTGATTTAATTTTGGCAAACTAGGCAAAGCCCCCATCATTGATTTTGGTCATGGAACACCCAGGCTTTAGCTTGCTTGGAAGCAGAGATGAGATTGCCGTGGTCAAGGAAAGGACTTCCTCTCTCGTGGGAAGGCAAAAATGTTCAACCAAGCAAGCAGGAGGAGGGGTCAGCCCCAGGCAACCTGCCCCACAAACCCTGAAAACTAAGGAGCAGCCATAAATGTCTTATAAATGTCTTCAACATTTATAGACCACTTTTCCCTCCCAAATACTCCAGGCAAGAAAGAAGACAGAAGGCTGGTAAGAGTTGTTAAGAGGGCTGGCACATATATTTTCTGGAAAGAGTATCCCAGAAACAAACATTATAGGCACTGATAGAAGGGGGAGAGAGCTCCTGTTAACAGATTCTCAACAATTGGATGTAACAAGAAGTACAAAATTGAATTAATGAGAGCACTTTTTTCTGGGCCTTCTAATAATTACTGTAATTAGTTCACATTTTTCCTAGATGAGAAATCTCAGGTGCACTGAATTGCAGAAATCATAATCATTGGTTCATAACACATTCTCATCACTGGTGCTTCCTGTTTTTTTTTGTTTATTCATTTACTGTAGGCAATATCATGAATCTCCATTGATCAATATTCTTCACTAATGGAATGGTTTATAGCCCTTATAAAAAAATACTCATAGAGTTTAAGGAATATCCAAACAATTGCTTAACTTTTAGAAAATTACTCCATGAAACTGATCAATTTAGACTGTTCAACAGGATAATCCAGACTCAGATGCGCTTATCACCCATGATAACTCTGGAACCTGAATTCACAAGAAGAGTTCTCAGTTCCTAACTCACATTAGGCTTGCATTCCTGTCTTTTCCTATCTAGTACTGAGTTGGTAATGCCTTATCAGCCGCAGCACCCCATGGATCCAAGAGCAGTTAAACGCCAACAAAGGGGTGAGGAGAGTAAGGTTTCTCTTCTGCTGCTGGTCTCTGGACCATCTACAACTTGGGACAACTTCCACACAAAGCAGAGACAAAGCACTTTGCAGAAATGGACCATACCTGCCAAGATGCCCTGTAAATGCCCAACACCCATCAGGGTATTCTTTAAATAAATAAAGTTTCCCTTGTGGAATTGTTTGGTGTTATCTTCCAGATTGGAACTCACAACTCGAGATGATAACAGTTAGCTTCTTTATAGGCATATGCTGACTGTTTTCCCTCCTCCTTCCACTGGCTGAGCTGATCACCACCACCTATGGAGATGCCATCCCATGTCAGGTGCTTTACACACATCATATTCAACCCTTGCAGCCTTACGAAGAAGTTATTACACATGAGGAAATGAAGCTTACAGAGTGAAAATGACCTAAGGTGCTCTGCAAGCTGGGTAGACAAAGCCAGGATTTCATATCAGATCTGGCTAATTGTTCAAGCAAAGACTGCCAGCCCACACCCCCTCAGCAGTCACCATTCCATGCACACTCCAGTCTTCTGCAGCCTAAAAATTCTGGAGAGTTAATGCTACCAGATGCAGCCCTCAACTCATGAGGACTGGAGTTGGTGGATAAGTAACTCAGCTTTCTAAAGCTTGGCAGGACAACTCTGAGCTATGTTCTATTGCACTGGCTCTTAGTCTTGATTATATGTTGGAATCACCTTGGGAGCTTAAAAAAACCACCTCTGAATTAGTTGGCCAAGGTTATAGGGTGGGCATCAAGATTTTTATAAGCTTCCCAGAAAGCAAAATTTGTGTAGCAAATTTTGAGGATGATTGCTCCATAGAGTCTTCCACAAGTCTCCAGTAGGATTGAGCCCCAGTTGCCCACAGAGAACACCTGCTCTTATCACATCCTGTACTGGCTTGCATTCGCTGCTCTTCCCAGCTCCTGCACTTATGCTCCTGGGATCACTCCCCAAAGAAGCTATTTGCACTTGAATATTTGTATCAGGGTCTGCTTCTGGGGAATTGAACCTAAGATAAGCTGTATAGCATTGTGCTTCTAACAGTAGATGTGTAAATATGGTTTATCAACTTGAGTTTGTGGAAAGACATGCTAGTCATTATTTAGATACTTAAGCAAGAGTGGAATGACAATGCACATGAATTTTTATAGATAAGGCTGGGCAAAAATTTCAAGTTGAATGACCTTCACGCTGGTACAAGACACACAGAGGGCTTACTCTGGGTCCTCTCTAGTGAAGAGGTCAGGAAGTGTCCAGGAAAGCCACAGTTCCTGCTTCTCCTAGCTTAGTAGTCCATGCATAGTTCTCCAGCAGGAAGGAGTTTCAATGAGAATCGAATAGGAGTTTTCTGTCATTCAGTTACTAGAGACCAAAAGCTTTAAATACAAGCCCTCACGGCTAATGGGGCAGCACCAGTTTTTAGGATGTTACTTTTCTGTATTCTGTTTACCAAGTGAGGTTCTTTCTTGGTGCATGGAGAGATTAGACCTACAGTTTTTAAATTAAGGGAAGAAACACAGCCCAAATAGTGATAGAATTACAGACATAAGATGGAACCTGGTTTGGCATTTTTTTTGGTGTCCACAGCTGGGTGGAAAGGTCAGTACTGCCAGAGATTTACAACTGGCAGATTGAGGTGTTGGGCAGAATGCCATCATCATTTAATTTGTCCTTGGATAACACAGGCTGAAAGTTAGGTTGTATAGCCCAAGGGAAGAACTTCTGTTGCAGAGCAAACTTTCTAGAACACATTCTAACAATATCTATGTATTTAAAATGGCTGCTAGGAATTTACCGCAAGGGTATACTTTCATCAAGACATCAAGACATATGTTCAAGGATGGTCACCTCATCACTGTTTCTAATAGCAAAACACTGGAAACAAAGTGTCCACCAAGAAAGACCAGTTCAATAAACTATTATCCATCCATATTAAGAAAAACTATGCTATTAAAAAGAATAATGTAGAGCTACCCAACTTACGTAAGAACCTCCAGGAAATATTGAGTAATCAAAATAATAAGAATAGGAATAACAAAAACAACATAACAACAATATTTTTAATAATAAAAGGTAAAGAATAGTATGCATGGCATGTTTCCTGCTGAGCCAAATTCTTAAAATTAGAAGACAAAAAATACATACATACATACATACTCACTGATACATACATTAAACTGCTTTTCTGTAAGGAAGCACCTGAAACTGTTCACTGGGGAAAGAGCCTGGTATGGGAGGAAAGAGACTATCTCTTTTTACTTAGTGTTTTTATGTACTTATGCACTCTGCGTATATCTATATTACTTTACTTATTAATGCCATCAAAGATTATCTGGGTACTCAGATAACTGCCCCTTTGTTTGATAGCCATCGTTTCTTTCTTGATACTTCTCTGTATTAAAGAAAGAAAACCTTAAAATGTTTTAAAAATAGATACACAATGGGTGTTTTGGAATTGGAGGCATCAGAATGAATTCAGGGTTGTGCACACTCAAAGACATCCATGATTTTTTTCTAGCTCCACCCACTGAGAGAGCATAGAAGCAGTGACACCCCAGTAGCAATGAGCATACCCAGATATTGCTTTCTACATACCATTCTCCACTAAAAGGAACTAGTGCTCCTTGGAGAAAATGTTGAGTCCAGGACTGGGGCAGAGAATATATAAGATGAGCCTGGAACATCTTTTTGCTCCAAAAAGTAAGGAAGCATTCTACAGATGCTGTGGTATGTGAAAAGGACATACATGCCTGCATATAGGGCCTCTCACTTACCAAGTCTAGGATAATTTGTGCTTCAAAATGAATAATGATGAATGGATCATAACCCACTGAAAAAAAGAGCAATCCATGAATTCACACTGATTTTAAAAATGAATGAAAAAATAGTGGAAGGGAAAGCTCTTCCATAACAATAAATATGGAAAGAACGATGGAGTTACAAAATCATCAATGGATGCTAAAACTAGTGGATTAACATTTGTTGAAGATTAGGACACTTCCATAGTTCAAGTTACTTACTGATTAAAAGGGAAAAATAGTAACTTCACAGTGTGAGAAACTTAGAAGATGCCACCTTAACTAAGTAATCAAAGCTAATATCACCAATATTGGGACAAACTGATACCATGTGTCTTCTGATGTGATATACTAAGATGGACATCATATCCTTTTTGTCATATACCTGTCAATGCATAACTTTAAAAAACATTCTCCCATTATTGTAGATAATTTTTTAAATTACATAATCTGAATCTAATAATGAAGAAATACCTGATAAACCCAAACTGAGGGAAACTGTACAAAATAACTGGCCTCTACTCAAAATTATCAAAGTTAAGAAACAGAGAAAGCTTGAGGAACTGTTCCAGATTAAAGGAGACTAAAAATACCTAACAACTCAATGTAATGCAAGATTCTGAATTGGATTTTGAACCAGGAAAAAAAAGTTATAAAATTAATTTTGGGACAGTTGGAAAAACTTAAATATGAATGGTGAATGATATATGTTGCCAGGGTTAAATGTGCTGCTTTTGATAATTATACTGTGCCAGAGGATGCCCTTATTCTTAGCAAATATACACTGAAGTATTGGGGGCTAAAGAAGTAAAATGTCTACAACTCATTCTCAAATGGGGAGTAAAATAACTTGGGTTCATATATAAATACATACGCATAGACAGGAAGAGAGCATGTTAAAGCAAATGGAGAAAAATGTCAGCACTGGTTGAATCTGGGTAAAGGGCATACAGAAGTATCATTCTAGACTTGCAACCTTTCTATAATTTAAAATGATAACGAAAGAAAATGAAAACAGAATAAATAAACAAATAACCCGTACCCTGCCCCACTAAGTAAAAGGTCCCTCTTTGGGCATCCGATATCCACGCACTGCACAACTCCACAGGCGTGAGTCCCTCTGTGTGTACCAACGGCTCTCCGGGACCTGCCACCGTGGCTCCTGCAGGCCTCGTGCTTTCACAGGCAGCCAGTCCGCACAGCCACTTAGCAGAACTGGGCCAGGGGTTAGCTATGGCCCAGTTCCTTAGGCCCACGAAGAGAAGAATGTCATTGAAGGATTCTTTGATCAGAAAAGTTCTCTTCCAAACAAAACTGAAAATGCTCACAAGAGGCTCTTTATCCCCTCAAGATATCCTTCTCTCTACCTTCATACAAAAGAAACAGCTACAAGGGAAGCCCTCCCCTCAACCCTGTGCCCTGAATACGCCACCAAAGTCTCTCCAGGTTGGCTCTGGGGACAACCGGAGCCTCAGGAGGGGCCATGGACTGTCCTTGTAACAAAGACCCTCTCCCCACCCAGCCAGAGCTCGTTTAAGCACAGGTGAGACCACCCGTTGGCAGAGCACTTTGAGGCGAACGCTCTTGGCAATCATCTGCAGAGATGCAATCAGAACACATTTCTGAGAGGGTGTTTGGAAGGAGGTCAGCTGTGACTAGAGGGACGTTTTCCTCTCAAAGCTGCCTTTGGGTGTGGGGGAGGGGCTCACTGCAACCCCAGATTACGGGGAGGAGACAAAGGGCCCCAAAACACCAGGGACGCACAGGTGCTCAGGGCGTCCCGCCTTTAGTGGTATTATCATGTCCAGGCAAGTTTTAAGCAATAAAGCAAAAGTTGTGGTAAGCCACAAACGGGCTGCAGGGAAGTGGAAATGTCCTTTGTGCTAAATTTTCTAATCCCGAATCATTGCTTCAAAGCTCATCCCAATCACTTATCCTGAAGTCTGAAACTGAGGCCTGGATTTTCTAGAATCAGAGCATATTTGTCCATCATTTTATCCACTTCCTAGGGAATCAATGTTTTACTAAAAGTAGCATTCTTGGAAGTGAACTTCCTTGGACACGCAGAGAACACCAACACATTGTTCACTGACATGGGTGAACCAATGAGCCCACCTGCCACAAAAAGACAAATATAAAGCTGCAGAATTTCTTTCAAGGAAGACTAAACCACCAAGAAATGCTGTCTATCGATACTGATTCTGAGGCCCACAATATTCCTGAATTTCAACCATTGAAACCCAGGAACAACACAAGATTCCAAGAAACAAATTTCACTCTATAAATTCACCCATTCATCAACTACATTATTGGGTGCCTCATAGGGGCCAGGTACTGTGCACACTGCTTTGGATACATTTGGTGATCAAAAGAGATAGAGTCCCTGCCCTCAGGAAGAATACAATCTAGCAGAGGACAGACATGATAAACCAGTTCACAATAAGTAAGCTAATTTAAGAATGTACGAGGTGTTATTAAGAAAGTAAACTAGGGGAAGCGGTTGTGGTTCAACTGACCCATATGGAGGGTCCAGGGTTCTATACCCAGGGCCTCCTGACCCGTGTGATGAGCTGGCCCACACACAGTGCTGCCACGCTCAAGGAGTGCCATGCCACACAGGGGTATCCCCTGCATCGGGGTGCCCCACGTACCAAGAGTGCATCCCATGAGGAGAGCTGCCCTGTGTGACAAAAACACAGCCTGCCCAGGAGTGGCACCACACACACACAGAGCTGATGCAGCAAGGTGATACAACAATAAAAAAGCAACACAGTTTCCCGGTGCCACACAATAGGAATGCAAGCGCACACAGAAGAACACACAGTGAATGGACACAGAGAGCAGACAACCGGGGGGGGAGGGAGAGAAATAAATAAAATAAATCTTAAAAAAAAAAGTAGGGAAGCGGACTTGGCCCAGTGGTTAGGGCGTCCGTCTACCACATGGGAGGTCCGCGGTTCAAACCCCGGGCTTCCGTGACCCGTGTGGAGCTGGTCCATGTGCAGTGCTGATGCGTGCAAGGAGTGCCATGCCATGCAGGGGTGTACCCCGTGTACGGGAGCCCCACACACAAGGAGTGCACCCCGTAAAGAGAGCCACCCAGCATGAAAGAAAGTGCAGCCTGCCCAAGAATGGCACCGCACACATGGAAAGCTGACACAGCAAGATGACGTAACAAAGAGACACAGATTCCCGTGCCACTGACAACAACAGAAGCGGACCAAAGAACAACGCAGCAAATGGACACAGAGAACAAACAACAGGGGCAGGGGGGAAAAGGAGAGAGAAATAAATAAAAATAAATATTAAAAAAAAAAAAAAGTAAACTGGGATAATTTGAAAGCCTGTGAAAAGAGAAGGGCAGAGCCACTAGAGAGAGGTCAGAAGACTTCTGGAGGAGAAGACCTAAGGACTGAAGCAGAGCCTGCCACGCAAAGGTGCAGGGGAAGGGGAGGCGGTGGGGAGGGAGAGTTCCCAAAGTGCTCGCGTCACTAAAGATTCAGGTTCTCTCTTCCCACATGCCTCCCCACGCATGATATCTGGTGCCTGTTCTGATTAGTCAGCAGCTGCACACACGTGGCATTTACATGGAAGAATATCGTTTCCTGTGAACAAGGATGAAGATTGTACTGGGATCATTTTCTTTTGTGCTTGTCTGAAGAGAAAACAGGCATGGATAATTTCTTCCTTCTTCCTTTGGATTACTGCTAGCCATGAAAACTGTCCTGAATTTCTCAAAACTTGCAAGATCAGGTCATGGTCCACCTCTCATCTCTGCCCTCATTCCTCTTTGCCTTGAGCTCCAGCTTCCCGGAACCCTAATGCATCCTTGTCCAGGCTCCCTCAGGTCATGTGGCATTTCCGCAGGCTGCTCCTCTCCCTGAACCCTCTTCCTGCCCCCTTTGTCCGAGTTAACTCTCACTCATCTTTCAAATGTCAGCCCTGGGAAGGATGTATTCCAAGATGGCCCCAGCCTGGATCAAGCTCCAGTTACAGCCTCTCAACAGCATGTGTCTCTTTTTTGTAGCATAATTAAGATATTACCATTTACTTGTGTGATTATTTTATTAATGTCTTTCTCCTCCACCAGAGCTAGGTTCAAATAGTGCAGCAATGACATCTGGTTTCACTCACCATGGTTCCTCTAGCCCCTGCCACCATGTTGGTACCTAGTAGTTGCTCAATAAATACTTAATATTTGAATGAACTCATGTTTGGCACTCAAACTTTTGCTTTTTGGGGACAGTGCCCTTAGAACCAGAAACTGGACCCAGAATGAGCACTAATCGTGGAAGAGTCCCTATACATTCTTTCCTTCCCAGGGCAGGCTATGTAATTTGCACAACTCAATGAAAAATGAAAATGTGGGGCCTCTTCAAAAACTAAGAATTTCAAGTCAACGACAGCAGAGCATTAAACCAAGTTTGAATGTCCACGAAGCCAGCCCTGCTCCTCTAGCTTAGAGGTCCTGACTCTGCTTCCTTTAAAAATGCTCCCGACTTTTCCGCTCTCTCCTGGGGCACATCTCACCGTGGACGTTGCGCTCTCTCGACAGTCTCGCTTTCACGGGACAGGACCTCCCTGGCATGGGCGAGTCCTGAAGAGAAGTATCCCTTCCCACTTGCCTTTTATGTGGGAGGTCCTGGGTTCCCTTCCTGTGCCTCCTGGAGAAGGCGAGCAAACAATGAACAGAGGAGAGAACCATCTGGGGTAGGGGTGGAATAAATAAATAAATCTAAAAGTACATATATTTTTTTAAAAAAGAGAAACCCTTCCCTATCAGAACGTCAGCTCTGCCTTCAGACTGCCAAGGAGACTCAGCCAAAACAGGAACGCCATCTTGCAGAAGTGCCTCTTTAATCTCCCTACTTTTAAAGTCCTAGTTCTCCTGGAGATGTTGCAAAAGCTTTTCAGAAAGCTGTCCTCTGAGTCTGACAGCACCCACCTGCTGCGTTTTCAGCCAGAGCTCATCCCTAACGCAGCAACACACATTTACTTTGAGTGATCAAAGATGGACAGGAGCTATCCTACTCACCGGATGGCTCACGCTGGCAAACCATGGGTGAATGCCGCACAGTGAATTAAATTTACAGGCAGACGGGACCACTGAGCTTGTCAGCAAACTGTAAAGGCAGATTGAAAGAGGAACAGCAAAAATGGAAAACGATGTTACTCATGAAATCAGAACACTATGTTTCACCAAAGTGTTAAGGAAAATGGCAGATTGGGCTGAAAACTCAGAATTTCAATATATTTGGAGTTTTAAGGAAGGAAAGGTGGTAAGTTGCTCTACACTTATCAAGTACAGGTCTTGTACCACGGTGATTTACAAGATGATTTTAGGTGATCAGCTCACCAGCTATCTCTGTTTGAGGTCCCTCAAAGCAGATCCTGGGGTAAAGAGTTAGTATAAGCTGTTTACTTGGGAAGTGGATCCCAGGAAGAAGTGGGGGAAATGAGGAAGGAAGACAGAGAAAGGATGGAAGCCAACAAAGGGTGGAGAACTAGCAGGTTACAGCTTCCAGCAGCCAGAGGGCAACCCACTGGGGGCCCCCAAGGGACTTTTGGGACATATCTCATAATTTTCCACTTGGGGTAAGGGGTATGAGTACTCAATCCACCAACTCCTGCCCCTGCTGATGGAAGGGTCTTCTAGGGTGTTGAATGAACTGGCTGGAAATGCCCTTGGGTAGAAAGACACAGGAAGCCATAGGTGTGTAGAGGGGACTTCTGGAGTGGGCACGGGTGACACGGGCAGGGCGCTGGGAGAGCACTACAACAGGCTATATCCAGCCTGGGGCAGGGTGGACCCAGGCCCGGGAGGAACAGTGCCCACTGTCTGATGTACAGCCTACCCAGAGGAAGGGAGCGAGGCTGGCCCTCCAGGAGGCCATGATGATGCCAGGAGGGGGAGCTGTGCAGGAGGGCCAAGGCCAATCAATGGTTTGGGGGTACAATCCCCCAGGACTTTAGAAGACTGGGTTCTTTGGGGGTACAGGGAGCTCCTTGCCTCTCCTTTGAGATCCTCTTCCCTGGATGGAGGCTGGGGACTGGATGGGTGGGAGACCCATGCCTCTACCTGTCCTGTTGGCAGCACTGCTTTTGTGTCCTTAGTAAACTGTAGTTGTGAAATTTTTTTAAAATTATGGTTACAGAGCTGAAACATAAAGGAACTGATGGGAGGGCCCCACTGGGAGAGGAGCCTGCAGCTTACTCTGATTCAACACGGGAAACCTCGCTCTGCTGGCACCTGGACAGGACTGGAAGGTGAGAGCTCTTTCTCCATCCTTGGGTGCTGACGCTCACATTATCAGTTCACTGTCCGTTCCGAATGCCACTAAGCAGACGGCTCAGATTGGGGCCCCCTTCCCTTCAACGCGCCTCTAATGCTCGCCACCCTCAAGCTTAGCTCCCTCTTCTAGGGGCGGAAAGGCTCGGACAACAGGGTGGGGCGAGAATTTAGTTACATTGTTTTGTGTACATTTAATTTTCATAGTTATATTTTATGTAGGACAAGCATACTGGTTTTCTATGTATCATCGTATTATAAATTTTCCTTTAAAGCTAAATATAAAGGAAAAAAAACACTGGGTTGTAGAAAATTAAGCACTTTTTCAGGGTGAAGGGCTGAGGTTTACGGAAGCTCCCTCTTGGAATTGTTACACAAAGCAATTGCCCCACGTGTTTCAGAGCTTGAGCACAGAAAGGGCGAACCGCTGTGGCCCTGGGATGACTGAAAAGGAACTCCTCCTTTTTCCTGTCTTTTATGGAGAGGCTCTGAGCCGCCCAGCACTGTAACCCTCTGTCTGCCCAGTCATGGATTAAAAATGAAATTCGTATCTAATAGGTCTAACTTTAGTAACAGGAAATGGGAGCGTTTAGGGGACCCAAAAGGATTGGGCCTGCCTTGTTTGAGGATGGGCTCGTTATCTTTACTTAACCTTCTTCCTTCCCCTTTTTGGGAGGGGAGAGGTAGAGGCTGGGTTTGGGGAGGGAGAGGGAAGCCAGGGCTGCTGGATCTGTTTCCTGGTTGGCTTTGTAGGAGATTTCCCCCAGCTTTGTTGTCACAGTGCTGGCTCTAGAATTTATGTTATAAATTGTCAGGGCCAAGAGTGGCCACTTTAGGATGTGTTATAAAAGATATTTTGATAATAAAAATGACACAAATGAGAAAATTAAAAACCTCTATGTTGCAAATATCTAGAAACCTTGACTGCAGATAAGAAATGCTTCTATAAAACAAGTTGACACCTAGATAGTTTTCTAAAACTTCTATTCATATACTTTTTAAACTTTTTTATTTTGAAATACTTTCAATCTTACAGGACAGTTATAAAAATAATAATAACCCCATACAGAGAACTCCAATATACCCTACCCCCAAGTACCAAGATCCCCCAATTTGAACATTTTGCCACATTTGCCATATCATTCTATCTGTCTATCTCTCTATCTATCCATCCATCCATTTTCTGAACATTTGAGTGTAAGCTGAATATGTCATGCTCCGTGAACATTTAATACTGCCATGTACATTTCCTAATAAGGATATTCACTTACGTGACCACCTTAAGTGCAGAATTAAGTACAAGAAATTTAATATTGATTTAAAGTTTATAGTTTATGTTGAATTTTTTTCATAGATCCCAATAATGTCCCTTTGAACCTTTTCACCTCCCTTGCTAGATCCCATCTAGGATAGGTACTGCATTTAGTTATCATTGTCCTTTTAGTTTTGTTTTTTTTTAATTGTGGGAACATATATGCAAACATATAAATATTCCCATCTCAGCCGTTCCCATTACCTTCACTGGAGATCTTTGTTTCTAGATGGGGCTTCGATCTATTGGCTAGAGTCCTCTCCTTTCAATTTGCAGAACTCTCTTTAGCATCTCTTGTAGAGCTGGTCTAGTGGTGAGAAATTCCCTCAGATTTTGTTTATCTGGGAATGTTTAAATCTCATCCTTATTTTCCAAAGACAATTTTATGTGATATAGAATTCTTAGCTGACAATGTTGTGCTTTTTGCACTTTAAATATGTCATCCTACTGCCACCTTGCCTCCATGGGTTCCAATAAGAAACAGGCATGTAATCTTAACTGAGTCTCCCTTGTATGTGACTTGTTGCTTCTCTCTTGAGGCTTTAAGAATCCTCTCTTTATCTTTGGCATTCAACAGTTTGATTCTAAATATCTGTTAGATGTGAGTCTATTTAGGTGGATCCTGTTTGGAGATCATTGGACATCTTGTATGGGTATTTTCATGTCTTTTATCAAATTTGGGGAGTTTTCAGCCTTTGTTTCTTTGAACATTCCCTCTGTCCCTTTCTCTCTTTCTTCTCCTTCTGGACTCCTACAGTGCACACACTGGTCCACTTGATGATATCGCACAGGTTCCTCAGCTCTGTTCTCTTTTCTTTCTTCTTTCTGCTTCTTAGACTGAATGATTTCAATTGCTTTATCTTTGAGTTCACTGATTCCTTCTTCTGCCAGCTCAAAACTACTCCTGAGTTCCTCAAAGGATTTTTAAATTTCTGTTCCTACAGTGTTCAGCTCTGCGTGGTTCCTTTTCATAATTTCCATCTCTCTATTGATATTCTCTTTGTGTTTGTATAATGTTTTCCTGATATCCTTTAGTTCTTTGTCCATGTTTTCCTTTGGTTCTTTGAGCATATGTAAGATCATCTTGCTAAAGTCTTGGGGATGTTCTAGGCCTGGTTCTTCTCACTGATGGTTTCTAATGCTCTAATCTTTTAATCTTTTCCTTTGCCCAGACTATCACTTCCTTTTTTTTTTTTTTTTTTTTTTTGTGTTTTGTGACCTTTTGTTAAAACTTGGACATTTTGATATTGTAATGTATCACTGGATTTCAGACTCTGATGCATCTGTTCCTTAAACTTGTATCCAGCTAGTATTATGATAGATTACCAGGAGCTAACCAGAAACATTTTTTTAAAAAAGGAAAAAGAAAACACGTTTCCCAGTCTTTGCAAATTAACCTGTGCAAATGCTCTCTTCAGCTCTTCAGGGTGGATCCACCTAGTCAGTTTAGAGAACAGCCTCAGGCCAATGGAGGAGTCTTCCGGTCCTTTCTCTGCATGTGTCTTATCTTGGGCATGCAAGTGTGGCCCTAAGATATCCCAGTTATGAATGTCCCTTCTTCCCTAGGAAATAGTTTCCTCACTGTCACTGTATGCCTTACAGCCAGCAATCCCTTGCCCCAGTCAACACTATCTCACTACTCTCCCATTGTTTTCTGTAGGAGAACTGCCTTAACACAGAGCAAGTTCTGGGAAGGCGAGTCCCTCAGGCCACCGCCAGATAGACAGGGCCAGAAGTACATGCTTCCTGTACGTGCTCCCTCTGGAACTGGGACCAGGGGTCCGCACTGGGAGCTCAGGCCAGCTCTGCACCAAGCTGATGAGGGGGTGGGGAAGCGGCCGGCCAGGGTGCCACAGATGCTACCACCGTCCAGTGACTCTTTTCTTGATTTGGTGCTCACCCTGTTACTGAAGTCCTGAAACTGTATTCTGGAGCTTTGAGAAAGATGTTCCTGCCAGTTCCTGCTGGTTGTTTAAAGCTTCTGTGAGGGATGGAGCCCTGAAGCATCTCATTCCACCATCTTGAGTGAGGTGGGACAGCTATTCTTTTTTATTTTTATTTTTTGCTTTACTACAACATATACCATTCACAGAAATCTGTTTTATAAATTTTTATAATAAATTGCCAGATCACATCGATGGTATCTTTTTCCTACTTGATCCACAGGTGGGTGATAATTATTACCAAGGCTGTCATCTATTTTTAAGGTCATCAAACTAGCTGAGTGATCTTAGGCATTTCACTTCCCCTCTCTAGATCTCGGTTTCATTATCTGTAAAATGAGGGGGTTGGACCTTTAAAATTTCCTTCTAGCATTTTATGATATAACATATGGCCAAGGAGAATTCTGGGATGGGGAGGAAGGTGGATAATGAGAAGACAGACTGGGAAACACTTTTAGGAATAAATATAAAATTCTCAGTTTGCCTCTGAAATCAGGGATTACAATAACCCTATCTGTAAGGAATGGTTTTGAAATACACAGGACTGTGTTCAGGTCCCAGCATAACCCAGTGCAAGGCACAAAGAAGGTGACCCAAAAACGTGTGTTGAGTGAACTTATGGATAAATGAATAAAGGTTGTGGGTGCCCCCAAGGCCCTGGGATTAATGCCAGAGGAATAAAAGAAGAGAACAGAAAAAGCCAGGGATTAGAAAGGAGAGAAGGAGGGAGGAGGAGGAGGAGAGAAGGAGAGGCAGAGCGAGGGAAGAAGGGAGGGAGAGAAGGAAGGCAGGAAAGAAGGGAGGAAACAAGGGTAAAAAGGAGTGTGAGCAAGGAAGGGAAGAAGGGAAAGGTGGGGAGAGAGGAATGGAAAGGAGAAGAAAGAGAAAGAGAGGGAAAAGGAGAGAAGAGAGGGAAAAAGCAGTTAAAAAGAAAAGAGAAGGAAGCAGATGTAGCTCAAGCAGTTGGGTGCCCGCCTACCACACGGGAGGTCCTGCGTTCGGTTCCAGGTGCCTCCTAAAGAAACAAGCAAGACAGCAGGTAGATGCAACAGGCTGGCATGGTTAGCTGATGCAACAAAGAATAACCATGGGAAAGCAGATGCGGCTCAAGTGATTGGTTTCCCATCTACCATACAGGAGGTCCCAGGTTCGATTTCCAGGGCCTCTTGGTGAAAACGAGCTGACCTGCTTGGAGAGCTGGTACAACAAGATGACACAAGAAAGGAGACACAGAGGAGGGACAATGGGAGACACAACAAACCAGGGAGCTAAGGTGGCTCAAGCAATTGAATGCCTCTCTCCCACATCAAAGGCCCCAGGATCGGCTCCTGGCGCCTCCTAAAAGAGAAGACAAGAAGAAAAGACAAGCAGACACAGAGAATGCACAGCGAATGGACACGAAGAGCAGACAGCGAGCGCAAAAACATAACAGGGTGGGGTGGGGTAAATAAATAAACCTTGTAAAAATAAAAAAAGAATAACCACGAGGAAACACAAAGAGAGACACAGGAGCAGGAGCAGAGGTGGCTTCAGCTACTGGGCGACTCCCTCCCATGTGGGGGGTCCTGGGTTCGGCTCCCAGGGCCTCCTAAAAGGAAGATGAGCACACAGTGAGAGGACACTGAGCGTAAAACAATGGGGGTGGGGGTGGGGGGAATAGATAAATAAAATAAATCTTCAAAAGAAGAAAGAAAGAAAAGAGATACATGGAATGAGGAAACACTCAAATGTCTCATCCAAAAGAGCTCCGGGTCTCCCAGTGGGGGGCGGTCCCCTGCATGGGGAGGGGAGCTCACCTGTGGAGCTGTGCCTCTCGGCCCACCCCTTTACAGGATGAGCAAGACAAAGACACTTCAGGCAAGACGAGCTATATAACCTATAGGACCGTGTGCAAAATGAAAATGTGGAATCCCGGTTCAAAATTATTAAGAATTTCTAAAGGGCGAGAGCAGAGCTTTAAGCCAAGTGTGGGGCCCTTTGAGTGTGGGGCCCGACCACGTGAGGACACGGTGGGGGGCAGTCAGGGAAGGCAGCTCCTCTCCCCAAGCTGCACTTGCCTAAAGACTCAGCTTCAAGGTCTCAGCCGAATGCTTCAGCCCAGGTCGGGCCACAGAGGAACACCTGGTTTCTCCTCCTTCAGCGAGGACTCAAGCTAGCCCCACTTACAGCAGACACGGCAAGAGCAGGAAATGCTGACGGGTAATTTCCATCTAAAATGAAGAGCAGCATCTCAAATTTTTACTCCTTACTCACGCAGGGAACCAGGAGACAATGTATTTGGCTTTTAGAGATACATTTACGTACATATATTCACAAATCCAACACGCACACACAAACATATACATATACACACACAAGCCTAAATACATACACACAGACACATACGAACACAAGTTTCCTGGAGGCAAAGACTTCCTGAATTGTCTACAGTTCAGAGCATAGTCCTTTATGCTCCAGGGTGTAGGGCTGGTGGTGGGAAGGGGTTAAAACAAGATGTCATTTGCCCCATCAGAGTGCCAAAACTGACAAGTCCGACCACACCAACCTTTGGAGAAAGGGGACTCTCAGACGAGGCTGGAGGAGGATCCTCGACTGGGAGCAACTGCACAGCTTCCAGTCAAGCCAAAGCTGAGCACGGCTTACCGCCCCGCATTCCACTCCTAGGAAATATTCTGAAGTAATTCTTGTACAGGGGCACTCAGCGACTGTACATGGATCTTCAGGAAATAACAGAAATACCCAGGAGTGAGGAAATGGAGTAAGGGACACGTACCAACATTCCCTGGCGGTCAAAACCGACCCGTCAGCCCACTTCCCTCTTTCACACACGTCGTCCACACTGTGCCGTTGCCCTCAGGTACGGCCGCAAGGCTGCAAGCCCATGCCTCCCGGCTTACGCAAGTTTGGAGAGCTGTATTTGTTTCCCTATAGTTTTTTTCCCCTCTAGTTTTTGATCTAGCCAGAATCACAAGCACCCTGGGCCTCCAGTGGTTCTCCAAAGTTGTGGTCTCAGAGCCCTTTATACCTTTAACAATTATTGAGGGCCCCAAAGCGATAGTATTTAGGTGAGTTATAGCTCAATATTCATGGTATTAGAAAACAAAATTGAGAAATTCCTAAAAATATTCATTAATCTTCTAAAAATAATACGTCACATGTGAATCTAATTAACAAATTCTAATGAAAGTTACATTTTCCAAAACAAAACTAAACAAAATCGTAGTGAGGAGAGGAGCCTTGGCTTAGAATTCTACAACTCTCTCTCATGTCCGGTCACACTGAACAAGGCTGGATTCGCACATCCGCTTCTGCAAGCAATCTGCTGTTAACGTGTTGTTATGGTTGACGTAAGTGAAGAAAACGTGGTTAGTAGTTGTGGAGTTGAAAAGGGAGGTCCTCACAGACCTTCTGGTTATTGGGGACTCCGAGGACCAGGTTGAATTCTCACCAAAGGAGGAGAAATCAGGCCTGCCTTCGTTGCCTGACTCGGGCTGGTGTGTGGAGTGAGGCCCCAGTACAAAGGCCACTTTAAAAAAAATAATGATTTCATCAGTTCCTTCTTTTCTTTTCTTTTTTATTTATTTATTTTTTATTTTTTTCTCTCCCCCCTCCCCCATTGTCTGCTCTCTGTGTCCATTCACTGTGTGTTCTTCTGTGTCCATTTATATTCTTGTCAGCAGCACCGGGAATTTGTGTCTCTTTTTGTTGCTTCGTCTTGCTGCATCAGCTCTCTGTGTGTGCAGTGCCACTCCTGGGCAGGCTGTGCTTTTTTTGTGCTGGGCGGCTCTCCTCAAGGGGCGCACTCCTTACGCATGGGACTCCCCTGCACAGGGGGCACCCCTGCGTGGCATGGCACTCCTTGCACACATCAGCACTGCGCGTGGGCCAGCTCACCACATGGGTCAGGAGGCCCTGGGTTTGAACCCTGGACCTTCTATATGGTAGGCAGACACTCTGTCAGTTGAGCCAAATCCACTTCCCCCAAAAGGCACTTTGAGAACTGCTATTTCAGACCATTCTCTCAACTAAAAGTTGGCTTTTACACATATACAATCGTCACTTTCCACTTCCTTCAAACTGTCAATGGCCACCTAACATGCATAGAGTTAAGTGCAAATTCTACTCACAAGACTTTTCCCAGCTGATCAAGCCAGTCCCTGTCCAAACTCCATTACTGCCCTACTTCCCATAGTGTGCTCTGCCCATACTGGGTACATGGCTGGCAGAACCTGTCATGCTCCTCCATGCCTCTGAGCTTCAGCTTTCTTCCTGCCTAAAAAAACTCCTAGGTATCCTTTATAACCCAGTCCAAGGGTCACCTCCTCTAGGAAGCCTTCTCTGACTCACTCTCCCCTGAGAGTTTCCTTTCTTGATTTTTTAGATATTTTTTTGCATAGGTAATACAAATGCATGGGATTAAAATCCAAAAGGATACATTGATTAGTAGACCCCTTCCCCACCCCAGCCACCCATTCCTCTCCCAGGAGGCAACCACGGTCATCAGTTCCTTCTGCACTCTTCTAGAGCAATTGTAGATAAATAAGTAAATCATTTATTTTACCTTAATGGTAACATACTGTATGTACTGCTCTGCACTTGCTTATCACCATATCTCAGAGATCCTTCCCTGTTGTCAGATAAAAATTTGCCTCGTTTCTGAAGAGTTGCAAATTACATTTTAAAAATGTGCCATAACTCATTTATCGAGTCCCCGTTGCCTGTGCATTTACGTGGTTTCCAATCTCCTGCTGCAGCATATATCCTTCTACCACACTTGTGAGAGATTCTGCAACAACGATACCTGGGAACAACAATACCCAAGGGAACAAACGTTTCAAATTTTGATAATCACTGCCAAACTGTCCTTTAAAAAGATTACTCTAACTCACAATCTCCGTGGTCATGCACAAAAGGTCCCATTTCCCCATACTCTTGCCAAACCCTGCCAGCCAACTTTTTAACCTCTGTCAATGTGGTAGATGCAAAAATGATATCTAGGTCAAGTTTAAATTGATATTTCTCTAAGAGCAAATCTCTAGAACTTTGCTATCTAGTACATGTGGCTACTTAAAATTATAGTTTAATTAATTAAAATTAATAAGATAAAAAACACTCAGCTCCTCTGCTGTACTAGCCACGTTGCAAGGTGCTGGACAGCCACCTGTGGCTAGTGGCCTCTGTGTGGGACAGCACAGGGATAGAACATTTCCCTCAGTATAGAAAGTTCTAGTGGGTGGTGCTGCTGTAGACCTGCGCGGTCCACTAGGGCAGCCACGAGCCACACGTGGCTACTGTGCCCTTGAAAAGGGATCAGTCTGAACTGAGATGTATTCCAAGTGTACAATACACACTGAATTTCAAAGGCTTATTACGAAAAAAGGAATGTAAAATATCTCCTTTAGAAGGTTTTATATTGATTACATGTTGAAATGCTAATGTTTGGATATGCTGGGTTAAGTAAAAGATATAATTAAAATTAACTTCACCTCTTTTAATGTGGTTACCAGAAAAACTGAGATGATACCTGTGGCTTGCATCCCATTTCCACAGGCGAGCCCTGCTCCAGAGGGCACAGCGCTCTGTTGAGACCTGGACTTTAGCACTTTTTTTTTTTTTTTGCATATCAGTGAGTGTAGCTATTATTGCTCTAAAGAATAATAAATCCATTGGAATCTCTTTTCCTGCCTGGCCCTTCCCTGCCCTATGCAGACAGGGTGGGCAACAAAAGGAGAATGATCCTGAAGATAAATGACTAGCCCTGAGACAAGCCAGTCCACTTCCCGCTTGCTCAGCCACAGGCAGGACCAGTGGCACCGCTGACCCCGAGTGGGGACCGATTTCCAGGTGGCCGTTAGCACAATGCACCAGAGAACAAAGCGCCTTCGAAACTAAGAATAGAACAGCAAGACTTCCAGGACACCTCCCTCGGCTGCGCCTCCCTGGGCTGGACCCGGCAGCCTGCACACAGCCCTGGGCGAGGAGAGAGGGATGGAGCAGAGAGGGGAGACCCAGAGAAAGAGGGGCCACAGGCTCTGCCCACAGGGGCTCAGGCCACAACAGTTCCAGGGTCAAGACACAGCGGATGGTCCGTGTCCTTGGGTTTAGACCATGAGGGTCAAGAAAACCCAGTTGAACAAACACACTACATAAAACCGACAGATCAGCGTGGGCGCTGTGTTCTCTCCGGGTACTGAAGGAAGGACACCTATGATTTCTGGGCTTAAGCCATCTGTTTGGGGGAATCGTTAATTTCGTTAGCATCACAGTTAAACTCATCGCTGTTAACATCGGCGGCTGCATCATCACTGGCCGAGTGCCTTAGGGAAAGCCAGGTCAACTCTCTGAGTCTCAGTGTCATAATCCATGAAATGCAGGGGTGGGATCAGGCGAGCTCTCCTACCTCATCCAGTCCCACGTGCAAACGAGCTCCCACCAACAACTGCATCCCATCCTCTCACTCATTTAGAAAGCTCTCATTGGGCATTCACTAGGAGTCAGAGCTTGAGCCCAACACTGGGCATACAAATATGGAAAAACATCTCGTCCATTGGATTTAGTTCTCAAGAGAAAGCAGGAAAGAGCAGGGAGAGGGATGGAATGAGCGATCAGCGCGGAATACGTCACGGGCACCACGGGCCTGCACACGCACCCTCACAGCTCTGGGCAGTCTTCTGAAGTGGACACTCAGAGACGCGTGTGACCTCAAGAAGGCAAAGGACGAAGGAGTTGGAGAAGCTGTGACAGGCCAAGCGCCGCGATAAGGTCTTAGTACCCGGTGGGTGCTGAAGAGTTAGCACCAGAGACGGTCCACAAGGTGTGCCCTGAAATAAACACATGCTGAGCTGAACTGAAGGAAAACTTGCATCTCACATAGTCTATAGGGCGGGAGCTTTTCTGTCCCGTTTTACAGATGGCTGTTTGGAGAGGGGAGTGCAGGTCCCGGGCCAGGCAGCTGGGTAGGGGCGGGACAGAGGTTTGAACCCAGGCCTCTTGGGTGCAAAGCCTGCCTCTTCGCCCACACTAGGGCTGATCTCTTTGCACGTGGCTTCTCCCTGCTGCTGTGCCTCCAGCAACTCTCCTCTTTCTCATGTCAGAAGATTGTAAGCATTTAACAAGACAAGACCTTATCGCTCTTGTCTGACCTGGGATTGCTGTACCTGCCTAACAGGGGGGCTGGCAGGATAAAATGAGGTAACCCATGGGAAGTACTCAGCACTGGTCAGCACTCAATAGGTACTAGCAGATATTCAGACATCAGATATTTATTTAGCAACTAATACATGCCAGGTTAGGTGTTCTCATCATCTTCATCATTTATTGTTACCGTGTGTACAGTCTTCCAACAGAGCAGAATGCCCTACATAAAGTAGGTGCTCAATAAATGTATGTTGAGTGAGTAAATAATAATGATCTCTGTGTAGACTGACTTATTCTTCAGCAAATATTTATGCCCTCTCCTGCCCTCCATCGCTTGGCCGTATGACTTGCTCTCGCCAACAGAAAGTAGGTGGAAGGAATAGTGTATTAATTTGAGCCTCGGCCTTAAGAGACATTGTGTGTTTCTTCTTGCTCCTCTGGGACCTTCTGACCTTTACTAGAAGAATATATACATGGCCACTGGGTCCAGAATGAACCCACATGGGGCCGACCACTCCAGTCAACCTGCAGACCCAAGCATAAAAGCAAATGCTTGCTATTGTTTGGGGGTGGTTGTTACTCAGCAAAAGCTGACTGAGACAGTCTCCCTTACCCATATCCAGAGATTTCAGGCAGACAGTGGCCCTGGCCTCTCTCATTTCTGATTAAGGTATGGCTTCAGAAATTGGGTCATTTTTCGGCTCTCTTTTTCCCATTCTCTCAGGGATGGAAATGTCCCAGCAAAGAAGATAGCAGGGACTACTAAGACCCATATTTTGGCAATCTCAGCACCTGGTACTGAGTCAAGCACAAAGCTCAATCTTAGGCAGGGCTGAGAGAAAGCATGGGCTGACTGTTCATTCTGGTAGGATAAGCATTGTCAAAGTCACCAGCAGGCAGCAACTAGACCTCAGATGCCCACAGCCACTGGTTCCGCAGACCCTGAGGTACGAGCAGGGGACCCTGATGGTGACACCATTTCATTTTAGACTGGATGCAGCAGACCTGCATATATTTATTTGAATGTTTTAGGAATTCATATCCAACCTGTGATTTCAGCACTACTACTCGTTAGGGATGAGCACGATTTTTAAAAAGTACACAATTTAAAGAAAAATAGTAAGGGAAAAATAACAGCACAGGTGGTATGTGGATACAGAAAACATAAGTGAAGCTTGGGAACCACTAATCTATCTCAAGTTGCCTCGTTTCCCTACAAATCACAGTCCTAGTCATAGTACTGACAACATGCCACCGCTGTTTTAAGGGCTTTTTTTTTTTAAAGATTTATTTTTTTTATTTATTTAATTCCCCTCCCCTCCCCTCCCCCGGTTGTCTGTTTTTTGTGTCTTTTTTTTTTTTTTTTTTGCTGCGTCTTGTTTCTTTGTCCGCTTCTGTTGTCGTCAGCGGCACGGGAAGTGTGGGCGGCGCCATTCCTCGGCAGGCTGCTCCCTCCTTCACTCTGGGCGGCTCTCCTTACGGGCGCACTCCTTGCGCGTGGGGCTCTCCTACGCGGGGGACACCCCTGCGTGGCAGGGCACTCCTTGCGCACATCAGCGCTGCACATGGGCCAGCTCCACTTGGGTCAAGGAGGCCCGGGGCTTGAACCGCGGACCTCCCATATGGTAGACGGAGGCCCTAACCACTGGGCCAAAGTCCGTTTCCCTTTAAGGGTTTTATAGGTATTATTTTATACATTCCTCATACCCACCCATGAGACAGGGTACTGTCTTCTTCCTTTTGCAGGTGCGGTAACTGAAGCCCAGAGAGGCAAAGCACTTGCCTAAGGTCACACAGTTAGGTAGGGGCAAAGCGAGGCTCTGAACCCAGGCTGTCCACCTCAAGGGCCTGAGTCCTTAACAGCTCTTTTTACTGTCCCCCAGATGGGAAAGCTGGTACCCAGGGGAGTTTGGAGCTGCTCAAGATGAACTACAAATCCAGAATGTGAATCCCAAACTCCTGACTCCCAGTCCAGTGCTCTCACCCTTGCTGCAAGTGAAGTGTCACTCTACCTGGAGTTTATAGCAGGGGCAGGGTGATAGCTGCAAGAAAAAAGGAGACAAGGGGTAAATGCAACAACAAAGACTGGGAAGGGAGGAGATGAGGAAATAAACAAAACTGCTTAAGACAGGAGCTCCAGAGACGCAGAGGAGCTCGAATATGGGCAGAGTCACTCAGACCAAAAGCCCCGACGGAGTGTGGGCGCTGCTTCCGAGCTCCTCGGAGCCTCCTCCCCAAAGCATCGCCCACCCCGACCGCACGGGGAAGGGCTTCCCTAAGTGACACCCCCAGAGCGTGTACGCAGGTTCTAGAGCCACCCGCTGTTCCTGCCCCCGGGGACAGTCGGGGTCCCCACCCTGACGCGGCCCCTCTGAGTCATGTCGCTAGTGTTTCATCAAGAGAGGTCTTCTCAAGCTCCAGTTTGAATCACCTTCCCCTTCCACGGCTTCCCGCTAGCGTCCTGGATGCCGTAAAAACATGGCCGGGAGAAAACGACAGGCTAAAACCAACTGGAACTGGCGCTTTAAAATGAAGTATCGCTCCTTCCGTGGAACACGCGGTTTCCTTCCTGTCCACAAAATCAAACCACACCCACACTCCTCTCAGGAGAGAAGATGCTCCAGAGCCCTGCTGTTGCTAAGCCCTTACATCTGAGGGTTCATTTCTCTGCAGGCCTTCAGCGCCTTCTAGTCTCAGTATGAATTGGGACACAGATAACATCTGCTGAGCATGGCCCGTGCTGGGCATTACAAAAATCAGCCTCAGAAATGTAATTCTGATGAGAGAAACAGAAATAGCAATGGGAATCCTTCCAAAAACAGTTGACGTATCCAATTCTTTAGGAACACCCAAATGACTGGTAAATTGATAGACAGATGATAGATGATAGAGAGTTAGATGATAGACAGATGATAGATGGATGGATAGATAGATAGAACAGGAAAAGTAAGCTTTAGGACTCCTAATTGCTCTTCATCCCACAGATATTCAACCTCTCCACTTGCTCTTTCCAACATACTCCAAACCAGGTATCAATGCTCTAAACGAGAAAAGGAGGGAGTCTGAGTCACCAGTGACATTCCTTTTCATCCTCATAAGGATGAACACACTCAAAATACGAGCATCACTTTAACAAAACCTAGAACATAGTTGCCCCAGACAGAATAAACTTCCAAAACCGAGTCCAGCCATCTTCCAACCCAATGTAAAGGAGAAGATCCTGGAAAGCCACTTGGTCATTAAAAACAAACCCAAAAAAAAAGCCAGAAGGCAGATGTGTCCTTTCCCCCCTCATATGCTTCCCATCAACTGAAGAAAGGGCTTTTGTACAAAATTAAAACAGCCGCCTCGCCGAGCAGAGAGGGCAGGGCCACGCTGCCTCGCCCTCCTCCAACCTCAGCTGCCGCACGCGGGAGCGCGCTGCACCCCACACGGCTCACCCCACGGCATGACCGCCCGTGGTCAAGAGCACAGCCACCCGGCTCTGCTCTGATTCATCCTGAGGTGGGGTGGAAGGCTGTCTCCATCACCCCGCAGCTGCCCGCTCAGCTCCTGGAGAGATGCGGAGGCGGCCGCACCCGCCCACGCCCCAGCCCCCGAGCCGGCTCGGGTGGGAGTTCAGGGTCGTCCACTCCCCGCTCGGCCACCGCACCCTCCGTCCTCCCCGCCGCGGGGCTTACCTGAGCGTGGACGAATAAGCAGCACCACACCATGGGGCGCTCCGACCTCATCCACCCCAAGTCCCGGTCCCTAACCACAGAGGAGCCTTGCGGACAGGATTCTCTGAGCAGAGCAGAGCATGGTTTCCCTGAAGGAACTCCTCCCCGCCACTTAGGCTGCGTGACAGGAAGTGACAGAGGCCATCAGTTACGAGTGTCAGAAGCTGAGCTCTGCACCAGTCCGGAGCGCCCCACCGCCAGCGGTTTCCTCGCCTGCGGCGGCGGCGGCTGCTGCTTTTTCAGGGCACTCTTGGCCCTTTGGGCATTCAAAGTCACACCAGAAATTCTTTCTGGCTGACAATCCCCAGCCTGTAAGAAGCCAACAAGTGCTCAAGGGGTGCCCACCCAAACACCACCGCTGGACGTCCAGCTCTCACCCAAGTTTGCCCCCGGGATGTCCTGACTCCAGTCTGGGGCTTTACAGACTCAAAAGTTGGGGGTGAAAATTGATAGAGAGGAAAAACATTACTAGGAGGAGGAAGGCTGGAAGGAGAGCTGTGAGCGTTCACAGAGGAAGAGATGTTTCACTTGAACTTCGCCCCAGAGTCGGCCGCCCTGCCCAGGATACAGAGCCCACACTGAATCCCAATTTAAAAGCAACCACACACCCATCCGTTTCTCTTTCTTTTGTTTTTTTTTCCCCCTTAGGCAAAATAAGGTATCTCCCTTTTGGAGCCCTTTCAAAATAGATGCTTCTGGAAACCACCCTTTTGGCTTTTGACAGGTGGACCAAATGGGCTTACCCCTTTCCTCAGTTATTATGGAAATACCTCACGGCTGGCACTTCTCATTTTGTGAACTGGGGGTCTCAACAGAATGAACACCTCGCTCCAGTTTCCTGCCTCTTACAGAACCCAGACCTCCTGGGTGAGGGAGACTCTCACAATGGACAGTGAGATTTCAGATAAAAACTCTTTGGTCAACCCCTTCCCACCAACAAATCAAAACCCCGACCCTCCTTGCACCCTGGCAGGGGGTTTCACCCAAGGAGACCTAATCCCAGTTTAGCTTTCAACTTTTTTAAGCTCCTTAATGGGTTAGCATTTCATTTGCAAAAATCTTCCTAATTGTGACTTTCACCTGCAAAGATTTATTAGCCTGAGGTTTCCCGAAACCTTCACACAAATGCCCAGATTTTTAAGGGCCTTTGCCTGCCTCCGTCCCTGCATGAAGCGAAGAGGGGCTGGTTCATTTTACAAGCTTCTGGCATAACAGAAGGAGGTTAAATCCAAGGCTTGACTTTAGAACTTACAAGAAAGCAGGTCCACAGGGCCTCTGAAGGGGGTCCTCAGCGCTGCAGCCGTTACAGGAGGACGCGCCAGGCTGGTGCAAAGACAAACACCGATGACTGGCGAAGAGAGATGCTGCAGGAACTTGCTAAGAGTGCCGAGGAGACCAAGGAAGAGCGGGGCCCGGCAGAGGCAGGCCCACGGGGGCAAAGGCTAGGAAGGCTTCCTCGAGCAAGTTCTCGGCAGGAGGACCGGCAAGGCGGCAGCCCTGAGGAAGCAGGGTGCTTTGGAAGAAATGCAAACACTTGGGTAGGTTTGGAGCACTGCTCTGAAAAGCGTGGGCCTCGCCTCAAGGGGCACAAGGGGGTCGCATCTGTTTGGAGAAAGAAGGAAGTGAAATCAAGGTGGAGAGGCTCAGGCCTTTCCGGCAAACGACTGGACTCCCCTCAGGGCCAACATGTGTCACCCACTGGACTTAGCACCCAGGAGGTGCTCAGCGATGTGTGTCAAATACAGCAGGCGCGCCCTGCAAAAGCGGGCGTCAGGTCTTCCTTGGGACCCCCAATTCCTCAAAGCTTGGCAAGCGTAAGTGGTGGCCGGCGGGGAGTAAGGGGGCTTCATTCCCACGAGGCCCCTTGCTCGAGCTCCTGCCTAGGAAGGCTCCTGACTTTGTACAGGCCTGCAAACAACCTGGAATCAGCCAGCTCAGGGGCAATCCGCTAATGAAGAATGCTAACCCCTTGGGGGTCCAGGGGAGACTCCCACACGCCCAGGTGCTCCTCTCCTGGAGGGTGTGCACACAAGCCACTTGGTGGAGCCCCAGCCACCCAGGCCCCGCTCACCCGGTGAGGATCCAAAGGAAATGTGGGATAACCTTGCCGGACTCAGCGTTGATTGGGAGTGGGGGGCTGGGGTGGGGGGACACATGAACTAATCCTAGAATGATTACACCTGCCTTCTGGCTGTGGACTACGCACAGGAAAGAGGAACTGAAACCCATGGGCTGCAGCACTTGGTGGCAGAGGTGAAACCCGAGTGGGCTCCCAGGGTAGGGGCAGAGGAGCCGGGGCGAGGGAGGGAGAAGCGGCTGACGCCGGCGCCGCCTGCAGAGGAAGGAAAGAACAGGGCACCGTTTCCTCTGATTTCCTTACTTTGACCGGTAGCAAGGGCTCCAGAAATAAAACCCATCCATGCAGAAGGAAGCCCGAGAGGAGAATTTCAATAAGAGGTTCCTGATCTGCAGGGTTCAAGTCCATTTCAAGCTTTACAATGGGAGCTCATAAAGGAAAAGCAGTGTGAATTTTCTCTATACAGTGCCTAGGATTCAACAGAATATTCTAACATATTTTTCTACTGGTTTTTCAATTTTACAAGTAATATAGTGTTATTATAAGACATTCCAACCCTACAGAAGTATATGAAGTAAAATGTGAGTCTCCCCAAAGGCTCTCCTTTTTCTCCATCCCAATCCCACTTGCCAGGGGCTGTGAGGGTTAAAGCCAGGGGTAGATGAAGGGGTGGCAGACCCAAAGGCCTTCGGGGCCAGGCGGTAAGGATGAAAAGGCTGGGTGGGGCAGGGGTACCCGGCAGCATTTGCCCCACCCAACTGGGCAGCTGCAGGTCAGCTCCAGTTTATCTGGGTTCCAGGGAGCTACTGGCTCAGCGTGACCAGACATTCCAGTTTTTAAAGAGAAGTCCAAAATTGCAGATTTTACATGAAAAAAATCTCTCAGTTTTCAAATGTTGGCATCATTTTTTCAAACACTGGCCACACAAAACACAGCTGCTGGCTGAATTTGACCCAAGGGCCACCAGTTTCCAACCTCTGGCGGCAATCCCTCCAGACATTTTCTTCTGTCTAAACACATACAAGTTGCTGGGTATAATATTTTATTTTTCATTTTTTTAATAAAAGTGGAATAACACTGTTCAAATTTTTCACTTAACATCCAGGACATCTTTCCAAGTCCTACGGATTTCAGGCCTCACACTGCCATGACACGGAAGTCCCTCAACCCCTCAGCCTGGCTCTAGGAGCCTTTAGCAATCGTCATATTCCAGTTGTTCATCCCTTTTACTTCTGCCAACGGCGACAATGTGAGTCTTGACGAAAGTGTTACCTGTGTGCAGACACGAAAGCATCATAAAGCTACAATCACTAAACCCATGTGGCACTGGAGAAAGAATAAACCGTGACTGCATAGTTCTGATGTTTTAATACAGCACTCGCCAGGCATTTTCTCATTTGACCCTCACAACTGTCCCCAGGCAGGCCTGCATAGTGTCTCTATTTTATGGATTCAAAAGAACTGAGATTCAAACCGTGTGGTGAGCCAGCCCCAGGTGCAGAGGCTGGAGATGCACACAGGGCAGCCAGAAATCTGCCCAAGCATATTCAAGAATTTAACCTACAGCTAAGGTTGGACACAAACCACTGCAGAGAGGATCATCAGCTAGTGGACAATTCATCTGCCCCTTGCAAAGAAAAGCCTCCCTTTAAAGCCATATTTTACACTCTTCCAACATAAACGTCACATAGCTTAAAGCCAAACGTTAAAAGAAAAAAATACTATGACGGTCTGAGGGTATAGGTCCTCGGTACAAATGTGAAGCGCTAAATAGTTTACTTTCTGCTGTGAAACTACCTACTAGGCACCTATGATGCAAAAACAAGCTCCTGTTCTCCAACACCTGATTAAATAAAGAAGGTTTTGTACCCTACAGGGGTACCCAAACAGGGACTTAGGCAAGGTACCCTCACACACTCCATGGCATTACTGGGACCCAAATAGCAGTGTTTTTATTCTATAAAGCTGAGGCGATCCTTTTGTGGTTCATAAGCACGATGAATGGGAGTTCACGTGCTCTTGTGAGATGTGCCTCCCTCCAACCTTGTTATGACATCAGCACATTACCCATCTGACATGAAAAAAACAAAAAACGCTGAAAGCATCTACTATTGAGAAACTCTAAGCACATTACTCACCAAAGATTTTTGGGGTTTTCCCCCCACACACATTTTTTGCATTAGCTCCCCACTGCCCCTGCCAACTCCTGGCAACCTGTACTCTAATTTCTGTCTCTATGAGCTTGCATATTCACCATTGAGCTTATTCACCAAAGACCTTCATCAGGGTTGTGAGAATTTCATTTACATAAAGCAAAATGGATGGTTAGATTTTGGTAGAATTACTTCTCCTTAAATACTGGCAAGTAACAGTCACTCTTTTCATTTGCATTTTATCCTGGTTCCTCAATCTCTTTCCTATTTGTACCTAACAAATCAGAGATTTCATAAAACCTTAGAGTTTGGAAGGGTATTTTAGAATCTTTGACCATATCCCTTAAGATGTCTTAAGTTTTGTTTCTTTGGTTTTATTGTGGTAAAAAAAAAAAAAAAAAAAATATATATATATATATATAAAATAAAATTTGCCACTTTAACCATTTTTTAATTGTGTGCCTCAATTACCTTCACAATGGTGTGCAATCATCCCCATCTCCCATTTTCAAGAACTTTTTATCACCTCAAACAGAAACTCTCTACCCACTAAACATTAACTCCCCGTTTCCCCTCTCCCCAGGCCTCTGGTAACCTCTAAGCTACTTTCTGTCTCTACGAATTTGCCTACTGTAGATATTCATACAGTATTTGTCCTTTGTGTCTGGCTTCTTTCACTTAGCATCCACTTTATGGCAAGATCCTCCCTTGTAGCATGGATCAGACCTTCATTCCTTTTCACGGCTAATGTTCCATTGTATGGCTAGACCACTTTTTTTTTTTTTAATCCATTCATCTGTTGACTGACATTTGGGCCCATCTGAATTTGTTCTGGTTCCTCAACTTCTTTCTTTTTTATTCCTAAGAATTCATAGATTTCATAAAAGCTCAGAGTTGGAAGGGAATCTTAGGGTGTTTGAGTATATCCCATTTGATACCTTAAGAATTTAAACAATTTCACAAACTGAATTGAGTAAAACAGTCTCATTAGAAATGGGATAGAAGCAGTAACCAACTTAAAATATTGCACACTGATTTTACTAACATCAGAAAAAAGTTATTTCACAGATCTTAGATTTCTGAGGCTGGTGTTGCATTCAGGTGAGACTGAGAAACAACAAAAATGCACGCTGTGGTTGAAAAAGGATATATGGTGACACTTTTTGGTGTTACTAGATTAGCAGGCAGACCTAAAAGTCAGGGAGTAGTAAAAAGAACTTCAAAGTATGTAGAGCCTGGAGTTTACTTGTGGTCATAGACTTTCATTCAGCGTCTCATATCTAATCTTTAGTGTGCTGGATATGTGGTCAATTCAAGTCAAACTTGAACGACTCCTCTGCCCAGCCTTCCACCCCCACCCCATGATCTGTGGTCAAATAGGGAGACTGGACACAATTCCAGACCAGGGCTCGCTGGACGCAACATGGTTTAAATCAAGAGACTTCCACCGTTTGAAAATGCTGACATTCTTCTAGGGCCCTCCTGCTTAAATCCCAGCTCAACAAGATTATAAAAATGCGGAGAAGAATGTGGGAAAAGACCTGGCTACCCAAGGTCAAGAATGAATAAATAGAAGAGTCTTCATTTACGGTTTCAACACAAGAACCAAAATAAATGTTACTCGAAAGTGATGCCTTCACAACAGATTGCTAACCAGGGATAATCTTGAGACTTTATTTTGTTGATTTGTTAGGAGCAATTGCATGAGCCCTGTATTTTCTTCTCTCTAAACAAATCTTAACTCTTATAGCCAAATTCTTCACAATAGGTTGGCAACTGATACATAGAGCTGTTTTAAAAAGTGAAAGAAAAGAAAAGAAAGCAGGCTTCTGATGTGAAGTAGCAAAGACCTGGTCTCTGGGACTCGCCTGCTTTTACCAACAGAGCAAGGGCAGCTGAGAGAACATCAGTGTGCAGCAGACTGGTGCTGCTTGCAAATAAGCTCATTTCATTCATTTCTTAGGAACACGAGCAGCCTGGCTATAGCTTTTTCAAGGAACTGTCAAGTGCCCTTCCTTCTACTGTCAGTTAAAAGTGAAACTCCTATGGGTTTGACCTCTGCCCAATTCTTAGGAAAAAGAAAGATTTAAAAATGGATTAGCTGATATCTATCAGCCAAAGAGCTTCCTTACTTGGAAATGAGACTTGTCTCCTTTGTCTTGTTTTACTGTGAAAATTGGTTAGAAATGGAAAATCGAATATGGGGGTGGGCAGGATATATGAATACTCAGGATTTTTTCAAGTAATATGTTTATATCAAAAAACAACTTTGGCAAACTAAATTTCTAAGTTAACTATATATAGTCAAAAAACAGCAAAATGAAGTAAACCAAAAAATTTTTTAAAAACACAGATAGCAAAAGCAAAAATAATTTCTACTAAAAAGTTTCTTACTGTTATTTTAACACCAGATACTTCCTTAGGGATAATTTCTGGAAACAACTGTCTGGCTGGAATAACGAACACTGAATTAATATGAGAGCTTTGTGGTTTGGAGCTCTGCCATTTACTAAGTTGAATGACCTGGTAAGTCACTTATTAAGTGCCCTAACCCTTAGTTTCCTCATCTGTAAAACAGGAATAATAATTCCTGCATCTCTCATGGGATGGTAAGGAGGGCTAGAGGAAACTGACCTATGTGTTTAAAGCAGAACAAAGGATGATGGGGCCATCAGGGATCTTACCACTCTTTCTATTTTTGAATGGATTTAAATTTTTCCTTAATAAAATATAAAGGAAAAAATTACAAAAGCACGGTAATAATTTATTTTTTTCCTAGCAGAAGAAGTTTTTTGGTGTAACTATGGGCATTGATTCAAATTTTCCTCTTAGCAAGTTGAAAAATCTGAAATGGATAGTTTGATTTTCACCCTGATTTGAATGAAGACTGTCAAAACTGGGCATCTAAAAGAAAAAGGCAACGGAATTGCAACTTCATATTATCCCTTCTTTCCTCCAATAGGAAAAAATGGGAGGAGAGATAAAACGTAAGCCACATTTATTTTTTAAAAGTTATACTGACTTCTCTGAAATCCCTAGGTCCACCTAAAAGGTGAATGAAAATACTGCCAAGAAAACATCCAAGAGATTTAAAAGTGTGTGTGCAAAAACGTCAGAGGTTCATTCTTCCTACACAACACCAAAAGTGTTTCTGTGTGTGTACGTAACCATGTGTATTTGAAAAATAAATGTTGTCACTTTTCTCCTTAAATCGGCATCAAAAAGGAATCCCCAAAAACACAGGAAACCAGCGCACTGTCGAGGGGCTCTTCAGAAAAGGCCCCCAGCTCCCACCCAAGGGAAGCTGATCTCAGGCAAGCTCAGTGCCTCCTGGGGTCAGGGGTCTGCCTTAGGAGCCTGCCCCTTTAAGTCTGACTTCCTGGTGAAGCTGAGGATTTCCCCATGCAGTTTCCTGGATACTGTATTAGATAAACAATAAACTTTGCAACAAAATCGTAGACAATAAGCCCCACGTGGCCACAAGAAGCAATTAGGAGCACTGACAATAGCTAGGGCATTTCCAAGAGGAATGCAAATCTGTGATAAACACGAGAGAAATACATTACCCCCCACACCTGCACAAACTCAACTGATTTCTTTTTAGTAGTTCCTAGTCTCTCACTAGAGAGAGAAAAGGTTGTTTCCAAATTAGCATTGTTATTTTTCAAATCATCGTCTAGGCAGCCAGGCCTTTCTTAAAGCACCACCGCCTATTAGGTGAACGGTGCTGAGGCCAAGGGTGTCACTCCGTGTGTCTCTGCGAGGGACATTTGTCACCCTTGGGTGACACCCTCTGGCTGCCCTGCAGATGAACCCCATTTCTAGGTTTGGGGAAGCCCCAACTCCCGAAGCAGAGCCCATGTTCTACCAAAGGAGGTGAGAATGCCACATACTTGCTTTCCCAGGCTCCCCTGCAGATAGAAGGAACAGGAGTTAGGCTCAGCCACCCCCAGATACGCCCACTGCAGAGTGCAACAGAAGCTGGGATGCCAAGCAGCACGGCTGATGGCCAGTGCGGTTTCCAGACGCAGCAGTGACAGCAGCCTGAGTGGCCTTGTTTTTGTAACCAGCACTGATGAGTCTACACTCGGCACTGATGCGTCATCTACACCCAGGAGCAGCAGCAAGAGTGCCCTTGTAGGAACAAGTCAGTGATGTAATTTGGGGGGGTGGGCGGGGGGGAAGTTGTTCCTGGTCCCCTGGATCCTTCCAGAACTTCCCTGAACTGCCTTATATCCTTTAATATAAGGATATATCCTTTCTGCTTAATTCCATCGGAATTGGAATTTATTGCTGGAGGTTAGTTCCGCCCAGACAGAGGACAGGATGGGCTAAAGCTGAAATAGTCCAGAAACCACTCCCCCCAGAATGATCTGAGAATAGGCCTGAATGGCAACTTTCACACTTAGAATTCAGCCGGGATGCTCCTTGGCCTACAAGGCCCCGCAGGCCCTTGCCTCGCTCCTGGACATCATCTCATTCTACTCGCCCCCCTACTCCCAAGCTCTACTCACACTTACTGTTCCTCATGAGGCTCTTTTCTGCCCCAGGGCCTTTGCACTTGCTGTTTCCTCTGTCTGAAAAGCTTTTCCTCCATCTTTTCACACAGCAGCAGCCTCCTCCTCACCGTTCGGGTCTCGGCTTAAGGGAGGCCTTCCAAACCACCCCATACCCTACCATCTCCTTTCTCATAACCCCTGTTGACGTCCTTTCCAGCCTTGATCACATCCTGTGGTTAACCAACTTCATCCTTAATGATAGCAGCATCCACATCGATGGGGGGCTTACTCTCTGCCAGACGCTAGGCTAAGCTCATTTAATTCTATGACAACCCTATGAGATAGATTCCTATTATCCCTAGTTTGTAAATGAGGAAACAGGCTCGGAGGGGCGAAGGAAGTTTTCCAAGGTGCAGAGCTGGGCCGTGATGGCATAGGGATTTGAACCAAGGCCTGCAGCATGGGCTCATTGCCGTAATGCCCAGGCGGGCAGGTGTGCGCCAGCTACCGCGCCAACCCTGGCCGGGCTCCAGGCCCTGGGGCCGCCCCAGCGTCCCAGACCTCCCACCTAGTCCTCCACCCACACCGCCGCTTGTCCTCAGGGAAGAAACGCAGCCTGAGGTGTGCAGGCCCAGGGCTGCGTGTACTGCAAAGCGGACTCGTTCCTGGCTAAAGTGGGTGATGACTCGCCAATGGGGCACGTGGCTCAGTGTCACATCCAGTGGCCGGAGTTAAATGTCCCCACCAACATGTCGACCTCCTGTCCTCCCATGACAGCTTGTAGTTGCTGCTGCTGTTACCTCACCCCGGGCCAGCTCCAGGACTCAGGTCTTGTTGAAGAAGGCAGGCCATTGGCATGGGACCCCAGGGGCACGTCTAGGGGTTGAGACAGTGCGAGAGACTCAGGCAAGGCGACAACAGCGTTAAGTGCCCTCCCACGGCTTTCCTGCACGCTTGCCTTGTACCACTACGTCTCCGGGGAAATCGTGCTGTTTATTTTTCTCTGGGACACTGATATGTCTGGGGACAGTTGGCAGAAAAGGCTACTGGAACCCTGCTTTCCTCCTTGAAGTCAAAGGAAAAAGAGGCCAAGCAGGGATAAAAAGAGAAAGGGTGAAAGAGGAGAAGGAAGTAGAGAGCCCAGAAAACAAAATCCCAAGGTGCCAAATGTAGGGGTGGGGCCGTCACCGAGTGTTTGAGCTATCCTTAATTCTTATATGTGAAAAGCTTCTCTTGCCTCAGTATGATGATGTTGAAAACCAGAGAGAAAACTACTCACAGGGCAATTTAAACCAGAGAAAACAGACTAGAAAATAGAGTTTTTAAAGCCCAAACCACTGCTGCAAGGAAATTGGTTTAGAAGGAAGGAAAGAATACCAGAAGTCAGAAACAGAACAGGGTCTGTCCGAAGCTTACGTGGCGCTGAGCACATTCTGGATCCTGGCTTTAAGGAGTATAAAGAGAGAGGAGGGGTGGGAGGCCTTCCTGCAACAGAAACCTGCCCTCCGCTGTGCTCTGCCCTGGCAGGCAAAGTTACCACCGGGGAGCTCAGAGGCCAGAGGGGAAGTGAACTTGCAAACAATGTTTAGGCTCCACCTAACAAGTTCCCCAGGCTTGGAGGGCTGGGAACAAAGAGCAAGGAGCCAGGGACAACCCTCAGGGTCTCCCAAGCGAAAGTGAGTTCCTGGAGATGTGCAGGAGTGGCCAGCCTGGGGTGGGGGGGGGGGAAGACCAGGAAAAAAAGGAGGAAAGTTGGGAAGAGCATGGCTCATCGGGAAATGGGGAGAAGGTCCAAGGGTGAGCGGAAAGGACAGGGTAGGAAGGCTGGAGATGAGATGGCTGGAGCCAAGAAAGGAATTCTAACTCCATCCTGAAGGAAATGGGGAACCAGAGCAGGTTTTTTAGCAAGAACAGCTGCATAGCCAGATAGGAATTCTTTTTGTCAAGATCAGTATCATGGTGCTGTAATACCGATGAGCTGTGTTGGTACCTATTTCCTACGTGTTTTAAAGAAAGTACACATACATAAATACATGAGTTAAAAGTGAGGAATTGTTAAAAAAAAAAAAAAAAGTTCCATTTCTTCCCTCCCTGACACCCTCTCTTTGCGGAGGAGTAGGGAGATAAATTTGCCCCTCCAACAGAAAGAGTTAAGTGCAGCCATTCCCTGCCTTAAGGTGAAATTACACAGAGCTCTCATACCGGTAATTTATGGAGAAAGCAAGGAATTCCCCCTCTACTTGCCTTTATAGCTCCCATCATCTCTGCCCAGATTCCCCAAGTGTGATAACAAGAACCTGCTTCTGGGTTGTGTCATTAAAATGAAAGGCTGATTTTCCTTTTTTAAAGCATGTAAGTGGTTGAGGCACAAAGCACCTCCCTGCGGAGGCTGAAGGAGCACGTGGGGGGGCGCGGGGAGGAGGCTGCAGAAGGCCCTCGGGGGTAGTGAGCCGGCTCAGGCACCCTCGAGGGGTGGCGGTGAGTGTGCTGCCCAGGACCTCTGGGGACTCTGCAGCCAGCCCAGCTGGTGAGGACAAAGCCCCGGAGGTAGACTGAGAATAAATGAAGGCAGCTTACAACAGGGATTTGGAATAGGAATTCTGGGTCAGAAGACCTGGGTTCAAATCCCAGCACCGCCACTCACTCTCTTCTCTGTGCCCCAGTTTCCTCATCTGTTAAACGGTGACGATGATAGGAGCACCCACCATAGAAAGCTTCTGTAAGGATCAACTAAAGCCCTTAGAATAATGCCTGGCACCTGGTAAGTAACCATTTGCACCTTCCTGGAGAAGTAGACCAGGGGTTCCTAACCTTGTTTGTTCCACAAACGCCTTACTAAGTCCACACTATACTGTTTATTATTTAATAAATAGATCACACCTGCACCAACACGTCCCCACAAGAATAACGTTTTGTTGAATTTCAATTCAAGCTCATGGACTCCTTGTTAAGAATCCCTGCTGTAGAAGACAAAGTGTGCCTTTGCAGCAAAATCGTGCACAAGAAACCCCATGTGCACACGACAAAAAGCAAGTAAAAGGCCTACAATGGCTAGGATATTTCAACAGGAATGCAAATCTTTGCAAATAGCTGTTGCTACTATTATTATGCTATATATAATATTTGTGATATAATTATAATAGTATAAATAACACTATATATTTTTTAAAAGATTTATTTTATTTATCCCCCCCACCATTGTTATTTGCTGTGTGCTCTCTGTGTCTGCTCATCTCCTCTTTAGAAGACACTGGGAACTGAACCTTGGGACCCCCCACACGGGAGAGAGGCACTCACTCATTTGAGCCACCTCAGCTCGCTGGTTTGTTGTGTCTCATTGTCTTTCCTCTTTGTGTCTGTTTGTTGCATCACCTTGTTGCGTCAGCTTGCCTCCCCTGCTCATCACACCAGCTCGCCTTCTCCAGGAGGCACCGGGAACTGAACCCGGGAGCTCCCGTGTGGTAGGCAGAAGCCCAATCGCTTGAGCCACATCCGATTCCCGATAGCGCTATATTTTAAATATTGTATAACACATATATGTAATAGAACACATTACTATAATAATATTATTATTTGCTTTAGCCCTGGTTCAGAAAGAACTTCTCAACAAAATGAAGGGTCTTAGGAAGGAAGCCCAAAGAGCAGATGCCTGGGCAGCGCCTGTCCAGTAATTTCTAAGCACCTTCATTCAGTTGGGTTACCTGATGTGGCCGCAGGAGCCGATTTGCTGGGTCAGAATTTCGGCTCCACCACAGAAGAGCCACAGACCTCAGACAAGTCCCTTCACCCTTAAAACCTTGATTTCCTCACCTCTACAGCAAGGATAACATACAGCTCACACTTCAAAGTTCGTGCCAAGCACTGGTGCTCAAGTTCACTTGCGTTTTTCTCATATGATCTCCCCAAGAACTGAATCCCATAAAATGATGATGTCCATTTTACAAAGGAGAAAACCTGAAGTTCAGAGAGGTGAGGCAAATCGTCACAGGGCACACAGCTAGAGTGACACGCTCCGGAAACGTGAGCCCCGGCCAGCGCTCTGAACCAGCCTCAATCCCGCAGGTCCACGCGGTGTAAGAGATTGCGCCGCAGCCCCTCTGCGGGAAGAGAAGGGTAACTGGGGCGAGCACTGGAAGGGCCCTTTAAGGAGGGTAAGTGTTTTCCCATCCGAGACCCCTGCAAGATAGGGAAAGGAAACGCCCCCTTGTTGCGCATCTGCTATACACCAGCCACTGTGCCGAGTGCCCCCACCACGCTATTGCCATCTCATCACCATGGCAACACTCTGAGGCGAGGACTGAAGGACACGGAGGCTCAAAAGCTGGGTTCCTGCCCCCGGGTCACAGAGCTTGCCGGCGGCAGCACCCCAGGGCTGTCCCATCTGGGGCTGAACGACTCCCACTCAGGCTCTTAAACACTCCTCGTGTCCCGTCAGCACCCTCAGCCCTCATTACCTCCCACTTTGTGAGCACAAAGCTGCTTATTCTGCACCGGGATAATGACCGCGGGGCCCAGCAGAGCCCTGGCACAAACGGTCATTACTGCAGACAGCAATTTGCACGACGAATCTGAAATGTGCCGAGGGCCCCTCTAGCCCTGTAATCAGCTTAGCCCCTGCCCAAATCTCTCTTGAAAGGAAGACCTATTAGACTAAGTGAGCCACAGCGGGTTTGGAAAACGTGCCTCTGCCCCCTGCCAACCGCCACCTGAGGGAAAACCATGCCAAGAAGCGGCCCGGAGAGGTCAAATTCCTCTGCAGCAGAACAAAGAAAACAGCAGCCAGGACAGGGGGCAGGGAGGGCACCGCTGGGACATAATTAAAGGCAGGAAGCACGTGACACAACGCGACCGGGGCCTCGGGAGCACGTGCGGTGGGTGGGCTCCTTCTCTCCTTCCCTGCGGTGAAGTCGCCGCCTTGCCGTTGAGTCACACGTGAGGGCGTGACGGCAGAGTGCCAGAACAACACAGCACACCGGCAAGATCGGGCCTACTGTGTGCACGACAGGAGAAAAAGGCATCGCCTGCCTTAGGGGAGAGGCCCAGGATGACAGTTCTGTGGTCAAGTAGTGCTATGACTTGGGGACTCCAAGGGGGATGAGGGAAAGGAGGGGCTGTGTGTGTGGTGGGGCGAGCATCAGAATTTAAAATCCTGCTTTTACTATGTCTGAATCAGAGGGATTTCACTACTAATTTTGTTTGCGGGGCACAGGGGTACTGGTTAACTGAAATTCACCATGTCCCTACCTTCTTTTACTAGAGAAAAAGGGCAAAGCACCTGCCAATTTCTCAGAGGCCCCAATCCTGACCGAAAAGATTCACAGGAAACCTCTACTGAGTTGATGGAATCTGCAAGCTGAATCCAGACTATCCTAAAAATGGGTGTGTTTCTCAAACTTTAGAATGTACTCTAATCACCTGCGAAACTGGATCAAATGGAGATTCCAATTCAGATGGGGAGGAGGGGCTGAGAGTCTGCATTTCTAACAAATTTCCAGGTGCGGCTGCTCCGTGGACCAGGTTAAGAACCTTGCTAGGAGACGAGCTAATGGCAGGCATAGACCAAGAAAAGTTGGGTTGCTTGTTTCCCCAGTCAACGTCAACGGGTGACTCCATTCTAAGAGCAAAGACGTCAACTCCAGCACTACGTATCCTTAAAGTTCTTGTTTCCAGGCTCTTGCCAAATCTCAGCTCTCCCAAGGAGTCTCAGTGGCAGCTAACAGGGTGACCGTTGTTTAAATGCTGAATAACTGAGAAAACTCTAGCAGCTCTTCCCTTGGCCTAAGTTTCTGGAATAGCCCCGGATCCTCTGAGGTAAGGACCTGAAGCACCACAGACCGCAGCCTTCCCAACCTGGCAGGCACTTTAATAAAATCGTTCAACTAATCCAGTGATTTTTTTTTTAACTGGCTGGAGTTGGCTGCCCTGTTCTGTTATGCAAACAGTACACAATGAATTGCTGATAGTATCTCTTCTCCACTGCCAAGATAAACCCTGCCCGGACAGCAGAAATGAGCCCAGTGACTGTAAGCAACCATGGTTGCCAGGAGTTTGTTTAAATTAACACAATGAACAACAGGTGAAAATATTTATAACGCCTCCTATTGCTAAACCAGACTCTGGGTTCTTCTCGAAATAAAATGAATTGTCAGGAGTAAGGGAAGGAAGGCAGCCAAGGGAAAAAGACCCAGAAAGCTAACTTTTTCTGGCAGTAACATACATATGTAGGCATAGATCTTTAGAGTAAGTATACGGGAAGTGGACTTGGCCCAGTGGTGAGGGCGTCCGCCTACCACATGGGAGGTCCAAGGTTCAAACCCCAGGCCTCCTTGACCCGTGTGGAGCTGGCCCATGCGCAGTGCTGATGCGCACAAGGAGTGCCCTGCCATGCAGGGGTGTCCCCCATGTGCAAGGAGTGCGCCCCGTAAGTAGAGCCGCCCAGCGCGAAAGAAAGTGCAGCCTGCCCAGGAATGGTGCCGCACACACGGAGAGCTGACACAGCAAGATGACGCAACAAAACGAGACACAGATTCCCGGTGCCTCTGATGAGCATAGAAGTGGTCACAGAAAAACACAGCGAATGGACACAGAGAGCAGAAAACTGGGGGGTGGGGGGGAGGGAAGAGAGATTTAAAAAAAATTTTTTTTAAGTATTTGAACTACTAAAACCAAACTTGCACTGTCCACTGCATCACAGTAAGGATTTTCTTTCCAATTCCCTATCCACTGTGCTTTTCTGCCACGTGCCCTTTGAGTTTGGTTGTGGAAAACTTTAATCTATTAATGAAGTTTGGTGCCACTTGGTAACATAAAATCACACATAAGAGATATAATAGATAATTGTAGTGTTCAAAGAAAAACCCTAAAATCGAAACATTTAGGAGGGAAATGGGCATTTATTAGAGAGATGATGCTCGATTATTATGTCCAATAGGGAGACTTTGATGAACCATGTCCGAATGACTCAACAAGATGGGAAGTACTTCCTGGGCAACGGGTGTCAGGAGAGAACAGCAAATTGAGGACAAGTATTTTAGTAGCACATATGGAAGGTCTCTTACTCATTCTGGATCATGAGATAAATACATTTTTTAAAAAAGGAAAAAAAGACATGGCATCAAGACAAAGAGTAAGAACAGGCAGCAGGAGGTTTTGTTCTGTTTCAAGAACAGCAAATTCCATCCATTTGTATCAGTTCTGTGGATGCAAAAGACCATTCCAGTGTAAAACTCAAGCTTTTTCTCTCCCCAGAAGTTTTCGAATTTGGCAAGAATCTTAGCAAATACTCTCCCCAAGAATAACACCTTGGAAAAGGATTTTAGTTACACAGTTCCAGAGTAGGAAACAAACTGTGGGGCGGAGCGTGGTTTTTAAAAACCAAGTATCTTTTTGACCCTGAAATTCCTAAAACAATTTTGCAGTCTATAGTCCTCTGAGTTTTGACAATAAATTAAAGTCAAGAGGAGGAACAGCCAGCCAGCCACTAGGGAAAAATACAAAGTGACATTCCAGGGCATGCCAAGCTGCCACCCAGAACCCTCGGCAGTAATGTGGACCCAACAGAGCAAGGCACAACTGAGTTACCTATGAATTCTTTGGAAGAGTAACTCCTTTGTCTGGGATGATTGTTTTCGAGCCATCGTGTCTCTCTTGGCTGAGTACACATTTTCATTCTTATTATGGTACTTTCCTCCCTTCAAACCTACAAGTAAGATTTATGGATATATATATATTTTTTTGCTTAGAAAAGGAAGACAAAATTCCTCCAACTCACCTTTACCAAGCTCACACATTTGTAACTCCTCCACAAGCAGATGCCATATTTTAAACTTCCATCTTAAGTACCTGGGGACTTGGGCCAATTTATTGCTCTTCTGACTTAGATTTATTCCTGCGGCCTGTCAGGGATGATTTTTATTTTTAAACCCCAAGACCCCGCTTTAAAACTGCATTTCAAATAGTTGTCTTCTTACCTCAGTTTTTCTTCCCCTTGATTATAAAAATAATATATGCACTCAGCAGAAACTTGAGAAAGTCAAAGGAAAACAAAACAAAGAAAAAAAATGTCTCTTACAGCTCCATTTATTGAGAGGAAACCATTATGAATATTTTGGCATATTCTCTTTCAGTCTTTTGAAACACATTTTACTTCATGACCAGAATCATTAGTGTATAGACGATTTTGTTTCCTGCATTTTAAAACAGTAAACATTTTCCCATCATTAATACTTTTCCTCAACATCCCATTATTCCCTCATTCTGGATAAACCACGTTTTATACCAACAGTCTGATATTCTTGGACATTTAGACTGTTTCCATATTTTTCTATCATTATTACTGCTGCCACTCTAAATATTTTTATGCATAAATCTTAATCCATATCTTCAGTGAGTTCTTTAGGATAGATTCCTAGAAGTGGCCCAATGTTTGTGGTTCTTGACCCAAATGGCCAAACTGCTTTCCAGAAGCTGACCAAGCATACAGTCACTGAGCATCTAAGAGAACGCCCTCCTGCAGCACCCTCACCAGCAGTATCATTTTTTAAAATGCTGACTAATTCTGCAGGTGAAAAATGATACTTAAAAAATTTTCCAGTCTTTAGGTTGACCTGCTGAAGTCACTGATTTCAAGTGCTTCCTTTATAACAAAATAATCCCTTTATCCTTCCATACAAGATACTAATTTTTCCCACATACAAGAACATAATCAAAACCACAGTCATGAGAAGAGTGTATTCATTTGTTGATGCTTTCATTGGGCACCTATGGAGCCGTGATTAAGAAGCCAAGAGCAGTCAGTTTGATGTACCAGGCTGTGACACAGCAGAGGGAACCCCACCTCGCTTGCAAGCGGAAGCAAACAAAATAATTTCAGAACTGAATCCACTGCCAAACTTTGCAAGATACGTAAGATTTGAATTACCAGGAGTCAACATGTATCAGAAGGAATAAATCAGAATCTTCAAGAACATATCCAGGCTACATTTAAAATTATTCAATAACTTTATTCACAAGGTTTTTTTTTTTCTTTCCTCTAAACCTGCACCTTTTCCCATATGCATCAGGGTTGTCTTTTTTATTTAATGATACATACATGCAAAGAGCAAATGGCCCAGACTCAGTCTCCTATTACCCAGAGTCTGAATTTATTACTCTAGAACATGGGAAAATATTGCAAAAACGGGAAATTTCATTGCTATACCAGAAATGCCTGGCAGTATCTTCCCTACTTTCTCTTCCCAGGAAATCTGCCCCATTTTCTCCAATGTTCCCTACAGTTCCTTCTGAGTGGGTATGTCCATGACTGATGAGATAATAGTAGGAGTAGCTGGGAAAAATTATTTATTGAACATTGACTATGTTACAGATCTGATGCTAAATAGGTCACAATAATAATTTAATCATCACAATGAATCTATGAGCTAGAGACATTTTACAGACAGGGATGCTGGTCTCAGCGAGACTGAAATACTTGCCCAAGTGGATGGAAGGCAGATCCTTTCGACCCTGACTCTCGGCTAGAGATGGCTAGACCAGGGGTAGGGAAACCCTTTCAAGAGCTGGCCAGCAGCCTGCCCATAAATCATAAGGCCCAGTGCAAAAAAAGACCAGCTGATGCAATCAGTTTTTATTTTTAGGGATTTTGGGAGAAGACAAATGAGAGTGTCCTGTCAGCTGTGGGGGAGAGAGCTGGCATCATGACAAGTCAACAGTGTCCCATGCAAGAAGCAGACACTGGGCTCCAGTAGAAGCCAGAGGCAGGGAGAGAAAGAGAAGGAAACTGAAGAGGAGAGAAGTCCACGCCCCCAGGCCAGCAGTGCAGGCTTCTTGGGTTCCTACAGATGTGTACTCCCTCATTACAACTTTTTTTCCTTGACATAATGGAGTAAAGATCTATTCTTGGCCAAGAGCTCTGCCTGAAATATCTGCCAAGGAACCTCTGGTGAAGTCACTTCTCACGGAGATTGGGCTCTCATCAGCATCTACTCTGTGTGGCAAGTTAGCACCGTTTGCCTCCTAATGGGAAGCAAATACCCAGCAGCCTTTATGACATTTTCCTACCCAAGAGAATTTAATCTGAAACAAGTCAAATTACCTAAATTACCAGTTTATAAGAACTATAAAGGACAGAGGTACAAATTAAACGCCATCATAGGGAAACAAATGTGAGACATTCCGTAACTGGTCTGTTCTCTTCAAAAAGTCAACGTCATTAAAAAAAAAAAAAAAGGTGGGCGGGAGCGGAACCAGGGGAGTACTGAAGAATGAAAAAGACTTGAGAAACATAGTAGCAAAATGCGATGTGGTCCTCTCTTGGATAAAAACAAAAAAACAACTAGATACAATGCATGACCCTTGTATAGTTTGGAGGAAATCCAGCTGTAAAATTCAATTGAGGAAATCTGAACATAGACTCAATATTTAGGTAATGGTAAGGAATTATTACTAATTTTCTCAGGTTTGATAATGATAGTATGATAATGTGGGAAAACATCCTTATTCTTAGGATATACGAGTTGAAGAACTTAGAAGGAAAGGGTCATGATATTTACAGTTGTGTTATGGTGGAATGATTTAGCAAAATAAAGCTGTATAAACAGCTAGAGATCTACAATTAGGTTAAGGAAAGTGCTAGCAGTTGTTGATCCTAGATGGTGGGTGTTCATTGCACTTGTCTTTCACCACTTCCATATGTTTGAAATTTTTCATAATAAAAATAGGAAAAAATAGCACACACAGTAAAAAATAATAATCACAGAATCCCCTCAGGAAGACATCAGTTAAAGCCTGACTTGCCTTTCAGTAAGCCCCACCCAATAATTCCTCCTCCACATCGTCATGTTAGCCACACGTGAAGCTAACTTGCCCACTGCAAAACAAGCCCGTATCAAGTTCTAGAATCACTGTCATCCCAATGGAGAGGGAACTGCAGGTCTAAACACTCCATCCCATAATCCTGCCCAGTCGTAAATTCTCTCATTACCCCACCACCACCTCTTTTTAATGAGCTGATTTCGTTTAATCTGCATAAATTAAATACATATTTGAGATAACTCCACTACACTTGCTCCAAATCAGAACTTATGCTTTCAAGCAAATTTTCATTTGTCCATAAAAAACAAAAACAAAAACGAATCAATCTCCTCTCCCCCTTTTTTCCAAATGGGTAGTTAGGTCACGTCAACCCTGAGGATACCAGGTGCACGCGCATTAGCAGAGGCCACTGGGCTGAATGTCTCCCCCTCTCTGCGCGCGCTTTACCCAGCAAGTCAGGGCACTGAAGCAAGCAGGGCATGTCGCTGCTGCTGGTTTTACCACCGGCACCACGTCGGCATCCGCAACATGAGTCATGCACCGAAAGGCCAGTGAGGAGTGCTGACTGAAGCTTCATTGAGATTTCCAGGGTTGGATGGTGGAAGGAAAGAGTCTGGGAGGGGCTAGACAGAGGTGGGAGACGGAAAGGCCTTCTGTTTAAAACCTCTGCTTAAACTCCAATACTCGCCAATAGCATAGAATATAAGCAGTGGCTTAGGCCATTTCAGAATGGCATTTTCCAGGGTCTGCTATTATTTCAATTAATGTAGAGGATTATGATGTTGTAAATTCCAGTTTTACAAATAGTCTGTTCTTGCTGAACAGGCCATTGTTGCTACAAGATCAGATTGTTAGGATTGAAAAGAAAAACAACGACAATAACTAAAAGGACTGCTTCTAACCAAACCTAAGAAGAGAGAGTTAAGAGTTTTGTTCACATGAGGATAGGCCCTGGGAGTCCAGACGACCACCCTTTATAATCGGAGGAGAGATGCAGGAGACTTCTGTAGCCAAGAATTGTTTGTATCTGCCTAGTGCCTTCCCCTTCTTTTGGAAACTGCCCTTGGCCCCATGTTACTGGTATGGTAACCGTGGAGCCATGAAGGCGGTACAGTATGACCCCACCCACTGGCCCCTGCTGATTGGTCCAAGAGTAATCCACCTGATAAGCTGGACCAATCAGAGAGAGAGAGACAGAAGGCTGCGTTCCCACCGTTTGGAATGGAGAAATGGAGGAAGCCAGTCTGCAGAGCAAATACAGCAAGCAGCAGAGAGGAGTGAGAATTCTCCTGGGCTTCTGGTGCCTGGTTGCATTCCCTGAAGTACTCCCATACCTTTGTATTAAAAAACAAAACCTCCTTGCTTCAGCTAATTTGAGTTCACTTTCTGTCACTTGCAACTAAGATTTCCTAATTAAACCAAAAATCCAGATTCAGAAACATCTTTTACCCTGCATAACTCTGGATTTAAACATGGAATAATTGAAGTGATAACTACATAAAATAAACAAAGGCATCTATAAATTCTACCTCAAAAGTACAGAATTTGCACAATTGGAATACAAGACACTATCGCCCCAAAGACCTTACATGCAGCCAGAAACAGAAACTGCTTATAAACCAAAAAATGAAATTCAATGTGCCTGGCATACTTTTGGTGTCAGCAGACTAAAGATGACATGGGCTTTTCCTCATAGGTGTCAGCATCTACACACAGGCCTCTCCACCACCTGAAGGGAAATGAGGTTAGCAGGACCAAGCGGAAACCAGGACAGAGTCAGTTTTTCCTTTCTAAGGGGGCACCTTGTATCAAAAAGGCATCTATTAGGGAAACGGACTTTGGCCCAGTGGTTAGGGCGTCCGTCTACCATATGGGAGGTCCGCGGTTCAAACCCCGGGCCTCCTTGACCTGTGTGGAGCTGGCCCATGCACAGTGCTGATGCGCGCAAGGAGTGCCATGCCACGCAAGGGTGTCCCCCGCGTGGGCCTTGACCCTTGTGGAGCTGGCCATGCACAGTGCTGATGCGCGCAAGGAGTGCCGTGCCACGCAAGGGTGTCCCCCACGTGGGGGAGACCCACGCGCAAGGAGTGCACCCGTGAGGAGAGCCGCCCAGTGTGAAAGAAAGTGCAGCCTGCCGAGGAATGGCGCTGCACACACTTCCCGTGCTGCGACAACAGAAGCGGACAAAGAAACAAGACGCAGCAAATAGACACCAAGAACAGACAACCAGGGGAGGGGGGGGATTAAATTAAATAAATCTTTAAAAAAAAAAAAAAAGGCATCTATTAAATATATGCCTTTAGAAAAGTTATTCAAATATAAGGAAGCCCTAGGTAGAAGGAGCTAATATTTTCTACACACTTCATGACACAGAGGGGCATTATCCAGGTCACTTCGTACACATTATTACGAAGTTTCATGTTTTGAGAAGATGGCATTATTGTCCCCATTTTACAGACCTGATGTTCTGAACTGTGTCTTGTCTGACACCCCCCATCTGGCATTCTGACCCCAAAGCCTGTGCCAAAATACCATTTAAGCTTTTGTCATAACTGCCAAGAACTCTCCTATGAAGCTCAGAGTATCGACTGTCCAGGAGCAGCAGTGGCTAAAATTCCCAACCCTGCGAGTACAGCGCGGAATCCTGTGGGTTGCCTGTCAGGGAGGCGGCAAGGACGGCGAGGACTGCGAGGACGGCGAGACATGGGGCGGCAGTGCAGCACAGCGTGGCCTGCGCATCTTCCACATACCCGATTTACCAGTTCCCGGACGCCTGGCCACCACGCACGCTCGGTCACACGCGCTGATGTTTTCTAAGATCTTGAGGCTTCAAACATTATCCTCCACTTGCTTGTGGAAGGAGTTTGTTTTTAATTATTATAATTTAATTTTTTCTCTAATTATCAAACAATATGCTCTCCCTGTAAAAAAAAGTCAGACAGTACAAAAAATATGTAACTAATGCAGCAAGAGTTCCCTGGAAACTCCTCCACCCAAGTTATCACTGTCAACAGTTTAATGTATATTCCTCTAGGCTTTTTCTCTATGTATATTTTAACATATGATCTCCCTATGAAAAGGAAAAGGGATTGTTTAATTTGCTTGTCTTTAGTTATTGGTTTAAATTTATATCTATGGGTGTTCATTTATATGCTTTTGTATCATTTGTATGTGGCACAACAAGCCATACAAGGGACACAGAGGTGAAGAACCCAGGCTCCAAAGTCAAACTGCCTTGGCTCAAATGCTGGGCCCACCACCTAATTATTATATGACCTTGAGGACAAGTACTGAAGCTTTCGGGACTGCAGTTCCCCCATCTGGAAACTCGGGATAATAAAGTATCTCCTTAAGAGGCCTGCTGGGAGATGTGATGACTTGCAAAGCTCTAGGAATGGTAGTTAGCACATTGCAAGGGTTAAATAGTATTGCTATTTTTATTACTTTTGTCATTTAAAAATATTTTTAAATTATTAAGGAAAATGAACTACTTGACTTGGTTTATTGATCATGTGGATTTTCTCTTCTCTGCTGCCTGTTCAGTTCCTTCAACTGTTTCCCATTGGGTTTTCACATTTCTGTCACTGCTTGGCAAGACTCCTTTCTACACTGGGAAGATTAGTCTGATATGTATATTGCAAATAATTTCACATTGAACAGAAGTTCCAAGAAGGTACTGGCTAAGAGCCTGGGCTATGGCATGAGATAAGCCCAGGTTCAAATCCCAGCTCCATTGTTTACTCATGGTATGAGCCCGAGCAAGCTGCTCTCCTCTCCAAGCCTCTGTGTGGTAGGCAGGGTTCTAAGATTCCCATCCCTTAGGAAACACACTTTTTATCATCGCCACCCCTTGAGTACTAACTAGTAGACTTTTAATTAATAATAAATGAGATTATCTGGGTAGGTCTGATCTACTCTGGTGAGCCCTTAAAAGGACTTTTCCTGGAGTCAGAGAAACTTGAAGCATGAGAGAAAGATGATGTGAGAGAGATTCTCTATTGCTCGCTCTGAAGATAGAGGGAACCATACGGCAAGCACCAGACAGTGGCCACTGGACACTGAGAAAAGCCCGTATTTGAGAGCCAGTCAAGAAATGGGGGCCACGGTCCCACAATTACAAGGAACTGAACTCTGCCAACAACCTAAATGAGCTAGGAAGAGGACCCTGCACCTCAGATGAGACCCTAGCCCCAGACGAGACTTGCTTCCAGTCTTGTGAGATGCTGAGCAGAGAACCCCGCCACGCCCTGTCCAGACTTGTGACCTGCAGAACCAGGAGCTCCTGAATGGGTGTTGTTCTAAGCCTCTACGTTTGTGATGATTTGTTATGCAGCATTAGAAAACTAACACCCTCAATTTCCTCATCCGTAAAGCAAGGATGCGGCGCCAACAATACCCATCTCTTGAGATTTTTCTGCAAAGTAATAGATGCATGAAGGACTTAACTTAGTGCCTGGTCCGTAGCCTGGCCTGCAGCAGAGGTCTGATAAATGGAAGGAACTGGACAAACTGATGCTGTGGGTGGAAAGGAAGGCTTGGCCACCTGAGTCAGATATTTTATTTTGTTAACTTAGACTTAGGAAAGCCACAACAAACACTGTTCTGACCTGGGGTGTTTAGAGTATTAGAGGTATTGTCACTCTACTGAATTGTGGATTTCAGAGCATTTCAACCTAACCTTAAAGAAACATTAGTCCACACTGTGGGTTTGCCAACTTCCTTCCAAAACCGAGGAATAGGATGGGTGAAGGCAGCACGGCGAACGCATGGGATCTTACTGTCTGAACTCCTAGGTCTAGTCCTTCCCTCACCACTTTGAGTGACCCTCAAGAGTGGTTACCATTATTTCCTCTATGTCCAAGAACCAGATTCCCATTTGGTAACAGCACCAAACTCTTCCTTTAAGCAAATGCCTCTTTCCCACCTCAAGTGGCTCTAGGGGAACTGCCAATCACAACATCCTATTCCCTGGCTCCCTGGTCAAAAAAGACCAAGATCTGTGCAATCGTAGTATCCCATCCTCTTGACCACAGTGTTGGCCATGTGACCCAAGCTAAGGCTAGCAGAGTCTGAGATTTCATGTGTATGCTATGGGAACAAAAGCTGCTCTCTTCCCTCTGGAAACGGGGGGCTGTTTATGGTTACTCTCTCCCTCTAAAAAAGTTCATGTATAGTGGAAGAAGATGAGAGCAATATTCAGAGAAAGCCAAAGTTGAGAGGGGGGGTATACCTGAATACAGCTTTGCCTGAAGCCAGCCTACCTCAATTTCTTCAGGCACATTAGCCAATAATTTCCCTTTTTTCTTGAGCTAGTTTTAATTGAGTTTAAAGAGTTCTGACTAAATTTTCTTAACCTGATAAAGGGCATATATGAAAATCCACATACTCAACAGTAAAAAAGTGAAAGCTTTATTCTACAATCAGGAATAAGACAAGGATGCCAACTTTCACCACTGCTAAAATCCAGAATATATAAAGAACTCTACAACTCAACAACAGAAAAATAAACCCAACTGAAAAATGGACCAAGGACCTGAATAGATATTTCTCCAAAGAAGATATACAAATGATCAATAAGCATACAACAAAATACTCATCATCTTTAGCCATTAAGGAAATGCAAATCAAAACCACAATGAGGGAAGCGGACTTGGCCCAGTGGATAGGGCATCTGTCTACCACATGGGAGGTCTGTGGCCCGGGGCCTCCTTGACCTGTGTGGAGCTGGCCCATGCGCAGTGCTGATGCACGCAAGGAGTGCCGTGCCACGCAGGGGTGTCCCCCGCGGAGGGGAGCCCCACACACAAGGAGTGCACTCCATAAGGAGAGCTGCCCAGCGCGGAAGAAAGTGCAGCAAGAACATGCAGCAAATGGACAGCAAAGAGAACAGACAACTGGGGCGGGGGGGGCGGGTAGGGGAGAGAAATTAATTAATTTTTTAAAAACTCACAATGAGATACCGCTTCATGCCCACTAGAACGACTACTATTTTAAAAAACAGAAAAATAAGTGTTGGGAGAATGTGGAGAAATAGGAAATATGGCTGGTGGGAATATAAAATGGTGCAGCCACTATGGAAAAGTTTGACAGTTCCTCAAAAAATTAAACAAAAAATCACCTTATGACCCAGCAATCCCACTTCTAGTTATACTCCTAAAGGAATTGAAAGCAGGGACCTGAACATATCTTTGTACACCGATGTTCGTAACAGCATTATTCACAATAGCCAAAAGGTGGAAGCAACCCAAGTGTCCCTCAACCCATGAATGGATAAACAAAATACGGTAGAGCCATGTCATAGAATATTATTCAGGCATAAAAAGGCATGAAGTTCTGATGCAGGCTGCAACATAGATGAACCTTGGAGACATCATGTTGAGTGAAATAAGTCAGATACAAAAAGACAAATATTGTATGATTCCACTTATATGAAATAACTAGAATATGCAAATTCATAGAGAAAGAAAGTAGAGTACAATTACCAGAGGGAGGGGGAGGGAGAATGGAGAGTTAATGCAGAATGGATGCAGGACTCTGTTTGGGGTGGTGGAAATGTTTTGGTAATGGATGGTGGAGGTGGTAGCACAACACTGTGAATGTGATAATGCCACTGACATGTATGCTCGGAAGTGGTTGAGATGGGAAATTTTATGTTGTATACATGTTACCACATTTATAAAAGAGATGGAGACTAAAGAGACAATAACAAATGCAATAATCATTGCATTGATCCTGGACTGGATCTAATAATGGAAGAAGTGCCCAAAAGGACATTATTGGAGCAATTGAAAAAATTGTATGCTTTATATCAATGTTAAATTTCTTGAATTTGGTAATTATACTTAATGTGGTTGCATAAGTGAATATCCTTGTTCCAAGGAAATATAATGAAAGTGTTAAGTGGCAAAGGAACATGATATATGTAACCTATTTTCAAATGTTTAGAAAAGATAGATGACAGGTGTAGGTAGGTAGATGATATAGATAGAATGATATAACAAATGTGGCAAAATGTGAAAAGTTGGTATAGTTAGGTAACTAGGTAGGGGGTATATTGGAGTTTTCTGTATTATTTTTGCAACTTCTCTCTAAGTTTCAAATTACTTCACAATAAAAAGTAAAAAAAAAAAAGTCCTGACTAATACACTGGGCCTCATTTTCCTCGTCTAAAAATTAAAATTAAAAAAGCTACCATGTCTAAAGTGCCTTTGAGGAAACGGACTTTGGCCCAGTGGTTAGGGCGTCCGTCTACCATATGGGAGGTCCGTGGTTCAAACCCCGGGCCTCCTTGACCCGTGTGGAGCTGGCCATGCGCAGTGCTGATGCGCGCAAGGAGTGCTGTGCCACGCAAGGGTGTCCCCGCGTGGGGGAGCCCCACGCGCAAGGAGTGCACCCATAAGGAGAGCCGCCCAGCGTGAAAAGAAAGAGCAGCCTGCCCAGGAATGGCGCCGCCCACACTTCCCGTGCCGCTGACGACAACAGAAGCGGACAGAGAAACAAGACGCAGCAAATAGACACCAAGAACAGACAACCAGGGGAGGGGGGGGAATTAAATAAATAAATAAATCTTTAAAAAAATAAATAAATAAAGTGCCTTTGAAGCCTCGTTGTCTAGAAATGTCTCCTGTAGGCAAAAATAAAGAATAGGCACTAGGGAAGGAGATAAGACAAGCAAGGCCCTGAAGTCTGGTCAATAATTAAAAGCTACTGCACACAGTAGGTACTCATTAAGTATTCCCCAGTTAATTTACAGGCAATGGCAGGGGCTGTGCTCTAGAGAGTCACCTTTCTAGGGTGAGTTTCCTCTTGAACCCATCAGCCAGTTTCTCTTTCTCTCTGTCTCCTTCTCTCCTCCTCAGGTAACTGGAGGAGTGACAGCAAATATTTTGGCAAGGAAAGGTGGAAATTCTGAGCTCAGCACTGCCCCAGCCAGATGGGGACCAGATGTGCAATAAGCACCTGACAGAGCCTCTCAGCGCGAGACGCCCAGTGCCCACCTCCCTCCGCCTTCTCACTCTCCCAGGCTGGTCTGGCTTCACTCGCGACACTGCCACCATTACGGCCCAGCCGAAGCCATACTCCTGGTTCCTCTCCATGACCACGTCTGCTGAGAGATGCCGGAGCACCATCTCTGCCAGAGGGGGTGGGTCTCAGAAGGCCTGTCTCCTTCCATGGCATGGGAACCGAGGGGCGACATGACCTGCGTAAATACGGATGACAACCCGTGAAAGGGCTAAGCCACGCGGCGAGTAGAGAGGATATGTAAGCCAAGTGTCACGGCTCTTCGTGGGCCTCTCTACAGCCATATAGCCTTTTTAAAAAATTAAAAAGGAAACCACAAATTCAACTCCTAACACCTTGAGGAGTAATAGAGATCGGCAGGGACGGTTTCCAGGGACATCACAGCAACACAATCCAATCCTCAAGGCTTTCTTTAAAATCCTTTGGAAACATCTGTCTCCAAAGGAGACCCTAAGGCGGAGAGCGTTACAGTAATACGTTTCACTCAGCAAGTCCTTCTTGAAAATCCTTTGGAAACATCTGTTTCTTCCCCTAAAACGTCTCCTCCTTAGGACCACCCCTCCACCTCCTCACACTCTCGCCTTCACTTCTCATCCAGCGTAGCGTATTCCCTTGCCTTTTCCAGTCCATCTCCCACCATCTTCCTCCCAGCCTACCCAAGAACACACAAATGCCCAGGACCTGGGGAAGTAACACGGGAGCCTTTTTCTTTGCATGTTAAAGAGGAATGGAATTGCAAATACTATAATAAATAACGGGCTTCTCTGCCATGTAGAATATGTGGAAAATTTGCTAGAGCAGAGACTCTAACCCTTTCTTTTTAAATACAGAAGAAAACAAAGAACTCCCAAAATGTACATCCTGCCCTAGAATAGCATGGAGAGCTCAGTCTAACGGGTCTGAGAGAAAATTACTTTTAAAAATTAATTATAGAAAATTGATCAGCTAGATAATGCCTCAAAGTCTTCATCCTGGCATTCTGGGTCCTCCTTGTCCTTCGATTTCCGTCACAGTAAAGATGGCTACAAAAGTGCGACCTGGCTGGGAGGGATGGCGCTTCCATTTGGTTGGGTTCCCTTCCACCCCGCCCTCTGTCAGGGAGGCTTGTGCTCTAAGGTGGAAAGAAATCGATTTGGCCAGTCCCCAAACCATCCCCCTCTGGTATATCTTAATGTCAGTTTGTCTAACTGTACAGTTAAGGCCCAGCCTCTATAGAACAAATAAAACCAAGGGCAAGAGACCAATATGAACCCTGCAACTGACCTTGCCACCAACAATTCCATTCACTGGAACGAATTTAACCATTGGGAAAATCTCGGGAGCTAAGAGAACTGGAGGGCCATCAATAACCGTGAGGTTAGCACTACAATGGATTCTGACACCTACTTGGTAGGAACTAGCCAGGAGCAGTTTTTCTTTCTTTCAGTGAATTACTAATTTTAAAAGTAATGGTGAGAGAGACTTAGCAAGGTTGAGGCTAAATTGTGTGTGTGGGAGGGCACTTAAACCAAGTGTGTATCCAATAGTTTCCTTTGAACCACAAGCTCTATAAAACAGAATTGTGTTTTAAAATTCACAAAACTTTTCAAAGAGAAACCGTTGAAAACTCATGGCCACAAGTAGGGTAATCAACGGCCTTCACCTGCCCCAGGACTGAGGGATTTCCAGAGACATGGTACTTTTCAGTGTTAAAATTAAGGTAGTCCTGAGAAAACCAGGGTGGGTGGTCACCCTAGATATACCCCCAACCCTTGTTAGTGACCACTGTTGAATCAAGAGGAGAGCAACAGTGAAAAGATTTTGAAAACAAAGTCCCTCAAAGAAGCTAATTTCCTCACAGGAAATCCAATTTCTCTAGAGTTCAACATTGACTATAAATGTCAGCTATTCTAGTATGTGTACAAAATACTTGGTCAGGGAAACGGATGCGGCTCAAGTGATTGGGCCTCTGCCTACCATATGGGAGGACCCGGGTTCAGTCCCTGGGGCCTCCTGGTGAAAAAGAAGAAGAGAAAGCGTGCCTGCAATGCAAAACCAGTGCCTGAGTGGAGAGCCGAGTGCCCATGCGGTGAGCCAAGTGCCCACACGAGTGCCTACATAGTGAGCTGGGTGCCCGCATAGCAAGCCAAGTGCCTGTGCGGTGAGCCGAGTGCCCGCACGAGTGCTCACGTGGCGAGCTGAGTGCCCACACGAGTGCCTACATAGTGAGCTGGGTGCCCGCATAGCAAGCCAAGTGCCTGTGCGGTGAGCCGAGTGCCCGCACGAGTGCTCACGTGGCGAGCCGAGTGCCCACACGAGTGCCTACATAGTGAGCTGGGTGCCCGCATAGCAAGCCAAGTGCCTGTGCGGTGAGCTGAGTGCCCGCACGAGTGCTCACGTGGCGAGCCGAGTGCCTGCATGGCGAGCTGAGTGCCCACATGACAAGCCGAGTGCCCGTGCAAGCCAAGTGCCTGCACGTTGAGCCAGTGCCCACTCAAGTGAGTCATGCAGCAAGATGAAAACACAACAAAAGAGAGACGAAAGGGAGAGTCAAGGTGAAGAGCAGCAGAGACCAGGAACTGAGGTGGCACAATTGACAGGGAACTTCTGTCCACATCAGAGGTCCCCAGGATCAAATCCCGGTGAATCAAAGAGGAGAAAGACTAGAAGAGAAGATAAAAGGGAGAAAAAGATACAGAAAATCACATGGTGAATGGTCACAGACAGTGAAAACAGCAGGGTGGGGGTGGGAGAGGGGAAGAAAAAAATTTGGTCAACGGAGAGTTTCATGGTTTATAGTTTGGGAAATGCTACAAAAGCCATCATCCCTCTTTATGGAGTCTCCGTGTACATCAACACATCAAAGGTTCTGAGAAGTTCTGCAGCAGAGGAAGTAGTTAATTTGGGGCACCCAGTGTGTGCTAAATTTATTTGGCGATACAAGCTTTTATCATTTAGTGCTTATTTTGATCCAACTGAGCACACTTAGAGAAACGGGACTCTTAGTCCTAGGGCCATAGGTGGCTTAGGAGATACATGACCTGCATTCAGTAGGACCTGTAGATCTGCTCACGAAGTCAACACCTTTTTCTTTGCATTCAGTGAAAAGTGTATTGTCACCTTAGCAAAAATAGTTCCATGATCTGTAACTGTTTTCTAATAATATATTTTATATTAGAGAATCTGAAAGCTTACAAAACAATCATGCACAATGTGCAGAATTCCCATACTTTACCCTTCCACCAACACCTTGCATGTGGAATATTTGTAAGAGTTTATGAAAGAACATCATCAAAATACTACTACTACCTATGGTCTGTGGCTTACATTTGGTTTGTTTTTCCCATGCACCTCCCTCTTCTGAGTGCCATGTATTAATATTGCACATTTGTTATAGTTCATGAAAGAGCACTCTCATAGTGTACTGTTAACCACCGTCCATTGTCTACCACATGGTTCACTGTGTTATACAGTCTCATGCCTTGTACAATCCATCCAAAATGTACACTCAGTGACTCTTACTTTCATCAGAGTTGTGCAGTCATTGCCTCAGCAAATTTTTGGATGTTTTCCTTAGTCCAAAGGAAAAAATCCCATATCCCTTTATTACTGTCCCTTAGCATTGATATAGTACCTTCTTTGACACTGACACAAAAACATTGCAATACTGCTGTTGGTATTTATTTATTTTTATTTTTATGAGGTACCAGGGCCCGGGGATAGAACACAGGACCTCATATGTGGAAGCCAGTGCTCAACCACGGAGCCACATTGGCTCCCATGAGTTGGTTTTTTCATTTGTTTTGCTTATGTTTGTTTTTTCGTTGTTTTTGTTTTTGTTTTTAGGAGGCACTGGGAACCAAACCCTGGACCTCTCATGTGGGAAGCAGGCATTTAACCACTTGAGCCACATCTGCTCCCCTTGTATTTATTTTTATAAGGTACTTAAGGAAAATGACTGAGATCTATGTAGGATATTAAAGTGTGAATCCAATGAGTAAGAATATGGCTGAAAAGACTCAAGACTTGAACTGAGAAAACAATCTAAAGGCAACATGCGGATTTTGTATCAGATGGATGTAGGAGATTAATTTATTTGTTCAGTGATTCCATTCATTCATTCATTCATTCATTCATTCAGCAAATGCTAATTGAGCATTTAGGTGACAGGCACTGTGCTGGACCCAGGGATACAGCAGTGGACAATGAAGAGAGTGAGACAAGTTCCTGAGCACCTGATTGCCTGGGGCTCCCCATCTTACATTTTAGTAAGTGCTAATGAAACACAATCAGAAGAAAGTGCAGGTCTACACAGGAGGGGCCACTACCTCTGATGGGGGCTGGGGGAGGGTCATGACGGCACCCCAGAAGAGGTGATGCCTAGGCTGGGACCCAACAGATGAAGTGGGTGGGCCAGGTACAGTATGTGTAGGAGTGCGGTGCTGGGCTGGGGCCGGGAAGTGACACTCTACAAATCCAAGGCTCTTGTTCCTGAGCTCAGTGCTAGGAATCAGTTTAGCACACACACTGCTACATCATTTTAGCACTCTACACACTTTGACTATTATTATTATCCATCATCACTATTACGTCAATGAAGATGGTTCGACCCGATCACCCCCTCACCCTGTAAAAGCCTATCTACGGCTTTGTGATTGGGATAATTTTATGATTCCATTGAAAATCTGTTAGAAGTTTCCAGACTTCTCTTTGTGGAAAACAAAGCTCCTCAAGAAACTATAAATGTATGTATTAACAAGTGGTATACATTGACGTAGAGAGAGTGGCCATGGTGGCTGCTGGGGGTAGGGAGTGGGAGGAGGAGACATGACGTGGGGGCATTTTCAGGACTTGGAATTGTCCTGGGTGGCACTGCTGGGACAGTTGCTGGACATTGTGTCTCCTCCCACGGCCCACTGGGTGGACTGAGGGAGAGTGTAAACTATACTGTGGACCATTGATCATGTGGTACAGCAGTGCTGAGAGACGTATTCACCAAGTGCAATGAATGTCCCATGATGATGTGGGAGGTTGTTGTTGTGGGAGGAGTGGGGTGAGGGGGGTGGGGGGTATGTGGGGACCTCATAGTTTTTGAATGTAACATTAAAAAAAATAAATAAAGACAAAAAAAATAGGAAAAAAAAAACCAAGTGATACACTTCTGATTTCTTTCTTTTCTCCTTCATTGTGCACTAGCTCCCTCCGGGTTCCAAAGAAATCAGCCACAAAGCCAGCCTTGCCACCTTGACCCCTCAGCCTTCTGGACAAGATGCTTCCAGCAGCCCAAGACCTGCAGGCTGGGTGAAGGTCAGTGGTGAAGGTCAGCGCCCACCAGGCCACTTGGACTTTTACTTGAACCCCAACTGCTGATGCAAACGTTGAGTTCCCCCAATGAGAAAGCAGAGACGCGCTCCTGGTGGATACTCTGACTGGCAGAGCTGGCCCAGAAGGGCCACCCCCGGAGGCCAGCGCGACTGGCGGAATAGGACTTCATCGCAGGGACTACCCGGGAAAAGACTTACCCCTCGGAAGTTCCAGGCCTTAGGAGAGGGAAACATGGGGAAGTTGTTCTGCCGCTGTCGTTTAGGCCTGGAAGAGGAGGGAAGACAGGATGTTAATTATTCACCGGGTAGATGCTCGGAGGAAACGGTTTGCTTCGTCTGCAGGTTTACTAAAACGACGCAGATGCCTGGAGAAACGACCCAGGCTAAGGAGGCTGCTGGCGCTCTCTGCGGCCCTGCAGTGTAGCAGGGACACTCACTCCACGCTAACTTCCTAACGCCACCAGGACACAGCCCCAAAGTCCACTAGTCAACCCTTCACCCCTGAAAAGAAAAATTTTAAATTCAGCCTGGATGCAATCAAAAAGTCAGCCCAAACTCCCAGTCTTGATCTTTAGCTCTCCCAGGAGCGAGTCCCAGGTGGACACCGTCAGGTGATGTTTACAGCAGAGCTCAGCTGAGAACCGTCCCTCGCCGCACGCACGCTGGGGAGAACCTGCCCTCGCTGCGAAGGCCACGCTAGAGCCCCAGGACTTTAAAGGGGATGATCAGGACGGTTCGCCGCTGCCTAACGAGTTTACTTGGTTTCCCCGCTTAGGCTTCTCTCAGCAAGAGCCAATCCCATCACAGCTGACAGCACAGCTTCAAGTCAGGTCGGCACAGGGAGGCAGGAAACTGCATGCGGAACGAGACCCAGTGCGTCTAGGAGGCCCCAGGCACCCCCGAAGCACCTTGTAGCTCTTATGAATGGGATCAAATTTTGTAACTGCCGACAGACCTATCAGGACACCCTTTTCAATCTTTTCATGGAGTGATATATTATTTCCCCCGCCCCAAATTTTATGTCTATCTATAGGGATATTTAAATTTCGTATTTTCTGTGCATCTTACTGAAAAGCATCCCTGAAAAGGGTCCGCCGTGGACTCTCCCTGTGGTTTTAGTCACTGATGTGCCAAAGGGTGGACTTGGTTTTTTACTATGACAGTCACACCTTTTCCTGAGACCTCCGCACAGTCATCAGTAGCAAGCGCGGCAGAAGGCATGAAGTGACTGTCAATCAGCTTCGCAGTATCTCAGACCCGAGCAGAAACCTTGGTTGGCTCCCCCACAAAAAAGATAAACAGAATACAAGGTAATGGTAAATATAGCAGCAGCCAACAGATATTGAGTCCTTAACACAGGATACGCTAAAACTTGTTCGCTCATTTAACTCGCTCTGGATGCTGGAGTTCATCAACATACCCGTTTAACAGATAAGAAAACCGAGACCCAGGGATATTCAGTGATTTGTCTATGACCACATCGGTGAAATTGGAATTCTGATCTCAGATCCTACACCATTTTATTAGCTGTGTGACACTGGGCAGGCGGCTGAACTTCTTTGAGCCTTGGTTTTCCCGTGTGCAGAACAGGAAGGCGTACCCACCTTCCTAGGTGAAGAAGAGGCGAGGGCTCCAACGCCAGCTCTGTGACTGCTGAGTGCTCAGCAGACGGCAGCATGGGGTCCCCCCTTCTCGCCCAAAGCCTAGCCCCAAGAAGAGCATGCAGCCAAGGACGTGGCAGACACAGAAGCCCAGGCACCTCCCAAGACCGACGGACTGACGGGAATTCCCGGAATTCCCGCCGATGTAGCCGACTCCCTCTCTCTGCCTCCCCCTCCTCCCTCGGGGCTGACAATAAAATCCCAGGCTCGTAGCATCTCAAGACAAGCAGAGGACCCGTGGGGGGTTATTTAGATTTAATACCCTTTTTGGTTAAGTAACATTTTGGCCTAAGCACTTCTGAAAAGAAATTTCTCCCTTAAAAAAAAAAACACAAAAAACAACTTAGATTCCAACAGTACTTCCCCCTGGTTACGGCACCCTCCCCTCCGGGGCTATCACTGGGCTTTGCTTTCCTAATTATCTGATGAGCTCCCCTGCTTCGGAAGCAACAACATATGCCAGAACATTCTGAGTCAATGTGCCCTTAATATTTACTATTGCAGCCTACAGAAGATACAATTACATATTGCAGCCTACTGAAGATGACAGTGGCAATGAAGAGTAGTGATTATATTCCATGGTGTGCCAGGGATGGCGCTAAGCACTTTACCTGCATAATCTACCTTATAAGCTGGGTTATAAGCTTATAAGGTTCTATTCTATTCTATTCTATCATATTCTATAGTGCTATATTATATTCTATGATGCTAATATATATTATATTCTATATATATGATATATTCTATAATGCTAATATATGACGTATAACATATTGTGCTATATTATATTAATGCTAATATATGATATTCAGGTAGTACAATGACACATTATACATTATAACATTATATATATAACATAAGGGTATTGTATACTTTTCTAAGCTAATATAACTTTGTATCAGAATATATTTTATATAATATTATGGTATATTATCATCATTCCATTTTATGGATGAGATCAACCATGGCTCAGAGAGGCTAAGTCATTTATCAGAAGTTACACAGCCGGAGGCTGGTGGCCAAGCTGTGTCTGACTACTGACTCAGAGGGCGAACAACCCTCTCGCATGGAAGATGCCCCTGCAGAGAGGGCAGAGCATGCCCGTGAAAGAACGCAGCCTGCGGGTTCCTCGTGGGAGGGGACCACTTTAACGGGGCCCCATGCTTGCAGGCCTCAAAGCCAAGGAAGAAGCCTGGGAGCAAGCCTGCCGTCGTGGGCATCGTGGGCATCGTGGGCACATCCCTCCTGGCTGGGGAAACTGCCAGGAAACCTTCCCAGAGCAGCCCCTGCACCTCGCACCTCCACTACCACCACCCCTGCTTCCAGCTGGTTCTCACTGGCGGCCGTCGCTTTTAACAACCCTACGCTGGGTCCTAAGAGTCTCCCGGTATTTTTCTCCTCCTCACCAGCCAAGTGCCGCCAGATGGTGCTGATGGGTGGCTCCAGGAAATGGAAACCACCCTCGCAGAGGGCGCGTTCACGAAGCCCCTCGGGAACGCCAGCCGCCCGCCAGCGGCCCGTGGAGGAGCCTGCCAGGGCCGGGTCGCGCCCCAGGGGAAGGCCCAGTCGGGGCTGGGCGTCTTTCCCAGGTCTGAGAACTGCTTTGCGCCGTCAGCAAATTCCAAGCAAGAAAACGGCTGGTGGCTGCTCAGGTCCCCGGCCTCCAGGCTCTGCAGTTTGGCTTCTTCCTGGGGCCTGGCGAGTTGTCGACAGACAGCCTTTGTCCTCAGCCACCTGGCGTGAGCCGGGCCTGTGCACACAAGGTTGTGAAGCACGGCCCTCTGCCCAGGCGGCTCCCCCAGCCTCAGAGACATCCCGAGGACCACGCTGACCGGTAACTCTCCACCTGCACAGAGGGCTGATGGCAAGCCAGGGACGGGCCGACAGCCGCAGAGAGACTGCTGGGACAGGAGAGAGCCGCTTGTCTGGAAGCTCACATGCTTTCCACCCCTGGGAGGGCTTAGAGTGGAAATGGGGAAGGGTTTACAGGAGGAGTGAAAAGTCAGGATTCCAAAGCGCCTTTAGGGCATGATGGCAAAGGCAGGTGTGTGTGTCTGGAATCAACCAGAATAAGGGCAGCAGCAACGGGCGTTACGGCACTTTCCTACCACAGGGAAACAGGCAGGACTTCTCCCCACCACCTCGAGGAGAGAATTAAAGGCCCCTCCCAGACCAGCTCCTAAGAGTGCGGGTTTTAGAAGGGAACACTTCCCTTGCTTCTGGGGCCGCCCATGTATTTTGTGGGGCCAGGAGCACAGCGCTCAGGGTAGAACTGGACTCGGGGTCTGTTAGCAGCTCCATCCATTTCTTGCTGTGGGACTTAGAGCCGGTCACCTGCTCTCAATGAGCCCCCATTTCCTCCCCTGTAAAGTGGGAATAACAATCCTCATTTCATAGAATTGAAGGATTAAAATAATGTGCCATATAAGAATTTCAGCAGAGGATCCAGCACTGAATAGGCACTGAAATCAATTATTACTATTATTGAGACCACCCATTCTTTAACCCAGAAGAGGTGACTGTCAGCTGTCATTAGCATCGATACAGCTCAGGCTGGAGGGCCAATGACATTCGCACACAGTTCTCCTAAGCTGGATAGAATATAAGGAAAACAGGGAAGCGGACTTGGCCCAGTGGTTAGGGCGTCCGTCTACCACATGGAAGGGCCGCGGTTCAAATCCCGGGCCTCCTTGACCCGTGTGGAGCTGGCCCACATGCAGTGCTGATGCGTGCAGGGAGTGCCCTGCCACGCAGGGGTGTCCCCCGCGTAGGGGAGCCCCACGCTCAAGGAGTGCGCCCGTGAGGAGAGCTGCCCAGCGTGAAAGAAAGTGCAGCCTGCCCAGGAATGGCGCCGCACACACCGAGATCTGATACAAGATGACGCAACCAAAAGAAACACAGATTCCTGTGCCGCTGACAGCAGAAGCGGACAAAGACGACGCAGCAAATAGACACAGAGAACAGACAACCGGGGGCAGGAAGGGGAGAGAAATAAATAAATAAATAAATCTTAAAAAAAAAAAAAGGAGTATAAGGAAAACAAAAGAAAGGCTTCGATGTGCTCTGAAAATGTGTGCTAGCTAACAATAAAATGGCCGCAAGCCTGAACACGATGTCATTGTGGGGGAGACTCCCGCCCCTTCCCTCTCTAATTTCTGGGACCACCCCTTCCATTTTTGCCTTCTCAAAGGCAACCTCCTTTGCCAGTATGTTGTATATGACTTAAATTCCCATAATGTTTTCATTCTCAACCCAGAGCACGTTGCTAACGAAACTTTCCTTTTATCTCTTCTCTCGTTTTCCCTCCCTCTATTCTTAAGGTTAACTGTAGCAACACTAGAAAAACCAAACAGCAAGATGTATAAGAGAAATGGTATTGAATATGGCACCACCTATACCAGGAATTCTTATTTTGGTTTGACCACTTAACTAAGATGACAGCCTCTTTCTCTTCAGTGTCATTTTAGTCTCAGTTCTGAGTAAATGTCAAGCCCAGGCTGGCAGGCGTTCGGCCCGGCGAAGGCCCGGTTCTTTGTGGAGAAGCTCATTGTAAGAGGTAGAGTGCAGAGAGGGAAACTCGTCACTTTGGCTTGTCTCTCACAGACAAAAGCACAAAGGCACCAACTAGTAACATGTTTCTGTAGCTCATCGAGCCACACTCAGCCTCATTTTAGTCACGCCACGGCCACAACTCCAACTTTTTAAATTTCCTGATAAATTCTCAGAAGACCGAATCACAGAACCTCAGAATTGGTCACAATCATCAGTCACTAGTTGACTCCAGTCTGGCTGAGAGTGGACACTGAAAAGAGCTCTCGACCCCTGGAGAACTGGTCTGCACACTATCTTCACACATTAATTTATCATCAATGCTTTACTGAGCACCTCCTATGTGCTGGGCACTGCGTCAGATATTAGAGACACAGCAGTTAACAAGACAGACAGTTCTGACCTTCATGGAGCTCACAGTAGGAAATTAAGACTGTTGCAGTTTAATATTATTGATGAATTCCAAAAAGAAATATGAGATTATGCTTGTAATCCGACACACACCTGGGCATGATTGAGTTATGATTAGGGCATTGGCATGGCAAAGGACAGAGTTGAGGGTTTCTGACACTGGAGTTTGATGCTGAAGACTTAAGCTGGAGCCCCGGGAAGTCAGCACGCAGAGGAAAGAGAAGCCAGCTCCAGGAAGGAAGGAAACTTGAATCTAGAGAAAAGCCAGTCCCAGGAATGTAGGAACCCAGGAAACCTGAACCCTCACAGACATCGTCAATCATCCTGCTCCAAACAGACTTTGGTGAGGGAAGTAACTTATGCTTTATGGCCTGGTATCTGTAAGCTCCTACCCCAAGTAAATACCCTTTATGAAAACCAACCAATTTCTGTCATTTGTTTTTGTTTTTGTTTTAAGAAGGTACTGGGAATTGAACCGGGACCCTAAGTATTTTTTTAAAAATGGTACTGAGGAGTGTCAAAGGGACTCAACCAAGGTTTGAGGAGCCTTCAGGGTCTTGCAGAGGAAATGGCGCTGTCCTGAAACCTGATGGAGTAGGATGCAAGCAGGTGATGAGAAAAAGGAAAAGCAGGCGAGGCCAAAGGAAGCCATGCTAAAAAGGCAGGAGGTGGAAAGCTGACCTTTGAAAAGATTAACAAAATAGACAAAACTGGCAAAGCTGATCAAGTAAAAATCAACTTCATACCATTAAACTTGAAAACTTAAACAATATACAAAAATTCCTAGAAAAATATAACATTAAACTGTCTCAGGGAGAAATACAAAGCCTGAATAGCTCCAAAATTAATAAATAAATGAAAGAAAACCCCACGTCCAGACAGTTTTACTGATGAATCTATCAAACTTTTTTTAAAAAGCCAGATCATTTCAATTGGATGAACTATTCCATAGAAGAGTAAGTGTCAAGAGTTAAACAGTAAAGGGAGTATGGCACATTTGAAGAACTGGAAAAAAGTAAATTATGATAACTTCGATATCTATCAATAAGGAAATGGATTAAATAAAGTTATATTCATTCTTAACAATGGAGATCAATGTCAATGAAAAACCTCAATAATATCATCAAAAGAATAAAAATCCAAGTTGCAGGAGATATGAAATGTGATACTATTTAGGAACGTACGAAACAATACTCTATTGTTTATAGCGCCATATGTATGTATGTAGGAAAGACGTGGACGTACAGATGGAAAAGCTATATCCACTGCAGAAAATGGTGACCTCTGGGGAGGCAGGGAGGGGAAACGGAAGGGGCGGGGCACACAAAGCCTTCATCTCTGCCCGGAATGTTTCATTTGTTCACCAGAAAGAAAAATCTGAAACAAATATGGCAAAATGTTGATGTTTATTAAATCTCCATGGAGGGGTTCAGAGATGAAGGGCATAATCATCTATATTTTGCTATATGGATGAAATATTTTATAACTAAAAACAACAATAAATGAATAAATCATGGCACAGCCATATGAAAGTCCTGAGGCAGCCATTAAAATACAGGCCTACCTCTTAGATATTGGGGGTTTGGTTCCAGGCCGCTGCAATAAAGCAAACACGGCAATAAAGCGAGGCACATGAATTTTTTGGCGACCCGGTGCATATAAAATTATGTTTATACTATAATCTACAGCAATAGCATTATAATAATCTGCAGTAGCCTTACATCTGAAAAAACCAATGTACATTTCCAGCATGCTTTGGAAAAATGGCACCAATAGACTTCACTCAACCAATGGTTACCACAAGCCTTCAATTTGTCAAAAACGCAAATATCTGTGAAGCACAATAAAGTGAAGTGCAATAAAACAAGATATGCCAGTATGTCCTGACCAGCAAAGACGTCTAGAATGCCTTAAGTGAAATTAGAGTCAGAACAATATGTAAGTCCCCTTACGTTCACACACTCTCACACACACACACTCACACACACACACACAAGCTCACCCGCACCAGGCAGAATCGGCTGCGTGCACGCAGCGAGAGCGCCCTGGAAGGGCACGCGCCCAAATGCTGACAGTGATTGATTATGTAGCTTGGCTGGGGGGCAGGCAGCATATGTGAACATTCCCTTTTATATTATGTAGTTTTTCATCTTTACTATGGAAATACTGTGCATGAACATGATAATAAAGTGTATAAAAAGGCCTGGCAGGTGGTGAAGGAGGTGAAGAGACATGTGGAGGTGCTGGATGGATGAGCCGGGTGGGACAGGCCCGGCCTGCGTGTGGCCAGGGGGCAGTGGGCTCTGCTGAGGAGTGAAGGGATGAGATTTGCCTTTTAGAAAAGTCCCTCTGGTTCAGAGAGGAGAAGCCAGCGGAGGAGTCCTCAGCACAGCACAGCGGAGGAGACCAGCTGGGAGGTGTCGGGAGGCGTCCAGGCCCACCAGTGCCTCCCTCAGGGCAGCTTCAAGATGCGGGAGGCAAGGGTCTCCTGAGTGTCCCCTCAGCCTTCTCTCCCCTCTTCTACATTCCTCTGGCAGCTTTATATCAGAACAGCTCTGTCCAATAGAAACATCACGTGCGCTCCATATGTAGTTTAAAATTTCCTATTAGCTACATTAGAAAAGTGAAAAGAAACGGGTAATCTTTTAAAATTATTTTTCATTAGAAAAGGCATACATTTACAGAAAAGTCATGCAAAAAACACGGCGTTCTTATATACCCCCTCATTGTTGACTCTGCATGAGTGTGGTGCCTTTGTTATAACTGATGGAAGAATATTAAAATATTACTACTAGCTATAGTCCATAGTTTACATTAGGTGTGATTTTCCCATACACCACCCTAGTGTCAACACCTGGGCATAGTATTGTACATTTGTTATAATTCATGAAAGAATGTTCTTACACTTGTACTGTCGGCCACAGGCCACCATCCACCACAGGTCCACCATGTTACACGGGCCCATGTTTTGTACAACCATCCACGGTATACACCCAACGGCTCTCGGTGTAATCACAGAGCTGTGCTGTCATCACCACCGTCCTTTTGATGATCTACTTTATTTAGCCGAATATATCCAGACGTTGTCATCTCAACATGTCTTCGCTATGAAAAATTATTAGAGAATGGTGATACGCCCATTCAATGGAATATTACTCAGCCATAAAAGGAATGAAGTACTGATACACGCTACAACACGGCTGAACCTTAAAACTTTGTGCCAAGTGAAAGAAGTCAGACACAAAAAAACCACATACCAGATGATTCCATTTCTACGAAATGTCCAGACAGATAAATGCACAGAGACAGAAAGCAGGTTGTCAGAGGCTGGGGGAGGAGAGAATGGGGAGTACCTGTAGGGGGTATAGGGTTTCCATACGGGGTGATGAAAATATTCTGGAAATAGATAACGGAGATGGCTGCAAACACCACGGATGTGCAAGTGAATTGTGCACTTTAAAGTGGCTAAGAGGGTAAATATGTGATGTGCAATTTCTACCACCTCCACAACAAAATGAGGATTGATAAAGGTATATACCGAATGGAAAAAACCCTCATGAAATAATAATGTGAAATCCTTTCTATTAATTACTCCACAAGAGGGAATTCTGTAAATGAAAACAGATGGGGGAAGCATGCCAGGGAATCGGGGGGAATGACTTACTCATTTCGGCACTTGTGAGAAATCAGCCCTTTTTAAAAGCCCCTGTTCCTGAGAATTGTATTTATAGGGCTCATTCAGCAATGACATAAACTTCCACATCCTCTGGCTTTCTCTTCTCTCCCCCACCCAGGCGCTCAGGCCAAAATTCCCAGAGCCTACTTGACGTCTCTTTTACTTCACCTTGCATACCCGTCCACCGGCACATCCTGGTCTTCCTACCTTAGAACCACATTCCCGAGCCCAACACTTCTCACTGCCACCTCTGCCACCGTCCTGGTCCAAGTCCCTACCTTTGCTCACCTGGGCCAGCTTCGGAATTTCCTGACTTTCGGTCTTGCCCCCTAAGGCTGTGCTCTCCACAAGGCATCGAGAAGAGTCTTCTTCAAATTCAGACACATCACGTTTCTCTTTGACCCAGAATCCTCCAGGGGCCTTCCAACTCATTCAGATGAAAATATAAAGATTTTATATGTATATAAAACTGCTGCCTCCGTGACTCTGCTCTTGGCTCACTCGCTCAGCCCACTCCAGCCGCCCTGGCCTCGCTGCCCCTCGGCCGTGCCAAGTGTTCCCTGCCTCGGGAACTTTGATCTCTGCTGCCCCATCTGCCTAGGACACTGGCCCCCCTCCTTTCCGGTCTCTGTTCTAGGAGAAACCTGCCCCAAGCGACTCCCACCTCACCCCTCATGTAAGGAACTCGCCACCTCCTGATGTAATTGCCAGGAAAACAGGGCCTGTGTTTTCCTCTCGGCTGTACCCCTCGGACCTAAGGCAATGCCGGCCCAGAGCAGACACTCAGCAAATGTTCAGAGCAGACATATCCAGTTTGAGATGACCCCTGACCCTTCAAGTGGAGACATGGAGCAGGCAGTCATCAGTGTACAGAGGCAAAGAGGAGCACCGAGGGGGGGGTCCCAGAGGCCAAACGGGCGCAGCATTTCAAGGGGGGTGGGTTCAACTATTTCTCCAAGTTGGAGGATGAACTACCTTCTGCATCTGGCAATGAAACGGTCCCTGGTGACTTGACAAGAGGAAGTTTGTGGATTGGGGGAACAAGAGCTGAGAACTACTTGTCCAAGCATTATCTATACAAAGCATAAGTTAACAGAAATCTCACATATTGGTCAGTCCACTTAAGTCATTAAAACGCAAGCTCCCCGAGGGCAGGCCCTTCATCTGTCTTCCTCACAGCTCTGAACATTTTTGTTAGACTCTTGTGAACTTTCTTGACACCTGCAGCCAAGCGGTAGAGGCCAGTGGGAATTTCCCAGCCCTGACAATGATTAATATCCAATACAAAGTAGCCCAAGATGGAACTTTTCATTCCCCTCCCTTGACTGAAGAAATTGGAATTAATACCACTTGACATTTACACGGTACGAAAACATAATCACAATAAAAGGGTCATTCCCAGCGACTGCTCTTCTGATCAGCATTACTTGCAGGCAGCCGTGAACCTGAAACATTTAAGCTAGTGGTAAGCTGCTCTGATGAGCAGAGATGACAGCGTATTTCTGAAGGGGTGTTTTGTAACACGAGTCTTTCGGAAAGCCAGTTTAAGACAAGTATTTTTTCCTATTCAAAGTGCGAAGCTGCAAATGCCACTTTCCCGGGTTTAGGAGCTCCTTCCAACGCACGCCTTCTCCGGCCTGCCTCCGCCCGAATCACGCACATTTTCAACGGGAAAGGCTTCAAGGGGTCCCCAGGAAATTCCCACCCTGCACCTCCCGGTCACAGCCGGGCAGAGAGCGGTCTCAGGTCCCTCCGGAAAGGATAGTTAGTTTTCTGCCCTTTAACCAAGGAGCAACAGGTGGCTGTTTTCCTCAGGGTTTGCCGGGGGAGCGCCTGTTCTTCCCCGAGCGTGCATTTTTTCTAGCCAGGACTCCTCGTACCTCCCCTACTTCTTAGAAGCCAACACTGACTGCCTCCCTTTGTCTGGAACGAGAAACCAAAGTTCTCTGCTGACCAGACCCACTGGCCCCTCGACGGCAGGGGTCAGGCCATGGGGACCTGCAATTCATCAGCACTTATGACCCTTAAGGACTGAGGTCATGCTCTCTCTGTGGAGACTAATTTTTTTAGGGTTTTCTTTTTTAAAAAATCATTTAAAGAGTGTTTATCATGTGCCAGCCCCTGTTGGAACTGCTTAATAAGTACTAAGTCATTTGATCCTTAGGTGGCGGACTTGGCCCAGTGGTTAGGGCATCCGCCTACCACAGGGAGGTCCACGGTTCAAACCCCGGGCCTCCTTGACCCGTGTGGAGCTGGCCCATGTGCGGTGCTGATGCGCGCAAGGAGTGCCGTGCCACGCAGGGGTGTGTCCTGTGGAGGGGAGCCCCACGCGCAAGGAGTGCACCCCATAAGGAGAGCCGACCAGCAGGAAACAAAGTGCAGCCTGCCCAGGAATAGTGCCGCCCACACGGAAAGCTGACACAACAAGATGACGCAACAAAAAGAAACACAGATTCCCGTGCCGCTGACAACAGAAGCGGACAAAGAAGATGCAGCAAATAGACACAGAGAACAGACAACTGGGGCGGGAAGGGAAGGGAAGAGAAATAAATAAATCTTAAAAAAAAAAAAAAGTCATTTGATCCTTGAAACAATTTTATGAATAGATACTTTCACTTATCCCCACTTAATAGATGAGGAAATTGAGGTTCAGAGAGGTTAAGTGACTTGCCCAAGATCACACAGCTAATAGGTGGCAGAGTCAGGATTCAAATCCAGGAGGTTGGGCTCCAGAGTATACAAACAGAGAAATGAACATCGAAACCATTGCAGAAGCCCTAACAACAGAGGAAAGGAGACAGAAATTAAAATGCCTACTGTGTGCCAGTTTTACTAGATTGGTTCCTCTTTACATGATGATCAATTGTATTTAAACACCATCACCACCACCCATGATACTGATGATGATAAGGGTCAGTGATTAGTCTTATTCATTGTTTTTCTTATATCTACAAATAAAAGCCTGTGGCAGATTAATCGGTCTACTTTTGTACACGCACATTACACTTCAAAAAAGTATAACTTTATTCTAATTCTAAAATTTCAGGGAAGGAGCAAGGGATTGAGAGGTGACTGCTAAAGGGTGTGGAGTTTCTCTTTTTGGAGTAATGAAACTGTTCTAAAATTTTTGCAGTGATAAATGCACAACATTGTGATTATCCTAAAAGCCATTGATTACACATTTCAGATAAATTGTATGGTTGTGAACACATCTCAATAAAACAGTTCTAAATTTTTTTAAAAATTTTAATGACTAAGTTTTCTTAATGTTTTAAAGGGATTTGGATCAAGTAAACACCACTTAGCAGACTTTTTTTTTAAAATCACCTGAGCTATCTTTCAATTTTTATCTAAAGATAGAAGAGCTGGAAGGCTGTCTCTGGAATGGTTCTGTCAAACTATATCTAAATCAGAAACGAAAAGGAAGGAGATAAATTCATGTTTTTCAAATCTTGGAAAGCACTAATTCAAAACATATCTACAACACACTTTCCTAGCTCCTATCTGACAGGGGCTACGCGAGTGTATTTTGCTCAGGGAGGCACAAAAGAAAGTCTCCATATTTTATTCAATAATATATTGATCAGAAGTTAGTAAATTAGTATGTAGGTGGCCCAACAACGCCAAAGGAAAAATCACAACCTTAAAAATGGGTCCTCAGAAATGAGCATTTCTGTTGCCCATTTGTTGATTCTAACTCAGCTGAAAACACCCCAAAATCTTAAATTAGCCAGCACTGCTTAAAGCAGTGTATTGACTCAATACAGGACCTACCACAGTCTCCAAAGTAATTAGAAGCTCTGCAAAAGCTGGTTTTGGCAATGACTGGGGCCACACATAAAAACATGTTTATTCCCAAATTGTCAGGGAAATAGGGTGGGAGGGGGGACCATATTGACTCATTAGAGTACATGTGTGTGGGGGAGAAAAAGTAATGCCAGGGGCTCCATTCAGTGGAGATTATTTCATCCTAGGACGAAGAGTAAGACACCCCCAAAATCCTGGCTGACCTGAAAAAAGGGCATGAGGAGGTACAGTGCTTCTGAGTAAGAGCGGGTAACGTCTGTGCTGATTTAATAATAACAGCGCTATCAGTGAGGAGCTTTTCTGTGCAGGCAATCACGGGGGCCCGTGAATGAAGAGATGGAGCCCACGGGGAGACGAAGCGCTGAAGGTGGCCTTGGAAAGGTCTCCCGGCTACTGAGGGCTGGGGCGAGAGCGCCTGACGCCAGGGCTCCTGCTCTTAGCCTCCGAGCTCAGCCAAGGCACGCAACGGCTTTCCTGGCCTCCTCGTCCACAGAGCCACAAGCTGGGGAGGGAGAGGCTGACCGTGCCGGTCAGTTTTGCACACTTTATCGACTATATCCATCAAACACGGGCCATCTGAAGCACACGGCAGAGCAAGCCCTGAGCCCATTCTCTTGGGCACCTTGCTGGCTCACCAGCTGGGCTCCCTTGGCAACAGGGCCAAGTGTGCGCATCAGCGTTGCCATAGCAGTCACCATGGCAACCACTCCTGGTCGCCCAGGCAAGGATGCTCTCCCTGTCTCGGGAGGCCTGATTCAGGCATGCGGCCCCGTAGACATTTGTCCCTGTGCTCTGACCTGCCTCCAGCTTGCTCAAGCTCTTTACAAGATGGGGGACCAGTCGGGGATCGGATGCATTTGGATCAGGTCAACGTGCATCAAGGCCCACAGGGCTCCCCGACAGGCGGTGCAGAACTGCAGAGCAGGATGGCTGGCTCTCAAGGGGTCCCCGCACCTGGCGGGGCTGGGTTTGAGTGTGGTGTTCCGGCACACGCTAGCTGGGTGACCCTGTTACTCCACCTCTAGAAACCCTAGAATATGAAAAACAGAGATAATAGAGTTCACAGTTCATTGAGCTGTTGAGAATTTAAATAGACCAGGCATGTGAAGGACAAACAGAGCAAATGCTGCCATTATGAATGGCTCTTAGTAATTATTTTCACTGATGCAATGGTGCTGGTGGTGGTGCTGGCAGAAGAGCAGGAGATTCAGCCTCTCGCTACTGCTTGGCGGCTTGACTTTATAGACAAAATGTGTTCTTGTTGACCTTACAAAGGCATTGCTGCTAGAGCTGGACGCGGCCTGCAGATCACACAGTCCACACACACCCAGCTGAGCACCGGGAGAAATGGTGGCCCCCAATGGGGCCCCACATTCAGCTCCCTTCCCACCAGGACACTCAGCTTCTGTGAAAAGATCGATTTAGCATCATAAACCTACCTACTCCCCTTATTTAAAAAAATGCCATTTATCAAAACACCTCTTAAGATACTGTAGCCATGAGTGAATGTGCAGAAGTCTTTAAGGCCAAGTGGGTAGTACTCAAGAATTTCTAGGGAAGCGGACTTGGCCCAGTGGTTAGGGCGTCCGTCTACCACATGGGAGGTCTGCGGTTCAAACCCCGGGCCTCCTTGACTCGTGTGGAGCTGGCCCATGCGCAGTGCTGATGCGCGCAAGGAGTGCCCTGCCACGCAGGGGTGTCCCCCGCGTAGGGGAGCCCCACGCGCAAGGAGTGAGCCCCATAAGAAGAGCCACCCAGCGCCAAAGAAAGTGCAGCCTGCCCAGGAATGGCGCCGGCCACACTTCCCGTGCCGCTGACGACAACGGAAGCGGACAAAGAAACAAGACGCAGCAAATAGACACAGAGAACAGACAACTGGGGGAGGGGGGGGGAAATAAATAAATAAATAAATCTTTTAAAAAAAAAAAAGAATTTCTAGAAAATTCTGAAAAAATAATTTCCACATTGTTTTAACACGGCAATTTCTTAGGTTTAGGACTGATCCGAGAGACCTGCACTTGCCATGTTATGTTACACATTCCTAAATTGTCTGAACTTTTTGATATAAGTGGACATTACTTTTGTCATCAGAAAAGATTAGTCTTTTTCCTTAAAAAATAAAACTACCCAGAAAAAAAGTTTTTGCCATTTAACACAGTGTACAAAAGAAGTCTAAACAGCCAATATAGGAAAAAAAAGGTTCATCATCCCTAGTAACTAGAGAAACGGAAATTTAAATAAGATACCATGTGTCATGGATTGAATCATGTTCCCCAAAAGATAGGTTCCAGTCCAAACCCGTGGCCTCGTGAACGTGACCCTATCTGGAAATAAGGTCTTTGGAGATGTTATCAGTTAAGATGAGGCCAGCCTGGGTCAAGGTGGGCTCTGCTCCATGGTGGCTGGTCTTCATAAGGAAAGGACATTTGGACACAGAGACGCAGAAAGACAGAGAGAGAAAGAAATGGCCACGTGTCAGATGGCCGCGCGCCAAAGAAGGCCAGGGACTGCCAACCAGAGGAAGCCTGCCCCCCCCCCCGACACCTTGGTCTGGACTTCCAGGCTTCGGAATCACGAGGCGAGCCACCCAGTTTGTGGCACTTTGTCACGGCAGTCCTGGGGAAAAGAACACCACCTTTACCTTTCAAATTAATGACAATTTTTATATGGTCATACGCAACGTGGGCAAGAATGTAAAGGAACAGGCCCTTTTCTTCATCAATGTGAATGTATACATGGAAAGAACATTTCCTCAGTGTAATTTGGCTGCATTTTCCAAGAGCATTAAAATGGCCCAACAATTTCCCTGACAGTGATTAACTTGATTAAAAGAAAAAAGGCAAGAACACAGATTAGCGATGAGGAGACGGCTCCCAGTGCTGTGAGAACAAGAGCGGCTCAAGCAGCAGCAGTAGGGACCGGCCACTGAAGAAGCGCCTTGCTAGCCGAGCGGGGGGAGCTCGGTGGTTGAGCCTCCAGAACCTCCTAAGGAAAAAACAAGAGCCTTGCTAAGTCCTGCACGTTCCGTAGGTGAGGTAGTGGTCGTGGCTTATGCCACATTGTGGAAATATGGAGTTACCTGGAGGTGGGGCTTTGAGTCGCAAGCTTTCACGCCACCCCCCCACTCCGCAGCTAAGCAAGCCGAGACCCAGCTCAGTCACACAGCCCGCCCCTGAGCGGCTGGAGCAGGCTCGCGGTGTCCATGCGGCTCTCAGGTGGCAGGGCCGTCACCTTCGAGGCGGCATACGGTGTCCAGGTGGGTCCAGGCTGGGCCTTGGGAGCGAAGACGTCGTCCTCCCGGCAGCCACAGCTTCCAGGAGCTCTCCATCCGCCCACCGACAGCAGCAGCTACCGACAGATCTGGGGACAAAGCAGGGGCCCCTGAGCAAGCCCCCCTCACCAGTGATACAGAGAGCACCAGGACAGCTCAGCTCCGCCAGCGGCCACCCTGAGAGGCGTCTCTTGTATAGACACCACGGCTCAGAGAGGTCAAGTTCTCTGTCTAAAATCCCCCAGCGGATGTGAACTCCATCCTTAGCCCATTCTAGGTGCCTCAGTTTCCTCATCTACATAATAGGAAGAATAACGCACCCATCTCAGAGGGCTTGCCGTTGTGAGGGTTAAAGGAGTCAGTCTATAGAGAGTGCTAGAACATTCCCTGGCCTATAGGAAGCCCTCTGTGTCGCTCTTACTGTTTTAACAGACAGTATGGGGTCCTGGTTAACAATAAGGACATTAGAACCAGCTGCCTGGGTTCAAATCCCAGACCCCACTCGCTAGTTGTGTGGCTTTGGGCAAGTTACTTAACTCTTTGTTCCTCAGTTTCCTCATCCGTAAACTGAAAGTGGCACTAATAGTACCTACCTGAGTTAGTGAGAATGCTCATGTCACCTAACTGGGTTAGTATACTCGAAAGGGAAGAACAGTGTCTGTCACAAAATAAGTACAAGGCGTGTGTTAGCCGTTGGGAGCACCGTCCACTGTGTCTCCTACTGTCCGCGGCTGCACTGAAATACCACCACCACCACCAGCAGTCACCATTCTGGCTGAGAAGAGCCCGGCATGTGTTCTCCTACTCAATCCTGACAACACCCTATGAGTAGGTGCTATTATTGTTTAGAGCTATAGATGGGGAAACTGAGGCACAGAGCACTCAACTAACTTGCCCTAGGTCACACAGCCAGGCAGCGCCAGTGCCAGGCCACAAACGGAATCAGTCGGGCTCCAGGGCTCGTGCCCACTACACTGCCCAGCCCAGTACTCACATAACCAGCGGCTGCCCACTCGTGACACCGTGCGACTGCCCGTCCTTCCGATAGGATGGTGATGCACGGCTTTCTAGCTTTGAGATGACTCATTCCCAAATCTCCCACCACGCAGCACAAACGCCGATGGCTGCAGATGTCTGTCCCCACCTCGCCAGGAGCTGACTCACAGAATGGGTCTGTACGTTATCAAGCACAGTCACCAAGTAGCAATCCCTGTCATCCCTCCCCCAGGAAAATACATTAGTGTGCGTCTTGCTGTCAAGATGAGACAGAACGATTAAAACAAAATTCTGGGCTGAGACATGGAGTCTCTGTCTTGGAAACCCACGCTGACGTCCACACAGCTGGCTGTCCTACAGCGTTTTATAGCCATGTGCTGCTTAAACGACGGCTTGCTCACAAGTTAACGCTGGGAGGCGAACCCAGGGTAAACCTTCCTCAACATTCCGTTCAGGCCTCTGAGCATGAAACTCACGGCAGTGCAGTTCACATCCCAGTATCAGTCAGACTAGAACGTTCGCACAGCTTCATCAAATCCCACGTGGCCAGCGCTGTAGGCGGGTGCCACCAGGACACAGCGGATTCGCTTGAGCAGACCTTCGGTCCCTCGATGGCTTCCTCCACAATTCACCAGAAAAGCTAGTTCTTGAAGAAAATAAAAACCTACCCATGTCTTTCACCAGGATCTGTACTCTATTGTTTCAAAGCTGGTATAATTTATTTAAACAGAGTGCCTATTTTTAGATAATATGTCTAAAATTCAAACAGATCAAGAGCTGGAAGGATCCTCAGACAAAAAACTAGCCTATCATCCTCATTTAGAGCCAGGAAATCTAAGGGCTTGTTTAAGATCACCCCGTAGGCTGGGGACAGGCCGGGTCCCCTGAAGGTCCTGTTACAGGCTCTTTCCAGCCTTCCTTGCTCGCTGTTGCTGGGATGGACATCTATGTTTATTCACAACTGCTAAAAAATAGACACACCTGAGGGTCCGTGAACCGATGAATGGATACAAGATGTGGTATATTCATACGATGGAATATTATCCAAATATAAGAAGAAATCAATTGGGGAAGCACATGACAACATGGAGGAACTTGAGGATATTATTCTAAGTAAAATAAGCCAGACACAAAAGGACGAACATTGTACATCACACTGATATGAACTAAACACGATGAGTAGACTTACGGTGTTAGACTATGAATGTAGGCTGGTGGCAGACAGAGTGCAGGATGAGAAAGGGGAGATGACGCTGGGTGCGTGTAGACTGTTTAATAAGGTCAAATGTAAATATGTGGTAATGGTTGGACTTGATGGTAACACGTTATAATGAATGTAACAAACACTGTTGATATATGGATGTGATTGCAGCTGAAACGAGTAGTCTAGGGAGATTAATGTTAGTTGGAGGACAGCTGGAGAATAATATTGGGTATGTATAACAATGATTTTGGAAGCAGAAGAGGATTGTGGTTAAAAATATAAATACAGGGAAACGGATTTTGGCCCAGTGGTTAGGGCGTCCGTCTACCACATGGGAGGTCCGCGGTTCAAGCCCCGGGCCTCCTTGACCCGTGTGGAGCTGGCCCGTGCGCAGTGCTGATGCGCGCAAGGAGTGCAGTGCTACACAGGGGTGTCCCCGCGTAGGGGAGCCCCACGCGCAAGGAGTGCACCCGTAAGGAGAGCCGCCCAGCGCAAAGGAGGGAGCAGCCTGCCGAGGAATGGCGCCGCCCACACTTCCCGTGCTGCTGACGACAACAGAAGCGGACAAAGAAACAAGACGCAGCAAAAAGACACAGAAAACAGACAACCGGGGGAGGGGAGGGGAATTAAATATATATATATATATAAATACAGGAATGTTCTTCTACAAGGTGTTAAGTGGTGATACATGGGGAAAATATAACTAATATTAGTCACAGATTATAGTTAACATTATACTGTTTTTTTTTAAGATTTTATTTATTTATTTCTCACCACCACCCCCTTTGTTTTTTGCACTCGCTGTCTGCTCTCTCTGTGTTCTTCTGTGTCTGCTTGTCTTCTTTTCAGGTGGCACCTGGAACCGATCCTGGGACCTTCCAGAGTGGGAGAGAGGTGCTCAATCTCTTGTGCCACCTCAGCTCCCTGGTCTGCTGTGTCTCTCATCATCTCTCCTCCACGTCTCTTTTTGTTGTGCCATCTTGCTATGCCAGCTCTCTGCTCAGAGCAGCTTGCTGTGCAGACCAGCGCTTCTGCACAGGCCAGCTCTCCTGCACAGCCAGCCCTCCTGCGTGGACCAGCACTCTGCATGGGCCAGCACCCCACACGGGCCAGCACACTGGGTGGGCCAGCTCTCTGCTCAGGCCAGCTCTCCACTCGAGTCAGCTTGCCTTTGACCAGGAGGCGCTAGCAATCAAACCCTGGACCTCCTGTATGGTAGACAGGTGCCCAATTGTGTGAGCCACGTCTGTCTCCCTGTAATGCTTTTGTAGCTAAAGCAAAGTTGGTACTATATTAATGCTAAAGGTAAAAAAGAAAACTATGAGGTTTGGTTTTGTGAGATATATGATTAAGCATTTTTTCTCTTTTTTTTTTTTTTTCCATCTATAAGGAGAACTGACAACGCCATGTAACTAATCTGGGTTCATCTGTGTATCTTTCTGAACCGTGGAGGAACTTAAGTTAGTAGTTCGAATTAGATGAGATGAAGGTGCCTCTAGAGAACTTTTTAGGAGTAATGCTCCCATAACTTGTTGAGCTGCCATTTTCTGCTATTCCATTTTTTTGAATTTGAAATAGTCATTTTTTTTTAAATGAAAAAATCTGTGCATTTTTTTTTTCTGTCACATGCAACCAAAAAAATCTGTTTAGTTTTTGTGTGAAAGTTTGTTTACACAGCCAGTGACAAAAGGAGAATGTTGCCAGGACAGCCTCCCGTGCCTGACATGGTGCCTGGCATACAGTAAGTGCTCAGCAGCTGCATAATGGAGGGACCTCCTCCCTCAGGTCTCTCCGTGGGTCCTCCCTGCCTGCCATGTTGGAAGCTGCAGCCTCCCTCAGCCTCCCTGCTCCCCATTCCTGCCTGTTTCCATCTCTCCTTCAGATCTACCCTAGGTTTTCCTTACTGCTCCCCGTCGGTTTTCCCTCTTGAACCCCAAGAGGGTGAGGATTTTTGCTTTCCTTGTAAACTGCTGCATCCTGGGGCCCAGGTCCACGCCCAGCGCCCCCAGGTGCTCAGGGCATCTCTGGTGAGGGAAAGAACGAGGGACGGAGGATGGATCAAGTGAGCACGCACCGCCTGGAGCAGCAGGTCCAGCACCCCCGGGCCCAGGCCCCCCGCTGCTGCCTCAGACAGCACCCCCGGGCCCAGGCCCCCCGCTGCTGCCTCAGTCAGCACCCCTGGGCCCAGGCCTGGCGCGCCCCCGGGGAGTCCTTCCTCTGCTTCTGGCTGTAGGTCCTCTGAGCTGCTGCTCCAACAGCCGTCCGGCACCAGGCTACCTGATGATCCTCCACCTGTGCAAGGAGCATCAGCAAGAATTAGAAGCCAGATCGCTTTTACGCCTTGTGACAGCGGGTTACGAAGATGTTTTCCATTTTTTTCCTTCTATAAATTCTATACATTCATGGTAAAACACACAAACAGAATGACATGTAACCAGTAAGCAATGAAAAGCCATAATGATTTAACCTATAAACTCAGCGCCGGGTGCCAGGCGTGAGGGGGCAGGCTGCTGATATATTCGGTGGACGAGAGGTGTCATTTTAAAAAAACTTTATTTTGAGGCAGATGCTGACATTTGAAGAGGTGGAAGACCTCCTTTAGAAGTCAGGTATCTAGCTCCAGGGAACTATTTGGACAATGTCACAGAGGGCCCATGTCCCACACTTGACAACGGCCAGCTGTGTTGGAGCAGCAGCTGCCCCTTTCAGGGAGGCATGGCTCCTGGGGTCTCCAGCCCTCCCCACGGCGCCCCTGCAGTGCCCCCGTCAATCATTTCAGGCACCGTCCCAGTCCCTGCCACACTCGGAGCTGGTGACCCCCATCCTCTCGGACTTGGCTGCAGTCGTAAATCTTTCTAGGACACCCCTCTGGAAGTCTCCCTCTCCTCCAAGAGTGACCTGGGGTGCTGTAAATAAGCACCCAGTCCCTAACCTCAGAGAAAGCTGTGTTTCAAACAGCCTCAGCGAGCTCGGTCGGTTCCACGTCTCCTTCTCAGACTGACCACCCACCAAGGCAGTTCCCTCAGTAACCCAGAGGGCAGCGTCTCCCAGCCCCAAGCTCTCACTGTGCATTTTCCAATGGGAAATTCCAAATCCAGCCCCCTGCGTGGATGGGACAGCCACCACCCGGCCGCCCTTGCTGGGGGCCAATCACAGGCGGCGGCCCGCAGGCCCCACATGCGTCCCCCGACAACCCACAATCGGCTACTATCTGGTGTGTTTGTTTCCACTCTGTTGCACTCTGCAATGCCAGCCCCTCAAGGGCAGGGACCCTGCGGGACTCACCGATTACCGTTCTCAGAACCAAGCCTGTTCCTCGCAGGGAAGGCACTCAGTCTGAGATGGAGGGGTGGGCCGGCGAGATGTGAGCAGAACACGGGGGGTGGGCGAGCATGCTGCAGGTGCAGTGGGGGAGACAGGAGCGAACCCCTTGCCCTGTGACTTTTAATCTGCCAATGTCAGGAAGAAATGATCATATTAAAACATTAAACTAAAAAGCAGGATATGAAGTTACACAGTGAATAATCTCACATGGGGAAAAAAAGATAGGAAACACTGTAATACTGATAGTGGCTGGGTGAACTTTCCAAATGCACTACAAGTGTGCTTTACGAAGTTCCTTTTAAACTGCCAACATGAAGATTGGAACCAAGGGAATACTCTCCCCCAGACTTTTATGGATTTTGAAGCACTAAGGGCCTTCGGAGGAAAGGATAATATTTTGGATTCATTTGGCTCTTACAGAGGAATTGAGAGGGGGAGGAAAAGAAAACACGGGGTGTGAGCCTGGCCTTCCCAGTGGAAAGCTATCGTCACGACGCCTTGGTGGCCCTGCAATGACCTGTACTGCTGCTACCTGCTATCAGCAAAAACAACATTCGTTCGCCTTCCGGATCCTGGAAATCCTAAATGTTATGGGAAATTATATTTCTTTTGGAGCAAAGGATGGTAATTTTTTCAGCACTGGCCTATGAATGCTTCCAAAGAAAAACAAAGAAACATAGGGAAATCTAATAAGAATACATGATTTTAAATTAAAATAGGCATGTGCTTTAAAAAGCACCGCCACCCCCATCATCCTCATTTGTGGGGCAGCCAGACTGAGCAGCAGTGAGCCGGAAATCATGCAGAGCTGGGATCTGTATGAGTTTCTCCCACTTCGGTCACTCGTTAACCTCCCAAACATTTGCCAAGTGTCTCCTGGTAACCAGGCACTGGCGAGAGGGTGATCAATGCAAACCCAGTCCTTGGACACAAATAATCAAATGAATGAACAAGGGAACTACTGCCACTGATGCACACCGGCAAGTGGGGAGTAAAAGTCAAGGGGTGTTGAGGCGCCACCAGGCAGGGGGGTGGGGGACCGCTGGGACCCCTCAGGCTGGAGGGGCTGCAGGAGAGCCCTGCTCAGAGACTCAGCATCTGCGCTCGGGAGAGCATGAGCCGTTAATACTGTGCAGTTACAAACGCCCCCGGGCTCCGCCAGACAGAGCTTATTAACAGATTGTATTTGGGTGCTGGAGTCTATGAGGAATGCATGAATCACCAGCAGAGTTGATTAAATGTGAGAAGAAAAAAAAAACCTCAAAAACAAAACAAAAACTGGAGGCGTCTCCACCACCCTAACGGCCCCAGCAGCAAGGCAGGAAGTGCGGCGTGGTGGGTGGAGCCTCTAGAGATGGACCACCTGAGATGTGCACCCCTTAAACTTGCACGTGCTTCCCCGGTTCAATTGCTTACAAACACCTGGCCCACCCCCACCTGCCACCCACAGCAACCTGCACCTGCCCTTCCACACCTTGGCCTGACTACTGCGGGGTCTTTCCTCCTCTAGACTGTGAGCTCTTCACGAGTGGAAACCAACCCGTCACCTTGAGGTCTAGATCCTCAGCTCCAAGGGCAGGCAGGGCGCAGGCCCTGGAGGGGGCTGAGGAGGAGACAGAAGAGAAGAGAAAGAAATCCTCTCACCACCATTTCCCAGGCTTCCAGCCTCGGTTTCCATATGTGTAAAATTTGGGGTGTATTAGTGAGGGTTTTCTAGGGAACCAGAACCTACAGAAGAAATGTATATTATTTTGTATATTAGATATGATTAGATTTTTATAAGAAAATCATGTGACTGTGGGGATAGGCAAGTCCAAATTCTGTAGGGCAGCTGCAAACCAGGAACTCTATAATTTCAATCATTTTATATTTATTGAGACCTGCATTGTAACCTAACATGTGATCTATCCTGGAGAAAGCTCCATGAACACTTGAGAAGAATGTATCATCTGCTGAGTTTGGGTGCAAACTGTACATATCTGTTAGGTTTAGCTTGTTTATCACATTATTCAATTTCTCCATTTCCTTGTTGATCTTCTGTCTAGTTGTTCTATCTAATGATGTGAGCAGGTTGCTGAAGTCTCCAACTATTATTATAGAGATGTCTATCTCTCCCTTCAGTTTTGCCAGAGTTTGTCTCATGTATTTTGGGGCACTCTGGTTAGGTGCATAGATATTTATGACTATTATTTCTTCTTGCTGGATTGTACCTTTTATTAAATATAATGGCCTTCTGTATCTCTCATAAGTTTTTTGCATTTAAGGTCTGTTTTGTCTGTTATTAGATTAGTATAGCCATCCCTGTTCTTTTTGGGTTACTGTTTGTGTGTATTATCTTTTTTCAACCTTTCACTTGCTGCCAGTTTGGATCTCTGGGTTTAAGGTTTGTCTCTTGTAGAGAGCATATGGATGGCTCATGTTTTTTAAATCCATTCTGTCAGCCTATATCTTTTGATTGAAGAGTTAATCCATTCATATTCAATTATATTACTGTAAATGCATTTTGTTCTTTGGTTTTCATGTCATATTTTTGTCTGTGTTTTTACTCTTTTGCTTTTTCCTTTCTGCTATTCTTGTCTTCCATCCTCTCCTCCAAGTCTCTCTCTCCTGTCTTTTTCCTTTCAGGTTGTAAGACTCTCTTTAATATTTCCAGGAGAGGTGGATTCTTTTTTACAAACTCTCTTAGTTTCTGTTAGTTTGTGAATATTTTAAACCCACCTTCAAATTTGAAGGACAATTTTGCTGGATAAAGAATTCTCAGCTGGCAATTTTTCTTTTTCAGTATCCTAACTGTATCATACCACTGTCTTCTAGCCTTCATGGTTTCTGATGAGAAATCCATACTAAGTCTCACTAGGTGGCCCTTCTGTATTGGTTTGCTTCTCCCTTGCTGCCCTCAGAATTTTCTCTTTATCTTTGACATTTGACATTCTGAGTAGTATATATCTTGCAGTAGGTCTATTTGGATTTTGATTGGGAAACGCTGTACTTCTTGGACATCTAAGTTCATTTCTTTTATGAGAGTTGAGAAATTTTCAGCCATTATTTCCTCAAATACTTTTTCTGCCCCTTTTGCTTCCTTTTCTCCTTCTGGAACTCCCATGACATGTATGTTGCTGCATTTCATGCCATCATTCACCTCCCAGAGCTCCTGCTCAATTTTTCCTATTTTCTCTCTTCAATCTCAGCTGTTCTATCTTCTGTATCACTTATTCTTTCTTCTATCATTTCAAGTCTGTAGTTGTATGCCTCTAATGTGTGTTTTTAAAGTTTTTTCAGACTAGTCTAAAGTGTTTTTGATCTCACCAATAGTGTCTTTCATTCCTTTGAGCTCTGTTACTTTTCTTTTCAGGTTTTCGAATTCTTCTTTGTGTCACTCAGTGTCTTTTTTTTTTTTTTTTTAAGATTTATTTATTTCTCTCCCCTTTCCCCCCGCCCCAGTTGTCTGTTCTCTGTGTCTATTTGCTGCATGTTCTTCTTTGTCTGCTTCTGTTGTTGTCAGCAGCACGGGAATCTGTGTTTCTTTCTGTTGTGTCATCTTGTTGTGTCAGCTCTCCGTGTGTGTGGTGCCATTCCTGGGCAGGCTGCACTTTCTTTCATGCTGGGCAGCTCTCCTTACAGGGTGCACTCCTTGTGTGTGGGGCTCCCCTATGTGGGGACACCCCTGCGTGGCATGGCACTCCTTGCGTGCATCAGCACTGCACGTGGGCCACAGATCAAGGAGGCCTGGGGTTTGAACCGCGGACCTCCCATGTGGTAGACGGACGCCCTAACCACTGGGCCAAGTCCACTTTCTCAGTGTCTTCTTGATGTCATTTATCTCGTTAGCCATATTGCTTTTCAACTCATTAATTTGATTTTGGAAGTTTGTGTGCATCTCATTGATTAGTTGCCTCAAATCCTGTGTCTCTTCTGGGGCTCTGATATTTCCTTTGCTTGGGCCATTTCTTGCATTTTCTTAGTATGGCTTGTAATTTTTTGCTGATGTCTAGGCATCTGATTATGATGGTGAATTTACTCTGATGCTCAATTTCTCTCTTTTGTAGGGATTTAGTCATGGGAGGCTGTGTGTTACTGCTGTTCTTTAATTTTAGGTTCAACCTATTTTTGGTCTTTAGGATTGTCCCTGTTAGTTGTTCAAATCTGGGCCCTGAACCCAATAATGGATTGCAGACCTGTTTTCAAGGGCTTTGGGGAGGGAGGCCCATAAAGGCCAGAAAAAGTCATATTTACTTTTAATTTCCCCACATGCATTTCCTTGTTCCACCAGCATATGGTACTCTTGGCCAGCCCTCTCAAATCAAAACCTGGTTGGAGTGTGTTTACGGCAAAGTGGAAGTATCAAAGTGATAGAGGATCTTGCCTGGAGGATAAGAGCCTTGTGATTCAAACTTTCTCAGAGGCAGTTCTCCAACATTTGCTGGTAGCCCCCTCCCTTTTTCCAGATAGGAAATAATTCCTCATCCCTCTGAAGCCTCAACCAGCCCCAGTCTGCAGGGAGACTGAGAGGGTCAGATCTCTTTAGTCCCTTACCAGCTCCCAAGGCAAACAATGGCCCAGCCTCACCCAGCCTGGAGGGGTTCCTGGGACACAGCAGACCAAATCTGTAGGTCAAAAGCTGAGTCAGCCTGAGGCTGTGTTCCTCTCCCTCCCCTTTCCTGGAGAGGGGGATCCCTGGGGCCCCCTTTTTCTGTAGCCAGCCCCAAGGCCTGAGGATTCAGAAGTGACTATAGTGGGGGGGAGGGCGCCAGCAGTTGCAGCTGCCGTTTTTAACTCACAGTTTCGCTGTCGTGAATCTTTCCCTTTATCCCTCTCCCTTCTGGACGGTGCCCAGCCTTTCCCTGGTGTCCCAAACCATAGAAGATTCCTCTCCAGTCCATTTCTGCCTGTCCTCTAGCTATTTTTCTGGGAGAGGAGAGAGTCCCTGTCTTTCTAGTCCTCCATCTTCCTGGAAGGCCCACTTCTCCTTTTAAAGCCTTCAACTGATCGGATGAGTCATCTCTCCTTGTTGAAAGCAATCTCCTCAGTTGACTGTAGATGTAATCAGCCATAGAAGCAAACAATTTACTGATGCTTTAAGTCCACAAAATGTCCTCACAGTAACAATCAGGCTGGTGCTTGCTTAATTACATAACTGGACACCATCACCTGGTCAGGTTGACACATGAACTATTAACCATCACAGGGGCTAAGACAAACCTGCGAAAGGATGATGACAGCATGTCCCTTTCTTCTTTCCCAGATTTTATTTTATTTTTACTCACTTTTAAAAAGTCACATACAGCTGAGCACCTGCTTCCCATGTTTGAGGTCCCAGGTTCAATCCCCAGTACCACACACACATGCACAAATTCACATACAGTAAAACTCACTTTTTAAGTACAGATCTGAGTTTTGACAAAGGCTTATAGGTGTATAACTATCAGACAATCGAGATTCAGAACTGTCCCATCACTCCCCAAAAGTGCTTCATGCTGCCCCCTTGCAATCAAACCTCCTCTCTACCCCAGTTTCATTTACCTGTTTTCTGTTCCAATAATTTTGCCCCTTACAGAATGTCACAGAAGTGGAATCCTATTTTAAGTCATCTTTTATGTCTGGTTCTTTCAGTTAGCATAACGCATTTGAGATTCATCTGTGTTGTGTGTATCAGTAATTCATCTCTATTTATTATCTTCCCACCAAAGGAAATCTCATCAGTCAAGGGGCAAGGTCATAGAAAATAGTCTACAGATAACAGTTTGGAACCTACTGCCTTTTCCATCCTCCAAGAATTCAGTCCCAAATTTCTAGCTCAGGAAGGGAAAGTGAACCAGGAATCAAAAGACCCCAGTGCTGGCTGGGTTTGTAGCCTGGAGCTCTGAGACCTGGACAAGTGCCCTGGGTCCTCCACTCTGCCTCTCTCTGAGGTTGCTCACTTGCAAAATAACCAACAATACCCAAACTTCCTCAAAGGAGATGCAGGCTCCAGGTTGATGACTCAGATTGGGGAATCAGGAGGCAGGACTGGCTTGTGGACGAGGTTCTTATGTCTGGTTTACCGCATTTAAGTCTGGAGGCCAGTGGGATGTGAAGATACTAGGGTTTGCAGCTGAGGTTAAAATTAAAGCTCTTGGGTGGTGAGAACTTACAGCCATACAACAGGCTGGCAGCTACAGCCTTGGGTATGGGTGTACCTGGGAGCAGGGAGAGAAAAAAGAAAAATGCCAGCTAATGGGCAGAAAAAGAGTGGCCCAGAAGGAGGCAGGGCAAGGGCCCATTCCTGTGATGAAGCCTGAAAAGCCCACCTGATGGTTTTGGCAACTAGGAGTTGGAAGATAGCTGGGAAAGCAGTTGCAGTGCAGTCGTGGGGGTGACTGCCAGTTGGCAAAGCACTGGGGAGCCACAGGTGAGGAGGATGTGGTGGCAGAAGAGAGTAGGAACTCTCTTGAGAATGTTGGAAGGGTAGTGAAAGAGAAAAATAGGATGGCGGTTGTCATTGTAATATTAATAATCATAAATAATAATGACCCACAGGTATTGAGTCTCTACTCTGGGCTAGTTAATGTCTAAAATGCCTCAGGTACAGCATCCTCTCATACAATTCACAGAAGAATTTTATAGGTAGATTTTATCAATGTGTCCATCTCACAGGTGAGGACCTGGGGCATGGAGAGAAGACAAATGGGCCAGCAAGTGGGAAAGCTGAGCTTGGAATCCAGGGCTGGTCTGCTTAGCCTCTCCACCACAGCAGAGCTGAGCTGAGCTGCTGGCGATTCAAAAGCAGGAGGCAGGGAAGGAAAGGCACCTGGCTATATCTGTGGGCAGGAGGGAAGGAGCCACTGGAGAGAGAGCCGGAAGACGAAAGGGGCATGGAAGACAATGGGTGGGCTCACTCGCACGTGTGCCCTTAATGAAAGCCCGCTATGCTAAAGGTTTTTGCTAAGAACCCACATGTCAAACCCAATTCCACATAAAACCCAGGACGTGAACCTGCTAGAAGCAGAGTTACTCTAGTTGAAGGAAGTACCTGGGGAGGAGCCAGACCCACCAACCTCCCCATAAGCCCTACACTTCCATCCTGGCAGAAACTAAGTTAGAGACTCTCCCAGGAATGTGGGACGCCTTGGGACCTCCCTTTTAAATATATGCTCCCTGGGGGATAGAGCTGGCTTCCTTTCCTTCCTTCCTTCCTTTTCTTTTAATTTTAAAGTATTTCAACAATAGCACATTCGAAACTGAAATTAGCCGGAGACGCACTGTGTCTTGTGTCTTCATCACCGTTTGACCAGTGTCCAGCATGTAGTTGCTCAGCAAAGAGGTGACAGTCAGGGATGGGCTGCCCCTGTGCGGAGTCCATTCTGGATGCTTCCTCACCGCCTAAGTGACTCTCAGCAAGTCTCCGACCCTGACAAAACCTCTGAGGCCCCAGCAGTTCCCCCACCTCTTGGAATTTTAAGAGGGTCTGATGAGCTGGTATTCCTAGAAGCATTTAGCACAGGGCCCAGCACACAGTAAGAGCACAATAAACGTTATTTCATTCCCCGTAAATGGCATCAATAGTGTTAAAACAACCCATTGGAAGGAATTAGAATGTGCCCATGGGAAACCTGTGAATGCTCGGGGTCTGTAACTGTCTCTCGCTTTTCAAACCACGGGAGACGGGTCCTGGACCGTAGAGTCTGGGGGTGGGCTCACCTGGAGCCCCGTGTGTATGAACTAGTGTTTATGCAGTAGAAAGTGCCCGCATAGACTCGTTGCTGCCTGAACCTCTGCTCTAGGGACCTTGGAGAACGCATCTCCCTATTAGGATTTGTCCAGGGCTTTGGATGTTCAGACAACAGTAGAAGCAGATGTTAAAAAAAAAAAGAGCAGCACAAGCACTGCCGTAGATGCCTCTAAAGGCATCAAAGCTAAAGCAGAAATGGCTGGAAATGACTCTTTTTCAGGACTGAGAGAGCAGGGTTCCCGCATCCACGAGAACATTTCCAGGTGAAAGACGGCCCCGACCATGAGTGACGAGCGCCCTCTGCTGGCTGCCGTTAGAAATCCGACCATGAGTGACGGGCGCCCACTGCTGGCTGGCGTTAGAAATAGATCCTCTTGTCACCGTGAGGCAAGTTTCAAATACTCTTTTTTTTTTAATTTTTATTAAAGTTAATAGATCACATAGAATGTTGCATTAAAAAAAAAACAGGAGAGGTTCCCATACAAAGTACAGCCTACCCCCATCATTTTTGTAAATGGTATTTTTTTTGAAGATACATACATCACACAAAAAAAGTTAAATTAAAAAATATGAGGTTCCCGTATATCCCCATCCCCCCACCCCACTCCTCCCACACTAACAACCTCCCCCATCATTGTGGCACACTCATCATACTCGGTGAACACATTCTGGAGCACTGCTGCACCACGTGGATAATAGTTTATCCTGTAGTTCACACTCTCCCCTGGTATATTCAGTGGGTTCTGGCAGGAATATTTAATGTCTAGCATCTGATCCTGCAATATCATTTAGGACAACTCCAAAGTCCCAAAAATACCCCCTCATCACATCTCTTCTTCCCTCTCCCTGCCCTCAGCAACTACTGTGGTCACTTTTTCCCCGTCAATGATAAAATTTCTTCTATTAGTAATCACAAAAGTTTATAGTAGAATACCAGTAAGTCCACTCTAATCCATATTTTATTCCTCCATATTCTTTAGCTCTTTTTCTTTTTCCATTAATCTGAACTGCAAATTAAAGGTCTCCTTTCCTAAAAGGAGAAGACCTGAAAGGAAGGACAAAGTCACGGAGCACTTGACTCCACTGTCACTTAGGGTTCTCTTGCTGGAGCATCTAATGTCACCTGAGAGTGACCCTGGGGAGGCCGCAGAGTGCGCTCAGCCTCAGAGAACCCCACAAGGCGGGGAACTCCACCAAGCAGCCCCCCGTGGCCTGCAGCAGCATCCCATTTCCATTTTAAGAGCCTGTCCTCTTGACCAGACTCAGAACTTCATGGAGGGACGCCCTGAGTCAGAGCTGCCTGCTTCCTTCCAGAAAACACCAGTCAGTCTACACCGAGGGACAGCAAGACCCCGGAGAGGACAGGCCAGTCCTGGGTCAAACCTGGCTGGGCCTGGGTGCCCTGCCCTGGCATCGGCCAGTCTCGCATGATGCAGCCCCCATCTCAAGACCAGAACACAGCTTGGCTGGAGTCCAGCAAGGCTCCTCACCAGAGCGGAGGCCCCCTTGACCTCGGGCTCCCGCCCCAGGCTCACCCCCTCCCCAGGACCATCCTGAGCTCAGTTGTTGGTTCTAAACCCACTGGGGCCCTGTACCCAGCGCTTCGTCATCACTCAGACTTTATTCCCAGAGCCATCCCGTCTGCGTTTCAACCCCAGCGCTCACCTCCCCTCTGCGTGGACTTCACCACTGTGAATTCTCTTTAACGACAATAGGAGCTGCCTTTCCCTGGAGGTCTGGTGACTGCTAGAAGCCTGATGTTCACTGCTTCAAAGTTAACCATGACCACGCTGTGAGAGAGGAGGCAGTTTCCTTGAATCCAAGGTAAGAATCATTACCATATGAGGCTCCAGGGAAGTGGATTTGGCTCAACTGATAGAGCATCCATCTACCACATAAGAGGTCCAGGGTTCAAACCCCGGGCCTCCTGACCTGTGTGGTGAGCTGGCCTATGCGTAGAGCTGATGTATGTAAGGAGCGCCGTGCCACGCAGGGGTGTCCCATGCGTAGGGGAGCCCCACGCGCACGGAGTGCACCCCGTAAGAGCCACCGCATTTGGAAAAAGCACAGCCTGCCCAGGGGTGGCGCTGCACACACAGAGAGCTGATGCAGCAAGATGATGCAACAAAAAAAGAGACACAGATTCCTGGTGCTGCTGACAAGAATGCAAGCAGCCACAGAAGAACACACAGCGAATGGACACAGAGAACAGACAACGGGTGGCGGGGGCGGAGGGAGGATAAATTAAGAAAAGAAATGAGGCTCCCAGCTTCTTGCCCACTGGTTAAGGAAGGACTTGGCCCCATCCCATCCACTATCTTTCTTTCCCTCCCTTACATAGTCTGAATCAGTCTCCATTATGCAAACTAAGTTAATTTGAGGGAAGGGAAGCAGGAATAGAGAGAGAAAAGAGACTAGCAGGGCTGGAGGAGGAAAGAAAAGTCCTCTGGGGCAGAGTTAATGGGAGAAGAATTTACTTAGGGAATGAAGGAGAGGTTTCAGGGCACCTGCAAGGCAAAGGTGAGTTGGAGACATAAAAGAATGGGAAGGAGAGAGAGGGGTCCTAAAAAGTATTGCTATTGGGTAGATCCTTCCCTCTCTCCCCACCGTGGAATATTCTTTCAGAGACACAACTAGAGAGCTACTTTTGTTGTTGGCTAATAGATAGCAAATCTCTGAATGCAAAAGAAAACCCTCAGTCTGAAGCGTTGGGGGCTGTGGAATTTGCTTCAATTATATTCCAATTTTAAAAATAAGGAAACAGAGCCTGCAAGAGGGTCGGCAACCTGCAGATGGTCACACAGTGTGTCTGACTCCAGGGTCCGTGCTCTTTCTGTTACACTCTCCACCTGTGTATGGCACTTCCTCACAGGTGCCGTCAGGACGAACGTGAACTAGACCAGGTCCACCACGAACCTAGCCGTGGCCTGCAGATGGTAGACGATGCCAGAAATAACAGTTCCTTTCCTCCCCTCTGCCCTGACCACTGGCTCTTGAGGTCCGCTGTCTGTCTGACAACCCAGTTCTGACTGCTGGATTCCTGACATGAGTTTTGTTGTCCCAATGGAACATTCCGTTACCCTCGTCTCTTCCAGCGCTGCACACAGCTGGTGTCCTGATCCCACACTCCTCCAGCACGGTGGCTGGCGCTTGACTTCCTGCTAGAAGGCTTCCTGGTATTGCCACCCCAGACGGTCACAGGTCTGAGGAACTCTGGCTCGGCTGAGCTCCACAGCCTGGTGGTAAGCTTTCGGAACTCTCTCGTAGGATGATCACTTTTGCATAGCCCAGAACTTTCTCTGCCAAACACATCACTCTCCACTCAAGGCTTACATCAGCCTCCTGGATCTCTTTGCCTAACTCAAGTTTTACTTCCTGATTTGATCCGAGGCTTTCTCTCTCTCATAGGGTAAAGAATACCCCAGCCAGGGCCTGATATTTAGCCGTGGGACCAATTGCTTCCGTTCCCTGAGCCTCAGTTTCCTCAAATGGAAAGTTGGAATGCTCCTCTCCCACTGAAGAATCATTAAAAGGTTCACTGATCATGGATTAAAAACACATAGGTTATAAAAAATAACATAGGTTATAAAAAACATATAACATAGGTTATAAAAAAATGCATGTGTCATTTTCATATTTGTTATGATTATCAGGCACTTTTTTTTTTTAATCTCACAAGGCTTTGAGAATTAAAAATAAAGCTCTACATGCGACTTGGGCAAAATCTCCATCTAAAAACATAAAGCCAAAAACAACAAACAAAAATATGGCAAGAAAGCAAGGCGCAATTGTGCCCGTTCCAGCAACAGAAGGCTGGCAGATGCTGTTTCTGGAGGGCTGCTGTGTGGCAGGAACCCACTGGTGCCGACAGGCGACAGCTCAGGCATCCAAATAATAACTTACAGAGAAGGTGCGTGCACTCGTCAACATGTTTGGCTTTTTCAAAAGAGCCAACTTTGCAGGCAAAACTGCTATTTCTCTAAAACATTTGCCAAAAAGGGAAAAGAGTTTCAACAGCCTAGTTAATTTTGCTACCATCCTCAACAAAGAGTGGGGGGGCGAGGGGGAGGACAATACTGTCTTAAAATACTAGCACTAATATGGCTGGATATTCTTTTTTTTTTTCAGGTACTGAGGCTTGAACCAGGACCTCGTACGTAGGAAGTTGGTGCTCAACCACTGAGCCACATCAGCTGCCCTGCGTTGGTTTCTTCATTTGTTTTGCATGTTGTTTTGTGTGTTTTTTTTAAGGAGGCACCAGGAACCAAACCCAGGACCTCCTATGTGGGAAGCAGGCACTCAACTGCTTGAGCCACTCCCTAGATAATCTTTCATGATTTTTCTCATCAGATTTGTAAGAACACATACTCCATTTTAAATACTTCCCAAACTCCCATTAATCCAAGATAAATAGAAGAAAATAAGGTACACATCAGAAATGCTGGCTGGTTTACACCGCATCGATTCTCAACCAGAAGTTTGCAGTACCTCAGGATGTTTACAACTACATCAAAGAGTAATGTGAGATGCTAAAACAAAACAAGATCTTTCAGACATAATCCACTTAACTCACTTTATATGCCTTGCTGCTCCCTTCGGAACTGAATGACGGACCATCGTAAGCTCAAACATTGAGGATTTTTGTGGCATCTAACCCAAAGGAAGCATGCAATAATTATTTTTTGAGTCAATGAATCCCAAAGTGATTGGGATTGAGAGGTGTTCAAGAGTATGACACTAGAGGGCAAAAGGGAGTAATATTTCTTAGTATAATCTCTCTCTTTCTCTCTCCCCTTCCTTCCTCTCTTTCCTTCCCTTCCTTCCCTACCTTTCTTTCTTTTCATTCTTTCTGTCTCAGTTTAGTGCCCAATAGCAAAAAAAACCCCAAAACAAACATTGAAATTAAAATTAGGCATTTAAAGATTTTCTGACAGAATTTTGAAGAAAGCCTTAGGGCTAACTTGTGAACTTCAAGGAGCACCTACAATCCCGGTTCTGAACCCTCTGTTTAAAATGCAAACAGGTTGCCAGGACTGGATCACATATTAACACACATCAGCCCTGAACTCCCACAGGTGAGGAGAAGTCATTCCCAGCAGGGCCAGGCCCCGGGGGAAGGAGCCGGCACCAGGCCGCTGGAGCTGTGACTGAGAGGAGGGGAGGAACCCAGGTGACGGTCCCCTCTAGTAGCAGCCCATGAGAGCTCCTCTGATCCTCATCAGGGCCCCTTACCCCTTCCTGTAGATCCAGAAAGAGGGCCCGTGAGGGGCGCCCCCAGCCCCTGCCCCTCAGCTCGGCACCCATTTTGCCCCAGGCCTCCTCCTCCCCTTCCGTCCCTGCCTCTGCTCCCTCTACCGGGCACCCAGCAAGAGGTATTTCAACCTCAAGCACACGCTCCTTCTTCATCTCAAATCCCACTTCAGGCTTTGACTGCTTCCACGTCTCATAGAGAATAAAATCCCAAAAAAAAAGCGGGTAGCTAAGTAGACCCTCTACGCCCCTCAGTCCTGCAACCCTTCAACTGCTCCTCGTCAAATAATCACCCACGTAGCATAGTTAAAATTATATATATGGCCACAATTAAAACTTAATTAATTAAAAAAATAATAGGGAATGGGGTGAAGTAGGTGAAAGAGTACATGGACAAGGCCTTGACTTGGTAAGTGCTGAACTGTGAGTGGGGTTCGTTAGTCTATTGTCTACTTTCACATGTTAAATTTTTCCGAAAGTAAAAAAAATAAATAAAAAGAAAGCCATGCCCCTTGCACACACTTTTATACAGCTGTAAGCAACATCTCTTCTTGGGCTCCTCTGGCCTCATTTTCCTCCTCTGCGAAACGAGGCAGGCGACACTTCATTAGCTTTGATGTTTGAGTCTACCACGCAGGGCGCCCGGCTCTGTGTCCGAGGCTCTCACGTTATTTACGGGAACACCAAATCGGTATCTTCACAAACTGCTTCTGGCTTTCCAGTGCCAAGTTTACAGTCAGCCAGAGCTTCCTGCATACGGGCCGTTGAAAAACAGCCACCTCTTTATTCAATCCATAGCAACACACACAAGGAAACAGTCCAAACGCTTTCCTGTGCACAAAAACACCAAGCCAGGGAAGTGAAACAGGAGGCCCTTCCCGCGGGCGTTTGGCACTGCTGTTCTCTGCTATCAGATGCGGTTCAACATTTACAAATATTGACACTCGTTAAAGAGGACCAGGAATGCGGCTTGGCCCCTTCTCTTCCCCATCGCCCTGCCTTGTTCGCTTTTCCTCCCTGAGCCCAGAGCTGCCCTGCCTGGACCCGGCTCGCTCCCCTGCTCTCCTTTTGGGGCCTCCCAGGGGCCTTGGTGGGGCTCTGAGCTCCTTCCCGGCCTCCGCTGTCCTGCGGGGGGCCCAGGGTGGGGGCTGCGGCCCAAGGACCTCACGCCACCCTCCCCAAACGCCAACAGAAAGCTGGCCGTCGTCTGGGTCTTCCTGGGTTGGCTCTTTCCTCAGACTGCTTCAAGGAACGGCCGTGCTCGCGCGGCTCGTTTCCATCCTGGCCCTCTCCCACCTACACTGTGGAACGGGCCATTTCAGGATCCCGAGGACGTCATGTCCGTGTAGGTACACCCTCGGCACAGAGAACACAGTGCTCAGAAGACGCAGGACGCAGATCCCAGGTTCACACTTGAACTCGTCCTCCTGGGGCCTTACTCGGCACACTGAGCTTTATTACTGGGAAGTCGTCAAGACCGACTTCTTGATGATTTTAACGAGTGGAGCTTTGCATTAGCTCGGCCAACAGATAAAGGATTTGGGAGAGTTTTTTTTTAAAGACAGTGCATTTACTTTATCACAAATCATTCTTGCCCATTCCTTAAATCAATCACTTTGAGAAACACCACTAAAGAACATACTAATTCCAAACATGTTCTCCATGTGAGCGCAAGAAAGAAAACTGTAGTTTGAAATAAAATTTTTAAAAATATGTTCAGGCTGGGGCTGATCTTCCTCTAGTTAATTAAAAATAAAAAGACTTTATTGAAGAAAGCACAGGCGTAATTACCACAGGAAGAGATCACTACTTCTAGTCTGCGTACTCCCTAGTAAACTAGTTCTGCTTTCTCCATGGGTTGGAACCCCAACTCTACCATGCACTAGCGGTGTGGCCTTGGGAAAATGATTCGACCCCTCTGCGCCTTTGCTTCCTTGGTCATAAAACGAGGCTAGTAAGCAGCATCTGCCTCATGAGCTGGCTGTGAGGAGTACTGAGTAAATGGCAAAGGCACATGGTAAGGACTCAATAAATATTAGTTATTGTGATTCTGAACGTTGTTATCATTCACATATAAAGAGCATCCCATGTCTTCAGAAATGAGTCCTTGTTGCATGACACACACTCTTGTACTACACAATTAGAGGCAGATTAACTGCAAAGGCCCAGAGCAGAGCCCTCTTCTTCTTGGAGAGGACCTCCCATGCTAGATATGTGTCAGGCATACAAAACCTGACCCTTCCCTGATTATCCTTTCCGTATCACAGTCCTCCCTACCTGCACCCTTCTGAACGCGGCACTGATCATCCCCACTCTTATTTTTGTACATTTATTTCTTCGGAATGTTTCTGTAAGCAATAGTATCTGCATGTAAACTTTGCAGTAGAATCATATTATTCTATACTTAACCATCTGTAATTTGCCTCTTGCACACATCATTTTACATTTCTGAGATACAGCCACGTTGATACCTGCAGGTCATGATGGCTCCGTAGTATTTCACTGAATGGATATAACGGCGATTTACTGGTACATTCTCCTGCTGAGGGCCATGTAGGTCGTTCCCAGTTTTCGCCATTACAAATGAAGTTGGAACAAACATGCAGCCATTCTTGTTCAGATCTCCTTGGGGACCCACGTCAGCCACAGTTTCTCTAGAGAATCATGGCAGACACTGACCATCCCTTTGTCCTTACAAACAGAACCCCATGTGTTCCCAGCCTGCAGTTAAATATTCTCATGCCCCAGACCTCCCTGCAGCTACAGGAGGACACACACCTCAGTCTTGGCCAAAGATGTAGACAGAGATCTGTGGGAATCCCAGAGGCGTGTGCTTTTTTGGGTGCAAGTGCTTTCCGTCCCATCTCTTTCCTCCTCCTTCCTGCTGAAACATGAGCATGTGGGCAGGAGAAGGGCAACCGCAGTGTGAACGTAAAGACCAAGCCTCACGGAGAGAATGGCAGCGTGAAAAAGACTTGACTTATAGCCAAAAAAAAACGGAGGCATTTTCGTTACTTAGGGCCTAAATTAACCTCTTCCTGCCTGTCAGCACCATTTATGTATCATTCTACAAAGGAATGGAAAATATTTCCCCCCAAAAGATGAGTTAGTCTTATAGTCTTATCTTAAATTCCAAAACCCAAAGTGAGATTCTTAAATTAAGAAAAACACCCGCAGGGAAAAACCTTGACAAGTGAAAACGGTTTTCTTTCCTAACTAGCATAGTTGGAACAACCAAACGAGAAAACGGAATGTGTATCCAAACACCCTTTCTGAGTGTTTATTTAATTTATTTTAATTAATTATTTATTTTTTGAGGTACCAGGACTGAGGATAGAACCTGGGACCTCAAATGTGGGAAGCTGGCACTCAGCCACTGAGCCATATTGGCTCCCCTGAGTTGGTTTTTTCATTTGTTTGCTTGTTGTTTCTTTGTTTGTTTGTTTGTTTAGGAGGTACTGGGAACCGAACCTGGGACCTCCCATGTGGGAAGCAGGTGCTCAACCACTTGAGCCACATCCTCTCCCCTCTGAGTGTTTATTAAGACTACAATAATAACAATGATGATAGATAATACTCAAACCGAGCTCCCCACGTGCCAGGCACTGCTCTAAACACTTCACATATACTATTTCAATTAAGCCTCACAAAGAGAGGGAGAGCCCACTAGATGAGGAAATCCCTTACAGAGAAGTTACATGACTTGCCAGCCTCACAGAGCTGGCAGGCGGTAGAGAGAGGAGCAGGATCCAGGGGGCCTGGTGCCCCCAGGCTGTGAGCTTAGCACTGCAGGGACTGGTCAGGTGACAGGTTGAATAATGGCCCTCAAAGACGTCCATGTCCTGGTGCCCAGAATTTGCGAATAGGTTACCTTACATGCAACAGGGATTCTGCAGATGTGATTAAGTTAAGGACCTTGGCTTAAAGAGATTATCAAGGATTAGCTGATGTAAGAGGGAGGCAGGACAATCAGAGCAGTAGCAGGACATGTGACAATGGATCCACAGGTTCACATGATGCGAGGAGGGGGGTCAAAAGTCAAGGAAGGCAGGCGGCCTTGAGAAACCGGAAAAGGCAAGGAAACGGATTCTCCCCGCAGAGTCTACAGAAGGAACCAGCCCCGCCGACACCTTGACTTCAGCCCAGGAAGACTGATTTTAGACTTCCGAACTCCAGAACCATAAGATAGCACATTTGTATTGTTTGAATCCACGACGTCCACGGTGATTTATTACAGCAGTGATAGGAAACTAATACTGACAGTAACTCAGGTCTTGGTCCTGTCCTGAAGGCGCTCACCACCCAGGGAGACAGACAGACAGGCTATGCCTGTTCCAAAAGACCCGGCGGAGTAAGGACCGAGGAAGCCCTGCGGCGAAGCGCTGTGGGAACCTGGCGGGAGGCACTCAGCCCACACACCTGGGACCCCAGCCACCCCAGCGGGACAACGTCGCCACGCACAACTGGTTTCAAGACAAAGGGAGGGAACGGCAGTCTGGAGCCTCTTATTCACGGATTTCTCCGTTGATTCATTTTCTAATGCATCTGCCCTGATAATGTTTCCATGTTTGTAAAAGACAAAACCTTGGCAAGGGAAATGACAACACCCCTGGAGCTTCCTTCCTGGAATCCCCGGGAGGCTTGTCTGGATTCACCAGCCGGGTTTTCCTCCTGTTCCCTTCAAGGGGGCCCCTGAGCCTCCAGATGACGCCTGGCATTTCCTTTTTCTCTGGCCAACGTCGGGCACATAAACAGATTATTCCAAAGTAAGAGCCACGGCACCGTCGTCACGTGACATATCCCATTTCAGGTAACTGCCTTCCCCGTGCACTGACCCCTGACGCGTTACCGAGGGCACCAGCCCGTGAAGCAAGCTGAAACCTCATCCCACGCCCGGTAACGGTGCGGTCCACGCAACGTCTTCAAGAACAGGGGTACAAAGAAGGAAGGGGACCCCCATTTCACAAGAGGCTTTCTTAAACTCCACCAGGAGGCCCAGCCCTTCCTGAAGTGTAGACCGTAAGGTCAAAGTGTTAAGCGACACTGTTTGGAAAAAGAGACCATGTTTCTGCTGCGCATCTCGTAAGTGAAAATTTCAGCTTCAGAATTTGGGACATGGGAACATCCAGGAATAACCAAAGAAAAGCACTGCTGGTGAGCATTTATTGCTGCTTCCTAAGTGCTATACTCATGATGATCGAGACAATCCTATGCCTCAGCTACTAAAGTTAACCCCATTTTACAGATGGGGAAGTTGGGGCACGGAGTGGGAGGTAATTTGCCCATGGCCGTGGTCAGTAAGCAGGAGAGTGGAGTAAGGGCCTAGGGAGGCAACTACGATCTTCTACAGTGGACCCCACCTCAGTGTCACCGGCCCTACCTCAGGGAGGGCAATGGGACAATAAGGTCAAAGGACAGTGACCAACGAGAACTGTGCCCACGGCATGACAGTGAAACCTCCACACGAGCCCGACTCACGGGGAGGAGCAGGACCTCAGATGCCTTTAATCAAGCACAGCGTTCCAACCGTGGGGACAATCTCCTCTCCTTGACCCCTCGATCACTCCCAGTACAGACCCGACTCGGCCACGTCTGCCAACAGAGGGTAAAGGCCAGAGCTGCAAACCAGGTCCTTGGAGGCACGAAGGCATCACCTCCATGAGGCTTTGTTCCCCCATCGTTAAAAGGCGGATAATAATGTTTGTCATGTGCCCATCACAGGCCTGACCTGCTCGTTATACCACGTGCCTGTCACAGGCCTGACCTGCTCGTTATACCATTGCTCGGCACCGAGACAGAGGCTGTAGGCATTGGAATAAAAATAACCCCTTAGATCTGCCAAACACTTTCTAGCATAGACTTCTCTTACACACATCATCTCGTTTGGGATAAATCAGTTAGGATATGATAAGCACACTGCAGGAGAAACAAATGCACCATGTGGAGCCTTGCAGCCAGTGACTAATTCACCTGTAACCTTACACATCAAGTAAGGCTGATCACCCCGATAACTGAAAACAAAGCCAGCCCCAGCACTGGCATACAATGGTGCTCAATAAATGCTGCGCGAATACAAAAGAAACAGGAACCACTTCTAATCCAATCTGCCCCTTTCCTTGCTCCCTCGCTCCACACAAAGGAAGTATATATATAGAAACCACCCCAGCCACGCATACAAGGAAACGTGAGAGCAGAGCACTGGGCAGCCAAGTCTGCCCACACCTGCCGGGGAGCTCCCAGCTGTCGGTGTCAGGACCAGCAGCAGATATCTGTGCAACGGTGCACCCGCCACACTGGCAGGGCGGCTCTCGGTCGTTTTGAAACAAATGCTCCGAGTGGCTAATGGGTTTCCTCAAAGAAACCCCACACCCTCGGGCAAGACAAGGGGCTCATTAGGCAAAGCGGCGTCCTCTGGTCTCCCATGCCCGCAGGTGGCATCGTCCAGGTCATCAGAAAGCAGGACATGCAGATGGGCAGCTTCCGGCACGATCAGATTTCTAGAAGGAATGACACACGGCCTCTCTCCGGGGTCCAATTCCAGACCCCCCGCCCCCCCCACAGGCAGCTCTTGGCGCTTCCTCCTTCCTGATCCAGCCTTTGAAAAACGGTTGCGTACCTGGGACACACACAAAAACGCTATCGCCAACGCCGTCCCTACTGGGCTCCCACCTTCTCACATCCACCCCCCCCCCCTCCGGGGGGGGGACAAGGAGCCGCCTCCATCCCAGCCGAGGGGCCGACACCGCCCCCTAGACCCCGGACCCTGCTGGCATCTGCCTCCTGTCACTCAGAGGACAGCTCTGTCCTGCTGTGTCCATCTCAGCGTTAGGACACGGGAGGCACCCGCCCTGCTCGGGACCGTTTCCGCTCCAAAGGTGTGCTCAGTGGGAGGAAAGCCGGCCAGCTGTCCCGTCCTCACTTGGGCACCTTCCTGCATGTACGTTACTTGCCCCTTGAATGTTACTAAATAAATTGCTGATTCGTCTGACTCCTCGCTGTGTTCTGGCACGTGACGGGCCAGTTGGGAGAGGTCAGGAACACCACACTTGAGCCAAATAAATCTGAGACCTTCTTTCTCAACAGCCTGAAAAACCAGTTGTTCCTGCTGTTGGGAACCACAGCTTGCACCGGTCTCAGAAGCACTTCCAAGGACAGCCCCGAAGGAGCAGCGGCCAGAAGGCACTGGCCACGGCGTGCGTCTCCTGCTGAGGCTGAGCTGGGACCGGTTTTTTTTTATTCCAGGATCTGGCTGGAAAAGTGACTACTTGATCTTCCAGATGAAAACAGACAGCCCGGCGCGGTTTTCTGCAGAAAGTCCTATTTTTAAAATCGCCTGGGTGCTCGCAGGGGGACGGATGCAACGCATTGTTTTTCGAGAGCAGACGCCAGGCTGCGGCACCCCTCCTCTCTCAGCTTCTTCCTAGCTGGCCAGGGAGCCGTGTGTTCTGCGAACGCTGCTGCTCCTGAGTCACCCTCCCCGGGCCTGTTGGCTGCTCTTGGATTTTGATCCATTTCCTTCGAGAGATTGGCTTTGGTGTTTGGGGTTCATGGTGCAATACTTGCAAAAAGAAAACTTTTCTCGCACGAGAACATGACGACCAAGCCCCGCCCCTCCCCTCCCTTCCCCTCCTGCACAACAGGAAACGCTCATTTCTGAGCCCCTTGGCAGGACCGACTGTTTAGCAAAGGCAAATTTCGCATCGCCTTTGGTAACCGGGCCTCGTGCCAGCGGGTGCTGCACAGAGCAGCGGGGCCTGTGCCCAGGGCTGGGAAGTGCCTGGTCCTTTCTGGCCAAAGGAGCAGGCTGATTTGGCCCGAACGTTCTGCCCAGTGGCCTGACACCACGGGAATCGTCCTCGCCTGCTCTGTGCTCCACGAAGGTCTCCAAAATGATTTAAACTGTCTAGATTCTCGGGCAGAAAATTCTCTGTTGAGCCACATTGGATGTACTCCCCTAGAACAGAGCAAACTTCAGCAAAATTAAGTCCGTGCACTTTTCAGTGTGATTAATCCGAGGAGGTGGCCCTGCCAAGAACAGCCTCTTCTGGGAACGTGTCCCTGCGTGGACCATGAGTGGAGACCGCACTCACGCTCTGTGCCCGAGGCTCCTTCCACCCGCAGTCACTTTGCTAGCTCCACAGCAGTGTTTGGGTGACCCTGGCACCTGCAATAAAACTCGGCTTAGCCTCTCTTGGAAGCCAAACAGAATACACTGCTTGGAAGGAATTTGAAGAAAAAGACCTGGGATGGGAGCCTAGAGAGCTGGATTCGAATCCAGCTCTGAGATCATGGACAATTCCCCTCATCTATAAAACTGAAGGGCCCAAGCCCAGCCTCTCTCGGGTCCCTTGCAAGCCTCTCTCGGGTCCCTTGGCTTTTCAATTCCAGCCCAAACACATGTTTAAAACAAATCCTTTAAAAAATCAGTTGCCAACATTTCAATCTGTAGAACTTTCAAGAGAATTTGGAGAGTTTACATAAATAATCCTGATTTCTGATTCAAGAATCTGCAGCTCTGGCCACAGCGGGCCGGCATGCCCAATAGGAGGCAGCAACCAGGGAAGGGATGATGAGTTCCTGGGTCGCCACCCAAGCCGCCACCCAAGCCGCCACTCTCCTTACAGCACAGGGCTGGCCGTGGGCGCGCTCTATGTTTGGGATTCCTGGTTATAAGATTTTGAATTGAACCAGCTCCCCCTACCCACCCCTTAACACATCGCTTACATTTTTCACTTCAGCTGGAATACTCACAGGTAAACTTTGAAGTTAAACTATCTCACACAAAAGCAGTCCAAAAAACCCATTAAGTGAGGATCCGCAAAGCTGGGGGGCTGTGCCCTGCCTGTAAATAATTCTAACACTGACCATCGCAGGGACACAGAGCTGGTTTACAAGTCCTCCCCGGACTCGCTGACCTCTATGGGCTGTCATGCACTCCACACCCCACGCCCGGTCCCTCGGCCCCTCGGCCAGGGACGCATGTTTGGGAGCCGGGACAATGAGGTCAGAGGCAGGCGGGTTTCTGCGGAGGTCGCAGGGCCACATCTGCATTTTATCATCCAGCTGGACAGGGGCGGGGTGCGCAGGGCTGCCGGCAGGTCTGCCAAGTTATTGGAGGAGATTAAAAACTATCCTGCCCAAAACGTTACTCTCACTGAGGTTGAGAAACCCTGATCTAAATAAATAAACCAGAGCCAATGACAGAAGGAGTGGACTGGACATCAGAAAGGTGTCTTGACACTCTCATTTATTTACACACCGCATGACCTCGGACTTTGGTCTCTTCCCCACCCACGGAGAGGATCACTGCCCAAGTTACTGGACTGTGCTGGAGATGAGTGAGACAATTTCGGTGAAGGGACCTTGTCCTGCTCTTTCATTATCATCCCCCACATGCTGGCAGAGTCTGACTTGTACTGGAGGAGAATGGCTAAGGGGGAGGGCCAATGCCTCAGAGTGGCCAGCCCAGATGGGGCCTGGGTCCCGCGTGATGCCCCCCGAGGCGGCGCACTCCCTCATGGAGCACCTGCGCGGAGCCCATGGATTCTGAGGAACGTGATGGGCCTGGCGCTGTTCACCCAGTGCCAGGACATGAGGCGTGGCGGGCAGCATGGCGGGGGCCTATGGGCAGGACATCGGCTCCACGACCTGCTGTAAAATCCAGAAGCCATTACCATTCCTACTGCAACAATAGCAGTGATAACAGTAGGCAACATCTGTTGAGAACTTAACCTGTTCCCATGAATTAAGACCTCATGTGTCACTTAATACTCACAACCACCACGGGACGTGGGTAGGATGGTTATCTCCATTTAACAGGTGAGCGAAAGTAACTAGTCCACGGTCTCACAGCTCAGACAGAACTGGGCTGCAAACACAAGATACCGATGTCACCGTCCACAGCCCTAACCACTTTGGCACCCTCCTCCTAAACGACATCCCATCATTATAGAAGATCCCATATTATAGAAGAAAGCAAGAAATCAAACTGCACAGACAGTATAATTTAAATAAAATAGTCAACGTGTATGCACATGCATGCTAATGCAAAAAGGAAGTTTCCTGAAATATTCACTGATTAACAATGTTTAGTGCAGATTAGAAGTGGTTTTTAATTTCCTCTTTGTTCTTTTCTAAGCTTCTTAAAGGTTTTTATTAAAATAATAAACACAAATAGTTAACAGTATAATAAAAATTAAATTTGTAAAAGTTAAAATTTATAAAACAGGTAACTTTTAAAATTTATATATTATTTATTAGCAAAAGTCTACCAAACAGGAGCAGGTGTAGCTCAGTGGTTGAGGGCCTGCTTTGCATGTGCAAGGTCCCAGGTTCAATCCCTAGTATCTCCTCAAAAAAAAAAAGTCTACCAAACAACCTGAAATGATTAATTGTCCAGACCAGGGTTTGACAAACTATGCCCAAAGCCCAAATTTCACACTATGCTGGTTTTTGTAAATAAAGTTTTATTGGAAACCAGCCACACCCATTCATATTGGTTATTACATATTGTCTATAACAGCTTTTTGCAACAACTGCAGAGCTGTGCAGCTGCGACAGAGACTGTACAGCCTTCAGAATCGAAAATATTTGCTATTTGACCCTTTACAGAAAAAAGTTGGCAATGCCTAGCAACTTTTTTCCATTTCAATATGGTTCCAGATTTGAATGAAGGGATCACAAGTAACAAAGGTTTCAGCCACCACATGGGAATCCCTTGCTTCCTTTGCCAACCACCACAGGCCAAGACACTCCAGCCAGAGAATTTTAAGATATCTTCTCATTTTTTTATTTTTAAATTTTTAATGACTGAAAATTTCCCAACCCTTATGAAAGGCATAAATATCAATATCTAAGAAGGGCAACATACCCCAAACAGAATAATATAGAATAGAGCTACTCTGAGACCCCTGCTATTCAGAATGACAAATACTACTGTGAAAGCAGCAATAGAAAAGCAATGATTAACATACAAGGGACCCTCAATAAGACTAAGTACAAATTTCTCATAGGAAACAAGGGAGGAGAGAAGAAAGTTGTAGGATGTATTCAAGGTACTGAAAAAGAAAAGTTACCAGCAAAGAATTCTTTATCTGACAAAACTGTCTTTCAAAAATGAGGGTGAGGAAACGGACTTGGCCCAGTGGTTAGGGCGTCTGTCTACCACATGGGAGGTCCGCGGTTCAAACCCCGGGCCTCCTTGACCCGTGTGGAGCTGGCCCATGCGCAGTGCTGATGCACGTAAGGAGTGCCCTGCCACGCAGGGGTGTCCCCCGCATAGAGGAGCCCCACGCACAAGGAGTGCGCCCCGTAAGGAGAGCCACCCAGTGTGAAAGAAAGTGCAGCCTGCCCAGGAATGGCGCCGCACTTCCTGTGCCGCTGACGACAACAGAAGCGGACAAAGAAACAAGACGCAGCAAATAGACACAGAGAACAGACAACCGGGGGGTGGGGTGGGGATTAAATAAAATAAATAAATCTTTAAAAAAAAAAAATGAGGGTGAGTTTAAAGTCTTCACAGAAAAACAAAAACTGAGAGGGAATGTAACCAAAAGACAGGCTTACAAGGGATACTAGAGGAGTTCTACAGCCTACAAGGAAAAGACTAGGGCGAGACACTTGGAGAAGAATGTAGACATGAAGATTATTAGTAAAGGTAACTTAAAGGATAAAAAGACAGACAATAGTAAGATACGACAACAGAAAGCCAAAGGATAAAATGGGTGAAGTAAGTAATACCTTTATAATAATAACATTGGACATTAATGGATTGAATTCCCCCAATCAAAAGACATACACTGACAGAATGTATTAAAAGTATGAACCATCTATACACGTCTGCAAAAGATTCACCTCAGATGAGGACACATCAGGTCAAAAGTGAAAGGCTGGAAAAAGATATTCCATGTAAACAGTAACCAAAAAAGATCTGGAGTAGTGATATTAATATCAGACAAAATAGATTTTAAATGCAAAACTGTTAGATGAAGAAGGTCATTATATATTAATAAAAGGGGCAATTCATCAAGAAGAAATAACAATCATAATATTTATGCACCTAACCTGGGTGTCCCCAAGATACACTGGGAAAAGTGAAGAAATAGACGTCTCTATGAAAATAGTTAGAGACTTCAATACACAACTATCAACATTGGATAGAACATCTGGAGAGAGGAAAATAAGGAAACATAGAGTTTGAATAATATGATAAATGAACTAGACCTAACAGACATTTATGGAAAGCAGGATACACATTCTTAGTGCTCATGGATCCTTCTCCAGGGTAGACTATATGCTGGGTCTCAAGACAGATCTCAATAAATTTTAAAAGATTGAAATTATACAAAGCACTTTCCCTGATCATAATGTAATGAAGCTGGAAATCAATAACAGATGGAAAAAAGGAAAATTCACAAATACAGGGAGATTAAACAATATACTCTTAAATAATCAGTGGGACAAAGAAGAAACCACAAGAGAAATTAGTAAATACCTCAAGATGAATGAAAATAAGAAAACAACATTTCAAAACCTATGGGATACAGCAAAGGCAGTACCACAAGGGAAATTTATAGCCCATGATGCTTACCAATAAAAAAGAAAGAGCTAAAATCCAAGACCTAACTGTAAACCACGAGGCACTAGAAAAAGAAGAGCAAACTAATCCCAAACCAAACCAAAGGAAAGAAATAATAAAGACCAAAGCAGAAATAAATGAAATTGACAACAACAACAAAACAAATAAATAAAGAGAATCAACAAAACCAAAAGTTGGTTCTTTGAGAAAATCAACAAAATCAACAAACCCTTAGCTAGACTGAAAAAGAAGAAAAGAGAGAAGAAGCAAATAAAATCAGAAATGAGAGGTGTGACATTACCACTGACCCTGCAGTAACAAAAGAGAACTTAAAGGATACTATGAAAAACTGAATGCTAACAAACAAGACAATGAAGACAAATTCCTAGACACACATGGCCAACTTACCCTGACCCCAGCCGAAACATAAGACCTCAACAAATAAATCATGAGTAAAGAGATTGAAACAGCCGTCAAAACCCCCAAAATTAAAAGCCCAGGACCAAATGACTTCATAGTGAATTCCATCAATCATTCAAATATGATCTAAAAACCAATCTTGCTCAGGCTCTTCCAAAAAACTGTCTATTTAACAAATGGTGCTGGGAGAACTAGATATCCAAATATGAAGGAAAGAAAGAGGATGCTTATCTCACACCTTATACAAAAATTAACTCAAAATGGATCAAGAACCTAAATATTAAAGCTATAACCATAAACCTCCTAGAAGAAAATGTAGGAAATATCTTCAAGATCTTGTGGTAGGTGGTACTTTCTTAAAACTTACACCCAAAGCATAAGCAATGAAAGAAAAAGTAGATAAATGGGACTTCCTTAAAATTAAAAACTTTTGTTCATCAAAAGACCTTATCAAGAAAGTAAAAAGGCAGCCTAATCAATGAGAGAAAATTTTTGGAAATCATGTATCCAAAAAGGGTTTGATCTCCATGTTTTATAAAAAAATCATACAACTCGACAATAAGACAAGCAACACAATCAAAAATGGACAAAAGACTTGAATATACATTTTTACAAAGTAGAAGTGCAAATGGCCAAAAAGAACATGAAAATATGTTCAATATCACTCACTAGCTTTAGGGAAATGAAGAGCAAAACTATAACAAGATACCATTTCACACCTTATAGAATGGCCATTATTAAAAAGCAAAACAAAAACAAAAACAAAAACAAAAAAAAACCCAGAAAACTACAAGTGTTGGAGAGGATATGGAGAAATAGGAACACTCCTTCATTGTTGGTGGGAATGTAGAACGGTGCAGCCTCTGTGGAAGACAGTTTGGCAGTACCTCAAGAAGCTGAATACAGAACTGCTATATGATCCAGCAACCCTATTACTAGGAAGAATTGAAAACAAGGGTGTGAACTAATGTTTGTGTTATAAACCAATGTTCATAGCAGCATTGTTCAAAACTGCTAAAATATGTGTAGAATTTGATATGGTTATGAGTACCAAAAATAGAAATTGGATTTTGTTTGTAATCTGGTCTGTACCTGGGTGTGATTAAGTTATGATTAGGGCTTTGATTGGGCCATGTCATTAGGGGTGGGGACTCACAGATAAAAGGCATGACAAAGGACAGAGTTGAGGGTTTTTGATGTTGTAGTTTGATGCTAAAGCCTTAAACTGGAGCCTTGAGAAGTAAGCACACAGAGTAAAGAGAAGCCAGCCCCAGGAAGAGAGGACCTGAGCCCAGGAAGAAGCAAGCCCTGGGGAGAGAGGAACCATGAACCCAGAGAGAAGCAAGACCCTAGAAAGGAGGAACCCAGGACATTGGGTTCGCAGACATTGGCAGCCATCTTATTCCAATGTGTGAAAATAGACTGTGGTGAGGGAAGTAACTTAATGCTTTATGGCCTGGTATCTGTAAGCTCCTACCCCAAATAAATACCCTTTATAAAAACCAACCCATTTCTGGTATTTTGTATCAGCACCCCTTTGGCTGACTAATACAATATGAAAACAGCCCAAGTGTCCATCAAACAATGAATGGATAAACATAATGTGGTATATGCATATGATGGAATACTATTCAGCTGTAAGAAAAATGAAATTGGGATGCATATGACAACATGGATGAACCCTGAGGACACTTTGCTGTGTGAAATAAGCCAGACACAAAAGGACAAATATTATAAGGTCTCACTGACATGAACTTAACTTAATGTTAATGATAAGCAAACTCTCAGAGGTAAACTCTAGAGTATAGGTTACTAGATAAAATGTGGGTTGAGAATTGGAGCTGATGCTTAATATATATAGAATTCTTAAAAAGGTTTATTGTAAAACTGTGGAAATTAATAGAGTTGATGGTAACACATTATACTGAATATAACTAAAACTGCTGATTTATAAAAGTGATTGTGGCTGGTAGGAAGGAATCTGTAGATGTAAACATCAGTTGAAAGAAAGCTAGAGAATAATCAGACTAACAGGGATTTTAGTTGTGGACAAAGATTGTGGTTAAGAGACTAAATATAAGAATGTTCTTTTAGGGAAACAGACTTTGGCCCAGTGGTTAGGGCATCCGTCTACCACATGGGAGGTCCGCGGTTCAAACCCCCGGCCTCCTCGACCCGTGTGGAGCTGGCCCATGCACAGTGCTGATGCGCGCAAGGAGTGCTGTGCCACGCAGGGGTGTCCCCCGCGTAGGGGAGCCCCATGCGCAAGGAGTGCGCCCGTAAGGAGAGCCGCCCAGCGCGAAGGAAAGAGCAGCCTGCCGAGGAATGGCGCCGCCCACACTTCCCGTGCCGCTGACGACAACAGAAGCGGACAAAGAAACAAGACACAGCAAAAAGACACAGAAAACAGACAACCGGGAGAGGGGAGGGGAATTAAATAAATAAAAATAAGTCTTTAAAAAAAAAAAAAGAATGTTCTTTTACAAAGAATATGATGATATATAGGAAAAGTACAACTAATTTAAGTTATGGACAATAATTAACAGTAACATTGTAATACTTTTGCAGCAATGGCAAAGAATTATATCAATCCTAAGGGACAACAGGAGAGGTATAAGGGGTTTGGGATTTTTCCTTATGGCATAATGAAAACGTTCTAAAATTGACTGAAGTGATGAAGCACAACACTGTGGTGAAAATGAGAGCCACTGAGTGTACCTTTGAATAGATTATACAAAGCATGGGACTGTATAACACAGGGAATCCTGTAGTGGAAGATGGGTTCTGGTTAACAAGACAAATACGAGAACATTCTTTCATGAGTGGTAACAAATACATACTAATACAGGGTGTTAATCAGGTAGGTAGAGGGGGAAATACACCAAATGTAAGAAATGGGCTATACCTAGTAGTACTATTTTGACAATACTCTTTCATAATTTGTAACAAATGTTTCACAACAATGCAAGCAGTCGGTGGTGGATGATATAGGGGAGCCCTGAATGATGTTATGCACGTTTGTTTTGTAAGTTCACAACTTTTACTATATGCTTGTTGTTTATGTATGTTCATGTATGAAAGATATACTTCAATAACATTTTTAAATGAAAAAGAACTTTAAAAATAAAGAACTACTTTAAGCATTTTAAATGGACATTCTGTGACATTAGTACAGTGACAATATTGTATAACTTTCACCACTATCTACTTCCAGACTATTTTCATCATCCTAATTTGAAAATTCATACCCGCTAATAACTCCTCATTCCCCTCTCCCTGTTGCAGAATAAAGTTAACATGCAGAAGTCAGATGGGTTTCTATATACCAGTAATGAACAATCTGTAAAGGAAATCAAGAAAATAATTTCAGTTACAATAGCACCTAAAAGAATAAAACACCTAGGAATAAATTTAACCAAGGAAGTAATAATAAAGCACATCATATATTAAAGGAGTTTCCAGTCTGGTATATACCTCTGGAACACCATGCCATCATAAAAAAAAATAAGGTAGAACCATAGGTACTGAAACAGAAAGGTATCCTGATATAGTGTTCTCTATGATCCCACCTCTATTAAAAACAAAATGAAGAAAACCAAGAAAAAAATCTTCAAAAGGTTCTATTTATAAATAAGTAGACCCATGGGGATGTGGATTAAGAACGTATCTTTTCTTGGGCACATAATTCAGTATACCACAATAGTAATATTGTTCCCCTGTTCATTAATGAGGAAACCAAGGTGTAGCATATGAAATTTAAGTCCAATATCTGATGGGCAGAAGAGGGCTGGGATTATAATTCAGACACTTTGGCTCCTGATCTCACACTCTTAACAGCTAGGCTAGAGCCAAAGAGGTTATGTGATTTATGATCACAAATTTGAATAGTTGTGAACAGCAAGTATAGTACTTTGATATTGTTTATGGATTCCAAAAATAGATAGTAGATTATGTTTGTAAACTGGTCTGTTCCTCTGGGTGTATTAGATTACATTAACTGCAGAGGTGTCACTTTTACTTGATTAAATTATGATTAAGGCTTTGATTGGGCCATGTCAGTAGGACATTGAGCCCCCGACCCCTTGGTGGGTGGGGACCCCCAGAGAAAACCATAAGGCAGAGGAGAGACTTGGAGTTTTGATGCTGGAACCCCGGAAAGTAACTACACAGAGAAGGAGAACACAGAAGCAGATACACAGGAAGAGATGGCTCCATAGACATGACAGAGGCCCTGGGAAGAGAGAGAGCCTGATAGTCTACAACTGACCTTGTGGAGAAAACAGAGCAGCTGAGCCCCAGCTAGACCTGGGAAGGGAAACAAAGTCTTATGCCAGCCTAAGCTGAGATCAGAAGGAGCTGGGATCACAGGGCCTTAGGAGGAAGAGGAAGGCTGAACCCTCACAGAGACCGGCAGCCTCCTTGCCCCAATACGTGGCAACAGACTTTGGTGAGGGGAGTAACTTGTGCTTTATGGCCTTGTGATTGTAAGCTTCTACCCCACATAAAAACCCTTTATAAAAGCCAATAGATTTCTGGTACTTTGCATTAGCACCCCTTTAGCTGATTAATACAGCAAGTCTTAAACCATTTATTTTGCGAACCGTCAAGGAATGCTTGGAGGCTGTAGACGGAGCTGATTGGGAGCAATTTGATGCAATCATTATGGAAAGTCTTAAGACTTATTTCTACCGACTAACAGTTCCTTATCAGACAAGTCCCAACAAGCCAGCCTGTGAGTATGCTCTGAGTTATTAGTAGCCTGAATATTAGACATAAAGTTCTAGACAATACTTTATAAGATGACCCTCACAGCCAGCCCTTCTGGAAATGAGGCATTTAGCCAACAGCATAGCTTCTAATCAAGAGCCGTGATTTTTACAAATGCCATTTGGGGTAGGTGGTATTTACACATTGAACAATGTAGCAGACAGTGGCTTCTTGATTTGCAAGTTGGTATCTGGAATGAGATGGAATAAAGATCTTTAAGAAATTTTTTTTAAAACTACATTTAACCAAGGAAATGAAAGACATACACTGAAAACTACAAAACACTTCTGAAAGAAATTTAAAAAGACCTAAATAAATGGAAAAGCATATGTGTTCACAGATTGGAAGACTTAATATTGTTAAGATGTCAATACTGCCTTTATAAAGCAACCTACAAATTCAATGCAATCCCTATCAAAATTCCAGAAGCTTTTTTTAAAGAGATGGAAAAGCGGATCCTCAAATTTTATGTAATTACAAGCAGCCCTGAATAGCTAAAGCCATCTTGAAAAACAAAAGCAAAGTTGGAGAACTCATATTTCCTGATTTCGAATCTTACTACAAAGCTATCGTAAATAAACAGTCTGAGTACTGTATACAGATAGACATACAGACTAATGGAAGAGAATTGAGAGTCCAGAAAAAAATCTATACATCTATGGCCAAATGATTTTTGACAAGAGCATCAAGTCCATTCAATGGAGAAATAATAGTCTCTTCAACAAATGGTGCTGGGACACCTGGAAATACACATGCAGAAGAATGAATGTGAACCCCCACCTCTTGCCAAACCCAAAAATTAACTCAAAATGGATCATCGACCTAAATGTAAGAGCTAATACTAGAAAACTGTTAAAAGAAAACATACGGAAATAGCTCTAGGACTTTGTACTAGGCAATTGATTTTTAGGTTTTATACTAAAAGCACATGGACCAAAAAAAAAAACCAGATAAAACGGACTTTATCAAAATTAAAAACTTTTGTACATCAACAGATATTATCAAGAAAGTGAAAGACTATCTACAGAATGGGAGAAAATATTCAGAAACCATATATCCAATAAGGGTTTAATATCCACAGTATAGGAGATTTCTTTTTTTTTTATTTTTTATTTTTTAAAGATTTATTTATTTATTTAATTTCCCCCCCTCCCCTGGTTGTCTGTTCTTGGTGTCTATTTGCTGCGTCTTGTTTCTTTGTCCGCTTCTGTTGTCGTCAGCGGCACGGGAAGTGTGGGCGGCGCCATTCCTGGGCAGGCTGCTCTTTCTTTTCACGCTGGGCGGCTCTCCTCACGGGCGCACTCCTTGCGCGTGGGGCTCCCCCACGCGGGGGACACCCTTGCGTGGCACGGCACTCCTTGCACGCATCAGCGCTGCTACATGGCCAGCTCCACACGGGTCAAGGAGGCCCGGGGTTTGAACCGCGGACCTCCCATGTGGTAGACGGACGCCCTAACCACTGGGCCAAAGTCCGTTTCCCTGGAGATTTCTTTTTAAACTCTGCATTCCTTCAAAATTTACTTTTGTCAACCTTTATTTTCTTTCTGATAGCACTAGCAGAGACAATCTTCTTGAAGTGTAAACATTTATAAATAAGTTACTGCTTTTTTCAAAAATAGAAACACAGGAACACTACCGCCCATTTCTAATCTGGCCTGGAGACAAACGTTACTTCTAAATTTCTCTCAGGATGCATCTCCTTGTTCTGGGACAGCCCCGAATGGATACACCAGGAAGCTAATGAAGGTTCAGCTTCAGGGATGCTTCACCCACACTTCCCAAGCCCTTGGGGAGGCCTTAGCAAGGGCTCTGTGTGTTCTTGTGTTTCTGTAAAACTTGCAAAAGAAAGATATTTTGAATTCTTTTTCTTGAAAAGCTTCCCCCAAACTATATAAGCTTCAGACCCCTCAACACTAAATTCGCCCCTGCCGAAAGCCCCAGAAGGTTCACCATCTTTGTTTCATTTTCAAGACCAAGATGCCTTCGGTGGTGAGAAGGGTCCTGTCCCACCTACCCCGAGCAGCTTTGGCCGAGACGAATGCTGCCTTCCAACCTGAAGGGCAACACCTGCAGACCGAGGTGGCTGCCCTTCGAGTTACACCTTCGGGGACCACATGGAAGGGCGCCTACCCGGGCCAATCCTTAGACTTCACCAGGGGGCTTCCTGAGCAGCCAGGTCGCGGGGGAGGACCCACGCCCACCCAGGGAAGGGGGACATGCCCCACGCACCCCTCCCTGCGGCCACTCGTTTCCTCCACTGAAACCCCACCTTCCCATCCAAGCTAGGCATGTTGTGCGTGGAGCCTCTGAAACCAGAGTACTTTCAAATGATAAGAGGCAGAAGACTTAAAAAGGAATGAATGCTGCCTGCCACAACAAAAAGCAGCCTCACATTTCACAGTGCCCTTGCAAACACCTGTCCATTGAAAAGACCTCTCCAAGGCGTAGCACTGTGTTACAGTCGAGCAGGACATAACTGAGCCCCTAAGCCAGAGCCCAGTTGTCCAGTTGAATGCCCACCCACGCCTTGCTCTGGGTCCCTCCCTGGTCTATTCTTATCTCCCCGCACCCCGTGGGGGGAGGGGGCAGTCTTTGTGGAGTGCAGCTGGCGGTTTTGATAAGCAGGTGTCAGGAGTCTAACATGACCCTGCTCATCAGCCGGTGGGAGCCAAAGCAGACAAGGAAATCACTGTCTGCCGGATCCCAGCCCCAGCCCCAGGAACAGGGCGCGCGCGCGTGTAAGTGTGTGTGTGTGGGTTTTCATACACACACAGAGCACACAGGGAAGTCACCAGAAAAAAGGAAATCCACATCATTTCACACAGAAGAGGAAAAATCATCACTGAAGAGGAAAAGATAACAGTGAGCATGTGTGGAAGTGTTTCCCAAGCAGCGAAGATAGACAATGATTAGCAAAGGAGATTGAAAACAAAGGGGAAAGTCCGCGATCTATGGGAAACAGCAATTCCATCAGGAGTGAGGTGGGGGAGTGGGGGCGGTGGGGGAGGCGGGCTGCGCATTTGCCCAAAGCTGAGGCCAGCCCCCCGCCAGCCCGGGCTCTGTAAATGCCGTTACTGTCCCAGGCCCTGGAAGGCATCCAACCACCCAGGACATGCTCTGGGAAGAAAGAAATGTCCGCTAACCCAGTTCCTAATTAAATGTGGGTGAACTGGCACTGTTCCCTCCAGCTTTGAGGAGCCAATTTAGAGCTGAAAAGAGCGCTTTTCAAAACAAAACGGCCGAGCCCGCCAAGCTAATGCCTTTTATTTTCTCACATCCTTTCAGTTGCTCAAACTTGACCCATTGCTAGTTGAGTTGACTCCTCGGTCCAGGGAGAAATAATCCCCACCCCCCACCCTCACCAGTTCTCATCGTCCAGCCAGCGAGACACTGGGCACATGTCAAGCTTCACTCCATTCCTTCTTTCCCGTGGTGTGGCCACTGCTGCCCAAGGATGAGTCACCAACAAACGCCACACATTGTCCCCAACAGACAAAACGCTGGACCAGGAGAGTGGTGCATTCACACCTCTCCCAGAGACGACCTGTTTCTGCAACATCTAGAAGGTGCTGCGCAATGCTGGGGAAGCAGTCTTCCCCCACGGGTGTGTGAAACAACTTTCAGGAAAGAGCAGTGCCAAGAGGCACAAGCAGCACATTACAGCTGTGAAACTAACTCAAGGTAAACATGGGGCAAGGTGTTTAAAGGCCAACGAGAAATATACATCAGCTGGAGGTAATAATATTGATAGGTCACATTTATGGCACACCAATATGTATGGATCCGGTCCTGGGCTGGGTGTTATACACATTATTTCATTTAATCCTCAGAAACACCCCATAAGGTAAGTCCTATTCATAGCCCCATTTTACATGCAGGGAAACTAGAGAACAGAGAGGTCAAGTAACTCACCCAAGGTCACAAAAGCTGGTTAGTGTACAGTCAGGATTTGAAACAAGGCAGTCTGGCTCCAGAATCTCTCTCTTAAATAACGTGCTATCATTAATAAACTGGTTTAGAATTATAAAATTAAAATTAAGGGAAGCGGTTGTAGCTCAGTGGTTTGAGTGCCTGCTTCCCATGTACAAAGTTCCAGGTTCAATCCCCGGCACTGCCTAACAAATAGTAATAATAAAAACTTTTTAAAAATGAAGTTAAGCTACCATGTTCACATTTAGGGGGAGGTTATGATATTTGTTGACTTGCTTTTATGTTACTTCTCAGCCCCCAAGAAATGCTTATAACCTGGCTATTCGAATATACAAAGAGCAGCTAACTGGGTCTGTAGCATGTGCCAGGCAGTACACTGAGCACGCGACACGCAGTACCCTGTTTAATCCTCACAACCATGCTGTGAGGTTGACAGAAGAAGACACCAAAGTTCAGAGAGGTTAATGTCCTTGTCCAGAGTCAGAAAACCAAGCAGGAAGTTGAACCCCAAACAGCCAGATTCCAGCACCTAAATTCTTTCTATATACATACCATCTTGGGAAGAATTTCAAGATTTTTCAAAGGCTAAAAAATCAAGAATATCATGAAATGAGGAGTTAAACAGGAAGAGGGAAACTCTCACCTTTTGTGGAGCAGCATTAGCACATTCCCACTGAAGTCACAAACCAGGAAATGTCCCTGGATACCCCAATCATTTAACATTATTCAGGAAGGTGCCACCAAACCAATCAAATAAGAGAAAAAAAGTTACACCAACTGGAAAGGATGAGTAGACAGTTTTTATTGATAATTTCATGCTCAGGAAAGCCTTATCCTACAAAAATAAAGAAAATATGATCTGAAAAACTATTAGAAACAATAGACGACTTGACAGTCTTAATCAACATTAACAAGTCATTACTCAGTCACTTTCCTATATGCAAAAACAAAGAAACCTGACTCCACGATGGTGACCTGGCTGACGTAAGCGTTTATTCTGAAAACACATTCCTTCCCCGGCTGGGCCGCCACGCTGCCTCCTCTCCGCCCCCTGAGCTCTGGGGGATGCTTGAAGGAAACGCAGACCCCTCGGCCACGGCCTTTTCTTGCCTTGGCTCAGCCTTCTCTGCTGACCAGGAAGACATCTCCTGAGGCTGCTGGCCCGGCCCCTGGGGAAGCCCGGCCGGCCTCTTAACAGGCCTCCCACCCGCCGTGGTTACTTGGGTGGAAGTCCCTTGAGCCAGTTTCCCTGACCCTGCCTTGCCAACTCCAAAGCTGGTTTTGCCAGCACAGGCAGAGGAGGTCCGTCTCTCAAGATGTGACCCATCAGCCAGGGCTGAGCAGGCCGATCCCCACACGCGCGATCTCTCCATCACGTGTCCACGCTGACCGGCACGCTGCTCCTCACACGGGCGCCTCTTACGCCCCCTTGTCCTGCCACCGGGCCTTTGCATGCTCTGCCCTCCGCAAGTTCTCTCAACCTTCCCAGGCGCAAATTGTATCCTTTCCAAATAAAAGCCCTCCCTGACTTCTGATCTAAAATTCCACTCCTTTACGATCCAACCCCTGACCCCACTTTACTTTTCCTCACAGCACACATCACCAGGTAAGGTCACTGCATACACCTGTCCATTATAGTCTGTCTCCCCCACCAGAAAGGGCGCTCCCCCCCAGCAGGGGCCACTCACTGTGTCTGTTTCATTCCCTGATGTATCCCCCACCCCAAACACAGCCCTAGCACACAGAAAGAGCTCGATAAATGTGGACTGGCTGGCTGGACGAATGGATGCCTTCAGTTCCCCAGATCCAATCTCAGTTCTGCCGCCTGAATAGTTCTCATTTTTTCCTACCCCTCCCTGATATCCAAACCACTCGCCCACTCATTAGCAACAGGTATTTGTAAACCTCCAGCCTCCCTTCCCTGGTTGACTCTAACGACCCTAGCTGGTCTCTCAGTCCCCAGTCTGGCCTCCCTCCAAATCTTTTCCCACTCCTGCCAGAGGGCTTTTTACAAAATGCCAATTGATCCCGTTCCTGCCCTACATAAACCCTCCCGGGAACTCCTTACTACTGAGGCTCGCGGGGGCCCAGTCCCCCCCTCCAGCCCACCTGCCAGGCTCCCCTCCGTTCCCGTGATCTAGCCACACTGAGCTGCTGTCCCCTCTTCCAGCACTCCACTTCCTCTCTGGCCCAAGGCCCTTTGTACACGCCCTTCCTTCAGCATGGCTCGCTTTTGACCTGGCCAGCCCTCACATATGCTTCCATTCTCTTCCTACTACCTCCCTGGGAAATGTTAGGTCGGCCCCAAAGTTCCCACAGCTCCTCGGGCTTCCCTGCCCTGTGCTCACCTTCCCTGCCTTATGCCTCATGCTCACTTTCCTGCCTCATGCTTGCTTCCCTGCCTCATGCTCACTTTCCCCGCCCCGGACTCACCTTCCCTGCCTCATACTCACCACCTGTGAATGGCTTGTTTAGGTCTGTGTCAGCTTGTGCCATTCACAGCACCCAACAGGCACTCAAGATAGACCTCCTTGACTTTAATTTAAATCAAACTTTTTCCTTCTTTGAAGAGAAAGAAACTGGGTTAGGAAGCCTCCAAATCTACTCCAGCACTTGGAAGCACCATCAAATCTTTCCCATGGTGCCTTCTCCAAACTGGCCAGGGTTTGTTTCTTTGTGTCACGGTGGACAGTAATTTTGGCACCCTGACTTACCAATCACACTCCCTGGAGGCAAGCACAGCAGCACGTCCGCACAGGCTCGCACCTGCCTGCACGCAACGCCCAGGGACCTGCCACTCCAGAGCGCGCCTGCCACCGTGACCATCTAATCTTGAGGAGATCTCGTTTTCAGTCTGTGTGTTATAAACAGTATCGAAACTCCTTATTCATGCATAAAACTAATATTTATAGTACTCTTCTTTCAACTTTTCTGTGGGTTTGCAAGTTTTCTAAATATACAGTTTGGTAGAAAAAACACCAGGCAAAACCTTCATCCCTTTGACGATGTATTTTAATTTAAAAAAATAAAGAACAAAAAGAGTTAGGGGCTCTTCGGTCTTTATTAAGTGATTGCAGTTCCGATAGGCTATAGAGCTTAAAACACACCTATTACCCATGAACGCAATATTCTTTTTATAATACTCATAGTTTTAGGGTACATTTCCACCCTTTTTCACAGCAGAGAACATATGTCCTCTGCCTGGAAAGCTCATTCTCCCCCAGCGAAGCTTTCCAGATTGCACTGAAGAGGTGAAACCCCTTTTATGTGCTTTGGAAAGCAGAGAGTAAATTATTAAAAGTCACCCATAACTCAGTCATCCTTTTAATGTGAATGTTGCTGCTGGAACATTCTGCCCATAATTACAAGATTAATGTTTGACTTCCCCTAATCAGGATCTCCACGCAAGCAGGGGCAGCACGTTAGCATTCTGCTCACCACTGCCTCCTCATTTTTATAATAGTGCCTGGCACACAGTAGCCACTCAATAAATAGCTGTTAAATAAATGGGACAGTACAAGTCCTTAAAAATAATGCATACGAAGGTGATATAACAAAAAAGGACTGACCCCAGTGAAAGAGGTATAATAAAATAACTGTGATTACCACAACATGACAAACTAGCACCGTACCATAGTATCAATATACTATATACCAAACCCAAACAGCAGCTATATAGGGGAGTGGGAGAATGAGGACTTGAGAAAATGAGTTGTCATGGAAAAAGCCTGAGTATGGCAGGAACCAAAGGTGTGTGGACTCCAGTCACTTGGGGAGAAGGCAAGGAGACAAGTCGAGGAAACGGTGAAAACTTTTCTCGCCTGGTGAAGTTTTCGGGTGGCTAAATAAATAAATAATAAATAATTCTCAGTCCTAAACATGGGGTCAACCTGACCAAAAGGCAACCAGGCACTGTCTCCATCTAACTCTGTACCATCATTCCAGGCTACAGCAGGCCAGGCTTCTAATCCCACCTCTGCCACCAGTTCCCTGAGTGATCTAATGGCCACTTATCTGGGCCTTTTGTCTACTGTAAAACCAGAGGGTGGGCCAAAGGAGCAACATGATCACACCCAACAAGTCTGTTCAGAAGAACCAAGGAAACCCCTATTTTCTTCTTTGCTTGTAACTTAAGTTCTACAGCTAAGTTGTAATTCCTTTTTGAAATAAGGAAAAGATTTAGAGTTTCTTAAATCAGTCTCCCCAAAATGGTTTTTAAGCCGATCAGAGCACAGACCTTGAGTAGAAGAGTTAGCAGACATCGTTAGTCCTAAAACCCGAGAGCTCTGAGAAACCATCGCCATCGTCACACTAAACAAGCTCTTCAGCTGACTCAGGCATCTCCACGTTCTCTAGTTCAACCCACTCACTTTAGAGGTAAGGAGACTGCACCCCAAAAGGAGTGGCTGGAACCTAACCCTAACGCAGTGGAGCTGGCGCCAGCTCACCCCGGGAGCAGCTGACTGTGCGCATCTCAGCAACTTCACAGTCACAGGATGGAATTGGCCACGTGGGAGTATTTACACCCTGGAAATGGGCAAACACTGCAAATCTGAGCATCCCCCCTCCCCCAAGAAAGCCAGGCTGACCTGGCCCTTACCTTCACCCTAGCCCCAAGCCAGGACTTGTCCCCAGGCCTCCCTCCTGCCCACAAGGGCTTCTTTCCACCATCCTGATTTCTGTTGACTGCTTAGTTCTCTGCTCTTGGAAAACCTAAGCTGGGCTGCAAAGGCCTCTGCACAGGGGCCCTGTGGGACTGCAAGCAGGGCCCCAGCTTGTCCTGCTCACAGATGCATCCCTGAGCCCAGCACAATGCCTACCACACAGCAGGCCCTCAATAAATACTAATCATTAAAGAAGACATTTCTTCCTGCTTAGATGCAGCACAGCACATACAGCACTCGGGAAAAAAGCCACGGGCAGCTCAAGTCTCAGGCCTTCCTGGGGAAAGCCTGAACCCAAGGTCACACGCTCTTCCACCTGGAAAATAACATGCTCAAGACTCTCCCCACTCACCCACACCCTAGCAAGAACAGCCAAGACAAAACCAGCACTTAGTAGGTGCCCCCTGATAGTAACTGTACCGCAGGGGCCCCAGGCAGGACTTTGGTGGTCGGGGGTTCAGATGCCCCCCGCCCTTCCCTACACAGCTCTCCAAGCTCAATTCTTGGCCCTTGGAGTTGGAAAATCTGGTTTACTTTCAGGGAAGTGTCGTGCTGTTGCCTGGCAGGAATTTTCTATCAGATTCCCCAGGAGGGAGATTTATAGGGCGCACCTGGTCTCCACCCAGCAGGAGCGCCGCGCCAGGACAGATGCTGTGCCTTTCCCACGCAGGCGTGCAGCCTGCCTGGATGAGCATGAGTCAGAGACGAAGCCCCTCAAAACCTACAATGTAAACTATCATCCACGCAGTGCAGCAGTGCTCCAAAATGCATTCACCAAATGCAGTGAAGGTGCCACAGTGATGAAAGAGGTTGTTGGGGGGGGGTGGAATATGGGAACCCTTATATTTTTTAATGTAATGTTGTTTGTGATCTATGTATCTTTTTTAAAAAAAGACAATTAAAAAATATAAAAATTAAATAAAATGTAAACCATAAAAAAACAACAAAAAAAAACATTCTTTTGACTACCTGTCGGGTTAAATGAGTTGCATTTCTTGGTGCCACCTCCCAGCACCGTGCCCCTTACGTCCCTCCCCTTTGTGTTTTTTAAACACTCCCCGAGTGTCCACTGTATGCCGGATACTGTCCCAGCCCTTCCCTGAGCCGCAGATCACCTGTGACATGGGGGCAGGTCCTTGAGACTCTGCTTCCTCATCTGTAAAGTGGGGTCGACAACGTGTACTTTGCTGGGTTGCTGTGATGCTTAGAGCAGATGTACAGAAAAAGCCACTTAAAAGGTGGCCCAATTGGCAGCTATTATTATAATTTGCCAGGTAGAGGACTAGCTGGGCTCACTGGAGAATTGAGGGGCTTTTTCTGTGGCCTCATTGGCAGATCTTCTAAAACTGTACATTCAAGTCTATGACCAGTACAAGGACAGGTGAAGACTTTGGTTTGGTTTAAAAAAAGAAAGAGGAAGGGAAACAGACTTGGCCCAGTGGTTAGGGCGTCCGTCTACCACATGGGAGGTCCGTGGTTCAAACCCCGGGCCTCCTTGACCCGTGTGGAGCTGGCCCATGCGCAGTGCTGATGCGCGCAAGGAGTGCCCTGCCACGCAGGGGTGTCCCCCGCGTAGGGGTGTCCCCTGCATAGGGGAGCCCCACGTGCAAGGAGTACGCCCGTAAGGAGAGACGCCCAGCGCGAAAGAAAGTGCAGCCTGCCCAGGAATGGCACTGCCCACACTTCCCTGCTGACAATAGAAGCGGACGGACAAAGAAACAAGATGCAGCAGACAGACACAGAGAACAGACAAATGGGGGTGGGGGGTGGAGGGGGGATTAAATAAATAAATAAATCCTTAAAAAAAAAAAAAGAAAGAGGAAGAGGAAGAGGAAGAGGAAGAGGAAGAGAAAGAGAAAGAGAGAAAGAGAAGAAAAGAAAGAACTACAACAAAATGGGTTTAAGGCTGAAAGACGAGGTCTGGGCCCTGGCTCTTCTACTCCTTGGCTTCACAACCACAGTCCAGGCCACCGTCTCCCTAAGCCTTGACTTAGGACAGTGATGGGGAAAACATTGCCTTCCTCACTGAGTCTTTATGTGGCTCAAAGAAGATCATGGGAACTCATTAAATTATTTTATAATAAAATAATAACAAGCCATCCACAGGGTTATGTCAATGAACATGATAATGAGCCTATTCCAATTTCATATTATTCAAGAAAGGTTTATTGAGTGACTACTATATCCCAGGTACTGCCTTTAGGAATTAAGGAGGAGAAGACACACAGGCCCCATCCTTCCCATATGTACTTGCAGTTGTTTTAAACAACACACCTAAAATTTTAGGATTGAAAAAGGTCTTGTCAATCACCCAGCCCCACCACCACCACCTATCTTTTCACCCATTGCAGAATGTAAGATAAAAAGTGAAGAGAAGGGAAGCAGCTGTGGTTCAATCAGTTGGGCTCCCGTCTACCATATGGGGGGCCCTCAGTTCGTATCTCGGGGCGTCCTTGTGAAGGCAGGCTCTCCTGCCGGTGCCATGGAGTGCCACCCAGCTCACAAGCACCATGGTGAACTGACTCAGCAAGGTAACGCAACAAAAGATGGAGACAAGCAAGAACACAGAGGAGCACGCAACAAATGTTCACAGAGAGCAGACAGCAAGCAAGCCGCAAGGGGGGAGGAGAAATAAAATAAATACAGACACAGAAGAATGCACAGTGAATGGACACAGAGAGCAGACAGCACACAAAAAGCTGTAAGGGGGAAAGAGGGTAAAAAAAAAAGGCCTTAAAAAAAAAAACAGTGAAGAGAAACATCCACCCAAAACCAAAGTTAGGAAGAGGCAAAGGCAGAAGTTCTCAATTTACAGTCCTGCTTTCTTTGCACGGGAGAGTTTCTACCTGAATAAATACCTTCATGAAGATACATTATCCTCCCACTTGTTCTCAACTTACACACCAGTAGCCTTTTGACTGGGATTTGAAGACCACTTCCTTTTACCATTTAGCTGTGATATCTTTTATACTGTAAAGAGTATTTTTTATTATGCGTAGCATTAGGCAAAATTATTTAAAATCAATAAATTTGACATGTGATTAATTACACTGCCCATCAAAGTCACTTTAGTTCCTCTGAAGCTTGAGTCAATATTTATCTTCAATATAGCCCTTTTTAAAATAACTAATTTTTCAGTTTTTCACACTTAGAATTCTTGAGGTCTAATTTCTTAAAATTATTCACTTTAGGGCCCTAGAAATTGAATTGCAAAAAGTACATTTGTATTTTGGCAAATGATCTAAAATGTATTATGAGTACTTAATGTGTTTCTCCTATTGAAAAATTTTGTTACATCCAGTTTTCACCCATGACGTTAGCAAAATATGTTAGAGGTGTCATTTTCACCACCGCAATGGATTTACTGGGATGGAAGCATATCTCATGCTTCAATTTAGCCACATTAACAATTCTGGACACCCTGAATGACTGTGTCCATCATCTGCCTACAACGGTATTTTAAACGTACGAACCAAAAGAAGCTAAAACGTGTAAAAGAAATAAAATAAAAACCCAGCGTCTGTTTCCTTGGTTACTTCACCTCTCTGCCCTACTCACATAATTGAAGTCCTGGGAGAAAGCATAAAGGTCTCCCCGTCCAGAACTTCTCGAGCATGTTCTGTGCAATTTACCCTCTCCTTAGAGCTGCCCCCTCAGGGCACAATGGCCTTTTATAGGCTCTGATAGGTCCTGTGGGGAGGGTCCCCTCCAACCAAGCCAGCACGGCCCAAACGTGTTTGGCAACAGACCCCATTTTTCCCCCGCAATGACTATTTAATGTTCGAGGAGCAGGCTTGGGAAATGCTGATGGGATCAAAAATGGACACTCTGAGGTCTTGTCCAAGATCACAGAGCTGGTGCATCCAAGAGCCCGCAGTTCAGGGGCGTTTACAAACCCCGGCTCTCACTCTCCCTGTTGTTGGGGTCTCAGCTTTTCAAGGTCAGTGGCCAAACCTCTGGAGGGTGTGGGAAGTAGGGCAGGCTCCACACAGCCCTTCGGGCAGGAAATGAAGAGGTAATAAAAATCAGGGACCACGACAACCCAGGCCTAAGGACGAGATGAAAACTGAAAACTGGATCACAGAGATGAGAACAACAGACACACACACAGCACAATCAACACGTCTAAAGGCAAGCCAGGCTCCTGAGCCCTGCACAGATCAGCCTCCCTCTGGAGCTTGAAAACTGAGGGAGAGAAGCAGATTTGGCTCAACAGATAGAGCATCCGCCTAACACGTGGGAGTTTGAACCCTGGACCTCCTGACCTGTGTGATGAGCTGGCCCACATGCAGTGCTGATGTGCGCAAGGAGTGCCGTGCCACGCAGGGGTGTCCCCCACGTGCAAGAAGCGCACCCCGTAAGGAGAGCCGCACAGCGTGAAAGAAAGTGCAGCCTGCCCAGGAATGGCGCCGCCCATACGGAGAGCTGATGAACAAGATGACGCAACAAAAAAAGAGACACAGATTCCCGGTGCTGCCAAGAATGAAGACAGACACAGAAGAACACACAGTGAATGGACACAGAGAGCAGACAACTGGGGGTTGGGGGGGGATAAATAAAAAATCTGAAAAAAAACTGAACGAGACTCTGAGACAAATCTCAATTTCAGATAGAGTCCTTCATGTTGCCGTCTACAGATGACTGTTTTCTAGACAATACCGTCCACCAAAGCCACACTTGACCTGAGGACCTACTGTGTGCTGGGCCCTGGGTCAGATGCAGGGGCACTGCTGTTCTAAGAAGGCCCTCCCTTCCAGGAGCTTAAAGTTCAGGGGTTCACAGCCCCTACAAGGTACTCAAAAAAAAAATACTGGAATGAATGCGCGAGCTAGAGAAGATCTTTATTTTGGAAAATCAGACACACATTTGTGCAATCTGACAGTTGAGGGCCCTCCAAGGAAAGTGTGACCCCTTATTTAAGCATTTCCCTAAGGCACTTAGGGCCACTTAACAATAGGACATTGATGAATGAATGAATGAACAAATGAACAAACGAATGAACTTAAATCTTTCTGTTTCTGCAGCATGGGCTAAGTCCTAACTGCCCACCCATTTCACCAGAGGTCCATCCACAGACAGCATTTACAATAAAGGCAAGGACTTCTCCCTCAAAATTCTCTTTGTACCTGAAGGAACATCAGAAATTGTGCTTGCTTAACTTCCTTGCTGCACACCTGAGGAAACCAAGGCACAGAGAAGTGATGTGACCCACCTGTGGTCACTGGCTAGTTAAAGGTAGCAGAAAACCGTATCCCCAGAAGCTTTAGCTCCTAGAAACGCTGCATCCTTGCACACCTAAAGTCATCTTCTCACCCCTGTGGGCTGTCCCCACGAGTAGAAGTAGCAGGAAATGATCCTCAGTTAATCATATGGGAATGGGTTGTCTCAAAATAAAGTCACTTGGTTAAGAGCAAACATCCATAAACCACCGAATCAAATCTGCCTTTCCACCGAGGGAAACATGGCCTATAGGCAGGGCTTCCAGGGAGCACCTCTCCCCCAGGCAGTGGTGCTGGCCCCAGGGTGATCTGTGGTCCTTCTGGCTGGTCTGTTTTGCCCAGCCCCTTACCTCAAGGACCCAGGGCCCACCCCCAGCACTCATGGGTCCAGAAACATTAGTGAGCACCTACCGTAAACCCAGTGAACAGGCAAATAGGTGAGGAAGGCACTAAACAAATGAACACATACAGGATGAGAAATTGTGTTGATGGATTACTATGTCAAAAACACAATTCTGGCCCTACCACTCTCCTGACAGAAGAGTCTTCTGCACTCCTTCACTCTCTATAGGACTAGAAATAAGCAGAAACTAAAATGGCGGCCTTTAGCGAGTGCATACTCCGTGGTAGATGCGTTATAATGCACAACACCCTATAATTCACTATCCCCACTGGCTGAGGAAGAACTGAGGTTTCCCTCTTAACCCCTGTTCACGGTATGAGTGACTGCCAGGCACCCCAGACTCCGAACTTCCTCAGGTCAGGGAGCACATCTTACTCCTCTTTTTGTCTGAGGCACACAATTGTGTGGAAATAAATGAAGAATAACCAAAGAAGAACAAAGGCTATTTAGGCAGAGCTTGCTATAGCAAGGAGTCAACCACCATCACTTGGCATTTGGCAGAAACCCAAAGGCAGGCAGAGGAGGGGGAAAGCTTTACAGGGGTGCTCTGCCCGGCAGCTGTTGGGGAAGCCAGAGGCAGAAGTAGAAGTGAGGCATCCTGGGAAATTGGCTTAGCCTTCCACCAGTTGGTTCTAAGTTGGAAGCAGGGTTTAAAATTTAGGGAGCTGCTAGTTATTGAGCAAGCCCTGGCTCTTTGGGGTTGATTGTTAAGGGGATTGTGGTTTGACTTCTGGGATGTTTGCTGTAGATAGGGGCCAGCTTCCTGGACTGGTTGTTGCAGGTGGTGAGCTGAGGTGCCCGGTCTGGTTACACTAACAGTGAGTCAGAGTTTCGGGGTCACTGTCTATTTGTATATTTAGTATCCGTTGCATTCAGAAAATGTCCACTAAATGAATACTCAATCTATCAACGTGGCTAGGTTATGGTATCTAGTTATTTGGTCAAATACTGGCCTAATTTCCTGTGGAGGTATTTTGCAGATGGGATTAGCATCTACAATCAGCTGACCTTAAGTAAAGAAGATTACCTTCCATAATGTGGGTGGGCCTCATACAATCAGTTGTAGGTTTTAACAGCAAGACTGGAAGTTCCAGAGGTCATGACCTCAACATCAACTCTTACCAGAATTTCCAGCCTGTCAGCTCCCCCTAAGAAATTCAGACTCTGGCGGCGGACTTGGCCCAGTGGTTAGGGCGTCCGTCTACCACATGGGAGGTCCGCGGTTCAAACCCCAGGCCTCCTTGACCCATGTGGAACTGGCCCATGCGCAGTGCTGATGCATGCAAGGAGTGCCCTGCCACGCAGGGGTGTCCCCTGTGTAGGGGAGCCCCACGCACAAGGAGTGCGCCCCGTAGGGAGAGCCACCAAGCACGAAAGAAAGTGCAGCCTGCCCAGGAATGGTGCCGTACACACAGAGAACTGACACAACAAGATGACGCAACAAAAAGAAACACAGATTCCCATGCCACTGACAACAACAGAAACAGACAAAGAAGATGCAGCAGCAAAATAGACACAGAGAACAGACAACAGGGTGGGGATGGGGGAATAAATAAATAAATCTTTTAAAAAAAAAGCAATTCAGACTCAAGACTCAATGTCACCTTCCCCCAATTTCCAGCCTGCAGCCTTTGCCGGCCCCCACAATTGTCCAAGTCAATTCTTTATAATAAATCCTATATATGCTGTTGTTTCTGTTTCTCGGGAGAACCCTGATAGGTTTTGGTAGCTAGTTTCCTTCTAGGTACTACCTGCTAAGAGGCTCCAGTTGTAGAACGATAGTGAGTCAGTCTCCTGATAATTGCACAAGACATAGCTATGATGTTATAAATAAAAAGAACATATAAATCAATTGATACAGTCAAGTTTAGATTAGTGGTTATATAGGGTTTTGGATAGATAGAGGGATTGAGAAGTGACTGTTAAGGCATAAGCTGTTTTTCTTTTTGGAATAATGAAAATGTTCTAAAATTGATTGCAGTGATAAATGCACAAGTCTGGTTATGTTAAAAGCTATTAATTGTACACATTGGATAGAATATAAGGTATGTGAAAATATGTCAATCAAACTTTTATTTTTTAAAGGTCAAGTAACTCCAAGAGTTGGGAAAGATGTGGAGAAACTGTAATCCTTACACACTGCTAATGGGAATGTAAAATTGTCCACTGCTTTGGAAACCAACTGTAAGATCTCAAATGATTAAACATAGCTAGAGTTAACTTATAACCCAGCAATTTTCCCTCTAGGTTTATTGCCCAGAAGAATGAAAATATTTGTACACAGTCAAACTTGTATGGGAATGTTCATAGCAGTAGTAGTCATAAAAACCAAACAGTGGAAACACCTCAAATGTCCATCAACTGATGAATATATAAATAAAATATCCAATGGGAATATTATTCAATAATAAAAATGAAGAAAATACTGATACATGGAAAAAAAAAAAAGAAAGAAAGAGCCAGAGTCAGGTCCTGGAAGAAGAGGGACAAAGGCTTGTCTCTGCGTGAACTTGGGAGGTCATTGCATTACTCCAGGCCTAGTTGACTCAAAGCTATGAGGAATTAAACAAAATGAGTCTAGCATCTCCTTTAGCTCTAAACTTTTATATTTCAGAAATATACATTGAGGAGAGCAGGGCTTAAAACAGCCTGTGAAAGTTCAGTGTGCCTGCTTTTAGAACAAGGTCTAGGGGAAGCGGACTTGGCCCATTGGTTAGGGCATCCGTCTACCACATGGGAGGTCCACGGTTCAAACCCCAGGCCTCCTTGACCCATGTGGAGCTGACCCATGTGCAGTGCTGATGCACGCAAGGAGTGCCGTGCCACGCAGGGGTGTCCCCTGTGTAGGGGAGCCCCACGCACAAGGAGTGTGCCCTGTAAGGAGAGCCACCCAGTGCAGAAGAAAGTGCAGCCTGCCCAGGAATGGCGCCGCACACAAGGAGAGCTGATGCAGCAAGATGACGCAACAACAAAGAGACACAGATTCCCGTGCCACTTACAACAACAAAAGCAAACAAAAAGAAGAACACGCAGCAAATGGACACAGAGAACAGACAACTGGGGTGGGGGAGGGGATGAAGGGGAGAGAAATAAATTTTTAAATTTTTTAAAAAAAGAACAAAGTCTAGAGTTTGTAAGGGTAGGGTGACTGATCAGATCTGTCGGGGGAGGAGGGAATGAAGTACTTCCTCTCCCTCTACAATTCTTTGGGTGTATTTATCCTGATAAAGCATATTCAGTCCTGTGTGAGTTCCTCTCCCAGACAAACATGCTCAACCTAGAAAACCCTTCCCAGAGAAGCATTTTGGATGAACACAGGTGGGGCTGCCACCCTCAGCTGTACACAAGGACGGAGGTTGCTGTGACATGCAAGAGTCCACGTTTACATGCTGGATGAGGGGAAATAACAAAACCACCACTGCAACCCCTATGCTGTCCTCTGGGAAGATCACGGGGGTGGAAGAGCAGCTGAGTGGGTCATGGCACCCACAAACACGGGCCCGATGGCTCCAAAGTACGTCCACAAGGAGAAGTCGCCACTTAGCAATGTGGGTCCGTTGTTGCTCACAGGGAGGCAATGGCGAGGAGCTGGAGATGTGCAGTGAGGCAGAGATTTTGTCGATTTTCTTTGTGTTGGTTCTGAATAAATCTTTGTCCATCACCTAACTCATAAAATGGTGGATAATGGGCACCATAAGGATTAAATAAGTAGACCAAGTGATCCCAGAGGCTGACACACAATAAATCTCCAGGTTCTTGCTGACAGTGGTGATGATGATAATGGAGATGCATGTAGCAACCTCAAGTAGGGAAATCAGCCGGAGGCTTTTCAAAACCCCCTCGGGGGCCGGAAGAGAAGCAGACAATTCTGTGAAGGACCATCTGGGAGTTCTTGGGCACTTTTCAGAAGAGGAAATGAGGCAGCAGCCTCTCCTGGAAAGGACCAGGTCTGCCCAGATACCGAGGACCTTGGGATGGCTCACTGTGTCCCGGTGAGGACAGCAGCTCACCGGCACCCTCGGGACATGAAACGGAGGCCCTTGAGATGAACCCCCAGAGCAAAGAACAGGGGGAGGAAATTACAACCACGGAGAGACAACAGTGCCCACCCACCAGGCTGGCAAAAATGAAAGAGCATTAAGATCTCAGGTGCAGAGAAGCAGATTTGGCTCAACTGATAGAGCGTCCGCCTACCATATAGGAGGTCCAGGGTTCAAATTCAGGGCCTCCTGACCTGTGTGGAGCTGGCCCACACACAGTGCCAATGAGCACAAGGAGTGCCGTGCCACGCAGGGGTGTCCCCCACCTAGGGGAGCCCAACGCACAAGGAGTGCACCCTGCAAGAAGAGCCGCCCTGCCTGAAAAAAGCACAGCCTGCCCAGGAGTGGCACCGCACACATGGAGAGCTGACACAGCAAGATGATGCAGCAAAAAAGACACAGATTCCTGGTGCCGCTGACAAGAATGGGAGCAGACACAGAAGAACACACAGCGAATGGACACAGAGAGCAGACAACGGGAGGGAGGGGGAAGGGGAGAAAAATAAATAAAAAAACAATTTAAAAAAAAAAAAAAGATCTGAGGTGCAGCAGGAGGGTCGGGACCCTGCTGGCGGGCACGCTCTGCAGAGAACATTTGACACTACTTACTAAGACCTTAAACGCAGACGAGGGCTGGCCCAGCGGCTCCAGGACCAGAAAACACCTCACAGCATTGTCACACGGGCAATAACCACCGCCTAGCCACCACCAACAGGTACACACGGTCAACAGCGCGATTCTCACACTATGGACACACTATTCACTCTGCTGCAGTAGGAGAAGGAGGTAGATTCACAGGTCCTGCCTCAAAAACCTTCTAAGAGTTTTTAAAAAGTTACGAAATAGACCATCAGGCACAGTATGACAGCATGTATTTTTTTTAAAGAAAGAAAAAAGGAAGGAAGGGAGGACAGATGGACGGACTTCTTTCTACATATATAAATTCCTAGAAAAAGTTCTGCAAAGAAACACACAAAGTAGATCACAGTGGTTACTTCTGGGAAGGCTTGGGGCTAGGGTAGAGGCTGGGTATGAAATTGGGGATCCGTGGGGACTTGGCGTTTATTTTTAACAGGACAAGGTACCCATGTATTTCTTGGGCATTAAAATTAAATTGAATGAATAAATTTTAAGGGAAAAAAAAGAGGAGGCAGAAGGAAAAGGAAAAGATGGTGACTCCAAGAGAAGATACAGCTGCCAAGAACTAATAGTGTGACTCTGCCTCCATGGGACTAGCCACCCATTCATGTAGATACAACACATCCCAGTGTGTGTCCATGGATTTTTGGAATCAAATATTTAATTTTTTACCATGTTGGTTCTGTTTATACCAACTCTTCCTTCTTAGACCTAGAATTCCCTTATGCTTAACAAAGTCATCCGAATCTTCCCACTCTGGTGTCAGAAATTAGAGATGTGAAAAGAGGGTACATGAAATTTTGCTATTTCCAATTTCCTGATGGTCCCCACTGACTTATAAAGGCTTCCGAGAAGTCCTGGATTGCTTATAATTGTGACACACATGATTTTGGAATTTTTACTTTTAAAGGTATTTTTACCTTTCCTTGTTTTCTTCCATTCCTCTGCGGATGCACTGGTTCATTACCGTGGAACCATCCATCGACACGACCAGACACAGGTCTTCTCCCTTAAAAAGCAAAACAACCGACATTTATAACCTCGGCCCCTTCAGGTTATAAACACACAAAGAGCTGTGCTAAATAGACACAAGGTGTGATGGTTTGAAGTTGAATGGACCCCAGAAAAGTTATGTTCTTAAAGTAAATCCATTCCTGTGGGTGTGGACCTCTTGTAAGTGGATCTTTGAGTGAGTTGGATCTTAAATTAAGATGTGACCCTCCTTGTTCAGGGTGGGGTTTTTTTGCTTTTTTTTTTTAGGATTTATTAATTTTTATTTATTTATCTCCCTTCCCCCCTCCCGTTTTCTGCTCTCTTGTGTCCATTTGCTGTGTGTTGTTCTGTGTCTGCTTGCATTCTCAGCAGCACCGGGAATCTGTGTGTCTTTTGTTGCATCATCTTGCAGCATCAGCTCTCCGTGTGTGTGCGGCGCCACTCCTGGGTGGGCTGTGCTTTTGTTGCATGGGGCAGCTCTCCTTACGGGGTGCACCCCTTGCATGTGGGGCTCCCCTATGCAGGGGACACCCCTGCATGGCACCGCACTCCTTGCATGCAGCAGCACTGCATGTGGGCCAGCTCACCACATGGGCCAGGAGGCCCTGGGTTTGAACCCTGGGTGTCCCATGTGGTAGGTTCTATCAGTTGAGCCAAATCCGCTTCCCCAGGGTGGGTCTTACTCCTTGTGCTGGAGTCCTTTGTAAGGGAATGAAATTCAGACAAAGAAAGAGAAAGCCACAGAAGCAAGAAGCTAAAAGCAACGAAAGCCAGAAGAGAAGGGAGAGACCAGCAGGCGTGCCATGTGCCTTGCCATGTGACCAAGGATTCCAGAATCACAGGCAGCTGGTCTTCAGGAAGGTGTCATCTCGACAGTACCTTGATTTGCGCATTTTCACAGCCTCAGAACTGTAAGCTTGCTAGTTAATACATTCCCACTGTTAAAAGCATTACTGATATATTGCTTTTTGCAACCTAGCAAACTAGAACACAAGGCAAATGTGCCAAAGGCTGCCCTGTGCCCCCCAAATCCATTCTCCCCTCCTTGCACTGTTAATCAGTTTCATCGACATTTCCCAGGCCTCTTTGCAGCTAGATGTGGCCAGGTGTCTGAGTGCTCACGGAAATGTGAGCAGAAGTGGCACGGGCCACTTCCCAGTCCAGGTCCCAGGACTCGGGGATGCTGGTCTGCCATTTCCGCTGGCTAGAGCCCAGGTTTGCCCACGCAGATGACAATGACACACTGGGAGACAGCAGAGCAACAGGACGGAGGCACCTGGGCCTGGAGCTCACTGCATGGGGCACGGCCGCCCCCCCCACCTTGGAACTACTACCCGATAGAGACATTTCTTTGTCCTTAAGTCACTGCACTATTGGGTCCTATTTTTATGGCTGGCTAACCCTCACCCCAGCTGGGACTGTGATTAAATGTCTTCTCTGGGGCCTTCCTGGGGTTGGGTTTAGTTATTTGGAGCTTGGGACAAGCGATGTCTACGGAAACAGATGAGGCCAAACCATTTTTGGTCACAATCTCGGTACAGCCCCGTGAATTTCAAGAAGGCGTGGAGCATAGCAGTGTCTCAGTATTTGACAAATATGGGGACGCTAATAAGCATGGGATATCTTCCAGGGTGAAGACCCTCCAGGGCAAGGCGCCTGGCACAGAATTAGGAGCTCCATGGGCACCTACAAGTATGAGCCGGGAGCTCCTCGAAACGACTGCCAGGAGGGTAAACACACCAGCCATGCAGGCAGGATACCTGCATAGGGGAATCCAAGTCCACGTGCTCAGAAGAGACAGAGGCAGAGCTGGGGAGGCGAGAACATTCCAGCAGCGTGGAGGGCGGCACCCACTAGTCCCTGCGGTGGGCATGGGCCCCAGGTCGAGTCTGAGACATGACTCTGTGGCTCCCTCTCCAAGGCTCAGGTAGCACCTTCCTCACCAATCTGGGGGAGTTTTAGAATTAAAAGACAGATTCTGTTAGTGCAACATGGCCCCAAATACACGTCAGCTGCTTCAGCTGCCGCTGGGAGAACTGGACTTCGCTGAGGGCGGGGTGCTGGGCTCCTCTGGGGGGCCGCCCCAGGGAGGGTGTGCGGGGCAAGTTGGAGCAGCCAGGGTCTTCTGGGCCCTTGTCGTGTTCACAGCCACTGCTGACACAGCACCCTGCCCGGCCACCCCGCCCGCCTGCTCTCCTCCACCTGCCCGGCCCTGGGCCCTGCGGCGGGTCTTCTCCCAGGCCAAAGCCCCACTTGCGTGAACTCTTAGGTCCATGAGCAGGACCCCCGCACTGCAAGCCGCTGGATGGAGCCAGCCCTTTGGGGGGCCCCAGCACAGCCTCCAGCGCCGCTCCTTCATTAGACTTGCTGGGCGCGCACCTCGAGATATTTCTAGCATCTGGACCCGGGTCTGGAGCGCGCTGCTCTGGCTTCTGTCAGCGCCAACTTCATCAGCGGAGGCGCGGGCGTTACTGAAGCGGCGGGAAGGAGGCGGGAGGGAAGCTGCGGATCCCGGAAGGCGGCGGGAAGGGGCGGGGGGCGGTGCTGAGGCTTGGGTGCAGGGGCCTGCGGCGGCCCGGGCAGCAATGCCGCGAAGGGCGAGCGGGGAAGCCAGCGGCGGGGCCTCCGAGCCGGCCTCGGCCCCAGCACCCCTGGAGGCTGCCCAGTTGTATCAAACCCCTCCCCTGCACAGTACCTGCTGCACGGGGATTTTACACTCACATCCCAAAACCACGCCAAGGGACTCTTCTCAAAGCCACGTTTCCCGAGCAGCCCTCAGGGGTCAGGGCCCACTCTTGGGGGGCCAGCCCGCTAGTTCTGAGTCAGGGTTTTAGATCTCTCCCTCCGTGTTGGCAAAGGGGGACAGCCACGGATTAACCATCGCCTCCAGCTTGCAGCTGAGAGATTAGGGGCTCCCACTCCTGGACCCCAGCCCTGAGGGATGCCCAAGGGCCAGGCACTGCATCTCATTTAAGTCTCACATCAGCCTTAGGGGGCAGTTACTTGTACAGAAAACTGCGGCCCAGAGAGGTTAAGACTTGGCAAAGGTCACACAGGCAGCAAGTGGAAAAGCTAGGATTTGAACCAGGCATTTGAGCCAGAGGCCTGGGCTCCTAATCACTGTAGTAAAGCTTGGTAATTGTTGAATGAATGAAAGAACAAGGGAATGAAAAACGAGTGAAGGTTTTTGAAAGCAGTTTCCAGAATGGAGCAGTGGGGGACAGTCTCTATAAGGCCCTCAAGGGGTTAACCACGAGGCTGATCCTGCCCCCCCAACCTAGTGGGTGACATTCTCAGAATCCCTTCTTGGCAGCTGCTCAGTCCCTGAACGCTCTGAACCTGAGGTTGTCAACTTCAGTAAAATAGAATTAACCCTCCTGATACCTCTGTTAGTCATGACCACGGCCCCCGCTGCCTCGGGGCCTCACGCTCACAGAGAGCAGGAGCTCCGCGCACAGAGGCCCACGGCCCCCCAGGAAGGCACAATGACAGCCATGGTACGGATGACGACACCGGAGCTCCGAGAAGTGGCTTAAGGTCAGAGCATGTAACTGAGGGCAATTTTAAAACTCTGAGCAAGCATGGGCTTTCCCCACCGCTCACCTGGGTTAGTCACCAAGTCAGGAAGATGAGAGAAACGCTGGTCTAACTCGGCAGACAGAAAGGTCTGTAAGAAGCTAAGGTCAATTAGGACTTCCAGTCGGGGTCCCTTCCTTGAAAGAGAAATTCTAATTCTCCCCAATTAGAAACTCCGGCATTGCCACCGACTGTTCCCCTCCTCGGCTGGGTGGATCATCAAGGCCAGAACTTGCTGAGCATTGAGCTCCTCCAAGGCAGGACTGAGTCCACTGGGCACCGAGTCCTGTTCATTCTTCATTGAAACAAATCTCTTCCCAGAAATATCAAGTGTCGGGGAGGATGTGAAACCACCAGAATTCTCACACACCAGTGCTGGTGGCGGCACAGATTGTCTAACCCCTTTGGAAGACTCTGGCAATATGTACTCAACTTGCATTTGTCCTTGTACTTATGTGCACCGAGAGCCATGTGCTAGAATGTTCTCAGAAGCATTCTACGCATAACAGTCTGGTATTAGTTTCCTATTGCCATTTACTACAACACAGATTTATTGTCTTAGAGCTCTGGAGATCAGAAGTCCAAAATGGGTCACAGGGCTGCGTTCCTTCTGGAGGTTCTAGCAGAGAATGTTCCCTTGCCTATCTAGCTTCTAGAAGCCACCTGCATTTCTTGGCTCATGGCCCCTTCCTCTATCCTCAGAACCAGCAGCATCTCTCATCTCCCACCTCTGCGTCCATCATCCCATCTCCTCTGAAACTGACTCTCCTGCCCTCCTCTTATAAGGACCCTTAAGATGATACTGGGGAGAAGCGGATGTGACTCAAGCTACTGAGCTCCTGCCTACCATATGGGAGGACCTCATTTGGTTCCCAGTGCCTCCAAAAGAAAGATGAACAACACAGCAAGCTGACACAACAGGCAGGCATGGCGAGCTGATGCAACAAGATGACACAACAAGTGACACAAGTTGGAAAACATAATGAGAGAAAAACAAAGCAGGGAGTAGAGGTGGTTCAAGCAATTAGGCACCTCCGTCCCACATGGAAGGTCCTGGGTTCAGTTCCCAGTGTCTCCTAAAAAAGATGAACACACAACAGACAGACAGAGCAAATGCAAAATGAGGGGTTGGGGAGAAATAAATAAAATAAATATTTTTTAAAAAAGATGACACTGGGCCCACCTGGATAATTGAGGATAATCTCATCTCAAGATGTTTAATCATATTCACAAAGTCCCTTTAGTCAGGTAAGGTGACTTACTCACCCTACTCAGCCCTATACCAGAAGCTACCCAAATGCTCATAAACTGTAGGAAAATGAAATAAGTGGTGGTAATTCACAGCAACAAGAATGAGTGATCTACAACTACATGCAACAACAAGGATGACTCTCACAAGACAATGTTGAGCCAAAGACACAAAACAGAAGTGTGTAACGTGTAAGTCCATCTGCATAAAGTGCAGAAACAGGCGAAACTGTCCGGCTGAGAGCAGCTAGTGTGGCGGCTGTACTGGGAAGCAGTGGCTGGGGTGCTGGTCAGTTTCCGTTCCTTAATCTGAGTGCTGCTTCCACTGGCGTGTTCAGTTTGTGAAAATCCACGAAGCTGGACGGTTAGGATCTGTGACCTTTTCTATGGGCACGTTACACATCCCTTTTTGTAAATGCCTCCGCCTCTCTCCTCCTGTTTCCACTCCACGGGCTGTGCCATCTCACCTCTGGATGAAGCAGACCCCAGCTGACCGCAACACCCCTCACTCTGCCAGCCGCTCCCTGGAATGTTCTAGACACGTGCTGCATGGTGCCCTCCTCCCAGCTCCTTTGCTCCCGTCATCCCCCCCACTCACCTGACACGTCCACGGCAGGCCCCATCTCCTCCCAGGAGCTCCCCACAAACACCCAACACCACCACCATCTTCCGTTGTAGGGCTCAAAATACAAACCTCAGTGTGGGCTCATTTGCTACTATCAACACGTTAATTACTGGTAGTACCAAGAGCCTTGGTCTAACCTCCCCAAACAGACTACAGAAGTCTCAAGAGCAGGAGCCAGGTCCTACACTTTCACTTCTCCTTCTCCTTCCTCCTCATTCTCACAGCCTGTGAGCTTCTGATGCTAGGCAATAACTACTACTAACTGCTAGCCTTTGTTGAGCACCTACTATGTGCCAGGTTCAGTGCTCCTCACACATGAGCGCATTTCCTCTTCCCCCACCCTATGAACTGATCATGATCCCTCTTTCACACGGAATAAATTGAGGCACCGAGTAGCTAATTCATTTGCCCCCAGTCCCAAAACTGCTCACAGGAAGAGCAAGATTTGAACCCACACAGTCTGACTCCAGAGCCCATGCTCTTAACCCAGACCCTGTGCTCTTAACCAGACCCCACTCTGCTTCCACAATGCCCCCCACCGAATCAGGGGTTCAGCACATAGCTGGTGCTTGCTAAACAAAAAAGGAGGTGTTTTTTTTTAAAAAAAGAGAAGCCGTCACAAGTACACAAATAACAAATCAAGGCTCTTCACCAAATAAATCTTCATCTTCGGATCGCAAAGCATGACACACCGTCTGGAGAGGTTTGCAGAAGCGCCATGTGCCCCTGATTCTGCTTGGCATTCAGGGACTTTATAAACATTTATCTACAAACAACAGTCAGCACTTGTACTCCAGGCTTTTATCCGAGCAGGGGGGGAGTTGGATACATTTTTTCCCTCACTGTCTGGCAATCTCAGGGTCAGAGACAAGATCAGAGCTGAAGTCTAATTGGACAACTCGGGTTGTGACCCAAGGTCCCAAGCCACCTGCCCCAGATGATCTCACCTCCCCGATGGCCAAGAAACGTGACGCAGAGCCCCCAGCTAAAAACAGAGCCCCCGAGGGCTGCCGTGGCCACCAAACTGCCAGAGAGGAAAACACAACAGCCAGGCCACCGCAGAGACATCAGGCAGTGGCCACGACGCCGGCGGCCACCTCCACACTGTGGCGCTACTTTCCCTGCCCCACAGTCAGTGCCTCAAGCAAGCAGCAGCGCCGTGCCACTGGGCAGGGTTGTCCAGCGCCCGCTCTACCTACTGCTTCCACCGCAGGTCTCACAGCGTCTACGTGGATGCAGGTGATTGGCGCCGGTGCCCCAGGATACCAAGAGACGCACCCAAGGAAAACCCCCCAAAATGTCCATTCACAGGGGTGGGCAAAATAAGTCACTGCTGGAAACGGAATACGACGCAGCAGTTAAAATAACGACACAGACCTAGGTGTGCTATCACGGGAAAACAGCTCCACCTAATATTATAGGAAAAAAAGCAAGCCCAATACCTCAAGTATGTCTCTATTTTTAAAACCCACTACATATTCCTAGTGAAATATGTGTACACATACATGCTGGAGAGCCTCCCAGAGCTGGTGCACACCCGCCTGAGAGAGCCGACCTATGCAGCTCTTTCCAACTCTCTGTGCCTCGTGGCCTTTTGGCAGCTTGAAATTGGCCATCGTGGTGGGAGTTTTTCACCATGGAAATCAACAGATGCTACAAATCACGTCCCCTCCCACACCTTACCACTCCCAAGAGCTGGCTGTTAAACATTTACTGGCACACCATGATATGCGTGTAATACATTTTTAAAAGTTTGGAAGATACACCCCAAAATTGTTTTTAAATGGCTGCCTCCGAGGAGGGACATGGGGCTGGCTGCAGGTTTAGGGCCTCAGCTGCATCTGGGCCACTCGCTTTTTTACAAGGAAAACAACAACAAGAGCCTTTGTGTATTTTGAGGTTATTAAAATTGTTTCAATGTTTATTCTTAAAAACACCAAAAAAAATAAATAGTACAAAGTGATCAAAGCAACACTGGAGAGATGCCCCTATGTCGTGTTACCCTAAGGGAGTCATGGAAGGCTTCTCAGGGGAAGTGATGCCTGGTTTGGGGAAGAATATGCCAGGTCAACAAGCAGGGGTCCTGGATCAAGGGAACAGCGTAAATAACGGCAAGGAGGAGGGAGAGATCACAGGAGTGGGGGGTGCGCAGAGGCAGGCAGAGGGCTGGAACACACGGCATGGCGTGTCAGTGGGCGTAGAACCTCAGGATTAAATGAGATATCCATGTCCAGTGTTTAGGCAAGAAGATGTATGTGGTTAGTGCTCTCTATTTTCATTTTTATTTCTAATCCACTCTTCCTGGAATCCAGAGTCAGTGGAGGTCATGGGGGGTGGCTGCCTCAAGAACTTGGAAATGAGGTCCCCAAACCACACTCCGAGAGGCATGTTGTACACATCTGGGCTCCCCAGAGCCCCCCAGAGATGGCTTTGGCGCCCCCCTGGTGCTTCAGCAGCCCCCCGTCCTCACCCTCACCCCACCAACGTGTGCACCTGTCTTCCCAACTGAACCGGGTTCTGTTCTCTGGGCACCCTAACTCAGAGTACACAGGCTGGGGCAGTTGGAAATTATTTTATGAATCCCAAAAGGAGAAAGATAATTTTCGTGGGCTGGTTCACTCTTGTGGGTGTGAGTCTCTTTCAAATCGCACTACATCCGTGAGGTGTGACTCAGGTTGGGTCTCCACCCTCTTGCAGGTCAGATAAAAAAACGGAGAAACACAGGAAAGAGAGAGCTCTGCCCTGTTTGATCCTGCCATGTGACAGAAAGGAGGGGCTCAAGGAGTGAGCCCCGGGGAAGGATGAGCTAATATGCCTGATGGCTTGCAGCTGAAATCGGGAAGAAAGCAGAGCAGCCGAGCCTGGCCGAGGGGGCCGGGTAAGAGAGCTAGGCCTGGCTGCGCACAGCTGAGCCCGGAGTGGGCGGACACATCGGGCAGAGATGGGTGGCTGTCTTGCTTCAACACGGGGCGGGTGGAAAGCAGGTGTGGCTCAAGCAGTTGGGTGCCCACCTACCACATGGGAGGTCCCAGGTTCGGGTACAGATGCCACAACGAGCAGATGCCACAAGCTAGCACACACCATGGCCCGCGGGAAGAGGATGTGGCTCAGGTCACTGGGCACTCGCCTCCCATGTGGGAGGTTCTGGGTTCGGTTTCCGTGCCTCCTGGAGAAGGTGAGCAAATAATGAGCAGACAGACAAGCAAACTATCTGGGGGAGGAGAGGGGTAAAAAATAAATAAATCTTTAAAAAAACACAAACAACCATGTGGCAACTGACTTGGGTGAGAAAGCACCACTGTGGTGCCTTGAGCTGGACTTTACATGGCCTTGGAACTGTAAGTTTTTGCCCAAAATAAATACCCTTGACAAAAGGTAACACATTTCTGGTACTTTACATCTGCAGCCCTTTGGCAGACTAAACCACTGACAACACTCTTGACAAATTTGGCTAGCATACACCTCCATACCCTGACAGATAGATGAGACGAACCTGCTGCAGGGACACCACCACAGAGACCAGCACCTCATGGGGAATGGCCACCCCAGCAGTACAGAAAAAGGAGACTTCCAAGAGGCAAAACTGGACAATACCCACCCAAGCCCCTAAGTCACGATCTCTCCAAAAGGCAGCCAGTGCTGGGACCCAAGGCCATTAGGCACTATATATCCAGAGACCATGTCAAGACCCCCATGGGTCATGGCAGATGGGGTTCACTGCCAGGGCAGGTGGCCCTTCTTTGGAGCTGGTGTTTATGCGTGATAAATCTGGACTCAAATGGGATCTCTCTTCTTAAGACTTTCATGCTACTGTGCTGGAGTTGTAGTTGGTGTCGGGGTTTAAGATATATTTAGGGGATCTGAATCTCTGGACTGACAATGTGATAGCCAGGCCCTGAGCCTCAACAGACTCCAGCACCTACAATCTGATTTATTGGACTCACCTCACTTAGCTAAGATGGAGTTGAAGAAGGACAACCACCACACCACGGAGCCTAGAGTGCCTACAACTGAAAGCAGGAGGATTGCATCCAGTATCCATGAGGAATCTGAGCCTCCTCTTGACATAGAGGTGCAATGGACACAACCAATCCAATGTCCACAGAGAAAAGGTGGCATTGGAGTGGGAGAAGTGGACATGGTGGCTAATGGGTATGGGGAATGGCAGGAAGAGACGAGATGTGGAGGTGTCTTAGGGACTTGGAGCTGCCCTGGATGGTGCTTCAGGGGCAATCACCGGACATTATAAATCCTCACAGGGCCCACTGGATGGAATGGGGGAGAGTGTGGGCCATGATGTGGACCATTGACCATGAGGTGCAGAGGTGCCCAGAGATGTACTTACCAAATGCAATGGATGTGTCATGATGATGGGAATGAGTGTTGTTGGGGGGGGAGTGGTGGGGTAGGGGTGGTGGGGTTGAAGGGGTCCTCATATATATATATTTTTTAATGTAATATTTTTACAAAATCAATTAAAAAAATTTTAAAAAAAAGAAAAAAGAAATATTTAAACTATTCCATTCCTTCCCTTCACTGCACCAAATGGGTTTCTCTCATTTATTATTAATGTTTCATTGTTTGTATAATTTGTAATTCTAAGTGATGACAAGATAAAAATTAATTATTAGTTTATTCATGGGTAATAAAAAAATAAAAAAATAAAAAATAAAAAAGACCCCCATGGTGAAATGGGAACAGCAGGCTAATGCCATCACCACACTTGCTCCAACAAGCATTCCGGACTCCATTCTCACCAGGCAGGCTTCGTCTTGGGCATTTGGTCTCCGTGGGGCTTGGCTGAACCGAGCACACCGTGGCGGCGGCAGTTAGCAGTTCTCATTCTCCCCGCAGTCATAAAGGCTGTGAGTGTGGCCTCCGTCATGGGAGGGGGGCGACAGGGGAGTCAGTTCTCAGGGCCTTGTACAAGTCTCCAGTCTTCCCAGGGGAAGAGCAGGTCCCAGGAGAGGGGGTTCAGCGGGGAGACCACCAGCAGCCATGTCCTGCCCAGCTCCGGGCCGCCTGTCCTCTTGCAAGGGGGGGCTCCTCCTTTCCCACCGGGGTCATAGGCTGGGGGACTGGAGGAGGTTTGGGTCCCATAAATTAATCCCAATACATCAAAAAAACTTTGAAAACCTTGCCTTACACAGAGCCACTACTGCCTGCCTGCCTCTCTCTAGGTCTCTCCACTGATGTCTTCAGTGGATATTTGGTAAATTTTTGATGATGATCAGAGAGTGCTTATCAACTTGCAGAGGACCTAGAGGTAGGAAGGAGTAAAATACACAGGTCAGCACACGTCTGAGGCCTCCGGTCTGCACTGCCCACTGTACGATGGACACCGGCCAAGGGAGGGTCTAGGAACCACGTGGCCATTGCTTTGCCACCACTGCCCTTCTCCCCACCACGGGTGGCACCGATGAAACCTTCCCGTGTGCCGGGCACCCCCGAAGGCGTCACATGCTCGATCCCATTGAACCCTCTCGGCAGCACTGTAAGGCAGTCCCAGGTAGAACTGCGACCCCCAGAAAGATTCGCACGTTCAAGCCTGAGGAATGTGACCTATTGGGAATTAGGATTTTTGAAGATGCGATTAGTTAAAATGAGGCTAACTCAATCAGCGCAGGCCCTAATGTAGTAAAACTAGGTGTTCTTCTAAGAGGAAATTTGGACACAATCCAGCAGGCAGACACAGGGCAGAACGCCATGAGAAGACAGTGGCAGAGGTCGCTACAAGCCAAAGAATGCCCAGGACTGCCAGCACCACGGAAGCGAGAAGGGCGGGGAGGATTCTCCCGGGTGGGTTCAGATGGAGCGTGGCCCCGCAGACACCTTGATTTTGGACTTTTAGCCCATGAGACAATAACCCAGTTGTGGTATTTTGTTATGGCAGCCCTGGAAAACTCAGACAGGTAGGGCAGGGACTCTTATCTCCGCACAGGTGAGGAAACAGAGGCACAGAGGGGATTAAGTGACTCGCCCAGAGCCACGGAGCTAGTGAGTAGAAGAATCAGGGCGTGTGCCAAAACCAAGGGCGGCTAAGTCCACACTGGAGATGACAATCATGCAAAAAGACTTAGAAAAGACCTCACGCCAGTTTTTCTTATTGGAGAAAAACCTGGGTTCCTTACCCACGGCTGTCAGGGAATGGCTTTCTGGCCTCGTCCATCACCATCCATGACATTAGCTTAAAGGAGCTTCATGGACTGGCACACACAGGCAAACCCAGCTCGAGGGCGGCAGTCCCTTTTGCCTCATCGTCACTCGTTACCTGAAAGGCCAGATGCTTAGGTACAGCCCACTTCGTGCCCGAAGAGTCCTTCAGAGAGGCCAGCAAATACAGCAAATACAGCAAATACAATTACATTTCATGTAATTGTACGTAGCTAGCCACTTGGAGAGCGTCTAAAATTCACTGAACTCTACGGGGTTCTAGTTAAGGGGTGGGGGGTGACCAACACTTACCAAGGACCTACTCTGTACCCAAGTACCCTAAGAGATGCACACTGTTCTCCATACTGGACATAAATGGAGCAACTCCAGCTGAAGCAGCTTGGACAAGGACAACAGGGACTCCCAGACTCCCAACATCCCAAAGGCTCTGGCACCTGGAAAACACAGCCTGACTCCACCACGGAAGAAAACCCCGGTGAGATCTTAGCTCCAGGTCTGCGTTCTGACCCCAAGGGCTGGCTGAGAAGGACCCTGCAATGGAGAGAACCAATCACAGCTTTCTAACGCCAGAGGGAAAATTCTACAGTGAGCGGGAAAATCCTGCAGAGTCCAAATTCCCCTGGAAAGCCCCTTGGGAAGGTGCATTTTGGAGAGTGGCTCACCCACCCGCTGGGAGCCCAGCAGGTCCCACTTCTCCCCAGCGCTGTGTGTCGAGCCACACCCTGGATAAAGTCGATAGCCGGCATGGTAGGAAAATACAGACCTGTTACCCTCCAGCCTGAAACAGAGGGCCCCCCTCACCCCACACTAACTTGGGGGCACATGAGATATGGACCAGCTTAGGGATCCCACAGATTCATACACGCCCACCCCAATCTACTGCCCCCCTCCAAAATACACACTCGGCAAGTAGAACAGGGAGATTAAACGCTCGCTTCTCGTTCCTTTTTCTAAGAGTTTCTAGTTTTGGTTGCATACATTAAATGAGTGTGATTCCGTGATGATACTGTAACTCTACGGTAACATAACTTCCCATAAGCTACCAAATTGTCTTTATACTGTAAAGCACTTACAATGCAGACCAGCAGGAGAGGCCTTGGGTCTTAAATTAGACTGTGGGGACGCCAATCTCACCTCTGCCACTTAGCTGCTGCAAGACCTTGGACTAGGGGACTCCCCAGAGCCTCAGTTTCCCCAATGGCAAGGTAGAGATCATAAGGGTGTCTACTTCAAAGGACTTGTGTAGGGATCTAATGAAACAGGGCAAGCAAGGAATCCAACACAGTGCCTAGCAAGGGTGAGCGTCGTGTTACTCCTCCCCTCTACAAAAAGAAATTATATCTAGATGTATGTATATGAAAGCAGGGGGGCTCTCGGAGAGGTTAAAGAGCTTATCTGAATCAGTTCAGCGTTGACATTGGGCTCAGCCTGTAGGTGCTGGGGACCGGATGTGAGAGAGGACGCCTCTGCTGAAAAGCTGACCCCAGGGCAGCTGGGTTAAAGGAGCGAGGCGAGAGAACCCGAAGCCTTCAGCGCTTGAGACGCTGAGCAAACATGAGGATGAGAAGGAGAACAAAGAACCCAGAGAATATAAAACTACCCAGCAACCAACCATTACAGACCCACCCAAAAGGCAAGACCTTACAGGCACGGAGAGCTCGGGAGGCAATAAAACAGCTTCCTGAGCCCCAGTCACCCAAAAAAGTGGCCTCAGTGGCGGGAGCTCTGCGTGAGCTTGAGCCTTCCGACCGCTCCCGCTGGCCCAGACACGCAGAAGCCTTCGGCCCGTCCGGCGCCCCCCACCCCGCTCTCCCACCGCTCCCCACCCGACTCCGCAGCCCAGGCCCAGGTCTGCTTCGTAAGATCCGCTCCGGGATCCAGATCCACACACCCACAGCACACACAAGAAACGACCGACAAGGAACCAGCATTCTGGAGTCCAGCTGAACCTTCACCTCCTGCTCAGACCGAGGAGCATTACCTGGGAAGGAGAAAAACCAGGGAGGCATTTCTTACTCCGGGAAGGGACCTCTATCGCTCGGCAGACTTGCCCATGCCGAAAGACCTCACCTTCCACAAAACCCACGTGGAGGTTTGCAGGAGGCGGGCAGATGGGGCGAAGGAGGACCCTGCCTTGAGCTAGAATCAGCCTTCTGTGTCCTGGGAGGAGCGGACAATGGAGACGGACAGATGCCTCGGGAGGCCAAGGTGACACTTGAGCCCCGTGCTCTGCGGGGTGAGAGCAGCTGCCTCCACTGCCCCTCCCAAGGGACTGGCGGGAGAACGAGACCACAGACAAAAGCGAATTTGGGGACACAGGCCCCCAAGGTGAGGGGCATCGGCTGTGATGGAGGCTTGCCTTTGTGTAATCACTGCCGGAACCTGGGAGGCGTCCTTGACCCTGTCTCTCCTCACCCCTAGGTCCAATCGGCTCCTTAGGCCTGCCCTGGGCCCCCCACCCGCTTCTCTCCAACCCCGCTGCTAACACCGTCTCCGCAAACTGACCCACGGCGTTGAAAGCACAACCCCGGCCGGCCAGGGCACTCAATGCAAGGGCGTCCCACGGTTCTGAAGGCGTAAATCCTCCTCCACGCGTGCCTCAAGGCCCTCCCACCGGGTGTCCCCTCCACGTGAATGCTCTTCCCGCTCACTAACGCCTCTCAGCTCAGAGGCCTTAGTGCCCTACCGGGACTCCCCCGGGAGTGCCCCTGCCTCCCCCGGGAAGGCCAGGCACAGAGCAGGGCAGCGCCAGCCTCTCATGGCTGAGCCCCGGGCACACAGTGTGGGGGGGAGGAGACTGTGGTGCAGCTGGTCTGAGGCCCAAGTATGGTGGGTGGGGGAGGCGAAAGGCCAGGGACTCAGAGGCTGGGGCCAGAAGGGAAAGGAAGGCCAAGGGACACCGATGGCCGTGGAGCCTCTTGGAAGCAGGGGGGTGTGGCAGTCAAATTCACACTCACACGCTTCAGGTGGAATTGTCAATTTCTCTCATCTCTTTGAAATGCAAACTGGCAATAGCTCTCAAAATTGAAAATCTGCATGCCTGTTGACCCAGTAATTTCAAGTGTAAGGATTCTCTTCCACGGGCATGAGGACAAAGGCATTCATTGCAGCATCCTTTTAGAGTAGCAAGAGACAGAAAATGACCTAAACGGACACCTGGGGAGTAAATGATTGCTGTTCCCAAGACCTTTGAGCCAGATGTGTTCCAGGACTCATCACTTGCTTGCATGTTAGAAAGGTGATATGAAGTATTACAGTGTGCTACGAAACCCCCCGGCGGGCAGCACCCCATAATCAAATCCATAAATGTGCCTGCAGTTGAACCTCTTACGTTCTGCTGAATACTATAAATAACCCCCCATGAACGCAGGTCAGACTTGGCTATCAAACGAGTTTGCACCAAAATTTTTTTTTTCACTTGGGGTTTTCTTGATTCTATAATTGGGAAGACCTGCGATCAGATGATGGAATAACAAAAACAGCAAGGCCAGCAAAATTTACGGCGCCCCCCCACGTGCGCAGACTCTGGTCTAGGGGCGTCACCTGTACTGACTGTGCCCCCGTGGGCACCGTGCTCTTGGCTCTTCCAGCACATCCCAACAGCCTTCACCATCACCACCACCACCGCTGACATCAACCAAGCACCGGCTGAGCTCCAGGCCCTCCTGAGTGCTCCATGTTTACCCCCTCACTAAAACCTCACAACAGCCCAAAGACAGGGTGCTATTCCTACTCTCAGATGTGCAGCTTTGGGCCTAAGGAGTCCCCAGCCCTCCACTGAGGAAGCTGAGGCACGGAGGGGCTGGCGCGGGCCCAGGGCGGCCAGGCGGTGCGTGTGTCCTCGTCCTCCCAGGTCTCACCCTCACGCCCTGTGGCACGGGAGCACCAGCCCCTTCCTTCCCCGGCAGGATTTTGTGCCTGCGAACCCAGGCAGCCTGCTCCCCAGCCCACGCTCTTGATCCTGACCCCTTCCTCATCTTCTCTTGATAAAATGCCTTCAACCCTTTACGGAACCCAGTGGGCCACAAAGACACAGATAAAAACCAAACCAGGCTGTGTCCCATGACCACTGCGAGGGCTCCCCACCACTGCGAGGGCTGCCCCAGAGCAGCCCTGCCCACGCAGGCCTGTCAAGTGCACCCTTGGCCCGCCCAAGCACCCACTCCAGGGCACCGCGGCCGGTTCAGCTGGGAGAGCGCCTGGGCTGGACCTCTCGGGGCTGCCCTGGTCCATCTGCTGAGCAGGCTTAATTGGTTGAGGATCAGCCCGGGGTGTGGGTGCAGGGTGATGTGCCCAGGCAAAGTGAGGCAGCGTGCCCTCCAGGCTACCCAGGATCACCAACCACCACCTCGTCCTCAGCTGCAGGCCAAGTGGGTCACCAGGGGCTCCTACCCCTCCAAATTTGGAACATGACAGGAGTCCAAGTAGAGCGAACTCTGGAAGCCCTAGGCACAGACACCTGCTCTGAGCACCACCAGAGTTAGGAGAGGCCTCCCTCCCGCTGCAAGGTAAGGATCGTGCTAGGGACAGGTGGCAGCTGGTGCTCACGCGCCACAGGGCCACAGGGCGTGAGAGCGCCGTGGGCAGGGCGGGAAGGAACACAGGAGCATCGCTGCCAGCACCTGGGGCTAGCACGCTCCCCACGGGGCAGGGCAGGCTCCTTCCTCGCCTGCCCCTGCAGCCTGCCCTGCCCCCTGGCTTTGTTTCCTCTCCCTAAACTTCCTCTGTGGACTCCAGAAAAAGGCTGCATACATTTTTCTCCAACATACATGTCAACAAAATAGTTTGCAACATACATAAAATGTACAAATCTTAAGTACAACTCAGTGATATTTTTAAGGATTTATACCCCTGGGAATCACCACCCAAATCAAGTTATAAAACATTTCCAGCCCCTAAGAAGGCTCCCTAATGCCCCCGCCCAGTTAATGCCTTCCCCAAACCTAACTGCTGTCTTGACTTCTAACAGAATAGGTTAGTTTTGCCTGTTTTAAAAAGCATGTAAATGGAATCACACAGTATAGATTTTTTTTGTACCTGGCTTTTTTCACTTATCATTGTGTCAGCAAGACTTATCCAGGTTGTTGAGGGCAGCATTAGTTTCATATTTTCCATTGCTGAATAGTACTCCATTTTACAGATATACCACCATTTACGTATCCATTTGGCTGTTGGCATGCATTTGCTTGTTTCCATTTTTTGGGCACTATGAATAAAGCTGCTGTGAATGCTTGTGTACACGTCTTTTGGTGTTCATGCATTCATTTCTGAGTACATACCTGGGACTGGAATTGCTGCAGTATAGCTAGGCATGTGTTTCATTTGGTTTGATTATGCCAAACAATGTTTCAAAGTGGTTGTACCAATTCATACTCCCACTACAGCATATGAGCGTTCCACTCACTCCATACCTTCACCAGCACTTGCGTTGTCAGTCTTTTTAATTTCAGCCATTCTGGTGGGTATATAGTGGTATCTTATTTTGGCTGCAATTTGCAATTCTCTGGTGACTTTTAGGGTTAATAACCTTTTCATACTTTTATTGGTCATTTAAATATTCTCTTTGGTGACATGTTTGCTCAAGTTTGTCTTTTTTAAAAAAATTGAGTTGTTTTGGTTTTTATTGGTTTGTAGAAGTTCTTTATATATTCTAGTTATGAGTCCTTTGTTGGACATAAGTATTTCAAATGTCTTCTCCCAGAATGCAGCTTACCTTTTCATTCTTTCAATGGTGTTTTTTGATGTAGCATCCTTAATTTTAATGAATCCTAATTTATAAACCTTTTCTTTTATGGTAGTGTTTTCCTGTCTTAAGAAACCTATACCTGGTCCAAGTCACTATAGATATTCTTCTATATTATCTTGTAAAAGTTCTGTTGATTTGTCTGTCACATTTAGGTCCTCATTCCAACTAGAATTATTTTTGTGTATGGTGTGAGGTAGGGGTAGCTGAGGTGTACTTTTAGAGTAAAATTCTGTCAGCTGTGACTACACACCAGGCACATGAGAAGGACCAATCTATGTCACCACCAGAGGAAGATGCGACTTCCCAGACACCCCAGTCCTTTACCTACTAAATCTTCCAGAAGCCTCTGACTCACCTTGCCCCATGTAGCACAATAGAATGGGATGTGCCCCAATGTATTCTCTGAGAGAAATTCTGGATTCAAATGTATATACAAAGTGTTGCCATCTTATATAAAGTTTCCATTCCACACTTCCCAAACATTCATTTTGATTATTGCATGTAAGTCAAACACCTTTTAAATTACAAAATGATTATGTAGAAATATGCACGGGGTCAATGTAAGACAGCACCTGGCTGCCAGCTGTGCCATCCATTCAGCCAGTATACACTGAGTGTCCACTATATGCACCTCCAGGCTGGGAGGTGGAGAATGAGCAGACGCAGTCTCCATTGTCACTGTGCTCACAGCCTGGGGACAAGACCAATAAAAAACGGGGGAAGAGAAAATACGCAACGAGAAGACTCAGGAAAGGCCTCCCGTGTTACGTGTGCACCAAGACCTAAGTATGGGAAGGAGCTGGACCTGAGAAAAGGAGTAAGAGCATTCGGGGTCGGAAGAAGGACCCATACAAAAGCTCGGAGAAAGGGAAAAGCTTGGGATGTTGCCTGAGACCAATGGGCCTTACAAGGAGGGGCAGAGAGTGCAGGTGAAGCAAAGAAAAAAATGTGGATATTTTCTAAGCAGAATCAGAAGCCACTGATGGATCCTGCTAGAACTAAGTTATCTTCTCAAATGTGCACCATAAAAGTCTCTATGAGCTGAAAGGGCATTCAGCCAACTGGTCTATTTTGAAATCCTTCTATCACACCACAATTTAGGCAGGCAAAGAACCGCTGGGACTCCTCTTGGCCTTGACATGTAGGCAGACACAGACACACACACACACCCGCCCCCCTCCAACACATCCCCTCTCGCTCTACTTGCCCCCTGGTGCTTCCTCAAGCTCAGGATTCTTATCCCCATCTCTGGCCCTGGGTGGAATGGAGTTTATGCTGCAGGAGTTAGCTCTGTTATTTCTCAGCACTTACCCAACTGTAATTTTACTTGCATTCATATGACTGTTCGATCAATATCAGTTTCCTGCATGAGGCTGTCTGTTGACTTCGGGAGGACCGAGTCTGAGCCTATCTTGTCCACTGAGACCTCGGCACCTAACACAGTGCCTGGCCCAGGGTAAGTGCTCAGTGTATATATTTTTAAACATTTCTTAATGTAAGAGTTCAGACATATAAATATAGAATGAATATAATGCACCCCCACAAGCCCATTACACAACTTCAACTCATTCCCAATCTTATCTCTTCTATCCTCCACCTAGTAAAACAAATCCCAGCCATCCTTTCACTTAATACATACTTGAATGAATGAATGAATGAATGAATGAGTAGGTTCTGAATTCTTACTCACACTGAATTTTCTGTTGAAATTAGATGGGCAGAGAAAAGGCTGAGGCGGGGCCACCTAAATAAGTCAATTTTGCCACCAAGTTAGAAACACTGATGAAATTTCAGGAGATGATATTGAAACTACTGATTAAAATTATTTTCCTTTCTTCATATTTACTGGATTTTAACTCTTCAGGCCTGTTGTTATCCCTTATCTCATTCAGCAAGAAGTGACTGTAAAGCAAGAAGATGTTACCTGTTTCTCACAATCTCTTTCAAATAAAAATCTTGAAAGAGCGTATTTCTTTACCTAAAACAAGACATTGGCCTTTACACACAGAAAAACAAAGCATGCCTTGGAAATGAGTATCTCCTTGCTCCTCAAGGAGTGATCTACATTACACCGATCTTATATTTTAACATCTATGGTAAATGTTTCGAAATGAGCCCGGTCTTTTTGAAATTCCATTACATTTGTACATACGCTGGACATAACCGTCATGGACTGTGCTATTCCCAGTGAGTGACATTTGGTACCAGATGGGATTATCTGATGCCATCCACCCACCAAGATCCCAAACGTCAGGATGAAAACAGGGACTGAAAATGCTCAAATGCAATCATATTTTTTGTTTGAAAGTATAGTTATCTGTATTTTCTAACTTTTTTCATAAGTACAAGGGGAAAAGAAGAACAAAACCAAAACTCTCTTTAAACCTCTGGCCTAGAGATAAGTCACATCTTGGAGCCTGTCCTTCTAAGCGTGTGTGCGCGTGTGTGTACATGAGTCCAGGCTGCAGAAATCAGGGACGGGTCCAAATCCGGCTCTGCCACCTGCTGCCTGGATGGCCTTGGGCCAACTGCTTCACCCCCCGAAGGCCATCTCCTCTTCTGTGAAATGGGACTAACAGGACTACCTGATCCTACCTGACAGGGCGAGAGCGAGGCTGAAATGAGACGCGGTGTGCGGAGCCGGAGCCCAGGGCCTGTGCACAGCAAGGGCTCAATTCCCAGAGCTGCTGCTCTATTTTCCAAGGAGAGCTACAGAAACTCCAGGCAAATGCCAGGTTTTGCTGAGGAGCCTCCCTGTGGCCTCACAAGAAGTGGGTGCACCTGCCAATCCCACATGGAGAACCAGAACCAGGGAACGGGGTGGGAGCCTGGCGCGGCTCACAGCCGCAGCCTGAGTCACCGCCCGGCCCCTCCTGCCATCTCCCTTTGTTCTCTGGGGACTGAGCCATGACTCACTGGCCGCCCTGGTCCTGGGCTGGGCCCATCTGACCCCGGGGCTGGACTGCCCTGCCCGCAGAGTCCCTGGGGGCACTCCGGATGCGGATCCTCCTTTTCCACCCTCTCCAGGCCGTCCTGAGCCCGCTCCTGGGCTCCAGATGCAGCCTGCCGTGGTCTCGGGGATGGTCTGTCCTCCCACCACTACTTTTCGTCTTTGCCTGTTTTTTTCACTGTGTGCTCCTTTTTCACTTAACATAGACCTAAAGAGGAAAAGTCCTGGAGAATCGCTGATTATTTGCGCCCACCTGGGCCCCGCCTCGCTCTGTTCTAAGGACTTTCTGTGTATTAACAGGTTTAGTCTCAAAACAACTCCCTAAGGCAGGGCAGATTATCTCATCCTCCTACAGACAAAGTCGCTGAGGTCAGAGAAGCTGCCTCCCCCTCTCCGACAGCAGCGCTGGCACCTGCGCCCAGGAGGTCCAGCCTCTCCTATCACTTTTCCAGTTGCGACGAAGAGATGATGCCGCTCTGCCTACATATTTTTCTGCCCTGAACAATGCCTGAGTTTAGTCTTTAACATCTTTCCTTGCTCTGGACTAAAGCACAACTCACAAAGGGGGTTGGGGAGACGCTCCATTGCATTGTCCAGACTCCCTCCCTGCAGTAAGAAATGCAACTCCACCTGGATCAGCAAAAAAGAGCATTTGTCATGGGAAACGGACTTTGGCCCAGTGGTTAGGGCGTCCGTCTACCACATGGGAGGCCCGCGGTTCAAGCCCCGGGCCTCCTTGACCTGTGTGGAGCTGGCCATGTGCAGTGCTGATGCGCGCAAGGAGTGCCCTGCCACACAGGGGTGTCCCCCGTGTAGGGGAGCCCCACACGCAAGGCGTGCACCCGTAAGGAGAGCCGCCCAGCGCGAAGGAGGGAGCAGCCTGCCGAGGAATGGCGCCGCCCACACTTCCTGTGCCGCTGACGACAACAGAAGCGGACAAAGAAACAAGACGCAGCAAAAAGACACAGAAAACAGACAACCAGGGGAGGGGAGTGGAATTAAATAAATAAAAATAAATCTTTAAAAAAAAAAAAAAAAAAGAGCATTTGTCAGAAGGGTATGGGGGCAGCTCAACCAGTCAATGCGGGGGTCCAAAGGCTCGACGCGCCCACCCCTCTCCTCACGCTGTGGCCCCACCTTCGCTGCTCTTGACCCAGGTACAACCCGGCGTCTTCCCTGCGGCTTCTGAATGAGTTAGGAGGCCCGTGGCCTGGCCTGGCTTGTCCTATATGTGGCGCCACCGCCAGCAGTTGGGAACCATGAGGGGCCCGGCTGGGGGAGGACAACGGGGCCTCCTTCCAGAGAGGGAGGAAGGACCGGCAAATCCCCAGCACAGGCACTGGCTGTGAGGTCATCCGTCATAGGAAAACTTGGAGGCTGCCCAGTAGAAAGGAACAAAACGAGATGAAACAGAGTTGCTACATCCACTCGGCGGAACATTATGAAGCGGTTTACGAAGAAACAGTAAAATAATTAAATAAAGGTTTAGGCAGTAAAGTCCACTGGGAAAAGGTAGCACACAAAAACGTTTACACATATTATAATTCACAGGTAAGAAAAACTTGTGGACAAGAAGCGTAGCATCATAAGGGAGGAATTGCTGATGGCTTTTTATCTCTATTTTCCAAACTACCATTTATTTGTTCAGCAAGTATTTCTGAGTGCCTACTCTGTGCCAGGTGAGGAAGTGGAGACAGGGCAGGGAGCAAAAGAGAAGAAAACCCCCTGCCCTCATGGAATTTATAATCTAGGGGGAAGACAGAACACAAACAGGATAAAGAAGCAAAATAGCCCCTCGCCTGGATAGTGATAAGTAGTAAGGAAAAAAGGTAAGCCAGGGAGGGGCATGAGGAGTGTTCAGGCTGGCAGTTTAGATATGAAGGCCAGGGAAGGTGAAAGTTAAGTAGAGGCTGAAGGAAGTAAGGGTCCAAGCTATGGGGACATTGGGAGAAGGGCAGTCAGGCAAGAGACAGCAGGTGCAAAGGCCCTGAGGCATACAATTAGAGGAGCCATGCTGAGGCTGATGTGGCTGGAGTGGGGTAATGAGGGGCCACCAGGAGAGGAGCCGGAGAGGGCACAGGGCCAGAGCCGAGGCCTGGCAGGCCGCGGGAAGGACTTTGGCTTCTGCTGCAAGTAAAATGGGAGCCATTTGAGGGTTTTGAGCAGAGGAGTGAGGATCTGCCTGACCCTTTAGAAGGAACCCTCTGACTCTGAACTGAGAACCAGCTGAGAGCAGGAAGGACGGGGGCGCCGAGAGATCAGCAAAGACACCGCCATAGTGAACAATGGAGACGCCACTAGCTGAGACATAGAAAGAGGTGGAGGAGAGTGAGGCATCCTGGAAACCAGATGAAGAAACACTGCCGATGGCCAGGTAGGATGGGCCAGAGAATGGGCCCCTGGGCTGGGCAACGTGACAGTCACTGGAGACCTTGGCAAGTGACTGCAGAAATGAGGGAGAGGAATGACGGGCTCAAAAGAGAATGGAGGCAAGAAACTGGAGTCAGCAAGTCCAGACAGGGCTTTCAAAAAGTTCTGCTCTAAAATGAAGAAGAGAAATGGGAACATAACTGGAGGGAGAACTGGAGTGGAGAGAGAGCTTTTGTTTGTACAGATTTTCAAGTAGGGAGAAGTAACAGCATGTTTGTCTACTGATGGGACTGATCTGGTAGATGATACTTATCTTAGTTTGCCAAAGAGCTGATGATACAAAGTACCAGAAATGGGATGGCTTTTATAATGGGAAAATCTTATGGGAAGTGGATGTGGCTCAACCAGTTGGGCACCTGCCTACCAAATGGGAAGTCCCGGATTTGGGTCTCAACGCCTCCTAAAGAAGACAAGCAAACGCTACACCCACCACAATGAGCTATATGCCGCACCACCACGAGGAGGAGATGCCTAAACGAGCATATGCCACACGCCAGCAGGCGCTGCAGCCTGTCAGGAGCGGATGCGGCTCAAGTCATTGGGCACTTGCCTCCCATATGGGAGGTCCCGGGCGTGGTTCCAGACGCTTCCTGAAGAAGGCGAGCAAACAATGAGCAGACAGACAAGAGAACCATCTGGAGGAAATAAAGGGGATACATTTTAAAATTTTATTAAATAATGTAAATAAACCTTAAAAAAAAACTTAGAGTTCCGAGGCTGTGAAATATCCGAATCAAGGCATCAGGAGAGATGCTTTCTCACCAAAGTTTGGCTGCTAGTAGATCCTGGAGTCCTGCCACATGGTGAGGCAAGATGGCAGGACTGCCGGTCTCTCTCTACTTTCTCTTGGAGCTCAGCTATGGACCTTGTCTCCTTAAGCCTCTTAGCTTCTCTGTCTTTCTGCAGCTTTGGGTGAACCTAGATTCCTTTCTCTCACATGGCAGGGTCAAAATGGCAGAGCTCCCTTTTCAGTGTTTCTTCTTTTGTATGTGTTCTCAGTTTATATAAGACCCAGCAAGAGGGCAGAGACCTACCTGGGTATGCCTCACTGATGCAAGCCAATCAAATCCCTAATGTCATCTAATCAACTAATCTAATCAAAGTCCCCTTAACTGAATTTAATGCAATCAAAGGGCCCCACACCCACAGGAGCAAATTAGTTCAAGAACAATCTTTCCAGGGATTCATAAAATTCAAACTGTTACAATACTCTTGAACATTGAAATTTCTTTCAACATAAAAACTATAGTCTTGAGGTAATGAAAATTTCCTATAATTAGATAGTGGTGGTAGTTGCACAACTTTTTGAATATAATTTTAAAAACACTTAACTATACACTTTGGAAAGGTGAATTTTACTGTATGTGCATGTTATCTCAATAAAAACAAAATAAAATAAAAACGACAATAAATTTAACCTTTCCTGGATACAGTGCTCTCATATGTAGGCTGAGTTCTTTCCCAAGCAGCCCCAGATACCAACAGTATCTGGTCCTGAGGCCAGTGACTCAGAGGTCCCCACAGCCAAGCAGTAGCTTGCAGCCTGGGAGAGGCAGGCGAGGGTATCTGCATTTCGGCTGATTAGCTCACACAGCCCCCTGCAGCGAAACCCACCACTGGCCATGCACCCATTAACTGCAGATAAATGGCTCTGTTTACACAGGACCATTTTCAAGCAATATGCAAGAAAAATTAATTCAACTCAGAGCAAGAAAATCTGCCCTAATGCCCCAGCTGCCAACCCACGCACTCCCTATTATTGTGTGGGAAGCTGAGATGGGCTTATTTTGCAATCAATCGTGGGAGAAGGGGTTCTTCCTGAAATTTCCCCTTATTTGTAATAATATCACACTCCAGCTTTCAACCACTTCTTTTTTCCTTTCTTCTGAACACCTTCAAAGAGTATTTTACTCAACCCCCAAAACAAATGACTTTTCCATTCAGAAATCATCCTTAAGGACCTGTACTTGCTTGAATTTTGAAGTCATCAGATACCTAAACACACACAAAATTCAGCAGTCCAGGAAGAATAACTAGCTGTCACATATTATCAAAGTGGTCATGGTGAATATATTTGTTTTCAAGATGCAACTTTAAATCACACAAATGGTATTAATTTTATATCCATTTTGTAGCTAGTTTCCTCCATACATAACTAAAGCCTAATTTGGATATTTAATTATACACTATTACTTAATTGCTACAGAAATTAGGTATGTGACCCAGGTTTATACCATGAATTCTTAACAAGACTCAGCTTTTCTGGGTTGACATCCTGACTTCTCTTTCCCCCTCACTAGCAGTATGATCCTATGCAAGTTATTGCTCTATGCCTTAGTTTCTCCACCTGTAAAATGTGTATATAACAATACCCACTCCATGGGACTGTCGTGAGAATTAAATGAAATAACATAAGTAAATCACAGTGTTTTTCGAACAGTGAGTTTTGACCCATTTGTGAAATAAATTTAGTGGGTCTCACAAGCATCATTTTTTTTAAAACAAGCATGAAATAGACTTAAGTAGAAAAGAATTTCAGAGGACAACAAACATAGAACAAGCATTGTTCCACAAAATTTTTTCAAATACAACCCCCGCCCGATACAGTCTAGATTTAGACATGCCACCAGACTCGACCACATAATAAATGCCCCGTAAAACTTGGCATCATCATCATTCTTCCCTCACACTAACAGATTAGAGGTTAACTTGCTTTATCATCTATTATAATAATAATCCAGAACGGCTAACATTTGTATTACTACTTCCCGCTCACTTATTGCAACGTTGTTTAAGAGTCACTGCACCTCCCCAAATTAACTTGTCAACTCTCTCTTCTCCAGGACTCAGGCGGTCATTTAAATATTTTCTGACTCACAATGCTGGCCAAGGATTAGTGAGGCTCTGCCCAGCCCAGAACACATGAAATGTGACTGATCAGTTAAGAAAACCCTTGAACTTGCAAGACTGAACAGGGCTTTGGTGAAATTAAAGCCATGCTGGAGAGAAAGTCCCCTGCCCCCACTTGGGAGATGTGTCATAGAGAGGTTACACAAGGTCAGCTCAGCTGCACCTCCCGACATGGGGCAAGAGCTGAAGCGCCAGTTCTCAGCTCTGAAACACGCTTCCTGGTTCGGGGGCTGGGTTAGAGCATTGTGTTTTTCCCCTAACTTTCCCTGTGCACACGTGTGCACACACGTCCCTCACTGAAGAATGGAAATAAAACTCCTACATACTGCCTGTTCTAGCGGCCTGGGTATAGGGAACCTGCTAAGCTGAGTTAGATTTTGAGGATCTCAAAAAGATCTCTGTGGCTTATAAATTTCTCCCCTCTGGAAACAAAGTAAAAACACAGTCCAAAGCATGGCTTTTTGAAATTGTGTTTTTGAAACAACAGTGATAGATAACTCCAAGCTCACACACACATTAGCTCTGCTTTTGTTTAAAAGGGCAGTTCCTCCCCACAGTGAGAATTAGCTAAGTTGTAAATGAGTTTGAAGTTTCAGAGTGTAGTTTTCCAGGTTGTTTCCTAAGTTTGCAAAATGATGTTCTAGTGATGCAGATATAGGCGCTTTGCTTTCTATTTCTTCTTCCTTGAGAATAAAAATTCAGACATGTGCCAAAGCATTACATCTGGAACACATAAATGCATGAAGGGGTATAAACTAACCTTATAATATATGTGACACCACTCCTTTCTTATTTTTGGTCCATTCTTCAAGCTATGATGCCAATAAATTTTGGGGAAGGGGACAAAAATTGCTTAAGCAAAAGAACCTTTTCCTCAAATGAAATCCTACCTCTGTACCCAATAGATAAAACAAGTTAAAATGGGGCCTCACTCCAATATCATCCACCACTACCACGACTAGGGGGTCCCCAAGGTGTGGAGTCAGGGGGTAATGGGAGCACCTTTTGGAATCTTCATCGGGCCCTCAGAAGGGAGCTAAAGGTCTGCTCCAGACTCCCTTGCAGCTAGCACCAGGTACAGTCCCATTTCCCAAATTCAGGAGTTCAGTGTTTTATCCAGAGTCCCCAGTCTTAGTGACCACACCACCCAACCCTGTGCAACAAGGAAAAGAGACACTGAGGTCCCTGGATTTCTGCCTCTGCAGCTGGAAGGATGGTCTCTGGGGGGGTCCCTGGGGGTCTACTCAGGGGCTCAGTGAGTGGGGGAGTTGAGTGGATGATTCACCTGCTAAAAAGCACTGCAGGTTTCAGAGTTAATACTGTTAAGACGGCAGGACCATCCAATTAACCCACCAGTTCAATGCATTCCTTATCAAAATTCCAACTGCCTTTTATGCAGAAATTGGCAAACTGATTCTTAAATTCATATGCAGACCTAGAAAAGTCAAAACGACCTTGAAAAAGAACTAAGCTCAAGGACTCACACATCCAAATTTCAAAATTTACTACAATGTTACAACAATCAAGATAGTGTGGTACTGGCTTAAGGATAGACAGACAGATAAATGGACTAGAATTGAGAATACAGAAATAAACACATTTAATAGGGAAGAATTGTTTTTTCAACAAATGGTCCTGAAACAACTGGAATCCAAGATCAAAGAATGAAGGTAGACTTCTACCTCACACCACATACACAAATTAACTCAAAATGGATCAAAGAGTTAAATGTAAGAGCTAAAACTATAAAGACTCTTAAAAGAAAACATATATGTACATCTTCATGATCTTGAGTTAGGCAAGAGTTTCTTAAATATTTCACCAAAAGGACAAGCAATGAAAGAAAAATTAGTGAATTGGACTTCTTCAAAATTAAACACTTATATGCTTCAAAAGACACCATCAAGAAAGTCAAAAGGCAACCCACAGTATAGGAGAAAATATCTGCAGATCATATAGGGAACTGGTATGTAGGATATATAAAGAACTCTTATAACCCAATAATAAAAAGAAAAAGAACACAATTTTTTAAATGGGCAAAGAATCTGAATAGATACTTCTCTACAGAAAACATACAAACAGCCAAAAGCACATGAAAAGATGATCATTAGCTATGAGGGAAATGCAAATGAAATCCACAACAAGGGGAACAGGTGTAGCTCAGTGGTTGAGCACCTGCTTCCCATGTACGAGGTCCTGGGTTCAATCCCTGGAACCTCCTAAAAAAAAAAACAAAAAAAGACAAAACAAAAAACCTGCAGTGAGCTTCCCCTTCACTAAGATGGCTATAATAATAACTTTAAAAAGACAATAACAAGTGTTGGCAAGGGTGAATTGGAATCTCATATATTGCAGGTGGGATTGTAAAATGCTACAGCCACTTTGGAAAACAGTTTAGCAGTTCCAGAAAATGTTAAGTATAGTTACCATATGACCCAGCAATTCCACTCCTAGGGAGGTACCAAAGAAAAATAAAAACATAGGTACACAGAAACTTGCACATAAATGCTCCCCGCAGCATTATCCATAATAGACATGTGGAAACCAATCAAATGTCCACCAACTATTGAATGGATAAACAAAACATGATATATGCATACAATGGAAAATGATTCACCAAAAAAAGAAGGAAGTACTAATTCAGGCTACAACATTCATGAATCTTGATAACATTATGCTAAGTGATAGAAGCCAGTTACAAAGACCACATATTAAATGATTCCATTGTTATATAATATTCACAATTGGCGAGTCATTAGAGACAATATATTAGTACTTGCAAAGAGCTTAGAAGAGGGGATATTTGGGGGTGGGGTAGGGAATGAAAATTGACTCCTAATAGGTGTGGGATATCTTTTTGGGGGGGTTGAAAATGTTCTAAAATTAGACAGCTATACTATTCTGTGAATAAGCTATAATAGACTATAAACCATTGAACTTATCAAAAAGGTAAATTTTATGATATATGAATTAGAGATCAATAAAGCTATTATACACCACTGCCACCACCCCCATTCCCCAGAGTTGGCTCCCTCATCTGTTTGCTGGTTGCTTTGGCTCATTGTCTGTTTGCTTTTTCTTTGGGAGGCACTGGGAACCAAACCCAGGACCCCCATGTGGGAAGCAGGTGTTCAACTGCTTCAGCCACATCTGCTCCCAGCTGTTATTTTTTTTAAGTACTTCAGGTTCTTGAACCAGAGGCCCTGAATTAACTTTGAGGTTGGCCTGTGATTTATCAACTCCTTTGAATGATCTGAAGCTGAGTTTTTACTCTGAGTTGTGTTTTTTTAACAGATCAATATTATTGATATATATTAATAAAGCATACAGTTCATCAAAAGTGTACAATCAATGGTATTTGGTATATTCACACAATTGAGTATTAGTCACCTCAATCATCATTAGAGCATTTTCTTTATTTCAAGAATAATAACAAACAAAAAATAAATAAACCAACAAGAAAATTCTTCACCTCTTGATTCTTGGTATACTCCCCTCATGTACATTGCTGCTATTTCTGGCTATTCTTGCACAATTACTTATTTATTTATTAAGAAGTTTTATTGAGGGAAGCAGATGTGGCTCAACTGATAGAGCATCCACCTACCATACGGAGGGTCCAGGGTTCTATACCCAGGGCCTCCTGACCCATGTGGTAAGCTGGCCCACACACAGTGCTGCCATGCACAAGGAGAGTTGTGCCACACAGGAGAGTTGTGCCACACTGCATAGGGATGCCCCATGCAAAAGGAGTGCACCCCACAAGGAGAGCTGCCCCACATTAAAAAGTGCAGCCTGCCCAGGAGTAGCGCTGCACATATGGAGAACTTATGCAGCAAGATGACACAACAAAGAGACACAGATTCCCAGTGCCGCCTGGTAATGCAAGCGGTTGCAGAACACACAGCGAACGGACACAGAGCACAGATAATGGGGGGAAAGGGGAGAAAAATAAGTACAATAAATCTTTTTTTAAAAAGTTTTATTGATATAAATTCATTCTCTAGTCGATCCAAAGTATATAATCAATGGCTTTTAGTATAATCACAGTTTCGTGCATTCATCACAAAAAAAGTTTAGAACAATTTCATTGCTCCAAAAAGAAAAACTCCATACCCCTTAGCAGGCCTTCTCCAGCCCTACCTAACCACTAGTCAACTACATCTTTATAAATTGATTTATATTTACATTTTATATAAATGGAAGCATACAATATGTAGTACTTTGTATCTGATTTCTTTCACTTAGCATAATTTTTCTCTGATATTAACACCTTGAACTAGTCACATACATATGTTCAATTTCAAAGAAAACCAATATTATATATGCAATTTTACCCATATTCATATTTCACATGTGGTTATATGTTATACTGTTCCACGCTACATTTTTAGCTTCCTTTTAGTAATTCACATAATCTTAGACTTTCCTTTTCTTTTTTTCCCCCAAAGATTGATATTTTACTTATTTCGCTTCCCTTCCCCCTATTGTCTACTCTCTCTGTCCGTTCACTGTGTGTTCTTCTGCATCCACTTGCATTAGTCGGTGGCACTGGGAAATTGTGTCTCTTTTGTTGTGGCATCCTGCTGTGTCAGCTGCCCATGTGTGTGGCGCCACTCCTGGGTGGGTTGCGCTTTTTTCCCGTGGGGTGGCTCTCCTTTCGGGGCACACTCCTTGCGCATGGGGCTCCCCTACGTGGGGACACCCCTGTGTAGCACAGCACTCCTTGTGCATAGTAGCACTACACGTGGGCCAGCTTACTACATGGGTCAGGAGGCCCTGGGGATCGAACCCTGGACCCTCCATATGGTAGACAGAGGCTCTATCAGTTGAGCCATGGCCACTTCCCAGGCTTTCTCTTTCAATCACTGTCACACCCATATTTCAGCACTGCTAGTTACAAACACTATGATGTGCATTCACCTTTTCTGTTCATTTCCAAAGATTATCACACATCCTTTTTACAAATTCTGCATGTTAACCCACAGCTTTCCATACTCTGACTTCATTCTATTTTCTGGTGACTCTATTCAAGTTATTAACTCCATGAGTTTACACAATATATTTAGTTCACATTAGTGCAATCATACCGAAGTTGTCCTTTTGTGTCTGGCTTGCTTTGCTCAACATAATGTCTTCAAGGTTCATCCATGTTCTCATATGCTTTACGGCTTCATTTCTTCTTATAGCTGCATAATATTCCATTGTGTGAATGCACCAGTTTGTTTATTCATTCATCAGTTGATGGACACCTGGGTTGTTTCCAACTTTTAGCAATCGTGTATAAAGCTACTATGAACATAGGTGTGCAGATGTCTGTTCATGTCTCTGCTCTCAGTTCTTCTGGGTATATACCCAGAAGTGGTATTGCCAGGTCATGTGGAGAATCTATATTCAACTTCTTTAGGAACTGCCAAATAGTCCTCCACAGTGGCTGTACCATTCTCTATTCCCATCAATAGTGAATAAGTATTCCTATCTCCCCATATCCTCTCCAACACTTGCAGTTCTCTGTCTTTTTAATAGTGGCCAATCTAATAGGTGTGAAATTCATTGTAGTTTCGATTGGCATTTCCCTAATCACTAGTAATGTTGAACATTTTTTCATGTTTTTTTTTTTCCATTTGTGTTTCTTCTTTGGACAAATACCTATTCAAGTCTTTTGCCCATTTTTTAATCAGGTCATTTGTCTTTTTATTGTTGAGTTGTAGCATCTCCCTATATATCATGAATATTAAATCCTTATCAGATAAGTCATTTCCAAATATTTTCTCCCATTGAGTTGGCTGCCTTTTTACCCTTTTAACAAAGTCTTTTGAGGTGCAACAGTGTTTAATTTTGAGGAAGTCCCATTTATCTATTTTTTTCTTCTGTTGCTCATGCTTTGGATATAAGGTCCAAGAAACCACCACCTACCACAAGATCTTTAAGATGTTTTCCTACACTTTCTTCTAGTAGTTTTATGGTCCTGGCTCTTGTATATAGGTCTTTAATCCATTTTAAGTTGATCCTTGTATAGGGAGTGAGATAAAGGTCCTCTTTCATTCTTTTGGTTATGGATACCCAGTTCTCCCAGCATCATTTGTTGAAGAGACTGTTTTGTACCATTAATATGGACTGGGTAGTTTGATCACTATATCATACCACTGTTTTCTTGCCTCAAAGGTTTCTCATGAGAAATCTGCATTAAGTCTTACTTAGCATCCCTTGTATGTGATGGTTTGCTTCTCCCTTGCTGTTCTCAGAATTTTCTCTTTATCTTTGATGTTTGACATTCTGAATATTATGTGTCTTAGAGTAGGTCTATTCAGATTTATTCTGATTGGGAAACGCTGTGCTTCTTGGACATGTAAGTTCATTTCTTTCATGAGAGTTGAGAATTTTTTAGCTATTATTTCCTTAAACACTCTTTCTGCCCTTTTCTCTTCTCTTCTCCTTGTGGAACTCCAATGACACAAATGTTGTTGTGTTTCATGTTCTAATTCAACTCCCTGAGCCCCTGCTCAATTTTTTCCATTCTTTTCTTTCTCTGTTCTTTCCTCTCTTCAAGTTTAGCTGTTCTGTCTTTGGTATCACTTATTCTTTCTTCTACCATTTCAAAGTTGTTGTTGTATGCCTCTAATGTGTTTTTTATCTCACCCAGCATGTCTTTCAATCCCATGAGTTCTGTTGCTTTTCTATTCAGGGTTTCAAATTCTTCTTTGTGCTTTTCAATGTCTTCTTCTTTTAAAGATTTATTCTCCTCCCCCACACACATACATCCCATCTGCTCTCTGTGTCCATTCGCTGTGTGTTCTTCTGTGTCTGCTTGTATTTTCATTAGGCAGCTCTGGGAACTGATCCTGGGATCTTTCAGAGTGGAAGAGAGGCATTCATTCTCTTGTGTCTCCTCAGCTCCCTGATCTGCTGCGCCTCTTATTGTCTTTCCTCTGTGTCTCTTTTTGTTGCACCATCTTGCCGTGTCAGCTCTCTTCTCCATCCAGCTCTCCATGTGGACCAGCATTCCTGTGGGGGCTAGCACTCCACATGGGCCAGCACACGTGGGCCAACTCTCCACTCAGGCCAGCTCATCACGTGGGCCAGCTTGCCTTCACTAGGAGGCCCCAGGTATCAAACCCTGGACCTCCGATATGGTAGACAGAAGCCCCATCACTTGAGCCACATCTACTTTCCCCAATGTCTTTTTGATATCCAGTATCTCTTTAGCCATATTGTCTTTCAATTCATTAATTTGATTTTGGAAATTTGTGTGCATCTCATTGGATTGTTGTCTCAAATATTGCATCTCTTCTGGGGCTTTGATATAGTCCTTTTCTTGGGCCATTTCTTCCATTACTTAGTATGGCTTATAATTCTTTTTGCTGATGTCTAGGCATCTGGTTAGGATGCTGAGTTTACTCAGATGCTCAGTTTCTCTCTTCTGTAGGGATTTAGTGGTGGAAGGCTGTGTGTTACTGCTCTTCTTTGATTCTTGGCTCAACCTGTTCTGGGTCTTTAGGATTGTCCCTGTTAGTTGCTCAAATCTGGTCCCTAGACCCAGTTGTAGGTTACAGACCCACTTCCTAGGGCCTTGGGGAAGGAGGCTGTAAAGGCTGGAATGAGACTTTATTATTTACTTTTAATTTCCTCACGTGCACTTCCTTAGTCCGCCAGGAGATGATGCTGTTTGGCAACACTCTCAGTTCAAAGACTGGTTGGAGTGTTTGCTGCAACACAGACCAGATCACTGTGATAGAGGATCCTGCCTGGAGGCTAAGAGCCTCATAATTTGAACTTTCTCAGAGGCAGTTCTCCAACCTTTGCTGGCAACCCCCTCCCTTTTTCCAGGTAGGAAATAATTCCACACCCCCCTGTGTCCTCAGTATCCAGTCCCAATCAGTAGAAGGAGAGATTGAGGGGTCGGCTCTCTTTAGTCCCTAGCTGGCTCCTAAGACAAACAATGGTGTGGCCCTGCCCAGCCTGGAAGGGCTCCTGGGACACAGCAGACCAAATCTGTGGGTCAAAAGCTGACTCGGTCTTAGGTTATGTGTTTCTCTCTCCCCTTTCCTGGGGAGGTAGATCCGTGGGGCCCCCTTTATCTGTCGCCATCCTCCAGGGCCTGAGAATTCAAAGTGACTACCATGTGGGGGAGGGCACCAGCAGTTGCAGCTGCCGTTTTTAACTCACAGTTTTTCTGTCGTGATTCTATTCCTTTGTCCCTCTCTCTTCTGGGCAGTGCCCAGCCTTCCCCTGGTGTCCTAAACTCTAGGGAAAAAAATTTCCAGGCAGTTTCTGCCTGGCCTCTAGCTGTTTTTCTGGGAGAGAAGAAAGTCCCATGTCTTTCTAATCCTCCATCTTCCTGGAAGTTGGTATTCATTGAACCTGATGTGTTTCTGGGTCACCAGCCTATACCCATTTGGGTGGATTTTACTGTGAGAATTGGAAAAGGGTCTCTGCCTGCCATATTCATCCAACAGATTCTAAGGAAAAGCATCATTGATTCTGACAAGAATCTGTGGCATCTGGAAAGTCAGGACAAGGACATGAGAAACATGAAGGAGACTGCTTCTCACATAAAGAATTTCACAGCCAAACAGGTGCCATGCCCATTCAGAGTAAGTGCACTGGGGGCTGACATGCTTCCTCGTGGTCACAGGGGGCTCAGCACGTCTCTGGCAGCCCTCCTAGGGAAGGGCCTTCAGAGTGGGGGGCACGGCTGGCCCTGGGTCTGGGGCTGACCACGGGAATGAGAGCAAGGAGAGCCTGCCCCAGGGAGCTCACAAAGAAAAAAGCCCCAAACAGCCTTTCCTCTGCACCTCACCGGCCAACATCTCACTGCAGTGAGGAGGAGGGGCAGGGATGTCTGATGATGCTCCAGGCCCACCCAGGGGAGGAGAAATTCACTCTGCTTAGGGAAGGGAAGACCCAGAGATGATAAGAAGAGGAGGGATGTATATGGACAGCCAGGTAAAGAGCTCTCCAACACATGGCTAACTGAAAGCAACTTGGAGAACATACAAAATGCGCCCGCTCTGGTAGTTCTTTCTCTCCACACCAGAGGTCCCCAGGATCGAATCCCGGTGAATCCTAGAGGAGAAAGACGAAAAGAGACAAAAAGAGAAACAGATCTCAAAAAGAGAAAGAGAAGATCGCACAGCAAATGGACACAGACAGCAAAAACAGCAGGGCAGGGGAGGGGGAAGGGAAGAATAAAAACAGTAAAATAAAATAATGGCACTTGCAGGTAAATACACCTGTATGTAAAAGCATAGGAGAACTATCCACCTGCCCAGCTGATCATAAACCTTCTCTCTGGATGCACGGCTGGTACTGGGGAGGTGGAATTTCATTTTCCACTCCACGACTACTGACTCATTGCATCTGTGTCTATTAAGAATGTAGTCAGGGTTCCTCGTGCAAAGGAACATTTCTTTTTCTAACCAAAAGGGAAGGAAGGAGGCCACTGTGGGAAGTTCTGGAAGTGGACAAAAAGGAAAGAGCATTCCAAGGAGCGGGAGCAGCCCAAGTGAAGACATGAAAGTGGAGAAGCCTCGGAGTCCCTGGGGAGGGGGAGGTTCGCGCCGCTAGAGGGCCCTGTGTGTCATCTGGGTGGTGCGCTGCAGCAGCTGGGGAGCCGGGGTCTCGAAGACCCTCAGGGACCCAGGCGGGGAAGGCAGGTCGGGGAGGATGGCGGGGGGCGTGGCTGGCCAGCAGGTCTCTATAGTATCTCGCCCCCGGCCTCTGTCTCACAATAAACTAACCCCCACTCCACTGCACAGACCTGGCTCTTATTAAGATCATCCCCTAAAAAATAACATCTGCCCCTGGTGAAACCTCCTGCATGAGCATAAAAGGCGCCTCACACCGAGGTTCACAGCGGCATGAGTCACAATAGCCGAAAGAGGGCAGCAACCCAAATGTCCATCAACGGATGAATGGACACGGTATTTACATACAGTGGAATATTATTCAGCTATGAAAAGGAACGAAGTTCTGATTCCTGCGACAACCTGCATGGACCTTGAAGATACTTGAGGGTATTAAACCAGACACAAAAGGACAAGTATTGTATGATTTCACTATTACACAATAATTAGAATGAGCAAATTCATAGAGCAAAAAACTAGAATGCAGGTTACCAGGGGCAGGGATAGAGGTAGTGAATGGAGGGTTTGTGCTTAATTGGCACAGAATTGCTGTTTGAGATGATGGAAAGTTTTGGTAACAGATGGTGGTGCTGGTAATAAACATTGTATATGTAATTAACCCACTGAATTACATATTTAAATGCTGTTAAAAGGGGAAATTTTATGTTGTTATATTTATTATAATAAACAATTTTTTAAAAACAACAACATAGTATTCCTCCACGCAATGAAACCTAATGTAAAGTATGAACTACAGTAAACAGTACAAATATAATATTCTTTAATTGCTTATAACAAATATGCCACATTAATGCAAGGTGTTAATAACACAGTGATATATAGGAACTCTATTTTCTGTATGACATTTCTGTAAACCGACAACTTCTTTAATAATAAAAAAAATTATAAAGAAAAAAAAAGCATAGGCCTGAGCTGGCCTGAGCCTGAGTGATCAGCTCACTGGGTGGCCAGCCCTTCCTGCACAAGGCTGGGCCCGGCACCAAGGGAAGCACTTGGCAGCTCTTCTCTCATTTCATTTGATGAAGACACTGAGGCTCGGGGAGCTTGGGCACCTTGTCCCAGGTCACACCCCTGGGAATGCTGCAGTGGAGATTGGAACCCAGACCCCAGGCACCCCCTCTACACCCTGCAGCTAGTTCCAAGTCACCTCAAAACCAGCCAGTGGTCACTCTGGCTTCCACAAAAACCATGTTGAACTCAGAAACGGAGATGGATTCAGGGCTTGGGGCTCTCTCTGCAGGAAGAGCAAATCCAGACCCATAGACCCATGAAGTTACTGCACGCTGGCCAGGAGTGGGGGCTGAGTGCCGGGATGAGGAACCAGACTGGGCTGTTGAACAAGTAGCTTGGTCATCGCCTGACTGAGCCAAGTGGCCAGGCATCAAACGGCCTCCTCTCTGAGTCCCTCCAACTCTGACCAAGTGCACCGGCCCCTCCTTCTCAAGCATTATGGCTTTGATGTGGGCCCCGTGGCCAGTTTTGCCACAACTATGGGTCCACCTTGGAAAAGTCAGGAGACCTGTCTGAGCAAACTGGGACATGAGGGTAATGGCCTCCTCCAGTTTTGTTATTCTGTGGCCACTCAGAGGTTGGCTCTGGGGTAACCACCCAACATCCCACCAAACCCTCACTGTGCTCCAGCACCGTGCCAGGTACCAGGCATTTGGCTGAGAGCAGCCACGCCCTCCCAGACCTGATGCTCCGCGGAGATCCCTACCAAAGCATAGCCCGGCAGGATATTCAGAAACGGCCATCTCTCGGGACATCACTACAGCCCAAACGGATCTTTCCAGAAGACCGCCCTCAGCTCCAGCCCTTCTGGTACAGTTGGCCAGAGCCCCAGGAACACATGCAGTCAACAAGTCATTCCGTGACTCAGTTTCCCAGTGTGGAAGACCAGGATAAAAAGAGGTCTGTGCACAGGATGGTGGTGGAAATTACATCAGGATATAGCTACCAAGCCCAGCAGCATGAGGCACAGCTGTTCAGATCAACTGGCATTTACTAGGGGCTGCTATGTAAGTTCCCCCCCATAGTACACTCTGCCAAAGAAGCACACACGCACACATGCACATGCACACATGTATGCAAATGTGCACACACACGCACACACACTTGCTGTAGCCAATGAAAATCTCACATCATCCATGGACCTGGTAAATTTCTCTCTTTATCTGGGCCCTTGCACATACTGTTCTCTCTTCCCTCCGACCCCTTCCCCGCCCTCCCACATAAGGGTGGCTCCTAGCCATCCCTTTCTACCTCTTCTTAGATGTCACTGTTTTCTAAGAAGCCTCCTTGTCACACCTCCTCCCCAATATTACCAAGTTTAAAACTAGCAAGTCAGAGAGATTAGGTTACTGGTACAAGGTCACCCAGTTGTGAGAGGGGTAGAGCCAGGTCTCCAACTCAGATCTCATGTTTGTAACCTCCAGGATCCTATGCCATGTTACATAACAAAGATCATCAATCAGTCAATCGGTGGATGAAGAAAGTGAAATGCACACATCTCCTGTCCATGATCTTATACATTTTCATTGCTTAATTTTTTCCATCAAAAACCCTGATGAATAACCACTTTCCCTCTAGCTGGTTCCCTGTAGATGATGAGGTGACTTTAACCAAATGGCCCAAAAGTGGAGGGAGTCCATGGCCACGGCAGGAAGAGGAAGGCGAGTCTCACTTTGTATAGGGTTTATAACTCCAGCAGTGCTCCTGGGCTCACGCTCACTCCCCAAGTGCAGCTGTAGGAAACACCATCACTCCAGGACCCATCTTCTGTAAAAGGGAGGTGCAAGCTTTCTGGTCAACCATCAGAGCACGCACTGCTGATGTCTTACTCCATCACCTAGGACCTGCGTGGCTGAGGCCACACTCCTTCATTTACTCACCCCCTTTCCCAGTGAGACAGAGACCATGTCTGTGACTCAAGAGTTGACTGATCATCACAGGAGCTCATCCATGACCTTGGGCTCCATTTGCATGGAATGGTCTTCTCCCAGATATCTACACAGCTGCTCTCTCTTTCATTCAGGTTTCTGTTCAAATGCTACCTTCTCGGAGAGAACTTCCTTAATCTACACTAGTTCTGTCTCCATCCCAGTCACTCTGGATCCTTTTACGTGGCCTCATATTCTTCATTACATTGATCGCACTACCTGATATCATATTACAGATCTATTTGTCTATTGTCCATCTCCCTCACTAGGATGTAAACTACACAAGGGAGGAACACTATCTGTTTTCTTGACTGCTGTGTGGCCAATGCCAGGTCAGTGCCTGGCATAGAGTCACCTCCCATAAATGCTTCTTGAATCAACAAGGTAAATGAACTGAGCTAAGTGGCTAAGGTACATGAGCAGATATGAACTCAATTATGTCGAATAAGTCTTTCCCCATTCTTTTTTTTTTTAAGAAAAAAATGTGCACCCATTTTAATAATTTAATGAACAATTTTCACTGCAGCGAAGAAGAAAGCAAAGCTCATCTACAAACCTCCCCATAGCTGGCACCACTCTGTCTACACACCAGTGGTCTCCCAAGTGGAAATCAAATAATATTTACGCAAACCACTTTTAAAAAATGTATCCAAAGAGCAATTTAAATATATATCTAGCTAGTGCCACAGTTAATAAACTGATTAAGGAATGACTTGGAAAAACAAAAGAGTGAGAGAGAAACAGTCTCCCATCATAGTTACAGGGGTCTGAACAATACAGAACTTGGCCTCAAAGTGTGCCAATGCCCTTTCCCTTGATGCTTCTTTGCCACGGGCCCTCTCTGGTGACACATGATTTAATGTCGCACAGAGTTCTCATCAGGGGCAGAGAAGTAGAGACAACGCTCTGGGATGGATATTGAGTGATGAAGGTTGACCAGAAGGACTGGGAGTGGGTAGCCTGAGAAAGTCTAGAGGCCACATCTCGTCCCCATCAGAGAGTCTACAGGGAATATATCTGGTCCTCTGCACCCCATATCTTTCCCCCATTGGAACAGGCTGTCTCAGGAGCCAATGAGTTTCTTGTCATTGGGGGATTCAAGCTCAGGTTAGGCAATAACTAGGAAGAGATAGTGCAAAGGTGATTCACATCAGCGGTTGAACTATGTGACCTTAAAGTCATTTTGAACCCTGAGTTTCTGATGAATGGCCAGTTCCTTCTTTGCATTTCATTACTCTCAGAATCTCTCCAGTCTCACCTCTCTTCACTCAATGGATGCTCATTCATTCTACCATTCAGGAACATTTATTGAGCATCACTATAACCAGAGGCCAGGCTCAGTGGTGAACTAGGGGACACTGCTGCTCTCCTGGATTTTACATTCTACTGGGTGGTGAAGACAATAAATTCATAAATAGATATAAGAATAAGATTAGTTCAGGTAAGCACCATGAGTAAAATACAAAAGGAGAGTGTAAGAGAAATGACTGGGGAGGGGGTTGCTTTGGACAAAGTAGTCTGGGAAACGTTCTGTACAGAAGAGACATCTAAGGTGATGGGCAAGAAAGTGCTGGAGACGAGAAGGAAAGAGCATTCTCAGTAGAAAGAACAGCAAGAGCAAAACCTAAGAAGCATTCTCACAACTTGAGTTCAAATGTTCATGAACTTCATGCCATCCTAACTTCATGCTTCCACCACTGGCCAATAGTCCCCACCCCCAGAGCCTGCCCTCTCCTTTCCCAGGTGAGCCATTTCTCAGATTTCCTCAAGACAAGACAGACGAACTTTCCACTGGAAGGTGTGCTCTGAGCAAGAAAACAAAGGGACATGCGTGTACCTCCACCTCCTGGGGTGCGCAGGTAACATTCACATCTGACCCCCTAAAAATCCAGGCCTGCCCTGGATTGGGGATGAGGACCCACATCCCCCACCAGCCGTTCCAAGTCTCCTTTTGTGGGATGCAGGCCTTTTGGAGCATAGGATGTAAGAGGGAAACTTCTGGAAAAAGATACACCTGCACTCTGAGCATCTCATGGACATTTCAGGAGGCTCCTGGGGGCCCAAGTTCAGAATTGCTGTCTGTGTTTACCAACACGAAGAAGAGAGAAGCTAAGCTGGTATAACCCAGGGAGACTCCACTGGTGGAAGGAGCAAGGATGGTGCCCACGTGGGTATCTGCTGGAGGTGAATGAATGAGGGAGGCATGGGTCAGGTCCCTGGACCCACAGACATATCAGTCTGTCAGGCGCCAGGGCCAGAAGGAATTTAAGAAAAGCCTCACTTCCTTCACCCTGCAGAGGCAAACATTTAGGCGCACCCATTATTTTCCAGAGAAGGTATTGGAGACTCTGTTTCCCAAAAGTGTCCTAGTTTTAGTTTCTGCAGCTGCTCAAGCAAATACGATGCAATGGGTTAGCTAAATAATGGAATTTCTCACAGTTTTGAGGCTTAGAAATGTTCAAATCAAGCCCAAATCAATCCTCTTCAAGGAGATGCTTTCTTCTCAAAGGATGGAGTTCTAGGGCTCGCTGTGGGTGATCCTCGGTCTTGGGCTCCTGTCACATGACAATGCACATGGCAGCCTCTCCTGGGCTCTCCCTTCTCTTCTGGGTGGCACTGACCTTCAGCCTCTTGCTTCCACTAGCTTTTTCTCTCCTATCTGAATTTCTTTCCACTTATAAAGGCCTCCAGTAATAGGATTAAGACGCACCCTGACTAAGCTGGACCACCCCTTAACTGAAGTAGCCTCATCAAAAAGTCCCACTCACCATGGGTTCACACCCACTGGAGTACATACAGCTTCAAACCACCGCAGCTCTCTACCAAGTTCATCTCTAACCCCACATTCTGAGACCCACTTTGCACAAGGCCAGGTAACTGGGGTACTGCAAAACCCAAGGAAAAGGGGTCCCAGAGCTGAAGGGCACACCATGACTACCACGTAACAAGGTTGCAAGGGAAGGGTGGGGCCCAGGAGCCTGCAAACCCACCCCATCGGGGAGCTAGGGATGCGAATGCCCTGTTGGAGTTAGTCGCATGCCGCACAGTAACAAGAACAGCTTTGCACTGGGCACTATTCTACGTGTTTCAACCTGACTCAGCCCGTTTGGGTTTGTACTATCCTCATCCCCATTTTACAGATAGGGAACGTGGCACACAGGTGAAGTAACACGCGGAAGACCACACAGCTAAGGACAATGGCACAGCAAATCTCTCCTCTTATACACCCCAGCAAAAGAAAGCATCTCTACCTGGATCGTGCATGGAATGCTTAAAGATAAGTTTTTGTCGGTTCATCCGGGACTACGACTGTTTGGCAGTCCTCACATCTCGCCCAGTGCTGGAAGCAAGCCTGCCTCCCGCAAAACACCTGCAAGCTGAGACCTCTCGGAACACGGCGTCTCTGCACCGTTCACCGCAACGATGATGAGTTCGTAGACAGGGCAAGGGCAAAGCCCAAAGGCACCCATTTCCACCCAACTCCGTCAATGTCCACCTCGAGAAAACGCCCCCCACCTCGGTTAAGAGGCTCCAGCGTTCACCTGAATTCCTCGGCGGCGACCACCCTCGCCCCATTTCTCAGGATGGTCTGGCCTGAAGTTTTAAAAGATGCAGCCGCCAGCGCCAGGGCCCCGGCGGGCCCGGAACGCGCTCAGAGCCCCCAGCGGCGAAGCGCCCGGCGGCCCAGCGAGCCACCAGCAGCAGCAGCGCCCGGCGCGACACTGACCAGCGGGCGCCGGCCGCCCCGGCTCCCAGGCAAGGGGCTGCTCCCGGGACAGGTAGCCCCAGAGCTACCAGAAGACGCAAATCAGGATCTCCAGCGGAGGCGGCGGCCGACCGAGCGGGCGGTGGCACTGCCCACCTGCGCCGCGCCGCGCGTGCCTCCGAGCGCCCCGTTGCCCCGGGCGGGGGCGCGCAGGGCCCGCGGCGAGCACCGCGGTGGCAGCGGGAGGCGACTCGGAGGTGGGGGGTCCAGCTCAAGGGTGGTGGATCTAGGCAGGGGGCGATCCAGCCCGCGAGTGTCCAGTTCCGGGGTGTCCAGCTGGGGGGGATCTAGCGGTGCGGGAGAAAGTGGGGGGCGGAGGGGCCCGTCCAGCCTGCACTCACCTCGGCGTCCCGCGTCCGCTCGGGCCCGCAGGGCAGCGCAGGGCAGCGCACCGCGGCCGCAGCGGTGGTGGCGGCGGCTGTGGGGGCGGCTCCCCGGGGCGGGGCGGCTCCCCGCGGCGGGGCGGGGCGATGGCGCGGGCCACGTGGGCCGGAGGGCGGGCCGGGGACCCCGGCGGAGCCGGGACCTGGGGGAGCTGTTTTTGGACGCGCCCCCCTCCGGGCTGCTTCCCCTCCGGAGTCTCCGGAAAGGCGTCGAGGGCGCGGGAGAACCCCTGGGCGCCCACCACCGCCTAAACCCCGCTCATGTGGCGAAAACTTAACAGCCCGAAGCGGGATCGCGCGGCCGGGCTCGCGCGCTCGGTCGGGAAAGCGCCGCGGCCCCGAGTATCCCGGCGGGCGGGTGCTGTGGGCGACGCCCGCCCCAGGGGAGGCCGCGGCCAGAGCCGGCGCGGGGAGCCCCACTCCCGCCCGAGGCTGACCTTGAGCGTGTCAGGTCTCCTCCAAGCCCCACTTCCCAAGACTGAAAAACGGAGGTGAGAAAGAGGACCAGCCAAGAGCGACGCGAGCCCCCGGGCGTCCCCCCGGTGCGCGGTGCTCGCCGGTGGCGGACGCAGCCAGCGAGGCCTGGGTCATCCGTGCAGAAGTACGCATGGGAAACTCAATAAAACTATTTTCTGCATTCAGTCATTCAGTCCACAGATAATCGCCTACTGTCCTTGGAGCCTCCTGAAATCAACAATAAAGAATGTACTGTAGTTACTGGCCTATTATGAAAGTACCAACTGTGATGATTAAAAAAAAATAGAATAGAAAATGCATTGATTGTTTCCACCTGCCAGGTGTGCGTTTTAGGTGTTTGGTCTACTTTAACCTTCCTAGCAGCCTTAGGAGGTACAGGGGTTGGGCAAGTCGCTACTTAGTTGAGGAAACCCAAGCTTAGAGAGGTGAAGCAAGCCGCCCCACGTCACCCAGTCTGATGCCCTCATTGGCAGACCAGAGAATGTCAGCTAAAGGTGTTAAGGCTCCTGTCCAGGCTGACCCTCAGGCCAGGGCTCTGACCTCTCTCCATGCAGGATTTCCATTGTCGAGGCTCCCTGGGAGGCCACCTGCTCGGACAGCACCCACCAGGACACAGAGCTTCCAGCCCAGGCCTGCGAAGGCCAGCACGAGGTGTTCGGAGCTCCATCTCGCACCCAAGGCTTTTGTCACTGCAGCCTCTGCCTCCCAGTGCTGGGTGGTGTCCTCCTGGCCCACAGCCCACCTTTGGGGCCATAAAACTGAGCATCCCGAGCAAGCCAGCTTTCATTTCCAGCAGCTGCAACTTCATTCCACTGCCACCTCCAGGGAACTCCCTGACCCCGAGCCCGAGCCTCAGGAGCCGTCCGCTTCCTGTCTGGGAACACATCGCCTCCCAGTACTCCATTTCCACCGGAGTCAGGGGCAAAACCTGTACTTCAACCCTGGGCTCAGCCTTTTCCCCAAGAACCTCTTTCGTTACTGTGCCTTTCTCATACTCCGGAAGAGCCCCTTCTGCAACAGGTCATGTTAACTAAGTAAAAATAAGGCAACTTCGCTCCTTATCCCAGAGCTCAGTGGGAGCTTCAGACCCAAAGTCAAAGCCTGATGTTCTACCCGGGCAGCCTTGTCAGAGGTGAAAGCTCTATTTCTATTAGATCCAGCTTCATAACCATTGGAGTGTCCACTACATGCCACACACTGTCGAGCTCTGGGAAACAGTGACGACTCTGTCACCAAGACAGACCCAGTGCCCGACCTCCCAGAGGCCAGAGCTGATGAGGGAGACGGGCCTCCACTGGGCAGTTAGGGAGCAGGAGGTGGTGACAGACACACGGTGGCATTGGGAGGCTCCCTGTGGGCAGTGGGCTGAGCTGAGCCCTGGTGGGGTGGGCAGCCAGGATGGGGAGAGGTGGGAGAATGGGAGGCATGGACACCTGGATTGGGGAGAGCCGGGAAAAACTTCTGGAAAGTGATGGAGAGGGGCAGGGGCAGAATGGGCCTGGGGGGGCCTTGCTGGCCAAGGTGAGACACTGGGCCCTGACTACTGAAAAGTTTAGGCAGAGCAGCAATGCAGCGGAAGCTGGGGCTTGGAGACATCACTCCAGATGCTGAGCGAGGAATGGATCTAGTGGGTGAAAGCCTGAGTACAGCAAGCAGCAATGTGCATTTTATTATTACTAAAGGCAAACTCCTTGACTTCCTCAGCTTGTAATTTAGGATTTCCAGAAAGCAGGGTGCATCTACAGGTAGAATAGAGAGACTGGAAACAAAACAGTTTAACCCCAGGGTTAACCGTGTGGCTGTGCTGGCTGAACAGGAAGGAGGTGGGGACTTGGTTCTGGATTCAGGTGGGGGTCTGCTGGGGAAGAGGTGATGATACGCCGGAGGAGAGTCCTTTGGCTGAGGGAAGCAGGGAGGGGTAGGCAGGATGTGTGGGTGACTGTCCCCTGGGTTTGGAATTCAGGGAAGGCCAGAGACGTTGGTGATCAGCAACCTTTTCTCCTTGAACCCGTCAGTTCATGAGGGCCCCTCTGAGTTCAGCTCCGTCTCCCCTAACTCTGCAGGACAGGATGGGGTGGGGGCAGGGCAGTTACCTCGCCAAGACCACCAAGAAGGAGAGCTGGGGTGTCTACAGGAAGGCCCCCACACAGCCTGCGGGAGAGGGGTGGTGAGCTGTGACTGGTGGGGACACAGCAACATCCAGACCCACAAAGGAAGGCAATGGGGGGGGGCGGTACAACAGGGCGAGGGGCAGGCCAGGCCACCGGCCCGGCCACTTAGTGCCCACTGTGTACCCTGAATACTTGCTGAGCGTCTGTTGTGTGCAACTAACTGTACATTTAGAATCCTGTGATGATGTAATGCCAACTCACTGTAAAACAATGTGGAAAATACAACAAAGTATAAAGAACAAGATAAAATCCTCCCACAATCACATCACTCAGTGATAACCGCTGTTAATATGTATCCTTTATTTTCCATTTAACATATTCTGAGCCTTTTCCTTTGATACAAGGTATTTCAGAATAGGATTTTTAAAGGCCACTTGGTCCTTTTATACATATATATATATAATCCATCCCTCCTGGTACTTGGTTTGTATCTCATTTCACAGTGTTAGGGATACCTCTTGGTGACTAAAAACCTTTGCACAACAAACTGTGGGGCGTGTTTCTGATTACTTCCAAAAGATAAAGCCCTAAGAGATGAGTTACTGGAAGAGACATTCCACTCTTTTGCCTGCAGCAATGCACTGTACAGATGTCCTCCCCACCTGGGTTTTTGGTTTTGTTTTGTTTGGGTGCTTGGAAGGTTTGGAGCATCTACCTGGTAAAGCAACACCGGCCTATTGTAGGCCTCACTCAGGGAATGGTGACGATGGTGACACCATAGAAGCAGTAAACCTTTTTTGTTCACGGACCCGTTTGCCAGTCAAGGGAAATGAACACTACTGTGATTTATTTATTGCACACCTTCACAAGTGGAGGAAATGCTAGATTTCAATTAGAGGTCAGAGAAAATAAAGATAATAAGTTGATTTTTTTCCATTCAAGCTTATGGGCCCTGAAATCTTTCCATGGACCCCTGGTTGGAACCCCTCCTTTAAGGTGGCTGACAGAAGGCTTCTTTGAAAGCAAGTCTTTACTGCTTTCCTAATCGGGGTTAGAAGAACACCTGAGGTGCAAGGGTGAGCTTTGGAGTGGAAAGATGGAGAAGGCGGTGGAGTAGGAAATATCGGGGTTCAAAGCCAACCTCAACCTTGCCCTAAAGGTGGGTTGTGACCTAAGCCCCAAAGCCCTGCTGGGAGGATGAGAGGAGCTGAGGCAGCGGCTTGGTGCTTGGCGCAGTATCAGGCACCCAGCCCCCAGGTGTGATTCTCAAATGTGACCCGTGTCACTGGCCAGCCCTGCGTTTATAGGAGTTTATTATCCAACCTCAAGACGAGGCCCACGGAGAGTGAATGAAAGCAGAAGATGATATAAACCATTCCGGGCAAACTATGTGGGGCAGCCCAGTGGTTCTCACCTCTGTGGGTATCCCAATTTGCAAAGTAAAGAATACATGCAGTTTTCTCCTCCAGGACACCTTGTTTTAATCCCTAGTGCCTGCTACTGCTTATCTAGGTGACAGCTGAAACAGATGTTAATAGTTTTGAGTACTTGCCCACTGTCAGGTGCCAGACTATCCCCTCCACCTGCTTTTATGCTCACAATAACCCCATGAGGAGGTGCATTTTACCCCATACAATAGGAAGCTTGAGAATCAGAGATGATTGACGTGGTAGGGCTGGGTCCCAAGGTAACTCGAGCAGCGGAATCCAGAGTCCAGCCCCAAAGAAAGGCCCTACAGCCTTTCTAAGGGGCAACTTTGTGGGGAGGATGGGCAGAGAGAGGGTGTTTCAGGCAGAGAAAATGCAAATACAAATGCCTCAGGCAAGAAAGCAGGTGTGAGGAACCTCAATAAAGTCTGATGTGGCCAGAAAAGAAAGGGACACAGAGAGGAGAGGAATAGCAGGAGACCAGGTAGCTTTGGGGCTCATCTCCAGGGCCACCGGGGTTTTCAAGCAGGGGAGTGACATCTGATCAGGCCCCCATTTCCCATGAAGGCCATTCCCAGCTGACCTGCTGAACTGAGACCTCTGGGAGGCAGGAATTCTGCTTTGGCTATCTAGCCCACCACTACTCCGGCCAAGGCTGCCGGGAGCTATTCGGGGGGAAGTTGGGCCATCCTCAAATGCACGTTACACCTGGACATCCTTAGCCTGCCCCTGGGACCACATCTCCGAGGAGATTCACACCCTGAGGGGCAGGCATCGTGCTCAGAACTTCACCTGGCCTTGCAGCCATGCCCCACGACAGTCCTGTTAGATGCATATTCCAGATGGGGAAACTGAGTCCTAAACAGGTCAAGTCACCTGCCGAGGGTCAAAGAGAAAGTGACAGAGCCAGGATCTACGTGCAGGATGTCTGACATCAAAGTCCCACTTTAATTACAGTGCTAATACAGGCGTACCTTGGAGATATTTTAGTTCAGACCACCACGATATATATTAAAGCAAATATCACAATAAAGAGAGTCACAAGTTTTCCCCAGAGCATCTAAAAGCTATGTTTACACTATACTGTAGCCTAGCAAGTGTTCAATAGCATGTCTAAAAAATAATGTACATACCTTAATTAAACTGTGACACAGAGACTGGAAGTGAGCAAATGCTGTTGGAAAAATGGCACCTTCAATTTGTGAAAAAAAAATGCAGTTATCTGTGAAGCACTATAAAGCAAAGCACAATAAACCGATGATGACTGTAATCATCATTATCTTCTTATCAGTAGTTATACACAAGTATATACACTGTGTGCAGGATCTTTCAGTCCCTCTTCAGGGATACAAAACCAAAGCTAGGACCCGATTGTATGTGGTTCTACCGCCAGATGTACCCCTGCCTTTCTTTGTTGCAAGTCCTCCCTGGCCTGGCATGGAGTGTGAGAAATGTCTAGAGTTTGTCCTGAGGCTGACACCTGCCCACCCCCTGGAAGTGTGGGAAAGACCAGGCAGAGCAGGCTCAACCTGGATGATCATTTGATCCCCACCTTCCAACTTCAAAAAACCGGAAACTTTTCCTGACTCACACTGATGTGTGAGAAACAATTCCTGCCTTTGTCCACACCCAGAGCTGGGTGTGGCCATCTGCCTGGCTGGGAACCTGGAAGCAGCAAGTCCAGGAAGGGCCAAAATCTGACCAGGAAAAAGGAGGCTCATGAATGAACATTAGCATATATATCTCAGGTGCTTGGTCAGCTAACACGGTGAAGAACTGCATACTTGTTAATGCATGTTTTCATTTTGCTAAGAGCACCCTGCTCTACTCCAGCCCCCAACCCTTCCTTCCTGGACCAACACCAAAACTGAAGGTGGACCCAGTCTCTCCTCTCCAGTCTCAGGTAACAGGGGTGATTTAACGTAGCACCTCTGCTGAAGCTGCCCATGGGAAAAGACGGTCTCCCGCCATCTTTACATGCTTCCCAAAGAGCCTTCGACTTACTTTTCCACAGAGTAATTAATAGCTACTATTTACAAATGCTTGGCATTTGCCAAGCCTGGCATTGGGTGCTTCGTAGACTCCAGCTCATTTCATCTTCACGATAACCCAATTTGCAGGTGAAGAAACAGGCTCACAGGTTTGCCCACAGTCCCATTCACAGAAAGAGGTGGAATCACACGGGCAGGGGGTCTCATGTCTTGTCCATTGCTGCCCCCTGAACACACGGAGGGCTCTCAAATGACTGCATAAGGTCTGATTCCAAATCCCTGTGGGTTGGCATTGGATCAATGTGCCATGCTGAAAATTCCAGTCTAGAAAGGTCTTCCTACCAGAAACTTGAACCCAACCCCAAAACCAGACTAAATCTTATTTACTACACCTACAAGTCAAATATTACTTTCTCAATTTAATAATGGACCTAAAATTTGACTTTCAAATACCACCTAGTATATAAGTTTGAGCCAGAACTTAATCTTATTTTAAAATATTAATTATAGGGAGCAGATGTAGCTCAAGTGGTTGAGTTCCTGCTTCCCATGTTCAAGGTGCTGGGTTCAACCCATTACCTCCTAAAAAAAATTGTGCACAATGACTTTGTTTCTTAAAATATTAATTATGGCAAAGCAAATCAAAATAGCCTCAAAACAGAATATGGTGTTTTTTTCCCAAATCCTTAAATATGGTTTAGAGTAGGGTAGAGGGGAGCACTAGAAGCCCACGAGACAGGATAGGCTATCCTGGTCTAATTTCCTGATTTCTGTGTTTTACCAGTTTCTTTTTAGAGAAACCAATTTCAATGAAAGGCCACAGCATTAGACTTACCACAAGGTGCTCAAGTGACCTTTTATTTTGGGATACATGTACATCTCTCTAATAAGTTTGTATCATCCATAAACGTGAGAGAGCACAATGTCCCCATCCCCATCCCTGAAATCGGCCAGGGACCAGAGCTCGGTGATCTTGCGTTACTCTCCTTTAGTCCCAAAGACCCATTTGAACTGTGTCTCACTGCAAAAGGCCTTACTGCATCTTAGTCCAGCCCGCCCCTTCACTGCATCTTCCACCTCTGCAGTCCTTCAGTGGTCCGCTTCTGATTTTGTTATCATGGACAGAGCAGAGGACAGGGTCTGTGGGGCCAGGTCTGACTAATGTCCAGGGCAGGGAAAAGGTGTTTTTGGTCTCCTCCTTCCGCCACTGTTGAGTTGATCATCTGAGGTTTCTTATTCAACTAAGTCTGCCAGGGGAAGCTAGACTTCGGACCGCCGGAGTTTGCATTTCTGAAACTAAGTAAAACCAGTGGCACGGCCCGATACCAGTTCTGCAGATGTTAGCATCCAACAGCAAAACCCTCAAGAAGCTGAAAAGGGAAACGGACTTTGGCCCAGTGGTTAGGGCGTCCGTCTACCATATGGGAGGTCCGCGGTTCAAACCCCGGGCCTCCTTGAGCCGTGTGGAGCTGGCCATGCGCAGTGCTGATGCGCGCAAGGAGTGCCGTGCCACGCAAGGGTGTCCCCCGCGTGGGGGAGCCCCACGCGCAAAGAGTGCGCCCGTGAGGAAAGCCGCCCAGCGTGAAAAGAAAGAGCAGCCTGCCCAGGAATGGCGCCGCCCACACTTCCCGTGCCGCTGACGACAACAGAAGCGGACAAAGAAACAAGACGCAGCAAATAGACACCAAGAACAGACAACCAGGGGAGGGGGGGAAATTAAATAAATAAATAAATCTTTAAAAAAAAAAAAAGCTGAAAAAAGGGACTCCACTTTCTAAGACTGTGGTAAAGTAGGGCCTCACATGAAGTCCAGAGGATTTTCCTCACTAAGAGAAATTACTAGCTGTAACTTTTATTTTTCAAGAAATAAAAGGAAACGGACTCATTTATTGCAGTTTCTACCTAGTAAGTCTTCAAATCGAGTCCTTTTAGATATCCGTTTCCTTAACTCCTGAGTTACTCTCAATACTATTTGGACTGAGAAGGGAATTAAGTCCCAGTAACTTGCTACTCAAGGTTCTTGCTTCAGTCAGACGTGTGAATCTCAGCGATGACACTTGCTCATTTGTGCCCAAGGGGTGCTACCTAATTTCTGGACCTCAGAATCCCAAAAATGAGGAAGCTGATAGACCTCCCACAGGGTCATGGTAGGAACAGCCGTGAAGAGCACTTAGGGCCGGAAGCAGCCCCGCTAACATTCAAAGGTCCGTTGTGGCTTCCTCTCTGTACCCACCTAGTGTTGTGGGAAAGCTGTTTTCTTTGAACACACAAAGACGCTTCAAGGTCACCTAGCAGGCTGGCACAGCCCTTATCAAGGGGATCTGGAACAGTCTGATTAAGGGTTTGCTGGAACTCAAATCCCACGTCTGCCACAGGCAGCTGTTGAGAGCTTGGGTCAGGGGCAGCCTCTCAGCCTCAGTTTCCTCATCTATAAAATGAAGACAGGAAGACTACCTGGGTAGCTGTGCAGATAAATGAAATGATGTGGTAAAGCATTTGCTGCTCAGACGTTGGCATTGAGAAATACGGAGAAACAACAGGGACCAGGAGAGAAATTAATGGGCCAACGACAAGGAGCGGCCTGGTAGAATATGAACAGAAGACGTGAAGGACATGTCAAAGTCAGGAGACAAGGAGTTGACAGAATTTCCCCCTCATGACAATCAATGGTACTTCCCCCAGAGCTGTTCTCTGCCACTCCTTCCGCTTCCCTCAGGCTCCCATGCTAGGTCACCTCCCACAGGTGGCAGTTGCAGGCTCCCAGCACACTGACTGCCTGCAGGCGGGGGGGGGGGGGGGGGGGGGGGGGGGGGGGCGGACCCCAGGAGGAGGAGTGCAGAATAAGGAATAGGAACACCCATTTTCTTCCTCTAATATGGTCCCAAGACCTAAAATACCAATCAAATCTTTTTCAGGCAATGGCCACTCGGCTTGCATTCTGTGTTCTTGCTATTTCTTTTTCATCGCCCCCTTCTGGACACCTGTCATTTATGAGTGCTTTGTGCCAGCAGACACTTGACACTCGTCACCCTGCAGAGCCGGGCCTTTGACTAGCCTACTGCACGGGTGGGAAACTGAGCCCCCGAAGGCCCCCTTTACAGGGAAGAGACCCTGAAATTGATGGGCGCTAAGAAGTTAACACACAGAGCATGGGGCAGGCGAGGGAGAAGTGTGGGGTGGAAACCTCTTTTTCTGCATGAGTATGGCTCCCAAATTTCCGGAGCTCTTTTCAAATCTCTTTAAAGAAAGTCCGTTTGACGAGTGTCCCGGGCGCATGGCCGCGGGCAAAGGGAACTGCCCTTCGGAGGACAAGGGCCCAGGTCGCGGCAGAGGCGCCTGTCCTCCAGTGTCCAGAAGTCCTGGCTCCCCCGCCACCTCATCCTTTCAGAGGCAGAGCCCCAAGAAAGCAGTGCCAGGGACCCCCGGCTCTTCAGGAAATGGGAAAGATGTCCTAAAATAATGGACTACCACAGTAAAACAGAACATTTTATTTGATGCAGAAATTCTAAGATACAAAAAGAACATTTTGCAAAAGTCAGCTGTGATCTATTGTCAACTATTTACAGAATTATGTACAAATCATAACAGGCATTATCATCTTCAATGTAAAAATATAGCACCCTGCTACAGTCTGTCCGTGCAGAGAACAAACTTAAAGGTGAAACGAAGGCAACGACAACCCCACTCTGTTCCATGGGCCCCCTCCCCCACCCACCCCAAACAGAGTAATAGTGAGGTTACGCAGGGAAAAATTGTTTATTTACTAACACTGGGAATAGAAGTTACCTACTATCTAAATGAACATACTTGGTTTTTACAAAAGCTTCTTCTACCATCCAGGCTCACTACGTTTTTTTTTTTTGTTTGTTTGTTTAGAGAAACACCTTTTCTAAAAGATAAGCACACAAAAGTGTGATACAATGGTACGTTTTTTTGTCAAACATTTGGAGCAGTCTACTTTGTCCACGCCATGTGCAAACAGAAGACTGCCTCTTTGAATCTCCTCTATCAAAACTTTAGTTAACATCCAATTTAAGCAATGGTTTAAACACCTGCTTTTGTCACATTTCAGACTGTGCAAAACACAGTGCTTGGCCAACCCAGCACCAGGATGCCAGTCTTTTAAGATACGGGCAGGGATACAGACTCCACTGAATTTTGGGGAGGAACCAAAGAGGAGGGAAGACAAGTGGGCCAAATGCCTAAAAGGTCCTCACTGGGGGATTCAAATGTATGTGTTTGCAAATTAGCAATCTGATGGTGGTACTGAGCAAAGGTTGTCATTACCTGCCAGTGGTTAAACTGACTTCTATACCATTTAATAATATTGTGAATTATGAACTAAAGGATTTATCTACAGATATACAAAAATAGAATCCAAAATTGGGAGGGCTAGCTGCCACTCAGAAGGTCAGGGCTAGTCTTAAAGAGTATCTGCAAGAACCTCAGGCAGGAGATAGAAAACATGGAGTAAGCAAAAAATGTTTGGCCTCAGAAGGGAAAAAAAAACCCCATCAGATATGATAGGGAACCACTACCAAGGTGGCAGGCCTATGGCAGTAGAATAATCTTCAACATGAACACAGGTGATATGCCATTTTTTATATTTTTAACTTAAGAGAAGCTGGCATGAGAGAATTTCCCCCTAATCTCACCCTGAGCTCGGCATTCACCAGGCACCAATGTGAATAAGGCACCATGTTCAATTTGGACAACCAACCAAAGAGTAAAACAGAAACAGAAGCGCAGAGAAAATTATTAAGCCCCTGGAAAACAAGAGCCATGCAGAACAGTTTAAGTAGGTGGGATGATTTATCATTGAAATCAAAACACCAGGGGGATGATTTCGCTATGGTTTTCAAATACATGGAGGGTGACCAGCTGTTCTTTCTCCACAACACGCTGAACAAAAGAAGGCTGGTTTGAATTTCTATAAGGAAGCCGTACAAAGGGCTATCTCATCAGTAGGGTAGGTTACAGAATCTCCTTCGCTGAATATCCAGAATCCCATCCACAGCCATATGTCTGAGATAATTAGGGCGCAGCCCTGTCTGACAGCAGGCAGGGAGGGACATGCTAGATGATCCAGACTTTCTCCTGGCCCCAAAACGCTGCAATCAGAATCAAAGCTATTGGCTTACAGTCAGACTTCCTTTTGTTTACTTTCACCCTGAGCCTGGAAAGGACGTGATGTGGCAAGGGTGATCCAATACTCCTCGAGGACTCCAAACTGCTATCTTGATACCAGGAAGGGTTTTCCTCCAGATACTGTTTCACACCTCCAAAACAGTCAGTTCACAGATCATTTAAAACAGAAAAGAGTGCAAATACCTGGCTCTAGTGGACACTGGGGGATTCCCTGCACTCGTCTCCACGAACGCCTGCTTTCCCAATTACGCCTTGGCCTAAGTACAGAATTGCACGCCATGCAGAGAATGATTAACCTTGGAGCGAAAACTATATAAATAGGACCCTTCAGGTTTGGGAGTTTAAATGAAATCGTTCCAAGTGTTATATTTTTTAAATTGGGAGAACATAAATCTGACTTCAAAATTAACAACTGGCCTTGCCTTTTTCTTAGGACACCATGAAATGTAAAGAAGCTGTCAAAACATTTCAAATACATTCAGAATCACATCAAATTTCTTTGAGGGAGAAATGGAGGAAAACCAACCCAGCTAATGGCTACATTTAAGCAGCAGCATTTTCTGGTGGCACCAGCTGTCTACAATTATCATGGATGACTTTCATTTCAAATCTTCAAGTCCAACATTTTAAAAATGCTGCCAACATTTAGAAAAATAGAATATTTCATATAAAAACCCAGATTCTCAGTATCTTTTGAAAAACGGGAAGATGAGGAAATACTGCATGACCTAAACAGTTGTACTAACTGCCCCCGTAGGTAGGGCAGGAGTTCCCCAGTTTGCCACAGTCCCCACCATTTCCTATTGTCTCTCTAACACTGAAAAACCATGTCAAATACAGCCGTTTTCCTTACAACTGGTCTTCACTGGTGTCCTCTGAAGGCACGGCATCTGCCATCCATTTGCTAAAAGTAGTAGGTCCTTCTTCACCACCAATATAACACAGAAAAGGCCAACAACCTTCAAAGTGGTATTGTAAACCTCTGTTCAATAAATACACATTTTCTCTCTCCTTAAGAGAAACAAATCAGTGTTGAGATGGTTGGGGACAGTTTGAGAAGGGGTGTAATTTCTTTCTCCAGGAATAAAATAGCATTTTCTTCCTTTATTTAAAGGAAATGATGTTCAACCCAGAAAAAAAAAAATCTGAAAATCATGTACCTCCACATTTTTGGAGGGGCAGTCTACCTTTTTGTTTGTGCGTAAGTCAGGGGACCTGAGTCAAGGAGTTGGTTTGTGTCTGCTTTTATTTTTAAAGCAACAAGACTGGACTTTTGGCAAACAAACATCGTGAACTTAAGATACTGAGATATTCATATATTACATAGGATTCCACTGATGTCATTGTTGCTGAAGACATTTTTCGAGCTTCTGATCTAGGACCATCTTCAGTTATTGCTAATGCATCAACCAGGAATTCTCATCTCATGACTTCACCACCCAATCTCAAAATGCTATTACCTGGACAGCACATCTACCTGAGTACCTGGGCCTGGATCTGAATGACTTCCGGTTCTTTTTGGAGCTCGACGTACCGCAAAGGCACAAGGCTCGACCCTGCGCACCCCGTGCTGCGGTGGTGCAGGGCTGCCACTGCAGACAACCTCTGCACAGCTTCACCTGCGCTGCGGCCTCCGGGGTAACTCTCCAGGCAACGCTGACCTGATCGTATCAGATGCTAAGATCTTCCCGCAGGGCATGGGTGACTCACGATGAACATCTCCCTCCCCGCTGGCTTCTACTTGAAACTTCTCAGTTGCCTGGAACCCTGAACTTACCCCCGTCTCCTTTTCCAAGGACGCCGTCTAACTTGCCCACGTGACTCTGACTCTCAGGGTCAAGACCTCTCATGGACATCATCTCTATATTCTAATGCTTGTCTTCGTCAATGTTCAAAAGCCTGTGACTTGGCAGGACCCTTTTGTGAGTTCCGTTTTATCATTTCCACTGTCTGGAACAATTTAAGTTTCAGAAAAAAATACAGCTCCCTTTAAAACAGATGTTTTACCTTAATCTGCAAGGCAACTATTCCCATTTCTAGATGTTCACTTTTAAAAAGTGAAACTAATAAGGCAAGACTAGAAAGCTGGACTTAACTTACTCACCATAGTTTCATTACCTGGTATGTTTAAGAGCTTGAATCTGTTGAACCTCAGTTAAGAGTATTTCAAAATAAGTATCCAAACCCTAAATTTGAACTCTGCCCTTTTTCCGTTTACTTGATAAGTGAGCTCATTACCAAGCTCTCAACCCAGGACAACCCCACCCCCAGCCCTGCAGCCCATCCCTGGGGACCTGGGGCCACTTTCTCCACAATGTATCCTTCCAGGTGCAAAGCGGAGTATCCATCCTAAAAAGCAGGTTCCTTGGGGTATGCCACATTTCTTGTCCTCCATAAGAAAGCTCTTTCATCATGGTGCCAAGTGAATTGCCCTATGTTAGCACGTCACAGAATGTCCACCGAGGGTGAAATGGCAGGACAGTGACGTGACCAGGAGCTGTGTGCGTGTCCCGGATTCCTCAGTGACAACATGGAATGTCTCTGCTCCAGCAAGATGACTGGTTTTATGGCAGCTCCACTCAGTCTCTCCCTCCAAGCAGCTGCAGGAAACTCGACACCAGAGAACAGACTAGGGCTTTCTTCTCCTGAGAAGCTGCCAGCTGCCTTTACGGAGCAGGGAGTGTGCCATTTACATCAAAAATACACACGGACCTCTTCTTTCCAACAGGGGAGTAAAGCTTCTCTTCCCCACCTGCCAAACATGTGTCTGGAAGGGAGACTCCTCCCCCACGCCCACCTCTCACCCTGTCTCTGGATATTTCTCGGCATCCCCCAAAACGTCCCTCCTAGCTGATGAAGGAGTGAAAGCCATGGTCTCTGGTATGAGTGCTGAGAAAAGAGAGTGCCAAATCCAACAGCACCCATGAAGAAGGTGGAGAAAGATGCTCACGTCCCCTCAAGGCTCAAGGACGAGGGTGTGGGGCAGGGAAGGGATTCCACAGGGGAGACCCAGACATCCCATTACGTATAAGCTAATTAACGATCTATTGTGGAACAAATGTTCCCCTTCTGTGGAGAAGTCATTCATAAGAACAGAATATTTAGTTTTTCTTCCTAAAGCAAATTATTTGCTCCTAAGCTCTAAATGCCTATTTTTGGTTAAGACAGAGCCCTAGAGACAAATCTTTCATTGGGAAAGTACATTAAAAAAAACAGTGAAAAATCATTCACAGGCTGGGTTAGGGGAGGTGTACTTTAAGAGTCGAGAAATTGAATGATTTCAGATACCATGTCTTTTTTAGGCAATTTTCAAAAGACATGTTCATCTTTATGACAGTCCCCTCCTTTCTACCTTCTTAAAAAGAAGGTTGTCATTAGCCAAACCAGTTCAGCAGATTCACTGGCTACCACCTCCACACACTGCTCCATTTCAGTGGATTCCTAACCCTAATACTGCAGGACACCAACTTTAGACCACAAGGCCAACCAAAGCATGAACTTCAACTCCCCATAACGTGGCCCAACTGGATACCAGTCTCTAAAAATAAACCTCGGAGCACCAACATCTGAGATTCAGTGCAGTAAACAATCTAGGGAAACCTGGCAGGCAGATCCAGCCCAGGGCAATGCCGACTCAGCCCAAGGGAGCCTCCGGTGCCTTCTGCACATTCGCTGAACCAGCCCAGCTGGAATGGTCAAGGTGGTCAGCCTGGCCCGGCAGCCCCACCTTGGCCAGCCACGTCACCTACTGACACATAAAGACTTGCTTTATAAAAGGTGACTGTGTTCAGGCACCTTCCTGACCTTTGACTTAGAGCTTCCTTAAAATCCATCATCCCAAGTTCCACGTCAGAAGCGGGCAGGAACAGCATCGATAAGGACACTGACTGCAGCTAGACTGGCCCTTCAAGTTCTGAAGCTGTAACAACATTAAAAGTGCCTTTTCCACAAAGCATTTTGAATCAAAGTAGCCGACAGCAAACAGGCAAAGTTTGCTGAGATCAATTAAGTCTGCAAGATCAGTGTGGGCATTTTCCTGTTTCTCTTTACACATGTTCTCCCCATTGCCCAGAACAGGCTCAAATTTGAGGAATGACCTAATGTGGCAAGCCGTGGTCAACTTGACAGACATGTGCTCCGAGCTCCAAGTGGTTTTAGAAAACAGGACATGTTGAAAAGGTATCTGGTGGAGGGTTGGTATAAGGTGAGCAAGTACTGGCCAGAATTTCACTCAGAAGATCCTTGCACAAGACTCCACTCCAAGTGGGCCATGCAACCAGGGGGAGCTGGGAACCAGCGAGGCGGCAGCTAAAGTGGCAATGCTTAGACTCTTCCGTTTCGTTACAATGGAGCGACAGCATGGAGTGCATCGGGGCAGCCGTGGCAACCGAGTTCTGCTTTGCACATCCCAGAGGCCAGGAGCTTGGAAGGAAGGGCAGGAGGCTCCTCCTCACCTAAGGAAAAATGACAAGAGTCACACGGTGACTGCACTGCACCGAGCAGGTGCTCGTGTCTGTACGCAGCTGGGATCTGTTTGGACCAGGGATTAACCTTTTTGGTTTCATGGACCCCTTAGCCAATCAGGTGAAAACCATGGACCCCTTCTTAGAATGTAGCAGCAGATAGTTTTATGACACTCAACTAACATCGGGTCTAACAACTATCGAGATTCCAAAGTATGGATGAGTGTAAGTGATTTTTTGAGATATGCTACAACTGTAATGTGAAATGGAATGAATACAACTATAATTTATTGCATGCGTTCCTAAGTGAAGGAAATGCTACATTTCAGTTAAGAGGTCAGAGAAGGGAAGCGGACTTGGCCCAGTGGTTAGGGCGTCCGTCTACCACATGGGAGGTCCGCGGTTCAAACCCCGGGCCTCCTTGACCCATGTGGAGCTGGCCCACGTGCAGTGCTGATGCGCGCAAGGAGTGCCCTGCCACGCAGGGTGTCCCCCGCGTAGGGGAGCCCCACGCGCAAGGAGTGTACCCCGTAAGGAGGGCCGCCCAGTGCAAAAGAAAGTGCAGCCTGCCCAGGAATGGCACCGCACACATGGAGAGCTGACACAACAAGATGATGCAATGAAAAGAAACACAGATTCCCGTGCCGCTGACAACAACAGAAGCGGACAAAGATGCAGCAAATAGACACAGAGAACAGATGACCAGGGTGGGGAGGAAGGGGAGAGAAATAAATAAATAAATAAATCTTAAAAAAAAAAAAAAAAAAAAAGAGGTCAGAGAAAATAGAGATAATAAGCTGATTTTTTTCAGGTCAAGCTCACAGACCCCTGGTTAAGAAGCTCTGGTCTGGACAAGTGCTCTGCACAAGTGCGGCGGGCATCCCGGCCACCCTCGATGCTGTATCTCATCCTACTGGAAGGCTCCAGTGCCCTGAGTTGAGAGAGCAAGAGCTTCCCCCCATCCCTGCTACCTGGAGCCCCATGTGGGCTACAGAGGAGAGGACATTGCAATCACAAGCCCTGGTTCAACAGATGTGGCTTTGGAGGCGATAGACAGGAGGGGGAGGTGACAACTACAGGTCCCCACAAAGCCAAAGGCCCAGGATGAACCTGGAGGACATTATGTTGAGCAAAGCCAAGCCAGACACAACAGACATGAAAGGACAAATACTGTAACGACTGCACTGTCATGGACTAAATATATTGTGTAAACTCCTGGAGTTAACTAGAATATGGGTCACCAGAAAATAGGAGGAAGGTACAGAATGGAAAGCTGAGAATGTGCAGGACTGGTAAAAAGATTGTGAGTTCATCTATGGAAATGAACGGAAAAGATGAAAGCACATCATGTCTGTAACAGCGGTACTATTATATGGGTATGACAGTGGTTGAAAGGGAAAGAAATAGATCACGTATATTACTAAAAGGAAGCTACAAAATGTACCATGGGACTGTATAGCATAGTGAAACCTCATGTGAAATATGAGTGTGGACAATACTGCTTATAAGACTTTTTCTTTGAAACTGAGCAAACGTTATATATGTTAAAGTTACAAGATGTTAATATCAGGCAAAAAACACAAAAACAAACCAAAAACCAACATTATGCTAAGTGAAAGAAACCAGATACAAAGTGTTATAAAATGTGTGATTCCATTTATATAAAATGTAAATATAAATCAATTTATAAAGACTGAATTAGATTAGTGGTTATGTAGGGCTGGGGAAGGATAGAGGGATTGAGAGGTGACTGCTAAGGGGTGTGGAGTTTTTCTTTGAAATTGGTCTAAAATTTTTTGTGGTGATGAATGCACAACATTGTGGTTATACTAAAAGCCACTGTACGCTTTAGATGGATTATTTGGCATGTGCATATATCTCAATAGAACTGCTTTTTAAAAAAAGGACAGGGTCAACAGAGCCTTCCCCAGGACACTCAGGGCCCAGTGTGTTTTGGTCTTCAGCGGCTTCAGGATTTCAGAAAGGTGACAGGATCCTGTTCCCGCGGGGCCTGGGAAGGTCACCATAATGTGACATCAGGACTTCTGCCCCTTTAACCCTGCGAATGTTCCCGTTACCTGGGAGAGATCAAGACCGTCAACAGACTCCTCCCACGTCACGTGAAAGACGCTGCTACTGGGAGAAAGACGGGCTGCGTGGAGGAGCAGACTCCACGCCCCCGGCTCTCCTCCGCTCTTACCCAGGCCTGACGAGGAGGACACGCTCTCCGTCAGGGAAGAGGTTTCCGTCTGGTCCGCCGACAGCCCTTCCATCAGAGGCAGGGACAGCTCGGACGAGGGCACGGACGAGTCATAGATGCCCGAGTCCCGCGGCACGTCCGAGGGGCTGGCGGCCTTCACCAGGTGCAGCAGGGGCTGCAGGCCGCAGGCGTCGGGGGCGGCGCGGGCCGCCGCGTCTTCACCCGGGCGCGGGCGCGGAGGGGCGGGGGGCGACTCGGGCGGCCCGGTCGCTCCGAGAAGGGCCGCCTCAGCCTTGGGGCAGAAATCGCCCTCGGTCCCTGCCTTGCCCATCACGTCATTTAGAACCAAGCCCGAGTCGAACTTCTCCAGGACCGGCTCCCGGGAGAGGGGTGGCGGGGGATGGAAGGGAACAAACTGCTTCTCAAACCAATCGGGCTCCTCGTCGATGAATTGGTGCATGTTGCAAATGGCCACGTAAAGGGAGCGGCCCGACTTGCTCCGGAAGTAGTTCCTTCTGCTGACGTGGCCAGGCCACGGCCCCGCCTCCCAGAGGGCGTGGTCTCGGGAGTGCAGGTGGGAACAGAGCTGGGGGAGGTTGTCCATGAGTTTGTACTTGGTGCTCAGGTCCAGGATGCCAGGGACGTCGCCCTCGCAGGAATAGTCGAAGTAGACGGCGATGAACTTGCTGAGCGCCGCCGGGCTCTGCTTGGCCTGGCGGAGCTTCTCTGCGATGGCCGACACGGCCACCAGGAAGGGCTCCCCTTTCCCTGGGCCCCGGCCACCGCCTTTGTGTTTGAAGTTCTTCTTGTCCACGAAGTACTTCATGCCTTTAGAACACACCACGATGATGAACTGGGACTCGTGGATCTTCTGAACGACCCATTCTCTCTGCCCTTCCCTGCAGGGACTGAAGTCCTCCCACAGGTCCAGAGCCACCTGGAAGGAGCACAGAGCAGCTCAGCTCATCTCTGCAGAACGCGCAGCAAGAGCCCGGAGACCCGAGGAACAAGAAGGGCACGCCGGGAAGCAGATTTGGCCTAACAGATAGGACGTCCGCCTACCACGCAGGAGGTCCAGGGTTCAAACCCAGAGCCTCCTGACTCGTGTGGAGCTGGCCCACGCACTGTGCTGATGCGCACGCACAAGGAGTACCGTGCCACACAGGGGTGTCCCCCACGTAGGGGAGCCCTACACGTAAGGAGTATGCCCTGTAAGGAGAGCCGCCCAGGGCGAAAGAAAGTTCAGCCTGCCCAGGAGTGGTGCGGCACACACAGAAAGCTAACGCAGCAAGATGACGCAACAAAAAGAGACACAGATTCTGGGTGCCACTGATAAGAATATAAGCCAACACAGAAGACACACAGTGAATGGACACAGAAAGCAGACAACTGGGGGGGGGGGAGCAGGGCAGGGAAGGGGAGAGAAAGAAATAAAATCTTAAAAAAAAAAAAAGGATGCGCCATCCATCCTTTGGCCATTCTCAGCACCTGTGGGTGGTGGCTGCACACCCGGCCCTCTGCTGAGGGCTTGCACGTGGCATCACCAGGGGTCCCCCTTTACCACTCTCTCCCTACAAATGAAGGGACGAGAGCACGGAGATTCCAGCCACTTGCCCAAGTCCCAGGCCACAGCTACTTGAGGTGAAAGCCGCCCAGGAGCTTACAGCATGGGGGAGGGCACAGGGCTTAGGGCTGGGGTCAGCGTGCTGAGGAGTGGGGCTGCCCGGGTGGGAGGCACAGACCCTGGAGAGCAAGCTGACAAGATGTGGCTGAGCGGCCTCAAAGTGGGCTGGGACATAGGGCCCAGGCCTGGGGGTCAGTCTCCCACAATGCTAGCTCATCATGTCCAGAGAGTGTGACTGGACAAAGAGGTCCTCTCCGGCCACTCTCACAGCCCCAGGGTGGGCCATTCCGAGCACCGCAGTAACGCGGGGCTGACCGGGGCCTCTTGCCGGGTCTGCGGGGACACATCCCTCCAAGGCCTTTATTCCCAAAGTGGGGCGGGGCAGGGAGGGGGGGATCCTGACAAAGGAAAGAAGACCAGGCCTGAGTGGCCCCTCAAGGGCCTCGCCCTCTCACGCCGCTTTCACCTGATCATCCTGAAAACATCACCTGGTGATGACATCAGCCTCTTTCCTTCTAGCGTTCAGGAGCTAATTTCCAACAGGGAAAGCCGAAACTGGCAGCCGCAGCCTCTTACGGGGGAAGAGGATTCTGCAGTGACTTTGTTCTCCTCTTCCACTGCTACCAAAGGAAAGGGCCCCCAGCACCCACCCCCTAGATGGGAGGAACCCTGAACTGCCATGTGCTTTCCTTACACCTTGCTAACATGTAAGTTACACCTTAGCTGAGACTATATATCAAGCATTTTAAATGCTTTAACCCAGCAATTCTTGGGAAATCATCAGAAATGGGGCAAAATTTATCTCCTGGGGTGTTTAATACTTCGAATTAACTCAAGCATGATGAATTGATATTATGGACTACGTGGCTATTAAAAATGCAGTTTACACAGAACATGGTGTGGAAAATGAAATCAAGAGACAGAAAAGACCACTGCAATCAACCAAAATGCAACACCTGACATTAACTGGGGTTCCTCTTCCTCCAGGTTGGGATTACTGGCAAGTTTTCAGTTATCTTTTTCTACAGTTTCCAAGTTGCTACAATATGAATTGTATTCATAATTGGAAAAAATTTCCCCCGAGACTAATTACATACAAAGAAGAGCACGCCAGCTTCTCCTTGGTATCTGGGGGCAGGGAGAGCCACTGGCTAGAGTTTACAGCCATTTTTCAAAGGTGCTGGATCTGCCAACCTCACCAGGTCTGTTCAGGGGACACCGGGCCAGTCTTGTAAATATGTCATTGTGACACCAGGGGGCAGCCTCAGCACGGGAGAGATTCTGAGAGACCCACCAGCAGCAGTTCCAAAGTACAAATAACATCAAATTATGCAATTATTGCACAATCCCTGCATTTTTAAGAAATAGCATGTCCTCCATGAGAACCTTAGACTTCACTCTAAAAATTAACAGCATGACTTGAGAGAAAAACTACATACTAATAGCTTAATTCAAGAGAAGAGCTAAGAAACCAGCGGACGATGTCAGCACCTGGCGCAGTCCCGTTTTCTTCGTGGGCTGGCAGCCCTCCCTCCCTGCCTCCTGGAGCAGCGCTCTCAAGCCATCAGAACTATGCTTCCTACCAGTCAAGGTCAGAGAGCCTTGGGGACTAGAGAAGAGCGTGGGGGCTGGTCAGAAGCTGTGGCAGGTGTCACCACGGGAGGCCAGTGGCAGGGCGAAAGTGACAGGAGAGGCCGCCCGGAGCACAGGTGTCCCGCCCACGGGCTCGGGAGAAGGGCTCTGGGCTGCGCACCTCACAGCCGCAGAAGTCCTGGAGGAAGGAGGCGAAGCACTGGACGACGTTCAGGTGGTTCTGGCCGTCTTTACTGGAATAGCAGAGGAAGACCTTGGGCCGCGGCCGGAGCCTCTCTCGCGGCAGGGCTGTGGCGTAAGCGGAGGACTCCGAGCTCTCTTCATCTAAATGTGAATATATATTTTCTAAATTGGAAAAGAAGACAGGGTTGACACCCGCAAGCAATGCTTTGTCCCGCGCCCGTCCGTCCTGACCCGGAACCCACAGCTAACTTGAAGATGTCCGAGGAACAAGAGCCGGCAAAGGCCGCCTCAGGATGGTCCCAGTCCCCCAGCTCCGTCAGCTGCCATCATCGCCGGGAATGGGGCACCGGTTTTCCAACCTGAAACTCACCTCGGACCAGCTGGGAACACTGTCGGGTTAGAAGAGGGCATCGAGAATTGCAGTGAAGTGCGCTCGCCAGGACCAAAGCGGCACTGGCTGGGCTGACCTCTATTTTTATTTTATTTTTCACTTTTTAATTGAGGTATAACTTACAATGGATAAAGTGGAAAAACCTTAAGCGTGCAGCTCAATGAATTTTACATAAGAATACACCTGTCTGATTCCTAACAAGGCCAAGATATAGGACATTTCCCACACCCCAGAAAGTTCCCATATGACACCCGACTTTTATAAATGACCTAGCCCTACCTCTGTCCTTACTTGTACTTTAGACTTCCTCTATAAGGCCCTTCATTTACTAGGACGGATCTGAGAATAGAATTACACCTGTCCTCTTACGGCTTCTGAGGTTAATAGTCAAATATGGGGGAGTGGCTTCCAAGTGGTTGAGCACCCGCTTCCCACGTATGAGGTCCCGGGTTCGATCCTCCAAAAAACCATAATGAACCAAAAAAAACCAGCTCTCACTGGGGAGCGGACATAGCTCAGTGGTTAAGCGCCCGCTTTGACATGCTAGGTTCAATCCCCAATCCCTGGTACCACCTTAAAAAAAGCCAAGCCTTGTAACTTTGGGAATGTATGTTCTGTCCCCGCATTTCTCTATGCTGGCTGGGGGGCTGGCTCTGGGAGCTTTGTGGATTCCCAGATGCCCGCCTTGCCCGCGGAGGAACCAGCGCTGCCAGCCTCAGCCTCCGCCAGCACCGTCCTGCCCGGAAGGGGCACACTGCACAGAAATACCTTGCTGCTTCTTGCGACACATCACGGTGAAGAGCGTGGCGAATGCGGAGACGACCACCAGCGGCACAGTGATGGCCACGGCTCTGATGGGCCCTGCCCACGGGGAATGCACTGGGAAGTTTCAAAGGGAAAGATTTAAACTTAAGCAGCGTGACAGCTTCAAAGAGAAGGAACGCTTAAATATTAAAAAAAAAAAAGCCGTGTAACAGGTTCTGGGACCACTCAAGCACCTTTCTCTAGAACGGGTTCAGCATTCATAAAAGGATTCAACTGTTCATTTTTAAAGGGTTGTCCAAAACAATCCAACAGTAAAAGGCTGCTGGGACAGTAAATACCTCTGAGTGAGAATTTTGCCTAAGGAAACCTCCCCTCCCACTTTTCTCCTGAGGACAATTGACTATTGACTGAGTCCCCACCACACACCGACCACACTGGCTTTGATCTCCCAGGCATCAAGGCGGGGTGGAAGGAAATTCAGATTTGACCGAACTTCATTTAAGACTAAGGAGCCAAGTTTTGTTTTGTTCTTTTTTTATAAACCCGTGAAGTACAAAAAGTATCAGACACTTTGGTCAACTGTAGCCCAGAGCCAAAATTTCACTCAAAAAAATTCTTACCTGGCTTTAAGGCATAATGCATCACTTTCCTCGTTGTATTAGTGTCATCCACCAGCTGCGAAACAGAAAAGGCTTTTTTTTTTTTTTAAAGTGAAAGCACCCCAACAAATTATGCCTACCAGGCAAGTGGGGAAAAAATGGTGATTTCCTTCATTTTCCCACCTGTGGGCAGTGGAGGGGGCGGGGAGGGAGAGGAGAGTGGCTGAAGAGAATGCTGGCTGGGGCCTGGTCTCCATTCACAGGGCTGCGATTAGGCATTAGGGAGACGCATGCTTCACCCGCTCAAAAGTCTCAAATCCATCCAGTGTCCTTTCATGAACCAAAAGGCTGCCTATTCACGGAAGAATTCAGCCAGGGATTTCCACATTCTAACAGTTTTCAAATAAAACGAGGTTCTACCACCAATTTTAGTGGGCCTCCATTAATGCTTTAAGAAGGCGTGTCAGTTAAAAAACCACCTACTGCTACCAAGTCATGCAAGAACTAGGCGTTTTTACCATATGTTGTGTTGGTTGCCTTTGAGTCATGGGGCTATGGACAAATTCTTAATTTCCCTTTCTATTTTTTAGTTTATTTCCTATATTTGCAGTACTTATATTTTGATATTAGAAAAGTAATCCGAAAAAAAAAGAGAAATTTATCATTTTCTCTACTACATGCTATTTGAAATGATGTTTAGTACTCACACCTATACAGAAAAACATCAGTAGAAACCCTACAGAAGTATAGGCAGATGTAAAGGGCATAAATTTTGTTTTGCCATTTTAATACAAAAGGAAAACATTTTTAAAGCTAAAATTTTAAAAAGACAACTTTGTTGTATGATGGAATATCATATGGCTACTTTAAATCATGGGTACATAGACTATTCCACTACATAAAAAAAAATAAAAACATACTCTGATATATTTAGTGGAAAAAAATCAAAGCCCAATTACGTATGAACTTTTTAAAAAACATACTTTAAGAACTACGTGAAAATATGACTGCAAAAATATAACCATGCACACCTTCAATGGTTTGAAATTTTAGTGCTATAAATGGTTGGACTTATGAACTGGATTTGTTCTATAGAATTAGTAACAGGGCTTTCTTGATTTATATATACCTCAATTATATAATCCCCTGGAGAAACATTTTGAAGGAGGCAGCTGGTTGTCTCTGTATTTTGGTCCTGCAAAGAAACAAACAGCACTTTAAAATTTAACTTCCTGAATGAAAGTCATCGGGTTACTTCTCCCCCAGAACTAGGAGACTTAACCATCAGTCTCAAACCCATTTTTAAAAGATGCCAGCTTGGGAACTGGCTCCCATCTATCATACGGGTCCAGTGTTGGATACCCAGGGCCTCCGGGTGAAGGCAAGCCGGCTCGCACATTGAGCTGGCCCACAAGGAGTGCTGGCCCATGCGGAGTACAGCCCCACACGGAGTGCCACCCTGTGCAGAAGTGCCACCCAGCACAGGAGTACCAGCCAACGCAGCAAATGATGCAACAAAAGGAGTCACAGAGGAGAGACAATAAGAGACTTAGCAAAAACCAGGGAGTTGCGGTGACTCAAGAGAATGTTCACCTCTCTCCCACTCCAGAAGGTTCCAGGATTGAGGTTCCCAAGGCCGCCTATGAGAATACAAGCAGACACAGAAGACACAGCGAATGGACACAGAGAGCAGACAATGGAGGGAGGAGGGAGTATAAATAAATAAATCTTAAAAAAAAAAAAAGAAAAAGATGTCAACTTGATCGTGAACCAACTGTATTTACCTGCTTGTATCTGAACTTTACTTTGACAAAAGGCCCAGAAGGGCCTTTTATTGTTCCCTCAGCAGAAGTACTTGATTTGAGAACCAAAAAAAACCTAGTTAAAACAATCCTCTATTTAATAAGAGGGTGGGGAGAGATACTGCCAGTCTGTGGTGCGTATTTTATTTGTCCTAATTTACCTTGGGCAGACGGTCAAAGAAGGTCAACGACTGAGGTGAGAGCCAGCAGGAGAAGAAAACCACGACAGGACCCAACGCACGAGCGTGTCTAGAGGGCGCTGGGCTCTGCCCCAGTGGCCAGCAGCCTCTCCTGGAGCGCCCAGGGGATCAGCTGGCAGTCCTGGGACCTCCCATGGAACGGCTCCCCACCTCGCTGACCGCTCTCCGTTTAAGACCTTGGCTCCACGTGTCTCATCTGCCGTGAAACAGGAGCAGCGGCTGAGCTGCCAGTGGCCTGGCTCCTGGGTGTGGTTTTCCGCTTACAGCTGTTGACCTTGCGGACGCCAGGCGACCTCCCTGGGCCTCGGGTTTTGGGTCACCTGAGGTGCACTGCCCTGCTGAGGGTGAACGGGGTCACCTTCTGCCTTTGTTTCAGTCACACTGGAAACAAGTATCCTTTTCACGATATACTCGTGCAACGCTTTCTGAATTTTTGAGCTTCTCGATGGTGATTTTGCCCTTGAAAATGGCCCTCGAGCACAGTGCTGAAGCACCCTCTAGTGTTCCTAAGTGCAGGAAAGCTGTGCTGTGTCTCTCGGAGGAAATACGCATGTTTATACATGAGTTATGGTGCTACTGGCCCTGAGTTCAATGGTAACAAATCAACAATACATATTAAATAAAGCATCGTTAAACAGAAACAAACATCAAAGAGGTTACATGTGGATGTTGATGAAAACACTGTGATCAGAGGCTTGCAAGAAACGAACCCCGAATTTCCCTTGGGAGCAATGGTACAGTGCTCCTGAATTCAGGGCTCACGCCAACTATACAGACCATAACTGCTGCAAATAACAAGAATCGACTGGGGCGGCGGACTTGGCTCAGTGGTTAGGGCATCCGTCTACCACATGGAGGGCCCGCGGTTCAAACCCCAGGCCTCCTTGACCCGTGTGGAGCTGGCCCACGTGCAGTGCTGATGCGCGCAAGGAGTGCCGTGCCACGCAGGGTGTCCCCCGTGTAGGGGAGCCCCACGCGCAAGGAGTGCACCCCATAAGGAGAGCTGCCCAGCGCGAAAGAAAGTGCAGCCTGCCCAGGAATGGCGCCGTCCACACGGAGAGCTGACACAAGATGACGCAACAAAAAGAAACAGATTCCCGTGCCGCTGATGACAACAGAAGTGGACAAAGAAGACACAGCAAATAGACACAGAGAACAGACAACCAGGGTGGGGCAAGGGGAGAGAAAATATATCTTAAAGAAAAAAAAAGAATCGACTGTGTTTGAGTTCCTTGGCAATACTATATCACCACCCGGGCAGGTGGGGGGAAGACAACTAGGGAGTAAGGGGTGACAAGGTGGCCCTGACACACACCCACAAGAGCCCTAACATTCTGGAATACCTACCCGCCCCAAGAACCAACGAAGCCCAATTCTCATGCCGAGCCCTCCAGATCCCGGGGCCCAGAGGTCCTAGCAGCTCACCTGTTTACAGGTTTTTCGCTTAAAGGGCCCTTCGTGCTTGAGCTTGTAATGCAGGTAGAAGAAACGGAAGCCGAAGCTGTGGGGCGCGTTGTCGAAGGACACCTGCACGTCCGGGCCATGCTGGGTGACGGTCAGGTTCCGAGGCTTCCAGACTGGGAGGAAGAAGGACCACGTGAGCACCTGGAGGCCACCTGACACCGCGCTGTGGCCACATGTTGAAGCTCGACCAGATAAAACCTCTACTTACAGGGTTTACAGGCCAGGTTGTCCGGCTGCAGCAAGAGGTCACAGGCTATTAGGAGAGACACAGATTTTGAGTTTTAGGACAGACTGATATTTTCCTCCTCCAACAATTCAATAAAACATGAAGGATGCTACTGGAGAGGGTTTAAAAGATCATTTCAGCAAATTTTCATACTTTATGAAAATTAAAATGAGTACAATACAAAATACTAAAGCAGTCTTTCTTTTTGCCAAAGAAATGAAACAGTGTAAAGTTGCTCAGAGTTAAAAGGCTTGAGAAGTATGACAAGGTGGGTCCAGGCTGGTGGCCAAGGGCAGTGGCACTGTGTCCATGCTCTTGTCACACGCAGGCCCTGTCTTTGTAAACAGAAAGGCCAGCCCCTGCCCCACCATGGTACATGCTTAGGCTCAAGAGCAGTTGGAACGGGCCTGGTAACTGCTGCAGGGTTGTTCTAATTTGAAATCCGTCGGATAGAGTCTAAACACAACATCCAGGCACCTACTAAATAGCATCACCATTGCTGCATCCCAGGCACCAAAGCCAGTGGCTTTGAAACACCCAAGTAGGGGCCTCTGAAACAGGACGTAAACGCGGTAAGACACAATGAAGGGGGCCAAACAACCAGTCCAGAGTGCCGTGCTGCTCACCAAGGGACCTCTGAGAAACATCCACAATGCCAAGAAAATCAAAAGCAGCATTAAAGCACCAGTGCACTGAGAAGGTGGTAAGTGGCTGCATTTCAGGAACATGCCCTTGCCCTCTCCACCTCCCCTCCAGACACATTGATTCCAATGGGAAAAATAAGTCTTAACTTATGCTAGTTTTGATTCAGGCGAGGCTCTCAAAAATGCATTCTTTGAATTCTCTATCTGCTTGCTAGGTAAAAGGCACCGAGAGACACTGAAAGGCACATGGTCTGTACCATATGGAATCATTTTAATTAAGAAAATGAGACCAACTGTTAAAAATCCCTTGGCTGCACAGTCAACCACCATAGTAAGAAATCTGCAAAAAAAAACAAAAGATGGAAGCTGGAGTTGAGAACAAAACCTCACAGAGGATGAGGACCACAACCAGATCACAGAGGAGGGGCTGTCGCATTGGACCTAGGGGCTGGCCACCCAGGCCTGGAGCACCAGGCACGAGGTCTACCAGGAAGCCGAGCAGGTGCTTCTGCAGGGTCCGGAGTGGCTGACTACCAAGTATGAAAGCAGAGACCCAGGAAGACCAGACAGACATCACATACAGGGCGAGCTGAAAGGGTGGGCAACTGGGAGCCCAGTGGAGTTGGTGATTGGAGAGGATGGACTCTGGAGCCAAACTTCCCAGCTCCACGTCCAGGCAAACCATCTAAACTCTCTCTACATCACTCTACATCCAGTACATAGGGATGAAAAGATCAAACTCTATATAGAGCTGTTACAGGGCTAAACCAAGTTAATATCTGTAAACCATTTAGAACAGGGCCTGGTAAACAGCAGATGTTAAATAAATCACAATAGAAGTGGACCCAGGCAGACTGGTTATTTTTCCTACTCTAGTCCAGAAAATGGCAGGCAATCATTCACAGAGGCTTCCTCCTAATGACAGGGAGAAGATGGAAGCATTTCACACGCCTACCCTTCACCCAAAACTCAACTGATGTTTTTAGGCCTGTATTGTTTTTTTAAAAAGCAGTAAATTTTTTTTTATACAAGACTATCTTGATGGTGGTGACAGAATCCTCAAAAAAAATCACCTGTCAAACATGTTCTAGAATAAGGCTTAGAACAAGGTCTGTTCTAGAATAAGCCAGTCTCTAGTTAGGTTAACAGTTGCTGGTCCACAACAAATTCTAAAAATTGCTTTTCTGGATACAAAGAACTCCCCACCAGGCTTGTTTCACCAGTCTTTGGTATGCTCTTGAAAACAATTCCACGGGAAAATCACAAAAAGTGAGAGACAAGTCTCCTCGTGGGAACCGGGCAGGAAAGGTCATACTCACTACTCACCGCGGGTTCGGAAGAAGAAAGGATGATAATTGCTTTCATTTTTAATAGAAGGAAAAGGGACAATCTTGACAAAGTAATCCGTTTCAAATTTCATATTGAGGAAAGGCTGAGATTCCATTCCCTAAAAAGGAACAAAAACACACGTGACATCATGGAGAAATTACCCGCCCCTCCGTCTACATGGAACACTTGGCTCCCGCCCGGCGGTCACCAGACCCGATTCCAGAGCCGAGGGGCAAGGGGGACATGGGGTCTACTTTACAAAAAGATCTGGACAATGCTGTCTCTCTCTGGCACGGAAGCCACAGCTTTACTGAACCTCCCGTCGGTGGGAGACACCCACGCCCACTCTCAGAGCACAAGGGCACTTCTAGGACTCCTGCCCGGGTGTAACTGAGGCACGTTTACCACAGAGCGGGGTTGAAGGGCTTTCCCAGGAGCGTGGAGCAGGCTCGGGGTGACCCCGTGCCATTCTCGCCCACCTTGGCAGGCAGGTGACGCCACAGCCCCTCCTCGATTTCTCAGGCTTATCAGGTGACAGTTCAGGCCCCAGGACAAGGGCGGCGTGCCCTGGAGGGGCCTCCCTGCGTGGAACTTACTGTTCTTCTGAAGCTGCTGTTGAGCTGCTTCGGGTCCTTTAGAATCAGTTGTTGGCACTGTCTTCCCTCCGACTTCAGCTCCTCCAGGATCACCCGAAATCCTTTTAGGAACTCGATGCCTAAGTGAGACAGAATGCTTTTATTAAAAGCAGCCCTAATTACTTCTGGACACACCTTTCTTCCTCCAAGAATACCCAGTCCTCTCCACCTACACCCCAGAGTTAAGGGAATTCTTACTCCGGCCAGAATATCCGAATTTATGTAAGGGGAAGATGCACGTCCTGCATTCCTTTGGTAGAGGCCAGGTGATTTTCTCTGTTCTGCCATCACTAATTTACCTCTAATCCAGCTGGCCATTTCACGAACGTCTCTTGCCTCTGTGGCACCGGGGTTCAAATATTTAGACGCAAGTCACAACTGATCATATATGTCTGCAGCGGAATATATAATTTCTAGGCCATTAAGCAAGATGCATTCAGCTGGCGATAATCCCCCATGTTGCCTAGGGAATAACCCTAAACCACGTTTCCTCTTTTAAGTTTTTATCCCCGTGTTTGCTGGCACGTTAAGCTGAACAACATACAAAATTCCCATCAAAGTGTGTGTCTGCACGCAAGGGGCTCCTCGCCTTGTGATTAAATGGCAAGGAGAATGCCTAGGTCATTTACAAACGGTTCTCACCCTAATCGCGCCTGAAAGGCAGACACCCAAGAGCTGCCCACTGTGCGCTCTGCGCAAGACTCGGAGGCCCCAAGACGCCCGCAGAGCCGGTGAAAGACGACGGCCCAGCCTCCCGCCACCTGAGCTTCCCCTGCTGCACGGCCGCCTAGACACTTTCAAAAGGATTAAGCTCCGATGGCCAAAAGAGCCAGCACCGGGCCCTGTATCCCGTGGAGACCGGAGAGGTCCCACTGCAGCTGGAGAGCCCCAGAAGCCGGTCTCAATTGGCGCGATATCGGTTTCACATTCTTTCTCAACTCTAGACAAGGAGTCATTTTTTAAGCTGCCCTCTCTCTTCCCCCAGAGCAAAAGTAATTACACAGGATGCAATTAAGCAGGTGGGAAAATTACTGATGGCAAAATCTTTTTCTCTTTCGAATAGGTGCACCAATCCTATGATTATTTGAGGACGAGCACATAGTTTCTCATCGGTGGGGCAGAGAGGCAACAACTAGAGCTTTGCATTTTAGGGGTTCGGAGTATACAGTACGCAGGCACTGACTTCCATCTCGCGGGATTTAAATAAAAAACCCCCCGAGAGAGGGCTGGCCACGACCCGACCAGCCAGAAAGTCACACGGCGACCCGCGCGAGGTCTTCTGACCAGCGGCAGTTAGCAGATGTCACCGGGATTTGCACCTCTTGAGATCCAAAATTTCAAATAAAGATTTTTGAACATGTCCTTGGTATTTACACTAAGATGGCATTTCTGCAGTGTCCCCAAAACTACACTTTAACAACAGCTAACTAACAGGAGGTTGTGCAGTTCACAATTACATAAAATTTCATCAGCCAGGGGGGAGGGTTCTAGTCCTCATTCTTAAAAGACCAGCCTGAAAAATCGCTATGGCAAATTCAGGGGTGGGGGCGGGGGGAGTAAAGGCAGCACATTGTATTCCTGTATCACAGTGACACACTTATCACAATATTAGCGCCTGACCATTCCATAACGATTAGAAATTTTAGGGAACTTCCCATGAAGGAACTTGCATGCTCCTCCCCATCATTTCCTTCATTTAAATTATCCTTGCAGTAAAAGGAGGATGATATTATTATCCCTGTTTTACAAAGGAGGAATAAAGTTTAGAGATGCTAATGACTTGGCAAAGGTCACACAGGAATTAAATGGCAGAGGTGGGATTCCAATTGGGTGCTCTCAACCCACATGTTTTCTGCCTCGCAAAGAATTGGATAGAACCTGTCTGGCCACCCTCACCCACAAATCATCTCCCAGGAAAAACACAGTCTTCCGCTATCCCTGCTCCAGTTAATTTTCCTATCACCAGCTTACACCTCTTGCTTTCATTCTAAGAAGGGAAACTGCAATTTGTCAGGCCAACCCCATAAACATTTAGCCTTACGTCGAACAACCACTTCCCTTTTGTCCACAGAGAATGTTTATATCTTTAAATGTTAAGATAATATTATTTTTGGGAAATTCACTGGGGTTTGACCCAGTGATGTTGACAGGGAGAAGTGAGTCGGAAAAACACGTGAGCGCCGTCCAACCCCATTCCCACCACTCACTCCTCTTGCAATCTGGTTTTTCCAAGATTATCCCACTCAGATCGAGAAATTCAGACTTCATTTTACTGCTCCCTTGGCTAGATTCTTTTTTCTCAAGTCTAAGACTACGTGATGATGGCCAGGCAGCAGGCTGAGAACCAGGCTCTGAAGATCACAACAGTACCTGTGTTAAGAGCTCTCTCTCCATAGAAAACATGGTGAGCGTGTGTGTCTAATTCTTACAACAAACCACACGCAGCAAATTCCAGTTTACAGATGGGGAAATGGGGGCCCAGAGGTTTCAACGCCTCTTTTGTGAGGCAGACTCTGGGTTCACCCCGAGGCCCACTGGAACCAAATGCCTGGGCCCTTCTCCCAGCCCCCAACCCACCCTCTTCCTTCCTGGGTAATATCAGCTTATTCAAGAGGACAAGCAGAGTCGGCCCAAGCTGAATCGGGCCAGGTAATGCAGGTTTGCTTTTTTGTTAGTTTGTCTCTGTTTCGGTCGGTGTTTTTTTTTTTTTTAATTCACTTCGTTGTCAGTATTTAACAAATGGCTGATTTCGTGGGTTTCACATTAAAAATGGCATTTTCCTGAAAATTCGCAAGATGTGCCCACTGGGGCCCGTGCATCTCTGTGGTCCCAGAAATGGCTTACTCAGGATGCCAAAGCTATTACGTTCTTGGATGGGGCTATGTGCTCCCGTCACTGCCACCACCCACGGCAGAGACAGAGGCCACGGCTCCAGTGCCATTTATCACTCACACACTATTATCTTTCACACCCACATTGTCAAGGAAACAAAGACCAGCCGTGGGCAGCAGCCTCAAGCTGTGTGTGCACCCAGCCAGAGCACACCGCAGAGAGCACAGCGTGCCTGTGCCAGCCACACTCACACCCAGACATGCCCGGTGCCTGGAGGCCGTGGCGCCGGCGGCCCTGCACTGGGCGCCGCCCACCCACAGGGGACTCCCTTTTGACCACTTACCGAAGGCCCCCGGGGACCAGAGAATGGTGACCGCCACCTGGTCGTGGCAAGCGTACTGGCTGATGGTGATGTTCTGGGCGTCGGCGATCACGTGCTTGCCCACCAGATTCAAGTAAGTGGTGCAGTCTAGAGGGTTGAAGGATAAACAGTTACATTCAAAAATGTGTTCTTACTTCCAAGTTCGTTTTCTCAAATTACACAGAGCATGTCTGGAGAAGACCAAATCTGTTCTGTTTAAAGATGTGTGTTTCGAAAGCCCAAATATGACCTCAAAGATTGACTGTTTGGAAAAATATAAGAATGCTTCCGTGGGATTTCTATCACTCCCCCTGGCTCGGGTTAAATTCCAGGACAGTTTTTGGCGGATCATATAAAGTCTGAAGCGTGTGTGGGTATCTGGCATTAACTATGAGGACGTTTTACCTAAAACAATAATTATTTACATGGATTCAACCAGCTTCAGTATTAGAGAGTGATCTGAAACAATGGCTAAACAATCCCTCCCTCCCTCCTTGCCTGCCTTCCCTCTTTTCTGAAGAAGAAACAGGGAGGCAGTGGGAGCAGGGAACTTAACATGAAGAGTGGCTGTGTGGGCAGTGGTTCATAGCAAGACTGTTAACCCAATTACTATCAGCAAAAGGTGCTAACATGGACATCTGTTAGGAACTGTGGGGCTCAGTGATAAGCTGGGCACCCTCAAAGTAGCATCGCCAAAGGTAAAACCTTTGTTCAGAAATACCACGTGTCATCAAGGCCACCCACAACACGCACTAAATCCACTGAGCCCCGCAGTACTTCAAAAACCAAAACCACCGGATTCTTCGTGGGAGAACATTACCCACCGCCACCTGTCAACGCAGCCCCAACCACGTGAGCAGCCGTGCCACCTGCTATTGCTGCATACACCCTCAAAGTCTGCAGGGTCCTGAAAAGCCTCCAGAAGAGTCCAGCCAGCGTGGAGCTGGGACTTCAGAGAACGGCCACAGGCCGTTCTAGCCGCTCGTGCAGGTAGAAACATCAACCATCCTGGCAGGCACCAACACATAATTCCTAAGCTTGTTTATCTCCATTTCTTTCTCATGAGTAAATCAAATACCCGCTTTAGTATTTTCTGTAAAACGTCTTTGGTTCCATCAAATGTCCAAACATGCCCATTACTCCTCTGAAGTTGGGGTGCTTTTCTCTCTTTGAGGTGAAGTGTTCAGTAGCATTTGCTAGGAAGCTCAGTTAGTCTGTTGCATTTAACCTTCCCCCCATAAAATGTACTGCATACTTCCCAGTTTTATAACTAAAAATGTTCACTGGAGACATTGGAAAACCACAAAATATAAGGAAAATTTAAAGTCACCTGTAACCTCTCACTACACAGAGCTAACTGCTATTAACATTCTAACAGATACTCTTCTAAACCTTTTCAACTGTGCACAACATCCCTGTTTTTTTTCTCTTTTTTGTTAAAGTATAAGATGCACAATGTAACCCCCTCTTTTTAAATGGCATCCTCCATGCTGCCCTGTGTCCTACTTTCTTGCCTAACTACATTAGGAGTTCTCGTCTCCAGAACCTCTATCTGCTTGCACAACAGTCACACTTACATTTTAATATACTTCTATTGAAAGGATGTTAATAACTAATAAAAATGAATTCTGCTTTTGATGAAAATACACTCTCAAGAACAACATGTGTTCTCTGGGTGCAGAAAAGAATTTTAGAATAGGAAAAAAGTAAAAAAACATCTGGTTTAGCACTCAGTTTCTACAAATGCAGAAACTGCAGCTAAGAGAGGTCAGCTGCCTGGCTCAGCAGCCTGCCACTGGCCAGCCCAGGCTCAGGGGCAGGAAGCAGTGCACAGCGGCTCACCCACATTTCTTACCACTTTCTCATCAGCACACAGCTTACAGCTAAAATAAGTTCTTAATCAGAGGTGTTCAGCCTGCAAAAATCCTGGCTGAGACCAGTTTCTCAATATAAAGGAAAGACAAGACCCCAACATACTTGTAAAGTTTAAATATTGTCGTTTACTGAGAACAATAATGAAAGAGAAACTTTGGCTGCTTTGGGAAAAGATGCACGAAGAGGAGAATCACAGTTTTTTAATATGTTCATTCCTGAACCCCTCTCTAAGTTTCTGTAAATACAATTATGCAAACACAAAGTCTAAGAATTAAGAAAATGCATTTTAATCTACTCAGGCATACCCCCTCTGAGCCAAAAGGACAAAGGTGGAATGCAGAGAGTTCGGAAGAAGGCAAGATCTGTGATGCTCAAGCCTCACTTATTGGCAAGACGTTTTCCTGCCTTAGGACATTAAATAACAAGGGAATAGCTAAAAGAAGATTTTATAGTTTAATGTTTAGGTGAAAACTTGGTGATTGGCTCTTAGCTATTTCAAACAGAACTAGTTAATTGAGCAACAGCAGGGACAACTGAGCAATAGCAGGGATTTCCTTATAAAGGAGAGAAATACCTTATTTAGAAAACCGAATAAGTCCTTTACACAGCCTGGATCCAATTATTAGCAAGTTTAAAGTTTTGGATTCTGGTTACAAACGCCCAAATCACATTTTGCCAAAATGCAACAGAGCTTCAGCAGTCTCAGGAGTTGGTGGGAGTTGTCAATTAAATTCTAATTAAATACCAAAGAATTAAAAAGAAAGCAATAACTAAAAGACAGCCATAGGCAAGTGAATCAAATATTTAGCCCCACTGAAGAAAACAATAAGATACTTTTAAGCTTTACAGGTATACGATCCTCTTCCACAAAACCCCATATTAAATTAGTGATGCAAATGCTTGTTTGCAGCTGACCGGAAAATTTTGAACTCTTGAATGTAATACAAGACCTGCCAGGACCAAGAGCGCATATCAGGAATCAACTTTATAACTCAAAGAAAGAAACCGTAACACATGTCTTTAATTACCTAAATCAAGTATCATCGACTTGCAAATCTTTCATTAGCATCACGGCATTTACATGGACAGGCACATTCTAATGGAAAACGTCTGTGTGTCATATGCCAGTCCTTACTGATTAACTTAAAACACCAATGCCTGTGACTGTGGGCATGAATTTGACACCCATATTTGTATATTAAAATTATATAAGACCTCAGACCCTTGCTTTAGCAGGTGACCATTCAGAGGCCTGCATCTGGCCAGCCCGCCTCAGCCCACAACCCCATCCAAGACACGGGCCAACTGTCAGGAGCTACTAAATTTGGGTCAAACTCCCTCTTGTCAATATTTTTACTTACAAATTATGGCGCATATGGCTGAAATGCTTGTAATTCTATGTAACAACCTTCTTAATAAATGGAAGCAGCTGCTTAGAGGGGGTTCTATGTTTCATCAAAAAAACAAAAAACATACCCCCATCCTGCCCTGTGTAAATTAATTCAACCAGAAAGAGTTACGCTTTCTTTAGAGAAAGATCAAAAAAAAGGTGCTTCTATTCTAATCCAGTTGGAATGACTCCTAGTATTAACAGAGATAATTACTGAGTGCACACCGCAGTCCAGCCACCAGGTTAAGGAACTATAAGCATTACCTCATTTAAACCTCAAAATGATATTAGGAGGGACAAATTATTCTTTTATACGATGAGAAAACCGAGGCATGGAAAAGTCAAGTCCCTTGCTGTTTTTGTTTGCTAAAGGCTGCTGAGTGCAACATACCAGAAATGGGTTGGCTTTTACAATGGGTATTTATTAGGTTAAAAGCTTACAGTTCTGAGGCTGGCAAAGTGTCCAAATCAAGGCACCATCAGGAGACGCTGACTGACCAGGTGCAGCCCTGAGCAATGGCAGGGTGTAACGGGAGCTCTGCCCATCTCGCCTCGCCTCCAGGCTTACTGTCCCCTGAGCCCGGCTGTGGGTGATGAGGCACAGGGCTCTCCCCTCCCCCGCCGGCCTCCTCTCTTGCAGCCTCAACGTCCAGCCTCTGGCCTCCAGGACTTCTCTCTCAGCCTCTCTGAGTTCCTCTGTACCTGCAGCTTTTTCTGTGAGTCTTGGCATGTTTCTCCCATTTATAAAGGACTCCAGTAAGAGGATTAAGAACCACCCGGGGCCATGCCCTACTGAAGGATCCAGTCAGGAAGGTCCCTGGACTGATCTAAGCAAATGGTCCACCTACAATAGGTTATATGCACAGGAACGGATTAGCTCTAAGGACATGATCTTCTAGGGTCCACCAGCTTCAAACTGCCACACTTGCCATAGCTCACATGGCTAGGGGGGTGTTGCGGTTGGAACCCAGGCCTTAGTCAGAGATGGCCAACTGGAGACCCTTGAGCCAATCTGCAACACTGCAACACAGACCTGCTTGGCCCACTCTGGGTTTGTGAAAATTTTGAAATCACTACCAATATTTTTTTCAATGTTCACATGAAAATGCAAATTTCCCACTCATCTGGAAAAGCCCAACAACCAGTAATACTTGGTGTGAATTCTTCCAAGGCTACAATACCACCTAAGCAATCCAGTTTGCCCCAGTCCCCACCATTCCCTAGTGACTTGCACTTGGGCAGCTTTGCTCATTTGCTCCCTGCTGGGCCCTACAGGCACTTGCCTTTTTTTCCCTAAAGTCATGGCTATGTCCTGAGGAACTCAGGAGTGGTCTCTATCCACAACTTCTCTGAACTCTGACACTTGTCCTGTTCAAGCTCCCAGATACTTGATTGGCTTTATTAAGACTGAGCAGCTTTGGTGTCCTTGACAAACCTGAGCCGGTTAAGAAAACTCCTCAACCACGAGTCCTGCAATGTCCTCCATTAGGCACCGCGGTGTAAGCTTTGGAATACCGAAAGGGCCCCGTGCTTGGGCGGGCAAGCCAGTTACTTACTGTCATATCTGAAGGTGATGTTGTACAGCCCGCCGTTCCTGCTGGCCGGCCCCACTCCCTGTGGAAAAACAAGGGAACAGGCTGTGGAGTGAAGCCAATCTGCATTTTCAGCACAGGCCCCAGGAGGCGAAACGCACGCATCTTTGTGGAGAACCAGTGTCACACCAGCCGCTGGGCGACTCCGCTCTTTCCGCCCGCAGCGCGACCCCCTCCAGCCCAGGGACTCCCGGCTGCCAGGCGCGGGACCACGTCCCCTGAGACAAGGGGAGCAGGCTGCTCTATGTCTGGGGGTTAAATAATAATTCATTAACAATAAAATTGGGAGACGGACTAAGAGCTGCCAGCTGGAGTCCTTCCAGTTGGAGCGGCTTCGAGCACTGATTGGTTATAAAATTCGCCTACCGGGGGCCCTCACGCGAAAGCGCTATTAAACCAGGACAGAGAGGCAATTCCTCAAGGCCGGGGAAACAGGTTTCTCATTCCAAGACCAGCAGTGAATCTGAGAATCAACCGTGACTTCTAAAGAGAAAATTCTTCACTGCATCCGTATCTATGCTTGAAATTCATAGCATAGGTCATTAATAAAAAAAGAAAGAAAAAAAAGACTTTAAAAGGTCTAAGTCTCCCTCTCACTTGGTGGCTGTGAGCCATCTGCGCTCTGCGCTCTGAACAGCAGGGCTAACGGCTCTGCTAGCCGTCCCCCTGGCATCACAGCAGCCACAGGGCAGCACCGGATCCTCCCAGAGGCTCTGCCTTTTCTGAACCCACAGGAACTACCACGGGAAAGAGCAGCTACCGATCTGCCCATCCCCAGTCTGATTCCCTACAAGTGTGCTGCTCGCAGCATTATTTGCAGGATTCTACCAAAATAGGTTAAGTTGGAAATGCTAACTGATAGGGGGAAATAGTGTAACCACGGAGCTGAAGATTCGCAGCCTGGGGTTTGGTGGCAGTCGAGACACAACGTTCAGAGAACACTTCTGATGGTGCCACAGCCCCATCGCTGCGTGGATTCCCACCGCTTAGCCCAGAGCCAGGCACACCCACTGTGCAAGAGGGAGAGACACACGCACACACAGAGTGCGGTAACTCGAGTGAGGACTAAGCAGTCACACAAAACCTGAATCAGCACGGCACATCAGCCCACGATGGACTGGGGCTGCCCTTCCTCCTGCTGCAACCTGTGGTCTCCTTGCATCCTCTCTTCCCCGCATACAAAGGAGTCCGGAATTCCTCACCTGAACTGGAACACTCTGGAAAGTATGTTCCCTTAATAAAATCCTAAGAGCTCCCACAACTCCTTAAGGATGGGGCCACAGTCTGTGCCCAGTCTCCAGATGGCCAATCCTAGGCTAATACAACCAGGGAAGAGGGAGGAGCATCTGACCCCCCCCCAACCCTTTGGCAATGCCAAGACCAATGCTTGAGACCCCCCAACCAGAGTCTTTCCCCTCTTACAAATCACTAGGGACAGGAGCTGGAGAAACCAATCCACTCACACGATGCCAGGCATGCAGGGGAACAGTACTGCCACCTGCCCTCATGTAACCAAGGAGCAATGCACTCCTGGGTGCTGGATCACAGCCCAGTGCACACAGACAAATCTCAAGTCACACTCTGGTCCTCCGAGAACTCGCAGTTCTGGGGGTAAACAACAAGGTACTCATAGCTAGAGAGAAAAAGCCAGCCATAAATAAGCATACCTCACATGAAAAGACACAGCACAGCCCCTGGGTCAGGCTCAGATTTAAGGCTAGGGATGACACACGCCAGGAGCGTCAAAGAGGAAAGGACAACTGGGCGACGAGGGAGAGCGAGAGGCAGTGTTGCAGGAGGGAAACGAAAAACGGAATTTACAGGCCAAGGAAGTATCGGTGACCAAGAGCAAGCCACTCTACTGGGTCTGAATCAACTTGCTGTTTTGTTTTGTTTAAAGATTTTGCACAACTTTCCTTGGAGCGAGGGAGAATTGAGGGGGACCACATGAAACTATGTAGAGGAAGCACTTTTCACAAAAGAAACTCATCCTTTTTAACAGCATGTGCTGAGGCGCCTAGGAACTCTGGTAACCAATTACCGGACTCGTGGAACTTTGACAGCTTTTGAGTTTATTTCCTCTATATTTCTACTGCAACATGTTTTTAACAGATATTTATGGGGCACTTGAGGGCAACGCACTGTGGAGAGGAACCCAAGATAGTGAGATGTGCTCATTCTAAAGAGGTGCATACAAGAAGCTAACTCCCTCCTAAGCAGGTCCCTGGGATGCATGCAGAGTCCTTCCGAGGAGGGCCCAGTGAGCTGGCCACAGAGGATGGCCAGATTTGCACGAAGGGTCCATTCACTACTGCCACTGGGCACTCCACCCTTACCCATTGCTGGGCTAGGCATCCAGCAATGAACTGAGCAGGGTCCCGACCTGCAGGACCTTTGGACACCAAAGTGACATGCAAATCTGCCTTACTTCCCTGCTCCGGACTCTTCAGGGGCTTCCTGTCACCTCTAGACCATTCCTGACACAGCCCCTGCCTAACCTCGCGCACCGTCCTCCCGCAGCCCAGACCTTCCCCTCCCCGCTGCACTGCAGCACTGCTCAGCGCCTGCACCCAGGCACTTCCCCATTCCCAGAGTGCCCCTCTCTTCACTCACTGCCCACGAAGCCCCTCCTCCCTCCTCCCGTTCGCTGCCCCGGCGCTCATACCTCATCTAGCCCTGTCTAGCCCTGTCGACCTGCGTTCCTGACACCAGGCTGCCTGGGCAGTTACTTTACGGGAGCACAGCGACCCAACAGTTTGACTGACATGGCACTTCTGCTGATGGAGATGCAAAGTGCTTATTCTGATTCCAGAGAAAATGGGAGACCATGAGACCAGGCGACTCTAGGGACCAGTTCTTATGAGCACCATGAACACTTTCATTCCTGGAAGTCTTTGAGTCTTGGAAGTCAGGTGGTCCTTGCTTGGCTCACAAACAAAGCTTCCTGCTGCCCCCAGGCCCTCAGGGACCACCTGATGAAGGCTGTGCCAAGGCTAGCCCACAAAGCACCGCTATTTTCATTACACATTGTGAGAGGAGAATAACAGTCCTCCAAAAGATCTACATCCCAATCCCCGAACCCGTGCATGATACCTTACGTGGCAAAAGAGACTTTGCAGAAGTGTTCATGTTAAGGACCCCGAGATGGGGAGATGACCCTGGATTATTCAGGTCAGCCCAATGTCATTACAGGGGCCCTAAGAGAGACAAGAGGGTCAGAGAAAGAGACGTGATGCCAGAAGCAGGGGTTAGAGAGAAAGATGTGTAGATGCCATGCTACGGGCTTTGAAGGCAGAGCATGGAGCTACAAGTAGAGGAGTGAGAAGTTGGAAGAGGGAAGGAATGGGTTCTCCTCCCAGAGCTTCCAGAAAGAACCAGACCCTTGCTTTTAGACCCATAAGACCCATTTCAGACGTCTGGCCCCTAGAACTGTAAGATAATACATTTGTGTTGTTTGAAGCCACTTACGTTCATGGTACTTTGTTAGAGCAGCAATAAACAGGAAACTAGGACACACACTAATCTCAGCCACAGTATGGGTGAAATGGTGCCACCCACGACATGTGCCATCATTCACACACACACACCCAGAAAGGAAATGGACACATCACTGTGCTCTCTCCCACTCTGGCTTCAGGCACAAAGGCAACACTGGTCCACCAGAGCTGCTGCTTGAGGCTTTGCCATCCTACATTCAGGACTTCTCTGGAGTAGAGGAGTGGTCAGAAGCATGGGCTCTGGAGTTATGCAGATGCCAGTTTGCATCTGTGCTCTCTCACTTTCCAGCTGTGTGAACCTAGGCAAGTTTCTGAACCTCTCTGAGTCTCATTTCCCTGAGCTCTAAAGTGTGAATGAAACTTCCTGGAAAGGATTGCTGGGGGGACTAAGTGAGATGATGAATATCAAGTGCTCAGCACAGTATCTGACACAGAATAAACTCAGATGGTTATGCCATCATTCCTAATAAACAAGGTGAGGGCGTTTGCTGCAGGAGGGGATATGTAAGGGAGACAGGGAAAGCTTTCCAGGAAGTGGCTTCTCCCACGTTTGCTCTGTCTGCAGCATGCAGAACCTAGGAGAGATCGTGGAAGATGGGGACAGACAAACGGACGGGCAGGTCAGGGCAGGGGGCGAAGGTTCTGACCACCAGACCAAGGAAAGTGCTCTGCTGACGGTCACGGAGGAGCTGACCCCTGCTGGCTCCATCTCTGAGGAGTGCACTGGTTGCACCAGAAGGGGAGAGGCCAGGAGGCAGCCCCCCACCCCCACTGCCACCACCCCACAGTCCTGGGCCCGGGATGCTGGGGAGCCTCAAGAGCTAGTCATTTTCTACCTGAATGAAGGAGTGAATGATGAAGCCCAGTAACGCACATGAGAACCCAGGAGACCCTGGCTGGGTGTTACAGGGTAATTTGGGGGCTCAGAATCAGGGACCACAAGTAAGAAAACGCAGCCTGGGAAACTTCCAAAGCTGATGGAGATCCATCCTGCCCTTAAAATCCTTTCTTAAGGAAACAGTCTTCAAGCTTTTTGCTACAAGACACACAGTTTTGATATTTAATGAGCTGACAATTAAGAATACTTGTTTGTTGCCTGTTACTTAAAAACTATAAAATGCCAATGCCATGGCCTCGGGGTGCCACATTCCTTGTTAACTAATTGCTCCCATTTGCTGCACTAAAGGGCAGCTTTTAATTTGCTCCAGTGCCAGCTCAGAGGCAAGCCCTGGGTGCCTGGAGCTCTGCTATGAGATTCCTTTAGTTGGTCCTTGGTAAGTAGCGAAGGAAGCAGAGGCAGCGAATAGGAAGGAAATGGAGAAAACATCTTTACTCAGGAAGGGGGTAAGGTAGATAACCCTTATGTGTTCCAAAAGAATAAAATTCAAAAGGCAAAAACCCACTCTGTGCTCTGGCTGCATGGCAGACGGCAAAGGCCTGGACACAAAGACAAAAACCCACTCTGTGCTCTGGCTGCATGGCAGACGGCAAAGGCCTGGACACAAAGACAACCACGGGGCGAGATCCCACACAAAGCGGCCTGGAGATCTTGGCCAGAGGGGCCCTGGGAGATTCTGAGCCAGGTGAAGACAGTGAGTGACATGTCTAATCCAGCTGCCAAACAGCTTAAGTTACCATTTCAGGAATATGCATTTTGAAGAGGACTACACTGAAGCATAGAGCCCCTTTTCCGAAGGAGGGCAGGCCAAAAGGTAAAGGCCTAAAGCAGACTGCTTTCGAATCAATGATAGGGGCCTCCCAGGACGCTCGCCATGCTGTAGCGAGCCTGAGCTGGGGTGACAACGTGGGAGCATTCATCAGAAAGACCACGAGGCGGGTTCTTAGAAGGCACCACCGGGAAGCACTTAAAACTATGGCCAACTCGTACTTCCCGCTTCCCGTATATTTTCTCCACGTTGGATTTCCAGTGTCAACGAGGTGAAAGGGTAGCAGGCTCCGCATCCAGAGCAGGACCTGCATTTTTCCTTCCACCAAGGACACGATAAGGGCAAGAGGAGCAGAATGTGAGGGGTCTTTCACGCTGTTCAGGGTCAGATGGTTTCCAAAACGAAGACAGATCCCACTTACTTCGGTTCAAACTTTAACTTATAAAAGAAAAAAAAAAAAAAAAGTCAGCGAGGGCAGAGAAAGCCCAGGTGATGTAAGCAGGGGAGAATGCTGGCAAACCCAGCACCGGAGGAAAATCAATCCCCAAGCCGGCCTGGGCCTGGATGGAGGGAAGATATTCCCTCCACGTTCCCGGGTGCGGTTCAACCCCCCATGTAGCGGCAACCAGCTTTAGGGACAGAAGGACACCAGTGCGCGCCGGGGAGCGAGGCTGGCCGTCCAGGGGGAACGCACCGGCCCTGGAGGGGCTTCCCACCGGCCGTTGTTACCACGTGGGGCCGTTGTTACCACGTGGGGTCCGAGGAGGGCCAGAGACCTTAGGCTAATTAGGGAGCTTTGCTCCGGGAGGTAGGAGCTCAGTGCTCCACTGCGCAGCCTGTGCACCAGACCAAAGCGGCCGTCATGATTCATCTCTGACATGTTGCTAATCAGCACACACATGTTCCTAATTTCACGCTCCCCAAAGGCAGGCTGAAGGGACAATTGTTTCTGAGCTCTAACATGGAGTTCGCCCCCCATGCCAAGCTGCATCCTGCTTATCAAACCCGATGCCCTGGAGGCTTCATCCAAGCCTCCTTTCACCAGCCCCACCGGCCCCCAACCCCTGAGACCCAGTTCCCTACAGATAAAGATCTGTTGGGACACTGATGCTTTGTCTCTCAGACAGCAACCTCTCCAAGTAATGGCAAGGTCCTTCCTGGCCCCAGGCTTTATGCCTGTCTTATGGCTTTGTGGCTGGAACATACACACACAGTTACAGCCTGAAGATACGGGCGCACAGAAAAGCTGACCTTCGTTCTGTGTTTAAAAACAAGGCACAACGAAGCTCTGCAGCCTCCTTAGTTTTCACAAAGCCTAAGCCCAAGTTCTTTTTCCAATTAGTCTGTAGAGGATCTGGGCTGTGTGTTCTCCTCTGGCTGATACTCACAAATAGACAGGATTGTTCCATTTTTTCCAATTCTGTAAATGTTAAAAGCAAGCTATAAAGCATGCCTCTGGACGGAAAGCCAGCCCTTCCCCTCGGCTGCACACACCACTCCCATCCACCTAAATGAGAACCGTATGTCAGCGAAGCAGTATCTTTAAGGTAACAGTCAACCCATCTGTAGTTTAAAAAGCACCCACAGACAACTCGCAGAGACAGATTAACTGGTTTTCTGTAAATACTGGGTAAAAAGAGGAAGCAAACAACCAACCACCCACACACCCACCCAGCAGATTAGCCACTGGCTTGCTCTCACTCAGCTGTTAAAAGATTCACTGCGAGGCCCAAGAAAAGTATCTTCAAGCAAGGGCAAAATAGTGATTAGACAATAGAGGAAAACTTAAAGCTATAAACCTGGCTGTTATGCCTAAGCTGAGAGGAAATGTTCAGATCAAAAAAAAAAAACTCCTAATAAAAAGCCTTAGGACCACACAGGGAGCAGTGCCCGGAATTGTGCCGGCTTCAAATATGTTTCCGAGGCCCGGGGACGGAGTCTCCTAATACTGTATCACATCTGGAATTCTGCTTTTAGAGCACAAATGCCTCCAGAAATGGGAGATTGTGACGTTGCCATGGGGACCCAGCCTCCTTCAGCCGGGCAGGTCCCGCTCATGCCCCACACATGTGCTTCCTTCAAGGTGGATTTTACATTTTTTAAAATTATGAAAGGCTGCGCTTAGGTTTTAGTGCTAATTGAAACATCACAGGATATGCTTGCAAGCAAGGTGATCCTTTCTGTCAGCCCATTAAGTCTGTCCACATGGTGGTCTTGTATAGAAAAACCTCCTACAAATAACAGTGAGAAGAAGCAAGTCAACGTTAGACCCTTTTTCAAAAGCTATTTGTGGCGTCCTCCCCCTGTTCTCTAGGAGGGAACCAGTCGTCCAGCATCCTTTTTATACTCTCCTGTTCTCTGGCTGCAAAAAATCCCAGGGATCCACCCTGTGCCCAGGGCTGCTTCCCACTGGAGGCCCAGGGGAGGGGGGCCCCTGCCACCCCCAGCTCAGACCTCACAGCCGCCCTGCCTTGCCTCTGCAGGAGCTGCGTCGCCCGGGTTGCTAATCCCATTTCCCTCTGCCACAGCGGGGGTTCTTCACTTTTAATCATTGACGTTATGGGGAGAGGGTTTCTCAAACCACTAGGAGAATTCTGTGAGAAGCACTTCTTACCCAATTGTCCCCAGAAAACTTCTTAATTTTGGGAGTTCTTGGAGCTCTTGAAGGCCGCTCAAGGGCCTCTGAGGGGTTCACAGGCCCCAGGACCAAAGCCATGTTTATACCCCAAAAATGCGGAGGCCTCACTTATAAATGAGAGAGTGCACGTGGGCCTCCCCTCGTCCCAGGGATGCTTCCCCTCCAAAGGACCCGTCCAGGGCGCAATTCAGATATCCCTCCCAAAACCCCCTTGCCAGCTGGCAGGTGCCATCACCCACAAAGATCACAGCCATATTCCCACAGCTGGCTCAAAACAGTGGTCCAGACCCCCATCCCACCCCCAGGAGCATTCTCCCATCAGTTTTGACTGGAATGTTCCAAACCCAAGCAGCAGCGACCCTTCTGATCTCTCTCTGCAAGATCTGCCCCTTTCCAGATGCTTTCGGGGGCGGTGCCTCGGCCAGCCCAGAGGTGAGCAGCCCAAGCACTGATGTCCCCCCAGTTCTCAGCCCTGCCCCGGCTCTGGGATGGCACTCAGCACGGCGTGACTTCCCGATCGAGCCATTTCCATTTAGTCAATTAGATACCACATCCTGAAATACTCCGAGATGCAGTGGAGTCTGTGAGCGCCTGTGTGTGTCCACACACACACACACACACACAAACCCCACCAGGAAGTCGGCAGCGCGGCTCCAGGTGTTAACACTTAGCGCATCCTGCCGGCCCTGGGAGGCGGACACAGCAATTAGGCCCTTCCAGGGCCGGGCGCCTTTGTCCCCGGCTAACATCATTAGTGTCTGACTTCCTGTGCACAACGGGGCCTCCCAGGAGGCAATCGCCGGCTGACCGGGGCAGGGCATTAGACTTACTTTGTCAAAGCCCCTCAAATGTTAACAAGCATGTGAACAAGCTTCTCCTCCCCCCACCTCGGCCCACCAAACACCGGCAGGACAATTCTCAGCCGTCTCTGATCAATCTCCTTGGGAGGAGCAGAAACGCCTCTCTGTGGAAAGGGCCTCCGGGCCAGACTTCTGGAGCCCTCCTGGCACAAACAGGCCACTCACATGAGCGCCGCCCCCACTCCCGGCGCCTGTCCTGCTCAAGTAGGGGGAGAAGGAGCAAAGGGGAGGGTGCCCGGAAACGTGAGTCCAGGGCTATGCAGTGCCCAGTCCCCTGCCCCCAAGGCACAGAGTCCCCTGTGCTGATGAGCTGGACACAAGCCTCGGTGCAGGTTTGAGAAGCATCCTGAGGCTTTCCAGCACACACTGGTCAGACCTGAAAATGGGAGGACTGGGAGTTGCTACATAGCTCCAGTCTCACCATCAAAACCCCTCTCTCAGCAGCACTCCCACCGCCAGGACCAAAATCACAAACAATTCCCTCCCAGCAGAGGGGCTCAGCTTCTCATCTGTAGGGACACACACCTGAGTATTTGCTGAAAGCTGTGGCACACATGGACACAGACGCAAACTGGCAGGCAAGCCACCCGCAGCCCTCCACCCGGAGTCATGCTCATCACCAGGCCTGCTGGAGGGCACCAGCGGTGCGCTAGGATCCAGGGGGTGCCTGGTGTTAAAGCCAACGTTCAAATGCAGGGAGGAGCGACGGTTGGAGGCAACATCTCTGTCTTGAGTGAACTCGGGATTAATGCCACTCAACTATAAACTGTTATAGGCATTTGTTACAACTCAGGAACTGAACTGTTTTCCAAGATGCTGCTACTCATGAACTTTACAAAGTAGCAACATAAAAGGGAACTCTTTTTGGCTGTGACTCACATGAGCCCATCTAAGAGACACACTTGTCACGTTTCAGGTCACAGGCAACAATGATCGTGTCTGCAGTCAAGTTAGTTTCATCGAATCAAGTTAAGAAATAAACCAGTGGGGTGGATTCTTTTTCCAACTGGGGAGGCGCCATTGAATGGGGCAGGAAATTAGAGAACAGAGAGGACAGGTGGCACAGCCTATTTTCCCACTCCTGCTCAGGCACACGCTCCACTGCGATCGCAGTCTGTGGTGCTCATGATCAACACACAAAATTGGGGTAGGTTCGGGTCCATCTTTAAGTATTCACTCAAGAGCCACCTTCAGGGAGGAGAGTGCGAGGCAATCGAAAACTCTAATTTCCCAAAAGGAAGAATAATCTATGGCTTTGACTTCTACTCCAGACTTCTACTCCAAAACTCATTAAAAAGATGCTGGTATATGGGAGAGAAAGAGCATCATCACTCAACATGATGCAACAGCCCCCCAGTTTATTTTAATGAAAGTTATGACACAAATTTCAAAGGGTAAATAATCTCGCTGTGGGTTCTGAATTGCTTTTTGCCAAACTAATTTTAAAAGTCAATCAAAAGGATGTACTCAAACATTAATGATCCTTCTAACTTTACATCTCCCCACTTCTTGGATGGAAGCCATCAGTCTGCCATTAGTACTTAAACTAAGCAATAAATCTAGAAGGGTCTCTTTCCTAATTTCCCAATGATACTGCATGGAATTCCCATTAAAGCAAGCACACACACACACACAAAATGATACCAATTAAATCACCGTGTCATTGAGATCAGGAAATAACTGTTTGCCAAGAAGTATTCTGCTTTGTTTCCTTTTCCTTCGACAGGTAAATATTTATTCTGAGAGGAATGGAGAAGAATGATGCAAAAATAAAGCATCAATGTCTCAATCGATTTTAAATTTAGATAAACACTCTTCGTGGATGAAGGAGGCAGCACAAAGTTCCCAGGAAAGGATAAACTAGAAAGTAAATTCATTATGGGGCAGACAATGCAATTTGAACAGCAGGTAGGAACAAATTTCATCTCGTGATTCGGGGGCCCTGATGGTTAGACACTGTTTCTCCTACATAGCTGAAGCAAGGAGATGGCACACACCACCTTCCTTGACGATCAACAACAAGAAATAGGGAAGCAGATGTGGCTCAAATTTTTGGGCTCCTGTCTATCATATGGAAGGTCCAGGGTTTGATCTCCAGAGCCTCCTGGGGAAGGCAAGCTGGCCCATGCGGTGAGCTAACCTGAGCGGAGAGATGGCCCAAGTGGAGTGCTGGCCCGAGCAGAGAGCTGGCACAGCAAGATGACCCAACAAAAAGAGACACGGAAGACAGACAGTAAGAGATGCAGCAGACCAGGGAGGTGAGGTGGCACAAGAGACTGAGCACCTCTCTCCCACTTCAGAAGGTCCCAGGATTGGTTCCCGTTGCCACCTAAAGAGACGACAAGCAGACATAGAATGCACAGCGAATGGACAGAGAGCAGACAATGGGGGGGGTGATGAATAAATAAATCTTTAAAAAAAGAAGAAGAAATTGATGCATCTTACCCCCTTCATAAAGCTTCCCATGAAGAAATATCTACAAAATCAAAGAAATATGGTGCGAATACATTAGAAACCTCTAACATATACCATAAAGTTAGTGTGAAACAGAGGCTTACCATTAAAGATTATCGGCAGTGATTAAGTATTATTTTTAAAAGAGGCTGGTCTGAAGATTCCAGCAGAAATGATTCCACGTTGAGAATGGGGAGCTGGGTGGGCGTGAGGACTAGCTGTTAGGAAACAGCACTGCTTCTCAGGACAAAAGACATAAGTTCAAGGCAAAAGAATTTCAAGTACAAAGAGTATGAAAATCTCCCCTGTCCCCCGTCATGGTCTGAAGCTTTTTCCAGATCCTCTCTATTGCATGCACCTCATGTACTATGACTCGACATAAATTAGATCCTAAGAAGCAGAGCATTTGTTCCTGATAATCTCCACCAGCTATCAACACACACAGTTACTCCTGGGAGAACCAATCTTGTAGAACGTGGGACCTCAAGGGGAGAATGAACAGAAGGATCCTCATAATGGAAGGGTTACGACCTGTGGGCAGAATTCTTTCTAAGGGTCCAGTCGGCTCGAATCACCTACCATACCGGACGCAGAGAAAGCACGAGGACTAAGAAGCTGTGCCTTGGGCCCTGTCACCTGTTCCACAGCCAGTCTGTGTACACGGAAAGGCCCAGGCTTGGCGGGTCGCATACACGCTCACGCCCCGGGACATGATGTGTCACCCTGAAGGCTGCTCTGCAGGGTAACCAAACCCCTATCACTTACCCTGTGGGTTTTTTTTTTAATAATTTACACAAATTTAGAGGATTCTATGATTAGTTGGCTGGTCTCAGGTGAGTAACAGGACTGTGCAAAATTTAAAGGGAAACTGGCAAATTCAAGATACAGACTGACAAAGCCCTCCCTCCTGCCTAATAATCACACCACAGGGTAATCACACTAGCGGGTCATCACACTACAGGGTAATCACACTACAGGGTGAGGATACCTAAGGGCTTCAATTCTTTCCAGAAAGTAGGGGGCCAGGAGAATGCCAATGGGGATTGATTCTACAGAGCAAGTGGAGGTGGTAAAACAATTGGCTGGTAAAAATTATAAATTCCACTTTGTGATTAAAATCACAACAACGGTATAGCCAGAAAGATCTTCACCTCAAGAACTTAGCCTGAACTGCTTAATGGGTATGGATGGGGCCTCCTTTTGGAGTGATGGAGAAGTTTTGAAACTAAATAGAGGGGGTAATTGCATAACATAGTGAATGTACTACATGTCCCTGATGTGTTCACTTGAAAATGGCTACTTTTATGTTCTATGAATTTCACTGCAGTAAATTAATTTAAAGAAAAACCAGACAATCTAAAAGCAATATTTAGGGAAGTGGATGTGGCTCAAGCAATTGGGCTCCCATGTACCATATAGGGGGTCCCGGGTCAGTTCCTGGGGCCTCCTGGTGAAGGCAAGCTGGCCTATGTGAAGAGCTGACACAAGAAGATGATGCAACAAAAAAGAGACACAGAGGAAAGACAATGAGAGACACAACAAATCATAGAGCTGAGGTGGCTCAAGTGATTGAGTGTCTCTCTCCCATGTCGGAAGGTCCCAGGATAGGTTCCCGGTGCCTCCTAAAGAGAATACGAGAAGACAAGCAGACCCAAAAGAACGCACAGTGAATGGACACAGAGAGCAGACAGTGAGACAAGCGGCAAGGGTGGGGGGATAAATAAATCTTTTTTTAAAAAATTAAAAAAATAAAATAAAAGCAATATTTAATTGTACCCTGAGAGTCCCTCCTCATGAATTCATTAAAATCCTCAGCTCAGGTCCAGAATTTATCAGCTGGACGTGTGAAGAGTTCAAAATATATTTCACACTGAGGTGGTCACTTTGAGTGATGAGAATAAGAACATGAAGACTGTCCATTGTGGAAAACAAAGCTAAAAGAAACCAGAGAACTAACATTATAACTTACAGAATCAATGTGCTAAGTTACGCAATTGTGCGCCGCGTAATAGAATTTCAGAGAAGCGGGTGATGAACAAAGGAAGGTCTGCTGGGAACGTGTCTTTACAGAGGAGGGAGGTCTCCAGCTGGATGTTCAGGCATGTCTAGCTTTGGGGTGAGTGGAGGTGACCATTTCAAGTAGACACATGAGCTTCTGGGACCAAGTGCACAGCCTGTGCACGGCACATGGAAGCATCCAGCAAAAGACCAATATTCCTTGGGAACAAAGCAGAACCTTCCTCGTCAGCCAGAACCAAGCTTTGAGTACCTTCACGCCTTTACTGTTAAATACCCCAACTGGCCTGAAGTCTGGACATGGAGGGCCAGCTTGCCCACATCAGGAATTCGCAGGCAAAGTGAATGTGTAGAGGATCTGGCAGACAGGAACCTGGGGAAAGGGTCGATTCTACAGAGCAAGAAGAGGAGGTAAAACAATTGGCCAAGGCGGTGAAGGGAGAAGAAAGAGGGAATGAAACGGCAGCTTCAGAAGATGAGCCAAAAGGACCAGCGAGCTGAATCAAAGGGACAGATCAACCCCAAGCCCAGGAGACTGGAGATGCACCAAGAAACCGAGAAGGCTGTGCTGGAAAACCTCCCGTCCTCTATTTTCAAGATGGCCAGACTCCCTGCCCCTAATACAGATGGAAGGTATCGAAGGGGCGAGGGGGAGTCCTAGTCACCACCTACTTGTAATTTTTACCTTATCTCCCCTCCAAAACTAAAATGTCACTAACCTTTGGAACTGGGTGAGTCTCTCCACCAGCATTTCTCTAATCTTCCCCTTTGCTCCTACACAATCCTGACTTTCCCATCCACGATGTGTCCTGCCCCTGGGGGGAAATCACTGAATAATGCTCTTTGTGAGCTTTTATCCACTCTTCATCAAAATCCCTAACAATCTCAATCATCACACCCGATCTTGACAAATCTGCCCTTGGCAATGGAAAAAGGCATTGGGAAGACTGTTGGTTCAGCCTATCAGATCTTTGTAGGCAGGTAGCTCGCTGGGCACTGTGTGGGCAAAGCCACCATTGGCGGGTTCGGGATCCTGCCAAGGCAGCCTTCCAATCCCCCAGGTTTTGGATAAGAACAGACACCCCAAGTCATGATGCTTCCTGAGATCTGTTCAGTGCTTTGCAGTCTAATCGACTGTTAATAGATTAAATCTTTCCGCAGTTTTTGAAAGAAAGCTATCTGAAAAATACAGAGGCAACCAATGGTGAATTAAAACCTAATTTACCAGTAGTTAATTAGTTATTGATTTTTTTAACCAAGCATTCCCAACCAACTGGTCTACTAGCTAGCATTCAGAATAAAAACTTTCCAGAATGTAAAGATATATAAAGTCTAAAAGATCAGCTAAACAATTAATACAAACTCAAAGTTATCAAATTAAATCTCAGTTCCAGCAAACCCTTTCTGGCCAAAGCTCAAAAGAACGGTGAATTTTTTGTTAATTCTCAGACCATCCTGTTTTGAACATTATTCAACACTTGTCACCATATGACAGATACAAGCCTGTAGGAGAGATTTGGTGGATTAATTTTGGCTGCGTGGCTAACGACCTTCCTTCCTGAAAGTTAAAAAAAAAAAAAGTGCAAGTGTGGTAATCTCTGGGATTTTATTTAACTCTGAAATGAGGCAAAGAGGAATATTACATCTCTAGAATCTATTTCCAGACACTCAGAACAATTCTAGAGAAAGTAAATATTCTACACTGGGCAAATACTTATCACCAACTAACATTTATTGGGTAGTAACACAGCTATGATTCTTCTTGATGTCTTCTTGAAGGTTACTTCAATTCATAAACCTAATCTTTAAAGGCATAAAAAAAAAGAAACGCTGCAAACACCAACTCAAATAGAACCATGTCGTCTTACAAATTCCCCTAATAGCCACATCTCTTTACTTCATCTTTGGCATTCACGATTTAATCCCATTGCCAATTCTTCTCATGCTAGAAGCACTCTCAATAAGCTTCTAGAAGATTTGCCTCTCTAGAAAGTAAAAACACCACCTAGTAGGAAGCCTGGCTTGACTGCAGGCCTGGAGGGGCTCAGGTCTGGAGGGGCTCAGGTCTGGAGCGCCACAGCCTGCTGCCTGTCTGCATGGCATTCACCAAGAGGGCACTGCCTGGCAGGGAACGCAGAACAGGGTTGGATCCTGGGCGAGCCCCGCCCGCAGCCGGAACACTCCCACAGTCTTGGGAAGCAGAAAAAGAAATTTCAAAGAAGGACACAGGGCGCTTCTACTCCTCCGTTCCCCACCCCCACCACAAATAATCAACCATAAAATTTTAACACCTCTCAAAGACTGCAAGAGGGACAGAAAGGACAACGTGTAGCCTAAGGCCCTCCCTCAGGTCAACGCGATTTCTTTCTTTAAGGTTTCATTAAAATACAAACAAGAAGTTTTTGTTTATTATTGAAATAATGAAAATGCTCTAATGATGACTGAATGATGAATGCACTATATTATAGCAAATGCCATTAATTGTACACTTTGGATGAATTGTATGCTATATTCATACGTACCAATAAAATTGATGTGTTTAAAACACACACACATACAAAAGCGCAGCACCTATAAACAAAGGAGCCATTTCCGTTTTTTCTTGGAAGAATGGGAGCCAATACATGTCTTCTGGGAATTCAGAATAAGAGTTCGACAAAAACCGTGTCCAGATGTGCTTTAAAAAAATTCAGTCTGTTCTTGCTTTTGGGGGAGGAGTGGAGGGAGGAACAAAGGAGAGATCTTTTATTAAGAATTGAAAAGGTTATTGGATTTTTCCCTTGGCTCGCAGGCCAATTTGCTCTCTCCTGGCAATACCCAACGGTGGGAATGCACACTGGGTAGAATGACACGGCACCTCTCCTGGGAAGGCTGGGGTACAGGGGGCCTAAGCTCAACCCCAGGAGCAGCTTTCAGAGTGTCCTGAGCAGCAAATGGTGACCAGGTGGTGATGAAATGGGGGGACGGATGGACAGGGGACTCTAAAGGCCAAAAATGCACGCGGAATTGAAAGTCAAGCTTTCTTTTTTATATCGAAACAAATGCCCTTGGGATAAGTCATCATTAAAAAAAAAAATTACCTGAAGTGTTTTGTCAACATCACATCCCACTTTTAACCTGAAAGCTTTGCTGACATTTGAAGCTTCCTCAATCCCCTGATTTCATTCTCAGAGTCCTTTTCAGCCATCTGGGGATTTAAATAGCCTGTTAGGAAGTTTTCCCTCATTTCAGAGTGGTGGATGCTGGCTCCAGGTACTGAAGGTAAATGAGTGTTTCAAACAGAGCATAAATAAGGTAGACAGAGAGCCAGCTATATATTATGAACAAAAAGATAATCCTAATAATAGTTTACATTATCACGAACCCAAGTTTATGTGAACAGCTAAGCCCCCTTTCAAAGCAGAGAGCAGCTGCTGGTACGGCGGAGGAAAATGGTATGTCAAAAATTTGACCTACCTTAAAGTTTGTTTAACTCTGCTGTCAGCCACCGCTTCCTTCCGCCACCTTACACCAGGATGCGGGGGCGGCCTCCTCTTGAAGGGTTTTGTTTGCAAAGGCACAGAACTGTCTCAGTATCGCCCCCTGCACCAGGGCGAGCCTGGCGAAGGCCGCCTCAGCGGAGTCCTGAGGGTAAAAGGCGGTGACCCTGGCAGGGGAGGCAGCCCTGCAGGCGCCCGCCCCCAGCTGTGCAGGAGGCGAGGAGCAGCTCAGGAGGAGCTGGGCCAGTCTTAGCCCGGAAGGCTCCCGGGCAGGGTCCTGCAAGCAGGCCGGGGGCACCATCAGCCAACTCATGGCGACACCCAGGACCTCACTGTGCATAAGCGCTGACCCCACACAAACCCCACCACGTGCAAGAGCCCCAAACCCGCGTAAGTGAGTATCTGTTCTCAATCGGGAACCAGCCTTGGTTCACACAGGCACCCAGGATGCGGGGAGCCCGGGGCCTCCCGGACCAGCGGCAGGGTCTAGAGGGGACCTGACGGGGAGCCAACCAGGAGAGTGACGCTCAGGAGGAAGGCGCACGCACCCTGGACGCGGCCAGCTCCCTTGGCCTTCCCGCACGGCGCGGCAATGCAAACCACTTCTTCGGGGCTTAGTATTTCTGTACCTGCTGAGGCAGGGGCCACAAGAAAGTGAGCCAAGCATCAGAGCGGGAGAAGTGGCCTCTGCGTTTGTCCCTCTTTTTTAAAAATTTAAGAAGCCCATTTCGGGATGCCCTCATCCAGCCAAGGCCTTTCTGCACAGGTGGCCGAAGCTCCAGCCGCCCCAGGGCAGGGGAAAGAGCTCCCAGCTACAAGCAGAGGCCGCCCGTCTCTCGCACTCCTGCCTCCTGGACTCCTCGCAGCCGTGGGGCCCGTGCCACGGAAGCCCGCGAAGGTTCCCCCAGTGAGTGGCCAGGCGTGGCTCCCGGGACAGCCTCCAAGGCTCCTGCGGCGTAAATGCCTGGCAGAAAGCCGGGTGCCTCGGGCCACAGGGGAGAGACCGCAGAGTAACAGAACGGTGGGGAGAGGTTCCTGAAGGGTGCTCACAGCCGAGCTGTGGGGTGCGAGTGTGCGGAGGTCCTTTCTGTGAAGGATGAAGACACTGTTAGCCCTGTTCTGCTGCAGGTGGAGGCCCTGGCTCAAGACAGCCCCCACCCTCCCCAGGGCAGCCTGTCATCACTCCTGTCTAAGCTTGGGGCTTCCTGGGGCATGACCCCTGGGATAAGGCTGTTCATCAAGCCAGCCCGTGGGGGCCCGCGGCCCCTCCCGGTCTCTGAACGGCGATGACCTCTTCCTTAGGCTCTCGCCGCCTCTTCTTCCCCCCGGTCAGTGTCACAGAACCCTCTGGAAGCGTCCATCCTCCCGACAGGCCCTCGGGCATTCCTGGATCCTCTCCTGTCCATCAGGGGACGGCTGTGCAAGCCTTCACCTTAACTTGGGAAAACAGGTATCCTCTCTACCGGGTCCCTTTCAGGCCGCCCACTCACGAGCTTTAAGTCCAGGACCTTCACCCCGTTGTCTGTTGAGGGTGGCCCCCAATTCACCCTTTGCCGAGGCGAAGCGGTGGCTTTTACAGGGCTCAGCCAGAAATGGTCTCGGCATATCCGAGAGACCTGCCCGGGGCGCCCGCTAAAACAGCACTGTTCCGTTCCGGGCAGGGGGAAGGTGGTTCAGGATGACAGCACCTGGAGCAGCAGGGAGACCTGCCGGGCAGCAATCCCTGGGTGAGGGGCAGGGGGAGGCGAGCTGGGTGGGGTGGGGGCTCGGAGTCCTGCTCCCCACTCCCTTCAGCCAAAACAGCTCTACTCTTACCTGCTTTGTATCGGGGTTCCAAGGAAGGGCTCATTTTTAAAAACAGGTGTGTGTGTATGTGTTACTATTCTAATCTCTTTAATTTTCCTAATAAGACAGTTTGATGCAAATGGAGGGGGGAAAAAAAAAGACAAAAAATTACCACTCAGCTCTTGCAATTATCCACCTGCAGATCATCTGCCAAAAACACTATTTCTATCACTTTTATCTACGGCTGTCTTTCCCCTGCCCTGCCAGCACCTGACATATACCCGCATCCTCTCCTTCCCTGACAGCTGCTGACAGAGTGACCCAGGACTTGGGACTGTCAACACCCCAACGTAATTGGGAGGTTGGGAGGGGGAGTCCTGAGGCATGTCCTTGTTTATGGGTCCAGTGATTGATTGGGCCCTAAAAGCTCCAGGCCTAGAAGACTAAATGGGTTGAAATCAATCATTAACAGTAGAGTAGATGTTTAAAAAATGAGCGGCGCGCGGGGCGTTTGGCAGGGTGGGTGAGCTGGATGAGTGGCTCAGGAAATACAAAAGGTCAGAGCTGATGGACACACTGGGCATCTCTGGGTAAAGACTCACGCAGGCAATAACCAGCAAAGCCCATGGGGCACACTAGTAAAAATAAATCTATGTGCCCAAATTTTAAAAAAATCAAAACCTAACTGGAGGTCAAACCCTTTCCTTTCATTTGAGAAAGAGCTGCAAAAATGGCCACAGGTTGAGTGTAATCCCTTGAGAGAAACCAACATAAACAGACACCTGGCAGAAGGTGTGCAACAGTGCAGGTAGAAATAGAAGCGACCAACTCAATAAGGACCTAGAGTTGGTGGGACAGAAAAAATACATCCTCTGAATTAAAGGGTGAAGCTACCTCAATAAAAATAATTGTTATGGCCTTACGAGTAATTCTAGTCTGAGCCTTCCATTTTACAGATAAACTGAAAGGCAGAGAGCCACCTGCCCTGTGCACAGTCACAACCAGGCGGCCGGCCCGGGATGCGTCATCTCAGGTCATAGCGATACAGACAAAGCAGCTAGCGCAGTGGAAGTACACAGCCTTCCAGCCTAAGGTCTGGAGTTTTAAAACGCCAGTAAATTATCATTAATTTTTATCCTATTTATGGGAATTGTGTGATCAATCCAAAATTTACCTTGGAAAAAATAGAGAAACAAAAGTTTGCTAGTCAAGAGTATAAACAGGGAAACGGACTTTGGCCCAGTGGTTAGGGCGTCCGTCTACCACATGGGAGGTCCGCGGTTCAAGCCCCGGGCCTCCTTGACCCGTGTGGAGCTGGCCAAGCGCAGCGCTGATGCGCGCAAGGAGTGCCGTGCCACGCAAGGGTGTCCCCCGCATGGGGGAGCCCCACGCTCAAGGAGTGCGCCCCTGAGGAAAGCCGCCCAGCGAGAAAAGAAAGTGCAGCCTGCCCAGGAATGGCGCCGCCCACACTTCCCGTGCTGCTGACGACAACGGAAGCGGACAAAGAAACAAGACGCAGCAAATAGACACCAAGAACAGACAACCAGGGGAGGGGGGGAAATTAAATAAATAAATAAATCTTAAAAAAATAAAAATAAATAAATAAATAAATCAGTGCAGAGATTAAAAAAAAAAAGAGTATAAACAGAATTCCCATGCTAATACTTGGATTCGAATATTTTCATAACAGGCTCTAAGTTAGAAAGACTCAGTTGATATTCTTTAAAACATTACTTCACTTAAACATCTTCCCTAACGCTCTCCAACTAAGCAACACATCATCCACATGTAGTTTTAATACCACCAGACTTAATAGCACTGAAACTTACGCAGAAAATAAATTACCAAGTAGAAAGACTCAATCTACCAATAAAACCAGAATGAAACACGCATAGGGCACCACCAAAATAAGAGTAAGCGAAAACTGTAAAAGTCTTTTTTTAGGATGTGGAAAAATGAGTACACTTATTCTGCGGATAATAATGACTGTCACCAACCACTAAGCACTTACTATGTTGCCAGGAACAGAGCTAGATGTCTGAAAGGCAGTATCTCATTTAAGTCTCAAAACAACCCTAGGAGAGTGTGGCAGTTTGATATTATTTATGATTTCCAAAAAGAGATACTGATTATGTTTATAAACTGGTCTGTTCCTCTGGGCGTGATACCCTTTGACTGTATTAGATTCAGCTGAGGTGTCTTTGATTAAATTTGATTAAATTATGTTAAGATTAGGGCTTTGATTTGACCACATCAGTAGAGTGTAACTCAGTTTGAGTTCCCACCTGTGTCGTTGGCTATATAAATGGACATTCACTCAAGAACACAGAAGTAGATACACAGAAGCAGGTATATGAGAAAAGGGAGAGAGCTCTGTAGACATGGAAGAGGGCTTTGATCGTGCCACCCCAGGAAGAGAAATGTGCCATGCGCCTGATGGTTTGCAGCTGAAGACAACAGAGCAGCTAAGCCCTAGGCCAGCCTACAGCTGAGATTAGAAGAAGCTGGGCCTACAGATCCTCAGGAGAAAAGAGGAAGCCTGAACCCTCGCAGATATCATACATCATCTTGCAATTGACTTTGGGTGAGGAAGTAACCTTAAGTTATACTCTTTAGGGCCTTGTAACTGTAAGCTTTTACCCCAAATAAAGACCTCTTATAAAAGCCGGCAGATTTCTAGTACTTTACATCAGCACCCCTTTGGCTGACTAATATAGAGAAGAACCATGATTAACCCATTTTACAGATGAAGAAACAGGTTTGGAGAGAAGTTTGTCCAAGGTCTCAGTAATGGTAGCAAACGGTAGAGCTGGGATTTTGGACCAAGCCTACACTCTTCCCACAACACAAGTCTTTGTAGTAAATGGGCACAGTCATTACACATGGCAATCTGGTAAACACGTAATAACTGCTACAAAACACACTGACCCAGTTATTCCACTTTGGGGAATATATGCCAACGAAATAAACCAAAGTGGCAGGGGCTAAGGTTAGGGAACCAATCTGTATAGAGCTGTTCATAGTAGATTTATCTGTAAGAGCAATAATTTGGAAACAATCCACATGGTTCATCAATGGAGGAGGGCAAGCAATATGAAATATTACATAACCACTAAAAGTGACACGACTGTAAACTATACCAATAGATGGAAATAGCTTTGGGAAAATTTTAAGATATAACTATAAATAAATAAAATACAGTGATTACAACTCTGCAGCAAGATTCGTGTGTTCAAGAGTGGAAGAATCAGCATTTAATGCTCATTAATGGAAGTTATCAATTTGTAAAAGCAACACCATGAAACCCTGTTTAAAGATGCTGTGATTCAGAATGTCCTTCTCTTCCTGATCCAAAGGAATAAAGTTTTAACAAAACTAAAGATGGGAGCAGATGTAGCTCAGTGGTTGCATGCCTGCTTCCCACATAGGAAGTCCTAGGTTCAATTCCCAGCACCTCCTAAAATTTTTAAAAAAATATATTTTAAAGGTAGGTATTATAAATAAAGTTACAGCTCCTCTAATTTTAAAGCCCTCCTTTTAGGTTTTCAGTTAAGTGCCATTTAAAAATCAGATTAACAAAACCTCCTAACTTATAAGCCCATAGCTCATGGAATTTTCTGCCAGCAATTTAGCAAGTTTTTAATAACAAATAAATTTACACTACAAATTGGAACATTATTTTTGCCACCATTTCATGTGCACAGGTACAGGCCACACTCTCCGGATCTCACCCTTTTATAACACATTTGGAAAAGTGACATCACGTAAAACAACATAAATCCATGGTAGATAGGGTCGGGGTGTGCCTAAGAGCACCTGAATACGAGACAAGAGGGTGCCCATGTCCTCAATGCATGAAGTGGGAGGTTTATGCATAGTCATCATTTCAACATTATCTTCTTGCCCAAAAAGGAACAGGATATGCCCACACAGGTTCTCCATCACAGCACAGCCCTGACCCGAGAGGCAGGGGAGCTGAGGACATGTCCAGCCAGGCCAGAGACACAATCCAGACCCTCTCTGGACATCACTTCCCTGACCTTCCCATGGCTTTCCATAGAGCCAATTGCTGCAGGGAACAGAATTAAAGCGCATGCAAACTCTCTAACACATCTTTTAAGAGAATGAAGTTGGGAGGTGTGATGGTTAGGCTAATGTGTCAACGAGGCCAGGTAATTGTGCCCAGTTGTTTGGTCAAGGAAGCACTGGGCTAACTGTAATACAAGGACACTTATGGTCTTTAGTCACTGGTAACTTTACTGCATAGATAGCTAGTTACATCTACATCAATCTGGGAGACTGCTGTCAGCAATGAGTGACGCTTTCTCCAATCAGTTGAATGCCTTAAAAGGGGAAGTGATTTCAGCATTCAGCTAGTCTTTGGACAGCCAACTTCTCCAGGAAGCTAATCAAGGACCTTTATTAGACTTTCATGGGAGCCCCGGGTTGCAGCCTGCCTGCGGAACCTGGACTTGTGCATCCCCATGGTCATGTGAGAGACTCTTACAAAACCTCATACTATTGTCAGATACCTCCTGTTGATTGTTTCCCTAGAGAACCCTGACTAACACAGGAGGCAAGGTAAGGACCTGGGCCAAAGAAAGAGCTCTCTGACTCCTGCACTAAGGGCAGAAAAGCAGATTCCTGCGCTCAGCACGACTGTCCTCTGCCTGGGCAGATCCCACATCAGTCTTCATTCCAAGGTCCCTTTTGCTCTGTACTTACCAACCCAAACACCCAGCCCACGTTCCTGTTTTGCCCTATGCTTGGGAAGATTAACTACTGTCCCTTGAACATAAATTACCACTGGGCTTGGCTGCACCCAGGACATCACGATGCTGCTCCAAGGGCACCAGCTGCCCAGGATGGTGGCCCTGTGTTGCTTTTTTACATTTAAATTAAACTTAAGTAGAATTTAAATATTCAGTCCCCTGTTTGTTCTAGCCGCATTCCAGTGCTCGGTGGCCACTGAAATGGACAGCACGTGGAAGTATGTGTCCATCATGACCGGAAGTTCTACTGGACGGCACGGGGCTAGAGTTCAGCACCTGTCCATATCTGCCTCTGCAATTCCAGCTTACATTCTCCCACACATGGCAACCCATAACTAGGATTTACTTAGGCAGCTTTTAAAGAAATATAAAAATTTACACAAAGTAAAATTGACTTTGTGGGGTGTAGATTTGTATATCCATGTATAGATTTATATATCCATTAGCATAAGAGCACACAAAACAGTTCCATCATCCCTCCAAATTCCTTTATGCTGCCCCTTTGTAGTCAAAACTTTCCCCCACCCCCCCACCCCTGGCAACCACTGATCTGGCAGCTTTTTAAAAACTCAAGATTCCTGGCCTTCCCCTGGAAATCCCACTTAAGCAGGTACGGTGAGGCCCGGAATTCCCCACTCCACCCCTCAGCATGTTCCTCAGGTGAATCTGGTATTCAGCCAGGTTTGGGAACCTCTGGGATAAATGCCTAATCCTGGTTTAATTAATTATCTGCAGAATGCTATCTGGTCTCGCTCCCTCCCCACCACCCATCAGGTTTTGCTGCACAGGGAGAGCGGGCACCCACGCAGGCCAGCGCTGGGCAGGGCACAGGTAGGGGAGGGCCTCTGCAGCTCTGAGTTATGTGGCCTCTCATCTTAATCCCTTCCTGGCTCTTTGTTCCACAGAATCCTGCTCTGCAAAAAAAGGAACCATATCAGAAATAATCGCCTGCCTCTGAGGCGCGCTGGGAAGCAACAGACAACCAGAAGGAAAGACATGCCGTCTGGACGCATGGACACGACACAGGATTTCCTCTGGATGGAACTCACCTCACCCTGACTGCTGAGCTGATGGACATGGAGATCTATCTGGATTCAAATTACATTTCTTTTTTAAACATCAAAATGCTTTAAACTCCTAAATTCATGACCCAAGGGCAAGGATCCAAGTTCCATTTTAAAAGGGGAATTCAAAATGGCCAGCATCATCTCAGAAAACCTCCTGTGCTCAGAAAGTAAACAATTCCAAAGAGGGTCAAAGCTTCAGTTTAGCCATTCTCCCCTGGCTCTGCTAAAGATTCCTGGAAAATACTTCGAGAGGTTGAAGATGATCATAGGAAAAATATGGCCAACAAGAAATGCTATCATTTAATATCACATATTTATTTAGCCTCACCACACCAAAGAGGGAAGATTGTTTGAAAGGGAGAGAATGCCTGCTTAATCAACTAAAAATGCATTCATTACTATGCCATTCACTGCAGCTTTCCTGAAATCAGACACTTTGCCCCTAGACCATAAGATTGAAGTGATTTGAAATGAAAATATTTCCTGTCCACTGCTTGCCAGTTTCTAGCCCCAGAGTGATATAACAGATGACATCCAGTACAATAAATGCTTTTATTAACCATAAATTTGAGACTGCTTTAGGGATTTGAAGTGTTCGGTTTCATGCTGAAAAAATGTAATGTTATCCACAGACCATCAGTGAGTAACAAAAACAGAGGCACAGGTTATGGTACTTTGATCAAATTATAGTAAAAAAAAAAAATCATTTTTTGCATTTAAAGGAGTAGTTGCATTCAAGGCCTATCTTCAAGAGGCACCACAATATTTAATCATATGTCTTGGAGAGTTTAATGGAAATTCATCCTGCACACAAACCAGAAGCTTCTGTTAAACAAAAAGGAAGTTGAAAAGTGTTATGAGGCTAATAGAGCTAAGAAATTCAAATACCAAGATGGGACCTCTAATCAGGGTTTCTCAACCTCGGTCATCACTACTGACATCTGGGGTCAATATTTTGGTACACTTTTTTGTCGTAGAGGATGTCTCTGTGTGTTGTAGGATGTGAAGCAGTATCCCTTGGCCTCTACCAGTTGCACCACCTCCAGTTGTGACCACCAAAAATGTCTCCAGAAATTACCAAAATCACCCCCAGGTCGAAATGAAATTCTCGGCTTGTTCAGCAAATGCTGCCTGATTTCTATGAATCCAAAAAAAAGTGTCAGAATCCGTACCCTGACATGAAGACGTGCAATCTCCGCTGCCTGTCCCCCAGGACCTCCCTCCCTTTATACAGAAAAGGTCAGCACAGAGAGGGATTTCAGAAATCAAAAGCACTCCACGAAAGTTTGTCACAAGGCTGAAATGCTTTTACTATTTAAAAAAAAAAAAAAGCATCTGCACGCTCCCTTCCACTGAAACTGCCGGCAGCAGAGCAACGGCTACTGGACCTACTCTCCTGTGGCCAGGACAGACCAGACTAAGTAAAAGCGAGCTGCCACCCCCCAGGCGCCCTTGCCCAGCCTTTGTGTCCAGCGTGCATTCCAGCACAGGAGCTGGGCTGCACCGTTCCTGCCAGCAGCAAAATCGCTGCTTTCTGGCCTTTCACTGTCAGGCCGCGGAAGGGACCGCGGACCCAGTGCCAGAGAAGAAAAGAAAAAGCGAAGCTGAACCTCTGTGGTCCATTCTCTGGAAGCTGAATGTCCCACTATTGCATCTCGGCATGACATTTCACGGCCAGCAGGGGAGGAGGCCGGGTCCTGAAAGCAGAACAAATGCCCGGCACACAGGCCCGCCCGCGCCCTCGCCATCTCCCCGCGCTCATGAATAAAAGATGGAGGTTTTGTCTCTGTGGTTTTGCTGGTACCCTGGGAGAATGGCAACTTGTCACTTTTTGACATTTTAACTCACTTTGAAAAATAATCAATATTAACTTTACGTGTCTTGCCCCTTAAATCTTGGGTAGGGAGGAAATAGAAAGAAAAGCCAAGTAATTAGGCAGAAGATAGTAATTCAAGCTAAACGAATGAAACTGTCTGTGAGGTACTCCAATAATTTGGGCTATACGCAATCATAGAACTGAAAGACTGGAAATGGATTTTGAGGACATGTTTTGAGTGAAGTGTTCTTTAATGGAAATAAAGTTCAATGTTTTCTTAACACAAAGGAAAGAAATGGCTGGATTTTGGTGTGAGGAAGCACTCAACCGTAAACCTGCCCCAGCCAAAGAGAGGTTTTAATAGGAACTCATTCCCAGAGGGCGACATCCACAACCCATATGAATAGCAAAAGCCTACAGCGTTTTTGAGGCACAGTACTTCTAATTTTGAGAGAGCACAGTTGATTTCAGAGAGTTTTTAAGGAAAGAGATTATATTACAGGATAGCACAAACACCCTGCCTTATTTTTTTAGACCCTTAATAAAGTAAAAGGAAGGAATCCTTAATGTAAAACATTGAGATTAAAAACAAAACAAATAACACAAGATGAAAATGGGTTACACCAGTAGGAAAACTGCGCAAAAGTTTTAAATTTTTAAAACATTTTGCTCATCACTAAACTTTATCCATTTTTTTTTTTTTATTTAATTTCCCTCCCCTCCCCTGGTTGTCTGTTCTTGGTGTCTATTTGTTGCGTCTTGTTTCTTTGTCTGCTTTTGTTTCTTTGTCCGCTTCTGTTGTCGTCAGCGGCACAGGAAGTGTGGGCGGCACCATTCCTGGGCAGGCTGCACTTTCCTTTCACGCTGGGCGGTTTTCCTCACAGGCGCACTCCCTGCGCGTGGGGAGCCCCTGCGTGGCAGGGCACGCCTTGCGCGCATCAGCACCGCGCATGGGCCAGCTCCGCACGGGTCAAGGAGGCCCGGGGTTTGAACCGCGGACCTCCCATGTGGTAGACGGACGCCCTAACCACTGGGCCAAAGTCCGTTTCCCAACTTTATCCATTTTTGTTATCTGTTGATATCTAAAATACAACGATGTCATACCATCACCTTTAGAGGGTTCTTGCCAAAATATTTTACTTGACACGAATTGTGAGGAAACAGAAAAATCCAGATTATGGGGCTGTCTACAAAACAGTGACCTTGACTCTTTAGAATGTCTAGGTTATGAAAGACCAAAAAATGAGGGATCCTTCCTGGATTCTGGACTGTGATTTGGGAAAAATCATGAAGGTCAATAGGTGCACAACTGAGGTAAACACTGCAAAAAGTTAAGAAAGGGTGACTCCATACAAAGAAGAAATGGGTATTCATATTACTGTTCTTTCAGCTTCTCTGTAGATTTGAAATTTTCCAGAATACAATTACAGGAGAAAGAGTACAGTAATGGGGAAGGCCCAGGTATAGGAGACTGGCTGCATGCTGATCTGGGTGGCAGCTGCACAGCAACAACTTCGCCTTTCTGCTTAATTTCAGAAAATTATGCCCAAAAATATAATAAGATTTTACATAATTTTCCTTTTAATATATGAATACAGAACCAACCCAGGATAAAAATAAGTTTATGAAAACATATTAATGTGGGAAGTGGATGTGGCTCAACTGATAGAGTGTCCGCCTACCATATAGGAGGTCCAGGGTTCGAACCCAGGGCCTCCTGGCCTGTGTGGTGAGCTGGCCGACGCACAGTGCTGCCGCGCACAAGGAGTGCCGTGCCACGCAGGGGTGTCCCCCGCGTAGGGGAGCTCCATACGCAAGGAGTGCGCCCTGCAAGGAGAGCCACCCTGCGCAAAAAAAGCGCAGCCCACCCAGGCGTGGTGTCGCACACACGGAGAGCTGATGCAGCAAGATGACGCAACAAAAGACACACAGATTCCTGGTGCTGCCTGACAAGAATGCAAGTGGACATAGAAGAACACACAGCGAGTGGACACAAGAGAGTGGACAATGGGAGAAGGGGAGAGAAATAAATAAAATAAACCTTAAAAAAAAAAAACATATTGTGACTTACTATTCACTAAACCAGACCTCAACTGTTCTCTATACCCCACATACACATGGGGCTGGTGGGGAGGGGGTGGATAAAGGGGACTGCATACAGCAGGCGCTTGACACATTCCTGTTTCTGCTTTTTAAAAAAAGGTGTAGGTCCCTTTAGCAGCCCCTTTCTGTATTTCCCTGAAACAGTTTTGCAGTTTATCAGTCCTCCTCTCCTCTTAGCAGAATTCCTACTAATTTTTAAACTTTTTAGAATGATTCTTTAACGCCTCTGCATCTTCTGCCCGCCCCCATGATACACCCTCCTCCCGTTTTAATGAGATGAAAGCAATGGTTACACTCCTCTTTACCAACTGGAAAACCAGGCACTTCAAAAAAAATGTGTGACCCTTTATGTAAAAGGAAGAAAGCGCAGTAGATGGGAACTGTGCTCCAGTGAAAAGATGTGTGGGGGGTAGAATTTCTCCCTCTCGGTGACTTCAAAACCCAGAGCGGAGAACAATGAGAGAGGCAGCGTGTCCAGAGCAGCTTTACAAGGGATCTGGCGACGGGTCACCTTGGGCATGTCTGAGACTGGGAACCCCACCGCTCTGGCGGCCCCCAAGAGCCTTGGGCCAGCACAACCAGATGTTACATTTTCTCTGCTTAATTTCGGTAAAACTCCATGACCCCTTTCTCAAATTAAAAAGGCAATGCCATTTTTTTTAAACCACAGGAGCTATCTTTAGTGAAGGCTTCTAAGGATTTCATTAATTCATAGCCAGCCAACCAGGACTTTTCCCACAGTCTCCCACAAAAAAAGGCCCGTGAAGCCACTGATTGCTTGGCTGGATCTGAATATGAGCAGAGGTAGGATAAGAAATATCTAGTTCCTCCCACAGGGAGGCCCGGCCTGAAAATCAAAGGCGGGCGAAACTCATTACCACAGCTGGCCCGCAAATCCGCGGCCCCGGGAAGAAGGCTAGAGGGCACCTTTGATTCTGGATGGACCTTCGAGTGACTTCAGAAAATGAAACACGTTCACAATCAGAGGGAAATGAAACAAAATGAAACCTGCACGTCTGTTAAAAAGGCAGGAAGTTTTCATACAAACCGAGAGCTACTGCCAGGGAGGGAGGCTCACGAAGTTCACGTCACTCTGAAGGCGTAGGACCTGGCAGTTACTTCTTTAAAAACTGTATTAATTTCCTCTACACACACTCCATGGTGGTGACTTTTTACATTTCTCCCGTCCACGGTGCGGGGTGACTCTGAAGCGACGGACACCCAGTTAGTGTGACTCCTGTCCGACCCCAGCCCCAGCCCTTCACCGCACCACCCACTTCCACGTCGGCCAGGGCCCAGTTCTGCAGCCCAACGTTTAGCCAGCACATGGCGCACGGTCGGAGTGCCAATAATCAGTGGCGTGAATGAATAAATGGAGCCATCAAGTGCCCCGACGGGCCAATGTTAAGAAAAGAGCCTCAGGGAGCAAATACAGTTCAATGGTTGAGCACCTGCTTTCCACGTATGAGGTCCCAGGTTCAACCCCATGCCTTCAAAAAACAAAAAACAAAAAAACAGCATTAAGTAACTACAGAAGAAATTTTTATTGCAATTGCTTGACTGACAGATCACCTCCTCAGAAATCATCCAAGACCATCCACTTGCAAGCAGTCATCCCTCTACCACGCCAAGTCGATCTCCTGCACAGCACTTGGTCATGCATCAAACATGTACAGAAAACCTACTGTGCATCAGACACTGTGCTAGTGATGCATTGGAGATTAAAACAGATATACACCTTGCCTTCAGGGAGCTGACACCGCAATTGGGGGAGACAGACAAACTGCCAAGAAAATACCATATATGTCCCAGAGTGAAAAGTTCTCTGGAGAAAAATAAAGTGAGGAGAAAGAGGGTAAGAGGCATGGGTTGCTATTTTAAACAGGGTGGATTTTTTCACTTGTTCGTCTGGTATCCTATTTGTCTCCCCTGATGAAACTGAAGCTCCAGAAATCATGCCTAGCACATAGAAAGCAAAAAATATTCACTGAATGACGGACAGAGGCTGAGAATCACTCTTAGCAAACGTTCATCTGTTGGGGAAACTTTCTAAGCCTCGACCTTCCTGACAGGACACACTCAAGCAAAATCAAGCTGCCCTATTAACCAGACCCCCGCCCCTCAAACGAGCGCCCTCCTCCAGCTTTGCCCACATCCTTCCTTAGACCCAAAACGTGCCCCACGTCCTGGTCCCACCCCCCTACCAGGCCCTGCTCAAGGTGCCCTGAGCGAGGCCTGCTGCCTCCACTCCCACCTTACCCCTTCCTCTAAGGCTCCTGTGAACCATTCAAATGAAAGTTCTTCTTCCTAATTCAGGTTTCCTCTTCACTGCAAAAACGGCTGGACACATTCTCCCTGAATCCTGAAGGATGATGGGGTTGGTCTGACAATTAAATACAAGACTTTATAACACATAAAATTCACATGGGGAGGTTGGGAAGGGCGGGCAGTGTGGAGAAACCTCACAGAGAAGAAAGGGCCTCCTCTTGAGCAGAGGAAACCGAGGTAAGACGACAGAGTTACTGGGAACCAACCAGGACACAGACTGAAAAGTCAAAGTTCTAGCAGTGCCACCACCTCAGGCACTCGCTTGTCATCCAGCCGCTTCTCCACAGGCAGCTCCATGGGGCAGAAGGTTCTAGGATGAGGCAGCAAGAACCACGGCTCACGAATCTCCAGGAGGAGGGAGGTGAGAGCGAGGACAGGGAGTGCTCTCTACACTGGCCTCAGAAGCCTTCTTCCACTTCCCTGTGGTCTGCGCTCCTTCTCCTTGGCCGTGTCCACCCAGATGGCCCTTGCCCCCTCTTAGCACCATGACTTAACCCACAGCAGTTGCTGGAAAAAAATCACCTCTGGCTCCCTCGCTCCCAACAGTCCTTTTGGATCTTCAGCAATTGAGCAATTACAGTAAATCCTAACTGAGCGAGTGCCTGCGTCCCACCCGCTGGGCCAGTGTGGACGCACCAGAGGAAGGAGGAGAGTGTGTCCCTGGAGCTGACTGCTCCTGCTTTGGGTCTGGAATGCACCACACTTTCCTCAGATAAAAGGGGGTCGTTTCAAGAGAAGAGAAACCAGATCTCACCTGGACAGTTAAAGTTACAGGGAGAGGGTTTCCTGTCTCAGGAAAATGTACCTCTCCTTTCCAGAATGGCTCAAGGAAACCCTCCCTTTATCTCCATCAACTTTCCCAGTCTCCAGCAAAACACCCCATCTCAGAACAGAAGTCTGGGGTGAAGAGCCAGCATTGTTTAAAAGGTTACTATTCAGTGGGGGGGAAAAAATCTACAAAACTGACAAAACAGAACACTTGGAAAAGCTCCCAGGCTTTAAGGGAATAAAATGATTTTTAAATCTAAAAAACGTATACTTAAGGCCTAATCCCTCAGGATTTCAAAGGATCAATATGAAATATTCATATTAAGTGTGAAATGTAAACATCAACCTAAACATTTTAATTAATGCTATCAACGTCTATTCCCTTTTCAAAGTTGCTGCTTCAATTTTATGTGGCATTTAAGTTCAAGCCAGTTTCCCTAAAATGTAGTCATTTTAATGAAAAGCCGCAAGAGTAATGTCTGTTACATCAGATTTGGAATGAAGAAGAGTACAATTTATTATACTTCCCGCAATACTTGCCATCTAGTGGCCTTTCAACTCTTAAGGAACAAGGTACCAGCCATATGCAAATATGAAAGACATTTCGCCATTAAGTTTACTATAAAACAACTGCTTCATAAACATGCACAGCAAAGGTAGTTTTCATTTACCCTATTAAGTCAGAAAATTTATAGGCTCACTTCCGTTGTAGAAGAGAATAACATGTGTGTTCACATCACATCTTTATTCTGTCATCCACCCAGTGATTTGTTAAAGACAGCTGGTACCTATTAAGTCCCCCCTTTAAATGTTGTAGCCTTAATTAGCTACATCCACCTTCCCCCAACATTTCCAAACAAGGAACCAAAGGAAAGGGAAGCCGTTTTTATCATGGATACTTTGAAAGAGGGAGCTGCAAAAGCTAAAATAATTGTCTCCATTAGAGACTGACTACAGTTATTCCCTTTTTAGGCTCCTTCACAAAAACAGGGTACCCAAGGAGGACAGGTTTCAGTCTTTATTATTTAGGTAATGTTTTTAACTGTTTGAGTTTCCTGCTTGGTGTTATTAATGAATTAAACCTTTTAAGATACTGCTTGGGAAAAGACTTTTAAGATACTGCTTGGGAAAAGACGAGGGACAATCTCCCCCGAGGTACTCTTGGTATTATTTAAGCTACAAACTCCTTTCTTGGACTTCTGAGCTCGTAACTGGGCAGGCAGAATCTGCAAGTAAAGGAAAACCCAAGGATTGTGTTCCTCTGAACGGACACCGTGCTCTTCCCAGACACTCAAGCGTTTCCAACTCCCACAATGAGAACTTCAGGGGCTCCTAGCACGCTAACCTGCCATGTGTAGATAAAACCACACACTGGCTTAATTACAATTTAGGCTTCCTTTCTAAAAAAAAAATAAAAAGAGAAACAAATTGCCCATTTATGAATTCAGAACCTCGTGTGAATTATGTCAACAGGCTAAATTCCGAGCAAGATAATGATAAGCCATCTCAGAGAGTTCCCCCTCAGACTTGCCCTAGCTTTTAATCTGTAGTCAGACTATCTGCTTCAATAGGATGTGATCACTCCAGGGCTTTTGTCTTTTCAATCAGCCGGTGGCCCTACCGGGTTTAGAGTGGCAGAGGGGAAGTGGCCTGTGGTTAAACAGAGGAAATACCAAGGCATTTTAATAGAGCAAATAGTCTCTTTACTTCCCACCGGGAAGAACTTCAAAGGGCCGGCCCCCGGAGGAGACAATGTGCTGCGGAGCCATCAGTCACTTAATCATGTGTCAGGCCCATTCAGAACAGCCCGGCAGCCAAGACAAACACTGCCCCAGAGGACGACGCCTCCCGCTGGCGGGGCAAGTCCAGCCTCCTGGAGAGCAGGCCCTGGCACAGCACAGGCAGCGCCCCCAGGCCTGCTGAGGGAAGGAGACCCTCCGCGTTTGGGGGAGATGTGATATGGAAAGGCACAGGGGGGCGGGAGAGGGCTCTGCTCTGGGGGCACTGCCAGCCCCCCACCCCACCCCGGCCTGTCAAGTTTCTGGGGACACTTGAGCTCCCAGCTCTCACAAATGGAGGGAGCACAAGCATCGAGAAGCCTAAAAACCCATCCATCAAAGAGAGGTGCAAGAGGCAGTGGGGAACGACCGAGGACAATAAAACTGCTGAGGGGGCCGCCCCAGCAGCAGCAGACATCTGCTGGAGACACCATATGTGAAAAGTTCAGGGATCTAGGAGGGAAAAGAGGGGTTGAAAATGTTAAAAAATAAATAAATAAATAAATAAATAAATAAATAAATAAATAAATAAATATATTTGTGTATATATATGAAGAGCCCAACACATTTTAGGCCAAATTAGGTATGAAAAGTACTCGAGTTAAAATAAAGACTTAAGGAAGCATTAGCAGTTCTTTCCTTTGCAGGAAAGCCATCTGCAAGGTTTGAACTGCTGAGATTATGATTTGGATCCTGCCCGACTCCTTCCTGAGACTGTTTTCCAGACAAACCCAGCTGTTCTGGGGAGGAACCCAGCGGAAGCGACAAGTCCCTTCACCCTAGGCCTCCTCTTCAACCCCATGCCAGAGGCACCCCACCCAAGCCAGGGTACCCCTCCAGCTGCTCCCCAGGTCCCCCCACCCCACCTGCCTGACGCCCTTCATTGGTCAGGGCTCTGAACAAGTCTCCACATTCCTCTCTGGGTCCAGTAGAGAAATTTAAAGTCAAACTCTGATTTGAACTCTTTAAAATGGGGTTTCTCTTCGCCCAATCTCAAAGTCCTATCTCCTAAAGCAATGGGGTCTTAGCCATGAAAGGGCACCGGATGCCACAGAGGAACTTGTTAACTTGGTGATTCCTGGGTCCTGGTGCACTTTTCATTCTGCATTTTAACAAGCTCCCAAGCAACCCTAATACTGGGAGACCCTGACTTCACTTTGAGAAACTGTGTTTGGGAGGAAAGGGTGCAGCAGACGGTAAGCTCGGCGAGCGTAGCTGCCGGTCTCGGGCACCCAGCTGTATCCAGGAGTTAACAGCACAATCCCCTGGGCACTGCTGGGCCTAAGAGGTGGCAGGATGGGTGGGAGTGGGAGGAGAAGGGGGGCCTGCTCAAGACAGATGGACGTGGGCCAGGAAGGTTCCCAATTAACAAGGCACAGCAGGCTGGAAAAAAGCCCTGCACTTATAAAAAATATATATTTCTCTGAAAAACACGCCAACAGAGTAGTTTTTAACCAAGAACTCTGCATGCAAGGGACAGGAGGGCATCTGTAACATGGTCAACAGGGCCACAGGACAGGCAGACCAGATGCGGGCTTGGGAGCCATGAGCTACAAGTGAATGAACAAGCATCCAATGCTGAATCAAATAAACATGCCTGGGCCCACAGCCAAGGAGAATTCTTTGGACTGGACTTTTATCAGGGACCTAAATTTTAACCAGCTGGAACTTCATTTTTCTCCAAGTACCAACCTATTCCTGCCTACCTTTTGAGATGAAGTATTTGCCTTAAATGGGAAACTTGCACTTCATTGTAAGACAGTGCCAGCATCCTGGCTTTCTGAATTCCTGCAGGAGCCGACTTTTTAGGAGTAGGAATTGTGTTTCAGGGATAATTGACAGGAAAAGGTGCACCCCGTTCAAGTAGAGGAGCAAGAAATGTCCCCTCCTCTCCCACGGCAGGAAAAGACAGCAAATAAAAACCTGGGGGAGTGGATTCCTAACTCCTCGTGGCATAAAGAGGCTTCTCAAACAAGGGTGGGGGGGCCTGACTCAGCCAAGTGACTGATGTAATTAAATCTGCGGGTCACAAACAAAAACATTCCACGATGAAGCAGCAAGAGTTAAAAGCCAGTATAAAGGAGACTGCTTCTCTCTCTGCAAGTTTTACGAATTGCTGCATCTACAGGAAAATGATTGTTTACTACTCCAAGAGCAATTTCATGTGGCAAGGGCCAGAGGAGATTCTTTTTTTAAGTAGTCGAGGAAGCGCGCCCACAGCTCATTTCTAAAACACTGAGCCGGTGCTCAAGATAGCATCTGCCCCTTAATTGCCCTGCTAATAATGGGGAGGTTGTGAAACCTGACCACCTAAACCAGGCCAGCTCCTCGGAGAAGAGCCCGGAAGGGCCTGTCGGCAGAGCTGTGAGGGTCAGCTGGCTGCAGTCACCCTGCAAGTCCTGGGAAACACCTTCCCATCAGGACAAGGGATCCTGGAACAAATGCTCCCTGGAGAATGAGGGGGTCATTTGCTCAGCGGCTTTCCGGCACCCAGATCCCACCCTCCTTCGGGACTCAGGCACCACACCCCTCTTTCCCCCAGCTTGTTCTGAGCGTGAGTCAGACCACAAGAACCCCTTCTCCTGCTGGCATCACAAGCCCTGGCTCATATGTGTTTGCACAGCTCCAACCAGACTGCCAAGTCCTGGGCACCTACTGTGTGCTAGGCACATGCTAGGAGCTAAGGGCGCAGGGGCATAACTAAATCACCTGTCACACACAAATTCCATTATCAGGAAGCACAGGTCGGAAAAGATGCCCTTGGGATGCTTCACTAACTGTCCCTAACCTCATGGAGTGTGCCATCTGAAGGACCCGGATGTGAATTAAATGCCCAAGCTGCTGTACCCCAGTCCTTGCTGGTCAGCCCGCTGATGGAGTAACTTCTGGAAGACTTCACCGAGGGAAATGGGGGCAGGGAAGGCTTCCTGGAGGAAGTGACGCTGGAGGTGAGAGAGGAGAGGCTGAGGAGGCGCTAACAAGGCAAAGAGAAGAAACAGGCAGGAATAGCATGTGCTAAAGCCCAGTGTGGAGGGGACACTGGAGCTTGATGCTCTGAAATCTAAGATTCACTTCCTAAAATCTATCACTGAATAGAGGATTTGGCAGGGGGGCTGCAGTCTAAATGAGCTCAAGCAAGATTTACAGGGCTCCAGGCCCTGAGGCCACCAAGAAATGATTCGGTCCCAGCCTAAAGAAACTTGCTAAATGGAGGCACAGGTGTGAACAAATACTGACGATGCAGTCTTGATGGGACCACAGTGCAAGAGACTGCACAGTGCCGGAGAAGCCAGGCTTTCTGGAAAGGCGTTCAGGGAGGTTTCCCCAGGGAGACATCGCCTGAGCCGAGTCTTAGGCTGAACAGGAGTTGTCAGGGCAGAAAAAGACATCCCAGGCACAAGGAAAGGGTTTGCAAAGCCTAGCACACCATAAAGGGCATCAGGAGTTGTGGCTCAGGGTGGGAAGGAGAGGGACTGAGGCTGAAAAGGTGGGTGAGCAAGGCAGGTGGCCGAGCTGGGCTCAGGAAAAGCTGGTGGCTCCATCACACACTCCAAAAGGCAATTCTAGGAAAGAGCCACATGTGGTTTTGGGAAGAGCCTAGAAACCGGGAGACAGTCCAGAGACCTCCATGATCATCCGGGAAGATCCATGGTATGGATTGGTGAGGCCAAGGTGGGAGCCATTGAGAAGGTGGGAGAAGGTGAGCCACTGCACGAGGTGACTGGGGGCGGGGATGCAAGAGGGGCAGGTTTGGCGGAGAACATATTCCCACAAGCAGAGAGAACAAAACCTGCTGGGATCCTTGTGGGCATTCCTATGCCCACAGCATTAAAACTTTCACCAGCTTTGTTCACTGGGACAATAAAGCCACCGAGGCAACTGCAGAAAAACAGCAAATGGACGGAGCCACATGCCACACCGAATAAAATCCCTGTTTTGGTCAGCTACAAAAGACAACATTACTTTAGAGCCCCCCACATGTAGCAGGATTGTTAAGTCAACACAAGACAAGTTTAAGGAAAACTTTTTGCTCTAAAAGCTGCAGAAAACTTGGTACCTATTTAAACACACACACGAGTGATGCTTTACTCACATGGAATAGGGCAAGAAAATATGAGGTTTAACTCAGATGGGAAGGAGTGACCGGGCCTAAGGTGATATTCACTACGGGGGAGAGGCGCTCCTGTGAGTGCAGCTAGCGGGTCTAAAGACAACAAGAACAGCATCGCCCAGCCGGCCGGTTTTCTGCGCCTCGTCTCTAGCAATGAGGGGCAACCCAGCCTGCACCCCGTAGGGGCCGCCCGTCCTAGGCCTCGACTGCGCAGAGGCTGGAGCATCCGGAGAGCTGGATCAGCCCTGGGCTAAGCAAACCAGCGCATACTAAGCCCTGGCAGTGCGGCAGTGCGAGGGAATCTAGGAAATCCCCATTTCCTCCCACTTTCTAATCTAGATGAAGAAACTGGGGCTCGCAGCTGGCCAGGAGCGGAGCCAAGGTTCCTGTCTGTGGCTGCCTAAGGCGCAGAGCCGTGTGCTCGGTCACCGCTCAGACGCCCTGCCTGCCCTGGGCTGGTTCCGGGCAGACGCACCAAATCTCCGGGTTCTGCAGCCGCCCAAGCTTCAGACAACCTCCGGATGGGTGAGACCTGCGTCCCCGCGTCCACCGTCCCCCCCCCCCCCACACACACACACACCATGTCCCACGCCGCGACAGCGTCAGGGGGGCGCTCGGTTCCGAGGAGATAGAAGTCTGGGCCACGCGCAAGTCTTATCTCGGGGCCCCGATCGAGGTAACAAACTCACGCCGCCCCTTGGCAATGAAAACCACCTCCAGCTGAAGCTGCGGGACGGTGGGAAGGCATGCGTGAACCCACTCGCTAGACCCGGGCTGAGCTGGGCAGCCAAGTTTCCCAGCAAGTCAGGAGTCGGGGTTGGGGGTCTGGAAGTGGCCTAGGACGGGCCCCAGCCAGGAAGGAACAAAGCGGCCCCGAGAGGGGGGCGCTTCCCCCCCACCCCCAGCGCTCCGGATCCCCTCCCGGGTGGGGACGCAGGTCCGGGAGAAGACTGCCACCCCCGCGTGGAGGGGCCCTGGCTGGGACAGCTCCGGGCATCGCGGCCCGGGGCCGGCGGGGGTCCCGGACCGGGAACAAAGGGTGGGGCGCCCTCCCCTCGCCGCGCCCGCCCCGCCGCCAGCCGCCCCCTCTCAGGCGCTCGGCGGGAGGGGGACCCCGGCCGGCAGCCGCGCCTCATTAGCAACACAAAGCCGGGGGACGCGCGGCTCCTTTCATCCGGGCTGGGGCCGGCGGACGCGCGCCGGGGAGGAAGGCGGGGACGCCCGCCGGGCCGCAGACTCCCGCGGGGCGCAGGAGGCGGGCGCGGGCTCGAGCGCCCCGCGGCACCTGTGCGCGCGGCGCCCGCGGCCCCGTCCCCACCTGGCGCCGCAGCCCCCGCGCCCGGCTCGCGGACGTCCTCGCCTTACCCTCCAGCCGCAGGTGTCGGCGCCCCGCGTGCGGCTCGAGCCGCCCGCGGCCACGGCCAGTTGCGAGCCGTTAAGGCAGGCGTTGACCGTGAAGAAGACGGAGCAGAGCTGCAGCCACGGGGCCATGGCCGTGCGCTCGCCCAGTCGGGCACTGCTCTGCGCTCCGGCCGCCCGCGGCTGCCCAGCCGGGAGTGGGCGGTGGCGGCGGCGGCGGCGGCGGCGCCCGGGAGGGCCCCACCGAGCATGCGCCCCCCAGCCCGGGCCCCGCCCCGGCCCCCGGGCTCCGCCCCCGGCCGCGGCCCTCTTCCTCTAGCCCCGCCCCCGGCGCCTGCTCTCAAGCCTTAGCCCCGCCCCTTCCGCACAGGCCCCGCCTCCTGGCTGTGCCCCAGGCCGCCGCTGAGCCACAGGGCGCTGCAGTTTTCTCCCCCGCACCTGAGGGGCCTTTTTTAATCCAAAGGATTTGTCCAAGTGATGTCTGCTCGCTGCAAGAACTCAAGAAAACACAGAGTATAATATGAGTTTTTATAACAGTACTATGTACTATTCTTGAATTCTCTTCTTGAATTCTCTCGACCAACCATGGAAGTGTATTTTGTTATCCCAGTTTTAGGTGCAGAAAAGTAGAAAAGTTAGGATAAGGACACGGTACTTAGAGAAATCCTAGTCCCACATTTACTGCTGGGACCCCGGACAGATGTCTGGCTCTCTCCATGCTACCGTTCCATCCCTGTAAGTGTGAATAATAAAAAGCATCTTAGTCTAGAGAGGATTCTAGTGGTTAACACAAAGCAAGGGCTCAATAAATGCTACAATCCATCATTAACTGACTTGCCTGGGATTCAGATCCAGATCTGACTGCAATCAGTACCCTCAACCACTACATTCTGGGAAGAAAAAGTACAAATCCCGTGTTATTCCCCAGCCCAAAGATGATGAGAGATAAACGTCCTTGTGAAGTGGCGATTACCCAAGGATGAGGAAGCTGAGCCTTGAGGAAGTGGAGCAGCCAATGCCCTAGACTTTTCTCCACTATTCCCCTGCCTTGGCTGCGGTATCTGTGCTCCTGAACCCACTACTTCACCCTCTCCCCTGCCCCACTCCCAGTCTAGGCCACTGCCTCCCACAAGACAGCTTCCCAGGTGCTCTTCCTGCTTCCACTTTTGTCCCAACATACAATCCATTTCTCAACCTTGGATCCAGAGTGATTCTCCAAGAAGGTAGAGCAGACCACCCACTTCTCCTAATTAAAACTCTTCCATGGCAGCTTTTATCCACGGCCATTTAGAATGAAATCCGTGCTGGCTGTGAGGCCCCCACCTCTTCCACTTCATGGCTCCCCACTCTGCCTTCACCGCCACCTCCAGCAATGCTGATCTTTCCCTTGTGCCCATCTTGGTCTTCTTGTCTCAGTAAACCGTGGAGACTCTCATCTCTGTCTTTCCCACAAGGCAGACCACAGAACTCTTTTCCTTCCAGGACCCAGAATCCTCTCCCTCTCTTGGTCTGGCCGGGCCTCAGCGTGCGGCAGCTCGGTTGCTGCTAGCAATGGGTTCCTGGCTTTCCCTCCTGGCCCCACACACCGGGCCCACACCTTTGCATGTAAACCTTTCACAGTGTCAGAGGTGGCCCCCAGCCTTCCATGCTACCCCACGGAGAAAGAGAAGCCTTCGCTCTGACATGGACACCGCTGGAACAGGGAGCAGAGCCAGCATCTCCCGAACCACAGAGGTTGGCAGAGAAGGGGGAACAAAGCTGCGGCCTCCAAACAACAGCAGCCACAAGAGCCAGGTGCTGGGCTTCCTTGGCCGTGTGCCTCTGGACAGAAACACTGTGGCTCTTCTCTCATGACCAGGATATTCAAGAATTCGGTCAGATCCAGCAAGGGCAGGCATCACCCCTTCTTTGGTCATCCAGAAGAGTCAGGATCCACAGAAGGCCGCCCCTAGAGTAGCCTTCTCTGAATAGACCCCATGCAGCACGTTGCTTCTCCTGGGGGGGTGTTGGGTTACTGCTTCCTCCCAGGTACTAGCTCACCTTCTCTGCCACTCTCGGTGCTCTTCTCTGGATCTCCCTCCATCCTCAGAGCCGAGGGGGTCAGCAATTTGGCCATGAGGGTCAGGGGTTCCTGGGGCTAAGATGAGACCAGGACCACATGGGCGTTGGTGAAACTCTGAGGAACATTCCAGCCTAGGGATGCTCCATGATTTATTGACCAATCTCCTACTGAGACACTTCTGTTGTAATCAGTGATTCAAAAATATCCCCACACATTTATCTTTGCACGTTTGTCCGACTATTTTCTGAGGATACGTCCCTGGAATCAGAATTGCTTGCTTGCACACATTTAAAGTTGTCAAACTGCTCCTTCTCTCCTTGCCACCTTAATTGATTTTTCTGGTTGCTAATGAGGTAGATCACATTCTCATGTGTTTTCTGCCTGTTCTTTTTCCTTCCTTTGTTCATGAATTGGATTCCAGGAAAAAGAGGTCGAAGTTTATCATAGAGAATGTTAAGGAAGGTACTGGGGAGAGGAGAGTGTTTTTCCCTGGGTTTTACTCTGGGGATGGGATGACTGAGTGACAGGGGAAGGCAGCATGACATGTCTGCTCCCTTTTCAGCTACCACATCCACCCCCCCGTTGAAACGCCTGGTCCTAAATCCCAGGCCCCCTCCCACCCACAGCTCACTGCAGAAATTGACAACTGACAGCCTCTGAAAATGTGCTGCAAAGTTCAGAGAGGGCAACAGCTTTTCTAAAGGAGTATGGAGAGCATGAGAAAGCAGAGACGCAAGTGTCCACTCCATAGCATGGTTGGAACGACAACCCTCAGGGCCAGGGACTGAGAGGTCCTGCCATTTACCTTCAAAGGAGGCCGCAGCACATGTGGTGAGGGGGGAGGGGAGCCTTGAACATCAAAGGGATGAGCTAGGACAGGAAATTGGCATTTGGCCACATCCTCCCATTCTGGTCTTTTCCATGGATTCTCTTCTTGCCTGTCTCCTCTTTTGATCCTGACCCTTCAGAGTATTTGTGAGGCTGCAGGGGCCAGCCTCTGTCTTGGAAAGTGAGATAAAATGAGGAGGTCAGGTTCCCATACAGCCTCCATGGACCACAGATCACCACCAGCTGCCTCCAGCCATAGTGGAGCCCAGCAGGGCGGGAGACAGAGGGTGAGCCAGGGCAACACACCCCCCCACCCCCATCAGATGCACGGTCTCACCCACGAGGCCAGGTTTGCCTGTGATCCCCTTACATGCTCAGCCACCCCAACATCCCTGGCGAGTTGACCTCGCTGTCCCCAATGCCTAGCACTCTGCCTGGCACACATCCATGGGCAAGAAATGCTTGTTGAGCGAAACATAACTGACACCACTTCCAACCTTGTTTGGAATGCAGCCCAGGATTAAACAGATAAAATCACCTTAAAATGAACTGTTGAAAATGCAAACGCATTTCCCAAATCTACTTAGAACCTAGCCAGATAAGAAAAAAAAAAACCTTAAAACAAGGATTGGATTTTGTTAGGGGTCAAATTATACCTTGAAACCTAAGAAAGGGTAACCTGATCATGGAAATAATTTGCATTCTGAATCATTTTTAGCCAATAATAACCAAAGACGATTTTAATGAAGAGTGGTTAGACGCAGTGGACTCCATTTTAATTTCTTCTTGGTGTTGAATTAAGGTAGTATGTTTTATGTAGTAATCGAAACATTAAAGGGGTGCCCACCAGCTCCTCCCTCTCCCCCCACCAAGTCTCTAATCAGGCCAAGGTGCTAGGTGCAAGGTTTGCCAGGGCTTTGGGGGGAGCAGTGTGCAGAGAACTGGCGCTGCCCAGGAGCCCTCAAGCCTGCGGCCCCCCAGGACTGCCCCGGGGGCCAGACTCAGCCATGGGTGGTCTTGGCTTGTCATCACCTCCACTTCACTGATGGGGAAGCAGAGACTCAGCGTCACAGAGCCGAGGTTCAAACTCGACCCCGGACACCTACCCTGGACGGAAGGGCCCAGCCCAGGTCTGCATCCCAAGGCTCTTCGCCTCAGCACCGTCCAGGCCGCGCAGAGATCCGAGGGGGGAGCGGGAGGAAAACCTGGTAGAGATGGCCCAAATCCGCACCGCGGGAATCCCCGGACACGTCCCCCAGAGTGTCTGGGGCAGCTCGCCCCGCGGCCACGGCCCGGGATGACCCGGCCCATCGCCGCTTTCGAGTTCTTTCCCAGCAGGAAGCAAAGCGCCAGGCGGGCCGCTCCGCTGTGGCCGATAGGGGGCGCGCGCGGTCCAGGTCGCAGGCCACCGTGCGACCTTGAAAACTTGCTCCTCTTACCCAGAGCTGGTCGGTTCTGAGTTAGACAGGGAAGTAGAGTTCAGGGAGATGTAAGAAAAAGGGCCAAATACGGACTCTCCATAAGCATGTGAATTTGGGCAACTCACTTCACTTCTCTAAATAGATCTCGGTTCTCTCTGGGGAATCGTGGGAATGGCATAGCTGTGGGCTTGGCTGAGTTTCTGCCAGCCTGAAAGAAGCAAAAAGCTTCGAGGCTGTGTGAACGCTGCTGCACAGGTCCTGTCCCCAACGGGACACTGTTCCAACTCTCACAGAACAAAACCCCACTATGTGGGGGTCACAGTCATCTTCCAAATAAAGGGAGAATTAGAGCTAGATGGAGCCTTCTCTGGGAAGCAATGCAAAGGAGAGGAGAGCAGAGGGAGGGAGAGTGTGCAAGGGCCCGCCAGGAACATGGCATCTTCAAGGAGCTGAAAGAGGCCAGCGCCTCCGGCCAGAGAACAAAAGGCGCATGGGGGAGTGGTTGGAGATGAGCTGGAGAGTGGGGCCAGGGCAGGCAGAGGGGCCCTTCTGTCCTGGTTTCCCCTAAGAGCAACTGGCAGCCTCTGAAGAGTTGAAGGGCAGGGGTGGGGCAAGGCCATCCTCACAATTAAGTTTTGAAAAGTTTTTTGTATCCCAAGTGCTGAGCACAGGGCACTGTCTGACATGTGTCAGCATTTGATTCATACTTGTTAAATGAAAGAATAACCAGGATCATTGTTGAATTTCTGGGTTTTAATGTCTTGGAAAAAAAACATCTAACCCTGTTAATGCAGTTTCCAAATAATGCAAATAAAATACAATTTTTAAAAAATGCATGAACATTTTCTTGGTATCTTCTGAGATTTTTTTCTTTTTTCTTTTTTCTTTTTTTTAAGATTTATTTTATTTATTTCTCTCCCTTTCCCCCCGCCCCAGTTGTCTGTTCTCTGTGTCCATTTGCTGTGTGTTCTTTTTGTCTCCTTCTGTTGTCAGCGGCACAGGAATCTGTGTTTCTTTTTATTGCATCATCTTGCTACGTCAACTCTCTGTGTGTGCGGTGCCATTCCTGGGCGGGCTGCAATTTCTTTCGCACTGGGTGGCTTTCCTTATGGGTGCACTCCTTGCGCGTGGGGTTTCCCTATGCAGGGGACACCCCTGCGTGGCAGGGCACTCCTTGTGCGCATCAGCGCTGCGCATGGGCCAGCTCCACACCAGTCAAGGAGGCCCGGGGTTTGAACCGCGGACCTCCCATGTGGTAGATGGATGCCCTAACCACTGGCCCAAGTCCACTTCCCTGAGATTATTTCTATTATAAAGTCCTTTAATATTTTTTCAATACATTTTATTTTTTTAGAACAGTGTTTAGATTTACATAAAAATTGAGAAAATAGTACAGAGTTCTCATATGCCCCACACCCAGTTTCCCCTATTATTAACACCTTACATTAATTAGTATGGTATATGCTACAATTAATGAACCAATACTGATACATTACCATTAACTAAAGTCCATACTTTATTCACAGTTCCTGAGTTTTTACCTAATATCCTTTTTCTGTTCCAACATTCCATCCAGGACACCACATTATATGTAGTGTCACATCTCCTTAGGCTCCTCTTGGCTGTGACAATTTCTTAGACAGGTATTTTGTATGCTGTCACTCTACTGGAATTTGTCCAATGTTTTTCTCAAGATAAGACTGGGTATTATCAATTTTCAAAGTCATGTATGTGCTAAGTTTAAAAGGTCATATTAGTACTAAAAGGTGTATCATGAAAAACAGCAGTCCCCTGCCCTGTCCCTTGTCACCCTTGCTCCCCAGAGCAAGGAGGACACATACAATTTTAACCGTTTCTTCTGGCATTTGCTGCCATATTTCTAAATGAGTATGATTGGGCTATTTCTTGTCTGGCCAGTTTTAAACATTAGCTCCTAACTTCCTGCCTTTATGACACGTGATAATTGAGCTCTCTTTTAATTGCTTTCTTCTGCCTGCCCACGATGGTTTGTCCTGGCCACAGCCCTTCCAATCCACTCTGACCCATACGACTCAGTCCTGAGGGAGGGGGTAATGCCCCCCACCCGCTTTACGATCACAGGCTTTGCACCTTGTTTTGCAGCATCTCCCTTTTGTGAAATTCTCCTCAGAGTACCCCACCTATTAGTTGTTTCCTGGTGGGATTCTAACAGATAATTTACAACTTTAATTAAATCAAGATTCAGTGTTTATATACACTATATGACTATACAAAACTATTCGTCTTTAATGCAAGTAACCTTTGATGAAAACATTTGCTTTTTTGCTACAGTTGTGTGTGTGTAGTTAGTATTTACCTTTTTAAACACGTTTGCTTTGTTTTATGCCCTCTTGTTAATTCTTCCCACACAGTTTTCCCCTTGGTCAAAGGCATTAGCTTTTCTCTCAGTTCCGTCTTCTTCCTGGAGAATTCCCCATAGGGCCCTCAGGCTCCAGTGCCTAGAAGGTTTGGATATTCTCCTAGTCGACTGCCCAGCTCCCTTCCCTCCTCTCTTGCGTTGAAATCCTATTTCCTGGATCTAGTGTCACTTTTGGTAAAGCCCAGCCTCTATTAGCCATGTGAGAAACGATACAGGGGAGGTAAAGTTTGTGAGGGCTTGCATGTCCAAAAAATATCTACACTAATCATCACAGTTGATTAGCTATTTGCCTGAGTTTTGAATTTTATCTTGAAAGTAATTTCCCACTGGAATGTTGAAAGCATTGCTCCTTCTGGACAGACTGCCGCGTAGAAGGCTGTCAGCGTTCTTATTTCTGCTCCTCTGTGCAAGTCTCCCCGCCCCTCCCTTTTTCCTCTCTCTCAGCTTTCAGGGTGTTCTCCTCATTCCTGCTGTCCTGAAGTTTCACAGGGATGTGGGCCTTCACTTTGGGAAAGCATGTCTTTGACTTCTGGAAAGTTCTTTTGTGTGTTCCTTTGGTATTTTCCTTCCCTTCTGTTTCTCTGCTCACTCTTTCTGGAAATCCTATGAGTAAGATGACAGATATCCTATACTGATGCTCTAATTTTCTTACCATTCATTAGCCACCACTTTCCATTTTAGTCACTTTTTCCATGTTTTAGAACTTTCCTTTAACTCAATCTTCAAAAAATTCAATCTGAAGCATTTTTCTTTCAACTATTATATTTCTTAGTCTCCGAGAGCAGCTCTTTCTGGCAGTTGTCCCTTTTGCAGAACATCCTGTTCTTACTTAAAGGAAGCAATTCCTTCTCTCAACTCTCTGAGGAATAGTTTTATTAAAGCTTTCTTCTGTTTCCTCCAAATGTCTTTTTTTTTTTTTTTTTTTTCAGTTTGTTTGAACTTTTAAAATGGAATCAGCATTTCCTGACTCCTCTAAAATCATTCTCAAGGAAATGGACATGCTCTGTCTGCAGGTTAGGATTTGAACTGGGTAAGCCAAGCCCCAAACAAAGATCTCGGGAGGGTCACATTTGTTGAGGAAGGTGCTCCCGTTAAACCACTGGAAGGAGACAGGTCAATAAACCGCCTGGAGCAACCAAGTCAACTCATAGGCATTTTATTTATCAAATTACTACACCTACAATTTTTAACTCTCTGTTCACTTTATGGGACCAGATTTGTTTTGTTTTGGTTTTTTCTTCTAACACCATAATTAATCTGAATGATATGGCTTGTGACATGTATGCATGTGAAGCCGGGTAATAAGACAGGGAATCAGTAGATGGAGCTGGAACCTGGCGAGAAGGCCACATGGCCGTCGATACCCCCCAGAGGGCTGCTGGAAGTCCCCCCACAAGATTCTGCCATTCAGAACAAGATTTCCTCGGGAAGCCAGGAGAAGCCCGGGATATTCCCCAAGGACTTTAATCACTGGGCCCACCCAGGGGATTGATGAGTGGAGTAATCAGTCAAAACAGCAAACAGCTGGGCTCCTCCTAGGCCATTAGCAAAGCTGTGGAATAACTAACAGTTCAAAAAGCAGGCTGGAATGCTCCCTCCTGCCTTCGTGGTCCATGTGCCTGTTCCTGCCTTTTTCCTCCCGCTCCCACCTTCTACCCCCCCATCGCAAGTAAAACCTGGGCATTTATAATCTATAATGGGAAATTGTAGTCTGTCAATCAGCCCGCTTTATCACTTTTCAACCCCTTCCTCTCTACCTTGGACCCATGATCTATTTTCTCCCATTTCTCTTCCCTCCCTACCTTAATAAATTACTGGCCTAACTCACCTGATGTGCTCTTGAAATTCATTTCTGCAGCATAGTTAAGAACCTAGACAAAATCGGGTAACACCTTCATAATCATAGCTAGCATTTTTACATTCAGCTGTTCATTTAGTAAGCATTGATTGGGTGCCTATTGTCTGCTGGGCACTGCGCAAGGCGCTGGGAAGGCACGCCATCAAGGTGGATGAGGTCCCTGCCTCCAGTGTAGTCCCTATACCTGGCCAAACCCCGTGAGGCCAGGCAGCCACTGCCCGTTCCCACGAAGACGTCAGAGGCGCCCGGGTTTGCTCGGTGACCCACAGCTCGTTAGAGAATGCGCTGCATCAGGATATTGATCTTCCTCTCTCACAATCCACGTTTCAAAGGATGGGGAGAGAGGGAAGGGCGGGAAAGAGTAACTGAGAAAATGAGCCAGGACCGGAGGGCTCAGAAAGATAGGAAGAGAATCCAGAGAAGCCAATTCTTTGGAAAAAGAATTCCAAAGTGCTAGCCCGGGCCCTGGCGCTCCAGTTCACATTTCGGCAGGGACTCCCGGCTCAGGGCAGGCGGCGGGGACGGAGGCTGGAGCGGCAGGGGGAGGCTGCCGGGGGGAGAGGGGCGGGCAGGGGGAGGCTGCTGGGGGAAAGAGCCTCTAGGTGGGGGAAGAGCTGAAGGGCCGTGAGCCTCCGGCGCTCACTTATCTCTCTCTTTGCGCGCCGCGCGCGAGCTTCCCAGCAGGGGACCGCAACCCCGCGCCAGGCAAAGCCTTCTGGGCACGCCCTGCAGTTCGATCGGCAGCCCCCGGCGGTAAAAATTTGTCGTTTGCACCGTGACTCTGGTCTTTCCCTGCCAACTAAAGGCCCCTCGTGCAGGAAATTCGAGAGCTGAACTCTCCTAGAGGTAGAGCAAGGAGTGACAGATTGCAAAAACAGTGACGAAGGAGCAGATCGTGAACCACGACGGTTCACTAGACGCCCCAGAGCGCGGGACACCCGGGTGCCGACGCGCCGCCTCCCCCGCAGGCGCTGCCCAGGGATGCAGGAGAGGCAGCTGCCCAGCGTCCCTGCCCTGCGCCCCTGGAGTCCCGGCAGGTTAGCGCCAGGCTGGGCAGGGGGCGTGGAGGAGAACGGTTCAGCCCCTCCCTCCCTGCAGAGGCCAGAAGATGACTTCCCCTGGCCATCCCCAGTGCACGTATGTGTGCGTGTGTGAGTGTGTGTGTTTAAACTGGAAACTTAAAATAAATTCTTCCATCGCTGCTGGCTGCCATTATGTAATGTCTCACAATGTTTCCCGGGGACCCTCCAGGCGGTTTCATTTACTGCCTCGCCTGCGCTTCCAGCTTTGTTCACGACTTCCAAACTGCTCTCAGTAAAACCGAGCCATATGTACATTGGCTACTCTGGACACAGACTGTGCCTTTAAAAGTATGCATATTCCAGTGCAGAGCTAATGTTGAGAATGGTATGCAAGACCCTAGATTGGATTACTCTTCGAAACTGGCTCCATTTCAAGCCCAGTGAAAAGAAAATTTCTTTCTGAAATAATTTTCAATTTACAGAAAGGTTGCAAAGGTAGTTCAAAGAGCATCCATATGATCTCTGACCAGTTTCCCCTAATGTTAACCTCTGACGTAACCAAACATAGCACAATTATCGGAATCAGAAATTTAACCCTCCTGACTAATCTACAGGCCTTGTTGGAATTCACCAGTTTTCCCACTAGTGTTCCTTTTTAAAATATTTTTTTAAATTTTAGAATAGTTTTAGAAAAATGAAGAAGCTAGCATAGAGAGTTCCCACAGATCTCATGCCCAGTTTCCCCCTATTATTGTAACATCTTTCATTAATACGGTACATTTGTCACAACTGATGAACCAATACTGATATATTGTTAAGTAATGTCCATACATTATTCATAGTGCCTTCCATTCTCACCTAATGTGCCTTTTCTGTTCCAGGATCCCATCCAGGATACCAAATTACATTGACTCATCATGTCTCCTTCTGTTCCTCCTGGCTTTGACAGTTTCTCAGATTTTTCCTTGATTTTCATGCCCGTGACACTTTTGAGGAGTACTGCTCAGGTATGTTGTGGACTGTCCCTCAGTGGGCATGTGTTTGAAGTTTCTCTTATGATTAGATCGGAGTCATGGGCTTGGGGAGGCTGACCACGGAGGTAAAGTGCCGTTCTCATCACATTCATCACATCTAGGCTCCACGGATGTCCCTTTTCTGGTCCAGGAGCCAATCCAGGATCCCATATTGTGTTTAGCTCTCATGTGTCCCGGGCTCCTCCATCTATGAAAGTGGCTCAGTCTTTCTTCGTCTGTCATGACATTGACATGTGCGAAAAGTATTCAAAAGTGTCCCTTATTTTGGGTTTGTCTGCTGTATTTTCATGATTGGATTGAGGTTCTGAGTTTTGGGCAAGAATACCAGACAGATTATGTTTGTTTCATATCAGGTGTACTGGGTGTTGCTATGTCTCCTTTTACTTTTGAACCCTTGGCTAAGGTGGTGATTGTCAGGTTTCTCCACTGAAAAGTCACTATTTTCCCCTTGTAACTAATTAATACCGTGGGGGATATACTTTTAGATGATGCAATTATCCTGTTTCTCCTCAAACTTTTGCCTGCTAATTTTAGCATCCAAGAATGGATCTTGCCTGGGACAATTATAACTGTGGTTTTCCAATGGTAATTTTTCTATTCCCTTTATTAATTTTATATTTATTAATCAGCTTTCTCCTGTAAGGAAAATTCTCTTGTTCCTTCTCTCCATTAATTACTTTAATTTTTTATTTACATCAGTATGGACTCATGGATATTTATTTTATGTTGTGGGTTTAGTCCAATGCTGTCATTTATTTCATTGCTTCAGTGGTTTGGGCTTTGGTCATTGAGAGCCCTTTATGATTGACACTGTGTTCTTTCAACATGTGCCCGTCTTTTTTGAGCACATTCTTAATTCCAGGTACCACAAGATGCCCCTTGCTCATCTTTTATTATCCCAGCCAGTGCTGGAATCAACTGTTTCTCCAAGGAACCATGGTGTCTTTTATTGGAGAATCATACTTAGAAGATCTGAGGAGTAGGTATGCTCATTGCTGTGGGCTATAGTTGCTTCTAGGCCTCTCAACAAAAAAGAACTAGGAAATACATATATGTATATTAACATATATACATACAATACATCTATATTTATTTCTGCTTCTATCCATCTGCAAATATATATAAACATAAGTTGATACTGATAAATACATTTATGCAGGGTTCAATCCAGACTTGCCCCCTTTATTTGTATACATTTCTTATTTACTTCTGCCAGCACCACAATATTGATGTAGACTCACAAAATACCTTGTCATGGCATTCTCCATATCATTGCTTCTGGTTAGGAATTCATTTCACAGCAGAGCAAGGAACCGTGGGCTCATGCCCATGGAGTCAACTGGTCTTACCATATACCCCTTCACCCAAAGGCAGTTGGCCTAATTAACAGTTAGAATGGTTTACTAAAGACAGTTGTGTCAACAGTTGGGAGAAAACACCTGAAAGGATGGGTCCTGTCTTATAGAATGCAGTATATGCTTTGAATTAGAGGCCATTATATGGTCTACCTCTGCCTTAACCAGACCACACACCTGGGAACCTGGGAATGGATATGAGAATAGCTTTTCTCACTATTACACCCAATAAACTTTTCGCAGAACTTTTGCTCCCCATCGTGGTAACATTGAACTCTATTGGTTTGGAGGTCTTAATCTCCAAGGGAACTCAATAGTGGCTCCACTGAATTGGAAGATAAGACTGCCGCATGGCCAATTTGGACTCCTTATGCCACTGAATCAACCGGCAAAAAAGTTACTCTACTGGCTGGAGTGATCGATTCCAGTTACAAAGGAGGAATTGAGTTGCTACTATACAGCGAGGACAAGTAGGACTATGTCTGTGTTGGGGATTGAATCATGTCCCAAACCCTTGTTCTATGGGTATGACCCCATTTGTAAATAGGACCGTTGAAGATGCTATTAGTTAAGGTGTGCCCAATGAATGAGGGTGGCCTTAATCCAATATGTCTGAAATCCTTATAAGCAAAGGAAATTAGATGCAGAAGACGTGCCACAGGGAGCAACCAATAAATGAAAGTCAATGAAACCCAGAAGAGAAAGGAGGAGATGCATGATATGCATTGCCATGTGATAGAAAAGCCAAGGACCTCCAAAGACTGCCAGCCAGAGAAGATACTGACCAAGAGGAAGCAAGCTTTCTAGCCTCTGAAACCCTGAGTCAATAAATTCCTGTTGTTAAGCCAATCCATTGTATAATATTTATTTTAGCATCTAGAAAACTAAAATAGTCTGGAACAAGGGGGTTCTCCAGGGTACCTCTTAGTACTTCCATGACCAATAGTAAAGGTTAATAGAAAACTAGAGTGACCAAAAAGGCAAGATGACTAAGTACTCAAAACCTTTGGGTTAGGAAGCTGACGTGGCTCAAATGATAGAGCATCCACCTACCGTATGGAGCGTCCAGGGTTCGATACCCAGGGTCTCCTGACCCATGTAGTAAGCTGGCCCACACGCAGTGCTGCTGCACACAAGGAGTGCTGTGCCATGTGGGGACCATGTAGTGGTGCCCCATGCGCAAGGAGTGCACCCCACAAGGAGAGCCGCCCTGCGTGAAAAAAGCACAGCCCACCCTGGAGTGGCGACGCACACACGGAGAGCTGACACAGCAAGATGATGCAACAAAAAAGACAGTTTCCTGGTGCTGCCTGACAACGCAAGCAGATGCAGAAGAACACACAGTGAATGCACACAGAGAGCAGATAACGGGGGGGAAGGGGAGAGAAATAAATTTAAAAAAAAACACCAAAACTTTGGGTCAGTCCATCAGGTAAAGAACCCCAACCAGCTAAGGTTCTGGTTGAGGGTGAGGTGAACATGGAATGGCGGATGGGGGGTGGGGGTGGGGGTGGGGGTGGAAGAAAGAAGCCATAGATCGTAACTATGACCTTAAGATTTATACATACTACATACATACTACGTTCTATTTTCTTGTTAGTTGTAGGTATTTATTTGTATCTGCTAACCATTTTCTTCTTTTCTCTCCTCCTTCCCCCCCCCCTTTTTTTTTTTTTAATTGTATATACAAGTTGCTGGAAGTTAATTTTACAGTTTAGCCTTTAGGTAGCAGAATTTCAGTGGGCCTGTAACTGAATTTGAGAAGTAATTAATACAGTCAGCAATAGATACGGTAACTGTTGGGACTTGGGTCTTCTCCCTTGGGGCAGAGCATGAGAACTTTATTTGTAAGAATATTGTCAGGTGGAATTATAGAGATGTCTTGTTGTATGAGAGTTCAAATGTGTATAGAAAGATGCATAAGGAAGGTGAGGAGCCAAAGAGGTAGATCCTGCCATTTATCTTTTTATTGTCTCTCAGCTCCAAATCCATTCCGTCATTACCTGACCTGCAAAAATGGATTTGGGCCGTTTAACTCTTTCCCTTCACCACTGGCACTCTCCAGCAGGGTCTGTATCTCAGCTGGCAGGGGTGTCTATCTTTGGGGGGTGAAGGGAGCTCAGCCCTAAGGAGCCCTTCTCCTTTTACATGCTGTTCTTATATGATTGTTTAGAGTTCTCTCAACTTGTTACTAGCTGATCCCTCCAATCTTTTGCTACAGTAAATACCTCTTTATATTAAATGTTCTCTGCCCAATTTACTGAGTAGTTTCTGTGCTCTGATTGGACCCCCCCAGTATTATATACATACAATAAGTAGTTTCAGAATTAACTCCTCATTCCCTTGGGAGAGTCATAGTAGAAAAAACCTTACAACTAAACTACATCTTTATGTACAGTTGCTTTCATCTTTAGTCTTTTAATATTCAGTCAAAATATTGCTTTTCAGAGTTACTTAGGTTAGGTTTTTCTTCCCCACTTCCTCCATGCTGTGATATGCTTAGATACACTTAGATTTGTTCTTGCTGGTATTCTATTTTGCATTCTTCTCTAATCCTGGTTGATATGAATTATTTATTTGTTTGGAGATTAGGTGAAACACTACGATGATTCACAACACTATAAAAGTGTTGTGTCCCCCCATTCCTACTACTCTGTTTCCAGTCTCCTCTCTTCCCATCCATTCCCACCCACCCATCCCTGTAAGTAATCAATCTCTTTAGTTTTTGGATTATCCTTCCTGTATTTCATTTGCACAAATAAGTAGATATATGTGCATTTTATTATATCCCTCTCTTTTCTCTATAAATATCTTTTGTACATTGTTAAGACCCTTTTTTAAACCAGTTGATATGTCGGGCAGAAAGGTGAGTCTCGAGGTTTACTAGAGGGCAAAGACTTAAATTCATATTCCTCTTGTCCTCTGCTTGACAAGAAGCCCAGGGTAAGTCAATTGCAAAACTCAATAAAGAGAAATGTTTGCTGGGAGTTGTTTGTGTTTTTTTCATTTTGTTTTTTTCTAGATTTATTTTTTATTTTTCTCCCCTTCCCCACCCCCTCCCAAGTTGTCTGCTCCCTGTGTCCATTCAGTGTGTGTTCTTCTGTGTCCGCTTGTATTCTTGTCAGTGGCACCAGGAATCTGTGTCTTTTTTGTTGCATCATCTTGCTTCATCAGCTCTCCCTGTGTGCAGTGCCACTCCTGGGCAGGCTGCACTTTTTTCACGCTGGGCAGCTCTCCTTACGGCGTGTACTCCTTGTGCGTGGGGCTCTCCTACGTGGGGGACACCCCTGTGTGGCAGGAGACTCCTTGTGCACATCCGCACTGCTTGTGGGCCAGCTCATCACACAGGTCAAGGAGGCCCAGGGTTTGAACCCTGGACCTCCCATATGGTAGGCGGATGCTCTATCCATTGAGCCAAATCCACTTCCCCTGCTGGGAGTTTTAACTGCTGAGAGTTACATCGGAAGGAAAATTGGTCATTTCTGTTTAACATAAAATACTTTAATAACTTCCCACACAGTAATTCCACTTCATGTTATCTAACCTTAGGGGGGGGAAATTGCATTTGTAACACAGGTAGGTATGCAGAAAGTTCTTTCCTGTAACGTTATTTCTAATGGTGAAAATAAGCCCAGAAACAGCCTTAGTACCTATTAATAGAGAAATGGCTAAAAGCACACTCTGGAATAGCTACCCTGGCACATTATACAATGCAACAGATTTGTTTATTTTCATAATAGAATTATGAAGTGCTTAGAAAAAGCTGTAAGTCATATTGCTGAGTGGGGAAAAAGCTATGATAAATATGGTGTTAATACCATTTATGAAAACCCAACAAGTAAATAAATAAAACTACACAACAATAGCATATGTTTTCTGTGGGTACACGTATATGTATAAAATTCTATAAGCAAAAGGTTTGGAAGCATTCCTATCAAACTGGTTACATTTGGGGAGGAGATTAGGAATTTTGAGGGGAGGGTTTCAAAAGGAACTTTTATCTGCAATGTTTTCGCTTTTTCAATATTAATGTGTTACTTGCATACTTGAACACAAAATGTTCAGGTCCCAAAACCCTTGAAAAAGGAACCACAACCTATTAGGAAGCAGGCGGACACACTCATATTTAATACCTGTTTTATAGAATATTCTGGAAAATGACAGGCAGTCCAAATACCTGTTCCCAGCGCATGAAATGTGAGAATTCTTTTCTAAAAGTTACCTGTCAGTAAGTCCTATTGTCTGCTAATAAAACCAAGTAATGTAAGTAAAGCAATAATCTCGAATCTAGATTTACAGTGAACACCACTTACCTACCACCTACATTCTACAGGTAACATTTGACTATTCCTGCTTTATCACATTAGATTATTGAAATACAAAATCCCATTTCTATCAATATACACTGTCTGCTTTGATTCTTTTCTTTGCTGAGATACAGAATATGTTACCCAAAGGGGACAGCGGGAAACTGATGGCTGAGGACATAGTTAAGACCTTTGCTTTATATTTCGATCATTTGATGACTGAGATGAGAAACAAGAATTAACAGTTCTATATGCAGGTTATTAAATATGTTACTAAAAATAAAGATTATATAATTGTGGTGGCTCAGAGTTCCTTACTCCAGAACAACATGTTCTTAATCTTAGTCCATACCTGTGGGCAGATGTGGGCCAACTGAACCCGGATGGGTCTCTTTTTAAATTAAAAACAATTTTTTAATTGTCCTTTTTTTTTTTTTTAAAGATACATAGATCACAAAAAAAGATTACATTAAAAAATATAAGAGGTTCCCATACACCCCACACCCCGCCCCAAGACGGGTCTTAAGCCAGTTGCTGGAGGCCTTATAGAGAAGGCCAGAGGGAGAAGCCACGGGAGCAGGCAGAAACCCGGAGGCAATGGAACACAAAGAGGAAGGAGAAGAGGTCTCCACATGCACTGCCGGATGACAGAGGCGCCCCAGAACAACCAAGCAGTCTTTAGGGAGAAAGCATCGTCTTGCTGATGCCAAGATTTTGAAATTCTAACCTCAAAACCATGAGCCAATAAATTCCCATTGTTTAAGCCAACCCATTGTATGGTAATTGTTTTAGCAGTCAGGAAACTAACAAAACCTTCAGGTCTGTCTGAAAATTCTTTTTCCCTGCATGGAAATGGAACCCCCTCCCTCCCCTTCACACACGCAAACCAGAGTCTTCCTCCTAGTCCTTTAAGAAAAAAAAGAGATTAAAATGATAATGAGCCAGAAAGCTGAGTAAGCTCCTAATCAAAGACCAGACACAAATGCAATCAGTGTTTTGGGAAAGTTGCTCTGAGGATTCTTGACTAATCCTGAGACGTCCAGAGGCCTCGCAGGGGAATCCCCAGGCCTGCCCAGCGCGGGAAGACACTTCCTGCTGCTGCTCTCTGGCTTTTTGTGTGTAGCTCAGGCTCAGACCATGCAAAGTAAACAACAGAAATTTTGCCCAGGCATCACATTCCCTTCTCAGAGGAAATTACTACCCTCGCCTTTTAGCTCCTCTTTTCCGAGTATATGTTCTGGTATTTTAACTTTTAAATCCCTTATCCCCCCATCGCCTTTTAGGAAAATGACTTTTCTTTTCTAACCTGATAGATTCAAAGCCATACCTTTCGAAAATCTCTCTTTGACTTGGAAAATTTGCACAACAGCAAAGAAATGTTGTTGGGCAAGATCCGCCTTCCCCACATTGGAGGCAGATCATTCATAAACCTGGAATCACGATATTTTATATAGTGAGAAAAGCGTGTCATAAAATAGCAGGGTAGTAGGAGTCTCCACGCGAAGTGCACGTGAACTCACGTAGAGACAGTCTGAAAGGACAGTCATCTCCTAGGGGGGTAATTAATTTCTTCTTTACACTTTCCTGTGTTGTCTAAATTTTGAATATTGAGACTATATTATTTCTATAACAAAAAGACTTTTTATTTTGAAGCAACAAAAAATGGGGGAGGGGATGAGGAATAAAATAACTGGAACAGGAGAAAATGAGAAAATAGGAACAAGAAGATGAGCTGGGGCAGAGATAAGCACTCGACATCCCGGCAGTCTCGCCCCGCCTCCCCAACACCAGCCTGCTGTCATCTCGGCATTCGCCTCCTGCCTGGGCCCCTGCCTCCCATTTTGTCCTCCAACAGTTCATTTTCTACATGAAGCCAGAGTGGTTTTATTAAAGTGCAAATCTGCTGGTGCGACTCCCCCCACTTAAAACCTGTGGCTTCCAGGCTTCCAATTGCACTTTTTTTTTTAAGATTTATTTTTTAATTATTTCTCTCCTCTCCCACCCCCCCACCCCATTGTCTGCTCACTGTGTCCACTCGCTGTGTGTTCTTCTGTGTCTGCTTGCATTCTTGTCAGCAGCACCAGGAATCTGTGTTTCTCTCTCTTTTTTAAAAAGATTTATTTATTTATTTAATCCCCCCCTCCCCCGGTTGTCTGTTCTCTGTGTCTTTTTGCTGCATCTTGTTTCTTTGTCCGCTTCTGTTGTCGTCAGCGGCACGGGAAGTGTGGGCAGCGCCATTCCTGGGCAGGCTGCACCTTCTTTCACGCTGGGCAGCTCTCCTTACGGGGCGCACTCCTTGTGCGTGGGGCTCCCCTACATGGGGGACACCCCTGTGTGGCATGGCACTCCTTGCGCACATCAGCACTGCGCATGGGCCAGCTCCACACGGGTCAAGGAGGCCCGGGGTTTGAACTGCGGACCTCCCATATGGTAGACGGACACCCTAACCACTGGGCCAAGTCCGTTTCCCTGTGTTTCTTTTTTGTTGCATCATCTTGCTGCATCAACTCTCTGTGTGTGTGGTGCCACTCCTGGGTGGACTGCAGTTTCTTTCACGTCGGGGGGGCTCTCCTTTCAGGGTGCACTCTTTGCACGTGGGGCTCCCCTATGCGGGGGACACCCCTGCGTGGCACGGCACTCCTTACACACACTAGCACTGTGCATGGGCCAGCTCACCACACAGGTCAGGAGGCCCTGGGTTTGAACCCTGGACCTACCATATGGTAGGCATTTGCTCTTTCCGTTGAGCCAAATCTGCTTCCCACAACTGCACTTAAATAAAAATCCAATTTCTTTGCCCTGACCTTCAAAGCCTTGCCCCTTCCGGGCCCAGCTCCTTTTTCTTTCACTCACTTTGCTGACAGCTCCTAGAACAGCCTTTCCTGCCTCAGGGCCTTTGTGCTTTCTTTTCCCTTTGCTCAGAAAACTCTTCCAGCAGCTCCTTACATCGTGGGCTCCCGTTTCTCAGCACCTTCAGGGCACGGGCCTAGCATTTCACGTGATTCTCATGCACATTCATGTTTGAGTCCCTGTTCTAGAACACTGGCTTTTAATGAGTTGTTAAGGGGGCAGGGTTGCAAGAACAAACTTCCGACAGAAAACTAGAATAAAATTAATTCTCTCTGAGCCCCTCATGTGGTGAAGTGGACCTTTGGGTCGAGCTGTTCTTCAAGATGGACCTGGGTGTGTCTGACTCACAGAAGGGCAGGGCTCCAGGGACTATAATGGCCACAGTTTCAGCTAGGAAGATTTTTTAAAAAGATGTATTTATTTATTTATACGCTCCCCCCCACATTGTCTGCTCTCTGTCTATTCGCTGTGCATTCTTCTCTGTCTGCTTGTCTTCTCTCTCTCTTTTTAAAAATTCTATTGTTTTTATTAAACATATATATTTTTATTTTTAAAAGATACATAGATCACACAAAACAGTACATTAAAAAATATAGGGGGAAGCGGATTTGGCTCAACTGATAGAGCATCTGCCTACCATATAGGAGGTCCAGGGTTTGAACCCAGAGCCTCCTGACCCGTGCAGTGAGCTGGCTCGTGCGCAGTGCTGATGCGTGCAAGAAGTGCCGTGCCATGCAAGGATGTCCCCCGCATAGGGGAGCCCCACGCGCAAGGAGTGCGTCCCGTAAGGAGAGCCGCCCCATGCGAAAAAATGCAACCTGCCCAGGAGTGGTGTCACATACACACAGAGCTGATGCAGCAAGGTGACGCAACAAAAAGAGACACAGAGTCCCGGTGCTGCTGACAAGAATACAAGCGGACACAGAAGAACACACAGCAAATGGACACAGAGAGCAGACAATGGGGGTAGGGTGAGAAAAAAAAATAGGAGGTTCCCAAAGCCCCCACTTTTCCCACATCAACAACCTCTTTCCTCATTGTGGCACAGTCATTGCATTTGATGAGTACATTTTGGAGCAATGCTACACAGCGTGGATTATAGTTTACCTTGTAGTTTACACTCTCTCCCAGTCCACCTAGTGGGTTATGGCAGGATATATAATGTCCTGCATCTGTCCCTACAATATTATTCAGGACAACTCAAAGTCCCAAAAATGCCCCCATATCACACCTCTTTTTCCCTCTCCCTGCCTTCAGCAACTCCCATGGCCACTATCTCCACATCAATGATATAATTTCTTCCATTGCTAGAATCACAATATTTCTATAGTAGAATACCAATAAGTCCACTCTAATCCATATTTTGTCCCTCCATCTTGAGGACCCTGGGGTGGTGATGGCCACGCCACCTCTCAGTTGAGGATGGTCTTCGAACCCACATGGCTGGTGGATGGGACTCTGGTGCCCGCAGCTGTAGACTCTCTTGGTTCCTTGGTGTGGTGGTTGTCCATCCTCACCTCCCTGTCAGCTGACCTGGGTAAGTCCAGTGAACCGGAGAGGAGGTGCTGCAACACCACTGAGGCTCAGGGCCCAGCTGGCACATGGAGAGTAGTCCAAAGATTCAAGTCTCCTGGGCATTCACCAACCCCAGTGTCAACTACAGGTTCAACAAAAGGGTGCTTGTCTTCTCTTTAGGCAGCACCAAGAACCAATCCTGGGACCTTCCAGAGTGGGAGAGAGGCGCTCAATCTCCTGAGCCACCTCAGCTCCTGGTCTGCTGTGTCTCCTATTGTCTCTCCTCTGTGTCTCTTTTTGTTGGGTCATCTTGCTGCATCATCTTGCCACGTTGGTCAGTTTGCCTTCACCAGGAGACCCCAGGAATCAAACCCTGAACTTCCTATACAGTAGATGGGAGCCCAATCGTTTGAGCCACATCTGCTTCCCTCAGGTAGGAAGGTTTTTAGTAGTGATCCTTATTTATTCACCCATTACCATGGTAAACATAAAAATATATGTATAACAAATCAGCCCTTCCTTTAAGGTGGGGCCTGAAACTGAGTCAGGAAGACTCAGTGCAGGTGCATCCACACGGCTGTCTCAGATATTTACGCCGTACCTGAGAATGAGGGCGCCCCGTCGGGCCCACGGAGGACAAGCAGATGGTCTGGGCCAGATTAAGGGGTCCTTTGGGAGCCCCCTTTGGGAGCTTGTGTCATGGCAATTTCCTGCACCAGGCAGGGGCATGGGCTGCAACGGCCCCGGCCTGCCCGTGAGGACTTCCAGTCCCTCAGAGGAGCTTGCCATGAGCAAAGTGGTTAGAGTAGTTTTGCTTTTTATTGTTTTTGAGGAATTCAACTATTTCTACCTGGTGGGCAAAAAAAAAAGTCAGAACTTTAAAGGGAGGCGGGGGCAAGGACATGGAGAGCCACTGCTTTTCTGTTGGCCTCTCCTGCCTGGCTCCTCTTAGGAGCCCCTCCCTCCCTCCCTGAGGTTTTGGGGGCTCCCCCACCCCAGGAGTGCAATTGTATCGGAGCAGGGCCAATGAGACACCTTCCCGGGACCTCCTTGCTGAGTTGGGTTCTTTCCACCGGCCTTGCTAAACTGGCCAGAACCGAGCCTGGTGCTGACCAAGGCTGTCGTGCAGCGGAGGGAGCTGGGAGATGAAGAGGGAGCCCTGATGACGTCATCTGAGCTTCTCGATCCAGACAGACGTGAAGCTAGCTCCCCTCCTTGTCTTTCAATGATAGGAGCTAATAAATCCCCTTATTGCTTCAATTAGTTTGAGCTCCGTTTCTTCTCTTGCAACAGAAAAGAAGACTGATGAATTGCACAGGCCTTCGACTGTTCCTTGCGTTATTGTTCCAAGTTTCCAAAGAAAAAAATGTGCAATTGGCAGACAATCATCTCTGTAATGTCCTAGTGAGGCCCTGCTCGGGAGGTAGGCAGGCAGCGTTACAATCCTGCAGGGTGTGGGGCGTCTGTAAATATTGGGCCAGGCGTGACCCTACCACCGGCACCCAGCACCTCAGAAGCAGCCCTGGTGTGCGGGAGTGCCACCGACTCTCACCACCAAGCTCACTGCTCTCATGCACCAGGAGGCCACCCTCATGCCTTCAATTCTAACCCCACACCTCCAGGTTCATGCTAGTCCTTTCCATACTTCCCCCAACAGGGAGAAACCTGGCTCCCATTATCCTCTGCATATTTACTTACTTGCTCAAAATATACAGAAAATCCTCTCAGAATTGCTAATCCATTCCACCACAAAATACAAGCCTACTAATTAGCGTTCAATATTGGTTTTCAGTGCTCTACCCTTAGTGTGAGGGTATATAGTGCAAACACTGGGCCTATGTCACTTGGGTCGATTCTCCCCCAACCCCTGCCCTACCTCAGTGTGTTTGTTATTCATTTGAAATATGATCAAGTTCATTGTTTCTGTTTATATTCAAAACTTTGGGGATTTTTTTCCCCCCTCCATCCTTGTGGTTTTAATTGCCGAGGATGGGATTCATGGCTAGAGTTCTGAGAGTCAAATCTATGCATGAGGGAATATGCAGGCAGTGCAGCTCCCTCCCCTGGCCCCCCCCCCTTGGACCGGACCCCTCCCCGCCACCCAGCCCTACCCCCTCACGGCAGGCTACCTCACTTCCTGCTCATGCTCTTCTTGTGTTTCTCTTTTTGGAAAAAAAGTAGATACTTCTATATTTTCTGATAGCTCCTTCTTTTCACCAAAAAGGTGAGACACTATAGATATTCCTTAGCACTTTCCTGTTTTCACTTAATGATGTATCTCCTGGAAATCACTCCGTATTCATTCACAGAGATATTCAATCTTTTTCACAGCTGCATATTATTCCAGCATGTGGATGTCCCATGGTTTATTCAACCACTCTCCTATGTAGGGGCATTTAGTTTGTCTCCCATAGTTTTCAATTACAAATAGTGCTCCAGTGAATAATTTTGTGTGTAGCCTTTTTATTGTTAGAAAGAGAGTAAATTCCGACACGTTGTATTGCTGTGTCAAAAGTGACATGCTTATATAGTTGTGCTCCATGTTGCTAGATTTCCCTTTATGTGGATTCTAGCAATTGGCATAACCACCAGTGATGTAAGAGAGTGGCTATTTCCCCACAACCTGCCAACAGAGTGCTTTGTCAAACATTTTATTTTTTGCCATTCTGATAGGTGAGAAATTACACACAGTAAAACTAAATTTTGGTGTACAGTTCTATGACTTTTAACACACTTGCGTACCCACCGTCACAATCAGGACACAGAACAGTTCTGACACCTCCCAAAATACCCCTCATGCTGCTGCTCTTTAGTCAACTACTTTCCCCACCCCTAACCTCTGCTCACCACTGATCTGCTCTCCATTCCTAGCTGTGACTCGTCCAGAATGTCATATAAATGAGCCACACATATGTAACCTTTTGAATCTGGCTTCTTTCACTCAGCTTAAGGTCTCTGAGAACCGTCCCTGCTGCACATACCAATAGTCTGTTACTTTTTTATTATTGAGCAGCATTCTGTTATATGGATTTACCAAAGTTTGTTTATCCATTCACCTGTTGAAAGGTATTTGGATTGTTTCCAGTTTTTGTCAGTTATGCATAAAACTGCTAAAAAGGTCTGTGTATAGGTTTTTAGGGAAATACATTGGAATGGGTATCTACTGAGTCATATGGCAAACATACATCTAACTTGGTAAGAAACTGCTAAACTGTTTTCCAGAATGGCTGTACCCATTCTGTATTATCACCAACAATGTATGAGGATTCCCATTGTTCTGCATTCTTCACTCTCCTTGTAAGTATCAGCTTCTCCCCTCCCCCAGCCATTTTAATAGGCAGGTAGTGGTATGTAGTTGTGGTTTAAATTTGTGTTTCCTTAATGGATAATGATGTTGAACTTCCTTTCATGTGCTTATTTACTCTTTATATATTTTTTAAATTCTTTATTTTAAAATAGTTTCAAATGTAGAGCAAGGTTGCAAAAATAATACGAAAACAATACAGAGACTTCTGGCTGACCACGATGGCAGCATAAGACACTCCAGGATACAGTTCCCCCACAGAATCTTTGAACAACTAACAAAAACTGACAGGGCCATTTTCCTTAAAACTCTGGAAAACAGTTAAGGGGTTGCAATAGCTGGGAAAGTGCCTAATCAAGAAAGCACAGCTTCCCAAATGGCAGGCGAAGCTCATGGCACAGATCCCTTCCCAGCCCCTTGCCGGTGTAGTGTGGAGCTAGTCCGTGCTCCCATTGTGGGTCCCTGGCCTTGTTCCAGAAGGAGAAGAGTAAACCTGAAGGGCATATTGGCACGCCTGTGTGTTGGTGCCGATCTGTCATGTGGCAGCGTGAAAGACTGAACCAGAAAACTCACCTGTGGCTTGACCTCCTAGATCTCATTCTGCAGGCAGAAGCAGTTTGTGCACAGCTACAGGAATGTTAGAAGCAATTAAGTCAAAGTGGCCTGGGAAAAGAGATTACCAGCTTTAAGACACACAATAGAGCACCTAGGATGGAAACAAAGTCTATTTCATAGGGAGCAGAGGGGACATTGGGATTCCTGCAAATGGGGGAATTCCTATGTCCATGAGCAAGCCCAAGCCCAAGACAAGGTGCAGCCTCAGAAAAGACTGAGCGGACCCTGCACTTCACTTTTTTTCCTTCTCCTCCCCCTCCCCTCCTCCACCCTTCCCTTCCTCTCCCCCTCCCCTCTCCCTCCCTGCTGTTTTTGCTATCTGTGGCCATTTGCTGTGTGATCTTCTATATCCGCTTCTGTTGTTGTCAGTGGCACAGGAATCTGTGTTTCTTTTGTTGCGTCATCTTGTTGTGTCAGCTCTTGGTGTGTGCGGTGCCATTCCTGGGCAGGCTGCACTTTCTTTCGTGCTGGGCAGCTCTCCTTATGGGGCGCACTCCTTGCACGTGGGGCTCCCCTATGCGGGGGGCACCCCTGTGTGGCACGGCACTCCTTGAGCGCATCGGCACTGCGCATTGGCCAGCTCCACATGGATCAAGGGGGCCCAGGGTTTGAACCGCAGACCTCCCATGTGGTAGATGGATGCCCTACGAACTGGGCCAAGTCCACTTTCTTGACTCTCCCCTTGTCTCTCTTTTGTTGCGTCATCATCTTGCTGCGTGACTCATTTGTGTGGGCACTGGCTCACCACATGGGCACTTGGCTTGCTGCGTGGGCACTTGGCTCACCATGCGGGCACTTGCTTGCCATGCAGGCACACTTTCTTCTTTTTCACCAGGAGGTCCCAGGGATTGAACATGGGTCCTCCCATACGGTAGGCAGAGGCCTTATCACTTGAGCCACATCTGCTTCCCTGCACTTCACTTTTTACCTCAGGTTGTTCTTAACAGGAGGACAAAACTCTGAAGGACAGCACCAGTCAAAGCAGGACCAATTTGCAAAGACTGTGAAAAGTGTTTCTGTGCTTATTTGTTTGTTTTTATTAGCTCCTTGTACTCGAGGAAATCTCTGTCCTTTTACTATCTGGATACAAACTTAGGGAACACACAGCTCAGGGACCAAATCCCAGAGTTAATGTATTAAAATATTAAAATGTACAGTGTACAGCAACAGATTGTAAGACAAAAATAGGAAATGATGGCCCATCCAAAGGAACAAGGTGAAAATTAAAGAACCGTCAAAGAAGACAGACTTTGCACATACCAGACAAAATCTTTTAAAAATGATCTAGAGTATGCTCAAGGAGAAATAGAACATATGGAGAAAGAACTAAAGTATATCAGGACAAGGATGAATGAACAATATGAGGCGGTGGACTTGGCCTAGTGGTTAGGGCATCCGTCTACTACATGAGAGGTCCGCGGTTCAAACTCCTTGACCCGTGTGGAGCTGGCCCACGCGCAGTGCCGATGCGCACAAGGAGTGCCGTGCCACGCAGGGGTGTCCCTGCGTAGGGGAGCCCCATGAGCAAGGAATGCGCACCATACGGAGAGCCGCCCAGCGTGAAAGAAAGTGCAGCCTGCCCAAGAATGGTGCCACAAAAGTTCTACCCATGGAGAGCAACATCGTCATGCTGCATCTGCATCTGCAGGGAACTTTTCTTCCACATAATCCCCACCTACTTCTCAACACCCCTCAAACAGTTGCCCACTTCTGAGTCCTGCTGGATAACTGGTTGGAGGATCTCAGAAAGGACAGTGGAAGGGGCCCGAGGGAGGGAGGGAGAAGGAGTGGCCTAGAGGAGAGAGATTCTGCATCTCGTTCTTCTATAAGACAGCATCATGAGGCCCTTCCAGCCCAGCCTTCTAAATCTTCAGGTTTTCCGAGCCCATGGTTCAAAAACTCTGAGCACCTCTGACTTTTGGAATCAGAACTTTGCGTCCTCTGATTCTGAACCATTCTTGATCTATGGGTGAGGGTAGTGTAGATCTGACACCAGTTGATTCAGTCCTGACTCTGAAGTCCTGCCTATGTCTGGCCCACTCCAGGGTGTCACTGAAAATTGAATTTCCACTGCTGTAGAAGGTGGTTGGACAGAGCAGTGGGAAAAGGAAGGCTGGCCTGTCCTCTGGCTTGTGAGGTCAAGGTGGGGTGATTATGACTTAAGAACATATACCTCCATGAACCTTACTTTGCTCATCCCTCAACTTAGGTAAAATGTGCCCATTCTGCCAGCAAAACAACAACAAAAATTTATGATAAATCTACGCTTTGGACATATGTATAAAAATGTAATTTGCAACAAGTACAACAAAAAGTGAGGGGTGAGAGGGAACAGAAACAGTGTATATGATGCTATTGAAGTTAAGTTGGTATCAAAACAAATGTGATTGCTATAGATGTAAGATGTTAAATTTAAACCCCATGGTAACCACAAAGAAAATATCTGAAAAAAATGATAAGGGACTCAAATTATACACTACAAAAAATCAAATAAATATGAGAGTAGTTATTAGTAGAAAAACTGAAGGACAAAAAAATGTGTAAACCTTACAAAGGCTAAATAACAAAATGATGAAAGAAAGTCCTGCATTATCAGCAGTTACTTTAGAATTTTTTTTGAAATACTGGGACTGGGGATTGAACCAGGACGTCATATGTGGGAAGCCTGTGCTTAACCACTGAGCCACATTAGCTCCCCTGAGTTGTTTTTTCATTTGTTTTGCTTGTTGTTTGTTTTTCTTTTAGGAGGCACCGGGAACCAAACCTGGACCTCCCATGTGGGAAGCAGGCACTCAACAGCTTGAGCACCTTGGCTCCCCTATCAGCGGTTACTTTAAATGTAAATGGATTAAATGCTCAGTGAAAGAGCAGAGACTGGCAGAATAGATAGACCCATCTATATGCTTTTTACAAGAGACACACCTTAAATTCAAAGACACAAGTAACTTGAAATGGAAAGGATAGAAAAATACTTATCATGCAAATAGTAACCTAAAGAGAGCTGGGGTACTATACGAGATCAAATAAAACAGACTTAAAGTCAGAAACTGTTATGAGGAACAAAGATGGTCAACCAATAAGAAGACATAATTATGAATATATATGTATTAACAGCAGAGCTCTCAAATATATGAAGCAAATATTGACAGATTTGAAGGGAGAAATAGACAGTTCTACATTAATAGTGGGAGATTTCAATACACCATTTTAATAATGGATAGAATGTTTAGATAGGAGATCAATAAGGAAATAGAAGATAGAAGACTTGAACAATACTATTAACCAATTAAACCTAAAAGACATATATGGAACATTTCACGCAACAGCAACAGCACACATATTCTTCTGTAGTGCACATCGGTCACTCTCCTGGATAGACCATATTTTAGGTCAAATAACAAGTCTCAATAAATTTTAAAAGATTGAAATCATAAAATGGTTTTTTTCTAACCACAACAGAATGAAATCAGAAATCAACAAAAGATGGGAATTGGACATCGCTCAACTGATAGAGCATCCGCCTACCTTATGGAGGATCCAGGATTTGATACCCAGGCCCTCCTGACTGTGGTAAACAGGTCCATGCGCAGTGCTGCTGTGCACACGGAGTGCCATGCCACACGGGAGTGCCTCCTCATAGGGAAGCCCCATGTGCAAGGAGCGCACCTTGCAAGGAGAACCGCCCTGCATGAAAAAAGTGTAGCCCACCCAGGAGTGGCGTCACACACACAGCTCCTCTACACAGGGACACCCCTGTGTGGCAGGGCACTCCTTGCACGCATCAGCATTGCACATGGGCCAGCTCCACATGGGTCAAGGAGGCCCGGGGTTGGAACCGCAGACCTCCCACATGGGTAGACGGACGCCCTAACCACTGGGCCAAGTCCACTTCCCTCCCTCAAACACTTTTAAATTTCTCTTGACTTTTTCTTTGATGTATGGATTATTAACAAGTGTGATGTTTAATTTCCATGTATTTGAGGATATTTTCCAGATATGCTTCTGAATTTAATTGAATTACAATAGAAAATATATTTTGTATGATTTCAATTCTTTTAATTTGTTAAGGTTTGTCTTGTGACCCAGGATATATGCACCTGAGAAGAATGTATATTCTGCTGTTGTTGATTGCATTATCCTATAAATGTTAAATATTGATTGGTGGTATTATTCAATTCTTCCATGAGTTACTGGTTTTATGTCTACTTGTTCTGGGAAAAGAGTGAAGTCCAATGATAATTGTGGATTTCTCCATTTCTCCTTTAAGTTTTATCGATTTTTGATTCCTGTATTTTGTTTTTTTAAATTATTTTTCTCTCCACCCCACCCTGCTATTTGCTGTCTATGTCCATTTGCTGTGTGATCTGCTGTGTCTTTCTTTTGTCTACTCTTCTTGTTTTCTTCTCTAGGCTTCCCTGGGATTCGATCCTGGGGATCTTCAATGTGGGAGAGAGGCACCCTGTTGCTTACGCCACCTTGGTTCCTGGTTTCTATCATGTCTCGCCTTGACTCTCTCCTGTGTCTCTCTTTTGTTGCATCATCATCTTGCTCATTGCTCCCTGCATGAGCCTGGCTTGCTGTGTGGGCCTAGCATGCCTTTTACCAGGAGGCCCCAGGAATCTAACCTGGGTCCTCCCACATGGTAGGCAGAAGCCCAGTCACTTGAGCCACGTCTGCTTCCTTGATTCATGTATTCTGAAACTCTGTTATCTGGTCTAATATATTGTTTTCATTATTTTTTATTTTCTGCAGTTTGATTATCCTGAGTCTGGGCATACATTTTTTAAAAGTTTATGATGTTTTGGATTTGCTCAGCTTCTGCAATCTGTAAATTTATGTTTTTCAACAAGGTTGGGCATTTTTAGCCAGTTTTTTCTCCAAATTTTTTTTTAAAGATTTATTTATTTATTTATTTCCCCTTCCTCCCACCCCGGTTGTCTGTTCTCTGTGTCTATTTGCTGTGTCTTCTTTGTCTGCTTCTGTTGTTGTCAGTGGCATGGGAATCTGTGTTTCTTTTTGTTGCGCCATCTTGTTGTGTCAGTTCTCCGTGTGGGCGGCACCATTCCTGGGCAGGCTGCCCTTTCTTTCATACTGGGTGGCTCTCCTTACGGGCGCACTCCTTGCGCAAGGGGCTCCCCTACACGGAGGACAGCCCTGCGTGGCACGGCACTCCTTGTGCGCATCAGCACTGAGTGTGGGCCAGCTCCACACGGGTCAAGGAGGCCCAGGGTTTGAATTGCGGACCTCCCATGTGGTAGATGGATGCCCTAACCACTGGGTCAAGTCTGCCACCCTCCAAATTTTTTTTGTGAACCATGCTTTCTTCTCTTCTTCTGGGATTCTGACACAAATGTTAGAACTTTTTTGACATTGTCTTACAGGACCCAAGGCTTTAATAATTTATTTTTTAATATTTTCTCTCTATTGTTCAGATTGGGTAATTTCTATTCTATTTCATATTCATTGACTCTTTCTTCTATCAACCAGTGAATTTTTAATTTTTTTTTTTTTAAAGATGTATTTATTTATTTAATTCCCCCCCTCCCCTGGTTGTCTGTTCTTGGTGTCTATTTGCTGCGTCTTGTTTCTTTGTCCGCTTCTGTTGTCGTCAGCGGCACGGGAAGTGTGGGCAGCGCCATTCCTGGACAGGCTGCTCTTTCTTTTCACGCTGGGCGGCTCTCCTCACGGGTGCACTCCTTGCGCGTGGGGCTCCCCCACGCGGGGGACACCCTTTGCGTGGCACGGCACTCCTTGCGCGCATCAGCACTGCGCATGGCCAGCTCCACACAGGTCAAGGAGGCCCGGGGTCTGAACCGCGGACCTCCCATATGGTAGACGGACGCCCTAACCACTGGGCCAAAGTCCGTTTCCCGAATTTTTAATATTGATTATTGTATTTTTCAGTTCTAAAATGTTCATTTGGTTCTTTTATAGTTTCTAATTCTCTGATGAGAGTTTCTATATTCCCATTGTTTTAAGAGTGCTTGCCCTTACTTCTTGGAACATAGTTATAGTAGCTCCAGAAAAGTCTTATGTTATAACACTCTGGTTCTTGTTTAATTCATATGGGAAACGGACTTGGCCCAGTGGTTAGGGCGTCTGTCTACCACATGGGAGGTCTGCAGTTCAAACCCCAGGCCTCCTTGACCCATGTGGAACTGGCCCATGTGCAGTGCTGATGTGCGCAAGGAGTGCCGTGCCACACAGGGGTGTCCCCCATGTAGGGGAGCCCCACGTGAAAGGAGTGCACCCTGTAAGGAGAGCCACCCAGCATGAAAGAAAGTGCAGCCTGTCTAAGAATGGCACCGCCCACATGGAGAGCTGACACAAGATGATGCAACAAAAAGAAACACAGATTCCCATGCCACTGACAACAACAGAAGCGGATGAAGAAGATACAGCAAATAGACACAGAGAACAGACAACCAGGGTGGGGGGGGGAAGGGGAGAGAAATAAATAAATAAATAAATCTTTTTTAAAAAAATTCATGTGGACATTTTTTAAAGCAGGCAATTGACCTGTTTAGGTTCAGGCTGCAAGTTTTGACCTGCCTTTGGTACCCTGTATTTCCAATATCAGTTCAATTTTCAAAGTCTGCAGTGCTATTTGGACCTGTCTTGCATGTGTGCTGTGCATGGACCAGTGTGAGATCTGGCCAATTTGAGATCTATAGTTTAACTCTCAAATACTGTGGCATTCTGCTTAGGATCAGGTACATGCATATGCAGCTCAGGTCAGCCCAGAAAATTATTGACAATTTTATAAGATACCTTCTCAAACTCTCACTTCTACATGATCTTCTCCACATTCTCCTATGCACAGGGGTCCCCTTTCTAGTCCTTTGATTGACAAAACAGGGCTTTGCTTTCACCTTTCTGCTGTGCACTTCCTGTGACTGTGTTTGCTTCTGAGGTCACAGGGAGGATAGGGAGAGGAAAAAAGAAATGGGAATTCCCTCCTCCATACTCTTTTTTTTTTTTAAGATTTATTTTTTATTTATTTCTCTCCCCTTCCGCCCCCCCCCCCCCCCCCCGTTGTCTACTTTCTGTGTCCATTCGCTGTGTGTTTTTCTGTGACGGCTTCTATCCTTATCAGCAGCACTGGGAATCTGTTTTTCTTTTTGTTGCATCATCAGCTCTCTGTGTGTGTGGCACCATTCTTGGGCAGGCTGCACTTTCACGCTGGGCGGCTCTCCTTACAGGGCACACTCCTTGCGCGTGGGGCTCTCTTACGCGGGGGACACCCCTATGTAGCAGGGCACTCCTTGCGCGCATCAGCACTGCGCATGGGCCAGCTCCACACGGGTCAAGGAGGCCTGGGGTTTGAACCATGGACCTCCCATGTGGTAGGCAGATGCCCTATCTATTGGGCCAAGTCTGCTTCCCATCACTCCATACTCTTAAGTCCTCTAGTCCAAGTAAAGCATTACCCTCCCTCAGAGTTTTAGGGTTCTGTTTGCCTGCTATTGCTGTTACAGGATTATGCCTTCAAGACTGAGGTTTGGTTGAATGCAGAACTGGCAGAGAAAAACTCAGGGAATTTCCCCAACTCCCTTTGTTCCAAAGAAGTCCCCCTTCCTGTTTGTGGCAGTTTGAGATTATTTTATCAATCCCAAAATGAGAAAGATTATGTTTGTCAATTAATCTATTCCTCTGGGTATGCTACCCTTTGATTGCTTTAAATTCAGCTGAGGGGCCTTTGATTAGATTGTTCGATAAGCTTTATTTTGGGCTTTTGATTGGGCTACGTCAGTAGGGCGTGACTCAGGTTGAGTCTCCACTCTCTTGCTGGGTCTGATATAAATGGAGTCACAGAGACAGACAGACACAGGAAAAGAGAGTTGGCATATTTGATTCTGCAGTGTGAGACAGAGGACTGCAGGAACACAGAAGCCCCCGAGAGGCTCAAAAAGGCTGAGTCCACAGAACATCTCAAGAGATGGCAGAGATCGGTGGCCATCTTGCTTCAACACATGGTGACTGACTCTGGTGAGAAAGCATTTCAAATGGTGCCTTGTTTTGGACTTTTCATGGCCTTGGAACTGTAAACTTTTATCCCAAATAAATCCCCTTTATAAAAACCAACCCAGCCCAGACTTCTGGGAAGATGGTGGATTAGAAAGACACCAGACTCTCTTCTCCCCCAGAAAAATAGCTAGAGGATAGGCTGAAACAGCCTGGAAAAAGATTTTCTAGGGTTTAGGACACCAGGTGAAGTCTGGACACCACCCAGAAGAGAAAGGGACAAAGGAGGGAAATCCCGACTACAGACCTGTGAGTTGAAATCAGTGACTGCTGCGGCCGACACCATCCCCCACGCCAAAGACACTTTAGAATTCTCAGGTCTCTGGGCCATTGGCTACAGACAAAGGGGGCTCCAGGGATCCACCACCCCAGGAAATGGGAGAGAGAGGGACACAGTCTAAGGCGGACTCAACTTTTGACTCACACATTCGATCTGCTCTGTCCCAAGAGCCCTTCCAGGTTTGGTTGGGCTAAGCCATTGTTGGCCTTGGGAGCCAGCAAGGGGTTAAAGATAACCAACCCCCCTATCTCCTTCCCTGCTAACCAGGACTGACTGTTGAGGACTCAGGAGTGGAATTATTTCCTACCTGGGAAAAGGGAGGGGGCTGCCAGTGAAGGCTGGATAACTGTCTCTGAGAAAGTTTGAATACAAGGCTCTTAGCCTCCAGGCTGGAAACTATCACACTGGTCAGGTCTGTGTTGCAACAAATACACTCCACCAGGCACTGAACTGAGAGCTGTCAAAGAGCGCCATCTGCTGGCAGACCACGGAAGTGCATGTGAGAAAATTAAGTAAGAGAGCCTTTTTCTGGTCTTTATAGCTTTTCTTCTCAAGGCCCTAGGAAGTGGTTTGTCAACCAATTACTGGGTCCAGAGCCCAGTTTTGAGCAATTAGCAGGGACAATTTTAACAATCCAGGCTGAGTCAAGAATCAAAGAGCAGTGGTAACATACAGCCTCCTACCACTAAATCCTATGAAAGAGAAAGAAATTGAGCATCTGAGTAAAATACATCCTAATCAGATGCCTAGACATCAGCAGAAACTTGTGAGCCATACTAAGAAAATAGAAGACATGACCCAAGAAAAGGAATATATCAAAGCCCCAGAAGAGATGCAGGATTTGAGAGAACTAATTAGTGAGATGCACACAAATTTCCAAGATGAAATTAACGAGTTGAAAGACAGTATGACTGAAGAGGAAATGACATCAAGAAGACATTGAGTGAGCGCAAAGAAGAAATTGAAATTCTGAACAAAAAAGTAAAAACCAATCCACTTCTGATACTTTGCATTGGCAGCCCTTTGGCAAACTAAAACACTTCTCCTTAGACCAGAAGGAGAGGACTTATCTTCAAGCTCTTTCTGTCTGTGACTGGTATACAGTTCTAGGATTCAACCTTTGAGTTCAGGCAGGAGGAAAACAAAGCAAAACAAAACAAAACAAAAAACAGGAAACCTTCCACTTGACTGATTGTACTTTGAGTTCTGGATTCCTTCCACAGTCTGTTTGCTACCATTACTTTTCAGAGTTCCCAGATAGTTGTTCCTTGCATTCTGTTCAGGGTTTGTAGTTGCACTCAGTGGGAGAGACAGGATGGAGCATGCTTACTTCAACTTAACTACAACAAGAAGCCTCCCAATGGTGTTTTGATTTGCATTTCTCTTACTACAACTTGTATCTTTAGGTTCATTTAAAAATATCTTTTTGTTGAATTTTTTGTTCATGTCTTTTACCCATTTTTCTATATTGGGTTTTGGGTCTTTTTTATCTTCAAAAGTTTAATAATTCTTTACATATTATGGAGATTAGCCATTTATCCGTGATATATATTGCAAATGTTTTCTCCTAGATTTTCATCTACTTTTCATAACTTTGCTTATGGTATTTTTTACCATGAAAGAGTCCTTGATTTTTAATTTCTCTCCCCTTCCTCCACTACCCCCCCCCACCTTGTCTGCTTTCTGTGCCCATTCGCTGTGTGTTCTTCTGTGTCTGCTTGCGTTCTTGTCAGCAGCACCAAGAATTTGTTGCGTCATCTTTCTGCGTCAGCTCTCTGTGTGTATGGCACCATTCCTGGGCAGGCTGCACTTTTTTTTTGCGCAGGGCAACTCTCCTCCTTGAGAGGTGCACTATTTGTGTGCATCAGCAGTGCGTGTGGGCTAGCTCACCACACAGGTCAGGAGGCCCTGGATTTGAACCCTGGACCTCTCATATGGTAGGCGGGCATTCTATCAGTTGAGCCAAATCCGCTTCCTGAAAGAGTCCTTTATTGAACCTGGTTTTTTTTTTTTTTTGAACCTGGTTTTTTAATCATGTAGAAAGCATTTCTTTCCCTACACACAAATTATAAAGGAATTTCTTTCTAGTGCTTGTAATGACCTCATTTTTAACATTTACATCCCTAATCTATTTATATATGGTAAAAGAAATGGATCTAATTTCATATTTTCCTCCAAATGGCTTTCTAGTAGTCTCAGCACCATCTATTTCAAAGCCTACCTTTGCCCCTATGATTTTTTTACTAAATTTTTGTATGTATTTATTTCTCTATCTGAGTTTTCTGTACTATTCCATGGATCTGTTTGTCTACTGATGTGCCAATATTATACTTTTTAAATTATAGAGGTTTAATAGAATGGCTTAAGCCCCTCCTTGTAATCAGTGCTTTCATCTCCCAAGACTCTTTTCCAATCTTTTCACACTAAAGATGGACTTTCTCTCATTTAAAAAATTTATATGATTGATATGATACCATAAAATTCTATATTTTAAAGTGAACAATTCAAGGGTTTTTAATATATTACAAATTTGTGCAAACATCATAACTATCTAGTTCCAGAACATTTTCATAATGCCCCCCCCCCAAAAAAAAAAAAATCCCATACCCATTAGCTGTCGCTTCCCATCCTTATGCTCAGCGCCTGGCAACCACTAATCTTTTTGTCTCTACAGTTTTTCCTGCTCTGGATATTTCATGTAAATGGAATCTACAATATATGGCCTTTTGTGTCTGACTTCTTTCACTTAGCACAATGTTTTCAAGGTTCATTCATGTTATTGCATGTATCAGTACTTTCATTTTAGGACTGAATAATGTTTCATTGAAGGGACAGACAACGTTTATTTATTCATTCCTCTATTGACCAACATTTGGGCTGTTTTTCCTTTTTTGCTAGTATAGACTGAACACTGCTATAAACACTCGTGTACAAGATTTTGCGTGGAAATCTGTTTTCAATTCCCTTGGGTATATACTTAGAAGAGGAATTGTGTCACATGGTAATCTTTTTTTTTTTTTTTTTTTTTTTTTTTTTTTTTAAAGATTTATTTTTATTTATTTAATTCCCCTCCCCTCCCCCGGTTGTCTGTTTTCTGTGTCTTTTTGCTGCGTCTTGTTTCTTGTTTCTTTGTCCGCTTCTGTTGTCGTCAGCGGCACGGGAAGTGTGGGCGGCGCCATTCCTGGGCAGGCTGCAGTTTCTTTCGCGCTGGGCGGCGCTCCTTACGGGGTGCACTCCTTGCGCGTGGGGCTCCCCTACACGGGGGCACCCCTGGGTGGTGCAGCACTCCTTGCGCGCATCAGCACTGCGCATGGGCCAGCTCCACACGGGTCAAGGAGGCCCGGGGTTTGAACCGCGGGCCTCCCATGTGGTAGACGGACGCCCTAACCACTGGGCCAAAGTCCGTTTCCCCACATGGTAATCTTATGTCTAACTTTTTGAGGAACTGCCAAACTATTTCCAAAGTGGCTACACCATTTTACATTCCCACTAGAAATTCCAATTTTTCTACATTCTCACTAATACTTTTACTGTCTTTTTTTTTATAGCCATCCTAGTGAGTGTGAAATAGTGTATCATTGTGGTTTTCTAAAATTAATTTTTTAAAATCTGGTAAAATATATATAACAAAAATCATTTTAACCATTTTAAGTGGGCAATTCTTTGCTCTTATGTATATTGACAATACTGTGTAACTTTTACCACTATCTACTTCCAGACTATTTTCATCATCCCAAACCAAAACTTACACTCATTTATCAATAACTCCCCACTCTCCCCTCCCACCATAACTGGTAACCATTATTCTGCTTTCTGTCTCTATGAACATGTTTATTCTTGGTATTTCATATAAGAGAAATCATACAATAGTTGTTGTTTTGAACATCGGTGTACAGGTATCTGTCCTTGTTTTCAATTCTGTTGGGTATATCATTGCGATTTTGATTTGCATTTCTGGACTTTCTCTTTCTGAGGGTGATTTTAGTCCCTTGATTTCTTCAGACTTTCTACTCTCTTTTTTTTTTTTTTCCTACTCTTGACTTCTATGCTACAACAAACAGACATATACAGGGTAAAAAGTAAAAGTCACTATTTGCACTCCCCATGGTAATCACTGGTGACAGTTTCAATGATTTGCTGCATTCCTTCCAGAACGTGTCCCTGCATTCAAACACACCCAGAGTTATTTCAGTTTGCTTTTGTTTTCTATATACATGATATAATATACACATTCTGTAACCTGCTTATTTTTTAGTTCTCTTTTGCTCCTTTTAGTTCTTTGGCCTCCTTTATCCTTGGTACTCATAACCAAGCCCCACTGCCAACAGGCAGGACTAAAACATAATATGTGGGGCTCAGTGCAAAATGAAAAGAGGGGCACTGTAGCAGCTCGATATTATTGATGAATTCCAAAAAGAAATATTGGATTATCTGTGTAAACTGACATTTTCCTCTGGGCATATTAGATTATATTGGATTCACAGGATTACTTAAGTAATTATGTAAACCTCTTGTGCCAGTGGGGCATTGAGTCCCCACCCTTTGGTGGGTGGGGACTCACAGATAAAAGGCATGACAAAGGACAGAGTTGAGGGTTTTGTTTCATTTTGTTTTTAAAGATTTATTTTTAAAATTTATTTCTCTCCCCTTCCCTCACTGACTCCCTCCCCCAGCCATTGTCTGCTCTCGTGTCCATTCTCTGTGTGTTCTTCTTTGTCCACTTGCATTCTTGTCAGTGGCACCAGGAATCTGTGTTGCTTTTTGTTGCATCATCTTGCAGCTCTCAGTGTGTGTGGCGTCACTCCTGGGCAGGCTGGGCTTTTTTCGCGTGGGGCAGTTCTCCTTGACGGGCGCACTCCTTGTGCGTGGGGCTCCCCTACACAGGGGACACCCCTGCATGGCACAGCACTCCTTGCGCGCATCAGCACTGCATGTGGGCCAGCTGCACACGGGTCAAGGAGGTCCTGGGTTTGAACCCTGGACCTCCTATGTGGTAGGCAGACGCTCTGTCAGTTGAGCCAAATCCATTTCCTGAGAGTTGACAGTTTTTGATGTTGGAATTTTGATGTGGGAATTTGATGCTGAAGCCTTAAGCTGGAGCCCCAGGAAGAAAGGAACCCTACGTGGAAAGAAACAAGCCCCAGGAATGTAGGAACCCAGGAAGCCTGAACCCTCGCAGAAGTTGGCAGCCATCTTACTCCAAACAGACTTTGGTGAGGGAAGTAAATTGTGCTTTATGGCCTGGTATCTGTAAGCTCCTACCCCAAATAAATACCCTTTATAAAAACCAACCAATTTCTGGTATTTTGCACCAGCACACCTTTGGCTGACTAATACAGGCACCTTGTTAAAAAAAATTATTAGTAATTTTAAGACAGTGACAGCAGAGTATTAAATCAAGCATGGGCCCCTTCTGAACAGAGGATGCTGTGTAACTGCACAGGTTACCACAAAGCCAGCACGACCAGCAGGCGCCGGCTATCCCAGGGGCCACCGTTCTTCTCTCCACTTCAGGCTCCTTGCACGTTGTTCCCTCACCTGGAAGGCCCTTCCACCAACACCCAGCCCTGCCCATGTTAAGCCTTATCCCTTTCCCAGCCCATGTAGAGACAACAATGTTGAGAGCTACACTTTACGCATCTCTCTGGTCTATAATAGCCCTGACCTTCCACACACATTAATTTCATCTTCATTATATACTTTCCTATGTTATTTTCTTCCTGCTTTCTTTCATTCGTTCACCAACCATCTATTTTGGGCCAACTGTTTGCCATGGCTGTGCTAGGCACTGGGGGTAGTTATTTCTGAAACAGTTGAGATCTTGTTTGACTGGTTTCACACTCCGCTTCCAGAGCCTCACATAGTGACTGGCTCGTGGCAGACACTGAATAAATGTTTGTTGAATAACTGAATGAAGATAGATATAGACTCTAATGGAGCTGTGGCATTTTAGTCTTTTCTGTCCACCATATGGAGTTGCTAGAGACCAAGGACTGTTTTCACTCATTCTGCAACTGTTGATTGAAGTCCCACTATGTGCGGCACTATTCCTGCCATGAAAACACCGTTCTAGACAATTTCATTTACTTCTCATATTTCCTAGCACATTACCATAATAAAAACTTTCACTGAGTGTTTTCTATGTGCTATGCACTTGTCTGTCTTTTATGTACATTACCGTATTCAACTCCCCCTCTATGAAATAGGCCCTATTGTTATCCCTATTGCACAGATGAGGAAACTGAGTCTCTGAGAGGTTTCCTGGTCGAAAGTCAAATACCTACTGTGATTTTGGTGGAATTCAACTGAGGCAACCAGATTCTAGTCCAAGCTCGTGAGCATATTGCTAGCTTGCCTTCAAGGAGTAGTTTTTGATTGATTGATTTGATCGAACTTGAGAGATCAAGAAAGAGCATGTTGATGGCTCAGCACAAATCCATAAATATCCAGCAAGCCAGGATTGCTATACAGTTTCTTGGCCAACACCAGATGAAACAGGTGAATGATTCTTTGCAAGCTTATGATGTGGTACGTAGGACATAAAATAGGGTATCATTTACTCACTGCTAGAAAAATGCTAATTAAAGGAGACAGCCCCCTAGCCATCGTAGGAGACCTGGAAGAACAGAATAGATGCCAAGTTTCTAAACTCTGGTGACTCTGTAACTTCACCAAACGTAAACAGTAAATGTTTTAGGCTGGAGGTTAATTTGCGGGATTCAGTAATGCTGTGAACACTGACAGGTTTGCCAGGGCATTAGCAGGCAAAAAAGGAACGGGGTGGAAATAAGAAAAGAAGAAAGGAAACTGAGAAAGGTTGAGTCTTCTAATGAGGAGCAGAGTGCTGGAAGACACCAAGAGAAGCTCCAGCTGCCATGGGCCGGTGTGGTGCCCCAGCAGGCGATGGAACAGTCACAACGAGCACTGCACTTCGCAAAAGGCACCTGGAGGGTTTATTTGTATGGGGCTCAGTGAACTGGAGCTAGCAAGCCACCATTTGCCATTATGAGATTTGGACTAGGCATGGACCGGCACACAGCTCCCTGCCTTCAGGGCTGGGCATGAGGCCCAGGCTGATGCTGTGTGCAGGGCTCAGTAAGGGGGATTTATGCCGTTCAGCTGATGTGTGATAAGAAGCGGGGGATGAGAGCGGCTATTAACACTGATTAACTCAGAAGGTGGCCACCAGCACTCACAGCCATTGTTCCCACCAGCACTCTTTAGTGGCCAGCTTTGTCCAGCCGCCTTCACAGGAGACAAATGCCATTACGGGAGACCAAATAACCTTCCTTAGGCAGTCAGCAGATAATAGAGACGCTACAGGTCTTAGCCTGACTGCATTAGTTTGATTTGTTACTACTATTCACCTTGTCCTCGGCATTAATGGAGACAAAGGCCTGGAATTACCCGGAGCAGAGATAAGCCGGGGATTAGAGCCTGTGTGTTTGGAGGGAAAGATAATTCTATCTTGGGTTTTAATTTCCATTTCCATCTTGCTTGATTTTTTCCCTCAAAGTTAAAGTCTGGTTCTTTTCCTTGAACATCATTATAGTCTCGCCACATTGCTAGCAATCATAATTCAAAAAAAGTTACTGATTTTCTTGAACAAAATTAACCTACATTTTAGGCTTTTGAAAAAGACTTTAGGGGAAATATACTAGTGATCTTGTCTATTATCTTGCTTCTTGTATACTCTTAAATATTAACTTGTTTCACAATTCTGTTATTAGTATCTGAAAGTATAAAGGGATGTTCATAGGACATTCAGTTACTTCTTTGCTATTATATGTTCTGGTATTATCTTAATTTTCCCAACTTCTTAATGTTAGTTTGAGTTATACATTGTTTCTATTATGAATCATTTCAGTTACATATATACAACTTCAATTATAAATAAATTTATTTCAACTATAAATAAAACTGGATTTTAAGATTGCTTAAATCAGTTATATAAAATCACTACTGGAAAATACTGAGGTAATATTCTAGAATTACTATATCTCTTTCCTCACTAGGGTTTTTATAGGTGTAAGGCTCTTATAATTTAAAAAAGGTGCATTATTAGTTGTTGATCAGTTTTCGTGGTGCTATTTATTTTTCTTAATTCTATAATTTTATATAGAATCCTTATACTCAGAGATTTGGGGTTAGGCTTAATTCTAGATAAACTATGATTATTCTTTGAAAATCTCAATTTGTGAAAAGTACTATTTCAAAAATACATTCATATTAATATTAATAATATGGAATAGTTTCCCTTATGTGCAAGACTTGAAATCTTATCTTAAACTAAGCAGATTTTTTTTTTTTGGTACCAGAGATTGAAACCAGGATCTTGTATGTGGGAAGCTGGCAGTCAACCACTGAGCCACCTTGGCTTCCCTGAGTTGGTTTTATCATTTGTTTTGCTTGTTGTTTGTTTTTGTTTTTTCAGGAGGTACCAGGAACTGAACCCAGGACCTCCTCTTTGGGAGGCAGGCACTCAACCGCTTACGCCACAGCTGCTCTCCCTAAGCAGACATTAAGGAGCTGGAGCTATATGTGTGATGCAGAGTAGACTGTTTGACCACATTTAAAAAATGACAGCAAAGACAACATTGTGTATGTATATACATATATTTGTTTTTATAAAAACACAAAAAGATCTATAAAAATGGCTAATGATGGTTCTCTATGCAGGATGAGACTTGAGAGAGATTTTATTTTAGTTCTCTATTGCTTGAATTGTTTATAGTACGTAAATATTATTTTCTGGATGAAAATAAAAGGCTGTGTGTAAAAGCTTACCCATCACATGATGCTTTGCCCTTCCACCCTCCCGAGGCCCACTTCTGGTGACTTCCTGTCCTCCAGCTTTGTATCTTTTCACAGGAACATGATGGAGAGCAAAGAAAGCTTGTAGTGGATAAGTTATGGTAACTTATTTCATAAACAGTGCTTCAAAGTTTATAGTTAATAAAAAACTGCTTTTTATGTTGGAAAAAATGGCCAAGTCTAACAGTAAAGACTTTCATGGAAAACATTTACTGACCCCGTGGACTTCTGGTTACTGCCTGCTGCCCTCCTTTCCTTCTCTTCCTCCTTCCCTCTCCATGTCAGCAATTTTGGGATCTCTATTCTAAAAAAAGCTCCAAAATCTGAGTCATGTTTCTTTTCCTCAGAATTAATATGCAAGCTTCCTCCAGTCTTTCTCATGCTAAAGAAAAAATAAACCAGAAAAAAATTAATAATGAGTGAAGATGCAATAATTCAAAACCATCTACTCTGGTTTTCACTGGGAGAGAAAGGAAGGACAGAGGGATAGGAAAGAATGCAAAACAAGGTAGGATCCATTCAAAAGAACAAAGTTAAAATATGGCTTCCAGTAGACAAAGTTAGAGTCTTCAAGCTAACATTTTCAAAAAGGACCCCCACTTGGGCCTTCCATTAACTGGAAAACAAATATCCATATTTGCAATGGATGATTCCCTTCAGACTATACTTCTTATCCTACTCACATCTTTAATTGGCAGGTACAATGGGAAAATTGTAAATGCAAAGCAAACACATAATTTTTGACCCTCAGAAAATGTCCTGATTATTTGTAGTGATTATATCTGATCAGGTCAGTTAGTCTATCTTCTCAGTCAAAATAATGCTTGTAACACAATATAGAGTCGACTGGAAATAGATACAAACCAGATAATTATTATCACTTTAATGAATGAAGCAAAGCACGAAATTATTCAGCGTTAAGTGTCCTAGAAAAATATTAAAATTTTGCATTATTTGCAGCTTAATTCTTTTGTGCAATGTAATACCAATGGCATAAATGTAACAGCTGACGTTTTTAGAGTTAAACTTTGACATTCTGGACCTCAAAACAAAACAAAACAATACTTGAAACTGGCATACTATGAAGATTTGTTTTGATATATGTGAGATATTCTCATTGCTTTATGCCAGAAATGAAGAGAAACTGAGCACTCATGAGTAGATCATATTTTATAATATATTTAAGCATAAAAGTTTCAAAATGTGCCCAAAGGAAAACTAATTAAAACAAATCACATCTTTACGCTGTACCTCAGAATTCCTTACTTGGAATATTTTGTAAATGGAATCCAGCTTGTGAAGTCACTTAGTCATGAGTATACTGATTTTAGCAAATTAATTTATTAGATTAAATTTGCTCACTTAAAAAATAGCTGGCTTTTTCTGAAAATGTTTACTAAAATAGATAGGAAAAGACTTTATCTTAACTAAAAGTTCCAAATATAATATGTATCATGTAATAATAGTAATTATTTACAATATATTTTTAAAAAAATGACAATATTCAGATTAAATGCAGACAAGAAAACATCACATTTTTAACACTTGATATTTCCATTCATTCTTGATGTACTGCAACTGGAAGAGATTTCACATGTTTAGTTTTCAATCTACTCCAGGAGATTTGTATCGAAATTTTTTTTTGCCATTAGAAACTGTGACTCTTTATGGGACCTTTTCAGCTTTGCACGCCGATTTTGGAACCAGATCTAAAATTAAGGAAAAAGAAGACTGTTCTCAGAAACATTACTTTATTATTCTTAACATTCAACCATCATGAGTAACAACTAACTTTGAAAATTACCTGGATTCGGTCTTCCTCTAGATTCAATTTTTGAGCTAATTCTTCTCTAATATCGATGCCAGGATAGCAGTTTACTCTAAAGACATCTTCCAAAACTTCAATCTAAGAATAAGAAAACAGTTCTTTAAAATGTTGATATTTGGTATGGCACCATAAAATGGACTTTAATTTCTATAGCAAAATACTAGCATTAAATCCTTGGCAATTAAGCCATCTGGCCTTTCCTTTCTTTCTAAAAACTGCTTAAAAATGATACAGTCTATTATTTTATTAATCACGCTTCTAAACTGAGATCCCAAAGTGAATGGGCTTTTTGCTAAACAAGATATCGGTTAAAGGCTTTGTATTATTACCGGTTGAAACAACTCCCTACCTGGTTTTGAGTAAAAGCAGTTCTTGGTCTTCGGCCTCTATACCAACTCAACTCTCTTTTCAAAGACAGTCTTTGCGAGGGTGAAAAGTAATTTTCATATTTCAGTACTGTTTCTTCCGGCACTGGGTGATCCACAGTACAAGAGAATGAGATTCCATTGGGAAGGCTGGGGACATGTAGGCATAGGTTTCCATCTTTCCCTAAAAACAGAATAATACTCATCTTAGATATCCAATCCAATATTCCACAAAATTCTAAAGGAAGTAGTTTCAGGAACTTGTCTTTAATTTTCCCAGTGGAATTCTTCTGGGTTTCAAAAAAGAACTGACCCCTCACCAACTGAAAACCAAACAAAAAGAAGACATTTTTGGTCTCTCAATGTCATTTATTTTTTCAGTGAAAACAGTTCGAATATCTGGTGTGTCAAATAAACACACAAAGAGACCTTCTGAAGTAAATTTCAGGTTCTTGGCATTTCCTGTGAGAGAATTTATAACCACTTGGCTCTAAGGCTGATAATCTTTTTTATTTCCCACTGGACTCAGCTTCAGTTATGTAATTGGATGAAACTGCAGTTTCTTTCTAACTCTAGGTAGTATGGAATAAAGGCAAAATTAATCACCACAAATGAAATAATGAAGAGTTTTTAAAAAATTAGGTTGTGGCATACCTGAGGAGCGGCAGGTGTCTGCCCAGGGCCTGTGAGGTTTCTCTGATGGACGGCAATCTTGCTTCTGGTCCAGTCCTAGGATGCTTTCAATCGAAAAGGAGCAGGGTGAGGGTTTGCTTTCCCCAAGCCGAGAGCCGTCCTGAAGGCTGGGAGACATCCTTGCGTGGGCTGCACAGAGCAACAGCTCTGTCCTCTCCCCGCCTCTCTGCTGCTTCTGCCCCACGTGCACGGGGCTGGAATCTTGCAGTTCACCTTATAGCTCTGCTGACAAGGGGGCTGGATTTAGAACGTCACTAATTAAAATCCTGTCTTAGAAAGTTTTAGCATGTCAATGAACACTCTCCCACCCTGAAAATCAGAGTTAATTGTTTATTTGTTTGCAAGTAATTAGCAACTAATGGCTACACTAGGGGGGCCACCTACAGGGACAAAAAGTGTTATCTCTCCTAAGCAGAACACAGACTTAACTTTCTCAAAAGAAGTGATGCACTCCTCTTTTATTTAAAACCATTAATGTATAAAATCATGCTTTTTATTCTGAAGTTTATACTTTCATGGGTTCCAGTTACCTAAACATACAGGCAAGATAGGAAAGCAGTCAAGTAATAAATAATCTAATTTAAGTGAATTTTCTTCTGAGGAAATTGGAAAAAATAATAATCTCTTAATGCTATTACGGTAATTCTGATGAAAATGCCCGTTTTTCATATGCATATGTAATAGTGAATGTTGTCAGTGAAAACACAATAGTATTTGGAGTGCAGCATACTGGAAAAGGTTGGCAATGTTATTAAAACTGAGTGTAATTGTCTTCCAAGTGCCTGGATTAATTCACAAGTACAGTTTCCACCAAGTATTTTAAATAATTAATGGGCTAATTCCCTCCTTTCATCTTTTCTTCTAAATGAGAGAGATACAGGTTTATATGAAGATTCATATGTAACCACCCTCAAGCATTTAAAAGCATGGTGATCAAACTAAAGAGAAGAATTTCTTCCCCCACTGCAGTTATCACAAAGAAAAGAACATCTTTCCCTGTATATTTTAAAGTAAAATTTCCCTCTGCTGATCTTTTGAGAGACTGGGTTTTTTTCATGAAGATGATAATGAAGCTGGCTATTAAGATAGGGAAACGATAGATGGATCTGGAACCTGGCAGAGTCCATGTGGACATCAATAACCCCCAAGATGGCTGCTGGAAGACGCTCCCCAAGATTCTGCCACTCAGAAAAAGACTTCCTCTGGAAGTCAGGCTAAGCCCCTGATATTCCCCAAGGACCTTATCATTGGGCCCTCATGGGAGATTGATGGGAAAGATAATCAATCAAAATGATAAACAGCTGGAACTCCTCCCTGCCATTAACAAAGGGGTGGGATAATTAAAAAGTTCAAAAAGCAGGCCCAAAGCCTCAGCTCCCTCTCTCATGCACTCTCTCACCTGTGAACCCATCCTGCCCTCTGTGCACTACTCTCACTCTTCTTCCTCTGCCATGTGGCCACACAAGTAAAACCTGGGCATTTATAACCTATAATGGGGGATTGTAGTCTGTAAATCACCCCCCTTATCACTTTTCAGCCTCTTCCTCTCTACCTGGTACCCCTGATCTGTTATTTTCTCCCATTTCTCGTTCCTCCCTATCTGAATAAATTACTGGCCTAACTCACCTGACATGCTCTTGAAATTCATTTCTATGGCATAGTCAAGAACCTAGACAAAATCTGGTAACAATAGGGCTTGTGAAAAACCACCAAGAACCGAATACTTAAATTTCATAGTCCTAAAAAATGTTGAAATGCACAGAGAAGTATACTTACTAATTGGTAAGATTTTGACATCTCCTTCAACAGGGTGTGATACTTGTAGTTCTGGTACTCTGCTGCTTCTCCTAGTACCTTCTTGAAGATAAATTGAAGTGCCCACCGGTCTCTTCTTAAGGGAAAAGGACAAGTAGTCTCCATTCACTGAGGAGATAACCTCGATGGGTTGGAGATCAACTCCTTCAGAGTTTACCCCATCATGATACTGCAAATATTAGGCTAAATATTAAGTTCTAGGGTGAATCAAGGGTATCCCATATAAAGCATCAACAGGCACACAGAAGATAGGTTTATAAATACACATGTAAAGTCATTCCAAGAATGAATAAACCATAATAAAAGTTTATACCTTATAAAAATTCTGTATCAAGTACCATGGGATGTAGACTGTGCAAGGATGGGAGTGACTTAATTTGGGACGAACTGGAGGAAGACAGAGAATTCAGGATTTACTCAGATTCTTTGCTTTCCCCTGAGACAATTATCCATTCATTTATTCTTTTCATAACTGGTTAAGCACCACTTGGCACCAGGAAGTACAAGCAGGATCCTTGCTCCTCCCTCATGAAGCTCACTCACAGTGATGCAGGGGTGGGGCTAGGGTGGACAGGCAACAAACAATAATTGCAATAAGTAAATAAATTACTGACTATGTTAGGCAGCGACAAGGATGGGAAAAAGAAACAGGTGAGCTAGAAAGCTGGCTCATCAGTGCAGAAGTGGAGGGCACTGGACCCTCTCCCCACAGATTCATGCCTCTTGGAGCAACATTGCTTCCCAATTTCTTTTTATCAACAAGGATATTCCAATATTTTTATTCAGTTTGAGTTGATTTTATTTGGATTTACCAAACACTATTCTGTATATGGGTGAGTGGATGAAAATAAAGGGCAAGAAAGAATTTCTCTAAAAATGTGAGGGGCATGTACCCTCATATATTCACCTAAAATGTGCCAGACACTGTTTTAGATGCTAGAGATGCAACAATGAACAAAACAGGGTGATTTCAGAGGGTGATAAACATTGAAAGGAATAAACAAGGTGATGGTGCAGCAGTATAAACTGGGGGTGGGCTGTCTTTAAGTACAGTGGTTTGGGGAAGGCCTCTCTGAGGAGGTGACATATGAGCTGCAGCTGAGAATCAGAGAGCCAACATATAAAAAGCTGGAGAAAAAGCATTCCAATCAGAGGGACCAGCAAGTAGAAAAGTCCTGCTGCTGGAAAGTGCTTGAAATATTTGAGGAAGAAAAAGGAAGTACATAGAGAAGAGCAAGCGGTACCATGCCCTTGGAGAGTCAGGCCTGGCTGGATAATGGATGGCTTTTCTAAAGGCCATGATAAGGTGTTGAAATGCAAAGAAAAGCCAGTAGTGGGCTTGTAAGTTGGGACTGACATGATAGGATTTATGTTTTTAAAAACCTCATTCTGGCTGCTATGTGGAAAGGAATTGGAGGGGGCTAAAAGTGTAATCAGGGAAATCACTTGGGAGTTATTTACTCAACCCAAAATTACTAAGCTTGTACTATGTGCTAGGTATTGTTCTAGGAGTGAGGGGTATTGTGGTGGAAACACAGACTATCATATAGGGACAAGAGATGATAGCTCTTGCACAAGAAGATTAATGGTGGTTTGGAGAGAAGTGTCTTCAGGACATACCTTGGAGGATGTGGAAGATTGAATAACTGATCCTAATTCCTCAATCCCTGTAATATATTATATGTCCACCTTCTTGCTGTGGCCTTATGGTGAGTACAATGTATTTTCTACCCTCAACTTTGGACTTGTCTGTGTGACTTTCTCCAGCCAAAGGGACTGACATGAGCATAAATTTAAAGTGTGCCAGAATGATTGGTTTGCCCTCTTGTGACACCATCATAAGAAGATCATCCTGGCGGTAGCAGCTGACCCTCAGCCTGAGCCCCAGAATGAACTCATGGAGTTGACTGGAACCCATCCTGGAGCCTGGGGCCAAGTCAGCCAGGTCCAACCATGCTCAGCCAAACACCAACTGACCTGCAGTCTTGTGAGTGAGAAAAACAAATACTCATTGTTTAAGCCACTGAGATTTTTGAAGTTGATATATGGCATTTCAGAGGAAATTGATTCAAATGTAGAATATGTCTTGCTGATGGATTAGATATGGAGATGAAGCAGGCTATTAAGATAGGGAATCAAAAGATGGATCTGGAACCTGGCAGAGAGTCCACGTGGACATCAGTAACCCCCAAGATGGCTGCTGAAAGACCCTCCCCAAGATTCTGCCACTCAGAAGAAGACTTCCTCCAGAAGCCAGGAGAAGCCCTGGATATTCCCTAAGGACTTTATCATTGGGCCCTCATGGGAGATTGCTGGTGGGGTAATCAGTCAAAACAGCTAACAGCTGGGACTCTTCACAAGTCATTAGCAAAGTAGTGGGATAATTAACAGTTCAAAAAGCAGGCACAAGGCCTGAGCTCGCTCTATCATGCGCTCTCTCACCTGTGAACACCTGTCCCGCCTTCTCACCATTTTTTCTCTGCCATGTGGCCACACAAGTAAATCTGGGGACTTACAACCTATAATGAGTAATTGTGGTCTGTGAACCAGCCTCTTTATCACTTTTCAACCCCTTCCTCTCTATCTGGGACCCCTGATCTATTATTTTCTCCCATTTCTCTTCCCTCCCTACCTGAATAAAATACTGGCCTAACTCACCCGACGTGCTCTTGAAATTCATTTCTGCAGCATAGTCAAGAACCTAGACAAAATCCGGTAACAGATTTGGCGAGCCAGCCCAGGAGCTAACTGGTGAGTGAAACTATGGCCTTCAGCCTGTTTAATGCCTTCCTTTGGTTCTCCATTTTAAATGGGTTCACCAAGAGCCCCCACAGGACATAATCCCAGGAGGGAAGGGGCCGGGGCATGGAAATTCTCTGCGACTGCGCCACGTGCCCAGGCTTGTGAGCTCTGACCCCAGCCAGGACGGCTGGGTGATAGGGCAGTAGCTCAAGTCATGGCGCTGCCAAGACAGAGGTTCCCCGGCAGAGCGCTGGGCACTACGCAGCTTCTTTTTCAAGCCCTTTAGGCAGCTGGGGCCTGCCTGCTGTTGCCGTTTCCAGTCCTCTCCCCTCAGAGGCAGCATGGCAGTGACAGAAAGCCCCGGGGGCTTGCCCCTCCCAGTTGGTCCAGGCCTTTGCAGGTGGCTTTCCTATCTGACCACACTCAGCTACCTGGGGGATGAAGTGGGAAGGCTGGGGTAGAGCCAAGATGGGTGCTGTGGGAGTTCTCTTCCCCAGGGCAGTCGCAGGCCAGGATTCCCTTGCATAATTAACCTTTACCCATGCTTTTACCTTCCTTCTTCTTGTTAGTGAATTGCTTTTACATGTTTGTGTTAAAATGAGTCTTTCTTTGGAATGTCTTAGAAACCGTAAAATGGAAATACTTTTGCTAGTAAGGAAGCTATTGCTTCAGGGCTCCAAGTCTTGTTAGCTAGAGCAATTGATCATTAATCACGTAATGGCCTTTTGATGGCTGTTTTAACTGGGAAACTATCAGACAGCAAAGTCATAAAACTAGGATGGCTTTAAGAACCTCTGTAAGAATAGGAAGAAGCTATTTTGTCCCTTCTCTAAGGAAGGAGCAATATTTGAGGAAAGAGCAATATTCTGCTTGGCAGCTTCAGGTTGAAATCTATTCAGCCTGTCTCCCAAGTCCAGAATGGCCCCAGGAACACCCGGCGACAGGGGCTCTGTGATTCCCTGGAGTGGCGGGAATTAAAGAGCAGACAAACGTTTCTTGAGATTTTACTGAGGAACTTCTGTTTGGGTAATCGTGCAGTCAGTCTTGGACCCTGAAATGTCAGAGGTGCTAAGACCAGAGCAGTAAACTGAATGGCCCCAGTTCCCTGGGCCCATCCATTCAGAGAGCAGCCAAATATTCTGAGACAGACATCTCAAGTGCTTTGATTTCGGGCCACTGCTCAAAAAGTCCCCCACCAAATTGGCTTGGGTGCATTGATTTGATTGCTGGAAGCATCAGATATCCCCTAGGACCTAGGTCACCCACAGGGACGCCTGTACACCAGGAGGCTCTGAAAATTGAAATTCTTAGGATGCTGGGACAGAGCTTCAGCTCCAAATGATGTGGAGCAGCAAATGTTTTAGTCGGACTAGGACTCTGGGACACCATATCAGTTGACTAAAAGGTGCTTCTTCATTCTTCCTAGAATAATGGGCATAGTCCTTAGTCCATCAGCAAATTCTCCATTGGAGTCTCTTCTCAGGAATCAGGAAATTCTGCCTACTGCTGGCCCACATAGCCACAGTATAGCTGAGAAACAGCCTCTGTATAGGACCCTGAAGTCCAGTTAAACCAGTGTAAGAAAAGAGAACAGATAGATCTGAGGCCCAGAAACCTCATGTCATGTCTCCTTAAAGAAATGAGAAACTGTATCTCAAACTTCTCAGTTTAAACTCAGTTGTGCCTATAAAAGGTGTAACTAGAGATCAAGATCCATATTAGTTACTAAACCGCTCTTGGAAAATAAGAAACCTCATGTGCCAGCAATTAAGATCAAAGAGTTTCTAGAAATGCTAAAGGTATAAAATTCTCTCTTCTGTTTTAATCTGTGCTTAACTTTGTGTTCAACTTTGAAATCTATGTTTAACTTTGTCAGTTTGCTTGTGCCTAGGAAATCAGATTTGGGGTTCATCTGTTACAAATTGAATAACGGTGAAAGGTAACCTAAAGATGAGTCTTTAAATGTCAATACTGTCTTGCAAGTAGATTTAATGTACAAATCACAAGTGGAATTTATTTAATTACTAGAAAAGCAGAGAAACATTGAACATGTTAAAAGTCCAGGTAAACTTCATTTTCTAAGTAGTTAATGGACGTGTTTAGCCCATGTCTCCCTCCTAGCCCTTATTCCAGAATCTATCCCATTCATACCCTGGGTAAGACTGGAAGATCCACATACCATCCTACCAGGGCTAAGTGATTTCCCACCAGAAGGGAAACGGCAAACAAGGTGGCTAAGACCCACTTCAGCTTCCCTTTGAGATGGTCCATAAACAACCTTTCCTCACCCAGGACCTGGAAACCAGGTTCTGATCAAAACTTGGCAAATGCCTATAGTCCAAAAGCCTATTGCTAGGGGAAGGGCAAACCAGACATCCCTTTTAAAAAATCTTGTTGTTTTCATCTCCTTTAACTTAACTAAAAAGGGCAATGCATCTTCCCATTCTACTGAAGGAAGAATACTCTTTCCTATCAACTTTGGGAAAAGGCAGCCTTTGCAGGCATCTGGCCTTTTCTACTCTGTGGTCCAGTGTCCTCTTAGTAGGACCATATATTCTCTAAATTCTAATTAAGTATATTTCTTCCAGAATCAACATCTTGTTAGTCATATGGGGACTTCATCCAGCTTTGCCCAAGATGCCAGATCCATCTTCCTCCAACTAGATAGAATAACAGGAGGGTTTTATATCTTGTCAGGTAGGGCCTACTGCCCCTAACCAGCAGGAAGTAGCTACAAAAGAATGATCATCTATTTTCAGCACCCCTTTAAGAATAAAGTTATAAACTCTCTGAGGGGGAATAAAGCAGGCTAGTAAGATAGGGAATCAATAGATGGATCTGGAAACTGGCAGAGAGTCCATACGGACATCAATAACCCCCAGGAAAGCTGCTGGAAGACCCTCCCCAAGATTCCGCCACTCAGAAGAAGGCTTCCCCCAGAAGCCAGGAGAGGCCCTGGATATTCCCCAAGGACTTTATCATTGGGCCCTTATAGCAGTTTGATATGGTTATGAATTCTAAAAATAGATATTGGATTATGTTTGTAATCTGGTCTGTACAGGGTGTGATTAAGTTATGATTAGGGTTTTGATTTGGTCACATCAATAGAACATTGAGTCCCCATCTTTTGGTGGATGGGGCCTCACAGATAAAAGGCATGGCAAAGGACAGAGTTGAGGGTTTTTGATGTTGGAGTTTGATGCTGAAGCCTTAAGCTGGAGCCTTGGGAAATAAGCTCACAGAGGAAACAGAAGCAAGCCCCAGGAGGAACCCTGAACCCAGGGAGAAGCAGGACCCTGGAAAAGAGGAACCCAGAGGGAAATGGACTTTGGCCCAGTGGTTAGGGCGTCCGTCTACCACATGGGAGGTCCCCGGTTCAAGCCCCGGGCCTCCTTGACCGGTGTGGAGCTGGCCCATGCACAGTGCTGATGCGTGCAAGGAGTGCCCTGCCACACAGGGGTGTCCCCCGCGTAGGGGAGCCCCACGCGCAAGGAGTGCACCTGTAAGGAGAGCCGCCCAGCGCGAAGGAGGGAGCAGCCTGCCGAGGAATGGCGCCGCCCACACTTCCCGTGCCGCTGACGACAACAGAAGCGGACAAAGAAACAAGACGCAGCAAAAAGACACAGAAAACAGACAACCGGGGGAGGGGAGGGGAATTAAATAAATAAATAATAAATCTTAAAAAAAAAAAAAAAAAAAAAAAAAAAAGAGGAACCCAGAAAGCCTGAACCCCCGCAGCCATTGGCAGCTATCTTGCTCCAACACGTGAAAATAGACTTTGGTGAGGGGAGGAACTTATGCTTGTGGCCTGGTGTCTGTAAGTTCATACCCCAGATAAATACCCATTATAAAAACCAGCCAATTTCTGGTATTTTGCATCAGCACCCCTTTGGCTGACTAATATAGACCTCATGGGAGATTGATGGGGGAGCTAATCAAAACTGTAAACAGTTGGAACTCCTTCCCTTCCATTAGCAAAGGGGTGGGATAATTAACAGTTCAAAAAGGCAGGTACAAGGCCTAAGCTCTCTCTTCCATGTGCTCTCTTGCCTGTGGGTGGACCCCAGTTCCTGCCCTCTGCGTACTACTTTAGCTGTTTTTCCTCTGCCATATGGCCACACAAGTAAACCTGGGGATTATAACATATAATGGGGAATTGTGGTCTGTAAATTAGCCCTCTTTATCACTTTTCAACCCCTTCCTCTCTACCTGGGACCCCTGATCTGTTATTTTCTCCCATTTCTCATCCCTTCCTACCTGAATAAATTACTGGCCTAACTCACCCAACGTGCTTTTTTTTTTTTTAAGATTTATTTTTATTTATTTCTCTCCCCTTCCCCACTCCCCCAGTTGTCTGCTCTCTATGTGCATTCACTGTGTGTTCTTCTGTGACCGCTTCTATCCTTATCAGCAGCACCAGGAATCTGTGTTTCTTTTTGTTGCATCATCTTGCTGTGTCAGCTCTCTGTGTGTGTGGCGCAATTCTTGGGCAGGCTGAACTTTCTTTCACACTGGGCGACTTTCCTTACAGGGTGCATTCCTTGCGCGTGGGGCTCCCCTACGCGGGGACACCCCTGCGTGGCAGGGCACTCTTTGTGCGCATCAGCACTGCGCATGGGCCAGCTCCACACCGGTCAAGGAGGCCCGGGGTTTGAACCGAGGACCTCCCATGTGGTAGGTGGATGCCCTATCCATTGGGCTCTTGAAATTCATTTCTGCAGCATAGTCAAGAACCTAGACAAAATCCAGTAACAGAGGTGAAGAAAGGAGGCATTAAAGAAGACTTTTGTTTTTGGCTTGAAACAATACAGTGCCATTTACTGAGGTGTGGAAGCCTGGACTGGAGGAGGAAAGTTTTGGGGAGAAATCAAGAGCTCTAGTTTGTTTTTTGGGTTTTTTTTTTTTAAGATTTATTTTATTTATTTCTCTCCCCTTCCCCCCCCCCCCCCCCATTGTCTGCTCTTTGTGTCCATTCGTTGTGTGTTCTTCTGCATCTGTTTGCATTGTCAGTGGTCCTGGGAAACTGTGCCTCTTTTTTTTGTTGCATCATCTTGCTGCATCAGCTCTCCATGTGTGTGGTGCCACTCCTGGGCAGGCTGTGCTTTTTATTTCATGCAGGGTGGCTCTCCTTGAGGGCACACTCCTTGCACATGATGCACCCCTACACAGGGGACACCCCGGTGTGGCACCACACTCCTTGCCCATGGCAACACTGTGTGTGGGCCAGCTCACCACATGGGCCAGGAGGCCCTTGGTATCGAACCCTGGACCCTCCATATGGTAGGCAGATGCTCTATCAGTTGAGACACTGCTTCCCAAGAGCTCTAGTTTTTTGGTTTTTTTAAAGATTTATTTTATTTATTTCTCTCCCCTTCCCCCACCCCTCCCACCCCAGTTGTCTGTTCTCTGTGTCCATTTGCTGCATGTTCTTCTTTTTGTCTGATTCTGTTGTTGTCAGTGGCACGGGAATCTGTGTTTCTTTTTGTTGCGTCATCTTGCTGCATCAGCTCTGTGTGTGGTGCCATTCCTGGGCAGGCTGCACTTTCTTTTGCGCTGGGCAGCTCTCCTTACAGGGTGCACTCCTTGCATGTGGGGCTCCCCTACGTGGGGGGCACCCCTGAGTGGCACGGCACTCCTTGAGCACATCAGCACTGTGCGTGGGCCAGCTCCACATGGGTCAAGGAAGCCCAGGGTTTGAACCGTGGACCTCCCATGTGGTAGACGGACGCCCTATCCAATGGGCCAAGTCCACTTCCCAAGAGCTCTAGTTTTGATATCAGGTAGGCTATTGGGTCAATGAGTATGCACTCAGGGCTGGAGTTCTAAGTTTATGCATCACTGGCAAAAAGATGGGATTAAAAGCCATAGGTTTGTATGAGATCACCCAGGGAGTGAAGCCAGAGACAAGAAGGGTCTCAGGATGCGCTGAGTCTGGATTGCTTTAACATTTGGAGGTTAGAAAGGAAGAGAGGTTGAAGAAGGAGTGAGAAAAATGTGGTAACAGACAGAGCTATGACAGGAAATAGGTCAAAGGGAAGGATGGCTGCAATAGCTTCCCAAGTGGTTTCCTTCCTTCCATCCTTGAACCCCTGTGGTCTACTCTCAACACAGCAGGCAGAGAGATCATTTAAAAACCAAAGTCATGGAATGGGAGGTGGGGAATGGGGTATATGGGAACCTCTTATGGTTTTTATGGTTGTTTTTTAATGTGACGTTCTTTGTGATCTATTAACATTAATTTAAAAAGTGTAAAAACAAAACAAAACAAAAAACCAAAGTCAGTTCATGTCACAACTCTGCTCAGAAAATCCCATCTCAGTAAAAGCCAAAGTCTTTGCAACGGCCTATAGGACCCTACATGATCTGCCCTCAGCACCTTACCTATTTGATCTCATCTCCTATTACTCCTCCCATGCTCACTCTATTCCAGCCACATTGGGCTCTTTCTCCTCTTTTTGTACACACTAGGTACAAAGAATGCCTTTATACTTGCTCTTCCCACTGTTTGTAGTACTCTTCCCCCATATAACCTAATGGCTCACTCCTTTACCTCCTTCAAATATTCACTCAAATATCATCTTCTCAATGAGGCTTACTCTTTCCTACCCCTTTTTAAATTACAACCTCTCTCTGAGTACTCCTTATCCCCCTGGCTCAGCTCCAGTTTTTGTTCCATAGTATTTATTATCTTTTTGTCATACTGTTTAATATAACTGTTTCTTCTGTCTCCTAGCTCTAAAATTTTTGTCCATTCTGTTTATTCCTTAGCATCTAAAATAGTGCTTGGCTCTTAGTAGGTGAAAGATCCTGGAAAAATCATATTTTCAAATACACTGCTGATCCCAATAAAGTAAATTTCCAAGGACCTCATTAAACAAAACAAAACACAACACAAAAGCCAAAAACCAAGAACTGAAATCATAGCTGGAAACAGTGATGTTGCCCTCAAGTACGAATATCTTTAGAAACACTGCAACCAGATACTAATCCTCTAGCCAGCAGTAGGTAGGGCTGCTGAAGTGAAGACTCTCACTTCAGGCCAGTACTGTTAACTCCTTGGTTCCAAACCATCTTTGGATGAAAGCGCCCCCAATTTGAGTCCACAGGATACCCACAGGTTAAAAGAAAGCAAATATAAGTTTACAATCAAAGATCATCAGGCATATGAGGACAACCACCATGAGTGAAAACAAACAGGAATAAAGAGACACTCAGTGGCAGAGACAGCCAGCTGTCTTCCAATATTCATTCTGTATTTTCTCAATGGCAATATAATTTTAGGTAAAAACTAATGACTACTTTTCCCAGACTGTCTTGCAGGTTGGTGTAACCAGGTGGCTTCTGGCCTATAGGATGTAAGCAGAAGCAAGGTGTAAACTTTCAAGTCCTACTCTTGAAAGGAAGGGATATTCCATCCATGTCCCCATTTCCCTTTCCTGCTGTCTTGACAGTAGATAAGAGAGTAGGAGTGGGTGAGATGTTTAGGATTGCAGTGGATCAAGAGAGAGAGGGAGCTTGGGACCCTGTTTTCTGTGTACTGGACTTTCCATGCCAGCACTCAACTACCTACTTCAGCTTTTATGTGAGAAAAGATTAAACATCTGTCCTGTTATTTGGGGGCTCCATGTCACAGCAGTCAAGTCTATACTCTAACTAACAGATTCAGAAGAAATTCAGATGGTGGAATTATCGGGTCCAAGATATACGATAGCTATACATAGAAGTTTAAGAAACTAATGATTGAAATCATAAATAGGAGCAAATAACGAGAAGCTATCAGGAATGGCAGGAAATTTTAGAAAGAACAAAATGGAACTGATAAAAATGAACAAAGAAAAAGTACTGAAAGACCCTCAGTAAATAAGTTAAATGGCATTTTGGACTCAGTCATAAGAGTACACTTACCCACAAGCTGGCCAACATTCGTTATTATAAACATTTTAAATTATTTTCAATCCAATAAGTAAAAGAATCTCATTGTTTCTTTTTTGCATTCCTTCAATTATTAGTAAGATTGGGCATTTATTTCTTCATCTATTTATTGGTCAATATGTGTTTCTTCTTTTGCAAAATGATGGTTTATGTCCAGTCCATTTTTCTATTTGTTTCTTTGAGTTTTTTTTTCTTATTGAATAAGAGATATTTTTATAGAAAAGATATAACTCTCTGGCATATACAATTCATAATTTCCTCCATTTTTTCCTTTATGCTTTGACTTTATTGATGCTGTATTTTACCATACAAAGTTATACCAAGTAAAATGTATTGATTTTGCCCTTTATGGTTTCTGGCCTTTTCAAAGTCTTCTCTGATTCCACTTGTAGTAATGATGAAGTAACTGCTATCATACCATTCCTTCCAAAGACACAAACTCTAATCAAGAATATAAAAAACCCCACAACTATCCCATAGTAGTGGAAAATGGCCAAAGCAGTCAGAAACTGAAGAGGAAACACATGGTGAATAGCACTAGATGAGTTTCACACTTTTATGACTTTTTATTTGAGGGCAGACTGCAATCAGAACAGTTATAGAATGATCTATAATATCACTAGCTTAAAGGACCAAAGTATAGAGTTCAGAGATATCACAATTGCTGAAAAGTGAGAGGAGAATCCTGGAAAGGAGAGAGATACATAAACTCTATACCAACTTTTGCATATAAACTCTGCCCAAATCTCTGGCTACTCCTTAAACTTGAATTGCACAGGGAAGATATCAAGCAGCCCAGCTAAGATGAAAAGTATTGAATAAATATTTTAGCTGCTGACAATCACAAGGAAGACAGAGTTCAGAGGAATATACTCTTCAGTATACACTCTTCAGAGGAATATAATAGAATCCAGAGATTGTATGGCTATCATTTACAATGTCCAGCATACAAGCCAAAATTACCAGACATACAAAGACACAGAAAAATGTGACCCATATTCATGAGAAAATGTAATCAATAGAGGCAGACTCTGGGGAGATCCAGATGTTAGACAAAGAATGATAAATCAGTTATTTAAAATATTTACAATATGCTTAAGGACCTAAATGAAAATATGATTGAAATGAATGAACAAATATTATATGTTGTCCCAGGAATGATAACTAGAAAAAAGAACCAAAGGTAAATTCTAGAACTGAAAAATAAAATGCCAGAAATACAGAATTCACTGATTTGACCTAACAATAGATTGGAGATGACAGAAGAGTCAGTGAACTTGAATATGTATTAATAAATATTACCCTATCTGAAGAACACATAGGAAAAATGATTGAAAATAAAATTAACAGAGCCTCAGTGACCTGTAAGACAATATCAAATATCTACCTCATACGTAATTGGAATTTCAGAAGGAGAGAAGTGAGACAATAGAGTACATAAATAATGAAGAAATAATGGCTGAAATGTTCAGACCTTTGGTGAAAGACAGACATTTACAGATTCAAGAAACTCAAGAGTCCCCAGCAGAATAAATACAAGGAAAACCACACCCAGACAACAGATCAAAGACAAACAGTTGAAAACCAAAGATAAATAGAAAATCTTAACAGCAGCCAGAGAAAAATGGCACATTACACATGTGAGAATAGCAATAAAATTACACACTGACTTTTCATCTGAAACAATGAACCAACATCTTTAAAGAGCAAAAAAGAAAAAGAAAAAAAAAACCTGTCAACCCAGAATTCTATAGCCAGCAAAAATATCTTTAGAAAAGGAAGGCAAAATAAAGACAGTTTCAGATAAACAAAAGGTAATAAAAATTATCATGAGGAAACCTGCACATCAACAGGGTCATGATGTGTTACTTTCAAATTTAAGTGTTATATGGCATTGCAACTTTGCTTTGTTCTCTCAAATAGCACACTCGGAGGGAAGTCATGTGATAAGGGCATTTATGTAGGTCTGTGAAGAGGACCATCTGGAGAGGTATTGAGGCTTCCTGCCAATAGCCAACACCAGCTTGCCAGCTTTGTGAGTGAGACACTTGGGAAGTGAATCATCCAGTCACAGTTAAACCTTCAGATGACTGAAGCCCCACATGACATCTCACCACAGTCTTAATGGAGATCCCAAGACAGAATTGGGCAGCCAAGTTACTCCTGAATTTCTGATGCAGAGAAACGGTGAGAGGTAGTAAATGAATATCCTATTTTAGAATGCTAAATTTTTTAGTGATTTATTATGCAATTAGATAACTTACACAGAAAAAACTAGAGGGAAAAATAAATCAAAGTAACTAGAAGAAAGGAAATAAAAATAAGAGCAGAAATCAATGAAACAGAAAACTAATAATGGAAGAAACAAATCCCTAAATTAGTTTTTTGAAATGATTAACAAAATTGATAAATCTCTAGCTAGACTGATCAAGAAAAAAAAAAGAGAACACAAATTACCAATATTAGGAAAAAAGAGCCACCACTAACTGCCTACAGACATCAAAAAGATAGAGAATATTATGAACAATTTTATACCAATACATTCAACAACTTACATGAACTGAACAAACCTCTTTAAAAATGGTGACCAAAATTGAGAGAAGATGAAATAGAAATATGATTAGTCATATTTATTAAAGCTATTGAATTGGTTATCAAAGTCTTTTCTACAAAGAAAATTCCAGGTGAAAATGGCTTCACTGGTGAAATTTATCAGACATTAAAGAACAGTCTGACACAAACACAAGACTTAAGCAAACACTTTCAGAAAACAGGAGAATTGGAGCACTTCAAAATCCATTTTATGAGGTCTGAATTACACTGAAAACAAAAACTTTCAAAAAACATTAGAAAAAATTAAAGAAAAAAAAGTCCTTTATGAATATTGTGATGGTTAGGCTAATGTGTCAACTTGGCCAGGTAATTGTGCCCAGTTGTTTAGTCAAGCAAGCACTGGGCTAATTATAATACAAGGACATTTATAGATTTTAATCATCAGGAAGTTGATTGCATAGATGACTGATTACATCTACAATCAACCAAGGAGATTGCAATGAGTGATGCTTTATCCAATCAGTTGAATGCCTTAAAAGGGGAAGTGATTTCAGCATTCAGAGAGAATTTTCCAGCTCAACCTCAGACAGCCAATGTCTCCTGGGAACTCATCAAGGACCTTCATTGGAGGCCCTGGTTTGCAGCCTGCCTGTGGAATTTGGACTTGTGCATCCCCATGGGTACATGAGAGAATTTTATAAAATCGCAAACTATTTATAGATATCTCCTGTCAATTCTGTTTCCATAGAGAAGCCTGATTAATATAAATATAGACACAAAAAACTTTACAAAATATTCACAAATTGAATACAGTAACATATAAAAAGGATAATACATTATGACTAATTGGGGCTTATCCCAGGAAGGCAAGTATGCATTAACATTAAAAAATTAATCAGTTTAATTCTTCATATTAACAAAAAAAAAAAAAAAAAAGAGAGGAAAATCATATTATCACTTTAAAGGATGCAGAAAAACAACTATTCATAATTTAAAAATCAGCAAATTAAGGTTAGGAGGGAATTTCCTCAATCTGATAAAGGGCAACTACCGAAATGTACAATTACAATATTTAATGTTGAAACATTTCCCCTAAGGTCAGTTGCCAGGCGAGGATGTTTACTTTCAGCATTTCCATCCGCACTACACTGCATCTTAGCCAGTGCAATAAGTAAGAGAAAGAAATAAAAGTCATAAACATTAGAAAGGAAGACGTAAACTATCTCTATTCACAAATGACATGATTTTTTTCCCATAGAAAATGCTACTAACTAGAATATAATAGGTGAATGTAGTAAGGTCACAGTATAAAAGGTAATACACAAGAATCAGGAAATGGATGTGGCTCAAGCATTTGGGTGCCTGCCTACCACATCAGAGGTCCTGGTTTCGGTTCCCAGTATCTCCTAGAGAAGATGAGCAAGACAGTGAGCTGACCCAATGGGCTGGCACAACAGGCTGGCATGGCAAACTGATGCAACAAGATGATGCAATGAGGAGCCACAAAGAGGAAAAAACCGTAAGAGACACAACAAAGCAGGGAGTGGAGGTGGCTCAAGTGATTGAGTGCCTCTCTCCCATATGTGAGGTCTCAGGTTCAGTTCCTAGTATCTCTTAAAGAAAATATGAGCAGACCCAGAGAGCACACAACAAAAGGACACAGGGAGCTGGCAGCACGCACAAATAACGAGGGCGGGGGGGAGAAATTTAAAAAAATAAATAAATAAATCTTTTTTTAAAAGGTAATATACAAGAATCAGTTTAATCCCATAAACTAGCAGCAAACAATTAAGCATGTTTTTATCTATTCTATGACCCAACAATTCCATTCCTGAAAAAAATGAAAATAGATTTGCACAAGACAAAAAGACTTGCACAAGAATATTAACAGATGCTCTATTCATAAAAGCCAAAACTGGCAACAGCCTAGGTATTCATAAATAGGAAAATGGATAAACAAACTACATTATATTTACTTAGAAATATAAAGATATATACTACCAATATATGCAACAAAATCGATAAGACTCAAAAACATTATAATGAGTGAAAGAAGCCTTACGCAAAAGTATATGTGCAGTATGATTTCATTCATATGCTGTTCTAGAACAGGCAAAACTAGTTTATATTGCAACAAAATCAAAGGGTGTGGGTGGAAGTAGGACTGAATGGGAAGAGGAATAAGGTGACTTTCTGGGGTGATGGTAGTTCTATATCTTATCATTGTGAGATTTGGATTACCCAGTTAGATGCATTTTTCAAAACTTACTGATAGGTATTCTCTGAGATTTGTTTGCCCTACTTTACATAAAATTTTATCTATAAAAGTATAAATTAATTAATTATACTCATGTTGAAGTATTTAGGGGGGAAGTGTATTGATGTTTACAACTTAAAGTGCATAAAAATGAAATGACGTCCATTTCTGAGAAGATGGCATCAGAGTAGGTGGCAGAGCTCAATTCTTTTACAAAAGCAACAGAGGAGGGCAAAAACTCTCTGAGGGACCTGCTTTGGGGATCTGCAGACCAGGAGAGTGCCATGCACGTCGTTCAAGATGGAGAGGAACAGAGAGAATAAGATTCCAAAACAAAAACCATGAGTTACTTGTCTCCATGTCTGGGAATGGCAAATCCTCCACCCTTGAGGGAAATAACCTCAGTGAAACCCACAGCTGATGTGGCCAACTGAGAGGAGAGTGGACATTTACTTCCCTGGGAAGAGGGAGGGTATGGCAGAGGGCTGAGTGTGGTTTCCCTTCAGTGGGTTTGGATAGCAGGGCCCTGCTTTGAATTGCAGCCTTGGCCAGCTCCCAAAAGTCAGTGGAGGTTGAGTCACCTCTATGGAAATATTCACCAAAGAGTGCCACCTGCTAAAAAGCCAGAAAAGTGAAAGAAAAAAAAAGATTTTTGTAGTATGTCACGTTCCTATCCCCAGACCACCTTGTATCTGGTCTGCACCCCATTAGTGGGATCTATGGTCCTGTTTGGATAACATAAGCAGGGCAATTTAAAAAATTTAGAATAAGTTGAACCAAAAATCAAAGAAGAGCCATGAAACAAAACCACTAGGCAAAAAAGAGAAATTGACCATTAGAATAAATTCACCAACATATTCAGATGTCTAGATATCAGCAAAAACTTACAAGCTATGCTAAGAAACAGGAAGATGTAGTTCAGCCAAAGGAAAAAAATTAAAATCTTGATGAGACACAGGATTCAAGACAACTAATTAATGATGTGCCTACAAACCTCCTAAACCAACTCAAGGAGTTGAAGTAAAATATGACTACTGAGACAAAGGCTATTAAGAAGAACTGGGTGAGCATAAAGAAGAATTTAAAAGCTTCTAAGGAAGAGTAACAGAGCTAATGGGAATGAAAAACACAATGGATGATATTAAAAATTCATCAGAGATATGTCACTATTGCAAGGTGGTGTGGATGTGGAGAAGCATGAGAAAAATAAAACTGGAGTGACCTATGGACTGTGGTTAAGAGCAACACTGTAATATATCATGCATGCATGTGTTGATAATGGGGGAGTATGGAAAAAGTGTGCCAAATGTATGCTATGGACCATGGTTAGTGGTAATAGTCTAATGATGTTAGCTCATAATCTGTAATAAATATTTCACCACAGTTTTTTGTGTTGATAGAGGCATGTTGTATGGGAATTCTGAACACGTGGTTGATGGTTTTATAAGTTCATAACTTCTTAAAAAAATATATTTGAAAAAAAAATATAGGGTAGGTTGGGGAAAAATATACCAAATGTTACATATGGATTATAGTTAGTAATAAGATTTGGATGATATTCTTTGATAATTTGTAACAAATGCTATACAACAATTCAAGGTATTGGTCATAGGGTGAAGTATGAGAGCCTGTAAGATGTTACGTATGTTTGTTTTGTAAGTTCACAACTATTACTATACAGTTATTGTTTATGTTTGAGTGATATACTTCAATAAATTAAAAAAAACAAAAAATCAGAGACATATGACAGATTTTAAATGGTAGAATAATGAATAAGTGAAATGAAGGACAGAGAATCTAAACTTGAAAAGATGGGAGAACAGAGGAAAAAATGGAAAAAATTGATCAGAGTCTCAGGGAATTGAATGACAGTATGAAATGCACAAACATAGGCATTATAGGTGTCCCAGAAGGAGAAAAGAATGGAAAAGGGATAGAAAGAATGTTTGAGAAAATAAAGGCCAAAAATTTCCTAGCTCTTATGAAAGACATAAATATCAATATCTAAGGACAATGGACCCCAAACAGAATAAATCCAAATAGACCTATTCTGAGACTCTATTATTCAGAATGTTAAATGCCAGAGATAAAGAGAGGGTTCTGAAAGCAGCAAAACAAAAGAATTTCATCACATAAAATGGATGTTCAGTAAGACTAAGTGCTTGCTTCTCATCAGAAACCATGGAGACAAGAAGGCAGTGGTATGATATATTTAAACTACCAAAAGAAAAAACCTGCCAGCCAAGAATTCTTTACCCAGCAAAACTGTCCTTCAAAAATGAGGGTGAGTTTAAGGTCTTCAAAGATAAATAGAAACAGAGAGTTTGTCACCAAGAGAGTGGACTTACGAGAAATTCTAAAGTGAGTGCTGCTGCTTGAAAGAAAAAGACAGGAGAGGGAGGCTTGGAAAAGAGTATAGAAATTGAAGATTATTAGTAAGGGTAACTAAAAGAGTACAAAGACTGACAATCGTACAATACAACAACAGAAAGCCAAAGGATACAATGGACAACATAAGTAATGTGTTTACAGTAATAACGTTGAATGTGAATGGACTGAACTCCCCCCAAAAGACACAGACTGTCAGTATAGACAAAAAAATATGAGCCATCTGCATGTTGTCTACAACATACAGATCCAAAATAGTAAACAAAAGTGCTGGAGTAGCTACACTGATATCAGACAAAATAGATTTTAAATGCAAAAACATTATAACAGACAAAGAAGGTCATTATATAGTAATAAAAGGGGCAATTCACCAAGAAGAAAAAACAATAAGTATTTATATACCTAACCTGGGTGCCTCAAAATACTTGAAGAAAACACTAGCAAAACTGAAGGGAGAAATAGACATTTCTGCAACAATAGTCGGTGACTTCAATACATCACTCTCATCATTGGATAGAATATCTGGACAGAGGATTGTTAAGGAAACTGAGAACTTGAATAATATGATAAATGAACTAGTCCTAACGGACATATATAGAACACTGTACCCCAAAATAGTAGGATATGCATTCTTCTCAAGTGTTCATGGATCTTTTTCCAGGATAGACGATATATTTGATCACAAAACAGGTCTCATTAAATTTTTTTAAAAAGATTTATTTATTTATTTCTCTCCCTTCTCTCCCCTCCCCCGGTTGTCTGTTCTCTGTGTCTATTTGCTGCATCGTCTTCTTCGTCCGCTTCTGTTGTTGTCAGTGGCATGGGAATGTGTTCCTTTTTGTTGTGTCATCTTGTTGCATCAGCTCTCCCTGTGTGCGGTGCCATTCCTGGGCAGGCTGCACATTTTTTTTGCGCTGGGTGGCTCTCCTTATGGGGCACACTCCTTGCACGTGGGGCTCCCCTACGCTGGGGACACCCCTGCCTGGTACGGCACTCCTTGCGCGCATCAGCACTGCGCATGGGCCAGCTCCACATGGGTCAAGGAGGTCCAGAGTTTGAACTGCAGACCTCCCACATGGTAAACGGACACCCTAACCATGGGCCAAGTCCGCCACCTAAATTTTTAAAAATTATTTATTTATTTATTTCTCCCCACCCTGCCTCATTGTCTGCTACCCATGTCCATTCATTGTTCATTCTTCTGTGTATGTCTGTCTTCTCTTTAAGCAGCACTGGGAAACATTCCTGAGACCTTCCAGAGTGGGAGACAGGTGCTCAATCTCTTGTGCCACCTCAGCTTCCTGGTCTGCTTCCTCAAATTTTTTCCCTCTGTGTCTCTTTTTTGGCATCATCTTGCTGTGCTAGCACTCCACTCAGGCCAGCACTCCACTCAGGCAAGCCCTCTGCTCAGGCCAGCTCACTGCATGGGCCAGCTTGCCTTCACCAGGAGGCCCCAGGAATCAAACCCTGGACCTCTCATATGGTAGACAGGAGCCCAATTGCTCAAGTCGCATCTGCTTCCCCTCATTAAATTTTAAAAGACTGAAATTATACAAAGCACCTTCTCTGATCATAATGGAATGAACCTGGAAATCAATAGCAGGCAAAAGAAAAAGGGGAAGTTCACAAATATATGGAGTTAAATCATCATTGGGTCAAAGAAGAAATTGCAAGAGAAATTACTTATCTTGACATAAATGAAAATGAGAACACAACATATAAAAACCTATGGATACACTGAAGGAGGTGCTGAAGTGTAGGAAGGCCTACAGAATTTGGCCTTGTGTATCCCCATGATCAAGTGAGACAATTTTATAAAATATCTTGCTATTTACAGATATCTCCTGTCAGTTCTGTTTCCCTAGAGAAACTTGACTAATAAACAAGCTAACATTTTATTTAAGGTGAAAAACTGAAAGCTTTCCCATTGAGACTGGGAACTAGACAAGAATGCCCGCTGTCACCACTGTTATTCAATATTGTGCTAGAATTTCTAGCTAGAGCAATTAGGCAACAAAAAGAAATAAAAGCACACAAATAGGAAAAGAAAAATTAAACTGTTGCTATTTGCTGATGATATGATCCTATGTCTAGAAAATCCCCAAAAATATACCACAAAGCTACTAGAGTTAATGGGCACAGCAAAGTGGTGGGATACAAGATTAATATGCAAAAATCAGTAGCATGTCTATGAGTAACATGAGAAAGAAGTCAGTCAGGGAAAATTTTCATTTATAATTCAACTGAATCAAATCTTTATGAATAAACTTAACCAAGGACATAACAGACCTGTATTCAGAGAACTACAAAATATTGCTAAAAGAAACCAAAGAAGACCTAAATAAATGGAACGACATTCCATGTTCATGGATTAAAAGACTAAATATAGCTATTAATAAGATGTCAATTCTATCCAAGTTGATTTACAGATTCAGCTCAATCTCAATAAAAATTCCAACATCTTTTTTTTTTGCAGAAATGGAAAAGCCAATTATCAAATTTATTTGGAAGGGAAAGGGTCCCCAAATACCCAAAACTATCTTCAAAAAGAAGAGTGAAGTTGGAGTACTCTCACTTTCTGATTTTAAAGCCTAATACTTAGCTACAGTGATAAAAAACAGCATGGTACTGGCATAAAGATAGATATATTGACCAATAGAACCAAACTGAGAACTCTGAAATAGACCCTCACATCTCTGGTCAAATGATTTTTGACAAAGCTGTCAAACCTATCCAGTTGAGTCAGAACAGTCTATTTAACAAATAGTGCCAGGAGATCTGGATATCCATAGCCAAAAGAAAGAGGATCACCATCTCATACCATATACAAAAATTTACTCACAATGGATCAAAGGCCTGTATATAAAAGCTAGAACCACATAACTTCTAGAAGAAAAAGTAGGGAAACATCTTCAAGGTCTTGTGGTAGGTGGTTGTTTCTCAAACATTACACTCAAAGCATGAGCAATGAAAGAAAAAAATAGATAAGTGGGACCACCTCAAAATTAAACACTTCTGTGCTTCAAATGACTTGTCAAGAAGGTGAAAAGGCAGGCTACTCAATGGAAAAAATATTTGGAAACCACATATCTGATAAGGATTTGATTTCCATGTTATATAAAGAGAACATACAACCCAATGATTAAAAGATAACCCAGTCAAGAAATGGGCAAAAGTGCTCCTCCCCTGCCATAGTTAAACTCCTCTGTGATGCAAAACTTCTTTAAAAATGAAGTCTAATATATTGCCAAATTCAATTAGTAGGAAAATTAAATGGTAATCATAGGTTTAAAGATTAGAAATCGAATATGTAATAATTTAGAAAACCTAAAGTAAAAAATAAATTGGGGGAAGAACCAGCAAGATGGCGGCGGAGGAAGGCAGTCCTAGAGTCAGCTCCTGCTACAGGGCAGTTAGCAAACACCCAGAGCTCCTGGAGCTAGCTGAAGCACCTGTTTGGGAGCTCCAGAGGCCAGAAGAGCATCCTGCAACATCCTTGAAGGAGTGGAAGGAGGAGATGCCCGTCTGCAGAGACTTGTAAGTAGAGCGCTCCATGCCACGGAGGCCGGTGCCCATCCTCCACCGGAGGCACAAGCTGCCTCGGGAGCTGTTCCGCGGCTGGAACTGAAAGCTCCACTTCCCCAAAACGGGGGAGGAAGAGATGGTTGGGCACCAACTTCAGCTATGATGAGGAAATTCAGTGGGCCACAGTATGATCCTGAGAACAGCTAAGGTTTGAGCCTGTCCAGGTTAGAAAGAGGCCGGGAGCTGCCATCTTAACTCCGCGCCTGGCACGAGGGGAAGCGGGGCGGACTGAAAATCCCAGTGCTGGTGGGGACTGGCTTCTTCCCATCCAGCTCAGATTGCAGGTCTAGCCTAGGCCCCAGTGCCACATCCAACAGGGAGGAAGCTGCCAGGACCTGTGCCAGCCTCTCCAGGAAATTGCCGGCCAAGCCCGGGAGGCAGGAGCCGCCTCAGGAGCTGTTCTGTGACGGGAATTGGAAGCTCCATTTCCCTGAAACAGGGGAGGAGGAGCCGGTTGGCTGCTGGTTTCAGCTACAGATTGGGAGGCTTGGCTGGCTAAGAGATAACCCTGGGAATAGTTGGGGTGAGAACCAGCCCAAGTCTGAAAGAGGCCAGTAACCACCATTCTGGCTCGGCCCCCAGCCTGAGGGGAAGCCCGGCTGACTGAAACTCAGTGTCAGCAGGAACCAGTTTCGTTCATGCAGATCAGCCTGCAGCCCTAGCCTAGTCTTCAGCCCCACCTCTGCAGGGAGGAGACTGAGAAGCCATACAGATAACTGCAGAGAACTTTGGCTGGCATTGACTGAAAATTAGAAGTCTACCAGGGCAACTGTGGTCATCTTGGACCTGCACTGCATAGATTGCTGCCCACACCTGCAGCTCCATCCCTGCCCCAGGCAGGGGAGAAAGGGATGTGAAGCTTCATCAGTCTCTCTGGGCAACTACAGTCTAGGCGTGCACACGGATTATTCCACATAGCTGTGACTTTGTCCCTACCCCTGGCAAAGGAGAAAGTTGGAAGAAGCATCATTGGTCCCTGGTGCAATGAAGGCAGCTTGAGCCTCCACAGCTTACAGCACCAACTACATGCTTGGCTTCTACTGTGCAACCAGCAAGGGAATAAAAATAGGAAGCCGTAAACTTAAAGAGAAAAACTGCATCCAGAATAAATACTCGAGTAAGCCAATGCGAAGACACCAACAAAAAATTACAATCCACACCAAGAAACAGGAAGGTATGGCTCAGTTAAAGTAACAAGATAAGCTTCCAGATGACATAAAGGAGTTGAGACGACTAATTATAGATGTTCAAACAAATTTCCTTAATAAATTCAATGAGATGGCTAAAGAGATTAAGGATATTAAGAAGACATTGGATGAGCAAAAAGAAGAATTTGAAACCATGCATAGAAAAATAGCAGATCTTATGGGAATGAAAGGTGCAATCAATGAAATTAAAAAAACACTGGAATCATAAAATAGAAATTTAAGGAGGCAGAAGAAAGGATTGGTGAGCTTGAAGAAATGGCCTCTGAAAGTGAACATATAAAAGAAGAGATGAAGAAAAAATGGAAAAAATTGAACAAGGTCTCAGGGAACTAAATGACAACAAAAGAAGTGCAAATGCATGTGTCATGGGGGTCCCAGAAGGAGAAGAGAAGGGAAAAGGGACAGAAGGAATATTTAAAGAAATAATGACAGAAAATTTCCCAAACCTGTTGAAGGACACAGATATCCATATCCAAGAAGCACAATGAACTCCCTTCTGAAAAAATCCAAGTAGACCAACTCCAAGACACATACTCACCAGAATGTGAAAGGCCAAAGACAAAGAGAGAATTATGAGAGCAGCAAGAGAAAAGAAATGCATAACATATAAGGGCTATCCAATAAGATTAAGTGCTGATTTCTCACCAGAAACCATGGAGGCAAGAAGACAGTGGACTGATATATTTAAGATACTACAAGAGAAAAACTTCCAGCCAAGAATCTTATATTCAGCAAGACTGTCTTTCAAAAATGTGGGTGAAATTAGAATATTCACAGATAAACAGAAACTGAGAGAATTTCTAAGCAAGAGACCAGATTTCCTGGAAATACTAAAGGGTATGCTAGAGCCTGAAAAGGAAAGACTGGAGAGAGAGGCCTGGAAGAGAGTCTAGAAATGAAGATTATATCAATAAAAGTAACCAAAAGTGTCAAAAGAGAGGGGAAAATAATATATGACAGATAAAACTCAAATAGGAATAAACTTAACCAATGATGTAAAGCATTTGTATTTAGATAACTGCAACTCAATGTTAAAACAAATCAAAAAAGCCCTAAATAACTGGAAGAACATTCCATGCTCATGGATTGGAAGACTAAATATCATTAAGATGTCAGTTCTACTCAAATTGATATACAGGATTGCAATCCTGATAAAAATTCCACCAGCATTAAAAAAAAATTGAAAACAATCATTAAATTTATTTGGAAGGGTAAGGAGTCCTGAATAGCCAGAAAGATCATAAAAAGGAAAAGTGAACCCTCATCTCCAGACTTTAAATCATAATACCTACCTATAGCGGTAAAAAAAGCATGGTCCTGGCCTAAAGACAGACACAATAGACCAATGGAACCAAATTTATGGTTCAGAAACAGACCCTCACAGGTATGGATAAGTGAATTTTGACTAGCCTGTCAGACTCACACAGCTCAGGCAGAACAATCCATTCAACAAATGGTGCTGAAAGAATTGGATATCCATAGCTGAAAGAAGGAAAGAGGACCCCTATCTCACACCTTATCCAAAAATTAACTCAAAATGGATCAAAAAACTAAAATAAAAGCAGGAACCATAAAACTTCTAGAAGAAATTATTGTAAAATATCTTCAAGACCTGGTGGTAGGTGGTGGGTTCTTAAAGGAGATAAGGACTGAGTGGACTACTGATGTTTAATGTATATAGAAGTTTTAATTAGCTTTACTGTAAAAGTGTGGAAATGTATAGAGTGAATGGTAACACACAGTGAGTAACAGCTAGTTTATAAATGGGGATGTGACTGAAAATGGTAGTCTAGTTATGCAAATGCCAATTGACAGAATGCTGGAGAATAATCTAGGAACTGGATAGCACTGTAAACCAAAAGGTGGGTGAGAATTGTGGTTGATGGTACAGATGCAAGTGTGTCCTTTGTGAGCTACAACAAATGTATATCACTTTGTAGGGTGTTGGGAATGTGGAGAAGCCTGGGAAAAATACAGCTGGAGTGTCGTATGGACTGTGGTTAGTACGTAGTAATATAATATTCTTGCATCTATGCAAAAGATGTACTATGTTGATACTGAGGCAGTATGGAAAACGTGAGCCAAATGTATGCTACGGACATGGCAATAATCAGATTTCTGCACATGTGCATAATTGTTTTATAAGTTTACAACTTCTGTCATAAAAAATATATATATTTTAAAAATCATAATAGGGTGGGTTGGGGGCAAAATACACCATATATAAGAACTACGATTAGTAGTAAGATTTTGACAGTGTTCTTTCATAGTTTGCAACAAATGTCTCATGACAATACAAGGTGTTGGTGGAGGCTTGATGTATGGGACCCCTGTACGATGTTATGCATGTTTGCTTTGCAAGTACACAACTTTAACTATACACTTAATTGTTTATGTATGTTCATATATAAATGATATAAAGATAATAGTTGGATTGGTTAGGGGAAAAATACTTTGTTTAGTAGTAATATTTTGACAATGTTCTTTAATCATTAGTTAAAAAGATTTAAAAACAATGCAAGTTATTGGTGGTGGGGTGAGATGTTATATATGTTTGATGTTATATGTTTGTTTTTTAATTTCACAACTATTATACATTTATTTTTATGTATGTTTGTGTATGAGTGATATAGTTCAATTAAAAAAGTTAAAAAAATAAAAAAATAAATTGGGGTATTAAAAAAATGAAAAATATCTTAAGAAAATTTTTGACATTTTGCCTTTCATCACTGTAATAGGTGTTGCCCTGTATGTACAGTGGCAAGGCAATCTTTTCCATTTCTTCCTCAGGGCCTACATCATTTTTTTAAAAAATTATGTCTTCAGAAATGTTTTAGGTAACAGTAAAGTCACATATAGAACATAGGGAACTCCTATATACTCAACATCAAACCCTTCTCCCCCTTCCCTAGCAGTGTTCTTTTTACATGTGGATGTTACATTTGCTGCAACTGATGTGGGGTGTCATTGATGTGGGATGCATGGGTGGGAGGGAGTTCTCCAGGACATGCATATAGGGTATACAGATATATGCGGATGTTTGTTGGGTATTGACATGGGGGTAGAGTTTCACATGACAACTGAGGGTGTGCTGAGTTCCCATTCTGGGAAACACTGTCACACTCCCCAGTGGAGCAGGAACAATCCCCCAAGTTCAAGGGTAAATTCCAGTGAAGAAGGAAGGTCCATTGATGTCCCTTGATACTGATCACTATGCTTATGAGCCCGTGTGCTTGCAATTTCTACATCTTCCCAGGTAGTGGTGCTCCTGAGGGCCATGAAGACACCCAAGCCCTCTGGTCATGACAGATGGCTCTGGAGATCAATGCCTTGCCAGTGGGCCCTACTTTGGAATTTGTGCTCCTGAGTGTGATGGAGTGGGACTCAGATGTGACCTCTCTATGCATGTTTCTTCTGTCACTTTTACTGAATCTGTGGTTGGCACTGGGGTTGGTGTATGCTCAGGAGATTTGAATCTCTGGACTGTCTATGTGCCAACTGGGCCCTGAGCCTCAGCAGAGTTGTAACTCCTACTCTCCGGTTCGTTGGACTTACCCAGGACAGCTAACAGGGAGGTGAGGATGGTCAGCCACCACACCAGGAAACCGAGAGAGTCTACAGCTGCAAGCAGGAGAATTCCATCCAACAGTCATGTGGGATCTAAGCCCCCACTTGATTTAGAGGTGGAGCAGACATTGCCATCCCAGTGTCTTCAGGATGGAGGAATAAAATATGGATTAGAGTGGACTTACTGGTATTCTACTATAGAAATATTATGACTCTAGCAATGGAAGAAATTATATCACTGATGTGGAGACAGTGGCCATGGGAGTTCCTGAAGACAGGAAGAAGGAAGAAGAGGTATGATATTAGGGCATTTTTGAGAGTTGGAAGTGTCCTCCGTGATATTGCAGGGACAGATGCAGGACATTATATATCCTGCCATAACCTAGTGAATGGACTGGGAGAGTGTGTAAACTACAACATAAGCTATAATCCATGCTGTGTAGCAATGCTCCAAAATGTACTTATCAAATGCAATGAATGTACCACACTAATGAGAGAAATTGTTGATTGAGGAGGAGTGGGAGTAGGGTGGGGAGTGGGGTATATGGGAACCTTTTATATTTTTAATGTAACATTTTGTGTGATCCATGTATCTTTAAAAAAAAAAGATAATAATAAAAAAATTTTTAATGGGCAAAGAGGAAATACAAGTGGCCAAAAAAGCACATGAAAAAATGTTCGATAACAGTAGCTATTAGGGGAAATGCAGATCAAAACTACAATGACATATCATCTCATACTTTATAGAATGGCCGTTACAAAAAAGACCAGAAAACTACAACTGTTGGAGAGGATATGGAGTGATAGCCCACTCCACTGTGGGTGGGAATGTAGAATGGTGCACCCTTTGTGGAAGACAGCTTGGCATTTCCTCAGGAAGCTAAATATAGTTCTGCTGTATGATCTGGCAATTCCGCTACTAGGTATATACTCAGAAGAACTGAAAGCAAGGATGCAAACAGATATCTGTACACTGATGTTCATAGCAGCATTATTCACAATTGCTAAAAGATGGAAACAATCCAAGTGCCCATCAACTGAAGAATGGATAGACAAAATGTGGTATATACATACTATGGAATACTATTCAGCTGTAAGAAGAAATGAAGTTGGGATGATTATTACAACATGGATAAAACTTGAGGACATTAAATTGAGTGAAATAAGCCAGATACAAAAATACAAATATTGTACTGTCTCATTAATATGAAGTAAATACAAGGAGTAAACTCATGGAGTTAAACTCTGTAAAGGTTATTGGAAAAAGAGAGATGGTTGAGAAGGGGCACTGATGCTTAATGTATGTAGAATTGTTAATAAGTTTGATTATAAAAGTGTGGAAATGTATAGAGATGATGGTGACACATAATAAGGAGTATAACTAATACTTCTGATGTATAAATGTGATTGTGACTGAAACGGTAGTTTATGAATGTAAATATCAATTGAAAGAAAGTGAGGGAATAATCTAGGAACTGTATAACCTAATGAACTTGGTGGTGGATGAGGATTATTGTTAATAGTACAAATACAAGAATGTTCTTCTATAAACTAGAACAAATGTACGTCGCTATGACAAGGTGTTAAGAATATGGTGATACAGGGGAAAAGATAACCAATGTAATTTATGGAATGTATTTAACAATAATACTGTAGTATTTTTGCATCAATGGCAAAGAAGGTACTATATCAATGCTAAGGGTCAACAATATGGAGTATATGGGGATATAGGTTTTTCTTTTTGGAGTAATGAAAACGTTCTAGAATTGATTGGGGTGATGACAGCCCAATGCTGTGATGAAATGGAGGGCCATTGAGTGTAGACATTGGATGGATTATACAAGGCATGGGACTGTATAACACTGTGAACCCCGTGTAGTAATGGACTGTGGTTAACAGTACAAATATGAGAATGTTCTCTCATGAATTGTAACAAATATACAATACTGGTACATGATGTTAACAATAGGTAGTTTATGGGAAAAACACATCAAATGTAAGCTATGGATAATAGCAGTAATATTTTGATGATGTTCTTTCATCATTTATAAGAACTGTTTCACAACAATGCAAGGTATTGGTGGTACAGTAATGTATGGGAATCCTGTATGTTATGATTATTTTGTAAACTCATGACTCCTCTAATAAAAATAAAATAAAATAATAAAATGTCATGTTGGATGGATATGTGATATTTTTATCACATTATTCACTATTATTCACCATTGTTCTATAATTCTAGACCAATGGAACTTTTAGTCCAACAAAACTTTCTGCAATGATGGAAATGTTTTATATCTGTACTGTCCAGACATATAAAACTAGCGTATGATAGCCACTAGTCATATGTGGCTAAAGAGCTCTTAAAGTATGGCTAGTTTGATTCAGGAACTGAAATTTTAATTTAATTCCACTTTAATTTATTTAAATTTTTAAAAAACCACATATGAGTCATGGTTACCATATTGGATAGTGTGGATATAGACCATTTCTATCATCACAGTAAGTTCTACTGGACAACGCTGGTCTATAAATATAGAACGATGTTGAAAACATCGATGATAAAAATACGCATTGGCATTTTGTTCCTGACATTAGAACAGTATCTCACCATTAATATAATGTCTACTGTTGATTCCTATTTATCTGAAGTAATGTTATGACTATGTACACAAAATATCTTTAGTATTTTATAGCCTGTAAAGCATTTTAGCATATTTTTATTTAACCCTCTAAGAAATCCTCCACTATTTTGTGGCTGAGAAAACAAGCTGAGAGTATAGCTGTAATTTGCAGAAGTTAACAATTAGAAAGCGGTAGAGATTTGACTCACATATTCTGTCTCCATACCCCATTTTTTTCACTTTACCAATTAAATGCCACTATAATTTCCTCACCTATGGTCTCATGATATAAACATCAGATTGCACAGATCAATTAAGAAAAAAAGTTGGGAAAACTTTGCATATGATATAGCCGCAATATCTTTCAACATTTATTTTGATATGAGAAATAAAACCCTAACATACTGACAATGATGAGAAGATTCCAGGAACAATAAAATTGGATAGTCTATAGTTTAAACATCTATATGTACAAGATGAAGCAAAAGCTGAGAGGTTTATATTTTCTTTTGCTTTATTAACTTGTAAATCCACCCAGGTTTTGATAACAATTTACTTTATAATTGTATATTTCAATTAAGACCTAAATCATTAGCAGCAGGAAAAATGCCCAAGGTCTTTTGGCAGAGATTTCTGTAAATCAGTCCTACAATTATTATGCTCATGGTCTGTGAACATAGGAAATGCAGTAAGCAAAGCTTTAATGACACTTGCCCCTTTCTAATTTTTGCCTCAGATATGCATGACTCTCAGTATTTTTAAATGTTAAAATATGTTTTCTAAAATAAAAGTTTATTTTTCACTGCTATATCTTCAGTGCTTCCTATAACATGCCAAAGTAGACATTCAATAAATATTTGTTGAATGAGTGAATGAATGGACTGTTGGATAGATGGATGGAACTAGCAAGAGGTGATACTGTAAACTGGATAGGCAGTGCAAATGCTGAGCGCTTCCTGTTGTCACTGCTGTTGTTTTTTAATGTGTAAAGGAAATCCCAGTGTTCTGTGAAATATGCATGTATCATTCCAGGGTAATCCACGAATTAGAAGACATTGTGGCATTTTGTAATTAAAATTTAACAAAAAAAATGAGGCAGGGGATTGATTTTTTTAAAAATCTCGGATTAAAGTTGAAAGATTCTATATCATGTTGGAACATTCACATCTGTGTCACTCTTGTTCTCATGGCTCTCATCGGCCATCAGTCATTTGAGATACAAGTATCTTTCCCACTGATGACAAAGTTCAGGAGAGTAGGGACTGTTTCATATAGCTTCCACCTCTTCCTGCACCTAGTACAGTACCCCTCATATAGATGTTAAATAACGGTTTGCTAAGTTAACTTTGTTAATCACGTTTTAAAAGCATTTCAGCTTTTGCTCACCTAAATCTCAAAAGGGTAAAATTTCATATTTTTACACATTCAGATCAGTTAAGATTGTTTTCATGAAAGTACAGCACCTCGAATGTCAGGCCCTCAGTTTAAAAATTTGACTTAATCATCTGATACACAAATCATTTTTAAGTTAAAAAGATTCATTCAATACCAAGGTACAAAGAGTAAAATATGATAGCCTCTTTCACTTCTACCTAGTTCTGCTCCCCCACATACTGGCTACCATTGCTAATGGTTCAGTGCACCTTCTTCCTGCCTTTTAAAACTACCATACAGGGAAGCGGATGTGGCTCAACTGATAGAACATCCACCTACCATAGGAGGTCCAGGGTTTGATACCCAGGGCCTCCTGACCTGTGTGGAGCTGGCCCATGCGCATTGCTGCCTCGCACAAGGAGTGCCATGCCATGCAGGGGTGCCCCCGTGTAGGGTACCCCCGTGCAAAGAGTGCGCCCTGCAAGGAGAGCCGCCCTGCGTGAAAAAAACACATCCTGCCCAGGAGTGGCACCACACACACGGGGACCTGATGCAGCAAGATGACGCAACAAAAAGAGACACAGATTCCTGGTGCTGCTGACAAGACTGCAAGTGGACACAGAAGAACACATAGAGAATGGACACAGAGCAGACAATGGGGGGGAGGTCAGAGGGGAGAGAAATAAATATAAAATCTTTAAAATAAAAATAAAAATACCATGCATAAATAGGAGGGTACACACACACTTATCTTTATCCACAGGGAATCTGATGTGTGGATTGCTCTGCAGTGGTCTCCGCCCCCTGCCCTTAATACTTGGTCAGCATGTACAGATCTGCCTCCTTTGTGAACAGCTGCTTGGCACTCCACTGAGTGGATGAGCCATACTTTATTGAAATACACCCCTTTTAATGGACACTTAAGGATGTCTCTAATTTTTTACTTGCATTTCCCTAATCATCAGTGATGTTGAGCATTTTTTCATTTTTTTTTTGCCATTTGTATTTCTTCTTTGGACAAATGTCTCTTCATGTCTTTTGCCCATTTTTAAATTGGGTAGTTTGTCTTTTTATTGTTGAGTTGTAACGTCTCTTTATATATATCCTGGATATTAAACAATGATCAGATATGTGATTTCCAAATATTTTTTCCCATTGAGTTGGCTGCCTTTTCACCATTTTGACAAAGTCCTGTGAGGTGCAAAAGTGATATATTTTGAGAAGGTCCCATTTAACTATTTTTTCTTCTGTTGCACATGCTTTAGGTATAAGATCCAAGAAACCACCACCTACTACAAGGTTTTTTTTATTAAGATTTATTTTTCATTTATTTCTCTCCCCTTCCTGCCCTCCCCCGCCCCCCCCACCCCAGTTGTCTGCTCTCTGTGTCCATTCCCTGTGTGTTCTCTGACCGCTTCTATCCTTATCAGTGGCACCGGGAATCTGTGTTTCTTTTTGTTGTGTCATTTTGTGTCAGCTCTCCGTGTGTGTGGTGTCATTCTTGGGCAAGCTGTACTTTCTTTCAAGCTGGGTGGCTCTCCTTATGGGGCGCTCTCCTTGAGTGTGGGGCTCCTGCACGCAGCGTACATCCCTGCGTGGCACAGCATTGCTTGTGCACATCAGTACTGTGCATGGGCCAGCTCCACACGGGTCAGGGAGACCCGGAGTTTGAACTGTGGACCTCCCATGTGGTAGGTGGATGCCCTATCCATTGGGCCAAGTCCACTTCCTTACTACAAGGTCTTGAAAACGTTTCTCTACATTTTCTTCTAGTAGTTTTATGGTCCTGGGTTTTGTATTTCAGCCTTTCATGCATTTTGAGTTGATTCTTTTTTTTTTTTTTAAAGATTTATTTATTTCTCCCCCCCCCCGCCCCCCGTTGTCTGTTCTCTGTGTCTATTTTCCTGCATCGTCTTTTGTCCGCTTCTGTTGTTGTCAGCGGCACGGGAATCTGTGTTTCTTTTTGTTGTGTCATCTTGTTGTGTCAGCTCTCTGTGTGGGTGGCACCATTCGTAGGCAGGCTGCACTTTCTTTCACGCTGGGTGGCTCTCCTTATGGGGTGCACTCCTTGTGGGTGGGGCTCCCCTATGCGGGAGCACGGCATTCCTTGCACGCATCAGCAATGCACAGGGGCCAGCTCCACACAGGTCAAGGAGGCCCGGGGTTTGAACCATGGACCTCCCATGTGGTGGATGGACACCCTAACCACTGGGCCAAGTCCACTTCCCTTGAGTTGATTCTTGTATAGCCAGTGAGATAGTTATGATATAATCATTCTTTTGGTTTGATTTTCTCTATTTTTGTTGTTGTTATTCTCAATTTCATTTATTTCTGCTATAATCTTTATTATTTCTTTCCTTCTGCTTGCTTTGGGGTTGGTTTGTGCTGTTCTTTTTCTACTTCTCTAGTTGTTCAGTTAAATCCGTGAGTTTAGCTCTTTCTTCTTTTTTAATATAGGCATTTAGGGCTATAAATTTCCCTCTCAAGACTGTCTTTGTTGTATCCCATAAATTTTAATAAGTTCTGCTCTCGTTTCAATTTGTCTCAATGTATTTACTGATTTCACTTGTAATTTCTTCTTTGACCCACTGATTATTTAGGAGTGTGTTGTTCAGCCTCTACACATTTGCAAATTTTCTTTTTTCCTGTCTATTGTTGATTTCCAGTTTCATTCCATTATGATCTGAGAAAGTGCTTTGTATAATTTCAATCATTTTATATTTATTGAGAGCTGCATTGTGTTCTAACATATGGTCTATCCTGGAGAAATATCCATGGGTACTTGAGAAGAATGTATAACCCGCTGAGTTTGCATGCATAATTCTGTAAATGTCTGTTAGGTTGAACTCATTTATCATATTGTTCAAGTTTTCTGTTTCCTTGTAAATCTTCTGTCTAGTTGTTCTATCTAACCATGTGAGTGGGGAGTAGAAGTCTTCAACTATTGTAGAAATGTCTATTTCTCCCTTCAGTTTTCCCAGAGTTTGTCTCATGTATTTTGGGGCCCTAGTTAGGTGCACAGATATTTATGATGGATATATCTTCCTGGTGGATTGTCCCTCTTATTAATGTATAATGGCCTTCTCTATCTCTTATAAGTTTTTTGCATTTAAAGTCTGTTTTGTCTGATATTAGTATAACTACCCCTGCTCTTTTTTGGTTACTATTTGCATGGAGTATCTTTCCCCAACCTTTCACTTTCAGCTGGTTTGTATCCCTGGGTCTAAGGTGAATTTATTGTAAGCAGCATATGGATGGCTTATGTTTTTTAAAATCTATTCTGTCAGCCTGTATCTTCTGATTGGGGAGTTTAATCCATTCACCTTCAATATTATTACTGTAAATGTGTATTTACTTCCACCATTTTATTCTTTGATTTTCATGTCATATCTTATTTGTGTCTTTTTAGTCATTTGATTATCCTTTCGCCTATTCTTTTTTCTATACTCTTCTCCAGGCCTCTCTCTCCTGTCTTTTTATTTCAGGTTCTAAGGCTTCCTTTAATATCTCCTGCAAAGGTGGATTCTTTCTTATAAACTCTCTTAGTTTCTGTTTGTTCGTGAATATTTTATACTCACCTTCATATTTGAAGGACAATTTTGCTGGATAAAGAATTCTCAGCTGGCAATTTTTCTCTTTCAGTATCCTAATTGTATCATACCACTGTCTTCTTGCCTCCATGGTTTCTGAAGAGAAATTCCTGCTGTGTCTTACTGGGCATCCCTTGTATGTGATGATTTGCCTCTCCCTTGCTGCTCTGAGAATTTTCTTCCTATCTTTGACATTCTGAGTAATATGTGTCTTGGAGTTGGTCTATTCAGCTTTATTCTGATTGGGGCATGGTACAATTCTCAGACATGTAAATTCATTTCTTTCACAAGAGTTGGGAAATTTTCAGCTATTATTTCTTCAAATACTCTTTCCCTTTTCCCTTCTCTTTTCCTTCTGGAACTCCCATGGCACATATGCTGTTTGAGTTTTGTGTTGTTCTTCAACTCTCTGAGTCCTGCTCCATTTTTTCCATTCTTTTTTCTCTTCAATTTCAGCTGTTATATCTTCTGTATCATTTATTCTTTTTTCTATCATTTTGAATCTGCTATTATATGCCTCTACTGTGTTTTTTATTTCACCTATTGTGTCCTTCATTCCCATGAGCTCTGTTGCTTTTCTGTTCAGGATTTCAAATTTTTCTTTGCACTTGCTCAATGTCTTCTTCATGTCATTTGTCGCTTTAGTCATATTGTCTTTCAACGTAATAATTTGATTTTGGAAATTTGCGCACATCTTGCTAATTAGTGCTCTCAAAATTCTGCATCTCTTTTGGGGCTCTAATATATTCCTTTCATTTGGCCATGTCTTCTATTTTCTTAGTATGTCTTGTAATTTTTTGTTGATGTCTAGCATCTGATTAGGATGTAGTTTACTCAGATGCTCAATTTTTTTCTCTTTTGTTTGGAGTTAGTGGCAGGAAGCTGTTACCACTGCTCTTTGATTCTTGAATTGACATGAATTGTTATGACTGTCCCTTCTAGTTGCTTAAACTGGGCTCTGGACCCATAATTGGTTGTCGACCCACTTTGGGAGGGAGGTTATGGAGGCCGGAAAAAGCCTCTCCTTATTTTTAAATTTTCTCACATGCACTTCCTTGGTCTGCCAGCAGATGGTGCTCTTTGACAGCTCTCAGCTCAATGCCTGGTGGAGTGTATTTGTAGCAACACAGACTGGATTACTGTGATAAAGCTTCCTGCCTGGAGACTAAGAACCTTATAATTCAAACTTTCTCAGAGTCAGTTCTCCAGTGTTCTCTGGCAGCACCCTCCCCTTTCCTGGGTAGGAGACACCTCCATTCTCCTCTGAATTCTCAACAATTAGTAGAGAAGGAGACTGGGAGGGTTGTATATCTTTAGCCCTTTGTTGTCTCCCAAGGCAAACCACTATGTGGTCCCATCCAGCCTGGAAGGGCTGGTGGGACATAGCAGATCAAATTTATGAGTCAGAATCTGAGTCAGCCTTAGGCTGTGTCCTTCTCTCTCCCCTTTTCTGGGGTGATGGATACCTGAAGCCCCCCTTTTTCTGTAGCCACATGCCCAGAGGCCCAATAATTCTAAAGTATCTTTAGTGTGGAGGAGGAGTAGCCGCTGGTTTTAACTCACAGTTCTGTTGTTGTGATTCCCCTCCTTTGTCCCTCTCTCCTCTAGGTGGTGTCTAGCCTTTGTCTGGTGCCCTAAATGCTAGAAGATCTTTTTCCAGGCTGTTTCAGTCTGTCCTTTAGTTATTTTCCCAGAGAAGAGAGTCCTGTATCTTTCTCGTCTGCCATCTTCCCAGAAGTCCTCTCCAATTTTTTTGTTACAACAAATAGTACAGCAATGAACACCTTGTACATACATGTTAGCACACATGCAGGAGTATTTCTATGGGAAAATTTCCTGGCAAAGTATAGTATTGGTGAGTGCTGCTATATTTCCTTCTAAGAAATCTTTATCAGTGAACATTCCCATCCAGTGTAGCTCTTGTCCTTATGTCCTAGCTGATTGACAGTGGGAACAAGAAAACACAAGGCAGGGCTTACTGACAAATTAGACTCAGGTTTCGCCAGATTCAATATCCAAAGGATTCAGGGCACTGAGAGGCTCAGGCTTACACCTTAACACCATTTAAGCTTCACTCTGCATTAAATGGAAGAGATGTGATGTGGGGGCATTTTCGGGACTTAGAGTTGTCCTGAATGATGTTGCAGAGACAGATGCTGGACATTATATATCCTGCCATAACCCACTGGGTAGACTGGGGGAGAGTGTGCACTACAATGTGGACTGTTATCCATGTGGTGTGGTGGTGCTCCAGGGTGTGTTTGCCAAGTTCAGTGAGTGTGCCGTGGTGGTGGTGGGGTTGTTGATGTGGGAGGAGTGGGGTAAGGGGGTGTGGGAAACCTCTTATATTTTTTTAAGTAACATTAAAAATAAATAGATTGTGAGAAAAAAAGAAGATAATAAAGTTAATTTTGATAGGTGTGATAATGATTATGGTTATGTAAAAAAATCCTGTTTCTTATAGAGTCTATTTAAAATTTTATATACTTTTAACTATAAATATCAAATATAGACTGTATCAAGCAAACCCTAGATAAAATTTCATGATAGCTGGGGTTTGCTTGAAAATACTTTGGGAAAACCAGAAAAAAAAAGTGAAGAAAGTGATTGTTGAAGCAAGTTTTGCAAAATGCCAAGTGTTGAAATGGATTTACTATATTCTTAGACTTTTATAAACATAAAATAATATAAATAATACAAATAATTTTTTAAAAACCTGAAAAGAAAAGAGAAGAATCTCCTGGTCTTCTAGGGGCCCCAATAAATAAATACACGATTACAATATAAATTAAAAATAAAGATGTATGCCACAAGATGTCATGGGAGCAAAAAGGACCCAAATCTGCTCAGGTGAGATTGGGCAGAACTGAGGAATGGTTAAGAGTTCAATCCTAAAGTCAGATTGCCTGAATCCACATTCCAGCTCCATGTCTTTTTAGCTGTGTGACCTTGGGCATAGAACTTAACCTCTCTGTCCCTCTGTGTAATTTCCTCTACAATAAAATGGGGATAATTATAGCAGTTAATTGAGGATCAAATGAGATAACACTTGCAAAGTCCATGTAAAGTGTTTGCTGTTATTTATTACCTTATCAGTGTTATTATTAAGGATTTGCTGTTTATTTATTACCTTATCAGTGTTATTATTAAGGATTTTCAGAGACAACTTTAGGCAGAGTTATTCCAAGAAAAAGTCAGAGAGAGAAAAGCAATGTAACTAAAGGGCAGTTAGGTGGAGGGGGGTGGGTGGGTGTGTGTGTTGGGAGAAGGGAGAGGGAGAAAGTTAGTATGATTCCCATAGTTCTACCTTAGGTGACAAAGTGGCATCCTTAACTATGGGAACAGAGGCAAAGGAGAGTTTACCATTTGCACACTATTTCTAATCACATAAACAAGTATTCAGCACACTGAATTACCTCAGAATTAAATATAATTCCCAGAATGAGAGGAAATACTAATGAAAATTAACAGAATGCAATTAAGTGATAAAGATTCTAAAAATATTTTAGGGGATAACTTTATCTACAATAATAAGCATTAACTCAAACATACAACCTAAATAAGCAAGCTATTTTCAGTACTAGAAGCCATCTGGAAATAACATTGTTTAAGAAATTCAGCAACTCATATATTAGTGGAATTGATTTAAAAATACAGGGAAACGGACTTGGCCCAATGGTTAGGGCGTCTGTCTACCACATGGGAGGTCCGCGGTTCAAACCCTGGGCCTCCTTGACCCGTGTGGAGCTGGCCCATGTGCAGTGCTGATGCGCGCAAGGAGTGCTGTGTCACGCAGGGGTGTCCCCCACGTAGGGGAGCCCCACGCGCAAGGAGTGCGCCCCGTAAGGAGAGCCGCCCAGCGCGAAAGAAAGTGCAGCCTGCCCAGGAATGGAGCCGCCCACACTTCCCCTGCCGCTGACGACAACAGAAGCAGACAAAGAAACAAGACGCAGCAAATAGACACAGAGAACAGACAACCCGGGGGGATTTAAATAAATAAATAAAGCTTTAAAAAATAAAAAATAAAAATATATATGTATACTTCTAAAATGCTGTAATCAAATAAGGTGACAGTCTGGGTTACTAGTGAATCCTTTGCCTGTGCCTTTCCAAGTTCCACAATCTACTTTTCCAGAACCAAGACACCTGTTTACTTACTAATCTCTCTTTAAAAATAGAAAACATTTAAGGGAAAAATAAAAAACTATTTAGCAATGTATCATGTTCATTGGTCTATTTGTGATTATAGCCATGTACCAGTTTTTAATATTTTTAATATTTAATTTTGAAACAATGTAAAACTTATAGAAAAGTTGCCTGTACAAAACCTCTTTTCACCCTCTAACCACTGAGAGTAGGTGCTGACAGGAAGCTCTATCAGCCCTAAATACCTTTGTGTGATTTCCCACAAATAAGGACATTCTCCTGCATAATCATAACAAAACCCTCAAAATCAGGGAACTAATAATTGACACATCACTACCATCTAATCATCAAACCTAATTCGTTTCACCAATTGTTCCCAATAACAATCCTTTAGAGCAAAAGTTCAGAATGCATTGCCTTCATTTGTAGTTGTTTTTTTTTTTTGTGGTAGTTGTTTCTTAATCTCTTTCACTCAGCAACCGCTCCTTAATATTTCCTTGACTTTCATGACCTTGACACTTTTGAAGACTATAGACAGTTTGCAGAATGTCCTTCATTTTAGGTTTGTCTGATGGTTCCTCATGATTAGAGTCACGTTAAGAATTTTTGGCATGAATGTCACAGAAGCGATGCTTTATTCTTTATTCTATACGTGTTCTTCTCTTTATTTCCTATGAGGCAGTACATGATTTTAATTTGTCCCATTACTGGTGACGTTTAAGTTTGAGAATTTGATTAAGCTGGTGTCGGCCAGCCTTCTCCACCATAAATTTACCCTTTTCCCCTTTGTAGTTAAGTATTTTGTGAAGAAGGGCTTTAATCCTATATAAGTATCCTGTCTCTCATTAAACTTTCCATTTATTCATTATTTATATTGGTATGGACTCATGGTTTCCTGGTTATTTAATGGGTTATAATTTCACTTATTTTGATGCTCAGACTTTCCCTGTGTTGACTAATGTGAGCCTCTAACAAGTTGATTCTGTGTTCTTTCGACATATAATATTGAGCACTTTCTTACTTTTGGGCACAAGATGTCCCAGGCATATCTTGTTTTTTTTCCCTGGTCCTCCTATTCCTTCTCCAAGGAGCCCTATTTCTTTTTAAAGGTAAATGGAATTTGGAAGCCAAGATCTGGGCTCTCTGTGTGCTCACTCCTCTTGGGTGCTAGGGAACATATGTAGGTATATACACACATTGAGATCTATATTTATTCCTCTTTATTTATCAAACTATTTTAGTTCACACAGATACTTCTAATTCGAATCCAGCACCATAGGGTTCATTTTAGCTTTCTTCTTTTCTGTATTTACAATGCCCTTCTCTGACAGTGACATAATGGTTCCCATTATCCAAGGTATATTTAACCCATTGGATCTAGCCCCTGTATGTAATCAAACTTCCACCACCCCCACCTGCACCCCCTTCCCGCAGAGATGCCCTCTCTCATCTGAGCTTGCTGCTGCCCTGCTAGTTGCCCTCCTGCAAGAAAGCCTTCTTTACCCCCTTTGAACACCAATACCCCGTGCTAGGTGCTCACCAGCGCACAAATGCCCTTATTTCCCTGCCAGAGCTCTGCCACCTTTTCCCAATGTATTTTTTTCCCTTTAAATCAGTGTACCTTATAAACCACTGAGTTTACTTAAGATAACATTAATTTACTTGTAATTCATGCTATCTCATATCACTAAATCATTTGGCTTCCCAATATTTGTTTCAAATCACAACCTCTGTTAAAGGTGTTTTTGTTCAAAAGGAGGTCAAAGTCAAAGGCAAAGTCCCCAGGGGAGCCCAGAAGGTTTTTATATGATATGGACTCCTCTCCCTCGCCTCTTCCTCTTGGACCCGCTCTCTCTCTGGCTCCCTCCTCTTCAGCCACCCTGGCCTTGTGCTGTTCCTGAAATATGCCAGGCTACTCCTGCTTTAGGGCTTAGGGTCTCTGCCCTGGTGGTCCCTCTTCCTGGAACGCTTTCCCTGCAGATGTCCCCTTGGTTCACTCTCTTACGTCCTTCAAGTTTTTGTTCAGATGTCACCCTTTCAAAGAGGCACACCTTGACTAGTCTTATTTAAATTTACAACTGCCTCCCACCCTCCCTTCCCTGCTCTATTTTCCATAGCAGTTATCACCCTCTAATATACTATACTTCTAATACTATTTATTATGTTTGTTATGTTTACTTTTTATCCCCCCACCACCACCACCATCCCCAGACTGTAGCTCTACAAAGGCAGGGATTTTCTATTCATTGTTGAGAGAAGACTGATGGCCGCTCCCCCAGTTACAATCTCCAAACTGAATTAATAGCACCATCTAGTGCTCTTAGAAGGCTATGCGCCTCCTAGCTGCATTAGCCATTGAAAAAATAGTATTGAGTTAATTTTCAGTTAGTTTTTTTTGTTAACTGCCTTCTGTGGTTCTGCAAAAATTAAAAAGTTTTCAGCGATTAGACAGTCATGGGGCATACCGACTTCTCTAGCAGCAACATTTTCCACTGACTTGCCTGATGCTGTACATTATTTCTTTTGGGGTAGGAGTCATGAAGTTGTGCCTTTTGACCTTGGGACATGTTCCACACCCCTATCCCCTGCCTCAAAACCAGGGTAGTAACCTTTACTGTCTTGGTACCTACATCCTTTCTCTAGAACACCAAAACACATATTTATTGATTTTTGCTTTTTGGTTTTGACTACAGAAGCACCTAAATCAACAGTGGTAAAACATTAGCAAGGGTAATAGTAATATTGTTTAAATAAGTATCAGCATTCTCTAAGATAAGAATCACAATTTTCTGATTTAGAAAATACTGGTTTCTTTAGGTATGATAACAAAAAGGGGTAAATGAAAGGAATGAAAGCTGCTTTAAAAGCAATCCTTTGATATTTTAATATTTAACAGTAGGTAAAAGAATCATGAAGCTCATTTTTATTTAATGCCTATTTTTTAAAAGATATTGAATGTCTATTATGCCAGGCACTATTCTAAAAGCTCATGAACCATTTTAACAACGCTGTAAAAATGGTTCTCTACATTAAGCTCATTTTCCAGATGATGGAATGGAAACAGAGAAGTTAAGTAACTCCCCTAACATCACAGAGCCAGTAAAGAGTGGAACCAGGCAGGATTCAAAGTCAGTCCCCATGCCCTCATTCTCCTCTCCACTGAAATGGGAATCATGTTGCTTTGTTTCAAAGTACTTGGCCTGATAAAGGAATTAATTTATTACTGTCATCTTCTTCCAAAAAAGGAAATGAGGCAACCATAAAAGAAGCAAAACCATATGCAGTTATCCTAGAAACTAGGTTTTACTGTTTGAACAGTAGAGGAAGTAGAAGCTACAGAATTTGCCCTGCTTTCTAAGGATGCTGGGACAATGAGCAAAAGCAGTATTAACATCAAGGTCAAAGAAAGACATGGTTTGCACTGGCACACTAAAGAATCAGTTTGTCCTTGCAACCCTCCCACCTCTTTTTGCAACCTACTTCACAGAACCTTTGTTCTACCCTCCAGTTGGCCTAAAGCTTTTCCCCACTCTTCTACTAGCTGTGATGTTTTAAAGTAGATAAAAATGACTCAGGCTCCAAAACTGCCGATTAATATACCCAATTCCTGTTTTGTTTTATCTTAGTTGTATGTTAAGAAATTAATCAAATTATCTTTTTTTCTTTTAAAATTTAATTATTTCTCCCCATCCCCTTGTGGTTTGAACTTGCTGTGTCCGTTTGTCTTCCTTATTTCTTTAGGAGGCACTGGGAACCAAACCTGGGACCTCCAATATGGGAGGGAGGTGTCTAATCACTTGAGCCCCTCCATTCTCTGCTTTTGTTGGGTTTCTCATTATGTTTTTTCTCTTCTTTTGTCTCTTGTTGCATCAGCTTGCTGCACCTGCCAGTTGTGCCAGCTCACTGTCTTCTTTAGGAGGCACTGGGAACCAAACCAGGGACCCCTCCTTGTGGTAGGTGGGCGCCCAATCACTTGAGCCACATCCACTTTCCTCAAATTATGTTTTAAAAGTCAGTTCCATTAAGGAATGATTCATTCACTTAGCTAACATCTAGAATTATTTGCATTATACATTATACTCTTAAAAGGAACATGATTTCCCCAGAATTTCAAAGTGATATTACTTTGGGGAATCTTTGGGGGTTATTTGTGAGTAGGAGGTTTCCGAGACTTTGTAGATGATTCTGGAAATAGTGCCCCTCTGCCATCTTCAGTTGGAACCTAGGGTTTCATTTCTAAAGTTTAATTCCTTAAATTCTCTAAAATTCAAGGTTATATGGGAAAGGGAATGGTTATTCTCCACTTGGGGTAGAATTTTTAAACATTGTGATTTAAGGATTACCTGCTTCAGACTCACCCGGGGAGCTGGGGTTGCATTCCCAGGTTCCCAGCCCCACCGCTGACCCACTGAATCAGAATCTTCCAGTAGGGCTCAGGAATCTGTTCTAATCACCTCCCCAGATGATTTTTATGTGTGCATAAATTTGGAAACCCCTGGCCTAGGGGAGTAACTTTTAAAGGTAAAGCGCTAGCCATCATTTGGGTTGTTGGGTTCTTTCCTATTGGAGACCACAGACCAGACTTCAAGAAATGGCTTGTAAAAATCTAACTATAAGAAGACCAAATATAATTTTAGGAGACTTGTAATTCACAAACCTATCCACATTATTCCATGTCCTTTTATTGTAAATTATATGTGTGAAATGTCTCAATGAGTTCTTTGGTGGATGCTGTTTAATCCTGCCTTGCCTTCCATAAAATTAACCAGTTGGCCAATGTTTTTACTATGTTACTCACACCTGAGTCTACAGTAACCCCTGAGGCATTCCCTGAACAAGCCTCGTTTCCTGTGTAAAAGGAAATGAGCTTAAAATGAGCTGAGTTTGGTCAAGTGTGCAAAATTTAGGTTGATTAAACTTAGGTTATCAAAAGAGACTGGATTCCTTATCCTTGGAGATGTTTTTAAATAGGAAACACAAGCATCTTTTTGAATGAATAGGGAGTGTTAAGTGACCTAAAGTAAGAGAATCCAATTAGAAGGCGTTTTAAGATTCTTTCTAGTTTTATAATTTGACTAAACCACATTTACACCCAATTGAATGTCAACTGGTTTTTCTTGTTTTTTGTTTTTTTGTTTTTAACAGCTGAGCCTGATAAGAATTCCTTGTCCCTCTCAGATAATGTAATGGCCTCTTGAAAGCTGTCTACAGAAATACAGTTTATATGTGTAAAATATACAAAAAAGGAAACATATAACTTGATCATAACACCCCATCCAGATAACTAGTGGAATATTTTGGTTTGATTAACTGGCTAATTCTCCATCAATTATACCATATAATTACTTCTATTTCTCTGATGGTATTTTCACTTGTCACTTACTTCCTACCCTTACTAGCTTTCACTACCTTTCTTTGCCTTCATTTATAATCTAAATCACAGTCTAATCCAGAAAGTCACTTACCATGAGAGTCTTCCTTCCCAGAGTCAGGGTGCAAGCCCTCAGGCCAGCAGTGAAGAAAAGAGACCATGAGGGCAGAGCTTGGTTGTTGGGGTCTGCATGATGCTGGGTACATCTAAGCATCTGGGAACCCCATTGTTGACACTGTAAGAAAGTACTCCAAACCATCTTTCTCAAAAACTAAAGATCCCTTCTAGGGGATTACTAGCTGTTTTTAGGTAAATAATTTAAGGGAGAGCTCCCATTTAAGGAATAGTTCTATGGCACCGTATTACAAGTCTACCTGATAAAATGCTTTTAGCTGGATTTTATCTTTCCTTCAAGAGATCATGGGGGAAATCTAGCATTTTAGTTTGAAATATGTAACTTCCATTCCTGTAACTGTGTTTGGATTTGTTCAGTTGTATTTGGATTTCTTCCAACGTAGCTGTGGAACCAGAAGCTAACACTCTTAACTCATCATCTTTCTTAAATGCAAATTTAATGGATTGGTGGGATTAATGGCTATATTTTTAAAAGACACCAGTGATTTTGCCATTTTCTCCCATACTGATGAAAGCTTCTCTATACTGCAGAAATTAAGGGAGGCAGTGTGAGGTTGGGAAAGAAGAGGCAGGAGGAAGGCCTACCTTCTGGTCTTGATCTCATTAAATCCCTGACTGCTTTGGGTTTCACTCTTCACTACTGCATAATTAGAGGCTGAAGAATCTATTTAAAGCTTTCTCCAAAACTTTCTGATTTGACAGAATGCTAATCAGTTACTAACGTAATGAACCAGTGTATCCTGATTTTTAAAATATTTTTGCATTTTCATTTGTGATTTAAAAGAAATACGGGGGAAGCAGACTTGGCCCAATGGATAGGGCGTCCGCCTACCACACGGGAGGTCAGCGGTTCAAACCCTGGGCCTCCTTGACCCCTGTGGAGCTGGCCCATGCGCAGTGCTGATGTGCGCAAGGAGTGCGGTGCCACGCAGGGGTGTCCCCCGTGTAGGGGAGCCCCACCCGCAAGAAGTGCTTCCCGTAAGGAGAGCCGCCCAGCGCGAAAGAAGTGCAGCCTGCCCAAGAGCGGTGCCACACACACTGAGAGCTGGGACACAACAAGATGACACAACATAAAGAAACACAGATTCCCAGTGCCGCTGATAAGGATATAAGCAGTGATAGGAGAACACACAGCAAATGGACACAGAGAGCAGACAACTGGGGGGGGGGGCGGGTGAGGGGAGGATGGGGGAGGGGAAGAGAAACAAAAAATAAATCTTAAAAAAAAATAAGAGAAATATGGAAAACTGAATTGCAGGTCTCAGTCCTTCAAGGGTAGGTAAGAATTTATGAATTGGCAACAGTCACCTGTTTTTAACTCAACATGCCATATCCAAGTGCCTGGAAGGGTAATTTCGAGTCTACCGCCCACCAAAGTCCTGTCAATGACACAACTTCGTCTCTCACGGAGACCTGAGTCAGCTAGCAGCTTGGGACAGGGTTGGTAAGATTATAATTTGAGAAACGAAAGAAAGGCACCAGCATTAGAGCTTTTCCCAAGGCCTCTCACGAACGGTGAAACCATCAAAATTCCCCAGTGGGGCCCTCACTCGAGGGTCGGGTTAGCCGGGTTCGAACGCCGTGGCGGGACAGTCCCCCCGGCTCCCCAATCGCATCCAAAGCGCGCTCGTAGAAACGGCCCCGGCAGAACCACGCAGAGCGCGGTAAGGCCGCCTCCGCCCTGCGGGAGGCTGGTGCCCGCCACGCACCGACGCCTCCAAAGACCCTCGCCGCCAGCCTCGCACGCTGACGGGCGTCTCCGCAAGCCAATGGGCACGCGGGAGGCGGGGCAGGGAGGGCAAGGAGGCGGGATTTCCCGCACGCCCGCTCAGGGCCTGGCGAAGGCGGCGCGCGGTGGCGTCGGCCGCGGCGGCGCCTGCGAGGGAGGGCGGGCCGAGGTCAGCTGTTGCGGGCGGGCCGCGCGTCTCCTGCCGCCGCCCTCCCTGCGCCACGATGCCGGGGATCGACAAGCTGCCCATCGAGGAGACGCTGGAGGACAGCCCTCAGGTGAGGCCTGGGCGGCCAGCGAAGGAGCCGGGCGGGCCCCCCGGGCCTGGTGCCGCCGCCGCCTCAGGTGCCCGCCCCGGCCCAGGTGGGCGCCGCCGAACAAACGTCCCCGCCCATCGGGCCCTTCGCGGGCGGCGCCCCGAGCCGCCCAGGCCGGGCCTGTCCTCTCCGCACCCCTGAGGCCCGCGGCCCGCGTGGGCCTGCGCGGCTGGGCCGAGCGCCGCGCGCGGGGTCCCGGACGTCCGCGGGCCGAACGCGGACCGCTGCCTTCGCGCGTGGCCGGGCGGTAACGGAATGCGCTTGGGCTTCCGCTTTATTTGGCGAAAGGTTTGTTTTTATCGCCGTTCTTGCGCGGTGGTAAGTCCCAGTCCTGGAAACTTCGAAAACCTCTTGGGAGAAAATGCGGGAAGGGCAGAAATCGCTAGTGTGATTTCTGAGGCTCTGGAAGCCGAAGAAGGAAACGGAGAGCTTTTCCTCGGGAGATGCTGAAAGGCTGTCGATGTGCCGGGGTGGGGAGTCCTCGGCGAAGCCGGTCGTAGGTCCCGGAGCCTGCGCCAGCGCTTCCGTCCTGGTGTGCCCCGTGTGGTGGCCGTGACTGTCCCGCTGTCACAGGCGTGTGATGGGCCACTTCTTTGCGGCTCCACGGCCTCCGGTTGCAGAGTTGACTCTAATAAAGTCATCAAAATAAAAGCCTTGTGTTCTGTGTTTGGTGCTTTGGGGTTGATGCTGGTGTGGTTCTAGCTTAAGGCATTCCAGCAAAACGTGAGCTTTTTATGTTTGTTCAGTACTGAAGAATGTAATCCATTATATTAAGAAGAAAAGGTATTGATGGGTGCTGTAACTTGCATAGAGATTCTTCGTCGGTAAACCATCTTTTACATAATTCAGCAATCTAAGACGATACTGCTGGCAGGGTTCCACTTTTAGAAAGGAAAATTTCTGAAGGATCGTTCATTTGCATCAAAAGAAGGAAAAGAGGAAAGGGCTGGAGTCCCTCTTCCTGGATGGCACTTCTGCCATGGAATTTGTGCCACTTTTAATTGAGCCAAGTTGGAATTGGACACTGATTTTGGAATTGATTTTGTTTTGTTTTTCCACTCTGCAAGCTATCTTTAAAGGTCGGATGCCTGCTGGTAATTCACTCTTATCAGCTTATACTTAACACTGAGAAAGCCATATCTTAGATTGTCCTGACTGCCAGAATAGTGAGTTCAAATTCTTAATGACTTTCCTAGTATTTAGAAGCAATGTTTGTTTCAGATGATTTGCAGAAATTCTGTGCAGTGTATTGGCCAGGTGCTTTTTTATTACAAAAATCTCAACAAATTCCTTACCTTTTTCTCTCTTACTTGGTCTGTTTTTTATAGCCCATGAACACTAAATTCAGAATGGGGTGCGCAGTGCACAGTACACAGCCATGGCTTGTGCACAGGTTATATCAGTATCAATTCTGTAGTAATTTTTTTTTTTTAAGATTTATTTTATTTATTTATCTCCCCCCGCCCCTCCCCCAGTTGTCTGTTCTCTGTGTCTATTCGCTGCATGTTTTTTCTTTGTCTGCTTCTGTTGTCGTCAGCGGCACGGCAATCTGTATTTCTTTCATCTTGCTCTGTTAGCTCTCCGTGTGTGGCGCCATTCCTGGGCAGGCTGCACTTTCTTTAGTGCTGGGCGGCTCTCCTTACGGGCGCACTCCTTGCGCGTGGTGCTCCCCTGTGCAGGGACACCCCTGCGTGGCAGGGCACTCCTTGCGCGCATCAGCACTGCGCACGGGCCAGCTCCACACGGGTCAGGGAGGCCCGGGGTTTGAACCGCGGACCTCCCATGTGGTAGACGGACGCCCTAACCACTGGGCCAAGTCTGCAGCCCCTGTAGTAATTTTTAATGACTTAGGCCATATTGTTGGTATTTTTAAAAATTTCTAGAAATAATAACCTCGAACTAGGTAATGTTTATTTGGGATTAGTTGGGACAACTGGGATTTAGAAAGGGCAGACACCCGGAGGTAGTTCTTAGAAAGAATTTACGGCAGGATGGACAGCTCTGGGTCTGGGATTTAGACAATTGGGGTTCTCGACTTCACTCACACTTGGTACCTTCTGCTTTAGGGCAAATCACTCAGCTTCTCTGAACCTCAGCTTTTATAGATAGTAGTAGATGTTTTAATTTTTATTTTCCTGATTTGAAAAATAATAGTTTGTTTCAGAAAAATTGAAAGGTACAGAAAATACACACAATAATCACCTGTCATACACCTAGCAGCAAACACAGTTTTCTTTATTCCAGTCTTTTTTCTTCGTATTTTGATTTAATTGAGGTTATATTGTACATAGTAATTTTTATTCTGCTTTCAACTTAACATAACTTAAGAATCTTCATGTTACTATATTGTGAATAAAAAAATGTAAGGGCTGCACATTTCCTTAACTGCCTTTACCCGATTGGATTTCTATTATTTTTTTTGAAAGTTTTGCTCTTATAAATAGGGTTGAGATTAATGCCTTTCGGTATTAGTTTTTGTTTTCAGTTTGGACCATTTTCCTTAGAGTCCAAGAAGTAGAATAACAAAGAATATGAAAACTTAAAATCCTGATACAGGTAAGTTTTTGTTTCTTTTATAAATTAGATCATTTGATCTTCATCAAAGGTGACCTGTCCTTTGCTATGTAAAAAAATTTAACTGGGAGTCATGGAAGACTATCCTGAATTACAACTTTCCTTTTTTAGTTTTGATTTACGGTAATTTAATATTAAAATAAAGGAATTTTGAAGTCCAAATCCAGCTGATGTATCATAAGCATCTTTAGAATTATCATGCCCAGACCACACACCATTCTGCACAAGATCATATCATCTGTCGAGACAGAAAATCCTTTACAACTAAACATGATGACTTGGTCCATGTTGATAGTTTTTAAAGTCAGATTTTATTTGTAGATATTTCATCAATGATTCATTCATGATAAAACTGAAGAAAGCAATAATCCCGATGGAATGCTTCTCTCTTTCATTTTGTTTTAACCTCTGATAATGGGATGCACTTTATGGTTGATGACATCTTAGCAATAGCTATCAGCCAAGTGGCAGTTGTAATGTAGTCTGCATATATATACATTTGGTTGTTTCTCCTAGTGGCATGACTAGTCAAGTACAATCTCTTAATGTTCAGGCAACAATTCAATTTAATGATCATTTAAGGAAGGAATATAGGGCCTGGTTCTTGTCTGAAAACCTTCCTTTGAGACCTGGTGAGAACAAGCAAGCACCATCATCAAAACTTGTTGAGTAGGTATCAGTGGCTTGGAAGAAAATATTGGGTACAAAAGCAAAACACTTTAACTTTTTATTTTGAAATACTGTCAAACATACAGGACTGTTAAAATAATATGGACCCCATATAGAGAACTGTATGTAGCCCCCCCCCCAGATATCCATATCCACCAGTTTTAACATTTTGCCACATTTGCTGTATCATTCATTCTTTCTGTTCGTCTGTCCATCTATCAGTTTGTTTTCTGAATACCTGAATGTAGGCTATGGTTGTAGACGTCAGACTCCATGAACACTTATTACTACCATGTACATTTCCTAAGAACAAGAACATTCTCTTATGTACTCCAGCTCTTTCCTCCTGTCCTTTTGATGCCATGTTAAACTGTCAAGGAAAGATACATGTAAAATATGTACAACTGTGGTTATAAATGAATGATCCTTTAGAAATTTTCCTTTCGAAGTAAAACCCAGCCAGCAGTATCTTCTTAGATTGCTGAATTATTATGGGAAAGATGGCTTACGGATGAAGGATCTCTGTGCAAGTGTTGTTATTCAGTTCAAGAAATTGAACCTTGATAATGAACCTTACAGTCTATATTCCAGTTTTTTCATATGTCCTGTTAATGTCCCTTTGAGCCTTTTCTCTTTCCTTGTTAGATTCTTTTGAAGATTATATGTTGCATCTGATTGTCCTTTTATTTTATTTTATTTATTTTTTATTGTGGAAACATATGTACAACATAAACTTTCCCATCTTAACCACTCTCAATTATACCATTCAGTGGGATTAATCACATTCACAATGTTGCAATACCCTCACCACCTTCCATTACTAAAACTTTCCTATTTCCCCAAACATAAACCCTGTTCCCTTTATGCACCAACTCCCCGTTCACCATGACCCCAACTCCTGGCAACCTGTATTCTACTGTCTGTCTCTGTAAACTTGCATATTATCTGGTATTTTCTTTGTAATTACCATGGGATTTAAATTTAATATCCTAAATCTGTATCAAGCCTTTGATATGAACTTAACTTCAGTAGTATATATACCATGTTCCTTTCTCCTTCTGTCCCCCGTCGCAAATTTTTACATGTTTATATATTATGAGGCCAAAACCATTGACTTAATACATTTTATGCATTTGCCTTTTAGATGCTATAGGAAGTAAAAAGCAGAGTTACAATCAAAAATAAAATAGTACTGGTATTTATATTTACCCATGTCATTTACCTCACTGGAGAAGAGCTTTATTTCTTCATGTGGCATCTGTCTGCTGTCTATTGCCCTTTCTTTTCAACCTGAAGAGCTTTCTGTAACATCTCTCAAAGGACCAGTCTAGTAGTAACAAACTCCCTCGGCTTTTAGTTATCTGAGAATGCCTTAATCTCTCCCTCACTTTTGAAAGACAGTTTTGCTTGATATAGAATTCTTGGTTGGCAGTTTTTTGCCTTAAGTACTTTAAATATGTTAACCCATTGCCTTTTTGCCTCCATGGTTTCTGATGATAAATTGGCATTTAATCTTATTGAGGCCTCCTGTTCATGACACATTGCTTTTCGTGGTTTTCAAAATTTGCTCTTTTTCTTCGTCATTAGGCAGTTTGATTATAATATGGTCTGCATGGGTCTGTTTGGGTTTATCCTGTTTGGAGTTCATTGAGCATCTTTTTATTTTTATTTTTAAAGATTTATTTTATTTTATCCCCCTTCCCCCCCGCCTCAGTTGTCTGTTCTCTGTGTCTGTTTGCTGCGTGTTCTTCTTTGTCCGCTTCTGTTGTTTTCAGTGGCACGGGAACCTGTGTTTCTTTTTTTTGTTGTTGTTGTGTCATCTTGTTGTATCAACTCTCTGTGTGTGTGGTGCCATTCTTGGGTGGGCTGTGGGTGCACTCCTTGCGCGTGGGGCTCCCCTACGCGGGGCACCCCTGCATGGCAGGGCACTCCTTGCGCGCATCAGCACTGCACGTGGGCCAGCTCCACACAGGTCACGGAGGTCCCAGGGTTTGAACTGCGGACCTCCCATGTGGTAGACGGATGCCCTAACACTGGGCCAAGTCTGCTTCCTCATTGAGCATCTTGATGTGTATATTCATGCCTTTCAAGTTTGGCAAGTTTTTAATCCATTATTTCTTTGAATATTCTCTCTGCCCTTTTTTCTTTCTTCTCCTAGGATTCCCACGTACCTATATTGCTACACTTCATGGTATCTCACAGGTTCCCCAGGCTGTGTTCACTTTACTTTCTTGTTTCAGCTTCTCAGACTGAATGATTTCATTCGTCTTCAGAACCACTGATTCATTCTTTTGCCAGCTCCAAGCTGCTGTTGAACCCCTGGGGAATTGTAAATTTCTGTTACTGTGGTTTTCAGCCATGTTAGGTTCCTTTTCATAATTTTCATCTCTCTATTGATATTTTCTTTGTCTTCATCAATCATTTTCTGATTTCCTTTAGTTCTTGTTCATGTTTTCCTTTAGCTCTTTAAGCATAGTTCGGACCACTTTTTGAAAAGTGTTTGTTTGCTATGTCCTAGGTTTGGCCCTCCTCATTGATGTTTTCTACCTACAGCTAATCTCCTGTGCCTGTGTCATTGTTTCCCTTTTCTTTGTGTGTTTTGTGATCTTTTGTTGAAATCTGGACATTTTGATATTTTAATGTGTTGTCACAGGAGTTCAGACTCTGAGGCGTCTATTTCTTAAGTCTATATCCAGCTAGTGTTATGACAGAGCTTTCCTTGAATGCCAGGAGCCCTCAAAAAAAAAAAAAAAAAATCACCTTTCCCAGTCTTTGCAAAGAGGCCTTGCAAGAATGCTCTCCTGAGAGAGTTTAAGGAATAGCTCCAGGCCAAAGCCCTCTGGTCCTTTCTGTACCACAAGCATCTTGTCTTGCATGTATATTTAGCCCTAGGAATTCCCCCTTTTATATGCAGATGAAAGGTCCCCTTTTCTTTAGGAAGATTTGCTTTACAGTGGTGGGCACCACACTGTATGTCCTACAGCCAGCAGTCCCTCCCTTGTCCCAGGCAGCCACTTGACTGTTCTCTCACAGCTTTCTGTAGGAGAGCTTTGTGAGCCACCTTCTCATGCAAGGCAAGTTCTTGGACAGCAAACCCCTCGGGTTGGCACTGGATATTTTGAGCCAGACATACATGTCCCCAGTATGTGCACAAGGGCAGCTTTGCCCCGTCTGGAACCAGGACCAGGGGTCCGCACTGGGAGCTCAGGCTGGAGCTGGTGAGGGGTGGCAGAGGGACAGCCATGCCACCATGAGGTCTGCTGCTTTTCTGTGGTCTTTTTCTTCATTTGGCACTCACTCTATTACTGCAGTTCTTTAACTTATTTTCTGGAGCTTTGAGAAGGATGTTTCTGCCAGTTTTTGCTGGTTGGTCAAAGCATCTTTGAAGCGAAGTAGCCCTGAAGTGTCTCACTCTGCCATCTTGATTGTGGTGGGTTGGGGGATGGATCTTGATTGAGGTGGAAGAAGATAGATGCACTTTGAATTTTAAGCTTCCTTAACTGAAATGGGACTAATGCGGGTAATCTCCCCCAGTCCTCTTCTGGTTTTCCCACAGGCAAGGAAACAGAGAATCTGTGCAGCTTAAAAATACCCCAGGATTTACATTAAATCCTCCATATTTTCATATATCAAACTTACAAAAGCCCTCAAGGGGTTTTGAAGCTAGGAGTAATCCAAAATCAAGGCCATGCTTTTCCCCCAAAGTCTGTAACATTCTGGTACAGGCTGCCAGCCCTTCTTGGGGTTCCTTGGCTTGTATCCTTGCCTTGCATCACATGGTGATGTCCTCTTCTTTCTTTTCTGGGTTTCGCTCCGAAAGTGGAAGACTTTTCACTTCGTCCTGGAGCAGAAAATGATATTGGATGAGAAAACATGGCGACTGATGATTCTGAGTAAAAAAAGTTTACAAGAGTTGAACTCTGAATGTGATGTTATAGGAATATATTAAATTTATGCTGCTTCTATTTTCCTTTTTAAATTTTCACAAGAGCTACGTATGATAAAATTCTGTCTAAGGGGCATGTTCCTTAAATATAAAGAACTTTTAAGACATAAGAAAACCTTGAATCATAGCTTTTAATTACCAGCATTTTGTGGTTTGTTTTTAGTAGCACATAAAATAACAGTTCTTAAAATGGATGCATGCAATCTTAGATACAGTTAAGTGGTATCATATTGAGCCTGTTTTTGCAAGCTGCTAACTTTCAATAAACAGTAATTAAACAATGTTGCACTTGATATTAGTAACTTCAAATAGGGAACCTGTTTCAAGTTTTGAGCCAAGAATAGCTCTCTAAATTTAATTACATTGCAGGTTTTGCATAAAGGCTTATTTCCTTGAAGTGGAATTACTGATTTTTGGGGAAACAAATTGAATTGTGTCAGATTTTCTTAACAGTGCTGGTAGCCAAACAAGATTTTCTGATGCTTTCTTTCTTTTTTTTTAATTTATTCATTTTTAAAAAAATATTACATTTAAAAAATATGAAGTCCCATTCAACCCCACTGCCCCCACCCCCCACTCCCCCCACAGCAACATTCTCTCCCATCATCATGACACATCCATTGCATTTGGTAAGTACATCTCTGGGCATTGCTGCACCTCATAGTTAATGGTCCACATCATACATAGCCCATACTCTCCCACGTTCCATCCAGTGGGCCCTAGGGAGATCTACAATGTCCCGTAATTGTCCGTGGCTTGCTTTCTTATACCTTAAAATAACACTAAAAGGCATGGAGTGGGACATGAGAACTAAAAAGACCCTGTTAAATCCAAATCTCTGAGCCCTGGATAATTAAAGGACAATGATTGTATACTTTATTTACTGGTGTAATGATTTTGTGCTTTTTTTTTTTTTTTTTTAAACCATATTGACTTGGCTTCCTCCTGAAAACAGGAAGCTAAGAATTAGATTCTCTCCACCCTTAATTTCTAAGGCTGAGGCATAAATAATTTTTTTTTAGGGTAAAAATACAAGATGATGTTTTAGATTTTAAGCTGCATTTATCTTAATAGTTGCTGATATTTTCATTCTTCCAAACCTATCCCTGGTTTGTGATACAGGATGTTGAACACATCTTGCCCTTGATATGTTGAGATTCCTTATCATTGACCATTTTATTGACATTCTTAACATTTACTTACAAGTTTTCCTCCCTTAAACTAAAAATAATTTTGACATGCTTATGTAAGATTAAAAATCAAGTAATATAGAAAAGTATAAAGAACAAAGTAGAAACAACCCTAAATTCTGCATCCAGAAAAATCTAGTAAGCATTTTATAGGCTGAAGAGTTGGCTTGTTGTGGAGGGAATGGTTTTAAGGTACTGTGGTATTTGAATTGGAGTGGGGAAGGGTTTGGCATTGCTAGACGGGATCATGGAGGAAGAGAAGTAATCATAAAAAGTTACCCGGAAATAAGACATTTGAAATATTTATACATAGTATTCTGTTACTTGAATGTTTCTGTTAGTTTGTTTTTATTTTAACTACAGAATTTTAATTCATAAAAATATACCCTTGTTGTGTCTTGTGAAGTTGTAATGTAGTTGTAAAATCCTGTGCTTTCTTGAAGTGAAACTGAGAACAAAGAACTCTGCTTCCTGACATTAACTACTGAAAGAAAGAAAAAAGAGTAAAACTCAGAATTACTAGAGCATGTATATTCTGAGGTTTTAGCTTCCTTCAGGAAAAAAAAGATTTTTCTGTCTGGTTTTAAATGGTTAATGTAAACTTATTGCTTTTATTTCATATAGACAAGATCTTTACTGGGTGTATTTGAAGAAGATGCTGCAGCTATTTCCAACTACATGAACCAATTGTATCAAGCTATGCATCGGATTTATGATGCCCAGGTAAAAAGCCAAAGGCTAATTCCATGCTTTTTTAAAATGGACCTTTACATTCCAAGAAAACAGAGATAGGAACTGCCTTGTTTATTGGTGCCTAGCTCTGTCCCTGGCTCATGGTAATATTTGTTGAATGAATCAAAAAACATTGAATATTTTGTACTATATAGCTCACATTTCATTACTAGTATACAGTTTGTAGCATTTCAAAGGTGATAAAAGATTGAATCATCTTCCCTTTCCCTCCCCATCCCAAACATAGTCAGGAGGGAGACTTATTGAAACTGGTTGGTAGTGCTCATTCTTTCCCTAGATTTGACTGAAAACCTCGTACTATCACCAGGTTTTTCCCTTAAGATGTTTTTAATTCAATGAGATATTTGCTCTTCTCGGGGAGAGAAATTGAAAGTCATCTGCCTTTTTCTAGTTAAAATTAGGTATTAAAAATTAGATGTTATAACTGTAGCTTTGGAGTAGGGAGAGATGAAGAAAGGTATGTCTAGATTTTTTGTTGAACAGGCATATAAAATATGAGGCTGTGTTTATGTAGCCTAGTTTCAAACCTTAAGCGCAACCTGGGTTCCATGATATATTTCCTTTTGGGATTAATTAAATGTGCAAGTTTCATTTTTTCCCCATCTAATTTTCTCTCCTTTCTAGATTCACATTTTCATTACGTACTCAGAGTTGCTGGGATGGTTGTCTATTTTTTCCCTTGTGATAGGCCTCTTGAGATTTGCTTCATGAGCAGAGAGATAATGAATATGTAAAATAAATGTTATTTTTCTCAATATGTCCATCTCTGAAAAACCTTCCAATTAAAATATATCTCCTCCATATGGCTTTGTTGCTAGGTTATATGAAAGGATTGACCACATTTTGGTCATTGGTCATTAAATATTTATCATGATCACTATCTCTAGAGAGTGATAACCAGTAATCAATGTAGGATCTCTCATTATTTTGCTAAGGTTATATACAGTTTATTTCTAGCTCTCAAAGTATTTAATGCTTAGTTTCTATTCGACCCCCCTTTGCTGAAAAAACCCACAAAAAAACACAAAACACAATTGAGTTCCTTGAGAATATCTATTTCATGGTTTGAGTTGCCTTTTAAAGTGCTTTATTTTTATAGTTTCTTTTCCACTAATTTAATGAGGTGTTTAGAAAGCATGTTTTAAGTATTTATATTAAGTGACAATAATTAAAAGTGACCTAGGTATCTTCAATTAAAACTTCTTTCTTAATCCATAGTATTTTGCTAATTTGAATGCCAATCCTTTCCCCATAGAATGAATTAAGTGCAGCAACACATCTGACTTCAAAACTTCTGAAAGAATATGAAAAACAGGTACTGTATATGAAAGTTTTAAAAGCATAATTTAAAATAGACAGTGATACAGTGTCTGTGTAGATAAACTGGATTTTCTCTTTGGGAATTCTTAAGCTTTCCTGAATTCACAGAGCATAATTTTGATATGCCATTGAAATTTCACTATAGCACTTACATTGCGATAATTTTAAGGATTAATTTTAGACACAGAGGTCATTTAGCTTACTTTTTTTTTAACAAATGAAGAAACAGACATGCTCAAGGTTATGTAGTTGGTTGGTTGGAGGAAGTGGAGCTGATATGATGGGCATTCCTATATACCATGGTTACTTACCAGATATTCTAATTAATGCTTGTTAATTATGTGAGTTACATTATTTTATTAAAATGACATTTTTAGGACATAGTCCAAATTTTATAAGCTTTCTGAAGTTCCTGAAAAACTGTAAATTATAATGCCGTATTCAAAAAAGACATACCAATATTGGGCCTTTACTTCATCTCCTATTTTCAGCGTTTTCCACTGGGAGGTGATGATGAAGTTATGAACTCTACTTTGCAACAGTTTTCAAAAGTTATAGATGAGGTAACTTCTATTTTGCTTGAATAAGTGGTCTTATAATTATGTTACTTAGGTTTTTTAGCTTTTATTGGGAACTTTTATTATTGTGATTAGATGAATAAAGTTCTTTTATAACGAATATTATGAGAAGAACCTTATTTCCACATCCTGGTGGCTGCTTCAGCAAAACAATACTTTCTTTCACTGATTAAAACAAAATGTTTTCAAGGAATAATATAGGTGTGCTTTCTCTATTCCCAGTTTCTTTTGATGATGTTACTTGATGTATGTAGGTAGGAAGAGAAGTGTTAAGGTGTGAGCTACAGGTAGGTTCCTTATGGTTCTTTTTCTTCTGCCACCAACCAACATTTTACCATTCAATCCTTATTCTTTATAGCCTCAGATAGCCAAAATCAATCCTTAATTTCTCAAACCAGTCCTCAGAACAAATAATAAAAATGACCCAGATTTTAGGAGGAAAAGTGGTAAAGGAGGTGGGGAGAGTCCATAACTGTTCTTCACTAATTCTATCTTTTCTAGAGCCTTTTAATTGGAAAAATAATTTAAATATCTTAATAATTCATTTTAGCAAAATACTGTCCTATGGAAATCAAAAAGGAATAATACTTGCAGGAAAGGGAAACTTTTTTTTTTTACTGTATTTCATACTAGATCACATAATTTTTAGTTTCTTCTATATAAAATGTATTTTAAAGGCTTTTATACTAGATTTTATTTAACTTGCATAGCCCTGGTTAAATGTCTTTCTATAGTTAGTTATTTGGCCTTTTTGGTCTTTCTTTTACTAGCTTAGCTCTTGTCATGCGGTACTTTCAACTCAGCTTGCTGATGCCATGATGTTCCCCATTACCCAGTTTAAAGAAAGAGATCTGAAAGGTATTAAGTCAAGCTCATGTTTATGTTCATCAGCTATCATTAGCTCAATGCTTATAAAATGTGTTATTACTCTGTACCTTACCTATTTCTGATCACCATTGGCCACTTTTACTTACCTCTGGCACCAGTTATAGGAGTTCCTGCTAGGTATCAAAGTAGATACTGAGAAATACTTATATAAATAAGGTGTTCCCTTCCCTTGAGAAACCATAGAGAGAGAGATGGGTAAACATAATTATGGCAATGTGTCTGTTATCATTTAGGGAATGGGAAGGGTGCTATGCAGGCTCAGAGGAAGGGGCCAGAAAGGCTTCACTAAGGATGTGATGTGAACTTTGAACATGAAATAATTTCCCAGAAAAAGGATATTTTTCAGTTAGAGGGATTAGAATGTTGAAAAGTAAGGGTTGTGAAAACACAGCTTGTTTTGAGAATGATGAAAAAAGTTAGTGCGGCTGTGATGATTGATGTGTTGGGGCATCGCAGGAGAGATGAATCTAGAAATAGATTAGCTGGGACTAAATCATGAAGTGTTTTTATATGCTATGCTAAGGAGGTTGAACTTGAGTTTATGAACAAGGAGAAGTCAGTGGAGGTCTAGAAGGAATAGAATGAATTTGGTATCCAGGAAACTGGATTAGAAAGTTGAGAGATATGACCAAGTCTGAAACTGGGACAGTGGCACAAGGGATATGGGATATATGTATGGGTTGGGGTGGAGAGTGTGCTGGTAATTCTAGCAATCCTCTACTTAGTTTTATTTGTTTTGTGGGCATTACTAAGTGATACATTGAGGATTTTACAGAATTGATTGTTAATTTCCCAAAACTTAAAATCTCAGACAATCATTTAGACTTACTTAAAGAATATATAGATAGAATGAAAATATGAACCAATGTATAAATGGATAGTAAAGTTTTAAAACTATACATAGAATAAAGACAACCATTATTTTCTAAAGGTCTAGAAACAAGATTTTTTCCTAACAATCTAATGGAAACTGTATGTCATAGCTTTATTAAAAAATGATGTTCTTTATTGCTTATTCAACATTTTCACTTATTAGAGTTATGAAAATAATAAAAATGAATCAATAGGTTAGATTCTGGCACAGAGTCAGAATATTTGCATATCTTAGAATTTGCAGTGGATTTTAAAATTAACTGTTGTTAATGATAGTGAATGTTCCATAGCTAGCAGAAACAGCAATAACACCTTGGATGTTAAAGTATGAAATATTATTTGGGGTTTTTCTAAAACAAAATTTAAGATATTTCATAAATATGCTAAACTGAAATTATTCTTGAACATTTTCAGAAATACTGACATTAAAGGAAGTGTTTCAAATTGCTAGTAATGGTAAGTTCTGAATACACTCTTATTTCTTCTAATATTACATTTATTTATCAGTGCAAATCCTGAACCAGATTCTGTGTAATAACCTAATTAAAAGTTGACGTGAACATTGTTTAAATCAATGTTGTTACTAAATTACACTGTTTACTTTAAGAAAAATTTAAAAAGGATTAAATTAATCTTGTGAGGTGCTCTCTTCATGATGTCTAAGGCAGTGGTAGAATTTTATTTCTCTTTCTTGTTTTTCTGTATATTCCAGATTTTCTTTAATGATCATGTACTGTTTTTATACTAAAAATTGCTTTAAAAACTTTTAGTGGATTACAATTTCCTTAGAATTATGAGTGTTTGCCAATTTGGTAAATAGAAACATAGTTTAGGGAAATTTGGATGTGGGGAACATTTGGGTGGGGTGAGTATGTGGTAGGGAATTCTTATTTTGCTTTTTTCCATTTGTAGAAAGGTGCACATATGAAGCCCATTTAAGTCATTTAAATGTGGAAGTGTTGTTAAACAGTCATTTTTGTTTTCCAGATCATGATGCTGCGATTAACAGATATAGTCGATTGTCCAAAAAAAGAGAAAATGACAAGGTGTGATACATACTTACTCCTTCATTATAACAGTTAACAACTATTTCATTAGGTGGTTTAGTTTTTACCTGTTTAAAAATTGTAGCCAAGTGTCAAAAAAAAAAAAAAAAAAAAGCCAGTAGCAGTTACTTATTATGCTTTGCTGTATTGTTCTTAGTTTATTTTCCCCTTCCAGCCATTTTAAAGCCTTTCTGATGTGTGGAGGGGTATAAATAAATAATTGGTGGTCTCGTTAAACAAAATATTTTTCTGCTACCAAGATTTGATACATAAGTAAACATTATTTTTAAAAATGTAATGCCTAGTATATAACACTGCATCTTTTTGCTTTGTATTTCAATAACATTGTATTTTTTCTGTTTTTATTTGACCATATATGTATACAGATAAGTCTTCTGAGATTCAGTAGTTATAAGGTTGAATTGTTGAACACATAATTCAGTGAAGTTCTATTATGAGACCCTTCTAATTTATGGGAAAATACATTTTTTTTGATATTTCTTCAGGTAGTGAAATCCAGAAATAATACACTGTATTGAGGAGAAACGCCTTCAAGGAAAGATCAAAAAACAGAATATTAATAAGTTCATCAGGGTATTCCTTAATGTCATCTCTACCTTGTGGGCCTAATCCAAGGAGTGACGTGTAGGCCCTCAGAAGATGCTTGTTAATGAGGTGACATCTCTGCCTGGAAATTTATGTCTGCAGCCTTGGCTGTAGCTATTGGAAGGGGCACAGTGCCTACTTGTGGGAATCCATGAATGAGTATAATTTACTGTGCAACAGCTACTGACACAATAAAGGGAAAGTTTCTCACACAAAGTTCAGTGCAGGCATCTTATGTGCTTTTATTTTGAAAGGTCAGAAGTATTTTTCTGTAGTATTGTATTTCATGGCTGCCATACTTCTTTTTTTGACATTCTTGTTTTCTAAGTGGTCTCTGCTCTCCATTTCTAATTTTCGTTCACAGATCACTTGATAGTGTTAATATTGATAAAAATACATACATTTTGAGAGCTACATTGCTTCCCTTGCCTTAGAGAAGTAATTAAAGGCTTGGTAAAATGTTGGTGATTTTATATCACCTCTCTCTGTTCAGTTATTTTTTTTTTTTTTTTTTTTTTTTTTTCTGTTCAGTTATTTTAAAAAACATTCTTTCATCAGTTTCTCTTTACTAAAAAAAATTGTTTGAGCACCTACTACATGTAAAGCAATATGTTGGGTGCTATGGGGGAACATAACTGACTAGGCTACTATACCCCTGCCTTTGAGGAGTGGATAATACACATTTATTGAAGACCTCCTGTATGAAGACATGTGACTAGGCTAGGTGTTAGGGTGCCAGGGTGAAGAGAAAGCGTGGATTAATACCAAGGTAAGTGTGATAATAGAGGTCTTTACAAAGTGCTTAGAGAGCACAGAGAGGGTAGCGGTTAGCTTTGGTGAATTGGGAAAGGTTATACTTTCAGGAGGTGATATTTGCACTGGATCTTGAAGAATGAGTGTGAAGTCACAGGTTTGGGATTGGTGGAAGAGCATTTTTGGAAGATAAACAGCACTTGCGGAGGAACATGATGGAGTCAGAAGACTGTAAAGATTAAGAGCATTGGCTTGAGTCAGATGGCTTGGGAGCAGAGAGCTCTGCCACTTAGTTATTTGAGGTCACATGGCTAGTTACAGCAAACCTTTTTTTTCCCTATCAAAAAACTTTAGTAGCATGAAGATGACATAAAGTAATGCATGCAGAGTATGTTGTGGCTTATAGCAAGTTTTCAATAAATTCTAGCAATATTTTGATGATGTTGGAAAGATAATCATTTCATTGTATCTAAAGCATAGGATATATTTGGTGAGATATGGCAGAGAAGACAAGACAGAAGTTTGGGGCCAGATTACTATGTTAATGACCTTAAATTTATTTTAGAGGTAGTAGGCAGCCACCAAAGGATTTGAAGTGGGTGAGTAACATTATGCAGTTGTGATTTAAAACAAAATGAATAATGGAACTGTGAAGGGAACAAAACTAGAGAGAAACCAATAAAAAGATACTGATATAGTTTTGACAAGATATAAATGAGCGTCTAAGCTAGGGGTTCTTAACCTTTTTTTGTTCCATGGACCCCTTTGCCAGTTGGGAAAACCACGGACCCCTTATACTGTGTATTATTATCATCCTCGTTATACTGTGTATTATTTAATAAGTGTATCACACCTGCACCAACATGTCCCCACAAGAATGTTTTTTTGAATTTCAATACAAGTTCCCGGACCCCTTGTAAAAGAATCCCTGGTCTAAGCCATGGTTGTTACAGATATTGGAGAGGAGAGAATATTTTTGAGAGATAGCTCACGTGTAGAATTGATAAGGAGAAATGGAAATAGAGTCCTGGATGTCTCATGATGCTGAGTAATTAAGAGAACTAAGAAACATAAATGGAGCAGGAAGGTTCTATCTTTAGTTTTGTGTAATTACAGCAGTGTATTTATACGTACATACACACACAGGCACACATATACAAAACACACATATAAAGAGCTCAGATGGAGAGGAACTGCCTCTGGCACTTGGTGGGAACAAGGGGCAAGAGGTAAAAATTTGGGTCATTGGTATATTGGAATATTCTTGGTAATTGAAATATTCTAAGGAAAGTAGGAAGAGAGAAGAGCACAGTGGTTATTGCATATTAGGTTTTTAATAAATATTTGGTGTCTGAACATATGCTCTCAAGGGAGCACACATAATTTAAGTGTAAATAAAGACAGACAAGAGGAGTGGTAGGGAGAGAACCTGGAAGAGAAGAGTGGTATGGTGTGATCTGATCAAGGTCAGAGACTAATGGCTAAGCTAATAGCAAACAATTGTCTGCCTGTCCTCTGGAGTTAGCTGTTCTCTGCCATGCTTAGTTTAGTCAAAATATTGTTCTTAGTTATATGCAAAATTTTGCTTTTAATATGCACTTTAAAAAATGAGGTGGTTGGTACTCATAACAGAAAATCATGTTAACCAATATGGAAGGATTCGTGATGCATCAGAAAGCAGGGAAGCTTTGCCCAATAGCTAATGATGGACTTTTTCCTTCAGTTGGTTTTTCCTCACAGCCACTACTCAGTATAATCCAAAATTAAGTAAATAATAGAATTCTTAATTTTTTCATTCAAAAGGTGAAGTATGAAGTAACAGAAGATGTGTATACTTCCAGAAAAAAACAACATCAGACCATGATGCATTATTTTTGTGCATTAAATACTCTTCAGTACAAGAAGAAAATAGCATTATTAGAACCGCTTCTTGGGTACATGCAAGCTCAGGTAAATGCTGTACTGTTTTGGATTATAATTTAATTGAAAATTATGTCAGATTTGATATTTGTACTAAATATAAGGGTATTACAAACTGTTGTCACAATACTTGTTTGTGTCTAAGTTTCATGAAGTAATTTTTAAATTGCGTAAATTAAATTACTATTTTGGAAACTACAGAGAATGATTGTCCTTGTGAACAAAGATTTCAGATATTTTAGGGTAAATGAAAAACATAGTTGGGGAAGGGGAAGCTGGAGCTTCCACTCTTGCTTTATACCAGAGCTGGAAGAGAACAGACAAGTTTTGAGTTTTCTCATGTTTCTTGTGTCCTTCTGAATAAATTAAATAATAGATAAACTCCAAAATGCCCAAAGAGGCATGCATTAGGAAGGAGGCTAGAAAATTAAGTTACAGCTAATATAAGTTTATGATATAAACTTAATAATCAAGTTAAAAGATTCCTTCAAATATGTTTATTATTCCTCAGATATAAAATTTATTTTTGTAGAAAACATGAAGCCATTTTATCTATGTCATTTACTTTGAAATGTTTTAAAATTTATTTTCCAGTTAAAAAATTGTTTACCATATTCATGTATTTTTTCAGTTCGAAAATATTTAAAGATGTACAGGGAAAGTTAAATCTTGCTCCCTCAGTTGTCCCTGAGAAGTCTTTGTAAACTATGACCTATTTTTAGACAAATGATAATTCTCTGTGGGTTTTTTTTTTTTTTTTTGCACTTAAATCATGTATCTTGGAGATTGCTTATATGATTTACTTTAAGTATTTTTTTGTGTGTCTGTGTGTTTGTGTTGTTTACTTACCACCTCTCCTGGTCTCAGATAAGTTTCTTTAAGATGGGTTCTGAAAATCTCAGTGAACAACTGGAAGAATTTTTAACGAATATTGGAACAAGTGTACAGAAGTAAGTGTTTTCTTCCTTAAAATTGAAGATGAAATTATATGAATAATTTAATAGCTAAATGGCACAATTTAAAAATGTGTCCCACGGGACTACTTTCCTGCCAGGAGAGTGTTTTTCACATAGTTTAGGGGTGCTTCTTGGATTTTTCAATATCTTTCCCATAGAATGTAAACTTGGAATTTCATAACAGTGTCAAATCTGATGGTAATTTTATTGATTCTAGACAAGGTTTTAATGTCTGAATATAGCAGACACATAGAGTAATTTTCTATAAGGGAATTCATCTTTAAACTGTAAATAATGGGGTTTGGATGATCTTTCTGTCCAAGCTGTGAAAGCTTAGAGAGAGAAAGTACTTCTGATCAGAAGTCTGAACAGTGATGTGGTCAGTCTGAGGTATGGAGGGAGAAGAAAATGATTTGTTGTTTTAAAGGCACAGTATAGAGCATTTGGAAAATTCTCTGAAGTCAGGTGTTCAGTGTGGCTTCATTAATTTTGAATGTTTCCAAAATATCTAAATTTCAAATAAAATATAAGCTGCTTTACTACCCACGCCACTGTTTCTCTCTTCATGAAAATAAATACAAAACAAATATACAGATAAAGTGATTGGTAAGGAGATTTTTGCTTGTTGGGGTTGGTAATAAACTGTTTTCTGTGTTAGTGTTCGCAGGGAAATGGACAGTGACATAGAGACCATGCAGCAGACAATAGAGGATTTAGAAGTAGCCAGTGACCCGTTATATGTGCCTGACCCAGACCCCACCAAATTTCCTGTTAATCGAAACTTAACTCGAAAGGCTGGATACCTTAATGCTAGGAAGTAAGAAAACTCGTTATTTTTATATATTGTATTTCATTTAAGATGATACCAAACAAATGTAATATGTACTTGATATTGTTTGCCAGATTGTTTTGATTTTACTAAAGGTTGAATCTTTACAGTGATATTAGTACTTGTGAATTTTTGACAAGTGAGGTAAAGTATATGAATAATTTTCAAACATAAAATTGTCCTTAGATATTTGTTAAATAATTTAGAATTATAATAGTTTAAGTATATCATTAGATGTGAATGCAATTAATTATCATTTATCATACTTTAAAATAAATGTAATTATATCATCTAGTCAAGTTTTAGCTTTTACATGAAAATAGGCTAAACCAAGTTACCCTTAGGAGTAAACTAAATTCTTTTGTTTTAAATTTATCCCCTTGGAAGTTGAACTGTATATTTTATGGAGCATCTTTCTAATAGCTACCATTCGATAATTCTAGCCTTGTTTTAAAATATAGAAAACTTAAATAGATCAATATATATAAAGTTATTTTAGAGGCTGAAAAAGTGGTATTTTTATTTTCTTGGTACCTAGGAGCCTTTTTGTAAACTACTTTTTTTTCTTTGTGACCTGCATTATTTTTTTGTCTGACTAATGGTAAAGAGATGTCAGGTGTATCGTCATTAACAAGTGAATATGCTTCTTTCATTTAGTAAAACAGGCTTGGTGTCATCCACCTGGGATAGACAGTTTTACTTCACTCAGGGTGGAAATTTAATGACTCAGGCCCGAGGAGATGTAGCAGGAGGCCTGGCCATGGACATAGACAACTGTTCAGTGATGGCTGTAGACTGTGAAGACAGGAGATACTGTTTTCAGATCACCTCGTTTGATGGAAAAAAGTTAGTATTTTTAAAAAATATTTCTGTTAATAAAATCTGTAATATTCTAAACGCAAAGCAAAATACAGTGTAATTCCTTTTTGTTCAGAAATCTAATAGACATTTTAGGCCTGTTGTATATTAAGACAATTTTTTTCTTTTTAATGTTGTAGAAATGAGTTGAATTTTTACTTTCTGACTTGGATAAATGATTTCCTAATATTTTGAGGCTATCAAAATAAAGTTCCTGACCTTGTCCTATGTTAAGACCCCTGATTTCATGTTAAGAGATTGTCAGTGAAAATCCTGCATGGGATGGGCAAGGTAGCACTGGTTAGTGGAAAAAGCCCCAACCCTGGGGTCAGAAAGCTTAAATTCTGGATCCACTATTTACTTTGTGTCTTTGGACAATTTACTTACTTAACCTCTTGGAGCTCCATTTTCTACATGTGAAGTGGTTGTGGGGGAGGAGGTCATTTGTACATTGTAAGTAGTAGAAATCTAACATGTAATGTGTGTAGCACATAGTAGGTACTAATAAATAGTGCTTTTTTTTTTCATTTAGGTTTTTTTAATAAGGTACCAGAACCTCATGTATAGGAAGCAGGTGCTCAACCAGTTGAGCTACTTCACTTCCCAATGGTGTTTTCTAAAATGTTAATCACCTATTTCTGATCAGATTCATTTTTTGGTTCATTGATGTTTATAATGCCATTGTTTTACTTCTGTTACCTTTGCATTAAAGGAGAATCTGTAGAATAGCATTTAGAATAAATGCAAGCATAGAAAAATATAAAACAGAGTAAGAAAAAAGCTATAATCTCACCAATTACTTTGGTCTATTATTTTCCAGTTCTTATCCTAAGTATGTTTTTAAAATAGTTGAGGGGGTATTATATATATAATTTGGGTCTTCATTTTTTAAAACATTTTGTAATGGCTGTATTATAATCCATTTAAGGGTATGTAACATTATTTAAACCTTTTCCTAATGATATATGTTTCTGCTGTCTGCAGGTTTTTTCCACTTAACTCAAGTATTGTTTTTGACCTTTCTTAATGCTTAGGAACACCCTCTGGGTTCTCTGAAGGTCATTGTTTTCCTATATTTATGTACATTATTTAAAATGTTAAAGGATATCTTTTATCAAAATAGTTTAATTTTATATTTCTTCTACAAACATATATTGAATACCAGATTCTATCACATACCCTGCTAGGTGTTGGGAGTCTGTGTGCAAATGTATTTTCAGTTTTGTGCTAATACTTAATATGATTTCCCATATCACATTCCTGGTGTGATGCAAAATTAATAAAACTTATTTTTTTCCCTAACTTTAAAAATATTGCCTCTATAGAAAGGTTAAATATCCCTGTCAGTGATTAATATATTGAAAATTTGATTTTAACCCTATTAAAGAGGAACAATCACTAATGAAGCAAAGGTAGTATTTTCTAGTAGGATCACTGATTTGAATTTTTTTTTTAAACATACTCTATTTTTTATTTTTGTTTATTTATTTTTTTGCGTCATCTTGTTGTGTCAGCTCTCCATGTGTCCGCGGCACCATTCTTGGGCAGGCTGCACTTTCTTTTACACTGGGCGGCTCTCCTTACGGGGCGCACTCCTTGTGCGTGGGGCTCCCCTACGTGGGGAATACCCCTGTGTGGCAGGACACTCCTTGCGCATCAGCACTGCGCATGGGCCAGCTCAACACGGGTCAAGCAAGCCCGGGGTTTGAACTGTGGACCTCCCATGTGGTAGGCAGACGCCCTATCCATTATGCCAAGTCCGCTTCCCTGATTTGAATTTTAAATACACATTATAAGTCTCTGAAAGTTGAAATGCATTGTTTTTAATTGAAGTCTGCCTTTTGGGAACCAGGACCTTTTTCCATTTCGGTACATCTTGGCATAGCTAGCCAAATTCAGCGTTGTTAAAATCTGAGTCCTAATGCCTGTGGTGCCTTGCTTTTCATGTGATACTTCTTGTTTTATATGTATGTGTGTGTATATATATATACATACTGTATCTCTAAAGATTAAAAGATCTTTTGGATCGTTTGAAAGTACTTAAGTACTTTCTGAACAGAAGTTGAGGGTAAAACTTTTTTCCTTTTTTTTTTTTCAGATCTTCAATTTTGCAAGCAGAGAGTAAAAAAGATCATGAAGAGGTAAAGTTTTACCAAGTTAATTTCTTCAGCAACATTAAAATTTTTTTCCTGATGTATAAAATACGTTAATGTCTTACAGAAAATTTGGAAAATTCTAGTTTAAAAAATTCTCTGTAAGTATGTGAGACAATATTCTCAAGTTTCTCACAGAATTTTATAGCTGAAAGGACCTTAGGATGATCTCTCTGCTATCTTAAGGGCTCAAATTCAGAAATGACCTTGTGACTTGCTTTCTGGCAGGCTATTAACATCATGAGGCGACAGTTTAATTTATTCCCTTCTTGCACCACCCCTCTGAGACAGTATTTGCTACATTAAGAACATTGTGGCAGCAGATGTGGCGTGGCAGGAAGCAACTAAAGCTTAAAATCTTGGGGAAATGAAAGATAGAAAAACAAAAATTTGGGAGTCTCTCTTCTTCCTCACAAGCCTTTTATTTTTGGCTCCATTTTTACTTCTGGTACACCAAATCTGGAAGGTAAGGTCCTATCACCAGGAACTGACATTTCAGAAACTTTCTCTTGAGAAATATTCTTCATGAAAAACTCCATAGTTTGATTTTGAGCCTCTTTAATTTGGTATTGTAATTGTGCTGGCAGAAAATCAAGTTTAGAAATTATGTAGGGATCTGCATTTATTTACTTCTTGTGGAAAAGAATTGGTATAGAAACTTCCTTTTGGTCTTTGAGGAAGCAAAGGCCCATGTCTCTGCTCTTTGCAAGTTTTACCAAACAAAATGTTAATTTAGCTTACTGAGGCTCCTCAGGCACTGGGAATCCTAAAGAGAGAAGCAAAAATGTAGTGCAGACAGCACTTTTCATGTTAATTATTTATACACTTGAAAGAAGGGAAGTAGATAAATATATTCACCAGAAATATATTTAGCTCTTTCTTGCATTGGTTTTAATCATGATATGCAAGTCTAAAATGTCTTGTTTGGTGGAAAAGTAAACATAAATTATTTATGTACATTATTTAAGATGTTATGGCTCACTGTCTTATCAGAATGGTGGTTTGATTTTATGCTTCTCCTACAAATCTATATTGAATGCCAGTTTCTGTTAGAGTTGAGCACTTTAAAATATTGTTATATTTTTATTCTCTTGTGTGAAATAAATTTGGGATTCTTTACTAAATCTGCTCAATGTTCTGTTATACTCTCAAATACTATACATATATATGTGCATATATCTTGGAAAGTTTTTCTTACAAGGAAGAATACATATTATGAATTTTCAGTTTTAGTTGAATATTGAACATTGCCTTTTGGAAGAAGTTTTGTAGAAAATATGTTACTAATTATATTTTTATATTTTTTCCTCTTGCAGTGGATCTGTACAATAAACAACATATCTAAGCAAATATATTTAAGTGAAAATCCAGAGGTAATATTTTTATTTTATAGTACCCAGTTCTAGAAAAATTGAATAGTCCTGTGCCTTACGTGGCATTTTATTTATTAAGTCATAATTTCTTAATTTTAATTAGACCCTGAATGGGGAGCTTTAATATATCATGTATGCAATGAGTGTCTGGTCTTTGTAGAACGTCTGGTCTTTGTAGAACAATAAATTATTTCAGTCAAGCAAAAAATATTTGGGTGTCATCTCTCTGTTTAGCACTGAGGAGGATATAGAAGAAAGGGTATAGAAGAGGAGGATATACAAGAGGAGGATGTAGAAGAAAAGTAAGCTACTGCCTCTGCCCTTCAGCAGTCCATCTGCATGGGGAGGCAAAACCAAAACTTAAACATTTCATATAAAATGGTATCTAATTGAAGGTGTATGATGGTGACTAAAGGCTTAAGTTTAGAAAATGTTAAGATTAGTGTAGACTTTAGAGAAAGTTCTGTGAAGATTGATGGAAACCTGAGCTGGGTATGATGTATCTGTGTTTTAAGGAAAAGAGAAAACTTTGCAGATAAGATATAAAAGCACAAAAGCAGAAATGGTATGTTTATAAAAAACACTAGTGTAATCAGAGTTTAAGTTTCTTGTTGGAGAACAATAGAAATCCAATTTACATGGAAATCACCTAGGGATCTCGTTAAAATGCAAATTCTGATTCAGAAGGTCTGGATGAAGTAGTCTGGGCTCCAGGTTTGGCAATTACATTTTGAGTAGCTAGGGTATCAAACCAGATAAACCCAGCAGTGTAGAGATAGCCAGAGGTGCAGTCCAAACATACAGGCAGAACCTGAGTGTACAGTGAACTCTGGAAGGCATCACTTGGATCCATTTTGCAGTGTGATTGGGCAACGACCTGGCTTTTGAATAATTCGGATTTCTAATACTTTTCTACCAGTTATCAGGACTCTAATTTTCAGTCAGTATTTTCCAGTCAGTATTTCAGTCAGAATATTTCCTACTAATTTTTTCTTTTTTAAAACAATTTATTGAGTGGTGATTATGCCAGGCACTGTGCTAGGTGCTAGCATTACAGTGGTAAACAAACCTTAATCCAGAAAAGGTTTGTTAAATATTTAATCTGGTAGTTAAAAATTTAAACAAAAAACATTTTCTTATTTGTATAGTAGGAAAAAATACCAGACTTTTTCCCTAGATACAGAAAGCAAGAAGAGGCTTAAAGCTTATGACATTGTGAAGTAAATTATGTATCTTAAATATTAAGAGGACTTTGAATTTTGTATTTTAAGTGTAATTTTTAAAAGCATTCTGATATTTCAGAGTCATACTTAAACTTTTAGTTTTCTTACTTTACTAATATTAGTGCTTTTTTTTAAAAAAACCAAAATAGGAGATTGCTGCACGAGTGAATCAATCAGCTCTGGAAGCTATTACTCCTTCTCCATCATTCCAACAGAGGCATGAGAGCCTACGGCCAGCAGGGTCAGTTACCAGACTCTGGGTTATTTAAAGAACTGTCTGGGCTATTTAAAGCTTTACTACTTAAATTACTACTAAATAGTTCACCAAACATACAAAATATTATTAAATTGGTGCTAGAACTGATAAATGATTCCAGATTTCCTTTGCATTTCCAGTGATTTTCTAGATTAGGATGTGAGTCATGTTTTTGAATTTAATAATAGGAAGAAAGAAGGTTGTTGTTAAATAAATGGCTTTGGTTAGGGATTGTGCTCTTATTGAAATATGTTTTACTCTTATCACTGACTTATAAATTTGTTTTTCTTTTCTCATAATTTTAAGTGTTTTGATTTTCAAAAGAGAAAACCAAATGCAATGCCTTCTCATTTTCCTTTGTGCTTAGACAATCTCGGCCACCAACAGTGCGAACCAGCAGTTCAGGATCCTTAGGATCTGAGTCCACAAATTTGGCTGCCCTCTCTCTAGATTCCCTTGTTGCCCCAGACACTCCAATACAGTTTGACATCATTTCTCCTGTGTGTGAAGATCAGCCTGGCCAGGTGAAAGCCTCTGGCCAGGGAGGAAGGTGGGTGATGGCATCACAGGGATGTTGTACTCTTGTCTGTATGGTTTATGATTGCATTTCTACATTTGAGAGTCATCTTTCACATATCATGTGCATCAGCTATGGTGCACTGTCTTTGTTTTCATTACCTAATATAATTCTGGTTTTGTTAGAGAATGCAGTCTTTTCTCTGTGTTTATCTTCTGCCTCAATTAAAGAAGTTAATATAGTTCAAAAAATATTTTAATTCTAAATTGCTTACCAAGTCTGCTTCTTGGGTATTTTCTTTTAAAACTGAAGAAGAAAATGGACAGTCCTATCTTTAAATTGTGATGATATTATAAAATTTCTTGGGGGTAATAACATGTGCTATAGAGTTATTAGAAAATATTTTCTTATATGAGAATAAGAAATCTTCAGTAAGATAGTAAAATATTATCCTGCTATGAATTATTAATGAATCATTTTTTTGCTTATACAACAAAGAATATCCTTATCAAAGCAGTTAAGATTTTTATTTTCTTTGGCTGCTGGTGAAAGAAATGTAACCTAGGGCACATCGTTTATTAAATAGACTGAACACCTAATGAATTGGTAATATAGTAATTTGGACATACATGTCTATGACCAAGAAAAGGTAACTTACTTGATCATATAAATACATTTAGCATTTGATAAAATAGGCCAGACATATATTAAGGAGCTCATTTTCATGTGATCTTAATGCCAGCATAGTTTTAGAATCTCTTTGTCTCCATTTGCTTCCAGGATCTATTTTGAATGGTACTTTTCTTCCTTTATTGTGGTGTGCCCAGTGTGAAGCACACTAAGGAGGGAAGGTAGTTTCCATCTCAAATTCACTTTTCTTCTTGTATTTTGTTACTTTTGTCTTGAGAAATAGAGTTTTAAAACAGGAAAATGTTCAATCATTATAGTTAGCTTGCTCCATGTACTTAGAGAACCTGAAGAGAGATTTTTGTAATCCCAGTAAATCTGTGGAATTTTTTTTTTCAAGCAGCTAAGATTGGAACTAAAACAGCTGTTTTTCTGTGCTAGCTTGTTTAAATTCAGGAACTTGGTTTATTATATTCGATTTTTTGTTGTTTTTTTTCTTTCTTTGTGGTTAAACTTCCAGTCCATCTTTGTCTTCTAAAATTCAGCAACACTGGGTTCAGCCTATTAATTCCTTTAGTGTGTGCAGGCAGGGGCCTTTATCATGGTAATTTGCTTATCAGTAATGTTCTTTAATGGGATAGGCATTTTAGAGCTTTTCATTTTTAAAGGCATAAAGTTTTGCAATGCTTAGTTTTTAATTCTAGTTTCAGTGATTGAGATTTCTTCCATGGTGTTCACAGTAACTGACCATCGGTTCATATTTTTTTCCTAAACTTCTCAGGCGTACAAATCCATTTGGAGAATCTGGAGGAGGTACAAAATCTGAAGCTGAAGGTAAAGCTGAAGAGTTTGTCATTTACACTTGTGCCACTAGGTTGTTTTATTTTCTTTTTAAAGATTAATTTATTCCCCCCCCCATTGTCTGCTCTTTGTGTATTCTTCTGTGTCCACCTGCATTTTTATCAGTGGCACGGGGAATCTGTGCCTCTTTTTCTGTTGTGTGATCTTGCTGCATCGGCTGTCTGTGTGTGCGGTGCCACTTCTGGGCAGGCTGCACTTTTTTTGCGCAGGGTGGCTCTCCTTGACGGGGGCACTCCTTGCATGGGGGGCTCCCCTGTGCAGGGGACACCACTGTGAGCACGGCACTCCTTGTGCACATCAGCACTGCGTATGGGCCAGCTCACCACACGGACCAGGAGACCCTCGGTTTGAACCCTGGACCTCCTATGTGGCAGGCAGACACTCTTATCAGTTGAGCCAAATCCGCTTCCCCCACTATGCTGTTTTAATGTTATCTTTACTTCAAACTTTTCTCTATTTACTCAAAGTGCATTATTTATTTATTTAATTTTTTACAAGATTTATTTTATTTATTTCTCTCCCCTTCCTCCCTGTTGTCTGCTCTCTGTGTCCATTTGCTGTGTGTTTTTCTCTGTCCACTTACATTATCCGTCGGAACTGGGAAACTGCGTCTCTTTTGTTGCGTCATCTTGGTGCGTCAGCTCTCCGTGTGTATGGCGCCACTCTTGGGCGGGCTGCGCTTTATTCACATGGGGTGGCTTTCCTTGTGGGGTGCACTCCTTGTGTGTGGGGTACCCCTATGTGGGGGTGCCTTTGCATGGCAGGGCACTCCTTGCACGTGGGCCTGCTTACCACTTGGGTCAGGAGGTCCTGGGGATCAAACCCTGGACCCTCCACGTGGCAGACAGTTGCTCTTATCAGTTGAGCCACATCTGCTTCCCTCAAAGTGCATTATTTAAAGCAACAGATCTTTATCTGATTTAAGACATTATTCGCACTAAATTATAGACTATTACATTTTTGACCACATAGTCAATTTTTCCAATGCATAAGATATTCTTTAAGTTTTTCCTAACAGCTGATGTTTCACTTCTGCTACTAGAGCGTAATTTTTTTTTCTTTTTCCAGTAGCTGTTTATTTTGGTATAATTCCAAAGTTACAGAAAAATTATAAGAAATTGTTTTTACCCAGAATCACAAAATGCTGAAGCAAATTTGAGACCTTCATTTTCCTATAAATTAACACTGTAGTTTGGACTTATTTCTAAATACCTCCACATTTTTCACTGCCAACTCTAAAAGGAATCAGTGTATTTTATTATTTAGGAAAAGAAATGTGGAATTTAAAAATACATAATATGCCTTGTTCTGTTTAGATTCTATTCTTCATCAATTATTTATTGTCCGGTTCCTTGGTTCTATGGAGGTGAAATCAGATGACAATCCAGATGTTGTTTATGAAACAATGCGCCAGATCTTAGCTGCCCGGGCCATCCATAACATCTTTCGTATGACAGAATCACATTTATTAGTCACTTGTGACTGTTTAAAGTAAGTAGTAATCCCTCCCCTAAAAAAAAAAAAGGTTTACATAATTTCAGCCTAATTAAAATTTGTTTTCCACATTCTTAATGATTATTATAGGTTAATTGATCCACAGACACAAGTTACAAGGCTCATGGTGAGTTCTACATGTTAAAGTTTTATTATAAACCTTTTTGTGCATATATATATGTATCTTGCATCTTTTTAATAATATTGATTCTGCATATTCAGTTATGGTAGTTTCAGTTTTGATTGGTGATTAGGCCATTGTGGTTAAGTTTCTGGCCACATCTCTGTAAGTTATTATTGAACATTCCACATAACTTAAAGAATCACTGCAATCTGGGGTGCTATTTAGTGTATATCCCTTAGTTAGGGGGCATATCTTATATACCAGTGAAACTCACAGTTGGAATTAAAAGGCAAACAGGCCTGAGTTTATTTTATAATTATTTTGAAATAGCTGGCAGTGTGTGTTCCTATTTAATAATACAGACCTTTTTTTTAAATTGAACTGGATTTTACAATTATGTTAATAAAACACATTCAGTATTCAACCTTTTAATCTGCTTGGTAATCCAAACCAAATATCATATTATTTTTCTTGGATTAGCAGTCTGATAAAGATTGGCTTTAATGTTCTATTTCTGATATTTTTACAACTTAGACTATGAGTTTGTCATATGTGAGTTCTGCTCTAATTTGAAAATCTCATTTTTACTTCTGATATTTTCTGTGGCAGTTTCCATTACCCAGTGTAGTTTTATATGCTACACACCAGGAAAATAAGAGGCTTTTTGGATTTGTGCTTCAGACATCAGGAGGGAGAAGTGAGAGTAACCTGTCATCGGTCTGCTATATTTTTGAATCAAACAATGAGGGGGAGAAGGTAAATAGCTTTTCAAAATGTGTTTCTGTTGTGAAATACAGATCATAGTTACAATTCTTACTAAGATTTCTATAAAAAACTCCTAAACTTTGCCTGGTCTGATAGACCTGCTTTGTTTTGAACAGAGCTGAAATGGTGGTCAGGTCTTCTTTCTGACTTCACAGACCTGTATCGTCTTATCCATTGATATCTCTTGGAATCTTGTTGCTTCATTAACCTATCCTGGGAATGGAATATGCTCCCATAATCAGTCATTTTTATATACATTTAGTTTAGAGCAGCAGCAGCAGTGGCTGCTCACTTAAATTCTTTGTAGGCTTTTCTGTTTCAGTAATGAATTTCAGATACTAAGAAGTGGGGCATGTGAAAGAGGTGACAGCCAGTAGTGGCAGCTCATAGACTCTGAGGACTCATAGACTCTTGGGGTAAATCAGCCTTTCTTTGAAGCAATGCTTTATGTGAAGTTATAAAACTAGTTAACATCAGCCATTTAGATACTTGAAGTCATTGCTTTGATGTGAGAACTGCCTGAGTCTTTTTTACTCTTTTCCCTTTCAGATTTGTGATTCTGTTGGAATAGCAAAACAGATAGCTTTGCATGCTGAACTGGTAAGAATCCAAGGCACTTAATTATCCTAGAATGTTAACCTAAAGTAGTATAAAATTTCATATTAGCAAGTAAATAAAATGATTTTGATAAGCAAAGTTAACAATGAATGATATTGATGATACAGCATTTAGAATTTAGATAAAGGAGGGCTTCTATCAAATGTAGACTTTTAGTGCATGTTCATACGTATAAATGGAAAAAAAATTGAAAAGGTTACAAAGATAATGTTAATTCAAATGTCTAAAATTTAGTTATTTCATATTTAATTCAATAATTTTGTTTCTCTCTTCTTTAGGATCGTAGGGCATCAGAAAAACAAAAAGAAATAGAAAGAGTAAAAGAGAAGCAACAGAAAGAACTCAGTAAACAAAAACAAATTGAAAAGGTATGCAGTCCTAATGTCTGGATCTTCTCTTTATGTGGTTTTTGAAATTTCCTTAGAACTGTGACTTTAAGATTTGTATTTCCAAATGAAGGTCTGTTTCTGCTTGCTCAGCCACTTCATAACCAAATGATTCGTAGCATATCAGGAAAGGGTGACATCTGCCTTCTGATATGTTGTTTGCATTTTAGTTATACTGGCATGTAATGAGACCAACTGTTTAGTAAACATCAGAATTTTTATATTTCATTGAGGGCTGTCTCTTTCAAAGCAGGTCTTTTGAGAGCCTACATAGACTTAACTACCATTGTTGAAAGTCATATTGGGCCTATAGAGTCCACAGCCTGGGATATAGATACATGTGTATCTGTATAGCAGTCAATAGATATAGATTGATTTAATGTGCCAGGAGAGTTAAATTATTGACCATCCAACAGGATAATTAAAAAAATTTTTATTGTGGTAACATACGTGTAACATAACATTTCTGATTTTAATCACCTTCAAGTAAACAACTCCGTGTTAACTTCATTCACAGTGTTGTGACACTATCAACATTATCCATTACCCAAACTTTTCATCACCCCAAACAGCAGCTCTACCAACAGGATAATTTTTTTTTCTTTTTTAAAAATTTTTATTGAAGTATATCATTCATACATGAACACACATAAACAATAAGTGTATAGTAAAGATTGCGAACTTACATACATAACATCACACAGGGGTCTCGTACATCATCCCTCCACCAACTCTTTGCATTGGTTTGAACCATTTGTTACAAACTATGCAAGAGCATTGTCAAAATATTACTACCAACTATATTCCTTATCTTACATTTGATGTATTTTTCCCCCAACCCATACTATTTTTTAAAAAATATATTTTTGTTACAGATATTGTGAACTTGCAAAATAATTATACAGATGTGTAGATTTCCCATACAACTCTACACCCTAGTGGAACGTTTGTTACAGATAATGAGATAATATCATCAGACTATTAACACCAATCATGGTCCATAGCATACATTTGGCACACTTTTTCCATACACCTCCATTATCAACACAGTACAGCTTGGCATTGATGCAGGAATATTATAGTACTGCTGTTAGCCATAGTCTGTAGGTCACACCAATTGTAGTTTTCCCATGTTTCTTCATATTACCATCACATCTGCTCTAGCTAACAGAAGGACTCTCTTGCATCTGTACCCCTAACCACAATTCTCAACTGCCTCTGGGTTCACTGTGTTATTCAGTCCCTAGATTATTCTTTAGCTTTCTTTCTATTGACATTTAGTTCCCCAGACTACCTTTTTCAGTCACAATCCCTTTTATAAACCAATTGCTACTCACTATAATGTGTTACTATCAACTCTATCCATCTCCACACTTTTACAGTCAAGTTAATTAAAACTTCTACGTACATTAAGCATCCATAGTTCTTCTCAACCCTCCTCTTTTCTCTTTATAATATATACTCTAGGTTTTAATTTCATGTGTTTATTATTTGTGTTGAGTTCATATTAATGAGACCATGCAATATTTGTCCTTTTGTGTCTGGCTTACTTCGTTTAGTATAATGTCTTAAGTCATCCATATTATCCCATATGTCCCAATTTCATTTCTTCTTACTGCAGCATAGTATTCCATCATACATATATACCACATTCTGTCTACCCTTTCATTGGTGGATGGACAGTTGGGTTGTTTCCATCTTTTGGCAATTGTGAACAGTGCCGCTATGAACATTGGTATGCAGATGTCTGTTTGTGTCATAGTTTTTGTTCTTCTGGATAGATTCCTAGGAGAGGAATTGCTGGATCATATGGCAGTTCTAAATTTAGCTTCCTGAGGAACCACCAAACTGTCTTCTACAGAGGCTGCACCATTTTGCGCTCCCACTAACAGTGAAGGAGCCAACAGGATAATTTTAATGGAAACAAATTTCAGAGCAAAATCTGGAGAATGCATTGGATAGGCGATCCATGAGATTGTAAGAGCCTATTATGGATAGTGGCATTGTTAGTAGGAATGGAAAAGTGGAAGCAGCTGTGGAATACTTAACGAGAACAAATCAGCAAGAATTGACAATGGACTAGATGTATGGACAGGGGAGAGGGAAGTGGCAAAGATGACACTGAAGTCAAACCTACTTGACTAGGTTGAGGGAAGGTGACATCTAATTTAACAAGATAAATTGGGCAAAGCTGAAAAGGTTGGCCTGGACAGGGAGAATATGGGAGAATTAGGGGTTGGGTGATCAATTGTGAAGCTTTCAGTGTGAAGTGAGACACGATGATGGCCCTGAACTTGGTTGTTGAACATGAAAACAGTAAAGAAGAAAACCTTTAGTTTAATTTTTGTTTGAATGTTGGCTTTTATAGAGTTTCTAGAATGATGCCCAAATTCGCTTCAGTGTTGCGTTGATTGGGTTTCCTTTCTTGTTTGGTGTTGCTATTCTTTTCAGCAAGTTGTCAGAATTCTGCATACATATTTATGACAGAAGGTTTGAAATTGCTCTCAAGTATGTATTTAACTGCATTGTTTTTTGTTTGACTGCAAACAATAGTTTCTTTTCTTTCTTTTCTCCTAGGACCTAGAAGAACAAAGTCGGTTGATAGCTGCCTCCAATAGACCAAACCAAGGCAGTAGTGAAGGGCAATTTGTTGTCCTTAGTAGTAGCCAGTCAGAAGAGAGTGATTTGGGAGAAGAAGGAAAGAAGAGAGAGTCAGAAGCATAAACTTATCCTTGCTTTTTTGGTGATATCACCCCTCCCTTCCCCCTGGAATTTATTGACAATTTCTGTGGTGAAATGGCACAAGGTAACAACTATGTTGAAATAACAAGGAGGAGACTAAGCGTTGTATATGCTTCTTTCTTTTAGCTTCATTTTAAAAAATTAGATTGAACTTGTGATTTAGGTTTACATTGATTTTTTTTTTTTCTCCTTAAAATAACATACTATGCAGTAACATCAAATACCACATGCCTAACGAAACCTGCTCATCTTCCTAAAGTAGATTGCCGAGATATACATTTGCTCAAGGCCTTTTTTTCCCTTCAATTTATGAACTTTTTATCTTGCTTCATAATTGACTATGAGCATAAGAAATCGTTTATTCTTCAGCTTCAAATCTTTGTGGGTATATTCCCTCTTGTTTCATTAAGAAGTTTTGGACTGAATAAGTTTGAACCTTGTATGTAGAGAATTCTACAAGTTTCAAGTATTTTAACAATACTAAATGTGCAATAGAACTTTTATAAAATAATTAGAACAGAGATTTTAGACTTAAAGATTCAAATTGTGACAGGTGGTACTGTTGATTTCAGGGCACTTTCTTGGATTGTGGGAAAGAAGCTTAAGTATCTTCAGTTCAAGATGGATATAGCCCTTGGCATTTTATCATCATTTTCTTAGTTCTCAGGTTGGGACTTGAATTATTGCTGCAGAGCAGTAATGGTTAAAATAAGATTTTGGAATTTATTAACAGGGATTTTTTTTTTAGTTTTTTCAAATACATTTTAGATTAGGAGTTAGAGGTAAAGATATTGTTATAGGATGAGACATGTATTTTCTGCATTGCGTGAAATAATTTTTATTGAAAGTCAACTGACATTTCAAAAGAAGTTCTAGAACAATTATGTTTCCTGCATAAAGAAAAAAATTTCCGGAGTTTAGAAAATATCTTTTAAATATCAGACTGATATTCCCAGTATTTTCATAATCCCATGTTTTGATAAAATACTGAATCATCACTTTATATCCACAAAGGCAAATAACTCATGTATGAGAATGGAATAATTTGCACTAATTATTGTAAATATGTCTCTTTAAATGAATAAAAGGTCTAGCTCTATGAAAAATTGGAAAGAAATTAAATGCCTGATATACTATATAGGAGAGTTAACTAAGGAAGGATTTTAGCCTGGTGCCAAGGTTAAATTGACATCTCTTACTGTCTATACCTTCTATGTCAAAACTTGATTTTTTAAAAAATCAGATTTTTAACATTGCTGATTGAAACTATTCATGTGTTTCACATGAAAAAGTATATGTAACAAGTTAAATAAATTGAGTAAAATATTTTATGTATTTACAAATTTTCAAGAGGTTAGCCACTTAGTAATTTTGCAAGGGGAAACCCTTTTGTTCTTGATAGACAATTTTTTCTTCTTAGTTCTGAATTAAAAAAGGTATCTATTTTAGTTCTCCCAATGTAGCTTGGCTGTTTTATGCTATGTTATGTACAATATTTTCTGCAGGAATAGGATAGATGATAATTAAAAATAAGATCATATTCTTTTTGTCCATATGCCAAATGGGAGTACTGGTTATTTAATACCCTTTGAAAACAAATAGTAAAAAGATGGAAGATTACAGAATACTTAAAAAAGTCTGATTACTAAAGGGAATGCGTTAATGAAGTTTATCATTTCTTATTGAAATTTATTCTGTGGTCAGTACTTGATCATGTCGAGTCTTGCTGCTTTTAAGACCTGTTTGAGAGTTAGCAAGTTTTCTGTTTTATTAAATTTTGTTGATACTTTGTTATCTCACTTAGTTCAGATGAAACCAGTCAACATCAGGAGGTAGTTTTACTTGGGTTGGTACTTTGCATGGTTGTGAAGTGCTAACCTGCTTTAGCCGTCTGGGTCAAATTGTAGGCTATAGTTAAGGGTACTGGCAGACTTAAGGATATCGGTCGGACTTGTAGTTCCTTTCAAGTCGTGTTTTTTCATAGGAATTTTCACAATAACACAGCCATGTCCAAAGGTCAGACCAAAGTGCATTCCAGTGCCAAATACAAGTTATGTGGATTTAATGATTTTAGATTATTCAACCTCTGCACTATTCCATTAATGCAGATAGTTAAGCATCAACTTTAATCAGCTCTCCTTTTTGTTTAAAGAAGACTACTCATGAGTTTCAGTCTAACATTAAAGCTGAGCCTAGTCTGTTATCCTCCTTGTAATCTCATCTAACTCTAAAATGCTTTGGTGATGATGGGACTAGATTTGGGGTTATCTTTTTCAGATTCCATTTTTTACTTAATGGTTTTTTTCCCCAAGAAATTAACAAAGCTTCTTTAAAAGAAAAGAAATTAAGTCTACCTAATTCTGCTGTGCACTCTGCTACCTATGTGAACAGTCCTTTTGTAACTATGATAATGAAGTTAATGGGTAGGATACCAGTTACTTCTCCCTTTTTAAATTGTAAAAATTGTTAGCAAGGGACTGAAACATTACCTTGAATAGAGTCCTTAAAGCAACTCTAGTTTTTGTCATATCTGCAATAATTACTTTGTATTTAATTTCAAGAATTCTCAGGCTCCACAGTGGTAAATTTATGTTACCTTTCTGCTTGAAAAAAGGACAATTAGGATGCATATAACATCCTATGTAATGTATAATCTTATGTGGTAAAGACATCTGAGTTAATTTCGAAGTTATATCTAGAAACCACAAGTATTTAAAATTTGCATCTTATACATGCTGACAGACTAGCCCTCAGAGCAAGTGTATTGCAAAACCTCTGCCACCTGAATTAATAAAATGAAAATGTTTGTTGGTTTTGACAACAACCTCCTGATATTCAAACTGAACTTCCAATAGTCAAACCCATTGTAGCAAGCCCTTTATTTTATTTTTAGCACATGAGATTTTATTCCTTTATATTAATTAGTTCTATATAAGGATTTCAAACTGGAACTGTATTTTTTTTTAACCAATCTCTTCAGTTAATATGAGAGCTGGGCATTAAGATTTAACTAATGTGCAAAACCTACCTTGTATATTTAGTGATTTTGTAATGTAAGTTAATTGGCTAATTCTGATACTGTTAATCATGTGGCATACAATTTAAAAATCATACATTTCTCTTTAGAATTAGATTTGAAAAACTTGTCTTTTTTTTTGCTATGGTCATACAAGTGTGGGGCAGAGGACTTATTTTTTTCATTTTGTCAAAATAGGTATTTGTTGACAAGGCTTCAAGAAATATACTGTTAGAAAATTTTTTAGTGTATAATAAAATCTATGATTTTTTGTAGTCTTTTTGTATGAGATATTCGATATATGCTTTGAATTGTATTTCCCCAAGTAATTTCAAATGATGTTTGTAAAAACAATTGTACTTTGTCCTAATCTGTTGGGCTCTCAAGACAGCTAAAGTTTAAAAAAAAAAAAGTCATTTATTGGCAGAAGTTTGTTACAGAAGCAAACTAATTCATCACTAGCAACATTTTGTTTTCTTTTAGCAAAGCAAAGAGGTTTTTCAGTAATTACCCTAAATTTCTTATAGGCAATGTGTATTTGCTACTGTTTGGTCCTTCTCAAAGGAATTCCCATAATTTAAAGGGGCAAGTTATTGTGAACATCAGCTTACATGGCTTGGACCTGTAGTTTTAATACTAACACATATTCCTCACATGTGCTCTTTATAGTTTCTTATAGCACCTTACCAAGTCCTTTGCTTCTACTAGGAGTTTGTGTTCTGATTTGTTCTGAATTTTAATAAAGTTTATACACTTTTAGAAGGTCCAGGGAATGGGTGAAATGAACTTTAGAATTATGTAATTTATTGGATATAGGTGCATGTAATATCCTAAATATATTTGTATATTGACACACATATAATCTATCACTCACTTAAAAACAAATACCACAGTTTGATTAAAAAAAATAAAAACTGTTCATGCTGGCTAGTTTTGCCAAGTTTTTTTTTTTGTGTTTGTGAACAACTGTATTGTCGTTAAAAATAATTTTAACTCAATGCTTACTGAAATGAAATGGTCTACATAATCTTGAATCCCTACAATAGAAGGAATTCATTTAGCTTAGTTTCCCTAAATGAGCTATATCATGCTAAAAAATATCCTAAGCCTAACATATAAATATAAAAATATAAAGGCTACAGCTGTCTGATCCTGTGGCAAAAATGGGCCATATCCTACCTTTCTGGTGTCCGTGCTGATGTGCTGTCTGAATGCTACATAGATGTGGCTGAATGAAGGCCTTCTCCTTTTCTTAGACCTCATTTTCCATGTATAGAAACCTGTGCTGACATGCAGCTTAGAATATATACTTTAACATCCTATAACTGCTTCTATTAATGAGCCCTCCCTCTCTAGGGAGGTATTATGTTATATGCAGTACTCTTTTTTAAAATTTTTAAAATTTATTTCTCTCCCCTCCCCCCAGTTGTCCATTCATTGTGGTTCTTCTGTGACCACTTCTATCCTTATCATGGCACCGGGAATCCGTGTCTCTTTTTAAAGTTGTGTCATCTTGCTGCACTGGGAATCTGTGTCTCTTTTTAAAGTCGTGTCATCTTGCTGCGTCAGCTCTCTGTGTGTGTGGCGCTGTTCTTGGCAGGCTGCACTTTCTTTCACACTGGGCGGCTCTCCTTACAGGGCACACTCCTTGCACGTGGGGCTCCCCTACGTGGGGGACACCCCTGTGTGTTAGGGCACTCCTTGCGCACATCAGCACTGTGCATGGGCCAGCTCCACATGGTCAAGGAGGCCCGGGGTTTGAACCGCGGACCTCCCATGTGGTAGGCAGACGCCCTATCCATTGGGCTCGTATGCAGTACTCTTAATGAAAACCAGAAGCCGCCATTTTTAAAAATACTTTGTTTGCCTTCAGTGATCACATTAACCAATAAATCGTAACCCATAGCCAAGTTTGCAAAAAGAAGGGACATATATTTCCCATTAATGATGAAATTTCAATTGATAGGTCTATTTTAGTGAACTGAGTTACCCACCTTAGTACTTGATTCTTCTAGGACACATTGTCAGACACTAAATTGGCATCAGGACTTTTGCACAAAAACTTTTCGACCATCACTAGGGTCAGTATGCCTCCAGTCCAATCACTAAGGCATTTTATATATGTACTTCTCTATAAAAAGGATTACTGTTATAAAAATGTGGATTCATACACTTAATATATAAGATCAGTATAGAATTAGTACTGACATTTAAATTTTTACTGTTTGGGTTTATCTTTTTAGAACTCTTTTAGAATCTTAACCATCTATATTGAGAGTCTGTGATCAGAGTGACTTTTTAAAGAATGTAGGCTGTATTGAGACTTTAGTTGCTGGGTAAAGCCAAAAATATCAATCATACATAACAGATCAAATTTTCAAAATACAACTGTAGATTATACCTTTTCCTTTAGAATAGTTTCATTACCAGTTTCCTATAAAAGCTTCTTGTCCGTAAAGGTCATATTCTTTGTAAAGGACATATGCTTTTAGACAATTGGGTAATGGAAGAAATGACATGAAGACAGGGCAGCGCAAATGTAAACGTCCCATGCATTTCCGGATCTTTAGGCGGCACAGATGTTTTAGGGAGCAAGGATTTGCTAAAATGAAAGAAACAGGCACATTATTTAAAAGGAAAAAGAACTGCTTTACTTGAAAAAAAAAAAAAAAACCCTCTTCCCCTTCCCCATCCCCATTGTCTGCTCTCTCTGTCCATTTGCTGTATGTCGTCTGTGTCTGCTAGTCTTCTCTTCAGGCTGCACTGGGAACCCATCCTGGAACCTTTTGGAGTGGGAGAGAGGTGCTCAATCTCTTGTGCCACCTCAGCTCCCTGGTTTGCTGCATTTCTTATAGTCTTTCCTCTGTTTTTTTTTTGTTGTTGTTGCATCATCTTGCTGGGCCAGCTCTCCATTCAGGCCAGTGCTCTTGCACAGGCCAGCTCACGGGGCCGGCCAGTTTGCTTTCACCAGGAAGCCCTGAGAATCAAACCCTGGATATCCCATAAAGTAGATGGGAGCCCAATCGCTTGAGCCACATCTGCTTCCCCTGCTTTGCTTTAGTGATCCTAGAGTTTAATTAGCAAGTGTGTTTTATACTTAAGCTACCAACATTTTTATTTGCTGTTACTAAATGGGAAAATCAATAGGGAAGTGGTTTTCCAGTTCTCATTGTAACCCTTCATGTAGAAATGGTTTCAGAGCCATATCAAGTCCAAAGACTGGAATTGAGGTCATTCTGGTCTGTTAGACCTTAACTCCTTAAATTTGCATGTATTAGACACTTTCCTGCCTCCCTCACAGGCTAAAAACTGAAGCTAACTGTCCAGGGAAAATGAGATAAAAAGAAATTCTTTTTAATTTGACTTATGTGCTAATGTGAAAGAATTTAGTTTGGAGAAGGGTATCTTTCATTACTCTTTACAAGCTTAGATCTTGGTATTTTCTTGCCCCTGGTTTCACTGCCATTTTATAACTTTTAATTCCTTTGTCTACAGTGTTCCTTCATAGTCATGGTTTAGGTTGATTGGGAAAAAAATACTACCTACTTATAAAAAAGTTATTACCTAACAGATCTTATCTACTGGAAAATGGTAATACAAATTAAGGGTAGTGGGAAGCAGACTTGGCTCAATGGTTAGAGCGTCCACCTACCACATTTGAGGTCCATGGTTCAAACCCAGGACCTCCTTGACCCGTGTGGAGCTGGCCCGTGTGCAGTGCTGATGCACGCAAGGAGTGACGTGCCATACAGGGGTGTCCCCCGCGTAGGGGAGCCCCACACGCAAGGTGTGCGCCCCATAAGGAGAGCCGCTTAGCGCGAAAGGAAGTCCAGCCTGCTCAGGAGTGGCGCCGCACACACAGAGAGCTGATGCAGCAAGATGACACAACAACAACAACAACAAAAGACACACATTCCCTAGCCACTGACAAGAACAGAAGCGGGAACAGAAGAACACACAGTGAATGGACAGAGAGAGCAGAAAACCGGGGCGGGAGGGGGGGGAGAATTTTTAAAAACCTTTAAAAAAAAATTAAGGGTAGTTGTAAACATTTTCTAGGTAGGAATAAAATTTTTCTTGGTTTCTATAGGTCAAGCTTTTAGAAGGGAAAACTTTTAATCAGAACAAATGAGAATGCAATTAATATTTTTAATGAGAGTCTTCTATAAGAAAGATACTTACTCAAGAGAAAATGGATTTCTGACCAGAGCCCCTGTTTTTGGAGCACAGTTTTCAACTTTGAACAGATCTGAACTCGATCGACATAATCAAGGAGCACTCGAACAACTTTTCCAGAAAGATGTTGCAGCCACGACAAAGTTATTACTTCACAGAACTGGGGAAGAAAATTAGAACTATGAAAGTAAATAGGAAGTATTGAATATTGTTCAGCATAGTAGACAAAAGAACTCTAAATTCAGAGTCAGGAACCAAGGTCTCAAATTTCTCGTTTATAAACTAAGGCATTGAACAAGAAAATCTAGCTCTTAGCTCTAACATTTGGAAAAATACTTAGCATCTACTATGTTTTCAGAACTATGTAAGGTATAATGAGGTATGACAGAGACTGTCACATAAAACTGTTAACCCCTTTAGTTGGTCTCATAGTGGCTGTCTGGAATAAAGATTACATGTCCAGATTCACTTGCACCTAGGGGTAGCCACATAACTAAATTTGGTCATTGGGATGTAAGTAAAAGCATGAGCCAACTCAAAAATGGGCTGGACTGTAGATTTGAGTCCCTGCTGTGAATTGTGAAGCTGTCCAGCAAGGAGGCTACTCACCTTTGGACTATATGTGAGAGAGGAATGAGTCGTCTTGTTAAGCCACTCATTTTGGGTTTTCTACATCAACTAAACTGAATCCTACCCTAATTATAAAGGATATGACAGTTTCTGCTTCAGGTTTGTTACATTCTCTCAGATAAGATACCCCTATGAGAAGTCAAGTAATACTATATGAAATATCAGGAAATATAATAAAAGATGATATATATCTAAATGCCAAGTTAATGATTTAGAAAGTACATCCAATATTAAAAATAACAAAAATAATGATACATTATTAAAATGGTAATAACATTTGCCTTTTACTTTTCAGAATTGATTCAGTGATTTCTCAATTCACCATTTTATTTCTATTTTCAGATTTTTTTATAATCATGAATTTAGTTATTTACAGAGCCCTCCTATATGCTAAGCACAGCTCTATAAGCTGAAGAAAGTGAACAAGAGCTTACATTCATGCATTTGTGGGGAGAGACACAAAAGGTAATTTGAGATAGTGATAAAAAAGAAATGAACAGCAGGATGAGAAAAGGATTGCGAGAAAGGTACACTTTAATAAGGTGGATAGGGAAGGGCCTCTTTGAGGAGGTCATATTTGAAATGAGACCTAAATGACACTTAGAAGACATTTAAAAACCCAGGGGACAAGTTTTCCCAAATTGGAGAAAATAAAAGTGACCAATTAAGTAGGGGGGAACCAGGATACTTGCTTATTCAAGGAAAAAGCATAACTGATACATAAGATGGCATTCATTCTTCAAAATCATGCACAGGTATAACCTCTGTTGTGAAACTCCAGGTAGAGTTAAATAATTTTCAGAACTTTTTCTGTGCTTTTTACATCTTCCTATTATTGTGTTTATTTTATATTAGAATGATTTTATTGTATCATTTTATATTAGAATCTTTTCAACCATGAACTTCTGGAGAGAGCATATGGAGTCTTTTTACTTTGGTTTAGGGCCACTAATACTGACTATATAAGATAATACAGCCAATACTGGGGCTTACCATAGTATCTTTGATAACAGTGGATGTCCAGCCTTCAAATGTATAGATAGGATGAACTTTATCCCCATGAGGACAATCAAAACATCGCTCTGCGTCATACCCATAATTCAATAGCATCCTGAGCATGACTTCATCTTTCAGCGTGTATTGCAGTGCTGATGGGAAGTGTAAAGGGTTAACTCTACAGAAGTAATTGACATTGGCTCCATGCCGAAGCAGCAGACTTATCAGCTCATAGTTGCCCATCCTTAGGGCTATCTGGAGACAGTTAACTGGGTCTTGATTAGGCAAAGCTCCAGCACTCAGAAGAAGCTTAACTGAAGAGAGGTCACCATTTGATACGGCAAAATACAAAGCTGACTTCCTTCCGTCATCATAGTGTTTGCGAATTCTCTGATCTAGCATGAAATTCACATCATATCCAGCCTGGATGAGAAGTTCCAGGCATTCGGGGTGTGATCCTGCTGCTGCGCAGTGAAGTGGGCTGATCCCACTCTGCTTAATGGCAGCCAAATCCGTAACTGGAACCAAAATCTTGAGCGCTCTGAGAAAGAATTTCAAAATAGTTTTTCTTAAGATGCAACATTAACCTATTTTTTATTGTTTTAGAATAGCACTGAATGATATTAGTATCAGGTGTTATTTAAACAACCCCCCCCCCCAAAAAAAAGAAGGCTTAACTCTTGAGTCCAGAAGCTCAGATACCAAGTAGAGTAAATGGAATTACTATTTGGATTATAAATTAGCCAGTTAGTTGAAACTCGAGGCTCCCCAGTTTGCCAGAGGAGCTGATAATACAATAAATAGCTTAGTCTCTTCAATAGCTATAAAGGATTGCTGACTTTACCACTTTCTAGATGGTCAAGAGTTTTCTTCTCTTAAAGAGCTGTGGAAGATACAGACTATAAAGTTCCTAGAAGCTGTTTAGAAAGTGATAGCTATTATTATTTCTACTATTTACAATAATGTATTTGAACTTACAATAAGTGGCCTCTGTCAGCTGCCACATGAATGGGCAGGTGACCTGAACTCTTTGGGATGTTCGCATCAGCTCCATACTCTAGCAAGAGAGTCACTGAGTCTGGATTTCCTCCACTAGCTGCTTCAAGTAAGATGGAAGAGGAATCAGAGGCCTGACCCAGAGCATTGGCTCCTAAGAGGAGGAAGAGTCTTGTTAAGCAATCTTAACATTATAGCACCACCAAAAAGCAATTATTGAGCATCTACTCTAGCAAAGCACTAAAAGTCAAAGAAATAAAACTTGAATCTCCTGCTCACAAACTGTATATAATCTGGCTGGGGAGAAAAACAGTGGCAAAAGCATTCTCCAAATTATAAGCAGGTTGACTGTCAAAATAATTTTCTAAGTCATTTTGGAACTTGAAAATTCTGGTAGAAATAATTTTATAAATGGTGGTTTTATATCCAGAGTAGTACACAAAAGCCCACTTAAGTCATAACACACTTACATATAGGGTGGTACTAATAATCCTGTTGAATATTCCCAAGACGTTTAATAATTACGTTCTGGTGGAAAGGGGTAGTTGCTCTGCTTTAACGTATTCTTAGAGAACCATTCATAGTAAGAAACATGAATTGTTTTTAATTGAAGTTGGAAACTACTGATAATTAACATGATAAATCATAGTACCCTGGACAAAAAGTATCATCTGAATGGTATGGATAATACAGGTATAGGCAAAATGTCTTCTAGAAGATCTCAAGGCTGTGAGGGGAGCTAGGAGGTGAAGGAGAGGAAAGGGGGTTGACTCAGTTGTAGAAGGTGCCTAAGTAAAATGGTCTCTGAAGAACAGCCTTTGGATAGAGGAGAGGAAGGCATTCCAGGCAGATTAACAGTTCAAATACAAAAGACTTAGTAAGCTTAGTTTATAATTTGGTCCAGACTCCATAAGAGTCATCAGGGTACAGTGGCTGCCCAAGAACTTTATGCCTAGAACACTTTATAAAGATGTCTCACTGACGAGCCTGTATTAGTGAGTGCTCACCGTGTACCGATCCCTTTATGCATATCATTTCTAAACTTCACAACAATCCTAAGAAGTAGGTACTAATATCATTTTAAAGATGATGAAACTGAGACTCATTAAGTTGCAGTGATTTCCCCAACGACACACATAACTAGTAAGCAGTGTAGCCAGAATTCACATGTAGGTCTGCCAGACCCAGCACCAATTTCTCTGATGCCATGTTGCCACTCTGCTCTTCTGTTAACTATTAGCTCTGTCACTTTTTGCAAATTACTTTGTAAAGGGGTTACTTGATAAGGAAAAAGCTAACACTAAGGTCAGTTGATGCTGATTCCTTTGAAGGGTGAAGGATTTAAACTGAAGTCTATTTCCTGTCCTCTATTTTAATCAGTAATCCTCACACAATGTTATCCTTTCTTCAAAGATGAAGGACTCATTGTCTACTTTTGTTATTCCAGCTAATATCTTTAGACATCTCTCTCATTGTTCATTTAAAACATTTTTACTTAAAAATATCTTATGGCCATTGATAGAAAACTAGCCACCTCTGTATAATAGAAAAGACTTGGGTAAGCCTTAAAAAGCACAAGGTTGTTCTTAAATATAGAAGCTACTACAGCCGAGAATTGTTGGAGACCAGAACCATGTATTGCTAAGGAAAGAAAAAAGGCTCCCTGATACAAACAGGGAGGAGAGTAAAAAAAGATATTTTAATATTGGGACTTCATTAAATCTTGGTAAAGGTTTATGTTTTTGTTTTTTGAAGAAAAATCCTTAGGTATTACATCTCTAATAGTGTCATCAGTGGGGAGTTCCTCAAAAACAATAAGTGCCAAAGTTCTCTGAGCTAAGGGTCTCTGCCTTTAACCCAGAAGCTAAAATGACTACAACTACAGCATTGACTGAAGGCATCTGGTTCCATGTCTGACCCTCATCTTCCTAAAGCACAAAATGATACCTACCACAGAGAATTTTTAGAGGATTACTTGAGGCAACATTTGTGGCTTAATGTCTGGAGAACTGGGACCAAAAGAGAAGAAATCAGGAAGAATTTCCTAACAATTGAAGTCACTGATAACAGATCAGACTGCCTCATGACTTAATTTAAGCAGAGACAACAGGTAGGTTATGTTGCAGGGTCTTTGCTTCATAATTCCAGAAAAGAACAACATGCAAAAAGTTCAAAAACAACTATTCTCTTGGTACAGTCAGGGTACATTAAGTAAAAGAGTAACTGCATCATACTAATTTTAGGTATTCACCAAATGCAATAAATGTCTCATGATGATGGAGGAGATTGTTGCTACGGGGGGAGAAGTGGGTTGAGGGGGGTGGGGGGTTTATGGGGACCTCATATTTTCTGAATGTAATTAAAAAAATTTTTTTAGGGAAATTAATTCACATCAAATAAAAAATTCAATCTCTGACTACTGTAGGCTTTTCAGTAGCTAGCATTCACTCATAACTTAGCAGGCATTTATATTAGGCTTAAATAAAATGCTGATTTCCATTATTTTGAAGCTCTCCATTGCGAGGAGAACTTTTGGATCGTGTTACACCTGGTGGTATGCTGACCGTATGAGAAATCTTGCCTTTCTGGAGTAATAGTTCCATGATTTCAGTCTGTCCACTTTGGGCAGCAAGAGCAAGAGGAGTAAATCCATAGGAGCTCTGTGGGTCAGGGTGTGCCCCAGAAGCCAGCATAAGCTTCACCATGTCCTGCCTGCCCAGCTTGGCAGCTTCATGGAGCGCTGTCCTCTCATTGGCACACCGCAGATTGACATTCGCTCCATGGCTGATCAGTAAGGCGGCCATGTCGTAGGAGTCACGAAGAACAGCTGGAAGTCAGAAGTGAGGTGAGCGTTAGGCCTACCAGGAAGTTAAGGCCAGAATATTAGCTCAGGCTTCTTAAGCAATCCCTACCTGTCCCCACGTGCTGGCATTTTGTATTTGGGAAAGAGAGGGTAAGATAAGGCAAATAGAAAATAATACTAACAGTGTTTTACATCAATGGGCTAATTGCTTTTTTGTAAGTCAAACCATTATTCATTGCCTATTGGCTGCTTATGGGGTTGAAACACAAACATAAAATTTCCATTTATTATCTTTATCATCTTCAGAAAATGGGAACTTAAGTACCAACTATAGTTCTGGGAATGCTGTAATTGTTTTAAAAGAAGAAAACTGAAGGAAATAAATGATTAAACTGTAATTTAAATATGGATGATGTTTGAGTGAGTGACTGAGCCCTTGGAAACAATGATTTTGGCCTGTATTTCCTAAAGCGTGTTCTGCAGAGGGCTCCTTGACGGTCTCTGTGAAGGAAATGATTCTGTAGTATTAAAAAATAAAATACAATAAAAGGGTTGGGAACATTGAATATTCTATCTCCCTCTTAAATTTTCACTTTGCAATTGGAATATTGAAAACTGAGAAATCATGCAATTAACTTGCTTAACTTTGTTTAACCCAGCATTTTCTGAGCTCTATCAACTGGGAAATGCTTTTTAGGTGCCACAGAAATGGAATCATTTGACCTGTCAAATAGGCAGAAGTCAAGAAAGGAAAATCAGCTCTATGTGAGGGTCTATCATCATCACAGCTTTACATATGTGCATATGTGACTTTTACATGCACACGATACATGCTACTATTATTCTATCTTATATAAGATGAGGAAACTAGAGAGATGAGACCTAAGCCAGTGTTCAATTCACTACATTATGCTATATGGTGCTTTATAGTTTATAAGCTGCTTTGTCAGAGACGTCTCTTCTACTTAGTGCTGTTTTTTTTTTCCTGTTGTTGTTTTTGTTTGTTTGTTTTTTTGACAAATAAAAACCTTAGAGAAGGCATCTTGGAATAAAATAAGAAGGGACCCAGAATCCCAGTTTGCAGCACTCTGTTGCTATACTTTTTTTGTTTTAAATCTCTAGTTTATATTTTAATAAAAGTTACACAAGTGTTAAAAGATGTTAAAAGAGTTACTATAGCAGTCTGCCACCCCTTCCCCCATCCTTATGTCCCCTTCCTCAGAGGCATCTTTTAGCCAATTATTTGCTATTAACATCTATATTTCTGAATAACCTATGTGTACTGCTACTTTTTGAGTTTTTGTTTGGTTTTACTTAATGATTTCATACCACAGAAAATGAGAATTTAACTTTCCTCCCCATCCCTCCATACATACACATTTCTTATTCTTCCATCCTGCCAATATTTTTATAGTATAATTTGTTAGATCATTATTTGGTGTTTACATTATTTTGATGTTTGCTATTCAAAGCTGGACTGTGTAGTAAATTATAATTATAGATTCTTTCCTGCACATCTTTTTATTCTCCCTAGAGTTAAACTTGTCATGTTTTTTCATTTGCTTACTTTCCAATTTATTTATTTTTTGCCCCTTCCCCCCTCCCTGTTTCCAATTTACTTATCATTAATTCAACCCCAGACTCTCTGCCAGTTTTCTAAATCTCCTTTCAAACCATGGATGCAAGAAGGCAGTGGTATGATATAGTCAAGATACTAAAAGAAAACAATTTCCAACCAAGAATACTCTATCCAGCTAAACTAGCATTCAAAAATGATGGAGAGTTCAAATATTCACAGATAAACAGAAATTGAAAAAGTATGCCAACAAGAAACCTCCCCTTCAAGAAATTCTAAAGGGAGTTCTGCAGGAAGAAAGGAAAAAACAGGACAGGCAGAATTGGAGGAGAGTGTAAGGGCAACAAAAAAGACAAAAAGAGAAGAAAAAAAAAAAACCAAACAAAATATGACAAACACAAGTCCAATCAAAATATGGCTAACATAAATAATTCCTTGAAAGTAATAACACTGAATGTCAATGGATTAAACTCACCTATCAAAAGATTCAGACTGGGACATTGGATAAGGAAATATGACCCATCTATATGCTGTCTACAAGAGACACATCTTAGACCCAGAGATTCATGGAGGCTAAAAGTGAATGGTTGGAAAACAGTCTTACAAGCAAACAATAACCAAAAAAAGGGAGGAGCAGCTATATTAATATCAGACAAAATAGACTTTAAATGCAAAACAATTGTGAGAGACAAAGGATACTACATCTTAGTGAAAGGGACAATCTCTCAAGAAGAACGAACAATCATAAATATTTATTCTCCTAACAAGGGTGCCTCTAAATACGTGAGGCAAACACTGGAAAAACTAAGTGAAAGAATAGATGCATCTACAATTATAGTGGGGGATTTTAATACACCACTATCAACTATGGACAGAACATCTCAAAAGAGAATCACTAAAGAAAATATTTGAACAGTATATTAGAGGAGCTGGATCTAATAGACATATATAGATCATAACACCCAAACACAGCAGGATATACATTTTTCTCAAGTGCACATGGATCATTCTCCAAGATAGACCATATGCTAGGCCACAAAGAAAGGCTTAATGAATTCAGAAAGATTGAAATCATACAAAATAATATCTCTGACCACAGTGGAGTGAAGCTGGAAATCTGCAAGGGCCAGAGGCCCAGATTTCACACCAAGATACGGAAATTAAACAGCACACTCTTAGAAAAACAGTGGGTCAAAGAGGAAATCTCAAAAGAAATCAATGACTACCTTGAATCAAATGATAATGATAACACAACATACCAAAATTTATGGTATGCAGCAAAAGCAATACTGAGAGGGAAATTTATAGCCATAAATTCATACATCAAAGAAGAAGAAAGAGCAAAAATTGAAGAACTAACTGCACATTTGGAGGAATTAGTAAAAAAACAACAAGGTATTCCCACAGGAAGAAGAAAGAAAGAAAGAACAAAGATAAGAGCAGAACTAAATGAAATAGAAAATAAGAAAGCACTTGAAAAGATAAACAAGACCAAGAGCTGGTTTTTTGAGAAGATCAATAAAATTGACAAACCTTTAGCAAGACTAACAAAGGAAAAAAGAGAGAAGATGCAAATACACAAAATAAGAAATGAGAAAGGAGAAATCACCACTGACCCCACAGAAATAAAGACTATCATAAGAGGATACTTTGAAAAACTATATTCCAACAAAAATGACAATTCAGAGGAAATGGACAAATTCCACATAAGCAGCCTATATTGACGAAAGAAGAAATTGATGATCTCAACAAACCAATCGCAAGTAAAGAGATAGAATCAGTCATTAAAAACCTCCCAACTAAGAAGAGCCCAGGGCCAGAAGGCTTCACAGGTGAATTCTACAAGACATTCCGGAAAGAGCTAACACCAATCTTGCTGAAACTCTTCCAAAAAATCGAAACAGAAGGAACATTGCCTAACTCATTCTATGATGCCAACATTACCCTAGTACCAAAGCCAAACAAAGACACCACAAGTAAGGAAAATGACAGACCAATTTCTCTAATGAACCTAGATGCAAGAATACTTAACAAAATACTTGCTAATCGTATTCAACAACACATTAAATGAATTATACACCACGACCAAGTGGGATTCATTCCAGGTATGCAAGGATGGTTCAACATAAGAAAATCAATCAATGTAATACATCATATAAACAGATTGAAGGAAATAAATCACATGATTATATCTATAGATGCAGAAAAAGCATTTGACAAAATACAACACCCTTTCTTGATAAAAACACTCCAAAAGATCGGAATACAAGGAAATTTTTTGAACATGATAAAGAGTATATATGAAAAACCTACAGCCAACATTGTTTACAATGGAGAAATCCTAAAATCCTTCCCTATAAAGTCAGGAACAAGACAAGGATGCCCACTCTCTCCCCTTCTATTTAACATTGTCTTAGAAGTACTTGCTCGTGCACTGAGGCAAGAACCAGATATAAAAGGCATTCAATTTGGAAAGGAAGAAGTCAAAATTTCATTATTTGCTGATGACATGATCCTATACATAGAAAACCCTGAGAGGTCTACAACAAAGCTTCTAGAACTCATAAATGAGTTTAGTAAAGTCGCAGATTATAAGAGCAATGTGCAAAAATCAGTAGCATTTCTGTACACCAATAATGAGCAAGATCAGGAGGAAATCAAGAAATGAATACCATTCACTATAGTAAATTAAAAAATCAAATATTTAGGAATAAATTTAACTAAAGATGTAAAAAACTTATACACCGAGAACTATACAAGACTGTTCAAGGAAATCAAAGAAGACCTAAATAAATGGAAGAATATTCCCTGTTCATGGATAGGAAGACTAAATATTATTAAGATGTCTATCCTGCCAAAACTGATATACACATTCAATGCAATCCCAATAAAAATCAACACAGCCTTTAAGGAACTAGAAAAACTAACTATGAAATTTATTTGGAAAGGAAAGAGGCCCCAAATAGCCAAAGACATATAGAAAAAGAAAAATGAAATTGGAGGAATTACACTACCTGACTTCAAAACATACTACAAAGCTACAGTAGTGAAAACAGCATGGTATTGGCATAAGGAGAGACATACAGACCAATGGAATCGAATTGAAAGTTCTGATATAGAATCTCATATATATAACTGTATAATATTCAATAAAGCCACCAAACCATCTCAAATGGTGCCTGGAGAACTGGATATCCATATGTAGAAGAATGAAAGAGGATTACCATCTCATACCTTATGCAAAGATCAACTCAAGATGGATCAAAGACCTAAATATAAGAGCCAAGACCATAAAGACCTTGGAAAGCAATGTAAGGAAACATCTACAAGACCTTGTAATAGGAAATGGCTTCATGAACATCACACCAAAAGCACAAGCAGCAAAAGAACAAATAGATAAATGGGACTTCCTCAAAATTAAAGCCTTCTGCACCTCAAAGGAGTTTCTCAAGAAAGTAAAAAGGGAGCCTGCACAATGGAAGAAAATATTTGGCAACCATATATCTGATAAGAGACTTATAACTTGCATATATAAAGAACTCCTATATCTTGAAAATAAAAAGACAAACAACCCATTTAAAAAAAAATTTAAACAGACACCTCTCCAAAGAAGAAATACAAATGGCTAAAAAGCACATGAAGAAATGTTCCAAATCTTTAGCTATCAGGGAAACGCAAATCAAAACTACAATGAGATACCATCTTACTCCCATAAGATTGGCAGCTATGAAAAAAACAGAAGAATACAAATGCTAGAGAGGATGTGAAGAAATGGGAACACTCATCCACTGCTGGTGGGAATGCAGAAGGATCCAACCATTCTGGAGGACAGTTTGGCGGTTTCTCAAAAAACTAACCATAGATTTGCCATATGACCCAGCAATACCACTCATGGATATATACCCAGCAGAATTGAAAACAAGGACACAAACCAATATATGCACACCAATGTTCATAGCAGCATTGTTCACTATCGCCAAAAGTTGGAATCAACCCAAATGCCCATGAACAGATGAGTGGATCAATAAAATGTGGTATATACATACAATGGAATACTACTTGGCTTTAAGAACAAATACACTACAAATACACGTGATAACATGGATGAATCTTGAGAACCTTATGTTGAGTGAAGCAACCCAGGCATTGAAGGACAAATACTACATGACCTCAATGATATGAAATTAGCAAGCTGCCTCAGAGAGCTAGAGACTGGATGATAGACTTACAGGAATTTGGGTGGTAGAGGAAGGATGTAAGCTGACATCTACATGGGTGAAATCTATGATAAGCTGGAGGTAAGTATGTGTACAAGGAAGGGATAAAATGGGGGCATAGGGTTACCTTTGGGTGGGGCTTTGCGGGTTTGAGAGGGGCTAGGGATGGGCGGATGGGTAATATTGCTCAAGAAATTGGGGGGAGGGTGGGGCAACATACGAACATAGGAGATTGTCAGGTGTTGGTTGAGAGTATAATGCTGAGAAAACCTTTTCAAAATATAATTAGTAAAGTTACCTGTTTAAGATACTCAAAGGGGATAATCTGACGCAGGACAGACTCCTAGGGAATATCTGAATGCTCATTTTGCCAGAGTGGGCTATACCATTGGGTAGAGACCCATATAATGAGAGTGAAGGTAGACCCACATCCTGGGGAGGACTAATGCCATCAAATAGAGGGAACTGTATCTCTCAAGAGAAATGGTGGCTCCCAGGGCATTAGGGCAGTTGAGCAAGTCAAGCCCTCAACACTGTTGCAAGTATCTCTGAACATGGCTCCTCAAGAAATGAAGATTGACTGTCACTGTGGGCCCCAAGGGGAGGGGGAAATAGATATTGAATAGATGGAACCAAAGTAACTGTGAGGGCAAAAGAAGTGTTTCACAAGAGTACACAAGGATGGATATAAAACAGGTAATATTACACCAAAAACATATAGGGGATGACAGACTAATAATGTAAACCATAATGTAAAACATAGGATAACTAAAAAATTAGAAAACTGTATAGCCTAAAGTATAAACCACAATGTAAACACAAATGTTATCTTGCTTGAAAGCTATTGTCTCAATATCTGTACATCAGTTTCAGTAAAAATGATATGAATAAGTTAAAAGATTATCGCTGTGGAAGGGAAAATGTTTTATAATGGATATGTGGGAGTACTGTATATTGTATATATGAATTACTGTGATCTATGGGTCTTGTAAAGAGAAGCTCAATAATTAGGAAAAAAGAAAAGAAAAAGATAGGATGTAGAATTTTTCCAAATCAATATGTATTCTATATCTAACCTTTAAACTCATCGCTATATTCCATTTTACTATTAAGGGAACCTGGCATTATATTGGGCTTCACTTTTCAGGAAGTTTTGGATCACAGAGTGGTTCAAACAATGGCAGCGGAGGAATACTGGTATGGGATGTTATTGACAGGGGACATATGATTGACAGGGAGTTATACAGGGCATGTGTCCAGGGTGCATGGAAATGTTTGGATATACTCATAGTGGAAACAATGAAAAACAACAGCTGGGGGGCAGGTACTGGGTTCCTGGCTGGGGGGGGGGGGGGCTCTGTCGTGGTCCCTAGGGGAGCAGTGGCAGTCCCCCAGGTGCAACAGCAAGGACCAGGAAGGAATGAGGGTCCAACAGTGAGCCCCTGATACTAATGACTATGCTTGTGAGCCTATACACCTGAAATAAGAACAAGGCCTAGAGCAGCACTGTGCCTAGGAGTTCCCTCCTGACAGCCTCCGTGTTACTCAAATGTGGCCAGTCTTGAAGCCAAACTCAGTATGTAAATGCAATGCCTTCCCCCCAGCATGGGACATGACACTTGGGGATGAGCCTCCCTGGCACCGAGGGATCACTACCAAGTACCAGTTGATGACAAAGCTAGAAAATGACCTTGAATTAAAGGTTCAACGTGGACCAGCAGAATATCCCTGTCTACATATAATAACAGGAGTTAAAAATGCTGTTTCACCTAAAGTAAGGGGGAAATGGAAAGGACAAATGAGTTTATATGGCTATGAGTCCCTAAAAAAGAGTCTGGAGGTTTTCAGAAGGATTGCCCTTATGCACACCTGAACAGAGTCTCAGAGACAGATAAAGTAGATACAACCCCAGGTATTGGTCCTTTTGAGGGCTAAAGAGACCCACAGGTTCTATGGTCATGGCAGATGGAGTTCACTGCCATGTCAGTTGGCCCTTCTTTGGAGTTGGTGTTTCTGCGTGATGGAGCTGGACTCAGATGGGATCTCTTTTCACAAGCTTTTCATGCTACTTTACTGGAATTATAGTTGGTGCTGGGGTTTAAGATATATCTAGGGGATTTGAATCTCTGGACTGACAATATGATAGCCAGGCCCTGAGCCTCAACATACTTCAGCTCCTACACTCTGGTTTATTGGACTTACCCCACTCAGCTAACATGGAATTGACGAATGTCAACCACCACACCATGGAGCCTAGAGTGAAAGCAGGAGGATTGCATCCAGTATCCATGTGGAATCTAAGCCCCCTCTTGACATAGATGTGGAATGGACACAACCAAGCCAAGGTCCACAGGAAGGAGGAATACAGTAAGGATTAGAGCGGACTTAATGATATTCTATTCATGAACTATTGTGGTTAATAATCGAGAAAATGTGGCATTGGTGTGGAAAAAGTGGCCAGGTGGCTGCTGGGTGCGGGGAATGGGAGGAAGAGATGAGATGTGGAGGCATTATCGGGACTTGGAGTTGTCCTGGGTGGTGCTGCAGGGACAATTGCCGGACATTGTATGTCCTCCCATGGCCCACTGGATGGAACGTGGGAGAGTGTGGGCTATGGTGTGGACCACTGGCCATGGGGTGCAGCAATGCCCAGAGATGTACTCACCAGATGCAGTGGATGTGTCAAGATGATGGGGGAGAGTGTTACTGTGGGGGGAGTGGTGGGGTGGTGGTGGGGGTGAATGGGGACCTCATATTTTTTGAATGTAATGTTTTTAAAAAAATGAATAAATAAAATAAAATAAAAAAAAAAATCTCCTTTCAAGACATTCATCTGTATCCCATTGTGGTCTCTACCTGGGACCTCCTGGCCTCTTGCAATCTGGTAGGCTGAGCTCAGGGCCTAATAACATGTTGTCATCCTAGGATCTCTCTTCCTCCTCTGTGTTGGATCTTCTGTTCTCTAGATCCCAAGTTTTCTTTCTAGTTTATTCCCATGTTTTAGTAGAGCACATGTTTCATTAACTTTCTTAGAAAGGGTGTGTGAGAGGCAACATTTCGAGATCTTCTATGTCTGAAAATCTGTCTTCTATATCTTTAATTCTCCTCTATATTTGATAGACAGTTTGATGAATATAGGATTCTAAATTGGAAGTAATTTTCCCTAAGGATTTGCAGACCTATTCACCAGTATCTTTTAAGCATCTTGTTACTGTTGAGAAGTCTGAAGACTTTCTGATTTGTCAAATTTTGTATATGATGTGTTAATTTTTTTCTCTCTCAGAAAGCTAGTAGAAGTGTCTCTATATCCATGGTGACTGCGTGGGTCTTTTAAGGTTTCTATGATTTATTACTATTATAAAATAGGTTTGTCATATACACTAGCAATGAACAATCCAAAGAAGATATTAAAATAATTCCACGTATAATAGCATCTAAAAGAATAAAATATCTAGGGGCAAGTTTAACTAAGGGTTCAAAAGACTTGTATGCCAAAAACTACAAAACACTGCCAAAGGAAATTAAAGAAGACCTAATTAAATGACAAGACATCCCATGTTCATGAATTGGAAGAGTTAGCATTGTTAATATATCCATAAACCCAGAACAATAAACAAATTGAATGCAACACTAATTAGAATTCCAGCAGTCTTTTTTTCAGAAGTGGAAAAGCCAATCCTCAAATTTATATGGAATTGCAAGGGGCCCTGAATAACCAAAACAATCTTGAAAAAGAAAAGGGTTGGAGGACTCACACTTCCAGATTTCAAATTGTATTTCAAAATGACAGGAATCAAAATAGTGTGGGACTGGCACAAAGACAGACAGATTAGTGGAACAGAATTGAAAGTCCAGAAATAAATCCACACATCTATGGCCAATTGGTTTTTGACAAGGGTGCTAAGCACATGCAGAAGGGAAATAAAAGTTTCCTCAACAAATGGTGTTGGGAAAACTGGATATCAACATGCAGAAAATGAAGTTAGACCCTTACCTCACACCATATAAAAAGTAAACTCAAAATGGACCAAGGTCACAAATGTAAGAGCTACAACTATGAAACTTTTAGGGGATAAGAGGGACAAATCTACAGGACCCGGGATTTAGCAATGGCTTCTTATATATGTCACCAAAAGCATGAGCAACAAAACAAAAAATAAATTTGATTTCATCAAAATTAAAAACTTCTGTGCAAAGGAAATTATCAAAAAAGTGAAATGACAATCTACAGAATGGGAGAAAATAGTTTCAAGCCATATATAGAATAAGGGTTAATACCCAGAATATACAAATAACTTTTATAAAACAACAACAAAAAGACAAACCAATTAAAAAGTGAGCAAAGGATTTGAATAAGTATTTCCCCAAGGAAGATATACATGAAAAGATGCTTAAACTTATTAGATATTAAGGACATGCACATTAAAACCACAATGAGACTTCATTTCTTCTTACCACTGAATAATATTCCATTGTGTGTATATGCCTCAATTTGTTTATCCATTCATCATTTGACTATTGTGAATAATGCTGCTATGAACGTCAGTGTGCAGATAACTATTCGTGTCACTGCTCTCAGCTCTTCTGGGTGTATACCTAGAAATGGTATTTGCTGGGTCCCATGGCAAGTCTATATTCAACTTCCTTAGGAACTGCCAAACCTTCCTCCACAGTGGCTGTACCATTCTGCGTTCCCACCAACAGCTCCTATCTTTCCACATCCTCTCCAACATTCGCAGTTTTCTTACTTTTTAATAGTGACCAGTCTAATAGGTGTGAAATGATATCTCATTGTAGTTTTGATTTGCATTTCCCTAATTGCTAGTGATGTTGAACATTTTTTTTTCATGTGTTTCTTTGCCATTTGTATTTTTTCTTTAGACGGTTGTCTTTTCAAGTTTTTTGCCCATTTTAAAATCAGATACTTTGTCTTTTTATTGCAGTTTTATGATCTCCTTATATATCATGGATATTAAACCCTTACCAGATATGTAATTGCCAAATATTTTTTCCCATTGAGTCAGCTGCCTTTTTACCCTTTTGACAAAGTCCTTTGAGGTGCAACACTATGTTGAATGACACAAGCAAGACAAAAAAGGACAAATACTGTATGATTGCCCTATTATGAACTAAATATTTTATGTGAAATTTAAATATATTATGTGATATATGAATATGGGTAGAAATGCATATGTAAGACTTTTTCTTTGAGAATGAACAAATGCAAGTTAATAATACAAAATGTTAGTGAGACAAAAAAAATTATACTAAGTGAAAGAGACCAGACATAGAGTACTACCTATTGTATGATTCCATTTATATGAAATATAAATATAAATCAATTTATAAAAATGAAATGAGAGTAGTGGTTACATAGATCTGAGGAAGGAATGCTAAGGGGTATGGAGTCTTTCTTTTTGGAATAATGAAAGTATTCTAAAATTCTTGAGATGATAAATGTACAACATTGTGATTTTACCAAAAGCCATTGATTATATATTTTGAATAGCTAGAAACACCAGCTATGTATAGTGGGGGAAGCATAGAGAGATTGAGAAGTGAGGAATTTTATTGTTTGTCTGCTTTTTGTTTATTATTATTATTGAAATAATGAAAATACTTTAATAATGATTGAAGAGATGAATGCACAACTATGTGATTATACCAAATACTATTGACTGTACACTTTGGATGAATTGTATGCTTTATTAATATGTATTGATAAAATTTATTTTTTAATTAAAAAAAATATATATATAACCAAAAAAACCCACAATGAATACCATTTCATACCCACAAGAATGGCTATTAATAAAAATAGGGAAAAATAACAAGTGTTGGAGAGGATGCAGAGTAATTGGAACTCTAGTGCATTGTTGGTGGGAATGTAAAATGGTGCATCTGCTGTGGAAACCAATAGGGTGGTCCCTCAAAAAGTTAAATATAGAATTACATTTGATTGGCAACCCCATTTCTAGTTATATACACAAGAAGAGTAAAAATAGGATCACAAGCAGAAACTTGTACACCAGTGCTTATAAGCAGCATTAATCACAACAGCTCAAAGGTAGAAAACAACCTAAATGTCCATCAGCACATAAATGGATAAACAAAATATGGCACAGATACTCAATGGAATATTATTTGGCTAAAAGAAAGAATGAAGCTTTGAGACATGCTGCAATATGGAAGAATCTTGAAGATATTATGCTCAGTGAAATAAGCAAGAAACCTAAGGACAAAAATTGTATGATTATCACTTATAAGATGACTAGTAATAGCAAGTTCACAGAGATAGAAAGCAGAGTAGAGATTACAGGGAAGGGCAGGAAGGGGAGAAGGGAGTGCTTGCAAAAATAAAAACAAAATAAAATGAACACCCATATATAAAAAAGTGAATTATCAAATAAAATCATTTCCATCAATATAGGGTTATAGTCTTACTTTTGAAGACTCTGTAAAAAAAGTAATGTCTGAGACCCCACCTCAGAACACCTGAATCTTTGCAAGTGGGACTAGCAATCTGTGTTGCAATAAGCCCTCCAAGTAATTCTGATGAACGCACAAATTTGAAAACTATTGTCCTTGGTGATTCTTCTTCAGGGAAATAAAATTGTTAGAGTATTTGATGGACTGAACATCTTATAAAGATAGCTAGACAACTGCTGAAGAGGTGGAGGATGCTTTAGTGATAGGAACAATACAAAAAAAAATCAAGAAAAGGATAAGAAAATTATAAAATCCAAGGAAAACAAAAAGTTATACAATACAGATTAAGTAATCATAGTTTACTATATGATTCTGATCTGAAGCAGGCAATACTCATAGTAAATATTGATCTAACTGAAATTTAAAAATAACCCTGTTGAAATAGTTTGAAATCCTAGAGAAGTTTTTTTATTTCCCAATTATATACCATAATCGTTTTTGCACATAGAGATATTCACTTTGAAAATGTGGACAAAACTCTGCATCTTAGGTCATAGTGCTCAGGAGGATTGTCCTATATTCTGGCTTTGAATTTCAACAATTGATCATTTAATTGTAATCATACAGTGATAAGGGTAGTCATAATGAGATGTTGCTGTAAAAGGCCTGAAATATAAGGAGTTGCATAAGGGGGATGTAGATGCCACAGGAAGCAATTCCAAAATTTGGGGGAAAGGTTAATAAAATTAATAACTTTAATAAAATGTTAATAAAATAATTGAAGGGAACATGAGATTATGTCTTGCTCATGGGACGGAAGTATTCCAGAAGTATTCCAAGAAGCATGTCTTAGTTTGTTCCCTAAAAGCAAGACCTGGGACAAATACATGTATACAGGTAAAACTACCGGCAGGGTTAGTCCCAGGTAGCAGAAATGAGAGAACGGTGAGAGTGAGACACAAAGCAGTGGAATTGGCAGGCTATTGAGCTGACTACTTGTGTGGGCAATCAGGGTTAAAAAAAAAAAAAATGAAAGGGGCTTTTGTTCAATGAAGTTAGAAGATATATGCAGAAAAAATGACCCATAATCCCCAACTGACCTTTGTTAGCATTCTCATATCTACCCTTGCATTATTTATTTCTAGTATCTTAATTTTGGAGGAAATTTTTTTACCCTCACATTTTATTGGCAAGAATTTTCTAATCATTGACTTTTGCACTTTATGGTGTTAATTCATGTTTGGATAATGACCTTTGAAATCTTAAAACATCTGGATTTATCCATCTGTCAATCCTTTCATTAATTATTGATGCTGACTGTGTTTGAGGAATCTTGTTAGTTGCCAGGATATTAAGTCAGTATGAATTCTGCTCCTAAAAAGTCGAGAGTGTTAGGTCTTTTTTTTTTTTTTATTTACTGAGCTGGGCACATAGTGGACCTTTTATATCTGGATACACTTGTCCTTCATTTTAGGAAATCATTTTCTTAACATTTCATTGATGATACCTTGCCTCCGTTTGTCTGTTCTTTCTAGCATTCCTATTATTCACATTGCTGTTCTTGAATTATCCCTCTAATTTTTCTCTTTTCTTTCCTATTTCCATGTCTTATCTTCTTCTGGAAAGTCTCCTGAACTTTCAAAATTCACTTTCACTTTATTTCTACATGATATTTTTATTTTAAGAGCTCATTTGTTTCCTTGATATTTTTTATAGCATCCCGTTCTTATTTTATTAATGTCTCTGAGAAATATCTGATAGCTTTCCCCTACATTTTCTTTTCCCTAAACAATCTGTTTCCTCCAGGTTATTTATCTCTATTTGTTGGTCTATCATACTGAAGACTTTCCTCAAATGCCTTGTAGTCCTTGGCTGTCTGCTTGTGTTTAAGAGCTGAGGACTACAGTGCTGATTAGAAACGCTAAGTAGGTGGGGCTTTTGGACTGTGCGTAACTGTGGTTATATGTCTGGGCAATTTGTTGGGGAACCACCAGTCAGTATTTGTAGGTCTTTCTTCTTGGGCTAGTCAAATTCTTCAGAGAAGTTTCTACCCAGACGGTAATGGAGGTCAGACTACCAGCTTTTCGGGAGTCTGGTTGGGGCAGGAGGGATGGGAGGTCTCAGCCTAGGCCTACTAATCCCTCCAGTGTTTTTGTACATTACTTCCACCCTCAACTGTGCCTACTGTCCCCCAGGCCAGAGACCCTCTGTTTAAGCCCATCCAGAGAATAAACCTCTAGAATTCTTCTGGGGCTGGGGAGGAGTATGTCCCAGCAGGATAGAGTCTGGAGAAGCCATCTCAAGAGCTGACTACTTGCTTCTTAATAATTTTTAAACATTGTTTTGCCCCGTGACTTCTTTCCTGTTCTTCCCATTCTTTTGCTCCCTATCCCTTTAAAACAGGGGTTCTCAAGCAGGAGTCAGTGAGCTTGAATTGAAATGTAAAAAAACATTATTCTTGTGGGGACGTGTTGATGCAGTTGTGATATATTTATTAAATAATACACAGAATAGTGTGGACTTTGTACAGGGTCCGTGGTTTTCACCTGACTGGCAAAGGGGTCCACGGAACAAAAAAAGGTTAAGAACCCCTGCCTTTAAAACACTTAACTATACTTTAAGAGAAGATTGAGGAGGTAGCAAAATTGGTCATTTGTGTTCAATCTGCCATCTTTACCAGGACTTAGCTTGTCTTTCCATTGGCTGTTGCTTCTTATTCTGCTCCCTTCTTACACGTCTTAACTGGTTCAGTTAAGGCGTGGAACAGAATGAGCGTTGCATGTCACAGGCCAGCCCAAGGACAGCTTCCTGCAAATCAGGTACTTGTGTTGAGACCAGGATGACAGTGCTGCAGCGACGCACAAAACACTGCCCTTCAGAAACCTGGGCATGGAAGAGACTCAGAGCCACAGACTCTTCTCCATAGACGTGCTAATTTACCTGTAAGAAGAGGAGAATTGCCTTCGAAATTCTTGGCATTTGGATTGCAGCCATTGAGAAGAAGAAAACTGGCATTTTCTAAGAGACAACTGCTGACAGCCAAAAAAAGTGGCGTTTCACCATTGTGGGTGGTTTGCTCCCACGTACTGGGTTTTGAAGCTGAAAAAATCCATTAGAACATACAGGTTAAGATTTAGAAATGAATTTTAAGTTTATTTCTCAGAAGTAGCAAGAAGAGTTATAAAGGAAGTTTACCTTTCAGGGTTATTTCCAGAATGTTCCTATTTAACTGCACTGCAGCCTTATGCAGAGGAAGCCAGCCTATCTCATCTGTTTCATCAAAAGCATAATGGTACTTGGTCAAGTGTGACAATGCATCTTCCTTACCTATTAAGAAGTCAAACGAGAACAGATTCACATTTGGCACACATGTAAAGCAGCCTTACTGCTTCTGAATTCCACCATCAAGGCCAGTGCATGAGACAACAGAATTCTAGCATCAACTTTTATGAAAGACAGATCTAAATGGCACAGGCTTTTCATCTACCACCCAGGCCTGTGAATACCCCCATTGTCTTGTCCCATACAGAAAAAACAGTACTGTCCATGCAGGAGCCCAGCAGCTCTTTGCAGAGTTGTGCTGAGTTTCCTCTCCCAGGAAAGGCCCCTTCAGACTCTGGACAATCAGCTATGGATTCCCACAGCGTTCAGCTTTTGGAAAAACCTGTTTCTAGGCTTCCTGGGCTTAGAGGGAAAACGCTGCCAGTTGTCACCATCACATCTAACCCTGAGTTGAAGGGGATAGAATAGGAAGAGTACTTAACTGTCTCTATTGTTTCAACTATCTTCTTATAATCAGCACTCAAAAAGGGAGGGAAGCTGCAGAAAAAAAAATGCATATACATATACATATACATATTCATATACATATACAACCAGGGACAAACTCTCATGTGAGGCAATGACTGAGGCTTAACAGAAATACTTCCAAAATGTAGTGTGGCCTTTAACACATTCTTTGGAAATTTATTTCCCATGTCTGTCTTCCCTCACTAAGCTATTAGCTTCTTTAGGACAAGGACAGTATAGATCACAGTAAGCACCCAATAAATGTCTGATAAAAAGGAATAGAAGCTGCCTAGGACTGAAATATTATAATATCACATGGCAAAATATAATGGCCACTCTATAATGCCAATGATTCTAGCAAACTCTGTAATTAAAAAGTAGTAAATTATTATGTATGTTTTAAAAAATATTCATGTTCATATTTTGTGCTCAGAAAACACTATATTGCAATTTTCAATACAGAAATATTTGCTCATTAACATTTTAAAATTTTAAGGCTCAACTTGTAAACTTTATAATATTTTAAAATCTAGTACATTAGGATTGTCTCATTCTTATTTCTTTGATTATTCTATGAACTAGGTTGAAGAGAATAAACTGCCTTAGACAGTTTGTTCTATTTACAATTTGGTCTATCAAATTCTCTTTAACATTTAAAACTGCATTTATAGATTTAGTATTATATTAGTTCTCTATAGCTACTGTGACTGATTTCCACAAACTCAGTGGCTTAAAACAACACAAATTTATTATCTTATAGTTCTGTAGTTCAAAAGTCTGATAAAGGGTCTCACTGGGCTAAAATGAATGCACTGGCAGGGCTGCGTTCGCTTAGAGATTCTAGGGGAGAATACATTTCCTTGCCTTTTTCAGTTTCTAGACACCACCAGTCTTGGCCTCTGAGCTCCTTCTTCCAACTTCACAGCCAGCAGCATCCGCCAAGTCCTTCTCATACTGCCATTGCTCTCTGATTCTCTCTTCTGCCTCCTTCTTCCACTTTAAGGACTCTTGGGATACATTGTGCCCACTTGGATAACCCAGGAACTCTCCCTATTTTTAAGGTCAGTTGATTAGCAACGTAATTCCACCTGCAGTCTTAATTCCCCTTTGCCATGTAAGATTATGTATTCACAGGTTTGGGGGATTAGTATTTGGATATCTTTGGCCTATGAGAAGTATATTGTAGTTTCAGAATTCCTTCAAGTACCTGACAAATCAGCAAGCCTTCCTAAGTATCATATAATTCTTTTTTTTTTTTTTTTAAAGATTTATTTTTATTTATTTAATTCCCCCCCCTACCCCGGTTGTCTGTTTTCTGTGTCTTTTTGCTGCGTCTTGTTTCTTTGTCCGCTTCTGTTGTCGTCAGCGGCAGGGGAAGTGTGGGCGGAGCCATTCCTGGGCAGGCTGCTCCCTCCTTCGCACTGGGCGGCTCTCCTTATGGGTGCACTCCTTGTGCGTGGGGCTCCCCTACGCGGGGGACACCCCTGTGTAGCACGGCACTCCTTGGGCGCATCAGCACTGCGCATGGGCCAGCTCCACACGGGTCAAGGAGGCCCGGGGCTTGAACCGCAGACCTCCCATGTGGTAGACGAATGCCCTAACCACTGGGCCAAAGTCCGTTTCCCCATATAATTCTTGAAAGTCTAAATAAATTAAATTTATAACTATAGCCAATTTCAATCTATCTGAAACATTTCAATACACTTATGCCTTTCAACCTAAAATCAGGAATTCAAAGCCAATTACTCAATTATACATTTAAAATTTTAATCACAAGGCTAATAAAACTGATAGTCCCATTTCTTAAACATTACAAAATTTTAAATATTTAAATATCAGTTTAAAGATTATTCCTACGCTTAACACAAAAAGTGTAGGAATAGTGTGCAGTTAAAAGCACAGACTCTGGGACCAGATTGCCTGATTTTCATTTACTAGCTCTGTGACCTTAATAAGTCACTTAACTTCTCTGTTCCGTGGCTTCCTCATCTATAAATGGGAATAGTTGTAGTAGCTGCCTCTTAGAGAAGGAACGAGAATTAAATGAATTGATATTTCTGAATTGCTTAGGATAGTGTGGCACATGAGTTTGTTACATTAAAAAATAATATAGGTTTGATATACTTCCATCATCTCTGTATTTAATTAGAAACTCTCTTGGGGCTTAAAAGACCTTTATCATCATCTCAAGCTAACTGGATTTATTACCACAAAAAAGCAGTAGTAACTACCTGTGATGGTTACCTTCACTAGGTTATGGTGTCCAGTTTTTTGACAAGCAAGCACTGTCCTGCTTGTTATTATGAGGATATTTCATGGATTTAAACCATTAGTCAATTGATTGCTTCTGTGGTTGATTACATACACAATCAACAAAGGAGATTACCTTCAGCAATGTGAGAATCTCATCCAATGAGTTGAAGGCCTTAAGGGAGAACTTTAAGCAGTAAGAAATGATTTCAAAAGTTAGAAAGAAGACCTTCTGTCCCTCTTTAGCCAGGCAGCTTCTTTTGGGGAATTCATGGAAACCTTCATCTGAGTTCTCAACTTGCAGCCTGCCCTAGGGAATGTGGACTTGCCAATCCCCATGGTGATGTGAGTCAGCTCCTACAAGTCTCTTAACATCTATATTAATCTCTTATGTACATTTATCTATCGCCTATTAGTTCTGTTTCTCTGGAGAACCCTGCTTAATACACTGCTTCAGGGGGCTGAGGTTGCCAGTCAACTAGAGAGTATTTGATGAAGTGTACTTGCTGCGGCTCCCCATGTCCAGGGTAATTCCTCATACATCATTGAGGAACTTGCTGAATCCTTTTCCACATTTGTCGGATCAGAACTCTAAACCCACACCCTTTAGAGGGGTTACTGTCTCCTGGGTTTAAATTTATCTGATTACTCCTTTTGATTTGAGTAAAGACTGGACCCCACCCCGACTCATAACTTCTTTTGTGTCTTGGTTGGATTTATGCATTCTTTAGCTCTCTAAAGACAAGATGCCTTAGTGGATTTTTTTTTAAAGATTTTATTTATTTTTTTATTTCTCTCCCCTCCCCGCCCCCTCCAGTTGTCTGCTCTCTGTGTCCATTCACTGTGTGTTCTTCTGTGTCCTCTTATAATTCTTGTCAGCGGTACCAAGAATCTGTGTCTCTTTTTGTTTCGTCATCTTGCTTCATCAGCTCTCCATGTGTGCAGCACCACTCCTGGGCAGGCTGCACTTTTTTCACACTGGGCGACTCTCCTTACAGGGCGCACTCCTTGCGCGGGGGACACCCCTGTGTGGCAGGGCACTCCTTGCGCACATCAGTACTGTGGATGGGCCAGCTCATCACATGGGTCAGGAGGCCCTGGATTTGAACCCTGGACCTCCCATGTGGTAGGCAGACACTCTATCTGTTGAGCCAAATCCGCTTCCCCTTAGTGTTCTTTTCTAGCTCTTCCTATCATTGTGTATTTATTTCTACCTTCTGATTTCCAGTCTACATCCCCTTACCCAGATTTGTTGCCAACCTCCTTTGAATATTTTCCTTACTGTATAATTAAATACTTAATTATCTCCAAATTTTCCTTTTTGGTCAGGTATCAATCTTATTTTTAAGTGACAGCTCATTGGATTCAGACCCTCTCTCCTGTTTTCACACAGCTGTAGAGTCATACTAATGACAAGTCTTACTATACAGAAATGAGTTAATATAAGAATTCTTATACAGCATTCACCAATGAGAAACCATTACCTCTCATCCTCAGGAGTATGTTGTGTAGTTCCCAGCTTGTAAACATCCTGTAAGCTCTGCTGAATGATGAACTGGGTATCAAAGTCATCATCTATGTCTTCATCATCAGTGTAATTATCCATGTGAAATGTGGATTTACTTTAAAGTCAGAATAATTTAAAAATATTTTTCTAGTTGTGAAATCAGTATCAACTGCTTAACATTATAAATGAAATTCAGAAACCTTGAAATTTGATAGAATTAATAATGAAAAAAATATAAAATTTATAAAATAAAACAATTTCTAATATTTCCATGAATTTGAAAGATTTCTCCAAACTGTTGTAGTTTCAGCATAAATTGGGAGTTTCCATTAATAACCATTTTCTTAAAACATACTCAGGGGAAGCAGCTGTGGCTCAAGCAATTGAGCTCCCATTTACCATAGGGAGGACCCAGGTTCCTTCCCTGGGACCTCCTGGTGAAAAAAAGAAAAAAAGGGTATCCTAGACTGGGGTGGAGAGCTGCAGGGCCCTCCTCGGCAAAGCAATGCACCAAAAAGACGATGACGCAACCAGATTAAAACAAACAAACAAACTACTTAGAAAAAAACTACCTTTCCTCTAAGACTTAGGTCAGTGCCATTGTAATACCGAAAGGCTCATAGTGAACTATTCTAGACTTTGCTTATGAGTTTTTCTCTAACACTTGCACAAAATAACATTTTTCCTACACACAGTAAATGCTATACTGAAAATATTTTATTTTGTTAACACTCAAAATAAAATTTTTAGGAAACATTCAAAACAAACTTGTTATAGAAATAAGTGTAGTCTCATAACAGAATATATAACATGAATAGTGGTAGTAAAGAAATCTGTACTGTATTAGAAATACCTACAGGTTTTAAAATAACATTTGTTTTAGCTTAGAATAGATAAAAATTAGATTTTTTTTTTTTTACCTTTTATTCTATCCTTTAGGACAGCACTGAAGTTTTCAATGTCAAAGATTAGCACACGTAAGCCTCAGAATTTTCATTTATATTTAGGATCTCCACTCCCCTCTAGTGACCATTCCATTAATAGCTTTACTATAAATACTTGATCATAAGACAGTCTGGCACATTGTCCTTGTTTTTTACATGTGGTTCAGATCTGTTTGGGAACATGATCTCTTTTTTTCACTGTTATACTCATCAAATTCAAATAATTAAACATTTTATTACTAGAATGAAATGCTTTTTACTGGAGGTCGACTATGTGAAATAAATTCATTCTCTTAAGATTGCTGCACATGCCAAGCACAAAACAGAAGCAGTTTTCCACCTAAGAGAGGCCAAACATTTTGCTCTGACTGAATTTTCAGAAGTGGCTGTCCTAACTGTCATGATTCCTGGGCGGCTGCGTCCACATTTTCCCTGGAGTGTGGAACTATGGCCTAAGGTGTGCTGGGAATCCTAAAGAGGGAATGAAGTCCACGCATGGTAATTAAATAAAACTTAGCCTAATTATTTTTTGTATAAATGTTTTTAAATAGTTAATGTACACTAATATTATGAGTATATATACTAAAGTAATGAGAATATTAGGTAACAAAAATAACAAAGGGACCACTGGGCAATTCCTATTTAATATGAAGCAAATGCCAAGAGGCACAGGTGTGGAAGCTAGGATTGTCCTCCAGCCATCTTACTGCCTTTATATGTCAACCATACTGCTGTGAGTTTCCTTTCCTACTCACAAAGGGACAGTGAGAAATGGCACTAATGCTTTAAATGTATAAAGTACGGAGTTTGGTTTTGTATTTGTTTTAATGTTTCCCTTATTTAAAATTTCTTTATGCATATGAAATGTTGTTGTGTAATCGCTGTAGGTAGGTGAGTGGAAAGTAAACTATTACTGAAGCTGAAGAAACGATATCACACTTGTGAAAAGAGATAATTTCTGATATTAGTTAAATTTCATCCATTTAGTCCCCCAAATCTGTTTTTCACACATATCAAATAAAAGAAGGAACTAAGTAAACATCCTGAAGATTTTTCATATGCTTCACAGAAATATTTCTTTCCCATTTTCCTTTCACAGGTATCTGATTATGAGCTCAAGAATCCACAAAGAAGACTGAATCCAATCATGAATCCAATCAAGGCTGGTCTATCAAGGAGGAGAACAATGCAGAAACCATTCACAAAGAGGATTTAAAAGAATGATACCAAGATACTTGGTTTTATTGGATAAATAATATAGTTTTTAAATAAGTGAAGACAATTTTTTTCCTTCTTTTAGGGTTTTCTAAATTTGTCCACTTTAGTCATCCAGCTGACAAAGCAAAGCAACCCCACGCTTGATCCAGTGCTGAGTGGGTTGATCCGTTTTTAACAACATTGCGATGACAAAGTTAGTAGAATGTCCCGTAGTGGAAAGAGTTCCTTTACGTTCACTTGTCTTGTAGAGGGGACAGACATAGGCATTTGACTTCAGAATCTCAGACTTTTTAGCTTGAAAAATAAGAAATATATTCATTGGCTAAAGAGAAAATAACCATTAGTATTAAAAAGAACAATTATTTATCTTATAAAATGACCAGTGCTAAATCTAAGATCATGATTATAATTTTTTAAGATTTTAAAGTTTTGGGTTTTTTTTTTTTTTGTTTGTTTTTTTACCATGATTGCCTTTTTGGTGCATGTTTCTAAGTCTAGAAGACAGGAATTGATTTTACAGTCCCTGGTCACTTAGCATGCATGAAAACACTCAAGTACTTGGGAGGAGAGGAGTGAGAGCAGGAAAAGTTAGGGAAAAAGGAATAAAATACAGCACAAGTAATTGAGGGAGATGCAAAAGGAGAAACAAAGCTGCTTAGAGCTCTAATAAAAGAAACCCATACATTAGAAGGAACTGAAGTTTCTGTATGTTTTAGCAGGTAATAAGAAAAACATACCAATTCTTACTTATTCACAAAAAAGAATCTATGTATGATCACCCAAAACCAGACATAAGATACTAGCAGTCTTTCTAAACTAAAGCCGTGTTTCACATAGTTAAAATTGAATAACATTAATAATGAAAATGTTTTATGGATTAGGTGATGTTTCTGGGTGATTTATAAATGTTTTCATTTATTGTTATTTAAGAATAAAAAAATTATAGAAGAGAATAAGCCAAGTAGGAAGCTCCAGGAATTAACTCTTCCACCAAAACAACTATTGAACTGGCAGGTACTGTCTGAAGCAACTATTATGGAACCCTGGAGTCTAGTAGAATACTTGCAGCATCCAGGGAAGAGCTGGAAGAAAAGGCTAGTAAATTTCAGTAACTATTGGTGAATTTTACCTCCTGTGTAGCAGCTACCTTTCCCCAACCCCTAAATGTATGGCAGGTAGCTGTGGGGACTGCAGCCTGTTTTGAGTGTAGCTTGCTGGGACCCGAGTGGGCATTAATGACCTTGACCTCAAAAACTGGGGTATGTGGTCTGACTGCTGGTCATTGCTTTTGATTGTTGCTTTTGATCACTGGGGGACTGGCAAGGAGGGCAACTATTGTTTCAATCCCATAAGCAGAACAGCAGAGGAGTCTTAAAGAACAGTTCCTTCTTCCCCCTCTCATGCCTTTTCCCATTTGCAAGCAAAAATAATTTGGAAAAGTGACAAACTGACAACTCCAGCCCTCAACAAGAAAAGAAAATAGCAATCCCAGAAAAGTAAGAGAATAAGATTTCCAAAGTTACAACAACTTAAAACTCAGAATGTCCAGTTCTCAACAAAAAAATTATAAAACATACAAAGTAACAGGAAAATATGGTCCATTCTCATAAAAAAAAGAATTTGACAGATACCATCCCTGAGGAAGCTTATGCCTTGGGACTATTAGTCAAAGGGTTTGAATCAACTGTCTTAAATATGCTCAGTAAGCTAAAGGAAACCATGAATAAAGAACTAAAGGAAGTAAGGAAAATACTGTCTGAATAAAATAGAGAAATTATAGAAAGGAACCATGCAGAAATACTGGAGCTGAAAACTACAATAATTGAAAGAAAAAAAAAACTCACCAGAAGGTTTTAAGAACAGATTTGAGCATCAGAAGAAAGGATTTGCAAACTTGAAGGCAACACAATAAAAATTATACAGTATGAGGAGCAGAAAGAAAAAGGAATGAAGAAAGATGAACAGAGCTGTAGGGACCTTTGGGACACCACCAAGCATACCAACATATGCATCATAGGAGTTCCAGAAGAACAAGAGAGGGAGAGAAAGGAGCAGAAAAAGTATATGAAGAAATAATGGCACAAACTTCCCAAATCTTATGGAAGACCTGAATATACACATCCAGGAAGTTTAATGAACTCCAAGTAGGAGCGACTCTAATAAAGCTACACTAAGACATATTATAGCAAAAGTGTCAAAATCCAATGACAGAGGATTTTGAAAACAGCAAGAGAGAAGCAACTTGTCACATACAAGAGATTCCCCAATAAGAATAGCAGTGGAGGTGGCGGACTTGACCCAGTGGTTAGGGAGTCTGTCTACCACATGGGAGGTCCACAGTTCAAACCCTGGGGCTCCTTGACCTGTGTGGAGCTGGCCCATGCACAGTGCTGATGCATGCAAGGAGTGCCGTGCCATGCAGGGGTGTCCCCTGCGTAGGGGAGCCCCACGCGCAAGGAGTGCACCCTGTAAGGAGAGCTGCCCAGCGTGAAAGAAAGTGCAGCCTGCCCAAGAATGGCGCCGCACACACAGAGAGCTGACACAACAAGATGACGCAACAAAAAGAAACACAGATTCCCATGCTGCTGACAATAACAGAAGCAGACAAAGAAGCAGATGCAGCAAATAGACACACAGAACAGACAATTGGGGTGGGGGGGGGAAGGGGAGAGAAATACATAAATAAATAAATAAATAGATAAATAAATCTTAAAAAAAAAAAAAGAATAGCAGTGGATTTCTCAACAGAAACCATGGAGAAAGAAGACAGTAGGATGACATATTTAGAGACCTTAAAGAAAAAAACTGTCAACCAAGAATTCTGTATCTGGCATAAATATCTTTCAAAACTGAAGGAGAAATTAAGACATTTACAGATAAACAAAAGCTGAAAAAATTATTACTAAAAGACCTGCTCCACACGTAGTATTAAAGAAAGCATTTTAGGCTGAAATAAATAACTCTAGACAATAACTCAAAGCCATAAGAAAAAATAAAGAACTTGGTATAGGAACTATAGTAGTTTTACTATAGAAGAACATAGGTGAATATAAAATCTTCTATTATTGTACTTTTGGATTTTAATTACTTCCCCCCTTTATGATGTAAAAGGCAAATGTAAAAAGCAACAATTAAAATCTATTTTAATGGGCATACAACATATAAAGATGTAATCTGAGACAATAACAATATAAAGGGGGAGATACAGAGATGTGTAGGAGTAGACTGTATTCTAATGAAATTAAGTTAGTATTATTCAAACTAGGTTGTTTTTAGTTCAAGATGTTAATTGTAACCATAAAGGTAACCACTAAGAAAATAACCAAAAAATATAGAGAAAAAGAAAGAAGAAAGGAATCAAATGTTTCACTACACAAAAATCAATGAAATATTTTTGAAAAGCAGTGATGTAATAATTGAGGAACAAAAAAACATACAAGATATGCAAAAAACTAAATGGCAGAAATAAATCTTTTCTTATCCGTTATTACCATAAATGTAAATGGATTAAGCTTTCCTATTAAAAGGCAGAGATTGGCAGAGATCTATCTATATGCTGTCTACAAGAGACTTTACATACAAAGACACAAAGAGGTTGAAAGTACTCAATAGCCTTCTTTGCAGAACTGGAAAAGGTGATCATCAAATTCATGTGGAAGGGCAAAGGACCCCAAATAGCCAAAAACATCTTGAAAAAGGAGAACAAAGTTGGCAGACTCACACTTCCTGATTTCAAAATTTATTACAAAACTACAGTAATCAAAAACAGTGTGGAACAGGCAAAAAGACAAACTTATAGACCAATGGAATAGAATTGAGAGTGCAGAAATAAACCCACACATCTATGATCAAATGATTTTTGACAAGGATGCCAAGTCCACTTAGTGAGGAAAGAATAAGTCTCTTAACAAATAGCTAAGAAGGCTGGATATTCACATGCAAAAGAAGGAAGATGGACCCTTACCACATACCATATACAAAAATTAACTCAAAATTGATCAATGGCTTAACAACAAGAGCTAAAATTATAAATCTCTTAGAAGAAAACATAGGCAAATATCTTCAGTATCTTGTATTAGGCAATGAATTCTTGGACTTTACATCAAAAGCATGAACAACAAAAGAAAAATTAGACAAATTGGACCTCATCAAAAGTAAAAACTTTTGTGCATCAAAAGACATTATCAAGAATGTGAAAAGACAACCAACAGAATGGAAGAAAATATTTGGAAACCATATATCTGATAAGGGTTTTCAGAATCCAGAATATACAAAGAACACCAACAACTCAACAACAAAAAGACAAATAATGCAACTTAAAAATGGGCAAAGGACTTGAGTAGACATTTCTCCAAAGAAGATATAAAAATGGCCAATAAGCACATGAAAAGATGCTCAACATCATTAGCCATTAAGGAAATGAAAATCTAAACCACAATGCGACACCACCTCATGCCCACTAAAATGGTTACTTTTTTTTTTTAATGGAAAATAACAAGTGCTGATAAGGATGCAGAGAAGTAAGAACCTTAGTACATTGTTGGTGGTAATGAAAATATGAAATGTTACAGCTGCTGCAGAAAACAGTTTGTTGGTTCCTTAAATATTTAAACACAGAACTTCCATATGATCTGGCAATCCTGCTTCTAGGTATATACATAAAAGAATTGAAAATAGGAACTCAGACATTAGTACACTATTGTTCATAGTGGCATTATTCACAATTGCCAAAAGGTGGAAGCAACCCAAATGTCCAATAACAAAGGAATGGATACATAAAATATGGTATATACCCACAGTGGAATATTACTCAGCCATAAAATGAAATTAAGTCTGATAATTGCTATACATGGATGAACTCTGAAGACATGTTGAATGATATAAGTTAAAATGGACAGATACTGTATGATTCCACTTATATAAAATAACTAAAATATGCAAATTCATGGAGACAAAGTAGAGTACAGGTTACCAGGGGTAGGTGGAGGCAGAGGGAGAGTGGGGAGTTAATTCATAATGGGGCAGGATTTCTGTTTAGGGTGATGGAAAAGTTATGGTATTAGACAGTGGTGAGGGTAGCACAACATTGTGAATGTCATTTCCAATGAACTTTATGCTTTTCAGTGGTTGAGATGGGAAATTTCATGTTGTATATATATTCCCACAATTAAAAAGGAAAGAGACCAAAGAGAAAATAAATAAATGCTATACATGATCCTGGACTTGATCTAATAATGGAGGAGAAAAGTCCCCAAAAGGACATTACTAGGACATATGGAAAAAAAAAAACCTAGAATATAGACGGTAAGCTTTATATCAATATTAAATTTCTTATACTTGATAATTTTACTTAAGGTGGTTACAAAAGTGAATATACTTGTTCTTAGGAGAAGTGCATGGAAATATTAAATGTTCAAGGAGCATGATGTATAAAACCCATTCTCAAATGTTTAGGAAACAAACAAGTAGGGAAGGAAGGATGGAAGGAAGGACGGAAGGAAGGAAGGAAATGGCACATGTGGCAAAAAGTTAAAAGTTGGTAGATCTTGGTATCTGAGTGGGAAATAAGTTGGAGCTCTACATCTGTATGAGTTTCGTATTATTTTTGCAACTCTCCTGTAAGTTTGAAATTATTGCAAAATAAAACGTTTGTAAAAAATTATAGAAGAAAGTGAAAACAAAAGAGGCAGTCCCATTTTCTCAGGCTTTTGGCAAAATGATTTTGGCACTAGGTAGAGGAATAAGTGGCTTCTCCAAGGGAGCTAAGTTGGCCCAATGGCTTACAACATTTTAGCCTTGGGATTCCTGGCTGACTTTGAGGCCCACAGGATTTCTTGTAGCCAGAAAATGCTAGTCTTTTCTGGAGATTATTTCTGGCTTATTGGTGCCTCTAAGCAGGCTACAAAGAGAATTCAGAATCAAAACACGGGTGAACAGCTATGGACTCTCTGAAACCCCTTGTAGAAGTGTGGGAAGGGGGAAAGAAAATGATGCAATTTTATGGGCTAAGAGCATGAAGAGACATAATGATATTTATTCCTAAAATATTATAAATGCCACACAAAAAAGGAGGGGGACAATATATTTCTAATGTAAACATTGCTGCTACTTATAATTTAACTAAATCCTAAAAGATTTAAGACAGAAACTTATTTTGTTAAAATATATTTACTTGGTTTTATCCATATGATGGGCATCAGGTCAAACAGAAGTTTAGGATATTGTTCAGCAAGCAATCCACTGTGAAGAGAAATTGACAGAAGTAATTAGAAATAATTTATGAAATTTTCTTCTTAAAACAGACTGCTATTTAGAGAATGGCTTTTAATATGAGAGGACCCGAAATAAGGAAGAGGAGAAATACATACATATATATATAGAGAGAGAGAAAGAGGCAACGAAGAATTGAGAGGCCAGAGAAAATCATGGAAAGGTAGAGCGCACAGTCAACAAATACCAATGCTTGACATTTTTAAAGAACTGTGTACAAGGCAGACACTATGCTATCACACGTGACTCTCATAATGATTCTGTCCTCTCTCCTGCTTTTATTTTACAGATGAAGATGTGTGGCTCAGAGAGAATGGCTACTTTTCTCACAGTTACACAACTCTTCAGTGCTAGAGTTAGTGTTCAAACACAGATGTACCTGTTTGAAAAATCTGTTTCTTTTCACTATGCCACATTTTTTTGATTGATTGTTGATTACTTGGAAGGAAGGAGGAAAAGATGGAAGGAGTGGGGCAAAGAGGGAAGAGGGAAGAGGGAAGAAAGGAATGGAAAGAAGGAAAAAATGAACCTATATACAAGGAAAAGTAAATTAAGAGAAATGTTCGTAGAGTGATAAAAAAGAAAACAGAAATAGAAATAATAATAATTATAACTAAGCAATTGTGTAGTTTCCTAAGTTGGAAATTCAATCAATATTTATTTTAAATAGTATGTTTATTTATTATCTCATCAAAATACAAGAAAAAGTTTTCCCCCACCAACAGAAAAGGGAAATTTATTGCAGCTATAAATTTTTTAAAAGCGAGATAGTTCTACATATTACAAAACAGAAAGTAACTGTTAGAACATGGAAGAAACAGGAAAGTAATTTCAACTAACTTGTCTATTAAAAAGACCATAGAAATATTCAACTAAAATTTGTTCAGGATGTAAAAATAATCACTCATCAATTTCACAGACTAATTATTTATGGTAAGCATTCTGATAGTATTTATTACTTGCATTATTCCTGGGAAGAGGCCTCTTGGTTAACAACAAGAACAAAAATTAGCAGGCAGCTTATTTTGCCTTTGCAGTTGAAACCACTGACCTTGCTCTGTCCCAGCGGGCTCCATCGAGATATAATCCATGGATATAAACGCCATCTTCTGGCGCTGTGTCAGATGTATCAAAAGGAATAACCTAAAGGTAGAGGCAAACACTAATGACCTCCTTTCTCCTTCCCTACCACTTCCTCCCCAATGTCATCTCTCTGGAGGCAAACACTGCCTCTCTGCTATCTACGTGTAATGAAAGCTCTACATAAGTGGGGTTTAAATAGTTGCTAGATAGATTTAGGTATTATCAAGCTTTTAAATGGAATAAAGTCAATAACCAAAGTACAGCAAGCTCTCTTAGTATCTAAACTAATTCATTCAGTCTAGATTTTTGCTGCTGTGCAGAAATATGAAGGTACGAACAATTTTAATATGAACAGAAGGTACCTTACTTGAATTTTTGCAAAGAAGTTTGGATTTGCTTTCCTTGAAATGGTACAAAAGCAAGTGCAATTCTTTTAAGGTTTAGAATAACCAATTTCTAAGTATGCAAAATGATTTAAAAAACAAAATGTACCAAGAACATTCATGAGTTATTACTGTTAACATTTCACCATCAGTTTATTGATTAATTTTTAATGTTTACTCATTTAGACTTAATAATCCTGCCTGATTTGATAGTTGTCTCCAGATGACTTAGTCTTATAAAGAAATAATTGGCTAAATATTCAGAACATATTCAGGGAATCTCTACTATGTAATAGCTTTTTAAACTATAATTTTTGTTTAGCCATATATATAAATGTATAATATAGTTCTTTTCTTGAAGCATTTTATCATGTTTTATTGTACCTCATATAATGTTTGCTAAAACAGAAAAATAGTATTGTATTATTTAATTGAATATTGAGATATCTAAAAGTTCCATCATAGAGATAGCAAGGTGAACATTATTTATATACTTTCTTCAGGGAAGACAGAACACAAAGAAGTCAGATGGTTTATAATGGGCTATAAAATATAAATTCTGAGTGTCCTCCATTATAAATACCATGACTTTGATATAATGATATACTGTGAAGTTCAAGGAGTTACTGTACCTCAAATTCATATCCTAGTAAATCAATAGGGATGGTATATTTTCTAGCAAAATTCTGCATAGCACCAGTTAAAAAGGCTTGGGTGAAAAAGAAACCTGAGAGCCAAAACACACAGGGCTTTCCTGAGTTAAACCAGTCCTGTGAAGGGAAGAAAAAACACATGCTCAGTTTTCAATTTATACAAGTGTCATATGATATACAGTCAATTCCTGATTCTGGTTTGGGTATGTGTGGGCCAATCAATATATACTTTACCACACTTTATATCACAGGACTCTCTTCCTTGCTACCAAATACACAGTCTACCTTCCCTTTACCTTTCTTCTCTTCTAGATATTCTACTTGGAAACTCAAACTGATTTGAACATTAATATGACTGAAATATGGTGTGAAAGAGTTAAATGTTCTGCAAAAAACCAAATGTAAATTATTTGGGGATTTAGCACACTACTTTTTTTTTTTTTTTTTTAAGATTTATTTTTTATTTATTTCTCTCCCCTTCTCCCCACTCCCCCCAGTTGTCTGCTCTCTGTGTCCATTCATTGTGTGTTCTTCAGTGTTCGCTTGTATTCTGTCAGTGGCACCAGGAACCTGTGTCTCTTTTTGTTGCATCATCGTGCTGTGTCAGCTTTCCATGTGTGCGGCACCACTCCTGGGCAGGCTGTACTTTTTTCGCACAGGGTGGCTCTCCTTACTCTCCTTATGGGGTGCACTCCTTGTGTGTAGGGTTCCCTTATGCGGGGGACACCCCTGCGTGGCTCAGCACTCCTTGCGCGCATCAGCAGTGTGCATGGGCCAGCTCACCACAAGGGTCAGGAGGTCCTGGGTTTGAACCCTGGTAGGCAGACACTCTATAAGTTGGACCAAATCTGCTTCCCATAGCACATAGCCCACTCAAAAGTAACCACCTTTAGACATCTTACATGTTGTCTAACTAGAGCCCTCAAATGTTGATTCTAGTCCCTTAGCTCTTTCCTTACCCACTGCCCCCACTCATGGTGGTCTTTTCGTATCACCGTGTACTAGTCCTTTTTCCTTCTCAATCATTAGCTTTATACACTTAGCATCATGCTACCAAGGTATCCCTCACCATACATGGTTGATCAAGTTTAGCATCTTCCACAATTCTTCAGAGACCTATTACCCACCAAATTAAAGTTTAAAGCCCTTAGTTTCCCATTCAAACTACTTTACAATCCAGTCCCAAATTTCACTCCCAGCTCTATTCTCCTTCCCCCCTTTAAAATTTTTTTATTGTGGTAATACACACACAGCATAAAATTGGCCATTTTAACCATTTTTAAGTGTACTATTCAGAGGCATTAATTATATTTACAATGTTAGGCTCCCATTACCACCATCCATCACCAAAACTTTTCTTTCACTCCAAACAGAAATGCTATACTCCCCATTCCCCCTTCCCCTGGGAACTTCTAATCTATTTTTGGTCTTTATGAATTTGCTTACTCCAGATATTTCATATGAGTGAAATCATGCAATATGTGGTGTTTTGGATCTAGCTTGTTTCACTTAGTGTAATATTTTTTAGGTTCATTCATGTTATGCCATGTATCAGACCAGCTCTATTCCTTTTTACTCCCCTTCAAGTAGTCTACATTCTAATTAAACTAGACTATTTGTTGGTCTTTCTCTGTGCTTGGTAGACATCTCTTGCTGTTTTTTCTGCCCTTCTTCAAGTGACTCATTTCCCTCTGGAGGATGAACCCTCCTATACTTTCTGTCCAAGCACTTCCGGTGGTGGATTTCCACCCAGCTTTCTGGAGTGGATACGTGATTCATGCCTGGCCAATAATCCTTCCAGTCATAGTGATGGATTTAAGAATGGGTATGCAACCCAGTCAAAGTCAAAGAGATGCAGAAACTTTTGTTGGTTCTTTTGGGGAAAAGACTTTCAACTCTTTGAAGTGGATGTGAAGTCAGAGTTGATGTTGCTACCATCAGATGACTAATTGAGAATGGAGTTAACCAAAAGAGAATAGAGCCAAAAGATGAAGTGCAGGAAGCCAGGACCAGTGAACCATGTTTGTACCCCAGGTTAAATCCTTACTGAAGGTACTTTAACCCCTGGATTTTTCAGTTACATGAAGGAATAAACTTTCAATATGCTTGTGGCAGAATTTTTGTTATTTACAATGGAAGTAATGCTAAATGATACAGTGCCTGTGATCCCACACATGTCTTTCTAAGTCCTTTTCTTTTCTTTGCAGTGTCCAAAATCATTTATTCTTTTAGATGCATCCCAGAGCCAAAAGCACTCTCTCCCTTCTTTGAAATTCCAGAGCATTTTACTTTTATGCATGTTCCTTTTCACAATATATTCATTTTCTTTTTCTCTCTTTCTTTCTCTCTCTCTTTCTCTTTCTCTCTTTCTTTCTTTCCCTTCCTTCCCTCTCCCACCTCTCTTTCTTCTCTCTCTTTCTCTCATCATACATAGCTTGTTTCCCTGTAGACTAGTGGCAGCTTGAAGTCATGATTCATAATGTCACCATCTTTGTATCTCCAGAGCACACAACGGGGTGCATTGAACAAAGTGGGGTCCTAATTCATATTTGTTGAACAGATAAATGCAATGAAATGAAATTTGTCTCTATGGGAAGAAGCTAGCTTTGATCCTTGGAAGAAGAGAATGAACTGCTGCTGGAGACATTACAACAGTGTAAGCTGGTAGATCCAGAAGAGGCAGAGAAAGAGACGGAGCTAGACAAGGGCACAAGGCGACAGAACCACCACCACACATGAGAAAGAACCGTAAGAACCCAGAAGGCAAGCATGTGAAAAAACTCCCTTACTCACTTCAGAGCTTCATTTAACTGAGAATGTGAAGAGTATGTGTGGTCAGCTATGTACACTCTCTGAATTAGCTAACATTTATTGAGTGCTTAGCAAATGCCAGGTACTGTGCAAAGCATTTCACATGCTCACCTTATTTCATTCACAAACAACTGAGTGAGTTAGGTCTTGTTCCTCCCATTTTACAGACAAGAAAATTGGGGTGCAGAAAGACTAGAGGCTTCCTCATGTCACATAGATATTATGTGTCAGATCCAGGATTTGACCTGGGATTATAACCAGTGTTTAGAAAGCTTTTTTAAAAAATGGCACAGGGAGGAGAAAGGGAGGATAAATAGAATGAATGGCAAGAGAAAATTAAGAAAAGGTAGAAACTCAGATGACTCGTGCTTGATTTGTTACCTCTAAGAACCATTAGGAGGTGAGGAATTGTGAGGTGAGGAAAGAAAAACAGTACAGCTTCTATAAGGGTGAAAAGACAGTAGGGAAGACTGACCCAGGGGGAAAACTGTGATGAAGAGCTGAGAGAAGCTGCCTGATTATGAGTGAGACCCTTTTAATTCAAATGGCATGATTTCAAAGGGCAATTCAGATTTCAGGAGGCACGGAGTCTGATGTGAACTTCATCAATAAGGGAAGCAGATAGGCATCTGCCTATCATATGGAAGGTCCAGGGTTCGATACCTGGGGCCTCCTGACCCGTGTGGTGAGCTGGCCCATGCTCAGTGCTGCCGCGCACAAGGAGTGCCATGCTGTGCAGGGGTGTCTCTTGCATGAAGTATGCCCCATGTGCAAGGAGTGCACCCTGCAAGGAGAGCCCACCCACGTGAAAAAATTGCAGCCTGCCCAGGAGTGGCACTGCACACACGGAGAGCTGATGCAGCAAGAATGCAGCAAAAACAAAAAAGGCAACACAGTTTTCTGGTGCTGCATGAGAAGAATGCAAGTGGACACAGAAGAACACAGCGAATGGACACAGCGAGCAGAAATGGGGGTGGGGGAGCAGAAATAAATAAAAAAATAAATCTTAAAAAAAGCATAACAATAAAAGGAATTTGTCCTGGAGACTATGCTAGCTGACACCATGCCAGGACACCTCTGAGAAAGGAGCAATGAGCTCCCAGAGGGACAAAGCTAAAGACTGTTCAAAGGCTCTCTAGGAACAAAACAATACACAGGAAAAGTAAGCAATTCTAGTAAAAGTTTCAGAAAAGTTCAGGAAACAAACTGGGATGAAAAATAAATAAAAATTAAGATTGTGGCAAGGTGAGGATAAAATAAATGGTATGTCAGATGCTTTTGATAAGGAGCAGAAAGAGACATGCCTAGAAAAAGGAAGCAGTCAAGATAATAATGCAGACATGGCTAGGATACCATCCGGATGCACACATTCTCACCTATCAAATTGGCAAGTAGAAAAAGAATAAAAATGACTGAGAATGGCACTTGTATTCACTATTGATGGGGAACAAATTGAATACTTTTTCATGAGGTTGATTAGGTAAATGTATAACAAAAGCCCTAAAAATGTCCAAATGGCGTCTATTAAAGCAATAAAAGAATAAGGAATCACTGACCAATGGTGATTTTTCTAGGAATACAAGAAAGGTTTAACACTTGGAAATCTAGTGATATAATTCAATGCAATAATAACCTAAAGGATGGGGAGCAGATTTGGCCCAAAGGATAGGGCATCCACCTACCACATGGGAGGTCCAGGGTTCAAACCCAGGGCCTTCTGACTCATGTGATGAGCTGGCCCGTGCACAGTGCTGATGTTTGCCAGGAGTGCCATGCCATGCAGGGGTGTCCCCCACATAGGGGAGCCCCACATGCAAGGAGTGCACCCCGTAAGGAGAACCACCCAGCGCACAAAAAGTGCAGCCTGTCCAGGAATGGCGCTGCATACATGAAGAGCTGACGCAGCAAGATGATGCAACCAAAAAAGAGACAAAGATTCCCAGTGCCGCTGACGAGAATACAAGTGGACACAGAAGAACACACAGCGAATGGACACAGAAAGCAGACAAATGGGGGTGGGGTGAGGAAGGGGAGAGAAATAAAATAAAAAATAAAATAAAATAAAAAAGCTTCCCAGGCAATTCTAACTTGCAGGTGCAGGTGAAAACCATTAAAAAAACAACAAAAAAAAAAAACTAAAGGAGATTATTTTCCTAAAGAAGGAAAAAAATCGCATCATCAGCAATAAATGCTGAAAAGACATTTGATAAAATCCAAGAATTTCTGATTATATAAAAAGAATAATCTACATTTACCAAATGTTTACCACATACCAGGGACTATGCTAAGTGCTTTGAATGAATTCTTATGTGTAATCATTACAATTCAATGAGATAGAAGTGCGAATTTTATGAATGAGGAACTGAAGCTAGTAAGTGGCAGTTTTTCTAGAGCCTAAACATTTAAAATGTCTATTCCATACTGTTTCTTTTGTTAAATTTATAGTCTTCATAAAAAGTGCCTATAAATCATTAAAAAAAATAGTCCAAAAGAAAAATGGGTCTAGGATATGAATAAGCAATTCACAGAACAAAATACAAATGGCAAACACACACACAAAGAAGCACAGTCTCACTAATAATCAAAGCAAGTCAAACTGAAACAAGATACTGTGATCTATCAGAGTGGAAAAAACTGAAAAGGGATATATGAGAGATCATGTCTCTTCATGTCTTTACAAGCACTATTTTATGATAGCTTCTGCATTGAAACAATGCTTTTGTATAATGAAAATGCAATTAAATACTGAAATGTGACATAAAGTATGTCAGTTTCCAAAAACAGTATTTGCGGGTATCTCTATCCACCCCTCACATACATATAAACCACAAGTTGGGAACACTGTTGGGAACACATAGTAGGGAAGGGTGGTGTATTTCAAAGCACTCGTTTTTCCCCTGGTTCTATGAGCTAAGAGAACATTGTAAAGCACTGAGTTTTAAGACAATGGCCAATTATTGATAAATTCAAGCCTCAGATTCTTTTTTTCTTGATTTACCAGTCAGTATTTAAATCACGAGACAATATTAAATTTTGATCTCAGAGAACCACAAACCCAGAATCTTCAGAAATAAAAATATCACCTTTTCTTGGATCCAAGAACAGATTTAAAGTTTTCAATATTTCGAAATATATGTCATTTCCAGTAATTTAAAATTTTGCTTAGATTACCATGACCCTATTAATCACATTCCATTCAACTCAGAGACTTTCAAATGACCACAGCCCATTTCTACTATCTCCCAGTCAACCAAAAAACATTAAGATGTGTCTTTTACCTGTAAAAATTCCAGCCGAGCTAGAAAATTTGTAATATAACTCCCTAGAGGTTTAAGACTTGGGTATGATTGTTTGGCCCATGTTTCTGGAACTTTTCCCATAAGTAAGCTGCCAGAGAGGGCCTCCAGTGTAGAATCCATTACGACTATGCCTTTAATAGCTTTTTCAAGGTCTTGCAAAGTCTTACGTATAGTTCTAATTAAGCTGGAATGAAAGAAATTATGCCATCAACACCTATATGACAGTAAATATCAATATACAGTCTTTCCAGAAGAAGAAATAGCAAGAATTTTGTTCACAGCTTTATGGAGGTGTGAATAAAATTCATACTTGGTGGTATGTGAGGCAATTTTAGGTCATTCTTGGATGAACATTTAAAATTTTAATCATTACATATGTATTTTAAAATAGCAACTAGCACATCAAATATGTTGCTTTCTGGGTATTATTGCTTAGAACTAGGTTATTTAAATAGAATCTTTTAGGGAAAAACACTAAGTGAATAATATAACAGATGACATATAAATATGGAAAGGAATCTAAAAGTGTTATATAATGGCTGAAATTCAGGAAATGCTGCCTTAAAACAAAAGCTGTAATAGGAAAATGAAATAGTAGTGATAGGTTTATAGATTAGAAATAGAATACATACTACTTTAGAAAAATTAAAATAAAGTAAAAATAAATTGGGGTATTAAAAATGAAAAATAACATAAAACTTTGTTTTTGACATTTTGCCTTTCATCACTGTAATAGGTGTTGCCCTGTATGTATAGTGGCAAGGCAATTTATTTCTTTCATTTCTTCCTCAGTGTCTATAGGCTTTCTTTTTTTTTTTTTTTCTAATTTTTAATTTTATCTTCAAAAAAGTTTTAGATCACAGTAAGTCACATATACAACACAGGGGACTCCCATATATCCAGTCTCATGCAGGATCCCAGAGACAGCCCAAGTAGATACAATCCCAGGTACGGATGCTCTTGAGGGCTATGGAGACACACAGGTTCTATGATCATGGCAGTTGGCTCTGGAGTTCAGTGCCTTGTCAGTGGGCCCTACCTGGGAATTTGTGTTTCTGAGTGTGATGGAGTTGGACTCATATATGAACTTTCTACACATGCCTCTTCTGTCACTTTTACTGAACCTGTGGTTGGTGCTGGGGTTGGTGTATACCCAGGAGACTTCAATCTCTGGACTGCCATGTGTCATCTGGGCCCTGAGCCTCAGTAGAGTGGCAGCTCCTTTTCTTCAAGTTGTTGGACTTGCACAGGTTGGCTAATAGGGAGGTGAAGATGGTCAACCACCACACCAGGGAACCGAGAGTGCCTACAATTCCAAGCAGGAGAATCGCATCCATCAACCATGTGGGATCTAAGCCCCCGTGGAGTGGACATCACCAAACGAGGGTCCACAGGATGGAGGAATAAAATACGGATTAGACTGAACTTACTGGTATTCTACTATAGAACTAACGTGACTAGTAATGGAAGAAACTGTAGCATTGATCTGGAGACAGTGGCCATGGTAGTTGCTGAGGGCTGAGGGAGAGGGAAGAGATGAGATGCGGGGGCATATTCGGGACTTGGAGTTGTCCTAAATGATATTGCAGGGACAGGTGCTAATCATTATATATCCTGCCATAACCCACGGAATGGACTGGAGGAGAGTGTAAACTATAACCCATGCAGTGCAGCAGTGCTCCGAAATGTATTCACCAAATGCAGTGAATGTGCCACACAGATGAAAGAGGTTGTTGATGTGGGAGGAGTGGGGGGAGGGGAGTGCGGTATATGGGAACCTCTTATATTTTTTAATGTAACATTTTTTGTGATCTATGTATCTTTAAAAAAAAGACAATTTAATAAAAAAACAAAAACAAAAACATAAATTGTAGGGGAGCAGATGTAGCTCTTTTGGTTGAGCACCTGCTTCCCATGTACGAGGTCCCAGGTTTGATCCCTGGCACCCCCTAAAAACAAAGAAACAGGTGAAAAAACCAGCTTTCATTGGAGAGATGTGGCTCAGTGGTTGAGTGCCTGCTTCCCATGTACAAGTCCTGGGTTCAATCCCTGGTACCTCCTAAAGATAAAACATAAATTGTATATGCATTTATATACTTGCAAATATGTATGTTTCCCATGTAGGCCTAAACTGCTAAAATACCATAAATATACCTGTAGTGAGGGTTTTAGGTTAGAAGCCTAAGCAACTCAGAGACAGTATGTCATTATATGTAAATACATAAACTATTTGTATAAGAAATATTGAATGAATTAAGGCATCACAGTGTTCTAATAGGCTTTAATTGAAAATGTCAACATGGCTAGAAAGACAAATCAACCTGGAAACACTTTAGAAAATCCATAACCAAAATAATTCTCCATTTCTCAAGCCAGTTTTTGAGTTACAGAAAATCCAATAAAAAATCAAAGCAACTAATTTATTTGCCATCATATGGTGCCTTATCAACCTACACTGGAGTCAGGAAGAAAAGGGAAGTGTATTGTGTCAGGTGGCAGAAAAATGGCAAAATGTGCTTACACATAGGTCAAGTGTAATGCTCATTCTGTCTCTTAGTTCCCAAGGAATATAGTAATGAATAGGTGAGAAACTGTAATTACTGAATATTTAATAGTAAAATCAGATGTCTTTTTTATAATTACTTTATAAAAGATACCTTCTCCTCTGAGACAGAAGGTTATGGAACTGAAAAAAAAAAAGGCAAGTTTTGATAATCTTTTCTTAAAATTTGAATTTAATACCAAAGTCTCTTTTTATCAACCTTGTTTGGTACCTTCTGAATCACCAGTGATATAGATTCTTACTTGTTAAATCTTTCCATTTCTTGTACTAACACAGTATTCATGCTCTCTTCATATTTCACAGGATACTTCAAAAGTGCTGCTTCCTTGTCAAAATCATTTGGAAGCTGAAAGAAGAGATTTTGAATATCACAAATTACTCTCAGAATGGATCGTTCATTTCATTCAGCTAAATATCAATAACAGTTAACATCATAAAGTTACTCGGTATCAGGCACTGTGCTAACTGCTTTCCATACTTCATCTCATTTACTCCTTACCATAACATTCTTAGGCCATATTATCATCTCCATTTCACAGATGTGGGCATGGAGGTACAGAGGAGTAAAGTATTGTAAGAATATTACAATATTGCTGTTAACTGTAGTCATAAGTTAAATTTACTGCATTTTCCCCACAGCCAAATGTAGTCAGTTTGAATCTGCAAGTCTCTGGCTCCAAGGCCCATACTCTTTTAACTATTACAGGATACAATACTTTGGAGAACATACACGTTTCAGAAAAGTTGTGTAATCTATTTTGGTAAATTTCATCTTATTTTCCATTGATAAAACTGACTTACTAATTCATAAACATCTTTCCAATCAATTATCAACTGGCTCCACATAGCTTAGCTTACCCCACTATCAAATAATTAATTCTGTGTAAATGTAGCTGGGGGCATAAGAAGAAAGAAGGCCATCATATCTTTAGGACTGATGATCAAGCCCCAAGACATTGGGACTCACTTTCCTAAAGGGGCAAAGAAGTTTCCCAATCAAGAAAGTTCCAAAGTATGAAAGCTGAGCTGCCCAGACTGTCCCCAGGTGGATTCCTGAGTGGTGCAAAGAATTCTTCTAAGTTATACTGAACAGTGTCACTCTCAGGCCCTTTGGCTCAGCACAGCCCTCCCTCTCCCCCATTTATCCCCCAAATTTCCTTTTAGGGATTTTGTAAGAGCCATTATTATAAATGAAAGAATCTTTTACCACAGAAATAAACCACAGAAACAGTAAGGGGCCAGGAGTGAGAAGAGGCAAATGGCAGAACCAGCAGTACCAGGGTAGGGGCTGAAGTAGTTTGGTTTATTTTCAACCAGGGGCCTCAGGCAGTGCTGCTCCCCTTTATTCTCCAGTGGCCACAGCCAGGCTTACAGTGAGTTGACCCACCACAAGGAGTTGTGTAAGGCAAAGCTACCAAATGTGAGAGCAGAGTAGAGGTCAAGTCCGTGAACTTTGAGGATGAACAAACTAGAGGTCAGGTGCTGCGCTATAACACATGAGAAGGGAACTTTTTCAATCTTTTGGAGCCTCAGTTTCTTATATGTGAAATACGGGGATAATTATAGTACTTACCTTGGAAGGTTTTGGGAAGATCTGAACTTAGGACCATTACATATATATTTTAAGTTCTTTCTCATTTTCCTTTACTTACATTTTTGCAGTTACATTACATACACTGCTCATATTTTGTAAGACTATCTTAAATTTCCAAATGCTTTCATGATTTTGCCTTTTCTGTGCCATAACCACTAGCTGTACTTTGTAATTATTTGACAAATTATATTGCCATGGATTTTAAAATTTGGCTAGTTTTTATATATTGAGTGCTCTGATGATGTGTTCCTCAAGGTGTAGAATGGTTTAAACTTGTGTTGAAATTCAGAAACTGAATGTTACCTAAGTATGTTGTTTGGCCCTACACTATATTATTTCTTTTTATGTATTTTTTATTAGAGAAGTTCTGAGCTTACAAAACAGTCATGCATAATGTGCAAAATTCCCATACATCACCCCTCCACCAACACCTTGCATTGTTGTTGAATATTTGTAACAGATTATCAAAGAACATCATCAAAATATTATTACTAGCTATGGTCCATAGCTTACATTTGGTATGTTTTTTCATACACCTCCCTATTCTTAGCTTCATGTATTCGTATTGCACATTTGTTATAGTTCATGAGAGAACACTCTCATATTGGTACTGTTAACCACCGTCCATCATCCACCACGTGGTTTACTGTGTTATATAGCTCCATGCCTTGTATAATCCATCTAAAGTTCATAGTCAGTGACTCTCACTGTCATCAAAGAGTTGTGCAGTCATTGCCTTGGTAGATTTTTGAATATTTTCCTTAGTTCAAAAGAAAAAATCCCATACCCCTCTATTGACCCTTAGCATTGATAAAGTATCTTCTTTGACAATGATGTAAGAATATTACAATATTGCTGTTAACTGTAGACCTAAGTTATATTAATTGCATTTTCCCCATGCATCAGCATATACTTACACCCCCTAATAGTGATGTACATTTGTTCTAGTTCATAGAAGAACATTCTTGTATTTGTACTATTAACCAAATCCTCATCCACCACTGGGTTCACTGTTCCTCAGTCCCTAGATTATTCTCTAGTTTTCTTTCAATTGACATTTACATCCCTAAACTATTCCTTTCAGACACAATCTCATTTATAAACCATCTGTGTTAGTTATACTCACTATAATGTGTTACCATCAACTCTATCCATTTCCACACTTTAACAGTCATGTTAATTAAATATTTTATATACATTAAGCATCAGTGCCCCTTCTTAGCCCTCCTCCTAACTAACCTATACTCTAGGTTTTAATTCCCTGTGTTTATTCTTTGTATTTAGTTCATATTAATGAAACGATATAATATTTGTCCTTTTGTATTTGGCTTATTTTACTCAGCATCATGTCCTCAAGGTTCAACTTGTATTAGTCATCCAAAGGAGTACTGATGCAAAGTACCAGAAATCTGTTGGCTTTCATAAAGGGTATTTATTTGGGGTAAAAGCTTACAATTATAGGCCATAAAGAGTCCAACTTAAGGTTACTTCCTTACCAAACTCTTGCTGTGTATTGAAGGAAAATGATGGGTGACGTCTGCAGGGGTTCAGCCTTCTTCTTCCCTCTTAAGTCTCTGTGGTTCTTCCGATCTCAGCTGTAGGTTGTCATAGGGCTCGTCTCTCTTCCTAGGGCTTGTTTCTTTTGGGGCTCAGCTGCTCTGGTTCCTTCATAAGGTCAGCTGTAAACTCTCAGGTGAATGGCTCAACAATCTTCCCAGGGCTTCAGGATCCTCTTTGGTATCTATGGAGATTTCTCTCTTTTCTCGCCTATCCTCTTTCATGTTCTTGATTAAGCATCCATTTATATAGCCCACCAAGGGAGCAGGGACTCAACTCTGAGTTGCCCTAATGACATGGTCAAATCAAAGCCCTAATATTAACATAATTTAATCAAATACATCTCAGTGGAATCTAATACAATCTAATACAACCCAGAGGAATTGATTAGTTTACAAACATAAACTTTGGAGTTAATAAATAATCTCCTGTCACATCCCTGTTGTTTTATGTGTCCCAATTTCATTTCTTACAGCAGCATAGTATTTCATTGTATGTATGTACCACACTTTGTCTATCCATTCATTGGCTGATGAACACTTGGGTTGTTTCCATATTTTGGCAATTGTGAATAATGTCACTATGAACACTGGTATGAAAATATCTATTTGTGTTCCTGTTTTCATATGGCAGTTCTATATTCAGCTTCCTGAGGAATGGCCAAATTGTCTTCCACAAAGGCTGCACCATTCTACACTCCTACCAACAGTGAAAGAATGTACCTATTTCTCCACACTTTCTCCAGCACTTACAGTTTTCTGGATTTTTAAAAATAATGGCCATTCTATGAGCTGTGAGATGGTATCTCATTGCAGTTTTGACTTGAATTTCCCTAATAGCTAGTTATATTGAACTTTTTTTTCATGTGCTTTTTTGGTCATTTGTATTTCCTCTTTGGAAAAAGGTCTATTTAAGTCTTTTGTCCATTTTAAAATTGGGTTGCTTGCCCTTTTATTGTTGAATTGTGTGATCTCTTTATATAGCATGGAAATCAAACTCTTTTGGGATATATTTTCTCCCATTGTGTAGGCTGCCTTTTCACCTTCTTGACAAATTAATTAGAAGCACAACAGAGTTGAAGTTTGAGGAGGTCCCATTTATCAATTTTTTTCTTTTATTGCTCATGCTGTGGGTGTAAGTTTTAAGAAACCACCACCTACCACCAGGTCTTGAAGATAATTCCATATATTTTCTTTTAGAAGTTTTATGGTTCTAGCTTTTATATTTAGATCTTTGATGCATTCTGAGTTAATTTTTGTATAAGGTGTGAGAGTTCCTCTTTCTTTTCTCAGCTATGGATATACAGTTCTCCCAGCACCATTTTATTTTTTTATTTGAGGTACTGAGGGTGAGGGATTGAACCTGGGACCTTGTATGTGGGAAGCTGGTGCTTAACCAATGAGCCACATCAGCTCCCCTGAGTTGGTTTTTCACTGGTTTTGCTTGTTGTTGTTTTGTTTTGTTTTTGTTTTTTTTCTAAGAGGTACCAGGAACTGAACCCAGGATGTTCCATGTGGAAAGCAGGCACTCAATTGCTTGAGTCACATCTGCTCCCCACTATTTGTTGAATAGACTGTTCTGCCCCAGCTGAGAGGGTTTGACAGCCTTGTAAAAAATCACTTGACCACAGATGTGAGGGTCTGTTTCTGAACAACCAGTGGTTTATATGTTCATCTTTATTCCAGTACCATGATGTTTTCTAGCTAGGTAATATGATTTAAAGTCTGTAAATGGGAGTCCTCCAACTTTGTCCTTTTTGAGATGTTTCTGGCTATTTGGGTTCCTTTACCCTTCCAAATAAATTGGATGATTAGGATTTCCATTTCTTTAAAAAAGGCTGTTGGAATACTTTTGGGATTGCATTGAATCTGTAAATCAGTTTGGGCAGAATTGATACCTTAATGATATTTAGTCTTCCAATCCATGGACATGGAATGTTCTTCCATTTATTTAGGTCTTCTTTGATTTCTTCAAAGCATTATAGTTTTCTGAATGCAGGTCCTTTATATCCTTGGTTAAATTTATCCCTTATTTGTGTCATTTATTCACTACTGTAAAATGGAATTTTTTCTCTTTCTCTCCAGCTTGCTTATTACTAGTGTATAGAAACACTAGTGATTTTTGAGTATTGATCCTGTATCCTGCCACTCTGCTGAACTTGCTTATTAGTTCCTGTAGCTTTTTTGTAGATTTTTCAGGAATTTCTAGGTATAGGATCATATTATCTGCGAATAAAGTTTTACTTCTTCCTTTCCAATTTGGACACCTTTTATTTCTTTTATAAAACTATTACTTTAAAATTTATTTCTCCCCCCTCCCTCCATTGTCTGCTCTCTGTGTCCATTCACTGTATATTCTTCTGTGTCTGCAAATATTCTCATTAGGTGGCTCCAGGAACTGATCCTGGGACCTTCTGGAGTGGGAGAGAGGTGATCATTCTCTTGTGCCACCTCAGCTTCCTGGTCTGCTAAGTCTCTTATTGTCTCTCCTCTGTATCTCTTTTTGTTGCATCACCTTGCTATGTCAGCTCTCTGCGTTTGCTGGCACTTTTGTGCAGGGAAGCACTCCTGAGTATACTCCATGCAGGACAGCACTCTGCGTGGGCCAACTCACCACATGGGCCAACTCGTCTTCACCAGGAGGTCCTGGACATGAAACCCTGGACCTCCTATATGGTAGATAGGAGCCCAATTGTTTGAACTATCTGCTTCCCTAGGTGCATATACATTTATGATTGTTATTTCTTCCTGATGAATTGCTCCTTCAGTTAATATATTATGTCCTTCTTTGTCTCTAATAACAGTTTTGCTTTTAAAGTCTATTTCATCTGATATAAATATAGCTATTCCTACTTTTTGTTGTTGTTGTTACTGCATATGTGGAATATCTTTTTCCAACCTCTCACTTTTAATCTATTTGTATCTTTGGATCTAAGATGGGTCTATTGTAGACAGTATATAGAAGACTCGTATTTTCTTATCTATTCTAACAGTCTGTGACTTTTGATTGGAGAGTTCAATCCATTAACAGTCAATGTTGGGAAGCCCAATGGATAGGGTGTCCGCCTATCACATGGGAGGTCTGCAGTTCAAACCCTGGGCTTCCTTGACCCGTGTGGAGCTGGCCCACGTGCAGTGCTGATGCACCCAAGGAGTGCCATGACATGCAGGGGTGTCCCCCGTGTAGGGGAGCCCCATGCGCAAGGAGTGCACCACTTAAGGAGAGCTGCCCAGCACGAAAGAAAGTGCAGCCTGCCCAAGAATGGTGCAGCACACACAGAGACCTGACACAGCAAGATGACGCAACAACAACAACAACAAAAGAAACACAGATTCCTGGTGCTGCTGATAAGGATAGATGCAGTCACAGAAGAACACACAGTGAATGGACACAGAGAGCAGACAACAGATGGGGGAAGGGGAGAGAAATAAAAAAAAAAACAAAAAAAACCAGTCAATGTTGGGAGGTGGTTGTGGCTTGATTGGTAGGTTCCTGTCTACCATATGGAGGGTCCAGGTTTTGATTCCTAGGGCCTCCTGACACACATGGTAAGCTGGCCCATTTGCAGTCCTGCCACGCACAATGAATGCCGTGCCACACAGGGGTGCCCCATACAAGGAGTGTGTCTCTCAAGGAGAGTTGCCCTGCATGATAAAAGCGCAGCCCACCCAGGAGTGGTGCTGTACACACAGAGAGCTGTCACAGTAAGATGATGCAAAAAAAAGAGATGCATTTTCCCAATGCCACTGGATAATGCAAGCAGACACAGAAGAACACACAGCAAATGGACACAGAGAGCAGACAATGGGGGGGGAGGGGAGAGAAATAAATCTTTTTAAAAAGTCAGTGTTGTTACTGTAAAGGCAGTTCTTCACCTATTTTGACCTTTGGGTTTTATCTGTCATATGTTATTTTCACCACTCTTTTTACACTTTTAGTTACTTTTACTGACATAATCTTCATTTCTAGACACTCTTCCAGGCATCTCTCTCCTGTCTTTTCTTTTCAGGCAGTAGCACTCCCTTTTGTATTTCCTGCAAAGCTGGTCTCTTTGTTACAAACTCTCTCAGTTTCTGTTTATCTGTGAATGTTCTAAACTCACCTTCATTTTTGAAAGACATGATTGCCAGATAAAAAACTCTTGGCTGGCAGTTTTTCTCTTTCAGTATCTTAAGTACATCATACCACTGCTACTTGCCTCCATGGCTTCTGATGAGAAATCAGCACTTAATCTATTGTTATCCCTTGTATGTGATGAATTGCTGTTTTCTTGTTGCCCTCAGAACTCTCTCTTTATCTGTGGCATTTGACATTCTGATTACTCTGTGTCTTGGAGTCTATTTGGATTTATTCAGATGGGAGTATGTTGGGCTTCTTGGTAAATTTTCTACCATTATTTCCTCAAATATTCCTTCTGCCCCCTTTCCTTTCTCTTCTTCTCTCTATGAAAACCTATGACAGGAATGTTTGCATGTCTCTTGCCATCATTTAGTTCCCTGAGACACTCTTAAATTTTTTGTTCTTTTCCTTATGTTTTGTGTGTGTGTGTGTTCATTTTCAGAGGTCTTGTCTTCAAGTTCACTGGTCATTCTTCTGCCTTGTTAAATGTGCAGTTTTATGCATCCAGTGTATTTTTTATTCCATTTCATCTTTCTCTCTCATAAGACCTACTATTTTTCTATGTATGCTTTCAAATTGTGCTCACCCAGTGTCTTCTTAATATCCTTAATCTCTTCAGTCACCTCATTGAATTTATCAAGGAGATTTGTTTGGACATCTATGATTAGTTGTCTCAACTCCTTTACATCATTTGGAGGCTTAGCTTATTCCTTTTACTGGGCCATATATTCCCATTTCTTGGTACAGCTTGTGATTTTTTTCTGGATGTCACTGATTTACTTGATGTATTTATTCTGAGGTCAGTTTCTCTCTTTCATCTAGGGCTTTCTGCTTGATTGGTTTTGTACTACAGCCCCTCTTTTATACTCAGTTCAACTTAATTTGGAACTTCATAGTGGGTTGTGCTTAGCCAATCTGAATTTTTCTGCTCTTTTTCATCTGCTTCTTGCCCTTTCTTCCTGGCTGGTAGCAGCATATGAGCTGAGGATGCAGCAGGTACTGTAAGCCATGAGGCTGAAGCTGCCCATGCTGTTCCAGGAACTGATGAAGCTTCTCTCACCTTTCTCCTCTGCCAGGGGTAGGGGTGGAGCCACAGCCATGTGCAGTAATCCAAGTCTTACTGAGACCAGTTCAGGAATAGGTCTGCACAAAGGGAAGGCAATGTAGAACTGAAGAAATAAAAGGACAGAAAGAAAGACACAAGAGAGGAAATAAAGATGGGACCAGGGGAATTCTCAGCTTTTGAAACTGAGAGCCTCAACCCTAGTTTCCACATCATATTTATTTGGAAGCTAAGGAGCAGCTGTTTGCTACAGGAAGCAACTTGCAACATCCTCTACAATGACAGGAAGCAATTTGCAGCATCTACAATAAGGTGATTTACAATAACAGGAAGCAACTTGCAGCATCTACAATAAGGTAATTTAAATAACAGGAAGCAACTTGTAACATCTTCTACAATGACAGGAAGCAACTAGCAGGTAAGTTAGTTTCCCACAACAAAGCCTGTAATTCAAGACCATCTGTAGTTGTCCAGAGAGACTTATGAGGCTCCTTCCTGGCACGGGGATGGAGCTGCAGGTATGGGCAGTAAACTAAGTCATCTGGGCCAAAACTGACCATGTTTGCACAGACTGATGAAAAATTTGCCTCCATCCTCCCCTACCAGCAGGGATGGAGCCACAGATGTGTGCAACAATCTTGTCTATGTGGGCCAAAAGCACCTGCAGTTGCCGCAGAGGCTGAGGAAACAGTATACCTCCTCCTGCCCTGTCAGAGGCAGGGATGAAGCCACATGGGTGCCCAAAAATCTAGTCTATGTGGCCCAGAATTGATGGCAGTTACCAGAGAGGCTGGTCTGGAGCCCAGACGAGGGCAACAATCCAACCTGGGTGGAAAGAAGCTGGTCCCTACCATCACTGTGATTTTCAACCAGCCCTGCTTCCCCTTGTGCCAGGGGTGGAGCAAATGGAGGCTACTGGTCTCTTTCTGACTCAGACAGGCTCAAACTTAAATTGTATTTAGGACTGGACTTTAGTCAGCCAAATTTACTAACCAGTTGCTGAAGTTGGTGCCCAGCTGTCTCTTCCTCCCCTGTTTTTGAGAAATGGAACTTCCAACTCCAGCCAGGGAATAGCTCCTGAGGTGTCTTGCCCCACCAGTGGGGGATGGGCCCCACCCTCCGTGGTGTGGAGTGCTCTACTCATGATTCTTCACTGCAGATGGGCAGTCTCCTCCTTCCATTCTTCCAAGGATGTTGCAGGATGCTCTTCTGGTCTCCTGGACCCCTCAAATAGGTGATCTAGATAGCTCTGGCTGATTACTAACTGCCTTATATGATGAGCTGACTCTTGGAGCTTCCTGTTCTGTCACCAACATGCCCCTTCTCAGGATCATACACTTTTTAAAGTTTCTGTAGCAGTTTGATATTATTTATGAATTCCAAAAAAAAAAAAAAAAAAAGGATTATGTTTGTAAACTGGTCTGTTCCTCTGGTGCGATCCGCTTTGACTGTATTAGATTCAGCTAAGATGTCTTTGATTAAATTATGTTAAAATTAGGATTTTGATTTGACCATGTCAGTAAGGGAAAACACAGGGTTGAGTCCCCACCCCCTGGGTGGGTATATAAATGGACACTCAAGAAGAGAAGAGAGAGCAAACGTCACAGACGCAGCAGAGGAGAGAGGTTTGATCATGCGGCCCAGGGAAGGAAGATGAGCCATTAGCCTGATAGTTTGCAGCTGAGAAAGGCTGGAACAAAACAAGCCCTATGCCAGCCTGTAGCTGAGAGAGGAAGGCTGAATTCTTGTGGAGATCACTTATCATTTTGCTTCAACACGTGGCAAAAGACTTGGGTGAGAAAGCAACCTTGGGTTGGACTCTTTAGGGCCTTGTAGGTGTAAGCTTCTAACCTAAATAAATAAAATAAATACCCTTTATAAAAGCCAACAGATTTCTGATACTTAGCATCAGCACCCCTTTGACACATTAATACAGTTTCCTTTCCTTAGTAGCTCATTATAGAATTTAAAGCTTATAGAAAAAAGGTGAGCCTAGAGTGTACCATTCCAATTTACTGAATAGGGTTAAGTACATTGAGCTGTATTATGAAAGGAAAATTAACTTAGTGACTGGTCTTCTCTCCCTGAGCCTCCTCACTTCCTAAGTCAAAGATTAAAAAAACAATTCTTTCCTTGAACCAGCAAGTCCTGATCATTTCCTTTTCAAAAAACAAAAAAACAGGTCCACTACTTTTTGTTTAGAAATGATAATAAATCATATGTTCAATAGCTCATCCACAAATAGAGTTACTAAGAACTTATTATGTTTTGGGCATCATGTCAAACACTTTAAATCCATGATCTTGCTAACCTTCATAAGAACTTATGCAGGAGGGAACATTACTGCTGTGTTGCAGATTTGGAAACTAATGTACAGAGAGGTGAAGTATCTTGCTCAAGGTCACAATGCTGATAAATGGAGTTTTCAGATTGTCATTTCAGTACCATTTTGATTTACATTATATTGTAAGCAATATATCGTAAGCTAAAAATTACCTTGTTGAGAATATCTTTGGTAATTTCCAGTAGAATCTGGTCAGTGCTTCCTGAAGATCCTGTCTGTTTGGTGGCTCCCTGGGTGAGGAGCAAGGACTCAAAGAGGACTTTAGTTTGGTGAAGATCTTTGGAGATATCAACATTTTCGTGTAATCCAAATACTTCAGGGTGTTGAGTAAATGGAAGTTTCTACCAGAAAATATAGATTAAGCAAGGAACACATTTTCATAGAGTATATTATTTCATAAAGACAAACAGGTGCAGACCAAGAATGTTAAAAATCAGCTAAATATCAAATAACAGAAAAATCAAAATTTCCCAATTTTCAGTTATTACTAGAAACAAAAGTTATTGAAAATCAATTGAAACTATACTTGTCTAAACCTACACATTACAGGGGAATTTTTCATTATTTGCATTTAGGAAAAAAATCTTAAATCTAGTCTTAGTTTTCAGTGGCACCAGTTACCTTAATGAATTCAATGTAGTCATCGTAGGTGCCTTTGGGAGGTGCAAAATAGTTTCCACTGGGAGAAAACTTATAATGAGGGTTTTCAACTGTATGTGGATTATAAAAGTCAGCTAGCATGGTTAACAGGAGACGTCTGTCCCAGTCATCTGTCACTCTTCCTCCATAGTTACACTCCCCAGTCAGGTAAGAGATAGCTTCAAATGGAATAGTATCATATTCATTTATAAATAACTGAAAGAAAGTAAAAATGAAATGAGAAAACCTTAAAAGTTTTTCACTTCATTATCATTGTAAGACAGCATTCGATATTCATATGGTATGTGTGAAATCATATAGGCATAGAAGAGAGATTGAAAGGATTATCATCATGGATTGTCTTGGGAGGCTGGAATTGTTTATCTATATTTTCTGATTTTTTTTCTAAAATAAACACTGCTTCTGTAATAAGAAAAAATTATTATTATTAAAAAATGATGACATGAAAATTACCAAGTCTTTTTCATATGAACTTGGATAAACCTTGGTTTAGGCAATTGTTTTCAACTGGAAGTAATTTTGTCCCCTAGGGGACATTTGGCAGTATCTGTAGATATTTTTGGTGGTCGCTTCTGAGGAGGGGGTGCTACTGTGCTGCTGGCATCTAGCGGGTAGAGGCCTCGGATACGGCTAAACATTCTACAATGCATAAGTCAGTCCCCAGCACACAGAACTATCTGACCTAAAATATCATTGGTACCAAGGTTAACAAGTCCTGGTTTAGGCACCTTTCACGATGCGATAAAAACAAAGCTATTTCAAACTCTAGTGCCAGAGCCTGGTTCACCCAATATAACACAGATTCACTGATAGACAGTACATATCTTTTTTTAGTGGCCTTATTATTATACTAACAGTAATATCACAAACTACTATTTGTAGAGCTTTTACATTATCTTATTCATCTCTCAATAACCCTGTAAAGAAGAATCCTGAGTCTGGGAAATGTGAAGTAACTTTTTACACAGAGAATTAAGTGGCAGCATCAAAGCCTGAGTTTACCTCTTCTGGTTCCAGATCCTGTATTTTCTCCCATATATGGGAATTTTGATAGTATGTGTATTGAACAGTATAAATTCCTGGTTGAGAACTTTTTCTATCCCTGCTAGTGCAAGGATTACGGCTGAGATGGTGTACAGCTGAGAAAAAAATGTTTCTAAATCCCTAGAGCCAAGTTAGAAGAAAGCCTAATTCTTTCGAGATTTCTTTGTTCTCAGTGGCAAGAGAAAAGTCAGGAGATATAAAAGGGGGAATGAAAGAGAGGAAAGTCATCTTTTAGGAGAATACATTATTTGTAAGAAAAGGAAAGTTTCTACTTTCTCTTTGTTTGGAGGGGGGGTGGGAGATGTTATGTTTAACTTGGTCCTCTCCGTCTTCAAAACTGAAGGAATATACTCCAAGACAATTTATTGTTTAATTTGTGGAATATAAGACGCAGAGACTGACAACTCATTCCTCGGCTGTCTATCTATTTTAGCCATTAATTGTTGATTTGCCTGGTTAGAGAGAGGTATTCTGATGACATGACCAGGTGAAGGTAGTTTAACCATACTTTCAGGTCCCCAGTTCCTGAAGATATGAAAGATGGATTCAACCCATGACTACAGTCTCCAGTGTTGAGGTTATGAAGGCTGTTGAGACTGAAAATGATTTTAGCAAAATGTTCTCCAAGTTTAGGCTGTATCTAAGATTAATGTTTATAATCAAAGTAGTTTCATCACCAAATTACAATTCCACATGCACCAATTTCAATATTTGTTACGAGGATTTTCAAACTGACAGACTGTTTCTTTTTTTTAAATTCATTTTGTAAAATATTACATTAAAAAAATATATATGAGGACCCATTCAACCCCACCACCCCCACCCCACCACTCCCCCCTCAGCAACACTCATTCCCATCATCATGACACATCCATTGCATTTGGTAAGTACTCTCTGGGCACCTCTGCACCTCATGGTCAATGGTCCACATCATGGCCCATACTCTCCCCCATTCCATCCAGTGGGCCCTGTGAGGATTTACAATGTCCAGTGATTGCCCCTGAAGCACCATCCAGGGCAGCTCCAAGTCGCAAAGATGCCTCCACATCTCGTCTCTTCCTGCCATTCCCCATACCCATTAGCCACCATGTCCACTTTTCCCACTCCAATGCCACCTTTTCTCTGTGGACATTGGATTGGTTGTGTCCATTGCACCTCTATGTCAAGAGGAGGCTCAGATTCCACATGGATACTGGATGCAGTCCTCCCGCTTTCAGTTGTAGGCACTCTAGGCTCCATGGTGTGGTGGTTGTCCTTCTTCAACTCCATCTTAGCTGAGTGAGGTGAGTCCAATAAATCAGATTGTAGGTGCTGGAGTCTGTTGAGGCTCAGGGCCTGGCTATCACATTGTCAGTCCAGAGATTCAGATCCCCTAAATATATCTTAAACCCCAACACCAACTACAACTCTAGCACAGTAGCATGAAAGTCTTATGAAGAGAGATCCCATCTGAGTCCAGATTCATCACGCATAAACACCAGCTCCAAAGAAGGGCCATCTGACATGGCAGTTAACCCCATCTGCCATGACCATAGCACCCATGGGTCTCTTTAGCCCTCAAAGGAACCAATATCTGGGGGTTGTATCTACTTTATCTGTCTCTTAGACTCTGTTCAGTTGTGCATAAGGGCAATCCTTCTGACAGCCTCCAGACTCTTTTTTAGAGACTCGTAGACATATAAACTCATTTCTCCTTTCCATTTCCCCCTTACATTAGGTCAAACAGCATTTTAAAGTCATGTTATTTTATGTAGACAGGGATATTCTGCTGATCCGCATTGAACCTTCCATTCAAGGTCATTTTCCAGTTGCATCATCAGTTGGTAGTTGATAGTGATCCCTCGGTGCCAGGGAGGCTCATCCCCGGGTGTCATGTCCCATGCTGGGGGGAAGGCATTGCATTTACATGCTGAGTTTGGCTTCGAGACTGGCCACATTTGAGTAGCATGAAGGCTGTCAGGAGGAAATTCCCAGGCACAATGCTGCTCTAGGCCTTGTTCTTATTTGACAGACTGTTTCAGTTAAGGTTTCTGCCCTGCTTTTTAAAAAGAAGATAAAATACCAACAATTTCTAAAATAATCATCTTTTACAATTTATGATTTTTTTTTTAAAGATTTATTTATTTATTTAATTTCCCCCCCTCCCCTGGTTGTCTGTTCTTGGTGTCTTTAATTTCCCCCCCTCCCCTGGTTGTCTGTTCTTGGTGTCTGTTTGCTGCGTCTTGTTTCTTTGTCCGCTTCTGTTGTCATCAGCGGCACGGGAAGTGTGGGCGGCGCCATTCCTGGGCAGGCTGCTCTTTCTTTTCGCGCTGGGCGGCTCTCCTCACGGGCGCGCTCCTTGCGCGTGGGGCTCCCCCACGCTGGGGATGACCTTGGGTGGCACAGCACTCCTTGCGCGCATCAGCGCTGCGCATGGCCAGTTCCACACGGGTCAAGGAGGCCCGGGGTTTGAACCGCGGACCTCCCATGTGGTAGACGGACGCCCTAACCAGTGGGCCAAAGTCCGTTTCCCAATTTATGATTTTAAAGTTTGGTATAAACATGATTAAATGGTTATAGCCTTAAAAATACCCACTTGATTGTTGTGATTAAGCTCTAATTGGGCTTAATGAACACATCACTTTTCCCTTTATGAGGCCCATGTCATAAGGCCCTTCATTACAGCAGCAAAAATTAATACACTGTAGTTGTCTAGCCGGATTAATATATTTGGTAAAATATAGCAGAAGTAATGGAAAATGTATTGAAGTTGGATAGATCTGAGTTTACATCCTAGGCCAATGGGCAAGTTCACTTCTGAGATTTGGTTTTCTCAAAAATAGGGATTATACCAATCTTACAGGGTTGCTGTAAGGATTATAATTAGTATCAATAACGTGCCTGGTTCAGTTCTTGCGTTAGCAGGAATTTATAATGGATATTTATTTGGGGGGGAGCTGCAGTTAATGATGTAAATGTCTCACATTGTGCGTCAAGAGAAAAAACAATCCCTCATTTTCCCAGCCTTCCTTAGAGCTAAAAGCCTAGGCCCATGACCAGGGATTGGCTACTTAGATGCACTCACTCTAGACTTTGAACTGAGGGTTAGAGTGCAAAGAAGCAGAAACAGCAAAGAATCTGTTTGGGTATGGCTGTGACATCAGAAGGCGTATGGTAGACCAAAGTCTGTATGGCAGTTATGCAAACTGCAGTGTTTAAAATCCAGCAATGGTTGTGCAGCTATTCTTACCAGGCATGCCCTGATTTTGGATAAGATGACAATGGGTGCCTTGTCCTTGAGCCTGGCTCTCCAGCTATCTTGATTCTGAGAGCTACCCAATGTTCTTTAAATAAATTCCTTTTCTGCTGAAATTAGACAGCCCGTCTCTCTTGATTGATAGAGCTAAATTGTGGAATTGACCGAGGAGGAGTGTAGAGGGTGGTGGGGACAAGTTTAAGGCCAGCCCTGAGGATGGCATTGCAGAAATGAAAACCAGGGCCCTTGCTTGCAACATTGTTGTATTGCTAAATCAACCGCCCCAGGGCCTATCCCTCCTCTGTACTTCTTTTTTATATGAGATAACAAGTTTCATTATGGTTTAATCCTATTTGAATCAGAATTTCCATTTCTTAGAGCAGAAAGAATCAAGAGAGCGTGCTTCATAAACTAGTCACAATTGTTAAACTAGTCACAATTGTTACTACTGTCTGGCCACCTAATAGTGTTTTAGGAGAACCAAATAAGCTATCCGAAAAAAAGAGACTTGCATAGGGCCTGGTAAATAGTGATATTTCAAAATATTAGTTCCTTTTCCATTTTACCTGTAGCTGTCGGATACTGATGCGTAAATCTGATTCATTAAATCCATAGGGTATATTCCAACCAAGAGGACCAAACTTCTTTCTTTCTTGCACAAGGGCATGAAAAAAACAAACTCCAAACAGCAACTTCTCCCAAGCCTTTAAATATCAAAAGTAAACAATCATTAAAAATTCAGATCAGATTTCCCATCAGTATAACAAGGGGAACAGATGAACGATCCTTTTCATTATAATATTCTATGATTGTATATCTCTACAAACTTTTATTTTCAAAAGACATACTATCTAAAATAATATCAATATAAAAATTATTAATGGAATGATGTAATCAAAACCTCCAAAGCTAGACAAGCCACAATACTACTAAACTTTATTAAAAAGCAATAGTGTTACTGTGAAAATATACCAAAGTACTGGCTAATAATTCTTCGGTCTTGTTTGTAGATACTTAAAACTTTAATCTTCAAATATTATCCTGTAGCCTCACTGGTATATGCTTGAGACTACAAGTGCAGGAGAATTATTTATGAATAAATATGATATGAATAAATAAGTATGACTTTGTGACCTTCCAGTGGGAGATGATTTTTGAAATTGTTTAATTTGTCCATGGCCTCTTCCTGTGTGTGACATTTATGCTGTGATGAACGATCACATGAGCCTCTCATCAAACCGGTGTTGGTATTCTAGAAGATGACCATCTCTTTGAGGTTCCACTCAAATAAATTTCAAGTATAAAATGAAGCATGTCTTTTAAATTAGACCATCTTAACTATACCCTCCAAATACAGTAAAAATCCATCCAGCTATCTTCATGTGATATAGTAGTAAAAATTATTTCTGTAATATTAAAAATGTAAGTATACTATGCTTTACTCAATAGATGTGTTCTTGAAATGTACATAAGTCAAAGCATATTTTAAATATTATGGTGAAACATATAATAGAGGGAAGAACTTTTTGGCAATGAGAGCAATAATCTAATTTATATGTTTTCTGTATATTTTCATATAATGGATTTTCCTAAGGAACGGACTATTCCTAAATGCTTTGGAAACTGAATGGTTGCATTCATTTCTGCCTTTTGTCTTTTGTTTAGATTGGGTTCCTCCAAAAGTAGAACCTGAAAGAAGGATTAGGGAGTAGGTGGGTTTGTTTGGGCGCTGATCCTGGAAGCTGGAAGGAAGGAGTGGGGAAACTGAGAGAGGAAAGAAAAGTCATTATAAGAGTTCCTGAAGTTGTTGCTGTGGTAAAGGGGACTCAATTTTGGGGGGACAAGTGTTGCCTGGATGGTTGAGTGTTATCCCTGGCGGTGGTAATTCCTCCACATTTCTATTCTGTGCTTGGGCATCTGTGGCCCAAGCAGGCTCCTGTGGTATTAGAGAAGTCTCTGAGGGCAGAAAGATGCATACTTGAAGTGGAAGGCTGTCAGCTAAGAAGAATCTGAGCCACAGAAAACTGTCTTCTACAGCTGTGAATAAAATTAGATGTGGGCTGAAGAGATGTGACAGGGACACCAGGGTAATAGGTCATAGTCCTTTTATGTGGATTTTTTTTTTAAACTACATTTTCCTAAAAAAATTTAAATATTAAAAAAAATATTTTTGTAAAAAAACCAAACTTTTCCTAAATGCTGAATGTGGGTTTTTAAAAAGTTCTTTTCCAACTGTTTTTTTTTTTTTAAGATTTATTTATTTTTTCCTACCGCCCTCATTGTTTGCACTTGCTTTCTGCTCTCTGTGTCCATTCATTGTGTGCTCTCTGCGTCTGCTTGTCTTCTCTTTAGGAGGCACTGGGAACTGAACCCCAGACCTCCCATGTGGGAGAGAGGTGCTCAATCACTTGAGCCACCCCCGCTCCCCACTTCGCTGTGTCTCTCATTGTGTTTCCTCTTTTTATCTCTTGTTGTGTCACCTTGTTATGTCAGCTTGCCATGCCAGCCTGTCTCATCAGCTTACTTTCTTGCTTGTCCTCTGTAGGAGGCACCAGGAACCAAACCTGGTACTTCCCATGTGGTAAGCAGGAGCCCAATCACCTGAGCCACATTTGCTTCCCTCTAACTGTATTCTTAGTTATATTTTCCAGGGTACATTTTGTGACTAAACTAAGGGGTCAGCAGGATGCTGACTCCTCTACTTAAAGATGATGATGCTGACCCACCATCAATGAGTATATGTTTTGCTTTGTTTTCTATAATGTGGTACTGGTTTGTGTTGACTCACACAAATTCCTTATCAATCATATGAAGACTTTTATAATCTTGTCCAATATTCCTTCCCACTCATATTTCCTACTATCTTAGTCAAAATGAGCTTCTTACTGCTCCTTCCACAACACTGTCATAATTCTGTGTCCTGTGCCTACTTCAAACGTCACTACCGCCAGGAGGCTTTCCTCATCTCAGTCAGAGTTAATCACACAAACACCACTTTGAGCTGAATAACCTCAGTAATTTACTTAATTTATCTGAGCCTTAGCTTTTTTTAAATTAAAAACAGAACAGGAGGGGAAGCAGATTTGGCTCAACGGATAGAGAGTCCACCTACCACATGGGAGGTCCAGGGTTCAAACTCAAGGCTTCCTGACCTGTGTGTGGAGCTGGCCCACGCGCAGTGCTGATGCGTGCAAGGAGTGCCGTGCCATGCAGCGGCGTCCCTGTGTAGGGGGGCCCCACGTGCAAGGAGTACGCCCTGTAAGGAGAGCTGCCCCGAGCAAAAAAAGTGCAGGCTGCCCAGGAGTGGCGCTGCATACATGGAGAGCTGACTCAGCAAGATGACGCAACAAAAAGAGACATAAATTCCCGGTGCTGCCGCCTGGAACCTGCTAGTGATCAATAAATGTTAGTTCCCTTCCTCCTATCCTTTCTTTTTCTTTTGTTGTCCTCTCATACTTCATAATACTATCATGACTGTTGAGAGCAGCAGTTCCCAACCTAGTTGAACATATGAACTTTCTCTTGTTATTTATTAATATCAGTTCTTGAACCCCAATTCAGACGTAGATAATCAGAATCTCCAGGAATGGGGCACTGACGTCTAAAGCTTTAACAAGCTCCCCTGGCTTATAGGGATTGTGATTGAACTTGCCTTTTACTCACTTGCTTCTGGGGCAGGGGTGACCTAGGTGATCCATAAATTTGGGAAAAATTAACCAGATGTGCATGGCTCAGCTTCTCCTTTTCTTTCTTAGAAGTGAGCCTCTTGCAGGCAGTTTGACTTCTTTTGTTCCTCTGAGTAGATAAATCTGCTTAATTCTGGGGTTCAGTAATAGGAAACTCATTTTTTCCATAGATTTAAGCTATATTTTCCAACCTAGACTATATCAGTAATTAAGGCTATATTTTGGCTCCCATGTGCTTATTCTTTTTCTTGCTTCTCAGATGGTAAGAATTCAAGCAGGGAAAAGGAGTCCGATTTATTGTGACTCCTAAAGTTCTCAATACTACGTGTAAAGCTGTTTTGGATGGATACATTGAAAAACATTATTAATATTTTAAATCACTGTTACTAGAATTGAAGATTCATGAAGGCAGGTATTTTTGTCTTTGTTCTCTCTGCTTTATACTGAGTGTCCAGGATAGTGCCTAAAGCACACTTGTTGAAGGAATGAAAATTAATGATGTGAAAATAGATTTCCACTCTTAGGTCTTCATCAAAAACACTGTTAGGCTTTAGTTTATAAACTAAGATACATTTATTCATTCAACAAATATTTATTTGAACGTCTGCTAAGTGGAAAGCAGAATACAAAAGAGTGGGAATAAAATGGTGAACAAGATAGGTACAATTTCTGTCTTGTTAGGGAATGCCTAAAGTTTAAAACATTATTAAATAAAATGTTTATATTTTCATGTTTTCTCACTATAAAGACATTTTTAAAGTTCCAGAGGCTGACTATTACCAGTTCCTTTCCATGGCATCCCTTGAAAAAGTGAAGATCAGAAATTGGGTCTGTGAGATATGACTGAAGAAGATTTAGCCGAAGACCTGTGGGAGGCTCATTTGTCATTTTTACTCCATTCTGTAGAATTGTTACGGGGAACTAAGGAAAAATAAATAGAGAGCATTATGCAAAGCAGAAAGCTCAGGTCCTGAAAATACATACATTTGTGGATTAAGAAACAGGAATAATAAAGGATTCTAGAAATATTCAAAAAACCTCTTAAGATTAAGCATTTAAAGTTGGATTAATATATACAATGTAATAGAAAACTACATAAATGAACTGAACTGCTCAGGAAATAGACATACTTTTGGAGATGGATAACTTGTGAGCCAAAGCCTAAAGGAAGAGTTACAGACTTCAGGGGTAAAATCTTCACATATTTTTTCCAACATGGGCATCCAGGAGACAGCAAGGTGGCAGTTTTGTAGGCAAACCCAAGTTCCCTCTTCTATTGCTTCTTTAATCATTTTTGATGCAATTGGTCCTTGTCCCTGTCCCAGTGAAATAGCTTGAAATTTATTTCCAGACATAGCTTTATCATGCGCAAATTTCAGCAGGCCTAAGGGAGGCACAAAAATTTGTCTCACTATTTACTCTAAAATTATAAAATATGCCTTATGATTTCAATGCCTAGGTCTTCAATCATGGAAAATTCTAATTACATTTCCCTGTAAATACTGGATCTACAAATTGATTTAAGAAATAGGCATTGAGCAAGATGTCTTCCCTAGAATTTCTTAAGAGTTTACAGTATATTTACTTACTAGCCATGGGATCTGCTCCTGGAGACAGCACAAAGATTAAGGGAATTGTGCAGTTTGAATCCAAGTAACTCTTTGCCAAATCAAATGGTGGAGGCTCTACAAACTTCTTCCCTAGTTTGTCAGTTACATAATTTGTTATAGCTGGAGTAATCTGTTCCGGAGAGAAAATGTGACTTTTAGAGCAATTTTTATGTCACATAGCTTTGATTGCTACTAAAAATCAACAAACTAAAATATGTAGTTTAATGGTTAAGAAACCACACAACATATCATAGATGAAAATGCTGATTTCTTTACTATATAAAAAGCTTCTACAAATGATAGGACAAAACCAACAACCCAAAAGAAAATGGGCAAAGGAGATGAACAATTTACAAAGAATGAAAGACAGATGGCTCTTAAACATAAAGAGATGCTCAACTTCATTTGGTATAGCAGAGACCATAAAAACAGCCCTCCTTCTTCGCCTTCTTTTGTCACCAGAACCCCACGTTTTCCCAGCCTTTCTTGCTGCTAATTATGGCCATATGACTAAGTTCTGGCCAGAAGGATACAAATAGAAATTATATACGGAATTCCCAGATCATATTTTTATACTGCATCTGTTTGCCTTTAACACTCTCTTTCCATCTTCAACAGTTGTAGTGCTCATGAGCTTCAACTTTGCTGATGAGGCACACACTCTAGGGTACTTCTCTCATATGAGAGAAGGAAGCTGAATCTCTGGATGATCTCAAGACCGCAGCCTTCAATCATTTGCCTCTGGGCTGCTAGCAGACACAGAAGTTAACTTCTATTTTATTTAAGCCACTGTGTTTTAGATCTTTTTGTTATAGCAGCTTAGTCTATATTCTAATACTCAAAAAAGGAAAACACAAATTATAACCATACTTAGATATCATTTTTCACCTATGGGAATGGCAAAGGTCCAAAAATTTGGCAACATACTATATTGGCAAAACAGACATTCTCACACATTGCTATTGAAGTGTAACCTGGGGCAACTTTCATGGAGGACAGTTTGGCAATATCTATGAAAATTACAAATGGACAAATCCACCGACCAACCAATTTAATTTCTAGGATTTTATTCTAAGAGATATTTACATATTTTTGACTTTTAAATAAGATTATTCATTGCAGCATTTTAATAATAGATAATATTAAAAATATCATAAAGGTCCATCAATAGGAACTAGTTAAAGAAATTATGATTTATTCATACTATGGTATATTATGCAATTATGAAAAATAATTTGAACATACATCAATGCTCATAGCAGCATTATTCACAAAAGCCGAACAGTGGAAATAACCCAAGTGTCCATCAAAAGAGAAAAGATAAACAAAATGTTGTATAGCCATACACTGGAAAATCATTCAGCTATAAAAAGTAATGAAGTTCTGATACATGCTACAACATGGATGAACCTTAAAAACATGTTAAGTGAAATAAGTCTGAGACAAAATAAGAAATACTGAATGATTCCATTTATATGAAATATCTAGAATAGGCAAACTCATACAGACAGAAAGAAGATTAGAGGTTATCAAGGGCTGGGAGGATGGGGAAATGTCTACTTATTCCTCAATGGGTATAGAGTTTTTACTTGGGATGATGATAAAGTTTTGCTAGTGGATGGTGGTGATGGTAGCATAACATTGTAAATTAGTTAATGCTACCAAATTTTACACTTAAAATAGTTAATATGGCAAATTTTATTTTATATATGCTACCACAATAATTTTTTTTTTAAATGAGAAAGCTTTTTACTAACTGATAGGGAAAAAAGCAATATGCAAATATGCATATGACACCCTTTGTGCTAAAAAGATGTAGAAAAGGAATTTATGTGTGTGAATATTTCTATATACATTAAAAAATACAAATAACTGATTGCCTGAGAGGAGTATGCTGAGTGACTGAGAGATGGAGATGGGAGGTACACCTTTCACTATATACCTGTATATTCATGTGACTCAAAGTAGCATTTGAGTTTTGAACCACAGGAATATTTGATTTACTTATAAATTATATTACAATTAATTTAAAAATAAAAGAATGCTATTAATCAACATTAGAAGCTGAAAATAGTTACAAAGAGGCATAAAACATTATCTTCTAAATGCCAAGCAACTCTCTGAAGTGAAAACTCTAGGAATTAAATGGAGGGAGAAGGGACTATTAAAGGCTTCTGCAGTTCTGGAAGTTTCTTGGAATAGGCGGAAAGGAAGGATGTAGCATTATACAGGAGTCATTTTGTGTAGCTATGAGCAAGTCTGTTATTATTTTGAAACAGTGGACATCAAAGAGATAGTAATGGAATGGTGGAAAGTGACCATGTTAGGAAAGATACTGACTGCCAGGCTATAGTTTTGTCATTATAGTTATTGAAAAACCAATGAAGGTTTTTCAAAAAGGAGCTAACAATGACATAGCAGCTTTTAATTTTTTCCTTTAATAACGTCTCATGAGCAATGATAAAGTCTTTTTTTATTCATGCACCCCTAACATCATGTATATTCCTACCTAGCACAGTAGATCTTTATATACATTTTAAGGAAAGGGAAATGCTAGGACATAGAGACCTTATTTTCCATTACTGTAAGCTCTGGCCAACATCCCCTGAAATTATATAATTGAAATGAAGCATGATAGTTTTCTATAAGGAAAAATGCCCTGTTCCAGGAAATTAATGTAAGAAAAAAAGTTACAAATCTTTCACAAAAGATTTCAGTTGTTTATATAGATACTCTAGGAAGATATTTCAGAGACTTGAGCAGACCTGGAGATGGACTTTAATTCAATTTAATTCAATTCAACTCAATTCAATTCAACTCAAATCACAGACCTTTATTGGACTACTACCATCAGCCAGGTACTGCTCTATGTCCTGAGATAAAGAGAAAAACAAGACACAGGTCCTGACCTCAAGAAACTCTTAGTCTAGTTGGAGACCCTAACTAATAAAAAGACAATTATTGTATATTCTAATATGATAGGTGTGATGGTGTTTAAGCACACAGTCCTAAGCCTGCTGGAAAAAGCAATAACCTCATAGGTAATATTGAAGCAACAGCTCCATTGGCCAGCAGGGGGCCATTTAGTGGCGTGCAAATAGGCAGGCTTTTCTCAGAAGCAAAGCTTTTCATTCTTCAGTTTACTATGAACAGGGAGGCTATTGCCAATGAAAAAAGTTTTGTTTTGGATCTCCAGGGACTTACTGTCTAGTAAAAGGGTATGTGGGATTGAATCACTATCCAAAAAAAAGATAAATTCTTAATCTTACACATTTGTAAATAGGATCTTTTGAAGATGTTATTATTAGTTAAGACAGGCCAAATTGAATCAGGGTGTGTTTTTATCTGTATTACTGGAGGCCATATAAAGAGAGGAAATTAGGATAGTCATTCAGGAAAAACCAGAAAGCAGAAGTCAGAAGTCAGAGAAAGTCAGAGGAGGAGACAATGAAGCAGATCATTGGTTGTTTGAAGCTGAATGTATCCCAGAAAAAGATGGTTTTAAACGTAATCCATTCCTGTGGATGTGAACCCATATTAAGCAGCACTTTTTGATGTGTGGCCCCCAGTAATCCTATTACTGGAGTCCTTTATAAGCAGAATGAAATTCAGACAAATAGAGAAAAAAAAGCCAAGGGAAGAAAGAGAAAGCCAAAAGAACAGCCAGAAGCTGAACCCCAACAGAACCTGGAAGAAAAGGGAGCGACCAGGAGATGCCGTCATGAGCCTTGCCGGGTGAAAGGCTAAGGACCAAAGATCACAGGCCTCCAGCCCCAGAATGCCAGTCTTCAGGGCGAACGCTTCATCTTGACAATACCTTGATGTGGGCTTTTTCCTAACCTCAAAACTGTGAGTGAATAAATTCTCATTGTTTAACCCAACCCATTTCATGGTGTTTGCTTGGGCAGCCTAGGAAACTAAAACACCTTCAGCAGAATACTACTGATGGATGTAGGATAACCGAATACCTGGAAGTAACTTGTTTCTCTCCCTGTTGCTAGGATACAAAGAAAAGAATTGTATGTGTAAATCAGAAGGTAATGAAATACAACCCTCTCTTCGTGCCAAATTCCGCTTTTGGAGGTCAAGAATATCATGTTGAAGCAATAAAGTATGAAAACCAGCTTCAACCAGTTGGTCGTACCTGCACAGAAGAAGCCCCTTGCTGTCCTCCCTGCAACTTGCTTAATTAACATAGTAAAATTCCCACCCAGGGGTGGAGTTATCTGCCCCTTTCTTGATCATGCAATGTATGTGCGTGATTTCCTGAACATACTAATCACACAATTATATAACCAGTTATGTGTGTTCATCCATATACATAAAAACTAATGCATAATCAAAGCAAATGCTACAAGTAACTTGGATTAAAAAAAAAAAAGATTTATTTATTTATTTCTCTCCCCTTCCCCCCACCCCGGTTGTCTGTTCTCTGTGTCTATTTGCTGCGTCTGCTTCTTTGTCCGCTTCTGTTGTCAGAGGCAGGGGAATCTTTGTTTCTTTTTGTTGCATCATCTTGTTGTGTCAGCTCTCCGTGTCTGTGGCACCATTCCTGGGCAGGCTGCACTTTCTTTGCGCTGGGCGGCTCTCTTTAGGGGGCGCACTCGTTGTGCGTGGGGCCCCCCTACGCATGGGACACCCCTCAGTGGCAACGGGCACTCCTTGCACACATCAGCACTGCGCATGGGCCAGCTGCACACGGGTCAAGGAGGCCGGGGGTTTGAACCACGGACCTCCCATGTGGTAGACGGACGCCCTAACCACTGGGCCAAGTCTGCTGCCCGTAACTTAGATATTTAAGCAAGAGTAAAATTCAGCACAGGGAGTTGGGTCTGAATCACTTTACACTGACCTTGGCTCCTTACCGCTGCATACGTAATAAATGTGAGTTTCCCTAACTCTCGGGTTGAAGTTTTCTTCATGCTATCTCTGGTTTTCCATTAAGGCCCTGCCTTGAGGCCTAACACTACTGACTCTGGGAGATGGCATGGCCTTACTGATATTTTGATTTTGATTTTGGACTTCTGACCTTCAAAACTGAGACAATAAGTTTCTGTTTTTAAGCCAAACTATTGTGTGGTATTTTTCATAGTAGTTCTGGCAAACTAAGACAGAGGGATATGTATGCACATACAACTATCAGGTAAGGAAGAATGAGGTAAGTTTTAACAAAGTCTTTGGGAGTTTGAATAAGGAAAAATGCTTTAGGATTCAAGTAATTATGTAGACCTCTGTTTGAACCTACCCAGAGACTTAATGAAGCATTAGATAATACTCCTAGTAAGAACTTTACTACAAAAAAAATGTTAAAAGAAAGAAAGGAAGCAAGGAAGGAATGGAGGGAAGGAAGGAAGGAAGAAAGGGAGAGAAAGGAGAGAGGGAGGGAAGAAGGACTGTAATAATCACTTTAAACACCTTCATTTTACACATGGTGAAATGTATCTCAGAAAGATGAAATGACTTACTCAAAGTGTGAACTACATGTATGGACATGGTTTTTAGTTTTCTTTCTGTTTGAAAATTTTCCTTTTGTATCACCATAATCACCTTTATTGAATGTATGAAAATTTGTATCAGCCTACCTGGCTCACTTATAGAAAGCTTTTTGTACATATTTAAACTAATAAAATTATGACATGTATGATTTTCTACCATATTCTGTTCTCAGCCATAATAGAGTAACAGGAATCAGCTTAATCCTCCTATCAAAACAACCACAAAATGGGGAAAAGTAATGAAACAATCATTTTCAGACATTGGGCAATAGGTGGTATAGAAACATGATTCCTGAGAAAAAGGAAACAAACAAGGTGAACCCTGTTTTTCCCTCTGCTTTCTGCCTGGAAGGACACTCCAGATTGTAGAACAGGGAGAGTGACTGAATTGAGCAACATCGTATTGCTGAATTGGAAAGCAGATATAAGAGTTCAAGGAGGGAAACGGACTTTGGCCCAGTGGTTAGGGCGTCCGTCTGCCACATGGGAGGCCCGCGGTTCAAGCCCCGGGCCTCCTTGACCCGTGTGGAGCTGGCCCATGCCCAGTGCTGATCCGCGCAAGGAGTGCTGTGCCACGCAGGGGTGTCCCCCGCGTAGGGGAGCCCCACGCGCAAGGAGTGCACCCATAAGGAGAGCCGCCCAGCGCGAAGGAGGGAGCAGCCTGCCGAGGAATGGCGCCGCCCACACTTCCCGTGCCGCTGACGACAACAGAAGCGGACAAAGAAACAAGACGCAGCAAAAAGACACAGAAAACAGACAACCGGGGGAGGGGAGGGGAATTAAATAAATAAAAATAAATCTTTAAAAAAAAAAAAAAAAAAAAGAGTTCAAGGAGACTGAGGCTTTTGGAAGTTAAAGAGTTCTGATTAGAAGGGAATCATGAAGAAAAAGAGTTCAGAAATATGCATAGGAGTGCCACTGAATCTTTGCTAAATACATACATAAGGCCCAGCAAAGAGTAATGGAGGAACTGTGAGCTGGGAGCTCCCAGATCTCATGCAGAGTAGGGAATCATTCAAGTTCCAAATAGCCACAGTGGAGAGTCCTTTCTGGTTACTTGGGGCATTTAGTAAAGACACCAGAAGAGTCATACCTTAGTAGTAGGGCCAAACTATCTATTTAATAAAGGCTATTATAGGCCTGCTCTAACAAGTCCTAAAAACAATCTTCAAAAAAAAACAATCCAAACTTAAATAATTGAATGACCTAACACAGGGGTTGGCAAGCTTTTTCTATAAAGGGTTAGATAATAAAGATTTTAGGATTTGCAGGTCACATATGGTTTCTGTTGCATATATATACACACACAATACTTTAAAAATGTAAAATCCATTCTTAGTTTGCAGGTTGGACAAAACTAGGTCATGGGCTGGATAGGCCTGCAGATGTGGTTTGCAGACCCCTGAATTAGCACAACAAAGTTCAACAATCTTTAAAGGAAGACCAAAAAAATCAAACTATCAACAATTTAACATTTACAATGTCCAGCATCCAATCAGACATGACTGGACATACTGAGAAGCAGAAAAATATAACCCATAACCAAGAGAAAGTCTATGCAATAGAAAGAGCCCCAAAATGATGGAATTAGCAGTCAAATATTTAAAAGTATTTATTATAACGGTCTTCAAGTATTTAATGAAAAAAATTGAATAGTGTGAGAAGAGAAATAGAAAATATAATAATGAACCAAATGGAATTTGTGGAGATAAAATATATAAAAGCTGAAATAAAAAGTTAATTGGATGGAATTAATAGGAAATTAAACACTACAAAAGGAATCAGCATATCTTAAGATAACCATAGAAACTATGCAAACTGCAGGACAGAGCTACAAAAGATTAAAAAATAAATGAACACCTGTGGCATAATATCAAACAGTCTAATATATATACAATTAGAATCCTTCATAAGGGCACAAAAATATTTGAAGAAATAAAGTCCAGATATTTTCCCCAACTTAAGGAAAACAATAAACACACAGATCCAAGAAACTAAATAAACAGTAAACTGGATAATCAACCATCAACCCTCGCAACTGAAATGAGGATTATAGAGCTAAATAACAATAACTTTAAACTTGGCACATAAATAGCAAATTATCTGGGTTCCAAATAGAACACATTTAACTTTTACCTTATCAGGCCTTAAGCACCGAAGAATTATCATTTTCTGTAGTTCATTTAGGTTCTTATCCATTGGTTCTGGAAATTTAGCATTGTGTGGTTCTTTGCTGTCATAGATAGTCCGCCATTTTAGTATATTTTCACAAAAATGCTCCCTAATGAAAATATAGCTTAATAATTATTTCTATTGGGGAAATTTTTAAAAATGAGATCATTAACAAGGAAACAAGAGAAGACAGCCTTGGGAGCATTTAGATTATAAATTTACCCATCACTCTTCAATACCAAGCCATCAAATTTAAACAATTACCTGAGTCCTTTGAAGGCAGGATATTCACTTGCCCTACATATTTCCTCCCAGCTTTTATCTAATAGCCAAGATGGATCAGGATTTTTCCTCGAACTCTTAAGACTCACTCCTCCAGTTAAAAGAAACATCAGTTCTTGGTATTCAATCTCTTTCTTTGCCCTGTATTCACAAAATAAGGATTTGTAAATTGTTGATTTTAAAATTAAATGTAGTCATCTGCTTCTAGACATAATGGAGTAACCAGAACTATATTTACCCTTCTGCTGTAAATAACTAGGAAAATGGACAAAAAGAATGAAATATGTTTATGGAAAGTGTACAATAGCCAGTGCAGGATTGTGGTTCCTGAAAGAAGGGAGACAAGGTGAGTGTTAGAGGTTCCGCCTTACAAGGTCTGCAATGATTAACAGGTCATAAGACCATGACTCAAGTCCAATTACAGCCTACATGTGACAGCACATCTCCCCTCAAGAATCAACAAGTGAGACATATTACAGTGGTGACGGCGCAGATAAAGACCCTCACCTCTTCCAGGCCCAGGCCCACCAAACCCTCCTGTTTCCAAGAACACCCTACCTCCTAGCCCACTACCCCCAAGCCATACCAAAGAAAAAACTCACTTTTACAGCCCCTTATTGACTCCAGGCTGTACTCAGACTCTAACCCCCTCCCCACAGACTAACGTTTCCTCGCCTATTGATGTACTGTATAAAGTCATATCCACCACTCTCCACAGGTGGGCTGAAGTTTATTCTTCAGACCCCCTCCTTTGGGAGAGCTTCCCAATAAACTTTCCGCCTTCAGTTGTCAGTCTCCGTGTCCTATGAGTGTCGTTTTTCTCTACAGTGAGCCCTATGATAACTTCAGCTATCTGCCTGGAGGAACATTCCAAATCATAGAACAGGAAGGAGATTTAAATCAGGCTGAAATTTGTGGGCAGAGGACTAGAGAAGAAGAAAATGCATAGAAAAGAAGCTCCAGAAATGTGAATAGTTGTCCCCTAGATTCTATTGCTAAACATCAAAAACATGCATGAATAAGGAAAAGTTCCAGGAGGCCAGGCAAAGAAGGTCTGGGGAGCTATAAACTGAAGAGTTCTTAGAACTCACACGTGGTTGGGAGGTATAAGTTCTTGCCAACCAGAGTTAAACCTTTGTTGAATACCAGAAGAATTCAGTAGAGACACCAAAGGGATCACATACTAGTAGTGAAGCTAACCTGGCCTTAGAAAAAAGGCTATTCTAAAACTGCCATAAGAAAGCTTAAAAACAAGCCCTGAAAAGATCAAGTTAATCCAGTAGTAATTTAACTACCTACAGTGGTGAAGTCTAATGCTCTTTAAAGCAATACAAAAAAATCCAGCATATAACAATATAAAATTCACAACATTTATCACCAGGAGAAAAATCAGTCAATACTAACAGACCCAGAAATTGTAAAGATGATACAATTGATAGAGAAGACATTAAAATAGCTACTATGAATATGTTGAGGATTTAAAGAAAACATAACATTTACATAATGAAGAGAGAAATAGAAGATAAAAAAAAGAACCAAATGCAACTTCTAGAGATGAAAGATACAATATCTGCAATGAAAATTCACTGATTTTTTTTCCAGACACACAAAGTTTGAAAGGATTGATTACCAACAGGACTGTACTACATGAAATGTTAAAGGAAGTCCTTTGGGGAGATGGAAATATGGATCTACACAAAAGAATGAAAGAACTGGTAAATGTGAGTAAACATAAAAGCCATTTTCAAAATTATTTGGGTATATTTAAAAGATAATTGACCATTTAGAGGAAAACAACAACATTGTGTTGTGGGGTTTAGAATACAAATAAAATAAAATATATGGCAAAAATAAAACAGACTGGAAGGAAGAAATGGAAATATATGGTTATAAGTTCATTTACTATATATATACATGAAGTAGGATAATTTTACTTGAAGACAGACTGTGCTAACTTAAAGAGGTATACTATAAACCTAAAGAAATCACTATAATAATAAAACAAAAAGTTATAGCTAATAAGTCAACAAAGGAAATAAAATGGAATCATAAAAATATTCAATCTAAAAATAGGCAGAAATGAGGAAACATGGGATAAAGAACAGAGAGTGAAAAAAGAAAAGAAATAGACTGTAGATGTAAATGTAACTATTTATTATCACATTATGTATAAATTGGTCTAATCAACCTTATTAAAAGGTAGTGATGGGAAGCAGATGTGGCTCAAGCAATTGGGCTCCCACCTACCACATGGGAGGTCCCTGGTTCAACTCTTGGTGCTTCCTAAAGAAGACAGCAACCTGGCACAATGGGCAGGCATGGCAAGCTGACACAACGTGATCATGCAACAAGAGACACAAGAAGAAAAAACATGAGAGACACAACAAAGTGGGGAACAGAGGTGGCTCAAGCAATCAGGTGCCTCTCTCCCACATTGGAGGCCCCAGGTTCTGTTCCTGGTGCCTCCTAAAAAAAAAACAAGGAAGATGAACAGACACACAACAAGTGCAAATGAAGAGGGGGTGGGAAGTAGGGAGAAATAAATAAAATAAATCTTTAAAAAAATGCAGTGATGATCAGATTGGACAAAATCAGCAAGATACAACTCTATGCTGTATACAGGGACATCCTTTAAATATAAAGCTAAAAATAGGTTATAAGTAAAAGGATGGAAAAAGACATACCATGCTAACACTAATCAAAAGAAAGCTGGAGGGGCTTTAATAATATGAGACAAAGTAGATTTCAGAACAAAATATATAATCAGAGATTAAAAAGTTAATTCATGAAAAGGACATAAAAAAAGTAAAAGAAAAAGAAAAGAAAAAGGAAAAGGAGGACATAACAATTCCAAACATTTATGCACCCAAAAACAAAACTTCAGGGAGCAGATGTAGCTCAAGTGGCTGAGTGCCTGCTTTCCATGTACAAGGTCCCAGGTTCAATCCCCAGTATACCTCCTAAAAACAAACAAAAAATCCAAACTCTCATTGGAGGTGGATATAGCTCAGTGGTTGAGCACCTGCTTCCCATGTATAATGTCCTGGTTCAATCCCCAGTATTCCTAAAAAAAAAAAAAAAAAAAGGAAACAAAAAAAACCCCCACAAAACTTCAAAACACAAAGTAAAACTGATAGAAGTGCAAGAAGAATTACACAATTCAAAATCATACTTAGAGATTCCAACACTTTTCTCAATAATTGGAAGAATAAGTAGACAGCAAGTTGATAAGGACATAGAAGACATACAGACCAACATGACCTACTTGACATCTATAGAATACTCTACCCAAGAACAGCAAAATACACATTCTTTTCAAGGGCACAGAGAATACTAACAAAGATAGATCATATTCTGAATGAAACAACAAGACTTATTTGTATAAAATTTCTAGAATAGGCAAAACTATGGAGTCAGAAAGCAGACTGGTGGTTGTCTGGGCTAAGAGAGGGGGCAGGGATGGTGTAAATGAACACAAGGAAACTTTTTGAGGTGATGGAAGTGAGTGTTCTAAAACTGGACTTTGATGATGGTTACACATCAGTATAAATTTACTAAAAATCATAGAACTGTATCCATACAGTAAATGAATTGCATGATACATAAATTATACCTCAATAAAGCTTAAAAAAAAAGAATAAAGGCAATCTCTAGGGGGTGGCTTCCAGTGCATATTGTTAATTGAAAAGTGCAAAGGCAAATTAGAGTGGGTTACATTTGTGTAAAAAAGAAAAGAAAAAAGAAGCCATACATATATTTCCTTATCTTTACAATAATTTAAATTTAGAATTAAATGGATATATTTCATAGCATTTGATACATCTAAAGAGAATTATTCAACTAGAATAGCAAAATTTGAGAGGCAAAGAGATAGAAAATACAGAGAGAGAGTAAGTGAAATAGGGAATGCATGAGAAAGTTTAATATACGTGTAACTAGAAAGGAAAGAGGGATTGAAGCAGAAGCAATATTTGAAGAAATTACCACTAAGTCTTTTCAAAACAGTTTATATCAAACTATGGATTTAAAAAGCCCTATGAATCTCAAACAGGATAAATCAAAAGAAAAACACACTACTAGAAATTAGTATGGTGGTTACCTATGTTAAGAAGGCAAGGGCAAGTAGAGATTTGAAAGATAATCTTAAAAATGGCCTAAGAAAAAAGGCACCTTACTTTAATAGGAAGAACAATTCAAAAATTCAAAACAGTGGAAGCTAGAAGACAATAACTTCGAAATACTAAAAGAAAATTCTAACAGCAAAAATATTCTTCAAGAATGAAAGTAAAATGTATTTTCACACATAGGAACACTGAGAGAATTTATGACCATAAGACATATAATGAATGAAGTATTTAAGAGTTTTCTGAGGAAGATAAAGAAGAACCCATAAGGAAACTAGGAAGTGAACAAAGGAATAAATTGCAACAAAAAGTGTAAGGGGAAACGGACTTTGGCCCAGTGGCTAGGGCGTCCGTCTACCACATGGGAGGCCTGCGGTTCAAACCCCGGGCCTCCTTGACCCGTGTGGAGCTGGCCCATGCGCAGTGCTGATGCGCGCAGGGAGTGCCGTGCCATGCAGGGGTGTCCACCGCGTATGGGGGCCCCATGCGCAAGGAGTGCACCCGTAAGGAGAGCCGCCCGCGCGAACGAGGGAGCGGCCTGCCGAGGAATGGCGCCGCCCACACTTCCCGTGCCGCTGACGACAACAGAAGCGGACAAAGAAACAAGACGCAGCAAAAGACACAGAAAACAGACAACCGGGGGAGGGGAGGGGAATTAAATAAATAAAAATTAATCTTTAAAAAAAAAAAAGTGTAAATATGTGGGTAGATTTAAATAAAAATTTACTGTATAGACAATAAAAAGAACCTCTCCTAGAGTTTAAAATGCAGAGAAAAGGGAAGTGCATGGAAACAAGGGCAAATAAACTAGAAGCAGTAAATGGAGATAAAATGTTCTAAGACTTTACATTGTCTAGGAAGATGATAGAAGTGGTAAAAATAATTAGACTATGGTATTTTGGGGGTGTAATGTTATAATTACTATGATAATCACTAAAAGAAGATTATCTACCAAGAGAAAAGATGGGGGGAAAAAAGAACATCAATTTTATAAAATGGCAACAACGGGGAGAAAAAGCAAACACATAATAGTAAATGGTAGCTTTAACTCCCAAAATATAAAAATTATATTATATATATAGATGGACTAAACATTATACTTAAAGATTATCCAAGTAGATTTTTTTAAAGATTTATTTTTTATTTATTTCTCTCCCTTCCCGCCCGCCCCCCTCCCAGTTGTCTGCTCTCTATGTCCATTCACTGTGTGTTGTTCTGTGACCACTTCTATCCTTATCAGCAGCACCGGGAATCTGTGTTTCTTTTTGTTGTGTCATCTTGCTGTGTCAGCTCTCCATGTGTGCGGCGCCATTCTTGGGCAGGCTGGATTTTCTTTTGCGCTGGGCGGCCCTCCTTAAGGGGTGCACTCCTGTGCATGGGGCTCTCCTACGTGGGGGACACCCCTGTGTGGAACGGCACTCCTTGCACGCATCAGCACTGCATGTGGGCCAGCTCCACACAGGTCAAGGAGGCCCGGGGTTTGAACTGAGGACCTCCCATGTGGTAAGCAGACACCCTATCCATTGGGTCAAGTCCACTTCCCCCAACTAGATTTTTAACAGCCCAACTATGTGTTGCTTCCAAGACATATCTAAAATATAACGTTATAAAACAATGAAAAATAATGAACAAGATATACCACAAAAACATTAAGTTAAGGGAAAAAGCATAGCTATATTATAATTAGAAAACATAAAATGTTAAGGCAAAAAACATCACAGGAGAAAATATGTAATACTTTACAATGATACAATGTTTTATTTACTATAAAAATTCTAAATGTATGTTCTCCTAAAATCACAGCTTCAAAATATATAATACAGGAATATAGATCAGTTCAAAATCATAGTGGGAAATTTTAACAACTTTTTCCCATTAACTGATAAAACAATCATACAAAAAAATTAGATGGGTTGATGAACATAGACAATTTGAATGAGATCAACATACTTGAACTAATTAATATACATACAATCATGTACCCAGTACACGTAGAAAGAACACTTTAAAAATGGACCATATTCTAGATTAAAGGCAGTCTAAGCAAATATCAAAAAACTGAAATCTTACAAAATATGTCATTTGAGCAGTTATTTTAGAAATTAGGAAGAAAAAGAGAACTAGAAAATTCCCTGCTGCTGCCAATTAAGAAATATACTTATAAGTAATCTATAAGTAAAAAAGAAATCACAATGAAAATTAGAAAACATTTGAACTGTATGGTAGTGAAAATACTTCACCAATTCATTTGATGTTATTTTTCAGTTTTACCTCTAAAGCAATGTTTAGAGGTAAATTTATAATCTTAAAATGTAAATATCAGAAAAGAAGGAAGAAAGGTTCAAAACTAACAAAAGCTAAGCATCCATGTAAAAAAGTAGGAAAAGAAGAGAAAATCAAACCCAAAGAAAGTTGAAAGGAGGAAATAATAAAGGTAAGAGGTTTCCAGCCATCCAAGACAGTGGAGTAATTCCCCCACAGAGTCTTTGAACAACTAGCAAAAACTGGCAGAGCCATCTTCCTCAAAACTCCAGAAAACAGCCACAAGGTTACAGTAACTGGATGAGGACCCAATCAAGAAAAAAAGTTTTTAAAATGTTGGAGAAGCCTGCGGCACCCTTGCTGGTCCCTCCCCCAGCCCTCTCCATAGAATAGTGTGGAGCCAGACTGAACCTCATTGTGAGTCCCTGGTCCTTTTCAAGAGGGAGCAGAGTAATCTCTATGTGCTGTTAAAAGAAATGAACAAAATAGAGTTTTTAGGGCTAAGAAATTTCAAATAGAGTCAGGTGGTAGTTCTGGAGGTTAATCTTATAAAAATATAATAGACAGTCACAGTATGCAAAGCCTCAAGCAACAATGTTCCTGAAACCATAAGGACATCTGGACACCATAACAAATCACAAGATAAAGAACTTAGCTAACTATCTAACCTGAAAGACAATTGGAGTACTACAGATATCCACCAAACACAAAGAATTTGTATAATTTTCCTCTTTTCCTTTAAAACCCCTTGTGTGCAAATGTCAAAATGGGACATGATTTAGGTTGATACTTGAATCTGTGTCACCTGAATTGCAGTTCTAAGACCCCAAATAAATGCCTTTATTGCCTTGCAGCTTAGTTTATCTCAGTTGACAGTGCAAATTAGTGTACCTATATATCCATACCAATCTATGGGGTGGGAGCTGGAAAGATAGAACCAGGAAATTCATCTTAGGTATGCCCTTCCAGCACTTGCCCTGTACACAGAAGCAGCTTGCAGACAGCTAGGGGAGTGTAAGAAACAATTAAGTCAAAGAAGTCTGGGGTAAGGAATTACCTGCTTTATGTCACACAATAGAGCACATGGGAGGGGGAGAAAGACTTTTATAAGGAGTAGTGGGGGCATACAGATTCTTGAAAATAGGATAATTCCTAAGGCCATTAATGATCAAACACAAGCCTAGAACATGACACAGGTCAGAAAATACTGAGAGGACATTACACTTTGCAGTCACCTCAGGCTGATCGTCTTGATAGGAGGGCAATACTCAGAAGGAGAGGACCATCCAAGGCAGAGCCAATTTGAAAAGACTGTGAAAGGTGTTTTTGCATTGTTTGACTAGCTCCTGGCACACTAGGAAATATCTGTCTTATCACTAGATGGATACAAACTTGTGGAACAGACAGCTCAGGAACTAGAATCCAGATTAAACATTAAAAATATATAAAAATGCACAATATGCAACAAAAGATTGCAAGACAAAGAAACAGGAAATGCTGGCCCACTCAAAAGAACAAGAGAAAAATCCAGAAACTGTCAATGAAGAAGACCAGACTCTGAACATAGAGGACAAAGACTTTAAACAAATGGTTCTCAAAATGCTCAAGGAGATAAAGGAAAATACAGAAAAATAAGTAAAGGATATAAAAAAATAATGTATGAACAATATAAGAATCTCAATAAAGAGATAGAAAATTTAAAAACGAACCAATCAGAAATACTGGAGTTGAGGGCCACAATAACTGCAATAAAAAATTACCTAGAGGGTTTCAACAGCAGATTGGAGTTGGCAGAAGAAATAATCAGTGAACTTGATGATAATACAACTGAATTGATTCTATGTGTGGAGCAGAAAAAATAAAGAATTTAAAAAAGCAAACAGGGCCTAAAAGAACTGTGGGACACCATGAAGTGTTTATGGGAGTCTTAGATGGAGAAAAAAGAGACATGGGGGCAAAAAGAATATTCAAAGAAATAATGGAAGAAAATTCCCCCAATTTAAAGAAAGATATAAATATGCACATTCAAGAACCCTCAAGCTGAACAGCCTGGGTAAAACCCATGGTTCACTGTGGCCAACTGAGAAGAGAATGGACATCTTCCACCCTGGGAGGAGGGTGGGGGTGGCAGAAGGTGGAGAGGTTTCTCATCAGTGAGTTTGGCCTGTGGAGTCCATTTTGAATCTCAACTCTGGCCAGACCAGAATCACCAGCAGTGGCAGTTAAAAGACATCTCCATGGAAAGGTTCACTGAAGAGCTTCACCTGCTGGGAAGCCAGGAAACAGCAATAAGTGCAAAAGCTTTTTGAAGTCTCTCATATCCAGGCACTACTGACCGTGATCTGCCTGCCTTAGTGGGTCCCTAGCCCATTTTTGATCCTTAAGATGGGCAATGTTAAAGATTTATAATAACCTGGACCAAAAATTAAAAAAGAGCCATGAAACAAAACAACTGGGCAAGAGAGAGAAATTGCCTGTCAGAGTAAATTCACCCATATGCCTAGACATCAGCAAAAAATTACAAGCATAATAAGAAACAGGAAGATATGGCCCAGTTAAAGGATCAGAAAAAAATCCTGAGGAGACACATGATTTAAGACAACTAATCAATGATGTTCACACAAATCACCTAAATCAATTCAAGGAATTAAAGGAAAGTATGGCTAGAGAGAAAAATGAATATTAAGAAGATACTGGGTAAGCATAAAGAACAATTTGAAAGCCTGCAAAGAAAAGTTAACAGAGTTTAAGGGAATGAAAGATATAACAGATGAGAGTAAAAACATATTAGAGGCATGTTATAGCAGATTTGAATTGGTAGAGGACAGAATTAGTGAATTGGAGGACACAGCATCTGAACTTGAAAGGAAAGGAGAATAGAAAGAGAAAACAATTGAAAATAATGGAACAGAGTCTCAGGGAATTGAATGATAATGCTGAATGCACAGACATATGTGTAAAAGGTGTCCCAGAAGGAGAAGAAAATGGAAAAGGGGCAGAAGAACTATTTGAGGAAATAATGACAGAAAACTTCCCAACTCTTATGAAAAACATAAATATCAATATCCAAGAAGGACAATGTACTCCAAACAGAATAAATAAAAATAAACCTATTCTAAGACACCTATTATTCAGAATGCCAAATACCAGAGATAAAGAGAGGATTCTGCAAGCAGCAAGAGAAAAATGCATTACATACAAGGTAAGTGCAATAAGACTAAGTGCCGATCTTGCATCAGAAACCATGGAGGCAAGAAGGCAGTGGTATTTCAGGTTCTGAAAGAGAAAAATTTCCACACAAGTTCTTTATCTGGAAAAACTGTCCTTAAAGTCCCTACAGACAAACAAAAACTGAGAGAATTTGTTACCAATAGACCAGATTTACTAGTCATACTAAAGGGAGTTCTACAGTCTGAAAGGAAAAGACAAAGGTAAGAAACTTGGAGAGGAATGTAGAAATGAATATTATTTGTAAGGGTAACTAAAAGGGTAAAAAGACAGACAATAGTAAAATAAGACAACAGAATGCCAAAGGATAAAATGGACCAAGTAATGCCTTTACAGTAAATAACATAGACTGTTAATGATTGAACTACCCAATCAAAAGACACAGACTTACAGAATGGATTTTTAAAAAAGCCATCTATACATCTATATGCTGTCTTCAAGAGACTCACTTTAGATGCAAGGACACAGTCAGTATGAAAGTGAAAGGTTAGAAAAAGGTAATCCATGCAAATAGTAACCAAAAAAGACCTGGAGTACCCATACTAATATTGAATGAAATAAATTTTAAATGTAAAACTGTTATAAGAGATTAAGAAAGTCATCATATATTAATAAAAGGGCCAATTCACCAAGAATGACTAACAATCATAAATATTTATGATCCTAACCTGGGTGCCCCAAAATACATGAGATATACACTGGCAAAACTAAAGGGAGAAATAAACATCTGTATAATAATAATTGGGGACTTCAACACTCTATTCTCAGCATTAGATAGAACATCTGGAGAGAGGATGAAACAAAGAGCTTGACTAATACGATAAATGAACTAAACCTAAAAGACATTTATAGAGCATTGCAGCCCCAAACAGCAGGCTATACATTCTTCTCAAGTGTTCATGGATCCTTCTCTGGGATATATCATATGTTAGGTCATAAGACAGGTCTCAATAAACATAAAAAGATTGAAATCCTACAAAGCACTTCCTCTGATTCCTCTGATCATAATGGAATGAAGTTGAAAATCAATAACAGATGGAAAAAAGCTAATTTCATAAATATAGGGAAATTAAATAACAGACTCTTAAATCATCAGTGGCTCAAAGGAGAAATAGAAAGAGAAATCAGTAAATGTCTTAAGACAAATGAAAACAAGAATGCAACATATCAAAACCAATGGGATACAGCAAAGGCAATGTTGAAAGGGAAATTTATGGCCCTCAATGCTTACATTTAAAAAAATGGAAGAGCTGAAATCAAAGACCTAACAGCACACCTGAAGGCACTAGAAAAGGAACAGCAAACTAATCTCAAAGCAAGCAGAATGAAAGAAATAACATAGATTAGAGTAGAAATAGATGACATTGAGAAAAAAAATTAGAATCAACAAAACCAAAAGTTGGTTCTTTGAGAAGATCAACAAAATTAACAAACTCTTAGCCAGGCTGACAGAGAAAAAAAGAGAGAAAATGCAAATAAAATCAGAAATGAGAGTGGGGACATTATCACTGATTCTGCAGAAATAAAAGAGATATAAGAGGATACTATGAACAAGTATACATCAACAAATGTAGATAAAATGGACAAATGTGTAGAAGCACATGAACAACGTACAATGACCCTAGAAGAAGAAGATCTCATCAAACCAGTCACAACTAATGAGATTGAAACAGCCATCAAAGATATCCCCAAAATGAAAAGTCCAGGACTAGATGGCTTCATAGGTGAATTCTACCAGTCACTCAAAGAAGATCTAATACCATTCTTATTCAAATGCTTCCAAAAAACTGAACAGAAGGGAACACTAACAAACTCATTCTAAGAAGTCAACATCACTCTAATACCAAATTCTGACAAAGGTAATACAAAAAAAAGAAAGAAAGAAAGAAAGAAAATTACAGGCAAATTTCTTATTAATATAGATGCAAAAGTCCTCAACAAAACACTTGTTAACTGAATCTAGGAGAACATTAAAAGAATTATACACCACAATCAGGTGGGTTTTATCCCAGGTATGCACGGGTGGTTCAACACAAGCAAATCAATTAGAGTAATAAATCAAAAAAATCAAATCAAATCAATAAATTAATTAAATAAAGAAATCAAGAAAAATAACACGATTTTCTTGATTGATGCAGAACAGGCATTTGACAAATCCAGCATCCTTTCTTGATAAAAGCACACATAAAGATAGGAATAGAAGGAAACTTTCTCAACATGGTTAAGTGCATTTATGTTAGTACTGCTAACATTGTACCCAACAGTGAAAGACTGAAAGCTTTCCTGTTGAGATCGGGAACAAGACAAGGATGCCCACTGTCACCAGGGTTATTCAATATTGTGCTAGAAGTTCTAGCTAAAGCAATTAGACAAGAAAAAGAAATGAAAGAACCCAAATAGGAAAAGAAGAAATAAATCTTTTGCTGTTCACTGATGATATGATCTTATGCTTAGAAAATCCTGAATCACCTACAACAAAGCTACTAGAACTAATAGATGAGTTCAGCACAGTGGCAGCATACACAAATAATATGCAAAAATCAGTAGCATTTCTATACACACTAATGAACAATCTGAGGAGGAAATCAGAAAAAAAATTCCATTTACATAGTGACTTAAAGAATCAAATATTTAGGAATAAACTTAACCAAAGGCACAAAGGATCTATGTTCAGAAAACTACAAAACATTGGAAAAGAAATCAAGGAAGACTTAAATAAATGGAAGCACATTCTGTGTTCATGGATTGGAAAAACAAATATCATTAAGATTTCAATACTGGGAAGCAGATTTGGCTCAACTAATAGAGCATTCACCTACCACATGGGAGGTCCAGGGTTCAAACACAGGACTTCCTGACCCATGTGGTGACCTGGCCCATGCACAGTGCTGATGCGCGCAAGGATGCCGTGCCACACAGGGGTGTCCCCCACATAAGGGAGTCTCACACGCAAGGAGTGGCCCCTGCACAAGGAGAGCCGCCCTGCATGAAACCACAGCCTGCTCAGGAGTGGTGCCGCACACACAGAGAGCTGATGCAGCAAGATGACACAACAAAAAGAGACACAGATCTCCAGTGTCCCCTTATGAGATTATAAGCAGACACAGAAGAACACACAGCAAATGGACACAGAGAGCAGACAACTGGGGGGGGGAAGGTAGGGAAGGGGAGAGAAATTTTTTTAAAAAATTGACAATAGGTACATGAAAAGATGCTCAGCATCATTTGTCCTTCGGGAAATGCAAACCAAAACCACAATGAGGTACCACTCCATACCCAGCAGGATAGCTACAATAAAAAATCCAGATAATAGCAAGTGTTGGCAAGGATGTGGAGAAATTAGAATCCTCATACATTGCTGGTGGGAATTTAAAATGGTCCATCTAATTTGGAAAACACTCTGGCAATTCTTCAAATGAGTAAACAATAGAATTACCATTTGATGCAGCAATTCCACTCTAAGAATATACCCAATGCAAATAAAAACATATGTTTACATAACAACTTGAATATGAATTTTCATAGCATCATTATTCATAAAGCCAAACGGTAGAAACAACCCAAATGCCCATCAAACAATTAATGAATAAACCAAATGTGGTATATATCTATATGTAGCAGTTTGATATTATTTATGAATTTCAAAAAAGATATTAATTATGTTTGTAAACTGGTCTGTAGCTCTGGGCATGAAATCCTTTGATTGTATTAAATTAAAAGGTTTTACATTCATTTGATTAAATCAAGATTAGGGCTTTGATTCGACCACGTCAGTACAGCACAACTCAGGGTTGAGTCCCTGTCCCCTTGGTGGGCTGAAAGAAACAAACACTCACTGAAGAAGACACACAGAAGAAGATACAGAAGAGGAGAGAACTTGGTTATTTCAGTCCTGCCATGTGTCAGAAAGAAGACAGCTTAAACAGCTAAACCCCTGGAAAGAGAGATGAGCCCTATGCCAGCCTACAGCTGAAATCAGAAGAAGCTGGGACCACAGAGCCTTAAGAGGAAGAAGGAAGGAGAGACCAGGCAGAGGTTGCCTGCCATCTTGCTTCAACACATGGCAACAGACTTCGGTGAGGAGGTAACTGTGAGGTTACGTTAGGACTCTTTAGGGCCTTTTAACTGTACGCTTCTACCCCAAATAAATACCCTTTATAAAAGCCAACAGATTTCTGATACTTAGTACCGGCACTCCTTTGACGAACACACTATACAAAGGAATATTATTCATCCATAAAAAAGGCCCTAAGTTCTGACACATGCTACAACCTTGAAATCTTTATCCTAGGTAAAAGAAGTGAGTCACAAAAAAGCATATATTATATGATTCCATTTATATGAAATATCCAGAATAAGCAAATAGAAAGAGACACAAAGTATATTAGTAGTTTCTTAGGGCTTCCAGTGCATAGGAGGAGGTTATTGGGGGTGATAGCTAAAGGGTACACAGTTTTTTTTTGAGGTGATGAAAATGATCTGATATTGACTGTGCCTGATGGTTATATAACTCTGAATATATTTAAAACCACTGACTTGTATACTTTAAATGGGTGAATTGTATGGTATATGAACATATATATTAATATATATATTAATAAAGGTCTTATAAAAGATCAACCAATGTAATATAGTGCACTAACAGAGTAAAGGAAAAATCATATGACATCAAAATAAGAGGAAAAATCATTTGATAAATTTCAACTTTCATTCATGATTTAAAGAGAAAATTCTTAATGAACTAGTATTAGAAAGGAACAACATTAGTTTGATAAAAAGTATTTATAAAAACCCACAGCAAACATCAGTCATAATGGTTAAATAGTGAAAAATTTCCCTTTTAAACTAAGAATGAGATAAGAATATTTAATATTTGAAGTTCTGAAAAGTGCAAAAAATATAAATATTAGAAAGAAAAACCGAAATTGTCATTATTCATACACAGTATATGTATATTCATAGAAAATCCAAATAATTTATTAATTATTAGAATTAATAAAAGAGTTAAACAAGGTCACTTGATATCAAGTAAATATATATAGAAAGTCTATTGTAATTCTACATACCAGCAAAAAAAGAAGTCAAAAATTGAAATAGCATGAAAGATGGCATTTACCATAGCATAATGACTTTTCAACTACCTAGGAATAAATCTAATAAAAGATGTGCAAGACGTAGAAATTTATACTATATAGAGAAAGAAAAGAACAAACTAAGGAAATAGAGTGACATGATTTAAAGAGGAAACTCTTAATGAACTAGCAATAGAAAGAATATTATATTCTCAGATTGTAATACTCAATATTGTAAAATATTTAATCTTTCACAAACCAATCTATAGTCAATGCACACCCAACCAAAACTCCAAGAGGTTGCACAGTATGTTTTTTCCTCTTCGGGCTGGAAAGACTGATTCTAACATAACATATATAAATGTAAACGTTCAGAAATAGAAAAGACACTCTTATAAAAGAACAAGATGGAAGGACACTTAATTAGACATCAAGACTTATTTTAAGGTTAGAGTAACTACAGACAAATACATTAATGGAACTGAATAGAGTCTAGAAGGAGACCTAGATTTATATGCATACATGATTTATAGTAAAGGTGGCCAGATAGAGATATGAAAAAGAGCAGTCTTTTCAACAAGTGGATATTTATATGAGGAAAAAAAGAAATTTAATATCTACCACAGACCATGCACATAAATCAATTCTAGATCTAAACATGAAAGGCAAAACAATAAAGCCTCAAGATGATGATATAGGAAACTATCTTTATAATTTTAGACTGGAGAAAAATTTCTCACAAAACACAAAGCATAAATTGGGCTATATTAAAACTATTCTATAAAAGACAATATTAAGAGAATAAAAATGCAGTTAGAAAGTAGAAGTTATTTAACACACATAATTGTCAAGGGATTTGCATCCAGAATATAAGAAGAACTCATACAAATCAGTAAGAAAAACACAGATAATCCAAAAGAGAATTGTGCAAGTGATATGAATAGGTTCTTCACAAAAAGGATTTCCAAATGGCCTATAAATGTACGAAAACATGTTCAACCTCATCAGTCATCAGGAAAATATAAATTCAAACAACAATATAATAATACTCCCCACATCCCAAAGTGGATTTTAAAAAATGACAAAGCAAAGTGATGGTGGGCATTTGGAGCAATTGAATGTTCAAACACTGATAATGGGTTTTAAATTGGTACAATCATTCTGGAAAACAGTTTGCAAATTTCTTTCTAGGTATCTACTCAACAGAAATACATGCATATGTGCACCAAGAGCTATCTATGTACAGGAATGTTCATAGCACCACTATTTATAATAGCCCCAAAATGGAAATAATCCAAATGTTCATCAACAGTAAAAAGAATGAACTGTGATGTATTCATTTAATGTACTACTATAAATCAATAAAAACAAACTATGGCCTCACACAACAATATGGATGAATCCCAAAAATATAATATTGAGGGAAAGAAACCAGATAAAAACATACATACTACTTGCTTTCATTTATGTAAAGACAAAACTAAACTGCAGTGTTAGAATTCAGGATAGTAGTTACCTTTGGAAAGGTAAAAGGAGTGGTAACTGAAAAGGAGTACAAAGAGTGCTTCAGGTATGATGGGAATGTTCTATTTCTTGGTTGTGGTTATACACATATTCACTTTGTAAGAATTTATAAGATTGTAAGTTAATATTTTGTGACCTTTTCCGTGTGATCTAAATTTTAATAATCAAATATACATTAAAACACTAATACTATTGTAGAAGCCATGGTTATTAGTGAAATACACAAGCAAAATCATAAATTAAGTAGTTCAAAACATTTTTCCTTCTGTAAGAAGTCATTAACTTTAAAGAATTCATGTGAGAATCTAATTTGAATTCTTCAGATTAGATTTTTCTGATAGGATTTTTTTTTCAAGTAAATAAGAAAATGCAAATAACTTACAGTAGAAGGTTGGCACACAATAAAAAGGAAAACAACAGCTTGTCCTTCTCAAATAGTGATCGGCATATATTACAATATAAATTATATGTGAAGTGGTCATTTAAATATCGTAGGCGCTTTTCCAAAATTTTGGATTTGTTACTAAAAGGTTTAAAAGAAAGGAAAATATATTGAAACAAAACAAAACTAAGAAAAAATAAGTTACATATGAATTCATATATAACAGCTGTTTTTATGTTATCAAATTAACCAGCACTAAAACATATGGAACTACACACACACACACACACACACATAAATGAGTACATGTAAAATCAGTGAAATCTGAATGAACTCTATGGATTGTACCAATGTTACTTTCCTGGTTTAATACTGTACTATAGTTATGTACGATATTATCATTGGAGAAACTGGGTGAAGGATACATGGGATTTTCTTATACATTTTTGGGGTAACTTCTTGTGAATTCGTATTTAAAAATAGAAAGTTTTAAAAAATAGGGTATAATTCAATGAGAAAGTGAAATATGGTTTACAACATATCTCTATTTCCAAAATCTTACATTTCTTGTTCTATCCAAATAGAACTGAAAAAATCAGTTAATTTTAAAACATGTATTAAATTCTGTAAGTGTAGAGCCTATTGTTAAAGAGAAATATGAGACAAAAACTATAAAATATTCCCCCCACAAAGAAGCTTAAAAGCTAGATGAAGATCTAAACATTAAAAATATGCATTAAAACTCAAAAAATGTATAGAAAAAAGTGGTTATTTCTGGGTGGGATTATAATTTATATTTATTTTCTTCTTTATATTCCTTGGTATTTTTAAAGTTTTGCAGTTCTTTTAAAATTAATTAATTAATTTAATGCCAGTAAAAAGAATTTATTTGGGAAATGAGGGTAAGAACAGAGCTTGTTAGAAATGGGAGAGAAAGATGGAAATACACACCAAGATTTGGTGTGGGCTCCTCTAGGCAGAGAGAGCCAGTTCATTTATGGGACTGGAAAAGGGTACAGTCATTCTGGAAAACAGTTTGGCAGTTTCCTAAAAAACTAAACAAGCAACTGCCACATGACCCAGCAGTTACACTCTTGGGCATTTAGCTCAGAGAAATAAAAACTTAGATTAGCTTAAAAACCTGTACATGAAAATTTATAGGAGCTTTATTTGTAATAGCCTCAAACTGGAAATAACACAGATGTCCTTCAATAGGTGAATGATTAAACAAAATGGAGTACATCTATACCATGGAATACCTCTCAACTGTATGAAAGAACACATTATTGATACATGCAATAAACTGGATGACTATCCAGAAAATTATGCTGAATGAAAAAGCTAAATCCCCAAAATCACATATTGAATTATTCCAAATACATAACATTCCTGAAATGACAAAATTAGAAATTTGGAGAACATATTACTGGTTGCCAGGGATTAAAGGGGGTGGGGTAGAGGGAAGTTTGGGGTGGCTATAAAGGAGCAGCATGAGTTTCCTTGTAGTGATGGGAATGTTCTGTTTTGACCACGTCAATGTGAATATCTTGGTTGTGATATTGTACTAAAGTTTTGCAAGCTGTTACCATTGGAAAAAATTGGGTAAAGGGTGCACAGAATCATTCTGTCTTACAACTAAATGCATGTGAAACTACAATTATCTCAAAATTAAAAGTTTAATTTAAATAAAACATACTTGTGTCCATGAGAATGTAATGGAAAGGCTGGAGGTAGTGACACTTCTCTGAGTAGAACTTTTTGTACAGGACTGACTTTTAAAGTCATATTAATGCTTTATGTATTCCAAAATAAAATAAAATTAAGGTCAACAAGGATGAGGAAAAAAACTAAAATGAAATAAAAAATAAACAAATGAACCTGATTGTATTTCACTTGAATAAAATTATCTCCACTGAAGGGGGGGAAATTAACCCAAGTAACTTTTTTTTTTTTAAGATTTATTTTTCATTTATTTCTCTTCCCTTCACCCACCGCTCTCCCCCAGTTGCCTGCTCTCTGTGTCCATTCACTGTGTTCTTCTGCATCCACTTGTATTCTTGTCAGTGGCACTGGGAATCTTTGTCTCTTTTTTTGTTGCATCATTTTGCTGCGTCAGCCCTCCATGTGTGCGGCACCACCCTTGGGCAGGCTGCATTTTTTTTTGCATGGGACAGCTCTCCTTACGGGGCGCACTCCTTGTGTGTGGGGGTCCCCTACGTGGGGAACACCCCTGCATGGCACAGCACTCCTTGCGCACATCAGCACTGCGTGTGAGCCAGCTCACCACACAGGTCAGGAGGCCCTGCGTTTGAACCCTGGACCTCCCAAATTGTAGGCAGATGCTCTAGCAGTTGAGCCAAATCTGCTTCTCAACCTAAGTAACTTTCGAAATCTATTTTTTATGTCTAAAAACAAAAACATGCTTTTTCTATATATAAAATCCATTCATTACATCACAATATCCCAAAAATCTTAAGTTGTTTCAGTTACAAGGCTAAGTACAAAGTCTCATCAGAATCAGTAATAGGTGTGGTGTGTTCAGGGACACAATTCCCCTCTGTTTATGGACCTATAAAACCTAGAGAACGAGTTGTCTACTTCCAATATACAAAGAAGGGACAGTCATAGGATTAAAATTACCATTCCCACAGGGAGAAATTAGAAGGAAAACAGTGGTCATGTGTCCCAAACAATTTCAAAACCCTGCAGGGCATACTCCGTTAGACTTCAAGGCCTGAGAATCAACTATAGAACGATGTGTTGTCCTCCGGCCTGATGGAGTCGCAGCCCCTTCCCTCCAAGCACTTGTGCAGTGGCCATGCTTTCCTCAAACACTGGGGTGAAGATTCTACCCTCATCAAGCACCTGGGTGGTAGCTGGACTCCAGGCTCTACCTTCATCAAGCATTGGGGTGGCAGCCAGACTCTCTGCAAACCCCCAGGCATCTGAGAAAATGGCAGTTAACACTCTTCCTGAACAATGGAGTGGAAAGCTGTCCTTCTCCAAATGCTGGGGCATACTTACCCTTTCCACACACATGGGTGGGTTTGTTCTTTTGGTCTGAGAAGATGTCTTCAGTCCAGACCTCAGTTTCCATGGTTTTGCCTTTGAAGTAATTTTTCCTTCAATATATCTCTTTTCTGTCCATTTTAGTCCAGACTGACAGTGGATCCATTCATACAGATCTCACAAAAAACTTGCCTGTTTCGCATGCAGTACACAGGGGTCCAAACCATCAGACAGACTTTCCACCAATTCTTTCTAGCTTCATTTCCACTCCTCACTTGCATTGAAATGGCTGACTGGATCCATGTTCCATTAAACCCTGAACTATATTCTCTGGGGACTCACTTTCTGGAAGCTAAGGATTTTCTAAACCATCACTTTCTGGTTTCTTTGTGCCCAGGAGTTCAGTTCTGAGCTTATCCCTTTCCTCTAGCATTTTACTATAATCTACAAGGAGAAACCAGGTTGCACATTTCACACTTAGCTTCAAAATCTCCTCAGCTAAATATCCAAGTTCATCACTCTTAAATTCTGCCTTCCATATGACATCAGAACTCAATTTTGCCAAGTTCTCTATTATTGTAAAACAAAATCACCTTTCTTCCAGTTTCAGATAATCCATTCATCATTTCTGTCTACGTTCTCATCAGAAATACCTTTAGCATCCATATTTCTACCAACACTCTCTTGAAAGCAATCTAGGTCTTTTCTATCAAACAGCTCAAAATTCTCCTAGCCTTACCCATTACCCAATTCCAAAACTGTTTACACATTTTTGGGGTATGTGCAATAGAAGAACCCCATACTTTGTACCAAAATCTGTTTTAGTTTGCTAGGCTGCTTGAAAGTAGATATCATGAAATGGGTTGACTTAGCAATGGGAATTTATTATCTTACAGTTTTGAGGCTGAGAACAATGTCCATATCAAGGCATCATCAGGCAATGTTTTTTTCCCCAAGACTGGCTGCTGGCAATCCTTGACTCCTCTGCCACATGGCAAAGCACATGGTGGTGTCTTCCGGTCTCTCTTCTTTTCTAGGTTTCACTGCTTTCAGTTCCTTGCTTCCATGGCTTTCGCTTTCTCTGTCTGAATTTCATTCTCTTATAAAGGATCCTAGTAAAAGGATTAGGACCCACCTTGGGCCACACCTTAACTGAAGTAACCTCATCAAAAGGTGTCCTACTACAATAAGTTCACACCACATGATTGATCAACTTTAAGAACATGATTTTCTGGGGTACATACTGTTCCAAACCTCCTTCCCTCCTTCCTTCCCTTCTTTCTTTCACTTTCGCATATTTTCTAAATGTTCTATAACAAATGTTGTTACATAAGTAATAGGAAAAAAATGTTAAACATTAAATGGGAAGGATGGTGAAGGTTCAACCTAGGTAGGATGAATAAAACTAGAGAATATTTACCTGTCATGAATAGAGTTGATATAAAGGTTCACAAACCAAATGAGCGAATACTGGTACATGGGATCTATGTTAGCAAGGTCTGCAATGCTAAAGAATAACACTGATGAATGTTTAGCAATGGGTCTATATCCTTCTCGAGACTCTGCTATTTTGAGTTCTGTTTTTTCTGCAATCTAGGAAAAGAGAAAGAAGGAAAGATTAAAAAAAAAAAAAAAAAAGGAATGTGCTCTAATCATGTAATTTTCCTAAAATGGAGTTTATTAAAAAATACTTCCAACTCAATGACACAGTTATAGAAGCATAGTTTATACAAAAAGGCCTTATGCCCATGCACAGTGCTGATGTGCACAAGGAGTGCCATGCCACGCAGGGGTGCCCCCCACGTAGGGGAGCCCCATGCACAAGGAGTGCGCCCCATAAGGAGAGCCGACCAGCATCAAAGAAAGTTCAGCCTACCCAGGAATGGCGCCATACACACGGAGAGCTGATGCAGCAAGATGACACAACAAAAAGAGACACAGATTCCTGTGCCACTGACAACAGCAGAAGTGGACAAAGAAGAACGTGCAGCAAATGGACACAGAGAACAGACAACTGGGGGGGGGAAGGGGAGAGAAAAATAAAATAAATCTTCTAAAAGGCCTTATGCTGAAAGCAAGAAAGCAAGAATAAAAGCCAGAAAGCTAACAAGCAAGCAAGAAAGGAAGAAAGGGAGAGGGGTGGGAAGGGAAAAGGGAAGGAAAAGGAGAGGAGGAAACAAAGGGAAGGAAAGGAAGGGAAGAAGGGAGGAAAGGAAGGAAGGAAAAGAAGGGAAGGAGAGAGGGAAGAAAGGAGGAAAGAAAAGAAACTGCTGAATGAGTGTGCCTAGATGGTCATGTTTATATTGAATCACATCTGTAGCTGTTTCAATCATTTTCCCTGTAGAATTAGAACTTTAAGAGCCTCAGAAACTTAAATCAGGTTCTACTGGGCATTAGTACTAAAAGATGGGACCAGGGTTGTTTTCTACTGTAAGACGAATGTACAAGGAATCAGATATGAAAGTTTTCCAGAAGAAATTGGTGTTTAAATGGAACCGAGAGAGCACAGATAAGGGCCATAAGCCCTTGAGAGAGGGGGAGAGACGGAGAGGTTGGCAACGTAATGCTTTCCATTCTTTTCTGAGGCTTGCATGTACTTTTTGTAACTAGGTTATAAACTATTCCCTTGTATCTTTTCTATTTCAGCTAATTTGAGTGGGTTTCTGTTCTTTTCAAACAAATTTCCCCCCTAATTATTATAGTATTACCACAAACTACAAATAAGCTTTGTATCTCAATTTTTACTATAAATAAATAAAACCAAGTTGTCAACAACAGAATTAATGGCATTTTATATAAGGAAGTATAATCTTAGGCATTCTCACAGATTCTTCTTCTGCTAAATAAACCTTGATTTTTCAACTCAAAGCCATTTCACCATGAATAACAACATCAAACAAAAACAAATAGCAAATATTGTTATTTTTAAATAATAACTCATGGCTTGGTCTTCAGTAGTTTTATAAACAGTGTTTGCTAAAATTGGTTCCCTAGTATTAAATGATAGATTCAACAAACAAATATAGGTTTGTTTTTTTAAAAACATCATTTATAGTTAATGGCCTCAAATCAAGGAACAAGACATTTTCCAAGAAATAAACATTGTACGTATATGCTAGAAATGCTAAAAGAGGATAATTCATTATTTGAAAAAAATTTCCTGGTCTGTGATGTTTATATATCTTATACTTTCCAGAAATGAAAAAGACTAAACTCCAGTCAAGAAAACTTTGGGGGGAAAAGGACTTGGCCCAATGGATAGGGCATCCGCCTACCACATGGGAGGTCCGCCGTTCAAACCCCGGGCCTCCTTGACCTGTGTGCAACTGGCCCATGCGCAGTGCTGATGCGCGCAAGGAGTGCCATGCCACGCAGGGGTGCTCCCCACATAGGAGAGTCCCACACGCAAGGAGTGTGCCCATCGTGAAAGAAAGTGCAGCCTGCCCAAGAATGGCGCTGCACACACGGAGAGCTGACAAAACAAGATGACACAACAAAAGAAATACCAATTCCCGGTGCCGCTGATAAGGATAGAAGTGGTCACGGAAGAACATGCAGCAAATGGACACAGAGAGCAGGCAAGTGGGGGGGGGGAGGGGAGAGAAATAAATAAATAAATAATAATAAAAAAAGAAAACTTTGGGGGTGAGGGAGGCTTTGAAATCTGTAGAACAAATAGATTTTTTTTTTGTTTTTTTTCTTTTATTTATTTTTTAATCATTTTTTAAAAATATTACATTAAAAAAATATGAGGTCCCATTCAACCCCACAGCCCCCACCCCACCACTCCCCCCACAGCAACACTCTCCCCCATCATCATGACACATTCATTGCATTTGGTGAGTACATATCTGGGCATCGCTGCACCTCATGGTCAATGGTCCACATCATAGCCCATACTCTCCCACGTTCCATCCGGTGGGCCCTGGGAGGATCTACAATGTCTGGTAATTGTCCCTGAAGCACCACCCAGGACAACTCAAAGTCCCGAAAATGCCTCCACATCTCATCTCTTCCTCCCATTCCCTGTACCCAGCAGCTACCATGGCCACTTTTCCCACACCAATGCCACATTTTCTCTGTGGACCTTGGATTGGTTCTGTCCATTGCACATCTATGTCAAGAGGAGGCTTAGATTCCACATGGATACTGGATGCAATCCTCCTGCTTTCAGTTGTAGGCACTCTAGGCTCCATGGTGTGGTGGTTGACGTTCTTCAACTCCATGTTAGGTGAGTGGGGTAAGTCCAACAAATCAGAGTGTAGGAGCTGAAGTCTGTTGAGGCTCAGGGCCTGGCTATCATATTGTCAGTCCAGAGATTCAAATCCCCTAGATATATCTTAAACCCCAGCACCAACTACAATTCCAGTAAAGTAGCATGAAAGTCTTGTGAAAAGAGATCCCATCTGTGTCCAGCTCCATCACGCAGAAACACCAGCTCCAAAGAAGGGCCAACTGACATGGCAGTGAACCCCATCTGCCATGACCATTGAACCTGTGGGTCTCTTTAGCCCTCAGAAGAACCAATACCTGGGGTTGTATCTACTTTATCTGTCTCTGAGACTCTGCTCAGGTGTGCATAAGGGCAATCCTTCTGACAACCTCCAGACTCTTTTTTAGAGACTCATAGCCATATAAACTCATTTCTCCTTTCCATTTCCCCCTTACATTAGGTCAAACAGCATTTTAAACTCCTGTTATTATATGTAGACAGGGATATTCTGCTGGTCTGCGTTGAACCTTTAATTCAAGGTCATTTTCTAGTTGCATCATCAGCTGGTACTTGGTAGTGATCCCTTGGTGCCAGGGAGGCTCATCCCCGGGTGTCATGTCCCACGCTGGGGGGAATGCATTGCATTTACATGCTGAGTTTGGCTTCGAGACTGGCCATATTTGAGTAATATGAAGGCTTTCAGGAGGAAACTCCCAGGCACAGTGCTGCTCTAGGCCTTGTTCTTATTTCAGGCATATAGGCTCACAAGCATAGTCATTAGTATCAGGGGCTCACTGTTGGACCCTCATTCCTTCCTGGTCCTTACCGTTGCACCTGGGGGACTGCCGCTGCTCCCCTAGGGACCACGACAGAGCACCCCTGGCCAGGAACCCAGTACTCCCCCAGCTGTTGTTTTTAATTGTTTCCACTATGAGTATATCCAAACATTACCATGCACCCTGGACATATGCCCTGTATAACTCCCTGTCAACCATATATCACCTGTCAATAACCTCCCATACCAGTATTCCTCCACTGCCATTGTTGAACCACTCTGTGATCCAAAACTTCCTGAAAAGTGAAGCCCAATATAATGTCAGGATCCCTTACCAGTAAAATGGAATATAGCGATGGGTTTAAAGGTTAGATATAGAATACGTATTGATTTGGAAAAATTCTACATCCTATCTTTTTCTTTTCTTTTTTCCTAATTATTGAGCTTCTCTTCACAAGAGCCTTAGATCACAGTAACTCATATATACAATATACAGTACTCCCACACATCCACCATAAAACCTTTTCCCTTCCACCGCGATATTCTTATAACTTATTCATATCATATTTACTTAAACTGATGTACAGACTCTGAGACAATAGCTTTCAAACAAGGTGACATCTGTGCTTACATTGTGGTCCATATTTTCGGATATACAGTTTTCTAAATTTTTAGTTATCCTATGTTTTACATTATGGTTTACATTATTAGTCTGTTGTCCCCTATATGTTTTTGGTGTAATATTACATGTTTTATATCCATCCTTGTGTACTCTTGTGAAACTCCTCACCTGCCCCCACATTTACCTTGGTTCCATCCATTCAACTTCCATTTTCCCCTCGCCTTGGGGCCCACAGTGACAGCCAATCTCCATTTTCCGAGGAGTCACATCCAGAGATACTTGCAACAGTGTTCAGGGCCTGACTTGCTCAACTGCCCTAATGCCCTGGGAGCCATGCTTTCTCTCGATAGATACAGTTCCCTCTTTTTGATGGCATTAGTCCTCCCCAGGATGTTGGTCCACCCCCACTCTCACTACTTGGGTCTCTATCCAATGGTACAACCCACCCTGGCAAAATGAGCATTCAGACATTCCCCAGTCCGTCCCATGTCAGACCATCCCCTCTGAGCATCCTAAACAGGTAACCTTCTTAATTATATTTTGATACGTTTTTCTCAGCATTTTACTCTCAACCAACACCTGACACTCTCCTATGTTTGTATGTTGCCCCTCCCTCCCCCCAATTTTTTGGGCACTATTACCCATCCACCCATCCCCAGCCCCCCTCAAACCCGCAAAGCCCCACCCAAAGGCAACCCCTTGCCCCCATTTTATCTCTTCTTTGTGCTCACACTTACCACCAGCTCATCATAGATTCCACCCCTGCAGACGTCGGCTCACATCCTTCCTCCACCCCCCGATTTCCTGTAAGCCTATCTTCCAGTCTCTAGCTCTCTGAGGCAGCTTGCTTATTTCATATCACTGAGGTCATGTAGTATTTGTCCTTCAATGCCTGGGTTGCTTCACTCAGCATAAGGTTCTCAAGATTCATCCATGTTATCATGTGTGTTTGTTGTGTATTTGTTCTTATAGCCGAGCAGTATTCCATTGTATGTATATACCACATTTTATTGATCCACTCATCTGTTAATGGGCATTTGGGTTGATTCCAACTTTTGGCAATAGTAAACAATGCTGCTATGAACATTGGTGTACATATATTGGTTTGTGTCCTTGTTTTCAGTGATATTGCTGGGTCATATGGCAAATCTATGGTTAGTTTTTTGAGAAACCGCCAAACTGTCCTCCAGAATGGTTGGATCCTTCTGCATTCCCACCAGCAGTGGATGAGTGTTCCCATTTCTTCACATCCTCTCCAGCATTTGTATTCTTCTGTTTTTTTCATAGCTGCCAATCTTATGGGAGTAAGATGGTATCTCATTGTAGTTTTGATTTGCATTTCCCTGATAGCTAGAGATTTGGAGCATTTTTTCATGTGCTTTTTAGCCAGTTGTAATTCTTCTTTGGAGAAGTGTCTGTTTAAATCTTTTTCCCATTTTTAAAATGGGTTATCTTTTTATTTTCAATATATATGAGTTCTTTATACATGCAAGTTATAAATCTCTTATCAGATATATGGTTGCCAAATATTTTCTCCCATTGTGTGGGTTCCCTTTTTACTTTCTTGAGAAACTCCTTTGAGGTGCAGAAGGCTTTAATTTTGAGGAAGTCCCATTTATCTATTAGTTCTTTTGCTGCTCATGCTTTTGGTGTGATATTCATGAAGCCATTTCCTATTACAAGGTCCTGTAGATGTTTCCCTACACTGCTTTCCAAGGTCTTTATGGTCTTGGCTCTTATATTTAGGTCTTTGATCCATCTTGAGTTGATCTTTGTATAAGGTGTGAGATGGTAATCCTCTTTCATTCTTCTACATATGGATATCCAGTTCTCCAGGCACCATTTGTTGAATAGGCCATTCTCTCCCAGTTGAGAGGGTTTGGTGACTTTATCGAATATTATATGGCTATATATATGAGATTCTATATCAGAACTTTCAATTTGATTCCATTGGTCTGTGTGTCTCTCCTTATGCCAATATCATGCTGTTTTCACTACTGTAGCTTTGTAGTATGTTTTGAAGTCAGGTAGTGTGATTCCTCCAATTTCGTTTTTCTTTTTCAATATGTCTTTGGCTATTCGGGGCCTCTTTCCTTTCCAAATAAATTTCATAGTTAGTTTTTCTAGTTCCTTAAAGAAGGCTGTGTTGATTTTTACTTGGATTGCATTGAATGTGTATATCAGTTTTGGTAGGATAGACATCTTAATAATATTTAGTCTTCCTATCCATGAACAAGAAATATTCTTCCATTTATTTAGGTCTTCTTTGATTTCCTTGAACAGTCTTGTATACTTCTCAGTGTATAAGTTTTTTACATCTTTAGTTAAATTTATTCCTAAATATTTGATTTTTTAATTTACTATTGTAAATGGTATTTGTTTCTTGATTTCCTCCTGATCTTGCTCATTATTGGTGTACAGAAATGTTACTGATTTTTGCGCATTGATCTTATAACCTGCGACTTTACTAAACTCATTTATGAGTTCTAGAAGCTTTTTTTGTAGATCTCTCAGGGTTTTCTATGTATAGGATCATGTCATCTGCAAATAATGAAATTTTGACTTCTTCCTTTCCAATTTGAATGCCTTTTATATCTGGTTCTTGCCTCAGTGCTCGAACAAGTACTTCTAAGACAATGTTAAATAGAAGGGGAGACAATGGGCATCCTTGTCCTGTTCCTGACTTTAGAGGGAAGGATTTTAGGGTTTCTCCATTGTAAACAATGTTGGCTGTAGGTTTTTCACATATTCTTTTTATCGTGTTCAAAAAATTTCCTTGTATTCTGATCTTTTGGAGTGTTTTTATCAAGAAAGGGTGCTGTATTTTGTCAAATGCTTTTTCTGCATCTATAGATATAATCATGTGATTTTTTTCCTTCAATCTCTTTATATGGTGTATTACATTGATTGATTTTCTTATGTTGAACCATCCTTGCATACCTGGAATGAATCCCACTTGGTCGTGGTGTATAATTCATTTAATGTGTTGTTGAATACGATTAGCAAGTATTTTGTTAAGTATTCTTGCATCTAGGTTCATTAGAGAAATTGGTCTGTAATTTTCCTTTCTTGTGGTGTCTTTGTTTGGCTTTGGCACTAGGGTAATGTTGGCATCATAGAAGGAATTAGGCAATGTTCCTTCTGTTTCGGTTTTTTGGAAGAGTTTCAGCAGGATTGGTGTTAGTTCTTTCCGGAATGTTTTGAATTCATTCTGTGACGCCATCTGGCCCTGGGCTCTTCTTAGTTGGGAGGTTTTTAATGACTGATTCTATCTCTTTACTTGTGATTGGTTTGTTGAGATCATCAATTTCTTCTTTCGTCAATATGGGCTGCTTATGTGTTTCTAGGAATTTGTCCATTTCCTCTGAATTGTCATTCTTGTTGGAATATAGTTTTTCAAAGTATCCTCTTATGATAGTCTTTATTTCTGTGGGGTCAGTGGTGATATCTCCTTTCTCATTTCTTATTTTGTGTATTTGCATCTTCTCTCTTTTTTTCTTTGTTAGTCTTGTTAAAGGTTTGTCAATTTTGTTGATCTTCTCAAAAAACCAGCTCTTGGTCTTGTTTATCTTTTCAAGTGCTTTCTTATTTTCTATTTCATTTAGTTCTGCTCTTATCTTTGTTATTTCCTTCCTTCTTCTTCCTGTTGGATTATTTTGTTGTTTTTTTTCTAATTCCTCCAACTGTGCAGTTAGTTCTTCAAATTTGCTCTTTCTTCTTTTTTGATATATGAATTTATGGCTATAAATTTCCCTCTCAGTACTGCTTTTGCTGCATCCCATAAATTTTGGTATGTTGTGCTATCATTATCATTTGTTTCAAGGTAGTCATTGATTTCTTTTGAGATTTCCTCTCTGACCTACTGTTTTTCTAAGAGTGTGCTGTTTAATTTCCAAATCATGGTGTGAAATCTGGGTCTCTGACCCTTGCAAATTTCCAGCTTGACTCCACTGTGGTCAGAGATATTATTTTGTATGATTTCAATCTTTCCGAATTCATTAAGCCTTTCTTTGTGGCCTAGCATATGGTCTATCTTGGAGAATGATCCATGTGCGCTTGAGAAAAATGTATATCCTGCTGTGTTTGGGTGTAATGATCTATATATGTCTATTAGATCCAGCTCCTCTAATATACTGTTCAAATGTTTTGTTTCTTTAGTGATTCTCTTTTGAGATGTTCTGTCCAGAGTTGACAGTGGTGTATTAAAATCCCCCACTATAATTGCAGATGCATCTATTCTTTCACTTAGTTTTTCCAGCATTTGCCTCACGTATTTAGAGGTGCCCTTGTTAGGAGCATAAATATTTATGATTGTTCGATCGTCTTGACAGATTGTCCCTTTTACTAAAATGTAGTATTCTTCTTTTTCTCTCACAATTGTTTCACATTTAAAGTCTATTTTGTCTGATATTAATATAGCTACTCCTGCCTTTTTTTGGTTATTGTTTGCTTATATGATTGTTTTCCAACCATTCACTTTCAACCTCCATGAGTCTCTGGATCTAAGATGTGTCTCTTGTAGATAGCATATAGATGGGTCATATTTCCTTATCCAATGTCCCAGTCTGAATCTTTTGATAGGTGAGTTTAATCCTTTGACATTCAGTGTTATTACTTTCAAGGAATTATTTGTGTTAGCCATATTTTGATTGGACTTGTGTTTGTCATATTTGGTGTGCTTTTTTTTTTTCTTTCCCTTCTCTTTTTGTCTTTTTTGTTGCTCTTACACTCTCCTCCAACTCTGCCTGTCCTGTTTTTTCCTTTCTTCCTGCAGAACTCCCTTTAGAATTTCTTGAAGGGAAGGTTTCTTGTTGACATACTCTTTCAGTTTCTGTTTATCTGTGAATATTTTGAACTCTCCATCATTTTTGAATGCTAGTTTAGCTGGATAGAGTATTCTTGGTTGGAAATTTTTTTCCTTTAGTACCTTGACTATATCATACCACTGCCTTCTTGCCTCCATGGTTTCAGATGAGAAATCAGCACTTAATCTTATGGAGCTTCCCTTGTATGTGATGGTTTTCTTTTCTCTTGCTGCTTTTAGAATTTTCTCTTTGTCTTGAGTGTTGGACAATTTGACAAGTATATGTCTTTGGGTGGGCCTGTTGGGGTTTATGACTATTGGGGTGTGCTGTGCTTCTTGGATATGTACATCTGTCTCTTTCAGTAGATTTGGGAAGTTTTCAGCCATTATTTCCTGCAACACTCCTTCTGACCCCTTTCCCTTCTCTTCTTCTTCTGGAATGCCTATAATACATATGTTTGAGCATTTTGCATTATCATTCAGGTCCCTAAGTCCTAGTTGGATTTTTTCTATCTTTTTATCGACCAATTCTACTATCTGATTTCTGATGTACTGTCTTCCACATCACTATTTCTCTGCTCTGCCTCTTCTAGTCTGCTGATATTTGCAGCAAGTGTATTTTTGATTTCTTGAACTGTGGTGTTCATTCCCATCATATCTGTTATCTTTTTGCATATGTCTGCAATTTCCCCTCCAAGTGTTGTCTTCATGTTGTTAACCTCTTCCTTTACTTCATTCAATTTGTCAGTGAGAAATGTTCTGAGATCTTTCATTACTTGTGCGAAGTTCTGCTCCCCTTCCTGATTTTTAGTTTGTTCATTGGATTCAGCCATGTTTTCCTGATTACTGGTTTGGTTTGTAGATTTTTATTGCTGTCTGGTCATCATTTTATCTTGACAGGTTTAATCAGTTCCTTAGCTTCTTTGTCTAGTCTTGGGGATTAATTAGCTGTTGTTTTTGTGTTAAGTGTTATATCTTCTCCTTGTCACTTTGTTCTTCTTATTCTAATTTCTTATTGCTGGTTGAGTTCACTTTAAAGGAAAGTATTAGGACCAGGGAAAGGCAATTGTGTAAGCAAGGAAAAAGTATAAAGTAGTATTGGTGATAAATGTTAACAGAGCAACAATATAAGATCTGGGAGGATGGATGTTAGATTCATGTAAGTTGTGTAGAGTTATAGCAGTAGGTATAGTACCTATAATGAGGTAGTTGACTGAATATGGGAGGAATATGGTATGAATTAAAAAGCTAGTATTTTCGTGAGAGAGGGAAAGAGAAAAGAAAGGCAATAGTTTCAAGAGTGGATAACAGACAGAAAACAAATCAAAGGTATTAGAAATTAAGAGTTAGACACTTCATGGATCAAAGAAAGGGAGGTGGAAATAGGAGAGACAGTAGATGCTGGAGGATATCAAGATATAGGGGAAAGGGGATAGTATAGGTAGCCAAAATCAGTTCACACAGAAATGAGGCAGTGGAGGATGAGGAAACCCAGCAAATGTGAGGTGTTCCCTGCAGCACCTATTGTATAATTAAGATAAAATAAAATAAGAAGAAAATGAGGGACAAGAGAGAGAAAAAAACAAACAAAAAAAAAAAACAACAAAAAACAAAAAGAGAAAAAAGGAAGAAAGAAAAAGGGGGTTGGTAAAGGGTGGGGAACAGGTAGGGAAAAGAAAAAAAAGATATACACCAACCTCAACAGCAACAACAACAACAGAAAAAACACTAAATAACTGAAAAAAAAAAAGACTTTGGGGGATTCGCTGGGAGAAAAGAGTAGGAGATAATGCAATGTTAGCAATCAGGACATTAAAAAGAAAATTAAAAATAAGATAAAATAAAAATAAAAAAAAAACAAAAAAGAAAAAATGCAAACGTTGAGGGCTAGGACATTCAAGGACCTCAGATGGACCTCAGGGCGTGATGGATTCAGGGATGGAAAGTCTGAGATATTGAAGACTCAAGAGGTGTGAGTCTCTGGGGTGTGGGCCACCAGGGTTTAGGGGACTCAGACCTGGCAACCTCAAGTCCGGTTAACAGGGAGTCTGGGAGTACCACAGTGCATCACAGCCTTCAGGGATCCCTGTAGCTGGGTGCCAGCCCTATGGGTGAGATCACATCCGCAAACTCTATCCTGTGGGTCTGAACCCCACAATTCACTCACTCACTGGGGTCTATTCTGTGGATGTATCACCAATTCGACTTCAGGACCCCTCCCACCCTGTAAGCCCCTGGAACGGCCACCTGCGGGCACCTCTACACTGCAGCCAATTTAATGACGCAGATCAATAGCCAGGCCCGGGGGTGGGGCTCCAGCCGGAAACGCTGATAACAGAGTCCAAAACTGAATTTCCCACGCTTCGCAAAATATTCCCCTAATCGGCTTCCAGACGTCTCCCACCCTGCCAAACCCTGGTGGCGTCTCTTTATTGCTATCAATTTAAGTCCACTGCAGATCGGCAGCCGGGCTTGGGTGGGGCGGGGCTCTAGGCGGAAGCGCTATTGTTTGTGTCCGCAATCAAAAATTCCCCTGCTTTGCAATAAAACTCCCGTTTGTTTCCCCAAATCGGTCTACAAAGGCCCCCTGTCCTTTTAACCCCCCAATAGGCCACTCAGGGCTTATGAATTCCCCAGTACTGCAGAGCCTCCAGATATCGCCGCCGCAGCGCCGGTGCCGCAGCTCCGCCCACCCCAGGAGGGAGTGTCCAGCGCGTAGCCCTGACCTCCGTGTAATAGAGTCTCAATTATATTTTATAGACGAGTTTTCTCTGTTACTTTCCCACCAAATCGATGTCCAGACACCTCCTGCCCTGCAAAAATCCTGAAACAGCCTGGTCCCGCAGAACCTCCAACGCTGCCCAACCGCTTCTTTGCAGGAGATATTATCAGGTATGCTCACTCAGCCACCATCTTGCCCCGCCCCCCAAACAGGTTTTAATGATGTAGGGTAACCTCCTTCTGAAGATGTTTTTTCTCACTTTGGGTAGGTACATGAAGTGTGGTATAGATACTAAGTATGTTTTGGATCAAGATATACAATGAATTAAAAACCAAGATTGTAATAATTGACGGGCCCCAGGGAGAAAGAGATTATGATTTACTAAATTTTGATTTCTAAGATAAAATACTTGATTCATGAAATATTTATATTTACATTTCTTTTTCTGTCTTAATAGGGAATTAAATTGGTGATGAGTGTTTGATTTCCTCCCTGCCCATTGAAAAAAGTTTGGTGAGGACATAATTTGAGAAGCTGATTCTGCTCTGGATAGGAATTGTAAAGGGGGATGTGATGGTTAGGCTATTGTGTCAACTTGGCCAGGTAATTGTGCCCAATTGTTTGGTCAAGCAAGCACTGGGCTAACTGTAATACAAGGGCATTTATGGACTTTAGTCACCATTGACTTTACTGTAGTGGTAAATCATAGATAGCTGATTACAATTACATCAATCAGGGCGATTGCTATCAGCAATGAGTGACACTTAACCCAATCAGTTGAATGCCTTAAAAGGGGAAGTGACAGAATTTCCCAGCTCTTCTTTGGACAGCCAATGTCTCCCAGAACGCGACAAGAACCTTCACTGGACTGTCACTGGAGCCCCTGGCTGCAGCCTGTCTGTGGAACCTAGAGCTGTACATCCTCATGGCTGTGTGAAAGACTCTTACAAAATTGCATACTATTGACAGATATCTCTTGTTGATTCTGTTTCCCTAGAGAACCCTGACTAATATAGGGGGCCCTATAGAGTATCTCAGTCATGGTTCAAGATTGGGGGCTGCCATAGGATATTACTCTAAACGCTACTCTTCTGGCTCTCCCTTGATAAAATAAAAATAAAAATAGTACACCTGACTAGGAGGAGCTGTTACCTTAATGTTATGCAAAGCCAAACTTATCCCAAGGGAAAGGCTGTCTAAATATTCTGAGTTTTCTGGAGCAGATAAGGGATGGATGATTTGAGGGGTGGTGGAAAGATGCTGAGAGATTGGTACAATTTCTATTCTTTTATACTTTAATTATCCCAATGTTAAAGAGTGCCTTCAATGGGTGGGCCAAGGAGAACTGAAAGAGGTTTAAACTAATAAAGTTAACCCACAGAAATCATTGTGCAATATAATATAATATAATATAATATAATTTAATTGCGTGAACTTGGGGCCTCACTTAACTTTTCTGGGCCATAGTTTTCTAAGTTATGAAATGCAAAAGATGACTGACAGCTAAGGTCTCTTACACCCATAAAAGTGTAGGATTCTTTAAAATAGATACAATGTCAAAAATACCTTTTGGGGGAAATGGACTTGGCCCAGTGGTTAGGGCGTCCGTCTACCACATGGGAGGTCCGCGGTTCAAACCCCGGGCCTCCTTGACCTGTGTGGACCTGGCCCACACGCAGTGCTGATGCGTGCAAGGAGTGCCCTGCCATGCAGGGGTGTCCCCCGCGTAGGGAAGCCCCACACGCAAGGAGTGCGCCCCGTAAGGAGAGCCGCCCAGCGCGAAAGAAAGTGCAGCCTGCCCAGGAATGGCACCGCCCACACTTCCCATGCCGCTGACGACAACAGAAGCAGACAAAAGAAACAAGATGCAGCAAACAGACACAGAGAACAGACAACCGGGTGAGGGGGGGGAATTAAATAATAAATAAATAAATAAATCTTTAAAAAAAAAAAACCTTTTGGTTGTATAAGAGGAACTTGCAATAAATGCATTATTAGCTATAGATTACTTGCCTCCCTTCCTCTACTTGCTACCTTCAACTTTCCTATCTCTCTTCCTGACAAACAAATGACAAGGCAATGTCAGAAAAACATCCCTATTTGTACTTAGAGTGACTTACTGTCCAACTAACCAGCAACTACATCCACATACCTCAAGCTTCAACCAGAAACAGAGGTAAGCCAAGTTCTCAAACTCAAATTTTAGGTGAAGAGTAAAGTAAACTGGAGTGAACCTTATTAGCCTGCCTTATGTAGTCAATAATAATAAATATATTTTAAATGTTTTCTTTCTAAATTTATTTCTTCTGTGTATAGGTACCATATAGATTGGACCAGGTTTTGAGTAAGTGGACAGTAAGATATTTTTTTGAGTTTAAAGTTAGTTTCTATGTTTTGGTATTTTATCAATTCTTTCTCTTTTTCAGAAGCCAAATAGAACACTTTCCTCAGGAATGAGAAGCAATTTAGAATTTTAAGAATCAAAAGATTTCTAGCATTCTTTTTTTACCTGTTGTTTCTTTGTTATCTCATTGGACATAATTTTAGCAGAGTCTAAGACTTTAATTGCACTTTCATCTTCTAAAATGTTCCCTTCTGAGGATGATAGTGTCTCTAAAATTCTTCTCTCTATATCTTTTAGTTGTTTCTTATTAGCTGCAGATTGAAGAATAAGTGCATTTCGTTCCTCTTCTAATTCCGGTCTAAAAAATAGAAACATTTAATCAAAATTTGTAGTGTTTTATCTGAATGCATGTCTAAATATTATGTATCATAATTTTGTAGAAATTTAAATAATTTTGCAGATGTAACATAAACCAAGGTGTTTAAATCTCTTTATTCTAACACAAGGAAAACCTACCTCATACATATAACAGCAATAAGAGACATTTAAGCAAAAATGTATTAATTGTATACATGATAAATGTGATAGCATATACAACAGTAAGTTTAAGGATATGTTAGGTTTATCCTATGACTTAGCCAGTTATCTGAAAGTAAGAACTGGAGAAGAAACTCAGTATGAAAATTCTTATCTATTCCCTGGTTTTTCATCACTCAGTTTCATTTTCACCATCTTTTTGACAATAGCAGACATAGAAAGGAGGATTGATCATACAGCTGGCTCTTCAGGTAAAAAGCAAAATTAGAACCGAAACTTCAAAATAACAAAATCCACCATATTATTGAATATGTTACACTGTGGTTCTGTTTTGGATATTTTACAGGTAGGATTTAAATTTTGTAAGTAACAAAAGTACAATGTTTCATATTCTCATTTATAATGTGATTTCACTTAAAAGGCCATTTGGTAATGTTATATTAAGGTTCAAGTTGAATCAAAGATGTCTTTTGTGGAGCAATTCTTTCCTAGTTGCCTTTTCTAAGTATCATAATTTTTTTTTCATTTAAAAAATTACACATGTACTTCGGGGAAGATGGTGGAGTAGGGAACTCTAGGACTCACTCGTCCTCCAAAACTAGTAGTGGACAAGCAGGAACTGCCGCAAACAACTGTTTGCATTATACAGCATCCATGGAAGAACAAGAGGAAGAGGCTGAGAAACTCTGGTCAATAACTATGAGTAGCTTGCTTTGCATGGCCGAAAGCATTCCTCTCCCACTCTCAGATAAAATGGTTGAATTAAGTACTGCCTTTATAGTAACAACATTGAAGTTAATGGATTAAACTCCCCAATCAAAAGACACAGGTTGTCAGAATGGATAAAAAACTGTGATCCAAATATATGCTCTCTGCAAGAGATTCACCTTAGATTTGAAGACACAAATAGGTTGAAAGTGAAAGGCTGGAAAAAGATATTCCACACAAACAGTAACCAAAAAAAGAACTGGGGTCACTATACTAATATCAGACAACATAGACTTTAAATGCAACACTGTTTTAAGAAACAAAGAAGGACACTATATATTAATATAAGGGGCAATCCACCAAGAAGGGATAACAATCAAATATTTATGCACCTAACCAGGACACTCCAAAATACATGAGGCAAACACTAACAAAATTAAAGGGAGAAATTTACATCTCTGCAATAATAGTTAGAGATGTCAATACACCACTCTCATCAATAGATAGAGTATCTAGACAGAGGGTCAACAAGGAAACAGAGAATAATATAAATGAACTAGATCAAACTGACAAATATAGAGCATTGCATCCCAAATCAAAGGATATATAATCTTCTCAAGTGCTTGCAGATCATTCTCCAGGATAGACCACATGTTGGCAACAAACAAATATCAATAAATTTTAAAAATTTGAAATTATACAAAGCACTTTCTTTCACCATAATGGAATGAAGCTGGAAATCAATAATAAGCAGAGAATGGAAAAATTCACAAATACATGGAAGTTAAGCAACAACATACTCTTAATCAGTGGGTCAAAGAAGAAATTGCAAATGAACTCAGTAAATATCTTGAGATGAATGAAAACATGAACACAACATATGAAAACCTATGGGAGGAGTGCATCTGGCTCAAGCATTTGAGCACCTGCTTTCTACAGGGGATCCCGGGTGTCACCTGAAAACAGGAAAACAAATAACAAGCAAACAAATGAAAAAGCCAACTCAGGGGAGCTGATGTGGCTCAGTGGTTGAGTGCCAGCTTCCCACATACAAGGTCTTGGGTTCAATTCCTGCCCCAGTACCTAAAAAAAAAAAAAAAGAAAAAAAAACCCTATGGGATTCAGGAAAGGCAGTTTTGAGAGGGAAATTTATAGCCCTCCATGCCTACATTAAAAAAAGAAGAGCTAAAATAAAACACTTAACTGTCCACCTGGAGGAACTAGAGAAAGAACCAGGATTAGGATTTAGCTAATCCTAAAGCAAGCTGAAAGAAAGAAATAACAAAGATCAGAGCAGAAATAAATGAAACTGAAAACAAAAAAAACAAGGGAAAATTAACAAAACCAAAGGTTGCTTCTTTGAGAAGATCAGTAAAATTGGCAAACCATTAGCTAGACTGACAAAGAAAAAAAGAGAGAATATACAAATAAAATCAGAAATAAGAGGGTAGGCATTATTACAGAAATAAAAAATATCATGAAATGATACTGTGAACAACTGTATGCCAACAAATTAGACAATTTATATGAAATGGAAAAATTCCTAGAAACACACAACCAACCTACACTGACTCTAGAAGAAATGGTAGACTTTAACAGACCAATTACAAATAAAAAGATTAAATCATTCATTAAAATCAAGCAACAAAAGTCCAGGACCAAAGGACTTTGCAGGTGAATTCTACCAAACATTCCAAGAAAATCTAATACCAGTCTTGCTCAAACTCTTCCAAAAAATTGAAGAGGAGGGAACACTCTCTAGCTCATTCTAGGAGGCCAACATCACCCTCATATAAAGATACTACAAGAAAAAAAATTACACAGCAATTTCTCTAACGAATATAGATGCAAAAATACTCAACAAAATACTTGCAAATTGAATCCAACAGCCTATCAAAAGAATGATACACTGTAATCAAGTGGGTTTTATCCCAGGTATGCAATGGTGGTTCAAACAGGAAAATCAATTAATGCAATATATTACATTAACAGAACAAAGAGAAAAATCTACACAATCATTTCCATTGACACAGAAAAGTTATTTAACAAATCTGGCATCCTTTCTTGAAAAAAACACTTTGAAAGGTAGGAATAGAAGGAAACTTCCTAAACATGATAAAGAATATATATGAAAAACCCACAGCTAACATCATACTCAGTGGGAAAAGATGGAAAGTTTTCCCTCTAATATCAGGAATAAGACAAGGATGTCCACTGTCACCTCAGTTACTCAATATTGTGCTAGAAGCTCTAGCTAGAGCAGTTAGGAAAAAAAAAAAAAAAAAGAAATAAAAGGCATCCAAATTAGAAAGGAAAAAGTAAAACTTTCACTAATTGCTGATGACATGATCCTATATATAGAAAGCCCCCCAAAATCTACAATGCTACTAGAGCTAAGTCAGCAAAGTGACAGGATACATGATCAACATACAAATCATACAAATCAGTATTGCTTCTATAGCCTAGGAATGAACAATCTGAGGAAGAAATCAAGAAAAAATTCCATATACAATAGCAACTAAAAGAATCAAATATCTACTAATAAATTTAATCAAGGATGTAAAGGATTTGTACACAGAAAATCACATAGCATTGCTAAAAGAAACCAAAGAAGACCTAAATAAATGGAAGGGCATTCATGTTCATGGATTGGAAAACTAAATATTGTTAAGATGTCAATTCTACCCAAAATGATTTAGTTTCAATGCAATCCCAATAAATATTCTAACAGCCTATTTTGGAGAAGTAGAAAAGCCAATTATCAAATTATCTGGAAGGATAAGGAGCCCCAAATAACCAAAAACATCCTGAAAAAGAACAAAGTTGGAGGACTCACACTTCCTGACTTTAAAGTATATTACAAAGCTACAGTGGTCAAAACAGCATGGTGGTATAACAATAGATATATAAACCAGTGGAATCAAACTGAGAGTTCAGAGATATACCTTCACATCTTTGACCAACTGATATTTGATCAGGCTGCAAGTCCACTCATCTGGGACAGAATAGTCTCTTCAACAAATGTTGCTGGGAGAATTGGATAGCCATTTCTAAAAGAAAAAGAGGACCCCTACCTCACACCTTCTACAAAAATTAACTCAAAATGGACCAAAGATGTAAATATAAGAGCCAGGATCATACAACTCCTAGAAGAAAATGTAGGGAATAGTTTTCAAGATCTGGTTGTAGGTGGTGGGTTCTTTGATTTTACATGAAAAGCACAAGCAATGAAAGATAAAGTAGACAAATGGGACCTCCTCCAAAGTGAATACTTTTTTGCATCAAAGGACTTTGTCAAGATTGAAAAAGCAGCCTACTCAATGGGAGAAAATATTTGGAAACCACTCATCCTATAGGGTTTAATATCCACAATATATAAAGAAACCCTGCAAGTCAACAATAAAAAGATAAGCAACCCAATTAAGAAACAGGCAAAAGACTTGAATAGACATTTTTCCAGAGAGAAAATAAAAATGGCTTAAATGAAAAGATGCTCAACATCACTATTAGGGAAATGCAAATCAAAACCACAATGATTTATCATTTCACACCTACTGGGCACTGTTTTTAAAAAAATAGAAAACTACAAGTGCTGGAGAGCATGTGGAGAAGTAGGAACACTTACTGCTGTTGGGAATGTAGAATGATACAGCTGCTCTGAAGATAGTTTGGCAATTCTTCAGGAAGCTAAGTACAGAACTACCACATGAGCCAGCAATAACTGAAAGTAGGGATGCAAACAATCTGTACACTCGTGTTTATAGCACCATTATTCACAATTGCCAAAGTTGGAAACAACCCAATTGTCCATCAACTGATGAATGGATAAAGAAAATGTGGTATATACATAAAATGGAATATTATTTGGCTAATAAGTCCTGAAATGAAGTCCTGATGTATGCGACAACATGGATGAAATTTGAGGACGTTATGTTGACTGAAATAAGCCAGATACAAAAGGAGACAAATATTGTATGTTGTCACTGATATAAACTAATAATAATAAGCAAACTCATAGAGTTACAATTTAGAATATAGATTACTAGGGGATAGAATGTGTATAGAGAATGGGGTGCTGACGCTTAATTTGTGCAGAATTTCTACTTAAGTTGATTGTAAATATTTAAAAATGGACAGTTGTGATGGTAGCACATTATTGTGAGTGTAACTGACAGTGCTGAATTATGTTTGTAAATGTGATGAAAGGGGAAATTTTGAGTCGTGTATGTTACTAGAAGAAAAGTCAGAAGACAAACATGGGATGGAATAACACAATGAATTCAGTTGTGAATGATGAACTGTGGTTAATAGTACAAATATAAGAATTTTTAAAGGACAAATGTACAACACTATAACAAGGTGTTAGTTATAAGGTGGTATATGGGAAAATATACTTACTGTATACTAGGGACTATAGTTAGTAATATTTTATTATTCTTTCATCAAGTATAACAAAGTTATCATACTAATGCTAAGTGTCAACAACTGGGCAAGTATATGGAATGTTATACTTTTCTATATGACTTTTTCTGTAAACCTATAACTTCCCTAATATTATAAAAATTACAATAATTTAAAAAATTATGCTAAGTGAAAGAAATCAGACATATTGTTTGATTCCATTTATATAAAATGTAAATATAAATAATTTATAGAGATGGAATTAGATTAGTGGTTAATAGGGCTAGGGAAGGATAGAGGAATTGAGAGATGACTGTGAAGGGGTATGGGGCTTTTCTTTTTGAAGTATTGAAAATGTTCTAAAATTGGGGTGATAAATGTACAGCTAGGATTAAACTAAAAGCCATTGGTTGTATATTTTGGATGGATTGTATGGTATGTGAATATATCTCAATAAAATAAAAAAATAACAGATGCTAGTAATGGAAAACTATACAAAGTATGAGAAAATAAGAAAAATTACCCATAATCTTACCACCCAGAAATTAACATTCTGGTGTATTCCTTCCCAATCTTTTTCTTTTTCTTTCTCTTTTTTCTGTACATATGGCTATCCATCCATTCATTAATTTTTTTACAAAATATTACTCATACTGTATATAGTTTTTTATTTTGCTTTTTCCATCTTATCCTAAGCATTTTCTTATTTCATGAACATCCCATACATAAGTCTTAGATTGCATTTCTGATTATGTCCATAACATAGATTCCTAGGGGTAAAATTTCTGTCTCAAATCCTCTGACAGAAGTCAGAAATCATGGCATGTCATTTGAATCATACTAAACGTTCAATATAACATGATCTACTTGTAACATATTATAGATTGGTTATTTTAAAGGAATATGTAATTATTTAACTTATAATAAAATACAAAAGTTGGCAGATTTTCAAAACAATCACAATAGAAGTATTAATGGACTACAAATAGTCCTCTCTTGACCATTTGGAAGCATCTAAGAAAAGACATACCTTTCCTTTGCAACAACAATACCTAACAACTGATCTTCGAGTCCTTCTGGTGTTATCATGAAATTAAGCAAAGACACCTTTGTAGCCAGCTCTGGCATATAGTGTGGATTTCTCAGTTTTGTGGTGATATAAAATTTGAAATCAAAGGAATACTCAATAATGACTTCACCAAGTCTGATGCAATCAATGCCACCTATATTTCAGAAAACAAGTGTATAATAAGTAAGCCAAAGTTATACAACCTCTCCCCCAATGTGCTTGTAAGGACTTGCCTAGGTAACAAAGGGTACTAAGGTAATTTGAAATAGAAAACTGGTAAGACAAGAGTCACAGACACAAAGGCAAGGATGCAATTATACAGTAGAACTGATTCTGGATTAGTATAGAACATTTTTTGGTTGTCATGGAGTCTTATAAATCAAGATTCCTCTTGAGTTTTCTTCCTCCATCAATTTCCAATCATGGCTCCAAATTACTTGTATAAGATTAAAGCTTTAATTAAAGGCACTAAAATTTTACACAATTAAAATTTTCATAAGCAGAAGGATGTAAGGTAGCAATGTTTATCTAAAGTCAATTTTATCTCACATTCACCATCATTATTCTTAATAATGGGCCTTGTGTGGTCACAAGATAAAGGAATTTCAGGCTAGTTTCAACTTCAGATCTCTATAAAGCAACAGTCTAGATAGCAGTGGTTCAAGCAATGAAGAGAGGACAAGGTACTGATTTTAGAAACCTAACCAAAGTTCATTCCTGATAGCTTGGTTCTAAATTTCCAGACATCTATAACAATTACACAAAGACATTTTGAGATTTTAACATTAACTTTAGATCTATGTAGTACTTTTCTTCCATAACTAAAAGACAATTCAATCACCTTTTAATTATTTAAGTATGGAAGAAAGAGTATTTTTCAGTTATACTGATATTGTATTCTACCTTGTTTAAAAGTTTGTCTAAGTAGTAAGGGCTCCAAAGATGGATCCAGTTCTTCACCAACATTTTCCAATAGAAGTGGAATCCCAAACTGAATACAGTTTTCCAATGTTCTCATGTAGCCAGAATCTGATAGCTTAATAACACTAAGTTGATTTTCTTTCTCGGAGTTTTTGATCCACTTATTGGCTTGACCCTGAGGGTCAATCATTAAAGGCCTAGAATATAAAAATAAAAGTATTCTGATGGGATAAAGAAATGTTGAGAATCCTTTAAAAAATATGTAGTTTCAATAATAAACACCATCATCAATAGCTACAGTTACATAGTGTTTCACATACATTATCATGCTTAGTTTTCTCAAGTTCTATGAGACAAAAGCGGAAAGGAGTTCTAGACAAATTTATTTTTCAAATGAAGAAATTCAGTCTCAGGGAATGCTTCTCTCAAGGTTCCAAAGTAACAAAACTAGTCTATTATCATAAAGATCCTTTTCTACAGCAGGGGCATTTCAGCAACCAGTTGAAATGATGAAACTCCAGCACTGAGAAACCCTCTCCAGAACTCAAGTCCTCATTCTAAGTGCAAACCCAGGGCTAGATGAATTTGAAACCCCAAACCAGCTAAACTCCTGATTACATAGGCTTAAACCTCTGGCCTGAGAAAAGAAGAGGCTTGCCCATTTCCAGAAGTAAGTATCATTTAGTTCAGTTTCTGTTGTTGTATAGATGATATCTGGCATTTGATCAAATACGATACATTAAAAAAAAAACAAAACCAAAACATTGAAAAGACAAAGAAACCAACAGAAACATACTCAAAAAGGACATAAAAGTTAGAACTATCAGATAGGAATTTTTAAATAATTATGACTGAAATGTTAAAATGTCCAGAGGAAAAGCCAGACAACATGTCTGAACAAATGGGAACTTTGGCAGAAATTTAGAAACTATAAGAGTTAAATGGAAACAATAGAAAAAGAAGGACCTCCCATATGTTAGACAGGAGCCCAATCACTTGAGCCACATCTGGCTTACAGCAATCTTAATAGCATTTTCTGGACTGTAATTTAGAAAATCTGAAAGGCTATCAAATGCACGGAAATGGGTTCTAAAATGGAATAAATAAATAACCAGGGGTCTCCTTAAGTGATCTAAATTACTGATGCACAGTAACAACTCAATAGTATCTATCATGTTTGAGATACATTCCCATGAAAAGACTTTTAAAATTAGATGACACTATTATAATAAATGTCATAAATGACATTTATAGGAAATTATTTCTCATGTGAGAGTAATTTTCCAAGTTTCTCAAAGAGATAAAAATAAAAGGATAATACTAAAAACATTTGGAAAATTCTTATAGTTATCAGATTATCAATGATATCAATTGAAAATGATAGCCATGGAACTGAATAAATGATGAAGTTATATATTGAAAATGGATAGAGGTACACAGTCAAAATAGATGTGTTTATAGCCAAAAAATCAGAAACTGTCAGGCGTACACCAATAGAAGTGCAGTGATATATTTGTACAGTTCTTTTATTCAGCAACAAAAAAGAACAAAGTAGCAATGCATGCATAAACATGTTTGAATTTCAAAAATAATATGCTGAGTGGAATAAGCCTTATACAAAAGATCACTTTTTGTATGATTCCATTTATATGAAGTTTTAGAACAAGAAAAACTAAGCTATGGTGGGAAAAAAATCAGAACAATGATTTTCTGGGGTGGTGTGGAGCAGAGATTTACTGGAAGTGACACAGGGGAACCTCCTGAGATGATGATCATGTTCCATAGAGGTTTGGTTGTACATGTGCATACTTTTGCTGGAACTCATTGAATGGTACACTTAAGTTTTATGGATTCCATTATATATAAATTTTATCTTAAAAACAAAGAATTACCTTTCATTAATGATATGCATGCTGAAATATTTGGGGGAAAATATACTCGTGTCTGCAACTTAAATTGAAATACATTTTTAAAAAGATAGGTTAGGGAAGCAGATTTGGCTCAACTGATAGAGCATCTGCCTATCACATAGGAGATCCAGGGTTCAAATCTAGGGCCTTTTGGCCTGTGTGGTGAGCTGGCCCATGCGCAGTGCTGATGCACGCAGGGAGTGCCTTGCCACACAGGGGTGTCCCCCATGTAGGGGAGCCCTACGTGCAAGGAGTACACCCCATAAGAGAGCTGCCCCAGGCAAAAGAAGCGCAGCCTGCCCAGGAGTGGCACCTCACACACGGAGAGCTGATGCAGCAAGATGACACAACAAAAAGAGACACAGATTCCCAGTGCTGCTGACAAAAATGCAGGCAGACACAGAAGAACATGAAGCTAATGGACACAGAGAACAGACAATGGGGGACGCAGGGGGGAGGAGAGAGAAATAAATTTTAAAAAATAATAAATCTTTAAAAAAAAAGATTATGGATAGAAATATAAAGCAGCAAGTTTAGTAAAATATTAATTGCAAAACTGAGGAAGTGGTGGCTATATATGGGTGCTTACTGTAAAATTCTTTCAACTTTTCTATATATTTGAAAATTTTTAAATAAAGTCATGGAAAAAATACTTTATGTTCTTACCAGCGCCTGGAGTTATTAACAATCACTCCATTATCTATGGAGAAAGTATCTGTTGGTAATCCAGCAATATTCCAAGCTCTAATTTTTACTGGATCACCCAGGGTCTTACTCAGTAAGAATTCCTCTGAACATGGGATTTTTCTTTCCTGTAAGAAATAAACAAAACTCTGATATTTTCTTTCAAATTGTTTATTGAAATATATTAAAATATTGATTTAATTACCATTAGGTATTATTTAATAACTCTACAGAAAAGAAAAAAAACGAATTAAAAGTTGATATAGGCATAATTTACTGATCAAACACAAGCAAAAACAGAAATATCCCATATTTTCAGTGACTGCTTCCTTTCCCTGTCATTTCCCTCAAATTATTCTTTCCTGAAAAACACCCCCAAAAGTACTCTGCATGTTCTAAAAAGAAACTTAAGAAACTCATGAAATATATATACACTACCTTACACAACCTGCTCCAATCCATGGTACACGTTTGCCGAAAGCCGGAAGTGAAAGCGCCAAGGTAGGCTATTACTCCTGCTGATACCAAGACATCGCCAGTCAAATTATCATATACTATCTGAAGGTCATCTGCAGCTTGGGCCCATCTGTGCATTCAACCAAAGGCAAAATAGATTTATAATAAGAATTATGGAATTTAGTTACTGAAAGAGCAAGAGACTTCTAGTTCAAATTCTCTAATAAAAATCTTTGAAATGTTGGGCAGTAGCTTATATGTAAAATAAGGAGGTTAGGTCCCTTCTGGGGCTAACATGCTATGATACATATCTATGATGTGTAAAGAGCAATCCACCTTTCATTATTAGAATATTAGTCATTTCTTTCAGGATTTCTTGCTCCGTCAGAGTAAGCAAAACCAGACAAACAAAACAGCAGCTTTTTGTCTAACAATTTTCTCTAAGATGATTTAGTCTAGTAGTCCTGCTGTTTGTTTTAATCTTTACTGTTAGGCCATAAAACATAGAAATATTTGGAGCTCATTACCAAAAATTACATTTAAGTTGCATAAAAGCTGACATACTATTGCTGAGGTTGATATATTTTTCTATTTAATGAAATCCTTAAAATAAAAAATTACATTCCAAAACCATTTAATCTATATTACAAAATATTGTCAAAGGCATATATACATACACACATATTACTTTATCATGCTATTTATTCAACAAATATAATTAATAAATGAGATAATTGGCTGGCCAGTGTAAATAAGTAGACTAGATAAATACTAAATGACTTTGTCAGATCAAGTCAATCATTATCTTTTTTTGAAATACATTTTAACCAAGTGAGAGATGCATTCACTCCTGCAACATTTTACTAAGAAAAATTTTAAACATACAGAAACACTGAAAGAATCATATAATGAGCACTCACACACTCACCACTCAGATTCAAAAATTCTAATTGCCGTGTGTGTATGTGTGTGTCACCATCTGCAGACATTGTCCTTTACAGTGACATTTCTATTTCAAGAGACCAGACAAGTCACCTTGTAGAATGTCCCACTTTCTTAACCAGCCATTTAAAATCAGAAATCATAATAACTACCCCCAATAAGGTAACATATTTAAGCCTGATATTCTTAAATCGTATAAAAATGAGTAGAAATCTGACCTTGATTTTTCTCCCCCCAGTCCTCCAATTAGTTTTGAAGCTCTTTCTAGTTTCTTAGCACAGAGCTCCACCTGGTCTTCTAGACCAGCCTTTTCCTCTGTTTTCTCATGAAATGTTTTTTGTAAATTTTCCAAATGATGTTCTACTTCTGTCAATTCGGCTCTCTTCTGATTCAAAAGCTCCATTGTCTCAGCTAAAGACTTCTGAGCTTCTGCTAAGCGGGCTTTCTTAGGAGCCACTACCTGTTTGAGAACAACATATGCAGATAACTCCAAAAGGTTATGTCACATGCAAGCAGATTTTATATATAGCATATAAAATTGATGTCCATATAATGTCTTTATAGGTATTACGGATAAGGAATGCATTAAAATAAAAATTACACGGAACAAAAATTTTGTCATAAATCTTACATCATATTTTACATACAAATAAAGTGAAATTTACCTATACATTTTATAAAATATATAAATCTTTCTGATCTAGCAATTACCACTTATAAAATATATAAATTTTTAGGACTGGCAAAATATCACAAATAGTCTGAATTTCACTCAAACTAATAAAAAGTCAACACTCAACTTTTGCCAAAAACAGAAAAAAATATGTATCAGGAATAGTTAAAGGTTTAAAATACATTAATGTGCCTTTTTCTTTTGTATCTCCAGGACTGTGATCGTCTTCCTAGTCAACCAGAAGCATACATCTGCCTCAAGAGCATTTATACTAGTGCACTGCCATGAATGAAGCTGAGGGCAAAAATAGAAGGGGAAGCAATGTCAGACACCAAATGGTCTTCTTACTCTCCTCTCGGCTGAAAGCCTGAAGGGAGAATGTGTAAAAAAGTTGATAGGAGAAATCTCCCCTTTCTACTTTTGACTTCAGAGGAGACCTTGCTGGACACCTCTCTTCAATCTTGCAATAATGTGATACCTGCAGCAGAGAAAAAATTGTAGTGTGGTGGTATAGAGTGGGCAGGTAGTAAAGAGCCTGAGTGCCATGGCTTCTTGCTGTAAAGAAGGGATCCAAAAGCGTCTACCTGTCCTGTGAGACTCAGAAATTAGTATTGAGAGGTAGCAGAACGGCCAAGAGACTACTGTGGGAAGGGTCAAGATGCTTAAAAGGACATTTAGATTAATTTTATTTATTTAACAAATTTATACAGGTCTTTTCCCTTGAAACTAACAATCTAAGTCCTTATTACTCTATAAGTACTCAGTGTCCCTCTTTGAGGAATCTTTCCTACGTGTTACAGCCTATCCTCTAAGATCATATATTCTTATATGTTTTTACCTGGCTTTTTATTTCTTGCTTGCCTGAGTATAATCTGCAAGCTATTAGAGGGCAGGACCTGTATTTCCCAGTTTTTTTTGCTTGCCAAATTTACAAAATAACCTTAACCATTCTCTTTTCTCCCAGGGATCTGGACCCAGAGGTAGTCCATAAAGGTTTCCCTGTTGATGCACACCATTACTTCAGGGGATCTTCCCATGCCCTGACTCCTAAGCCTACTGAATCTTCTTACTTCTGACACTTTAATTCCCATTCCAGCCTATTTTTAACCTGCTATTTTGCCCTTAATATTGTGGATTTTTCTTTATGTTTTCTCTCTCTTCATCACACCTAATCCCCTTTTGCCTAAGGGCTCAATTGCTATAGGTCAGTCTGACCAATTTCAGTGATCATCCAGGTTCCTGCAGCACTACTCCCACATCGACTCCAAAAGGTATGTCACATGCAAACATTTTCACATAGGAACACTGTTGATGTCTGATGATTATACTGCAGTGGAATTGCTTTTAGAAACCTTTAATAAATATACACATAGATGTTAATTTCTGGGATAATATTAGTAGAAAATGGATGTGATCATCCTCAAAATACCTTTGCAACTCTGTCATACACTTCCATTGCCATGATCCACTTGCATAAACCCTCAGCTGCAGAAGAAGCTTTAGCAACCTTATGAGGGTCAAATTCAGGGTTTGATAAATATTCACTACGAATCTTCTGCATAACAGTCACCTATACAACAAAGATTTAGAGTTTTACATTTAACATATATCACATAATCATAAGATGAAAAAAATTATATGCAATAAAAACATTTGTATAAAATAAAATTGTTTTAAACCAATATCAATTCTTTTTTTAAAGATTTTATTTTTATTTATTTATTTCTCTCCTCTTCCCCCCCACCCCGGTTGTCTGTTCTCTGTGTCTATTTGCTTTATCTTCTTCTTTGTCCGCTTCTGTTGTTGTCAGCGGCACGGGAATCTGTGTTTCGTTTTGTTGCGTCATCTTGTTGTGTCAGCTCTCCGTGTGTGCAGCATTATTCCTGGGCAGGCTGCACTTTCTTTCGCGCTCGGCAGCCCTCCTTACAGGGCGCACTCCTTGCGCGTGGGGCTCCCCTATGCGGGGGACACCCCCGTGTGGCAGGGCACTCCTTGCGCGCATCAGCACAGCGCATGGGCCAGCTCCACATGGGTCAAGGAGGCCCGGGGTTTGAACCGTGGACCTCCCATGTGGTAGACGGACGCCCTAACCACTGGGCCAAGTCCGCTGCCCCAATATCAATTCTTCAACATCATTTTTAAATAGGCACAATAGTAGAAACAGAGGCCCATTTGTGGGCAAAATATGCAAACATATTACAGATATTGAGACGGGACATGTCTTCAAAATAATTAAAACTTTTTTGGAATTCTGGTCTTCCAATATAGCAGCATAAATTACTCCGGGAGCTGTTCCCCAAAAACACCTTTGAACAACTAGCAAAAACTGGCAAAGACATCTTCCTCCAAACTCCAGAAAATAGTTACTAACTAGACAAGTGCTGAATCAAGAAAACCCAGCTTTAAAAAAGGTATAAGGAGCTCCCATTGCCTTCTAGCCTCTCCCCTACTCCTCCCCCCATGGTATTGATCCAGGGTGTACTCCCACTGCGAGTTGCTGATGCTGTTTCGGAGGGCGCAGAGCAACTCCAGTGGGCACAATGGGCTTCCTGTATGTCAGTGCCAATGTATCGGGTGGCAGCCAGAAAACCTAAAACAGGAAATTTATCTCTGGCTCACCCTCTCAGAACTTGACCTGCAGGCAGAAACACCTAATGCAGTGGACACAGAAGAACACACAGCGAATGGACACAGAGTGGAGACTGGGGAAGGGGAAAAGGAAATAAATAAATAAAATAAATAAATCTGGAAAAAAAAATTTAGTCAAAGTGGGCTAGGGCACAGGGTTACCTGCTTTAACACACAGAAGAACACTCAGAAAGAGGGAAAGTCTATTCACAGGAGCAGAGGGATTATTTGAATTCCTGTAAGTGGGGGAATTCCTCAGGGCATGATAGATCAAGAACAATCCCAGGGCAAGATGTAGGCTCAGAAAAGGTGGAGAGGATCATGCACTTCACTTACATCTTTTAACATTAGTTACCTTTGCTATAATTGGTGAAAAATTATTAAAATAGTATTATTAACTATAGGCTATGGTTTACATCGAGTAATTTTTCCATATACCATCCTGTTATTAACATCTGATATTAGAGTTGTTATATTCATGAAAGAACATTCTTGTACTATAAATCATCATCCAGGAATCTACAATAGGCCCTTTTCGTCAGCTCCCCAAAGCTGTGCTTTCCCGCTCTGCCCAGCAGGTGGCACTCTTTAGCAAACTGTTCCCCACAGCCCTACAGAGGCAGTTTGTTTTGTTTTTTTTTTTCTCACCCTTTTCCTGCTCCATTCCTGTAGGGAGCAGTGCTGAAACAATGACCACTGTGGTCCATGTCCAGGAGGGGCAAAAACAGTGATTCGGAGTTGGGATCCAGCAATCCATACTCTTCAATCAAAAGCTGCCATCAGCACTCAGTTGTGCTTGCCCCATTTCTGGGGGAGGAGGGCTTCCACATCCTGCTTCATCTGAAGCAGCCAGTCAGGAACTGGACCAACTCAGTTTGCCTCGAGGATGGCGGGTGGGTGCCAGCTGCTGCCACGGAGCAAGGCACTCACAGTTTTTCACAGCAGCTTCTCAGTCTCCCCAGCCCACCTCTTCCCTGGATGCTGTACAGCAAAACCCTGGCCTCCAAAGCTGCAGAACAGTTGTTCCAGACAGTTTCTGCCTGTTCACTAGCTGTTTTTGGAAGAGGAATGATTTCCCCCAGCTCCCTTCTCTGTCCTCTGCCCTGGAAGTCTCCCTTTGGTTTTCATATGTCACAGCTTTTTTTCTTTCTTTCTTTCTTTCTTTTTTTCCTTTATTGCAACCTGATCTTTTGTGATGCATTCGACTGATCCCTTCCTCATTTCTGTTTCTATATATTTTGTAAATATTTTCTTTGTATTTAAAGTTTACCTTGGGAGTTATATTACAATCTACATCTATAACCTACTAATTTGCAAAGATACCAATTTAGCTTTTTTTTTTTTTTTTTTTTTTTTTAATTTTTTTATTTTTTATTGACTTTGTAATAATATTACATTAAAAATATATATGTGAGGTCCCATTTAACCCCACCCCCCCCAACCCCCCTCTCCCCCCCACCAACAACACTCGTTCCCATCATCATGACACATCCATTGGATTTGGTAAGTACATCTTTGGGCACCTCTGCACCTCATATACATTGGTTCACATCATGGCCCATACTCTCCTCTATTCCATCATGTAGGCCGTGTGAGGATTTACAATGTCCGGTGATTACCTCTGAAGCACCATCCAGGGCAGCTCCATGTCCTGAAGACGCCTCCACCTCTCATCTCTTCCTGCCTTTCCCCATACCCTTTGTCCATTATGTCCACTTTTCCCAATCCAATGCCACCTCTTCTATGTGGACACTGGATTGGTTGTGTCCATTGCACCTTTATGTCAAGAGGAGGCTCAGATTCCACCTGGATGCTGGATGCAATCCTCCCATTTTCAGTTGTAATCACTCTAGGCTCCATGGTGTGGTGGTTGTCCTTCTTCACCTCCATCTTAGCTGAGTGTGGTAAGTCCAATAAATCAGATTGTAGGTGCTGGAGTCTGTTGAGGCTCAGGATCTGGCTATTACATTGTCAGTCCAGAGATTCAAATCCCCTAAATATATCTTAAACCCCAACATTAACTGCACCTCCAGCACATTGGCATGAAAGTCTTATGAAGGGAGATCCCATCTGAGTCCAGATTCATCCCACATAAACACCATTTCCAAAGAGGGGCCATCTGCCCTGGTAGTTAACCCCATCGGCCATGACCATAACTGCCATGGGTCTCTTTAGCCCTCAAAGGAACCAATATCTGGGGGTTGTATCTGCTTTATCTGTCTCTCTGACTCTGCTCAGTTGTGCATGAGGGCAAACCTTCTGCCAGCCTCCAGACTCTTTTTTAGAAACTCGTAGCCATATAAACTCATTTCTCCTTTCCATTTCCCCCTTACTTTAGGTCAAACAGCATTTTAAAGTCATGGTATTTTATGTAGACATGGATATTCTGCTGATCCGCATTGAACCTTCCGTATAAGGTCATTTTCCAGTTGCATCATCAGTTGGTAGTTGATAGTGGTCCCTCGTTGCCAGGGAGGCTCATCCCCGGGTGTCATGTCCCACGCTGGGGGGAAGGCATTGCATTTACATGCTGAGTTTGGCTTCGAGACTGGCCACATTTGAGTAACATGAAGGCTGACAGAAGGAAATTCCCAGGCACAAAGTTGCTCTAGGCCTTGTTATTATTTTGGGTTTATCAGCTCACAAGCATAGTCATTAGTATCAGGGGCTCACTGTTGAACCCTCACTCCCTCCCGGTCCCCACCACTGTACCTGGGAGACTGTCGCTGCTCCCCTAGGGACCGCGACAGAGCACCACTGGCCAGGAACCCAGTACCCCCCCTACTGTGGTTTTTAATTGTTGCCACTATGAGTATATCCAAACATTACCATGCACCCTGGACATATGTTCTGTACAGCTCCCTGTCAGTCATATATCATCTGTCATTGGTATCCCATACCAGTATCCCTCCATTGCCATTGTTGAAACACTCTGTGATCCAGAACTCCCCGAAATTTGAAGCCCAATATAATGTCATGGTCCCTTACTAGGGAATGGCATATAGCGATGAGTTTAAAGGATAGATAAAGAACTTGGATAAAGTTAGATAAAGAACTTAGATAAAGAATGTTGACTTGAAAAAATTCCACATCCTATTTTTTTCTTTTTTTTTTTTCCCCCCCCCCCCCTAATTATTCAGCTTTTCTTCACAGGAGTCCTAGACCACAGCAATGTATATATATAATATACAGCACTCCCACACATCCACCAGAAAACCTTTTCCCTTCCACAGTGATACTCTTACGCCCTATTCATATCATATTTACTTAAAGTGATGTACAGAGTCTGAGACATTAGCTTTCTAACAAGGTGACATCTGTGTTTACATTATGGTGCATACTTTAGGATACACAGTTCTTTACATTTTTAGTTATCCTATGTTTTACATTATGGTTTACATTATCAGTCTGTCATCTCCTATATGTTATGGTGTAATATTACATGTTTTATATCCATCCTTGTGTACTCTCAAGAAACTCCTCTCTTACCCCCCATTTACTTTGGTTCCACACATTTAACGTCCATTTTCCCTTCCACCTTGGTGCCCTCAGTGATAGCCAACCTCCGTTTCCTGAGGAGCCACTTCCAGAGATAGATGGAATAGTGTTCAGGGCCTAACTTGCTCAACTGCCCCAATGCCCTGGGAGCCACCCTTTCTCTCGAGGGATACAGTTCCCTCTATTGGATGGCATTAGTCCTCCCCAGGATGTGGGTCCACCCCCACTCTCACTACTTGGGTTTCTACCCCATGGTGTCACCCACTCTGGCAGAATGAGCATTTAGACATTCCCCAGGAGCCCGTCCTGCATCAGACCCTCCCCTCCGAGCATTCTAAACAGGTAACCCTCTTTATTATATTTTGATATGATTTTCTCGGCATTTTACTCTCCACCAACACCTGACCCTCTCCTGGTTCGTATGCTACCCCTCCCTCCCCCCACTTTTGGGCAACGTTACCCACCCGTCCCTCCCCAGCCACCCTCAAACCCGCAAAGCCCCAAGCAAAGGCAACCCCTTGCCCCCCTTTTATCTCTTCTTTGTGTTCATACTTACCACCATCTCGTCTTAAATTCCACCCCTGCAGACATCGGCTCATATCCTTCCTCCACCCTCCGATTTCCTGCAAGCCTATCGTTCAGTCTCTTGCTATCTAGGGCAGCTTGTTTATTTCATATCATTGAGGTCATGTAGTATTTGTCCTTCAATGTCTGGGTTGCTTCACTCAACATAAGGTTCTCAAGATTCATCCATGTTATCACATGTGTTTGTAGTGTGTTTGTTCTTACAGCCAAGTAGTATTCCATTGTGTGTATATACCACATTTTATTGATCCACTCGTCTGTTGATGGGCATTTGGGTTGATTCCAACTTTTGGCAATAGTGAACAATGCTGCTATGAACATTGGTGTACATATATTGGTTTGTGTTCTTGTTTTCAGTTCTGCTGGGTATATTCCCAGCAGTGGTATTGCTGGGTCATATGGCAAATCTATGGCTAGTTTTTTGAGAAACCGCCATACTGTTCTCCAGAATGGTTGGATCCTTCTGCATTCCCACCAGCAGTGGATGAGTGTTCCCCTTCCTTCACATCCTCTCCAGCACTTGTATTCTTCTGTTTTTTTCATAGCTGCCAATCTTATGGGTGTAAGATGGTATCTCATTGTGGTTTTGATTTGCATTTCCCTGATAGCTAGAGATTTGGAACATTTTTTCATGTGCTTTCTTGCCATTTGTATTTCTTCTTCGGAGAAGTGTCTGTTTAAGTCTTTTTCCCATTTTTTAAATGGATTGTTTATCTTTTTATTTTCAAGATGTAGGAGTTCTTTATATATGCAAGTTATAAGTTTCTTATCAGATATATGATTGCCAAATATTTTCTCCCACTGTGTGGGCTCCCTTTTTACTTTCTTGACAAACTCCTTTGAGGTGCAGAAGGCTTTAATTTTGAGGAAGTCCCATTTATCTATTAGTTCTTTTGCTGCTCGTGCTTTTGGTGAGATATTCATAAATCCATTACCTATTACAAGGTCCTGTAGATGTTTCCCTACACTGCTTTCTAAGGTTTTTATGGTCTTGGCTCTTATATTTAGGTCTTTGATCCATCTTGAGTTGATCTTTGTATAAGGTGTGAGATGGTAATCCTCTTTCATTCTTCTACATATGGCTATCCAGTTCTCCAGACACCATTTGTTGAATAGGCCACTCTCTCCCAGTTGAGAGGGTTTGGTGGCTTTATCGAATATTATGTGGTTGTATATGTGAGGTTCTATATCAGAGCTTTCAATTCGATTCCATTGGTCTATATGTCTCTCCTTATGCCAATACCATGCTGTTTTCACCACCGTAGCTTTATAGTATGTTTTGAAGTCAGGTAGTGTGATTCCTCCAATTTCGTTTTTCTTTTTCAGTATGTCTTTGGCTATTCGGGGTCTCTTTCCTTTCCAAATAAATTTCATAGTTAGTTTTTCTAGTTCCTTAAAGAAGGCTGCATTGATTTTTATTGGGATTGCATTGAATGTGTAGATCAATTTTGGTAGGATAGACATCTTAATAATGTTCAGTCTTCCTATCCATGAACAAGGAATAGTCTTCCATTTATTTAGGTCTTCTTTGATTTCCTTGAACAATCTTGTATAGTTCTCAGTGTATAAGTTCTTTACCTCTTTAGTTAAATTTATTCCTAAGTATTTGATTTTTTTATTTACTATTGTGAATGGTATTTGTTTCTTGATTTCCTCCTGATCTTGCTCATTATTGGTGTACAGAAATGCTACTGATTTTTGCGCATTGATCTTATAACCTGCGACTTTACTAAACTCATTTATGAGTTCTAGAATCTTCGTTGTAGATCTCTCAGGGTTTTCTATGTATAGGATCATGTCATCTGCAAATAATGAAATTTTGACTTCTTCCTTTCCAATTTGAATGCCTTTTATTTCTGGTTCTTGCCTCAGTGCTCGAGCAAGTACTTCTAAGACAATGTTAAATAGGAGCGGCGACAGTGGGCATCCTTGTCTTGTTCCTGAGTTTAGAGGGAAGGAGTCTAGGATTTCTCCATTGTAAACAATATTGGCTTTAGGTTTTTCATATATACTCTTTATCATGTTCAAAAAATTTCCTTGTATTCCAATCATTTTGAGTGTTTTTATCAAGAAAGGGTGCTGTATTTTGTCAAATGCTTTTTCTGCATCAATAGATATAATCATGTGATTTTTTTCCTTCAGTCTGTTTATATGGTGTATTACGTTGATTGATTTTCTTATGTTGAACCATCCTTGCATACCTGGGATGAATCCCACTTGGTCGTGGTGTATAATTCGTTTAATGTGTTGTTGAATACGATTAGCAAGTATTTTGTTAAGTATTTTTGCGTCTAGGTTCATTAGAGAAATTGGTCTGTAATTTTCCTTTCTTGTGATGTCTTTGTTTGGCTTTGGTACTAGGGTAATGTTGGCATCATAGAAGGAGTTGGGTAATGTTCTTTCTGTTTCGATGGTTTGGAATAGTTTCAGCAGGATTGGTGTCAGTTCTTTCCGGAATGTTTTATAGAATTCACCTGTGAAGCCATCTGGCCCTGGGCTCTTCTTAGTTGGGAGATTTTTAATAACTGATTCTATCTCTCTGCTTGTGATTGGTTTGTTAAGATCATCAATTTCTTCTTTTGTCAATATGGGCTGTTTATGTGTTTCTAGGAATTTGTCCATTTCCTCTAGATTGTCGTTTTTGTTGGAATATAGTTTTTCAAAATATCCTCTTATGATAGTCTTTATTTCTGTGGGGTCAGTGGTGATATCGCCTTTCTCATTTCTTATTTTGTGTATTTGCATCTTCTCTCTTTTTTTCTTTGTTAGTGTTGCTAAAGGTTTGTCAATTTTGTTAATCTTCTCAAAAAACCAGCTCTTGGTCTTGTTTATCTGTTCAAGTGCTTTCTTATTTTCTATTTCATTTAGTTCTGCTCTTATCTTTGTTATTTCCTTCCTTCTTCTTCCTGTTGGGTTACTTTGTTGTTGTTTTTCTAATTCCTTCAAATGTGCAGTTAGTTCTTCAATTTTTGCTCTTTCTTCTTTTTTGATATATGAATTTATGGCTATAAACTTCCCTCTCAGTACTGCTTTTGCTGCATCCCATAAATTTTGGTATGTTGTGTTATCATTATCATTTGTTTCAAGGTAGTCATTGATTTCTTTTGAGATTTCCTCTTTGACCCACTGTTTTTCTAAGAGTGTGTTGTTTAATTTCCAAATCATGGTGTGAAATCTGGGCTTCTTTCCCTTGCAAATCTCCAGCTTGACTCCACTGTGGTCAGAGATAATGTTTTGTATGATTTCAATCTTTCTGAATTCGTTCAGCCTTTCTTTGTGGCCTAGCATATGATCTATCTTGGAGAATGATCCATGTGCGCTTGAGAAAAATGTATATCCTGCTGTGTTTGGGTGTAGCGATCTATATATGTCTATTAGATCGAGCTCCTCTAATATACTATTCAGATGTTTTGTTTCTTTGGTGATTCTCTTTTGAGATGTTCTGTCCAGAGTTGATAGTGGTGTATTAAAATCCCCCACTATAATTGTAGATGTATCTATTCTTTCACTTAGTTTTTCCAGCGTTTGCCTGACGTATTTAGAGGCACCCTTGTTAGGGGCATAGATATTTATGATTGTTCGATCTTCTTGACAGATTTTCCCTTTGACTAAAATGTAGTATCCTTCTTTGTCTCTCACAATTGTTTCACATTTAAAGTCTATTTTGTCTGATATTAATATAGCTACTCCTGCCTTTTTTTGGTTATTGTTAGCTTGTATGATTGTTTTCCAGCCTTTCACTTTCAATCTCCATGCGTCTCTGGGTCTAAGATGTGTCTCTTGTAGACAGCATATGGATGGGTCATATTTCCTTATCCATTGTCCCAGTCTGAATCTTTTGATAGGTGAGTTTAATCCATTGACATTCAGTGTTATTACTATCAAGGAATTATTTGTGTTAGCCATATTTTGATTGGATTTGTGTTTGTCATATTTTGTTTGTATATTTTTTTTTGTCTTTTTTGTTGTTGTTGTTGGTCTTATACTCTCCTCCAACTTTGCCTTTCCTGTTTTTTCCTTTCTTCCTGCAGAACTCCCTTTAGAATTTCTTGAAGGGGAGGTTTCTTGTTGGTATACTCTTTCAGTTTCTGTTTGTCTGCGAATATTTTGAACTCTCCATCATGTTTGAATGCTAGTTTAGCTGGATAGAGTATTCTTGGTTGGAAATTTTTTTCCTTTAGTACCTTGACTATATCATACCACTGTCTTCTTGCCTCCATGGTTTCAGAAGAGAAATCAGCACTTAATCTAATTGAGCTTCCCTTGTATGTGATGGTTTTCTTTTCTCTTGCTGCTTTTAGGATTTTCTCTTTGTCTTGAGCATTGGATAATTTGACAAGTATATGTCTTGGGGTGGGCCTGTTGGGGTTTATGACTATTGGGGTGTGCTGTGCTTCTTGGATATGTACATCTGTCTCTTTCAGTAGATTTGGGAAGTTTTCAGCCATTATTTCCTGCAACACTCCTTCTGACCCCTTTCCCTTCTCTTCACCTTCTGGAATGCCTATAATACGTATGTTTGAGCGTTTTGCATTGTCATTCAGGTCCCTAAATCCTAATTGGATTTTTTCTATCTTCTTATTGACCCCTTCTACTATCTGTTTGATTTCTGATGTACTGTCTTCCACATCACTAATTCTCTGCTCTGTCTCTTCTAGTCTGCTGATATTTGCTGCAAGTGTATTTTTGATTTCTTGAACTGTGGTGTTCATTCCCATCATATCTGTTATGTTTTTGCGTATGTCTGCAATTTCCCCTCCAAGTGATGTCTTTATGTTGTTAACCTCTTTCATTACTGCATCAAATTTGTCGGTGATAAATGTTCTGAGATCTTTCATTGCTTGTGCCAAGTTTTGCTCCCCTTCGTGATTATTGGTTTGTTGATTGGATTCAGCCATGTTTTCCTGATTATTGGTTTGGTTCGTAGATTTTTGTTGCTTCCTGGTCATCTCTTTATTTTGACGAATTTAATCAGTTCCTTAGCTTCTTTGTCTGCTCTTGGAGGTTAATTAGTTGTTATTTTTGCACAGGTGTTATATCTTCTCTTTGTCACTTTTTTCTTCTTATTCTAGTTACTTGTTGTTGGTTAAGTTCACTTTAGAGGAAAGTATTAGTGTTGGGGAAAGGCAATTGTGTAAGCAAGGGAAAAGTGTAAAGTTGTATTGGTGATGTATGTTAATAAAGCAGGAATATGAGATCTGGAAGGATGGAGGTTAGATTCATGTAGATTGTATAGAGTTATAGCTGTAGGTAGAGTACCTTTTATGAAGTTGATGACTGAATTTGGGAGGAATATGGTATGAACTACACAGCTATTGTTTTCATGAGAGAGGGAAAAAGAAAAGAAAGGTAATAGTTTCAAGAGTGGATAATAGACAGAAAACAGAACAAAGGTATTAGAAATTAAGAGTTAGACACTTTGTGGATCAAAGAACGGGAGGTGGGGGGTGGAATATAGGAGAGACAGTAGATGATAGTGGATATCAAGATGCAGGGGAAGGGGGATAGTGTAGGTAGCCTAAATCAGTTCACACAGAAATGAGGCAGTGGAGGATGGGAAAACCCAGCAAATGTGAGGTGTTCCCTGTAGCACCTATTGTATACTTGAATTAAAGTAAAAATAAGTGGAAGATGAGGGACAAGAGGGAAAGAGAAAACCGAAAAAAAAAAAAAACTAATTATAATAAAGAAAAAAGAAAGGCAAGAAGAAAGGAAGAAAGAAAAAGAGGATGGGCAAACGGTGGGGAACGGATAGGGAGAAGAGAGATACAGGTACACACGTGTCACAATTGCAACACTATCTAAAACAACAACTTCCCCCCGCTTTGCCCTAAAACCCCCCCGTCTGTCTGCCCAAATGGGTCTGCAAGCACCTCCCTTCCCACAAACCCCCAATAGGCCGCCCAGGGCCCACGAACTCCCCAGTACTGCAGATGCTCAAAAAAAAAAAAAAAAAAAAACAGAAACCCCTCCGCAGGCCCGGCTCCGCCCGCCGCGGAGGCTTGGACCGGCTCTGCCCGGCTCCTCACGCCGCCTTGGCCTGGCCTGGCTCCGCCCAGCTCCGCTCGCTACAGCGGCCCAGCCGGCTCCGGCATCCACCTCCCGCCACCGCGGCCTGGACCGGCCCTGCCCGGCTCCGTACCCGCCGCGGCCTGACCCGGGCCCGCCCGGCTCCAAACGCTACCGCGGCCCGCAGCCGGGGCCTGCACCGGCCCCGCCCGGCTCCAAGCGCTCCCGCGGCCCGCAGCCGGGGCCTGCACCGGCCCCGCCCGGCTCCAAGCGCTCCCGCGGCCCGCAGCCGGGGCCTGCACCGGCCCCGCCCGGCTCCAAGCGCTCCCGCGGCCCGCAGCCGGGGCCTGCACCGGCCCCGCCCGGCTCCAAGCGCTCCCGCGGCCCGCAGCCGGGGCCTGCACCGGCCCCGCCCGGCTCCAAGCGCTCCCGCGGCCCGCAGCCGGGGCCTGCACCGGCCCCGCCCGGCTCCAAACGCTACCGCGGCCCGGCCCGGCCTGGCTCAGCCCCACCGAGCGGGGCTAGATGTCTCGTCTCCGCCTACCCAAGAAGGGAATCCTCTACAGGTAGCTGGGATCTCCGTGTATATTTCACAGACGAATCCTCTCTGTTACCTTCCCTCCAAATCGATGTCCAGACACCTCCGGACCAGCAAAAATCCCGAAACAATCCGGTCCCAAAGAGTCTCCAACGCCGCCCAGCCGATTCCCTGCAGAAGACTCTAACAGGGATGTTCACTCAGCCGCCATCTTGCCCCCTCCTCCAATTTAGCTTTTAAAGCATACAACACATTCTCTGCTCCCATATTCCTTTGTTTTCTCTCTTTATGTTGTTTTTGGCCCATTTTATCATTTTACATTTTGTATGTCCATTATCAGGAAATATGCCTTTTTCTTGTTCAATTGTATTTTGACTCTTACAGGAATTAAAGAGTAGAGTTATATATTGAGGATACAGTACTATTGGATTTTGCATTTACTTTGTTATTTATCCATACTGATTATCTTCTTTTCTTCACAATACTCTAAGTGACTTTCTCTGGTCTTTTTCTTTCAGCCTGCAAAACACCCTTTAGTAATTCTTGTAGGGCAGGTCTCTTGTTTATCTATGAATATTTTTAACTCTCCCTCATTTTTGAAAGACAGTTTTTGCCAGACAAAGAATTCTTTAGTACCTTAAATATATCATAGCACTGCCTTTTCACCTATAATGGTATCTGATGAGAAATTGGCAGTTAATCTTTTTGCAATTCCCTTGTATGTATATTTACGTCCTTCATAAGAGTTGGGAAATTCTGGACCATTATTTCCTCAAATATACTTTCTGCCCCTTTTCCTTTCTCTTTTCCTTCTGGGACAACTATGAGGCATATGTTTGTGTGCTTCATGCTGTCATTCACATCCCTGAGACACTGATGAATTTTTTTCCTTTCTTTTCTCTGTCTGTTCTTCTGACTCTATAATTGTGATTGTCCTGTCTTCTTGTCTGCTGGTTCTTTCTTCTGCCTGTTCAAACCTGCTGTTGTAATCTCAAGTGTTTTTTAATCTCTGCTATTGTGACTTTCATCCCCATAATTTCTTTTTTTTTTTGGTATACTTTCAAATTCTTCTTTATACTCATTGTCTTCTAAATGTTCTTTATTTCTTTATGCTTATTTTCCTTCAGCTGTTTTGATTTCGGAGAGTTGTCTGAATTTCTTTGAGAAGTTGTTCCAAATTCTGAGTCTCCTCTGAAGTTTTCATTTGTTCCCTTGACAGAGCCATATCTTCCTGTTTCTTAGTACGGCTTGTAAGTTTTTGCTGATGTCTAGGCATCTGATTATGTTCATGAATTAACTCTGAAGGTCTATTTCTCCCTCTTACATAGGGTTTTATTTGTAGATTGGCTTTGTGTTAAGGCTCTTCTTTGACACTTGGTCCAACTTACTCTAGACCTTTAGAATAGTCCATGTTTAACTGATCAGATTTTCTCAGCTCTTCTTCTGATTCCTGCACTGAATATGCAGTACAATTTTAAAGCTTATTCTTTTTGTGCAATTGTTTCACCTCCAGGAGAAAACTTCTTTTCCTCTGTTCCTTCTCTAGGAATATTAATCTGTTTTGTTTGTTTTTATATAGAATTTCCTCCCTAGATCCTATGATTTGTTTAAATTCTCTCCCTCACTCAGTGCCCCATTTTTATTTTTATTTTCAGTTCTGTGACCCTCATGCCTTATAGTAGTTCAGTTTAAGCTCCCCGTTTTTCCCTCTCTGATGCTCTTCTGCCTCCTGTTTCTTTCCCATTAGGGTATCCTGTCCCGAGGAGTCAGATGAGGTCAATCCAGAAAGTTGTGTACTACAGAAAAGTTTGTTTTGTGTTTAGGTCATCCAGTCAACAGAAACTAGATTGAGGGAGAGCAGCACTTTCCAACTGCAATTTTCCCATGGTTTCTCTCTCTCTCTCTCTCTTTTTTTCCTCCTTGGGACCCTTTTGTATGTAAGTACCAATATACCAATATATGATTATGGGAGTCCAATAAGGAGAGGAAAGAGAGATAGGCGCAGAAGAAATATTCAAAGAAATATGGCAGAAAATTTCCCAAATTTAATAAAAGACATGAATAAACACATTTGAGAAGTTCAATGAACCCCAAGCAGGATAAACATGAAGATAACCATGCCCAGACACATAAAAGCCAAGCTCTCAAATGCCAAGGACAAGGAGAGAGTGCTGAAAGTTGTAAAGAAGAGAAATGTGGTAAGGGAGTCTCGATAAGATTATGCACCAATTTCTTATCAGAAACCATGGAAGCAAGAAGCCAGTGGGATGAAATATTTAAAGTGTTGCAAGAAAACAATTTCCAGCCAAAAATTATATCTGTTGAGACCATCTTTCAGAAGTGAGGTAGAGAAGAAGACCTTCTAAAACTAAAGTTGAGGGAGTTTATCACCACTAGACTTGCCTACAAGAAGTGCTAAAGGAAGTTCCTCAGACTGAAAGGAAAGGACACAACACAGTGGATTAAAGCAGCATAAAGAAATAAAGAACAGCAGTAAGGTAACTGTATGGGTAATCATAAATGCCAGTACTAATGTATCTTATTTTTTGGTTGTTACTACAAGTTTTTTTTAATTACAGATTCTCAAATGCAAATGCATAAAGGTAATGATAAATCTATTTTGGGCATACAATGTATAACATATAATATGTAACTAGTACAGCAAAAAGGTGGGGGAAATGGAGGAGTATAATAAGAGTGTATGTTTATGCTACTGAAATTAAGTTGGTATCAAATAAACATGACTGCTATATATTTAGGATGTTAAATTTAAGCCCCAAGGTAACCATAAAGAAAGTATTTGAAAAAACATATACAGAAAGAAATGAGAAGGTACTCAAAAGGCACTATATAAAAAATTCAAATAAATATGAGAGTAGGAATTAACAGAAGAACTGAGGGACAAAACATGGTATAAGACTTACAAAGACCAGGTAACAAAAGGGGAGAAGAAAGCCCTGCATTTTCAGTGGTTACTTTAAATGTAAATGAGTTAAACTCTCCAGTCAAAAGGCAGAGACTGAGAGAATTAATTTAAAAAACATGACCCAACCCAACCATATATTATTTACAAGAGACTCACCTTAAATTCATGGGAAAATATATCAAGTAATTATAATCAAAAGAAAGCCAGGGGAACTATACTAATATAATATAAAATAGATATATACTGTTACAAGGTACAAAGAAGATCACAACATACTAATAAATGGGTCATTTGAACAAAAAGATATAACATTGACAAATATATATGCACCTAATGGTAAAGCCCCAAAATATATGAAGCAAATACTGATAGAATTGAAGGGAGAAATAAATGTTTTCACATTACTATTGGAGACTTTACTACACCACTTTCAGGAACAGAGAGAACATCTAGACAGAAGATCAATAAGGAAATAGAAGATTTGAGTAATATTATAATCCAACCTAACAGACATCTACCCAGCCTGAATGAAGCTAGAAATCAATAACAGAGAGAGAAGTAGAAAATTCACAAATACGTGAAAATTAAACAATGTACTCTTAAATACCAACTGGTGAAAGATGAAAACACAAGGAAAATTACAAAATATCTGGAGGGGAATGAAAATGAAAATACAACTTATCAAAATTTATGGGATGCACCAAAGGCAGTTCTGAGAGGGAAATTTATGGTTCTAAATGCTTACATTAAAAAAGAAGAAAGGTTTCAAGTCAGAAACTTAATTTCACAACTAGAGGATCTAAAAAGAACAAATTAAACCAAAAGTGAAAAGAAGGAAAAAAGATAACAAAGATTAGAGCAGATATAAATTAAATAAAGAATAAAAAAACCAATACAGAGAATCACCAAAAACAAAAGTTGGTTCTTTGAAAAGATCAATGAAATCAACATATCTGTGGAAAAAAGAGAGGATGGAAATAACTAAAACTAAAAATGAAAGGGGGTACATTACTACCAACTCCACTAAAATTAAAAGAATTATAAGAGGATACTGTGAACAACTGTTTGCCAATGAATTAGATCATCTAAATGAAAAGAACAAATTCCTAGCAACACACAAATTATCTACACTGACTCAAGAAGAAATAGAAGAGCTCAACAAGCCAATAACAAGTAAAGAAATTGAATCAATAACAAAAAACTCCCCAAAAGCAGATGTGGCTCAAGTGGTTGGGTACCCACCTCCCAAATGGGAAGTTTTGGGTTTGGTTCCCAATGCCTCCTAAAGAAGACAAGGAGACAAAAAGCGGACACAATGAGCAGACAACAAGTAGGCACATCTAGCAGAGACAATGAGCAGACAGATGAGAGAGCCATCTCAGTGTGTGTGTGGGTGGGGGGGGGGGCTCCCCAAAGAAAGAAAAGCCTAGGAGCAGATGGCTTCACAGGTAAATTTTACAAAACATTCCAAGAAGAATTAATACCAACCCTACTCAAACTCTTTCAAAAAAATTGGAAAGGAGGGAACACTTCCTAATGCATTCTATGGGCCAACATGACCCTAACGCCAAAGCAAGAGGAAGACACCACAAGAAAAGAAAATTACAGAACAATATCTTTTATGAATACAGATGCAAAATTCCTCAATAAAATATTAGCAAACTGCAACTAACATCATATTAAAAGAATTATACCCAAGATCAGGTGGGAATTATTCCAGGTATGCATGGGTTGTTCAACATAAGAAAATCAATTAATGCAACGGACCACATTAATAGAATGAAGGGGGAAAATAACCCACATGATTATCTCAATTGACACAGGAAAAGTATTTGACAGAGTACAATTCCCCTTCCTTTTTTAGTTTGTTTTGTTTTCTACTGAAACTGTTATTATTTGCCATTTAGAAATGCAAACTATACTACTGAGAATGAACAACATTCTACTGAGTAAGCCTTTTTCACTAAAAATAAATCCTCCTAAACACAGACAGTACTCCCTTTTTCCAGCAGGGTGCTTCCCCATGTCCCCCATCCATACCCCACAGCAGGATGTATTCATTCAAGAAAACATGGAGCACTACTTGCATGGAAATTGCCTCCTGCCCTCCTCTGCACCCAGCTCCATGTAAGAGACAGGGTGAGGGAAACAAAAGGAGGACAAACTAAGTGGCTAATGCCTGGGGTGGCCTCAGTGCCTGTGGCCCCTCAGTGGACACCTGCAGACCTGACCTATGTTGAGCACCCAACTTTGCAAATACTGCCAGAGTTGGCTTTGCCAGGCAGAGGGGTATAAGCACAGTTCTCTTTGGTGAGAACACAGCCACCTGAATCCCAAGGTTCATGACAGCACCCCTCCTTGATAAAAAAAATTCAGAAAATTAGGAATAGAGGAAACTTCCTCAACATGACAAAAGGCAGATATGAAAAACCCACAGCTAATATCTTAATGAATGATAAAAGATTGAAAGCTTTCCTTCTACAATAAGGAACAAGACAAGGATGCCCAGTGTAATCACTGTTATTCAACATTGTACGGGAAGTTCTAACCAGAGCAATTGGGAAATAAAAAAAAATAAAAAGCATCTAAATTGAAAAAGAAGAAGTAAAACTTTCCCTTTTTGCAGACGACATTATTCATATATCTAGAAAATTCTGAAAAATCTACCAACAAAACCTACTACAGTTAAGAAATAAATTCAGCAAAGAGGCAGGGTTTAAGAACAACACCCCAAAATCAATAGCGTTGCCACAGTAATGAACAATTTGAAGAGAAAATCAAGAAAAAATTCCATTTACCTTAGCAACTAAAATAATAAAATATGTAGAAATAAATTAAACTAAGGATATAAAGGAGTTGTAAATGAAAAACAAAATATTAATAAAAACATGAAAGAAGACTTAAATAAATGGAAGGACATTCCATTCCATATGGATTGGAAGACTAAATATCTTTAAGATGACAACTCTACCCAAATCAATTTATGCATTCAATGTTATCCCAGTAAAAATTCCAACAGCTTTCTTTGCAGAAAGGAAAATCCCAATCATCAAATTTATATGGAAGTAATGGACCCTGTCAGTGTAAACCAAGTTGGAGGACTTAACCCTTCCCAATTTCGAAACTTATTATAAAGCTACAGTCTTCAAAACATCATGGTACTGGCACAAGGACAGGCATATAGACCAAAGGAACTGAATTAAGAGTTTAGAAATAAACCATCACATCTTTGGACAACAGATTTTTAACAAAGATGCCAAATCTACTCAAAGGGGGAAAGAATAGTCTCTTTAACAAATGGCGTTGAACAGGGAATCCTAGTGTAAACCATGAAATATAGTTAATAGTACAATTATAACAATATTCTTTTCCCTTTAGCTCTTTTTTTCTTTATTAGAGAAGTGAATCGGGTTAGGAGGATGGGCAGTCTATAGATGGGTCCAGAACCTGGCAAGAAGTCCACGTGTCATTCAGTACCACCTCCAAGATGGCTGCTGGAAGACCACATCCCCACAAGAGACTGCCATTCAGAACAAGATTTCCTCCAGAAGCCAGAAGTCCCAGATATTCCCTAAGGACTTTATAATTGGGCCACCTTGGGGGGTTGATTGGTGGAGTAATCAATCAAAACAGCAAACAGCTGGGAATCCTCCCATGCCCACTGGCGAAGAGGCAGAATGATTAATGATTCAAAAAGCAAGACAAAGGCGAATCCCTCTCTTACTCTCTTGCCTTCACCCTGTCCTGGTGCCTGTCCCATGCCAGTCTCTGTGCCTGTTACTGCTTTCTGCATCCTGCTCTTGCCATTTCCCCCTGTCATGATCACCATGCATGTAAAACCTGGGCATTTATAATCTATAAGGGGAAACTGTAGTCTGTAAATCAGCCCTCTTTATCACTCTTCAGCCCCTTCCTCTCTACTTGGGACCCATGATCTGTTATTTTCTCCCATTTCTCTTCCCTCCCTACCTTAATAAATTACTGGCCTAACTAACCCAAGGTGCTCTTGAAATTCATTTTTGCAGCACAGTCAAGAACCTAGACAAAATCCGGTTACAGAAGTTCTGCGTTTACAGAACAATTATGCATAAAACCAGTATTCCCAAATATCACCTTATTTTTTAACATCTTACATTGGCGTGGAACATTTCTTACAATTGACAATAGCATGTTTTATAGCTGTACTATTAACTATAGTCCATGGTATAACTTAGGGGTCACTGTGCAGTGTAGTTCCATGGAGTTTTTTAAAAAATTTATTGTTATCATATATACAATGTAATATTTCCCCTTATAATCACATTCAGATATATATTTCAGTGCTGTTAACTACATTCACTATGTTGTGCTACCATCACCACTATCCATTATATTTAGGTCTTTGATCCATTTGAGTTTATTTTTGTACAAGGTATGAGGTAGGGGTCCTCCCATTTTTTTCCCATCTGTTTCTTTTTTTGCAAATGGAGTTCCAGTTTCCCAGCACTATTTGTTGAAGAGACTATTCTATTCTTTCCCAATTGAATGCCTTTGCCCCTTGTCAAAAATCATTTGGCCATAAATGTGAGAGTTGATTTCTCGGCTCTCAATTCTATCCCATTGATCTATAAGTCTGCCCTTGTGCCAGTACCCTGCTGTTTTGATAAGTGTAGCTTTGTGATAAGAGTTAAGATCAGGAAGTGTGAATCCTCCCACTTTATTCTATTTTTTCAAGATAGCTTCTGCTCTTTGGGGCCCCTTACCCTTCCACATAAATTTGATTATTGGCTTTACTGTTTCCACAAAGAAGGTTGTTGGAATTTTGATTTGGACTGCATTCAATCTATAAATTGCACTGGGTAGAACTGACATCTTAACAATATTTACTCTTCCTGTCCTTGCACATAGCATGTCCTTCCATTTATTTTGGTATTTTTTGACATCTTCTAGAAAGGTTTTGTAGTTTTCTGTGTACATGTCCTTTACATCCTCGTTTAGATTTATTCCTAGATATTAGATTCTTTTAGTTGCTATTGTGAATGGAATTTTTTCCTGATTTCTTCTTCCGACTGTTCATTGCTTGTGTATAGAAACACTGTCGATTTTTGGGTGTTGATGCTGTACCCTGCCATTTTGCTTAATTCATTTATTAGCTCTAAGAGCTTTGTTGTGGATTTTTCAGGAATGTCATCTGAAAATAGGGATAGCTTTACTTCTTTTCCTATTTGATTGTCTTTTACTTCTTTTTCTTGCCTTCTTGCTCTGGCAAGGACTTCCAGTATAATACTGACTATAGTGGTCGCTATGGGCATCCTTGTCTTGTTCCTCTCTTAAAAGGAAAGCTTTCAGTCTTTCACCGTTAAGTAGGATGTTAACTGCTGGGTTTTCATATATGCCCTTTACTGTGTTGAGAAAATTTCCTTTTATTCCAAGTATTCTAAGTGTTTTTATCAAGAAGAGGTGCTGGATTGTGTCAAATGCCCTTTCTGCATCAATTGAAATGATCATGTGTTTTTTTTCTTTGTTGTGCTAATGTAGGGTATTACATTAATAATTGATTTTCTTATGTTGATACAACCCTGTGTACCAGGGATAAAGCCCGCCTGATCATGGTGTATAACTGTTTCAGTGTGCTTTTGGGTTCGATTTGCAAGAATTTTGCTGAGGATTTTAGAATCTATGTCATAAGAGAAACCGGTCTGTTGTTTTCTTTTCTTCTGATATCTTTATCTGGGTTCGGTATTTGGGTGATGTTGTCCTCATAGAATGAGTTAGGTAGTATTCCCTCTCTTCAATTTTCTGGAACAGTTTGAACAGAATTGGTATTAATTCTTGAATGTTTGGTAGAAATTATCTGTGAAACTATCTGTTCCTGGGCTTTTCATTGTTGGGAGGTTTTTGATTACTGATACAATCTTTTTACTTGTAATTGGTTTGCTGAGATCTATTTCTTCTACAGTCAATGTAGGTAATTTGTGTGTTTCCAAGCATTTAGCCATTTCATCTATGTGATTTAACTTATTGTTTTATAGTTGTTCATGTTATCCCATTTATATTCCTGTTTACTTCAGTGGGGTCAGTAGTAATATCCCCATTTTCATTTCTGATTTTATTTATATATCTCTCTTTTTCCTTCATCAGTCTAGCTAAAAGTTTGTCAAATTTATTGATTTTATTCAGAACACCATCTTTTGGTTTCATTGATTCTATTTTTTTTTTTCTATTCTCTATTTTATTTATCTCTGCTCCAATATTTGTTATTTCCTTCCTTCTGCTTGCTTTGGGTTTATTTTGTACTTCTTTTCCTAGTCTTCCAATTTTGAGGTTTTATGTCTGATTTGAAGTCTTTCTTAATTTTTAATTTAGGTGGCGGACTTGGCCCAGTGGTTAGGGCATTTGTCTACCACATGGGAGGTCCACGGTTCAAACCCCGGGCCTCCTTGACCCGTGTGGAGCTGGCCCAAGCTCAGTGCTGATGCGCGCAAGGAGTGCCCTGCCACGCAGGGGTGTCCCCTGCATGAGGGAGCCCCACACGCAGGGAGTGCGCCCTGTAGGGAGAGCCGCCCAGCACGGAGGAGGGTGCAGCCTGCCCAGGAGTGGTGCTGCACACGTGGAGAGCTGACAAAGGATGACGCAACAAAAGAAGAAACACATATTCCCGTGGCGCTGACAACAACAGAAGTGGACAAAAAGGATGCAGCGGGTGGACACAGAGAACAGACAACCGGGGTGGGAGGGGAGAAGGGGAGATAAATAAATAAATAAATAAATAAATAAATAAATAAATAAATCTTAAAAACATTTTTTTAAAATTTAAGCATTTAGAGCTATAAATTTTGCTTTCAGCACTGCCTTCACTGTATTCCATAAGTTTTGGTATGTTGTATTTTCATTGTCATTCACCTTAAGATATTTCCTAATTTTGCTAGTGATTTCTACTTTAACCCACTGGTTGTTTAAGAGTATGTTATTTAACCATGGAGCCTAGAGTGCCTATAACTGAAAGCAGGAGGATTGCATCCAGTATCCATGTGGAATCTAAGCCCCCTCTTGACATAGATGTGGAATGGACACAACCAAGCCAAAGTCCACAGGAAGGAGGAATACAGTAAGGATTAGAGTGGACTTAATGATATCCTATTCATGAACTATTGTGGTTAATAATTGAGAAAAGGTGGCGTTGGTATGGAAAAAGTGGCCATGGTGGCTGCTGGGTGTGAGGAATGGGAGGAAGAGATGAGATATGGAGGCATTTTCAGGACTTGGAGTTGTCCTGGGTGGTGCTCCAGGGACAATTGCCGGATATGGTATGTCCTCCCATGGCCCACTGGATGGAACGTGGGAGAGTGTGGGCTATGGTGTGGACCACAGGCCATGGGGTGCAGCGATGCCCAGAGATGTACTCACCAGATGCAATGGATGTGTCATGATGATGGGGGAAAGTGTTACTGTGGGGGGAGTGGTGGGGTGGGGGCGGTGGGGGTGAATGGGGACCTCATATTTTTTTAATGTAATATTTTTTAAAAAATGAATAAATTGAGTAGAATTTGGAAAAAAAAAGAAAGGGTCTAATAAACATACTTAATTCTTTGCATAAAAAAAGAGTATGTTATTTAATATCCACGTATTTGTGAATTTTCCATTTTTCCCTCTGTTACTGATTTCTAGCTTAATTCTGTTGCAGTCAGAGAACAGCACTTTATGATTTCAAAACTTTTTAATTTATTGGGAATTTTTGTGACTTAACACATGGTCTATCCTAGAACACGATCTATATGCACTTGAAAAGAATGTGTATTCTGTTTTTGTTGGGTGACCTGTTCTATATATATGTGTTATGACTACTTGGTTTAGAGTATTGCTCAAGTCTTCCATTTCCTTATTGATCTTCTGACTAGATTTCCTATCCAAAATTATTTCACTGATATGAAATAATTAGAGTAACAAATTCATAGAGTCAGAAACTAGAATATAGGTTACCAGCATCAGGGGTGGGGTCAGGTAACGGGGAGTTAATACTCAACTGGTACATAGTTTCAGTTTGGGATGATGGAAAATTTTGGTAAAGGATGGTGGTGATGGTAGCACAACATTCTGGATGTAACTAACACCACTGAATTATATATTTGAATATGGTTAAAAGGGGAATTTTTAGGTGTATATATGTGTTTAGAATAAAAATTTTATAAAAATCATAAGACTGTATAACACACAGAGGGAGCCCTAATATAAACTATGGATTATAGTTAGTAGTATAATTATAATAATACAGTTTCATCGATTGTAACAATGGTACCACACTAATGCAAAATGTTACTAATAGGGAATACTCTGTGTGTGTGGGGGGGGTTGTATACGGGAACTTTATTTTCTGAATTATTTTTCTGTAAACCTACAACTTCTCTAATTAAAAAACATACTTTCATGGGTTTTAAGAACAAATGGAAAGAAGAGAAGAAAACAATTAAGCATTAATAAGTAAAGCATGGTAAAAAAGTATGCACTGTACATTTTTTATCTTATATACTTTTGTATATCAAATTTCTTAAAAAATAAACTATTTATTACAAGATACTTGGAGAACACTGTCAAGTCAATAACACATTAAAACAGTAATTTACTAAATGACTTTCTAATGGCCTGAGAGATGTTTTATGAATATGAGAATCTAGATTGATATATCAATACATTTAATATCCCTTTTTTTAGATATTACTCCTAAAAAATGGACCATGTTCATATATTTTATATAACATTGCATAATGTTGAAGATATTATACATATTTTCCAAGTTACATCTATTGAACAAAATCCATCGAAACTCACTGGAATGTTGTCTTTGTCGTATTCTTTCAAATCTCTTAAGAAATTCATATCTCCGAGAAGTTTCTTGCTAGGTCCCCAGTAATCTAGTATCTATAAGTAAAATTTATTGAAACATTAAATATACAATTAAAGATGCTCACTATTAAATTTTTCTTCTTGAAGTTTAAGACATATTATCCAGAAAATATATACTTTCAATATAGCAATATGTCTCCATGGAAACAGACACATACCACCCCCACCCCCAAGAACATGGTAAATATAGGGACTATTTTAAATGTACACATAAACTTATAGATTGAATTTATTATAAAAAACTTTGAAAGGAAAGGATGTGATTATCTCTTTAAAAACTTAAGAAAAGTAACTAGCATAATCAGCATCATTATTTTAATAAGAAAATTAATTTTTATTTCAGCTTCTCTTTTCCTTTATTTTTTGACTCTTCCAAACCAGAAAGTTAACAAACATTTTTGAAAATAGACATCCTCACCTACCTATGCTCTCTAACTGAAAGAAAGAAGAGAAAGTAGAAAGCCAAAGATTGCACATTGCTCTGCCATTTATAGGGTAAAGAACATGCTACTTATGCAAGTAAAAGATGTTGAATAACTAGTTGAAGATGTTTTTTCCTGATTCCAGAAACCTGACCATTTGTGTGTGTGTTGAATGAGAATAACTTGATAAAGTAAGAGGCTAGTTATCTTTTTTATTATCTCTATGAAGGACTGAATGGTTCCCAAAAGCCCAGTTCTCCAATTCAGGCATTCAAACCCAGGTATTGTAAAAATCTGAAAAGAAAATAAGTCTATAAATTTAGTTTAGGATGGATTCTATGTCTTCCTTTTTAAGAGATAAAGGTTTAAATAATAATTGTAATAGTAATGAAAAATTACAACAGCTAGTATTTATTGTGAGCTTACTGCTTAAGAGTTTTTATATATAAGAGCTTTCCGTATACTAGCTAATCTAAACTCACAGCAACCTTGAGAGATCAATACTATGATTATTTTCTTTTAACAGAGGCACGTTGCCTAAGGTGCACCTTGCTACTGCAGCCAGGATTTCTGACTGTAGGCATTCTGGCTCCAGAGCATATGCTTTTAACAATTTCACTATACTGCTTAACTCAGCATAATTTTTACCCATGATGTATCACATTCTTGAGAACCTTTGCTGTAAAAAAAAAATGCATGGAACTCAGCATTCATTCAGACTCAACCTTCGGACAGTGGGGGTACTTCATAGACAGAAAAGGAGATGGAAGCAATTGGAACTATATTTTTCTGATGCTATATTGCCTTAGTTTTTTCTTGGAATACATAAGGGTAGTATTTGCCAGAGTTTATTCCAAATCCATCCTAATCTGAAAAACAACGCTTCTTCCCTTGGTTGGATACTGCTCACATTTAATTTGATAACAGTTGCTGCAAAGGTAATCTGTACATTCATTACTATGATTTAAATATGCATCCACTTAATACCTTGCCTCCAGTTCCTGAAGGATCTGAAATTTTTTCTGGTTTTATATCTTTCATGACACAAATAGCTGCCATAACTAGTTTAACACCAGATGGAGGATTCTTCATTGATTTCACAATTGCAATATCAGCTGGCTAAATAAAAAGAAAGCAGAATACCTTCAGAATAGTTGATTTTTTAAAAATGAGAGTTTTAAATGTTGAGATATAAGAAAAGCATCCCTTTTTTTCCTAATGTGGATATGAAAGTGATTTATTTATTTATTTATTTTTCTTCTTTATTTTCTTTTAAATGTTACATTAAAAAAATATGAGGTCCCCATATACACCCCAGCCCATGCACCTCACTGCTCCCACATCAACAACCTCTTCCATCATCATGGTGTTTTGCTTTGAATGGTTGTGAAAGAATTAGCAAAAAAGAATTTAGCATAGATTAAGATTAATGGTTCTCAAATGTTTGGGAGTTCATGGATCCTTATTCAAATATGATAAAAGCCATGCACCTTCCAGAAAATATATTTTTGCATAAATTCAGAAAATGTTCATACAATCACATATAAAACCCATACACAGAATCCAGGTTAAGAACTCTTAATTTAGATAAAGACTTAAATTCCCATTTACTTATATATAATATTTGTTTTATCTAAGAAAATGAAATGAGATAGGTTCCAATTACAAATTTATTTTCTGAAAAGCTATACACTGTTATGACAGATACTGAGGATTTACTCCAATATCCTTATGATATCCCTTGCAATGTGCAAATGCTGGAACACCTAACAACTATGTATCTTAACTTCCCATTCACCTAGCGTTCTGGATAGGAATTAGGTTCCACCATCAGATCACTTGGGTGATATGAAAATTTAGGCAGTCTGCTGCTCATCTGGCAAGAGCAGCAGTCAGTGAGACATCCATTTTGACAGCATGGCTTGTAGCATAGGTATAAGGCTCTGCAGCCTTCTAACTCAGCTGGAAGCCTCGAGATATGCCAAGAGTCACATCCCTGGTAGACCATTCTGTAAATTGGCTTTGTGAATTATTTCTGGCAACTCAGCCTAGGATCTGTTTCTTCATTCCTTACAACAATTACTTAATCCATTATAAAATTCTCTAAAATATCCTAGGCTGTGTACTAAATAACATTGATTCTCTTCTCTGCAATCGAATCCTAATACATAGAACACATCACCTGGTACCAGGAAGGGTGCAAGCAGTAGACTCTCAAGGAAATGGGGGCCTAATATTGATGACCTGTACTGGTGGTATTGCAAGGCAGCAAGAATCCTGTGAGCATCAGAGGATGGGGTGCAGAAAGTCCATGGTACACAGCAGTAAAAGTTACTTAAGTCAATCCCTATGGTCACGTAAAATAGAGTACCTTTAAAGACAAGGCCTTGTCAAGGTGAGTGGCTGCTGCAATACACCTCTAAGAAGAGAATGAAGAAAGACTGTGGGGGTAGTGGCCTCTACAAGATGGCAGAGTGAGACATTGCAGTGCTCCATACCCCACAGAGGCTTTGATTAACCAGCAAGAACTGGCAGAAACATTTTCCTTAAAGCCCTAGAAACAAAGGACCATAGGAACAGGGATAGTGCCAAATCAAGAAAAAAGACTACTTAAAAGTGGTAAGGGGAAGCAGATGTGGCTCAAGGGATTGAGCTCCTGCCTACCACACGGGAAGTCCCAGGTTTGCTTCCTGGTGCCTGCTGGAGAAGACAAGCAAGACAGTGACCTGGCACAATGGAACGATGCGATACGCTGACGAAACAAGATGATGCAACAAGATGACACAAAAAGAGGACACAAAGAGGAAAAACAATGAGAGACACAACAAAGCAGGGAGCTAAGGTGGTTCAAGTGATTGAGCACCTCTCTTCCTCATGGGAGGTGCCAGGTTCAATTCCCAGTGCCTCCTAATGAGAATATGAGCAGACAGAGAGAGCACACAGCAAACGGACACAGAGAGCTGACAGTGAGTGCAAACAAGAGGGGCAGGGAATAAATAAAATAAATTTTTAAAAAAAGTGGCAGCATCTCAAATCATTCTGGCTGGTGCCTCCCCTACCCCTCATCAGCTCAGACTGGGGTTGGACCATGCTCCCAATGTGAATCCAGGTTCTGGTTCTGGGGGGAGTAGAGTAACCCTCAAACACATACTCAGAGCATGTATGACTAGCCTAATCTCCCTAGCGGCGGTGTTGTAGCAGAGGGAAGTCGGGTGTATGCAGTATTGAAGGCCAGGGTGTGCAAATTCTGAGAAGGAAGATTTATTACGACTGGCCAGACTCGGTGGACTCTTGTCCTGATAAAAACCGAGCCCTGAATAGAATTTTTGGGTCCTTTTATACAGTGGATGTAAGAGTAGGGAATCAAATGGTACTCATATGCAAAAGGACTTTTTGATAGTTTCTTCAAGTGTTTTATCTGAGTATTAGATAGGTTATTTTCTTCAGATAAGCTTGAATTAACACATATCCCCCACATTCCAGGTAAGCTTTTAACACAAACCCCCCCACATTCCAGGTAAGCTTAACACATTTGGTTTGCATCCTCCCTGAGTATCCAAAGCCTACAGAGTTTATATTCTCAGTTGGCTTTCTAGGCATACGCGGATATAGAATAAGTTTGAATTTATGTACAGGCTATATTAGTGGCTTGAGGGACTTGCTATCTTAGATGTCGTGCTGTATGAAGACAGCAGCTCAGAGAGTTTTCCTACAGAATCTTGCAGGAGAGGGTGGTGGACTTGACCCAGTGGTTAGGGCGTCCGTCTACTACATGGGAGGTCTGCGGTTCAAACCCCGGGCCTCCTTGACCCGTGTAGAGCTGGCCCATGCACAGTGCTGATGTGCGCAAGGAGTGCCGTGCCACGCAGGGCTGTCCCCTGCGTAGGGGAGCCCCACGCACAAGATGTGCGCTCTGTAAGGAGAGCTGCCCAGAGTGAAAGAAAGTGTAGCCTGCCCAGGAATGATTCCGCACATGCGGAGAGCTGACACAACAAGATGACGCACAAAAAGAAACACAGATTCCTGTCCCGCTGACAACAACAGAAGTGGACAAAGACGACGCAGCAAATAGACACAGAGAACAGACAACTGGGGCGGGGGGGAAGGGGAGAGAAATACATAAATAATAAATCTTAAAAAAAAAAAAATTAAAAAAAAAAAGAATTCTGCAGGAGAGCAGTCAAATTGTGCTACCCAGAACAAGGGATGCACAGTGCAGTGCATGGGATTATGAAAAACTGTTTCCTAGGGAACAGGGAACATTAGAATCCGTATTAAGGAGGAGCTCCTAGGACGAAACACACATGTCCAAGAAAAGAGGCATGAGTAGAAAGAGTCAGGGTGGTCTCTATGCTTTGCCTAGAGCTATTTTCTAAACTCATTGTATTGATAAGCTCTGAAAGAAAGGACTCACAAAGGTCAATCTGCAAAGACTGGGAAAGGTGTTTTCCTTTTCTCTCCCCCCTCCTCCCCCTCCTCCACTTCCTCCATTTTTTGTTAGTGCCCAACATTCAAGGAAAGCTCTATCATGACACTAGCTGCATATAAGTTTAAGTAACAGGAAATCTAAGCCCCTACTTGACATAGATGTGCAATGGACACAACCAATCCAATGTCCACAGAGAAAAGGTGGAATGGGTGTGGGAAGGGTAGCCATAGTGGCTGCTGGGTTTGGGGAATGGGAGGAAGAGATGAGATGTGGAGGCGTTTTCGGGACGTGGAGTTGTCCTGGGTGGTGCTTCACGGACAATTATGGGACATTGTAGATCCCCCCAGGGCCCACTGGATGGAACGTGGGAGAGTGTGGGCTATGATGTGGACCATTGACAATGGGGTGCAGTGATGTTCAGAGGTGTACTTACCAAGTGCAATGGATGTGTCACGATGATGGGAGAGAGTGTTGCTGTGGGGCGAGTGGGGGGTGGGGGCGGTGGGGTTGAATGGGACCTCATATTTTTTGAATGTAATTTTTAAAAATAAATAAATTAAAAAAATAAAATAAAATAAAAAATATATATAAAAACAAGGAATAAACTTTAACATTGTCAAACTCTTGTGCATTCAAACCAGGCCTTGAATACATTACAGGTGGCCTCTCCATGTGAGTTATTGGCTAGGCTGGTCACTGACCCCTCAATTAAAAATTGCTATATCAGCCTCTGGTTCTGCTACTGAAGTCAATGGGAACTACGTTGCAGTTTCAAGCTCCTGCAGCAGCCAATAATGACTCGGTACAGCCAAGTGTACAATGGATATCGCCTCCAGACTGGCACTGTTCCATAGTGCCAGAGAGCACTATGCACCAGGCTGGTAGAATACTGGAAACTCTCTCTAAAATCAAAGATGCTGCAACTTGCTCACTGCATTGAAGAACATGCTAAGTGGAGCCATGATACCAGGATACTGTAAGTGAAACTTAAACACAATTGGCATTATGGCCTGCTCTCATGGAGAGATAACATGTAAAGTATTACAAACCTGAAACTCAAAACTAATAATTGCAACTCTGAATCCTTATGCATTAAGTAATACATTAGTTAATATTAAGTGCTGTACTTTTATCCTGTACTAAATATATGCCTAATAATTATAACGTTATCTTTTCTATTTTGAATCAAGTGCAGAAGTATATTAGACATGTTAAATTCCTGGTAAAATCATTTTCTAAACAGTTAATAAACATGTCTATAGAAAAAAAAAAGTTTAAGTAACAGAAGCCTCAGAATCTAAACTCTAGGGATACACTAAATTATATAAAAATATTTGAGTTTCCACAAAAGATTAGAAAACATACTATTAAAAGTCCCCCCTTACAAGGTTTGCAAGGATTAACAGGTCATAAAACCATGAATCAATACCCCTGTGGCATAAATTGGAGAAAGGCAGCCTCCAACCATAACCCACCAAGCCATGCCTACAGGCTAGGAGGCAGCCCATCCCCTCCCAAGAAGAAACAAAGTGGAGCAGGTCAGGGCCTTTACTCCAGCACCACCAACCCCTCCCACATTCCAAAACCTCCTAGCCCACTTCCTTCCGGCCATTTGTACCCAGGCTGTACTCCGCTTCCCAGCCTATTGATGTGCTGTATAAAGTCATACTCACAACCCTCCAGGGGCGGGCTGAAGTCTCTCTTCAGACCCCCTCCATTGGGAGAGCTTCCCAATAAACTTCCTGCCTGCAAGCGTCAGTCTCTGTGACCCAGTGAGCACTGCTTTTCTCTAACACATACAAAGACCCAAATAGACCCATACTGTAACATGTTATAATCAACTGGTTGAAGCCAAAGATGAAGAGAGAATTCTAAACACACAAGAAAGAAGCAATATTTTGTGTACAACAGAGCCTCAATAAGATTAAGTGCTGAGTTCTCATTGGAAACCATGGATGGCAGTCAGATGACATATTTAATGTGCTAAAAGCAATAATTTTCCAATCAAGAATTCTGGCAAAACTGTCTTTCAAGAATGAGGAAGAATTAAGATATTTCCAGATAAACAAAACCTGAGGGAGTTTGTCACCACTACAGCAGCCCTACAAGAGAAATTATTTTGGCTTCTCACAAACACTTTGTCCCATTCCCACTGAAATATCCTAAACAAAAATTATAAATATAATATGAAAAGCAAAAATATAAAAACAATAATATAACAAGTACAGAGACAAGCTACATTTAACTGGACAAAAACAATATAATACCACTCACTGAAACAGAACCACACTTAACCAAGTACCTAACTCTCTTTATGAAACACAAAGTTACTAATTTAAAAACTTGCCTTTAGTGTATCCAGTGCAGACAGAGCTGCTTCCAAGGCTGGAATCGCTTCAGCTAGGTCACTTTCACATTCATTTTTCAGAGCTTGGGCTTCTTCAGCCTTCCCACTGGCTATCACTTCATCTAATTTCACAAACTTTCTTTTTGCTTCTACTTGTGCAGACTCTATCTCGATAACCTAAAGACAATAAATAAAGAAAAAAAGACAATTCCTCAAATACCTATTGCTTTCTCAACCCTAGAGACAAAAATAATATTTGAAAATTAGGAAACCCAATGAACCATTATGAAAGGTATGTAAGAAATGAAGATTAGTTTAGTTTTCACATAAAGGAAGAAAATATTGATTAATGTAACCTGGCAGCCTACTGCCTCAGTCTCCCACACCCAGGTTAAGCAGGAACAAAGGAAACCTGCTTAAGCCAGTCCTATGGGCAGTAAAAAGATGCCCAAGAAAGAGCTAAGTCAATACCAATTCAGCACTAAATTCCATTCCTTATTTGGCAGAGGGGAGCAGGTGAAAACTAAAGTGGTTGGAATGTGATGGGGGAAGTGGTTAATCACAAACTTTTGCGCGGGAAAGTTAGATCTTCTGGGATAGGCTGTAACTTCTGAAGTATCCAATCTATGGAGAAACAGAGGAAGGGCTTGCGTGCTAGGCTTAGGGGTATAAAGTGTGTCATTTTTCTTTGTTTGGGGCGTCAGCCACGTTTTCTAGTTGTGCGCCCCTTCTTGCAAGATTGAGAATAAATTCTTTTCTTTTCCACAATCAGGTAAGCCTTATTTTCTTCCAAAAGATTTCTTTCTAACAGGTAGAGGAGCCCAAGATAGGATAAGAAATGCAAATAGATGTGGCCTAATTTTGGTAATAGGATTTCACCTCCCCTCAAAAATGACAGAACCCACATGGCACCCAATAAGATAGTAACCAAAAAGAAAGGAGAAAATCCCTAAAAACTAGTGGCAAAAATTAAGGCTTATTTTCAAGGCTACTTTTATACATCTCAATTGTCTTTTTGATATCAATTAAAAAAAAAACATTCAAGGTACTCTACCTGCATCATATGTGCATTTTCAATTTTAGCTTCCTCCAGTTTAGGCTGTAATTGTACAAGTTCCTTTTTCATTTCACCAACCTAAAGAGACAGTTTTCATTAAGTTTCCATAGCTAAAATAGCAATGTAAGCCAAGTATAGAAAATAGGAAATTAAATGTATGATAAAGTATTGGGGCCAGAGAATCATAACTTTTCCTTCCAGTTCTTTCAATGATAAACATAACCAGGAGAGTATGGCCAGTTTTCTTGATGAAAGATTATCTTCCTTGAGAATATAGCCGAGCAGTGGGAGGATGCAGCTGTCATGGAAGAAATGCAGATAAAAAAGAATGTGGTAGCTCAGGGTATGCACATTATACTCTGTAGACAGTACACAATGCAAAGATGAGCCACCCAAACCTTAGTTACTTACATTGCATGAATGGTAATAAGTATTACTAGCACCCAACTTATTTAAAAAACCCAAAATCTTAACCATTGCAACAATAAAAAGTCAACCTGAACTCATTATATTCTCTCAAAGTATGAAAATATTAAATAAAAATAAAACAATATATTTGAGTCTGTCTGGTCTGGGCAACTTACTGAACGTCTTCCCTTTCTTCATATGTCAAATGATGATCATAAGAGTGTCTACCTCATGGAGTTGTTACAAGGTAAATTGAAGGAATACATGTGAAGTACATAGCATTGTGCCTGGCACATAAAATATTCTCAATGAACTGTAGCTATTGTTATTTCTTATATTTCCTGCTATACATTACCATTTTGAGCAGCTCATCAAATTTACCTGAGACCCAGCAAAAGCTAATTTGTCAAGCCCATTTGTGTATCGTTGTTTTGCTTTCATGACAGCTTGTCGCTTCTGAGTCAAAAGCTGTCGAAATGAGGCAATAAGTTCAAGATAAGAAGTAGCAGTAACATAGTTATGTCGTCCTAACTCCTGCAAGAATCTAAAAGAGAGGCAGATTACGTATCTTACTATAAGTAATGAAGTTTCACAGAGAAGGCAGTAATTTAACATTAACTGCAAACATTTAAGAATAAAGGTTAATTTCTATTTAGAAGTTGCTGAGTACTTGAAATTTACAAAATTCTAGAATTCTACACATAATCATGTTATAATTTTTGTCTGCAATATAAAATTGTGTCTATCAAAGACATTTGTATAACACATTTGTATAACAAATGTGTCTATCAAAGACGAACTATAGCAAGAAAGATACATGCCCTTTTACATGTTTCATGCTTTGCACAAGTATGTCACATGTCATTTGAATGAAATATAGCCAAAATTATAAGGCTGCACCCCGGGCACTTGGAAGAAATGGAAGCAATGATGTTTCATGGCAAGTATGTACGCTAGGTCCCCCTGCATGGTGCCACTCTCCAAACCTACCATGCTGGCTGGCTATGTGACTCTGGATAGGCAAAGTACCATAAGTACTTTGGCTTATGCACCTTTGAAATAAGGATCTCAGAGATAAATATAGGTAAAACAGACAATTTATAGGTATCCATATCCCATCGACCAGCTCCCTTTCTCTGAGAACTGCCATCCAATGCCCAGTAGCAATGTTCATTCTATAAAATCTGCTAGCCTAACCTATAGCTAATTGGACCAGTGGTGGGGAGTAGACACAAATAAGGCTAATTGTATTTTATTTTCCTGAAATACAGACTAGGGAGCTAGAAACAGCTCATTAGTCTCTGCCTATAGCTGGAACTAAAAGAAGTAAACTTGAGGGAAGAGTTACTCTGCAAAGAGAAAGACGAAAGCAGATGCCCAGAGAAAAACAGGGATGAGAACACAGAAAAAGTGTTTCTAGATTTCTGATGGCTCTTTCACGCCTCCTTCCAGACACTTCTGAGATTCAGCTGTATCCTTTCTCGTAAGCTTTGAGAGATCTGTGTCTGTATAATAAATCCCACTTTTGTTACAGCTAGATCAAATAACTTTCTATAACTTACATGCTGAGAGTTAATTTATCAGAAAGATTTATAAGACATAGAAATCACATTAAAATTTGGGCTTTCACAAAAAGATGCTATTGTCATTTTAAATTTTATTTATATTAACCTTTCTGAAAGATCCATAATGGAGGTATGAAATTGTTTACAGATTGGAACAATCTCTTGTCGTTCAAGCTCAGTTAGCTCCAGCGTTTCTAAGAATTTCACAGCTACAAGTTCAAGAGCATCTTCAGGCCATGACTAAAAAGGAAAAAGAAAAACTTTTAGGAAATTTAAGACTAGTAGTCCTCCAACTACATAAGTATCCTCCTATGGAGGAAGAATTGGGAATTGAGAAACTTAAAACCTAAATGGGGAAAATAGATTTAGTTGAACTGAGATCACAAATCTAAGAAATATCTAAAAGCATTTTTATACACTAAAATTAAAAAAGACAACATATAAAGAGAGAATCAATGATATTTTACCTACCAAAGATATACTGCTTTCCCAACTCTTCCACTTGGACATCTAAAAGGCATCCCAAATTCTGCATGGAAATGGCAGAGGCGGCTAGTTGTTCACCAACTATCTATTAGCCCCTTCTTTCTTAGGACTCTAAATTTACTACAAGTAGCAATATGCCCAGCTAAAAGACTACATTTCCTAAACTCTCTTGCAATTCCAAGTGGCCAATGACATACAACCAGCAGTTGGGTGAGAGCATCAGAGAAGGTTCTTTAAGAGGGTTTCAGAGAGCTGGCATGTGTCCTTACACAGATGTGAAAGTCAGAGATCCACTAGCCACCTTGGACCATAATATGATTTTGAGAATAGAAATGACATGCTAAAGATAATAAAGCAGAGAGGAAAAAACCTGGAATCCTGGTGATGTTATTAAGCCACAAAATCCCAGCCTCCTTGCCTTCAAATTTTTTCTACGTGAGAGGGAAAAACCCTGTGTGTTTTGTTTGGATTGCTGTTATTATCAATCAGTCAAAATTCCTAATTGTAATCACATCCAAAGTTCAAATTTTGATTCTCTTCTCCACAAATAGTTTTCTTATCCAGTCTTCCTCATCTCAGTGAAATGGTTCCTTTGCTTTTACTGAAAAAGCACGGTATTGCCTCTGGGCCTTTGGACTTAGTAATTAATCATTACTTGATTACTAGAATATTTTCCAGATTTCCTTGAATTTAGATTCAACAAGATGCTTGCAAATTTTTTTTCTTTGTAGTAGACAATATAATAATACATGTTAAGACTAATTTTGCTTGGTGGTTGGTTCTCTAACCTAGCAACATTCAAACTTTAAAAATCAAGTACTCCATTACTAAAAAAGTTTTGAACACATACTGCCATTGTATGCATATATATTAATAGATTATATTCATGTGTAATTATTGTATAACATATTTTTAAACCTCAAAAGAGGCTTCTAAAGATTTATTATGAAGATCAGTGGAATTAAGTAAGATGCTAAATTAAATATCATATAACTGTACACATCATCGAAAACATTAAAAAGACTTGTCAGGAGTGGATGTGGCTCAAGCAGTTGAGCACCTGCTTCCCACATAGGAGGTCTCAGGTTAGATCCCTGGTGCCTCCTAAACAAAACAAAACAAACAACAAGAAAATGAATGAAAAAACCAACTCAGTGGAGCCGATGTGGCTCAGTGGTTGAGTGCCAGCTTCCCACATACAAGGTCCTGGGTTCAATCCCTGGCCCTGGTACCCTAAAAAAAAGACTTGTCTTTAAGTTCTGGGTGTTTTGTTTTTAATTAACCTGCTAATCATAAAAGTTTAATTCTATCCCGCAGATTGTTTATGCTAAAGTGACAGAACACCAGTCTTACTGTGTCTTCAAACAAATATCCAGAAGTAGGATACTTCCAGGACTGTTTAATTTAGAGCTCAACCATGTCATCAGGGATCTAGGTTCTTTCCATCTTTTTGCTTCACTATTCTCAGTGTCCTTTTACATCATCCTACTATGGGACTCTTTTTATTATAAAGAAAACTTTTCTCCAAAGTTCCCCAGCAGACTTTACCTCAGGATCTATTAGCAAGGAATAGGTCATGCCTAGGCTCATGCATAAACCAAACACTAGCAAAAGGAAAGACAGCACCATTATTGACTTAAATCAACCACAAATCAACCCCTATGGCACATGGAGGGTGATTTTCTAAACAAAATCAGAATTCTATCAGCATGGACAGAAGGCATAGAAAACGGCTATTGGGTAGTGTAAAGATTAAGTTCATGTGTCAACTTGGCTAGGTTACGGTGTTTGGTTATTTGGTCAAGCAAGCATTGGCCTAATTGTTATTGGGAGGCTATTTTATGGACTTAAATCATCACTAAGTTGATTGCATCTCTGGGTGATTATATCTATAATCGACTGAGGAGAGTGCCTTCAACAATGAGAGAAGTCTCATCCAACCAGTTGAAGACATTAAAAGGAGAAGTGATTTCAGCAGTCAGAAGAGACAATTTCCCTGTCTACTTCAGCTAGCCAGCTTCTCCTGCAGAATTCATCAAAAACCTTCATCAGAGTTCCCAGCTTGCTGCTTGCCTTACGGAATCTGGGCTTGCCCATCCCCACAGTCATGTGAGACAATTCTTATAAATATCTCATAATATTTACATGTATTTCCTGTCAGTTCTGTTTCCCTAGAGATCTCTGACTAATACAGATAGGTAACCAATAGTATCTCCCATGTTACTATAAGCAAATATTGCAAGGCATAATATGCCCTGGGGATAAGATTTATTGTCTAAACAGTTGATTTAAGTCCATATTCTAAATAGCCTTCTTAAATTTTTTATCAATGTCTTATCAGTTTTTGTGAAATAATCATTGTTTTTGCCTGATGATGTGTTTGATAAAGAGTTTAAGCTAGCTCAGACTAGCTTATGCTATTCTCTTACCGTCTATACCTTCAATTCCTGTGTTATATCTTCAATTTTCAGTTTATTGCAGGAATCCCTTAAGGGTGCTTTTGTAAACTGGCTATTACACATGACCGACATACAAAAGGAGTAAGAATGTCAGTGTCAATCCATAGGAAATATTTCATACAAAAACGATCTAATAATTACTTATCCTCTGAACTGTTTTGGCACCCCTGGTAACTGTACATCCTAATTGGAGATTAGAGATCTATCGAAAAAGTCAATGCCTTTCTGAATGTGTAATAAATACTGATTTATACTCGCTTCCTGAGTTTCACAGCCCCAGGCCCCAAACAATGCCATCATTCCTATGACATAGGCTCTCTCCCTCTCTATCTAATGCTTCATTGTAAGAACTTAATTCATTTCTTTTATCCATTTAATCTCCCTTAACTATTGTCAACTTGCAATTTCCTCTCTCTAATTTTATCCAACAGATATGACTCACTTACAATAGAATGCAAAGTCTCATGGTTATGAAAAAGGTATCCAGAAGTAGAACTGTATTTACAAGATTTCAAAAAGAAGTTGTGGTTGAGCAGGGTTTTTGTTGTTGTTTTGTTTTGTTTTGTTCTATTCTGTTTTTGTTTGCTGATTATTTAATGGAAGCAATATTAAGATATGGTTTATGTAAAACAAAATTGTTTCACACAGAATTTATTGTAGTTTAAACACTAAAACATCCACTAGCTGAAACTATATGTGTAATCCTCACAAGGGTAGAAATTGTTTTTCAAACATATAATTGATAACAGACAAAAGAGAATAAAGCAAATTAGTATCAGAAATTATGTTTAAAAGAAATTATCTGGAGTCAATCTATACCCCAATTCTATTGGGCATAAAACAATTAAATAGGAGGCACCATGATGTGCTGTTCTCAAAGGTATAAATGTCTGAAGATTAAGTGAAGTGGTGACCTTCATTTGCTGCTGGCATAAGTGAAACTGTTGCCCAAATGGTCTTCTAGTTTTGCCCCATTCCAATTTATCTACTCCACAGACTTCAAATGGTTTTCCTAAAATATAGATAAGCTAAAAATTTGTTAATGCCTCTGTGAGGTCTTTGGAATAAAATAAAATTCCTAGGTATAACTACAAATCCCTTCATAACCTGGCACCCACCCAATGCTCTAATTTATTTCCTGCCACCCTCATTACCAGTCAGCTATGTAAAACGATTTGCAATTGCCAGAATCAGTGATGCTTTCTCCACCTTCTGCCTTTGCACATACTATCATCTGTGTGACTAATCCATCTTCATATTTCAGAGAGTCATTGTTTTAATATGTACACCCTTTGCACGCTGAGTCTGGCTCTTTTACATAACTGACTGCTGATTTGCCGATTGTCTTTTCTGTCTTCTAAACTAGAGCGTGAGCTCCTTGTGGGCATAATGCCTTATCAATACCTGGTGCTGAAAACTATGCCTGTCATTATTGTAAGATCATGAAACACTTGCTGAATATATATTAATGAAGCTTAAATAAGATTTCAGTAAACTTCCAAAAGAGATAGTTGCGCACACACAAAAAGTACAAACCTGAAACCAGTCAATGGTACAGCAGTTGATGAGGGATGGGAACTGTCTCAAGCGATTTCGAAAGGCATCTCCAATGGGACTAAAGGCCACTACAACATGAAGATTATCTTTGCAGCGGTTCACAAAGAAAGCAAACAGAGCTAATGGGCTGAGTTCATCGTGTTTATTGCCAGCCTGGGCAACTGGGCGAACACCCTAGTAAATAAAAACAGATAAACAGATAGATTAGTGTTTATTAGAATCTTAAGAAGTGTTATTATCCCCCTTGTAAATATCTTTTAAAATGTATTATATCAATGTAATGGCTTTAATATAGTTTGCACTTAGAAGACCTCTAACAACTCTTATAATTCTAGAATTTTAAAACAAACATCTGCCAGGAATTTACTCCACAGAGATAGTCACAAAAAGTTCACCAAGATATACATACAGGAATATAATTCAACATTGTTTTTAAGAGAAAAAAAAAATGGAAACAACTGAAGTGTCCATCAGTAAAGAATGGTTAAAACATTATAAAACATTGATAAGTTGGAATTTTACACAACAGTTAAAATAATGAGGCATATCTATGTATGTGATATGGAAAGATTGGCAAGACAAAATAAATGGAAAAAAAAGTTAACAGTATGTGTAATATGATCCTTTCTTAAATTGAAAATACATATAGATGCACATGTGTGAGTACCTACATACTTTTGTATGGAAGCAGTCACAAAGATCTGTTAATAGTGGTTATTTTTGGTGAGACAGACTTTAAGGAGAGTGTGAAAAGAAAGGCTTTCATTTACCATTGGACACTCTATTTTGTTGTTTTTATATATGTTTTAAAAATTTGGATGCTCTTGTATTGTTTGAATTCTCTACCTTTATTCTTACAATATTTGTATATTTTTAAAAATGTTAATAGGGTACTCTAACCATGAGATTAAGGGTGACTTTTTTAAGATTTCAGCTCTTTATTGAACATTTTAGGGTCATTTTAAATTTTCTTTCTTGGTATACCTCTATATAAGAAAGGCATCTTTATATATAGAGTTCCTGCTTGACATTTTTTACCTGTGTGATCTTGGGACAATTTACTTAACTTCTCTGTAACTTAGATTTCTCATCTTTTAAAACAGGGAAAAGAGTACCTACATCAGAGCATTGCTGAGGTATCAAATGAGTTATTTCATGTGAACACCCAGAATAGTTCTTGCCACAGAAATAAATGCTCAATACCTGTTAGTTTTTATTTTAAATCTACCTTTCTCCTTGTTCAGAGCACAAACAGCTTCATAGTCAACATACAATCTTTCTTTAATTTGGAATTTTCTGTTGTCCCCACTATTTTTTTATCTGCTTTATTGAAATATATTCATAAGCCATACAATCGAAGTGTACAATCAATGGCATTTGGTATAATCACAGAGTTGTGCATTTATCACTTCAATCAATATTAGACTACTTTTCATTACTCCAAAAAAAAAAAAAAGAAAAACAAACAAACAACAAAAACAAACAAATGAACATCAAAAAATCCTAGTCTGGAGGTTGTCAGAGGATTGCCCTTATGCACACCTGAGCAGAGTCTCAGAGACAGATAAAGTAGATACAACCCCAGGTATTGGTTCTTTTGAGGGCTAAAGAGACCCACAGGTTCTATGGTCATGGCAGATGGAGTTCACTGCCATGTCAGTTGGCCCTTCTTTGGAGCTGGTGTTTCTGCGTGATGGAGCTGGACACAGATGGGATCTCTTTTCACAAACCTTTCATGCTACTTTACTGGAATTGTAGTTGGTGCTGGGGTTTAAGATATATCTAGGGGATTTGAATCTCTGGACTGACAATATGATGGCCAGGCCCTGAGCCTCAACAGACTTCAACTCCTACACTCTGATTTATTGGACTTACCCCACTCAGCTAACATGGAGTTGAAGAAGGTCAACCACCACACCATGGAGCCTAGAGTGCCTACAACTGAAAGCAGGAGGATTGCATCCAGTATCCATGTGGAATCTAAGCCTCCTCTTGACATAGATGTACAATGGACAGAACCAATCCAAGGTCCACAGAGAAAATGTGGCATTGGTGTGGGAAAAGTGGCCATGGTGGCTGCTGGGTGCGGGGAATGGGAGGAAGAGATGAGATGCGGAGGAGTTTTTGGGACTTGGAGTTGTCCTGGGTGGTGCTTCAGGGACAATTACCGGACATTGTAGATCCTCCCAGGGCCACTGGATGGAACGTGGGAGAGTATGGGCTATGATGTGGACCATTGACCATGAGGTGCAGCGATGCCCAGAGATATACTTACCAAATACAATGGATGTGTCATGATGATGAGAGAGAGTGCTGCTGTGGGGGGAGTGGTGGGGTGGGGGCGGTGGGGTTGAATGGGACCTCATTTTTTTTAATGTAATATTTTTTAAAAAATGAATAAAAAAATTTTTTTAAAAATCCTACCCCTTAGTAGTCACCTTTCACTTTATCCTTACACTGCCATATATAGCTGCTAATCTATTCCAGCTCTGTAATTTATTTGTATTTACATTTTGCATAGATGGAGTCAAACGATCTGCAGTACTTTTTGTCTAATTTCACTTAGCATTAAGGCAGTGGTCACCAGAGGTTCTGAGGGGAGGGAGAGGGAAGAACAGGTGTAACATGGGAGCATTTTGGCACACTGCATGATACAAGCCATTTTACATTTTGCCAAAACCTATAAAATTGTGTGGTACAAAGTGTAAACTATAATGTAAACTATTGACCACGGTTAGCAGCAAAGCTTCAACATGTGTTCATCAATTGTAACAAATGTACCATACAAATGAAAGATGTTGTTAATGGAGCAAAGTGTGGGAGGGGTAGAAGGATATATGAGAAGCCCCCTATATTTTTGATGTAATTTTTATGTAATCTGAAATGCCTTTAAAATTTTTTTAAATAAAAAAAAAATAAAGTAAGAAAAATTTAGAACGTTTATTCAGGTCTTCTGCCCATTTTTTAAAAAATTGATCTTTTTTTATTGTTGACTTGAAGGATCTCTTTATATATCCTGGATATTGGACTTGTTGGAGTGTGATTTCCAAATATTTTCTCCCACTGAGTAGGCTGCCTTTTTATCCACTTCACAAAGTCCTTTGAGGTGCAGAAGTGTTTGATTTTGAGGAGGTTCCATTTATCTATTTTTTGTTGCTTGTGCTTTGAATGTAAAGTTTAAGAGACCCTCTCCAGCTACTACAAGACCCTGAAGGTGTTTCCATACATTATCTTCTGGGAGTTTTATGGTCCTGGCTTTTATGTTTAGGTCTTTGATCCATTTTGAGTTGATTCTTGTATGGGGAGTAAGACAGGAGTCCTCTTTCATTCTTTTGGTTATGGATATCCAGTTCTCCCAGTGCCATTTGTTGAAGAGACTGTTCTGTCCCAGAAAAGCGGGTTAGGTAGACTTATAAAAAATCAGTTGACCATAGAGGTGCAGGTCTATTTCTGAACTCTCAATTTGATTCCATTGATCAATGTGTCTATCTTTATGCCATGCTGTTTTTGTTTTGTTTTGTTTTGCTTTTAAAGATTTATTTTATTTATTTTTCTCCCTTTCTTCCCCTCCCCGCCCCAGTTGTCTGTTCTCTGTGTCCATTTGCTGCATGTTCTTCTTTTTGTCCACTTCTGCTGTTGTCAGCAGCACGGGAATCTGTGTTTCTTTTTGTTATGTCATCTTGCTTTGTCAGCTCTCCGTGTGTGTGGCGCCACTCCTGGGCAGGCTGCACTTTTTTGCTCTGGGCCACTCTCCTTATGGAGTGCACTCCTTGCACGTGAGGCTCCCCTACATGGGGGACACCCCTGCATGGCACGGCACTCCTTGCGCACATCAGCACTGCACGTGGGCCAGCTCCACACAGGTCAAGGTGGCCAGAGGTTTGAACCACGGACCTCCCATGTGGTAGACAGATGCCCGATCCACTGGGCCAAGTCCACTTCCCTATGCCATGCTGTTTTGACCATTGTGGTTTTATAATACATTTCATTGTCAGGAAGAGTGAGTCCTCTGACTTCACTCTTCTCTTACAGGATGTTTTTAGTTATTCAGAACCCCATTCCCTTCCAAATAAATTTTGTAATTGATTTTTTTTTCTGTAAAGTAGGCTATTGGAATTTTGATCGGGATTACATGATCTCTATAAATCAGTTTGGGTAGAAATTACATCTTCACAATGTTCAGTCTTCCAATCCATGAACACAAATGTCCTTCCATTTATTTAGGTCCTCTTTGGTTTCTTTTAGCAGTGTTTTGTAGTTTTCTGAATACAGATCCTTTACACTCCTGGTTAAATTTATTCCTAGATATTTGAGTCTTTTTGTTGCTATTGTAAAATGGAATTTTTTTCTTGATTTCTTTCTCAGATTGCTCATTACTAGTATTTAGGAACAATACTGATTTTTGCATGTTGATCTTGTATCCCACCATATTCTAAACTATGTTATTGACTCTAATAGCTTTGTCGTAGATATTTCAGAATTTTCTAAATACAGGATCATGTCATCTAGGAATAGTGAGAGTTTTACTTCCTCATTATTAATTTGGATGCCTTTTAGTTCTTTTTCTTGCCTAACTGCTCTAGCTAGAACTTCTAGCACAATGTTGAATAGCAGTGGTGACAGTAGGTATCTTTGTCTTGTTCCCAATCTTAAAAGGAAAGCTTTCAACCTTTCCCCATTGGGTAAAATGTTGGCTGTGGGATTTTCATATTTGTCCTTTATCAAGATGAGGAACTTTCCTTCTATTTGTATTATTTGAAATATTTTTATCGAGCAAGGATGCTGGATTTTGTCAAATGCCTTTTCTGCATCAATTGAGATGATCTTGTGGTTTTCCCTCAATTTGTTAATGTGATGTGTTATGTTAATTGATTTTCTTATGTTGAACCACCTTTACATACTAGGAATAAAACCCACTTGATCTTGGTGTATAATTCTTTTAATATGCTGCTGGATTCTATTTGTAAGTATTTTGTTGAGAATTTTTGCATCTATATTCATTAGAGAGATTGGGCTGTAATTTTCTTTCCTTTTAGTATCTTTATTTGACTTTGGTATTAGGGTGATGTTGGCTTCATAAAATGTCTTGGGTAATTTTCCCTCCTCTTCAATTTTTTTGGAAGATTTTAAGCAGGATTGGTATTTTTTCTCAAAATGTTTGGTAGAATTTACTTGTGGTTCTGGATTTTTTGTCTGTTGGAAGATTTTTGATGACTGATTCAATCTCTTTATTTGTGATTTGTTTGTTGAGTTCCTGTACTTCTTGTAGAGTCAATGTAGGTTTTTTGGTGCATTTCTAGGAATTTCTCCATTTCCTTTAGGTTATCTAATTTGTTGGCATATAGTTTCTCATAATATCTTCCTATGATCCTTTTTATTTCTGTGGGGTCAACCATAATATCCCCCCTTTCATTCCTGATTTTATTTGCATCTTCTCTATTTTATTCTTTGTTAGTCTAGCTAGGGTTTCTTGATTTTACTGATCTTCTCAAAGAACCAGGTTTGGGTTTTATTGATTTTCTCTATTTAAAAAAATTGTTTTCAATTCCATTTATTTCTGCTCTAATCTTTGTTATTTCTTTCCTTCTGCTTGCTTTGGGATTGGTTTGCTGTTCTTTTTCTAGTTTCTCCAGGTGTTCAGTTAGGTCTTTGATTTTAGCTCTTTCTTTTTAAATACAGGTATTGAGGGCTATAAATTTCCCTCTCAGCACTGCCTTCACTGCATCCCATAAGTTTTAATAAGTTGTGTTTATGCTTTGTGGTGCAGAAGCAATGTTCCTGAGGGCAGGCTAAGCCTCACAAACTTTCTCAGAAACTGCTCTTCCTCCCTTAGCTGGCTGCACCCTCCCTCCCTCTTGTCATCAGCAGCCCATCCAGGGCAGTAGGGAGGGTCTTGGGGAAGGCAGATTAACTTTAGCTTTGCCAGCTCTCAGGGCAAACCACGTCATGGCCTCACTGGGCCTGGAAGTGTGCAACCCCTGCGATGCAGCAGACCAAGTCTGTTGGCCAAAATCTGAATTTTCCATAGACTATTCCCTTCTTCTCCACTTTCTTCGGGAACAGGACCCTGCAACCTTCTCCATCTGTAGCCACAGGCTTGCTTTTTGGGAGGGGGCTGGGCACCAGCAGATGATGCTGCAGCTTTACTTGTGAGATTTTTCCAGACAGCCAAGACTCCTTTCCTTTACCTCTCTCTCTTATGGGTGGTATATAGCCTTCCTCTGATGTCCTAAGCCCTAGAACAGTTTTCCAGACAGTTTCTGCCAGTCCTCTAGCCTCTCTAATCCTCTATTTTCCTGGAAGTACTAATATATACTCTTTTTTTTTAAAGATTTATTTATTTATTTCTCTCCCCTTCCCTCCCCGCCCCCACCCCCCGGCCCTGGTTGTCTGTTCTCTGTGTCTATTTGCTGTGTCTTCTTCTTTGTCTGTTTCCGCTGTTGTCAACGGCATGGGAATCTGTGTTTGGCTCTTTTTGTTGGGTCATCTTGTGTCAGCTCTCTCTGTGTGTGGTGCCATTCCTGGGCAGGCTGCACTTCCTTTCGCGCTGGGTGGCTCTCCTTATGGGATGCACTCCTTGCGCGTGGGGCTCCCCTACGCGGGGGACACCCCTGCGTGGCACGGCACTCCTTGCGCACATCAGCACTGCTCATGGGCCAGCTCCACACGAGTCAAGGAGGTAGACGGACACCCTAAATGCTGGGCCAAGTCTGCTTCCCCTAATATATAATCTTATAAACAAAGGAAATATTTTTCAATAGCAAATATAGGAAGTAGTCACAATGACCATATAATTTCCGTTGTTACTACAATAGTTTTGTTTCTAAGATAATTCCCTACTATATATATGTTCTGCTTTAGGCAATAGCTACATTAATGAGAAACTGTAAACTGACCCTCCAAATATACATTCTGGCAGTAGTTCTCAAATTATGATTATTGTGATAAATGTCTGTCCATGAATTTATGTTTAGATGGTCCACAGTATTAAGTTTGAGATAAATGTAGAACATTAAAATAGGGACGTTCAATAGATGACTGTAATTATAATCAGGACTTAAGGAAAGGGCCAGGATGATGAGATAAACATAGGGATTATTTATATAGAAATAATAGCTGAAGCTTCTAGAGTGGATGAGCTGAGCTGCCTGTGAGTGAGAGTAATATAAATATAAATTGTATGTACATATACATAACGTATATATTAAACACACACACAAGATACTTTGGAAGCAGGACCAATTCTGGAGTGGTTGGCAGGGAAGTGTAGTTACTGAAGAAATAATCAGGGATAAAGGAAACAAACTCAGAGAAATTTCATGGCAGTCAGGACAAAAAGTTTAAAAGAAGGAATTAGGTCAAACATGAACAGGAATTTTTTTTTTATAAAGAAAGAAACTAAGAAAAGTTCACCAAGTGGTAAATAAGAACTCACTACTACATCTGAGAAAGACATCCAGTAATTTAATTCTATAAGGAGTGCAAGTGGGACAGTGGAAAAAGTGGACTGGAAATGGAGTTCTGAGGCTAGAGCTCTGATACTGAAGTCAGAAAGATGGGCTGGATCTAAAAGAGGAAACCCTGGGCAATGCCAGGGTCAAGGCATGGAGGTCAGTTATCAAAGTGATAAAATCAGTAGTAAAATCTTTGTAAGAGGGATGAAAAATTCAAGCCCAGGGCAGTGATCTCTAGGGTGGGATGCATAGGATAGTGTGTTGAGTGTAAAAAGAAAACAACTAGAATTTCTATTCCTATTACCTTTTATACTTAAAAAAAAATCAGCATAAAGCAAATAGGGATGCCTTACAGTACCCCTCAGTTCTGACCACAGCTATTTCCTTGTGCATTAACTACTATAGTATTCCTAGGTTTGGGTGGGATATGAAAGAAAGAAGTCCTGTTGGCTCATACTATAAAATAGAGGTAGTGAAGCAATGGTAAAATTTAGTAGCAAAATGATGGGAAGAAAAGACAGACAATAGACAAAGCAAGCAGTAAAGTCTAACAAAGTTTAGGAAATCCCATTTCAAAACTGAATATTCCTTGGGTGGGAGTACGTTGATGCCTATGGATTGGGAGAAATTGCCATTCTCCAGCAGCCTTGGCCACATCCCTGACATCTCCCAAATTAAGCCAGAAAAGTAGAGGTAATTTTTTTTTCTTTCCACCTTCCCCACTGGAGCTCACAAACTGGTAATGTACCATTGTCTGAGGGTTTTCCAAGTGCCAGACACTACATAAGTGCTTTATTTCGTTTGATTCTGTGACACCACACAATACCCCTATGTGAAAAGAACTACTATCTGTGCTCCCATTTGACAGAAGAGAAAAACAGTGTGCTAAACTACCAGGATGAATCCATTTCACTCCAGATGCTTTGGCTGGAGGCAGGGAATAAAGCATCCGGGTGTGAGTGATTGTTTTTGTGTATGAAAGTAGTAATAGGTGAGCAGATGTAGCTTAGTGGTTGAGTGCCTGCTTTCCGTGTACGAGGTCCTGGGTTCAATCCCCAGGAACTCCTAAAAAAAAAGGAGTTATGGTAATGAAAAGGGGGAAATTACTAACAAAGACCTTGGGTAGGAAGATCTTTTTTCCTTTTTCTTTTTCTTTTGGTGCCAAAACCCGGGACCAAACCAGGGACAGGAAGATCTTAAAAGTTGACATCAAAGAACAGGACATCTGACAGTGATGGGCCCTTAACAATTGTTATTTTTTGTCAATTAAATCACTAAGTATGACTCCCAGATATATCAGAAATATAAGACAAGTAAGTTTAAATAAAGTTTAAGTATGTTTTATCATATCAATGTAACCCTAAGACATGATTTTAAAATCTCTAATCACTCATAAACTAAACAAGATTAAACAGATGAAACAAACTTCCATCATAATGAAGAAAGGAATTATAAAGTAAAAATTCTGCCTCAAAACTAAGATAGAAACAGTTTAAAATTCACCAAAAATTATGTATTCAAGTAATATACTTAAAAATTTTAATTATCAAAATTCTCTTCATAAGCCATTTTTGCCCTGAAGAAAAACCTTCAAGGTAAGAAAAGTCCTGTGCTGGAGCAGCATTCCCTAAAAAGCATTTACCTCCATCACTTCTTGTTTTTCATCTACTGCAAAAATGTTAGGTACTTCTCCGGTATTGAGTACACTGTCAATGTCCTCGAGAAAAGCTTCTTCTTTAATCTGAGTGTCAGTGATTAGAAAGACTGTTTTCTGGCCCCTCATACCTGCATTCCTTAAGAGAACCTTTAAAATAAAATGTGGACATCTGTTATTTTGCATTCCCTCCCTTTCTTCTTGTTTTGGAAACACCACCTTGACTTTAGGATAGGACCTCTCCCCACTCTGGGGGGCCTGTCAGCCAAAGGACTCTTCTTTCCCATCCCGTGGGTGGGCACACAACCCATACTGTCAGTTCCCCCAAGTCCCTAGACACAGTCTTCGATTCAGAAGAGCAAGGCCCAATCATAGCCTTACTTCAGAGACTGAAATGGACTTGAAAACAGAAAGGATCACTGTCATTCTGAAATGGAGGATAGAAAGGGTCATTAATCTAGAATTATCAGGGGCCATTATAATGCCCCATGGAAAAGCCCGCTGGAAATGAAGCCAAATATAAGGGAATAGAACCCCTAAATTCAGTCATATCAAAAGTCTATGTACTCCTGGACTATTCAGTCATGTCTGCTAATAACTCTTTCTTTTATTTAAACTAGTTTGAGCAGGGCTTGTTTTTGTTTCTGTTTTTGTCAATTGACTACTAAACAGTCCCAACAAATATAAAGATATGAACTCAGTGGTGTGCTGAAGCTGACTTCTACCAGCTCACTAGAACCAGTTCTTAAAATTTCAGGAACTTGTGACCAAGTTATTAAATAACAGTCAACATTAAAAATTAAATTATATGAACTTAAAATTAAATAAATTACATTAAACATAAAGGTACCAAATACTCAAAACTCATTACTTTCTAATATTCTATTTTCTATTATCTATGCTATAGAGGTTATTTACATCTATTTTATACCATGTAATGGTATTCTAACAAACATTTCTTCCCAACTCTGTGTTCAGTGATGTCACATTGGTAGCTTTAAATCAGCCAGGGTGAAATTAAATTACACCAAAGAAATAGGCAAATTCTACAAACCAGAAGGTTTTACCCCCAGAGAGGTGGTAAACAATTTGCCAGCATACTATTGAATGTAACTTAGAGTAAAATAGCATTACAACTTATGAAATATTTTTATAAACTTCTATCTCTATTGCAAAATCATGTATTTTTTTTTTTTTAAAGATTTATTTTTATTTACTTAATTCCCCTCCCCTCCCCCGGTTGTCTGTTTTCTGTGTCTTTTTGCTGCGTCTTGTTTCTCTGTCCGCTTCTGTTGTTGTCAGCGGTACGGGAAGTGTGGGCGGCGCCATTCCTTGGCAGGCTGCTCCCTCCTTCGCGCTGGGCGGCTCTCCTTATGGGTGCACTCCTTGCGCGTGGGGCTCCCCTACGCGGGGGACACCCCTGTGTGGCACGGCACTCCTTGCGCGCATCAGCACTGCTCATGGGCCAGCTCCACACGGGTCAAGGAGGCCCCGGGGCTTGAACCGTGGACCTCCCATGTGGTAGACGGATGCCCTAACCACTGGGCCAAAGTCCGTTTCCCAAAATCATGTATTTTAAATCATTAAATATTCAATATAGTTAATATTTTCACTCAGTGTGCTGAATTTTTATATTATACAAACCTACACCATTTTATATTAAAGCTATCTTCCAATAGGTAAGCTATTTTGTTCCTAGAAATAATTTTCAAACACCCAAACTAGAGAAGCTTGTTCTTTAAGAAGCGTTATATTTAATCCTGTTAGTTTCACAGTTATTAACACTATATCAAAGATAACAGAAAAATATAAGTAAACAGGTTTAACTTATTGCCAAAAGTATCAGTATATTTAAAAGTCATATTCAAACATGCTATGTGGGAAACTGTTTCAAAATAGGAAAAGAAAAGAGAGTTAACTAATTCAAAATGTGAATTATATGCTAGGCACATTGAATATCTTATATATTTAATCATAATAATCTGTGAAACAGGTGGTATTACCCAAATTTTACAAATGAAGAAACTAACGCACAGAAAGATTTAGAAATATGCCCAAAGCAATACTGCTAATGAGTAGTGCAAAGCAGGAATTAAAACTGGGTCTGACTTCAAAGTCCATTTTCTTTCTATTACAGTATGGTGCTTTCTAAATTTATTATTTCATTTGATAGTAAATGCATCAAAAATTTTCCTCTAAGGCATAACTAGAAACACAATATAAATGTGATTTTTCCTTCCATGTCTGGGCAGACCTTTTAGTTATCAGCTTGGATTTTACCATCTCCACCAGCAAGTGGCCAAGAAAAGCCCACTTTACTATGTTACATTTTAGAATGTAGAAATTTAGGATGTGAATTCAGTGAAAGTGAAAGAAGTCTAGAAATACCATGTTTTCCTTTTTTCTCACTTTGGTTCACCTCTCTCATGGGTCCTGCAGACATTACGTACATGAGGATGAGCCCACAGGTATGCAATCCATTATTATTTTTGGTTACTGGGAAACCAACACAGCTTGGAAGAAGCCATTATGTTTGGACAATATTAATGAATATATCATCATCTTTAACAGTCTGCTGGAAAACATATGTTTATCTGAAATAAGGCCTCCCTGAACTAAAAGACAGAAAATCAGCAACAGGGGTAATTATATTATAGTGGATAAGTCTTGAGTTATTTAAATAGCTTCCTTCAGTCTCAGCTTCCTCATCAGTAAAGCTTGGAAATAATCATCCCTACTGCATTGGATTGTTGTATCTCTAGAAAGAGATCATGTATGTAAAGCAGTTAGGTCAGTGCTCAGCACACATAGTAGGTCCTCCACGGATTATTGGTCACAAGTGTATTCAGTACACAGCTACAGAGGCTCGCTCCACTTCCAAAGATAAAAGAATGCATTTAAATAATTTTACACAGGTTTCTTTTTAATTTTACCTTCAAATCCTCTCTCCACTCATTCATACCGTAGCTCTTAGAAATTTCTGGTTGGAAAATCTGCATTTTTGCCATGGATGTAGCCAGACGAGTTAAAGATTGACGACCACTTCCTCCAAATCCAACAAGCAAAGCATTTCCACCAGACTGCTTTAGAATTCGACATATTCGTGATAAATGTTCCAATACATACCTACCACAAAATAATGACCTTATTATATATGACACATAACTACCGTTCCCCTTTCCTAGAAGGATGTGACTTTGCTATCCCATCTGTTACTATCCCAATTTTAAAGACCTTACCCTCAAAAAGTATGATTTCTAAAAGCAGTCACAACTAAATTATTTGATACAAAGGAAAAGTAATTAAAATACAAATTCAGGAAATTTAATACACAAATTATATAAATAAAATTAAATTTTAACTGCTTACACTGGCAGTATATTGTTGATTTTATTAAATACATTCCTTCAACCTCTTAACAGTAGGATTACTATGAGGGAAATAGAAAATTTTAGTTATCTACAAAATTTAAAAATTCACAAAAGACACTTAGCCTCGCTGGTAGTTAGGAAAATTAAAATGAAAACAACAGCAAGACACCACTCTGCTCACCTTAGAGTGACAAAACTTACAAAGTCTCACAATCCTGAGTGATGGGAAGGGTGCAGAACAATGGAAGCTTTTCTGCGTGATGAAACTGGACCCAGAGGGGATCTCTTTTCATAAGACTATCATGCTACTTTACTGGAATTGTAGTTGGTATTGGGGTTTAAGATATATTTAGGGGATTGAATCTTTTTACTGACAATATGACAGCCAGGCCCTGAGCCTCAACAGACTCCAGCTCCTACAATCTGAATTATTGGACTCACCTCACTCAGCTAAGATGGAGTTGAAGAAGGGCAACCACCACACCATGGAGCCTAGAGTGCCTACAACTGAAAGCAGGAGGATTGCATCCAGTAACCATGTGGAATCTGAGCCTCCTCTTGACATAGAGGTGCAACGGACACAACCAATCCAAGGACCTCAGAGAAAAGGTGGCAATGGAGTGGGAAAAGTGGACATGGTGGCTGATGGGTATGGGGAATGGCAGGAAGAGATGAGATGTGGAGGCGCCTTTGGGACTTGGAGTTGCCCTGGATGGTGCTTCAGGGGCAATCACCGGACATTGTAAATCCTCCCAGGGCTCACTGGATGGAATGGGGGAGAGTGTGGGCCATGATGTGGACCAATGACCATGAGGGGCAGAGATACCCAGAGATGTACTTACCAAATGCAATGGATGTGTCATGATGATGGGAGTGAGTGTTGCTGGGGGGGGGGGGGGGGGGGGTCGAATGGGACCTCATATTTTTTTAATGTAATATTTTTACAAAATCAATTAAAAAAAACATGGAAAATACATGGAAAAAAAAAGCTAATCACTTTGAAGATACTTTGGCAAAACTTAGAAAAGCTGAAGATGCTTATAGAGCATGACACAATAGTTCCATTTCTAGGAATATAGCCTTATTCTCTGGGGTTGACTCTCATATATGTATTCAAAAAGACATGAACATAAATGTTCACAGTATTTTTTATAGTAGCAAAAACCAGAAATCACCTAAAAATCTATCTCAGAAGAATGACTATATTTTGGTATAATTATACAATGTAATACAATACGATAGTAAAAATTCCTTTTTTGTAAATCTCACAAACAATAAGGAACAATAAACTAGGATTTAGAAGAATAAGTACAGCATGATATCATTTATATGCAGTTTTAAAACATGCAAAATAATACTGTGCCTATGTGTTTAGGAATAGAACATGCACATGTGTAATAGAAGTCTGAAGAAATACAGATTTTGTTTCATTCCTGAAGGGTATGATAAGGAATGCAGTGAGACTTCCAATACATTACTAATGTTTAATGACTTAAGTTGTGTGATGGGTACAAGAATATACATCATATTTTATACCTTTTTGTACAGTTTAAATATTTCATAATAAAATTTCACAGATAAAAAATACAAGCTTCAATACTAAATGTGGGTACCTAAAAATGACAAGATTCATTCTTCTTTTGTGAGTTTGATTATATTCATCTAAGCATTGGTCCACAACATCATTAAATTGATGAATATTTGGAATTTCAATATAAACTCTGTCATCTCCTTCAAGATCGGGATTCATGTAGTCACCAAACATGAGGTTTCCTAAGTCCTCTTCAGTCATCTGTAAGAAAGGAAAGCAACAAATTAAAAAACTTAAAAACTTTTCCTTTCAGTCATGGTATGGGAGTGAATTATTTTAAAAGTTTAGTGGCCTGATTATTTATTAGACAATTCTGTTAAACATTACAGGAGTAAATAATATACTTATAAAATTAATATCTGAAATTAAAACATAGAACATTTTTTTAAGGAAGAGGTTTTTTCCTATCATGTAAGGTTTCACTTTGTTTTGTTATTTCATAGGTTGGAGATGTCGTTATGGGTGACTCCCATTTACTGAATGGCTACTAAGGGGCAGTCAGCAATTTAAGCACATTACATCAATTATACCACTTAATCCCCTACCATGTAAGGCTTTATTATTTAAATAAATGCTGTGTTATATAAATAGTTCCTTCTGAAGGGAAATCTTCTCAAAATAAATACCTCTGAAAATTTTTCAAAGAATATGATCTGAATAATGAGATATCATTTCACACCTTATAGAATGACTATTATTTAAAAAACAGAAAACAAGTGCTAGAAAGGATGTGGAGAAACTGGAACACTCCCCCTCTATTGGTGGAAATGTAGAATGGTTCAGCCTCTGTGGAAAACAGTTTGGCGGTACCTCAAGAAGCTAAATAACAGAAGTGCTGTATGACCCAGCAATCCCATTTCTAGGAATATATTCAGAAGAACTGAAAGCAAGGACGTGAACTGACATTTGCATGCTGATGTTTTTAACAGCATTATTCACAATTGCTAAAATATGGAACAAGCCCAAGTGTCCATCCATTGATGAATGGCTAAACAAAATGTGTTATACACGTATAATGAAATACTATTCAGGTGTAAAAAGAAATGAAATTGGGATGCATATGACAATGTGGATGAACCTAGAGGATACTGAGTGAAATAAGTCAAACACAAAAGGATAAATATTGTACAGCCTCACTAGTATGAACTAAATATGATGAGCAAACTCAAAGATGTAAACACTAGAATATAGGTTACTAGGAAATAGGATGTGGGTGAAGAATGGGAGCTGATGCTTAAATTACTAATATGTAGCATTATTATAAAGTCAATTGTAAAAGTGTGGAAATGAATAGAGTTGAGAGTAAGAGATTATAGTGAATATAGCTAACAATGCTGATTTATAACGTAATCGTGGCTAAAAGGGTTAGTCTGTGGATATAAATGTCACTTGAAAGGAAACTAGAGAATAATCTAGGGAATGTATAACAGTAATTTAGGTGGTAGATGAAGATTGTGGTTAATAGTATAAATATAAGAATGGTCTTCTTTTACAAAGTGCTAAGAATATGGTGATACATGGGAAAATTACAACTAATGTAACTTATGGACAATAGTTAACAGTTATATTGCAATATTTTACAGCAATGGCAAGAAGATATTATTTCAATACCAGGGGACAACAATAGAAGGGTATGGGATTTTTCCTTTTGAAGTAATGAAAATGCTCTAACATTGACTGAGGTAATGAAAGCACTACTCTCTGATGAAAATGAGTGCCACTGAGTATACGCTTTGAATGGCTTGTAAAAAGCATGGGGCTGTATAACACAGGGAACCTAGTGGTAGATGATGGACTGTGGTTAGCAGGAAAATTTGAGAACAAATACACTGAATTTTCTCATGAATTTTCTCAAATACATAATACTAACAATCAAATATTTCACAACAATGCAGTGTTGGTAGTGGGATTTGTATCGGAGGCTTGTATGATGATATGCATGTTTGTTTTGTAAATTCACACATATTGTTATATATGTTTATGTATGAATGATATACTTCAATAAAAGGTTATTTAAAAAAAGAATATGGGGGAGCAGATGCAACTCAAGCAATTGGGTGCCTGCCTCCCACATGGGAGGTCCTAGGTTTGGTCTCCTAAAGAGGACAAACAAAAACAACAAGCAGACAATGAGCAAAAACAGTGAGCAGACAACAAGCAAAAACAATGAACAAGACAATGAGCAAAGCAATGAGCAGACAGTGAGCAAAAACAAAAACAAGCAGAGAGTGGATGTGGCTCAGGGAGTTGGGCACCTGCCTCCCACAGGGAGGTCCCAGGGTCAGTTCCTGGTGCCTCCTAAAGAAGACAAACAAAAACAATGAGCAGACAATGAGCAGACATCAAGCAAAAACAGTGAGCAAACAATGAAAAAAAGCAATGAGCAGACAACGAGCAAAAAAACAAGCAAACAACAAGCTAAAACAATGAGCAAAACAACGAGCAGAAAGTGAGCAAAACCAAAACCGAGCAGGGAGCAGATGTGCTTAAGCAGTTGGGCACCCACCTCCCACATGAGAGGTCTTGAGTTCAGTTCCTGTTGTCTCCTAAAAAAGAAAGAAGCAGACAACAGGCAAAAACAACGAGTAACAGAGGAGGGAGCCACTTGGGGGTATGGGGGGAAGTATGATCATTAAGTTTTAATTAAGCATTTTTGAGAGGCGGGGTTATCTAAATAATCATATACATACGTACTGAAAGTGGACACAGTGACTTATTTGTAGCTGCTAGTTGCCAGTTGCCCTGCCACCTACTTTGCTAGAGCATTTGAAAACACATTTTCATTTTCCTCTAATTAAAATGTGCAGTATTTTCAGTGTCATATTTAACTCTTATAGATAATGATTTCCACTTTAATGTTTTAATATCCTAGGCATCTGCTGTAATAATATTTTAGAAAATGTTTGGAATTTAAGAAATAACTTGTGTTACTAATTTGTATAACCATATATGTGCAATGGAATATAAATATCACAAAATTGTTTGACTAAAAAAAAAAAAAAAAAGAAGCAATACTATTGGGAAGCGGACTTGGCCCAGTGGATAGGGCTTCCGCCTACCACATGGGAGGTCCGGGGTTCAAACCCCAGGCCTCTTTGACCCATGTGGAGCTGGCCCGTGTGCAGTGCTGATGCACCCAAGGAGTGCCATGCCACGCAGGGGTGTCCCCTGTGCAGGGGAGCCCCACGCTCAAGGAGTGCGCCCCATAAGGAGAGCTGCCCAGCGCAAAAGAAAGTGCAGCCTGCCCAGGAATGGTGCCATACACACGGAGAGCTGACACAACAAGATGACGCAGCAAAAAGAAACACAGATTCCCCGTGCTGCTGATAAGGATAGAGGCAGTCACAGAAGAACACACAGCGTTTGGACAAAGCGAGCAGACAACTGGGGAGGGGGGGAGGGGAGAGAAATAAATAAAAAATAAATCTTAAAGATATAAATAAAGTAAATAGATATTTCTAAAAAAAAAGGAAGCAATACTGTTTTTAAAAGATAAAATTGGTCTTTCTAATTCATGCTATTAATATATTTTTAATCATTAAATGGACTCACTGATGCGTTCCCTTTCCTCAAATGTGAAAAGATACCATCAAATGAGTCTTTAAAGTGGTCCTTTATAACAGTTTTGATTAATTTGAACAGCCAGCTTCGATCATCATCGTTAACGAGGCGATCATAGAACACTCGGAGAACCTCATGCACGAACAGACGAATCATAGTGTGCTTGTTCTCCACAGCATCTCTTTCAATGAGTAAGCAGCCCCAGATGACACGTGAAAAATCACGCAAGTTGAAAGTGTAATGAGATTTGGTGGGAGTGGGCAAGAGATTTTCCATGGATCGTTTATATATCTGAATATGAAAAAAGCAACAAAGCAAAAATAAAATGCTTATCATCAGAAAGTCATGTAACAAATAGAATATTATATAAAATATTTATCCCATCAGATCATACTGGCTTGAAAAATTGTATAGTACCAAGCCTAGTGTTAGAATGTAACATCTTGTCTCCTGAGTTCTTATGTGCTCAGACACCGGATGTCCCGTTTGGGCCCCTTCTCTTTGCACATAACCAACGAACCACAGAACATTCTCTCCCCCAATGATAAGGCGGCTCTCAGAAAGTCACTCTCTACCCTGAGAACAGGAAGCATGGTACTTTTCCACCCCATATCTTCAAGCTCCTCTCAAACCCTGCCCAACTCCTCCAGTTCAAAAGGTATTCCCAGCCCAGTCTGGTGGGCTGAAATCTCACCTTTGACCCCCACCATGCCTGCTATCTAATAAACTTTCCACCTGGATCTTGGTCTATCTCCAAGCCTCATTAACCTGGGATCTAACACCTAGAATGGCATATTTTGGTTTACAGCACTCAATCAGGTATTATGAAATTGAAGGAACTTAATATTATCTGATTCTATCCAAATCCAAGATGTGGCAATTTCCTCCTGTCAGCCTTCATGTTACTCAAATGTGGCCAGTCTTGAAGCCAAACTCGGCATGTAAATGCAATGCCTTCCCCACAGCGTGGGACATGACACCCGGGGATGAGCCTCCCTGGCACCAAGGGACCACTATCAACTACCAACTGATGATACAACTGGAAAATGACCTTATACGGAAGGTTCAATGTGGATCAGCAGAATATCCCTGTCTACATAAAATAACATGACTTTAAAATGCTGTTTGACCTAATGTAAGGGGGAAATGGAAAGGAGAAATGAGTTTATATGGCTACGAGTCTCTATAAAAGAGTCTGGAGGCTGTCAGAAGGATTGCCCTTGTGCACAACTGAGCGGGGTCTGAGAGACAGATAGAGCAGATACAACCCCCAGGTATTGGTTCCTTTGAGGGCTAAAGAGACCCATGGGAGTTATGGTCATGGCTGATGGGGTTAACTACCAGGTCAGATGGCCCCTCTTTGGAAATGGTGTTTATGTGTGATGAATCTGGACTCAGATGGGATCTCTCTTCATGGGACTTTCATGCTAATGTGCTGGAGGTGCAGTTGGTGTTGGGGTTTGGGATATATTTGGGGGATTTGAATCTCTGGACTGACAGTGTGATGGCCAGGTCCTGAGCCTCAGCAGACTCCAGCACCTACAGTCTGATTCACTGGACTCACCACACTCAGCTAAGATGGAGTTGAAGAGGGACAACCACCACACCATGGAGCCTAGAGTGATTACAACTGAAAGTGGGAGGATTGCATCCAGCATCCATGTGGAATCTGAGCCTCCTCTTGACATAGAGGTGCAATGGACACAACCAATCCAGTGTCCACATAGAAAAGGTGGCATTGGATTGGGAAAAGTGGACATGGTGGCTGATGGGTATGGGGAAAGGCGGGAGGAGATGAGAAGTGGAGGCGTCTTTGGGACATGGAGCTGCCCTGGATGGTGCTTCAGGGGCAGTCACCAGACATTGTAAATCCTCACAGGGCCCACTGGATGGAATGGGGGAGAGTATGGGCTATGATGTGGACCATTGACCATGAGGTGCAGAGGTGCCCAGGGATGTGCTTGCCAAGTGCAATGGATGTGTCATGATGATGGGAATGAGTGTTGCTGGGGGGGGAGAGGTGGGGTGGGGGTGGTGGGGTTGAATGGGACCTCATATATATATATATTTTTAATGTAATATTATTACAAAGTCAATAAAAAATATTATTTCCCAGTTATTATTCGAAGTTATATGAACTGGAGTTAATTAACAAAAACTTCAGAAGAAAGTGAAATCAGGTAACTCATTCTGAAGCATTCCAAATTAAGATAAGGATGAAACAATTTCCTTCTAACTACCATTGACTTCAAATCAATGTGCTCTCTATTCCTTTCCCATTTTTTCTCTCTCCCTTCTTCCTTCTATCTTGGTTATAATGTGGAAATGAAGCATATTTTTACTATATGATGAATTCACCAAATCAAGTTGAATATTCTTTTTAAGGAAGGCAAGAAAATCTTTAAAAATATATCCTGAGAAAAACAACAACAAACTAAATTAGTTTGAGTGTGTTTTGTGATTCATGTCTTTCCCCCAACGTCCACACATAGTGGGTCTATAATTCTGGAAAGAAAGAAAAAAAGAACCCTTTCTGCATCCTGTTATACCTACAGCCCTTCCTGTTTCCAGGAGACACCTGAAATATAAATATCATATTTTATAAATAGAAGCATTTCTCTGTATCAGAATAAATACAGTAATCATAATATACATTTGCTTACAGTTTCTCTACTTTAAAAACACAAATTTTCCACTGAAACAAAGGGAAAAGAACTATAAAAAGGTATAATGTTCTCGGAAATGGATAGAATGACGGGGAGATTTTTGCTTCTGGTACAGTGATTCTGAAGTGAACCCTATTTTATGAAGTCTCCGGAAAGCATGATTCAATGATATTATCACTGACTTAACCTTTAAATACATTAGTGATGAGGCTGGCTCTACACAGAGGAAGAAAACACACACTGAATAAATAAGAGTTGCTCTTTGGCCATGCTGTTTTCTATTCCCATACTTGTATTTTCTTATTATTTTTTTCTTTCACTGCTATTTCTAATGTACATGGTCTGGCTATATATTCATCAATTGCTTAAGGGTTTTTTCCCCTTTTCTTTCTTTTTTTCTTATCTCTTCTTTTTTAAAACAAATATGATGAGAAAGTGGGAAGAGAGAGAAGGGAAAATTAAATACCACAGTGGAAACTAACAATTAGGGAAACCTCTACGATATGGCAGATACTAGTTCTGGATGGTTTCCATTTAATGGCTTTGTAAAATCCCATTATAGTGATTAAAGATCTGAGCCTCTGGAAGGTCAAATTATTTGCCTAAGGTCATATAGCTAGAACATGGCAATCAAGGCTCGAACCCAGTTAGATTCCCTAATTTTTAAGTCTGTGATCTTCCTGTTCTCAGGCCTTCTGAACAGTGTCTCTAACACTGAAGACCAAGTAGATGGTTAGGGGAAATACTGTTAAAAAAGGAAAATACATCATACTAAAACATTTCATTTTCCATTATTTGCTCACCTCCATAGTTCCACTGACAATTTGGTTCCCAATTGAAAAGTATTCTGGAGGAAATTCACGAGTCCTAAGGTAGAATGCTACAACTGATGAAAAGATACGGACCATAGTTTCATCACTAAAAGTGTTAATACTGCAGACGTTGAAATGTCGAATAAAACGGGGAGTAACTGGATTTCTTCCACCACCTGGAGGGCCCATGGCAGCTATCAGCTCTATATCGACCAAAGTGATTTTACTTGTGTCCTTTAGGTCATACCTTGAAAGTCAACAAAATTTCAAAGCAATAAATTATAAAGCCAATAAGATGTAATGAAATATAAATTTCCCTGGGAATTTAATCTGATTTTGCCTTCTCTAAAAGGAATAACTTCAGATAATGCTTGTGTTATAAGAAAAAAAAATTTAAGTACTCTATGTTTTTTTTCAGTGATTCTGATTATCTTACCCAGATTCTGGGTATCTAGAATATCCCTTCCTTTTGTCCTTCCCTGTCTTTCTTCCTGACAATGGTGACTGCCTCTTCACTTTTTCCTTTTCTAATTCCAAATCCAGAAGCATAGATGAGTAACCAATCCTGTTTGTAGCTGATTCTAGACAGTGTAACTGCATGTGCCAATTTTACCTAAGACAGTTCTGGCTTGTGCTTGTCATTCTGGAGAAATTATTAATAACAGCCCCTTTTATTCTCGGAAATATATAATAAATTATATAGTCACCCTAGTTACAGCAAAGTCCTGGTTTTCTTTTTCTCATCTTATCTTCAGAGCAAATAAGAATGTCTAAGTAACCTATATATTTTTGTTTTACAGAAAAGAACTGTTAGGGAATAATAATACATCAAAGACATTTTAATCAGAAAGAGGAATCTAACAGTTTAGTTGGAATCACTCAGAGGGGAAAGGTGGCTATTTCCAGCAGGCCGTTAAGTCCTTTCATATGGACACTCTTGCTTCTATGTTAGGGAGGGAAAGAAATCTAAAGGGTCAGTCAGTCTAACAGCACCCTAAAAAGTATGAAAATATGATTTGGTTTTGGAAAACAACTCTAATAACCATCAAGTAAATTATAAGGAAGAGCCACATGACTAAAGAGTATTACAATGCAACAAAATGAATGACATAAACAAATATACACTGATATGGATCGATACTCAAGATAAATATTTAAGTGAAAATAAGTTGCAGAATAGTGCCTGGGGGAGTGGTACTTTGAAAGATGTAATGTGCAAATTATTTTAATAATTGAAAATAGTAGTTGAAAAGAAAAGAATTTACATTACTGAATAAATACATTTCCAATACTGAATTATTCATCCCAGTAACCTAACACACATATTCAGAAGAATGGTATTTCTGTATGGGAAAATCCAGGCACCCAATTTTCTTCCCTAAATAGCTTGAAAAAAGGTTATACTTTGTTTTAAGAAACTAAAATAGAAAATGAGAGCAAAATATGACCTCAGTATGGCTAATTAAGACTTCAGTTAGTTACCAATTCCCACAGTCAAAAAACTGTCGTAGTAGTTCAATAGGCGGCTGAGCTCCATATTTCTCCAATGCAGGCATATTCATATCATCTATAAAAATTATACACTTCTTTCCCATAGGTGGTCCAAAAACTCCTTTGCGTCTTTTATCCAATCTAGCCATAATAATGTTCTAAAATGTAAAGAAGTGGCATATTTATCTATAAATGAATTATGAATTTACATTGCTTATGTTGAATCAGTATCAATAAGAAGACCTATGCTGTCAGAATCCATGGGGATTTTATCAGTAATAGTGACCATTTACTTAATTTATTAATTATTGACATAACATAAAAAGCCACACTTAACACCAGAAAAAAAAAAGGAATTTCACAGTCTATATAAAGAAATAATGCCAAAAGGCATGATATGATTTATTTATATCATATTTAGGGTGATGCTAAACTAGTAAACTTCATATCCAATATCTTTCTAAGAGCATTTATTGAAATCTTACTATGTGCTCAGAATTGCAGCACACATATATGTTTACATTATATTTACATTCTATGCACATACATATATTTTTACATTGTTTTTCTGATACTCTAACATAGCTATTAAGTTTAACTTAATATTTATTATTTTTTTTAAATGCTTAGTTCTTTTTTTTATTAATAATGTAGTTCCACCCTGAGACGGCTCCCTCATCTGTTTGTTCATTGTTTTTCCTTGTTGTCTGCTCATTGTTTGTCTTCTTCAGGAGTACAAGGAACTGAACCCAGGACTTCCCATGTGGGAGGTGGGCGCTCAACTGCTTGAGTCACATCTGTTCCCCAAATTTAATATTTAAAAGCACTATCTTTGCATCTTTTAACAACTTTTTATAGCTGATATAAATTTGAAAGCTTTATGATATTTTTAGAGCTCACTTGTCCATTGCAAAAATGAATACTGAAATTATTGCTTTCATTCAAATACAGCTCCATAAGAAAGAAGTTCTAAATTTGTAAGATTTTTAAGTTAAGGGCATCCTATAGGCTTAAAACAACTGAACTCAGCCCCACTGATCATGAGAGACTGGATAAGCATAATTTAGGAATGGATGGCCAAAGTGGTGATATTAAAAGGTTTCATGCAGTGCTTTTGTATTGGCACATTTGGGGATAAAGGATGTAATGCCCATGGTTTCTGTCAGGTCACACAATAGCCCATGACCTAAAAGATCTTTCACTGACGAAGCCGCAGTATGCCACAAATATGCCTAAGAACCAAAACCATCTAGAAGAGTCTAGAAAGAGCAATCAAGTTTATGAATTTTGTGGGTTACCTCTCTCTCTCAAATCTTTTGTTGTTAAAACTTAGTTTTAAAACTTGCTTTCAACTACCAAAATAAGTTTTAATGCTTTATTTAAACTCATAGATGATTTACACAGCTGCTTACTTACTATACAATCTTAAACACTTCTCAAAACAAAAAATTAGTAATGATCGACCGATGTTTCTGGCTTGAAACTAACCTGAACTTGATTGGCACTGGTCCTTGCAGAGAAATTAACATAAAAAGGAAAGTACCGGTCCTTTTCCAAATGATTCATGAGTTTATCCTTTACATACACTGATTTTCCTGTACCCGTTGGACCCACAAAAAGCAGTGGCCTTGAAGAAAACAATGGACATATTATTCAAAACAGAAAAAAAAATCAGAACACATTTCTATTACAGGAGTCTGGGGTTAGATGGAAAATTAATGATCAAATCATCTTCATCTAAAAACTCACATTTTTATCTGTAATTGTTATATCATGAAAGTCTAGTGAAAGTAATAATTGGCACATGTTTTTTTTTTTGCTTACTGAGGCAGAGGCCATAAAGAGTAATAAACTATTATATGAACAGAAGAAATGTTACTATAAGAGATTCTTAACTTTTCAGAGAAGAAAGCCAGTTTGTCTCCTCAGAAAAGTGATGTATTTATACTTATTAGTTAGGGGTATGGACATAAAGGTGGCAGTGAGGATAGAATAATGAGGTGATAATAAGATAGGTTTAGGGTACTTTATAGTTACCTCAATAGCATAAAGTTTTTTGTAAGAAACTCAAAAGACAGTGAATTCTAAAGTTAATGGTTATGTATACCTGTTAATAGCATTTTAGAATCAAGTCAAATTTGCTAACAAAATATTTGTCTAAAAGTGAGCACTAAGGAATTCCTGGCATTTAGTGGGGTCTCCAGCAGTTTCTCATCCTCGAATGATCATGATCAATTTTAAAGGGAAAAAAAATCTCACGAGTTTATATTCACAGAATCCTGAGATATCTCAGTTTGAGAAATGCTGCCCTAAAAATTAAATGCTGTCACTTTGATTGATAATTTGACACTACACAATACACAAAGATAAGTATAAAGACTGGCACTGAAATTGAATAGCAGTACTCAGTTAAAAGGGGTCATCGAAGTGGTCCAAATTATGATAATATTAATTTTTAACTGTCATTGAAGTATAAACACAAAATTAAAATTCTTTTAGAAATGCTCTCTGAAACTTCATCTAAGGGTCCCAGTCTGAATAACACTTACCTTATAGAAAGCTATTTATTAAAAAGAAATTTAACAAATAATAGTGCTCTTATCTTGGAGTCCAAGGACAAATAGGAGAGATTCTTAAGCTAGAATTCAGGGAATCTGTGAATTTGTATGACAAAAAGGTTTTATCGTGGAGGAGGAGCAAGATGGCAGCAGAGTAAGGAGCTCCAAGAACTCAGATCATCCTACAGTGCAGTTAGCAATCACCCAGAGCTATCTAATTCACTTTTGGGAAGAAACAAGAAGAGCACCATCCCATGGTGTGGAGTGCTCTACTCATCTGTAGTGAAAAGATTCATGAGTAGAGCACTCCACACCATGAGCTGGTGCCCATTTCCCACTGGAAGGACATGACATCTCAGGAGCTATTCCCTGGCTGGAGGTGAAGGCTCCATTTCCCAAAAACAAGGGAGGAAGAGACAGTCAGGTAGCACTCTAGCTAATGAGTAGTAAATTTGGCTTGCTAAAGTCTAGTCCTAAGTACAATTAAAGTTTGAACCTGTTCAAGTCAGAAAGAGACTGGTAGCCTCCATTTTAACTCTGCCGCTGGCATGAGGGGAAGCAGGGTTGATTGAAAAGAATAGTGATGGTAGGGTTCAGCTTCTTCCACTGAGGTTGGACTGTTGCCCTAGCCTGGCAGGGAAGGAGAGGGCTGGTGCATCATCAGTCTATCTGGGAAACTGGTCAGTTTTGACTGGCACAGCTTAGTTTGCTGCACACCCTTTCGGTTCCATCCTCACCCCAGGCAGTCTCTCTGGGCAACTACAGATGGTCTTGGCCTGCATGATATAGAATACTGCACATGGCTGAAGCTCTGACTCTACCCCTGGCAGGGGAGAAAGGTGGGAAAAGCTTCATTGGTTCCTGAGGCAATGCAGGCAGCTTCAGCCTCCATGGATTAGAGTACTAACTCCATTTTCAGTTCCTATTCTGCAACCAGCAAGGAAGCAAGGGCAAGAAACAGATGAAAAAGAGCTGAAAATTTTCAAATTGGCTAAACACAAACCACTATAAAATTCCAAATTAAGTTGAACCAAGTATCAAAGAGGGGCTAAAGCATAAAGCCTATCAAATAGAAAGTCCTAAATTAAAGAGAGTAACTGCACCTGGAATAAATATATCTAATAAATCAGATGCTGAGACCAACATAAAATTACAATCCATACCAAGAAATAAGAAGATCAAAGGATCAAACTAAGCCCCCAGATGACATAAAGGAAATGAGACAACTAATCATAGATGTTCAAACATCTCCTAAATAAATTCAATGAGATGGCTAATGAGATTAAAGATATTAAGACACTGGGTGAGGACAAAGAATTAGAAGGCACACATAGAAAAATAGTATATAGCATATAGCAGCAGAGTTGAAGAGGCAAAAGAAAGGATCAGTGAGCTTGAAGACAAGTCCTCCAAAAGCAAGCATACAAAAGAACCAATAATAGTATGGGAAAAATTGAACAGGGTCTCAGAGAACTAACTGATGGGAAGAGACATGCAAACATACTGTCATGGGTTTCCCAGAAGGAGAAGAGAAGGAAAAATAGGCAGAAGTAATATTTGAGGAAATAATCATAGAAAATGTCCCAATCCTATTGAAGGACATAAATATTCATGTCCAAGAAGCACAATGTAATCCCATCCAAATAAACCCAATAGATCTCCTCCAAGACACATACTAACCAGAATGGCAAATGTCAAAGATAAACAGAAGATTCTGAAAGCAGCATCAGAAAAGTGATTCATCATATACAAGCCATGCCCAGTAAGATTAAGTGCTGATTTCTCATCAGAAACCATGGAGAAAAGAAAGCAGTGGTATATTTAAGATACTGCAAGGGAAAAACTGCCTGCCAAGAATCTTATATCCTGCAAGACTGTCCTTCAAAAATGAGGGCGAGTTTAGAATATTCACAGATAAACAGAAACTGAGAAAGTTTATAACCAGTTTACTATTTCTGCAGGAAATACTAAAGTACTACAGCCTGAAAAGAAAAGACAGGAGAGAGAGGCTTGGAAGAGAGTCTAGAAATGAAGATTATATCAGTAAAAGTAGCTAAAAGTGTAAAAAGAGTGGTGAAAATAAGATATGACAGATAAAACCCAAAGACAAAAATGGGTGAAGAACTGCCTTTAGAGTAATAACATGGAATGTTAATAGATTAAACTCCCCAACCAAAAAAGACAGACTAGCAGAATGAATAAGAAAATATAAGCCATCTGTATGCTGTCTACAAGAGACTCACCTTAGTCCCAAGCATACAAATAGATTAAAAGTGAGAGGCAGGAAAAAGATATTCCACATATGTAGTAATAACAACAACAAAATGTGGAGTAGCTATACTTATATCAGATAAAATAGACTTTAAAAGCAAAACTGTTATAAGAGACAAGGACATTATATATTAACTAAAGGGGCAAATTGCCAAGAAAAATAATAATCATAAAAGTATATGTACCTAACCAGGATCCCCAAAGTACATGAAGCAAACAGTGGCAAAACTGAAAGTAGAAATAGATGTTTCTACAATAACAGTTGGGTCTTAAATGCACCACTTTTAGCATTGGATAGAACATCTGGGCAGAAGATCAATAAAGAAACTGAGAGCATAATAAAAAGAGTGAATTAAACCTAATGAACATATACAGAGCACTGTACCCCAAATAAGATCACAACATATCCTAACCTATGGGATTCAGTGAGAGCAGTGCTGTTTGGGAAATTTATAGCCTCCAGAGCTTATATTAAAAAAGAACAAATGTAATGGGTTATATCATTGGATAGAGACCCATATAATGAGAGTGAAGGTATACCCACATGCTGGGGAGGACTGATGTTCTCAAATAGAGGGAATTGAATCTCTTAAGAGAAATGGTGGCTCCCAGTGCATTAGGGCAGTTGAGCATGTCAAGCCCTCAACACTGTTGCAAGTATCTCTGAACATGGCCCTTCAAGCAATGAAGATTGACTGTCACTGTGGGCCCTAAAGGGAGGGGGAAAGAGGTATTGAATAGATGGCACCAATGTAACTGTGTGGGCAATAGAAGTGTTCCACAAGATTATACAAGGACAGATATAAGACATGTTAAATTACACCAAAAATATATAGGGGCTGATAGGCTAAAATGTAAATCATAATGTGAAACATAAGATAACTAAAAATAGGGAAATGGACTTGGCCCAGTGGTTAGGGCATCCGTCTACCACATGGGAGGTCCACGGTTCAAACCCCGGGCCTCCTTGACCCATGTGGAGCTGGCCCATGCACAGTGCTGGTGTGCGCAAGGAGTGCCGTGCCACGCAGGGGCATCCCCCGCGTAGGGGAGCCCCACGTGCAAGGAGCGCGCCCCGTAAGGAGAGCCGCCCAGCGCGAAAGAAAGTGCAGTCTGCCCAGGAATGGCGCCACCCACACATCCCATGCTGCTGACGACAACAGAAGGGGACAAAGAAACAAGATGCAGCAAATAGACACAGAGAACAGACAACCGGGGGGGGGGGGGGATTAAATAAATAAATAAATCTTCAGGGAAAAAAAAGATAACTAAAAATGTAGAAAATTGTATAGTCTAAAATATAAACCACAATGTAAACCCAAATGTTACCTTGTTTGAAAGCTATTGTCTCAATATATGTACATCAGTTTCAGTAAATATAGTATGAATATGTAAAAAGATTATTGCTGTGGAAGGGAAAAGGGTTTTATGTTGGATATGTGGGAGTACTGTATATTGTATATATGGATTACTGTGACCTAAAATTTTGTGAAAATAAGCTTAATAATTAGGAAAAAGAAAAAAGAAAAAGAAAGGATGTAGACACTGAGGAAAAGACGGAAGTAGTTGCCTTGCCAATTTGCATACAGGGCAACACTTATTGCAGTGATGGAAGGCAAAACATCAAAAATAAAGCTTTTGCATTTTTAAATTTTTTGATACCCCAATTTATTTTTACCTTAATTTTTCTAAATTAATATATATTCTATATCTAACCTTTAAACTCATCACTATATTCCATTTTACTATTAATGGAACCTGGCAATATATTGGGCCTCACTTTTGAATAAGTTTTGGATCACAGAGAGGTTCAACAATGGCAGGGGAGGGATACTGGTGTGGGATGTTATTGACAGGGGACACATGGTTGGCAGGGAGTCCTCCAGGGAATATATATCCAGGGTACATAAAAATGCTTGGATATTTTCATAGTGGTTACAATTAAAAACAACAACTGAGGGAGTGCTGAGTTCCTAGCCAGGGGAGCTCTATCACAGTCCCTAAAGGAACAGCAACAATGCCCCAAGTACAACAGCAAAGACCAAAAAAGAAGGTCCAACGATGAGCCCTTGATACTAATGACTATGCTTGTGAGCCTGTGTACCTGAAATAAGAACAAAGCCTAGAGCTGCAGGGTGCCTAAGAGTTACCTCCTGAGAGCCTCTGTGTTGCTCAAATGTGGTCAGTCTTGAAGTCAAACTCAGCATGTAAATGCATTGCCTTCCCCCCAGTGTGGGACATGACTCCCAGGAATGAGCCTCCCTGGCGCCGAAGGATTACTACCAAGTACCAGCTGATGATGTAACTAGAAAATGACCTTGAATAAAAGGGTCAACTCGGACCAGCAGAATATCTCAATCTACATATAATACCACGAGTTAAAAATGCTTTTTGACCTGAATAAAAGGGGGAAATGGAAAGGACAAATGAGTTTATATGGTTATGAGTCTCCAAAAAGAGCTGGGCAGTTTTCAGCGGGGTTGCCCTTATGCATACCTGAGCAGCATCCCAGAGACAGATAAAGTAGATACAATCCCAGGTATTGGTTTTTCTGAGGGCTACAGAGACCCACAGGTTCTATGGTCATGGCAGATGGAGTTCAGTGCCATGTCAGTTGGCCCTACTTTGGAGTTTGTGTTTCTGTGTGATGGAGCTGGACTCAGATGTGGTCTTTGTCCACAAGTCTCTCCTGTTACTTTTTACTGGAACTGTAGTTGATGCTGGGGTTTAATGTATACCCAGGGGACCTGAATCTCTGGACTGACCATGTGATAGCCAGGCCCTGAGCCTCAACAGACTTGCAACTCCCACACTCTGGTTTATTGGACTTACCCCACTCAGCTAACATGGAGGTGAAGAAGGTCAACCACCACACCAGGGAGCCAAGAGTGCCTACAACTGAAAGCAGGAGGATTGCATCCAGCATCCATGTGGAAACTAAGCCCCCTCTTGATATAGATGTGGAGTGGACACAACCATTCTAAGGTCCACAGGATGGAGGAATAGAGCATGGATTAGAGTGGACTTACTGATATTCTATTCATGAACTATTGTGATTAGTAATCGAAGAAAATGTGGCATTGGTGTGGAGAAAGTGGCCATGGTGGCTGCTGGGGGTAGGGAGTGGGAGGAAGAGATGTGATGTGGGGGCATTTTTGGGGGTTGGTGTTGTCCTGAGTGGTGCTGCAGGGAGAGTTACCAGACATTGTATGTCCTCCCATGGCCCACTGGATGGACTGTGGGAGAGTGTGGGCTATGGTTTGGACCACTGACCATGAGGTGCAGCGGTGCTCAGAGGCGTATTCACCAAATGCAATGAATGTCTCATGATGATGGAGGAGGTTGTTGTTATGGGGGGATGAGTGGGGTGAGGAGGGTGGGGGGGGGTGTATGGGAACCTCATATTTTTTTAATGTAACATTAAAAAAATAAAGACCAAAAGAAAAAAGAAAGGAAAAAAAAAAGAACAAATAGCTAAAATCAATGACCTAACTTCACAGCTAGAGGAACTAGACAAAGAACAGCAAACTATTTCCAAAGTGACCAGAGGAAATGAAATAACAAAGATCAGAGCAGAAATAAATGAAATTGAGGAAAAAAAAAACAATAGAGAAAATTAACAAAACTAAAAGTTGGTTATTTGAGAAGATTAACAAAATTGACAAACTCTTAGCTAGACTAGCAAAGATAAAAAGAGAGAAGATGCAAATAAATGAAATCAGAAGTGAAAACATGGACAAACCTTTAGCTAGACTAACAAAGATAAAAAGAGAGAAGATGCAAATAAGTGAAATCAGAAGTGAAAATTGGAACATTACTACTGATCCCACAGAAATGAGAATTCAGAAGAGGGTACTATGAACAAATGTATGCCAACAAACTAGACAACACCGATGAACTGGAAAAATTCCTAGAAACATATGAACAACCTACACTGACCCTAGAACAAATAGAAGACCTCAACAAACCAATCAGAAGTAAAAAGACTGAAACAGTAAATAAACAATTCCCAAGAAGGAAAAGCCAGGACCAGATGGTATCAGAAATGAATTCTACCAAGTATTCAAAGAAGATTTAATACCAATCTTATTCAAACTCTTCCAAAAAACTGAACAAGTAAGAATGCTAACAACTTCATTCTATGAAGTCAATATCACTCTATTATCAAAGCCAGAAAAAGATCTTATGAAAAAAGAAAATTACAGACCCATTTTCCTAATGAATATAGATGTAAAAATCCTCAATAAAATACTCTCTAAACAAATCCAAAAACACAATTTAAAAAATTATTCATGATCAAGTGGGTTTTATACCAGGCATCCAAGGGTGGTTCAACACAAGCAAGTGAATAAGAGTAATACAGTACATTAATAAATCAAAGAAGAAAATTCACATGATCATCTTGATTAATGCAAAAAAATTTTTTTTTTACAAAATGTAGTATCCTTTCTTGATAAAAACACCCGAAAGACAGGAATTGAAGGAAACTTTCTCAACATGATAAAGAACATATATGAAAAACCCACAGCTAACACTTGATAAAAACACTCAAAAGACAGGAATTGAAGGAAACTTTCTCAACATGATAAAGAACATATATGAAAAACCCACCGCTAACATAATGGTGAAAGATGAAAATTTTCCTGTTGAGATTGGGAAAAGACAAGGATGCCCACTGTTATCACTGCTGTTCAATATACTGCTAGAGGTTCTTGCTAGAGCAATCAGGCAAGAAAAAGAAATAAGAGCCATCTGAATTGGAAAGGAAGAAGTAAAACTTTTCACTATTTGCAGTTGATATGATCTTACACATAGAAAGTCACAAAAAAAATCTACAATGAAGCTACTAGAGCTAATAAGTGAGCTCAGCAGAGTGGCAGGACACAAGATTAATAAGCAAATATCAGTAGTGTTTCTACACACTACTAATGAGGAGAGGGTAAAAAAGTGCATTTACAATAGTGACTAAAATAATCATATATTTAGGGAAAAAAAAACTAAGGATGTAAAGAAATCATATTTAGAAAACTACAATGCATTGCTAAACGAAATCAAAGAGATCTAAATAAATGGAAGATCAATCTGTGGTCATGGATTGTAAGACTAAATATCGTTATGATGTCAGTTCTAACTAGATAGAGTCACAGATTCAAAGCAATCCTGATAAAAATTCCATCAGCCTTTTTTAAGGAAATGGAAAAGCCAATTATCAAACTTATTTGGAAGGGTAAGGGACATTGAATAGCAAGAAACATCTAAAAAAGGAAGAACAAAGTTGGACTTTAAATCATATTATCTGGACTTTAAATCATATTATCTAGCTACAGTGATTTAAAAAAACAGTATGGTACTGGCGTAAAGACAGACATATAGACCAATGAAACCAAACTGATGGTTCAGAAACAGACCCTCACATCTATGGTCAACTGATTTTTTTTTTAAGATTTATTTATTTTTTTATTTCTTTCCACTTCCGCCCCTCTCCCCCCCCCCCCCCCCCGTTGTCTGCTCTCTGTGTCCATTCGCTGTGTGTTCTTCTGTGCTTCTGTGTCCACTTGTATTCTCATCAGCGGCATCAGGAACCTGTTTCTCTTTCTCCTGTGTCTTCTTGTTGCGTCAGCTGTCCGTGTGTGCGGTGCCACTCCTAGGCAGGCTGCACTTTTTTCACACAGAGCAGCTTTCCTTACGGGGTGCACTCCTTGTGCATGGGGCTCCCCTCCACAGGGAACACCCCTGCATGGCACAGCACTCCTTGCGTGCATCAGCACTGCGTGTGGGCCAGCTCACCGCATGGGTCAGGAGGCCCTGGGTTTGAACCCTGGACCTCCCATGTGGTAGGCGGATGCTCGATCAGTTGAACCAAATCCACTTCCCTATGGTCAACTGATTTTTGACAAGGCTGCAAGCCTGCCCAGCTGGGGCAGAAAAGTCTATTCAATAAATGGTGCTGGGAGAACTGGATATCCATATCTAAATGAAAAAAGAGGACCCCTATGTCACACCTTATAAAAAATTAATTCAAAGTGAATCAAAGACCTAAATATAAAAGTTAGAACCAAAAAACTCCTAGAAGAAAATGTATGGAAACATCTTCAAGACTTGGTAGACGGTGGTTTCTTAAACTTTATACTGAAAGCACGAGCAATGAAAGAAAAAATGGATAAATGGGACTTCCTCAAACTTAAACACTCTGGTGCTTCAAAGGACTGTGTCAAGAAGGTGAAAAGGGGGAAACGGACTTTGGCCCAGTGGTTAGGGCGTCTGTCTACCATATGGGAGGTCCGCGGTTCAAACCCCGGGCCTCCTTGACCTGTGTGGAGCTGGCCATGCGCAGTGCTGATGTGCGCAAGGAGTGCCTTGCCATGCAAGGGTGTCCCCCACGTGGGCACGCGCAAGGAGTGCGCCCATGAGGAAAGCCGCCCAGTGTGAAAAGAAAGTGCAGCCTGCCCAGGAATGGCGCCGCCCACACTTCCCGTGCTGCTGACGACAACAGAAGCGGACAAGACGCAGCAAATAGACACCAAGAACAGACAACCAGGGGAGGGGGGGAAATTAAATAAAATAAATAAATCTTAAAAAAAAAAAGAAGGTGAAAAGGCGGCCCACTCAATGGGAGAAAACACTATCTGAAAAGGGTTTGATTTCCATGCTATATAAAGAGTTCATACAACTTAAAAATAAAAGAGTAATACAATTTTTTAAATGGGCAAAAGATTTAAATAGACATGTCTTAACAAGGAAATACAAATGGGAAAAAAGAACATGAAAGAATGTTCAACATCACTGCTATTAGCGAAATGCAAATCAAATCACACTCAGATATCATTTCACACCTCATAGAATGGCCTTATTTAAAAAAAAGAGGGAAGCAGATGTGACTCAAACAACTGAGCTTTTGTCTACCACATGGGAAGTCCCAGGTTTGGTTCCCAGTGCCTTCTAAAGAAGACAACAAGACAGCAAGGTGACACTGTGGGCAGGTGCAGTGTGCTGATGCAACAAAATGATGCAAGAAGAGACACAAGGAGGAAAACATAACGAGATCATAAGAAAGCAGGGAGTAGAGGTGGCTCAAGCAGTTGGGTACCTCCTTCCCACGTGGGAGGTCCCAAGCATGGTTTCCAGTGCCTTCTAAAAGGAAACTAGCACATAGACAAACAGACACAGCAAATGCAAACAATTAGGGGTGAGGAGAAATAAATAAATCTTTTTTTAAAAAGAAAACAAGTGTTGAAAAGGACCTGGAGAAATTGGTACACTCCTTCACTGTTGGTGGGAATGTAGAATGGTGCAGCCTCTGTGGAAGACATTCTGGCAGTTTCTCAGGAAACTAAATATAGAAATTCCATATAATCTGGCAATCCCAATTCCTCTCCTAGGAATATAACCAGAAGAACTGAAAACAGTGAAGTGAATAGATATTGGCACACTGATATTCATAGAAGCATTATTCACAATAGCCAAAAGATGGAAACAATTCTAATAACCAATAAAAGGAAAAACAAAATGTGGTTTATCCATATGCTGGAATACTACACTGCTGTAAAATGAAATGAAATTGGGGCCCACGCGCAGTGCTGATGCGCGCAAGGAGTGCCGTGCCACGCAAGGGTGTCCCCCGCGTGGGGGAGCCCCACGCGCAAGGAGTGTGCCCGTGAGGAGAGCCGCCCAGCGTGAAAAGAAAGAGCAGCCTGCCCAGGAATGGCGCCGCCCACACTTCCCGTGCTGCTGACGACAACAGAAGCGGGTGCCGCTGATGACAACAGAAGCGGACAAAGAAACAAGATGCAGCAAACAGACACCAAGAACAGACAACCAGGGGAGGGGGGGAAATTAAATAAAATAAATAAATCTTTAAAAAAAAAAAAAAAAAAAAAAAAAAAAAAGAAATTGGGATACATATGATAACATGGATGAACCTTGAAGACATTATGTTAAGTGAAATAAGCCAGACACAAAAGAGAAATATTGCATGGTTTCAGTAATATGAACTAAATACAGAGAATAAACACATGGAACTAAAACTTAGGCTATAGGTTACTAGGAGATAGGATGAGGACTGAGAAGGAGTACTGATGCTTAATGTACACAGAATTATTAATTAGCTTGACTGTAAAAATGTGGAAATGGACAGAGTTACAGCAACAAACTTATAGTGAGTATAACTAACAAGACTGGTTTATAAATGGGATCATGGCTGAAAGGGGAAATTTAGGGATGTAAATGTCAATTAAAAGAAAGCTAGAAATTAACCTAGGAAGTGAATATCATAGTGAACCTGGAGGTGGATGAGGATTTGGGGTTAATAGTACAAATAAAAGAATGTCCTTCTATGAACTAGAATAAATCTACGTCACTTTTACAAAGTGATAAGTATATGATGATGCATGGGAAAAATATAATTACTGTAACTTATGGACTATAGTTAACAGCAATATTGTAATTCTTGCATCATTTCAAAGAAGGTACTATATCAATGCTAAGGGTCAATAATAGGGGTGTGTGGAATTTTTTATTTTGGACTAAGGAATGTTCAATCATTTTCTGAGTCAATGACTGCACAACTCTGTGATGAAACTGAGAGCCACTGAGTGTACACATTGGATGGACTGTACAAGGTATGGGGCTGTATGACACAGTAAACCATGTGGTAGAAAATGGACTATGGTTAACAGTACAAATATGAGAGTGTTCTCTCATGAACTATAACAAATGTACAATACTAATACGTGTTGGTTAACAGTACAAATATGAGAGTGTTCTCTCATGAACTATAACAAATGTACAATACTAATACGTGTAATAACAATATGTATGGAAAAGTAAGCTATGGGTCACAGTTAGTAGTAATTGTCTGATGTTCTTTCATAATCTGTACAAATGTTCCACAACAAAGCAAGGTGTTGATGGAGGGGTGATATATGGGAATTCTGAATTTTATGCTTGATTGTTTTATAAGAACACAACTTCTCTAATAATAAAATATATGTATATTTAAAAAGTGCAACTACCAGTACAAAATAGGGATAAAATAATTTGCCCTTATGATCTATTTTTCCTGTTTTTTAATAAACAATATAAAATTGTCACAAAATTCACTTAGAAAACAGGCTCCTTATCAAAAACAAACAAACCGTGATATTCATGCATATAACAGAAGCTTGTCTAATTTAAATAATTTTTTAAAAGATTTATTTATTTCTACCCCCCCCACCCCAGTTGTCTGTTCTCTGTCTATTTGCTGCGTGTTCTTCTTTGTCTGCTTCTGTTGTTGTCAGCAGCACAGGAATCTGTGTTTCTTTTTGTTGCATCATCTTGTTGTGTCAACTCTCCATGTGTGCGGCGCCATTCTTAGGCAGGCTGCACTTTCTTTTGTGCTGGGCGGCTCTCCTTACGGGGCACACTCCTTATGGGGAGCACGTGGGGCTCCCCTACGTGGGGACACCCCTGCACGGCAGGGCACTCCTTGCATGCATCAGCACTGGGCATGGGCCAGCTCCACACGGGTCAAGGAGGCCCGGGGTTTGAACTGCGGACCTTCCATATGGTGGACGGACACCCTAACCACTGGACCAAATCCGCTTCCCTAATTTAAATAATATTAATGATAAAATTATGTCCAATGTTTTAAATGAAAACTACAAAATGTTTTAAGAAAATTGGTGTCGATATGCCTATTGTACATGCCTAGGCTTCTGATCAGTTTAATGAACTTTTTGATGTGCTCTTCTGATTTAAGTCTTAAATTTTTCATGTTCATATTAAATTATGGAATCTGGAAGTGGCATGGGATGTATCTGAAATGGGAGAAAGTGCATCATGGCTAATCTGATACCTCCAGAGTACAATCAACCCTTGGAATAGAATATCTACCTCTTACACAATAACACGGCAGCTCATTTTCCATCTGCTATTACAAATAAGAGAAATCTTAAGGTCGCTATGTGAGACAAGAAAATATGACAGCAAAGGCTTTGGAGTGTGCAAGGAAACCTGGGTTCTAGGTTTGACACTAGTAATAGATGTCATAGTGAACATGTCAATTAGTGGTCCAGGGTCTCAGTTAGCTGAAAGTGGATAACCTCAAATATAGGTTCAAAAATTCCTGTGATGCTACAAATTACATTGTTACATGTAGAATATATATTTACAGTAGAGTTCCTTACTTTGCATAGGTAATACTCAAATCCATTAGAAATGTATATCTAATTGTGTCCATCGTAGGGATTATGATGTCTTGGATCTTGACCCTTTTATCTCCTAAACTGGTACTTTTAATTAATTCATTCCAATGAAGCCAGCGACCTCGGTTTTTCAACTAGAAGAAAACATAATTTAAAAAATATTTTAACCATGCACTTGCTATATCTGAAAGGCTCTTTTCAACACTAACGCTGTTACCATATTTGCTTTTTAAAAATTTTTTCTTTTTTCTTTTTATTATGAAACACTAGATTCATACAAAAAAAAGTATGTCACACATTTTAAGCCATGAAGCAGATTAATATAATAAGCCACCACCCACGAATCCACCACCTAATTTAATACATACACATTTTCTTTAATTAATTTTCCTTTTTTAATGATAACCTAAAGAACTTAATGAAACTTGGTGCATTAGTCAGAGTTCTCCAGGGAAATGAACCAAGATATATATATATATATATATATATAAATATTATGAGACTTTATTAAAAGTGTCTCACACAACTGTGAGGATGGACAAATCCAAATTCCTTAGGGCAGGCAGCAAGCTGGGAACTCCAATGAAGGTTTTCGATGAATTCCCCAGGAGAAGCTGGCTGGCTGAAGTAGAGATGCAAATTCTCTCTTTCGACTGCTAAAATAAACACTTTTTCCTTTAAGGCCTTCAACTGATTAGATGAGACTTCTCTCATTGCTTAAGGCAATCCCCTCAGTTGATTGTAAATGTAATTAGGCATAGATGCCATCAATTTACGATGATTTAAGTTCATTAAATATCCTCATAGTAACAATCAGACCAGTACCTGCTTGACTAAACAACTGAACACTATAAACCTGGCTAAGTTGACACATGAACTTAATCATCACAGTCCACCCCTTGTCAATTTGGCACCCATACACATTGCCATAAACCATACTTAATCTATAAATAAAACAAAAACATTCATATTTTAAACTAACAATATTCCACTGTCCCACATACAACAGGAAATGCATTAACTTTCCCCAGAATACGTGCAAGCCCTTGGGTAATATTCACTGTTCAATTTGATATCTTGCATCTTAAATACTACAATATGAGGCTAATATGATTTATGTCATATGATAAGGAACGAAGTTAGGGAAGAAAGCAAAGATATTCACTTAATGTAGATATAAAAACATGTTCATAACAAAACAAGGAAGAAATATTGATAACCATTACAGTTCTCATTCTGTCATGTGGTTGTAGCTTGTATTTATAACTTCCTTATTCCATTACCAATTCCATATTCCCTTTACCCTCAGCAGGCACCTCAGCTACCATAGTTCTTTGTCTGGTGGAATGGCGCAAATCTTCATTCCTGAAGTTTCTGGGCCATTGGTAGTCCTGCCTGGATTGGGTTGTTGTGGTTTTCCACTGACTTTAATCACAGAACATGATAGTACTAAGAGATCCCCTAGGGGGTCTCCTGTATTCCAGGCAAATCCTTCTTTATCACCAATGTGTAGTTGCAGTCCTTTTTCCCCTTGATAGTCAGAATCAATAATCCCAGCCAAAACAATAATTCCCTTCTTGTTCTGTTAATTCAGAGGCATGAGGAGCCCCAAGTGGCCAGGTAGTCTTAAGTTCCAGTTCAGTGGAATCATTGTTGTGTCTCGTGGCAGAAGCACTCATCCCTTTGGAACCAAGAGCTGTAGACCAACAGAGCTTAAGGTTGCAAGGACAGGAAGACAAATTTTTTCCCGTGAGTGACTAAGGGTAACAGTGAGTAGTGTCACTTCCATTTCCGACTCTTGATTCTTAGACCTGTGAATCCTGCTATGGGAGAAACAGCACCATAGAGTGGATGCCAGTTTAGAGCATAGACAGCTTCCTGGAAAACAATGACCCAGCCCTGCAAGGTATTTCCACCTAGCTGGTGCTGTAAGAGTCTTCAAAACGCAATACACTTTTCTATCAATCCGGCTGCTTTAGGATGATGGGGAACATGGTAAGACCAGTGAATTCCATAAGCATATGCCTATTCTTGCACTTCCCTTGCCCCTTATAAGCATTTGAATAGTCATAGCCACTGGTTATATTTTGCTTATCTCTATTACTAACCCTCACCATAGACTATCAGTGCCATCTTGATTGTTGGGAATAGTCATTAGTGCCTTTGAATCTAATCAGATTAGAGACCCAATTTCCCAAACCCCAGAACCAATTCAGAAATCTCACCCTTAAAATCCTATTTCTCAAGAATCACTCCCAGTACCAAAGCTGTATTAGTTACGGTTCTCCAGGGAAACAGAACCAAAAGGACATAGGTAGGTAGGTGGATGATTGAAAGATAGAGAGAGAGAGAGAGAGAGAGAGAGAGAGAGAGAGAGAGAGATGAGATAGAGGTGATAGAGAGAGCGATATACAGAGATATAATTAGATTTTTATAAGAATTGTCTCACAGGACTGTGGGGATGAAGGTTTTTGATGAATTCCTCAGGAGAAATCTGGCTGAAGTAGAGATGGAAATTCTTCCTTCTGACTGCTGAAATCATCACTTCTCCCTTTAAGGACTTAAACTGATAGGATGAGACTTTTCTCATTGTTGAAGGCAATCTCCTCAATTGATTGTAGATGTAATCAGCCATAGATTCAATCAATTTATGATGATTTAAGTCCCTGAATATGCCTACAGTAACAATCAGGCCAGTGCTTGCTTGACAAACAATGGACACCATAACCTGGTCAAGTTGACACATGAACTTAACCATCACACTTGGTTATCACAAATTCAACACATATATAGAATTTCAGATATTTTGCCTTCTGTCTTCTTAACATTATAATCATTCCAAAAATGCCTTTAAGACATCTTTTTGCATATATCAAGTATTTATTTGGTAGCCACTCTGATGTAGCTCAAATTACAATTTGACCAACTTTGGTTTCATGTTTCCCATTATTTTAAAGGAAATGGGCAATACTTTAAGTTAAAACAAAATATCACATGAATTAATTCACTGTTTCTCCAAATTATTTTCTATGGCTTTTTTTTAAAGATTTATTTATTTTATTTATTTCTCTTTCCTTCCCCCCCACCCTCCCCTCTTGTCTGCTCTCTGTGTCTATTCGCTGTGTGTTGTATTCTTGTCAGCGGCACCGGGAATCTTTGTTGCGTCATCCTGCTGTGTCAGCTCTCTGTGTGTGTGGCGCCATTACTGGGCAGGCTGCACGTTTTTTTTCCCTTAAGATTTATTTCTTTATTTCTTTCTTTTCCCTTCCCTCCCCACCCCGGTTTTCTGTTCTCTGTGTCCCTTTGCTGCGTCGTCTTCTTTGTCCGCTTCTGTTGTTGTCAGCGGCACGAGAATCTGTGTTTCTTTTTGTTGCATCATCTTGGGTCAGCTCTCGGTGTGTGCAGCGCTATTCCTGGGCAGGCTGCACTTTCTTTCACGCTGGGCAGCTCTCCTTACGGGGCACGCTCCTTGCGCGTGGGGCTCCCCTACACAGGGGACACCCCTGCGTGGCACAGCACTGCTTGCGCACACCAGCACTGAGCATGGGCAGCGCCACACAGGTCTCTAATTCTATGTTTAACATCTAAGAATTATGTCCTATTTTCTATCAAATAGTGTGCATATACAGTGTGTGTCTGAGAGGTAGTGATTTTGCAAGTTTGGGTTAAACTTTCTTTAGCAATTCATATTCTTAATTTTTTTAAGTTTTAGCTCTTATTCTTATCAAAGTTATATATGCACATATATTAGTCAGAAGTTCTATGAGTTCAAGAAAAACAGCAGTTCCCCAGTCCCATTTTCTCCTCCTCTTTAAAAATACTATTTTCATATTTTCCTCCAATTCTTAAAGAATATGCCCATGCCTATATTTCACCACTTCATTTTTTTTACTTATAGAGATTACTCTATTGACTAAGGAGGATTAAACTCTCTTCCTAATCAGATTTTTAAAATTCTGTGTAAGCATCATTTTGGAGAAAGAGCCAGTTGAGTTCAAACTCAGATTCTGCTAGCCACTCACCTTTCTAGGTTTGTATCTTTATCTATACAATTTGAAGTTTAGGCAAAATTATTACTAAGGCTCAATCCAGATCTTATGGTTCTGTGAAAAAAATTTGTGTGACTCAAACAATGATTCATATTCTTACTGCTTCATGTTAAATCATTTTCTATAAAGTAGAGAAATAGATTTAATTTCTATCTGAAATTTAAAATATTCTTAAAATAAGTTTATTTATATGGCCTAAAATTATAAGAGGAGGAACTTAAGAGAAAAGGAATAAAAAACATTATCATAGGAGTCAAAAATCTCAAGGATGGGAACATACAAGTTTTATCTGCTGATTCAAGGATTTGTGCTTTATTTCTTACCAAGAATTTTAATGTCATACCTCATATGTGTAGTCATATACCAGACCTTTTTCATCAAAGTGGCATTCCCATTTGCCCACAGAGGCTGGCACTGGGTTGATTTCATTATTTCCCAGTATGATTGATCTTAGGAAAGTATCAAAAATAATCCGACTGTCTGTATCACAACTTCCTCCAATGGACCAAATCAAAGAGAAAATAAAGCAAGCCTGTTGGTGCAAATTATTTTTTTAGTTTAACATGTTAGACCTTGTCAATCTACTGAGGAAAGGTCATATTTATAAACAAAGTAGGATGGAACACAGCTAGGGTGTAGAGTCATTTTTCTGATATCTATCAAAATTTAAAATGCACATAACGAAGATCAAATCAATCTGTGAAGATGATATATATATACAAGAATATTCACTATAGCACTGTTTGTAATGGCAAAAGACCAAAAACATCTCAAGTATTCTTCAATAGTGCTTAGTTGGATTATGCTACCTATACTGGAATACATGCAACTGTTAAAAAATTAAGATAACTCTGTAAGTACTGATATGGAACAATCTCCAAGATATACTGTAAATTTTAAAAAATGCAAATCAGTATGCATAATATGCTAAAATATGTGTAAAAATGTATACATAAAAAAGATCATATTCTTATATAAACATAAAATACCTCTAGAAGGTTACATAAAGCACTGGTAATAGAGGTTGCCTCAAGGGAGGTAACTGGGTGACTCAGGGACTGGTAGGGATGGAAAATCTACTTTTGTCTTTTGAAATTTATTCTAGGTACAGTTCTTAGCCAGTGAAAAAATGAATCTTTCAAATATATTTTAAAAGATGAATTTTTCAAGCAGATATCAATCTATATAAGTTTCTAAAAATGATTCAGAAAATGGAAGTGAAAATTTTCAGGAAATACATAAATTGAAGGTTAGAGAGGTGAAATACTCCTTTTATTTTAAAAAAAGTTTTTTAAAAAAAATTTTATAAAAAGGTAACACTGAAAGATATGGAAGAACATTAAAAACAAGTTCTGGGAAGCGGACTTGGCCCAGTGGTTAGGGTGTCCATCTACCACATGGGAGGTCTGCGGTTCAAACCCCGGGCCTCCTTGACCCGTGTGGAGCTGGCCCATGCACAGTGCTGATGCGAGCAAGGAGTGCCGTGCCACGCAGGGGTGTCCCCACATAGAGGAGCCCTACACTCAAAGAGTGCACCCTGTATGGGGAGCCGCCCAGCGCGAAAGAAAATGCAGCCTGCCCAGGAATGGCACCGCACACACGGAGAGCTGACACAACAAGATGACGGAACAAAAAGAAACACAGATTCCCGTGCCGCTGACAACAACAGAAACAGACAAAAAGAACAACACGTAGCAAAGGGACACAGAGAACAGACCACTGGGGCTTGGGGGGTAGGGGGTGGGGGGGAAGGGAGAGAAATAAAAAGAAGAAAAAACAAGTTCTGGGGAAGGCAGTTCCAAAACTAGGGATAAAAAGGGATATAAATAAATTATACTTCAAACATGCCTGTTCAGTTTCTTCTAAATGCAGGGAAATAGGGGTGAAAAGGGAGGAGGAATTTGAGGTTATGGTTAGCAGGGAACCCTGGAATGTGTGATGTCTGAGTTAGAAGGGTTTCTGTGGCAGAAAGGTGAAGAGAAAGCAATGTGAGGGAATTGCTCTTGTCAAGAGAAGAAAAGGGAGTCTGAGTAGAGATCAAGATATGTAGGAATAAGGTGGTGGATGGGAAAGTACCATACACCAGGGAAGGGAAAAAACACCTCTTTCCTTTGACTGGCCTTTAATAATGTCTGCTCACTAGTACCTTGCTCACTGGCCTTCTCCAGACATTAACTAACCAAGATTACCAACTCCTCCCTACCTATGTCCTCCATGGTTCCTTCCTGTAATGTTCCACCTAGCCGGTTGGATGTATGTTCCTGGTCTTCCGAAGCCAACTTGTTGCTGCACACATCCTGGCCTAACATTTAAAGAATATTCACCTAAAGTCCATATTGATTAATTTTAAACTACCCTATTAAATTATCATCAAATTAAGACCTTTCACAATAACAGGGCAGTTTTGGTTCATTCTCATATACATATATTTTACTTTCTTTAAAGTATTTTTTAATATCAAAATACCTAGTCAGGGCAAATTTATTGACTTCAATGATAAGTATCACTTGTCAGAGGCATATTTTATTCTGTAATTACAAACCACATTAAATATAAAACCAACCATAATCCAAACACGAATGTGCTTGCTAGTAGGATCATTTTCTATCACAGGACAGAGTAGGACCTCGAAAAGGCGTGTGAGTGATACAACCACATTGCTATTGCTTGTAGGAATCAGTTGCTGCAAAGTGAAAAGAATAAGATATTTTCCTTAATTTTAATTTGATTTGAAGAATAAAAGAGAAATATTTCATTTTAAAAACTGATAAAAAGCATACATAGTATTCATAAGATCTTTATAACATTTAAATGAAAAATTTTAATTGTCATGATAAAATAATTTGCAAACAGTATCTGTCAAATATCTTAATTTAGCATATGGACATATCTTCTTATTCTAAATTTTCTGATGAATGAAAACTAGCTATTGGAAAAGAATAAACTATGTTCTAGGGATCGCAGAAATGAAGTTTCTAATGACATTCATTCATTTATTTATTCAACAAACATTTATGGAAAACATATTACACTTATACCAAGCCAGGGGATATGAAAATAAAAGGCACGATCCCTGATAAGGAGTGATATTATAATTAAATAAACAAAAATAATAAGATATTATTTTTAAAATAAAATAAATAAATATTTATTTTAAATATTTAAAATAAAAATATATTATTTTATTTTTAAAATATATATATAATGATATGACAGAGGAAGTCTCAGGATAGGGGGAGGCTATTAGATTTTTTGGGATAAATAATTAGCCCAGATCTAGAGACAAGGACAGGGAGAGAAATAGGAGAGGGATAAATCAAGGAAAGTTTCCCAGAGGAAGTAATAATTGAGCTGAATTTGGAAGGAAAATGTGAGCTAGGCAAATGAAGAAGGGAAGGATGTTCAAGGTAGGAGAATCTACATGTACAAAGAAGTAGAGATCGGAGTAAACATGACTGCTAAGGATAGTCTTAGGACATGAAAATAAGGTGTAAAGGAGAAATTGCAAGAAATAAGGCTTGTGAAGCAGACAGGAGCCAGATCCTGAAAGGCTTTATAGGCTGTGTTAAGGTTCTTATTCTAAGAAAAGAAGAGGGTTCCAATGAAGGGTTTTAAGTAGGGAGTAAACTGAATGAATTTGCTCAGTTTACTGAATGAATGATCTTCATTCTGGTAATAGGATGTAGACTGAACCAGAGCAGCTCTGGGGTGTTGTTTCAGGTAGGAAATGATGAAGATCAGAACTGAGGCTACTAAAATGGGAAGCAAGTTGGGAGGAATGAAGAGGAGAGGACAGGTGGAAAAGTTATCAAAGAGGGAAAATCAGTAGATCTTGGTAACTGCCTGGATATAGAAAATATGGGAATAATTGTAGGAAAAAAATCCATTACTCATTATCAGAAAGATGGGGTTTATTTCGCATTAGTTATGGCACATAAAACTTTAACATGGAAAAACTGTAAAAGGACTTCAACTATACGTTTTCTTTATGAAGACATACAGAATCTTCATAAAATGGAACTGTTTGCATTTTTTCTTTATGCATAATATATCTCAATCCCTAAAATAATATTTTAGGATGAAAACTCTATAAATTATCCCTTTCCCCTTTCTATATACATCCATATAAATAACTATATGTGTGTAGTGGGTTGAATGGCAGCCCTCCTCCTCCCACAAAAAAGATATGCTCATGTCCTAATCTCTAGAACCTGTGAATATGATCTTATGTGGGAAAAGGTCTTTGCAGATGAAATTAAAGTTAAGGCTCTTGAGATGAGATCATCCTGGATTATCCAGGTGGGTCCTAAATCCAATGACAAGCAGGAGACACACAGAAGGAAAACACAGAGGAAAAGGCCATGTGAAGGCAGAGGGAGAGATGACAGTTATGCAACCACAGAGAATGCCTGGGGCCACCAGAAACTAGAAAAGGCGAGGAAGGATCCTCTACAACCTTTGGAGGGAGAGTGGCATTGCCAAGACCTTGATTTCAGACTTCTGGCCTCCAGAACTACGAGAGAATAAATTTCTGCTGTGTTAAGCCACCAAATTTGTGGTAATTTGCTATGGCAGTTCTAGAAAACAAATATGCAAAGATTTCTCAAAAACTACTAAATATACACTTGATTTTTTAAAGGCATATATTTAAAATACTTTGAAAATATGAAAAAGAGCTGGGATTTTTTAAAGCTTTAGTACCTGCGGTTTTATTCAAAAGAATTTAGCTGAAGTAACTTCTGTCTCTGGGTTATTTAGTTATAATTTGAGCAGTATTAAATCAAAGATAGGTACTAAATGTGTAACCATTTTCACTGTGACTTTAGACTTACTCAAGTTAAACGGAAACTAAAGAAACTTGAATGTGCCACAGAATTATAGTGTTACCTTGCATTTTTTCTTACGAAGTTTTAAAGTGGGTGGTATTAACCAGTCAAAAAGTCCTCTCAGAAGAGCTTGATGTTCTGGTTCATGCAGAGGTCCTCTTAGCGAATTTAACCATGAAGACACAAGTGGCTCCCATCCTAACTGTGAGGGCTCCAAGTAAATCATGCCACAGCGGCTTACAGTGGCAGGCTGGAGGGAAAAAAAGGCAGGTTTTCTTTTTCCAGTGTTGCTTTTATACCAGTAGCAACTGGCAATTATCAACTACTTTTTAGCATGACTTCTAAAACTGTTCATGATCTGGCTCCCATCCACATGGCTGCCTCAAATACACAAGAGTTTCCATGCAGAAAACTATTTGCAGTTCAGTTCCTCAGATAGGCCACGATGTCGTGGCTCCATGTCTTCACACATCATCTTCTCACGATTTGGAAGGCCCTGCCCCAACCAGTCTCCCTGGAGAAATCTTAAGCCTCCTTCAAAACCATATCAAACACTCAAACATGGTCCTCCTCTGCCCATTCCCCACTTACGTGTTCATTCTTCTCCATACTCTTAGAGTACTGACATGTAGCTATGTATTAGGGTTATCAGCATGCTTCTCATGCCCTCTAAATTAGCATATGTTGTGTCTTATTCACTTTTATATTCCCAGAGCTTAACCCATTGTCTCATACAGAATTTTAAAAATTTTATTTTTACCAAATTAACAAATGAAAAAATGAACGAGTGAGCAAACAAACAAAGCACTGTTGTATAAAATATGAACTTACTGAAGCCTGGGAAAGATCCATTGTTTCAAAGATGAGGCTCATTTGAGAGGACATCTGAATGATTTCTCCACTCATAAGGCAAAGCTAAAGGCAATTATTTTTTAAAACATTTATTTTAAAAATATTTCAAACTTCACAGGTAAAAATATTTTCTACTTATAAAATAAAGTATTTTTTGTGATGTAATGGAATAAATATAGAATAGAAGCCAGACTGTCATAATTGGTCTAGCACGGCCAGTTACTTACTAGATAAGTAAATACTTAACATCTCTGTGTCAGTCTTATCAATTAAACAAGATACTATCTCTTTTATAGAAAGAAGGGACTACATGGAATTTTCCAAAAATGGTAAAATTCTGTACAATGTTTATTCTTAAAGAATAAACATCAATATAAAAAATAAAATAAATGAATAAAATTACATGAAATATTCCTCATTTAATGAAGTTGTCATAAGGCCTTTTTTACTCTGAAAATTTTCAAGCATATAGAAAAATATAAAGAGAAAATAGTATAATGGACACCCATACACCAATCTCCTAGATTTAGCCACCGTTAACAGTTTGCCATAGTCACTTTGTTTATTTCAGTATTTCTAGTATTTTAAAGAACAATACAGACATCATGGCATTTCAGATCCAAATATGTCAGAAAGCATCTCTAAAAAGTAAGGGTATTTTCTATATAATCTCAACAACATTATCACAACCAATGAAATTAACAATAATTCCATAATATCACCTAATGGGCAATTCTCAGATTTCCTCATTTATACCACAAACATCTTGTCAACTGGTTTTTCAAACCAAAATTCAATCAAGGACCATGCACTGTGCTTATGTCTCTTTAGTCTCTTATCTAGAACATTTCCACTTTGATCACATATGTCAAAAATGGAATTCAGCAACTGCTTCTCTTCTTTCAAATCCCTATCTTGTCCATTATTATTAAAGCAATCTTTTCTTCTCAATCTCCTTGACTTGAAACCTTGAAATTATTAACTTTTAATATTAGAAATTATTAACTGTTGATACTCCAAATCGATTTCATTTCCAAGTCCTTTAAATTCTTCCTCTGCATTTTTAAAAATGTTTCCTCTCTGTGTCTGCAATCACCACTGTAGTCCCAGTTTTGTTCCTATCTAGTTATCTGTCGATAATTAGGCATTTAATATTTCTGGATCTCGGTTTTTGCACCATAAAGGGAAAGAATGGTCTAGAGCTACACAGTCCAAATAATAGCCACTGGCCGTATGTAACTATTTGAACTTAATTTTTTGTTAGAGAAGATATGAGCTTACAAAACAATCATGCATAACGTGTAAAATTCCTATACATCATCCCTCCACCAACACCTTGCATTGTTGTGGAACATTTGTTACAGATAATGAAAGAACATCATCAAAATATTACTGCTATGATCCATAGCTTTTATTTGCTGTGTTTCCCATATACCACCCTATTATTAACATCATGTATTACTACTGTACATTTGTTACATGACAGAACTCTCATATTTGTACTGTAAACCACAGTACATCTTCTACCACATTGTATACTGTGTTATATAGCCCCATGCCTTGTACAATCCATCCAACGTGTGTATTCAGTGGCTCTCAGTTTCATCACAGAGTTGTGCTGTCATCAAATAAGTAAATTCTGGAATGTTTTCCTTAGTCCAAAATAAAAAATCCCACATCCCTTATTACTGATCCTTTGCATTGATATAGGACTTTCTTTGACAATGATGCAAAAATATTACATCATTAGATGTATTAGAGTTGCCATCAACTCTATCCATTTCCACACTTTTACAATCAAGCTAATTAAAAAGTCCACATATATTAAGCATCAGTACCCTTTCTCATCCCTCCTCCTATCTCCTAGTAACCTATACTCTAGGTTTTAATTTGGTTTAGTTTGTTCTTCATGTTTAATTCACATTAGTGAGACCAAACAATATGCTTCTGGCTTATTTCACTATGTATAATGTCCTCAAGGTTCACCCACATTTTCATATGTGTCCTAATTTCATTTCTTCTTATAACACCATAGTACTCCATCATATGTATATACCAGATTTTGTTTTTACTGATTCATTGCTTGATGGCCGCTAGAGTTGTTTCCATCTTTTGGCAATTGTGAACAATGCTGCTATGAACATCATTGTGCAAATATATGCTCATGTTCCTGTTTCCAGGTCTTCTGCATATATTCCTAATAGAGGGATTGCTGGATCATAAGGCAGTTCTATGTTTAGCTTCCTGAGGAATCGCCAGACAATGTTCCAGAGCCTGCACCATTCTACATTCCTGTCAACACTGTAGGTTCTCATTTCCCCACATCCTTTCCAGCACTTGTCGTTTTTGGGTTTTGTTTGTTTTTTTGTTTTTTAATAAACACCATTCTATGAGGTATGAAATGATATCTCATTGTAGTTTTGATGTGAATTTCCTTAATAGCAAGTGACATTGAATGTCTCTTCATGACCTTTCGGCTATTTGTATTTCCTCTTTGGAAAAATGTCAACTTAAGTCTTTTTAAAATACATATATATATTTATTATTTTTAAAAGATACTTAGATTACATAAAATGTTACATTAAAAAATATATGGGATTCCCATATGCTCCACTCCCCACACCTCCCTCTTTTCCCCACATTAACAACTTCTTTCATTAGTGTGGTACATTCACTGCAATTGATGAACACATTTTGGAACATTGCCACTAAGCATGGATTATAGTTTACATTGTAGTTTACTCTCTCTCCCACTCAATTCTATAGATTATGGCCGTATATATAATGAGTATCTGTCATTGCAGTGTCACTGAGGACAATTCCAAGTCCTGAAAATGCCTCTGTATTACACCTCTTTGTTCCTCTCCCTGACTTTAGCACCTCCAGCAGCCAGTGTCTCCATATCAATGATATAATTTCTTCCATTGCTAGAATCACAATAAGTTTATATCTACTTAAGTGTTTTGCATTTTGCCTGTTTTAAAATTAGATTGCTTGCCCTTTTATTTTTGAGTTGTATGATCTCTTTGTTAAGCATGGAAATCAAACACTTATTGGATATGTGGTTTCCAAATATTTTCTCCTATTGAGTAGGCTTCATTTTCACTGTCTTGACAAAGTACCTCGAATCATGAAAGTTTTTAAGTTTGAGGGGGTCTGCATTTATCCATTTTTTCTTTCATTGTTCATGGTTTGAGTGTAAAGTTAAGAAACCACGGCAAGATGGTGGCTGAGTGAGCTTGCCTTGCCGTCTCTCCTGGGAAGAGACAGCTGGGCACCGCTGGAGGTTCTCCGGGACCAGGCTTTTTCAGGATTTTTTCAGGGCAGGAAGTGTCTGGACATCGATTTGGTGGGAAGGTAATGGAAAGGACTGGTCTATAAGATATAAATTGGGACTTTTCAGGAGGGGGAGGCAAGATGGCAGCTGAGTGAACTTCCCGGTTACTAGCTCCTGGGGGGAATCGGCTGGGAGGCGTCGGAGACTCTTTGGGACCGGCTGTTTCGGGATTTTTCCTGGTCCGGAGGTGTCTGGACATCGATTTGGAGGGAAGGTAACAGAGAGGATCCATCTGTGAAATATACACGGAGATCCCAGCTACGTGTGGAGGATTCCCTCCTTGGGTAGGTGGAGCCGAGGCAGCTAGCACCGCGCGGAGCCCTGGCGGGCGGCGGCCAGGGTAGCCGAGTCCGGCCGAGCCCGGCTGAGCCGCGGCGGGCAGAGGGGCAGAGCCCAGCTGAGCTCGGCCGAGCCCAGCCGCGCCGCGCCGGGCAGCGAGCGGGAGAGCCGAGCCGCGCTGCGCCGCGCCGGGCGGCGGGCGGGAAAGCCGAGCCCAGCTGAGCCCAGCCGAGTCCAGCCGAGCCGCGGCGGGCGGCGGGCGGGGGACCGGAGCCCAGCTGAGCGCAGCCGAGCCTGGCGGCGGGGTTTCTGTTCTTTGGGTTTTTTTTTGTTTGTTTTTGTATTTTTTTATTTTTTAATTTTTTGTTGTTGTTGTTGTTCTTGTTGTTCTTTTTTTTTTTTTTTTCAATCCTCTCTTTCTTGTCCCCAATATTCTTCTTATACTATTTTACCTTAACAATACAATAGGTCCTACAGGAAATACCTCACATTTGCTGGGTTTCCTCACCCTCCACTGCCTCATTTCTCCGTGAATAGATTTAGCCTATCTACACTATCCCCTTTCCCCTACAACTTGATATCCTCCACCATCTGCTATCTCTCCTATATTCCATCTCCCTTTCTTTGATCCACAAAGTGTCTAACTCTTAATTTCTAATACCTTTGTTTAGTTTTCCATCTGGTATTCGTCCCTGAAACTATTACCTTTCTTTTCTCTTTCCCTCTCTCACGAAAACAATAGCCTCTTAGTATGTACCACATTCCTCCCATATTCAGTCATCTACCTCATTATAGGTACTTTCCTACTACTATAACTCTACACAATTTACATGATCTAACCTCTATCCTCCCAGAACTCATATTGTTGCTTTGTAAACATATATCACCAATACTACTTCACACTTTCTCCTTCCTTACACAATTGACTTTCCCCAGCACTAATACTTTCCTTTAAAGTGAGCTTAACTAGCAATAAGAAATTGGAATAAGAAGAACAAAGTGACAAAGAGAAGATATAGTACTTACGCAAAAACAACAGCTAATTAATCTCCAAGACTAGACAAAGAAGCTAAGGAACTGATTAAACCCGTCAAAGAAAAAATGTTGACAAGACAGCAACAAAAATCTACAAACCAAACCAGTAATCAGGAAAACATGGCTGAATCCAATCAACAAACTGAAAATCAGGAAGGGGGGCAGGACTTCGCACAAGCAATGAAAGATCTCAGAACATTTATCACTGACAAATTTGATGAAGTAATGAAAGAGGTTAACAGCATGAAGACAACACTTGGAGGGGAAATTGCAGACATGCACAAAAAAATAACAGATATGATGGAAATGAACACCACAATTCAAGAAATCAAAAATACACTTGCAGCAAATATCAGCAGACTAGAAGAGGCAGAGCAGAGAATTAGTGATGTGGAAGACAGTGCATTGGAAATCAAACAGATAGTAGAAGTGGTCAATAAAAAGGTAGAAAAAATCCAGATAGGACTTAGGGACCTGAATGATAACGCAAAACGCTCAAACATACGTATTATAGGCATTCCAGAAGGAGAAGAGAAGGGAAAGGGGTCAGAAGGAGTGTTGCAGGAAATAATGAATGAAAACTTCCCAAATCTACTGAAAGAGACAGATGTACATATCCAAGAAGCACAGCGCACTCCACTGGTCATAAACCCCAACAGGCCCACCCCAAGACATATACTTGTCAAATTATCCAATGCTCAAGACAAAGAAAAAATTCTAAAAGCAGCAAGAGAAAAGAAAACCATCACATACAAGGGAAACTCCATAAGATTAAGTGCTGATTTCTCATCTGAAACGATGGAGGCAAGAAGGCAGTGGTATGATATAGTCAAGGTACTAAAGGAAAAAAATTTCCAACCAAGAATACTCTATCCAGCTAAACTAGCATTCAAAAATGATGGAGAGTTCAAAATATTCACAGATAAACAGAAACTGAAAGAGTATATCAACAAGAAACCTCCCCTTCAAGAAATTCTTAAGGGAATTCTGCAGGAAGAAAGGAAAAAACAGGACAGTCAGAGATGGAGGAGAGTGTAAAAGCAACAAGAAAGACAAAAATAGAAGGGGAAAATAAAATAATACAAACAAAATATAACAAACACAAATCCAACCAAAATATGGCTACCATAAATAACTCTCTAAACGTAATAACACTGAATGTCAACGGATTAAACTCACCTATCAAAAGATTCAGACTGGGACACTGGATAAGGAAATACGACCCATCTATATGCTGCCTACAAGAGACACATCTTAGACCCAGAGACTCATGGAGGTTGAAAGTGAATGGCTGGAAAACAATCATACAAGCAAACAACAACCAAAAAAAGGCAGGAGTAGCTATATTAATATCAGACAAAATAGACTTTAAATGCGAAACAATTGTGAGAGACAAAGAAGGATACTATATTTTAGTGAAAGGGACAATTTGTCAAGAAGATCGAACAATCATAAATATTTATGCTCCTAACAAGGGCGCCTCTAAATATGTGAGGCAAACGCTGGAAAAACTAAGTGAAAGAATAGATGCATCTACAATTATAGTGGGGGATTTTAATACACCACTATCAACTCTGGACAGAACATCTCAAAAGAGAATCACTAAAGAAACAAAACATTTGAACAGTATATTAGAAGAGCTGGATCTAATAGACATATATAGATCATTACACCCAAACACAGCAGGATATACATTTTTCTCAAGCGCACATGGAACATTCTCCAAGATTGACCATATGCTAGGCCACAAAGAAAGGCTTAATGAATTCAGAAAGATCGAAATCATACAAAACAATATCTCTGACCACAGTGGAGTCAAGCTGGAAATTTGCAAGGGACAGAGACCCAGACTTCACACGACAATTTGGAAATTAAACAGCACACTCTTAGAAAAACAGTGGGTCAAAGAGGAAATCTCAAAAGAAATCAATGACTACCTTGAAACAAATGATAATGATAACACAACATACCAAAATTTATGGGATGCAGCAAAAGCAGTACTGAGAGGGAAATTTATAGCCATAAATTCATATATCAAAAAAGAAGAAAGAGCAAATTTGAAGAACTAACTGCACAGTTGAAGGAATTAGAAAAAAAACAACAAAATAATCCAACAGGAAGAAGAAGGAAGGAAATAACAAAGATAAGAGCAGAACTAAATGAAATAGAAAATAAGAAAGCACTTGAAAAGATAAACAAGACCAAGAGCTGGTTTTTTGAGAAGATCAACAAAATTGACAAGCCTTTAGCGAGACTAACAAAGAAAAAAAGAGAAAAGATGCTAATACACAAAATAAGAAATGAGAAAGGTGATATCACCACTGACCCCACAGAAATAAAGACTATCATAAGAGGATACTTTGAAAAACTATATTCCAACAAAAATGACAATTTAGAGGAAATGGACAAATTCCTAGAAATACATAAGCAGCCCATACTGACGAAAGAAGAAATTGATGATCTTAACAAACCAATCACAAGCAAAGAGATAGAATCAGTCATTAAAAATCTCCCAACTAAGAAGAGCCCAGGGCCAGACGGCTTCACAGGGGAATTCTACAAAACATTCCGGAAAGAACTAACACCAATCCTGTTGAAACTATTCCAAAAAATCGAAACAGAAGGAACACTGCCTAATTCCTTCTATGATGCCAACATTACCCTAGTACCAAAGCCAAACAAAGACACCACAAGAAAGGAAAATTACAGACCAATTTCTCTAATGAACCTAGACGCAAAAATACTTAACAAAATACTTGCTAATCGTATTCAACAACACATTAAACGAATTATACACCATGACCAAGTGGGATTTATTCCAGGTATGCAAGGATGGTTCAACATAAGAAAATCAATCAATGTAATACACCATATAAACAGATTGAGAGAAAAAAACCACATGATTATATCTATAGATGCAGAAAAGGCATTTGACAAAATACAGCACCCCTTCCTGATAAAAACACTCCAAAAGATCAGAATACAAGGAAACTTTTTGAACATGATAAAGAGTATATATGAAAAACCTAAAGCCAACATTGTTTACAATGGCGAAATCCTGAAATCCTTCCCTCTAAAATCAGGAACAAGACAAGGATGCCCATTGTCTCCGCTCCTATTTAACATTGTCTTGGAAGTACTGGCTCGAGCACTGAGACAAGAACCAGATATAAAAGGCATTCAAATTGGAAGGGAAGAAGTCAAAATTTCATTATTTGCAGATGACATGATCCTATATATAGAAAACCCTGAGAGATCTACAACAAAGCTCCTAGAACTCATAAATGAGTTTAGCAAAGTCGCAGGTTTTAAGATCAATGCGCAAAAATCAGTAGCATTTCTATACACCAATAATGAGCAAGATCAGGAGGAAATCAAGAAACAAATACCATTCACAATAGTAAATAAAAAAATCAAATACTTAGGAATAAATTTAACTAAAGAGGTAAAAAACTTATACATCGAGAACTATACAAGATTGTTCAAGGAAATCAAAGAAGACCTAAATAAATGGAAGAATATTCCCTGTTCATGGATAGGAAGACTGAATATTATTAAGATGTCTATCCTACCAAAACTGATCTACACATTCAATGCAATCCCAATAAAAATCAACACAGCCTTCTTTAAGGAACTAGAAAAACTAACTATGAAATTTATTTGGAATAAAAAGAGGCCCCGAATAGCCAAAGACATATTGAAAAAGAAAAACGAAATAGGAGGAATCACACTTCCTGACTTCAAAACATACTACAAAGCTACAGTAGTGAAAACAGCATGGTACTGGCATAAGGAGAGACACACAGACCAATGGAATCGAATTGAAAGTTCAGATATAGAACCTCATGTATATAGCCATATAATATTCGATAAAGCCACCAAACCCTCACAACTGGGAGAGAATGGCCTATTCAACAAATGGTGCCTGGAGAACTGGATAGCTATATGTAGAAGAATGAAAGAGGATTACCATCTCACACCTTATACAAAGATCAACTCAAGATGGATCAAAGACCTAAATATAAGAGCCAAGACCATAAAGACCTTAGAAAGCAGTGTAGGGAAACATCTACAGGACCTTGTAATAGGAAATGGCTTCATGAATATCACACCAAAAGCACGAGCAGCAAAAGAACAAATAGATAAATGGGACTACCTCAAAATTAAAGCCTTCTGCACCTCAAAGGAGTTTGTCAAGAAAGTAAAAAGGGAACCTACACAATGGGAGAAAATATTTGGCAACCATATATCTGATAAGAGACTTATAACTTGCATATATAAAGAACTCATAGATCTCGAAAACAAAAAGATAAACAACCCATTTAAAAAATGGGAAAAAGATTTAAACAGACACTTCTCCAAAGAAGAAATACAAATGGCTAAAAAGCACATGAAAAAATGCTCCAAATCCCTAGCTATCAGGGAAATGCAAATCAAAACTACAATGAGATACCATCTTACTCCCATAAGATTGGCAGCCATGAAAAAAACAGTAGAATACAAATGCTGGAGAGGATGTGAAGAAAGGGGAACACTCATCCATTGCTGGTGGGAATGCAGAAGGATCCAACCATTCTGGAGGACAGTTTGGCAGTCTCTCAAAAAATTATCCATAGATTTGCCATATGACCCAGCAATACCACTGCTGGGTATATACCCATCAGATCTGAAAACAAGGACACAAACCGATATATGTACACCAATGTTCATAGCAGCATTGTTCACCATCGCCAAAAGTTGGAATCAATCCAAAAGTCCATCAACAGATGAGTGGATCAATAAAATGTGGTATATACACACAATGGAATACTACTCAGCTGTAAGAACCAATACACTACAATCGCACGTGATAACATGGATGAACCTTGAGAATCTTATGTTGAGTGAAGCAACCCAGGCATTGAAGGACAAATACTATATGACCTCAATGATATGAAATAAGTTAACTGCCTCAGAGAGCTAGAGTCTGGAAAAGTGGCTTACTGGAAATCGGGGGGTGGAGGAAGGCTGTGAGGTAATGTCTGTAGGGGTGGAATCTGTGATGAGCTGGGGGTAAGTATGAGCACAAAGAAGGGACAAAATGGGGGCAAGGGGTTACCTTCGGGTGGGGTTTTCTGGGTTTGAGGGGGGCTGGGGATGGGAAGAGGGGTAATATGGTCCAAGAAATAGGTGGGAGGGAGGGGCAACATACAAACATGGGAGAGTGCCAGAAGTTCATTGAGAACTAAATGTTGAGTAAAACGTATCAAAGTATAAGTAGGAGGGTTACCTGGTTAGGACGCTCAGGGGGTATGGTCTGATGCGGGACGGACTCCGGAGGGAATAGCTGAAGGCTCATTTTGCCAAGGTGGGTTCTACCATTGGGTGGGGTGGACCCATATCCTGGGGAAGACTAATGCCGTCAAATAGAAAGAACTGTATCTCTCGTGAGAAAGGACGGCTCCCAGGGCATTAGATTGGCAGGCGTTGTGGGCCCTAAGGGGAGGGGAAAATGGACATGCAATGGATGGAACAAAGGTAAATAAGGGGGCAAAAGAGGAGTTATGTGAGAGTACACGAGGATGAATATAAAACAGCTAATATTACACCAAAAACATATAGGGGACGACAGACTAATAATGAAAACCATAAGACAAAACATAGGATAACTAAAAAATTTAGAAAACTGTACAACCTAAAGTATGGACCACATAGTAAGCACAAATGTTACCTTGTTTGAAAACTATAGTTTCGGAATCTGTACATCAGTTTCAGGAAATATGATATGAATAAGTTAAAAGATTATTGCTGTGGAAGGGAAAAGGTTTTATGGTGGATCCGGGGAAATACTGTATATTGTATATATGAATTTTGGTGATCTAAGACTCTTCTGAAGCTGGCATTATGTTGGGATTCACTTTACGGGAAGTTTTGGATCACAGAGTGGTTCAACAATGGCAGCGGAGGAATACTGATATGGGATGTTATTGACAGGATATATATGGTTGACAGGGAGTTATACAGGGCATATGCCCAGGGTATATGGTAATGTCTATATATACTCATAGTGGAAACAATTAAAAACAACAGCTGGGGGGGTACTGGGCTCCTGGCCGGGGGGTCACTGTTGTGGGCCCTGGGAGAGCAGCGGCAATCCTCCAGGTGCAACGGCAAGAACCAGGAAGGAAGGAGGGCCCAACAGTGGGCTCTTGATACTAATGGCTACACTTTTGAGCCTATGCACCTGCAATAAGAACAAGGCCTAGAGTAGCATTGTGCCTGGGGGTTTCCTCCTGACAGCCTTCATGTTACTCAAATGTGGCCACTCTCACAGCCAAACTCAGTGTGTAGATGTGATGCATTCCCCCCAGCGTGGGACACGACACCCGGGGATGAGCCTCCCTGGCACCGAGGGATCACTACCACATACCAGCTGAAGAAGCAACTAGAAAATGACCTTGAATTAAAGATTCAATGCGGAACAGCAGAATATACCTGTCTACATATAATAACATGACTTCGGGAAGCGGTTTGACCTAATGTAAGGGGGAAATGGAAAGGAGAAATGAGATTATAAGGCTGTGAGTCTCTAAAAAAAGAGTCTGGAGGTTGTCGGAAGGAATACCCCTATGTACAACTGAACAGAGTCTAAGAGACAGATAAGGTAGATACAACCCCGGGTATTGGTTCTTTTGAGGGATAAAGAGACCCACAGGTTCTATGGTCATGGCAGAAGGGGTTCACTGCCATGACAGATGGCCCTTCTTTGGAGCTGGTGTTTCTGCATGATGGAAATGGACCGGATCTCTTTTCACAAGACTTGCATGCTACTTTATTGGAATTGTAGTTGGTGCTGGGTTTAAGATATATGTAGGGGATTTGAATCTCTGGACTGATAATATGACACCCAGGCCCAGAGCCTCAACAGACTTCAGCTCCTACACTTTGACTTATTGGACTTACTCCACTCAGCTAACATGGAGTTGAAGAAGGTCAACCACCACAACATGGAGCCTAGAGTGTCTACAACTAGAAGCGGGAAGAGTGCATCCAGTACCCATGTGCAATCTAAGCCCTCACTTGACATAGGTGTGCAATGGACACAACCAATCCAATGTCCACAGAGAAAATGTGGAATGGGTGTGGGAACGGTAGCCATGGGGGCTGCTGGAAGAGATGAGATGTGGAGGCGTTTTCGGGACGTGGAGTTGTCCTGGATAGTGCTTCACGGACAATTACGGGACACTGTAGATCCCCCCAGGGCCCACTGGATGGAACGTGAGAAAGTCTGGGCTATGATGTGGACCATTGACTATGGGGTGCAGTGATGCTCAGAGATGAACTTACCAGGTGCAATGGATGTATCACGATGATGGGAGAGAGTGTTGCTGTGGGGGGAGTGGGGGGCGGGGGCGGTGGGGTTGAATGGGACCTCATATATTTTTTTTAATGTAATTAAAAATAATAATAATAAATAAATATTAAAGAAAAAAAAGAAACCACTACCCACCACCAGGTCTTGAAGATGGTTCCATACATTTTCCTCTAAGAGTTTTAAGGTTCTAGCTTTTATATTTAGGTTTTTGATCCATTTTGAGTTCTTTTTTTTTTTTTTTTTTTGAGGTACTAGAGGCTGGGTATTGAACCCAGACTCCATATGTGGGAAGCCAGCACTCAACCACTGAGCCACAATGGCTTCTCTGAGTTGGTTTTTTCATTTGTTTTGCTTGTTGTTTTTGCTTTTTCTGGAGGCATGGGGGAACTCAACCCAGGACCTCCCATGTGGGAGGCAAGCACTCAACCACTTGAGCCATATCTGCTGCCAAGTTAATATTTTTTAAAAGATATTTATTTACCCCACCCCACCCCCATTGTTTGCAATCACTGTCTGTGCTCTGTGTCCATTTGCTGTGTGCTCTGTGTCTGCTCATCTTCTCTTTAGAGGGCACCAGGAACCCATGTGGAAGAGAGGTGCTCATGCATCTGAGCTACCTCAGCTCCCTTGTTTGTTGTGTGTCTCATTGTCTTTCCTCTTTGTGTTTCTTTTGTTGCACCATCTTGTTGCATCAGCTCACCATGCCCGCCACACCAGCTTGCCTTCTCTAGGAGGTACTGGGAATTGAACCCAGTCCTCCCCTGTGGTAGGTAGAAGCCCAATCGCTTGAGCCATATCCACTTGCCAGAAGTTAATTTTTTATTAAGGTGTGAGACAGGTCCTCTTTCTTTCTTTTAACTATGGATACCCAGTTCTCCCAGCACCATTTGTGGAATAGACTATTTTCCCCTAGCAGGGTGGGCTTTACTGTCCGGCCAAAAATTAGTTGACCATAGATGTGAGGGTCTGTGTCTGAGCAATCAATTAATTTCCATTGGTCTATTTTATACCAGTTGCATGCTGTTTTTACCACTGTAGCTAGGTAATATGATTTAAGGTCTGGAAGTGAGAGTCTTTGAACTTTGACTTTTTAAAATGTTTCTGGCTATTTGGGGCCCCTTACCTTCCAAATAAATTTGATAATTTGGTTTTCCATTTCTTAAAAAAGGCTGATGGAATATTTTAGGGATTGCATTGGATCTGTAAGTTAATTTGTGTAGAATTGACATCTCAATGATATTTAGTCTTCCAAATCATGAATATAAATGTTCTTCATTATTTTGGTCATCTTTGATTTCTTTCAGCAATGCATTGTAGTTTTCTGAATACAGCTCCTTTACGTCCTATACAATACAGTACTGCATAGAATTACTACTCATTTTTGCATATTAATCTTGTATCCTGCCCCTCTGATGAACTTGTTTAGTAGCTGCATTATAGATTTTTTTTTCAGGACTTTGTATAGAATCATATTATCTGCAAATTGCAAAGATACTACTTTGTCCCTTCCAATTTGGATGCCTTTTATTTCTTTTTCCTTGTCTGATTGCTCTGGCTAGAACTCTAGCATTATATTGAACAACAATATCCTTGTCTTGTTTCTGATCTCAACAGGAAAATTTTCAGTCTCTACCATTAAGTACAATGTTATCTGCAGGTTTTTCATATTCACCCTTTATCATGTTGAGAGTGTATTAGTTAGCCAGAGGGGTGCTGATGCAAAATACCAGAAACCTGTGAGCTTTCATAAAGGGCATTTATTTGGGGTAGGAGCTTACAGATACCAGGCCATAAAGTATAGGTTACTTCCCTCACCAAAGTCTATTTCCATGTGTTGGAGCAAGAAGGCTGCAGATGTCTGCCAGGGTTCAGGCTTCCTGGGTTCCTTTCTTCCGGGGCTTGCTTCTCTTTCCTCTGTGTGTTTACTTCCCAGGGCTCCAGCTTAAGACTTCAGCATCAAACTCTGACATCAAAATTCCAATGTTAAAAATCCTCCAACTCTGTCCTTTGCCATGCCTTTTGGGGACTCAACACCCTACTGACATGGCCCAATCGAAGACATAATCATAATTGAATCAGGCCCAGGTACAGACAAATTTACAAACAAAATTCAATATCTATTTTTGGAATTCATAATTATATCAAACTGCTACAGAAAGTTTCCTTCAATTCCTATCTTTTGTAGTGTTTATTTAAGCAGTGATGTTTTTTGTCAAATGCCTTTTCTGTATTAATCAAGATTATCATGTCATTTTTCTTCTTTAATTTATTAATGTGATGCATTACATTGATTGACTTTCTTGTATTCATCCACCCTTGCATATCTGAGGTAAAACTTGATCATGATGAGTAATTCTTTTAATGTGTTGGTGGATTCAATTAGCAAGTTTATTGTTGATTTTTGCATCTATGTTGATTATGGATATGGATCTATAATTTTCTTTTTTCATAATATCTTCATTTGGTTTTGGCATTATGGTAGTGTTGGCTTCACGGAATGAGTTTGGTAATGTTCTCTCCCATTTAATTTTTTAAAAATAGTTTAAGTAAGATTGGTATTAAATCTTTTTTTGAATGATTGGTAGAATTCACCTGTGAAGATATCTGGTCCCAGGCTTTTCATTTTGGGAGGTTATTGATGACCATTTCAATCTTTTTACTTCTGATTGGTTTGTTGAGGTCTTCTATTTCTTCTAGAGTCAGTGCAGTTTGTTCCTGTTTTTCTAGGAATTTATCCATTTCATCTACATCGTCTGGTTTGTTGGCATATAGTTGTTCATAGTATTCGCTTATGAACTCTTTTATTTCTGTCAGGTCAGTAGTAATGTTCCCCCTCATTTCTGATTTTATTTGCATCTTCTCTCCTTTTTTCCTTTCTCAGTCTAGTTAAGAATTTGTCGATTTTGTTAATTTCAAAGAGCCAACTTTTGGTTTTGTTAGTTCTATTGTTTTGGGGTTTTTTTTTTCTCAATTTCATTTATTTTTGCTCTGATCTTTACTATTTCTTTCCTTTGGCTTGGTTTAGGATTAGTTTGCTCTTCTTTCAAGTTCCTCCAGGTGTGCAGTTAAATCTTCAATTTTAGCCCTTTCTTATTTTTCAATGTAAGCATTGAGGGCTATAAATTTCCCTCTCAGCACTGCCTTTGCTGTGTCCCATAGGTTTTGATACACTGAGTTCTCATTTTAATTCATCTCAAAATATTTATGGAATTCTCTTGCAATTTCTTCTTTGATCCTCTGATTTTTTAAGAGTGTGTTTAATCTTCATGTATTTCTGAATTTTTCCTTTTTCTGCCTGTTTTTGATTTCTAGTTTCATTCCATTATGATCAAAATGCTTTGTATAATTTCATTTTTCTTAAATTTAATGAGACCTCTTTTGTCCCTCAAAATATGGGCTTACTGGAGAAAGATTCATGACCAAATAAGAAGAATGCATAACCTGTTTTGGGGATGCAATATTCTTTTTATGGCTATATAACTCAAGCTCTCTGTTTCCTTATTGATTCTACGTCTAGATGTTCTATCCAATACTTGGAGTGGTGTACTGAAATCTCCAACTATTATTGTAGAGACATCTATTTCTCCTTTCAGTTTTGCCAGTGTTTGCCTCATGTAATTTAGGGTAGCCTAGTTAGGTGCATATGTATTTATAATTATTATCTGTTCCTGGTGGGTTGCCCCTTTTATTAATATATAATGTCCTTCCTTGTTTCTAATAACAGCTTTGCTTTTAAAGTCTATTTTATCTAATATAAGCATATAGCTACTCCAGATTTTTTTTTTTTTTTTGTTATTCCATGTGTGGAATATCTTTTTCCAGGCTTTCACTTTCAATCTACTTGTATCCTTGGGTCTAAGGTGAGTCTCTTGTAGATAGCACACAGATGGCTCATATTTGCTTTCTATTCCACAAGTCTGTGTCTTTTGATTGGAGAGTTTAATCCACTAACAGTCAATGTTATTACTGTAAACGCAGTTCCTTCTTCACTCATTTTGACCTTTGGGTTTTATCTGTCATATCTTATTTTCACTGTTCTCTTTACATTTTCAATTACTTTTATTGATAATCTTCATTTCTAGACCTTTTCCCAAGCCTCTCTTTCCTGTCTTTCTTTTTCAGGCCATAGCACTCACTTAAGCACTTCTTGCAAAGTTTGTCTCTTGGTAACAAACTTTCTCATTTTTTGTTTTTTGTGAATATTCTAAACTCACCTTTATTTTTAAAAGACAATCTTGCTAGATATAAGATTTTTGGCAGACAGTTTTTTATCATGCAGAATCTTAATTAAATCATACCACTACCTTCTTGCTTCCATGGTTTCTGATAGGAAAGCAGCACTTAATCTTATTGGGCATCCCTTACATGTAATGAATGGCTTCTCTCTTGCCGCTCTCAGAATTTTCTCTTTTTCTTTGGCATTTGGCATTCAGATTAGTATGTGTCTCAGAGTAGGTCTATGTGGATTTTTTCTGATTGGATTATGTTGTGCTTGTTGGACACAGATCTGTCCTTCAAGAGTTGGGAAATTTTGTATCATATTTCCTCAAATACTTCTCCTGCCCCTTTTCCCTTCTCTTCTTCTTCTGGGACACATGACACTTATGTTTCTCATCTCTTGCTATCTTTAGTTCCTTGAAAGCCTTAAATTTTTTCCATTCTTTTCTTTATCTGTTCGTCTGTATGTTCACTGTCAGAGGTCCTGTTTCAAGGTCCTTTCTTTTGCCTCCCCAAATCTGCTGCTATCTGCCTCCAGTGTAGTTTTAATTTATTGTGCCTTGCTTTCCCATAAAATCTGCTATTTTTTTGTATACGTTCAAATTCTTCTTTGTACACACACAGTGTCTTAATATCCTTAATCTCTTTAGCCATCTCATTTAATTTATTAAGGAGATTTGTTCGAACATCTATGATTAGTAGTCTCAACTCCTTTATGTCATCTGGAGGCTTATCTTGTTCCTTTGACTGGGCCATAACTTTCTATTTCTTGGTATGGATTATAATTTTTTGTTGGTGTCTTGGCATCTAGCTTACTAGATGTACTTATTCTCGGTGCAGTTTCTCTCTTTAGTTTAGGGTTTTCTTGCTCTTTCTGCCTTGTTGGTTGAGTAGTAGGAGCTACCCATGTTGCCCCAGGAGCCTATGAAGCTTCCCTCACCTTTCTCCCCTGTCTGGGTGGGACGAAGCTGTAGCCATGTGCAGTGATCCAAACTCTGCAGGCCAAAACCATCTATAGTTGTCTGGAGAAACTGATGAAGATTCATGCATCTTTCTGCCCTGCCTGGTATGGAGATGGAGCTATAGGTGTGGGCATTAAATTAAGTCATGTGGGCCAAAACTGACCACAGTTGCCCAGATAGACTGATGAAACACTGCCCCCTCACTTCCTTACTTCCACTTCTAGGTGAGGGGATAGTGCCACAGGTGTGCACGACAATCTAGTTCATATGGTCTAAAAGCAACTGAAGTTGCCTGAAGAGGTTGCCAAAGCACTGCTACCCCTCCTGCCTGCGGGGTGGGGATGGGGCCACAGGTGTGTACAACAAAAATCTAGTCTGTGTGGGCTGAAATCAACTTCAGTTGCCCAGAGAGGCAACTGAGTAAGTGACCAATCACCTATGGTAAAGTATTGGAATATATGTATGCTTATTAAATGAATGTGTCTATTTAGGACTGTGGTTATTTCATATACATAGGGAAATAAATTGTGGAATATTACAATAGAATACTAATACAGACATAAAAAAAGAATCACCTGGAACTGTAACAAATATAACAGATATTATACTGACCAAAAGAAGTCAGACATGAAAGAATATGATTCCATTTACATGTAGTTCAAGAACAGGCAAAACTAATTTATCATCATATATTAATAAGTAAAAAAAGTGATTATCTCTGGGGAAGGGTATACAGACTGGGAAGGGATGTGAGGGAACCTTATAGGATGCAGGAAATTGGTTATGTGAATGAACACGAGTGTAAAAAAGCCACAGAATCTATACTTAAAATTAGTGTACTTTTTATATCTCCAGTTTGTATGCTAGCTCTAAATTAGATATTAGAAGACTTTCATTTTCTAGTTCATTTGTATATTTCACAGCTTCTAAAGTCATGTGCTACATATAAGCCCTGAAGTATTCAATGTTTTAAAGAAAGAATGATACCCTTTTGTTTTTCCCTGAAATACTAATTTGAAGTTCTATAAGAAACTGTAAGACTGGAATCACTTAACAATGTATTATTATCTATTAATTTACTATGTCTTCCTGCCAAAATAGTAGTTTCAATTCAATATACTTTCATTCTATGAAAAAAGAGGACTTACTAAAGCTCAGCAGTCATTGAAAATATAAATTTATAAGCCTATTCAATTTGCTACATCTTTATTATAAAAATATAGTACTAGTTGATTAGTTTTCAAACACATAACTTTGATTAAGCATCTCTGCATCTATTTTGCTTTTAAACATGATAATTTACCTTTTTATTATCATCCAATACTGTGTTCATGCTTTCTATCCACAAAGTGTCAATGGGACCATCAAATACAACCCATTTACGGTCAGGTGCTTCTGATAAGGCAAATTCTCTAAAGGTGTTTGCCACAATGCCATCAGTCCACTGAGAGGAAAAAAGAGGAAGGGTTGGAAAGGCCACCTTAAGAAAACTTAATTTAGCATTGAAAATGGGAACACACTTAATTTCTAGGTTTAATATGAACTGCCAATAAAAAGAGTTGAGGTGAAGTGGATGTGGCTCAAGCAGGTGAGCACCTGCCTCCCACATGGGAGGTCCCAGGTTCGGTTCCTGGTGCCTCCTAAAGAAAACAAAGAATGAGCAAAAAACAATGAGCAGGGAAGTGACTGTGACTCAATCAGTTGGGCTCCCATCCACCATATAGGAGGCCCTAGGTTCGTGTCTCAGGGCCTCCTTGTGAAGGCAGGCTCGCCCACACAATGCAGAGAGCTGCCTGGCCTGCAAGCACAGCGGAATGCCGCCCAGCCCACAAGTGCCACAGAGTGCCACCTGGCCTGCAAGCACTGCAGAGAGCTGACTTAGCAAGGTGACACAGCAAAAAGGGAGACAAGCAAAAAAAAAAAAAAACAACACAGAAGAGTGCAGCGAACAGACACAGAGAGCAGACAGCAAGCAAGTTGCAAGTGGGGGAGGTGAAATAAATAAAAAAACAAAACAGCAATGAGCAGACAATAAGCAAAAACAATGAGAAGATGAGTAGACAATGAACAAAAACAAACAAGCAAACAACAAGTAAAAGACAAAGGGAGCCAACTCAGGGAAGCTGATACAGCTCAGTGGTTGAGCACCAGCCTTCTGCATACAAGGTCCTGGGTTCAATTCCCAGTCCCAGAGAATGTTTGAAGTATGGATTACCTCATGAGACACTGCATCAAACTGTCCAAAAAGTTGGCCCATAGTAATGGATTTGGGGTTTACAGTCTTATATATGACTTTTTCTTCCTCTCCATAGCCACGTTCATTCATAAAAGTTAGAGTATCAGCCAGCACATGCAAAACTTTAGTCTTAGCAGCAAAAGGCTCTCCTACTAACATAAAACTATTAAAGAAAAAGGTAATTAACTCAATAAAATTCTAAAATAATGCTAAATTAAAATATTTGTCATATATACTGATATGTAAAACTTTGTGATAATTATTATGTAAATGTGAGTAAAATACATTTAACTTCTGAACATGTTGATTTCTTTAAAAAATTTTCATACTTGCAAGACAATAGATCTCACAGTGGTGAAAGATATAATGCTAAATTTTAAATTTATTTTTTTATTATTTCAAACTTTAAAAAAAATTTTTGTATTTTATTTGTTATTTTTAAAACCATCATTATTATATCATTTTCCTATTAATTGTATTTGGTTATTTTGTTGGCTTGAATTTTGAAGAACTTTTGGATCACAGAAGGGTTGCAACTGGAGAGGATCATTGGTGAGGAGTGTCAGAGAGGGGGAATGCATGGGAGGACGTTCACTTTGGGCAAACCTGTAAGGCATTTGAACGTGCTCAAGTGTTCACGGGGAATTGTCACAGTGGGTGGAAATCCACAAAATAACCAAAGAATTATTGAATTGCCATCATGGGGAGCTCTGCCACATTCTCTAATGGGACAGCAAGAATCCCCTGAATATAAGGGGAGAGACCAGTGAAGGAGGATGGACCATTAACAGGCCCTTGTTTGTGATGACTGTACTTAGAATCTTCTGAAATTGAAACTTAGCATAGTATTATAGGATGCCTAAGTTTTACCTCCTGAGAGCCACCTTGTTGTTCAAAAGTGGCCTCTCTAAGCCAAATCTCAGCATATAAATGCATTACCTTCCCCTCAGCATGGGACATGACTCCCCCGGGGATAAGCCTCCCTGGCACCAAGGGATTACTACCAAGCACCAGCTAGCAATGCAAGTAGAAAAAAAACCTCGACCACATGGGGGAAAGGTTAAAGACAAATGCGTTTATACAGCTAAGAGACTTCAAAGTGAGTCAGGAGGTCATTTCAGAGATTAAATTTATGCATGTTTCAGCAGGAACCCATAGACTGCCAAAGTAAATATTATCTCAAACAGTGGGACTCCTGAGGGCTCTGGAGACATCCAGACACTATAGGCAAGGCAGACAGCTGAGGATTTGGTGCCCTGCCAGTGAGCCCTACTTTGGAATTTATGCTCCCCCAGTGTGATAGAGTTGGACTCAGTTGTGTTTTTCCTAACATGGCTATGCTGGCCCTCTGTTTGAACCTATGATTCATACTAGAGTTGACAGCTGTATCATCAGCACAGCTGTTCTTAAGTCTGTGGGCTCTCTATGTGCCAGGTGGGTCCTGACTTGCAACACCTACTTTCCAGTACACTGGACTCATCCAGGACAACAAACAAGGAGAAGATGACTGACAATGACCATCTCAAGGGACAAAGAGAGACAGCAACTGCAAGCAAGAAAGTCCCATCCATCTGCCCCATAGAACCTAAGCCCCCTCTCCATTAGAGGTGGAGTGGGTATCACCATCACAGAATCCTCAGGACTGGGGAATGGATGATGCACAAGAGTAGACTTGCAGTTGTATTACTGTAGACTTGTGATCCTAGCAATGAAGAATTTTATCATGGATGTGGAGGCAGTGGCCACTGGAGATTCTGAGGGGAGGGAGAGGGAAAAATAGGTGTAATTTGGGGGCATATTTGGGACTTGGGAATTATCCTGAATGACACTGCAATGACAGATAAAGGCCATTGTATAGCTTGTAATAACTTGCAAAAATGTGTGGGAGAGAGTGTAAACTATGATGTAAACTATAATCATTGCTTACTGGCAATGTTCCAAGATGTATTCATCAATTATGACAAGTGTACCACACTAATGAAATATGTTGCTGATGTGGGAGGATTAGGGAGTGGGGCATATGGGAATCCCTATATTTTTTGTGTAACATTTATTTAATCTAAGTTTCTTTTTTAAAAGTATATTAAAAATCTTTTTTCCATATTAATATCATTATCTACCAAAGGGAATATAATAAAAATCTCTAAACAATTTGAAAATATAATATTTATATACTCATAAAGTTAAAAATTTAAAAAACTGAGACTTGGGGCCTCCTAAGTGGAGAAGTAAGAAAGATTCCTTTTTCTAAAATCTTCACTTTCTGTAGTAATTATTAGAGCTCTTTGCCAAACATTTTTGGTTCTCCCCTCTTCTGGCACATAGTAGGGCTCATCCTGTGGAGAGATTAGAATTAGAGATGGAACTAATTCCAACCAATGAGTAAGATGCAGAAATGATGCATGTCACTTTCTTGCAGGGATAGATAATTGTCAGAAGGAGTCCTTACAGAGCTCTCTCTGTTCCCTCTAGTATGACCCACAATGTTCAGATGGTGGATATTCCAACAGTCTGGGGCCCTCAGTGATTGAGATGAACAGAGTCTGTCTGTTGACCTATAGTGGACATATAGCACAGGTAGGAAATAAACATTTGTTTTTTAACTCACTAAGATTTGGGTATTGATTGTTCCTATAAAATAACTTAGCCCATCCTTACTGACAGAAATTAGTGCCTAGAACAGGGGAATGGGTGCTTGTCGTAAAAAAAGACTAAAATATGTGGGATTGCTTTAGATGTCAGATGTGGACAGAGAATTAACTGGTATCTAGATGAGAAGATTGGCAATTGGTGTTATACAGTGATGAAATATTTGGTAAAAGTATCCCTTGAGATAATTCTGAAGACAGATTATATACCTAATGAAATTACAGATTCAGGAGAAAAGTATAGTAAACACAATATTATTAATGTATATTGGCAGCTGGTAGTTGCATTTAACAAGGAAAGAGATGAGCACAGAAAAAATTTACCCATTTACAAACAGGACGGAAAGGGAAGAGAGGAAGTACAAAAATTCAGGGACATACAGTGTTGAATTATATAACTTACTCTCATGACCAACTGGAAAAGATAAAATTGAGAAAGCCTTTGAGCAACAAAATTCTATTAAAATTCAGCCTGAGGGAGAATTTCTGGAAAGATGGCTGAATAAGGAGCTCCAGGACTCAGTTCTTCTACCAGAACAACTATTAAACAGGGAGGAATTGTCTGAAACAATTATTTTGAAATTGCAGAGGCCAGAAAAACACTGTACAGCATCCAGGGAAGAGGAGGGGGAAGAGGCTGATAAATTATGGTAAAGAACTATAAATTGCTCTGTCCACATGGGTGGCTACCAGTGCCCATCCCCCAACTATGCAGCAAGCTATTGTGGGGTCTAGTCCCTGTCTAGCTCCTGATGATAGAAAGGGATATAAAAATCCTATTATTCAAGAACTGGAGTGGGCATGGCCAATCACTGATCATAGCTTTTTTTTTTTTTTTTTTTAAAGATTTATTTATTTATTTAATTTCCCCCCCTCCCCTGGTTGTCTGTTCTTGGTGTCTATTTGCTGCGTCTTGTTTCTTTGTCCGCTTCTGTTGTCGTCAGCGGCATGGGAAGTGTGGGCGGCGCCATTCCTAGGCAGGCTGCTCTTTCTTTTCACGCTGGGCGGCTTTCCTCATAGGCGCACTCCTTGCGCGTGGGGCTCTCACGCAGGGGACACCCTTGCGTGGCACGGCACTCCTTGCGCGCATCAGCACTGCGCATGGCCAGCTCCACACGGGTCAAGGAGGCCCGGGGTTTGAACCGCGGACCTCCCATGTGGTAGACGGACGCCCTAACCACTGGGCCAAAGTCCGTTTCCCTGATCATAGCTTTTGATTAGCAAATTCAGGTTGCTGGGTCCCAGCTCTTGAGGCAAGCTACTGTTTCAACCCTGCTCTGCACAAAGGCAGCAGCAGACATTGTTCCAGCCCTTCTTGGAAAAGGGTAAGGGCAAGCCAGGAAAGTTCAGCATTGGGGAGATATCAGAGAAGATTTTAGTGCCCTTCCTGATCCTTCCCCAGGGCACGTTGGAGCAGGTCTGGCCTGCTTTGTGAGTCCCAGGACCAGTTTTGATTGTGAAAGCCTGACTTGGGAAAGTCCTCTCTGGAGTGACCCTCCTCCTAGACTTTATGCTCCAGGCAAAAGCAGTTTGAGACAATGAAAAGTGTATTTAAAAAAAAAAAAAGTTGTAAAAGTGGACATTCTGGGATAAAGGCTTTCTGGCCTCAAAGAAAGAGGATTGCCAAATTCCTGTACACAGGGGGACTCCAAAACAACTAACAAAGCAAAATCCCAAGACAAGAAAGAGCTCCTGAAAAACAGGGAAAATCCTGCATACTGCATTCACTTTGGACAGGCCTTCCTGATAGGAGGACTGACGCTCAAGAAAACCACTGTCCTATCACCAGCTAGTTACGAAACCAAGAAACAGAAAGTCTAGAGAGTAAATCTCAGAGTTAACATTTTTAAAAGTTAAAATGTATAGTGTGCAACAAGAGTACAAGATCAAAAAAACACACACACAAAAACAGGAAAGATGGCTCATCAATAGGAAGAGGATAAAAATTCATCAAACACTATAAAAGAATACCACCCTATGGACAAACTGAACAAAGACTTTTAAAAAATGATTTTAAAATGCTCAAGGAGCTGAAGGAAAATACAGAGAAAGAAGTAAAGGATAACAGGAAAATAATGAATGAGCAATATGAGAATCTTAGTAAAGAGAAATTTTAAGAAGGAGCCAAATAGAATTACTGGAAATGAAGACCACAATAATGGAAATAAAAAATTTCCAGGATGGGAAGTGGACCTGGCTCAGTGGTTAGGGCATCCATCTATCACATGGGAGGTCCATGGTTCAAACCCCGGGCCTCCTTGACCCATGTGAAGCTGGCCCATGCACAGTACTGATGCATACAAGGAGTGCCGTGCCACGCAGGGGTGTCTCCTGCATAGGGGAGCCCCACACACAAGGAGTGCACCCTGTAAGGAGAGCTGCCCAGCATGAAAGAATGTGCAGCCTGCCTAAAAATGGCACCACCCACAGGGAGAGCTGACACAACAAGATGACGCAACAAAAAGAAACACAGATTCCTGTGCCGCTGACAACAACAGAAGTGGACAAAGAAGAAGACGCAGCAAATAGACACAGAGAACAGACAACCAGAGTGGTGGAGGAAGGGAAGAGAAATAAATAAATAAGTAAATCTTTTAAAAAATTTCCAGGAGGGTTTCAATAGCAGACTGGAGCTGGTAGAAGAAAGAATTAGTGAACTTGAAGCCAAGACACTTGAAATGAGTCAGGCTGAGGGGTGGAAAGAAAAAAGAAACACTAAAAGCAAAAATAGGCTTAGACAGCTAGGGGTTCCATAAGGCATACCAATATATGCATTATGAGAGTCCAGTAAGATAAAAAAGAGAAAGAGGCAAAAGAATTATTCAAGGAAATAATATCAAAGAACTTCCAAACTTAGCAAAAGATGTCAATATGAACATCAAAGCAGCTCAGAGAACATCAAACAGTATAAAGATGAAGAAAAATGCACCCCATCATATACTGATTATATTAATAAATGCAAAGGACAAGGAGAGGGTTCTGATAACTGCAAGAGAGAAGCAATGTATTATGTACAAGGGAGTCCAAATCAGATAGACTGTCAATTTCTTATCAGAAACCATGGAAGCAAGAAGGCAGTGGATTGAATAGAGTGCTGAATGAAAACAACTGCCAGCCAAGAATTTTTATCCTGTAAGACTCTCTTTCAAAAATGAGGGAGAGATTGACATTCTCAGATAAATAAAAACTGAGGGAGTTCATCACCACTAGACCTGCCTTATAAGCAATGCTAAAGGAGTTCTTCAGACTGATATAAAAGGACCACTTGGGAAAGTATAATTGCAAGTATTACTGTATTGTATTGTTTGGCTTGTAACTCCACTTGTTAATGCCTACAGGTGATTAAAGTGCAAAGGCATTAAAAGTAATGATTAAACTAGGTTTTTCACACACAATGTACAAAGATATAAGTGATAACAAATACAAAAAAAATGGTGGGGGGACAGAGGATTATGGAAAAACTATATGTATTTGCTATAGAACTTAAGTTGGTACCAAGCCAAATATAAATGTTATATGTATAGAATGGTAAATTTTAACCCTATGGTAACCACCAGAAAATAGGTAAAAACTATATCCAGATAGAAATGAGAAGTCACTAAATATGTTATAATACAAAAAAGCAAGTAAATATAAAAGTAGACTTTTATAGAAGTGAGGGACAAAAAAAGGTATAACTTACAATGGCTAAATAGCAAATTAGTGGAAGAAAGTCCTGCATTATCAGTAGTGACTCTAAATGTAAATGGATTAAGCTCTCCTGTTAAAAGGCAGAGATAGGTAAAATGGATAAAAAAGCATGACCCAACCTTATGCTGTCTGCAAAAGACTCACCTTAAATATTCAAGTAGGTTGAGCATGAAAGGATGGAAAAATATATACCACACAAGTAGTAATCAAAAGAGAGCTGGGTGGCTAACCTAATCTTGGATAAAATAGACTTTAAGTTAAAAACAGTTACAAGGGCCATTATGTACTGATATGCACAACTAAAAGTTAGGTCTTTGAAAAGATCAATAAAATGGGCAAAAATCTAATTAGACTGAAAAAGAAAAAAGAGAGATGATACAAATAACAAAAATCAGAAATGAAAACAGGGTCATTACTACCAACTCTGCTTAAATAAAAAAGACTACAAGAGGATACTAAAAACAAGCCAACAAATTACATAACCTAGATGAAATGGACATATTATTAGAAAATACAAACTACCTACAAGGACTCAAAAAGAAATAGAAGATATCAACAAATCAATTACTAGTAAACAGATTGAATCAGTAGTCAAAAACCTTCCAACAAAGAAAAGCCCAGGAACAGATGGCTTCATAGGGGATTTCCACCAAACATTTCAAGATTTAATTCCAATCCTGCTCAAACTCTTCCAACAAAATTGAAGAGGGAACACTCCCTAGTTCATTCTATGAGGCCAACATTACCCTCATACCAAAGCCAAATAAAAATACCATAAGAAAAGAAAACAATAGACCAATATCTTTTATGAATACAGATGGGAAAATTCTCAACAAAATACTAGCAAACCACAATGAACAACATATTAAAGAACTATAAACCATGATAAAGTGGGATTTATCTCCATATGCAAAATTGGTTCAACATAATAATGGAATACAACACATTGACAGAATGAAGGGGAAAATCCACAAGATAATTTCTATTGGTGCAGAAAAGGCATTTGACAAAATACAGCACCATTTCTTGATTTTAAAAAAAGACTTAGAACACTAGGAATAGAAGGAAACTTCCTCAACTTGATATATGAAAAGCCCACAGCTCACATCCTACATAATGATGAAGGAATGAAACCTTTCCTTCTAAACTCAGGAAGAAAACATGGATGCCTACTGTCACCACTGGGTTTTTTGTTGTTGTTGTTTTATTGGTTTGTTGTTATTTGTTTTTACCACTTTTCAATATCATAGTGGAAATTCTTGAGAGAGAGGGAAAAAAAAAAGGGAGAAAGAAAAAAAGAAAGAAAAGAAAGAGCATATAAATTGGAAAGGAAAATGTAAAACTTTCCCTAATTGCAGATGACATGATCCTATACCTAGAAAATCCTGAAAACTCCACAAAATAGTTCCTGGACTTAATAAATGAATTCAGCAAAGTGGCAGGTTACACCCAAAAATCATTAGTGTTTCTATATGCTAGCAATGAACAACTGGAAGAAATCAAGAAAAAAATTCATTCACATTAGCAATGAAAAGAATAAAATATCTATGAGTAAATTTAACCAAGAATGTAAAGGACTTGTAAACAGAAAACTACAAAACATTTCTAAAAGAAAATAAAGAAGACCTAAATAAATGGGAGGACAATCCATGTTCATGGATTGAAAGAATAAATAGCATAAGACATCAATACTACTCAAAGTAGGGGAACATATGTAAAACTTTTTCCCTGTACATAAAAGACAGCAGATCTTACAGTGATGAAAGACAAAATGAAAAAAATTTTTTTATTTTATTATTTCTTTCTGTATTTTATTTTTAATTATTATTTTTTTGAAATTTATTTATTTATTTCAACTCCCCCCATTGTTTCTGCTTGCTGTCTGTTCTCTGTGTCCATTTGTTGTGTGCTCTGTGTCTGCTCATCTTCTCTTTAGGAGGCACCAAAAACTGAACCCAAGACCTCCCACGAGGAAGAGAGGCACTCAGTTGCTCAAGCCACTTCAACTCCCTGCTTTGTTGTGTCTCTAGTTGTGTTCCCTCTTTTTGTCTCCTCTCTGAGTCATCTTGTTGTGTCAATTTGCCATGCCAGTCTGTGGGGTCAGCGTGCTGTCTTGCTTGTCTTCTTTAGGGAGCACTGGGAACCGAACCTGGGGCCTCCCATGTGGTAGGCAGCCACACAAATGCTTGAGCCACTTCCACTTCTGATTTTATTATTATTTTTATTTATTTATGTTTTGCTTTGTTTTGGGGGAGGTTTTAGATCACAGAAGGGTCACAACTGAGGCAGGGTAGGATCACTGGTGCAAAGTGTAGGTGATGGGGTATGTGTGGGGAGGGGTATACCTGGGGCATGCCTCTATGGCATATGGATATGTTCAAGGGGTCATGGGGCATAGTCTCAGTAGGTGGAGTCCCAAACAATAACCAAAAAATTATTGAATTCCCAACCTGGGAATTTCTGCTATGTTCTCTAATAGAGCATCAAGAATCCCCTGAGTACATGGGCAGGGCCTAGTAAAGGAGGACAGACCATTACACTAATCCCCTGATATTGATAGTTGTATTTATCCATCTCTTCTTGTGAAACTGAAACTCTGCCTAGTCTTAGATATTGCCCAAGAGTTACCTCCTGAAAGCGTCTTTGTTGACCAAATGTGGCCTCTCTCTAAGCCAAACTCAGCATATAAACTCACTATCTTCCCCTCAGCATGGGACATGACTCCTGGGGATGAGCCTCCCTGGCACCAAGGGATTATTACCAAGCATTGACTAGTGATGCATCTGGAAAAAGACCTTGACCAAAAAGGGGGAAATATTAAATACAAATGAGGTTTTATAGCTAAGAGATTTCAAAGTGAGTTGGGTCTTTCCAGAGGTTACACATACACGTCTCAGCAAGATCTCACTGACTGGCACAGTAAACACTGCCTCAGACAATGGGGCTTCTGAGGGTTCGAGAGACATCTAGACACTATAGGCAGGGCAGACAATCTCAGAAATTCAGCACGCTGTCAGTGGGCCTTACTTTGGAATATATGCTCCCCAATGTAACAGAGTTAGACTCATTTATAATTTCCCTACACATGGCTCTTCTGCACCTTTTATTTAAATCTATAATTAGCACTATAATTGTTAAATATACATCCCCAGAGACTTAAATCTTCGGTCTATTCATATGCTGCTTGAACCCTATATCTCAGCAGAGTTTCAACATGTATTTACCAGTTCATGGGACTCACCCAGGACAACTAACAAAAGGATGATGATGGACAATGCCCATCCCAGGAAGCAAAGAGTGTCTGCAACTGCAAGCAATATAGTTCCATCCATAAGCCCTCTCTCAATTGGAGGCAGGGTCAGAATCACCATCTTAAAATTCTCAAGATTGAGGAATAAACAAACATAAGGGGGGAATGCAACTATAACTAAATAGATTTACAATTATTCTAGCAATGGAAGAACTTGTATCATTGATATAAAGGCAGTCACCACCAGAGGTTCTGAGGGGAGGAAGAGGGAAGAATAGATGTAACATGGGACATTTTTGGGACATTGTAATTGTTCTGCATGATATTCCAATGATGAATATAGGCTATTACACTTATTGTCAAAGCTTACAAAAATTGTGCGAGGCAAAGTGTAGATTAAAATGTAAACTATAGTCCTTGGCTAACACTATGCTTCAATATTTGTTCATCAATTGTAACAAATGTACCACACTAATGAAAGATGTTGTTAATATGCGAAAGTGTGGGAGGGGGAAAGGGAGGGATATATGGGAAACTCCTATATTTTTGATGTAACATTTATGTAATCTAAAGCTTCTTTAAAAATAAAAAAACATTTAAAAGTACACAAACTCAATACCCAAAGGTATTTACAGATTCAGTACAATCCCAATGAAAATTCCATCAACCTTCAGGCAGAAATGGAAAAGCCAGTTATCAAATTTATATGAAGGATAAGTGGTACTGAATAACTAAAGCCATCTTGAAAAAGAAGAATGAAGTTGGAGGACTCACAATTCCCAATCTCAAAACTTATCACATAGTTACAATAATCAAAATAGCATGGGGGAAGCAGATATGGCTCAGGCAACTGGGCTCCCACCTACCACATCAGAGGTCACCGGTTCAGATCCTGGTACCTCCTAAAGACAGCACTGACACAACAAGACACAAGAAGAAAAGAACATAATGGGAGACACAACAAAGCAGGGAGCAGAGTTGGCTCAAGTGATTAGGCAGCTCCCTCCCACATCGGAGGTCCCGTGTTCGGCTACCAGTGTCTCCTTAAGAGACAAGGAAGATGAACAACTCAGCAAGTGAAAAACAAGGGGGTGGGGAGAAATACATAAAATAAATCTTTAAAAACAACAACAACAAAACAAAACATGGTACTGGCGCAAAGACAAATAGACCAATGGAATATAATTGAGAGCTCAGATATAACACATGTACTTATGGCAAATTGATTTTGATGAAGGAATCAATTCCCATCAGTGGAGAAAAACAATCTCATCAACAAACTCTGCTAGGAAAATTGAAAACACACATGAAATGAATGAAAGAGGACCACTACCTTACATCATATACTAAAATTAACTTAAAATGGATCAACAGGAGGCAGTTTGGGACCAGGAGTTCACTGTGCTCCATTGCTTATGCAACCAATGAAACGCTTTCTCTCTTTGAAACCCTGGTGTCTCAGGAATTTGGGCTTTAAAGATGCATTGGAAAGAAGGAATTCGCTTTTACTCCATATCAATTTAGTGACCCAGCAGGAACTAAGGACTAAAGGGGTCCCTGAACGAGTCCAACTGCCTGAGGTTCTGGGGCCCCATCAAGAGAGGTAAGCACAATAATTGAGCTTTCTGCGGCAGCTAGACCCTCCTGGTCTAAAAGCTCAGCAATCCGGTTTCTCCAACCTCACTGGCATTCCAGGCGCTAAAAGCATGGCTCTGGAGTTCAGTGCCATGTCAGTTGGCCCAATTTTGGAGTTTGTGTTCCTGAGTGTGATGAAGTTGGATTCAGATGTGACCTTTCTATACATGCCTCTTCTGTCACTTTTACTGAACCTGTGGTTGGCGCTGGGGTTGGTGTATAATCAGGAGACTTGAATCACTGGACTGTCCTTGTGACAGCCAAGCCCTGAGCCTCAACAGACTTGTAACTCTTACCCTCTGGTTTATTGGACTTACCCCGGCCAGCTAACAGAGAGGTGAAGAAGGTCAATCACCCTACCAGGGAGCCAAGAGCGCCTACAACTGCAAGCAGGAGAATTGCATCCATCATTCATGTGGAATCTAAGCTCCCTCTCGATATAGAGATGGAGCGGACATCACTATCCAGGGTCCACGGGATGGAGAAATAGAGTACAGATTAGAGTGGACTTACTGATATTCTACTACGGAACTATTGTGATTAGTAATGGAAGAAATTGTAGTATTGATGTGGAGAAAGTGACCACGGTAGCTGCTGAGGGTAGGGAAAGGGAAGAAGAGATACGATGGAGATATAAGGACTTGGAGTTGTCCTGGGTGGTACTGCAGGGACAGATGCTAGACAATGTATGTCCTGCTATGGACCACTGGGTGGACCGGGGGAGAGTGTAAACTACAATGTAAACCATTATCCATGTATGTGGTGCAGCAGTGCTCCAAAATGTATTCACCAAATGCAATGAATGTGCCATGATGATGAAAAAGGTTGTTGATGTGGGAGGAGTGAGGTGAGGGGGGTGAGGGGTATATGGGGACCTCTTATATTTTTTGAATGTAACATTTTTAAAAAATTTAAAAAAAAAAAGTTCAAAGAGAGAAACAGTTCCTGCCCCAAGGACATCTGCTTGAGTAAGCAAGTCACCAAGGTAAAAGCTAGTTTGTTCGTTCATGTTCCCTTTAACTCCTTCCAGAATGGTTCCTCTTGCTCTGATCTTTCCACCATTTCCTGGTTTTTCGGAGGTACCGTTCTATCTGGGGTTCAAGTTCCCATCTTAATTCTGTCAGTTAAGTATACTCCTTAACCTTGAGTCTGTCTGTTAAGTATACCCCTGAGAAGTACTCCAGAATACAGAAGTTCTATGTGTCTGCTCATTAAATGGTGTATGTGTAAGAAACAAAGATTAATTTAGTTTTCACATAAAGGAAGAAAATATTAATTAATGTAACCTGGCAGCTACTGCCTCAGTTTCCCACTCCCGGGTTAAGCAGGAACAAAGGAAGCCAGCTAAAGCCAGTTCTATAGGCAATAAAAAAGATGCCCAAGAAAGAGCTAAGTCAATACCAATTCAGCACTAAATTCCATTCCTTATCTTGGCAAAGGGGAGCAGGTAAAAACTAAAATGGTTGGAATGTGATGGGGAAAGCAGTTCATCACAAACTTTTGCAAGGGAAAGTTAGATCTTCTCGGATAGGCTGTAACCTCTAAAGTATCCAATCTATGGAGAAACAGAGGAAGGGCTTGCGTGCTAGGTTTAGGGGTATAAAGCGTGTCATTTTTCTTTGTTTGGGGCACCAGCCACGTGTTCTAGTTGTGCATCCCTTCTTGCAAGACTGAGAATAAATTCTTTTCTTCTCCACAATTGGGTGAGGCTTATTTTCTTCTAGAAGGTTTATTTTTTACGTATGTTACTTAGATATAGTAAATGTTCAGTGTCTGCCTAAATTGCTAAATTAGTATTTCACTGCATTTTATACTGCTCAAGTATTCGTAATTGATTACCATTTACGAAATTCTTTAAAATGGGAAATTCTAATTTTACTAGCAATGCTAAATGTAAACCATTTAGTCTGTATTTTGAAAGATGGGAGTCTTAGCCACAAGCTTATGAGAAAGCAGGAAATAGTTTCCTGTAGCAAAGGTATATATAACTCAATATAACTTAGAATCAGGAGGAAAATGGCTCCTTAGAAAAGAATCCTGTATCTCACTTCAGACAGGACAGCTCTCTAAAATCAGCAGCTGAGCTGGCAAAAAAGTTTACTCCTCCAGGAAACACCTCCAAGATAAAAAGCTTAATTGTTCCAAGGTATAACTCAATTTTTGGCAAAGTAGTGCAGAAACTGAGGAAAAGTCCCTCACATTTCCTTAAAGGCCAAGTTGAGAAAGGCTGGTTGCTACTTTAAACTCTAGTGAACAAAGTCAATTAGAGCAAGTTTTAGAACAAAAGGTAAAACTGGGTAGTAACAGACAGAAACCTAGAATGAAAGGGCCTAGGGGGAGGGCAGCGTTACCACTTAATTAGAACCAAATATTTACAGGGAAGCTAATGTAACTCTGTGGTTGAGTGGCAGCTTACCACATAAGGGAAAAAACCCACAAATATTTAAATTATAGTTTTCTAAATAGACATCCCTTGCTTAAAAAAAAAAACAAAAAAAAAAAACCTGTTAAACAATACCCAGATAGCATTTTCTCCAATTTTAATATACATTAAGTGTTTCCAAGAACAAGTTTGCATATTACAGGCAACACTGATCCCAGAGGAGATCTTAAAAGCTATAAAAAAACAAACCTTTTCCCAAAAAACAAACCATACCAAAAGAGTAAATTAGTGAGTTATGTTTCTGTTTGTCTATTTGTGTCTGTTTGCTCAATGTATATTTTCATAACCTGCGGATCATAATATGAAATTAACAAATGAGAATTCTTAAGAGTTTTATTCAAATTATTAAAAATTAAATAATAATATATTAAATATACATTATATAAATTTAATACATATGTATTCGAAAGGGTACTCCTGGAGCCCAAAATTAGAAAAGCCAAACAGGATGAAAAAGTCATACAGAAATCTGAATATATAAACTAATGGAAAAAAAAAAAGGTGTTTTTTTTTTTAACTTAAGTTCTTTGACCTTCCCTGCCCCCTGGGCCTTTACCTTGAGAGAGCTATAGGGGGAAGCCTAGGTGTGATAAAAAGAGGAGATGTAAGTTTAGCTCAGAACTCTGTCTACTAGGTGTGGAAATTAAGAATAATAGGGACAGAGGTAATGTTATAGAATGAACCTTGGTTTGCAGAGTTTGCCCCGTAATTCCCAATTTAAACTTATTAAAAGCCTTGGGACAAGAGTAGCTAATAATCCAATTGCCAAAGTAAAGTCAAGTCCTTGAAAGCTATGAAAAGGTTCTTCTAAATTTATGATTTAAACAAATAAAACAATTATATTTTCCAGAGCCCAACAGTATGCTTCTGAGATTATTTATAATTTTAAGGTATTATAAAAACTAAGTAGTTTTTAACTTCCTATGAAGGAAAAGAAAACAGAAAACATTTCTCACATAAAATATCATTATTTTAACTATATTCTAGTTGGGTATAACCTCCCAGGGCATAAACGGATATTAAAAAGTTTACATTTATGTCTATTGAATCTTTAAGATGACAAAATTGTGAGTTTTGACTAATGAAATTATTGCAACCTCTTTTTAAAATAACTATTTTGCCTAAAGTAAAATGACTAGTTTTTCACAGAACAGAATGCAGGATATAAAACAAGACCCAAATGGATATGAAACAATGTAGAAGGAGCAAGCACAGCTCAGTGGTTGAGTGCCTGTTTCACGAGTCTAATGTCCTGAGTTCAATCCCCAATACCTACTAAAAAAAATAAAAATTAAATTGAATTTTAAAAAAGGAGATTTGTGAAAGCTTGTTTAAGGGAGTGTGTTTCATCCTAACATAAGATGGCTGTTTTACATAAAATCATAGTGGAAATATGTAGAACAAGACTTGAATAGATATGAAAACTTGTACAGGGTTTGTGAAAGTAAATTTTGCCTGTTGCTGACTGTAATCTAATAGGCTTATTTGTATTAAGATGAAATAATTAGTCTATATGGTTATAAATGGTTAAAGCAGGTTATAGGAAATTACAAGTTGTGGGAAGTTGTAAAAGTGTTCTTCTAAACTGAGGGATTCAGGAACTCGTTAGTAAGTAAAAATATGTGAGTTTTATTGATCACAAAAATAACTTCATAGGAGAGAAACCTGTCAGACATCACCATAATCTATTATGATCTATGCTAACTAGGATTTGTTAACCAAATGGTGTACTCACGCAAAACTAAAGATTGACTTTCTCTCTATTTTAAAATAACACAATTTTCTTAAATTGTTAATCTGTTTTAAGTGAAAAAAATTGCGAAAGTCATTTTGAAATGATTAATATATAAAGAGCTGAGTCTGTGCCTTAGCAGAATGGTTTAATATACTTTATGTTGGCCTCACTATATTCTTAACAGTTTTTTAAAAATACAGAGCTGCTACTATTTTAGAAGTCCAGTCTTTTCTAAACTATTTTACTAACTTACTTGTCACTGTGATAAATATAATGCTGTTTAAATATAATGCTCAGAACTGATAACTTTTAATATTCTAATAAAACCCTTAAGGATATCTTTAATTGCAAACTATTACAAAAGAATTTGTTCTTTCACCTTGTAAAAAATGAGGTGCTTAAATATGTATATTTATGAAAATTAATGTTATCAATATATTTATATTTTAATTAACAATGAAAAAAGCTGAAAAATATAATACTTGTGTAAACTGTGGAAAAGTTTAGATGGGATGTTATTTTGACAATGTTTTAAATTTTAGTCACATTTTATTCTGATCAGAAATTTTATCAAGGTGTTAAATGTCTGTTTTTCTTAAGGAAAAAAACCAGTTTGTTGTAAAATACTGTGCATAATCGCAGTATTTATTTCCTAAGACTATTGTAATTGTGTAGACTTATGTTTACTACTACTATAAATAATATTTATAAAATGATAATAGAAGATAATTTTGATTCCATTGGGAATCTTAGTTCCTCATAAAATTTACTAGAAAAATAGTTTTCTTCTAGTACTGCTGAAGTTTCTTTGTGATAAGCAATCTTTCTAAAAGAGAAAACATGAAGCAAAAATAAAATGTGTAATGTATTTATATATATGGGGATTGTATAAAATTCTTAAAGATTTTAAAAAATGGATTAACAACCTAAATATGATAGTTAAAACTCTAAAACTTTTAGAGGAAAACAGGGAAATAGTTCTAAACCTTGTTTTAGTCAATGAATTCTTAAAACTATACATCAAAAGTGTGAGCAATGAAAGAATAAAATAGAAAACTGGATTTTATCAAAATTAAAATCATTTGTGCATCACAGGACATTATCAAGAATATAAAAAGACAACCTAAAAAATGGGAGAAAATAAAAATTGGAAACCATATGTTTGACAAGGGTTTAACAATCCAGAATTTGTTAAGAACTCCTACAGCTCAACAACAAAAAGATAAACAACCCAATTTAAAAATGTGCAAAGGTTTCAAATATCCAAAGAAGATATACTATGACTGTAGCAGTTTGATATGGTTATGAATTCCAAAAATAGATATTGGATTATGTTTATAATGTGGTCTGTACCTGGGCATGATTAAGTTATGATTAGAGCTTTGATTGGGCCACGACATTAGGGCACTGAGTCCCCACTCCTTGATGAGTGGGGCTCACAGATAAAAGGCATGGCAAGGAATAGGGTTGAGGGATTTTTGATATTGGGGTTTTGATGTGGGAGTTTGATGCTGAAGCCATAAGCTAGAGGCCCAGTAAGTAAGCACACAGAGAAAATAGAAGCAAGCCAAAGGAAGAGAAGAATCCTGAACCCAGAGAGAAGCAAGACCCTGGAAGAAAGGAACTCAAGAAACCTGAACCCTCGCAGACACTGGCAGCCATCTTGCTCCAACATGTGCAAATAGACTTTGGTGAGGGAAGTAACTTATGTTTTATGGCCTGGTATCTGTAAGCTCCTAACCCAAATAAATATTCTTTATGAAAACCAACCAATTTCTGGTATTTTGCATTAGCACCCCTTTGGCTGACTAACACAATGACCAATAAGTACATGAAAAGATACTCAACATTATTAGTCATTAGGGAAATGCAAATCAAAACCACAACGAGAAATCACCTCACACCCACTAGAATGACTATTATTTTAAAAATGGAAAATAAGTGCTAGCAAGGATGCAAAGATATAGGAACCTTAGTACAGGCATACCTCGCTTTATTGCATTTTGCTTTATTGTGTTTCACAGATGTCATATGTTTTACAAATTCAAGTTCGGGGCAACACTGCATTGAGCAAGTCTATCGGTGTCATTTTTCCAACAGCACATGTGCTCACTTTTTGTCTCTGTTGTATTTTGGTAATTCTCACAATATTCCAAACTATTTCATTATTTTTTATCTGTAATGGTAGTCTGTGATCAGTCATCTTTGAGGTTATTGTAATTGTTTTAGGGCACCACTAATCATGTCCATATAAGATGGCAAACTTAATAAGTGTTGTGTGCGCTCTGACTACTCTACCAACTGGTGCTCCAGTGAACACATGACAAAAAGTGAAATAGCCTTATTGCTGATATAGAGAAAGTTTTAGTGGTCTGGATAGAAGATCAACATTCCCTTAGGCCAAAGCCTAAGCCCTAGCAAGGCTTTAACTCTCCTCAATTCGATGAAGACTAAAAGAGATGAAGCTGCAGAAGAAAAGTTGGAAGCTAGCAGAGGTTGGTTCATGAGGCTTAAGGAAAGAAGCCATATCTAAAATATAAAAATGCAAGGTGAAGCAGCAAGTGTTGATGTAGAAGCTGCAGCAAATTATCCAGAAGATCTAGCTAGTATAATTGATGAAGGTGGCTACACTAAACAACAGATATTCAATGTAGAAAAAACAACCTTCTATTGGAAGAAGATGCCACCCAGGACTTTCATAGCTAGAGAGTAGTAGTCAGTGGCTGGCTTCAAAGTTTCAGAGGGCAGGCTGACTCTCTTGTTAGGGGATAATGCATCTGATGACTTAAAGTTGAAGCCAATGCTTATTTACCATTCCAAAAATCCTTGGGCCCTTAAGAATTATGCTAAATCTACTCTGCCTATGCTCTGTAAATGGAACAACAAAGCCTGGATGACTGCACATCTATTTAGAACATGGGTGATTGAATATTTTAAGCCCACTATTGAAATTTTCTCAAAATAAAAAGTTTAAGGTGGAAAAAAAAATGGCCATTGGGGCTTAAATTTCCCTAGTTAGGAAGTAGGCTGAAAATATTTCTCAGCTCCCAAAGACCTCATTTTCTCCATTGTCCATTTCACATGTGGCCAGGGAATGCGGTCACCCCTCGGGCTGAAGTGTGGTTTGCTGGCCTGGTGGGGGAGCGGCCACGGTAGGCCTAATTCCAAGCGGCGGCCCCCATAATAGGGTGGCTGGTCAGACTCACCGCCACCCCTGCAGGAAGCTCGGCATGGGCACAGAGTGCCCTCGGGTCTCCCCTTCTCGGCAGCCATGCTTCCGCGGCCGCCCCTCCTCCCAGATGGCGCCACACGATGCCTTGTAGGGCAGCACCCTTCTTCTTTCTCCCTGCGCAGGCGCAGGGCGAAAGATTCCCCTCCGCCTTTTCCCCTCTCCCCGACAGCAGCAACAGCCAGGCGTGGGCGGGAAACTCAAGTCTGCCCTCTACCCCAGCAACAGCAGCCACCAATCCCTAAACCCTGCCACTTCCCCCAGCAACAGCGACAGCCAATCCCTAACCACCACCCCTCCCCCTTCCAGTACCGCCCACTGACCTTTCTCCGGCAACCAATCAGAACAGGGCATGGCTTCGACCAATCAGCCTTCCCCAGCCCCTATAAAACTCTTGCCTCTCCCTCAATAAAGTTGGACTTGTGTGTTTACCTTGTCTCCGTGGTAGTTCTGCTGTGCGCCCTCCAGTCCTGAGAGCCCCTGACAAGGGCCTGGCCTCCCTTGTCCCCAGTTCGTCGCCTGCTTCTCCGGGCGACCCCTTCGTCGCCAGCTTTGCCGGGTGACCCCGTCAGCCGAACCGCGCAACCCCTGTGAGACCAACCCGTCGTCTGCTGCCAGACCGACCCCTCGTCCCAAGTGGGACCGACCCCTCGTCCTAAGCTGGACCGACCCCTCGTCCGCAGCCAGACCCCACCTCTACCGACCAAGCAAGCCGCCACAAGGGAAGATAATAGAAATTGACAGAACTCTTAGAAGGACGAACCAAAGTCCATAGGAACAACTAACTGTAAAGTCCCTTCCAGGGAGAAATTAAGCAGAAGTTGATCCAGGTTTTGTGGGGCTTTCAGTTTATACAGTTTGGTGGTTTCTCTAAGAAAAACATACAAAATTATGAAATGAAATGTTTCTAGCCACTTTAGTTATAGCCCACACAATAAATTACATATATAAACTATGCTTTTAACTCCTTGGAGAAGAACCTACAAATGAGAGGTCCTAAAGTTTAAACTCTATTAGTTTCTGGGTCAGATCTTCCTTGGAAATGCCTGGGTTAGTCTACCTAGCCAACAAAGTTTACTGAGCCATTTAGTTCATGGATTCTGGTTGTTTTAATAGTTTAATTGAAAATAACATCAAAATATGAAAGGAATTAATAATCATCTTACCCATGTCTAACAATCATCATTTCATATGTCTGAATCATTTTCTCAAGAAAAAATTTAACAGGCTGAAGATTATGCACTTTGCAGGCTTCAAGAGCACATTCCAGAAATTCCTGAAATAAAGGAAAATGGAGTGAGTTTCTACAAAAGGATAATATAAAATATGTCATACATTTCTTATAAATGCAGACTTTTTGTTTGGAAATAAGAAAAATGTTGTCTTCTTATATTGATAAATTATTAAAGCCTTTTTCAAATTAAAAGAAGGAAAAATGGAACAAAAATATTCTTAAATCATTGGTATCCCCATTATAAATTATTAACAATCATAGCATCATAGTATTAGATGTATGCTGCATGAAAGTAACTCTTTTTAATAGTGTTTCCCAGAATCCCAGTTTAGGTTAGGATATAGAAGGGCTTGTCAGATAATCTCTCACACTGTGATAAATAGAAATAAATAATCTAAAAAAAATAATTAAAATTTAAAGATATAGGAGAGGGAGCAGATATGCTCGAGCAGTTGGGCGTTCACCTCCCACATGGGAGGTCCCAGGTTCAGTTCCTGGTGCCTCCTTTCTCTTTTTTAAAGATTTATTTTTTATTTATTTCTCTCCCCTCCCCCCTGCCAAGCCCCTGTTGCCTGCTCTCTGTGTCCATTTGCTGCGTATTCTTCTTTGTCCGCTTCTGTTGTTGTCAGCGGCATGGGAATCTGTGTTTCTTTTTGTTGCCTCATTTTGTGTGTCAGCTCTCCGTGTGTGCGGTGCCATTCCTGGGCAGGCTGAACTTTCTTTCACGCTGGGCAGATCTCCTTACGGGGCGCACTCCTTGTGCGCGGAGCTCCCCTACGCGGGGACACCCCTGCATGGCATGGAACGCCTTGTGCGCATCAGCACTGCGCATGGGCCAGCTCCACACGGGTCAAGGCCCGGGGTTTGAACCACGGACCTTCTATGTGGTAGATGGATGCCCTATCCACTGGGCCAAGTCCACTTCCCTGGTGCCTCCTTAAAAAGATGAGTGGACACAGTGAGCAGACAATGAGCAGACACAGCGAGCAGACAGACGAGGGAGCCATCTTGGGGAGTGGGGGGAAGATATAGGAGAGCTCTTTGAATTAAAATAAGTCTAGGGGGTGGACTTGGCCCAGTGGTTAGGGAGTCCATCTACCACATGGGAGGTCTGCAGTTCAAACCCCAGGCCTTGACCCGTGTGGAGCTGGCCCACGTGCAGTGCTGATGCACGCAAGGAGTGACGTGCCATGCAGGGGTGTCCCCGCGTAGGGGAGCCCCACACACAAGGAGTGCGCCCCGTAAGGAAAGCCGCCCAGCGCGAAAGAAAGTTCAGCCTGCCCAGGAATGGCACCGCACACACGGAGAGCTGACACAACAAGATGACGCAACAAAAAGAGACACAGATTCCCATGCCACTGACAACAACAGAAGCAGACAAAGAGGAAGACGCAGCGAATAGACACAGAGGGGAGAGAATAAATAAATAAATCTTAAAAAAAAAAAAGTCTAAAGGAACTAAATTTCAGAAAGGGGTGAGCCATTCCTAGGTAAACACTGATCAATAGCTGCTTTTGCCCCTGGGAACATTGCCAAGTCTGTACACGGGTGCGCATTGGATTGGCCCTGATATACAGAGGACTTTGCTGGCGTAAGGAGAAACCAACAGAGATTTTTAACAGTCACATGAGTATATGTGACAGGTTAGAATCTGAAGGAACTCCAAATGAAAAGTTGATTTTCCCTACTACCCATGCTTTTGACAAGTGTGTGATGGCACAGAAGACTAACAGCTGAGGTGGAAAGGCAGGAAGGAAAGATCTCTTTAGTCTCAGTATGCTTAGAACCCAAAATCCTGCTAGAGAGAGGGGTCTATAATTAAACAGGACAATTCTCACTCTAAATATATTTGAAACCAGATGTAAACTAAAGCTCAGTAATGCTTCAACAAAATTCTAACATAGGTCAACTACTGTTTTAATTGATCAGCAACTTAACCTAGCTACAGGGCTGTGACAGGCTGAACAATGTACTCCAGCAAATGCTTGTTCTTAATCCTAATCCATGTCCCTGTGGATGTGAACCCATTGTAATAGGACCTGTTAAAGATGTTATTTTTAGTTAAGGTGTGGCCCCATTGAATGAGAGTGGGTCTTAATCTGGATTACTGGAGGCCTTACAAAGAGAAAGCCATAGGAAGAAGTCAGAAGCAGGAAGTCAGCAAGAACCCAGAAAATAAAGGAGAGGACATTGGCATGTGACAAGAAAATCAAGGAACCACAATGATTTTAGTACCAGAATGCTACAGTACCAGAATGCTACAGTACCAGAATGCTACAGTATGGGGGCAGAAAGCAAATCTTGCCAATGTCTAGGTTTTGGACTTCTTCTTCTAGCCTTAAAACTGTGAGCCAATAAATTCCTTTTGTTTAAGTCAACTCAATGTGTGATATTTGTGATAATATCTTAGGCAAACTATGACGCATAACAAGAAAATACATGGTTTTTCAGGAGGAAAATAATACTAGGTTAGCTTCTACAATTATTTATATATGATATTTGACATATGATCAAAACCTATAAGATTTAAGAAGAAACATGATCAAATGAAAATAATTGTAAATAAAATAACTCATAATGACAGACGTTATACTTAGCAGACCAGAACTTCAAAATATTTTTTAATAAATGTATTAAAAAAAATAAACAATAAGACAGAGAATTAGATAAAAGATGGAAAATTTCAGCAAGGAAGGTGGCATTGCAAAACTATTAAATATTGTTTTAATGTTTAACTGGAGAAAGACATCAACCCACATATTTTAAAAGTGCAGCAATTCTCAAGTAGGAAAAATACAAAACAAAATACCACTAGGCACAAAGTCAAAATACTCAAAACCAAGGAAAAAGAGAAAATACTGAAAGCAGCCAGAGGTGGAAAACACATTATACTCAGAGGAGCATAAATAAGAAAAATGCCTGACTTCTAAGCCCAACAATGAAAGCCAGGAGTCAATGGAATAACATCTTTACAATGCTAAAAGAAAATAAGAAACATCTGCCTATCTAGAATTCTATACTGAGTGAAAATATACTTCAAAAATGAAGATGAGATGAAGATATTTTCAGAAAAACAAAAGCTAAGAATGTGTTGCCCATCCCCATACACACAAGAAATACTAAAGAAAATTCTTCAGAATGAAGGAAAATATTCCAGGTGAAAGTACATATCTGCTGGAAGAAATAAAAAAACTTTAGAGGGAAACGAATGTGGCTCAACCAATTGGGCTCCTGTCTACCATATAGGAGGTCCAGGATTTGATATCCAGGGCCTCCTGGTGAGGGCAAGCTGGCCCATGCAGCAAGTTAGCCCACACTGAATGCCAGCCCACGCAGGAATGTCACCCCACTCAAGTGCCACACTGTGTGGGAATGCCCCCTGGCACAGGAAAGTCGCCCTGTGCACGACTGCTGGCTGACATGGACAGCTGGTGCAGCAAGATTACACAACAAGAGACACAGAGGAGAGAAAATAAGACGTAACAGAACAGGGAGTTGGAGTGGCACAAGAGGGTAATCGCCTCTCTCCCACTCCAGAAGATCCCAGTATCGATTCCTGGAGCCACCCAATGAGAATATAAGCAGACACAGAAGGACACATAGCAAATGGACATAGAGAGCAGACAACAGGTGGAAAGGGGGGAAGGATTAAAAATTTTTTTAAAAACTTTAGAAATGGTAAGGACCATTAAATGTTTTCAAATACTACAAAGGAAAAAGAAGAACAAGGTATTGTGGAGCTTATAACATATGTAGAAGTAAAACAGATGACAACAATTACACAATGGGCAGGGATGGGTGGCTAATAGAATTAAACCATTTACGGTTTTTAGATTGTGAAATGGTAGAACACTATTTCGAGGTAAACTGTAGGTAAAAAGCCAAGGATGCATATTGCAATCTCTAGAGGAATCATGAAGGTATAACTAAAAAGCCAACAGAGAAGATAAAATGGAATGATAAAAATAACTTGAAATCCAAAAGAAGTAGTAAGGAAAGGAAAATTAAAGGAATATAGAACATATGAGAAAATAACAAACAAAAAGTAATTTTTTCAGACTGGAATCAGTGGCTCCCTGGATCTGTTGTTATATTAATGGGAGTCCAAGAGTTCTCCAAGAGAATGTTAAAATTTTGTATTTTCATTTTGATTTTTAAAAAATCATATTGGCATAAATCATCTTGATAATCACCTTAACCTGGTATTACCATAAGATGCAGTATCGTGGTACAGTCTTTCAGTTTGAGAATTTTTTAAAAAGGCTAAAAAGTAAATTACGCATTTAAGCCAAGTGATGCCTTAATAATATGACAGCTGAAACAAGGAGAAGGTTTTATAATAATAGAGAGACAGTGGAAGAACTGAATCATCAAATGGAAAAAGGTATATATCTTTATATAGGCTGAATTCAAAAGAATCTTCACTGAACATTTCACAGTAGAAATTACCATAGAGTAGCAATTTAGTTTCATTCACACATAATTGTTAAATGTTGGAGCGAGACAACTGGGACGGCAGACCAGTGATTGCAGGCAAGGATTTTCTGAGAAAATCCAACAGGAAGGGGTCTGAAGATAGAAACTTCAGCCCATCCCTGTCAGAGGCAGTCATGAATTTATACAGCAGTACATGTATAGGCGGGAATAAGCTTAGTTAATGGGAGTGGGTTGGGATTTGGGTAAGATCCGAGGGCTCATAGCCATGGCTAGGGGGTGGTGGGCTAGGGGTAGTGAATTCTAGGGATGCGGGAGGGGTTGGTAGTGTCATGTGGCTTCTTTGTCTATTCTTGTAAGGAAATGAACTCTATCTGGTACATGTAGGCTCAGGATGGGGGGCTGCTCTATGTCATGGGATATAGCTCCTTCTTAGTACAAGGCTGGTTACACTTCCACAATGGGACAGGTTAATAAACTTGCAATTTCTGCAAGTGATAGTTGTTATTCGGGTCGGGGACTAGGGATGGGGCCTAGTCCTATCAATAATCATCTATCCCATTAAATTAATTTTGTTAAAGTTAATTTTATTGAGGTCATTGTTTTCATTATAATTCATTTTTAAATTTATTTTGCTTTTAATTATATAACACCTATAAACAGTAGACACATACTTATGTGTATACAGTTAGACATCACTATAATGTCTACAATTTCATCAAATTGTCGATCTACAATTATTTGTTTCCTTTAAAAAAGAGTCAATGTATTACTTACATTTGAGAAACAAAACCTTATTGTGCTAACTATAAGATGTTTTGCCACTTCCAGTTTGCCACCTTTTCTGCATGCTGAAATACACACTAGTAAGAATTAGATAATATTTACTAGTAATCTCAATATAGGAAATGAAATACTTTTTCTTTTACAAGGAACATTATTTTGACCTTGTTCACCCTTGTATCATATAACAGAAGGCATTAAAACTCAATAATGTTATCAAATTAGGAGAATATCCTCCAAATAGAATAATTTCACTCATTTAATAAAATTTGGTAAATTGCTGGGTCATCCAACGACTTTATTGTGCACAATAAATCATTCATAGAAGTTTACTTACATTATAATCAGCTTCAGGAAGTTTAATGCCAGGAAATAAGTCGCTTGTTATTCCATTAAATAAGGGAATATCATGTGATAGAAACTTTGGTTCATTTACATCTTTAATTGATCGAAGAAGCTAAAATAATCCCCCAAAAAAGGTAATATAAATTCATTGTCAACATTTTCCCCACCCCCAAAAAAAGTCTAAGTTTATTTTACATTGCTCCATGGAATCCCTATACTAAGAAGACAATACTCTGTTTATCAAGCCAAAAGTTCCCCGCATTAATATAGTTTAGTAAATAACATAATCCCAAAAGTATCATTGCAACACCACATAAAAAGAATTGAAGCAATAACCCTCTTACTTGCCTATTTATAGTTCCTGCCAATCTCACTAAAAAGTTTTAGAAATGATCTTTCTACTGAATCTTGCACAATGTAAATATTTATTACTTACAAGTATATCTTCATTTTCATTTGGATATTTTAGTTTTAGGTTTCCAGCAGCCACTAAAACTGCTTTTACTGCTCGCATTCCATAGTCATAATGAAACTGTGATGAGAGCTGCTCTGAGCATAACCTGTAGGTCATTACTATCTTCACAGACAGAGGTTTTGCATTCAAAAAGCCATAGGAATAGAGGGAGATTTCTGCTATAAGGGTGTAGTTTGGAACCATCATAGCCACTGTTCTAAAAAGAACCTGAAGCATATAATAAGTGAAATATGTTATTTACATAAAGCTGAGCATAAGCATCCAAAGATACTGTGTTTATAGTCAAGTTTATTCTCCAAGTACAGCAACTTTTCATAACTCTGTACATTTTTCAGTAGTACATTCATATTTTTATGTACTTCAATATTTTTAGACATCTAAAAAATTTATGGAGATTTACCTTACAGGCAACAGAATAGGTAAAAGTGACATTATGAGTAGATGGGAGAAAATTACATTTTGAATGGACTATGTTGTTATTTTTGATTAACAAATTTATACTCTTAAGAAATCTTACCTTAAGGTTATCTGGCAATTCAGAGCGTCCTGCATAGCCAGGATTCATGGTAATAGCTACAAAACAGTTTGGATTGAGCTTAAGTTCCGTTCCTTCAAAAACAAACACTTCCAGCTTCTGTTGAATGGCTCTCTGAATGCAGAGAATCTGTTGAGCTACCACTGACAACACTTCCAACTCTATTCGATTAAATTCATCAAAGCAAGCCCAAGCACCAGAAGAAGCTAATCCTTTAAAAAACTAAGGACACACACACAAAAAAGGTGATTTTTCTTAGGAAAGGGCATCAACTCTTAAAATAAATAAACTGTTCAGTAAAAATTGAAACTTAAGTTTAATAAAAGCCCCAAGGATAAAAACAATGTTTTTTATCCCTAAAACCAAGTAACCCACATTTAAGTAATACTCAAACATGAGTAGGCTTCAGTTTATCCAGTAAAACCCGTTAACACTTAATAATATTATTGATTCTGTAATTTACCTACCTTTCCCATGGCTAGATAATCTAGCCCATCTGAACAGTTGAACACCACACACTGTACAGCAAGGGCTTTAGCCAAGTCCTTGGTGGTTTCTGTTTTTCCTGTTCCTGCTGGCCCCTCTGGAGCACCTCCAAGGTTTAAATAGAAGGCACCTATCTGGAAAAGAAAAAATACATAAACAGAAACCTATGCTTAACAGACAATTTTTTACCAAATGGATTTAGTCATATTTGTAGCTTCAGAGATGCAGGTATACAATTAGATTTTTCAGCTAATTTGTAGAACAAAATTTTCTAGCTACAAAAAGAAAAAGCAGTATCCAATAAAAGTGAAAATACATCAGTCTCTTCATCTTCTAATACTTCAATGAGTTCAATGACTTTCCATATATATCCAAATTGCCTTTAAAAACAAAAAGAATATAGCCTTGAGGGGGAAAATTAGGTCAGAAAGTTTTAATTAGACATGATAGTGGAGATGGGTGTAGAGGAAGACAATGATACAACCTAAATGGCTAACTACAAAGAGTAAGTACTCCAAATGGGGCCCATCAATCAGAAGAGAAACAGATGACCTATTATCTAATTTTGCCTAGGATTCACCAGGGCTAATCCCTTCCCATTACCTACATTCCCATAACACTATTCTATACCTCACTTACTAGCAGTATCATTTTCTTCCTTGTATTACACTTAGTTATGTACATTTTATTCTCATCAATCAGTGTTGAAGCTACTTAAGAGCAACATCACTAATATCTGAAAATTTTCTGCGTTCCCAAAGTGACTAGAAGACGGTCTGGCAAGTTTTAGAAGCATAAAATTGTAGTCATCTTTCTCAACCATGGGGTTCATTTCATGAAAACTCCCGTGGGAGTTTGTGAAACTTATCTCCTTTAGAAAAAACAGTTAAGGGACCAAGGCTGAAAACAAACCTAGGAAAATCTTAACTATTTTTATATTTGCTAAAATAAACAAATGAAACAGCTCATCAACTAAGGGCATTATCAGTGATATATTACTCATGTTAAATTTATAATGGATGCTACTGTTAATGTGCATTAACTCAGTTACTGTAACCTCAGGCTCCCCCCTTCCAATTTCAAGAAAATGCTTAAAATGGGTTCCCTTTGTTTTGGAAAATAAATAAGAAGGCCTTTTTTTTTTTCATTGTCTAGTGTTCTATACGAATGCTTAATGGGATTCTGATTTTGTAACTCAAAGTTGTTAGCCCCCACCTTTCAAGCGTATCATAGCTTTTGAGTTCACAGAACAAGACAGACATGGTCCCTGCCTTCCGGTAGCTTCCTGAGAAAGGAGAGGGTTTTGTGAAACATTTTATAGACCTATTGGTGCTCTTCCCAAGTCCCCTTTATCAGGCCATGGCATCCACCCCACAATTGCTAGGTGTGGATATGGGAGCTAATAGCTCACAGCTGCCCTCTTCTAAGACTTGCCCTCTGCTGATAGGAACTACCTCCTCAGAAAATACCTGAAAGCTTACTCACACTCGCGTCTCAGAGGTAACCAATAGCCAATGACAATAAAAAGATACAAAAGCCAGATAGCTTTGCCTTAAAGTGTCATGACTCTATAATGTCATTCATGCTCCAGAACTCCCCATGAAATCTTCCTGAGGCTATACTTTGGTTAAAACCACATATTTGCTTAGGTTCTTCCTCTTCCCTAATCCAGCTTTTCTCAATTGCTTATAGGTTTTTGTTTTTTGAGGTGAAGCATTCTTTTTTTTAAAAAAAAAAATTTTATTAGAGAGGTTGTGGGTTCATAGACCAATCACACATAAAACACAGGACTCCCCATACACTATCCCACCACCAACACCTTGCATTGGTGTGGAACATTTATTATGAATGATGATAGCGCTTTTTTGTAATTGTACTATTTTTCTTTTTAACAGTAGTTACCTTTGTTACAATTGAAGAAATATTATTAAAATAGTGCTAGAGAGAGGATGCAGCTCAAGTGCCTGCTTCCCACATTGGAGGTCCTGGGATCAGTTCCAGGTGCCTCCTAAAACATAACAACAACAAAAAAACAAGCAAACCAATAAGAAAAACCAACTCAGGGGGGCCAATGTGGCTCACTGGTTGAGTGCTGGCTTCCCACATATGAGGTCCTGGGGTCCCGGGTTCAATTCCCAACCCAGCTATCTCAAAAAAAGAGAAAAAAGTAGTACTGTTAACTATCATCCATAGTTTACATGAGGTGTATTTTTCCCATACAACAACCCATCGTTAACACTTTGTATTAGTGTCATACATTTGTTATAATTTATGAAAGAATATTCTCATACTTGTACTATTAACTATTGCCCACTGTCTATAATAGGGTTCACTATGTTATATGTCTATGCTTTATCTTCTAATATTTATTCTAGTAACACAGACAACCTGAAGTTTCCCTACCACATTCAACTATATAATTCTCTACTGTTAACCACTCTCACAGTAGTGTGCAACCATCACCATCATTCATTTCCAAACCTTTACAATCAATGTAAAAAAAATTCTGCAGAGGGAAACGGACTTTGGCCCAGTGGTTAGGGCGTCCGTCTACCACATGGGAGGGCCGCGGTTCAAACCCTGGGCCTCCTTGACCCGTGTGGAGCTGGCCCATGCGCAGTGCTGATGCGCGCAAGGAGTGCCCTGCCACATAGGGGTGTCCCCCGCGTAGGGGAGCCCCATGTGCAAGGAGTGTACCCGTAAGGAGAGCCACCCAGCGCGAAGGAAAGTGCAGCCTGCCCAGGAATGGCGCCGCCCACACTTCCCGTGCCACGGACAAAGAAACAAGACGCAGCAAAAAGACACAGAAAACAGACAACCGGGAGAGGGGAGGGGAATTAAATAAATAAATAAAAATAAATCTTTAAAAAAAAAATTCTGCAGAGATTAAGCATAAAATCCCTATTCTTTAACCTCAATCTATCCTGTTAACCTATATTTTAGATTGTAATTCTTTGAATGTGCTTATAATTAGTCCATATCAGCAAGATCATACAATAATGGCACCTTTGCATCTGCCTTATTTCACTCAGCATAATGTCCTCAAGGTTCGTCCATGCCGTCGCATGCATCAGGACTTCATAAATTTTTATAGCTGAATAATATTCCATCATATGTATATACCACATTTTGTTTATCCATTCATTTGTTGATGGACCCTTGGGTTGCCTTCCATCTTTTGCCAATTGTGAATAATGCCGCTATAAACATAGGTGTGAAATATCTGCTCGAGTCCCTGCTTTTAATTTTACTTTCAATTCTTCTGTTAACCTCGTAGCAGGATTGCCAGGTCACATGATAATTCTATATTTAGCTTGCTGAGGAACTGCCAGACTATTTTCCACAGTGCCTGCAAGATTCTACATTCCCACCAATAGTGAAGGAGTGTTCCCAATTTCTTCACATCCTCACCAACACTTATAGCTTCCTATTTTTTAAAAAAAGAGTTCTAGTATGCATGAGATGATATCTCGTTATGGTTTTTATTTGTATTTCCCTAATTGCTAGTGATGCTTGAACATCTTTTAATGTGCTTTTTAGCCATCTGTATATCCTCTTTCGGGGAAATGTCTATTCAAGTCTTTTGCCCATTTTTAAAATCCCCCCTCATCCCCCTGAGGTGGCTCCTCATCTGTCTGCCCATTGTCTACTCACTGTCTGCTCATTGTCTTTGCTCACTTTGTCCACTCATTGTGTCTTCTCATTGTCTGCTCCTCTTTTTTAGAAGGCACTGGGACCCAAACCCAAGACTTCCCACGTGGGAGGTGGACACCCAACTGCTTGACCCCCATCTGCCCCCTTTTGCCCATTTTTTAATTGGGGGGTCTTTTTATTTTTGAGTTGTAGGAATTCTTTATATATTCTAGATATTAAACCATTATCAGATACGTGGTTTCCAAATATTTTCTCTCATTGTGTAGGTTACCTTTCCACTTTCTTGACAAAATCTTTTGATGCACAAAAGTTTTTACTTTTGATGAGGTCTCACTTATTTTCTTTTGTCACTTGTATTTTGGGTGTAAAATCTAAGAAACCACTGCCTAACACAAGATCTTAAAGATGCTTCCTGATATGTTCTTCTAGGAATTTTATAGTCTTGGTTCTTATATTTAGGTCTTTAATCCATTTGTGATTTCATTTTTGTATATAGTGTGAGACAGGGATCCTCTTTCATTCTTTTACATATGGATATAAATTCTCCCAGTACCATTTATTGAAGAGACTATCCTTTTCTAATTAAGTGTCTTTGGCAGCCTTGTCAAAAATCAATTGCATAGATGTGAAGGTCTATTTATGAATTATCAATTCTATTTCATTGGTCAATATGTTTATCCTTGTGCCAATACCATGTTATTTTGATCACTGCAACTTTTTAAAATACTTTAAATTCAGGAAGTGTGAGTCCTCCAACTCTATTCATTTTTAAGATGTTTTTGGCTGTTCAGGGCCCTTTTCTCTTCCAAATATATTTGATAATTTGCTTTTCCATTTCTGCAAAGAAAGCTGTTGGAATTTTGATTGGGATTGCATTAAATCTGTAAATCATTTTGGGAAGAATTAACATCTTAATTATATTTAGTCTTCCAATCCATGAACATGGACTATCCTTCCATTTATTTAGGTCTTCTTTGATTTCTTTTAGAAACATTTTGTAATTTTCTGAATACAGATATTTATATCCCTGGTTAAATTTAATCCTAGATAATTGATTCTTTTAGTTGCTATATTGGAATGGAGTTTTTTTCTGTATTTTCTCCTCATATTGGACATTACTAGTGTATAGAAACGCTCATTGATCTTGTATCCCATCACCTTCCTGATTTCATTTATTAGCTCTAGTAGCTTTGTTGTAGATTTTTTGGGATTTCTATGTATAGGATTATTTCACCTGCAAATAATGAAACTTTTCTTTTTCCCTTCCAATGTCGCTGCCTTTTATGTCTTTTTCTTACCTAACTACTCTAGCTAGAACTTCCAGCACAATGTTGAATAACATTGGTTGACAGTGAGCATCCTTGACTTGTTCTGATCTTAGAGGGAAAGCTTTCAGTCTTTCTTGGTGGATTGCCCCTTTTATTAATATATAGAGTCCTTCTTTGGCTCTTAAAATAGCTTTTGACTTAAAGTCCATTTTGCCCAATAGTAGGATAGCTAAACCAGCTCTTTTTTGGTTACTACTTGCATGGAATAATTTTTTCCAAACTTTTGCTTACAACCTATTTGTATCTTTGGGTCTAAAGTGAGTCTGGAGGCTGGCAGAAGGATTGCCCTTATGCACAACTGAGCAGAGTCCGAGAGACAGATAAAGCAGATACAACCCCCAGGTATTGGTTCCTTGGAGGGCTAAAGAGACCCATGGGAGTTATGGTCATGGCCGATGGGGTTAACTACCAGGTCAGATGGCCCCTCTTTGGAAATGGTGTTTATGTGTGATGAATCTGGACTCAGATGGGATCTCTCTTCATAAGACTTTCATGCTAATGTGCTGGAGGTGCAGTTAGTGTTGGGGTTTAAGATATATTTAGGGGATTTGAATCTCTGGACTGACAATGTGATAGCCAGGTCCTGAGCCTCAACAGACTCCAGCACCTACAATCTGATTCATTGGACTCACCACACTCAGCTAAGATGGAGTTGAAGAAGGACAACCACCACACCATGGAGCCTAGAGTGATTACAACTGAAAGTGGGAGGATTGCATCCAGCATCCATGTGGAATCTGAGCCTCCTCTTGACATAGAGGTGCAATGGACACAACCAATCCAATGTCCACATAGAAAAGGTGGCATTGGATTGGGAAAAGTGGACATGGTGGCTGATGGGTATGGGGAAAGGCAGGAAGAGATGAGAGGTGGAGGCGTCTTTGGGACATGGAGCTGCCCTGGATGGTGCTTCAGGGGCAGTCACCAGACATTGTAAATCCTCACAGGGCCCACTGGATGGAATGGGGGAGAGTATGGGCCATGATGTGGACCATTGACCATGAGGTGCAGAGGTGCCCAAAGATGTACTAACCAAATGCAATGGATGTGTCATGATGATGGGAATGAGTGTTGCTGGGGGGGGAGAGGTGGGGTGGGGGTGGTGGGGTTGAATGGGACCTCATATATATATATATTTTTAATGTAATATTATTACAAAGTCAATTAAAAAAATAAAATAAAATAAAGTGAGTCTGTTGTAAACAACTTATCTTAATAGTTGGGTCATGCTTTTTTATCCATTCTCTCACTCTGTGTCTTTTGATTGGAGCGTTTAATCAATTAAAATTCATGTTATTACTGTAAAGGCAGTACTTAATTAAGCCATTTTGCCCTTTGGTTTTTATATATCTTTTTCTTGTCTCTCTTTTCCTTTACTGAGGGCTCCTTTTCTGTATAGTTGATCTTTTGTGATGTATCTGACTGATCCCTTCCTCATTACTGTTTCAGTGTATTTTTTAAACACTTTCTTTGTGCATACCCTGGGGTTTGTATTACACAACCTACATCTATAATCTACTAATCTGAAAAGATATCAATCTGTTTCAATAGCTTACATATTCTCTCCTCCCATATTCTTCTGTTTCACATCTTTGTTATTTTTGTCCCACTTTAACACTTTATATTTTGCATGACCAATATCAGAAAATATGCCTCTTTCTTGTTCAGTTATATTCTGACTGTTACAGAAATGAAAGAGTGGAGTAGTATATGAAGGATACAGTACTATGAGTTTTTCATTTACCAATTAAGTTACTCTTACTGATAATCTTCATTTCTACACTCTCCTCCAAGCTACTCTCTCCTGTTTTTTCCTTTCAACCTGCACAAATCTCTTTAATAATTCTTGTAGGTTGGTCTCTTATTGATGAACTCTCTCGGTGTCTTTTTATTTGTGAATATTTTGAACTCTCCTTCAATTATTTTACTTTGCCAAATAAATAAAATATTTGGGGCTGGTAGTTTTTCTCTTTCAGTACCTTAAATCCTTAAACTGTATTATACCACTGCCTTCTTGCCACCATAGTTTCTGATGGGAAATTGGCACTTAGTCTTATAGCAATTTCCTTGTATGTGATGAATGATTTTTCTCTTGCTGCTTTCAGAATTCTCTATCTTTGGCATTTTTATGCCATTTGTATGCAAAAAAATAGAGTATGGGTAATTAGTGTGGGTCTCAGAGTAGGTCTACTAGGATTTATTCTGTTTGGAGTATGCTGTGCTTCTTAGTGATGTATATTTATGTTTTTCATAAGAGGTGGGAAATTTTTGGCCATTATTTTCTCAAATATTCTGTCTGATCCTTTTCCCTTTTCTTCTCCTTCAGGGACATCCATGATGCACCTTTGCGTTGTCACTCAAATCCCTGAGACCCTGCTCATTCTTTTCTATTCTTTTCTATGTTCTTCTGACTGTATTACTTTGATTGTCCTGTCTTTGAGGGCACTGATTCTTTTTTCTGCCTGTTCAAATCTGCTGTTTATGCCTCTCATGTATTTTTTATCTCTACTATTGTGCCTTTCATTCCCATAATTTCTAGATTTCTTTTATACTTTCAAATTCTTCTTTATGCTCATTGTCTTCTTCATATCCTTTTTTCTTTATGAATATTTTCCTTCATCTCCTTGCATTGAATTAGGAGAGTTGTTTGAAATTCTTTGATTAGTTGTTTCAAATTTTGGCTCTTCTGAAGTTTTTTTTTTGGCATCTCATCTGTTTGCTCGTTGTTTGTTTGTTGTTTTGCTAGTTGTCTACTCATTTTTTTTTCTTTTGGGGACATAGGGAACTGAACCTGGAACCTCCCATGTGGGAGGCAGGCACTCAACTGCTTGAGCCATATCTGCTCCCCTCTTCTGAAGTTTTAATTAGTTCCCTTGACTAAGTCATATTTTCCTCTTTCTTATTATGGCTTGTAATTTTTTGCTGATATCTAGTCATTTGATTAACTTGATGAATTAACTCTGAAGATCCATTTCTCCCTGTCATCTAAGGTTTTATTGTAATTTTCTTTTCAAGATTTATTTTATTTATTTCTCTCCCCTTCTCCAACCCTCCCCCCATTGTCTGCTCTCTGTGTCCATTTGCTGTGTGTTCTTCTGCATCTGCTTGCAGCACCAGGAAACTGCATCTCTTTCTTGTTGCATCATCTTGCTGCGTCAGCTCTCTGTGTGTGCAGCACCACTCCTGGGCAGGCTGCACTTTTTTCACACAGGGCAGCTCTCCTTGTGTGGCACAATCCTTGCATGTAGGGCACCCCTATACGGGGGTGCCCCTGCATGGCAGGGCACTCCTTGCATGTAGCAGCACTGCACATGGGCCAGCTTACCACACAGGTCAAGAGGCCCTGGGGATCGAACCCTGGACCCTCCATATGGTAGGTGGATGCTCTGTCAGTTGAGCCACATCTGCTTCCCTTATTATAGATTGGTTTTGTTTTAAGGCTCTTATTTGACCCCAGGTCCAACTTATTCTAGGTGTTTAAAATAGCCCATGATTAACTGATCAGATTTTCTCAGATCTTCATCTGATTCTTGCCCTGGATATCTTTTACAGTTTTTAAGATTGCACTTTTGTGTAATTGTTCCACCTTCGGGGGGAAAAAAACTTCCCACCTTCTGTTCCTTATCTGGGAATATTGATCTTTTCTGTTTGTTTTTGTGCAGAATTTTCTCCCTGGTCCTGTGATTTGTTTAAATTCTTTCCTTCACTCAGTGCCCTGTTTTCTTTACTCTTTTCAGTTCTGGGGCCCTTCTGTCTTACGGCAGTTCAATTTAACCTCCACCTCTTTTTTTCTCTCTCTCTCTGTGAGGCATTTCTGCCTCTAATTTCTTTCCTGTTAGGGCAGCCCAGCCCAGGAGCCAGATGGGCTCATCCAGAAAAATAGGTCACTCCAGAAAATTTCATTTTTCACTTAAATGTCCAGCCAACAGAAACTGGACTGAATTACCACAATGCCTGCCAGCCACAATTTTACTGCAGTCTCCTCCACATACACTCAGGAGGCATCTTTTTATCCAGCACTCCTCAGCAGCTTGTGTTCTGTCCTGGGTCTCTGCAGACTTTGGTCCCTCTGCCTGAATATGCATGGGGCTCCACTTCACTGCTATGGGTACCTCTATAGCCTATATACCTGCTGGAAAGCAGGAGGGATCTGGGCCACTTCCTCTGAGCAACTCCCAAGCTGCAGAGAACTGAGTGAGGGGGTGGGAAGTGGGCTGGCATTCTGGGATGGAAGTTTCCTACCTGATATTTTTCTTTTTCTTTGATTGGGCATTTATGCAGTCTTCCTCCAGTCTCTACTATCCTCCAGGGTTGGGATTTGTCCTTTTATTTTCTGAATCTCTGGGCAGGTTTTTTCAGGGGATGTCTTCCATCACCATGTTGATGATGTCACCATGCTTACAGGTTTTTACTGAGGGTGTTTCCTTAATAAATCATTCATACAAGAATCCCCATTTCAGAGCTGTTTTTAGAGAGCTCAATCTAAGACACTTAAATTTTATGTACCCAGCATAGGTGGACTGATGTTTCTTTTTTTTTTTTTTTCTCCCCTCTGTCCCCCCACCTTGTTGTCTGCTCTCTGTGTCCATTCACTGTGTGTTCAGCAGCACCGGGAATCTGTGCCTCTTTTTGTTGCATCATCTTGCTGCGTCAGTTCTCCATGTGTGCAGTACCACTGCTGGGCAGGGTGCACTTTTTTTTGCATGGGGTGGCTCTCCTTGTGGGGTACGTTCCTTGCACGTGGGGCTCCCATATGTGGGGGACACCCCTGTGTGGCACAGCACTCCTTGCACTCATCAACACATGAGCCAGATCATCACATGGATCAGGACACCCTGGGTTTGAACCCTGGACCTCCTATATGGTAGGCGGATGCTCTATCAGTTGAGCCAAAATCTGCTTCCCAAGGACTGATGTTTCTTGATGCTCCTCCTCAATCCCCAGGTAGGATTGCCAGACTTAGCCAATAAATACAAAGGATTCCCATTTAAATTTTAATTTCATATAAAACAAATATTTTTTAGTATACATTTGTCCTATGCAGTATTTGGGACCTACATCGAAAAAAATTATCCATTATCTGAAATTCAAATTTACCTTGGGAATCTGCTATTTTTATCTGGCAACCCTATTCCCAGGGTTTTTATAATTATAGCTCTATCTTCCATAGCTTCCCAACCAAGCACAGGCCCTCAGTATAAACTTCCTACATTTCAACTCTCTCCCTCCTCTTCAACACCACTAATGCGCAATCCTAATACCCAAATGTACTTTTCTCATGCTCCTATCATCTTTCCTAAGACTACTGCAAAAGTCTATACAATTTTTTCTGAAGCTCCTGTTTTCCTTTATCTTCAGTACTTTCTTTTTCTAATTATTCCCAATAAAAGTGACTCACAATTTTCAAACAGTACAATTCAAACATTTGTGATTGCTACAAAAACAACCAGAATTAAATATTCATTACTAAAATTTCATATAAAGGGAATATGGGATTAGGAAGGGACCACTATATTCAACAATTACAGATGAGAAAAATAAATGAGGATAGCTATGTTAAATTTGGACAAGAAAATATGACATCATATCAAAAAGTAATTTCTGTGAATTTATATATGACCTTAAATAATGAAAATGCTTACCAATGTTCTGTAACACCTGTCAGTTAAAGGAGTAATGACTAGTCTAGGTGAATTACCAAGGTATTCATAAGCATATTTTACATTGCAATTAATGATACAAACTCGAGCATTCTCATATTGCCAATAATATCGAAGCTGAGCAAGCCACTGAAAATCTGTATCATGTGAGACACCTAGAAAGAACAGAGTAAAATCAGACATGGATCCTTCAGTGGAAATAATTTTAAAACTAGGTATGTCATCAGCTTTTATAACAGCAAATATTTAAATAATTCATGTTTTCCAATTTATAGAAAAGACCATGTAAAATAAATTCTGTTGGAGAAAAAAAACAGATTATATGTCTTTGTTTCTAGAATCTATCACTATTTTATCTTTAATGTTAAGGATAAAAATTACATACCCATTTCAATCATGTCCATGACCACATCTCTAGCATGGACATCAATAGTAACTAAAGCCCCCAGAGTGGTCCTGGTCTGCTTAGACAATTTTCCTCTTACCAGCTCTACAATATCATTTAGTTGATTCTGAAGTTCCTTATAGTATTGCTTTAATCCCTGTAAAATAAAAAAGCAATTAAAATGATATTATGCAGTACCTAAACCATATAGTTCATATATTTACTGTTTTGAAATTTTTCTGACTTCATAATCTATTTCAAATATAGAAATGAATTCTAGAATATATAATGCATTTGTCTAAGCCTAGTAAACTATGAAGAACAAGTTTCTAAAGAATTGTATAATTTTCATGCTATTTAGGGAAATCAAGGGGGGTTTCCTTTGCAAAAGAATAGATAAGCTAACTAAAAAGTATGGATGGAGAAAAGAATTTATACTTTAAATTCAAATAATGCTTTACCTCTGTCCCACTGCTTATAACTTCCTGTGTCTCAGAAGTCCAGAACATTTGAGAAACACAAAGTACAACCTGGCCAGGCCACTCTCGAACCCAGTCTCTTCTTGCAGATTCTGGGTAAGCCTAAATAATTAAAATGCACTTATTTTAAAAGATTACAAGAGCAAAGAAAAGATAATTGTCTAAAAATGTGCCTTATTTGGTACATTCATAGGCTTGACTATCATATAGTCATGAAAAATTATTTTAGGTGACTATTTAAAGACCTAAAAATATTTTAAAATTACAATGATTATATTTTTTGAAATACTTGTTTGCTTATTTATAAAATAATAGATAAATGGGCACCAAACTCAGTAACAGGTTTTCTCTGGGAAGAGGACTTCTATATGGTTTTTATGTTCCTTTGCTATGGGGAATTGTCAAGTTTTCTATATAGAATAAATATTACTTCTACTTGAATTCATTTGCAAGTGGTTAATTAAATTTAAAAAAAACAGTCAAATAGATTATGTAATTGATACGAAGATTGGATTTGAAAGGAGAATATACAAAATAGTAGAAAACTGAACATATAGAGCCCTTGTATTTCTTACACGTAGGTTTTCTAAAACCTTGCATGACCAGAGTATATAATTTGAACAATTATATACATAACTGAACCAATTTGTGCTTGTGAGTTCAAAGTATATTTTCATTTCTAACATTTATTTTCAAAATCCATTTAAACTTATCTATCAGGGAGAGAGTGTTTAATTGTTTTAAAAACAACTTACTTCAAAAGAGATGGCTGTACAACATTGTGAATGTAATTAATGCTCTGAATTGTGCACATAAGAATGGTAAAATGGAAAAGTTTTGTGATATATATGTTGCCACGATAAAACTGTTTTTAAAAACAAGTAATAGCAGATTCAAATTATAAATGGGAGAATACCTGGCCTTCATTAGAAATATTTAGAAATAAATGCAAATGGCAAATCAAACTAACCTTCAAAAAAGGATGAGGGGTGACTGAGAGCCATTTGCTAGATACACAGGACGTAAATGCCTATACTGATTAGGGAAGTACGTTCATGGGCAATGTTGCTTCTTTCCTATGTGTTTTAGATTGTTTGAAATAATAAATAGTAAAAGAAGAGAAAAAGTCAAGATTTATCTCAAAGAACAATGAAGCTGAACAGGATTGCCACTACAAGATGTTGAGCTTCAGAGGGCCCCATGAAGGAAAATGGATATTTCACTTATATAAGGTGAATTGCTGGATATAAGGCCTCAATGCCTTTTAAAAGTAATCTTTCAGTACAAAACTGCTCCTTTGTGGTCCTAAAGGCAGACATATACTGAATTTATAATTCAAGATTAGGTTAATTGGGTTAGCATAAATGAGGTACATATAAGTGCCAAGGTGTGTGACATTTCTTTCAAATAGTATGTCCTCCTTTAATGTTTGTTCATCTCGTTTTGAGTTTTTTAAGTAATTGTAAAGTTTTTAAGTAATTGTAAAACGCAGGAAATGAACTAGACCACATATTTAACACCCATGTCTGAGGAGAACTGACCTACAGATTAGTATATGTGCTATCAAGCACAATTGTTGGCCTATGAATATGTCCACTAAACTATCTCATAAGCATTTCAATTTTAACATATCAGAAATTACACTCTTGATCTTCCCCCCAAGCCTCAACAAACCTGCTATTCCTCCGGGCATGTTCTGGAGTGAATGCCACCCAAATGTTCAAATCAAAAACTTAAAAGTAATTCTTGAGCCTTCTCCTTCCTCCCCCTCATATTCTATAACCAGCTTATCACAAACACCTGTTGAAATTAATTCCAAAACATTTCAAATCTGTCTGCTTTGCTCCATATCTTCTGCCACTTCCGTAGCTAATGCGACAGTCTCCTACTTTACTTACCTGCTTTCACTCTTGTCCCTCACTAATGCATTCTTCAGACAACAGTCACAGTGTTAAAAAAAAAAATATATATATATATATATATATATGTAAGTCAGATCATATTCCTCCCCTGGTTAAAATCCTTTAGTGGTTTTTCATTGAATTTAGAATAAAATGCAAATTCATAAGCTCCCTTCCTTTCCAATCTCATCTGACTTGACTCTTCTCTTTGCTTGCTCTTCACCAGATACCATGGCCTTCTTTAAGGTTCTTAAATATCCCTGGTTCTTTCTGATCCCAGAGCATTCCATAGGATACTTAGATGCTCTTCCAATTTACTCTTTACCTGATTATTTCCTATTTATACTTCAGGTCTCAGTTTCAAAGTCATTTCCTCGGAAAGTCTATCACTGACTTCCCCAATTCTAAATCATACATCCCCTATTATTTTCTCTCATACCTTCTTTGTTTTATAGCACTTAATCACATATTATTATCAATTATGACTAATACTGTTATTTTAATAATGATGTTGGAAACAAAGAGGTATAGAAAATAACAAATGGTTTAAAAGAGTAAGAATTTTTAAGTGTTAATTCACTGGTGCCCAAGGCACCCATGATAAAGAAAGCATTTGCAGACTATAGAGCATAGATAAAATTCTAGGAAACACACCAGCCTGGCTGCAGCAATCACATCATGAATACTCCGGAGCATAAGATCTTCCACTTGAATGAGCCACTTTTCCACAGCACCACGTGCAGCAGATGTGGAAATAAGTTCAATCAGCTCCACTCGCTCACCTTCAGAGCTGAACATAGCTTTAATATCCAAATTGGAAAGGAACTCCAATTTAGCAATGCCCTCAAAGCATTTTTTTAAATGTGGCTGAACTCTAAGTGGATCTTTGGTCTCTGACAAAATCTCTAACATTTCATCATTAGATAAGAAGAAAAAACTAGGGAAAAAACATGGAAATACAAAAGCTTTAGTTATAATTCATTACACATCAGAAAATGCTTTTAATTTTAGCACAATCAATCATCCATCATACCGAGGGAAGAAAAGACGTTTCTTTTCAAGGTACACATTAAGCCCTTTCATAATTTTCTCCAAAAGTTCATTGCAGTTCTGCAGTTTTTCTAATAAACCTGTTAAAGAAGTAGCAGCAAGTACCTAAAAAAGACATGTTTGATCTGGTCAGCAATTATATACTAGGTATAATTATAAGACCTACTTTATAGTATATGTCAAAAGTAGAAAAATGTTAAAAGGTTTATGAAAATTTAGTGAAACAGCTGTTATTTGTAATGTAAAAACTATTAAAATTCAGTAAATCATAAATACTCTCATCCAAGGATACTAGTTACAAATTAGAAGCTATGATTGTATGAATATTTTCATTTCTCCTATATTCTTTTTTATGGTAAACGAAGAGTCTGTTAAATTGGGGTGTGATTTAACTTTCACTTGTTCAACTGTCAACCATTAACAAACAATATCTCACAGGCCAGAATCCTATCTGCCACCAGATTTTATAAGGCTTCTAAGCTAAGAATTGTTTTTACACTTTTAAAAGGTTGAAAAGAATAAAAATAATAATATTTAATGACACATGGAAATTTCAGTTACCATAAACAAAGTTTTATTGGAGCACAATCAAACCCATCATTTATGTATTGTCTCTGGCTGCTTTCACATTACAACTGCAGAGTTGAGTAGTTACAACAAACTACTGTCTCACAAAGTCTAAATATTTACTATCTGGTTCTTTACAGAAAAAAATTTCTGACCCCTCGTCTACAGGAAATCACGTGAAAACTTCTTAAATTTGTGAAGAAGTGAAACTTTCTTAAATTTAAGTTCAATATTTAATCTCAATAAATAAAGCCCAGCTAGTTTTGTATTCAGCACTGGAACAAATAGTTATTCCTTCAGTTGAATACTAGATTTTTAACAGGCTTCTTTCTCTGGATTATGTATACCAGGTAGATGAATAAATACATAATCTGTCTTTAAACACTGGAATCACACTCAGCAAGGTGCTATACTCTTTACAGGAGACACATAAAAATTGAAACCCAATGCGAGAGCAGCAGATTCTTTTTATTCCAGCACACCAAACACAGAGTCATTGACTGTTACTACCTACAGTAGTCATTCTTTCTTTCTCTTTTCACTCCCCTTTCCTAATTCCCTTTCCCATTTTATTTCATTTATTTATTTTGCAAGGGGAGGGATAGATAGTATATACAGTAGAAACTGAGTGACTTAAATATACATTTGAAGTAGCTCTACTATACATATGTATATATATACATACACATATACATATATACACAGAGTTACAAGTAGTATGTCCTATGAAGTGAAAGTAAAATTATTTTAGTGATTTTACACTTTTTAATATTTTTCTGCTTTACAATGTTTATATTGTAGATTTTACTTTTGTGATGAGGAAAAAAAGGTCAAATACTTTAATAGCAAAAAAAACAAGATTCATCTACTGTAAGAGAGAAAATAAACACTCTACCTTTGGATCTTTTGCACAAAACTTCATGATATCCCTCCAATGTCTGTCCACTGTCTGAAACTGACGCCCTTCTTCTGGCATCTGTTGCATGATATCCTCAGAACAAAAGATGGGCTCCAAGTATAACCACTGAGCTTGTACTTTTAACCATTCATCAATCGTTTCTTGTATTCTAATCAAACGGTCTTCCCAGGCCTTAAGGAAAGCACACTGCACTAAATTCCATTTATTAAAGAAAATTTATAAATTGTAGCAATAAAAATTCATTTAAAATTTACTGTTATTTTTTAAATCAATGCATAACAGCTAAGGTCACTTTTGGGTATCTCAGACAAGCTTAGAAACACTCTAGGAGAGCTGAAGTTTCCCTAAGTCATTGAAATCCACAATAGAAAATGACCATAAAGTTATTTGGTCCAATTTCCTAATCCCCAGGTCCCAGCGCATTCATAGGTACACTCTTCTCTATATTAGTAGTTCTCAACAGGGGGAATTTCCCCCCTCAATTCAGGGAACTTGACAATGTCTAGAGACATCTTCAGTTGTCATAGTTGAGGAGGAATGCTACTAATATCTAGTGGGCAGAGCACAGCGCTGTTGCTAGACATCCATAATCTATGGGACAATACAACAGAAATTATCCAGCCCAAATGTCAGTAACACCAGGTTGAGAAACCCTGCTCTACATCAACACAATTTTTTTTAAAATTCTCCTTATTCTTATGGGTCCCTTAGAGTCAATAAGATATTTCATTAGCTGAAGACCAGTTACATGATCTCTCTTTGGAACATATATATGTGGCCTTTAGTTCCTATGTTTAAGGCATTTGGGCCTCACACTTTTCTTGTTTTAGAAGCTCTAACAGAATTTTAAAAATTATTTTCTAAATTCCCCTTGTTAGACAAGAAATTTCTACAAAAGACAAAATACCTTATCAGGAAAGCCTAGTCCGACCTGATTCCTAGGAAAATGTTCAATATTATGTCCTTTTATTTTATTTATTTATTTATTTTTAAAGATTTATTTATTTATTTAATTTCCCCTCTTCCCCTGGTTGTCTGTTCTTGGTGTCTATTTGCTGCGTCTTGTTTCTTTGTCCGCTTCTGTTGTCATCAGCGGCACGGGAAGTGTGGGTGGCGCCATTCCTGGGCAGGCTGCTCTTTCTTTTCACGCTGGGCGGCTTTCCTCACAGGTGCACTCCTTGCGCGTGGGGCTCCCCCACGCGGGGGACACCCTTGCGTGGCAGGGCACTCCTTGCGCGCATCAGCACTGCGCATGGCCAGCTCCACACGGGTCAAGGAGGCCCGGGGTTTGAACCGCGGACCTCCCATATGGTAGACGGATGCCCTAACCACTGGGCCAAAGTCCGTTTCCCAATATTATGTCCTTTTAGAAAACATCATTCATTGCCTTCTCCAAATAATGCCCATCAAGCTCTGTTATAAAACACTATTTATGATCAAATTAAAATTGGTTTAAATCTCAGCTCTGTCATGCTGGGTGAACTTGGACAAATTATTTATCCTCGTTTGCTTGGTTTCCTTATCATGAATACGGGTAATTACAGTGCCTGCCTTGAAGGCCTGCTGTGAGGAATCAATGGGTTAAGAAACGCAAAGCCCCCAACAGCAGTGCCTAACAAGTATTTAGGGATCAAAATAAAAACCAAAGAAAAGAAATCCATTCGTTATTTGTCTTTTCCCCAATTCATCTGGTCCCCAGTTAGAATTCTGATACTATTTATAAGCTACTAGTTGGTGATAATTTTTTGCTTTCTATATTTACCTATATCAACTGTAAAGCTGAAATAATCTTGGGGATTCAAATATTATTTTTCTGAGGTGAAAAATAATTCATTAATTATTCTAAAAGACCCTCAAACTAGTTTATCACAATTATAATTAAATATGATGTATAGAACTTTTCTACAAGTTACAAAAATATAGCATGTAATATATGGCTCTGCTCTATATATTTCCATTAATTTTTTAATATGTTCTAGTATTTCACCAGATAAAATGTCAAAATTATAGATTATGACTTGAATAAACATTTTAAAAGTCCATCAAAAAATCAACTCATTTCCACAAGAGCACATATGTAACAAGATGGCAACTTTTTATAAATGACTAGGAGCTAAATATCAGATTTAATATACCTTGATCTCTTTTTCAAATGGTTTGATGAAAGGTGAGCCTCTCATTGTCTGAGTTTTTATTATTTGTTCATCAAGAATAGCCTGAATTTCATCTACTGAAGAAAGAATACAGACTCCAGTGTCTCGATATAGACTTATATGAAAAGCTATATCATTCCAAGTGTCTATCATTGTATGCATGGCTTTCTCTAGTGAATATTCCTAGAAGGAAGGAAAAAAACATGAAATGGTGGAAGAAAGGATCTTATTTATCATACTGATTTTCTACTGAATAAAGTAAACATTTGATGCACTACACTTTTTTCTTGCACAGCACGTGACTACAGTGTAATTTTTTTTAAAATTAGGAGGTTTTAATGATTTAAAATTCCTAAGAAGAAGAAGAATATCATTTTTAAAAATTCACTTGCTATGAAAAACTGCTGTCAGTATTAAAATAGACAACAGAATATAATACATGTTGGGCTTTCTCTGAAGTGGCTTTTCTACAGACTGTAATCTGAAGATGATTTCTGTGTAACTCAAGAACTGCTCGAGGGCAGTACTTACTCTGCTAGACCAAACACATCACGTGCCATACATATATCTAGCCTGTGTTTTTAATGGAACAAAAATGAAGACTAGCATATCACCTATGTATATCAGAATGTAGCAGAATTAAGAAGTTAAAAGAGGCATTTCTAGTATGTATTTAGGACAAGTAGGTAGCATAGAAGTACATGTTCTATGGGGGGGTGTCTTTTATCACTTTCCCCAACCTTCTCACACTGCTATCCACTGCTACGATTTTAACCTCAACAAAAAATATGATTATATGATAAACAAACTCATCAAAATATTTCAGTTTTTTACCTTGCTTGCACCTGCACTTATTACTTCAAATTGTTCTAAATATGGTGTAAGGTTCAACTTTAAAACTTTTCTCAGTGTAGTTCCAGAATCTGGAGTCAAATCATAGCCTACAATTTCTGACATTTGGTTCCAGTGACGAGCTCTCATTCCTGGATTGCACAGGATGGAAACAGTAGGGATATATTCCTAATGAAGAAAATATAAACAATAATGGGCCACTCATTTGATTTCCATAATACAGGTTTGTTGTTTTTTTAATATTTATTTTTTCTTTCTCTCCTCCCCTCCCCCCCCCCGTCACCCCCATTGTCTGTTCTCTGTGTCCATTCACTGTGTGTTTTTCTGTGTCTGCTTGCATTCTTGTCAGCAGCACTGGGAATGTGTGTTTTTCTGTTGCATCATCTTGCTACATCAGCTCTCCGTGTGTATGGCGCCACTCCTGGGTGGGCTGTGCTTTCTTTTGAGTGGGGCAGCTCTCCTTACAGGGTGCACTCCTTGCGCGTGAGGGTCCCCTACACGGGGGACACCCCTGCGTGGCATGGCACTCCTTGTGCCCTGCAGCACGGCGCATGGGCCAGCTCATCACACGGGTCAGGAGGCCCTGGGTTTGAACCCTGGACCTCCCATGTGGTAGGCGGATCCTCTATCAGTTGAGCCAATTCCACTTCCCAAACATACAGGTTTTAAATCCTTGATTGTATAAAGATAATATTTCTTCAAATTATTGAATATATTTAACATAATTCCAATCAATATCCCACTTAGATATAGAGGGGGGAGAGAAATTAACAAGATAATTTCATTTGCAAAAGTTCATCTGCAAAAATAAACATGTGGAAAAAGCCAAGAACACATAAGACCTGGAATAGTCAATACAATGTTGAAGAAGAGCAAAGTCAGAGGAGGGCACTGTGTGACTTCAAGACTTACTATAAAATTAAAGTGATCAAGACAGTGGTATTGGTGAAAAAATAGATAAATAGGTCAACAGAACAGAATAGAGAGCCCAAAATAGGCCCACATAAATATAGTCAACTGATCTTTGAAAAAGGAGCAAAGGCAATTCAATGGAGAAAGGATAGTCTTTTCAACCAACAGTGCTGGAACAAATGGATAGCCACATGCAAAAAAATTAATCTAGATACAGATCTTACACCCTTCACAAAAATTAACACAAAATGGATCATAGATGAAAATGTAAAATGCAAACTATACAACTTTTATAAGATAGCATAGGAGAAAATCTAGGTGACCTTGGGTTGGGCAATGGTTTTTTAAATTCAGCACCAAAAGCATGATTCATACGCGAAAAATAAGATAAGCTGGACTTCATTAAAACTTCTGCTCTGCAAAAGACACTGCTTAGAAAAATGAAAAGATAAACCACAGACTGAGGAAATATTTACATAACACTTATCTAACAAAGTAAACTTAAAGGTTAGAGGATCATACTTGCCAGCTTTTAATTTTGCTTAGGAAGGACTTTGTTTTCAACCTTCCATTTGTCACCACCATCATATGTTTCTGTTTACCATCATATTCCCCCCTCAGCATTCCCCATTCAGCATTCATCAGAATATGACATAATAGGCACTCAATAAGTACTTGTTAAATAAATAAATTTTTGATACCTACAAAGTAGAAAGAGCATACTTTCAAATGAATAAATTTTGCTTCATTAAAATTCATTATATATAGGGAAGCGGACTTGGTCCAATGGATAGGGCATCTGTCTACCACATGGGAGGTCCACGGTTCAAACCCTGGGCCTCTTTGACCCGTGTGGAGCTGGCCCATGCGTAGCGCTGATGCGCGCAAGGAGTGTCAAGCCACGCAGGGGTGTCCCCCGCAGAGGGGAGCCCCACACATAAGGAGTGCGCCCCGTAAGGAGAGTCGCCCAGCGCGAAAGAAAGTTCAGCCTGCCCAGAAATGGCGCCGCACACACAGAGAGCTGACACAACAAGATGACACAACAAAACAAAACAAAACAAAAAAAAAGAGACACAGATTCCCGTGCTGCTGATAACAACAGAAGCAGACACACACACACAAAAATTCATTATATAGTCCCTATTTTTCCCATTTTTCCATTAACCAGTGAAAACCTAATCAAGTATCATAGTCCACTGCTGTGGAATTTATAAGAAAGGTATACAGTATAACTCCCTCCAATACTGGAATGGGGTCCTGAAAGCCAGCACGGTAAAATAATATGAGGAAAATTGGATTGGAGGGAATGAACTAAAAATGAATATATGAAGTTACTTGTACATTCTTCTCATTTCATTTTATATTTATTTAGCATCTGCTACATGCTAGTCATTAGTGGTGATTAGGATTCATCAATCAATTAAGCAAAGCTCTATTAATCTTATGGCAATTACATTCTACTGGGGATGGGCTGGGGAGGGGAAACAAAACAAACATAAAATAAATATAAAAATTACACAGTATGTTAGAGAGTGGTAAATGTTGTAGAAAAAAAAAGAGAAATTAGAGCAGGTTAAAGAGGATCAGGACCACTGAATAGGCAAGAAGTTTGGAGATATTAAATAAGACGGCCAGGATGGGCCTCTTTGAGATGGTGATAATTTGAACAAAACATTTAGGTGGGGAGGAAGTGAGACAAGAAGGAACAGCTAGAGCAAAGGTCCTCTTGCAGATGGGCGTAGTTGCCAGTTTGAGAAATGAGAAAGGGGTCAGTATGACTAGAGCATCTGTACTGCTAGAGCATAGTGCATGAGGGACAAGAGTTCTTGGCACTGATGTCAGAGAAATAAAGATAAACTATATAATATAATGCCATTTAAACCAACAAATGAATGGCTTTGACTTTATGAGTAAAATGTGGAGATTTTGCAGAATTTTGACGAGAGGCGTGACATGATCTGACTTAAATTTATTCTCATTACTCTATTGGGAATAGATGATGGTGTGAATATGGGGGCAAAGGTAGAAGCAAGGAGACCTATTGGGAGCTTTTCATAGAAATCCATGTAAAAGATGATGTAACTTGGACCAGGGTAGTGTTAATAGGGGAGATGAGTTTTGAGTTAATTATTGTACTTGCTATTGAAATCAGATTGTCCAAATGTTTTTTAAGAGTTGTACTTAGTATCTATAGAGGCTTGAAATTTTCATAATAAAATTGTGCATTTTGAAAATAAAAATAAAAATAAAATCAATCAGCTTTAGGTAAAGGAGATTACCCTAAAAAATATGGATTGACCTCACCCAATCAGTTGAAGGCCTTAAGAGAAAAAAGTGAGCTTTCCTGGAGAAGAAATTCTGCCTCAAGATTGCAGCATCAACTCCAGTCTGAGTTTGCAGCTTTCCATCCTGCCCTATGGATTTCAACTCTGGTTTCCAAAATCACAGGAATCAATTCCTTAAAATCAGTCATATATATATATGATATGGTACACTCCATATTAATTAAAGGAATTGAATCTGTATCAAAACCCTTTCCACAAACAATGGTTTCACTGGTGAATTCTATTTAAAAAATTAAGAAAATCATAAAAATAATAGCAATTTTACATAAAACTCTTTCAGAAAATAGAAGAGGAGGTAAAACATCCTAACTTGTTTTATGAGGCCAACATAACCTGGATACCAAAACCTGACAAAGACATTATAAGAATAAAAAAGTACATACCAATATTCTCTGAGCACCTGAACATAACCTCAAAAATACGTAATAAAATATTAGCAAATCATAAACTATGAAAGTACTAGAAGAAAACATTATCTTAAAGTGGGGAAGGCAGTTCCAACTATAATTCAGGAACCAGTAGCCATAAAGGAAAAATATGATAAACTATTTGAGTATTAAAAACATCTGCATGGGGAAGCAGACTTGGCCCAATGGATAGGGCATCCGCCTACCACATGGGAGGTCTGTGGTTCAAACCCCAGGCCTCCTTGACCCGTGTGGAGCTGGCCCATGCGCGGTGCTGATGGGCGTAAAGAGTGCTGTGCCACGCAGGGGTGTCCCCTGCGTAGGGGAGCCCCACATGCAAGGAGTGTGCCCCATAAGGGGAGCCGCCCAGTGTGACAAAAAGCACAGCCTGCCCAGGAATGGTGCTGCACACATGGAGAGCTGACACAGCAAGATGACGCAACAAAAAGAAACACATGTTCCTGGTGCTGCTGATAAGGATAGAAGCAGTCACAGAAGAACACACAGCGAATGCACAAAGAGAGCAGATGAATGGGGGGGGGGAAGGAGAGAGAAATAAATAAAAATAAATCTTTAAAAAACAAATAAATAAAAACGGCTGCATGACAAATGCCATCGTAAGCAAAGTCAAAAAACAAATGATGCTATATGTTTGTCTGTGTTATCAGGAGCAAATTTCATAATATACATGTGAATAACCTATAAATGAATTTTTAACAAAAATGTACTAAATTTAATTTTCTAAAAAAAAAAAAAGACAAATATTTGCAATACACATCACAGGCAAAGCCAAAACTCCTTAATACATATATATTCCTAGAAATCAGTAAGAAAAAAAGACCAAAATTCAAGAGAAAAATAGGCAAATGAGACATAGAAAGAAATACAAAACACTCTTAAATGTATAAAAGACATTTGACATTTTAAATCTCAAGTTTGATGGCACACACTGTTGGTGAGGTTGATGAGACTATAAATTGGCATAACCCCTATGGGAGGGTAATTCAACTACAGATTTTAACATAGCATTTATTCCTCTAGAATTTTTCTTGCAGTCATACTTTCACACACATGAAATGATGTACACACACGATTACTCATTCACTGCAGCACAGTTTGCAATAGCAAGAAATTAGAAATGATCAAAATATCATTAGTAGAGGACTTTTAAAATGAATTATGGCACATTCATGTAATGAAATATTATTTAGGTACTAAAAAAGAATGGAGAAGATCTACCTAGGATGAGAAAAGATCTCCAAGATAAACTAAGCAAAATTTCAAGGAAGCAAAATAGTATATAAACTATGCTACATTTCATGTAAAAAGATAGAAAGATATAAATATATATTCACGTTGCTACACATATAACAAAACTCTTGAAATATACACAAGAAAATAATAACATTGGTCACCTGGGTTGAGTGAGTGGGAAAAGGAAAAGAAAGTTTCCTGATCTTTCTTCTTACATCTTTTGGAAACTTATTAATGTATTATATATTGAAAATAATTTTTAGGTAGTTACTTTTACAAAATTCAGGCAGCTCATGGGATCTCTGAGGGCCAGAAGTAGACAGGAAAAATGCTTAAAGTCTTGTCACAGAACTGGTCTGTGCCATTTTTGGGCAGAAACATGACAGTTTGCATTCTGGGAATGCTGATAGTGGACTCTCGCCACTGCTGCTAGAACCACTGCCACTATAGCCTTGGGAAGATGGATGAACTATTGAACTGTCACAAAAACTGCTGACTGGGAAACGGACTTTGGCCCAGTGGTTAGGGCGTCCGTCTACCATATGGGAGGTCCGCGGTTCAAACCCCGGGCCTCCTTGACCTGTGTGGAGCTGGCCATGCGCAGTGCTGATGCGCGCAAGGAGTGCCGTGCCATGCAAGGGTGTCCCCCGCGTGGGGGAGCCCCACGCACAAGGAGTGCGCCTGTAAGGAGAGCCGCCCAGCGTGAAAAGAAAGTGCAGTCTGCCCAGGAATGGCGCCGCCCACACTTCTCATGCCGCTGATGACAACAGAAGCGGATAAAGAAACAAGACGCAGCAAATAGACACCAAGAACAGACAACCAGGGGAGGGGGGGAAATTAAATAAATAAATCAATAAAAAAAAATAAAAAAAAATAAAAACTGCTGACTGAGGCACAGAGAGGCTAAATATCTAGCCCAAGGTATGCTGGGTACCAAGTGAAGAACTGTGATATAAACCTAGGTGAAAAATACAAAGCCTTCACAACTAACTGCTACCTTGAACTGCTGACTTTAATATAGGCTAAGTGCTCATTCCTAGTAATTTCTTATACTCTTTATATAACTGCAGCTAATCATTGTACTTTTGCATTCATCAAGCATTATTCTATGAAAGACTGATTTCCACAATTTTATCAGGAAAGAATAAAGCATGGATTCAGTAATAGATCAAGTTTTCTGAATTCAGCTTTCATTTTGCTTCTAAATCTTTCCATTTCTCTTCATTGTCACCTGATGATGCAGATAGCTCTACCAGGTCCTTCTCAGGTAATTTTTAAGACTTTGAGTCTATGGGTCAACAAATTCTATAGACTCAAAATCCTTCTCCTTCTAAGATTTTTCAGATATCAAAATTTTTTAATGTATTCATCCTGAAAAAATAATTATGATCTCATTTCAAAGTTGTAATTGTTCTAGATTAATAGCCTATTTCATTATGTTCATTTAGTTTTATACAGTAAATCATAAACAATGGTGAAGTCTTCCTCTGTTTTTCAAATGCTTATTTGGTATTATTTTCAGTAGCTGTGCAATAGATCTGACCAATCTTCTACTCCTTCCAAGGGTCTGAGGAACCCTTTTCCCCACTGTTGCCATATGGAATTGTATGCTCTCTGGACCCACCACCCAACCAACCTTCTTCACATACCATCCCTGATAGCAATGCTTTACTACGAGGGTTGAAAGATGTGGGAATGGGATACCAAAAAGTCAAAGACGCAAAAAGATGAGATTCAAAAGTTGAGAGGAAGGAAGTCCCCTCTCTTTTGCCCTTACCACTTCCTCCCAAAACTGATCCCTCAATTTTTTCACAATGCCAATACCTGGAACAGAAGGGTGGAAGTCAGAGCTTGACCAAAAAGCTGAGGGATGGGAAAAGTTTTAAGAATCTTATTTTTTCTGATTATTTTACTTCAATATCTTTATTAGATTGCACTCCTTGGACTACAAGTGACAGAAACCAAACACAGAGTGGACAAAGTGAAAATAAATAAATAAATCTATAAAGATGGGAGTTGGTGGGAAAGAAGGCACTCTATTACATTGCATGTTCAAAGTGAAATAGGGAAGAGATATAAATGTGCCTATAACCTGGGGCGCAGAGGAGTGAGCACAATCAGGTCTCCTTCCTTTATGTCCTCTTTCCTTTAAGTATCATTGTCACTTTCTCAAACCTGCTACCCCATGACCACAGGTAACTCTCAACTCTTATCCTTACACTTTGTGAACAGAGAAAAAGAGACTTCCTTTCCCAGCCCAGGTTCCAAAATTTCAGGGAGAACCTTGGCCCAGTTTGGGTCACAATGTCCATCCACCAGTCAGATGCCCAGTGAAGACGAGACTGGCTAGATGCTCACCAAACCCATTTTACAGACAACTAGACCACTGTTATCAACAAAGAGCAAGACCAGAGGATGGATTTCATATTTGATATAGTAGGCAATAGAAAATTGACAAGATGTGGCAGTTTTATATTATTTATGGATTCCAAAAAGAGATATTGATTATGTTTGTACACTGGTCTGCTCCTCTGGGCATGATGCCCTTTGACTGGTTTAAATTCAAAGGCTTTATGTTCAGTTGATTAAATCAAGATTAGGGCTTTGGTTTGAACACATCATTAGGGCATGCAGGGTTGAGTCCCTGGCCCCTCAGTGGGCTGATAAAACAGACTCTCACACAGAGAAGATACACAGAGGAAGAAAGACAGCTCCATAGACACTGCAGAAGCCCCTGGAAGATATACGAGCCATTCACTTGACAGTATACAACTGACCTTATGAAAAGAACAGAGTGGCTGAGCCCATAAAGAAATGAGCCCCAGGAAGAGAGACAAGCCCTATGCCAGCCTACAGCTCAGATTGGAAGAAGTTGGACCCACAGAGACTTAAGAGGAAAGAGGAAGGCTGAACCCTCAATGACATTGCTCACCATCTTGCTTCAACAAGTGGCAACAAATTTGGATGAGAAAGTACCCCTTATAATACTTCAAGTTGGACTCTTTAGGGCCTTGTAACTGTAAGCTTTAACCCCAAATAAATACCCTTTATAAAAGTCAACAGAGTTCTGGTACTTTGCATCAGTACCCCTTTTGCTGACTAATACAGATGATATCTATAATATTGAAATGTCATGAAATATTTTCATACCTTAAATACTTTTATCTGCTCCATTACTGTAGAGCACATAGCAATAGTAGGAATCTCTTTTGGTTCTTCTTCAGGTTTCTCTTCCTCCAGAGATCGTCTTTTTGACCGTTTTCTTCTTTCTTGTAATTCCTTCTTTTGCTTCATTTGGAAAAATTTCAGTGTCTTAAAAATTTCTCGGGCAAATTCATCTACATCAGCTTCCATGCTTTCACCATTGAGGTCCAAAAACCCTCCATCCATCCACCTGAAATGAAAGGAAAAATAGCACTACACTCAGAGACTTTTGGATTTTGAAGGGTCCTTAGAGATCATTTAGGCTAGGACCTTCTTTTTACAAGGGAAATAACAGAAGAAAAGGACAGTGAATAGTTTTTCTCAGTCACACAGATAAAGCTGATCATTAAGAATAGGGACTAAAACCATCTATCAGCCATTCTTCACATGCTAAGATATGTATAAGATTTGTAAATAAAATGTAGCTAAATAACAACCATCAAGATGGAGGCAAAGTAAGGAGCTCCTAGAGTCAGCTCCTGCTATAGGGCAGTTAGTAAACACCCAGAGCTATCTAGAGCTAGCTGAAGCACCTGTTTGGGGGCTCCAGGAAACCAGAAGAGCATCCTGCCACATCCTTGAAGGAATGGAAAGAGGAGACTGCCCACCTGCAGAGAAGATTCATAAGTACAGCACTCCAGGCCATGGAGTCTGGTGCCCATCCTCCAAAGGAGGCACAAGCCACCTCGGGAGCTGTTTCATGGCTGGAATTGAAAGCTCCACTTCCCAAAATGGGGGGAGGAAGAGACAGTTAGGCACCAACTTCAGTTACTGGTGAGGAAATTCAGCAGGCTAAAGCACAACCCTGAGAACAGCTAAAGTTTGAGCCTGTCCAAGTCAGAAAGAGGCCAGTAATCACCAACTTAACTCTGCACCTGGCACAAGGGGAAGCAGAGCGGACTGAAAATCACAGTGCTGGTAGGGACCGGCTTCTTTCCATCCAGGTCAGATTATAGATCTAGCCTAAGCCCCAGCCCCACCTCTGGGAGGGAAGAAGCTGGGGGAACCTGTGCCAGCCCCTCCAAGAAGTTACTGGCCAAGCCGCAGAGGCCAGTGATTGTCCTACTCTGATGGTGCAAGCTGCCTCAGGAGCTGTTCTGTGGCTGGAATTGGAGGCTTCATTTCCCAAGAACAAGATGGGAAGAGAGAGTTGGCCGCTGATGTTGGCTGCTGAATGGTGGACTCGGCTGGCTAGGGTATAACCCTGGGAACAGCTAGGATGTGAGTCTCTGTCCAAGTCAGAAAGAGGCCAGTAGCTGCCATTTTGACTCCGACCCCAGCATGAGGGGAAGCCAGGACCGAAAATCACAGTGACAGTAGGAACCAGTTTCTTTCATCCAAATTGGCCTGCAGCCCTAGGATAGGCTTCAGGCCCACCTCTGTCAGGGAGGTGGCTGGCAGGCCCTTCACCAGCCTATCTAGGTAACGGCAGGTACCTTTGGCTGGCACAGATTGAATAATCAGAAGTCTACCAGGGCAACTGCATTTATCTTGGGCCTGCATTGTAGAGATTGCTGCCCACACCTGCAGCTCCATCCCTGCCCCAGGCAGGGGAGTAAGAGGCATGAAACCTCATCAGTCTCTCTGGGCAACTACAGTCCAGGCCTGCATGACATGGATTATTCCACACAGCTGTGACTGTCCTGTGGGTGAGACAAAAGACCCACTCCTCAAAGATGGTGCTGAAGTACTCAAGTAAACAACCACTGAGCCCACCTAAACTGCCCCTGTCCTCAGTAACAAGACCTCTGGAGCCAATCAGCCTTATCAAATTAACATAACCAATCCAGTTCTTCCACATTATCCAACCTCCCCTCACTCACCCATATATACCACTGCACTTTTTCAATAAACTAGACCTGTGCCACGAGCCTGTGTCCCCAGAGTGTTCACTGTGTGTGGTTCCTCAGCTCCGGCGCACTCATCCGGGCTGGGTACCCCGAGGGGAGAAGCACGGAAATGATGATAATTTTTGTTTTTTAAAAGATGTAAGGTAGTGGCATTGGAACTTGTGATTGGATAGACGTCAGGGTGACTGTGCCTGTCTTAGGTTGTCACCATCTAAAGAGAATCTTAGGTTGATTTCTCCTGCAGGTGATCTTACCCGTCATTGACTACCAGCCAAGTGCACTGACGTGAATATCAAGTGTGACTGTGCCAGACTTAGGTTGTCACCATTTAAGGAGAACCTTACCCACAATTGGCTAACGGACAAGTTAAATGGCCGCGCCTGTCTTAGGTTGCTTCTTTCCGCAGGTGATCAACCTGTTACGGACTGCTAGTTGTTGCATTAATGCTGCTCTCCAATCATGTTGATAGGCTCGCTATATACGCATTATATTGTTTTCGGTGACATTGTGGAGCACTTATTACAGCCTGTTATGAAGGTTGGGGAGTACACAACTTGTGAGGGGAAATGGGGAGTGGGTGTATGAGGGGAGAGAGTGTGGGGTAGAATGAATGCTGGTGGTGGAAGGGGACGCTTTTCACATAGTGGTCTTGCATTCAGGGTCTGCTTGTGGGAGTCACTGGTAGGGAGCGAGCTGTAACTGAAAAAAGGTTAGTCTGGAGATGTCTTGCAGCTTCTTTTGGAGGAGTTTAATGATACAGGGTGCTATAATGAGAAGAAACATGATTAGAATGAGAGGACTGAGTATAGGGGCAATCCATGGGCAATCCATGCCATGAGAGGAGAGGAAACCCAATCGAGGAAGGTATTTTGACTTCGTTGTTGTTTGATTAATTCATCACGTAGATTATTTATCAATATTTTGTTCTGTGATTCCAGATTCATTAACATAATAGTATGGGTGAGACAAAAGACCCCCTCTGTCCTATCCATTGCAAAGGAGAAAGTTGGTTCCTGGGGCAATGAGGGCAGCTTGAGCTGCCACAGTTTATAGCACCAACTACATCCTTGGCTCCTACTACACAACCAGCAAGGGAGAAAGGGCAGGAAATCCTAAATAAAAGAGAAAAACTGCACCCAGAATAAATACTCTAGTGATCCAGATGCCAAGACACCAACAAAAATTTACAATCCACCAAGACACAGGAAGCTATGGCCCAGTTAAAGGAACAAGATAAGCTTACAGATGACATAAAGGAGGTGAGACAACTAATCATAGATGTTCAAACAAATCTCCTTAATAAATTCAATGAGATGGCTAAAGAGATTAAAGATATTAAGAAGACACTGGATAAGCACAATGAAGAATTTGAAAGCATACACAGAAAAATAGCAGATCTTATGGGAATGAAAGGTGCTATAAATGAAATTTTAAAAAACATTAGAATCATATAAAAGCAGATTTGAGAAGGCAGACAAAAGGATTGGTGAGCCTAAAGAAATGATCTCAAAGTATATATATAAAAGAACAGATGAAGAAAGAATGGGAAAAAATTGAACAGGTCTCAAGGAACTTAAAGACAGCAAAAGATATGCAAACATACATGTCATGTATGTCCCAGAAGAAGAAGAGAAGGGAAAAGGGGCAGAAGGAATATTTAAAGAAATAATGGTAGAAAATTTCCCAACCCTGTTGAAGGACATAGATATCCATGTCCAAGAAGAAGCACAATATGCTCCCATCTGAAAAAAATCCGAATAGACCAACTCCGAGACAAACATTAATCAAAATATGAAATGCCAAAAACAGAGAATTCTGAGAACAGCAAGAGAAAAGCAATGCTTAACATACATGGGATACCCAATAAGATTAAGTGCTGATTTCTCACAAGAAGACAGTAGTCTGATATATTTAAGATACAACAAGAGAAAAAATTCCAGCCACAAATCTTATATCCGGCAAGAGTGACTTTCAAAAATGAGGTCAAGATTAGAATATTCACAGATAAAACAGAAACTGAGAGAATTTCTAGGCAAGAGACAAGATTTTCAGGAAATAGTAAAAGGTGTGCTAGAGTCTGAAAAGAAATACAGGAAAGAAAGGTCTGGAAGACAGTCTAGAAATGAAGATTATATCAATAAAAGAAACCAAAAGTGTCAAAAGAGTGGGGAAAATAAAATATGACAGATAAAACTCAAATTGTTAGGAATAAATTTAACCAACAATGTAAAGTTGCTTTACACTGCAACTCAATGTTAAAAGAAATTTAAAAAGCCCTAAATAACTGGAAGAATATTCTATGCTCACAGACTGGAAGATTAAATAACATAAAGACATCAATTCTACTCAAATTGTTATATAGATTCAATGTAATCCTGATAAAAATTCCACCAGCATTTTTTAATGAAAATATGATTATCAAATTTATTTGAAAGGGTAAAGGGTCCTGAATAGCCAGAAACATCTTAAAAAGGAAAAGCAAACTCTCATCTCCAGACTTTATATTACCTAGCTATTATGGTAAAAACAGCATGGTACTGGCATAAAGACAGACACATAGAACAATGTAACCAAACTGATGGTTCAGAAACAGACCCTCACATATATGGTCAAGTGATTTTTGACTAGCTCAAACCCACACAACTCGGGCAGAACAGTCCATTCAACAAATGGTACTGAAAGAACTAGATATCCATAGCCAAAAGAAGGAAAAGGGCCCCTATCTCACACCTTATCCAAAAAATTAACTCAAAATGGATCAAAAACCTAAATATAAAAGGAAGAACCATAGAGCTTCTAGAAGAAATTGTAGGAAAATATCTTCAATACCACCTGGTGGTAGGTGGTGGATTCTTAAGAGATAAGAGGAGGACTGAGATGGACTACTGGTGTTTAGTGTATGTAGAAGTTTTAATTAACTTTACTGTAAAAGTGTGGAAATGTATAGAGTGGATGGTAACACACAGTGAGTAACAGCTGGTTTATAAATGGGGATGTGGCTGAAAATGGTAGTCTAGGTATGTAAATGCCAATTGACAGAATGCTAGAGAATAATCTAGGAACTGAATAGCACAGTAAACCAAGAGGTGGATGAGAATTGTGGGTGATGGCACAGATGCAAGAGTGTCCTTTGTGAGCTAGAGCAAATGTACATCACCACTGCAGGTGGTGGGAATGTGAAGAAGCATGGGAAAAATACAGCTGGAGTGACCTATGGACTTTGGTTAGCAGTAATAATGTAATATGCTTGCATCTATGCCAAAGATATACTGAGTTGATAATGGGGCAATATGGACAATGTGTGTGAAATGTGTGCGACATGTAACAATCAGATGATAATATTTTATCTGTAACAAATGTTCAACCACACTGTGGTATATTGATAGAGGGGTGTTGTTTGGGAAATCTGCACATGTGCATGATTGTTTTATAAGTTTACAACCTCTGTCTTAAAAAATAAATTTAAAAAACAATAATAGGGTGGGTTGGGGGAAAAACATACCAAATGCAAGATAAGGACTATAGTTAGTAGTAAGATTTTGACAATATTCTTTCAGAACCTGTAACAAATGTCTCATGACAATGCAAGGTGTTAGTGGAGGGTTGATGTATGGGACCCCTGTATAATGTTATGTATGTTTGCTTTGTAAGTCCACAACTTTTGGTATAGGTTTATTGTTTATGTATGTTCATATATAAATGATATAAAGATAATAATAATAGGGTGGGTTGGGGAAAATACTTTGGTTATTAGTAATATTTTGACAATGCTCTTTAATAATTAGTTAAAATGTTTAACAACAATGCAAGGTATTGTTGGTAGGGTGAGTTATGAGAGTCCTGTATGATGCTATTTATGTTTGTTTTGTAAGTTCACAACTATTACTACATACTTATTTTTATGTATGTTTATGTGTGAATGATGTACATCAATAAATTTTTAAATGAAAAAAAATGTAGCTAAACAAAATGTAGATTTGACTCCACACATTTTTTATGTAAACATTAATCAAATAAATTAATTTAATAAAAAGGTGCATTGTAAAACTAATAACAAAAAAAAAAAAAGAATTTGTCTCAATTGACATAGAAAGGACATTTGACAAAATCCAGCACTCCTTCCTGATAAAAAACATTTAGGACACTAGGAATATAAGGAAACTTCCTCAAAATGATAAAGGGCATATATGAAAAGCCCACAGCTCACATCCTCCCTAATGGTGAAAGACTGAAAGCTTTCTCTCCAAGATCAGGAATAAAACAAAAATGCCCACTGTCACCACTGTTATTCAACAGTGTACTAGAAATTCTAATCTGAGTAATTAGGCAAGAAAAAAGAAAAAAAAAGCATTCAAATTGGAAATTAAATAGTAAAGTCTTCCCTGTGTGCAGATGCCATGATCCTATAAAAATCCTGAAAGTCCACTAGATATTTTTACTATTACTATTTAGCATTTACTATTACTATTTTCACTAGTAGAGCTAATAAACAAATTCCATTTACAACAACAAATATAGAATGAAATATCCAGGAATAGGTTTAACCAAAGATATAAAGGACTTGTACAAAGAAAACTACAAAACATGGCTAAAAGAAATCAAAGAATACCTAAATAAATGGAAGAACAGTCCATGTTCATGGATGGGAAGACTAAATATTGTGAAGATGTTTACTCTACCCAAAATTCTACACATTCAATTTTGATTGCTTTAATCAAAATTACAACAAATTTCTTTGCAGAAATGGAAAAGCCAGTCATCAAATTTATATAGAATGGTAAAGGGCCCTGATTAGCCAAAACCATCTTGAAAAATAAGAATGAAGTTGGAGCACTCACATGTCCCAATTTTAAAACTTACCACAAAACAACAACAACAACAACAACAAAAGCAGTAATCAAAACAGCATGGTACTGTCACAGGACAGACGTATAAACCAGTGGAATCAAAACTGAGAGTTCAGAAATCAACCCTCACATCTATGGCCAACTGCTTTTCGACAAGGGTGCCAAGTCCATTCAATGGGGAAAGAATAGTCTCTTCAATTAATGGTGCTCTGAGAACTGGATATCCATATGCAAAAGAATGAAAGTAGACTTCTACCTCACACCATATTAAAAAAAATTAACTCAAAATGGATCAAAGACCTAAATAAAATTTTAAAAACTATAAAACTTCTAGAGGAAAACATAGGGAAGCACCTTCAGGACCATGTATCAGGCAATGGTTTCTTAGGCTTTACACCCAAAATACAAGCAACAAAAGAAAAAACAGATAAATGGGACCTTCTAAAATTAAAAACTTTTGTGCATCAAAAGACTTTATCATGAAAGTAAAGTGACAGCCTACACAATAGGAGAAAATACTTGGGAGCCATACATCTGAGAATGGTTTAATATCCCTAATATGCAAAGAAATCTTACAACTCAACAACAAAAAAACAAACACCACAATTTAAAAATGGACAAAAGACTTGAACAGACATATTTCCAGAGCAGATATACAAATGGTCAATACACACATGAAAAGATGTCTAACGTCATTAGCCATTAAGGAAATGCAAATCTAAACCACAATGAGATACCATTTCATGTCCACTAGGAAAAAAAAAACTACTATTAAAAAAAAAAAAGAAATCACAAGTGTTAAGGAGGATGTGGAAAAGTAGTTACACTCATTTAATGCTGGTAGTAATGTAAAATGGTACAGCTTCTGTGGAAGACAGTTTGGCAGTCCCTCAGAAAGCTAAGTATAGAATTACCATATGACCCAGCAATCACTCTACTAGGTATATACTCTAAAGAATTAAAAACAGAGACTGTAACAGATATTTGCACACCAAGGTTCATAGTGGAATTATTCACAATTGCCAAAATGTAGAACAACCAAAGTGTCCATTAACAGATGAATGAATAAATAAAATGTGGCATATATATATACAGTACAATATTATGCAACTGTAAAATGTAATGAAGTTCTGATACATACAACAACATGGATAAACTCTGAATACTTCATGTTGAATGAAATAAGCCAAACACAAAAGGAGAAATAATATGCTCTCACCAATATGAAATCATTAGAATAAGCAAATTCATACAATCAGAAACCAGAATACAGGTTATTGGGGCCCAGAGTTGGGTAGGGGATGGGGAATCAATGCTTAATTGTTATAGGTTTTCTCTTCAGGGTGATAGAAGAGTTTTGGTAATGGATGGTGGTGATGGTAGCACACTTTAAATGTAATTAATGCCACTGAATTACATATTTGAATGTGGTTAAAGTGGAAATTTTAGGTTATATACAGGTGACTAGAATAAAAAAAAATATTTTTAAAGACCATAGAACTGTACAATACCGTGAACCCTAATGTAAACTATGGATTATAGTTAATAGTATAATAATAACAATATTATTTCAACAATTGCAACAAATATACCATATTAAAGAAAAGTGTCAACAATAGGGAAACCTGCATGTGTAAAGGGGGATATATGGAATCTCTGTATTTTCTGCATACTTTTCCTGTAAACCTACTTTGGAATTTATGTTCCTGAGTGTGATGGAGTTAGACTCAGGTGTGAACTTTCTACACATGCCTCTTCTGTCACTTTTACTGATCCTGTGGTTGGCACTGGGGTTGGTGTATACACAGGAGACTTCAATCTCTGGACTGGCCATGCGCCAGCTGGGCTCTGAGCCTTAGCAGAGTTGCAGCTCCTACTCTCTTGTTTGTTGGACTTCCACAGGTTGGCTAACAGGGCAGTCAAGATGGTCAATCACCACACTGGGGAACCAAGAGTGCCTACAACTCCAAGCAGGACAATCTCATCCATCAACCATGTGGGACGAAAGGCCCCTCTCGATATAGAGGTGGAGTGGACATCACCAACTCAGGGTCAACAGGATAGAGGAATAAAATACGGATTAGAGTGAACTTACTGATATTCTACTATAGAACTATTATGACTAGTAATGGAAGAAACTGTAGCATTGATGTGGAGAGAGTGGCCACAGTAATTGCTGAGGGCAGGGAGAGGAAAGAGGAGATGAGATATGGCGGCATTTTTGGGACTTGGAGTTGTCCTAAATGATATTGCAGGGACAGATGCTGGACATTATAAAGCCTGCCATAACCCACTGAATGTTCTGAGGGAGAGTGTAAACTACAATGTAAACTATAATCCATGTGGTACAGCAGTGCTCCAAAATGTACTCACCAAATGCAATGAATGTGCCACAAAGATGAAAGAGGCTGTTGATATGGAAGGAGAGGGTGGGCTGTGGGGTATGTGGGAATCTCTCATACTTTTTAATGTAACATTTTTTGTAATCTATGTATCTTTTTTTTTAAAAAGACAATTTAATAAAAAAAATTTTTTTTTAATTAGGTGAATTGATTCTGGAAAGTAAAGTTAGGAGGTACCTTAGCAGCATTCAATGCTTTTCCCATATGACACTTGGTTCATTTTTAAATGGAAAGATAAATCCTACTTTCAAGCACTTAACCAAGAACATAAAATCAATTTATACTTTACAAATACTTTTATATCATGAGCTTAAATTTTTATTATAGAAAGGTAAATTACCGTTTTTCTGTTCGTTGCCACTTCAAAACAAAATTAAAAAACTTCTGATAAGGCTCAATGTTAACTTTCAATTTATCTAATTCAGGATATTTTGTCAATTCCCATTTGAAAAGGTCTTCTTCTTTATTAATAAACTGAACTGCTTCTTCAGACTCCTGAATACGTTTTTGCAGTTGTCTTACATCTGTTACATACTGAAAGTAAATAATTTTTATCTTGAGAATATTCAAGGAATATTATAAAAATAGATTATATGATACTGCACCTATGTTCTTGCATTTAAATAGCAACTTGAAATATTAAATTCACAAAATTACTACAACAGAGAGCAAAAGGTAAGGTTTTATCTACTTTACAAATAGAAGATTAAGTCATGAAAAGATCACATAGCACCAGTGCCAGCCCCTAGAGGAGGGTCCTTGTTTGCTATAGCAACATATGTTTTACATTTTAAAATTATGTAACTGTGCCCTGTATTAAATCTATGGTCCTGCCATAACTACTATTTCATATATTAATCATACCTGGTGCATGCGTTCCAGCTCTGCAAATTCTTTTAACTCTTCCATGCGGCGCGATTGTTTTTCTATTTCCAAAATCAGTTTCTCTCTCTTGGCTATTAGTTTATTTTCTCTTTTATGTTTAACATTTTCAATGAGCTTTTTCAAAGACAATTTAAATCATGTTAATTATTTTATTACAGAGGGAAGCATTATTGAAACAGAAATCTTAATGCTTTAAATAGTAATAGAAACCATCAGAGAAGTAAAAATGAGTACAAAAATAAAAATGTTGAATATAATGACAGGTATAAAAATGCAAAGAGGGGAGCAGATGTAGCTCAAGTAGTTGAGTGCCTGCTTCCTATGTACGAGGTCCTGGGTTCAATCCCCGGTACCTTCTGAAAACAAACAAACAAACAAAAACAATCCTCATTAGGGAGCAGATATATAATAGCTCAGTGGTTGAGCATCTGCTTCTCATGAACAGGTTCTGGATTCAATGCCTGGTACCTTATTTTAAAAAAGTGCAAAGAATAGTAAACCACTCAGATAAATTTTCTTAGATCTCCAATGTGAATTTCAAAACAATTATCTAACAGATTCTTAGTAATAAGAAAAGTTGTCATTTATTGAGGACCCATTATATATCAAGAACTTTTAAACACCTTACTTGCATTATCACAGGTATTATTCTCATTTTAGAGATGAAGAAATTGAGATTTATGAAGTCAAGAGGTATTCCAAGGCCACAAAATAGTAGAAGTTGAAATCTAGATTAGTATCCAACTTTATCTGACTGAAATCCATGCTTTTCACTGCCATACCATATCACCTCCCAATTGAGGATACATTGCCTTGCTTTGAGATTTTTTCAAAATGTCAATTACATTCAATATGATATAAAATCACAAATCTCCTATTTCATACCTCTGTGATATCAAGCAATTCATTTAAATTCTCTGAATCTCATTTTCTTCATATATAAAATGGAGATAAAGGAGCATCTGGGGGTTTTATAGATATTAAATGATTTAATACATGGAAAGCACTTAGCACAGTGCTTACTATTATTACAGATTTACATAATAGTTCTGACTTCATTAATTTCAGCCTCACTACTTACTGGACCCCGTGAGTTCAGCCTAACTGCCTGTTCTAAACTCTATAGGACCAAAAATATTGCCAACAACAACCTTGCAGTGACACATGAAGTTACTTTTTTAAAGTAGATGGGAAAAAAAAATTACAGAATAAAAAACCAAAAAAAAGAAAAGAAAAGAAAAGTAGATGTGGGGAGCAGGTGTTGCTCAGTGGTAGAGCACTGATTCCCAAAGTTCAATCCCCAGTACCTCCTAAAAAAAAAAAAAGTAGATGGTAAGTATGCATGAAAAGTAAATGCTTAAAATGTCAGAATACAAAAGTACATGCTGAAAAATACACTTACTTCATCATTTTCATCAAAAATAGGGTTGATTTTCCAAGGCCACATGAGGACATCTGCATTCAAAGATAACTCTTCTTGAGGAAATAGAAAAACATCTAGAAAGTAAGACATTCGGCGTTTGGATTCCTACAAAAGAAATTTAATGAAGAAGGTGCTAGATTTTGCCAAATGATTTATTTGCATCAGTTGAGATGATTGTGTAATATTTTCCCTGCATTCTATTAACATGATATGTGGAATTGGTTGATTTTATTTTGTTGACCTACACTTGCATCCCTGGGATAAATTCCACTTGATAAATATGTATAATTCTTTTAATGTGCTGTCCAATTCAGTTTGCTAGTATTTACATAGGATGTTTGCATCTATATTCATAAGGGATATTGGTCTGCAATTTTGTTTTCTTGTGCTGTCTGTATCTGCTTTTTGTATTAAGGTGATGTAGGCCTAATAAAATCAGTTAGGAGGTCATTTTTTTCCTCTAATTTGTTAGAAGAGTTTCCTAAGAATTGCTGTCAGTTCTTCCTTGAATGTTCATTCAATGTGAACATTCAATAACTTGGTGAACATTCAAGAAATTAGACTTTTCCTTGTTGGGAGGTTTTTTAAATAAATGACTCAATATCTTTATCTGTTATTGGTATGTTGAGATCTTCTATTTCTTCCTGAATGAGGTTGGTTAATTGTGCATTTCTAGGAATTTTCCCATTTCATTAGATTACCTAATTTTTTGGTATACAATTATTTGTAGTATCTCCTTATAATTATTTTTATTTTGATCAGGTCAATATTACTATGCCCCCTTTCATTTCTGATTTTGTTATTTATATGCTAGCTCTTTTTTAGTCAGTGCAACAGTTTAAAGTTTTTCATGAATCACAAAGAGAAAAAGATTATGTTTTTGAACTAATCATTTCTTGTGGGTGCAGGGCCTTTTGACTGGACTGTGTCAATGTGGCAGGAGCCAGTCTCCAGTCTGGGTCTAATAAAAACAGACATACAGGGAAGCGGACTTGGCCCAGTGGTTAGGGCGTCCGTCTACCACATGGGAGGTCCGCAGTTCAAACCCTGGGTCTCCTTGACCCCTGCAGAGCTGGCCCATGCGCAGTGCTGATGGGCGCAAGGAGTGCCCTGCCACACATGGGTGTCCCTGCGTAGGGGAGCCCAAAGGGCAAGGAGTGCGCCCTGTAAGGAGAGCTGCCCAGTGTGAAAGAAAGTGCAGCCTGCCCAAGGAATGGCGCCGCACACACAGAGAGCTGACACAACAAGATGACACAACAAAAAGACACACAGATTCCCATGCCACTGACAACAACAGAAGCGGACAAAGAAGAACATGCAGCAAATAGACAGAGAGAACAGACAACTGGGGTGGGGGGCGGGGTGGAAGGGGAGAGAAATAAAATAAATAAATAAATCTTTTTTTAAAAAACCAGACATACAGAGAAAAGGAAGCTGCCATTTTTTTTTCCTGCTGTGCAAGAAAAGTAACAGAGCTAATGGGAATGAAATAAGATTAAAAATACATTAGAGGCACATAAGAGCATATTTGAATTGCTCAAAGGCAGAATTAGTGATTTCAAGGAAAGAATATCTGAACTGGTAAATACAGGAGAACAATAAGAGAAAATAATGGGGAAAAAATGGAACAGGGTCTCAGGGAATTGAATGACACGACGAAATGCACAAACATATGAGATATCAGTGTCCCAGAAGAGGAAGAGAATGGAAAAGAGGCAGAAAGAATATTTGAGGGAATAACGACCAAGAACTTCTCAAATCTTAAGAAAAACATAAATATTATTATCCAAGAAGGGCATTGCACCCTAAGCAGAATATATCTGAATAGACCTACTCTAATCCACCTACTACTCAGAATGACAAATATCAGAGATAAAGAGAGGACTCTGAAAGCATCAGAAACCATGGTGGTGAGAAGAAAGCAGTATGATGTATCTAAGGTACTGACAGAGAAAAACTGCCAGCCAAAATTCTGTATCTGGCAAAACTGGCCTTCAAAAATGAGGGTGAGTTCAAAGTCCTCACAGACAAACAAAATCTGAGACTATGTTACCAAAAGGCCAGAATTAGAAGAGATACCAAAGGGAGTGCTGCCATCTGAAAGGAAAAAACTAGGGCAAGAGACTTGCAGAAGAGTGTAGGGATGAAGATTATTAAAAAGGCTAGATTAAAGGGTAAAAAGACAATAGTAAGATATGACAATGGAAACCAAAAGAATTCAGAATGGATGAAGTAAGTAATGCCTTTATGGTATTAACATTGAATGTTAATGGCTTGAGCTCCCCAATCAAAAGACATAGACTGAGAGAATGGGTAAAAAAATATATATATATGAGCCATCTATAAACTGTCTACAAGAGACTCACCACAGATGTAAGACACACCAGGTTGAAAGTGAAGGCTGGAAAAAGATTTTCCATGCAAATAGTAACCAAAAAAGAGCTGGAGTAGTGATACTAATAAAAAAGACTTTAAATGCAAAACTTTTATAAGGGATAAAGAAGATGATTGTATATTAATAAAAATGGCAATTCACCAAGAAGAAATAACTATAAAAAATATTTATGCTCCTAACCCAGGTACCCCAAGATACATGAAGCACACACTGGCAAAACTGGAGAGAGAAATAGATGTTTCTGCAATAATAGTTGGAGACTTCAATATACCTCTCTCAATATTGTATAGAAATCTAGACAAAGGATAAATAAACAGAAAGCTTGAATAATACGATAAATGAACTACACCTAAGAGACATTTATGGAGCACTGTACCCCCAAACAGCAGGAAATACATTCTTTTTAAGCACTCATGGATCCTTCTCCAAGATAGACCATATAATGGGTCACAAGAGTGGTCTCAATGTATAAAAGAAGATTGAAATTATACAACATGCTTTCTCTGATCATAATGGAATGAAGCTAGCAATCAATTATGGAAGGAAAAAGGGAAAATTCACAAATATATAGAGATAAAACAGTACACTCTTAAATAATCAGAGGGTCAAAGAAGAAATTGCAAAAGAATTCAGCAAGTATCTTGAGACAAATGAAAATGAGAACACAACATATCAAAACCTAAGGGACACCAAAAAGGCAGTGCTCAGGGGAAAATTTATAGTCCTCAATGCTTACATTAAAATAGAAGAAGGAACTAAAATTGAAGATCTAACTGCACACCTGGAGGAACTAGAAAAAGAACAGCAAACTAATCCCAAACCAAGCCAAAGGAAAGAAATAGTAAAGATCAGAGTAGAAATAAATGAAATAAAAAACAAAAAAACAATAGAGAGAATTAACAAAACCAAAAGTTGGTTCTTGAGAAGATCAACAAAATCAACAAACCCTTAGTTAGACTGACAAAAAAAAAGAGAGAAGACGCAAATAAATAAAATCATAAATGAGAAGGGGGATATTACCACTGACCCTGCAGAAATAAGAGAGATCATAAGAGGGTGCTTTGAACAACTCTACACCAAAAAACTAGACAATATAGATGAGATTGACAAATTCCTAGAAACACATGAACAACCTACAGATAGAAGAAATAGAAGATATCAACAAACCAATCACAAGTGAAGAGACTGAAACAGTCATCAAAAACCTCCCAAGGATGAAAAGCCCAGGACCAGATGGCTTCACAGGTGAATCCTACCAATCATACAAAGACAATCTAATATCAATCTTGCTCAATCTTTTCCAAAACATTGAACAGGAAAGAACACTACCAAACTCATTCTATGAGCCAACACCACCCTAATACCAAAACCAGATAAAGATACTTCCAAAAAAGAAAATTACAGACCAATATCTCTAATGAATATAGATGCAAAATTCCTCAACAAAATACTTGCAAACTGAATCCAAAAGCACATTAAAAGAATTACACACCATGATCAAGTGGGTTTTATCTCAGGTATGCAAGGATGGTTCAACACATGAAAATTAATAAGGGTAATATACCACATCAATAAATTGAGGAAGAAAAATCACATGATCCTCTTGATTGATGCAGAACATGCATTTGACACAATACAGCACCCCTTCTTGATAAAAAAAAAACAACACTCCGAAATATAGGAATTGAGGAAGCTTTCTCAGTATGGAAAAGTGCATATATGAAAAACCTGCAGCTGGCACTGTACTCAGTGGTGAGAGACTGAAAGCTTTCCTGCTGAGATTGTGAACAAGACAAGGATGCCCAATGTCACCGTTACTCAATATTGTGCCAGAAGTTCTAGCTGGAGGATTAAGCTAGATAAAAAAATAAAAGGCACCCAAATAGGAAAGGAAGAAGTAAAAGTTTCACTGTTTGCTGATGATATGATCCTGTATTTATAAAATCCTGAAAAATTCGCAACAAAGCTACTAGAATAATAGTCGTGTTCAGCAAAGTGGTAGGATACAAGAATAATAAAACAGAACTCAGTAGCATTTCTATATACTACTGATGTGCAATCTGAGGAGGAAATGAGGGAAAAAAAATCCATTTATAACAGTAACTAAAACAATCAAATATTTAGGAAAAACTTAACCAAGGACATAAAGGACCTGTATTCTGAAAAGAACAAAACATTGCTGAAAGAAACCAAAGATGACTTAAATTAATGGAAGGGCATTCCATATTCATGGATTAGAAGACTAAATACCATTAAGATAACAATTCCACCCAAACTGATTTACAAATTCAACGCAATCCCAATAAAAATCCCAACAATCTGTTTTACAGAAAACAAAAAGCCAATACTCAAATTTGGAAGGGTAAAGGGTCTCAAATACCAAAAATGTCTTAAAAAAGAAGTAGTTGGGGAAGCGGATTTGGCTCAACTGATAGAGCATCTCCCTACCATACGGAAGGTCCAGGGTTCAAACACAGATTCCTGGTGCCGCCAGCAAGAATGCTAGCAGACACAGAAGAACACACAGTGAATGGACGCAGAGAGCAGACAATGGGGGCAGGGTAGGGGAAGAAAGGGAGAGAAATAAATACAAAATAAATCTAAAAAAAGAATTTCCTTGTTTGTGTGAAAAAAAAAAAAGCAGTTGGAGGACTCTCACTTCCTGACTTAAAAGCATATTACTTAGCTACAGTGGTAAAAACAACATGGTACTGGCATTGAGACAGACAGATTAACCAATGTAACCAAATTGAGAACAGAAATGAAACCAAATCAAGAACTCAGAAACAGACCTCACATCTGCTATCAAGTGATTTTTGACAAGGCAGTCAAGCCCTCCCAGCTGGGCCAGAATGGTCTATTCAATAAATAGTGCTGGGAGAACTGGATAGCTATATCCAAAAGAAAGAAAGAAGACCTTAAGTACATATAATTGGTGAAATTAAAGAAAAACCAAGATATGATTACTGTAAAAATCAAGTGGGAACCCCTACAGGAAAGAGGTACTGAGGGAGTATGATCAGAAAAGCAAATGCAGAGGGCTTCTGAGGTGCTGGCAATAGCCTATTTTTTGACCTGTGTGGTGGCAACATAGGCCCTTGCTTTATAATTATTTAACTATATACTTTACACATTTCCTATATGAATGTATTATTTCACAATAAAAAGCTATTTAAAAATACAGAAAAATTTTAAGTTTCTTACCTTGATCCTTAAAATCAACTCCTGAATTCCTACAGTTCGGGCTTTTTCTATATAAGCTATCAGGTCCATCATCTCTTCTGTTGTCTCAGGGACTTTTAAGGCATGTTCTTTAATTGCTTCAAATTCACTGCAAATACTGACACAATACACTACTTTACTATGGTTATGGTAATTACTGTTATCTAATACTCAATAAATGTGAGTTATGATTATATTAAATGGGAACTATGATATCCTAAACATAATTTTAAGACATCTTAAGATCTTTAAGTTCACTTACCTGATATGAGCAAGTATACATTTTATATTATAAAATCTATAAAAATTAAGGTTATATTTTCATGTGAAATTATGGCATGTATAGTTTTTTTCCATGATGTCTTCGACCTTCTCTATAGACTATGACATAGAATAGCCTGAATTCTTAATCATACCTCAGGAGCTACTAACTTGGTAAACTTACATTCAGTTTTCTCATCTGTAAAATGAAGTTATTAACATTCATCTTTCTGGATTGTTATAATGCAATAATAGATGTGCAGGTCCTAGCACAAAGTACACTCTTATTGTTAACTATAATCATTATTTAGCTTATTAGTAGTAGTTTTTGTGAAAAATTACAGTATAGAGAGTAAAAAGATCAAACCCTTACACACATTTTTTAAAAACCCAATATTCTCTTAGAGTATCCTGTGTATTTAAGTATGAACCTAGATACTCTATTGCCATTACTCAACTAAAGACACATTTCATAGATTTTTTCCTTTCAATAGCTGTACTGTCACTCTCTTACCAAAAATAAGAGGAAAATCCTATACAAAGACAAAGTAAAAAAGAGGTAAATGAGTGTTAAAAATAAATTTTAGTTCATGCAGTATTTCATTTATATAACATTGGCTCTTATACTTAGTCATTCATCCATTTAATAAATGAGTACTTATAATGTGTAGGCAAAGTTCAAAGCATTGGAGATATAGTAATAAATAAAATCAAAGCTTACATTCAAGTTGAGGAGAGGGACAAAAATACATAAATATATAATACAGTGTTATGTGGTAAAAAGTACTACAAAGAAAAATAAAGAAAGGTAAAGGGATAAAAATAATGTAGCATGGGGAAGAGGTCACTCTTTTATAAAAGGAGCCAGAGAAGGACTCTTCTAGGAAGGTGATGTTTAAGGTTAGAGAATTAACAAGTGCATCATGCTGGGAACCAGATGTGGCTCAAGCAACTGAGCTCTCACCTACCACATGGGAGGTCTTGGTTTTGGTTCCTGGTGCCTCCTAAAGACGATGAGCAAGATAGCAAGCTGACACAATGGGCTGGTGCAGCAAGCTGACACAACAAGATGACACAACAAGAGCTACAAGGAGGAAAACATGATGACAGGCACAACAAAGAAGGGAACAGAAGTGGCTAAGCGGGAAACGGACTTTGGCCCAGTGGTCAGGGCGTCCGTCTACCATATGGGAGGTCCGCGGTTCAAACCCCGGGCCTCCTTGACCCGTGTGGAGCTGGCCCATGCGCAGTGCTGATGCGCGCAAGGAGAGCCGTGCCACGCAAGGGTGTCCCCCGCGTGGGGGAGCCCCACGCGCAAGGAGTGCGCCCCGTAAGGAGAGCCGCCCAGCGTGAAAAGAAAGTGCAGCCTGCCCAGGAATGGCGCCACCCACACTTCCCGTGCCGCTGACAACAACAGAAGCAGACAAAGAAACAAGACGCAACAAATAGACACCAAGAACAGACAACCAGGGGAGGGGGGGAAATTAAATAAATAAATAAATCTTTAAAAAAAAAAAAAAAAAAAAGAAGTGGCTAAGCAATTAGGCATCTCCCTCCCACATGGAAAGTCCCAGGTTCCGCTCCTGGTGCCTCCTAAAAGGAAGACAAATAGACACAGCAAATGCAAACAACAAGGGGATGGGGAGAAATAAATAAATAAATAACATTTTCTTAAAAAGTGCATCAGGCAAATATGAGGAAAAAAGCATTCTGGGAAGTAAAATTGCAAGGGGAAAGGCCCTGAGGTGATAATAAGTTTAGCATATTCTAAGAAATACAAGAAAGCTAATATGAATACAAGAGAGAGGACAGAAGATGTAATTGGAGAGGTAAGCTGGAGTTAGATGATGTAGGGTTTTTTTTTCTTTAAAAATTTTATAAAAATTGTGGGTTTACAGAAAAATCATGCATAAAATACAGGATTCCTATATCCCATCCTATTATTAACATCTTGCATTGGTGTGGTACATTTGTCACAACTGACAAAAGCATATTTTTATAATTGGACTATTAACTACAGTCCATGGTTTAACTTAGGGTCAGTTTCTGTAGTGTAGTTCATAAATCACTTTCAAAAATTTTATTCTATTACCATATGTAACAACCTAACATTTCCCCTTTTAACTATATTCAGATATATATTTCAGTGCTGTTAATTACATTCACAATGTTGAGCTACCATCACTACCATCCATTACCAAAACATCGACATCATTACACATAGGGACTGTGCATTTTAACCTTTAACTCCCTATTCCCTATCTCCACTCCATCTGTAAATAACCTATAAAGATGTACTTACCAAATCCAATGGATGTGTCATGATGATGGGAACGAGTGTTGCTGGGGGTGGGGGAGAGGTGGGGTGGGGGGGTGGGGTTGAATGTGACCTCACATATATATTTTTAATGTAATATTATTACAAAATCAATAAAAAAAATCTATGAAGAAATTAAAAAAAAAAAAAAAAAAACAAAAAAAACCTATAATCTGGATTCTAACTCTATAGCTTGTATATTCTAAGTCTTTCATATTAGTGAGCTCATACAATAGTTGTTCTTTTGTGCTGGCTTACTTCATTCAATACGATGTCTTCAAGGTTCATTCAGGTTGTCACATTTTGGCCATTTGTCTATCTTCACTGGAGAATCTTTTGGCATTGTCAAGTCTTTCGGCATTTTAAAATTGGGCTGTTTGTCTTTTTGTTGTTAAGATGAAGCATTTCTTTATATAGTCTGGATATTAATCTGTTATCAGAAATATGCTTTCCAAATATTTTCTACTATTGAACAAGTTGTCTTTTCACTTTCATGATAAAATCCTTTGAGGAGTGAAAGTTTTTAATTCTGATGACATCCCATTCATCCATGTTTTCGTTTGTTGCTTGTGCTTTGGATAAAAATTCTAAGAAACCATTGTTTAACAATGCTTCCTGAAGATACTTACCCATATTCATCATCCATAATAGGGTTCACTATGTTATGCAGTCCCATGTTTCACCCACTAGCTTTCCTTCTAGTGATATACATGACCCTAAATTTCCCTTTACAACCACAATCACGTGCACAATTCAGCACTGTTAATTATACTCACAATAATGTGCTACCATTATGGCCATCCATTTCCAAACTTTTACAATCAATCTTATTAAATATTCTCCACAAATTATCAACTCCAGATTCTCTACTCTCATTCAATCTCCTACTAACCTATAATCTAGATATAACTACATGAGTTTGCTCATTATATTAGTTGATATTATTGAGATTATATGATATTTGTCCTTTTGTGTCAGGCTTATATCACTAAACATAAAGTCCTCAAGGTTCATCCATGTTGTTACATGCAAAAGGACTTCATTTCTTCTTACAGCTGAATAATATTCCATTGTATGTACATACACATTTTGTTTATCCATTCATCAGATGATGGTCACTTGTATAGTTTCCATCTTTTGGCAATTGTGAATAATGTCACTAAGAACATCCAGTGCAAATGTCTATTCATTTCCCTCCTTTCAGGTTTTTTGAATATATACATAGTAGCTGGATTGCTGTATCATATGGCAATTCTATACTTAGCTTCATGAGGAACCACCAAATGTTCACAGTGGCTCTATCTTTTGACATTTCCACCAGCAGTGAATAAGTATTCCAATTTCTCCACATCCTCTCCAAAACTTATAGTTTTCTGTTTTTTTAATAATGGCCAGGCTAGTAAGTGTGAAATGGTATCTCACTGTGGTTTTGATTTGCATTTCTCTAGTAGTGATATTGAGCATCTTTACATGTGCTTTCTAGCCATTTGTATTTCCTCTCTGGAAAAATGTCTACCCAAGTCTTTTGCCCATTTCTTAATACTCATCTTTTTGTTTTGTTGATTATCATAATTTTTTTTGTTTTCAATTTCATTGATTTCTTCTCTAATCTTTGCTATTTCTTTCTTTCTGCTTGCTTTGGGATTGGTTTGTTTTTCTTTTTCTAGTTCCTCCAGTTGTTTAGTCTTTGATGATAGTTATTTATTCCTTTTTAATATATGCATTATATATTAAAAACCTTGCTTTCAATCCACCCTGTAAGCTTTGATATGTTGTGTTACTGTTTTCATTTGTCTTGAGATATTTACTGATTTCTCTTGAAATTTCTTCTTTGATTCACTGTTTTAGTTTGCCAAAGAGCTGTCCATGCAAAGTACCAGAAATGTGTTGGCTTTTATAATGGGATTTATTTGGGGTAAAAGCTTATAGTTCCAAGGCCATGAAATGTCTAAATCACGGCATCAGCAGAGATGCTTTCTCACCAAAGTCAGCTACCGTTCATCCTGGTGCATTACAATGTGGGAGGCAAGACGGCCCCAATCTCTGGCAAGGTTTTAGCCTTCCCCTCTGGAATCTACTATTCCTTGGAGCTCAGCTGTGGGCAAAACTGGAGTCTTTTCTCTCACATGGCAGAACGAAACATGGCAGTTCTCTTTTTCCCTATGTCTGTCCGTGTGAGTCTGTTTATATCAGACCCAGCAAGGGGTCAGGAACTCAACCTGAGTCACACCTCAATGATATAGTCCAATCAAATGCCCTAAAACTATTTTATCAAGTTATCTAACTTAAGAACCCTCAACTGAATTTAATGCAATCAAAGGATATCACACCTAGAGGAACAGATTAGTTTACAAATGTAATATTTCTCTTTTTGTAATTCATAAAATAGTTTCAAACTGCCACATGTCCTCTTTAAGAGGGTGTGTTGCTTAGTCTCCATATATTTCAAGTTTTTCCATTCTCCATCTGTTATTAACTTCAAGCTTCATTCCATTATGATCAGAAAAAGTGCTTTGTATTACTTCAAACTTTTTAAATTTACTGAGATATATTTTGTGACCCAGCATGTGCACTATTCTGGAGAAAGCTCCATGGGCACTTAGAAGAATGTATAAGCCTGCTGCTTGTTCTGTTGCAATGTTCTGTTCATGTCTATCAGGTCTAGTTTGCTTATCATATTGTTCAAGTTCTCTGTCTCCTTATTGATTGTCTGTCTAGATCTCCTATCCATTGATAAGAGTGGTGTATTGAAGTCTCCCACTATTATCATAAAGATGTCTATTTCACCCTTTAGTTTTGCCAGTTTTTGCCTCACGTATTTTGGGGCACCCTGGTTTAATGCATGTATTAGTCAGCCAAAGGTGAGCTGATGCAAAGTACTAGGAATCTGTTGGCTTTTATAAAGGGTATTTATTTGGGGTGGAAGCTTACAGTTACAAGGCCCTAAAGAGTCCAACTCAAAGTTACTTCCTCATTAAACTCTGTTACCACGTGTTGAAGATGGCAGATAATGCCTGCGAGTATTCAGTCGTCTTCCTCCTGGGCTCTGTGGGCCCAGCTTCTTCCAATCTCAGCTATAGGTTGGAGGACTCGTTTCTTTCAAAGCTCAGTTTTTCTGTTCTCTTCACAAGGTCTACTGTAGACTATCAGGCTCATCTCTCTTCCTGGGGCCTCTGCCATGTCTTGGAGCCACCTCTCTTCCTCTGTGTTCTTCTCCTGTGTATCTGCTTCCCTGTTCTTGATTAAACGTCCATTTATATAGCCTACAAAGGGAGTGGAGACTCAAACTTGACTTGGTTGAATCAAAGCCCTAATCTTGATTTAATAAAGTAAAAGTGAAACCTGTGAATTTAATACAATCAAAGGGGTATCATGCCCAGAGGAACAGACCAGTTTACAAACATAATCAATATCTCCCTTTGGGATTCATAAATAATATCAAACTACCATAGCGCATAACTATGTGTGATTGTTCTTTCTTCCTGGTGGATGGTCCCTTTTATTAATATATAATATCATTATTTCATTCTTATAACAGTTTTACATTTAAAGTATATTTTTTCAGTTATTAGTCTGTCTATTCCAGCTCTTTCTTGGTTACTATTTGTGTGAAGTAACTTTTTCCAATCTTTCACTATCAGCCTATTTGTGTCCTTGTGTCTAAGATCAGTATCTTGTAGATAGCATACAGAAGGCTTGTAATTTTTTAATCCATTTTGCCAATCTGTGTCTTTTGATTGGGAGTTTAATCCATTAATATTCAATGCAATTACTGTAAAGGCAGTACTTATACTTCAACCATTTTACCTTTTGGATTTCATATGTCAGATCTTATTTTTGTCTCTCTTTTTATCCTTTTAGTTAGCCTTACTGATAATCTTCAATTTTACACTCTAAACCTCTCTCTCCCATATTTTCCTTTCAGCCTGCAGCTCTTCCTTATTCTTTCTTGTAAGTCAGGTCTCTTGTTCATGAACACTCTCAGTTTCTGTTTTTCTGTGAGTATTTTAAAATCTCCCTCATTTTTGAAGGGCAGTTTTTCCAGACAAAGAATTATTAGCTGGCATTTTTTCTCTTTGTGTATCTTAAATACATCATATCACTGTCTTCTTGCCTCCATGATTTCTGATAAGAAATCAGCATTTAGTTTTATTGAGGATTCCTTGTGTGTGACAAATTGTTTTACTCTTTCTACTTTCTTTATCTTTGGAGTTTGACACTCTGATTTGTATGTGTCCTAGAAAAAGTCCATTAGGATTTATTGTTTGGAGTACATTGTTTCTTGGAGATTTATATTTTGTCTTTCATAAGAGTTGGGAAATTTTTGCCCATTATTTACTCAAATAGTCTTTATGTCCCTTTTCCCTTCTTTTCTCTTTCTCAGACACCAATGACAGGTATATTGCTGCTGTCACTCAAATCCCTGAGACACTGCTCAATTTTTTTCTATTTTTTTTCCTGATCTGTTCTTCTGACTGCATGATTTCAATTGTCCTGTCTACTGATTCTTTTTTATGCCTGCTCAAATCTGCTGTTGTATGCCTCTCATGTATTTTTAATCCCTACTATGTGCCTTTCATCTTCATAATTTCTATTAATTTTCTACTTATACTTCCAAATTATTCGTTATATTTACCTAGTGCCTTCTTAATATCCTTTATCTCTTTAGTCATATCTTCCTCCATTTCCTTAAATTGGTTTAGGAGATTTGTTTGAACATCTTTGATTAGTTGTTCCAAATTCTGTATCTCCTCTAACTTTTTAACATGTTCCTGTGACTGGGCCATACCTTCTTCTTTCTTAGTATGGTTTAGAATTTTTTGCTCATGTCTAGGCATCTGATTATCTTGATGAGTTTACTCTGATGGTCAGTTTCTCTCTCTTACCTAGGCTTTTCTTGTTAATTTGCTTTGTGTTAAGGCTTTTTTAGACTCTTGGTTCAACTTATTCTTTATCTTTAGAATTGCCTGTATTTAACTAATCAAAACAGGACCACGGACCCATGAATAGGGTATAGACCAGTTCCAAAGGTCCCTGGGGAGAGTGTCAGGAAAGATGCCAAAAAGATTTTTTATTCTACACCCGCTTTGGATCCCCAAAGGTGCACTTTACTGTCCTGCCCAGAAGACAGCACACTTAAAGAAAACATTCCCCAAAGCCCTAGGAGGAAATGTATTTTTTTCAACCTCCACAAGAATCTCTTTTCAGCATGGGCTAGAAGCTCCTGTCAGTGCTGGGCCCAGCAATCCAAACTGACCAATCAGAAGCCATGGTGGGCCCTCTTCCAGGGAAGGAAGACCTCCACGCCCCTCTCCATCTACAGCAGCAGTTACAGACTATACCAGAGACAAGCAGCCTTAAGAGAAGTGTATGGGCATCTTCCCTTGCACACTCAGAAGATTTCTCCCTGAACTGCAGTTGTGGATGCTCAGGCACATGGTGTCATCTGCCAGTCTCTCCCCTTTCCTCCAGGCCTCATGCTTTCAGCTTCTGGTTAAAGTGGGTTCCTCTCAGCTTTTGTGTGCTGTTAATTTCAGCTTCTGGCTCCCAGGACCTTCTCTCTCAGCTTCTGGGTTCCCCTCTGTCTCTGCAGCTTTTTTTGGTAACTGTAGCACATTATTCGCTGTTTACAAGGACTCCAGTGAGAGGATTAAGATCCATCCTGGGTTACTCAGTCTAATCAAAAGCATTTAAAAGAAGTCATTTAACAAAAAGGTCTCACCTACAATAGGTTTACAAGCACAGGAATGGATGAACGTAAAAATATACTTTTATGGGGTCCATAAAAGACTCAAACAACCACAACAACTTGGTTAGATTTCAACCACAACAACTTTGGTTAGATTTATACCTAGATATGTGGTATTCTGAATGGAGTTTTTTTCTTGATTTCTTCTTCTAGTTGCTCATTACTAATGTATAGAAACACTACTGATTTTGGGCTCTTGTATCCCACCACTGCACTGAATTCATTTACTAGGACTAGGAACTTTGTTGTGGATTTGTCAGCATCTTCTGTATATAGGATTGTGTCATCTGCATATGGGGAAGGTTTTGCTTCTTCCTTTTTAATTTGATGCCTTTTATTTCTTTTTCTTGCCTAACTGCTCTGGCTAAAACTTCCAGTACAATATTGAATAACAGTAGTGACAATGGGCATCCTTGTCTTGTTCCTGATCTTAGAAGAAAACTTTCAGTCTTTTATCATTCAGTAAGATGTTAGATGTGGGTTTTTCATACACACCCTTTATCATGTTAAGGAAGTTTCCTTCTAGTCCTAGTTTTCTAAGTGTTTTTATGAACAAGGAGTGCTGGATTTTGTCAACTGCCTTTTTTTTATCCATTGAGATGACCATGTGGTTTCTTCCTTCATTCTTACTGTGGTATATAACATTGATTTTCTGTTAAACCACTGTTGCATACCAGGGATAAAACCTACTTGATCATGGTATATGATTTTTCAAATGTGAAGTTGTATTCAGTTTGCTAGTATTTTGTTGAGGATATTTGTATCTATATTCTTAAGTGACATTGGGCTGTAGTTTTCTTCTTTTGTGATACCTTTATCTGGCTTTGGTATGAGGGTGACATTGGCTTTGTAAAATCCACTCCTCTGCAATTTTAAGGAAGAGTTTGAGAAGGATTACTGTTACCTCTTCTTGGAATGTTTGGAAAAATTCCTCATGTGATGCCATCTGGACCTGGGCTTTTCTTTTTGGGGAGATTTTTTATTACTGATTCAATCTCTTTGCCAGTTATTGATTTGTTGAGATCTTCTATTTCTTCTTGAGTCAGTGTAGGTAGTCTTTCTTAGAATTTGGCCATTTCATCTAGGTTTTCTAATTTTCTCATATATAGTTCTTCATAGTATCCTCTATGTAAACCTATTGTAGGTAAGACCTTTCTATTTCAAGTGGGATCAGAGGTAATACTCCCTTTTTCTTTTCTGATTTTATTTGTGTCCTCTCTCTCTTTTTCTTGGTCAATCTAGCTAAAGGTTTGTAGATTTTATCGATCCTTTCAAATAAATTTCAGGGGGTCCATGAACTTGAATTGAAAATTCACAAAAACATTATTCTTGTGTGGACATGTTGGTGCAGATGTAATATATTTATTATATACCACTAGATTCTGAGAAGAGAGGTCTGTGGTTTTTACCTGACTGGCAAAGGGGTCCATAGAACAAAAAAAGATTAAACCCCTAATTAAGAGTATCATTCAAGTCTTGTATTTCCTTACTGATCTTCTATCTCAATGGTCTATCCATTCTTTTTTTAAAAGTCAATTTACTGATACATATTAATAAATCATAAATCCACCTAAAGTGTAAAATCAATGGTATTTGGTATAATCGCATAGTTTTGCATTTATCACTTCAATCATTTTAGAGCATTTTCATTATTCTAATAACAAGAACAAACAAAAACTCATCACCCCTCAATATCTCTATGCTTCCCCTGTTATACATAGCTGCTATTCTGTTTCCATCTTTTTATTTGTATTTACATTTTGTAAAAACAGTCTTATATATACAATATTGCCCATATTCATATTTTACATGAGGCTTCACTATGTTATAAAGTCCTATGTTACATTTTTTAGCTTTCCTGTTAGTAATATACATGACCTTAGACTTTCCCTTTCAACCACTGTCATACCCACATAATAGTTCTGCTAGTTACAAACACCATGATGAACTTTCACCTTTTCCATTCATTTTCAAAGATTTACAAGGAACCTTTTTGCCAGTTCTGCACAGATTAACCCACAGCTTTCCATTCTCTACCCTCATTCTATTTCCTGGTGACCTATATTCTAATTATTATAATGAGTTTACACAATATATTTATAATAATAGTGAAATCATACAGTATTTGTCCTTTTGTGTCTGACTTGCTTCATTTAACATAATGTCCTCCAGGTTCATCCATGTAATCATATGATTCACAGTTTAATTCTTCTTATAGCTGCATAATACTCCATCGTGTATATACACCACAATTGTTTATCTGCTGATGAGTTGACAGACACCAGAGTTGTTTCCATTTTTGGCAATTGTGAATAATATAGCTATGAACATCGGTATATAGATATTTGTTCATGTCACTGCTCTCAATTCTTCTGGATATATTTCTAGTAATGGTATTGCCAGGTCACAGGGCAAGTCTATATTCAACTTCCTTAAAAACTGCCAAACTGTCCTCCACAGTGGTTGTACCATTCTACATTCCTACCAACAGTGAATATGTATTCCTATCTTTCCATAGCCTCTTCAACATTTGTAGTTCTCTATCTTTTTAATACTGGCCATTCTAAATGGCGTGAAATAATAGCTCATTGTAGTTCTGATTTGCATTTCCCTAATTGCTAGTGATGTTGAACACTTTTTCAGGTGTTTTTTGCCACTTGTATTTCTTCTTTGGACAATTGTCTTTTCAAATCTATTGCCCATTTTTTAATCTGGTAGTTTGTCTTCTTATTTTTGAGTTGTAGTATCTTTTTATATATCATGGATAGTAAACCCTTATCAGATATGTGAGGTCCAAATATTTTCTTCCATTGAGTCAGCTGCCTTTTCACCCTTTTGACAAAGTCCTTTGAGGTACAAAAGTGTTATAATTTTGAGGTGGTCCCACTTATCTATTTTTTTCTTTTGTTGCAACTTCTTTTGGTGTAAGGTTTAAGAAACTACCACCTACCACAAGATCTTGAAAATATTTTTCTATTTCTGAGTATTCAATTCAGTTCCATTGGTCAATCTGACTTTATGCCGGTACCATGCAGTTTTTACTACTATAGCTAAGTAATACGTTTTAAAGTCAGGAAGTGAGAGTCCTCCAACTTCATTTTTCTTTTTAAAGACATTTTTGGCTATCTTTTTTTTTTCTCTCTCTTATTTGTACAGGGTCAGGGTAATATCGTCCCTCCCCCCCCATTTCTGATTTTATTTATTTGTGTCATCTCTCTTTTTTTGTTAGTCTAGCTAAGGGTTTGTCAATTTTGTTGATCTCAAAGAACCAACTTTTTGGTTTTCTTGATTCTCTCTCTTGTTTTTTTCTTCTCAATTTCATTTATTTTCACTCTGATCTTTACTATTTCTTTCCTTAGGTTTGGTTTGGAGTTAGTTTGCTGTTCCTTTTCTAGTTCTTCCAGGTGTGCAGTTAGATCTTCAATTTTAGCTCTTTCTTCTTTTTTAATGTAAGCATTGAGGGCTATAAAGTTCCCTCCCAGCACTGCCTTTGTGGTGTCCAATAGATTTTTGATATGTTGTGTTCTTGTTTATATTCATTTCAACATATTTACTGAATTCTCTTGCATTTCTTCTTTGACCCACTGATTATTTAAGAGTGTGCTGTTTAATCTCCGTATATTTATGAATTTTCTCTTTTTCTACACATTATTGATTTCCAACTTCATTTTATAATGATCAGAGAAAGTGTTTTGTATAATTTCAATCTTTTTAAATTTATTGACACCTGTTTTGTGACCCAACATATGGTCTATTCTAGAGAAAGATCAATGAGCGCTTGAAAAGAATGTACATCCAGTCATTCTGGGTTCCAATGCTCTATAAATTTGTTAGGTCTTGTTCATTTATCATATTATTCAAACTCACAGTTTCTCCTCTGTCCAGATGTACTATCCAATACTGAGAGTGATGTTTTGAAGTCTCTAAATATTATTGTAAAGACATATATTTCTCTCTCTAGTTTTGACAATGTGTGCCTCATGTATCTTGGGGCACCCAGGTTAGGTGCATAAATATTTATTATAGTTCTTTCTTCTTGGTGAGTTGCCCCTTTTTACCAGTATGTAATGAACTTCTCCATCCCTTACAACATCTTTGCATTTAAAATCTATTTTGTCTGATATTAGTATCACTTCTCTGGCTCTTTTTGGGTTACTATTTGCATGGAATATCTTTTTCCAACCTTTCACTTTAAACCTGGTTGTGTCCTTACATCTGAGTTAAGTCTCTTGTAGACAACATATAGATGGCTCATGTTTTTAACCCCTTCTATCAGTCTATGTGTTTTGACTGTGGAGTTCAAGCCACTAACATTCAATGTTATACTCTAAATGCATTACTTACTTCATCCATTTTGTCCTTTGAGTTTCCATGGTCAAATCTTACCATTGTCTGCCTTTATATCCTTTAATTTCCCCTTCCTAAGAATCTTCATTTCTACATTCTTCTCCAAGTCTCCTGTTAATGTTTTTTCCTTTCAGGCTGCAGCACTTCCTTTAGCATCTCTTGTAGTTCTGGTCTTTTGGTAACATACTCTCTCAGTTTTTGTTTGTCTGTGAAGACTTTGAACTCACCCACATTTCTGAAGGACATTTTGCCAGATATAGAATACTCAGCTGGCAGTTTTTCTCTTTCAGTACCTTAAATACATCACACCACTTTCTTCTCACCTCCATGGTTTCTGATGAGAGGTTGGCACTTAACCCTATTGAGGTTCCCTTGTATGTGATGCTTTGCTTTTCTCTTGCTGCTTTCAGAATACTCTCTTTATCTCTGATATTTGTCATTCTGAATAGTAGGTAGATTGGAGTAGGTCTATTCAGATATATTCTGTTTGGGGTGCACTGTCCTTCTTGGATATTGATATTTATGTTTTTCATAAGGGTTGGGAAGTTTTTTATCATGATTTTCTCAAATACTCTTTCTGCCCCTTTTCCACTCTCTTCTCTGGGACACTGATAATGTGCATATTTGTGGGTTTTGCATTGTTATTCAATTCCCTGAGACCCTGTCACATTTTTTTTCCATTCCCTTCTCTTTCTGATCTCTTGTCTTTTCCAGTTTGGATGTTTAACCTCAAAATCACTTTCTTTTTGAGCAATTCAAATATGTTCTTATATGCCTCTAATGCAATTTTAGTCTCAGCTATTGTGTCTTTCATTCCCATTAGCTCTGTTCCTTTTTTTTTTCTTTTCAGGCTTTCATATTGTTTTTGCTCACCCAGTATCTTCTTAATATCCTTTATCTGTTTAGTCATATTTTCCTTCAACCTTTGAATTGATTTAGGAGATTTGTGTGATTATCATTGATTAGTTGTCTTAAACCCTGTATCTCTTTAGGATATTTGTTTTGTTCCTTTGCCTAGACCATCTTGTCCTGTTTCCTAATATGGCAATTTTTTGCTAATGTCTAGGCATCTGAATACACTGGTGAATTTACTCTGATGGGCAATTTCTCCTGCTTAGTGTTTTGTTTGTTTGTTTGTTTTGATATTTGGTTCAACTTATTCTAAGTCTTCAAAATTTCCCAGCTTAAGTTATCAAAATCAGGGCAGGGCCTCACTAATGGGGTAGAGATTTTCTCCCAGAAGGCTTAAGGGAGACCAAAAAGCAGTTTTTCTCCATGCAATTTTCAGATTGGTCGGCAGATACAGTGGCAGTGAACCTTTCAAGGGAGGTGTTTCCTTCAACATTCACATTCCAGTGTTTCTAGTCTGGCCAGAGCCGAGACTCAAAGTGGGCTCTGGTGGCTGAATTCACTAAAGAGAAGTCCCCCAACTAATCCTCCCTCTTTCTTTGTAACAGCTGACAGGGAAGAAAATGTCTGTTCCTCCCAGTCAGCTACGGTAAACCAGGGGTTTTAGCCTGGCAATGTCTTGTTGGTGGGGGATGGGAGCCCTTCCCATTCACCACAAGGGTTTGGTAAACACATTTGTTGTTTTGGGTTCTTCGTCATCTGTCCCTCACCCTCCTGGCAGTTGTGCAGCACTATCCTTGTCTGCTGACCCCAAAGCAGGGCACTCAGATAGTTTTTGGCCCTTTCCCCATTGTTTTTGTGAGAGAGTTGACTCCTGCCTGACCACTCCAGTGCCATCTTCCCAGAACTCCCCTCTCTCCATTCTTGAAAGTGTCTATTAAAGTCTCCTGCTATTAATGTAGCATCATCAATTTCTCCCTCAAATATTTCTCTGCCTTGTCCTGGGCTTGTGCTTGTTAGTTGCTTTGGAGTTCCCCCATTTATATAAGTTTGAATGTCCCCTCTGTTTCCCAGGAGAAAGATCATCTCCCTTTTCCTGATGTTTTAGATGAGTAAACTTTTACCTCAGGCAGTCCACCTCAGAAGTTTCTTATCTGCTTTCCTTGTCATCTCAAGCTGCTTTTGCCTTGAGGGTAAATTTGGGGGAAGGAGTACAATGGAGGGGTGTTTACAAATTCAGTCTTTCCCAGCCATAAGAGAGTCAGGTACCCAACAAAGTGGCACAGAGCTGCTCCAAACTGCCCTAGGAAGGAGATCAGGTAGAGTACCAGGAAGTTCTTCTATGGCTTCCCAAAGCTACACATTCTTGTCCAGCAAATGCAGATCTTGAACTGACCTCCACAGTTCTGCAGAAGACAGCATTTTTAAGTCTCCTTAGTCACTTTTGTCTGAGGTGGCTTGGAGCAATGGCCACCCTCAGAGCCAGGCATCCAGCCTAGCTAATCAAAACCCATGATCAATAATTGACCATGTCCAACCCTGATCTTGAGAGAGTAAATTTTTGTGTCACCAGAAAGGTAGCCAAGGGCCTAACTCCAAGCACCCTGCCACAAGAGTAGGGGGTGGGCACTGGTAAAATGCAACTTGGAGAGAGCAATTTCCCACCTAATATTTACCATAACTTACCAACCTCTTCCTCCCACTCTTCCCTGGATGCTGTTCAGTGTTCTACTAGACTTCAGAGTTTCAAAATAGTTGTTTCAGACAGTTCCTGCCTGTTTGATAGTTTTTCTGTTAGTAAGAATTAATCTTGGAACTTCCTACTCCACAATTTTCTCACAATATAGTCAATTCTTAATTGTCAAAAATATAGGAGGGATGGGAAGCAGATGTGGCTCAACCAGTTGGGCACCCACCTACCACATGGGAGGTCCCAGGTTTGAGTCCTGGTGCCTCCTGGAGAAGGCAAGCAAATAATGAGCAACAAATGAAAGAACTATCTGGGGGGTTGGGGATAAATATAAATAAATCTTTTATATAGAAGGGATGCATTAGTGTGGATAATGTGGGGACACATTTTCCTTGCTAAAGTAGAGTCTGAGTACCTTGGGGAGAGACATGCATAGCAAAAAAAAGGGAGGAAAAGTAAAATGATTGAGAGCAAGGTGGCCCAGGCAGATGCTAAACCAAACTGCCCTTTAATGATGTTTCTATTTAACCTAGTGGCACACATTTCTTCTAAAAATGTTATCTCTCTCAAGAATATGGAATTTAAACAAGAAGGAATTTAAAAATGAAATCTCCTAATTTTGAAATGTTGATAACAAATTCAAATTTTCTTAAACAAAACCATAACAAAATATGAGACAAGTAAAATACATCCAAATGACACATTCAGCTAACAGCCCACTAGTTTACAAATCCAATTTTGCAGTCCCCTAAAAATTAGATAGTTTTGTCTTTATTTAACAGATGAGAAAAAAAAGCTAGGTCACCCAATAAGTAAGTATTGGGGTCAAGAATGATCTTGGATCTTCCAAATATCACAGAAAGCCTATAGTCTTTCCATTATCATGCAACCTGTATCCAAATACAAGTTTATTTCAATTTTTTAAAATCCTAGTTGCCTTAAAACTCTCAAAAAATATTAAAGCAAAATAACCCAGCACTTCTTAGTAGGCATAATGAAGGAAAAAAATTAAATGTATATATTTTAATGTTTTTTTAAATAAGTTATTATCAGCAAAATATTTCTTTTGGTCCAATAATTCTCATACTGGCAATTGATTCTACTTACCATTCATTTTCTTTTCTATGTTTTGAAGCTAAGTCATTTAACAATACATTTGCGAAGGCTCTTGCCTTACTCGTTAGGCCTGTCTTCAAATCTTCACAATCCAAACGCACCATAGGGAAATGAACCCACTGAGGCAAAAGCATTATTTCTGAGGCAAGACTGAAAAATTTTTCTATAAACTTAAAAAAAAATAAAATAAAATGCATTTAAAAGTTTAGAAAATATTTGGAATTTTCTAATTGATCACTGATTTTATAGTACATTATTATGGTGAAATTCTTAATCATATAAATGCAAACTTATTTCTTTTTGCTAAATGACTAAACTTCTTCCCTTTTTTGCTTAAATCTTTTTTCACCTTATCATTTCTCAAAGGAATTGGCCAATCAACCAGTAAACATCAATGCAATACCGTTACAGCATCAAAATCTGGATATTTCAAAAGGTGAAATGTCCCTCCATGGCTTCCAGAGAAGCCAACCCACTTCTCTCTCTTTAGAAACAAACCTATATCATGTAAGAAGCTGTGTATTTGATAAATATTTGCTTGTATCATTCCTGATGCCTCACTAAGGATTCTACTTCAGTCTTTAGGGAAAAAAATGAAAAGAACTTTTTGTCTTCGTCAAGAAATCCAAAAGGAGAATGTCTTAGCTTGCCAGAGCTGCTATGACAAATAGCACAGAATTATTGTTGGCTGAAACAACAATATATTGGCTCACAGTTTGGAGACTAAAATCCAAATCATTTTCGCTAAAGTCCAAAATCAAATCATAGGCAAGGTCATGCTTTCTCCTAGCATTAATTGTGTTCTGTGATAGCAGTCCTCTGTCTCATGGCAATGTCCTTTGTCTCCTGGGCTTTCTTTGAATTCTGGCTTCTTTGGTTTTTTGCTTCTACTTCCCCTGCTCAGTCATCTGAATTTCTTCCTCTCTTTATAAGACCTCCAGTCATATGAAGTAAAGTATACCCTGATTCAGTTTGACAACACCTAAATAGATTCTCCCAAGATTCTATTCACAAATGTATCCATACTCTCATTCACATTAATATATTCAATAATACTATTTACAAATGGGTTAAAATCCATTGGAATGTAGATTAAGATTAAGAACCAGTCTTTTGTTGGGGTACATGATTCAAACTACCACACATAGTAAGATCATGGATTGAAAGATTCATTTCAAGATGATAATTCTTCCCAAATTGATCCAGGGACTCAATGAACGTCTAAAAGAAATCACAGAAGATTTCTTTTAGAAATTGACAGTCTGATTTAAAATTTTATATGGAAATGCAAAGAACCTAGAACAGTCAGAATAATTTTGAAAAAGAACAAAGTTGGTCTGGAGGTTGTCAGAAGGATTGCCCTTATGCACACCTGAGCAGAGTCTCAGAGACAGATAAAGTAGATACAACCCCAGGTATTGGTTCTTTTGAGGGCTAAAGAGACCCACAGGTTCTATGGTCATGGCAGATGGGGTTCACTGCCATGTCAGTTGGCCCTTCTTTGGAGCTGGTGTTTCTGCGTGATGGAGCTGGACACAGATGGGATCTCTTTTCACAAGACTTTCATGCTACTTTACTGGAATTGTAGTTGGTGCTGGGGTTTAAGATATATCTAGGGGATTTGAATCTCTGGACTGACAATATGATAGCCAGGCCCTGAACCTCAACAGACTTCAACTCCTACACTCTGATTTATTGGACTTAACCCACTCAGCTAACATGGAGTTGAAGAATGTCAACCACCACACCATGGAGCCTAGAGTGCCTACACTGAAAGCAGGAGGATTGCATCCATGTGGAATCTAAGCCCCCTCTTGACATAGATGTGCAATGGACACAACCAATCCAAGGTCCACAGAGAAAATGTGGCATTGGTATGGGAAAAGTGGCCATGGTGGCTGCTGGGTGCGGGGAATGGGAGGAAGAGATGAGATGTGGAGGCGTTTTTGGGCCTTGGAGTTGTCCTGGGTGGTGCTTCAGGGACAATTACTGGACATTGTAGATCCTCCCAGGGCCCACTGGATGGAACATGGGAGAGTATGGACTATGATGTGGATCATTGGCCATGAGGTGCAGCGATGCCCAGAGATATACTTACCAAATGCAATGGATATGTCATGATGATGGGAGAGAGTGTTGCTGTGGGGGGAGTGGTGGGGTGGGAGCTATGGGGTTGAATGGGACCTCATATTTTTTGAATGTAATATTTTTAAAAAATGAATAAAAAAATTTTTTAAAAAAGAACAAAGTTGGATAACTTATACTACCTGATTTTAAAACTTACTATAAAGCACAAAAATGAAGACAATGTGAAATTGGTATATGAATATAAAGATTAATGGACCATAATAGAGAACTCACAAACAGACCCACAAATGTAGAGTCAGTTGATATTAAACAAAGATGCCAAGATAATTTAATTGGGGAAAAGACAGTATAGTCAATAAGTGATGTTGGAATGACTGGATCCCCACAAGGAAAAAATTGAACCATAACCTATATTTCATATTATATATAAAAATTAAATAAATTGTAAAAGCTAAAATTATAAAACTTCTGGAGAAAAAATAGGAGAAAATCTTTCTGAACTTGGAGTAGCCAAAGAATTCATTAAAATTTTAAATGTCTCCACAAAGGATAAATATTGCACAGTCTCACTAATATGAACTAAATACGAAAAATAAATGCAAGGAGTTAAAACCTAGAGTGTAGGTTATTAAGAGATAAGAGGAGAGTTGAGAAGGTGCACTAATGCTTAATGTATGTAGAAGTTTTAATTAACTTGATTGTAAAAGTGTGGAAATGAATAGAATTGATGGTAACACATTATAGTACGTAGCAGCTGGTTTATAAATGGGATTGTGATTGAAAAGGGTAGTCTAAGGATATAAATATCGATTGAAAGAAGGCTAGAGAATAATCTAGGGACTGAATAACACAGCAAACCCAGAGGTGTATGAGAATTGTACTTAATTGTACAAATACAAGAATGTCCTTCTATGAACTAGAACAAGCATACATCCCTATTGCAAGGTGCTAAGAATGTGGAGAAGCATAGGAAAAATTCAATTAATGTAACCTGTAGACTACCGTTAACAGCAATATGATAATATTCTTGCATCAATGACAAAGATGTGCTGACTTAATAATAGGAGGATATGGAAAAACATACCAAATGCAGGCTACAGAGCATAGTTAGTGATAATGGTCTGATGATATTATCTCATAATCTGTAACAGATGCTCCACAACAATGTAATGTGTTGGTGGATAGGTGATATATGGGAATTCCATACATGTGCATGGTTGTTTTGTAAGTTCACAACTTCTCTAATAAAAATATATATTTTTTAAAATGAGATAGAGACTAAAAAAATTTTTTAATGTCTCCTACCTGAAAGACATTGCTACAGAAATGAAAAGACAACCCAAACTGGGAGACACTATTTCAGAGAAAGAATTTATCACAAATATACAAACAACTCTTATAAATCAATAATAAGAATTATTATAATAATGGAATGAAAACTCCAATATAACTCAAAAATACAAAAACCCAATTAAAATGCTCATACTATTAGAATGAACACTTTATTTTTAAAAAAAGATATGCAGATAAAGATTTAACACAAGATGCTCAACATTATCTGTCATCAAGGAAATACAAATTAAAGTCACAATGAGATACCACTATACACCAAGGAGAATGGCTAACATTAAAAGACTAATAACACAAAAGACGTACAACAATGTGAAAGAACTGGAACTCTCATACACTGTGGGTAGGTATATAATTGATCGTTACGGGTTGAATTGTGTCCCCCAAGGAGATATGTTCAATCCTAAGCCTTAGTCCTGGGAATGTGACCTTACCTGTTAGAAGAGTCTTTGAATATATGATTAGTTAAGATGAGGCCAAACTTAGTTAAGATGGTGTCCTTGTAGGAAAAGGAGAAGAGACATAGACATTTACCAATTAGAAGGCTAAGGGAAGATGGAGGGGAAAGAAATTGGAGTGATGCATCTTCAACCCAAGGAACACCAAAGATTACTGGCAAATACTAAAAGCTGGAAGAGGCAAGAAAAGAATTTCCCCTACGGATTTTAGATGGAGCATGGCCCTGCTGTTATCTTGATTTCAGACTTATAGCCTCTTGAACTGCAAGGCAATAAATTTCTACTGTTTTAAGCCATCCAGTTTGTGGAACTTATTATGGTAACTCCAGGAAACTAAGATAATGATATAGCTACTTGGAAAACAATTTAGCAGTTTTTTAAAAAGTTAAACATACACTTCCAATAAAACCCATAAATCCCACTCCTCAGAAAAGAAAGGAAACCATATTTCCATGCAAAGACTTAAATACAAATGTTCATATTCACTCATAATAGCCAAAAATTAGAAACAACCCAAATGTCCATCAGAAGTTAAATTAATACACAAATCATTATAAACAATGGAATACTATTCAGCAATAAAAGGAATAAGCCACTGACACAAAATAACATAGAAAAATCTCAAAAACTTTGTTAGTAAAAGAAATCAGATAGACACAAAAGAGTATGTGCAGTATGAACCCATTTATATGAAACTCTAGAGAAGAAAAACCTACTATACAGTAACAGAAAGTATGCCAGTGGTTGCCTGGAGTTGGAATTGGAGAGAATTGATGGGGATGAGGTACAGGGAAACTGTCTGAGGTGATAAAAATATTATTTAGCTTGACCACAGTATGGTTACAAGAGTATAAATTTGTGAAAACTCATCTAACTGTAAATATTTTAATGGGTGTATTTTATTGTATGTAAACTGAACCTCAACAAAGTTGAATTTTTTAAGGTTAATCATTCTACAAGTTAATAAAAAATTAAAATAGATTTATGTATGGAGTGATACATTGATTAATTAATATGTGATTAACCAAACATAGTAAAATGTCAGAATCTAAGCAGTCTTCTTTCTGAAATTCTTCCAATTTCTAGATATGTTTATATTTTTAAAAATTAAAATAGGGAAAAATTTTTAAATTGTACATGGAAAATAATTTAAAAAGTCAATAGAAAGTGGGAAAATGAAGAAATAAAAGCCTAGTTTTAACCAATAAAATAAGGTCACTGATGAGGTAGGAATCTTTTTGCATTCAATTGCTTTTTCCCCAATGCTTCCAGAATTATTTTTCTAAAACAGATCCAAGAATGTCACCTCCATGGTTAAGAACCTTCAAGTAAAGTCCAAACTCGTGATCAAAGATATCCCAGTATTTCCCCAGGTAGCTCCAACTTACATTTCTAACTTCATCATATTCATATTCATCCAAGTATCCTAGTTCATTATTATCTATTCTTTAGCTATTTTGGTTTATCTGAAGTTCCCTGAACACCATGAACTCTCACATTTTTCATAATTGTTCATGCTATAGTCTCTCTTTTTTCCACCTATAAACATCTATTTCAAAGCTTAGCTTAATTTTCACTTTTTGCGTAAAACCTTTATCAGTCTCCCAAAGCAAAAGCAATCATTCTCTCTTTTGTGCTACTACAACCCTTTGTCCATATCTCCATTCCAGCACTTATCTCAATATATTATAGCTTTCATTTCTGTGTGTGACTTCCAGGCCAAATATGAGGTCCTTAAGGACAGTTTCTATGTATTATTTATTTCTGTAGCACCAACACCTTTCTGGGTGTCTGAATGTGATTTAAAAAATTTTGTTGAATAAATGAAAATTATGAAGTGTGATGGTTAATTTCATGTGTCCACTTGGCTAGGTTATGGTGTCCGATGGTTTAATCATGCAAGCACTGGTCTGATTTTATTTTATTTTATTTTATTTTTTAAAGATTTATTTTTTTATTTATTTCTCTCCCCTTCCCCTCACCCTAGTTGTCTGCTCTCTGTGTTCATTCACTGTGTGTTCTTCTGTGATCACTTCTACCCTTATGAGCGGCACCGGGAATCTGTGTTTCTTTTTGTTGCATCATCTTGTTGTGTCAGCTCTCCATGTGTGCAGCGCCATTCTTGGGCAGGCTGAACTTTCTTTCATGCTGGGCGGCTCTCCGTATGGGGCGTACTCCTTGCGCGTGGGGCTCCCCTACACGGGGGACACCCCTGCGTGGCACAGCACTCCTTGTGCACATCAGCACTGCACATAGGCCAGCTCCACACGGGTCAAGGAGGCCTGGGGTTTGAACTGCAGACCTCTCATGTGGTAGGCGGATGCCCTATCCATTGGTCCAAGTCTGCTTCCCTGGTCTGATTTTAATAACAGAATATTTCATAGGTGGGTTTAAATCAGTTTAATCAGTTGATTGCATCCATGGCTAATTACACCAAAAATCAACAAAAGAGAGCCTTCATCAATGAGAGGAGTCTCCTAATCGAATCAGTTGGAGGCCTGAAAGCAAGAAATGAGGATTTCAGCTGTCAAAGAAGATTTCTATCTCTACTTCAGCCAGTCAGCTTCTCCTAGGGAATTCAACATCACTTTCACTGAAATTTCCAACTTGAGGTTTCTTCTGTGGAGTTCTTCACCTTCACTGAGTTTCCAACTTATGGCCTGCCATATAGAATTTGGACTTGCCAATCCCTGTGGCCACATGAGCCAACTCCTATAAATATCTCTTAATAGTTGCAGATTTATATATATATGCATATATATATTCTGACAGTTTTACAAATTTACATATATATGCATATATATATATTCTGACAATTGTTTCTTTTGAGAAACCTATAGGTGAACCTATAGGTTTACTAAAATAATGTTTTTAATAAGAAACTTTAATTGAAGCATTTCTTTTCAAAAATAAAAAGGATTCTAATTTAAAATGAAGTACAGGGAAGCAGATATGGCTCAAGTGATTGGGCTCCTGTCTACCATATGGGAGGTCCAGGGTTCGAATCCTGAGGCCTCCTGGTGAAGGCAAGCTGGCCTGTGTGGTGAGCTGACCCAAGAGGGTGGCTGGAACAGCAAGGTGATGCAACCAAAAGAAAGACAGAGGAGAGACAATAAGAGACACAGAAGACCAGGGAGCTGAGTTGGCACAAGAGATTGAGCACCTTTCACCCACTCTGGAAGGTCCCAGAATCAGTTCCCAGTGCCACCTAAGGAGAAGACAAGCAGACATGGAAGAATGCACAGCAGATGGACATAGAGAGCAGATAATGAGAAATAAAAGAATTAAAAATTCTTTTAAAATAAATCAGTAAAATGAAGTACAAGGAGGCCTGTATTAATCAGAGTTCTCTAGGAAAACAGAATCAACAGGAGATACCTGTAAATGGTATTAGATTTTATAAAATTCTCTCATGTAACCATGGGGATACACAAGTCCAGATTCTGCAGGCAGGTTGCAAACCAGAGGCTCCGATGAAAGTCTGATGAAGGTCCTTTATGAGTTCCTAGGAGACACTGGTTGTCCAAAGACAAGCTGGGAAATTCTCTCTGAATGTTGAAATCACTTCCCCTTTTACAGCACTCAATCAATTAGATAAAACGTCACTCACTGCGGACAGCAATCTCCCTGGTTGATCATAGATGTAATCAGCCATCTATACAATAAACTCACTGATGACTAAAGTCCAAAAATGTCCTTGTATTACAAGTAGCCCAATGCTTGCTTGACCAAACAACTGGGAACAAATACCTGGCTAAGTTGACACATTAGCCTAACCATCACAAGACCCCAGCCTAATCAAGATGGCAGAGCTCCATCACCCCCAGAGAAACTTTGAACAACTAGCAAGAACTGGCAGAAACATAGTTCACGGTGCTCCAGAAAGCAGTTAAAGGATTGCACTAACAAGGAAATTCTAAATCAAGGAAAACACAACTTAAAAATGGTAGGAACATCCGTGTAGCACCCTTACTGGCCCCTCTCCCATCCACATATGAGCTCTGTGCTGAGCTGCTCTGTGTTCCTAGTGTGGGTCCCTGGTCCCATTCCAGAGGGAGCAGAGTAAAATTCATGCATGGACTTGCTGCATATATGTCTCTGCCAATCTATCTGGTAGTGGTCTGAAGGACTGAATCAGGATACTCATCACAAGTTCACTGTCCCAGAACTTGCCCTATATTTAGAGTCAGCTCACAGGGCTTTCCTAATGCTATAGGAGAATAGTCAAATCACAGCTTCTTGGAGTAAAGGACTGCTGAGCATCAGTGTGATACCTGAAACAGTCAGAAAGGGAATATTTGTACCTGTGTAAACAGAGGAATTCCTAGGGCCATGCATGCATGCCCAAGATAAGGTGCATGTGAGGAAAGACTGAGGAGTCATTATAGATTTGTCTTGGGCTATTCTCTAAACTACTTGTATGGATAAACTCTGAGGGAGAATACTCACACAGGCCATTCTATAAAAACTAGGAAAAGTGTGTTCATTTTTTTCTTTTTTATACCCTCCTGGAATTCAAGGAAATTTCTGTCATAACACCAACTAGATACAAAATAAGGAAAAGACATCTTAGTTTCTAAATTCCAGAGATAAAGCTTTAAAATGTCAAAATGTCCAGATTGCAAAAATAAATAAATAAAGATTGCAAACATATAAAGAAAAATGAAATTACAGTCCATGCAAAGGAGCAGGATAAAGCATTAGAAACCATCAACAAACAGGACCAGACCTGGAACATATCAGACAAAGACTTTTAAAACCTAGTCCATGGCTGATGGATGGGATTCTCCTGCTTGTGGTTATAGACTCTCTTGATTCCTTGGTGTGGTGGTTGACCATCCTCACATCCTTGTTAGCTGACCTGGGTAAATCCAACAAACTGGAGAGTACATGTTGCAATCCCATCTTTCAGTCATGTGGGATCTAAGCCCTCTCTCAATTTAGAAGTGGAGTGGGCATTGCCATCCCAGGATCCTCAGGATGGAGGAATAAAGTGTGGATTAGAATGGACTTACTGGTATTCTACTATAGAACTATTGTGACCCTAGCAATGGAAGAAATTGTATCATTGATGTGGAGATAGTAGCCATGGAGTTGCTGAGGGCAGGGAGAGGGAAGAAGAGGTGTGATATGAGGGTATTTTGGGGACTTGGAGTTGTCCTGAATGATATTGCAGGGAGAGATGCAGGACATTATGTATCTTGTCATAACCCACAGAATGGACTGGGAGAGAGTGTAAATTACAAAATAAACTATAATCCATGCTGTGCAGCAGTGCTCCAAAATGTATTCATCAAATGCAATGAATGTACTGCACTAATGAAAGAAATTGTTGATATAGGAAGAGTGGGGGCTATAGGGAATGGGATATATGGGAACCTCTTATATTTTTTAATGTAACATTTTGTGTGATCTATGTATCTTTAAAAAAAAAGATTTAAAATTTTTAAAAAGATTTTTTAAAAGATAGAAAAAAACAAGGTCAAAATATGCTCAAAGACATAAAGGAAAATGAGGACAAAGAACTAAATGAAATCAGGAAAACAACAAACACAAAGAGAATTTAAATAAAGAAATAGAAATCTTGAAAAGGAACCAAACAGCTGAAAACCACAGTAACTCAATATAAAAAAATTTTCTAAAGGAGTTGAATAGCAGATTGGTGTTAGCAGGAGAAATAATCAGTGAAAGTGAAGATAAGGCAATTCAAACATTCAGTCCGAGCAGCCGAAGGAAAAAATAATTTTAAAAATTGAACAGGGAAACGGACTTTGGCCCAGTGGTTAGGGCGTCCATCTACCACATGGGAGGCCCGCGGTTCAAGCCCCGGGCCTCCTTGACCCATGTGGAGCTGGCCCATGCGCAGTGCTGATGCGCGCAAGGAGTGCCGTGCCACACAGGGGTGTCCCCCCGGTAGGGGAGCCCCACGCGCTTGGAATGCACCCATAAGGAGAGCCGCCCAGCGCGAAGGAGGGAGCAGCCTGCCGAGGAATGGCACCGCCCACACTTCCCTTGCCGCTGACGACAACAGAAGCGGACAAAGAAACAAGACGCAGCAAAAAGACACAGAAAACAGACAACCGGGGGAGGGGAGGGGAATTAAATAAATAAAAATAAATCTTTAAAAAAAAAAAAAAATTGAACAGAGCCTGAAAAACCTGTGAGACACTATCAAGCATACCAATATACATATTAGTAAATTCCCAGAAGTAAACAAATAAGAGAAAGGGGCACAGAGAATACTCCAAAAAATAATGGCTGAAAATATCCCAAATAATGAAAGTCATGATTATACACTTCAAGAAGAACAACAAAGAAGCGGACATGACTCAAGCAATTAGGCTCCCATCTACCATATAGGAGGTCCAGGGTTTGATACCCAGGGCCTCCTGGTGAAGGCAAGCTGGCCACGCAGAGGGCTGGCCCATGTAGAGTGCTGCCCCATGCTGGAGTGCTGCCCTGAATAGGACTGTCGCCCTGCAAGGAGTGCCAGCCAACATAGAGAGCTGATGCAGCCAGATGTCGCAACAAAAAGAGACAGAAAGAGAAAATAAGAGGCTTTTCAAGACCAGGGAGCTGAGGTGGTGCAAGAGCATAATCGCCTCTCTCTCACTCCAGAAGATCCCAGGATCAATTCCCAGAGCCACCTAATGAAGATGCAAGCAGACACAGAAGAATACACAGTGAATGCACACAGAGAGCAGACAATGGGGGGGGGGGGGGGGTGAGAAATAAGTAAATAAATCTTGAAAAGCAAAAAAAGAAGCATAACAAACTCCAAACATAATAAACCCAAACATATACACAATAGGACATATAATAATCAAAGTGTAAATTACCAAAGATAAAGAGAGAATTCAGAAAGCTGCAATAGAGAAGCAATGTCACATACAAGGGAGCCTCTATAATTAAGTGTTGATTGTTCATCAGAAACCATGGAGGCAAGAAGGGAGTGGGACGAAACTTTAAAGTGCTGAAAGCAAAAAGCTGCCAACAAAGAATTCCATAGCTGACAAAACTGTTATTTTTTTTAATGAGGGTGAGATTAAGGCATTCCCAGATAAACAAATAAAGTGTGGATTAAAGTGGACTTACTGGTATTCTACTATAGAACTGTGTGGCTCCAGCAAATTGTATCATTGATGTGGAGATAGTAGCCATGGGAGTTGCTGAGGGCAGGGAGAGGGAAGAAGAGGTGTGATACGTGGGTATTTTTGGGACTTGGAGTTGTCCTGAATGATATTGCAGGGACAGATGCAGGACATTATATATCTTGTCATAACCCATGGAATGGACAGGGAGAGAGTGCATGGGCCACACAGGCCAGCTTGCCTTCACCAGGTTGAAAGAAAAGGACACTAGGCAATGGATCAAATTCACATGAAGAAATAAAGGTTTCCACTAGGGTAAGAACATAAGTAAATATAACAACAGTGCTACTGTATTTTTGGTTTATATATAGATGATCTAAAATGAAAATGCATAGAAAGTAAAAATGGAGGGACTTCTGGAAAGATGGCATCGCAGTAGACAGGCAGGGTTTACTCTCTTAACAAAAAGAACAGAGAAAGGGCAAAAAGCTGTCTGAAGGACCTGCTTTGAGGGTCAGCAAACCAGAGCAGTGCTGTGCAAACCCAATAGTACAAGGGACAGAGAGACTAAGAATCTAAAATGACAACCCCTGTGGTGGCTGGGAAGGGCACCCATCCCCCATGCTCAAGGCTCACAGCCTGGAATAAACCCTTGACTCCTGTAGCTGACTGAGAAGGGAACAGATGTCTTCCTCCCTGGGAAGAGGGAGGGTGCAATGGAGGGCAGAGAGTGGTTTCTCTTCAGTGAATTTGGCAAGCAGAGCCTGCTTTGAATCTTGACTCTGGCCAGAAAAGAAGCACAAATAATTGGGGGTTGAAAGAGTCAGATCCATGGAAAGGTTTACAGATGAGCATCGTCTGCTAACTAGCCAGGAAACTGCAAGGAGAAAAGCTGATTTTAGGTTTTTCTTACCCTGAACCCAAGAGAAAATATGTGCCCCATTAGTGAGTCCCTGGCCTGATTTTGATCATTTAAGCTGGGAAATTTTAAAGATGCAGAATAAAATGAACCAAAAGTCAAAGAAGTTTCATGAAATAAAACCACTAAGCAAGAGAGAGAAACCGACCATTAGAGTAAATTCACCAACATATTCCAATGCCCAAACATCAACAACAAAAAATACAAACCAAACCATACTAAGAAACAGGAAGCAATGGCCCAGCCAAAAAAAACAAAACAACCTGATGAGATGCAAGATTTAAGACAATTAATCAATGATAATCACAAAAATCTCCTAAAACAATTCAAAGAGTTGAAAGAAAACATGACAAAAGAGAGAAACAATATTAAGAAAGCAATGGGTGAACATAAAGAACAATTTGAAAGCTTGCCAAGAAAAGTAACAGAGCTTATGGGAAAGAAAGATATGGATGAGATAAAAAATACATTAGAATGAGGGGGCTGTGGCTCAAGCAATTGAATTCCCATTTACCATATGGAAGACCTGGGTTGACTCCCCAGGACCTTTTGATAAAAAAGAAAAGAAAAAAGGCTGCACAATGAGGTGCAAGCCCCCAAGGGTACAGAAAGGCACGCAAAAAAAAAAAAAAAAAACCATTAGAGGCATATACAGCAGATTTGAATGTACTGAAGACAGAATTAGTGATATAGAGAACAGAACATCTGAACTTGAAAAGACAGGGGAACAGAAATAGAAAAGAATGGAATAAATAGAACAGGAAGGAAGCAGATGTGGCCCGAGTGATTAGACTTCTGCCTACCACATGGGAGGTCCCAAGTTCAGTTCCTGGTGCCTCCTGAAGAAGGCAAGCTGGTGCAGCAGCAGGCAAGGCAGACAGGCATGGCAAGCTGATGCAACAAGATGAGTAACAAAAGAGACACAAAGAAGAGACACAATGAGGGACACAACAAACCAGGGAGCTGAGGTGACTCAGGTGATTAAGTGCCTCTCTTCCACATGGGAGCTCCTGGGTTCAGTTCCTGGTGCCTCTAAAGAGAAGATGAGCAGACACAGAGAGCACATAGCAAATGGACAGAGAGAGCAGACAATGACTGCAAGCAACAAGGGGGGAGTGGGATAAATAAATAAAATCTTTTAAAAATGTTTTAAAAATAGAACAGAGTTCAGGGAACTGAATAACAAAGCAAAATGCACAAACAAAAGCATTTTCAGAGTCACAGAAGGAGAAGAGAATGGAAAAGGGACAGAAAGAATATGTGAGGAAATAATGACCAAAAACTTTCCAAGTATTATGAAAGACATAAATATCAGTATCCAAGAAGGACAATGCATCCAAAAGAGAAAAATCCAAACAGATCTACTCTGAGCCATCTACTCTTCAGAATGACAAATATCAGAGATAAAAAGAGGACTCTGAAAGCAGCAAGAGAAAAGCAAAGCATCACATACAAGGAAACCTCAATAAGAATAAGTGCCAACATCTCATCAGAAACAACAGAGATGAGAAGAAAGTGGTATGATTTATTTACGGTACTAAAAGAGAAAAATTGCCAGCCAAGAATTCTGTATCCAAGAAAACTGCCTTTCAAAAATGAGGGTGAGTTCAAAGTCTTCACAGACAAAAACTGAGACTTGAAGAAGAGTGCAGAAATAAAGATTATTAGGAAGGGTAAATTAAAGGGTAAAAAGGTAGACAATAGTAAGATATGACAATAAAAAGCCAAAGGATAAAATGGATGATGTAAGTAATGCATTTACAGTAATAACATTGAATGTAAATGGCATGAACGTCTCAATCAAAGGATATAAACTGACAAAATGGATAAAAATATATATGAACCATCTATATGCTGTCTACAAGAGACTCACCTCAGACATAAGGCACAGTGAGGCTGAAAGTGAAAGGTTGGAAAAAGATATTCCAAGTAAATAAAAAACACAAAAAAAGAGCCAGAACAGCAATACTAATATCAGACAAAATAGATTTTAAATACAAAACTATTATAAGGGATGAAGAAGGTCATTACATACTAATAAAAGGGGCAATTCATCAAGAAGAAGCAACTATAATAAATATTTATGCACGTAACCTGGGTGCCCCAAGATACCTGAGGTACACACTGGTAAAATTGAAGGGAGAAATAGAGGTCTCTAAAATAACAGTTGGAGACATCAGTACACCAGTCTCAATATTGGATAGAACATCTGGACAGAGGATAAATAAGGAAAAAGAGAGCTTGAATAATATGATAAATGAACTAAACCTAACGTATTTACAGAGCACTGCAACCCAAAACAGCAGGACATATATTCTTTTAAAATACTCATGGATCCTTTTCCAGCATAGATTATATGTTGTGTCAAAAGACAGGTCTCAATAAATTTAAAAAGACTGAAATTATACAAAACACTTTCTCTGATCATAATGGATTGAAGGTGGGAATCAATAATGGACAGAAAAAGGGAAAATTCATAAATATATGGAGATTAAACAACAGACTCTTAAAAAATCAATGGGTCAAAGAAGAAATTACAAGAGAATTCATTAAATATCTTGAAATGAATAAAAATGAGAACACAGGATCTCAAAAGTTTTGAAACACAGCAATTGCAGTGCTGAGAGGGCAAGAAGTTGTAATGATCAGAGCAAAAATAAATGAAATTGAAGGGAAAAAAAATAGAGAGAATTAACAAAACCAAAAGTTGGTTCTTTGAGAAGATCAACAAAATTGACAAACCCGGGGGGAACCAGGCAAGATGGTGGCTGAGTGAGCATATCTGATAATCTCTCCTGCAAAGAAGCAGCTGGGCAGCATTGGAAATTCTTCGGGACCAGGCTGTTTCAGGATTTTGCAGGGCAGGAGGTGTCTGGACATCGATTTGGTGGGAAGGTAACAGAGAAAATTCGTGTCTAAAATAAAATTGAGGCTCTATTACACGGAGGTGGGAGCTGCGCGTGGGACGCTCCCTCCTGGGGTGGGGGGAGCTGCGGCATCGGCGCAGAGGCGGCGATTTCTGGAGGCTCTGCAGTACTGGGGAATTCATAAGCCCTGAGCAGGCTATTGGGAGGCTAACAGGGCAGGAGGCCTTCACAGACCGACTTGGGGAGACAAACGGGAGTTTTACTGCGAGGCAGGGAATTTTTGATTGCAGACACAAATAATAGCGCTTCCAGCTAGGGCCCCGCCCCCCAAGGCTGGCTGCCAATCAGCAGCGGACTTAAATTGTTCACAATAAAGAGACATCACCAGGAGACTGTTTCAGGGACTGGCAGGGTGGGAGACGTCTGGAAGCCGATTAGGGGAATATTTTGCAAAGCTTGGGAATTTCGGTTTTGGACTCTGTTATCAGCGTTTCCAGCTGGAGCCCCACCCCCAGGCCTGGTTACTGATTTGCATCATTAAATAGGCTGCAATGTAGAGGCACCCCCAGGTGGCCATTCTGGGGGCTTACAGGGTGGGAGGTGTCCTGAAGTCGAATTGGTGATACAGCCACAGAAGAGACCTGAGTGAGTGAGTGAACTGCAGGGTTCAGACACATAGGTCAGAGTTTGTGGATGTGACCTCTCCCATAGGGCTGGCACCCAGGTGCAGGGATCCCTGAAGGCTGTGTTGCACTGCGGTGCTCCCAGGCAACCTCTTAACCAGATTTGTGGTTGCCAGGTCTGAGTTCCCTAAACTCTGGTGGCCCACACCCCAGAGACTCACACCTCTTGAGTCTTCAATATCACAGACTTTTCATCCCTGAATCCATCATGCCCTGAGGTTCATCTGAGGTCCTTGAATGTCCTAGCCCTCAACATTTGTGTTTTTTCTTTTTTGTTTTGTTTTGTTTTCTATTTTTTTTTATTTTTTATTGCCCTGATTGCTAATATTGCATTATCTCCTAGTCTTTTCTCCCAGCATATCCCCCAAAGTCTTTTTTTTTTTTCAGTTATTTAGGGTTTTTGTTGTTGTTGTTGTTGCTGTTGTGGTTGTTCTATATCTTTTTTTCTTTTCCTTACTTGTTGCCCTCCCTTTACCCACCACCTTTTTCTTTCTTTCTTTCTTCTTTTTTTTTTCTCTCTTGTCCCTCATTTTCTTCTTATTTTATTTTATTTTATCTTAATTATACAATAGGAGTTGCAGGGAACACCTCACATTTGCTGGGTTTCCTCATCCTCCGTTGCCTCAGTTCTGTGTGAATTGATTTTGGCTACCTCCACTATCCCCTTTCCCCTACATCTTGATATCCTCCATCATCTACTGTCTCTCCTATATTCCACCTCCTTTTCTTTGATTCCCAAAGTGTCTAACTCTTAATTTCTAATACCTTTGTTTTGTTTTCTGTCTTTTATCCACTCTTGAAACTATTGCCTTTCTTTTCTCTTTCCCTCTCTCACAAAAATACTAGCTTTTTAATTCATACCATATTCCTCCCATATTCAGTCGAATACCTCATTATAGGTACTCTACCTACTGCTATAACTCTACTCAACTTACATGAATCTAATATCCATCCTCCCAGATCTCATATTGTTGCTCTGTTAACATTTATCACCAATACTACTTTACACTTTTTCCTTGCTTACACAATTGCCTTTCCCTGGCCCTAAAACTTTCCTTTAAAGTGAACTCAACCAGCAATAAGAAATTAGAATAAGAAGAACAAAGTAACAAAGAGAAGATATAACACTTGCACAAAAACAGCAGTTAATTAATCCCCAAGACTAGACAAAGAAGCTAAGGAACTGATTAAACCCATCAAGATAAAATGATGACCAGACAGCAACAAAAATCTACAAACCAAACCAGTAATCAGGAAAATGGCTGAATCCAATGAACAAACTAAAAATCAGGAAGGGAAGCAGAACTTCACATAAGTAATTAAAGATCTCAGAACATATATCACCAACAAATTTAATGAAATAAAGGAAGAGGTTAACAACATGAAGACAACACTTGGAGGGGAAATTGCAGACAAATGCAAAAAGATAACAGATATGGTGGGAATGAACACCACAGTTCAAGAAATCAAAAATACACTCGCAGCAAATATCAGCAGATTAGAAGAGGCAGAGCAGAGAATTAGAGATGTGGAAGACAGTACATCAGATATCAAACAGATAGTAGAATTGATCGATAAAAAGATAGAAAAAATCCATCTAAGGACTTAGGGACCTGAATGACAATGCAAAACGCTCAAACACATGTATTATAGGCATCCCAGAAGGAGAAGAGAAGGGAAAGGGGTCAGAAGGATTGTTGCAGGAAAATAATGGCTGAAAAGTTCCCAAATCTACTGAAAGAGACAGATGTACATATCCAAGAAGTACAGCGTACCCCAATTGTCATAAACCCCAACAGGCCCACCCCAAGACATATACTTGTCAAATTACCCAATGCTCAAGACAAAGAGAAAATTCTAAAAGCAGCAAGAGAAAAGAAAACCATCACATACAAGGGAAGCTCCATAAGATTAAGTGCTGATTTCTCATCTGAAACCACGGAAGCAAGAAGGCAGTGGTATGATATAGTCAAGGTACTGAAAGAAAAAACTCCAACCAAGAATACTCTATCCAGCTAAACTAGCATTCAAACATGATGGAGAGTTCAAAATATTCACAGATAGACAGAAACTGAAAGAGTATGCCAACAAGAAACCTCCCCTTCAAGAAATTCTAAAGGGAGTTCTGCAGGAAGAAAGGAAAAAAACAGGACAGGCAGAGTTGGAGGAGAGTGTAAGAGCAACAAAAAAGACAAAAAGAGAAGAAAAAAAACCAAAAAACAAAATATGACAAACACAAGTCCAATCAAAATATGGCTAACATAAATAATTCCTTGAAAGTATTAACACTGAATGTCAATGGATTAAACTCACCTATCAAAAGATTCAGACTGGGACAATGGATAAGGAAATATGACCCACCTATATGCTGTCTACAAGAGACACATCTTAGACCCAGAGACTCATGGAGGCTGAAAGTGAATGGTTGGAAAACAATCTTACAAGCAAACAATAACCAAAAAAGGGCAGGAGTAGCTATATTAATATCAGACAAAATAGACTTTAAATGCGAAACAATTGTGAGAGACAAAGAAGGATACTACATATTAGTGAAAGGGACAATCTGTCAAGAAGAACGAACAATCATAAATATTTATGCTCCTAACAAGGACACCTCTAAATATGTGAGACAAATGCTGGAAAAACTAAGTGAAAGAATAGCTGCATCTACAATTATAGTGGGGCATTTTAATACACCACTATCAACTCTGGACAGAACATCTCAAAAGAGAATCACTAAAGAAACAAAATATTTGAACAGTATACTAGAGGAGCTGGATCTAATAGACATATACAGATCGTTACACCCAAACACAGCAGGATATACATTTTTCTCAAGTGCACATGGATCATTCTCCAAGATAGACCATATGCTAGGCCACAAAGAAAGGCTTAATGAATTCAGAAAGATCAAAATCATACAAAATAATATCTCTGACCACAGTGGAGTAAAGCTGGAAATTTGCAAGGGCCAGAGGCCCAGATTTCACACCAAGACTTGGAAATTAAACAGCACACTCTTAGAAAAACAGTGGGTCAAAGAGGAAATCTCAAAAGAAATCAATGACTACCTTGAATCAAATGATGAAGATAACACAACATACCAAAATTTATGGGATGCAGCAAAAAGCAGTATTGAGAGGGAAATTTCTAGCCATAAATTCATACATCAAAAAAGAAGAAAGAGCAAAAATTGAAGAACTAACTGCTCATTTGGAGGAATTAGAAAAAAAACAACAAAGTAATCCAACAGGAAGAAGAAGGAAGAAAATAACAAAGATAAGAGCAGAACTAAATGAAATAGAAAATAAGAAAGCACTTGAAAAGATAAACAAGACCAAGAGCTGGTTTTTTGAGAAGATCAATAAAATTGACAAACCTTTAGCGAGACTAACAAACAAAAAAAGAGAGAAGATGCAAATACACAAAATAAGAAATGAGAAAGGAGATATCACCACTGACCCCACAGAAATAAAGACTATCATAAGAGGATACTTTGAAAAACTATATTCCAACAAAAATGACAATTCAGAGGAAATGGACAAATTCCTAGAAACACATAAGCAGCCCATATTGACGAAACAAGAAATTGATGATCTCAACAAACCAATCGCAAGTAAAGAGATAGAATCAGTCATTAAAAACCTCCCAACTAAGAAGAGCCCAGGGCCAGATGGCTTCACAGGTGAATTCTACAAAACATTCCGGAAAGAACTAACACCAATCCTGCTGAAACTCTTCCAAAAAATCGAAACAGAAGGAACATTGCCTAACTCCTTCTATGATGCCAACATTACCCTAGTACCAAAGCCAAACAAAGACACCACAAGAAAGGAAAATTACAGACCAATTTCTCTAATGAACCTAGATGCAAAAATACTTAACAAAATACTTGCTAATTGTATTCAACAACACATTAAACGAATTATACACCACGACCAAGTGGGATTCATTTCAGGTATGCAAGGATGGTTCAACATAAGAAAATCAATCAATGTAATACACCATATAAACAGATTGAAGGAAAAAAATCACATGATTATATCTATAGATGCAGAAAAAGCATTTGACAAAATACAACACCCTTTCTTGATAAAAAACACTCCAAAAGATCAGAATACAAGGAAATTTTTTGAACATGATAAAGAGTATATATGAAAAACCTACAACCAACATTGTTTACAATGGAGAAATCCTAAAATCCTTCCCTCTAAAGTCAGGAACAAGACAAGGATGCCCACTGTCTCCCCTTCTATTTAACATTGTCTTAGAAGTACTTGCTTGAGCACTGAGGCAAGAACCAGGTATAAAAGGCATTCAAATTGGAAAGGAAGAAGTCAAAATTTCATTATTTGCAGATGACATGATCCTATACATAGGAAACCCTGAGAGGTCTACAACAAAGCTTCTAGAACTCATAAATGAGTTTAGTAAAGTCGCAGGTTATAAGATCAATGCGCAAAAATCAGTAGCATTTCTGTACACCAATAATGAGCAAGATCAGGAGGAAATCAAGAAACAAATACCATCCACAATAGTAAATTAAAAAATCAAGTATTTAGGAATAAATTTAACTAAAGATGTAAAAAACTTATACACCAAGAACTATACAAGATTGTTCAAGGAAATCAAAGAAGACATAAATAAATAGAAGAATATTCCCTCTTCATGGATAGGAAGACTAAATATTATTAAGATGTCTACCCTACCAAAACTGATCTACACATTCAATGCAATCCCAATAAAAATCAACACAGCCTTCTTTAAGGAACTAGAAAAACTAACTATGAAATTTATTTGGAAAGGAAAGAGGCCCCGAATAGCCAAAGACATATTGAAAAAGAAAAATGAAATTGGAAGACTCACACTACCTGATTTCAAAACATACTACAAAGCTACAGTAGTGAAAACAGCATGGTATTGGCATAAGGAGAGACACACAGAACGATGGAATCGAAATGAAAGTTCTGATATAGAACCTCATATATATAGCCGTATAATATTCAATAAAGCCACCAAACCATCTCAACTGGGAGAGAATGGCCTATTCAACAAATGGTGCCTGGAGAACTGGATATCCATATGTAGAAGAATGAAAGAGGATTACCATCTCACACCTTATACAAAGATCAACTCAAGATGGATCAAAGACCTAAATATAAGAGACAAGATCATAAAGACCTTGGAAAGCAATGTAGGGAAACATCTACAGGACCTTGTAATAGGCAATGGCTTCATGAACATCACACCAAAAGCACGAGCAGCAAAAGAACAAATAGATAAATGGGACTTCCTCAAAATTAAAGCCTTCTGCACCTGAAAGGAGTTTCTCAAGAAAGTAAAAAGGGAACCCACACAATGGGAGAAAATATTTGGCAACCATATATCCGATAAGAGACTTATAACTTGCATATATAAAGAACTCCTATATCTTGAAAATAAAAAGATAAACAACCCATTTAAAAAATGGGAAAAAGATTTATACAGACACTTCTCCAAAGAAGAAATACAAATGGCTAAAAAGCACATGAAAAAATGCTCCAAATCTCTAGCTATCAGGGAAATGCAAATCAAAACTACAATGAGATACCATCTTACTCCCATAAGATTGGCAGTTATGAAAAAAACAGAAGAATACAAATGCTGGAGAGGATGTGAAGAAATGGGAACACTCATCCACTGCTGGTGGGAATGCAGAAGGATCCAACCATTCTGGAGGACAGTTTGGCGGTTTCTCAAAAAACTAAACATAGATTTGCCATATGACCCAGCAATACCACTGCTGGGTATATACCCAGCAGAACTGAAAACAAGGACACAAACTGATATATGCACACCAATGTTCATAGCAGCATTGTTCACTATCGCCAAAAGTTGGAATCAACCCAAATGCCCATCAACAGATGAGTGGATCAATAAAATGTGGTATATACATACAATGGAATACTACTCAGCTTTAAGAACAAATACACTACAAACACACGTGATAACATGGATGAATCTTGAGAACCTTATGTTGAGTGAAGCAACCCAGGCATTGAAGGACAAATACTACATGACCTCAATGATATGAAATAAGCAAGCTGCCTCGGAGAGCTATAGACTGGAAGATAGGCTTACAGGAAATCAGGGGGTAGAGGAAGGATGTAAGCTGACATCTACATGGGTGAAATCTATGATAAGCTGGTGGTTAAGTATGTGCACAAATAAGAGATAAAATGGAGGCATAGGGTTACCTTAGGGTGGGGCTTTGTGGGTTTGAGGGGGGCTAGGTATGGGCAGATGGGTAATATTGCCCAAAAAATTGGGGGGAGGAAGGGGCAAAATATGAACATAGGAGATTGTGAGGTGTTGGTTGAAAGTAAAATGCTGAGAAAACCGTATCAAAATATAATTAGGAAAGTTACCTGTTTAAGATACTCAAAGGGGATAATCTGATGCAGGACAGACTCCTAGGGAATATCTGAATGCTCATTTTGCCAGAGTGGGTTATACCATTGGGTAGAGACCCATATAATGAGAGTGAAGGTAGACCCACATCCTGGGGAGGACTAATGCCGTCAAATAGAGGGAACTGTATCTCTCAAGAGAAAGGGTGGCTCCCAGGGCATTAGGGCAGTTGAGCAAGTCAAGCCCTCAACACTGTTGCAAGTATCTCTGAACATGGCTCCTCAAGAAATGAAGATTGACTGTCACTGTGGGCCCCAAGGGGAGGGGGAAATAGATATTGAATAGATGGAACCAAAGTAAATGTGAGGGCAAAAGAAGTATTTCACAAGAGTACGCAAGGATGGATATAAAACATGTAATATTATACCAAAACATAGGGGATGACAATGACAGACTAATAATGTAAACCATAATGTAAAACATAGGATAACTTAAAAATTTAGAAAACTGTATAGCCTAAAGTATGGACCACAATGTAAGCACAGATGTCACCTTGTTTGAAAGCTATTGTCTCAATATCTGTACATCAGTTTCAGTAAATATGATATGAATAAGTTAAAAGATAATCGCTGTGGAAGGGAAAAGGTTTTATAATGGATATGGGAGTACTGTATATTGTATATGTGAATTACTGTGATCTAAGGCTCTTGTGAAGAGAAGCTCAATAATTAGGAAAAAAGAAAAGAAAAAGATAGGATGTAGAATTTTTCCAAATCAATATGTATTTTATATTTAACCTTTAAACTCATCGCTATATTCCATTTTACTATTAAGGGAACCTGGCATTATATTGGGCTTCACTTTTCAGGAAGTTTTGGATCACAGAGTGGTTCAACAATGGCAGCAGAGGAATACTGGTATGGGATGTTATTGACAGGCGATATATGGTTGACAGGGAGTTATACAGGGCATGTGTCCAGGGTGCATGGAAATGTGTGGATATACTCATAGTGGAAACAATTAAAAACAACAGCTGGGGGGGTACTGGGTTCCTGGCCAGGGGGGGGCTCTGTCATGGTCCCTAGGGGAACAGCGGCAGTCCCCCAGGTGCAACGGTAAGGACCAGGAAGGAATGAGGGTCCAACAGTGAGTCCCTGATACTAATGACTATGCTTGTGAGCCTATACACCTAAAATAAGAACAAGGCCTAGAGCAGCACTGTGCCTAAGAGTTCCCTCCTGACAGCCTCCATGTTACTCAAATGTGGCCAGTCTCAAAGCCAAACTCAGCATGTAGATGCAATGCCTTCCCCCCAGCTTGGGACATGACACCCAGGGATGAGCCTCCCTGGCACCGAGGGATCACTACCAAGTACCAGCTGATGACATAACTAGAAAATGACCTTAAATTAAAGGTTCAGTGTGGACCAGCAGAATATCCCTGTCTACATATAATAACAGGAGTTTAAAATGCTGTTTGACCTAAAGTAAGGGGGAAATGGAAAAGACAAATGAGTTCATATGGCTATGAGTCTCTAAAAAAGAGTCTGGAGGTTGTCAGAAGGATTGCCCTTATGCACACCTGAGCAGAGTCTCAGAGACAGATAAAGTAGATACAACCCCAGATATCAGTCCTTTTGAGGGCTAAAGAGACCCACAGGTTCTATGGTCATGGCAGATGAGGCTCACTGCCATGCCAGTTGGCCCTTCTTTGGAGCTGGTGTTTCTGTGTGATGGAGCTGGACTCAGATGGGATCTCTTTTCACAAGCCTTTCATGCTACTTTACTGGAATTGTAGTTGGTGCTGGGGCTTAAGATATATCTAGGGGATTTGAATCTCTGGACTGACAATATGATAGCCAGGCCCTGAGACTCACTAGACTTCAGTTTCTACACTCTGATTTATTGGACTTACCCCACTCAGCTAACATGGAGTTGAAGAACGTCAACCACCACACCATGGAGCCTAGAATGCCTACAACTGAAAGCAGGAGGATTGCATCCAATATCCATGTGGAATCTAAACCCCCTCTTGACATAGATGTGGAATGGACACAACCAAGCCAAGGTCCACAGGAAGGAGGAATACAGTAAGGATCAGAGTGGACTTAATGATATCCTATTCATGAACTATTGTGGTTAATAATCGAGAAAATGTGGCATTGGTGTGGAAAAAGTGGCCATGGTGGCTGCTGGGTGCAGGGAATGGGAGGAAGAGATGAGATGTGGAGGCATTCTCGGGACTTGGAGTTGTCCTGGGTGGTACTCCAGGGACAATTGCCGGATGTCGTATGTCCTCCCATGGCCCACTGGATGGAACGTGGGAGAGTGTGGGCTATGGTGTGGAACACAGCACATGGGGTGCAGCGATGCCCGGAGATGTACTCACCAGATGCAATGGATGTGTCTGATGATGGGGGAGAGTGTTACTGTGGGGGGAGTTGTGAGCGGGGGCAGTGGGGGTGAATGGGGACCTCATATTTTTTGAATGTAATATCTTTTTAAAAATGAATAATTGAGTAGAATTTGAAAAAAAAATTGACAAACCCTTTGCTAGACTGACAGAAAAAAAAATAAGAGAAGATGCAAATAAATAAACTCAGAAGTGAGATGGAGGATATTACCACTGACCCCACAGAAATAAGAGAGCTCATACGAGAATACTATGAACAATTATACATCAAAAAACTGGACAATGTAGATGAAATGGGCAAATTCCTAGAAATACATGAACCATCTACACTAACACCAGAGAACATAGAGACCTCAACAAACCAATCACAAGAGACTGAAACAATCATCAAAAACCTCCCAAAGCTGTCCCAAAGACAGCTTCACAGGTGAATCTGTCCAGTCATTCAAAAATGATCTAATATCAATCTTGTTCAAGCTCTTTCAAAATAATGAAAAGAATGCTACCAAACTCATTCTATGAGCCAACATCATCCTAATACCAAAACCAGATAAAAATACTACTAAAAAAGAAAATTACAGATTAATATCCCTAATGAATATAGATGCAAAAATCCTCAACAAAAATACTTGCAAACTGAATCCAAAAGCACATTAAAAAATAATACATCACAATCAAATGGGTTTTATCTCAGGTATGCAAAGGTTTTTCAACACAAGAAAATCAATCAGGGTAATATACTACATTAATAAATCAAAGAAGAAAAACTCACATGATCATCTCAATTGATGCAGAAAGGCATTTGATAAAATATAGCATCCTTTCTTAATAAAAAACACTCCAAAGATAGGAATAGAAAGAAGCTTTCTCAACATAATAAAGTGCATATACGCTAGCTACAGCTAGCATTGTATTCAACAGTGAAAGACTAAAAGCTTTCCCACTGAGATCAGGAACAAGACAATGATATCCACTGTTATTCAATATTGGGCTGTGTATTATTCAATATTCTAGCTAGAGCAATTATGCTAGATTTAAAAAAAGAAAAGAAAAAGCACCAAAATAAGAAAGGAAGAAGTAAAACATTCTCTTTTCCCTGATGATATGATCCTATATCTAGAAAATCCTGAAAACTCATAGATGAGTTCTGCAAAGAGGTGGGATACAAGATTAATATGCAAAAATCAGCAGCATTTCTGTACACTGCTGTTGAGCAATCTGAGGAGGAAATCAGAAAAAAAAATTCCATTTATAATAGTGACTAAAAAAATCAAATACTTAGGAATAAGGAAGGAGATGTGGCTCAAGCAATTGGGCTTCTGCCTACCACATGGGAGGTCCTGAGTTCAGTTCCCAGTGCCTCCTGGAGAAAGCGAGCTAGTGCAACAGGCAGGTGCAGTGAGGTGACCCAACAAAATGATGCAACAAAGATACGTAAAGAGGAAAGACAAAAAAAGACACAATAAACAAGCTGAGGTAGCTCAAGTGATTGACTGCCTCTCTTCCACATGGGTAATCCCAGGTTCAGTTCCTGGTGCCTCCTAAAGAGAAGATGAGCAGACAGAGGGCATGCAGCAAATGGACACAGAGAGTAGACAATGACCTCAAAGAATGAGGGGGGAGAATAAATAAATATTTTTAAAATATATATATATATATATATATATATATATATATATATATATATAAAATATATTATAGTATTCTAAACAACCAGCAAGATAGCAGCAGAGTAAGCTCCTAGAGTCAGCTCCTGCTACAGGGCAGTTAGTAAACACCCAGAGCTCTCTAGAGCTAGTTGAAGCACCTATTTGGGGGCTCCAGGAGGCCAAAGAGCATTTTGCAACATTTTTGAAGGAATAGAAGGAGGAGACTGCCCATTTGCAGAGAAGACTTGCAAGTAGAAGACTCCATGGCATGGAGGCCGGTGTCCATCATCCACAGGAGGAACAGGCCATGTCAGGAGCTGCTCCACAGCTGGAATTGAAAGCTCCACTTCTCAAAAATGGGGGAGGAAAACACGGTTGGGCATCAACTTCAGCTATAAATGAGTAAATTCAGCGGGCTAAAGTATAATCCTGAGAACAGCTAAAGTTTGAGCCTGAAAAAACTTGGAGGCTGATAGTCGCCATCTTAACTCTACTCCTGGCACAAGGGGAAGCAGGGTGGACTGAAAATGACAGTGCTGGTAGGGATGGGCTTCTTTCCACCCAGATCAGATTGCAGCTCTGGCCTAGGCCCCAGTGCCACCTCGAGCAGGGGATGCACCATCATCTCCAGGAAACTACCAGCCAAGCTGGTGATTATCCTACTCTGGCAGCACAAGCCACCCCAGGAGTTATTCTGTGACTGAAATTGGAAGCTGCATTTTCCAAAAGCAGGGGAGGAGCAGACAGTTGGCTGCCAATTTTGGCTACTGATTGGTAGACTCGGCTGGCTAAGACATAACCCTGGGAACAGATGGGGTGTGAATCTGCCCAAGTTGGAAAGAGGCCAGTGGCCAACATTTTGATTCCATCCCCAGACTGAGGGGAAGCCCAGCTGACCAAAAATGACAGTGATGGCAGGAACAAGTTTCTTTCACCCAGATAGGCCTGCAGCCCTAGACTAGACTTCAGCCCCACCTCTGGCAGGGAGGAGGCTGGCAGGGCCTGCACCAGCCTATCCAGGTAACTGCAGGTACATTTGGCTGGCACAGACTGAATAATCAGAAGTCTACCGTGGAAACTACGGTCACCTTGGACCCATACTGCATAGAATGCTGCCCACACCTGCAGCTCCATTCCCACTCCAGGCAGGGGAGAAAGGGACACGAAGCTTCATCAGTCTCTGTGGGCAACTATAGTCTAGACCTGCACGACTTGGATTATTCCACACAGCTAGGACTCTGTCCCTACCACTGGCAAAGGAGAAAGTTGGGAGAAGCTTCATTGGCCCCTGGTGCAATGAGGGCACCTTGAGCCTCCACAGCTTATAGCACAAACTACAATCTTGGCTCCTACTGTATAACAGCAAGGGAGAAAGGGCAGGAAGCCCTAAACTAAAGAGAAAAACTGCACCCAGAATAAATACTCTAGTAATCCAGATGCCAAGACACCAACAAAAATTACAATACACACCAAGAAACAGGAAGCTACGGCCCAGTTAAAGAAACAAGATAAGCCTAGAGATGACATAAAGGAGTTGAGACAACTAATCATAGATGTTCAAACAAATCTCCTTAATAAATTCAATGAGATGGCAAAAGAGATTAAGGATATTAAAAAGACATTGGATGAGCACAAAGAATTTGAAAGCATGCATAGAAAAAGAGCAGATCTTATGGGAATGAAAGGTGCAATAAATGAAATTTAAAAAACATTAGAATCATATAATAGCAGATTAGAGGAGACAGAAGAAAGGATTGGTGAGCTTGAAGAAATGGCCTTTGAAAGTGAGCGTACTAAAGAACAGATGAAGAAAATGGAAAAAATTGAGCAAGGTCTCAGGGAACTAACTGACAGCAAAAGGTGTGCAAACATATGTGTCATGGGTGTCCCAGAAGGAGAAGAGAAGGGAAAAAGGGCAGAAGTATTTGAAGAAATAAGGGTAGAAAATTTCCCAATCATATTGAAGGACATAGATATCCATGTCCAAGAAAAACAGCATACTCCCATGTGAAAAAATCTGAATAGATCAGCTCCATGACACATCCTCATCACAATTTGAAATGCCAAAGACAAAGAGGGAATTCTGAGAACAGCAAGAGAAAAGCAATGCAAAACATATAAGGGATACCCCAAAAGTTTAAGTGCTGATTTCCCACCAGAAAACATGGAAGCAAGAAGACAGTGTTCTGATATATTTAAAATACTACAAGAGAAAAACTTCCAGCCAAGAATCTTATATCCAGCAAGACCGTCTTTCAAAAATGAGGGCGAAATTAGAATATTTGCAGATAAACAGAAACTGAGAGAATTTCTAAGCAAGAGACCAGATTTCCTGGAGATACTAAAGGGTGTGCTAGAGCCTGAAAAGAAAAGACAGGAGAGAGAGGCCTGGAAGAGAGTCTAGAAATGAAGATTATATCAATAAAAGTAACTAAAAGTGTCATAAGAGTGGTGAAAATAAATTATGACAGATAAAACTCACATAGAAATAAACTTAGCCAATGATGTAAAGCATTTATATTCAGAAAACTGCAACCCAATGTTAAAAGAAATCAAATAAGGCCTAAATAACTGAAAGAACATTCCATGCTCATGGATCAGAAGACTAAATATCATTAAGATGACAATTCTACTCAAATTGATATACAGATTCAATGCAATCCCAATAAAATTTCCACCAGCATTAAAAAAAAAAATTGAAAACACAATCATCAAATTTATTTGGAAGGGTAAGGGGTCCTGAATAGCCAGAAACATCATAAAAAGGAAAAGTGAACCTTCATCTCCAGACTTTAAATCATATTACCTAGCTATAGTGGTAAAAACAACATGGTACTGGTGTAAAGACAGACACATAGACCATGGAACCAAACTGATGGTTCAGAAACAGACTCTCACATGTATGGTCGAGTGATTTTTGACTAGCCTGTCAAACTCACACAGCTTGGGCAGAACAGTCCGTTCAGCAAAATGGTGCTGAAAGAACTATGTATCATAGCTGAAAGAAGGAAAGAGGACCCCTATCTACACCTGATCCAAAAATTAACTCAAAATGGATCAAAAACCTAAAAATAAAAGCAAGAACCATAAGACTTCTAGAAGAAATTCTAGGAAAATATCTTCAAGACCTGGTGGTAGGTGGTGGATTCTTAAAGGAGATAAGAGAACAATTGAGATGGACTACTGATGTTTAATGTATGTAAAAGTTTTAATTAGCTTTACTGTAAAAGTGTGGAAATGTATAGAGTGGATGGTAACACACAGTGAGTAACAGCTAGTTTATAAATGGGGATGTGGCTGAAAATGGTAGTCTAGGCATGTAAATGCAATTGACAGAATGCTAGAGAATAATCTAGGAATTGAATAGCACAGTAAACCAAGAGGTGGATGAGAATTGTGGTTGATGGCACAGATGCAAGAGTGTCCTTTGTGAGCTAGAGCAAATGTACATCACCACTGCAGGGTGTTGGGAATGTGGAGAAGTGTGGGAAAAATACAGCTGGAATGTCTTATGGACTGTGGTTAACAGTAATAATATAATATTCTTGCATCTATGTGAAAAATGTACTGTGTTGATAATGAGGCAGTATGGAAAATGTGAGCCAAGTGTACACTATGAACATGGTAACAACCAGAAGATATTATCTTATCTGTAGCAAATGTTCCACCACAGTGTGGGATATTGATAGAGGGGTGTTGTTTGGGAATTCTGCACATGTGCATGATTGTTTTATAAGTTTACAACTTCTGTCATAAAAAAATATATTTAAAAATAATAATAGGGTGAGTTGGGGAGAAAACACACGAAATGTAAGATAAGGACTATGATTGGTAGTAAGATTTTGACAAAATTCTTTCATCATTTGTAACAAACAACTCACAACAATGCAAGGTGTTGGTGGACGGTGGATGTATGGGACCCCTGCATGATGTTATGCATATTTGCTCTGTAAATTCACAACTTTTACTACACACTTAATTGTTTAAGTAGTTCATATATGAATGATATAAAGATAATAATAATAGGGTTGGTTGGGGCAAAATACTTCGGTTAGTAGTAATATTTTGACTGTGGTCTTCATTAGTTAAAATGGTTTAACAACAATGCAAGTAATTAGTGGTAGGGTGAGTTATGAGAGTCCTGTATGATGTTATATATGTTTGTTTTGTAAGTTCACAACTATTATTATAACTTGCTGTTTATGTATGTTTATATATGGATGATATACTTGAATAAATTAATTACAATAATATATACAGATTTAGGAATAAACTTAACAAAAGACACAAAGGACCTATATTCAGAAATTAATAGAAGGATATTCTGTGTTCTTGGACTAGAAGACGAAATATCTTTATTTAGTTTTGTCAGTTCTACCCAAACTGATTTACAGATTCAACACAATCCCAACAGAAAACCCAACAGTTCTTTTTGCAGAAATGGAAAGGACAATTATCAATTTTATTTTGAAGGGTAAGGGGCTTCAAATAGCCAAAAAATGTCTTCAAAAAGAAGAACAAAGCTGAAGGACTATCACTTCCTGTCTTTAAAGCAAATCACTTAGCAACAGTGGTAAAAACAGCATGGCACTGGTATAAAGATAGGAAGATTGACCAATACCAAGAACTCAGAAATAGACCCTCACATCTATGGTCAAGTAATTTTTGACAAAGCTGTCAAGCTCACCCTGCTGAGCCAAAACAGTATATTCAACAAATGGTGGTGGAAGAACCGGAATATCCAAAAGAAAGAAAGAGAACCCCTATCTCACACCTTATATAAAAATTAACTCAAAATGGATCAAGGACCTAAATCTAAGAGCAACAACCAGATCACTGAGCAGAGCTGGGCTGGGAGGGAAGCTCTGAAGAAGCATCACATGCCTCTCTCGCACCCTCAGGTCATACCCACCGCCACCCATCCCCAGAGAAAACCAAGGCGTCTAGTAGCACTGCTGCCAGAGAGGAAGACCACAGCCTCCAATAATGTGAGCTCTATGTCCAAAAGCACAACATTCAGGTACAGCTCAAGGATTCTACTGTGTAGTTAGTTGTGCACTGCATGGCCTGAGAGACCCAGCATTCCTCAGGGAACACTTTGAGAGCTTGGAGGAGGAGAAGGCTAAACAGATTCAGAATAAGCAGAAAGCAAGCACAGTGCAGACATGTGGGAGGATGAAAGCTCACCTCCTCCACCCAACCAGGTGAGGATGTTCTATCAGTGCTGAAGTCTACAAGGAGGAAGATGCTACATCATACATTAGAAAGGTTTTACCAAAAGATTACAAGACAATGACTGCTTCAGCAAAGCCATCGAAAAGAATGTGCTATTTCCACATCTGGATGATAATGAGAGAAGTGATATTTTTTATGCCATGTTTCCAGTTTCCTTAACTGCTAGAGAGACTGTTATTCAGCAAGGTGATGAACAGGATAACTTCTATGTGATCGATCAAGGAGAGATGGATGTCTATGTCAACAATGAATGGGCGACCAGTGCTGGGGCAGGAGGGAGCTTTGGAGAACTTGCTTTGATTTATGAAACACCTAGAACAGCCACTGTCAAAGCAATAACAAATATGAAATTGTGTGACATTGACCAAGACAGCTAAAGAAGAATCCTTATAGGAAGCATGCAAAGAAAATGGAAGATGTATGAGGAGTTCCTCAGTAAAGTGTCCATTTTAGAATCTCAGGACAAATGGGAACATCTCACAGTTACTGTTGCACTGGAACTAGTCCAATTTGAAGATGGGCAAAAGATTGTGATGCAGGGAGAACAAGGAGATGAGCTTTGCATAATTTTAAAGGGTTTAGCAGGTGCACTACAATGTCAGTCAGAAAATGAAGCATTTGTTGAAGTGGGAGGATTGGGGCCTTCTGATTAAGTGAAATTGCACTAGTGAAAACTCATCCTCATGTTGCCACAGTAGTGGCTCATGGACCCTTGAAGTGTATGAAGTTGGACCAATCTAGATTTGAGCGTGGTTTCTGCCCATGCTTGGATATCCTCAAAGGAAACATCCAGCAGTAAAACAGTTTTGTGTCACTGTCTGAAATGTGCCTCCCTTTTCTCCTCTCCCCAGCCTGTGCTTCACTCACACAGACTGCTTTATTTTCCCTCTTTGCAATGCCAAGTGGCCACTGGCATCATAGCCTCCTGTCAGTCTATATTAAAAGTTGCTTTTATTGCACTGTTTTTAATTTGGAGCATTAACTGAATGCTCATACACAATTAAATAAATAGAAAGAGTTCTATGGAGACTTGCTTATTACTGCCTTTCGTTGTGCAGTGTTCAACCTGGGCAGTGAGTGCCATGCTTTTTGGTGAGGGTAAATCCCTGCACCAAATGAATTACCATAGAGTAATGGTGTAACAATGCAAGATTTTTTTTAAGTGGCATAATTTTCCAGTTACCATAAGCAAATTTTAAGCTGTGGCCATCTATGCTGTATTTCTTTATTGAATAAATGATTTCACATTAAGCTCTAAGATTTAGTAAAAATGGGTATTTTTTTAATGGTAGTACAGTAGAAGACATTTGCCTGTATTTAAACTAGTTTAATGCAGGAAAAATGCCTATTTTTGCTAATTATCAGATTGTTATGATCTGTTCAGTTTTTCCCCTTTCTAACCAGAATTGTTTATCAAGCTGATTTGCCTGGTTTTGTTTATATCTTTTTAGTAATGTTTTCTCCCCAATTCTTAAATATTTCTAGACATGGCTCCCTATACCTGCCTTTTAAGTTTAAAACCAAGTCATAGACTGCAAATATCAAGTTATAATTTAACCACATCTGCCTCAGATGACAAATTCTGATTAGACCAGGGGTTTTTAACAAGGAGTCTGTGAGCTTGAATTGAAATTTTTAAAAAAACATTATTCTTGTAGGGATATGTTGGTACAGGTGTGATATATTTATATCATATGTATATAGTAAATAATGCACAGTATAGTGTGGACTTAGTAAGGGGTCAGTTGTTTTTACCTGACTGGCAAAGGGGTTCATGGAACAAAAAAAGGTAAGAACCCTTGGATTAGACCTTTATTTATCCAGCTAGTGCCAAATATTGATCATCAGATGCTGAATCGAAAATAAGAATTTGAGCTCTACACTCTTGATTGTTAGTTTAGAGTTTGGTTAATGAAGGTCCTTCAGTTGACCCCAAGTGTAATCTACACTTGTTTAAGAATTGTGATTCCAAGAGAGTAAATTTTCTGGGAGTAGATACAGATGAAACAGAAGTCATGACAGAAAAATGGAAGTGATGCTGCTAAAGGAAGAAATGTCAGGTAGACAGAGTTCAATGTGGGGAGGCTACCTCCACTAAATTCACTGGGGTATGAGACTTAGGAAGAAGTACTTACTAGTTTAAGCATTTTCCCCTCCTTTTAAAAAGATTTTTAAAAATTTACTATTCCCCCCTCCCTCCATTGTCTGCTCTCTGTGTCCATTCACTGTGTGTTTTCTGTATTGTCTTGTAGTCTCATTAGGCAGCTCCAGGAACTGATCTTGGGGACTTCTGGGAGCAGGAGAGAGGCGATTGGGAGTAACTGCAAGCATTTTTCTGTCTGTGTGCAACTTGCTTTTCCCTCTCCTATTCTTTCCCAGGTAATTTAAATTGGTCATGGTAGACATTCATAGACTTGAACGGTTTTTAGGCTATTACTAAGTTTGGAGTATAAGTCTAGGAAAGAGATTTTATTCACATTTTAGTGATGGATAGAAAGTCACCTTGTTACAAATATTTTTATTTTACAAGACAATCTATATTGAATGATGGTTTTTTGATCTGAACTTGTATTTTTGTTTAGCTACCTTTTTATATTTAAAAAGTTAAAAATAAAACTAATGTTCTTATTAGCTTAAAGCTTGATTTGATCTTTGTTTAAATGCCAAAAATTTGTACTTAAATGAGTTATTTAGAATGCCATAAAAGCACACAGTTTCATATATGTATATAATCATGTCAATGTATTTTCAGATACAGATGATGCCTTAAGTTTCACTCTTAAATCATCTGACTTGCTATTTACTCCCTTTTGTATTTTTGTTGTAATAAATTTTAAGATGTCTAAATTTAAAAATTATCACATTTAAAGCTTTATCTTGGGAAACGGACTTTGGCCCAGTGGTTAGGGCGTCCGTCTACCATATGGGAGGTCCGCGGTTCAAACCCCGGGCCTCCTTGACCCGTGTGGAGCTGGCCATGCGCAGTGCTGATGCGCGCAAGGAGTGCCGTGCCACGCAAGGGTGTCCCCCGCGTGGGGGAGCCCCCACGCGCAAGGAGTGCGCCCGTGAGGAGAGCCGCCCAGCGTGAAAAAGAAAGCGCAGCCTGCCCAGGAATGGCGCCGCCCACACTTCCTGTGCCGCTGACAACAACAGAAGCGGACAAAGAAACAAAAAAAGCAGACAAAGAAACAAGATGCAACAAATAGACACCAAGAACAGACAACCAGGGGAGGGGGGGAAATTAAATAAATAAATAAATCTTTAAAAAATAAAAAAAATAAAAATAAAGCTTTATCTTTGTGCTGTCAAATACAGATGAGAAATCACATTTGGCATAGTTTGTCTTAGTTGATATTCAGGACTTTAAAAGTCTTATTTCTGGGCTTGGTAAATGAATTTATGAGTTTTGCTGCTCTAAAAAGTAGAGTTGGCAAAAGGACATTTTGTGCTGTTTCCTGGATACCAGTCTGATTATATTGCATACACTAATATACTCTATGTTTTTGTTATAGATTGTCTTAATGGTGAGTCACATAATAAAAAATGATTAAATAATTTTTTTTTAAAAGCTACAACCATAAAAATTCTAGATGATAATGTAGGAAATCATCTTCAAGATTTTGTGTTAGGGAAGCAGATTTGGCTCAATGGATAGAACGCCCACCTACAACATGGGAGGTCCAGAGTTCAAACCCAGGGACTCCTGGCCTGTGTGATGAGCTGGCTCACGCACAGTACTGATGCGCGCAAGGAGTGCCCTGCCGTGCAGGGGTGTCCCCTGTGCAGGGGAGCCCCACGCTCAAAGAGTGCACCCCATAAGGAGAGCTGCCCTGCACGAAGAAAGCACAGCCTGCCCAGGAGTGGTGCAGCACACATGGAGAGCTGATGCAGCAAGATGATGAAACAAAAAAGAGACAGATTCCCAGTGCCGCTGACAAGAATACAAGCGGACACAGAAGAAACACAGTGAATGGACACAGAAAGCAGACAATGGGGTGAGGGGAGAGAAATAAATTTAAAAAATAAATCTTTTAAAAAGTAATACAATTTTTAAAATTTTTTAAATTAAAAATAAAAAGATTTTGTGTTAGGCAGTAGTTTTTGGACCTAATACCCAAAGCATGAGCAATAAAAGGAAAAATACAAAAATGGGACCTCCTCAAAATTAAAACACTTTTGTTCTTCAAAAGACTTTGTCAATAAAGTAAAAAAGCAGCCTACTCAATAGGAGAAAATATTTGGAACCACATACCTGATAAAAGTTTGATATCCATGTTATATAAAGAGATCATACAACTCAATGGTAAAAAGAAAGCAACCCAGTTTTTAAAAGAGCCAAAAGACTTGAATAGACATTTCGCCAAAGAGGAAATACAAATGACCAAAAAGCACATGGAAAAAAAAAATGTTCAACATCACTAGCTATTAGAGAAATGCAGATCAAAATTACAAGGAGATACCATTTCACACATTATAGAATGGCCATTATTTAAAAAAAAAAAACAAAAAAAACAGAAAACCAAAAGTGCTAGAAAGGATGTGGAGAAACTGGAATACTCCTTCACTGTTGGTAGGAATGTAAAATGGTTCAGCCTCTATGGAAGACAACTTGGCAGTACCTCAAGAAGCTGAATATAGAACTGCTGTATGATCCAGCAGTCCTGTTACTAGGAATATATTCAGAAGAACTGAAAGCAAGGATGTGAACTGACATTTGCACATGGATGTTCACAACAGCATTATTTACAATTTCTAAAATATGAAACCAGCCTAAGTGTCCATCGACCAAGGAATGGATAAACAAAATGTGGCATATACATATGCTAGAATACTATTCAGACAACGCTCATCCCAAAAACAGAGAGTATCTACAACTGCAAGCAAGACAGTTCCATCCATCTGCCCCATGGGATCTAAGGCCCCTCTCAACCAGAAACAGAGTGGGCATTACCATCCTAAGGTCCTCAGGATTGAGAAATGAATGAACATGGAGAGAGGAATGCAACTATGGACTAAAGTGGGCTTACTGTTGTTCTAGGAATGGAAAAACTTATAGCATTGATATGGGGGCAGTGGTCACCAGGGGTTCTGTGGGGAGGGAGGGGGAAGAGTAGGGTTAACATCGGGCATTTTGGGGCATTGGAATTGTTCTGAATGACATTGCAGTGACGGATACAGTCCGTTATACATTCTGTCAAGGCCTATGGAAGCATGTGGTACAAGGGGTAAACTATTGACCATGGTTGGTGGCAGTGCTTCAATATGTGTTCATCAGTTGTGGCAGATGTGTCACACTGATGGAGGATGTTGTTAATAGGGAGAAGTGCAGGAGGAGGAGGGGGTGGGGTATATGGGAATCCCCATATATTTTCAATGTGTCATTTATATAATCAAAAGCTTCTTTAAAAATAAAATTAAAAATATATAAAAAAATAAAAAACATACCCTCAAATATTTAGTAAACTGATAGATGACAGATAATTATATCAACTAATACAGCAAGTTTGGCAAAATGTTATAAATGGTAGTTCTGGGTATCTTTGGTGGGAAATATGTTACTATTCTGTTTGGGTTTTATATAATTTTTGCAACTGTCCTGAAAGTTTTAAGTTATTTCAAAATAAGTTTAAGAAAAAAAGATCCAAAGGAATTAATAAAAACAGAATTACCACTTACCTGTGTGTATTCATCAAAAGAATGATCCTCTGCCAGAAAAGCCTGTATCTGTTCATCTGCTGTCCCATCAAGGAGCCAATTATATTTTTCAACTAAAGAGTAATAATCTAATTAAAATCTCAATAATATCTTCTCAAAAGGGAAAGTGCCTATTTTTATACAGTCATAGAATGAGGTAGCCTACACAAATATTATTATTAATAGAGTATTAACATACATGGAGTATTACATTTAAAAGGAATAGATAGAATAAAATAAAATAGACTTAAGCAAACTAGGTTAAACATACACTTTTCTAAATAAAGGCAATAGAATATTTGAGGCTGTAATAACAACTATCTATCCTAATTCCACACTCCTGAAGAGACTATCAACCAAAAATATTGAGCTGCAGGTTTTCAAAGCTATTCTCAGAAATTACCTTGCTTTCACTTAAGATTTAGCTTCCTCCTTATTTTAGCATCTCTCCTTTCTACCCTTGGATTTATCATCCTGCTCTAGTTTATAATCCCCCTTTGGATTGACAACAGAATCAGAAATTTCTTGGTTTTGATCCTTACATCTGGCAAAAACATACTTATATTCACTTCACGCTCTCCCTTCTGTTTCATAACAATCCTAAACAATATCTGGCCAAATTCTAGTAAAACTAAAATTGCACCCTTGTATATTGAAAAAAGGTATATTATATCATATATACCATATGAGTCATAATGTTTTCTTGGACCTTCTAAGTTCTGATGTACTGCCCTCTTCAGTGTATTAACAGCCCACTGGATCACGTGTTCAGGAAGTTCTGTGTCAAGAGTTACAGTTGTAGAAGTTCCTGAGAGCCAAGAAGGTATTGTTTGGACATTCTAATAAAAATTAAAATAACATCTTATGAAATAAACACAAAACTATGCCAACTATGTTGGTTTGTAATTAGATTTTATACTATATTTTAAAACATTCTTTTCAGATTTCAATGGTCTAAGAAAAGATAAATTGAGGCAAAATAATTTAAAAATGTACAGGTTGCAGGCTAATATAAAACTTAAGTTGTATTATGTTTGTATCATTCATAAATATTTATCGAGTACTTAAATATTGAAGTGATTATACTCAAAAGTTCTAGAAAGAACAAACGTGACTTGGATCTTGTCCTTAAGAAGCTCACAACCCTGTAAAGGAAATAAGACAAGCACAAAACTATTGATTTATAACTACAATAAAAGTTCTAAGAAGGAAAATGTCATCTACAGCAAAGAGACTCTTTTGAAGAGAAGGAACTCTCTAACTGAAAATAACCTAGGAAGGGGAATAAAACAAAGGATTATAAAATTTTGTACTTATATACACTTTATAGAGACAAAGATGATTCAACTCAAATAATTTAAAACTCTGAAAGAAAGAGCTATGTAAAGAAATCGAATGTGTAAGGACAATATAATACCTGCAGAGCTTCAGCTATCCGCTCTACCAAACCCAACACAACATCTTCCAAATCTTGAACAGTAGGATAAAATTCCATTTTCTCATCATCAAATGTTAATTCCATCTTAAATATTGGCAGCCCACATTGGTCTTCTGGGTCAAAGAGTTTTACAAATCCTTCTACAGTTCTCCTTAAAAGATCCTTTAACTGTACAACATCATAAATTATTACTATTTCAGAAAGTACAAATAATTCTGTCTTTAACTACAATCAGTGAACTACTGTTTGTGCACAATGAAATCATTCTATCAATATTTTTATATCAGTAGCAAGACCCATTCATATCAAAGTCCTGAAAATTATCTTCATTCAGCAAAATATACTCTTTTGTATTCTAAGTGTAGTCTAAAACAATAAACAGAACAATAAATGCAAAAGTTTTTTAAAGACTATCAACAATCTTAAAACGGCAACTCAGAAGTACCCACATTCTTTAGTAATTTGTCCTGGTATAGAAAATGTTCCAAAAGACCAAACAACATGGGGAAGGCTGGGAGTGGGGTAGACCTGACACCTAACACATGGAGAGACTTGGAGGTGGCTCCCACAGTTATTAGAGTTGATTGTTAAATATTTTAAAATTTTATGAACCAGTCGTTAGACCTTAGAATCTTTTTTTTTAAGATTTATTTTATTTTATTCGCCCCCCCACCATACCCCCTGTTGTCTGTTCTCAGTGTCCATTCACTGTGTATTCTTCTATGTCTGCTTGTATTTTCATTAGGCAGCTCCAGGAACCAATCCTAGGACCTACCGGAGTGAGAGAGAAGCAATTACTCTCTTGTGCCACCTCAACTCCCTGTTCTGCTACATCTTCTTATTTTCTCTTCTCTGTGTCTCTTGTTGCATCATCTTGCTGGGCCAGCTATCAGCATTGGCTGGCACTCCTGAGCAGGGCAGCTTTCCTGTGCTGGGCGGCATTCCCACAAAGGGGACACTCCCACACAGGAGGACACTCCTGTGCAGGGCAGCATTCCAGCATGGGTCAGCACTCCATGTGGGCCAGCTCACCGTGTGGGACAGCTTGCCCTCACCAGGAGGCCCTGAGCATCAAACCCTGGACCTCTATATGGTAGAAGAGAGCCCAATTGGTTGAGCCACATTAGTTTCCTTTAGAATCTTTAAATCCATTATGGCACAAATATTTACACCTAGAAATCAGCATATACTATAAGTCAGGTTTGTTTGTGTGTGTTTTTTGTGCCAGTTTTTCAGCAAACATCGGGTGAGGGTGAAGCTACTGGGACTTAGAAATAATCACAATGAGTTACTAAAGTATGAATAATGCATTCTTATGCAGAACAAACTCTTGGAAATTTAGCTAGACAAACTTGAATCTAAATGATCTTCAAGAAGCAGATATGGCCCAACTGACAGAGCATCCACCTATCATATGGAAGGTCCAGGGTTCTATACCCAGGGCCTCCTGACCCATGTGGTGAGTTGGCCCACGCACAGTGCTGCTGCGCACAAGGAGTTCTATGCAACACAGAGGTGTCCCCCGCGTAGGGGAGCCCCACACACAAGGAGTGTGACCCACAAGGAGAGACGCCCCACGTGAAAAAAGAGCAGACTGCCCAAGAGTGGCGCCACACACACAGAGAGCTGATGCAGCAAGATGATGCAACAAAAAAGCGAGTTTCCTGGTCCCAAATGACAAGAATGCAAGCAGACACAGAAGAAGACACAGCGAATGGACACAAAGAGCAGACAATGGGGGGGAACAGGATAGAAATAAATAAAATAAATCTTTAAATAAGTAAATAAATAAATGATCTTCAGAAGGTTGCTTACCTTATTACATTTTATTAAATAATCACAAACCTCTTAAGAGAATAAGGGCAGAAAGGAAACCAAGTATAGTTACAGTTTTACATACTAGATATTAAATATCTACATTATCTTTTTAAAGATGAATTACAAAATTCATGGAATCTTTCAAAATCTTTACCAAAGAAAGTTTTTATTCAAAAATATTTTTATAAAGCTATATTTCTATAATGGTGACAAATTTGAAGAGTCCGTAAATATAATTGCATAAATTTAATATTCTCTTTCTGTTTTTCATTTAAAGATGGTCAATAATATTTTGAACAAAGACTATAAACATATGAATCAGCTCTAGATTTACTGAGCACAAATGAGAACAAATCAACTGGGAATTACATAAGTTCAAAAATATGTTTAATAGTTCCCTCATTAACATACTCCAATAAATCTATAGATATTTAGTTCATAGTCCTTTAAGCCTTAGCTAAGTAATTATTCATAATCATGACACACACTTGAAGACTATTCTCTCATTTTAGATTGCTTCAAAAATTAAGCATTTCTGCCAAATATATTTAAATAAATTTATAGTAAATATGTTTTTTCTTAATTTATTTCAAAATAATTACTTAGCACAATTTATAAATAGAATTTTATTTAAAATACTGAACTAATTTCTTTAAATACTCCAGAAAAATCTATCCTCCTGCCTTTGGGACGAGAAGCTTATTCATGTATTCCTCAATTCAGGCAATAGGTTATGGATGGGTAAGAGAGGGTGTAGGCCTGTCTCCATATGGCATATGCTCCAAAGACACAGCATGTGGCCTAGAGCTCATTTGCCTGCTCTGAGGACCTGAACTAATTTTAATAATATTATATCATAAAATATATAAAACATATTTACCTGATTTGACATAAGTGTGGAAACACAGTTATAAAAAGCATCCAATTTTTCAGGTTTAATGCCTTCTAGTGCATCCTTCTTGGTAAATAGACTTATAACCTTTGGATACCATGTATTCATTATCTTGCCTTCTGCCTTTTTAGCTTGTATTGATAGATCATTTTTTAGAGATTCACAATCAATTGGACCTTTAGCTCTATATTAAAAAGAAAAATGATTTGAAGGACAAGATATTGGTCTTGATATAGGATTACTGAAACAAATCTAAAGGAAGTTTTGAAGACTTGCCAAAAATTTAAAAATTATACAGTCTAAAATATAAAGACGGAAGCAAGAAAGCATTCCAATATTTAACATTATTTAATAAATATGTGAGGAAGTGGATTTGGCTCAACTGATAGAGTGTCTGCCTACCATATGAGAGGCCCAGGGTTCAAACCCAGGGCCTCCTGACCCATGTGGTGAGCTGGCCCATGAACAGTGCTGATGCACTCAAGAAGTGCCATGCCATACACGAATGTCCCCTGCATAAGGGAGCCCCACATGCAAGGAGTGCACCCCATAAGGAGAGCCGCCCAGTGCAAAAAAAGTGCAGCCTTCCCAGGAGTGGCACTGCACACACAGAGAGCTGACACAGCAGATGATGTAACAAAAAAGCAACACAGTTTCCTAGTCCCACATGACAAGAATGCAAGCGGACACAAAAGAACACACAGCAAATGGACACTGAGCAGACAACGGGGGGTAAGGAGAGGGAAAAAAAAAATCTTTAAAATAAATAAATAATAAATAAATATGTGGTTTTACCTTATTCCTGTTAAGTCCAGCAAAACTGTATTAGCAAATGTTGTATAGCCAAGTTCCAGCAACATTTTCATGGTTGGATGAACAATGTGCAAATTAGCTAATATTTGATTTCTTGCCTGCACATAGCTAAAATGCCAAGGATTAGAGTAATCCAGACCTCTGGAAAAGCAAAGCACGATATCAAACAAGACAAAAACAATAAACCCTAAATTATAGGAAATAATGTTTATGACATGGAATTAGTACTAAAGTGAGATAACTAGGGATTGAGAAGAAAGAAAGGTAGTCAGCAATGGGAAATACACATTTAATAAAAACACATCAAGATCCTCAAAGTGGATTATCTTCAGGTGAAACAGAGCTAAATTGTGGGTAAGAAAGACTGATGGAACCAGGGGTGAGAGCCCTGCTAGCTTGCTCTATACTCCGGCTCCGTTACACTGGGTGGAGCTAAAAGAACATAGCCCTTAGGATTGGGGCGAAGGGATGGACAAATCTGCCTGACATACACTGAGACTTATTCAAGGCCAGCTGAGCAATAAATTCATAAAATTTCCCCTAATCATGTCAGCAGCAACTAAACCAGTATAGTGTAGAGGATACTTTGGGGGAGAAGTTTTTTTTTTTCAGATGTGTTCAAAATACCTTTGAATTTCACAATTTTAAACTAGAATGTAAAATCAGTTCATTTCTAAACTGTTATCAAAAACTAGATGAAGCACTGTTTGCAAAATAATTTACTCACAAAGGGGATTCAGGTAAAGGTCCTCCTTCATCTTCAAGCCATTTAACTGGAGGTTTCACAAGAACACTCCGCACTAAAATACATATATGTATTAATACTTCTTGAAAACCCTTGCAAGACCTACTCGTATATGTTTCTGACTTTTGACATTAGAAGGTGTAGTTTAATGTGAATTTAAATTATTATGTGAAAAAATCTTTATCTTAGGCAAAATCAAACTCTTGGTAGTATCTTGGTCTTACGATGGAGATGAATTCACATACAGTAAAGCTTTAATAAATGTTTTTCATATTCTATCTACTCAGAGGTCACTAGTACATCAATTTAAGAAAGTTTATTCCATTAAAAAATTGCAAAGATTAAACCTCTAATAAATCTCCCCAAGATAGTGCATTAATGCTTTTACAATCCTCTAAATAGTAGAGCTACAAACATAAAGACAAAGTAAATAATCAAAAAGCTGTTAACTAATAAGCACAAAAAAAGCACAAAAGTATCCTTAAATTAAAATATTTTGACTAAATTACAGGCTTGAAATAAAAACCTTAAATAAAAATCAAACCTAAGAAATACAAAGTCTTAATTTACTGCATTATTCATTATGCTTATCTCTATTTTTTTATTCTTTGAAGGAGGAGGGGAGAAGTAAGGGTAAAGGAAGCCTGGTCTGTGTAAAAAGCTACTTACCCAAATATCTCTTCATGCTCTTTTCAAAGTCACTTGACACTTCATTTATGAGACTTTCAACAAGTTCTTCTCTTTCTTTCCCTTCCTTTAGCGACTCAGGTATCAGGGTTAACATGTGATCCAGCCATTCTCGCTGAATAGGTACTATAGGACTACTTTCCACGCATTGCTTCATATACATATAGTTGTACTGAGAATGTAATAAGAAAAAAATTAAATGTTCTGCATGTTGTAGCATTCCAATGTTAACTATGGAGTTCTGTCCTCTCAAAACATTAATAGCTTTATTACTTTCAGAAAAACCATTTTAACCTTTGCTTGATTTATGATGAGTTCTCATCAAATTATGTTCTGAGTATATTCTTCAATTTCTTGTGACAAAACAAAGATCCTTGATTTAACCTTTTATTCCTTCATTCAATAAACACTCATTTCAACAAATATTCATTGTTCTGAATGCTGAGAATATAACAGTGCACAAAACAGAGAAAGACCCTTGAAATTATGCTCTTGTACAGTAGTACTATTATTTAATTTCATCAATTCTCCCATAAGAGAGTGTAGTCCAACAAAGGTAGACTTGAACAAATGGAGAAATCACTTGATCTTGTTAAGGACATTTTAATATCATGAAAGTGTCCATTTGCCCCCAAATTAATTTTAACACAATATCAATAAAAATACCTACAAGCATTTATATTGAACTGTACAAGTTGATCCTAAAATTGATAAAAACAGTGAACCCTAATATAAACTATAATTAATAGTACAATTATAATGATATTCTTCTATCAACTGTAATAAGACTAAGGAAAAGTGATGATAATAAGGGTGCATATGGGACCTCTTTATTTTTTGCATGATTTTTCTGTAAACCCGAACTGTTCTAATAAAAAATATTTTAAAAAACTAAGCTTGAGTAAAATTATTATATGACTAATAGTGACAAGAAATTAAAAATTCATTATTCTAACTATGTATTCTTAACTCATACCTTCTAATGTTTTAATCTTTTTATCTCCCCAAACATATATATATGACCCTAAGAATTAAACTATACAAGTTTCCTTCAGCAAAAAGTTGTATCTCTTTCAAGTCAAACCATGCACTTGAAAAGTCTTATTTGAAAACTTCCTACTTTATGCCCTCACCATAGCCTCTTCATACCTCTATCACAACACTTATCTTTTATTGAACATTAATTTTTACTCATTCATCAAGCATTTATTGACTACTCACTATGGGTCAAGACTTTAATACTAATTGATAACAATACAAAGACAACTAAGAAATGATCCCTACCCTCAAGGTCACACAGAAGATAATTATAATACATAAAAAGACAAGTATAATAACAAAATGTTAAGTAAAATAATAAAAATGAACAGGGTATTATAATGGGAGCAAAAAGTAAGCCATCTAGTCAATCTATAGGAACAGGAGAAGGCTTCCTGCAGGCTGATGACTGAGCTGAGTCTACAAAGACAAATTAGAGACAGCCAAGTAAAAGGGAGCATGGATGGTGGGGGAAAATGCCAGGAAAAAGCAGTGAGGTGAGAAATTTCATATTTCTTCAAGGAATAATGTGCAGGTCCATGTTGGTGAGCATAAAGTATAAGGCAGAGAACAGAGGCTGGAGAGTCAGCAAGATCATATCACAAGGGCCTTGTAAGACATGGAAAAACTTTAATCCTATGGGTTATGGGAAGCCATTGAAGACTGTTCAGTTGAAATGAGAGGTGAAGGCCTGTATAAAGTAGAGCAAGAAGAAAATTGGAGAAATATTTACAGCCTTTGGAGACTAACTGGATAGTAGGTGAGTGGTTGAAGAACTAAGGAAAGTTAAGAAAACTCAGATATTTTAAGCATGAATTACTGGATCAATTATGATACAACTAGAATAGAATATAAAGAAAAAGAGGAATCCTTTGGAGGAAGCTGATGAGTTCACTTTGAACATGCTGAGTTTGAGATATTTGTACATAAGTCTCCAGTAGTCAACAATATATGGAAAGTAGGTGAGATCACAAAAGGAGAAAATCATCCAGGGAGAGTCAAGGAGAGAGAAGAGTGGGTTCCAGCCAGGTAGGGAGAAAGGAAAAAATAAGTCAGAGAACCAGAATAATAAATACAATGTAATAAAAAAGAAATGAATGACTAGCAATATCAAAATCAACCTGAATTGTCACTTTTTTTTTTTCTTTCAGCCATTCTAATAAGTATGTAGTGATATCTCACAGTGGTTTTAATTTACATTTCTCTGATGGCTAGTGATGATGATAATCTTTCATGTGCTTATTTGTCTTTTTTTTTTTTATGATTGTGATTTTGGTTTCATGTCTAAGAACTCTTTGCCTAGTCCCAGGCTTTCTTCTAAAAGCTTTATTTAGTTTTACATTTCTCCTATGATTTCTTCTAAAAGTTTTTTATAGTTTGAAGTTTTACATTTAAACCTATGATCATATTTAGTTAATATTTGTACAAAGTGTGAAGTTTAGGTGAAGGTTTTGTTGCTGTTTGGTTATTTGTTTGGCTTTTGTTTGTGATTATGGATGTCTCATTGCTCCTCACCAATTGTTGAAAACACTATTATTCTTCCATTGAAATGCCTTTGCAGTTTTATTAATAATGAGTTGGTTGGCTATTGACCAGGGAACTTCTGGAAAAGATGGCAGGGCAGGGAGTTGCAGGACTCAATCCTCCCACCAAAACAACAGTTAAACAGGAAGCAATTGTCTGAAACAACTCTTGAAACTCCAGAGGCTAGAAAACACTACATAGCAACCAGGAAAAAGCAGGAAGAAGAGGCTGATAAATCATGGTAAAGAACTGTAAATTGCTCTCTCCATACCAGTGGCTACCAGTACCCATTCCCCTCTCATGACAGGCCACTATAGGGTTCAGATGCTGACTATTGGCTAGTGAAAGAAAGGGACCTAAAAATCCTCTTCCCCAGGTACAGGGTTGGGCATGGGCAAACACTGACATGGCTTTTGATTAGCAAAATGGGATCACTGGACCCCAGCTCTGAGGGCAGCCATTGTTTCAACCCTCCCTGGACAGGACTGGAGGCAGAGGAGATTTAAAGAGGCAGTGCTTTCTCAGCCATAGGTGGTACAGTTAGCTGAAGGGCTGCATTTAGTGGGCAGGTCAGGAAAGCTCAGCTTTGAGGAGCTGTCAGAGAAGCTTTTTGTGCCCTCTGACCCCTACCACAGGATACTTTGGAGACAGTCTGCTTCTCCTTCAAGGATCGCTGGTTCTGTTTTGGTTGGGAAAGCCTGACTTGGGAAAGTCCTCCCAGGGTGACCATCCTCCTAGAATTTGCCCTCCAGGCAAAAGCAGCATGAACCAAGAAAGGAGTGAAAAAAACTATAGAGATAAACAGTCTGGGACCTGTTGACTTCAAATGCCCAGAATAGGGAGGTTGTGTCAACTGGAAAACAAAGGGGACAACCAAAGGCCTGTAAAAGAGCTAACAAGCAAAAGTCCAAGACAAAACAGAGGTCCAGAAAAACAGAAAACCCTGCATACAACATTTGTCTTGGGCAGACCTTCCTGATAGGGGGCTGAAGCTCAAGAAAATCTCTGGCTTATCACCAACTGGTTACAAAAAGAAACAGAAATCCCAGAAAGTAAATCCAAGAGTTAGCATTTTTAAAAAGTTAAAATATAGTGTACAACAAGAGTACAAGACAAAGAAATAAGAAATGATGGTTCATCAAAGGGAAGAGAATAAAAATCCAAAATACAAGAAAGAACATCAGACTGTGGACATACTGAACAAAGACTTAAAAATCATCACAAAAATGCCCAAGGAGCTGAAGTAAAATACAGAAGAAAAACTAAAGGATACACAGTAAATCAATGAATGAGTAATATGAGAATCTTAGTAAAGAGATAGAAATTTTCAAAAGAAACCAAATGGAATTACTAGAGATGAAGACCAAAATAACTGAAATGAGAAACTTCCAGGAGGATTTCAACAACAGATTGAGGCTGGCAAAAGAAAAAAAATCAGTAAACCTGAGGACAAGACAACTGAGATGAGTCAGGCTGAGTAGGAAAGAAAAAAAGAATTTTAAAAACCAAAAAGAACCTAATACACATCTACATACCATCAGGCCTACCAATATACACATTATGGGAATCCCAGAAGGGGAAGAGAAAAAGGAACAGAAGAAATATTCAAGAAGTAATGACACAGAACTTCCTAAACCTAGCAAAAGACATGAATATGCACATCCAAGCCCAGAGAACACCAAACAGGATAAACATGAAGAAAAACACACCCCATCATGTATTGGTCAAACTCCTGAATTCAAAGGACAAGGAGAGAGTTCTGAAAGCTGCAAGAGAAAAGAAACGTATTACATAAAAGAGAGTCCAATTAGACTGAATGGCAGTTTCTCACCAGAAACCACGGAGGCAAGAAGGCAATGAGTTGAAATACTTAAAGTGCTGAAAGAAAACAACTGCCAGACATGAATTCTGTATCCAGTGAAACTCTCTTTCAAAAATGAGGGAGAGATTAAGACATTCCCGCCCCCACCCCCTGACCCGCCTCCGGCTCCTACCCTCCCAATCCAACCTCTGATCCATTTAGTAAAAAGGTGCCTGTGTCTGGCAGAACCAGTGTGAGACCAAGACAGAATCCTTCCCCTCTGCCCTGATAATCAAGAGTTTTGGCCGGAACGTTGAGTGCACACCGAGATAGTGCCAAGCCAGACGAAAAGCACAGACTATGGCGCTAAAACAGGTTAATAAGGAACTTAGTGATTTGGCCCAAGTCCCCCCAGCACAATGTTCTGCAGGTCCGGTTGGAGATGATATGTTTCACTGGCAAGCCACAATTATGGGACCTAATGACAGCCCATATCAAGGCGGTGAATTCTTTTTGACAATTCATTTTCCTACAGGCTACTCCTTCAAACCACCTAAGTTGCATTTACAACAAGAATTTATCATCCAAATATTAACAGTAATGGCAGCATTTGTCTCGATATTCTAAGATCACGGTGGTCTCCTGCTTTAACTATTTCTAAAGTTCTTTTATCCATTTGTTCACTGCTATGTGATCTGAACCCAGATGACCCTTAGTGCCAAAGATTGCACAGATTTATAAAACAGACAGAGATAAGTACAACAGAATACCTCGGGAATGGACTCAGAAGTATGCCATGTGATGCTACATTAAAGTCAGAATAACCTCCATTATAGCTGGAATAAACGTTAAATTACTGTTCCTTTTTTGATTTTCTTATCCGGCTGCTCCCCTATCAGACCTCATCTTTTTTAATTTTATTTTTTTGTTTACCTCCCTCCATTCATTCACATGCTCATCTGAGAAGACTTAAGTTCTTCCAGCTTTGGACAATAACTGCTTTTAGAAACTGTAAAGTAGTTACAAGAGAACAATTGCCCAAGATTCAGAATTTTTTTAAAAAATGGAGCATGTGTATTATGTGGCCAATGTCTTCACTCTAACTTGGTTATAAGACTAAAACCATTCCTCACTGCTCTAACATGCTGAAGAAGGCATCTGAGGGGGAGTGGGGTGGATGTTCAGTTGTCACGTGAAAGGAAGCAGCATTACTATAGCAGCATCCATTCTTTAAGCCTTCCACTGTTAGAGATTTGAGGTTACATGATATACTTTATGCTCATAATTGATGTGGCTGGAGAATTGGTATTGAATTTACAGCATCAACAGAACAGAAAATGTGATGTATTTTATGCATGTCAATAAAGGAATGACCTGCTATTGTTCTAAGAGAATGGAAATTGGAAGTCAAACACCCTTTGTATTCCAAAATAGGGTCTCAAACATTTTGTAATTTTCATTTAAATTGTTAGGAATCTTGGAGCTATTAATCTATCTTCCAATACACTGTTTAATATAGCACTGAATAAATGAAGCAAGTTGTCAATGGATGAGTGATCAACTAATAGCTCTGCTAGTAATTGATTTATTTTTCTTCAATAAAGTTGCATAAACCAAAAAAAAAAAAAAAGCATTCCCAGATAAACAAAAGCTGAGGAAGTTCATCACCACTAGCAATGCCCTAAAAGCAATGCTAAAGGGAGTTCTTTTTTTTAAAGATTTATTTATTTATTTGTTTCTCTTCCTTCCCCCCCCCCCCTCCCCCAGTTGTCTGTTCTCTGTGTATATTTTGCTGTGTGTTTTTCTTTGTCCGCTTCTGTTGCTGTCAGCAGTACAGGGAATCTGTGTTTCTTTTTGTTGCGTCATCTTGTAGTGTCAGCTCTCCATGTATGCAGCACCATTCCTGGGCAGGCTGCTCTTTCTTTCGTACTGGGCGGCTCTCCTTACGGGGCGCACTCCTTGCACGTGGGGCTACCCCACGCGGGAGACACCCCTGCATGGCAGGGCACTCCTTGTGCGCATTAGCACTGCACGTGGGCCAGCTGCACATGGGTCAAGGAGGCCCCCCGGGGTTTGAACCACGGACCTTCCATGTGGTAGACGGATGCCCTTACCACTGGGCCAAGTCTGCTTCCCTAAAGGGAGTTGAGTTCTTCACACTGAAAAGAAGTGACACTAGGCAGAGGTTCAAAATAGCATAAAGAAATAAAGATCTGTGGTAAAGATAACCATGTAGGTAATTATAAACACCACTATTATTGTATTGTTTGTTTTTTAAGATTTATTTTTTATTTATTTCTCTCCCCTTCCCCTTTTCACCCCCCACTGTCTGCTCTCTGTGCCCATTCACTGTGTGTTCTGTGTTCGCTTGCATTCTTGTCAGTGGCACCAGGAATCTGTGTCTCCTTTTGTTGCATTATTATGCTGCATCAGCTCTCTGTGTGTGTGGTGGCACTCCTGGGCAGACTGTGCTTTTTTCGTGCAGGACAGCTCTCCTTGCAGGGGTGTACTCCTTGCATGTGGGGTTCCCCTATGCAGGGGGCACCCCAGCGTGGCATGGCACTCCTTGCACACATCAGCACTGCATGTGGCCAGTTCACCACACAGGTCAGGAGGCCCAGGGTTCAAACCTAGGTTTGGTATGGTAGGTGGATGCTCTATCAGTTGAGCCAAATCCACTTCCCTATATTGTTTTTAATATATAACCCTACTTCTGACTTCCTACAAGTGCTAAAATGTAATTACATAAAAAATAATGATAAATCTAGGGTTTGTACATACAATGTACAAAGATATAAGTTGTAACAAGTACAAAAATTGGTGGGAGGACAGAGGTGAATATGTGCATGATATTAAAGTTAAGTTGGTATCAACCAAATATAATTGTTATATATTATGGATGCTAAATTTTAATCCCATAGTAACCTCAAGGAAATATATGAAAAATATATCCAGATAGAAATGAGAAGGCACTCACTATGGTACAACCCAAGAAAGAAAAGTATAAAAGTAGTTTTTTATGGATGTGAGGGACAGAAAAGGTATGAGAATTACAAAGGCTGAACAGCAAAAATGGCAGAAGAAAGACCTATATTATCAGTAGTGACTTCAAATGTAAATGGATTAAACACTCCTGTCACAAGGCAGAGATAGGGAGACTTGATTCAAAAAGCATGACCCAACTATCTGCAACCTGCAAAAAACTCACCTTAAAGTAAAAAATTCAGTGGTTGAGGATGAAAGGATTGAAAAAATTATACCATACTGGTAGTAACAAAAAGAGAGCTGGGATGGCTATATAAATCTTAGACAAAATAGACTTAAAGTCTAAAACAGTTAAGAGGAACAAAAATGGTTGTTTCATACTGATAAAGGGGATAATTCAACAGGAAGATGCAACAACTATCAATATATATGTACCAAACAGCAGAGCCCAAAATATACTGATATAAACATTGACAGATTTGAAGACATAAATTAAAGATTCCACAATAATAGTAGGAGTCTTTAACATACCACACTCAATAATGGATAGGAGAAGTGAACTTGGCTCAATGGATAGAGCATCCGCCTACCACATGGGAGGTCCATGGTTCAAACCCAGGGCCTCCTTGACCCATGTGGAGCTGGCCCACATGCAGTGCTGATGCACGCAAGGAGTGCTATGCCACACAGGGGTGTCCCCTGCATAGGGGAGCCCATGCACAAGGAATGCACCCCATAAGGAGAGCCCTCCAGCACGAAAGAAAATTCAGCTTGCCCAGGAGTGGCAGCCGCACACACGGAGAGCTGATGCAGCACAATGATGCAACAAAAAGAAACAGATTCCCGGTGCCGCTGACAAGAATAGAAGTGGACACAAAGGAAAACACAGCGAATGGACACAGCAGAACACACGCAAATGGACACAGAGAACAGACTCCTGGGGTGGGGGGGTTGGCAAGGGAAGAGAAACAAATAAAAATAAATCTTAAAAAATAAAAATAACAATAATGGCTAGAACACCTAGTCAGCAGATCAGTAACAAAGTACAGGACTTGAATGATACACTAAACCAATGATACCTACCAGACATATAGAACACTGTACCCAACAAAAGCAGAATACACATTTTTCTCAATTGCACATAGATCATTCTCCAGGATAGACCATATGTTGGGTCACAAAGCAAGTCTCAATTAATTAAAAAATACTGAAATCATGCAATGTATATTTTCCAACCACAGCAGAATGAAACTAGAAATCAGTAACACAGTGCGGATATGACTCAAGCAGTTGAGCACCTGCTTTCCACATGGGAGGTCCTGGGTTCAGTCCCTGGTACCTCCTAAAAAAAAAAAAAAAAACTCAGGGGAGTTGATGTGGCTCAGTGGTTAAGAGACAGTTTCCCACATATGAGGTCCCAGGTTCAATCCCCAGTCCTGGTGCCACGAAAAAAAAAAAAAGAAAGAAAGAAAGAAAAAAAGAAATCAGTAACAGAGAGAGAAATGCAAAATTCACAAATATGTGGAAATTAAACAACATTTTCTTAAAGAACCAATGGTTAAAGAGAAAATAAGAAGTGAAGTTAGGAAGTATCTTGAGGTAAATGAAAATGAAAATATAACATACTGAAACTTAAGGGATATAGTAAAGAGAATGCAATGAGGGAAATTTATTCCTCTAAATCAGGGATTCTTATCAAGGAGTCTGTGAGCTTGAATTGAAATTCAAAAAAACATATTCTTTGTGGGGATGTGTTGGTGCGAGTGTGATATAATTATTAAATAAGGCACCCTATAATGTGGACTTAGTAAGAGGTCCCTGATTTTCACCTGACTGGCAAAAGGATCCATGGAACATAAATGGTTAAGAAACCCTGCTCTAAATGTTTACATTTAAAAAAAGAAGAAAGACTTAAAATCAGAGACATAACCATAAAACTGGAAGAACTAGAAAAAGAATAACAAAATAACCCCAAAACAAACATTAGAAGAAAATAATAGATTAGATCAGAGATAAATGAAATAGAAACAAACCAAAAAATGGAGAGAATCAACAAAACCAAAAGCTGATTTTTTAAAATATCAATAAAATCAACACACCTGAGCTAGACTGACAAAGAATAAAGAGAAAATAAGAAATGAAAAGGAAGACATTACTACTGACATCGATGAAATAAAAAGGACTATAAGTGGGCACTATTAACAAATATATGCAAATAAATTAGATAACCTAGATTAAATGGACAAATTCTTAAAAATACACAAACTACCTACACGTAACTCTAAAAGAAACAGAAGAGGACAACTAGCAAGATGGTGGCAGAGTAAGAGGCTCCTGGAGTGAGCTCTGCTACAACACAGTTAACAATCACACAGAGCTATCTAAAGCACCAGTTTGGGGGCTCCAAGAGACCAGAAGAGCATCCTGCAACATCCTTGAAGAATGGAGGCTGCCCATCTGCAGAGAAGATTCGTAAGTAGAGCACTCCACACCCTGAAGGCCAGTCCCCATCCTCCACTGGCAGCACAAGCTGCCTAGGGAGCTATTCCATGGCTGGAATTATAAGCTCCCCTTCCCAAAAATGGGAGAAAGAGATGACTGTGCACCAACTTCAGCTACTGATTAGTAATTCTGGTGGGCTAAATTATAATCCTAAGAAAAACTAAACTTTGAACTTGTCCAAGTCAGGAAGAGGCTTGTAAGCCACCATTTTAACTCTGCCCCTGGCAGGAGGGAGCAGGGCTGACTAAAAATCACAGTGCCGGTAGGGACCAGCTTCTTTACAACCAAATCAGATTGCAGCTCTAGCCTAAGCCCCAGCCCCACCTCCTGCAGAAAGGAAACTAGGGTGACCTGTGCCAGCATCTCCTGGAAAATATGACCACACTGCAAAGGTCAGTGATCATCCTACTCTGGCAGCACAAGACAGCTCAGAAGCTATTCCGTGGCTGAAAGTGGAAGATCCATTTCCCAAAAACAGGGGAGGAAGAGATGGTTGGCAACCAATTTCAGATACTGATTAGTAAATTTGCCTCACTAAAGAATAACTCCAAGAACAGGTAAAGTCTGAACCTGTCCAAGTCAGAAAGAGTCTGGTAGCCACCATTTTAATTCTGCCCCCAGCATGAGGGGAAGCCAGACCAAATAAAAACCACAGTGAAAGTAGGGACTGGCTTCTTTCACCCAGATCAGCCTGCAGACATGGCCTAGGCTTCAGCCCCACCTCTGGCAAGGAGGAGGCTGGTGGGTCCTGCACCAGCCTATCCAGGTAACTGCGGGTAAACCTGGATGGCACGGACTAATAATCATAAGTCTTTTGGGGCAACTGCAGTCATCTTGGACTCTCACTGCATAGATTGCTACCCATACCTGCAGCTCCATCCCTGCCCCAGGCAGAGGAGAAAGGGAAATGAAGTTTCATCAGTCTCTCTGGGGAACTACAGCCTATGTGTGCATGACTTGGATTATTCCACAGAGCTGTGACTCTGTCCCTGCCACTGGAAAAGGAGAAAATTGGGAGAAGCTTCATCGGTCCCTGGGGCAATGTGGGCAACTTGAGCCTCCATGGCTTACAGCACTAACTATGTCCTTGGCTCCTACTACACAACCATCAAGGGAGAAAGAGCAAGGAAGCCCTAAACTAAAGAGAGAAACTGCACCCAGAATAAATACATCTGGTAAGCCAGATGCCAAGACACCAAGAAAAAATTACAATTCACACCAAGAAACAGGAAGATACAGTCCAGTTAAAGGAACAAGACAAGCCTCCAGATGATATAAGGGAGTTGAAACAACTAATCATAAATGTTCAAACAAATCTTCTAAATAAATTCAATGAGATGGCTAAAGTGATTTAGGATATTAAGAAGATATTGAATGAGCACAAAGAAGAATTTAGAGAATATTTCTGAAGAATTTGGTGTACAGAAATTAGCTATATGAACTCAATAAATCCTCCAGGCAAACTTTTGAATTCCAATATATATATATTTCACTTCCAGTATGTGATTGAAATATTAGCACAAGCTAATAAATATTACATTTTATTTCTTTTTAATTATTTTTATATTTGAAGAAACTTTAGCTTACATAAATGTTACATAAAAAATATAGTGCAAAATATAGGGGATAAAGGTTACATTTTAATGTTAACTCTCCCCTAAAAATAAGGTATGAAACAGGGAAACTAAAGAAAGATGAGGCATTATTGTGTTGTTTTACTACCAACCAATACAGGGAAAAAGTCAAATAAACATGAGCCTATAAATGTAAAAAAAAAAAAAAAAGAAAGAAAGAAAGCATACATAGAAAAATAGCAGATCTTAAGGGAATGAAAGGCATAATAAATGAAATTAAAAATACATTGCAATCATATAATAGCAGATTTGAAGAGACAGAAAAAGGATTGCTGAGTTTGAAGAAATGGCCTCTGAAAGCAAATATACAAAAGAACAGATGAAAAACAGAAAAAAATTGAACAAGGTCTAAGGGAACTAAACAACCACAAGAGAAGTACAAACATACGTGTCATGGTTGTCCCAGAAGGAGAAGAGAAGGGAAAAGGGACAGATGGAATATTTGAAGAAATAATGGTAGAAAATTTCCCAACCCTATCGAAGGTGCAAAAGTAATTGCAGTGTTTCATTGCTGAAATTTGCCATTTGCTATTGGCATACATTCCTAAATAAATGGTTATGTTATACATCATTTTAATGCACATTTCTCATTTTATGTTTTTTTGCTAATGACTTATTACTTGCTGTTTATTTTATTGCTATTTTAGACTATGGAAATGATGTTGGACAAAAAGCAAATTCAAGCAATATTCTTGTTTGAGTTCAAAATGGGCCATAAAGCAGTGGAGACATTTCACAATATCAATAATGCCTTTGGCCCAGGAACTGCTAATGAACGTACAGTGCAGTTGTGTTTCAAGAAGTTTTGCAAAGGGAGCCTTGAAGATGAGGAGCTTAGTGGCCGGACATTGTAAGTTGGCAGCTACAAATTGAGAGCAGTCATCAAAGCTGATCCTCTTAAACGACACAAGAAGTTGCCACAGAACTCAACATCATCCATTCTACAGTCATTCAGCATTTGAAGCAAATTGAAAAGGTGAAAAAGCTCAAAAAGTGGGTGCCTCATGAGCTGACCAAAAATTTTAAAAATCATCATTTTGAAGTGTCATCTTCTCTTATTGTACGTAACAACATGAATCATTTCTCAATCAGATTGTGATGTGCAATGAAAAGTTTATTTTTTATGACATCTGCTGATGACCAGCTCAGTGGCTGGACTGAAAAGAAGCTCCAAAGCACTTTCAAAAGCCAAACCTGCACCAAAAAAGGCCATGGTGGGGTAGTCTGCTGCCGGTCTGATCCACTACAGCTTTCTGAATCCTGGCAAAACCATTACATCTGAGAAGTATGCTCAGCAAATCGATGAGATGCATGGAAAACTGCAACACCTGTAGCCAGCACTGGTCAACAGAAAGGGCCCAATTCTTCTCTCAACCACGTTGCACAACGAAAACTTCAAAAGTTGAACAAATTGGGCTATGAAGTTTTGCCTCATCCACCATATTCACCTAACCTGTAACCAACCAACTACCACTTCTTCAAGTATCTCAACAACTTTTTGCAGGGAAAATGCTTCCACAGCCAGCAGGATGCAGAAAATGCTTTCCAAGAGTTTATCGAGTCCTGAAGCATGGACTTTTACACTACAGAAATAAACAAACTTATTTCTCATTGGCAAAAATGAGTTGTTTATAATGGTTCCTACTTTGATTAATAAAGATGTGTTTGAGCCTAGTTATAATGATTTAAACTTCATGGTCTGAAACTGCAATTCCTTTTACACCAACCTAATAAATATCCATGTCCAAGAAGTACAACGTACTCCCATTGGAATAAATCTGAATAGACCACCCCAAGACACATACTAATCAGAATATCAAATGCCAAAGACAAAGAGATAATTCTGAGAGCAGCAAGAGAAAAGCAAAGCATAACATAGAAGGGATACCCTATAAGATTAAATGCCAATTTCTCATCAGAAATCATGAAGGCAAGAAGACAGTGGTATGATAATATTTAAGACACTACAAGAAGAAAATTCAGCCAAGACTCTTATATCCAGCAAGATCGTCTTTCAAAAATGAGGGTGAGTTTAGAATATTCACAGATAAACAGAAACTGAAAGAGTCTGTAACCAAGAGATGAGCTTTGCAGGAAATACTAAAGGAAGTACTACAACCAGAAAAGAAAAGACAGGAAAGAGAGGCCTAGAAGAGAGCCCAGAAATGAAGATTATATCAATAAAGGTAACTAAAAGTACCAAAAGAGTGGTGAAAATAAAATATGATGGGAAACGGACTTGGCCCAGTGGTTAGGGCGTCCGTCTACCACATGGGAGGTCCGCGGTTCAAACCCTGGGCCTCCTTGACCCATGTGGAGCTGGCCCATGCGCAGTGCTGATGCGCGCAAGGAGTGCCATGCCACGCAGGGGTGTCCCCCGCGTAGGGGAGACCCACACGCAAGGAGTGCGCCCCGTAAGGAGAGCCGCCCAGCACGAAAAGAAAGTGCAGCCTGCCCAGGTATGACGCTGCCCACACTTCCCCTGCCGCTGACGACAACAAAAGCGGACGAAAGAAACAAGATACAGCAAATAGACACAGAGAACAGACAACCGGGGGAGGGGGGGAATTAAATAAATAAATAAATCTTTAAATAAATAAATAAATAAAAATAAAATATGACAGATAAAACCAAATATTTAGGAACAAACTTAACCAACTATGTAAAGCACTTGTATTCAGGAGACAACAACTCATTGTTAAAAGAAATCAAAAAGACCTAAAAATTGGAAGACCATTCCATGCTCACAGATTGGAAGACTAAATATCCTTAAGATGTCAATTCTACTCAAATTGATATACAGATTCAATGCAATCCTGATTAAAATTCCAACCAGCATTTTATAAATAAATGGAGGGAAGCGGTTGTGACTCAACTGATAGAGTGTCCGCCTATCATATGGAGGGTCCAGGGTTCAATGCCCAGGGCCTCCTGACCCATGTGGTGAGCTGGCCCACACGCAGTGCTGCCGTGAGCAAGGAGTGCCGTGCCACACAGGAGTGTCCCCCATGTAGGGTGCCCCACGTGCATGGACTGCATCCCTCAAGAAGAGCCACCCTGCATGAAAAAAAAAAAAATAGCAGCCCATCCAGGAGTGGCGCCACACCACGGAGAGCTGACACAGCAAGATGATGCAACAAAAAAAATGACACAGTTTCCCAGTGCTGCATGACAAGAATGCAAGTGGACACAGAAGAACACACACAGAGAAGCGGACTTGGTCCAATGGATAGGGCATCCACCTACCACATGGGAGGCCTGCAGTTCAAACCCTGGGCCTCCTTGACCCGTGTGGAGCTGGCCCATGCACAGTGCTGATGAGCTCAAGGAGTGCCCTGCCATGCAGGGGTGTCCCCCGCGTGGGGGAGCCCCATGTGCAAGGAGTGAGCCCTGTAAGGAGAGCCGCCCAGCATGAAAGAAAGTGTAGCCTGCCCAAGAATGGCACTGCCCACACAGAGAGCTGACACAAGATGACGTAACAAAAAGAGACACAGATTCCCAGTGCTGCTGATAACGATAGAAGCAGTCACAGAAGAACACACAGTGAATGGACAAGAGAGCAGACAATGGGGGGGAAGGGGAGAGAAATAAATCTTTAAATCAATCAATAAATAAATGGAAAACAAGATTATCAAATTTATTTGGAAGGGTAAGCCAGAAACATCTTAAAAAGTGAAGTTGGAGAACTCTCACATCCGAACTTTAAATCATACTACCTAGCTGCAATGGTGAAAACAGCATAGTACTAGCAAAAAGACAGACACATAGACCAATGGAACCGAACTGATGGTTCAGAAACAAATCCTCATGTCCATGGTCAAGTGATTTTTTACTACCTGACAAACCCACCCAGCTCAGGCAGAACAGTCCATTCAATAAATGGTGCTGAGCAACTGGATATCCATAGTCAAAAGAAGTGAAGATGACCCCTCTCTCATACCTTATATAAAAGTTAACTCAAAATGGATAAAAGGTCTAAATATAAAAGAAGAATCAAAAAGCTTCTAGAAGAAAATGTAGGAAAATATCTTCAACACCTGTTGGTAGATGGTGGGTTCTTAAAGGAAGTAAGAAGAGGACTGAGATGGACTACTGATGTATATGGAAGTTTTACTTAACTTTACAAAGTGTGGAAATGTATAGAGTGGATAGTAACACATTAGAGTAACAGCTGGTTTATAAATGGGAATTTGGCTGAAAATGGTGGTCTAGGAATTGTAAATGCCAATTTTCAGAAAGCTATAGAATGCTAGAGAATAATCTAGGAACTAAACAGCACAGTAAACCCAGAGGTGGGTGAGAACTGTGGTTGATGTTACAGATCCAAGAGTGTCCTTTGTGAACGAGAGCAGATGTACATTGCTACAGCAGGGAAGTGGGAATATGGAGAAGCATGGGAAAAATACAACTGGAGTGACCTATGGATTATGATTAAAAGTAATTATTTAATATTCATGCATCTATGCAAAAGATATACTGTGTTGATGATGGGAGAGTATGGGAAAGGTGTGCCAAATGTATATAATGGACCATAGTTGGTGGTAATAATCTGATGATACTATCTCAAAATCTGTAACTAATGTTTTACCATGGTGTGATGTGTTGATAGAGGGGTGCTATATGGTAACTCCACACATGTGCATGATTGTTTTGTAAGTTTACAACGTCTATCAAAAAATATGTGTAAAAAATAGTAGGGTTGGTTTTGGGGGAAAATACACCAAATATAAGGACTATAGTTAATAGTAAGATTTTGACAATATTCTTTCATAATTTGTAACAAATGTCTCATAACAATGCAAGATGTTGGTGGTGGGTTGATGTTGGGACCCCTGTATATGTTATGCATGTTTGCTTTTTAAGTTTACAACTTTTACTATACACTTATTGTTTATGTATGTTCATGTATAAATAATATAATAAAAATAATAATAGGGTGGGTTGGGGGGAAATATTTGGTTAGTAGTAATATTTTCAGGATATTCTTTAAACATTAGTTTAAAATGTTTCACAACAATGCAAGGTGTTGGTAGTACAGTGAGATATGAAAGCCCTGTATGATGTTGTGTATGCTTGTTTTGTAAGTTAACAACTTTTACTGTATACTGTTTATGCATGTTTGTGTGAGTGATATATTTCAATAAATTTTTTAAAATTAAAAAAAAAAAGAAATAGAAGATCTCAACAAACCAATTACTAGAGAGATTGAATCAGTATTGATTGAATCAGTAATCAAAAATCTCCCAAGAAAGAAAAGTCCAGGTCTAAATAGCTTCACAGGGGAATTCTACCAAACATTCCAAGAAGACTTGACTCCAGTTCTGCTCAAAAACTTCCAAAAAAATTGAAAAGGAGAGAATATTCCTTAACTCATTCTACCAGGCCAACATCACCCCCATACCAAAGCCAATAAAGATACCACAAGGAAGAAAACTACAGACCAACATCTCTTATGAATACAGATGGAAAATCCTCAACAAAATATCACTGAACTGCATCGAACAGTATATTAAAGAATTATACACACCATGATCAAGTGGGATTTATCCCTGGTTGTTAGATTGGTTTATATAAGAAAATCAATTAATATAACACACCACAATAACAGAATGGGGGGGGGGCGAGACATGATCATCTCAGTCAATGCAGAAAAGGCATTTGACAAAACATAATACCTTTCCTTGATTAAAATTTTTTTTTAAAAACAGAACACTGAAAAAATATATATATAGGGAAGTGAACTTGGCACAGTGGTTAGGGCATCCGTCTACCACATGGGAGGTCTGCGGTTCAAACCCCGGGCTTCCTTGACCGGTGTGGAGCTGGCCCATGCGCAGTGCTGATGTGCGCAAGGAGTGCCGTGCCACGCAGGGGTGTCCCCCGCGTAGGGGAGCCCCACGTGCAAGGAGTGTGCCCTGTAAGGAGGGCCGCCCAGCGCGAAAGAAAGTGCAGCCTGCCCAGGAATGGTGTCACACACACGGAGAGCTGACACAACAAGATGACGCAACAAAAAGAAACACAGATTCCCGTGCCGCTGACAACAACAGAAGCGGACAAAGAAGATGCAGCAAATAGACACAGAGAACAGACAACCGGGGGGGGGGGAATAAATAAATAAATAAATAAATAAATAAATAAATAAATAAATAAATAGATCTTAAAAAAAAAAAGCATTAAAAATCCACAACAAAGCTCGTAGATACAATAAATTAATTCAGTAAAGTGGCGAGATACAAGACCAATACCCCAACTCCCAAAAACCAATAGTTTTTCTGTACACAAGCAATGAACAATCAGAAGAAGAAATTAAGCAAAAAATTGCATTCAGAATAGGGACTGAAAGAATCAAATATCTGGGAATAAATCTAACCAAGGATGTAAAGGACTTGTAAACAGAAAATTATAAAACATTGCTAAAAGAAATTAAATAATACCTAAATAAATGGAAGGATATTCTGTGTTTATAGATTAGAAGACTAAATATTGTCAATATTACCCAAAGCAATTTATAGATTCAATGCAATCCCAATCAAAATTCCAACAACCTTCTTTGCAGAAAAGGAAAAGCCAATCACCACATTTAAATGAAAGGGTAAGGAGCCCCAAACAGCAAAAGCCATCTTGAAAAAGAGGAATGACTCCTCTACACATTCTTCTTCTGTCACTTTTACTGAACCCGTATTTGGTGCTGGGATTGGTATGTGCCTAGGAGACTTGAATCCCTGGACTGTCTATGTGCCAGCTGGGCCCTGAGCCTCAGTGGAGTTGCAAAACCTACTCACCAGGTGTTGGACTTACCCAGGTCAGCTATCAAGGTGAAGATGGTCAACCACCACACCAAGGAACCAAGAGAGTCTACAGCTGCAAGTAAGAGAATCCCATCCATCAGCCATGTGGGATCTAAGTCCCTCTCGATTTAGAGGTGGAGTGGGCATCACCATCCCAGGATCCTCAGGATGGAGGATTGAAACATGGATTAGAGTGGGCTTCCGGTATTCTACTATAGGATTATTGTGACTCTACCAATGGAAGAAATTGTATCATTGATGTAGAGACAGTGGTCACGGGAGTTGCTGAAGGCAGGGAGGGAAAAAGAGGTGTGATATAGGGGCATTTTGGGGACTTGGAGTTGTCCTGAATGATATTGCAGGCCCAGATGCAGGACATTATATATATCCTACCGTAACCCACTGAATGGACTGGGAAAGCATGTAAACTACAAAGTAAACTATAATCCATGCTGTGCAGCAGTGCTCCAAAATGTATTCATCAAATGCAATGAATGTACCATACTAATGAAAAATGTTCTTGATGTGGGAGGAGTGGGGGATGTGGAGAATGGGGTATATGGGAACCTCTTACATTTTTTAATGTAACATTTTTTGTGATCTATGAATTTCTTTTAAAAAACAACAATAAATTAAAAAAGAAAAGGAGGAATGAAGTTGGAGGACTCACACTTCCTATTCTTAAAACTTATCATAAAGCTACAGTAGTCAAAACAACAAGGTACTGGAACAAAGACAGACCTATAGATCAACATAATAGAATTGAGAGCTCAGAAATTGACCCTCACATTAATAGCCAACTGATTTTTGACAAGTTGGCAAAGACCACTCAATTGGGAAAGAATAGTCTCTTCAACAACTGGTGCCGGGAAACTGGATCTCTGTTTGAAAAAAAAAAGAAAAGTAAAGGAAGGAGGACCCCTGTTTCACAACTTATTCAAAAATTAAATCAAAATGGATCAAAGACCTAAATATGAAACCTAAAACTATCAAACTCCTAGAAGAAAACAGAGGAGAGCATCTTCATGGCTGTGTGTTATGCAAAGGTTTCTTAGACTTGATATTCAAAGCACAAGCAACAAATGAAAAAAATAGATAAATGGGACCTGGTCAAAATTTGGAACATTTTTTCTTTCTTTTGAGGTACCAGACCAGATCAAACCTGGGACCTTGTATGTGGGAAGCCGAGCTCCAACTCCCCTGGGTTGGTTTTTTTCATTTATTTATTAGTTGTTTGTTTTTGTTGTTGTTTTTAGTAGGTACAGGGAACCAAAACCAGGACCTCTCATGTAGGAAGCAGGCACTCAACTGCTTCAGCCACATCCACTCCTCAGAATTAAAAACTTTTATGCATCAAAGGACATTATCATGAAAGTAAAAGAACACCCTATACAATGGGAGAAAATATTTGGAAGCCAATAAAGGATTAGTATCTAGTATATATAAAAAAATCCTTCAACTTAACAACAAAATGAAAAACATCCCTACTATAAAAAATGGGGACAACCAGCAAGATGGTGGTAGAGTAAGGAGCTCCTAGAGTCAGCTCCTGCTATAGGGAAGTTAAGTGAACACCCAGAGCTATCTGGAGCTAGTTGAAGCACCTGTTTCAGGGCTTCAGGAGGCCAGAAGAGCACCCTGTAACATACTTGAAGGAATGGAAGGAAGAGACCACCCATCTGCAGAGAAGATTTGTAAGTAGAGCATTCCAAGCCACAGAGGCCAGTGCCTATTCTCCATAGGAGGCACAAGCTGCCTCAGGAGCTGTTCCACGGCTGGAATTGAAAGCTCCACTTCCCAAAAATGAGGGAGGAATAGATGGTTGGGCACCAACTTCAGCTACTGATGAGAAAATTCAGTGGGCTTAAAATATAATCCTGAGAAGAGCTAAAGTTTGAGCCTATCCAAGTCAGAAAGAGGCCAGTAGCCACCATCTTAACTCTGCATGTGGCACAAGGGAAGCAGGGCAGACTGAAAACCACAGTGATGGGGGAGACCAGCTTCTTTCCATCCAGATGAGATTGCAGCTCAGCCTAGGCCCCAGTGCCACCTCCAGGGGGAGGAAGCTGCAGGGACGTATACCAGCCTCTCTGGGAAATTACCAGCCAAGCTGGTGATTATCCTACTCTGGCAGCATAAACCACCCCCAGAGCTATTTTGTGGCTGGAATTAGAAGCTCTATTTTACCAAAAACAGGAAGGAGAAGACAGTTGGCTGTCAATTTCAGCTACTGATTGGTAGACTTGGCTGGCTAAGATATAACCCTGGGAACAGTTAGGGTGTGAATCTGCCCAAGTTGGAAAGAGGCCAGTGGCCTCTTTTGACTCCATCCCCATACTGAGGGGAAGCCCAGCTGACCGAAAATCACAATGACAGTAGGAACCAGTTTCTTTCACCCAGATAGGCCTGCAGCCCTAGACTAGACTTCGGCCCCACCTCAGGCAGGGAGGAGGCTGACAGGGACTACACCAGCCTATCCAGGTAACTGCAGATACATTTGGCTGGCACAGATGGAATAATCAGAAGTCTACCGTGGAAACTACAGTCACCTTGGACCCGCACTGCATAGATTGCTGCCCACACCTGAAGCTCCATCCCCACCCCAGGTAGGGGAGAAAGGGGCATGAAACTTCATCAGTCTCTCTGGGTAACTATAGTCTAGGCCTGCATGACTTGGATTATTCCACACAGCTGTGACTCTAGACCCTAGAGTTTGTAAGTAGATTCACAGCTGGAATTGAAAGCTCCACTTTCAAAGGAGAGAGGTGGGAGAAGCTTCATTGGTCCCTGGCACAATGAGGGAAACTTGAGCTTCCACAGCTTATAGCACCAATTACAATCTTGGCTCCTACTGTACAACCAGCAAGGGAGAAAGGGCAGGAAGCCCTAAACTAAAGAAAAAAACTGCACCCAGAAAAAATACTCTAGTAATCCAGATGCCAAGACACCAAAAAAATTTACAATACACACCAAGAAACAGGAAGCTATAGCCCAGTTAAAGGAACAAGATAAGCCCACAAATGACATAAAGGAGTTGAGACAACTAATCATAGATGTTCAAACAAATCTCTTTAATAAATTCAATGAGATAGCTAAAGAGATTAAGGATATTAAGAAGACATTGGATGAGCACAAAGAAGAATTTGAAAGCATACATAGAAAAACAGCAGATCTTATGGAAATGAAAGGTGCAATAAATGAAAATTTTTAAACACTGGAATCATATAAAGCAGATTTGAGGAGACGGAAGAAAGTATCGGTGAGCTTGAAGAAATGGCTTCTGAAAGTAAACATACAAAAGAACATATAAAGAAAAGAATGGAATAAATTGAACAAGGTCTCAGGGAACTAAATGAGAGCAAAAGGTGTGTAAACATATGTGTCATGGGTGTCCCAGAAGGAGAAAAGAAGGGAAAAGGGGCAGAAGAAGTATTTGAAGAAATAAGGGTAGAAAATTTCCCAACCCTACTGAAGGACATAGATATCCATGTCCAAAAAGAACAACGTACTCCCATCCCATCTGAAAAAATCTGAATAGATCAGCTCCATGATACATCCTCATCACAATGTGAAATGCCAAAGACAAAGAGGGAATTCTGAGAACAGCAAGAGAAAAGTAATGAACAACATATAAGGGATACCCCCAAAAGATTAAGTGCTGATTTCCCACCGGAAAACCTGGAGGCAAGGAGACAGTGGTCTGATATATTTAAGATACTACAAGAGAAAAATTTCCAGCCAAGGATCTTATATCCAGCAAGACTGTCTTTCAAAAATGTGGGCGAGATTAGAATATTTGCAGATAAACAGAAACCAAGAGAATTTCTAAGCAAGAGACCAGATTTCCTGGAAATACTAAAGGGTGTGCTAGAGTCTGAAAAGAAAAGACAGGAAAGAGAGGCCTGGAAGAGAGTCTAGAAATGAAGATTATATCAATAAAAGTAACTAAAAGTGTCATAAGAGTGGTGAAAATAAAATATGACAGATAAAACTCAAATAGTCAGAAATAAACTTAACCAATGATGTAAAGATTTATATTCAGAAAACTGCAACCCAATGTTAAAAGAAATCAAATAAGGCCTAAATAACTGAAAGAATATTCCATGCTCATGGATCAGAAGACTAAATATCATTAAGATGACAATTCTACTCAAATTGACATACAGATCCAATGCAATCCCAATAACATTTCCATCAGCATTAAAAAAAAATTGAAAACACAATCATCAAATTTATTTGGAAGGGTAAGGGGTCCTGAATAGCCAGAAACATCATAAAAAGGAGAAGTGAACCTTCATCTCTGGACTTTAAATCATATTACCTAGCTATAGTGGTAAAAACAGCATGGTACTGGTGTAAAGACAGACAAATAGACCATGGAACCAAAATGATGGTTCAGAAATAGACTCTCACATGTATGGTCAAGTGATTTTTGACTAGCCTGTCAAACTCACACAGCTTGGGCAGAACAGTCCGTTCAGCAAAATGGTGCTGAAAGAACTAGGTACCATAGCTGAAAGAAGGAAAGAGGACCCCTATCTCACACCTTATCCAAAAATTAAGTCAAAATGGATCAAAAACCTAAAAATAAAAGCAAGAACCATAAGACTTCTAGAAGAAATTCTAGGAAAATATCTTCAAGACCTGGTGGTAGGTGGTGGATTCTTAAAGGAGATAAGAGAACAACTGAGATGGACTACTGATGTTTAATATATGTAGAAGTTTTAATTAGCTTTACTGTAAAAGTGTGGAAATGTATAGAGTGGATGGTAACATACAGTGAGTAACAGCTAGTTTATAAATGGGGATGTGGCTGAAAATGGTAGTCTAGGTATGTAAATGCCAATTGACAGAATGCTAGAGAATAATCTAGGAACTGAATAGCACAGTAAACCAAGAGGTGGATGAGAATTGTGGTTGATGGCACAGATGCAAGAGTGTCCTTTGTGAGCTAAAGCAAACGTACATCACCACTGCAGGGTGTTGGGAATGTGGGGAAGCATGGGAAGAATACAGCTGGAGTGTCTTATGGACTGTGGTTAGCAGTAATAATATAATATTCTTCCATCTATGTGAAAAATGTACTGTGTTGATAATGAGGCAGTATGGAAAATGTGAGCCAAATGTACACTATGAACATGGTAACAACCAGAAGATATTATCTTATCTGTAGCAAACGTTCCACCACAGTGTGGGATATTGATAGAGGGGTGTTGTTTGGGAATTCTGCACATGTGCATGATTGTTTTATAAGTTTACAACTTCCGTCATAAAAAAATATATTTAAAAATAATAATAGGGTGAGTTGGGGAGAAAACACACGAAATGTAAGATAAGGACTGTGATTAGTAGTAAGATTTTGACAATATTCTTTCACAAATTGTAACAAACATCTCACGACAATGTAAGGTATTGGTGGAGGTTTGATGTATGGGATCCCAGTATGATGTTATGTATGTTTGCTTTGTAAGTTCACAACTTTTACTATACACTTGTTTAAGTATGTTCATATATGAATGATATAAAGATAATAATAATAGGGTTGGTTGGGGGGAAATACTTTGGTTATTAGTAATATTTTGACAATGCTCTTTAATCATTAGTTTAAAAAGTTTAACAACAATGCAAGTTATTGGTGGTAGGGTGAGTTATGAGAGTCCTGTATGATGTTATATATGTTTGTTTTGTAAGTTCACAACTATTACTATACACTTATTGGGGTTTTTTTTTTTGTTTTTTTTTAAGATTTATTTATTTTATTTATTTCTCTCCCCTTCCCTGCCCCCCACCCCAGTTGTCTGTTCTCTGTGTCTATTTGCTGCGTCTTCTTTGCCCGCTTCTGTTGTCAGCGGCCCGAGAATCTGTGTTTCGTTTTATTGTGTCATCTTGTTGTGTCAGCTCTGTGTGTGTGCAACGCCATTTCTGGGCAGGCTGCACTTTCTTTCGCACTGGGTGGCTCTCCTTATGGGGCACACTCCTTGCACGTGGGGCTCCCCTACGTGGGGGACACCTCTGCATGGCACGGCACTCCTTGCACGCATCAGCACTGCGCATGGGCTAGCTCCACACAGGTCAAGGAGGCCCAGGGTTTGAACCACAGACCTCCCATGTGGCAGACAGTCACCCTAACCACTGGGCTAAGTCCGCCGCCCACACTTACTGTTTAAGTATGAGTGATATACTTCAATAAATTTTTTTAAAAAGGACAGAAAACCACATGTGTTGGAGAGGATGTGAAGAAATATGAACACTCATTTATTGCTAGTTGGAATGAAAAATAGTGCAGCCACTGTGGAAGACAGTTGGGCAGTTCCTCAGAAAGTTAAGCATAGAACTACCACATGACCCAACAATCCCACTAGTAAGTATATGTCCAAAAGAATTGAAAGCAGGGACTTGAACAGATATTTGCACACTGATATTCATAGCAGCATTATTCATAATTGGCAAAAGATGGAAGCAACCCAAGTGTCTGTCAACCAATGAATGGATAAATAAAGTATAGTATATACATACAATGGAATATTGTTCAGCCATAAAAAGAAATGAAGTCCTGATGCATGCGACAACATGGATGAACCTTAAAGACATCATGTTGTGTAAAATAAGCCAGCACAAAAGGACAAATATTGTATGATCTGATTTGAAACAATTAGAATATGAAACTCATAGTTAGAATCTAGAATAAGGTTACCAGGGCACCAGGTGGAGACAAAGAATGGAAGGTTAAACTTTAAAATGTACAGGGTTGAATGATGGAAATTATTTCCTAATGGATGGTTATGATGATAACACAACAATTGTGAATGCAAATAACAGGACTGAAATATTATATCTGAATGTGATTATAAGGGGAAATAATAGACTGTATATATGGTAACAGAATAAAATTTTTTTAAAAAATCCATGGAACTACACTACACAGTGAACCCTAAATTATATCATAGACTTTAATTAGTAGTACAATTACGAAAATGTACCATCATCAATTATAAGAAATGTTCCACAGCAATGCTATTAATAGTTGGTGGTGGTGGGGTGGTATATGGGAATCATCCTATATTTTATGCATGATTGTTCTATAAACCCACAACTTCTCTAATAAAGAAAAAAATTCATTTAAATTTTTAAAAATCAATTAGTTGTACTTGTGGTGCAGTTCCTAGAAACCAAATTGCCAAAAGCAATGGGTTTAGGAGTAAATGACAATTTCCATGTCCAGTTTTCTATTTTAGATTCTAAGACACTAGAAGATAAGAACTGTGGAGGAACAATGAGGAATGTTATACAGATATACACAAATATGTCTTGCAATTCACCCAGTTTCACATTAAATATTTATGAATATTCTGGGTTTGTTTTATATCATCTGGTAAAGAGGTAGAACCATAGTCAAAGTCTTGAGAAAACTTATAGGCAGAGGTAGGAGAGAAAGAGCATATAAAAAAATAAAAGAACAAAAAACTTGGAATATTTAAAAGGAGGTTCTTGCAAGTATCTTCAATCCACATGGTGGTACCATCCTCAGCCCTCTATCTCCAAAAGGAACTTTGAGGTACTTGGGACACCCATACACCCATCTTGGAGCTTGCTACCTCATTTCCTCTTCTGTGTAAGCAGCTCCATAAATTCTCATATCTTTTGCTATAAAGGAAATTTTATATATTGCCATCTTTCCACATATCACATCATGACCTCATGTTTTTACCCATGCAGTGTTTTGTTTTGTTTTTAATTTCTAACACCTAGCATGTGGCTCTTAATAGGTTTTCAATAAGTATTTGTTGAGTGGATAAAGAGCCACCATTATATAAAACCCTGGTCCTAATGGAAAAGGCGGGGGAATGCATTTCTTTTATAACTGCTCCACTGTATTTCTTTGCTCAGCTCTTTAGAATAAGAACTCAAATAATGGATAGCAAGAAAAATACAATTCTTAAAAACCATACTGTCTTCCATGATATGCTTGTTCCTTTGGGTAGGAAAAAAATTAAAATCTCAGTTTCTAAATTTCTTCTATAGAATTTCTTCATTCTATAGAATGGGAATTAGCACGTGCTCTTAGAGGGAATTACATTGTAATAATAATATTTAAACATTTTCAAAATAAGAATTATAAAAAATTGAACTCACTCCTTTTTTTTTTGTTTCACTGGTCATCTGTCAAAAACAAAGAAGACATAATTAAAATAAGAGAAAAATTAAATATAATTAGCTTAAAATATATCTATTCTTTTTAAAAATTATATTGTTGAATTAAAAATAATTAAGAATTAAAATGGTAAGTGAATAATTTTTTAAAGACAAAACTTAAACTTACAGTTGAAGGATAATCTGGTTCTGGTAATGAAGGCATTCTTTTACTGAGAATTCTATCTAAATTTATTTTGGCTCCATCAGTTCTGAAATTTATAATTAGAAAAACATATGACTCTCAAAGATAAAATTAGGATATATTATTAAAACATAATTTGAACATTTTTTTCAACTACTCTAAAAGAAGAGCTATTCAAGAGTTCTTTTACTGTACTGAATTTTTGTGAAAATAAATCTCAATAACCATTACTAATGAGACCTTAATTTTGAAATTTTTACATGTAAAGAGACTAAAAATAAAATTTAATTTTCTTCTTTTTCAACTATAATTTATTGATAGTTTTGAAATTAATCCTGATGCTTAAATGAGCACTTATAAGTATAACTGGTACTCAAATGCCACCTTGTCAGAGAAGACTTCCCTCATCCTCTATACAAAATCGTACCCCCTTCATTATCTATCCCTTTTATTCTGTCTTATCTTACTACCTGCACTTAACAACATTTGACTTTTATATGTTGTTTATTTTCTGTTTCCCCCATTTTATTATATACGAGAGCAGAGACTATTTTATTCAACTATTTCATTCACTGCTATATTCCCAGTGCCTGGAACAGTGGTGCCTGGCACTTAATCTGTACCCAAGAAATAGTTCTGAAAGCATGAATTTATCATCAATAAAAATAATTTTCTCTTTATGTAAAGTTGTATCATCACATTGTATAATTTGTCTATAAACAAATATTTATTGAATATATTATGCAAGACATTGCATTAGGTGCTATAAAAATATAACCGCAACAAATCCTGAGGAATTTATAAACTGAGAAAGTGAGAAAATAAAGCACAGATTCCAGGAGGTGGATTTGGCTCAACTGATAGAGCATCCGCCTACCACATGGGAGATCCAGGGTTCGAACCCAGGGCCTTCTGACCCATGTGGTGAGCTGGCCCACGTGCAGTGCTGAGGCACATAAGGAGTGCAGTGCCACACAAGGTAGTCCCCTACGTAAGGGAGCCTCATGCACAATGAGTGCACCCAGTCAGGAGAGCTGCCTCATGTGGAAAAAAGCACAGCCTGCCCAGGACTGGCACCACACACACCGAGAGCTGACACAGCAAGATGAAGCAACAAAAAGAGACACAGATTCCTGGTGCCACTGACAAGAATACAAGAGGACACAGAAGAAAACACAGCAAATGGACACAGAGAGCAGATAACTGGGGGGTTAAGGGGGAAGGGGAGAGAAATAAATAATAAATCTTAAAAAAAAAAAAAAGAACAGAAGCCATATGAAAGGTAGGAGACTCTGGTGATTCAGAGGACAGACAAGCTTACTTCCACCTGGGAGTATCTGGAAAAGTTACATGAAAACATATTTGCTATGAACTTTAAATGAAGGAGAAGATTTCAGGTGGAAATGACGTTATCCTGAGCAGATGGATCCAAAAAAAAAACCAAAGTTCCTGGGATGGTAAGGCAAGGGAGTAATGAAAGAAGAAAAATGGGGGATGGAATAGGGAGTTATTCAGTCCACCCAAGGTTAAGGGACCAAGTAAATATAAGTTTGGAGAAGTGGGTTGGAATATCAAGTTAAGGGCCTCAAATAGAAAGTCTTTTTATTCAGTGGATAATGGGGAGTCACTGAGAGTTTCTGACCATGGGAGCATTTTTAGGAAGATAAATCTAATAATTGTAAAGGCTCTTTACACTGCAAGAAATGGTCAAAGCAGTAAGCATACAAGGAAAACAGAAGAGACCTGAGAAAGAAGATTGGAAAATGCCAAGCCTGACAGGATTGAGGAAGAACAATGGTAGGAGGCAAAGGAGATATGGTCAGAGAGGTAAGAGGAGAACCAAAAGGAATTTTAAGGAATGGTGGTCACTAGACCTATAAAAGTACAGACTGGTAAATGCCATAAAGGCGAGGACCATGTCTGTTTTGCTCAATGTTCTATCTGCACCACCTAGATAGTGTCATCAAGGTGTAGGAGCTCAATAAGTACCTGTCGAATAAATTATCACAATAGTAGGTTTGGAAAAGTTCTCAGATATCTAGGTTAGTACTTTGCCTGATGCATGAATACTCTCAACAATATCAAATCATAACCCTTGTACCTGGGGAATGAGTACTCATCACTTTCTGAAGCAGTCAACTTATTGTAAGCTAGTTCAAATTGTTAGAAACAAATTTCTTATATTGAGTTGAAGCTCTGGAGCTATATATATTTTTCTTCCAGGTCATATTTCAAAAATTTAATGATACCTATCCAGTTGTTTCAACTATTCCTAACAATAAGAACTACTTTTTGTGGTGAGCTTATTATGTTCCAGACAATGGATTAAGATCTTTCTATGTGTGGATCTCACTCTCATAACAACCTTAAGCAGTAAGCATGGTTCTTATCTCCATCTCACATATAGGAAAGCAAAGATAAGTAAAGTTATATGACTTGCCCAAACTCAGATGGCTAGTAATCTGCAACGATGGTATATGAACCCAGGCCTGTCCGATAGCAGTTTCTGTGCTGTCACCCATTAAGCAAACCAGCTTCCTTCAAATGATGTGGTTTCAAATTTCCTCACTATCATGGTCATTTTCCTTTGTAACTACTCTGCTTTATTAATGTCCCTCTTTTTTTTTTTAATTAAAAATTTTTTTTTAAGATACTTAGATTATACAAATGTCCATGGAACGGTGGGGAGGGTTAGGGGAGGGAGTAGATGAACGCTGGGGATTGGCGGGTACATGGTTGAAACTACAATGTTGAGAAAACTCTTGGCAATATGACAAGGAAGGGTTATTGGTTTAGGGTGTTGGATGGGGGGGCATTCGGCACAGGGTGTACTTAGAGCAGGCTTCCAGGGATGATGTGAGTGTTCATCTTGTCATAGTGTGTTACATAAGTGGGTGGAGACCCATTTAATGAGTGGAAAGGTGTTGTACTCCTATCCTGGGGAGGGTGTCTCTTGAGAACATGGGTGGTTCCTAAAAGGGGAGGGCAGACTAGTGTGTCAAGCCCTCAGAGTTGTTGCAAGTATCTATGAATCTTGTCCTTCAAGCAGAGAATCCTGATGTTTGCTGTGGGCCCCAAGGGGAGAGGGAGGGAGGAATAGAATAGACGGAAGAGGGGCTAGTTAGGGGGCAATGAAAGTGTTCAGCATGATCTTGCAATGATGGATATAGGCCATGTTAAATTTCACCAAAAATTTATAAAAGTGTATGGTCTAAAATGTAAACCATAATGTAAACTACTGACCATGGTTAGTAGCTATGTTTCAATATTTGTGTATCAGTTGTAACAAATGTACCATTTACATGTAAAAAGATAATAGGGAAGGGGGAAAAGGGGGAGGATGTTGGGTATATGAGAGTCCCCTATATTCTGTAAGTGACTTTACTGTGACCTAACACTTCTTTGAAGACATAATGAAAAAAAAGACACTGAGGAAGAAATGGAAGAAATGGCCACTATACATACAGGACAACAGTTATTATAGTGATGAAAGGCAAAACATCAAAAAAAAAAGTTTAATAATTTTCATTTTTTTAATACCTCAATTTTTAAATTTTTATTTTAGTTTTAGTTTTTCTAAATTATTATGTATTTTATTTCTTATGTTTAGACCTATCATTACTATTTCATTTTCCTATTAATTAAATTTGGCAATATATTTGGCTTCATTTTCAAAGAAGTTTTGCATCACAGAAGGGTTTAACCATGGCAAGGGAAGAGCATTGGTGTGGGGTGTCAGTGATGGGAGATACATGAGAGGAAGTTCACCTGAGCATACATATAGAGTATATAAATATGTTCAAATGTTCACAGGGCATTGCCACAGTGGGTAGAGATTCACACAACAACTGAAAGAATACTGAATTCCTATCCTGGGGAGTTCTGCCACATCCTCTAATAGAACAGCAACAATGCCCCAAATACAGGGGCAATGACCAGTGAAGAGGGATGGTACACTAACAGGCCCTTGATATTGATGACTATGTTTATCAGCCTTTTGCTATAGAAAATTCAACTTAGCCTAGTGTTGTAGGGTGCCTAAGAGTTACCTCCTAAGAGCCTCCATGTTGCTCAAATGTGGCCACCCTCTAAGGCAATCTAGGCATATAAATGCATTACCTTCCCCCCAGCATGGGACGTGACTTCCAGGGATAAGCCTCCCTGGCACTGAGGAATTACTACCAAGCACAGCTGGTGATGCAACTGGAAAAAGACCTTGAATAAAAGGGGGAAATGGTAAATGCAAGTGAGTTTATATGGCTAGGAGACTTCAAAGTGATTCAGAAGGTCATCAGAGAGGTAACACTTATGCACATCTTGCAGGATCTCATAGGCAGCCAAGGTAGCTACTACTCCAAATAGTGGGGCTCCTGAGAGCTACAGAGATACCCAGGTCCTACAGTCATGGCAGAGAGCTCCAGAGTTTGGTGCCTCTCCAGTGGGCCCTACTTTGGAATTTGTGATCCCGAGTGACAGAGTTAGACTCAGATGTGACTTCTCTACACATGACTCTTCTGTCCCTTTTATTGAACCTATAGTTGTGCTGGAGTTGGTAGGTGCATGTCCAAGAGACTTGAATATCTGGGCTGTCCATGTTCCAGCTGGGCCCTGAGCCTCAACAGAGTTGCAAAACCTATTCTCCAGTTCATTGGACTCACCCAGGAAAACTAACAAGGAGGTGAGGATGGACAAATACCAAGGAACCAAGAGAATCTACAACTGCAAGCGAGAGTCCTATCCATCAGCTACATGGGATCGAATCCCTCTCTCAATTAGAGGAGGAGTGGGCATCGTCATTCCAGAATCCTTAGGACTGGGGAATAAAATATGGACAGAGTGGACTTACTGGTATTCTACTATAGATTTATTGTGATTCCAGCAATGGAAGAAATCATATCATTGATGTGGAGACAGTGGCCACTGGAGTTGCTGAAGGCAGGGAGAGGGAAAAAGAGGTGTAATATAGGGGCATTTTTGGGACTTGGAATTGTCCTGAATGACATTGCAAATACAGATACAGGACATTATATATCCTGCCATAATCTACAGAATGGAGTGGGAAAGAAAGTAATCTAAAATGTAGACTATAATCCATGCTGTATGGTAATCCTCCAGAATGTGTCCATCAATTACAATGAATATACCACACTAATGAAAGAAGTTGTTAATGTGGGGAAAGTGGGACACATGGGGAGTGGGACATATAGGAATCCCCTATATTTTTTTATGTAACATTTTATGTAATCTGTGTATCTTTTAAAAATAAATAAAAATTTTATTTAGAAATAAAATAATTTTTAAATAAATAAATTTATTTAGAAATAAATAAAATATATTTTTAAAAAGATACTTAGATTACATAAATGTCACATAAAAAAATATAGGGGATTCCATATGCCCCCACTCCCCACACCACCCTTATTTTCCCACTCTCTTGCTTGCAGTTGTAGACTCTCAATGTCCCTCTTAAGCTGTGCGCTCAGAATTTCAGATGTGTTTGACTAGTGCAGTGTGAAATTTTTCTCTCCCACACTCTAAATAGTATATATTTATTAATACAAAGACTGAATTAGTTTCCATTTTAGTAGCTACATTTGACTGTTGAATCTTTCTGAGCTTAAAATCTTACTGACTTTAGAAACACTAAAATCCCTAAGACTTTTCCATATGAAGTAGACAGGTGCCTGGAGTACCTTCCTTCTTTGTTAATCTTCCAGGCCCAGGCGAGATTTCCCCTCAGCCATCATGTTTCCCGGAACAGTCCAGCTCTCAGTGATCACTGCTTTTAAGGAATTTGCCTTATGTTTTGGTACGTTATTGGCACTAAGCATAAGCCGGCTTCCACTGTAATTATCCCAATATAAATATGCCTAACCTCCTCGAGTCCTTTATATATAAATGTCACCCATTATTAGCTTAATATTAGCAATAATTTCTGAAGACTTTTTCCCCCACTAACTAAGTAAAAATAACTGGTAAGAAGGTAGAAGAGAGTCTTTCACTGTCTGTTTTTGTTTAGTGGATTAACAATTCAAAACAAAAACTTGATAGTTTCAAACGACTGTGTAAGAGACCACATACAAGTGAAGGAGAGAAACACTTGTCTGAATCAAGAGAGAGATGACTTCAAGGAAGAAGGCAGGATCATTCATGGGACACCAGAAGTCTGAAAAATGATATTGGCTGAGCTAAGTGTTCCCAGGAAGTGGTCGCAGAAGGAGGTCCAGTTCTGCCCATGACTCCTTACATCTTACCTCATACTGATATTCTATTCATGAACTATTGTGATTAGTAACCGAAGCAAATGTGGCATAGGTGTGGAGAAAGTGGCCATGGTGGCTGCCGGAGGTAGGGAGTGGGAGGAAGAGATGAGATGTGGGGGCATTTTCAGGACTTGGAGTTGTCCTGGGTGGTGCTGCAGGGACAGTTTCCAGACATTGTATGTCCTCCCATGGCCCACTGGGTGGAACGTGGGAGAGTGTGGGCTATGGTGCATGAGGTGCAGCAGTGCTCAGAGATGTATTCACCAAATGCAATGAATGTCTCATGATGATGGAGGAGATTGTTGTTATGGGGGGAGGAGTGGGGTGAGGGGGGTGAGGGGTATATGGTGACCTCATATTTTTTAAATGTAATTTTAAAAAAATAAAGAAAAAAAATGAATTAAAAAAAAAATGCCTGGAACTCTTTCTAACCACAGGCCTCATCCCACCTTTGAAGCAGGTCTGCATTTGTATTGCCTAACAAGAAAAGGTAGTAAAGGGATGGAGAATCCCGAAGGCCATGGCTATACAGAAAGATCTGTTTCTGATATAAAACTCCTTAATTCAAAATCCATTTTCACAGGGCATTGAGGGTGGGGACATATACGGAATAGGGCAAACCTGGGGCATGCTTCTGTGGACTATGAAAGTGTTCATTTTGTCATAGTGTGTTATCTCAGTGGGTGGAGACCCACACAATATACAAGAAAATATTAAACTCCCATTCCAGGGAGTCCTGCTGTATTCCAAATGGATGGGCAAGAATCTCTCCAGAGCATAGGGAGTGCCTAATAAAAGAGACTAACATGCCAAGCTCTCAATATTATTGCATGTAACTATTGTATGTAACTTATTCTTCAAAAATTGAAACTTAGTGGCTACCATAGGTTCTGAGGGTAGGGGGAGGAAAGAATAGAATAGATGGAACATGGGGCATTTTTACGCACTGGAATTGTTCTGAATGATCTTGCATTAACAGACAAAGAACATTTTAAATTTTATCAAAACCTATAAAAATGTATGGTGCAAAATGTAAACCATAATTTAAACCATGATCATGGTTAGTAACAGTGCTTCAATATTTGTTTGGTACCACACACATGTAAAATGTTATTAATAGGGGAGAGCGGGTAAGGGGGAGGGGATTGGGTATATGAGAATTTATGTATTTTCTATGTGACTTTTCTGTAACTGAAAGCTTCTTTGAAGATAAAGCAAAATAAATAAATAAATAAATAAGATACTGGGGGAACACAGAAGAAATTGTCATGGTACTTAAAAAAATAACAGCTCTTACAGAAAGGAAAGACACAATGAAAAAAAATTTTATTTTTTGTATCTTATTTGTTATTTGTTATTATTTTAATTTCTTTTTGGTTTGTTTCTTTTTTTTACTTTGTTTTTGGGGAGGTTTTAGATCACTGAAGGGTCACAACTGTGGCAGGGAAGGGTCACTGGTGTGGGATGTCAGTGTTGGGAGGGATGTGTGGGGAGGGGTATACCAGAGGCATGCCTCTATGATGTTGAAGTGGTCATGGGGCACTGACTTCGTGGGTGGAGACCAACACAATAACTGAAAGAATATTGACTTCTCATCTTGGATAGTCCTGCTACATTCTCTAATAGAGTGGCAAGTATCCCCTGAGTACAAAGGCAGTGCCTAGTGAAGGAGGACGGCCATTACACCAGGTCCTTGATATTCAGGGTTGTACTTATGAACCTTTTCTTGTAAAACTGAAACTCAGTCTAGTATTAGATATTGCCTAAGAGGTACCTCCTGAAAGCCTCCTTGTTGCTCAAATGTGGCCTCTCTCTAAGCCAAACTCAGCATATAAACACAGTACATTCCATCTAGAGTAGGACATGACATCCAGGGATAAGCCTCACTGGTAAGGAGGGATTATTACCAAGCACCAACTAACAATGTATCTGGAAAAAGACCTAGACCAAAAAAGGGAAATAATAAATACAAATGAGTTTTTATGGCTAAGAGATTTCAAAGTGAGTCTGGAGGTCATTCAGAGGTTACACTTATGCACATCTCAGCAGGATCTCATTGACTGGCATGGTAAACAGTGCCACAAACAGCGGGGTTTCTGAGGGTTCTAGAGATATCTAGACACAATAGATGTGTCTAGATCTATAGACAATCTAGATCTATAGACAATCTCAGGAATTCAGCACCCTGAATTTCCTTTTTAAGATGTTTTTGGCTATCCGGGACCGCTTACCCTTCCAAATAAATTTGTTAATTGTGTTTTCCATTTATTTTTTAAATGGTGGTGGAATTTTTAGGGGTATTGTTTTGAATCTATATGTCAATTTGGGTAGATCTGACATCTTAATGGTATTTAGTCATCTAAATGGTCTTCCAATTATTTTGGTCTTTTTAAATTTCTTTTAGCAATGCATTGTAGTTTTCTGAATACAAGTGCTTTACATCCTGGGTTAAGTTTATTTCTAAGTATTTGATTCTTTTAGTCACTATTGTAAGTGGAATTTTTTTTCCTGACTTCTTCCTCAGATTGCACACTTTAATGTCTTATAAAGTCTATTTTATCTGATTTAAGTATAGCTACTCCAGCTTTTTTATAATTACTACATGAGTGGAATATATTTTTCCAGTCTTCCATTTTCAATCTATTGGCATCCTTGGGTCTAAGGTGAGTCTCTTGCAGGTAGCATATAGATGGCTCATATTTTCTTATCCATTCCGCCAGTCTGTGTCTTTTGATTGGGGAGTTTACTCCATTAACATTCTGTGTTATTACTGTAAAGGCAGTTATTATTTCACCCATTTTGGCCTTTGGGTTTTATCAGTCCTATTTTATTTTCACCACTCTTTTGAGACTTTCAGTTACTTTTACTGATATCATCTTCATTTTTAAATTCTCTTCCCAGACTCTCTCTCCTGTCTTTTCTTTTCAGACTATTAGCACACCCTTTAGTATTTCCTGCAAGACCAGTTTCTTTGTTATAAACACTCTTGGCTTCTGTTTATCTGTGAATATTCTAAACTCACCCTCACTATTTTTAATTTATTCCCTATCCCCTTGCCACTTGCTTGCTGTCTGCTCTCTGTGTCCATTCATTGTGTGTTCCTCTGTGTCTGCTTGTCTCCCTTTTGTCGCATCATCTTGCTGCACCAGCTCTCCATGGGTGCAGCGTGGACTGTCAGCTCTCTGCGGGCGTGGCATGGGCCAGCTTGCCTTCACAAGGAGGCCCTGGGACACAAACCCAGGGCCTCCCATATGGTAGATGGGAGCCCAGTCAATTGAGCCACATCCGCTTCCCTCACCCTCATTTTTTTTTAAGATTTATTTATTCATTTATTTCTCTCCCCTTCCCCCTCCCACCTTGGTTGTCTGTTCTCTGTTTCTATTTGCTGCGTTTTCTTTGTCTGCTTCTGCTGTTGTCAGCGGCTCAGGAATCTGTGTTTCTTTTTTGTTGCATCATCTTGTTGTGTCAGCTCTCTGTGTTTGTGGCACCATTCCTGGGCAGGCTGCACTTTCTTTCGCGCTGGGTGGCTCTCCTTACAGGACACACTCCTTGCACATGGAGCTCCCCTATGAGGGGGACACACCTGCGTGGCAGGGCACTCCTTGCGCGCATCAGCACTGTCATGGGCCAGCTCCACACGGGTCAAGGAGGCCCGGGGTTTGAACCGTGGACCTCCCATGTGGTAGATGGACGCCCTAACCACTGGGCCAAGTCTGCCACCTCGCCCTCATTTTTGAAAGACAAATCTTGCCAATATAAAATTCTTGGCTCTAAGTTTTTATCTTGCAGTATATTAAATATATTATATCGCTACATTTTTGCCTCCATGGTTTTTGATGAGAAATCAGCACTTAAACTTATTGGGTATGATGGTTAGGCTAATGTGTCAACTAGGCCAGGTAATTGTGCCCAGTTGTTTGGTCAAGTAAGCACTGTGTTAATTGTAATACAAGGGCATTTATAGACTTTAGTCACCATTGACTTTACTGCAGTGGTAAATCGCAGGCAGCTGAATACAATTACATCAATCAGGGAGATTGCCATTAGCAATGAATGGTGCTTTATCCAATCAGTTGAATGCTTTAAAAGGGGAAGTGATTCCAGCATTGAGTGAGAATTTCCCAGCTCATCTTTGGACAGCCAATGTCTCCCCGAACTCATCAAGGACCTTCACTGGACTTTCGTTGGAGCCCCTGGTTGCAGCCTGCCTGCAGAACCTGGACCTGTACATCCACACAGTCATATGAAAGACTCTGATAAAATCTCTTACTATTAACAGATACCTCCTGTTGATTCTCTTTCCTTAGAGAATCCTAACTAATACATTGGGTATTCCTTATATATTATGCTTTGCTTTTCTCTTGCTGCTCTCAGAAGTCTCTCTTTGTCTTTGACATTTGATATTCTGATTATTATGTGTCTCAAAGTTGACCTATTCAGATTTATTCAGATGGGACTATGTTGTGCTTCTTGGGCATGGATATCTATATTCTTCAATAGGGCTGGGAAATTTTCTACTATTATTTCTTCAAATATTCCTTCTGCCCCTTTTCCCTTCTCTTCTCCTTTGGGGACACCCAAGACTTGTATGTTTGCACATCTTTTGCTGTTGTTTAATTCCCTGAGACCTTGTTCGATTTTTTCCATCTTTTCTTCTTCTGTTCTTTTGTGTGTTCACTTTCAGAGGCCATGTCTTCAAGCTCTCCAATCCTTTCTTCTGACTTCTCAAATCTGCTGTTATAACTCCAGTGTATTTTTAATTTCATTTATTGAGACTTTAATTCCCATAAGATCTATTTTTCTATATATGCTTTCAAACTCTTCTCTGTGTTTGTCCAGTGTCTTCTTAATAACCTTAGTCTAGCCAGCTCATTGAATTTATTAAGGAGATTGTTTGAATATCTATGATTAGGTATCTCAACTCCTTTATGTCATCTAAGACTTATCTTTTTCCTTTAGCTGAGCCATATCTTCCTGTTTCTTGGTATAGGTTGTAATTTTTTGTTGATGTCTTGGCATCTGGCTTACTAGATGTATATTTTGGGTACAGATTCTCTCTTTAGTTTAGGGCTTTCTTTCTCTTTCTCTCTTGCTGGTTGTGTAGTAGAAGACAAGGATGTAGTTGGTGCTGTAAGCTGTGGAAGCTCAAGCTGCCTGCATTGCCCCAGGGACCAATGAAACTTCTCCCAACCTTCTCCTTTGCCAGGGGTAGGGGCAAAGCCATAGTCACATGTAATAATCCAAGTTGTGCAGGCCTAGACTGTAGTTGCCCAGAGAGACTGACGAAGCTTCACGTACCTTTCTTCCTGCCTGGGGCGGGGATAGAGCTGCAGGTGTGGGAAGCAATCTATGCCATGCAGGTCCAGAATGACCACAGTTGCCCTGGTAGACATCTGACTATTCAATCTATGCCAGCCAAATGTACCTGCAGTTACCTGGAGAGGCTGGTGCAGGTCCTACCAGCTTCCTCCATGCCAGAGATGGAGCTGAAGCCTAGGCTAGGGCTGCAGTCCAATCTGGGTGGAAAGAAACTACCATCACTGTGATTCCCAATCAGCCTGGCTTCCCTCATGCTGGGGCAGAGTCAAAATGGCAGCTACTGCCCTCTCCAACTTGGACAAGTTCAAACATTAGCTGTTTTTAGGGTTATACTTTAGCCAGTCAAATTTACTGACCAGCAGTGAAGTCGGTGGCCAACCATCACTTCCTCCCCTGTTTTTGGGAAGTGAAGCTTCCAATTCCACCCACAGAATAGCTCCTGAGGTGGCTTGCACCACCAGAGTAGGATGATCACCATCATCAGCAGTGTGGTCTGTATTTTCCCAGAGAGGCTGGTGCAGGTCCCCCTGGTTTCCTCCCTCAGGAGGTGGGGCTGGGGTTTATGCTAGAACTGCCATCTGATCTGGATGGAAAGAAGCCAGTCCCTACCTGCACTGTGGTTTTCAGTTTGCCCACTTCCCCTCATGCTGCAGGTGGAGTTAAAATGGTGGCTACCGGCCTCTTTCTGACTTGGACAGGTTGAAACTTTAGCTGTTTTTAGGATTATACTTTAGCCTGCTGAATTTACTAATCAGTAGCTGAAGTTGGTGCCCAACCATCTCTTCATTCCCCATTTTTGGGAAGTGGAGCTTCCAATTCCAGCCATGGAATAACTCCTGAGGCAGCTCATGCTGCCAGTGGAGGATAGGCACTGGTCTCCACAGCATGGAGTGCTCTACATACGAATCTTCTCTGCAGATGGGCAGCCTCCTCCTTCCATTCTTTCAAGGATGTTGCAGGATACTCTTCTGGTCTCCTGGAGTAACCAGATAGGTGCTTTAGATAGCCCTTGGTGATTACTAACTGCACTGAAGCACAAACTGACTCCAGGAGCTCCTCACTCACCTGTCATCTTGCTGGTTGTCCCATGAACTCCCTATATTTTTGACTTAACATTTATATAATGTAAAGCTCCTTTAAATTAAAAAAAAAATTAAATGCATTTTTCTCAAAGAAATGAATGGTGGCTCTAATCTCAGTATTAATACAGTACTATGCTTCAAGTAATTTTGACCAGTATTTTTTATTAAGCACATACAAATGAAAGTGGTACGACTTAACAGATCTGTTCAAAGCACAATAAGAGGTAAAGATCCTCCTTAATAAATTCATTTATTCATTCCTTCACTCACCAACAATAACAAGTCAGACACTACTTTGTGTCAGAATCTTTATTCTTAAGCATGTTAAAGTTAAGCAGATGAAAATCTCTAGCAAGACTAACAAAGAAAAAAGAAAAGAAGAGAAGATGCAAATACACAAAATCAGAAATGAAAGGGGTAAAGTTACTACTGACCCCACAGAAATAAAAAGGATAAGAGGATATTATTAGAAATAGTATGCCAACAAATTAGACGACCTAGTGAAATGGACAAATTCTAGAAATGCACAAACAACCTATACCCATACTACAAGAAATACAAGAATTAAACAAACCATCGTATTTTAAGAGATTGAATCCATCATCAAAAATCTCCCAAGAAATAAAGTCCAGGACCAGATGGCTTCACAAGTGAATTTACCATACATTAGGAGAAGAATTAACACCAATCCTATCTAAATTCTTCCAAGAACTTGAAGAGGAGGGAAAATTACCCAACACATTTTATAAAACCAGCATCACCCTAATACCAAAGCCAGATTAAAACCCTACAAGAAAATTACAGATCAATCACTCTAATGAACATAGATGCAAAAATTTTCAATGAATTACTTGCAAATCTAATCCAACAGCATATCAAAAGACTTATACATCACAACCAAGTGGGATTTATTCCTGACATGCAAGGGGGGTTCAAGATAAGAAAATCAATCAACATAATATACCACATTAACAAATTGAAGGGAAAAGACCACTTGATCATCTCAATAGATGCTGAAAAGACATTTGACAAAATCCAGCATCCTTTCTTGATAAAAACACTTTGAAAGATAGGAAAAGGAGGAAAATTCCTCAATTTGATAAAAGGCAAATGAAAAACCCACAGCTAACATCCTACTCAATAGGGAAAGGTTCAAAGCTTTCCTTCTAAAATCAGGAACAAAACAAGGATGCCCACTGTCGCCATTGTTATTCAACTTTGTACTAGAAGTTCTAGCTAGAACAATTAGAAAAGAAAAAATAAAAGGGGAAGCAAGCATAGCCCAGTGGTTGTGCACCAGCTTTCCACATACAAGGTTTGGGGTTCAGTACCCAGTACCTCCAAACAAAAAAGAAAATGACATGACATGACATGACATGACATGACATGACATGACATGACATGACATGCATCCAAATAGGAAAAGAGGAAGTAAAACCCTATTTGCAGATTACATGATCCTTTATATAGAAAATTCTGAAATGTCTATAACAAAGCTACTTGAGCTAATAAACGAATTTAGCAAAGTTGAAGAATACAAGATCAACACACAAAAATCAGTAATTTTCTCTACACTAGTATTGAACAATCTGAGGGGAAAAAAAGGGAAAAGATTCCATTTAAAATAGCACCAAAAAGACCCAAATACTTAGGATTCAATTTAACCATAGAAGTACAGCCACAGGAACTATATGCAGAAAACTACAAAACAATGCTAAAAGAAATCAATGAAGACCTAAACAAATGGAAAGACATCCTATGTTCAAGGACTGGAAGACTAAATATCATGAAGATGTCAGTCCTACCCAAGGTGATTTATAGATTCAATGCAGTACCAATCAAAATTCCAACAGCCTACTTTACAGAAATAGAAAAGGCAACTACCAGATTCATTTGGAAGGGAAAGTACACCTGAATAGCCAAAAGTATCACCTTGAAACATATTACAAAGCTACAGTAGTCAAAATAGCAAGGCATTGGCATACAGACATATCAATCAGCGGAATTGAGAGTCCAGAGATAAACCCTCACCTCTACAGCCAACTGGTTTTTGACAAATCTACCAAAGCCATAATGGGACAAAACAGTCTCTTCAAAAAATGGTGCTGAGAGAACTGGGTATCTATAACCAAAAGAATAAAAGAGCACCCCTATCTCACTCCCTATATAAGAATCAACTTAAAATGGATCAAAGACCTAATATAAAAGCCAGGACCATAAAATAACTAGAAGAAAATGTAGGGAAATGTCTTCAAGATCTTGCGGTAGGTAGTGGTTTCTTGGATCTTACACTCAAAACCCAAGCAACAAAAGAAAAAAACAGATAAACAGGACCTCCTCAAAATTAAACACTTTTGCACCTCAAAGAACTTTGTCAGAAGGGTTAAAAGGCAGCTGACTCAATGGGAGAAAGTATTTGGAAATCACATATCCGATAAAGTTTTAACATCCATCATATATAAAGAGATGCTACAGTTCAACAATAAAAAGACAAACTACCTGATTAAAGAAATGGGCAGGGAAGCAGATTTGGCTCAATGGATAGAGTGTCTGCCTTTCACATGGGAGGTCCAGGGTTCAAACCCAGGGCCTCCTGACCTGTGTGATAAGCTGGTCCACATGCAGTGCTAATGCACACAAGGAGTACCATGCCATAGGGGAGTCCCACGTGCAAGGAGTGTGCCCTGTGAGGACAGCCGCCCAGCATGACAAAAGTGCAGCCTGCCCAGGAGTGGCGCCACACACACGGAGAGCTGATGCAGCAAGCTGACGCAACAAAAAGAGACACAGATTCCTAGTGCCGCTGACAAGAATACAGGCAGACACAGAAGAACACACACTAAATGGACACAGAGAGCAGACAACTGGGGGTGGGGGTGGGGGGGGCGGGTGGAGAAGGGGAGAGAAATAAATAAAAAATAAATCTTAAAAAAAAAAAGAAATGGGCAAAAGAATTGAATAGACATTTGTTCAAATACGAATGGCAAAAAAACACACGAAAAAATGTTGATCACTGGCAATTAGGAAAATGCAAATCAAAGACATAATGATATAATTTTACACCTATTAGAATGGCCACTAGTAAAGACAGAACTACAAGTGTTGGAGAGGATGCGGAGAGATAGGACAACTTATTCACTGCTGGTGGGAATGTAGAATGGTAAAGCCACTGTGGAGGACCACTGGCATTTCCTAAAGAAATTGAATATAGATCAGCCATGAGGCCTGGCAATACCACTATTGGGTATAGACCCAGAAGAACTGAGAGCAGTGGCACAAACAGACATCTGCACACCAATATTCACAATGGTGTCCAGCAACTGATGAATGGATAAACAAACTGTGGTGAATTCACACGAGGGAATATTATGCAGTAGTAAGAAGAAATGAGGTTGTAAAGCATACTGACGACATGGATGAACCTGGAGAACATTATGTTGAGTGAAGCAAGTCAGACATAAAAGGACAAATATTGTATGATTATACTACTATGAACTAAATATATTAGGTAATCTTATGGAGTTAATAATTTGAATATGGGTCATTAGAAAATAGAATGAGGCTAGAGAATGGAAAGTTGAGGGCTAACTGTACAGAACTGGTAAAAAAAGGATGTGTGTTAATCTTTGGAAATGAATAGAAAAAGTAAAAGTCCATATAATGTTTGTAACATTATTATGTGGGCACGAACATGGTTTAAAGGGAAAGTTTAAGGTCATATATATTAAAAGGAAAGCTAAAAAATGTAACATGGAACTATAGAGCATCATAAAACTACATGTGAAATATGAATATGGGTAAAAATGCATATATAAGACCATTTTTCTTTGAAACTGAACAAATGAACGTTAATACTATAAGATGTTAATATCAGAAAAAAACACTGTTAAGTGATACACAAAGTACTACATATTGAATGATTCCATTGATACAAAACGTAAATATAAATCAATTTATAAAGATGAAATTTTTAAAAAGATGAAGTAGATTAGTGGTTATTAGGGCTGGGGAATAACTGCTAAGGGGTGTGTAGTTTTTCTTTTTGGAGTAAAGAAATGTTTCTAAAATTTTTTGTGCCCAACATTGTGATTATACTAAAAACCATTGGTAATACACTTGGAAGAGATAGAGTGGTAAGTGAACATATCTCAATAAAACTGCTGAATAAATAAATAAATAAATGTGCAAGAATAGCCAGAAATAGCAGGGAAAACAGAGAGAGATTGAGAGGTGAAGAATTTTATTGTTTATTTGTCTGTTTTTTGTTTATTATTATTATCTAAATAATGAAAATGCTCTAATAATGATTGAAGTGATGAATGCACAACTATGTGATTATACTAAATATCATTGATTGTATGCTTCTAATGAATTGTATGCTTTATTAATATGTATCAATAAAACTGATTTGTTTAAAAAAATTGATTTGTTAAAAAAAGTTAAGTGGAGGAAAAAGACAACTAAAAAATAAATAACAATACATTGTGTTACAATATATTCTGTGCTCTCTGCTTATGATATCCTACTCTTACTCTTCTAGCTTTCCTCGTGCTTCATTGGTCACATCCCTCAGTCTATTTGCTGGGTGACCCTTCTCTACCCAACATCTGATTATTACAGTTGTTCATGGCTTAGTCTTAGGCCTTTTCTCCTCTCATTTTTCACTCTCCCTGAGGTAATTTCAGCTATTACCAGAGCTTTAAAAATCAACTACATACAGGTGACTCCAAAGTTTGTAACTCCAGCCTAGACCTCCTCTTACATATCTAACTGTCTATTTGACATATTTTTCCTCAGATATTACATAGGCAGCTCAACTCCAAAAAAGAATTTTTGATTTTTAGCCCCCATCTCCTAGACTTCAATTCTTTATAAAAGACACTACTGTCCACCTTGTTACCAAAGCCAAACCAACTTGTTGTACCAACAAGTACTATTGATTCTGGCTTCAAAGCATATCCCTGTAAATCTATTTCTCTCCTCTGTCACTGTCACCAGCCACATCCAAACCACTACAAGTTCTTACCTATGTTACTGCAATAGCTTCCTACCTGGTCTTCTTGTTTCCTTCCACTCTCACACTCTTTCCCTCCACTTCAGCCCATTCTCCATAGCGAGAGTGATATTTTTTTAGTGTAAATATTTCCTTTTATTTCCCTATTTAAAGCATTTCCATGTCTTCCACTCACCTTAAAATGAAATCCAAACTCAATCATAGCCACAAAGCCCTGAATGATCTCCCCACCTTCTTCTCCATCTTCACTTGATACCATTCTCTCTCAAGCCCATGACACTCCAGTGACACTGGCCTTTTTTAACCCCTAGAATGTGCTAAGGGCATTCATATTTCAGGGCTTTCATACTTACTATTCTGTTTGCTAGGGTGCTTTTCCCATGATTATTTAAATGATGGGCTTCTTCTCATTCTTTAGATCTCTACTTAAATATCATCTCAGCTGGCCTTTCCTCACCACATACTCTATCACTCTCTATCCCACTATCTTCTTTCTTCACAGCACTTAACACCATCTAAAAGGTTAAGATACCAACCCTCTCCCCCTTCTTAAAAACATGATTACTGTTTATCTCCTCCAATTAGACAAACAGTTTCTTAAAGACAGAATCCATTCTGTCGTGTTCTCTGTGGTCTCTCCATATAGAGGAGAGTTTCTGTGTAAGAGTTGGTACTTAACATGCTGAAAAAACTGATGTACGAAAAAATATGCAGAAAGGGTTAAAGCGGCATTAAGGGGATTAGGAAAAGGCTTCCTGGAGGAGGTGACCCATAAGCTAAGCCTTGAAGAACTGTAAGTTCTCAGGCAGACAAAACAGTGAAGGAAATTCCTGAGATCTCTAAGCTGTGAAAAATATAGTTTATTTATAGAACCATAAATATTCAACATTATAATGTGAGATAATAAAAGGTTTCAAAGTAAAAACAATCTGTAACCCCCTCTACTCTGTAAGTCTATGGAAACATTAAGTAGAGTCTTAGAAATGAAAGAGGTAGGATGGGGATGGATCTCTAATAGTATGTGGTACTGTCATCAGTTAGTATACCTTATCAATTTAGGTGTAAATATGAGTAGATGATTGATGTACTGATAAAAATGGAAATCTAAAGAAGTTATATACATTAACAGCCTTGCTCAATTATAGCGAAAATAAAATTAACAAAAATTTCAAATTATTAAATCAGCAATAATATGATCATAAACAATGTAACAGACAGTAAAAATTAGTCAGGTACAAAAATGTTTATAAATGAGGCAGACCATGAAGGGAAAGAACAACGCAAAAAGATAAGCAGGAATCCATCAGAGAGAAACTCCCTGTTTTATAATTCAGTATTCGGTTGGTAATTTCTAGATGAGAGCCAGGTCTTTTTCTTCTTATTTATCATGAGAGCCCAGGAGCAAAGCACTTAGGAAATTCTTCATAACTGTTTGTTGAATTGAACTAAATCACCCTTACCAGAGCCTTTGGTGGTTGGTACCTAAATTAGTTTTAATTTCCACTAAATTGGCAGGGAGAATGTTGGACTATGTTTTCTTTTGCATAGAAAAATTTTAAATACAAGTAGTTTCAAGATATTAAGTACTTGCTCAAATGCAATGCTATTTGTTGAGGCTCCAGTGGCTTCATTTCACTTCAGGGATCAGTATGCTTATAATATTGAGAGGAGGAATAGTGTAGTGCTTAATATAGGGAGACTCTAGAACCCGATTATCTGGGCCCAAGCCCCAGCTCTCTCACATCCTAGTTGTATGATCTTGGGCAAATTACTTAACTTCTCTGTACCTCAGTTTCCTCATCTATAAAATAGAGATATCAATAGTACCTCCCTTGTAGGGTTGTGAGAAACAAATGACTAATATAGGTAAAGTGATGAGAACAATGCCTAATTAGAGCAACCAGTATACACTGTATAGAATTTGCTATTATTATGATTACTTTTTCAATCGTTTTCCTAACTGAACTTGAAGATGGTATTTTGCCCATGCACCAAAATACACAACTAAAGCTTTTTATGAGCATATGAACACCAACCATTTCACTTGAATTCCAAGCAAAAATTGTGCTACTTACACTAACTGGTTAATTTTCTTTTGCTGCTCCTTGGATCTTCTGTAATTCAGCAGCTTACTTTGTGATGGTGTGTCAACACCTATGTCTTCTGGGGGACGGACAATAGGAGGTAACTTCAATTTTAGAGCTTCCTTTTCTGCTTCAATAGCAACTTTGTCTTCATCTGACATCTTGGTCCCTACAGACAAAAATACTCTATACTCTGAGGAGAAAACATCCATAAAGCTACAATTGTAAAACAAAAACAATAAACAATAAAAACACAATATATTTATAACAATTCAATATATTCATAACATATCTCATATGTTAATACCAAAAATAAAATTCTAGGCCCTTTTGGATCTTTCTCCCAAGTATGGAATTAGTTTTTAAGAATGGCAGTTGAGATAAATGAAGAGGAATCCCTGTTAGAGTTCTCCCAACCACATGATATTAAGAAATGAAGAAGTCACTTCCCCTCTGAGGCTTCAGTTTCTTGGTAGATGAATTACAGAATTGGATAAGGGATTCTACGAATATCCCTACACCTCTAAAATTCTGGGTCTAAATATCTCCCCAAGAGGCAAACCACAACAAATTAAATAATCATATAGTTTTTGAGTTATAATTCCCTCCCCCCAAAAAAGGTGATATTTAAAATCATTTTAAACACCAATATTGTGTCTTAGTTTTGTTTCCAACTCTAGCAAGAGTGATCCTAAGAGCAAGCAAAAAAAGCCACATTTAATGCACAGCAAATCTAAAATGTCATGTAAATGTTGAACAGCTATTGGTGATACCAACTGCTTTTGCTGCTGATGGCTGCGGAATTTGGAGATTCCTATCGTGAAAGAGTATTTCCACAGGCACCCAAATCGCGGTCACCTAGGAGGCGAAATGAAAAACGGAGGACAAAAAGTACCTGTCTGTTTTTCACTACTTCCGGGCTGCGCAGAGAAAAGGGAAATGTTCAATGAGTTTCTTCTCTGGTGGAAGGAAGGAGAATAACGAGGGGTGAAACCTCCAGAACCCCATCAGCTCACAGCAGATGAGTTGATGCAGAGCGGCCGCTGGCCGAGTTAGACGCGAAGTGGTCACCATGGAAACTAACCGCAGCGGCAGGGGCTGGGTGAGGGTTGCCTGGACAGACAGTTGCTTAGCTGCGACAGATTAGGAATTGCCTGCCACAATAATTCATTTCTCAAGTAAGTGGAGGGTGAGTGACTGAGATTTCTTTCTACCTGTCTTCCCTTGGAAAAGGTATAGGGAATAAGGATCCTCAAATTCTGGAAAGCTGCAAGACCGGAAATTCAGATCAGTTGGAAGATAAATAGATTTTTGTAAACACTCCTGGAGGAGGATCAAGACTTCAAGTGTCCCTTCCTATAATTATTGTAACTGATTAGCAATATAATTTCTCTTGCTTCTCTATTTGTTATTTGTTTATACAACACTGTTCCTTCAGGAAATTCTTGGCAAGGTCAAACTGGCTTAGGTATATAAACTTTGTGAATATGTTTGATGAGAGAAATATGAAACTTTGCTATTTGAGGCTGCACAATGCATACTCCAAATAAACAGCAATAGCCTACATGAATATTATGTGCCTAAGTAGAATTGGGAGTTGAATAAATCTTGATAGTGTATTGCTGGCATATTCATCCGACAATATTTGAGTATCTTCTAATGTGCCAGTCACTATATAAAGCCATTTTATAAAGAGAGATAACAACCTACACTATGGTGCTTGCACACAGAGCACACATGGTGCTCTAAAAAATGTCATTTGACTGAATGAAGGTAGCTTATTAAAGTAAACTATCTTTATGTGGGAAAACAAAATGCTGTACAAGTATGTGTCGGTTTTCTATGTGTTTACACAGATAACCCACACTACAAGAACTGAAGAAGGGTAGCAGTTTTTGTATCACATACATACCTCCCATTTACTCATTCAAACACTAATCTAGGTGTTTCTGTGAAGGAATTTTGCAGATGTAATTCAAATCCTTCATCAGTTGACTTTAGGGAAATTATCCAGGGTGGCCATAATTCAATCAGTGGAAGTCCTTTTGGGGGTGGGGGTGGGGGGGAAAGGCTTAGGCATTCCTAAATGAGACTCCAAACAGCAGCTGGGTCTATAATTACTCTCCCCTCTCTGGATCTTCCCACCCAGCAACCTACAGGTAACAGCTTAGATCTGTTCCTCTGGAGTTGCAGGCTGTTCATGATCTTCCCTTCCATTCCTACAGACCTCAGATTGCTTAACCCGTCCCCACAATTACATAAGCCAATTACTTGTTATAAATCTATATCCAGATAGGTAGGTAGGTAAATAGGTAGATAGATAGGTAGATAGATAGATATCCTACTAGTTTTCTTCTCTGGTTGAACCCTGACTGAAAAATATGTATTGTTTGTAAACAGCTTTATTGCATTATAATATACATTACATAAAATTCACCATTTATCAGTATATTAATAGAATTCAGTCATTACCATGATCAAGTTCTAAAGCATTTACATCACTGCAAAAAGTTCCTTTGGGTTCATTTGCAGTCAATCCCTGTTCCCTCACCCAGCCCAAGACAATCACTGGTCTAGTTTCAGTTACCAAAGATTTGCAGTTTCTGGGAATTTCATGTAAATGGAGTAATGCATTATGTAGTGTTTTATATCTGTCTTTTTTCACTTAATGATAATGTGTTTGAGGATTATCCATGTTGTAGTATATATCAGAAGTTCATTTCTTTTCATTGCTTAATATACCACATTTGGTTTATCCATTCACCAGTTGATGATGGTCATTTGGACTGCTTTCAGTTTTAGGCTATTATGAATAATGCTGCCATGAACATTCATGTACTAGTCTTTGTGTGGACATACATTTTCGTTTCTCATGGATAGAAACCTATAGTGGAAATGCTGGGTTGAATGACAAGTCTATGTTTAACTTTTTAAGAAACTGTCAAACTTTTTCAAAGTGACTGAAAGATTTCACATACCTACCAGCAATATATGAAGGTTTTACTATCTCCACATCCTCACCAACACCTGATATTATCTGTCTTTGGATAATAGCCATGCTAGTGAGTATATGGGGGTATCTAACTGTGGTTTTAATTTGTACCTCCCTAATGTAAAATGGTACTTATTAGCTATTTAATATCTTCTTTTGATGAAGCATCTATTCAAATCTCTTGTCCATCTTATTATTGAGTTGTAAAACTTCTCTATATATTCTGGATTCAAGCCTTTTATCAGATAGATGATTTTCAGATATAATTTCCCAGTCAGTAGCTTGTCTTTTCATTTTCTTAATGGTTTCTTTTGAAGAGTAAAGGTTTTAAATTTTGATAAAGTCCAAATCATCTATTTTTAATTTTGGGGGTCATGCTTTGGGGGTTGAAATCTGTGAGAGACAGATAAAGTTGCAAAGATTTCTCTACTTTTGTTCTAAAAGTTTTTTAGCTTTAAGCTTTAATTTTAGGTCTATGATCCATTTAGTGTTGATTTTTATATATAGGGAAATATATATAATCCAGGTTCATTTTTTGCTTATGATAGATGATTGTTCCGGCACCATTTGTTGAAAAGACTGCCTTTTCCCCAACTAAATTGTCTTAGCCACTTTGTTGAAAAGTGAGTTGATCAGAGCAAGGAGACAAGGAAAAGAAACAAAAGGCATCCAAACGGCAAAGGAAAAGGTAAAACTATATTTGTAGATGACATGATTCTATAAATAAAAATTCCATAGACTTCACACACAAAAAAAAAAAACTACCAGCGCTAATAAACATATTCAGCCAAATGGCAGGGTACAAGAT